>NC_071466.1:17188702-22188702 GCF_028500815.1 Rissa tridactyla | reverse complement strand
AGGATCTTTTCTCCACCAGCTTTTCATAATTCTTTTCTTACTGCAAAAAACCTCTTTTTGGCAGCAAATGCAGCCTTGAAAAGCAACACAAAACTCAAAATCCTCCACTGCAGCTAAATATACCTGACGTTCAAAGTATTTTGACCTTGGAAAGTCAGAGATGGGACGTGTTTTACTTTTTCAAGTAAAAATCAAGCTGGAAGGTGACTGGAGAGGGAACAATACACGAGTTCCAGATGTCTCATCCAAAGCTTTTCTTACATTAGGAGATGGGCTTTTTCAAAGTGCAGACACGTGGCCAGGTCCAGAGCCACCTCCCTTCCTCACACAAGCTGTACACATGAACCTTAAACGTCATCTGAACACACAACTCCCACAGAAGTCATAGAATACAGGAGGACTCATGCCTCTGGTATTTATTGCTTGTCTAGCTCAGCGTACCATCGTGCACCTTGGGACTGGTCCTACCGTTGCCACAGTGAACTGACTCCAGCTGCAGCAAGTGATAGGTCCCCCATGGATGGGGCATGACTATTGAATGGTCCGAAATAAGAGCTGACCCTGCTTTGCCCAGGAGGTTGGATAAGAGGCCTCCTCAGATCCCTTCTGAGATGAATTTTCCTATGGTCCTAACACACAGGTTGCATAGATCTAAGTGCAAGGGTAAGGGGTGGTGGAGGAAAGATGAGCACCACTGAGACAGAGGCTAATGTTTAAACCACAGCTGATGGCAATTTGTTGTCCTTCAAGTATAAGATTGAGTAAATCAATATATCCAACTGAATATCTCCTTCAAGTATAAGAGTTGCTTGTGCTAGAAAGTTCTACCTCTTCCTCCTGAGCATGAGATGAATTAAAGCATTGACTTTTGGCTTCCCTGGGTTTATTTTTATTCTAGGAAGTAGAGATAAAGGACAGAAGAATTTAGCTGGAAATCATTTATTATTTGAGCCCTTATACTGGTAAACAAGTGTAAAGACATGCATTTTTCATCCAAAGCCTGAGCCAATGTACTGTTATTGTTGCAGTTGTGCTGTATGTTTTCTTTGGACATTTAGTTAAGAGGATTCAAGACCATTTATTTAGTTGGATGTGCATGTGAGCAACATGGAGAAGTTCAGTTTCGGGCACAGATTTTTGAACCCAAAGTAAATTGTCTCCTCAGCAACTGTATTCCTTGGAAACAGAAAACTTTCCAAAACAGGTCTTTGCACTGACAAATATCTGCAGCTTGGTGAAAGCCTGCGAGCTCGCCGGGCACTGCTGCAGCATTTCAATCGTACTCGAAAACAAACCTGAAAAAAGCCAGAAACTTCTGGCTCTCCCTTCTGCTTTTGGCCAGAAATTCCTTAATGATTTCCGGGAGAAAAGGCCTGTTTGGGTGAGGTGGGGGTTTCTTTCGGTCCCAAGGTCCTTTTGAGTACCTGGATTTAACAAGATAGAAATACGACCCTGTTATCTTAAACAGATGCGCTTCTGGAAAAAACAAACAAAAACCCGACAAATCTACTGTTAATTTTGTGTGCCTTTCCCTAAGCAGCCCGTGGGCGGCGGGAAGCGGCCGGGGGCGTCCGCCCCCCAGCCGCATCCTGCCGCCCCCGGGGGGCCCGTAAGCCTTCCCGCCCCCTCTCCCAGCCTTAGCTCAGCCATCCCACCCTTCGTTTTGGCCATTTTTCCCTCACCGATCGAAGCCCCCGCTCTCCATACTTCCCCTCCCCCGAGCACGACGCTGGGGACTAGCGCCCAGCCCCGCCCCGGCCTCCCCACCGCCTCCACGGGCGGCTGGAGGAGCCGGAGGCGGGCGAGGGGCGGGTTAAAAGCGGCGGCAGGTGAACGGGGAGGGACCTTAAAGCGGCGGGGCGGCGAGGCTGGGACCGGCCGCTTCTCGGGCACCACCGGACCCGCGTTGAGCCCCAGCCGGGAACTCTAAGCGGTGGGGCTGACCTCCCCCCGCGGCTGTGGGCACCACTGAGGTGAGGGGCGCGGCGGGACCGGGTGAGCTGGCAGCGAGGGAGGCCGTTTCTGTGAGTCGAGGGCCCGGTGTGCGTGGGGGGACGTGGTGAGGCTGGCCGGGCCCCTGTGGCCCTGCTGCCATACTTGTTGCGCCCCAAGGCGGGTCCGGGACCTTCGGCAGTGGAGCCGGGAGCTCTGCCCGCCGCGGGGAGGGAGCGGGGCCGCCCGTGGAGGCGCGCTGGGCTGGCGGAGGAGCGCGGTGTGCGCTCCCCCTTCCGCCTAGACGGGATTTACCCCCGCAGCTCTGGGTTTCGCTTCCCGAGCTTGAGTATGAGGGGGGGAGTGATTGAACCCCGCGAGCGTTTTTAATTGGGGACACTCTTGTCGCTGCTAATTATCCATTTAACCCCTAACGATCCTCCCTTTTTTTTTTTAATTCATATTCTCCCAACAGCTCTTTGTAAGTACGTTATGTGAAGTACTCGACCAGCTAAAACACCAAGTGAAATACAGGCTTCCGCAATTACAGGTAATTTGCGACACGCCTACAGATGTTAAGAGAGCTGCATGGAGGTAAACAGCTTGCATCAGTAAAACTGACAGGTCCTGTGAGCGTCTGATCACACACTGGAAACATTCCTCAGAATTACAGGGGGAATAGGAAATGCGACGTGTGAGTCAGAAATAAACGTATTTTTGAGTATCAGGCCTGGATAAGATCGCACTAGGTGTGAGCACTCAAACCCTTAAATAAAAGGCGAGGGACATGTTGGAGTACGGGCAGGGGTGTGCGCTGAGCTGACAGCAGTAGCCGGTAGCTGACTGCGTTCCTGTGGTGTGTAGTTCCTGTCATTTACTTTTCCAATCTCTTGTGTTGAAGAACACCTTTTTTTTTCCTCCCCCACCCGCCCCCCAAATGGATGAATTAATTTCTTTGTCTTGTGCTCCGTTAGTTTTCTCAAATGTAGCCTGGAAGTACTCTTAAGAGAACAGGTAAGGGGTTGAAAGAAGGAAGTGGCCTTTTTGTCTTAAGAATGCTCTTTCAAACCCAGTTTTTGTGACTGTGGTTACTAATGAGACTGCGTTGGCTGTGGCCTGTGTGAAGTGGTATGAGGGTTTGGGCCCAGATTCTGTATGGGATTAGCACAATGTACGTGTGTGTTTTGAGTTGACAAGCAGAATAAAATATATTTTCATCCTTGATTTTGTTAAAGAAGTTATACGTGGTTTCTAGTATCTCTTCCTGGAAACCCTGCTTGCCAGATACTTACCTTGAAGAGCCCCAGAGGAAAGGCAGCAGGATGTGCATGTGGTTGTGTTAGGCTTAACTTAGAGGACAAGGCAACGGTGGGCCAAGCCTCAGCCTGGAAGAAGGAGGCTTTGTGTCAAATTGCATTTGACATTGAGGCATTGCAATGTAATTTTCCAGGTAGGATTTCCAGCACACAGAGGTGCGGAGCCACGAGGTTGTACCCCTACTGCATGTGTCAGAGTTTCTGGGAGACTTCAGTCCCCAGAACTGTTAGTCCCATAGTTGGTGGAAGGACTACATATCACAGAGCTTAAAGATGGAACAATAAAGAGCCATGAATTAAAATATTTCTCTGGAGGAATTAATTCTGTTCTGACAGGGCTAGCTCACTCAACTTTCTAAAGCTTCGGCCTCTGACTGTTTTGCATCCCTTGGAGCATAACCCAAATAGATTACCTGGGCAACCTCATTTAATTTGTGCAAAAAGTGATTGTACAGTGAAAAAGGTATAGCAGGCTATCTCAGTAGCTGGAAAAACAGCAGCACTCTGAGATATAAGTACAAGTTATTAATAACAGTTGTTGCATCAGCTCAGTTGGTACCTGTGAGTACAAGTTGATTCTTTCTGTTATTCATATGAATAGTTCCAATGAAATCAGTGATCCCAGAAAGTGTACCAAACAGGAGCACGGGTGGAATGATTGTTTTTTTCTTTTGATGTTTTTCCTTGTTCTCTTCCTCGCTGCTTTTAATTGTTATTTAATGATGACTGATGAATTATCTGAAAGGAGGAGATCTGTGACTCTTGCCTCGCTAAACACCAGTTTGTGTAAGGAAAAACTTGAAGTGATGATGTATGAGGAGAGATAATGTGCTGTCAAAACAGAAGGAATGTGTAACAAGAGAAACGCATCTCCTATTAGTTGATAAAAGAAAGTTGAAAACTAATTCTATTCCTTATCTCATACAAATGTTTCTTCCTGTAATAGATTTTTTTAAAAAGGAAAAAGCAGCTTTTGTCTTTACCTTTGGAAAAAGTAATAACAAAATACACACTCAAGGAAAGGTTGCATTGCAGTATAAAATCTTAGTGTTTATAAATTTAATTGGCATTTCCAAAAGGGTGCAAGTTCTGTCTTTGTGTGAAAGAGACAGTGACTTTCCAGTTTTGAAGTGGGAGTGGGCAGATTTGCAGAGGGGATGTAGGTATTTGCTTAAGTCTGGGGGGAAGGAAATAAGAATTAAATAACAGGTTAAAAAAAACAGACCATAAAAATGTCATAACGAAAAAGTTGATATTTTCATGACTGGGAGCAGGGCACAGTGTGTATAAAACTTTATTTTAAAATATGGGAAATAGGACACTTAGATCAGTGAAGACATAGTCCTCAGGAATTTGACTTTCTTTCAAAGTGAGAAATTTATAGCACATTCTGAAGGAAAGGTTTAAAGGGGAAAATGGCTGACAGGAGCCAAATTCTAATAGGATGTGTGCTGTCTTGTTACACCTTCAAGTGTAACTGGCACTTCTAATTTTCTGTTTTCCACAAGTGGGGGGAATTTTGTGCAGAGATGTTTTGGAGGATGGTAATCCTCCAATTTACAGTTGTAGGCTGGTAAAGTAGCTATGGGTATTTTCAAACATACGTGGAAAATGATTTAACTCATGTAGGGGCATGGATATGGGGCAGTCATAAGGGGGTCATTGTGGGTAGAACTGAACCCTTAATGCTGTTGATATTTAACTAGCATATTTTTTTAACATTTAACTGCATACATATTGGGTCCTAATCTGTTGTGTTAAGGGCCATATCTGGATTTCACACTGGGTTTAATTAGAGCACAGAATGCCTCCTGTTTTCATGAACTTGAGTAGAAGAAAAGTACAATGCTTGCAGTGTTCAGACCTGCAACTGTCAGAGGTTTCCTGTTGCTGATGAGTCTTTGCCTGTTCTTGTGTCAAATCAGATATACTGTAATACCTCTGTCATGGCTCTTCTGTTCTCCATTTTCCACTCTGATGTGGAGATAGGTGCTCGGAACAAAGTTTAAGAGCTACTAGAGAGAACTGCACAGGCTTTTGTGATTGTTAGACATCTCTTTTGATCTTTATTCAACTCTTTAGGAAAGAAGTAGAGTTGGTGATATTTCAAAGTGTTCCAGCTGCATGCTCTTTGGCATTTAACATACAGCTGCAAAATTAAATAGGTGGAAGCTGCCTATAGGAGTGAAATTCAAGCATTTTGTTTGCCAAAGTCTGAGTTCAAAGCTGCATCTTCTTACAGTTTGAACTATGTATTAAAGCTATAGCAATGTAGGGAGCTGTGTTCTTTTTCAGGTAGCAAGAACATCCTCGATGATTGAATTCAAGCTTTGTACTTCCAGCTTTGAACTGGTACTTATCTGTCTTGGTCCACTGATAACAAAGAGTCTGTGAAGCCTGTAATTGTAGTGGAGGATTTCAGAACAGCCCCGTGAGATGATGAGATATTGTTATCCCCGGTTAGTGTCTGGGAAACTGAGGCATGGGGCAGGCTGACAAATTAGGTAGGAAGTCTGAGAAAGTTAGCAAGAAATTGCTGTAGCCTGTATGCCAGTCTGTCTTGGTGAAATAAAAGGATGCTGTCCTCGGAAGACGTTAATCAATATTTATTAGAAGCTTCTTTGGTTCAGTCCTGGCAATGCTAGTGTTCTTGTGGTACAGCACCAAAACTAACTCAGCAATAGGAATAACAAAATCTACTTGCTAGCAATTAAGTGCTTGCTGTTTTGTTTAGCAATAAACTAGATCCCAGCTTGTCAGAGTGACAATACAAAACTGCTGAAATCCACATTTGTGTGATCTTCAAATCTGGGTATGAAACAGCATATATGGTATAGATCTAAGACACCTTGATGCTAGTTATCAGCCCATATGTGAGCCAGTGCTCCCAGCATAACTGCTTAAATCAGGACCCAAAGGGAAAGTTGTATTAGCAGCACCTTTGAATGCATGCTGGACCTCAACGTACAGTAATACTTCTTGCATGAAGTTGGGTCATAAAATAATTTTGGTAATGGTCTTGGGTCTGATGCAGCTTAGATGTTCTAAAGCTTTTCTATGGCAAAAGTTCTGCATTAGAACTGCCACTCTGAGGCATTTTGAGTTGTTTTGTGCCCAGCCTGTGGGGTGGGGGGTGGCACTTGGGACCAGTGATTTTTGTGTTTAAAAATTATCTTGGTTAATGCATTCCCAGTTGGGATAAAGTGACTTTTGTCTTGGCAGACTGCTGATCTTGTATCAGTATCTGGAGGCACTGCTGAAAGTGGTGGAGTGTCACACCAAACTGTTAACTCTTGGTACACCCTGCACTAAAATTCTGACAGGAGTGGAGGCATCATGAACACCTCTACATTTCTGTGTAATGCCAGTAGAATAAGTAAATTGGTATCAAGTTTGTAGCTGTGGGGAGAAGGGTATAATCTTAGTCTGAATTTATGCATATGTTATCATACTGTGGGACCTCTTCTTGACTGGGACTCCTAGGTGTTCCTGTGGCATAAGCAAATATAGTAACACTTGCTAATGGCTACTTTTTTTGCTTGATAATAGCAAGCACCATACCGTGTATGTGAAAGGAATGTATCTTCTGTTGTTTTTATCTTCATTGTATTCTAGTTGTCATTTGCTGAAGCTGTGGATTTAACCATTGACTAATGATTTCCCAGTATAACAGTCTTTAACAGAGTAGGGGAAGAAAAAAAAGCATCTGCCAACTAGTTGTACTCTTAAACACAGGAACTCAATGGTAATTGTCCTCAGTGTTGTGAATTGTGGGGATTTTCACTGAGTGTATGCACAGCACTGTGGTTGAGGTTTGGTGTAGGCTTACAGGAGCTAGCTTTTAAGTAGAAGGCAGTCTAGCTGTGGCAGCAGAGTTCAAAACGTCACTGCCCAGAAGCTGGGGAACTACAGATATAGTTAAGCTGTAATTCTCTTGCTGCTGTCTAGCCTACTAGTATGTGTGTGGGAGGGGAACACAACCCCCCAAAAAACAAACCCAAAACAAACCATCTGCTTATGTGCTTCTTTGTGATCATATAGAACCATTTGCCTCATAACTAACTCTTCAGTGGAGCATGGTGATCTTTTATGATTGTCTTTAACTGCTATTGTAACAGCCATATACTATTGTAATCCTCCGTTTGTTGAAATGGAACGGAAAGTTCAGCTTGTAGGAGAACAGAGATCTATGCTGAGACTTGGAAAGGCTTATTTTCATGCCCAGTTGCAAACTTTTTAAGGAAAATTCAACACTTAAAGATAATACACTTCAATGTTAGAATGGGTTCTAAATGTTCAGTTATTCAATCTCATTCACTTCAGCTATCTTCTGTTCTTCCCAGCTTCTTTCTTCATAACCAGTCCCTCATTCCTACTTTACTTTTTCCCCCCAAAATTCACTTGAGTCTTTAACTTATTCTTGTACTGTACTGTACTTGGTTCTGAGACAAGCAAAGCAGGTAAGTCCTTAACTGTCTATGTACTGTTATTTCTGCAGGCATTTAGCTGTACTTGCTCACATAAAAATAGTATCTGGACTGGCCCTATGAATATAAGGGTTACCACCCTATAACGGGAAGTGGCTTTCCTGCTTCCTTCTCCTTTGGTGAGCAAGACAGTTAATATTTTACTTGCAAGTAAAAAGGTCTTAAAAGCAAGTATCTGGAAGAAACATAGCCAGCGTTCATGAGTCAACATCCTAGCTTTTGAGTAAGTTGTGAGTAAATGAGCCATCACATCAGTACAGATAGCCCAAACTTGATGTTTAGCTGGAGTGATCTGCACTGATGGCTTAATAGGCTTAATATGGCTCTTCACAAGAGCCATACATGGTTAACTTAAATTCTGCTTGGCTCACTCTGTTTATTGGAGAGAGGTGGGCACTTCGTCAGTCTCTGAATTGCCTTTGTTAGATCCTCTACATTGCATTGACAAGAGCTGTTTAAAGCCAGCTAGTAGGAAACGCTGTGGCCAAAGTATTTGGATGGAATTCAGACCTGAATACAGCCCTACAATCTTAACTGTGCCACCCTTCAGGGGTAAGATAGTGAGACTTTACTGCTATCTGATTAGTGCCTGTTTCAATCTCTGGAGTGACCCAGGAGTCACATGACTTTCCACCAGCATAAAAACACGCCTGAGAGGCCGTGAGGATACAGCAAGAAGGGGCAAAGGTTGCTGACTAGATCTGCAAGGAGCAGGAAGAATACAGGGAGCTGAAGAGATCATTGGAGGATTTGGAAAGGTAGGGGGGAGGGTTTGGGCAGATACGAAAGACAAAGGGATTTTTGGGAAGGGAATGAGATGAAATCTCACTGGGAGACTTGGGGCAAAAGGCTGCTTCTCCAAAGTGAGATGGCTTTTTCTGCATTGATCCAGGTACAGACATGCTTTTGCTATTACTGAAGCACCATATTTTGGCTTAGCAAGCACAATATACTCCCAAAGGAGATGGAGCAAGTCAGCTGAAGAGTGGAGTTTCATGATATATTTTCCTCAGCAGTAAAGCTTTGCCAACCCCTCTTCCACGCTGACTGTTTTTCTTTCCCATGCTTTGCAATGTGCAGCCTGTTTTTCAAACAAATTGCTTTTCAGATGCTTTGTGGGTCTCAGATCTAAAGCAGATTGGTGAATTGGATTTGGTTTAAAAAAAAAAAAACACAAAACAAACAAAAAAACAACCTCAAACAAACAAAAAACCCAAACAAAACAGAGCATACTAGTACTGCTAGTACTGGGAATAACTTTTGATCAAGCCTGCTGGTTTATAATGCACCCCCACAATGTTGTAGGAGGTGAACTGCAGTGTGACTTCAGGAGCAAACAGTGGTGGGGAAGCACCTTGAGCTAACTTTGTCACTGAAGGCAAGGTACCCTTTAACTACACCCTGAGGCACTAGTGTATTTTGAATCCCCTTCTGCCCTGGGAGATAGGAAGGAGCGATTGGATGTGGAAGCAAATTCTTGCGAAGCTGTGGTAACAGAAAGGCAGCAGTATTGGTGTACAGCAGAGGTGAAGCGTAAGAAATGAGGCTTATCAGGAGGGGATACACAGGGTCCACTTCTCAGCCTTTCACAACTGTAAGGAGATGGCTGACAGGCAGAGAGAAGGAACAGTCACTGAGAATGACTGACAATTCCACCACTGACTGGTGGAATTAAAGGATGGGTGAATGATGTGTGTAATACCACAATTTACATGGTGTCAGTCTTCTACAGGATTTATATTCAGCTGTGCATAAGTATTTCTAGTTATAATACTTATAGTGTCATTTTATAAGTACTGTAATTGCAATGTGTGTGTAACAGTAACAGAGAACACTAATAAAAACACTAATAAAGTTGTAACTGTTCTTCTTTTTAACATACAATGATCTCCAAAGCAGATCCTGAAAGAAAGGCTGGTCTGATTGATGAAAGATCAGATGGCAAAAAAAGGGGTGGAAACAAATACTTGAAAAGCTGGCTAGTATGTTTTGTAAGCATCTCTGGTGTTAAGGGTCTTTCCTGTGCCCTCGTAGGGCTGTTAACCTACAGAGACTTTCTCTATATCTGTATGCTAATAAGAAATAAACTGTCGTCTTGGAAAAATAATCTAGGAGGGTAGGAAGGTAACTCTGCTTCCAGGGCTTCCATCTTCAGACGTAATTCAGATTCAGACGTAACAGTCCACATAGGTTTTGCATCCTGAAGGAGGCTCAGGAAAGGTTCTCTCCAAGCCAAAGAAAGTCTTGGGTCTTGATTGTTTTTTATCTCCTGAAGTATAACCCGTCACAGTCAACCAGCATGATCTGAGGGAACCGTTGAAGGGAGATTATACTTCCATTCCAGTAACTAAAGAAAAAAAAAATAACCTTGTATTCACATAACAAATATCCTTATTTTCCTTGAGCTGTTGTGTACTTTGACTGATGCTCTGTATTATTGTATGTGACTTATTGATTATATATAATTCTGCTGTAAAGTAGAAAGGTTTTTGACATTACTCAGAATGGGAGTGTGACACAGAAAACAACTGCAAAGAAATGTCTTCATTTTCTTCCTCATGCAATGTGATACAGCTTGGATTTAGGAAAATCTTAAATTCTGTCCATGATGGATACGATGACCTTTGCACTAGTGGCTGCTCTTCTGTAGAAACCTTGAAAATGTGATTTTTTTGCTTATTGGTGCCCTGTGCTGTAAAAGCTGAACAAAGATGGCTTCTGAGGTACAAACGAATTAACAAAGTTGAGGAATAAAAACTGTCATGAAGAATTTCAGAGCAAAGAGATTTGTGAGCGCTTTTAGAGGTCCTGGCAGATAGGCACAAGAAATGTTGGTTTCTTGAATTCAGAGTAGCTTGCAAACTAACTTTCTGTAAACCTATCTGAAGTGGAGGGGTGGGGGGCTGAAATGCCTCTGAATGCTCTCTCTGAAAGGCTATCGTTTGTGGAAACTGAGCAAACCCACACAATTGTGGTGTTCCTGGGGAGGTATGTGGGAGACAAAGGTGAAATCCTTTAATCCATTACAGTCATAGTACTTTGAAACTCACCTACTGGAAACTGTATGCTTCTGTTGAAAAGTCTCTGAGGTACTGCTGGCCTGTCTGAACTCTTCAAATGTTGACTTTAGCACTCTCCCAGCCTCTGAAATGTCTCTAGGAGTTATGCAGTGTGTGTTACGAGGGGGGGACAAATCCAAACACCTGCCAGGCATTGACAATGAAGGAGTCTTTGTCTAGTTACCCAAGGCTCTCTTTGTAGTTGATGAAGAGAAATGCAATTTTGGGATAAATCTTTAAGCACTGACTTTTTTAAACATCCAACTAGAGATGGATAATGACCAAGACTTCACTTTCATTGCCTCAAGTTGTTGTGGAATTTGCTTCAACTAATAATACTGAGCGCTACAGTCAATTTTTTTAAATTTGTGAATGCTGATTATCCAGACCTGCACATGGAAGGTACAGAGCATCAGCAGCAGTTCCTCAGGGTCTCTCTTTATTACTGGAATGTACTCCTGAAAACTTCGTTTACACTTCGAAGCTAAGGATGGGCCAACTTGGCTTAATTTATATAGGAATTCTAGCGGTCTAACACTTTATTTTTTTTTTTAACATAACGTACCTTACTTTTGGCTGATGTCATCTTCTAATCCTCTGTTACTGTTACCGAACTACCAGAAGTTGTAGCTTTTAATTTAAAGCTGTTTTTCATCAATTTCCTGTGTCTGCTTTTCCTGCTTAATGTGGCCAATAGCTGCTTTCGGTTGGCAAATACACCTAGAAGTTGAATGAATGTGATACCATGGGTGTAATCGAGTAATGAAATATTACCTGCTGATGTGTGATTATTGTTTATGACTGCCTGTAGGTAAGCCCACTGTATCAACAAAATGTTACCATAGCCGGTGAATATGCTGCAATTATATGATATTGCCTTTTTTTATACCACATGCTTGATTATATTTGTTTCCTGTCTTGATTAATCTTAGTTTTGTTTATTTTTCTTGTCTTAGGTCAGACGGTTAAAACAAGACAATGGATTGGGGAGCTCTGCATACCATTTTAGGAGGCGTAAATAAACACTCCACCAGTATCGGGAAGATATGGCTCACAGTCCTGTTCATCTTCCGTATCATGATCCTGGTTGTGGCTGCAGAGAGAGTTTGGGGAGACGAACAAGATGATTTTGTCTGCAACACGCTTCAGCCTGGGTGCAAGAATGTTTGCTATGATCACTTCTTCCCCATCTCTCACATCAGACTCTGGGCCCTGCAGCTGATCTTTGTTTCCACACCTGCGCTGCTGGTGGCCATGCACGTAGCTTACAGGAGGCATGAGAAGAAAAGGCAGTTCAGAAAGGGAGACCAGAAATGCGAATACAAGGACATTGAAGAAATCAGAAAACAGAGGTTTCATATTGAGGGCACCTTGTGGTGGACATACACTAGCAGCATCTTCTTCAGGCTGGTCTTTGAAGCAGTCTTCATGTATGCGTTTTATTTCATGTACGATGGGTTCCGAATGCCTCGCTTAATGAAGTGTAATGCTTGGCCCTGCCCCAACACCGTAGACTGCTTTGTTTCTCGACCTACTGAAAAGACGGTGTTCACTATTTTCATGATTGCTGTGTCCAGCATTTGTATTCTTTTAAATGTGGCTGAATTATGTTACTTACTGACAAAATTTTTCCTCAGAAGGTCTAAAAAAGCTGGAAATCCAAAACATCACCCCAACCACGAGAATAAGGAAGAAACCAAGCAAAATGAAATGAATGAGTTAATATCTGATAGTTGTCAGAACACAGTTATAGGATTTTCAAGTAGCTAAGGTGGTATCAATGCTGGTGTTCACTCTTTTTGGAGTGAATGTTCTTTGTTTAAAGGCTGCAAACAAAATTTGTTATATGAAACAATTTAGGTTGGGCGAGACTTTGATGCATAGTGTCAGATGTCAATTATGCATGTGTCTGAAAAAAGGGCAGCCTAAACATGTGAAAATTGTGTGAGGATTAAATAGGAAAGTGTATCTTCCTATGAGTATTCTTACAAGCTGACCATGACAAGTGGGAAATCTACTAATACCTTTGAAAACTACACGCAAGAGCAATAAGAACAAAATTCTTTCCAAGCTAGATATTCTAGTGTTACAAAATGTTTTGTAATAGTGATAGTTTTTATTTGTGAACTGACAATTAAAATATTTTTCTAAAATCTAAGATTCCATGTTACTTAAGGTGTTATAGTACACAACTGAGTGTGGTTTTTGTTTCTTAACCAGGCGTATGCAGATGAACCCTGTAATACCACATCCATAGGGAGGAGACAGCGATAGGCTACATCTTTACAGCTTTGCAAGCGCTGCTTCAGTGTGGACAGGTAGCTTGAGACATTTGCGCACACACTGCTGGTCGTAGGGGAAGCTTTGTGAAAACCCAACGTCGTGTAGTGTGGATAATTGAGGTAGCAGCTCCTGAGTGCAAAGTCATGCCTAAAACCAGCATGAGAATGTAGATACAGCCTGAGTAGACTTGCTTTAAACATCTAGCAGATCTGGTAATTATACCAATCTTTTGATTGCATACTGCCAGTTTTATAGCAACATACATAACTTTATGTAAATGTTTGTCTCTAATGTATTAGCTGTATTTGTTTCTTTATGCTATATCACATCATGGAACTTTTTTGGTTTTGATTTGTTTGCTTTTTTGTGGTAGACTGATGGTGCTGTTATGGAACTAGGGGCTCTTTGGTTTGAAGGACATGGAAAAGTAAAAACACTGGAAACAGAACAAGTCTTCTGAATAAAAGGCAAACACTTTAACCTTTCTCAATGTAGTGAGAGTCTGTATGTGAATGCTAGTGAAGTCTTAAGCAGGACAAGTGCTGATGAATTACTGTTTTCAAGCAGGAAATCTACATCCACAGTGCATGTAGCCCATGCGCTCCCCTCATTCCCAGCCCGAGCACTGATGCCCTGATTCTCTTGTCCATGCTCTAACAGAGGTACACATGTAATTCCAGTGTGTTGGGAGTATGTGCGTGCAGGAGGGGTGTGCTGTCGAAAGCAGGGGCTCCCGAAGGTGAAAGGGGTGTGTGTAGTACAAGACCCTAGCTATAGTATCTTTTGTGTTCCCTATTTTGGATCTCTTCACACCATGATAAAAATGTTACAGACGCACTGACCTCAGCAGAGTTGTTTTTTTCATTTTAACACCAGTGCAAGTGGATTAGCTTTATTGTTTTTGTATCACAGAGCTCCTCTTTCAAGGGGCCAGTGCTGGTAACAAAGAGCAGGTATCCCTAGGAGCAGAGATTACACTTTTTTTTTTTTCTCCTGCTGTTGTATATATTTTTTCTTACGGGTGCCAGCACAGCTTGCTGTGTGCCCGTGCTCTAAGTGGGTTGGTTGTTTTCTGTGTGACCAGCAGAACTGTAACAGGGTGCAGGCACAAGCAACAGGAGAGAGAAAATACCTAGAGTCAGCTCTGTCCCTGCATGAGGGCCTGAGCTGAGCTCTCTCATTTATCTATTCTCTTCCACTGGTAAAGTCCTGATCTTTCCTGCCTTCGCAGCACATTTTCTTTTCTAATTGTTCTTGTGAAAAGAAATTGCTGCTAGTCTTCTGAACGTGTCTACCTACAAGCTCGAGGAAAAAATATACATAAAACTGCGTATTAGTGTGCTTGTATTGTTCTCCCTGCAGACTGAAAATGCAAGCAGAAGTGAAAAGTGCCACAAAAGTTTGCCTTTGTAGGTGTTGTTCCTGGTAGTCTCATCATGCTCCCTCTCCAGGCTCCACGTCCGGCTATGGACCGTAGAGTCGGGAAGGTGGGTGCTCAGGCTCTACCTCACTGCATCACCCTGAGTCTGCCCAGGGGCAAACCGCAGGGGCTCAGATCTCTTGTTGTGCTGGTCCCAGGGCGTGGAGAGACAGTTACTTCTGTTTCACAGAGCACCTCGAGCCATGGACTTTCATCCAAGGCATGCTGCAAATCACATACCACATAGGGAATGTGAATGGAGATCAGTTAATGATTATGCCTGATCATGCATCATCACTTTTAGTGATCAGATCGAAATAGCCCTATGATGAATGACAATAAACCTGGAAGACACCGTAAGGTGGGTATGTTTTCCTCAAATGGAGGAGGGGTAGTTTTTCTTGGTCTGTGATAAAGCACAGGCCTGCTAAACCCCACATGAGGATACTGCAATAATCTCTACATGGCACTTTCATTTCCTGCTTACAAGTTTTCAAACAGTGTTTTTTATTCCAGCATTTGGATTTTTCTAGCAGATCAGTTCCGCGTTTGTTGTTATTGTAAGCCTGGATAAGTGGCCAAAACTTAAATGAAGAAATTGGGCATACGTGGTCCTTTGTATGCCGGCACAGGTATGTGCGGGGCCGCGCTGTAGATGGGTTTGGGTTGGTTGGATGTTTCCTGCATGGCAGCAGGACATGGTGAGGTGCAGACAAGAAGCACTGCCCCGCTGCTGGGGTGTCTTGGCAGCCAGGCAGGTCAGGAACAAATGTGCCGGTCCCTGTCCAACCTATGCCAAGGGCAGCTGTAAATCAAAGAGCCAGAGCTTATCCCAGGTACGCCAGTGCTGATTCATTGACTCTGCAGGGAGGGCCAGTTCTGACTGAGATGTGTTTGGCTGGGAAGCGACCCAAATTATGGGCTCTCTCCTTTATCTGAAACATCCCCTGACTTACGTTACTGACACGGGAAAGTCCCTGATAATTTCAGTGCCCCCTTTGAACAATTTCTTACTTCCCGTTGTGTTAGGCTGAAGTAGACGGCATCATGAAGAAATGGCAGCTTTCAGTGTCTTGTTTCTCCAAGTCACCTTCCCACCATCTCCCCATCCTGTGGCCTGAGCAGAGGAGGGGCTGTTTGGCGGGTTGGCAGTTAACCCTTTCTGCAGGGAAAAGCCGAGCTGCTTCTCTTGGTTTCAGACCTCCCCCTGCATCTTTGCAGGCTGGCTGGGGCTGCTCCAAGCTCACAGCCCTTCTCTGTGCCTGCCCTTGCTCCTGCCCCATAGCCTCCCCCTTGGCAGAGGGTCTCCCCCCAGAATCTCTGACCCACTGGTGACCTGCAGTTTGTACTATACTGGCACCACCACCACCCTGTGGTAGTTCAGCCAGTTCCTCTGATGGCAGCTGGCTTAATTGTCCCTGCCCATCCCTGCTGCATCTCCCCACCCTGTGATTTCCCCTTTATTATGCCTGGGGCAGAGATTGCTTAAATTGGCTGTGGTGCCAAACGAGTAATCAGAGCCTCTGGAAAAACTTTCTTGAAAATTCCCTGAACCCCCCTCCCACCCCACTTTCTTGCTTTCCCAGACTCTGCTGCCATGACACACAACAGCCCTTGACTCCAGCCCCACAGCATGTTCTCCTCCATCCCTCTCTCTTCTTCTCAGCCCAGTCCCCCCACAACTTTGACTGTTTTTCCACTGACCCAAGCCCTTCCCAGCAACCCTGCATGCCAAAGCACTAAGAAGCAAATGAGACCAGTTGCAGGATGGTCTGAACACGCTCTCCTTTTGCGTAGTTAAGCTGACTACCCTACCCCACACGCTGCAGCCACGAGCTCTTTGCTGCCAGGTCGGAGGGAGTTTGGCTCCCCCAGCCCCTCTGCTGTGCCGGCCCAGCGCCTCACCCACCCTCGCCCTGCAATGATGTGCTGGAAAGCACCACCACAGCCAACACGAGGCAGACCTCTGCTCCAAATTGCTTGGTATGTTTTTCTATTACAACTATTACCTCTATTTCCCTTACTGAAGCAAGGCTTTATTACAGTGCTACTGAAATAAATCTATTTCATAGAATCATAGAATAGTTTGGGTTGGAAGGAACCCTTAAAGGTCATCTAGTCCAACCCCCTGCAGTGAGCAGGGACACCTTCACCTAGATCATGTCGCTCAGAGCCCCGTCCAACCTGATCTTGAATGCTTCCAGGGATGGGGCAACTACCACCTCTCTGGGCAATCTGTGCCAGTGCCATTGTAAAAAATTTCTTCCTTATATCTAGTCTGAATCTCCCCTCCTTTAGTTTAAAATCATTACTGCTTGTCCTATTGCAACAGGCCTTGCTCAAATGCTTGCCCCCATCTTTCTTATAAGGGCCCGTTAAGTATTGAAAGACCACAATAAGGTTTCGCCAGAATCTTCTCCAGGCTGAACAACCATAACTCTCTCAGCCTGCCCTCATAAGGAGAGGTGTTCCATCCCTCTGATCATTTTTGTGTCCTCCTTTGGACCCACTTCAACAGCTCATGTCCAGCTTTTCATCCACCAGTACCCCCAAGTCCTTCTGGGCAGGGCTGCTCTCAGTCCTTTCATCCCCCAGCCTGTATTGATTCCACAGGTTGCCCCGACCCAGGTGCAGAACCTTGCATTTGGCCTTGTTGAGGCTCATGTGGCCACACTTCTTGAGCTTGTCCAGGTCCCTCCCATCTTTCAGGTGTGTCAACCACACCACTCAGCTTGGTGTCATCTGCAAACTTGCTGAGGGTGCACTCAGTCCCACTGTCTATGTCATTGATGAAGATACTGAACAGTACTGGTTCCAGTACTGAGCCCTCAGGGATACCAGTTGTCACCAATCTCCATCTGAACACTCACCACTATCCTCTAGATGTGACCACCCAACCAATTCCTCATCCAATGAACATTCCACCCATGAAATCCATATCTCTCCCATTTAGAGAGAAAGATGTTATGGGGGACCGTGTCAAAGGCCTTACAGAAGTTCAGATAGACAACATCACAACATCCGTAGTTCTTCCCTTGTTTACTGCTGTCGTCACTCCATCATAGAAGACCACTATGTCGGTCAGGCAGGACTTGCCCTTGGTGAAGCCATGCTGGCTGGCTGAGATCCTACACCATACTGGCCACTGCTGTCCCCTCAGGTGGGTCCGTGGGCAGAGACCATCTCCACCTCAGCAAACTTCCTCGTAGGGACTTTGCACCACTGACTGCAGCGAAAGCACTGCCATCGTAGCGGCCTTTCCCCTGCCAGAGGCAGCGCGTATACCCATCTCCCTGCCCAGCCCTGTAGTGTCAGGCTGGTATTTCTCAGGTTAGGCATGTAAAGGTGAATGGCCCCCCTTTCAACTTCCACAGAAGCCAAAAACTGGCCAGCTTCACCAAAAAAGATGGGGGTGGGATGCAAACAACACTTGTGCCAACTTCCCACCTACTTGGCCCTGCACCCTTGATGCTAGCTGTGGAGTGGGACTGCTTCTTCAGCGTGCAGGCACAGCTGGGTGGGTCGGGGGCGTTTCTCTGCAGAGAAGCACCCAACATGTCTTCTGACACACAGAGCAACGGGCAGGTTGGTCCGTGGGAGGACACAGGGAGAGGTTCCTGCAGAGCCCTGACTCAACTGCCAAGTCCTGGCAAGGGTGCCAGTCAGCACCCTGCATCATCCCTGCCAAGAGGCATACGGACAGGAGTGCCGCTCCCTGCGTCTTGTCACCGCCCGGCTACCACCTGTCTGTACCACTGGGTCACCCGCCTATGCCAGAATTTCTACTTCAGCCTCCCCCCACCCATCAATGCTGTGAAAAATCACGTCGGCACTTTCTGCAAGCTTGCAAATGTCTCAGGGCCGGATCCAAAGCTCCTCACTGTCACTCAGCAAATCCCTGTTGATTCCAGCGGGCTTGGGCCAGGCCCGTAGGAAGGGTGTAACTCCTTGATACCACCCAGCCGCTTTCTGCGCAGCCCTTTTGCAACATCAGGTCCCATTTCACACAGCAGGTACAACCTCCTCGCAGCAGATCTGCAAACAGAGTAAATAATTCCCAGTTGGGGCCATGCCCACCCACCGCAGGCAGCAGTGCTGTCCCGGTGCCCTGCGGACCAAAGCGCCCACGCTGACACACGCGGTCATGCTCTCACAACCATTTTATCCTGTTTCCAGTGATTTGCTGGTGGCCGCAGAAGAGAGTTTATTACTTAGGGAAGCGTGGGCGGGTAGAGCTCCCTAAAATGGTTTGGCTTTTAACAAATCTGAGGACGTTCTTCTCCGCTGGCTTGGATGTTGGGTAGCCGTTAATTTGTAGACGAGCCCACGGATCAGAGGAGCTTGGGGCAGCAAGCTCAGTAAAGCAGGAAGGCTTTACACCCTGCTGGCTCCTGACCTGCCATGACTCCCGATCTGTGGGAATCAGGCTATTTTACTTCCCTCAGACCCGGGGCAGGGCTGGTTATGCTCTTAACTCTCCAGAGCAGCGTGGTGCAGCCTTTCTGTATTGTGAAAACCACAGTGGAATCCTGGCTAATCTAATTTCTCCTGGTATCTTACACACGCACACACCCCTTTCTTATCTTTTACGTGATGCAATTCTCAGACCAGGGCCCCGTCTCAGTGATGTCTGGGAAATTTAGGCAATTATTAAGTAACAGTGACAATGACGACAACATCATATAAAGCATGACGATGACTTTGGGAAAGAATTGGACTGTGTCCTTTAATGCCGCTTACAATATATGAAAAGCCAGGAAAGAAAAGCAACTGGTGAACCCTGCGTTCCAGGTAAAATTCCCTGTATGTCCCTGGGGCTGAAGTTCACAACAGTGAAACCTGGACCAACTCTTGCAGTTTTTGGCCGGACCTGGGTGACACAAGAGGGAGAATTTAATCTTGTTATTAGGGCTGGTGGCTTGGGTTTAATCAAAACATCTCCCAGGTAGGCACACAGTATGCGTTCAGTTGGGGATAATAAAAAACAGTTTAAAAGCATCCAACAGAGCTTTAATAGGCTGTCTGAAAAAAATGCCCCATTCACGGTTACTGAGTTTCCGGTTTCTTATCTAGTAAAAATTTAACTAATTCGTCAGTCCCTGCAAAGTTTCCCAGTGCAGATAAGGCTTGAGCAAGGAGCAGGAGTGCTCATGTCTTACACACTGCAGCCACCCGGATGGGACTGAACCCAACTCCGGCACTGTGGTCCCTTGGCCAAAGGGATGAATAATAATAATAATAACAGTTTGTATTAACACAGAAAAAAAGCAGCAAGAATTAGAATTCCCAGCAAATGCTTTAAACTCTGGGTTGAATATTCAGTTTTATTTTGGCATCCCTGGTTAATTATTTATGTTTAAAGGGATATTTTCACCAGAAGAGGCTGACAGAAGACAAAATCATCAGATGATGAGAGAGAATTAGTTGAGATCAGAGAATAATAAAGGAACTTTGGGAAAAGATCATTTTATCAGCCATCACATGTAGATGATACACAGAAAATAAAAGGCACTTCAAGGAATCATCATCCAACTCCCTGGTTTCCAGTGCCCTGAACTTCAGGAGCGAGAGCTGGCCAGGCTGGCACTTCAGTCAGCTCTGCCCTGTGCCCAGAGTTGATAGAGGAAAAGAACCCCAAATATTTAGATGTATAAAGGAGGAAATTAATAATGAAATTGATAATTATGTCACCCAATTGTGCTGGCAGGTGGGGGGCAGGTTCAGCTACCCATGGAGGGGTCAGAGACATGACGAGTTTTCTCTGGAAGACACATTTGCCTTCTGGCACTGAGCTGGAAGGTGTGCCCACACCCAGCAGAGGTGAGGGGGGATGGCCAGAGACACCTTTCTATTTCTTGGTCACTGTAAGGAAAAAAAGAGACATCGACAAGAGTAACATTTTCACTTGTCACAGACATAGGAAATCGGTAACCTGGAACCATGTGATATTTCCCAAGAATTAGGGATGAAAGGGGAATACTGCATAACTCAGGTTTCCCTCCTCACAGCCAAGGGACCTTGGTCCCAAGATTATTTTTGTGTTTATCCACTGCTTATTGCAAAACATAAAGTCATGGTAGGGCTTCCTCTGGAGGGAGAGCCTGACCTGCCAAACTGACGCCCACACTTTCTCCCTCCCTTATTTCCCCTCTTCTTCCCAACACCGAGGTGGGGTTGAGGTGAGGGGGACACCCCTTCTCCACCCTCCTGGCTCCTCTAGCGACACCGAGAAGAGAAGCTGTGGGTGAATTTGCAGGTCATAGAGGGCACGCTGGTGAATTTAAGTGCCTGGAGGGCTGGGTGGCAGCTGTGTAGGGGTTTTCTTTATTGCAGCTCTGAACATAGGTGTCTGACATTTATTTAAATCCTACCAAGCGCTGAATAGTCTCTTGGAACTTGTCCCAAAACCTATCTAACCCCCTTATCACTGTGTAGGAAAACCTTGATTAGCCATCAAAGGTTTTGGCAGTCAAAGACATCGTACCAGCTACCCATGAACCTAAGGGAGATCCTCAGGCCCGCTGCTGCCTCCAGAGCAGGACTGACACGAAGGATGACGCAGCCATGCGTCCCTGGGCCTGAACGGTCTTGCAACATCCACTGGTTCACACATGATTTACCAGCTTCATTTACTCCTCAGCAAGCTAGCTCTCGCTCTTGGCTTTCTTTTAGCAGTTCTGGTATTAGACAGCCTCCTTCTCCAAAGAGCTGGGAGGCATTATTCAATTGACCACTGAAAAATTAATGACTGAGGAATAACCATCTATTAAACATGATTAAAAAACAGCATCAAGTGCATTTTTTCCTAATGGATCTGTTAGGAAGAAATGTTACTTTTTTACACACACACACACACAAAACAAGCAAAAAAAAGTAAATATTAGAAATGAGAGGTCACCCAGCCCAATCTGCAAAACTGAAGCAGAACCAAATTCCCCTGGGTTATACCTGAGGTGTATTTGTCTGACATGGTGTCGTGGTTTAACCCCAGCCAGCAATGAAGCACCAGACGGACGCTCGCTCGCTCCCCCCTGGTGGGATGGGGGAGAGAATTGGAAGAGTAGAAGTGAGAAAACTCATGGGTTGAGATAAAGACAGTTTAACAAGTAAAGCAAAGGCTGTGCACACAAGCAAAGCAAATCAAGGTATTCGTTCACCACTTCCCATGGGCAGGCAGGTGTTCAGCCATCCCCAGGAAAGCAGGGCTCCATCACGTGTAATGGTTACTTGGGAAGACAAAACGCCATAACTCTGAACATCCCCCCTTCCTTCTTCTTCCCCCAGGTTTATACGCTGAGGATGATGTCACACGGCATGGAATATCCCTTTGGTCAGTTGGAGTCAGCTGTCCCAGCTGTGTCCGCTCCCAGCTTCTTGTGCCCCCCCAGCCTGCTTGCTGGTGGGGTGGTGCGAGGAGCAGAAAAAGCCTTGACGCTGTGTAAGCGCTGCTCAGCAGTAACAAAAACATCCCTGAGTTATCAACGCTGTTTTCAGCACAAATCCAAAACAGGCATGAAAGATAAGGGCTATCTGGGTTTGCTTGGGCTTTTTCTATAGCAGAAAGGCTGTTTGGATTAACTAAATTCATTTTATATTTATCTTGATAAATTCCTGGTTGATATGCTTCAATTAGTCTAAAGCTTATATATATTATTTTAGCTTAATTCGGTAAACCATCAGTACTGCTAAACCAATTTGAACATTGGATAAACTCTCAGCACTAGCCAAGCCCAGCAACACTGTCAGCAAAAGCCTGGATACATGTTATTTTTGGGATTAACTATCACTTTTGGAGGGAAGCTCTTCAATTCGCAATTCCTGAAAAAAAAACATGCTCAGGAGGTCACTTTTCCACTTGTGTGGACACATATAACATGGTTCCTCAGGACAAACTTCAGTGAGGCACCTCTGAGAGCCTTCCCCCTCAGCCCCTGGCATGGCTGCAGGGTGCCCTCAAGACACCTGCTCCCTTTTGCACCATAAACCCCTGGTCATGAAGAAGGAGCCACCGATGTCCCTGAAGGATTTCATCAGAGTGCTGCAGACATGCCTGTGTGTGCTTGGGCACAATCTGGCACCTCACAAAACGCCTCCTTTCCTAATGGAGCTGGCTAGATAGTTGTCTATCCCTCTGGGTATGTCTGTGTCCCAACAAGCAGGAGACCCAGACCTGTATTTCCTTTCAACTGCAGGGTTCAATCCCACAACTCCATCAGTCCCACATCTCCATCAGTCTACATTTCTCCTTTCTGAGACCGGTGGCCAGGTATGGAGGCAGGGAAGGAGGAAGGGACACTCTTCACTCCTGTGGGACACAGGAGGACAGGGAGCATGCAGGACAGGTCCTGGCTCATCTGGTGGTTAAGATCGACAGCTAGGAAGGAGTAACCGTACTTAGTCTTCTGAGTCCTATTTGCTGCCTTTTACTCAGTGTTTAATGTAAAATGCATAAACAATCCTGGGAGCAGAGACTCCAGAGCTTCCTTCCCTTTCCCAGATGAGTCCCCACATCCCTAGGGAAAGTTCTCCCACAAATTATCTCGTTCTCTCCCCTGTCCTTTTGTCCTGCTGACTTTTGTTCCTCTCTGACCAGCTGAATAAATTCTGCAGGAGAGGTGGAGACCAACACCAGCCCGGGCTAACCTACAGCCTGGTGGCTACGGCATTGTGTGGGGAGTAGGAGATAGTGTCCTTTCAGGTCAAGCAAAGCACAAATCTCCAAATCTTGGGTGAGTTTGGGAAAATCTAAGGATGTTTCTACACTAGCATTTTAACCAGGGACAGGAATATGTAGCTGAAGTGAATCCCCTGATTACCTCCACTCCGGTGTTTTGGTTCACACTGAGGAGTCAGCCTGGGTCTCCTTTGGATTAAGCAGAACTGGAAAACCCTCTCCTGGAGCACAGCATCTATGCTCCAGCTGCCCCGGCAGTCACTTCACGGGGACTGGCCTGATGCAAACCTTCTAGACATGCATGTGGTGTGACTGCTGGGTCCTCAGCACAAGCGGTTTCTGCAGAATGCTCTTGCTGGGCTGCAGTGGTTGCGGATGTCTGTAGCTGTAGCCTGTGTCTGCAAATGTCATACTCCAATGTTGTGTGCTGTAATTACCATAACGTAATGCAATGGAGGCATAGCCACTATAAATGAAGCATGTGCGAAAAAAGAGAGAATCCTTGATGCAGGATTCTGCATTTTACATCAAAACATCAGGACCAGCAACTGCTTTTAGAAGAAAGCAAGCTGCTCAGCTTTTGCTTGGGAAAGTTGTGGGAGTGTCTTCCATGCCAAAGGAGCGTCTGGCCTCCACACATCCAACAGGGTGGTCTAATCCCAGGAGAGAGAGGTGAGAGTACACCCCCACATTGGCACAGCTCACAAGGCCTCCCGAGCTGTCCTGGGGTGCGGTATAGAAATGTAATGCTTACCAGGAAGTGCTGGATTTCAGAAATCTGGTCAGTAGCTTCTAGGACTTACTGGAGAGTGTTTAGGTGACTTTCCCCATATCTTCCTTTGCTCTCTGGAATTTCAAAGCGAGTACAAGCTGTTTTATTCCTGAAGCCGGACTGTGGCCACAACTCCATCATAGCACATATCAAATGAGCCAAAGGAAAAAGAAAAAAATAATTTAGCTGGTTTTAGTGATCTTGCTGTGATTTTCACATCTGTGGGCAGTGCCATTATATTAGTGGGTAGTGCTGGAAGTGTTCTGAGTGCCATAGAAAAGAAAAAAGAGATGCAAATCCAATTAAGCAGGCCAACTGGAGCTGTGCATAGCTAAACGGGCATGAACAATCTTGTTTTTTATGCCAACATTTCACGTCTCTGAAGTTATAGACATGCATGTGTATTTTGCTGATTTACAGGCAAAATTCCTGTTCCCAGGATGTACAATAGGCTACACAACAATGCAACATGTCTTGACACAAGGAAGAATGACCTCACCTGAGACTGTGGGTTGCAGTTTGGAAATAAAGTGTTTCAACAGCCATCGCAATCCCTGATGGGAACTGGAAACTCTGCACATTCTGATCTTGCCTGGAATTTCCTTGTAGCTTCACATAAATGCTGTCGATCGGAATAATTTCCATTAGATTCTATCTCTTTTGAAATAATAGAAACTACTGCAATTGATTTATGAGCACCTTTGCCTGACACTCTGCTTATAACAATAAAATACCTAGCAGTAAAACGTCTTGTGTGGTTTAGGCCTGATTTATTTTACATTTTTTCCACAGGCTAGACATGTACAGAGTTGCTGTAAATTTGTTTTAATGCCATTTTTCTGTTGTCCAAACAATGCTCTTTGTACAACTTAGGCCATTTGCCAGCCTGTATTGTGCAAAAGCCAGCAGGGCCACTGTGTTCCCCATGCCAGTCCTAACAGGTGGGTCTCACCAGGGACCAGGGTCCTCCTGGCAGTGCCTGGTCTCGTTTTGGTTTTGAACCAAGACCTGAAATTTGCCTCTTTTCCCCTCCTCTCCATTTTCTCTGAAAGTCCAGCATATTTGGGAAATGGCCTTTTCCTGCTTTTCACTTTTGCAAAAAAGCCGTCATCACTATGTGCCCAGACAGCCCAACACGCAGTTCCCCTGTGCTGCCTTGATCAGGAAAGACACCCCAGTCCTTCACAGTGCCATACTGAGAAGGGGCTGCACACACAGGTGGGAACAAGAGAGAAATCGAGGTGTACGCAGCAGAGGGACTGCGAGCCTGGGGCTGCCGCTGGGATCAGACAGAGCAGCATGGGACAGAAGTGAGTCTGCCAAAATGGTTGGGAGTTATCTGGGGCTCTCTTGGAGGGCATCCCATAGAATCATAGAATGGTCTGGGTTGGAAGGGACCTTAAAGATCACCTAGTTCCAACCCCCTGCCATGGGCAGGGACACCTCCCCCTAGACCAGGCTGCTCAAAGCCCCATCCAGCCTGGCCTTGAACACTTCCAGGGCTGCATTCCTGGTGTTGAACACTTCCAGGGATCCCAGCACAGCTATGATCTCCCTCTCAGCAGCTGTGGACAGCCTGCGTGACACACCAGAGTGTACGTGACCGTGCTGGGCAGCAGGGACGCGGGAGGGTGCAGGACAGAGCTGTGGGCAAGTGCTGCTGTGGGCTGAGCCAAGAGAGGGGTCTCGCTGGGGTAGTCCCAGCTAACACAACACTGCATGCACTCAGTGTGGGGGGTTTGGGCATTTGCCCTTGACGGTGCCCCAAATCGCTCCAACCTCTTTCAAAGTGTTACCTGTTTATGTAGTCAGATAACAAAGGAATAGATTTTCTTTTTTTCCATCGTCAATTTATTCTGCTACCCACCAATTACTCATAAAAAAAGTGAGTTCATACAGGAACCACTTAGCAGTAGGCACATTTTGCTGCTGAGAAAGAATCTCAAATAAGAGGGAGCAGCAATCTGTCAGAAATGTATTTCTTAAGAAAAGAAACGATCTACAGACCCATTAAAATATGCCAGCAAGTCACCAAGTACCTGCTTAGCTGGAGCCCTTGACTTTTATCAGTAAGTACTGAGAGTACACGGGTAATACAAACATTGCAAAAGACAGTGGTTTTTTTGGATGTCCACCTTTCTCTGCCTGAAGCAAATCCCTTTATGGTGTATGTGGATACTTAACCTTAATACTTAACCACTTAAAATGGTGAGCAGAGGCAGAAACATTCCTGACCCAAGGGGGTTCGGTTTTCCTTCTCCTGGGGTGCTGGTTGAAAGGGATATTTCTTGTCTCTGCCTGGAGTTTTTGTAAACCTGAACGAATACATTGCTTAGGAACAATCTCAGTGGCATTTCTAAGGAGATGCTGTGTGGCTCTCTGTCATTTCTTGGCATGATGGCTCTGTTTCTTCTCTGTCTACAAGATCCCTTTCCACATATCCCTGCAATGGGTTCTGCTGGGACTTCTGCGATTAGCAGCGTGGTGACAAGCAAGGTGGAAAGACATCGGTACCTGGAACATTACCTGCCCTGTGGCTCCACCACTCTTCGGAGCCAGAAATCAAGGACTCCTTCCTTATATTAATTTAGCGGTAACTACTGCTCCAGTCCTGAACGATCTGGTCCCGTTGGCTTTGTCCAAGTCCAGCTGATTCAGTCTAAGTGTGGACTTGATAACCTCCTGACCTCCTTTCCCTGGTTCTGTGCAGCTCAGACACACCTGCAGCTGCACAGAAAGCTTGGAGAGATCTTTCAGAGAACATCCTGGCAGTTCAGAGCTTATCTTTTCCTTTCAAATCAGCAAATACAACTGTCTCCCCAAAGAGCTTGGAAGTCACCTTCTGCTGTCCGAGTCAGGCCCAGGGAATGGCCTTTCTTCTCTCTGGGAGTATTCTGCACACCAGGGACTTCTCGGTCCTCAACAAAAAGAAATGCAGAAGTGAGACAAGTTCTCAGTTTTACCAGACTGTGGCAGCTGCTGACAAAAAGATTAGGGAGAGTGACAGGGCTGAAAAGATACTGTCCCTCAGGCAAGGAAAAGTGGCTATTAGGAAAATCAGGATGGGGAAGCACAAATACAAAGTTCATAAAGACGTCAGGGAGAGCCTAAATTAGCAGACAGACAATTCAGACTACCAGGGGGAAGAGTTCCAGGGATTTCTTCACCGGCAGCCTTTGTACCCCAAGGATACTGCCATGTTCAAAGTGTTCTCCACCTCTTATTGCACAAAGCCAGGGAAGAGCCAACATCTTTATTCCTTTACAACCTGTTACAGACAAGGCTATGAAACTTCAATGAATACAAAACAACCACTTCACCCTTCCCATGCCTGTTTGCAATGATTTATACTGTCATAAATTATTGACTCTTTTCATGAATCGCTGGTTCAGTCCCTAGCTGTTATCTCCCGTTGTAGACCAAATTTATCAGTGAGGGTCATAAACCACAAGCATTGATCATTATTTAGCCCTTAAATATTAGAAGTCCATCTATTTATACTGAACATTTGTTTATCACCTGTAGAAATGCAGCAAAGGGACATAGCAAAACCAGAAAAATTTGGGCCTGAAAAGGGTCACACTTACTAGACCATGAACATTTTAATCAACTGCAGAAGAATTATTTTAGTAAAAAGTTCTTTTTTTTTTTTCTTACTTAGGTTAGCAAGGTGTCTAATATTTCTCCTGTTTTCACTTGTGTGTCTATTTATCAGTTTTTACATATCAAATACACTGAGACTTGTGCTTCTAGTGTGGGGTTTGCATATGCTGTAGAACGTAGAAGAGTCCTTCCAAGCAGCAATACCACACTGTAGTCCAGCCCCACCTCCCCCAAACCCCAGGGAAGCAGGATCTGCCTTTCTCTGACAAAGGAAGCTGCCCTCAGCTCAACAGCATTTTTGTGTACTTTGCTATTTGCTTTGGTGTCTGGTTGTTTCAGGTCAGCAGAATCATTCCAGCAAGCTGACTTCACTCCCCACTCTGCTGGTAACATCTCCCTCTTAGGTATGAGGTAGCATATAGATCATCACTGGTATCTCTTCTTTTGTGGAACATCAATGAGCAGACTGTATCTGAATCCTTCCTTAATGTTGTCTGATGTCCAGCATAGACATTGATGAACCATGGCTGTCACTCAAAAAGCACTGCTCCCAAAGAGGAGGAGTGGATCTGGGCAGATACTACCACCTCACCTATTTTGTGTTCTTTGAAGTGCGCATGGCTTGTACTTTCCCAGTGCAATCTCTGTTACTTTATGTGTCAGGCTTCCGTTGACCTTCCCAGTACAGGTATAATCTGGGAATATACACTTTTTCGTTATATACTCAGTGGCCTTTAGCCAAAAAGGTCTTCCTGAAGCCCATTTCAGCTTCCTTTAGTATTTCGTGTAAAATGCAGAGCCTCGCAGTCTTGCATAATTTCTGTTGACTTTCCAGCTCCAAATTGTTGCCCATTGACTAACAGCAGTCAAGCTCGAGCACGCAGCTGCTTCGTTGGTTTTCTGTCATGAGCGGAGCTCTCCTGATGTTGTTTCTGCACAGGGGCGCTGGTGCCAGCCTTGCATGTAGCTTTGTGTGCTTCAGCACCCGAGAGCGCAGTGGTCACTGTAGGTTTTCCCCAACCAGCATCACTATCTCACCCCGTCACGCTGTACTCTTTTTTAATCTGCTCCACTGAATATAAATGGCCACCAAAAGCCAGCAGATTTTGAGCATTCTCCAAATTATGTGTATAGCCCCCGTGTAGAGTGCTAAATTGTCTTCACCACTCAGTCGTGATGGAGCCCTTGTTTTTGAATACCCACAGATAAAGAAAGAACAGCTTGGCTTCGACATGTGAAGGAGCCATCTGATGGGATGAGTGACAAGCGCTGTTTGACAAGTAGTTCAATTGCCAGGAAAAAAAAAGTCTAAAAACGAGCACTGTGGAAAAACTAGGGAATGAAAAATCAAACAGTGGGCATTTGAAAATTTGACTTGTCCTTGTTTCCTGGGACATTGGCCAGATGCATCCCACAGGGCTTCACAAGCCTGTTCCCAGGGGCATTGCTCCAGGGAGTAGCACTGGACCTGCGGATGCCACCCAAAGGGCCCTGGGATTGCAGCTGACTGAGAGCACCACACAGACACGTGATCTCCAGGTCACCCGTAATCCAGCACAGATCTGCTGGTGGAACATGTTGGTGTGGGCTTGACCGTAGCTTCTGCCTGGAAAGCTCTTTGTAATAGCCCCTGCTTTTATTTTTTTTTAACAGTTTGAGATTTTAACTGCATCCTCTTAGTTCCTCATGACTCTTCCTTCCTAAACCCAGTTCAACTCCTTTGTCTCTGATTATCTGAGCAAGAGGAAATGTTTCCCATTATATATTTGCATTCAAGAAATGACTTGGTTAATATGATGCAAACATAGGTGCAACCAGGCAGTTACTGAATCATCCTATTCTTGTTTTTAATCTGATTCAGGACTTGCACTTGAGACCTCAGCAAACTCTGCTAGACTAGTCACGTAGTCAGTGTTTTGAATATTGACAAAGGGAACAAGATAATGTGCTTTATTGGGGTCGAATTAAAACCATGCAAAACGTGAATCCAGCCCACTTTCCATGTAGGAATCGTACATCATTCTCAGATGCTGCCTGCTCTCCGCCCCATTCCCCTTGAACTCCTGTCGCTGAGTCCAATGACTCACTGCAGAAATTTTAATCACAATTAAGTCTTCCCCTTCCCCTCCTGTGGGGTGTAGAGGATCAGTCCTCCTCCCGCTGTTGGCACCCAGCCTCTCCTCAGCCTTCACTGGCACTACCCTTTGTACTTTGCAGCCTTTATGGCTGCTCCATCAATAGGTCTTTAGCAGCTTCTCTCACCAGGCTCCAGCGTTTGCCACCTATTTTACTTCTTCCCATTCTTATCTGTGAATAAGTAAACTAATGTGGGTTTCTTCTTCTATGCTCTGTGTGCTCCAAGAGATACAGAAGAACAAAACCTCCTCAGATAAGCATCAAAGAGTAAAATGTTCTTGGCAAACCTGGGAAAACTTTGCCTGAACTCTAATAGCGCATTTACAGACACGGAATATGCATGACAAAAGGTGGGAATTAGTGAAAAGCAAGGTCTGCCCCCAGCTCTTGCCTGTACCCTGCACCCCTCTTCTTTGGGGACAGATTATTTCCGAGGCACAGTGGAAAGCACCTTCCCAGAAGCAAAGAAAATCATGACCCTCCTTTATAATCCCTCCTCTGTCTGTCAGTGCCTGGCCCTGTGGTGCATCCTTATGATACAGCTCTGGTGAAATGGGACCCTCTCTGTGGAAAGGTATCATGCCACATCTCTCAGAAGAGACTCTGCTACCCCCTCCCAAAACGTTTGGTTTTTTTTTTTTTCTTAGCAACAGGCAGGAAATATGGGTCCCAGACAGGCAATACTGGTTCTACCCACCAACTCTGTTTTACCTGTGAAGGGGTTTGAGCCTTTGTGCGCAAGCAGGGTGGGGGGCTGCAGAGAAGGGCAGTGGAGACCCTGCGAGCTGCGAGGCCGGCCAGGTGCCCCTCAAGAGGGAACAGGCATCAGCCCTGGGAAGATGTCTCTGCAGCTGCAGGACTTGGACAAAGGACCTGGGAAGTTGAGGGAACCATACTGACCTGTGTGAATTAGGGAGAAAAGGCAAACAGCCCCTAACCAAGTAAATTCTGGTTGCCACAGGGGAGTGAAACAAGGGAGTGGACAGCTACTGACAGTGTCACGCTGTTGGTATCATTGATTTATTTTCTTTTTTACAGCTGGATGAAATGGTGAAACCTGTTTAACCTCCTTGCTATCCTGCACAGCCAAGATTTCACCAACAGAAAAGACAGAGCCCACGCTGGTTTATGGAGTGACTTTGGACAATAATTTTGAGGAACAGTCTGGTAGAAGACAGCTCCAACTCATGGATGTAAACTACGTGCTCTCCAGAAGCCTCCTGAATTTTTGAACTGGGCAGTGAACATAAGAAAAGGTTGATGTCTTCTGCACTGGCTTCTTTTTTCAGTGGTCTTAAGCTTTGTCTGACAGAGAAGCTTTTGGAGACTGTAAGGATTACGGGGTCGATGCCCGTGGCCAGAGAAGTGAGAGTGACCTGCAGCAACACTGATATAAACCAGGATCTTTGCAGCCCTTGTGTTAAGTTGGGTTTAAAAAGCACACTGAGTGCTGTTTCACACTCAGACCAGCCTCACATTCCCTCATCTTCCTCCTAGAGTGTTTAACCACAGTGGTATTTTTATCAAATTAACATTTTACTGTTAAAAAAGCTGAAAGATGATGAGGTAGCAAACAAAGTATTTCTGTCAAGCAATAGAAGTTTGTTCTTTGTAAATAAAACGTTCCTTGAAAATGACGCATGAGCCCATTTCTTCTGTGCGGGAGGGAGGAGGCAGAGTGTACTCAACACGGTGGCTGTGTAAGCTTTAAGAATTCAGTATTTTATAGCAAACACAGAACCTATGGCTTCATGGATTTGAGCTCCTAAAACGATGTATTTGTATTAGCCAGACCTTGCCAACAACACTACAGGCGCTATTCTATAAAATGCAAAGGCCTATTTTTAAAAGGCTGGGAGGGCAACTAAAGTGAACATGAAAATAATGGCTGGGTACCTATTTCAGACACTAATGTGCATGTGAAGATATTGAAGAAGACAAAATGGTTTGCTCAAAGGCTAAGCAAGTATGGTATTCTTGGTTTTAGTATGACTAAATCGAGTGTTTGGAAAGTAAATGCAGAGGCAAACTGGTTACACATGTTGAGTTAAACTGGGAAGGTGTTTTTATTGCTGATGTTAGTACAAAAATGTCAGGTGTAACACATGTTTAGCTCAGTCTCAAAGAAACGAAAGCTCGTTCCAAAGTACAGCTGAGTCTATAGCTGCATTTCCAGATGATTAACAACAATCATGCATGACAAGTAGCAAGTAAGCTGGTAGGTGTTGAAAGAGCCCCATTTTAAGCAAAAATGATGAATAAGGAGGTTGCTACACCGGTGAATTAGCAAAAATCAAAATGCTTGCGAATAGCACATTATAAAAAGGATGCTTCATGGTAGTCAAAACTAGACCTGGCCATGAGGAATAGCAGAAGATCTTATCCAGCATGAATAACTGGCCAATGAAATGGCAAATGAACCTCAGCGTCTGCTGCTGCAAACTAATACACAGTGAGAAAGTTAATCCAAAGCACACCTATTCAAGTATATAGGCATATATGTACCCCAGGAGGTATTCTTATAGTTTCTAGAAACAATTAGGAAAAAATCTTGGAGTGACTATGAAAAAGTCAACTAATTGCTTTGAGGTGTTTGAAAAATTAAAACAATTAAATAGGAATTACTAGAAAATGCAACAGACCGCATTGCTCTGTGCCTATACAAACTGTGCGGGTACTGGGACTGCTTTTGTAAAAAAGGCACAAAAAGTGGTTATGAGAATAATAAAGATGTGTAACAGCTCCTGCATGACACAAGATTCAACAAATTAGGCTTTTCATCACAGAATAAAAAGGATGGAGAAAGGATATGACAGACGTTTGTGCACGCATGGAGGAGATGAAGAGGAAAGACAATTAGCTATTACTGCCAATGGTGAGGAGTCAAGAATGTCGCGTGAAATTATATAAGCACAGGTTTTCAGTAAATGAAACCATTTTTTTTTTTCACCACACATGATTAAGCTATTGAGTTAATTCCTTCAGGATCCTGTGGATTTTAAGATATATACGAGATAAATATTAAATAATTATATAATCCCAATACAGGTGACATCAAAACATGGTTAGACAAAGCAGAGAGCGAAGCAAAGGCTGTTAAAAACATAGATCCAGACAGAGCCTCTGGAGGTGCCTGGAGGCTGTTCAATGAAGAGATGCAGACACAGTCATTGGGAAGCCATAAGACATTACTGGAAGATGATACCAAGATTTCTGCTATCTTGAAAGAATCTAAAACCTGTTTCTGCGTTGAGAAAGTTGCAACAGTATTTATTTTCCTATTTTTATGAAGCTTTTATTTTTGCATTATTTTACAAATCCACAATAATCAATGTTTTATACATATATACACCAGAATAACCCTTCCTTACAAATGCCAGAGTTGTTAACACTTGGCTCCTGCACCTCCTGCCAACTCGCCAGGCGTTAAGCAAAGCATAGGCAATAAGTCTGCACCCCTGGATTTGTGCTCTGGCAGAATTCCTTGCCAGGATTCCCCCTCCTTCCCGAATAATGCTTTACATACTTCCCCACACATACAAGCAAGCAAGCAAGCAAACACAAATGAAGGAAAGCAATGGTAGCACTCAGTTTTACTGTGGATTTTGTTTGGTTGTAAATGAAAACCACTGTGGCAGCACTGAGCAACACCAGCTGTGGATTTCTTTCAAGCATTTACATTTACCACTATCAAACTTGGGTATTATCTTATAAAACATAGTTGATTCTTACAGACATTTCTTCTTAGATTATTTAAAGATCTTACGTATCTGACTTACTTAATTTTCTAAACCTCTGAGAGCAAAACCAAATTCACTTTGCCATTTGGCAGATATACATGCAAGTTCTAGTTTCCTCTAATTGTTATCTATACTAATTACTAGATCAAGCTTAAATTTTATTTAAATTGCTTGTGATGAAAGCATTTCTACTTCCAGACACGCCTCATAAAACCAAGCTCAGTACTAAGTGCGACATACAGGACAGATCTTTACTTCAATATACAGAAACAAAACCACCATTTTCGGCAGTACTTTATATACTTAGACAAGTTTCTATTATCTCGCAAGTCATATGCATAGTATTTCACCACCTTCTAGCTTTCCTACATACCCTCTTTAACACAGCATTCTTTTCTGGTAGGATTTTTGGTCACAGCGTTTTAATAAGCAAAGACTCTTTACTGTGTTGTAATCGAGCGTCATTTAATAGAAGTCACTCTTGGTTGGATGTTCTGGGTGAAATGCAGAGCGTGTGAGGCAGACCGGAGCCTGACAGCAATACTGGACATACTTTACAAACAAAGCCCAAGGTAAGGACTGCAGCACTGATCCAACTAATTCATGCCTGCCTGGCCATGGCCTCCATCCTCATCAGCTTTCCTTGAAGGCGGGGTTTAAAGGACACTATAACTGGAAGAGGCATTTTTTATTTTTTTTTATTGCCAACACCAGACGTCAAGCTCTATAAAAATAACACCTAGGGACTTTTCACATGGCGAGCAACTCTCCTTTGATTCACTCTTCGTACTTTCTGCCAGATTATCTTCTCCCATGAAAACAACTTTAGCTCCCTCCCGCTTTGCGCAGTAGCAGTGAAATCAAGGTTCTGCATACTAGTGGGGCTACCAGAAAAGTTTCTTACAGCTGTAAGAAAGCCCACAAGATTTCAAAGGCAAAACAACCATCTGTCTTCTGTCCTGCCCTGAGTTGCCTGCTGCCCTTGTTATCCCTATATCTGGTTTACAAGACCAAATTGTTAGTATCAAATTGGCAGTTAGTTTATCTGTTCCATGTCTTCCAAACTCAAGCCATCTAAGAAGGTCCCTGAGGTTGTCCCTGCTGGACATGTTCACTGATAACACGTGGGAATCAATCCCGGCGCAGGGCCGCGCTTGCAGGGTACCGAGCCCGCTCTGCCGGATGCTCGTCCCTTGGCAGGGCTCTGGGCAAGAACGAACGAACGAACGAACCGGGCTCAACCCCTCGGTCCTGCCCCGCGGCGGCGATGGCCACCCCTCACCCGGCCCCCGCCCCGCCCCGGGCTCCCCACCGCCTCCGCGGGCGGCCGGAGGAGCCGGAGGCGGGCGGGGGGCGGGTTAAAAGCGGCGGCAGGTGAACGGGGAGGGACCTTAAAGCTGCGGGGCGGCCAGACTGGGACCGGCCGCTCCTCGGGCACCGCCGGACCCGGGAGCGGAGGAGCGCGGAGTAGCGCGTCCCGGGCGCCCTGCCGAGCCGTGCCAGGTGAGGGTCCAGAGCGGCTCCCGTCTGCGAGAGCGGTGGGATCGGGATTAGGCGGCGCATCCCCTCGAGCGGGTCGGGATCGGTGAAGTGCGCCGGAGGGGAGCCCGGGCCGGGGGCGACCCCGGCGGGGCTGGGACGGGGGCGGCCGCAGGCAGCGGAGCGGGGTGCGGCGAGGCCGGGGCAGTCACCGACCCGCCGGCGGGGCAGCCGCGCTTGGGTCAGTGCCGGCTGCCCCCAGTCCCGGGACCGGTCGGGGCAGGTGGTGGGGCTGCCGGGGCGCTGCCGCAGCGCAGCCCGTTCCGCGAGGAGCCCGTCGGGCCTCAAAGCCGAAACCGGCGTTTGCCAACTGGTGTCTGCTGACAAGAGCCGATGGCAATCGGCCGTGGCGCTTCCCGCTGCAAAAGGCCGGCTGGGGGCTCCGCGTCCGCCCCGGCGCTCCTGAATCCAGCGAGAGCAAAGCTCGGGGCGGAGCGGGAACAGGCTGGGAGCTGTCTCAAGGCGTACAGCTTGTGACAAAGTGAGGATTTCCAGAGGTTTCCAATAAATGATGTCTCGGTTGGCAGGGTGAGTGTCCCGGTAGGTTCACTCAGTCCCTACAGCCAATTTCGGTGTTTCCATAGTCGCGGATAAGCAGGGAGAAATGTTGCGTTTTACCCCAAAACTTGCAGCGCTGGTTCAGAGCTGCAATGTGGGACCGCACTTGGAGACCAGGTTGTTCATCCCACTGGGCTATACACTTCAAATACTCTCCTTCGGTCCTGATTAGCCCCTTTGAATGTTTCAGTGACTTTGTTTTAATGACTATGCAACAGACATGAGAAAATTCTCAACAGAAAAATGCAGGTATCTGGTCATAGCCTCGAGTTTAGGTCCATAGATAAAGTTGCATAAAATGCTGCCAGTTTCAGCAGAGACAAAACATGAGAAGTCTAAGGAATTCCAGCCACCTTCTCAAAGCTTTTTTTTTTTGCCTTACCCAATTTCACCTTTCCTTGTCGCAGTAAATCTGACCTCTCCCTCTTCCCTCAAGGCTTGTCTGTACAAGCTGGGCCCTTATACCAAGGGTATGTGCTGGGGCACGTTGGTCCTTTAGTTGTGTTGTAATGACACCAGAGTAGAGTTGTTCTTTTTTTTTCTCTATTATGTGAGAAGGGAAGACTTTGAAAACTTTGCGCAGCGTGATGTTGCGAGGCACCATGCTCTCCCCACAGCACACAGCCTGCGCCAAGAGGAGACAGAGCTCTTATCCATGGCCAGTGTGGCTCTGCCACACGGCAAAGCTGAGCCCTAGCCTTGAAAGATGATGGACCAGCTATGCAAGTTGCCAGCTCTGGTTTCAAAGTGTTTTGTCTGATTCGGTGATAGTTTCCAAATGGCTGCAACCAGTGAAAGCTGAGCCCTGAGACTGAATTCTGACTTCAGCAAAGCTTACCTTTAACTTTCAAAGGGGCAAAGAGTGTGGATTTTAATTTTCAAGAGCAGGAGGAAAGGAGAAAAGCTAAAATGGAGCTTCCCTGACGTTTGACGTCCTGTTTATTCCGCTGGGGTGTGATAGCATCTAGAAAATCAACATAAACTCTTTAGCTGAGGGCTTTTTCCTCCCAACTCTGTGGCTCTGCTTGTCTCCTTTTTTGGATGAGATAGCAATGAATGTGGAAGGGCAGGCTCTGCAATATCTTCCTTTGCCATTTGGTTTGTGCTATATAGGCATGCAGCCCTGACAGGGCTGGCTTGAGGCTTCTCAGCAGTGTTGGCAAAATTAAATGCTGTACTTCTGAGATGAAGGGCCTGCCAAGAAAGGGACATGTCTGAGCTGCAGCAGAAAGCCTTAGAGGCCTGCTGGAGGTGTCTGGGAGGAGCGAGGGCTTCTGCCAAGTCATATTTACCTCGGAGGCAAATAAAGCACCAGCTCAGTTTTCTAGGGCTCTGGTGTTAGCAAAGAATTCCTGTGACAACTACTAGACAAGTCTCTACTTTGTCTAGATGTGGCCTTAACTTGTGCAGTAATAGTAATTTTTATTGCTTTTGGGAAATAAACTGAGAGGCAAAACATTGACAAGTCAACCACAGAAAGGGAAATATCTCAAGAAAGGGAAGGAGGGCAAAGAGGATGCACAGAGGAAATGTATTTGAAGATGTAACTTATTTCCTGCCCAAAGCCTTGCTGAGAAATATATCAAAGTATGCTTGTCCCATCATAAATACATGGAGAGAGTTTAATAAGCTGTTTGAATCCATAAACATATGGGTGACATTAATGAAAATGACTTGCATTTGCCTATGACTCTTGAGTGAGTGCTAGGAAGCCGCCTCATTTGTAGAAGGTCTAGAGCTGATTTGTCACCCTTTGAAAAGTGACCATTTGATGTATTATGTCATCCTGCAGGTAAAAGGCCACAGAAAAGAAGATGGATTGGGGAAGTCTGCAGGCCGTTTTAGGAGGTGTAAATAAACACTCCACCAGTATCGGGAAGATATGGCTTACGGTCCTGTTCATCTTCCGTATCATGATCCTGGTTGTGGCTGCAGAGAGAGTCTGGGGAGACGAACAACAAGATTTTGTCTGCAACACACTTCAGCCTGGGTGCAGAAATGTTTGCTATGATCACTTCTTCCCCATCTCTCACATCAGACTCTGGGCCCTGCAGCTGATCTTTGTTTCCACACCTGCGCTGCTGGTGGCCATGCACGTAGCTTACACCAGGCACGAGAAGAAAAGGCGGTTCAGAAATGGTGAGAAAATTGATATTGAGGAACTGAAAAATGAAAAGATTCACATTCGGGGCCCCCTGTGGTGGACGTACACCAGCAGCATCTTCTTCAGGATCATCTTTGAAGCAGTCTTCATGTACGTGTTCTATTACATGTACGATGGGTACCAGATGCCTCGCCTGGTGAAGTGCGATGCATGGCCCTGCCCCAACACAGTGGACTGTTTTGTGTCTCGGCCCACTGAGAAAACCACATTTACTATTTTCATGCTTGCTGTGTCTGGGATCTGCATGATGTTGAATCTGGCTGAGTTTTGTTACCTAGTGATAAAAATCTGCATGAAAGAACCCAGGAAAACAACGGTTTTAAAATAATTCCCCAGTTTCAGGATTTCCTAGCTCCCCATTTCCCTCAAACTTTCTTAGGTGTCAGAAAACAATCATCAATATTTTCACACTCAAGGAAAAGGATAAAAATGAAAGTTCATTCATGTTTTAGAAATTATAGCCTCCCTGGGAAGCTGCCACTGGGGCAGGTTTTAAAGATCGTGAGCAAATTCAGTATTTCTGCATCCACAAATAAAGAAAGCAGCCTTCTGGCAGCAGCTTTTCCAAATATGCCTATAGCTGGGATCCTGTTGTTGGGACAGAGTCACTTTTCAAAAAGTGGGAGTGGAAAGGCTCTAATGCCCAAAGGAGAGCCAGGAATCACAAATGCACTGTGTCATCTTCAGAGGCGAGCCAATAACTGAGGGTTTCAGTCACAGTGGGGTGAAGGGATTTTGCGGGGAACTTACGGCTTGTGAAAGGGAAGAAGACAGGGAGGTGACTTGTGTTTGTCGCAGGTATCCTGTTTTCTCTCAAGTATTCTCAAGAACAAGGAAAGGGCCTAAGAACAGAGGCACTTTATGGCAATGCATGCTATCAGCTCTGCTGGACACCAGCAATGCTTTTTATCTTTTTATCTACTCAACTGCACTGGGGAGCATCCCCTACAGGGTTGTGGGGGGGCAGTCTCAACTGCTGTGTATGTCATTAGGTCAGTGCTGCTTCCCTCCACTCACAGGGGCTGCAGCAGTGGGAGGAATTAAGTTTGGTTTTGCATTCTCTTGGTTGGGTCAAACAAAGGATTGTCACTTTTGAGAAGGTGGGGGCAGTGCAACTGTCTTCCTCCTCCTCTTGTCCCCCAGTGCTTTGTGAAGATTCTCAGTATAGTAGATTTTATTCGATGAAGAGACTTTTTACCACCTGACTGTGCCTCCTTCAGCTATGTACCTTTAAAAGTGGGATTTTTTTCAGTAAAAGCCAAGAAAAATTGTCTCGTTTCATTCTGTTTGTTATCCAAAAGAAGTACTTAAACACTTACAGCATGATATGCAGTAGATTGCACCTTCCAGTGCTCCTTCCATCAGTCCCTTTTTGCTTTCTCACCTGCACAGCATTTCTTCATAAAATCTTTTCCCTATCTGAGGTACCTTTCAAGTGAGTCCATCAAACCACTCCCAATGTCTCTGACGTTCCACACTGTAAGACTGAATCACCCTTCCTTCTCTTACAGTAGGTCTAGCAAGAATTACAGACAGCCTGCAGAGCTAAAATAGCAAAGGGACCCAATCAGAAATGAGGAGGAACTTGATATTTTTCTTAAGGCTTACGTTGCTGAGCTGTAAATTGTATATTACTAACTTGAAGAACTATGTGAGTCAGTCTGGTCTTGTCTCTCCAAAGTAGTCTCAGGCGTGTTTTATGCCTGTTATAGGCAGCTACACCAGCACATACAGCAACAGTTTATCTCCCAAGTGCCTGCCTATTGACTCAGTTTCTAGAAAACCAGCTGTTTTTCCTCCTTAGCTTTAATATGTGGCTTTTCCCCAGAATGAATGAGCGCTACCTCAGCTTTTCTATTTGCATCCATCTCTTACTGTACACTTAAGTTTATCACTGTTGGAGTAGACAAAGCTGCATTAACTAAGACCCATGATCCCTCACTGTGCATTGGAAGCAGAACAGAAGCAGGATCCCATTGCTTGTGAGCTACATCCAGTGTTACACCTTGACTGCAGATGGAAATCTGTCATCTAAGAGGGGAGCAGGAAAAAATAAAAACACCATCCTCAGAAGCATGAAAAAAAAGATAGAAAGTCAATAATAATGAGCTGAACTGGAAACTTGGACTGTGAAAACATCCTTAATCCAACTGTAAAGAACAAAGCCTGGCACATATCAGGTTTGTGCTTGGTAAAGTTCCTGCATTGTTCCGTGTACAAGTATGAAGAGAACAAACTATCTACACTCCCAGTGCTCTAGTATTACATGTCTTTTCTAACAACAGGACTTTTTTTTTTTCTGAAATTATAATTAAAGCACTCTTGTGGTGTCTGTTTTCTGTATTACTTGTATGTCCTGTGTATTACTTCATGTGTCTAATGAAAATCTGTTTACCGTAATGGAAAATGTATGCACCAATACTACATTTAATAGCCAAGGGCTACTATAAGGATTTAAGTCTACTGCTGCAGGTTGGTTTTTCAATTGGCTACATTGCCTGTTATCCTGAAGACTTCATGAGCTGATAGAGGAAGGTCACATGTGACCCCTACTAGAAAGCAAATGTGCTTTGTACTAGCAGAATTGCAGCTGGAAAAGGCTGGTGATAAATAACTTAACAAGCTCCACAGGGGAGAGAGTTTGTTTTCCCAGTCTGCCTTTGAGTTTAACTGAAACTTGGAGCAAGACACACCAAAACTGGTAACAATCATACAATGAGATTTTCTTCAACTAGCTGTTTGGCAACTAGATTCTCACACAGGGAAAAAAGACAGAAATAGAGAAAGTGTTTGAAGTGGCCAAGAGAGGGCTTTGATCCAGAAGTGCAGCATCAGGTGACAATAGCTCTACCAGGACATATTTACTGTCTGAGATTTACTTTCTGTGTATATTAGATTTGACTAAATAGCTGTTTTGTAGGGAAAAAAAAATTCAGATCCTTCATAGGAACATAGGAATGGCACCTATTTCTACATCTGCTACATTGCATGGTTGACCTCCTATAAATGGATTTCATACAGATTAAAATACAATGCTGTGTTGGAATTGTGTGTGTTCTTTCCTGAAATACACTAGAAGTGTCTGCATTTTTGGCACTTTGTTACTAGCCTCTTGTCAGAATGAACGCTGCAAGAATGTTGAAAACTGAAGCGGCAAATCTGAAGTCGTGACTGTAAAAGAGGCTGATTCCTCACTGTCTGGTGTCCAGTGTAGCCAGGATACAAAGCATTAAATAATGTGGTATCAGAATTGGGAAGTGTGGGAGTGGGACTGGCTAAAATTATACCGTGATTGAAATCACCAGGAGAAATCACCATTGACTTCATCAAGCTAAACTTTCATCCAAAACCATGAAACCAAAACTTCAAATATGTTTGTCAGAAAGGGGGCAGGGGGGAGGGGAAGCAAACTTCACTCTTGATTCATAGACCCAGCTTGAGAAAAAAACCCTAACTCTCATGGGAGAAAGACTACTTTAAAAGGAAATTAGAAGTATAAATTTGTATTTATGATTTCTGGATACAGAAGTACCTTTATTAAAGGTTTTCTTAGACAAAAAAAAATCCTTCAGATGTTTTACAGTTATCATGAGCCAAGGTACTGTGTTATTTCCTATCTGACAGCAAGAATATAAAAGACAAATTATATGGTACATACAGACAAGAGCACTCCTGTACAATGGACATTCAATTCAAAATAGCTACACTGTTAGAAGTTGCTTTATTTCGTAAAAAGTGTGTTGCAGCAAATAAGCAAGAGCTAAGAGCACTTTACTACAAACTGAACTTCGTGAAAATGAATATCTTTTTTTTCCCTAATTATAATTCCCTCCCCTGCAACTTAGGCTAATGTGTTTTACCAGGCAACAAAATCACACTCAAAGAATTGCACAGTATTTTGTCATCACCTGTTCTGATATTCAGGACAGCCACTACCCTGAGTGCTAATTACAAGTTTCTCTGGATTTTCACCATCTTATTAGCTCTACAGTCATTTGAACCTGTTTGTAGACAGTGGCAAAAGTAATGGTAACTATCTGAGGCTTAATGAGCTAAGACTAATGGTAATGATCTTCAAGATAAGTTCCAGAGGTAGGTAATGATCTTCAAGATAAGTTCAGGAGGTACATATACTTTTTTCCCCATCTGACCAACGCAGCTTGTCATTGTCATTTTCTTTTACAGAATGTATTTCTCTTCTGTAAAGCTGGCCCAACTCTGATCTGGATATTTTCTCTATAAGCCATCCTAGCCATCAAAAAAAGTCTTTATAACCTAGGTTTGGAAATGTATTAAGCTTTAATCAGCAGGCCCAGATGAGGTAACAAGTCACATCTCTGACTTTCCACCTTGGAGAACATAGCCTGCCCCTGCTATGATTGGTCCCCCAGTACTACCATAGAATTCAGCCTCAGAATTAGCCACATAATTGTACGTACCTTCTTAGTTTTTCTGTCCATTAAATCACTGACACTAACTCAATGATTTTACATTGTCCTGCTCTATGCTCTATGTGTTTGAATAAGCCATCTACTAAAAAATATCCTCTCCAAGAATACCACCAGGTAGACAGAGGTTTGCATAAGCCTTTCTGGTAAAAAGTGATAAGGTATCAATATGACATACAGTTTAGGGAAATATGCGGTTCAGCTATGAATCAGCGCAGGTTGTGGATGAATGTTTCAAACAGCAGTGTATATTCTGCATGCTGCTAAGAACTAGCATTTCACCCATAGCCCAGCACAGTACCCAGGATAATAAATACTGTAGTGCGTGAATGCAGTCACACTGGTCTGAAGCAGGTAGCATTTTTCAGTGGAAAAGCTGTGCTGGGCAGGCTTACTTCCTTAGGCAAGTTTTTTTTTTTCTGTTGCCTTGGCAATTATGGTAATACAGGCTTGTCAGCTGGGAAAGACAATAGCAGTCCTAAAACTGTTTAAGTCAGGATCATGAAATTTGGTTTAAAAGTGTTTCGCACATCATTTTCTACTGAGGTTCAATCTTTAAGATAACACATACAAATCCCTCTCACATCTCCAAGTGATCCACACAGCAGGAATGCTGCACCTTCTTTTGATGGTGTGACTGGGACATTTGCTATCTTGTTTGTTATCCAACTACCAACATTTCTTTTGTCACAAGACTTCTTTCACTTGATTTGAAAGTATTATAGCAGTCCTAGTACACAGAGTTAACCCTGAATGTCACCATTTCTGAGTTTCCCCAACTGAAAGATAAAGGTGACAACTGTGTCATGTTCACAGGGAGCAGAACAGTTTAACCAAGTGTTGTTTGTTAAGATCATTGCAACAGGTGCCAGAAAAAAATATTTTATAATTATTGTGTGGTAAAGATTTCAAACCTATTGTATGTTGCATCATTAGTGTAATGTCTGCTTATGGTTAGTCATGTCCCTGCCCTAGGTGTTGCATCCTCTCCAAAGACTGAGTGTTTAATATCCAGTTTAAAAAGCTTCTACAATCTCTCCAGCACAAATAAACAAAAACAACCTATACGCATACCCACACATTTGTGCACACAGACAGAGGAACAAACTGAATAAATCATTATCACATTGTTACCTGATAGAAGGCTGAGACATTGCAACATGGATTTGTCAGGAGTAATTTCCGCCTATGCCATGATAAAAGCTTTTGTGTATAGCAGTAAAATAGTTATTAATGACACATTGTCAGAGTGTAAGGAACCACCAAATGGGATAAACTATGCAGCTGGGAGGAGCCGCAGGTACATGGGAAGATAGACCTGGAATTCAATAAGATCTTTATCACTAGGAGAAATGGTTTAACAAAAGCAGTTTGAGAAGTTAGGAAGGACTAAATGCTGCTCTTGTGAAACACTAAGCACTTGCAGAACTGTAGGATGGAGACCTGTTCTGAAGCAAAGAACTGTTTAGTGGAGAAGAGCTGGAGTTTGTAGTAGATCATCAGTGGAACATGAGTCAATAACATTGTTGACTTGGAAAAATAACGTACTGGTATGCATTAAAGGTTTGTCAAAAATACAATGTTTGAAATAATGTTTCCACTCTTCTTAGCATCTGAAAGTCCTTATCTGGACCCTCCTTTGGCATGCCATCTGCCCAAAAAGCCCATTTATCAGCTGGGGAAATCCAGGGGTCAGGAACAATATATGACCAAATGTCTAAACCACAGAACCTGTGAGGAAAGCCTGAAAGAAGTTATTTGGCCTGGAAAAGTCTGAGGTAAGACCCAACAGCACTCTTCAAATATGTAAGAGATTGTGGCAAAGAAGATTAACATGTTTCTCTTTACATCCACTGGCAACAGGACAAGAAATAATAGGCTTATGTTGCAATGAGACATAGGCTAGTCACAGCAAAACCTCTTTGTGAAGGCAGCTAAGCATTGAGTTGGATAACAAACTTTCCATTACTAAAGACTGTTAAATGGCAACCCAGCCCATCTGTTGAGGATGGTCGAGGTATAACACTCTGCTGTAGGACAGAGGGAACTTCTAAAATCTGTGAGGAAGGGGACCCCAACTGAAAGAGTCAGTTGTACAGATTTCTTTTGCTGCACCAAAGCTCAGCTAATGAATCAAAACCTTTTTCCTATAAATTCAAGTCTACTTTTCAATGCAGGGTCTAACCGGTATGATCTCTGTCAGCATGGTTCCTTTGTGCTTTTAGTAATTGTAATAATACATTCTTGCGTTATGAAAAATTCCACCTGACAAAGCATATGAGGTGGCATTGTGAGTAAATAAAATTGTAATTCATATAAATGAAGTTGGTGACAGATTCTTTTTTTCTCCTCAGCACAGTGGGTAAAAAGCTCCTTCTGCCTCAGTTTTGTGTCTCACAAAATAGGCATTCCTTCCAACAGGAGGAAGGCTGAAATCCAGATCAATTTTCAGTTTTGCTGCCCAGTTGACTATACATGCAAACATTGGTAGAGTTCACTGAAGCCTGGTCTGTGTCCAGGAGAAGTTTCACAGCAATAGCATGCCATTTTGAGTTACCGGTTTCTTTCATTTCAAAGGCAGACCATTGTATTGTGCAGCAGTTTGAATTTTGTAGAGAATTTTTCCTACATGTGAGCTTTTTTTTTTTCTATTTCAAAGCAGAATATCTATTGCTGTCCTTTTCTGTGGAAGGTAGCCAGTATTTGAGGCCTTTACAAATTCATCATGCGTGTCAGCAACGTAAAACATACTGTATTTGCTTTTATCCTGAATACAATGAAAAAGAACATCCTTGTTAAGGAGCTTTGGTTGTAGTTTGGCACTAAGAATTCTTCACTGGTTTAAGGCATTAGAACTGATGTCATCCCTTCCTGCTCATTATTATCCTGTCTGTATCTCTGTCCCACCCCATTTAACACAGTGCCTCCACTCCAGGACCTTGACTGTTCCAGCACAGTTGTTTGCACAGCTGCGCTCAGCACTGGATTGGCTGATGGTTTTAGCTCATGAAGAAACAAATATTTTGCTTTGCTGTATTGTTTTTTAGCTGGATCAATTCCTTGATCTAGCTTACAGGGAAGCCACATGAACTTTTGCGCTGACGTGACCGCGGGGCAGTAGGCCATGGTGCTGGGCAAGAAGAGCTGCAGGGAGTGAGTGGAACGGGTGGAGGGAATGGGAACATGTTAAGTTGTATTTGCTGCTACACATATTGTAATTTCAAACCACAGCCTCTGGCTGCATTTTCATTAAGTGATTGCTACTAGAAAGGCAAAAGTCTTGCCGCCTTTTCCCTCTTTCACTGCTGTACCCTTCCCTGCTCTCTACTCCTCTCTACTGGCCCTGCTTCTCGTCTACTGGCCATCTCCCTTGCTCTAACACAATCTCTCAACCTTTGTATGAGTTGATTTAACTCACTAACTCAGCAGAGAACTATTTGAACTCTGCATTTTGATTTGTTTTCAGCTCAGTTAGCTTTCTGCCAGGCTTGTGGCACGCATGAATGCGTTTCTTTCAATATTTTTACTTCTTCATGTTTCTGCCAGTAGTGTGGATAAAAAGGCATCACACCATGACAGAATGATAAAAAGCATCATTCCTCTTAGAATCCTGCACATCCTGTGTCTCTCTTTTTTGATTCTTCCTCCAAACAGATGCCTGGCTTGTAAAGGCATAGTCTTTCCTCTGCTACAACTCACATGGAGCTTTTGCTCCACCTGAAAGCATCTCACTGCTACATATCCCAGAGCAGTCTGATTTTTTTGGTTGTATTAGAAGACCTCCCACAGTTTCCAAAGGACTTTCAACAGGAAGCCTGTTCTGATGGGTAAAACTCCAGCCTAGGATCTCAGAGCCATTCTCAGAACTGTATAACCTAGGGCGAGACATTAAGTCTTCCTGTGCCTCCATTCCTACAAGCTGGAAGTCACAATAACTCTTCCTACAAACTAGAAATAAGAATAATTCTTCCTGTCACCAGTTCTTATTTGTTAATACACTGTGTTCTCTGATGTGCTTGTCAGTAGTGTCTAACAGAACAGTAACGACTGATTGGGACATATAATAATTACTATATTTACTGTATTTATTTAATAAATTTATATTTACTATATATTACCTTTTTATTTATTGGTTAGTTAGTTCTAAACTATTTCAACTGATCCATGTAGAAAACAACTAGAAAAGATTTAAATCCTTCTTGCTTCAAACTGTGCCTCCTGAGGTAGCAGTAACCTTTTCAGCATTCAAATATCTTTAGTGCCACCTTCTGTAGCGCAGCGGCATGTCAAGCGCAATTCTTTTTACTGACATACCATGCAGTGCCACCAGCTGAACTGAAGTCATTAGTAGCTCTTTCTTTAGGCTGTGTACAGACAGAACTGCTATCAGCACTGCTGAGCCATGTATCATTTAGGCGTGGCTTGTTTACGACTAATGATGTGTACAGCAGTTTAGGGGTCCTTCCATTAAACTGTGTTTGCATGCACAGTTATGGTAAAATTATGCTTAAATTAGGAATAGCATGGGGTAAACACTGTTTTGGATCAAAACTGATCTGAAAAAGGTCCATTTTTCTTGTTGAGCAGCAGCTCAGCTTCAGACTAAGATGAAGATATATGTCCTTAACTTACGAGATCTTTTTATCATTTCATAAAGCTTGGTGTCTATTTTTTATCGTTTTTCTTTGTACCTTGCCATGCAAAACTGATTCTCCTGATCTTAAAAATACCTGCCTGACTGTTCTGTCTACACAATTCTTGAATTCACTTTGGTTTTGTGCCAGCCAAATCATATACTGCTAAAGGTCTGTCTCTGCGTGGAACATGGGTTATCACCTGGGTGGAGGCTTCCATCCAGAAGATGAAAAGTGATACTAAAGAAGATAATTAAAGGAAGGCTTAAAATTATGTAAATATGCATTTTAATATAAATATTTATATGTCGCCTTAAGTTTTATGTTGCTGTCTAGCATTAATGACAATGGAGGGAACTCTTTAAACATAATAAGTACCTTGGAGCACACTAAAGTGGCATCTGGCCATTGGCAGAGCTGTGCACCTTTAAAGATAAGTGACAGTGAGGAAGCTAGCAGGACGGCTCTTCCATGGGAATCCTTCTGTCAGAATGTCTGTATGAATAGATGCTTTTTAACATCATTGTTTAAATCTGAGCATATCTTCCTTCGGAATAAATTCCTCAGGGAGACAAGTCTTGCTTTTTCTATTTCTCCCTTATTTGGCTTTAGATTCTCCTATTCTAGTATGCAACTAACAAATACTCCTCCATACCTCCTCAACATGCTTTCATGCTTGGGCTTTCATCGGTACATAATTGGTCCTTTATTTTAAAAGCTGCTCCCTTCAAGTTTCCCTCGGGAATTTTGCATCCTTGCCTGTCTCACTTTCTACAAATGTACCAGAGGGTTTTCTCGACAGCCCAAACCTATTCCTCTAAGAACCCAGAAGGGCTCTTGGAAAGGAAATTGTTAGCTGATGGCTGTAGTCCCATGGTAGGCAGTCACTGCATCAGGTTATCCCTGTTCAAAATGTATTGAATTCTATCTTAAAAACCTTCTGCGGCAGTACTAAAAGGTTGCTATAGAACCTCACTGCTCTACTTAGTGAGAAAATTTTTCTTACAAAAAGGTGTCTAGGTCAGTTTATACAGATGGTGCGAAATGCCACTTGAAACCTTCCAGACACTGAAAAAGCCAATTAGGGAAACACCCAGTGCTTCATGCTATTAAACCTTTTGGATAGATGGTTGAAAGTCAGAGATCTCTCCTACCTCTCCCTAAAATCAAACCTTCCGCCATTCAGCTGACCTGATGAGCTAAGGGACTTCACTGCACAAAGGAAGTTATAATGTCAGGAGTTGCTGGGACTGCCGGGATTTCCTCCCATGCCCTAACATGGCCCCTCACGCCCCACTGCTTCAGGATCCGCACTGCTATAGTACTACATTTACAATCATGGCAGCACCATGTTTCAGATATATCACCCATCTCTGAGTAGAGTCGTTTGTCCTTGTGCCACCACTAGTGCTTAGGTTAACAGAGATCTTCTTCCCTAGTGTTTTCAGCTGAAAGATTTGTAGGGAGCAGCCAAGCCTTGCAAGGATACAACAACATGGGGATGGTCTGCTTCAGTTTCTCACCAGTCCTCTGCTACTCAGAGCTCCTCAAAGCATCTCAAAATTTTTTTTGGATGGTATTTTTATTGCATAGAGCAACAGAGAGCCTTGGGAATGACCTGGTGTGGTTGAGTTTTCAGCTCTCTGACTGTAGAGTAGCTATCAACTGATACTCATACATTATTGCTGAAGAGTCATCATGCTAGTTTAAGTCATTCTGTCTAATATTCTCCTTTGTCTTTAGTGTTACTAAGGAACACACAGAAGCCTAACCAAAATATAGGTGATGGTAATGTTTTTGAGTACTGATGCTGAAGAGAGCCACCTTTAAATCATCATTTTGAAAATAGTTGCCACTGATCTGGTTTTCCAATTGCCTGTGCTAATCTTGACTGAGGAAAGCGTGGGAAAAAAGCTTTTCAAAAAAATTATCCATAATGTCTTCTTTTCCTAATAGAGGCTTAGTCCAAGTTACAGGCTCTCTAACTTTGAAGACCCAGGCTTGTGATTTATAAAATTTGACAAGCGTCTTGAAATACTGCATATTCACTCTGAAAACCAAAGGATCTGTCTTGACCAAAGGGCAGCAGCTTCTGCCTGTGAAGCCCCCGGGGTTGGCGGGGCTGCCAGACCTTTGGGGTTCTTCATACGGGACAGACAGGCAGCGGCAGCAAAGTTTACCTCCTCTCAGGAAAAACAACATCCTTTCTGTGTGTCCTGGTTTGAATGATACGGGGCTAATTTCTCTTTCAGTAATTTTAGTTTTCAGTAAGGTCTCTTGTAATGCTTGGGAAAATTGTGGTTTAAAATACTCTAGTGTCTGAGTTTGTGAAAATATTTACTTTATAGACAGCAATGGTATGTGGGTTTCAAGGTCTCAGTGTTTTGAGCTAGCCAGGTGTGGGGATGAGGAGGAGCGAGACTCGGGCACTTGAACCGAACTGTCCCAGAGGATTATTTCGTACCACGAATGTCACATTCAATACAAATTAGAAAGTTTGCTGAGGAGTTTTCTCCTCTTCTGTGATGGCTGCAATCCTGAGAACTCCTTGCCCCGGTGCCGGACCCCTGAGCCCTTCCCTTCCTCTCGAAGCCGCAGCACTCGCAGTGTCCAGGACCCCACAGCTTCCTACTGGTGAAATGGGCTGAGTATAATCCTTGTATATTTTATATTGGTATTGGGATCAATCTTGTTCCACTAAACCTGTTTATATTTCAGCCCTCGGTTTTCCTTGTTTTTTCCGATTCCCCTTCCCGGGTGGGGAGGGGTCATCAGGTGAGAGAATAATTGCCTGAACGACAATAAATTGATGTGCGTTCCTCAAACCACAACTTTTTTTTTTTTTTAATTTTTGCCTTAAGACACATCTAATACTTCATGGATGAAGCCGGGATATTCTCTCCTTTGGGATTTACGGGCGGTAAGGAAACCGTACGGCAGCAGCCCGCCGCCCAACCCGCCCAACCCGCCCGGCTGCGCTGAGCCGTTACCCGCCCGCCAGGGGGCGGCGCTGCTCCGCCCCGTGAGGGAGCGGGCGGGCGAGCGGGCCACCGCCAGCGGTTCACGCGTTCCCCTCACGGCGACCCCACTCTGGCCTGGGGGCCACCGCGGCCATGAGTTCTCTCCCCTGGCCGTCAGGCTGCGGCAGCCGGTGCCGGCAGCCGGGCTACCAAGCGCCCCCCAGGACCGCCGTTCCTGAGGGGGAGCAGGAGGCACGGGCCGGCGCGCCGCCTTCGAGCGGAGCCCTGTGGGGCAGGCGGGAACACCAGCGGGCAGGGAAGGGTTTCTAACGCCTTTCTTTCTCCTCTCGGAGGAAGAAACTGTTTATTTCTGAGGAAATCCCACCCTAGCCCGCGAAGTAGGATGGATTGTCTGCACAGTGACAACGTCTTAAAAGCCAGGGAGAGAAGGGCAAACGCCCCATCCGCTCCGGGCTTCCCGGGCGAGGAGACGTGGCTACCGGCCCGGCCCGCGGCCCCTCGGCAGGGAGGCGGGCAAGGGGAGGAGAGAGAGGGAGGGACGGGTGCCCGCTGCCTGCAGGGGAGGCAGTCAGAGGTCCCCTGCCGCAGGCGGGCTGTGGGCAGCCAGCCGCCCGAGGGGCGCGTTGCTAGCCGAGGCAGCAGGTAGGGCGCTGGGCATCGGCCTCCCGGCGCGTCCCGCCCCTGCACCCCCCTCCGCCGCTTTTTCCATAGCCCGAGCAAAGCCTGGGGGCTTCTTGCCCCCCGCCCCCCAATTAAATGAGCTATGCGCCAACACTGTCTGGACTCCTCTGAACGAGTTAAGCTTTTGCTACTTAAAATAGCCTTGCTCCCGCGAAGCGTAAGTAGAGCGACCCTGGGCTGTGCCGCTTGGCACACGGCCTCAGGCGAGGGGGGCTCCGCCGGACGGGACGCGGCCGCGGGCAGAGCTGGAGCTTGCGCCGGGGGCGGGAGGCGGCGGCCTGCCTGGGGCCTCTGCCCCCCGTTTGCCGTGCCCCCCGGCCCTGGGCTGGGCGCCAGGGAAGGGCAGGGCGAGGCCGAGTTGCGTGCATCGTGCTGAGGTGGAGTGGTAGCAGGGGTCTTACTGCTTTAAATACCTGCCTGAGGGAGCCTGCTGTGGGTGTCCGCTGTTCCTGCCCCACCGAGCGGGCCGTCTGCAGGCAGCGGTGCTCGCAGGTGGGACTGATAACGGAGCCTTGCGTGGCAGGGAAAAGTGTCCAAACCTCACAAAATACAGTGGAGGGAGAAGCACCAAATATCATTTGTATCCAGGATTGTTGTGGCCGTCACCAACCTAAGCGTGCATGTGTAGGGGCATATAATTGCTTCCTTAAGGGTTACCACTAACATTTGAACACTGCTGTTCATTTCAAGCTAGTTTTACACTCGAAGTGAAGTTAAATCATAAATGGAAAGCAGAACCAGAATTGCTTTCACCCTTGTAAGTGGTGCCACACAGAACGTTGGAGTTCGTGTGTAACCCAACATGGTTCTAGGGTTTGTTGAGGTGAGCTCTAAGTTATCTGGCCCTTACAAACACTTTCTCCTGATAGTGGGGAAAATGGCTGGGTGGCCTCCCTGCATGGACCAGGCTTTTACCTCGCTTTGGTCGCATCTTCAGTCAGAGTTACCAAAAACATGCTAGTTACTTGTTCACTTAGAACTCGCAAGGGATGCAAACTATTTGAGATGAATAAATATTCTTTGGCAGATATTTATAGCTTGATTATGCAAAAGTTTGCCAATGTTATAAGCAAGAAAAGTTGTTTCCTTTGGGGTTTTTTTGTTTTTTTGTTTTTTTTTTCTCTCTTGTAGGCAAAAGGAGTATCAGAAATGTATTTGTGTTCATCCCTGACTCACTGAAGAAATCACATAAGCTTAGGATGTTACTGGGACTCCAGAGTGTGTGTTAGGTCTTTAAGACACTGACATAGATATGCCGGAGGAGTTGAACCGAGGAGCCAGATCTAGAGTTTCCCTTTAAGGGAAATTTAAAGGGAAAATCCCACTGGAACATTTTAGAGTTAAACTAGAAAAAGATTTAATGGTTTCTGTAGGACAAAAATGTACTTTAAGAAGTTTGAACAGGGTGGATAGCACTGTCTCCCTTGCAGTTACTGTAATTTGCCTGAAGTCCCCTCAGACTGATACCTGTCTGTTGGGGTACCTGCTGCTCTGCAGTGAAATAGGGTCTTGAGTCTCTGAATGCCAGAATGGCTCTTCTTTCCTTTGTATATCTGTGGTGGGGGCGGGACACTCCTTACTGTGCAGTTTTTAGATCTGTGTGGCTGATTGTATGTGGGCACCTGACAGATCTGTTTCATTCATGCTTCACTCACTCGGGATGCAGGGACTGTTGCCCTCATGTTCGACGGCTATTCCATAGTCCCTTGGTAGCTCCACACCCTTCACACCTTTCAGAGTTTTATTGGTAAGTCACTGTCTTTTAATTCCAATGCAGAGCTCTAAGATGGCATTTGAGTATAAAAGGAGTTACTTTTTTGTTCCTGTTTTTCTCCTGCGAGTTGCGAATCAGAGCAAGGGTTTCTTACACCAGGGAACAGAGGAGTTTAACAGGTGGGATGTAGCTCTCCTTCTGGGCTCAGCCCTGCACACCTCACGCTTTTCCTTTACTCAGGCCAAACTCACTCAGAGGTCAAGTGAAGTTAAGAAGTCGTCAAGAGGAATTTTGCCTGGGATTTAAGGAAGAGGCTCCAAAGCAGTAAAGTAAGTTTAAGGTAATAACAAGATCAGCTAAGGGATCATTTTTAACAAGTGTTTAAAATACAATAGAAGTGGTGATAGATGTGTCTGAAAGTATGCTGCTGTGAGCAGGAAGAATGATATTTTTCAAGTCCTCATTTAAACAAGTTTATAATGCAAATTATGAAACCTTAGCCATTGTGTTTCATATATATATGTACCTGACCAAATACCATAAGTATTATGGTATTTGAAAATTATAGTAGTATAGTATAGTAGTATCTGAAAATTATAGTAGCTCATTCTGTCCCTCCTTATCTGCCAGTTTGTCTGGAATGACATGGTCACACTGCAGACTTTGTGCAGGGTGACTACTTTTACTGGATTTAAAATAGCAGAGTTAAAAATCTGGTAGTAATGGAGATGCCTGTTTGTTTAGTGTAAAAACAAAGGTAATGTAAATTGGTTTTTAATAGCATTTTTTTTGTCAGACTGGTTTGTAAAATTTAGATAATTTTGAAGATAAAAGCCAAAATCCCAAGATTTTAGACTGTCACAAAAAATGAAAGAAAATGTGGACTGAATTTACGAAATTGTATTTGGCCAAGGACAGGTTAGGTTTCTAAAAAATTGCTAGGGGACATTTTTTAGATATACCAGTATAATAAAATCATAAATACACCAGGTGTCATAATCTGGTAATGTATGTAACATAGCTGTTTAGTTATTTATGTGTGTGTATGTGTACATATGTGTATATAAATACATAAACATATACATGTATGAGTAAAATTATAAATAAAACTATGATTCTATGAAAATTATAAATAATTAAGATATTATATTTCAAACACTTAATACATAGTGATGAACCTCTTCGTTGATGTCATCAGAAAGAGAAATAGAAATGATAACTGGCAAGTTTATAGATGCCAGATGGTAATGATTTCTCTCCTGTAGAGGGATTTATATGACATCACAGCTTTTAAAATTTAGTCTCCTGCTCAATCTCTTTGTCACACACATACAAACACACACACACCCACCCACCATCCACAAAGCGTATTTGTGCATGTGCTAAACTTAGTAAGTAATGGCACAACATTGATTCTTAAACAGAATGCCATGCTAGTTTTTATTTGTCTCAGAGGAATGATTTTCTAAGTGACACAAACAATATACAGTTCCCAGTTCTTATTAAATGATCCCATGGTTCGTGAAGTCCTTGCTTTTCATACCACTGAATTGGATTGCTTTCTAAGACAGATTCTCTGTCATTCCCTGTCAGGTATTTCTGCATGAATGTCATGAAATACAGATAAAGATGTTTCATTTCTTTATCTGATTTTTTTCCAAGCACAGAAAGAAAAAAAAATGTCCCCCTTCACAAGCCATATGTAAGATGAGGGCTTAAGAGTTGCCTAGCTCTGTATTGCAGCAGTGCTGAAAGTAGTACTGTACAGCTGAAGTTTATGTAATATTACAAAAGCAAGCTTGGAACTGTTCTCAGCTAAAATATGGAGTTGTGACTGTTAAAATTTAGATTTAGGTATTTTATTTTTGAACTTAATGGCGACAAATATTCTGTGAGGTCTGTGAGCCCTTCAGTTTTGTTTGATATCATTTAATCATTATTTCTGTCACGCAGTCAAAGTTACTTGATGATGTGATTTTTGGATGAGTTACATTGGCTTTAGGAATTACTCACTGGATGATGTATTGACACTGAAAGAGGTATGAGACGTGGATTTCTGACAACCTTCCAGACAGTGGAGATACATATCTTTGCATTGCCCTTGGAAATTAGTCCCCATATTTATGTATTACTGTCGATATACATTTGTAGTCAAGGCAATGATTGCTGCAATTCATACTAAGATGAACACTGAGGTTTTCACCTCTGCACAGTTAAGACACTGTGAAATATCTGCTCACTGTTTAAACACTTTTTCGTTGTGTACAGCTCTGATATACAGAAATAAGTCTTTTAATTAATGTAAGCATTAGAATAGCTTTTTTAAGTGTATCCTTTGAGAAATGCATCGTGTCACGTCTTTGGTGTTCTGAATTATCTCAGCAGGGGCACTACTGGCCTGTAATAAAAAGAAAAAAACATCTTCCGTAGTATTAGTGAATGGTGAACGATTGAGGATAAGTTAGATAGTATTATTTATCACCTTTTCTTTACTTTTTGCAAGTTGTTATTTTTCTTCTTACACTAATCACTAGATAATTCTTCAGAAAAGCACAAACTCTACCTTGCCTCTTGATTTCAGTAAGAGACATGCTGCAGTGTGCCTATAGGGGAAAAAAAAAAATTGCTACCTCTGTTCACCTTACAGTGCAGGAGTTATAATTTTTCATGGGGGCAGATAAACTTCATTTTTTGAAACAATAGAAGGTAGTATCTGTCTTTATGAAGAACAGTGTGCAGCCTCTGTGCCGTTGGAAGCAAGGGTAGTGGAAGCCATGCTGAAAATGGACCATAATTAATTAATTAAAGAAGATTTAATATGCTAACTTTTGCTGATTAATACACTTTCTATTATAAATATTAGTAACAAAAGAACAAACCATAACTTTGACTGCTTATTATCTGAGCTGCCTATTTTGCTTGATCTGGATAGAAAACAAAGAGTGAGGCAGAGAGAACTGAACTGGGAGGCAGAATAATGCAAAGGACAGCGGGCAAATGAAATACTGGATTTAGGGTTATGCTAAACTTTAATTCATCAAGCATCACATTCATTTTGCTGTTCCTACATAACAATCTTTACTACTCAAAATTAGAATATCCCAAACAACTGTTTAGTTCTGTCCAAAGATGCAACTAAACTGAATATATCTTCAAATGGTTTTCAGTAAAAAAAATACAAAATAAATTCATTATTCCCTGAAAAATTAATACTTCTCAAAGTTAAAATTATTTCACCATCCAAAACATTGTAAACCTCATAAAATTAAGTTTGAGGATTAAGTTTTAAAATCATACAAACCTGTTAAACTGGGATCATAAAAATAAGGTGTTCTAACAAAATCTGTTCATTTTTGGGTTACTATTTTAAGAGTGGAAAATATACACTTGTAAAAACAAATCTGAATATGTTTCAAAAAATGATTAAAAATACTTTGTTTTACGACCAGGGATGTTACTACACAAAATCGGTATTTCATTGTTAATATTGTCATTTGCACTTTACTGTGCTATGCTGGAAAAAGAATTCAATTATATTAAAGGGAATGTGTAAAATATCAAAGATGTATTTTTTTTCAGGGGGAGTTTTTGTTGAATTAACTTTGTGATGATAAAAAGTGAATTAGTATTCTAGGATTTACAAAAATGCAAAATACTAATGGGTGTGTTGTTGCTTTCTGTGGGAAAGTATACTGTTCTGCAGTTACAGGTATTTCATTGCCTCATAGTAAAATCAAGTTATAAAAAAGTAATGGAAATAACTTTAATTTATTTGGTTACCTTAACTAAAAGCCTGAAAGAAGTTCAGTACAGACTTTGGAAATGCTTCCTCTGGAAAAACAGTGACATAATTGTTGGAAATCACAGTAAATATAACATTGAGAACCGTACATTTTCTCAGTGGTAAATTCCTACCTGTATTGAGGAACACCTTTTCTTCTTGGGAACTGTAAGATAGGTGGATATTTGGACTAGAAGTATACGTATAAAAATAAAAAGGGTAAAGTGTAATTCAGTTATATTTATAAAATATTCTGAGGTTTTTAAAGAGGATAATCAGTCTTTTCTGATAGTGTTTTTTGACAGGCAAATTGTTATATCTGAATTATAATTATGATCTAAGTATTTCTGAAAGTATTGAAGTTAGTCAAAAGTAAAATTTTGTATTTTGCTTTCAGTTGGACATTGATATAGAAAATATAGAAGTGTGTTAATTAGGAGAATTAAAGGTACTTCTTACATATATTCCAATATTCTTACATATTTTCCAATTAAGAACAGGCCAAGGATAATAGAAGTGATACCAGCAGATAATAGTTTGTTTCTCAATTGAGGGCACCTTGTGAGGAATCTTATCTTAAAAAAAAGTCTTGTCCTTTAAGCCTTTCCAAATCAGAAGTTATGTTACTGCCTAGAATTGGGCATGGGAAGCCCATCATGAATTGGTGGAAACTACTGAGAATGTATACCAGTTGTTTATCATAGAAGTAAGGTCATAGGATACAATTATTTTTTTTTTCCAAGAAAATCTCTGTGCACAGTTGCTGACGTGTCCTTGAATTTTTTTGGGTTTTTGTTTTTTTTAAAATAATGTTGCAGTACATGTGGTTCAGTAACGCCAACTGGAAGGACAGTAGGGGAAATGGCACAGAAACCTTTCCACCATTCCTTTCAGAATTTCCAATTCTTCCCAATATTTCAAGTTATTAAAATAATACTCTTTTTAGAAATAAGCAAACTCAAACATGAGCAGGCTTTGAGAACATGCTGCTTGTTGGTGTACATATACCAAAATTAAACTGTAAATTCTGTAGGTTTTGAGTAGTTATTTTTCTGTGTTTGTGCAGTATGAAAATAGCAGAGACCTGGGTCATTACTAATCTCCTGAATGCTGGAGTAAATAAATCCTAATAACAGTAAAATGATCAGAGTTAGGCATACTTTGTATCACATTCTGATACAAGTGCAGTCACATTAATACTAGGAATATTCTGTTTAATTGAACTGATTTCCATCTGTTCTTTTCTAAAAATAGGCAAGAACAGTTAGAGGCATCTCAGGTGGAGGGAACAGAGAAATCATGGTTTTTAAATATTTAAATCTTGCAGAAATTCTGGTTATTTGTCGTTCTTGCCTGTCAATTTGCATAAACACTTAAACCTGTATCGGCTAGGTGAAAGCACTAACCATCCCATTTCTGTGCTCACCAAAACCCATGGTTGCATGGTCACAGGGTTGTGTAGTTCTTAACACAAGTGTGCAATATTCTGCAGAAGGAAGTGCACTTAAGAAATGTCATTTGTTGACGATCAATCTGTTCTGCCCTGGCATTGTGTGATTATAAGATTCTTTAACATTGCTCTAATTGCTCTAATGTTCTTATTGTAGGTTGGAAATCTGAAGCAATGGGTGACTGGAGCTTCCTGGGGAGACTGTTAGAGAATGCGCAGGAGCACTCCACAGTTATTGGCAAGGTTTGGCTGACGGTACTGTTTATCTTCAGGATACTGGTGCTGGGGGCTGCTGCTGAGGAGGTCTGGGGAGACGAGCAGTCGGACTTTACATGCAACACTCAGCAACCTGGTTGCGAGAATGTTTGCTATGACAAAGCCTTCCCCATTTCTCACATCCGCTTCTGGGTGCTGCAGATCATTTTTGTCTCCACTCCAACCCTCATCTACTTGGGCCATGTGCTGCACATTGTACGCATGGAGGAAAAGAGGAAAGAGAAAGAAGAGCTGAAAAAGAAGGGAAGCATCAAAGACAGCAACTACCCAGGAGCAGCATCGTCTGGCAGTGGTAGTGGAGGAGGCAGCAATAACATCAAGGATCCTCTTGGCAAAAAGGGGAAGGAGAAACTCCCGATCCGTGATGGACGTGGTAGAATCCGTATGGGGGGTGCCCTGCTCCGTACCTACGTCTTCAACATCATTTTCAAGACACTGTTTGAGGTGGGCTTCATTGTGGGCCAGTACTTCCTATATGGCTTTGAGCTAAAGCCAGTCTACCAGTGCAGCCGCTCACCTTGCCCACACACTGTGGACTGCTTCATCTCAAGGCCAACTGAGAAGACCATCTTCATCATCTTCATGTTGGTGGTGGCCTCTGTCTCCCTGCTGCTCAACATGCTTGAGATGTATCACTTAGGATGGAAGAAGCTTAAGCAGGGCATGACAAGCCGGTACAGCCTTGAGATGCCTGTTGCAACAATGACACCAGTCATGGTATCAGGGGAGTCCAAACCTGTTGCCCTGCCACCACCGTCACCACCCGTGGTGGTAACAACTGCCGCACCCCCCCCTGTTCTGCCTGACACCCGTGCTGTCACACCACTGCTGACCCCGGTGACCACGGCACCGTACTATGCTGCGGCTGCTCCAAGACCAAGGCCCCCCTCCAACACGGCCTCCATGGCCAGCTACCCTGTTGCTCCACCAGCTCCTGAGGAGAGGCACCGTGCTGTGAGTCCCACGCCCATCTCCACTCCTGTCACCATCCCAACCCCCATCCCCACGCCCACGCCAGCTGTCATCAACTACTTCAACAGCAACAGACATGCCCTGGCGGCTGAGCAGAACTGGGTCAACATGGCAGCTGAGCAGCAGGGGAAGGTGCTCCCCAGCTCAGCAGCCTCGTCTACCCCTAGCAGTGTCCGGCATCCCCTTCCCGAGCAGGAAGAGCCACTGGAGCAGCTCCTCCCACCTCCAGCTGGGCCGCCTGTCGCTGTGGCCAACAGCGGCAGCAGCACCAGCCTTAGCGGGGCAAGCGGCAGCAAGTGGGATGTGGAGGGTGAAGAGGAGCTGTCAGAGGAACGGCCCATCTCAGCTGCCTGCACCACCGTGGAGATGCATGAGCCACCACTGCTCGTAGATGCACGGCGCTTGAGCAGGGCCAGTAAGTCGAGCAGCTGCAGAGCCAGGTCAGACGACCTGGCCGTGTAGTGCGGTCACCTCTGCTCAGAGGAGCAGGTGATGGAAGGCAGAGTGGGCAGGGGAGCTGCCTGGGGAGGCCAGGCCTAGTGTGGGTGGGAAGGCCTGGGTTTCAAACTTTGACGTTTGCTGTTTTTGCACTCTGTGAGTTGTAGTGGGGAAAAATAGCAACATTTTCTAATAGGTCAGGGGTGGCCGAAGCGCAGCCTGTGGGTCGAGGGACCAATCCTGCTTTCCGTCATGTCCATGGCAGATCTCCCAAGGACAGCCATAGGGGAGGCCTGCACAGGTAACAGGTGGTGATGGTAGCTGGTCATGTGGCCCGAGGCTGACTTTCAACTGAGAAAAATGTTAATATCCCTAGTGCCCATGTGCCTGGCTGTTATCTCCCTCTTGCCCTTGCCTTCACTTCCTCTCTTTTTCACATAAGCTCTACATGAGTGGAGGTGATGACTTAACTGTCTTCCTCTTAGATCTTACATAGCCCTGTGGCAAACATCAGGTGGCATATCGCCTATTGGCACCTGTCATCTCTACGGACCAACTTGCCATATTAAAGGTGGCTCAGTCTCTTCCATATAACATGACTTAATGGAGCCTTTGTGCTCATGGCAAATTGCCAATGTGGTCCTCAGCCAGGCAAAGTTTAGGTAACCCCTGTAATAGATTTTTGAGATTCATCTTTCTATAATTTTTTTTCACTCTTGACCTGTTAGGAAGTGTTGGGTTTGACCTTCTATCCAGTGTTTGCCGACCATGATCATACCATGTTTTTAAGCCCACAAATACGTTTGAGCATGTTTGATTATAATTTTAGATGACTTCTGAAATTGCTTAGAGGAGGACAGGAATTGAAACCACACCTCAGAAATTATTACACAGAACAATTTCTCTTCAGAAAGCAAGGATTATGATTTCAATACATTGTGGCCCCATACGTTGCCCATGGACAAACAATAGGATAAAGTACAGCTCTGCATTTTAGACTGTTAGATATCAGCTTAAGTTTGTTGGAAAAAGGCTTTTTAGAAGTAAACTTGAGTGCACATTTTTAAGTATTTGAACATTTTGAGAATAATTTTGATCTGTAGGTTTAAAGTTACTTGACTGTGTACTTAATCATTTTAGTTTGATTTTTGATCTTACAAGAAATGTAAGGGGAAAGAAACTTACTAATGGTAAAATTCCCAAAGCAACATAATTTCCTGTTGTGTGCTGCCCTTTCCTTTAACAATTTGTAGTGTCTTACAGGTCAGTGAAAACAGATTTAGACAATATTGTATTGCAGAAAAGGTGGCTAAAATACCTGGGCAACATGCTAGTGGATGAAGGGTCTATTCTGATCCCACTAAAGTCACTTGCAGAATTTCCATTAAATTTAACAAGGAGCAAGATTTGGGGATGGATCTTGCAGGCCTTATTCAAGCAAAACTAACATTGACATGGAGTTTTGGGAGCCAGAAGGAATGTAGATTTGGGGCCTTAGACAAAGGCATTAAAATCCTGCTTTTGAAAATTGTGTGTTTCCCTTAAATACGCGTGGCGGAAACTACTGGGTATTTTTTTCTAAGGTACAGCTTTCCTTACGACTGGCTCTGTCCTTTATTCCTTTGTAACAAGAACTCTCACAGACAGTCAGAATTTTGAATACCTGTTAAGGCTCAGGAGAGCTTAGATGCCAAAGGAATGCCAGATTAGGCCCAACTTCTGTTCTAAGCAAAAGGCAAAAGAACTGAAGCTCAGAGTCAGTCCTATTGCTGCTATAAATCGAAAGTACTGTAATTGGAGCAGAGCAATCAAACACAGTGGGATAGCCCATTGCATCTTCAAAGTATTTGGCATGGCAGTGCAGTCCTTACTCAGGCAAAGCAGGGTCACCCTGTAGCAAATAGTTACAATTGCCAGTTATCTCTGCTGTTAAATGTTTTTCGGAATGTGTTTACTTTATTCAACAGTTAAAATATATTCCCACGACTCAAGATTAAACATTTATTTTTACTGCTTTCTGAGTAGACACAGAGAGTTTCTCCTGATCAGAGGCACTGTTCTGCAACCGTTGGGCTTGTTGTCTCATGACTTCCTTGACCTGCTTGTGGTGAACCAGGTGAGGAGAAGTCTTTCTGCTGCCACTGATCTTGGGGGCAGACACTGTATTAAAAGTCAATGTACAGTAGTACAATAAAGATATTTACTATTAGGTGTTCAGCTTCAGGTATGCTCTTGTGAATTTTCTATGTTATAAGCCATAAAAACCCATTCTGCAAGAAAGCTAAGAGCTAAATTCTGCTTTCTGTTGTATCCATGCAACTATGCTGAACTTGGACTAAAGTTGATAAAGTTGCCTAGATGTAAACAAAGCCAGAGTTTAACACTCAATTTTTAGATTTGCTATCATCTGTAGTAGCAGTTTTGTAAATTCTGCTAAATGCCAAGTAATGATATTGCTCAAACAATGCTATATGCATCTCTGTGTTTTAGTACATAAAAATTCATGGGCTATATTTTCCTTTCTTTTGTGCTTATGAAGAATGAAGTCAAAGTCTCTCTGGAGTATATTTATATAAATGAGACCACCTGAAATACGTGCTTTTTTTATATCAACGCCTGAGAGCAAAACCGGCTTGTTGTTTGATGGAGCTCTGAATCTTTCAGTCCTTACTTTAGTACAAACCTCACAGAGTGTTTCCTGCAGGATTACTTCCATATTGTATATAAAAAATAATAACAGAGATAGGTTTAACTTAGGATCAAATGATACTAGTCTGCCCTTTTCACGTTAATGTGTGTGGTTAGACCTGCAGGGAGTTCAGGTGCTTTTGTGGAATACATGGTATTTTCAGGCAGAGTAACTACTGGAAAGCTGTAAGAGATCATTTTTCCTGTTGGGTGAAGCTCGGGGGGAGATATGTAACCTGTTGCAACCCCTAAGACAAATCTGACAGAGCAGCTTCCGCATCCAAGCAGTGCTGGTCTGAGAAAGCAAAGCTACAGCTTGCAGGTTGTGTTTTTAAGATCAGCTTAAGTTTCATCACATAACTATACAACATCAAGCTTCTTGGTTACCTACAATTTCATTTGGAGTCCAGTAATTGTTTCTTCATTTAAGCCCAGGTAACTTTTGGCAGAACTTCCCCCTTAGTGCTTATAACTGCTTTTAATTGCCAGATCACATCTGGAATCAGATTTGTTGAAAAAAAATCTTACTAGTGTGGCTGATTTTGAGTACTTTAATTAGTCTTTACACATGAATGATCACTGAATTTGACATGCTATGGGTAAAGCATAATTAGGCAGACTTCCATAGTTCTAGAAAATATGTACAAATACCAACTACCTTGCAGAACAGAATCTGTTGGCAAAAATAATCGGCTAATTTCCAAGTCATTTACTCTTTCACATCAATTAATTCCAAAGAGGGAACTGGTAGCAAATAATACTTTGATTTAGCCTGGTCATATGGCTGTTCGAGCCACAATCCTGAAATATCTTATACACTCACCTAACATGAAACCAGTAGATAAGTTACTGCAAAAGCGGAAGTCAGAATGGAATCATGCCTGATATTAAGCAAACTAAAAAAAAACACCAAAAAACAAAAAACCCACCCTCATTTTTTCTCTTTGAGTAGAATGATTGTGGGAAAATTGTTCTCTTACTTGAAGTTAAAAAAATGCTAAGGTAAGCTATGGAAAAGAAAAGGAGAAAACTGAAAAAAAGATACTCCTCGAACAAGTTAGCAGGGGTATGATATGCTGCTCTTTTTGCAGTAAGTCAACTCACTGGTACTAGTTGACCCTGCTTGGAGCATAGGGGGTTGGGCTAGATGATTTCCAGAGGTCCCTTCCAACTGCAATGATTATATGAAACATATTTTCCAAATCACTGATTTCATTAGTACATTTTTCATAATAGTTTAATAAAGAGATATTAAAATATATCTGCATTGCACATAAATACATAGTTTCTTGGCCATGGTCACAGTTGATCTATTTCCTATCACTGAGCTTTTTTAATTAGTGCAGCTGTCAGTTAATACAAAAGAAAATGAAGCATAGACAATTTTAAACCCCACATTTCTTCCCATTGTATTTTGATTAAATGAAGACAGCCTGCTAGAACCTTCCCTTTATTAAAGTGGAATATTTTATCTGTGAAAATCAATCTCTTGTTTTTTTCATAGATAAAAAAGTGCTCCTTGAATTTGGTGGCATTGAAAAATCATAGTTTCTTGAAAAATCATAGTTTCTTGAAAATAGGTAGCATGCACTGAAAAAGCAGATGAACTGTGTTCTTTCCTGGTGTAATTTGGAAGCCGATTGTGTGCAAAGTGGTACCAGGGATTGATTTGGCTCAGTATATTTGTTGTTCATAAAGGCACTTAGAGCTAATTAAATGGCTGACATTTTGCAGCTCTTGAGGTAATTTTCTAGTATGAATATGTAAGTGTAGGATCAGTAAAATAATAAGGCAAGCTTTAAAAACCAGATCAGTACCTAGGTCCTTTTTTGGTTAGTCATGGGACCACCTCCTCAGCTGATACAAACTGTTGTATTCCACTGAGTTCATGTGGGTGACAACAGTCTGCAGAAGCAGAGCGTTGAGCCCCAAGGTCTTTTTGTTTAATACAGACACTAACACCATGGACTTGAACAGGCTGGGTTTTTTTAATTCCAAATGTTTTTGTTTCATTTACTTTGATTTTTCTTGTGAAAAGTGTGCTCTTGTATTTTTGATTTTCTGAAGTTTACATTCAGTTTTTGATTTCAGATTGCACATTTGGATGAAATAAACTGTTTTCTAAGTTTACATTTGTATAAGAAGTAAAAGAATGACTCTGCCAATATGTTAAACCTAAGAGAGAAATGTCTTACTATAACACAGGAACTCTTCAGGCATAAGGCAGTACCATTAAAGACAATTGAACCTGATCACTAATCTATAGTATCAGTTTTCTCTGATACTTAAAATATGGGAGCTGGATATATGCAAGGAGCACACTGTGGAAAAAGATACTTTTCATCATGAACTCCATTACTGCCGAATAAATTAAGGTTCATTACTATTTATATGCCTTCTTATGTGTTTAGAGGTTCAATGACAAAAACTAGCTGTGACATATGTCCTTTAAGAGCTAAATTTACAGCCTGGTTTAAAATTCCAAATAAAATACTTGTGGAAAAACACCGCACTGTTACGCCGTAGAAGATTTTACAGAAGATAAATGTTTTTATTTCTAGCCAAAAACACGGTTCTGAGCCTGCAAATACAATTTCATGCAAGTTATTTTTACTCTTGCAAATAAGACCATTAAAGGTAATGGGACAATTTGCATAAGCAAAAAACACTGATGTGAAAAAGAAATCATAGATTTGCATTTTAAGTTTGTTGTAAGATGCCAATCAAATTCCAGAAGTTTCAGTCCTTGAAGAGTTATGCAAGATATGTGAACATATTTTAAGGTGGAGAATCTATTCCTATTCCCATTGACACTGTTTCTCACATTTAAAAGGTTGTAAAGCATAAGAAAGCTTTACTCAGAGCTTTCTTGTTGCTTACCAGATGTTTGTCTTTTACATGACAGAATCTGACAACAAACACAATGAGTTTTCTGGGCTGTCAGGAACTTGTAATAACAATAAAAGCAGCAAACAGTTAAAAGTGCTGTCTTCAAAGAAGTGCCTTGTGTATTAAATTCTGTAAAAAACAAGTTGATGTAAACGTTAATTTACCTCATATGTTTACAAAATTGTGACTAAATAAACTTTTTGTACCACAGCATTGTCTCTTTTAGATTAAATTTTCATGGTTGTTTTCATGGTCTTTTAAAATACTAACACGGCAGAACAGTTAGCTGGTCAGTTAGCTCTCTCCCTTTATTCACTTACGGTGCTGCTTCCCTTCTTCATATGAAGTGCTCACTGAATTGCATCTGTTGGAAAACTGGATGTTGAAACCCATCTCCGTGCAGAACTCCCAGTGGCTTCAAAGGAAGTTCACAATCCAGAAGATATGTATGATCAAGATCTACTCTAGCAGGTGCAAGGGGTGAAGTGCTGAACCCCTTGAAATCAGCATGAGGTCTGCCTCTGGCTTCCGCCTTGGCTTTTGTTTTGACACACGAGTCACTGTTCGTCTCATTCTGTGCCATGTGGTGTTTAATAGTGACTCCCATCGTGTCCCGCAGTGCTGACTCACTAACTTTGATTTGTCCATCTATCTGATGTGTCTGAGACTGTTACCTGTAAATGCATGAAGGATTTTAGTGCAGGGAAGATGTCCTTACTGGAGATAACGTGTAGCACCCACTGCATTTGAAATTTGCTGATTTGCCCCGTATAGGCAAAGTTCAGTGTTTAATACACAGAAGTGTAACACAGTTTTGTACTGAAAATGTACAATGTACTAACGGCAAGTTAGTCTTATATAGTCCTGTGAAGAGGCCAGGTCTAGGTTTCCAAGAAGTTTAACTTGTGAAAAACAGCAATGTGGGCAAGACTGAGTGACTTCGGCAGAAGTCTTAAAATCAGTATGAAGGTTTTATAAAACTTTATTTCATATGCAGCACTTAGATGGACCTGGCAGGGCAGGACAGTTTCCATCTTGTAGTACTGAATGTTTGTCTCTCTTATGTTAGTACAGTTGAGTGTATTTTTTTGGCGCCTCCTGTGCTCAGGCAATGCTGTTTCTGCTTTACATGATGTATCGGTATGGTAAACCAGATTATTCAGTGTCTTTGAAGGCCGGGCAGGGGTAAAGCAAGCTGATAGGAGTATAATATGAATAGTACTAAGGTGATGTTTTGCAGTAATAAGCTAAGGAAGAAAGTGAATAAAGTGACACGGTAATACCAGCTGTGTTGTTAAAGATAACGCGCTTGCCTCTGACCAAGAGCACTTTTTACTACAAATATATATGGCCAGAATATGTTGCATACTTTCTATTTAAATGCATGTTTCAACACAAAGTTCCACCGTTTTGTCACTTGAAGAACGGACAGTCAGAGTACTCCCAAGAGAGCCGAGAGCATCAGCAGGTGCAGATGCAGCTGTGCGCTGGGCTCTTCCTCCCTTGGGACACAGCTGTGCTGCCGTCACCTAGCATCCACTCTCTCCTAAAGTATTTCTGGCTGGAGTATGAAATAGGAATGTTGCTGCTCTTGGTCTCTAAAGGCCTGGTGTGGGTACTTTTTGCTGCCACATTGGGCAAAACAGCTTGATGTGAGCATGTGGAGGGAAGGTGTGCCTGACTCATCCACAGCTGCACAGTGAAGATCCTGATGGTAATGGGAAGAGGTGTGCTGGCGGGGAGATCTCTAACCTCCTCTGGTAAATCTCTGTACAGTTGTGCTGAAAGCCAAATGAGAAGCATCCCTGTACTGCTGCTGTTGTCCCCAGGGAATTGGCACAGGAACAGTCATCTGGGCTTTAGCAAGCATTTTCACAGTGGCTGCACAAAGGATGGGATTTAACTAACTTCATCAGTGCTTTCCCACTGTAGTGGGAGTAGAAATGAAGGCAGTACACATTGTCTTCCAAGGAAACAGATGTCAGATAGGCCTCAGTAGGGCTGACATTTTGCTAACTTTTGGCAACTGGATGTACACCAGGTCTAACCGTCTTTGTGTCTTTTCAGCTGACAGTAGAATAAGCAGATGCTTATCCAAAATCACAAAACTGAAGAGAGAGCCTTGTCATAAAGTCGGCCTAGGAAGAATGCGTTATTCTTGGAGTGTCGTAGTCCAGGAAAACAGGGTGTTTGAGGAAATACACATTTTAGCACTTACAGGTACGTGATATTATGCCAGAATTACAAGCAACAAGTACTGTTACTACATTAGTAGAACAGTTGGATTGCACTAGCTGTTCTTACTGTGAGATACATTTTTCCTGTGTTTGCAGAAGATCCACCAAAGTCAGTGGACTGATAGAGTAAAATGAAATAAAACCTTACTTTCCACATGAGAATATGAGTTGTATTTCTATGCTCCTCAATTAAATGAAAACTAAAAAAGAGGAGCAAACGGTTATCAGCTATCATATATCTCACTTCCCAGTTTGAGAAGATTAAGTTTTCTAAAGATTTTGACTTTAAGGAATGTTGTGGTCTTCTGAGCAGAGACTAAGGGATAATTATGGTTGAACTATCCAGTCCCACAGAGGAACCTACTGTTTGCTTTGCATGGCTTATGTAGTGGGGTTTGCTATGTAAATTCTGCACAAAATGCAGAAGTAAGCAGCTGAGGATGGTTTGCCTAAGCAAACTCATTCATGTTAGGATTATGGATACTCTGAGGGAAAAGTACCTTCTTCATTATGAGCAGTGGAAGACAAGGAAAAGCAGAGTCATCGAGTTAAGAGTAGTTACATTTCTTTCTAGTTCTCTGTTGAGGTATTTAATGCTGAATTGTACCAGGTCTCTAAAACAGATGTAGCTTTCATACCCCCATGCACCATCCCTCCTTTCTGACTCTGCTCCGTAAGAGGGATTTAAATTTTTCTTTAAGTCATAAAGTTGCTTCTGTCTTTCAGACTTCCAGTTACATACTTTAGGACCTGATACATGTCTCTAAATAGTCCTGTGACTGAAATTTGAATACAGTAAAAACAACAAAATCAGACAACAGAATGAGCAGTCAGGAGTGACAGCATCCATTATATTTATTTATATTAACTACACTTAAGTGTGGCTGAAGTTTTGTCATAAATAGCTGTTGCAATGCTGAACATGATTTCTCCTAATTTATTTGTGACTGTGAGGCTTTACTTATCACTGTCACATGTAACAAGTGCTCACGTGTGTTTTTTTCAAAGAAAACACTGGGGTTTTGTAAACCACATCAACTATTTTCTTGAGAAGACAGTCACCGTTGGCATGACCTGGACAGAACTGAGAAAAACCTTGCAGCAAAGCCAGCCTGGCTGGGGTACCAGAGACACACATGGCTGACTCTGGGTTTCAATATCCTGGAGTCTTTTAAACTCCCTACTCAATTAAAGTAGTACAGCGCAATGCTTTGAGTGCTAAATTCTTAGCCAAGATTCTACAAAATTATGCCCGCATTTACATTTGTCTGCAAACGTGGCCGTACTAGTGACTGCAGTGGTTTGGGATTTTATAGCACAGAGAGGGATGCAGTCTGCACTAGCCTCTTGATGTGGTCTGCATGAGGATTACGAGTCTAACTTTCGGTTAAAAGCTCTGGTCTTTATTCTTCACTCGTGAGTGGACCCTTTTTTCAGCATATCTGTCACTGTAGGTGGAGTTGCAAGTGCCCACCTGTTGGCCACCTCCATGGAATTCCCCTCGCAGCAAGCAAAGTCAGTCCTTCAAAGCAGCCTGGAGGTACAGGCTGCTCCTGATTCATCTGAGCTGTGTAGCTTAATTAAGGTTCATAACTTAATTAAGACTAGGAAGAAATTCTTGTCTTCCTCTGTAAGATAAAACCATAAAACATGCCTCAGCGATTCTGGCGTTGTCCATCTTTTTGTGTCACTTCCCTGCTATGGAAACCCAAACATCCAGAGGTCCCAGTTAGCACAGTCCCCTGTAGCGTGCTGTAGTCACAGCTTCTGGCCACAGTGGAGGAAAAATTTTCAGAGGAAAAATATCTGATCAGTCCCAGCAACACTAGAAATGTCATAGTTTTGACCCTCTAGGGTTGAAAAATAACAAACAAGATTGCTGTCCACTCATCACGCAGTTTTTATCAAGCGGGATCAAAAAGAGCCCCTGTTTGTCATTCATGTGTTTATAGAACAACTAAAATAGCAAGCAAATCTTTCCAAGCCTGTCGAAAGTCATGTACCAATATGGCTATTCCTGTAGAAATGGTAATTTGCTTGAACAAGTGCATTTTGAACTGGGAAAAACCTTTGCACACTGCGCACAACTCACTGACTTTTCTTTCATTTGGAGCTTAAATTTCTGGATGAAATGAAAGGAGGCAAGCTCGAGATAAAACTGGTTGTGAGAAAGAAACAGGAGGCAAGATCCGTTCATATTTTAGGGCTAAAGAACTAGAGCCTAACCCAGTAAATGACCTTTTTTTTAATATTTCTTTATTCTTTTTTGCTTTTAAAAGAAAAGCCTTGAATGTAAATACACCACTAATTGTTGAATTTTCACTACTGTCCTCAACAGGGAGTAAATTGTTAGTGAGGAATGGAACGACCTGTAGGCTCATTGCTCTCAATCACCTTTCCAGCATGACCACAATTTCCCCTGCCCAGCTTTGTTCTGCCACCCATTACTTTTAAAAACCTTCTTTCTCTTACAGAAAGATTATAGGCCTTAGAAAAATTTCAGGAAGAGGACTGTACCTGCTTCTGTTGGCCTGGTCTGTGAAATAAGAGCTCATAACTGCAAAATGATAGTCGTAAGTCAGGTCAGCTGACATTCAGAATTTCTGTTTCCCAAGGGATCCTGAGATTTCAAATCGTAATTCAATATATCTTCACATATTCTTCATGAAACCAAGTCTGAGAAATTTCCTCTAAAACATTTTGCATTAGAAAAACATCCAGATGATAATTTTGGAAGCAAAGCATCATTCTAGAATTTAGTTCTTCTTTCTGTTTTGTATTATTTTAAAATTATCTTGCGACACATGAAGGGTAGCTGCACCTCATGCAGCGTCAAGCCAAACAAAGCAGAGGTGGTAATGATGAGGTGATGTCTGGGCTCTTCACTTTAGGCACCTAAATCCCATTCATAGTTGTGTTTTAGACACCTAATTGTTATTTTGAGTCTTATTCCTTCATCCTTGAGTTCAAAGCTTTCATACCCAGAGTGCTGAAGTGGCATCTCCGTAGATGATCCAGATGGGAAAATAATCCCATTGCTGCCCCATAAAATGAAAGAGTGTGGACTGCTTGCCATCAGCAACATATTTGCTTAGATGCTGAAATCTATTACAGCTAAAGCCATGACCTAACTTTCTAACAAAGTTTTGTGTATCACTCAATTCCTTTTCCCCACAGCTGCTATAGCAAGTCATGCATGACACTGAAATGTGCATTACAAGTTTTTTGGTGTATAGGAGAAGTGCAATGATCTGCGTGTAATTTGGGCAGCTGTCTTTATTTTCAGCTGAAAGAATTCTCTCAGTTGCAACAACGTAAATCCAGTATAACTCCACCACACTGGTGTAACACAGATAAGACTTTCTTTGTGTTTAAATGGCTGCAGTGAAAAAGATCAGTTGCAGAAAGAATAGTTCTTTTTTAAAGAAAGATCTGCAAGTTTAGTACATAATGGGCCAAATTAATCTCCGCTGTAAGTACACTCATTTCAGTGGTGTTGCAGCAGGAGTGAATTTAGCCCGAAGCAACTTTACAATAACTCACATATAAGCATGCACAACTAAACATATTACACTTTAAACAAACTCAGCATTGTCTGGAGCACAGTTGGTCTGCTGAACCTCTGAAGCTAGGAACTAGCTATTGTGTGTTGAGTTTGTTTAGACAGTACCATTTTTGTTCAATTGGCTACATCCGTGGTATTTTAGTGATAGCAGAAATGTTCCCCCTAGCTACAAAGTGACATTATAGCTGTCAGATGCGATTTTTATTCTAGGATGTGTATGCTGTAACTCTTTTGTGCACTTCGAAATAAAATTATAATCAAATATAGATAAATAATTTCACCACTTCTAAAATGTTTAACTCTTTGAGTTACCTCTTTAATTCAAAAGGGATTGAAATGCTCTTAAAGAAGGGCCCTCAAAAGTAATAGAAGTTGGAGAGTGTGAAGACCAAAACAAGTCGGATCCAGAAAGAAATAACTCAGGTTTAGATAAGGTAATGCAAAATTTTTTCTCTGGTTTCAGGCTTGATTTGTGTATAGTTTTCAGTTATAGATGTTATAAGTGATATCAGACATTGCTACACCCACTGAATCCCTCAGCCTACAGTGAGTGTGGTTCTTTTGGAGGTCATTGTCTGTTCAGACTCCACCAGAGGAACACACGGGCTCTGTATTTTAGGTGATCACTATCTGTTAGAGTTGCATAAATGGCTTTTGCTTCTTCACGTTTTTGTGTAAGGAGGGGAGATAAAAAGTATCACGGAATCATAGAAATGCTGGTTGAGGGGGACCTCAACCAAGATCCCTAATCCAACCTCCCACTCAAAGTGGGACTATTCCAAAAACTAGATCTAGTCAGCCAGGTCTATGTTTAGCCAAGTCTCGAATACCTCCAAGGAGGGCGATCCCACAAGCACTATCGTCTGTAGTTTTCTTAATGTCCATTCCGAACGTCCCAAGCCACAGCCTCTGGCTGTTGCCACTTTTTACACTATTATCTGCTATGACCAAGAAGAGTATGGCTTTATTGTGTTTGTAACTCTCTTACAAGCAGTTTTAGGCTCCTGTTACATACTCCCTCAGCCTTCTCTTCACCAGAATAAATAAGCCCATTGCCTACAACCTCTCTTTAGGGCTCCAGGCCCCTGACCATCTTGACTGACCCTCTCTAGTTTCTCCACATCCTTCTTGAACTGAGAGACATGGAACTGGACACAGTACTCCAGGTGTGGCCTCACGGGTGCTGAGTAAAATCAAGCAAGTTGCCCTCATTTTCCTGCTTAAGAAGATGATTCCCAGGACAGCCACAGTGTGACAGTGAGCATTCAGAGAGGTATGGAGTTAGCTCTCTGCTGGGACAGGAGGTGAGATTTCTGATTCACAGGTAGATTTGAAGTAGCCCTTTAAAAAATTTCAGCAGGAAGAAGATACCAAACACAGAACCCAGAAGAGAGTAAATTGAAAACATTGCAAAGTATATTCTGGTAAGAAATACTTCTGTGCAAGACCAAGTTATGTTTTATATATGTTTGGTATCATGGCTAGGGACAGATTTAAACCTATTGGGGCTGTTTCTAGCAAGAATCTTTGCAGTTAGAAGAATATAATCGTCTGCGTTGTCCATTATCTGTTTTCTTGCATTGTCCATCAAATGTTCTGTATCTCCTCTTGGGTTTATAGACTGTGTATGGTGGTCAGATACCCAGTTGTCACCTCATCAGTTACAGAGATTCAGGCCTGGCTGAGGAGCTGATTATGACGATGTGAGGTTAAGTCCAGACCTGGCAATTCTGCTTTTGGCTTGATGGGGTGGGGACAGAGGAGGTAGTTGAAGAGGTTTCAGCGGGCCAAAGGTGATTTCCATTTTTTCTTAGTTGGCCACTCTAGGAAGAGTAAGGGCACGCTTATCGCTTTGGATATTTATAGGGTTTCCTACAGCAACATGGTTTATAAATAACTAGGGTTCTCAGGGCAGCTTTCAATAGGAGAGAGAAAAGGAGTTTTGCCTTTCTCAGAGTTTAAAAAGCTGCTGTTTGTGATGCTTTTCCTATGGCTACAGCTCCAGCCGCAGTGTCTGTGGTGCATCAGAGCTGTCCAGACAACTTGCTCACGCACCCTTTTTGGTTTTTTTAATACAATTAATTTTCAGGTCCTTTTCAGCATCCTGAGTCAATCTTGCCCAAGGGCAGTATTGTCTTGCAATTTTCAACCCTGCTTGCAGCAAGGGTAATGGCCCCACTGAATTGTTTGAACTGAGCTGCATCCAGCCTCTGGCATGTCTGCAGCTTGGTAGACTTCCTCCTGTACGGCTACTATGACAGGCTCGAGTCTAGGCAGGAATTAAAGTGCTGTTGATTCCTGGGAAGTCACAGCAATATTCTTCCACACATTTTGAGCTTGGCTGGGCAGTGGCCAGGGTTCTCTAAAGAGGGTTGGTACTTTGGGAATACTCCCACTGGCGGTGAGAGAGACAACATGCCATAGAGCTTGGGAGACTTCTCTTAATGACTGCAGTTTCTAGTCAGGTAGAAATCCATTAAGGAATCCAGACAGGGGATATCTTGGTGTCCAGAGATAGCTCTGGAAGCTCTGATATTGCTGGCTGTGGGGCTCAGGGTTAGTTGGTTGTTCATCTGAGGAAATGTCAGAGCCTTCTGAAGACTGGGTTTATGGACTCTTTAGCCTTGGTGCTGGCTCTGGGTGCTGGCATTGGCAATCTAGGCATTGAGACTGTTGATAAAGCACAGAGTCCTCTATTTGTAAGGAGAGCAAGACATCCTGGGGTGCCAGGCACTGTGACTGGCACGGCAGAGTATTGCCTTTGCATTGCTAATCCTTTTCCCCATAGTGTCTTTACTCCTTGGCATCCTGGAGTGAGACGTAAAACCCTGTCCTCATGCTAACCAGCTACTGTCAGCACTGTGGCTGAGGGATCTTTGCCTCTCATGCTGGGGGCAGGGCAGTGCCTTGCAGGGACTATCTCCATGACAGGTCTCAGGTAAATTCCAGCAGAAGTAGAGAGGTTCTGTTGCGGAGAGTGTACAGTCTGGTGGCGGTGATCAGGACACACGTTTTGAACAGCAGGGCCAAAGAGTGATGAGCTCCTCCTGATCCTGTACTTGATGCTGCCTTGGTATCTATTGATACTGTGCTGCTGGAGGGCCTCTGGAAACCAGATGCTGGAGGTCAGTATTTTGTTGGCACTGGTGTCTGCAGTGCCTTTCTGCTCGATAGAAGTCCTTTGTGAAAGCCTCGGGTGGAGTGCAAAGAGTTGATGTTCGAACCACTGTGCTGAGTAGTACTAGGGATGAAAGCTCTTCTAGGCAAGAGGGAGGATATTGAAGGTTGGCTGGAACCAACTTCCAGAAGGACTGGAGTTCAGTATCTTGGTACAGAGTACCTCATCCCCAATTAGGGAGCCTGTAGGCAGTCCCTGGAGCACTGACTGTGCTACTATGTTGCTATAGACCTACAGAAGTGCTTAACAAGTCATTATGAAACACTATTCAAAATAAGGGAGCTTATTTCTCAGTCTTCACCTCTAAACTCATCAATGCTAAATTTAATCAGACCACATGCCGTACAGCTGATCTTCATTTTTATATCTGTACGAGTACTTTTTTAATGGCAGTATTGCTTGCTGCAGTACAGAGGGGCTCTTACTGGTTTGGTTTTGGCACTGTATCATGTGTTAAGAAGTTAAAACAAAGGGTCACTTAAGAGAATTAATCCTTACTGTAGCTGGACTGAGATTCTGGGTGAGGCTGCTGGGGAGCTCTTAGACGATCACATCTGAGGATGTTCCCAGCCCACTCAGTCCCTCCAGAGGCAGAGGTCACTGCCTTCTGGCCGCCTGAGAACATCTGAAAATGTCACACTGACAGATTTCTTTAGAAACCTTATCTAGGCTATTCTCTTTGACTCCTGCTATAACTCTGCTTTTTTCTCCTCCCTTTCCTGTCCACACATGCTCTGCAGTCCTGTTGCTTTACAATTCCTCCATTGCCTTCTGCTTTTCTCCCTTTACCTTAACAGCCCAGAGGTGGTCCCACATGCCCATTCTTCGCTCTTTATGGTGGCAACCACCATAGCCATTCCCCTCGTTTCTGTTCTTTCTCCCTGATACTTATCCTTACCATTTTGTGATGTGTCCGTCTCTTCCCTCCTTTCTCCTGCTGTCTCTAAAAATCTCCAAAGACGTCACAGTCACTGCAACATTTCCCCATGCTGTTTTTTGTAAACTCCTCATTCTTCCAAATATCTCACTTTTTCATGAGTCTTTTAACTCACTTCTCAAACTATCCTTTCATCAGCCTTCTTTTTTTTCGCAAAGGATCTTACCAGTCCCTGCAGAAAATAGCCTAACTTCCTTCATTCCCCAGCTCACATTTCTTCTTCCCCTACTTCAACAACTTTCAGAGATGTAGTTTACCTTCTGCTCTCTCCTTCTAGTAACTCCATTTGCCCAAATGATCCCCTATCCTCTTTTGTCCAATTTCTTATTCTTCCTCACACCTACTTTCATCTCGGCCCATTCTTTCTTACTCTATTTGCTGTCCTCAAGCTCTTTCCCTGCACACAACAGGCTTTAGTGCATTCCAACCTATAAAAAAAGGAAAATCTTTGGGCCTCCTCTTGGGTATCTGTCACGCACCTTCCTGTATCCTGAAGTTCAGTCACTGTAGTTTAGAATTTGTGCCCGTAATTCTTTTTTTTCCATTCCACTCTTGCCTCCCTCTACTCTGCCTTTCCTCCCTACTGCTAACTCACCACGCACACCAAGCTGCATTTAATGCCCTCTGGCTGGCCAAAGCTCAGGGTTGATGCTTCACCCTTACACTCGTCAGCCCCTCAGGAGCCTTTGACACAACCAGCCATGCTCTTCTTGAAATTTTGTTCTCCTTTCTTTCTGAAGATCTTTTGTCTTCTCCTTACCCTCTGCTTACCTCGCTAATCAGTCTTCCGCATATCCTTTCAAGGAGTCATCTCATTTCTCTTGCAACCCCTTGTAGGAGTTTCATGGGTCCCTTTTCTTAGTATCCCACTCTTCTCTTCACAGACCATGGGTTTCAGGGGAACTTCTTACAAACTTAACTACCATCTCCTTGAGGCCAGCACACATTTCCAGAAGAATTTCCAAGCTAAAACCTCAGCCTGTGTGACACACCCCTACCCTCAGAGTCTGCTTGAGTGTTGTGCCTGGCTTCTGGCAGCTGACATTGTTGAGCCATGTCATGTCCTGACACCAGCCAGCCCATGTCCTCTGCAGTCCTGGGCACCTCCCCAGGCACTGTCAGACAACATGTGGAGCAGATTAACCACCTGGGGAAGAATGAACTGAATCACAGGAGTATCCCACCAGAGATGGTCTTCTCAAGACCTTGGGGGCCATCAGCGGGACATAACTATGCTGCAGAAAGGACTCTGGAGGTACCACTACCTATGCCAGATGCTGATGCCTATACATTATAATCATTATAGCTACCTGACATGCAGGACTACTGTGCCAGGTTCCTGGGGCTTGCTCACCAGGGTGGGTTGGCAGCATCAGCCCTGTAACAAAGTCTACACAACTGCTGACTGAGGAGCCAAAAGTTAGACCCTGTGAATGCCCAGCAAGGAGTTTTCAGGATAATGAGGGTTTAAAGGCTCTGATGAAAGTCAATGTTGATTTCTGCTTCTGAATCATTTACAGCTTCTTGAAATCCCTGCTTTAAAATCTGCTTATCAATGCCTGAATATGAGTGAGTTAGTTACAAAATTGAGAGCCTAGTTTCACTCAGGGCCAGGTGCTACTCAGCTTTTTTCTAAAACTAGCCATCATGCAAATGTGTCCACATTCTGATTTAACCTAACTATACCATGAACGTTCCCTTAACATAATTTTAAGCAGAGTTTCATAGGTGATTTCCTGAGACAGACTTAAAATATAGCTTTAAAGATAACAGTCTTAAAAGATGCAAATTTGAAAGGTGCTTTGGTTGCACTCTATACAGTCACTCATGAAAAATGAAGCAGGCCCATGCATATTAAATATCTCATAGATAAACACACATCATGAAGGGATCCAGATACAGAAACCTGGCTGGTTCTGGGACAGCTTCCAAGGACAAACAGAGAGCTCTGCCTGTAAAAATATTTTTTCCTGTTAGGTTGGCTAGTATCACCCAGACACAGCAGGCTGAAACTGTATTTTGCCTGGTTCATGGCTCAGAAATATTTTTTTTTCCTTGAACAAAATGTTCCATCAAGCACTGACTGAGACCTTGAGTTGACTCGTGTTCTGGTTCTGGTCCCCAGGTTGTTTCATTTAATGCTCTCAGGCATCTCTGCACTCTGCTGCAGTCAACAGTGTTGACACATCCCCACACACTGGAATCTGCTCACTTCAGGATGCTTATCTGCCTGCAGCAGGAGCCCAGTTGCACTGAGACCCTGCACAAGAGAGTCTCTGGCCAAGTTTTCTGATGGGTCTTTCTGCATTTTTTCTCCCAGAGCAGTTGATCATGGAGCAGGTCAGTTGGTATCTTACTGCCTCCCTGAACCAAAAAGGGCATTCTCACAGAATACATCCATGCTTGACTTATTTATAAATATTTTGTACTAGAAAAGTAACAAATGAATACCTGTGGTATGCAAAGGGAACTTGCTTATGCTTAACTGTTTCCAGCTACTGGCCTAGAATGATAACTTTTGGCTGTAGGGACTCCCAGCCAGGTTCTTCACCAGGAATGTTCCTCTTCGACGTTGCAGATGGAGCCCTTTATTGTGCATCATCACCAACATTTGGCTAGCTGGCTAGTCTTTTGGCCAGCAGTGGTCAATTGAATTTTTTGAGTTCTGCTTTTCAGGCTCATGTGCCTAATTTTTACATTTAAGAAACTAAGACAAAATTCTATCTATTGGTGCCAAAACTGCAATTTGGTGGCTGCCCTTACATATGCACGAACCATGGATAACCCTGAAGAAGAGAGCTAAAGGGTTAAATCTAAAATGTAGAGTAGTCACCAAGCAACTATTTTCCCTTCTGTATATAACGCTGTGTTATCATTGTACTGCCCAGAGATAGGTGTGAATGACACAGTAAAGTGGGCCCGGGAAGCGTAATCAGCTTCACGTCCCTTACTCCGGGAAGCTTGGCTGGTCTGTTTAGAAGAGTAACCGCAAAGTACAGAACACCAAGCCAGAAAAGCACATTCTGAGTATCAAAACTCAAACTGATCTGTTGACTTGACTGAACATTTGTCTATCTCTGACATCATGTCAGAAAGGCGAGGAATTGCTGCATATGTCAGCCCGGCATTTTTGAAGACGGCTTGTTGGCCGGAGTAACCTTTTCTAAAAATTATCTCCTGCCAAGACTGGATTTGCAGAGCAGGCAAGCTTTGGCACTCATTGCCCTTCTTATGAACTAAGTGCAGTAGCTTACATTTATACTTCTCCAAGATGTTTCCCCAGTATTTTAGTGCATTCTCTTTATGCTCAGTTTTAACCCAACAGCTATGAAACCTCTCTTCTCTTAGTAATGCCTTTGCATTAACCTTGAGAAAGTCCTGTCACTGCCCAATACCTTCCTTTCCCCATCTGCAAAGGGGGCCATGACTTTCATCTGCTTTAAGAACTGCTTTCACCTCTGCAGATGAGAAGATTTATCTTGTATGGAGATCCTTTCAGCCACTGGAAAGGAGGCAAACTTTTAAGAACAGACTATGGTAACTTCTATAATTTTTTGCTTATACACAAATATACAATAATAGTTAAAAATCAGCAAGTGTGATTTAGCAAAGTGTATATGATGGGTAAAACACAAGCCTTGCAGAATATAAGCTATAACAAAATTATTTATTTCTAATCATAGCACCGCTGATTCTCTACATCACTTCATTCCTTGCTACAGCTCTAAAAATCCCTGCCGTGTTTCTATAGCTTCACTAACTAGCTAAGGACATTTCAAACTGTCCCATATAGTTCCATGACAATTACCATTGTCTTCTTTCCTCTGAATGATGTTCCACCAAGTCCCTAAAATATAAACCAGAGTAATTTCAGAAGGAAGCCCCAAACTGAGGAAGAATTTGAAGACCTGCCATGAGCAGTGGGGGTTCAGTGCAACATGGAAAGCACCAAAGCATGACCGATGGGATTGTAAACAGTGTGACATAGGGAAATGAGCTGAGAGAAGCAAACTCTGTACATCTTCAGGCTTGTTTTATCCATCGTGGGAAGGCAACTGCAGTGTGTTACTGATTATCTGTGTTAACTGGTTTTCCACACACTGGAAAACAGTAAGAAACTTCCCATATTTTGAAACATTACATTTTGCGGGAGCCTCCAAGCAGTGAGGTTTTATTTTTGAGGAAGCCCTGTGTCTGTGGTTAGAACCAAGTGCAATGTCTTCATGGAACTGTGACAACTGACAGAGGCAAGAGGAGCTTATGGTCTTGTCTTGGGAGGCTACTGCTGAATGTGTATGGCAGATTTCTGCTGCACTATGGTAATATCAAGACAACAGATTTTATAGCACCATTTTATTGTTTTGCATTCCTAAGTTGTTTTTTAGATCTTACTAACTCTGCCCCAGAATCCTTCAGTGGAAAATGTGTATCTATGGTTGGTTTCAGAAGGCAATTATAGATCACAGAATCATAGAATTGTCTGGATTGGAAGGGGCCTTTAAGATCATCAAGTCCAACCATCAACGTAACACTACCAAAACCACCCCTAAACCATGTCCCTAGGCACCACATCGACCCGTCTTTTAAATACCTCCAGGGATGGTGACTCAACCACTTCCCTGGGCAGCCTGTTCCAATGCTTGATAACCCTTTTGGTGAAGAAATTTTTCCTACTAGCCAATCTAAACCTCCCCTGGCACAACTTGAGGCTGTTTCCTCTCATCTTATCACTTGTTACTTGGGAGAAGAGACCGACACCCACCTCACTACAACCTCCTTTTAGGTAGTTGTAGAGAGCAGAAAGATCTCCCCTCAGCCTTCCTTTCTCCAGGCTAAAGAGCCCCAGTTCCCTCAGCTGGTCGTCATAAGACTTGTTCTCCAGACCCCTCACCAGCTTTGTTGCCCTTCTTTGGACATGCTCCAGCACCTCCATGTCTTTCTTGTAGAGGGGGCCCCAAAACTGAACAGGGTATTCAAGGTGCAGCCTCACCAGTGCTGAGTAGAGGGGGACGATCACTTCCCTAGTCCTGCTGGCCACACTGTTCCTGATACAAGCCAGGATGCTGTCGGCCTTCTTGGCCACCTGGGCACACTGCTGGCTCATATTCAACCAGTTGTTGACCGATACCTCCAAGTCCTGGGAGCCACTCTTCCCAAAGCCTGTAGTGTTGCTTGGGGTTGTTGTGACCCAAATGCCGGACCCGGCACTTGGCCTTGTTGAACCTCATACCATTGGCCTTGGCCCATCGATCCAGCTTGTCCAGATCCCTCTGTAGAACCTTCCTACCCTCAAGCAGACCAACACTCCCACCCAAGTTGGTGTTATCCGCAAACTTGCTGAGGGTGCACTCAATCCCCTCATCCAGATCATTGATAAAGATATTAAAGAGAACTGGCTCCTGTACTGAGCCCTGGGGAACACCACTTGTGACTGGCCACCAACTGGGTTTAACTCCATTCATCACAACTCTTTGGGCCTGGCCATTCAGACAGTTTTTTTACCTAGCGAAGAGTATGCCCATCCAAGCCATGAGCAATGCACTCTGGGAATGGCAATGCATTGTCTTATGGCCTGGCAACAATGGACAAACCTATCTTAGAGCACAAACATATAAAAAGTTAGTCCTCGGGTCATGTCTCTTCCTCCCATGCTCCATTTCCCTGTGTGAAGGGCAGAACACATCTCATCCAGTGCTGGTTGTCCAAGTGCTGCACAGCCGGTCCATCGCATTCAAGCAGGCTCATCCAGTAGGCAATAGGGAGACAGTGATTTACAGTGATTTACCCCTCAGTTCTCTGATTCCCCAGTGCACGACAAACTCTCTATTTCTCCCATGTTTTCCTTCGGCAAGTCCTTTCCTAACCCAGGGCAGAGATGTCAGGGATGCCGCAGAGCTAGTAATCCATGGGCAGGAAACCCACCCAGCTCCCAGCACAAGCGTATGGGACCTCAGTGAGAAATAAAACACTTTTCTGAGCAATCCTTTTCTAAGGGTGCATTTGTCTAATAAATAATTCACTTTTCTGACATGCTTGTTTGCTTATTTTCATACAGCAACCACAGTTTTAGTGCTTTTCTTTAATTATGGGGCTTTACAGGCATCCTTCCTGCCATTTATATTGTTCGTGCTGCTTTTGTTAGTTGCTGTTTTATCAAGGTCAGAGGTTGAAAAGACTCTGATATCACATAGTGTCCACACCCAATGTCAGCAGAATAGAGCTGCCAAGAGCAAACCAGCTGGATGTGGAGGCCATGGTCGCTGTATGGACATACTTGTGAAGTCACCTACAGAGCAATGACAGGTTTTTCTCTGACAATAGTGTGTGCTGATGCAAGAAGATGCCAACGCTGAATAATCAAGCCAAACCTTTCTGGTTTCCCAAGGAGTATCTGGGTTTGCAAATGTCTACTCACATGAAAAACATCATTCTTGGTCTTGAGGAGGTAACAAGGATAAATAACCACCTGTCTTCTGACACAGGGCAACAGCATCCTGGCCTGTATCAGGAACAGTGTGGTGAGCAGGACTAGGGACATGATTGTCCCCTTGTACTTGGCACTGGTGAGGCCCCACCTCGAGTACTGTGTCTAGTTTTGGGCCCCTCACTACAGGAAAGACATTGAGGTGCTGGAGCATGTCCAGAGGAGAGCTACCAGGCTGGTGAGGGGTCTGCAGACCAGGTCATACGAGGAGAGGCTGAGGGAGCCGGGCATGTTTAGCTTGGAGAAGAGGAGGCTGAGGGGAGACCTCATTGCCCTCTACAACTACCTGAAAGGAGGTTGGAGAGAGGTGGGTGTTGGCCTCTTCTCCCAGGTGAATAATGACAGGACCAGAGGAAATGGTCTGACGTTGCAGCAGGGGAGGTTTAGATTAGATATGAGGAAGAATTACTTTACTGTAAGAGTGGTCAGGCACTGGAACAGCCTGCCCAGGGAGGTGGTTGAGTCACCATCCCTAGAGGTATTTAAGAAACGTCTAGATTTGGCACTTCAGGGCATGCTCTGAAGGGCAGAGATTGTAGGGGTTTTTTTTTTGGTGTGTGTGTGGTTGGACTCAATGATCTCAAAGGTCCTTTCCAACCATGAAGATTCTATGATTCTATGATTTCTCTTCCTCCAGCTTTTGAGGAAACACCTTGCCTTGAACATTAATTCTCCTGGGAGTTTTGAAGGAAGACAGTGTTGTATGCTGATTACCCAGTGAAGAACAAACTGCTGTTGTACTCTGAAGGAACTTGGAGTTGCTTAGGGATTTTTTTCTGTTGCTGAAGATTGGTCCTTCTAATGCTGTGCTGCATTCCCAGCCTAAAGACTTTCCAGCATGCTTTTCCTCAACTGATCTTCCCTTTAGCTCTTTTAGTCCTTTTCAACTTTGTACTTTTAGAACATAAAAAATTTCCACGTTGATCATTTAAACAGGGCACTGTTTTGCATTGTCTTTAGTTCAGCAGTAAATCATGTAGCTCCAGGATATGGGAAACCATGGACATGATTTCTGATAACACACAGTGGTATTCCTTTCTTGTTGACCTTAATTTCCCTTTTCTTCTAGCAGAGCTGTGTGAAAATGTTTCTGATCCAAACGCCACATTTTGAACTCTCATTGCTGTCGTCACAATAAGGGAGACAGAAATCAATCAAGCAGAGAAAGTACTGTGGACACAGCCATCAGCAGCCACCGCCTTCATTTCACCTACACTTTTTGCAGGCTTGTCCCTCAAGTGCAGAACGTTGCGTTATGCTCTTGCCAGGTATTAGGAGACTGAAATAATGTCAGAAAGAAATGTCTTTTTAACATCAAGAAAAAGCCTGTATGAGAAAGGCAAGTGATACACATCTGCTGTGTGAATCTTATTTCCTGCCTGCAGTCACCTGTCAGGGCTACAAAAAATGACTTTCTGGCATGCAGCCACATCCCTGTCCATCTTTTCCAGTAACTCCTGTTTCACCGTGGATGTCGGCACTTCCCTGTCTCCAGGGAAGACAGTATTTGCCTTGGATTTCAGAGATTTCGTATGCTAACCTGATATAATGATGTCCTCTGTGAATTTTGGCACACGTGTGGATGTTAATGAGATGAAAACTTTGTAAATATACACTTAAAAGAGTTTGATTGTAGTCAGCATAAGAGACATCCTGCATCAAGAACTTAGGGGAGATTTTCCATATATAAAGAACATAAGAATGATTTTATGGTTGAGGAGCTAGAGAAAGACTAAGACACGAGTTTAGGCTCCAGCTTTGCTGCAGACTTCCCGTCCGACTTGGGCTGAGTCATTCGCTCACTTTCACTGCTTGCTGTTTGGAAATGTGCAGAATTAATGCTTTTTTCTTTCTGCCTCACTCTCCTGTTTTGTCCTGATTTCTCAGGTTGGAAAAACCTTGACGTTATAATTCTCTTATTATGCATTTCTAAAGCTTGAACATGACTGGACACTGAAGTGCAGCTGTATTACTCCTCATTACTTTGTCACTCTTAACGCTTCACTTGACAAGGAAGTTGGTGCTGCAGAACGCCCAGTTGTACGCTGGTTTCATTTGGTTTATTTATAGCTGTTCACCAGGCCTGGAATAATGGGAGTCAGCAGAAACACGTAAGAAAAAAGAGATCTGAGGATGTCAGCCCACCTTGTCTGCTACAAGAAAAAGATCTGGGCTTCAAAGAGGAGTCATGCTTGACCAACTTGATAAACTTCTATGATGAATTAAAGTGTCTTACTAGAAGTGAGCGCAGAGCAGTGGACATTGTCTACCCAGACTTCAGTAAGGTTTTTGACACTATTGCTCATGAGCATGGGCTGGATGAGCAGACCGTGAGGTGGATTGAAAACCGGCTGAGTGGCTGGGTCCACAGCTGATGATCAGTGGGACAAAGTCTAGTTGGAGGCCAGTAACTGGTGGTGTAACCCAGAAGTCAATAGTGGGGCCTATCTTGTTTAACATCATTAATGATCTGAATGATGGAGCAGACTACCCTCAGCAAGTTTGCAGAGGACACAGAAGTGGGAGGAGTGGCTGATACAACAGAGGGTCTTGCTGCCATCCAGAGGGACCTTGACAAACTGGAGAAACAGGCTGACAGGAACCTCATGAAGTTCAACAAGAAGTGCAAAGTCCTTCAGCTGGGGAAGAACAACCCCAGGCCCCAGTACATGCTAGGGGCCAGCCAGCCGGAAAGCAGGCTGGCAGAAAAGGACCTGGGGAATCCTGGTGGACACCAGGTTGAACATCACCCAGCAGTATGTCCTTGCGGGAAAGAAGGTAAACAGCATCCTGGTCAGCATTAGAGAAAGTATTGACAGCTGGTCAAGGGATTTGATCCTTCTCCTCTACTCAGCACTGGTGAGGCCACACCTGGAGTGCTGTGTCCAGTGCTGAGCTCCTCAGTACTAAAGAGACATGGACATACCGGAGAGTCCAACAAAGAGCCACGAAGATGATGAAGGGACTGGAGAATCTCTCCCATCAGTAAAGGCTGAGAGAGCTGGGACAGCTCAGCCTGGAGAAGAGAAGGCTCAGGGGGATTTTATCAACATATATAAATACCTGAGGGGAAGGTGCAAAGAGTATGGAGCCAGAGACTTCCCAGTGGCGCCCCGGAACATGATAAGAGGCAATGGGCAAAAACTGAAACACAAGAGGTTCCCTCTGAACATCAGGAAATACTTTTGTGCTGTGAGGGTGACTGAGCACTGGCACAGGTTGCCCAGGGAGGTTGTGGAGTCTCCATCACTGGAGATATTCAAAACCTGTCTGGACGTGGTTTTGGGCAACCAACTCTAGATGGCCCAGCTTGAAGAGGGGGTTGAACTGGGGGACCTCTGGAGGTCCTTTCCAATCTCAACCCTTCTGTGGCTCTGTGAAAGACTGAGAGACAGAGCAAACTCCGGCAATGTTTATATCATCTGTCAGCAAAGATCCTGTGACAACAAAGCCAGACAATTGTAGGCAGAGCTTTCCTTCAAAAACTAAAAATGTGGTCACACGCTAAGAAATGGCCTGTACAGGAATGGTGACGTGCTCTAATTAATGAGCCTGCAGTTCTGGAAATGGAAGCAACTTTTGCACTCTGTATTATTCCCCATAGGACATTCTGCCATAGTATACCTCTTCCAAATTTACATTTCCCAGTTCATATACTTTCTAAAACATTTCTTGCAAAACTGTTTTACAACCCAAGTCATGAAAATTTTTTGCCACTTTTTTTTGGTCTAAATCAATGCATTTCAAACCTATGAAACCAATAATGTTCCGTTGCTGAGGTTCCAATGATACCCAGGGCCATGGGGAGACAGCCAGTCTCCAGGACATCAGTGACATATAGTTTTATAATAATGTTCAGTTAAAATTTGATGATTAGGCAGCAGGGTGATGAGATGAATAGTGCAGCGTTGTGCTCCAGAAAGCTGAGGAATGGGGGCTGTTTTGCAGTGCAGAGGGGAGGCATGGCAGTCTGGTTTGGGGTGGCAGAAGGCAGTGGAAACCATGGCAATTCCTTTGTGCTTCCAACCAGGACTTCCAAGTGGTTTAAAAGGCCAACCAGAGAGATTGTGTCCCCGATTTTATTATCAAACAAGTTTACCTGGCTGCTGGCAACTTGAGTTAGGTGAGTGTTCCCCACTGATGTTCTCACTACCCCCTACCAGGAATTCCTACCCTTTCCTAGTTCTGTGAATGCAACTAGATAATAAATGAACTAAATTAGTCATATAAGGCAGAATATATTCAACAAGTCAGATCTAAGATCTGGAGCAAAAGGGGTGGCTGGGCAGACTGGCCCCCACATTAGCGTCACTGTTGGAACCACAATTTCTGAGTGATGATATGGCACTGGGATATGTCACCACACACTTTCTCTTCAGGCACACTACTTTTTGACTGTCTTGAACACTAGAATCATTTTGTGATATATGTAACTAGAAGATTGGATGGAGCTGAAGAGGTGTCAAAATTGACAGCAGAATTGTAGACGTTTCCTCCTACATTATGGCATAAAACAAAGTCTAGAGCTTAAGAAAATTTTAATTAAATAACCACTAGGAATAATTTTAGAACAGAATTGGAGTTAAACTTTTTATATTTACATTTTTAATAACACATCTTGAATTCACTATTTAAAACTTTGCAAATCTTTTTAGCATAATAACCAAGTTTAATTTTCACTTGAACTCAGAGATGAAGGTGGATGCTGATTGCACACCCCCTTTTCAGGGGATGAGTCCTCATGCCCTGAAAAGACACTTGTTCTAACTCAAACCAGTCGGAAATACTTGCACTTATTTCAACTTCAGTTTTTCCTAGTTGTCTAAAAAGATCACACTGTACTTGCTTAAACAAAACATTTAAAAATGCAGTTGTCATCCATTCTATTTCTCCTGTAGCTGAACACTTTGTTGTTTTATAATAAACGGTGACATTAGTTCATATCATGTGATTAAAAAGGATTCATCACACATTAGAGCCCATAATCGCAGCCTATAGTCTCATTTTAACATTTCTCACTGGCATATCCTACTTGACCCTGCTTACTGCAGCACTTCTATTATGCTGCCTAAAAGGACAAGAGGACTGAACAGAAACAAAAATGCAGGGGTGAACATTGCTTTTACACTCACAGCTATGTGTTCAGTGCTGTTATAGCTCTAGATGAATAGAAGAAATCTGGAGTCTGGCCAACACCGCTTGATAGAAATCTCCATCTTCCAAAAAAAATGTCCTGATGTGTTTAAAATGAACTGAACAACTAAACCAGTGAGCAAGAACCTTCTTTCACAGAAATCTAGGACGCCACTCAAGACAACCTGATTTATTATGGTATCAGCTTCATACTTTATGCACTATCATTGTTTAGCGATGTTTATTTTCTTTCTTGGCACGCAGGTAACATATGATGAGGGTAAATATCAAAAGGTTGAAGGCTACTGATTAGATCTTTCTGTCTAGGTTTGCGATAGGTGAAGCAGTGTTGCTTAGGAAAGAAATCAAGCCGTAATAGAGCAAAACCGCACCTTCATGGTTCAGATTTGTTAGACATGGTTTGCTGACCACATCATGAAAATAGCTTTCGTGTCTGTATTGAGTGACGCAAACAGATCTTTCATCTTTTAGCTCTTTCTTTTTTTCCTCTCTTTCTTTGGAGAGAGCTGCATATCAAAACAACGTGAAAATAAAAGCTAGCGAGGTGCTGCCTGAAGCTGAGCAAAACAAGTTTTGCTGTAGCTGAGCCGCTGGCAGGTTTATGCCACAGGCTCTCAGGGCCGGCGGAGGGGCAGGGAGACCGCTACCGGCGTTGGGGTCTGGGGGGACGGGAGGAGAGCAGACCTCTCCCACTCCAAGAGTCACCACAGCATTGTATTCTGGTATAAAGAGCCCCAATGATTTTTCTGTGTATCTTCAAGTCACAGAAGGTATCCGTTATCCAAGTAACTGCCATCTGAGCCCACAGGAAGCTTGGAGCAGGCAAGGCTGGACCCAGGGGATGGCTGCCAGCAGGCAGCAGAGCACCAGCTTTTAGAGTAATTTCTTCCTTTCAATCCTTTGGAATAATTTTCTTTAGATTTGTTTCTTCAGCTTTCAATGCTATGGTCACCAGTGCCACGAGTGCTGGGTAGACACCCCCAGTCGTGCCTCCAGCTCAGAGACCCCCAGAGCTCCCTCCCCAGCCTCCTCCACATCCTTATTCCCTGGCCAGCGGTTTGGGTAGCCCCAGGCCACACTGTTACTTGCTGTCCCTGCCATGGGTTGCCCAGGGCTCTCATCTTCAGTTTGGAATTAGAGACTCTGTCATATTTTCCTGTACCCTTTTGCCTGAAAGATCTATTCCTCAGTTGTGTTGGATGTCTGTGGGACTCAAGCAGAGATGACTGAAGGCCACAAACACCACGCAGCTCCAAGAGTGATCCCAACAGCGTGCACCTTCTTTTTATTGTGATAAAGCTTCTCTTTCCTGATGAAAAGCACTCCAAGCCAAGACAGGTTCTCCATAAAACATAGAAAGAAACGTGGCTAAGGCTTCCTCTGGCCTGCAGACTTTACCTGCTGTGGGCTCCAGGCCATGGGCATGGCCAGTTTAGGCTGGCGTTTTCTCTTTACAAGAGTACAATCTCTGCGTGCGAGGGAGGTCATGGTGATGCTGTGTATGGGTCATCCCAACTCACCTCTGAACATTTCCCAAAACTGCCACAAACAAATACTGTGATCACCGCCCAAACCTGTCCACAGTGTGGTGCTCCCATTTATGCTACTGTGTGCATATTGCTTCCATCTATGTGGTGCGTGCTCCTCAGCATGGTGCTCCTGTGTACATGGTGCGTGGTCCTCAGCATGGTGCTCCTTGTGTACATGATGTTTGGTGCACGGTCCTCAGCATGGTGTTCTTGTGTAACTCGTCCATCATCCTTACCATGGTGCTCCTGCATATGTGGCACAGGGTCCTCAGCGTGGTGCTCCTGTATAAGTGATGCATGGTGCATGGTCCTCAGCGTGGTGCTCTTCTATAACTGGTCCATTGTCCTTGTCATGGTACTCCTGCATATGGTCCTCAGTGTGGTGCTCCCTTGTATGTGGCACATGGTCCTCAGCGTGGTGCTACTGTATCTCTGCAAGTGAAGACAGCTCAGCCCCTGTGTGGCCGCTGATGAAGGAGCATCAGGAAAATTGCAGTAACTTTCACAGGAGGCGGCAGAGCACTTCCATTAGGCTGCAACCTTTCCTGATCCGGACTCGTACGCCTCTCCCAGGCCACCAGGACTCGGTGCTGTCTCCCAACACCTCTCCTTCCATGCTGAGGGAGTCAGCTGCCAAATCATCGCTGCTCGGGTCAGTCCTCCTCCAGGACAGGTACCCACATGCTGGGGTGGACAGGCTGGGGGGGGGCTGCGGGTCTTCTGCAGTGCTCTGCTGCCTCGCTTCATTTCTCTCTTGTCTGTCAAATAGGAAAGAAAAATGTGCAGTGTAAAATTTACCCCCCCAGACCCCGACTGCTTTTTAATCTCATATTTTTGTTTGAATTTGTCTGGTTAACTTTGGCTCTGTCTTGTCCTGCTTTATTGCAGCACATCTGTACACCTGGAAACCAGCAGCACTGACACGGAAGTTCAGGAAAAGAAGACCTGAAGTTAGATTACTGTTTCCCCCTCATTCTTAAATAAAATTGATTTTTTAAAAAAATCTTTTGCTTGTTAACAGTACTACGTAATTAACGTATCTCATTTCACTTTAATACGAAACTCTCTGAGACCTGCATTGTTCGTGTTCCTGAGTTTTCACAGAGTTAACAAAAATGTGGTTGCATCAAGCGTTCATTGTATGTAGTGTCAGTTGTGCGCTGCGGGCTTTGTTAGGCACTGGCTGCGCCCGCGCCCACGTGACCGTCTCAGACACCTCACACAATGGCATAAAAAAGCTCTCGTCTTGTCAGCAACACCAAATTTGGCGAAAAAAGAAAAAGAAAGAAAAAGTTTCAAACAATTGTCTTCTGTTGCTAGAGCATATATTTGAGTGGATAGCTCTGCTTCATCATTTATCTTTTAATGCAATTAATACAATATTAATTTAGGTGCTGACAGCATTACATATTATTTGGTTGCCTAAATTCTTTAAAATAAATTTATCAGCAATTGCCATGGACTTGCACAATTCTGAAATTTTCCCAACCTGTTCTTGGTCATGATTTTTTGCCTCACTGAGAAACGCGCAAGGGCTGCACTGCCGACTGCCTTCCCTCGGATATCACAGGCTGTTTTGCCTGGCACTGCCAGTGAGATTCCTGTTTAGCCACGGTATCTTTTACAACACTGGGAAGATTGAACAGCTGAAAATTATCTTGAAAATGAGTATAAATTATGGAGTAGCATTATATGTAAGGAACTTGCCTGCTGACACATATTATTTCCTCTGTGAAGAGGACTGTTGAACTTCTGACCCAAGATATATGGAAGTAAAATCCGGCAGATTTTACTACAGCATTATCTAGTAAATGGAGTTAATGTTCCCATTTGCAGAAAAAATCTGATTTAAGTCTTATTGTGATTGAGAAACATAATCACCATAATTTGTCCATTGAGCTGTGTCCAAACTCATGGAAACCAACAGCATCCTTTCCTGCAGCCACCACTGGATCAGGACCTCCTGGCGGCAGGTGGTACGGCTGCTGTGAGGTGAGCTTCTTACAAAGGTTAAAATACACATAATAATTTTGTATTAAATAAGAACTGTTTGATGCTGGGGGATTTATAATTATTATGCAAAATGCTTAGTACCAAAAGAACATTTTCTGTTAAAAGAAAAAAGTTATTTGTCTCAGGTGTGCTATACGTGCTCAGAGATCACTAGCGAACACGATCCCAGTGGGAAAAACTGCTTGTATGGCAATTTCCCATTGTGCCTTTCACTGGGTTCATGTGTTCAGGCATCCCAAGGTTCTCTTGTAACCAGCAAACGAGCAGTACCATGGCAGGAATAGACCTCTATTCCCTCTGGCTTGGAAATAATTCCTAGCTTGCCAAATAAGCAAAGGTAATTTGGGGAATTTGCACTATAGTTCAAGTAAAAGCTCCCTGCTCCTCCCTTGTGAAATGCTGTCTTTTGCCAGGCTTCCAGTGCTTGTGTCACACATTTGGTAACCAACAGGAGGGAGGGACCTGCTTTATACTCCCAGCGTTCATGGTTCTTACAATCAGGGCCGAAGGAGGGCTGTCTCTTGCGCTATTCCCAATAGCAGAGGTGAGGATTCACCCTTACAAACCCACAGTGCTGACGCTGGGAGGTGGGTGGGTGAGTGGGTGACATGGAGTTTAGCCCCCAGGAAAAGCTTTTTGGTGGTGGCCTGTGCTCGTAGCAACGTGCTGCAAGTAACATGGAACCTCCTGAAAACCATTGACTTGGTGCAGAAGGGCGTGTGGTTTGATGGGTGGGTTTGGCAAGTCGGTCTGGGCAGGTTTAGAGGAATTTCATATGCCTGGAAAAACACATGCAAAGAAACCAGAGCAGCCCTGCAAATTACCAGGCAGTCACAAAAGGGGAGACTATTTGGCAGAATATTTTTGGCTAGAAACTGCTTCATAGAACCCTTTTCTCCATGAGCTCAGGGTGAAGTCTTAGATTTGAGAAAACATGCTCAGGTCCCTGCTCTGTGGCAGTGACCTTGGCCTGGAAAAGGTGCTGAGGGTTTCTGTCCTACCTCCTTTCCACTCTGGCCACCCAGGGTTACGCCACGCAGTAAAGTTGGTGGCAAAAATCCCCGTTGCACCAGTCAGCAACTGGTCTAGTCCTAAAGGGCACATCCAGGTGCACATCCGTTTGGGCAGTAGTCACCAGCCAGTCAATTCACTTTCGGGCCACATGGGTCTGCTGCAAAGATGGACCTTCTCCAGCAGATTGGGCTCCACTCAAAATCTGCCAAAGCTGTAATGTCTTGGCATAGAACAGGCAAAAAGTCTCTAGGCCAGATAGAGAAAGCACAAAATGAGCACAACTGGGGGTCAAAGCACTAACATAAAGGAGGGGAAACCTGTGCTTTCTTCCCTATCGCGGCCACCACATACATGTTATATTCAGTAATGGTTTCACATACAAATTCCATAAGCCTTAAATCAGTTGTGTAATAATTTATAAAACTTTAGGTATTTTTTTTGTTTGTTGACTATTTATTGGATCATACCACTGAAAAGTCACGTAGATACCTTCTCACAGAAGCTGTTTCTGACCAGCAGAGTTCCAGGGAGTGATGCGCACGTACAAGCTTAACCTACCATGGAAACAACTCTAAAATGAGATTCCCTCACTTGATGAAGGATGCACTTGTACTTCCCTCTGAGCTTCATGTATCAAACATCAGGCAGCTGAAGTAGAATTTCCTTTTTTTTTCTATGATGTCACAAATTTTCTGCAGGGGGAGGGAAAAAAAAAGAGTTCCTCTTTCAAAATCAGCATTCCTTAGCCAGGCTTCATCCCATTCACATAAGACATACCTCAGCTTGGGATGAGTCTAAAGGGCTGCCTTGTAAAAACATCATAGGCATGATTATTTTTTAACCAATGCCACATATCAGCTAAAGAAATCTGCTGCCTCTTATCCCTGCTAAAGGTGCAGCTTAAGACAAATTGCTGCAAGATAGCAGCACCTCTGGGGTTTCTATCAAAGAGGAGGAGGCAGGGAGTTTGGGTGGCCCGGTGGGCAGCAGAACATCATGCAGGGGGCAAAATAGCAATTGTGACAATGTTCAATGAGCTTTGACCCTTGAGGCGGACAGAACAGCCCAAGTTCTCCATCTGAAAGATCTGCTGTGTGCTGGCCAGAAAAACGCCAAGAGCTGTAACCGTTTCTGAAGTGGCCTCCTGTTGCATAGTCCTTGCTCTGACCACAGAAGTTTCCTTCTGAGGAAACCACTCTTAGTGAGACTCTGACAGCAAACACGCATACATGTGTGTCTGCCGTTGCGTGAGATGTGCCCTCACAATGATATTTATCACCTGGTGCGTCCGTAGGAAATCAGCTTTCACTCAGCGTCTCTGTATAACCAAACCCAGTCGTCCATGGGTTGAAAATGATTGATGAAAAGATGGGTTTCCTGTGCTTCATCTCCCTTCTTGTACCAAAGAAAGGTTTTACTTGGAATTTGAAATAGCATGCTGATGACAACATTGGATTTTCTTGAATTGGACTCAATTAGTCTGGTACCTTGCTGGGTATCCGGGGGTAAGCCCTCCCTTTTAACCCTGGCAATTTTTGCATTGCCTTTCTTAATCACAGAGAGAGAAACAGACCTTTTATAGAGTCCAAACTAGGACTTGTCACAGTATGTCAATTTGCAGAGCCAGTAAATCTGAAGGCCTTCATGGCTGTGTTAGTTACATTCCTGAAACAAGAAGCTTGGATCTATTGATTCCTCTAGCAACAGTTCATCAAAGTGATTGTCATGAACTAGAAATGATGGGCTCTAAATGCTCATCCTCAAGATCTTTTCAAAGGAAAAGCTCTGTAAGGCAGTCTAAGTCCTTAAGGGATTCCTAGCACTCTCCTTTGTACCTGCCATTTCAGTGAGATAACAGTTTCATAGAATCATAGAATGGTTAGAGTTGGAAAGAACCATGAAGATCATCTAGTTCCTACCCCGCTGCCATGGGCAGGGACCCCTCCCACTAGACCAGGCTGCTCAAAGCCCCATCCAGCCTGGCCTTGAACACTTCCAGGGATGGGGCATCCACAACTTCTCTGGGCAACCTGTTGCAGTGTCTCACCACCCTCACAGTAAAGAATTTCTTCCTAATATCTAATCTAAATCTCCCCTCTTTCAGTTTAAAACCATTACCCCTCATCCTATCGCTCCACTCCCTGATAAAGAGTCCCTCTCCACCATTCCTGTAGGCCCCCTTTAGGTACTGGAAGGCTGCGATAAGGTCTCCCTGGAGCCTTCTCTTCTCCAGGCTGAAGTTGAATGCTGTTTGGGAAGTTGAATGCTGATTTCCCCCATAAGTTGAGTGAGAATCATACAAAATAATACAAAAATAGGTTGTAGCAGAGCTTCCAGAGCTGCACTCAAACGAGCAGCTCACGTTGAATTCCCTGTCCCTCACACGCACTCCTAGGGTCTGCCAGGAACACTGGGGCTGGGGGAGCTGGTGTTAAAGGAATATCCCTCAACACTGGCAGGCTTCTGTTGGATACGTAAAGACCAGAAAAGTTTTCAGGCATGGCTGGTACATGTGGCTACCCACTGTGGGACACATTCCTAAAAAAACATTTTGCTTCTATTATTTTGGTCTTTTGACGTTAGGATACACATCTAATGTGCACCATGATGCGAGTGAGGAACCGGAGCAGGTTCTGGATGTATATACATTCAGGCTCTGCTGTCATAAAACGTCAAAACCCTGCCAGGGCCAATATGCCCCAGGACTGCAAAGTTAAGGCAGGTCACCTTCTGCAACTGATACATATAGGAGAGCAACACATCTACACTGTAGCTCGCTGCCTTCAGCTCCCAACCTCAAGCTGGGACATCTTGTCATGAATCTGGACTAGTGCCCAAATGTAATCCCCAGGATTTTGGAAGAAGGTCTCACACTACTCACCCTCCCAGCCCTGCAGGCTCACATGATTCCCACTACAAGCCCTGAAAGATCTGTGATGAGGTGAGTCTCCTGGTGGTTACCATGGGAACTCTGCGGGCAGACACGGCAGTCACCCTCTGGCACCAGAGTGGAGCTGCCATTGCTTTGCCTCTTCCAAGTGGGGACCTTTTCCAGCAGGACATGGGAATTACTCCATTAGTGAGAAGGAACTAATGGACAGGAGCAGCCAAACACAAGAGCAGGCTGGAAAAGTATTTCCCAGGACAGGCACCTCCATGGCCACCAGCAGCACAGCACCCTCAGCTCCCCCACCAGACCAAACGCAGCCTCTGTCGGTGCACCTCTAGCCCACGGTGGCAGCGAGGATGCCACTGTCACCAAGAAATCTTTTTCCTCCTGGTAACAATCACCTCAGAAGAAGACAGCAGCATCAGACAGCTTCCCGTTTACTCAGGAATGTCCTTCCCTGTGCTGGGGACAGCTGAGCCTTTGGGAAGGCAGAGCATAAAACAACTGGTCTGACTTCTCTGAGGCTCTTTTGCTCCCCTGTTTCTCCCTGCACTGCAGAAATCTCTCCCAGGAGGACAGATTGGAGGAGCAGGAGGAGCTGGGATACCTGCTTAAAAATACAGGGGAGAGCTTTCACTTTCTTGCATTTAAAGAAAAAAATCTGTACCTTGTTTCTGTGACTGCTCTCCTGATGTAAAAACACATCCACCCTTACCTAGAAGACCTACCACAGCTCCTGGCTGAAATCACATTCCAACAGGTTTCTGTAGAGTAAGAAAACACGCTCTGAAGGGGGCATTGCTCTTGTCTTGTTAATTTTGAATCCTTTTGCTTGATAATTCATAGTAACATCCCTTCTTGTTCACTTCCTCCCTACTGAGTTTAAGAATCCAAATCATTCAGTCTTTCTCCCAGAAAATCCTTTTCCACGTCTTTGCTAGGCTCTGATCCTTAGAAGGTTCAATAATGGCAGCACAAAGGCAGTTCCTCGTTAGACTGCCTGCAGAGCTACCAAGGAATTTTGTAGGATTCTCTCTTATTCTGGCAACGTACTGAAACTTAACTCACCTAAGCTATTGCCTGCGGTTCTGGGGATTCAGTTGATGTGAGGAGTTACTTGCTGCTCTGAACCTCCTGCTCTCTTCCTTTGTGGGATTCTCCAGTTGAAGCTGGAGGAGAAATCACATTATTTCATGATGAGACACCAATGACACAGAGAAGAACGTCCTCCCTTGGGGGTGAGCACACTTTTCTTTTTTTTATATACATGTGAAAATAGACATTTGACATCGCTTCTGGGGATGAGGTGGGTATTTATGACAAGAAATACTTTTTGCTTGAAGGTCAGCAGACATGACTGCTTCACTGTAATGCAGTCATCTCTCTGAATGAACAGTCACACACACATAAATACATACTGCAATCTATAGATACTTCTTTGAAGTACAGCACTTCGAGTACATGGGCTATAGGAGCTCTCTGAGATACAAGAACACGCGCACGAACAAGCCTGTACATTGCAGAAGACGCCTGGGCTCCTATCCCCCAACCAACCTGAACTGAATGGACGTGCTGGTAGAAAATTCAAATGATTTCCTTTTCAGTTCCCTCAGCTGACATGAAGCCCATCAAAACCAGCTCTTCCTCTTGTTCTCTTTCAAAACTTGTCTTTTTAAATTTGTTTTTAAAACTTTCACCTTTAATTCTGGTAAGGTCACTGATACCGCCAGAACGCACCAGAGGGGGAAGAAAAAAAAAGCTTTATTGCTCAAGTTAATGGAAATCAGACTGTAAATCTTTCAATATTTTTTTTTTTTTATTACTGCCATAGACTTATTTTGTACTAATGTGGATGTCATGTCTGGGGCTAGAGAAGAGACAAACATAAAATGTTTTTACATGTAGCGAGGAGGAAAGACTCTTGGAATTATTTTTTACAAGAGATACCGAGGCTGAAGGTTTTGCAATGATGGTGGGCCCCTTCCTTTGCCTTAGTAACACAGTTTTATTCTGTGCTGAAAAGCTTCCTCTTAATTTCCAAGTAGGATATTTTTTAAAAAAAAATATTATTAATTAAAGAATAGAAATTGCACTTATATTGCCCTGCATAATGCATGTTGAAATCAGAAATCACCATCTTCATGACTGTAGGAAGCATATTGCTTACTCAGCAAACATAATAAGAAAATAATATTCATATTTTTAAACCAATAAACCAGTTTTAGTGGTTTGGCACAAATAAAATGTCATCAGTTTAAATTACATATACGACAAGGATGTTCCTGTTCATTTCCCAGAAAGGACACAGAGGTTTCATGTACATGAACATTTCCCTCCCCTTTGACGGCGAACCAGGAATCATTATTTAAATAAATAAATCAATACATACATAAGTAAAGGAAAAAGATGCTACTAACTCTCCTTGTACTGGCGAGAAGATCCATCCTTGAGGAGTTCTGAGAGAAACCAAAAGAGCCCAGCTTGTGTTTGGGAAGAACCAGCCACCAAAGGATTTTTTAACATTTTTTTTTGAAGTGTACAAACTCTAAGTCAGGAAACAGCCACAGCTCAATGAAGGAGCTCCTTCAGTGCTAGGTTTTGTTCTTTCCAGGCCTCTCAAGTCCCACCTGCCAGCTCCCCTGCTCAGCACTTTACTTTCTCCAAAGCTTTCACCCCTTACACAGCTGTAAGTACCAGGCGATCGAGGGACACACATTCTCAGTATCTGCTGTTCTGTAAAACCCTCACCATTTTGGGTCAAGGTGGGTAAATCCAGTACAATAAAGATTTAAACTTGGGGAACAATTCTGGGAAGCTTTCGGCACTCACGTCAGGAGGGAAGACAGCGGCTTTGCTGCTGCCTTGACACCACCCCTGCCCCAAGGTGGGGTGGGAGCCAGAAATGACCAAGTGCCACACACCGCTTCTCTGAGAAACGCCACACAGCGGAGAAAGCAGAACTCAGGTGATGTTCAAGCCCCTGTTCATACTCACATCCTTGGAGTTTGAAAAATTACTTGAGCGAGAAATCAAAGTTGAGCTTGATCCTCTCATTTTCTTTCTCTATTTGCTTTCTGTGAACATCTGCATGAAATGGTTCTGCTCAGAAGTGTTTCCAGGACTGACACCAGCGCTGGTTTGCCCGGGTAAAACCACACTTCATGAGGGGAGCAGGGTCTGGGCAGCTTTTCCCAGCTATGACAAACAAGAGGGCTACCCTGTGGCTCCTTGCCTGCAGCCAGCTCTCACGTCCTCCTGCCAGCAACTGAGAAAACAACTGATGGTGTCCTTGAATTTTTCCAAGGACTTGGCTATCTTCAGAGATTTTCTCCTTTCACAGAATCACAGAATGGCAGGGCTGGAAGGGACCTCTGGAGATCATCTAGTCCAACCCCCCTGCCAGAGCAGGGTCACCCAGAGCAGGCTGCACAGGAACCCGTCTTTTTTCCAGACTGAAGAGACCCAAATCCCTCAGCCTTTCTTCATAAGAGAGGTGTTCCAGTCCCCTAATCATCTTGGTAGCTCTCTGCTGTACCCTCTCCAGCAGTTCCCTGTCCTTCTTGAACTGGGGAGCCCAGAACTGGACACAGTACTCCAGATGCAGCCTCACCAGGGCAGAGTAGAGGGGGAGGATGACCTCCCTTGACCTGCTGGCCACACTCTTCTTGATGCACCCCAGGATGCCATTGGCCTTCTTGGCCACAAGGGCACATTTCACAAATCAAAATCACATTTCAAAAAATCACATTTCACAAAATCAATCACTTTCATCTCACAAAAAAGAAAACAAAAGAAAGGACACGGGAGGTAGAAAAACACTTGATTAAGCAATTAGTTGAAGTGCTGCGATGCCTCACTGGTACCTGGGACACAACACAGTGATTTAACTGCAGCCTTCCCTACTCAAATTACGTACTCGCAAGTGCGCCGTGACTGCTACATCAGTGGCTTTACTCCATGAAGTGCTTGGGTGAGGAAATAAAAATATTTCCCAGATATATGTATTTGGAAACACCAATATACTGACATCCTGAAAATACAACTAGCCAGACTAAGCCCTTACTTAGTAACGTTAGTTACTATCAAAACAGATACAATCAGTCTTTTCTGCCCCTTCTCCTTGTGCATTTGCTCACTTCCCTTGCTTCTCTTGTCACCATCACATCTCTCTCGCTCTGAAGCTCTTTACCACACTAGTGCGTCACTCAAATCCCTTCCACTGTTTTGCCTGGGAGAACTGGGCCGGGGAGAGGGGAGACTTTTGTGAAAGTAACACTTAGGGCACTGTTACGAAGGGATAAGGAAGAGGTGAAATCATTTCAGCCCCTTCTTTGCCCAAGACTTATTTTGCACCCAATCATGAACTTGGCTCGTGTCGCATATTTCCCATCACAGACCAACAGCAAGAAAAACTCTGAAGTGACTGGGACCTCCCCGATAGGGAAGGAAAGAGCCGGAGCGCTGCCCCTGTGGGGGCGCAGGCCCTGCCCTGCCGCCAGCTGGGGCCCTGCCAAGGCAGAGCCGCTCGCCAGAGGCTGCCAGCTCCCACAGAAGGAGCAGGCGCTGATCCCCACCTCATCTCTGCACGGCTGTTGGATGCCTGCCGTGCTCCTGGGTGTCCAAAGCAACGGCTAATTAGTGTTACAGACGCTAACGCTGGCCTAAGTTTTGAAGCACGTGCCCCATTACACACTGGTTTCAAGCATCCATGCCGTGGCTCATGTGCTGAGGCTTTCAGGTTTCAACACATCAAATGAAAAGGCAGCCAGAGGAAAGATTTATTTCTGACTTGAGGAACTGGAAATTGCCACACTGACCCAAGCCCCTGGGGACAGCGTGTCACAGAATCACAGAATGGTAGGGGTTGGAAGGGACCTCTGGAGATCATCTAGTCCAACCCCCTGCCAGAGCAGGGTCACCCAGAGCAGGTTGCACAGGAACGCATCCAGGCAGGTTTTGAATGTCTCCAGAGATGGAGACTCCACCACCTCTCTGGGCAGCCTGTTCCAGTGCTCTGCCACCCTCAAAGTAAAGAAGTTCCTCCTCATGTTTAGGTGGAACTTCCTATGCTCAAGTTTGTGCCCATTACCTCTTGTCCTGTTGCCAGGCACCACTGAAAAGAGCCTGGCCCCATCCTCCTGACACCCACCCTTTAAGTATTTATAAGTGTTGATAAGGTCCCTCCCTTAGTCATCTCCCCCCCCTCCCCCCCCCCCCCCGACACTGCAGCCACCATCACACCCTCAGGAGACACACACCAACTCCATGGCTTTGCTCTAACCCTAAACAAAGGGTAGCTCAAACCTCAATGCTTCCAAAACATCGTTAGCATTTGCTGTTACAACCCAGAGACTCTTGAACACAAAATTAGTTCCACCTAAACATGAGGAGGAACTTCTTTACCCTGAGGGTGGCAGAGCACTGGAACAGGCTGCCCAGAGAGGTGGTGGAGTCTCCGTCTCTGGAGACATTCAAAACCCGCCTGGACGTGTTCCTGTGCAACCTGCTCTGGGTGACCCTGCTCTGGCAGGGGGGTTGGACTAGATGATCTCCAGAGGTCCCTTCCAACCCCTACCATTCTGTTTCACATATGATGATCTAACACCCTCTTAAATCTCAGTAACTTCTTGGCCTTAAGCTCGTCAAATTTCAGTTTCATTGAGAGTCCCCACAGTCCTCTGCACAAGAGGAATCAAAACACTCCCACTCTACCTACTCTGCATCAGACTCGGTCCTACAGGTAATGTGTATCATGTTAAGGCACAATGGGAGCGTAACAAGCTGAAAAGTGGATACTTACAAAGATGGAAATGAAAATATTTTACTGCCCTTCCTGACAGCAACAGACAAAAACATGAACGTGAGTATTAGAACAGAAAGAAAATTTTATATCCTAAAAAAGGTCAGTGAAAATGGAAATGAAGTGAGTGCCTACCACCACTTCTGCCTTTTCTCTTCCATCCCAACTTGGGGATGGAAGCTGTCCTGTTTTCCCACCTATTCACACAGCCTCTCACAGGACAAAGTCTCAGATACTAAAAAAAACCAAATTTCGCTGCATTATAGTCACACTGTGAGCATTTTAAAGACAATTAACATTGTAAGTGTTGAAATTAGTCCACAACCACAACGTTTTGTTCAATAAAAATTAACTATCATAATTTATGCTTAGTTCAGTAATTACAAAAAGCTGCATGTTCCTCATACTCCCATAATGACTGCACACAATTATTGACAGAAAAAATATGACTAACAAAGCAAATTTATTTTCTGAAAATTGCATGAATTTTCCACTATTTCTCACACTGAGCTGCATTTTCTCCGTAATTTGCTGCCATCTAATTTCCTTAGTGTCTTAAGGCTACTACTTCACCTGCAAGTCATTCAAAACCAGATCTCAAACTGAGGAGATGGCGAGCACACACTTGGCATGACTTGAGGAGTTAGGAAAACCCCTCTGGGACAGTCTCCATGGCGCATTTCTCAGGCGAGCTGTGCCAGAGCTCACAGGCATGGCCAGAACAGCCAGGCTGCCGCCTCACACCCTCTGAAGGTGGAAAGCGAGGACAGGTTCCAATATGTCTCATTAACTTGGAAGCTCCGTGTAGAACATACGTTTTCCTGCACAGCAACCCACAGGTAAGCTCCTTGACACCGACCTGATTCTAGGCCAGCTGCCAGCAGTTCTCACAAAGAAAAAAAAATAATTTTGCCCTGAACTCCTAGTTATTACAAAATTGCATGTCTTTTTGTATTTTTCAGAACTAAGGCCTTTTATTGCATTTTGCACCACCATTCAAATTTAGGAATAAACCGCATACATTGAGCCATGATGCATTCTTGACTGCAGTATCTCAGCAGTTTACAACATTCCATCTGAACACACTAAACACTTGGAAAACATTATTGCTGATGATGGAACAGCTCCATCTCCTGGAATAAACGTTATTTTCTTGACAACCATCTTTGTATTTCCAACCTGGATCTATGCGTAAAAATGTCTATTTCAAAACCTAACTTGAATGTTTTTACTGATATGGAAGGTGAATCTTGGGAATAAAATGGGAGAATTTCGGATGATAATGTGAGTTCTGTTAAACTTCAGGGAGCATTCATTATTTTCTAATGACATTGGAAACATGTACAGCATGCCATATTAAAAACTGACATTATTTAAGAAATAGCTGTAATCTGACTTTGCAAACAAGAATTCAAACTCTGTTTAAGACAAAACACTGAACACACACGTAACGTAACTTTAGTCCTCCTGATTTAGGGTATTTTAAGCTTCACGTTAAAGGTTTGTAGTGTTACAAGAATGTGCTTGTGGTCAAACACTGTCCTAAACAGGGAGTGATTAAAGCCCCTGCTGAAGTACTTGAAGACTGAACTATAGAGAAGGAGCTAACAAGTGATGCTTATTGCTATTTATCAAAAAACTGAAATGTATATTTAAAATAAATATTTCAAGTTAAGCACATCATGCATTTTAGTCAGGTAATCAGTAACGATGATACCCAAATGTAAAACTTAACTTAAGGTCAAGTCAGGTGTTCAATTGGAGAGGCCAGAACAAAACCATGATTACGATTTCTGATTTCATCACTTTTACGTATTGTGGGCATATTATACGGCTGTTGCTTGAAAAAACCAAGCATTAATGAACTAAGTTCTTATGTACTTACAAAAGGAAAAGAGCATTGAAGCTGTTAGTGATCTATTGACTGGTGCTGTGTAGTATTTCTTGATTTCATGTGAAGGGTAGAGCCACCAGAGGAAAAATGAGAAATTAAACATGTACATCTCCATCTACTTTTGAAATAGTGGTGTATCTAAAGTTAATACATACTCACGGACACACAGGAATAGCAGAAATTTAAATAAACTTTCTTAACAAAACAAAGCAACTGAAGCTTTATTTCTCTATATAGAAAGAGGTGTCCCCCTGTGCATTCTTTTAAGCTAAGGAAAATGAAAAAGCCATGCAGCCCTTGTAAGAGATAAATCCTAAGGTGGCAATATATATACACAGAAAGTTTCCCCGTTAGTAGATGATTCCTCTCAACAGATTCTTAATGTCCCTTAGGAGAGCCAAACTTTTGACTGCTTCATAGTAGAATATTCTACTACATTCTTTTCAGTACAATAGCAAAACCATTGCAAGAACCACCATATTGCTCACATCAGTTAAACAAGAGCAAGTAACAAAACTTAAGCGGATAAGCGTATATCTGGAAATCAGACTCCTTACGTAAAGTAAGCACAATGAAAGGATATACAACAAATGAAAGGACTTTTCTTCAAAAAAACTATCTTTCAACTTCTTGCAACTTCACGTCTCATATGGCTTTTGAATGGAGGCATTAAGTTAAAAGAACTTCCCCACCCATAGGTCAAGTATTGACTGTATTTAAATACAGCAATGCAAGGACAAACAGAAGCTAAAAATTTAGCGTCCTGTATTACTTTATGTAACATGGCAATAAAATCCCTTTTGCTAAGGCTACAAAGGACAGATTTACAGAAATATGAGGTACCGACATTTATGGTCACAAAAGTAAAGGAGGAAAAGAATTATATAGCATTGTCATCAGACATTTCTTTTCTCTCTTTCTTTTTTTCCTTTTGTTTTTTTTTTGAGGGGTTTTTGGTTCTGTTCTTGTTTTTTTACAAAATACATGTCTTGATGACCACATGCTTTAAGCTTAAATTCATTTATTTTTTTTAATATATATATATATATATTATTTGTAGGGGCAATTGAGAGAGAGTCACAAATAAGGAAAGGACACTAAGGTTTTAATAAGGGCAACAAAAAAATTGTTTTCACCAGAATAGATTCACATTACAGTACACCAATATTGACAGCATTCTCTTTTGTCTATTTTTGGTACATAAGATGGAATCTCTCTACATAACCTTATAAGGCTTCAGTAACTAAAAAGTAAAAAACCTATTAGTTTACAATTTATTTAAAAATTCTGAAAGACACAGCAAGTTCTAAACTTTAGTAGTGCTACCCATACACAACCATCCGGTTTAAGAACCCATTAAAAGAGCCACCTTTCAAGGGAGCTTCCAACAGCAGGTTGTGCAATATGGATTTCTCTTACTACAAGGGGGGGGAAAAAAAAATTACACATGGCACATTCTCATTCATATTTTGCAATGTAAAAAGTTACAAACATACCTAATCAAATAAATAATAAAAAATGAATCTGAAATGTGTTTGTTATGTATCCTAAAACCACTATGCAGAATAATGGAAACTTTCACTCACAGACTATTTACATGGTAATACCCACGTGAGGGTACACATTGCTACAAAACTCATAAAACAAAGGGTAAACTTGAAATGTTTTCCATAGTAAAGGTCTAGCAGCATGACTATATCTAATGCTGTTGGTTTTCTTGATGGTTTTTGGAAGTTTGTTTTAATCTATGTCTTCATCCAGTTCATAATTGTCTTTATCATAAATATCTTTTACTAAAAGAACCCGTACGAGCATATTTTCCAAAGTGTTGCGGTCCAGTGACGTGGCAGTGTACCAGATGGGACTCTCCGCGGAGACAGAGCACTCCGGTTGCAGATAGAACATGTCTGTCCTCTGATTCAGATTCTGTGGGCTACAACGGGGAAAAGCAAAGGGGGTTAGAAAAGCAGCCTCACAGGACAAAACAGTATGTTGGCACTTCTGACATCCTCTGTAAACAAAACTCTAACCGTACTTAGTCAAATTACAAAAAGAAGACTACTGGCCCAAGCCCAGCCAGTCCTGCATCCTCAGAGCAGCCAAAAGCACGTGCCTGGGACCGAGCAAGCACATGGGAGACCACAGACTCCTCCGCTTTCAATTTGCAGCTCCAGGACTTGCTAAACCAGAAAGTACTTTCTACCTACTTAGAAACCCCTGACTGAAATATTTGCAAATAGGCTCAACACTGACATCAGGATCTGCACCACAGCCTGATGCAGAGATCTCTGAATATAGAGCCTGGCATTGCCTTGAACGTCAAGGATGATACTTCTGAGATGCACAGAAATACAATAAGCTAAAATTCCTCCTCCTCCTCCTCTTTTACTTAAAGGGTTGGCCACTATAAGTCTTAAAATCCTTAAATTCCCAACCTGCTATACTTTGGAGTTTGTATATGTGCTCGATCCAGCTCAGACATAGCCTCCAAGCCTCCTTACAGAAGACCCCTCAAGGAAATTCTAGCATTTTGTCCATTTAGACAAGTCTCAGAACGTAATTTCCAATTCTGCATGTACAAGTGCTCACTCATGCTCCCTCCTTCATAAGTACTGTAGACTTCAGAGGTCAACTGCATTTCCTATTTGTTTGGTAAAAATAAGAATTTTTACCAGCTCGTCTTCCCAAACTAGCTGGGGTGAATGTTGTTCTACACTCACATAAATCAGATTAAGAGTCAGATAAGAAGCCAAAATATGATAATTTAAATATTTCAACCGCCTTCCTACTGTTTTGACAAGCCAGTATTTTTATAGGAACAAGCAACCTGATATAGCGCTCATAGCTGTGAATGAGAGGATCCTGGAACTTCAGCGGCAACTGATTGTCAAGTATATTTCAAACAGTTGGCATTACCTTAAATTTTACAATAGCTTTTAAAGTGTTAAATATTTTATTAAAATGATTTCATCAAAGACAAGAGGTGTATGTTATTGGAAGTGGAACCAGGAGAAGCAGTCTGCTGCTCTAGTCAGCAATGGTGACCAGTATCTGTAAACGCATTCTTTTCTCCCAAAGTTGAGATGTTTCTAAAGAAAATAGATTATTTGTTCTCTCTGCTCTACTGGCTGTGTAACTGAGTTAAAAAAAATCCAGCTTTAACTTTTAACAATATACCCTCTCCAAACCATGACAGTGGATAGTGTGAAGGCAAATCCTCCACTCCCAACAATCAGAATTAACTGAGTTTATGAAAAAAAGGTGCTTGCATTGACAGACCACAAGTCACTCTTTATGTGTTTCTCTCTACAACATCACATACTTGCTTTTCTGCCTACACTGCGCATAAGGTCTTTCTTCACTTTTAAGAATAAGAAATTGGTTCCTAATACATGTTGGTTCTCACACTTGAATTATTGTGTTGCATATACAATGTGATTTTATTTCTTTCTCATCACTTACCTGTATTTCACTTAAGAGTTACACAAATCTCCATTAAAATCAGTCACTTGAATGGCTGTTCCAATTAAAGAAAGGATTTCCCATGAAATCCTATTTTCAAACACTTCCAAAACACTTAGCTGCTAAATCAGTTTTTTGCCTTTTTTTTTTTTTTTGGTTGGTTGGTTGTTTTTAATGTATTAATTTCTGTGCAGATGAGAAGAAAACAAGCTGCTTCTAACTGCTGGGTTACTGTCAGTAGTATTTTTTTCTGCTACAAAATACTTAAAACATGCTTTCCAACTACGTATCTCGAAAGCACCATTTCCAGTTCCTGACAACTTAACATTAAGCAAATACATTGTCTAAATCCAATTCTTACTGAAGAGACAAGGACCTCACAAATGAAACCCTCAGCAGCAAAACCTACCAGATCTCTTGCTGGTATTTCTCCACAGAAATACCTGGTTGCTTCCCGGTAAGAAAATTGAATCATACTGTCATTCCCAGATGGAGTCCTTAACAATTAAAAGTGAAGTACTCTGCTGCTCCCACACTTCCTGCACGTCTTGTCCAGATACAGAACTGGAGATTTCAATGCTTTCATTTAGCTATTTTTTCAGAAGATCTCAATCCATTCCCTTTGCTTGAGCATATTTCATGTTGCATCAAAACATCTCCCTTGCGTATCTGGTCTACTCTATAACACTTCTGTATTACCCCGTTTCACACTTACCTTTTAGACAGATAGCACTCAAACATTTTCACAGGGCATCTAGCTGGATCAGAGGTGTTTTCAATTTGTTCAAATACTGGTTCATCATCTTCATGTTTCCTTTTTCCAGTAGTAATTTTATCTTTAAGAAGAAAACCAACAACATCTAAGACACAATTTGAAGTTTTTCTACGTTTTTCAGTAAACACCCCAGAGTGGGCAGCCCACCAAGCACGGCAATGCAGTCACCGCAGCTATGCGTATCTGCAAACTGGAAACGCAACTTACAGCCACGACAAAGTCGCAGCATTTAGTGTGGAGACCAGTGGGCTCGAAGGGATCATTTAACGCAGAGACCCTGTAGCCACCACGGCCCACACGCTCCGATTAGAGATCCGGGAGCCGAGAGCTGCTAAACTTTACGCAAAGGCAGACCCCTGGCTCCTGGCACGGTGCCCAGATGTCCCTCAGAGGAGCGCTGCATGGACGCTCCTGAAATACTTATTTTGGAACTGCCATGGTACCTTCACTATCAGCTCTGCACAGGGAAGACACTTGATATCGAAGACAGGCTTTGCTTTCCATTGTTAGAGGATTTTTTTTCCACTGTCTAAAAACAGTGCCAAAAGAAAGTCTTAAGTGTTGCTCCACTGTTTTCAGGCCAAAGTATTTAGTGTTAAAGTAGAACAGAGTATTCAGAAGAGCAACCGGTGAATGTGATCCTAGCTGTTTAACCCTCCAGAGGTAATCTTCTTCAACGCGAGAGAATATTGATCCTTCAAAAAAGAATATTAGAGAAAATACAAGGGATTAGCCCATAAACTGTCCAGTTGCAAAACAATCAAGCTTCTGTTTACCATAAAATTTAACAAAATGCTCAGACAGAAGCCTCTAATAACCATATTTAATTATATTTCCACACCCCCAAAACCACCTCTTAAAGACACAAACACTCACTGTTTCAGAAAGAGATAGTCAATACCACTATAGGCAATTTCACACAGAACAAATTTCTGTTTAATTACAACAACATTGCTTACATGCAGCTCCCTCATGTCATTACATAAAAACAAATGTTCAAGGGGCTTAATCCCTTCATAAAAAGCATATTTTTGAGTTTATTTTATTCTGCTCGGGCAAGGCCTCCAAATAGCTATACCTTCTTCTTTCTTATTATTCATGCATACCCCACTTAGAAAGCACTCCTGGGCCATACCAGGGTATAGGGAGGGCCCTACACAGAGGCTCTCCAGAGCTATCCAGAGAAAAGCCAGTACCAAGAAGAGAGGGGAAAGGGGCTGGTAAGGACAAGCCCTCACTCAAGAGAGGTTTGGGAGAAAGATGGAAGAACGGTGGATTCTGCAGCTCAGCACCAACGTTGACCTGCTGAGGAAAATTCCTGTTTTCTCCATGAACTGACGATCCTCCTGAGCCCACAGCAGAGAGTCCTCTCAATCCAGCTGAGAAAGACTAAAACACATAGCTTGTCAGCCCTACCCACACATAGCCCAGTGGCTGCCTGACTGCTTCCCATCTGGGAAAAAAATGGACAAAAAATAAATTCAGCTCAGGTAGAAAGTATATGTCGAAGAGCAACTCCTTATTCTAAATGTCTCTCCTAAAAATGGACACTCAATTGTAGATTAACAGGCAGTGGCAAAATCAATTCTTGCAGCATCGATTACCAAGAAATAAGACAATAGGAACAGGTACAGTCTTAACTGAATGCTTAACTCTTGGATGAGATCTTTATGATTTTTAATCAGTTACTATCGCAATGCATAAAATGTTTGTATGTATCTACATGCCTAAGAACACTGAACTATTAAGAGATGAAAAACATACATGACCAAAAAGAAAATTACCATCTGGAAGTATGCTTGGTTGCCAACTTCTAAGTATTTTATTTAATTCCTGTTCAAACGTCTGGTAGATTGGATCAATAAATATGTTGTCTTTTCGATTACTTCCATATAAATACTACAGAAAAGAGAGAGAGAAAATATTTGCAATTCCAAATTAGAACAAATGCTGTGCTACAGGATTCTTTTTCATTACAATGCTTGCACTTTTACAAAAAAAAAACCCCACAGTATCTAAAAATAAAGCAATGACACTTTTCCAATATTTAGCATTTAAAAGTTACCTCCAATATAATTTATGTTGTAATTTGCTACCTGGATATGAATCATAGACTAATTACAACTCTGACATTTTTCTCTAAAATTTCTTGTGTGCAACATTGTATCAGTGAATGGGGAGTAGTTTAAAAAAACCCAAACCACACAACAACTAATTTATCTTTTCCTCCACCTACGTCTTCGAAGAAAAAAAAAAAAACATTTAGCAAGAACCTGCCACTTTAAATGTGAACTCCGGACACTGACAAAAGCATCTTCAACACAGAAGAGGAATCAAAAAACCACCCCCCATGTATTTGTGGTAATGATATGCAGCAGTGCAAGGAAAATGACAGGATGGTGCAAGGCACCTGCCTATTCTGCAATCTAATTATCTTAACCCTCTTGACCTTACAGACAGAAACTCTTTGGAACCTCTACCAAGAATTAATGGCTGAGGGCTATACTAGTATTTGACATTATCCCCTCTGTAGACATTTCTAAGAAACGGAGGATTGGCTTCTTAAATTTTCCACTTCAGTGCTATCTTTGCGTGAACAAGCCTGTTGTTAGTGAATACTATAAAAGTGACAGACACACACAAAAAAGTCCTCACTGCTGGAATGGCATCTATTTCTGTACACATACGTGAAATAACATTAAACACAGCACTCATTTATACTCAGTGGTTCAGCATATCTTGACCTCCTTATCTTTGCACTTAGTTTTATTATAAGGAAAAATGGATGAATGAACTTCCTAGAAGTGTCCAAAACATCATCTTAATTCAGAAAACTATTTTATACAATATGTTTAACTAGTTCTTTAAAGCACAATATTCCCCAAAATTTGCTTCTTTCTACATATATCCATTTTCATTTTATAAATCGATTCTAGACTATACACAATACAGCTTACTATAAGCTTCGTGGGGTTTGCCGCTCTGTTCCCTGGCACATTTTTCCTCTGTGAGTTTTCTTTTTCTCTGGTTTGCATTAAACAGTCACACTGAACACCGGCAGTGAAACTGAAATCAGACTAAAAACTGGTTCGAACCAATTCCCACACAAGCCTGTGAAAACTCAACTAAAAATATTTCTGTTCCCTGTTTCAGAATAAGTGTTTGGGTAAACCCTGGCATGCCCAGTAGAAACCTGTGAGGGACACTGGACCATTAGCACCGCAGGGTCTACAGAAGAATGATGCTGCGTTGCAATCTCCCCTGCTACACCATACCCAACGTGCATCTGCAAACCTTCACTTCCCTGGGTCCCTGGGACAAAGAACGAAGGCCACGATGCAGCAGGGGAGCATGGTGCATGACACCTTCTTCTAGATGAACCCTCTCCACTAAATGCTCACCTGACCACGTAACAACCTTTACTTTTAAGTATTTTTCAGGATCAGTACCTCAGAGTTATCAAAACCATTACTGAACCATTTCTGGCTGGAAGAAGAACAATTTCAGTTGCAAATGAAGCTGAACTGAGAAAATGTACCATTTGACTCAGGGACCAGTTTGCTGTAACAGATTTTCCAAGTGCTTCCTTTGAGAAAAAGTTATTTTACAAAGTCAAAAAAACAGCTTAAGACTTGAAGACTCCTGAGCACTTCCCCTGTGCTCAAATCATATTAAACCCAGGACAGAAAGCTGCAGCCTGAGCCTGTCCTTAGCCACAGCGAGTGCAGTAATTTTGGTGGGGAGGGAAAGCGCCCTTTTTCTAACCTACCGTTTCCACATTCTTTTCCTTTGAAGAGAAACTTACTTTCTAAGTTAGCAAAATATTGATGATCTTTGGCACAACTTTATCCTTAAATGGCATAATTTAATCTCCTCTGAGACCCTTCTGAGTTAAACAGAGCCAATACCTTTTACGCAGTAGCAGACAATTTATTCTCTTTCAGGAGTACCTTCCTTCATCAGGGTTGTCAGATGGAAAGGACTAAGAAAATACTGGGAGGCAATGGAGTTTTGTGGCACATTGCGACAACTACGTTGCATTTAGTGTATCACTAACTTGTTTAAACCTGTTTTTTAGAAGGGTAAACACATACCCATGTACACACAAGTTGCCATCAGCACACATAATGTTGCTGCAACCCTTGACAGCTTACATGCTTACATGTCCCTCGCCTGCTGTCTGCCCTTGTGGAACGCAAACTCCTCGGAAGAGGGCACATCTTCCTACCAGTCTGAACAGCAATAGCACAACTGGGCCAATGAAATGGGGCTGTTAACATCACCTCGATTAAATACTGGACACTAAGTATAAGCAATAATTACAGTCAAATGACCACAAGTTGTTCCTCTAATGTTCCAGTGTTGTGTTATGTGTATTAGGGCTCATGATAATTGTGTTGCGCCACATAAACTTTCATTCTGATGAGCTAAAAATATAATAAAGTTTTACACGTAACTAGCTTTCACAGTAGACAAAATAGACAATGCCAAAGGCACAAAGGTGGAAAAAAATAAATAAATATTAGTTGAGTTCCATTTTATAAACACGTACCCGACTCTGTGTATTGTTTATCAGCTTAACGTATTTTCAATTCAACAGAAAGATACAGAGAGACAGCAGATCATGCAAGTGCAGAAGCAGAAAGCTTGCTGAACTTGAAACATGCTTTGTAGCACTATTGACTAAAACACCAAACAATGAATGCTCACTTCTCAAAATTCAACCATGAGGTAAAGATATCAACTAACTCCTTAATTTTGCATACTTGTAATACAGAAAAATTAGCGGAGGTACTATTTATTTTAAAAAGATTTGGATTTAAAAAATGTTATTTGATTCAAGTCCTCTGTCTTAAGTATGAAACAGTTTAAGCAAGACTGAAAAGCCTGTGAACAACTTGCTTTCCACATCATATGCATTTTTTATTGCTTTTGACTTGAATGACATTTTCTGTGTTCTCAGCTCTGAACACTGCCTATTTTATCTACGTCTTGCCTTATGTACTAAAAATTAAGACAGCCTCTGCTTAAAAGATAAGCTGTGGAATAGGCTTTTCTAATTATCTAGTAATATGTTATTGCCTTCACATACGATACATCTAAACTGACTCCCTTTATCTCCAAAATACAATCTAATTACAATTCAGGGGCAGGGTGTGTGTGTAAGACAGTCAATATAGCAGAGATTCCTGCACTTTACAAAAAATGAAAAAAGCCTACGTCATTTTAGAATGCAAATTCCTTGCTTTAATGCAGCAAGAAGCTTAAAATTACTACAATATACCAGCTTACATTTGAGCTTTCAGGATGGGTCTGCAAACTCATTTTCTATACAGACAGCTTCCTACAACGTGATTTACACAGCAGCCTCTCTGTGTTCCAGATCATAGCCATTATATTAAGAATAGCTCCTAGCCAATAAATCCACATTATCTCCATTCTTCCACTGAAATGGGTTACAGTCAAATCAGCAGCTCCGCTTCCCATTGCAACAGCCTCTACTAACCTCCTGAATCCCAAGACACAGATAATAGATGCTGTCAGGTGCATAGTTCTCTCCATTTGGCCTTCGAATTTCATTGACAAAATGTGTCAACCCATAGTTTAACTCAGCTGAAGTATGTGATAATAGATCTTCCTTTAATTTCACAGTCTTTGCTGTAAAATAAGAGAAAAAATGCTGCATTATACAACAGAATTATTACATGGTGAGGGTGGCTTGGGGTATTTTTGGACTGGAAAGGGTGAAACTGGCTTTATATCCTCTCCACTAACCAATGAATGAATCTAAACGTACTAAGTAGTTCAAATGCCAGTTCTGCATTAAAATAAACAAGGCTACCAGAGTGAAATCTGGTTAACCAAATGCAGTATCACCCACCGACGAATGCACTGTCATGCACGGCTGAGGATGGCACAGAAGTGGCCCAAGATGCTGAAGTGAAGACAGTGCTCCGTAGACGGAGACCTTCAGGGGAAACGGCAGTTTCCAAAGATCCAACTGCATAACGCGAGGGTGCTAAGACACATGTGGGAGCTGAAGAACAGCAGGAGTAGCAGCAATCCCCCTTTTCCCTCACAGTATAAATGTACACACAGGGGAGCGTCACAGAAAGAGCAGCGAGGCTCCACAGGAGCGAAGGCCACCTCATGTCAGAGCTCCACAGCCAGGTAATGCCAGCCTCAGAGGACGATCTCTTTCCAGGACTAAGGGCAGGATGCCCCTTCCCTTGCAATTTGGAAGTCCAGAAAAGGTGTGAACTCCAAGGCGAGTTAGAATATGAGGAAAACCAGGATGCAAACAAAAAATCAAAATGGACACGGAAAGTCAGAAGAGCCAGGAAGGTGCTGTCCTGGCTCACACGAGAAGTGTGAGACCCAATGTTCTGAACCAAGAAGTGAAAACTAGGAAAAAAAGAGTTTAGGAGCTCTGTGGTAAAATAGTCCCAGTCATTGTGGGAACATTAGGGGCATGTGAAAACTTCTATGAAAAATTCCAGCTGAAAAATCAGATGACTACAACAATTCTCCCTACCAAATAAGAATCTGGATGCCAGATTTTTGGAAATACTTACTTGATTTCAGTTCCTCTAATTCTGGAAGCTCTTCATTTAAATACCGAGACTTTACCCAGTGCTTCCACGCGTTTACACCATACGCGTATTTGAATGGAAAACTACACTCTGAGTTTTCAGAGCTGTCATCGTGAGACTGGTACTCTGACACCGCTTTCCTCTTCACCCCCTGCCATGGAAACACAGTGGTTAACGCTGCCCACAGCCGCTAACGGCAGCAACACAGAAGCCGGGCAGAATAAGCAAGCTGCAGGCCAGATTACAAACGGAAGGATCAGTGTAAAGAAACACATGCTTCATTCAGCAGTAGTTTCTGTGTTGAACATACTTCTAAGGACAGTATTTACTTAGGCTGACAGACGTTTCTAATTTGCCTTTCAAACACAGAGTAAGTTTTGATAATGAAGTTGTCGTATTGGTTATATCCCATTAAGCAACAAACACATGATGCACCATATAATTTCGTGTATTTATAGGATTTCACTGGGTTAATGTGCAGGAAGTTAAAGACGTGACAAATTATGTCAGAAGGCTCAAATGAACTCATCAATGGAAAAGCCAGTGTTGGTCCCAAATTAAAGCATGTCCAGCAGTAGATATATGGACCTTGTCCAGCAGATAATGTTGACAGTTTAGACTCTAAATTTAAAACTAGAAAGACACATTTATTCTTAGAAAATTTTATTAGAAGTTTGCTGCTTTTTCAAAGCTGCGACATCTACTGCGGTTATTGCAACAAAACCATTTCAGCTTTGTGCTAGGCATCAGAAACTCTATCTCCTGTTAGTTTCCTTCTAAAGGAAAGAATATGGCTAATTTATTTGCAATGTCTAAACTAAGATTTTTGAATGAAAATAAAATCTGGGAGAACTGCAAACAAGTAAAATATTTTTTTTTAACTATTTTATATAGGAGATGCTATAGCTCCCATTATAAGCCATGGTAATGCCTGCATTCTTGCATTTTACTATCAAATTAAAGCTCTGTTCACAGTAGAAGGTACAAAAGCATTACCAAGAGTACAGTAATTAATACACACTAGCACATTACATCAACAAGTCTACCAATAGGAAGCAAAAATGGGATCAGAATTTAGAAATCTCACTCCTGTTGAGTCCAATAGCTAACTGCAACAGACATAGGACTGAAATAATTTTATTATTTGAAATATATCAATTTACATCATAAAGACAGGGTATTTGGTATGAATAGGCAGTAACTTGTTTTAAAGCAGTATAAGAACTGAAAAAAACCCCCACCAAATAAAAACCCTGGCATATTTTTGTCCACTTAAATTCTGTGCTTTTTGATTTATTTTTTTTTCATAGCATGACAAAATTACCTTCTTTTTGGACCGAGGCCTTGGCTGTTCCTCATATTCTTCCCCAAAAACAGGAGGTAATAAAAACTCGTTTTCTGTATCAAGCTCCTCAGTTGCTGAAAATATAGTAACAGAGACTTACTTCTTAAACATATATGTTATAATAATGGTTTGAAAAAACGAATGCAGTATATCAGTGTGCATTATCATAAGAGGTCCACAAAAGCACACATATAAACATGACTGGATTTCAGTCAGAGTATATATAAGGAAGAAATTTTTTACAATGCTGGTGGTGAAACACTGGCACAGGTTGCCCAGAGAGGTGGTAGATGCCTCATCCCTGGAAACATTCAAGGCCAGGCTTGATGAGGCTCTGAGCAACCTGATCTAGTTGAAGATGTCCCTGTTCATTGCAGGGGGGTTGGACTAGACAACCTTTGAAGGTCCCTTCCAACCCAAACCATGCTATGATTCTATGAAATAAACCTATTCTTATTTTGGAAGTAAGGCAAAGCTACAAAAATGTTTATTTCTAAATAAATGGTAAAGGATACAATGCTCCATATTTTCAAGCACTATCTCAAGACACTAAGGCAGCATTTCTTACGATGGACTCTGACACAGTTTTTCCTGCCTAGGCAGTCTTTAGCATTAAGAAGTTTAAGTTATGGTGAGAATGAACAGCTATGAGTGGAAAAAATACAAATTTACTTACTACATGCACTTTTGTTCATGTATTTCTATCATTTCTATTAATGTTTTATATAGCACATTATACTTAGTTAAAAACATTAAGAATCAGAATGCAAACTCTTTCAGAGAAACTGGTTTTAGTCTACATTCATACAGTGGTGGAGGTCTAGCTCATGATGGATATTACAGTAATCTTGGTAAACAGATATACGGTAATATGTCAAAATACTATTTATTTAACATTTCAGGGGTAGGATGAAGGACTATTTCAGACAACACAATGGAATGAGACAACATACGAATGGATTTAATGTTGCAAGTTCCACCTTTATTTACTTTACTGAAGATGGTTCATCCCTCATTTAGCCATCAAATAATGTCTTCATTCAAAACGAATGCTCTTCTAATAGTCTGATTTCATCACCTTCTACTCAAGACACCATTCAAACTGGTCCAGATGAAACAGCACTCATATGCAAAGATTTAAGAACTGTGACCCAGACTAAAAACCAGTCCTTGCCCTGTTGCCACAAGGAACCTCATCTGAGAATGTATTCATTATTGCTTTCCGTGACACATGCCATCTGAGACTTTGAGCCTTCAAAATAGCTTTCCTAAATCCATGTCCAAAACCAAGTTGATACAGTTAAGTTCTTTAGTGAAAGCTTAACTCCCCCTTTTCTTTGCGTTCTGTTTCAAATACCATATTTAGAAAGAAGGAGGAAGTAATTTAGAAGTTGCCAGTCTTGCAAACGCACAGCAAAGATTTACCTAACAGTCATTCAAGTGGATCTTGCAATCAAATAAAACTCCTCTGAAAGGATAATGAAACAAAGTGCAGTGGTTGCCCATAATGCCTATTTCACAATATTTATTAAAACGACAGAAAAAAAATACCTCTTGGAAAGTCTATTTCAATATCAAGGTCTGCTTCATATGGAACATCAGGCAAGCTTGTCCGTGCCTCTGTTTCTGAGTTTAGTAGATTTGACTCAACTATCACACCTGTTGGAAAAAAAAGAAAAACAAGAAAACCTCTTGTTATTTTAACCAACACACAGACTAGTTAAAACAGAACAGACTTAGAACATTAGAAGCTGAGTGGTTCTAAAGCTGCTTGTTCTGCTCATCACCATCCAAGGTTTTGTTGTTCTTGGGATCTCAGATTTACTTCTCCAATCTGATTTCCTTCAAACAGAAAAGACACTTACTAGCCCATCTGTCCTGCATTAAGCTGTGTCAGCACAGCACAAGCATAGAAAATCAAATACTGGGGAATCTGGATCATATCAACTAATCACAGAACTCAAACAAGCCTGACAAACCAAACTATCTATTTTTCTACACAATTCTGCCCACAACAGAACAGACCTTCAAATCTGTGAAAGAGATCCTAGAAAAGCAAACAAGGAAGGCAGGCTGAGAGAAACAAAAGCTTGACCGCTTTCCAACTGCTGGCAAAGACAGATTTCTCCAAACTCAGTTCTCTGCAAATGAGCAAGCTCTGATCCCATGTATCTACTCATTCAGCCAGCTGTACTTAGCAAAAGGGAACAAGGAACTGCAAATGACAACCCTGCAGCACTACCAGAAATGTCCGGCTTTAGTGGGGGAATGGCAACAGTTTGGAAAACAATAAGCCTCCTGGGACTGCAGTGCCACTGGCATCCTATATACCAGGCCCAAAGCATAACTATCAACGTCCTTTGAGGCATCTGTTGAAAGACCTTGAAAAAAATCCATCAAAATTTCACCTGAGTCACAGAAAAACCTTAAAATCTAGGTTTTGGAAGAGAAGGAAAATTATCCTGGGAAGATATAGCCGAGATGAGGAATTTGGCCGGCAGGGCTGGGAAAGAGGGGCAAAGAGGTAAGTGCACTGCAAAAATATCATTACAGAATGTGCGAGATTTTTTTGATCTTCAGCTGTAATGTTGTCCCAGACAATTCTCACCTTTGAGGTGAGCTGATGGGATGACAAGCCATTTCAGCATCACAACCCCCATGATCTATCAGCTGACACATTGCGATCTTCAAAGATGATACTTGCAGGCCAGGATCAATCAAAAGCAAAAGCACCATTAGGTCACCTGTTTTTTTCGACCACAGTTCCACTTGTGAAATGTATGTTTCTCTTAGTTTTAAGAGTCTGCACTTCCCCACACACAACTTTCCTTAAACTTTTGACTTGAGTTTTTCTGGGAAAAAGAAAGGATTGATTTTGGCTTGGTTTGATTTATGTTGAGAAGAAAACACGTGTGTGCAATCCTGGATGACTGCTTGCCATCAGCCAAGGAGCTGGTGCAAGCAAAGGGAATGCCTGTGTTTGTAAAGGCAAAGATCTGGTACAGGACACCAAGGTCACACAACAGACTTCAGAAAGTTTTCTGTATTTCAAATGAGCTAAAATGATCTTCAAAAATATTTAAGTAATTAAGATTTCAACTTAAGAACTCAATAATAGCACTATTATACTGAAAGAAACTTTCCCTAAAATAAAACAAACAAACAAACAAAAAACCCAAAAAAACCCCACCATAACCAAAATCACAACCTTTCTCATGATTCTTACACACCCACACATACACCCCAGTGCTCCAAAAAGTCAAAAACTTGGCAGGAAACTCACTGGCCACATCAGAAGCTTCATCTTTTCCATCATGTTCAGGTACCACCCCTGACAAGTTCAGTAGCTCAGTTTCCAGAGGATTTGAGGGTACTTTTCCCCTCAGATCTTCTATTGCTGCAAGGATTTTCTCACTGCTATCCAGAGTCGTGGGCAAGAAAACTGGAACTGGCACCTATGCAGACAGAGAGGAAGAGATAAATAGAAAAGAAAAAAAAAAAAAAAGCTGCAACAAAGCATCAACAGCAGTCAACACAGAAACAAACTCTCTGTTCTTTGTCTAAAATTTAATTTAAAAAGTTAATACAGATTAGAAACATATCACTTTAGTGTGGGCTAACAAAAAAATACTGACAGGTTAAAACATTCAATATAAATGACTGAGAACCAAAGGGAAAGCACAAAAATATACAGAAAAAAATTCAATATGCCAAAATATAGTGGGTCAAAGTAAGAACAGAAGGGACTTTGGAGCTTCAAACCTGTCTTGACTATAACTTCAGACTAACAGTTTGGACAAATCAGCATCCTGTTTTAGCAGCCTGCTTGTGAAATATGGAACTTTAGGAATTCAGGGTTTTTTTCCCCAGTTTGTATGAGATTTGGTACCTAAGTGATAACACATTTAACTTAAGAGTTATTCTCTTTTGCTGGCACAAAGTTCCTTTTTTTTTTTCCTTTCTTTTCTCCTCCTGTTTATCCCACTCCGCCATCCCTCCCCAACACAATCTTTCCATTTCCCATTACTCTTTACTTATTCGGCAAACTCAAAAGTACCATTCAGAATTGTTCCTAAGAAGTTCAGCGTTCAGCAGCATAAGATTTTCACACCGAAAGCAGGCAGACAGGTGCTAAAGAACAATCAGGAAATTAAGTGCCACTGTAAGATTTCTAATGCTTTTCCCATAAACAGTGCTGCAGCGTCCTGCAGTCCTTTAGCTGGACCAGAACAAGAACAGCCAACAACCCAAAGCGGTCCCACACATGGATGTGAATAGATGCCAATCTAAAAATGAAGCCGAAGTCTCACTTACAGGAACAGGAACTGTTGTAGGAACGGGAACTTTTTGACTATACATGTTCATAGGCACCGGAACATAGACAGGTACAGGAATAGGCACTGGGACATACTCTTTTTTCCAATCATCTTCTATTAAAAGAAAAAACAAAAAGGCAAACACTGCCAGGTACTTAGATATATTTTACACCTGCAGTTTAGGAAAAAAATCAGAATGTTTGCAATATGTTCCAAGACAGTAACAGTTTAAAAAATCTGCAATGAAGAAATGAGTAGTTCCAGTATAGTTGAAGAGTTACCTGTCTGACAAGATTTTGTCTGCATATGAGGTTTACAGTATGTGGCTTTCGTCATTGTCAAAGGCTTGCAAAGAACTGCCTTGTTCTTCATTTCTCTGTTGGGCGTTGGAGAAGGTGGCGGTGCCGAGCCCTGCAGAGAAGAAAACAAAAGAGAACGTCCTGTTACACCAAACTGATTTCAACACAAAGTTCTTGATTTAATCTATCAGTTCATACTTTTCATATATGAGATACTGAAGAGCAAGCTCACAACAACACAACACAACAGCATGAACTATGATTCTTTAATTGCAAGCTATTCTACATTTCTAGTAATGAGCTGCCACTGCCAGGAACGTAACAGTTGTGTTTGCCTCAGTCAGGGCTAGCACTTTTATTAACAACTTCTGGTTCCTTTTCCTTTTTTTTTTTTTTTTTTTTAAATTTAAGATACTCTTGAGATATTCTTTTTTACATTCTTGTTTAAATGAAAGTGCAATTTAAAGGATCTTGTAACTTAAAAATAATTTTAGCTGTAAAAAGAATTCACTACAAGCTAACAAACTTTATTTAACAAACAAAGAATTAACTATAGGATAACAAACTTTTGGCTCAAGGTCTAACCTATAACCTGCTATAATCCAAAGACCATGTTTTTTTTTTAAATTTATTTAGAAATAAAATATCTCCAAACAATTTTTTAATACCTAAAGTATGAACTTCGAGCTCCCCCTGCTGGCTCCACAATAGTGACAACCAATACTTGGGAACATCACATAATGCTCAAACTGCATCCTTACAGTCAACAGGTAAAAAACCTCTTGTTCCAGACACGGTTTTTGTCCCCTAGAACCTGTTTTAGAACCTGATTTGAGAAACAGACTGTCACTTTTATTTGGTCATATGTAGCAAGGCTAGCCCCACGTAACCTTTTCAATTCAGAAAGTCAAGTCGTAAGAACAGCAGTAGACCTTATTTAACAGGCATACCCTTTCTAAAATAATTTTTAAAATATTGTATCACTAATAGATTTTATATGATTAAAAATTTATGGCCTGAATGAACATCATTGGAAGCTATTAAACATGAAATACTAGATGTTTCTAACCTGACAGTTTAGCATGTCTGATGTCTCTAGGTACCTAAGCAAACTTATTTTCTGTGCTTTTCATTAATATATTTTATTATGCCATCAAAATACTTTCATCTAAACCTAAGATTTACCTTACAGAAACCTATTTGCATTAAAAAGGTGAGTCAATTTTTTCATGGAAAAACAGTCACTTCTGAGATCTTCCAAGAGACAAACAAATCAAAACAAAACTAAATTTCAAACAGAATACACTAAGCTAACAAAAAAATATTATTAGTAGTAATACTTTTGACAAGCTGACAAAAACTAAAACTCAGAATGAAGGCTGCTGCTCCACTCCTGATCCCCATCCTCCCTGACAGTGATCCTGCAAAAGTTACGCTTCCCCACTCCGTCACCTGCAGCAAAGTCAATCAGACCTTGAGCACCAATTATTCTACTCCTAGGGATTATAATTTAAGAGCTGAAGCTTTATTTTCAGCCTTTCAACACTGAGATACAACCTTAGTATTGTAAATGATCAGTGAAATTATCTTCCCTTTCTATACTCAATAAATACACCTGATCAGACTAAACATGTCATGCATTATAGATGAAAAGTATAGCTGATGATTTCGTTTTCCAGAAGACACTGAAAAGATAAATTATGAAGACTAAAAAATTTAATTTCAACTACTGATGTGAAAAAGACTGAAAAACTTCCTAAATTTATCGTACTATCATTCAAAGATAGTAATTTTTTAGCTTTTTAATAGCATCCCTTTAAGCCATCAGGATCTAACATTTTAAATACATCTAATTATGTTATATATGTATTAAATATATGTACTTACCGTTATTTTTGTTCGGGGGGTTTGACAGCCCTGATCTAAAAATGTAAGAAAACATTTTTAGAATTTTTTTTTTCCCCTTTTTCAGAATCAAAGCAAATTTCAGTAAGCAACTCAGACAACGTGTATCATCAGGGAAACATGAAACTAACAGCACTGATTAACACTGTATATCCCAGGCTGAGAACTACCCGCAAGACTTCTCACTCGCAGGCACCTCACCACGCCGGCACTGAACCTTACACAAAGGCAAACACTACATCAGTGCTCCATCCAGATGCGAATATCGTCTCTTTCAGAAAAGTAAATGTTCAAATACGAAAATGGCCATATAAAGAAGTTGTGTTGATATAACTACATTAATTAAAAGGCTGATTTATTTGAACTTTGCCTGACATGCCACTTAAACCATGTGAACATGCATTCAGCCCCCACGAGTAAATTTATATGGTACCTATTGCCAACAAAGTGTGCAATATATTCCTCTTATCTAGACACTTTCATCCCATTCTCACTTAGTTTCCATTTCACTTATTTCCTTTTAATTCCATTTATTTCTTTTTTCATTCCTAGTGCATTTATCTGCTGTCTGTGACCAAAACACATGTTGAAAAGAAGTGTTTCCACAGAGCACACAATGACAAACCAGAGCATGAGAGGGAAGCATTTTCTGTCCCCATCATGATACAACACTAAACTTACGCTTAACCTAAAAAGATTTGTTTTTTAAAAAGTGGTTACAAAGCTGTTTGATTACCTGATGTTTCAGCTCTTGAAAAAACAATAAAATAAAGAGCTAAGATAAAAATAGCAAGCAGCGCAATGATGCCTCTGATGATAAAATAAAAAAGGGTAATCTCTCACACAGTTTATTACAAGAAATAAATAATCCATGCACTTTACATTTTCCTTTTAAAGGAAGCATCTTGTTTGCCATTTAGCAGCCATAAAGCAGCACATACCATAGTGTAAGTTCTCAGGTCCTTTTTGGGTTGCCAGATTTGGTTCGTTCTGTTGACAGTAGAAGCGGAGCAAACAGTGCTGATCACAGAAGTGTTTCATTTCGCCACGCCACTGCACTTTCTCTTTGAGAGTTCCTTGAGACTTACAACAGTCACATCGCACAGCCTTAATGCAAAGGAAGATTTTTGACATTTTTAAACAAGCCTTGGGGAAAAAAAAAAGTATTTCTACATTTTAAAAGGTCACATTTTTAAGAGTACTGAAGAATCATTACCACTACAGAGTTAAGTCTTGCTCGTGTAGGCTCCATGATAGATACACTATTTCTGCATATACATGCACGTTTATCACTTTACTTTCAACTGTTTGCTGGGGGGTTAACACCCAGAATTAATATGCTTTGTTTCGCTAAAGACAGTCAGCAAAAAAAATAATGTTATGCATCAGTTTTAATTAATGCCACTGAAACATTCTGCAAAACAAGAGCAGAAAGCGACTGAGACTTCTCAATGACTCTCTTGAACCAAGGACAAGCAGAGATTTCCCTTCCTTTCCCCAAAGTTTGGTGCTTTTTTGTTTAAAGTCACAAACAAAAGCTCTTCCCTAGGTATCAGATCAAAGCCCTTTAGTGTAAATAACTGTTATATTTTCATTATTTTACAAGTTTGACAATTTAAGATTCCAATTAATAGTTAGTTCTGCAAAGTCTATGATTTATAAACAACAATATCTCTTCAACTAAAGAGGATAAATCTACTTAGCACATAACTTGAAACTCAAAACTTTATTCTTCTGTATCCCTAGCTAAATATGTAAGTAATATAACTTTCACCAGCCTACATCATGATAATTTCATGAGGCATCACTAAGACAGACATTGTTTTTCTCCAATATAGGTTCCACTGAATTTAATCAGCTATGCTATTAATTATTATCTGAACAGTGGTAACCCCAATTTCAGATCCTCAAGTAAGCAAAAATTTGTTTGCACTACTGCTCCCCTTGATATTGCTTGCAACCTCCTTAAAAAAAATAATAGTCCTTTATATATACCCAGGAATCCAAAACAAGTCAACCTAATAATAAAGCCAGGAGAGTAAGAGGGAAGTTATGATAATATGCAACACAAAACATTAATATATAAAACCATACACAACACTGCAGTTATGCACAAGGCTCTGATGGCTAAAAAAAATAAAAAATAAAAATGGTCCAACTATAGTTCTCACAACCAAAAAAGTACAAATAGGCCAATTAGTTCAAATTTTAAAAGTAATTAGATGTTGAGTTCCTTCTCTGTATTTAAACAGTCCAGCACCACCCTTCGGCAACGCAGGAAATTCAGCTCTCAGTTGTAATTTTCAAATGTTTAAGATGGTATATATAGAGATTCAATTCTAACAGTATATCCAGCTTTAAACTGGGAGCAATTAAAGCTGTGGCTTCAGGATCACCTCACACCAAGGAAGGGCAGGTACTTCTTTTCCCCCCCACTCTGTGCAGGTGTCAGCAGTAGGGCTCATGCACCCGCAGGGTACACAAGGTCAGAGACCTTACAGCGCTCTATTGCCCCATCCTCCCTCAATTTTTATTACATCTGTCACTTTGACTTTCTGCTGATGCTGATCCAGAGCTCTTGTTGCAGCAGAGATGTCCTCAGTGGGACAAAAGAGCTCGGAAGCTGTGTTCTTGGAAGGGAGTGGGGAAGATGAAGTGTGGAGCGTTGCCAAAATAGCCTAGATTTATCAGTTCAGAGAAACTGTGAATTCACACCTTTAATGCAAATGCATCCTCCAAAGCCACCAAAAGGCTGAAATACCATTAGAAAAAAAAAGAAGTGTAATTCACTAATTTTAAATCTCAAGCCCACTTAACACCGATTGTTAAGAATGACAGCTGACTCACATACAGAAAAGCCCACCTATTCTGACCTGCTGCACACTGCTTGACTACCAAAGCACCACTTTCTGCTCAGTTTTCTCTCTCCTTCAAAGAAAAGTGATAAATCTTGTCAAATGCAGTAACTACAGCCTTTCTGTAACTGTTTTCTCCCTCTCCTGGTTCTGCTCTTTCATTTAGGCCTTTGAGTGAGTGCATTGCAGTCTCTCCTGGGCTGCTACTACGGTATTTAGGTGAAAAAAGAATTTATTTGTTTCCACATGGAAATTATTATTCCTCAGCAAGGCCAAGAATACTTTATAAGGATGCTTCACTTCTCATCCCAACATTTGCTACACTGCTATTTCCATAATCATGCTTGCAGTCAATACTATACACCCTTCCATGCACTGAAGTTTCCTATGGTTTCCTACTGCTTGCTCTCCCCACTTCCTTGGATCATGAAATTAATGGAAAGAGAAAGTGTGAATTCATGATTTTCTGCTCCTTCCTTCCTTCCTTTCCATTTGTTTTCATTTGGGATACTGGCACTATCCATTGATTACATCTCCAAAATCCCTGCCTTCAAGTCTGCTTTTTTATCTCTGTGTTTCCAAAAAGTCCATCTATACTCTGTGCTCCAACTGCAGATAACTCATGACTGCTTTTTGGTCCAATTCTCCCAGGTCCAACTTCAACATGTTCAAATAGGCATAGTGATCAGTATAAATCACTAACGCTTGCCCAAAACTTGGTTTAAAAACAAAGTTTTGACATGTGGGGCTTTTATTTACATTGTTAATCCTCCAATGACCTGTTCCTAATGTTCTCCAATGATTTGGACTGGTTATTAATTTGACCCAATCTTAGCTGTCTATTCTGAGTTCAGTCCACAGTAAGTAGGAAGCAAGAGATGTTTCCAGAGAGTGAGTGATTACAAGAGAAAGATCTACTATTCTGAAACAGTACCTACTTGAAATTGAGATGCCTAATTATACAACGGCTAAATTCATACAAGAGAAACTCCATGAGGTTGATTTGCTGCCTTTACCATTTAGATTAAAGCTGGCTCCGTTGTTTCAAACTCTACCACCGCTGACAATCGTTGCTACCTGAGCTCACCAGTCACAATAATTTCTCTGTGCCTCAGACTGTATTTCCCCACACCTGACCTCAGTCATCACTGTACGTGCTCAATCCAATCAATACTCCACTGTAGCCCTGAATGACCTGTAAGAGCACCTCAGCTGTAGTATTTTCAGCAATGTTCCATAATGTATATTTAAAGAAACATATTTCTGTGCTGTTCTCGGAACTGTAAACTCTTCTTCAAGGTACTTTTAATGCTCCAGTATAAGTAACATCAAATGATTGAAACTGTCATCAATCATCAGGCTACTAAAATATTTATATTGAAATTTCCCAGGCATTTTTCAGATGAACATCTAAACCATGGCATGCTATTGAAGTTTACAGGAGAAACTCTAATAACTTAGGGAACTAACCTCAAGACACCAAAAATTTTACCTCTCTTCTCAGAGGTGCATGGACACCATACAGTCGAAATTTCCTCAGAACTTGGCACCAACCGATAACTGTAGCTGTCACCCAACACATGATTAGTACTGAACTATTCCTTTTACATTTCACTCCTTCATATTAGGTTTGAAGAACGCTTCTAGGTAATACTTCTAGATAACAGTCTGTTGTGCTTCTACCACTGCTACCTCCTTCTGCCTTTTGAGAAGAGAATTTTGACGGTCAGGGAAGCTCTCCCATAATACTTCATTATTTTTAAAAGTTAAGATGTTTTTCAGATAATACTACATGAGAAAGATGTGTCCATAAAAAAAGTAGACAAAGAAGATGGAGACAAACACTTGTTTAATGAACATAATGCTGGTGTTAAAACATTACTAGGTTATTACTACTTATTTCTCTTCATGTATACATTCATTGAAACTCCAAACTAACAGGGGACATTGCATAAATGAGACAAAGCTCATACATATGTAACTATTCTTTTAAGAAGATAACAGACAAAACAGCAAATGAAGTACAAATTCGGGGAGGGGTCCATGTCTATTCTGTCTTCCTATATTTTGATCATGATCTATATTATCTATTTATGGCTAGGTAAGAACGTCAGCTAACAATGAGCTGCCAAATCTAAGATATCTGGAGTGACTTTTATAAAAAGAGGGAGAAGTTATCAGCAAGGATGTAAAGGAAAAAAAAAGACAACAATTTTAGCAAAACACACAATTTCCCAAAACCTATTACATGTCTTCCCCGTGTAATAAATCCCAAACTTTTCCCAGAACTGAATTAGACAAAAGCTTTAAGAAATATTTGGAAAACAAAAAAAAAAAGACAATCATGTAACATCATGAAACACTAGTTCCACTAGCAAGCGTTAAGATTCAAAAAGCAGAAGTATCTAACACTTCAGTATCGTCAGAAGTGTCAAAAGTCACTAGTTAGCAGCAAGTCTGCTTAGAATAAATTGCCTTTTCATGGCATCATGTCTAATTTTCCTGCACCACAGAACCAACAGCATTTCTTAAGCAGACTTAATGGGCCAATTAAGTTATTGTCTTATCCCATGTATCAGATGGATAACCTGAAATCAGAGTTTTCAAGTGGTTCTCAAACCTGAATCAGAGTACAAGTTCTATAGAAGTTTACGTATATGAAACTAGTTTGGTACGCACACCCCCAAGACTATATTCTTTGCCTAATCACCAAGGGATTTCTAAAGCATACCAAAGCTTTATTGGGTTCTCTATCAGAAAGCACTTTTTATGCAGGGATAAATTTCACCCGATACCCCAAGTTTTAAGGCATATAGATTAAATATTATTGTATGAAGTTAACATTTTAGTAAGTTTAAGAACTTTGCAGCCAAGCTTCGTCACCCTATTTTCACATGAGACAGAAGAAACACATTCTGGTCTTCAGTAGTTCTCTTTCAGGAATGTGTAACAGGACCCTACATATATTACCAAAAATAAAGACTTTACAATGTTTGGCTGTAACATTTCTGGAACCAGCCTTTCCAAAATATCAGATATGTCTTCAGATTCAGTTCTGTTATGGTAGGTAGATCATCTTGAATTACAGGACTTGTATCTAGACCTCTAACATTTCAAGCTTTTTATGGCCTTCCAGGCTGTACACAGAGTTTTGGTAAGGTGATGAATTTTGTACTGTCTTTTTTTGCAATTGCATCCACAACTGTAGTTCTTGTTTTGGTATTATCAGAGTAGCTTTTCCAGGATGGTCACACCAGAAATTTTATCCATGGTACTAATCGCAGGTTAAACCCAGTCCAATTTCACCTTTATTTCTTTCAAAAAATCAAAACAAAAAACCTCTTAAGGTGAACTTTCTGCTGGTTGTGCTTCACAAGGTAGTTAAGCTTCCAGAGATTTAGAAATAGATGCCATCTGTTCGATTAAAACTTTTATTAGAAATCCATTTGGGCTTGCTTTTCACTTTGGCATCCTTTCCACTGGGAAATACTGAACAATCAAAGCTTTTGCAGTTCAAACTGTGGGAGAAGGGAAAAGGCAAAAAAGGAGGCAAAAAACAGGAACAAGAAAAACTCTGCTAACCTAGTTTATCGTCAGCCAACTTAAGGTATCATCCAGCTGCTATTAACAGTGTTTTCAACATTCTGAATACACATTTAAGAAGTTCTGACAAGAAAAATACGGTATCAATTGAGGAGAAAAAAAAAATCGGAATTGTAAATTAACAAGTATACATAGTAGTTTCTTGGTTTTCTGTAACTCAAGACTTCCTTGCCAAATGAATTAATAAAATCAGATGGTAGAAATGCTGCTGCAAGATCTAAGAAAACTCAAATGATGAAATTAATACATTTGCTTATTGTGTAGCAAATGCTTTGCTGAAGTAAGCCATATTTGCTGCACAGTCCTTGAGATATCCTCACACGTGCATTTTTGGTTTTTTTAACTGTGGAGCTCTCGTCAAAAATTCTGAGTTACTTGCCTTGTAGTACCAGTCCTGAAATTTTTTACAGCACTCTTCACTGCAGAAATCTCTCACTACACCATCAAGTTCCTTAGTTGCTCCCTTTTTGCACAGCTGTGAGCAGTAATTACAAGTAACACATCTCAGTCCTAACCGTCTTGCAAAGTCTTGTTTATATAGCAGCTTGCAGCCTGGAAACAGATTTTAAACATTAGGAACAAAGTAATTTTTACAGAGAGATATCACAGTTAAGAGTTAAATATTGAAAATTAAATGAATACAACAGCTAACAATTGGGGCTTCAGACAAATTCAGGTTGCATAATAGACTATATTTCAAGACATTTTTACCTGAATACTTTTCCTGCACAACTCTATGGTTTCATGTGATGTCTGCATCTTTTTCAAAACACTACGCTTGAATCTGTGCTTATCAAATCCCTAAATAAACAGTCAGAAAAAATACATAATTTTCTTTTCACATGGACGCAGGCAAAAGCATTGACTTGGAATTACATTGCTCAGATACATATCCTCAGAATGCTAGATATCCATGCAATGACAAGCAGAGATTTTAAGCTAGACAACACTAGATACTAAGACAATACCTATCTTCAAGGATCAACTTATTTCTATTACTACTATCATTCATATTAGTACAACAAACGACTTAAAAGATCTCAATTTTTTAGAGCACTAATAGGTACAAGATGACCTAAGAACTGAGAAGTTTCTTAAAAATATAACCGTAAAGGAAGCAATGATCAGTACTGAGAATAATTACGTAATGACAGGAGTTTACACATGAAATTTGTGTCGGATTTGTATGCAATTAATCTTTTATTTTTTCTTTTCACATCAGGTGGGTTGTTGGTTGTTTTGGTTTTTTTGCATTTGCTACAGAGTCGTAATTTCAAGGTTGCCGTAAGGACAGCTGTATTCTTCAACAATCTGATCCTCCCTCGAGCAAATTAGAAGACATTCTAACATATTAAATGCATTAAAAGATGAATACTGTAGCTATTACGTAGGCTATTTTGAGAATATAATGTATTTAAACTACCTCAAATCTAGCGTCTATTCATCTGATGCCTAAATCGTATACCATATATCTCTGTAATTGTGCTAATTTTACAGAAGAGAACAGTATGAGAAGATGAAGTAACTGTCTATATTAAACACTGGAGGGACGAGGTAACATCTACACAGACCTTTACTCTAAGGTACCACACCAGTTTTTATCATCTCCCAAATACCACAGTACCACAAGCCTTCCAAGTGCCCCCTCTGCGAGGGCATACAGTCTAACACATGCAGAGTTCTCTACTTCTGGTAAGTTACGAAACTCAATATGTAAAATACACGCTGTACTTCCTCTGGCATACAGAATATAAAAATACTATAATTATAATGTACTCAGTAATTTCAATTACGTGACTTGCACCGTTGCCTATTAGGGTAGAATTTCGTATGTGTGAAACTGAGACACTATTTTAAAATCACAAAAACACAAGAATGCAAGTGGAAGCCGCAGCGGACAGTATCTTCCAAAAACAAGAGATTATTGAGGAATTTTAACTTGCAATGCTACAAGCTTTGCTAACAGATTAAATTTGCCAGCAATGTCAAAACAAGTTAATTATAGAATACTGTACAAATAAGACACTGTAGGTAATAACTGTGCTTTAAACTGGCTTTTTTTCTTTTTTAGTTATATATCTGATTCTTTAACAACAGAATAAAGAAAATTACTAACACACAAAACAGGCAGCGCAGAAAGAAAGTGCCAAATCAAGCAATCATCCTTACAGTGCAACTAATTCGGATGTTAAGTACACTGCTCTGAAGAAAATAATAATCCTGAAGACAGCAGTGTGTGCAAGCTACTCGTTAAAAGTACTCATTAAAGCAGTCAGTATTTTTTCCTGCTGGCTGTATCTCTCATTATTGTATGGGACATTGGATTCTTTCCATTTCTTTACAATTCCAGAGATAGCTCAACACCACAGTGTACCCTCCTCCTCAGATGTGCCTTAGAAGAGCCATTCAATGCTGCATCAACCTTTCAAGATTATAGATTAGTACTCTACTTCTGATCAGGTAAGATATGTGCACCTGGCTAAATAAAGGAATGGAAAAAGTTGACATTTTTCTAAACTATAGAGAGTAAAATTGAAGAAGATACTGCTGTTGCATTAAAAAACGCTACCAGGTAAGAAATTTTCCATTCTATAGTCAAACATCTCCCACATCTCTGTGACTCAGGGAAAATAATGAGCAGTGAACATTAAGTAAGGGGAAACAAGAAATCCAAATTTCCAGTCCTTAAGACTAAATGCCTGAAAAACATTTTTTTTTTTTATAGATCACTGACTGCAGGGTTTCTTGCTGAAGGAGGCCTCTACAGAAGATAGAAAAATCCATCTTTCTAAAACTTCAGATGTTGACAGAAGATTGTTACAACCCTGAAGACTTCTAAAATGAAGTAACAGGGTTTTCTTTCTGCAACATCTTGAGCAAAATCCTTCAAATTTGTCTGGTACTTTTTTATGTCTTTGTAATACGTAACTTAATTGACCTGACCAAGGTTGCTTTAAGATCTTGTCACTTCAGACAAAGGGAAAACAAAATGCCTTTCTTTTTATAGGATGTATTTTAATTAGGTCCTTGGTACTCTGTGCATATTTAGGATAGAACTTTTTATTATAATACTATAGTTTTGATTGGAATGGTAAAACTTTCTCTGAAGTATGGAAAGAGGTACTGGCCTTTGTCAAAACAGACTGAGCTCAAACAACTTGGTCTTCATGGTGCACACTGTAAATCCTGAAATCAACAGAGAAGCAGCCTCCACGCTGGCTTTGTAGATGTGACCAAGAAGCGGGTTTTAACTGACAGTACATTGTGGATGAATAATACAAGGAGCACTGGTTGTCTGATCTTTCCAGTATCAACACTAAAATCCTGAGGCTTTGGCCAGCCTAACTCCCCTGGGGACTCGGGAGTTCATGAGTATAAGCACTGTCTAAGACAAACGGCTGACAGCCCCAACATTTTGAACAAAAATATACAAGTAAAATCCTAAACTCCTCCGGATTTCTGCTATAACACCAGATATACAAGTTACAGCATGACCAGATGGAAATCTTCAGTGCCTGAAAGTGATTCTAAGAAAAAAACAGCTCTTAATAATTTCGAAGAAAAATGTAAGTGCAAGTCATTTGGTTCAAGCTACACAGGTAATCAATTATGTTCTTTAGCAAAGTTCTAACAGAAGACCACCCCACAAGTCAACTGTCTCAGAAAACCACTAAAGAGCATCTTCAGACAAAGTATCTCCAACTCAGAATTCGAACCAGGCAAAAAGAAGTAGCTGACTATCTGCTAAATCAATGTAACATACCCTTAATTACGCTATTAGAATTGTGGCTTCCAGGCAAAACCCAACACAAAACCTATCCCTTTCAACAGGCTTGAACTTTGGTTTCCCACATAAACTGTAGAGAGAGGATAAGCATCTGAACAAATCCAACAAAGGCTTGCTGGCAGGACAACACACAAGCAGTTCCTCCAGACCTTCACTTCAGGCATGTTCCAGGTCAAGAGAGCTTCCTTTCTCTTGGCAGACCCAAGAACTGCCAGGCCCAGCCCTGCAGAGCTACCCACGATAGGAACATGTTTCACTTGGCTGTCCGCAGACTCAGTGCAAGCAAGCTACTAAGAACCTGATCCTGTTCCACCGGCAGCACTCACCTGAATTACGGGAAGTTCAGTACATCGACACATCAAGCAGCTGTCTCGACTCCTGAACACTAGTCTTGTTTTACCACAGAAACTAACATCTTTTATAGAATGTAATTGTTCTATCCTAAAAGTAATTCACTTTTTACCTCTGAAAGGCTGTACTTACTAGACTACCTTTCTCCTCCTTCAAGCTACGTACAAGACTTGTTGTTCTCTCACCTTGTAATAACCTCACCTGTTATCCTTTAACAACTTAATCTAGAGAAGAATAACAACAGGCCTGTCATATCACACGCCTGTAGTATCAAGAAGCCTGTATCATCACAAGCTAGGTCTTGAAGATTTCTTGAGCAATCTTCCACCTACAGCTTTCTGCTGCCTTTCGTTGCCTCCCTTTGTATCGATTTGAACGCAATAGCCAACTCTTCCATACTCACATTCCTATCATATCCTGTCTCTGGCCTCACAAACATTACTATCCTTAGGAAAACAGATGCAATGCATCCAATTTTGGGTCCTGCTTGGATTACCATTAAAATAGACCCCATCCTCTCCAAGTAACAGAGGCTGCGTCTCCCACCTCCTTCTTTGTCTTCTGCTTAAGAACCTTTTAGTATTTTATTATTCAACTTTTATACATCCTCAGTTTATCTTGGTATTTTGTGATATTAGATACTAGCTCCTTCTTTTCTCCTGCCTCTTATTCCCATTCAGTTACTCAGTTTCTGCTTGTTCTTTCATCTTTTGAAGTTGATTATTCTTTCAGGTTAATAAGAAGCATATTTATAAGCTTTCTTCTTGTGCTCACAATCTCAGCACCTTAAATTGTCATCACCACTTATCTGCAATAGCCAATGCTGTCTTTGTTTAAAGAACCGTCTCAAACATCTTCAAAGACACAACAGTGTAATTAACACTAAAGAACACCAATTTAACAAGGACTACTGCAGTTGAACAATGCACAGGATTTCACTTTATATTCTTTACTGTGTTAGAAATTAGCTTTCCATGAATGAAAAAAATGTCAACATTCAGCACAACCTGTATTCAAACTAAAATTTAAATGACGTTACTTTAACAGTATCAATGTTCTCCCTCTAGAGAGAGAGGGAAGATAAACATATAATCTCTTCCTCAGCATAGCTTTACCTTTTGACTTTTTCAACTACAAGAACACTGCCAGAAGTATCAAAACCCAGGTTAACAAGTTAGAGTTTTCAAGTCATTCCAGAAGATATTCATTCGACAAGCACTAACTGGAAACTACATTTACACAGTCAGACTCTCCCATTTGTGGAACACCACAAGAATTGCCTCCTCTTCCATATGCATTTGTGTGTAAGGTGCGAATCTGTGCTTTCCTTCAAGCATAGCTAAGAGCCTTCACTTGGTGCTTCTGCAGTAAGGGAGCCTGTTAAGTATTTGAGAAGGGACTTTTCTGATTTGAATATGGAGTCCATCTACCTGGACTTGTGCAAAGCATCTGACGCTGTCCCGCAAGACATCCTTGTCTCTAATCTGGAAAGACACGGATTTGACGGACGGACCATTCGGTGGATAAGCAATTGGCTGGATGGCCACAACCAAAGAGTTGCAGTCAACGGCTTGATGTCCAAGGGGCAACCAGTGATGAGTGGCATTCCTCAGGGGGCGGTACTGCTTAACATCTTTGTCAGCAACATGGACAGTGGGATTGAGTGCACACTCAGCAAGTTTACTGATAACACTAACCTATGTAGTGTGGTTGACAGGCCTGAGGTACAGGATGTCATCCAGAGGGACCTGGACAGGCTTGAGAGGTGGGCCTGTGTGAACCTCATGAAGTTCAATCAGACCAACTGCAAGGTCCTGCACCTGGGTCAGGGCAATCCCATGCACAAATACAGGCTGGGCGTAAAATGGATTGAGAGCAGCCTTGAGGAGAAAGACTTGGGGGTGTTGGTGGATGAGAAGCTCAACATGAGCCATCAATGTGTGCTCAGAGCCCAGAAAGCCAACTGCATCCTGGGCTGCATCAAAAGAAGCATGGCCAGCAGGTCGAGGGAGGTGATTCTGCCCCTCTGCTCTCCTGAGACCCCACCTGGAGTACTGTGTGCAGCTCTGGGGCCACCAACATAAGGAGGACATGGACCTGTTGGAACAAGTCCAGAGGAGGACCACGAAGATGATCAGAGGGCTGGAGCACCTCTGCTATGAGGACAGGCTGAGAGAGCTAGGTTGTTCAGCCTGGAGAAGAGAAGGCTCCAGGAAGACATTATTGCAGCTGTCAGTATCACACTTGCTTAGTTGATTCCTGATGAGTTTCACTGCCCTTATGTCTTCATCCTTCACATTCCTATCTGCAACTCTTTAATGGCTAAGTTTATGAGACTGTACAGCTTCATGTTCACTTTCTTGAGCTCTTGCTGGAACCCCTCTCCTATGAAGACAGGCTGAGAGGGTTGGGGTTGTTCAGCCTGGAGAAGGTTCCAGGGAAACTATTGCAGCCTTCCATACCTAAAAGGGGCCTACAGGAGAGATGAGGAGGGACTCTTCATCAGGGAGTGTAGTGATAGGACAAGGGGTAACGGTTTTAAACTGAAAGAGGGGAGGATTTAGATTAGGTAAGAGGAAGAAATTCTTTCCTGTGAGGGTGGTGAGACACTGGAACAGGTTGCCCAGGGAAGCTGTGGATGCCCCATCCCTGGAAGTGTTCAAGGCCAGGCTGGATGGGGCTTTGAGCAGCCTGGTCTAGTGGGAGGTGTCCCTGCCCAGGGCAGGGGGGTTGGACTAGATGATCTTTAAGGTCCCTTCCAACTTAACTATTCTATGATTCTATGATATGCTGTCTTTTATACCTTAACTCATTTTTATCAGCAGAAAAGTATCTTTGAGCTTCTACAGGAACAAAATCTGTTTGGAATAGTCATCTGCAGCTCAAAGATTTAATACCAGACTACTAAATAAGACATCATGGCCCAAACGACTGCACTGTGACAGAGCTCTTTAACAAAAACTGCTGTGGCTCAAATTGATGACAGGGACACCCCACTGTAACAGTCAAAGCAGATCATATTCTCTCAAAATAACTCAGGCACCTCAAAATCCCTCCAAAGTTGATTTCCACTTTTCTTCTAATCTGATTTGTGGGAAAGGAATACCTTCTCTCAGTTACAACACAACTCTTGCAATTGTGAAAGGGCATTTTTATGGATCATGTATTTTACAGTATTTAAGATATGCTTTACTTTTCATTTGTCCCCTTTTGCCAGGATACTCCAACTCATCACTAAATAAACCTTCAAAAGAAAGCCACAAGAAAGCTGATATTTCATGTTAGAATTTATCTTAGGGGGTCACTGCCAAAGGAAGTGGTCAGAACCAAAACCAAATTGTCCAACATGTAAGATAAAGTTGAAAAGCCACCACAGCATGCAAAAATTATTTTAACATGGTGGGCCACCGTGAGAGCTGCAGAGGAGGAGATAACAGCTCCGTGAAGCACAAACCCGAGAGCTTCTAACAGTAGAGTCTTATTATGCAAAACAGTTAAGCGTGGCATGAAATTTAACACATACTAAACATCAATTTTTTTCCCGAGAACTATATTCCATACTACTTCTATACTACTATATTCTATACTACTCTATAAATTTCTTGATAGCATTATGAGGTCCTGTTGTGAAGTAGCAGGCGGTCAGAAATTTGTAATTATGCCATAACATTTTTTATAAAAATGGATGCTTCACTACTGTCTTCAAAAATTTCTGTATGCTAGCCCAAATTCTGCAAATTATATTTTCAAAGGAGTATCAGTGTTTCTAAAAATAGGTAGATGGTTACATGTAGACTATAAAAAAGCTATGTGTAAACATTTCCCATAGCTCTCATATTTACCAATAACAACACCAAACGTCAGGAATTAAGAGGTTCAAGCAGGCTTGATGGCAAACCCCTTGGCCTAGGGGAATGCAGTAGCTCAGCTTGGCAGAGCCAGCGTTACCAACTTTTCCTCAGTGCAGTTCTCCACCTACCAGAGAAGCCCAGCAACTATAACTTAGCCTTAGCAACACTTCGTATCAAACATCTGTTTTGAAACCAGTTTGTTAATGTTTCTAGTAACAACAGGAATTGCTATAAATTTCAGGTAATACCCGAATTGGTTGTGAAACATTCATATGTAAGCATCTATATGAAGTTTAACACACTCATGTTCTCAATATCTGTAATGCTTTCATGTAAATCTAAAAATTGATTAACTAAACATTCAATAGTATACCTTACTGCACAATCCACTGTGCAGCAGTGGTTGGAAAAATGACACTCTAAAATCTACAATGCTTTAACTGAATATACATCTTTCCTAGACATACTTAGTTCTCAGATCACTTAATTTCCTAAATTTCTTTTTCCACTTGCCAGCTCTCCAGTATTTCAAAAGCGGCTATCTCTACTTAGATAAAACATCAGAACTGTTCACATCGAGTTTAATTTGCAGAATCTGTAATTCCCAGAAACTTATCAGCATACTATCAAGATGACACTACAGTTGCTGGTGTCATAGCTGTCCTTTATCTGTATTATCCATTTGAAAGGAACTCCCAAGTATAAGATAACTGAGTTACTCCACAGCTTACTGACCTTCTCCTTCCAAGAAGCAGACTACTGGATATGAATCAATGTTATCAAAATTCACATTATAAAATTATTACAAAGCCTGTGTTATTTAAATCATAACACTTAGTTCTATTGAAAAGATGAATTAAATGCAAAATAAGTCTACAAATATAAAAAGTTATGGTGATACTCATAATAAAATAATTCTATTGCTGGATTGCCAAAGACTGATTTGTTCTCCTAGACCCTCAGAAGAGATAGATATTATAAAACCCCAAAACTCAGTAACTTGAAGATTTCATCAGGATTAAAAAACTTGCACAGCCAACCCCAATTGTCGCTTACGCGATTACACATACATAAAGATCTACAAGGAACTTTGATCTTCTTGCTTTAGCATATACAATAGACATCTTATTAAATTTAGATACTGATATTTTGGAATGAGGCATTCTAATGGAAGAACACTGGGACACTTTAATTTCCAAAGCCTCAGCACCAGGGGAACAGATTAAACTCTTTCAAATAGTCCGTTCAGGTTGTTCATCCTCCACATGGCATCCGAGTTTCGGACAGAAATAGAAAAAGCATACTGTACTCCACAAAAGAAATTAATAACCATCTTTAGCACAAATGATAGGTCAAGTTCTAATTACATCTTATTGCAATGGAAATTTCAGCTGGTCACTGCATGTGTTTTTAACTATCTCAAGAGAAACACAAAGAAACAGAGTTGGAATGAAACTGCACAGAAATACTGATCCCAGAGACTTTAATATGGGTGCCAGGGTTTGTGTGTAAATATATACATATGTGTACGTGGGAAAAAAACCACCTCAGGTACGACGAATGTAAGCAGAGGAACAAAGACATCTTCAGTACTCTACCTAGGCAGGCATAAGCAGTCAAGGGCTATTTGTGGTTTATCTCATATATGCTTTCCCATCAGTCTGCTTGAAGACTAACAAATAAGCACTCTTGCAGAAATTTCAACACCTGTTTAACTTCTGTTGATTTTATCTAGGAGCCTTCTTTTATAAATGTACACTTGAAATTTTCCAGTATTTTTCTTGAGAGTTTAATTTCTTCCAGAAACGTCAACAACTTTTGTGACTGAGCACCTCAGGTTATTTCTTCTCAAATTGTAATACATTGTTGTCTGGTGAAGAGTAATTGCATGCTCAACAAAATAATTATGTTGGTGAAGTTTCATGAACTTTGCAGTATCAAAACCAGCATGGCCTCCATATCCAACAAGCTTATTTGGTTCATCTACTACTTTTCCTACTTTACAAACAGTTGGACATATTTCTGGAAAAAGGCTACAACACCAAGGAAAAACTGCTGTTGTCTGGGTGCCTGGAAAATGGGGAAGAGAAATCTCTCCTCTGATGATGGAACTTCTATTTTTGAGCTCCACTCAGTCCATCTATAGACCTTGCCCTCTCTTCCCCACATCAGACCTGAACGCTGTTCACTCTTGGATTCCACTCTTTCTGCAGCAATGACAATCGTTGTTTCTCCTTCAAAATACAGGGACTGGGTTTTTTCTACAGAGCTGCTGTCCCGGGCAGAGGTTTGTTTTGATCAGGTAACACAGACAGCTTTTTTCATATGCATCACAAAGTAGAGCTAAGCTACAGCTAGCAGATATGTGCCATATTTACTCAAGTACTTTCTACTTAATGGTGCTTTTGACTACCCTTCCATTACTCAGTAGTTCAGATCACCACGGTAAGCTGACAAACTTTGTTTTAATGGTACCATTTGGCGTATTCATCCTCATAAAAATCACCTTTGCTCTCAAGCTGGCAGTTCAACACATGCAAACTCAGGACCCACACTAAGACATCCAGCAATGGATGGCCCCCTTTTGGTAACTGCATTAATGCAAGAGACAGTGTTTTTATTTACTTCCTTCCTCAGATTTTCCAATAGGAAGTGCAAGTCGTCCCTTACTTCAAGCCTCCTCATACAGAAATATATCTACAGCAGCCGTAACATGGCATAGCTCACATTATGAATCGTACTGACTTTGTTGTGACAGCCACCAGCGTTTAAAATGAGGGAGTCTTAAGTGTTCACAGTAACAACAGCACATACTGTGATCTCCAGGCCAAAACCAGTTTGCTCTTGTCTTTGAATATATTCTGTGGAATTGTTTATTCACAGAAACAATTTCTAGATAGATGTTATTGAGCACTACAATGATATGCTGTAAAACCGGGCCTTGCTTTGTCCTTTCTTCCTCTCCAGCTAACACTTTGCAGTCCAGAACGCAAGAAGAAAGTAATGATGGCAAAGAGACCTAAGCCACCACACTCCATTCATCAGAAAGAAAAGATTGCAGAGTCCAGCGCTATAAGGGAAGGGCAGGCTACCTCCAGCCCCACACTCCAGCCTCTCCAGGTTAACAGCATCCTGCTGCAAGTCAATTGACACACCTGCTGTTTAATCTGCTTGAAAGCCGAGAATCTTTTCAGCAAGGTTTATCAAATGACAGAGAAAGCATTATTACTATAACTAAAGAAAAAAATATTCACTCTAATCTTCAGAGCTAGGTCATCCAATCTTGTAGGTAAACTTCTAAGATCAGTATTAAACACAAGTATCACAGAAGTGGAAAGGATACGTTCTTATTAAGACTGTATTTTGCTGTTTCTATTAAAACAGTCAATATTCTAATGCAACTTAAAAGAATCCTATGCCCATATACCTCCTTTTTAGTTTGTTTTCTTTTGGAAAATCCAAATCATTAGTCAGGAAAATTATAATGACAGTAATCACCATACATCAACAGGCATCATTCATGTTATTGCTTGAATAACCATCCTAAGCCAACGCAGAAAGAATTTCCACTGTTGTATTAACCTTGAAAATACTAATCAAAGAGAAAGCTTGGTATTCCTCAATGCAGTTAGTGTTGGCATAGACTCTGCTGCATAAATTTCAAAAAAAAGAATTTATGCTTAATTTTTTTGTGTGCATGTGTATGTGTATGCATTTATACACACACACTTAAGAATGTTGCCCACTCTTCCTTAACCTGGAGTAAGTGGTGAAAAACTCAAAAAAAAGACCATAAAAGCAGCTCAGATAAATTAACAGGTGCATGCACTAATAATAACAGGTACATGCACTTAATTAATAATAACGAAGAAACTTCTGCTTCAGCCTCAAGTACAGCAGAATGAGTTGTTACCTTAAATACTAACACAGTAAATCAAGTGCAGTAAAACTACAATGACTGATAGTTTAGAAAAAAACCCAAATACATACATACCTTCACTACAAAATGGTCTTTTGATGCCAGAGAAATTCACCGTCTCATGCAGCGTTTTCTCCTCTTGACAGTATTCACAGTACGTAACTATGCAGTGCAGTTTCTTATAATCATCAGAACATGCTCTGCTGCAGAACTGAAACACTTTGTTCTAAATGCAAAATTGCAAAGCATCACGAATAGGGTTAATGGATTAAGTCTTAAGATCTGGAGAGTGCAACTTTAAATAATAGTTTGCCATTAAGACACAACTTTAACATGCAAAGTAAACGGAACTGCAAACACACAAAACTCACTCAAGGTGGCTGAGTGCTACAAATACTCATCATTTCATATGAAAATGATAAACAGAAAATACGCCAATAAACTTAGCATATCCTCTTCAGATACTTCTCTCAGTTCAGAGAGAAGTGTAACAACGGTCTATCAATAACTGAGTATTATACAATACAATAACTGATTAAAGCAGATTTCAAACTTACAGCTGACACGAGAAAGTACACTCTTCTTTGAATTCCATAGATGCTTTTTTATTTGTTATTTATGAACAAAGACATCTGCTTGTATCCATACTAAAGTTAAATAATACTCTCCAGAACAAGGTAGATTTTATTAACTTACTTTTTTAAGCTTCAATACCTTATAAAATAGCTATCTAGAAAAACTGTACTGTAGTTACAGGTTTGAACTTTTAAATACTTCATAATTCTAAGAATAACACAAAGAAACCCCTTACCTCCCATTCCAGTACTTCTGGCTTTGAACAAAAAGAACTTTTGCAATAATTGCATTTCAACTGAATATCACTGGGAGAGACAAACTGACCATTTGTTGAAGACTGCACACTGAGAGTCTGAAAAACATAAATAGATATACACATCACTAAAAAAGAAAGTTACTTTTAAAAGGTGTTTTTCAATTAAGCCTATAATGTTTGAGAATTTAGGAGTTATAAATAAACTCACAAGTATTTCTGGCAAAAGCACAGCAGGTTAGTCTTTTCCCTTAATTCCTTCTCCCTTGTCATCTTAGGTTTTCCAACCTCGAATCTTTACCCTTGCTTCCAGCATCATTACTTTAGGTTGTATTTCTTTTACCTTACCTTTCTAATGCCTGTTATTTAAGGGTAATGTATAAATTAAAAAAAAAAAAAAAAAGTCTCCCAAACCAGAACAGCTATTAATCACAAAACATGTATTTTCAGATACACACATTTCACAGCTTGTCTTATTTTGGTCACAGAAGTTCAGACAAAGACTTACAAATCATTTTCAAATCCAAACCTCACCAAGGCAGATCACCAACACATCACTGAAGCATACCACTTGAAAATACAAATACTAAATAAAGTAAAAGGCGTTCAGCAAGAAACGCTGCATCTACCCAGATTAAGAGAAAACCAGCTAATAGTCCTAGCTGGCCTCAACTACCATGGCAGGAAGATCATTCAAGCATTCAATCATTCAAACAGCCAGCACCTAAAGAATTTAAAGAGTTTTCAGACTGAGAAAAATACTACAGATTGGATGTGTAGGTATGAGAATTTAACTCTGTAACTGAAAAATTCACTTAATGCATTTCTGAGGCAATCAGTAGATAGAGAACTCAATTTTACAGCACCTGTAGTCTTCCAGTAGGTATTACAAGACAGAACACAATCCTTTGCACATCTAGGTCAAGCAACAACTATTGGTGTATTACACGTGATGTTCAAGACAAAATCTGAATTAATAATGATCACAGTCACTTGAAGATTCCAGAGAACAATTTTTTTACGTCCATCTTCTCAACAAACCTTCCCACAGTGTTTGCAACAACAACAAAAAAGTATTTAAAGTTCTCTTCAGACAGATTTGTTACTACCTCTCCACCTCATAACAGTGAAAGTGTAAAACATTTCTGTTACACGATACTTTGGACTGTCACATTACTAAGGGTTCATCTACAAGAACCCACTAAAAAAATAATTGTAATAACACTGATTGCTGATATAAGCCTTCACATAAGCAAACTGGTAGTGCTGAGTGCTAGCTAGCAATGCAAACAGTATCTTTTTAAGCAGATGCACTAATTCTGTATCAGGAGCTTGCAGACATGAAGTAGTCATGCACAAGTCCCAGCCACAGACAGGACCTGAGAACGAAACGCCACATACTGCAGAAAAGACGCCACCTTAATCCCAACGGATAAACCTTTATCCCCATTGTCCCGTAACAACTTTAACGCAGTCTGATGCCCGCATACAGCAGTCATATCTGTCCCATTATATCCAGCAAATGTCCCTGTGGTGGAGAGAGGTTTGCTAGACTTTGGCTGCTCTAAACAAGCAGCTGAAGACTTGTACTAACATGGGAGCCACAAAGGCATTTTAAGTTCAAGGTCTAATCTGTGCACTCCTGCATTTGCAGGTTTCCTCACAAAGCCAACACTGCGCTCAACATGCCCTGCCGCATGGGTTATGTATGCACAATGGGTTATGTATGCACAACCAGAGGTTCCGGTTGAAAACAGTAAGAAAGCAAGAAACACGTATACCCACCACCTCCGGTTCAGGAACGAAGGAAATGTTAAAGAACTAGCAGATGCGACAACGTGTACAGAAACACTGAAGACAGAGGGAGGAATGCAGATGAAATATATTAAGTGCTCATCAAACGAAAAGCAAATGTATTTTTTGATATCTGTAATTACTTTTAAATATAGGACCAAATCCCCTATTGTGAGGGCCACAAGTTAAAAGTAACACATGGTTTTTTTGTTGTTTTCAGACATATGGCAGTGTTAGCTTCTTTTATTTCTTTCCCCTACTGTGTGCTGTGGTAGAAATTCAGGCCCTACACAGTTTAGGGGGCTGGTAATTGAACAATAACAAAAGCTAGCAATGGGAGAACAGAGTTTGAGACTGTTTAAAATTAAAACTTGTTTTAAAGAATACTTACATCTAACTGTAGATAAAAAAATCTAAACAATGAAACATTACTGCTTCTAAAACAAACCCAACATTTTTTATCAAAAACTCCTACAGTTTTCCCACAGAAATCAGTGAAGAACTGAATTCATGTTGCTGAAAGCTCTAAACCAAGCAGAAGATGGTTGTAAAACCAACACAGTTTTGTATGCCTCCTTGAAGTTTCTATTATCCTGCTTACAATTAAGGACTGCTTCTGTATAGTGTTTCAATGAGTCAAGATGATACGCATAGTATTCTCATCATCTTGCTTTGCCTCTAACTTACAAGATGCTTAGAAAAGGTAATATCTTTAGGAATTATTTGGGAGCATTATTACACACAAAGAATAATGCAGCAAAAAGATCATAAATTCATTAAAATCTTTCACAGGTCACCCTGAACAGCAAGGTTTTATCAACATTGTGCTTCATCAAAGGTATCTTCGAAGTTGTATGTATATATATATATATATATATATATATATATATATACATATATATACACACACACACACACACATATATACACACTCTTTCAAATATCTTAAATTCAATCAAAAAATAGTTATGTTTAATCTGACTTTTCTTGAGCCTGCCCTGAACAACCAGAGCATGGGAAGTGCCAAGCAAAGCGAAAAATCACTGTAAAGCCCTTTTCAGCCTCCAGACTGCTCTAAACTGCCAAATTACTAATGAACAGTAGGCAAACACAGCCTAGGACTCTTCTGAGAAGACCAGCATAGCAGCACAACTTCTGGCCTGCCCCTGCCACCACAGCATAAGCAATAGAGGGGTTGTCCCTGCTCACAGCAACACAAAATCAAGTTGTAGAAACATTTCTGTACATAGAATGTGTACGTGGAAGGGCAGTCACAGCCAGACTGTGGTCATTTTTTTCCTAGATGAGAAAAAATAACTGTGCAAGAAAGAATGTAAGGTATATAATGAAGAACACTTACAGACGCCATAATGATGGTGAAACAGCACACATTAGTGAATAACCAGCATGAGTAACCTGCTAAGAAACACAGTAATTATAATTCCTACACATGCTGGTTCTACAACTCTCCAGATAGGAAAAAAACAAAACAAAACAAAACAAAAAAAAAAAAAAAAATCGAAGCTTTAGCACAAGTTTTATGAAAATTTTGCATAGATTCATGTTTTGCAAGATAGCTTGCACTTCAAGATACTTACACATTTGCTAACTTTGGGAAGACACTTGTGCTACAGTTTCCATGTTCACAATAAATAAATGAGCAGTTTATTTTTCCTTAAGAGAGAAGTTCAGAGGAAGATCTTCCGCTGACCCAGTAAAGGTACTGATAGCAAAACTGGCTTAAAACAATACAACTTTGGAACAGTTCTGTCCTTAACTCTGCAATTAATCCTCCAAGACACAGCGTGAAAGAAGACAAGATACAGTCATACTACTTTATCACCAACGACCAAACGAAAAAAAAATAAAAAAATCACATCAAGCAGACTATTCTCACTCTTTTACCCTCTTTCTTACAAGGATGAACGCTCTTACAATTTGTCTGCACAAAGGAGAATATAGATACGGACATAAGTTGCACAACGAGCAGCTCAACTGAATCTTTCAAATATTTTAATACATTAAAACAATATTTAGCTAGAAACAAAAGCTTATTCATAAAATAAAATGACCATCAACCCTAAAGTACTGTAAACAAATTGGGAATTTAAATATTCCAACCATTTATAAACCAAAAGTCCTAAAATTTTTTCAGAAGGCAGACAGACCTGGAACAGCAGTTATTCTGTTCTGAGAAGGGTAACCCCTAACAAAGAAAAACGTAATGGAATAACAGGCACAGCAAGAAAATGTGATGAATATAATGACAGAAAACTAAAACAAGAGTTATCTGCATTAGTAAACAGTGAAAAATATCAGCACCATCGTAAATCAGCCATTTTTTCCAAAGATCACTGCAGAAAGAATTGCAATTGACCAAACAGATTAAGCCATTTTCTCAATTTAGGTTCAATGCCTTATGTGTCACTTAAGTATGAAAAAGCCCCAAGGGAACACTTACAGTCCAATGCTCACGTTGTGCTGTGCCGTCCTTTCCATCTAAATACTAAATGAACGGAATAAACAAGTTGTTCTCATACGATCGACTCTTATCTAACATGAATACATTTTATTTTTTAGACAGTGAATATAGAAAAACTATCCAAAAAAAAGTCAGAATCTGACAGAGATGTTTGAGCAAACTAACTGTAAGCAAGTGACCGATTACCTACCCGTTCTTGGTCTTTACTGAGAACGCACAGCCTGTATGGCTGCTCTAATTGAACTCCACTACAACATTAAAGACAGATCTACTGAAACTACAACAAAAGCATCAGCAAGGCCTCAGAAAGATCAGAAACCCTTAACCAGCATCAACTGATCCGGCAGTTATCTTCAATAATGTTGCTTGATATTGACTTATCTGCAACTCCAAGAAGGCCCAGACTGTATTTGTCACTCACTAACTTATTTTTTCTCAGTCAAATAGCACAAAGGTTTTGTTCTGAGAGCTCTTGGGGCTGCAACCAATTGTAGGACCACGTAGAATAAAACAGATGCCAAATGAGTTTGCAAGAAGTATTACAGGTTTGTCATTACATACCAACAATCTGCATCTATTTCGTTAATCAGTTCCACTGACAGACATCTACTACATTGGTTAGGATGGAAGCACAGAACAGGGCTACATGACAGAGGTCCTACCCAGGGTATATTAAGGAAGCAATTAAAAGATTGATTTGCTTTCCAGTTGACAGGAAACAGCAAAGCTTAATGACAAATGGGAAAAACCCTGTATGGGTGTAACTGTTCAACAACACGTGAGAAGGCAATTATCAATTATACAGTGCGCATCTGGGAAAAGTGTTTTTACATTAAAAAAACTGAAACATTTTCTTTGAAAACGTTCTTTGATCACCTAGAGATTAATCACTACATCTTTTACTAATGTTTTAACCTTAAGTCGTATTAAAAATATGACATTTTCAAAAAGCGTAGCAGCTTCTTCCAGTGTGCCTATCATTGGGCTTGCAACACTCCAGTTTCTGGACATAATTTAAACAGCTAGTTTTGTCCATAAATGTTCTAATGGCTTAGGCTCTAGCCTTTCATTTCAGAGACAATCACTTTTCACCATGACACATCTTTGTTAGTACATGAGAATTTTGTTACTGTATTTAGTATGAAAGAGATGAAATTTATTGATCTTCAATGCTAAACAACAAGGCTCATCGCCATAAAGAGGGTGGGGTGATAAAAATAAGATGAGCAGTGACATTGCTTTGCCTTTTCTTACGGTATCAAGGAGAAATGGGTTGTTATTATCCAGTTTTCTAAGTTTAAGATAGCAGCTAGTGCTATCATTATGAAACAGTACTTTGATCAAAGAAATTGTTATGAGCCAGAAGCATTTGGTATGTAAATTGTAACTCAAACATATATATACAAGCAACTCAGTTTAATACGTAAATACTTAACACAAACACAAGTACACAAATATTTAGGGAGGAAAAGAGTTAACACAACAGCTAACCTGAAATTTAGCTACACAACTGGAACTGCAAAAGTTGTACAGTTTTCCATCAGGCATTGTGGCTTGATACTGAGGTAAAGAGTTTCGTTTACAAAAGTGGCAAATAATTCCCATACCTAAAAGAAAAATGTAGTTTACAAACAAAATAAACACAAGATAGTAGTGCAAAAAACCCCACCCGGATTACAGGTCAGCTCTTTCCACCATTTCAATGTAAAAAACTAAGATTTGCCTGTTTTCCAGTCAGCTTCCAGAAGTCACATAAAACAAAAGAAACGGCAGAGGTTTTGCTGAATTCTTCCATTAAAAATCAGCATTAAATATGAAAGAGCACCTTCTTCTATAAAATTCACTAGAGCATTTTCAACTTTGAGTTCACTGAATTAAGATCTATGCCTGCGTTGCATATTGAAGAACACACGTTTTGAGTTATTTACCAGTTCCTTTCACCCAGATTAAAAATTTCACCTAGAAAATACCCATAGACATTATAACTACCTCTATCCTCCAAACATTGCTTGAGGAGATAAAATGAGCTGGGGGGTTGGATCACAGAGAAGAGAGTATTAATTCATATGCATGAAAACCGCACTATCATTCTCTTGACACATCAGAGCACATTATGTCTCAACGTTTTTTTCCCCAGAAGCCTTAAGACATCAACCAAAAAGGCCGGCGGGGAAAATGATCCCTCATGGGTCCCTTTACTAGTGTTGAATATAACATGATCTTTTTCTTTTCTTCTTATGTAAGTTTAAAAACCTATAAAGTCACATCTGCATAGATTAATTCTAAAACAAAACCCACCCCTGGTGTTTAAACTTCAAAAAAAAAAAGTCTACTCTTATCAGTGATGAAATTCCATCATCCTTTTCACTTACTTTGTGATTTTGCATATTTTGATTTGTGTGTGTTCATGCATGCAGTTGAGCAGTATGGCTCCATATATCCATTAGGTCCTATGCACTGAGTCATGTCAAAAAACCTGCACTGGGCTCTGCAGCCAGTACAAGATGTTAATTTGCCACATTTCTAAAACATAAAACAAAAGCAAAACAATGCATTAGTTAAAACTATGTTTGGCTTTTGGTTTTAAATTACGGTATAAAAAAAACAGTGGAAAACTTACTGATTTACTTCTGCAATTTGCTCCCTCATCAGAACCTTCCTATATTAACTATCACGATCATCCTCTCAAGAGCATTCAGCGCTATGGTTGGGTCTCTTACTTCTGGGGCAAGCTGTCTAAAACTAAACTTCTGTGTAAAGACAAAACCCAAAACACATACCCCTCAAAAAAACCCAACCAACCAACCAACAAAAACCATCCCAAACCCCACCACCTGCAACCTGTGAGCTCTGGTAAGAGTATACAGCAAGTGGTGCTGAGTTGGAGAGTTTGAAACAACTCTGTTCCTCTCTCGTCATTGATGGGACAACAGTTTTAAGAAAAGAAACAGGAAATCTGGCACGGCAAAGATGAAGGATAAATAATGGTGCTAAAATTTGGAAAAAAAAAATAAATCGTACCCTCCAAATTATAACATCTTTAATAGTATCAAGTATGAGTTAGACGTAGCAGTTTCTTGGTAACAGCGCTGTTGGGAGAACCTCTTAACTTCTCAACTCTTCCAGTTCCAGTCCTCCAGGCAGGGGAAACAACTGCGGGAGTTTCTATGCTCCTCATTGGATCCAATGAGGAACTGTGACTCCAGGAACCTGATAACCTAGGTTGTTATTATTATACAACCAAGGTTGCTTTGAGTAACCTGGACTAGTGGACAGTGTCCCTGCCCATGGCGGGGGGGTTAAAACTAGATGATCTTTAAGGTCCCTTCCAACTCTAACCATTCTATGTTTCTGTGATTCTACAACAGACTCAATTTTGACATCTCTCAACACATCAGTCCATGAATCAACAGTTTTCCACAGAAGGGAATGTTCTATAAAAAGCACTGGAAAGTAGCACCCAGCAAAAATACCAATGACGCAGTCAACACACAAAATCAATAGTTCTGATCTGCTATATGTATTACATACTTCAGTGTTAGGCAAATATCTCAAGCACCATAAAGCAAGTTTCAGAAAAAAATGTCTAGACGCGTTCTCTGCCCATAGAAACAGTACCATGGTTTTGAGAGTGATGATAGCGATCTCCTCATCTGAAGAGCAGTGAGACTCCTACTAGACAGACTCTTTCCTTACTGAGTTATTAGAAAATACCCTCTTGACACTTAGGCACTTCACATTTCTTCCCTTCTGTTGAGGAATGATTTTGGCACTACCTCTCCCTTTTTCCCCCCTTTTTTTTTCTCCCTTTTCCCCCTCTTCTCAAGGGCTGAAGGGGGAAGGAAACGCAAAGCCCGTTTCACTTTGTTCAGAGCAACAGAAACTTCAATAGATATCTTTGCTGGATATCTGGGATTAACGTTTGATAACTGTCTAAATCCCACCTTGCAGACAGACAGAGAAGCAGCTTAGATTTTTCTAACATGTATTATCTTCCCTATATTAAAAACACGTACATAAAAATGTACAAATACACATGCCTCTGCCACAGATTGGGTACAGCACCTTGCAGAGACCAGAAAAATTTCAAAATACCACACAATTTTACAATTTTCACATGCTGCTTTGATGAAAGCTTTACTGTGGATTTCCTCCAGAAAGGACAACGTGTCCAGATATCAAGCTCCGACCTAGAGAAGGGTATTCTATACAACTCCAGGATCCTTCTTTCCCATCCTATTACATTTTTTTCTGTTTGCGTTAAATATGTTACCCAGCACCTAATAATCCTCCTCATCAGCCATAATATTGACAAAATTCATACTAAGAACCAAGATCAAAATGTAGCAATCATACTGTTCTATGAGTTGCAGCTATTCTGCCAATATACATTCATCTCCTCTGACAGGCTAATAGACAAAAGCAGGGCATCAAGAACACTCTGAGTTATATTACCAGTGAAAATACAGGAGGTCACAATTTACAAAGAACTTCTTGGAACAAGCCTAATGGACAATAACCATCAAAAAAAATCTGCGTGCACAAATAGCCTTGGTACCTCTAGAACAAACCAAAGTGTAAATCTAGAAGCACTGATACAAATACGCAGACAAACAGCTTAAAGAGCGTTCAGGAATATAACCAGAAAACACTGCACAGGTAAGCAAAGCTTTCACAAGTTCTAGGTCTGAAAGAAAAAAAAAACATCAAACTGAGGCCACAATGAATTCAAGAGACAGCGAGATGAAAATACATGTTATAATAAATGAATTTATAGTCAGCTGATCAGAGCATAATCATCAGAGAAGATTCATTGTGTCAACAGACTACATGTTTCTACTTGGAAGTAGAAACAGCTTTTGGTAACCAGCATCTCAAATACCTCATCATTTAACTGATGGCAAGAAAGGATCACGCACACAAAGTGCGGTGCAGCAGCACATCTGTCACTTCTGAATTGCAAACATCCGTGTAATACTGGCATTGTTTAGTGATCTCACCCGACATCTTTCAGACTTAAGAGCAACATGAAGAATCTTTACTAATATCTAGTAATAATCTAGCAAACCTAGATCTAAATTATCAAGACTACAAAGAACATGAATTTCCAAAAAACATTATCAAGGATGCAGAAGATTCTGTGGGTAGAAACAAAAGCATGACGGCAAAGCTCTCACTTTATTCTTGTCACAGCAACTAAGAAGAGCATTTGAGCATTTCTGCATTACTAGTAGTTTAAATATGTTACACAACCGTCTGTTTGTTTAATAGTCTATCTAACTCAAAGGCTTCCTCCGTTGACAACAGAGAACCTTGCACTGTAATATCCCTTATGTTTTTATACAGCTATAATGCAAACAAAGAATTTTCTCTTGTTCTTAAGTGTCAGATTTCCGGGTGAAACCCTCTTCTCAAGGTTCTCAGGTAACTTACATTTCGACTCTAACATTCATCACACGTTATCTTCCATCCCTCAGAATCCGCAGTAGTAATTTCATTCTGTCGAAATGTAACATTTGAGAACCCTTTCCCGAGAAGTTCCCTTCTAGCTGGAATAAATAAATGGAAGATGCACTAAAACTAAGTAGAACTAGAACTACTGTAATACACAGGGTCAGAGAGCATTGTTATGAAGTAAGGATTTTTGGCCTGGAAACAAGATAACTTAAGAGGATTATGACAGAACCAAAAATGGTATAATGTGGGGCACTATGGATCAACTGTTCATTGTCTTTTCTAATATTAACAACTATGGGAAATCACGTGAATATCAACAGAAGAAGTTTCAAAACAAACAATAGGAGGCAGCTCTTCACATAACAAACAGCACATCAGCAGAACTTCATGGATGGAAAAACTGCTTGTATATATTCACAGGGAGACTGGACAAGACTAATTAAAGAGATCTGCTAAAAATAGCGTATAGGAACACTGCATAAAGTTCAAGAGATTCTCTGACTTCTATAGAGTCAGAAGCTAAGAGAATGCTCAGGGGAAAATATCCAAAGTACCTGCCCTGTTCTTGCTATTCCCTGCATGCTCACTTACACACACTGCAGGAGTCTCAACCTCTGATCTGAACTAGAACAGCTGTTCTCATGTTCTTACTACAGAACATTTTCTTTTTAATTGAATATTTTAACCATCCTCAAGGAAAAGTGGCTGTTTAGAAAAGAAATTAAGGAAGATGTAAAGCTGTGTCAATATTGTCGATATTTCATGGTCAGGAGACAAAAGAAAGAACTTCACTGGTAGGGAGAAAAACAGCAAAGAATACCAAAATCTTCGTTACTAAGTAAAGAGGGAACAACAAAAAAAAAACAACCAAAACTTCCTGACTCTCTATTTTAAACGTCACTGCTTCATTCTTTGTTTCAGAAGTACAGAATCACAGGATCATGTAGATAGGAGAGGACATCCAGAGGTCAAGTGTAACCTCCTGCTCAAAGCAGGTCCAGACCCAGTTGCTCAGAATCTCTTCCACTCAAATCTGAGCATCTCCAAGGATGAGCATTACAAACCTCTCTGTCGGGTTTCACTGCCCTCACAGAAAAAAAAAGCTTTTCCTTCTATCTGTATCAAGTTTCCCCTTGTTTTCAAGTTGTATCTGTTGCCTCTCATCCTTCCACTGTGCACTACTTAGAAGAGCCCAACTTTGTCCTCTCTATACGCTCCCTTCCTTTGCAAGGTTGAACAAACTAAGGTCTCCCAAGTGTGTCCTCCTACATCATATGTTCCAGCCCTCTAAACACCTTGGTAGCTCTCTCCTGAACTTGCATCAGTATGTCAGCACCGTTCATCCTGTGGAATCCAAAACCGGACGCAGTGCTCCAGATGCAGTCTCAGAAGTGCAGAAGAATAAGGGGAGGGGGAGAGTTCGGGGACAGAGGCAGAGCACAGAAAACACTTCCCTTAACCTGCTGGCTACACTCTTGCTATTATAGCAATAGGTTGCCCAGAGAGGCTGTGAAGTTCCCATCCTTGGAGATATTCAAAACTCAAACGGACACGGTCCTGGACGACCAGCTCCAGGTGACTCTGCTTAAGCAGGAAGGGGGACATGATGACCTCCAGAGGTCCCTTCCAACCTCAAGCATTCTATGATACAGTGCAGTTGGACATCTTTGCAGCAAAGGCACACAGAGCTAAATCCTGTTCAACTTGTTGTCCACCAGGACATCCAAGTCTTTTTCTCCGGAGCTGCTATCTTAGCAGTTCTCTTTCATTCCAGATGAAGTACTGGCTTCATCTTGTGCTCCCCATGATACTTCAATGGTAGGAAAAAGTGATAATAGACAAAAACCTGCACATTCAAACTAGTCTCAGTTTCAAGTTTCCTTCAGAGATGGAATTAACTCAGAACCACTCCACAAGAGAAACGAGCGTTTTCCTTCCATGCACCACTTCTGACAAATTCAAATCTAGAGAGTCATATGAAAATATATGCAAGTTTAAGGACTGCAATTTTAAGGAAAATTTTAAGTAAAAACACTGCTATCAAACTAGTAAGAAAAATGGTATCAATTAGACTATTAAGTACCAAAAAATTAACTTAATCCAGAGGCAAAATTTCTAGAGAATACTGTCCCAGTGCCCTCTGAGGGGAAGCCTGATGCAAAGGGGTCTGGCTAGATCTCTCCCTCATTACTCCACCTAGATTCTGCACTGAGATGACCCAATTTTAGCAACATCCCATTGCATATTTGACCTCTTCCAAAGCATGAAGTCTAAAGTAAATGCCGAAGCCTGAATATTCTTCTGTTCTTACCATATTTGATTCTAAACCCACTCATTCTTTTATGACTTGTTTGTATACTCTATTAGAGACTTAATCCTAGAAATGAGGTCTACTTCATGATAGGTATCTCATGACAGTAACTGAGAAAAGATATATTATAAAACACTTCATGCAATTTGAAAATTCTTAGAAGTTACTAGTTCTATATACATTTCATATCTCCATTCTGTGCACTAGGACAGTGCTGAACTTAAATTGGCAACTACAAGAGTGGCTAGCAAGTTGCAAGATGAATGGAATATCTTCCAGAAATACAAGTATTGTTGCAACAGAAATACAAATTCCTGGAATAAGAGAAAATTCACTTGGAGGGTTTCTGAGGCATTTTTATTCTTGCCATTACCAGCAACAATCATTTTAGAAGTAGTCTTGATCTTCCTTTGTATCTTACTGAAAGGATCATGAAAACTGAAGTCTAGAGCTCTTGCATATATCCTACTAAGAAGAAAGATGAACCCCCAAAATAAGTATCAATCAGCCCCATTCTGTAGTTTCATGGTATTTTAGAAGTAAGCCTCACTTCTGTTTGCAACTGAAACTAATTGAAGTCTGTCTTCTTGAACTTTCTGGCTGCAGAAGTATTCCAATAAAGCTATTAGTGCCTTGCATCCAGATATCTGTGCTACAGACTTCTACTCTTGTCTGAAAAAAGCAGTATGATCTGCTTCATGTGCCTTCAGAAGGGTAGCGAACAGGATGAAGAACATGCCTGCAGCCTAACAGAGCGTTCTTGCTACAACTTCTCCCATGCAAGGGCCAGTTGATTGAGGATTGCTACAACGCCATGTAGCAGCCCAAAGATTTGGTTTCAGTTGAAGGAAATGCTTTGCAGTTAAATTCATATGGTTCATGGTAAAACAGATTGGTACATACTTCTTAATCCAGGCAAACTTCTCTCTGGTAGTTTTACAGAGTAACGGTTTCAAATGAGAAATAAGATAAATACTGGGAAAGCTTCTAGAAAAGAATATTCTGGGAGAGAAGCACAGTCAACCTGTGTTCAAATAAGAAAGGTAAAGGAGAAAGAAGACAGACATTTTCTTTAAGTAGAAAAGCAGACATATTCACTACATGGAATTCTATAACAGAGATCCATTAGTAAGGCAATCGAGAAAATAGCAGCTAAACTACTTCAGATATTTTTGAAAGAAGGATGGTCCAGGTGGATCCAGAAGCAACACGCACGTCTAAGAAAAGAACCAGATGTCAGCAGAATCTGTAACAGCAAAGAAAGAAGAAACCATATTATTTATTCAGTCTTTTGAAATAATGCACCCAAATCATCACTCCCCCAAGAACCGTAAACTCTTTCCTAAGATTAGTAACACCTCAAAAGCATTTGCCCAAGTCTTAAGGGCAAAAGCTGAAGTAATTGCTTTTGTAGCCCTTGAATGGCAAGTGATTTATGTTCCATCAGCTGAACTCTGCAAACCACTAAATCAGTAACTCGTCCAGTAACTTTTCTTCGGCATCTCCAACTGCCAGTGCTCCCTCTTTTTGCCAGTTTTGTTTCTGCTCTCAAGACACTTGCCTCCACGCCTTCAAGAGAAGCAGAGCTGAAAATCCCTTCTTCCTGTGCCTCAAAAAGCAAGCTACTCTTAACTGAACATTTCAGCTGTTTGTTTTGCCTTTTGTCCTCCTTCTCCTCAACCCTGTCCAACTACTCCAGGTACAGCAGTGCACAGATGTGGTTATATCCATCCTAACTCCATTATCTAGTCATAGTACCTCCTTGCTTCCTCTTCCTAAGAATTTCCTGTGCTCCCACACAGATCACACCTCACAATTTTGACTGCGGTCAAGTACTTTTCTTCAGAACTACAAAGCAGTAGCAACATCTCTTATGTACCTATCTCACTTTATCTTCTATTGACAAAATAACATCCCGAACATTTACTATGAATGATATTCAGGTGCCTAAGGAAGCTGATTATATAGTTTTTTATTGAAGAGCAGCAAATTCTACAGATGAAGATAGACATTTGAAGCAGAAAGGGCAAAACAAACGGTTCCGGAAACAGGAGTAAATAAAAGGTAGAAGAAAAGGTAGAAGAACAGGATAGTTTCTAGAAGGACTTGATTTGCATCAGAAACGCAAGAAACTGGAGGCGTTAACACCTAGAGGCCTCAAAAAAAACCCCACACCACTGAGCAGGAAGAAAAGGGAATTGATCATTTCTTGGTTGATAAAGATTTCTGTCATTTAACCATGGTAGATGGTGTAAAAAGCATCTAGCTATCTTAATTTGTACAAGCATACGTAGTATCAGACTTCAGTATTACCAGAGATTACTTAATACCAAGCTAAGTATTACTCAAAGTGAGACTGAAGTGGTTTATCATTTGAGGAAGAGATTCCACTATTAAACCACAGTTTGAACTGGCTGAAACCACAGAACTTGTCTATAGAAGTTAACAGAAATGAGGTGGCGGGGGGTGTGTGTGTGATAAATTGAAAAGTCAGTATTTCTAGTATTTCAACATATAGGAGCTGTTCAGCTCTCACTGGTTTTGTCAACAGTATTTACAAAGCAGTAACAACTGCAGGAAACAGCAGATTTTGTTGTTAATTGTACTGTAAAAAGGAGGACAGGTTTGTCTTAATAGCAAAGCAGAACTGAAAAGGAACAGACGCTGCATGGGACAAGACAAAGTTGAAAACCCTTGAAAACCCTAGATGCTTCCACTGAAGTATGATGTGACAAGACATTCTATCATAGCATTCAGTGAGATTTAAAGCAGTAGATAACAATACATTCTGTGAGACTAAATACAAACTCTACACAAAGAACAATCCAAAGTTGCAGAACTGATATGCATATTATTGTATACAGTGAAGGCTCCTAAATCCCTGCACACAGATAAAGCAGATGAAATGAGTTTTAGGAGAGTTTCACAAAAGCAGCTGTTTGGCAAGGAGCAGGATTTGAAACAAGGAAGCACAACTGGCCGGGCTGGGTTTTTTTCTATTGCTTGTAAGGCAATAGCTCAAAGGGATGGCATAGCCTGGTTAGTCTTGAAGCACGTTCAGTAATAGGCCTTCTTCTAATCAATCAAGTCAACAAAATGCACTTCTATTCAGTACTGAAGTAAAATTTTCACTAGATGAAAAGGCACTGCAAGCATCCTCTCCAACTAGGAAAATACTCATTTGGCTGCCATTTGTCAGGTACTCACTTCATGCCAGAGCTATTAAGAAGCCTATGAAGAAATAGCTAGAGCTCCTTCCCTCCCTTTTTTGACAGCACACGAAGACCATCACTTTTAAGAAGCACCCAAAGCAAGCTAATCTCAGGTCACATTCTAACAAGAAGAATTTTAGTTAAGGAAACAAAGCAACAAAAAATAAAAGTAATCAAGGAACATTTTAAACTAGTAAATCACTAAATGCTTTCATGGCAGAATCAAGAGCACTGTGGACTGATCAGGCCAGTAAACAAAGCAGTTAAAGACTGTATTTTTAAAAATAGACACATAGACTCAGCTTTATCTTAGTTGAACAGCTAGAAACTAAAAGGTATGGTTGGTTGCACGAGCCAAGTCACAGCATTCGCTTGTTCCTTGGAAAAAAAAGGTTGTAAAGTCTGTACCCAAATCGAGCAAGCCAGGACACAAACAACATTGCAACTGCCTTGAAAAGAAAGCTGACTAATTTTGTAGAGACAGAAAATATACAATAGTATCAGAAATTCTGGACTAGGTGATCTCCGAAGGTCCCTTCCAACCCCTACCGTTCTGTCATCAAAAGCAGAAACATCGAAATGTATTTATGTGCTTTTGGTTAATACATCTTCATGGCAGGCACATTTGAGGTCAGTTTGAATTTGTTGCATAGATACTAATTTTTAAATGAATCACTAAAGTAATTTTTAAAATGATTAAGTTCTCATTTTAATTATATGTAACGCCTACTCAAATAAAATATTTCAGCATTTGCACAATTACACAGACAGTTTAGCCACCTCCTTGTCAGATATCTCGTTCTCTTCTAGCGTTGTTTTTCGTTTTATTTTGTTTAGCATCATTCTTTAAGTCTTCTTATCCCTCTACACATGTACAGCTTGAACCTCAGTGCAACAAGTAAAAAGAACTTACAATTTAGAAGTAGTAGTCTTCTTCAGGTTTAAAAAAAAAAAAATATTTGCAATAAGGGTTTTGACATTTTATCTAAATTGTCACAGTGATTTCATTTTTGGAGGAAGGATTTTATCCCTGTTTATTCATTTTTAAAAAAGCTTGACTTGTACTTAGCTGTCTTCATGAATGGCTGTTGTGCCACCAGGAAATTAACATGCTCTTGCATATAACCACAGTGAGTATTAGTTAGGCTATGTCTATTTAAATTTTTTTAAAAAAAGAAGTCTTATACAATTTATTAACCTATTTATTTTTCATAGCTTTTTTAATATGAAAAAAACCCTAAGCTCTGTAATGACATCAGTTTTACAACCACTGCCTCTCAGAAAAGCAAAACACAGGATGCAATATTCAAGATTATTTGTGTGTCTGTTTTAAAACAGATTCTGAAACTGGTATGTAGAAAGCTAAGTGCATCCATCACCTTGAAAGGTGACTTAGACACCTCAGAAAAAAACTTACTCCCCATGCCAGGAATAACAATGTTTCTCGCTTCCCTGCCTCCCACCAACAGTCAGCGGCCATTCCAAGAGCCACAGTAATTTTTATTACCCACAGTTTTAATTTTTTCATTCCAGGAAGAAAAAAATATCCGTGATAACTTACTGAAAATTAATTGTTCAAATCAGTGTAATATTTATTCAAAAAAATAGGGATGAAGTATATAGATAAGTACAAATAATAAGAATCAGTTTTCATTTATTACTACTACAAACGTATAGCATATTGATAGGTGTATGACATTTACAACAGAAACTGCTTAATACAAAGCTCATACCAATAAGACCTATTTATTTTACAACTGTTTGTAAAAAAACATTTGCTAAAACTGTTGTGTGACACATGATAATCAGTTGTACAACACAATGCTATTATAATTAAATGACATCAACTTTTCCTATAGTATTGAGTTCATTGAGATACTTTCAGTATGTAATAGCAACTCTCCTATAGTCTCTCCTTCACTGATTCTCCTTTAAAAGTAAGATCTATTAAAAAGTTTCGAAAAAAAACATTGTTACTGCTGAATAAAGCAACCTACAATTTATCAATTGTGGCCCAATGAGTTGTCAAGCGATACTTTCCAATGTCTAAATTCCTTTTTAAAAAACAGAATTCCTTGAATACATTCAGTTCAAAAAACCTTAAGGCAAATGGAAGTTCAACCCTAAATAAATCCTTCTAGACAACTATGTATTCTCAAATAATTGTGCCCTGAGCAACTCTGACACCTACAGCAACATTAACTAAAAAACTTCTAATTTTATGTTTTAAGGTTCTCTTAATATCAAAAATAGCCCAAAGCCCCCACACTCCAGGAAACATTTGAAACCTACCAGTTAAGAATTACATTTAACCACCACTCCAAACCAGATGCCAATGAACACTAGAATTGAGTTTCTCACAGCCTCTTACAGTTCCTCAGTACCAAATATTTCCACAAAAGAATTAAGAACCTGCTTGAATAAAGTCTGCTGTCAGAACTAAATACACCAAAACAATGCGTCTCAATTTTAAAGGTTCTGTTAAGGATCCTCACAATAATGCACAATTACCCAACACTACTTGTGAAGATTCCTGGTACTGCAAATTGCTGCTCCTCCCCAAATCAAACCAGAACATACAACTTGCTACCCACATCCTTCTCATTCTCAAATACATGTATCTAAGCACAAAAAAAAAAAATACAAAAATATCTGAACAAATAGAGTACAGTCTGTAACGAGTGTTAAACACAGATTTATCATTCGACCTCTCAAAATTCCACGTTCGTTTCATAATTCCATGTGCAGTGCATGTTATACTGGTTGTTTGGGAATGTCTCAAGTTCAAAGTTAATCTCATGCCTTTTGTTTCTTCGAGAGACAGTATTCAACGTTTCTTCAAGTCTTTCCATGGCTTCTGGGCATGCCTATGTTTTTAGTATCTTGGAAACCTATCCTGTCCCTTTTGGTATAGCTGTGACAAAAGAATAACGCTTATGTTACGTTTTCAGTTATGCTGTTTACATACGCACCTTCCAAATTTGCTGTTTGCACATTGCATATATACAAGAAAAGCCATCCCCAAAAGCATCAAAACTGAATGTCCAAAGAGAAAATACAAACATACATGATGCAACATTAAGGAACTTCTAAACATTCAGCACTGTACACCCTTTTCTCTTGGATCATTGTTTTCTTAAAAATGGAAAGAGATGAAGAAAGAACCCAGAGCAATGTGCAGCACTGGGGCCACTCACATATTCAAGTGTGAACTTCAAAAATGAGATAAAGTAAAATAGTACTTTCGTATTTTGTAACACTATCCCTACAAACTCACAATCAAAATGTACCAAGCAAAAGAAAAAAAAGAAAGAAATTACCCAAATTGCATATCCTTCCCCAAAATACTCAGTATTTCAGAGATATCCTATTATACCATAAATACTGTAGTAACATTTAAACCTTTAACAATGGTTAAACCTAAATAACAAACCTTTAAACCATTAGCAATGGTTCAGAGCTAAGCTGGCTCTGTAATATGTAAAAGACATCAGCATCAGATTTCTTGATTTATAATTCTTTTTAACCACAACAATTATTACTATCTTAACAGTCTTAACAAATGAAAAATAAACCAAGTAAAGAAAACGAAAGCACAAAATTTATGACGTGGAAGGATGAAAGTAACAATAAATTTTGAAATCCTATGCTGTACAGTGAAGGAGATTAGACATAGTACAGGTACGCAGCCCACGTGTAATCAGTTAAGAGCATTCTCCCAGCTATGTCTGATCTGTATGCTCTGCACATTTTTGAGTGTTTTGATTGCATACAAACAAACTGTTGTATCTAAAAACCAACATCATTTAAAGACCAGTAAGCCTGTGTGTCAGGCTTGCTATTAACATACTCACAAGCGATAAATCCATTAGAAAGAAATAGAAATTTTTAACAGAAAGTTTAATTTCAATTATACTTTCATTAATGACAAATAGCTATTGCTGTTACAACAACATCAAAAAAAGCCAGTAGTAAAAGGTCCAGTCCAGCTCGTTTGGCCTCACTGGCATGAATTTCATTTTGTTACTTAAGAACAAAAGAAGTCTTTGTTACTTAAGACTTCTAATAAGAAGTAAACCCATGTTATGAATAACAGGATAAATTTAAGAAGTATTAATGTTTATGTAATTTTAATTTATAAGTCAAGTAGTAATTACCTGCTTGTATTCACCAACGCAGTTCTGACAGCAGAATCTTTTCTGCTGACCATCAATAATAAGAATATTGTTTCCAGCTCCTTTACTAGGCAAATACTCCCCACAATGCTCACAGCAATTCATTATTAAACCATTCGCCATCCTGTATCTATTGAAGCAGTGGTCACTGCACAGCTTATGAGTCATATTTTTAAAGCTAACTTCATGACGAATCTAAAAAATAAAAATAAAAAAAGTATTCTATCACCACACAGTTACCTGAAACTACTAGACAAGCCAAAGTCTTACATTCAAGTACAATAACTAAAACCAGATTATACTATCTCACTATTCAAGAACAGAGATGCTTGAAGTGACCGTGAAATACAGAAACAGAAATTGGGTGTTTCTGTTGTCTTCAGCGTTCTAGGAAAAAATTTTGGACACATTTGCTCTTGTAGCCTAGAAGCAAAGATCACAGGGAAGCATGTAATAATTGCATATTAGAGTAGGTCAATTTATGCAATTTTATGAAATGCTCAATTTGCAGGCTAACAACATGGCATATAAAGTAGTAGCCTGAACTATGGTGGGTCCAGTAACAGCATCAAAAGTAAATTAGTACATGCATGAGAATTTGAAATCATGTATGTTCAACATATCTCTAAAAATATTTGCAAAATCTTTCAAAATATACAGCAAAAAAGTAAGTAATAGTAAATCTTGACTTCAAGATTAATTCTTCTATGTGGGAGATCGGGGTTATAATTACAAGATTCTACACCTAATAAAATTGTTGACAGTAGCTACAAGGTACCGGCAAAAGGCACTTCAAGTTTCTGTAACAAAAATCAGTATTAACCTCTTTGAATTCTTTCTTTCTTCAGTTGCTCTTCATGAATATTAAGGCTGCATATCTTAGTATCTCACTGCATATGAAAATACTGAATCAGATTTTAAATTTCCCTATTTCCAGTTCTCTTATTTCAGAATGCAAGTTATTAATAGGATCACTACTGAGAAAGACAAAGAGAAAAAGCAGTCAGCCAGACCTCAGTTAGTTTACCACAGATAGTGCATCTTGATTTAGTCAAAACTCCTTTCGAGGGATTCTGTTTATCTTCATAGAAGGATAAACATGATGTACTGCAAAACTCCTGGAAAGACTCACTTGAATCAACTTGAGCAACAATGGTACCTTTCATTGTTGTTATATCTCTGAAAGACAAAAAAAACCCTCTAGTGTGCATGTGGATAAATACATATATATATATATATATCTATTTAAACAAGAACACTTTACATCTCGTAACATTTGTTCTTCCTTTTAATGTTTACATTTCAAACCGGTTTTGTAGATGTACAGTTGTTAGTCACATGTAAACACTAAGTTTAACAATATTTTTACAACTACTTTAAGTACTGCAAGTACAATATCTTTCCTGTGCAAAACCTTATTTTTTTTGTTTGGATTTGGGTTATTTTTTTTCCCATTACATTATTCTAGAACTAAGTGACTTTAATGCACCATTAGTTAACAGCTGTGTCAAACTCAATCTTTACACAAAAAATTAACAGAGTAAATTTAAACTAGCCCTTTTGCAACTTTACACAAAAGCTATGCTTAAGTTCCATATGAAAAAATCAGCTTTGTTGTAAAAGACAAAATTTATAGTAAAAGGTATTTATTTGTATATAACTTCACCATTCCAGTATTAATCCCAGGACAGGATGAGGGGAGGAGAGAAGGTTGTTTTCTCATACTTTAATAAACATAATCAAAAAGCTTAAAACTCTACCACAAACTTGCCTTGAAGTTTTATCATATAAACATTTTTTAAAAGTTAATTCCGTCATTAAAGTTCCAAAGCACCTGAACAGTTCATGCAGCTGCTCATGAAACTGCACCAATTTAATGCATTAAACCAGACAAGCATCCATTAATAAAACTAATTTGAAACAGAACAAACCTTCTTCTAACTAAACTGACTTACACTGTTTTTCACTGAAGTTAATTCTAGACTTGCTGATTTTCAATTGTATATTGCACATGCTGCAAACTTAGCGAAGCTGCTAACACCATGCTTGTCAGAGCACCTTTGTCACCAGGTCTACCAAACTTGAGGTCGTTTCTAAGGTAGTTTCACTCTTAATCCCAAACTACCACATACCATAAACTGGAAGAAAGAAGAAATAAAAGCCTCCCCCCACTTGCCGTCTAAGGAAGAAAACTATTATTGACATACAGGAAATGCCATTGGGCAGAATAAATTAAAAATTGATTGGGCACGTCTGGATCTCTATTGACATCACAATGGGTCACCAGTTGGAAAAGACATGCACCAGATACTCATATCTAGGAGCCCTAAAACTAGGATGAGTGGGATACATTGGAAAAATGTTGTATGCTTCCCCAGACAGACTCCCTTGAAAATCAACTGGATTATTAACACTTGCAAGCCTGCCTTCTTCCATCAAAGGAAAGTCAGCGTATTTTGGCTTGCCCTTTGGCAAGCTAGTAAGGATTTGTGCTGGGGAGTGTTATCACTTCTCTTCGGCAAAACAAAGCCAGAGCTCCTGCCCTGAGGAGCTTACAGTTTCTAGTTGGATTCCACCACGACTTACAAACACTATTAACTTGTATGAAAGCACATATTAACCTATACCAAAGGACACAAGTGAAAAGTCAAAAAGAGTAACACAAGTCAATAAAAGTTATAAATGCTAAGGAGAATGCCAGATATTTCCTCTACTTTCCTTCTTACAATAATTTCTATGCTATTATGTAGTTACAAAGGTTGAGTGCTTGAAAAGTGGTTTACAACGAAATATGCAAGAATTCTGACTTTTCAGATGGGGTTATACAATTTTTTTAAAAGTTATTATAGGCTTCACTTTTTCCACTTAAAGTAATCTATGTATTTAAAGGTAAATCTGAGCATTACCACTGAAAGTCTGACCTATGACATATCAACTATTATCTATCCAACCTACATTATCCTTTCACTGAACTGCAATCTAACAATATTATGTCTGCTTTAGCAGGAAAAGAATGCAGAAGCAAGCGTGGAGCAAAGAGTACCTAGTTTGCTACCACCAGGTAGCCAAAGTTTGGCAAAAAAAAGGCTGGATAAGATTGGGCTTCGCAACAAAGCCATGCTACAGAGGAACAATTTCATGCGTATATTGCCTTGTATTTAACTGTGATTGAGTAAGCAACCCCATACTACTGGAAGAACGAAGACCAACATCACCTCAAAAATTGTGAAAAGTGATTTCTCGGAGGTTCTCTAGAAATCAAATACACTATAACTATTTTAAGTAACCTCAAAAGCTAGAAGAAATAAGTTATTTTCCCCATCATTCAAAAATAAAGCCTTTTCATTTAGGGCAGTGCACGTAGCCCCTTACAATACACAGACAAGTATCTCCAAAGTAGCAAGACAGCACAGATTTAGCCATGAATTTTCAAGATTTCAGACAGAAATAAAAAGATGAGTCTAATCTTCATCTTTGCATATAATGCACCTACCTGAAGATGGTAGTCACCAATTACTTAAAAAAAAGTCTATAAACATGTACAAGCCAATAGAAAGAGTACAGAGTGCTTTTAACTAGCTCTGTAGAGGCGAAGGTTGAGAGTTTTTACACATATTTTTTAAAAGCTAAAATATGTTAAATCTGCAAGGTTTTCAGTCCACCAAAGTATGAATACACAAGATATCAACACTTTCTGTAGTTTATTTTTACTGATCTCAAGGGAAAAAAAAAAAGAAAAATAGAGTTATTCAGCCCAGTAGCTTATGTCTGAATACAAGCCACTAAGTAAAACTTCTTCACTAGTTTAAATCTGCAACTGAGCAAAGACCACGCTCTCCAAAACATACATTAATGAAGGTAGTCTTTACTGCAAGCCTTTAGGTCAGCAAGAATTCATCATTTAACCAGTGTCACTGCAGGGTGTACTGGATAGAGTTTACTGAAAAAATATGAAAAAGTGCAAGTATCTCAGTAATCAGTATGCTCAAAGAAAAAGACAGTACAGTTATTTTGTTGTTACAGTAATTTGTACTGTAATAGTACAACTATGGAAGACTTCTCTTTGGTAATTTTAAGTTTGGGAAATAATGAAAAATTACAAGTCAAACCTAATCAATAATTTAGAGAAAGACACTTCTAGGCATGCTTGTCACTCCCTCTGTGCTGCCCACTTAAGGTATCTTCAACTTCAAAAGTTGTCACAGTTGCCCCTAACTATGGGGAAACTCTAAGGCTTCTCTTCTCCCCACACTGTCAACAGTCGAAGAGCTCCCAAATTTCTTCCAGCTTCTTGCAAGTATCAGTTTCTACTCCTTTATCTTAATCTATCAAAAAGAATGCTTTCTATGCAACACAAGGTCCACTTTTTTCCACAAAAGTCTTTAAATCTAAAGAATTGTCACAGGATATATTGTAACTTGGACACCTTACCTTTATTTAAAAAAAAAAAAAAAATCAGTAATTTTTAGTGTATTGGCTTTCATAGAAACAATCTGCCATATTCCAAATTCAAAAGCTGGTATACTTTTTATTTTGTAGCTGGTATGGTGAATTCAACATTTCCAAACAACATTAAAGAGACACTACATAAAGTACTTCTATAGTCAAGATTTTATATCATTAATGGAGCAATTCCCATACATGCATGAGAATCTCACATATTACTGGATTTAGCTCCTAATATGAAACAAAATTTAAAAATCCCTTACTTTCTGCACATAACACAAAGTTTCTTTGGAGTGGGTTTGTGCGAGAATGATGAGAGGCAGGTAGTAGAACAAAAAAGGTGAGCTGATCCTTTTCGCTGATACGCAGTCTGTCCCTTTTGTAAAGGCTTTTTGCAGTTTGCACATGTGACTTTAACCTGTTTAGAAGGCTGCTGCTGGGCGGAAGGCTGGAAAATCTGTTTAGGAAGTGATGCTACAGGTGACAAGGAATCCACACCTGGTTGCTTCTGATTTCTAGGGAAGGAAGCTGACTGGGATATCCAAGAATCTTCAAGACAAAAAAAACATAAAAGTGAACAGATGTGTACATATATATATATAGAGAGAATAATATTCACAGATATATGATCATAAAATAATTTTTCTGTTGGAAATGAGAATTAACAGGAGGAAGATGATATTTTAGAAATTCAGGTTTAAAGTAAAACGCTGTTTGGTGGTACCACTCTCCACTGTTACAAAGCTTCAGAATACGAACAAATTTCAGGATGGTCCCATTCTGCATCTAGTGACAAGTTCTGCAGACCTCAATTCACTTGCACTGGGTTTGCAAACTGGCAGTTTTATCTTCAGACAAACAAAACTGCAATTACCAACTGCAATTAAAAAAAAAAAGATACCAACAGAGAACATGAATTTCTAAACTAAGGTTTGAAATAGAAACTCTACAAATTTATATAGATTTTCATTAGTTATTTTGTTCTAAATCTTTAACAAGCATTGTTTGTCTGGCCTTGGTGATAAACCCTAGAGTTTGGGGTCTCCGTACAGGTTTCCTAGTCCAGCCTGCAGCCAGAGAACTACACTGCAGTTAGAGCTCCACAGCGGGGATCTGCATTTACATCACTGATTCCTGTAAGAGTTCTTGTTTTTCTCAATAACCTTTTCAATGCAATGAAAACCACTTAATGTGCAAACTGGCAAAGTCATGAGAATTCCAAGTCTTCCTCAGTAGAAATCAATGTACCTAGAAAATAACATTTCATTAAGTTCTGGCAGTACACAAATCCATGACCCTGTGTTCCAGACTTCAGTAGTCTTCCATCTGCATTTCTGTACAATGGAGTACTAAGGAATGAAGTCACCTTTGCCCAATCTTTTGTAGCATAACATGCTACAGAGAAACTTCGACACAAGAACTTAGGTAAAACTTTTTCCCCAACAGAAATATATCTAGAAAGATAACATGCTTCTGTTAAATTACATGCTCGGTATCTTGGTTTGGAGCACAATATGCAGTTCCGGGTGGGGTGGGGTGTAAATATCTCCAAATAAAATGTAATTTCTAGGCTTTTCTCTGGAATTTAAGCTTTCATTTTAAATTATTATCACCAGAATTTAGGAACATTGAGCTTCTGAAGAATGCCAAGAATGATATGTTACTTAAGCATGAAATAAAACCTGAACAGAAATGTCTTTCCATTATAAAAAACCCAAACATTCATACACATTTTCAATAGTACATGTCAGCTAGCCCAAACAGTGTCCCAACACTTGGGACTTACCTTTCAATCTTTTTATTCCCAGCATCTGGAACAGTACTTCACCGACTTACTGACTAGTAAATACCTCCATAAATATTACTGTATTTGGTAGTACTTGTATACTACTTTTAAGTAAAGAGTAAACACAGTATTTACTGTAACTAAATAAAAATCCTAAAGCCTTGAATGCCTTACTGCAGTAACTCAGTATATTCCTGGAGTGGTATTACAACTAGTATTAATAAGGAAATATAAAACAGATTATTTTAAATTCTGTAACTCTAGATAACAAAAACCTTAATCCATAGACTTCAGCAACTGCCATACCTTAATTTTAAGGGACGTTATCTTGGTCCATAAGAATTTATTAAACAGGAGGCACCCTTTTCCTCATACTATTTTCTGAAGTCCTCTTTCTGTTTTATTAACAACGTATTCTTCTGCATAGTTTTAAAATTCATTTCAGGGCAAAGTTCCAAGAACCCTTGTTACAGCAACAAACAACACACATTCCTTAGCATATAGAAGATCATTTTCCAGTGTGACTTTGTAGCTGTCAAGGATGTTCTATTTCTCAGACACTTTGGAAATTTACCCATCGTAGTGCTTGAGGGTAAATAGAAGAGCTGGAACAAAGAGGTGAGGGAAAGGAAGCAGAACAAAACACATTCCTCTTTAAACCATTAAAGAAGTTTACCTTTGAAGGCATGAGTATCCATACTGACAAACTAAGATATGTTACCACAGTGCTTAAAGTTAAAATTCACTTGGCTGCCCTGTTCCAGCTTTTCTATACTATTATGTCTACTACCTCAGATATATTTATATCCTGGTAGCACTTTAACACCTTCAAATATTTTGAGATTCTTCTCTTTTCTCATAGGTTTCAAGTGGGACCACATTGTACCTCTTATCGGGATTAGGTAGCACATGCAGCAGAGTTACATGTGCTTTTAATTCAGTAGGGCTCAAATGCCTCTAACGAAAACTTGAATTTTCTAGGTTCATTTGGGTTTAAAACTTTTACCATGACTTCCCAGTACCTCATTAAGTCTACTTCAGTATTTCCTTAGTATCTTAAGGCTTCAGAGAGCCTCCCATAATTGACATTTTGTTGCATTTCTCCTTCTACAAATATACCAGAAGAACACCAAAAGATCTTCTTGCCTTTTTTTCTTTTACTTCTTCCCTATCACATCTTCATAGACATTATTTTTTACATTGTGACTTTTCTTCACATCTCATTTTTTAACCATGTTACCTCCTCCACTTTATATTCTCTACAAAGGATCTGTAAAATCTGTTTTTCATGTCCTCGAACTGAAACGGTGTATCACACTTCCTTAGCTGATTCCTGATGAGTTTCACTGCCCTTATGTCTTCATCCTTCACGTTCCTATCTGCAACTCTTTAATGGCTAAGTTTATGAGACTGTACAGCTTCGTGTTCACTTTCTTGAGCTCTTGCTGGAACCCCTCTCCTACGAAGACAGGCTGAGAGGGTTGGGGTTGTTCAGCCTGGAGAAGGCTCCTGGGAAACTATTGCAGCCTTCCATACCTAAAAGGGGCCTACAGGAGAGATGAGGAGGGACTCTTCATCAGGGAGTGTAGCGATAGGACAAGGGGTAACGATTTTAAACTGAAAGAGGGGAGATTTAGATTAGATATTAGGAAGAAATTCTTTCCTGTGAGGGTGGTGAGGCACTGGAACGGGTTGCCCAGAGAAGCTGTGGATGCCCCATCCCGGGAAGTGTCCAAGGCCGGGTTGGATGGGGCTTTGAGCAGCCTGGTCTAGTGGGAGGTGTCCCTGCCCATGGCAGGGGGTTGGAACTAGATGATCTTTAAGGTCCCTTACAACTCTAACCTTTCTATGATTCTTCTTACTATAATAGCTGTTTAGGGTGCTCCCATTCTTTTTCACTCATTCCTGCTCTAAAACACTATAAAATTATTCTTTACCCTCATTTGCACCACTACGTTTATTTGTGGAGCAATCTTGCAAAAATGGCTCAATGAAATAATGACTTTTTAAAAAAGCTGAAAAAACTGTATCAGCACAACCTGGGGCAGAGGTGGAGAGGAAGACAGTAATAAAGTTTTACAGCAGTAGGTAGCTCTTGAAATGTATTCAGATACATCTGCATTAATGACCTGGTTCAGATGAGGGCAATACTGAACTTCATCCTCAATTGACTAGGTGTTGGTTCTATTTTTGGAGCAGTTTTGATGGACAAAAACCAGATTCTTTCTCCAAAAACTTTGATATGGTTCCCCCCCAAAATTTTTGCTGCTAAACTGGACACATATGGATGACAACCTCATCTAGTGAAAGATGTCCCTTCCCATAGCAGGGGGGAGGGGGGAGTTGGACTAGGTGGTCTTTAAAGGTCCCTTCCAACCCAAACCATTCTATCAAATGTTCTTCAGTGCTTACTGGGACACTAGGTTCTGAATTAATGTACTGGACAGAAGTTTCTCTGACGTGCACCTACTGCTTCCCATACAGTGGAGTCACTTAGCCGAGGGGAATACAATAACACTGATCTAGAAGAAATCTTCCAAGCCACATATAGAATCACTTAGGTTGGAAAAGACGTTTTAAGATCATCAAGTCCAACCCTTAACCTAACAATGCCAACTCCACCACTAAACCATGTCCCTCAACACCACATCTACACATCTTTTAAATACCTCCAGGATGGCGACTCAACCACTTCCCTGGGCAGCTCTTCCAATGCTTGACAACCCTTTCAGTGAAGAAATTTTTCCTAATATCCAATCTAAACCTCCCCTGATGCAACTTGAGGCCATTTCTTCTCATCTTATCACTTGTTACTTGGGAGAAGACGACACCCACCTCACTACAACCTCCTTTCACATAGCTGTACAGAGCAGTAAGGTCTCCCCTCAGCCTCCTTTTCTACTGGCTAAACATTCCCATTTCCCTCAGCTGCTCCTTGTAAGACTTGTGCTCCAGCCACTTCAACAGCTTTGTTGCCCTTATTTGGACATGCTCCAGCACCAACATGTCTTTCTTATAGTGAGGGGCCCAAAACTGAACACAGTATTCAAGGTGCGGCCTCACCAGTGCCGAGTACTGGGGGATGATCACTTCCCTAGTCCTGCTGGCCACACTATTTCTGACACAAATACATATAATGTATTTGCCAGAGCCTCACTACTGAGCTACTATTTAGCTACTATTTTTCTAACAACATGCAGATGTCACATGTCCTAATTCCTTTGTCTTTAGGTGAAAAAGAAGCACTACCACAGAACAATACATGTTTGCATCTTCAAGGCTTTAAATCTTCCATATAGGAAGCAAACATGAATAATAGGTCTTGTTCAAGATGCAAGCTAGAATGTCCTAGCAAGGTAGCACACTAGTTCTGAGATTTGCAAAACTGCTCTGGAAATTTATGTATTTAGTCCTTAGATAAAGTTTTGACATTCAACAAATTCTAGCTAGAAAATCCCTAAAGAAAGTTAGTATCTGAAAACAAAGTTTGCTATCCAACTTCTTACGTCCTGTTTCTGAACTATAAGCAGGGTTTCTCAATCTATGTTCTTCAAATTATATAAATCAAAGCATTTTTATCATCAGTAGGCTTAAATTAACTAAGCAGGAGTCTCCACCTCCATTGGAAATGTTTTCGAAATCTGGAAATCAGAACAGATGGAACACCACTGATCCAGAAAAGATGAATCTATCCTTAGCAATCTTAGATTGGAATTGTCTAGAATACATTAAACATATGTAAGATCAAATGCTTCCTGTCATATTATCAAAGTTTCCAACAGGCAGGGTTAACTTCTGCTAATAAGATTTTTTAGAAGAAAAGGAGGCAACTTCCAGGGAAAAAGAACAAAATTGAAACTTAGAACTTGAAAACCTTTCCTTTACATCTTTATAAGTACAAAAACCCTTAAGTGATCCGCACCTACCGTGTTTCAGGCTTTTTCTTGTGTAAAAGCCATTTCCACTATAGTTGTCTTCCCTCTCTCTTCCTCTTGTTTCTTCTTCTCATGTTCTTTGTCATTTTTCTAATTTCTCGTTTGGTATTTTTCTCCTTCTCTTTTACCCGTGGCAGCCCTTTCTGCTTTCTTTTGAACCTACTGCTCTTTATTTTTCAAATATATAGACCACAGACATAAAAAAAAATCCTATACACATACACCTTGAAATACATCTCTCATATCCACTTATGAGTCAGTCGTCTTCATTAAATCCCTAAAAGGATTCCCAGCCACTACTGTCTCTCTGAACTCAATCTATTTCAATACCGCTATGGTCCAAGCCTACAAGACTTCACACTGGCAAAATTCTCCTGTGTCTCTCTTAATCACAACAAAAAATAAAAGTTCAGTAGCTTAAGGCACATGCCGATTTTCTTAAGATGCACTTTCTCCAAGAAAAACAAAGGCACTACTTTAAGGTAACAAATGCTTTAAGTTCTCATCCATGACTACTTGACCATCTGAGTTACAAGAATCATACCCCATGTCTAAGGGATCAACTAGCAATGGTGGGAATTTTGGTTGTAAAAGATTAGGAACTGAATTCCTAAATTATTCAGTGAGACACACGAAGTATAAAAACTTCCCAGCTTTAAAATTCAGAAGTCAAATTTTGACATCAGTTTCAAGATTAACACAAAAATCCCACAATCTAACGTCTGACTTTAAGCTTAGCTTCATACTGCCATTTCCACAATACAATATGAAAGGTATTAAGACTTTTGCAAAAGTACATTTGGTAATATATGACCAAATTGAAGAACTGCACTATTTAAATATTTGTTGAAAAACAGGTTAAAAAAAAAAATCCATGCATTTCAATTAGCATATAAGCAAATTAAAAAAATCATGCATCAACAAAGATCTACTGCACCTAGAATCTACTCATTTAAAATTTTCCTTTTAAAATGATGCTAACTAATCTGAAGTTAAACCTGTAGCAAAACTGGCAATTTGGCTTTCCTTTCCCCCCACTTCTAGCCTAACAGGGCAGCAGAGTAGCAGTATATGTTGGAACTCGGAAGGTTTTAAATTGCTTATGTGAAAGCTTAAATTCTGTAGAATAGCAATTCCAGAAAACCATTCATGGCTGCTCCATTTGGCTTTTAGCAATACCTCTTTACTTGCTAAATCAGGAGACAATACACTGCTATTTACATACAGATAGAACAAAACCAGCCAATTCAAATTAATTAATACTGTATGATACAAATACATGTTATCACAGGTGACTAAACAGCAATTATAAAGTGTGTATAACTTACTGCGGGAATATGCGAGTCCACAAGTAACCTGGACCCTGTTTTGTTAAGCATTGTAAATACCGAGAATTGCTCGGTATGCAATGAATTATGACAGCTAGCTGCTTACAGCTTAAGATCAGACTTTCAAATTCAGGTTTTTTGCATGTCAAATTATATTCAGATGGCAAGACAACAGATCAGTAAACTAATATTTAAAATAACTTTGATGCATTATACTAGTCACAGAACTGCACAAAAAGGTACAAAACTTATATAGATATACTCACCTCTAGTTGTGTCAGTTAACGGGGTACGCTTAAGCCATAAAGAACTTCATCTAGAAATACTTGTGTCTCAAAACATCTGAAGGTATCGCTAACTGCTAAACTGGGATATTTTACCTACCTAGCACATTAAGTCATTGAGTATATTTTATTCCAGAGTCACAGATAAGGTTGTGATGGGGATAAAGGGAATGGAGATCTTTCATATGAATTAAGCTAAAAAACTAAGCAGTGCCACTGTGAAAAATATTTTAATCAAACATTCTATTATTTATTGTCAGCTTTTAAGGAAATGGTCAGAATTGCAACTTACCAGGATTATGATGAGTCACAGATTCTCCATTTTGAAATACATCTCCAGCCACGTTCATTCTACCAGGATTGAAAGGTCCTACACCAGTCTTGGTCTGTGAAGTCAAAGATGGGGTGTATGTTTGCATATTAACACCAAAATTACTTGACTGCAGTCCGTTAGATACATCTCCCAAGTTGGCATTCTGCAGTGATGTTACATGTGTAATCATTAAGTTCATGTCACGCCCTTCAGCATTTTCTAAATGACCATCACTCACAGAGCTCATAGCACCTGTTTCTAATGTAGTAACATTAGCAATCTGAATTTCAGAGTCTGGTTCTGTGGTTATACCACTATTACCTATTCCTGAATTTACCTTACTTCTTGAAAAACTGGAAGCTGAGAATTCCATATCGTTGGTTCTATTTTTACACTCTGGAAGTCTTCGTTCATTAAAACTGGAAGCATTCTTCTCTTGTCCTTGATTTGTTTCAATGTCTTCTTCATCATCAATAATAATAGTTTCACTTATACTCCCCTTTTGAGAATTTACGTCTTTTGGAGGAGGAAGCATTTTGCAATCATTCCCTTGCAGTTCTTCATTTTTTGATGATGTAAATGCAGTGTTCCTTTGATCTGCTATTAGTGATGTAGAATTTTGCGGAGGTTGTATAGGTTCAATAAAAACTACATCATCGTCATCTTCTACAGGCGAGTTTTGGAATTTATTAGGTCTAGAAACTAAAGAACTTGGTGGACCTCCAAATGTATTTCCTACATTTGCAAGACCTGCTGCCATGGTGGTATTCCCTAGTAGACCAGGAGTACGTTCAGACAGTTCTAATCCTCCCAGAGGACTTGTGTCCATTCCAGATCTGCTGTTTAAAGAAAAACATAAAGCAAGAAAAGAAAAGACATACCCAACTTCAGAGTAAGATATAACTTTCCAGGACCAGTTCTTCAACAATAACTACAGAATTAATAGTCCCAGCTTTTACTTTGTTTTCTTCCTGAGATCATATAAAGAAAAAACAAAAGTTTCTCTGTGCTCTTCTTTGGATGTCTTAACATTCATTTACTTTCTAATCCTGTACTACCAAAAACATACTGCCAGTACCAACATTTTCCACACAACAGCTACACATCATTATGTTTAGCAATACATACATGCATACACAGGAAATAGAATTTTTGATGGTATTTATTAAAAGATCCTTATTTCTCAGTCCCTTTCCCACCCACATATGCACACAACGATCCTATAACACTGCTTCTCTTAGACTGCAAAGCAAGATCAAAAGTTAGACATGCAGAAAGAAAATCTGAATTCCTATTAAATTTCATTCCTATTAGAAGTGTTACAGAGTTTCAATATCAGTAACTTATACAACAAAAGACCGAAGTGCATATCCAAGTGTCTAGCAAAAAAAAAAAAGCGACATATTAACGACTTTGAAATTAAACTGATTTTCCCCCAACCCCACACTGCCAAAGCTCCTTATGTGACCCCAATATAACTGGAGCACAGAAGTAAGCAAAAGAGATATGGAACTGCTGTACACGACAAGAGCAGACATATTAATGAGCAATGGAAGGTGTACAGCAACCTCTCTCATTTCTAGCCACTACCAGAGGCAGCTCATTTGAGGTCCTTACTACCTCACGTTCCACCGCAGCTTTCAAGAACTTTATCTCTTTTTAACAGCAAGTGATGCTTCTTCAAGCTTCTTCTCAACCATTTCTTTGCCTGGGGGTTTCTGTTTGCTTTTAGTAATTGTTCAGTTTGGGGAATCTGTTGTTTATAATTGTCAATTCTGCCATGAATTAAAAAAATTACAAAAAAGCAACCTGGACAAAGAATTCCTGTACCTGTAATTCCAAACCGGTACATGATCAGTGCTAAAGGACCTAATATCTCGCTAAAAACCATCTGTACTAAAAATCAGTAAGTTCAATAGATCTTCATATACACAACCAGAAAAATACAGATATAATTATAGGATAATTTGGGCATGCCTTGGAGTATACGCTAATGTGTGATATCACTGAGCTTTTGTGAAAGGCTAGAAAGTAGCTTTATGTGCTTTTTAATAAATCCTTTAGAAAGGAAGGTAAATAGAGGAAGCAGAAATATCCTGCTCATCAATACTTACCCATCTAGAAATCCACTGCAATCTGTTTACCTTAATAAGTTGCTCCAAGAGGTTTTTTTTTCTTTCCTGTGGGGAACCTGCTCTTCTTGTATCAACTTGCTGCCCTCCACAAAAGCAGTGCGTTCTGAAACAAGGTTAAAACAAACATTACATATTCTAAAAAGTTTCCTCATCTCAAACTTCTTCTACCAACTACATTCATTAAACTGACTTCCTCCTAAATTTACAGGTTAAGTTCAAACCTGACTTTTAGCACTATCATCCTACAATGTCAGGGAGAGAATGTCAGTCTATACAGTCATTACCGCAAGTAAAGCAGCGGCACTACTGTTTATTCTAGATTTTCCACTCCGTCACGTGATATTTCCAGAATTCTTTGTTTGATGCTTTATAGACAGATAGAAAAAAATATAGTGTTTGGTAAGAGACAGACAGACATAACTGCAATTAAGTAATCAAAGACTAGAATTGAGAAGTATATCTGCAATAGAATATTAAGGAAATAAATGGTTCAGGTAAACTAAGCTATTGAGAAAAGAAACCTTAGCAGTTACATTTCTTTGCTTTTTATCACGTCAATCTCCTTGATGCTTGTAGCAGAATATACTATGCTAAATTAAGATATAGCAAAAGGAAAATTACAGAACATATGTTCTAAATTAGGCTTACAATGCAATATAAACCTTACATTGCTAGTAATTTTCAAATTGTATATATGCATTGCAGTGATTCTTAGCACAGGTTCAGGCATCCATAGCTTATATTAACACATGTGAACATTCACAAGAGATTGAAAATGTTCAAAGTTCAAGCCTATATTTATTCTTCAGGTTTTATAACAGTCATTAGGTTTCCCACACTTGGCAGCATTTTTAAAATAGAGAGTATCAACTTGTGTTGTTATCTCCTGTTTGAGGACAGCCCTTAAAATCCCCAGACAGTAAACAGGCCCAGAGGAATAAAGCTCAAATATTCTTCTACGCATTCGCAACATTATTCAAGCGCTCTTGTCCATTAACTAAGTGGCAGCAGGGCGGGACAGGGGGGAGGGCAAGGGGCAGGACAGAGCAAACAGCAAAGCTGTGAACTAGATTAATCCTAGAAGAGAGGCGACCACCTTTTAATTCCTTCATATGTTAGCCTTACAGCCAAATGCCATTACGTAATAGCATTTGAACTGCAATAAAGGTAACATTCAATTGGAATGGGAGAGGTTTTCTTACAAAAAAAAAAAAAAATTGTATTATCAATGCAGTTGGCTTGTACCTCCCTGGAAACCAGTCAGTTACACTGAAGATTAATTTAATCAAATATTCTCTTTTACCTATCTTATTTTTCCCTCTAGGGCTGAATAATTCAAAGTCAGATGTCCCTACAACTCAGCTTTTGCTGAAAAGCACTCATTCAGTTCACTGATTCTTAAAGTTTCCTGGGTTTATTCCATGTATTTTCTTTCTCTATAAGGACAAAAGCATCACAAGCACATAAAGCTTCTAATAAAGTTTTAAATATACCTGAACAGATGGGAGCAAAGAAGAAATGAGACTATGCCAAGATGATACCTCAGGCCTGACTCAAACCTCTGCTGTTCCTATTTTTACAGATCCTTACTAGAAAGATAGACTTGGGCTGTTTTACAGTACATGCACAGAATATGTGCAAAGGTAAGACCCAAAACATATATGTTTTTGTCTAAATACATTTATATTTTTCCATGAAGTGTCTTAAAAAGGTATTGTTAGGTATGACATAAAAATAAGCAGAGTTTATGTGCTTAACTGTTAACGCATAGTCATAAGTAAAACCTGCACATATTTCCTCACAAATATCATCTCCTACCTCTGCAAGACTCAGCAACAAAATTACCCCCAAAAAGACAGAATTTTTGCAAAATGAGGTAGCTTGTTTTCTAAAAATGCTAGTACCAAGGACAAACGCAAAGAACTAAACAGGCAATGTCACAATCAGTATTTCTGAATGAAGAACTACCAAAAAAGGAACTACCTACAGAGTGAAAAGAGTAGGTTTAGAATGGGAAACAAGGAAAAACCACACATCTCAACTGGTAACAGCAAAAGATGCTCAACAATAGAAATACAATTGCTAGAAACCTGTAAGATTGATTAGACTGATCACTGGATGAATTGCTGAGACTTTGAAAAAAACCAACAAAACACAAACTGATGAGACCTAGCCTGCAGAAAATGCGTGTTCAGTACAGCTGCAGAATGATCTCAAAGCTTTGTGGTAGCACACAAGCACCAAAATTACACCTGGACGGAAACAGAGGCACTACCAATATACATCAGCCCTTCCTGAACCAGGCTTTGTGTATCCTCCTTTTAAATTAGGCTAAATCACTCATCTATAAAAGTCTTCATGCTGAAATAAATTACAATCCCATAGCTACATTCAAAGCTTAATTGCTGGAAGAAATAAAAGACAAAATGCAGGCACTTCTCTAGAAGGATGGCAAATACTACAGCTTTTGAGACAGCCAGCTAGGTAACACTCCATAGGTCACGTCTTAACTCCATAGCTGAATGATAAAATAGATTTTTAAATTTATCATGAATCACAGAAATTGAGGTGGGGTGTGGATATCCCCAAAAAAATTATCAACTCTGCTTTAACAAAAGCAGAAATTGGAATTTAAAAGCCTTTACTAAGTGCCATTAACAACAGCTGGGATGAAGGTGACAGAAGAGCACAGTCATGGTTCTGTACACTTGGAGCAAAATCACAAAAATCGAAAGGAGTCACTGAAATCTGGCCAAAACTACAGTTCCACCAATGCAGAGCACTTGAAATGGACATCAAAAGTAGGACCAGCGTGTGCAAGTTCTTCCATATAAAGGCTAGAAGCCTAAAAAAGGAAAGCTTGAAAGACTGCTTTTGAGAGAATGCATAACTGAGACATCTTCAGAAGTGAACGCATGAACAAAATTCAGGAGACAGTATTATACTAGGGTACAAACACAGGAACAAGAAGAGAGTGATTGATTTGCCCCGGTGAGGGAATACTACTTTCTGCTAGGAAAGCACAGTATCCTAACTGAATTATTTACCTCCACAGGTACTGTGCTACATTTAAATTCCATATCCAAACTAGAAGAAATAGTGTATTAATGGCATACTATCAATCACTTCCACTCAACGGTGACAGCACATATGAGATAAGGGGAACAACAGAGACTGTAAAGTAATAACTGAAGACTTCAACTACTGTTGTGCAGACTAGGGGAAGAGGGCAGACTGAAAACAACCACAACCCCCCAATACCCAAACCAACCCCACAAAAAACAAAAACAAAAACCAAACCCACAGCCAACTGCAACCAGCTAGAATACTAACAGGAGGAAAAACAATTCCTGATCTAATTCTGAGCAACGCAACATAGTTCAAGATGTAATTATCTAGATAACACTCCAGAGGAGTGTATTCAAAATCCCAGGGGAATAAAAAATAATAAAAAACATTTCACTACTTCAACATTTGACTTCATAAAGGAGAACAATGTAAGTGTGAGAAACCCAGTTAAGAGGGGAAAAAAATGCAGCTTCTTTAGAGCATGAAGGTCATTTAAAATCTCACCATATTAAGCATACAACCAATCTAGAAAGACCACAGAAAATCATAAAGACTACTATCAGGAAGTCTCTGGGCTTAGAAGATGCTGGAATTGTATTAGGGGAAAGTTTCATGTACATTTGCCCTATTATTTACTTTTTGCTAGGCACGGTTCAAGGCAGGCTACTGAGCTATGTCAGAGCAGATCTGTCTAAAATGACAATTCTTGCCAATTTTACAAACAGTAAAATTTTTCTAAAGAAAAAGTGTATCCAAGAAGCCTGAACCACGGCAGAAAACACAGAATAAATTCTTTGCATTGATGTTCAGTAAGGAAAAGATGAGGGAAGATCACATCTAAGCTCTCTTTCTTGGGGTCAAGTCAGAGCAAAAATGTGGTATCCAAGTGCTAATAGAAGAGGATTTTAGAACAAACCACTAAGGCCACATTGCATTAATTTAAGATGTCTAAAGATAGTCAGAAATTTTATGTTTCAATATCCATAACCAGTTACTTAAGCAGAAGGTGGTAACAATTACCCAAATAATAATAGACTACAGTCCTATCTCATTACTAAATAGACTGATAGAAACTACATCAGAACAAACATAAAAAAGAAAAAATAATATACGGGGAAAGAATTAACATGGATTTTGCAAAGAAAAGGAAATGCCTCACAGGACTACTGGAGAGATCTTTTAAAGCGTTGACCACTTGTTAACCAACCCCAATTAAACTGGTATATAGCACTGAAAACTTCCAAAAGGCATTCCAACACGTTCCTCACCAAAGACTGCAGTGGAAATTATCTATAACAAAGATTTGAGAAAGGTTCCCTGGAGGATTTGTAATTATTTAAAGAGAAAAAGAGCACGTGTTTTCTGTTATCACAGTTACCAGGGGGGCTCCACAGCAGCTGAAAACAGAAACTGGCTGTAAAGAACTACAGAAGGATATCACAGTCCTGAATGCTCAGAGTAAGGTAGGCAAAATCACTAATGATAAGTTCAAGGTAACCAACAGGGAGAAAAGGGTAACTACATGTACATAGAATTCCTCTGAAGTGGAAGTCTAAGATCCAAGTTGCAAGTCTTTCAAACCAAATCTACTCAACGACCAAAGAGGAAAAACAACATAAAAGAAGAATCAAGACCAATACAGAACACATTCGTCACTACGTACGCAAGATGCTGGTGAACTATGTTTTTTATCATGAGATGTTCAGGTGATCCCCTTTTCATGGAAAGGGAAAAACAGATGAGTTACGTGAACAACTTAGATTACATGAACAGTCGCCTTGTTGGAAAAGACAGACAACTCACGGAAGATGATAAATCCGCAAGGAAAAAAATACATAGAAGACAAATAGAAAGCCATGCCCAGTGTCTTACAATACACAAACAAAAAGGCACTCAGTGAAATAATTCAGTAGCTTTAATACTCTATTGTGCAGGAAAACACCTTTTCTTCTGAATTGTGAGAGTCACTGCTGTAGAAGGCTACAGGGGCCAGAAATACAACCAGTTCAACCAGGGATCGGATAAACATGAAAATAAATGCACTGATGACTGTTAAACGCAGTGGTCCAAAGGCAACTCTAGAGAAGTCCTTAGCTAGCCAGCTGCTGAAAACCAGCATACACCTGCAGAAAAATCATGCTATACCTGCCAAGTTTCTATTCCTAGACAGTAACCTGTTTGCAACAGTGGTGAACTGTCTACTAACCTAGTAGCAGAATAGTAATATTCTTACATGCAAAACAAATGTCACTAGCCTCATGGAAGTTTTACTCACTCAAAATCTGAATTTTGGCTTATTGCTGTCCGAGTGACTTTGTTGAGCAATGGGTGTCAACATTTAGGCAAAATAATCAGGTAAGACACAAATCTGAACTCATCTCAATGTTCTGCGAGGCTATATAGTTCTAATGATTAATTCCTGACCCTGACATTTCTTTGAACATAATATCATTAATTCCTTAATTCAGCTAGTTCCAAGAGTTCTTATTCTTCATTATTACAGCGAGTCACTTTTTACCACTTGGCTTTTGTTAAGTCTGATGACCAAAAACTCAGTCTATTGTAAAGATTGTGTGGAGCTATCAAGAAGGTCTGTAGCTTAACAGCATGCTGTAACGTCTTGCTACAACTCCAGAACGTTCGTTCCCTACACAACCAGATGCAACCTACATACCATGGCCTTCTTGGGGTATGAACCATAAACTGAACCCCAGTGGCTGACCAAATCTATGCCACAGTTCACCCCAAAAGCAAAATAAACCACTACACTTAAAATTGCCTTTAAGTAGCTGTTTTACACTGCAACTGAGGCAGTCTAATAGCCCAACTGTACCCACTCATAAAGACCGAAAAATAGCAGAAGTAACCCAACATTTTTAAAAGGCTGCAGTTCAGGACAGCTTTAAGCTAAATCTGAATGCTGTTACTGCAGTCCAGTCACAATTTGTGTAATGAATAATATATACTATGAAAGAAAAAAAAAAAAAAAAAGAGGAGTTGTAGGGTCCTTCTGAGTCATCAGATATAAAATTCTTACCACAGGCAACCACACAATAAAACCATTTTTGTTGAACGTTCTTATTATAAACATTTAGCATTTTTGGTTTGGTGGGGTTTTTTTGTTTTATTTTGTTTTTATTTTCCTTCTATATCTTTTCTGAGAGTTATCTATTCATCAACCCTAGCGTTTTATGCTCAGGTATGTGGTGGCTCCAATCTACTGTCAACTTTTACATCTCTAACAAAAGTTTTTAACATTTCTGAGGGGCACCTAGTTATCAGGTCCACAGACTCATGTTGTTACACTATCATGTGGCACAGCTGTTTCTGCAACCACATACACAGCCAGACAAAAGTTGATCCAGCTGACAGAGACTTTTCCTGCTGGAGTCCTTTTCAGCCAGACCAGTTCCCCAAAACAAAAATCTCTGTGCAACAACACTAACAGCTGTGCCTGAACATAACAAGGTTGGTGCTACAGCTCTGAAATTCAGTGTAGAGATCATTTTAGGATAGTAGAGACATGCTGATAGCCACAGACTGAACTGCACTACCCTGACAGCAAATACTGTGTCAAACACTCCAAAATGCACATGCTAACTGACAAGGAAGCAAGCAGCAACAGACTGAATATTAAAGCATGTGTACATCCACTGGTCACCATCAGGAAGGTATCTGAAACTTGTAAGGCTTTAAGCAAACCTAACATACTACATTAAGGCCACAATGACACAACTATTTCACCAGTCTACCAGCTTCATACACAAATCACGCTAGTGAGTTCAACATAATTGCTTGCACACTTTGGGCTAAATTCAAGTGCAAGTATTCACAACACCAAAGTAAAACAAGGGTCTTAAAATACTATGAAGTTAATTATAAATATTAACAAAGAGTTTGAATAACAATTAACACTAACCCATCAATATATTTATATTGCTGTTTTTTCAGAACACAAGTAAGAGCTTTCAGGAACAGGATAATAAGTTTTGGTCCACAAGTCTCACTATCCATTGTCTGGGTACCACCATTACAAAAGCCTGAGATGTCATTGCTTCAGCCTAGAGACACTACCCCAGAAGTCATTTTCCAGTACGTTTGGAGCTGCTTGAAATTTCATTCTTTGCCCAGATTTTCAAAGCAGTTGTACAGATTAAAGACATTAGCTTACTAAAAGTCATTATGTAACACCAAAATGTGTTTGTCACAGATTTCAGGAAATTTAAGAGAAAAGCATACGCACACAAAGACCTGTAACTAAGAACAGTAAAAAGGCAAGATCTACATAGTAAAAGAAATAGTTTTGAAGCAGTTGAGTCAGTAAGTCTTGGTTTTATTTAAAAGAAAAACTATTTACGTGCTACCTAAAGCTTACTGAAAACATGCAAACTTCAGTATCTCCTGAGCATCTTAACTGCACTGCAGCCACCAGGGTTAGGTGTGAATGCTGACACCTGGTTTCCAACTGATGTTTCCAGGAACATTTCAATACCTTTACTTAACACCACCTCTTCCTTGGGTCTTCCTACTCAACCAGTGCAAAGAATTGCTCCCCCTGTATACATGAACAGAACGAAAATTCAGGGTCCATCTCAAACTTTATTCTATTCAGGGTCAATCTTGAATGCAAGTGTATGCACATCATTTTCAAGATGACTCTTGGGGGATAAGCAGCACTTGACACAGCAAGTCATGGCAAATCATCATGTTGACCATATGTAAGTTTTAGGGCAGTCATACTGACATGTATCTCCCCAACCCCCTTATACACACACTTTCAATGTATTTCATGACTGTTTAATCATAAAAAGGTGCTGATCAGCAAGAACCCAGCACCACTTCTAGCCTTAAAAGCCATTCTGTGTAACGTGGTAAACAGTAAATTTTATCTCCCTACTACTCAAGCAGCAACGTGTTGCTTAAGGATATCCTTTATTATAAATGGAATAGGAAGGTGAAACAAGAAAAAGAACCAAAGGACCCACAGAAGAAGTTATATCTAAATGCTTATCTATTACTTATAGCCAAATGCATACCTATTTCCAGGAAAGCAGGTAACACTAGACCACAGCAAGAGACTTGAAAGATGACCTAAGTGGAAAGGGAGCAGTACAGTAACAGTAGAGAAACACTATGCTGAAGACATGAGAATAGGAAAAAGGCAAGTAAAACACTGTGAAGTAAAAATAAGTGGCAGAAAGTGCATGCAAAGACGCCAAGGTGTCATTTAACATATCTTAGTTTTAAAAAAATGTAATGCTTAGTAGGAAAAAAATACATACAGAATGGCTAGATCAGAAACAGACGTGAGAATAGTAGAATTATTTAGATGTCTGGACTGGGCAATGGAATACAGACCAGTAATAAATGTCAGTGGGTAACAGCACGCATTTCAAAAATATGCCTTCCTCTTCTTCCACAGGGACCAATGAAGATTAATTGATAATTCAAATCTATGAAGTCCCTATGTTTTGCTAGCATTCAAGAAGTTAAATAGAGACAGCAATACGCAAAATGTATTTAAAACAGCATTTAATTATTACAGGTTCTAGGAAGCAGGGTTGGAATTTAACAGATGTATTACAGCAAATGCTACAAATTTAACATAGATACTAATGAGAAAAGGCTCTGTAACTAAGCAAATATTCTACTTCTCTTTCACAAGAGGTATAGTTGCATTGGCCACACTTTCGATATAACTGTATCAAGACTAGTGACTATATTAACCTGTAAGAACCTAATCTACACAAATGCACATAGCATGGGCAACAAACGGGATGAGTTGGAAGCCACTGGGCAGCAGGACAGCTATGATGTAGTTGCCATCACAGAAACGTCATGGGATGACTGTCACAACTAGAATGCTGTGATGAAAGGCTATAAGCTCTTCAGAAGGGATAGGCAAGGGAGGAGAGGTGGGGGTGTGTCTCTGTACATTAGGGAGTGTTTTGATTGTATAGAGCTACATTCCAGCGATGATAAAGTCGAGTGTTTATGGGTAAGGTTGAAGGGGAAGGCAAATAAGGGAGATCTTGTGCTGGGAATATGCTACAGGCCGCCTGGCCAGGATGAGGAGACAGACAAAGTATTCTATAAGCGGCTGGCTGAAGTCTCGCAATCGCCAGCCCTTGTTCTGGTTGGGGACTTCAACCTGCCAGGTATCTGCTGGAAATATAACACAGCGGAGAGCAGGCAGGCTAGGAGGTTCCTCGAGTGCATGGAAGATAACTTCCTGACACAACTGGTAGGGGAGCCTACCAGGGGAGGTGCCTTGCTAGACCTAGTGTTCACAAACAGAGAAGGACTAGTGGGAGGTGTGGTGGTCGGAGGTCGTCTTGGGTTTAGTGATCATGAAATGGTCAAGTTTTCAATTCATAGCTATGTAAGGAGGGGAGTTAGCAAAACCTCCACCTTGGACTTCCAGAGGGCAGACTTTGACTTGTTCAGAACGCTGGTTGAGAGAGTCCCTTGGGAGATAGTCCTGAAGGGCAAAGGGGTCCAGGAAGGCCGGATGCTCTTCAAGAAGGAAATCTTAAAGGCCCAGGAGCAGGCTGTCCCCAAGCGTCGCAAGTCTAAAGGGCGGGGAAAATGGCCAGTCTGGATGAATAAGGAACTTCTGATGGGACTTAGGAATAAAAGGAGGGTTTACCACCTTTGGAAGAAGGGACAGGCCACTCAGGAGGAGTACAGAGATCTCGTTAGGTTACACAGAGAGAAAATCAGGAAGGCAAAAGCCCAGCTAGAGCTCAACTTGGCCACTAACATTAAGGATGACAAAAAAAGCTTTTATAAATACATCAACAAAAAGAGAGCCAGGGAGAATCTCCATCCCTTACTGGATGCTGGGGGGAAAGTTGCAACCAAGGACAAGGAGAAAGCTGAGATACTTAATGCCTTCTTTGCCTCCATCTTCAATAGTCAGACCAGCTATCCCCAGGGTGCTCAGCCTCCTGAGCTGGAAGATAAGGATGGAGAGCAGAACAACCCACCCACAATCCAGGAGGAAGTAGTCAATGATCTGCTTCTGCACCTAGACGCACATAAGTCTATGGGGCTGCATGGGATTCACCCAAGAGTACTCAGGGAGCTGGCGGGAGAGCTCACCAAGCCTCTCTCCATCATTTATCAACAGTCTTGGTCAACAGGGGAGGTACCAGATGACTGGAGGGTGGCTAATGTGACGCCCATCTACAAGAAGGGTCGGAAGGAGGATCTGGGGAACTACAGGCCTGTCAGCCTGACCTCAATACCAGGAAAGATCACAGAGAGGATCATCTTGAGTGAGCTCTCAACGGCAAGTGCAGGGCAGCCAAGGGATCAGGGCCAGCCAGCATGGGTTTAGGAAGGGGAGGCCCTGCCTAACCAACCTCATCTCTGTGACCATGTGACCTGCCTTCTGGATGCGGGGAAGGCTGTGGATGTTGTCTGTCTGGACTTTGGGAAGGCCTTTGACACCGTCCCCCACAGCATTCTCCTGGAGAAGGTGGCGAATCACAGCATAGACAAGTGTACTCTTCATTGCGTTAAAAACTGGCTGGATGGCCATGCCCAGAGAGTTGTGATTAATGGGGTGAAATCCTCTTGGCGGCCAGTCACCAGTGGTGTCCCTCAGGGTTCAGTTTTGGGGTTAGTTTTGTTGAATATCTTTATCAATGATCTGGATGAGGGGATTGAGTGCACCCTCAGTAAGTTTGCAGACGACACCAAACTAGGTGGGAGTGTTGATCTGCTTGAGGGTAGGAAGGCTCTACAGAGGAACCTGGACACGCTGGATCGATGGGCCAAGGCCAACTGCATGAGGTTTAATAAGGCCAAGTGCCGGGTCCTGCCTTTCGGTCACAACAACCCCAAGCAATGCTACAGGCTTGGGGAAGAGTGGCTGGAAAGCTGCCCGGCAGAAAAGGACCTGGGGGTGCTGGTGGATGGACAGCTTAACATGAGCCAGCAGTGTGCCCAGGTGGCCAAGGCGGCCAGCAGCATTCTGGCTTGTATCAGGAATAGCGTGGCCAGCAGGAGTAGGGAAGTAATCGTGCCTCTGTACTCGGCACTGGTGAGGCCTCACCTCAAGTACTGTGTCCAGTTCTGGGCCCCTCTGTACAAGAGGGACACTGAAGTGCTGGAGCGTGTCCAGAGGAGAGCTACCAGGCTGGTGAGGGGTCTGGAGACCAGGTCACATGAGGAGAGGCTGAGGGAGCTGGGCATGTTTAGCTTGGAGAAGAGGAGGCTGAGGGGAGACCTCATTGCCCTCTACAACTACCTGAAAGGAGGTTGGAGAGAGGTGGGGGTTGGCCTCTTCTCCCAAGTGAATAATGACAGGACCAGAGGAAATGGTCTGAAGTTGCGTCAGGGGAGGTTTAGATTAGATATGAGGAAGAATTACTTTACTGACAGAGTGGTCAGGCACTGGAACAGCCTGCCCTGGGAGGTGGTTGAGTCACCATCCCTAGAGGTATTTAAGAAACATCTAGATGTGGCACTTCAGGGCATGCTCTAGTGGCAGAGATTGTAGGTTGTTTGGTTGGACTTGATGATCTTAAGGGTCCTTTCCAACCATGAAGATTCTGTGATATACATAAGTAGCAGACAATCTTTCAAATTTGTGAAGTTAGAAGAAATTAGGGTATAGCCAATAATAAACAAACCAATCAAATCTGAAAAAACAAGTAGAGACAGAAAAGAGGAAGAGAAATCTCAAATGCAAGAGGATAAGCTCTACTAGATCTAATGCATCCTGTAGAACTGCACATTCAAAACCAGACCAATTTATTAACTACAGTAATGTTGATTCTGTTAAGAAGTTAACCTTCCCTTTAAAAATATTTTTTTTTTTAAAAAATAAGCCAGTCTATTTAAGGTAATATTAAGAAGCTGTTTTTAAACAGTATGCGATGCATTTACATTTTATTAATAATTTTACCCAAACAGCACAAATTCTTATTTTTGTGTTAAGGGGGAAAAGAAAGTCTTCAAATTAACTTACAGCAAAGCACTGTATATCAATAGACAGAATCTTCCTGGTGACTATATGATGTCAGACTTAAGTTAAACACTGCAAGTTTAACAGAACAGCTGACATTGGAAGGGACCTCTGGATATCACCTTATCAAATGCACCCCAGCTCAAGGCAGTGACAAATTACAAATGAAATCCATCTTTGAAGTTAAATCAGGTTGTTAGGGTCACATCCAACACAGTTTTGAATATGTATAAGAATACAGATTTCCCCACCTCTCTGGACACCCTCTTCCAATGTTTGACTATCTTAGCCATTCAGAATTTTCCTTGTTGTAACTTATGCCCATTACCTGCCAGCCTATCAATGTGCATCTCTGAGAAGAGCCTGGCTTTATCTTCTCTATACTTTCTCATTAATTACTTGAAGACAGCACTAACATCTGTCTCCAGAGCCTCTTTAGACTGAACACACCAACCCCTCTCAGCTTTTCCTTTGTTATGTACTCCAGCCCTCGAAGCACTCTGGTGGCCCTCCACTGGACTTCACTCCAGTATATCAGTATCTTTATTATAACAGGGTCTACCCAAAACTGGACTAAACACTGTAGATGTCATCTCCCAAGTATCCAACAGCAGGGAAGGATCACTTCCCTCAAAGTGCTGGCTACGGTCTTGCTTAATTCAGCCCAGTATGCCGTTTCCATTCATCCTTGCAAGGGTACATTGCTCATGTTCAACTCCACCCCTAACGGTGCCCAGCCTGTACTATTCCCACACATTTTGGAAATGAAGATGCTTCACTAATTCCCAACAGTTATTTTAATGTTATTCTTCATTACTGCTTCCTTTTGGGTTTTTTTGAATTTTTATTTTAAGGTAGTATTTAGTCTACACTCACGTATGTACAGCTCATGAAAAAAGTAACTCTGCTGGCACACACTGTTTCTCAGTGCCTGATTGACAAATCTTTTTTACTAATGCTTTTAAAAATCCTTTCTTTTTACTATTGCATGTGCTTAGAAAGACGAAAAACTGTCATGTCATAGTTTGTAAATCAACAAGTTTGTAGACAGATCATTTTCCTTGTCTTTAACAATAACTAACATCACCTAGTAGTCTCAACCAAATTTTTCATCCCTGAGAAATACCTGAGTATCAGCTAACAACCTGGTATTTTTGGCCCAGCATGGAAAAGCTTCTTCAACACAATTTACCTGCAGTGATTAGCATTCAATGCATGTCATAATTCAGAACAAAGAAAAACAAATTTAAGAGAGTACGTGAATACTATGCTACATATAGGAGGGAAAGCCATGTAGGCTATGACAAAGTATATAGCCAGTGAAGCTACAGTGTAACAAAGGAAAGAAAATCTTAACACCACAACCAAAAATGAGATAAAAAAGGAAGGGGAAGAAAAGAAAAAACAACCACTAAATATTTCAAGTTCTATGCTGAGGTAAAGTTGACAGGAAGTGGGATCCAAGGCAAGAATGGATATGGTCAGCAAGACAAGTCTGATAGCTTTTCACAGCTGCACTCGCTCACTGGCTGTAAGTTACATTAAGCAATCAAGACTTCCGTTTATGGATCTAGCTTTAAAAAGTAAAAGGTAGCCTTATTTTTAAACAACATGACATGGTTCTGAATTCCCATTCCTTTCCCCCACTTTTTCCAGCACAACTCTCTCTCCCTTTCTCACTAGCTGCTCACAGGCACCAGCAGCCAGTCCGCCATGGCAAATAACGTGGTAGAAAGCTGAAATACAAAAAAATCAGAGCAAGCATCCAACACCTACACAGCTCCCCTGAAAAAAAGTTTCATTGTGATGATTCATGGAGCTAAACTGACTCCAAAAAAAAAAAAAAACCAAACCAGAAAAGGCAGTGTTGGTAGAAAGAAGAGAGGACAATGACAACCCTAAGTTAGACTGGTTTAAATGGTCATGCAACCAACCATATATACTTATTTGAATTTAACCCCGTTACAAATACACTATGTAACATTTGTTCTAAGCCAATATTTAATCTTTTGAGTCCAAATCTGCAACTGGAATAAAGACCTGCAGAACAAAGTATATTCCAACCTTTAAAAAAAAAAAAAAACCACACACCGAAAAACATATTTGACTTTGCTAGCATGGAGCTTTTCAAATCCTCTTTAAACTTTTACCTAAAAAGAAGAAAGTGATGCCTCAGTAAGTTATTCCAACTCTTAGTTATCCTACATACTGTTCTCTGTCTGAATTTGTATTGCTCAGGCAATAATCAGCACCCCAAAATTAAGCTTCTAACACTGGGGGGGTGGGGGAGCACCCTATTACCTAATATGTTACTGGGTGATTAGTCTCTCCTTAACTAGAATTAAGCTGCACCCTAAACTAGTCTCTTTTAATTGAGGAATAGACTAAGTTTCTAAAGTCTGTTAATAGAAAGCATGTTTTCCACTCCTCCTTGAGTTACTCTTATAGATCTTCTCCGAACTCTGGATCCAATTCTTTTTAATTATTAAAAAAATGCTGGACTTAGTCCAGCTCATAACTGCTGTACTATACACAATATTAGTCAGACCATCTCAGTAATTCTGTCAAATCTTTGGACAGAAGTATACATAATCATGGCCAAACACAGTGACAATGGCAACAATTCCAAGATATATCCAACATTTGTGTCCGATAAGAAACAAACAAACAACCTTTATTGCACTCTCCATTTTCTGCCATTTCTAAATTACAATTTATTTTATTATAAATATCATAGAGAACTTCTTACCTGACCTTTCTAGATACTATTTGGCTTCTTTCATGAGGCAACATCTACCAAAATAAAACCTCACCTTCTGAATGAAGATTTTTCAAGAATAACACAACCACAAGCAAAACAAAATAAACAAAACCATCCAAAACCCATGAACACAAAAATACTAGATATTAACTCAAAAGATGGCTGGTAAATTCTTCCAGCTTAGTAAGGGTTCTTGATTAATATACTAACCTATATATGTTTATCAATTCTTGCTCAAATAAAATCATTAAATGATTTCAGGTATAACAGAACACTAGGACTTCTTTTCCTTTCCACACACACATAAAAAAAACAATAAAATAAAAAAAGACATTGATACCACACCCATATATTGCAACTCTTATCACAGGCTCCCGGGAGCCAAAGCTGCACATTATGCTAGCCACCGTACAAACACAGAATAAGACTGTTCAAAGAGCAAACAAGCTAAACATAAGGGACAACAGATGGAGAGAGACAAAAAGGAGAATACAAGGCAACGGCACCACCATAAACAACAGTTAGAATTAGTTCTTGTTCTAAGGATAGTGCATTTGAGTCCCAGAGTGATAAAAAGATGGTGGTATGGTTTTAGTAGGCTTTGTTTCATAAAGTTAGCTTCTTTTGCATTACAAGCTTGCAACTGTTTTAAACGGTGCAAGCAAGGAACTTCTCCAAGCATGAGGAGCATCACAGGAGAATGAACAAGTGTTTAACTGCCCATGATGTCACCTTCTAAACAACACTTAAAATCTCATTAACAACAAGAAAAGAGATAGATAATACCCTTCACAGCTAAAATCCAACTTTAAATTAATGGCAAGTAACCTGTTACTTTTACAGCCATAGAACACAAGATGCAAAAATGCCGGACAGTCAGAGCAGAAGATGAGTCCTCAGTTTAGAATCCTCTCATTTGGGATTCTAAATCTGTATCAACAGAGCAGGATCACTTTTACCACAACCGTAAGAAAACATGTTACCACAAGATAGAGAGATCAAAGGCAAGCTATGAGATTTAGTCATGTGATTTAACACAACTGTGTAACGAACACTTAATTGCTTATTAACAATTAAGAGACAGCTTACTATGTGGAAGAGATCTACAGTCTGTTAGATGAATAGCCATGTGCTTTGTTTAAAACAAGGGCCAGATTACAGACTTAAAGCAAAGATCTCATGACAGCGCTGTCCACAAGTCACAGACAGCACAGAGAGTTTCCAAAGGATCACCTTTGCGATAGTAGCCTGAGCTAAAGGTCAGACATCCACAAGGAGAAGTCAGAAGCACAAGCTAAGATTTAGCTGCTATAGAAGGCAGCCAGCCTGGAAGAGAGCGACTTGAAGGTCATCCATACAGAGATGATAGCTGAGTCCATCAATGAGATTAACAAAACTACTTTTAGAGAAATTTGACGCAATACTAGGGGTAAATGCCAAACTGTAGAGGTCTTATAGGATCTAAAGAAAAGGAACTCCAGAAAGAAGTAAGGTTTTGACCAAGGTTAAACTTTGGGGGGGGGGGGGGGGGGGGGGGCGCGGAGGCGGGGAAAGAAAAAAGGATAGTTGCATCATGAATGTGCTTTTGTTTAAAGTTCAGTACGGTTATATTGCACAGAGGAGCCCAAAGGAATACAAGATGCCAATATGTTTCCAACAAAAGTCTGCAGGAGGAAAACAAACAGGTCCATGTTTCTAAGAGTGACTATGAGCTTTAACAGGCCTAAATTAGAAAATCATGCACATAGTTATTTTATGGGTTATGCCCAATTTTACGATCTTCTCCCAATGCCATCTTTCACAACAAAAGAATTGAGGAAACTTCATGTAGAAACTGATAAAAACTCTTCCATAATGCCCCTGTCCTCACCTAACGATGAATCCCTGACACCCTCATCAGACTATTCTCCAGTGACTGATGGTGAAAAGGGCAGAGAAGAAAGTTAAGGTGAAGGTAGCTCCAAAAAGCTTGAGAAACACTGAGGAAGATGGAGTGCTTAAGCATTAGGACAAACGTACAAAGCGTAAATACCATCCCAATACAGAACAGTTTGAAAAATACAGTGGTTACAATCAAGTCACTGGAGACTCCCAGTTGACCAGAAAACTGAATCTTTGTTGATTTTATTTATGTTGGATTAATAAAATATGAATTTGTTGTCTGTATTATAACCATTGATTAAAATAATTTTGTTCTGATAGCAAACTGGAGTAAGAAAACAACGTCCATCATTGACATGTCCAATCCATAAGATACTCCATGTGAAGGCATAAGAATCCCTCGGTGGACGCTTATGATGCAACGTGTCTATAAAGCACAGTTGTTGATCTCATCTATTGCAACTGTTGATGTCTTCATCCATACAGACATACAATCAGATTTTTTTGTGTGTGAATCCTACTGAACTATACTGGCACAGAGTTTCACAGGATAAATACAAGTTTAGTCTTAAAATTGCTAATTTATGGAAGCTCACAGAAGACAAAAGACTTTAATTGCCAAAATAATTTAAGTATAAATAAGTGATGTTGAAATCATAGAATCGTTTAGGTTGAAGAGATCCTTAAGATCATCAAGTCCAGCCCTTAACCTAACAATGCCAACTCCACCACTGAACCATGTCCCTCAGCACCACATCTACATATCTTTTAAATACCTCCAGGGATGGTGACTCAGCCACTTCCCTGGGCAGCCTCTTCTAATGCTTGGCAACACTTTCAGTGAAGAAATTTTTTTTAATATCCAATCTAAACTTCCCCTGATGCAACGTGAGGCTGTTTCCTCTTCTCCTATCACTTGTTACTTGGGAGAAGAGACCGATCCCCACCTCACTACAACCTCCTTTCAAGTAGTTGTAGAGAGCGATGATAAGGTCTCCCCGCAGCCTCCTGTTCTCCAGGCTAAACAACCCCCAGCTCCCTTAGCCACTCCTCACAGGACTTGTTCTCTAAACCCTTCACCAGCTTCGTTGCTCTTCTTTGGACCTGCTCCAACACCTCAATGTCTTGTAGTGAGGGCCCCAAAACTGAACACAGTATACAAGGTACAGCCTCACCAGTGCTGAGTAGAGGGGGACAATCACTTCCCTAGTCCTGCTGGCCACACTATCTCTGATACAGGCCAGGATGCTATTGGCCTTCCTGGCCACCTGCACATACTGACAACTCATATTCAGCCAAGCCAACCACAGCAGCAGTGAATGCTCCTCAGCCATCTCAGTGGGGGTAAAGAATGAAGATACACACAGCAACAAAGATGCAAGGCTTGTTGATACAGTGGAAACCACAGAAGCACTTGAGAGAAAAGGAATCAGGGCTTCTCACCCAAGAAAGGCAACATGATCAATGACACAACTGAAGTGCAACTACACCAACACACGCAGCATGGGAAACAAACGGGAGGAGCTGGAAGCCATTGTACTGGTGGAAAACTATGATTTAAAATCAATATAGTCAAAGCGTTAACTGAAGAGGACATACCATGCAACCTCATTCCAGAAGTCTCACACTGCTCCTTTTTACCTAAAATTTCTCTTAGAAGTACAAAACACTACCTGACAAACTTACAAATCTTGGTCTAAAATTAAGACTTTTAATACTAGCATCTAAATGGAGCAGATCATTCATATACCAATTTAACATCTACTGACAGCCATATTTGCCAGCAGCACGTACGGTAGGCTACAAGCATGGAAGAAAAGCTAAGTTTCCTCTGAACTCTAACCTCTCAGAAACCCAGTTATCCTCCTGGAGCGTTCACCTAGTAAGATCAAATCACTGAAACAAAGTGAAAAAGAAGTTGCAAAAAAAGCACTTTCAACCCTTGAGTTAAACTCAACAATTTCAGCAGACAACGAAACTCCTGTAGCATACAGGGCTTTAAGAGCCTCATGAGGCAAGCACTACCTCAAACTTCACAAAAGGGACAGCTTGCTAGTCTTTTGAACTCTTCAGAACTTCAAATTTCAATCCCCTTCCACAGTTAAGTTCACTATTACTGGTGATTTACATGTCTTCTGGAAAAAAGAAATAGTTGTCCACAAACAGTGGATTTTCCATTAATAACAATACTTGACATAAATTCTTCACAGAACGCCTCAGTCTGCTTTCGCTGCAGAGTGCATCAATCGGTTGCAAACTCCAACACAAGATAACACAACTACAGTAATTCTGCATTTAGTCCTCAAAAGCAAAATGAAAGCTACTGTAACAATGCAAGGCTGTTCATGATGCTGCTGAACAAAAACACACAGAAAAAAAAGGAAAGAAAAGAAAGCCAGCAAAAATCTGAATGAGGTTGTACCAGTTTTGGTCCCACATCCCTCTATATACTTGAACAAGCTCTGCAGAAGACAAACTTGCTTTCATTTTTTCACTGGCATTTGTACATTCTTGCTGATGCAAATCCCTCTTAGCATATTATTCTAGGGTAAGCAACAGTAGAATGCAATCATATATTTGAGGTCAAAGAGGATTAATAACTATAAAACAATACAGCAAATTTATTAGATACTCTACTTAAGACAGTCTTTCATTAAAACAAGTTATTTAACTACCTAATTTTGTCCCACCATCACCTTCATTTCACAAATTGTGGCTGAGGAGTTTAGTTCCTAGAGCTGACTTTGCAGCACTAAGCACCGAATACATTCCGTCATGCAACAGCATGGCCTATCACGTGCCACAGGATACGCTTTTTACCTCCAGTCATGTGCTAGAAAAAAGGCTGTACCACCACAGTTGGAGGACAATGTGCCATCTACTAGGATGCTTTTGTCCAAGATGTTAGAGTAATTCATAAACCGGCTGTCAAGTCCTTATTGAGGTTTACTGAATCTTAGCTATACAGCTGTTCTTGGCAGTACTGTCATCTTTTCATAGGCAGCCACACAAAGCTGCAATAATTTTTTCAAACCAGCTTCAAAACACAACATCCTTTTTCACTCCTTTCCAACCCAACAGCCTCCCTCCTTCCAAAGTGTTATTTGCCTTGACCACTCTTAGAAGTAACTTTTTTAACATGAAGAAGCATCAGAAAAAGCAGAACAGCTGTTAAGACTGGAATGTGTAATGCATCAGTAGTACAATTAGATGGTAGCCTTACATCCAAGACATGGTAAGAGTTTCAAAATTCTAATTGAAATTTTAAAATTATAGTAGTAAGTCAAGGTTTAGAGCAGGCCACTTCATTAATATAAGAGGCCATAACAAACTCTTAGCATCTTTCATGAGGCTGGCAATTTCAGAAGCTCAGAATAAATGCGAATCTGATGCTTTCCTCCTAAGCAGTGAGGTTTTACAGAGAACCACGGACTCTTTGTATATGCAAGCCACAAAAAAAGTGACAAAGAAAGTTGCAAGCTAGGCAAATCTGGGAAATTTACCATGTAGAATGGCAAGGAAGGGGCGGGGGGGTGGGATGGAGAAGAAAATATTTGGATACAGGCGGTGGGGAAGAAGACTTACCCCACCTGAACCCCCCCACACCGGAGCGCGGCCCCGGAGCGCAGGGCGGGCGCTGCCTTTGTGTTCTGCTCCGCGGCCGCCCGTCGCCCCCCGCACCCGGCGGCGCGTCCCGCGCGGCCCCTAGCGGCGGACGCAGCCCGGCTCCGGCCTCCCGCACCTCTCCCACGCCGAGCCCGCACCGCCCTCCTCCGCCGCGCCACTCGGACACCTCCGAATCCCCCGCGCAGCACAAAAAAAATAATCCCCATTACTAAAAGGGGCACAAACCAGAGTCGAGTTACCCCCCAATCCTACCGACAGGGACATCGGCCTCTCCTCAGCCGACCTAACACCCAACAGAGATCACAATCTGCTATGAAAAGCCCACGCAGCCAAAACACTCGCTATTAAGAAACTGTGGGTCTCCCCAGTGACCTCCAGCTTTTTGGGGAAGGGGCAAAGCAGACGGCTCAGAAGCCCCGCCAAGGCGCACAAACCGCCAAGGGCGCCCAACAAAACCACCCAAGCAAACCCGCGGGTGTTCAGAACCAGTCCGAAGGCACAAAGGAGAGACACTGGATGGAGTACACTCTCCAAACCGCTGGGTTATTTTATTCCTTTTCCTAGCTTCAAGATACGCAGGACACGAGATTGGGAGGAAAAAATAATTTAAAGATGGCTAAAGGCGTCTCGTCACGGATGTCAATACACGCTCCAAAACTCTAGAGGGCACCCGAAATCTGCCCTCCCCCTCCCTCCCGAGCCGAGTAAGGCCAGCAGCGGCAGCAGCCCGTCGTCTGCTTGCCGGAGTTGGTATTGCAGGAGCGATGTCTGCAGCAGCAGCGCCCACCCCGAGGAGGAGCCGCCTCACAGCCATTACTGGGGCTTCGCCCCAGGGCAGCAGCTGCTGGACCCAGGAATTCCCCCACCCAACCATGGAGGCCCCTCCTTCTACCCCTGCCCCCCGAGAATACAAGGGGGTAGGGGGTGGGTCAAGCCCTCACTGAGCAGGTCTGAAATAGATACGTAAATAGCACTCACAATGGAGCTCTCTCTCCTTGTTGGTCTCTGCCAAGGCTGCACCAAACTGGGCTGGAGCCCTAAGGGAAAGACATGGGGTTAACGTGGGGCAGCGAGGAGCAGGCAGCGCCCCCAGGCAGAGGTTCCTCCGCCTGGCCAGGGCTGGTACCGCCTGCATCACCCACCACTTCCCTTTAATCCCAACCCTTTAAATAAATAAATAAATAAATAATATTTATTGCCCTCCCCGGGGGCGGCGGGGTACACCTCCAGCACACCCACGCCGCCTGCCCCCGCTGAAGGAAACGGGGGGACAAGGAGCCGCCCCGGGCGCTGCTGCACCGGGGGGGAGCTTCTCCGCCCGAGCGCTGGAGGGGGTAGGGGGAGAAAAGCAGCGGCGGCACCCACGGCGGGGAGCAAATATTACCTGCTAACTTGCCTAAGCAGCCCTGAACCGGCACCCCGGGGGGTCGCGGGGCCCTCAGAGGCGGCGCCTCAGCGCCGGGCCAGCGCCTCGGCCCCCCGCACGCTGCCGCGGCAGTTGCCCCCGGTCTCGGGTTTGCCCCCCTGCAGCCGGCCGGCAGCACTGCCGCCTCCTGTCCGTGTCCGCCATTAGAGAGACCCAGCCAAACAATACGGGAGGGGAGCAGCGACGGCGGCAGGATCCGCGCCGGGCAGGGGAGGGAGGCACCCGCGGGGAGGGGGGGTGGCGAGGGCGGTGGGTGGGGGGAGGCACCGGGGCAGAACAACAGCCGAGGGCCCGGCGGGGAAGGGAGGGAGGGAGTTAAAATAGGAGGCGCTAAAACAGACCCGGCCCTTCCCCCAAATGCCCCTGCCCCCCCCCCCCCCCCCCCCCCTCAGGGCTGGCCCTGGGCGCCCCCCCCGTTTACCCCCCGTCGCCCACCTCCGAGCCACGATGGTTATCCGCGGGGCTGCCCCCGCTGCTGCCCGCGCCCCCCTCCGCCGCCGCCAGAGGTGGCGGCGCAGCGGCGACACCGTGGGGTACTTAAGCCCGGGTAGCCAGGCGGCACGGCGGCTGCTCTCCCATCCCCAACCCGGGGGGGCAGTTCCGCGCCGCCAACCACCCGCCAGCCCGCCCCTGAGGCGCAGCACCCCGCACCCCCACCTTACCCGGCTCCCCACCTCTCGCAGGCACGGACACCCCCCCCCCTTTCCCTCCCCGGAGGACGCACGCACTCTGCGCTACTCCTCCGGCGTCTCAACTCTAACTCGGTCCAGTCCCGGGCGAAGCGCAGCTGCTGGCGAAGGGGAGGAGGAACCGGGCCAAGCGAGCTCGGGGGAGATCCGCCTCCCCGCCCCGCCATTGGCTCCCCCAGAGGGCGGGCTCTGGCGCCGGGCTCGCGGAGTGGCTGGACCGCCCATCCATCAGAGCCGCCCGCAGCCGGTTGACCCTATAAACTGCCAATCTTCCTCCTGGCCATGCCTGGGGTTCTTCCCACTTTGATCCATCAGGTTTGAGGAACCCGGATCGTTCGTTGCCCACCGGCTCGTTACCCGTGCCCGAGGGCTGCACTTCCGCCCGGCTCTTTGACAGTAGCAACTTGGAGAAGTTTGCGCTGCCGCCGGGTCCCGGCTGTGCTCCGGCTGCCGGCGGGGAGGTTGCGCTGCCCATCCCAGCCTTGCGCCCGGTCCCCGGTGGGCGCCACAGCCCCGGCCGTGGGGAGCGGGCTCACCTCTCCTTCTTCGCCCCTAGCCGCCAAGCGGTAGGGTATGGTGGGACCCCGCCGAGAGGTGCCACCCTGCTCCTTTTCTCCCAGCAGGGCTTTGAACCTGGGGCCATTTCCATGAGGGACGGAGCGTGGATAATGGCAGCGCTCCCCCAGGGGACAGCGAGGGAGCGCACGTATCCCCGGGAGGGCGCCTCCCCGGCAGCCTGTCCCGCCGAGCGGCGCTTCCTCGCCGCCCTCACCCCGGGACGCCCTCCTGCCCCCACCCGCTGCGGGGGAGGGCGCCATGTCAGCCGCCGACATGGCTCCTGGAGGAGCTGCTGGTGGTGGTGGTGGTGGTGGTAGCCGTGGTGGCGTCCTCCATTTTGTCGAGAGCTGCTGTGGGGAGCTTGGGACCAATTCGAACCAACGTGAGGCGCAGCGGGGCTTCCATTTGAGGCGCCTCTGCCCGGCTCCCCGCGGGAAGAGGAGCCGGGTGCCCCCCGGGCAGTGCCGCGGGGTGGGCAGGAGCGCTGCGGGCGGCGACGGCGGCCAGGCGCCGGGAGCCAAGCTCTCCGCCCGCCCTCCGCCAAAATGGAGGATGCGCACTTCCCTTGCGCGGCTCCTTCCCCCCGCGCTGGTCATGGCACTCAACGCCCGCTCCTTCGAGGACCTGGCCAGCCCAGCCTCCCGCCTTGCGCGCTGGTCGCGCTCTGCCCCATGTACTCATCCTCCTCCGCCCAGAAGAGGGAGAGAGAGCGAGCGAACACCCGCCCTGCCTCCTCCAGTCAACCAGGCGGAGCGGTGTCCCCTGGAGCGAGCCGTGCGCAAGGAGCCGGGTTCAAGCCGCTGGCGCCATTTCCAGCCCGGAGCTGGCAGCCGCCCGCGGGATCAGCCGTCACGTAAGGGCTGGCTCCTTCCTCCACCACGCACCCTTGGTGTGTTTGGTTAATAGTTTTCATCTGTGGGAGAGACCAGGCATTTTCTATCTTCTATTGTCACAACAATACATCTAATTTCTTCCCAATGGTCCCACCCGGAGACAGAGCCTTCAGTCAACAACTCAAGCCAAAAGCTTTTCCAACTAAGTCGTTGATGGGAATTAATGGGGTATTTTTCACACCATCCTAGACACTAGATGAAGCCTGGAAGGGCTACTTGGTGTGGGGGGAGAGAGTTACCTCAGGGCTCGCGGTAGCTGGCGCTGCCATTGCTCGTGCCTGACAGAAGGAGGTGAGCTGATGGCGGAACAGCTCCGACACAACTGCTGCCAAGGAAGAGAGTGACATGGAGATGAATCACCACCCGTTTTGAAGGTGTCCTCAAAGTTGCCCTGTAAATTCATAAACTTTATTCTACAGCATCACACCATCCAGCTAAATCTGTTCGTAGTAACCAGGCGGCTGTTGAAATTTCAACATTGAATCTCATATGCTCCATCACATCAGCTGGCTCCTGACCATTTCCATTATTAGCTCATATCTTCTCAGTTGGTAAAAGTCAAAACCACATTAAGTCGTCCTCCGCATTACATATTTTCCAACCTTTCCAGATTGGAAAACCCCTCCAGATGTCTCAGGAAGACATCTTTTGTTCTACAACAGTGCTTCTCCATAAACATTTAAGTTCTGATGAAGTTCAGAAAGAAATTCTAGAGGACTTAAGCACCTGTTTTTGAGAGCTTTGATGCATTCAGAGATGGATGGTAGAAAATGAGTGGCTTTCTAATTTAGAACATGTTAAGTGAAACCTATCACCCTTATTAGTCATTAAAAAAGTAACCGAAGAGCACCTTCCTCTTACCGCTGTCCTAGCAATAGATGTTACCTAGCAGCATTATCTAGGACTTTTATGAAACAATGTAGCAATAGACCAGTTTCATTAATGTTTTAGATTATACAGTTCAAACGGAACTTTTAATGGTTTTGCTTGCAATTTTGGAACTGTACTAAAATGTATTTATATATAAAAGTCTCTAACTCCAGAGAACCCTTGTCCCCCTGTAGACATGTAACCCTATTTTTGAATTCATATGTTCAAATGTAGACAAAAATAATTAAATACACCATGATTTTTCCATTTTTTCAACTGACATCAGGAGAGAGGAGAAAAATGTTCAGACACCTATGTAAATTTATCTGTAAAACCATGTATAATTCAGATTATTTTTAAGAATAATCCAGATCAAGTAATTCTTTTTTATGGTTTGAAAGAGTTAGCATTAGCTCAAACACTGAGCAGTAAAATCTCTTCATGAACACCAGAGATCTGAAACGGATGTATTTATAGGTTCCACACCACTGCTTTCATGGACAGGCCTGATGTCAGGAACGTCACTAAAAAATGTCAAATGTGTTGACGGGCAGTAGATAAATTCAACAAAGCTGAACCAACAGTATGCTCAATGACTTAGAAGACGACTGACATCCTTCTATCTGTTATGGAGTAAAATTGTCTCAAAAAGCAGTCAACTGTATTTGAACTGAGAAGGAGTAATCTGATATATTTTAAAGAATTTATGTTTGAGTAGGAATCTGAAGAACACTACCAAGCCAACCTTCAAGTGATGCATAGTATATCGTAGGAACAGAATGAACATAGTTTAAAGCTACCTCCTGCTATCAGCAGTATTTATCTATCATAACGAATAGTAGCATTTGTTCCAGAATTGGAAGGAAACATATTCCTTTGGCTGAAGGACTTCTTCAGCCTGAACACTGTTTAGGTTTACATCAATCTAATTGTTTGGGTGTCTAGAATGTCTAGTTCTGAGGAATGAAGAGGAAATACTTGGAACAAGGTGCCTTTCACTACTTCATATATGTAACACTTGGAAAGTAGAGGTTCGTGATAGAACACAGTTTATTACAACTGATTCTGTGGTTGGCTTGGAAAAAAATTGTGTTTGGAATGCAGATAAAACTTAGGTTTATAGACATGTCGGTGTGTTTCCACTACCTGAGGAAGTTAAAATGGAGTGTAATCCTTTGTAAAGTACATGACCCCAAAATTTCTTTGATGTCATTGTTGGCTTCTATACTGCCTTGCCCCGCAAGCCTTGTAATCTCTGCTTTACATAGTTTATTTATCCTCTTTATCTTATTCTTTTCTCTGCTTTCTTCCCCTACCATTTCTGCCAACATTTCTTTGTTTTCTGCCCTTAATGTTACTTCTTTGTCTATTTATCCTCAACAACCCCTTGGCCATCACAAAGAAGAAAGGTGTGGATGAACTGTATTGGTTAGTGGAACATGTCATGTTTTCATGGTCATGGCTTAGTGGAATTCTGGTCTACTAGTTGGTTGCCCAACACAACTTCAAGAAATAGTAGCGGAAGGAAAAAAATTAAAAAAAACCAAAACCAAATGAAAAAAGTAGAATCTTAAAACATCTATAATCAGTAACACATTGATCATTGTGGTTTTCTTATATAATATTCCCTCTCTTGGTGTTCTGATTTTTGAGCTTGATTAGGCATTGCAGCTATTCTTTAAAGCTCTTAATGAAAAGATACCGTATATGTATATGTGTTTGTACTGTGCATAACAGAACCCATACTATAAAAAAATTGGAAAGAAATTGCTTTCTACAAAACATTACCTATGGGTTTTATTATGGTTGTTGAAGACATATACTTTTCATAATGTTTATAAACAAATCAATATGCATCTGTAAGTAAATTGCATTCAGCTCTAATTTGCAGCTTACTTAACCAAAAGAGGTCTTTCTAAAGGTCAAATAATGAGACAACATACACTATCCTATAAGATTACTATTCATTGCATGATATAATATGTCTTTAAATGACCTTTATGCCACATCCCATATTTCAGTTTTGAAAAAGTAAAGAATAACTTATGTTCTAAACTGGGCAACCTCCCTGCAGAAGACATTCCAATACAGTAAAGACTAAGAATGTAATACCCAATAAAGTGTTATTCTGAAATCACTTGTAGTGAGTTTACAATAATCAACATAATTTTTACTTGCAAAATAATTTTAATAGTTTTGAAACATTTGAGGGTTTTAGTTGGATAAATATCTTTTGTCCTTATGGAGAAGAAATGACAGTGCAAAACAGAATATAGGACCTTAAGACTGGAAGAGACTCCCTGGGTCACTGAGTCCAGTTTCTTGCTATTACAGGAAACTGTCATATAATCCCTTCCAGAAACTTTTCAAGCTTCATCTTGATAGTAGTTTGATATGTTTACCCCCTACTCCTGTTGCAAATCTGTTCCAGAACTTCATTGTTTTGGTGGTTAGAAACTTTCTTCTAATTTCCAGGCTAAATTTATTCAAGAATCCATTTGCTTTTGTGCCAGTATTCGTCCTTTGGCTTAAATAGCTCTTCTCCCTCCCTGGTGTTTACCCCTGATATATTTATAGACAGTAACATTATTCCCTCTCAGCCTTCCTTTTGCTAGACTAAACAAAGATCTTTTAGTCTCTTCTTGCTCAACAGATCTTCATTCCACTAGTCATTCTAGTAGCCTTTATTACCACCTGTCCCAGTCTGAACTCATCTATCTTGAAAGTGGGTTCAAATTCCCATAATATCCGATTTTTAATTGAATTGCTACATTGTACAGTACTTTAATATTTCCATATCTCCATGAAATATCACAGTCTTGGGTGTGCAGTTGCCTTTTTGCACAACTACATTAGATAACCACCTTCTAGTCTAGTAGTACCTATGTTCTTTTCTACACCACTCATTTACTGGGAAAGTGCTCTGTTAACAGCAACATTTTTATTAGCCTCCAAGTGCATCACCGTGCATTTTGTATTATAGCTGTCTGGTTTATTTCCATTAGTTCAATCATCAAGGTCATTCATTGTTTTTCCATGTGACATCCCACTGCAGCTGTGTTGATGATGCTGCCTAATTTTGTGAAACCAGCCAAGGCAATGAGGTTATTTTCTCTTCTTTGCCAAACAATAAGATCAATCCCAAGAATAACTCCCAAAGAAATCAACTAGCAGGCACTCTCCAATTTGACACTCTCCTGTTTGGTAGTACCTGCTGCCATTTTCCTCATTCTTCTCCGGAAAATATCATCTTACCTCTGTGCTTCTCAATGTGGAGCAAAGGTGTTTCTTTCCCTGAAAGCTCTCTACTTAGTTATCCATTCTATGTACTGTGTTAGCACCTGCCTCTTGAAGAAACAGCAAATCATTTCCATTTCAAACTCCTGACCTCCTCAGTTCAGTTGACTTGATTAGTTAGGTTTACCAAAATTTGCCTTATGAAATCAAGAGGCTTAGATACAGACCTGCTTTGGTTTTCTTTCACTAAATCAACTTTAGGATAATTTTCTACAACCAGCTTTTCTATACTGTCCTCAAACTGTAAGTCCAAGTCTAAAATAGAATAATTTCATGTTGCTTTAGTGACATTTTTCTGAGAAAAGCTGTCAGCTATGACATTCAGCTATATTTGGGGCCCTGCCACCATTAATAACATTTGTTCTCCAACCTACTAAACCAATTAAGGAAAAAGAAAAAGCAAATAGCTTTTTGCCACCTTAGTGAGTTGAAGTGACTTATATGTCAGACAGGTACCAAAGCCCCCACAAAGACAGCAGAGAAGAGCGTGCAGCCTGAAGGAGGATGGAATGACTCCATTTCAGCAGGAGGGAGTTGTCGCATGAACCTAGCTTCTCATCTTACCATAACCTATCTTTGGAGTGGCATCTGCATATGTATTCGTATATATAAAGAAAATTCCTTATTCTTTCAAAATCCAATTTCTTTCTAGGTTTTCATTAGTGGATCTCAAAGACTATTTGATCACAGATATTAATCAAGTACTGGATTTGATAAATCAAACCTTTTCTAGTCTCCTCCTAAACAAGATCTTTCTACTTACAGATTGAAGATCTCCTCCTATGGGGTCTGTAAGAACAGTGTTGAAAGAAAGGGCTTCAGTATACAGGAACCTTCAACTCTCTTTCTTTCCGTTAAATCTGGCATATGGTATTCCTTTATTTTCCTGGTATTTCTTATACCGAGGAGCTTGAACAAGATCAGGCTTCATGAGGTTTAGTGTGTGGTTTCACCACAGGCAAGTTGCTGCATGATAAAGCTGCTGCCAAAAGTAGCGGTGCTGTCCTCTCCTCAATGACTGGCTATAAATTTCTGTCACCTTTCTGCACTGACACGAGCATTCATGTGGCTAAAAATTGGCCAGTTTTCAGTTGATCAACACGTTGATCTTGCTGCATGTGCAATCAGATGAGTGATGGTGCCAGATAAAGGGGTGCAGTGGGAGGCACGGGGGAACAATGTATATCCCATTTATGAAACTGCTTCGGTAGCCTGCATAAATCAAAATGATGCTACATATATGAAAAGGAATGAGTAGTTTTTGACTGGTGACCTGGCTTCTGCTTTATCTCAGTAAGATCCACAACGTAGTTTTTAATTGGTTATTAGCATTGCTTAGAGCTGGCTGAGAGAAAAAAGCTGCAAAATATGAAAATGTGAAGTGTATTCTATTTCATAAGGTTTAAAATTTGTCAGTTTTTAAAACATTAAGAAATTTCTTGTAGGAAATTTAATTAAAAAATAAAATTATTACAAATTATAATAAGATTCTCTTACTGCAAATCACTGTGATGATAGTTTTGACAATATTTTGACACATACTTCGTAGACAAAAACTGGAGAAAATGGTAATTTTTTGCGAACCTTTTCATTTTCAAAACAAAGCCATTTTTCTTCAGTTTCATTCAAAGTGTCTGAGTCTGTTCAAGCAAAGAACAAAGTTGCTTTTTTGGGCAACTTGTCCTTTCCTGTTGGCTGAGGACTGTGCCATAGTCATCAGTACCTTCAGATTGGATTGATGCATTGCTGGTTTATATGACAGAAGGCCATTTGGAAAAATGAGTGAGGGTAGGACACGGTCAGGAAATTGACTACAGGATCTTTCCACCAGGGCATCATTGAACTATAAGGTGGATGGGAGAGTATGCTAAACACCATAGTCGCTCCCTTGCCATGGGACTCCAAACACGTGTCACATAAAGCCTTGCAAATGGGAAGGATCCAATCCTACTTTCCATGAAGACAAGATTGTGTGATGAGACTCTCATAAGACTCCTGACTGACCTTACCTTTTCTTCCTCTACAGTGACTGCAAAATGAGACTTCTGCTCGGTGTCCAGAAAACTAAATGCTTGTTCTTTAAACATCTGTCATCATGTTGCAGCCTCTTTTCCACATACCCAAAATTTTTCTTTCTTCTTAGTTGCATTAACCAGTGCTTGATCCTCAAGTTCAGTCACCTCACTGGTGCACACCCACACCCAATTCTGAATCTGTTGTGGTCTTCTTTTTACTTCCTCTCCAACATTCCATCATTCCCTTTTAACCTTCTAGTGTCTCTTAAGGTACCTTCCCTTCAGTCTCTTGCTTTTACCCTAGAACTATAATCTTCTTTCACAAGCATTTCTTCAGTTTGTTCTAAACCGTTCTTGTGTTCTCCATTATAAATAAATCTGTTATACATAAAAAAGTAATAGAAGCAATTGTAAGTTTGCAAAGTGAAATGCCTGCAGGTTAGGAAATGCAATGTTCCCTACATGCCCATGCAACTTCAGTTCAGTTCTAAAAAGCCAACTGTGAAAATCACAGCCAATTCACGACACGGCTTTTGAGAAATGCCTCCCATACTCTCCACTCCCTGGAGCTGCTGTCTCCTATCCTTGAGTCTTGCTGCCTATGTGCAGCCCAACAGGCAGCTCCTCCTCCCACTTTGTCAGCTTATGCTGAGTCGGACTCAAAAATCCCCACCCTGTGATCCCACCTTCAGACCTGCTCCTATGCTTTCGATCCCTTGAACTGGTTAATAATTGGCAATGCATGTTTGAGCGTATGCATTATGTCGTATTCCCAAATTGCAATAATACCCCTTTTTTGTATCACGTCTCGTATCACCGCATATAAGGGGAATGACATTCATGAATACCCTTCAACATTTTGGTTTATCCCTGTGTTAGGGTATTCAGTTCACGCATTTTTTAAGAAACACCATTTCATGCTCTAAGTAATTTTCCTTGGGGTGGTGTAATCCTGGATGTATGTATATGCTAGGGGACAAGAGCCTGAGTGCAAGTACAGACCTGGAGAAGAGGAACTGGGGGTTTTGGTTGAAGGTAAGCTCAGTATGGGTCCATACTGTGCCCCAGCAGCCAAAAGGGCCATCCATATCCTGGGGAGCATTAGGCACAATATAGCTAACTGGTCAAAAGAAGTGATTGTCCCACTATGCTCACCACTGGTGTGGCATCACCCTGAGTACTGTGTGCAGTTTTGGGCTCCACAACGGAAGAAGGATATAAAAATATTAGAATGTGTCTAAAGGAGGGCAATAAAGATAGTGAAGGGACTTGAGGGAATGACTTATGAGGAGCTGGTGTTGAGACTAGGTATGTTCATCTTAGAGAAGAGGAGACTGACAGGTGACCTCATTGCTGTCTACAGCTTCCTCATGAGGGGGAGCAGAGAGGGAGGTGCTGATCTCTTCAGCTCTCTGGTGTCTGGTGATAAAACATAAGGGAATGGCTTAAAGCTGCATCAGGTTAAGTTCAGATTGGATATTAGAAAAAAGTTCTTCACTGGGAGGGTGGTCAAGCACTGGGACAAGCTCCCTTGGAATGTGCTTGTGGCCCCAAGCCTGTTGGTGTTCAAGAAGCATTTGGATAACCCTCTTAGATATTTGGTTTAACTTTTAGGTTGCCCTGTGTGGAGTCAGGAGTTGGACTCAATGATTCTCATGGGTCCCTTCCAACTCAGCATGTTCTATGATTCTGTGATTCTTTTGACACCTATCAATGGCAGATGACAGCTTCACAAACATTAGTCCATTTATCCCTATTTTATACACAGAGAACTAAAGTACAATCATATTAGTGTCAAAAATATGTATTGTCTGCCTGTCTTGGATGGCTAAGTTTGTCAAGGATATAGGATTTATTTTTACACTTCATTTGGCAATCACATCAGACATCAACTTTGCTTGCAGTTGAGAAGTCTCCAGAGCACGAGGCTGGGTACTTAGGAAGTGAAAAATAAATCTCTCTCATCGCCTATCCCAAATCTGAATTAAATGAGTTTCAGCCTCATGCAGGATTCATTGAAATGAGACAAGGAGAGAATCCAGTTGTTCAGGAGATGGTCTTCTGTCCAAAACACACAACCAACTTTTTCTTCTTGAAATCTTCTGCCTCAGTCACTGCACTGTGTAGCTTTTGTACTGGATGAGGAAAGGGTCATACAAACAACAGTCTGCTTCATGACTTCATACTCTGAACACTAGGTATCCTGTGTGCTGAAGGAAGGAATGGCCTGCGGTAGAAATAGTATGTGATCTCCTAAATAAAAGACTATCATGGTACATATATTCCAGGAGTTTGAATTAAGTTTTCACAAGTAGCTTGAGCTCGAGTGCTCTCTACTTTTTGAATGTTTGTCTCTGTAATCTTAACACTCTCCAAATTACTTTTTTGAGGTAACTTCATAAAAGGCAATCTAGAAAAACAGCCATCAGAAATTTTATCTTGTTGAAGCAAATTTACATCCCTGGGGCTCATACAAGAAGTTTGAAACTCGGGAGTTTATGGAACAAATGCTGGTGACATGAGCTAATAGCGAATAAAAACAGGAGAAAATTATAATGTGTGAATTCTGTGTAGCTTAATCATTAGCGAGAGATAAACTAATATTTTATATTGTCTCTTTACCAGCTAAGTCAGGAATCATGGATCCTAATCTGCATTCAAAAGGACCATGCATTCCCTTCTCTTCTCCATCACTCCCTGCCCTGCAGCCTGTGTCTCAGTCTTCCATTTTCTCACATATGTCCTAACTTCCAGTCTGAAGATGCGCATTCCGGCATATCTGAGGCTTATATCCTAGTCCCCTATCTCTCTGAAACCTTGCTCTAGCTCCCATCCTTTCCTTATCTCAGTAATCGTTCAGTCCCCTCAAGCGTGTCTTCTCATATTTCCATATTCCAGCACTGCTTCCTTGCTCTCAGTTCTTGGTATTATAGCAAGCTGCTCAGGAACGATTACAGAGTTTGCACTTCAGACTGGAGTGTGTCAGTATGGATGGAATCTAAGAATTTAACGATCACAAGCTAACTTGTACAAACAGAGAATTTTCAGTCTTACAGGAACATAGCAACATAAAAGCAGTCAAACCAAAGGTCTGTTGAGCCCAGGATCCCATCTCTCACAGTGGCCAGTGGTGAACATCTAGAGAACCGCAGAAGACAGCAATAGAGTGATACCTCCCCAAATGCCCCCTCAGCCTCCAGCTTATAACATTTGCGAATGTAGGTTAGTGAATAGAAATCAGGAAGGAGAGAGGTGGAAAACAACAGGTTGCATATATTACCGTGGATCATAGCTATTAAATACCTATGAGATATTTAAGGATTTCTATGGGCTCTGCCCCATGGCTTTTCAATAATGTTACCCATGCGTCACATTTTAAAGATTCAGGATTTCAAGATACCTAACATTGACCATATTGTCAAAACAACCCCAACCAGCCTGAAGTCATTGTTCTGCTAGACAGTAGATGACCCACTGAGGTAAGTGGCTTGTGTCTCTACTCAGATAGAAGTGAGATACCAGTTAATTCCTAGACAAGGAAGAGGTAGACCTTTGATGTAACACGTGAGAGAGGAAGCTACAACCAGATAACCTGCAGGAGAAAGCTTCATCTGAACTTAAAATATGCTATGTTATAAATCCCTTTACAACAAAGCCAAATGTCATAAATTTTAACTCTCTGCAGTTCATAGACCTTTAATTTAATGGGAAAGTGTCAACAGATACATTTTACTGATTGAAAAAATAGAGTATTTGACTCTATTTCTAGTTATGTTGGTAAAACAGAAGTAAAAGTACAGAATAGAAGTAAAACTATGAAGACAGCTGTAAGGAAAGATCCTAGGCTGGAAATTTTGCTCTACAAAGTCACTTTTCAACACACACAATTTAAAATGGCTAGAGATTATTAATGGAAAATCCCCATTATTAAGAGCTCTCCATTAGCAGATGACTAGGGAATCAGCGGGAATTCATGTAATCATGTAATTCATGCAATCGGGGAATGGGAAAGAAATGAGTATCAGAGTTTTTTTACACTATACCTGATGGGTCACTGATAATGGCAGCAAAACTTATGATGGCATAATTTAGAGAAACTCTTGCTTTAACTTCTGTGGGGACGCAAAAGTAAGACATGAGAAGTCGCTTTCCAGTGTATGCCAGACCAGCACATAACACAACGTGATCCAGTAAGTCATTTATAAAATGTATTTGGAGGTCTTCCTTGTTTGCTGACTATAAGCCAGTTAATTAATACGGTTAATCTGTAAGGGCATGTCACTCACTTAGAATAATGTAATCATTTAGTAAGAGAGTGCAAGGAAGAAATAGACATTTAAATATTTCTATGTGCAAGCTCATCGGGTGGGAAGAAATTTTACCATGTTCAAGAGTCCAGGTGGCTCTATCCTGGCCAGTGCTAACAGGGTCACAGTGCAGTATGATCCTTCATCACTGTCTTGTAGGCAAGAGGGACATAATAATCCTTAAATGTAGAAAGAATGAAATATTAAGAGATTGTAGGGAAGTTATATTGCAACTGTGCTTGTCATAGTTGTGGACCAGTACTGAAGTACATGGTGCAAAAACATGAAAAAATAGACAAGATGAATGAGAAAATTACAGAGAGTAACTAGATACTGAAAAAAAAATGGACTTAAGAGTGTAGTTTTCATTTCACAAAACTGCACTACTATGTAGATGGTACAGTATTTCTGCACATACTTTCCTCTCACCATTGACTGTTTAGGGTAGTGTTGATGCTTACATGTTCTAAATGCCCAACTTTTGGATGTTTGAAGAGAGCAAAGCCACTCTGTAGTCAGAGACATCATTGTACTGAGAAGTTCAGGTGACTTTAGCTTTGAGCAAATCCTAACTTTATTTAAGATTTTGGTAGTACTAGAGCTCCTTGTTTATTGCCTACATGTTGAAGACAGACATAATAGAACAAAAGAAAGGCACAGGCTGCACTGGAACTCCTTATCAAGCTTTGGTATGGATTCTTCATCACTCAAATGTTTTAATCACAGGTTGTTTTTTTTCCCTAAAAGTTATAATATAACTCACATGGGAATTAATTCTGAGAAAGTCTTTTGTTCTGTGTTGATTAGGCAGCCAAGGGAGTCTGTTCTAGAATCAATCAGGATTGACTGATTCTAGAATCAATCCCTAGAATCGGCCCTTCCTGGCTTTCTGATCAGTCAAGCCATCCTGGATATCCTTTTGTCATGAGTAGGGCTCAGGTAGTTTACCTAGAATCAAGAATTAGGAAAAAAAAGTCCTGTGACCCTTAAGCTACATGTGGTCTAATGAGCTTGTCAGAGGAAGACTGATAAGTTTCATGTCACTGTTTATTAGATGTGATTATGCATAAGTAGCAGCACATCAAGGAACTGGAGAGAAAGTTGTAGAACTGCTAGAGAAAAGTTACCATCACTTTCTTGTTCTTCTGCTATAAAAGAAATAGAATTGTTTGTATATTCCTCAGAATATATGTATTTTTCTTTCTTTGTAAATAAATGGGATTGCATCAAGAAATAACTGACTTTATCATGAGTTTTTCTTCTGGAGGAAACAAATCATCACCCAAAGTTGTTTGGAAAGGCACTGAAACTAAACAGAGATATTGTATTTTCCACTAAACAGCTTTTTGTTGTTGGTTGTGGGTTTTGTTGTTTGTAGCAATTACTCATTTTGGTAAGAGATCTTTTCAAGGGTGATTAAATTCTAAGATAGGCATAGCAGGAAAAACTAGTGTTTTATTTACAAAGAACAGTTAATAATAGTTGACCAGTCATTTTTCCTAAATTGTGCTGCATTTTTAAAATCTGATTTTCCTCCAGCAACTAACAGCAAGGGGCTTAATTTTCTTCACATTTACCTAGAAGCAAACTCAGATAGATATTTTCAATTAATAATTACATTGTTGTCAGCTTCTATATTTGCTAGAGAAAATAATCTGATTCAGACATTTTTGTGTGGATTAGTGGGTACATTCAGAATTTGTTGCAGTTCTATGTCAAGTCTGTCACTGCTGGGAATATAATCATCACGATAAATGTATAAATCCAATATGATGCTTTCAGAATTAAAATGAAACTATTTTACTAGAAGTAGAAGCAGTGAGGTAAACAGGAATTTGGATAGTACAAATGAAATTAAAAGCATAACCTTAATTTGTATATTGTAAGACGTACACTTTTGTAGTAAACATTTCTCGGTATATGGAGTAAAAGTCGGAAGTGTTTTAAATGTTCTTTCTTTCACTGACTCAGTGGAGGATTCTGAAGCTTCACAGAATTCCTGCGTCTCCCACCTCCCTCAGTTCCAGAAACTCTAAAGCAGGTGTTTCTTGAGCATTGCTCACTTTTAAATTTCAGACTAAATGTGAATCATATAAATAAAAAAATATAGAGATGCTGGAGCGTTTTCCTGTTTCAGCATTCTCACTTTCTAGTTGTCACTTAGAAGTTGATGTATTGAATATTCCTAGGTATATACCAGCTGACATAGTGGTTGTCTCGTACATTTGGCATTGGCCCAGGGAACGATGATTACGCTTCTTTGCTATGAAATGAAGGAATTGTGTACTGTTTGATAGCAGGTGATTGAGGAATATTCAACTATGTTCATAATTTAAAAAAAGACTCCAGAGAAAAACAGAATTAGCTAACCTTTTAGAAAAAAATCTCTATTAATTTTTCTACATAGCACAGGAGTCTTAAACACAGCAGTGCGATATTGCTTGAATATGGAGCAAAGCTAATCCAGTGTATTTTGCATTATAGATAAAGAAACATAAAAGTTAAGCGCTTGGAGATTTCTCATTTTATATGCAAGGTTAATAATACTGTCTTGAGATCAATCCTCTTTGCCTAAAATACTGCATGTATTTTCCTTATTATCTGTTGACAAGCATTATTCCAAGATGAGTCTAGCCCAAGCCAATGGATACCGAAAGCGTACTATTTTGAAATTACACTTAAAACCATCTATGTATTAATGGCTGACAATATTTGCACTTACTATTTCTCAACAAGAAATAGACCATGCAAAATAAGCCACAGCAAAACCCACAGGTTTCCATTGCAAACGAAGAAGATGTTGAACTCAGGAGGCCAGAACTGTCAAAGAATTTACCAAATTAAGTAGTCAGTCAGGAGTATGTCCACTGACAAAGCTAAAAAGAACCAAAGAAAGTTCTAGTGTATGCAGAGGGCTGAGGTGATCTGGTCGAAAACAAGTCCCACTACTGGAGTGCGAGGGGAATCAATAGAGGAACAGAAAGCAGATCTCAAGAATATCAGTAAGGACTCAAGAGCAACAGTCAGGAGCATGATTACAACTGAAATGCAAAAAACCAGCAGATAATTCCAGTGCATATGAAATATATGGGGCAGATCTCCTTTAAATGCAGGGAGCAAAAGCTCTGGGGTCAGGTTCTGGCTTGTCCGCTTGTCAAGACTTGCTGTTATCAGCTACAGAGCTATTAGCCCAGAAAGCGACTCCCAGAGCAATCTGACTGCAGGGCACAACAGGATGTGATCCTTAACACATTGATGCTACTTGGATTTCTCAGTGGCCCAGGTGAGAAACAGAACCTCTCAGCTCCAACATATATTTTGATGCTGAGTATGGTCTTAAAACAAAGCGAGCAAGGGGTTTAAAAAAAATAGAAAATAGAAATTCCACTGTGGAGTGTGGGAGTGTGGCAATACCACTGATAAATTCCATCAATGAATAGCTGTCTTTAGACATTTTGACTATATAGTAGGATCTGTTTAAGTTTGTTTCTAGGAATTTTAGTCATTGCGGCAGCTCTATTACCTAACACTGGGACAGAACAGCTAAATTAAAATGAAAGATTATACAGCAGAGAAAAATTGAGTTGGTCTCAGCAGACCAAAGTTTCCAGTTATCATAAATTTTTTGTCATCTGAAATGATCCTTTCATATCATAGTACATATTTGCATACAACTTGTCATCCTCCTCTGGAGACAAGATAAGCAGTGTTTTTAAAAACCTTAAGATGATACTGAAGACTTTTATATTTTTAATTCTAAACCTCTTACCTCTGTAGAACACAACCATGTTTGCATTGAGAACTGGAAAAATATCACCAGTATCGATATGGAAAGCAACTTACTATAGGTAACATCTACAGATTTTAGTTTTCAGGGTGGGAGACAGCTCCTACATTTAGTGGCAGCTGGATCCAGATGCCCTCTTTTATCCACCACATGATAGAGCGAGCGCATCTAAGCAGGGGTGCTAATGTGAGACTGGGAGGGAAGCTAGGAGGGATGCGACTTGGGCCTCCTACCCTGATTGGTAATCAAAAAAAGGGAATACCTGGAATGGCGGATGTCCAATTAGAGAAACAAATGTTTTCGGACACTTGCTGATGAAGATACAGAGATAAAAAGTAATGACCGTCAGAGTAATGGACTTCTCACATGTGCCATCAGTGACGGCAGGTGAGACTATCAAGATACACAACTAGAAGCAGCTCATCTGTTGTGTAGGGTACAGACTGAATTCTGTGGAAACAAACAGATGCAACATGAACCCAAAAGTGTGCTAGTGCTGGCTAACATACATGGTATTGTAATGAGAAAAAGGACTTGCTTCAGTGAGCAACTTATTCCATCTTTATTTGCTTAAAATTACAGGTTAGAATATACCAGAGATAGTGTGAAGCACCAGAAGTTATTCCTGAATCTTACTTTGTTCCTGGGAAACTTACCACTGGGAGTGGCAAACATGACCGTCATCATTACAGACATAGTGTAACGCCTTCCACAAATAAAAAGAAATGACAAAGTCAAAGAGAATGACAACTGCAACACATGCAAAAGAGAGAGTCTTGCACCTTTGGGAGCGGCTAATTACTCCATAGCAGTCTGTGCACACCGAGTGATCAGAGGGGTCAGCATGTGACAGTATGCCACAGCAGCTCTTTTTAGAACATCAAACAAATATTCTGGCACTTTTCAGATACTGATTGGAGAATGAATAATTAATTCCATTTCAACTACTGTGCTGCATCTTTAGGTGCAAAAGGTGTCTAAAATAGTCTTCAGTATTCTATGCAAAGAACGGTAAATAGTGGAAGTAATAAGGCTCATGAACAAGAATTCCCTGAGCAGACCATAAATGACAATGGCTCAGTTCACATATGAAGAGTTCCAGCTGCTTTTCAGGGAAACGGTATCAAAGTGACACATCAGCCTCTTACCCTCCTGCCATGAATGGATTAGTGAAATGATTCATGCAGCCATTTGAGAAAAGCAATCTGTGCTTCATTCCTGCATGGTATTAAGCTAGCTAGCTCAGGCTAGTTAACAACACAATAATCTTCTGTCTGTAGAAGCACACTCTAGCACTATTGTTTATAGGACTTAATTTAAGACCTCATCAGGATGTCCTAATCCTCAGTCTACAGAAGGGTATTGAAAATAAATATTACGACTGAATAGTCACAGCTAAAAACATCTGAGCGAGCAGTTTTCATGTTAAAAAAAAGATATTTCTGAGGCAATTTGGAAAGGTGGAGTAATTAGGACAGAGACTGGTCCTCTGCTTCACTAGGCTGAAATCTCATAGGACTAATTACGTTGTGGAGAAGGCACAGAATGCTAAGGCTGAAAGGGATCCCTCAGGGTCAAGTAGCCCATCGCTTTAGCCCAATGCAAAATGAATTACATCCTTATGATTCCTGACCTGCTCTTTAAAACTTTGTTTAGCTTGTTTTTAAACAACCTCTACAACGTCATGAATTTTATTCCAACACTTGAACACCTTCAACATTCAGAAGTTTTCCCTAACATCCAGTTTGAATCTTTCTCGCTTTTTCAGAACAAATATACCCAGGCTATATGCCTAATTTCTTTCAGACCGTATTTTCTACAGCTCTAATTATTCTTTTGGTTTTCTGTGGACACTTGCTAGTGGGTGCATGACTTTGAGTGCCCAGAATTGAACATAGTATTACAGTTGGAGAGTCTCCAGTGCCATATAATGTGGGATCATGTCCTGTGTCTTGTAGGCTGTATTCCTGTTTATCCACCCCAGTTTTGGTGTTTTTTTTGTAACACCATTGTATGTTGGTAATACATCAGGAGTCCCACATCCTTCTTTGTAGAACAGTCACCTGAGCACTTCATTGTTCTCCATCCATTTGATTATTTTTGCCCAGAGGTAGCATCTTGCACTTTTCCCTGTTGACCTGTTGAGTCATATCCTTTTTTGTTTTTTTTTCTGATGCTGATTTCTCTGACTTACTTTTTGAATTCTAATTCTGACTAAACATAGTTAGAATCTCTCCCATTTTTGCATCACCTGCAAAGTTGGATTTTCTATTTAACTACTCAGGTACCTTTTGAAATAGCGAACAATACGGCCCCCTGGCCCTGCAGGATTCCAGTCAATACACTCTCTGCTCTCCCACTTGGATGGAGAACAGTCAATAACTACTCTATTAGTACAGTTTTGCATTACAGTAGTTTTGTCTAGGTCATGTTTCTCCAGGTTATCTACTAGACTTTCACATACAGGAATATGAAAACCATTACCAAAGCCAGTGTACAAAACATGGACTGGTTCTTAATCTGTGAGACCCATTAACCTGTTATTTGCTTTATGCTGGCTGTAACTTTTGTTCTTTCTGATTCTTCTAAATAGTTTGTTCCAACATTTTTACAGGAAAAGACATTAGGCTGATTGGCTTAGAATTCCTTGATTTCTCTTTTCCCCTTTCTTAAATATATGTATGATGTTTTCCCTTTTCTAAGCTCTCATTACTTTTCAGTTTGTCAAAGATAGCTGCTAACTGCTTCACCCGGTGCTTTAAGTATCCTAGTCTGAGGTTCCCCAGGTTCAGACAATTTGAGAGTACACAATTCAAAGTATTTTCTAACCTGTTCTTTCTTATTCTTGGCTGAGTACTTACTCCTTTAACTATGGCATTGTGTTACCATCTGATCGCAACTGACCTTGGTGGTGGAAGCTGATGCAAAAAAGGCACTAAGCTGTTAGATCTGTTGATAACTTTCTTATGTATTGATCAGTGGGCTAGTTATTTTCTTGATCTTTGTGTTATTGCTAATGTAGTTAAATATATATGTACTATTCCTTGATGGTTTTAGCTCACTGCCTCCTTTTTTGTTTTTATTTTTTGCGTGTCTTGACCTCTCCGATTTTTGTACCTTTATATTTATGCTGTATATTTTTATTTCTTCCATGGTAGTTTGACCTATTTTGCACTTTGTCTGTGTTTCCTTGTTTAAGAACGAAGAACTCATGGCTTTATCAGGTTGGTCTTTTTGTACATTTATGGTCTTTCTTACACAATGGAACAGTTCACATTTTGTTTATGTAAATTATTTGTTTCAGGAACTGGCAGCTTGTCTCCAATTTCTGCTTGCTCTTATTTCCTAAGGATCTTAAATTCCTATTTCCTAGTCTCTCCTTCCTAGGTGATCTCCTAACTTCCCACTTTCAACCAGTTCCTCAGTTGGTTAAAAACGTGTCTTGTAAAGCTTCCTTCAAGGTGCGTTCCCCTTTGTAGGATCTTACTGGACAGTCTGTGTCCCACTGTGTTCTTTTCCCAGTGAATAATAAGCCTAATTAATAATCTACATTACTATCAAATAGTTGCTCTGCATCACTTGTCTACTTTCTCACAAGTAGTTACAACTTCCAGTTTGCTGATCTGTAATAGCGTCCCACAGTGGTAATACCCCTAAGGATTTCCTTTATTCTCTGTTCAAAGATCTTCAGCAGAAGATGTCCCTCTACCATCTGCAGCTCATAGCAAAAATAAGTCTTTATTTCCTTATCTGTTCTTTTACAACAGGTTTTACCCCATTAGTATTCTAGTTCTGTGAAAAATAATACAATCTGTTACACCAGTTTGATCATAACTTGAATCATGTATTAAGACTTAAAGGTCTTTAAGCACAGTCATTTGGAACAGCTGTATTTAAGCAGAGGGGTGAGGGAAGGGGGTGTTCATCTTCTGAGCATCAGGTGAAGACTGAAGATTCATGATTGCTCGTACTAACCATGAATGCTCAGGGCTTCTGCTTATTTTAGGATATCCTCATCATCTGGTAAGTTTATATACTTCAAAGACCCAGAGGGGTCTGTACTCCTTTTTATTCTACAATGGGGATCAGCAAATTCTCAGTCTGACAAATCCCAGTATCCGTACATTTTGGGGGCATCTTCTCCTAGCCCTTGAAGTAGTCTATGGAGTCAGGTATATCACGACATGGGGTTCTCATTAGCTTTGCTGTGGCTACTCAAGTAGCTGTGGCTGTGGCTACTGGAGTAGTGGTGGCAGGAGCTGCCTTCCCCACCGTCCTGGCAAGAACAGTGGCACAGACTCTGTTATCTACTTCCAGACAGGCCTCAGGGGATGACTCCTCTCAGGAACAATGAAGCGACAGGAATCCCCATCTCCCTTCAGAGAAGAAGCAGGGGCAGGAAGAGGTATGCACAGATAGTACTTCTCTGTAGCCAAACTATGCATGTGTCTGTGTGTGAAAGAGGCAATCTGTCACTTCTTTTGTCTCTTCACAGAGTTCTTTCACTAAGTGGCAGTTGCAGCTCACACTTCTTATCTAGGCTAGGAGATCAAACACCCTTAATGAGTCATACCTAATTTATGATTGCATTATTTCCTTTACAACTTCAAGACCGGAAATTTGCTTTTTAAGTTTTAAATATAAGTGGAAGATTTTTATTTAAGTACATTGTTCCAAGAGGTAGTCAGCAGGCACTGGGATATAATATCTATGCTTTAATCCTACCCTAGATAAAGTTAGCTCTCAATGTCCTAGAAGACCTCTAGAATGCATTATTCAGATCAGGTACATTTTCTATCATGTTATTTGGTAGGCTAAGAATAAGATACTAAGATAGACATTGAATAAGCAACCATGTTTTCAGAAGTGACACCTGGTAGTTCCTGATGAACTTACTAGTAGCTGTTGATTGCTATCGCCCGAAACCAAACTATGTATTTAAAAAATGAAATGTGGACAGAAGATACTAATTTTAGATTTCCTTCAGAAAACTGACAGATTTTAAGGATCTATAATGTAACTGTACAATCAGTTTACAGCACGCCAAAAAACTTCTCCTGCACCCTGAGATTAAACAATGGACTTTCCATGTGACACATTTATTATGAGAACGAAAATTTACTTGTAAATGTCCCTATTTAAGTAATTTTCACAGTGCACTAGCTCAGAATTGTTCTTGTTAGTAATCTTTATACAGTGCAGCTGAAATTGTTATTCAGGTGCTTTAATTTAAAAAAAAAAAAAAAATCCTGTAGTTGGTTTGTGAAGACACCTTTCCTCTGCTTGCTTGACCATAAGGCCATAGTTTCACAGGGCTGTCAGTCTCTTTTAGGAAATGTCGTAGTATTGCATCAAAACCATTGCAACCACGTGATGCAAAGTCCTGAACTCATACAAACTCACCATGCAAGTGTATGTAAAAACTGTGAAGGTTAACTCTGTCCTAGAGGATTTGATATTGGATCAGCTACTTTTGGCTTCTTGCTGAATCAAGCATCTTTTGTCCTCCTATAGACAGCATGAAAAAGGATAGCCACCATAAAAGAGGCATAAACACTGTACCAAGTGCTCTGGAAGTGTGATGCAAATGCAGTGCTGTATTCATGCTTGATCTAGATTAAATCTTTACTGAAAGGTGATCCAGCATGTACAATTTGCAACCAGGTCATAAGGCTTCTCCTGATCAGGAGAAGTATTCCAGTAAATGACCAGAATGCACTCACAGTTATATATAGTTTTACTTAATTACAACCTCTGTTCAAGTAAAACATCCCATTTATTATTTTTCCAGGAGTTTTAAGAGTGGAAGTCAAGGTAAGATAGAAATAGATCCTTTTGAACTAGTGGATCCTATGATCCAGATCCTACAAGGTATTTGGTTATCAGACTACAGTGGCTATAGTTCTATATAACTTGAATATTTTGGGTTGAAGTAATTTTAAAACACATGTGAATGTTGCACAGCACCAGGATTTTTTTCTCCATCATCTGGAATTCAAAACTAGTCTGTCCAACTTTTCCAGTCAAATTTACTAAAATAAAACAATACAGGACTAAAGACAGAATTTAGATGGAAGCTTAAATGTGCTGACAACAGTTCTACAACTGTAGCAGTACAGTTTCTACAGGTAAGATTGAATTAATTGAGTCGCATATTTAACTACAGTACAAACCATTGAATCTCCATGCTTTATTGGATGTGGGGGCAAACATAGTGACAAAGGACGAGGAAAAGGATGAGGTACTTAATGCCTTCATTGCCTCAGTCTTTAATAATAAGACCAGTTGTTCTCTGGGTACCCAGCCCCCTGAGATGGAAGACAGGGACAGAGAGCAGAATGAAGTCCCCATAATCCAAGGGGAAATGGTTAGTGACCTGCTACACCACTTAGACACACACAGGTCTATGGGTCCACCCAAGGGTACTGAGTGCCACTTTCAATCATTTACCAGCAGTCCTGGCTAACCAGGGAGATCCCAGTTGATTGGAGGTTAGCAAATGTGATGCCCCATCTACAAGAAGGGCTGGAAGGAGGATCTGGGGAACTACAGGCCTGTCAGCCTGACGTCAGTGCCGGGGAAGGTTATGGAGCAGATCACCTTGAGCGCCATCACACAGCACGTACAGGACAACAGGAAAACAACAACAGGTGATCAGGCCTAGTCAGCATGGGATTATGAAAGGCAGATTCTGCTTTACAAACCTGATCTTCTATGACAAGGTGACCTGCTTAGTCGATGAGGGAAAGGCTGTGGATGTTGTCTGCCTAGACTTTAATAAAACCTTTGACACCATTTCCCACAGCATTCTACCTGAGAAACTGGCTGCTCATGGCTTGGACGGGCGTACTCTTTGCTGGGTAAAAAAATAGTTGAATGTCCAGGCCCAAAGAGTCGTGGTGAATGGAGTTAAATCCAGTTGGTGGCTGGTCACAAGTGGTGTTCCCCAGGGCTGAGTATCGGGGCCTTTATCTTTTCTTTATCTTTCCTTTAATATCTTTGTCAATGATCTGGATGAGGGGATCTGGTGCACCTTCAGTGGGTTTGCGGATGACAGCAACTTTGGCAGGAGCGTTGATCTGCTTGAGGGTAGGAAGGCTCTACAGAGGGATCTGGACAGGCTGGATCGATGGGCCAAGGCCAATGGTATGAGGTTCAACAAGGCCAAGTGCCAGGTCCTGTACTTGGGTCTCAACAACCCCATGCAACACTACAGGCTTGGGGAAGAGTGGCTGGAGAGCTGTCTGGCAGAAAAGGACCTGGGGGTGTTGGTCAACAGCCGGCTGAATATGAGCCAGCAGTGTGCCCAGGTGGCCAAGAAGGCCAACAGCATCCTGGCTTGTATCAGAAATAGTGTGGCCAGCAGGACTAGGGAGGTGATCATTCCCGTGTATTCGGCCCCACCTTGAGTACTGTGTTCAGTTTTGGGCTCCTCACTATAAGAAAGACATTGAGGTACTGGAGCGGGTCCAAAGAAGGGCAACAAAGCTGATGAAGGGTCTGGAGAACAAGTCTTATGAGGAGCAGGTGAGGGAAATGGGGTTGTTTAGACTGGAGAAAGGCAGGCTGAGGGGAAACCTTATCACTCTCTACAACTACCTGAAAGGAGGTTGTAGAGACATGGGTGTCGGTCAAGTGACAAGACAAGAGGAAATGGCCTCAGGTTGCATCAGGGGAGGTTTAGATTGGATATTAAAAAAAATTTCTTCACTGAAAAGGCTGTCAAGCATTGGAAGAGCTGCCCAGGGAAGTGGTTGAGTCGCCATCCCTTGAGGTATTTAAAAGATGTGTAGATGTGGTGTTGAAGGACATGGTTTAGTGGTGGAGTTGGCATTGTTAGGTTAAGGGTTGGACTTAATGATCTTAATGGTCCCTTCCAACCTAAACGATTTTATGATTCTATGTATTCTAGTGAAATAATGAGGAAATTGGGAGACATGTCCTAGCTTCAGCTGAGTAAATGGAGATTTAGTATTCTTCCACATAACAGTCATTTAAGTAACAACAGTTACTTTTTACTTTACAGTTACTTCCAGTCAGTCTCTGGGAGGTGAGTAGAAATGGATTTGTAATTGTAACTAAGAGGAAATGTGTAACTTCAGAAACCACATTTTCTGGAACACCTCTTATTTGAGATACTTGGTACGTGTACCAGAGTGTCTTTGTAGGTAGACAGTTTTGTGACCGGTTCCCAAACAGATCCAACATAGATCTCTCAACCTGCTGAATGGAGACAAATGCAAAGGCAGAGCTCATACTCCTATAAAAACGTCAAGTGGCAGCAGCTCTGGTCTCCAAGAGCAGCAGCTAAGCAGGCTGATGGATATTCTTCCTCCATCATTACTTCACTGTGTAGCACAACTAGCTGACTGTGTAGTGATGATCTCTGAACCACTTTTCACTGTAATTCCTGTCATTCTACATCAAATAACTTTGCACATCAAGAAGACCTATGTAATCTGTGAAGGTATTTCTTCACTGAGACTTCATTCAAGCTTGATCTCTCTGTGCCATCCATTCATTTAAGCTACCTGGAGAGCAAGTTTTGCAATTCTGTCTCTTTCCACAAGTTCAGAAAAAGAATATTAGTTGTCTTTGATGGCCTTACTGCACTCCTCTGTATGATGTGAGCCTTTTCCACGCTTCTACAATGTGTTTTGGTTTCCTTTTTATACTGTTTGCTCCTCTGATCCTCAAACATTTCTGCTGGGAGAAGTGAGAGGTTCATACCAGAATTTATATTTTTAATTCTTGATTAACAAAAACTTTTATCACACTCTCAAAATGATTTGCATCTGAGGATGCTGGGATAGGCTTCCCCGAAGTGAGTTTGAAATACACAAAGAATGTTTTATAACAGCAAATACAGTCCTTCTCACAGGCAGCTGTTCTCTAGGTTAAACATTCACACTGTCTGGATGGACTGCAGGCTGTGTTCACAGATTTATGTGTATTTTTCAAATACAGTATCAGCCATTTTGCACAGTATGGTCTTCTGAAAGTTCACTTGGCAAGAAACAGTTCTTGCTAAGTATAAAGTGTGAAATCTGGCAATAAAATTTTAAATTAAACCCTGCATTTTTCAGCCTACATTCTGGCAACTGCTGTCTTACTAAAAAGTAGCAATTTCTAGCAAGTATTAAGTGTAGTGGTGTAAGAGGGTGTAACTGAATGCTCATCCTTCTGCATTTATTAAAACAAAATTTTGTTTAATAAGTTATAAGATCTTATAATGCAATCTTCAGTACTTGTATTTGTAACAGATAATCCCAATGGTATAAGGATTTACTTAATGTAATGTTTTACATTGCAGTATCACTTAAGAGTATCACTTAGTCCCACTGTGTTAATGACTTTATAAATATCTTAATACCTGTTCCAAAGTATTTACATTTCAAGTATGTTCAGTTTAACTTAATACAGTCTTAATGTACTAATTAATATTGGGCTTTCAATTAGTTCCATGAGATCAATCAGTATCTGAGCAAACCTTATGAAGTTCAACAAGGCCAAGTGCAAGGTCCTACACTGGGGTCGGGATAATCCTCATTACCAATACAGGCTGGGGGATGATGTGATAGAGAGCAGCCCCACGGAAAAGGACTTGGGGGTACTGGTGGGTGAAAAGCTGGACATGAGCCAACAATGTGTGCTTGCGGCCCAGAAGGCCAATCGCATCCTGGGCTGCATCAAAAGAAGCGTGGCCAGCAGATCCAGAGAGGTGATTCTCCCCCTCTGCTCTCGTGAGACCCCACCTGGAATGTTGTGTCCAGCTTTGGAGCCCTCAGCATAATAAGGACGTGGACCTGGTGGAGCTGGTCCAGAGCAGGGCCACAAAGATGATCAGAGGGCTGGAGCACCTCTCCTGTGAAGACAGGCTGAGAGAGTTGGGGTTGTTCAGCCTGGAGAAGGCTCTGGAGAGACCTTATAGCAGCCTTCCAGTACCTGAAGGGGGCCTACAAGAAAGCTGGGGAGGGGCTGTTTCCAAGGGCATGTAGCGATAGGACGAGGGGCAATGGTTTTAAACCAGAGCAGGGCAGGTTTAGATTAGACATTAGGAAGAAGTCCTTTACAATGAGGCTGGTGGAACAGGTTGCCCAGAGAGGTGGTGGAGGCCCCATCCCTGGTGACATTCAAGGCCAGGCTTGATGAGGCTCTGAGCAACCTGATCTAGTTGAAGATGTCCCTGCTTACTGCAGGGGGGTTGGACTAGATGACCTTTAAAGGGCCCTTCTAACCCAACACATTCTATGATTCTATGATCTGTTGTAAAATATATTGCACTTATATTTTTAAATGAAATTAAATTATAGAAATTGTATAAAAGAAAGTGTGTGTATTCACGTCATATCTTACTCAGAATTCAGAGAGAAGCAATTAGTTGAGAATATATATATATATCTATCCAAAATGTTCCACTTAGCATCCCCAACATACACATTGCTTTTCTCCTCCACTCTCAGAATTAGCTTGAGGCAATCTTAAAAAAGAGAATAGCATAAAGTTCCCATTAGCTATTTGGATAAATATTTCTAAGGTACATTTATTATGTTTCTTTTTCAGACTTTTTAAAAATCAGTTTGTGCTATAATATTTTTTCGAAGATAGCTAATATTTTTTTAATCTATCTCTTACTTCAAAACATCACCCCAAATAGTCTCATTAGCTAAAAACTAATTAAATAGTAAACATCTAGCATGTTAAAATTTTTATTGTCTTTGAAACTTCAGAAATTTGAGCAGCTTGTATTATCTTCTACTTTTAAATTAAATCACTGTACAATTTATGCAAGTATTTCGACAATAAGACTACGAATACAAGCCCTTCTGCTGGGTCAGATCAGTCAGTGGAACCTAAAACCTGTAGCAGTTGAAGGTCCAGATTGCAAGTGCCTTTATTTATTAAAGCTTGATAATATGCTTTCCTTTAAAAGTTGTTCTGATGAGTCCCACTTTGAAACAACAGTGGACTTCCAAGAAGTATGATTAAATGAATAAAGACAAATTACTTGTTTCATCCTTCCAGATCTGACTTGCAAGATGTGTTGAATATATCTACAACTGCATCGCGTAAGCTAGTCCAAAACTGCTGGCAAAATCCCATAGCCTCGCGGGGATGATGCCACATTTGAAGCTGTGCCTGAAGCATTTTCGCCATCTGCCCCAGACCCACCGGGCGTACCCGAGCTGGCTGCCCCAACACCACCTCTTTTTCAGAGCAATGTAGCCACAGCTACTGAGATACCAGGTATGATGAGGCAACCATGGCTGGGCAAGGATGACTGCAACACCTCCGTTGAGGACGTGGTGAACATTCTCCATAAGAAAGGTTACACAGAAAAAGAAACCGTAAAATGACATTATTGTCTTTCAAATGTATTGCCTGTTGGAGAAGTCTCTTGTAAGAGTAAATACACATTGGAGAATCGCAGCCAAGCCACCATCAAGGTATGTGATGCTTGGTCCTGTGGCCAGAGAGGATCCTGACTTGGGAGACAGCACTCAGCCCTGGCATTCCCATGGGTGAACAGATGTATCAGTGTAGAGTCAACTTCTTTACTATGTATAAAAATAGAGAATATTCTTCTGAAGATTTCAGTGCTCTCTTTTTGAGTACAACATCAGTTATAAGATTGTGTAAATCAATTACTTAGCCTAGAAGTTAAAATTGATTGTATCTCAAGTTTTCTACCCTGTGTATAGGCTTACTCTCCTAAATTTTGTCCTAATATGGGAACAAGATGGATCTTTCAGATTCCTACACTGTTGAAAACCACCGGGACCTCAAGCACAGTGTTCCACTCAGGGCTGTTCTTGGTTGATGACCATTTATTTCCCTGTGTTCCCAAACATGAAGGTTCACCCTCCGCAGAGGCTGAATCCGCCAGGCACATCACAACCAGCACCCTCTTTTAAAAATGGCAGCTGTTGTTGCACATAGTTCTCAACGGGAGTGAAGCTGCCGTGGCCCTCAGGCCTCCATCTTGAGAGGCGGCGGCAGCTTTGTGGCTGGCGGGTGGGCTGGGCTGGGCCTCCTGGGGCGGTGAGCTCAGCCCTTCGGGAACAATGGCCGGCGCTGAAAAATGGCAGAAAAAAAGCACATCAGCCTGTGATCTCGGCCCCATTGGGAAGAATGGGAGGCGCTGGCATTGTGGAAGGGATCAATTATTCATGAGGCTCCTCACAGGCGACGTTATGCGCCAGCCTCTGCTGACAGATAAGCCTCCAGTTATAGGGGAAAAAAAGTAATAATTAAAAAAGGAATTAGACCATCGGTGCTAAATAAGTATTTTAAAAGACAACCTATGGTAGCACATTTACTAAAAAGATGGTAAGAGATCAGAATAAGAAATGTGCAATGTTATGCAAACCTATATGGTTGTAGAATAAAGGAGAGAATTACCATATGCACACACAAAAAATGTGTTTTGTAGCATACACAGAGTAACTGCATGAAAGTAATTTACACTTCGAACACCAAACTTGCCACTTATTGCAAGTGCAGCTGTATCTATTGCGGTTTGCATAGCCCAGCTCCTTCTCCAAGGTCTTTCTGCTGACCACTCTTAATACCTCTACTTTTTGTGCTGATTGCAGGATATTTTCCTTTTAATACTGTTAATCCTTCTGTCTTTTATGGGAACATTCACTGCTTTCTGTGGTGGAGGGTACTAGTGTACAGCCTATGCCAGAGAGAATAGCTTCAGCCCTCAGTGGATTTTGGTATTTTGACCAACTGTCTCCTCATCCTCCAAACGCTCTCTTGGGCATCTCCCACTAACAGCAGAAACACGAAGAAGCGAGGGTGATGTTGCCATGCTGTTAGAGGAAGGCTTTCATCCTTTTCAGTGCACTTGCTCTGCAGGTTGGCACGTGCTGGTTCCCCGCATTGGTCATGCACCTTCTTTCCTTCCACGTCAGGGCAGAGTATGTTGCGTATTCTAGATTTGGCTTTATCTGTCCTGATAAGTGGACTGGATGCCACCATTCTCCAATTATTTTCCATTTGGTACCTATTACTGACATGTATCTACAGCTTCCTCCTATGATTTATATGGCAATGCAGCTTGGAGAGATGCCTTTTGCTACTCTTCAATGTAACAAAGTGGTGGTTGGACTCATCAAATGCTAACTGTGTGTAATACCATCAGGTCTTTGTCTCTGATTATAGCAGAGAGTCTCTTTTGCCTTACCTTCTCTTAATTCAAACATACTCTTCATGGTTCTTTTGCTGTTTTTATTGAAAGCAGAGAATCCATTCTCTAGTCAGTCTGTGGATTACCAATCAAAGCTAATGTTTAGTTCCTGAAAGGATGCATCATTATGGTTCAAAATTGACTAACAGCACTCCAGTTCTCTGCTTAGATTTTGATACTCAGTCTTGCAGCCGCCTTTATGTCCAATTTTGCCTGTGCTCAAATTCTATTCAGTGCAAAACCATTTAAATTCTGCTGCAATGCATGGTAGTACCTTGCCTGAGTGTGGCCACCAGCCAGGTTTAGGTGACCTAGTCCTGGCCCAGATCACATAAGGATTCCACCTGGTCATGTAAAAAAGCAAAAGTAAAAATAAACACAAGGAGATGATAATTTCTTCATTTCTTTTGAGCCATGACAAATAAAGAGAAAGAAAACATTTTTGCCAAGTTATTGGTAGCCAAATAAAGGAACCTCCTCTCACCAGACCTATTTTCCATAGAGAGGCTCAGAGATAGCAGTATCCCTTCACACCTGGACCCCAGCCAGTCTGTTCTTCCTTCCCAACAAGTTGATCTCTCCATTTTAGGGCTTCATGAAGTCTGACATGTCTTAGAAAGTGTGTGCACATGTCCGAGGGAGCTCTCCTCACAGCGTTCTGCATCCCATCATACACAGCATAGCACGTCAGGATTGGGCTAATGTCCTGGTTTGAGCAACACAGGACTAATTTATCTTCTAATGCATGGGAAAACTGCACTTTTAGAAGACTCTAGTGTCTGAATTTGTGAAAATATTTACTTTATAGCCAGCTATGCTATGTGGGATTCAAGGTCTTGGTGTTTTTGAGCCTTGCCAGGTGCAGGGATGAGGAGCAGCAAGACACGGGCAGTTGACCCAAGCTGGCCAACAGGATGTTTTCATACTATGAACATCACATTAATATAAATTAGAAAGTTTGCTGCGTAGCGCTCTCTCTCTCCCTTGAAGGCAGCGTTCCAGAGAACTTCTTGCCCCGGTGCCGGACCCCTGAGCCCTTCCCTTCTTCCTGAAGCTGCAGCGCTCTGTGTCTGACATTGCTGTCCCCTGCTGGGAGTGCACAGCTTCTTCCTGGTAGAATTGTCTGAGTATAACCCTTGTATATTTTATATTGGTATCAGGATCAATACTGGTTCTTTAGTATTATTAATCTTAATTATTTAATCTTATCCTATTAAATGTATTTATATTTCAACCCTCGTGTTTCATTGTTTTTCAACAATTCCCCTTCCCGGGTTGGGGGTGTGTATGTGTCATCAGGTGATAGAATAATTGTCTAAATGACAATAAATTGTTGTGGGTGTCTCAAACCATAACAGCTAGCTTGAGAAAAAGTATCTCCAATGTTCTGGTCACAGTTCTCCCTTGAGTATCGACCAAATAAGTTAATCTGCAAAAAGCTGAATTAGTGACTTTTTGTGACCATATAGTTTCATTTGGTTTCACTATGTCCAAGGGAGTTGGACACAGGAGGTTGGACACTGCAGAACCCTGGCACATCATTGGGCTCCAGAGGTGTTTCTGGATCATGACATTTTTTTCAAACTTCACGCTATTTCCCGTACACACTAAACGAAGCATTCATCCCTACCTAGGCTCAGGCACGTGTGCATCCCACTGTGGAAATGCTGCGGGGTTGATGGGTTTGCATGTGGGCTGCTTTGTACATTTTACATGGCAATGCCAGGTTACGTCGAGGATGCCTCTTTGTAAGGCATCAGGAGATGACATGAACTGATTTGCAGAGTTGTATAGGGGTATATGGCTTTGATTTTTTCTATTCTTTGCAGTCCTGTTCCTACAAGAAGTACATTCAGTCCTTTGCCTGATAAAAAAAATGACCACAGTGTCCCAATTTTTCTCAGAATTGGAACACCTAATGAACATCACTTGCTTTGGGGATTTGTCCTGCTCACATTTCTGCCATAGGATAACTGGGATTCTGTGTGTGATAATGCACTATTAATCTTGGGAATTTATACTTGAAGAGTTCCTTTCATTTGAGGATTCAGAGTGCTTAAAAGTTAATTCATATTACATTACATTACCCTTGCGAAGCAAGTAAACATTTCCCCCAGTGCAGAAACTAAGAAGATCAAGACTTTGTAGACTGTGCATCCCATAGACATCTATATAAAAATGGCCTTATTTTTGCAGGTAGTAAGTACTTATAGCTTCCACTGATTTCAGCCTCTAGCTTTTGTCACCTGCTTTTGAAGATACTGTTAAATTGCCCTGGGTCACAGGCTGTGGAATAATTACTAAATTGGCCAAGAATACAAAAGTACAGCATTGTTCACATATTAAGGAAAGTCATAAAATCAAGAGGCTTCTGAGGTAGAATACAGCCGCAGGTGGCACACAAAGAATGCAACATCTGTGATTCCCTGTACAAGGCTGTTTGCGAAACTACACGAGGGATGGAACGGAACACGATTGTTCCATGGCCTTCCCTTATGATGAATAGCAGATATGGGAACGAGATGGTACTACGGAACAGATAAGCGGCCTACTTGCTTACTGTGAAACAGATAAGTGGCTCTACTCGCTACCCAAGCCAACATTGCGTCAAATGTTGATGAAACGTTGTCTTTTGTGCGAACTTTGCTCATTACAATGTACCAAAACACACCTCTATCCTGGAGGCTACCCACCCCTAAGGTGCAAGCACTCCTCCTTGGGTACACCAATCATAACAAAAGTATTAATGACTGAAGTCACTCAAACTCCACTTTGAAGGTAAAAAAAATAGTATAAAAATAGCCTGAGAGAGGGGGGATATTGGGGAAGACACCATTGCGAACAAGTCGAGGAGAACTCCATCACTAACTTCCAGGACCAGTCGACGGGCCGAGCCTTTCTTCCCCCCCATAGGGACGCCTTTGGGTAAGACTTCGATTACACCGAGTGTTTCCTCGGGGAACTTAGAAATTTCTCTAGAGAATCTCTATCCTACATTTATAGCCAGGCTGTATCATTTATAACTTTGTCGCGCATTTTGTATACTTAACAATATCTTTATTTGCACGTGCTTTGCAGACAGTGTATTTATCACCGGCAATCCTAAGAACCTGTATATCTGCTGTTTAAATAAACTGCACTGTTTAAGTAGCTACTCGTTTCGCTTTCTCACTGAGCGCGACCAAAGACTCCAGAGTGGCCGTGCTAGTTCAGGAGCACGACTAGACTGAAGGTGCAGTCCACTATTAGCGTATCCAAATCATAACAGTTTAATACATATTAAACGTGACTGGACTGATAGTGCTGCATTGGGCATCACTCAGAATTTAAACCTAGCCGCACCTAGCCTCCCACCTCGGTGAGGAGTGTTAGAACGCAAGGGGGTTTATCTTCTGCCAAAACTGCTTTGCCCCTTTTCACACAACACAGGCTAATGTGTTAAATATGTTCACAGGAAGTATCTGCTTTGCTTAGTCTGACATTCAAACAGAAAGCTCTCCTCACAGTCTTTAATACTAGGAAAAAACATACCGGAAAAAACATACCAGAAAAAACCAAACCAAACCCAAAGGAGCCGATATATGTAGCCTTATCTAGAAGCCGACAAAATGCGATGTTATGTCTTAAATTTCTATATGAGACCGGACAATTCCTAACAGGTTTCTTCATTTCTGGGCAACGGAGCAATCTTGCTATACTACAGATTTAACCAGTGACTTGCAGTAACTGTCATACAGTGTAAGTAGCACCATGAGGGCCTGTGGGAGCAGCTTACTCTGCCCTGTAACTAACCGGTCCACTGGTGCGGGGAAGTGCCCAGGGCAACAATTCTCTGCTAGTAGGCTTAATGGGATCCCAACAGAAGTAGGAGCTGGCTGGCTACAGGAAGTTGTCTGTACGTGCAAGAGGTTTTCTTTGAGAGCAGGCTATCACTGCAAGGCTGCCTGACCTGCAGGCACGTAGAGCGGTTTATTGTATTTGTCTGTTGAATGAGCTAAACTGCCCTTTCATTTATTTTAGGATTAAAGCTTGCTTGAGAGATTAACTGGGCAGCCCGCGGCCTTCTTTGTTCTGGTCCAGAAAGGGAGATAATGGACTATACTGGAGTATTACATGGACTATAACTTTGGGAAAAAAAAGTGGATCTACATTTAATGTTTTCACTAGGCTAAAAGTTCATGGTTAATTTTACTATCACGATTCAGTGTGTTACATTTCTCAGCTGCTTGCCTGGTAGCCTTGCCAAGATAACTTTACCTTGATCCCACGAAGAGCTGGGAGCAAGCAATATGTGCTCATGTCTCATTTACTCCAGTTCAGCGTACTGTTTTAGCTCAAGTCCACTTTGATGAGCAGTGTACCAGAAAGCTGGCAAGACTTGGAAGAGAGATGGCTGACACAGGGATAGAAAAGTTTTAAACTGCAGCAGGATCTGCTAGGCTTCCTCCTCAAATTCCTGAAGTGCGGCTGTTACAGGGACAGACTCTTTGTCATGCTCACACAGATGGATACCTCCAAGTTCCGGATATCTAAGGAGGTAGTACTTTAGGGAGTGTCCTTTCCCTCCCCCCAGGGAAGATGAAGCCTCTGAGAGATGCTGTTTGAGACTAGGATGAAATGTGATTCTTCATTTATTTTCTATCAACACTGCCTTAAACAATGCTTCACTTGCTCCTCTTCTCCCTCTCCCTTTATTCTTTTAGCTGGATTAGTTCCCCCATCCGGGTCACATGTGGCTGAAGAAAGCAGCTGAGTAATGTGTTAAAAAAAAACCCGCAGTAAGAAGTAAGGCAGGGACAGTAAGGAATGTCAGGGGAAAGAATGGAGCAGAAGCTCTACAGACCAGTGTAAGTGGTGCTGCCAGGCATAGCCATACTCACAAGACAGATTCTCAGAGTTTTGCAAAAATAATAAAAACATATGAAATGCTTAAAATCTGATGTATGTGTGGTATAATTTTAGACGTACACCTGAACTAACAAATATTGAATAGCAGCCATAGGAAGTTGAAAAAGCTTAATATCACATTACACAACATGAAATGAAACTTAATTTGCTGACATCAGTTTTAATTTAGCAACTTTGAGATGCTACATCTTGCATTTTTTTTGCTGTTTTTTTTTTTTTTTTCACAGTAAAACTGTACATCTGCTACCTACATCTACTTCCTAAACAGGTCAGCACTTTTCTCTTAAGCATTTGGCATTAACTACCCATCAAAGGTAGTATGATGAACTAGACAGGCTTTGAGGTTTCTCTGTTACGGCAGTTCCTGAATTCCTGTGTGCTACACTACAGACAAACGACATCCTACCTTAAAAATAATAAAATAAAATAAAATTGAAATTAAATATTAAAAAAATTGTCAAAACAATGTTTCAATTCACCTAATTTGTTTATTATTTCATAATTTTGATTAGGTAAAATGTTTAAGTTATTGAATTTTCAGGATGGTAAAATATTTTGACCTGTGGAAAATCCTCAAAGATTATAAATACTATTTCTCGTCTAGCTGTAAGAGTGGTTGACAGATATGAGTGAAATCAAAGAGGTTTAGGTAAAACTATTAGATAAAGTACTGAAAATTTAATTCACACGTTCCTAATTCAGCTTAAACGCCTTCCCTTGCCAAAGAAAAATACCCCAGTCCTAGACCTGGAAAGCAAAAATAAAGAAAGCAGAGAAATGTCTAATACTTTTCCAGATCATAGTCACTGTCTATTGCAAGGGTTCTTAAATTGTTCAGATTACAGAACATTATCAGCCCCGGTGACATTGTGGAAGAGTAAGTTAATTGACAGATAAATATTCTTATGCTCCAATTTGAAAGGAAAATCAAAAGAAGAAATTACTATACAAAGATGAATCGGGTATGAAAATTTACAGAAGACATTAGCTTAATAAGAGAAGATACAAATAATCAAATGCAATAAATATATTTTACTGTGGATTGTAAGAGATTATTTGGAATAAAAGACAATCAACCATTGGCCATCTACCACATCGTACTAGACACGATGTGAATTGTGCCTCGAAGCCTTTAAAAGCCAGATAGTTCTCTCGGTAGCGTTATTGGCTCTTTAGACTTTTAAATTATTCTGTTAAAAGCCTTTAATGGAATAGGTACATTCTTTCATCTCTTCCACAATGGCTGAATATTGAGAAGTTATTTTATAAGTATCTATACATTTCACTACAGGTTTTATTAGTTAAAACCAGTATTTCACTGCACTTACTTTAGTAAGATGCTTAGCAGAGAATATCTGATTTGTACAACACTAACTTTTCCACTTACATATTTCACAGTGAAAATATCTGCTTTAGAGACAGCGTTAAATATGTGCTCTTCTGAATTTTGTCATACTAATAGGTTTGCATGAAAAACATATATCACTACCAAAACTTTACAGGTCACTTCACTTCTAATTGGTGCATGTTTAGGCAATCAAACCCTTACCGAGTGCTTAGTTATGCAACCCTGAGGAGACAATGATATATGTAATAAATATTCAAAGCCATGTGCAATTACTTATACAGAACTACTTTTCAAGGATTCTCTGTCTACGTTCTCTTACAAGACTCAAGATGTCAGTATCATAATCTAGAACATTCTAGGTATTGGAGCCTTTGGGGGATTGTGTGAACGGTATCTCCTATCAGTGAACTTTTAGTGGTCAAGGCTCTATCAGGGAGAGGTAAACTGAAGAAATTTAGTCTGGGGTTACACCTGAAATAGAATTCTTTACTTTTTACGCAGGTTTGGAACTCAGCAACTGTTTTAGATAACCTTAATAACGATTATAAAACACAGTATTTTTGCCAAATAATTTTCATACAAAAAAAAAATTATTTTCTTCACTATCCTCAAATTCAAAAAGCATCACTATGAAGAAGTCATAAACAAAGAAATTCCTAGCTATGTTTGAAAGGGAACTTTCCCAGGTTGTTTCTTCACCTGATGATACTTCCCTGGTTTCCAGGTGATAGCAAGGCATGCTTGTCCCCTGCTCTGGCAGGATGTGGTCCTTCCTCATTATCCAAGTCATCCAGGCTTCAGCCTCTACTACTTGTTCTAAACCAAAAATGACAAAATGTAAGGTCTGTAATGATTGAAACTGAAACACATCAACTCTTTTATCATTTCACCGTCTCCCTGCTGCTGGCCACTTACACGTTGCTCACCTTTGTGTTGGGTCAGGTGCTTGTCAAACCTTTGAGCTGATTCAATTCACTAACACAGCAGAAAATTAATTCAGTAGAAAAGTGTCAAGTTTTCTGTTGGTGAGTGAGCTAACTTTATCATGGAAGGGTCTGCAGAGCACACAAGCCAGCACAAGGATGGGGACACTCTGTGGCCAAGGGAGGAAAGTAAGGAAGAGAGAAGCAGTAGAGGCAGGAAGGAGGTGTTTACTGCCCTGTTTTGGTGACAACGAACTATTAAATCAGCTCAGTTGCTTGTGCACTGTATGTGCAGACTATGAACCCATCACTTTAATAAGGGAAACAGTTCATAGGGAGCACATTCAAACTCCAGCTTCTTTCTTGCCTGGTAATGCAGTGAAAACTCCTGCTCAAAATCATTAGGCAATAGCGAAGCACTCAAAAGAATTGCCCACTATCCCCCAAAAAGTCTCACAAAAAGAAACTGAGATAGCCAGTGCTTGGAACCCCATTACCTCCATATCAATGATCTATTGCCAAGGCATGTCTCCTGCTTATCTAGCACTTGAGAATTAGCTGTTAACAGCACCTTCAGCCTGTCCAGTGTTTCCAGCTGTTCTAAGTTTCACACATTTACTGTGATACTCTCATAATTGTCTTTTGGACCAATGGCTGTTTATCACATCTTCTCAGTGTGATGCCACAGCCCTCTCCTACTCTGTGAACCCGTGCTCCAGATGTGGTGGGTCAACACTTCCCTACTGCCTATACATAAATTCACCATGGAGCAGAGGAGAGGTGTTAGCTCTGCATCAGATCTGTGCTGCTTAACAGGGTTCATCCTCAAGTGTTGGTAGCCTACTCATCTTCAACCCAGTGCTCTTCCTTTACTCATGTGATCCCAACAACAAGTTCTTCCCGCATCGTAAATGGTGTCACAAGTACTGAGGAAGAAAATACCTGATGGGTGTGGGGTTTAGTATTTTTAAGTACCTACTACTGTATCAATGACATGGCTCAATTTTGAGTGATTGCACTGCAAAGATTGGTTCCATGACCTTAGTTATTTGGACGGTAGCTGCTGTGTAGAGGCCATAACCCCAGATAGACTGGTGGTGGATGCTTTTCATGGTGCGCAAAGTACGGGATGAAGAACAGCAGGCAGTTCTGCGATTTGGTAGTGCAGTTTTCATCAGCTCATAGGAGGGTCAAACCATCAGAGACTGGTTAAAGTTTGTCTGCAGGCCATGTGTCATGGGAGGCGTCCAGAGGAAGAGAGAGGCTTCCTGGGCCCAGAGAAAGACAAATAGGCCCAGTGGGAAGCGCGAAGGCCTCTGGGGCCTGTGGGCTATTTTTGGTTGGGCTAATTGCCCAGTTTGGTGGCAAATTGCAACTGCCCAAGTTTGTGTTAGACAGTTGGGAAGAAAATGGCCTGAATAAAACACGTTTGTGGCACTGCTTTCTTCTGGGGCTAGGAGCTCAGCTCTTCTGGGTCATTTCAGCTGTTCCATGCAAACTGCTGCTTCTTCCTGACCTAATCCCAGGGACTGTCAGGAAGCTTTACTTGCTTGATGTGCTGACAGCACAGTTTAGAGATAAATTAGGGGCTGAATGTATTTAGGGAATGCTTTCTTAAGGCTTAAATTCCCACTTGCCTTAGTAGTTAACAGTCACTCTTCTACCTAACAGGCAACGACAGTATGCTGAAAAATATTCAAAATGAAAAGCATTGGTTACATTAGTGGGGAAAGTAGCTTTGGAAAAGCAAGATAATTTTTGTCAAGCCTAAATGTCCATCTGACAAGTACATTTCACAGATAACTGTATTTTCCTATATTTTCAGTCCTTCTTTCCTCGAGACCAGTGTTGTTTTAAAGAATGATACTGACTTTTCATACTCGGATAATTCTGAAATACTGGTTTTTATTCACGGAAAAAAATCTATTAATATTGTATGCATAAAGGTGACTACTAACCATATTAGGTTAGGTTTTACAGATTAATTTAAAAATGTGATTCATATACATTTCTCTCCATTTAAAAACAGTGAATGTATCTTGCTGAATTATGGTACTATTGAGGAGAACAGAGAAAGGAGGCCTGCCCACCAGGTATAAAAATAGAAAATCCAAGTCATCCTGTCCATCTGGGACCAGAGATATAATTTTATTGTAGGTTTTCCATCTTTATTTTCACTTGATTTATTCTATTAAAGTTCTTGTGGTTAATTCCAGTATTTGTCACCAGATGGCACTGCAATGACATGATCTCGTAACCGCTCTTAATGCCCGAGTAGTAGCATAATGAGGTCAGCCTCAGATAATTACAAAAGTATGCATTGCTTTTTCAGATTGCATTAAGCACTTCTTTCTCTACACCGTTATGTTTATACCATCAGGCCTGCTGGCACAGCTATGACAGCTACCGTTTTTAATACTCTTAGCCAATTTAATTTTGTAAGAAAAGCTCAGTAGTGGAGACCAAAACCCCCCCTAAGCTTAATTTGCCAAGATACTGCCATGAGTAATACTGCAAGCAAACGCTGTCTTTAATGGCGAGAGAAGAGCACCATCAGCTCCCACCTGTGTCAGGTCATGCACAGTGATGTCCCTCAGTTCCCTGACCCTGCATTTCTGAGCAGGATCCCAACCTCAGGCCGTCAGCCACTGCCTACTGCGTTCCCTACTTTTATCAGTGCAGAATTTCATCCTTTCCCTGCTTTCTCTCCTTCTCCCAAATGGAGCATCCCCCTGCATGCCCTAATGTACCTCTCAATCCTAGTGCTCCCTGATACATTCTGTCATGACCTACCACTGTAGTTTGAGTTACAAGTACTGATCCTAACTGTGACTTGTTGCAGGTTCCAGGAAGTAAAACAAAAGAAACCTGGGAGTCCAGAGACCTGTTGAACCGTAAGCCACAATTGCCTCTGTTGAGAAGCCGACTTTAGCGCTAATACAGCTGTCACCACTGCAGCACTGTTATCCAAGAAATCACTTTGAAGTTGTTCGAGGGTAAATACAAATAGTTTGGGATTTTTATTTGCAGATCGAGATGTGTAGCATTTACGAGTTTGCAGCGTAAAAAGCTCTCATTACTTTCTTCTAGAGGTCTGATACCTCCCTGATTTTCAGCGGGATCATGATATTTGGTAGGGAAATAATGCTGTGATACAGAAAATTAAAAGCTAGAACAGTTGTTTCTGACTGTGTCTCATATGGCACATGGCTGGATGGTGTATTTTGGAAATACATCCAAATCTCTTAATAGCGTTAACATTTTAGCATACACCAAACAGAACCTTTCTCTGTAGCAGACAAAATGAAAAATTCTGGTGATTTTCACAATCTGCTCCTGTCTTCTGCCACGAAAATGTTCTTGTCCTTAGGGAAGTAGTGATTGTATCACAGTCAGTCATGCATATGCAGAATATTGTATTTATGCTAATAAATTTAAATACACAACCATTTGCCAGATCATAATCCAAGGCTATACATGAGTCAGAAAAGGGAGGCTGGTAGTACATGTAAAGGTAGTACATTACTGCTACAAGAAGTTCTGACATTTTTAAGGTCTTAAAATAAATTCCAGGCCAAACCAAACATTGTTAGTATGAAATAAGGGCTGTCTGGTGTGGCCTGTTGAATGCTAAGATGAATAAATTCAGGCTTTCAAAAAAAGACTCTCAAGAATAACAGTGTGACAACAAATTATTTTGGGATCATAACTATTACTCCCCCACTCTTCTGAAATTAATGTAGTTCAGCTGCATCCAAAGTATTAAATACCAAACTTATGGAGAGTGGTTGGAACAGTCTAGTAGAACTTCTCCTATGATACGAGTTGCAATTAGTAAATCACAGAAATGTAAGTGGATGTTTATAACAAAAGGAAAGCATTGGAACAAGAACTTCAAGGGACTCATTTTGCCTCCTTTCAAAATATTTTTTTTGTTAACTTGTGTCACTGGCAAGGTGTAGCAATCATCGAGCCACAAAGACTCTGGGCAGTCAGGTAGGAGATGAACTGTGGTTGTTCTGATGAATGAGTAAAATGTGAAATGATATATTGTAAATGAAGGTGAGGAAGTGATTGAGCATAGCAGATATCAGGTTCTTTTTGCACCCTGAAATGTTTGACTGTACGGCATGTGCAAATAGCTCCTGCTCCACAAAGTTCAAGAACAGTACAAGTATGTGCATTATGGTTATACCATGAGACTGGTTAATGAAGGTAAGCTATAGATCCACGAGCATATTAAATACTTTTTTTTTTTTTTGCAGATACATTCATCATTTTCTTGTTTCTGAAAGTTGGAATTTAACTGATCTATTTTCCTGGACCATCTTTTACTACTCAGAGGTTGATACAGCTAAGGAAAGGTAAGAATAGTATGGAATTTGTAAACACTCCTTGCTCCTCCTCTAGACTTTTTTATAGTACAGAGGAAATCACTGTTGCCTATCTAAATGGTTGTAGCTTTTATTACCAACCTGATTTAGAAAGCTGTGTCTGAAAACCATGGCAATTTTATTACACCATGGCAATAACTTAACAAGCAGACTACTACACATCTCCCTTTTCCTATCTACTGCACTTTCGCTCTCTACAACGTATAGTCACGTTATTTCTAACATCTGTTTCACTGCTTTTACGTGCTTAACAGGTTTTAAAAGCTATTGGTTTGCTCCAAGTCGTTCCTTTTTTGTCTTAAGACTTGTTATTGAATCCTAAATATACTACAAACCATAGCTCTTTGAACAGTCCCATACTACTACCTCCCTCATGTTCCTACACTGCCTGGCTTCCTGCCTTTGCTGTCAGTAGATACCCTTCCTCTACCATCTCTATTTTCTGCTTTTCAGAGGTTTAAACCTGCTCTCAGTTCAATGCCCAACACCCCACAGGCCTGCTTCAGAAACAGGTGGGCTGATAAAGTAATACATGCTGTCCAAGAACTCATGTTTTCTCCACATCCTGGTACAAACTCAGAGATTGGAGGAAAGGGACTGAGATCTTTCTTGTGCCTCAAATGGAAAAACAAGGCAGAAGAACTTAAAATACTCCTCAACAGACAGGAAAATCCCTGAGCAATGGATTCATGCCTGTTGCAGAATTAACTTTTTCTTGTGTATCATGCTTGATGTTGCTTTTTCAAAAGAACAGCACATGCCATGCACTAGCTGAAGTAACTATTAACCACATGGGATTGTCTGGACTTTTTAATTGCTATAGTTGTATCAATAAAACAAATATTACTTCTCCTGAAGCCTTGCTCTGTTGTCCAGGAGTTCCCCTGTGTGATGCAAAGCTACGTGGGCACCTGAAACACTCAGACTACTATGGAAATAAGAGCCAAGAACTGATTATCAGGCTTTCTATGAGGCCTCAGGCAGACTGATAAGCTCTTTGTCTGAGAAACCATGTGCCAGTTGAATTACTGGTTGAAGTACACAGATCAAACCCAGCAACTGGGTGTCTAGCAGAGGAGAGAAAACTGTAGTGTTGCGCTGTGCGTGAGACACACGTAGTCCTAGCTACAAGATGGCGTGCCCAAGGAAGGAAACTTTTCACTTCACGCCTCTCGTAAGAAAGTCATCACCTTTATAATGAAAGCTGTTGCGCTGTAAGAAATTGTCTGCGAGCAGCAGATGCAACAAGGCCTCTCTCCACTCAGATCTGTCTCCCACATCTAACTCTGTGAACGCTCCCCGTGCTGCCTCCCTCCCACCTCCCGTACCATCCCACAGCGTTCCTTCCCCGGGTCGCTCCCCTGCAGCCGCCTCAGCATCTCTGGCCTCATGCCCCCCACCCTCTCCCGCAGCGAGACTGCACGAGGGCACCCCGCCTGCCTGCCTCTCCCTCAGAGGAGACCCCAGCAAGGGCTTCTCCTGCCTGTGGACGCACTGCCGCAGAGTTTGCAGGACCTGGACGTTTCTGAGACCCCTACTCTAATCCAACATGGCTGCTCTCCCTGCAGGCGGGTCAGGCACCGAGGGAGCCGAGCTAGCAGGGAAGCTTCTGGGCCGGTTTTCCTCTCGGGCGGTGCAGCCCACTGGTACGTATCTGTCTCCGCAGCTGCGAAGACCGATCCCTTATGGTTTGAGGCGAGTTCGCGTCTATACCGGAGCTGAGGGAACAACGGCACCCAAGGGAGGCAGGCAGACAGGACTCCATGAGCAGCCCCGGCGCCCCCACGGCCGCTCAGGATAGCGCATGCGCGGACCGATCCCCGCGCCCAGCAACGCGCAGGCGCAGTGGCGGGAGAGGTGGTGCGGGCGGGGGTGGGCGGGGCTTTCCTCAGGGACGTTACAACTCGTCGAGGTTGGTGGCGGCGCCATTTTGAATTGGTGGAGGGTCGGAGGCGGCGGTCGCCGAACCGGGCTCCGTGTCCTCCCCGAGAAAAACCAGCGAGAAAGGAGCGAGGTCTGAATATGGCAGCGAATAGGAACTTGAAGCAAGTGCGGATCGAAAATAGCTCCCCAGCGGCGCCCCTGGGCATGGTGGGGGGTGGTGGCGGCGGCGGCAACCTGAAGGGATTGCGGGGCCTAGAGACGGAGAGTGAGGCGGCGGCGGCGGCGGCCATGGCGCTGGTGCCGAGCAAGGAAGGTGGAGATGAAGAGCAGGAGGTTGGGTTTACCATCGATATCAAAAGCTTTCTCAAACCTGGCGAGAAGAGCTACACGCAGCGCTGCCGACTGTTCGTCGGGAATCTGCCTACTGATATCACCGAGGAAGATTTCAAGCGCCTTTTCGAGCGCTATGGGGAGCCGAGCGAGGTCTTCATCAATCGGGACCGTGGCTTTGGCTTCATCCGCCTGGTGAGGACCCGCGCGACCCTCTGTGGCTGCCCCGTAACCCGGGGGCGTCTGTCCCTTGCTCCCCCCCACCCGCCTTTCCTTGTCGGGCGGGTGTAAAAAAAGACAGTAGCTGCCCTTCGTTCTCTTGTCTTTCCCCTTGCTACTAGCGCTCTTCCCTCCGCTTCCTCTTCCTTCTTCCCCCTCCCCTATTTGCCTCCGTACACCCAAGCGGGAGGCCTGCCTTGTGAGCTGCCTTCCCAGCCCCTCGCATTGAGGTTCCCTCCTCTCGACGCGGTACCCGCGGCTTCGGGGGCCCTTCCACCAGTCACCGTTTACGTGCTGCTGCCACGGGGACTCCGGCAGCCAGTTCTTCAGGGAATGGAGGAGGATGTCGTTGTGCGATCTGCTTTGTTCGTGTAATACCTGCATAAAGGCTCGCCTGATTTAACAGGGAGAATTTATCCTACATAAAGACTAGACAAAAATCCTTCTTTGCGTAGAGGCAAATTTCAGCCTGTGCAGTTCATTGAGAGTATAAGTTTCGTTTATGAAAACACAGTTAAAGACTGGACAGGATTGTTTCGAAATACTACTGCTCTAGGATCGTGAAAACAAACCATATAATACAAAAATTGCAAAGAAATGGGACCTCGGGTTGTTTAAATTACTTGTGTGCAGATAAGACTAGATTTTTAGGGATAATACAACATTCGATTAAATGTGCTCAAGTTGAGCACGCTTAAAAGGAATAATCTGAAAAGCTTATGATACTGTATTTAAATGACAATTTAATGTGCAGGATTAGTTTTCATGACTGCCACGCCTAGAATGAACTGATTTATATCAGTCTGGGAATAGCTTTAGTGTCTCTGCGTGTGTCTCTAGTTATGATTTTTCCATATATTTTACTGGTTAGGATTTTTTTTCTTTTTGGTTGTCGTCTTAAAGATAAGTGCTTGTGGCACTCTGCCGTACATCTTTTACCCTGAGAATCCCTCAGCCTAAAGTAGCAATTTTCTGGAGGAAGTGCGATATATTTACGTGTCATTACTCAGTTTTGTATGTAATGTAGATTAGATATAGCTTTTATCTGAACTTCCCTTTTCCGTTACGTTTAGGGAATATGTTATTTTTTTAACAATTTGCCTAGTCAGTTGAACTGTGGAGAAAATGGCCATGAGAATAATTGCCTTAAATGTAAGGGATTGCAGGTATCAAACTCGGTGGAAATGTCTGAAATGAGAAAAAAGGCAGTTCTACAGACTGTCTCATGGATGTGGGTGCAGAAATCCCATAAATGTGAGAAGAATGAATGTACGAGCAAAGCAGGTAATTTCATCATTTATTGATGAAATTCGAATTGGACATCAATTTAGAGTTCATCATGGTAATGAGCAAGTGGGATATTTTTGCTTATTTCAAAACAAAAACCCAAACGAAAACGAAAACACTTTAGATCTTGTACGGTCATATTTGAAAATACTGTTTCCTACTATGTGGAGCTAGGGGTGCAACATATAGGCATTTGTTTGGTAAATATGAAAAAGCATCAAGTTTTCAGCTGTACTGGAAGCCTTTGCAGAGCAGCACAAATGTATCATAATGAGAATTAGTTAAGTTCTCTAATGTCCAACAAAAATTTGCACCGATGTGTTTTTTTTAGAATAAATCGTAGGGGATGACAAATGCATATTTTTTTTCAATCAGTGGACAGGAACTTTGGTGTTTTGTTGTGGGGGGCGGGGGGGAGTTAAATAACCCTGATGCTAATGTGCTCAAGTTAAGGAAAAGACATTGCTACTTTTCTCGGGTGGTGGTGGGGGAACACAAAAGCAATATTTGTTGTCTTTGAAAATAAAATATATAAAATATTTTATATCTTGAAAAAGGAATCTAGGACACTGGCTGAAATAGCAAAGGCAGAACTTGATGGTACTATTTTGAAGAGTAGACCACTTCGAATTCGATTTGCTACACATGGAGCTGCCCTAACGGTCAAGAATCTTTCACCTGTGGTTTCTAATGAGCTGCTGGAACAAGCATTCTCTCAATTTGGGCCAGTGGAAAGAGCTGTTGTTGTAGTAGATGATCGTGGCAGAGCTACAGGAAAAGGTTTCGTAGAGTTTGCAGCAAAACCTCCAGCACGGAAAGCTCTAGAAAGATGCAGTGATGGGGCATTCTTGCTAACAACGTAAGTTCCCAGGCTTTTGTTTGAATTTGTGCGAGTATATCTTTCTGATGTGAAAGAAAACTACATTCATGGGTATTCCGTAGTTCCTATATTTTATTTTCAAATTAGGAAAGCTGTGAGGTGAGAAATTAAAGTGTTTTACATGATTACACCAATTATGCTGATTTGATTATTTTTGGTCAGGAAAACCATCTTTTTCTGCTTACTGTTTTTAAGACTTGTAATTACCATATGAAAGTCTGATAGCAACATTTTGTTTTTCCTTATATATATACACAATATTACTTTTTCTTCTGTGTATAGCAGGGCTTTTTCTACTGAGACTTCATTTTCACTGAGTGTACTCTTCCTGATCCCAGTAACAATGTGACAAAATAATATTCCTCTGTTTTGTAGCAAAACAGTGCACTACATTGCTGATACTTCTTGTAAACTCATGAAAGTGTTCCTGTGTTTATTTCTATCTCAAAAGGTTTATTTGTGGCTTGAAAGGCCAGAAGTACTACTTTTTTTTTTTTTTTTTAAATGAAAACTTAGAATTTGCAGAAGTTTATGGCAACCAGCTCTGGAAAACTTTCAAGGGCAAGCAAGCTTGCAAATTACAGCACTTGTCTCTTATTTCTGTACTTGCTGAAGACAGTTGTTAACTGCTGTGCTTTAACACATTCACTAGTGACATTTTCAAATGCTTTTTTAAAGACTCTGTGAAATGATAGATATTCAGGATTTTTATTTTTTTTAAACTTTCCTGATTTTCATTTGGGAAAACAAGGCATGGAAGCTTGCTGACATCAGATTGGGGAATTTGTAGTTCTTTTTCTCTTCCTGCCCTGGCTGTACTGTTGGTCTTTTATCTGCTTGAGGATTTTGATACTTCCATAAGCCACTTGTGCTTGCTAAAAGAACAAAAGAGTGTTCAGCTGTGTTTTTGTTCATTTTTGGCTGTTAAAACACATGAAGGTGCTTGCTAACATGATAACATGGGGGCTATGAACATCAGATCCAGCAGAGGAGAGAATGTTGCCAGGAGAAGACTGCAGGTGAGGAAAGGGTCTGGAACTCCTCTTTCTCCTGGTAATCTTATAAATTCTATGTGCCACGGAGCTGACCTGGTGGCTACAGAGTATATTCAATCTGAACATGTCTTTATTGTTATCAGTTGGTGCCAGCAATTTGTTCTCTTCCCCTGGGTTTTCTTGGCATTTGTATTTGAATGGAAGCATGGTGAGCCAAACTAGGGAACTAATCTAGTTCTGTGTTACATGAGAGCTATTCTTGGCATGAGAGATGGTGGCAGGGAAAAAGAAGCTGGGATATGAGGGAGGGTATTTTTGTTTTACCAGATGGATAGATTAGCTGGATTGAAATGGCCACCTAACTGTGGCCTGAGTGAATAAAAAGCCCTTGATCTTTGTCTTGCTTAGGTGGCTGACATGTTCCCTAATGCACAATTGCAAAGATAATTAGCATCAATCTGCTGCCATGATACTTTTATGCTTTGCTTCAGAATCTAAAATTTTACACTTTTAGCTGAAAACTCTTTGCCCAATAAAAAGAAAATCTTTAAATTCATGGGCTAAATATATCAAAACTAGGCATTTGAAGCATTAATGAGAGATTTAAATTTGTTGTTTTAAATCATAACTTGTTAACACCACAGTTCAGTTGCATTTAAATAACAGTACTGCCAGGAATTGACGTGCAGGTAACATCAGGAGAAAGAGTTGTTGAGTTGTGAAGTCTGGAATCACAGATCACCTTTTCAATCTGCACTTGCTGCTGGAATTTTTCTTTTTCAGCTGTTGCTGTTAAAATATACTGATTTTTTTCTGTGAAAAGATCTGCAAAGTGAAATAAAGGTGTGGAACACAATAAATGGTTGCCGGCGTTTTGAAAATAGTGTCACTAGCTCTTTTCTTACCTCTTCAAGGTGTGTACTATGCTCCCAAGACTGATGCAGAGAGCTTTTTACACAGTTCAGGATCCTTATATTGCTATTCTTGGCAGTACTGGCTAATACTTGCCTCTGATTACTACAGATAATGAGAATTCAAGGAACATGTTTTCAAAGATAAATTAGGATTCTGATTTGTGAGAGTACAGTTGTTCAAAGAATGGGTTTTAAATAACTTAAGGAGAAATTGTTTTTGTAATTATCACTGGAATATTAATGCCAAATTCTCAAGCTGTTTTCAATTGTAGAGTAACTTTCAAAAGAAACGTTTAATATTCTCGGAAATATGAATGGGTTGCATTTGTTCTTTTTTGGGGTTGTTTGGTGCTTTCCCAATATAATCATGACCCCTGTGTTCCCTCACTGAAAACAAAAAGCTAGTTCCTTCCTAAATATTTTGTAGTTGTTTGATTGTAATTGTTTTGGTATATTTTTTTTAATCTTTAAATACTTCATAGCAAGTAGAATTACATGAAGTAAGTTGTGGTTCCTATGTGGAATAGCTGGTTTCAAGTATAGAAACAATTATTTTCAAAGATAATTCTTAAAATCAGCATTCATTGGAATGCTACAATTTAAGAAGCGTTTGCAAGACACAGGAATTATAGATGACATGTTAGCTTTTTGGAATGTTTCCTCAAATACTAAAGTAACTTTATCTACTTCATTTATGATTCAGTTGTGAAATTGAAACTGTCTTCCAGAACACCTCGACCTGTTGTTGTAGAACCAATGGAGCAATTTGATGATGAAGATGGGCTTCCAGAGAAGCTGATGCAAAAAACACAACAGTATCACAAGTAAGTTGTGTGTTTAGCTTTACTTTATAAAACATGATTTAGATACTTAGTTAGCTTGGTAAATATACGCTAATTTTTATTTTTGCGCTTCAGTGACAGAAAGTATTGATATGTTGTGCTGTTTTGTGCTGAAGGATTAAATAGGGCCATGCCAAGATTTGGTAATCATAGTAAAATTCAGACTTACCTTGTTGGTTTAAGATGCGGTGCATTTACTAAAGTAGACAGATTCCTGGCCTACACTGAAATCAGCTGGAGCTTGTTGCCAGCCAAGGCAGTCTTTTATGGATTAGGGGTGAGGTCTAATCCTGCAGTGATTTGTGTAACCACATATTTTTGTTCCTGAATAGCCCCTTAACTGTTTGTAAAGTCAGTGGAGTGTAAAATCTTTGCAGCTTCCATGGTTCAGGTAAAACTTTGAGCATGACATGAGAAAGTGAGTTTTGATCATGAGGTGGAAGAGAAGACACCTCATCTGATAATATTAATTTTTAATATTGAGATTTGATTGCCATTTAGAAATCATGTTGCTTGAAGCTAAAATGCTTGTTCTGGTAAGGCTGTAGAATACCACTTTTAAAAAGTTACAATATTAGTGTTAGAATGTGAAATAAAATGTTGGCACCTTTTAATGTTTAGAGATTCTGGATAATATTCTGAGTTGTCTAGTAAGCTTTGATATTTATTTAAATAAATTGACTGCTTGTTTTAGAAGGTTGGACACAGTTAATTTAGTGTCGCAGCTTAGTATTTTATATTGATATAAACATGAATTTTTATGTTAAAATTATATAAATTGAACAGATCTTTATTTGGACAATTTCTCTGATCACATTACTTGTCTTAGCAGCTGAATTAAGCTTTCACTGGTTTAAAATGTAGTCATCTGACAGGTTGATTTAAAGTCAGATCTACACTTGAAGTGATTGTTTATAAATTCTTTGGCTGTTACAGCTGTTGATCTAAATGTGTCCTTCTCTACATTTTAACTGCAAAATTTTTATTAGGGAAAGAGAACAGCCTCCACGTTTTGCTCAGCCTGGAACATTTGAGTTTGAGTATGCTTCACGGTGGAAGGCTCTTGATGAGATGGAAAAGCAACAGCGTGAACAGGTTGACAGGAACATTAGAGAAGCCAAAGAGAAACTAGAGGCAGAAATGGAAGCAGCTAGACATGAGCATCAACTAATGCTGATGAGGCAAGGTAAAATCAGATAATCTACTAGTATTAAATTTGTTTTGTCACAGATTTTCTGTGTAGCATGTAGCTGTATGTTAGACTTAGAGATTTTGCCAGACGCTATTTAATTAAATGCATTGAACTGAGAAAAAGGAAGTAATCTTTTTCCTTACATGTGTTCCTTGATGATTTACAGGGATTAAGAAAATGAGAAAGGGGTGATTGTCTAGGTTTGTTTTCTTCATTTCTTAAATTTTTTAGTGTAAATAGTTTATGTAAAAAAATTGAATGGTAGCTTCACATTCATGAGTAAAACTATTTTCCATTTTTGGTGTTGCTTATGGTACTAGATAGGACTAAGTACTGTTTGTGGGCAACGTGCAGGAAAAATTAAAAAATGATAGCTCATGCTTCTTTTGGCTGTTCTGTGCACCACTGGTATGATTTTAAATGTTCCAGCAGCTAATGTTGTTTTTTTTTCTTTTGAAGCCCAGCTGAGAATTCTGGTGTGTGCATAGTATTATATGTATGTAACAACTCAAAATAACTCACAGTTGCTGTGAATTTCAGTCATTCTTGAAATTTTAAGACCATATATCCCTCTTTTGTAATTGTTTGGACATTTTCTGCTAGCACTGGGGGAAGAAAGTCCTCAAGCAATTGCTTTCAAGCCCTACCTTTAAGAATGGATCTGGGTGGAGCTTGTGTTTCTTGGGCAGAGAGGACAGTAGCAGGGCGAGTGTCTGGTATTTCCTGCTTGTTAGCCTTCTCCCCAAAACAGGTTTTCCCAAAATGCTGTGGACATGCAGTTGCTGCTTTCCAGTTCAGAACTATTGACCTACTAGTTGCTTTTCGTTTCCTCTGCATGACTGCTAAATTGCAAGACTTGAGTGGATCAAGTTTAAATATATTACAGATCTTTTGGAAAGGATCTCAAGGTTTGTTTGCATGAATGAAACACTGAAGTATTTTTCTTTTTTAAATCTTAGTTTAAGGGAGATCATGGCTACATGAAAAAAAACTGTTATCCCTAAGAGTGTTAGATCATAAGACAGTACAATAACTAGCTTGATAGGCTGAATAAGGGTGTCTTGGCATTTTAAAGGAATTTGAACTTCTTGAGATTCTAAGTAGTGGGTGCATTTCTAAACTTAAACCCAGGTAACTCATACAAGCTGTCTGCTGCAATTTTTTGGCTTTACGTAATGCTTATAAGGACATTTTTGTCGGTAGTATGACCTCCCTGTGTGAGGCTGGTTTATCTTAATTTTTTCTTCTGACTTGCATGATGTGTTGAAAATACCTATGTGAGCTGAATTAGAGTATTCACTAAATTGGTGGAATTAAAGTACCTAAATGCTTGGATATATTGAGTATAAACACATAGTCTTTTAAAATATGTTTTAAAACATTTTCATAACTGGAAAAGAAAAGGAGTATATTTAATTTTTATATAGTATTCTTAGATCTACTGCAACTGAAAATTGTCATTAGGACAAAGTTTTCTTAGCCTGTTTTTTCTAAATAGGCATGCTTGCTTTTAGTGTGAAACCATACTGTTTGTATAAGATCTTGTACTGAAATACAGAGCATAATAAAATAAAGAATTGTTTTGAAATGCCGAATAGCTATTGCAGTGTCTGAAATGACAACTGTCAAGTTGTTTCTTGGTTTATTTTCCAGCAAAAAATGTTAAAGCATTTGGTTTGCACGTAAGCATAGGCATAACTTACAGATGAGGAATGTGAAAGTTAATGTGATATAACAACAATGCCTATAATACACAGTACACAATCTCTTTTCAATTAGACACACATTTTTAATTTTGTGTATATGTGTGACTGATACTGGTGAAGATGGTTCAGTGCTGAAAATACAGATTGGATAGAAAAGGTTTTGATGATAAAACATGGGAGAACTGCTTAGGCATGTTTTGGATATTAAGGTTTCTTTTAAGGATTCTGTGAAGGAAAAAAATATTCCTTTTTTTGAACATTTATTAAGCTCCACTTTTACATGGAAGAGAATTACCCCTTCCGTTAAAGAGCAACTAGAATATGAATGATTTTGGTGCTAATATTCCAGTGAGGAAACATGCTTTTTGTTATTCTGAGAGGAAGATTTTTTTCTTTTGCCATTTGTGTCATTGGTACCAAATAACTTGGAATTTTGTTCAGATAATTAGATTTCTGCTTATTCACCTGCAGGTGTTTAATTTGCCAAGCTCTAGTGGTTAGTAAACAAAACATTCCTTCTGTTTTAATCTTGGTGACTCTCTAGCTTCATTGTATATGAAAATAAGGTGGTTTTTTTCTCTTGTATTTATTTTCAGACATTGGTTGCTTCGAAATCTTGCTGGTCTGAACAGTATCTCTGTGTGTAAGTTCAGACCATGCCAAGAATATTAGTTATGTTAATGAGATTGCATCACAGGGTTTTTAAGAAAGGTGCAATGAAGCTTTTGAGGCATCAGAACCTACAATTAGTGTTTTTGTATACCTGTTGCACAAACAACAGATTGAAAGGTGTATTGAAGTAGTTATTCTGAAATATGAAACGATATATTAATTGTTAGGAGCTAAAAAGAAGATTGGAAGGGTGAGCTTACTACAGTCCATATACTCTTGCAGGTGAAGGTTTTATAGAAATTCCTTCATGACAGATAGTAGGACTTGAACTAGAACATGTGGGCTTAAGTACTCAGGTTTTTATGGTGTGGTATTAATACTGAAGGTAGACTTCATTTGTTTGATATGTGTAATTTTTCACTTTTAAGTGTCGTGTTTTGACAGATTGAGTCAGAAGTAATTTGTAAAGCAGAATACGTGTTTCCATGTGTAAGTAAATTGGCATGATGTTTCTGATCTACATGTTGGTGGTATGCTTCAGGCTTCTGTAAATACTCTTTATAATGGTGGTTAAATAGTTCATGAAAATACTGGAAAATGTGACTGAATTTAACCAGAAGCTTAATTCTTTATCAGTTGTATGGAAGATGGGCATTTGTTTTCCATTTTTAAAACTGGAAAAATAAGCAGCTAAAACAACTCAAAAATCTTTTTGGACTTGGTATCCCTACTTGCAGGATTAACTTCTGAGGTGAGAGTACACTTTCACCTTCTGCCCTGTGCAGAACGTTGAGGATAAAATGAAGTTGCTCATTTTTAAGCACAAGAAAGTGCAGAAGCTAATGATAATGCTTTCTGTCTTTTTATTTCACAGCTGCTTTAGTGCAGGTTTCTTCTATTCAGAGAAGGGGCCTGTGTTCAATGTATGTCAGTCCAGAATTACCATCATTGCAGATCTTTTAATATGAATGGCTCTGTGCACAGCCCAAACTTGTAGATCTGTATTTCATCTGGCTAGCAAGGCTTTGTGCCAAGATTCTGCCATTGTGAAATAAATTCATAAATCATAAATTAAAATGTTGAACTTCAAAATATTGACACTTTCAGGAAATGCAATAATCAGCTCTGTGCTGTGGAAACAAAGAGACTAGAAAAAGTAGGACTCTACACTTTAAGAATAAAGGGGAGTAAATGATAATTTTCTGGCAATTAGTGGTAGAGAGAAAATAGGAAATCCTGTGCCAGTGCATTAACAAAAGAAAAAGGGAATGCTACATAAATTTGAAAGAACAAAGAACTGAAAAGGAAACATCTTTTCCCACAGTGGACAAAATTGAGCTCCCCGGGCGCTGCTCAAGTATCAGGGTAACAGTGGCCAAGCCTTCTATGGCCAAGCACAGTTGGAAAGAAGCAACCCTCAGGCTTTGTGATTTGAGCAAATCTTCAATATAATCATTTTATTGAAGTGTGAAATGTGATAATTTTGCAGAAGAGATTGGAAAAGCAAGCCTGCAAAATGTGCTTGAGAAAGGACTTCTAATGTCAGTAAGGGTGCTATGAGAGTAAAAATCTGATAATCTTTTTTGTTAGAAAAGAAAACAAATAAATGATGTTTTGGTGAAACGTATGAGACATTGTAGTTGGTTTTGGACATTTAAGTAAAAGATTAAGTTGTAATAATATATGCTGATGTAAGTTGGAGGAAAGTGGTTTCCATAGCTAAAAAAATTATTTAATTAGTATAGTGAAGAAATGCAAAGAGGAATGTGTAGAGTAGTTGAACTGACACATAAAAGGCATGTAATAGGTGCTATAGTGGAATGTTCCTATAAATAATGTCATGTGGCCAATATCCTAAGAAGATAGAAAAGGCGAACAACTGCTTTCTAACAAAAAGTAGGATTAATTTTCATTGAAGAAAGCATAAATTTCCAAGCAGACATCAATAATGTGACTGGTCATAAATTAGTACAGCAAACGTAATTACTGCTAGTTGTGCCCTGCTTTTTAAGAGCATTTTAAGTGCTTTTCAAGAGGATAGATATGGCTGTTCCTTTCTGGTAGTGTTAAAAGATTAGTCATTTGTCTATAAGCAGAGTCATGTAATAAATCTCTATGGAGGCTCAGATTACATGCACATGAAGTTCATACCATTTTTTTCTGATGTGTGCCATGCAGTGGTCTGCAACAGGTAGTGGAGGGTATAAGCCCATACATACTGTACTAGTTGCTGGTGTGACTTTATCAGTACACAGCGTTGTGAGAAAATTGATGCGTTGGCCTGCTTGTAAAACCAGGGTGTGATTTAAGAGATTGAGAGTTTTTTCTCCTTTTCTTTGTTTGAGGACTTCAGATTTCTGTTTGCATAACCTGCTTCAGAGGCTTTGCTAGTCCTGTACTTTTCCATGTTTCTGTGTGCTGTGCATCCAGTGTTTTTTCATATACTAGACTTAGCTTTATGGGAAGAAACTAGTTAAACGCATTGAGAAATTTCTTTAAAAATTGAATGTTAGAACTGTAATCTGACAGTAATAGCAGTTTCTTGTGTTGCCACATTTTTGATTGGCAGCTTTTATATTTATTACATTTTTACTCCTGTTAGATCTCATGAGACGTCAAGAAGAATTGAGGCGTTTGGAAGAACTTCGAAATCAAGAACTTCAAAAACGCAAGCAGATACAATTGAGGTATTTTTTCTTCTCGTGTGCAAACGTGTGGCATGCAGCTGCTGTAGGTGTGTGTGAATTTAGATACTCTAGATTGTAGAGCTTGCTTTTTATATAAAGTAGAAATGTTTCTGCTGCTAAAAAGTTGCTTTTCAAAAACGTAATGTGTGATGCTTCTGTTAATGTTCTTGAACAGAAAAAATGATCAGTTATACAAATATAAAAGAATGGTTTCAAGTATTTCTTGATTTTTTTCATTTATTTCAACTCTGTTCTTGTGTAAGTTTCTGAGCTTTCTAAATAGTGTAGAAATGTCTTAATGTAATTTTTTTTATTTCATATTTATTTTAGCCTTGTGATTGAAGCATAGCTGTAATGGATGTGAATGTGCTTCTAAGATTTATGGGCAGGTGGTCTGTGTGCGGAACAGTAGCATTGCAAATTTATAGTTTGACATGAGATTTTGGGGGGTATTTTCACTTGATATTCTGGTATGTAGCAAACAATTTTTCCTTTAAGATCTGTTTCATACAAATACTTGTTTTCATGCTTCTGCTAAAATTTAAGAAAATAGACATAGTATCATCATGTTGATCGAGTTTATACTTTAAATGTTAAATATCACAAGAAATGTAAATGAGAAAAAAGAAAAAACACAGGCACCTTGTAGAGTTAAAAATCTGTCTTTTGGCTGTATTGAAATGTTTTAATCCGTAGTGAATTGTTTAAAACTGAAGTATTTTAATCTGCTTAGCAACGTGTAGACAGAACAGGTGCAGAATATGCTGGTATTGTAATTACCTATATTCCAGTTAAAAATATGAATAAATACTTCAGTAATATTCAAATCCATCAGGTGGAGTAGATTAGTACCTTATACTATATCAAAAAAATAAATAATGGCCAGTTTTGTTTATATGCTTGATCTTATCTCCTGAGACTGAGTACAAGCCTGAATGGGTCAAGAGTCTTAAGTTGACATAGTTTTTGAAAAATTTTCTAGACATGAAGAAGAACATCGACGTCGTGAAGAAGAGATGCTGCGCCAGAGGGAGCAGGAGGAGTTACGACGACAGCAGGAGGGAGGATTTAAACCAAATTTCATGGACAATGTAAGTAAAATTCTATGACAGAAGTCCAAATTCTAAAAGATTTTTTTTTTGTCATATTTTTATATTCTAACTATTGAGCTGCTGCCTTCTTGTTTACTGTTTTACCTTCAGTATTCCATTGTTCTCATGAGTGGAGTGGTACAAATTTAGTAACGTAGTTATTCTCTTGTGCGATGGCATCACTGTTGTTTTTCCTACACACTGGTGACGTAACGCTTCAGTTAAGTGAAGGTGTTCTGGTAATAATTCGACTTTTTATTCAGGAAACGAATTTTTTCAGTAAAATAATAGAATTTTTCTAAGTGGGAGGTCATGGAAATAAATGATGTTTCCATGGGGAGGTGCCCTAGTTTGACTGAAGGTTTAAATTTTAAACCAGTTCAGGCTGTTAAGCTTGCTTGAATTGCTTGCTTTAGTTTATGCTTAACTTATTAAGAATAATGCTCTTGAGAAGCAAAATGGGCACCGTTAACTTCATGTGGAGCCTAAAATCACTCTCCACTTTAAGTTGTTGTAAAACTAGATGAGGAAAACTTCAAAATCTTTACTAAAGGAGACTGAAAGATTATAAAGGTGGGGAAAAAAATTGTCCTCTGCTATAATTTCTACATTGTTTATATTAGTAATTTAGGTGTGTTCTGCCTCTGAAGACTGTCCTGCAGGACTAGCAAAACAGTGTGGCAGAGGACTCACTTCTAAACTTTTGTGATGATCTATTTTGGTCAAGGGTATGATTTTTTTTCTACCAACCAAAGCAGTTAAATGAATGCAACCTGTATTGTGAATGCTTTAGTTTCATGTGAGAAGGATACCTTTTACTGTTACAGCTATTCTTAGTGAGGAAGCAATGAATAAGTGATCCACACAATTCTCTTTTACATTATTCTAACAACTGTAGTCTGCAGGAGGGAATTTTGTTCCCTTTCACAGGTACAACTTGATTCATAAATCAGAAGTGAACTGCTGGTTTCTTAGATACTTTCTGATTTTGTGTTTTGTGGAAGAAATACCTATTCTACATTCTATACCATAACATTTTCTGTAGGGTTGAGAAGAATGTGTTTTATATGTTCTGAGACATCCTAAAGAGAAGTTAGAAAATACAGGATTTCCTGTTTTCAGCAGGACATCTTTTTTCCCTGCTATCCTCTGCCCCTCAATGTTTTTAGTAAAGATGGGGAGGAAGGATAATTGTTCCTTTGTTACTAACAGCTATCAGTAGATTTTGCTGATTGTGTTTTGAGAAACATGCATCAGAAAACAATCATTTCCATATGTGCTCACGCTGTAAAAGAGGACTGCTTTCAGCATGTCTTTTCTTTGGGGTAATGAAGATCAAGAATTCAAAATTTATATTATCCTTTAGTGTGTTCCCACATATTATTAAACATACTTTGTGAAATAGCATGTTACAATGTCTGATGTAATTTAGAAGTAGCACTTACTGATTGTAACTTCTGTAGTGCCAGATACGAAATTTCATTCCACCTTAATATCTTCACATAGCATCTTTTGGTGTGGCCTGACTTTCTGACCGTATAAGCTACCTGCCAAAATCTTCCTGTGGCTGATCTGTTAGACCCATGCTACTTGCTGCAGAGCGCTGCAGGAAGGGGAAGCTGGGGAGCCAACCCACGGGCTTGAGATGGCCACAATTCCCCCAGATTCCATTGCTGTTAGGAAATTGTGGCCTATATCCTGCAGCTTGTGGTGCTGGGGAAAACTTGATAGTGTTGACCCACAGCAACTGGTTTTCTTCTTGCAGCTGTCTTGAGGTAATGTTACTTAGCCTTTGTGCTTGAATTGCTTGCCACAGTTTGGCCATCCTTGTGCTTATCTGTATCTTTACATTCCAAACTCTATGTGAATAGAAACTGTTCAAGTTGGTGTGCTGGACGTGGCAAAGATGTAGTGTAAGAAGGGAAGAGGAATGGTTCAAATGGAAGGCACTTCAATCACTATGCATAATTTTTGTGACTTTTATAGGATGAAATCTTTTTGGAGGAAAGGTAAAGGTGGAAGAATGCTTTGGAAGAGTGTAGCTTTCCCACTGAGTTGCATTACTGGAACTGTGTACTCATTTGGAACTAATTAATACACTGCAAGAATATATAGATGTAGCTGTACAGCGACAACCTTTCCAAAAGTGCTATAAGTTATAAAAAGGAATATGTGGTACGGGTGTTTGGGTTTTTTTTAATGTCATGTGAAGTTGAAGTGGCAAAATACAATAATTTAAAACAATTGTTTTCTCTAATCTTCACACTAGTTTTTAGTAATCTGGTCATGTGTTGACTTATGTTTTACTTCTAATGTCCTTTGAATTTAAGAAGAAGAATTAAAACAATTGGAAGTGATGTATTTAATTTACTTTCTTTAGCAACTGTTTCTAATAAGGGCAGCTATGTAACTCTAAACATGTCCTGTCATTTTATAGGGGTTCATTATTACACGTCTTTAGATAACTGTACTTAAGTTCTATAGTGTGAATGGGAATTGGAAAAGCCTTTGCATTTTGCAGCAGAATTGTAAACCATTTCTGGATATTGCAAAATGATACATCAAATCTTTTTTAAATTTACTAGAATTTCTTATACAACTAAACTTTTTTATTTATTCTTACTAATACTTGTTCATGGTGAACAGACTCCATCTGGTAATTACTTCTGGTTTCAGATTACTGTTGTACATATACTGAAAAAAGTTATTCTCTGTTTTAAAAGTTGTTTCTTGGTGAAAATTGTATTTTATGGTACTGGTGGATGGTTTCTACCATATCAGGTCTTGATAAACTCTTGTGGCATAATGCCTGTAACATATTGCAAGTCTTCTGCCAACTATGTATTTAGAAGAAAAATAATAATTGTCTCTAATCCTTGTTTTTGTTTCTTAAAAGCTTTGAAAAAAGTAAATTTCCTTCACTTATATCCTATCCCTTTTTACTGTTCAGTATAAAAGGAGGACATAAATGGTAAGTGCCATGACTGCAGTAACAACCAGAATTGAAACCTCTCATATAAGGCTGCAGTATTAGGCTTTCCTCTTTAAAGTTTCTTTCTCTGTCTTTTCCCTAACTTGTTAAACTTTGATTTTTCAATATAACTACTTTTGAAAAACGTCTTGTAATCAAGTTTAATCAGTTACCAGTTGCTCAGTTTAATTACAGATGATAAAAATATTTTCTGTGTGGGAATTTCTCTTCCTGAAGCATTCTTGTCCATAGCGATGTTGTACATTAAAAATTTCATTGCATTGTTTGTTAATCTAACGGGCAGCCTAGTAATACCTAGACAATTTATTGTGTGATTTTTAGTACATAAGTTTTATTGATAAACACTTTTGTATTGGTTAGGGTGTTTCCCTTGCTTTGTAAAAGTTGGTTAGTAAATCTGTTACAGCTCAATATGTATATGCATTCTAATTTCATAATAGCTTAATCAGGAAACTTGTTTTCCTGTAATATTTTGCTGATTTTTATTTTGCTTACATATTTCTTGATGATGGTGGTTGGAGGCAATATTTTATTTTTCAGCAGCACAAATATTTTTTAAAAGAATATATTTCTTCTGAGTGCTAGTGATATATTAATTATTCAAAGTGTGCAATGATTATTATCCAATTATGAATGGCTTCGAAGATTTACATTGTTAAATCTCAATCAGAGCCTTTTTACCAAATAATTCCAGTTTCTGGAAATACTTGTATTCATGTCACCAACTTAAAAGAGTGAAAAGAGAATGATTTGGATTTAGTGTATTAAAATAATTTTCATGTGTCTACAAAAGAGACCAAAATAGGTGGAGTTGTAGTCTTAGTTTTATGGTGCACAGATTTAATTCTGTAGTAAAGCTGCAAAATAGTGTCAGATGGGTATTGTACTTAATAGCTGTGATACTGGCCTACAGCTTGCAACTCTTCTTACTGGTGGTTTAAAGAGGGAGTTGAGTTTTTTGGATGTCCTTGTCCTCTTCCCTCCGAGGAAAACTCCCCCTTTTTAAAGTGTAACTTGCGTATGTAAGGAACTGTTTCTTGTGAGTTTCAACTTCTGAATGCTTATTGTTTTTTCCTGTAAGACTTTGTATATTAAATACTTAACTTTTTTTGTCTCCTAGTCTTTTCAAGAATTATTTCTAGATGTTGTTTTGCTTTCATTTAATTTTTCTTGCACAGAAGCACTGCTGCTCAAGTATGTTGTGTAAGTATCAGCATAAAGTGGCATCTGCTAAACCGGTGGAGATTGCCTAAATGGCAAAGATTGCAGTGGACTTGGATCAAAAACTGTAAGACAGATGAGAGCAAGGGAGTTAAAAAAAAATACATCCGAAAACAACAAAAAAGTTCATGGATTCAGGAATGCGAGAAACTTGATTGAAAAAAAAAAAACACCCCATATTTAGTCTTTGTTCTAAGAGTTTTGTCCTTCTTTGGAGTGGTTTATCAATGTAGCTTCCGATTTCTTTATTATTTTGAGCCGACTGAGGTATATCTTATCCCTCACTTCTACATTCAGTTGCAAGTTTAGTAGACATCTGTGAAATGTTAGGTTTCCTTGGATTTCTGTAAATCAGGAATAGGTTTTTGCACTTCTTGGCTCTTAAGTGAATAGAGCTGCGTATTTTTTTTCTGTCTTCTGATTCTGTTATGCTCAAAAGCCCTGGTACATAAGAATGAATTTTCACTGAATGCAGAATTGTTTCCTACCTTATTGAAAACTAAACTAAGCTAAGTCAGATTTCCAATAATAAATAAATTAATAAAAATTTCCAAGGATCTTTTCAAATTTGATCTGTTTTCAGATAATATATATAATATATATTATTATTATAGAGAATATATAAATATATATATAAAATAATATATATATTAATATGTAATATATAAGTTATATATTATTATATAACTAATAATAAATTTTGGTTATTTTATCTTGACAGCCTAGTGCACTTAATGAAGCTGATGGTGGTGAAGTTTTGTGAGGTTGTATGAATAAAGTCTCTGTTTCTTAAACTGCTATAAAGCTAAGCCACTTTATAAAAGCGCTTTTGTAGAGCTTGGTTGGGAGAGATGAATTACCTCCTTATTGAAATCCAGTGTACATACTAGTGGAAGTAGTAGTTCATGTTTGACACCTTAAAAGCCTTTTAAGGTAAAACTAGCTTGATGAAAGGCAGATCGTTAAATATAGAACTAAAAAAAAACCCAACCTGATAAAACATTCCTGCTTTCAAGGCAGTGGTTTTAACGTCAGTGATCAAGTCTCTTCCTCTGCATAAAACAACTTAGGCTAGGCCTTTGAGCAAACATTTACAAATATGCAGTTTGTGTTTTTTGCGAGTGGTCTTAGTTTTTGTTGTAGCACTTTTTTTAGTGTTACTAAAAAAAAAACCAAACAACTTTTTTTATTTTTGCAGGATTACAGTGATGTGTATCAGTAGACAGATACTTAAATCTTGTATTTCTTATGTTCTTCAATGTTTTAGATACTAAATTTGGCGCTTTAGGCAAGAATAATAATTCCTTAACAGGCCGTAGAATATTCACGTTGTATTATTTTCAGAAACTAAATAAATTATTTTCAGCCTTTAATTGCATTGCCAGGTATAAAAACTATTTTAATTGCTCTAACAGCTTTTAGTATGAAAAGGCATTGCATAAAAATCAATACAGAACTTCAGCTATTTTTTTGTAGCATATTATGTGTCTGTATACATAAAGCAAAGCTATTTGTGGAATAAGATATTTTTTGGTTGTACCTATTTATTTCATGACCATTTTCAGATGGTTCATAATTGACTTTCTAGATTATGTTTTAATGTGTATCAAGGACTCTACCTAAGGTAATTTTTCAGTAATGGAGCAAGTAATCATAACACTGTTATGTTTAATTTATAACTTTATATTTCAGTTTGTGCGAACTGTGAATATTTAGCGTAATGTGATAAGTTTTCCTTGTACTCAGTTATGCTATAGATATTTAGGAGACTAAAATCTTTTACTCTGTTGCCATTATCTTCTAATGTTTGCACAAAATGCTGTAGAGCATACTAATATTTACTTCATGTGAACTTGAAAACAGAAGAAGTTTCATAAGTAATTTTTGTCCTTTAATGTGCTGTCAAATGTGCGTAAATCTCCAGTATGAGTTTATGTGTTGCAGTATTGTTTGTAAGCGTTCCCAGGTTTGGTCTCTTCTACAGTAATTGATAAGGAATTGGTTTTGTCTGTGATCTTCAGATTATCTGTTTTTATTTATAACTTAATTTTCTTTCAGTAAGACTGATGGATCAAGAAACTAAAAGAACACTTCTCAGATGCTTCCTATGTAATGGCAAAATGACATCAGTCTTAGTGTTTCGTGAGACCTCAGATGCTGGTTTTGTTCAATTATTAATGGAAAGACTTCAAATGCATCTGATGTGCTTGTTTATATAATACTCCATTGCATACTTAGCTTCTCCTATTTAATGGATTTCAGATTTAGAGAAAAAAGTCTATTAAAGACCAGTCTATATCCCATATTTTTAATATAATTTCTGAAAATTGTTACTGCTCACAAGTTAAAAAATAAATCTTCTTACTTAAGTTCCTTAAATACTGAACTCTTCAGTTTTTTGTGACAAGTAAGAATGAGGCTTTTATAAATAATTTAGAAAAATTTGTTGTTAATGTGTTTGGTATATTCCCAACAGATTTTGAAGAAGCTAAAATTAATGTTTGCCTTAATAATTTTCATTTTTTCTTCCTCAGCTACTGGAGTTAAGTTTGACTTGGAGTTTGTACACGTATTTACCCAGAATAAGAAGAAACTAACTTTCAGTTTCAATTGTCTACTTGGTACCTATTTTGGACTCATCCACGTGTCTAAATTTTGAGATCTTACTCGGTGTCATTGAGATGTGCACCCAAAATAAGTTCCTCTGCTTAGAAAAGTTTGCTTTTATTCAAAGGGTCTGTGTTTAAACAACGAGTAAAACACCCAAAAAGCAGTAAGTGAAATTTCTGTAGAAATAGTATTTTTTCATATGAGGAAACCTGCTAATGGATCTGTTGCTTAGTGTGAGGATTATTTATAGATCTGGTTTCCCTCTCAAGAGGCAGTGCCTTCTGAGTAGTTTTTTTTTTTTCTTAGCGTGAGCAGTAAGCCTCTGACCTTTTGCTTCACCTCTAACCTTTTGCTTCAGTAGCTCTCACGGGGTGAAAAATTTTAATAGTGGTAATCCAGTAAACTGAGACATAGACATTAACTTGCCTTAGTGAGGTTGCCTGTCTTTTGATACCTGGCTAAATGCTATTTTGAAATTAAAACATTCAGGGGTTTTCTCATGAACATTTCACAAACTTCCTTTCTATAGTGTAGGCATCAAGTAGGTTTATCTCATTACCAGAGGTCATGCTTGTTTTGGGTTATTAAATCTTCCATGAGAAACAGGGAATTTAAGTCTGATATTTCTGTCTTCCATCAAGTCTGTCTTTAGGTTCCACTTTTAATTTTCCAGAGATTAGGTGTTATTGTTAGATGAATTATCAATTTTAATAGGTACTGGTTTTTGGGAAAAAAAATGTGAAGAGTTTCCATAGAGCTGTTTTCTAACTGTTCAGATGGTGAGTTTAATATCTTGGTTAACAGAAAATAACATTTAAAGAGTCAATTAAATATACTCACAATTTACCATTTAAAGATGTTTTTCCCAAACATTGTCATAGAATCACAGAATAGCTTGGGTTGGCAGGGACCTTTAAAGGTCATCTAGTCCAACGCTCCTGCAATGAGCAGGAACATCTTCAACTATATCAGGTGGCTCAGGGCCCCATCCAACCTGACCTGGAATATTTCCAGGATGGAGCATCTACCTTCTTTCTGGGCAACCCGTTCCAGTATTTCATCACCCTCATTGCAAAAAATCTCTTCCTTACATCTAGTCTGATTCTGCCCTCTTTTAGTTTAAAGCCATTTCCCCTTGTCGTAATGCTACAGGCCATATTAAATAGTCTGTCCCCATTATGATTACCTACAGTGGCTAATGGCTCACTAATTTGGGTTTAGCATTGTGTTGGATGAAAGAGTATTTATATTAGTTTTGTACATGACATGAAGTACACTGCTTTTACTAGTGTTGCTGAATGCAGTTTTGTTGATGTACTTGTGGCAGGTTAGCTGGTGTCTCTTCTCAATGTATTATAAATACAAAAGATCTGAAAAAGATAATGTCAAAATTAGGTTCTTCAGGCTTTGTTTCTCTTCTGTATATAGTGCTGTATTTTATAATCCTTGATTTACTTTTGGAGTCTTTGTGTTCGTCCCCCCCTGCCCTTTCTGAATTATTAAACTTTTGTTTATCTGTAGGGTAGCTTGTATGTTTTTCAGGTAAAAAACAGCTATTCTTGTTTGTCCCTACTCATTGTGATGCCCATTGTGTCTCTAACTTGATTCTGACCTTTGGGTCTCTAGTACATAAACAAAATAGTAGGTTTTGTTAGATAACTTTTGCTGAAAGCAGACACTGTAGCCGAAGAGTTACTGTGTGTTGACTTGGGTCAGGGGATTTAACTAGAAAGCAATTTTTCTTAATCCAATTGTATTTGTTCGGATGACCAGTTTCCTAAACTTTTGATTGAAATACTAGTATTTCCTGGTACAGTGTGTATCGTTTTCCTCAGAACTCCGTTTATTCAAATGATAAGTGTGTCTGTCTTAATTCAAATCTACCTCATCTTGCTCCTGTTTTGCAGTAAGTGGCCTCCAGGTTGTATAAAACTACTATCTGGAAAACTATGGAGCCTGGTTCCATGCCAGGAAGTTTCATTGATGCTTCTTTGTTCATGTTTTGTATGTTTAAGTGCTGTAGGTGTGGGCAGGCCAGAACTTTGTTGGGGAAATCTTAAATATTGAACTACTCTGATCGTAAGCAACATTCATAACATGTATAAAAGACTGCATATGTTTGTTAGAAGTTTCTCCTACAGGACCTCTTTGTAACAATGAAAAACTTTGGCTTTCAGCTTTCTTTTGGCAAATACTTGCATGTTCTAATCACTTGGTAACTCCCAATCAGTTATGAGATAGCAACTACAATTGGACTCTTTTTTTTTTTTTGATTACAGTTTAGTCAGCTTGTATAATATCTATTTGGTGAGGAAAAATTGTATTAATACAAAACTGACAAAGAGTCGTATTTAGTGTACTGTGACTGTAACTAGTGCTGCTTTTAAAGTGTTCTGATACTGTAATGTTATATTCAACATTACAATTAAGAAGTAGTTAGATTTTTACATAGATACTTCATGACGAAGGACATTCTTGGCTGGTTGATTTTTCTTCTAAGTAAACGTTGACTTTTACTTCATCTCATCCTTGATCTTGCAGTTGGGGAAAATTGTTGTTTTGAATCGGTCCAGTGTTCACTCGGTTTTAATATTTGCCTAGATTTGTTTCCTGTGCAAGGAAAACTTAGCATTTGGGAAATCTAAAATGCAGCATTGTTTTATAACACACAATTTTCAGTTAAATATCTTAGTGTATTTCTGCATGATGGTAAAGTTAGCCCAGACTTCGTTACCAGTTAAACAGCCCTTCAACTCCATATCCACCAGGCTGAATTGTGGACTGCATCTTAATTAAATCATTTGCAACTTATTCTGTGGAAGTAAGGTATCCTCCATGCTCCCATGGATGTCTGTTTTGATACTTACCTATAGTCTCATGCCATTTCTTTAGCTAAACTAAAAGCAGAATAATTCTAAGCTGCAGCATAAAATTCTTTAATATGCCTCTGAAGATGTGAATATATTGCGGATGTAATGTATTTTATAATGTAATGTAATATTACATGTATCAATTGTGAACTTGGTGATATGGTGCGATACTGCTTTCAGAAAGTAGTTTTGCAGGTAAGTAAACAGTTAAGTGGTTTAAATTAATGCAGATTTTTTTTCACATGTAATCATATTCAGCTGTTGAACTGTATTCAATTTATGTTTTTAATTTCATTACTGTCAAAAAATGAAGCTAATAGAAATGGGAGAAGTGTTTTTATATATTGGTTCCATGGAGCTAAAGTGGCTCCTAACTCTGGCCGCACCAAATTAATTGACAGAATGTTGTAACGAGGAAGTTGTTATTAAGAGAGTTAATGTATAGATATCATCCTTTTTTGTTTTTTTCCTTAAAGGATTTCCAGATCTGTTAAAGTGGTTACCTTCTCTAAGCACCTTTGTCCTATGAAAAATTATTTCTGAACTTTAAAATATTTGAGAAGCAGAATTTTACCTTCCTTGTTAGTTGTTAGATCAAGGGTAGATTTTGACAGAATACCTCTGTTCCTGTTTGCTCTCAGATGGTCAACAGCGATGGCATTGGGGAAAAAAAAGAAATCTGTCTTTGCAGTTGTACTCACAGAGAGTGCTTCATCTGTATAGCCATAGACAGTGAAGGGACATGGTAGGATTTTCTTTTACCTGAAAAGATGACATAAAGATGATTGAATAGAGGCATGGAATTAAAATATTTGGATATTAGCTACTGTTTACCTGCATTTTATTTGTGGTCAGATTTGCCTTCTATATACATAAATTTTTTGGCTGGTGAATAACATTTTCCACAGGTTGTGAGAAAATGAGGAACCTCTTTAGTCAATTTTATTCTATAGATGTTGTATATACGGTATTTTACTGAATTATAACAAATGGAAGTGGGAGAGGTGAGAAAAAACTTCGGAAATAATGATATATTAATGCGGTGCTTTAAATACAGTATTAAAATAAATAAAAAGAAGCAGCAAGTAAATACAAGACAAAATAATGCAGCAGAAAAGACATAAATCTCAATATGGAACAAAGTTCTGTAACCAACAGAGCAGGTTCTATGGTAAATCTTGGCTTATTTTAGACTATGTTTGTTTTCGTTAAATTAGATTGTCATTTGAATTTCTGGCCTATAATACAGCATTCTGAAACTATGAATTCTGTGTAAAACAAAGCTGCAGTAGCTTGTGTGATAAAAGGTCTTTAAAAAGCACATTACCTTTTTTATGAAAACATATTGATTCGTGCTTTTATTCAAGTTACTGACTTTTGGATATTTTCTGTAAAAGGTTGCAATTCTCAAGTTCAGTGTCTAAGGTCGCTAGATAAAGACATTAAGAAAAACCTGGATGTAGACAACTTGGGTAGTATTGGTGACCAGTTTTTAATATTGAAGATGGGTGAATATCTCTGCATGCAAATCAGTGACTGGTAAAGTGTCTGTTCATGAAGGTTTATACTAATATCTTTTCTGTCTCAAACAGTAAGTGTTCTTTTGTTTACTTGTTCTGAGATGAAAATCAGTAATGATTATTCACCTTTTTTTTTTCACATAATTTTGAATTTCATTAGTCTTTTCTAGTTCATTTGCTTTATTCCTATAGTTGATAGCAGTGGTTATTTTCTGCTTCTCATGACATAGGAGTGAGAAAATGTCTCCATTGTATAACAGTTGCAAGTATTTTGGACTGTCTTCCTAACCTAGTTTACTTTCTACCCCAAACAAGTTTTGAAAAAAATCGGATTTTGACAGTATTTTAACAGATTCCTGAGAGTGACTCTTTACTGCAAACAGGTTTCACTCTAAGGTATTAACCATTTCCAGTTGATTTTTTTCTTGCAAGAACTTCAGCCTGCTCTTAACTTGCCTTCTTGCATCAGTATTTTTCTACAAGATCTTTCGGTTTTCCCTTTGCTAATTTTGAAGCAGTAGCTCAAACATATTTCCAGGCTGTAACAAGCCCAACGTGCCACATGGAGGTTGATGAGTAGCAGGAGTTTTTTGGGAGTCTTTTGTGTTGTGAAAAATGAAGTTACGTTCCTCTTTCAATGGTGGTGTTTTGGCCCATGTTTTGCAAAAAAAAAAAAAAAAACCCCAAAAAAAAACCCCAAACCAAAAACCAACCAACCAAAAAAAACCAAACAAAAAAACCCCAAACATTTTTTGATCCACTTTTACTTTTTGATTGTGTAAGTATATACTCATCTTCTACAGGATGTCACAAGTTTTTTTTTCTTAGAAGTGCAATTGCTTAGAACATTTTGGATTTAAAAAAAAATCAAGAGAAAAGGACAGCTAAAATGTAAGTAAAATCTGGTAGATAAGATAATGGTTCTTCTGCATTACAAAAGAAAGAAGAACGTGTAGACTGCTGCCTCTTATAAGCGGCAGTCATATCTGGAAAGTAGGAAATACGTTTCTTGGCCAAGATGCAAGAAACACAAATATATTAATGTACTCTGCTGTGCTTTAACTTAGATTTTGAGGAAAAAATTAAAATCTTTTAAGTCATGTTGAAATCTTTTTGAGAACAGTTTCTTCTAAATCTGTAAGATGGAAGTTTTGAGTGTGTGCTCTCTTGTAGGGACAAAACTGCAATCTATTTCTATCTTTTTCAGTGTTATTGTGTGTTAGGGGATGCACTGAGATGCTTTTCAGTACTTAGGTAATGAAGTTGTATAGTGGAGTACTATTGTACCCACTTCATTAATTCTGTGTAAAATATGCTAGTATATTTAACAATGTATATTAAGACTAATGTTTTTAATATGCTGTGGTAGCTATTTTGCACATTAATATATATTTAATATTATTATTTATCATAATACATCTGTGATTTTAAAACATTGCTTGAGGTATAAAATATTTTTTTTTGTAGTTTTAAAGAATAACTTCAGTTTAGAGTAGTAAACATTTTTCACTTGTTTTAACTGCATTGGGTTTTTTTCTGTGGCGTTTAGATGCTGAGGACTACCCTCAGCAATTGAGTGCTCTCCAAAAGATGTAAAAGGGAAATGAGGGAAGGCCCCACAAAAGTTGAAGATCTTTCTTGTTTGCTCCCAAAACAAAAAGCAGAGAACAAAGATGCAGTGCATGGAGGTTTTTCCCAAACATATTCCTATGCTTTTGCTGTTAGTTTTAAAAGAATTGCCCCTGTTTTAATAATGATAGTTCCTTTACAATCTTATCGAAATTATGGAAGTATTTAAGAAATGCACTGGACTAATAATAGATCCTTTTTTCCATATGGGACATCAGAATATTTTTTTGTCAGCAGCTGTAATTATTGTTGTTACTACCATTAGGAATGTTTTTCCAATTTGTAGCGTGTACTGGAATTTATGTATCTGCATATATGTTTAATGCAGTACGTATTCCTGTTTTTACTGTTGTGATAGGTTTTATAATGTTTAGGTTATTTTAATGATGCAACCTAGTGAGACATCTCCGTCAGTGCTATTCTTGACTTACCAAGGAGGAAATCAACTTTACCTATCTGCTCTGTTCCTGTTAGAATAGGTTTCTCAAAGACTGAGTCCTGTTGACAGCTATTAAACCTAATGCAAATTCTTCTCATTAGACTAAAACCGAGTCTGTGTAGTTTCCTGGACGCTATGTGTTTTATAGCTATGTTTACTTCAGTTGTTATCTAGTTTAATATATCTGCTTGTGTAATTTTGTGTAAGGTAAAAGAGTTTTGTGAGAGGTAAAAATGATATCTCCTGGGTGGGAGCCATCATTCAGTTTGTAGAATTCTTGAGTAGTTGAGGGTGGAAGAGATCCCTGGACTCATCTAGTTATGACTTCCAGCTCAGAGGAGGGATTAGCTCTAGATTTACATTGCCGTGCTCGGGAACGTACAGAAATCATGGATTTTGAAAGAAGATCAGTATTTTTCATTTAAAATTATCCATGTGTGTGATGGAATAAACAAACTATTTTGGAATATTGTTAACTTTTGGATCTTGCATATAGATCTTAATTGATGGATAAACCAAAGAGAGGGAAAGATGACAAGAGGGGTGGCTGGAAGAGAAGGGTTTCATTACTTTAACTCCTTGCTGGCAGTGTATCTTCGAGTGAGCTAGTCACTGGAGTGAAAGAATATTCTGAGGAAAAGACAAAAAATGCACAATCAAAAGTAGCCCCCGCATTCTAGTTTTGAGTGTCAAATTAGTAACTTTAACCATTTGTATGATTTATGTCTTTAAAATACAGGAAATTACAATTTTGTGTAAGGTTTAAGGGTCTTATGCCTCCTGGAGAGGCCTTTGGAAATATCTAGAAAGAACTTAATGAAATAAATCACTCTAGAAGTGAGTAATGAATTCTAGTAAGAGGTACAGAAATATACCTATTTTGACAAATAGGAAGTCTGCTAAAGAATAGAATTCAGTCTCCATGGTAATGAAAACAGGTGGGAATCAACAACAGTGTAAATTACATTTTGCTCTGCACACAGAACCTAGATAAAGTGCTAAATAAGTTACTGATTTTAATATGCAAGTTTAAGTTTATGGGGTAAGTGGTGTTCATTTTTGATAAGGTGGTTTTTTGATGCTGTGTCTTAGAGTTATTTTGGTCACCATTCTTTAGCTGAAAGGTGAGTGAATGGTCCTGTGTTAATTGTGAAGCGCATCTCCTGGCCACAAACACTTGAAGAAAACTGTATGATCTGTTGTCTTGTAATTTCTGTTGCTGTCTTGTTTTTTGCAGTTCAAAAATATTCCATGCCATATTTATTCCATACCATGATTTTTTGACAGTTTTGTTACCATGAATATTGCATCATTTGGAGACAAGATTTTCAGTTTTCTTTGGGCTGCTGCAAATGCAAGGCCTGTTTCTGTGGAAAAATGTAGTATGGGTTTGTCAGTTAAAAAACCCCAGTTTTATAACTACTTGTATTTTTATTTTCAGTGTGAGAAGGCAATTGCATCTGATACATTCTCCTGTATCAATTCTTAGGTGTCTTTCCAAAACAGTTAGTTTAATGGCTTTGTAAAGTGAATTTAAAAATATATATTTTAAAAAGCAGAAGAATCGTCTGGGCAGTTCTCTGTATACTTAGACTACTGATATCAATGATGAATGAGGTGTAAAAACATTATACATGATATACCTCAAATCCTCAAGAAATCTTGTTTCTAATACTTAAAAAAAGAGGAGAATCCATACTATATTAAGTACAATATAGATGTAATTTGAAAACTGCGTGTATTCAATATTTTTGTGTAAGTCTACTTTTTACAGTTGGCATTAAAATGAGTTGGAATTGTGAGGAAATCTCATCTTTAATGCTTGTACCTAAAGTAGTTAGGAAGTATAATGCTCTAGTTGCCATCATAGCAGTTTTTCTGAAAGCAAATTACTCAGATGAATCAGACCATTTTGCGGATTTTTCACAGTAGTGAGTTCTGTGTTATTTTAGAAGAATCCTGCAACAGAGGTAATTTGGAAAGCTTTCTTTTGAGTCGTGTAAACAATTATCCTTTTACAATAGGATATTATCCTTTTTTTGCTTCGCTTTGTTTTTTTTATTTATTTTATTTATTCTTCCCAAGGGTTAAGTTACGCTTTACTACACATTCTTTGTCTTACACCTTTCTTTTCCCCTTATAATTGCATATCATCCGTTGTTCTCTTCCAGTTTAAGTTGTTTTCCCAGGTACCGGGTGACTTCAGAGCCTCTTAATCACCTCCCTACGTATTTCTCTAGTAAAATTTTAGCTCTTCTCTCTTGCTGCTCAATTTTAACTCCCTGTTATGGGTAGTTCTCGGTGGCTTCAGGGAAGGGGCTGAAGCAGGCTGCTACTCAACAGAAGAATGGGCAGTCACATAGTGAGGAAAAGAAGCTCTGAGAAGATAACTCTGTCATTGTTGTGTTCTGCAAAGGGTTTGAGTATCCAAGAAAGAAGCTCTCAGGTGGGCTGGAAAATCAACCAGCCCTGTTTTGGGGGGCTGTCATATCTGACTGTTGGTATTCCTCTGTTGTATTTTGGGCAAAACCCATGGAAGAGTTGACCTAATTTACCTGCAATAACTTGTTTATGCTTACATAGTAAGTAGCTGTCTAGGACATGATTTGTGTGGGATAGCACTGAATTTTTGTTATCATCTGGACTCCTGCAAATACAGGTTTTGGCAAATTATCTAAGTACGTGGTTTTGATAGTTAATACGTCAAACATTTAGTTACGTTAATGATATATGCTGTTAGTTAACATTTGAAATTGAGTATCTTCTCTGACAGGGGGTTTGTCTTAAATCTGCTAATTCTGTGTTAACAGTATAGAAGAATTTTCCGGTGCTGAAAATTCAAAAGAACACAATAAGTTGTGAACATGCAACAGTAGGAATAATAATAATTCTTGTAAGCACATTGATTGACAGGCAGCAGTAATCATAAGGAACATTTACTGATCTTAAGTCTATAGCTGAAATGGCTTTTATATGGTGATAATTCATCACCAAGGTTAGGGCTACAAGATGGCAAATAATTGCTTCATGTATTTTTGTTAGAAAGGTTAGACATGACTAAAAAAAGTAAAAATTACAAGTTCTGCCCCTCTTGTTGTACTTATTGTTAACTGAAGACTGGTAGCGTTTCAAGCTGAGGAAAAATATGGTTTCTTGCTGGGAGGAAGCATAGTGTGCTTTTTAAAAAAAGTGTATGTTATAGCTTGCCAATGCTTCTGTCCTTTGCAAAGAAAATGAGTTAAGTACTAGTAACTAGTACAGTTTTATAGCTCTGTACTTAACATTCTTATCTAGCTGGTATTGTACTTAGCCCTGCCTTACATGGCACATTTCACATTAAAAAAAGAAACAACCAAACACCAACTTGCAGTTGAACCCGAGACGCATCAAGAAAGTTATGTGCAGTAATTTAAATCTGGTACTTTCCCTTATAGCTAGAGAGTATCCCACAGCTGTTTGTGGCATGTCCTGTTTTCACACATGCACAGTCTGATTAATGTAGACTGGTACCCACAGTGGTGTTCTGCCATGTTGGGCCCAGGCATTGAGAGTAGGGATGATAATACCACTTTTCCTTCTGCTGTTTTATACCAGGGCCGAGGTGTAAAAGCAGACTAATATCAACAAGGTTGTATGCTGGTTTTGTGACCAGCTCATTGGTATCAATTTGTGGGTATGATTGATCCTAATAGGGCTGCTGATTTTACTTAAAATTTTACTTGACATTACTGTGAAAAGTCTGACAAAGTAGTTGCTTGTTCTGTTATAAAGTTTTAACGTGGCTTCTAGGGTCTGAAGGAGAGGTCCTTCTTGGTGTTCATCAATGGCCGTTCATAGCTGGACCTTAAAACCTGCCTGTGTCTTTTAGTTATGAGGCTGCACTTTTCCTCTCCACACTAAGCCATATTCTTTTGAAAATAGCGTATAATCTTTTTATGTTAAGTACATTTTCTAGGATAATATGAGTTACTAGAAACAAAGTTACTGACCTGAGAGCCTTTTGTCATGACAAATGACAGTTTCCCATACCAGATATTTTTACAAAACTATTGACTCTGTTTTGTCGAATATTGGTGTCTGCCGCTTTAAGCGTGTGAAGATAGAAGACTTGTATTTGGCACCCCAAACATGATTGAATGAAAAGGAGTTTTGTGAAACCATAAAAATACTTTGAAAGTATTTTGATTTGATTAATATTTCTATTTAAAGGTTGCTTTTAGCAAGACTGATTCAGTTGCCTAGTATATGGAATTGTTTTCAAAATGCATCTGAACTTACAGTCTTAAATCATAAGTGGAATGATTTTCAGAATCAGGTAAATTCTTTTGTATATGCTTATTCCCAGCACACTTGTGTTCACTCGAGAGTGGAATATACGTTATCATTCTTGCAGAAAATTAACGAGAAAAAAATTTTGGTGTAGGTTTCGTTAGTTTTCATTTTGAACTGTGAATTTGTTTCTATTTCATCCTTTTGATGTCAACAGTAATACTAAAATCCCTTGTAATTATCTGTGATAGGTGTACCTTTGTCTTAAGTGATGATTTCTGCCACTCCGGGTAGTACTGTCTTTTGAGTATTGTTTCACAGCAGGCCGTGGTTCATGATCAGTAACGTTGGAACTCTTTCTTGCTGTTGGATGACTAAGCATTAATTGAATCTGGACCAATTTGGCACATTATTTGTCTGTTGAGTATAAATGCATGTTATGTAGTTTATGTTGATACACAGAATCGTAGGGTTGGAAGGGACCTCTGGAGATCATCTAGTCCAACCCCCCTGCCAGAGCAGGGTCACCCAGAGCAGGTTGCACAGGAACGCGTCCAGGCGGGTTTTGAATGTCTCCAGAGACGGAGACTCCACGACCTCTCTGGGCAGCCTGTGCCAGTGCTCTGCCACCCTCAAAGCAAAGAAGTTCCTCCTCAAATGGAGGGACTGCATATTTATAGTGGTTTCAAAAGGATGGTCAGTATCCGAACTAACATATCAATAGCATGATTTATCAAAAAATGTGCTACCACAAAGTTAAGTCAGAACTATTGAAGCAAAGATGACCTGGCAAATTGTGTTTGTATACCACAATATAACACATCAGAGCTTGGTTTCCAATCAACACAAGTATTTTTGAGTCGTGAAACCAGATGGACTGTATTATTGAACCACGGCCTTCAGGCAATACTGCAATAAGACATCTTTATTTGCAGTTAAAATGTAAATATACTTCTTAATGAAAAACACTGTGTAAAGATGGATTCATTTGCAGTTGGTAACAGAACTATTTGGGAGATTTAGACTGCTGCATCTTGATAAACGAAACTTGTTATGTATTCTTAACCTTTAGCATTATGCAAAAATGTACAGCATGCTATATTGAACTTACTATTACATTTAATTTTATAAAAACGGGAGTATAGTTAACTTTATTCCTTGTACTTTTTTCTAATCAATGGAAACTTTTGAAACTTGAAAATTTTTATTAATGGGAATGTTTTAAGTTTTAAGAATGATAGGTTGACCATGAAAACTATGTTTACTTTCAGAGAGAACAGGAATTGAGAATGGGTGATATGGGTCCTCGTGGAGCAATAAACATGGGAGGTAGGGATCCGAAGGAAAAAGGCTTTTGTAATGTAATTTTTCTTTTTCTTTGGGACTGTACATGATACTCAAGCACTATTAATTAGTGACAACTACTGGTAAAAAGGAGTAAACAGTATTAGGAAATAAAAAAACTCAGATATTTTGCTTCTAAACAGCTGGGTTTTTTTCCCAAGGTGTATCTTGATTTTATTGTTTTAATTGCCTGTGGGAGAAAAATACCATGTGCAAGTTAGGAGAAACCAAAAGGCAGGGAAAGGTGATGATCTAGAAATGACCTGATAGAAAAGAGGAATTTTCTGTTCAAAAAGTATTTGGTGTTCTTTTGGAGGGACCATCTGTTCAGAGAAGTTGGGACTGTAATTGCATGCAGTGAAGTGATGTAGAGCTTAAAATTGGCGAGTTCTGTTGATGTACCTGAGAAAAGATTAATGAATAATGTGACGGGTGTTCTGCTAACTTATTGGAAAATCTGTATTTGCAAATATTCTCAGTTCACTTTTGTGACTTGAAATATTGCCACTGCTAAACCTGCTACCGTGAAGTCTAGAAAAGTACATTCTTAATAATTAGACCTTGCTCTGTATATGCAGGCTGAAACAGTTTGGAATCTTACTTACCGAGAATATCTGCTTTTAAACAAGACTAAAACTTAAAATTATTTCTTAAAAAAAACCCAGATCTTACTAAACTTTTTAAACTGTTCGATATATATTTATTGGAACCTTCCTGATGTTCATTTAAAATAGATCAAGATGATAATTTTAAGAAAAGTTAATATTATTTTTGTGTATTTTAAATTTGAAAGTACATACAAAACTTGGTTAACATTTTTGCTTGACCTTTTGAGTAATGAGAATTTATAGACTAATGAAGGTGCTAGGTCCAGATTTTAAAATACATTATTCACCATTTCCTTGCACTTATTGAGACACGTTTACAGTTGCAAAATAGAAATAGGCCTTTTCTTTCCATCAAGATGAAGAGCTTTAAAAATAATTCTATAGGAAAACATTGTGAAGTTATCTACAAATAACAAGCTGAAGTATAAATTGTGACTAAATTTTTTTTGTAGTTGTACTTTTTGCATATTATTATAGTCTACTTGAAAATTTCATTTAATTAGGAGACTTTGTAAATATTGATACTGTGCCAATTGTCTAGATCCACAAGATACACTTTTTATGTACAGATTTTAAATGTGTATTTATAGCAATCAACTTCACAGCCTTTTTCTTGTCAGGTTTTAATACTTAACACTGATGTTCATTATAGGCTTGGTTTGTAAGCTTTGTGCTGTGACTTGATTTTAAACTTGATACAAATGCTTTTAGAAATAAATGTATAGTTCCAAAAGGATGTAGAGTAACAGAGAACTATTATTTTACAAAGGGAAAAATATCCATAGCAAGACAGGTAAGGGCAGTGTTTATTTCCACAGTATTTGGATTTTATCTCACTGGAGAGATTTTTTTTTTCCTCCAGCCCATTAATAACCCCCCCTCTACAACCAAAAAAACCTGACCCCAAAAACCTGCAGTAGACCTTTAAATAGTAGACCTTTAATTGTTGATCTTAGCATACTCTCTCAACATTTCTCATAGAATTGCAACTTTATTTTTAACTAGCCTTTACCTGTGCCATTTGCGACTTTTCATCATGTGGGACAGTGGGGAGCTGGAGTATTTTCAGTGATGGCAACCCATCTGCGTGATAGCATTATTAGAAAGCAAGGTGCCTCTGTGACAGATTTAGTTAGTGTTGGGCTGACCTGTGCAGGACCACTCATTTTCACATTGTCTTCTGCAGCAAACAATTTCTAGAATAGAATCTACATACCTCATCATAGCACTTAACCAGATCTGTAATGCTAAGTGCAGCTGATAAACTTTTAAATAAGGATTTTTAAAATTTTTTTGGTAACTCTCTGTGTTAATGAGGATTATTGACTATGCCTTGTTGCCAGCTGTGCCAGACGTTGGCATGTGCAGTTCAGACACTTGGCGTGTACTTTTCCAGCCCTCAAGACAGCAGAAAAAAAGACCTTTTTTTAGTGCCTCTATTGTGACATGGACACTGACTGCTTTTCATCTGTTGCTGAACCTGATCCAGTGAATTAACGGTTTACATCAGTGTCCCACCAAAAAGAACGGGCAATCGAGTGCTTAGCTCTTAAGGTCTGCTTTGAAGCTAGGAGGACCTCTGAGGTATAGCTAAAATGCCACTGTGACCTCTCGCTGAAACTCTGCAAGGCCCCACTCTCTCCTTGTGTTACACTCCCTGGTTGTCCTCCTGTCAGAGCTGACTCTGCCTGAAATTGGCTTAATAATATAGAGGTTTGATAGCATAGGTTGCTATACCCCACCCTGGAAGCAGTATTGGGTGCATTTGTATGATGCGGAGGATAAGAACTTCAGTCGAAGGATAAGCATACACTACCTGTGTGAGGCCAGCTGATTAATTAGGCTGGTAAGCAAGCCAATAACAGATAATTAAGCATTGGCTGCACTAAGCACTGCCATCATGATAGTCCTGCAGAGTACTTCTAGCCTATGAAAATAGGTTTATCCTTATATTGGCAGTTTAGACTTCTTTTCCTTCTATATATTTGGTCACTGGATGGATGACACTAAAAAACAGTTTTAGGACATATTCAACTGTAATTCTCTTGAATTGCAGCACAATCTTCTACCTGCTACATGAACTGATCGTGCTTGTGGCTAGGTAAGAAGCATCCAGCTTGTGCATACCTTTGTTTTGGTTTAGTGTTGTAGGGAGAAGAGGTCTTGGCGTTTCTCATTACTAAGCACAAATGAGTTCTGCTTTTCAAAATTATAGTGTTTTTCTCTATTGCTTCTAATAAACTTGCTTAGCAATTTACATGTGCTTCTGTGTTGCATGGATTGTTTTTGCTAAGCAACTTGCAGTTGGCATAATGTATATGATCAGGCCAAGGGCTGCAATTTTAGTAGCAATATGTTGGATGCAGTGGTTTCACTGACTGCTGTGATATGTGTACTCAGGGCAGGTAATAAAGAGGCAATTTTGCATACCTGTAAATAGTCATAGTGCTGTATCTGCTAAGTTGCCTGCTTACAATGATGTACATTTATATATTCATTACTAAAGAAGTTACAGTTGTGATGAGAGGTGAGGTTGATTTTTTTTTTTTATTTTAATAAAAATAACAAGTTTAGTAGTCTAGGAACACATCAGTTTTCTTGATACCGTTGTATGTTGTCATGACTTAAAATGTAGATTAGATTCCCAAGGCTTGTCTTCTTCCATTATCAAATTTTGGATGCATGTTTTTGGCTGAAAGGGGTGGGTTATCGGTGGTGGTCTGGGGAAAATGCATCACCACCAGTCTTAAAGTTGATGATATTTCATAATAGCAGATGGAAATTATATATATAATCAGACTTTTTTCTTTCTTATAACAACGTGAGAAAATGTTATGAAGGCAGTTTTACCTACCTGTTGAGTTATGTTAGTGGGTACTGGCAGAGTGGTATTTCCTAGTGCAATTTTACAGCTAAGTGATCTTCTGAAAATATGTTTCTAAGTTCTAAGTCTACCTCTTACTGTGAATCAGAATTTTGGAGGAGAGCGTTCTGTCCCTTTCAATTCTAACAAAACTTCTCTTGGTTTTCATGTACTTTTACTATAATAAATTAAATTTCAATGCAAGATTTATTTATGTCATATTACACGTAATTTTTTGTGAAGTCGGGTGCCATCTTTGGTATTGCTTTTAGACGTTAGGCTAATACACTGTAACTCTATATACAGTTAACATAATACTGGTAGAATAGTTCTTGCAAATGTTTATTTATATGTTATGATCCCTAAAAGGTCAAGTTACCTTATAGCTGCCAATTACTGCAAAATCACTTGAGTTTTTTTGTGAATTTGTAGTGTGTATACTGCATAGATATGCTACATGAACACTTCAATTCCTGCACATAAGCCATACAGCTATATTTAGCTGTAAAGTTCAGGATTTTCAAATACACTTGTCAGATTGTGTAATGCAACATACCAGGGATTAATGAAAATCTGTTTAAAAGCAGATGATTGAGATAAATGTACAGTCTCAAAGAATATATTTTTTTTTTATTTCAAGTATTGGAAGTTTTGTACATTTGGCTTTTTAAATATTGTAAATTGTTTGTTTATTCTTGTAAAATTCAGATAGGACAGCTCTAAGTATAGATTGTTTTGCATAGATGCGTTTAGCCCAGCACCTGCTGGTAACCAAGGCCCTCCTCCAATGATGGGTATGAATATGAACAACAGAGGAACTTTACCTGGCCCTGCAATGGGTCCTGGTCCTTCCATGGGACCAGAAGGAGCTGCAAATATGGGAACGCCAATGATGCCAGATAATGGAACAGTGGTAACGTATCACAAATTTAATTACTTTGAATAGCTGTCATGTCTCATGGCCCATTTCTGTTACCAAAGATATTTTCACACTCAGGAAGAACATGTTATGTGTGTTGAATCTGTTAAAAGTAATTAGTAAAACTTGTTCATGCAAATAATTTACAAGACAGAAGGGAAATCTTTAACTTACTGTGAAAATCTTGCTTCCCTTAGGAATGGGACGAGTTCTTTGATAAGTAAGCAGACTTCGAACTGATGTTAGAATATACAGCACTTGTAGCAATACTTTATGTGTATGACCTGTCATGGAAAACTCACTGAGAGAAGGAAATCCCTTCTGTCAAATGAAGGAACATCATACCGGAGTTGTCTGTGAATTTAAGCATTTGCTGTTATTTCTTTTGTGAAATTAAATTATATATATTAGCTTGTTGGGGGTTTTGATGAACAGTTCAGTGTTAGAAGCTATGTAGTGTGAAGATATCTTTGTGTGAACTATTTAATTTTTTTAAAGCAACTTTAGTGTTTTTTCTGTTTCCTTTCTAACACTGTTGAAAGCATGAGATTATGACAGTAATTACTCCACTTAGAAAATAAGTATGCCAACAGCTGTTAGGGATAACTGTCATATCAATACAGGAAAAATAATATTGCCCAGTTCCCAAGGGTGGTAGGGAATATCTTGTATACAACTGGAATTTTTTATCAAGAGTAGATATGCCATTGGAATGCAGTTGGAGCACTAGCCATTTTTGCTCTGTTCTCATAGCCAGTCATTTTTCCTAGCTGTAATGTCTTACGTAGAGAAACAACTGTATAATTTTGAACCTGATTTTTACATAGTTTTCAGTATTGTTCTCTAAATGGATATTTGGGATGGTCTAGTCATGGTGTGATATAAAGGAGTATATAATATAACCAGTGATTCCATTATAGTTTTATTGGAACACAGAAGCATTTTATAGCAGTATTTTTTTATATATATGCCTTTTCAACAGTATCCATCTGCATTTGAGCAATCTGTATAATGAATCATGGACAAAATCCTTTGTTACTTAGAGGAAAATGAGATTTTGATTGAGCACAAAATACCTAATGAGTCTGGTCTTTTATCAGTTAAAGGAGAGGATCTCACTTCGCATCATAGGAGCCAGCTCATTTTATCAGTTGTTATCACAAAACTGGTGTGGGGGGGGGTGGGGCAAGGGGGAGGAAATGCTTTTCACAAAATACTGTTTTCAGAGATGCTTTTGCTGGAGACCACTGTGTTACTGGTCACCTCTGAAACATTCTCTTGTGATTATATAGACACTGAAAAAGAGGTGTAAGGAAAAGAACGTGGTATTGTAAATCATCGTATCTATCTCAAACTGTTGTTTTTCTACAAAAAGTCATTCCAGTATGGAAATGTAGAGAATATACTGACACTTCAAAGTCTATGTCTTAAAAATATTTTTTTTACTTCCATTTTCTTCTGCACACTACTGAAGGACAAATTAGATGGATTTTTTGCCTTTTTATTTTTTTTTTCATTTTGGACTTTCAAAGTTTTTAATTTGGAGGGCAGGTCCCTACAGAAAGGCATAGCCTTATTGTATTTTTCCAGTTGTTGGAAAAACACTTTAAAGATCCTTTGAGGGCTGTCTGCTAAACCACTGTAAGAGTTAATTTCAGTTTCCAATGAAGGAAATGGAGAATATGCTTTATAGACCAGAAATATGGTTTTTATTTTTTAAATCTGATGTTTTTCGGAAGTCTTTTAGGGGGGAAAGTTGGAGTAATAGTCTTTTTGTTCCACTGCAGTCTTTTGAAATGTATTATCTTTGAACATTTTAAAAATAGCTTTTTTTTTTTCCCCCCCATACTTTATTGTAGATAGCTAATTCCTGCAGTTTTCTCATTAGCTGGAGAGAGGGGTCCTTGTTGGAAAGAGGACTTGACTTTTTGTCCAAAAGTCAAATGGTAAAAATTATCAGGAGAATGTGATAAGCTGTTTGTTGAAATTCATATCCATTGCTAACAATCTGGCATGAGTTAAAGATATTTTTTTTAATAATTTTTCACCAGTGCTGCAGATTTTTAGGTACGTTGGGGCAGTAGTAGGTCTTTATGCAGCTTTTGAAGTAACTTTTTTCTTATTCAATGTCAAATTTTAAACAATGCACATATATACAAACGTGATCTAAGATCTATATTTTTATCTGTACAGATATAATGCTATTTTAAAATAATATATATACACGCATTAACAGACTTTAGAACTGTTGAGCTCTACTGCTATTACTGGAGTTAGACTTTCAGAAGAATTCTTCTCTGATGTGGGCATATAAATAAAGCGCTAGTCTTGAATGCTTTTGTCAAACTCTGAATACCTGGGCAGTTAATGTAGATCTTTGTACAAAAGGATTTCTTCTGAAAGCATAACTGTGCTCAGCAGGTGAATGGTGAGTTATTTCAAGATATGACTGTACCATATATCTGTGCTTTTAACGGTTTATGTTATATTGAGTTAATGTTTTAAATTTCATAATGTGGGGTTCTATTTTTAAACACTTGCATAAATACTGAACTATAAGTGCTCAGATGCATGTTTTCTGGTTTAGGTCTTAATTGCTATAGCTAATAAATCTGTGTAAGCACATATACCTTTATTAATATCAGGCACAGAACTAATGAAAATAAACATGGAACATTAACTGGATTTTCATATTATATTGTTAATTCAGATGAAGCTTTAGATATAAAGTTGTTTTTAAACTAAGCGTAGTGCAGTTATGCATTTTGTCACTAGCTGTGTCAGTTTATTTGGACTGAGTTTTGAAAGTCTTAACTAAAGATTCCTAGTGCCATACAAAAGGCTGACTCCAGGTATATCCACAGCTATATAAATCTTCAGGTTATATTGCTATTAAGACAATAAACCTGCAGTCTCTAGAAATACAAAGCTGGGGTTTTTTTTTCCTAGTTTGACAATGTTTCTGTGTCTTAATTTATTTAAGGGAGAAGCATTGTAGTTGGTACACGAGGCAGAATAGGGCTCAGGTATAAAATTATTGTTTGCTGTCTCTTCTGTTACATAGAGAATATGTATTGCTTCAGTCATGCTTGAAAGGATGAAGCTACATTCAGCACCAGAGTTGATCTTAATACTGAAGTTTTTAATTTTTAATTTACTTTACAAAGTTGGAGCATAACATTAGCACTCTTTAATTTCTAGCTCTTCTTCCATAATAACTAATTCAATTGCTCCTTTCTTCCCTCTATGTGTGATCCTGATTCTGCTGGACTATCTGCTGAACTTCATGACATCACCACTTGTGGTTTTTGTTGTAACTCACATTTGGCATGTTCCAAATGGACTTGTATTAGCATAATGAGAGATTCCCTCAAGGAGGCCCATCACAGATGGGTTCACCTCTGGTTAGTAGAACGGGCTCTGAAACTCCTCAGCCTCCAATGAGTGGTGTAGGTGCCGTGAGTGGTGGACCTGGTGGCTTTGGTAGAGGAAACCCAGGGGGCAACTTTGAAGGACCTAACAAGCGTCGCAGATACTAAAACTTATTTCATTCCTTACTGTTTAGAAATTCCAGTAAAACTATACAGTGATATGCCTTTATAATTTTAGCTGTTACCTGGAAACGGTTTTATTGTTATTGTAGTCTTTAAAACAGTTTCTTTTGTAAAACTTTTTTTGTATTCAGTCATAGGCTTTGTAGTCTAGAGAAGAAATGATGCGGATCATTATGTAAGGCAATGTGTTTGTGACTAGCAAAATACAATGTGTGACTATGCTGTAAAACGTGCAGTTAACTGGTTACAATAAAATATAAAAATCACTTGAAAGGATTTTGGGAATGTTATTACTAATACTGGGTGAGAATAATTTTACGATTAATTATAAGTGGCATAATTTTCATTCTTATGTAGTTTCTACTGTGTGTCAAGAAGGCTCCATTCTTAATAGTAATTCTTTTTACTGCATGTTGCAGTATGCAGTGTACTATGAACAATTTATAACACAACTGCTTTTGTTTTGACTTTTGAAGAGCATCAAATTTTATACAAAGTGTTCTCAAGGATACTGTGTCCTTGCATCTCAGTCTCCCTTTGGAAACTTAGTCACAATAAGCTCATCAACAGAGTATATCTGTTACTCAGATTATTGGAAAACATAACTTGGGGGGAAAAAACACCCCACCTTTGGAGAGGAATCTGTATGTATGCTTTATTCATAACAGTATGAATGAATTTACCTAAACCATATTTCTACAGAAGAAAAATTGTTGTCATCTGTGTGTTCAACTGATCGTTAAAGTATCTTGCCGTTGCAAGGGAGGAGACATTTGTGCGAGCTGGTTTAAAGCCTTCCACTGTGTAATGCATTATTATAAGTATACGTTTCCCCTCATGGTTGGTTTGAATAGAAGCAACTCTGTTACTAATTATTAACTGTTTAATTAGGAGGCAAGTACATGTTTTTCCATTAAAATAATTGTTCATTTATAGTAGAGTAATATGCATTTAGAAGGATTGCACATGAGTATTCTTGATAAGTGTTTTACAAAAGGATGAATTTGAAAAATACCCATTTCCAACACAACTTAGGCTAGATTTGCTGATTGAGTCTTAAGATAAAACTGATGATAAAGCTAATAAAAAGCTTATTATGATTCAGATTTTGTCAGTCCTGGAAGATGATGGAAAAGACCTATTGGTTCTATTCCTGTAATGGCAAGAAAGTAGGAATACTTTTGGTTAGTATTGCTTTTTTCCTGTGCAAAATAGTTGTAAAACATTAGTGTTCTGTTTTTATTAGTTCACTCACATTTTCAGAAATAGAAATTTCTAAAATTTATCTGCATGAATAACGATACTAAATTTACTAAAAACTGATTTTGAGATAACATGGTGCCCTAATTGTATCGAAATTGTATGTACATAGCTCAAAGCATGGGATGCAAACAGCAGAGAGAGTATGTATGCATTACTTCTTAACATAGCAGTGATGGTGAACTGAATTGTGAGCAAATGGGTAGCAGGAAAATTGTGGCATTGCTGGCATTTTGGAAGTACACTTACTTAGTTTTCCAGTGTTATATGGCTTAAAATAGAGATTGTTTTCATACAATTCAGGAGTTATCACGTGACGTTTGTAACTACTAAGCATTTTCCTCTAGACTGTCTTTAATGTTGCCCCCTTTTGCTCGACTTGAGATAGGTGCTACACTTTATAGTTTGTAATGCAAGAGTGAGGTTTAAAGTCTGAAATATTCTTTCTCCTACTTCATATATGTATCACGTTACAGCACTAAATCTTCCAAAAAACCCCCACAACTGGTTTTACTTAGCCCACTGTTCCTAAAGCTCAACATTTGGGAAAATAGCTGTTTTTTCAGTAGGTATAAACTAGTGTTTGCATATAGCAATTACTTAAGCTCTCTGCTTTGGTGTACTGTGTTCAGTTGAAAATGCAGTTTACATCAGTGTCTAGTAAGGTGTCTAGGTTACTTCTATCTCACATTTTCTGCCCTTGTACATGGCGTTTTTTCATGGGGATTGAGAAAGTACTGGTGTGAGTTGGTAATTCTGAACTGTAAAGCTGAAAGGGGAACGTGTTTTAAATGTAACTTGAACTAGATTCAAGAGGTCTGTTCAGTTTTTCAGAGGAAAGGGCTGTGTCTTTCAGTCCTTTTGGCTAACTACTGTAGATTTGTTTAGATATATACAACCTCATCCTTGTAGTATCTGAGTATGTTTCAGAAGTATATTAAAAACACCAAATCTGCAAAAAGCGGTTTGTTCTTTGTTGCCAACCTCATGCTATTTTAAGTGCATCTTTGTTGCGCTGCATTTTTGCTAGCAAGCAGATGTATGTATGTATATGAAAGTTATTTTAGATTTTAATTAATATTAGTGATTTTCATTCTACAGTTGTGAGCTACCCTTCCTGTAAAACTTGACTTGGATTGCTCTGCTGCATGGTAGCAGTGGATTTGTATGCTGTCCTTATTGCAGAAAATCACCTCATCTCTTTTTAAATATCCATGAACCACGCCTTGAAGTCCTAAAAAATAAATACTGAAATGTTGAATTTGGGCACATTTTAAAGATTTCTTGAAGAATTCCTATTGTAGCTGATGACAGGCTCCCAAATTCTGCTCTTCCTGAAAGCTTTCTTAGGGCTGTCTCTCCATATTGATTGTATACAGCTCAGCTGTAAAGGCAGTGATTTTCATTTTGCCGTATGTCGTAGTAACTGACTGTAACTATAAGATAAACACATAATTTTGTTAGAAAAGGAATGGTCCCAATTTGATTCATAAAAATGGTATGTAGATACAGCCAAGGAGAGTTTTTGCTTGAAAGTGCTGCCCATATGCTGGAAGCGGTTAATTTTTCTTGTTTGTCTTCTGGCCAATTAGTCTTATCATTTTTTCTGTGTATACATATGCTTAAGTTTTTAACTGTCTTTGGTTGGTTTGACTAGAAAGCGTAGTGAAGTCCTCACTCTTTCTGCTATATACTGTGGTAAAACAAATAAGCTTGGAAAGGATATGAAGTTGACAACTACAGTGGACTTAGTTTTGGTTGTACTTACTGAGTTTTTAAGTTATTCCTGAAATTTCAGACTAAACCACTTAATTTTCATGTGAGATACAATTTTAATACTTAAAGATAGCAAAACTTTCCTATTTAAGTGAAAACAAACAAAAATAACCCACCACCAGAATCCAGCTTGTCTAACTGCATTTGCGTTTATCACCTCAGTCATTTGAAGGGGAGTGACTTGGCACTTGAAAAAAGTTAAATTCCTTTTGGTTGTGATTTAATTTCTTTGTATTTCTGTCCATTGTGCTCATTAGGTAAAGCACATTGATATCTTGGGAAACCTGGTGGCGGTTCAAATATATTTAACTATTTATTTCCTAAGAAAAATACAAATTACTGTCGATTACCTAGAAAGAAAATTCCTGACTCTAACTTGTTGTATTTGTTGTCCACATCTATTTTATCCATTTGGACATAAAGATACAATAAACTGGAGATTCTTATTAGAACAAAAGGTTATAATAGATGGCAAGAAGACAACAAGAACTAAATGTTATGTTAATTTAATTTTAACCATAATGCAAGAGGATTTTATAGTGTGCATTCTTTGAGGAGCATTCTGGTCTAAAGTATACTGTCATATTTTAAAATATTATACCAAATTCATTTTTCCCTTTTGATTTCCACTTTTGACTTCAGATTTTAACTTGAAAAATAGAATAATCTATAATTACAAATTCTTTTGAAAGGTACTAAATACAAATGCACTGACTTGTATGAAGTACTGACTGTTAAATGGTCATAATCTGCCTTGAAATAATTTGTATAAAAAATGCTGAAATAACCAATCTAAAGGAAGATTCTCAAGTTAAAACCAGAACCCCCTAGGCCTTCTGAAGGGAGAAGATGCTTTGAGGGCAAATGAGTAGTGTGCTCTGATGGCATGAAGCTCATTTTACTTAAGCATGTTGTGGAAACTAATTTTTTTGCATAATTCTTAATATTTATCTTTTTTAATAACAAGTTGGATCATAATTCTTCCCTTCTTGGTGAAGACAATTCAAAATAAACGGCAATTGAACTATTAAAATGGTAGGGAAGGCTGGGTAGCAACTGATGGGGTCAGTTTACATTGGACCGCAAATATGAATGGTTTCTCAGTCCCATTCCTGAGACTTAGTGGTGCATATCCATAGGTGGTTTTATGGAGTCTGCATCCAGCATCTCCTGTTAGCTTGTGCTTGGAGGCAAGACTTGGGAGAGCATGTATTTCAAATGCAATTTAATTGTCTTCTCAGGAGCCCTCAATTTATTAATTTGGGCACTGTGCTGTCATTAAGATGCAGAACCATCTTGGATTTGGTGCTTTCCTCTCTTAGCTCACTTCTAGATTGAGGCAATACCAGTCCACAAACTTCCCCAATTCCTAAACAATGAGGTGGGAGTGAGTGTGTCCTATAAAAAATACAGAGGTTGAACATTACTCCTTTAGAATATTGGCTATCCAGTGCTAGTTTAGTGGCAAATGTTGGACTGCGTTAACCCAAAAACATTTGCCCTCTTAAAAACCCATTCAACGACATGTGAGAATTTAATAACAATAGAAGGATTGACTAAAAACTCAGGTATAATTTTTCCCATTGGATTAGCTTTTTTGTTGCCTTTTGGGATATAGCATAAAATGTACTTAGTCTTAGTAGGTGGCTTCACCAATGACGTTTTGCTGGTAAGAAGAAACCTGTTTTGTTAATAGTTTTGGGGTTTTCCCCATAAAATATTTAAAAATCATATCTGTAGGCATTTTGAGGTTTGTTTTCACAGTAATACATTAAATACTCAAGTTTACCAAAATTATCTATGTCTAAAAGGTAAGTTGTAGAACAGATAAACTGAATATTGAATTTTCATGAAAACAATACTTTTGATAATTTTAAATGCATGGAAACAAGCCCTCAATGTGTTCATTTTCAGTGGGATAGATTTAAATAGGTCTTTTCCATCTTGAACTTCCTTAAGCTACTATGAAAATTAATATAATTGAAATTTGGAGATATTCATATTAATGACCTCAGACTGACTTCTAAAAGGAGTAAGAGATGAGTTTATTCAGAAAAGCAGTTTAGAACAGCAACCATTTTTTCCTAATTGAAGGAACTATTCAGAAAAGTTTAAGTTCAGAGATAAGCATAGCATACTTATTTATGGGTAAAACTATTTAAAAAAAACCTCTTTCATATAATGATTATTTTATACCCAAGTCAAGTTAAAAGAAAAAAAAAATTCTTTGTAAATGTGGGTAAAAGCTAATTGATTTGTATGTAGTCCCTCAAATAGAGGACAAAATGCTTATAAGAGGTATGAGATTCAAAAGGAACTTAACTGTGTTACTGCGTACGTGTGTTGATAAGTTTTTTCCATTTGTTTTGGTAAATGGTTTATCTAGAGCTTCTATTGTTCCTAGTTTTGCTAGTGTGCTTTTATATCTTATTTTCTGTAGAGTAAAGCATAGCTGTATAATTTGATTGAATTTACATGTGAACTGTATGTGGGACATTAAGTGCTTGACTGGAAAGAAGCACAGTGAGAATAAAGATACTGTTCTTGCCTTCAATTTCTCAGTAAAAAAAAAAAGTTACATAGAGCCTTGAACAGGAATAAGCATGAAAGATCCTGTATGTGAATTAAAAAAAGATGGGAGAGGGGGAATAAAGTAACATATTAAAAATGGGAGAAACGTGGTTTAATTTTATGTCTATAGCAGATTCACAAAAATAACTTTTATGCATGTTAAATGTGAAAAGCACAAAATAACTAATTTTTAATGGAAAAGATGGAAATACTGGTTACATTAGTATGTTGGATTTTTTTAAACTTTGAGTTTAGTATTGTGAAGATAGCCAAAGAATATCAGAAAAACTGAAATGAATTAATGTTCTGTAAAATTTTAATATTCATGGGATGTAGGGTGGGGTCACTGCAGTTGAATGTTTCTTCTGTGTTGTTATGAAATTGTTCTGTCGGACTTGGTTTTGGTGGCTGAATACAGCAACTGTATACAGCGTACACACCTCATGTCGTAAGTATGAAACAGCTGATTTTAAGATTGTTAGCCTCTCATCAAACCAGTGAGAATCCAGTCTTAAACTTGTGTCACAGCCACAGAAGCACCAAACAGAAGATTGTGTAAAGGAAAATAAAATAGTGGATATTTTATTAGTAAGTACAGGATAGGATTAATGTATTTCCATTAGGTTTTTTTGCCTTAATTTCACTGTAATCAATTTTTTATTTATGTGAAAGTGAAAGTAATTTTATTCTCAGTGAATATTTGAAAGAAAAAGACCCCATCAAAACAAAACACCCCTCCTCCCAAAACCAGTGCCTAACATCCACCCTCCCAAGCAAAACAGGTTTTCCTTCTTTAAATAACCACATATACCTAAGCAAGTTGGAAGAGGAAATGTAGTAAATGTAAAAAGATGTAAAAACAAGGATTTACTGTAATTCTTTTTGCAGCTGTTTGCTCTTAGTGTTCTGCGCATATTGATGTGTTTCTTTTTTTTTATAAGCTCCATTACTGTTCATTATTTGCTGTAAAAGGATTTATTCTGCAATGTTGATACTAAGTTTAAATATTTTTATCTAGTGTAAAATTGCAGGAAAACCCTCTGCATAAACTAGCTGTCGCAGTACTGTAGAATGCAGTCTTTGAACTGGCAGCTGAAAGTGGTCTTTCAAGCTGCTTACAAGTGTTTTAAATATTTGTATGCTAATGGAAAATTTGAATTCTTTGCGTGCATATTTAAAACAATAATTCAGTCCATGCATTGCTGCAGATAGCCTTTTGCCCTCCTTGCTGCTTGGTCCTGCTTCCTGCCTGCTTTGTCCCACCCTCACATCTCTGTGCCCATGCGGTGAGCAGGGTAAAAGAAACCTGGTGAAAATTACTGATTCTGCTCATTTCAGTGTGGAAGGAAAGAACAGCAAGGAGTGAGCAGTAGAGCAAGACTCTTCAGAACTGTCTGGATGTAGCTTAGTTTGTGCTGTATCAGCATCTCTGTGCCACATAGAGAATGTAGTTTTATGTACGTGTTTGGATGACTTTTCAGTATTTCTAAGAAATACATAGCTTAGAACAAATTAGGCGAGAAATATGTTGAGAGCTTTAGATCTCTGAATCACATGGTTATGTTTTACATTCTTAGTGATAGCTGGCCCAAGAGGGCAAGTATCTGAAGTAATGAAGGGAAAAAAACTGTACACTAAAATGTTGAGCCAAACTGTATGTGAGCTTGATCTGTCTGTTCACTTTCTGCAGTTGCCAAGAAGGTTACATGCCAGCCAGTAAAATATGGAAAATAGTGTCCTTCATGATTTCTCCAGGAAAGATGATATACACAGTTGTTTTAGAGAAGCAAGACTATTCACATGTACTTTTTCTTTGAAGAAAATACGTGAACTGCAGTTACAAAGATGGGAAATACTGTCTTTTGAAATGTTAACGTTCTTCATTCTTTGATACAATAGCACCAAAGTGTTCCATGTATTATGTTCCAATATTAAGGGAGAGAGCATGTGAAAGGTAAGCTGCAGCTCCAGTTCTAATCAACTTGAAATCAAAAGCCTTTTCCAGAAGGCACAGAAAGAAAACTTCAATAATGAAACAGTAGTTCATCTTCAGTTTTGTTCCAATGTGGAACATTGTGCTTCTAGAACTTCCAGCATTGTATCAGTAGGAGTTCCTCAACTGACGTTTTCAGAACCAGAGCTGTGCCAAGTAATACAAATAAAGTTTCTGCCTTAGCGTGTGAAGAATGCAATTATTACATTTCAAAAACTGAATGTTCAGAGTTTTTAAAGAGAATGTATTAAATAATTGTCATGTATTGGATTACTGGTTTAAAAGTAAAAATTATGTTAACTTGGCAATTGGGATGGCTATGCTTTAAGAACCATTTTGGTATACGTGCCAGTTTATCGTTGCCATGTTGTGCTTTGTGTAGTTTTTGTGATATGACCTAATGCATGTTCAGCATCATTCTTGTATCACAGTTGTGTACAGTTTCATATTTTATTCACACTGCTGAATGCAAATGTCTGTAGAAGGGGGGTACTTAGAGCATTTGTTTAGCACTACGTAACTTGTTTAGGAGGATTTTTCATTGCTAAGCTTGCTTTCTGTTTTGTGTTTGCTCTGCATGTTTTCTGCAAAATATGCTTTTTCTATTGCATATGGGGAAAGAGTAGCAAGTCATGAAAATGTGTTTATTAGGAAAGTAAACGGATGTCCTGGATGCCTCTTATTGCTTCTAAAATGACTGGCTCAGGGGAATAAAATGGCTTGGTATACTTTCATGCATAATTACATCTAGATTTTTTTCTTGCTCATGGACCGTTTCAGTATTAGTGTTAAAGATAAAAAAAATTCTGAGTTTTAGTTTCCTTAGATAGTCTGGTTTCATCACAAGCATGTGTACAAGACATGAAATTAATCACAAATTACTTGATGTTTGCTCTGAATAGTACTCTAACTCCCCAAGATGTATTAAACTTAAAAAAAAATAATTATTTTGAGTTTCATCATTTTAAAGTGAAACTTAAAAAATTGTATTGAGTGAGAGTAAGCCAGTCCACTGCGGGGTGGGAGAAAGTACAAATCTCTGGAGAAATCATGCTCTTGTTTTGAGTTGCATTATGTTACTGGGCACGCATATTTTACTTTTTAAATTGGGACTATAGTGCGAAACTCTTTGTTATGAAGACTTAACAAGAGATATAATTTGTCTTATTAGTTATGAGTATTAATTGTAAGTTATAAGTATTGTTTTATAAGTTATAAATATTAATTTATTGTTAGCGTCTTAAAAATAGAATTGGTTAGATCAGGCACATGTACTTTACTGGAGATGATGGCGTGTAGTATGAATATCAGAAAGAGGATAATTCAAGTGATGGCAGTTACCAAAGACTGATAATATGTTGTGCCCTTAAGCTTAGGTGGATAAAAACTGATATTGAGCGTTATTCTTACTACCTTTGAAGTTAATTCTTTCATACATCTTTTTCTTCTTCCAGTTTTGGCTATAAACCTGAATTCCCCAGGTGTCTGATATTTTTGGGAAATAAATACTGATTTTAAAACTTTGCCCAGAATCTTGATGCTACATTTGCATTTCTCCTTTGTTGTGTCAAGGAAGCTGAATGGTGTATCTTTACAGAAGGTGGAAAAACTTAATTTTACTAGAGGTCTTGCATATTTACAAAGTATTTGAACTCTAAATCTTTCACTGGTTTGACAATTGAGGACATTGTGACTCAACTCCAACCTTCCATTAGTATTATTGTGAAAATTTTGCAAGCTTCTGCAAAACTTCAGAAGTGGTGTGAGGATGTAGTGTGACATACTGACTATAGGATTGGGCCAAATCATTCATCTTTGAAGATTGTCACTGGCCTGCTCTGGGTATCCTTATCCATTCCACTTAGGACTTTGTTTCCTATTCTGTATTCCAGGGTGGGGTTTTTTTTTATTGTAAAAGGCTTTAAGTTTTCATGATGATGTGGAGGACATAAGCTGCATAAAACTTTATTTGGGGGTTGTAATATGGAAACAGGTTAAAGAAAAGTATCAGATGCACAGTAAAAACAGTTCTTTATATGATTTGGCAAGTCATTACATATCTCTCCATGAGTGTTTTGTTAGTATATGAATATCATGCATGTATTCTTAACCTGTTATGTCATTACAAAGGATTTATGGCCCTTCCTAAGGGGGGGTGTGTGGAGGGAAATAATTAAATGACAGAATACATGGGAACTTAAAAAAAATAGATAGGTACCCATTCTTGACTCCTAGGTGTGTGGGCATGCTAATGTGGAAAAGTAAAAGTAGGTAAGTGTTCTTCATGGATTTACAGGTTGGGGAGATAGTAGTGTGGAAAAGCATGAGGATGTGGTTTGAACTCATCTTTCAGTTTGTTTCTTCTAAAAATTTGGAAGCTACCAGACAGTATAAGAACCCCAGACATGACTCTTGATAAACTTAATCTAAAATTCTTAAATGTTGTTTCAGAGTTCTGCTACAAATAAAACCAGTTCAACATAAGCATGCAAATAAAATACATGCTTTAATGGACAAAGTAAGTCTGAAGCCTGTGTTTCACTAAGATATGGAGAAGCATAGCGTTATTGGGGAGTTGGATATATTTTCTTTTAGTTTTAGGTTTTGTCTACATAACCTTAAAGGAACAGAGGTGGAACTTTATTAATGACATGCAGGGAAAGGCCAAATATACAAGACAAAATTGTGCTGGGAAAAGGACTGAAGTTCAAGCATATATAACTTAATCTACCGATGCTTCCAATAGAGGACTTCTGTCATCAGTTTAGAGAGCTCCTGCTTAAAAACAAATGCTGCCCAAGTCTGGTCCAGCTCTCATTGCAGGAAAACGTCATCTTTGCCTTGATCGTGACCAAACCAGAACAGGACTATCATGATTTAAGTTTATGAAGAAAATAATTATCTTGCCACAGCGATAACTCTTGAGTAGTTGAACAGTCAGCACCTGATGTAGCTTGTGTGCTGATCAGGTAGGTGACTGTCAGAGCCTTCCCTGGGCTTTGGGTATGGTAGTGCCTTTGGTTGTTCCAGCAGTAGTTTCACCTGCCTCAGTTAATGAAGTTCCTTTATGCTTACAAGGATGCTTTTCAAAGTCTTCATCTCTTCTGCTTAGCAAATTTCAGTCGCACGGTGGCAGCTACTGCAGCTGGGTGTTGAGGTTGGTATAGTCGTGGACCGCCTAAATCAGCGTTTGCTCTTATTAGTTTACACCTTTCCGGTTGTAGCAGTGCGCTTCCAAATGTTACCTTTCGTGAATTATAAACTTGGCATTCTCAACGAGGTATTGATCTGAGCAAGCTTGAGTAGAGACTTAAGAAATTTTAAAAAAATACAAACCAGTTACACTTGTACTGTCAATGACAAATTCCTTTCATAATTCAAGGTGTGTTACAGAAAACAAATCTGTTGGATGCTTATTGCAGTCTGATTCCATAATTTTATAATAAAGATGGGAAGACTTGGTTCTGCCTCCAGCTGATGAGGTTCATCTTTAAACTCTTTGGGCATTTATTTTAGTTTACACAGTGTGGTGTAAACTAGAGTCACACAAAATTTATGCATAAATATACCCTGTCAGAGCACAGTCAGCAATTGGGTGCTGATCAGATGCAAGATTTTGCAGAGCTTGAAATGAAAGTAAGTTGACTGAAATAGATTGTTAAATAAGATGGAAATAAAGTTATGAGAAGGCAAGAACAAGGTTGAGCAGAATAGGAGAGCAAACTGAATGCTTTGAAGATGGTTCATAAAAAGTAGTGGAAGAACCTGATAACAGGTAAATGTTCTGTTAACCTTTCAAAGAAATTGGTGCATCAGTATGCAGAACTTCGGTTTGAAATGCAGACTTCGTTGGAGAAGCTGCTGCTTGCTTATGTGGAGTTTCTTTTTCAAGACGTAGTAAATAATTTTTGTAGTGTCTTTAATAGTTTGTAGTGTCTTTAAATGGATGGTTTTTCCTTGTGTACATCAAAAGTCATAAACAGGTAACTGAAGGAACAACTTTGTTTTAGCATGTGTTCATAACTGTTTTCTCATTGTGTTGATACTTAGAAATTTGTCACCTGACAATTTTGATAACTATTTTTAAATGCATATTTTTAATGTGAGAAGTATAGTATGAGCTTGCATCTTGAAATCTGAATGAACTATGCTGAAAAATAGTGCCAACGGTCAAAATATTTGATTAAAAACATTTTAGTCTTGAACATGATGCCAACTGACTGCCTTTGTATGTAAGATGATAACTAAAGGAAGTTCTTTCTTTCTTTCTATCATGTGGTCTTGGCTTAGTCCAGTGCAAACGTGGTTTCAACATTAAGGCCTTTGTTGTTCTCAAGTGAAGAAAGTTGTAGTCAACTGGAGTGTCTTTTAGGCGGGTAGGTGGTGGAAGGGTTAATTTGAATAGTATTCCTAATGCACACTGAGATGCTTGAGAGTTAATCTGTTACTCAAATGTGAAATTATTCCTAGTATCATGCTTTTCGGTCCTCTGCATGTTAGCAGGTGCTTTCTTAGCTCTGTGTATATGAGAGATGAGGCTTAATTTTTTAAAAAATTTATGATAGTCACTTAGAAAGCTGTTTCACTTTGTGTAGGAATAATAACTTTATCTTACAGGTACTAGCCACTTCTACTAAAATAAAGAAAGTATAATGGTACTAGAAAGTTGAGCTAAATCTTACTTCGAGCAGCATGAGCAATATGTCCAATTGTGCAAGTAAAGGACAAAAAGCCATGCTTAAAGCCAAGCTTGAGTCTCAGCTTGTCAGATGATGAAGCTTGTACAACAGTAGCAAGTAGAGAATCTCTGCTCTTCAGTTTTATGCGGTTGAGTTCACTGCATATTCTGCCTTAAAATTTTTCACAGGTTTCTTGGTGATGTTATGCACAACTTTTTAGCCCAGGTCTGAGTAGTAATCTGCTTAGACTGGGTAAGTGCAGGCTTGGTTTGTTGCAAGGACTAGTTATGTCATACTGAGAGAGATGTGTAAATGCCTTCATCTCTACAAAACACAAGTTTTCATGAGAAATGGTACCTTTATTGAACCACCTTTGTGGGTTTTTTTCGTAAACAGGTAAGTCTTTATGTCAGTGGACCAATATATGATAGAGCATTTGCAGGATACCCTGCAGTTTATTAATGCTGTTCTGTTGTCTTTGTTTTGAAATACAGATTCCATTTCCTGTGTATGTCCAAACTAATGTAAGATTTCCTTTTTTCTACCATATATGGCTTTATTATGGTGGAAGCTGGAAGCTTGTGTTCTGTATTTGTCATGGAATAATCACAGATAGAAATTGTCACCCAGCAGAGTTAGTACAGGAAGAACGTTACTTAAATGCACGATGAATTACCAAATCTTGTGAAAGAGCCAGAGGCAGTGGGCACAAACTGAAACACAGGAGAACACCAGGAAAGACATTTTTAATGTGAGGGTGACTAAGCACCGGCACAGGTTGCCCAGGGAGGTTGTGGAGTCTCCATCCTTGGAGATACCAAAACCCATCTGGACGTTGTCCTGGGCATCGGCTCTAGGGGACTCTGCTTGAGCAGGGGGGTCAGACCAGATGATTTCTGGAAGTCCCTTCCAACATTCCCTTCTGTGATTCTGCTATCTAAATAAAGCTTTGTCTTTATTGAACTTTATGTGAATTAACATTAAAACCCTATTACATGCTTAGGCATTTGAATGCTTCCTTACTGGGTTTCATTTCAATATAGATGTATGTATTGCTTAGTATTGTTAAATTTTACATTTTCAAATGAAGCATTTGAAAGATGAAAGCTCTTTGAGTGAATCTCGAGTTGTTGCTCTTTATAAGGACCGTGTGACCACAGTTTGCCCTGCCCTTTCCCCCAGCACAGTCTTATGGCTTCAGAGATTTTAGCCCCACAAAGATAATCAATTCTGCTGTCATTATTTTGGAAGAGGAGGTTAGGACACTGGCCTAACTTGGCACCTGCTGCAAAATGACAGGTAAGGAATCCTGCAGGAGGGAATGGGGAGCATTGTGTGAAGTTGTGTAAAGCAGCATTGCTAACACTTCAGAAGTAAATGTGCTGTGTATCGGTGAGTTTCACAATTCCTTAAAAATGCTGTTTTTTTTAAATTAGAGAAAGTTGGATTATGCACAATCTAGGAAGCTTCCCTTAAAACTAGATTCCCCCATAGTTTTTGGAAGATCCAAAATATCCTTAACTAGTGAGGTCATTACATCTTAACTGCATATATTTTTCTGTAATAATAAGTTTATGCTGATTTTCTGTAGTTTTAAAACTCTAAAATCTGAGAAAATTGTCTTAGGCTTTGCCTATGCACATTTTTGCTACTTTAATTGTAATTATTTTGAAATCAAACAATCTATATTAATAAAACCGCCTATTTAAATGTCTTCAAAATTTTCCTAGAGGTTCTCTCATCTCAGATTGCATAACTGTAAGCTTGTTTGCACAGCATGTAGCGCAATGGTATTGTCACTTGTCTTAAAGTAGTAGAGCAGTAGTGATACTACTTAACTCTATGCTAGCTGTGCTGGTTTAGTATCTCAGTAACAGCAGACTTACAGATTTGTTTCAAACTCTGTAGGTAAACAAGCCATTGATTTTCTGTGAGAGGATAACTCTAAATTTCTAGAACCTTGCATAAAACAAGCTCATGAAATTTTAACTAACTTCCAATGCTGAGTGATGCAATGGTTTTAGATGTTTTTGATCAGACAGGTTTCTTAAGTTTTCTTTGTTAATTGGTGAAGTAACATCTGTAGGTCATTATTTCTAGGTGAAAGATGATGAGGGTTAAAGGTTATTCCCTTGCTCCTTCAATGGTTTTGTACTTCCTGGTTGTTCATGGTAAGATGAAGTATCACAAAATGCTCAGGAGCTTTGCATCCATGTAAGAGGGCATGTGAGTTCTGAGTGGAGAAAATGAACTGGTAGATGTTTTTCCAAGCTGCTCAACAGGAACACAGTCATTGAAAGTAGAAACGTGAACATCTGAAGACATTCCTGGTGCATTAATGACAACACAGGGAATGTTCATGAGCAATATAGGGGAGGGGTCCATCTTCAAAAAATACAGGATTGAGTTGCTGTTTCTTATAGGATTATTTTAATGACTTTGTATGACTACAGACTCACAGTTCACAAAATTTTGCAAAAATATAATGTATATATTTATATATAAAATATATATAAAAATATAACTAATTATACTGTGCAATAGAAGTCTGCGTCATGTTACAAGTTAGACTTCCTTTCTGCTGATCAAATCCAAATTTCTTTGAAATAGTAGGGAATCTTTACTAAAAAAAGGATCCTCCTTTTCTATAAAATGCACTGTCTTACATCTAGGAACATAATGATTTGCAAATTAATCATTTTTATTAAATTTACAAAGTACTTAAAATTTCAGTTTCTTCAAATTCAGGCCTTGCTTAAGCTGCCCAGATGAAATCTTTGTCCTTTCTGTTTAAACGTTTTCAGACATGCTCATTATTCCCAAATACTGAAGAAATAGTTTAACTGCTGCATGAGTGAAGTTTTGAAGTCCAGGCAAAACAGAAAAATAAATGTCTCTTCATCATAGTATTGTCACTGATAACGGGTTTATTAACCTAGCCACTGGTAATGGCCACTGTTCATTCTTTTCTGAAATCTGATTCCAGAAGAGGAGCATTACTACATTCACATTCCTCATTCTGTGTAAGATCCTAACTTCAGATACTCTATAAATTGAAAGTTGTAAATAAATTAAAATGTTTTTGATAGTCAAGAAAACGAAATGCTTGCTGTCTCAGTTCGAGTAGTATTTGCCCGTTTGTTTCTAGGATCTTAATTTTCCTTTTGAGCCTTAATTTGGTAAGGTTCACTTTTTCCCTTAAATGCTTCTAGCTGTCTGCAACTATAAGCTCTTAAGGAGAGAATTTGGGGAACTTAAGATTGGGAAAAGTTATGTTGCAGTTTGTCTCCTGTAATCACTGGCAGCCATGTAATGATGCCCAGGTGACAATTTCTTTTCCCTCTCATGGCTTTATTGTTGCAAATGTGTGTGTTTGTCCTCAGCAGGGGCTCTTCATGAGTAAGGTGAGCAGGTTTGGCCAGACTTGAGTAATAACTGAGAGAAGAATGGGGAAGAAAAGATTGCTTGACCATTTAAAAATGTCTAGTGCTGTATTTTCTGTTAGTACGTCAGCAGCCAATGTTGTTATCTGTTACCTTTTGATAGGTAAACCTGAACAAATGCAAACATGAACACAGCTCTGCGGATCATCTCGGGTTCCCTTTGGAAACCCCAAGTAAATGGGAACAAGGGATTGTGTGTTTTCCTGAGAACAGCTCGGCATTGGAATTCATTCCTTTCTGTGATGGATAGTGGCTCTGCTACTCTCAAAGCGCAACCTGTGCCTGCTGGTGCAAAATGTCCTATGGTCCACTTCAGTGGGAGTCAAAATTTACCCGTGCTGCTGTTCTGTGTTGCTAGGTAATTTTAAAAGTAGACATAAAATAAAGGGGGAAATGGAGGGAAATAACAGGTCGGGGGGAAGCTCTTTGTTACAGTAACCACCAAAATTACAGTTAATTTAAAAAATAATTTTAAAAAAAGGCAACCTGTTGTGTTACTGAAGGCAGTGGAGCTGTGTAGCATCAGTGTGCAAGGTAAATGTAAAACTTCCTTCATTGTTGTAGATCATCACGGCTGTTTCTGCCTGGTGTGCTGCTGTGGCAGCTTGGAGCTTGGCTCGCATAGCAGTTCTGTATTGGAAAGACAATACTGGCGTGTACTCTAAGCTGAAAATATGTTACTTGAGATGGGTTGTATTGAGGAGCTGGTTTTTGATTTTCCTTGGTAATGGCCCAATACTTGTACAGTACCGGTCAGTTTGTGCGTGGTGCATCTGTTCTCTTTGTAATAGGCATGTTTATCATGCTGTTAGCCTTTTAGAATATTTCAGATTCATTTTGCTTGGCACCATACCCGCTTTGAGCTTTAATTTAAAGAAAAGCTATATCATATGAATGAAGGTGTTTCAGAGCCTGTTACTTTGAAAATAACTATTTGCTGTGTTCCTGCACACTCTTAAAAATCCCTTTTTTTAGCACTAGCACTAGGATTTGTTCAGGTCTAACAAAATAATTACTGTTAATCATAAACAGTAGGATTTATATAGCATAGAGAGGTTGGAATGGTCTTAATTTCTTGTAGAGAAACAATCCTGAAGAAATAGTGCAGTGGTAGAGACATACTGTTTAAACAGCCCCCACCCCGTAATAATAACAACTTTATAAGTTTTGAGTTATGGTAAATGATTAATTTGTAAAAACTACCATATGTTCTTCGTGGCTGGTTTTTAGAGGTTGTCTTCAAAAACATACCAGAATTATTTGGCTACAGTTTTGTCACTCGTATCTACTGGTTGCCAACAATCCGTCTCACTGCTTCCTCTTCTGTAAATCTGTGTGGCCAAGAAAGAGACGGTAACTAACATATGCTGGCTGTTAGGGAAACTGGAGAGACTGTGTCAGGCCTTTGGAGGTCTTAGCACTGCTGTTTGTAGATAGGGGAACAAAGGAAGAAAAGCTTAATTATTATGGTTTTTTCATAATATTAAAATATAGACTGAAGGGTAGGCAGTTGCTAATTGTAGCTTCTCTTTAAGACGGATACATACTTATCAATAGCTGGATTAGTTTCACTATGTGAAGGTCATATGCCGGGACACTAATATTTGTCCAGGTGACAACGGCAGCTTGGTCCTCAGTAAGGCTGACAGTCATCACTGTGGCCATTATTGTATTTTAGCTGCTAAATTATTTTAGTACTAGCACTTGTAAAATTACAGCTCTAGTTTTAAAAGGTTAGTATGCTGTGCTCTATCATACCTGCTTTAAGAAGAAAGTGCCAACTAGCTGAATGCCTGCGTTACGGAATAATTAAACTTTTGAAACTGGATATATGGCAAGCTGCACCATGGCGGGGGGAAATGAAGCAAATGGAAGAATTGATGAATTAACAGCACTTTTAATAGAACTCAGACATTAAATTGTGCCAACTTTGAAATCACATTTATTCTGAGCTGCTATCCTCAGCCTTTTTTTAGCTGTATCTGATAAGGTAAACGCTACCTTTATTGTAAGTGTTTGTGGTTGTGTGTTGTAATTTGCACGTATGTCACTTCTGAGTTGCTTTTTGGGGCTGTTCCTGAAGCAAAGCTAGTCTGAAAGGTGCAACCTGTGTGTGGCTTTCCAAAGTCTTTTTCTAAGAAATACCTTGCAGGGTGCGCTAAGTTTACTGATCATCAAACAGGACCTCAAGACGTTAGTAAATTGTTTAAGAAGTCTTTGTCTGGGAGCATACAGAGTTCTTCATCCCCCTGTGCTGCTATAAGGGGGGTTTTCCAGGCAGGCTGCCTCTCTCCAGACATTTCTTCAGAGCTCCTGGGCTCTGCAACGTGTTTCTATGTCTGCTTCTCCAGCCTGAGGAACGGATTACGTTAAACCTATCAAAGACTGCAGTACTTGCACGTTATTCTAAAATGGATGTATTTGTGGAGAAGAGGTGATTTTAATTGGGGGTGGGGGAGGAGGGAATGTGTGCGTATGGACGAAAGCTGTTTTGAAGCCTGAATGGCTGGGGCAGAAAACTGTTGAATTTTAAACTTTGGATAATTATTTTGCATGTAGACTCTGGAAGAAAACACACAGAGTTCAAGATGGGTACTCTTATTTATACTTTCAGTTATTATTTAGGCCTTTTTGAATATAATTAAATAATTTTAATTATGAATTAACAAGTGTACTCTGACTTGCTGTTTGTTCTTCCAACCACACTTACTGCATATGCAAGCAGATCTATTGCAGAAGTTTTAAAATTACAAAAGTCTTAAACTTTTGCATCAATTTCTAATGCTTTTAGTATTAAAACATATTTTAATGAAACTCATGTACAGTTCTGTTCTGAGATGTTATTATAAAGTAGGGCAAGTTTTTATTTCAGTTGTATTATTTTCATATATAGCTTTTAAGTATCTGTTAAATGTCTGTAGCACAGCAGGCTGCAGAATGGGGGAGGAGACTGTATTTGTGCTTCCATACCCTCAGTACAGCTGCAGTGAGAGCAGTTAGTTCTCAAGTTTCTTTAATAACTCTGTGTTGTGTGCAAGGGATCCTACTTATTGCAGTGGCAATAATACGAGAAGGATGAAATGTCACTTTGGCCACATGCGTTGGTAGGCCCAGAAGATGACAGTGTTGTGTTTATGTGTGTTGTAAAAACCTCTCCAAAGAGAATTGGCTTGGGGCTCTTTGGAGCAGAACAGCACTTAATCTACTCCAAGCAGAAGTATGAAAATCTAGGAACTTGTTAATGTTCTTGGAACAGCTGTTTTTTAACTGCTGAGGTAGTAAAATCAAATTTAAAATCTTTAGAGAAATCTGTGTAGTGACAAGTGGTAAGAATGGGTAGAGAATAAATGGATTTTTTTTTTCCTGGTAATGTGAATTTTTATTATGGTTTATTTCTCCGTTTTATACTTATGGGTATGTGGAAAGAGAAGTTACTGTATTTTCTAGTTTGTTTGAAGTGTTGTTTACTGTCTCTTTATTTTTTAGGTTACTACTAAAATCTTAAAATGCAGATGAAGACGGGCTTGTGCAGAATCCTTCTGCTATCTTATGCATACAAAAGGGAATCCTAAACCAAGTTTTAGTACAAGGTACGTATTAGGATATTTGGCTTTATTCAGCAATTACTGAAATTAGGAGCCCTCTTCTTGTTCACATTTGCAATTTGATGTAATTCCGTTTCTATACTTCACACTAATCCTTGCCTTCAGGTAATGTAATTCCTTGCATAATTCCTGTGATGTGTTAACATGTTTTTAAAGGACTTGAAGTACATGTACACAGCCTCTTGCAGGCAGCTCAAAATCTGGCTGGCCGTAATGTGTCTTACATCCAAAAACCAGAGTGGCACATTACTGTAATGCCATGTCTGAGCTACTGGATGTTATTGATACATTGTGCTCAGTATCCAGTTTGTATGATCAACATAGTAGGTTCTGTTTCTGAACAGTCCTCGGGATTAGCCAGTAGGTTTTAGTCCGGAAGGCTGTGTCCGTGTACTCTGTAAAACCTGGAGTCAAGTTCAGTTAGCGTACATCTACCCTGGCTGTTGGAAACATCTCTGTGGGGCTGACAGATACGAAGGTTTTAAGGAGAGATTTATGCAGCTTGGTTCAGTAGTTCTGATAGTTTTGAAATTCCAAAATACCAACTGAATATCCAAAACATCATAAAGTAAAAATAATTTTAAATACTGATGGTATTTCACTGAGATGTGCAAGTTCTACTGATAAAGCAAAAGGAATTTGGGTTAGTTCTCCACTGTGTGTGTTTGGCCTAGAACATGGACTCAGAGCACTCTGTATAGTTGTGTTAACAGTAAATAGAGAACTATATATATATATAAAGAACAAGATATTTAAAGCTATTTATTAATGACATGTGAAAGAAGTCCCTGCCCATGGCAGGGGGGCTGGACTAGATGATCCTCAAAGGTTCCTTCCAACCCAAACTATTCTATGGTTCTATAGTAGTACTTGATATGATTTATGGCAAATTAGAACAATACTTTTACTGATTTCCAAGTCAGCTGGTAAATTAGTATGGCAAGTAAGTAGTAAAACTTCAGAGTTGCATGGGAAGTATAAACATGATGGGGTCCTTGGTCGTTCTGTAAAAAGCATGGGAAGGGCAACATCTTTCTGCAGACACACATCTCAAACTGTACTGTCAGTTATACTAGAAAATTGCTGATGTGGTCTTTGATTCCCAAGATTGAAGTAGTGCAAAATTTCTACCCCAGTTAGGCAGAATCTTATTGTACTCTCCACAGAAGCTCTGTCTCCTTCCTCTCCCCGCACCCCACCCCTCCCCGGGCTTTTACTCTACCTGCTATGCCTTGTTGCATCTTTCACTTAGGTAGCGCTGCTTTGTAAAGGACTTTCCCAAAGAAAAAAATTTCTCTGTGCACATTTCAGATGAGGAGTTGGAGCCCTGCTCCCTTCCCGAGTGTTCAGGTCACCCCAGTAATGCGCTGTGTACCAGACAGTCTGGTAGTTACCCTTGCTGCTGGAAATTACTTCTCACCTGAGCCCTGCAGTGCTAACTCCCATCTCGCCTCTGCAGCTGAAATTGGGGCAGGTTTTTTCACAGAATCCCACAGTATCTGAGGTTGGAAGGGTGCTCTGGAGATGGTATAATCCAAATCCCTGCTCAGAGCAGGATGTCGGGTAGAGCAGGTTGCCCTGGATGATGTCCATTTTGTTTTGGTGTCCAAGGAGTGGGAACACCACAGCCTCTCTGGGCAGCCTGTACCAGTGCTTGGTCACCTTTAATAAAAGTTTCCTGATGTTCACAGGGAGACACCTGTGTTCTGGTTTGTGCCCATTGTCTCTGGTCACAGAATGATAGGGGTTGGAAGGGACCTCTGGAGATCATCTAGTCCAACCCCCCTGCCAGAGCAGGGTCACCCAGAGCAGGTTGCACAGGAATGCGTCCAGGTGGGTTTTGAATGTCTCCAGAGAAGGAGACTCCACCACCTCTCTGGGCAGCCTGTTCCAGTGCTCTGCCACCCTCAAAGTAAAGAAGTTCCTCCTCATGTTTAGATGGAACTTCCTATGCTCAAATTTGTGCCCATTACCTCTTGTCCTGTCACTGGGCACCACTGAAAAGAGCCTGGCCCCATCCTCCTGACACCCACCCTTTAAGTATTTATAAGTGTCAATAAGATCCCCCCTCAGCTGTCTTTTTTCCAGACTGAAGAGACCCAAATCCCTCAGCCTTTCTTCATCAGAGAGGTGTTCCAGTCCCCTAATCATCTTGGTAGCCCATTGCTGTACCCTCTCCAGCAGTTCCCTGTCCCTCTTGAACTGGGGAGCCCAGAACTGGACACAGTACTCCAGATGCAGCCTCACCAGGGCAGAGTAGAAGGGGAGGATGACCTCCCTTGACCTGCTGGCCACACTCTTCTTGATGCACCCCAGGATGCCATTGGCCTTCTTGGCCACAAGGGCACATTGCTGACTCATGGTCATCCTGTTGTCCACCAGGACTCCCAGGTCTCTTTCAGCTGAGCTGCTCTCCAGCAGGTCAGCCCCCAACCTGTACTGGTGCATGGGGTTACTCCTCCCCACTTGCCCTTGTTGAATTTCATAAGGTTCCTCTTTGCTCAACTCTCCAGCCTGTCTATTGTCTCTCTGTATGGCAGCACAGCCTTCTGGTGTGTCAGCCACCCCTCCCAGTGTTGTGTCATCGGCAACCTTGCTGAGGGTGCACTCTATCCCTTCATCCAGGTCATTGATGAATATATTGAAGAGGACTGGACTCAGTACTGACCCCTGGGGAACACCACTCGTCACTGACCTCCAACTAGACTCTGTGCCCCAATCACGACCCTCTGAGCTCTGTCTTTCAACCAGTTATCTATCCACCTTCCTGTCCATTCATCTAACCCACTCTTCCTTAGCTTCCCTATGATGTTGCTGTGGGAGATCGTGTCAGGTCCTGTCCCTGGGCACCACTGGGAAGACTCTGTCACTGTCATCTTTATACCCTCTCATTAAGATGTTTATAAGTATTTATAAGATTTCACCTTGCCTTCAGTCCCAGCTCTTTCAGTTTTTTATAACATTAAAGATGCTCCAGTCCCTCAATTGTCTTCCATTCACTGAACTCAATCCGCTATGTCCACGTCTCTTGTACTGGGGAGCCCAACACACAGGACACACACTCCAGATGTCTCACCAGTGCTGAGTAGAGGGGAAGGATCATTCTCTCCATATGCTGGCAACTTTCTTTGTAACACAGTGCAGGATGCCATTGGCCTTCTTTGTGGCCAGGTCACATTCTTTGCTCTTGGACTTGCTGTTCACCAGGGCCCCCAGGTCCTTACCTGCAGAGCCTCAGTTCCTCTCCCATACATCACCGTGTTGGTTGGCGTTTTAAGGTGAGTCTGGTGTCCCCGGGAGTTGAAGTCAGAGTCCAGTCTCTAGGTTCTTCTACTGGTCCTTTTATTCTGCTGGGGTGAGTCCACCCTTTTTCCTTTGTTCGTACCGCAGCTTCCATAGTCAACAGCACCTGAAAGGGACCCTCCCATTGGGGAGTTAAAGATTGCTCTCTCCATGTTTTTACTAAAACCCATTCTCCAATTTTAATGTTATGGATCTTAAAATCCAACAGCGTAGTTTGTGGGAGCAACCCTTTATTTCTTAGTTGTTCCAAGTTCTTTGCAATCTGCATTACATATTGTTTAATACTAGCCTCCCCTCCTTCATAAGTAGCCATTTCCTGCTGTGAAGCCAAGAAGGGCAAACCAAACATCATTTCATAGGGAGAGACTCCGAGATCCATTCTGGGTTGAGTTCGAACCCTGAGTAATGCTAAAGGGAGGCACTTGACCCACGACAGCTGAGTTTCTATCATTAATTTGGTTAAAGCCTTTTTTAAAGTCTGATCATTTGTTCACCCCTTCCTGAGCTTTGGGGATGCCGTGGAGTGTGTAACTCCCATTGAGTACCTAAGGCTTGAGTTATCTGGGTGATTATTTTGGAGGTGAAATGCGTTCCTCTGTCAGAGTCTATTCTATGAACCATTCCGTATCTAGGAATAATTTGTTCTAGCAGGATCTGTGTTACTACATTAGCCGATGTTCTAGTGACTGGAATTGCCTCCACCCAATGGGTAAGATGGTCTACTAATACCAAGAGGAACTTCCACCTTTGGACTTGTGGAAGTTCTGTAAAATCCACTTGTATACTTTGAAGGGGGCGTAAGGCCAACTCCCGCCCTCCGTGGATGGGTTTTCTCATTACCTTTTTATTCACCTTTTGGCAAGTTATACACCTATTGGTGATTTGTTTAGCTACTCCGAACACCCCTATGCATCCAAATTTTCTAAGAAAGTGATCGCAAATGGCCGGTGTTCCCCAGTGGGTTTCTCTATGCAATTCCTCCAGTATTTTTCTCGCTAATGTTTTATTTACTATCTGATGCCCATCAGGCAACACCCATTTTCCTTCCAGAGTCTTTTCTCCTCCCATTCTAGTCAATTCCTTCAGTGAATTGAGGAATATTATCTCGCTCCTCTTTTCTCTGTTGAACAACTAATGATTTCTCTTCCCCATTTTCAGCAGCCTCTTTCGCCTCTTGGTCTGATACATTATTTCCCCTTATTTCTGGTGTTAATCCTTTCTGATGCCCCTTTACGTGGACTACTGCAATTTCCTTAGGCAGAGTTAAAGCTTCTAATACCTTCAATATTAACTCCTCATGAACTAGTCCTTTTCCTTTTGAAGTTAGTAATCCTCTTTCTTCCCAGATTTTTCCAAAAGTATGTACCACCCCAAATGCATATTTAGAATCTGTATAAATAGTTCCTTCCTTATGTGCTAGAAATTCTAATGCCCTTTTTAAGGCATATAACTCACAGCTTTGAGCAGACCAATTAGATGGCAGTTTTCCTTCTTCTGTAATCGTCGTGTTACTCCCATCTATTATTGCATATCCAGACATTCTTTTCCCTTGCATACACCTAGATGATCCATCTATGTATATCTTTTCTCCTACTGATAGGGCTTGGTCGGTCAAATCTTCTCTGATTTTTGTCTGATAATTTATTACTTCTAAACAATCGTGTACTAGTTCCTCTTTATGTTCCCCATACAGAAACTGGGCAGGATTTTGATTCTTACCTGTTACCAAGGTTAGGTCTTCATTGTCTGGTAAAATGGCCTCATATTTCAACATCCTAGAATCCGTCAACCATTTATCTGCTTTCTGATTTAAGATATTCCGTACAGAGTGTGGAGTGTGAACTATCAGCTTACCCCTGAAAGCGAGTTTTTGACTTTCTTCCACAAGTATCGAGGTAGCGGCTACCGCTTGGATGCATATTGGCCAACCTCGGCTGACTGGATCTAATAATTTTGATAAGTACGCTATCGGTTTCCTCACCCCTCCCCATCCCTGGGCCAAAATTCCATGGGCTGTCCCATTTTCCACATTGACAAACAAATAGAAGGGTTTCTCTAATGATGGTAGGCACATAACCGGAGCTTTTATCAGTTTTGACTTTAGTTCTTCTAGTTTTTCTTTGTCATTCTGTGTCCACTCTGTCTTATCTTCCCCCATCAATTTTTCATATAAGAATTTCACTGCCTGGGTATACCCCTCGATCCATAATCTCCAGTACCCTAGTAGTCCTAATAACTTCCTTACTTCTCTTCTTGTAGTTGGGGGTGGGAGGGATATTATTCCAGCAATCCTCTTGGGGTTTAATTTGCGGCTTCCCTGACTTATTATATGCCCTAAGTATCGTACTTCAGGTTCTACAAATGGTAACTTTCCCTTGGAAACCCTTAAACGTTTCTCTCCTAAAAAGTTTAATAACTGAATTGTTACTTCTCTGACTAATTTTTCTTCTTCCCCTGATATTAATAAGTCATCTACATACTGAGTGATTTGAGTTTTCGGAGTGGTGTGAAAAGATTGTAACAGCTCCTCCAGAGCCTGTCCAAACAGGTTGGGAGACTCTGTAAACCCTTGAGGTAGCTTTGTCCATCTGAGCTGCTGTTTACGTCCGGTGTTTGGGTCCTCCCATTCAAAAGCAAAGATATCTCGACTTTCCTCAGCCAGGGGACATGCCCAAAACGCATCTTTTAAATCTGCTACGCTAAACCAGCTATGTTCCGGGGGAACTTTGCTCAGAAGGGTATAAGGGTTTGGTACAACATGGTACCGAGTTAAAGTTCTCTTATTCACCTCCCGTAAGTCTTGCACTAACCTGTATGTCCTGTCAGGTTTCTTTACAGGTAGGATAGGAGTGTTATGAGGAGACATACAGGGTTCAAGGGTCCCATCAGAGAGGAGTCCTTCAATTACTGGCTGGAGGCCTTTTTTCCCTCCATTGAAATGAGGTACTGCCTGACTCGTATGGGGTGATTCTCCCTTTCTATAGAGACTTTGATTGGTTGGATATTCAGACCTCCTCTGTTACCGGCCGCTGCCCAAACTTGCTGATTAATTTTGGATTTGTCCTCCTGACTTAATATTTTTTGCAATCATTTTCCCCTCCTCGGGGATTACTCCAACCCCCAGCTGGATCCGCAAGTCTCTTCCTAACAAATTGCACCCAGCTCCAGGCACTAACAAGATATTCCCTACACCTATTTTGTCATTATCTTCAAAAACCACCTGCTTGATCACCGGGGCTTTAAAACTTGTCCCCTTTGCTCTCATTACATTAATTACTTCTTTACTTATAATGCATCCTTTAGGTATGTTACAAACACAAGTTCGCTCAGCTCCTGTATCTACTAGAAATTCTAATACTTCCTCCTGGGGGCCCACTCCTAGGTTTATCAAGGGCTCAAGGTGATAGCTGTCCCCCAGGAGGTAGAGCCCCTGACACCTCTAATCCTCAATTTCTCTAAACATTTTATGATCTTTATCCCTTTGAGGACATTCCTTCTTAAAATGCCCAAGTTTCCCACAATAGAAACATCCATTTCCTTCATTCCTTTTCTCAGTTCCCGATGGTCCCCTTCTGGGAGGGATCTGATTCCCTCCAGAAGTCTCCTCCCGCCTCTCAGGATTCCGTCCCATCCCCCCCATCACCCTGGGATTTTTCTGAATATTTCCTTCCCTCATGGTGGCTACCATGATTTTAGCTTTTGCTGTAGCCTTCTCCTCATCTCTTCGTACATACACTTTCTGAGCTTCCCTCAATACTTCATTCAGGCCCCGATCCTGCCAGTCCTCTAGTTTCTCTAATTTTCTTCGAACGTCTGGCCAGGCGTGTGTAACAAATTGAACTCTGAGTAATGTTTGCCCCGCGGGACTCTGAATCTATTCCTGAGCACTGTCTCATGTCACGTCACAGTCACAGCCTTTCAAGCCATTCGGTCGGGGTTTCCTCCCTTCCCTGCTGCCCATCAAATGCTTTGGTTACGTTCTGCCCTCTAGGGGTGGCTTCTTTTATACCTTTAATAATTAAATTTCGATAATCACTCACGTTCTTACGACCCTCTACATCACTTTGATTCCAATTTGGGTGTACTATTGGCATCTTCTGGTCCCCAGGTGGGCCTTGCTGATTTTCCCGTTCCCAAATTCTCATCCCAGCTGTTCTAATCATTTGCTGTTCTTTGGGAGAAAATATTATACTTATTATCGACTGCATTTCCTCCCAGGTATAAATATTAGGGCCTAGGAATTGGTCTAATTGTTCTGATAGGCCTACTGGATCTTCCAGTAACCCTTTTAATTCCTTTTTAAAGTTCCTGACTTCAGTGGGAGTCAAAGGAACGTTTACAAAGCCTGTCCCCCCTTGTGCTCCCCCCAGGGGTACTTCCCTTAAGGGGAATAAACTAACTCCTGGTGTTTCCTGCACCGTGTCTTGGTCTTCCGATTCCTTTACTTTAACAGAAGTTTTCCTCCCTAACCTAGGAGAGTTTGTAAGTGATACTTTTTCAGTTAACCTCTGAGACCTGTCTCACCTTCTCCTAGCACTAGGTGTCAGCTCTTTCCCAGGAGAAGGGGGGGCTGTTGGAGGGAGGCGGTAGGGAGGGGGCAAAACTTCCAGAGGATCTCACCACTTCTCCTTTTCTTCCCTTGGGATCTCAGATATTTTAAAGGCACTAACTCCTTTTGGCCAAATCTCCCCTTTCCAGCAGGAGGCATATTCACTCTCCTCTGGGCTGAAGGATTCTTTAGAGTTTACATAAAGGTTTAAAGCCTGGCACATCCACCCTTCAAAGGACCCATGTCTAGGCCAATACAAATGGTCTGCTCATATAGGTTCCTTTGTCCATTCTGTCATACAATACTGAATCATTTTAACTTTATCCTTATATTTATTATCCGGATCAATATTCCAATTAGCCAATTTTATCCCCAAAGGACTGTCTTGGGGTATATCTGCCGGCACTTTCCTGCTCCCCTGTTCCCTGGGACTCTTTTTACTTATCTTTTGTCCCATTTCCGCGGGGCTGTCTTCCACTCACCACAGCAGTCAAGCACCCAATTTTCCCGGGGCTGTCTTTCACTCAATATCTGACGCTTCGTCTCTTCACCGGCCAATTCCCTCGCAGGAGATTGGAACTCGTGGGAGATTGGAACCGTGGTTAGAAAGGCTCCACACTCGCTCCCCAGATCCAGACTGTCTGGTCCGAGTTCCACACACACAACAATCAAGCCCCAAACCCGCCCAACCAAGCAGTACTTAACAGTCCTGTTTTCTTGCCTGGGTCTTCATGCACAAGAATTATGGGCTACCGCAGTTTTTCCTGGGGAGACTTACCCCTTTTGCTTTATGAGTCCCTCCTCTTGTGGGATTATCAGCTTGGAGTCTCAACAGGCACTGGGAAGTCATCCGAGCAGGCTGCCGAAATCGGTGGGGTGCACTCCTGCTCGGGGTCTCGGAGCCCACTGGGACCAAGTGAATTATCCCGGACGAGCCCCCAAAATTGTAATAAACAGCCAGATCCCTTAAACAGAAATGGCAATTATTTTATTATAGGGACAAAGTCAATAAAGCAAAAGCACAGCGCTGGGTGCATGACTCAAGTCAGAGGCACACCAGCTAACACTTCACCCACGTCTTATATACATTCAATATTGCATACGTATTCACTATTTTAGGCAGAGTAATTGTTTATGATGATTATCATTAGTCCCTTTTCTCTTCTATTTGTGCGTTTCCTTCTAGCAATTGTTTCTGAGGATCGATGATCTTCAGTTCCCTTTTCCCGTGCATCTGTTTCCTTCTGGTAGGATCGATTATCATCAACTCCCTTCTCCTATGCATCTGTTTCCTTCTGTTAATCATTGTGGGGTCTTTTGGAGAAGTTCTCTTTTATTTCTCTCGGATGTTTTCTTCATAGCTGCTGTTAGTTGTTATCTTAGAGGTTTCTCATGTTTCCTAATTTACTAAAGGTTAGTTATCCTTCTAAGTCAAATATTCATAGCCTTGTTATAATGGCGAAAGCCAACAATACCTTCACTATTTTTCACAGGGGGAAGGGGGCTGAGGAGGTGGGAAGACTGATCGGCACCTTGTTTCGCCTTGCCCTTTACTAAGGAGTTCCCTGTCATTTTCTAGTGGTAATAAAATTGTAATATAAAAATCATCAGACAATAATGTCTAAGTTACACCAGGCTCTGGAAATAAACAAGCTACAAGCACTTACTCTCAAAATCTAAAAAAGACAATACAGTTAAAACTTTATCACACATGTAGTAGTAACAGAAAAAAACGACTTAATTTTTTCAAAGTTTGACTCAAAAGAGATTTTTCTATGCACCTGACATTCTGTCCTGACCGTGTAGCTGTTGGGAATTCAGCCTTCTCGCTTGTCCTTAGGCATCAGAGTGTCCCTGTGTGAAAGAGCCATTTGGCAGCCTCAGCGTTTGGCAGCTTTCCCAGGCATCTCGGGGCTTTTCTGTCCTCAACTTGGAATTTCCTTCCTGTGAAGGGAAAAGTGGGTGGCCAAGGTTCCTTGGAGATACAAGTGTTTCTTTGACTGTCTAAATAATGACTCCTTCTCTCAGTGGAGTGATAAATCCTTTCTTTCTCTTTCCCCATTATTCCTTTGTGTGTGTGTGTGTGCACTTCAGATTGCAGCCTGAACCTGACTGACAAAAGCCTAATGGCCTAATTAAATGGCGTTAAAAATCGAGGGAAGATTAGATAAAAATCTAAGTGGATTGAATTGTATTTGGGGCAGAATGTGCAATAGCAAACTGTGAAAAAGTTGCAAAAGACTCAGGGAGAGGGAGTCACATCAGTCACTTGGAAAAAAATTGTACCTGCTCAGTTTGATCTTCCTTAGCTTGTCGCTGAGCTGTGTTTTGTAGAGCCGAGAGCTGGCCGCGGTGTGTCTCTGCATTCCCTTCTTCAACGCCGAAATAAATTTGCGCACAGTTCTGTTACACCAGAAAACGCGCTGGGCTCCCATTTAGTTGGTATTGAGGTCAAAGTCTGCTGTCAGGCTGCTGCTGCTGGGGGTTCCTGAACAGCGGTAGAGAATTCCAGAGAACCTCTTGGAAGGGCTATCTGGGAAAGCGTTCGCATTTCCCAGCTCTTTATCCAACCGCATTTGGTAATGCATTGCTCTGTGTTCGCTATTTGAGTTCTTGTAGTTTGCTGTACTCTGATTACAAAAGTACATTTTCAAGGAAGTTACCACTTAAGTCTCTCTCGTAACTGCTCACCTGAATCATATTTATTTCCTGAAAATGTTCTCCATTCCTTTAGGCCGTACACTCTCAGAACTGAAGATGACTTTCAGTCACACCCTGATCATGTGCGAAGTGCTGCTCTTCAGGCTGGAGTTACAAGGACCATCAGGGGTGAGAATGTAGTCACGTTGTCACTCAGAGCACTTAACAGTGGTTGTGACTTTTGTGATGTAGTCTGTTTCCTTTGTGCTCTGTTATCAGTCTCTTTGCATTACTTTTGTGCCCAACACCTGTTCTTCTTTTCTCTGTTTCTCTCTATGCTCTTGGGCACAAGAATAGTGCTGTTATCCAATAACACAGTAATTAAATCTGTGGAGAAGGATGGATTCATCACTCTCGCATTACCTCTATTCTTTCTGCTTGTAGACAGGCCTGCCCTGCCCTGCGGGACCGGAGGGAATAGGGCTGTTTGAAATGATGGGGAGAGGGACCAGCACGGAGGTGATGTGTCCCCCACCAGCACCCCGGACTGGAAAAGACACATCCCTCAGGAAGAACCTGAATCAACATCTGCTTGCAACACTGGAGATGCCTTTTCCTGTAGGAGGGGATGAGTTACAGCTTTTGTGACCTTGTGCTCTTCAGCCTCTGGCAGAGAAGGTGGTACCCGCTGTTCAGCAGAGTTGAGTGTTCACAGTAAAGCTGATGTTGGCCAACTCTGATGTGTAACTGAGGCCTTCACTCCCTTTTTATCTAGACTGTACTGGAAGCAGATTTTCTTTCCTGATCTCCGATACTAGTGCTGGGAAATGGTGTTGGTACCAGGGTTGAAGTTTGTACATGCTACAACAGGAATCAGTGTAAATGATATATTAAAAGACTGCTCCTTGGTTAAATGATTTGTTTGGGACTAAAAAAAAGCCTTTAGAGTTAAATTAAATGAGTAAGAAAGTATTTTTAAGCACTAAAGTATGTGATAAAAGATAGGAAATTGATGACTTTTATATCTAAAGAAAAAACGATAGTGTGGATTATGTTTAGGTTGCAGTAGAGTTTCAAAGAGCACAGAAGTCTTAGTTACCTAGAGGCAACTGTGTGAGCCACCAACAGCTGGAAAGGACTGGAAGGAAATGGTAACCAACGGGGAGATTAAGGCTGCAGTAAGATTTCACTGTCCATGCAGTTAAGTAGCCCAATAAAAAGATGAAAAACAAAAACCATGAGTGAAATGAATAATGAAAAATGAATTTTGATGCGATGACAATTGCACTGTAATATATCACCATTTTTTTCAGGGTTTTTGTAGCTATTATAAAACCCTTTCAAAGTAATCGGTGAATAACAGGATGCTTATTTTCTATTTCCTGAACTCAGCAAGGCAGTGAACCTGAGCCAAGGGCCTGGCAGGAACCTCACCGGGTTCAGAAAAGGCGAAGGCAAAGTCCTGCAGTGGGTACGGAATAACTTTGACGCAGTTGTGCAGCCTGGGCACAGACTGGTTGCAAAGCAACTTTGCAGAGGCTGATCTGGGAGCCCTGAGGGACAAGTGAAGATCAAGGTGTCCAACCCCGCCCGGGCTCTGTTGGAAGAGCACAGCTGAGCTGCGGCAAGGATAGCAATCGTTCCTCTCTGCTCAGCGCTTCTGAGACTGCAGCTGACCAGTTCTGCGCTCCTAAAAACAAGATACATATGGGAACAAGTCCAGCGGAGGCCACCAAGATGATCAGGAGGTTGGAGCATAAGAGCCACGGGGATGGACAGTGGGGTTTGTTTAGTCTAGAAGACAGGAGGTCGGAAATGGAAGCAGGTAGAAGAGATGGAGCCAGGCTCACCTTAGAAGTCTTGTATAATTTTCAGCGTACGCAAGTGTTGCATCATCAACATCACTAATAACAGCAGTGCAAGTCAGTACTGCCTTGCTGTACTTAGTTGCTCTCCCCGCACCGTGGAACCACTGTCAGTTCCTGAAACCCCTTTGTGTCAGGAAGGGTGAGCGCGGGGGAGCCAGGCTGGGGGCTGTGTGGGTTTAGGGATCCTCACCCGGCTGTTTACAGAAATATGAACTGTTGAATATTGAGACAGTAGAGCTGACGCATCCAGGAAAGCAAAGGGAATTTCAAATGCCTGCACATCTCCTGTGCAAACTTACAGGATGTCACAACTGCCTTGGTAAAGCCTTTTTAAGAAAAATAGTAAATCTGCACATAAGCACAGTGTTCGCAGGCAAACTGCTGTAGCAGGCCCAACTGGGCTTTTCTTCCCCAAATTCACATTCTCTCCACTTGGGTTTGTGATAGAGGATCAAGATGTCACCACCCATGTCATCCTGTCCTCTAGTTCTGGTTGGAAACATCTGTGCTGCTGGAACATGCCCAAACAGTTGCGATGAATCCAGTTCTGGAGCAGGCAGGGGTCTCCCTGGCTGTGGTGACAATGTCTTGCACATGGTTGCAGTTGTAAAAGCAGAGCTGTCGCTGCCATGAGAGGAGCGAGGAAACATTACGGTCTGAGCAACCTACTATAAATGAGCCTGGGCCAAGTCACTAACCACAGAGGAATTCCTTACAATTCAAATCAGGTAGGAAGTATTACAGAAATTATTGGAAAATATTCAGTTGTAGCTGTCCTGCACAACAGCTGAGACTGCTGTGGAGAACCAGTTGACTTGAAATCAGAGAATCATCTTCTGCCTGGTCCCTTCCTCCTGGCTGCTATAATTGAGGTGTTTCAGATTTTTTTTGAGACCCTTTTTTAACCTTAATTTTTACTGCTGCCTCCATCCTGCTCAACTTTGTATTCCGTGCTGTCTTTTGCCTGCCTTTAGTATTTTTTTTCTTAACCCTTGTCTTTGCCTTTTGCTCAAACATCTTAAGACAGGCTCCCTATTTATATGGGACGCAGAAAAGCGGAGGAAGTTTAAGACGTCAGGCTCCAGTGATGGGTTTGCAGTGCGTGCCCCTGCTGCACCAGTAGCTTAGAAAAAGGTGGCTGTTCTCTTGTGTTCTTAGGAGGTGGGACTCTGTCACAGCCCCACGTTACGGAGGGAGACTCAGCAAAACTAGAGACCCTGGGGATGGGTTCCTATAGCAAAGTGGTCTCAGCTCCCATCCTACTGGGCTGTGGCTGCTCTCAAACACGGACCTGAAGGGAAGAGATTTTACATGGGCTGTTTTCCAGTACAGTATGGGAAAGCAAAGGCTGAGAACAGAACTGTAGCAGGTACAAGGAGGTAGGACAGCCCCCAGGCACCCTGAGCTGGCAGCTCGCTCTGCTCTCTGCAATCTCTGTCTTCCATCTATTGAAACAGGTTTGTTCCATCCAAACTGATCAAAACATCTCATTTTTGAAAGACGGGTGCAGGAAGCACAGAGGAGCTGTGCTAAAATCAGCTGCATCACCCCCCAACCTTCAGTAGCTGTGCAAGAAGCCAGGAACACGAGTACTGAGGATGTGGCAGTGGAAGATAATGGGTCCAAGCCTTCAGAACAGTTCACAGACCAGCAGCTGCTCAGCCCTGCTGACAGGGAGCAGCAAGAACAAACTGAGCAAGAACTTCAAAGTTATTTCACCACAGTGCCTAAAGAAGGGTTGTTTTTTTTATTGTAGCTACTTTCTCTTCATCTTTTGTCCACCAAAACCTTTTTCTTAGCACTTGGATAAAACCCATATAATAAAATCAGACAAAAACCAGCTTCAAACATCTTTTCATGTGTCTTTTATGCATCTTCAGTAGGGATTTTGAATTTATATCAGCAATTAAGAGAGAAAGATGACTGCAAAATCCATCCCTCAAATGCATCATGAACCCAAATTTTATTCCCATGTCCTGTAAAACTCCTCCCTCTCTCCCAAATGCTTTAAGGAAAAAAAACAACCACCAAACCAAACCCCCAAACAAAACAAACCACCTCCAAAATTAATAGCCTTTGACAAACTACCTGCTGTGTCAACTCTTGGAGCATTACCAGACATTTTGAGGTTAGACTGTACAACAGTTTCTAAAAAGCATCTATATTATATGGACATTTGTTCAAAAACATTTTGTCCCCCCACCTGGAACAGCTCAAACATTTAACACGTGCTGTACAGCGCTGAGCGCATGCGCACGACACCCTGACGCGGACAACGCAGGAGTGATTGAGGAAGGGGTCACTGCAACAGAAGGAAACACCAGCAGCCCCTTTCCTTATGTTACACACAGTGACTAAAAAACTGCAGCTACACAAAGTCCCAAGTGCTGGTGGTGGTGACATCCCCGATTCTCAGCCAGTGCTCTTCATGCATTTCAGGTGTTCATGCTTCATAAAATGAGGTATCATCTAGCATACTCCGAGAGGTGGAGGTACCAAGTCTGTTCAAAACCAGACTTGTGAACATCCCGTCAACACTGTTTGCAGAAAGGAAAGGCAACTATTCTAAATCGAACCAGAAAGGAGCAGCTGTATGTCATGTTGCTGTTCTAGTTTCATACAGCTTTATGTGACATTCCACAAAATTGAAATAGTGTGCTTTGTTACGTACTCTTTCAGCATCTCTTAAATAGGAAAGTTTTAAACTTTCACAAACCAAAAATTAAAAACGGGTTAACTGAACTTAAGAAGTCACATTTCTTAAAAGGTTGCTTACTACATCTGCACCATTTTGATGGTGAGCACTCAAATACATTAAGAATTTATCCACAATAGTTTTGCTAATAAGATAAGATAGGCACATAGTGGCATGTAAACTACATGTGGCAACCAGAACAGCAAAGGCACAATCTGGACTTTTTTTTTTTCTTCCTCTTTTTTCCTTTTTTTTTTTTTTTTAAACTTTTCAAGATGTTGGTTAATTTACAAAGAAAAATATTCTATACTTCATGCAGAAGTATTACAGCTGTATTTTATAGCACAGGACCATTACAGAACTGCTGTCACCTGATAAAATGGGTCATTTAAATAATAAAATAAAATAAAAAGATAGCAGCTCTTTGCACTGAGGAACTGAATTTTTGACTGAAAGGGCAGTACATGTTCTCATCTGTCAGGCTGAGAGTATCTGGAACCCTCTATGTATCTTCTCGTCTAGAAAAAGCCTCACCTGCACAGTCAAGGTAGTTACAACTTCTCTGGTTTGCTATTTTCAGCTTAACGTTTGTTTTCCCATCTCTCTCGATTAACCACTCAGAAGTTGAGACCTCTCTAAAATTCTCCATTGCTTCTCTAACACAACAGTAGTTTTAAACCGCTGCGTGCGATCCTCTGTGAGTGGAGCCTGTTCAGGTGTCTTTGTTCGTACCTGCAGCCCCAATCGCGTTTGTTCAGAAGGAATCGCTCTGAGCCGCTTTCTCACTGGGAGACACCAGCAGGAAAAGTTTCAAACCAGAACCCGGCCCTCAGCAATTCTAAGTTAAATCTAATGCAGTGACTTCAAAGTGTAATTTCTGCCCACGGCTCTAAGAACATGACAGTTCTGCATTTTACATAGAAACATTACAGTTGTTAGAGTAAGTAGAAAATTTTAGTTTACAAATCAAAAAGATCTTTCTATTAAAAAAGACATTTTACGTAGTTACCTTAAATAGTTCTTATATGCACCATTCCACATTGTGGAAAAGCTGAAATATGCAGTCTGGACTCCACGAGTTAAAGAAAACCAGAATTGTATGTATCGGCACAAATACTTACATCTACATCTGTACAAAGTAAAAAAAGCTGACAACCCTGCCCCGGCGGCGCAGCGCACCGAGCTGCCCCCCAGCACACGCTTTCCTACGGGACTGCCAACGAGTGACAGCCAGATGGGAACTGGTCTTCAGAGCGTGGTGCCAAAAAGCTCCAAACTGCTTTGTCAGTCTCTGAACAGAGGAATGAGGAGTAGCTCCAGAAGCGCGTCAGTCCACGCAGCACATGCGGCGCCAGGGTCACTGCAACTGCACTCGGTAGGCGCCTATGAGCAGCTTTACCTGGAAAAGCAAACAAAGGTCTCATGTAAAGGTTGTTCACACGTAACTACTGTGTTAAACACTTCTAATAGGGAAGCACGAGAAAAGGCACACAATTGCTACTGACTAAGGGGGGGGGAAGGAGGTGTCAATCTGCGTTTAATCAAATGAGTTCCTGGCAGCCCTACTGAAACACGAATGGCTTGTGAAGGAGCCGGGTAGAGCACCACTGCCTGAGGTGGTGCCGAGTTAGCCACAAACCTGAACTAGGCACACACGCATACTTTCATCTGAATATGGAGTTCAATTTTTTTCATTGTAAACAAACAAACAAAAAAAAAGAGCACAATAAAACACTTAAGAGTATAAGTTTTAAAGCTGAAGATCTAGAAAATTTACTGGTGCATCTTCCAAGGATAAAAACAAATTCTACCAGAATGGGATCTGTTATTCATCTTGCAACATGTCGTGGGACTACTGCCCAAACCACCGGTAAAATACAACAGACTACTGAAAAGCAAACTGCATATCCTAGTAAATACTTCCAAGTTTTCCCGAGCACGCAAGCATAAACATTGGTATGCAAAAAATAACTGGCACTCTGTCTATCTGTTAGTCGTTAAATTCACAATATAAATGGGGAAACTGTTTAGCTGTAACATCGTTGTATCCTGGTGCGTGAACAGTTCTGACATTACGACAGAACTAACACCCTTGGAGTGTTCCTAAGTTCTGGCAATGTCACAGGATGGAGCTATAACGGATGGGAACTGGGATGAGGAGACAGTGGGAAGTCCTCAGTTTTACAGTTACAACATACAAGTAGGAAGCATTTAGACTACGGAAGAGTTATTGTATAAAAAAATTAATATACACATTTAATTCTGAGAGCATCCTGTACCTTGGCAGTAGGAGCTTCTGCCAACCGTATAAAAAGCTTGTTAAGGCCTGCAGTAGGGCTGAAGGAATAAATAAAGTGACTGTCCTAAAGGGAAAAAGAAAATGCACAGAGTTAATGGCAGGATACGGCTGGAAGCGCTGTATGAGTGGACTAACAGAACACAACATTTTAACATTCAGCCTTTTTTGAAAGTTGCGTATACTGCAAAGAACTTTTGATGCAATGACAGAGAAAACAAGACAACTTTAAAAAGCATGCACAGCGATGCGTTTAATTTAAAAAAAATAATATCAAGAAACAGAAGTTAATCATTAGAAATATGAGGGAGGTTATTAAAACAAAGCAAAGTAGTTATATTTAAGAACTTAACTTGGGTCAAAAATTGGAGAAGCCAGGTGAATTTGAGAAGTGAAACAGCTTTAAATTCAGCATTCCCACCTGCCTGCTCAAACCAAGTCCCAGAAGGGCTGAGGCTGGAAGGGACCTCTGGAGGTCATCCAGTCCAACCAGGCACCGCCTGGGGCTCACACAGGGCCACCCAGAAGCAGCTTGCCCAGGACTATGTCCACGCCTTTAAAGCATAAGATTTTATGGAGTCTGGTACGTGCAAGGTTTGTGGTTCTCTCCATATACAAAGAAAAATTAAGTTTTATTTAAAAAACCCCACCCCATCATGATAAAAAAAAAAGCTTCATCACAATACTCAAAATCCAAATTAAGGCACTAAGATTTCCCAGGCTGCTCCATAAAGACTTTATAAAGCAGTTTTTCAGTCAACCAGTTACAGGAAAAGATTTACCAAAAATACAGGGAGCTGGAATTTGTCGTTTAAAACCACAGCTTGTACACTGCATGGTCCACAGAGCCGAGCAATGACATCTTTACCAAAGAAATTTGCGTGGAAAACAAAGAGAAGAATTCCAGATCCTGAAAGGGAAGTCACATGAATGCAACATGAGATGCCTTAGTTAGAACAACCGCGTACACTGAACCTTTGAAGACAGTTAGGTACAATATATATAAAAATATAAACATTATATTGTATATATATTGAACACCAATGGAGTATCAAAGCAACATGCAGAAATCCAATAATCTCCCACGCCAGCGGATCCCAGCACAGAACACAACTGACTCGGTCACTAAGTTGAGGTCTTTTGGCAGCAGAAAGAATGTGACGTGGCTGTTCGAAAGGCGAGCAAACGACAGGGCAATGCTCGGTATGGTTCACCTCTCTGTTTTAGGTTTATCTAAGGAGAGTTACGGAATTTAATGTGCTTTGGCTTGTCTGTTCCCTTGGCAGGGAGAAGCGAGCCAAGTCAATTATAGAGCTTTATGAACTGCACTGAAATTCAATAAGCAACAGCCTTCAATACCCACAAATGCCTCATTTTAATACATAAACTTACATAAGGTTTCTTAATTCTATCAAGGATACCAATAATTAAGAACTGGAAGACTTATATTACAACTCTTAACAACCAGAAAACCAGGCAGACACAACCCCTTTCCATCTTAGTTGAAGTGGTATTGCAGTCACAGTCATGTATTATTTCAAGAAAAATCGCTATCAGTAGACGTTTTCCTGATATACTCCAAAGGTGAATAAAAACGACTCGGCTAAGCCAAGCATTAGAGGTTAGTATCTGGATTCCTGAAAGAATGAAGACACATTCCCAAGTATCTTGGGAATTTCATTCCCAGCTTTTTCAAAGGGTCTAAGGGCAAACCAGAGTTGACTGATGCTGGCTGCTTTTTATAGTGTTTCTAGACTGTGTTTGTATCATGCCAGCGCTGAGACTGTCCTTGGAGACTCCCATGTGTTAGGTACTGTCTACAAAACAAGACGATCCACTATGAGATTGTCTAAATATGCTCTTAGATTAAGATTTTTCAAAATTATTAATTCTAAGGTAAACCGCTCCTTTCCTATAATACCTGTCACTTAGCTGTGTAACCCTCACAGAGCTAACGTAACCTGTGAACAGAGGAAAGAAGTGGTGCACGTGGCAATAAAAAAACCTCTTAAAAACAAAGATACACACAAAGCCCACCCACAACACATCAAAACATCGTTGTTCTCCCTACACTCCGTAACTGGAGCATCCTTAATGTAATGTACTGCAATACAGTAAGTCATACAAAAATAATTTCACATAGCAGATACTTTAAGACATACATACAAGGCAGTTTCTTAAAAAAACAAAGCCCAAAATCAAACCAACCCAAACACCATCACCACCCCCCCAACCCCCCCTACCTTCTGGCACATTTTGTGGGGGTTTATAGTTAAAATCCGTAGAAAAGTCTGGCCCTTCACAGAGACGATGACATGCAATTGGAAAGACCGGCTCCAGCAAAGCAAGACGAGCTTCAAAATAATCCCTGATGGTATCTTCTGCTACTCTGGAGAGCCTGAAAGACCAAACAAGTGAGGCATGTACTTCACATCATAAAATGACTTTACCAGACAGACCTCATGAAAGCTGACGCGGAAAAGGATTCCGGGATTACCTTTTTGGATTCCTGATTTTCAGGAGCGAATGCCTTCATCACTCCAACATTTACACACAGATGAACCCCAAGCCCCAATACTTTCTTAATAAAGTATTGATCTATCAGGTCCACAATAACAAAAAGCTGAGACAAATGCACTGCGGCAGCTTGAAAACCATTCCAATTAGCCAAGTATTTTGAAGGCTCTTTATGTACAAAGATGTCCCTGAAACAACAGCACGTTCCTCGTGGCTAAACAGAAACAGGCACCCACTTCCCCAGCCTGGCTGACTCACCAACCTGATGCCAAGTAAGTCACTGTATAATTTTACCGGCAATACTATTGGAAAAATGCAGGTCCCGGTTAAACTCTACTAATAATGCAGTGAAAAAGTAGCAAGGCTACCACTGAAGAGCCAAACTGGGGGGGGTTGGGTTTTTTTTGGGTGTGGGGAGGGTTTAATTTAAGCGAGTAGTGCAGCCTTCAAAGACGGACCACATTAACCAACAGCATTTGGCACCTTTACAAGCAGGTTACCAAGTAATCCTCTTCAGAAAGCCCTTTTGACACAAATGGGTTTTAAAAGCTTTTGCAAGGCAAAGGTCCCGACTCTCAGCTTTGCAGCTTTTTCAGCTGTTGGTCAGAGCAGAGTCCCCCGCTCCGTGCCAGCCGAGACCACCATCTGCAAATTTCTAAAACTGATGCGTTTGGCAGCAAAGAAGCCACACGAACTGCCACACCAAAGCAAGCCCAGAGCTTCCAGATGCCAGACAAAGCCATATTAAATATGGGAAATTAAAGAGTTGTCTTTTTTCAGTACACTGTCCTAGTTTCCAGCAATCTGATTTAGAGGCATCTAAAACTAGAGACTGCAGCCAAATCACACCTCTCCTTACATCTACTTAATCCCTTCTAAAATCCCCTGCGTTTGCAACCACAGCATTCTGCAACAACAAGATCCGTAATTCAGTTTTTCTGTGCAAAAATATTCCTCTGTTTCAAACCTATCACTAAATCATTCGACAGGGTGGCCTGGAGAACCAGCCTCATGGCTTTGGGTTATTTTATTTTGTTGTTGTTTTCTGATTTTATTTTAAATTTTGACCTTTTAATCTGTCCCAAGGTGACGTGTGTCACTGCCCTGGGCCTGTCCTCACAGAAGCTACTCTATTTCTGATCATCTTTATTTTTCCTTTTTGCTTCGTCTGTTTTTGCAATAAGGTAACTGGAATGGTACGTGCTATTTAAGGCATTCAGACACCATGGATTTACATTTTATTTTCAGATCCGCTACTGCTATATTATCTTCCTTTTTTGATTGACAAGAAGCACTGAACTGGTACTTTCAGGTAACGAATCTAGAAGTTTCCTCAGTCGGTAATTACTCCCTGTATAATTGACATTACCACAGTGATACCCCACAGACATCAGATTAGCCAAAACTGAAAGTGGCAGATTTTAAACAGGAAACAAACCGGAAATGGCATCAAATAGCAAATGAGTGACAAAGTTTCAATACACTGAACAGCAGGTACCAGAGCACTTCTATCTGCATCCTTGCTGTTGCCTTCAAACCCTTCACTCACAAGTCATGATTTCCTTCCCTGGGGGAAAATCAACATACTCCACTTATCCACTTCAGCTGCCCCTGCTGACTTTAACTTCTACGTTTGAAAAATTATTATTAGTTTTTACGCTGTTAGCACTTATTTTTTTCCCCATTTAGCCTGCTGTAGGAAGAAAACATTCCTTCTAGCTTCTATCTGCTCAGGAGAGATGTTCGATGCAGTGATCTACAATACCTCAGACAAGCTTTACAGTGTGTTAAAAATACCGGCATGACAATACTTTCCTCCCAGTATGAAACTGGATCAGAACACTGGGTCAGCAAAAATCATTAGCACAAAGTCTAGCTGGAAGCCAGTCGCTACTGAAGTACCCTCGAGGTCAGTACTGGGTCCGGTCCTGTTTACCATCTTCATTAATGGCCTGGATGACAGGGCAGAGCGTACCCTCAGCAAGTTTGCAGGGGACACAAAACTGGGAGGCGTGGCTGATATACCACAAGGTCATGCTGCCATCCAGCGGGACCTTGACAGGCTGGAGAAATGGGCCAACACGAACACCATGAAGTTCAACAAGGAGAAGTACAAAGTCCTGCACGTGGGGAGGAACAACCCCAGGCACCAGTACGTACTGGGGGCCAGCCAGCTGGAAAACACCTTGGCAGAAAAGGACCTAGAGGACACCAGGCTGAACACGAGCCAGCAATGTGCCCTTGCTGCAAAGGCCGACGATGCTAAGCTGCATTAAGTCAAGTATTGCCAGTAGTCCAATGGATTCCCCTCTCCTCATCACTGGTGAGACCACACCTGGCGTACTACATCCAGTTCCAGGCTCCTAAGAGAGACATGGAAATACTGGAGAGAGCCCACAAAGATGACGAAGGGAGTGGAGCATCTGACACAAGAGGAAAGGCTGAGAGAGCTGGGACTGTTCAGCCTGGAGAAAAGAAGGCTCAGCAGATCTTATGAACGTGTACGTATCAATAAACACCTGAAGGGAGGGGGCAAAAACAATAGAGCCCGGGTCTCTTCAGAGGTGCCCAGTGACTGAACAAGGGGCAATGAGCACAAACTGAAACACAGGAGGTTCCCTCTGAACACCAGGAAAGACATTTTTACCATGAGGGTGACTGAGCACTGTCACAGGTTGCCCAAGGAGGTTGTGGAGTCTCCATCCTTGGAGATTTTCAAAAGCCGTCTGGACAGGGACCTGGGTAACCAGCTCTAGGTGGCCCTGCTTCAGCAGGGGGGTTGGACAAGATGACCTCCAAAGGTTCCTTCCAACCTCACTCATTCTGTGTTGCTGTGATTCTGTAATTTTGTAACTGAGTTCCTTTAGAATTGCTAGGCAAATACAACCTTGCCCAGGAAATGTATTTATTTGTATTTTACTGGTTTGCACTAATACTTTTTCTACCTGAGATTTCACTTTGCAAACGTTCCACAAATTTCTCTGCCTTACAGAAGCACTCCCTAACCTCCATTATGACCTCCGCTGCAATTATTGTATGGGAGTGTTTGCTTATAGACCTATAGACCTATTAGACTTTTTAGATATTTTAGTATACTTAAATTTAGTATTAAATAAGATTATAAAGGAAAGAGCACTAATAATTATTTAAACCAGAGTAAGAATATTGGTAGTACTACAGCACGTATCAGTGACCACCACACGGCAGTTTCTGTCAAGACACATGTAGGACATTAGCTGATGGGAAACACAAGAGATCAGGGACAGAAAACAGCCAGGGCTTTCTAAACACTAAAATAGAAAAGAATGAGCTTGGACTACAAATTACTTGACAGCCTGTCTTATAATATATAGATAAATCATTAGGATAAAATCATCATAAAACAATAAAAGGATCTTGCACGGAGACAGTGTTCTTCCCGCACTAACTATGCATTCATGGCAAAATCTCACCTGCTGCAGAAGCTCTGAGACTGTCCTTGAGTCTACTCCAAGTTTAAACATTGTTGACTACAGTTTTCTGTCCTGATATGTTAACTATCAGTATTCCTACAAATTGATATTTTAAGAGCTTGCTCTTTCAATGTTTAAATGCTCACCCGCTCTAGACAAACCTACTTTGGCAGGGGGGTTGGACTAGATGATCTCCAGAGGTCCCTTCCAACCCCTACCATTCTGTGATTCTCTTTTATTTTGTCTCCGTTTAGCGTCCATATTCACAGAATCACAGAATAGTTTGGGCTGGAAGGGACCTTGAAGATCATCTAGTTCCAACCCCCTGCCCTGGGCAGGGACACCTCCCACTAGACCAGGCTGCTCAAAGCCCCATCCAGCCTGGCCTTGAACACTTCCAGGGATGGGGCATCCACAACCTCCCTGTGCAACCTGTTCCTGTGCCTCACCACCCTCACAGTATATTCATCAGCTCAGTACATTTTTACATGACATGAATGTTTCACATACCACATACAGTACGTTACACTTCAGTCATTCTGTTCTGCATGAAGATTTTTATTTTCATCATTTACTGGCCTAAAAGTTTTACCCCGGCACCGTCAGCTCACAGCTAACGTTTAAGGGTCCAACAACACCCTATCTATCTGCACTGTCTTTGCATGGTGTTTTTGTTTGGCATTCTTTTGTTTGTTTCTGATTTTTTTAAATGCTTTTCTGCAAGGTATTTTATTTGGCATGCCCTAATAAGGGTTTACAATCAACTGTCCAGCGCTTTTTAGTTTTCCCGGCCGCTGCATTTCCAGTTTAATAAATCTTTCACTTCTAGTAATCCCCTTTTTCTTCTTTCCACCTTTCTACTCAGTGTTTAAGCAAGTGTCTGCTAATTCTCTTAGCTCACATAGTTTTCATTTCACATGATTTATTAGTTCACTTTCTGCCCAAATCACATCTGTTTTCTTTCCTAAAATCCCTCCCTCTTCCCCTTGACTTAAAACTGAAATTATGACATGCCGAGTATTGCAAACTTCACCAGAACAAACTTCAAAGTACAGTTTACTCACGTTTCCAAATGACTCTTGAGCTGCTCGTACACCAGGACATTATTACATTGTTTTGCAAAATGCAGCGCGCTGTTCTGATGTTTTGACAAAATGTTACAGTCTGCTCCGCTTTCAATCATAAGCCGCACTATATCAGAATTCCCTCTTTTACAAGCCTGTGCAGAAAGTGAGAAGATGGAAGGATGGACAACAATGACAAATCCCCCGTTAGAAAACAGCACAACACTGAAGTAAGCAGAAGTGCAGAAATTAATTAAAAAAAAATAATAGTTACAATTTGGAAAAACAAGCTTAGATATTTGCTCTGCAAATGCTAACACAACTTGAAACTCAGGATCCCACTCCATAAATGTTTTATCTTTACCCAGGCACCACTACACATCTGATCCCACAGAAGCAGCAACACTCAGGATTACCAAGTGGACTAGGGAAAGAAAAATAGAAAATAGAAAAACCCCTAAAGTTCTGTGAAATATCTAATCTGCTGAAGTTCAGAACTGTAAACTTTCTTGCAATTGTTTATCCGAATAAATGGGTTTCTGCAGAACTATTCAGAATTACTAAAGCAACACTTCCAAGTGTCTGTTCCTAGGAATCTCAGTTCAAATGGTACTCCAGGCACGCAGTAAGTTAACAGAATTTGCCCCGAATCGTTGTTTAGCTATGTTAGACGGTCACTGTTTCCAAGGCCGTTCAGTGTTACTTACAGCATGAATTTCAGGGGATGTCAACCAAAGACTTGACAAAAGTACAGGGAAGTCTAAAGAAAGCTTTACTTTGAAGAACGCAAACGCACTCTCTTGGTCACTTGCTTTTAAAGCACTGACAATTTAGGGAAAGGCACGACAGATATACATTTCTATCTTCATGAGGCCTTTCAAACATTATCTTCTGAAATTTGTTTCAGCTCTGAACTTTCATCTGTGCTTTCAATCCATAATCTTCCATAAATAAATAAAACCACCCACAGCCCCCCAACAAAATCCCACAAAAATCAAACACCATCTCAGAGAAAAAAAAATTAAGCGCCAAGAATTCCCCCCCCCTTCTAAAAGGTACGATCCAACTCCTACAGTTAAATGATAGTGACTTGATAAACACATTTACATGTTTATCCACACACAGCTAAACTTGTTCCAGTAAGTTACTGGAAATGAAGATGCTGTTCTTTGTATCTGCACAGCAAAACAAATACCCAGAATAAGTCACTGTAGGCTGCCAATTATAAAGTGTGTACAGCTGTGCATCACATACCAATATGTATTATGTATTAAATACATTAAAAACAGTGAAGGTCAAAACTGAAGTTCATGGAGGCAGCCAAATTATGAGGAGATTTTGGACTGAAGTGGCTGAGGAAACCACAAGTGTGTTATCATCTTCTTTACAGAAAATGTGAATTCCCCACACTTGTTAAGCTCTGCAGAGGATAGAAGAGAAACAATCCCACATTGTCTTGGACAGAAAAGCTTTTGTAGCTTCTTCTGCAAACAAACTGCCTCATGCAGCCTACATATAAATATAGCGTGTTTATCAGCAAGGGGAACTTTGGTGAAATTATTTGATCCAAACAAAAAAAATATTAAGAGGACTACAGACTGTTTCAAGGGTCTTAGAATTTTCCCATTACAACAAAATTAAAAGAAAGGAAAATTAAAAATTTCCTTTGTGATGGGGCGAGTAAAGGTGCAGAACAGGCAGTGGCAAGGAGACTGCAAACCAGTTATTTTATTTCTGTCCTGCAATGAAACGCCAGAAGTCAATCACAGCAACACCCAAGTGAAAGAAATTCCAGAAAGGAGAATTTCTCTTTCTGCTGACAACCAGATTATCTCAAGTTTAAGATCACATCTGCATTTCTTTGAGCAAAACAATGGAAGAGGATGATGAGCCACATTTAGCACTGTATGCTGACAGCCTCTGCATTTATTGTTTAGATATAACAGTATGTTACAAAAATGGATTAAAACACTGCCTAGATGAGTTAAGAGTAGTATTTGCATTTCAAATACAGTACATGTTCCCTAAATCAATTCTACAAATACGTTTTTATGTTTTATTAGTTTGCCAAAAGTATTTATTATTAAACCGCACCAGGACAAACATTGAATTTACCTTCATTAAAGCAGTTTCACCACTGCTCTGCTGCATGTTCACATACGCCCCAGCTTCCAGAAGAATAGCTACTGTTGTTAGAAAATTCTGAAAAAAACCCACAAACCCACAAGACAAGTAAGTAGAAAATATTCTGGTTTTGTTTCAGAATATATAGCTACATTTATTTAAAAATCCATCAGTAAAATCCAAAGCATGAGGCATGACACAATTAACATTGTTCTCTCCCATGGCTAGCAAAGAGCAATTCAGATTCAGGCAAGTGGACAGCCGTGAATATTTACAATTCTTACTTTTTTCTAGATCTTGCAGTAGTGAACAGCACAGGAAGAAAACAGTACGTTTGCATTAACCAACAAACTGGAATCAAGCCCCCTTCTGGCCTTGTACCTACTGCACACAGGAAAACACATGAACCAACTTGAAGAAAAGAGCGCACCCATGAAACATTCTCTTAACTTACTAGTCTAGTTGGTCTGAGCTTGAGCAGAGCTCGCCACTATCTCCATCTCCCAACTCTCAAATAGTAAACCCTGCTTAATCAGAGATTTGCTCTCCAAGTCCCCCAAGTTTGGATCCTGTGTAGCCGGAGATCGTAACAAGCAATTCTAACACAAGAACTTCAGCCCCTGCGACAGCAAAATTCAGAGACATCCTTTGCCTCCACTCCTTTACCTCCACTTTCCCTCTAGGTAACCCTATGATATTTTCTACTCAGGGTAGGGTTTGTGATCAGGATTTATTTACACTAGAGTAATCACAGCTGCTGAAATTATGCAGTTAAGGTCACCCTGCTATATCCTGCTAAGTACCTTTTAGGCATCATCCAAGGGAAAAAAATTGCGTACCACTTTAAATGTAAGTAAAAGAGCCAAGAAACACAAATACAACAATAACGAAGCCAACCTTCTCAGCAGCATGTATCAATGCAGTTGTTCCATTTTTCTGTCTACCATTAACTTTAGCTCCTTTCCTGATTAGGACCCGGAGAAGGTCATCGTGCCCACCAGCAGCTGCAAGCATTACTAGGGTCATTCCACTTGAGTCCTGCAACAAGAATCATTGTATTAAAACAAAAATAAAAATAAAAAAATTAAAAACTTTAAGATAAATCAAAGCCAAAAGACAAAAATTGCAAGTGCATCAACAGATTTCACAGAGATTCCCCTCCCTGGCAGAAGAATTCACACATGCATGGCTGCCAAATACTGACAAACTATCACTTCCCGCTTCTCTTGTCCACAGGCCTCACACTCTGAGCTCCGTAATCTGCAAAACCCATAACGTTCCGAGGACCAGAATAAGAAGGAGGAAAGCCAGAACAAGCCAGGAAGAAAGGCAGCAAGGTATCTGAGGGTGGAGAAAACAGCAAGACAGTGGAAGACGAAATCAGCAGCCACTGGAGGAAAAATACGATGGCTCAAGACACCTGCTACCACAATGCTGCTTTGGGATTTTATCAAAGCATGAGGTGACTTCTGTGCGTGGCCAGTCTCCTCACTCATTCTTGAATTTTCCACCAGACACTACAATTCAAAGATCACATACTTGCCTCAGTAGTTCATTTGGCATTTTTTTCTACTATGCTACAGAAGTCTTAGCATAATGTATAGTTCTCAAAATGCTACATAATGCAACTATACGAGATCACCAGTGAAAACACTGATACCAGAAATCTTAATTCTCAAAAATGGAACTATATTACTATTTAACAGGAAAATAGATCCTTCAAAGAAAAAACATTTAGAACACAGCTGATGAAGAACTGGCAGCAAACTAATTATTCACGGAGTGAAATGGTCCCAGCCTGTCAAACAGAACATTCAATTTTATTTTTTATGTATAGACTTTTTACATAGTTTAGCCACTTCACCTGATGGGTATCATCATTCCTTACACCATGTAAAGTTCTACATTTAACATTCAGTTAAATCCAGTGTGCAAATGTGCTGCAAATCCAGCTACTGGGATGCTTCTACCAATTTTACTTCTATCAAACTTAATTTTTTCTTTGGAAGAAGTGGAAAACAAATATCGAAGACTCAAACTCTGTACTCCCTTTTCTCACTTTCTGCTTTTTTTCCAAGGTGAGACACAAATCTGCTACGAGGAAGAGAGGAAAATTTTTCAAATCCAAATTTGTACTCTTTCCTCCCATCCCCCTCCAATACTTCTACTGCAGAAAAATTACCTCTTGATCCAGATTATATTCCTCGTTTGAAGAAAGTGCCATCTTTACTGTCATATAATCCCCACTTTTAACAGCATCCCTCAGGAGCGCTAAAAAATAAATTCAATGCAGTTATAGGATATTTCACTTTGAAACGCCATCTAAGAAATACCCCTTCCTCCCAGCAACTACTCACTACTTGATATCGGTTCTGTCAACACATGATTCTCATCTTCTCCATCAAGATGCTTCTGAAAGTCTTCTAGTGTCAGCCATTCTAACTGCATGTCCATACCCAAACTCAAGACTTGCTGCTTGCCATCTACCATGTATACGATTTTACGAAAGAAAAAACATAAAATAAGTCACTTATAAATTTCCAAACCATTCACTGCTTGCCATTGCTTCAATGATCGATCAGCAGCTTAACATCCTACTACTTTTCATTCAAAGAGACTCTGGAAGTCAGCATGGAACGGTTCCGAACAATGAAGGCTATGTTACAAATGGACACAAAATGCTTTTACCTGAAACAAACTGCTTATTTGTTGTAAGAAATCAGGCTGAAGTGGTAACAGATGGTGAACACTCCATTACTGTAATAGCAGAAACACACTGAAAAGTTATCAATGAGTTTCAAAAGAAAACATCCTTTCAGCCTCCTGGGGAGACAAGAATTGGAGCACTAAAAGATGCAAGCAGGAATGGAGAAAATATTAACTGCAGTGCTCAACTTTCCCTTGCATTTGTTTCTACCTACTGCTCACCAGAGCTCTCCATTTGACACAAATCCCCACCTACTCCATCGCCTTCTGCAGCAGTGTAAGTCCATGTGTCTGTTCCATCTCTTATTATGTTCCCCCTTTCCTTGTACACCTTGCTGTCTTTTGATTTTGATTTTTCTATGAATTTATATTCTAGTGAAGATCTTTTTCTTGTGCAGTTATTCCCAGAATATTCACTTTTTTCCTCTGAAGCTACATTAAACAAGTCAAATGCACGTTTGATGTCCTTAAAGCCTAGAATATTAAGAGAGTTACCAAGAGTAACTCTTGAGCCACTAAAGACTATTACTTAACAAAGTTTAAATGAGTGACCAGAGTCCGTTTAGAAGAGGTCTGTTCTCTTTCTGTACGTTAATCATTGCTGAAGCATAGCAGCAAGCTTAACAACATAAGCCAAAAATCAGGGAGAACTAGTTCACCTCCCGCTGCCCTGACAAGCCTGAGTTCTGACTGCTTTCAACACGGTACCATCTTCTTTTAAAGAAATATAGTTTAGAATTATGTGTAAATTACTACTTTGAAAATACAGTTCAGTATCTGTAATGAACTAACAGAGGACACGTGCTGTATAAGGAAAAATAATTAATCATTCTGTTTGTTACTACTTTTCTTGAGCATTGTCAGCATTGTCAGCATCCATGCTACTTTTAGTGAGAGATGTCTATCTAGCAACAGCAATTTGAACCATCACAGCTCCTCCTGTATCCATTCACGATTATCAAAGGTGGAGTTACCCAGCTTTCCTCAGTTCATCAGAGTAGTGAGGGAATTTATCCTGAATAAAATCATCCAGAATTTTACTGAGATCAAGAGTGGTAACATTAATACTCCATTATACTACTAAGAATAGAAATAAAACCCAGACATTTTTCTTCTTGTATCAAACCATTCAGTTCTGGTGATATTTTAAGGGTTGTATAAGGTAACTCATCATTGTGGCTAAAGGAAGAGGCAAGAAATTTGTCTAATGGGAACCTCGATGAGTTTTTCTAAACATTGAAAGTGTGTATTTATAATGTCATCTGAACACTTCAGGAACAGCCAATAGTTGGATGAATTCTTCTAAAATAAGATTACTGTTACATGCTACAGAAGCATAGTTGACAATATTAAATGCAAAAGGGCAAAATCTTGACTTGTCTACAAACACGTTAGATTCCTATACGCTTCCATGCTTCATACATGAAAGTACAGCATTCGCATGAAGCATATATTAACAAAGCCATTAAACAGCAGACTTCTGCTTCCAAAAATAAAAGCAGAAATTCTTGTGTCTGGCATGTGGTACAAAAACTATACTAGTAGAAATAAGAGGAGAATGTCCTGAAGGGTGTTCCCCTTCTCCCTTTTACAGCAGTTCGAACTTACTTTTTAGGCCCTTTTGTTCTTTCCCACTCTTTTCTTCTTTTTCAGACTCTTTTTTTTGAGGTTTTTCTTTTGTTTCAGTTTTTGTTACTTCTTTCTCCTGATAGATTTGAGAACAAAGATCAAATTAAAGTGGTAGAGAAAAAATGGAAAATAAACTTTCACCACTCCAATGAGAAAATATATTTAAAAGTAATACTACTCAAACCCGTATAGAACAGAATTAAGAAGAATTGAACAGGCGTGTCAGAAGTTAAGTCTGTGAAAGCTTCTTCTGTGAAAGAAGAGGTGTTATTTCCAAAATAAAACAAATTGAATTCAGACTTTTACTGTATCCCAGCCACACAAAGTACTTTATGGCATGAGATGCAGATATGCCAAAACCAGTATTTTTGAAGTAAATTCAAAATGATGACCTCTTCATTTGTTCCAAATATCAAACCTGAATAGAATGTAATTATTTCACAGTATTTGAAGCCCCGCATTCAAAGTGGTTACAATAGCAGTGACTTGAACCTTAACCTGAGAAAACTTGACATTTGTATACAGAAGGTTCCAAGTTTTCCAGTTTACACATACAGAACATTATGGCAAGAGTAATTTGTGAAAAACATTCAGAAAAATCCACCCAAACTCACCATATCCCCACAGAAGACTGAGCTTAGCAATATCACAGAAGAAATGTATGGTAGATGTAGATATACAATCAAATTCGCCAAAACAGAATTGAACTGCCTCCACCAAAGGCTGCCCTTCTCCTCCTGTAATCCTCTCTCTCCATTCAGCCAGCAAATTCCAAACTGCAGAGTAGGTGGGACAAGGCTCCTTGGCATTGTTTTGTATCAGCCCCCGACACTAACCTGGTACATGGAATAGCTCTGGCTTTCTGAAAAACTGCCCCAAAAGAAGTCCCCATCAGAACTACCGACTGAATTTATCATTAAATGCTGCCATTTCTTTGACATACAAAAAAATAGATTAATTTGGTGTATCATGAGGTGTTAGCAGAGCTGAGACATTCAATCTGTATTTCTCATTATCTCCCCTCCAAAAAACCCTTAGCTTTTGATCATTGACATTACTACCTAGTAGCACAGACAGCTGTTGATGCCGACAGACGCTCAGCATTTAGGAGGGGACCCGTAACTTACTAAAGGGATTACCAGATACTTGCTACTCAGAGAGGCTGTTAAAACCAGTAATCCTGAATTCTGTTCCAGATTTCCAATTACCGATCAGATGCACAACGTACACTGCACATTTATTTTTGGAGATAGATCAAGTGGAAAGAATCGTTCAGCATGCAAACTGACTCCAAATAGAGAATACTATATTATAAATTGCCATGACAGTGTTCTGTAATCAGAGCTACGTAAGGAAAGTAGCTTTCATTTTCAGACAGGTAGCTGAAACACGTGCAATGATTTTATTTGGAAAGAGTTATCTGCTTGGGCCAATAACTTAGTGAAGTCAAAAAACCTCTAGAACTCTCCACCAAACCCATCCATACAGTAAATCCACAGAAAACACTGTTTAAGCCTCCTAGGAAAAAAAAAAGAAAAAGCAAAATGCCCTCCTTGGTACCTTGGAGCACGACCTCCTATGGAGCACAGCCATGAGAAAGGCATACAGCAACTTACTGAGAGCGCTGGCCGAAGAGCCATAAGCAAACTGCTGATTTCTTCATGTTTGGGGTGACAGGATTTTTATACTACTTGTAAATAAAACAGAATTCCAAAGATTTATCTGATATCACTACTGATGTCTCTCTCTCATGAACGCTATAGCCTTGAACTACAAGAAAATACTTGAGTAATAGAGTGTCATACCATTTCAGTTAATTAAATAACTTTCTGAAACTGGGCTATGCCTCATAGTAATTGCTTAACCTTGTTTACAAGAGCTTTCACCACTAAGTTCCTGCAAAAACACTACTTTGTGTAGCTCTGCTCTGAGATTATTCCACATAATTCTCTACCCCAAAACTTCCTTGTTTAAGTCAGCCTACTCCATACATGCAACAGTCTTAAGCAGAGGACCACAGCTGAACTGACAGAAGAAACTTGCCACCACAAAATTATGGCCTCAAAAGAAGCGGGATATAATACACTAAGTATCAACGTGTTTCTGAGCAGAAAGTGGCTTCTCTGAGCAGTCCAAGTTTTATGATCTGCAAACTGCATTAGAACAGCTGAAAGAAATTATATTCTCAGAAACATTCCAGAAATGCTGTTTTATTTTTTCCATTATTTTTTTCCCTTTTACCTTTACTATCCTGCTCTTCTTAAAACACTACCATATTAAATAAGGAAAAATAAGTATTCCAATATTTGTTTACCTCATTTCTTAGAACAGGTACAGCATTTGTAATTAATATGAAACCATGTCATGAAACTAAGCATTCTCTATAAGCACCCCAGGAATTCCAACAAGACAAGCCAGCTGCACAATTATCTGGGAGACTCAAGTTTAGAAGCGATTTCAGCATTCCAATTCTCAGGTAGGTACTAACACATGTAAGGTATAATGGAGTGGCTGGCTTTTGAGAGAGATCAAGTATGCGTTTTAACTCAAAAGTGCACTTCATTGTGCCATGTTGGATGGACAGTTGCTCAAGACTGAATGTTTTACTAGACAAGTAGAAAAAAGTCAAACTGCGGCAACTGTTGAAGGCGGGGGGAACAAAGCTAAAAATGACAGCATGCTTTGGAGGAACAGTAAATTTAATTCTAAGTAAGTACACATAAAAACCAGGAGAAATTCATACTCTCACATTTTGAGACACCCTCCTCCCCTAAAGCAGTCCCTCCTTTATAGAGTTCAGGATCCAGAAATTTTTCAGTCTCTCCTCTACATTGTGCAGTGGGCTTTCTTTAGCATCACCCGGGCCATTAACTTTCCAATTTGTATTTTCTTCTTTGCCATCATGAACAGCAGCCTTTTGAGATATCTGTACCTTGCAGGTTTGATTTAACCTCCAGCCCCCACCTCAATGCCTTAACATTGCTTACCTCCCCAGCTGAATCAGTGGACTTGGATCCTCTTTCATCAGCACCCAATTTCAAACCCTTCTGCGCTGGTGAAGGAGCAGGTGACACCTTCTCCAACTCTCCCGGTACCGTTTTTACTTTTTCTTGACATTTTTGCTTTTTGTGCATGCTTTTCTTCTCTAAATAGATATCCTGAGTTTCCACTTTTCTACCTTCCTCTTTATAATCTTCAGCTTTCTGAATTTTTTTCTTCTTTCTTTTAATCTTAACATCAATACTATCATCTTCATTACTCGCTGATCCATCAAAATGTCTATCGGCAACGGAATCTTTTTCAGCAAGTTCTTGTTCCAGTCTCTCTTCTCCACTTACCAGCTTTTGCTTCTCATCTTTATTTTCAGAATTTAAGTCTGAATTTTCATTATCAGTTCCTTGAGAAAACACATCATCGAGAGTACTTGACTCTGAGTCAAACTGAACATCTCCACACTTCTCCTTCCGTGATTTTTTATTTTCTTTAGAATCTTCTTTAGATTTTATTTTTAAATCTTTAACATCTCCCTTCTTTTTCTTGATTTCTTTAGTATCTTCTTTCCTTTGCTTCTTTGGGTCCTTTGAATCCTCCTTGGTTTCTGAAGTCCTTTTTTTTGGTTTTGAATCTGAAACCAAAGTATCTGAGGAATTTTCACATTCTGTTCTGGGTTTTTCTTTGAGTTTTGCAGACTTAGACTTTTTCTTCTTCAGATCATCTGGACTTCTATCCTCTCCATCTTTTGACTTCTTCTTTTTTTTCTTTGGTGAAACATCATCTTTTGTTTCACTTTGCCAGTCACTGTCAGATTCTGCTTCAAATACATCATCATTTAGAGATAGTTTCTAAAAGGTAAGGAAAAAAAGAAACATTTCTTTCTCCACTGAAATGTATCCTTTGGGTGTAAACTACACAAAAATGGTAGTGGTAGTGCTTGGAAAAAGTAAATCTTTAAGCACTTGAATCTTTTTGTCACTGCAAATATCATTCCTAATTTGCAAATACAGTTTTAGCTCACCTAAATTACATTACTAACCGTTTGAATGACAATCAATATATAAACAAAGTCAAGTAAACCAATCAGACATCCAACAATCACATTCCAGAACAGAAACAAATCTGAACTATTTTACATCAAAAACAATTAATCTGACTTTGTAAAATTTACCTATAGGTTTCCCAGAAGAAGGGTACCAGTTTTCAAAAAAAGACTCTTACTCTTCATTTTCAAACTGACCAAGCAGTTCAGTTAAAAAAAGAAGAGAAAAAGCCATATGCTGCTTTCTTGCAATTAATTTTTCTGTATTCCTATCCTAGCAAATTTTATGGCTAACATGCAAAAACTCATCAATCTATTACACAAAGACGGAAACTGAATTGAGCTGTGCCCACCTTCACAGACAAGACAGTGTGCATGTGGGTAGGGAAAGGGGGTTGCTCATGTTGTCAAAAATAAAACAAAATGACCATATATCATTTATATAGTCCTATTAAAAGGTGAAATAACGTTTAGAAGGATTTAGAGTCTACAAGCAAACTTGTCAATTAATAATAAAAAAAAGGCCTTAACCAGAGAGCAGCAACAATATTCAGTTTCACATGAAGCAAAATACTTATGGATCAAAGAGATGCTTTAAGTCTTCTTATTTCCAGGTCCCAAATGTCTTCCCTTCTCCCTCCCCCCATTAGCAGAGCCCAGATAGGGAATACGTCTTCAGCGGAAGATATTAAAAGGTGAAACACACCTGTATGTCTTTTTTAACAGGTTTAGGCTTATTGTCCACAATTTTTTTTCTGAATTCAAGCAGCACTTCTTTGCAGTCTTCCAAATGAACCTCTGGTTCCCAGGTATCATCATCGGAAGTATATCCTTTCCACCGTACTTTGTAGAGAATTTTACCCTGTAAGAAAAAACCCCAACATTTAATACAATACAGCACCGTATTCATCATCTACTCAATTCTTGGGGATCTCGGTGGATATATCATTTTGTGTATATAGAAATGAATATAATGGGAGTTCAACCCAATGTTGACATAAGAATTCTCAGAATTATTTCCATCTGCAACACATACTGAACTACGTATGTTGTAGAACATTTCAGTAGTTGGAGTGGTTTTATCGAAAACATTTGTAATATCTAAAATTTGTTCAGAACCACAGCTACAATGTACAAATCACAAATTCATAGTCATTTTAGCAAAATGGATTTTCTGACAGTTATGAAACTTTTTTTTAAAGTTGTAATACTTCTATAAAAATTCTAAGCTTGAATTGCTTCTTTTCTTCTCTTTGCTAAAAAAAAATTGATATAAAACCTTGAAATTTATAATGCATTAATACCATTCACCTGGTTTTATATTGGAATTTATAACATTAGATTTGTAATCAGTGCTGCTTTTGATAAACTGAAATACCAACAATTAGAAAAAACACAAAGCCACCAGTGAGATCAAGTTAGACCTAGACAAAATCTGAGTATGTGCATCTCAGTGGAGTTAGTTACAAAAATTTTGGTAAAAGATTACACATGAAAGCCCTAAACCAATTGTTTCAATAGCATTTATCTTCACCATAGGATGAAATTGCACCTTTAAGTCTCTATCTTGTTATTTCACTAGATTAGAAAGTTTTTTACCATGTAAAAAAAACAACCCCAAAAACATTGTACCAAATCATCTTTTGCCTTTCTCCTAAATAAAGTAGTCTGAATCCTTATGTTTCTCAAGATAGACTCCTTTTCTTGTTGAGAAGCAAGGCTTATCAGCTTGGACTCAGCATGTTGCTGATATAGCCAGACAAGTGGCAACTTGGGGCCTCCTGCGCCAAGCTTAACGGAAAAGCAGACATGTCCTATGAAATCAATGCGGTCACCTTTGTTGACTAAACCTCTTCAAAACAGATGTATGACAAAAGCTAGCATCAAACTTAAGAAAATCCATTGTCCATACAGAAAAGGTAATAATGAATTTGAGGCAACATAGCCATTCCTGAACTTCTTTTCTAAGAAAACAAAACAACAAACTAACGACCAAACCCCGAAAAAAAGTATTAGCGAATGTACTACAGAAAGCACCTTTGGAGACGAAAAATAATAATATCTCTTTCTAGGAAAAATAGATTGATAACGCTCTGAAAGATCCTACACTGCCAACCAAGCCCAGAGAAGGAAAGCTTCAGAACTGTCATTTGACACTTACTATTAAATCTATTTATATCCATAAACGTATGTTTTTGCCTGAGCACCATTAACCTTTGACTAAGTGCATATATATGCCATTAAACTTTAGCAATCAACTCTACTTACAATCTTCTGTATTTTACTTACCGGACATATAAATAAATAGCCTATATTCAGACACATTAGTGTAATACTTATAATTTAGCTTAACCATACGCTCTTGATTTAGGAACTAGTTTTCAAAATCATGTTCACTTGCCTCTGTCTCTTTCTTCTAATGGCTGTACTCATGAAATAAATGACCAGTAACTTTCTTATTACAGTCGCAGAATAACTTCAGTTATCAGCGATCTCAAGAACTATCAAGTAAAATGCCCCGCTCAAAGCGGGGCCAAGTAGATCAGGCTGCTCAGAAACCTGCCCAGTCAAGTGTATCTATTCAGATTTCCCCATGTTCCAGCTTGTGCCCACTGCCTCTCTCATCCGTTCACTGTGCACCTCTGAGAAGGATCTGACTCTGTCCTCTCTACATCCTCCCATTAAGTAGATAGAGATACCACTATGATCACCCCTGATTCTTCTCTTCTTTTGGCAGAGCAAACCCAGTTGTCTCAGGCTCTTGTGCTCCAGCTCCCTAAACTGTTTTCATAACCCTCCACTTCAGTACGCCCATGTCTCTTCTGTCCTGGGGAGCCCACAACTCTGACACAGCACTCTGGGTGTATCTCAGCAGTGCTGAGAAGAGGACGAACCATCTCCCTCGATCTGCTGGCTATACTCTCGGATGCTGCTATCCGCCTTTGCTGCAAGAACTGCTGACTCATGTCCACATCTGTGGGGACTCACGGCTCCCTTCCTGCCAATCTGCTTGCTAGCCAGCTGGCCTCTCACCTGTGTCTGGTGGTACAGGGCTATGCCATTTCAGACACAGGACTTCAGTCAGCTGCAGAGCTACTGTTACACCCTTGTAACTCAGGCACAAAATGAGTCAGAAGTCCTTTTTTAATTAATTGAGAAAGATGGATAAAATAAAGTCTAATGCAAATATAAGACTATTTGGCTGTTGAATGACTCTATATCCTGTACTTGGAGAGTGATACAAAAATGTAGCTTGTGTTAAGATGGGAGATTGATCATTATACTAAATATACATACACAGCCTACACACACAGTGTATGTATGTGTGTACATATACACACACTGATCCATCAACATTATTTTACTCAACATTGCTATTTCTTTCCTCTGTATCCCTTACAAATAATAGAACACTTCCAAAAATTTTTATACTGCTGTAGTTTCTATAAGAAGTAGCAATGGGCTAAAACCAACTTGTACAGAAAGGAGCATCACCATGTCATTAAAAAGCAGTTAAGGTTACCCATTTCCACTGGGGAATGTCACGAGCCTGTTGTTTTAGTACAAAAACAACTGCGGTGCATTGTGAAAGGCTTTCAGATATACTGAGAGGAAACATTTCCAAACTTTTATTGCTTGTCCTCTTAAGTAGGACGTGTTTATGTGTCGTTTATCAGCAGGTCTCACTCCCCAGCCCAATCCCATCCCAGGAGTGCTGTCTCTCCTGCTACCACTACTATCGGCTCCAGCAACACCAAGACCATGAATGACAAGGGCTTCTCTGTGCAGTGCTCTCCATCTCTCCCGCTTCTGCAACTGTGACACAGGAACACACCCACTGGCCTTATGCTGGCCGCGACAGTGGCCGACTCGGTGTGTCTGCCTTGACTTTGTATGGGACTTGGGAATCTGCAAGCTGGGAACCACTACTCTAAAGCAGACTACATAAAATATACTCCACTGAATATAACACACAGCTTTTTCCAGCCATTTCAGAAGTTTGGACTGGGTGCGAGTACCTGTCTTGCCCTGTATTTCTGAAGCACAGGAGCATGGTCCCCATTGAAGAGCAACGGATAGGTGACCTAATGCAACTAGAGCCCACACTGCAAAGCTACAACCAACACATAATGGGTAAGGCACACACATGCAGTAAAGCTAACTGCACCAACCCAGGCTGGAAACATCAAATGCATACAGCTCAGAACCTGCTGCAGAACAGGCTGCTTGGACAAGGAAGATGACAGAAAGAATGGACATTACACACCTTTTTAAGAGATGGGACTTGATGTATTCTGGTACTCTTTAGAAGTGTGTGGAATGGTATGACTCCCCCCCAGCCTACAGATTTTAGTTTCCACTGCTGGGAGGGGGAGGAGAAAGAAAAAAAGGAGTCCTCTTCTTTCCAACCTGATTATTTTGACCAACACTTCATACAGGCAAAGCTATAAATACTGTATTACCTTGAAAGCATAACATTCTTAAGCCATCAAGATATTTCAGCCAAGATGCAACCTAATCATCACAAATACCCAAGAAATTCTTGATCTGAAGGTTCTCCAATGTTTCAAAACAATGTTTCTCCAATGTTTCAAAACCCTGATGTATTACACTAAGCAGGCAGAATTCTATACTATCACGTACCTGACTGAAGCCTAAAATAAAATCCATACATTATTAAAATAAACAATTTTCAGACACAAAATCATTAAAACAAAAAAGCTTTGTTAATTACTTTTTGTATTTGATGTTTAGGAAATTTTAGAAGAACTTCAACCAGCCTAGGCTGCTTCCAAAGAAAGAAAAGAAGGTATAGTATTTCTGTCTAAACAAAGTAAAGACCACCACAGAGTTATTTTAATTGGAAGAAGTCTCTCTTATTTTAAGAGGTCTTCCACATATTTTATAAGCCAGTAAACGCAGTCTCACTAAACATACCCTGAAACCACCTCCAAGCTCTCCATTATATTAAATCCTGCTCATTCCTGCACTCAAACACTCTACATCAAAACACTACTGCAGTTCCCCCTTAAGAGCAGAGAGTAATTTAACAATGCAGACAAAACAAGACACCTTAGTAAAGATACTCCAGATTTAGTCTCTTTAGCCAAAGCCCTAAGATACAAAAAGCTTCCTTGCAAAATTACGCGCGGCGTGTTTTAACTTACAATTATAACGGAACTACTATTTTTGCATGGTCGGTGGAGGAAAATCTGCCTGAGCAGCCCGCACTGCCCACCCTCCCGCAGGGAAAGCCAGGGAAAGGCTCCCAGGCCCACCCCGCCGCCAGCCCGCGGCTCACAGCCGCTCCCGGACACCTCCCCAGGGACCCGGGCGAAACCTGACCCCCGGGCAGCCGCCGGCCACGCTGAGGAGGCGGCCGGGCCGCCCGCCAGCCCCGCTGCCGCGGCCTCCCCGAGGGACCTGCCACCGCCCCGCCCGGGGGGCCCGCCGCGGTACCGGGAGAGCGGCCGGAGGCGCCGCGCACTCACCCCCTCGGTCTTCACGTCGAGGATCTTCTCCACCTCGAACACGTCCTCCTCCTCCTCGCTCTCGCCGCCGCCACTGGCCTCCCCGCCGGCTGCCGCTCCCGCCGCCGCTCCCGCCGCCTTGCCAGCCCCGCTGCTGTCTTCCTCCCCGTCCTCCTCATCCTCCGCCGCAGCCGCCGTCTCCTCCTCTTCCTCCGCCCCCTCCAGCCTGGCCGCCGCCGCCTCAGCTCCGCTCCCGGCCGCCGCCGCCGCCATTTTGGGCCGAATTTCAAACGACAACGGTGAAAAGCGGCTGCGACATCCACCGTGGGGCCAGGAGGGAGCGAGGCAGCGGCCCCAGCCAATAGGCGCCCCGCCAGCCCGTGACGCGCAGGGGCGGGGCCCCCAGCCCCGAGGCCTCCGTGCCCTCAGCGGCGGCGGGAGGCCCCGCCGGGGCCGCGGGATCCCGCCGGTCCCGCCCCGGGGCGGGCTGTTTTCAGGCCCGGGGGCCCGCCGCAGTGCCGGGAGCCCCGGTCCTGTCAGTGGGGGGTCTGCCGGGGCCCCCTTTCTCCAAAGCCTGATCGGCCCCCGCCTCAGGTCTCGCTGCCGGGCGCACGGCCCCGCTCCAGAGAAGGGAGGCGGTTCCCGGCGGCGCTGGAAGGCACGTTGGCGCTGCCGACCTGCCTGGCAGGAGGTGCGGTGGCCGGGTGTGCCTGGCTTGTCCGAATAAAATGACGAGAGCGTGCGGAGTGTCCCGGTACAAAGGTGTTTGCCCTCGGCTGGGTGAGGTTTTGGGGAAACGCACAAGAAAGACGTACACGGACGCCTCAGGATGAAGTCCTGTTGGGGAATGGTGTTTCTCACGAGGAAAAAGAACCCTTTTAAATCTCATCGTATTTTGCACGTTACAATACTGAAAGAGTTGGGGTTGTTCAGCCTGGAGAAGAGAAGGCTCCAGGGAGACCTTATAGTGGCCTTCCAGTACCTAAAGGGGGCCTACAGGAGAGATGGGGAGGGACTTCTTACAAGGGCATGTAGTGATAGGACGAGGGGTAATGGCTTCAAACTGGAAGAGGGCAGATTTAGATTAGAAGACTAGCAAGAAATTCTTTCCTGTGAGGGTGGTGAGACACCTGGAACGGGTTGCCCAGGGAAGCTGTGGATGCCCCATCCCTGGAGGTGTTCAAGGCCAGGCTGGATGGGGCTTTGAGCAGCCTGGTCTAGTGGGAGGTGTCCCTGCCCAGGGCAGGGGGGTGGAACTAGATGATCTTTAAGGTCTCTTCCAAGCTAAACCATTTTATGAAAATAATTGCTTTTAGGTAAGCACAGCTTCTTTTTAATGTAACATGCAGGAGAAAAGAAAGACAATCTTGTAAGAAAAAGCAAATAAACCACACCCCCTTTGCTTATTCAACTACCTTTGCTAGAGCCAGAGTGTTAATATATTACAGTTTCTTAAGGAATACATGTCACTGAAATGAAACTCAGGCTTTAGAGTGAATGTATACTTTTCGTACATACCCTTTATGGGATGTATCATTGCAACAGTGAAAACACCAAACTATTTGAATAATTAACTGCAATAAAAGAAAAACTATTTTATTTATGATTTTGCCAGCACTTTCTAAGGTAACTAGTAATGCAACAATTGACCATACTGTGGAATAATTACTAAATTGGCCAAGAATACAAAAGTACAGCATTGTTCACACATTAAGGAAAGTCATAAAATCAAGAGGCTTCTGAGGTAGAATACAGCCGCAGGTGGCACACGAAGAATGCAACATCTGTGATTCCCTGTACAAGGTTGTTTGCGAAACTACACGAGGGATGGAACGGAACACGATTGTTCCGTGGCCTTCCCTTGTGACAAATAGCAGATATGGGAACGAGATGGTACTACGGAACTGATAAGCGGCCTACACGCTACCCGAGCCAACATTTCGTCACATGTTGATGAAATGCTGTCCTTTGTGCGAACTTTGCTCATTTAATGTCATTATAATACCAAAACACACCTTCATCCCGAAGGCTACCCACCTCCAAGGTGTGACCACTCCCTCTTGAGTCTGCGCCCTGAATTTCTCGTAAACTATACCTTTAATTGTGAAGTGAGAGAATTTTACACCAATCATAATAAAAGTACGTATGACTAAAGTCACTCAAACTCCACCTTGAAGATAACAAATAGTATAAAAATAGCCCGAGAGAGGGGGGATACCCAGGGAAGACACCATCGTGAAGAATTCCATCACTGATTTCTGGGATTAGTCGACGGGCCGAGCCTTTCTTCCCCCCCATAGGGACGCCTTTGGGTAAGACTTAGATTACACCGAGTGTTTCCTCGGGGAACTTAGAAATTTCTCTAGAGAATCTCTATCCTACATTTATAGCCAGGCTGTATTGTTTATAACTTTGTCGCGCGTTTTGTATACTTAACAATATCTTTATTTGCACGTGCTTTGCAGACAGTGTATTTATCACCGGCAATCCTAAGAACCTGTATATCTGCTGTTTAAATAAACTGCACTGTTTAAGTAGCTACTCGTTTCGCTTTCTCACTGAGCGCGACCAAAGACTCCAGAGTGGCCGTGCTAGTTCAGGAGCACGACTAGACTGAAGGTGCAGTCCACTATTAGCGTATCCAAATCTAATAGTTTAATACATGTTAAACACAATTGGACTGATAGTGCTGAATTGGGCATCACTCAGAATTTAAACCTAGCCGCACCTAGGTGAGGAGTGTTGGAACGCAAGGGGGTTTATCTTCTGCCAAAACCGCTTTGCCCCTTTTCACGCAACACCATACAAAGACGTAGCAGCAGATTTAGAAGCTAGTTTATCATTGTCTACATTAAGGAGTCTTTCTAGCTCTTGAGAAACCCACATCCTAGCTCTTCTCAGATAGAAAGTGTAGTACAAATCTTTCCTTTGTATTATTTACAAAAAAGAGGCAGTATCTCACACATGTGAAAACAAGGATTCAGAGCACCTTAGAAACAGAAGGCCCTCAGGATATCCCTCTTGGCAACCTCCTCTACAAGACCAAGTGTTTATACTCCACAGCCTTGGCAAATGTTTGCTTAAATTCTCCTGTAAAAAAATCTATGAAAGAGATTCCACAGTTTTCCTTAGTAACCTCTTACAACACTTTGGTATTACTGCTCGGGAGCGCTCTCTGTTTGCTAGGGCAGTGTAGTGCATAACGTACGGTGGCTGTGGAATCTCCTGCTTCTGAATACTTTCAGTGGTTGGACAAACCAGTGTTGAGTATGTTCTGTCCACACTTGATCCCTCCTGTCTGCAAGCAATCATACTAAGTCTCTAACTACATTTCCTCAGATCACAAAGTACCAAGGTGTGATTCTGTGCAGCTCCTTAATTTAGAAGAGGTAATGTATTCATTCAAACACCTGTGAAAAGCCTATTAAATTAAAATAAATCACTTTTAGTCTGGTTTTGTTATTAGACTTCGGTGTTTGATCTAGTGTAAAATAAAACTAATCAGTTAGGTTTTCAGCAGAATACAAACTAACATCAGGAAAAAAAACCCTCATTCCTCCTAACAAAACTGACCTATGTATTCACGATTTGAGCTATGACTGATCAGAAAAGCCGTGCAGGAGAAAAATAACTGTTCTGCTGTTTGCATTTCAAGGCACACTGTAGGAATTGCAAAACCATCCAATTGAAAACACGGATATGTTATAAAGATATTTATTAGTTCTTTGGTTATCACATTCTTGTATCTGTCAAAACATCTCCTGCCATATTTAACTGAATTACTACATTATGCTTTCTTCACTGGGCCATTAAAGAAGTACATAAGATCTTAGAAGAAAACAAAACAAAGATATTGTAAAAGGACTTTCATAATGTGCAACGAACCAAAGAGATTAATGTAAAAAAATGAAATATTAAGGTATTTTTAACAGAGTTACAGGTAATACTGTAATACAGGTAATACTACATATATGTAAAATCAAGACTTACTAACTATAAGACCCTTTATTTCCATATCTTTAAGTCTGTGACTATGAGAATTATTATTCAGTAATAATATCAGATCGAATGTTCTCAATTTAAACATTTTATGTAAAACTGCAAAGAAAGCTAACGCTGCTATTATCTTAAAGAATTATGCAATTAAATATTTTCAGAAGAAAGAGAACTGAAGTTAGATAAACTTGATACCCAATATCTTCTGGGTGGCAGAATCCCAGTCTTTCCCAAGTTCAAGTCGATAGCAAATAGATGGAAATCGCCTTTCAGCTCTTCTTACCCACTCGATTGCTTTCTTGATCGACTCACAAGCCCAATGAACACCACTGTGTGTAGAAATGAAGTTTTATTATAACACCGTCTTGTAAATCCACCAAACGAGCAAGAAGAAAATTATATCTTCTAACGATAATTATTTGAAATAGAAAATTTTCTATAGTATGATAATCCAGCCTGTATAAAATATCATCAGATGCAGAAAACATCATCATCTGAGCCGCCCTATCTTTTTAGAAGGGAAATACGTAGACTCTTAATCGTTACTTGCATTTCATAAAGGCAAACTTCACTTCTTTGTACATTCACATATGTTAGAATTGCTTTCATCCAGCAGTCAATGCAATTTTATTTGTAATCCTGGCTACAGTAGCTAAAAGTATACAATCAATTTTTCCCTCTGTCAAGGAGTTTCAAAAGAGGGAGGAGGATCTCCAGGGCTCTCCTAACTGTTTCTTTGTCCTGTTGTCCTGGTTTCAGCTGGGATGAAGTTAACTTTTTTTTTTTATTTTTATCAGCTGGTGTAATGCTGTGTTTGGGATTTGGGACAGGAATAGTGTGATAAGGAACCCATGGTTTTGGTTGTTGCTCAGCACTCAAGGCCGTTTCTGCTCTTCACACCGCCCCACCAGCGAGCAGGCTGGGGGGGCACAAGAAGTTGGGGGAGACACAGCTGGCACAGCTGACCCCAACTGACCAAAGGGATATTCCATGCCATGGGACGTCATGCTCAGTATATAAAGCTGGGGGAAGAAGAAGGAAGGGGGGATGTTCAGAGTTATGGCATTTGTCTTCCCAAGTAACCGTTACCCATGATGGAGCCCTGCTTCCCTGGGGATGGCTGAACACCTGCCCGCCCATGGGAAGCGGTGAATGAACTCCTTGTTTTGCTTTGCTTGTGTGAGCAGCTTTTGCTTTACTTATTAAACTGTCTTTATCTCAACCCATGAGTTTTTTCACTTTTACTCTTCTGATTCTCTCCCCCATCCAAACTGGAGGGGAGTGAGTGAGCGGCTGTGTGGTTCTAGCTGCTGGCTGGGGTTAAATCCTGACACCTGTGAAGTATGAAGCGTGTAAAGTTTCCCATTTTGGCACAAGGAATATGTTGGTGGCCACCAAGGAATATGTTGGTGGCCACCATGCTACTAGAAAGCTATTTGCCATTGATGAAACTTGGTGGGATAAATCCCATGACTGGAGTGTGGCTATGGATGGCTACAGGCCGTTCAAAAGGGACAGGCGAGGAAGGAAGGGCGGAAGCGTTGCTCTCTACATCAAGAAATGGAGTGTGAAGAGCTGTCTCTGAAGAACAGCCACCAGCAGGTCGAAAGCCTGTGGGTAAGAATTGGCGACCAAGGCAACAAAGGGAGCCTTTTGGTTGGTGTCTACTACAGGGTGCCCAATCAAGGGGAGCCTATTGATGAAGCCTTCGTACTCCAGCTACAGGAGGCATCGCGCTTGCAGGCTCTCTCCTGCTGGGGGCCTTCAGCCACCCTGACATCTGCTGGAAAAGTAGCATGGCAAGCGGTAGGCAACCCAGGAGACCCCTGGAGTGCAATGAGGATAACTTCTTAAGCCAGGTAATAGACAGCCCCACCAGAGGAGATGTGATACTGGACCTGCTGGTCACCAACACAAGTGAGCTAATTGGCAACGTTGAGACTGGAGGCAGCCTGGGCTGCAGTGACCATGCACTGGTGGAGTTCACAGTCCTGAGGGACATGGGTCAGGGGAATAGTAAAGTCAGGATTCTGAATTTTAGGAAAGCAAAATTCCCGCTCTTCAAGGAGTTAGTCAATAGGACCCCCTGGGAAACTGCCCTCAGGGACAAGGGAGCAGAACAGAGCTGGCAGATCTTGAAAGATGCTTTCCACAGAGTGCACGAGCTCTCGATCCCCAGGTGTAAGGAATCAGGAAAGGAAGGCAAGAGACCAGCATGGCTGAGTTGAGACCTGCTGGTCAAACTAAAGGGCAAGAAGGGAATGCACAGGTAGTGGGAGCAGGGACAGGTATCCTGGAACACTGCCTGATTGTGTAGGGATGGGGTCAGGAAGGCCAAGGCACAGCTGGAGCTGAACTTGGCAAGGGACGCAAAGAACAATAAGGGCTTCTACAGGTATGTCAGCCAGAAAAGGAAGGTCAAAGAAAACATTCTCCCCCAATGAGCAAGACTGGCAAACTGGTAACAATGGACGAGGAGAAGGCTGAGGCACTCAACAACTTTTCTGCCTCAGTCTTCACTGGCAACCTCTCTCCCCACACCCCTTGAGCGGATGGATCCCAAGACAGGAACTGGGAGAGCAATGTCCCTCCCACTGTAAGAAAAGACCAGGTTCAAGACCACCTGAGGAACCTGAACATACAGAAGTCCATAGGACCTGACAAGATGCATGCCAGAGTCCTGAAGGAATTGGCTGATGTAGTTGCCAAGCCACTCTCCGTAATATTTGAAAAGTCATGGCAGTCAGGCAAAGTCCCTTGTGACTGGAAAAGGGGAAACATCGCACCCATTTTTAAGAAGAATAGAAAGGAGGACCTTGGGAACTACCAAACTGTCAGCCTCACCTCTGTGCCTGGGAAGATCATGGAACAGATCCTCCCAGAAGCTATGCTAAGGCACATGGAGGACAAGGAGGTGATTTGAGACAGCCAGCATGGCTTCAACCTATGGCCTTCTATGACGGAATGACTACATCAGTGGACAAGGGAAGAGCTAAGGATGTCTGTCTATCTGGACTTCTGTAAGACTTTTCACATGGTTCCCCACAACATCCTTCTCTCTAAATTGGAGAGATATGGACTTGATGGGTAGACTGTTTGGTGGACGAGGAGTTGGTTGGATGGTCACACCCTGAGAATAGTGGTCAACGGCTCAATGTCCAGATGGAGATCAGTGACAAGTGGTGTCCCTCAGGGGTCCATATTGGGACCAGTACTGTTTAATATTTTCATCAATTACTTGATCTTGAGTGGGATCGAGTGCACTCCCATCAAGTTTGCAGATGACACCAAGCTAAGTGATGCTGTTGACACGCCTGAGGGACAGGATGGCATCCAGAGGGACCTGAACAAGCTCAAGAAGTAGGCCTGTGTGGTTCAACATGAGGTTGTTCAACCTCATGGGGTTCAACAAGGCCAAGTGCAGGGTCCTGCAGCTGGGTCAGAACAATCCTCAGTATCAATACAGGCTGGCGAATGAAGGGATTGAGAACAGTCCTGAGGAGAAGGACTTGGGAGTACTGGGGGATGAAAAGCTGGACATGAGCAAACAATGTGCACTCACAACCCAGAAGGCCAACTGTACCTTGGGCTGCATCAAGAGAAGTGTGGCCAGCAGGTCAAGGGAGGTGATTCTGCCCCTCTATTCCACTCTGGTGAGACCCCTCCTGGGGTACTGCATACAGCTCTGGAGCCCTCATCACAGGAAAGACATGGACCTGTTGGAGCAGGTCCAGAGGAGGGCCACAAAAATGATCAGAGGGCTGGAGCACCTCTCCTGTGAGGACAGGCTGAGAGAGCTGGGGTTATTCAGCCTGGAGAGGAGAAGGCTTCAGGGAGACCTTATTGTGACTTTTCAATACTTAAAGGGAGCCTACAGGAAAGATGGGGACAAACTTTTTAACAGGGTCTGTTGCGATAGGACAGGGGGTAATGGTTTTAAACTAAAAGAGGGTAGATTTAGACTAGATATAAGGAAGAAATTTTTTACACTAAGCGGGGGTGAAACAGTGGAACAGGTTGCCCAGAGAGCTGGGTAGATACGCCATCCCTGGAAACATTCAAGGTCAGATTGGACAAGGCTCTGAGCAACATCATCTAGTTGAAGATGTCCCTACTCATTGCAGGGGGGTTGGACTAGATGACCTTTAAAGGTCCCTGCCAACCCAAACTATTCTATGATTCTGTGAGTTGGCCCTGCTTTAAGGAAGAGATAAGAAGTATCAACTATCTTATACTACTTTCTATACTTCTTAATTTTTGTATCGTATTTTGCAAAGCATTCCTTCCTCCATCCATCCTCTTAAAAGAAACTCCATGCCACCAATATGATTAATACCTTCCATTCCCTTTCCTACAGCCATATCCTGTAGTATAGTCATTGACTCTCCATAACGAAATTAATCTTCTGTATCTTGACATTTATATTACTACATTAAATTATAAAATTTTATTTAAAAGCACACCTTGAATTAGTTGAATCATCCAGTTTCATCAGAGTTTTGAAAACTATCCCTTTCAATTCCTTTCTGCAGCGTATGAACTGTAGCACAAGAAGAGTAGCAATCAACTGCAGTAGCTTTTCTTTTCCATTTGGGCCTAAGGAAGAAGAAAAGGGAAGCAGTATTACTATTTAAATGATTTCTGGACAACAGAAAAGGTACTTTCTGCAAAGTACTCCATATCACTTTAAAACATCAATTGTCCTAATGCAATTTAATTGTTTCACCATACAATCACTACTATCAGGAGTATTCACATTAGTGATTTGACAAACATGCTCCTGGCTTTCAAACTTAAACTTGGTTATGCTTTGTTGCGATTTCTGCAGTTTGTGTTTGCTTGGGTTCTAATCTACTTTGATTTTAATACATGCAATAATGGGAAACTTGTAAGATTTTTGTCCTTAGGTGAAGCATTGTGCTCTCTACTAATTTAGAAAGAAGGAATCGCCTTCTTTCCCCCCCAGGTTTTCTGGTCTGCTGCCAGCAAAGAGCACCAACTGACAGACTCAAACAGCAAAGTGTGTATAGGCAGAGTGCATACTGGATGCTGCAGGCAGTGCGCGCATGGGGAACAACTACATAAATATTATTCATATTATTTGAAATGTGAGAAGCAGAAGTGATCTCTGCCTCTCTCCTAGGAGACACTTTTCTTCTTTATTTTTTTTAGTAGATATTAATATAGCAGATACAATAATTGAGATAAAAGAACCTCTGTTGCTACTCCAACTGTCTCTCACATCCTCCACATATTTCTCCAGGAGATGTCCTTAGCAATCAGGACACTATATCATGAGAGAAGCTGAGAATAAACTGTATTATTAAAATCAGGCAGTTTTGAAAACTTTGAATTAAGAGATCCATTTAAATTTTGAGTATATCTTATTGAGAGTTCCACTAGACATATAGAGTAATAACACATACAGATAGGAAATATAATAAAATATACTGCTTTTGAATGACAGAAAAGTATTTACCAAGTGACTGAATGCCTTTTTTAATAAGGAAATTGTTAATTAAATCATCAGCATCAAACTTCAAGATTTTTCCCAACTGTAGACTGAGATTCCAAGAGCCATCCTACGGGATAAACAAAGATATGGATAAGCCAAAGATTCAGGACACTGAAAGTGTATTTGTCAAAAACAAAACAGACATAGGAGAATTACTTTAATTACTTTTTAAAAAGCTTACATAAACACAAAATCTGAAATCCACATAAGACAAGAGTGTCCAACTGAGGGCATCCCATGGTGGCTTCTTCACTTGGGTCATGTAATACTCTTGAAAACCTCCTTCTGTGTATTACTTACAGATACTGAGTGTTGTGACCCACAACAGTGTCGGAACAGGGATGTCTCTCACCACAAGGGACATACCAAAACAACAAAGCTAAACAGTACCTGCTCTGACTCCTACTTGCAGGATTCTTGGACAGTACCGTTTCATTTAGCTTCCCTAGCAATGGGTCTGACTGTCCACGGGAAGTTCCTGCTGCAACATCTCTCAGTCCAATCCTCTAAAACCCAACTACTTTTTATTTTCTTGCATAATGTGCTTCTCCTGTATGTTTTTATACTTGTTCCAAGCTGCAAACAGGTTCTGAAGGTGTATTACTACCTGTTGGCCCTGAGTTTATACTGTTCCTTATATATCCATTGCCAAGTTGCCCATGGAAGCAATAAAACATAGCAAGACTGATGTCATCATATACTTGTAAAATCTGTTTATAAACATTTTATAAATGCATATTACTTTATCTCAGGACAGGATTACTTTAGTAAAAATATTTTTTCCTTCTACTTGTATTTTAAGTAATACACAAATAGACTATGGGTGCTGTACCTGATTTTGGAGTGCAAACATTTCTTTCCAGTTCACAGAAGTCAACTCAATTCTCTGTTGAATCCTTGCTTTCTTTCTTGTTCTAGAGCACCGTGGTTGTTCCTGGAGAGGATAATGTTCATTAAGAATCTTACTGCCGTTACCCATGTAGCTACTACATCCTGATACAAAGTAATTGCATTTTAAAGTTTAAAAACCATGTCTCTTTTTAAAAAGAAACCTCTTTTTCTGGTTGAAAAAGGTTCATTCTCTCCCTGTGGAGAGCCTTTGCACAAACATCAGCTACAGCTGCAGAAAGTTCCTGTTTAACAAAATTACAAGGAATGAAATAATTCCAGAGTTAGTGAGACATTTTTCTCTTTTTAATCAAAGCTGTATGTCTTGTATTATGCACATTATCATTATACTGTTATTTGTATGTTCAAAATGAAAATAAATACATATTGTTTAAAATAAAAATTTCTTACCCTGTTCTACCTTACACTGGTCAAATACAGAGTAAAATTTGACTCTGGAGATGTTATCTCCACAGGTTGGTTCTGATTCTATCCTGTTTCTTAAGCACGATGGACTGCCCACGCAAGGGACAAAAAACAGCATGACTTTGATGTCATCATGCTCTTTACAAAATCAGTTTATAAAGCAAAGAAAACAAAATCATTTCTAAAATGTTTATCTCAGGGCAGGGCTGAAGATAATTTTTCCTTCTACTCATATCTTATTTTTAGGTAATGCGTGAATAGAGGATGGGTACTGCCCTTGATTTTGGAGCTCAAGAACTGCATTCCTATTTACCAAACTGAATGGAAGTTTTTGCTAAATCTTCTGTGTTGGCATAAACCAGCAAGATTGTACCTGAACAAAATAATGTTCATCGAGAACCTTATTCTACCACTATTACCCATATAGCTACTACTCATGATACAAAGTAATGCCATTTAAAAGTCATCTATTAGAGTAGTAAGGATCAAGTGGCAGAATTCAGAGTATAAGATTTACCACTTTGAAAAAGAATAACTAAAACCCAACCACACAAAAAGCATGCTTTCTGCATTCCAGGTTCAGATTCCTTGAATTGGAAAGCAGTGTCATGCAGCCTTACCACGTTCTTTTTTGGCTGTACATCCACGAACCTTGAAACACAAATGTTTAAGGCAGCTTTTGTTAGCTGAATTCAGCTTGGATTTCAAAATGACAGGTGTAGCATCCTATACATAAATGACTACTGATGGAAGACTTACCTTAAGTGCCTCAGTAAGTCCTTCTTTAGGAGGCGTAACATCATGCTGACGTATCGCCTTCATCATACACCTAGGTTGCAATGCTTCTTTTCTATCAGCTTGAAAATCAGGAACTTTGGGAGCAACTTGTTTTTTAATACTAGTCTTTTCAGAATTTGTGCCTGCAGGGGTAGCTGAACCAATTACAGGAATCCGTATCGGAGCAACAGAACAGGGAACTGAATTAAATGAAGAATTCTGCATCGGAGCAGCACGAGGGGTGGCTGAACCAAATCCAGAATTCTGCATCAGAGCAGCACGAGGGGTGGCTGAGCCAAAGAAAGAACTCTGCATTGGAGCAGCACAAGGGGCAGATGAACCAAATCCAGAATTCTGCATCGGAGCAGCACAAGGGGTGGCTGAGCCAAAGAAAGAACTCTGCATTGGAGCAGCACAAGGGGCAGATGAACCAAATCCAGAACTCTGCATCGGAGCAGCACAAGGGGTGGCTGAGCCAAAGAAAGAACTCTGCATTGGAGCAGCACAAGGGGCAGATGAACCAAATCCAGAATTCTGCATCGGAGCAGCACAAGGGGTGGCTGAGCCAAAGAAAGAACTCTGCATTGGAGCAGCACAAGGGGCAGATGAACCAAATCCAGAACTCTGCATCGGAGCTGCACAAGGGGCAGATGAACCAAATCCAGAACTCTGCATCGGAGCTGCACAAGGGGCAGATGAACCAAATCCAGAACTCTGCATCGGAGCAGCACAAGGGGTGGCTGAGCCAAATCCAGAACTCTGCATCGGAGCAGCGCAAGGGGCAGATGAACCAAATACAAAGCCCTGCATCGGAGCAACACCAGAAGAACTAGCTTGTTTCGTGCCTTTCACCGATGTTTGAAAAGAACAGGGAAGGGGAGGAGGAGGAGCAGGTTTAGGAGCATCTGCACAGACGTGTGATTTTTTAAGTGCAGGTGTCTGAAGTGATTTTTGTTGAGTCAGATCAATTCCTCCCCCTGGCTTAGGTTTAAAACCAAACAATGAGAAAGGTTCAGCAGCTTGCGGCAGACAAAGTTCTTGTGGTGAAGGTGATCTTGTTCTCGATGATCCCTCCTTTGTGGTATCTCTATCAAAACTGAAACTTGATTTGAGACTGCAAATACTACTTTCAAGTTCAGAAACATTTACAAAGTCCTGCACCGTGTATTTTGGTGACACGCTTTTTTGACTAACAGGAACTTCTTCCAGTAGCAATTGTAAGCTTTCAGCTCCATCCTTCTCTCTTCGGAAGTCAGCTGCATTAAAGTTTACTTGTGTGAAACATTCCTGTTTAGTAAAATTACAAGGAAACAAACAAAACAATTCCAGAATTAGCAAGATACTTTTCTCTTTTTGATTGAAACAGTATTTCTTCTTATATTGTATGCAGTATTATTATGCTGTCATTCACATGTTAAAAATGAAAGTAATATACCAGTTAAACTAAGAATTTCTTACCTTATTCTACCTTACACTGGGCAAATTCAGAAGAAAATTTGACTGTGACAAAATATGAGCAGAGAGGTATTTTATATTATTAAGATAATGATTAATATGATGATGATTATGAGCCAAGGAAGTTCCACTGAACAATACTGTTGTACATACACAGAAGATAGATCTACACAAATTGAAGCCTGGATCCTGCTTGTGCTACAATTCTGGCACATGTACCAGCTGAGGTCCAGTAGCTGCTGCATGCCAGCTAGTGAGCCAAGGCTCTACTGCCACCATACACCAACGCAGATGTTTGGAACTCCTCTGCCTAGGAGTTCTTGGGCCAAAGGATCAGGAAAATGGCTTTATATGAGCTGACCTAAGTTACAGAACACACACCCAGATACTGTTCTAAATAACTCACAATACATTACAGACTACAGGCTGAGATGATGCTCCCAAGTTGTATTAAATGCACACCATGGTCATGCACAACATAATTTAATAGACAAATAGTAATTTTCTTGAATCCCCTACACAATTTGGAGATGTAAAGCTTTAATCTGTTAAGACTTTACAGACTGACAGAATTGTACCTGCTGACTAACTGATGCAGGCATCTCTTGTAGTTTCCAAAGTCAAGAGAGAGCTACGATAACTAGCAAACATCCAATTTCACTAGTTCAAGTTTCTCCCATTGTTCCTCCCTCATCCCAGAGATTGTCCCATTGCATGCTAGCAACGTGTTCGCTTCTTTCAGTCATGCTTAGCCCCATTCCTAGTGGTCTCTCTGCTTTGGCTGTACCTCTCTGCTAGTGGAGACTTCGTTAAGGATCAATACCTTGATTTTCCTTGAAACTCCCCCTTCCCGCTCATGTTTCTTAGAGTTGAATTTAAGACTTCATCTACACTAGCATATTCTTATGAGAGAATGCTCTAATACGTGTTAGTTTCTTCTGGAAGGGAGAAAAAGTCTGTATTATCATATTGTCTCTCAAAACTTCTGCTGCGCTCACAATATCTTTAAGTATACTTTATTTTTGGGACAGGTTCCTCCAAATTTTCATGTGTATAATAAAATTCCACACAGTACTTGTGTGGCATTAATTATATTCAAAACAATTAAAAGTTGAACAGATTTCATGAACAATTACTAGATGGTTAAACATGCAATACAGCACCACAATTGGATAATATACCAAAAACGTTAGCAATAAGAACATACATTGAACGTAGTTACTGTGTCAAAGGCAAATTCTTCTGCAAATAAGGAGTCAGATTCCATCAACTTTTGGCCCCAGTCCATGTAAGGTAAAAAATCTACATCTTCTTGAGCTATAATTTCCAGGATGTCTGGAGCATCAGCAGAACAAGTTTCATTAGCATCCTAAATTAAAATGCATCACAGTTATGAACCTGAAAAGTCTCTGGCATTATAGAGACAGTGTGTTTTCCTTTGGGAGGTTGAAATGTGTTGAAAACAGGGAATAAGCAGACCATGCAGTATATACAAAAACCAGAAAATGTAACTTCACATTTTTTACTATATTAAGGGACAATGTATTGCCAGTAATTACATGCACATGAAATATAAAGGCGGACAGTATATATTTGGATGTGTAATTTGTTCAAATCCACTTAATTGAAATAAAATCCAAATCTTGCGCAGTTCACAGAGTGATCACAGAATCACAGAATGGTCGGGGTTGGAAGGGACCTCTGGAGATCATCTAGTCCAACCCCTCTGCCAGAGCAGGGTCACCCAGAGCAGGCTGCACAGGAACGCGTCCAGGCGGGTTTTGAATGTCTCCAGAGAAGGAGACTCCACCACCTCTCTGGGCAGCCTGTGCCAGTGCCCTGCCACCCTCAAAGTAAAGAAGTTTCTCCTCACGTTTAGGTGGAACTTCCTATGCTCAAGTTTGTGCCTGTTACCTCTTGTCCTGTCCTTGTTCTTTTTATCAGAATCCTATTGCTATCCTTTAAAGGAAAGCAAATGTAAGTGTTATTATAGATGTGCTTAAATTACTTTGCATTGTGCAAAATCACGTTAAGAAGACAAATTACGTAGCATAATACAGTGACAAGCTGAGTGGGCTAGTTTGGATATTTCTGCATGTCACTGCATTGTGTTATGTAGGTGTTTTTGTCTTAAGATGTCTGCAATGTTTTGTTCCACTGGGTCAAAAAAATCATCCTAGACTATAAATGAGATTAAATCTATTATATTTATGGACATAATTCAAACATAACCTTCTGCAAGTCTGTTTTTTGAAAGACAATGTATCGACAAGGGGAAACTGAATCTTTTGAAGAATTGTAAAACCAGATATATAAAAATCAGAATGACAGATAATAATCTGTTGACACCCTTCATAAACAACTAGTTCATTAAATCACACAGGTGTTTCCTTGCTAATCTGCAACACATTTTTTCTTCTGAATATCGCTTCTGTTATGTACCAGATGGAATATTCAGGTGCATTACAGAAAGATATTTAAATTGACTCAGTTGAGTTATCTTATTTTGAAAAGTAGTCCTTGACCTGGGAATATCTAATAATGCCACAGTGTTGCATTTTATAGTTGCTTTTTAATGAGACATTTTTTGGAATGCATGTCTGTCTTTTGATGTTTAATTGCAAACGTTGGAGTTGTTACTCAGGAACACAGCAGTTCCAAAAAAATCCAACTTTTATAATGAAAATATGCTACTGGTATTGGTTCATTCATAATAATGGAGACATCAAGACAAAACAGTAAAAATAGGAAAAGGTATCCTTGTTTTATCCAGCATTTCCACTGAGTTCTTCTTTCAGGCCTACTTTTATTTATATTAATGTATGTCGTGGTTTGAGGTAAAGGAGAACCATGTGGACTTTGGCTTTCCTAATGATGCTTCTGCATGCTCAGATATATGCTCTATATTCCTTCCACGTTAACTGTCCCTGCTTCCGCTGTCAGTGTACTTCCTTTTTATGTTAGAATTTTTCCAGGAGTTCCTTGTTCATCCATGTTCATGCCAGGCATTTTTGCCTGACTTCCTGTTCATTAGGATAGACTGCTCTTGAGCTTAGAGGAAGGATCTTAGAGAAGATCCTTGAATCTGAAATAGTGACTACAGGTAACTCCTATAATCTGTGCTGAGAAAAAGACGTCTTGAGAAAATTAATCTGAACTGGTTTAGGTATTTAACTTTAGGATGAGATGAATCAAGCTCTAGAAATATCTATTTATTTAGACGATGAGAGGAAGACAAATGTGACTGACTGATTTATTGCTAAATGTACACACACGTATTTGGTCAGATGAATCCCCATTCTCTGTGCCCCAAATAGCGCTTAATCCAACTGATGTCATCTTGCTTATCGTGATACAGCTTTCTGTTTGAAAACTCTCCTTACTGACCCTTGAATTTCAAGGTTGTAATTTATATGAATTTCTTTCTATTTGTTGCAAAGCTTTTGTTTCTCCTACCACTGTTCTAATACTGAACACAAATGAAAAAGCTCCACAGTTTACTGCAATATTAAAGAGATTTTTTTCGAGCTTTGCTTTCCTTGTGACGTCCACCTCATACAGACTCCCCTAGAACGACTTTTGCCAATGCAAAATCCATTACTTCAGCAATCCATGGCTAGAGTGGCCTGTTTGCTATAGTTTGGCATCCTTATTTTTTACAAGAAACGGTTCTGTGGCTTATGCAGCCAGGATTGAAGAGTACTCCTCATCTGGCCTTGTCCTTTGACCTGTCTGACTCCCACAGCACTATGAGGAATTGCAAACCACGTAGCAAATCACAACAGGAACACAACACACAGATTGACAAATTTTGATTGTAAAGTAGGGACAGGCAATATAAGAGATAGAAAAGGAAAATAACTTGCTATATTGCAGAAGCAAAATTATGTCAAAAATATTAGTGTTAGCTCTATCGTAAAGGAATAATCATTGTTTAGCAAACGGAGGACTGGCTTTGATATGTACAAGGCTACAGAATTTGGAGTCTTTTGATAGAGAAGCTAGTGGGAACAAGATATCATACAGAAAACATACCCTTTTCTCAACCGCAACGAAGCTTGTAAACTGGCTTATAATTGAGTTCTCCAAGCTGAGCTGAATAATCATGTTTTTCAAGAGTTGTTTCTTCATCTAGATTGTTAAGCATTAACAAAAGGAACAAGCAGAAAAAACCCAATCAGCTAAAAGAAACATTGATGTCAAAACTGAACACATACCTATGAACACACGTGCTCTAAATAGAGACATGTAAAAGGAAGAGCTCATATGAATATATTGGCCTGCCTAACTGTCTGCTCCCTTCTAACTCTACTCCCTCAACAGAACTTTGGGCAGGGATACACATTTCCTCTAGTTAGACTTCTTTGGGTTCTATCCTCCTTCTAGTGTAAGAAGCAGACGTATTTTGTAAGAAGAATTAGTCTGAAGTCTCAAATAAGCCAAGATGGCAATATGGTAAGTTTTTAAGTAGCTAAAAGATATTTTTTTAACAGATCATCAGATCGTTAAGTCTGTTTATCTATAAAACACAGGTCATTATCTTCCACCATATCCTATACAAAAGCTATGGACTTTCGCTGGACTGATACGTATTGATCTACGTGAAACTAAAATGTTGTATGTCAGAAAAAGAAGAATCACCAATGGCCTCCAATGACATAGTATAGATTAGGAAAAATATGCAGACATCATGCCAATAGAGGACATTCTTACAGTGGGGAAGAAGAAAAGACTGTCCCAAAAGTTTTCAAAATCTTATCTAGGAGGATATTACTTGTCCTGGTTCCAGCTGGGATGGAGTTAACTTTTTTTTTAGCAGCTGCTGTAGTGCTATGTTTGGGATTTGGGATGAGAAATAGTGTTGATGGCACACTGGTGGTTTTGGTTGTTGCTCAGCACTCAAGGCCGTTTCTGCTCCTCACACCGCCCCACCAGCGAGCAGGCTGGGGGGGCACAAGAAGTTGGGGGAGACACAGCTGGCACAGCTGACCCCAACTGACCAAAGGGATATTCCATGCCATGGGACGTCATGCTCAGTATATAAAGCTGGGGGAAGAAGAAGGAAGGGGGGATGTTCAGAGTTATGGCGTTTGTCTTCCCAAGTAACCGTTACCCATGATGGAGCCCTGCTTCCCTGGGGATGGCTGAACACCTGCCCGCCCATGGGAAGCAGTGAATGAACTCCTTGTTTTGCTTTGCTTGTGTGAGCAGCTTTTGCTTTACTTATTAAACTGTCTTTAACTCAACCCAAGAGTTTTTTCACTTTTACTCTTTTGATTCTCTCCCCCCATCCAAACTGCAGGGGCGTGAGTGAGCGGCTGTGTGGTTCTAATCGCTAGCTGGGGTTAAACCATGACATTGCTATACGGTGAATTTAACCTTAAAGTGATTTAGAATTGCAACCTTCTAGTTATGTTTAACAAAGCAAGAAAATTGTCTGTATCTCACTGAAATGTTTAATATTTAGCATTTTAAATTTATACTTTTTATTTCAGATTATCAAACCTCATGTTCTGTTTCGTTCTCATGAAGAATCCCATCCTCATAGTCATTAATGAAAGCTCTTGCTGCAAGTTTGTGTAGAACCTAGGAAGAAAACTAAACTGATGATTACAGCAGCAACTTACTTTTTTTTTTTTTTAAATTCTTCCTTTCATTTATGAGGTCCAGCTTCAGGCAATTAGCTTCCATATTTGCACAGAATCCCATTCTCTAAGGAAGGGTCAAGCTAATTTTCCATTTGAAAAGCAATCACAACCTACATCTAAGGTACATCTTTATTTCACTTAATTTCAGCAAACTCAAAATATCCAGATCTTCACTTGTTGCACACATTCTCTCTAGAGTTATGGGTGAGGAGAAATAAAGCAGGCATGCAAATAAACAAAAACTTCACCAGGCAATCAATCCCAACTTGAAATGGCTAACTAATACAGGTAGGAAGAATGCCCCTTCTGGATGCACACATTTTTCTCCAGTGCCTGTAAACAGAGCCTGGCAACTACCATGGATTTAACCAACAATTTCTATATAGGTTAAATTAGGTAAATTAATCTTGTCCATAAAAATACAGAATTTGGGGAAAAAGTAAAGTGAGTCTTAGAGTGTTCAACTTTACAAATAATCATTAGGTTTACCATAATCAAGTAATTTTTGACCTGAGGGGCTGTACACAGAAAAGGGAAATACTGAACTGTACTAACCAGAAATTACTTTTTTGAACTAAACCAGTCTTCTATAGAAAAGAAGAAAAATTTTGGTGTCTTCAATATGTTAAAGCTAACAAAAAGAGTGAGCTCTGTGGGGGCAGTGTGATCAAGTCCAGCTGTGTTCCAGTTCCAATTGCCAAAACATTCCCACTGGCTCATTTTTGGAAGAATATGATAGATGCCAAAGAGAGCCATTTCTGAAGAAAATCTCCTAAGCAAATAGTTATTTTTTGAGCTAAGGTAAATTGGCAAAAGAAACAGGTAGGAATTATCAGAGTTCATCTAAAGCATCAAGAATTATTTTTTTTTTTTCTAAATTTGGCTTGTTTTTGTCATTTTGCCATTTCAGTTTGCACCTTTCAAAACTTAGTTTTCTTAACCGCACCTGGAATTTGTAGTACAAGTATTTTTCCAGAAGCAAAAATTCATTATAGCAAGCAAATACATTGCTTCTGCTTGCCAATTTTATTTGCCTGTAGATGGCGCATCCCTGGGAACCAACTGTCCTTATGGAAACCAACAGTCCTTACAGAAACCAACACAACCAACACATCCATGGAAACCAACCCATGATAGTAGCTTTCAAAGTAGATTACACTAAATAGGGAACAATATCATTTATATTTGAAAACAAATCAGCTTCCCTTAGTGGGGAAGGAGAGACAGTCATATCAGAATTATTACTGCAGGTTGACTATTCTTTTGATTTTTTTCAAGTGTAGACACCTGTTAGATTTAATAAATGGTTCTTTTTAGCTTGTTTTCATTTTCACAATGGGTGCTGTGCTTTCCTCTGCATAAAGGCTCTGTACTTGATTGTTACTGAAGCAGAGGAAAGGCTTGTAAAATTTTACTGTCCCTTTTTCCATACATTTCTAGGGATGACAGACTAGTGATAAGATGTTCCACGTAGCAACAATTTACAACATGAAAGAGAATGCAGCAGCTTCTTCACAGGAGTAACCTGAAGAACAGCCAGGCCAAAGATAAAGCTGGAGCCCAAACAGGCTGCCAAAATAAGAAGCAGCGCTGCCTATTCTGAGAAGCTTAAGTTTTATGTTAGAAAGCACAGAGAAAGGTGACACTTCTACGTAAAACAGTTTCCATTTAAAAGTCTGAAAACTGAAGGTCTGCTTTAAAACATCAGAAGCAAAAGTGCAAGAGCTGCTGAAAACAGGGATTTCAATTCCTTCAAATGAGCACGAAGCAGCATGTAGTTGTTTAAAGCATCTTGTCTCACTATGGCATGTACAAACAATGCTGGCCAAACTCACTGTTCCTGTTGTCTTTTGTAGTTCAGTAGTTGACACCACAGTCTGTAGTTCTTGGTCATTTATTATTGCACTTAAGGTGGCCTAAAAGGAAAAAAAATAATACTGTTTCCTTCTCTCTCATGCTGTGTTACCAGCACGCATGCATGCTGTTCTGTTTTCCGAATATAACTCGGAATATAAACAAAACCAAATATAACTTACAAACCTGTAAGCCTTTGCATGTCTAGGTTTATAAATATTTCCCCTTTCAACAAGGGGACAGTCACAAGTAAAGGAATCCTGTATTTATCAAAGCACAATGATAGGAACGTTAAATTAGGTAACTTTTTCCTCTCCACTTCTTAGAGGGAAGACTAATAATGACAATTAAATAGTAACTTAATTACATTTAGCAATGAAAAAGAAGGTAAGTGCATGCTGCACAGAGGATATATAATACAATGTAATATCTCCTTTGTGATTGTTTTACATATGAATTTCTATGCAGTAGTGCATGTGCATTCCAGTCTTTACCTGAGTACAGTGAGGGATGAATCCATAGACAAGAAGTCTCTCATTGTTAAATAACGACTGTATTTGAGCAGGAGCCTGCATTGGCTCTGGTGCACCTGTATTGAACTGTTGCCATTTAATAGAAACTGAACTGCATCCTGGAGACAACATTCTAGATACCTGGCTCTGTATCTGTGTAAAGAAGCAAAATAAATTAGCTCTGTTAGCAGGCTTTCAAAAGAAAATGTAATCTCTCAATAGAAAATAACATGTTTCCCACATGAATGGAACTAATTTCTTCTTTTTTTTAAACAACTAAAACAAGCCACATACTATTAGTGGTAAAAATGAGTCTAATGTTTGGAGGTAATAGGGAGAATCACTCAGACATTATTGTACTAGCTTCTGGAATAATGAGACTTCTTTTAAGTAAAAGCTGAAATTTGAGAGTAAAGTTTTTATCCATCAGGGTTGCCAAACAGGCCAGGGAGTATAGCCTGCTAAACTTAGCACCATCCCCTACATGTGAACTCTGAGACATGCAAGCAGTTCTGCACGTCTCCATGGCCTGCTCTGGATAGTTCTGCATATATCACTCAAATGACAGCCAGAATGGCAAGAGGAGAAATCTATGCTTTCATCCATTCCCCCGGGCAAAAGTGCGCCAGACACTCAACTAGCCTTGCTGCAGCACCTTTTCTACTGTCACTGTTCCAGGAGGGACCAGATTCAAGGCATAGGATAGTGCTGCAGACACATAACTATAGATGGAAACTGAAAAGCACCACATACCGGGCCCTAGATTGCCTGAAACTTCTAGACGTGCCAACAGTCAAAAGTTACAGAATACAATTGCTACAGGCTTCATCACTATAGCAAGGACAACGTAGATGGACTGTGACCTATGGCAGAAGCAAAGCCATGCTTTTCCATTCAGGGAAAATTATTTATATAGCTTAATATTTTTTAAACTTTTTCCAAGTTGGTGTTATTGCACTTAGCAAGAAAAGTACAGAAGGTCTCTCAAAAAGAATAGAAAAAAAAAATAAAATAAGTCATGGCTTTCTTGTTTTCTTTTACAAATTCAGTGACCAATCTGAATGAGAAGGTAGAGCAACTACAGGGACAAATTCTCTCCCTGATCAAAGAACTGAGGGTTCTGTACAGCTCTCATATCCCTTCCTATAGCACATGTGTTCCTGATGAAAATAAGGTAACTTTGTAATACTCAAACTAAATACTTCTCTTTCTCATTTAGTATCAATTTATAATTAAAATACAGGAAGCCTTAACAAGTATCTCTCCTTCCACCTTCTATCAAATGTTTCTTGGACTATCTCATTGAAATAGCAAAGACACATGATCCCATGAAAAGTAGTAATTCCCATTTTGAGATACTGAAGATATGCAGTATCAGATATTGATATAGCAGACAATGACCACATAGTGAATATAGTCAAGATTTATAAATGTACCTTTCTCTCCCAGTTATACTTTGATTTCAGGTCAAAGTATTCAAATGCTCCAGCACCATATTGGGACAAAGATCTCAGCATGTGTCGATTTGCTGTGGAACTAACAAAAAAAATTCTGTATGTAATTATTGAATTAAATTGTTCGTCTGGTATTATTTCTAAATATTTTGTTTTTAATTAGTACTGCAAGCCTTCTGAATCGGAATTTTTTAAATTCTATCCCTTTTTCAGGGGACAGACCAACTGAAAGCAACGGAGCCAATGAATGTGCTGCTGTATTATGAGATTTCCTAACAACATTTGAGGAAATTACATGGAACAGGATTTTTAAAAGTCACAGTGCATACCTGTGCAGAAAATTAATTTAGGTTCAAACACCAATAAGACTGCATCAAAACGATCCTGATCTTGAACTAATTAACCTCAATCTCAGTAGAGCTATTGAGCATGGACATAGCTGTCTTACAGCTAAGTCCGGTGTCAGCTAGGGAACGTTACTGTCTGAACAACGTGGATGTAACCAATATGGTAACACTTATTAGCCTGAGAGAACAGCAGGCTCTGCTCACCAACAGTCTGACTACCGTCAAGCTATTTCATAGGCATATACACAAATGAGAGCTTTATAGAGGATTAAAGGAGAACGATTAAGCAGACGAGAATTCTTTTGTGAGAGAAACAGCACAGTAGCCTTCAAACTTTGTCAGACAGAAAGTAGACTCATTCCTCAACAGGACCATACCACTGCCCTAGTGACCTAGTGAATTCTCACCAGAACTCCTCAAAGCAAAATTGAATAGTACAATTGTATCTATGCTAAGAACACATAACATCTTGGGTTTAAAGTTTACTGCTCTTTTAAATGTCTTCCTATAGATTTTGCTGCCTTGTACAACTCTGTTAAGTACAAATCTTGCACTATTTAAAAATATTTTTTTCATTTACTTGCAGATGATTACCACAGATAAAACAGATGCATTAATTCAGCCTTCTAGAAAACACTCCCTTTGTCTACACAAATGTATGAACCAGACTGAACTTCTCTTTTACACCTATTCGCCATTATTACTTTACCAATGTAACACATTAAATACAGATCCTGCCTACTGAAAGCAGATTGTTGCACATTTGCACATTAATGTTAGTGGCACAGAGGAACCATTAAAAGCCATGCCCTCTCAGACTACCAGCACTGAGGTAATCCATTGCCAAGCCTAGTTCCATAATATCAATAACCAATAATCAATGAATGTAAATATGCAGAACATGAACATAACGGGAATGTAAATATGTTGAAAATGGTGTCAGTGTGCTGCTAATGGACACATACCATCTGTTCTTTCTTGTGTGTTGATGCAAATTCTAGTATAGTCATAACATACAATTACTCTGGAAGAGCACCGGGATGTCTAGCACACGGCCTGAAGGGTGCGCCTGCCCGGTGCTGCGAGATCAGGGGAATGTTGCCTGAGCTATGGCGAAGGTGTCATTAAAAAACACCAGTCCTAGAAGAACATGACCGTCACCATCGGTCTTTATTTTGACGTACCCTTGCCAGCCTTCCCAGGACATGGTAAGAACTTAACACCTCTCTGACCCTTTCCCGTTTATGCCTTGCAACCTGAAGTATGTAGCTGTAATCCAGTTTGTTGTTTTGTTGTTGTTTTTTTTTTTAAAAGCTGTTTCAATTACGCACATATCTTTCTAGTTTGTTGTAACTGAAAACAGTCAAACTATATTGCAATGAATTTCAGTGAGGTTTTGCCTGTTCCTCTGATCGTTGGAAGTCTAGCGCTCACTTGGTCTTTAAGTAATTACCTTACAAAACAAATGAATATTAAATAATAAAATTATACAACTACTAATGTTGCATTGAAATTGCACTATTAAAATGAGACTGTACCAAAATATAAAATGCAAAGTTTCAAAATGTCAACTCTTGTGCTTTCCAATTATATTCTTAAATAGTACAGTTGTTATAATGAAGATATGAATAGGTAAGACCACCTGGACACAGAATTAACATTATTGTAGGCATCTTACTTTCGAAATTCCTTACAGATTTTCCATTCCATTATTAAAGGTAGGCAAACATTTCTGCATTTAATCTAAACATACACATATATTTAAGGCAGTATACTCAGGCATCAGACAGTTCTCAGCTTATTAACCTCTCACTTTGAAGAAATTATCAGTGATTTTAAACAAATGCAATTGCTAGCTAACTAACTTTGTACTTACCCCACACCACATGTAAATAACCTCGTATGTTGGACATTATCTTTCACAATCTGGAAGGTCACACTCTCATTCTGAATGTGCCCATCTGATAGAAGAAGAATGTTCCGGTGTCCTTGAGAAGGGAATAGCAGATTGAAGTAACGTAAGGTCTTCCATAAATCAGTGTTTCCCAATGTTGCAGTAGCAGACTGAAAAGTAAAGTATTACAATTTTAGTTTTGAATTTAATTTATTTTTTCCTGAAATAACATATAATGTATAGTTTAATCTTTATTTCATTATACATGAGTGCTGGTTTCCAAATATAAAGAACTCATTTTTAAGCTTTATTTGTTCCTGTTATTCTATAATTACTATTAAAGATAGAGCTTAAGGTCCATCTAGTCCTGTATCTTCTCTGGCTTAGGCAAAAGGTACAGGTAAAATAGGTAAGAAAAATGGTAAATTCTATTCCTGCATTGTTTTCAGAGCTTTCAGTAATCAGTGGTTTGGGCACTTCTTGAACCGGAGTTTTCATCCATACTATTGCATCTAAAAGTTATTTACACGCTCTTACTTCTAATTTGCCTAACCCACTTTCTGAATTGAATTAGTTTAGCCTCAACATCAAGCACGACAAGAAGTTCCACTGTTTATTATGCATGAAGAGGACTGTTTGGTTTTTGTTTTAAATCTGCTGACTGATCATTTTGCGAGGAGTCCTGCAATCTTTAAGAGGTGTGAAACAGCAAGTAAGCATCCCTATTCCCCTTTTTCCTCTGTTTATCCTGGAAAAGAGATTACTCTGTAAGGATTCAACAGACGCTAAAAAAAATCAGGATGAGTCCTCTCCTTGTACAGCAGGTCTTCCATATATCTGGCCACCTCCGTTTTCTGTCTCTCTTAGTACCTTTCTGACTGATGCTGAACACTGGGCTACCACTTAAAAAGGATTGTTCACAACGGTTCCAGTATCGCTTCTCTGGGTTAAATCCCAGAATTGTACAGTTTTAGTGTTTTTCCCCGCTTTGTGTTACTCTGTATTAATCACTATTTGCATCTTACCATCCCATTTTCAAGACATCCATTATATTAGTATCTTATACATTATGCTAGCATCAAGGAGCTTTAGTTACAGCTGAGAAGCCTACTTCTGGCACTGAGAAGATATGGTACTAACCAAAACCTGTTATCCTAAATAGTCTACATCTGATCTTTTGGTGCCAAAGGCATTCTCCTTTTCACTGAAAGTCCTTTGGCCTAAGTACTGCCTTTGCTTACAAATTACAGATTTCCAGAAGGAAGTCAAATTATTTCCTCTCTTTCTGCTGTGAGCAGACAATGAGAGGTATGAGACTCCAAAGGATAAATTTAGGGGGAAACACTGAAAAATGTCCTACAGCCACTGATAGCTACTGAGCTTCACTTAAGCAATCACTTAAAACCAAACTGGAATTAATCTTCAGATGTGGCTGTGCTTGTTATTAGGGAAAATAGACTTCAAATAGACTGAATTACAGAAAAAAATCTTAGAAGCTAGCCTAAAGAAAAAGAAAAAAGAGGAAAAGTCACGTAACAGAGTTTTGCAATGATAAGCACCCCATACAAAGAAGTATTCTTTACAATACAACCTGATTTACTTACTGTAACAAACTTCTTCAGTGATTCTAAATCATTTATGACGTTCATTGAAAAAGAAGAAAATTCTGTGAAATCTGTGAATAAAGATTGATATTAAGAGCATTAGAATATGAAACGTAGCAACAATATGGAAACACAAGTTTAAGTTTTAGGACTAGAATATCAGAGTAGCAGTATTCCATACCGCTACACATTCCTGCTTGCAGTTCAGTGTATTATGCTGGTTTGATAATAATGATGTGCATAAAATTAAGCCATGACAAGAAGGTAAAAGGTGGCTCTCAGGTAAAAGGGAAATAGAGAAACTCACTTGTGCCAAATTTGACTACGTTCACTCTTTGTCTGAAACCAAGTAGCTCCAAAACACGTAAAGCAATCTGCTTTGCTTGGTGTAGAGCTGAACCTGCCATAGAATTCGAGCAATCTAATAAAATAGTAACTTCATTGGACTGGTGCTCTTCTTCAAATGCTGTTTCAAACTCTGGTTGGAATACAAGCATGCAAGCCTATGGAGGGAGAAACAAAATCATCAGTGCAGTGGATAAATACTATTTCACTAGAAGTGTACCCAAACATCTTCATTTTTCTTATTATGGAATGAGAGCAGAATATAGCCGTACTTCTAAGTTTTAACAAATATATGTCATTTACTCTTAATGCCTGAAAAGTGCAACTTGCCTGTCCTTTACCTATATCCCAGGTCTCACATGAAAAACTGAAAAAGGAATTTTGTGGTTTCATGTTTTATCTGATTCACTCTACTGCAAACAGCACTGGATTCTCTGCTACAAGTTAAAAAAATAATAAAAAAAATCACAAATGTAATTTTTTACAATTATCACTGCCACCACCATCAGTTTGTGTAAACCCGAAGTGCACACCATCCTTGCTATGAACAGAGATGCTATAAAAAACAAAGGCTTTCAAAAGTGGAACAATGAAATGCTTGAAGGAGTGAAAGTGTTTCCAATAGAGAAGGAAAGGTTTGCAGTTTGGAAATACAAATTGCAGTCATCAGAAAGAAATCCCTTAACTAATACATTTAAGCAAAGCGACTCTGATTGAAAGGAAGAAAAATGAAAGACATCACTGTCAGAAAGAAAACAATCTTATCTGTCATATTACTTCTTTCAATCAATTTCAACATTGGACTGACAGGTTGGTAACGCCAATATTTTACATTTCACTTCTGCAGCATTTTACCTTATTTAAGGAAAAAAAAAAAACAAAAAGGAGCTGAATCTAACTTAAAGTGCCAGGGACTTCACAAAAACCGTGGGAGAATGAAACAGCTTCTAATAACCTGGAATCACAGATTTTAAGTTTTAAATGTACTTCTCAGACAAGGAGTTACTGGGGGTGAAGGTAAAAGGGGTTGAACTGATCCTTCCTTTCCTACCTAAACTTTTATTAATGTTTTCCAGTGGTGACAATGAGCTCTTAAAATAAAACACAGACAGATTCTACAAATATTTGTGTGTGAGATGTAAATACAGCCCTACAAATTTAATGGTTTAGAATTTTACTTATTTTTAATTAGTACAGTGATTGCGTGACTCTGAAGCTACTTAGTTTCAGCCTCAGACATGACTTATTTGTTCACTTCCATTCCTGTATGAAAAACTGTATGTTTTGTATGAAAAACTGTAGTCACATTTCTATGAAATACAAACAGCAGCACAAAGTGTTTTAAGAGAAATGACTGGACACTGTGTTGAAACAGTTACTGTCTTACAAGGCAAACGATAAAACAAAAGCAACAAGATTCTATGCAACTGAAAAGAAAACTAATTTCTGGAGAATACTCAGCTTAATAAAACAGATCAAATTGAGCACTGTCCATGGTGCGACATTTTTCTTCATCTTGTACCATCAAAATGAAACTGATCCTGTTTATTACATTTAAGCATATTCAGTATTACCTCATGAACAGTACAAGCTATTCAGTACCTCACTCATTTTATTGGGATGCTTCTCTACCCACATTCGAGGTAGGTAGACCTCAGAAATCCAGATATCTAGAACAAAGCCACTGACATCCAAGGAGCTGTCCTCCACAGTCTTAATTACAGCCTTGCAGTCCGTTTTCTAGAAGAGGAGAAAAACAGGCATTTAAATATTTATTTAATAACAATGCCATGAACATTATTTGCTTTGTGAGAACAGGGAATGACAACAGCAGATTTAATAGGGATAGTCCCAAAGCTTTTTGCCAAAAAGGTTATAGAAATTTTACAACGTACAGTTTCTCGTTACATATTACTATCTTTAAAACATCATTCTCTTTCCTGAATGTATCTTTCAATAAGAAAACAACCAAAACAGAAAGGTTTCAAGCACAACAGAAATTTTCATCTGAGAGAAACAGAGGATCGAGCTGTTTGCAGAATGAACAATGCACAAAGCCAGACAGATCTGCCAGAAGAGTTTTCTAGGATAAAAGTTCCATTTTATATACACAGCAGAACTGCCAAGTCAGAGACATAGTTACAGTGAAATTAACTTACCTTTATTTTAAGTTCATGTGTCCAACTACGTATGCGTTCAATACTAGATGGCATCTCAATAGACATATCCAGGGAAAATCCACTAAATAAAGAGAAAAGAAAAAAAAAAACCTGAATGGCACTCCAGGGAAGATGATGTTTAATCTGCATACCATGACATCTCCAAAAGAAGGAGCTATGCTTCCTGTTCTTTTTAACTCTTTGGATAAAAGTGGAGAATACTGAACTAGTTAGACAAGTTTCTGTCCCTAGGATACCCGAAGAATAACCATGCTGATTCACCAAGGTTATTCATAGTCTAAAAGGTCAGAAGGGATCAAGAGGCCATTTGACATGATCTGCTCTATAACATACTACATAACACTTTAGCCAATTATCTGTTCATTTAACCTAATTTTTATTTTCTAAAGCAAAGCTTCATAACAGACCGCCAAACTGGATTTCAGAGAAGGTAAGTTCATTGTTTTCCCTGGCTAAGTGTTCCAAACCTCACTGCTAAAACTGCATGTCTTTTTTTCTTATTCAGCTGTAATTTCGTCTTTGCTTCTTAATTTATTTCTGTAATGGCATTAAAAAGCAATTTGATAGGTGCAATCATACAAAACAAGACACATAAAAGACACAAGATACCATACAATGTCATGGAATCACCTCCCAGTTTGCAGACAGAGGTCAATGTGCATCACCTTGAGTCTGGCGGGGGGGGGTTGTTGTTTTGTTGTTGTTGGGTTCTGTGTTTTTTATGCTTTGGTTTACTTTTTATTTTTTTTAAGGTCTTCAGATTGGCATTTTGCCAACTTCAGTCAGTCTTGCCTGACAAAATAATCTCTCTTTGCTACTTCATGTTTTGCGTATTTTGGGGCTGTATTAGCCATTTCTGCCACAATTACCACATGGTTGTTTATTCCAAGTTATTGACGTACTCAGTGAGTAATAAACCCTGGGTTATTGGTAGTCACTGTATGCCAGGATATGATCTCCCAAGATCTAGATGCATAGGGCTGCAATCATTTAATCTATGTATAGCCTTGCATTTTTCAGTTTTATAGCATTTTTGTTACTGTTACATGGGCACTTTTTAATATTCTTGACCATTCTGAGTCCCAACCTCAATTATTCTTAATGTACCACGAACCTGTGTATCCTCTGCATATCCTATGAGCAATTATTTTCTATTTACAGCCATATCTCCATTATCCTTAAGGTGCTTCTGGATAAACATACAATACATACGCACAGCCCCAAAGTATCTGCAGAGAGAACGAGCCTGCAGCCAGAAAAACCTATTATGTTATTGATATCATATTAATAACTTTTCAGCTAACTTGAATGTCTTTGTGCTGCTCCCTCTAGAACCTGAAGCTGGAAAGAGTTAGACAGAGATACCTGATCTCCATCCTCACACAATAACTATTCTTGTTTCCCAATTTTATTCATATTTTTCTAGTTGAATTTCCCCCAACATTAAAAATTAAATTGTATTATAATTTGAAATACCTTTTCCACAACTGGATGTGTAGTGTATGAACTTGGTAATTTATTCCTGATATATGGCAGAAATAGCATCAAATCTTTAGCTGATCAAGACAATATTTGTACTAACCATTAGTAATTGCACTGAATAAAAGCAAGTTAATAATAGGAAATACTATTTCAAGTTTAAATATAACTTTAGAAAATTATAACAGATGTGGTTTTGTGCCTGCTTTGCTGACAGAACAAAGAAGAAACTAGGACATTATCATAAAAAGTACTTTTCATGGTTTTTAATATGGAAATATGAAGAGCATTAAGTTTTGACACATTTACTGCTACTACTACCTGCATTGCTTGTTATTCAGGTTGAGAATGGCCGTATGCAGAAATGTTACTGGGAATAAAACTATAGTACTCAGTTTCCAAGAAGTCTTTCTTTACCAGCAATATCACAGTTTCAGATAATTGTAATTTTTTATTTAAAATGCAAATGCAAAGAAGGGTAAAATATTAAGTGCAGTGATATTGAAAAAAAAATTAAGATCACGGTCTCATAAGTTTTGTGACTTAGGAATTTATATGTAATCCTTAATAACAGAAATGTTTCTGAAACAAAAAGAAATATTTAGTGAAGAAAAAGTGTATAATAATTAAAAGGTACTCTCTTATGATATTACCCTTCTAAGGATACGAAGAGATTAGAATGAAAGGTGAAATTAAACTAGTTTCTTGATAATGCAACTTACCATCAAATATTCCATATAAATAAGAAAACATTACATTTAAATGTTTTAACTTAATCATCGAAGTTATTGATAAAATAAAGCAGATAATATTAATGAAAGTAACTTACTTTTTCTGTGGTTTTACTTGTTTAACACAAACCTTTTTTATTGTATCCTACAAAGAAAAAAAAATTACCTGCACCAGTTATTAAATATTTGTATGTCATTCCTGATACTTCTATCACCCTGGACCTCCTTTATCTTATTATATCACTAAGTTGGGATTGCATGGAACGCTCTTTACTTCATTTAATCACATAGCTTTGTAATCTGAGCATCATAGCAGCTAAAATTCAAATGAACGTGTGCATGTTTCTCTCCCAAAGACAGAGTGAACTTTAGAACTCTGTATAATATGGGTCTGGAGCAGAAGGCATGATTGTTGAACAGTCAGACATGCGATACAGCTATATGATCTCAGAGGGACTAGAACCACAAGGACCATCTCTGGCTCTTCGCTAGGATTTAAACACAGAGATGACCTCCCATCCCACCTGTGGAATTTAGGAGCCATCAAGGGCATCCAAAGAAACAGATGGGCAACCTTGTCCCTGAAGCAGAGAAGAATAATAGCAGAGTGTTCAGCAGATGCTCAGATACTGTTTCATAATGGAGACAATACAACGTCTTTGCAAGCCAAAGGAGGAACAGCAGCACAGAAACAGCAGGTAACTCAAAATACGAGATCTAACATGTGCCCAATTCAAGTCAAATTTTTAAGTCCTGCAGGAGAAAATAAAGAGATAGATAGAGGCGTTCTACGAATCACTGCATTCCTATGTTTGTGTTCACGTTGCTTTACGACAAGAATGGTTATAAACAATTGTTTTCTAAAAAAAGAGAAGAAATTAAAAGGAAAACAAACATAAACTTACTGAAGCCTCTCGTGTAACTGCAATTCCCTAGCCACAGAACTTTTGCTTCAAAACAAGAAGATGCTGTTTTAAGATTGTATTTTAACCAACCTGCGTGTTTTCATTTAATGCTTTGTCCTGTTGCAATGGTGACACAGAAGCAGGGAGATGAAAGGTGATACAACCATGCTGAAAACTCAGTTCAGTGATATAGGTGATTTTGATCACAACTGTACAATTTGGAGGTAAGTTTCCGACACTTATTACGAAAATATCCTAAAAAAAAACCCAACAACAAAACCCATAAACTAGCTTTAGTGACATCATTAAAGCCTATGTTTTCCAAAACAATAATTTAGTTGAAACTGAAATCAAATGCTAACACAGAAACTACTATTTGATTTTGGCGAAGTCTAAGAAAAAAGGGGATTATGATATGAAATGTCAAACTTCCAATAATTCCTTAATTTCTAGCAAAACTGATCAATAGTAACTAATTAAATCAATCTTTTACAAAAAAAAAATAAAAAAAATGAAACAACCTGAAAGAGACATAGCTGTTTTATATAAGCCATAGCACATATTTCAAGAAACAATAGTTGTTTTTAAAAATGATGAAATGTATGGTCCAAATAAGGTCCAAATAGTAAAAATGAGCTTCCCAAAAAAGACATGATTCAGCAGCAAATCTATAATTGGACAACTGCAAAATTTTCAAGTAGGTACTAAACCACGATATTCAACATACCGGTGCATCTTGGTCCATCAGATAAGCTCCATCACCCTGCCTGATAGCTTTCCGATATTCTCTATGTGCTTGTTTCTTTTCTTTAACCTATGAAAGATTGTTCCAAAATAAGTCATTTCATCTCTATAGACAGAAAACTTAACCAATATTCTCTTAAATGACATGACTACCTTGATATCCAGTCAAGTGGTAACAACAAAGGATCTTCAGATTGAAGGAACTACATCAAAGGCAAAGTACAATAACATTTTACCTCTCCAATGACGTGTTTTCCATTGATAAAAGCTTCAAATCCACAAACAGCAGCTTTATCATCCAAAGGAAAGACATATTTAGCTTCAATTGGTTTACTGTTTTGATTGGTGTAGGTCTGAAACATTACTACCTGAAATGAATATTTTTTGTGTAACTGTAATGTTAAAATGTGATTAAAACATCAATACTTCAAGCATAACAGCATCACTGCTTTGTACCACAAAACGTCAACAGGCATGCCACAACTGGAACTTCGATTTCTACCTTAGAATTGAATGTGTAACATTCATCAGTGCTTGACAAATAGCTATCTCCTGAAACATGCAAGGAGCTATAGAACTTTTAATCTCTAAATCATTAATTGAATCTCTTCCAGAAAAAGAGTAGACTATGACCTTCTAAAGGTTATCTGATATACTGGCAGAGCTGGAGCTGTTGCCTACAAAAGAAGTCACCACTCAGTAATAGTTTCTAGCCAGTAAGGACTAAACAAGAAGGAAGAATAAACCTCTGCAAAAAAATATTTTTACAATATACTAAAAAGTGTGTTTGGAAAGGCCTATGTTACTTCTATACCTATAGTATCCATCTTCTAATGACAGAATTTCTCTCTCAGGTGGCAGATTGCACCTGACTTTTTTCTCACATCTGCTCTTCTGTTTACTTCCCATGTGTCATAACAAAACTCTAGCAATTCCTCCTTCCCCTTTGCTGCCATTCTTATTGTCCCTTGCCACCTGATCATTTCTGGTTTATGCTCTGTACCTCAGCCTTACAGACTATTTTCTGCTTTGATGGACTGGGTCATAGAACAGATGCCACTGGATAGTAATTCATTGCATAGCAACCCAGACAAAACCCAAACCAAAACAAACTCAAAACCAAACAAAATAACCCCCAATAATCCCTCATAAAATGAATAGTTGTTCAAAGGAATCAAACTCATCAGACAACAGTTGTGAATGTCCGAATAGCTTACACACAGAATCATTTGCAGACAATGCTTTCAAAACATTTTCTCTACTGTTTTCCCCTGCTTTCTTTTTTAAAGCTTTAGCAACAACATATAAAAAACATTATTTACTTTTATGAAGCTACTTTGGCACTGGAAACCCCTGAATACAGATTCGTGTGGAGACACACACGTGCCAGAACTCAGTAAAGCCATAGCTTCAGCATGACCGAGACTGTTTAAGGCACGATGCAATTGGAGGGGGAGGAGATTATGGAATTATGCCCCAGGACTGGAAAAGACCTGTGATTTGACAGAATGTGTTCTTAGGGTATATGTACTGAAAAACAAAGTGGGCCCTTATTTTAGCCTGCTTAGCTAACTTTTATTAGCTAATTTTGAGGTTAGAATAGCAAATTCTTTTGTATTGATTGATATTTTACTTGTGACAGCTAATTTAGGTTGTTTAACCAAAGCCAAAACCAAAACACAAATACATTTCCATAAACCTTTAATCATCCTAGGTATTTCTCACTGGTTTATAATTCAGCTGGCAAACAAGGAAGTCTTTTAAAGGGAACAGAACACATACAATACTGCAGAAAGTTTCTCCGCAATGGTGACTTGATTATACATAGGCAGAAATCAGATTTAAAAATAAAGCCAAGCCTTTCACTGTCCAAAGAGCTTTTGGCATTTGTTCGACTATACATCTCTAAGAATAAAAACTGTTTCCACTCAGTTTCAGGACTTCCCTTCATTTAGAGATTGAATTGCCTTTTTTTTTTCTTTTCAATTAACTAAACACTAAATAGCATATTGACTAAAGCACTATTTAACAAGTGGATTAATTTTTCAAGGCTGAGTTATGGAAAAGGACAACAAATAGCATACTCTACCTGTGCTACAAAGTCTATTATCCTCGCTTTGATATAAACACCTTCCAGAGGGACAGGATTTCCCAATCTGTCCTGAAGACCAGTTTTTACAGGATTTGAAAGATTTGCATTTGGTAATTCATAGCCTAAACAAAGAGTTTACAAAAGATTAAAAAGATATTTTTTGAAATACACATTCCAAAACTAATCCTATATCAATGGCCCATGTTTATTTATGCAATTCACAACACAAAAGTAACACTCAGTTTCTGTTATGAACACTGGAGTTGTATTGCTGAGCTGCAGGCTCTGTCTAAGGGATCATGAGTTCATGATAGTTCTTTAAGGTCTTACAAGGTCTTTTTTTAGAACCTTGCATTTGAATTATTTAAAGACCATCTGATGATTTATGCAAAAGTGCTCCCTGTGCTTCTCTTGAAATGCACTGTCACAGGAGGAGATGCAACTGCTGTTGGTAATTATGCGTATAGGAAATCTGTTCAAAACAGATGCTATACAGATGCCACATGATAATCACTAATTGGGTAACATCCGCAAACAAACCACAAATTATGTTTTATTATGTTATCTTCACACATGTACTCTAAAAAGGGTTCTGATAAGCATTTAGGAAACTCTGGAAGCAACTCAATATACAAACGGAAAACATTTCTTACTCTCCTGCTGTAAATGACATTGAGACTCTGGCTCATTGTTACCTTGCTCCAGTTCCACCCCAACTGCAGGCTGAAATTGTTTTATTTGATCTTCAGCAAGGCAAAACTTAACGACATATCTAATTTTAACCTGACAGGTTTTATACACGACAAATTCATCATCCTGGTAGAAACAAAGAAAAGTATTTTACAACAAAACCAAAGCTGTAGATAATATATAAACCAATGCAAATTGATTAAGAGGTAAACCTAAATGACACATCATTTTTTGAAAAATGGTAAGGATCTGACAGCTTTTATTTTCACTCCCCTAATCTCTCTGTATCACTACCACTTGCATCTCTTATCTTCTTACTTTGTATTCACCACAATTCTTATATTTCCTTTTCTCCATAAAGCGCAATGATTCCTCAAAATAACAAAGAACTAAAAAAGTAAAAAACAGGTGGATATCTAGACAGCAACTGTTATCCGTTAGTGTGCCACTCCAGCTATCATGCCCGCCTTGGAGTACCAACCTATTACGGACAGGGATTTTTATCATCTGGATTCATTTACAAAACAATGAACCATCCATGGTAGTGATTTCTTATTCCATGCACAGTAGAATACTGCTTCCAAATAACAATTTAAATATCACAGACCAGATATTTATACAATGATTAAGTTATAATAAAAGGTAATATTTACATTTTTCTTTTAAGTATTGTTTTCTTGCAAGAATTCTTTACAAATAGCACTTTAGAGGCTTAGAATTTTTAAACGCACTTTACAAGCTGCAAGACAGACAAAACTGATTTTATGCATTATTGTCTAGCGATTTAGCATCTGAACTGAAATGCAGGTTAAATTCATTTTATTATCTATCAGTGGTACAATAAATCCAAAATCTGGTGCCTTTTCAAGTGCCCAACACTGCAGGATCAGTACCTCAAAGTCTGAAGAGATGTCTGCTGTTTTACGGACTCCATGCACACTGTCAAAACCTGATGGTGCATTATTTAATGAATAATCTTGTTCATATAAATCTAAGCAGGATCCAAGTGCCACGTCACAAACTGCCAGGAGCCGGGTTCCATCCACTTCACTAGGTGAAGAATACTTAATACTGGCACTATATGTAAAGAAAGATCAGACACATTTCATTAAAATTTATATAAATGTAAACATCATAGGGGTTTAAGGATACACAAGTACTTCTGAACAGATGGACAGGAATAAACTTTTTAATTAAATGATGTTAAAAATATTAATAATTATATCAACTTAATTTGAAAAGCAAAAAGAACACAGAAAGGATAAAGTGAAGAGATATTGTCATTATTCAGACCTAACAGAATCACTGAAGTAAATGCCACTGCCCAGATTCCCGATGTCAGTTCTTTCCAGGCCATGATCTTCAACAACCACTTTCGGCATTAGCAGTCCTCTAGAGAAAAACAAGGTCACACAATGAATGAAGTACAAAATACTTTTGCATGTAGCATGTGGGCTAATACACATCGTGCAATCACGAACCACAGAGGATAAAAACAAAATACACTTTACAGAAATCATCCATAGACACTCAAGGAAAATAAAGTCTATTCATAAAAAAAATAAATCCCAAAGTCATATTAATCACCAAGACACTGCTTACATCAGCAATAAAGACTGTTAGTTTTTCATTAAGCAGAAAACCAATGCATTTTCCAGATTCATTGCCAAACACTCAAAATACTTCTTTTGGTTATTAGATGAGTAGTTCTATGTTTCTAGCAACTGTGCTGTATTCAATTTCAAAAACCTATGACATTTTTATATCTAAGAAAAAGAAAGTATGAGTTTTAAAGGTAGAATGCTGGGAAATGGATACTTGGAAACTTCTCCAATGTTCGATTTGCAAACCTATTAAGTGTAAAGACACCATCCTTAAACTGTTTGAGACATTTAATTTATTACTGATTGATGCCCACAGAAAACATTTCATATAAAAAGAATGTAAGAAGATACAATATTTAAATAAATTCACCAGTTTTGTAACTCACAATTAAAATCTGCAGTATGAGGAAAACAGAATGCTAATATGACTTTTGAGGTATTTGAATTCTGATAGTGTTATTTATCAGCTATGTTCTTTAAAATATCCTTAAATTTTCAGTGGCTGGTATTCACCGCGTACATACTATGATAAGGATTTAAATATGTCAGGCTACTAGAGGTTATATTATTTTAGCACTATTACAATGCCTGAGTGATTCCATGGTATTCAGTCACAGAACCAGATATTCTGTTATTCCCGAAAATTATGATAATCTAAAAAATACGCCAAATAAAGCAGTTGTGGGGAAATAATGTATAGAAGTGGAAGGAGGACATCGTCAATGCAATTCTTTCCTAAAGCAGAATAAATTTTCCACACAGCCATTACTCCCCATTTTGTCATTTTTCATCTGGATTGAAACCACACTCCTCCTCATCATATCCAAAAAGCTGCATTCCAAGTCTAATCTAGCCGGACAGTAGTTAAATTTATCATTACAAAAGATTGATTTTTCCTTCCAGAGGTCTGTAGAAGTATATGGATGTTCATACACAGTTAACATTAATAAGTTAATTAACATAAGTTAACATTAGGTTAAACATAATGCAAAAGAACTTAATATTAAAAAAAAAGAGTCAACGTACATTTAAGAACATAGTTAAGCCTCATTCAATGTCACAAAAAAGGGAATGCAAATTTTTACCTGGAAAGAATTCCCATGAAGTTGCGCACAGATGATGCATGGAATAAGGATCGAATGTTTCCAACACTGCTCAGAAATTCTGCTGTTTCAGTTATTCTGCCAACCCTATACACTTTTAAAATTTTCACTGGACAGTCACTACAAGAAATTTGAAATTATCTTTGAGATCGCATGACTTAGTGCATTTAAGATCAATACACTCTTAAAAGATAGTCTTATTCTAAATCTCAAAGTAATGTTCAACTTTTTTTTTTTGTTAGCAATTTGGGTGGCAATTATTTGGGTATAACCACTTAGTAACATGTAGTTGCTAGGTAGGTTTAGACCTTAGCTGCTTAACAGCATATTTACTCAGTAAAAACAAACTTGGAGTGACTATATATGTATAATTGAAGCCCACTTAATTCTTCCCTGTATTAATGATCCAACCATTGACTATTACATTTCTAGAACAACCTTCTCTTTAATTTCTCCATATTTACCCATTTTTAAATTTTATTAACAAAAGAGACAGGGTGCCCAGTTAGAGGCCAATGTCAAGAACGTTAAATAGAATTATAGGCAAATCTGCAGAACAACTTCCCAGAAATATGTCTTTTTCACACAATTGAAAGCTAACTAGAAAGGGATGGCAAGTTCTGAAGTTCTGTACATAATCAAAAGGTGACCAGGTATTCTCTCCCACCCCCACCAAGTTCATTCACACAGAAAAAAATTACTTGTTTTACTCAGCAGAACCCCAAATTACACTTTTATGTTTACTTTTCAGTTATTGTATAAAATGCCTGTAAATAAATACTGAGAAACAGTCAACAAGTCCAGACCCCGTATATCTTATTTTAATAGCTTATATAAATAGATAGCTCTTTACAACTAAAAAACAGGGAAAAAACCCACCAAAATTGACATTATTATCATTTTCAGTTTTATTTTATATTTACCTCCATTTTGTTCTGTATAAGTTATGGTAAATATGCAGCTCTGCAATCCCATTAGCGCAATCAACACTGCACAGTAACAGAACCTGATAATTCAGTCCTCTTTAGAGGTATTTTGTGCACTATACCTTGAATTTTACTGGAATCATTGCATAACTATTAAACACTCACTTGTAATTGTTTTTTAACACTTGTTGTTCAACACTGAGAAATTCAGAACTCATTGAGTCAACAGCTTCAATCTTGCACCTCAGAGCCCGGTATTTGGCCAAAGATGATGGGTTTGGGCATGACATATTTGTTTCACGTATATTGAGCATGTCTCTGATTAGCTAGAAAATACAGATAGAAAATTATGGATACTTGTTACATTTTAATTAAGGAAACTTGCAAACCAGACGGAATTTTATAAAGTTACAGTATTGTTACAAGTAACAATGAAATGGAATACTCAAAAGAACATTTCCACAGTTTGGAACAAGAGCAGACAGCTGTAGAATTCCATGAAAAAAATTCAGAAGAAAAAGGTATATGGAAAATAGTGTTACACTGCTTCTGTACAAGCTTTGGATGGAGCTTGCTCATAACAGCTCCACAAAACAGTGTTTGTGCTTGGTTACCATTTTGATTTTGCTTATTAGGCAATTCTTACTTGTTAGAATCTGCCTTTGTGTCCCTGAGGCCACTGTCCAGCTAGGGCAGTAGCACAAGGTACCCATGTTATTTTCTCAGATCAGGAGAAAGGAGGACATCTAACTTTGAAAAGATTGTAATGCTACGCTTCACTAAGCCATGGGAAAGCTTTATAAGACATAGTAATTTTTTGATATCAGAAATCTCAAAAGGTTTGAATTATCAAAATATTTCCAAGGTTAAAGGCACTATTAACATTTGTTCTTTTAGAACAGTAAGGAGCCTCCTTCCCTTTACCTCTCCCCCTTTATATTTTCTGACTTACTGAAGACTGACTTCTGGATACCCTTGGCCAAAAGAAAGAGGTATCTCTGGCAGAAACTATGGAATTTACATTTTAATCGCAACACAAGGAAGAAATTTGGGTTTGCTCTGTACTTAAAAGAGTGATGAAGCTGTCAGAGCTCTGAGTGCCTCTCACCTCTCCAGAGGGCCTGGCTCCTTGAGCTCAGGGCTACCTTTGACAGGGCAGCTGTGGAGCCTTGAAAGAGAGCTATGAGAACACTCAGCAGATTCCTGCCCCTCTTTTGCACAAGAGATGCCTTTGAGCTTAGGCTCTTGCCCTTGGTCTTCCAGCTGAGATATGTTGCCTATATGCCTGCATCCAGCCTCCCCCCTCCCTGATTCTGACCCAGATCCTGTGGACTTGAGTTCCTGGTTTGACTTTGGACCTGCCAGACAAGCCATAATGAAGAGGCAGTCTGGACTGACCCTGGCTACCAGCAGTCACTGTCACCTGCTCTGCTCTTGGGTACCATGGGACTAGAGCTGATGGCAGTGGTGTAACTGTCCTGGCCTTGCTCACTTCACCCCAAGCCCCGTCCGCCCGCCCTTGCTGCTGGGTGCCAGGGCTGCATCTGTGTGCGCACTCAGCACACCTCGTTGGCAATGCCCCTGTCAGGATGAGAACTTCCCAGCTAGTTTCTGCACAGATGAGGCAGCGGACTGACCTGCAGCAGTGTAACAGCACTCCCGATCGACTGAACTCCTAGCCAGCTTAAAAATGAAGGAACTGACTAAGTAGTACAGGAGCTGAGGGGGAGCTACGGGAGAGATCCTTGGAGATTCCCCTAAGCAGGTAAGCTACGCTTAGACCAACTGAAAGATGTTATCTGTTTAGATGTGCTGACTAATTCCTTGCACTAACAATCCAGGCAGCCCACGGAAGTCCCCCAGGCAGTTTGTGCTGCAGAAGTAGAAACAGACCAAGCTGTACACAGATCGCTCATCTTAAATAGTCTCTAGAAACTGTTCCTGCATATGCAGGAAAGGATACACAGAACAGTCTTTGCATATAGTTAAAATAGCTTAGATATATTTTGCATATAGTTTAAGATAATCAATAGAAAGCGATTATGTATGTGCTGGAGTAGTTGCTAGAGTCAGCTGGATGATAACAGTTCGGTGATTCTCATTTGATCCAGCTGAAGATGCCATCAGAACAATGACTGCAATGGAAACTCCTGTCACCATCTGGACACCAACTGGTCTTCCTGTTCAAAACGCTGAATTCCCCCCATGAGCATTACTCTATTCATTAGATTCCAATGAATTATTTCTTTGAAACTGACAGCCTATGACTAGCTGTGCCAAGCATTCTGTCAATTTATCTAGTGAGCATGTTCAAAACTGGTGTAGCACAGTGCAGATCGGGGCTTACAATCAGGGCAGCAACTGGAAAAGTTACCTGACACAGGTCCTGTTTTCTAGATAACAGCTTTTTGGAAACTTTATAGTCTATGTCAGTTTTGTGACGTATAACTTGATAGAATTCCATCATCATTTCTTGTAGTGCCACTTCGCCAGCTCCCTCATTGAGTGCATTCTTTACTTGCAGTAAAATACCTTCTGCTTTGCTCACCTTTAAAAGAAGAGATTATTAAACTGAAAGCTATTGCAAAATTGCAGAAAGAGTGCAAAGCAATAAATACTGAAAATGAATCATTTAATTCCACACTGAAATAAAACTTTAACTCTTGTTAGTGCAATATCCACAAAATATTTTCTTGCAATTGGATTATTATTCTGCCCTTACACTGGGCTACTTACAAAGTACTTCAAGCAGAGCTAAGAGACAGTAAAATAACCTCCCTGAAATAAAACGGAATATGAATCAGATTGAACAATTACGTTCCTTAACATCTTGTTGATTCATATTGTCAGCTTTAACGCATGATGAAATAACAAAGTAGAGGACAATAAATTTCTTACTGTCTACCTGCCCTAGTTCATCCTAAAATACATAAAGCAGAGTAGAATTCCTATTTGTAAAGTGCAATCTAAAGATGAAATGAAAGCAATGATTAATTTTAGACAGTTTGCCCAGACAGAGCACAGATTTGCTTGTATCTGTATATTCCTTCTCAATTTGGAATTTTTCCAAGAATACTCTATATTATTTTGTCTTCTCGAGGCAGCAGGAGGAAAAAGGCAAAATGCTTTTTAATTTACATGAACCACAGGCAACGGCTAGTAAAATGTTCACATCAGAGGCTGCATAGCAGTATCTTACTGCAGTTCAGTATTGATGCAAGACTGGTCTCTGTCTCACAAATGCCTTTGGGAGAAAAATGGAGGTTAATATAATTGAACAGCAATCCACTTCTTAATTATTCTGTTTCAAAAATCCAGATTTTTTTTTCTTTCAATACAAATGCTATTTCTCTTACAAGTTAATTATAAGTGGGAAGATTTAGTGAAAACAGTGTTACCATATTCTCACAGATTAATGCATTGAGATACAGAATCTTTCAGGTATATGGTTCAGCTCTTGCTAAAGTTACCAATGACTGAACATAATTTATCAAATATTTATCAAATTGCATCTACCTGAAATATGTTAGGACTCTTAATATCCAAAAAATTGCATGTCATAAAAGCATTTACCACAAACAGCATTTCCTTATGTCTTTGCTGATTCATGCAATGGACTCACTACTGTCTCTGAGCACACATATACATTATTACTAATGTTCTAGTTACTCACCAGAACCTACATAAATGTGTATTATTTCCACATCATAAAGTGAAAGGAATATTCTTCTACTATACATCAACTGAAGAGCATCAAGAGTGAGTTTCATATAGTAAGATTAGGGCAAAGTCATACCAGAATTGGGGACCTTCTACTGGCAGAGCTCTTCCATTTTAAAACCAATATTTTGCCTTCAGTGGTAACAGAGATGAATACAACTTTCATCTTAAACAGTCATTTTATTGACTGTTTGTTAAGTTATATGGACTTAAATTACATAAATAAGCATTATCCTCTTAACTGTCTAGGGAGCAAAGCGAAAGAATTGAAGTATGTGGAAAAGTGGGATTAAACGAGACACAGACTTAAAGGGGTGGATAGGCAGTTACTCTTAATAACTGCTGTAATATCCAAAGGCCTTCAGGAATAGCTGTGTGTTAGTTACCTGTGTCATCTGATAATGCAGACAGGGACTATAATTAAAACTTTTTTCCATTACAAGAGAACGTCTGACTGAAGTATGGTTGAAACATACTGGCAGGAGACAGTAACCTGCTATTACGCACTGCCTTCTATGACAATCTTCTTACGTGACTTATCTCATGGAAGGGATCCTCCCATAAGAATTGTGTCAATTGCTATGAAATGGAAAAGACAACCATCTGCCCTAGGGAGTACACCATGTTTTTAGTGTCATGATTCTAAAGCAAAATTTGAGATAAAAATTTCTGAAGCGTGGATTTGTTGAAGTGCAGGAGTCTCAAAAGTGCAATTAACCGATCCCAATCTGAAACACAACATATGTGTTTGCTGGGAAAAAATTATTCTAACAGCATTTATATATTCATCCTCACAGAGTAACAAGAGTTAACTTACATCATTTAGGCTTATGTTGTTTACTGATTCAAGTAGTAAACTATCCAGGTGGCCAATAGCTTCTGCCCAGATCAATTCCACAAAATCACTAACTTCCTGACATATAGCACTTGAATGGATGGCTTCTTCTAGAAGTAACTGTAATAAAATAAACACAATTCAGTGAAAAGACAAAGATGCAAGTCACATCAGTGAAGTTCTTACACAGATAATTAAACTTTCCTATCCCCATAAACAGTACAGCGCACAATGCTCATTCATGCTTAGTATAATTTCTTCAGTCCTATCGAACTGAAGGGAAGGTTTGCTTTTATAAATTCTTCCAAGTGGTGAGCACGGCAGGCCAGATGGCCATGACCTCTCTTGAAAACAGAGACATAAAGTCTTAGAGAAGACAGAAGTTGATTTGCTTGATATCTTTACTGGTACATTGTACTATCAGGTACATGGACATAATAGTCTGCAGACCCCAGCCACTTCCTTTTTTGCACAGCTGGTAAAAGAACAGATGGCCAGTGTTTTATAACATCTCAAACAGATGACACTAGATGTCTAGTGTAGAAAGCTCTGGTGGGAAAGACATTATTCCCATGAAAATAAAAAATTGGAGCACCAAACTACAGTAGAATAGAGAGGCCACGAAAATCAGTGCAATTCTATGAATCAAAAAGACTTGTGAAAACAGATTTTCTCGTGTTTTTCTGAGGAACGTTTAATATTAAAGTATTTACTTTTTCTCACTGTTCTACAAATCCAGAAGCTGCCATTAAACACTTCTCATACAAATTTGGACATTCTACATTACTTGTTTACCTAGAATCAACCACATAGTTTCTGAGATCACTAGAGGACATATGCGGGCCATTCAACATTGTTGGATATAATCTATATGCCAGTTGTGCCTTATAATAGAAACTAACCATGGTGGAAGAGAGAAGCTGATAAAGTACAGTGAGAACAAATTTCTGTCACACTACAACCATTTTAAATAGCAGTAAAACATTGTCTGAAGAGTACTTCAGAAAGCAGAAGCCAACTGCTATTGCCCTTGGGAGGAGTCCTGTTACTGATTTCAATACGATCTACAGCAAGCCTGTGACATCTGTACAGCATGCAGAATAATTTGGCAAAGTCATACATAGAATGGTCTAGGTTGGAAGAGACCTTTAAGATCATCAAGTCCAACCATTAATCTAACTGACAAAACCATCACTAAACCATGTCCCTAAGTACTATATCTACCCATCTTTTAAATACCTCCAGGGATGGTGATTCAACCACTTCCCTGGGCAGCCTGGTCCAATGTTTCACCTTTCAGTGAAGAAATATTTCCTAATATCCAGTCCTAACCTCCCCTGGCACAACTTGAGGCCATTTCCTCTTGTCTTGGCGCTTGTTACTTGGTAGAAGACACCAATCCCCACCTCTCTACAACCTCCTTTCAGGTTTGCTATATGTGATACCTAAAAAGTGATGTGCTCATTAGCTCATAATGCATCTACTGAGAAAAAAACCCATATAACGAATATGACTACATTTGCTTTTAATGTGTTTACATATGGGGAACATTCACTCAATATTCCAATAATTTCAAAACCTTTACATATAAACAGTCTCCCTTAACCTACAGCTGTATCACTGTAATCTAGACAATGTTTACCCCATTCAGAAAATTGGAAACTAAACCAAATCATTAAGGACAGAAAAGTGTAAACATGCAAGTTGTACAAACCTGTTGCAATTTTGTAGAAGCTAAAGATTCTGCTTCTGGTGGAAAAGTTTCTCTGAGCAGGAAATCCTGGCTCTTTAAGTCTGCAATAAAAGTCTCGTACTTTTCTCTTATTTCTTCAGCAGTATTAGTTACAAATTGTTTATTATTCTGTAAATTGAAAGAGTAAAGTTAGTCAAAGAAACCACATAGAGACTTAATTAATCAATTTTACCAGACACAGCTCTAACAGCTGACAATCCACATGTAAGTTCTGGGTTGTGATTTAATAGGCTTCCAGCAAGGCAAAGCTTTCATCAGGCTTCATGGGACAATAACAAGCACAGGACTCCATATACAAACCCCACAGTGACAAGAGAGGTTCATCTAAATGTGTGCTGGAATAACTTGTTTTATCAATTGAACTATTCAAAATTAATCCCTGATGCAGCTCCTTTGACTTGAATCTAGTGTTGTTACAATGACACAGGCAGTACGAGCTGTACCAGAGTGCCTATGTAACTTGTATGCTGAGAAATACACTTAGGCTGCCCTCAAGACAAGCTTTCCCGTCTCTCAATGGTATGTCCAGAATATCACTCGCTATAGCATTTCAGCATGTAAACATGTTATTATAAGTTTAGATATTGCCAGGAAAATATATGTGAGTATGAGGCAGGTGGATCCAGGACCATGCTGTGCTGCTGTCAAGTCCCCAAAGAGTTCTTTTGAGCAAACTGTAAGCAAACACAGAGTAGAGGAGCCAACTATAAATCAAACTGTTTATGATAAAGCTTAACAGAATGACCTCCTATCATCTATATCTAAGGAACAGCCTGCAAATAAGAATCAAATGCATCTGAAGCTCTCTAGAATGGGTACGTTCGATGTGCATAAAGAAACAAACAGGTAATGTCAATGTGTGGTTCATACCTTTGTTCCATCTGATGTACTGAAGTTTGCATATAGTCGAAACGGAAACTTGCAACGCTCTTGGGAACACTGTAATTCAATAACTACAAAATCTTTGCTTTCCTTCGACTTGACCTAAATGGAGAGATAAATAAAGCCCCGCAACCCCCAATTTATTGCTTAATGGTGTTTCATTCACATGATGTTGCATCAAGTACTTCCCTTTGTCCTATTTATTTTTTCACCCAACTTAGCACCGCTATGACTGGCTAAGAAAAGAAGCAGAATTACTTATTATTTGTATCACAGTAACAAGCAGAAGCCCCTCTCATGGCTTCACTGTACTGATTGCTGTGTATTTCCATCATTTTTGTGTTTTGAAAGATTTTTTAATAACAAAGTTCAAAATTTAAATTAGACTTAGCACATAACAGCTATGATAACGTACATCTTGTCAGAAGCAAACATATTATTCTACTGCATTACTTTGGTGAGAACACTACAGCGATAATAGAAAAGCTTTATTTGGATAGAATTAGACTGCAATGAAAGACAGAAAGCACTTTTCAATACACCTCTTTGCATTGCTGTACGTGATAACATAGAAGAGTTACTGTTGATGTGTATAAAACTATAAACCTTTTATTCATCTACTGATCCTCCTACATTCTCTCACAATAACAGAAAGGCTTACTTTTTCAAGGACACTGTATTTTGCTACCTCAAAATCTTGGGGGAAAAAAGAAGTATCTTGGTAATTTTCACCATGAAGTCTGGAATGGAATCAGAATGATTAAAATCACATATGCCCAGTAAATATTGTACTGTAATAGGCTGCAACATCATACTAAAGTAGGAACTAATATAACAAGATAAATCTATTTTTCAGCAGCAAAATAACAGCAACAAAAGTTTTGACAAATGAAATCCCACACAGACAAGCTGCTGCACTAACAGGCCAGAATGTCTAATGTGAACCTGAAGACTAGATTTCAATCTTCATTCTTCAGAAAAACTATGGATGCAACACACAATAAATGTATTTTCATTGCCTAGTTACACATTAATTTTTTAATAGCTTGATCAGCTACCAGTGCTGCCTGAGGCTAATTCCTCCCTTACTCTTGACTTTCACATTAGGATATATAGGTGTAGTTATATTCTTCAGCATCAGGACTTTTAGACCAAGTGTAACTTCTCGTACATTCACACAAAGTAACTAAATATCTGCCCTACGACTGAACAGTAGTCTCTAAAATTGAAAGCTGCATTTTGTTAATAGATTTAAGAGCGCCGGAGCTGGTTTTGTTGCTTTAACTCAATAATTAAAAACAGTTGTAACAATACTGCTTCCCTATCAACTAAGACCAGTCTCAGTTATCTTGATTTTCTCCCAAGAATTTTCATGGGAGAAAGAGATGCTCAGCACTTCTAAAAACAGTGGATTGAAAAAAACTGTGTGATAATAAACAGAGCTCCCATCAGAAAACCATAAAGCTCAGGCATAGTAATGCCTGGTGAGTTGGTAGAAGCTTTGCATGTATTAGGGAGCTGGACTGTAGGTGTCCACTGAGATGGAAAAATGTAAAATAACTTTCCAGTCACATCTGAAGGTTCAAAAAAAAAGAAAAAGAAGCCGTTACAAATTCATACATACGGCATACAGAAAATGAAGAAAGAATAATTTTATCTTCCACTACATTATTAAGATTATGAGAGCCATTTCCAGGTGTCGATGGAACACACTGGGAAGTGGGTTTTTTTGTTTTTTTGGTTGTTTTTTTTCAATTTACAGAAATATCAACACAGAGGTATCAAAATACATCTTTAATTTTATTTTATTTTACCTAAGAGTCCTCACTTTGGCCTCAATTCTTCTCTTACTGTCTTCAATAACAGTAAGGTTGGAATAGTTGTTTTCATTTTTTTTTGTGGCGTTTTTCTTTTCAGATGACGACAGGTTTTCCACATCTGCAATCAAAACATTTATTTACTTGGTATAATAACTGGTTTCTCTAATTTAATTTATGAATAGTCAATAAAAACAATACTACTACTTAATATTGATAAATATTTTACACACTGAAACAAGTTAACCAGCTTCTAAGGTCCCATTTTATTCCACCTTATAACTGGCAGGATACGGAGTCAAGTATCGAAGGGCAACTGCCCCAGCTGCCTCACTGCTAGAACCAGAGCTACCCCAGGCTATGCCAGAGCTTACTCCCTTCAGGCACTTCTTTTTTTTTTTTTTTTAAAAAAGTTGTAAGTTGTATAGATACAGTGTATGAATGCAGTTTTACTTTTACCTTAAAACTATTTAGGCTTGTTACTGAATGGATCTACCAAGCTCCAGACATGCACACCCACGGCCTCTGCTGTGCAAAATCAGATTTGTCCAACAGACTCAATGACACAGCAAACGTACAAATGCGGGGGTCCTGATTCTCAAGTCTTATATATAGTTCTGAAAATCGGACTGATTCATGACATGAAAATGTTCATAAAATAAGATGTATTATCTCAAAAGTAACTACTTTTAAAAATAATCAAAGGAAAGACTAGCATCCAGCAAAAGTAAAAAGAAATAAAAAGCATAGTTACTAGGAAGAAAAAAAGAGAATTAAAACACTAATAACTTTCAGGATGATAATTTTTTGCTGACTGCACACATTCAATAGAATTATCTTTCTCATCTCTTTTTGGTGTTCTTTTGCTTGTTTCATAGCATTAAAATGAACATTTGTCTTTTTTCCTTCTACACAGTGTTATGGTAATTTGCATCTGGACCATGTCACACACTGGAATGCTTGAGGTTCTTCTATTTTAATTATGCTGCATTAAATATTTCTAGCCCATGTTAACCTTTTCACTAGCTATCTTATTTTCTCATAATATTGAGTTCAAAACATAACACTTCCTCATACTGAAAACCACTGTGTTCTGTAGAAATTAACTAAAATTTCGAGGTTATTTCCAACTTTATTGCTAGTTTCCATGGTTGCTGATTTCTTAAAAGCTGGTTCTAAATATTTATTTTCTGAAACATTCTTTTCCAAAGTAACTGATAGAGGAATAAACAATGTCAAATACACTTACCCTGCCCTTGGTCAGAAGTGTCATCTTGTGATATATTAACCTTAAATGCATCAATCTGTAAAAGCTTCCCCTTTTCAACTGATTTCCAAATGAAATCTGCACATAAAACAGGTAGCTGATACTTCCGAATATTTTTTAGATCGCGACAGCTGAGGACATTAGCGGTATCCACAAGAACATGTGTACTCTGAAAGACAGGTTGCAATTACAGTTGCTCTGCACGCATAACTACAATATTAATCCAGATACTGTGTATTTCCAATTCATACTGGTATAATCCTAGAGTCCAAAGGAAATATTTAAAAAACACACAACCTTTTTGGACCATATTTTAACTGAAACTTCCAGTTTAGAAACATGGGACCTCTGCACTTCATCCATAGACAGCAGAATGAGCAGGACTTTTTTCAGGTGATAGTTCTGCTCAACTAAAATATGTATAACTTCAGAGTGTCCACTTTTCTGCAATTACTATGAAGATACAAAGGTGAGCAGGTGCCTAATGTTCTGCAGAGCTTTTAGCATCACACAGGAGGTCCAATAATGGGCAAGTTCTGTTGCGGCCAACATGGTACAAACCCAAAGCTATTTCGGGTAAGAGTGTTTAAGAAAATAAAAGCTGGGTAGAATGATGAAGAACCATGATAAGCCTTGGTAACCTTATAAAGAATGATACATTTTTTTACTGGAATCACATATATGCTGAAAATTAAAACTTTCTGCATAGTTAGGACAAAGTAAAAACATTTAGAGAAGTCAAATCAAATGAAATGGTCATAAGTAGGAGGCAGTGGATTTTGCACCTTGACTAGTTAACATGAAGCATGCAAGAACTGATGGATACAGAAAAATGAAAGATTATTACATCAGAATGAAATTACATCTGCTTTACTCGGAAACAGGATGATAAATGCATGTACTTTTATTTGCCCCATATGACAAAAGTACAGCTTAAAAAAGCAGCAGCACTGAGTCCAGGTCTGTTCTGAAGTTCCCATTTGGAGATAGATGAGACTCTTTTTAATCATAACGTAACTTCTGCAGCTTGGGTAAGATTTACCCGGAACAGGTTGGCCGCTTGTTAGCTGTTCTCAGCATCCTAGAGTTCACAAATTTTAGGTATTGAAATACCAGCGATGCATCTCCTTATTCAGAGTTTCCCCTCTCTGACGATGAGAGAAGAAAAACAGCATGGCAATTTTATCCAGGAAAAATACTTCCCCGGTTCTTTTGTGGAGGGAGAATATTGCTTTTAATCTTTTATGTGACACTTCAGTACTACAAAGCCAGATGCATTAAAAACGTAAACTGAATATTTCTATTTAAATATTGAAGAGAGACTTAATCTCTATGGTTCTTATTTCTCTACATGAGGCAAGATTAACACTCTACAACATTTGCACCACTGATACTTTCCTACTGAGATCTCAGAAATAAATCTGGAACTTACCTTGTGATTAAGCACAAAATTAACTACTCCACCATTTTCTTTTATGCATGCTTTCAGCCTGCTCTTATCCTGAATGGGTAAGTATTTAATTTTAACAAAGAACACACAGTCTGCAAAGATTGCCATTGCCCTCCTGTTAAAAGAGAAAAGAATTTTTTATTTTGGGATGAGAAAACTTTCATCTAAAACTAAGTAGTCTCTCACCAAATATTTTGCAAATTGTTTGCAACTCTACAAAGTTCCAAAACAAATCCCATTTTATTAGCATGGTAATCAAATCCACCCAGAACATCTTGTAATTAGTGGTTTGTTTCTTTTTTTTTTTTTAATTATGCAGAAAATTGAGTGTGACCTACATTTTCAGTAAAGTCATGGCTTGAACTAAGTGCCAAACTCTTGATCTCTTGCTGCTAACACCCACTGTTAGTAACGTGGAAGCGTCTTAATTTAGACTGGAACAACCTCATTTTCATTTCCCCTTTCACACAGTATCATTATAAAATAACTCTCTTTTTCAAGAATGTGAACAGCTTTTCATGTTTCCACTCACTGATTTATAATCTGCAAACATAAAAAACCCCCAATATTTAAAAAGAACTTTGGAAAGCTGATCCAGATTAAACCCACCACAGCAAAAAAGCCCCAAAACCCCAGCAACAATAAAACCCCCAAAACCAAGAAGCTAGTTTTAATCCAGATCTGTTTTCTGATTGAATTTACCTTCTGGCTTACAGCAAATATTTACAAAAAGGAATAGTGTAGCAGTGGAAGTGATGGAGGTAGGGGAGAGATGCAAGTAAGGGGACTACTTCTTTTCTCAGCAGCGTCAACCTAAATTGTCTGTAAAACAACTTGAATGAAAATCATCTGCATGTCATTTGTGACGAGCTAGGCTAAGAGATGAGAGACTGGGAAAGTTTTACTTAAACAGGAGTAGAATTTATGACAACAAAATATAATGGCAGTGTCTGGTTTAAGTGAATAAAATGTATCATTGATGTGTATTTATTTTCCTGGATGCTTTATAAGTGTAAAATTATTTTAAAAACTGATGAGAATGATAAATGTAGCGTAAATGAGAACACTATACAGAGCACCGAGCGCTTTACATAGCATATGAGCTCCTCAGCATGTCATGGGCTTTCTAGGGTTTCCGAGCCCTTCAGTGGTAAATGAGTGTTAAGTGGGAGCTAGAAGGCCTTATGACTGGGTGGGTTCAGACAGAAGCCAAAACCAATGCCTCCACTAAGCTTATTTGAAGCAGGGTGCCCAGTTTAGTTTTCTCTGAAAGGCATTCAGATGGCACACCTCAAAACCACTTTGAGAACTTAACGTAAGGCAGCTCTTGACAACGAAACGGTTTGGCTTAAAATTGCATTGCTTCTCCAAGCCAAACTGCTAATGCAGACACACTGCTAACACTACAGTAACGACCACGAAGAGAATGCGTGCTTCTAAAACAAAATACTCAGGTCATAAATTTTTTTACTAACGATTCTTTGGATCCAATACACTGCGTCCATATCTCATCCAGAGGGTTAGTATCTGTGTCAGTGGTAAAGACATCGTTTTTACTCTAACTATTTGTATTTCTGGAAAAGCTACTTGATGATGTAAATTTTCCACAGGGACTTAAGGCCAAATAATTTTATTTGTGAGATAACTGGACAAAACTGACACTCTAGAATACTTGGCTTTCCAAATTCATCCTGGACTCACAGAGGCAGAACAAATAAGAAACTGCTTGTTGAAAAGTAAAGATAACGTGAAAGGAAAGCAGTTCTGGTGTTAGCCAAAAATGTATGATATTCAGTGTCCTCTATCTTTGGGAGGCCATTTGGAGAAAAAATGACCTTCCTCTGACTTAATGAGAGCTCCCAGATAGACTGCAAACGCTGATTAAGCTTCTAGTCTCCTACGTCTATAAATAAACAACACCCACATTAAAGACTGCAAAAACTGAAGCAGACACTGTCTGAACTACTTGCCTTCATTTACCACTTCACATTTTTCTGCACGATGTTTGTGCAAATGAGGAAACATTTATTAGAACACTAGTTTCTTTGGACTAAAAATAAAGAATTTAATCACCCAATAGGTTCTTCTGGCTTAAAAATAAGTATTGGTCAAATTGCACCAAAGCCTTTACAAGATCAACAAAACCTTTACATCAACCCTGCAGAAAGATTCCACTGTAGTGTGGAGTGTGAATAAACCAAAAGACTGTAAGAACGCAGAGGAAATGTTTAAATGGCACTGACAACAACATTTCACAATCTAATATAAGATTATTGTTTGATTAATTTATCAAGGACCCAAGTCTAGAGCAGATGATTAGGATCAGGTTTCAGGTTTAAAAAAACCCAAACAACACAGTAGCCTGAAGTAATTTTGGGGTGGGATTTAGAGTATGTTACCTATACTACATTTATGGAATGTGTTTATTTTCTTATTCTCTGGCCTATTAGATTTTCAATGTATGCAGGTAAAGTTGTTCTTCAGTGGAATAAAAAAGAAATCAGATGGCCACGGAATAAATTAAATTATGAGCTAAATAATAAAACATAGTTATTCAAGGAGAGAGAGCAAGATAATTCACTTGAATTTAGGGTTTCATGAAAACCTGGGAAATTAACACCATGAGACACAATTTTATACAAGTCTGTCTAATTTTATCTCAGAAAGGTAATCTATAGCAAAGGCCCAAATCATCTACTGCACTATACACCTGATAGAACTGGCGACTCTGTCCATTTAGGCACAGGCAGCAGGTCAAAGGGCACATGAGGTCATCATATACCTATATTTTCTGGCTCTTGTTTTTGTTTTTTATGGCATTAGCAGTGCTTTTGGCATACAAGTACACTCTGCTCACACAAAAAACCAACTCTCCATATTTTAACCATAAGTTTTTCATGAGATACTATGTTACCAGAGGTGATAAAAATCTTTTATAATGCAGCCTTGTTCTGCCTTGGCTCTGTGGGAAACTGTACCTTTAAGAAGCTCTACTTTGTGGCGTAAAGTGTTATGTTAAGCTTCTTTTATCAACTTTATTTTGAATCTTGTCACAAACAAGATAGATTAATTTAAGGCATATGTAAGGCCAAATGTGACACTGCCAAAGGCTTCCTTTAATAATCATAGTATAAACCTGGACACTGCCTCCCTCTTCACTACAGCTCTGTGTGCACTAGTTTTCTCAATATATTCTCTAAAGCAAATTCTGGGCATTGCTAAAGTATCCCCAGAAGCTGTCTTCTCAGGAAATAACGAACTCTACTTGCACAGCCAAAACAAAAAGTTTATTAGAAGGCAACGAAATACATACAACCTATTGCAGGCATCAGCCCTGCCTATACATCCATATCTCATCAAGAAAACACCAGAAGCAACTGAAATCAGTAGCTACATATGGTGCAAAACTCCACAAAAGTATTTTATATTACAGCCGCTTATGAAAATCAAGCTGCTAAGAACTGAGAAAAAAAAATTATTGCGAGAACTGATCTGTAAATAAACCGTAGGTCAGCCAGTAAGCAGAAAGGAATGCATAAACTTGAGGGATTCATTTCCTGCAAGTCTGTCTGCAAAGACTCCCCCTTCTTTCTTCCCAGCACAAGGTATTAAATGAGCCCTGATCCCACTCCCCCTCTTAGATTTTGAGGGAGCCAAATCACTTAAACTCACCCACTCAGGCAACTTCCTTCCCTGAAAGATCTTCCTGCTTCCTCAACAGCGTGAGGTACAACTGGAGAGCCTGGGTGTTGTAGGTAGGAAGGGCTAGGACACACTCATACCTCCCTGTAAAAATGCCCAAATGGACAGCAACCCAGTCAAATAAATAAACCAAGCAAAGTGCAGTCTACTGCACAATAACGAACAGTAACCCTTGCTGCAACTTGGGAGGAGAAAGAAATTGCCACTGTTAAAGTCCAAGTGAACTTTGGAATACCTGACAGAGAGCAGGAAATTGGGTTAAAATCTATTCAAAGTCTATCCCAGGCAGTTTTTCTCTCCCTTGAGTGAAGAAGACTTTATTCTCTTTCATTGCTAATGGATGCTACCACTGAATAGTAGCCTTTCTTCCCCTATCTCCCTAGAGAACAAAACTTCTCAAGGAATTTTAGCAGTGCTTTGGCTTTACTCTTTTTGAATGGCAAAATTTCCAAAATTCAAAATCAGAATAGAAAACTATTGTATTTAATCTGTGTATTGAGAATCAATTAACTGCTGATAAAACACTTTTATAACTGGAATACTGTGTTGTTGCAGAACCAGATAAGGAAGTTATGCAAAACGGAACTGCCACCAACTATGACTGGTTTTATTGTTACAATTTTAATTTATATTGGTGGAGATCCATAAGTCCCCGATACCCTCAAAAGGATTTCACACAACCACACAAGCTTGTACTTCACGATCAAACCACAAATTCAACACCATCATTAGCAATGCGTTACATTTTTAGCAAAGAGGGAGCCAAAAATGAATTTTTATTGTCCAACAATAGACCATGAATAATCTATAGTCCTGTAAGGCCTTCAGCGTGCAGGTAAACTGAAAACAAACCTCTACTGTATTTTCCTATTAAAGACGTCAAAGGGACTAAATGTGATGCCGTGCTTTAAAAAAGCATGAGTACAAATCCTCGTATTTTCTAGCACAGTAGCTTCCCACTGTTAAAGCAGAATCCAGTCTGAGAACAATCACGTAGACAATATATTCATAACTGACGAAACCACAGCACAGGAAAGCCGATGGGAAGTTTAGCAGAAAGAGCCCTGTGCACTATAGGAAGTAACAGCGGAAAATAAAAGTAGGCAACGGAAAGGGCTTCCCTGGGTTTGTACAGCCTAGGGCTTGGGTTTGTACGTGCCCAGAAAAGCTGCAAAAACAGGTCACAGCCTGCGAAACACCACAAGTTTCTGGAGAGTGACACTCTGACACTCACCGGAGTTCAGAGGAAATCGCTAATTTCGCTGAGGGAGACGGAGCATGCTTAAAGCACAAAATGTCAGAAAGCCGGGGGATGCTTTTTACCCAGTTATCTCTCCGTTCCTCCCTTACTGCAGCGATTTAAAGATTAAAAGGGTATAACTAGCCGCAATAAAAGCACGGTAAAAGTCCAGAGCCTCACCCCTGCAAAAACCCCCACGCCCTGACAGGCTTGCGGACAGCTCACTGGACAGGAATCTCCTCACACACCGCGACGGGCGGGACGGGACGGCCGCTGAAGAACTCTGCGCGGATACGGCCTTCCGCCTCGTCGGGAGCGGCCCTGCCCGAAGAGAAGCCCCGTCTCCCCGAAGAGTCACCGTCCGCGACGCAGGAAGGGGCCCGGGAACCACCGCCACCTGATGAAAGAAGGGAGGGAGGGAGGGAGAGAGGGAGAGAGGGAGAGCAGGCCAGGCCAGGCCCAGCTGCCGGAGAGACACCCCTCCACCTCGATCCCCGCCACCTCTTCCCGCCCCTGACAGCCCCGGGCAGGAACCTGGGCAGGGTCAGCTACTTCCCTGTTGATGCCCGTCAACGGCCTTTTCGCCGCCGAGTCTCTCGGGAGCTGTAGTTCGAGCGCCCCAGAGCCGCCTCGCCGTTGGGCTGGGAAGGCGGCGCCTGAGGACTACAACTCCCAGCATGCCCGGCGCCGGGGCGGTGCCCAGCCAGTGGCGCCGGGAGGCTGTGGGATGGCGGTAGGTTTGTAATAGAAGGAGAGCGGTGGCGGCGGCGGCCGGAGCGGAGCGTCTTGAGGAGCGGCGCCGGGTGCTGCCGCCCCGGTACCTGTGAGGGGCTGCAGGTCGGAGCTGTCGCGGTGCGGGCGCTTCGGGGGCGGCGGAGCGGCGGCGGCCCCCGTGAGGGCGTCGCGGTGCCGCGGGATGGGGCGGTGTCCGTGGGGAAGGGGATGCGCCCGGCCTGGCCCCTCGGCTCGGCTGAGGAGTCTGGCTGTGCTCCTCTCCCCACCGGCGACCTTCGGGGGGGATCCTTTTGTCCCTCCTCGCCTCCCCGGGACGGGTCAGCTTCATCCTTGCCGGCTGTCATGGAGGTGCCGCTGCCCTGAGGCTGCGGGGGAAGCTTTACACTCGGCAGGCTGCCTCCAAAGGGTCCCCAGAAGGTGACAGGAGAAATCGCTTGTGAACCCTGTCGGCTTGAATTGGCCCGTGCGGGAATCTGTACCTCGCTGAGAAACTTCCACTGGTGTCTCAAACCAGGAGGCGGTTGAGAAACATTTGCCTAAGGGAACTTGGCTGTTTCTCCTAGTCACGGTTTCAAGCTTTGGTTGAAAACATAAACCCTGTTACAGCAGGGAATATAAGACGAGCAGGCATGAACTCATCTCTTGGGAAGAAGGAAGCTTTAAGAAGTTACTTCCTGCTCATCAGGGGCCTGGGCTGCTGTAGTTGTCTGTCCTTTGTCCTCTGGCCCCTTCTTTCCTCTGTGTTCCCCACTGCACGCCATATGCACAGGCAGAGAGTTGATTGCCCCGGGACTAGTTTGAGGTGGCGGGGCTGAGTGCTCAGGCTTTTGCTGCCACACCAGCATCGGCAGCAGTTCTATCTCTTTTTTTTCTTCCTCAGTGAGGAAATCACTTTGGGTCTCCTATCTACCCAAATTCAATCATGTTTTATGACACTTGTAGGAATTCAGTTATCACTGAAACTTTTGCAGTCTTCAAACTTTTTTTTCTGGATGGATTTAAAAGAAGCTGGTTGGGAGGAGGAAGCTAATAGGCAGCATGGTTGTAGAGTTTCCATGAGAAACTAAGGCAGACACAAAACCAGTAAGTGCTGCATTGAAATATGTGCAGTGGAATGTTTGTATGTAGATTGACATATTTGAAACTTTGCATTAATATGAAGGTCCTGTGTGGGAAGTCTCTCTTTTAGCTCCTCAAATCACCACTCTTCTTTTGTTGCGGGCACTTCAAAAAATATCTGAATCCCTCTCTATACTACTGAAGAGAATATTATACACAGCTCTACAATATTTGAGATAATATTAGCTGCACTCAAATAAATAGTAAGATTGGAAGTTGGATTATATTGACTTTCTGCACAGAAAGTTTTTGTTACTAATTATCTAAATTGTTCCTATTGCCTAGGGAAATGCAGATTGTGACTTATTTTTATAAATACACTGGGTTGGTTATAAGAGAGTAACTTTCTTTTACTGGGAATCTGTTATTGTAGATTTCTTATTTTGTTTATCTGTTTAATTTCTAGGTGCTATAAGTAGGTAACCATCCATACCTGGAACTTTGAAAGTTTTACTGTCCTAATGCTACATAACGTAATATTGTTATGTTAATGCTATATCAGCAAATAAATTGGAATACAATTTACAACATGCCAACTGTTGAAGATCTGAGTAGTGAACCAAACTTCATTGCACAATGGATGTCCAGTTGTTCCCGTGCTGGAGTCTTACTAGATCCTAATTTTACTGGTTTGAAAATCAGCAAAGAAAATGTATTATCTGGACCTAAAAACATCACAGCTCTCCCTGCTGAAGTGTTGCATCTTTCAGACAGCTGTTCTGTAAGTGAGGACTCCTTGCGTGAAGAAGAGTCTGGCAGCACTTGTACACTTCGGCAATGTACCACTGAAACATCTTTTCCAGCAGCTGCATATAACGTAGAAGCCTCTAAAACAGACTTTGTCCACAGTGAAGTGGATGGTCAGAATAAATCTGATCACAGTGATCCACTCCTACAAAAGCTTGAACAGGTAAAAGTTCTAGAATTCCTTGATGTATATCAATTAAGATTTTGTTTATGCATGTGATTTGTCATACCTGTAAGTAAGCAAACTCTTTGCAACATATAGAACATGACAAGCTTAAAGAGCATGTTCTAAGTCACAGTTTCGTTGCATAAAAATTGGTGTCTTCCTCATGATGTGCAGTTATTGAGTGTCTTCTTGTTTCCAGCTGGCACGAGTTCCAGTTTAAAATGAAATTAAATTGTATTCAGTTGCGGGGTACTTGTTCTCAAAATCTCTTTACCTGGGAAGCTACACACAGTTTTACAATGTTCTGTTGTTTCTTCACTTCAAGCTGTGGAAATGGGGTACTGGTCATCACAGTGGTCGTACTTCACCACAGATATTCACAGTGTGGTGAAGTTGTATGCTCTTGTATCTATAGCAACATCTTCTGTTAGTTCTCAAAGTAGGTATGTACACCCATATACCTGCCTCTGTTTAGATGAAGAGTTAGTGTTGAATGTGATGAAGTATCCAAGACACTGGAACAGAAAGGCCTGGAATTCCAATGCTGTGATGTTATTAATTGTTTTTTTCCAGAGCAAGCATGTCAGTTAATCCGCTGTAGCTGGCTATACGTTCGCTTGTACCTCTTACCAATTGCTACATATAAATTGTGTTAGCTGAAAGTGTTCAGAGGCACTTTAATAGATCTTCCTGTTAAGGATTAAGAGCTCACATACCTCCTTGTCCACTCTGCTAGCAGGTACCTCAGTATGAATCCCTGTGTCTATTCACTCAGGTGAGGTCTGTTTGAGTCTCTGGAGTAGAATTCTACAACTTACCTGGTGCTATAAAAGCTTTCTCCTCTATTTTACATGATAGGAAAAGAAATATTTACTTTTTCAGTATTGTTAGCAGTATCAAACAGTGTCTAAATGACAGATATTAGCTGGTTTAATGGTATTTTAAGAGGAATTCTTAAGTCTCCTGTCTTAGAAAGTTATTGACAATCTAATATATCATAAAAAAAATAAATCTGATGTTTGTAATGTCGAGTGTAGTTTTTTCACTTTGGTTTTCTGAGGATATTATTATTGGAACAGGTATGATTTCTTTAATAAAGTAAGTGAAGGGTTTGGATATGAGACTTAGGCAATCTTTGGATCTTGATCATTAGCTCATAGCTTCTATTTGCATAGTGCCTTACTTCTGTTTTCACTGGAATTTTAAGGATCTACAAGGGAAATTCAAGGGAATTTTTTTCTTACCTATTGGGTGACAGGTGTGGTCCAATCGTTCATCTGTGGAAGGATTTCATCAGGCCTCCTGCCATTCCTTTGGAGGAGCTGAATCTAGCAGATATGTATGCATTGGGGAGAGAGATGGACATGGAAGCCCACCACCCATTGCTGTGGCTTGGTAGGGTGCGGAATGCCCTGCCCTCGTATGGCCCTCGAGGCTGGTTTTGAGACAGTGCCAGGGATTCCTGCTACACAAGAAAATGCAGACTGGATTACTGCATTTAATCAGTATTTTAATTCTTTTTTCCAGGCAGCTTCATGAGTTCTTAATGTTCTCTGATGCTCTTTTTCCCCTCTCTTGGTCCTGTGTATCAGTTCTGCTCACTGTAAGTGAGATCCTGGAGAGAAAGACACCCACGCTTTTTCTAAAGCTTTAATTATTATGAAGTATTTAACACTTTAATAAAAACATGGCATAGTATAAGTTAATGTTAAAAGAGCAGAATTTGAATGTTTTTCCCATGCAGTGGAAATGAGTGTTCTGATTCCTATTTTTTACAGATTAGTCAATTAAAGACTAGTGGAACTGGTAACTGGGCAAATTGGAAATAGCATGCGCGTTCATAGATAGAAAAATTCTTCATTTCCTTCAAGTTACACTTACCTAATGGAACATCTTTAAAACAAGAAATACCAGTTGTCTTGATGACACTAATCCTGTGATACATTTTAAGTAAACCTAGCCTCTAATACATTTATTTTTTTGTTTGAAAAGCTGAAGGAATTGCAACACCAGAAACAGGAACAGCTAAAGAAACAACAGAAGGAGCAACTTCAAAGGCTAATGGAAGAGCAGGAGAAGCTACTTAGCATGGTATCTGGCCAGACAGCAGTTCTCGGTAAGTTGAGAAAGAAAGCATATAAAGTACTTTGGGTAAACTGAAGAATTTAATCTAATTTTCCAGTTAAAATCTGAAAGAGTATTCAGTGTTCTTCATCTTAAGACTACTTGATTAGGCAAAGATAAATGTTGCATCACTTCAGTGCCTGAAAGTTGAGTGCTGCTGTAGAAGGAATACTATTCCGTTTTTATAAAATGCCAACTGTACTTGTAACTTGATCAATGTGTGCTATGATGGGAGCCATTGTTTTGAAGAAAATATTTTCAATATAGAAGACAGCGTAAAACAAACAGTTGCTTTCCTTTCTGATTAGCTGTTTCTCACAATACTTCTGATTGCTTTAAGCTGCTAGTGTGTCCAAATGAAGTGGTCTCTCCTTGTTTATGGTCATGCAGCACAAATTTGTTCAGCTGATGAACTGAACTAGACTGGGAGCTGATCTGTATTGAAAAACAAACACTTGTAACCTGTACCAGTTTTCCAGTCTTTTTTGCTGTGTGCAAAGGGAAGGGACAGTGCTGGGATGGAAAAAGCTTTCAGAGTTGAGCAGGAGTATTTTGTTGGCAGTGTCGGTCCAACCTGACTTAAGAGAGTACCTTTCTTTCACTCTGCCTACGTGAGAAAAATGAATTTAGGGCTTAGCATTAGGAGAACAAAATTCAGATTGCCTAATCACTTATTCTTGATCAGTAACATAAGGATGGAGGTTGGGTGATCAGTCTTGCCCTTCAGTGCCATTTCTTTTCTCCTGTGGAACAGTGGTGTTGTCATGCAAATACAAGACACAGCCATTTTTTTTTTTCTTTTAATGTCAAGGCTATACTGTAATGACTGAAAATCAAAAGCTAAGACCTGGGCGTTCAGTGGGCTTAACACCTTTACACCAGTTGCCATCATCTGGGTCTCAGAATCACTTTGAAGATAGAGCTTACGCTCCAATTATTTCTCCACGTACACAAGACAGTGATCTTTTACAGAAGTTAAACAACAAAGAATGCACCTCATCTTTGAAGAACAGTCTTTCACAGCCGGACACTTCTGAGAAACAAGGTATGTGCGTGCCTCTGAAAATGCAGAATTGTTTGAAAAATGAGGAAGACAAGTATATTACTGTTTAGTCATTTATAGAAAGATAACTTGTTGCGTGGTGGGTTTTTTTCCCTTTGTAGTTATGGAATGTAATTTTCTACTACTTAATGTGAAGATTTTATCAAGTGTTGATTTACTTGATTCGTTGGTTGATTTACTGACAGTTTACAGGTCTCAATGTTCCTGTTGATGTTCATGTGAGTCTTGTTAAAAGCAGCATGAGGAAAAACTAAAGTCTTCCTCTCTGAATGAAATGCTTATCTGTTTTAGGAAAAAAATGTAATCTTTACTGCTAAAACTTATATATGACAAAGACTAGGAAACTAGCAAATTATGACAAATATTGGATTGCTGAATTGTTTGGGCTGAACTGTACCCACATTTTCATGTGGCAAATGGAAAATAACAATCTATCCAGGGATTTATAATACATAATTGGATGTGCATTTATAAAGAAAGTTCAAATTCAAATAAGAATTAATTTGGAAAAATCTTAGGACTATTTTATGTGGGAATTCAGACTACATTACCATGAAGCTCCCTTCTGGTTTTAATCTGACCTGAATGCTGCTTAAAGTATGAGCTGAAAACTGATTTATTTTTGGGGAGGAAAAAAAAAATTCTTTTCATTTTGAAGGAAAAAACATGTGGTGTCCAGAACAAAAGATGGAAATTTTAATGGAAAGTGAAGACCATCACATTGATCCTTTATGTGTGGAAAGTGCAGATCTCTCTGAAAATCCCAGCGGAGGAAAAGATTTGTGGACTAATACAGAGGAAAGGTAATTCAGGCCATTATTATGCAGTATTTATCAAATAGATAATATGAATTTTGTTGAATTCTGAGTCGTCATTGAAAAAGTCTGCTATTCTTAATTCGTGTAGCTTTCTCAATCAAGGATTCCATATTGCTAGGTACTGTGGAGACCTGCAGTAAGAGAGGCTCTGGCCTGAAATTGCTTATGCTGTTAAAGATGGGGTGTTGTGTATTGGCTGAAGAGGTGTGTGCAGCCTGGGGTAATGGTAGTTTAAAAGCACGTTTTAGGATAGGTTTAGTATATAAGCAGTTATAATTACTGTTCCCAATTTGCTTTATTACAACCTCCTATCCACTGTTATGTGGCAAAAGTAGTAATGTGGAGTGAAAGGCTGTGACTTTCCAGTTTATTACCAGGAGTTATGTTTGTTCAAAAATCGGTTTATGGCTAAGAAGGAATAATAGTACTTGTTGCAGAAGCCTTCTCATGTATGGTAAAAGTTTTGTTTATGGTGTTGGTAAAAGAAAAGTAGTGGTTGGCATTGTTTTAAAGCTCTGCCTTGTCTGCCAGCTCATCACAAAAGCAAGAAATACCTGTTCCAGGCTGTGGTGGGTTGAGCCCAGCCATCTCCTAAACACCCACCCAGTCGCTTTCTCACTTTGTCCCCCAGAGCAGAACAGGAGAGGGTATCAGAGGAGCAAACTCAACAGAACTTGTGGGTTGAGATAAGAGGAAGGTGGGGGGGGGTGGGGGGAAACACTAAGTGATGCAAAGGCTGTCACTCTCCACCTCTCACAAGCAGACTGATGCCCACTCGGTTTCTGAGCAGCAGAAACTGAGCTACTTTTGGAAGACCAAGCCCCCAGTTTTTACTGCTGAATGTGATGTTATATGGCATGGAATATCCTTATGGTCAATTCACATCAGCTCTTCTGACTGTGTCCCCTCTCAGCCTCTTGCCCACTCCCAGTGTAACTTGCTGGGGGTGGGGGAGCAGCATGAAAAATGAAACATAGCCTTGGTGCTGTGGAGGCAGTGTTCTGTAATAGCTAAAACATTGGTGTCATATCAACGCTGTTGTAGTCACAAATCCAAAACTCTGCACCATATGGGCTGCTATGAGGAAAGCTTGCTCCTTCCCAGCCAGACCCAGCAGGGGGCTGTGAAGGAGGATGAGTATCAATGAGAGAGATAAGGAACACGATCTCGGTATCATTACTGAGTAGGAAGGTGATACTGTAGTATCATACTGCAGTATGACTAAAATATGAGTGAAAGTTTGGTGTTCTGGGTAGAAGAAAGGGTCATTGAGAAAAGCAGTGAAAGAAGAAACAGCAAAACCTGCATGCAGTATCTTTTAGATATGAATATTAACTATAGCAGGGATTTGATAAACCGTTTCTCAAAAGATAAACAGCTAATGTTTTAATGCATTTCTCAGATTAACTGACATTTAAGTACGAAAGTACCTCATAATTTGTCATCTTTTGTGTAATTACACCTTACGTCTTTGAATAGCAGTGACGTTAAATACAGTTATTTTATATAGAAATGTAAGACTTGATTTTTTTAAAAAAAATTACACTAGACCTATTAAAGCTGCAATTCAGGAGAAGAAACAGACATTTGAAGAATACCTGGAAGAACAGATACAACTGGAAGAGCAGCGTCTGGAGCAAAACCAGAAGTTACAGGTTATTTATTTATTTTCTAAGCTTTATTATTCTTTATATATTGTGCAAAGATGTGCTTTAAAAATGTACAAGGAAGATTCTAGCATTAAAAGCTAACATTGAATGCAATAGTGACATTCTTAAAAATAAAACAATAATCCCCTAGTATTTCAGTTGTTTAAGATGTCTTTAGAAATCCCATAGAAATGTACTATAAAAAATGCTATTCATGTGTGGGGTTTATTTGAAGAAATCTTCGAACTGTGTAAGGGGCTCTTTAACTTTTTGCATTTTGCTTTTCCTTACCCCTTTTCAGGAGACAAATGGATCAGCCATTCAAAAACCAGTGATCAAACGACCTTTCCTGAAAAGAGGTGAAGGCTTAACAAGGTTCACTAATGCCAAATCTAAAATCACAAAACTTGGAGAAAACACCCCAAAACTTCAACAAAGGTCTTCAGATGACAGAAATGTTATTAAAGTGGACAGACCACAAATACAGAAGAAAACTATGCCTCCTGGCAAAGAACTGGTTTCTGAGAAGCCTTTTGCACAATGTAAAAAATACAACCACCCTGATAAAGCAAAACATCACCCTATCCAGAAGACCCTGGTATTCAGGAATCACAATGGAAAAAATATCTCGCTATTAGAAACAAGAATGCAAACAGGAAAAAATCATGATGGACAGATGAGAGATTCCTTCCCATTAGAAATTAACAACAAAATAGAAAACAAAGAGAATGTAGAAGAATTTGCTAAGTCTAACACTGGAAAAATTGGAAACAAATTACCTGGCACAGAAAAGCCTTGGTTATCTGCCGAGCTGGCCAGTGCCTTTTCTAATTCTCAGTGTCCTATAGGTCACCCTGCAAAAGATCCAGAACTGTCTTTTGAAGTTTCGTTTCAGAATAAGCTGGAAAACTGGGAAAAAGAAAAAGAAAAAGAGAATCTAGAATTAGATGAATTCTTGTTTCTAGAACAAGCTGCAGATGAAATATCTTTCTCAAGTAATTCCTCATTTGTGCAAAGGATCTTAGATCAAGATCAGCAAACTTTAAAAGGCCGTAGAATGTCTTCTACCCCTATCAAGGCAAAACAGCAGCAAGTAAAGGTGCTGGCTGTTGAACTTATAAATAGGAAAAATATAAAGGCAGACTGTATGACACAGGGAAATACAAATGATAGAGCTGTTAGGCACACAGCCTCAAACTCAGGAACAGCTTTTAGAATGAAGGATTCATTGAATAAAATGGACAGTGTGATATTTTCAGCTTCTTCCGTGACAGCAGCTCCTGCTTTAAAAAGTAATCAATGGATTGTAAATGAAGATAAGAGTGAGGACGATGATGATACTACTACAGATTCTGAGAGTGAATTTGAGACCACATTAAAGCATGAAAATGAAGGTGTTAAGGCATCCTTTATAAGCCGTAGAGAAAGTGATCCAGAATTTTTTGATTATGGATGTTCTGTTAAAGACGTCAGCAAAGAAAGCAAAAATGGAGATGCTGACCTTGGCTTGTCAGACAAAGATTGCAGTGCACTGTCAAAGCAAAAGATGAGAAAAGCTTCAGACCATCAGAGAAGCATGTCTTGTATAAGTAGGAGTAAGTTTGAGTTTGATGATGAAAGAACATGGAGTGATCTTGATGAAAATTATGTTAACGGTGATTTACCTGAAAAATATACTAAAATACCTTTACAGATGGACTTTTCCAGTAAGAACGATACAACTGTTCCAGATAAAGCAATGAAGAGAAAAGTTGCCTCAAAGAGGGGAGATGAAATGTCCAAAGAGTCTGCAGTGGACAGTGACTCAAACGGACCTCCTGTATCAAACCTGATGATGAAACTGTTTCCTTCACTGAAACCAAAACAGAAGGCAGGCTGTCATTCAGAGCGTGAAACCAAATCAAATGTGGAACAGGAGCCAGAAGGTGAAAAAACAGCAACTGGTAGGAAATGTTGAAGACGACATCTATTACAAGTCTTCTCTTCTAACCCTTAAGCTGTAACCTGACATTACACTAAAGGGTGCTGCAGGGAATGGCCCTGTTCTTGCCTTTCATCTCCTCTCCTGGTTGCATGTCTCGTGTCAGATCTAAAAACTTTGCATCTCGCAGAATGAGTACAATGGGTGAAAACTACTTTTTTGGTTTAATTTTTTTTTTTCTTGGAGGCTAGTTTTCTATCAGACCAGCTCATTGCACCAACTTGATCTGGATCTGCTTGATCGCTGTTTCCAAATCAAGGAAAGTGTCAAAGGCATGCCAAAAAAGAAGTGGTACCTCCCTTTTCCAGTGACAGTGTGCATTTACACCACAGTAGGGTAATGCTATGCCCTGGTAGGTTAGCTTGTTCCTCTTAGAAAGTATGAGGAGGCAGCAGCCCTGTTCATGTTTTCTGACAGTAGTATAATATCCAGAGAATTCATCTGGAATATGGAAACATGGATTCATTTTTCTGCTTTGCCCAGGTTGATTCCAACCATATACTTATAGTCTGGGGAAGAACTGCCTCTAAAAACTCCTGTTGAAGCCGTTGCATTTATGTGGGATCATTAAAAATGCAGTTGTTCAGTGAAAGCATGGTGGCATAGCCTAGCATTTAAATCTCTTCTCTGTAGAGAAGGTGGTGAGAGCTTGGTTTCAAGCTCTGCTCCAATGAACAGGATCTAGGTTTTTATGAGAAGTTCCTATGAAAGCTGCTATTTCTGCCTATTGTTGTGTGGAGAATTGACTTTGTAGGGTTGCCTGAAGGTGCCTGCTAGATGTTGTTTGCAGGAAAAGGGGTAGGTTTTTTTTTTTTTTACTGAATCTCAGAGCATTTAAGGGTGAATGAGGCAGCTACCTACATCAGTATTTAGGCTCTTCTCTTGCATACTCAGAAGCAGACTATTAAAACCCTTTAAGTGGTGGCTGAACAGGAAACTTGGGGGGAGAAAAAACCCACAAATCCTATTATTGGCCTCTGCAATAGATTTCGCATCAGTGATGGATGTGAACAGACTTAGTTGTGAATAAAACTTGGAAAAACTTCAACCATAAACTTCTCTGTTTGATGCTTGGCCCTTATACCTTCATTTAATTTCTCTAGCCTGACATGAAGCCCTTCACATTACAATTCCTAATATATATTTAGTTCTACAAAGATGATGGATATACTCAATATTTGAGGTACTTGAATAAATAGTGCAGAGTGCTTTAAAATGTCACTTCTGTGTTATTTGAATAGTAGAGATTTTTTTTTTTTTTGCGATACTACTACTATCTCTAAAATAGTATCACTTGATTTTTATTTTTTTTTAACTGGTTTGTGATAATTGGTTACTTCAGTCTTACGGATGCTGCTTAGATAACTTGTCCATGGCTGTTCTTTGACAGGAAACACTGTTCCATCCCAGGTGCTGAGAGATACACTCACCGAATTGGAAACTGAAATAGCGAGATTCAGAGCTGAAAACACAACTCTAACTAAACTTCGTGAAGAAAGAGAGCATGCCTTGGCAAATATCAGGTAATTTCTAATTGAAACGTTTTCGTGCATTCACTCGCATGGTATGTTCCAGACTATCATAATGTCCCGTTGCCAACAGCAGAGGCAAAGAAGTGCTGTGTTTCAGTTACAGTGGAGACACAGGTTAAGAAACTGGTTGTTGCTCTAGGTATATACCAAACTGTAATTATTACTCACAAACTATAATATTAAGAACCCCTGCTAATTTAATGTGATGCCCTTAAAGGCTATACATGGGAGAATTTGTGTATTTTTGTTCTGAGTGATAACGCAGTCCTAAATTGGTCTTGCAAAACTGATCTTCGTGCCAATGATTGATGCTCTTCTTTTGGATTGAAAAATATTTTCAGTTGAACTGCAGGACTTATAAATGACATATAGAGCAGAATAATTATACCTGTTGACGTAAATGTGGCACACCTATTCCTACCAAAGTCACTTCTGTTTTGTTTGGAAACAGCTTTGTGTTGTTGGCTAATACTTCATTTGTGACCTCCTGCTGTTAGCAGATTCTTTTTCCCTGGTAATTTTGGGGGAATGAATGGTGTTCTACTGCTTTGAAGAGTGTTGGAAGATCTTAGCCAAAGCTTTATTAAATTCAGGATAACTTTTGTGACTAGAAGATATGAAAATAGAAATTGTTGGACTTCAAACACTAGCTGTGTGACAATTTACTCCTTAAATAAGGAGTATCATTTATAGGTAAGTCTTCCTGGGGGTAACAGGTGCTGGATTGGAATCAATGACCACAAAATTCAGATTCTTCATTTTCTTCCTTAAAATCTAGACTTGAACTAGTTTTGGGCTAAAACAACAATTTTGTTTCATAATTATAGGAAAGAAATTGCAGACTTTCAACAGCAGAAAGCCCAAGAACTGGCTGAAATAGAAGAATATAAAAAAAGGGAAATAAAAAAACTGCAAAAGGAGCGTAAAGTTTTTGAAAAATATACCACAGAACTTAGAGCAATTCCAGATAAAAAAGAACGTGATGAAATTCAGGTATAAAAATTATGTTATTCTTGTAGTCCACACAGGAACACTTAAAATCGTTTAAAGGCAGTCAGTTAAATTCTAACTTAATTGAAAGGTTGCAAGTGATTTTAAGATGGGAACAGTTACTAGATATGGCCTAATCGAGGAAGGAACTGCAGCCTTCACAATGTTGTTTGATGGCTTTAAGGCAAAACTCCCTGATGAGCAAATCTGTTTGCCATGTTTCCAAACTAAAAACTGCCCATGACTATGGTAGAACAATCTTCAACTTTGACAAAAAATTTCTGTAGTTAATCCTATGTCGTAAATTTTCATTTGTGGTAGTGGATCAAAGCACAAACTGGAACTGTATTTGAGTTTTAGTCTGTCTATAACTGCTGTACAGTAAACGTAGTAATCTTCTACAATTTTCAAAGTTACATTTTGTTATTACTTGTAGGTCTTTAGGTATCGGAGATGTAAGAAACAAGATTTGTTTGTTTCTTCATTGTCAGGATGTGTGGTACATGAGGTGTACAGACAAGTTGTATTAAACATCACACATGGATTTCCTTCCTCCTTCCCTACAAATTTTCCTAACGTAACTTCAACAGATTGAAGTAACACTTGCTAAACTGCGGAGGCAGATTCATGTGTATTTTATGTCACTGTATCCTCCCTATTTTCCTGTCCCAAGATTTTTGAAGGGTTCTCTCATGGGCAGCCTTAAAGATTTCATGTTTCTGTCTCAAGTGTATTTGTACTGGCCAATCTACAAAGTGTCAAGGATACCAAGAGGGCAATAAAGATACTTCCTATGATCGAAGCAGAGCTTTTAAAGTTGGTAAAGTAAACAATATCTCTTTAGGGAAGAAAACTTCTCCTACCTCTCACTCTCTGCCCCATTAAGCTGATCTTATTTTTTTGCCACTCTGATGCTTTTTTTTGTGTGCTAGTATTTCTATTAGAACATTAAAATCTTTTAAATTAAACATTAATTTAACATTAAAATCTTTTAATTTTTCAATGAAAGCTCTGTAATTTATAAACATGCATTTTTCTAAGGCTTTAAAACAGCAGATTGCAGAGCTACAGGAAGATTTAAAACGAAAAGAGGCAAAATGGTCAACCACCCATCGACGCCTGAAAGATCAAATAGAAGCTTTAGTAAATGAGAATATGGAGCTAAAAGAGGAAGTCAAAATTATGGAGAGGTTTCGTCTAGAAGCCTGGAAGAAAGTAGAAGCTGCTGAAAACAAGAGGAAAGTAGAAAATTCTGGGATGACTCTAAAAAGAGCAGAATCTGTAAGTTATTAATCTTGGTGTTTTAAACTAATCTGTGTGAATACTCTTGAGTTTCGGACCATAAATTTGGAATCTAACGGCTACAACCTAGATGTTTACTTTTAAATTGCTGATCTTGGGACTCCAGTAGTAGTGACAGACACAGAATTTTGTTAATGTCACATTCTCTCCAAATGTGAATGTTCCCAATATGCAGTATCCATTCTGTTGAGGAACTCGTCTTTGAAATACAAAATGATACAATTATAAGAGAAAAATCATAGATTGGATCTAACCTGTGAACCTCTGCACCTTAAGGATCAGCCAGGCAAACCGGGCAGTTCACCATTATCTAAAGCAGCTGTATTTCATTTTGAAACTGTAACTATTATTCTGCATTGCTTGCACAAAATTAACATTCTGCAGTTGTTGGTAGCGAGGCAGCAGACAGAGGAAGAGTTCCAAAGTACAGCTTGGGCTACTTCACACAAGCCCTTCTGATGACTAAATCTCAAAAATGTATAGTCTGTGCAGAGAGCTTCCAGTAAATTTTCATGTCACATGGTGTATACGTTTTTTGCTGCTGTATGAACGGTTATGATTAAATGTCACATAAACCACAAATAACTTCCTTTCTTTTAGTGCCTACCAAATAGAGGCCCAAAAAGTCAAACCGCATCTCTGCTTCCTCCAGTACAGAAGTGCAGCAAGATCAATGGCAAAAGTTATTCCCAAACAAAAGGTATAAATGTTTGTCTAATCAGAGAATTCTGTTAACTCTTTTTAAAAGAAAATTTTCTTTAAAAGAAAAATGTGGATTTTTGCTTTTATTAGAAAGAGCGTGTCACCACCTCAAAAGTAGGTGGAGAATAGGTTGTAATGGACTCACTGAGCGTATGGATAAATACTTTGGAGGGTAAGATTCTGGCCACAGCTGTGATGAGACCATTCCGGTCACGTTTGGTGCTCTGGAGCATACCAGAAGCTGCATCATAATCCCAAATGGCTTTCATCGTTGATGTTCTTCAAGCCATGGATGTTGATTAGATGACTATGTTGATAGCATTGGAACTAATGTGTCTCTTCAGAACCTTCTTAGCAGGACCTGTACTCGTACGGGCAATGCTGTAGCGGGTGTTCCTTGCTCACAGTTAGGAGCAAAGGCTGTCGGCAGATACATGCCTTCCTAATGCATGATCGCATACGGAAAGTAACGGCAGGGTACTTTTTTGACACCCCTGACAGCTCAAACAACCGTTACGATATCTGTTAGAGGAGTATGTTCCAGAATTGAAGCCCTTGCTGGTTTTATTTTGGTAATCTCTGTGGTGTGCTAGGAGAGACGTGGAAAAAGTCTGCCCGTCAGTTCCTGTTAAAAGGTTACATTTAGCCTTCCTTCCTTCATTATAAAGGCATAACTAATAATGTTGTCTAGATCTCTAGGTAGGGGTGGGGAAAAAATCCTTTGTGAATCTTCAGAAATGAAACAAGAAAGTGCAAGTATTATACCTATTGCAGTGATTCTTCAATGATATACCTGAGGGAGCTGGCTTATGCTGATTGTTTTCATAAATATGCTGCTTTCAGTTTCTACTGCACTGAAATGTAGGTATCCTGTACAACTTGACCTCCTATGTAATTATAACACTTACACTGTACTTTAATTTTACTGTCCAAATTAACTTTATTACATATATCTGAGCAGGAAAGCTTTCTAGAACACCTGCATCAGCACCTGCTAGTGATGGAAGCAACTCTGAGACAATGACGGCACTAGAAGAATCTTCTAAGACTTTTATGGTAGTAAGTACTGGATCCTGATTTGATTTTTAAGGAGGGAGGGGAAACCCAAAATAAAACGATAGTTACTTACACTTAAATGACTATCTGGAGGGTGACTGGTGAAGCTGTTGACTCAACCGCTATTGCTCTTCAACTGCAATTTTGTTGTCGTACCAGCAAATGGCTATGTAGTAGCCAATGCAGAATGTTTTACCCGTGCCTAGTAGTTGCAATGTTCTTTGGCTGAGGAAAGAAAATCATCATCTCCTGTTCCCTTGAATTTTGGGAAATGTTTTACGCTTTTGAGGGAGGAGAAAAAGATGGATGTTTATATGCTCCATGTAGGGAAACCGTGCAGGCATCTTGTAAACAGTTGGATTAATTCTCAGATTAATTGCTGTAGGTAGCATTCAGGTTTTATGAAACTTCATCAATCATTTAATACCTTGATATGGATGACTTAAGGCACAGTTGAGCACCATGCTACAACATACTACTAAATTCCACTTTAGTCCATACTACAGCTGACTACGGACAATGAACTACTACCAAGTCTCAGTCTGTCTTACCACTTGAATTACACCTAGGATTTAAATAAACCCCAGATGGTGTTTATGCCTTCCTATACTCATCTTCCTCCCCTGATGCTCCTCGTTTCCTAAAATACCCGTCAGTTTATTTCAGTTTATGCTTAGATTATTGTTGTCATTTCAGGACACCTCTCCTCATGAAGCTCATGTGTCACTACCGTCTGGACCTGCATCTACAGACAGTGAAGAGATACAGAGAGAAACTGCTTATCCTGATGGAAAGGTAAAATGAGAGCTTGGCACTCTGTAATTCCACAAGACAGCTGTTGTGAAAGAGGAATGGGTATGTGAGTGTATTGGTTCAATGCTGACCTCGAATGTATTCATTAGGTTGAAAAAGTTTTGAAAAATGGCTGTCACCTCATATTTTTTCCCAATGGGACATGGAAAAAAGTGGGTTCTGATGGGAAGACCGTAACTATAACCTTCTTCAATGGAGATGTGAAGCAGGTTATGCCTGATCAAACAGTGGTATGTATCCTACACCTTCTGTGCTTTTCTACAACAACTTATTTATGTGCATGTGTGTACATACACATAAGATTTCTCACTAGTTATGATAACTCCAAACTATTTTCTGCAGATTTATTATTATGCTGATGCTAAGACTACACATACTACATACTCTGATGGCTTAGAGGTCTTGCAATTTTCAAACGGACAAATAGGTAAAGAAATCATCCAACTCGACCAACCCTCAAAATTGCTGCCCATATATATACCTGCATTTATGTAATAAGCATATTGTCTCAAAATACATTTCAGAGAAGCATTATCCTGATGGCAAGAAAGAAATTACCTTCCCTGATCAAACTATTAAAAACTTATTTACGGATGGGCAAGAAGAAAGTATCTTTCCAGATGGTACTATTGTTCGTGTTCAGCGGTAAGCTTTCTCTTTTCGGGTACCCTTGCCTGTTGCTGGGGAAAGCAGCAGTTAGGGCTCACTGACAGAGGCAGTATGTGGGCACAGATTTGTTTCTAAAGTTTGCATTTGAATGTACTGCAACCATGTATTTACTGTTTGAAATTTTATTTGTTTACATCTTCTCCAAGCTACAAAAAGACTGAATGCCTGTGTGTGTCTTCTCATACCCTAACCTGACTTTTCCGATTTGTGCGTAATTCTAGAGAACATGTGAGAACCTAGCTGGGGTGGCAAGCAGGTCAGTCTGACTGAGAGTGCTCAAAACATTAGGTTTTAAACGTTTCGTGGATTGGTGCTGCAATAGATTTAGCGCAGAGAAAGGGCAGCAGAGGCTCTCAAGTATAAAGAAGTCATGTCAGTTTTGCAGAAACAGGTTTTTGAGTACCAACCAGCTGGGATGATATTTAACAAAACGGGCTTTTCACAAACATCGTATTTTTTTTTTTAGTTCTTCCTTCATTTAGGCTTGCATATTTAATGTTTGTTCTGAGATTAAGCTTAAGCCTATGTCTAGTCCTTAGAGGGTCGTGGTTGGTTGGTTTTTTTTTTTTTTTTTTAAATACTTACACGCATTTATTTAATGCAGAGATGGAAGCAAAACTATAGAGTTCAATAATGGCCAGAGAGAACTACACACACCACAGTTCAAGAGACGGGAGTATCCAGATGGTACTGTCAAGACTGTGTACGTGAATGGACAGCAGGAAACAAAGTATGTCTCTGGGAGAGTAAGAGTGAAGGACAAGGATGGTAATATTATCATTGACACTAAGTTGTAGGTAATGTCCAAACTGTTGGGAGTGTTGGCATATCAGCAAAAATAATGTACATTCCTGTAAACAAGAAGTGAAACCCCTTTGTGCTTGTCGTGTATATATTGTTTATAGTTCTCCTGAAATAAATTTATTTTTCAGTGGATATATTATATCTGAGCTTCTTCTATTTTTTTTCCCATTTCTACTTTTAAGCAGCAGTTTTTTACTGAGTCAATATTCTGTTCCTGTGTGATTTTAAAAAGGATGTTTTTTTAAACCAGCTATCTATTACCTTATTTTAGACATCTAAGAGAAGATTCCTTAATCCAAGGTAAAAAGTGCTGTTGGAACCCCTGCTCTGGTGAAATCATGAGTCTGTGCATTGGTTTACTCATTGCTTGACTTCAAAGTGTAAATGAACGGCAGCTTTCCTTTTCAGTTAGCCTTAAGCTGTTCTTCTTTCTTCATAATCTTATTTCTTCTTCGTCTCACCCTTAGAAGGCAATAGCATTAGCAGATCCCAAACTCTGTTCTGTAAACTGCTCATCCATCTCCCTAAGGCCAGGAGAGGCGAGAGTGGGGGATGGGTTACTCAGGCATGTGGGAGGAAACACTAGAAATCAACAAAGGTCATCTCATCCCATTCTTCCACTTAACAGGCGTTTTTAAGCTGACTTGTCTCTTAAAATCCTATAGTACCTACAAGCAAAGTCGTACCGCTAGAGTGTCTGCTCTAACTCTCCATTCTAGCAGCTGCTGAAAAATTGTATTCTCTTGCAGAGCTGAAGATACTCACTTTCTTCCCTTGTCCCCTCTGCCCCCCTGCCCTTCTCTGCAGTTACTGTGCCTGTGCTTTTTTTACTCAAGGTGTAAATCAGCTTGCTCACTCAACAACTAGAAGTTCTTAAGTAATTTGGAGCTAAATCCCTTTCAAGATGGTTGATGAACAACTTTGGAATGTGTTTCTTTCCTTATTTTAATTAAAAAGATGAGCATGTAACAGCTCTATAAGGTATCTGTAACAGTATATAGCACATGTCTGGTTAATACCAGACTACATACTGAAACTGTGAAAGGATTCTTCCAGTGCTACTATAAACAGGCAAGCTCTCCTTGCAGCATGCCTGAGAAACACTACTGAGACATTTTGTACACTTGCTTTCATGTGATCTTCTTGAGGGCAGAGACATGCATAAGGGTATGTGTGTATGTGCATAAACATGGGACCAAACTGAAACACAGGAGCTTCCCTCTGAACCCCAAGAAACACTTTTTTACTGTGAGGGTGACTGAGCACCAGAACTGGTTGCCCAGAGAGGTTATGGAGTCTTCAGCATCTATGTTTTTTCCTTACTTATCTAGACAAAATTCTCCCTGGGGAGACTGAAAGGGGCTGAGCTTTAAGCATAAATGATATATCACACTCGTACAATAAAGACATCCAAGAAACCTTACACACTATAGCAGTAAAGGAAAAGAAGCTCCTCTTTATTCCAACACTGTCAAATGAACACTGCAATTCCTGGAGATAAGGAGGTGCAAGGACACCTGAACCACATCCATCTCCTTATGACTGAGAACAGCAAACACAGCAGCAATGCAAACATTCCAGAACAAAGATAGTAACACTCCCCCACCCCCAACTGTTCACTCTGCGTTTCAGATTCTGATACTGGAGAAGTCTGTCACCAAATATGCTCAAGACATAAACAAGAGTTCCATCACAGTAATAAAACTATCACCTTCCAAGTCTTCTAGGAAGATACTAGAACTAAAATAGCTTTTTCTCTATTTCTTTACTACCAACACATTAATTCCATCCACTCTTATGAAAAGGATATCACAGAACAATACTTCAGTCTCTAAGGTCAAAAGAGATTGAGATGTGTGTATACAGTTTCACTATTTCAAGATTCAAGTGTTGGGAACATTATCTGTAAAAATAGATTAGAAGAGCGCTTATTAAATGGGAGGGAAAAGAACTACTTAACAGAGTTGGCAAAGAAATTTGAAAATCCACGTCTCCAGTATTCTCTGTAGACAACACATATGGTAAAGCTTCTCATTTAAAGTATTCTGTGTTTGACTAGATGTATGGACGTCCAGATGTTATCGTGGATCTGAGAACCACTGTCACTGGACACTGAGATCAAAAGCTGAAAGTGAAGAAAAACAATTAATTTTGATTGTTTGGGCAGAATACACTGCCACACATCTGCAAGTTACCTTCCTCAGTTACTAGCAGCAAAAGCTCTTTCTGTTATACTGCTTTAGGGCTCTCTGTTTCAGTACCTGCTAGTTCTTAAAGCTATATATACTGTGGGCTTCAGTAATGTGTATGTAAAAAAATTCTATTTTTCAAATAGCATTTTATTTTATTAAAAGAGTGGAAGTATGGACAGAAGGGTTTTTTTTTTTTTAAATAAAGTCTAGTTGTCAGCATTACTGACAGTTAAGATTTTGCTTAGAACTTTTGAAACCACACCTTTGCAATGGTATGAATTTGTAGTTCATATTCACTGTACTTACATGTTACTCATCCAAATCCGCAAGTCCCATTTCTATTAGTTTCATATGAACTAAATTTTCATCATCTTCATACAAAGAAATGGTGACCTCTGGTGAAAAAGCCTGAAAACCAGAAGTTGGACAGAGTTTTGACAGTAACAGATTTAAATCTCAAGCTAACCAATAGTAAAAGTTATTTTACTGCTATACTCACTGCCTAAATGGAACTATGAATATACAAAGAATATGTTTGTTTTCAAGTAAAAGAAACTGGTAACAGAATACTCAGGAACTTTATCTGCAGGATTAAGAGCACCACAAGATTTGCTCTCTTCATCAGCATTCCTTCACGGTAAATGATTCACAATTTTAAGTTATGAGGGTTCACAGTAAAACAAATACTCAGAAATTATACTCTTGAGTGCTAGTAAGAACTTTAGGCTGCACAAGAACTCGGAGAAAAGAAGGAAGCGTTTCTCACAAGTATGGAAGCAGAGAGCTGTTTTCCTTCAACGCACTCCATCATAGCCCATAATGCTTCCACACTCCACTCTGGGGAATACGGAATTCTTTCCACGTTTTGGTCATATGAAGCAGGTTTAAATCCAGTCAAAAAAGCTCGTACTGCCTGAACAGGGTACTTCAGCAGATGATAAGGTATCTGACGCAACCTAAAACAAAAATGAAAAACACTTGCCTGCAACAACCTGCAAAACTATCAGTATGGACATAAGGATAGCTTAATGGTTCATGCAGTAGTTTTACGGTGTGGAAGCTGGTATCAGAGTCCCTGGTGTCAGACCAAACAATTGCTCAAGTAGGACTAGGCCCTTCTAAAGGACTTCAACGCAGTAACTATCAAGAAACAGGCCAGTATCATACAGACCCCTCCAGGCACACTGGCTCCCCATTACAGTGCCTGGGGAGGAGTCTCAAGTGCCTAATACAGATTTGAGCTTTGGAATGCAAGCGCAAGTCATCACAATGCAGGCTCCGAATCTGGTGCATCTAGAAAATGACACAGACCTTTGCGTTCCAAAGTGCTTCATGCCTGGATGTGCTCTAGACACACTACTGGAAACAGGTACCTTGGTTTTATATTATCATCTCCCCATTCTTCTATCTTTCTATCCCAGAACCAAGGGAATGGGGAAGCAGAGTGGGAAGTGCAACTCTGAAGTAAAACACACACTCTCTCCCGTGACCCTAACAATCTGTGAAGCAGGAAATCTTTTAAAATTCCTGTTTTTCCTTATCTGCAGCAAGGACCTGTAGAACCCTCAATGAGCCCAAGAGGAAGCCAATGTGATTAAGCAGTGTATATATATATATATATAAAGTGAAAGTGCTTCACATGGGGGGACCCTAAAAGCCTGGGGTGTTTGAGACAGCTGACATCCGTGTGCCAGCACAGGGGCAGTTTCTAGAGCACCTCAGCACCAGGCAGAACAGGGCTTTGAACCTCCAAATTCCACACAAGCAGCCTGGGGCGTGTCCCACTCAGATACTCCCTTATCTTATTCCCCAGCTGTCTTCTACGCAGACTGCAGTACACAGGATCAGAGGATTTGTTTGTACACCTGAAGGGTTCAGTCCTTACTTTGTGTAAGCTTCTTGGGTGCAAAAGCAGATTACAAGCTTGAGCCTACTTCACAGGTTAAGTAACCTGAAGATGATGGAGAAATCTGACAGTGTAACAACGGGCTCCTCAGAACAACCTGAGAAAGAGAAGCACAACCCTATACCCTGCAGACTGAAATTATTTAACCAGCCAACTTTCTCTCCAACTGAAATCTAATGCTAAATTATTAATACCTCTGTAGTTATATAAAAATAAATAATAAATGTACATACACTTATTTATAAGTACATACTTTATAATGTAAGTGTATACATACACACATAAGACATTTTACATGCATTTTTTTCTTACGTATTTACCTGTCTGTTGGGACAACTGAAAAACTACCATAGTCAACAAATTGAACCAGGATCTTAACAGGGTTAAATTCTTCAACGGAGAGGAGCTTTCCTCTATACCATAAACCATCCTGGTATTCTACAAGGCAAGGCATTTCTGTAAAAAGAGAAAACCAAACCACTGAACACCTCAAAATATACTCCCAGTGCAGTACAAACTAACTGAACTTGAAAATCCCTTTTACTTTGTGACCAAGATTAAGTTTTTTCTTCCTTCTCCAATTCATGCTGCTATTGTGTTCGATGCATCCTCCAATTCTCTCTGAACTCCCATTCACAACCATCAGCATGCAATTTAAGTCACGTGGCTCTACCTCACATGGCAACAATAAGAATTAACAGAAAATTGCTTGGTAAAGATAGCGATCCAAACTGTTTAACATTTAAACTTTTCAATTTCAACTCAATTGCACATTTCAGTTAAGTAAACAGATCGATCCGTAAGAGAATAGACAATACTCTGGAGGACACAAGGCAGATGCTGCCTAAAATCTCAACCAGAATTTTACTAGTTGGTAGAACCAAATACTAGCAATAACTAGTGTCTTCACAAAGTATTAGACCCACATACTTCATGTTATTTTATGCCCAACAGCTGTGGACAAGAGAACTGAAGCATATCTTTTGCCTAAATGGAGAAATCCAGAATAAAGTGAAGTGATGCTCTTCAGGGTTCACATAATTTCTAACTCTCGGTAACATGATTTTTCTGTATGTAACTTCTGTCTTGAATATTTAATAGCAAGATTTTCACAGTTACAGCGTCAATGACAGTCACCTCAAGGGAAAAGTTTTGTTTTTGACACATGCAATCTAAGATCAGTTCACCAACTTTAGCAGGCATCAGAGTTCTTTCCATCATTTTCCAGTGGAGCAGAAGGACACAGAAGTCTCAATTTCATCAAAAGTAAAAACATGATTATAGAATAGAAGAATCATTTAAATTGGAAAAGACCTTTAAGATCACAGAATCCAACTGTTAACCTAACACTGCCAATTCCACCACTAAACCGTGTCCCTAAGCACCACGTCGACCCGTCTTTTGAACACCTCCTTCAGGGATGACGACTCAATCACCTCCCTGAGCAGCCTGTTCCAATGCTTGATAACCCTTTCGGTGAAGAAGTTATCCTAATATCCAATCTAAACCTCCCCTGGTGCAACTTGAAGCTGTTTCCTCTTGTCCTATCGCTTGTTACTTGTGAGAAGAGACCAAGCCCCACCTCACTACAACCTCCTTTCAGGTAGTTGTAGAACGCGATAGTCTCCCCTCGACCTCCTTTTTTTTTTACACTCCTGATTATAGCGTAGTGTTACTCCTTACTCTCCAGAAGTATTATTGAAAGATTCACAGAAATATAGTTATTCCTATTCTTCAGAAATAACTTGGGGCATTTTACATCCACATGAAACAACAGGGAAAATAAACACACTAACACACCTGTTTGGAAGTGTGTTAGAAGAGGAAGAGACTCCACGCTTTTATTGCACCATTTCAGGGCTTCATCAAGGCACACCACCTCCGAGTCACAGCTGGCATCTCCTTCTGTGGCAGACTGCATCCTAGGGTTCTTAGAAGGATCAAGGCAAATATATACCTACTCAAAGAAAAGACTCTCATATTACAATCTTTGCAGACTTCTTAGAACCTTCAAATTCCACCAGTGATCAAGGGTTATCAGATTACTTGTTCCTGTCTTCAAAGGGTTCAGCACATACTTGCTCCCCTTTCTTATTTCCTCAATTTATGAATAATTTCACATGTACACAAAATTTTTCCCAAAAGCACAAGAGAGTAATGACTTATTACAATCCACATTTCAGCATTAAAAAGAATATAAGGAATGCACATACTAAAGAATACACCCATATAAGATTTCACAGCTGTGTCTTATTAGGATTCCTCCCTTTTACTACTTGTTAAATAATCTCACTTCATAATATCAAACTAGAGATTAATTTTGAAGTTAATGAAATAATAACTTTTGAAATGCTGTTTTGTTTGCTATGCAGACATTCCTGTCACCTAATTTATGACTGGGTCATCAGTATAGTGCTATAGGTCAAAGAAATGAAAGCTTAAACAACATGCACAGCCGAATTAACATCTACGTAACAGCTTCTGATTTTCGTTTTTTTTTGTTTTTTTTTTTTTTTTTGAACCAAGCCACTTCAGAACATTACGATATTTTCATAGAATCACAGAATCTTCATGGTTGGAAAGGACCCTTAAGATCATCGAGTCCAACCAAACAACCTACAATCTCTGCCACTAGAGCATGCCCTGAAGTGCCACATCTAGACGTTTCTTAAATACCTCTAGGGATGGTGACTCCACCACCTCCCTGGGCAGGCTGTTCCAGTGCCTGACCACTCCTTCAGTAAAGTAATTCTTCCTAATATCTAATCTAACCCTCCCTTGCCTTCCTAATTTTCTCTCTGTATAACCTAACGAGATATCTGTATTCTTTCTGAGTTGCCTGTCCCTTCCTCCAAAGGTGGTAAACCCTTCTTTTATTCCTAAATCCCATCAGAAGTTCCTTGTCCATCCAGGCTGGCCATTTTCGCCGCCCTTTAGACTTGCAACACTTGGGGACAGCCTGCTCCTGGGCCTTTAAGATTTCCTTCTTGAAGAGCATCCAGCCTTCCTGGACCCCTTTGCCCTTCAGGACTGTATCCCAAGGGACTCTCTCAACCAGTGTCCTGAACAAGCCAAAGTCAGCCCTCTGGAAGTCCAAGGTGGAGGTTTTGCTAACCCCCCTCCTTACATCACTACGAATTGAAAACTTGACCATTTCATGATTGCATTTTACCGATAATCCAAACAAATCAATGATTGGGCAATTATTTTTTCTAAACTCAGAATTATAATTCAGTAGCCAGAAAGAAAAATCAATGTTCATTTTCTAATTTGTACACAATATAATCAAGCTGCAACGCCATCATGCAACTGCTACTTAAAATCTATAGGAGTCCAGAGTAGGATCTAGTGTTAACAATTATATACCATGTTCAAAAGCAAGAATTCAAATCATTTGCACAAAATGAACAAAAAATATTCATTATGTTTCTCCTGTAAGAGAGGAAGCAGAATACACAATTTAAGAAAAGCCCTTTTCTAAGATACCCAAACACTTCCATCTTGTGTTAGTCAGAACAGTTTACACAAAAATCAATAATCAATCAGTGACCAAAGGCAGTAAAATCTGGCTGTTACAGTCGTAAAGTGTGCAGGTTACTGTAAAACGTTCCAGTAATTTTACTTTTGGAGCATAAAGAAGAGATAAATCATTATTGTTACGTATATTTTCTTATTATACAAGGTAAGTACCAGACTACAATATTGCAATTCTTAAAATTCCTTTTTGTAGGGAAACGGTCAGTATTTATTTCTCTGCCCCCACCCAAGAGGGTATTTCAAGTAAGGTTTCATTCACAGTTGCACTGCACAACCATCTGTATCAATAACACAGTAGTATTTTACAACCTTATTAATACTTTTTTTATATTATCTAAAATTGTTAGCCATGATTTCCTTTTCACCAGCATGATGGGACTGCAACAGTTCCTGTCTGCAATATATACGAGATGTTTACAAAATGTACCTCCTTAGGGGACACCAAATGCGTAACTCTGACAGGAAACGTATCTCCTGGAACAGGTAGTGGTGGCAACGTGTATGAAGTCAAAACAGGAACATCTCCTAAAAGTAGCTCCTAGACCAAGACAGACTTTAGTCAATAATCAGGAGTTCTCTGATAATGTAAACAGTGTGTCTTTGATGAAAAAAAAAAAAATTAATCAACATTTCCTTTCAATACTTATTAGGGGTTTAAAAGCAGCTTTAGCTGAAAGTTAACACAACAGAACTAGTTAATTAACACTTTCAAAATATAAAGCATAAATCTTTGAAATGATCTTAGCATACTGACTTGCTAACTTGATAGCTGTTAATTCAAAAATGCATTAAATATGGAATTCCCTTTAAAGAGAGAAAATATTTAGAAAGAAAAACTAAAATAATAGCAATTAATTAGCACAGATTAAACCTGAATGCCATGCCTAATGTTATTGCTGTTTGTCAGAGCAAATTATTCCTTAAGAGAAAGGCAAAGGATAATTTAACTCCTTAGCCACGAGAATTCTCTCTCCTTCAAAAAGATAACCGATTTTCTCAAGTAGATACATATTGTCTCAGTAGCATAGCATGCTCCATTGTGTCTTCTTCTAAGGCCACATGATTTACAGTTTGAGTTCTACATGCCATTAACTTGTTTGGTTCATGACAAAATAAACCTTCATGCATTAAGTTTTGTGTTTATAAGGATGTATAGCACATAGCTCATCTGGGTCATAGGTCATGACTTCACTATAAAACATAACAAAACGTACAATTTCTCTAAAAGGCATTTTATTTTTACACATCTATTTGATGAACAGTTTTCATCATGTCCAGACCAAAAAAAGAAGTGGAAACAACCAGATACAGATAGCTGCAAAACAAAACAATAAATTCTGACCTTTTCTTCGCCCTGCATCATCTGACATAGGATACAATACAAAACCCCATTATTTATGCAGACTTAACTAGGAAAAACCAGCTTTTCCATTGGAAGTATGTACTCCTAAGATTAAAAAAGACAAAACACCTATCTTTATAAAATGCTAGTAAAGAAAGGATGTCTAACTGCACCATAGAGACATACAATCTAAATGCCAGATTTCCGCAAAACAATCAGGAGCATTGTGACAGGCCACCTGATTACACCTGGCTCTAATGATTTAACTTAAATTCCAGCTCATTCCAACTGAGCACTGCACGTAGCTCAGCTGGGTATCTCAGTCAGCTCTTATGTGTGTCTTGGAAAGAAAAATTGCATTCACATTTTTGTTGTTAATGTTGACAGTCTTTTCTTATTGTCACTAGATTGGTTACTGCTAGACCTACCACACTTAGGCATAGACAATCCAGTTGTAAATACTGATACTAAAACCACATCTTTAGGAGTTACCTATTTCAAACAGTTGTCCCCTACCCTTTATACCTTTGTTCTTTAAAAATCTAAAATGGCTTACATTCCTTATTACATCTATAAAGCCACAGCAGAAATTATGTCATTTATAGTTTTCACATCACGTAACACAAGAGTGCTTTTCAGCATGAAGAATTTAATCCAAACTAAGTAAATGGTAGGCTGCAGTGCAGTGTGTTATGCTGTACTGCCTTCTCTACCACATGCAATGCTTTGTTTATGAACAGCCTACAGGAGCCCACCCAGTAGTGTGGGTCATTAAAGACATCTTATCTTTAGGATGAAGAAGACAGAAGTGACAGCCTGGCAAGCCTCAGATTCTGTATTTCCCTGAAACAGACAGGGTACCTTACACGTTACTCTCATATTGACAAAAGGAAAGCAGGAAAGGTCCTTCTACCTAGCTGTTTACAGAACGCTTTTCCACTAGTCTGCTGCAAACATCAGTGACAGAACAGGACTTCGTGGTGTCAGAGATGGTAGGACTTATGACCAACACAGCTGGCCTTCAACCCACATGGCTGGCCTTCAACATATATCCACAGTTAACTGACATCCCCATCCTTCTTCCAGGCCTGTCCTGATATGTTCCTAACAGGTTGTCTGGGGGGCCAGTATGCAATGCAGTTAAATACAAAAATAGTCTGTATAAGGAATTTTAAACTGATTTTGGTGCAGGTGGTTGGAAATAGTTTGTAGTCAACTGCTGTAGAAAAAGTCATTCTAAAAATAATTGTTAGTTAAGCCTGAGCTCAGAACAAAGAGATTAAAAACTTGTCTGTCAAATGAAGCAACGCCATAGTCCCATACACCTGAACATATGAGCACAAGGCAGCACCTGGCTACTCAGTTCTGACACACAGTGTCAGAGAAACAAGCAAAACCAACCAAACAGAAAACCTCCATCAAAAAATACCACAGTATAATGGTCTTGTATATATAGGTGAGTATGCAAGTGTGTATATGTTTATACACGTGAACACACATATATGTACACATACACTTAGAATGAGATACACTGCTGTAAGCTCACCATGGTTCGTGTTCTGGTGTAGTTTCCTACTGAGAGACTGATTTACAATTAGGTATTCCGTGGTTACTCAGTTCTAATATACACTGAGAGATTTTTATAACTGCATCACAAGGCCACTGGTATACATGCCAAGACTTACATCAGCAGTGACAGCAGCATGGTCTATATTGTAAAATTATTTTCTGAAGCAGAGACTCATGCTGGAATGAAAAATACATTGGCAGGCTTGAACAGAACTAAGCAGAAAAAATGCAACAAAGCCTTAATAATGTAAATAAACCTGATCCTCAGATTTCAAGAAAAAAAACCCAGAGAAATCACTTATCTAATTTTTTTATGTTAAGACAACGAAGTCTGGTGAAAATCTCAATCCTCCTCTAAAGAACACCAGATGAGTATCTCAGACACTTGAAACGAAGAACCTAGTCAAATTCCTTGGAAATCACTAGGTTTATGTTAAAATACTTGATTAAATTTACTTTTTAATATCTCCATCCTTGGATACATTTCTAGGAATAACTAATCCCTTCAAGTGATAAAAATATTATCCTATCCCTATCCTTTTAAGTTTTAGAGGAACAGAAAAACTAATTGGACTTTAAAAAAAACGGAGAAATCTCTTTTCAGTAAGGAGTCCAAGAACAAAGTCTTAGCTAAGATTGTATGGAATAATGAATTGCAACACATCATATCTACACTTGTTATGCTACAGAGCTACGTACTTAGTCTTACTGCTGTTACATCACAAAACTGTACAGAAATGTAAAAAGAAATAACAAATCAAAGGTCACAACAAGCAACTGAGTGATCTTTTTAGCATCGGAATACCACCAGCAAAACACAGACACACAAATCTCACCAGCTTTAATATGTCCTGACAATCTTCAGCCACACAGTACTTCTTGTATGCCATGAAGGAAGAAAGCGACATTCCACCAAAATACAGGCTGATGGACAATTTGCCCCATGGGTTATCTGGTAATTCCTACTTACACAGGAAAAAATAAGTTTCTAACAGTAACAGCGTGACTGAGGTTTTAGAAATAGTGACCAGGAAGTTCAAACCTGTCATTCCTATATGCACCATACTCATTCATCAAAGATATAAAACCAGTAAGGAGGGCTACTAACATCACTTATGACACAAATGTGGATACACCTATCTCACAGAATCACAGAATGGTAGGGGTTGGAAGGGACCTCTGGAGATCATCTAGTCCAACCCCCCTGCCAGAGCAGGTTGCACAGGAATGCGTCCAGGCGGGTTTTGAATGTCTCCAGAGATGGAGACTCCACCACCTCCCTGGGCAGCCTGTTCCAGTGCTCTGACACCCTCAAAGTAAAGAAGTTCCTCTTCATGTTTAGATGGAACTTCCTATGCTCATGTTTCTGCCTGTTACCTCTTGTCCTGTCGCCGGGCACCACTGAAAATGCACCTCTGGAATGGCAGCACCAACTACCCAGTCTAATACCGAAACATTCCATGTTTGCTCACTCAACAATAAACCCTTCTCTTTCACAATTTAATAATTAGAAATTAAACTATCTGAATTTCCAAATTATCAGACAATACAGATATGTTTCCCTATAATTTAGTGTATTAATTTAAGCATGTCCATATTTAATTACACCAAATTTTAAGCACTTAAAATTGGATTTAGAAGAATTTATGTTGTTTGTAGGTTGCTTGTCAGAATGACAACACAATACAAATAGGACCTAAAAATACTAATACCTCTAAAGGACACAATTGAGACCTGAAAACTATAATAAAGGTAAAGTCACAGGAGAAATAACTTTAGCTTTGGATTTTGTTTAAGGAATACATTTAATGCTACACTCCTTCATGTGTTATTCTTCATGCAAGAAAAAAAAAAGCCTCATTCCACATTTATGAATAAATTAAGCTACCTGAACATGTATTTCAACCTCTTCATTTGTAAGCAGTTCTTGAAGGCAATCTACTGCATCCTGCTGCCAAAAATTTCCAATCTACTTGGTGAAAAGCAAGAAACCCCCACATGTTAAGACGTTGACAATACTCTTACTATTCTTAATGTAGTGAGATAAAAATAACACGATTATTGAAAAATGTATTTGAAAACACACATCATTAGTTTGATTTGTCTACAACAGTTTAAATATTGTCTATTTGGTACACCAAAACTTACTGTGTGACAAAGCTGACCAGCAATTTTCAGATCTTGAAGTGGATCAGAAAGAGATGCTGCTAGCCAAGTCTAAACCTTACTATCTACGTAATAGTGTATGCGTGCACAATCACACGAAGCATAACCCAAAGAATTATACTTGAAGATAACAGAAAAAACAGGATGCTTTAAATATTTCTTTTATTCCCCGACATATCTGTTTGCATCCCAACCCATAGGCTTATAAGCCTGTCTGTTTTAATCTATCAGTTGAACTGCTGACAACAATAAAAGGGTTCTTTTAAAGTAAGTTTAAAAGTAACCTAGTCATTTCAGTAATTCACGTTTACTAAATGCACCATTCAAATTTGAGTAAGATATGATATTGTGAAGATACTATTTACATATCGTTTACTTACTAACAAACCCCCTAAAACAATTCACTTGTATTGCTTTAGTGTAACAGATTGCTTCCTACACAGCAAAGTTCAGAATGACAGAAACACTTTTGCAGGACTAGAAGATTTAAAATTCTCTGGCCATTTTGCATTAAGAAATCCAGGCCTTACTTCTTGTTGCTGCTATTGCAAAACTAACTACCACTTCAGAGTATCATCCTGCCAACTACTGCAGTGTCTCACAAAGATTTAATTCCAATGACAGCTGCTTTTGAAGCATGGTCACTTCATAAAGCAATGTGGCATTTCCCAATAAAAGTCTGCCTTGCTGATACGATCCTTACTGGCTATTCTCTGAATCCTCATAGGCAAGAAAAAATACCAGGAACTAGTCTCAACCTTTGCATGACTAAATAGTGTATCGATTTAAGTAACTACCTACTAAAACATCTTCAAATTTACCATTACTCACTGGCATCGTCTTGTAAAGCTGACATGGTATGCAAAATGGAGGAATACCAGTATATGATGTTGTTGGATACAGATGACACTGAGGAATCCTCTCTATGTAGCCACGGTCTATGTACTGTACCTACAAGAAAAGAAAAGCTTTCCTGAAGTAATTTCCATTTTTTAAGTCGAGTTTAATAAGAGAAAGGGTTCATTTACAGCATTCATTTTTCTGGAGGAAAACTAATGGTTTGCTGGTAAGTAAGTGATATGACAAAGTGGAAATGAGGGTAAGGATTAAAAAAATGGTACGGCAGATCGGAAGTCCAGCTTCTAAACTTGTCTTGCAAGAGATCCTACCTTTTGTGTAATAACCTACAGCAGTTTGAAATCGAGAGAAATAAAACATTTGTGAACTAGGATAGCATCAGACTTGCAAATCTATATTCAAAAAGCTTCCTCAGACTCAAGAGTTTGGACAAGATTAACTGCTAATTAGAAAATTTCCAAAGCATTCCACATACACTAACAACAACAACAGAAGAAAAAACCTAAAAGGGATTACTTACAGGCAATTAAGAGTAGCCTTTTACTTAAGAACATTTATCACCACTAGGAAAACTATGGGAAAAACTGTGATAACTAAAATAGGCAGATCGAATTAATCTTTAAAATAAATGTCAAAATCAGGGCAGCTATCACACTTTTAAGCAGAACAAGTATCTGGATAGTCAGGTCAGCAGAACAACAAAGAAGGTGTGATCATGAATTTATTTCAGATAATTATTTTCAGAGATTATTTGCCACCCCCCCCCCTTTTTTTTTAAATACATGCAAACACACACAACATATAATCCAACTTACCTGGAGAGTACTACCACCAATTTCTATAACTTTACCTCGATACCACATGGTATCTGATCCTCTTACAACACAAGCTTCTCCCTTTTTCCAGCAGTATGACTCCAGAAGACCAAGGCATTTGAAATTACTTTGTATTTCAGTCATCAATTTGTTTAGTTCAATTTCTGGGGGGGAGGGAATAAAATTCAAAATAGTGTATAATGTATTAGTGCAAATTCTTTGAATCACTAAAACCCATCAGATTCAGATGAAAATATGTATAAACATAAAACACATGTGCTGCTCCAAAAAATGTTTTCCAACACTGATACAATACGTATATTCAACTTCCAGTATATGCAAACAAGTTACTACTAAAACAAAAAGTAAACTGCATTTCCAATTGTGAAGCCATTAGTAATTCTGGATTCTAATCTCAGAGAAGAAGGGTCTATAAATTTTGCAGCTGGCACCTTGGCAGCAATAATACAAGAGCCTCTCCATGAATAAGAAAACAGATTCCCAGAGACAGTTGTAGGACGCCGTGAAACAACACAAAACAGATGTCCTGAAGACCCTCTTCTGCTGTGGGTACAGTTTACAAGAAGAATACATTCTTGCGCAAGTGAGATTACTGTACTTTGAATTTCAGATTTTTATGATATGATCTAATAGGTAAATGTATTTTAGAGTAAAAAGAAAACAACCCCAGACCAAACCCGTTCTCATATGGAAACATTTCTCTAAGGCGTAACATATTACCATGGTACCATGGTACTGAAGCCTGACACTGCATCTGTCAAATGAAAATGTTTTTTTCAAAAATAGTACAAACAATAAGTATTAAGAGATACAGAATCTATCACAAGACAATAAAGAGCCCAAGGAAACTGGGTACTGATCTCACACTGAAGGAAAAAAAAAAAATCCAGTAATATTTGAGAACCAGGGTAACATCTGAGTATTTTTATGATTGTATCTTCATTATTATCGGTAAAATGTACCATAATCTCAACATTATAAAATATAGCACTCCCAATGCTGCCTAGAGAAGAGAGGCAAGAGACCCGCTCATCCAAGCCCTGGGGGTGTCTGGGTGTCCTGGGAGGTGGGGGGAGAGGAGAGCTGATGCAGAGGGGTTACAAGACAGGGGCCACTTGCTGGCACCTGGGTCCCTTCCACCGGGCAGCTGCAGGAGCCCCGCCACCGTTGTGCTGCAGAGCAGGGTGTGCCTGGGCATGCACCCCCCTCACCTCCAACAGCAACCCTCCCCAACAGGAATCCTCCAGAACTGTGTTCTGATACAGAACATGTATACTAGAACACATATCTGCTATAGTCCAATATACCAAGGCTGTCACATTCAGACATAAACGTATTTTTTTCTTACCAAGTGATTTTGGTATTATATAAATAGTTCCATCATGTCCAACGCAACTTACTACTGCTTGAAAAATTTTTGCTTTGGGTATAGCAGGGGATTTATACATTTCATCCACTCCTGACTGAAGCAGTGCCTTATATGTTCTGCACAATTTCTGTTCACTCTCTGAAACAGCGCTGTTTTCCTCGGCAGCAGTGTCTTTTTTTGCACGTGCAGTTTCTGAATTACAGCCATCCCGTTGTGTGTTCTCTTGCTCTAAATGCATGTTAAGATGTTCTCTGGAGTCTGTGCAAGCCACGTCAGCTTTCTCAGTTCTAGCAGAGTCAATCAAATCATATCAACATATTAACTGATACAGAACTTGAAAAGTGCAAAGGAATAAGAATAAAGTGCAAAAGAATATAGACAAATAGCAAATACTTGTTAAAATACTGTAAGTCTCATCTACCAACTTAGAGAACTGAAATGTCCAGTGGATACAATTAATTAAAGTTATACTCAAATAAGTTCACTGAAGATTGAGTTCAGTTGCTACAGATGCTGTAGAGGACAGTCCAAATTTTTGTTTTATTTATTAGCTTATCACAATGTGAATATGAGAGTCTGAAAGCATATAACAATAAAAGTATCCAAACCTTCTGTTTCTAAAAGCCAAACCCTTTTTAATAAGGTGTTGTGAAATATCAATCAATTGTCCTGTTTCATCTTTGCAAAGAATTTTCACAGGCAATGCACAAGCCACATCACTTTCCTGGAAAAAAATGAGAACGTTGGACAATATATTACAATATGCATTTCCTCTACACCACAGGCGTATTTTTCATTTTATTGGTACTGACTGCAAATCAGACGTTGTTGAACAACTGATGCCCACATCAGAAGACACAAAACTTATTTAATCCATGTAACAGTTCCCATCATTTTACCAACTGTTCTAAACATGACATTAAAAAAAAGTAACAGAGTAAAACCTTGCTTCTCCCCTTAGCTGTTTTATTAGAATGAACTGCCAAATACTTGTTTTCCTCCAGCAGGAGCTTTAAACCCACTCATAAATAACTTTGCTCATCAGTGCTTTTATTTCCAGACGCACTGTAAAACCTCACTGGCAGCTGCCGACAGACACTAAGCAAATCAAACCCTCATAATAATTCAAGGGTTTTTTTAACCAGTGGAAGAAATCAATTACTAACGATGTCTGTACAGCACCAGACTCATTCTTTTGGTTTCTGAGGCTTTAAAACTAATATAGTAGCTACTGAAACTATTCTCATCAAGAAAATGAGCATCTTGCTCATCTGTCCATAGGAGTTGCCAGCATACAGTCATCCCAAAGATGTAAATATTATTCTTCAGTAAATAAATATATCTAGGATTGTGTTCTTTCCATACTGGGTAGCCAAACTGCTCTAATGCTCCAGTGAAAAACAAAATAAAGCAGAAAGAAGAAAAAGCATCTTTTTCCCTACAGCAAATAGTAATCTAAGCAAGTTCCACTCAGGACTTTTTTGAAGAGTCAAAGTATTCAGAAAAAAATTTAAAATAACAGACAGCCTGACTGAAATTTTACAAATACCTCTGATTTTGTTTACAAACCTGTATAATTATTTTTACGTGTGCCCCAGTTAGGTAATCGGATAAAAATTCACAGACTGTTGCTGTCCACTGCATGCTTCCACCTGTTGGTCTAACATAGAACAAATTATAATCTCCTTTAGTACAAGGGAATTTGTCATCTCCTAAAATCAACCACAAACCCTTCCCTTTAGTGAGTTTTGATTTTTTTGAAACTGCCTGTACTATCAGAGAAAAAAGACAATCTTCATTACAGTCAACGGTAAAAAGAAATGGTTACTAATATCTGGATCTATGACAGGAAGAATTCAAAAATAAAACCCGAGAACTTCAAGACGGAGGAGGATCATAAGTTCCAGAAGTATGATACCTCTCTTAACAGCACAAAGGAAAATCCATACTTATCTGCAAATTGAGCTTTTTATATTCATTCAGGGAATGAGTATTATAAACATGATTATTTTTTCTTCACAGTATAGACAGCACCAAACAAATGCACGGGAGAATGCCCCTGTTCTCCCTCTTTTCTACAGCCTAGAAAAGAGAGACCTCCTGTGCATTTTCATTGAGATCTAGTTCATCTCAAATTCTGAGCCAAAGAAACAAAGCATTCAGTGAAATAAAGAAAAACTTCCATCATCTGTCTAGGATTTTATAATTCATCCTATAAATATTCTTTCTTTCTATGGCACAGTTTCTGCTCTACTCGTATGCAGCATAATCCTTAGGAAAAAAAAAATAATTTAAAAAACAAATTACAGCCATCATCCCATTCCTTCTTTATTCAAAAAGCAAACCACATCCAGAACTTAGACAATCAGTTGCTAACACAGGAAAATATTAAGTTATGTCATTATTAGGTTTCTAATACTACTACTCAGTATAAGAGAAAGGCTACCTTATATCTGCCAAGGAACATTCTATTGCTAATGTCTTAATTATCTTCAGATTTTCCTCAAGTTTTCTTAGGCAGCTGACATCCACCATTTTTTCAGCTCCAGAATCATACAGTATTACCTGTTACAGACAAGAAATGAAATGAAACAGAAAAAAATGAAATGAAACAGAAAAAAAAAAAAACAGTTCTAAGTGTTACCTGTAGCAAATGATGGTTCAAAGCACATCTGAATAGGTAAGCAAAACTCAAACAAACATTACCAGTATTCAAGGAATGGCTTTTGCACAGAAGTACTCCATCACACAATACAAATGACTACCACAGCGTACGAAGAGGAAAAAAGACACAAAGGTGCTCGAAGGGGTTAGACAACTTTACAGAGGCTGTTACTTATGAGAATTTCTTTTTCCCTGCTCGTTATGCTGGTACGTTTAAAGTTGTAAACCTAGAAACGCTGAAACAGCTCCCCTCCACCCGTTGCTTTTTATTCTGACGTGGTTAAATAGCTCTTTGATGGCTCTTGGCCTTAGGAAAGCAGATGATGCAAACCAGAAGTATAGAAAGTCACACTTCTGCTTTCTACTAACAAGACCCACAGGCATAATCTGATGATGGTGGAGAGAACCAATGATATTCCATTCCTGGATTATCTGTATGATTAAAAAAACACTCTTACTTTTGAGGCAAGTAGTTATCTATTCACAAAAGGCCTCTTCTGATGCTCCTTGCTCTTTTCAAAAAAGTATGTTTAAAGCATCACTGTGTGAGAAGTTACTGTGCAAAATGTCACGCCTACATGGCACAGTGAATCACCATCAGTTTAGGGTTCAAACTATAGCATGACTACACGTGTTTCTGTGGTGCTGCACTCAGTTTAACTGGCTTCATCTTTTGGCAACGTTCATTAAATTTGAATTAATGTGACCCTCAGGTTCACACAATTTCTGTAATCTAAGGTAAACTGTTAGGCTACAGCTCAGGAATCTGTGCTATGTTGTAAACCGTAGTGTACACATAAACAAATTCAACCTCATGAGCCTTCCTCAACTACCAGGTTCCCTGCTAAAGGTATATGAGCTTTGATGAGACAGTAATCCTACTGGCAGCAATGTACAACCTAACTTAAACTCTCGACAAAAGCAAAAGGCTGTATGAGAAAATATTAACACATAAGTAAAAAGCAAAGATTTGACATTATTTTGATCAATGAACACTTACAAACTTTAGAAATAAAAGCATGAACACTCTCATGTTAACAGATTTACCTCTGCGCTTGTTTCAGAGACAATCCTGCTTATTTGACCTCTTTGCCACTGTTTCCAATCATGTACATAAACAGCACAGTGCATACTACTTTCCCACTTCACAGACTGTGGCTGAGATTCTTTATAGATGGTAACCATCTTCTCCTGCAAACTAACATTCAAAAAAACACTCTTCCAGTGGTAAAATTTTATCCAGTGAATAAAGGGCTTATTACTGCTTAACTAGCACACAGTGAAGTTTTAGTAACTATTTAACAGGCACACAGTATTGTAGTTTTTCTTCATGACATGAGAGAAATACATTAAATGGAGCTTCAAAACACATGCCATCTCATTAAAATGCTATAAAACTCTCATGTTTTCTTAAACAATGGAATTAATCTGAGCAATCCTGACCCTTCTGTATAGTACTCTTTGAAAGATGCACTATTTTCTCTCGACAACTTGAGAGCGTGGTACTCATATAGTGGCATGACTAATTCAATGGGTAGCTACATGCAAGAAGGTAAAAAGATGAAAGAAAGGAGAATAGGCAGAAAATAAGCAACTTGCACTAAGCAATGAAATTTCCATTTAAGTGCCTTCAAACACTACATATACACTATTACTTAAGCATCTACCAAAGGTTGATACACTGTGTCTAGAAATTGCCTTAACAGTTTCCTAACAGCATACCAGAATCATGTTGAAAGAAATAACTTTACTGAAGTTCTGTAACTTTGGTCATATAATAATACCGGTACTATTTGACAAAATTTCTAATGAAGGAGTGGAGAGGAAAAAGCAAGAGCAGAAAGATTTAATCTTTCAGGACAGTGTTGCATTTGTCCAGCCCCAATACTTACTACATTAGAACTGATTTGAAATAGATCATGTACTTGATTTGGAATCACAAATATTTAATAAACCACAACATCGTGCCAATCTGCCTTCTGTTCCTATACTTTCCTCAACAAAGCAACGTAAGTCAACAGCATTCCAAAAGAGAACCCAGTGCCAAACGCAACCCTAATCAGAGTTTGTTTTAACTATACTTCACCAGTTTGTAATAAGAATACCTTAACTCAAGAAAAATTCTTTGAATTTTAGTACCTTTTCAGTATGCTTTCTGATGACAGCCACTGTACAAAAATTTTACTAGGAGACACAACATGACTAATTCTCGCTGGTAGCTCTTTCTTAGAAAGTGATTTGAAATCTCCTTCATCCACAGGTTCCATGTCTACAGAATTTAAAGCTTCTGAGGTTTCAGGAATTTCTTCTAGAGGAACATCCCAGATTTCACTGTGCCTTACGACAGTATTTTTAGTGTACCTGTAAGGAGCATAAAGTAATTAGAATGGAAAGTTTAAACTCATTTTAAACCAAGTGAAAAAGCTCAATAATCACAGTTCAACATGAGAGGAATGATTCAACATGAAGAATGAAAAATAATAACTTAGAAAAGCAGAAAAAAATCCCAACAAAAGACAAAAACATTTCTAAATGCTACTTTTGAACTTTTGAACCACTCATGATTAGTAACTGATTTTTATCTTCCTTCAGATGGCACAAAGTGTACCCTCATCAAGTTTGCTGATGATACAAAACTGTGAGGGGTGGCTGACACACCAGAAGGCTGTGCTGCCATACAGAGAAACCTGGACAGGCTGGAGAGTTGGGCAGAGAGAAACCTTATGAAATTCAGTAAGGGCAAGCGTTAGGGTGCTGCACCTGGGGAGGAATAACCCCATGCACCAGTACAGGTTGGGGGCTGACCTGCTGGAGAGCAGCTCTGTGGAAAGAGACCTAGGAGTCACGGAATCTTCAGAGTTGGAAGGGACCTCTAGAGATCATCTAGTCCAACTCCCCTGCTAGAGCAGGGTTGCCTAAAGCACATCCCTCAGGGCTGCATCCAGGCGGGTCTTGAAAATCTCCAGAGAAGGAGACTCCACAACCTCCCTGGGCAGCCTGTTCCAGTGCTCTGTCACCCTCACTGTGAAGAAGTTTTTCTGTGTATTTGAACGGAACTTCCTATGTTCCACCTTGTGCCCATTGCCCCTTGTCCTGTCGCTGGGAACCATTGAAAAGAGCCTGGCTCCGTCCTCCTTAAACCCACCCTTTAGATACTTGTAAACATTAACAAGGTCTCCCCTCAGCCTTCTCTTCTCCAGGCTAAAGAGTCCCAGCTCTTTCAGCCTTTCCTCATAAGGGAGGTGCTCCAGTCCCATAATCATCTTGGTTGCCCTACGCTGGACTCGCTCCAGTAGTTCCCTGTCCCTCTTGAACTGGGGAGCCCAAAACTGGACACAGTATTCCAGTTGTGGCCTCACCAGTGCAGAGTAGAGGGGGAGAATGACCTCCCTCGACCTACCGGCCACACTCTTCCCTATGCAGCCCAGGATGCCATTGGCCTTCTTGGCGACAAGGGCACACTGCTGGCTCATGGATAATTTGCTGTCTACCAGGACCCCCAGGTCCTTCTCCTCAGAGCTGCTTCCCAGCATGTCCGCCCCTAACATATACTGGTGTTTGGCATTCTTCCTTCCCAGGTGCAGGACCCTACACTTGCTTTTGTTGAACCTCATTAGGTTCTTCTCTGCCCAGCTCTCCAGCCTGTCCAGGTCACGCTGGATGGCAGCACGGCCCTCTGGAGTGTCAGCCACCCCTCCCAGCTTGGTATCATCAGCGAACTTGCTGAGGATACACTCTGTCCCCTCATCTAGGTCATTAATGAATATATTGAACAAAATTGGTCCAAGTATTGACCCCTGAGGGACACCACTCGTTACAGGCCTCCAACTGGACTCTGTGCCGCTGATCACAACCCTCTGGGTTCTGTCACTCAGCCAGCTCTCGATCCACCTCACTGTCACCTCGTCTAGCCCATACTTCCTCAGCTTCCTAATGAGGATGTTATGAGAGACAGTGTCAAAAGCCTTGCTAAGGTCAAGGTAGATGACATCTACGGCTCTCCCCTCATCCAGCCAACCTGTTATAACATCATAGAAAGCTATCAGATTGGTCAGGCATGATTTGCCCTTGGTAAATCCATGCTGACCACTTCCAATAACTTCCTGTTCCTCTATGTGTTTGAAGACGACATCCAGAATGAGTCGCTCCATTACCTTCCCAGGGACAGAGGTGAGACTAACCGGCCTGTAGTTCCCTGGGTCCTCCTTCTTGCCTTTTTTGAAGATTGGAGTGACGTTAGCCTTCCTCCAGTCCTCAGGCACCTCTCCTGTTCCCCATGACCTTGTAAAGACAATGGAGAGTGGTCTAGCGATAACATCTGCCAGCTCTCTCGGCACTTGTGGGTGCATCCCGTCAGGGCCCATGGATTTATGAATGTCCAGCTTGGCCAAGTGGTCTCTGACCCGGTCCTCCTCAACTAAGGGAAAATCTTCCTCTCTCCAGACCTTCCCCCTTGCCTCCAGGGTATGGGATGTGTGAGGGACAGCTTTATCAGTGAAGACCGAAGAAAAGAAGGCATTCAGTAACTCTGCCTTCTCTGTGTCTTCCACCACTAGGGCACCCGTCTCATTCATCAGTGGACCTATATTTTCCCTAGTTTTCCTTTTTCTGTTGATATACTGGAAAAATCTCTTCTTGTTGTCTTTAACTGCAGTGGCCAAGCTGAGTTCTGACTGAGCTTTGGCCCTTCTAATCTTCCCCCTGCATAGCTTTGTTATATCTTGATAATCCTCATAAGTTGCTAAGCCCCTTTTCCAGAGAATATAAGCCTTCCTTTTTTTCCTGAGGCCCAGCCAAAGCTCTCTATTTAGCCAGGCTGGCCTTCTTCCCCGTCGGCTCGTCTTTCGGGACATGGGGATGGCCTTCTCCTGTGCTTCTAAGAGCACCTGCTTGAAGTATGACCAGCTTTCCTGGGCACCTTTGCTCTTCAAAACTGCCTCCCAAGGGACACTCTCAACCATGCTCCTAAACAGGCTAAAGTCTGCCCTTCGGAAATCCAAGGTGGCAGTTTTGCTGGCTCCCCGCCTCCCTTCACCAAGAATTGAAAACTCTGTCATTTCATGGTTACTCTGCCCAAGACGACCTCCAACCTTTACATCCCCCACAAGACCTTCTCTGTTAACAAACAGTAGGTCCAGTAGGGCACTTCCCCTAGTTGGTTCCTTCACCAGCTGTGTTAGGAAGTTGTCTTCCACACACTCCAGGAACCTCCGGGACTGTTCCCTCTCTGCTGTGTAGTATTCCCAGTGGACATCCGGGAAGTTGAAATCCCCCACAAGAACAAGGGCAGATGATCGCGAGACCTCTGCCAGCTGCTTATAGAATACTTCATCGGTTTCTACATCCTGACTAGGGGGTCTATAACAAACTCCCATCATGATATCTGCCTTGTTGGCCTTCCCCTTGATTTTTATCCAAACACACTCAACACTGTCATTCACACTGTTGAGTTCTAGACATTCATAACCGCCCCTAAGCTCTGTGGAAAGACACCTAGGAGTCCTGATGGACAACAGCATGATCATGAGCCAGCAAAGTGCCCTTGTGGCCAAGAAGGCCAATGGCATCCTGGGGTGCACCAAGAAGAGTGTGGCCAGCAGGTGGAAGGAGGTCTTCCTCCCTCTCTACTCTGCCTTGGTGAGGCCCCATCTGGAGTGCCCTAATCCAGTTCTAGGCTCCCCGGTTCAAGGACAGGGAACTGCTGGAGAGGGTACAGCAAAGGGCTACAAAGATGATTAGGGGACCAGAACACCTCTCTTATGAAGAAAGGCTGAGGGATTTGGGTCTCTTCAGTCTGGAAAAAAGACAGCTGAGGGGGGATCTTATCAATGCTTATAAATACTTCAAGGATGGGTGTCAGGAGGATGGGGCCAGCCCTTTTCAGTGGCGCCCGGCAACAGGACAAGAGGTAATGGGCACAAACTTGAACATAGGAAGTTCCAGCTAAACATGAGGAAGAACTTCTTTACTTTGAGGGTGTCAGAGCACTGGCACAGGCTGCCCAGAGAGGTGGTGGAGTCTCCATCTCTGGAGATATTCAAAACCCGCCTGGACGCATTCCTGTGCAACCTGCTCTGGGTGACCCTGCTCTGGCAGGGGGTTGGACTAGATGATCTCCAGAGGTCCCTTCCAACCGCTGTCATTCTGTGATTCTGTATCCTTGCACATCTTACTAACAGATGAAAGCACTATGCAATATAGGCTGCCAGCAGAAAAGCGAGCCTGACACAAATGGACTGCTGAATGTTTGTGTCTGGCTTAAAAGACATTAAATTATTAATATGATGCTTCTGGAAATCAACGTTGCCTCTGAGTGGAAGCTGCAATGTTCAACTTCTAAGATGTGTAAATACTCCTTCCAGAAGACTATTAACATTAGTGAAACATTTACCTTTCTAACATTCCCTGAAGATATAAATGCAACACAATTGGAGCTAGCTCTTTCTTAAGTAGAACACTGAATAAAGTACGGTCGTCATAACACCTTGATGAATTTTTTTTAAAATTGTGTGAACTGGATACGGATAAAATAAAGCTCAACAGCAATTAAGAGCTGGCTGGTATGTATTTTGAGCAACAGCCCAGCTTAGTACAAGTCTGTGTGAATTGTGCCAACTAGAGAAATAAGGGATTGCAGCTTGAAAAAAAACAAACCACCAACACAAAAACCTAACCGTTAATGCAAAAGAACTGGCTTCTTGTAAACATTACTGACTAAAGGAGACAGTAAGCCTGAGTTTAACTGCTGGCCATTTCTGGGCCTCCAGGAAAAAACTCTTTCCTGTTTTCAGAAAACTAACGCCTGTCTTTTCCTTCACAGGAAGGGAACAAGCTGCTCTGTCAGAGAGATCATCCACTATACACCACTACACAATTATTTATGCAAACCTTCCCGATGAAGATATTTGGAAACTGCTGGGTTAAACAGCTAACTTGTAGAACCAGGAAAGAAATGAATGCCATGCCTCATGAATATGCTGAACATGCTTACCTTGCATACAACTAGTCTGAACTATGAAATGGACAAAGGCAAGAGATCTCCCAAGTGAAATACCTCACCTCACAGGTCTTACAGCCCCCTCTCTAGTAACTCCAGTATAGCATTATAATTGCAGATCCATCAGAAAAACCACTCAATTTGGAATGAACTTCAGACTACAAGGTTTTGTCCTGGAATTCTGTATGGACTACTTTCCATCCTAATGCAAGAGTAAGATTACTGATGTTTGCTTGTCTGAAAGTCAGCTTCAGTGGAGTGCTGTGCTCTCCTACTTATATTGTTTTACATTAGTTCAGAGCTGGCCTGGGTATCCCTCAACAGCATTAAACATGGAAGAATAACCATAACACAAATGGGATTCTAAATGACCTAAGGTAGGTTTAAATTATTCACCGGTCTCTTGCCTTTTTGCAGGCAACCATCTTCACAAATGGGAAATACAGTGAGAAAGCATGACAAATGAGCTCTGGAGGGCTCGAGACCTATGCCCATAGAAAAACAAAGTGAGCCAAAAACCCCCAAAGCCTCCCAGAGGAAACATCATTCCAACTACAAGACATGGTGCACTGGGTGTAGATGTCCAGATGTCAGTAGCTGGAGAGAGTGGCTCCAGAGGTGACCAGAGAGAAGAGTCCAGGCGCTGCCCCGGTGCAGCCCGTTCCAGCTGTATCTGCAACAGACCCCCCACAGGACATGGCTGAATCTGTCAGTGAAGCTGGTGGCAACTCTAATTTAATGAAGGGCTGAAAATGCCAGGGAGAGAGAGGAGGGAACAGAAGAGAAATAAGATAGAGAACACCAACATCAAAAGAGCAGGCGGCCTTTTGTGGATGAAGAGGCACACTCCTGAAGGGTCTGAGACCCGCGGAGGGCCCATGCTGGAGCACAGGAAGAAAAGAATAAGAGGGAAGGAGCAGCAGGGAGAAAGTGCAGTGTCCTGACCCGAGGCCCTGCACTGCTCCCTGCAGGGACAGAGTGAAACCAGAAGGCAGGAGGGGGAGGAGGGTGCTTAGAATAAACTTGAGCCTGGGAAAGGGCAGGTGCAGATGCTATAAATATTTGTCTTTTGTGTCCCAATGCCTGAATCAGTAATTAAATATTTATGATAATTAGTAATAAATTAAGTTAAATTAAGTCTGTTTTGCCTGCAACAGTACTTGGTAAGTGATCTCCCTGTCTTTATTTTGACCCATGAGTTTTCTTGCTCCTGTTTCTTCTGTTTTCTCTCCAGTTGAACTAAAGAAGGGGAAGTGAGCGAGCGACCAAAAAATCCACATTAATAAAGTTATGTGTTACACAGCAACTTATATTAAAGTAACACACACACTTGATCGCAAGCATGCATCTAAGTATAGCTGCAACACAACAAAATACCCTGGTGACAGTGACAAAACAATTAGGCTGTTCAAGTTTAAATAAAGCTGCTTAACTTTACAAAAATCTTACTAAAAATTGTGACCAGCACAAGAAAACCATTACTGGGATTTAGTTGCACTTCTGAGCTAAGAGATGAAAATCCACTTATTTGCTTCCTCCTGAAAAAAGCAAATTGAGGAATTCCCTTTTTTTTTTGGAATCAAAACTTCTGATTTAACAATCTGTTTCATCAGTATCCAAAATTATTAATGAAGAATAATTATTGATTTTCAGTAATAGAGCCCATGGATTATCTTTTCAAGAAGCCAATACATTAAATGCAGCAGTGTTATCTCTGTATTTTGAGTTTCTGTTTTTTGAGTATTTGTTTTCTAATAACAGACCTTCCAAAGAGATAACTTACCTTAGGTGCATATTAAACACTCAAAAGTGGTATTTCTTTTCTTACTACCAGAGAATGGGAACTTTAATGATAACCAGTTTGGGAAGATTTGGCACTTAAGCACATTGAAGCATGATGCAAACATTTCATCTCCAACTTTTGAATCAATTACAATTTCAATACATGTTAGTTAAGATTTAGTTTGAGAATTCAGCTATGTCAAACTGCAGAGTTACACTCTGTAACTTATGTCAGTTGATGAACATGACCTGTAGTAAATTTATCACAAGTGGGCAAATTCCAGCCACTGGAGGTGACATACTAAAGCCAGTAATTTTGTTACACAAATTCAGTATTTCCAAATACTTACATTATGCACAATGTATATAGAAGTTATGCACAGTGTATTTACCCAGGTATGTAGGATGCTAGGTCTTCTTTAACTAGCTGGCAATTAATACTAAAGCTTCTTCCGTGAACAGCAGAGAAGTCAAAGAGTTCAACAGATAAGATGTTATTATCTAACACTTCTGTGAATGAATAATGTAAACATAATTAGTGCAAATCAATGACAGTATAAAGACCATTTATGGTTTTGGAGGCACAGCAACCAGTAATAAAAGACAGAATTTTGTAAAATTGCATTTGATTTATAAAAGAATTTATTCTGAACATCAACAATATGTGGAGGCTTAGCTTTGCATGTATCTATAAAACTAACTTAAAATACACCAATAATTACAAAGTATTTTTGTACAAAGAAACCAACCAGTACATGTAATTTCATTTATTAGATGGATTCCAAACCACTATTCCACAGTTGAAAAGTAACTATCTACATATTAACAATAAATGGTAGTGAGAAAAATCCTACTAAGGCATATATCTGTTATATGAACTTTTTTTTTTTGGTTGCAATGTTTTAGAGCAGCAGTGATCACACTTCCACCTGTCCATAAAGTCAGGAAGAGTGAAGGATAGCTAGTACTTTTGGAAACAATCCCATCTTAATAAACCAGGATACTTATATCACTTAATGCTGGTGTGGTCTGTAAGAGAAGACATAAACAGAGCTTTTGTCAGAAGTTGTATCTGTTATGTCTACTCCAATTAGTCCATGTTTAGATATTCTCACTGCAGGCTACCTGTCACAAGTACGAACAAAGGCATTTCAAATAAATACTATTTAAAATACAGAAGTGCATGTTTCTACATTTGAGTCAATTTAATAATATTTAAATATAAATAAATACACTCTTGATAACTTACCAACAATTGAACACAGCGTAAGTTTATCTTCGGTCATTTCTGCAAATCTTTCTTTGGCTTTCCCGTTCCACTCATTTGCCTCTTTGTAAGGCTCAAGGTAAGCCAGTCTGCACCTGATTGCCTGAAGAATAACTCAAATTATGTATTGACTACCACATATGAAGACCATCTCATTATAGCCAAATCACAGCCTTTACTTTCCACCATGAGGACAGCAAGACAGCATGACCTCGGCTTCTGGTTCCACATCACCATTATTTGATTTGATTTAAAATGACCACCCCCACCCCATGGAGAACCTCAAATTAAGATACATTCCTGCTGAAATAGAAAGAGCTTACTTCTTGCTTCCCTTTATGGTTAGGCATAGAATTAACGTGACTACACCATTGTAGAAGTCTGAAGGACTAAACACAGGGACACCAGAGTACCATGGGACCTGTGTCAGAAATTCCTGCCAGATTTTTGAAAGCTATTGATTAGGAGACAAAAAAAAAAAAAAAAAAAAGGAAAAAAAAAAAGACACACACAGGAAATCAGACTAGTTCTCCCTGGTGACAAGTGATAGGACAATAGGAAATGGGTTCAAGTTACATCAGGGGAGGTTTAGATTGGATATTAGGAAACATTTTTTCACTGAAAGTCTTATTAAACATTGGAATAGGCTGCCCAGGGAGGTGGTGGATTCACCATCCCTGGAGGTGTTTAAAAAAAGGGCAGATGGGGCACTTAGGGATATGGTTTAGAAGTGGCTTTTGTCAGGGTAGGTTAAAAGTTGGACTTGATGATCTTAAAGGTCCCTTCCAACCTCAGCAATTCTATGATTCTATGATTCTAAATACTTTGATTAAAAGAATTTAACACCTTTATTGCAAACTTTGGTGGCTACACTATGGCTCAATTTTAAATTAACTGCAAATGTTATTGTTTCCTCCTTGTTTATTGCACTGAAAGAAAGTAGAGTAAACACAGGTGGGAGGAAAGGCAGAGAAAGGAAATAAAGACAATAGAAATAAGAATGTTTTGTCAAGATATTTTTGGATACAGTCAGGAATACGAAAATATGACTGACTGACAGGTTACATAACCATTAAAAGAAAGGGCTGTGGATGACAAAGCCAACACTATGTTAAGCACAAAACCAATTCTAGTCTTGGCCAAGATATATGTCATATGAGGAGAGGCTGAGGGAGCTGGGCATCTTTGGCTTGGAGGAGAGGAGGCTGAGGGGAGACCTCATTGCCCTCTACAACTACCTGAAAGGAGGGTGGAGAGAGGTGGGGGTTGGCCTCTTCTCCCAAGTGAATAATGACAGGACCAGAGGAAATGGTCTGAAGCTGTGGCAGGGGATGTTTAGATTAGACATTAGGAAGAATTACTTTACTGAAAGAGTGGTCAGGCGCTGGAACAGCCTGCCCAGGGAGGTGGTTGAGTCACCATCCCTAGAGGTATTTAAGAAACGTGCAGATTTGGCACTTCAGGGCATGCTCTAGTGGCAGAGACTGTAGGTTGGTTGTTTGTGGTTTGGTGTTTTTTTTTTCTTTTTTTGGGTGTGTGTATGGTTGGACTCAATGATCTCAAAGGTCCTTCCCAACCATGAAGATTCTATGATTCTAAGATTTCCGTACCACTCAAGTCCATTAAAACCCCTACAAACTCTATTAACGGGCTGAAAGAAGTCTGACTTCTCTTGTAACAGCCTAATTCAAATTTCTTCACTAAGTTACATTTGAGGCAATGCCATATGTGATCATGTGCGAAGACTTACTAACGCTTACGCACAACAGGACAGAGCTGCACAAGCAACCTTCCTTCTGATACTCTTACCTTCTGAATGCTTGATTTTGCAATTTCATGTTTCAAAGAATTTTAAATCCTTTAAAATTATTTTTTTTTTATATGGAGAAGATTTGAAACCATAGCAACACATAAGCAGACTCAAACCTACTGATCTATTACTTGCATTAAAATTAATAGCAACAGGAAGGTGTTATTTCTTATGCAAACTTCAAGTGTAAACACCTTGCCAGAGTGTTTCACCATAACCTATATATGGCATAAGAATGCTGAAATTTAAAAATAACTGATGGGTTCAGGTTTTTTTAGACCATTCTCTAGCGATCACATACCCATCTGTACGTGTAACTAAACTTTTCTCCTTTATCATCAAAGTGAGGAGGCCTAGTGGTACGTGGCCAAGAGCTGACAAACTCTTTACCAGATTTTTCTGAGCATTTATATTTGGTCTAGAACAAGCATCAGTTGGAATGATGGGATAATACACATCAAAAATACCAACACCTTATTCATTAGCCGCTCTGATCTGAAGCATTAAGACATTGCAACTACAAGAACATTTTGCCATTTTCAGAATGTTTCCTCTCCCTTGCTGTCAAAAAGGCTCAATTATTTTGGCTGAAACTTTCCCCAGAAATATCTGCTCAAAATATAAACAATTAAATTATTTTCTCAGTAAAAGACACTGGCCAAACTTAGTTACAACAATCACTACTTCTGGTGCCTACAACTGGTTAAAAAACGCTTATCAACATATGAAGTTTTAAAAAGATTAGCTTCTGGTTGGCAAAGAGAACAATCAAAAGAACAGCTGAAGAAAAAGAATTATTTTCTACTTATGTGTGTTTTTTATTTAACAGAAATACTTTGCCATTTACTCAGTTTTTCTCCTTGTCAGAAGGGAAAAACTCCTACAATACCTAAAGTTAGGAAAGCATCAAACTTTAAATGCCATAAACCAAACAAAAATATGTATTTTTAAGAGACCATTATTAGATCATTATTTGAAAACGAAAGAATGTAAAAATTCATTTGGCTTACTATGGAGTAAAAGAAGGTATTTGAATAAAACACACACACACAATGTATATACACCTCCTTACTGCAAGGTAACATTAAATTTCATTTAAAACCAAATGATACAAAAAAAATAATTAAAAGAGTTTTCAATGTGCACCCAAAACATAATTAATCATAAACCCATGTGGAAAAGAACTTGCTTAACATTTTATTTACTTCAGAATGTTAATAACCCTCTCTTTTCCCTTACATCTATTGAGATTCTATTAAATTTGAGTATTCAATCCAGGCAACCACTTATTTACCTTTTCTGGGATGCTCAGAAACTCCTTTTTTATTCTGCGTATGTCACTAAGAGTTAAGTTGGCAACGTTGCCAAAATCAATATATTTTACTGTAACTTCTTGACGACTTGGCAGCCCTTCAAGAAAAACAACCCAAGCTATTAAAACAAAAAAATAGTATCTGATACAAGTTAAAGCACCAGAATTTCAGAGCAAAATCCACATTTACACCGTATAATCATAATAAACCACATATTCCAGTGTTCTACAACACAATTCAAAAAACGATATTCTTTAAGAGCCAGCTCTTTTGGGTTCCTGAAATGACAGAGTTAGCATTTTGATCCCCTTCCATCTAACCACTTTATGAGACACTGGCACGTTAAACACATGCCAAGTAGACATGTCAGCATATTGGCATGCTACAACTGCCCATACAGGCAACATACAGGTCAGTACAAGTACACCCCCCATTTCCTTCAGAATTACTATAGGGAACTATTATCCCGCACTAGTTACACCCAGAGGTGACTATAACAGATAAATCTGTAGTTCAGATCTGTAATAGTAGGTGAAACATTAATTAAAATAATTACAGAATAGTATTTCAGTATAATATAAAAACTAAAGCATACCGCTTTTCTTTTAAAAAAAATAAAAAACTGTATAAAACACTCCATTAATAGCAAAAGAATATAACACAAATTAGTTCTACTGACTTTATGAACCTACCTGTCAGTATAAGAATGCCTAGTAAAAATTATGGCTGTTTATTACTATGCATATCCAGCACAGGACTCTGATCTAGTACCACATCTGATTTTGCAACCTAGCATCAGAGTGAAAGAATCAATACTTCACCTATAATCTGTGCTCTGTACCAATTCCCATCTTCCTGTTTTGCAATACAGGCTTGGCCTTCAACTGGGCAGACAATTTCCAAGTTTTTCCTATACTCATGTTTATATACCTCCTGAATTTTCTTTGAAAAAGATAAAGAATCCAGGCTATCTCTCTAAAATAAGAAAAACAAAACACATGTGTACACCAGATGTTTCTTTTTCTAAAATGGCATTTTTGCTCTTCTAAGGAACATTTTTTTTCTAGTAGTGTACTTCCTAGTCTTCACCCCCAAACTAAACAGTGGTAAATTCACGTGAAGTGAATTTAAAGAGCCTAACAATTGTTGAATATTGCTCTGTTCAATCACCACTCTGAACAGTTTAACACTACATACCTACATCAGAATTAAACCACGTAACAAAACTGACAAAAAAAAAGTTAACTTTCTGGAATTCTAAGAATTTCTGGAATTAATCTAGGATTCATCTAGGATTGTAGGGATTAATCGTGTCTATTAATTCAAGGAATCCTAAAACTGGTAACAAGGGACAGAAGTTAACGGAAATCGTAGCTTATTTAATGTGGACTACAAGTACCTCAACATTAAAATGTTCAGTTTTACTAAACTTATTTCTAAACTTACCAACTGGAGATAGAAATCACTTGGACTATTAATGTGACAAACTATAACACAGACGACTTCTCCTTCTTGTGGAATCTTAGGTGGACTATACTGCAAGACGGTATTATTTTCTAACTGACTGGGAAGCTGTGATCTAAACCTAAGGTAAACAAAATGAAATTCTGAATAAATTTTATCAAAATTTACTGAGAAGGAACCCTTTTATATTCAAATATCAAGTTTCCCATGAAAAATGCAAAATGGTCCTATAAAAATAACTTGATTCATGTTTGTATGAATAGATTGAACTTTCCTTCTTGCATTTGGTGCAGCCAGTTCTCTCTAATGCTTCTCCCATCACAAACGTAACAACATATGAAGAATGATATATGGCAGCTGGTTCCTAAAAAGATGTTCTTATTTGGGATGCAGTAGCGTACATTAAAATTGTTAAAAAAAAAAGTGTAAGGCTAGAATCCACTACATAGACAAAACCATCTTCTTTTAGATTTCCTTTTCCTCACTTTAAGGAAAAACCAATTACCTGAGGAACACAGATGCAGTAAAAAACCACATCTCCTGCTGTTCTCACCACCCTAACTAGTTATGCTCAAATATAAACAAAGACCTTTCTTTGTGTGCAGCAAAATGAACTGTCATTTCCTACACATTTGCATGCCATATCCCTGTATCCAAACAGCAGAACACTCATGTTCTCTATCTCCTGCCTCTTCCACTGGTCCCTCCAAAGCAGCTCTCCTCTGTCCTAATGCCAACATCAAGCTCCCTCCCCCTTATGCCCTATCATTGTTTCTCCTATTCGTTGTGCTATATGCATCATGTCACCTGCCTGGTTCAGAGTGCTGACTAGCCAGGGACTGCTTACCAGCCACATCAGATACAAGGCCAATTCCTGTATGTTTTTCTGTTCGTGGCAGACACTAAGGGCTTCTCCTTTCACCTCTTGTTACTCTAATTTGGACAAAAATTTAAATTTTGTCATTTTCTATAATAAAGCTCATTATCCACATAAAGCCCTGACTAGTTCAAAAGAGCACTTATTAGTGAACGTGGAAAAAGGAAATCAACAGAAATCGCTGAAGGTGAGTACATCACACATCAATATATCAAACACTACAAAACCAACTTGCTTGGTAAAACTTCACTTGATAGGTATTATGCTGTTATCATTTATGGCATAAGAGCATCAACTAAAGGAAAACACATACCTTGCCAAGTCTAAGAAAACTAATGCATCCTTGAGAGACACTGGCATGTTATTGCTTATTTTATTAAATGGAGGTTTTTTCAAATCCACAATGAGAACACCATCCTCTTCTCTAAATATGGTCATTAAAACAACTTTATTATTGACCATTCCTAAAAATTTTGTCGTTGCTTCCTCTCCCCAACCTTCATTCTGTGTTAGGAAGAAAAAGGTAGTTACTGAAGATGTCAGAGAATATTAAAACAAAAAACCCCACAATTAGTAATTAAAAAAAAAAAAGGCAGCAAGGAAGGGAACACAGATGCATCTGAACAGATGAAATACTGAACACAGACTGCCTGGTCCGTAGCCAGGACAGCACTAAACAGTATTCTTCTATGATGGATTTATAAGTGTTTTTAATTGTATAAAACTGAGTCAGATCAAAGGGCTGCAGTTTCCAACATGTTTCTTTTGAGAATTCAAGATTTCATCCCCTCTGATTGTTCTGATAGATAAATCAGAGTTGTCATACACCATTTCATCTCATGACTTACATTTCTGCTCTCCCAATAAGTTTGAAAGTTTACTCCTGTATTTTCGTGTCTTTATACAAATGTACAACATATTTTGTTAATTTACACATTCCTCCTCTCCACAACATCCTTCTTGAGGGTTTATCTACCTTGAAAAAGTCTGTCTGAATTTATTTCTCTTGGATCAAGTTAATACATTTCTCATTTGATACTGCAAAAATCTGTGCTTTTTAGGTGGGAAAAAAAAATAAAAATAAATGAAAGTGCATGTAAGAAAGACATTTTACCCACACTGGTGAAAACTGTTTCAGATCTTCCCTATTTAAAGCTATTTCAGACAACATCAGACTGGCAAAAAAAAAACCCAACCCAAAAAAACCACAAAACCAACCAGCAGTTCTACTGTCAGAAACGCACAGCTGCACTGGACACAGTTCATTCCCACATGAATATGGCAAAAATAAAGAAAGCCTAATAAATAAGTGAATAATGAAGAAAATAATGCTGCAACATATGTCCTTTTTCTAAGGGGATAAAGGCTGTCAGTACTTTTATTTATCATTATACTGAAAGAGAACACATAGCACTTTTCAATATGTTGCAAAAAATTTTAAGTAACAAAGACAATCCTCAAAAAGAGTCTCTTAAAAATTCTCAAACCATTTTTTCTCTGGAAAAAGTTACTACTTTCTCTGGAAAGTTACTACTTGCATAAAGTTATCAGACAGACATGAAATAAGAGTATCAGGTCTGTACTTTGTTTTTAAATTTGACAAAAGAACATGTCTAGAGTAAGAGTAGTGAGATTTAAGCTTGAAATATGTATTCATAAACCCAGAGGCTTTTAAAGACAGTCTGCCATAAGCTTGTTTCCTTTCCAATGAAAGCAATGCAACCCATCATTTTACAAAAAATAAAATATACCCTGTACTCCTCTCAAGCTCCCTTCTGCTTATACTGGAATAAGATCATTGTAAATTATGTATGTAAGTTCTTCAATATAAATCTTAGGAAGAAAAAAAAAAATATCTCCTGAAATAGTACCAACAGCTTTTACTTACTGCATTTCTGGGAACAACATCCTTCAACGAACACCGTACTGCTAAAGGAGGAACAGCTGCAAGTTCTGCCTCAATATGCTGATCAGGTTTCCTTACAAACAAACAAATGTCATCTGTTTCAATAGTTTCCTGAGTAGCAGTTTTGGGCCTTTCAGTGTGAATGTATCTATTGTCAATGGGAAAAAAAGCAGTACTAGCTTTAAAGAAAAGCAAAACCCCAACGCCAACCCCCCGCACCCAAATCAAATGCCTGACTTAAAATAAAGGCCATTATTGCAATAATAGACATAATGTCATTGAAACAAAACTAAAAAGTCTCAATGAAATGCCTTTTTTTTTTTCTTTAAAACATTGAGGACTCACGTGTTCTCTTTTGCAATGCAAGTTTAAGTTAAACATTTGAAGGTATGAAGGCTTGTACACTTGTATACTTACATACATTGACACTTTTCTTGTGGGAAATACATATGTACAAAACATTAGTGTCATTTGTATATCTGGTTATCTGCTTGCGTGAAGCTGATGGAGGACTTGTTTCTTAGTAGAGATCCTCTTGAGTAGCAACAGTCAAGGACAACAATCGAAGACAAAAAACTCTCTCTGTAAACATACCCTGAGAAAACGAGAACTACAGAGCTCCCAAAATCTATCAGGAACACTTCCAGCAGTGCAATATCACAAACTTTGTATCCTATCGGACCACAAGACTTCCTCTCATTTTCACTTCTTAGGGGAATTAGTCCAGTGATAGTTCCACGGCACCACATTCCAGTTTCCTTACTCTTAATGAAAGTTCTACCACCTATACGGAAGCAAATTAAAAAGACACCAAAGACTAAATTCAGTATTTGCAGGTATTTCACACTGGAAGCATTATCAGAGTTCTGCATAATGTTCCATTGTTGCCTGTCTTCCACACAGGTAGTAACGAGTGCTACTGATAAAATAAAGACATTAAAAACTTTGTCTTGATAGCCACCAGAAGTTTTCTCCCTCATTTACACAACGCCTGTAAAGCTAGGAGGTGTTAGGCTTCTACTGAGAAGTAATTTCTGTCTACCTTTCTATACCTCTTAGTAAAGTGGCAAAAACCCAATGAAGTTGAGGGCTATTACATACTTTTTGTAAGCTTTCTAAACACCTACCAGAAGCGAGTAACAGTGTCAATGTGTGGGCTAGAAAATAATTTTAAATGATTTGGCAATGCATTATTGTCATTGTCTTTCGGTTTTAATTCCAGAATAGTTTCTATCCAGTTAGTGAACTTTAAAAAAAAATAAATACATCCACTCAAAGGGAACGTTGCTTGCATGCAAGAAACTAATTTACTGAAGTAATAGAAGAACTAGGCTACTCATTAAAATAGGTACACTGAAAAAAGAACTATCAGTTAACAATTACCACCTAATGCTGGAAAACAGTCAATTTACAGTCAGGTGTTTCAACTGCTGGTTACTCTAAGCGCTCAATTTGCTGAGGCTAAGAACCGCGGAGTCTTTTTTACTTCTACTGTTTTCATTTATATGATTTAATAATAATTTAGTTTATCAAACAATGTGTACAATGTTCCCAAAAAGCATTAATTGTAGATCCCAGGACAGACAAGCACTGCTTGACTATGTGAAGGCAGAGGTGGGGAGGGGGGAGGAAAAAAAAAATACTAAGGAAACATACTACAAGACAGTATTTTAAGCTAATGTAGACCTTTAGAAATTAATAATTTACCTAGTTGCAAAACATCTGAAGGCAAGAGATATGAACTCTTATTACAACAAAAGTTTTTCAATTTCTTCTCCAAAACCCCTGCTTCTTTCTTCTGTGAGTATCTCCGAATATAGAAGTGGCATGGATTTATAACATGGCTAACAATCACTAGTTCTGTCCAACCTGAGTAAGACAGAAAACAGATTATCAGCCACTCTCCAAGTGACTCCGACCGGTGTTATTAGACAGGTGATTAGGTTTATGAGGAGGGCCACGAAGATGATCAGAGGGCTGACCTTTGCTATGAGGACAGCCTGAGAGAGTTGGGGTTGTTCAGCCTGGACAAGAGGAGGCTCCGAAGAGACCTTATAGCAGCCTTCCAGTATCTACAGGAGGCCTATAGGATAGATGGGGAGGGACTCTTTATCAGGAAGTGTAGCAATAGGAGAGCAGACCCGGGAGTGTTTTTGCAGAGCAAAACTGCTGGTACTAAGAATGACATCTGCACTGTAAGCACCTCCCAGACTAGTTTTAACTGGAAGGAAATCAATTCGTGTGCCCCAAGTCTGCTCTTACACGTGAGCAAATACATGCTAACTTGAGACAGTCAGGAGATCTTCTTCCTAGTACGTTCCTGACCCCAACTACAATGCTAACGTACGTGTCCAACCTCTCCAAGAAATTCCAATGCCTGCTCTCGCTGCTTACAAGATGGGTCTCTGTTAGTAAACTAAACCATTTACCAGATAGGAAAACCACTAACCAGCTTTGTGTTGAAAAGGTGTTTCCTTCTTGAAGAGTTTCTTCCTCTGTTCACCAGCATGATATTCTGCAGGAAACTCTGTTTGTTTATTGTTTTAGGAAAATAGTTTAATGAATTAGGTTAGTTAAGCATTTATATATATATATATGCAGTAAAGCAGCAAACACAGTAAAGAGAAATTACATGTGTCTGTAAGGGTACTGCAGAGGCAAAATCTCTCCTATTTGATGCAACTGAAACAGATGCATGTGCAGTCCACGTGGCCAGCCCACATGCTACCTCCAAGATTACAAAACTATCATTAAAATTTGTAGATTCAAGACACGCAAAACCCATAACACTGTGGTTTGAAGGAATTTTGTTCTGACAGGAGTTTTGTGAAATCCTCTGGGATTCTGGAATATACTATTTCAGACAGTCATGCCCAAGCTCTGAAATTTATTTTCCCTTGATCACAGCTATATGCTAGCACAATTACTCTCACATACCACCCGTACCCGCTCCCTCATCCTCCCCAAGCATTACTCATCACAGGAATTTTCTAGGTACGTTGTGCACATAAACCACTCTGAAGTTAAGCATCTTAGTTGTACTGTGGGAAGCATCTAACTATTACATATCCTATTATCTAATTGGATTTTTTATGTTCCAACCTGTTCCTAACGCCTTCAGCCCTATCACTCAGCACCTCCTGGACACCAGCTTGGTAGGCTCCGCTGGACTCACTCCAGTATGACAGTGACTTTCAGTACTGCAGGGTCCAAAACTGGACACAATACTCCACATTCAGTCTCACAAGAGCCTGAGAGGGGAAGGATCACTTCCTGGACCTGTTAGTTACACTCTTACTAATACAGTTCAGGGAAAAGCTGACAACAAGCTGAAGAACCTAACTGTTATTGCCAGTTAATGTAGAACAATACCCCAGAAGATGATTCAGGAAGACAAAGGAACTGCCAGAAAAACATACTGCAGGAGCCACTGCCAGAAACTCTGAGGAGGACTGTAATAATTAAGAGTCAAATAGAATCATCCAGGTAAACACAGGAACTCATGACCCCTCTTCGAGAGAACTTGGGAGAGAGTTTTCACTAAGTTAAGCTGAAGGAGGACAAAAAAGAAACAATGCTAACTGGAAGGAAGATAATGTGAAATACAGACATCATTAAAGAACTTATATGAGCCAAGTATAACTACAAACGGACAACATAATACAAAACACATAAATAACACCATGCTTAACAATGGAACACTTAAAGGTATTAAGAAACTTACTTTCCAGGTCATCTTCAAATATTTCTTCTATTATGACATCAGGACTGGATGGAGACTTGGGCAGAGCAGGAATACTCTGATGACGTATCACAGGAACTGTTTCTTGTACTTGAGTATTTTTCACTTCTTTGTGAACACCAAGTTTATTTGCAAGAGCCTTTATTTCCCTTTCTCTGCTAAGTGCTGGAAACATATTCTCTACAGATGACTGAGTATCACAGCTTGGCATTTCTTCTTCAGCATCAAGGATAAGAGTATGTTGTCCATTATCTTCACTACATTTGGGAAAACATTTATTTGGAGACAAATTACTGTAATCCAGTCTGTTTTCAGAAAAGCACACAAGTCAAAGCAGAGGTTTTATTAAGAATGTATCACTGTGTTAAGCAAGCACCTTGTAAGAGCTGGTTGAAAAAAACTGTATTATGTTCTAGAATACCAAGACAACAAACACAATAACAAGATTTCTGAAACCTAAAAAGGATTGGCACAGAAATGGTACATATTCTCGCACACAGCTCAGTACAAACAAGAGCCACCTCTGCCTAAATGATCAGAGACCACAGATATAAATACAAATCATCTGAAAAAACACATTAATGATGTGATAGTTAAAAACGAAAGACATCAGATGCTTTTGTACTAACAGCTACTCTTCACTGTAATCTGCAGGATTTTCAAATATTACAGTATGCAATATGCTTTTTTTTTTTTAACATAACCAGTGCTAACTACAATGACCCTAACAGCAACTCCATTCCATTTTCTCAAGTTTTTGTCAAAGACTGCAGGGAAAAATAAAGGGGACTAATAAAATAAAAGCAATTGTAATTTTAAAAATAAAAGTTGTGTTTTTCCAGGTTTAAGTTCATCTTAAGTAATTTCTTTTGGCATTTGACGTAATCGGCATTTAGACTGTGAAGTGGAAATACTATAATTTTAGTATTTGCTGTTGACTTTGGAGATTTATTTACACTTACATGAAGTAACTTTTATATGGTGAAATAATAAACAACTCTATTGTATCACTAAACATCAGCCAAAGCTGAAAAAAACCCACACAGCATAAGAAAATCTTAGTAACTTAACTGATACAGTGAAATATAGTTGGGTGAAACCCCAGTAAAACTGAAATGTCAGAACGGAAACGCTAAGTGGATGAACTGGAATGCTGACTGAAATACCAGCATCTGAAGTTTTGCTTTGTGTCATTATACTCTTAGAAACCAACACACATATGCAGTTGTTTTTTTTTTTAAAATTTAATCTCCAATAAATATTTAACCATTAGAAGAACAGGTAAGTTACTGTACTCATCCTCTTTATTAAAAAAACATACTTACTGCCCTGTTGTTCCCCATTCAATCTTGCCCAGTTTTTTTAACAAAGATGTAATCTCATCAGTGTTTAGGAAGAATCTCGAGAGAAGAGAAGCAGCATTACAAAAAGCACCACGAATACCTAAAATCACTCTGATGGTTTGAGATGTACAGTATTTTTCAGCACAATATTCATGGAGGAGCAAAATTAAGAGATTAATTGCCTACTCCAGGTTCATTCTTCCATGCTTATTAGCACAGGTTTGGTTGCTCATTTATCTTCACATTCATACTTAAAAACTTTCTTGCCTTTTGCTTTCTTTCTCTCTCACGCACTGAGTCCTCCAGCATTCACTTACTGAGTCTTCGCACCTAAACTCAGTTTAGTTCAATAAATTATTCTGCACAGAGAAAAAGAATTCTCCAACAGTCATGAAGAAAAAAACAGAACTGAAGTCCAAAATGCATGTTCTTTTTGTTCTGTTTGTTGTTACGCTAATAAACAGCTGTTTCCTTTACCAATGAAATCTAGCAAAATCTTTTAAGTACTTCTACAGTTAGGCTAACACAACTGTCAATATAACATCATTCAATCACATCCTTAGCTTTGTTGTCCAGTTATAATGAACAATTTGTGAAAACTGAGATGTAAGCAGTATTGAACAGCGCATCTTTTCTTCTCCCCTGGCCACTTTCAGGAATCTACTCGTTGTTCTACAGTATTTTAGGTTTACAGAATGCGCCTCAACTCTTATGCACTTCCTAGTTGTGATTTTTTCACCTTTGGTGCTATTTTGGAGTGGGACCAGCATGTGAGACCTTTATACTTACCCTCCATCTCCTTTCTCCCCATTTTGTTCAAGTTCTTAAAAGGTCTTCAAATGCAAAACAAATTTGATTTGGTCATGTTTTATCTTTCTTCTAGGTTGGGAGATTTTGCCATTGTACATTTAATAGGCTTCTCTGAAATTCTCATTCACCACTGACATTATCTACAAAACAGGCCCTACCTACCAGGTCACTAAGTTTACTAGAAGATTCCTTTATCCATATTCTAATGGCTCAACACATGACAGGAGGAGCCATAACTTTTGTCAAGCTTTGAAACACAGTACCCAGGGAAGCGGTTGACTAGACATCGTGCTCAGGGACATGGCTTAGTGGTGGACTTGGTAGTGTTAGGTTAATGATCGGACCCGATGATCTTAAGGGTCTTTTCCAACTTAAATGATTCTATGATAATGTTTCACACTTTGCACGCAGGTAATCAACTCTGAGCTTCATTCCTCTGCGCCAGTCACAATCTGATGGCACACAACCGCTCTATCACCCGGTGTGCTTCCATGTCCTGAAATATAATGGGATCCCAGGAAGTTCCAACGTAACACCATCTTTGTTCTGTCCCTCCTTCATCGTTCCTTAATGTGGCCTTTATACACTAGGATTACAGTACTCTGGACCAGCCTTATGACCAAGCTGCATAGGGTCAGCTGTACCATATGACAAATTCTGTTGCTCATTTCTGGTATAGAAACCATATTTGTCATTTCCAATGAGCGCAACATGGTAACTGGGTTTTTCCACAAATTTCTTCTTAGACATCAGTGCCCCAAAACACGTTTAAGTCTCTCCTGAAGGTGAGAAATGAATTAATTTAAAAAAAAATAATTAAGCTATTATTGCCCCAATTTATTTCTACTTACAAGGGCAGGAGGGGAAGCTTAAAAGTGGCAGAAGTCTGTCAAAAATTTTTAAATGCATATATATTTCTTTACACCACAGCAAATTGTACGTGCTTTCTCCCTGATGCCTCAGATGAAGGCTATTGTGTCTCACTGTTAGTGATGAGTTTATATACATCTGAACTAGTAGTTTATCAGTAAAACACAAGCAAAGCAGCTCGATTTCTGCTCTTTAACTGTTACACGAACAGTTTTTGTAATTAAGATAACCAGTTCATCCATTTACCTCCCAATATACCTCCTGCTGCAGTTGTTTACCTTGGAGATATTTTTTCCTTCAAACTATTCACTCTTGACAGCTCAGCCTCAACTGGCAACTTCAAATTATACAACACCTGAAATTAAAAAGTACAGTCTCAGCTTCTATTAACACAAAAAGGAGATTATACAGACATCTATTATCTAAAACATGACAGAGTATGACATCTTTAATTTTAGAGAAAGAAACAACAATTTACTCATTAGCAGACAAAAGCCAATTCTCAATTGTCTTCTTACATTGTTAAGACCTAATGATTAGAGATTTTGTAATGTTAGCATGTACGTAGAAGGAGGACTCAAATTCTCCTTTTATATGAACTGAGAAAGTAACTTCTAAGTAAGAAGGCCGACGTGAGGACAGTGGTGGGTACCAGCTCCCAAAGGTCACACTGGACAAGATAGACGCAAATGCCAAAAAAAAAAAAAAAAAGGAGGGATCAGACTTCTTTCCTGGGTCAGATGAGAAAGACTGTTTCTTCACGTGGAAAGTGACAAATGGATGCAAGGAACATGACAGTCTAAAAATCAAACTACTTAAAAAAAATAAAATTATGAGACCAGTTATTCATCATTTTTCTCAATAAAAGACTACCAAAGCTCTAAATGAAACAACTGGGTAGCAGATTTAGAAAGAACAGACGTAGTTGTTTTATATACGCCTCATTTTAAATATTAAAAGATGGAGCTCACTGCCACTGCATATGAATACATACACACACGCATACATACTGCCACAAGCATTATGAAGACATTCAAGAAAGTGTTACACAAGGTTGTGATACAATGAGGAAATGTTTAATACATGTATGTAATGACCCTGAAGTATCCTACAGATTATAAAATCTTTAACCTTCAACTTCCCATACTCACTAAATACCCAGGTTCTTGGATTTTTCCTCCACGCATCTTTTCCTCTCTGTTATCAGAGACAGGAGACATTACTGGATGGACCTTTGGCCTGATACAGCACAGCAGGTAGTATGTGTTTCTATGAACAGCTGACATGAGGAGGAGGAAGAAAGGAAGTAAAGGCCTGGGACCAAGAGGCTCAAGAGAGCGTGGCTATCAATTCTGGAGTAGCTCAGTGAGAAGGCTGGAGAGGTGTGGAATAGGAAAGGCTTGAGAGAACTCTTAAGTGCTGAAAACACTGCCCCTTTCACTGATCGAGTACCGTGTCACAGTTTCCCTGCCCTCCCTCTCCATTTTCCGTTTCAGATAGCAAGCTCTTTTTTGTTTCACTTCAGTCACCAGACACTAATTTGTGGCCAAGACCAAATATAAACCGGGGGTGTGCATGTAGAGGTGGGGTAAGAATACATTACTGCAAAAATCTCAATATTCAAGTCAGCAAACTGAAAGACGGATCACAGAAACTTCCAATCCAAATTTGAATGTATTCATTAAAAATAGATTATTTCATAGTGCAAGAATATTAACTACCTGAGCGAGATCACAATAGGCTCTTACAGAAGGTGTGATTTTTAATTCCTTTGCAATCCTAATGACACCAGCCAAGCACTTTTTCTTCTCTTCAATGACTTCCTTAGCTTTTGCAATGCCAGCACTGTAGTGGTTGATGCTCTTCACTAATTCTGCACACAACTTCCTTTTTCTGTATTAAAAACATTACTTTTCAGAATTTAATAAGCACTCAGCCATACAGATTCAACCTTCAACTATAACACACAACTGTCAGTCATACAACAATACAAAGTGAATACATCTCACACAGAAATATCATCTTCGTTAAACGGTGAAAAGTGGAAAGCATGGAAAACACACTTACTAAGAGGAACCACAAAGGCTAAGAGTTCACACTGAAAACCCACTTCATTTGGAGAAATGTTTTTTTATTAAATGTTTAAAGTACTCTTCCATTTTTGCCTCCAGATATTTCCATACACATCCAACTAAAAACTGGATAGATAGATTTTACAATTCAGTCTATTAAGATACCCAAATCCCTACTTGGATGCTCTTCTGGAATCCTGAACTTTGACAGCCCTCCCCCTCTTAAATCTAAAGATACAAATATTTTTGAAAATGAAGAAATAAACTGTTCTTGGGCTTCTATCAGCTTGAAAACTTGCAGAAAGTTAATTTTTAAAAAAGTTATTCCTGCTGTTAAACTGATCATCCACTAACGGCAGTATTAAAAAAACCTCAAAAATGAGCTATTTCAGAAAACTAACATCATTAAGACTAAGTTTTTTCTTTTGTTAAAGAGCAGCGGCTGTGTAAGTTAGTGTATTCCAACCATGCAAACCAGCTCAAGATGCCACTATGAAAGGACAAAAATAATTAAAAAAAATTAAAGGCAGGTATTACAAAACACTGCTACGAGGAAGACTGAAATTTTATTTAGAATTCTTTTATCTGAATTAGAAACAACTTCTTGATAAAAATAACTCACCACCACCATGCTACAAACCAGATTACTACCTTGAGAGGAGAGAAGTAATAAGTTCATCAAACGTTCTATCTGCATTTTCTGCAACTCTGTCTCCTTCATGCTTCAATTTCAATTCCAAGTATTTCAGCATCTATTTAGTTCAGTATAGAATAAAAATGCATTTACTATTTCATTTTAATTATTTCATTATTCTCACATTATTTTTTTTTTTAAATTCAGAACAGAAGCAATGAACAGTAAGACAGTGATCAATACTCCAAAAGAGTGACACTAAACCACTAAAGATTGACACTTAAGCCAATTATAGCTCATTAATCCCTTTGTTTTCTCTAACTTCTAGTCAGCTCGCACTGTCTGGACTCTCATGTCAACTGAAGTCTATATATCTACGAGGCAAGAAACACAGAGATCTGGGGCCCACTGCCTCACTTCCCTTACCTAACATTAATATAGCACCATATACAGATAACTAGCATGCTAAGATTTCTACTGTATTTTTAAATTCATTGTAAGCATAAAGGAAAAAGAAAGATTCTTCGCTCTGGCTAAGCATCAGTTTTGTTGCTGTAGTTACTTTTAATGAAAAGACTATGGGGAAAAAAAAAATATCTCATTAATGCAACCCTGCTTTGGCAATTCTCAGTCTTTGTTGAAAAGTTGTTGGAGGACCACAGTTGTATGCACGAATTATTACATTAGAGGTGTTGAAATATAGGTTTTTAAAAGATGCTGTTAGTATATGAATTAGGTATTTAGCATAACTTTGTTTAACTGACAGATTGGCCACTACAAGAAAACAACTTCGAAAGGGAATGGAGAACAGGTTTTAAGGATACCTCATGCCACACTTATTGGAATGAATTTGCTTTAAGCTTTTGGATCATTAAACACTTCTGTGCATCTTAGAATACATGCATTACTTGATTTACATGTTTTGCATATTGTGCCTGTTAAAATTATTACTTCTATTGCCCATATAATTTCTTTTCCACCTTTAAATCCAGAAAGAGGCACAAACTAGAAAAGTTAGCATAATTACTAGAACAAAAACAAATGCTGAATTTTACCCAGATCCAAGGAAACACAAGCTTAGTATTTGAAAGATTGGCTTATATACGGTTCTGCTAAATAATATGAGTTGACCTGTTAACTTTAAATTACGCATAGGCTCACGTACTCCTTTACAGACTACTCCTGTAGTTTGTGAACTCCAAACTATAGCCTGGAGTTTAACACTGTATATTTACAGAAACAGCACAACAGTTGAAGGAAAAGAGGATGTCAAAACAAAGCCAGTAAAAGCATGTTTAAATAGCATGTTAATTTGTGACTACTTATAACAAAAAGCTTCAATCAAGGACAGGACTTGGTATTTTGTGATATATTTAACTTATTTTCACCCACCTCATCTGCATCATGTAAGTGGCTGAGATTACAAATAGCTATGCATAAAGCTTCATCGATAGCTTCCATAGTTTTGCTGTCCTGGGGAAAGATTTGCCAGTGAATGTTAAGCTGCCTGTATGTCTAGAAGAAAAGACAGGCTATACACATTTGCTGTTTTGACAAAGAGGCACTTGATCTATGTAAGGCTCTGAGCAGATTTCTGAAACGTGGATTCTAAGGTTTTTTTGTTTGTTAAGATACATGCAATTTATTTGCACACACACATACACACAAAAAACAAGATAGTACGTGAAGGAAAAGCAAATTAAAGTTATAATACAGAGGAAAGAAAACATGCAAGATTGAAGAATGGGAATACTGCAGCCTAGCAAAAAGTAAAATATTTAGTAATATCACTTGGGGAAAACCAACAAAAATTTAAAAAAAAATGTAATAAGCTCCCAGTGTTATTCTGATGCAAGCAAAGACAATAAAATACTTGCATGTGAATTGGCACGAAAGCAAATGTACATACAGAAATGTCTTAAAATTTTGTCACTGGCACTACTGAAACTAGCGTTAAGAGTACTGATTAGAGTGCTGGCATTTTGCTAAAAGCAAAATGAGATCATCAGCTGGGGATGCCCCAAAAAGTCAGGGATGAAAAGAAGTGCTGCCCACAATCTGGGAAAGACCTGTTAGTCACACACATCATTATGGAGTTTATTAAAGACATTTGTTGTCACCTTCATCTCTAGAACAACTTTCCAATTAATGTATCTCAACATCTCAGACCAACTGCATCCTTCCTAGGAGCAGAAAAAGGAAGATAACCCTCCTCCTATTATGACTTGGATTTTGAGCAGATGCAACGAGACATAATAGTTAAAAATGCCATGGAATTACATTGCTCTCTCTGTACTTCGTAGTTCTCATTATGATCAGTGACACAGTAATAAAAATCCTTCCAAAACTGAAGAGACATGGATGTACTCATTCAGTGGTGTAAGAAATGATACTGCCAAAGACCTGGTAATCACCCAAGCACAAAATAAAGTCATCTGAAAAAAAACCTTAAGAAACAAAAAGTAAGTAGCAGTGAGACTATGACCTCAATAAGTGTAGGTTTTCACACGAGCTCGTTCTCAATAACTTTCTCCAAAAAAAAAAAAAAAATGTTCTGCCAACAGAACAGGTAACTACCATAACAATATTACTTACTACCTCAAACTCAAGACTCTTCAAAGATAACCTCAGGCTGTTTTCTTTAATAGTTTGTCAACAGTAATATACTGAAGTTTAGGGTAACACAATACAGCTTTATTTTAAGCAGACTATTCAAAAAGATGTTCAGAAAAAAAAAACATTTTCAAACTTTAATGGACAGTACAACAAAACTACCTAAGAAGCCAAGACAGACGTGAGCAAGTTATGATTCTTTCAAGGTAACTGTTTAGGGCACTCTCAATAGAAGAAAACAGGACTGGCACAGGATGTATCATTCATTTCCGTTTCATTCTGTCATTTTAAAATATCCACAACATTAGTTCACTTGTCCTAAAATGTCACAAACCTCGTTCAGGAAGATCAGCTTAGAAACTTAATAGAATGTTTCAAGAGAGATCCAGGTGTCCAACAACCTTGCTGTTGTGAATGAATACTTTAGAGATGTATTGCATTAACCTTCCAGCCGTCTCAAATTTTAAAAGAAATAAAAAAGCCCCAAACCCAAATATTGTGAAGCCTGAGGTGCCTTTTAAGACAAGCTAAATTCAAAATACATAGTTTCACAGCCAGCTGAATACACTAGCCCTCCTCAGCTATGATCTGGTTGGGTTTGAGCTGCGTTCATTTTGTCAAGTTACTTTATTAACACTGTAGCTGCACATCAATTCTGTAATAACATGGAAGAATAGCGTGTAACTACTAAGGCTGCAGGTTTCTGTGTTTTAAGAACACAGCAGAGTGCAGGCAGGCTAGGAGGTTCCTTGAGTGCATGGAAGATAACTTCCTGACACAACTGGCAGGGGAGCCTACCAAGGGAGCTGCCTCACTAGCCCTACTGTTCACAAACAGAGAAGGACTAGTGGGAGGTGTGGTGGTCAGAGGCCATCTTGGGTTTAGTGATCATGAAATGGTCAAGTTTTCAATTCGTAGTGATATAAGGAGGGGGGTTAGCAAAACCTCTATGAAACATATGAAACCCCACTAATTAATGTCTATGTATAATATACACTACATGGAAGGGAAATTCCTTTCTAAAATGGGGGGACTTTGGCTTGTTCAGAACGCTGGTTGAGTCCCTTGGGAGACAGTCCTGAAGGGCAAAGGGGACCAGGAAGGCTGGAAGCTCAAGAAGGAAATCTTAAAGGCCCAGGAGCAGGCTGTCCCCAAGTGTCACAAGTCTAAAGGGCAGGGAAAATGGCCAGTCTGGATGAACAAGGAACTTCTGATGGGACTTAGGAATAAAAGGAGGGTTTACCACCTTTGGAAGAAGGGACAGGCAACTCAGAAAGAATACAGATATCTCGTTAGGTTATACAGAGAGAAAATTAGGAAGGCAAAAGCCCAGCTGGAGCTCAACTTGGCCACTAACATTAAGGACAACAAAAAAACCTTTTATAAATACATCAACAAAAAGAAAGCCAGGGAGAATCTCCATCCCTTACTGGATGCTGGGGGGAAAGTTGCAACCAATGACGAGGAGAAGGCTGAGATACTTTGCCTCCGTCTTCAAGAGTCAGACCAGCTATCCCCAGGGTGCTCAGCCTCCTGAGCTGGAAGAAGGATGGAGAGCAGAACAACCCACCCATAATCCAGGAGGAAGTAGTCAATGATCTGCTTCTGCACCTAGATGCACATAAGTCTATGGGGCCGGATGGGATTCACCCAAGAGTACTCAGGGAGCTGGCGGGAGAGCTCACCAAGCCTCTCTCCATCATTTATCAACAGTCTTGGTCAACAGGGGAGGTACCAGATGACTGGAAGGTGGCTAATGTGACTCCCATCTACAAGAAGGGTCGGAAGGAGGATCTGGGGAACTACAGGCCTGTCAGCCTGACCTCGATACCAGGAAAGATCACAGAGAGGATCATCTTGAGTGAGCTCTCACGGCAAGTGCAGGGCAGCCAGGGGATCAGGGCCAGCCAGCATGGGTTTAGGAAAGGGAGGCCCTGCCTAACCAACCTCATCTCTGTGACCATGTGACCTGCCTTCTGGATGCGGGGAAGGCTGTGGATGTTGTCTGTCTGGACTTTGGTAAGGCTTTTGACACCGTCCCCCACAGCATTCTCCTGGAGAAGCTGGCGAATCACGGCATAGACAAGTGTACTCTTCGCTGGGTTAAAAACTGGCTGGATGGCTGTGCCCAGAGAGTTGTGGTGAATGGGGTGAAATCCTCTTGGCGGCCAGTCACCAGTGGTGTCCCTCAGGGCTCAGTTTTGAGGCCGGTTTTGTTTAATATCTTTATCAATGATCTAGATGAGGGGATTGAGTGCACCCTCAGTAAGTTTGCAGACAACACCAAACTAGGTGGGAGTGTTGATCTGCTTGAGGGTAGGAAGGCTCTACAGAGGAACCTGGACACGCTGGATCGATGGGCCAAGGCCAACTGCATGAGGTTTAATAAGGCCAAGTGCCAGGTCCTGCATTTCGGTCACAACAACCGCAAGCAACGCGACAGGCTTGGGGAAGAGTGGCTGGAAAGCTGCCCGGCAGAAAAGGACCTGGGGGTGCTGGTGGACGGCCAGCTTAACATGAGGCAGCAGTGTGCCCAGGTGGCCAAGAAGGCCAACAGCATTCTGGCTTGCATCAGGAATAGCGTGGCCAGCAGGCGTAGGGAAGTAATCGTGCCTCTGTACTCGGCACTGGTGAGGCCTCACCTCGAGTACTGTGTCCAGTTCTGGGCCCCCCTGTACAAGAGGGACATTGAAGTGCTGGAGCGTGTCCAGAGGAGAGCTACGAGGCTGGTGAGGGGTCTGGAGACCAGGTCACATGAGGAGAGGCTGAGGGAGCTGGGCATGTTTAGCTTGGAGAAGAGGAGGCTGAGGGGAGACCTCATTGCCCTCTACAACTGCCTGAAGGGAGGTTGGAGAGAGGTGGGTGTTGGCCTCTTCTCCCAAGTGAATAATGACAGGACCAGAGGAAATGGTCTGAAGTTGCGGCAGGGGAGGTTTAGGTTAGATATTAGGAAGAGTTACTTTACTGACAGAGTGGTCAGGCACTGGAACAGCCTGCCCAGGGAGGTGGTTGAGTCACCATCCCTAGAGGTATTTAAGAAACGTGCAGATTTGGCACTTCAGGGCACACTCTAGTGACAGATTGTAGAGGGGGTTTTTTGTGTCTGTATGGTTGGACCCAGTGATCTGAAAGGTCCTTTCCAACCATGAAGATTCTATGATTTTAAGTGCAGTATTAAGTATGCATATACAAAAATAATGAGTGAGAATATAAGGAAATTCCACATAACACACCACGTCTGCTGATGGAGCTATAGCTGGTTTATCCTTCAGCCCACCATTTGAAGAAATTGGGTGCTGAACATTTTTCTCTTCAGTACTGTGATAGAAGGGCCTGCAAAAGAAAACTTTAAGGAAAAAACCTACACATTTTAAATTAACTATCAAACTTCACACAAATACTTTAGACACGATCCGAGTATTTAAAAATCTCTCATTAAACACATATCTATTTCTGAAACGGTAGAATTCATACTGTGATATAGTACAGATGCCTCATTTTTGAAAAAAAAAAAAAAAATTGCTTTCTACTAGCATCATCTTAAAATTCATCTTCAGTAACTCTTTTTCATCTGACAGTTTTGGCAAGGCTGAACAAAACCTTAGTAGGTGGTATTGATTTTTGTCCTCAGTGAGAGTAAAATGCATTACTACTAACCTTCCAGGATTAATTTCTCATTTGTTGCCGAAATTATTTTTTTTAGATATCCCATCAGATATTGATTAGGCTGTTAAAATCTTACAGATTACACTAAAACCATCTACTGACAACCTGTTATGAAGGCTCTAAAATGCTGTTGTATGATCACCCATACCTGCTCTTCATCAAGATACACGTGGATCTAAACAGCTGTAAAGACTCACAAAAACAGTCTGCATAAACCAGCCCAGTTACAGGAAGGAATCACTGTGTTCTTTCTGTGCTGTTTGTTGTTTCTGATGGAACTGTGAAAGGACTTGGAGAACACTGCTGCAAAGACTGACAGCCATACATGAAGTCTTGAGTTTCTATTTTACTTTGGGCAAGGTTAGCGATGCACGCTACCCGCACTGATCTTGAAGATAAGTTTCCTATACCTCCCTTACAGACCAGCTCCATATAGAACAGACCTCTCATGCAACACATCTGTAAGAATTATTTGGGCCTATTCTCATTTGTATCAACATGAATCTCAACAGCAATGGCAGCGGAGGGAAAGACACCTACTTTAAGACTTCCTTGAAGTTCACATAGGCTAGACAAATAAGCAATTTAATATGACAATAACACAAAACGCTGCTGTTACCTAATCTTTACAGCTGTGACTGGTTATATAAGCAGAAGGTGCAATGGGAGCAGGAGGGGGGGTGGGGGTAAGGAGGTGCTTCAGTGATACAGTCCTTCCCACCACAGCCTGACATTTCAGCAGTTCTCTACTTGCCCTCTGAACCCTTATCAGGGAGTCACCACAATGCTTAAAATTTTCAGTTCCAAACATTTTCAAGCCAAGCCAATCTGCTTCTTGTTGCCTTTCAATTAGATATTATTTGCACTCAAGTGTCAAGCAAGTTATGTTCTCAGTATGGTTGTCTAGTACTATAGAAGCAACACAGTAAAGTTTAAAGAACACATTAAAAAAAAAAATCAGCCCAAGAAAAATGTCTGGAAATGCTTGTTTGGTAAAGTTCTCCCCAAGTCTGGCATCTAAACACATAAAAACCAGTCAAATTAATGAAGACTTACCTTGCTAGCCTTTGCAAGTTGCCACTACACAGCCCATGTTTAAAATCAGTTTTGGTCTAAATTTAGAGGGGAAAAAGCAAAGCAAGGTCAGATACAGGGTTAAATAAAAGACCCAGTAAGAAATGTTCTATAACTTCAGTACTGCCTCTTCCTCCCCCGCCATTTCAGTGAGACCAAGCTTCCAAGCAAGTGCTGTTGAATTGAGCAATGAGAAGTGTAAGAAACACAAAGCCAAAGCTCCACAGCCATCAGTGTACCTTTGCAGTAAAGTGCTCCTAGTAAAAGGGATGCTGATTTCCTGTGTGCTCTTAGCATTTTTCCCCACTATTATGCAAAACTTCTAACATATTGCATTAGTGAACCTGATTACAACTTATTTTTTCAATAAAGTTTAATGACAGGGCTTAATTCCAAAGATTTTACTTATTTATATTTTGCAATGAAGGCTAAATCTGAATATCATAACAGAAAAAACAGAATGGCCACACCCTATCTTTTGCATAAATTAAAAATAAAAGAAGCACTTAATGTTTGTCCAAAATATAGATTTCTGTGAAACGAGTAGCATTAGCATGTTATAACACAGAAAAGATTCACAAGCACAGCACTTTTTTTTTAAAATGCAGAAACAGAAATAGATTCGTAAGTTATGCACTACTGTGCAAAGTGAAGCTGCTTTTTTAAAAAAAAAAAAAATCTTTTAAGTCCTTTTATTTGGAAGCTGGCAGGGAGATTTTTTTTTTTTTTTTTTTTTTTAGAAAATACATACACACCAGACTTTGGACATCAGATGTGCAGTACGTAGCTACACTGCATAACAAGAAAAGCTAGCAAATACTTGCTGGGGAGAAGGTGGTTACAAAGTGCAGGCCTTTACCTCAGAGGGGACCTGAGCTTGCTTTAATGGCTTTCAATGAAAATGCAGAAGATCCTGTAATATCACTATTTCAGACCACCACAGCAACTACTGAACAGAACGCTCTAGATCAACTTACTTCTGTAGAAGAGAAACCAAATAAACCCGTGTCTTCATCCTCCACATTATCATAAAAGGCTGTAAAAGCAAGCATAGGAAAAACTTGACTGTGAATGTTGTTAATTGCAGGGCATCTTAATCAATGAGACAAACAGGAATACATGATCACTAGAGTAGTCTTATACATAGTATTTATCAAGTTCATAAAATTCAATGTCCAAATTCCTATCATGACAGAATTCGAAAGCTAGGAATAGAAGTCCAGATAAATAGATACGGAAATTATCTGGGAATTACAAAAACGTACTTGCATTTAATGATTAGGGTATTATCTGCACTACTTTGCTGCTACATTCAGGAGAGGATAAACATATGAAAAGGAAGGCAAAAAGGCAAAAGAAAATATTCATTTAAAATGCACACCTATACTACAGGAAAAAAAGTAGTTTCATAGAGCATCCATAAATACTACAAACTCAACTCAATTTTACAACTCTTGGAAAAAGATACTCGAGCAGAAAATCCCAGAAAAATGAGTTTTCTTTTAAAACAAACTTTTCAGTAGCTTTGTCAAGAAAGACAGCAGGAGGGGAAGAGAAAGGTATTAGTTGTTCTTGCTAAGTACAGAAAGTGTAGTAAATAAACAATGCATTAATCAAACCTGGCAGCCCATCTATTGTCTTTAACAGATCATATAAAATATAAATCAACAGTGAATACCGTGCCACCACAAGATTGCTGGAAATAAAAATCAAGATCCAAAAGCCTTACCTTCCACACTCATAGTTTTTGATAGATGACACACATCACGCTTTCTCTGATCTGGCTCTGTAAAATCCTCTTCCAGTATCTCAAGGCATTGCCTTCAGAAGTAGAAGTAAAGGTTTAAGATCATTATGAATGTCAAACGAATGTGAATTCTGACTTTCAGCTCTCTTAGAATTCATCTTGTCCACTTTTTACTAAATGACATTATGTAGAAGGGGCAGTTAATGAAACACACCACACACACAAAAATTTTGTTACCCTCTTAAGCAGAGGAGGAGCAATTTACCTCTATGACACTGAATTCAGCAATCCATAAAGATGGTACTAGAGCTCTTAAGTAGACAGAACGAGAATTTACGGTAACTAGAACCAGCATCAATAAATTGTTACAGTATCAGTTTTTATTATTCATTGTATAGTTATTTAATTAAGAATTTACTGAATAGATCGACAATGATTTATTCACTTTAAAAATACACATCCAGATCAGTACAAGATATTGGTAGCCTAGTAACTATTTGACAACATCCCCAGATGCATTTAAAACTTCTTTTTCCCTGACCTACTCCAAGTGCTAGAACTTTCCACAAACAGCACACATACCTAAGACATAAAAATGGATACACTGCAGAATAGAAATGTTGTTTTCTACATTTTCTCAATACTATTACCTGATTATTATACTATCAGAACTTAAAAATGTAAAAGCCACTAGACTAATCTCAAAATTCACATACCTTATAGCTTTCATTTTTCTTCTGTTAAGGTTTTCGTTACTGTTATCCACCAAGGGGAAGTCTTTTCTTTTACTCATGATGGTGCCTGATTTTAAAAAACAAAACAAACCAAAAAAAAAACCAAACACAAAACCCCCCAAAAGTGACAAATTCTCTACAACACTTCATCACTTGAACAACCACTACAGGTTACTTATATTACTTGGTAAAGAGTTAGATAAAAAACACAGACACAAAATTCATAGAAAACATACACCTGTTTTTTCCTTGAAAAGCAAATATTTTAATTGCAACAGAAAGCTGGCCTGTCTTTCACTACTCCACTAGATAGGCTTTATCACCCCTAACCTTACCACTACCAGACACAGGAGGCGACACCACTGCCGGTCTTCAAGCCTCCTTGAATCATACAAGCTCACTAAGATAACTTTTCTGCAGTATCTTGATACTCGAGGTTCGTGCCCTGTTTGCAATCCACCACGTATAGTGACCCTGACTCCTTTCCTTAAGGCCTACCATCTGGCCGTTTATTTTCCCTTCTGTATTTGCTTATACGCATCACCTTCACCTCCCTTTCCCTCTCTGCCCCGTCCCCTTACCCCCCGATACTCGACGGGAGAGGTGCTCTTTCCTCCCAGCCGGCGCCTAGAGCGCCACTGCATATGCCACGACGATGCCGGTGAAGACACTTGAGCAGAGACATACCGAGACCGCCGGGGACGGGACAGGACGCCACTCCCCTCAGCACGAAGTGCAACGCGACGGACAACCCCACAGCTACCAGCCTCGCGCCGCTCACCGCGCGCAAAAACGGCTACCCCAACAGCCAATCACCGAACGCTTCGCCAGCCCTTGTGCCCATCGCAGCCAATCACAGCGAGGCGGCAGGGGGAAGGCGGTGGTTGCTGCGGCCCGCGCGGGAAGCGGTCGCCGCCATCTTGTCGCCGTGGGGCGCGGTTGGGCTGCAGCAGATCGACGAGGCGCTGCCCAGGCTGTCTTCGGTCACACCCCGCTCGCTCCCCCCCCCCCGCCCAGTGCCCGGAGATCAGAGGTCCGTGTTTGAAGATAGGGTGCGTCCTGGGCTAGAGGCCGTGAAGTCCATGCTTTGGGGTTACTTTATTGTACATGCATTCTCGTTATTTGCATGTGTTTTAACACTTCTGGTTTGGCTGTCATAAATTTAGTAATATACTCTCCAGTTTTGTGTTTAAATCACCTCTAGCAAGATACAGTTAAATTTTAAAAGTAAAAATACACTGATTTCCCCCTGCAGCTTTTAGACACTTGCCAAATCATGAACTAGGCCAGCTTTCCAGGAGGTAAGTTTCCTAGCAAAACTTGTTACTCATATTTTTGCACTGTTCACACAGTAAAACTAGGTTCCACCCCAAACCTTTAATTTTAAATGTCTTAAGTAACTGTTTGTTAACGCTGGGGTTTTGACTGGGATGACAAGGCAGAGTTTGAAAAGTCACATAAACTCTATGCTTGGTTTTCTTAACGATAGGGAGTACTTCAGTGGTGTGGCCAAGGCAAACAGTAACTCTGTTGAGAAAAGTGCTGAAGCAGAAGTCTACAGTCCTGTCTGCTGAAAGGGCAAAAGAATTTCAGGAGTAGTGGGAAGAAAACATGAAGAAAGGAGCACTAAAGTTCAAAAATTAGCCAATTCTATGGAGCTAGGTCCTCACCTACTTTTTGGTAAAACACCCAAATCTGGCAAGTTTGCATTGGTTTTGTTTATCTACACTTGAATGTGCATTATTTGTTTGTGAGCAGCAGAATTTTCCAGAAGTTATCCTCAAAGTGATTCATGTTGTAAATAATTAACCTTAGAAGCCCTCGTTGTTAACCAGGACCTGATTAGACTCAACTTTGTATAAAATCCTTTTGGAGATTGATTGTCAAATCTTACAGCTGTGCCTCGTGTCCGGTCTTCTTGTGTTTGGTGTGGTTTGGCCTACAGAAAGTTTGTAGGAAACCCTGTTTGTGAGTATAAAAATCAGTACGTACCAGGCTGAACTTGCGCATACAATATAACTTCCTGTTACCAGTAGTGTGTTTTTCAGAAAGAACTTCCGAAAAGTCCTACAAAATACTGTCAAAAGACAGGGCTGGGAACTGAAATTCTTATTTCTCCTTGACGTGAAAATTTATAGACTCCGGTTAGATGCTGGTTCTATGGCACTTTATCATTGTCCCATCTTGAGCTACCCCATGCTCCAGAGACGACAAATTAACCATCTCTTTCTGTCCCACAAGAGCTAAACCCCCTTCTCCTTCTTTGTAAATACCAATTCTCTTTTTCTCTTGGATTCACCAACCAGTTACTGCAATGAAGTTAAAATCTCAGGGGTTTTCTCAACTTGTAATTTAGCTTTGGAAATCGCTTTCTCTCTTTCAAAGGCGAGGAAATGCTTGTGCACCCAAAATCTTGTCTTTATGTTCCGTATTCTATGTTAACTCCCACTTAAAAATTAACTCTTATGAACATAGTGAGTAACAGCTGAGGGGTAAAATGTAGGGTGGGTGACAGCAGACCTGTTGTGGCTGTAGCAGAGAAAGGGAAATGATAGGAAGGATTGCCTTGGTTAAAGGTCTCAATGCAATTTTAAACCAGCAGCGTACAGGATTGTCTAAAAAGCGGCCTGACTTATCTCTTTGATGAGAAGCCTAATTAGGCCTAATTAGGTCTTTGGTGGGAAGACAGCTCATCCTTGCTTATATTTCAGCTTTACCTCCATTTAATAAATAAGTGAACTATAGCAACAAATGCTCGTTATCATTTTCTGCTTATGAATTTGTCAAAATTGTAAAAATATAGCTGCACGTTCTGTTCTCTATGCCTTTACAAAGAATTGTAAAAGATAGATATACATACATGTTATGTTATATATCATGCATATATTATGCTTGTTTGTAGCTCTGTCAGCCTGTATATGAAAGAAGAAATAAACATACACTGCACACTTGCAGTTTCGCGCTCATACCACTCTGAAAATCTGAAGAAAAACCCCGCATCTTAGTTTGTTGTCTGAAAATACAATAGTAATTTTCCAGAAAGGAAGGAACACTTTCTCTCTGTGCCATTAGCTATTCAGAGAACATTACTGGTGTTTCTTAATTTTATATGTCAGTATTTAAAATGCAGGCAATGGAAAAGTCAGTTGTTTCTAATGTGGGTAGCCACAAGATGGCAGCATGGATTAACCCTGGGTGGACTCACTTGTCTGCTTCTACTCGCACAAGGCGATTCACTAGCTTTGTCTGTGGTAGAAAGCACACTGTACTAGAAAGATAATATTAAACAGACTGTTGTCTTTGGTGAAAACAATGTAGTTGTATTTAAAAATCACAATCAAATGCAGGTTGAAAACATATATGTTTTCTAGATCATCTTTTCAGCCAGTTGTTATTTCTTCAAATGCAACCTCCTTTCTCATTGCCTGTATCTTGCTCTTTCTCAGCAAGAATTTCTGCTTTCAAAATTTAACGACTAAATGCACTAAAAATGGCCAGTGTTTGGCGTTTTTTTGGTTTGGTTTGTGTGTTTTTTGTTGGTTTTTTTTTTTTTTTAATTTAGATGATAGATTCTGTGAATGTGTATCTTGGTTATTTGGTAAGTAATAGCTACTGGATTTTTTTCTGTAGTATGGCTATGTGATTAAACGGTAAGTAGAAAAGTAGTTTTTCTCTAATCGTTATGTGAGGGCCTGCACGTGTGTTTGGAGAAGGAAGGAGACCTGTTATATTGCTGCAGACAGGGCCAAATGCAATGATTTGGAAAAGTTTGTGGATAGGGGATGTGCAGATGTATTGGAAGTACGATTTCATCAATGAAATGTTAATTACATAACATTAACAACTGAATTATCTGGTTTCTAAGGTTTACACGAGTTAGACAAGTAATCTCAAAATGTGGTGGTCTAACACAGAGACACTGATACCTGAGGGAAATGTTGTCTCTCTGACTCATAATATAATTATCTTTCTGAAGTATCCCAGATTTAGGTTACTTATAGTATGAAAGGGATTAGACATTTCAAGATCATCAGGTTTTTTTGTTAGCCAGGATGTACATGTTAGTGATTTCTAGAATTACTCAACGTGTATAATTTCTGCTCTAATGCTACAGTTGGTGTTTTCTTCAATGAAGTTTCTATCATTATAAAGAGTTAATTGTTACAACTGTAGAATCATAGAATCATAAAATCATTTAGGTTGGAAAAGACCCTTGGGATTATCGAGTCCAACCATCAACTCCACTCTACCCTTAACACCACATCTAAACGAGTCTTAAACACATCCAGGGATGGTGACTCCACCACCTCCCTGGGCAGCCTATTCCAGTGTCTGACCACTCTTTCTGTGAAGAATTTGTTCCTAAGGTCCAGCCTAAACCTACCCTGCTGCAGCTTGAACCCATTCCCTCTTGTTCTATCGCTAATTACCTGTGAGAAGAGACCAGCACCAACCTCTCTACAATGGCCTTTCAAGTAGTTGTAGAGAGTGATGAGGTCTCCCCTCAGCCTCCTCTTCCTCAAACTAAACAGTCCCAGCTCCTTCAATCGCTCCTCATAAGATTTATTCTCCAGGCCCTTCACCAGCTTCGTTGCCCTCCTCTGCACTCGCTCCAGCACCTCCATATCTCTCATATTGAGGTGCCCAGAACTGGACACAAATACTGTAGTATCTGGCAACAGTCATTCAAGTATAAGTTATTGTTTACTCATCTTCAGTTAATATGTTGCTTTTATCACTGTGCTAAAATGACTTTTTATGACCATTTAAGGTTGATCTAAACTTGTGCTGTTGGTAAAAGGCTAGGTCTTGCATTTTTCTGGTCCTAGATGTGTGCTCACCCTTCCCTTGTTCACTAGTGTTTCTGGAGCCACGTTTCTAGAGTCAGCTGGATCTGTAAGTTGCTGTTGAGTAACTATTTAGTTCTGTCATAATTCATACTGAGAACCTTGGATCCTTGCATTTAACAATGCTGTCAGCAGCTATTCTTACATGGGCATGTCCTCATAGTAGTCATTATTGGGTGCTTATGTTCAGTAGCTATTATTTATCTAATTTTCTACGAATAAAATTAATTGCAAAGTATGCCAGAGGCTTTTTTTCTTATCCACCCTGCTGGTTAAAACCAACAACTATCTGTGAATGTAATGGTGGACAGTTTAGTCCTAGGTGCTACTGTGGCATTGGTGTCTAACTCACATTACTTTATTTTCTCTACAGAATCTGTTTTTCTGCACAGTGTAAGATATTTGCTGAGTCTGCCTTTAGGTACATTAGTAGTAAAAAGATGACATGAAAATTCATAGGTATAAAAGTGTTTAAAATGTTACTGTGATTTTTGTAAGACACCTTTAATGCTTGAATCAAGCTTTCATCCTTTAAAATTCATCTTACAAGCTTTTTACTATGAGCATAACACAGTATTTTTTGTTTAAATTCCATCTTTTTTTAGCATGTAGGGAAATAGCAGCCAGAGGTTGGATTATGAGTTACCCTTGCCTTCTGTGCTCAGCTGCCAAATCTGTGAGCCTGAGCCTAACAGAGGTGAGGCCATTGCAGCTCCATCTCTCCAGGTCCAGGCAGTAGCGAGGCTGAGCATGTATTCCCAGTTTTAATTTATGATTGTGCCTTGACCACATAGTATAACTAGAGATATCTGGAAATAAAAACTTCTTAAGCAAGCTGAAAACCTTTTTCCGACTTCAGCTTTCAACCACTGAAACTCAGTATGTCTGTAGCAAGGCACAGATTTGGATCCTAATCCAGAAATGAGTATCAAAGAGAGAGACTGCAGTATCCTGTGGGGTCTGACTGAAGGCTCTGTGTAGGCACTGAAGTTTGTTTGGGGTCTTTCAATTATAGTTGTGTGTTTGAAGATGTATAAATGATGTTGAAATCTTTCTGAAATGCATGTTGTAGATTAGCCACTCTTAGGTTTATTGAAGATGAAATTCTGTCTCTAGGAAAACCAAGCTTCTCTTTTGTTTAAAATCTTTTAGAAACTTGGTTTCACAGCAAAAGTACCATCTGAATTTCTTCATGAAATAGTCTTTCTAGTCCAAATTTTTGGAGCATAAATTATTGTTTAGTTTGTACAATGGGGGGAGTGGGGGGTGGAATTCTAGGTTTTTAGGGTCTAAACACATAGCTGAGAGGAACATGCTGGTGTGCAGGTTTGTTATTTGAATGTAACTTTAAGCTCATCCTTTATTGCTTTTAAAATACATAATTTTTAAATTTTACACAATTTAATTTTTTAATTTTAATACAATAAAATTTAAATTTTAAAATTTAAAACTTAAATTTTAAAATTTTAAAATACAGTTTCAAAAATACTAAAGGTACATGGGGAGCTTTCAGGAGACTTTATTAGAGCATAAAGAATAGCAGTATTTGAATAACATGAACCCAACACTGACAAATGCTGAACAGTGCTTTTTGGAAGCAAATGTCTCAACTGCATACATGCTTGTGTAGTCCAGAATTACTATAAACTCCAGGAAAAAAACCAGAATGACTCTCTGTGGCACTGCTTTCAGAAACCAAATGAGATGATAGACTATATTAATAGTGATTCCATAGTCTGTGGAATATAATATTGCAGAAGGTAGTGTAGTACACTGTGCTGCAAAGACTGCATGTAGTTTTGACTGCCATATTTCTGCTCATGCATGGAAAGAACAACTCCAGCTATGTTTTATGGATCTTGTTTGCAACAGCATGAAGACATGGTAACCTGGGCAACCAGACTCCCTGGTAAGCTTCACAGTGCACACTGAGGCTTGCAGTGTCGTCTTTTCATGTATTACTGTCCGAATAACCGGATCCAAGGTAGTTATACACATATTGCAACTGCATCCCTCACTGTAGTATGTTTATTATTCAGAGACAAAGATGAAAATTATTTGCCAGTCACAAACGGAGGTGTTGGAGGCAAAGGCTTGGGACATGCATAAGCGCTCCAGAAAACATAGAGATCACATATGGAAAACATGCTGAAGGGAGATTTGGCTCATGACCTACACTGAACTTTGTATGCAAAGGCTGTAAGTAGCCAGAATGCCTCACCTGAAATGGACAGAGAAGACATTCTTCTTTCAGTTCTTCTTTGGGGTCTTTCTAAGTCAACAGCTATGGTCTGTATGCTACGATGGATGCTGAGGTAAATACAGTGATCTAGTCCTATGATAAAGAGTACTCCCACCAAAAGCTCTTCTTCTGTTAAGGACCAAATTTAGTAGAAGATTTGTTGGAATTGCCCATGCAAGATGAAAGTTAAAAGAACAGCAGTATTCTTTCAGTGCCTGTACACAAAGTTTCAGCAGTTCAAGACACAAATATGCAATGAGATTCCCCTCACAGCAGTTTGTTGAAAATAAGATTTGCTGTGTGTGTCTGTATGAGCCTCTCAGCATCCTACTGGGCTGCTCAGCTTTGGTGTCCCTTACTGGACCTGTCTGTAAGAAAAAACCACTAGCTTCTTTGTCTTTTATGACCAATATATAGAAAATAGTTGATTTCTTAAGAAGGCTTTTAGAATTCTTCATAGTGCATTGAAAATGGGGATTGATGAAGGGAAAGTATGGATTATTCCTATGGTTAATAAGGCTTTGTCTGATGGTTATGAGCTTGGATATTGAAACTGATAAAGTGGCAGTTTGGTACCATAATCCTTCTCTAACTCCTTGTATGACCTTTAGCTAATTAGTTACTTGGTCATCTATTCCCCTTGTCTATTTTGGTTGTTTGTGATGTTTTGTCCAAAACTGTAGACAAAGGAGTTGGACAGCTACTAGGGGCTGTAGTACCCGTAAGAAATATCACGTGCCATTGGTTCTGAATTCTGTTGCTTTACCAGTAAAAGTGATGTTGTTTAATACGAACAGGATTACCACCCTGTGGCACAGCCATTCCAGTCCCTGGCATTGTAATTACTATCAAATTAATTTTGCCTATTCTAGGAAATATATGTAAGTATTTTACTAGAAATGACTCTATGTCTTAAGGTTTTCATGTTATTCATGCATAAAGAAAAAGAAATGGAATCAATGACAAATGGAGAATCTGAATTTAAAGCGACTGCTAAACAAGTGGGGCAAATTCTCAGGACTTTTAATTTTAAATCTATCACTCTCTACACAACGTATAATATTAAAAATCCAAGAAACACGAATATTTGTGGTCCCAGAGAAAGCTATGATTGTATGCCTCTTGTACCTACTGTTCACATCTGCTATTTGAGAAAGTGTAAACTGTTGCTGCTATGTATACAGCATATGAGAATTAATACACCCAGACCTTTTTTTGAATTAAAAGTATTTTGTATTTTAAGTTTCACTTCCTTTCAAAATACAAGAAAATATGAACAGAAAGTCTTTCTGTTTAACTTTGTTGCTATAGCTGGGTGCTTCATCTTTTATGTACTTATCCATCTTTCTGATTTGTTCTAGAATAATAATTGAAATATGTCGTTAATAACTTTTATTGGTGAAAAAAGCTATTTTTTAGTACGTTCATATAATGCTGAGCATAAAATTGAGGTTGATAATCACATATAAAGAAAAATTACTCCAAATCATTTACAGGAGCATTCACTTTTGTTCTTTGCATTTGAAGGTAGAGATAAAAATCACTACTTAGAAATATGCAGAGATTTCCACAGGGAAAGGCTTACATGGGCTATAACCCTTCAGATGGATGTCGCTGAAGAACAGAGTATATGATAGAGTTTTCCGTAAGAACATGGACAGGCGTGGTTGTTTATTCCTTCTAAGTAACGTAAGGACCAGGAGGCACCTGGTGAAATGGTAAAATGACAGACTTAAATTAAACAAGAAGTACTTTTGAAAACAATCCATAATTTAACAATAAAATTTACTTCCTACAGAATTATAAATGTGTTAAAATATGATCAGTCAAATTTGTGGTCTATGAATTAGACCAGAACAACTGTTAAAAAGGATGATGCATACTTGATCTATTATAGCTCTGTTAGTTTCTAAATGCTCATAGCAAGAGAGTCTACTAAGGGAAGCACCATTCCACACTGGCCTATTTTTACATGTTTGCTTTAAACGTCAACTTATGGCCACAGTAAGAGACAAGGCCACTTTTCTCAAATTGTCTCTTGGTATGGGCCAGTATATTTTTGCATTTATTTCCACGCTAATAGATTCTGACCCCAAGAATCTAATAAATCAATATTGCAGAGTAATATAGTGCCTCTATTTTTGGAGAACTAAATTCAGTCACGGCACAAAAAGATTCTGTATACATACAATAAAATTTTTTACACACATATACTTATTTCAGGTGTGTGATTAGTTTCTTATATATGGTTTAAATCCATTTATGATACCAGTGACTAAGTAGTTACACATTTTCTATTTGTTAGCATCGCTGAAATACATTTTGAATTTTAGTGTATGCCCTGGTTGGGAATACATCCCAGTTAGCATTTTGGGTGTTACGTTAACTTTAGCAAAGATGACAGCATTTGAGTTGAGAAGGGGAAAAACATTATTTCACACGAAGATCTAATCCTTCCAGTAAAGGCTGATGGCTTGCTGGTGAAATGCAGTGGGGAATCTTGAAGAGCAGTTAAAGCACAGGCTTACATTTCCTATGATAGGCATTCTGGTACCTTATTTATTTCAGACATGAGCTTGTTTGTGAATACTTATAATGTGTCTCAAGTTTGTATCATTTCAGAGACTAATGAAAATTTATGAAATGTATTAATCAAGGGGCAAAAAACTCAAGCCTTTCCAAGTGTCTGTTTGACAGAAGGAAGGGCTTTGCTGGATTTTTTCTCCATGTTGCTTTATTTCTTCAGTCACACTTGTCAGGCTGAAATAATGTGTGGAAGCTCTTCCCTGTAAATCACATATATTCCAGGAATCATTGGAGTTCTAAATGGAAAATGTGAAACCTGTTCTAAACTGAACCACATACAGAGCCAGGTTGGAGCAATAGAGCAGTGGCTGGAACAAGGAGAAAAACAAATCCAAACTTTTCAGGCAGACTTCAATTAAAATAATGGAAAATACTAGGATAGAACCAGAAATGCTAGAAATTCCTCTGAGTATTTTTCCATGTATTTACAAAGGGGAGCTCAGTCACATTCCAGGCAATGTTGATCAGTTCATCCCTGGCCAGTTGTTTTCAGTGTTTCCAAGCAGGTCATAGGTCCAAAGAGTCCTGGACGCATGTTTAGAAACCCAAAATGGGTTGTTGTTCTCCTGGAGTTGGTTATTAGTCCAGGAAAGAACCTACAGGTGGTTTGAAAGTGTATGTTTTTGGTTTGTGGGGGGTTTTTGTTGTTGTTTTGTTTTTTATTTCAAGGGCTTTTAAAGAGCTGTCCCTCTCAGATGAGGTTCTGTATGGAATTTGCAGTTGAGGAATGTCAGTACATAAGACAGGTTGGTTCAGCAGCTTCTGTGTTTTCAACAGCTTTCAGTGTTTGTGAAAGTGTAGGTTGGAAGAAAGTACTTAAGGAGAGCAAGCTTGATAAAAAGTGTATTCATCCCTCCCCAAAATACTCTGCAGAAAATTTTACCTGCTTTTATTTACCTTGGGTTTTTGTTTTCTGCTGATCCAGCATTAGAAGCTCTTCTTAGGACTGACAAGAGCCCATAAATTTTACTAATTCTTGAGGCTAATAAGAGCACTGTATTTTCCAGATTTCCTGTAGTAGTATGAGAAGGTATAGCTTCAAAAGGAGTTCCAAAGCTTATACGGAATACTGTTAAGCTATGTTGCTCTCCATTATAACAGTTATCATCTCAGGCTGGGAAGAAGTGAAGATGGCAAAACAGCAATATGGCTTCACTGGATTCTTTCTGGAAGTTTCTCAAATTCATCACAAGAAAAAGTTTGAAAACCTGTTGTGTCTGGCTAACTTATTCTTCTTCCTTTTCACCCAGCTGACACCCTCTAAAGAAAGCTGGGGCCAGAAGAATTCTGAGCAGAAATGACCATGCAGAATAACGTTTTCCAGATGGGGCTGGTTCCCTGCAAACACTCCATGAGTGCTGTTTCAGCCCTCATTTAGCCCTACTTGTGAATAAGCTGACAAGAATGACATGGGATCCAGAGAAGTGGAGAATACCAGCTTTCTGCTGCTTGTGATGGTCATGTCTGCAACCATAATAGGCATTTGCTATTTCGCCTCAAGGGTCAGATTATAAGCATATGGATTCCTAGATCTTTGCAACCTGGACATGATTCATCTGACCATCCGCTTGTAATTAGTGAAGAGGAACAAGCACTTTTAAAATACTGGTCTTTGCGTTCTCAAGGAGATGCTTAAAACAAAACAGATTAATCACACTTACAAGCACCTATTTTTCTCTATTCACTATAAAGGGAACTTAGAGAGACTAGCTGAGATCGAGACGTCTACATTACAAGATTTCACTGAGATGAATCCCACCCAAATCCCGCCTAATAATGCGCCTGGAAGAGTTTTCTCTCCAGCCTGTACAAATTCTCTTGCATTCTGTCTGGGCACATTAGCCATGTACTGGGTTTGGAATTTATTAATGCTTTCAAGCACGACTGAGGGAAGACCAAAGTGTAATTGCTTACTAGAAGTGAAACTTTGAAGAAGTGTGTGGAAGTGCCAAGGGCACCTGAAGGCTCAGTCCTTAGTTAAAAAGCAAAGGTTTCATTTTATGCTCATCCAGCAACTGACTTTTCAAAGTCAAATGAATTCAGTCGAAATGGTAAAATAATCTGACCACAGAGAACACATTTATTGGGTATCTTTCTTTTAGCAGAGTAGCTAAAAGTGCATTTTTCATGCTACTGTATTAAAGAGACCATCCCCATGCTCCTGAAGTCATGTGTTTTTATCCATTCTGATGCCATGCTTCAGAATTGTCGATCTGGCATGAGAATTTACTGAACAATATATTTTGAAATATTCACATAATATCTTACATTTTTTAAAAAAATAAAAGGGATTGTGGTGCTGTTACTGGTTTCCAGTTTAAAAACTAGGGCCTACAGTGTAAATTTTATTTGCAAATTGCTGTAAATTTGATTAATATAACTGCAGTTCTAGAGGCATTCAATTAAATTAATAACATTAACTGAATTTACATGTCGGCCTTTTGCCAAGTTTTGCAAGGATGGTATAAATTAATTCAGTCAGCTTGGCTTTTACTTATTTTCTTTGTTTTATTGTATTTTCTGTTTGTAATTATTACTGTAATTAATTGGAAAAGGTTTACGACAATTAATAAAAAGCCATTGACAAGAAAAGCGTGTTTGTGTTTTTCTAATAAGAGATAGCATTTGCTTTCTGATGATTCAAGTGGCAGGTTATGTAAACATTTCTATTTCTGATCCTTCTAAGGCTTTTGTCTATTGTCTGTTAAGTATTTTGTGGGGGAAAACACGATCATCAAGTCGGCAATCTGCCTAGGATTTCAGAATGGCATGAAAATAAATAATTACACATGATGAAAACATTTGGGATATTACATTGCGATCATTTCATATCACTGGCAGACTGATTTCAGGAAGAAAAACAACATTACATAAAGTCTAGTGGTACAGTAAACAAGGGGATTTAAAGACTGATGGATATTGCTGTCCGTTCTCTCCCTAGGATAAAGTATCAACTGCAATACTTTAAAATTAGGTTTTGTTGGGTTTTATTTTTAAATCCACAACAGAGAAATCTGCAGGTGGCTGATAATAAATAGTAAAACTTTGGCAGTCGGTAATAGCTGTTATTCTAAAGAGTAAACTAGAGGGAAGGGAGGACCTAATTTCGTAGAAGCATTTCCCTCCAAGATCACCTGAATTTGTAAATATCTTACCTTGGTCATATACCTAATTGTTAGGAGGAACAGAAGGAGGAACAAGCCTGAATAATACAGTGTCTTTGTAATATTCGTAATTCCCTTTAAAATCCAAATGTAGCTGATATTCCCCTTTATTTGTTTCTTTTATCCTTGCTCTAACTATAATGCTAGTACTAATCTGAGCTTCTGCCCAGAAGGAAAGTTTGAGTTATATGCTGCATCAAAGGAGGAAGTGAAAATAATCATTAAATGACAAGGTGACCTAATTTAATGTAATTAATCTACCATGTTAAAAATAGCTTAGACATGTCTGATTTTCAGAAGTGCTATGCTTCACAGAATCAGAGAATGGTAGGGGTTGGAAGGGACCTCTGGAGATCATCTAGTCCAACCCCCCTGCCAGAGCAGGGTCACCCAGAGCAGGTTGCACAGGAACGCGTCCAGGTGGGTTTTGAATGTCTCCAGAGACGGAGACTCCACCACCTCTCTGGGCAGCCTGTGCCAGTGCTCTGCCACCCTCAAAGCAAAGAAGTTTCTCCTCACGTTTAGGTGGAACTTCCTATGCTCAAGTTTGTGCCCATTACCTCTAGTCCTGTTGCCGGGCACCACTGAAAAGAGCCTGGCCCCATCCTCCTGACACCTGCCATTTCAATATTTGTAAGCATTTATAAGATCCCCCCTCAGTCTTCTTTTTTCCAGACTGAAAAGATGCAAGTCCTTCAGCCTTTCTTCATAAGAGATGTTCTAGTCCCCTAATCAAGCCTTGTAGAAGGCTTCCAGAAGGCTTGTAGAAGACAGTGGCATTAGCACTTTCATAAACCAACTCCTACGCCTGTATGCAGTGGGAACAGAAGCTTTTGATAGCTCCTATGGAAGTTTACTTCTTCTACTACTTCTATACTTTTAAACATTTATCTTGCCCTCTGATCTCATAAACTAGACCTACTTAATAAACAAAGCAACCTGAAGACCCTTTTAAACAAAGTTCAGTAGATGTTGTTACATCCTTGGTTTTTGTCAGCTCCTGCCCTTGAAGTGAGGAGTGCTGCTTCCATGCCTCCTCTTCTAGTGTGAACCTGCTTTTCTATCAAAGGCTTGGCTTCTCCCTTTTGGGAAGATACGTGATCTCTGCATACTAATGAACGAGTGATACAGGGTCTGTGATTCACATTGATCTTAGCCTGTATTAGTGGGAGTTTGGAACAGAGAAAGTAGGGTGACTGAACACATTTAGCCTTGGAAAGAAACAGAGGAACCGCCTCATCAGTAAGGAGTCATGCAAAAAGCAGGTTATTCATAATGGCAAGGTTTTTGCACTAATTTGTAACAAACACCTGAGGACATACAGGTTTTATTTCACAGGGGTGGCTCTTGCAGGCTTTATCTTCAACAATAATATAGAAGATAATTGATATTATACACTATGTTCATGCAAAGTGTTACAGTTAGATTCACTTCAAAGAAAGGCAGGAAATCTGTGGGGTGGGGGTTTAATGTTGCTGTAGGTTTCTGGGAAAGACAAATGCGTTGCTATATAGATGTAACATGTTGTCACCTGCCTTTGCCATATCTCCTCTTGATTGCTAACCTACCTGTTCTTTGAGTGACAACCTTTTTCAGGTGTTCTTAGGAGGGAAGGTCATGTCCCAAGACCGTTAGTGCCACTTTCTTCTATCAGACATTGCATTGCAGATGTCCTCAACTAAGATGTAAACTGGGCCTGTATATGTTCCATGGAAGGATTTTGAAATTATGTAGTTTAGAAGTCACAAAATAAATCGGAGTCCCCATAATGGTATGTTATTGTGAACAAGGCAAGTGTCATCTGAAAGATACTTAATGTACTTTTTCTCTTTGGCTGGTCTCACTGCTCTGTTATGCCAGTTTTGGGGAAGCACATCAAGAAAAAGGTGGACTGGTTGGATAGAGTCCCAGTGAAAGCAGCCAGACTTGTCAGGGGACAGGAAAGCACAGCCAATGAAAAGAAAATTAAAGGAACATGAATAACAGTGAGAAAGATTGTCTTGGAATATATAAAAGGTATCAGAAAGGAAGAAGTCAAGAGACTTCCCTTCATGTTCACTGAAGAAGGAACAGAAGTTCCTTCTGTGAGCTTTATCTAAATGAAGTTTGCACTTTAGCTGAAGCAAAGAATAGTTAGGTTAAATACTATGGAAAAGCGTTCAAATGTTAAGGAGAGATAAGCACTTAATGAGATAATCGATATTTTAAACTACTGCACACCTTACAAATATATTAAAAAAACCCATCTCTCAGGAGCAATATTTGACCCTGGCTTAGAGTAAGGAGTTGGACGTTATAATGTTCCTCCTCTATCTATTGCCTGTGAGTTTGTGGTAACTACCTACAATATTGACCCTGAAAAAAACTCAGAGTGTCAGTTTATAAGAGTAGCTGTACTAGTTTTGGCTGGTATAGAGTGAAATTTCTTCATGGTAGCTCATATGGGGCTATGTTTTGGATTTGTGCTGAAAGCAGAGTTGATAACACACTGATGTTTTCGTAACTGCTGAGCAGCGCTTACACAGTGTCAAGGCCTTTTCTGCTCCTCACACCACCCCATTAGCGAGTAGGTGGGAGATGCACAAAAAGTTGGGAGGGGACACAGTCGGGACAGCTGAACCCAACTGACCAAAGGGATGTCCCATGCCATATGATGTCATGCTCAGTAATAAAACTAGGGAGGAGGTTGGGGGGGGTCTGTCACTGCTCAGGAACTGGCTGGGCATTGTTCAGTTGGTGGTGAGCAATTGTTTTTCATTTGCATCATTTGTTTTTGTTCAGGTTTATTTTTCTTTCATTTTTTCCACTTTACCTTACAATTTATTGTTGTTGGTTTTGTTATTATTATTTCTTTTTAATTATTAAACTGTTTTTATGTCAACCCACGAGCTTTCTCACTTTTACCCTTCCGATTCTCTCCCTCATTGCACTGGGGAGGATGCGTTGAGTGAGCGTCTGTGTGGTGCTTAGTTGCTGTCTGGGGTTAAATCCAGTAGCCTCACAGGATCAGACCAAAGATTGAACTAAGCCACTAAATCAGCATGACCAGGTACCTCCCTGGAGTGCCCGTATGCTGGTGCATGCAGCATGGGGAGCAAACGGGAGGAGTTACAGGTCTGCATTTAGCTGCAGGGTTACAGTCTCGCTGTTATCACAGCAACATGGTAGGATATTGGCAGTGGATTGGAAAAACAAGCTGGGAGGACAAGGACAGGGAGTACAAGAATGCGATGGACATACTGGAACAAGTCCACGGAGGGCTGTGGAAATGATTAAGAGCTTGAAGCATCTTCCATATGAGGAGAGGCTTAGAGAACTGGGGCTGTTTATCCTGGAGAAGACTCAGGGGTCTTATCAGTGTTTATAAATACCTGATGGGAGGGAGTAAAGAAGATGGAGCCAGAGGCTTCTCAGTGGTATCCAGTGACAGGATGAGAGGCAATGTGCACAAATGTAAAAATGAGGAATTCTGTTTGAACATGAGAAAAAGGTTTTTTTACTGTAAAGGTAGTCAAACACTGGAAGAGGTTGCCCAGAGAGGCTGTGGAGTCTTCCTCCTTGAAGATATTCAAAACTCAGCTCTGAAGAACCTGTGACTTCCAACCTCGGTGAATCTGGGATTCTATCAAGCAGTGGTAAATAGTGGGTGCACAGAGAAACAGTAGACATACAGATTGCTCCTTCCTCTGGTTTGTCGTTCTAGCTTCTGGAGTCAGTAGGTTAAAGTCAGTAGGTTAAATATTAATCATGTTTAATAGTAATTGATAGATCTTTTCTGCATAAATAGGTTTAATTATTTTAAACCTATTTATGCATATAATTTCTCTGGCATGTTGTGATAATGAATGCCACAATTTGATAAAGCGTAACATAGTTAATGTGGACAGGATTATAAAATCAGGCCAGTGAATTCTGCAAAACACAAAGCTCTTAGCTATTGATATCAGTAGGAAGGTTGCATGGGGATCAGAGGGAGAATGTGACATTCTGTGGTAACTAAACACTTAGGTCCTTATGATATATTTAGTGTCTTTCGTTTACATTTGCAAATCCCTAAGAAAATCTGGTCTGCTCTAGGCTGCTGCTTTATTTTGTTCACTTTTATCTCTGCTCCTTTCCCTTTCTTGTCTTCGAAAGGCTTCTGTCTTTTTTCTGGTAACATTTCCCTCCATGGTGCAACTCAACCCCTAATGGAGCTATTTTCACTCCAGTGCCTACCCTATCTGAACTTCTAATATGACTGCTTCTTGATGAGATAATTTTGATTCCAGATGACTTCTATGTGCTTTAAAGCAGGTAATCCAGCAAAGGAGGATTTATGACTGTGTACTTGGGTAGATAATGTTGGAGGAACTTGCCTCATGTTTGTAAGGGTCTCTGCAACCGTGAGAGAGGCTAACGTGTAAAAAAAGTTGATAGGTGCATTTCTAGAGATTGTTATATATATAAATATATTTTTATATGGCTATGTAAATGTATAGTGCTATTGTGTACATTTCAAAGCCTTTCTGTAAAACCATGTGAATTTAAAGGATTACAGTGTAAAGACTAATATTAGAATATGCTTGTACTTTGACAACACCATCTAAGTCATATATTGAGTTACAATCTTAGAAAACTACCCTTAAAGCTTTTCTCAAACAATACAAAATGAATGACTAATGAATTTTCAATAATGTAAAAAGTAAACTGTGCTTTTAAAATGCTTGAAATGCCATTTAAATTACTAAAGCTGTTTTTTTACTGCTATGGTTACTACTATCACTACCAAAAATAATAAAGCTTTGTGACTGGTCCTGATGAAGTTGAAATAAGGATCATTTTTGTGTGAAAGAACCTGGTTGAGGATTAACTTGAGTTATATTGGATACAATCCATATTGCTTTTTAAAATGAGTTACCTTTATGAACTTAACTTCTTGGTTTTCTCTTCACTAGTTTGGAACATAATAATTATAGACTACTTAAAATATACGAATTTTATCTCATTTCTCAAAGAAAGTTTTGGGACAAATGTTTCCTGGGTACTGTTCTGTTTTGTTTTTTTAACTTAATGAATTGAGAAATACTCCAGCTCTTTTCATGTAATTTTGAAATTACCTGGATTTTAGTAAAAAAATTAAAAAAGAAACAAAGGTGTGCAATAGAGCAAGAGAGAGAAATGATGCTAGAAAGGCTGAATTCTGAATAAGTTCAATTCATTATATGGGAGGTGCATGTCTGGCTGTGGAAGTTAAATCTACTCATTTGGCCTTTAGCTCAGACACAGTTATTTAGCCAGAGCTCTTGTGGGTTCAGGCCATTTTGTTCTGCATTAAATTGTAGGTTTCCCTATCTGTCCCCACATGATTGTCTCAGCTGGCTGTTTATGGTGCCACAAGTTGGGCTGCAGGTGTGATACTCAACCTGCTTCACCTCCACCCTTGTTACATCCAGATCTGCTAGTTCTACTCCCTTTGAGGCCAATGGCAAGAAAGACAGAAGGGCCTGTCTGTGTGAGAAAGTTACTCTAGAGTAAGACTGAGTATGTGTTTCAAACACTGTTCTCCAACATATATACAGTCCACTCATGACATCAGAATGTCCACACCAGCAGCTTTGGAGAAAGAGATTTAACTAGCATAAAATACAAAATCAGGGGAACTGGGATTAGGAATGTGAAAATCATTCTCTGCATTGCATTCACAAGGGGGTGAGGTACATACACAGCAGCCAAAACCAGACGGAGGTGGTAACCCCATGTCCTGCTGGGCCACAGGGCACTAAAAGCATTACCTCCTTTCCTCTTTTGGCTCCCCCTGCCCCTTCATGAGTCTGCTGAGCTGTAAATTAGAAAGATTAAGAGTATGCAGGCGCACAGCTTTCCCATGTGTCACGGAGTTCAAGCAGATGGATATTTCCAGCACAAGGGATACAGGAGGGCTGGAGTAACTAACCTGCTGTGTCTATATGGAGAAGGTCAGGAAGTATCTCTCAGCATCTCCACTGCGACAGCCTCCCCGTGGGAGCTCTGCTGATTGGACTGAGCACGAAGGCTGGCCTGCTGTGATGGAGAGAGGGGGAGAGAACGCACAAGTCCACCAACACGCTAGCACCCGCTGTCTGAGCCGACGGGGCTTGCATAGGAGGTACTTGATGTGCTTTTACAGTTCATGTAGGTGCACTGCATACCCTAAGAATTCTGGAGAAGACCCTGTGAAGAGAAGACTTTTTAGACTAACTGGAAGGTAGAATAGGTTAAAGGGGATCAGCATTGAGAATTAACCCACTTTTTTTTTCTCTTTAACAGCTTTATTTTAAAAAAACTGTGAAAAGAAGGCATTCTGCTACGTCTCTGTGGAGAAACAAAACTCAGAAGCTTTTGAATGATTGCCCCTTTGACAGCGTTTCCTCTGGGAACTGGCTTAAACGCTGTTGTCTTGCCCTACGCTATGGCAGAGGGTTTACAGCACCCAGCTCATTGCAGGAGAGGGAACCAACACATAAGGAGATGGATTTTTATAAATGCATTCTCTCACTTATAAATATACATAAAAATGTAGCAGCTAGAAAAATCAAATAAAATCTAATATTTAACATGGATTTTTAATTTAAAAAATGGGAAGAATAAAATTACCTTCACTGTGACAATATCAAGCATGCAAGGATGAACTGGGCAAGGAAAAGACCACTGTTATTGACAAGAAGTTTTGGCTTAATTTTTCTTATTGTACTAAGAGATTTCCTCTATTTTATTCTCTATGATATCTTTTGCCATCTTACATAACTCACGTGAAACTGTTTTATTCATGGTAAAAAATGAACATGGGGCTGAGAGAGAGAAGGTTCAGGAAGAAAAGTAAATAAACAGAAGATTCAGTATAAATCCTTGTGATATCAGGCAGGCAACATTAAGGAGTAGCTATAGAAGCATAAAGAAATTAATTCCAAATGGAGTAGCACACTTTTTACTGTATGAAGGTGAAAAAGTTCTTGAAACATTGGGTCTGCCAGAGGCTACCAGCCACTCAGGAACTAACTGCCCTTTAGAAAAGTGTGCAATGCACAAAGATACACAAAATATTGTCAGATCAAGACTGTAGCCAAGACAATCCACTGGGAGCAGATTCTTGTCCTACTGGTGTGCAATTGCCTTTCTGTAAGCCAGCGGGTGATTTGTCTGCAGTGATTTAACTATGACTATTCCCAGGAGATTTGTCAAGAGCATTGGATTTGTGCGCATAGTTAGATATCTTATAGTAGCCTTCTCAGTGGGCTACTGTCTGTGGTCTCCCTACTCCTGCAATCTTAATATGGAACATTTTGAAAGTGTTCCCCATAGACACGAGAATTTAGAACAAAATAGTTTATCAAAATGATAAATTTGGTAATGAGCTGGTTGAGTGTCAGTGTCTACAATGAGAGTTGCTGAGTGTATACACAGCTGTGCAAAGCTAAGCAACAATGTGTAGTCACTTTAGCAAAAGCTCACTGTTAACTGTGCAGTGGTCAGACACTAAACTGGATCTGCAATTTTGCCATTTGGTATGAGAGATGGTTCCTCCCAGGGTGCTGGAATGGAAATCTTAAACATGATGAGAGAGGTGAACAGTGTGGGAGATAGAAAATGCATGAGGAAAAAAAATATCTTTATGCAGAGCTATTCTCTTCATCATTTAAAATGTTTAAAAAACTGTGCTTGGAAGGCATTGTATGTTCCTGTCTCTTCTTTTTACTAACAAGTGATGAAGAAGGGGTTTCTCAAGAGGGTGCTAGAACTGTATGAGGACTCACACCTGCCAGTGATCCAAATGCTTCAAAATAATACCATTAAGATCTACATGGCTAATATGTTAGTAAATTATTTACTAAAGCATTTTTATAAATATTGGCCTTATCAGTTCTTTGAATTTTTATTTCTGTGTTCATCACTGTATATTGAATTGCAAATATCAGTAACTTAATCTTTTTAAAGAAAAGAATTGCTTGTCTGGTGGTGAGATCTCAGTGTGCCTGAACTCTGATATCTGTGCATCCCGCTGAGCTGTGTCTGGCCATTGCATAGGTGAGGTTTGCATCAAACCGGGGTTAGCTTGGTTGTAGTTTCTTCCACTTCTTATTTGCTCCATTGCCTCACCTGAAAGTGGAAATTTTCTTCTTACTTGTTCTGTGTACATAATGTGATTACTTATATTCTATTGCTAGTGTTAACATCAACAGAGAAAGCACGTTTGAGCAGTTGCACATGGGAAATACACTTGCAATGTGTGATTTTCTTTAAATGGTGAAAAGCCACTGGCTTTGGGAGAGGAGTCAACTGGAAGTCAAACTGTCCTAAGTACATTCTAGGTTGACACATTTAACCGTAATACTTTGTTTTTGAAATTTCTTGAAATAATTTTCATGTCTTGTAACTTTTGTTGCCAGTTATGGTGGCTGTGATTTAAACATGCGCTGAATTAAAAAAGCTAGTTATTTATGAAAAAATCACTGGTATTATTCTTCGCTGTCTTTTGTGGTAGCTGCTAATTGCCTTTAGAGCTGCATCTAGTTTTGCTTTAAAGACTGTAAATTAAAGAAAACTAATCACATTTATAATAAAGTTGTTAAATTCCTTGTTAACTGTTTCCAGCTATTTGTAGGTCAAAGCCTCCAGCTTCCATATCTACATATTGAATCTCATAATGTCTTTCCTCTGCTAGCTTAAAAGTCCGTCTGTTTTCAGAAATTTCTCTGCTGTGTAGATCTCTAGAGGCTGATCAAGCTCTGTGTTCATCTTCCGTTAGAGAAACTGCAGAGACCATTCTTTTAATTCTTTGGTAATAAAGCTGTATCTGGATGTGCCACTGTTGTTTGAACAGCTTTCTGAACCTTTGTCTGTGTGACATGAGGACCAGACAAAACGCTATGTACCGAATGATTGCCACTTCACCCCTTCTCCTGCACAGTGTCTGCTAATGCGCTGTAAGGTTGCATTTTTGCTCTCAGCTAAAATTAAATCAGTCTTAGCTCATACTCAGTTGGTTACCCTCTCACACCCTTGTCATTTTCTCTGCTTTCTAAGGTAAAGTTTCTCATCTGCCAAATTACACAAATTTATTTTTTCACTCAAATTTGCAGACGCAGGAGTTTGTCAAAGCTATGTGTGTATGAATATATTTATGTATGTATGTATTGATTTAATTATACCCTTGAAAATGTACTTAAAGGAAAAATATCAATATGAGAGTATGAACATCATTATGAGAGCATGGGGGGAATCAAGCAGAGATCTAAAATTTGTTTCCTTATTATTCCTTCTTGTACTACAGGTTCTGAATCTAATAATGTGATTTGTCAAAGACAAACAAATAGAGATAAGGAGCCAGAGATTGTGTTAGCTACACTAAGAGGTTTTGCATGTGTACCAAAAATTGATATGACAGATGATCTTAGCAGTATAGGTCCTCTAACTGTCCGTGTGCCCATATCTGTCTGCTATTTCCAACAGAATATTCTGAGCAAAAAGGCTAAAGTTTCTGGATTGATTGTGCTGAAGGGTATGCATCAATATTTTGGGTGTTGCTTCTTTCTTTTCAGTTTGCTCTTTTCACTTTCTGCTTACCAATTTGTAAATGTCCTTCTGCAAGTCTAATTCAAATTTTCAGGGTCATTTACAGAGGTACCGCACACCAGGGAAAGTGTCAGTCTTGGTTTACATCTGAGAAAAGCCCCGGACATTGTAGTGTCTGAAATATTAGAGAACAGCTGAGTTGTTCTCTTCCTAAAATATAATCCTCTTTAAAAGTGTTACAGTGCCCAAGATATCTTACTTAGGGAAATGTTCCCCACAGAAATTCAGAAATCATTATTGTCTCCATCCCTCTGCTGTATTCCTTTTTTTATTTTTTTTAATTTATTTTTTATTTTACAGTTCTGTTAATGTAACTGAAGTCAAACTGGTATAAAACTGGTGTGAGGGAATGGAAGACCAGATCCCCTCTGAGTGCACTGATGTATTGTGACTGGAGTACTCAGTTCTGACATTTAGAGAAGATAATGTAACTGTGAAAATGTCATGTTCATTATCAAGATCTGAATGTCATCATCCCTTGACCTCAGAGTTCTGTGAAGATTGGTAACTATAAAAAAAGCTGTTGTGTTTTCCTTCCCCATTTGTCTTGTGAGCAGTGTTTCTGCTGCTTTGGGAACAGCACTGACATTTATTTGAGAACTTAGTGGCAGGCACAAAATCACATTAGAAAACAAGTATATAGAAACTTGTTGAGACACGCTGCCAGCTAGATACTTTCAACCGTGCTGCTTTTCAGTTCTCTATGGGCAGATGTTTTGTAGAAAACGGGTGTCACAGAAGAGATGTGAGCAATATGGATAATACTGACTCCTTAATGCTCATGAAATTCTTGACTTCTGATAGATTCTGCTCTGAGCCTAGGCAGGAGTCAATGTGAGAAAGATGATGGGTTCTTTATATGGTAGCTTGTCTGACAAGTGACTGACCTGCACAACCTCTAGGAAAACTGCTGTATTGCAAATGCTAATGCAGTCTGTGACCTTTGCATAATAAGAACATTGATAACCGATTTTCCAATGGTGCACTCGTTAATAAAGCGTAGGGAACGGGGCTGGTATGATGGGTGTGAGGCAGATAGAAGTAGTATCTTTAATCATCTCTTGATGACTGAACTGCTTCGCACACATTTGTCTTGGAAGCATGGGCTGGAATTATACATCAGACCTCCACAACCTCATTAATATCCACGTAAAGATTAATATGCTTTTCAAGATGATGCTAGGCACCTTTTTACCTGGCCTGACGTCTGAGAGGCCACAGGTGCCTGAAGTCTAACACGGAAAGGATATACCTATTAGGGTATCCAGTTTCCTGACAGGATGAAGAGTTATGCTTTACAGACTGTGTTCTAGAGTTCTGTCCAGTTTTAGAAGTCACTGGCAACAAAGGACATGAATTAATTAATTTTCATTGAAGTGTTCTGCCAGTGATCTGCTAATTTGTACTGAATCTTCCCATCAAGAAGCAGAATGTTGACTCTCTGTTCACCTGGCAAAGAACCCACTCTGTGCTTGGAACAGCGCTGGCATGCCTACCAGAAAAAAGGTAAAACATGCTCCCTACAGGAATGTGGGAGACAGCATGTATTTTGGCAGGACGTAGAAGCATTAGCGGTATATTAGTACTGTATATACTGTGTACAACAGAATCCTCCTCTGGCTGAGTTAACCCAGAGGGGAGCATTGGGCCATCCAAAGTTTGAGAAGGATCCAAAAAATAAGGCAGTAAATGAAAGAAACACATTCTGTGATCAACATACACAATTATCCTTCATTTAGATGAGAATGAGGCCATTGCTAGAGGCATTGTAAATCCCACTGGTATCATAGAAATAGTCCAAGAAAGTAAATATTAATCTGTAAAGCACTGAAGAGGCCATTTATTCCAACTTCATAAATGCGTGAGAAGGCTGAACTTGGCCACACTGCTTTCATTAAAAGACATTTGATGCTGTTTTTGAAATGTGGATCTGAGATCCTTGGTAGAGAGTTCTCTGGTCTCACAGTCACTTCATTTAGTGGTACGAGGCTTTACAGTCACTCAGCTGTTTCCTAGAAGAGGTTAGTTTTAGACCAAAATTAAGTTCAGGAGTGGATTGAGTAATTATCTGAGGCTGGGGATGTTGATAGTGATCTCTTTGTTGACAAAGTGGAAAGGTGTAATTATTATTTTTGGAATTAGTTTAGATACTGTCAATTTGTTGCCAGTGTGGCGTATACAGTATGTTTTAATGAAGTAAATGTTGCCATGGACACATATTAAAAATATGTATTACCTGTGAACCCTCTAAAGACTGAAATGCAATCCGTAATGAGGAAAAAGGTTCAAAGTAAAGAACAAAGAATTGCACAAGGGATTTCAGATGGTGCAGAATCTGCTCTGAATTTCTCCGAGTAACTAATATCTATTACTTCAGCTTCGTATTTCGATTACCCATAAGAGAGAGAGAAGTAAGATTGCTGAAAATCTGTGTGTTTTGGAAATAAAACTGTCAAAAAGTAAAAAGACTAAAATGACAAACAGGAGGCCTGTTTTCTACTAACCGTGTTGGTTTTGTGGCTCCCTGAGCGTCCACACTGCCTTGCTCTGGGATTGTACTTGACAAGGTCATGATCTGTTTTCTTTGAATGCCATATCCAAAACACCCAGGCTTGCCCTTCAGCCCGTGTGTGCACCCTTCAGCCAGCGTGTACGTACGGCACATCCCCCTGCTCTGGTACCACAGCAGGATATCGAGGTGGAGTTGCCGCATGGCCCAGATGTGCCTAGTGACGAGCCAAATCGGAGCCCAGAGTGGTCCCGGGACATTTGAATAGCTTTTGCCAGTACTGTGCATGTTTAGATGAAGTAGTTTGATCTTTCAGCTTCTACTGTATATAGCTGCAAACAGTCTGTGCTTAGGTCTTTTGCCCCTTTCTCATCAGACAGCAAAAGTTGTCCCAGCCAACTACTGTGCTGCAAAGAGGCACCAGCCCTCCCCATGTGCATGTACAAACATGCAGATAGTGCGCCAGGAAGAGGAGCCAGAGGAGCTATCTCCCTCTGGACACAAAGTGTTCTCGCGTTTCCCCATTGCCGCAGCCCTGCCTCTTCTTCTGCTACCTGAGCTATGTTTCCAGATGCTGCTGAAGGAAAGGATAGTGCATGGCCCCATGTCACCCACCCAGCCCAGTGCGAGGTCCCAGTCTCAGCCTGGCACCACCTGTTGTGGTGTGGAAGTACTCAGCAGGAATCTGGTACAGCGTACATCCTTGGGGATGGACAGCACAGGAGCCAGGACTACCAGAGTCAGTAACAGTCCTAAACCCTAAATACCCTGTCCTGAGTCCGTTTACATTCACACTTGGGTTTCTGTGCTGAAAAAGCCTGGCCTGGGCATTCTTCAGATCAACACCTTAAAGAGGTGGGAACTCACATTACTCCTGCCATGGTGTTCTTGAGGGGAAGGGAACTAATAAGGTTTTGGGGGGCACCTAGTCAAATGTATACTGGAGAAAAAAAATACCAAGTCACTCCAAATCAAAGAATTTGTACCTCCAAAGCCAGCTACCCATAGGTACAGTCCTGAGAGGGCTTTGGGGACTCGCATCTTGCAGTTAATGGTTGGGCAATGGTGGCAACTGGGAACAGGTCCAGACTCCTTTGGGAAGATCTGGGGATGCTGTTTCATGTTGAAGGTTTGAGTTTATAGGGTGCTGGCCTTCCCTTTTCTGTCTCAGTTGGCTGAGTTGCCAGGGTAGACACTTTCCAGATTTCGGCGTGTTTTGGTCATATCTGTGTTTTATGAAATCTACCAGAGGATCCTGAAGGGCCTGAGATGGAGGATTGCAGCCTTTCCTCCATGAAGCAGCCTTTGCAAGGGGACTGACAGACGTGTCTAAAAGCTGAAAGGGAAGATCATGAAATCAAGAAAACCAGCTGTCCATTTAAATTTTTTATGTACTTCTTCCTGGCACCTGTACTTTCCTTCTGTCGTTAAACGTATTTAAATTCTCCCTAGCATGACTGTCAGGACATCAATCAGTCCTCCTTCCAGTGCGACTTTCAGACAACACTGATGTCCTCTAAGAAGTCTGTAGCACCCACTGGTTCTTCAGCACGTCTCACATGAAGACCTTCTTGAAGTGTTTAGGGAAATTCAAGCTGGCAGGCTCTCTTAACCCTACCAGCAGACTCCCTTCTCCGTGGAGAAAGCCAATGGCTGTTAACTTCACCTGAAAGCACCTCTGTGGTCCTCTTGTGGTCTTCTCTGTCCTTACACTTCTCTGAAGCATTGAGATATGGTATTGAGAGCGTTTTCTCGTCTAGTTAGGATCCTGTCAGCCTGTACAATGGATCTATATGAATCAGATTTTTGTGTACTTATTTGGTGGTAAAGGGGAGATGTATTTAGTCACCCTTTATTTTTGCATCTTTTGTTTAAGTTTTACTTGTGGCATCCCAAAGTGTCAATTTAAGGTACGTCTTTGAATTAGAGAGAAACAAGAGAAAATCATACAATTTATTGCGAAATATTCAAACTGTATTTAAGAGAAATCACACTGTTCAGAATAAGACCACCTGATTATTGGTGAAATAATAGAATATACTATGTTCCAAGGGGACTGAGTGGATATGATGATCAGATTGCAGCTCTGGTACATAGTGTGCTGAAAAACACTTGCTCTCACTTCATTTTTTTCTGAAGCAATTTGAGTTCTTCCTCCACTTGCATCTACAGGTCTCAAGCTTGTTTTCAAGAAGGGCCATTCCCATTTATTCCAAAAGGAATTTTGCCTAACTTAAGATTGTGATTTCAGGGTGGGTATTTATAATTTTCACAGATGTCTTTACCACGCACAGGGATTGGAAATTACAGTGACACAACCTCTGGGAAATGACATGAGATATATTAACCATAGAAAATTGTCTCTTAGGAGTTAGACAGTAGAAAAAAGCAATGAGAAACTGTACTGTCAAGAGCTAATGTGAACTGGCATAAAGACAAATAGTGTCATGCTTCTTCCTTTCTAAATTTCACTATTTTGTTTGTTCAAGCTTGTACATACACAAGAAGCTCTGCTAGGTTAAAAGGACTTGTGATGAGACTGAAATCACTATCTCCCCAGTCACTGGGGCTGGAAACGTTCCTGTTACACCGCTTACAGGATTTGAAGTATTATCTTACAGTAGCATGAAGAACAAATTTTCTCAGATGGTTAACCTGCAAGATATGAAAGAATAAAAATAATACTCATTAGACCATAGTAGGCCCATGAACCCCTGCTAACCCTAAGAGGGGTCAACAGCAGACACTTAGGTAAGAATGTAAGGAACGAGCAGCGTTTAGTGATGCTTTTTCCTACCATTTTGGTATGGAGGAGAAAGAACTTCCTGCAGTATTGAAGCTGTAGTTGCCATTTCCAGTACTTTTAAAATAATGGTTTGGACTTCGTACAAGGTTATTGAGTTGTTTCGTGGAATTACCCCATGGCCTCATTCCTGAATGGCAATTGCCAGCTCAGAGCCTACCATCATAAACATACAATTACGATTTTCCTCCTCCGTATGATTTTAGATTTACCTGCGCTGAACTTGCTCTGCCATTTTCTCTCTCAGTGACTTAGTGGTAAGACCCTTCTGCATTTCTGCAGTCAGCCGACATCTCTATTACCTTGCACAGCTTGGTATTGCTAACAAATGTTGACAACCCTTCTGCGTATTATCTACCCGCTTATAGGTATGGTGAACAGTGTGGCCCCAAGCAGAGATTCATAGTGACCTCACACAACATGAAAACTAAGTATTCTTGGTTTCTAATCATGTAGCCATGTGAGGACCTTTGCTTTTGTGCATTTTAGTTTGCTTCTTTAGAAGCCTCTCACAGTAAGCTCTGCCAGATGTGTTTTGGAAATTAAAGTAGATTATATTAAATGCATTTTCTCTGTCCATATGTTTATTAGAAGTATAATCAGGCAATTCCAGCAGATTTGTGATGCTCGACCTCTGTGAAGGCTATGTTGATCTTCCCCACTTTGTACCTGCTAATTCTATTCCTTAGAAGAGTTGCTATCGATTTCCCCAGTGTAGATGTTGAGGTTATTTGCTTATAGTTCCGTAAATCTCTTTTGAAAGCCTTTGTAAAAACTGTTGCCACTTTTCTGGTCATGAGGCAGTTTTAAAGAGTTTAGTGGTTTGGCTTTTTTATTCTTGAGAGTACCTTTAGGAATTAAGAGTTCCTACCATCTTGCTCCATCCAGTTGTTACTGCTCTTTCTTTTGTTCACTCTGTAACTATTGACATCTTGACTTGAGACAGATCTTCTATATGCTTACCATAAAAAAGTGGCTTGATTGGTTCGCACCACCCCAGCAAATACAGTTACAAAATACGCTTAGATTTTCTTCTATGGCTTCAATTTTTTCTGAGCCTTTCTGGCTTCAGAAAAGCTTCATCATCTATTGTCTCTGCAATAGATGCTACAACAAAAGTTGTAGCTTCATCATCTATTGTCTCTGCAGGGACTCTGATATATTTCTTGCTTTTACTATGTTTGAAAATTTATGATGTTTTTATTTCTTACCATGTTTCAGTTACAGTTATTTGGCTTTTTCTCTCTACTTACCTGAACTCTGACAAAATTTTGCAGCTATCATCACAAGAACTGCTATTTGTGAAAATGTCTGGATTAGATTCTTTACTCATTTACAAAAGATCAAGCTAAGAACAACACTAAAATTAGAATTAAACAGGGATCTTTTAAAAGGAAAAGAAGAGTTAAAAACCTTGAATTTTCCAAAGCATTTATGTGATCCCTAGATCCAAGAATCCCACATCTGTGGGTCTAGCAACCCCAGGATGTGGTCCTACCTCAGGCTCTAATAAAGAAATAATGATACTTAAAATTTCAGCTTAGTGCCCTTTTTTATCTCCCTTCAGAGCGTAACAAATGTCTGACACGTGTTCAACGCTACAGTACAAGACTTATGTCTCTAAGACTTTGCACACAAATGCTTACTTGCCCCCGACCCCACCCTGGAGCCCAGTGAGGGGACCATGCACCCTTTGGCAAAGACAGTATGATCCAAACACTCACTTGTACCAACCACAGTCCAACCAATTCTGTTGTTCTAGACACACAATTTTAGGAAAAAAATGCTTTTTAGCTTTTGAGTGTCTTGTTTTTCACTATGGTCATCCAGACGACTTCCAAAATATGGGGTACAAAATTATCAGGAGCATTTGAAATTTTAAGCTTGTAATTCTTGCTTTCAGCTAGAGGAATACCTGAAAGAATAATGTTACTGAAAACAACATGAACGTACCCCGATACATCACGTGATGTAGGTAGCGAAATGTCTTTCTATTCTTCAGGCAATACTGGCATTTCAGGCTTTCCCTGTGCATGGCCCATCCATGAACATGATACCGACCTGACTAACCTGCTTTGAAAGGCTGAGGCACCTGTTCTTTGCTTATAAGCTTTTACTGCAAGCCCAGCAGTTGGATAGAGTATGTTAAATTTAAAATATCAAAATGGACCTATTTGAGGAACGTTTTGTTCCTTATCTTGCCTTTCAGACCTCTGGCACTGTTCCAGTGTTCTGTTTCCATCTGTTCTGGATCACAGAGTCAATCATTTAAATGAGGAAAATGAGAGAATATAATATAGGCTGTGTGGATATAAATAGGATTCAGAAATCAAACTTATGAAACTCCCAAACCCTAATTTGTTGCTGGCAAAATTTACAATTAGGCAAAACAGGCAAAATTCTACCTCTTTTGCAAAAAGTGAAAGCAAACTGCTTTTCAGCAGATTGGTTTCCCAGATCGTCTCAAATGAATGACAGTGAGCTTTGGTGGTTGAACTACAGTGAAGGAAATGAAAAGAAATTCTACCCCCCCTCCAATTTTTTACACTAATTTGGGAAAATTTTCTGCCTCCACGCTGCAGAAAGAAGATGGGTGTTAAGTGAGAGATAAGTAGAGGACACCTGTAATATGGCTTTATTAAAATTTAATATAATATCAATTTGTAGGAACAATAATTGTCATACATAATTGCACTAATGCGGTATCTGCTTATAAGATATATTGCCTTTGATTAAATTCTTCAGAATTACATGCCTATGAAAGATGCAGAAGGTGATGTATTGAATCTCAGCTCCCGGGGGATAGGTCTTTGCTGCTTTGCATGGGTGTTTTGGAAACGCATTCTCAGCTGTATACCTAGGAGTCTGGCTTTGTTCCCACTTGCTTCTCTGACTCTTCTTCACCAAAACACAAAGGAGACCTTTCCTGTTTCCTTTGTTTAGCTGACAAGTATAGGAATATCTCCTTCCCCGAAGGAATCTGATTGTGACCTTGGGCTGTGTAGCTTTCTGGAGTCTTCTCTTTATGCAGCAGAAGTCCCATCACATTTTCTCAGTAAACAGAACTGTAAATTTGTAAGTACTCAGAACTGTTGAGGTGCTGTTCATGATGGATTAGTACATTCCCACCATTATCGGTGTAGCTCCGCACTGGAACCTTGTTTAGAAATGCTGGAGAAGTAACTGGAGAGCCACGGTGTCTTATTAACTTTGACAAAGAGGAAATGGATACAGCTTTTCTTTCTATTTGACAGAATAGTCAAAACTTCTGTGAAGTAAGCAGTAACTGAGGTACATAGGAAAAGGGTCATCCTAAATGCTGACATGATATGAAGAAATGCTTTGTGGGAATGAGAACTGTAACGTTACAGAATCACTTCTGAAAGGAAGCAAGAGGAACACAGACCTGGAACATTGACAATTGGCAGGTTGTAAAAGGTACCAAAACCATAAATAAGACAATGTGAATGCAATCATGTAGTTGTAAAGAGTCAGACTTGTTGCCCACTTAGTGTTCTTCCTCTCTGACTTCGGTCATTCTTACCTAGGTTATTACTCTTCCTGTTGTTCATGACCTCTGGATTCATTCAGAAACTGAAAATAGGTCACGTCAAGACAGAGGATGAAGAGAAACGGATGGCAATATGAGGACAAGATTTGTTTAAAAAACTGTGTAAAGCTTGCTCCAGTCTTGTTCGACTCTTAGCAGATGGCAATGCACTCCCATTCTTGGCAAATTATTTTAGCAGGCCCTCTGAGCAAATGCATACGGGGGCGGAAGTTATGATGCAGTTCTAAAAAAAATCAGTTATAATTCAAGCATTATGTATTTTAAGCTATTATGAGCAGCTGTGAAAACACATATTTATTTTGACTATTTGCCTTAGCTTCAAAATTTGTAACTGGAATGAGAAATCACAGGGTGTTCCCTTTCTATTTCCTTTTAAAAGGATTTGTGTGCAGAGCTTCTTTACACCTGTGGATTCCAGAGCTGTACGTAATGCAATAAAACTCTGATCCAAATCACACTGAAATCAGCAAGTGGTTTTCCATGGGCTTTATGGGGATTTCTGGTGGACCTTCTCTAGCTTTGCATCAGGCCATATGCTTTACTGTTTTTACATCTACATGAAAAAATTTGCCTGTTTTGAGGGTCTTGTTAAAACCTGGGGCAGGAGTTATTTCACTTTCAGGCTCTGACATGCCTGAGTCAAAGTTGTGCAAAGTTGCACCTCTGCACCTCTGCAGAGTGGGAGCTCTGTCTCCTGGGGTTTAAACTGAAGTAGAAATGACAGCATGAGGGGCCTAATCATAGAATCATAGAATCATAGGGTTGGAAGGGACCTCTGGAGATCATCTAGTCCAACCCCCTGCCTGATATGGGTTTTAGGAAGGTGCTGAGCTCTTGGACTGTGCTACTCTTAGCATGCACCAAAACACAGGGTGCCAAGAGAACTCGGGGTCCCACCCATCCGACAAGGGAGTTTTGGCAGTGATAGACTAGAGCTTTCTGACTTGGTTCTTGAATTTGGAGGCATAGGCTTCCTCCTTGATCCCAGTGTGAGCACTTCTGCATCTTGCTATTTTTATATTTCCCTCATATAGGAAAAGCAAAGGTTGGAAAAAGGGGTTTTTTTTAAAACTGAAGTGGGACTGTATATGTCCCATGTATATACAGTGGGACTGTATATACTGTCATGACTGGGTATAACAGCAATAGCTCATTGTTGACTTGTTTGAGAGTTTGTTTAAATTTTGAGAGCACCTTACCAGAAAGTACAGCAACTTGAAAATTCAGATCATTGAAATAAATTTGTACCGTAAAACCCAAGGAACTGTAGATTAAAATGTAATGCTGAGCAGTTCAATGTAACTGACTTCATCACCTATGAATAAAAAAAGGAAAGTTGTCTTCTGCCAGGATCTCCTGGGACCTTCCAGGGGGCTCCATGGAGTGAAAGCCAATAGATGGGGCTACTTGGAAACACTTGCTGTTGCTGGAGTGATTGACCCTTTGAGTGGTATGGGCTTTCCCACTGAGTGCTCAACAGCTGTAGGCTTTGCTCTGGTTTTCTAGTCCCTTTCAGGAGGAGGGATATCTTTCTTTTAGAGAGAAACACAGTCTGTGGTATCCATGGCTATAAAATGCTAATCTCTCTAATTATAAACCACTGTGAATCACTACGTACGTTTTGCCACTCAATAGGAGAGAGTTTATATTGCTTAGCTATGGCTGTTGAGATTAAATCTTCTCTGGACAGTGACTCAAAGGGACTCTGAGGAGGCTGATTATGTCCGCACTGTGCTTATTTTAAGCTCATTAAGTTACAATTAAAATTATATCTGTGAAGCTTATTGAAAAATTAAATTGCTTTTAAGGTTGCTATGGGCTGTTTTGAAATAATTAAGTTTTGCTTTGTAGGATATAGTACCTAGTTTGAAGAAATCACGTGTTTTAAAACCACTGAAAATTAGTTCGATAACACATGGTGCTGTTCTTCAGTAGTAATGAAATAACTTCATATGCATCAGGAGGAGTATTTTTTGTGTTTATATTAAATTGTGAAGATCGACTAATCTGGTCTGTTACATCGGTTTTATTCCAGAGGAAGCCTAGAATGAGAGAGTAAGCTTTCCATGAAGAAGTTGTTCTCCAGCACCATTTGTGATGTGCTGATTCCCTGCCTGGTCTGATGGTGCCTATACTGAAGATTCAAGTTCAAATTTGAGGTTTCATAGAGGTGCTTCATAGATCAGGGTTAGTTTATATCTTCTGAGGAACAAGATAGTGCAATGAGTGCAATAAGGACTACAAAAAGTAGAGAAAGGTTTAAGCTGCAAAAGCAAACACTTGTATTTAGTGAAAAAATGAGGTATTTGCATGTTGCGAATTAGATGCAAAATGAATTGAATTAAGGTTGACCGTGCACTCTGAATTCTGAAATATCCTGCCTTTCAGTCATAATTTAGGTCACAACTTTAGGCACCTGGATTTCAGAGGACAGGGTGGTAGGGGCCCAGATTACAGTTCTTGCTTACATCATGTGGAGGTCCTGCTTGCTTTGAGAGAGGGGTGAAACGGGACCAAAGGGGTCTTTCCGGCAGAGAAGGGCCTTCATGTTGGTTAAGTCTTCCACACCTTATAGGATGACCCCGCTACTCAGGAGGGGTGGAGATTGTCTCCATCATGGATTTTTCTCTGGTCTGATCATAAAGGCATTTGCCTGCAATGTGGGATCTGTGAATTCAAGGTTAGGAGCTTACATGTCAGTCTTCAGCGGTGCTCTAGTTTCTTTGCCTATTTGTTCAACCCCTTTTGCCCCTTGATTTGCTGTCTTCTTTTCCTCCGCTTACTCCCTTCATTGCTCTCCTCTCTCTCCCCATCAGTGTCTGTTCCCGAGTGAAGGTGTTGGAGTCTAAATGGTGAGTGGAAGCTGGCAGCCATGGAGAAGGCTTGAGCGAGGCACCTGTGCAGACGTCTGCTGCTGTGCCTGGCCTTTTGTGTCACTGACTCCTGCTCTCTTCTTGTTTGGTGTTTGGAAAGGCCAAGTTATGCAGAGTGGTGCCTAGGACTCCTACAAACTCAATGGTAAAATGAAACACCTCACTTAACTGCCTATAATCCCTCTTAGAATATGTCTTGACCTCTCCATTTACTATATGGAAAGCCGTACGCAGTGTTGGCAACTTTTTTGGGGGTCTGAAGACCAGCTTTGTGAAAAATCAGTTTACGTAAGAGAAGAGGTGCTAGTGTGAGTAGCTGGCAGTATAGGGTTTTAATGTGATGTCTGCTGTCGCAGGTCTGTGGGAAGCATCATAATCCTGGACCTGAATGTGGCTGCTTTGAGAGTTACACGTGTCACGCTCATTTACTGTGTAAGACATTTACTCATATTGTATTTCATGTAATTCTTAAATGAGAAAAACTTTTTAGAGAAATACATTGATTCCAAAAGTTTCACATTGTCAGTGGTAAAAATTTAATGTGCAAGAATTTCTAGGCTCTTAGAATTTAATTTTTGATTTTGACACTTGGTGTTTCATGTTGAAGAGGAAAGAGTTAATCCTACATAATTTTTACAAATTGAATTCAGCTAATAATTAATCTTCTCCATCTGTACATGCTTTATAGCCAAATGGACAAAATTATGCATTTATAATAATTTAAAGTTAGCTTTATCAGGATTCATGATGAACTGGATCATTCTAATATTTTTTCTAGGTTTTTTTGTTGTTTTTTTTTGAAATAAAAAAGCTGATTGAACTTCTCATGAAATAATTAAGTTGAAAAAATTACTTAATACCTCCATGTTCCATAATTACTGTCAGCACTGTTGTGAAAATGCTCTCTTCTTATCAAAGTTGCTTCAGTAATAGGAAAATTTTTTTCAAATGTAATTCTTGAAAATAGTTTCTCTTGAAACTCAAGCATGCTTTGCCCTTTTTTTCATGATCTTGAAATACTTAGTTTAATGTTTTGAGATCAAAATTAAAATTAGCAAAGCACATGAAGCCCATGGGCTACTGTTGACAACAGAGTTATGGGTAATTCTGGCCAATGAGGGCTGGCCGTAATGTTACCCCTTCCAAAGTCTGAATACAGTCTGAAGCACTTGCATATGACCAAGTTGTCCCATACTTTGTTCATCAACATCACTGAATAGCAAGAACTCCCTATTCCAGAAGTTTCTTGAACTAGTGATTTTCACTGCTTGAAAAACAATCCCCTTTATATTTTCTTTACAATTTTCACTTATTTGTTATTTTTATAATTTTTATTCTTAAGTGTTTTGTTTTATCTGAACTGCTTCATGTGTGGTGGTGAAATGCCACATGAATGCCCAGTTACTTTCTCATAAGGGTAAGAGTCCACAAGTGTCTCCGATTTGGTTCACTGTTTCTTAGGAAGTACCATTTTTTTGATGTAACAAAATAAAATTTAGGCATTAATTTTACATATGTCTTTGATTTTGTTGTTTGTGGAGCTTAGTTACTCTTTTAATACAATATGATACAGATATTTAACTGTTTATTGTCAATATAGTCTCGGAACTCTTTCATCTAAACAAAGCGAAAAGTATTTGTCTTTGCCCAAATTATCTTTCAGTAAATTTGTAATATCATATCTGAGTGGACTCATTCTTTTTTAGCTGTACCCTGTGAATATTTTGATGCATTCAGTACTTTTTAACCTAAATCTTCAAGAATGGCATAGGAGAAGAGAGTATAGTTTCTTTTACGCAGTCGTTGTCAGATAGGAGCTTCCTGTATTGAACAATCAAACACGCCACCTAGTAATTTATTAAATGGCAAAGTCGGGTTTAGTCCTTCCTTGTTGATAGGCATGCCATTAAAGTGGATTAGGAGCTTTGAAGAGAATTACAAATTAATTGGAAAAATAAACTCATCCTTCTTCTCAAAATACTGTAACGTTACATTACTTCAGCCAAACATCTTATTTCCTAAGCAGGCTGCTCAAATAATAAGAATTCTTCTTTCTTCTGCTTTAGAAACTGTTTTTTGTGATGCCTTTCAAAATGGAATTTAACAATAAACATTCTATGAAATCTTTTATTTTTAATAATACTTTGCTTTTTCATTGAATCACTTTGTGCTTGAATATCTGTTATTTTTGAAAACATCCACCAACACTCGGTTTTACTTTTTTTACCTCTAGGCTTCACCATTATGAAGCCAAACAACTTAAGGGTCATGGGGTATGTATATAACACTTCAAAAATTTTACCTTTTTTTTTTTTAGGCACTTTTAACTGCACTAATCAATGTACTTTTCCAGAATTTAAATGATAATATCAATTGTATCGCGAGAGTCGATCAGCTTGCTTCTGAAGTGGGACACAAGTGAGGCTTGGCCCTAACTGACACACAGAAATAGCCTCTGGGTTACGCCATTCCACCAGAGTCTTCATTCCTTCTCCTCAAAAAGTCTGCATGCGGGGAAGCTTTGTATGGGCGTGCTATGAAATAAATCCCGTTATAATAAGAAATGCTCTGGACATTATTACTGGTGCCCACGCAAATCTCTCTCAGTGCCAGCGGTGTTTCATTACTGCTGGCCTAGGTGTCTGCTGCAGAGCCCTTGGGCTATGAAAGCACTGAAGTGAGGTATCTGAAGGAGATGTACAGAAACTGCCCTGTTCTTTCCAGTTTCTTCCACTTCTAGCTGTCTCCTTTATAGTCTGCTTGGTTCTTGTTTTCCATTTAATTTCTGGTCATGTTCACCCTATCTTTTGAAGAATTCTCATCTTTATGCCGCTTTAGATGTCATTCTGTAGGTCTGTAGGTCTACAGTCCTCTTGCCCAGCCATCTTTATCTCTCTCAAAATAAACTCTCCAGATCATTTAAGTAAAACATTGTTAACAACCATTGCATATTTGTTTGTTGATATTTACAAAACGGAAGCTTCAAGTAAGTATAAAGAGGTAAATCAGAATATAAATAAATATAGATTGAGCAAATCACAGTTCTTGGAATTAAATATATGGTACGGAGCTTGCAAATAGTTATCCTACAAGTTTTTGGGGCATTACATTAGTGTAACTCTAGCTAAATTCCCCTAATCTAACTAAGCAGCATCAGGAATTCCTCAGAGCTGATGTCAGCAAGGGACTTTCAGTAATTTCAGAGGGGAGATATTGTCAGCTGAAAAAACATTTTTATTATGTTTATTATTAGGATTAAGACGAATAAACCTATTATCCCAAACCCTTTTTAAAAACGTGGTTGCACAGTATTAAGACAAAACTGAAGGGAACTTCTGCGAAGTAATATAAACTCCAAATGCATTCTTGTCCAAAGACAAATTTGACAGTGATACCTAAAGAACAATTCCCTTGTGCTGTTTTCTGTGACAGCAGAACATCATCTTTTATTCTTACATCTTAAAGTACACAGATGGCCTGTGTCAATGCAATCACCTTTCTTGCTTGACAGAGAAGAGAACAGATGATAGAAGTTAATTTAGAAACATGAAAGTGCTAAGTAGGAAAGTGCTAGAGAGAGATCTGTTCATTTCTCTCACCTCCAAGTCTGCAGTAGCCGCTGTGTACAAAATGTGGAGGCCTCTGGTCTGCAGGATCACGAGGGGTGGCCACCAGACCAGCTGGAGGCTATGAAAAGGCAAGCTGGAAGGCACTGACTTCAAAGAGACCTGTATATGTCAAACAGGAAGAAGAGGATAGTCTTCAAAAATGCAGAAATGAAAAAAAAAAGGGCAACAATACAAAGTGCAGGACCATGTAGTCAGAAAGTAAGAGAAAAGCATCTTCTGTAGTGATGGAGGAATTTGACACTGAGAAAGACCTGACCAGAAAAAAAGAGTTGAGTTATTAAGAACTGCATGTAATCAGCAGCAATCATGGGACCAGTATGAGCCACAACTGCGTTACAGACGAGAAATACGCAAATATGTTCCCACGATGAACAAGACAAGATGTTTTCGTTGGATATAATCTCATCAACAAGCGCTTCCCTGGAGTGTTGTGCTCTGGCTCTGGCTGTGAATGCTCAAGGAAGAGTTAATTGCAGAAGAGCAGATACAGGGAATGGGTGTTTGCACAATGGAAGGAATAGAGAGGATCTTCTCTGAGAGACATAAAAAGATCTTGGTTTCTTCTAGTGAACTGAAGTTAGCAAGTGGACATTATTGCTCTCCATAATTTAACTGGAGGTGGCAGAAAGGAGGGTAGGAAATGAAAGAGCAACATAAATGCTGGAGAAGAAACAGGATTATTTAAACAGTATTGACAATTTTGGCACAAGACCTGGTCTTGCCTTGAAAATTCTCAGTCACACAGACAAAATATTTTTTTGCTGGAAATAGGGTACTTCAGGCAGTAATTCAGTTTTGCAGTAATGGCAGATTAGATGTTACAGAAGAGCAGGAAAGGATGGGCACCAGGAGACCTCAGAGGAGACACTGGGGTCCTGTGGTGGGTCAGGGGAAGGCGGGGAAGATGAAGGAGGGCTGGCCACTTCTTGTGGGGCTGTGGAAGGTAGGGCTAAAAAAAGTATTAGGTGAAGCTTTCGGTCAGATAACAGGCCAGTGTCTCTCCAGAGGGCACTGGTTAAGTGGCTGGATGTGGGTAAGGTGATGGGAGACATCAATTTCTGCGCGCTGTGGAAGGCTTTGGATGTAGATGGGGAGTTTTTCACTGTTTTCCTCTTGTGCTCTTCAGGAGAAAGGAAAAGTTTGGCCCACCTTGCTACCCGGGTTCAACAAACCCTCCCCTACTTCTTTAGCTGCCTACCTACTCCCTATCCTGCTGCAAGTATACATTTGAGTGGGAAACAAGAAGAATATTTTTTGCCATTGCAGAAAGAAGGCTCTGGAACAAGAACAGTGGAGACAAAATACCTAATGAATTTAAAGGTGAAACTTGTTCACTTCATGAAGGTCTTTCATGGAACATTTACTGCAAAGCAAGGCAAGACCCAAGTGACCCCGGACATCCTTTCTAGTCCTGTATTTCTATGAAAAAAAATACTCTTAAGTTCTGTCTTCTTTTGCCTTAAATAAATGTTTTATGCTCAAAGAAACAAGACAATGAAAGCACTGCTAATGTCTATACACATCAGTGGTTTCTACAGAAAAATCACAAGGCATGGGCAGCCAAACAGGTGCCCTGGAAATTAAAGCGCTTTCATGAGAATATCTGACCCACACTGTGACCATCTCTTCTGTCTTGCTTTACTACAGATCTGACTTATAGCATACTGGACCCCTTCGCTATAAGTTTAAGCAGGAATAGAGGGGCAAAACTGAATAAAGTGATGCTACCTTGAGCTAGTTTTTCTGTTCATACTGTAGCAAAGGATTGAAGGGCCAGCCTTCACCAAATCACTTTTGCTTTTCACCAAATCACTCCAAAATATCACTGTGGTTTTATTCCCTTTCAGATGAAGAGATACTAAAAAGAAAATTCTTTAAATGCAAATCTCTGTAATTTTCATTATACAAAAACTATGAAGTGCTGAGAATGCGGGGTGATTTTGTCCATGAAGGTAAATATTAACAGCACGAAACAGAACAACAGCTATCAGTCAAGTCTGTCATCTTTATCTACACCATTAAAGAAAATGTTTTTTGTCAGAAGGAAGGCTTTGGCTGAGTGGTCATGATTAAAGCTTTTGACATCTCTTCTGATGAATAGCTGCCCTGAATTTTCAAGAGACAGCTCTTTTCTGCTGTCAGACATAATTCTTCCAGAAACAACAAATATGCTTTGAGTATATATTGTGGAGGGAGGTCAGCTGTGATGTGAAATAGCAAACTCTGCTAATGCTGGACTTGCCTTCCCTCAGTTCTGCCAAAAACAGAGGTTTATCATCTGCAACCTTTAGAAAAGACTCTTAGAAAGAGGCTTTCAGGTTGTTTTCATAAGGAGGCCTTCTTCCATTCCCCAGTAAGATCTCCCCACCCCATTTAAAGTACCTGTCCAAGTGTAGATTAAACATCTTTCGAGAGAGAAGAGCCAAAGCTGCCATGGGTGTTGAAGCATTCAGTGCTTCCTAAGCCAGAAAGCTTTCCACAAGGCAATTGGTGTTGGCAAGAAGTGCAGCCTCCACCCCAAAGCTATTCCTTGCACAGTTAAACAAGCTGTTGGACTCTTTTCCAGGCAGCATATGAGGTTTCACTTGGAAAGAGAAAATCAAAGTCAATCCATCAAGATCATGAGCAATCAATAACGGATTTTGTGGCAGCGAGATGGGCTGGGTGGTTACAGTGCAGTACCCCAACCCACAAACCTTGCACAGCTGAGGTCAACAGAATTGCTTTATTTAGCTTCTTTAAAATGAAGAGGGAGGATAAAGGTCATGCAGAAATCCCAGCTCTTCCTTCTTGTTTATGAATGCAATCAATAGATCTGCTTTAAATTAAGGAACCAGTCCTTCCTTTCTGTGTCAAGGATTAATGTCAGCATTAATGAGGCCAAGCTTCTCTTTGGAAGAGAAAGTCTCTCCCGGCTCCACAACTGAGATGTGAATCAAACCCATGAGTACTTTGAACTCCAGTGACATTCTTTACCTTGCTTTCTTTGAACCCTGGAAAAAACAATGTGATTATGTGCTACACATCAAGGAACACATATTCAGATGCAAATAGAGATGTTGTGTGGCCAGTATGGGGCTGGTTTTCAAAAGGGTAGAGCATCCACAGCCCGGATTCAAGTCAATGTGAAACTGTAATGGTCAACACCTCTGAAGAAACCCAGGCCAAGTTATTTTAAACTTCTCTCTTCATGAGTGAAGTTCATGAAAACTAGTGGTTAGTTTGAAAATCTGTATGCCAGTGATTTTCCCATGTACACATTGAACATAATGAAGTATTTGAAATGCCAGAAGCAATGTAGACAGTCTACAATTTTAGTGGTTCTTTCTCCCCTGTCTTCTGTATTTTCTCTCTGTCTCTCATGGTCACAATTTTTAATCGTTCTCCATGAGAAAAATATAATCATGAGGGCAGTGCCGTGAAGGTATTTTTGCTTTCAAGGTATCTTTGTATATACTAACAGGGGACATACTGAGTAGTTGTTTAAGTATACATGTCAGTATAACGCGTGTACAGACACACATGACAACTGCCAGCCCTGCACAGGATTTTTCTGCTAAACGCTAGAGCTTAAATTTATATCGCTAAAGGAAAAATTACAGTGTACAACACAAGCAGCATCCAGCATTCAGGAGAGATACATGAAGATTAGCCTCTGAAAGAGGAAGACAACCACCTTCTGTTTTCTCAGGTTGCAAGGAGCGCAGCAAGAAGATGGAAGTAGGTGTTCCCCTGTCCTGCAAAAGGTGGGATCATGTAAACAAGTCTGTAAGAGCAGCTTGTGCTGCTATATGACAGGGCCCGCTGTTGTCTGTGGGTAGACAGTAAGAGCAAAACCATACCTGTTTTTTTGAGTAGCTGCAGAAATGCTTAAATACAGCCATGAAAACATCCTTTATCTTTTTGGACAGCAAAGACCGTGGCAAAAAGCTTCCTATTACGTGACACCAGATCTTGCTCTTCACTGTGATCGTGAGGAATTAGTGGGACCACTACAGGAGCCACAGCTGCAGGCCAGTACTGCGGACTGATTTTTCATACTCTGGGAACTCGTCTGCACCTGAAGTTCAGCCACTGGGATGGCTGTCCTGGTGCAAAGTCTTCAGCAGACACAACTTTCAGCACAGCTATATGAGTCATTCAGTGCTGGTGTGGACCATGCTCACCTGAGAGAGTTGCACTGGCACAGTTACACCAGTGGCAGATGCACCTCCAGGCGAGAGGCGGGTTACAGGCACGAGTGACCTCCATTCGTGGAGCTGCCAGCTTTCAAAAACCAGGTTTTGTGCTGGCTGGGACATCTGCAGTGTGTGCTCCCTGCACATTGCACATTGATGGCCCATCAGACAGCATTAGCCTCTTTTATCTTAACAAATGTAGATGTCTGTAGTTACGGTGAAGCAATCATGTGGCAAAGCCTGTGTTGTGTCCCCCTCCCGCTCCCCGCCGATTCTGCGATCCCCGAAGAACCGTAACCCCGTCTCAGCCTTCCAGGCGCTGCGTGCCCTGCTTTCTGGGGCCCCGGCTGCTCTCACATAATTGTGCGTAGGCATCTTTATCTGGCACAGTGTGCTTTTAAGCTCGTTTTACATTAACTTGCACCACGCTCCCTCAATCAGCAGCGCGCAAGACAAAGAAACATATGGGCTTTTATTGTTGTCATTACTGTAATGATGATTAGCCAGGGAAAAAGGGAAGATAGTTAAGAGCAAAATCTAAATGGCAAGATTCTTATATTAACATGCCATTCTAATCAAGTAATCTGGTTTAAGTAATTACATTATGATTACTCAGAAGGTATTCATTTTAAGATCCAGAAATCTAAATTTATGTAAGGCCCAAGCGCTGTAGCATCTGTGTTATTACTGCAATGCATATAGAATCACAGAATCATATGTCATTGTCTGAGCTAGATATGGGAAGAGTTTTTCTAGAACATTTGCTTTGCAGTGAAAGTAGATTTCTTTACCTTATATAAATAAATTAATCCCATCTTCTAAATTAAGAATTTTCCGTTCTTCTTTAGAGATTTTAAAGACAGGTGTTTTGAAATCTCTGTGGTAAATTTCTCTAATTTCTTCTGTGTTAAAAGGAAGGCAGGAAAAACTTCTATATAAATGTGCAACAGTTAATGACAATCAATATTTTGCCTAATGTACCTATATCTATGTAAATCATAAAGACTAGCTGAGGAATTTTCCTTTGATGCTTAAATGATATGTAACATCGCACAATAGCTGAGTAAATCTAATTCAGTGTTGCTCTGCTGGTTTTGAAATACCTATTTACTAGCAGTTTGTCATGCATTTCTAATGACAGTCATAGTAAATTTAGACTGTTTTGTTCCCTTACTATCTCATCTAATTAGTTTAAGCATGCGGCAAGGAACAGAAACCGCAGTTAGTAGTAGACTCAAAATGCAGTTCTGCGTTCACAGCCGCATAATTAATTTTGTTTATTGCTGCAAAAATGCATGTATGGTTCAACTGCCTTTACCAGTTTATGTTAGAGGGATTGTTTGAAAAGTGGTTTCCCTTTAATTTCGCTCTGCTTCATCTGAAACCTTGTTCTCAAGTGTGTCCAGCCAGCTTGATCTGCTGAGAGCGTCGGGGCAGCCCTCATTCCCAGTGAAATACCTTTCAAGAAGTGTTTGGTGTGATGTAAGGTCAGACCATAGGTTCAGGGATCCTGAGAAGCTCACATGAACCTTTTCCCTCGCTTGTATGCAGAGGCTCTTCCCCAGCCACTGTCCTTCGGACTGTGATCCTCTGCAGTGGCTGCCTCCAGGAATACCTGCATCTATTTGCCTCTTTAGTCTCCAGTTCTTTGCTGGTCTTTTTTACTTCGCTCAGGCTCTGCTGTTTTTCCCTGTAGCTGTCTATTTACTTTTGTATAGCCCATTGGACACAATTTACGTATAAAATGTTAGACAAAATAAGACCACATTGCATGAAGTTTGGGCTTACTCTGCATCCACAGCTGGTAGTAATAGAAAAACTGAAACATTATCAAGTCGATTGTGATACTGTTTGAATAAAGAGCTGTGATTTCATATAGAGTCTCAGGTTTTTGTTTTTTTTTTTTAATAGAAAGCTCTAACATGTCTTTCTGTGCTATTTCATTAAAAAAGCACATGCTTCAGTTTTGTTTGGCAGGAAACAATGGGCACTAACAGCCCAGTGACCAGCATTTGGCAAGTACCCTGTCCAGAACACATATTTGCTGGGTAAACAAGCTATATGGAGTTAGGAAACTGCTGATTTGATGGTGCAAAGACTGTGAATATCTTCTCATGTAGAAAGCATGTGGTGCCTTTCTCATAAACCCTACAGGTAGAGTATGTGTCATTCTTTAATGCTGCTATGGGGAAAATTGCAAAATGGAAAAAATACTAATAAGCTTTTCCAGACGGCAGTATAAAAACATTATTGCTTCTGCTACTATGTCTGCTATTTATTATATCTCCTGTTACCCAAGCATGGCTTGACTCTATCATAAGTTTCCCTCAGTTAAGTTCTCTTGGAAATGCCTAGGACAAAAATATGGAGAAGCTGAAGGAAGCTTAAGAGTATACTTAATTTTCATAATGTTATATTAAAATGCTAGGGTTTTTTGAGGCAGTTTGTCTGGTTCTGAGATTCACAACTAATTTTTTTAGCTTGATTCTAATTCCTGTATTTGCTATTCCTCCAGTTTTGACGTCAACTATATAGAAGGGAAGGGGAGGCCACAAAACATCGAGACATGTAGACACTTTTAAAGTTGTGGTTTAGCTGAACCGTTAGGCTCATGTCTTTTGTTGGTGTGACAACAGATCATGCCCTTATGCATGCTGTAAGCCAGTGGTGCGTAAATGCTCTGGAGGACAGTTTCTCAGTACTCAGTTGGGGGCAAGTCAGGGACTGCAAGGGAAAAGGAACTTTCCCTGGGAAGTCACATTGAAAACCATTGTAGAAGAAGGACTGATGCCCAGGAGGTGCCCAGTGAGGGGTTCAAGAGGAAGAAGAGGCCGCCAGGCAGTCTGTGGGCTGGATCCAGACTGTGGGAGGAATCACCCCCATCTCCAGAAGCCGGCAGCCTCCTGCCAGCTTTGCCGGTAGCCCCTCAGCCACATCTTCTCTAGTTCCTGGAAGTATATTCACTACATGATGTGCCCTGCTGCATGGTAGGTCCACATGCACATCCATATTAAGGGCTGTGAACATACTACAACTGTAAATAGTGGCCTAACCGTGCTAATGATTGCTCCCATAACAAGACACTGACCCAGACCAGTACTATCCAGAAAAGGGGCGTCAGTATTCTGGAAACTATATGAATCAAATTAATTGTTCGGGAAAGTCAGTGAGACCCTATAGAGACATTTTGGATTCACATCAGGGAATTAAGCTTGAATTGTTGTTTTTTTTCTAGGGCCTTTTTGTCACTGGGAGAAGGATTTGCTTGACAGGTATTGGAATGGGAACAACTAAAAAAGCGCTAAATATATGGTAACTGGGTACTGTTTCAGAAGTCAAGGTTAAAATCAGAGTTACCATTTTGCCATGCAAGAGACTTATAAGGTGAATTGTCTCAGAGATTCTGTTGTAGGTACGATTTTCTGTTGTGGACTCTTCCGCTAAGTGGACTCTTCCTCCAGAAGAAAGTGTTGTGAAGGCTCTGAGGAGTCAAAGCCTAGTGCCATGTAGCTCCTCAGGAGGGATGAAGTTCTTGCTCACCCTGCATGGAATGAACCAAAGCACGCTGGCTGAAATGAATCGGATCTGTAAGGAAGGATTTCTGACCAGCAAAAAGGCATTTGCCTGTAGGTGTTAAAGCCCTGTAATCTGCAAGATCAATGGTTGAAGACTGCAAAGAGATTCCACCTGTTTTGGTGTATCTCTGTTACACATGAGTAGAAATGATATCCTGAGCAAGGTTTGTATATTTTTCTCCCCTCTGGTATGAGTGAACACATGTCATTACAAAAACTGCCTGGAATTCTTCTCCCCAGATTTATGGGAATGGGCTTTTCCCAAGGATGTGCTGATGTTGTGTGTGTTTGGCATTAAAAATTTTGAATTGAGTCATTACTGACGCTGAGAGCTGGCTCATCTGCATGTTGCTGGCTTGCTTGCTCTTAAAATTAATGTATTGCTGTGTTGGATTTGGAGAGAGCTTCTGGGAGAACAGCTTCTGGGAAATCTAGTCCAGGGTAGATGAATGTCTATCATTGCTAATAACCCTCTTCCCTTAGTGGCTTGAAATCTGTGGCCTCCCAGGCCAGTCAATTGCCTCCTGTTGTCTCCTGCTTCCAGCAGTCCCATAATCCCCCGAGACAGCAATCAGATGGTGTAGTAATGATGTGTCTAATACAGAAGAGGTAGATATTGCTATCTAGCAATCTATTAATTAAAGAGTTAAGGGTGAAAAAAAAAGATAGCTTTTATCTGCCGAGGGAGAAGGAAATTAAACTGCGAACGATGTGTGGCATTTGTGTCCATTCACATGAAGGAAGCTGGAAGCAAGTGATGACCAAACACTGAGCAGTCTGAATTAGTCCTACTTCAGCTGAAACAGTAAAAAGCTCTAAAAAGACATTGTTAAAGTTGAAGACAAAAATGCCCCCCTTCATCTTAATTCTCAGCAGAAATGGCTGGGTTAGAGAGGGAGCTAAGTGAGGCTGGCTGTGTCTGTGAATTCCAGACAATCTTTCTTCTCACCCCCCAGAGATGCAGGTTACAAACTGCTTTGGGCTGGGACCCTGGTAATGTTGGGTAGACTCTTTGCTATTTTCTTGGTTTGTTTGCTTAGAAAAATTAAGCCTGTTTAAATAGCTTTTCTTTCCCACCTTATGCAGCCTGTCTGACTGAAATGCCAAAGGACTTTCTCTTAACCTGCAGGTGAACAGTCATAAAAACCTAGCACTTCAGAGAAACAAAAAAAGAAGTGACCTTGAGAGTCTGTTAGCTCATCTTTCCTCCTTCAGCCAGGATTGATTAGTGTCTATAATTCATGATTCCTAATTATCCAACATTTTCTTAAAAGCTCTGATTGTGGAGACCCCACAGGCTTCTCAGCTGTCCTCTTCCAGTGCCTCGCTACGCCCATCAGTATGAAGTTTCTTCCAGGCTGTTCTTTTCTGGATTCCCAGTGATGACTGTTTCTTCACATACAGTGCCCACACCTGGACATGGTGCTCCAATCAAAGCCACCAAAACTCCTGACAGATTGCAAGTTACAGTTCTTGTGACTTGCAAGATACACCCTTACTTAGACTCGCTGGTAGGATTTTTATCTTTTCTATAGTAACATGATTTTTTTCACTCAACTGCTCCTTGACCTTAGATGATGGTGCCATCCACCTCCCTGTTTCTCCTCCTGTATTTATGCCGTTGTTTATTCTCAGTAGAGTATACCATACTGAAATTGAGCTGCAGTCTCATTTTTTCCAGCTTTTCACTGACATTTTGAATCCTAATCCTGTTGTCTGACACATCTGCAGTCCCTCCTAGTTCTGCGTGATTATGCAGATTTAATAGGCACATTCTCTCCTGGATATCCAAATTGTTACCAAAATGCCAAACAAAACCAAATAACTGAAACAGCCATGCAGAAAATTACTTCAAATGTTCTCAGTGTCAAGAAGGAAACTTTCATAGCTGCGCCGTGGGGATCTTTATGCAACAACATTCATATAGATCATGTTCTCTCGGTTACTTATGGGAATGTCATGAGAGACTGCAAGAGGCTTTCTGGAAGTCAAGATAGAAGGATACCAGTTATTTCTTCCTTATCCACAATGCCTGTTACACTGTTGCAGGAGGAAGTTAAAAGAACATAGTTATAATGATCCTCAAATTGTTTTTCTTAGAATCACAGAATGGTCGGGGTTGGAAGGGACCTCTGGAGATCATCTAGTCCAACCCCCCTGCCAGAGCAGGGTCACCCAGAGCAGGTTGCACAGGAACGCGTCCAGGCGGGTTTTGAATGTCTCCAGAGACGGAGACTCCACCACCTCTCTGGGCAGCCTGTGCCAGTGCTCTGCCACCCTCAAAGTAAAGAAGTTCCTCTTCATGTTTAGGTGGAATGCTCAAGTTTGTGCCCATTACCTCTTGTCCTTGTTGTTTTTGACTTGTTCTGGTGTGTGAAGCTTAATATATTTGAAGCAGCTCAGTAAGAAGGTGAAAATTCTTTTGCAGAAATCAGCAACAACAGGTTTGAAGAAAAAAAGAAAAAAATGGACAATTTGTTGTTGATTATTCTTTCTTAAAATCCTGCATGATACGCAGTGAAAACTGTGGCATTACGAATTGCTTGAGTTAATTTTTCTGTGGCCTTGAATGGTTGAGTTGAGGACAACCTTCATTTTGACTGTTGACACCAGGCACGGCAAGCTGACTCACTGGCAGAAGTGGTATGATGATGCTTGCAGAACTGGTTGTTGCCTCTAATGGAGGAAGGCAGACTGTCTTCCTCCAAAATACAGCATCAGAGGCCTTTCCTCTTCAGCTCAGGTATGTACCTCCCCTCAGCCTGTCTTTATATGGATAGGTCCAGCAGTGGTTTTTTTTTTCCAGAAGATTTGGGGTTTTTTTGAGGATGTGGTCCTGCTTTTAGAAATCCTCCTGCCTTTCTGATGAATGTCTTCTGCGCTCTTGTATAGCATAGCACTGTCCATTCCTTGGATTCAGGCAGCTACCATGGCAGAAGAGTGGAGCAGAGGACAATGTATTGATTTTTTTCCAGGCCAGGTCAAGATATTTAAATAAGGGTTCAGCTTTTGCTTTACCGTGTACATGTGAGAAGTTCCTCCAGTGGGCATTGCTTGGGGTTCAGTTGCTTATATGCTCTCTTTGAGTGTGGTAGGCCTTCCAGGAGTGCTTTGCTCTTCCAGTTTTCCATGAAACTAGAGTCCCCATCTTGTTCTCTCCATTGGTAAAAAGTTTCTGCCAGTAAGAAAGGGAGACACCCTTGTTCTTATTTTCCCTGCCCTTTCCATGCAGCGGCAGTCAAACCTAGGCACCTATTAAGAGGCAGTCCTAGCACATGCATCCAGTTCTGAAGATGGCAAAGCCACCACCAGGAAGGACTTGCCCACAGCTGTGTTCCCAGTTAGCCTGGAGTGCTGGTGAAAAAGACATCCAGGCTGGTACCACAGGGAGTCTGGTGGGCTTGCTGGAGGAGAAGGAAGCCACGCTTTCTTCATGGTGCAAAATTGCTGTTCCCTTGTGTGACTCAGATAACTCTCTCGGAAAAGGCTGGCGTACTTAGGCAATGTGTGTGACAGTCCTGCCCTCTGTGCAAGAATTTGTTATTTGGGAAAATGGAATTAGGGATTTTTTCTAGCCATTTGACAATGCCAGAAGTTCTTCAAACTCTTTGAGCTCCTGTGTCTCACTTTCTTGGAAATGACTTTGTATTTCTTAATAAAGAGGATATTGAATTTTAAGATGTTGGTTATGAGGTCTTACATGAGATTAAGAGTGTCTTAGGTTTTTACAGAAACCCTTAAATCAAAATTTATGGTTGAACAGCCTAAACCTGTGGCAGCCTAATGTGTTTTGTTTCCCTTTTTTTCTAGTCTCAGTCTAGATTCAGTGTGACCCCATACATTCATCATATTTCTAGGTTTTCATAAAAGATACAGTTAATTTTCACTTTTTTGGGGGAATAAAATGTCCAGTGTTTGAAAAGACTACACATTTATATGCTTTCTTTGCATTTTAGATTGAAAAGAACATTTCATCCCACTGTAGGTTAGTGATTTGCTAATACTCAGTTATAGTTAGCCGATTCTATGAAGTGTTCAGCACATGGTGGCTCCAACTGGCTAACCCCAGGGGTATTTTCAAAGCTGGGAAGTCTTGAAAGTGGCATCGCAGGTTGAAAATCTTTCTTGAGTTGAAGATTATGAAATCCTTGTGAGGGGAAGGATTTGAATCCAAATAGCTCTCTAAGTTTGGCCTGAGATGTAAAAGCCAGCTCTTCCTCTGTGGAAGCAATCTGAGAACATAACAGAAATTAGATCCCCATTCAACTGATCGCAAAAACACTAAAGAGAATATGGAAGAAACACACTGGGCTGCCTGTCCAAACTCTTCTGTGTGTATTTTCATGGAATGCCCCTGTAAATGTCACTGTAAGTGATGATCCTGAATTTCTACTACTATAAAAGTTTCCTTCATTCTCTATGAGAATCAGAACTCAGGTGGTCCCTAAGCAGATTAATGACATTGCAGTAACATATGTACCAAGAGCCTTGTTTGGGTTCCCAATAGCCTTACAGAGCGCTGGGAGCTGGAACAGGATTTCCAAAGAAGACGTGAAGGATGTGTGCTTTAGGACCTTTTCTGAGTTATAGATACACATTACACAGGCCTTTATAAGAAATTTACTGATCTGCACTCTTCGGAAAATGTTATGGGTAGGGAGAAAGCTTCATATGGGGACAGAGTCTATAGAGGCAGATGATCAGTTTCTGTATCATGTTGCTATGCGTAATGTCATTTAGCATCAAAGAAGAGGCATCGCCTGCAAGATATAATGCATTTTGGCCCCATATTTGTCGTGTAAACTTGTAAACTAAAGGGCAGCAATGGTTGAACATCTATGCACTACAAAACTGATGGCTGATGGAAGAGACTGAGCTGTGGTCCACCCTGCCATATGGTGTACAGATGTATGAGGCTGTCCCACCACACTTCCCCCAGAGCTGGGGTGGGAGGCAAAAACGCCCATGCTTACCCCACTGCACCTTGTCGCAGTCTGAGAGCATGGGGGGCTCTATGGAGGATTTCGTGGTCCCTGGCCTTGTCATCTCCTTGGCAGGCAGGGGCTGGTGATGGTCTTCATGAGGATGGGCTGTTCTAGCTCCTGCACTTCTAAAACTGGAGGCCATGTCTTGCCCAGCATGTTGGTTTTCTCACTCATCTGCTTCGCGTCTTTGCAGCACAAGTGAAGCTGCAGAATACCCATCACATTGTGTAATGTGGCCCAAGTTACGGAAACAGAAATCATAGCACAAGGGGAAATGGCAGATGGGTGTGCTTTGGGTAAATGAAGACCCATCTATGCTTAAAAAGGATTAAATACATTTTCTGTTATCACAGCTCTATTGGTCTATGGCTGTATTTAATCCATATATCGGTTCTATCTACTTAGAGCAACTTATCTGACTACTTTTTTGTATTATAAAGTTATCTCATCAGGGGTTAGGTGAAACCAAATGTTAGAGCCCATGCCGTGGTTAAGGATCAGTGCCAGCAAATGGAGAACTAGGGCAAGGAGGCAGGTTGGGCATCCCTACGGAAACACGCAAGACCAGCACTTTCTGTGCAGCTTTCTGTGCTTCCGCCCCCCTCCCCAGGTGTGCCACAGGGTCAGTCTGCGCAATGTGGAGCTGCTGGTGGAGAAGGACGGTGTCGTGACTCCTCGTGATGCACCAGTGTGATATTAATAGCAGGAAAAGGGAGGTGAGGTCAGAGATGAGGAGGAAGACATACAATCATCCTCTTCCGTACCAGTCTGTCTGTTCCCTTGCAATGGGTGTAAACCGGCACACCGCTGTGAACCTGCCGTTAAACTGGCTGGGTTTGCCCCCTGTGCCTTCGCAAGGTATTGGGAAGTTACTTACGCTGTTTCTGCCAGCGAGCTGGCATATTTGTTCTGGTAAAAGTTTCTTTAAAAAAAATATAATTAGAATACATAAAACACTGATACATTTTAATCCCAAAGGAATGAACTTAAAAACAATGTTATTGTGTTAGAGCCAAGTACTTTGATTAAACTGGTATACTCGGTTCTTCAAAGAGAGTCACTCTGAGTACGGCTTTGTTTGCAGGAAGGCTGGTGTTCTGCCAGGGTCTTGGGTACAGGGAGGCTCTGTCACAAGCATAAAATGATTTATCTGTTTCTATAATCCTTCTTCCTCGTTCAGCTGTTGAGGTCATTGCAGATGGATGGCTGCACTATGGCCCTCAACAGAAAGAAATACTTATAAGACAGGGTAACCAAAAATAGACAAAAGGGGAGAGTAACAGAAAATATAAGTAAGTATAGGGTATAACACAATGCAACTTTTTATCCAGGTTTGATTTCCCACTGACATTAAACCAGCTATTTCCTTTGCTTTCTGCTATACCTATTTTTTTGAAGCAGGCAAAATGTTCAGAAGTAGTTGAAATGAAGAAGTTTGGAAAGCTCAAAAACTGGAAAACAAGGTTGCTTTCCCATGTCCACATGGCTGCTTAGAAAGTAGAGGCAGCTGGACAGAGGGAGAGACAGTTTGTGAAACACAGAGACAAAGAAAGTAAGACTTGCTTTTGGAGGAGTAGAAACCAGTTTCCCCCGTGGACTTCAGAGTTGCAAACACCAAGCATGTTTCTTTTTGATGTCATTCACTGCACCTTCTTTCAATGTGCTCCATGAACTGGTGAAGAATTGGCAAGTGATAAAGCATTACTCAGTGGCTTATCAGAGCCACTGCCAAACGGTGTGACTGTTAATGCAAGGCAACCCGTGAGATAATTAACTAAGTGGCTGGCTGTGCTGCTCGGGGAGGGCCCGAGCATTTCTTCCTCATCAACTTTGACTTTTCACAATAAGTTGCCGGTGTTGTCCTCGCTGAGGCCTCGCTCGAGCTGCGACGGCAGCGCTCCCCAGGATGATCTCTGCCTTTTTCCAGACGCTTTATTAGAATTATCTGGGACAAGGAAACCGCCTGAGCACTGGCTGTCACTGCTGCTGCCCTGCCGGCCTCGCTAGATGCTGATCTGTACCATGGCAACAGTAATGCTGTCTCTATTGCTTTCAACCTTTTCATATTCTTGCTGTGCTTTCTTTTGATTTTCTGACACATGCTGTCACTTAGTAATAATAAAGCTGTCAATGGTATCAACAACTGATCTTTTAATATGGGATCAAGAAGTCTGACAATAGCAAAGGAGATGCCAGATTTCTAGTGGCAGGTTAATTTATTCAAAGTACTCTGAAAATTATTTCCGTTTCTATTATATGCAGATGATGCCCAGCAAAGCCAGTGCCTGCTAGTTGGGATGCAGGCTGCAGAAGGATTCAGCATGCAGGAATTCTGTTAAGTAAATGATTTAGCTACAAGCCAAGCTAATAGTTAAAAGCTGCTTGCTAAATATCCTGAGGCAGAGCCTGTAGGAATAAGTTGGAATTACTATTTATTTGAATAGGCTATGAATCAAATTTTCAATTCCCCATCTGTATTCCTAGGTGGTCTCAGCAAATAGATAAGCTGTTTCAGAAGAGCTCGGCTCAGCAGCAGGCTTTCACAGGAAGACTCATTTCCAGAGGATCCGGGGTGATGCTTTGTGCTGAAGCATACAACACTGCTTGTTTTAAAGAATATTTTTCAGATCTGGGTTCGATGGCAAGTGGAACTCCAAGGTAATTTATTGAGGTGCAGAGTGAGAAATCAGTTTTTGCATGGACTCTCCAAGGACTTAAAAAATGGTCCCGTGCTCTAGTACAAGCAGATCTGTTGGTAAACGTTCAGCAGGAAACAGTTCACTGGAGAGAATTACTTTGCTTCAGTACATTAGAATTGCAGCTCTACACTTTTTTTTTTTTTTTAAAGTTAACAGTGACTGTAGGTCTGTCTTTTGTGCGCAGCACACACACACAGTACCTAGTTTACAGAGGGGAGGGTAGATCCTCACTTTTCAAGTGCAAGGCATCTTTGAGAGGCCTTAAAATTAAATATCTCCAAAATGAGGCATTCAAATCCACTAGTCACTTAAACTAGATAGAAAAGCATGCTTATGAGATGCCACACAATTTGAAAACACTTTATATATCATTGGAAGATTAACAGGGGATTTTTCCCGAGACTGGATTGCAATCATTAGAAATAAAAAGTAGTTATCTGTAATTTGATATTTTAACATCCCTTTGCTGAGTTTTCTTTGTCACCAGGGAGGGCAAATGCAGTGGACAGCAGCGGCTTTCAGCAGAAGTGAAAGGTGAAACTCAGATTACATTTTTAAATATAGTAAATTTTGTTTATTTCTGTAAAATTTTTTGGAGCCAAGAGGGTACAAGGACAAGAATAATATGGAAAGTCAGGCCATCTACAAGCAAATTAATGGGATGAATTAAAAAAACATGCTTAGAATCTTTATGCTTCAATGCATAGGCAAGACACAGGGCGTAGGAAGACTATTTCATCATTCCATTTCCTCTGAAGCATCAGGTAATTAATTAAATTGGACTGATTTGTTCCACTGCGTTGATCTCTATATTCATGTGACAGATAAAGATTGTACATAGCAAATCACAAATTTAAAAATCAACTAGACCATTTAAAAAAATTTTTTTTCCACTTTTAGTCTCTTCTACCCTCTTGTGACTCTCTGAACATCATTTTAAACGATGCCAAGTACTTCTCAGGATTTTCTCCATGACCCAGCCCTTCCAAGGTACATTTCGGTGTCTTGACTAAAGTCAGACACAGGATGTGCCGTGTCTCAGGAGCGCAGCTGGAAATCAGGGATTGCAGCGGCGCTGGTGAATCTGGCTCCTGCTGTGCGCATCCTGACCTTTCTGTGTGCTGTACCCTAACAAGGCAGAATGGCTGTTTGTTTCTGATTCCTCTCAGTGCCTTTTGACATTCAGAGGACCGTGGGTAGGGTAACCAGCGTCAGGGCTCAGGCTGTGCTGTCTGACCCTGTACGTTTCTCAGCACGCTTTTCCCATCTACCCACCGTACTGCTACGCATGTCCTAACTCTTAGCCTACCAAATCCCGGCTGACGTGTTTTTGCATGCCTGCTGGTAGGGACATGGTTATTGTTGTTCTATTTACAACAGTGAACAATTCTGCCTTTGATTATGTTGGTTTTTGAGGTCATTCACGATTAGTTTCTCTTTTAACTTCAGGTATTCCTTGGAATGAAAACTGAGTTAAATCATCAGTATGTGGAGAAGAGGAAGACCCATCCATCCTTGTATTCTCTTCTACCAGAAGAAATGCTCCAGCTGGTAATGCACCTTCTCCTGGAGGCCTGACATCAGTTTACTTCTCTGAGCACAGAAGTTCAGTTTGAGAGTACTGAATTGCTCCTGGTCTGACAAACCATTTATTTCACAAATCCTTTAACTTCTGACAGGTGGTATTGCAAGCTGACAGCTCCTTCTCTGCACCCTTTCTCATTCTCTTGTCAAAAACACACTATGTGCAATCCATGGGACCATACCAATGGTTTTTTCCATGAAAAAGAGAGTTACAGAGGAATTAAAAAAAACCCAAACCACCAAAATGTCACCTTTTCAAAGGTGATTGACAAGTATATAATCTAAGTCTTCCTAAAAGGTGCATGAAGGTCTAGGACCTCTAAAGGTCTAGGACTTTGGCATTTGACTGATCCTTCTGAAAACGGTGTGTATCACAACTAGAAGGGAACATGACCTGACAGGTCTTTTTGCGACTAGCGATATTTTTTGCTTTGCGGTTAGCCATATTTTTGTTATAAGAACTGATGGATGGCAGTGCCTGAGGAAGAAGAAGTCCTCTGAACAAACATGAAAATCTTTGAAGTCCCATAGTCAAATAGTCATGGAAGGCCAGTTAAATGAAGTGTGAAATGTTTTTAATTGTTAGATATTGCAAACTTAACACCAGTACTGTGTTGTTCAAAGCACACGTATTAAAATCTACTGAATTCAGCAGTAACTCCCAAAGCCATAGTATGACAGACAGGAATTTATCATGAAGTTGTGGTGACACGTTTGGGTTCTCCTGATGATATCCAGAGACTAGGACAAGACAAGCCTTTCAGAAGAGATGGAGAGGAGCAGACAGAGGTGGGGCTTCTGGGAATTGATATTTAATTTGTTTCTTCAAGATCAGACTTCCATGCCACATATGAGCAAAGTGCTATTAAAAAAATGTAAACTCTAATTACAGTAACTTATTAAACTTTAATGAAAAATTATGCTGTATTTAACTGCTCCTATGAAGTTTGTACTGCATTCATTCAAGGTAATTTTCCTATCGTTTCCTTGATCTGGGAAAAGATCGTTCCCAAATTGCAAGATAGTTTATCTGAAAGAGAAGCGATCAAAGCATTCCTTTTAATTGCTTTAAATGAACATGAGAAAACAATGAAGTGTGTTCCACCTCTTCCTTCTTCTTTTAATTTCTCATTTTAAGGATTTTTGTACACTGTTTTCCAGCTGATATGCGCCTGCAAATCCAGTTCATAATTATATTAATTGCTGGCAATCGTTATGAGGAGGATACACCTTTGTATTGCACACACATCGTTGCATTCATCTCAGCTATTATCTAGCCATCTGAACGGTATGATCTGGTTTAAGCTAGTCATCAAAGCTTTCTCGTTCTCTTCTGGAGAGAGCTGAGCACCTCCAAGGAGTAGGTCATCCCATTGTAAGACAGATCTTTGACTTTACCTATTCTCATTTTTTTCTTTAGTTTTCCACAAAAAGTAATGGCACTTCAGCCAATGTACCAGGTGGGTTGAGTCAGGAGAGCTCCCACTTTAAAACGCAGGAGGCTGTGGATCACGGACCTCAGTTTCCTGGGATCCTAAATCGGAGTCTGCCTTTGGAACAGGACAGATGAACTGTTGGGAACATAAACAGATTTCTATCTGGTTTCAGTGGAACAGAACTGAAATCCAGCCATCTTTGGGGATGTTTTAATTTCAACAGACCGACAACATCTGAAGAAAATTGTTCCACTAGGACTTTTTTTATGTGTAGCTTTAAAGACATGAATGGACTGGAATTTGGGAGATTTAGATTCAGTTTCCAGCTTTGTGGCTGTAAGACTGGATGAGTCACGTCGCCTCTGTGTTTTGTTAATCCTTCTTTATCTACGTTGTCCTCTCTTGGTGATCTCCTCCACTGTGCTTACATGACGTACCATCACAGTAAAACCAGTAAAAATATGCATTTATTAAGCCAGTCTGCTGCTACATTGTATCATTTGTTATGCAGGCTGATAAATACTTCTCCATTTCACACCTAATCAAGTATTCATTTAAAATGAACTTCAGTGTAATTCAATACATTATTTCTTCATTAAAGAAAAGCTATCCTTTTTATCCTAATAGTCACCATTGCTGTTGTCTGAATTGTTAGACTAAACTGGCTTTTCCTACAGTAACACGTGCATTTGCGTGAGCAACAGTACAATACCTAGTGGTCATTATGCATCCTCTCTAGATTGAAAATGTAGCCAAACCCTAAAGCACAGTAGGTGCCAGTGAGGTAAGTGCAACTATATCTATCTATTAGCAGTAGTAAAAGAATTAACCTGGTGGCCAGCTGGCTGGAAAGCAGGTTGGCAGAGAACCTGACTGGACATGGACCTGAGCAACCTGCTGTAGGTGACTCTGCTTTGAGCAGTGGCTTGGACTAGGTGATCTACAGAGGAACCTTCCAACCTCAGCTATTCTGTGATGATTATCAGGATCTCATCCACTATAAATAAAGTAGAAAAAAAAATGGTATATAAGCATTATTATATTGTTATTATGATCACCTCTGGGTGTTTTACCTAAACCTAGGCATAAGGATCCTAAAGTATCTGCGCAGCTTGGTTTTAGTTCAGCAATGGCCATAACAGAATACTTTTCAGAAATGGAATACAGTTTTTGTCTGGAGGTTTTTCTCCAGGGTAAGGCTCAATAGCAACCTATAATGGACAGGCAGAAGAAATGAAGCCTAATTATTTATTTGTAGTTAATATTGTCTGCTCCCATTGAGCCTGTGAAGCAAATAAAAGCCCAATTAGAGATGTAATTCCCCTACTGCAGGAGAAGCCATTAAACATAACATCTAACTGTAAGAAATGATTCTAGTGCCTTGGAGATAGTAATTATTATGAATTCTTTTTCTTGTATTTCAGTTGCCTAGTACATGATCACTTCACTAAAATCGGCTAATTCTCTCTTCTTACATATGTTTTTCACTGCTTTCTACTTCTACTTCACACTGGAATAATTCCACTACTAATGTGGATTCACTTTTATTACCTCATATACAAAAGGAAAGATTGGCCCCCTTTCTGAACATCAAGCAATACTCATGAAACTGTTATTTCCTTAAACTTCGAGAGAGATTTAATTTTTCTCCAGGAGTCAAAAAGCTGTGCTTTGTTCCATATGTGCAGCTCTCACTGCAAGGATGGGGCTTTCAGTCACATAAAATTTAGCCCAAGGTGTATTCTGCCACCAGGAGATGGCATGTCTTTATTTTCACAGCAACGTCTCACCTGTTGCAAGATGAAATACTTCTGACAGCTTCTCCTTCGCCGCGGAGACCAGCTTCAGGGCAGGTAAGACTGCGCTGGGGAAGGGATCTGCAGCGAAAAGGGCCGACGAAAAGCTCTTTTTGGGGCTTTTGGAAGCCGGCAAAAGCCTTCAGCCTGTGCTGAGGGCTGTCAGCTGGTGGGCGGGCTGCTGAGGGAGCCTGGGACGGAGACAGCACCTCCCTGGTGGATCAAGCCACTAGGTTATAAGAAGCCTCCGGGAGGGCAGGGACTAGTCCTTGGCCACAGAGCAACCAGTGCTCCCCCCAGCTGACCGTCAAGTCACAAGGTGTCACTTGTGTGTAGAGATCCAGCCATGGTGGCTACCTGGACGAAGGCTGCTGTTAAAAAAACTGTGGGCACCCAGACAGAGCCCCCATGCAAACATATGGGCGTCCAGGCCTATGGCTGCAGAGAGTGCCGGAGCCTGGCACTCGCGATGGAGGGCAGCGGAGACAACACCTGTGTCAGATGTGAACAGGTAAGTGATCTGCTTGTTCTGGTGGCTGAGCTGAAGGCAGAAGTGGAGAGGTTGTGGAGTATCAGGGAATGTGAGAGGGAGAGCGACTGGTGGACCCGCTCCCTGAGAGAAAGGGAACAGGGTGAGGCCCCACACAAATCAGAGGACCCCCTCCCCTCTCGTCACCAGGCGATAGGAGGGGATCGCAGAGAAGAGGGGAATGGAAACAGGTCCCTGCTCGGGGAAGCAGGTGAATCCCCTCCCGGGCCCTCCCACCTCCCCAGTTGCCCCTGCAGAACAGGTATGAAGTCCTGCAGGAGGAACTGGCTGTTGGAGAGAAGGATGATACACCCAGGCCAGAAATGTCAGAAAGACCAAGTCGCCATGGACCCAGCATCACAACTGGCTCCAAAAGGAAAAGCAGACGGGTCATTGTTGTGGGTGACTCTCTGCTGAGGGGGGCGGAGGGGCCAATATGCCGTCCAGACCCACTTCACAGGGAAGTCTGCTGCCTCCCTGGGGCACGGGTCAGGGATGTGTTGGACAAACTTCCAGCCCTAGTAAACTCCTCTACTATTACCCCCTCTTAGTATTTCAGGTGGGTAGTGATGAAGTGGGTAGAAGGAGCCCAAAATCGATTAAAAGAGATTTTAGAGCCTTGGGGTGGTGGCTTAAGGGATCAGGAACACAAGTTGTATTCTCCTCTATCCCTTCAGTGGCAATCACGAATGAGGAAATTAACAGGAAGAGGCAACAGGTCAACTCATGGCTCCAGGACTGGTGTTATTGGCAGTGCTTTGCGTTTTTTGATCACAGGCTGCTATATGAGTCACCTGACCTGCTGGTGGCAGGTGGGATGCCCCTGTCCCAGAAGGGGAAAAGAATTTTGGGGCAGGAGTTAGCAAGGCTCATTGACAGGGCTTGAAACTAGATATGAGGGGGGAAGGGGAGATAACTGGGCCCGTCAGGAATAAACCCAAGGGAGGCATGCCAGGGCTTGAAGGATGGTTGACTAGCGAGGACTCTCACTCTGCCATTTCATTTGAGAGAAGGGACAGACATTTAGAAATCATGGAAGCACCTGAGAGGATTCTGGTAGGAAATGGGGCCCACACTCACAAAAAGGTGCTGGGGTCATTAGCTCATCGGAAGCGCATCTGTACCAATGCACGCAGTATGTGCAACAAACAGGGGGAGCTTGAAGCCATGATGCACCAGGAAAACTACGACATAGTGGCTATCACAGAAACGTGGTGGGATGCCTCACACGTCTGGAGTGCCACAATCGATGGCTACAAGCTCTTCAGGAGGGACAGACAGGAAAGGAGAGGTGGTGGAGTGGCCCTGTGTGTTAGAGAATGCTACGAGAGCTCGGAAATCAAGTATACTGATGATGGGGTGGAGAGTGTTTGGATTAGGTTAAGGGCCAATAAAGCTGATATCGCTGTGGGAGTCTGCTATAGACCTCCCAACCAAAGCAGTGAGGCGGATGAAGCTTTCTATAAGCAGCTGGGGGAAATCTCACGGTCACTTGCCGTTGTTCTTGTGGGGGACTTTAACCTCCCGGATATCTGCTGGGAATACAACACAGCAGAGAGGGAACAATCCAGGAGGTTCCTGGAATGTGTGGAAGATAACTTCCTTCACACAGCTGGTAAATGAGCCGACGAGGGAAGGTGCCCTCCTGGACCTGCTTCTTGTGAACAGGGAAGAACTTGTGGGGGAAGTAAAGGTTGGTGGCCGTCTAGGGCACAGTGATCATGAGATGATCGAATTTCTGATTCTTGGGGAAACAAGGAGAGGGGTTAGTAAAACTGCCACCTTAGACTTCCGTAGGGCAAATTTTGACCCGTTCAGAAGACTGCTGGACAAAATCCCTTGGGAGGCTGCCCTGAAGGATATAGGAGCCCAGGAAGGCTGGACATACTTCAAGAGAGAGTTCTTAAAGGCACAGGAGGAGGCTGTCCCTGTGTGCCAAAAAACAAGTAGGCGGGGAAGGAGATAGGCCTGGCTAAATAGGGACCTTTGGCTGGACCTCAGGAACAAAAGGCGAGTCTATGACCTCTGGAAGAGGGGGCAGGTCTCTCATGAAGACTATAAGGGTATAGCAAAGCTATGCAGGGAGAAAATCAGGAGAGCCAAAGCACAGCTAGAGCTCAACCTAGCTACAGCTGTTAAGGATAACAGAAAATGTTTCTATAAATTCATTAACAACAAAAGGAGGATTAGGGAAGATCTCCCTCCCTTACTGGATGCAGAGGGAAACATAGTCACAAAGGATGAGGAAAAGGCTGAGGTGCTCAATGCCTACTTTGCCTCAGTCTTTAGCAGTGGAACTAGCTGTTCCCTGGACACCCAGCCTCATGAGCTAGGAGACAGGGAGGGGAAGCTGGACGAGGTCATCACAATTAAAGAGGAAGTGATCAGTGACCTGCTGCACTGCTTGGATGCGCACAAGTCTATGGGACCGGATGGGTTACATCCAAGAGTGCTGAAAGAGTTGGCAGACGTGCTCGCCAAGCCACTTTCCATTATCTGCCTGAAGTCATGGCTAACTGGGGAGGTCCCAACGGACTGGAGGGTAACAAATGTAGCGCCCATCTACAAAAAAGGCAGAAAGGAGGATCCAGGAAACTATAGGCCTGCCAGTCTGACCTCGGTAGCAGGGAAGGTCATGGAGCAGATCATCTTGAGTGCCATTACAAGTCGTATAATGGACAAGCAGGGGATCAGGCCTAGTCAGCATGGGTTTATGAAAGGCAGGTCCTGCCTGATGAACCTGATCTCCTTCTATGACAAGATGACCAGATTATTGCATAAGGGAAAGGCTGTGGACATTTACTTCGACTTTTGAAAAACATTTGATACTGTCCCCCATAGAATTCTCATGGAAAAATTGGCAGCTCATGGCCTGGATGAGCATACGATCTGCTGGATCAAGCACTGGCTGGATGGGTGGTCCCAAAGAGTGGTGGTCAATGGAGTTAAATCCAGCTGGCGGCCGGTCACAATTGGTGTCCCTCAGGGCTCAGTGTTGGGACCATTTCTGTTTAACATCTTTATTGATGACCTTGATAAGGACATAGAGTGTATCATCAGTAAGTTTGCAGATGACACGAAGCTAAGCGGGAGTGTTGATCTACATGAGGATAGGGAGGCTCTACAGAGAGACTTGGATAGATTGGACCGATGGGCCAATGCTAATGGTACGAGCTTCAACAAGGCCAAGTGCCGGGTCCTGCACTTGGGCCACAACAACCCCATGCAGCGCTACAGGCTTGGGGAAGTGTGGCTGGAGAGCTGCCTGGCAGAAAAGGACCTGGGAGTTCTCATTGACAAGCGGCTGAACATGAGCCAGCAGTGTGCCCAGGTGGCCAAGAGGGCCAATGGCATCCTGACTTGTAGTAGAAATAGTGTGACCAGCAGAAGGAGGGAGGTGATTGTCCCCCTGTAATCAGCACTGGTGAGGCCACACCTTGAGTATTGTGTCCAGCTCTGGGCACCTCAATATAAGAGAGATATCGAGGTGCTGGAGCGAGTGCAGAGGAGGGCAACGAAGCTGGTGAAGGGCCTGAAGAATAAATCTTATGAGGAGCAATTGAAGGAGCTGGGACTGTTTAGTTTGAGGGAGAGGAGGCTGAGGGGAGACCTCATCACTCTCTGCAACTACTAGAAAGGCCATTGTAGAGAGGTTGGTTCTGGTCTCTTCTCACAGGTAATTAGCGATAGAACAAGAGGGAATGGGTTCAAGCTGCAGCAGGGTAGGTTTAGGCTGGACATTAGGAAAAAATTCCTAATGGAATTTTCCTAATGGAAGAAAAGAGTGGTCAGACACTGGAATAGGCTGCCCAGGGAGGTGGTGGAGTCACCATCCCTGAATGTGTTTAAGACTCATTCAGATGTGGTGTTAAGGGATATGGTGTAAGGGAGAACTTTGTAGAGTGGAGCTGATGGTTGGACTTGATGATCCCAAGGGTCTTTTCCAACCTAAATGATTCTATGATTCTTTGATTCTCTGCACCCTTCTTTCTCTGCATTTTTTTTGAATGAAGCAAGGATATATTTTGAATTCTGTTCAGCACTGGACTTAGCATTTCTTATATCCCATTTAGACTCTCAAATAAACTTAAAGAATGAACAGGTTTTGCACAGCTTTGGGCACAAGGGTAAATTTCACACAGTCTGACCGTCCTCCAACTCGGCTTTGTCCCTGGATCATTCCTGCACACAAGCAGAAGTGATTTCTCTTCGTGCCTTTATAAGAATCCTCCCTGTTAATATCATCATCATCGCCTGCCTCATAGGCGAGGATGTGCCCTTCTGATACTGACTTTGTTCACACTCCTTTAATGCTCTGTTTATGTAAACGTGCATGTATGTATCTGTATTTATATTTTACAACTTCAAAATTGCAAGACAGACCCATAGTTCTGTTGCAAAGTAAAGGAAGGTAAAACTAATATTGCTAGTGATTGCTGTGGTCTGACCCAACCCATTTCCCCGTGAAAGTGTCTGTGTCCTCTCGGAGAGCGCTGTGGGCAGCAGGGACTCCATGCAGACGCATGAAGCTGTCTGATGCATCTGCTGCACCTTTGCTTGCTGGAACTAATGGCAATGCAGCAAACCTGGAGGTCAGCGTAGGTAGGCTATCGGTTACTTAAGCTTGCCTCACTGAAGACAGAACCAAAATTCATTTTGATATCAATGATTCTTGCCTTATCTCTGTGTTTCTGCCTTTGGACCCACATGGGCGGTTTGGATTTACCCAGGCAAATGCTCCGACATCCACAATATATAAATTAAAACCAGATGGGGGTTTAGTCTGACCTTTTCATACCACAAGTCATAGGATTTTGCTGACTTCGTGTATGTCTGATCCAGAGCACCATTTTTGGAAAAGTGATCGATCCCAATTTTCAAATATGTGTAGAGGAGGAGTCCACTATAACCCCCAGGGAGCCGTTCCTATGGTTAATTGCTTGTGCATTTAACTTCAGCTTCCACCTATTCGTTCCTCATTACATGTGTTTTTTCAGCATAATGAAAAAAGTCAAAGGAACCGTCAAAGAACTCCATTATGACATTTCTGGAAGTATTGAAAATGATGATGAAATCTATCTAAAATGTCCTTCTTGGTAAATTGGGAGATTATGCTTTTATCAGTTTGGCAGCTTTTAGTCCACATAATACATGCCATGTTGATGTTGTGTGGTTATATTTTGTTTAAAATGTCATGCAGTCTTAAGTCAACTTGCTTACATAAGACTGCTGTTATTACATCAACAATAGTCTTTTTATCATTCAAACACATAATCCCATGAAAAAAATTTCATTCAGCTGTTTCACAGAATCTGCTTTCTATAAATCCACGTTGATATTAAAGGATTGCATTAACTGCTGTCGTTCTATATTAGCTGAGTACATGTCACACGCATTCTTATTTTTCTGGGGATCGATGTCAAGCTAACAAGCTTGTAAGCGCACAGGTCATGCTAGCACAACACTGTTTCTCCGAATGTCAAGATCTTTTAAAACACCCTAGGCCTTTTAATGTCCACATTTCTTAAGGACTGAATCAAAAACCTCAGCATGAATGATCCAGAAAACTCCTGGGCTGGCTCCTTCATACTTTCGTGTGCAGAGTTTATTTAGTTTATTTAGACAGATATGCTTAAATAAATTCTTAACTTTAATAACTGCTGATTGTCATTGTCACTTGCTGCTCTTGAAATAAAAGTATTTTGTCATCATTTGAGATCAATGCATTTTTTTCCCCAGTGAAGAATGGAAACGTTTATTGAATACTTTTGCCTACTTTTTGTAATTACCCAAGACTAACATTTATATATGGTACAGGAATTTAATTATTTTTAAAGTTTGTGTTACACCTGAGATACTTAAAATCAAGCATATTATTAATAAGCTCGCATAATTGTCTTTGTGGCTTTGCTTTTGTGGTGGGTTGGCCCTGGATGGACACCAGGTGCCCACCAAAGCCGCTCTATCACTGCCCGCCTCAGTTGGACGGGGAGAGAAAATGTAATGAAAGGCTCATGGGTGGACATAAGGACAGGGAGATCACTCAGCAATTACCGTCATGGGCAAAACAGACTTGTCTAGGGGAAATTAATTGAGTTTATTACTAATCCAATCAGAGAAGGGTAATGAGAAACAAACCCAAATCTTAAAAACACCTTCCTCCCACCCCTCCCTTCTTCCCAGGCTCAACTTTGATCCTGATTTTCTCTACCTCCTCCCGCCAAGTGGCATGGGGGGATGGGGAATGGGGGTTGTGGTCAGTTCGTCACACGTTGTCTCTGCCGCGCCTTCCTCCTCAGGGGGAGGGCTCCTCACACTCTTCCCCTGCTCCAGCGTGGGGTCCCTCCCACAGGAGAGAGTTCTCCATGAACTTCTCCAATGTGGGTCCTTCCCACAGGCTGCAGTTCTTCATGAACCGCTCCAGCGTGGGTCCCTTCCACGGGGTCACAAGTCCTGCCAGCAAAACTGCTCTAGCATGGGCTCCTCTCTCTCCACAGGGCTACTGGTCCCGCTAGGAGCCTGCTCCAGTGCGGGCTCTACACAGGGTCACAGCCTCCTTCGGGCATCCATCTGCTCCAGCGTGGGGTCCTCCACAGGCCACAGGTGGATCTCTGCTCCACCATGGACCTCCATGGGTTGCAGGGTGACAGCCTGCCTCACCATGGTCTTCACCATGGTCTTCATGGGAAACTGCTCCAGCGCCTGGAGCACCTCCTCCCTCCTTCTTCATTTGCCTTGGTGTCTATGGAGTTGTGTCTCTCACATATTCTCAGTCCTCTCTCTGGCTGCTGTTTTGCAGCAGGCTTCCTTTTCCTCTTCTTAACTATGTTATGCCAGAGGTGCTACCACCGTCGCTCATGGGCTTGGCCTTGCCCAACAGCGGGTCTGACTTGGAGCCGGTTGGCATTAGCTCTATCGGGCATGGGGGACGCTTCTAGCAGCTTCTCACAGAAGCCGCCCTTGTAGCCCCCCCGCTACCAAAACCTTGCCACATAAACTCAATACAGCTTTCCTGTTTAATTTTCTTAATTTTCTGTTTTTTAATAAGTTATTATTAAAAAACATATAATGTTATTTGCATTGCTGCCATTATCCCGGCTTTACTTTCTCTTTAAGCCAGGCTGTTTTGCTAATCAGGCAAGCCTTATTCTTCATTAGGGCATTCATGTCTTTCTACTTTAATTCATTCTCATAACCAATTTAGCACATAACAATCTTTGTGAAACCAGCCCTTTCAAGCTGCCGAGTTTAGTTGTCAAGACATTTGCTGTAAGAACTGTAATCAATGCGCAAGCACTTTTTCTGGAGCAGCCACTCCAACTGGAGCAACTTTTCCTATATTCAGCTTTATTTTCTGTGTCAAGATGAAGCCTAATACAGATTTTTTTTCCACATGTTCCATGAGTTAGGGAAGTGAGATACATATTTTTAGAAACTTTAGGCATCACTTAGTACTGGCAGCATAAAAAATTGAGCACGTGACTCAAATCAAAGGGGCTATCAGAACACTTTGATTCCCACTGTATGAATTATAATATTTTTTTAAGGAGCTGCTATGTAGCAGCTATCAGCTATTGTCCTCGTATATATGCTTTACAGATTACAAATTTCTAATTGAAAGATATTTGCTTGTGAGCCATCACAGCTACAAGAATAGGTAGTGCCATTTTTTGACACAAAGGGCATAATTTCCTAGAATCATAGAATGATAGAATGGTTTGGGTCGGAAGGGACATTAAAGATCATCTAGTTCCACCCCGCCTGCCATGGGCAGGGACACCTCCCACTAGACCAGGCTGCTCAAAGCCCCATCCAGCCTGGCCTTGAACACCTCCAGGGATGGGGCATCCACAGCTTCCCTGTGCAACCTGTTCCAGTGCCTCACCACCCTCACAGTAAAGAATTTCTTCCTGATATCCAATCTGATTTCAGTTTGAAGCCATTACCCCTCATCCTATCGCTACACTCCCTCATAAAGAGTCCCCCCCCATTTCTCCCATAGGCCCCCTTTGAGTACTGGAAGGCTGCTATAAGGCTGATGAATTGGCTATCCTGAGGTACAGGGCTGTGATTTTACTTCCCGAGTAAAGTTCCCCAGCCTTTCCTTTGCTCAAAGGGCATTTTTGTTTCCTATTTTTTGTGTGTGGTGCTTTTCAGTGTACTGTGTCATTATCTGTAGTGTTCACTCCTCAAAGCACAGAAGGCTAGTGAAAAAGTCCTGCTGTTAATTCTAAAACACAAAGTTACACTTAGTCTTAATATTCCATTATTGGCTGCTACCAGACAATAAAATCCCGCTTGTTCCTTTCACCCTGTTCTGACAAAACGAGCTTTCATCTAATGCCCGGAGTGGTAAATGGGTTAGACTTGCCTTCCAAAATCCGCAGGTGGATTCTTTCTAAAGACTTTGATGTCTGTGGAGCAGCTCTATGAGATGGCACAGTCTGTTCCTTACAGACTATTTGAGATAATAAATAATTCAAGGACAGCTCAGGGCTTATAACTGTACCCTCTTTCCGAATCCCATTGAAATCAGTGGGGCTGTTGACTGGAGGTAAGTTTGCTTCCTTTGGCGGGCCGTGGTTGCCACTGAATTGATGAAGTGTCGCCTCTTCTGGACAAAATGTCTCCATGCTCCCTTACCATGCCTCTGGTCTCCATTTCCAGCTGGCTTCTCCTGATCTGTACTAGGTTCCTCATGCCCTGCACTGGAATTGCTGGCTTATTTCCTTTTCCTTCTCTCCATCTCCTTCTTGCCCCATAATTCGAATTTTCCTGATGGACCCCTTGCTGCAATGGTCAGTCAGATACCTGCAGCGTCTGCTGCCTCTCCTTGCCTTCTGCGAGGAGCCTGACCCATAATGGAGCCGGGAGACCCACGTTGTGTGACCGCGATGCAGAGATGGGGTCGAGGGGGGACAAGAAGGGACTGAAGCGAGTGACACATCCAAGCTGCGAGCATGTAACTTATAAAATTGGACCCAGCAGGTAAATGTTGTGCTCAGCAGCTCAGCACATGCCCTGAAGAAAAGTATGGCACTGTGGAGTGCAGGAGGAGCCGAGGAAGGCAAAGCCTTTGTCTCTCTGCTTGCTTGTGTCTATGAAGTTGTACTGGTGGGGAATGATGGAGCTTGATATACAGAAATTAGTAATTGGGGTGTTCCTGGGAACAGACTTTTGTTGGTAAAGAAGTTATCTTTACCTGCTTTCATGGTCATTTTGGCAGCAACCGCTAATATTGTCTCAAGAAACCCGTGAAGATTGCATGACAAATTTGCTGCAGATGAGTAATAACTTACTAATGTCTAGTTCTTACATAATTTTGTTTCTTCTTAGGTTGAACTTGCTTTCCAGAAATGGTCACTTAAATCCATTGACAGAGAAGAGGTCCAAGACACGGGGGAGTGAAGTGGCTTTTGTTGAGCGCCCCCAAGCTGTCCCCAGAGGAAACCTACATCTCCAACTCAGCCCAGGGTCCCGCTCACATCATTCTCCATTACTGCTCATCTTTAATTATCTGTCAATCTTAGCAGACTTTTTTTACATTTTCTTGTACATTACCATAAATCCTGGGCTTTTTATTACCTTTTCTTTACTGTTGCCTGTGCTGCTTTGGAGTCCAATAAAAACAGAGTTGAAAGCGACTTCTTGTGGCTTTCTAGATCGTTGTCATCACCTCCCTGCCTTCCCAAACAGGGAACCGAAGGAAGTGGCTTTAGATGTCCTATTCTTAGCAGCTATTGAAAAATGTCAGGAACACCGCTGAGCTGTCTATGATAACAGGCTTCTTACGCCAGCCCACACACGGGGAAATGTTCCGCACTGTGATTTCTGTAAGAGTATAGCTGTTTAAGCAAATATCTCAGCTGGTATGAAACTAACCTGGCCTGTGCAAAATGACATTTAGCAAAGGTAATAGCTGCAGCTGTAACTGTGGTAATGCAGCTGAAAGCCTTCATTTTCCTAGAATTAAGGCCGATGTAGCTGGACAGATAAATTAATAACCTTTCCTCACATAAAAAAGGAACCTATTCTTAATGCAGGTGTATTCGTATTTTACCAGTATTTGGATTTAAAAAAATTGACAATATTTCATAAAAATAACATTAAAACTCATGCCATTGCCACTGACATAGGCAAGGCATAGTAAGAAAAGCAGTTATTTATTTCCTTAATGAATTCACTTTTGGGATAGAGCTCTCCTCTTGTAACTAGTGAATCACAGTTTAAGATAGGAAGTGAAAGCAAGGACATTGTAGTTACGTGCAGGGAGAATCTGAGCTGATTTGAGCTTGAAATCAGCCAAACATTGCCTTGCCTTGCCTTGCCTTGCCGCCTTTGCTATGCTTTGCTATGCCGTGCTGTGCTGTGCTAATTTCTCAGCGGCACAGCACCTTCTAGGAGTGAATTCTTTGACATGACTAACATGTAATATGCTTTTTCTGTTCCTTCCAGTTGAGGAACGTTTTAAAGGTGGTGGTTTAATTTTGAATGTCTGAAGAAGATATATCAATATGCACGTCTGTGGCTCTTTTTTGGAGGAGACAACGTCAAAGAAACGTGCTCTGCCCTGGGAGCAGGAGGCAGAGAGGCTGGGGCCTGTCTTTAGTTTCAATGCGAGTGTGCCTCAATGTTTAGTGCTGTCTCCTGAGGAAGTTTGGTTTGTTTTGGGTTTTTTTTTGTTTTTTTTTTTTTTTTCCCCTGTACAGAGAAGTTTATTCTTACCTTAGTACATTTTATTGTGCTGCAGACAGGAAGTGTCAGCCAGAGACTTCACCTAGCAGTGGGTGCAGGCTGCAGTCTGCCTTGGAGACCTGCCTGGGATCTTGATTTTGGATTTATTACTCCGGGGAAGCCTAGGAGAGGCGGTGTGGGAGAGTGAGGATAGTTGGATTTGTTTCTTAGCGCTCGTGTGGCTGAGGGTATCTCAGATGTGAAGCTGTGCTAACTGGAATATCCCAAGTCCTGAAAGAGTCACATCCAATGTATTGTTTATTTAACGCTCCTCATCAACAGTATTGCTGATATCGTTCCTATTATATTGCAAAGCAACAAGGAGATAACAAAGCTGTGGAAGCCAGTGGCCAGACCATAGATTGCAGGGAATGGAATCTTTGAATCAGCCACAGAAAATTAAGTGATCTGGGGCCTCTATCGCTTTCTTCTTTTCAGGAAATCAGATTTTCATTTCTTGCAGCACAATACGATCATATTGAGGTTCTGGAAAATTCAGAGTGGACTGTATTTTAACTTTAGCAAGGAATCTACTATTGATATCACATGATTTTCACCATAGAAACTGGAAAAATATGAATTGGATGAAACAAAAGAAAATGAACAATCATCCTTCTATTTCATCATGAAAATACTTTATGTGTATCAAATAACTTTGCTACTTTGGTGGAGGTAAACAACTGCTGAAAAGAAGTGTTAGTAGAAACCACAAGCACAGAGCAGCAGCCGTGCCATTCTTCTCAGTAGACGCGCTACATTTGCAGTGCATGGTAGGACTGGAGAATTTGGCAGAGGCGTCGTGTTTCTGGAAGAGCATATGTGGGAACATGCTGCGGAGAGCAAAGGGTCAAGCAGCACACTTCGGCTCACTTCAGAGACTTCGCATCTCCAATTACTGCAGTAAGTTCAAACCTTGGAGCTGAAAATGCTGCTCGTGGAGTGCTGGGAGTTGCTTTCTCTGGAAGGTGAAAGGCAACGTTCAGCTTTGGGAGATTTCGTGAATTAGCTTAAGTAGTTTTGAAAGCTGAAATTATGAAACTCCGAAAGGCTCGGCAGCAGTTAGATCAAATTTAATCTTCTTGATAGAACTCAGCATCTAATTTTCACTGAGAGGGACAGATAGTAGAAATGGAAATGTTTTGCTGTGATGAATTAATCTATCAGATTGTCCTCTTGCCTGTACCAGCGTTTTCTAAGTGGTTTTGTCCAACCGTATATTCAGTGCTGCAAGAGAAAGATCTTCCATAAGTTTCTGACTTGCTATTCCAGTGTAGTGAGCTTTCCAATTAGTTAATACTTGCTAATATTCAGGCTCCATTTTTCCTTCCAAATCCATCTGGTGACAATGCTAGCTTTATGACCTACAGCCCAAGCTTACTGAGGACTTCAGGGCTATTAATAGACCTGGTCAAAACGCAGAATTCCCGCCTGTGGGGCTTTTTCTCACTGTGGTATTTATCTTTGGTCTGAGCTTGGAACTGCAGAAATTCTGAATGTACCTTATTCTGTGTAACATAAAATTAAATATTAAATTCGTTTTATATTGTTTTGAAACATCTTCTTTTTTGTCTGTAAATCACACGGTTTCCCCTTCATGTTTTAATGAAACGGTGCCATACCCTGAAAAAAAAAAAAAAGGATAAGCACTGTGTAATATCAAGAGGTGCAACTGTTTTCAGTATTGATATCTTGGAGCATTTTCCTCTATATTGAAAAGACTTGATCCTAGCACAGGATATGGTGATAAATGAACAAATTTTGTTTCTTCAAAACATTTTTTTTTTCTGGGAGAAGGCTGTCCCACAAAGTTTTGACCAAAACTTGTCACAACCAGAATTAGGATTCAGATCTCTCCACTAAGCAAAGTTTAACCTGACAGGCCAGAATAAACAGTATCCAGGTTTCTTCACCAAAAATTGCAAATTTGAAGACACTTCAGAAGCACTGTTTCTGCACGTACTTTTCCATCTGTAGCTCTGAATCTGTAGGTAATCATAGCAGAAAATTGAAGCCAGCTCTGGTTCCTCTCTGAGTTACACTGCTGTTAATCAGTGATAGCTTTACCGAAATCCGTGCAGTTATAAACAGAAGTGATTGGTGAAGGGAAGTCTGGGCACTTAAAGCCAGAAGCTGAACTGACTTACAAGGGTGCAATTTACCCCGAGCAATGAATTAGCAAAGAAGGTAGGCCATGGCTTGGGGTGACAAAGGACACACAGGTCTGGTATCTCCCTCTAAGAAAGGCTGCTGGGGATGATGGAGCTGTAGGAGTGGGGCTCAGCTGAAATGAAAATTCTGTTACATTGAATTTCTATAATTTATATATTCTAGGGTGTGTATATAAATATATAATTTCCTCTTCTCAGATATCTTGTGTTATATTGAAAGCACATAGTTCATCCTTTTTTAGTAAATTCCAGTAGGTTAAACAATCTGCTAACATTGTCTCTAGAATGTCTGATTACAACAAAAACCTGTTTGGTCCAGATGGGCGACCAAAGGGAGAATCATTTCCAGTTCACCAGCTAATATATTAGTCAGCATTTTAAAATCCGTGATGAAATACGGATGGGCAGAATGAATATCACCTATCTCACATCTTTGCGTTCTGCTGTCTGAGAGAGGCCCACTGATGACCAGTGTACCAGCTCAGGAGCTGTGTAATCTGTCTATGAAGTGAAGGAAACAGCATCAGTGTTCAAGTAGTGGTACATGATCTTTAAAGATTTTAAAATTGCAAAGAAAATTATCAGTATCCAGAGACTTCCTCACTGACCTAATAGTATTTCTGTAGTTATGTTCATATTAAAGGGAGAAGGGAATATTCACAGTCATTCCTGTGAGAAGACAACCAAATCTGCCTCCCACTGCATTCAGTGACATTTTCACAACAGATGTTAGTAAGACCAGGATTGACACCCATAGTCATTTGTATGGAAAACATCTACCTGTGAGGCCAGATTGACGTAGTGTGCGATAAATTCCCTAAGTCCCCTTTTAATTAATGAGGAGTACAACATTCATATGGAGATAATTGTACGTAACACATTATTTGTATTCCATTAAATTAGACTGAGCCATTTTCATGGGAGAACAGATTCCAAACATCTGCTTCTAGAAAGCATCATTATTTCTTGTTTGTACAGGACTAACCATGTGCCAGCTGCTTTTTCAGCAGATAGGAGCCAGGTCCTGGCTCCAAAAAGTTTGCAAACTAAATAGCCTGCTTGAGGACTAAGGGGGATTAAGGTGAATGAAAGACAGCAGTGCCATTGAGATGAAGAGTTTCCCTTGATCCCATGAGATCTCTGATTTTTACAGTGTTCGTAAAAAGCCTCATTCATTGAATATATACTGCCCCTACACAGGCTGAAGAATGCCAGGAATATCCTCATTCAAATTTAGCCAGTGGAAGGAGAATCCAAGCACCCTTGGTCCTCTAATCACTGGAGAGAGATGGGCACTTCCAGGGATGACCCATCCTATCCTGAAATACGGGAGGAAGGAAAAGTTCAGGCTCCTTCTCTTGTCTTCTCTCTCCATTAGCATAGCAGGATCCTAATGGCCGGCTTGGACTAGAGACCTAGTCTTCAAAGAGCTGAAGCTGGAGGAAACAAGTCCTACCCTGAAACCTCCCCCTGCAAGCAGTCCTCTTGCTCAGTCCAGCTGCTGCTGTGTGTGCTTGAAATGACTCCGCTACTCTGAATCGGAAGCTGGAAGAGATCCCATCGAGGACAACCAGCAGATCCCATGTCTTAGCACAAACCACTGGTACTGTTGAGACTCTGGTTAATGGCTCCATGCATGCCCCATGTGGTGCTACCATGCTCAGCCCAACAGCAGATGGAAGGCCTGGAGAGGAGCTCAATTTGCATCACACTTCTAGCAGTGCGGATCTCTGGAGCCTCCTATGTCCCCATGGGCAGCTGCCTCTGACACATCTAGCGTGTGAGCTTCTCCTCGAGCATGAACATGCAGTGGAAGTGTGCCTCTGGCACCCACTGGCACCCATGTGGAGGAAGCACAGCTCTCGCTTCACTGCAACATATGGCAGAAATTATCACGCGGTGACAACATTAGAATAAACACATTGGGGACAAAACAGATAGGAAAGAAACATGTGGGAGTACAGCCATACTCCAGTGCGAAAGAGGATTTTGGATGTAACACAAAACAGGCACCCAAATCAAAAACATATGGGATGCATAGCCTGAAATCACAGGTAGCCACCCCTGCAGCAGCTGAGCCTGGAGAAGGCTCTCACCAGAGCCAGGTGGACCTTATTGTTGTGTTATAAGCAGGCAACGCGATGTATGGTCCATCTATTTGGACTCAGTTGCTGATGGTGTGCATTTTTGTCAAGTTTGCAGATGACAACAAATTGGGGGACCTGTTGGTTCACTGGCAGGTAGGCGTGTAATTCAGAGGGACCCAGCCAGGCTGGAAGAATGGACCAACAGAAACTTCATGAAATTCAGCAAGAGCTAGTGCCAAGTTCTGCCCCATGGATGGAAGAGCCCTGTACAACAACACAGACTGGGACCAACTGCTTGGGGAGCAGTTCTGTGGGAAAGGCCCTGGGTGTCCTGGTGGGCAGTGAGAAGGACATGGGCCAGCAGCAAGTCCTGGCAGCGCTGATGGCCGATGGCAGCCTGGGCTGTATGAACAGGGGCAGAACCAGACGTCGGAGGGAGGCATTATTCCCTCCACTCAGTACTGATTATACCACATCTGCTCACCCAGTATAGGACAGACACCAATAAATCAGCTGGAGTTCGGGGAAGGCTCCTGAGATGGTGGGGCTGGAGCACCTGCCCTGTGAGGAGAGGCTGGGGGAGCTGGGCTTGTTCAGCCTGGAGCAGGGATGGCTTGGGGGGAGTGCCTGACCTTACAGAAGCCCCTAGTGCCCATGAGGAGATCATTGAGTAGATGGCGCTGGGTGGAGGGTTGAGAGACAACAGGCATAAGTTGAAAGAGGCTCAGCCTCAAAGACTTTTTCCCCATGAAGGCAGTGAGGCAGGAGCACAGGTTTCCCAGAGAGGCTGTCCAGTCTCCATCCTCGAACGATTTCAAGAGTGTACTGGATGAAGCCTGAGCAGACAGATCTGACCTCAGAGCTGACCTGCTGTGAGCAGGAGGTTGGAGCAGAGGCCAACCAGCTGGAGCTGGGATCATGCTCTGTCAGACTCGCTGGCCTTCAGCAGCTGCTCAACACAGAGCCATGATCTGTCCCCCATGAGACACCAGCGCACTGCGTGCAGGCTGCCCACCCTGGCTCTGGATGGCCACGTGTATCTGACTGAGACTTAGGAGGTTTGTGTGGGGCATTGAGGGCCTGATGTTCATGTGCACTGCAGGTATCTTCCTGTAAAGGCCGGGTTCCCAAATGGAAGGTGGTTGGTCCAATTAAAATGTTGATCCCATTGAATTGGTTGATCCAATTAAATTGTTGAGTATTTGAAGCAGAACTGAGCAAGACCAAACCCTATTAGGGGAAGCCTTTGTTGTGCTGACACATATGGAGAGAAGAAAATTCCTTGAGTTCATCTCAAACTTTAGATAAGTGACAAAAGCCACTCTCTTCAGTAAGAATAGTCATGTGTTTGAGGTATTTTATGACCTTAAGCATGTTGTTGCTTGCTGCCTGAGGACCTGGTGCTTTTATAGCCACCCCAGCTTTCTCCCTGTGGAGCTGCAGTGACCTGTTCAAGTTCATTCCTGGTTAATAGCACAGTTAGTGAGAGGGAGATTAAACCTTTCATATAAAAGTTTGCTAATTCTTTATTTCTAAATATGCTGACCACCGCATTAGGGAAGCTTGGAGATGTGACATGACACAGATTAAGGGTGATCATGAAAATCTGCTGTCATTAGCACATCAATTCATCCCCAGCACTGACTGTGGCCTCCTGTAGCCCCTCTTGTTATGCAGATTGTCATGAGACAGGCTGACCAGAGCAATGCTCTTGGGCACTTGATTAACCACATCGTGCCTTAACCTTTCCATCAGGGCACCTCTCTGCCGAGAGGACAGTTTCCCTCCTATATCCTCACCTTCTATATCCACACCTGTAGGAAGCCTGAGGAAGGAGATTTGACGTTCGAGCATTATTGCTGTGCAAGGAACATACACACTTTTTTTTGTAAAGCATGAAAAGCCAGAGGAGCTTCAAGTTCCTTTTCAGGAACAGCTCGGTAGTATTTTGCTACTTTTGATTCAAATACAGAAGACCATTTTTCTCACGTCTTGGCTGACATACACCTTGGCAGTTTTCTGTTGCTAGAACACATTGCAAATACCAAACAAATAATTGTGGGACAGGGGCAGTGGGGGACCAGCACATCATTTTTTGAAGTAACTTTTCCTGCCAAGGACCAGCGATGCTCCTGTCTGAAGTCAGTGTGATGATGGGGCTAATGGCTGAAGTAGCTGTACGTTAGTAGCAGAAAGCATTTTTGAGTCGGAGTTCAAAACCAGGCTACAGTTTCAGCGTAACATCCAGAGAGAGCCTACAGATCTGGCTGAGAAAGACCTTTAATTCATGGCTCCATTTAACCTCATTTAACCTTTACTTTCTAACATGAATTCTAGACATTGTGTTTTTTCTGTAGGTAACACCTGGAAGTGGGCACAGTCCTGGCTGATGTGAAGAGGGGTCAGCAGTTGTACGTTGCCATTGTGTCATGCAGCCGGCCACATAAGCCAGGCCAGGCATTTCTAATGGAGGAGAGAAAAGTTGCATGGTTTACAGAGAAGAAATTTAGTTCTTTCTGAATTCTTTATCCTGAAAACTTAACATGTAATGGAAATCAATACCGTTAATTTTGGCACAAAAAGATGCAAACCCAGTGCGTTATGAAGAGTAGCTATGACAACTATTAGGGTGATAGTGCGTAAAGGCAGTTCTCCCATCATGCTGGATGAGACTGTCTGATTATTTTTGTGTGCCCTGTCTCCATCAATTGTATTTTTTTCTACTAATAGGTTCTAGTATCTTTGGCTTTTTGTTTTGTTTCGTTTTCTACAGAGCCCAGCCCGGCTTGTAACTAGTGCTCCAAGGCCCTAGGATGAACTGATGATTACTATTTTTGCTGCTGTAACTTGGAATATTGTCTCATATCTGTACTCATGTTCTGTGCAGATTGCACAACAAGATCTACTGTTCCTGATTTTTTTTTTTTTTCTCAAGGAAAAGGGCTTCATTACTCCCCCTGAAATGAAAATTTGCCAAAATTTTCTTTCAGGGACTATTAAGATATTTTATTTCAATAGTATCACTTTGATTCATTTTGGTTTGCCTTTGATATTGCCATTCAATATTAAACACAGTGTAGATTATTTAACATTTTAATGCTTTTGTACTGTATAACCAATTATTAGCTCACTGTATTATTATGGTAAACAATCAAACTGAGATGCATCAAAACAACTCACTTGGACGTAAAAAGTCACAGTGGAGCATTTGCCTTTGTCTAAACAAAACCTGCAGCCATTTTTCAGTTGAAAGACTTCATGGGAATGGCCATACTTCATTGAAATGCCTCACTTTCAGATGCAGCTTTCAACAGAAAACAATCTATAAACGATCACAAATGTTTTCTGCAACTCCTAATGAAATATTAGAGGACCTGGTTGACATGTACAGTAGCAACCTGGGTTAAAAAGACAGGGGCTTCCCACCATTGAAAGGTCCAGCCTTATGCAAAAGTGAAATAGGAGACCACGTAACTGTCCTAACAGTGATGGGTTTGTCTAATCCCATGATGGGAGATGGTCTTCTGAGTTCAGCAGTGAAATGCCAACAAAGTGCTGCGCACAGTGACAAACAATGGGTTCATAGTCCAGATCAGTAGTTTCTGATTTAAATTCCATCTTCTTTGTCCTGCTCTGTCCCAGAGGCAAACTCAAACCCACCCTGGACCGGCACAGAAATTAAATGAGAAGAGATATTTTAAAAGATTCCACTCTAGACTTAAATAAAATGTAAGGCATCAAGTGGAATAAAGAGTGCTGAAGAAATTGAATTGGACTCCTGCTTGAAGGCAAAATGCATTTGCCAGCTCAGGCTGGGGCTGAGATTTTCTCCCTCTGCTACAGCTTTGCACAGCGGTCCAGCTGCATTGCGTGGCATGTTTTTACTCCTCCTGATGCCAGAAGCAAATGGCTGAACCAGATGAACCCCTGGTCTTTTTTGGTAGAGCAATTTCCGTGTTAGCATGTAATTTGAAAAACAATGCATCATCTCTTTATGGCTCCCTAGGAAATAAAATAAGTTGCTCTTCATGATGTACTCCTGTATTTTGTCAAAAGGGTATTTTTCTCCAAAAGTATAAATTTATAAATGCTAATAATTCTCTTTGTGACTATCCCCACTATAACAGATCTATGATTAAGAGGTCGCTAAATTATTTGAATGTTTATTTATGCTTTCTGCCAAACCCCTCCGGTCTGCATCTTCAACCCATTCTTTTTTATGTTTAAGCTAATCCTCGATGACCTAATTTGCACACACAACTTCAGTTATTATCTCTATTTTGATGACTCACAATAGCCTTTCTATGGCCACTGAAATTGAATTCTCTACTTTTGTAAATAGTTGTACCCAGTGGAAGTTGTTTGGTGAAATTCTGAATCAGACTGGACTGTGTCCCCCTCTACTCCACTCTCGTGAGACCCCACCTGGAGTACTGCGTCCAATTCTGGAGCCCCTACTACAAGAAAGATATGGACGTGCTGGAACGTGTCCGGAGAGGGCCACGAGGATGATCAGAGGGCTGGAGCACCTCTCCTATGAGGACAGACGGAGAGAGTTGGCGTTGTTCAGTCTGGAGAGGAGAAGGCTCTGAGGAGACCTTATAGTGGCCTACCACTATCTTAAGGGGGCCTACAAGAAAGCTGGGGAGGGACTTTTTAGGATGTCGGGTAATGGTAGGACTAGAGGGAATGGATTACAACTAGAGATGGGTCGATTCAGACTGGACGTTAGGAAGAAGTTCTTCACCATGAGGGTGGTGAGGCACTGTAAGAGGTTGCCCAGAGAGGTGGTGGAAGCCCCATCCCCGGAAGTTTTTAAGACCAGGCTGGATGGGGCTCTGAACAACCTGATCTAGTGGGAGATGTCCCTGCCCATGGCAGGGGGGTTGGAACGAGGTGATCTTTAATGTCCCTTCCAACCCTAACAATTCTATGATTCTATGTAAATTTTATTTCTGGCCTTAAAACCAATGAAGCACCTCATATTTAGCTGGTATTTCATCAGTTATTGCTGACCTTCCATCCTCTATTCAGGTTCTGTAGCTGTTACTCTGCTGAATTATTCTGGATTTCCTCTGCCACTCAAATGTAGGCTTAAAATTGGCTTAAAATTGAATCTCTCTCTTAATCCTCAATCCTCTTCACTTCTTATACCCTGTAATGGGGCACCAAGTCAGCCAAAACTTTGAAGTAAATTTGCATAGACATTTTCCATACGGTAAGCACTGCATAAAAAACAACTAGGACTTACCAACTCAAATTTCTCTGTGGAAAGAGACCTGGGAGTCCTGGAGGACAACAGGATGACCATGAGCCAGCAATGTGGCCTTGTGGCCAAGAAGGCCAATGGCATCCTGGGGTGCATCAAGAAGAGTGTGGCCAGCAGGTCGAGGGAGGTCATCCTCCCCCTCTACTCTGCCCTGGTGAGGCTGCATCTGGAGTACTGTGTCCAGTTCTGGGATCCCCGGTTCAAGAAGGACAGGGAACTGCTGGAGAGAGTGCAGCAGAGAGCTACCAAGATGATTAGGGGACTGGAACACCTCTCTTATGAAGAAAGACTGAGGGATTTGGGACTCTTCAGTCTGGAAAAAAGAAGACTGAGGGGGGATCTTATCAACGCTTATAAATACTTAAAGGGTGGGTGTCAGGAGGATGGGGCCAGGCTCTTTTCAGTGGTGCCCAGTGACAGGACAAGAGGTAATGGGCACTAACTTGAGCATAAGAAGTTCCATCTAAACATGAAGAGGAACTTCTTTACTTTGAGGGTGGCAGAGCACTGGAACAGGCTGCCCAGAGAGGGGTGGAGTCTCCGTCTCTGGAGACATTCAAAACCTGCCTGGATGCGTTCCTGTGCAACCTGCTCTGGGTGACCCTGCTCTGGCAGGGGGGTTGGACTAGATGATCTCCAGAGGTCCCTTCCAACCCCTACCATTCTGTGATTCTGTGATTCTGTGAAATGACTGGCTGATCTCCCCTATGCAGCTTTCCTTTCATTTTCTTCCTCTTATGCATTTCTTTCTTTTTTTTCAGCATTTCTCCCTTAACTCTGCAAGTTTACCAGATGCTAAAACCCTCACCCTCTCCTCCTCCTCCATTCACACACAGCCAGGCTACAGCCAGGCTGTCCACAGCTGCTCTCTTACCTATGGAAAATGGACAGGACTTTGCTTACCTGCTGACTGACAGGAAGATTTTCTGAGTAGGATCTGTTTTGTGTCAAGTGCAATAAAATATTGTAATGTTGCAATAAAAAATTGCAATGATTTAATCATGCTGGATTTAAATTCAGCAGCCTATTCCACCTATTAGTTTTGGCACATTTATATTCTTGGGACCGGTTCCAGAGCTCTTTGAAAATAACTGAAGATTTTTGATAGGGTATAGGTTATGGTTTAAGTGCTGGCTTTCCAAATGACATTAAGAAGGTGCTAATTGTCAATCTTTTTTTGTTGGAGTGGAACAGAAGAAACGTTCACTATCTTTGTCAGATCTGATACTTAAAAGTGTGCTTCCTGAAAATATTTCTTCACCACCACTGTGAAGCCTAGCAGCATTTACTGAGAACTTGCATGATGAACGGTAGGAGTAGGTTTTGTATTTTTCTGCTTTCCTTGGTAATTTTGGAACAAAACTCTTCAGCTTTCCATCTACACAACTTTTAGATGCCATAAAATTTATTACAAAACCAACTGATGCTGACACCTTTTTCATTCAGCTCTTACAAGTAGAAAGGTTACATTTGCATGAAGTACATTTGCATTTTCCTATAGAACAAATATAACTATATACAAAGCAGAAATAAAAATGCCTTGTTGATTATTAACCTCTTCCATATGTGATATGTGGGACTTTAATATATATGGAGGTGCTTTTAATGGGACTCTTACAACTGAAGCTCTTGGAATGCTTGAAAAACATGAAGGTATATATGTAGTAAAGTGGGCTGGAGCATACCTAACATCAGAGTATGAGTAAGAAGACACTTGTTTTTCACATTTTTTTAAACATTATTTACTTTTCTGTCTGCAGGATTCTGGATCTGACCCTTAAATCACAGCAGTGAAGCTCTAGCATGGAATTCAGTTAATTAAACTTGGGTGTCTATTGCTGATTTAGGTGCCCCAGGGTATCCAAGAGAGTTGCATGGGGATGGCAGATATTACAGAGGACCTGTGAAAGACTCTTGTCTTCTGGATAGCCACTGGAGGTGGGATACTTAAGAGCAGCTCAAGATGCTTTTCTGCAGGCAAGAGTCAAGCCCCTGATCAATAAAGTCAGTGGAGTCCAGATAATCATGTAGGTCCCTATGTATTTTATGGTGAGCTGAATCTCCCTCTGGGCTCCTTGACTGATTTGATTATATCTCCCCTGACAGCAAAGGGAGCAGAGATGCCTAGTGCCCTTCTAGACTTCCACATTTAGCTATATTAGTCTGTGAGTTGAATCCTACCTGAAAAGTTCAAAACATAGCTGTGCCAGAACTAGCTTACGGAAATGTCCATTTTCAGGTTTCATCAGCCAGCACTGGAATGTCTTTCTTCGATGTATGATTTTATCCAGAGCAACAGGTGAAAAATGTACCATGGGTCTCTACGAACTGCTGTCAATTCCTCATTGGTTCTCAGCTGGGATATGGCTGCAGCTCTTTGCTCTTTATTCTGGGAATCCACAGATAACAGACAATGGTTTTTCTTCTTTCTCTCTTCCCCCTGCCCCTCTCTCCAAACATAGAATCATTGAATAATAAAATCATTTAGGTTGGAGAAGACCTTTAAGATCATTGACTCCAACCATAAGCCTAACGCTGCCAAGTCCACCACTAAACCATGGCTCTAAGTGCCATGTCTACATGTCTTTTAAATACCTCCAGCGATGGTGACTCAACCACTTCCCTGGGCAGCCTGGCCCAATGCTTGATAACCCTTTCGGTGAAGAAATTGTTCCTAATATTGAATCTAAACCTCCCCCGGCGCAACTTATGGCCATGTCCTCTTGTCCTGTCACCTGTTACTTGGGAGAAGAGACCGACGCCCACCTCTCTACAGCCTCCTTTCAGGTAGTTGTAGAGAGTGATAAGGTCTCCCCTCAGCCTCCTTTTCTCCAGGCTAGACAACTCCGGTTCCCTCAGCTGCTCCTCTCAGGACTTGTTCTCCAGACCTCTCACCAGCTTTGTTGCTCTTCTCTGGACCTGCTCCAGCACCTCAATGTCTTTCTAAACACAATACTCGAGGTGGGGCCTCACCTGGGCACGCTGCTGGCTCATGTTTATCTGCTTGTCAATTAGAACCCCCAGGTCCTTTTCTGCCAGACAGCTCTCCAGCCACTCTTCCCCACGCCTGTAGCACTTCATGGGGTTGTTGTGACCCAAGTGCAGGACCTGGTACTTGGTCTTGTTGAACCTCATACAGTTGGCCTTGGCCCATCAATCCAGCCTGACCAGGTCCTTCTGTAGAGCCTTTCTACCCTCAAGCAGAACAACACTCCCGCCCTACTTGCTGTTGACTGCAAACTTATTGAGGATGAACTCAATCCCCTCATCCAGATCATTGATAAAGATACTAAAGAGAACTGGCCCCAATGCTGAGCCCTGGGGAACGGCACTTGTGATACATCCCTCTCTTCTTTGTCTCTATTATTCTTTGATTCTATTCCCTCTCTCTATTATACACATAAATGAATGGTATCTGTTTTAATTTGACACTCTATGTTGATAATTACCAGGTGCTCATATTGATTGGGGCTGTTGTTTACCCCCCCTAGTAGAGTGGCATCCAGTGTTTTAAAATACCATTGGTCTGTCAGGAGGACATACTGGCTGACAAAGAGCAGGTTTGCTAAAGAAAAGTGCATTGCAACATGTGACAGAGATCTGCGGAGACCATTAATCCACATCCATTTTACTATAAGCTTCTTATTTCAAAATACACAGTGTTCGGAGGAACATTAGGACAGATGGAGAAGAAAGGTTAGAAAAGCCTGGGGTATTTACTGTAGTGCTGTAGACACAGCCTCCTACCTGCTGATATTGCTGTCACACTAAATGTATTTTTCAGCTTAGTGTTTATTAAACAAAAACAGAGGCTCTTTTATTTAGCAGCTCATTCCATGGAGCTTTTTGTTTGCAAGGCCTAAGGATGCTGTTGATGTCCTGGGCAGCATTTTCGCTGCCTTGCAGGAAATTGCTCTAATGTAAAAGGCTGGGTACAAGCTATTCCAGAGATCGTAATAGCTGTTGTGCTGGCTCACACAGGCACAGCACTATCACTGTAATAGTCTTGAAAGCTTCTTAATAGGTAATGCCGACCAAACTCAAATGTGTTAGATCTCCCTGCATTACCATTACAGAACACTCTGCCATCAAAAAGTTGGCTGCAACAAGTGAGAATGGGATCAAAATACTGCATTCTGTCCGTTAATGCTCTGCCAGATATTTTTTTTGCCTTTATACAAAATAATTCCCCTTGAATGTCATCTAGGCACATGCATATTGTGGATTTCATGCAGATTTATGAAGGCTTGATTCATTTCTATATAACTCAATTTCTTCTCAGCCGCTAATGGGAGGAGGGAATTGTATTTGTGTACATAGGCTCTGCTCAGCATATGGTCCACAGCCAGCAGCAGATAACATCTCCCAGCTGTTATATCCTCCAGGACTGCTCCCACAGATTATTCAGTCTCTCCAGAGTCTGAGCGTATTTCCAATAAAGCTCACCCATAAGGGGGTGAAAAAAATGCTGTTTGCAATGGATACAGCAGAGGGGAGCAAGATTAAAAAAACACCTCTAATGTAACACACAAGTAGCTGCGTGTCGGTACCCTCTGTTACGCTGGTGTGAATCTGAAGAAACTCTGTTGACCTCAGTAGCATCTATTTTAACCCTGCGCCTGAGTAGGGGTGGCAGGAGGAATTGTGTGTTTGGTGGGGCTGGATTCATCACGGTCCTTAGTCCACTGTGAGCGGCAGGAGTGGGCTACTTTATTCCTCCCCTCCTTGTCCAGTGTAACCCAATTTGGACCTCTGTGAAAGGTGAGAGCATGGGTCAGTTTCCCAGTTTCTACCTGTTTTCCCAGTTCACGATAACACCTACCGGTAACCAGGATGGTGGTTTCTCTGCTACATGCCTGTAGCAGCTGAAAAACAAAGTGAAGCCATGACACAATTTCTTACGTGTCACTGCATGTTACTACAGATCAGATTCAAAGTGGTGACTGGAAATCGTGTTTTCTTCCCCAGTATCTTCCTTCCAAGACCTAGCACATGATGTTATGTGTCATTTATAGGCTCAGCAAAACAAGTTTACCCTTCTTATTTATAACGCTTTTAACGATCACCAGGGGTTGGGTAAATCTGCAGGCGTCCCACGTTCTGCAGCTGCCTATTATGACTAACGCGAGTTTGGTATGGCTCTCACTGGCTTCCTTTGTGCAGTACTGTGTTTAAATTGGAGAGTAATATTACTTCTTATTGGCATAAGTTTACATCTTCAGAATGCCATACGTTGGCTGAGACTAATCTAATTTATTCCTTGCTGACAGGAATACGGGCGGGACTGTCACTTGCTAGTCTCAGTATGAAATGTGATTTCATGCTGACGCTCCCCAAAAATGCAAAGCCAAGCAAGAGTGTTACAGAATGGAGATATTTTAAAGATCGTGACAGTTGGGAACGTTTTGCATTTTGCTTTTTCAGACTTTGATTGTTTTGTTGTCTTTACAGTCTTAGCACAGCCTTGTTGATTTATCATTCTTGTTGGATTTAACTCTCTAGGACCTAACATTTGCAAGCTTGGAGACCCTGTATGCTTTTGTAATTGTTTTAATTGAAGGAGATTCAGCATGTTGTGACACTGAAGTAGCCTTCTTGTGCATCAATAATTAGGTCAGGCTGGAGGTGAAAATTTTAGCTTGAAATCTCCACCCTTATCACCAGGGTACATTCGTGTACCTCCTAGACACAGTGACACCCTTCCTAAGAAGGAGACTTTCTAGATGAGCACCTCTTGTGTGCTCCAGGCCATACTTGATTCTCTTAGATGCCAGTTACTGCATGACTTAAATGGGAAAAGAGGGTTTGAGGAGGTTCTTCAGACAATAAACAAAGTGTAGATACCAGATTACAGAACTGCCGTGTTCTGGAAGCAGGCAATACCATCTTGTCTGCGACAGGGAAAATCACTCTTAGTAAAAAGATTAGTTGCCTGACTGGTCTAATTGCCTTCTATGGTGGAGTGGCTGCATCAGTGGACAAGAGAAGAGCTATGTGTGTCATCTACCTGGACTTCTGTAGAGCCTTAGATATAGTTCCCCACAGCATTCTTGCTGCTAAATTGGAGAGATATAGGTTTTACAGATAGACTGTTAGATAGATAAGGAATTGGCTAGACGGCCGCAAGCAAAGAGCTGCAGTCAATGGCTAAATGTCCAAGTGGAAACTAATAATGAGTGGTGTCCCTCAAGGATCTGTATTGGGACCAGTACTATTTAATATCTTCGCCAACTACATAGACAGTGGGACTGAGTGCACCCTCAGCAAGTTGGCAGATGACACCGAGCTGAGTGGTGTAGTTGATAAGCTAGAGGGAAGGGATGCCATCCAGGGGATATGACAGGCTTGAGGAGCAGGCCCATGTGAACTTCATGAAGTTCAACAAGGACAAGTGCTCTCTTTCAGTACTTTCTTATCTTTCAGATACCCCAAAGTTGCTTTTCTGCCATCTGAAAATCCCATTTAACAGCTGAGAAGAGAATTTCTGTCTACTGAGAAACAAAAGGAGGATGTTTAACACTTATTAACTGGATAGTCAGTAGTCACCTCAAATGCAATGGGGAAAAAGGAAGAGTGCAGCTGATTTTTACTTAGTTTTTTGTCAAAAGTTCAATGTTTTAATATATACGACAAAATGCTACAGCTCAGGAGTGAAGTGATGTCATGCAGATTCTGTAGAAAATTGAAATAAATATTGATTCAAATTAATTTTTCCCCTCACTTCCACTCGTATAACTAATTTTAGACACTGATTAAAGGCACTGTTCTTACTAGAAAGAATGGAATTCAACAAAAGGTGCTCTGTTGCTGTCAAAATATTGAGTACAGTAACGTAGGCAGGCCAAGTTAAATTCTCTGCCCTATGGTGATTTCCTTGGAGAGCAGGAGCAGGCTGAAGCAGTTAAGGTTTAGGGTCCTCTCTGGGTCCTCTCTGCCTTGTGGATTTCAGAGCTCATCTGTGGGTCCAAACCTGCATGCAGAGCCTGAAGCTGGAAGCTGCCTAAGCAGCTACTTATGTGAGGAGTGTGGTCTCAGATTATAGTCAGTAGTGGTGAGGTTCACCTATGTGGATACCTCCAGTGTAGGCATCTCTATCAGACCTGGTTGTTCTCTGCTCTCTGTATAGTCAGGGTAGACACACAGACATGTCTGAGCACTTCATAAGTAAGTGAACTGCTCTGGAGATCTCATGGGAATAAGATGTCTCTGCCTTGCACCTGGTTTGCAGAGGAGCTTTCATGGGAGCTAAATGCTCTCCTTCTACGTGCACAGAAAGGTATGCTTGGGCATAGAGGGGACTGTGCTATTCAAAATAGAAAATCAAATGCCTTTAGAAGCCCTATCTACTTATTTATTCTTAATTTCTTTGCAGCCTATGGTGCAGAGGTCACTGTGTTGGGCTTTGTTGGACTATGTCATGTCTATGTTTTATATGGATTTAAATTATGGTGCATCTACACTGTCATAGAATCATAGAATTGTCGAGGTTGGAAGGGACCTTTCAGATCATCGAGTCCAACTATCAACCTAACACTGACAAAAACAATCACTAAACCATGTCACTAAGCACCATGTCTACCCGTCTTTCAATAGGTTTGCTCTGTGTTTCCCTCCACGCCTACATGCTAACTCATTCCTGAGAATACTGCCTGAAGTAACAGGATTGTTCTCTCTGGCATGAAATCAACACACAGGTGAATCACTGGATAGCCGAACCTGGAATGCACCTCTGGAGATCACCTAGTCCAATCCCGTGCTCAAAGCAGGTTCCCCAGGACCATGTCCAGTTTGATTTTGAATATCTTCAGGGTGGAGACTCCACAACCTCTCTGGGCAACCTGTGCTAATGTTTGACAATCTTCACAGTAAAAAAGTGTTTTCTTATATTCAAACTGAATGTCCTGTGTTTCATTTTGTGCCTATCCCCTCTTGTCCTCTCACTGAGCACCACGGAGAGGACTCTGGCTCTGTCTTCTTTACACCCTCCTGTTGGACAGTTATACACACTGGTAAGATCCCCCTGAGCATTCTCTTGCCCATGCTGAACAGTCCCTCATTGTTCACAACAACGTGGACAACTTGTCCACCAGGACCCTGAGCTCTTTCCTGAGTTGCTTTCTAGTCAGCAGACCCCCAGTCAGTACTGGTGCCCAGAGCTATGGGTTTAGGTACAGGACTTTGCACCTCCCTTTGTTGAACTTAATGAGATTCCTGCTTGCCCATTTGTGATCAGCGGCATAGAGTCTAGTTGGAGGCCTGTAACCAGTGGTGTCCCCCAGGGGTCAATACTCAGTCCAATTTTGTTCAGTATATTCATTAATGACTTGGATGATGGGACAGAGTGTATCCTCAGCAAGTTTGCTGATGATACCAAGCTGGGAGGGGTGGCTGACACTCCGGAGGGCCGTGCTGCCATCCAGCGTGACCTGGACAGGCTGGAGAGCTGGGCAGAGAAGAACCTAATGAGGTTCAACAAAAGCAAGTGCAAGGTCCTGCACCTGGGGAGGAAGAATGCTAAACACCAGTACAGGTTAGGGGTGGACCTGCTGGGAAGTAGTTCTGAGGAGAAGGATCTGGGGGTCCTGGTAGACAGTGAATTATCCATGAGCCAACAATGTGCCCTTGTTGACAAAAAGGCCAATGGCATCCTGGGCTGCATAGGGAAGAGTGTGGCCAGTAGATCGAAGGAGGTCATTCTTCCCCTCTACTGTGCACTGGTGAGGCCACAACTGGAGTACTGTGTCCAGTTTTGGGCTCCCCAGTTCAAGAGGGACAGGGAACTGCTGGAGCAAGTCCAGCGTAGGGCAACCAAGATGATTGAGGGACTGGAGCATCTCCCTTATGAGGAAAGGCTGAAAGAGCTGGGACTCTTTAGCCTGGAGAAGAGAAGGCTGAGGGGAGACCTTATTATGGCATACAAGTATCTGAAGGGTGGGTTGAAGGAGGATGGTGCCAGACTCTTTTCAATGGTTCCCAGCGACAGGACGAGGGGCAATGGGCACAAGGTGGAACACAGGAAGTTCCATTCAAATACACGGAAAAACTTCTTTACAGTGAGGGTGACAGAGCACCGGAACAGGCTGCCCAGGGAGGTTGTGGAGTTCCCTTCTCTGGAGACTTTCAAGACCCGCCTGGATGCAGTCCTGAGTAATGTGCTCTAGGCAATCCTGCTTTAGCAGGGGAGTTGGACTAGATGATCTCTAGAGGTCCCTTCCAACTCTGAAGATTCTGTGATTCTGTGATTCTGTTTCTCCAGCCTGTCAAGGTCCCCCTGAATGGCAGCACAACCATCTGGTGCATCAGTTACTCCTCACAATGTCTTAGCACCTGCAAACTTGCTTATGGTCATCAATGAAGCTGTTAAACAATGTTGGTCCCAGTATCAGTCCCTGGTGTACATAGTTACTGGCCTCCAGCTGGACTTCAGGCTTCTGACCACAACCTTTAGAGTCCAATAGGCCAGCCAGTTTTCAATCCACTTCACAGTTCACTTGCGTTGTCCATAATTCACCAGTTTGTTTACAAGGATATTATGGGAGACAGCATTGAATGCCTTGCTGAAGTCAAAATAAACACCACTCACTGCTCTCCCCTCTTCCACTGAGCAAGTCATCTCCTTGTAGAAGGTGTAGACGTAGGCACCGTTCCCTACCTTGAGCGAGTTCAGGCCCTCCTAGTTTTTTAAATGTACATCCTCTAGATATTACATAAGAGAAATAAGTAGGAACAGATTCAAATTATCTTAAAAAACCCAGAGGGCAACTGAGTTCTCTTTGCAAAATGGGGGGGAGGTGATAATTTCTACATTTAATTTCCTGGGTGGTGTTGGAATAGCCCAAATGTCTTTTTTTTTTTTTTTCTGTAGCATATTACAAAGACAGAGCTGAAGTTCAGTTTTGTATAAGGAATTTTGGTAGAGAATTAGGAGAACAGATTTTTTTTTCTCTGCTGTATTTTCAGTCCAAGAGCAGAAATTACAAGGAAGCTCATGAAAAAAAGCTGTTTGGTGGGGTTTCTGGGACAACACTGAGAATGAATAAAACCAAAAAAATAAAACAAAAATAAAAGATTTGCAGCTTTAGAAGATTTTTTTCATATTTGAACTCAGCCTAAATTATTTTCCTATATTTTCCTAATACCAAAGCATAGGCAAGAGAGATTATTTTCCACTGGGAGTTCCATGTTATGATAGAAAAGGATGTAATGGTTCCTTTTATTTTCTAGCGTCTTACAGGACTGTAAAATCACATCTAAATTGAGAAAATAGCTCAGTTTCTGAAAGAGGAAACTGGTGCAACGGCCAAGTTTTAATCCACCAGTGCGTCAAGCCAACAAAAGCTTTGCATAAAAATTCTTTTCATATTTACATTTATTGAATCGAGTATATCCAACCACGGACATACCAGCTCCTTCCCTAGAAGTCTGTATGAAAGGAAATCAATTCAATTGTGTTAGAACGAGGCTGGATTTGCAATCTGAAGAGTTTGTGTAGCTGGAGACTAATTTTTCCTGAAACAGTTAATTTCAGAATAATTTCTGAGATTCCATTTTGCATGTGGTTTGAGAGAATGTGTTAGAGTGCTTTGGAGCTTAGAGAGCAATTACTTTTGACACACTACAGAATGAATAGTGTACCCATTGGAACATAAAATCATTCTCTGTTTGGAAGCATACTTGGCCCATGATTCATAAAAATACCAATATGTTACTATGTGTTATGTGAAGTCTGAGAATTATTGTTATATTGCCCCTACCACTTATGGAATGTTTCTTGGTTTTAAAGTACAAATAAGAATTACAGACCTTGGAAACAACGATTGTACTAATCTTGACAGTAGCCTAAGGAAGGCACAGAGACAAAAGTCAGTGTCTCTTGACCTTTATAAACATTTCTGATTGTGATAGAGCCAGTGTGGTTGGTTTTGATTCAGAAGACCATAGGATACTTTCAGTTCACAAATTCCCTCTGACGGCTGGATACATTATGTGTACAACGAAACTGTGGCCTTCCAGTGTTTTCAGGATAAAACTAAATCTGCATAATGTTGCATAATGATCAAAACTCTGTTTTGTACATTGAAAGTCTCAAAACCACATTTCTGTGAAACACAGAATCTACTGCCATTTGTTGATAATGGTTTCCTGAAGTATTGCCAAAGATCACTCAAAAATGGACCAAATCCTGAATTTTTCCCTCCATCTGAAGCCATCTTATAGCAGGACCTACTTCAACTAATTTAGAGAATTTATTTTTTAGAATCATAGAATCATAGAATCATTTAGGTTGGAAAAGACCCTTGGGATCATCAAGTCCAACCATCAGCTCCACTCTACAAAGTTCTCCCTTACACCATATCCCTTAACACCACATCTGAATGAGTCTTAAACACATCCAGGGATGGTGACTCCACCACCTCCCTGGGCAGCCTATTCCAGTGTCTGACCACTCTTTCTGTGAAGAATTTTTTCCTAAGGTCCAGTCTAAACCTACCTTGTTGTAGCTTGAAGCCATTCCCTCTTGTTCTATCGCTAATTACCTGTGAGAAGAGACCAGCACCAACCTCTCTACAATGTCCTTTCAAGTAGCTGTAGAGAGTGATGAGGTCTCCCCTCAGCCTCCTCTTCCTCAAACTAAACAGTCCCAGCTCCTTCAATCACTCCTCATAAGATTTATTCTCCAGGCCCTTCACCAGCTTCGTTGCCCTCCTCTGCACTCGCTCCAGCACCTCGATATCTCTCTTATATTGAGGTGCCCAGAACTGGACACAATACTCAAGGTGTGGCCTCACCAGTGCTGAGTACAGGGGGACAATCACCTCCCTCCTTCTGCTGGTCACACTATTTCTAATACAAGCCAGGATGCCATTGGCCCTCTTGGCCACCTGGGCACACTGCTGGCTCATGTTCAGCCACTTGTCAATGAGAACTCCCAGGTCCTTTTCTGCCAGGCAGCTCTCCAGCCACACTTCCCCAAGCCTGTAGCGATGCATGGGGTTGTTGTGGCCCAAGTGCAGGGCCCGGCACTTGGCCTTGTTGAAGCTCATACCGTTAGCATTGGCCCATCGATCCAATCTGTCCAAGTCTCTCTGTAGAGCCTCCAGTCTCTCTGTAGAGCCTCCTTTTGTAACAGGGTTTGGAAATTAGGTGTGAATTTGGCCACCATTATGAAATATAGTGCCTCCCTTCATGTAAAGGGCTCATGGATGAAATCAGACCTATATTTCAAAGAAATCATGAAGTTAGGATTTAAGTTGTTTGATCCCCCAAACCCGAAAGATTTTATAAAAAAATACTTGGAAAAAACAACGGAAGAGGACTAAACTGAAGGTACTTTTTCTGGTCTTTTACTGCCATGTGCTTGGAACTGATGGAGTACAAGACTTAAGCAAACAAATCTAAGTAGCTCAGGATCTGACATGTGGATTAGGAAAAACATGAGGCCAGATATACACACATTATTGAGAAATTTACAGCATTGGGTACAGACAGGAACAATCTCAGAGAAAGTAATGCAGTGTCCAAAACTTCTGAAGTTCTGGAGTCAAGTTTGCCTGGGAATTGCCCCAGTTTGTGCTGCCAGAGGAACTTTTCCCTGTGGTAGGCATTGTTCAAGTCAGCAGGATTTTTAAACGATGTTTTTAGTAAGGAGACACCAAATATTATTCAGCAGAAACTTACAGATTGTACGTAGGAGACTGTCAGGGTTTAATCTGCTGCAGATAACTGCTTGCATTGCCGTAATGCTGTAAACAGTCTCTGGTTATCTGACTTCACTCTTGGCATACCAATGCACATCCCAGTCACCAGGAATGTCAAAACAGATCCTCTTTCTGCTACGAGCCTCTGACCAAGGAGGTGAAGGGGACCTGCCGTTACTTCTCAGATAGAGAATGCCTATGACACAAATCTGAGCAGCTCTGGCCTCATCCTGTGGACGGTGATGGCACAGATCAGGTCACTGCAAGACACACCAGATCATTGCAAGGTGGTTTACCTTTCCTCCTTTCCTGGGAGGATCTCAAAGAGGTTTGGTGAAGGTGGCTGTTGCTGCTCTTGTGCCACTCAGGCTGCAGAGCTGCGCTGTGAAGTGGAACGAAACAGTGAGCAGGTGGCCTGAAAGCATGTCCCTCAGCTATCCCACCTTCTCTGGAGACTTCAGGGATTTGATTTGAAAAAACATGGCTTAATTAGCTCGTCAGACTCCCTGAACCTGCAAGTAATTGGGTTTTAATTCACTTTTCATGATATGCTTTGTTTTTATGAACCTTGTGTGGAGCTTTCACTATGTAAATAAATTATATTTTCGCTTTTTCCTCCTCTTCCCACACTGGGCTTATTTAATACTCACTTGGCTTGTATCTTAGAAGGAAGCAATCACAAACCGGAAAGACCAGAGCCCTTTAGTTTAAACACATACCTTATTCTGGAGCTGAAAATTTAGTTTAGTCTTAGCAAAATAACAAGCATATGCAGTTTTTGGAGGCATTTTTATTAATATATTAAAAAGCTTATTAAATCATTACTGCCTGGCTGCCTTAGTGTCTAAAGTCTGCCTAAAGATGTAAGGTTAACTCAATAATACAGCAGTCAGGTATCTACAGTTGGACTTCAGTGGAATTTGAGGTAGATCTCCAGGGAGCAGCAAAATACTGTGCAGAGCCACCTCAGCTAATGATGATTGAGATGGTTTGGTTATTGAAAGCAAGGCAGCAGCACAAGCATGGCCATATTATTATACAATAGAGCTCTCTAGCAAGCAGTCCCCTTGACAGGTTAGACTCAGTCCTGGTGGAGGACTGTGCCTGACAGGGAACCTTGTGATGCTAAAACGCATTGACTAAAACATCTGTTACTGTCAGCGTAACTCTCTCACATCTCTAACTCATTGCCCCAGCTGGATTTAGCTTTGCATCTGAAGTTAACAGCTTCATACTCTGTACGCTTTTGCTGGCGTTTCCAGCCCCTGCTGTGGAAATGGCACCTACTCCCCGTGTCCACCCCTCTGGCCTGGCAGCTCACGTGCCAGCCTACGCCCTCCATGTCAGCACGCTTGAGGATGGCAGTGTCCTGGCTACAAACGCAAGCCGTGTCCTCCCTTCTTACTGTGAGCAGTAACGTCCCGGTGATACAGAGGGTGTTGTACATCCAGCCAGCTGGGACCCATGGCCAGAGGTCAAAAAGCTTCACTGCCGTACACAGACTCTTTGGGGACCTGAGAGTCGCCCTCGAGGGCCTGCCTCTTGGGACAGGTATCCCATACTCTGTTTATTTTGACTTTACAGGGAACCTTTGTATCTGATTCACTTCGGGTTTATTTTAATTTATGGGATATAAGTCCATCCAGCCCTTTGCTGTCAGTAAGAGGGATTTAGGGCCACCAGACTGCCTTACCCTGGTCTGTAGGGGATTCCTAGGGAAGTGATGCTAAATTCTCTCCAGGAGTAGGTTCAAATAATGCTTACAGTAGACGTGCGCTCCATTTTTACATGCTTACATGCATGCAAAAAAAGAGAGCCCAGGGTTAAAATGCTCCCACAACTATGGACACTTATTTTGTTATCATGATCATGTTCCTTAAAGAGGAGTGATGTTAAAAAGGAATTAAGATTGCAAGGTTAAACACGGGGAATTTAGGAAACATCCACAGAAAAGTTATTTGAGCAATCTGCACCAATCTTCTCTCCCTGTCCAGTATTACAGTATTGAGCTACATTAAATAAAAAGAAGCTAAATGAAAGAGGATCTGTGATTCTGTGATTCTAACTCCTGCTTAATTTTGTATATTTTTACAAAGCCATAAGGGGCAGACATTCCCTCCTGTGGCGCGGTGCCTTGCAGAGCTAACCAGCTGAGTGAAGCCCTGTGTGGTAGAGGGAGGAGGTGGGAACCTGCTGCTGACCTCCCCGCAGGAGGAGCCCAGGTGCTGGAAGGAGAGGAGACCCAGGCTTCACCCTGGGTTTTATGCTGGGACGGCAGTGTGGGGAGCCGGGCAGCAGGGTTGTACTCCAGCTGTGGTAGAAATGGTCTCCTTTTTCCCCCCTTATTTGAGCGGTGCCCATGGTAGAGTGGCCTGTGGTGGGCCCTGAGGTGATCGCAGAGGAAGTCCTGCTCAACCTCAGCAGCCCCACTCAGGCTTATGGCAAATCTGGACCTTCGGAGGAATTTGGCTGCTAAATTCTGCCAGAGTGAACAGTAGTTTTCAGAGGGCCCCTGACTCCATCAACTGCAGGAGTTTTTTTTAGTCTCAGCACAGGGCGACCCCCTTTGCAAACATCAAGGGTCTGCTCCAGGATGGGAGAGTGCTAAAGCTCTGATGGGAAACATTTTAATACGAGGGGGGGAAAAAGTTCCTTAGCCTCTTTTTAAACATCATGTTTTGGCTGGAAGTTTCCAAAGGAGACCAACCTGAGAGAGATACCAAGGGTAGAAAGATTCAAACTGGGTGAAAAAAGTTGGACAAAGTCATCAGCAACTGAAAATAAGGCCTTGAAACAGCAAATCTGAGGATATTTTTAACTGCACCTGTTGCTATCTGTGCTGCCTGTCAAAACAAGAGCCTGTTTCATCCCTCCTGTGTTCTAACAGGTTGTGTTTGAGGTGTTCATGGACCACTTTTGTAGTCAGAGGGAAATATAGCTGCTTGTGAGATGGTCACAGCACTGGGCACCGCAACATCTCAGATCAGGGAACAAAGAGAGATACATTTTTTGAGTCTGTCTTTAGAGTGAAATTGAATGAAGCAGAAGTTAAATATTTAACTGGAATGTAGTCAGGAATCTAACCCTCCGTGTAAAAACAAGCACAATCAACTTAAAATGCCGAAAGAGACTTTTTATTTCTCTTTTCATATTTTGTTCAAAACTATTAAAATGTACCAGAGAATACCAATTCAAACTTGTAAAAATCTTTACTGTAAGAAAGGAAAATCTCATAACAGCTGTAGCTGAGACAATACTTTTGATTTATCACACTTCTGAGATAATTAAGCTAAATATTCAGACTGTATGTATGCCTCCAGGCAAATGCTTAATCATCCACTTTTTTCTTGTTGCTGTAAGGGTAGTTATTTATGGTAATTTGCCCGTGATGAGTGGAAAGCAATGCTTCTGATCTTCATCTTCCTTCACTGTTCTGCTGGGCATGCTGAACTGCAGATAGCACACTGTGGTATATTAACCGTGTGAAGGGATTTATGGTCACCGTTCTCACAGATGCTAATGGAGTTCATGTACATTCATAAATCCTGCAAGCTTCCAGATGACAGCATGCTTACTAACTAGCCGATCTGTCTAGAAAATATTGAGAAATATACAATGATTGTCCTAATTTGCTTCAGGCTTGAGGCTCCCTGGAGAACCTGTGTGAGCTGAAGATCCTTGGAAAGTATAATCAAATTATGGAGTGCATACAGCAAGTGGTTTCTGTGCACAGTTCAAATTCCACAATAGTAAGCCCTCTCCAATGAAAGGCTAAAATCCCAACCTGACACCCCATCCCAAAGGTATTCTTTGTGAGACAGGCAATGGAAGAGCAATGGGGACAGTCAGGTCTCCCTGGCCGCTGGGCCAGTAACTGCCAGGAGGATACAGAAGATCCTTACCATGAGTTCACCCATGTGTAAACTCATACACACCTTTCCTGTGCTGCCAAAGGTGCTCACGGGAGGTAAGGATTGAATGCTAATCTCAATAGTGATTTGAATGATTGCCCTTGCAACCCGAAGAAGGTTGAAGAAGGGATGAAGACAGGCTAGACAGCCCCAGGTGCAGCACAGCGTCTGCAGCCTTGACCCTGAGCCCTCAGGGATGAAAGGTGATCTAGTAGTATTAGATCTATTGCTCATAGGTTGTGTAGTTAATTTCACAAGTTCATAGACATACTGGTCAGAAGGGATCCCAGGAGGTCTTCACTCCATGCTCCCACTCAAAGTGGTGCTACCAACAATACTAGATCAAGTTGTCTGTGGCTTTGTCTAGCAAAGTCTGATAAACCTCTAAAGATGGTGATTCCCAGTCTCCCAGTATCTCGTTTCAGTTCTGCACTACGTTCTAGGTGGATGAATTTTTCCTAATGCTCAGCCCGAACTTACCAATCTGCAATCTGTGGCCTTATCCCTTGTTACACATCTGCCACTACTGAGAAGACTTTGTCCATCCTCTTTGCAATTGCCCCTTCAAGTAATTGTTGCCCCTTCAAGGCTGCTATTAGATCCCCCTCTTAGCCTCCCCTCTACCAGGCAAAGCAAGCTCGAAGTCCTCAACGTTTCTTTGCAGGCCATGAGCTCCAGCTCCCTTGACCACCCTGGCAACACTCAAATGGTCCCTCTGCAGTTTTGCAATATCTTTCTTTAGCTGGGGACCTCAAATTTGTCAAAAAATGCAACAAGTCTAATCCAGTGGTTTTACTGCAGGGGATGTACTGGCACCCTGGAGTCCGGTATGAGTGGTCATGCAACACAGAATCTGATCTTATTGTGTTTGTGATGTAGAAACACTCTGTGCATGTGCGTGTGGATTGTGTATGGAGGCAGATACTGCTTAGGTTAGGACGGTCCTGAAGCACAGGCTCAGCAGCTGCCCGAGCCTCTAGAGCATCCTGGAGAACAGGAATGGAGCTTGATTAAACAAAAGTGCATTGAGTGTAGATTACAACTGACATACATGAGCTGGCTGCATTTCTGTGAAACCCCCTGATTAGCCAAAGTTTTAAGTTTGCCTTTTCTTCAAGAAGATAAGCAGATCAACAAATCTCTTTCATTCAAGCACTAAACAATATCTTTATAGCAATACTTTTCAAGTCTGTAAGGTTTGTACAACTAAGCCTGATTAACTTCCTAAGTATATAGGGCTTTTTATGCTATATGTTATAACAAAAAAATGTGATCCAGAGTTGTCTTTGGAAAGAAAACAATTCTGTTGCAATCACAAAGAGGGCTGAAAAGAATTGCTTTAAATTTATGTATTAATTAGCATTTCTATATCACTCATCCTTGAACATCCAAACCTTTGGAGCCCTAAAATGATTTGCTAGAACTTTGACAGATGTGATAAGAAGAAGGTATTCCCATCATTTGTTCCCAAGGCCAAGTTCTTCAGTGCTGCTGAAAATGCAGTTTTCTTGGCACAAATAAAGACATTTTTTTTGAACAAAATTAGGATTTTTTGGCATACTCCATCTGGCAGCTTTAAGGAACTTTAGAACATCTGAGGAGAAAAAACTGGAATGGGAAAGGAAAACTGACGTATCTGACGCCATGCATGGCCTTTGCTTACGGGCTTTGTTTGGAGGATGCTGGACTTCTCCAGCTCTGTTGCACAGTCCATGTGTTATTCATACCGAACCTATCTGTTAAGGCCAGATGCGACTAGGGGCAGCTCTGTACTTTTCCAGCAGCCCACCTGCTTATATCCATCTCTCCACCCTGCCAAGACTACCGTGTGATACAAAAAAGCAGGCATACACTACACTGTGTGATTCCTGGTTTTTGGGTAGTTCTGCCACCCCTGTGGCATACGATTCTTTCCTCGTGATGCAAACTGTGGCCAGCGGGTATGTGTGCGCTGCAGATAATTTTTGGGTGGTATTCATTTCAAGTCAAGCTAGAAGTTTGTGAGTTGGCCGGATCTGAAGTTTGTTATATGAGCTCCCTTTGCAGTCATGGGACAGGAATAGGCACCTTTGGAGGGTGACTAACACTGACAGCCAAGCGACGTGGCTCAAGTTAGGTCCACTGGAGATTAAAGTTAGGTCCTTCTGGGGATTAAAGTGAAATAGCATTCTCTTACAATTCACTACGCTGCCAGGGGTAAAAAGTCGTGTCTGTTTCTTCGTACATCTTTTCACAAAGCGGTCTGGCTTTTTCCCTTGTTCCTCCTACATCCAGGCTCAGGCTCAGTTTTGACAGGTTAGAGACCGGAGCCAAACAATTGTGGGTGACAATCAATAGGGATTATTGTCGAGGGTACAGTCATAAAACTGTATCACTAAGAAGAAAAAATAGAGGCTGTAGACATTAAAATTAATGTTTATGAATTGTTTGCCAAAAAATAATTTATTAGACAAGTAACACTGGTCCAATTTTCCTGATAATTCTTTGTTTATAACATCCAGCATTCCTTCACTTTCGGTTGTGATATATCACTTATTTCTTTAGGACTATTCCAGCAAATAAGAAGACCATATTAAGCCCTAACAGGACCTCTGGGATACAAAACACTGACTAAATACTTTGAATTCATTCACCTTTAAAAACATAAAATAAATCACAAACTAATCAGATTCCTCATTGAAACTCGCCTGTAAACCATACGTATTTTTGAATCCAGTTTCTCAAAATGTCCTCCTTATTACACCAGCCTTCTCCAGTGATTCTTTTCTAATCTTCGAGGCACAGCAACAAATCAAGCACAGTAACTGTGTTTCTAAAATGCACTAAAAAAAAATTCCTTAGAATGTTAAAACTATAAGCATACGTCATCACACGTGTTTTATTACCTGTGCATGTTTGCAATAGGTAAAGTCATACGGCTAAAGAGTAAGAGAAGAAAAGAACCCTCTATATCATTCACACATCTGGAGAAACAATTTTTCTTTCGACCGATGATGTCATCTTCCTAGTACAAAGTGCTGCGGAGGGCTCAGAGATAATGCAATAACTCTTCTTGTAGTCTTTATAATTTTTCAGTGATCTGGTTTGTAATTGTTTTTACTGCACATGTGCCTGAAACAGATGCAAAAGCACGTTTTAGGAAAGAAAACCACCAAAACCTCTTGGAATTTCACAAGTTTCAGGTGGAAGTATTCGAGCAACTGTGACTGTCTCAGTTTGCCTGGGCAGCAGCAGTCCCAGCCGCTTTGGCAGGGCTTCAGTGTGAGTGTGCCACCGTGCACGTGTCCCACTGAGTCGGGGAGCAGGACTGAGTATGTGGAGGTGTAACACACCATTCAGTGAAGGTATAACATGAGAATATAGAGGGTATGAGGCCTCTAGAAGGTAATATGATTATTAAGAGAGATATCCTGATCATCCAGCCTGCTATCCTCACTCCTAAACCCACCATCATACATCTTTATGCAAAAAGATGATGAAGCCGTCCAACAAACACTGTGTGCGGTTCAACAGAAACAGTAAGAAGGCTATGAAACAGGAAAGAGTAGAATTTACAGCATGGAAAGACTACCCAAATGAGGGAACAGAGGCCCCATAAAACATGGCAGGTCAAGCGTAAATAGAAAATAAGAGAGCTGCAGAAGAATTGAAGTGTGCCTTGCAAAGGGGGATAACAAAAAGCTATTCAAGTAGCTCAAAAGCAGGAATGCAGTAAGGAAACTGGTAGGACCAGTTAATGACCAACATGTATGAGGGACACTCACAGATGATGAAGCCAGAGTAGCAAAGATCAGTGAATTCTTCGCATCAGTCTTCATGGTAGAAGACCTTGGGCAGATTCTTTGGCAAATAGGTCAAAAGAGCTAGATCAGGTTGAGATGAAGATACAGGGTGTAGCAGTCTAAACAAGTAAGCTACAAGCTAACAAGTCATGAGAACTGGACGGCATTGATTTGGGACGCTCCATCCCAGGCATCCCTTGGGGCAGAGCGGTAACGAGGCAGCTCATGGGAGTACCTGTGGAGATCAGGCTTACGACTGGAAAACGTCATGTCCAAGTGTAAGCCAGAGAAATTGTTCTCACCACCTGGACCTCTGCTGTGGTCTGTGAGCTGGCAGCTCCTGTCTGCCCCGCTCTCCTCATCCTGTCCAGCTCAATAGACACTCTTCAAGGCATGATCTGTCTTCATCTGCACAGGTCCCAAAGCCAAGCTGGCACCTACCTCCCACAAACTTACCTGCTTGGTGTTTGAAATTTCGTGGTTGGTACTTGCTTCTGCCATTAGGTACATTTGAAAATCTTGCCTTGAAACATATTTTGAAGTTAAAGTTTTTTTTGGTTTCTCGTTACCACACGATTTCTCCCATGCCAGCTATTCTTTGATTTCTACCAGAAGAAGGATTAACCCTGGACTAATCACTGGATGGTGTCACTTGCTGTAATGGTGTTGCAAACCAGATGCACACACTTACACACTTTCAATGCTGTGTGTATAGCATTCATGTATGAAAGTTGCTCATATAGACATTTCCCAGTCTTCCCGACTCAGCATGGACCGTGTCATTCAGCTCCACTGGAAACCTCTAACTATTGATATTAAATGATTTTCATACAGAGAAAAATGCGGGCGCTAGTGGCTTGATCTGAGCTCTTCTACAGTGTTGCTGTGTGTGTTTCTGTATGTGAGGCTGTTCATTGCTACGTATATACAAGTGCTGGGCAAAACGGGGTCACATAGATTTACAGTAGATAAACATGTGCCTTGAATATGCTGCTTTTATTTATATGTTATAGTTTACTTTTTTTTTCATATCTTGATCTGAGACTTATTAAATTGCCATTAGAAAACACTGCATGGCAAACATTACCTTTATGGCACCGTGTCCAAGACGCTTTAATGATGAAGAAGGAGAAAGAAAATGAAATGAAGACATTCTGTTAAAATGAGATGCTTATTTGCTATAGACCTCCACACATTGTTGGGACCTCTGTTAGTAATACCTAGAAAACCGCTAGGAACTCAGGAAATGATGGACTCTCATAGGAGACACCCCTCTTGTCTAGAAGACTCCTAAAATCTTGACAGAACAGAAAACTGTGGTTGACAGTCCCTATTTTGGAGTTTGGGAGAACTGGAGATGGTTTGCTGGGTTAGGAGGCGCAGCAAGAAGAAGGTGCAGAAGGTGTTATTGCAGAGCCTGGCTTATCTTCACAGCAACAGAGGCTGTTTGTAAAATCACCCTATCGGCATCAGCATACAGACAATTTAGAGGAGTCTCAAATATTCTGGTGAAAAAACCCCACCTTTAATTCATGTTCAGAAGGAGTTGCTCCACTGCTGATGTAAAGGATAGAATTTGCTGTCTTTGGGATGGAAATTGTGATGAAGGGCCTGGGGGACTATGTCTTCATCTTCACAAGGATTTTATGAGAGCCTGCTGATTCTCGCAGATGCTCCAGAAACGCTGACTGAAGATCTCTGCACCCTGCTTGGCTCTGTATCATTTCTGAGCAACTCATGAGAACTATGGCTCAGAGGACCATGCTGAGTGACTGATGGTTCAGACTCTCTTCTTAAATGTCCGGAGGTAGACTCTGTCTTTGCGTTGCTGAGATGTTTGCGGCAAACATGTAGAGTTGATCCTGCCAGGCACTGAACACACGGGATGGAGTCAGTAACGAATGTAAATACAGAACTGGTTCCTTTGACAAAATTATTTAAGGGCCTAACCCCACAATCAGACCCCTTTCTGGACTAAGCCAATGTACTCTGCTTTGGGTATCCCCCACCCAAAGATCTTACATGAAATATCAGTGCCCCTAACAAGCATGGTGTTTTTTTGGTCCAGGATATATGGGGGGAGATTTTGTAGGAGATGGCGGGGGTGTGGGGGTTCAGGGCAAGGAGATCAGAGGGATGAGAATTCTGGGTCCTTCTAAGCTTGAGGGGAACAATTAATTGAGAGCTCATCTTGAGAGAGGTCAAGTTGCTGTGCTGTAATCATCTTAGCAGGGCATCCTCCACAGCCAGGAGCCCATGAAAAATTAGATTGTCACTAGGGCACTCAGCAGAGGGGCAGGTCCCAGGGGCATGGGCCAGGTTTTTCTGATCACTCGTTACAGCCTATGCACCTTTCTTGAGGAGAAGGTACTAAAGTGCTATCCTGGTCTTATCCTTCATCCTTCCACATGTCCAGGATGAGCTACGCAAGTCATTTTAGGAATAGCTTTCATCTAGTGCTTTTCTGAGACAAGCAGTAGTAACAATTCTCATGGTATGCTGAAGTCCTCTGCCTATTAGTCAGGACATTTTCCCTTCATCATGAAAGTGCTAATTAATGCTAGCTGGGATAATCGTCTCTGTGAGAGCAGCGTGTCCTCAGTGACAGGTACGTGCCAAGCTGGGGCAGGATCAGCATTAGTCATCTTCCCTGACATCTCCTAGTGGTAGGAGTTGGATGCTGCCCAAGCCCTCCCTTGCCTCCTCTGCACAGGAGGGGAATCATAGAACAGTTTGGGTTGGAAGGGACCTTAAAGATCATCGAGTTCCAACCCCCTGCCCTGGGCAGGGACACCTCCCACTAGACCAGGCTGCTCAAAGCTCCATCCAGCCTGGCCTTGAACACTTCCAGGGATGGGGCATCCACAGCTTCTCTGGGCAACCTGTTCCAGTGCCTCACCACCCTCACAGTAAAGAATTTCTTCCTGATATTTAATCTAAATGCCACATCCCCTTCCAGGGCTGTGTCAACCCCCCCCAAACTTCCATACATCTCACTTGAACTCCTTTCAATCTGCTGTCCTAAAAGTTTAATAAAGGTAATGACAGTTGTCTGCCCCAGGCCACCCCTGTAAGCCGGCAAAGAGTGCTGTGATCTCGTAAATCAAGTTGTAAATTGCCTACATATCTCTCAGATTTTGTTAGTTTATTTGTTTCAGTTTTCCTCTGCAGCTCTCAGCTGGTGCCGGACTAGGGAGACCAGATCAGATCAGACCGACCACAGATTCAAGCCAGCATGGCAAATCTGGAAAAATTTCTCTTTTTTTTTTTTCTTCCCAATTTTGCAATACAGCAGCAGCAGCAAGTTAGCTTTTGAGCCAGCACCTCGCAGTCCCTTGTGACTATCACAGATACAAAAATCATGTGATGTTGCTTAGTAACACTCAGATGTGAGAACTGTACATGTCACAAGGACTGCACTGTATTTAATCAAAAGTAACAGATACTATATAAACACACCAAGTTCAGGGGCATCTGCTATTAATCCAACAGAGCAAGGGTAATAGTGCTACTCATAAATTTGAAATTCTCTACATATTAAATAGGAATTGCTGACAACATGGCACTTACCATACAATCTGTAAAAGTGGGGAAAAATACGATTTGCTGGCCATTGATAAATCAAAGAAATTAAACCTACGGAGTAAAATCAAGACACAGTGAAGGCAGTCTGTCAGAATCAAACAAAACAGCATCCAAATTAACCCGGGCAGGATCCAGACTCAGGCTATAGCCACAGATCAAAACATTCCTCTGCATATAAACATCCTGCCGTGGGGGCTGATCAACATCTCACATTAGTAATACTATATTCCCCAAGAAGGGCTTTCAAGGCACACATCAGCACAAAAGATGTGAAGTTCAAAGCCAACAATAAGAAAACAATTAGAAACAAACATCTACTCAAGGACTCCACCAAGAAGGGCAAGCTTTTTTATTAGCACAATAATCCCTGCAGTGGCAGAGGAGAGCACTCAGAGAAATCAGAGAAGAGACAAAATAGTCTGCAAAAATTAGAATAACAATATACTAGCGGACAGTATTTTATACTTGCAGAGGGGGGAAACAAAAACCAGAGAAAGGATAACACAGCAATAAATAAATAAAAAAATTCAGACTTTAACACCCCACCCCCAATGGGCTTCAATTTATCTTACATATTTTTATATTGCTCTTACCCCCAAATTGGAACACTTCACGGGTTTTAATGTATTTATGAACATGTAACCTTTCTGATAAAGGGATTATCCCTATTTTACATGCAGGGAAATGACATCTTACACAGGTATCCTGTGAGGAAGCAGTGAGTTGAATCTGTCCTTTCCAGTGTGAGGCCAATCTGGGATGGCTCTTCTTTTCCTAACTGTAGCTTTTCTCTAATCTCATGTCGTCACGCAGTATATATGTGTTTTAGGATGAAATGGATGTATAATGCTGTCTTATTCCATCAGGAAAATCTATTTCTTTCCGCTACAGATGAACCCGTCTGCATCTGCGCTTACACTTCAGGAATTCCTTTTCTCTACCCAGGCTTGCTTCAGCTCCCAGGCTTTTGCTGCAGCTGTTAGAGAGAACACCCCATAGTTACTGCGACGGCGCTAATCACAAAGTGTTAAAATAAACATTACTTCTTACATTAAAAGAAAACTATGCAATGGCCGTGCTGCTGGATCATGTTCTTTAGTCTTCCCTCTCTCTGTTTTCTGACAACTGCTCCATCAAGGGCTTTACCTGCACCATCCCAGCATTGCCCCCGTTACTGCTCTGGCTGCAGATACTTCAGACCGCTCTGGAATTAGCTTGTCTTTTCCAGTATTTACTGTTCTTGGGATTTTTTAGTTTGCTTCGCAAATGTAATCTTGGTGAACTGACACTGAGGAAGCACCAAGGACAGATGTTTGCTTAGAGGTTTCCTGTGCAGTAGTGCAATCCAGGAAGAGACACGAGGCCACTGAGGATGTCTCAACCACAGGTGAGACCTTCCTGGCAGGGAAACCCCAGAAAGTGGTTGCAGGAGGATATTTGCCCCATCTGAGCAGCAGCCCTGGAATCCTCCTACTAGTGCTTTTGCTGAAATGCAGCATCCACAGCACTTCTTTCAGATAGGGAAGGCAGTATGATCAGTCATCCCCAAATGTTCACTGTCTTTCCTATCAGCACTTTGATGTGCTGTGTCATAAAAGTGTTGAGGAACTTTGTCTATGATCTAGTAGAAGATTTTTACTGTTCAAAACTATTTGAACTATTGAGCCGGCAATGTGTGCTTGCAGCCCAGAAAGTCAATCACATCGTGGTCTGCATCAAAAGAAGTGAGGCCAGCAGGTCAAGGAAGGTGATTCTACCCCTCTACTCTGCTCTGGTGAGACCCCACCTGGAGTACTGCATGCAGCTCTGGGGCCCTCAGCACAAGAAGGACATGGACCTGCCGGAATGGATCCAGCAGAGGGCCACAAAGACTCTCGTGAGACCCCGCCTGGAGTACTGCGTCCAATTCTGGAGCCCCTACTACAAGAAAGATATGGACGTGCTGGAACGTGTCCAGAGAAGGGCCACGAGGATGATCAGAGGAATGGAGCACCTCTGCTACGAGGACAGGCTGAGAGAGTTGGGGTTGTTCAGCTTGGAGAAGAGAAGGCTCCAGGGAGATCTTATAGCGGCCTTCCAGTACCTAATGGGGGCCTACAGGAGAGATGGGGAGGGACCCTTACAGGAAAGAGGGGTAATGGTTTTAAACTGAAAGAGGGGAGATTTAGATTGGATATCAGTAAGAAATTCTTTACTGTGAGGGTGGTGAGGCACTGCCCAGGGCAGGGGTTTGGAAATAGATGATCTTTAATGTCCCTTCCAACCTGAACCATTCTATGATTCTATGATTCTATTTCTTCAGAAATATAAAGCAAGATGAATCTGAGTTAGAGGAGGAGGAGGAGGAGGAGGTATTTATACCAGAGGAATGAATCCTTGCAGCATTTTTCCTGCGTGAACACTATCCGTCACTGATGGCCAGCGTTACCTGCCGCTCTGCTGTCCTGTGCTCAACAGCCTGAGAGGAAAGGAAAGAATGGGTGGGGGAGGACCACGCTGCCCTTCATTTCACACCATAAGTTTTTTCTTAATTTCATTTGAGAAAATATAAATCTCTCTGGAGTGGGCTGTCAGCATGAGCTGGTTTGGGGAGGGGGGTTACAGAGAGATTGCCCTGGGGTAAAATCAACCTCCCCCTCCTGATTTGCTCAAATCTTTGGCAGCCCCTAGGAACGTAAACCAAGTAATTTTGTAACTGTGCCTTATTAAAAACAAGTTATAGAGAAAAAAAAGAAAAAGTTTTAAAAGTGAATAGGAGTGGTGATGAGTTCCAGACATGGTCCTGAGCGGCAGGTGGTTAACGGGAACCTTCCGAGGAGCTGCGCTTGGGAAGGTGCCCCAGGGACGGGCTCTGCAGTCGTATCTGTTAGCAATAATTTCTCCAGCAATTCTCTGAGCTTGTGAAATAAATATAGGGTCCAATAAAATAGATGGTGCTTGTATTTAATGATGACTGTGCTCAGAAAGAGCTTGCACTGAGTCAAGAGGGCCATAAGGTGAATGAAGAAAGTGGAATGTAACCTGAAGAATATTATGCAGCTATGAAGCTACATTTGGATCGATTAAATGGATAAGGAGAGGAAAAAATCAATGTGGGTCCTCCACTCTGGGATATGACTGTGAATGCATTACTCTTAATCCTCCAAGGACACTTGCCAAGCAAATTCCCATAAGGGCATTTCCATCTTTCACTAACTGCCCTCAAAATGAAGCCCATTCGATGAACTCAATCACAAGGCAAGATTTTCCAGGGAACCTAGATCCAAGAAAATCAGCCTGCTATAACTTCCAAGCACAAAGCACAGACATCAGCTCCGGCTGCAGGTCCTGCGTTCATTACCAGGGTTACTTGAGATGCTGGTTTCTGCACAGAGGTTGGGTGCTCCACCCGTTCTGAGAAAGAGTGGCCAATGAAAGGAACAGTGAATTTGGGACATTGTGAATGAAGCACGTTTCAATAATAGTGCTAACCAGCACCATATCCTTATGACACAAATGTTTAGACAACATCTGGTCTGCTAGAGTTCATTTCTATTAAGAAGAGAAAATGATCCTACCGTGAGGTTTTAATGTTGAACCATTCTGTTCACTCATTAAGGCTAATGAAACTCTGTTTCTCCAAAAGTAGAGAAACCAAATAGCAATCAGCCATTTCTTTGCTCTGAGTTTCAAGCCTCTGCCAGTTAAACCTCAGGCCTAGAGGTCTCCCTTTTAGCTTGTTCTGGGACCTATAACCTTCCACTTTTTTTTTCACTTTGCCATAAACCTTTGGGAAAGATAGCCAGTGACATTTCTGCATTAACATGCCATTTTGTTTTAGTGAGTTGTGCTACAGAAGCCACTGTTATTTCAGCTATTTGCGTTCATAATGGAGCGTAACTCTTCCTTGAAGGTATCATGAGAGGATGTCAGCAGTTTATACCCCATCCATAATGCTGATTCAATAGAAATGGCCAAAATACCTCTAAAGAATTAGCCATAAACTTTGTCATTAGTCAAGGTGGATTGCCAGGGACACTAACCCAGAAGAAGCACCCTAACAGTCACAGAAGTCAGTCACTCCATCACAAGTGACAGCAATACCTGATTAAGCAAAACTGGTGAAATATTTTAGAAGTCTCCTCAAGACAAGCCCAGTTCCAAGTTCTGCTACCCACAGGCTTCTGAACAGTAGATTTCAACTGAGATGAAGAGACAAATATTAGAGAATCCTCTTTTTTTTTTTTCATACCAGTAAATAAACCAATTTTTAAAAATTGGGGCAGTGCTAATTTTGTTTGTTTCTTTCTTTGAACTTTGTCCAAATGCAGTACCTTTCATTTTTAAGCTATTTTCATTGTTCTGTAATGATTTTGCCAGTGACGCTTGCTTCTCTTCTAATTTATAGAGCTGCTCCTGAGTGTTGGGATCATGGTAGACAATAAAATGGAAGCGTTAGCCTTCTTTTTCACTGTGCCCTCTCTTTTTCATCCAAGAGAAATTAAACTCTGTAAGGAAACCTGTAATTCTTTTTGCAGCCATTTTCAAATGCTGTATCTCATTCAATGTTTTCAGGTGGAATAATGATTCTTTAAGAGAATGCCCAATCTGTTTATGTGTTGTGAGGTTTTAATTGGACACCTTGAAGCAACTGCGATGAATCGCAGTGCACCGGCCGTTGCACGGGGGAGCAGCAGGTCTTGCAGCCAGGAGAATGCCAGTATGAGACCCACCTCCCGGGATGACAACGTGCTGTGTGGCTCCTGGAGAGCCACTGCAGACTGCCTGGGGCTGTAACACTTTATTTCGTCTGTAACAGATGAAATGTAAAGTTCCCTTTTGCAAGGAAGCCCTTATAACTCAGGTCTGGTTTATTCATTTGATGCTAAACTGCTCTGAAGGGTCAGTGCCTTATTGCTATGTGGAGCAGAGGAGGTCGGTGTGAAGGTCATGACTGGTTCACAAGGCTGTGTGATGGGGTTCATCAGGACCCACCAGCAACAGAGGCTCACACATGTGTCACTGCAGCACTGGCATGACACATGTCTACCAAGGGCATCGCCATCTCTGTGGGAGTGCTAACTGTTTGGCCACTTATGTTGACATATTGTTGGAAATTTAAAAGCAGATCATGCCCAAGGCAAGGTTCACCCCTGCAACAGAGCATCAGAGAGAGCCTTGAATTTGCAATAAACAAAGTCAGAGCTGCTGACCGGAAAAGCTTGTAGCATGCAGGCCTTCTCCAAACCTTTGGAGCTTGTGCCTTTTCCAGGTTGCCATGAAGCTCCTCGCAAATGCACCTGTGCCCACGTGTATGTCTGTGCTGCAGGTAAGAGCACGTGCCGGAGGCTACCCTTAGAGCAGCGCCACAAGTATACTTGAAGAAATGGTAAATAAGGGGATGGAAGAGTCCTGGAAAATGAATACAGGAGAATAGTACCTGGGAGAGGATGCAGAAAGGAAAACAGGGTTGTTCATATGAAGAAAACATGGTTTGGAGACAAAAGCACGAAAATGAGATGGAGTTGGAAGAGAGAGTGCAAATCTGCTGTGGGAAGCAATGGGGAGCTGGGAAAGGGCATGGACAGGCTGAGTATCTTTGTAACGTGCGGTAGTAAAGAAAGCCTGGCAACACCTCTCCTAGGAAATTAAACAGGCCTGGGAACATCCCCGAGCACTGCAACTTGACTGTCTGTACTAGCCCTAGCTGTTTATCGGGGATAGTTTGCAAATGGCTGCAGTTTTGGAGGCTAAGAGATCTACCTGTAGGCCACTCTGGGCCAGCTGGCCTTTCCTTCAGAGGACAGTCCTAGGCACATTTCACTGACCAGTACAGATACAGCCTTTTTGTTTGTGATTTTTAGATCACGTGCCATCTCAAGAGGTCCTGGGCATGGCTGAAGCGCCTGCAGAGGAGTGAAGCGTTGTCCTGCTTCATTAGGCTGGCAATGTAGAGCCTGGTCTCACAGCTCGTGTGAGGTGGGTTGTGTTGTGTTTGTCTGTAACACGAGGCCGGGTCTCACGGAGCAGGCAACGAAGCCCCAGTCGGAGCGTGCACAGCAGTTCTGGTCCTTGCTGCCCCTGCAGAGTGCTGGCTGGTGCGTGTGCGCAGTAGAAGCAGCATCAAAATGATGCTAGGTTGGCTCAGGGATTTTTCCAAAGAACAAGTCCTGCTCCAAAGGACTTAGATCTTACTGTTTAGAATAGGTTGAAGAAGTCAGGTTGGGAAACAGAGGGACAAAGGCTGCAAGATGCTGGATGGGATAATCAAAGCCCAACATGAAGGTGTGTTCCGAGGGATGAGCGGAGCCTCAGAAGAGCCCAGAGCCACTGAAGCATACACAGAAGAACAATCAAATATGCCAAAAGCTCCATGAGGTGAGAACAAGAATGTGAAGCTCACCAAAGACTCTGGAGGTTGCCAGCCTCAATGGTGCAGTGCTGACAAACAGTAACGTAGGGGATCAGGAAAGAACTGGTAGAGGCATAGGGGGACAGGTCTGGAAGAGCTAACAGATACATGGAAGAGAGATGGCAGGGTGTTCACCGCAGATGCTTTGTGAGAGGTCATCAGAGGCATTTTAAGAAGCAATGAGAAGATGCAAGAAAACATTTGTCTGATGATGTTGAAGAGGGAAGGCTTTCTCTGTAACAGCAGTTACCTGAAATAGCAGTGTGATACTGCAGAAACTATTCTGTCCCTCCCGTAACACATAGCCATCTGTTTATCCCTCCCTCCCTTCCTTCCTTCCTTCCTTCCTTCCTTCCTTCCTTCCTTCCTTCCTTCCTTCCTCCCTCCCTCCCTCCCTTCCCTTCCCTCCCTCCCTCCCTCCCTCCCTGCAAACACGTACAAACTGGAACGCTGCAGGTCTAAGGCAAGCAGATGGTTTGCAGGCAGAAAGAGATGTTCAAGCTGCCTGGCCCAGAGGCATCACTACACATCTATTCAGACCAGGGTCTATTTTGGGCCTGGCCCCCTCCTTGGCACAGTCCCGAGCTCCTCCTGTGACTCTGCCAAACTCTGAGCTGAGTCTCCTTTTTTTGACAGAACTGGCACATGTTGTTCTTCATTCACAATCTGTTTTTTAGAGACATTTTTACAGCAAATAGCCAAAGGAAACATTTTATTACATATCAAGACAGCCCAGAAATAGTGAAATGAAGGTGAGAAACGTGTTATCAGGAATTAAAATAATCATTAAAAAAAGATGTTTGAGAGCAGGTTAGCTCATGCCTTTGTGTTACTTTTTATGACTCCTACTATTGCATTGTCAGGTCCTGGCACAGCACCATGTCTGGAGCTCCAGCCTGTACTGCTGACTGCAAAATAAGCACTCGCTTTGGAATGCTTTTCTCATTTTGTAAATCATATTTCCCAAGAAAATCAATGAATAAGTGACCCAGACAGTTGGGTTTGCTCACTCCAATGGTGCTGCAAAGCCTGGGATGTCAAGGCCTGTCTGTGCCTGACGCCTGATGCTTCCACCATGCATTTGAACACTGGTTAAAAGGAGCAGGAACAAACCCACCTCCCCACAGCCTCCCAGCAAGGTGTGCAGGTGAGGGCTCCTCTCTAAGAAAGGCACCTGCCCTGCCGCCTGGTTTGAATGAGCCACAGCCGCTCAACTGCTGATCACAGAATCACAGAATGGCAGGGGTTGGAAGGGACCTCTGGAGATCATCTAGTCCAACCCCTCTGCCAGAGCAGGGTCACCTAGAGCAGGCTGGACAGAAATGCATTCAGGTGGGTTTTGAATATCTCCAGAGAAGGAGACTCCACCGCCTCTCTGGGCAGCCTGTTCCAGTGCTCTGCCACCCTCAGAGTAAAGCAGTTTTTCCTCATGTTGAGATGGAACTTTCTATGTTCCAGTTTGTGCCTGTTACCTCTTGTCCTCGTGTCCTTCAGGCACCACTGAAAAGAGTCTGGCACCATCCTCTTGACACCCACCCTTTAGATATTTATAATCATTGATGAGACCCCCTCTCAGTCTTCTTCAGGTTAAACAGTCCCAGGTCTCTCAGCCTTTCCTCATAAGAGAGGTGCTCCATTCCCCTGACCATCTTCATAGCCCTCCGCTGGACTCCCTCCCTGACCTTCTTGAACTGGGGATCCCAGAACTGTACGCAGTACTCCAGATGTGGCCTCACCAGGGCAGAATAGAAGGGGAGGATGATCCATATTTCCAGCACTGAGCTCTCCAGCAGCCCTGCAATAAACACAAAAACCGCTTCCACGTTCTTGTTCTTGAATATTTGCCACCAGTGGTTCCTGAAGTGGTTGCATATCTCCTGTCAGTCTGCACTGCTTCCGCGCCTCACAGATGCTCCTCTAAGTGCCTCTTGCCAATGACAGCTTTTCCTACAAGGGTAGCCATGGAGCAGAAGGGTTGTCCTGTGAGCCCAGGGGCTGTATCTGTGCTGGCACATGGGACATGCCCAGTGCTGGTGCTGAGGCCATCACTGAAACAACAGGATGCTTGCACTGAAATGGCTTATCGGGAATGCCTCCTGAACTGTGTCCAGTGACTGGGCATGGTGGGTTAGCTGTTCTGCTCCAAAACAATGCTGGGATTGTGCTATCAACAGGGCAGACAGCCTGGGGTGTTCCCAGGCACTCAGGTACAAACCAGGCTATCTAGCCAAGTGAAAGGGATGGCTGTGCAATGTCTTCCCTGAGTAATGGGGTAACCGGCCCCTCTGAATTTGTGTAGGGCTAAGGCTCTGGGTCTCTCAGAGCAGACCAGCTGCAGGTTTCCTAGTCTTGGCCATCCTGAAATTTTGCCCATCAGGAAACCGAAGATCTTCAATGAAGGTAAGAATGGGAAGGAGAGAGAAAATTTTCCCTCCCCAACTCATTCCTACTTACAGACCTTGTTCTGCAACAGAGCGCAGTGCTGGCATGGTGAAAGGAATCCTTCTCTTGGGAGGTTGTGTGGATGGATGGATGGACGGATAGATGGATGGATGGATGAAGGGATGGAGGACAAAGACCAAGTGAGAAAGAATATTTACAAAATATTTAAAGGCTGTAAATACAAACATAAAAGAAAGATAAAGACAACTAAAAGACTGTCTTCCTAGGACTATCTTTTTATTTACCCACCACAAGGCATACAGCAACACCTTCTAACTTAGGGACCCCTGCCCCAGTCTCAGCAGCTCTGGCCAGGCTCCTCTGAGGTCCCACAGAGAAATGCCCACTTCCAGCAGCCACATTACACATGGCATCCAGAGCAAGCACCGCACATTTGAATTTACTTGGGTTGGCTACTACAGACTAAACCTGTTTTTCTGGAGTCTCTCCAACCAGATTTCATGCCCACCTCTGTTAGGAGCGCATTTGGTCTTGGTGCCTGAGTAAAGCACATCTTGCAAGCATCCGGCAGATGACCTTTGGGGCCAGGAATGTAATGCTCCTGGGCTTTGTAGGCTGGCTAAAGCTTGTCATACACAGCCATGAGTTTCCTCTCACCGCTCTGTAGCAGCCACCAACACACTCAGTTTGCCCAGTCTGGCTTATGGGAGGAGGCATCTTCCTACCTGAGAACCCTCTTCTAACCACAGACCCCAGGTAACTTCCAGCTATGAACATGTAAACCAGTACCAAATAGGAGCGACTACTCTTAAAGTCATGGGAGCCATTTTGCATGTAACAGCAATTATTTTTAGCCTAAAGCTTATCTTCCCTACCCTTATATGCCCATAAATGTTGTTCTTCATAAATGCAGACACAGGCAAGTACTGGTTTTACACAGGCCTGTTTAACACATACATCAAGAGAACTAAAATCAAGGGCATGCTTTCACCTTCACATGTTTTGTGGGAAAGACTAACATAAAGTGAAGTGAGTACTTTGCAATGAGCACTGCATAGATCAAATACAACATGTTTTGTTACAGACTGACCTTGGCTAGACTGGAGTTTTTAAGAAGGTTTCAAATCTCAATGAACTGAAGAATTGCAAGGACAGCTGGAGAAATTTTAGCCTCTAATTTTCCCGAGAAGTGTCCCTATTAGGAATTCAAAGTTCACAGTTTTGCCCACGGACAGGGTGATGTATGTGGGAATTCATGTGGTATACGCTCTAGTTCATTAAAAGAGTAATAAAACCTAAATCTTTCTGCAGTTGTAAAAAACTATGTCTCACCTGAATCACCGCTGTAGAAGGTTGTGAATGTTTTCAACTGAATTATAATTGTAATATAAAATGTTATTAAATCAAAATAATTTGCAACCATGTTTGACACGTGTACACCAATACATCAGCATTACCATGCATGTCTTGAATTTCATCCATGTATTTCCTTTGCCTGTCTTTCATAGAATCATAGAATCATTTAGGTTGGAAAAGACCCTTGGGATCATTGAGTCCAACCATCAACCCCACTCTACAAAGTTCTTTCCTACACCATATCCCTTAACACCACATAGAAACGAGTCTTAAACACATCCAGGGATGGTGACTCCACCACCTCCCTGGGCAGCCTATTCCAGTGTCTGACCACTCTTTCCATGAAGAATTTGTTCCTAAGGTCCAGCCTAAACCTACCCTGCTGCAGCTTGAACCCATTCCCTCTTGTTCTATCGCTAATTACCTATGAGAAGAGACCAGCACCAACCTCTCTACCATGTCCTTAATGGGACAATGTCCTTAATGGGACAATGTCTTCTCTTTTTATTTCTATTATTAATTATTAAAAAAAAGAAATCTAAGAAAGTAAAAAGAAGTGTTTTGATTTCATGGGACTTTGCCTACTTACCTGCAGTTCTCCCACAGCAGAAGGAATACACACTCCTTTTTCTCTCTGTCTCATGGCTTTCAGCTTTGAATGACCGGGCTGCGTTTACTTGTGGTTGCAAGGAACCATGTCCCATCCTCCTCTCTTTCATAGCAGTTATGTGAATAATTTAATTGGTGGTGGCAGGACTATTCCAACAGGTAAGTGCTGGCCAGCACAACTTTTACATGACAATCTACAGAAAAATATCCTGTGCTCAGTAGCTGGATTAAACTGAACTCTCCTCATATAAGAAGTTATTAAATCATAAAATCAATTAATGACCTTATTTTCTAACTTTGGATATTACAATTATTGCTCCTATGAAACTACTCCAAACTGATAAAATAAATTTTAAAACATCTTTACTTGCATAATTCAAACCTGAACTGATTTTTTCTTAACTTCAAAATCTCATACATTTCTGGCTGGAAATCTTGCCAGACAAATCTCTTCTTTGAGTGTTTTTCTTTATTACTAACTTATAAATTTCAGAAGGTACGACAGTGTTTCTAAATGTTAACATAACCTTAACTCCAGGCTCCAACATGACATTAGAATATTTATTCCTGTGGAGAAAAGTAATATGGAAACATTAGAAAGAACCAACATAATGGCTAACTCCATGCTTGTGCAATTAAAAAAAAAAACCAAACCAAGAGAAGGTGAAGCATAAAATGCTTCTCTGTTTGCAACAGAAGCTGTCCCATACCTCAGCGAGCTTGCCTGTGGTGACACAGAGCCTTGCAGTCTTCCACAGAAGAAGTGCCATGGTGGTGGGCTACCATAATGGTCTGAAGCATCCCATATTGCCACCGAGTAGACCATGGTCAGAAGTAGACCAAGGTTTCTGTAGTTGACATGAACTACTACTGGGTGTAAGTAACCCAGGGCTGAGCTTTCCCTCAAACCCAAGAACCTGCCAATGCTTCAGACAGATGGTCGGACATGGGAGGACCTGAACCTGCCTGGTCCTTTGCAGCAGGCTGCGTCCGCGCTCCCATAGCCTCCGGATTGGGCAGATCTTGTGAGCAGGGACAACACATCATGACCCATCTTTGGGACCCAGCCAATTTTACCTAAAATTGGCATTTTACTGGGGGGCTGGGCAGAGATTGCCCCACTGCTGAGCTCTTCCATGGCCTTCCTTGGTGGCACATGAAGTGACTTGTACAATCTAGATCACAAACAAGATAAGGTGAAGCCGAGCACCAGCTAGACAGGTAGCCAGGAAGGGCCTGGCCATGGTTCAGGATCTGGGAAGAAGGTGGGGATGGTGGAGGCAGCAAAGGCAGACTAAGATTACAATAAGGCTTTGGTCAGTGTTGCTTTGAGGCAGGGCTTTTCCCTGGGGGAGCTCTTCCTCTCTCAGAGCTTTTGGGCAGAAAAGTCCCCCAGTTGACAGGGAAGATGGCAGCTTCCATGCTGGCACTGGGGCTGGATGTGGTGGTGGGGAATCAGGTGCCACTCCTGTACCAGATGTACTTCTTTGCACAGCAGGAACACATCAGGACAGAAATATGTCTGGATGCCTGCAAGTCAAGCCCAGAGCATCTGCTTGTTTATCTCAAACTCTGGATGTTTTTGTTCCTTCCTCTGACATACATGACCGCATCCACATCTTCCAATGCATGCAAGCATGTTGTACTCCCACTTTGTGCATTGCTCTACAGAAACATCAGGACTGGCGTTGCTGATTGGATGTTTAGGGCAGAGCTGCTGTGCTTTAGTGTTGTGTACTGAGGCGCTGTGCTTGGAAAAGACTGGGATGTGAGAAAAAAAAGGCATTGGCTGAATCCTGCAAACATCCCACTAATCATTCACAAGGCTGCCTGGCAGAAACCCATTAACAGCCTATAGTCTCATAAAAAAGGCAATTACTCTACATCTGTCTATATGCACAAGAGACAGAAAGAAGATCCAAGATGCATTTTGTCCTACAGAAGATGAAGATCTTACATTTTGTCTTTAGTCCTGGGAGATGCTGCTTCTGTCTCTGCCGTGGTCCTGAAGTGGTAAAGGCTTAGCTGATGCTTTCAGGATCAGGCAGGTCCTCTTTCACCCCAGGACTGGATTGCTGTTCTCACGCCTCTGCGTTCTCTAATGAATTTCTTTGTTTTTAGGAACATGTTTCTCAAGTGCCATCATGCTGGGTCTTAGCATGTGTTTGGGCATGCAGTGTAGCAACCACAGCGAAGCTGAACAAGCAGCTTGGCAGCAGAACAGGATCCCTAGGACTGCGTGCAGCAGGCATCCCTGAAAGAATGGGAACGAACCTCACGCTGGGTGAGTGGGAAAGTATTCAATTGCTGGGAAACAAGCTGAATTTAACGAATGAAAATTGCTCCTTCATTTGGATAGCACAGGCTGCCAGCTTCTCTCAGTATCCACCTGACAATCAAGTCCTGCACCCAACATCTGGCATGCCACGTGTTTTCCAGTTTCTTGACTTTTACCCCAGCCTTTGACAGTGCTTCTTGGAGACATCACTGGTTTCTCTAGCTTCTGTTTGGTGTTTCCCTCTGACTTGAAAGGTGGATGCCATTTCCAAACCTACTGCCACAGGCAGTTGACAAAAGCTGAGCCTCTCTCAGACAAGCATTACCTAATAGCTTCCATTTCTTATAGCTGCTATCTTAGGAGGTAAGGGTCTGGCATCAACGGCAGAGTCTTCTCTCAAGCTGTCTGAAATGTCTCAGCCCTCCTGAACTGTGCTCATGTTAAAACCTTTCACTTAAGAGGTTCATGCAGAACGATACTCTTGGAAAAATATGTCAAAGACAACCCCGTGATTTTTCCTACATCTTTTCCATGCATTTTCCTTCATTGTAGTGCTTCACCTATCTCCTCATACAATCCGCTGTAGATTAACGTTGAAATGGAAACTTGTATAACGTATTTCCTAACACAGAAAAAAGCAACTTACTTACATTGGTACTTGACATATCAATGTGTATATCATCCAGAGAAAACGTCAATAGTTGGGACCAGCAATTTCATCATAGGGAATGAAATTAAAGTGAGTAAATGTAATTGTAGCTAATTTCCATTCTCTGGAAGAACATGCTATTGAAGTTTGTTGTAGGTGAAAAAATAGCTTAAATTGTGAATGCTAACAGGCAGCAGATCATTGAGGGTGTGTGTGTGGGCACGTGACTGTCCAATATTGAACTTTTGAATGCTGAAGCAGAAACTTGCTACTTGCTAGCTGTGACTGGGATGGTTGGCTTGCAAATTTTGATAATACGTGAGCTAAAGAAAAGCAGCACGACCTGAATACTCCAGTTAATAAAGAGCTGTGAGACAGAGCCACCAGGTAGGAGGTTGAGGATGTGCCAGGTTTCTGCACATGGACCATTCGGGTTGGTAAAACCAGGGGCTTGGCGTTCTGGAGAGAAGAGCTGGTCCCAAAAAAGAAGGGTGTCTGGCCATAAGTGATCTCAGGAAGAAAAAAAACGGAGAGAAGATCCTAAAAGTGGGAGAAGATCCCAGAGGTTAGGAAGATGGGTGGAACAGAGGGCTGAGGGTGTCTGGGGACCTTGGCCAGGAGGGTGCACAGCAGGACCTGACCCAGCTTTCTGCCTGAGCATCGTGGGGCAGCCACGACCTGCCTGCGAGAGGGACGTGGGTGTGGGAGGTGATGACAGAGAGAAAGAGCTCAAATCGTGTCAGGTCTTAGATAAACCCCAGTGCCCAGATCCATTATGTGTTGTTCTTTACTATGTCTCAGTCCTGATAAAGCTGTAATTAAACCTTGAGAAGAGGAGAGAGGACTCCATAGATGAGTAATGTAAGGATGTTTCATTTAAACAGGCATCTGTGGAACAGAAAGGGGAGAATGTCTAACTGGACACTTTCTTTTATAAATAAATTTTGGGTTTTTTTTGAAATGGGAAACAGTTGGGCCAACAGCTGCCAGTTATTTGACTGCATAAGATTTGCAAAGTGGGATGAGCATATTTGGAATACATTTTTGCTACACTATTAAAAATATGTTGGCAGGGGAAGAGATGCTTAAAAGTACTTTTTAAAAGTGTACAGATATTGTTTTCTACATCTGAAAACATTCTTATCTTGAAAGAGTCCTGTCTGAATCTGAAGCAAGTTGTATGGCAAGCAAATAAAGGCAAAATGAAGAACGATAATCCTGTGTCATAGAAAATGTAGGTGTGTGAAGTACAGTTTCATTCTGACAGGTCAGAGAAACCGAGCTGCTCACACAAAATGAGGCACCCCTCTTTTCTTCTGGGCAGCTTTACAGTCAAAGAGTGTCTAGTTTGTATAAGATTATTACTCATTATTTTTGCATTGAGAAGACTTGGGAACACCATGTAAGAAGATTGGTAAGCCAGGTAATAAGATATTCCATGCCTCAGAAAACTCATAAACGTGGAAAAGGAGGCAACCAGGGTAGCTAGCCACAGCAAGCAGGAAGGATGCTGGCAATGACACAGTCACGGCTGGCATGATGAACGCCACGTGCATCTCCCAGGTCGGCACATTTCTTAAGTGCTCCGGAACATCATTCACAAGGTGGGTTGATAGTGCCTAAAGCTGTACATAGAATCATAGAATTGTCAGGGTTGGAAGGGACATTAAAGATCATCTAGTTCCAACTCCCCTGCCATGGGCAGCGACACCTCCCACTAGATCAGGTCTCTCAGACCATCCAGCCTGGTCTTAAAAAAATCCAGGGATGGGGCTTCCACCACCTCTCTGGGCAACCTGTTCCCCTGTCTCACCACCGTCATGGTGAAGAACTTCTTCCTAATGTCCAGTCTGAATCGACCCATCTCTAGTTGTAATTCATTACCTCTAGTCCTACCATTACCCAACATCCTAAAAAGTCCCTCACCAGCTTTCTTGTAGGCCCCCTTAAGATAGTGGTAGGCCACTATAAGGTCTCCTCAGAGCCTTCTCTTCTCCAGACTGAATAACCCAAATTCTCTCAGTCTGTCTTCATAGGAGAGGTGCTCCAGCCCTCTGATCATCCTCGTGGCCCTTCTCTGGACACGTTCCAGCATGTCCATATCTTTCTTGTAGTAGGGGCTCCAGAATTGGATGCAATACTCCAGGTGGGGTCTCACGAGAGTGGAGTAGAGGGGGAGAATCACCTCCCTCGACCTGCTGGCCACGCTTCTCCTGATGCAGCCCAGGACATGATTGCCTTTCTGGGCTGCTAGTGCACACTGACAGCTCATGTTGAGCCTCTCGTCCACCAGCACTCCCAAGTCCTTTTCTTCAGGGCTGCTCTCAAGCCAGTCACTGCCCAGCCTATATCGGTGCTTGGGATTGCCCCGACCCAGATGGAGGACCTTGCCCTTGGTCTTGTTGAACTTCATGAGGTTGGCATGGGCCCACCTCTCCAGCCTGTCAAGGTCCCTCTGGATGGCATCCCTTCCCTCCAGCATGTCAGCCGCCCCACACAGCTTGGTGTTGTTGGCAAACTTGGTGAGGGTGCACTCTATGCCACTGTCTATGTCACTGATGAAGATGTTAAACAAGACCGGTCCCAGTACTGATCCTTGAGGGACTCCACTTGTCACTGGCCTCCACTTGGACATGGATCCATTGACAGCCACCCTTTGGGTGTGGCCATCAAGCCAGTTCTTTATCAACTGAATTGTCAGTCCATCAAAGCCAGCTTTTATCAGCTTGGAGACCAGGATGTCATGTGGGACAGTGTCAAAGGCTTTGCTCAGGTCCAGGTAAATGATGTCAGTTGCTCTATGAAACATACACTATGAAAAGGAAGAGGCAGGGGAAAAGGGCTGAGGACCAGCCCATACTTAGCACGCACCCTGGCATGGTACTAACCTGTGACACTAGAGCTGTCCCCAACAATGTTTGGTGGCTCCTGGTGTGCACCTGGGACATGCTCACCCTGTGCACTCTGAGGAGCAGCTCAGCTAGAAACTGTGAGACCGAGGAGATGGGGGGCTGTGCAAGTGTAAACCTCTGGCAACACAAAGTACAAGCCCAGCAACCCACCCAGAGCACACCGGCTCTGCCGCCCGCAGCTGGAAGGAGCAACTGGGAGAGGTTTCACTATGGTTTGTAATAAGTAAACTTGAAGAAGTGCTCCGAGCTTGTGCCAATATTTGCCTTGTGCTGGATTACAGCATCTTTTTGCATGAACTCCCAATGCCTCAGCAGCAGTCAGCACGGCATCACTGAATTTTGGAAGGTGTCTGCAGAGCGACACACTCGTGCGCTGCTGTGCCATGCCACCCGTGCTTTTTGTCTCTTGGGCACACTGAGGGGTCTCAGGAGTTGCTGGGGCAAGTGTGAAGGTAGGTTTGTATAGCCTGGGTCAAAGCCTCAGTAATGCACAACTCCTATTTACGGTGTCTGGTCCAAGCCCTCCTTTTGCTGCAGTTAAGACAGTAAAATTGTTGCTTTAAAGTTATTATCACTCTGTTTTACTATCTGCCCAATGTTTTTTTCTGTTCTCCTCTTTAAGCAAGAGGGTTTATGTTTTTAAGTGAGGAAAACTAGATCTGAGCACCAGAAAGCTCAGTTAAACTTCCCCAGGTTTTGCGGTGGCTCAATCTGCTGTTGCATTAGTGACCCCAGACATCTGCACTTTTCCCCTTCTGCTGTTGATCAGAGGGGTTGGAAAGAAGCGTTACTTAAAATAAAGATCCTGCTGCTGGCTTTATGTGCCATTTAGTCTTGTCATTCTGGATTTTCAGATGGTAAAGTTGATCTACTCTTCACGTGCTGGAAGCCCCCCAGACACCCCCAGGAAGCTCCAGCTCCGCAGTGACGAGCTTAGGAATTTTTTCTGTTTTGGTCAATAATTTCTCCTCTCTCCTCCTCCACCATTTCCCACGGCAAGGCTTATGCCAGACACAAACAGCACCGCTTCTCAAATAACTCGACTCATAGAAGGAGGCGAGCTGTCTTTTATTTTATATCTTGCTCAAATAACTCATAATCTGAATGACTAATTTACCCTGTGCTTGGAGAAGGACAGGAAATATCAGGTTAATGCAAATAAACAGACAGATTTTGCAAAGCCAACCTTCTGGCGGGCTAGCGTTCTCCATTTGCATTAATGTCCTGTCTGCCCCCTTCTCTCACTCCCTACATCCAGTGTACCCAGAGTTTCTCTCCAGCCTCAAAATGTTTTTGCACAGCTATGTGCCAGAATGTGTCCTGTGGGTTGTGCTTCTCCTTATGACGCTGCTTAAGTGCTACCAAAGTGGTGCTCAGGCTCTGTGCTGGCCCTCTGGTTCCCCTGCCCCACTGCAGGGGACACCGGGCAAGTTTGCCAAGCATGTGCTCTCAGGAGCTTGGGAAACCAACATTGCTCACGCAGAGAGACCCTGCAAATCTGCTGCTACTCATAGATGCTTTAATAAGCTGGATGAATGGCTGATTAAAGCCTTTGGTTTGTTACTCTGCTCTGGTGGTGCCTTGGCTTGAAGAAAAGTGCCTCCAGCAGCTCCATGGGGAGCCCCGGCACGAAGGTGTCGCGTCCCGAAATGTCAGCAGGGAAATGAGCAACGATTTTTCTGGCTCTACAAAGATGGTTCTGCGTGTACTGCCTTGTATCACAGCAGGAATGGGCAGATGATAGACAGGGCTGGTGGGAAAAGCTATTTTCTCCTGAAGCTCACAAGGCCAGAGAAATCTCATGTCACTCCAGCCAGCTAGCGTCGTGCCAGCTCCTCAGATAAAAATCAGGTCCTTGATTGTGGGCTTTGAATAGCCCTTAAAAGGCATCACAAGATGTAAGAAGATTAAGGTGCTTCATAGCTTTCACTCGCTTGGAAAGCTCTTGGAGCTTTCTCTCTCCCATAAGCCATCCAGCATCCATGGTGGTATAACGTCTTCCCAGCAAGAAAATACATGGAGTATCTTGGAATCATTCCTTCTAACAAACACTGCTGTACATCTTCACAGCCAGATTTGACACCAGTATCTGCCCTGAAGGCAAGATCTAATTCCCCTTCACACTTTGAGCTCAAAAATTAACTGCCTCCTTGATGTTGGCTCCAGAGTGTATCATTCTGGTAAGCGATACTGGCTTTCTCTTTATGTAGTTTTATAGTAGAACGATTCTGTTGGATTCAGTATTGAACCTGAATTTACTTCCACTTTAGTGAGAGAAAAGCTGCCCCTTCATTTTTGAAAATGCAGCTTTTGTTTCTTGAGTTGGCACTGCATATAGTAATTAATGTTATCAGTCATTTTACCTATCCATCAACTGTACCTAGGTGTGCAGACACACACATCCATATTCAAGTGCGATGCGTTTAACCCAGTGCTTTTACCCGCATACCCCTGTGTGAGTAAAGCCCTGGTAGCATCCTTCCCTCCTCGCTGCCCCTCCCTCAGCACATGGGAAGGCTGTGCCACGGAACAATCATAGAATAGTTTGGGTTGGAAGGGACCTTTAAAGTCCAACCCCCTGCAATGAGCAGGGACATCTTCAATGAGATCAAGTTGCTCAGAGCCCTGTCCAACCTGGCCTTGAATATTTCCTGGGATGGGGCATCTACCACCTCTCTGGGCAACCTGTTCCAGTGTTTCACCACCCTCATTGTAAGAAATTTTTTCCTGATATCTAGTCTGAATCCTACCCTCTTTAGTTTGTCCACAACTCTCTCAGCCTTTCTTCATAGGAGAGGTGCTCCATTCCTCTGATCATCTTTGTGGCCCTCCTCTAGACCCATTCCAACAGGTCCATGTCTTTCCTGTGCTGAGGGCTTCAGAGCTGTATGGAGTACTCCAGATGAGGTTCCATGAAAGTGGAGTAGAGGGGCAGAGTTACCTCCCTTGACCTGCTGGCCACGCTTCTCTTGATGCAGCCCAGGACACGGTTGGCTTTCTGGGCTGTGAGCGCACATTGGTGGCTCATGTCCAGCTTTTCATTCACCAGTTCCCCTAAGTCCTCTTCGACAGAGCTGCTCTCAATCTCTTCATCCCTCAGCCTGTACTGATATCAGGGGTTGCCCTGACCCAGGTGCAGGATCCTGCACTTGGCCTTGTTGAATTTCATGAGGTTCACACAGGCCCAGTTCTTGAGCTTGTTCAGGTTGCTCTGGATGGCGTTGCATCCCTCAGGCGTGTCAACTGCACCACTCAGCTTGCTGTCATCTGTAAATTTGCTGAGGGTGCACTCGATCCCACTGTCTGCGTCATTGATGAAGATATTGAACAGTACTGGTCCCAAAACGGACCCCTGAGGGACATCACTTGTCACTGACCTCCATCTGGACATTGACCTATTGACCACTACCCTCTGGATGTGACCACCCAACCAATTCATAATGTGGTAACGAAGTGAGAATTTTGCTCTGAATGAAGACCCATTTTCTGGATGCTGTCCCCACCCCCAGCGGTGACTTGGGGACAGGCCAGAGGTGGACACGCTCTCCACTGCCTCTGAGGATGCCATGGGTAAAAGGCAATGGGACACGATACCTACTACAGGCACAGAGGTTGGTCCTTCACAGGGAGACTCTGACTGTGGAAGATGCTTGCGCATATATGTTTTAATTAGAGCTGGTAGTGTCTCCTGCTGATAAGTCACACCGTTTGTGGCCAGCACAACGGGGGCAATCCCAGGGTAACACTTCAAAGCAGTTTCTACCAGGATCTAGTTCTGTTTTAACACCCAAAAGGGTAAATTTTTTTTTTTAAAATATCGAAAAAAAATATGGTTCATATTTAAACAGGCAGGTGCGGTTCTCCCGAGGATTAAAACCATGCTAAAATGTGAAAGATGGTGACTGAAGTGACAGCTATGTCAAAGTGAAAACTGTGATTACAAAGATCGCTGGAGGTGGACTCAGACTCTGAGCATGGTCTGCCTGCTTCTTAAGGGTAACAAGGGACACTCCTTCCCAGAAAGATAGCAACTTAATTCACAACAGCTGATTTTTTCCCTATGGCAGTATTCTTGTCTTGGCAAAGCAAAATGAAGAAGAACTAAAATCCCACCACAGCGGCCACCCTGCCCCTGTGCTGTGCCGTTGAATGTATTGTAGCAGATGTCTCTGGTGCCCTCTTAGAACATAAGGACATGATTGTTTTCAGCAGAGCTGAATCCTTAATCGGAAGAAGAGAGCACAGCGCAGTGGCTGTGGGCTTCATGAGATGGACAGAGCCAGAAACAGACTGAAAAAAGGCAAATGCCACTCCCGTCTTCACAAAGGGCAAGGAGGAGGCTGCTGGGGATTGCAGGCTGGTCGGCCTCACTGCAGCTCCCAGGAAGGTTATGGAACAAATCCTGGAAGCCACATCCAGCATGTGAAGGAGAAGGTGGTGACATGGATCCACCCCGACTGGGCTTACCAGGAGCAAATTGTACCTGACCAAACTGATTGCTTTCTACAGTGAGATTTCTGTGGTCAAGAGGGACTTGTTAGAGATTTCAGAGAGAGTGGCAGAGCCCGCACAAAATTCAATAGAGACAAATGCAAAGTCCATAGCTGGGAGGGAATAACCCTCTTTCACAGTGGAGGTGGGGTCCACTGGCTGGAAAGTAGCTTTGCAGAGGAGGACCTTGGGATCCTGTGGACAAGAAGTTGAACATGAGCCCTTGTGTGCCCTTGCAGCAAAGAAGTCTAATGGCATCCTGGGCTGCATTAGGCAGAGCCTTGCCGGTGCATCGAGAGAGGTGATCCTTCACGTCTGTTCAGTCCCGATGAGACACATCTGGAGTGCTGGGTCCAGTTCTGGGCTCCCCAGCACAAGAGAGACATTGACACATATGAGTGAATCCAGAAGGGGCTACCAAGCTAGTGGGGGACTGGAGCACAAGGCTATGAGGAGATGCTGGGGGAGTTGGGCTTGTTCAGCCATCAGAAGAGAAGCTTGAGAGGGGCCTAACTGCATCATTAGCAACCTAATGGGGATTACAGAGAACATACAGCTGGACTTTTCTTGAAGGTGAACACAGAAAGACAAAAGGCAATGGAAACAAGTTGCAACACAAGTAATTTCTCCTGCATAAGGAGAAAATCTTCTGAGTGAGGACGAAGATGAGAACATGGGCCTAGAGAGGCTGTGACATCTCCATCCTTGGGGGGTTTGAAAACTCATCTAAGCAACCTGTTGTAACTTTCAAGTGGACCTTTCCTTGAGCAGGTGGTGGTGAACAAAGGTAAGAGATCTTCCCGCAAAGGGGAAAAAAAGTTTCAAGATTTTACCAGGAAGATACTACAGCAAATGGGTCCTATAGTTTATCAAATAGAGTGCTAATAATTTCACCTTTAATATTGTTTGTCTCCATATTCTCAGCAATGCAGAGATTGTTAGGGGTTTGTTGTGATTCACTTGGCTAATGTTGCCAACAGAAAGCAGAGCATAATGGTGTGACTATATGACATGGAGCTTCCTGGTTAACTCTCAATCCTGTTTTGTTTTTAAGGCAAATCCCATTTCTTTAAAAACATGTTCCTTTATTTACTCTTCTTTCCCCACCCGAGTTGGGTGACACAGGCTCCTGTGGAGTTCCACATGGTGTCTGTTGTCACTAATGGACAAAAATCAAATAACACAAAAGGAAGGGCCATTTCTGCTTTGCATTTGGCTTGACCTCTGGTTTCCTCAGCCATTAGCATAACTAATGTATGAAGGAAGGACACATGCACCCAGTGTACTGACTTCACACATGTCTGACACAACCAGGTTACCAGATTTGCCCTTGCATTCAGAGAGCGACTTGGCGATGTTGGCTTTGAAAACAGACATGGAAAACACAGATCTAGCTCTAGTACAGCTTGAAAAATCCCATATCGTGGGGACATTTTGTACTGATGTCAAGTCTGCTCAACATCAGTGCGGGGGCGTGAAGGCGACTGTGAAGCCTGTGGTTGCGAGCCGGGGCTGCGTACCCAGAGCGCGACGGGGAGCTGGGGAGCGAACCTCCTCCTCGGCTGCTGCAGCAGCATTTCTGCACTCCTGGGGCTTGCCGCCAGCCTGCTCTCAGCTGTGTCCTGCCGGCCTCCTGCCCGCACCTCCAAAATTAAATTGACAAATCACCAAAACTAAACATGTGCAGCTTGACTTGCCTGTATGGAAATAATTGAGCATCTGGATGAAGGAGTGCATTAACCCTCTGACGTCCAGGGGTGTCTGGAATTCTATCTCCTGCAGATGAAAATTTCCTGGGGATTCTTGGGCTGATCACGGTGCTGCTGGGCTCCAACCTATAGAGCTGAACAGGAGCTTGACTCTGGGCCATCAGTTAACCCAGCGCATCCTTTTATTCCAGTAACAGTTGAGCACAGTCTGTTTCCTATCGCACCCTGGCCAAAGCAGGAGGGACACTTAACTTTCAAGAAGGGCCAATTTAGCAAAGCTGAAAATATTTATCAGAAACATTGACTGTAAGGAAAACTGACCCAGACAAATGTGAGCAATGTGTGGAAGTTAAGACCATGTTATTATGTGGCATAAAACAGCGATCCAACAAACACATTAGACACCTATAGAGGTAGGTTAAAAAAAGCATTGTGGTGTAGAAAGGAAGAGAAAGAGAGAATAAATGAGGAAGGATGGAAGTCAATCTACCTAATTTAGACACCTGACTGTAGGCAAATACCAGACAAAGCTTCCCTTGGCAAATCCTTGAATCAACCTATTTCCCACTGCTGGCTCGGGGGGACCCTTAGGCACCTACTCCAGGAGGGTTTGTTCATTCACTGCAAACTAGGGGCCTCATCCGGGCACCCCACTGGCTCTCACTGCCAGAAAACCAGTAAATGTTTAAGAGGAAGGTTATAGCAGTGAAGATATAAGCAGCAAAGAGAACGACAAGAGAAGCAAAAAGAAGCAGTGAAGGATTGGTGTCCAGTAAGCACAACAAGGAGGATGCCCTACTGAGGCCCCTTCCCGCCTGAGTGGTCCTGTCATACTATGACCTTAAACTTAAAAACACTTCAGGGAGGACCTCAGTGCAGTGCTAGACCACTGGGACACATGATCAATAACAACACAGACAGGATGCACGTGCTTAATAAACACTTCTCCGTTTCATTTAGATGATGTTTAGCATTAGGTAGTGTTAAGGAGTTACTTTCTATCCACTGAAAGAGATGTTAAACAGTAACTGCTAGCCAATTAAAAATCACTGATCAGTATAGTTTATATCCAAAAGATTGTCTGAGGTGCGCTGGCACTGAGAGAGCAGATGTTACCCTTTAATAAATCTTGGACACTGGAGGAAGTTCCGGCACATGGCCAGAAGGATGAGGGTGATGCAGTGTTTAAGAGGGGGAAATAAACACCCGAAGTAAGACAGGCTTGCTAACACCACATACCCCTCACGCAAAATGATGAAATACCTGCCGCCTGCTTGCACTCTCCAAGCACGCAGTAAGGAATACAGAAATACCAGGGAAAATCACACAGGCAAAATAACTTCTGTCCAACATTGTTAGTCATAGCAGTCACCATTCCACAGAGCCAAGGCTCAGAAAACAGAGACCTGTGGGGCTGCCTGTATCGCACAGCGGTGCTCCTGGGGCAGTTTCGGGAGCCCCTGTGTCACCAGGAGCCATCCCCTTCCTTAGCAAAACAAGGGCGTAAGAAATGACTGCAGTTTTCTTTTAGGGATATGAGATGGATCCAAGGGGATTCCTAACTGTGTCAATCCTTTTCTTCTAGGACTCCACTTTAAGCAAAGGCCATGGCACAATACGACCTTAAAATAACGTTGATTTCACTTGTGTTTGTTAACATGTATTATTCCGTACTGGTAGTGCAACATTAGTTAAAATGGCCAAAGCTCAGTATTTTGGGTAATGTTCTTTCCTGGATGCCCCTGGTACTAGCTTCTTTACAAACAAATATTACATCGGTTGTTTCTTGACTGCTTTTGTGTACGGGTGCGTTTTCTGGGTGTTTGTATATTTGGATCCTATTTTGTTCTTTGTGTCCATTTTTAGAAAGCAAATATACTGTTTAAGCCAAATATTTCCATATTCTCAACAGAGACATTTTAATAGTGATTTGAACAACTTTCTCAAGAGAAAGAACAGTGTTGAGGCTGTTTTATGTTAGAACTTTCAAACACAGTTGTTTAACTTCTTTTAAGTGTCAGAAATTTATTCTTTAAATAAAGGAGAGTTACAAAACCCTAATGGGGACTAGACAAGTACTTAAGTGTACTGTTTAATTTTCACCTGTTTCCATTACGCGCATTGCAAGGAATCCGTGCAGGCTTTCCAGTAGCTGTGGTTTTTGTCTTGCGGTGCCACGCGCTGGTATGACACGGGCGTGAAGGCTCCAGATTGCAGAGGAGTTACCGTGATGTTTTCTAGAAGGACGACGTGTCTTGTAAATCACAGCATGTACTTAAAGATTGCAACTGTGCATTTCGGATGTCCTCAGTGGGTCGCCAAGTAGCAGCCAGCCAACAAAATAAAAAGCAGAAAGTGCCTTCAAAGAAAACGTATTGGGGTCTGGCCGACCTCTGTGCAGAAGCAGTTGTCCTTCCCTGCTATGCGCTCTCTCTCAGAGGGCTGCAGCCTTTTCATGGGTTGGGGTAACTCAATGTCCTCCAGTTTGTAATGGGCCCTCGGATGTGGCTTCATGAGCTGGAGCAGGTAAGACCACAGCATATGATGGGGACAGGCTTTTTGGACCTCGTCAACACACAATGCATTCTCTCGTGGCTAGGAGCAGTTCACAAATTCACTCTGTGCACCATTCAGTCCTAAAAGCTGTGAGATGTGGGACTGCTCTGGAGAGGCAGATACAAGATGGACCTCCCTGAAAAAGCAACTGCTCAGGGACCTGCCGGGACACCACTGCGAATGGTTCTCACCCTGGCTGCCCCACCAACAGCAAAGAGGGGTAGGGAGGACATCTACCAAGGAAGTCTAAAGTGATGAAACACCTAATTTCAAGTGTTCAAATTAAGTGCTTAAATTTAGGTGAGATGACTCTGGTCAACAGTACCCTTATTGCAAAATGCAGGGATTTAAAGATGTAAAGGACATTTTCGGCAATAAACCCCATAGGAAGTAACACTTCCCATACCACAGCTGAGGGCCAGAGCAGTGAGCTGGGCTGTCTGTAGGTCTTTGCTGGTCAGGGGTCCCACCTCCAGGCTGAAAGGCTTTTTCAGTGTCTTGGTGACTTCCAGCTCATTTTGCACAGCACGTTAATTTAAGAGCAGGTTCTCATACTTTTATTCTTATTGAGAAACATCACCCTTCACATGCAGCCCTGTAGAGTTACCTTAAATCATTTTTGTTGTCATCAGTCTCAGTAGGTTTATCAGAGACAGAGCTAATTCTCCTGTTTATATGCTACTTCCAGTTTTAATCTAGCGGATCTGCTGACATGAGCTGACATAGGATATGATTCTGTCCTTTGTGTATGTATATCTCCTGACTCTGCAGATGCATCAGTCTTGGAAGCTCCACATACCATTTGATTTTGCATTTTTCCATGTTATCAGTGAATTTTCTCTGGCTTTGGAAAAAAGGTACCAATCTTGATTCCTACTTCCACCCCATGGCTGCTGGGGCCCGCGGGCAGGAGGCATGCAGGTCCTGGAGAAGAGGCCAATGGCTACATGCTTGCTGTACCACCGTCTGCCTGATACAGACCAAGACCTCTTGACTTCTGTAGCACACCACAAACTCCTTCTCCCCCCTCTTGCCCCTTGAGAAGTCAAGAATGGGAAGCAACGAGAGACCCTGATGTTTTTTTCCTTTTTTTTCTTTCAATCCAGACAGTCTTGTCTGTGCTTGATAGGTTATTTTGAAAACACACTTCTGGCAAACAGTAGATTTGCCAGAAAGTGTGCCCTCACATCATCCGGTAATGAAGCATAAAGCTAAACTGAATTCACTAGAGGGTTTAACTTTGAAAAATATTTCTCTAGTTAGGGCTTCTGTAATCAGAGGGCAAGACGCCATGTCTCCTTCATCCTAGGGCTCATTGCATTCCTCTGAAATACCTGAAGTCTATAATTAGTGCTCCTTGCAGCCTGAGAGATTTGAACCCTGCCCAAAGGCAGCTGTCTGCAAAGCGTAAGGTAGGAGGCATTCAGGGGCATCCCGAGATGACGTGCTTGTTCTTGGTGTGGAACATATTTGACCAGTGCCGGGAGTAGAAAACCAAAAGCCCATGTCTCCTCTGAGCACCCTGCTCCAGCATGGAGCTGTTCTGGAGCTCCGAGGTGGGTTGGTGGGACGTGGCGCTCCCCCGACTTGGGTATCCTGTGGCCGTGGCTCCTTGTGAGGGGTGGGAGCCCTTCACTTCAAACCATAGCCTCCACTCCCAAGAGAGGGGCTGCCACGCTCTGCGAGATGTTCATCTCTCTGAACATATTTGCAGAGCCGTACCTTGCCTCTGCTGGCCAGCTGCACGGTAGAGGGGTTTCAGAGTTACCTCGCTGCGACCAGAGCGCTGCTCTTGAGCATTCACTCCTCAGTCCAAGCAGGAGAGACAGAGGCGGGGGAAGATGCATCCCTAGCTGGGGTGGGAAGAGCTGTACAAACACAAGCAGCGAGGAGTGGAGGAACAGAACTGGTGGCCCTCAACCCCTCAGTGATGGACAGGTGGGACCTCACTACTGGCCTTGGCGTTGAAGAAGTTTTCTCCTACTTACACGTGTGTCAGGGCTGCTTTATTTAATTCCTGAGGGCAGCTCAGGGGCAGGCAGCAGCTCTGGCTCAGGGTGGGCTCCTGACAGCCTGTTTGGTACCTCCTGCACCTTGTTTCTCTGCCCTACGCCTCTGAGCTACCTGCAGAAACCGCACCAGGGTGCAGAGCAGCCCCCACACGATGCCCTGCTCCACCTGGGATGCATGGGGAAAGCCGGCAGAGCTGCATTTCGTTAGCACCCTTCTCAGAGAAAAACTGCTCTCCATTCACCCGGCAAGGTTTAATGGGCAAAGCAATGACACCCGCGTGAAAAATAGCCGCTGGGACTACAGCGAGGTAAGCGCGGCTGGCTGCAGCGAGTCACTTCCCACACCTCTGCGACGCTGCTGACTTTAATGGAGAGCCCTCTGATTTATAGCCGTGTTGGCGGAACGAGACTCAGAGCTAACATGTCTTTATTTCTTCCCTTTGGTCTGCTCCGGGTGCAATCAGCGCTCGCCGCTGCGGTCGGTGCAGCAGAACCTCAGTCTGAGACGAACCTCAGCTCGGCGCTGGTGGTGACCAGCAGCGCCAGTTGATGTAACTCTTTCTATGGAAGCTGATTTTACCCCCTCAGCTCCCTACCCTGTTTCAAAAATATTCAAGAAAATATAAAACCTAAGGTGCTGGAATGGCAGAAAAATCTAGAAGCCAAAAAAAAAAAAAAAAGAATAAATGCCAGCTCTTCCAAGAGCTCACCCACAGCTGCCACCACCAAAAAAGAGGGCATTAAACCAAACATCTTCAGCAAAACCGTCATGCAGAACTGACCTAAGCAAGTGGCGTAAACTCCTGAGGAACCCGCCTAAAAGAAATTAAGCTCCAGCTCCAATAACCACATAAACTTTTCATAAGCAATTTAAAAAATGTTCCTTTTCCTTGTTTTGTGAAGATGACGAGCTATAAAGCTGTCTGCTACAGTAATTACTGAAAGATGGCCTGTTTTGTCTGATATAAAACAACACACAGAAACGGGGTGGAGGTGATGAAGTCACCCACAGTTGGCCACAAACACATCCCCCGTGTTGAACGAAGGAAGACTTGGGGATCCAGCAGCATCCCTTGCCTGGAGTCCGTGGGGACGGGTGGTTGCCAAAACGCCTAACAGTAAAAGAGCTCATTTCTCCCATGCTGTAACATAAACAGGAGTGCACAGGGCTCTAGGAGCTGAGAAATTGTCCCAGACCACACATTTTCCGTGTGCTGGATGACCCATAAGCTGCTTTGAGTGAAAACAAACATCAAGGTAGATGTGTTCTCACCAGAAAACAGCCAAGGAAGGAAGCACAGAACGCCCAGGAACAGCCCCATTTTGGTTATGATTTTCAGGTTTATTAAATCAAACGGGGTCCTACCACAGGCTCACTTTGCTCCTGCAGCACCCTCATCATGTGCATGTCATTAAAACTTACCAAGCAAAGATAAAACCTGATGCTGAGAAGCCCTTTTAGCATGTGTTTCATGTAACCATATCCCTGGGAATGCCTTTCCCTTTAGATCAAAGTCCTGCCTTGACCTGTCGAGGTGAATAATGAGGGGCAGGGAAGTATTTTTAACTCTGCATCGGGAGCTGCAGGCGCATCCCAGAAGGGAGATGCGGGGTAGCAGCGGCACTGCTCTATAAAAGGGGCAGCCAAAACAGCCTGGCCTTGTGCTCGTGGCGCTGGGGGCAGTGACCTGGCTCTGCAGAACCCCCCTCAGCCCACTCCCCAGACAGGGACAATGCTGCGGGGAGTGAAAGGGATGTTAATTTTCAGATGGGGAGCCGATGCAAGGCCAAAGTCAGAGGGCACTGGGGAGGTGATGTACATTGGATGGGGTGTGGGCACGCTTCCCCTGGCAGAGGTGGTGGCGTGGGGTCCCGCCTCTACCGGAGTCTGGGAGTCAACCGCCTATGCAGCTGGTAGCCAGCAGTGACCCCCTCCTGGCACGGCAAAAACGGGGACCTAAGGCCAAACTTCCAATTTCATATTTAAACATCTGAATACATGACCCGGCAAAGTTCCTTTGGAGCTGCCTGTTACTCAGCATCCCGGAAAACCAGATTTAAGTGCTGTTAGTATGAATTATGAAATTACTGTGAATTTAAGGGCCTAATTCTTGGCACCCAAGTTATGAAAATCTAAGTTTTCTGATCTAATCCATCATGGAGAATTCTCCTTTTCAGCCTTTGCCAGCTTTCTTTCCCAGTGTGGCTACATCTGAACAATGTCATATATTTCATTTTAATTTGTGAGACGCTTTGGGGGGCTAAATGTTACTTGCTATTAATATGGAACTGAAATGCCAGGAGCATTTTTAAACCAAATATTATGAATAGGAAAAGGGAAAATGGGGAGTGAGGGAGAGAGAGAGTGGAGACATGGCATTTTGAGCAAAGCAAAAATGGAAACAGTGGAGTATATATAGTTTGTACTGTACTTATTATTAATTGGACAAATGAAATGAACTGCAGACGCGCTTCCCAAGGAGCCCACTGTGTGAGTCTAAGAGCGCTTTACAAGTACACGCGTTTCTCATCCCCCGACATCCTGGAGATTTGGGGATCGGTTGATTTACAGCCTCTGACTCAAGATAATTCTCTTTCATGGGCTTTATTTCAGTAATACGGGTAGCACTAAATTCAGTCTAGTCATAAATCCTGTGCTGGTAATTCAGTTATAAGTGACAGTGCTTTGTCAGCGCTCTCTGCGCGCCCTCCCCAGGGCCCCCACGCCATCCCGCACCTCCAGCCCCCTCTGCCATCACCACCTCCCTCCTATGCAAAAACAAAGGTCCTGGGGAGGGACCCCGGCCCGCCGGAACAGGGAGGACACTGCTGCACTCACGACTCAGCTATGTTTTAGTGGAGAAATGTTTAATTACAATATCGTTCTCACTTAGCACGAGAAACAAAGTCCCTTAGGTGGGAGCGATGTCCTGAGCACGGCCCTCCAGCTGCCCCTGCCGGAGCGGGAGACAGCAATTTTTTTCCAAGGGACCTGGCTGTGGAACACGTTGTAGAAGGAGATTAAGTGAATTAAAAGCTGTTCTGCCTTTAGGAAAAGCTGCAACACCTTCCTTACCATCGAAACACCACTCATCTAGCCCCAGGCGCAATTCTTCCAGCACCTTGTCAGAACAGTCGCCGTGGAAAATAATGACAAAGCAAAAGACTATGGCCAAAAGAGGGATCCCAGGCAGAGAGCATATCCTGAAGATATGTCAAGGACTCCATGAGGTCTGTCCACCTTTCATGCTTCATTTCACACGAAAGACGCTCAGCTGCGGCAGTGGTGGAGGGCAGCGGGAGGCACGGATGTATTCAAGCAGTTTTGAAGGAAACAGCGATGTAAAATGGGACAAAGTGACAGGGGCTCCTTCAGATGCCCAGTCACTGACGAAAGTGTCTCATCTAACATGGGCCACCCAAAATGTACACCTCGCGCCTCCTGCTCCGCCGTGGTCGGTGTGGTACCGCAGGCTCCCCTGGGGCAGAGAGGGGTTGCTCTTGGGAGATGCCGCGCTCCCTCCGGCACCAGATGGTTAGCTTGGAAATGTATCTTTAAATTTATTACCTTGCCGTTAATTAATTAATTAAAGTTGCCTTTACTAAAGAGGCAGCTAACTTTTTGACATTAGATAGCAGTTCACATTAGATGAGATGAATCTCTCCCTTGCTGTGTTTAGCTCAGATAAGGATACTGCAACCCCTAAAGAGTTAATATTTACAGTAAGCTGAGAATGAGGGCTTCCAAGACAACAATCACTGCAAAAGTTTTAAGCACAGTCATACAAAGGAACGGAGCCATAAATAGAGCGGCAGACTTTCCCATTTGTGGCTGGGGATAATCTTTTTTTTTTGGTCTTAAAAAAAAAAAGGAAAGACCAACACGCAACAAATTTCTTCTCTTTGATGAGATGTGAGATTACATTCCTTTTAACTTCAAATTTTATGATATGCTGCCACGGCAAAGGGGTGATGAATCTTCTGTGTACAAACTGTTCCCAGCTGTTGATAAAACCGTGATCGCCAGCAGCTTGCCCCGGCCGAGCGCTGTACACAGCCCCTGCAGCCAGATTTAGAGGAAAGGAGCTGCTGCTTTTGTCCAACTGGGGAGGATGGTTTTACTGATGGGCTTTGCTGGGGCACGCAGAGAACTAACTGAATTTAACCCAATCTACTAGTTTTCTGGAGCTTAGTTGGGGTTCACCTAATTTTTAAGGCTTAATAGTTCACACTTAATAGTTCACACATTTCTTTGAACATTCTTCCTTCATGTTCTCCTTTGAAGTTGCATGAGTACAACCAAAGTTATTCTCTGCAGCCCTCGCTCCTGGTGGCTGCTCTTTCCTGGGGTAACACAGAAGATGGGTTTTGTAGCCCCTTGTTTGATGCAGCTGATGGAGAAGGAAGAGTGGGATGACCTTTTTCATTGCACTCCTCTGTTGTAGGGGCTTGGTGAAGGAGCTGTGGTGGGTGAGACAGAGCAGTGACACCACTGGGGACAATGGGCAGTGCTGGCTGGTCGGTTTTCCAGGGTCTGGCATGGAGAGAAACAGCATAATTGCTGACACCCTATTGCTGGCACCCTACAAAAACTTGCACCTCTGCCTGCTCTCACGCAGGGCAGTGCCAAGAAACGTCACAATTGCTTTGCACAGAAGAAGCTTCTCAGGCTGAAAGGGCATCCGTGTCCACAGGGGACAGGACAAGAAGCTCTGATGCCTTGAAAGGCATCAGGGGCAGTTTGGGCTAGACGTGCAGGGCCAGTTTCTAATAGCACAGGCAGGGAGCAGTGGAGATGCTGCCTGAAGACGCACTGGCTTGTCCATTGCTGGAAACTTTTAATTAAACAGGCCAGAGGAACATATTGGGAGCAGCAGTTTCTCTCCTAGGGCAGTGGGACTGACTAGGAGGCAGCAGAGACCACAGATGCCCAGAAAATATATCTCCATAAAATACATCACATGGTCCAGAAAACAATGTTTTTAGGGTCACTAATGCATCTTTCTTCTCCACTGAGGCCATTGCAGCTGTGGGTAATAACTGTGTCTACCTAAGTAAATGACTATGCTTGATTTTATTAAGAATTGCAGAACTGGGAGGACAATGTGAGATGTAAGGGGCTGTAGTGTCTTCAGTTTAACTCCTCCCTTAAATTGCACCAGAACACATTTATGCTGTTAACATCAACCAAAAAAGCCAAATTATTTATTGCTCTTTGAGTCTTTCTGCCAACAGTAAGACCACATTTCTTTTCCACCCTTTTGGAGCGATACTCTCTTCACTTTTAGCTCTCAAGTTTTACCGGTCGTAGCTATTTTTCCAGACTGTCCAGGCCTTTCACAGATGTCTATAGGCAGGTCACACACATTTCAATGACTTGAGACTTGCCTACCGAGGGATAACTGCTGGAGATGTTTATTTTAAAGTAATAGAAGGCTGAAATTCTGCAAAACATATTAGGAGCTCAAAAAAGACGAACACATAGTACTGCCATAAACTGGTTCCTCCCATTAGTGGGAAACCAAAGCAGGCTGTATGTTGAAGTTTCTATACTACTTTTTTAATATTTTTGAACAGCAATCATATTTGCAAAACACCTTTTGCTTGCAGTTCACTAACAGCAACAAAAGGTGCGTGTGTTGTGGGTTAATTGTGTATTCTGGCCACCCTGCAGTGGACCTGACATCTCCATTGTTGGGTGCTGGGGATCTTTGACTTCTCCGTTTTGATAAATGCTTTCTGACAGGGGAAATCTGAAGTCGGTGTGTCAGAAATTCGTCCCCTGGGACTCTTCTGAGGAACAGTGGCAGAGCGGGGAGTCCAAAGTGTGTCTAAGTGATTGCTGACTGATGAAATTTATTCAGAGCTCTCCAGCCTGGAAAAGAGGTTAGACATGTCATGAGAACAAGCTGTTCAGTTCTTACCCAGCTTTTGGCCTGGCCAGTAATAATATAAAAACTCTGTCTTACTGTATATAACCTTATCTAGTCAACCTGCCAAGGCATGTGTGCTGTGCTCATCACCATGGTATTAGAGTGCTTCGGCTCAGAAAAGAGTTGTGGTGGTGTCACCAGGAGAGCCTCAGCGTGCAGGGCAGGACATATAGGAAGAGATCATAATATCTTTTATTAGATCAACAGACAGAGCTGGCAAAGTGTGCTCCCAGCCCATCCCTGGCTCAGAGCTGAAAGGGGGCTGGGGTCTTCCCATCTCTTCTCTTGGTTACATCCTCTGCTCTCCTGGATACCTTTTTCTGACTGTCCGACAGATCACTATAGTCAGACTAAACCCAAACCAGTCATTCTGGACCTTCATCAGCTCCTTCTGGTGTGGCAGTCCTAAAGAAAGCTCTGGTTTCCTCAAAGCTTGTGTTCTCCAACTATGTCCATCCATCTAAACAAGGTATTAGCTCTCCCTTCATTTGCCTCAGAGGGGAAAGCCACTCCAGGCCAGAGAGGAAACCAGGGCAGAGAGAGCAATGGGAAATTAAAGTCACAATATACAGTAATATTCTATTCAGTGTCTAGACCTGGTACACTGTGATTTCATCCCCTGCCTCTACTTGCAGATCTCTTGACCTTGCACAGAGCAGCAGGCAGCTCTTCACAACCTGACGGAGGCTTAACCTTGCCGGTGGGTAAATTCAGGGTTTGCTGGAGCACTCAATGCAGCCCAGAGTCCCACCGGCTTCATCAGCCCACACTGCAGAAGTGGCTTCGGAGCACGTGTGGGTCTGGGGCAAACCCTACCACGCACCCGCACGCTCCCGGATGGGCAGCAGCCCCGTGTGGGCTCCGGGATGTGCCGGAGGGATGGGAAAGGCACAGACATCCCATCCCGCCTGTCCCCAGGAGAGCTGGCTCCTGCCTGCAGGCAGCAGTGACAGCTGAGTGTCTCCGTGAGTCATCCCACCGAGCACCCAGATCCCTGGGAGCTTGCACTGGCAGTAATAGAGGGCTTTATTTCAGTAACCGGGTTGTGCAAGTAATTCCTCTAAGAATTCCTCTTTTCTCCTTGTCAGTTTTCAGGGTGTTTATTTTTTCTCTCTCAGCTGTTCCTTAGACTTTATCCACACAGTTTTCCCTACTGATTCAGACATGGATGCTAGGACGAGCCATTAGGAGATCAGCAGGAGCTTTCATTTTGCTACAGCTGTATTCACATAAATGCGGTGACAAAGCACAGGGCTGTAGTGCACTGCAGTTACGCTGCTCTGCAAAGCAGACGCCTGCGCTAGTCTCTGCCAGCACAGCCCTATCAGAGAGTCTCACCCCAGACCGACGGAGCTGAGATACTAATGACAACTCATATACAGCCTGCGCAGGCAGGACAGTGCTGTCACAAGCATAGATTATTTGATCCGGGCGGAACGGGTAGCAAAGACAGGAGAGAGTATAGATCCACCTGCTGCAGGTCTGGAGTGTAGACTGCTAGCAGTGCACTACTGCTTTTTACACTGGCCTGGCGAGAAAGTGATCCCCTTTTGAATGAATTTGCTTACAGCACTATGAAATTACAGTTATTCCAGGAATACTGCCCTGAGCTCACGCTCCCCAGGTGACACGACGGAGAAATGCCTGCGGGACCATACCAGCACCCACCACTTGGGGAGCAGAATCCAGCCCAAAGCGTTTGGGAAGCTCCAGCATGGCACAAACACCTCTGCCAGCAGCAGAAGTTACTGGAAGGACTCTGATTCCTACGTAAACGCACATGAAATTTCATACTTGTGTATATCTGATGGCAATACCTTTATTTACTGCAGTGGGTATTGCATGCCTTGCTGGTTCCTGTTATTCCGCCAGAGGTCTGAGTTCTGTTTATCAGCATTTCAGGCCAGAAAAAAAAATGTTTGTTTTTCTGTTTCTTTATCCAGTCTGTCTGTTTCTTTAAGCATCTGTTTCCCAATTGTACCCCTCTCGTTCTGCACTGGGAACTGGCTCAAAACTAGGTAGGAGGTTTGATAGATACATTACATCCAGATCTCTCATTGCAGAAAAAAAAATTGAATTGGGGCTTGAAGGTGTGAGCTGCCTCTAATCAAAACAGTGTTTAGAGGAGATATGGCCAAATTCTGGCAGTGCCTGTATCTGGGAGAGGAAGGATGGCTCTGGTGCAGCTGTGGGAGCTGTGCAAGATGGGTTCACTTCCCTCTTACACGTGGGTTTTGTAGCCTTAGGAGAATGCTTTGCCTCAGTGACCCTATCCCCATCAAACGTTGGTGGGTGGGTTTTAGCATCAAACACTCATTGCCGAGATACTGCAAGACTTCATTCATCATTGCTGGCAAAGTGCTTGGAGTAGACAGCGCACCAGGAATGCGTAGATGCATCTTGAGGTCGGCCGATGTTTTAGGCAGAGAAGGTAAACTGCATCGCTCTTGGTACAGCCCCTGGTGTGCACTAAGTCCTCCTGCTTCCCCATCCACCTCGCTACAGCCAGGCAGGCCAAGATTCAGTGCAATTCTTTATGGACTGCCAAAGAAACAAATTATTATGCACTGCAAAATGAAACTGGCATTTTAAATCTAAAACACATGACATCAGCATTACATGTGGAACCAGATACCATCAAATCACACGCCACCTCATAAATATTCAGGCTGGTGGGGCAAAAGAAATGAGAGGTAGATTGCCGGCCAACAATGCTCCCCGGGGTCCACTGCTTCGTAAAAGGCTTTTGAGCAATATGAGGAGCGTACATACAGTCCGCTTTGAATAACCCACAAGGAGCTGACCCTACGGCACTTGCAGGTTTGCTTGGGAGGCTGCAAGAAGGGGCCTTTTTGCATCAGAGCACTGGGGTGGGGGGGATAAAGCCAAGAAGCCAGTGGCAGGAACAGAAGTAATATAAAGAGCAAAGTCATTTGAAATCCCGGAGTGTGTTGCTGTTCAGCAACCTGCCGGTGCGTGCGGAACTGTGTGAAGGACTCTCTTTGCTACCCCTTCCCCAGAGCATCCTTCAGAGCACAGAGGGGCTGCTCAGCTTGTCCCAAAAAGCAACACCTGTGGAACGTGCTGGAGGAGGACAGGCCTTCACGTTCGCCTCGCCAAGGGCCCAGGAAGCTCATGCAGTAGTTGGAAGTTATGGTTTGGTTTCCCAGAATCAGCCCCCAGCGCAACCCCTCCCTCCAAAGCAACTTCTTGGTATTTGAAAGCTAACCTGAATAAACTTAGCATCTGATTAAAATAAAGCTCACCGATTTTTCTTTCTTTTTGGTGGCATTGGAAAAATCTTCGTTTTCAGAGAAAGAACTCATCCAGACTTCAAAATAGCTTGGTACATGAGAAATGCGATTCTCTCATTATGTCTCTGCACAACCTCCGTGAGAAACTCTATTTAACTCACATTTACATAATTCTAAGAATAGACTACTCCGCTCTTAGTATTCGTCCATCCTTAATTTATTATGGGTTCACCAAATATTTGCCCTTTCTTTCTGAATGTAAAAAGGATATGAATTCAGACAAGTCTTAAAGCATAACTCGATGCTAAGCTTATGGAAGATTTGGAAAGCATACTTATTATAAGGCACTTAAAAATGGCTCCTAAGGGTGGTGTAGGAGGGTCTTCCAGCATTTCTGTAGTAACCCGTATGCTGGAAGCAATATACTGTAGTTATAATAACTGCTTCCTAATTTTTATGCTTTACTTGTAAAGGACTGTTCCCCAAACTCAGAGAAGACAAAGAGAGAGGGGACGAATTAGGGTTTTCTTTAGTCCTGCAAGATCTCTATCGATCGCTGCCACGAGCCGTGGAAGGGAACGATCCCCCTCCAGTGCTCCTGGTCACCAAAGAGAGGTATGGACGACGTGCGTTCCCACTGGATGGGGACGAGAGGGGCAGGGTGCCGCAGCTGGGGGACCTGACTGCAGAGACCTGGCAGAGTTGTCATATCCATGGCACTCCCACGCTGTTTTTGGCTCCAAAGGGGAAAGCAGGGAAGCTTTGAGGGAGCTTTCCAAACAACGGAGCTGTGTAGCCTCTGCAGCCCGACATCTTCACGCAGGGTAAACAGTGTGTTTCCAACAGCTCGGACATTGGATGGCGAGCAGAGCTGGGCAAAAGTGTGGTTTGAGCTAAAATTTAGTGCCAGAAAAAATGTTTGATTTCACCTTGAATGACCTTGCAGACACTTCTGCTGTCTGTGTGTGTGGCTAGAGGACAAGGAGTGGTGGTACCTGATTCTGTAGTGGTGGGCAGGAGATCCCTGTATGAAGCCAGGCTCTGCTTGGATAGGACCTTTATGTGGGTTTGAGGGACACGCTTACCTGTAGAGTTAAATAAATAGCGTATGCAGCTGCACTGTGGGCTGCAGGGGAAGCCAGGGCGGAGACAATCCTCCTGGCATTGCCCACAAACCAAGGTCCTCAGGGGTGTTTCACCAGAACCAGAAAGGGGTGTCACACACAGCAGAAGATGCCTCAGCTGGAAACACTGGAAGAATGAAGGGTGGTTGTGGTGGCCCAGAGGGGACTGCTGCTGGCCCTGGGCTGGGGTGTGCTGCGTGTTTGCCGTGTCCTGCACAGCCACGGCCAGGAGAAGGGCGGATTTCATTTCGCTTCTTATAAACAGCAAATTCCCAACTACAAGGATTATCTGGAAAACGCAGCCCTGCAAAGGGTCAAACACCAGGAGGCGGGAACAAGAACCCGTTATTCATAACTTTTATGATATTTAGGGCCAGCCGGTGGCTGGGCGGCAGACCCGCCGTGTTTGGACAGCTGGGGCTGGGAGCACCCCCGGCCCCGGGGGGATTCAGCCCCACCGCAACAGCCGCCTCTCCCGTTCTAAAAGTGCACTCTCATTCATCATTAATAAAAATAAGGTGATTAAGGTGCACAGCAACAAACGAGAGAAAAGCAAGCAATGAACTCACTACTAGAAATCATTGCAAGGCAAAAAATTAAGCTCTCTTCATTTACATTTTACCTTTTGGTTCACATTTAGTTGGCTTACAAGTGCGGGAAGGGTCTCTGTCTTCTTCCCGCCTCCTGGTATCATTTTTTAAAAGAAAATGTTTTTCCCTCTGCTACAACCCTACAACAAACCTCTGAAGAGGAAGAGCGATTGTAAATACAAAGAGGTAATTAGATGGCTGCCAAGAGATAGAGGCCTGTGTGAATGCACAAGCTCGGGGCGAGGGGGGGTGGGGGGAAGTAGCAAAGAATAACAGAGACTTTTACTTCTGCCTTGTTTTCTTTTATGCCGAGCTACGGTTTTATTTGTAGCAAGGGAGAGTATGCAATTTCCAGACAGAGACATGGTAATTTTTAAATTGACAGTGCCCTTGTGAGTACTCAGTTGTATTTCTAACAAATACATTTAGCACAGATCAAGAGAATGGAGGTGAATCTTTTATAAATATGGGTTTTGCTGTTCCCACAGACCTCTGGCTTTTATCCTTTTCCCGCAGATTGAAGGACGGAGAGTTAGTGGCCTATTTTCCCCTCCCTGCTGGTAGGACAGAAACCAAAACAGAAATTTTATTTAAAGAAAAATACTAAATGGAACAGAATAATATATAGTAAATTGCCATCACATTTAACAAGCGCAGAGAGGATTACAGAGGTTAATAAGGACATATTTTAGAGTGCCTGCTTATCCTGAGCTCCACTCGCAGTCAGTTGATTAATTCAAGTGGGAAGAGCACGGCCTGTTATGATTACAGACGATTAGAAGAAGCAACAGGAGAAATGCAAGAAACAACAAGATATATGCTGTGCTACAATGGTTCTGTTTACCCTACTGCTCTATTGCTTGCTCTTGACAGTGCTTTCCAGCACTTATTTCTTAGGCCACATCTACAAACTTGCTTAACCATGGTTTAGACCCAGGCTTTCCCCTTTTCCCTGCCCGTGGGCACTCAGAGGCTGCTCAGTTCAGTTCAGGGAGGCTGTGAGCATATGATTTATGGCAGCTCCCCAGGTTGTCGCCTACTTGCTCGGGCACCGAAGCAGATGAGCTGCAGCTCATCAGGGGCAAGCAGAACATTTGGTGAGAGGACCCGTGCCCCAGAAGTGTCGTTCCTACAGGAGCAGCTTTGGGTGAAGCCACTGGCAGCGTTCATACCACGGCATGTAGCTTGCTGGGGAAGGGATCCACCCGTCTGAGCGCGGGTGATCCCCACCGGCGTCACGGTGCTGACCGGGCTGTCGGCAGCTCAAGCCAGGACCTGGCTAACCCTGCCCTTGGCTGGCCCAAGGGTTGGGTAAGGTACAGGGACAATGGCCTGCAAAATATTCCCACTTGGAACAAGGGTAGAGAAGCTTTCATGGCGCTCGGGAAACATGTCTGCATTACTGATGGTGCTAAGGGAGCACACAGCTGAAGGCCGGTGCCTGCACGCTGTCACTGGGGAAGCTGTAATTCATGACCCTGAGTATAGACGCCATTATAATGCAAAGGGACATCATCAGTCTACCCCTCCGCACACACACACGCACACCGTCTCTATTTCCAATGACTTCTGAAACAGAGAGTGTCTCTGAAAATTCAGGCGCGGGGTGAGGCGGTGGCTTCATGCTATGGCTGAACCAGTGGAACCTGATGATGAAAGGGACAGCCCGGCCCTCTGTCCCCATCCCAGCCTGTTCCTTGCTGTGGGAGAGGGGAATGAGGAGGAGCGGAGGAGGGAGAACTGTTAGGCTATTAACAGCTGCCAGGTTTTCTATTTAAGCACATCCACAGCTTGGTAACACGGCATGGTGGGTGCTACTAGAAATAAAGTCCACATCCGTCTGTGGCAAAATTTACTGCAATACTTGTAATATTTCCATTTAGCAGTGATGACATCACACATAGGTGGTATGGAAAATGTGCTTTTTTTCCTAAACTATTCCATTGCACATTGGTCCACGGAGTGCCTGACCATTTAATACTGGTGGGAGAAGACTGCAAGTTTCACTCAGAATCTCCTTACTTTTTAAGCTACTACTAGGTTCTTAATTAAAAACATCTGATGTTCAATTGTCACTGGTCCAAGTGACCTACCCACCCACCTTTATTGAAGACTTAAATTGTTCAGATCTCCTTCAAGATTTGTTTTCATTTATAGACTCATAGAATAGTTTGGGTTGGAAAGGACCTTTAAAGGTCATCTAGTCCACCCCCCCTGCAATGACCAGGGACACCTTCAACTAGATCAGGCTGCTCGGAGCCCCGTCCAACCTGACCTTGAATGTGTCTACAACCTCTCCGTTCTGTTTTTCACACAAGTCTTTCTTGCAGAGGATGATGCAAGCACAGGGTGAGCCCTTCTCTGGACATCTCTGCCTGAAGCACAGGGGAGTTTTTCTCTTTTTGTTGTCAGATAGAACAATTTAAATGGATCTTAGTTTGAGGTAAGGGATCCTAATTAGATCTTGATCTTCAGGATGGGTCCTTAGCCAGCTCCAGGAACTTGCCTCTCCTGTTCTAACTAGCACGGGATATATGTATATATAAAATATATATATATATATTTTATATATAGATATATGATATATTTTTATATATATATAAAGATATATATCTGTATAATATACATGATATATAATTACTATATTTTATATATTATACATTATTATATATTATAATATATTCTATATATAGAATATATTATAATATATAAAATATCTATAATATCTATTATATATAGATGATATATATGAAGTATATATCTATATATAATACAGATATTTTATAAATTTTTATATTTTTATATAATATATATTCTATATGAATAATACATATAAAATATGTATATAATAAAATAAATATATATAATGTATATTTATATATATTTTATAAATTTTTATATATAAATTTATAATATATATTTTATAGAGAGATATATAAATTTTATATATCTCTCTATATAATATCTATATTCATATATAGATATATATTTTTATATATATTATATATATATAATAAATTTTTTTATATATATATATCTATATAATATATACATCCATATGTATATATCTCTCCCTATATATATATACCCTAACAGGCAAAATTCTTCTAAATTAAAGAATGTTTATTGTTATTTTTGCCTGATTTCTTTTAATAAAAAGGATTTTTAAAGTATAAGATGTTGGTCTAGTAGTGCTTTGCCGTTGACTTCAGTGGGGAAAACAAAGTACCTGGCATTTGGCAGCTTCAACAGGTGTTTTCCAGGTGTAAAAGCTTCTCAGAAGTGACAACGGCAATCGCCTGTCTTACAAGATTTTTACTTTCTTCATCAAGTGATGAGGTTGCTCATCACCTCCGTGTCTCAGTGCACCAGACGCTTTCTGGATGGAAGTTTCACATTGGGATAGCTACAAGACAAATCTCAAAATCAACTCTAGCAACGCGTGATTCATCCCAAAGCATCTCATCAGTGAAATGAATGATGAGGCACAACTGGTACAAAAGAGCTCTCTGCGTGGTTACATGTTGCCTAGAAAGAGCACAATTTCCAAAACAGTCGTGGACCTTAAAACTCCGGAGTGCTGGTGTTTCTCAGACATGCTAAACTAATTACAAATATGATAGCCCTTGCTTCTTCTCTTGATTTAGCTTCAACACTGACCTTCCCTTAAGAATAGGATACCATGCGTAGTAAGGGTGAACATTTTAATTCAGGGTGCACTGCTCAGGGAAGAGCCATGATTTTGAAATCCTGTCATTTGGTTAACATTGCAGCAAATTATGAGCTAATATCCGTTGTTAATGACCAATTAATCACCAAGAAAAATCAATCAAAAGGAATTTAAACTTCTATGCTAATTTTCAAACCCCAGTTGGGTTGTGCTATTCAAAAATCAGCATGTTGCTCAGCTCCAGAGCTGGACGAAGACACCTGGGAAATGGCACGAGCTTTTTGGAGTTGGCTGCTGTGAGTGTTTTAAAACTTTCAGATTCAACTCTCTGTAATTTTGGTAGCCAAGAAGCAGTCACACTTCAAACTGTGATCATTTGTCTGAATCTGAATGCACAACAAGCATCCTAGATGTAACAACCAATTCCCCAAAACTGTCACATTTTTTCTCAGAAAAGCCTTACCAGTGAGCATACCTGTTATTGAGCCACAACCCTCAGCTCCAAAATGAGTTCAAAGCATCATTATTGAGGCCTGTTTTGATAATAATTATTCACATTTTGGCAGTGGAACATTGCACCTTGTCAGCCCAATCATCGAGACCGATGGTGGCTGAACAAGTGGCAGTCCCAGACAGACGGGTTTCCGTCCTTGCAGCTTCCAAACTTGTGTCTAATAGTTGTTTCTGCAAATTGCATCCCTTCAAATTTCCATCCATCCCATCTCTCATCCTGGCCTACCAGAGGGTTCCTCAGTTTCTGTGGCTTCTATTTTCTTCAATAGCTTCCCAACACCCACATCAAGGTTCACGATGTGACTCTTCAAGTTTGCCAGAGACCTCCAAAAATATTCTGTGACTGATGGAATAATCCTAATTATCCATGAAAAAACAGGTCTTCGGTCTGAGATCCTGTGGGGACAAGTTAGACTGTTTGTTTCTAGGATTATTTCAACAAATCAATCAATCCGCAATCTTTAAATTAAGACTCCTGAACTGTCAAAGTATCTACTTTGTACATTTGCTGATATGTGAAGCCATGATTTCCTTAGTGAACCAGACCACCTCCACCACTCCCAATGGGCATGAACCCGTCAAACAGACTTTGCACCTAAAATATTTTGAGGGAGACTGGTATACTTGGTCATCCACCAGAGATATGGTGAAGCAAAAAGATCCCAAGGATCATTTCAGCCAAAATCAGCTATCTGCTCAGTAAATGCACAGCCCTTTCCCTGCTGGTTGCATTTGGTGACTGCTTTTGGGTAAGTGGTACCCCGGCTGCCCAGCACGTTGGGTGGTGTGGGAAAGAGGGAGGCCCGCCAGGACAGGATAGGGCCATTGGAAGAGAGACCAGTGTCCCTTTCTTGCCCCATTTCTTCTTCCCAAAGTAGGTGTCCAGAGGCTGCCTTCACCTTGAGCCAGTACAGTGCTGTAGGTGCTGCACAGCTACAGTCCTACCAATGTAGGTGTGGGTTTGTTACCTTGCTCTTATTACTCTGGTTTTGGCCACTGGGTATTGGGACTGCTGTGGAAGATAAGTGTTATGATCCATTTTTATCTGAAGTGGCTCACAATCTCTTCACTTTTGGCTGGCACGCTGCAAATCAATCGAATCAATTGAATATTCAGAGCTGAGTGGTCTCTGCTCAGGCCAATGGTTGCTTTACCCATCCATGGGCAGAGGTCAAGTAGGTAGGATCATTTTTCTTATGTCCTATGACATTTATGACATTTTTATGTCCTATGTCATTTCAGACATTTTCTTATGTCCTGTGACTTGTATTCTTTTTGCTACTGCACAAGGCTGCTTTAGCTCTCTTGGTCTGCCTTTCCCTCTGAATTACCGGAGTACATGCAAGCAGCCTGACTATCAGAAAAGACAGATCACTGCAAAATTGATGAAAACGAGACGTGAGTCAGACCGACTGATTTGATTTAGCCTGCTTATCGCAGTGACTTCTCCTTTGGGCCTTACTTTAGATGTGACTCATGTTGTACCTGTTCTTGCAAAAAGCCTGCCTTGAAAATATTTTTATTGGGTATCTCAAGTAATTGGCAGATTTCTGTTAATATTGTGTCCTGCGAGTGCCAGCTGACCTTTGCAAACACAGTTCAGAGCAGGTAGAGAGGAAAAAGAGAATTCTGATTAAATTTGCCAGAGATGAAATACATGACACCAGCTGACGCAAAACTACCGCTGTGCCTGACCAGCTCCATGTTGTGCTTCTCCTTGTGAGGACACCTTGTGCTGTAGAAACACAGCCTTTCACAAGGTGGGCATTTTGGCAGTTAACAAATGCTTGATTAAGATGAGCTACTACATAATTAATTATAAGCCTCAAATTAAATGACCGGGGAATTGATTCAGGTCAGGAGCTGTGAAGCTAAATGAAAGTTACTGGGGTTACGAGCACTGATCTGCAGTGGAAACTGTTCAGCGCAGGAGGCTGGAAATCAGCTTGGTGTATGAGATCCGAACATAGCACATCTCAAATCAACACGGTTTCCAGGTGAACATAACTGAAATTTCAAAATGTGATGATGAAGGTGATCCGCAAGCGGTAACCATTGGCGTCCAGTGAACTGAGCTTCTGCACTGATGTCCCTGGAGCAACGCTGATTGCTGTTGCATGAAGATCTGATGCCCTGCCCTGCTGTAATCTTCATCATCCTATTTTACACTCTCAGTTGGCGTTTCGCAAGTCCTTCAGCCTTATGAAACGACGATAAGCTGTGAATGCCTGGTTGCAGGCACCACACCCGAGGGTCACCGTGCCGCTTGCTGCATGGCACAGTGCAGGGCACGGCCGCTGGCCATCTGCTTGCACTCGTTACGGGCAGGTTCTTCTTTTGCAAGGGTCTGAATTTAATAAAGGAGAGCAGGAGAATAGAATATCTGGTCTCATAGTTGGTAATCCATTGGCCATCCAGAAAACGATGAGAAGTTGAAAGCGGTTCAATAAGCAGATCTTACCACACAGTGTTCTGCGTGGCTGGAAGACTAGTTTTATTTTCCATAACCATTTCCCCCAAGTGTCCCCAGCCTTCCAACATCTCAGTTGTTTAGGAATCATAACATGCGAGTTGCTAGGGTAACCAAAATCTGCCTGACCCCCTATATCCAGCTGCCTGGGAGACTCCATGTTCCAGGACGTAGATCAGTCCTGGAAAGAAACCTTGGCCAGATGTGCCATGGTTTCCCCGTCACAGGCTCTAGCAAGGTGCTCGCAGTGAGCTGAGAGCCGTGCATGCAGAATGCGAGGAGGAGCACGACATTGTGGTTTCTGGCCAGGGTGAGTCTATGGGACAGCAGCATTTAACATTTGCACTCCTCCACACCACAAAAAGGCATGCTGGCTCTTTCCAAATGGTCATGAGCCCACAGCATGAAGGTCTCCCTCTCCTGGGTAGCACCTTGTCACCTTGTCTTTTGTTTAGGGTGATGGCTGGCAAGCACATCCCCTACAGGGAAGAGTAAGCAGGACCTGCCCAGCTTTCTGAAAAGCCTCTGGGGGAGCAGCTGATACGTGCATCCCATCAGCTCAATCCACTGTAATTTCTGCAGGGTGCTGGCTTTGGCCACTGTTTCTTTTTATTCCTGCTTTTGAATCCATTCAAGTTTTAGAACCCATAAATGTGATTTTTGGTCTGGACTCTGGCTGCTGTGCTAAGGATGCATGCTCAAGGTTGAACTGAACTATTGCAGCACTCACTGATTGGAGGGGGTGATACTCTTGACAATATTTGGTATCATTTCACTGTTTAAAATTGCACAAGTCTCTGCTACACACCTTAGGAGATGTGTCCTTGGAGACGCTGAAGACTAAACCAGGTACACCAACAAGCTGTGTACTACGTAAGTCATCACACTGTGGAAGAGGACAGGAGACAGCCTACCAGATTTCCTCCCATGAGGTCACTGCGCCGTCCCTCTGGAAGTTTTATTGCAGCTCAGACAAACCTGCAGGAAAGGACCTTCACTGCGCTGCTGCCCGGCACCTCTCTGGTGGTGGTGGTGGTGGTGGTGGAACCACCTTGTGGTGGTTTCAATAGATAGGGGTTTTGGCCCATCCTCTTTGAGAGCTCTTCTGGACTCAGCGTGGACCTCCAGCTCTTTGCCCTGCCTCCATCACGGGGCCTGACCTCCATGCTGTCCTCCACATACTTTCCTGTTTCAGCAAGGAAGTGTTAGCCTCATATGAGAGATGGGAACACAAATGCTGGATCATTTGCACAAGACACTGAAAAATGTCTCGTAGGTAGGGAACTGAGTGCAGGGAAATCCTCAAGTACAACCAAAATCACTGGACCCTTCTTCTCTCAGCTTCTGATCAGTGCTCAGAAATGAGACTTCTGCAAACTCAGTAGGAAAAGGCATTAACCATTGGCTTCTCTGAAGTCTCTCAGAGCTTTATTTAAGATTTCATTGGAACCATGGGCTTATTCATCAAGATCAGTATTAACCAGTACTTCTGCATATAATGGATCCCAAAGCATAGTTAGGTGTATCATCTACAGTCATTGCATAATTTTCTTAATTTATGTTTGGTTTCTAAAGCACAGATGGATTTGTGAAAAGAGAGTCCTACACAGTCCCTACCTAGGAGGTATGATGCCAGGTGGCACTGCTGACCCTGCAGCACACCCATGTCACCTACTTAACCTTATAATGTATATCTCCAGATACATCACACGTCATGTCAGACCCCTGTCCTATTATTCTGCCCCAAAACCATTGCTGTTTCATTACTGGTAGGCTGAATGCTCACATAAATTTGGCAGATAGCGGCTAGCCTTTTTTCCTGACAGATGCAAAACTAGTTGCACATGTCCTCTCACCACAAAGCGTGGCCCATCTTACAAATACAAAAGCAAGTAGATGAATTTTATCCCAGGAACATATATTTTTTTAATCTCTGTAATCCTTCCTACCATGAGCTGCTAAACTATAAGGCACAATGAATAGAAAGTTTAATTTTGGGGGGCAGAGGGCATGAGCTGCTCCCCTGGTGTCGGACTGGACCCTGGTGGTTTTCGGGACCCCTTTCCTGGTTGTTCTTTCATGCATGTTTTGAGCTGTAAATTCTGATTTGGTGATTGCATGTTGGAAAGTTTCAGCCTGTCCCCTGAAGATACTGTGCCCAAAATCTTCTTCTCTCTCTGATTTTCAGAATTGATGTCATCCTGGTCCCTCTTAATTAATCTGATTGCTAGTGCTGTGCTACTGCTTTCGCAGTTATGCCTATAACGGCTATTAGAAGTGTGATGAATCATTTGTATTTTCCTGGAAATGTACTTGAATCTTCTGCAGAATTGTCTCCAGTCCATCTTCTCACTTCCTGTCCAAAACACAGCATATGTCTCTGCTGTGCTCCGTGGCTGGAAAATGTTTCTGAGTTCAGGACTGAGCTGCTCCGAGCAGAAATTCTCAGAGTTGTTATAACAAGATGTTCTTTCGAAAAATAGTCATTTCCCCCACTTCCTCCAAAAAGACGCAGTGATAACAGGAAAAATGTGAGTTCCTTGCTCTGGATGTTTGTCCTGCAGGAGCATTTCAGCAGGCTGAGGGCCCACTGCAGCAGGTATTGTGTAAGCACGGTGCAGATGGTCCTAATCCAAAGCGCTTACAAGCTAATTGCCGTGTCTCTGTACTCATTAGCGTGTGGGCACTTTTCCCAGTACGTGGTGCAGGGCTGTGCGTACGTCTGGCCAGCTGATCCAGCTAACCACACGGGTACTTCTCTGCTCTGCTCTCTGACCGCAGCCGCTCGCCATGCTGGGCTGGAGCTGCCAACCCCCAGAGCTGTCTTCACAGCTCCTCCACCGCCCCCGCGCCGCCTCCTGCATGGGGACCTGTGAATCCTCACCATCCCCAACTTCTGCTGTGATGCTCGTCAAACCAGTCTTCCTGGGACTGGGCAGGCAACGTGGCCATGGGGACGGCCCCTGCTGTGCTTGTCTGACCTTGTTGTCAACAGCAAGAGACACTTGAGAACTTACCTAACGGCGTGCAGACTGGCCAGGGCAATGCTCTCTCCTGTTATTTCCCCTAAAAACATGCACGTTACTGTAAGCAGTGCTAGCAGTAAATGATAAATGAGCCTGTGTTTACCTAAAAGGCCAGTTCTATGCCCATTACAGATGGAGAATAGGTTCTCAAGATCCACTTTCCCTCCTTTTGTGGCTTCCTCCTGCTACGAGGGCTGCCCTGTTTATCTCTTGCTTTTTCATACTTCTAATTTACTTTCTCAGAAAAAGATCTGCAAGTAGTTAAACGGTGCTAATATATATCCACCAAGGGGTGCTGTAAAGTTTTTAAATGGTGATTGGGTGTTTGGCAGGCAGAAGGCGAATTGCTCTGTCTTTCCATGATCTCACACATCACATAAGGGTGAACAAGGGATTTTCTAAAGTGCAAAGTCCCAGTGCTGCTGTCATTCCGCAAATGCTGGAGTCATACATCGAACAGCTCCTATTTTTATTGGAAATATTTCACTACAGTAAAAGAGGGTTGAAAACCAGAATACCATCCAGTTTCTCAGCCCCAGAGGTGGTGTTCTCCAGGTCAGGGTTGAGTGGCTCTGGAGGATGCTACGGTTGGGGAAGTTTGCACTGCTGTGCTGGGTGGATATGATTAGCACCAAGGTCTTATATTTTCCCTTTTTAGTGAGATGTGTTACGCCCTGCAGGGATGGAAGCTGTCACTCTTCAGTGCCTTCATTCCGGTACTTTAAGAAAAAAAATCACACTAATAATATATAGGAATAAATAACCTCTCTGTGTTGCATAGACCAGAAAGACCATAGAATCATAGAATGGTTTGGGTTGGAAGGGACCTTAAAGATCATCTAGTTCCAAACCCCTGCCATGGGCAGGGACACCTCCCACTAGACCAGGCTGCTCAAAGCCCCATCCAGCCTGGCCTTGAACACTTCCAGGGATGGGGCATCCACAGCTTCTGATACTGCCACACAGATTGTCATGTCCTTGCTGTCACCTGTGCTACTAAGTATCACATGCACATCAAGCAAACAGGAAAATGCGATACGTGGTGATCTTTCACGTGCTTTCTGCTCTTAGCTGCTTCCATGCCGAGGGATTTCTCTTCCTTTTTAACCTGCACTGAAATAAACTAGCAAGGAGTTGGGATAGAGTGGCTGTATTTCAGCGGTTGTGGCTGGAACAGCTTTATGTTTATGCTGAGCGTATGTTTACATTAATCACAATGACGTGTAAGACTCATACCTACAAGGAATCACATCCAAATTAGTCCCATGCATAGGAAGCCGAGGGAATTACTCATTGTGCGTAGGGATAAATGTCTCCAGCAGGACCTTGGCTGGCAGGCCGCAGGGTGCGTCGCAGGTGCAGGCTGCGTGGTGATGCTGATCCAGGGCATCCCGTCCCTCCGCGGACCCTGCTGGAGCTCCTGCGATGTGGTTTTGCTGCCCAGAGAACAACCTGAAAGGGCTCCCCCACTGCCAAGGCCAAAGAAGAGCTTTCTGCTGCTTCCAGAAAGCTCTGTCTTGGGTGCACACCCAGTAGCCCATTTGCTCCAGCTTTATTATTGGCATGGAGTTACACCTGCTTCACCAGTTGCTGAGCTGGAGCTGCACAGAGCAGCACCACGAGCCCGGGAAGCTTCCTGAGAAACCTTTGCTTGCTGCAGAGGGGAGAGGGTGAGAAGGGGGAACGTCACATCAGATGTTATTTCCTGAAGGTTTACCTAAGAGTGATTTCTTGGAAGGAGGGGAAAAAAAAGAACTTGTTTTGTCTTTTTTTTTTTTTTTTTTTTTTTTGGAAATGTAATCTGGTACATAATGTTCCAAGTTACCAGTGCCTCATATTGTGTGTTGCTTCATCCACTCTAAATATCATCTCTTTCTGCAGTCTGGCTTGACATATTCCTCTTAGATTATCTCATTTTGCTGTGTACAGATACATCTGTGGCTTTACCCAAAATTACAAAGGAAATATCATGAAAATGGGTTATTCAAGCAAGAGCAACCAGAAACTAAAGTTTTTCTTTAGTGTCTAAGCACAGATTTCCCCATAAGTACCTTTGGTATTAGAAAGCCAGTTTGTTCAAACTAAATATTAAATGTGGGTCACGATTCATCAAAAGACATTCTCAGCTTTTGGTGCACGGCTGTTCCTATAGGTGTCCAGTGAAATACATCGGGATGTGCTGAAAAACCTATTGAAAACATCCAGAACTTGGGGGTGAGTGCCTTTTGTGCCCTTGCTACTTGAGTCTAAAATAAAGGCAACATAGATCACAGCTTTTAGCTTCGAAAATGGGTTGCTGCATAGCTACCTTTAGCAGGCAGGGTGCGGAAAGCCGTGAAAGCCTGGATGCGCAGCTGCAGTGGACGGCAGCTACAGTAGTCCCACACTATACAGCCTGTAGTATCACCGACACATCCTGCCAAACCCCACGCTGCAGCGTTTCCAAGGAGATATTACATCACGTTAGCGTCTCGTAGGAGTTTGAAACCTGCTCCATCTGACTTGTTATTTAATATTTCCATTAATAGAGGCTTTGTGAAACTACCTATTTCTGGTCAAATTTCTCTCAGGTCAGAGACCAATAACTGCCCTAGCACATGGATGGGAGTTTTGGTGTTTACACATTAAAGGATGCAAAAACACCTGGGAGAAAGTGGAGAAGAGAACTTCAAAATGTTTTGAGGTCGGAGAGGCAACTTGTAGTGAAAGTCCTGAGCCAACTCCTTGGTTTGAGAGGGACAGGAATGAGAGCAGAGACAGTCAGAAAAATCAGGGAAACGAGTTTGTTCTCCAAGTACTTTCCATCAAAAATGGAAATGTTTTGTGAAGGCAGCACTTTGCTCATCATCGGTTTTGGAGGGAAAATGGATAAAACGTTGACTTTTGCTGTATGAAGTTCAGTTTTTATTTTCTCAACAGTGGCATCACATTGAATGGTGATGAGCACAGAATATACAAGGGATGTGCCCAGGCAGGTTAGAGAAGCAAATTCATCTCCTGAGCCCACGGGAGAGAGACGAGTGGCGCGGCAGAGCTCACCTTCACGCTCTGAGATGCTAATTCATTTTCCCACCTTTCCTTATCCTCCAGAAAACGTGACTGTGTCAATAACAGTTTCACTGGTGGGGCAGTAATGAAATCCTTACTTTGGCCTGGATTTTGACCTCGAACCTCAGAGCTCCTCTTATCCGTTGTTACATTACCCCCCTGGGGAGCAGTCTGGCACACAAGAGGTAATCAGCTAAATTTGCAGCCAGAGACACTTAATTTTAAAGCTTTCTAATTATAAGGATAGTTAATGATTTTTTAAGGCCAGGTCAGAGAAACACCCGTCAGGGATGGGCTGTATGTCTTTCAGCCTGTTTCCACGCCTCCTGGTTGGGTTGGGTGGATGCAGCCAGCTTGGCTCTGGACGCAGCGTCCTGCCCCACCAGCTGTGCTGTGTAAGCCTTTTTCTGATGAGGAAGGTGGGGAGGGTCTCCAGGTATGAGAATGTTAAAAGCAAAGGTAATCTCGCATTGTGAACAACAGAGATGAATTTCTTCCCATCCATGCCAGAACAACTTGCGTGTCACTCCGTTGACTTTAATTGTACTCTTACTTCACCCTGGAGAGCAGGACTGGGTCACAGACAGTGACCGCACCTGGAGTACTGTGTCCAGTTCTGGGGTCCCCGGTTCAAGAAGGACAGAGCTGAGATGCCTTCATGCAGCTCCTCTCTGTGCTAAGGAACTGAGCACCATCTTAATTTAGATGCTGATTTGCTGGAGAGGGTACAGCAAAGGGCTACCAAGATGATTAGGGGATTGGAACACCTCCCTTATGAAGAAAGGCTGAGGGATTTGGGTCTCTTCAGTCTGGAAAAAAGACGACTGAGGGGGGATCTCATCAACGCTTATAAATACTTAAAGGGTGGGTGTCAGGAGGATGGGGCCAGGCTCTTTTCAGTGGTGCCCAGTGACGGGAGAAGAGGTAACGGGAACAAATTTGAACATAGGAAGTTCCACCTAAACATGAGAAGGAACTTCTTTGCTTTGAGGGTGGCAGAGCACTGGAACAGGCTGCCCAGAGAGGTCGTGGAGTCTCCTTCTCTGGAGACATTCGAAACCCGCCTGGACGCGTTCCTGTGCAACCTGCTCTGGGTGACCCTGCTCTGGCAGGGGGTTGGACTAGATGATGTCCAGAGGTCCCTTCCAACCCCTACCATTCTGTGATTCTGTTATTCTGTGACTGCAGAATTTGACTGCCTTTAGTAAACCCTTTGGACTGCATGCTTGTGTCTTCCAGCCTTGCGAGAGGCTCTTGTGTGAATTACCGTCACTCTCCAATGAGCAATCTAGGTCATACCTGATAAATGTGTTTACTGGATTAGTGGGTGAGGGGGAAACAGTAGGCATGGTTCATCCAGCTGCCAGGGGGGCATTTAATACCACACTGCATGACAGACTGATTTGCAAGGTCAGAAAGAATAGCATAGAATAGGCAGAAAAATACTGAAAGGGATTAAAAAATGGCTTAAGGGCAGAGAAAAGGCAATGTCATTAATGGGGAAAATTTTAAGTGAGTTATCTTTGTTATTGGACCCCTTTTTTTTTGCTGTCAGACCCCTTGAGGAAAGTACTGGGAAAATAAAGAAGGGGGAGAATGGTCTAGCCTGGGAGGACAGCAAAGGACGCAAACACAGAGCTGAGATGCCTTCACGCAGCTCCTCTCTGTGCTAAGGAACTGAGCACCATCTTAATTTAGATGCTGATTTGGCCCAGAAAGCAGAAGCTGATGAGAAGAGGAGTCAGTTTGCTTCTGTGGGATACCAAGGTCCTGCTCGCACACGGGGAGCCACAGAAGAACTGAGGTCTTTCCTCTTCACTCTCACATCTTCTCCCCAGGGCTTTCCTGCTGTTTGAAAAAGACACTTAAGCCCTTGGTTTCAATTCATCCAATAAATAAATCTTCCTTCCAACAATGCCCAAAGGCTTGTCTTTGCCACCTGTGTGGCCAGGCCGGCCAGCGCTGAAGTGCAGAAGAGTTTGGGAAGACCCTACAGAATGACCCTACACAGCTCCAGCTCCTCTACTTTGTCAGAGCCTTTGAAAAATTGGTTGTCATCTGCCACTTCGAACATACCCGGGCTGTAGCCCTCTTCGAGGAGTTCTGAGACCTTCTTGGCTTGAGAAAAAACACAGGCAAAAAGGTGAAAATGTAGATTCCCTGCAGTGCCATCTTGCCTCATTATTACCTTTCCTGACATCACTTTCAGATCGACTTCTGCATGAAATGGTTAGGAGGCCTAATGTGGCTTTTGGAAATTTAGGGCTCTTTTTCTTTCTGCTTCTTCCTACTTTTTAGGTTTAACACATTTTCTTTTTTCAGCTATACGCTAAGTAACATTAAACTGTAATGAGAGAGAATAATTTAAAAAATAACTTAAAACAGAAAAGAGTTATAAAAATAACAAATCCTGTGGGTAGCATCCAAAAGACTTTCTATCATGCTGACTGATTAGAAGGCTCATTTAATTGTCTGTATGCAAATTTCATGTCACCAATTCCTGACATTCAGAAATCTTGAGATTTTAAAATGTAAAGGTTCACATCACTTTTATTTCACTTTCAGCTGATTTTGGGACCTGCAGGCTCCATTGTTTCGATGTAAGGACTTTTTTCCTGAAAAGCTGAGGAAAAGGTGCATTTTTAATTCTTAAAAGCAAGCTGAGATTTGCTCACGTTCACTAGGTTTCAAGAACTGTGGTCCTAAAATATTGCAAGTGTTTGGCATGCCACAAAGGCTACAAGGAGCTATAGGAGTTGTTTGTTTTCAACATAAAGAAAATACACAGATTTCAGTTTCAAAAACTCCCTTTTCCAGTATTAACACATTTCCACCAGGAATTGGACTGACTGGCTCCCACTTGGCCAGCATTGTGAAGTGGACAGAGCTTGGTAGGAACAACAGGACACACAACACGATTTTTTAAGGGCTGCATCCTGGAGGATTTAACATCTTGGTTTCACAGTCTCCTGAAATGACTGGAAAGGGTCTCACTGCCCTCCCCTGATTCAGGTCCGCCCATCACTGCTTGTCATACACTCCAGGAAGGTGCCCCATTTCTTTACAGTAGACTTTTAGGTACTCAGAGGGTGTTGCCACCTCCATCCCTGTCCATGTCTCCTGTGAGCATTTCCTGCAAACCTGGGCTGGACTCTGTTGGCTTCTACTCAGATGGGGTCAGGAGATGGACCCTGGGGAGAGCTGGGTTTCCTGGGGCAGATGACGCAAGACACACGGTGCTGGCAGAGCTGCAGCGTGGGAGCTGGACCCCCACCATAGCGCTGGTTCCTGGGGCAGAGGCCTGAAGCTCTGTGTGGACGTTGCCTTCAGGGAAAGGGATTTCAGGAGCACCGTTGCTGCAGTGTGCATTTGTGGAGACCAGATCTGCCCAGGGTCAATATCTCGAGTATTATGCAGAATTGGGAGCCAACCAGTTTATCTCCTAGTTTTTTCCCCTGTAGCTGAAGACATGCGCGTTAGCCCAGGGTGAAGAGTGGTTGACAGAAGCAGTCCCAGTAGCAGTTAACTGGGACTTTCTTTAAGTCCATAGCCAAACTTTCTTTAAAAGTTTATTATCCCCTTTTCAGAGGGTTTACTTAAGGCAGGGTCCTCCTTGACCAGACAGGTGGTGTCTGAAAGCTTGAGAGCCATGTAAAAGTGACTCAAGAGGGATAGAGCTGGTACCAACCATGGCTGGTATCAACCCTGGTACCAAACACGGCTGTGGCCATAACTGAGTTTTGTGTATACCAGCATTGATTAAAAATGGCGCTCAGGCCAGGCTCCCCTTGATAAAGAGCAGCCAGATGGATGCTATAAATCAGTTGGAAAACCCTGGGCCAAACTCCATGCTCAGACTGATTCAAACAGCTCCTTTTAATGTCACAAATGCGATTTGTCCAAACGGAATCCAGAGCAGAATTTGGCCTTTCATGTTTGTTTAGATTAAGAAATTTGGACAGTAAAAGCCCGTTTATATTCTGGCTAGCAGGCTGGGTATTACAGCGCTCGAATAGTGGGAAGCCCAGACAGATGGCTACATGAATCACAGCGAGGCAGGTCTGATTATCTTGATATTTTCCACGCGATAAAGTGGAGGGACGTGGTGCCATATGGTGGAATATGGCTGAGGGACCCTCGGCAGCTGGGCGGGATGTAAGCACTTTCCAAGGCAAGTGGCAGAGCGAAACACCCGCTCCGGCGATGAGGGGGAGGGATGAGGACGGGGTGGCTCTCTGGGACAGCCAGCCATGCTGAGCCACTGGAGCAGCAGCATCCTGATGGGAGGATGGGAGAATAAAATGGGACAGGTTGGTCAGGTCTGCCAGGGCAAAAGCACCTCAGGATGCGGGGAAACTGGGAAGGGAAAGGTAAATATGTGAGGGTGAAGAAGGGAAGCCAAAGGCTTCTGTGGGGCTGAGTGTCTACAGAAAGTGCAAAGGGAACAGGAGAGCGGCCCTGCCCGTGGGGAACAGGTCTGCTCTCTGTTTTGAAAAGGCTGCTGTTGTTTTGCTGGACCTCACAGTTATTTCTCACAGGCTACCCTGGAATAGAAACAGCCTATGGTTTGCTGCTCTGTCTTATCCTGAGAACTGCAAAAAAAAAAGGAAATTGCATAAAAGAACTGGATTTCCACAGACGTCTAAGAGATGTTTTTCAAAGTGAACTCATGCACAGAGATCATTTAGAGCCACTTCACTTTCATAATCTGTTGACTGGGGTGACTGGTCCAAGGCTTTCCATTTTGCGTGTGGGAAATCTATTTGCAGAATATCACATTTTAGAAAAATATGCTAGCTGAAAGAAAGGAAATTTACTCTTCTGAGGTAATCAAAGGATACAATGGGTTTATCCTTTTGAAGCCGAATGATAAGAGCTTTCCAGAAGATAGTGGCCAGGGCCAGCGGTGCACCAGGGCTGTGGGTGCCGATGGTGTGGAGAGCATTGAAAAGGTGCCACAGCGCCACGGGAGCCACCAGAAATAGCTCTGCCCTCACATCGGCACTGAATCCAGAACACAGCCCTAAAAAACGCATTCAGCAGTTAAAAAAGATTTTAGCAGCAGCTCCTTGGTTAACCAAGGGAGCAAGGGGCTGGTCTCCAGGGCCTGGGCAACCAAGAGGAGTGGTGGGGGCATGTGGTGCAGAGAGATGTGCAATGCCCATCGCAGTGTTTGCCAGAGACCAGCGTTTGCCAGAGAGGATGGTTTGGGGTTTTTTTGCAGGGTCTGGCAGGAAAATCTCACATGTTTAAATTGGGGAAGTGTTGTAGATGTTGTTTGGGTCTGGTCAGGGAAATGAGGAATGAGTTTTCTTTTGTTTGGGTTCTGCGGTTTGCTTGCTGAAGCCTATGGCTGGCTGTATATTTAGCAGACCTCAAAAATACGGTTAGATACATCATCAAGCAAGTGGAAAAGTACCGGGGAGAAAGCACGCGAGGGCTGTCTGCGAGACGCCACGTGGGCAGGCTGGACTGCAGAGCGGGGGCACTGAAGCTCATGCCCCACAGCGCTGGATCCAGACGGGGACACGAACCCCACGGGACGGAGCGTGTGAGCCCCGGTGACGTTGTGTCGGTGGCCGTCCGCCCCCAGGCCCTCCACTGCCAGGAGCCAGCCCAGCCTGGCAGGACAAACTGGAAAGGCAGTGCTGGAAACCACTTTAAGGGGCAGAGTATCTATAACTTGAGCTGTAAGAAAACAACAGAGTAGATGACCCTAGCTAGAAGTAACTGGGACAAACAGTTTCAAACCAGGTGCCTAACTTACAGTCACGTGTAATCCGGCATGCAGGTAGCTGCTCTGATTTATTGTCATTAACTGACGTTCAGCAGCACAATTCCAGAGCGAAGCCATAATTTCCACCTTTTTTACAACTGTAGACCTCTCTGTAAAGGCTGCTGGGAGTACACGCGCAGACAGTGTGGCGACAACTTTTAATGTTTTCAGAGTGGAGTTACATGTTGCCGTTTCATTCTAAGAATAGGAGAGGACTGTACCTTATTGCTGTAAAGTCATTACCCCAGAAAAGGCCTGATTGCCTCCTGTGTGCTGAGGAAATAGCAAATGTCTCCTTTTTTGCTGTTAGAAGATCAGATGGACAAATTGCACAACAGAGGAACTGGGCCCTTTGCATGGAGAAGTAGCTGCGTGCAGTAAGTGACGGCCTTTTGAGTCAGCAGACGTCTTTGTCAAGAAGTATGGGGAACATTTTCAGGGACGTACAAGTGCCAGCGCTTGGCTAGCCTCTTACCAGAGGCAGTTAATAAGAGCAGCCCAAGGGAATGGAAGTGGTGAGGAGCAACCTTGTTATGCTCCCCAGGTGCGGCTTGTGTCACGGCGCACCGTGTGAAAGGTAGGAACGATTAACCTTGGTTGTCAAAAAAGCAGGATTTAGGGTGACGAAAGGGAATTGATATCAGATTTAGTGTCTGAGGCATTTCGCAGAATGACTCTGGCAATTTGTTAGCCAGATCAACATATGATTTCTTACCTGGAGAGGAAATGTTCATCTCTGCTCGACATGCCAGTGTGAGGATGGATGTTAGCCGAGACAAGAAAAAGGACCAGTTTGCCACATCTGGCCTCCTTTTCCAAATGTCTTCACTCTCAGTAGTTTATAGCTTCCATCTCCTCTGTGTAATTCAGAAATATCTCCAGATAAGCCCCAAATTCAGAGGCCAAGCCATGAAATCCTGTGCCAGCAGTGACCCAGCACGCAGCAGACTCGGGAACCGGTCGGTGGCTGGTCCTCTGCTGCTGCCATGGCCAGCAAAGGCACAGCAAGAGGTGCAGGTCTCCTACCTGACCTCCTCTGAGCTCAGGGACAGGCGTTTGAGGGATTTCGGCACACTCCCAGCTCACGGGGTCTCACGCAAACCAGCTGCCTGGCCAGGCTGCGCAAAGCCGAGCTCTGGGCAGCCAGGCTAAAATGGTTTCTTGGAAAGCGATGCGGACTTGCCACTTCGCTGAAGTTGCTGCGACTGCACTACAATGCCACGTGTGCTGCAAGCAAGCGGCAGTTACCTGGATTCAAAGCAGAGGTCACTGTCTTTACTGCCAGGGATCCTCCCTGGCCATGAGTCATGCAGTAAATAATAACATCCATCCATCCTGCGAGTCCAGCGTGCAAAGCACAGCTTCTGAGGTTTGATTTTTAAGATGCTTGCCTTTACCCAGGGACTGCAGTAGCCATTTCCTGGTGGGGCTGCTCTCCTGCTCATGCTGACTGGTGTGCTGGACTCATCTCAAACCTGTGGAGAGAAAGTTGTGTGGGTTTATGAAGATCACATTGTTTGGATGGTGTGATGGCTGGTGGATAGTTTTGATGGACATCTCCTGTCTCTGCAGGCTGCCGGAGGGCTCAATGCATGCTCTCTTCATGGCTGGAAGCTGAGACCACCCGTTTGGCTCCTGTTGCAGCTGCCCATGGTGCAGTTGAGCAGGAGGAACATGAGAGGGCTTGCTGGGAGAGTGGGTTGGGAGCTTGCACACTGGGGCCATGCTGCCTCGTGGGCAGCCAGAGCCCTCAGCTGAAAACTGCAGGATGAAACCAGAGCAGGCGGAGGGCAGGAAAGTAATGAGACCATGTAGGCAGGTGTCTGTGCACATGAATGTGCGAGGGGCTGAGGAAGGTGCAGAGCCAGAAAAGTATGCAAGCAAACCCCCCAGCACATGCAGAAAGGATTACAGTGCCTTTGATTTGCCCAAAAGGAGATCCTCCTGTTGTGTCATGGAGAAAAGAAACATGTTGTAACTGTCTTATGGCGATTGAGGTAAAAATTTGTCCATCTGCCACTGTAATGATCCAGAAAGCTTGAGCTGATCTGTGTTCTGACAGATGAAGAGAAGCGAGATGAGAAATGCCTGAACACACCATGCTGAGGAGCAATCACACCTAGAAAGGACAAGGGAAGTGGTCCTGTCTTTTCTCGTGGTGGGAAGTGGGAAGCTCACTATGGACAAGCGCACACAGAGAAGTTATTTGCAAACAGCTTGCCTGTGGATGACAACAACCACAAAAACCTGGAAAATATGTGTTTCTTTAGTCTTCCACACAAATATCACCTATTTTCTTTTCTGCATTTGCATATTCATCTCATGTTCTTTCACTCACCATTTCAGTACATAGGAAAGACATCACCACCACCACCAAGTATTAGACCCCACTGCCAAAATTCTTGGGTTTTACATAAGAAGCTAGATAGTCAATAATAATCACCTTCTGCAAAGCAAGTTTAAGCAGCAGAAAGCTTGTGGAAGGGGTTTGAATTTACTTTTTTGCTTGAGACACAATCTTGGATAATAAAAGCAAGTTTCTAGAGTACTGTTTTTACAGAAATAGGTTTTTGTTTGTTATCTTGTGAGATTATTTACCTCAACAGCCATCACTGAGATGAGAAGGGGCTGACTCACAGCATCCCTTGTCCGGGCTGTTCCTGCAGGTCTCCAGGGACGGGGACTGCAGCGTCGCTGGGAATGGTGCAAAATGACAACTGGGACTCATGACTATTGAAACGCTTGTGCGATACCTTAGCAGAATACTTGATATTTCGGTTCTTTCTGAAGATTAGCCAAGACAAGCCATCAGAAGGTCCATGCATTTTTGCAGCTTCTACCTATGTAGCTGAATTTTATGAATTAAACTGTATTTTATTAAGTTTCTTAACTAAAGTGATCTTCAGAATCCAAAACATTTTAAACCTTGACCTGCTTGGGCTGGTTTTTTTTGTTTTAAATAATGTGTTTAGTGAGTTAGATTTCCTTCAGACTTGAGCCTGATTCTCCTCAGTTACTTCCCCTCCCTTGACATCACCCCTTCATTTCATAGAATCACAGAATGGTTTGGGTTGGAAGGGAGCTTAAAGATCATCTAGTTCCAACCCCCTGCCATGGGCAGGGACACCTCCCACTAGACCAGGCTGCTCAAAGCCCCATCCAGCCTGGCCTTGAACACTTCCAGGGATGGGGCATCCACAACTGCTCTGAGCAACCTGTTCCTGTGCCTCACCACCCCCACAGGAAAGAATTTCTTTCTAATATCCAATCTAAATCTCCCCTCTTTCAGTTTGAAGACGTTACCCCTTGTCCTATCGCCCCAATCCCTGACAAAGAGTCCCTCCCCATCCTTCCTGTAAGCCTCCCTGTAAGCCCCGGCTTGGTACCACAGGTTTCCCATTCTGCTGCTTCTGACTGCAGCCCTGTGAGCTGAACTCACTTATCGGAGTGTTACCGTTTCAGAACAGAAAACAGTTTTGAGATAATTTAGAGGCTGACTCAGCAGTTTTCCACAGGATAACTTTATTTAGAGGTGGGATTCGAATTACCCATCCCCGAGGTTCTGAAAAGTCTCTCACAGGTGACTCACTCCACGTCCCAGTGAAGCCCAAAGCCTGCCTATCCAGGCACGTGGGATGGTGATCAGTGTGAAATTCGGTCTCTCTGCAAGTGCAACGAACTCAGTTGAAAATATTTCTGGCTAAACTTACAAAAGTGCTGAATTGCAGACAGCTGCTGTCCTTGCCCACAGGATGACTGATGTAAAATATTGGTTTAGCACAGGCTTGTCTCTAGTGAAAATCCCACAATGCCGAAAAGAAACAGTTTCTGTCCCAATGTTTGGTGTGATTATTGCTGCGGTGCCGTACAGCGCGGCTCTCACCTCGCCTTGTCAAGTGGATGCCACAAACTCTAAATCAAGTAACATTATCTCTGACATCTTGGCTGTTATAGTACCAGATCAAAAGATTTATATCTTGCTCAACATAAAGTTGTTACAGCTTGTCTCCGCTGAGGAAAAAGTCACAAACGGAATTTGACGTCATTAAAAAAAATTCAAACCCTGTTTATTATGGTGATTTAATTCAACCTATCTCCTGTCCTTACCGCCAGCTGCTCAGAGATGCCTACTCAGCTTTCAGCTAGCGAAATAAATCTCTCTAGCAAGTCCCACCAGTGTTTTCATGTTATCAAGGCAAAAATAGAGACTCTATTTGAAGAAATTCAACTTCAGACATATCAGAAATACGAGCCACCCCCTTCCAAACAACCAGTTCATTTTTATGTTACATACTGAACACACGTCTTTCATCTCCTCAAACACGTTTGTAAGATTTCCAAAGACAAAACGTGTATACATACATTAACCCCCCCAACTTTCATAGATATATGAAAATATAATTCATTTACTTACCCCTGTCAGTTCTCTATTATGTATATATGAGTTTATTTCCAAGCCTGCTCTCCTTGCAGTCAGTAGTAAATTATGCAGAAGTAGCCAAGTATACCCAAAGTGATCAAAAACTCTGCAGAGGGAAAATTTTGGGGTTGAGATAACATATTTAAACCTCAGAAACTTCCATGCGTATGTACTTTGCATTTTCAGAAATGTACATATACCTAAAAGAGGATCAGAGGTCTATAAAGGTTAACATTGAAAATATATTTGACAAACTTGGACTAGTCTTTGTCAACATCCAAATATTTCCCAATTGTTACCTTTTTTCTACTTGCTGGGAATCTTGGAGAATAATTTAAAAAAAATGGAAATAAATAGAAAAGGTGAAAGAAACCGGGGCAGCAAATCTCTCCCACATCTCCCCCTCCCCGCCCTAAGCACGGTGTTTTCAAATTGGCCAAGATTTGGTTTACTGATTAAACCAATTTAGCTCTCTGCTAAATTGTGGTAAACTGTGGCGTGGTGGTAAACCACAGCTCTGCGTATAGAAAGCTCTTGAAACCATTACTGCGTTGGCATCGCTTGTGCATTTTACGAGTATTAGATCTGCGACGCAAGTTATGAGAGCAATCTTCTTTGGTTTGCGAAAGTAATAAACATCTGGGGAAAAGGATGACCTTCTCACTGAGAATTAATGATAAAATAAACAAACAGCCTAAACCACATGGAAAATAGCATAGCTCCCTTGAAAATGTGCTCTGCGTTATAGGAAATGTGTATATGCATAAAAAATGGTTGGTCAGGTATGAAACAAATGTGTCTCTCCCCCTCCCCTCCACGTTAATGTAATATTAAGATTGAAAATATAGTCATGAAAAATCAAGAGGGCAGCGGAATTGTGTGCAATAAGCCACGCGTTTCTAAATAAAAGATCTTGCCAGACAGTCTTGATTACATTTTATGATGGAGTTTTACCATTGCTGGACAAAGGCAATGACGTAAAGGAAATATTCTGGGATTTTAGTAAAGCAAATGATAGGGTATCTCACACCAAAGAATAATAATCAAAACTGGCCTGGAAATGAACATTGTCACATGGATTGAAAGCTGGCTGGAGAGCTACAAACAAAGTGCTATGAAGGATAACAAAACATCTAGTAGAGAAGCCTCACGAGGGACCAGAGAGGCCGGCCTTTGATTCATTCTTACAGGAAAACTGGGTCCAACAGCTAAGACCGGGGGTTGCCAACCTGCAGACTGGGGCGATATCCTGCCCAGGACAAATTATCTGGCCTACAGCCTGCTTTCTGCTGCCAGCTGTCCTCAAAGTCCTCCAGGCACAGGCAGGATGTGAGCACCTCTGAGAACAAATGACTAATGCTAGCAGCTACTCAGAAAGATGAACAAACAATAAATTGGGATGAAACAAGGGAAAATATATTTTCTTTTTACACCTGGGAAAATATTCCTTGCTGTAGGTAACCGCAGAAAACAAAGAGGAAGAGGTGATTATGCCGAAAGAAAACTTTAACTTTGAAATCAAGTGAAACCAAAGTTCTCAGAGGTTTTTGGATACCAACATCCGTGTCATCCCTCACATGGCGCAGCTAAGACACCAGTGACTTTATACGAGCCACAATTATTCTACTGAGTTGCACTTCATTTTTTGTTTTATAATTATCACCGTCCTGTGAGGTTTTGTAGAGTATTATGAGAATATGAGCTTTTACTCCAATAACTCTTTGGTACCACTCGGAAATGAACATTGCAACTTTACCGGTCAATATGAAGATGGGCACTGCAGCTGATATAATGCTACAGTCTGGGACCTGTAAATTTGCAATGCTTTCTGCAGGGAGCTGAGTGGCATTTGAGCCAAGAAAGCTCCTGGTTGGGATGATGTCCACTTGACATCAGTAACAACTAGTAGACAAAATGATACCCACTCCACATCGATCAACATATAGACCAGAAAGAAAATCAGTTTTAAAATGGAAATCCTTCCACGATGTCATTTAGGTATTAATTTAGCAGCAGGATACTATTATTCCCTAACATGGCATTTATTTTACCACCATAGTTTATAGTATTCAAAGCCCTGAGTAAAAGAAAGAGCTTTCTCTGATCAGTGCAACTTTGCAGTGCTTTCAGTGCAACTCTCTGGAAGGGTAAATCATTGTTATTCCCATTGTTATGCACATTATTCATTAGCTAATGCTCATATGCCAATTACACATCAATTCATATATGCCAATTAAGCAATAAAGCAACCAAAGGAGCGGGCTGGCAAGACAAGCTCACCTTTGTTCCTGTAGTCTCTGACAGGGAGCTCAAATAAAAACCTTTTTGGGTTGGGTTAGGCAGCAGACGGAGGCATAGCTGAGGCAGTTGTCATAGAATCATAGAATGTGTTGGGTTGGAAGGGACCTTTAAAGGTCATCTAGTCCAACCCCCCTGCCGTAAGCAGGGACATCTTCAACTAGATCAGGTTGCTCAGAGCCTCATCAAGCCTGGCCTTGAATGTCTCCAGGGATGGGGCCTCCGCCACCCCTCCGGGCAACCTGTTCCAGTGTCTCACCACCCTCATTGTAAAGAACTTCTTCCTAATGTCTAATCTAAACCTACCCTGCTCTAGTTTAAAACCACTGCCCCTTGTCCTATCGCTACATGCCCTTGCAAACAGCCCCTCCCCAGCTTTCTTGTAGGTCCCCTTCAGGTACTGGAAGAACGCTATAAGGTCTCCCCGGATCCTGCCCTTCTCCAGGCTGAACAACTCCAACTCTCTCAGCCTGTCTTCATAGGAGAGGTGCTCCAGCCCTCTGATCATCTTTGTGGCCCTCCTCTGGACCCACTCCAACAGGTCCATGTCCTTCTTGTGCTGAGGGCTCCGGAGCTGGACGCAGTCCTCCCTGTGGGGTCTCACGAGAGCAGAGTAGAGGGGGAGAATCACCTCTCTGGATCTGCTGGCCACGGTCCTTTTGATGCAGCCCAGGATGCGGTTGGCCTTCTGGGCTGCAAGCACACATTGTTGGCTCATGTCCAGCTTTTCATCCACCAGTACCCTCAAGTCCTTCTCCGCAGGGCTGCTCTCTATCACTTCATCCCCCAGTCTGTATTGATAACGAGGATTGTCCCAACCCAAGCGTAGGACCTTGCACTTGGCCTTGTTGAACTTCATAAGTTTTGCTTGGGCCCACCTCTCTGTCTTGTCCAGGTCCCTCTTACTTCCCTCACCAAGTGCGGTTTGGTCTATAGTGAGCAGCGACTGCTCCAAAACCCAGGCTGCGACACCCCAAATTTTAGGGGATGGAGGCAAGCGGAGGTGGGGATGGGGTCTGCTGGTACCGTGGGGTGGCCATGGCGGGCTGGGGGGTGAGACACCACCATCAGCTCTCTGTTTTCAGAGGGTTTGAAAGGGTGGAGAGGCAGGCAGGGTCTACAATAGTCTGGCATATCTTGGTTCTTCAGCAGGTTAATGAGTCTGCAGGTGACCTTGATCTGCTGCATGGTGTGAGGAGATGGGGTTTAAGTGGTGGGCTTTTATGTTACAATTTACAGAGTGGACATTAAGAGGTCAAGACTGAGGAGGCACAGGAGCGGCTCCTGCGCCCTGCAAACCACCACATCAGCTAGTGAAACACCCACCAAATTTCCCCACAGAGAGCTGCAAGGCTGCAGCACAGCTTTGCATCCGCGCTCCGGCCTCCTCCTGCTCACCCAGAGCTGGAAAAGGGGTCTTCAATGAAAGGCATCTTTCATGTGATGTGAGGAGTCTTTCACACCGCTGGAGCGGTGGAAAGGGGCTGGCAGCAGATGGGAAGCAGCACGGCTCCTGTGTTTTGGGACCAGGGCGGTAGAGCAGCCAGGGCGCTGGAATTTGCAGCGTAAACTCTTCACAAGATGTGATGGGGGATTTTTTATTATCCTGCCAATAGAAACTTTTGAACTGAAGAGAACGGGAAAGTGCTTGCACTGATGTAATTCCGAGGGTTTCCACTGATAACACGGGAGGTATGTGAACGTCCATCAGGCGCAGTCCTGGCCCCGGCTCCTTCTCAAACACGGTGCTATGCTCAAGTCTTCATTAACGTCAGATTATAAACCCCTGTTACAGAAATGCGATTTATGAGCATCTTGCGTGTGAAGGCAGAGGTGGACGTTTCCTGGCCCAGTTTTAATGGGTTTGCATTCAGGTGAAGGAGAAGGAACGGTAAACGAGGAAAGGCCTGGGCTGCTGATGATGTCCTGTGTGAAATAACCTTCATCTGGCAGCTTTTTACTTTTCCTCATCGATCCAGTGAGGTAATTGTAAAATTATGGCATCCAAATAACATTGCAAAGCATTAAATAAAGCATAAGGCCAGAATATATTGTAGAATAAGTGGATAATGTGACATCAGTGTCAGTTCAACCTTTTGAAACTAGCAGAAAAGTTCCGAGGACATAAAAATATGTGCCATTATGTCATACTGCAAAGCACTAAAAATCCTGCAAAACCTAAACTGTACATTTATACGCATTTTAATTTCAGTTCATTGAAATAGGTTTTTTGCTGCCTTGGTTACCAAAATTGGCCTGGTAAGCACATGACTCGGCCAAACCCCATAATTCACTCATTTTTCTTGACAGGCCTCTCAGGATCAACAGTTTCCACTGACCTGAAAGTCTTCAAGCCAACAGCAAACCTCTTTAGTGCAGAATTAAGCCGTGAACCTTGAACGGCAGCATGATAGTCCTGTGATTACTATTTCAGGTTTCTTTTTAATAAATGCGCAGTGCTCTTCCTGACACTAATTTTAGCCTGTTTTTTTTATTTTTGTGGCCAAGTACACATCCTCACAGCCAACTATGTTTTGATAACTGCAAATACATAAGATGTGAAGCTGGTAGGCTTGCATGTCGGACTGAGAAGGTGGTCCCCAGGCATCTAATTCTAATTATCTATGCTATGTGTTTTATTTTCTCTCCCAGTGGCCTATATCGCAATTATTTTAAAATAATTGTAAGGTGTTCTTGTAGCTATATTGCTGATGCTATACTTTATGGTCACCAGCTATCCAACCCCACGCCTGGGGGTCTTCCAGAAGGAAAGCCCCCCTGAGAACGAGATCGTCTCAGTGCAATATTTAAAGGCATCTGGTAAAAAAAATAAATCATGTTCCTTTAAGAAAAAAGCATAGCTTTCACTGAAGTCATTTGAACATGCCTCACATTAATTAGTTTTTTTCCACACTGTACCCTCGTAACAGTTATAATTAATGCATACACAATATTTATGTTGCTATTTTTAGATTGCGGGAAGATCCAGTTGTTCCTTTGCCAAGCTGATGCTGCTCCCTGCTCGCCGGGGGGGCCAGGCAAAGTGGTCAGCAGCCATCCCATCCTCTCCATCCAGGTCACCAACCCTCCATGTGCCCGCAACGATCTCCGTGACAGCAACCCAGCCAAGGCCACGCGGCTGCTGGGCAGACACGCAGGGCTGTGCCCGTGATGTCCCTGCCGCCCCCTTCTCCGCTCTTGCTGCACATGGAGTTTCTTGACCCATCAGCACTGCGGCTGCCAGCTCTGTGTCCCCTCCGCCCTTGCATCTCCTTACCACCCCTTCAGGTCCTCTCCGTGCTGCTCTTCTGCCCAAATTCCTCAGCACTCATGGCAATGAACTTTTTCCACCATCCCAAAGAAATTTTTTGTCTGAAATAGGTTAACTATTTTTTTCCAGATTATTTTTTCCCTACTTTGCGACTGAAAAAGTTTAAATTTTAACAAAGTTTACAAAAAACAATTTTTGTTTTTAAGGGTCTAGGAGTTATTACAGTAACCTTTTTTTTTTTTTTTCTCAAGCTTTAATCCTAAAATAATTCAAGCCCAAAATTATCCTATGGCTTAGGTTTCCATCCAAATGTACGCACTTCAGTAGCAATCACCTTTCTGTTAATTTAAAAGCAATAACCATTTAGCTTTGCTTGATAAGCAGGGCCCGCATCGTGCTGATTCAGGAGAAATGCTGGGTCACAGCTTTCATATTGAGAAATAAGTGTGATAGGAATATCTGCTGGAATCTTATCTAAACTTACACTATCCAAATATTTTAATAGCTCTACGTATATTTTCTGGCTTACAGCAGTTAGAATGTAATTTAGGAAATGTGAGACTAATACATTTTTCCTTGCTAAATCGCTTTCCGCGTCATGGGGAATAACAAATGTTTTTGTAAAATATTAAGGATGGACGGCCAACCTCCCCATACCCTCTCCCCACAGCTACACCTTTCTTCAGCTAATAAAAAAGCAATGAAATGTTTGTTTTGAAGGTGGGGTGTGAAAGGAAGAGAAACATGTGCACATCATCCTTACAAACAAAACATATCCCCCTTTGGAAATTATGATTTAGAAAGGAAATGTACCAAATGGAAAGAATTCAGAGAACAAGACTGATTGGAGGACCAGGAATCATCAACTGCAAGGGGAAGCTGAAGGATTTGGTATTGTTTAGTCTAGAAAAGAGAATTGTGGGGACATAGTGTCCAAATATGTAGAAGGTAGCTTTAAGGAGGAAAGAATAAACTCTTTTCATATCCCCTGGGCTTAGGACAAGTTGTCACAGGCTTAACTGAGGAGGAGGTGGTTTCAGTCAGGCGTCAGGGAAAATAGTTCCCGAGTGTGGGGACGATGCAGAGATAGGATCACAAGGGAGGTCATGCATCCCCATCACTGCTCATTTCTAAGAACAGGTAATCCAGGAGGCCTTTAGGAAAGACATAGGTAACACTGCTTGATGACGAGGTGAGGTGATCTTCCGAGGTACTTCCTAGATCTGTTTCTTACAATTACCGTGCTGGAGTCAGTAACAGCTTGGATACACCGCAAAACCATCACTTTTTCTCTTAAAACATTAGGATGCTGGAAGTAGTGCTTGAGAGGTGGAGTGGTGGTGGTGGAGCCTGGCAGGGACCGTGGGCGCTCCTTGACCCAGCTCTCAGTGGCCGCCGCTTCCCAGCAATTAAACCATCTTGCAAAAAGCCAAACTCCATTTGGAGGTCGACAGTCCTCATTGTCCACATCAGCCAGAAGATTCATGAATTTCAGCCCTTGTATAACAGACCATTTAACCTGTAAACCGCTAGCTGTGTGGTTAGAGGCTGGGACAGGCAGGAGAGCCAAGTCCTTGCTCGATGGAGTGCAGTGAAGTCTGGGCTCCCACCTTGGCTTACAGAAGCTGAAGATAAGTGCACCAGGTTATACTGAGTAACTCAACACTGTGTACAAGAAAAATAGAGCTGTTTTCTCTTGGAGACCCAGTCAGCGGGAGGATGTTGAGCTCACTTTTTATTCATCTGAGTCAGTTTTGAAAGCGTCCCACTCTTGCAGTGAAAAATTTTGCAGTGTGTTATGAAAGGACAACGAAAAATCTTGGCCATGATTTTTTTAATGTCTGTCATTCACAGCTTGACAGTCCCACAAGTTGTTAGGAAAAGAGAGCTCTCTATGGCGAACGGAAAATAGTAAATCCAGGGAGGGATCAGAAGTGCAATACAATCCATCAGTGTGTTAAAAACACAAACTGACAAAAAATATGGCCCTCTGGGTTCTTAAACACACTCGTAGTAAAAACTGTCTAGGTTGTGAATTAGAGACAGCGAAAGCGATGCCTGAAATGAATCCAGAGCGAGGATGATAATGTGATAACTTTTACGGATGAGCGCATGTTACACTCGAAAGGGTTCCCTGTTCATGGGAGCTTCCTTCATGTTTCCTAAAGAGCCAATGTCAACAGGCCACTTTCTGCTTGCAATAAATTTAAGTCCCATCAGCCACAAAACAAAGATGCTCTATTCTTAACACAGCCCCAATAACTTCCCATTCTAGTTACTATAAACGTTCCTGCTATGAATGTATAATTCTCACTGGGCACATATATGCCAACCTGACTCACGTTACCTCATTTATCACTCTGTGCCTCAACCCACTGAAACGGGAATTCGGCTGTCTACGTGGCCAACGCTTTGTGGAGCTCCAGGGAGTCTGTCAGCGCAACACCTGGCTGTAACACAAAAAACATTACAGGTTATTTATGATCTGTATGCTGATAACCATGCTTCTCAACCGCAATTTTGGGACAAGCATCTGAAAACACCCTCTCATCAAATTTTAGGTGATAGGGTGGGTGTCTTTTCTGAAGAATATGTTGATGAATAGAAACCAGCTCCGGTGTGGAGCATCACTGTGAGTGCTGTGGACTGTGGGTTTTCCAGGAGTCAAGTAGTGTGATGGGTACAGTGAGATCCAAGGAAGCTCAAGCTTGCACAGAAGAGATGTGTGTCCTGCACATTCCTGAACACTTGGTAGATGATTCCTAAAGTCTACCTCTCTTCTCTTAATGGCACCTCCACCTTATACTCAGGATTATGCTGCAGATTCAGTTCTGTGCATTTCCATCACTACCCACCTACTTGAGAGCAAAGTTAAACAGCTCCAGGCGCAAGTGCTCAGATTTAGTTCAGAAATCTTGCTCACAAAGGGAAGAGATTAGGCCTTATCTTAAATTAAATTCTATCCTTTCATGTCTAATACTTAGCTCCTATGTGAGGTCCCTTGTGGATGAATATCCAGTTACTGACTTTAAACTTTGCCTTGCAATTTGCAATTGAAAGGTTGAACTCTGGACAATGACCGTAAGAAAATCTTCAGCGAAGAGAAACCAAAAATAAACAATCTTCTGAGCGCATTAATGTGAACAAAAGAAATAATGCATAAAAATCAGAAGTAAGCTATAGGAAAAACAGAGAAAATGTGAATGGTAGGAAAACATGAATGTTGCTTGCTTATGGTCGGTGTTGATATCAGGTCATATGCACGTTGAGGTGCTTACACCAGCCGCATTTGCTCACAAGCATCGTACTGGCTTAACTACACTGATTATAAAATCAAGCTTAATTAAATCAGAGCAATGTTTGCATGCAGGAAGCATGCAGCCCTTCAAAGGCAAAACTTCCCTTTGATGCGCTGGACTGAATTTCACACAGCATATGTAATAAGGCTGACAGGGATAATAAGAATTGGTAGGATCCTTGGTAGGTTCCTCTGTAAGGCTGGGTCGTGAAAGTCTGCCCTCATATCTGGGCGGCAGGTGGGGCCATGGGAAGATGGCTCGAGCTGGCCAGAGCGGTGATACATGTGGAGAACCCAATGCTCAGATGCTCCCAGCACTTGCACTGCCCCAGTTTCTACAGCAGTGTTGTCAGCTGGGGTCCCCGTTCCATGTGGACACTCGTCCCTGCTGCTGGAAACACGCCACATGCTGCAAACCCGGACTCCACATTCACCCGGGGCCACCCTGTATTTCTGGGATAGAGAGAGCACGTCAATCTTTGTTTATTTGACAAGCTTTGGCAGAACTACCCAAGTGAGGTGTTTCTCAGCGCTTACGGAGTCTCTGAGGCAGAGCATCTGGCACAAAAGGCCCCACAAACCTTAGAGTGTGGGAAGGGACAGAATTGGGTATTTCCTGTTAATGTGAACCTATCTGCGCAAAGCATTAATAACTGCGGTGGCCTGAATCCCAGGACATTTCTGAATTCTGCTTAGCAACTACTCACACAGCGTTTAACAATTTTATTAGCAAGCTGCTATCAAAACAGAAGGGCAGGGGTCGGTACCTGGGCTTTCTTCTGCCATGGAGCGTGGAGGATGCTCTCAGCTTACTACAACCTTTTTGGCAAGGAGCAGCAGCAAATACTGTGAAGATAAGCAATGAAGGATTCACACGGTACGATAAATACCTGCCAGTAGAGCTCCTGTGTTGAGTTCCAGCATCCCTTCCATCCATCCTGTTCTTCTCCAACCTTCCCTTTCAACTCAGCTTTTCCCCATCTGAGTAGCTCCAATCTGTCCAGGCTATGGCCCTATTTTTAGCTGCTCGCAGTGTCATGAGCAGCATGAGATTCTAGGTACGGGGATATTAAACCAGAAAGTCATTGCATCAGATCTCATTGAAATACAGCTTCCTCTGGAGTTTCCAATTTGTATCTACTGCTTGGCTCTAATGGCATGAGGCACTAGCGAGGTTCATAAAATTAGTGTTCAGGCAAATGTACCCTTTTGGGGCAGATTTGGTAGAATTGCATTTATTCAGTGGAAGTTCAGCACAGCTCACTCATTTCTAGCCTCGCATAGTTCCTCGGATATCATGATTTTCTTGGAAGGGAATGTCTGCTAGTGCTAACGTGTTTGGAAAGCTCATAAAAACTGGAGGTAGCTGCAGCCTGTGCATCCAGCGTTTGCTAACAGTTCGCTGTGGGCTTCCCTAATGTGGCAGATTTACAGGGGTCATATTTCCATCTGGATGGGTTCGTCCATGAATAATTCTCCTCTGTCTTGTGCACAAATGTGATTTTCCTACAACACCCATATATTTCTCTGTCCCAATCCCCCCTCCATCTCCCCAGTATTTTTCTTCACACAACACTGTGGTCAAGGCAACAGCAAGAAAATCTTTCTACGAAGGCTCATGTTATTTTCTGAGCCTTGTGCATCTTTTCTTAGGGCAGGGCTCAAGCAGGATTTTAGCGGGCGGTGCTGATAGTTGGGGCAGTTTAAGGATGGTTTGGTGTGATTATATACCTGGGCTTTTCATTGTTCAGACCGACATGGGTCAGAAATACCCAGGCTGATGTCAAAACCCAGGTGGTGTTGGTGTTGTGACAGAGCGTCCCTGCTCTGCGCTGCGGGGTGGCAGGGAATGGGGTGGTTTGGGCAGCAGCAGCCCCGTCCCCGTGGCTGGCTCTGCAAAAGCCCATGCAGGAATTTCTGCATCCCTGGTCAAACAGCGAGGGAGAGCTGGTGGTTTTCCCTTTGGGAATCTGTGCACAGAGGCAGGCAGCAGTCGGGCAGAGGGTGCACTGGGGATGCTGCAGTCTCGTCCTGTCCCCAGCCTCCATCGCACCACCCATTTTCAAGGGTCTCTCAAAATCCAAACTAAAACCAATAAACAAAGTCCTGATCTGCCAGAAAGAAACTGCTGGTTAAGCTCCGAACAGTCCTTTGGGAAAACCTATTTTTCCTGTTTCCCGTTTTTTGGCAGTTCCTAGCGAGTTCGCTTATTTATTTTTACCCTTCTGAGATTAATCACCGTAAGGCGTGGGACCCGCTCGCTGCCAGCTCCAGCCCAGAGGTCTTTTTACAGGCAGGGTGCTCCAGGCTGCCTGTACATTGCTGCTGCACCCGCGTTCCTCCCTCCCTGCCGCCATCCTTCTGCTGCCTCCCAGTCACTCCTGTCAGCTCGCATCTCCAGCGCTAACCTTCCTGTCCGCTTTTCTGGCGGAGCAGGTTAAGGAACGGTACGGGAAAGTTAGCACCAGGAAAGCACTGCCACTAACAAAAACTTGATGGCTGTAATTTTGCATATGCAAACATATTTGTGCCACGCAGAGAAGAAAGCTTCTGCCATCTTGCTCACCAAATTGCAAGCTTTAAATCTATTTATCTCAGTGAGTAGGTGAAAGAGTCAGTATTCAATGAAGAGTGTAGGAAATGTGCTCATGGTAGTAGATAAAAGAACACCTCTAAGCATGTGCGAGCATTTCGGAAAGTTTATGTAACGTTTCCTTTGCAAAATAAACATATACTTACCGCCCCATTTCCAAAATGTCACCAAGAATATCATCACTTGCAAATGTTTCTGGGGAGGAGGCTTGCCAAATTGCTAAATATATTCCAGGCTTCGAATAGACATTTGGTACCGCTTCCTTTCTACCTGGATAAATCCTTTTCTTAAACCCTCTCACAGGAGCTCAGAGACCTGCCTGGGAATGGCAGCCCACCGGGTCGGGTGCCGTGCAGGAGTCACCGGAGACTCACACCCCCATTTTATAGTGGTCGCCGTGCCAGGGGAAGCCGACGACTCTGCTTTTTCTCCACTTGCCGCAGGATCGGCGCCATGGTGGAAGGAGAGGAAACAGGGATACAACCAAGGGGATGGGAGCGGAGGGATGGGAGACCCTGTGAGGGCAGAGGGGGAAGGTCCACACGGCGTGCAGGGACGGTGGCTCGCCACCTGGCCTGACACGTTGCCTGCACCAAGGATCTTGGGTGCAAAAATTAGCTGACATCATGGCTTTTGAAGACTTGTGCTTTAAAATTTCGGAAGGTTTTTTTTATACGCTGGTTTGCTTTAGTGATGTGTGTCCATCTGTCTGTAAACTACTGCAGATACCAAGAATGCCTCATTTCAAGGTTTCTACACTTCAGCTGAAAGACCACACAAATTCAATGAACAGGAAATGGTGCAATTCACGACACATTAACATACATAATGCATACAAACCTCTGCCCTAACCTTTCATTTCTGTTTCTCAAGGCTATCACGGGCAGCCTGGTGGGCTTTCTGAGATAGGACACACAGGCACGGTGTTATCCAATAGCCATCTCCTGGGGGCCTCACGGTCATAGATGAAGGAAAAGTGGAAAAGTTAACAGTCGGACCCAGGAAACCCCAGTGCTTCTGCATGAGGAGGCAGAAACACATACTGCATCCCAAGCTTTAATATTTCATCTTTCCTTTACTTACACTTAAATGATTCCGCTGACTTGCAGAAATGAGGGTGCAAGGAGAGGGCAGGTGCCCACATCAATCTCAACAAAGAGATCACTGAAGCACTATCACATGGACATGCTGGGCCTAAATCATCTATCAAGGTGGCCACATAGCACGGAACCAAATATCATAATTTTACTGCTATTCCAGTCATACATGGCAAGAGCAGCTGCCACCAAGTCATGGAAACAGCACACACATTTCTGCACCCAGGAGGACCAGCCTGGGTTCTCCCGATGAAAAGTAACCTTATAAAAGCTGGATCAATTCCCAATCCAGTTCATCACAGGCATGTTGAAACTCTTCTTCTGGCAGAAGAAAAGCGGCAGGTACGAGAAGATGCATATGAGATAGCAGGATCTCTCTTTTTCTGCTTTTTTTGGTGATCAACACGGGAGAAATTGCATGTAGAGCCCGTGACAGCTGGAAAGGCTGGAGATAAAAATATCCCTCGCAACGTGTAGAAAGACAGGATTAAAAAGAACCTCCTGGGCGATCAGGAGTAGCCTTGCTGTTGAACACACCGTATTTAATGAGGGTATACAATAATGTATGAACACGAGAGCCATGCCAAACCACTGCCAGAGCTCTGCCTTGTGCTCCTGGCTGGCGGGGCTCCTCCACAACCTGCTCTTCCTACCATCAGTGCGATGATCAGCGCGCTGTCTTCCCATCCCCAGCCGACATTTATTTATAGGCAATTCACACCCGCTTGTTCCCGAGCCAACGCCATCCCTTAGCTCAGCTAGTGCTGCCTCCTCCTCCTTACCGCTCGCGGTTTTCTGGAGCGCGATGGCATCCCCTCGGCCACCCCTGGGCTGCCCCGGGGGGCTGGCAGCCTGTGTGGCCACGGTCACCTCCTGGTGGGACCCCGGCACCGGCACCCACACCCACCCATCCTCGGATGGGGACTATCCCTCGGGAGGGCTCTGGAGGGGACAGTGTCTTGCATTGACCTGCCTTCTGCGGGCAGGTCGGGCGGGGGGGCAGGATAATTCTGAGACTCCGCAGCACCCCCCCATTCCTGGGACACCCCAACACCCCCCCACCGCTGAGACCCCGCAGCATCCCCCCACTCCCGGGACCCCGCAACCCCCCCACCGCCGGGGCCCAGGGGCTCCCCGCTGCCGCCGTGTTTCCCCCTCCCTTGTGTCCCCCCCGCCGCCACCGCGGGTCCCGCCGAGCGCTGCCCCTCCTCGGCCCCGCAGCGCGCGCAGGCGCAGGCCGAGGGCGCGCGCCCCCTCCCCAGCACGAGCCCATCCTTCCCCCCCCTCGGGCTCCGCAACTACCTCGTTGGCGCATGCGCGTCGCCTTCCCCCCCACCCCCGCGCACAGAGCCGGGGCGCGAATCTGGCAGTGGGGGCGTGGCGTGGTCTGCTGCGGGGGCGTGGCCGGCGGGCGGGGGGCGTGGCCGAGGGGGGCGTGGCGCGGCGCGGCGCGCCCTGTCCATGGTGCGGGCGGCGGCGGCGGCGGCGGCGGCGGGGTGGGTGTCCCCGCGGCGGGAGGGCGACGGCGCGGGGCTGCATGGACGTGATGTCCCCGCAACAGGAGCACCTCGGCCCGGGCCGCTCGTCCTCGGTGAGCGGCGAGAGCAGGGTCTTCGCCGCCGCCGACAACAAGAAGGTGAGGCCGCCCCTACGGAAGACCCCCACGGGAAAGCGCCTCACGGCACACCCGACCCCCGGTCCCGGAGCCACCCCCGCGGGTCAGCGCGTCCCAAACGGGGCTCGTCGCCCTAGGTCCTGCGCCGCAGCGGGCCGGGCGACATGCCGCCACCGGGGCCGGGGGGAGCCGTCGTGGGAGCTTGGGGGGGTCGTCGGGAAGGGCTTGGTCCCCGGATGCCCCAGAGCTCAGGGGGCTCTGCCGGGTGGATAACCCCGGGGACCTAAGGGGGGTTGCTGCACGGATGTCCCGGGAGCAAAGGGAGCCTGGATGTCCATGGGTAGGTAAGGAGCCGGTGTCCTGGGGAGGCACGGAAGGGTTTGCCGGGGGGTGTTCACTGGAGCCAAGGGGCTTTGCTGCATGGATTTCCCGGTGAGCTGGGGAAGGGGGGGGGGATTGCTGCATGGAGGTGCTGGGGAGACCTATGGGGAGGCTTTGCTGGATGGATGTCTGGAGGTTTTGTATCGGAGAGAGATGGGGGGAGGTTTGCAGAATGATCATCCAGGGGAGCTCAGGGGGATCTGCTGCCCGTGTGTCCAGGGGGAGCCAGGGGAGGGTTTGCTGGAGCTGGGGGGGTTTGCTGGCTACCCTCGCACGTGCTTTGTACAAGAGAAATGTAAGAGCAGCTTCCCAAGGAAGCGCCTTGTGCTCGCTAAGTATATCACAATTGATAGCCAAAGAGCATCATCCCAAACTGGTTGTAAGATCTGTTTGATGTCTCAAATTGCTTTTCAGCATCTGACACGATCAAGTGCAAAATGTTCACTTCTGCATGCAGACAAGCACTTGTTTCTGCCTTCTATTTTGCTGTAACGAGCGGGCTGTAATAACCACATTTTTCCCACTGTGTAAAACAGGAACTCTTTTTTTCTTCTTGGTTCATCAAGTGCTGTAGTGTTTTTTCTATCCAAAGTCGAGCCGGTACCTCCCTGCCGTACCAATTTTGCCTGACAGTGACATGTAAATGTATGCGCTGCCTTGTCTTTAGAGGTGCACAGTACTAGTGACTGCCAAACAGGCTGGCAGGATTAGAACAACTGGCCAGGTTACAGTGTCCTTTACTAAATCTGTCCACCTGGTGACATGAATTGAGGATGCGTGGTAGTACAGGCTGAGCTTGTGTCCAGTCCTGTGGCTGAGCGGTGGCTGGGGCTTTGCTGGCTATGGCACAACGGTGCAGAGAAGAATCATGGTCCCTCTCCTCCCGCCAAAGCGTCTCTTCAGGCTGGGGAACGACACTTTTCATTTCCATGGGATGTGTCTGTGTGTGCTGTGTCCCACCAAGGCACATAGCACTCCAGCCTGACCTCAGCCCTGGGGACCTCTTCTCATGGCACCCGCTGCCAATGGTGAAATGGTTGTATGGAGAGTGTTTGGCCAAGATTTCCACCACGCTTTGCTGCAGTTAATACCTGATCGGTTTCTGAAGAGGGAGTGTGATACACCTACGCAAAGTGGTGGAGTACCTTCTGCTGCCTAGCTGGACAAAGTGATGGTTACTCACCTTCTCCAAGTATTGCCATCTAAATTGAGGTGGCTAAATGTGCAGCTTTGCTTTTTCTTCTATCATTTCTTTCATTTTTGCTGAAGACAGAGTACCACGTACCTTCCAGCCTGGCAGAGCCCTGATGCCAGGCACCCGCATGAAATGAGAAGGAATGCTCAAGTACTGTGAAGATGAACATTTTTTTCTTACAAGTCCTACTTCATGATTCAGCTTTCTGAGGACAAATATTAATGGTAGCACTTGTGTTTCCCATTCCTGCTCCAAAGAGCCCACAGTCGAAGGAACACAGACCTTGTTTTTGCCAGCACGGACAAGGGAGCAGGGATATTACTTTTTAAGGATCTTGGCAGCCCTTTTGGAATTCCTCAGCGTGGAGGCACATGCGATGGGGGTACAGATGGACATGCTCCTGTGGAGGAGCGGCTTGAGACTTGAGACCCTGGCTGGGCCACGCAGCACATGGCAGCTCCACACACCGTGCGCAGCTAGCACAGGCAGCCACCGACATCCATCCAACCACTCAGCTGCTCGTCCACCATCCTGGTGCTCCCTTGAGACTACTAGCACCCCATCTCTTTGTGTCTGTCTGGGGAAGAAGATGCCTACCTTTATGCTTGTGCAGCAGTGGGCTAATCCTAATTGTGCCTGAAGCTGGATCTCAGTGACAGTCTGACTGTTTTTTTTTACTACTTGGGTCCTATGGACTCTCTCTATACCTCTGTTTTGCCTTCCACTCAGAGCCCAAGCATCATATTTTTTTACAATACAGAAAGTCTTTCTTACTACCGGGGAGATGCCACTGCTTGTATTGGTTGCATACAGTTAAATGGAAGAATGTGTTGTCAAGAAACCAATTTTGATACTGGTGACGCAGCATGTCAAGTTGAACAATTTTGTTACAAATACGTATTTAACATCAACGATTTTACTTTCTGGCACAAATACCCCCAAATAGGGATGCTAAGTGACCACTGAACATTTCTTCCTTTTTATTATCACAACTATACCTCTCTCAAATTAAATTTATTTAGGTGAGATTTGCTACATTGTTCTGTGGTTGTCTGAACTCCTACTTCATCTTCCACTTGGCTGAAGGATCACATGCGTGACCACATCATAGGACCAGGAGACAGAAATTGTCTAGGACCTTTTTTCATGTATTTTGTGTGACCGTTTAAACTATTTTCCTGGAAACATTTCCTTTTCTTTTCTTGACATGGAAAGTGGTTTGAACTGCTAACCTGCCTCCCAGACACTGGGAGGTTCTCTCCGTTAAATGCTTACAAGGCATTCAAGACACCCTGATAAAAGGTGACTTTGCAGTGCAGTGTTTTAGTTAATGCTTTGGGGAAATTCTGGACCAGATTCCCTCCTTACTGGACTTACCGGAGTCACTGGACTATGTGTGGTTGACCTACAGAGAAGTTTTGTACTGACTGTTTAGTTTAGTAACCAATAGCAGTAAATTGATGCAACTCTGAAGTGGATTGAAGTAACATGAGTAAGAGTGATTATACTGATAGAGCTTATTTCTACAAATTTATCAAAATAAACTATGCAGCAGAGACATCTTTTATGCCCGTGTAACTGTGTCAGCAGTAGCAGCTGTGGTCATTTAACCATATTTATAAGTTCCTGGTGTTTCACTTTTCTCTTTTCTTAGAGGGGCTAGATTCCAACCAACCCTGAATATTTTACACAAGACAATATTTGGTAACATAAGAATTCACTCTTAGGATTTTTTGCTGCCTCCTTGAAGATTTCAAGTGACTACTTATAATTTTTTTGAGGCTCAGCAATTTTTTTATGTTTACTCATACAATGTGCAAAAAGTTAACCATTTTGCACGCTAAGCAAAATAGTATTTATGGTTTGAGACTTAAAATATGTTGTTCTATCACCATAAAATGTGTTTCTTTGTGATTCTGATCACATACACAGCAACAGTTTACTGGTGGGCAAAGGGGAGTTGTAGTTTTCCCCAAAAGTGTATTAAATAGATAAAATTCAAGCGAATTAATGGCATTGGAAGAGTAAAGGTAGTCATACATGTTCTTCAGCCCTTCATCTGTCTTTCTCTGCAAAGATGAATCAAGTATGTATTTGTCATTGTACCTGATGATACCTTGATCTCATGTCCTTATATATATATATGTTTTTTAACATAAAGCTCCTTAAGGAAGAGATTTCTTCTTCCTGCGAGTCTCTGTGCTCTCTACTATGATCCTGGCTGAGGATCTGGGGGCTTGCTGTCAAAATCACAGCTGGTAATGCTAGGCATCTTGGCTGTCCAGGAACACTTATGGCACTGTTTAGTGAAGTGATGGACAATTCCTCTCATCCTGCAGACATATCCTGTAGCAAATTTATCTTTCATGAGGACTGAAAAAGCCCCTATTTTAATGAAGTCATCCACGTAGTTGGTCCTTAGGTTGAAATCACCTTGGCAGGCTGTGCTGGTGTATGGTAACTTAGTGTAGTGATGTGCCTCCTGATACTGCTTTAATTACAAACTAGCTTTAGCAATCCTTTCACTGTTTGTCCATGAGATAAATTGAAAATTATGCATAAAACAATGTGTTCTAGTTCTCAAGTTTCATAGTCTTGGGTGGTTTTTTTTGTCGCTCATGGTGGCAGTAGGAAAGAGAGGGACTTGGCATGTCATGTGGGATCTAATATCCCAGGACTGCATATATCAAATCATTGCCTGTTTACTTAATGCTGCTTGAAGTATCCATGTGGAATGGGGGGTAAACTCCTCCCCCTGTCATCTGCAAACTGCTCCTATGAAAGCCTTGCTGTACAGACACTGAGGCGGAATCATGGCCGTGTGTTAACCTTCCCGCTTTGTGTTTGGCTTGAAGGGAAACTTTGGGCTTCATCAAAACCACCACAACCAGAGTCGCTGGTCTGAGCACTGTGGGTGCAGTGCAGCTGACAGTAGGACCCATGGGCTAAATATGTTATTCTCCCCTCCTCCACATTTTTCGTAGTCTGCCGCATCTCCGTATTTTGATGTAAATGGGTGAGATCATTTGAACACCTCGGTATCAGTGCTTCCAAAGATTAGTATCCTTTGGGAGGTAGTTGGTAGAACATCTTTTGCTTGTAGTTGCTTTTGTCAGTTTTTCTTTCTACTCTGAGATGGCCTTTAGTGTCCGTTTTTGCTGTGCTCTCTAGCAGCTGCTGTTCCGTGGTGATGTGCTTTTACTTCCACTGTGTCGATAGCTCTTTCTTCTTGTGTCCCTGTGATTGTTTTCTCCCTGGTTATCCGTCCAAAAATGGCTTTCTTTTTAGGAAGGTCCTTGTAAGTAAAAGTATTCTGCCAGCATAAACAAAAGCACATACTTAGGTCACCTGCTCTGCCTTTATGGTAAATGGGCTCTCCATGGGACCTAGACATCTCTGCTGCCTGAGCCAGCAGCTCAAATGCACTCATCTCCTCACCCTGTTTATAAGGGCTCAGGATTGTTATAGGTCAGCATAGGGCCATTTCTTGCTTTACTAAAGTGTAAAAGATTCTTGTTACTTTTGGTATTTTTAGACAACCCTATGCTGTAAGTCTAACAAATACTGGATTATGGCATGTAGGAAAAAATGATTTATTGCCTCTCGTAAGTAGCCCAGTGATGGAGGGGGAAGAGCCATGCCCAATTGTCCTGGAAAATTAACTGCTAGGTGCTGAGGATTGTTTTGATTTTTTGATTGTCGGGCAGTTAGTTGAACTTTGCCTTACGGTTTTTGGTAAAGGCTTGTCTTCTGTGCTTTGGTTCGTATCTCTGGTTCAAACCAGAAATGTATGCCACAGATAGGGTTTGTTGCTCAGACAACTAGAACAGAGTTTGCATGAGTGAAATCTCTCATGATTGTTAACTTAGATTGGGCTTTGTTAAAATCAGACTTCTTTTTACGAGAAAAATAAAGCAGTGAGAGGGAGAGCTTAGCCACTTGAGTGCAATCCTCAGCTCAAGGTATTGGCACATCTGAGTGTTGTCCCTGTCACCCAGTTAAATGTCCCAGGCACACGTCCCAGCCTTGACCCACTTCTGGACCCAGCCTGTAGATCAGGAGCCTGAAATCCTTTCATCTCTGGGGAGGCTTTTACAAGGGTATCTGCACATTGCTGAGGAGGCATTTCTGCCACCCTCACCTGTCAGTCAGGAACTGAATACATTTTTCAACTATTTCATATACGAATCTCTTAAATAGGCATCAGGTAATATAATATTCTCATCCTAAGCTCAGACCACTCTCTGAGAAGTCAATTGTTCCCTGTGTTACTGAGCTCACAAATTTGTCTGTTCCCTGTCCTTTGCAAGATAGCAGGGAGAGAATTGAGCTGATTAACTCAGTTTTCTTGGGCACCTTAGTTTTCTTTTACCATCAGTGAAGGAAATCAGCACTTCTAGGACAAGATGAACTGTGCGCTAAACATGTTGTTTTCTCTCTGTTGCATATAAAAGGAGCAGAGGGCAAACAGCTCAGGTGTGCATGTCTGAGGTTGGGCGAGAGGAATCCTCCCGCACGTGTCTGACCATCATCTCGGGTCAGGCACCAAAACCTGGCGGCGTGGGCAGTGTGCTCCCGGGGATTCGTGGCACAGCCCCTGCCTTAGCCCACCTGCTGCCGGCTCTCACCTCCTACACCTTTGCAGCAGCTGCAGGCGGGTATCGGCTTATTGCACAGGTTTTCACTTCTCTGGGTACTTGTAAAATACTACAAAAACTGTATATCTGTTACTTAAGTTACTTGTCGTCACAAAAGAAATGGATTTAAAAAAGAAACATATTTAAAAGAAAGAGATTTAGGTTAGATATTGGGAAGAAATTCTTTACTGTGAGGGTGGTGAGACACTGGAACAGGTTGCCCAGAGAAGCTGTGGATGCCCCATCCCTGGAGGTGTTCAAGGCCAGGCTGGATGGGGCTTTGAGCAGCCTGGTCTAGTGGGAGGTGTCCCTGCCCATGGCAGGGGGTTGGAACTAGATGATCTTTAATGTCCCTTCCAACCCGAGCCATTCTATGATTCTATGAATAGTATTTCAGTGAAAATGAATTTTTTCACACATTCTTTATTTAATCTATTCTCTGCCATTCTTTTTCTAAGCTTGATATAGTTAAAAGTGATACACACAAAGTACAAGAGAGCGCTTCATCTTTGATTCCCTTTTTTTGAGGACATCATGCAAATGCTGCTGTATGTTGCCCTTTTTCACAGAATGGGAATTAATATTTTAGCTTGGCAATATTAATTTACATAAATTCCATTATCCACCTAAACTGCGAGTCAAAATTAGCTGAATACTGGCAGTCAGGAATAAATTTTTCCTTCAACCAATGACTTGTGAGATACTGCTGAAAGTTTTACTGTAATCCTGCAATCCATAGGGGTTATGATTTCTGAGGAGAGACAGCATATTTTCAGTGATGGTTTGCAAGGTTACTGTCCTTGGCATGGTGGGCTGATCTGCTCATAAACCACCTACCATCACAGTTTACAAAATAGTTTTTCAGAGTGTGTGTCTGATCATTATCTGGTGTAAATGAATTCTTTTGAAATCTGTAGCCCTATGACTGTTTATACCAGATGAGAAACTAGCCAAATACTAACACGTACCACCAGTCCAACAACTGAAAAAGCAAAACTTTTTGTCTCTGTTAAAAAAGCAGTCAAGACAACCACCACCAGAAATGCAGAAAGTATGAAGTTAAACCTGAATCGGAGGTGAGGGGGGCGGGAACTGAAGCTTTTGAACGTGGGGAAGGCAAAAATAACTCTAGTTTGTCCTGACTGATACGAAATTATCATCTTTGCATCTGGCACACTGTAAACATTCATTATGGGTACTGATTTTATGATACATTTCACATGGGTGTGACTCAGCCAGCAAGTACGAGGATGTCTCTCTCTGTGTTGACCTTTCTAATATTTACATGAAAAAAATGGAGGTTTTGATGTGGGACACATGTTGAGAAATGCTTCTCCGTGTCCCATGCTTAAATAATTGGTCATTGCATCTCCTTTTGCTCCCAAACATCTGCTCTGGCTACAGCTGTCCAGGATGTATCTCCGCATTGCCAGGGTGACATCTTTGCACGTGTAAACACAGTGAAACTGAGGAGAGCCGGCATCTGTGCCCAACTTAGCCAAAAATGAACTTGTTCTCTTCCTTCTCAAAGTAAATCAATTCTAGTTATCATGATGGTCACTTATTTTATTTTCTCAAACTCTGTACGTAGCAAAATAAAAACAAACCCTCCCTTTCTGTCCGTAGTCAATGTCTCTGTGTAATGTTTTTATTTGCATGCAGCTGACCTGACTCACTTCACTGTTGCTGTGAAAATTTTCCTTTTCCAAATCTCATCAGTGGTCTTTTTATGTTTTAAGGCTCTTTTATTTTTGTTAAGCTTTGCTTAGTAGCTGTGTTAAAAGGTTGCCTGGAGAGGCTGTGGAATCTTATCCTCGGAGATAACACAGACCTGGACTGGGGGCGGTCTGGAGCAGCCTGGTCCGACGGGTCCTGCTCTCAGCAGGTCCAGAGAGGCTGGACCAGAGGCCTTCTGGGATCCCCTCCAGCCTGAGTTATTCTGTGACTCTCTGCCAGTCATTTGAGCTCTTACTAAACTTGCTGTACTCCTAATCTTTACTTTGGCCCTCAGATATTTAAGTCAAGACAGGAATCTCGCTGCCACAGGCACTATTCAGTGCTGCTCACCCAAGCATGAAAAAAATTGCCATAGTTGAGGGAGATTTTAAAATGCTGCATTTTTTTCAGTGGCTTCCTTTTCAGGCCTGAAAAGCCAAGGGATCTAAGATAACCAAACCTCCACTGCATTCACAGGGGCCGAGATGCTCTAGTTTTAACCACCCCGTGAAAGCCACCTGCCCAATAATCGGACTTGCAGTAGATTTCCAATTGAGAGTTGATGTTTTATATAGAGTCCTACAAAATGTAGCTTTTCTTCTGTATTATGTTAGACTGCATTGTGATACAGGTCTCTTTTTGCCTTCATATTTGTAGATATGCTGCTTTTTAAAATGCTAACAGCTTCTCAGATTTGCTAGCAGTAAGACAAACTGATTCCATTTGCTAGAAAAATTTAGCAAAGTATTTTCTTTCTTTTTTGTTCAAACCTAGCAAAAATGGGCATCTAGGTTGTTAGTAATCTATTAAATTATTATCCAGTTATTTTCTGATGAGATAGAAGACATCTAAAAGTTCACCGGCTTAATTTATCAGTCTTGAGAAGGTTATTTTTTGATGAAAGACAGAGGGAGGAGGGGATATTTTTTAAAGGTGAATTGAAATTACACATTTGAATTTATAACAATTGCTGCACAATAGCTGTAACTGAGTATCTGACAAAACAAACAAGCGTGCTCTACATAAATAAAGGGGGAACCAAAAAAATGACACAATAACAAATGCGCTGCAATGAGTAGGAGAAATAACACTTGTCAAAAGCAAGTAAAGCACGTAGTACTGTAGATTTTAATTTCTCTGAGGGGAGCACGCTGTGCACCTGCTCAAACAAAATGTGTGCCACATGCAGCACTTGCATTGGCAGAAGAATCAGTTGTTCCCTAACATATCTGTTCCTGGTACTCAGTGGTTATTTTTAGTATAAGGAAAGAAAGTCTTGTTTTGCGATTAACTGAGAACAGAGACATCATGGCTGGCAAAGGTTCACCTGTTTGTGGGCTCTCAGTGGTGTAAGGGACCGCGCCAGCATTGGAAACTGTCCTGTCAGGGTCTCAGGAGGAGTTCAACCCTGGCCCTTTTGTTCATCAGTTTATTCTGAAAAATATTTGAGCTAAATAAGGTTACAACTACCCTTCTGGTGGAGGGTGAGTGAGAGGAGAGGTCATGCACCTTGGCAGCAGGCTGCACAACCGGTTCTAGAGAGCAGCTCCAAAGTTAGGGCCAGGACTCCTTAGTCCTGCTTCTGGCTGCAGGAGGGAGAGGGTACAGTGGAGAATACATTTCTGTTCGGGGAAACGTGCAGTTTTGTTTCCTGCGGCTGCTTTTGAAAATTTCTGCCTCTGGGGAAAGCGGTGTTGTTTAGTTGCTCAGTATTTTTACTGTAGTGTTCAACTTCACTCCATGGGAATCCATGCTCCCTTGGTAGCTACTGACATTTTCATCTCTTCCCTATGCTTTGTTCTTTTTTTTTTCCTGCTGCATACTCTGTCTTTGAGTGTCTCCTTTTTCCCATTCCCTTCCTAGTTCTGTGCTAAGAACTGCCCTGCCTCTCACTTCCTTATTTTGTCCCATACCTAATCAGGAATGACAAGAAATGTCATTATTGACTACTGAGAGACAAGACGTAATGCTCCAGCTAAATTAGTAGGAAAGGAAAATGCCCTCATCTCTAAAGATTTGGAAAAAAAAGGGTGGCCCAGTGCAGTGTGTAGGGTTAGGTGGGTAGAATCCAAACCTTAACTTATGGTAAATGTCCAGTCTGACACAGAAATGTATCAAGCATTTGCAATCTGAACCACGATGTGAATATTTGATAAATTTAAAGTGCAATAGATTATTAAGGCACACAAAGTAGTTGAGGACAAGCTCTAGGTGTTTACTTCATGGGTGCAGTGTACCTCAGGTATCTGTGTATAGACACTAATTATCAGCTTTTCTTTATCACTCTCTTTCTGGTCGCTCCTCTTTTTCTCAATATGTGGTACTTTACAACCGTTTTTCCCCCTCCAGGGTTGCTGATGGCAGTAACTCAGCCTTTTTCCCATGTGGAGTCTGGCTGTGACAATTCTGTATGCATGCAGATATTGTTCTCAGTCTCACCTATGATTTCATTTTGTTTCTCTTTCCAAACAGAAAATGAAGAGTTTGGCCCAAAGACGCCAGTCTGCACCATCTTTGATCTTTGTCAAAGCACTTAACAGATCTCGATCGGTCTCGAGGTGAGTCAGTGAGTTTTTCCTGTTTTCTGCCTTGTACACTTAAGCAGCACTGGGCATAACTCAGGAGTGGTTACTGTGGGATTGTACAATTTAATTTGAGCTAAGCTTCTGTCATGGACTGCTGCATGGTAGAGGCACTCTGGGGCTCTGGAAGCACCTGCAGGTTTAGGACAATGCTGTGGGCCAGGATCTGGTGGTCACAGTCTTCTCCCGTCCAGCATTAGCAGCTTGTGGGGCTGTGTATGTGGGTGTGCGTGGGTGTGAAGCATTCAACGTTTTTTGTCTTCATCTTCTGCCAGGATCAGCCGTTCCTCCTCCCTCCCTACACCAATGTAAAGCTACCACAGAAATGGGAGTTTCTATGGAGTTGGTCCCCTGTCCAGCCCCAGCCCTGACCTGCCATTTGAACCACTCTGCATACATAACTTTTGTCTTCCTGCACTACAGTTCATTGGACTTTAAACTTACAAAACATAAGTGTTTATCGAGAAGTGAACCATCTGGTAGGCTGTTAATGCTTCCAGCTGTGCAGAGCTCTTTACGAAGAAACATTATTGAGGGAAATTAAAGGATGGCTTTGTAAGGAATATTTTTTCCTACTCTGTGGTGTGTTAAGTAATCAGTATGTGAGCTTCGGAAAGTTCTTTGTGTTTGATCTAACTAATACCTGGTTTCATATTTGTCATCATGCAGAATTCCACAGTATTTCAGAAATCTGTGAAAGTATTCTGTGAAAACATCAGAGTTGCAAAATAGGAAAGGAAAACGAGTTGAAACTACTTGCAGGTCTTTTTGCTGGCTATGAGATAAAAGAGGAAACTTAGAAATGAATTCCTAGAGGCGTTTGCACCTTTTTGTGTAGTCTAGTGGCATGAGCCTAGGACTGAGAGCCAGCAGCATGTGTTCTGGTTCTGTCTGTAAAATTTCTTCTGTGGCCTCTCTCCGACTTTGTTTCCAGGTCTTTAAAATACGAAGAACGGGTATTTTGCAACCCCTTCATGAAAATACTGAAATTGCTTAGATTGTCTGTACTACCATATTTATTCTTCATTTACTATTATTTCTTCATTGTATTTGTCGCTATGTTCATAATTGTGGTACCATCTTTTGGGCATAGCTGGGCATATTCATAACTGAGGTTGTGAAATTAGAGACGGACTATGGAGAGTAGCAATAACTGGAGAGTACAGGGCGCAAAAGATGCGCTCTCTCAGCCCTTGGACAGTAGGGTTTCTTGCAGTTCATACACCTATGTCTCCATAATGTCTTCCCTTCAAGCTGTCTTAAGATTTGCTCCTTGATATTAAGAGGATAAACTATATTTGATGCTTATATTTCAGTCGTCTGTTATTTGCCTGCTGGGTTCAGACATGAACATTTTTCTTCAATTATACTTTTTTTTTGTTTGTTTTATTGCCTGCTCCATAAGTATCAGAAATTGGACATAGCTGGAGAGCCACTGAGTGGGATACACACTTAGTAGGTACATTCTCACCTGTAAATATGTCTTCCTTGTATAGCCCGGATCGGAATTATTTCCAGACTGAGTGTGTGGAAAGACTTTTTTTGGGAAGGCCAGTTGGCAGAAACTTTGTGGTGGAGAGGACCGAAGAAGGGGAAACGTTGCCGTGTTCTGCAGCAAGGGCAATGCTTTGCCTACCCGACGGGCCCTGATGCTTTCACAGTTGGTGGATGGATGCTGCCTCAGTCATGTCTGTCCCCTGCCTGTGGCATGCAACAGTTTATCTGCTTCTGTTGTTTTGAACTGAAGTCTGTGGCCGTAGTGAGAGGTACCGTGTGAAGTCTGAGGACCCCGGAACCAGAGCAGGTGATTTTGTAGCTTCAAAGTCTAGCAGTTAGAGGGTAACACTTTGGATGGTGTTTATTATTGTTCACGGGAGCAGTAATTCTCACCCGTGCCCGACTTCCTTGTTTGGCTGTGCGAGACACATTCCTCTTCATCACCAAACTGATGGATGAGTTTGAACTTTCCACTCAGTTTGTTGTGTAAATGCTTAACTCTTGTGAAGTGCTTTCTCTTCAGGTGAGCTGAAGAGCACCAAAATGACTTCTCATGTTTTCTAATCTCCTCCAAATGTTTTATCTCAGACCTGTCTCAGCTCTTAGTTCCCCTTCTCGTAGACACAGCCAGCCTGCAAAATCCATTATTCTCCTCTGGCAGTGAACCTTAATACTGGGACTCCATAACACTTACTTGTTAATGGTTGATTAATGACTTGTAGATAATAAAGCTCCTATCTGAAGTTAGCAAACATCTGTGAGGGATTTATATGAATCCTCTCACCTCAGCAGCTGGCTCACCTCAGCATTTGTTGAAATTAATGAGCAAGTGCAAAGTTTAAAAGGGCAGGAAATACTTAAAAGCACAAGTCAGTTTGTATTTTTATACCACTTTATATGTCAGGTGTCCTTGGTTTATATACAGGGCACTTTCATAAAATGTGATGGCACCCATTTTGGACAGACTTACTTTGGGGCATTTTAAAGTTTATTGATGGTATTTATTCAAAGAAACCACTGTGACATCTGGAGATGGCTGTTCAGCATTCAGATGATTAAGGGTTTTTAATGGTAGTGGTGTTGTGGCTCTGATGGCACAAGGATGCAAGTAAGGCAAGATGATCTAGCTGGAAAAAGCTTGTTTGTGCCATTGTCCTCTTCTTCAGTCCTGAAAGAGATGCAAATCTGAAATTCTTATGTGCTTAAAAGCTTGTCTTCTTTTTCCCCAGCTATATCATTTGGTTTAATGAAAGTTAATCCTTCCTTACAAATCTTGCCTTGCCATGTCAGTCATATAAAAGGAGTTACAAGATACTTGGCCTACAGAAGACTTGGGATGGCTGTATGGCACGGTGTTGTACAGATGTGCAACCACGCTGTAATCCCTGCCTCACTCAACCGTAACTGCAGGCAGCGGAGGAACGTAGTAAATAGTACAGGTATTATAGTGGAATTTGGGCCCTTACTTCCAAGAGATGAAAATATGCAGACTATTCATTGCCTCCTGTTCTTGTTTCTCTTCCTTTTTTCTGTGCGGTTTCTCTTTCCTCACAAAATAGTGATGAGTAGGCATGTAAGGACTGCTTCACATCATCAGATGTCCTCTTTGGAAGCACTTTGAGCAAAGTTATTCTAGAAATACATTGGAAAAGTAAGCTTTTGATGTTTTTCTTGGCTGATACTCACATGCAGGAAAAATAAGTTTGATTGTTAACTCCATTAATGTGTATGAAAACAGCAAAGGATTCAGGTTAGTTATATTTGGCCCTGGACCTGTTCCGTGGTTGTAATTTTCCTCTTACTTTTTCTTGGTGTCCTTTAATGAAAACTGCACAGCTTACTTAATGATATACCTCCATGCAACACAAATTATGGGTTTGAAACAGAAATGTCTGAGGCCTGGATTTAAGCATCAGGTCTTGTCATCTCAAAATAATTGATATAGAATAATAAAGACTTGTTTCAAGCCAAATTTTCAGCCTTTGTTCTGCTGCCCCTCAAAACAATTTTTGCATGTGACAAAGCCCAAACTCCCAAGTTTCTCTTCTGCGTTGGCGGACTTCTGCTCGCATCTCGGCTACTTCACAGGGACAGCCAAATCCTGTGTTGCCATCGCTGGCAGCTTCTCCTTTCCTAATGCACGCCTCACCAGATCTTTGGAAGTGATATTTTTACATGCTTAAACTTATTAATATAATTTCAAAATTTCTGAGTCTTCATGACCATTTATAGATATGTGTATCTACACACTAAAGGTGCTAAAATATTGGTAATAAAATGACTCTTTCTTACAGTGTCAAGCATGTTTATGATGTTATTTTGGTGTAAGCTAGAAGCAGGGGCTGTTTTAAAAAAATTAAGCATAAATTTAAAAAGGTTTTATGAACAAATCTTTAAAGAACCTGAAAAGGAAGGACCTAAAAACTCACCCCCACCCAATTTTATTATGTGGCTTTTATAGTTGAAGAAGTTAAAGGTAAAATATGAGGATTTCACAAGTTTCCAAGGTGGTTTTTCCCTTTTGTACATTTAAGCAGTGTTGTGCCATTCACCGAGAGGCTGCTCTTCCTTCTCCCAACACACAGTAAGTGATTCTGGCATGTTATCTTCCAGGGGTCCCGTGCCAAATGCTAAATATCCCAGATAACGAAGATCATATGTGTAATCTAGTAATACATTCCACTTGGCACTAGTCAAATACAGAGTGTTCCCGAAGTCTTGGACATCATGTTTTCAGGGTTTTAGTCAGAAGATATGTGGATGATCCAAGCTATGTGACTAGATGAAGACAAAAATAGAGACTTTTAATAAATGTAAATTGCCAGAAGGCCTTAACTGTCTCTTTTTCACAGGGAAGATGAGTATTTGGTGTTTCAGGCGAATCCGATTGCAGGGAGGAAAGGAATGAAAGTTCATTGCAAGTAACTAACTTGTTAAGTAGGTGTTTCGGTTGTAATCGTTTTGCTCATTCTTCACTCGTTTCCATGGTAGCGAATAATTTCACCTAGCAAAATAATCTCTGCGAGGCGCGTTTGGTTGGTGAAGCTCAGCACTTCAGCACATCGAAGCCGGGGAGCCTGCCACCCTGTCTCACCCCACAGCCATTTTATTTGTCGGCTGTCACAGGACCAGGCCTTTATGGGCAGTTGAGGGCTGTCCCCTCAGCCACCATGTGCCACCCCGGGCACCATGACAGCATTTGCTGGAGTGTGGAGGGGGAGATGGCACCCACCGGGCTGAGGCCACCTCGCTACCGGGGTGCCTGTCCCCATCAGCCACCACAGAACCATGCTGCGCAGAGGAGCGGAACCCTTGGCCAGGGCCACCACAGCCTGGCCCATCGATGGTGCCATTGCTGGTGGCATGTGGGGCATGGCCTAGGGTCACCCCGCCGCAGGGCACAGCACTGGGATGGTATGAGACAGATGACGCCTCGTGGCTAAACCTGAAGGGGCCGCCACATTGTGCGTGTGTGTGTGGCCATTTTTGTGTGTGCCTTACACCTATGGTCAGGGTGGGGTTTTGCCTGCGAAGCAGTTACACACCACCAATGGTGGTGGTGTGGGGAGAGATGGGCTCCAGGCCAGGACGGGGCCAGGTACTGCCCCAGGCTCCTTCCATTCCGTTATGCAGGTATCGCAGTTTGTGTGGGAGGGGGTTCCCTTGAAGGCCGCAAAAGGGAGGTGAGGGGGGAGGATAATGGAGTAACAAGGTAACTGTAAGATTTACAGTGTTTGAGGCAGATACGGCTGCCGGGCGAGCCAAGGCCCTGCTGTGGCCCTCACCCGCTGCCCCATGGCTTGTGAGAGGCCGACTCGGGTGGCGGGGGGGCGGATAGCTAAAACGCTAGGCATGCACGGGCACAACTGAAACAACATCTCTAAAGCCTCCCCCAGTGCCCTCGGCCACCCAAATGGTGTGGTCACAAGAGATGAGCGCTCTTAAATGCCTTCATTCACCTTAAGAAGGGGCATGCCGTGGAAGGGAGCCCTTGCAAGGCAGTCTTTCTGAAGCCGCAGGGCTTGTGGGTTTTTTGGGAAGGGCAAGGGCTGTCGCTATTGTCTGAGTGGTTCCCCCAGGTGAAAATCAAAGTGGCAGCACCCTGGGGGCAGCCCTGTGTCCTCCACTCTTCATCTTACAGGCCTTCGTCTCAGAGACCCCAAAACACTCAAGAATACAGAAAAGCCATTTTATGAAAGAAAGGGAGAAAAAGGGCAAAATCCCACAAAACAGAGTTTCCCAATGTGAGGGATTAAGTATGGGCACCGCTCGCTTTATCTTGACTTGTGGTATTTCATAGCTTTTTCCATAAAGCTCCAGCTCCGGGAGTCATGTGATTATAAAAATCACAGTTTCATTAGAAATGAAGTTTCTGGTCATCAGGATGGAGGGAAAATGCTGGTCCTAAAGACCCAGTCAACAAAGCAAATGAAAAGTTCTTTGCTTCTGGGTTTAATTTCTAGATATAATTTAGCCTCCACACATCTGGTCAGGATTTTATCTGAGATTTTCCATTTCGTAAGAAGTTCTGATGTTGTAACATTTTATGCTTAATCTGAAGGGACAGAAATTTGAGAGAATTTCCCCAAATTTCTCCACTCACTATGTCACGTTTCCTTATGTACGATAAGGAAGCATGAATTATTTTTTTTTAAACCATTATTTTGTTTCAAATTGTTCTTCCTTTTTAATGGGATTGCACATAATTAAAATAACTTGTGATGGTATTGTACAAGTTGTAATTTTAATAGTATTTTTAATTCATGCTTGATTTAAGCTAATTATGACACTGGAGTATTGTTTCCTTAAACCACGTGCTTGAACGCAAAAGTTATTTTTACATAGTAATAGCTGGGGATAAAATTTTATTAACTGTTAACAAGGAACAAAGTGAACTTTCTGAGGCCTCAAATGGCCTTTTAACTAAGAGATTGGCATTCCTGTCCCCCTGCTGTGCTTATTCTGTTTGTTTTGTGTGTGAGCATGTGTGTGTATATGTGCATATGTTTGTTTTCGATAAAACCCATCAGTTCTTCATTTATGACATACAAACTGGCTTATAGCGGTGTTTGTACATCTGGAGATGGAAATGAGCTGCGGCTCTCAGAGATATGCTGCCTTTTTTATTAAAAGAAAAGGACTAGAGGTAAAAAGGAGGAAGGCTTGGAAGGGGGTTTTGGAGGGATTGGAGTTTAAATGAGGGAATAATTTTATAATAAATGACTAATAGTTTAACACTAGCGCTGTAAGCCGATTCCCCTTTGGATAGAGTTGTGACAGTTTTAAGGCAAGACAGTGAGGGGCACTGCTCATCGGGATGAGCGCAGGGCCCTGCTTGTCCAGATGTCTCACTGTCCACATGCGCTTTTGGCTGTGGCCCATTTTGGGGGCTTTTTGGATTAGGCCTTGAGGTCTGGCAGAATGCAGCTGTTGTCCAGCCATTGTGTATCCCTGATTTTAGACAATAAAATCTCTGCCAAATGACAGTCTGGCCAAGCAGTTTGGGCAGCGGCATACCTGAGGAAATCACAGACTGACTCGCTCAGACTGCTTTGCGGTCATTTATCTTGTGTAAACAAGCAGAAAGCCTCTAATGATGTGCAGGCTGATGTGCAGCCTCTGGTGCTCTCACTTCTTACATGGGCCAGCATTAAATACGCATTGAACTCACCTCCTGGGTGATACAGCATCGCTTCTCCTGGTCTGGTTCCTTCCTCATGGTGCACAATACTGCTGGTGAGGAATTTTTAATCACATCACGGGAGTAACAGTCTGTCTTTAGAGTCCTTCTGTGCACATGTCTTAAGTGTTTCAGTACTGGGGGCTAGATCCAATAAAGGATAATTAGCCTCAAGGCCAAGACATGGGAATAATTTAGGTACCTGAATCTAAAACCATGACTTAAAAAACATCATCTCAGTGGCTGCCTGACCTCCCAAGTGCCTCTGCTCTTTAGGCACTCTCCTACTGACCAAAGAGCTTCCCAAACACCTCAAGTTGTGCTTTTCCACATCCCAGTACGGCATGACTGTTGGCAGCACTGTGCAGGTCTGTGTTAAAGAACTAAACACTGCTTTGTGAGATGCTCACGGGAAGCTCCATCCACTAGTCCACAGACCCTATTTAACCTGCCTGGGCAAGGCCCTCACAAAAGCAGTTGCAAATGTTGATGTCTTTTAAACCTCTGTCCAAGTCCCCTTTTCTGGAGTCTTTTTTAATAATTGTTTAGGGCAGTGGTTGCCGAACATGCAATATCAGGGCTGACGTGGGAAGAAGCCTGGCTCATTGGATATTTGGCAGGAAGAGACTATGCAACCAAGGTTTGTGCCATCTAGCAAGCTCAGTGTCAGCTATGCTAGGTGTTTCTAGCATGCTCCTTAAGCAAGTCCCCACAGACCACCACTGCTCTTTGTGAAACTGCTGGCCTCAAAGTTGGTGTGCTTTCGATGGATCACCCAGGTTCAGCTCTTTGCCTCCTTCGGCAATTCATATTCTGCTTCCCAGAAGAGGCATGTAACTACTAAAGCAGAGGGTAGTTGGAGTGAGTGGAGGCTTTCCATCTCCCTCCCACAGTTGAAGGTGGGCCACTATGGAGAAGGACACACAGTGTTCCTGGGACCAAAAATCTTGTGTTCACAGGAGCAAGCCTGGCTCTGTACATGAATGGTAAAAGCACTTACCTGGGAGGCGAAAGGCCTACATCTGTTCCCAGGATTGTTTTTGCATATCACGCACTGACACATCCGTGTTCAGCCTGTCCTGTCCCCTAGCTGAAAGTGGTTGTAAGTACTGAGATGAGCGTGCTGGTTTGGACCTTCATGCAGTGCACAGACTGCATTCAATGGGAGTAGGTATCTCAGTACATCTAGGTGCCTCCTTGGTCTTCATGGCAGCATTATTCAGAAAATGCAGAAAAGAATGGTAAAGACCTGAATGAATAAGCAGAGCTGAGGTGTTTTCATCCACCTTCCTTCCCTCTGCATTTTTTTCTGGTAGTGAAACTGCATCCAGTATTTTGCAGGGCATCTCATTTGTTAGCGCTCCTCCGGAAACACGTTGGGTTGCTGAGCCCCTCCGACCAGGCATCCTCACGCTCATTCCTCTCAGTTCTGCTGTCCAAGAGCAGGACACGTTTCCTGGTGAGTGGTGTGTCAAGTGTGACATGCATTTCTACAAGGAGGTCACTAACCAGACACGGGCAAGCTCTTCTGGTATATCAAAGGCTCAAATAAACATGGGGAAAATTGTCATCATGGGAAAGGCTCTTGTGTTTCTCCCTTCTCCAGGCTGCCGTTCCTTGCAGGTAACTGGCCTGTGCCCGCTTCTCCCTTATGTAAAGTAATTACCATCAGGTGCAGGGATGTGGGGGATCCTCTAACGGCTTTTATCCCCCACTCAGATCGCTGGTGGAATAGAAACCTCTGACAAACCTGCTGGAGTAGCTATGTGAAAAACTCATTGACTATGTAGGCAGTTAGTTACAGGACAGCAAACAGGTGCATGTGGCTGTGTCCAATTTGTCTGCTGGCTGTTCAGAAGGAATCTGGGTCATTACAGTTGCAATAGCTGGCAGTGGCGGGCGTATCAAGTAATCTCTTCACTGTAATAGGATAATTCCTTTGCTGTAGTACTAGTATCAAAATATGGTTTAAAGCCCTTGAGGCAAACCAAAGCCAGATTTGTTCCTGTTACATCTGGGACAGGTGCAGTGAAGTGACAATCCCGTCTTCCATGCGACACCCGCATTGGTTGTCCCTCACAGGGAAGTGGTCCTTAAAAACTTAAGCCAATATGAGGGCTGAGCAGATCCTCCCTTCACATCTGCGGTGGAGCTTTATGGAGTTCACCCCACATTGTCCCACAGTTGTGGGCATACAGGCAAGGCCGGGCAGCAGCAGCTTCAATGAGAGCTGCAGCTTGCGGAGGATAAAGCGTGGTGAAGGGGCTTATCTTTTAAAGGCAGTACTTGCAGCTATTTATAGGTCACTTTGTATGTGATTACTTTGTTTACAGTCAGCAAATTTTCTCCTGAAAAAGGGCCATCAGGGAACAGCAGCTGGTGGATTCCAGGTTTGCTTTACCTGGCCACGTATTTGAAGCCTTGCACTGTTTTGAATGCATTTGTTTTTCTTAAAACTCATTGTTACCTAACTGCAGGCTCTATCCAGGTGGCGTGAACTGAGGGGGGGAAGAGCCTGACTGAATTACTTCTTGAAGAGTGGGAAAAACAGAGGCTAAAGAGGATGACTGTTGAGCAATGAGACTTTGAGAGACTGTGAGAAGCCCCCCTGGTATTGTGTGAGGTGACTGACAGGCAATAAACCTAGGCAGTCACCTAGAAAATGCGATGTTTCCCTGTTAAAAAGACACAGTCACACAGGTGCCTTGTTCTTGCCCATCTACAGCCTGTGTAACTTGCAGGTTCAGACAATGGGGTGGGCAGATACTCACACGTGGGCTCACTGACAGCCATACATGATGGTCCAGAAGGGATTTCTAAAGATGCCCACACCAATCTTCTCACATCAACTTGAAATAAATGATCTGTTTCTACAGAGATCTGCAGCATGTCCTGGCTATTTTTGGTAGCCCAGAGTTCCTGGCTGTTACATGACCTGTGCTGAACTCTTGTAATACAGTTTGCAAGAAGATATTTGAAACACCCTTTTGAAGGAAAGGTTAGTTTCATCCATGAGGTAACTCAAAATCAGTGGAGTTGAGCAAGGCTTTTAAATGTCCCAGTTGTGATTAAGTGGGATTAAATGTCCCAATTGTGATTGCTGCTTCCCCAAAAAGTTAAGGTAGGACAGAAACCTTACTCCTTCAGGCTACTAAAATAATACTGGATCCTCCTAGGGGGACATGGGTGAAACTGAGATCTCAGAGTGCTCCCCTGTGTATGCCTCCTTGGAATGGGTAGGAAGGAGCTGAGGTGGAAGTGGCAAAAGAGGCCTCTGTACCTCCAGACTTCTTGTAGGCCACAAGAAGCTCCAAAAGGCCCAGACAACCATGGTGCAGAACCACAGTGCTGGAGTGTTAGTTCTGGCCTTTCTTTGCCCTCTGTTCATCCTATTTTTTTCCTTCTCCACCCCCCTCCAGCTCACTTTTTTTCTGACTTTTTTTTTCATCTGAACAACAAAATCTTTGTCTGGGTAGACAATACCTGGAACGCCATTTCCCTGGTGCAACTGGAAGGGGAGAGTAACTCAAAGTGGTGGTGCTACGTCACTCAGTAAAACTGAGCGGGAACTGCAGTGGGGAATAAAAGATTGATCCTTCCCAAAGGCTAAAAAAGGTTTTACTGGCTTCTGCACGTGAATATGTGCTCCCCCAAACTTCTCCCCTGCTCAGGGAGACTTGGACCAAAACCCCTTGCTGGTTGCTAGCAGAGCTGTATAGCAGGACTGGAGGACACCCACACTGCAAGAACTTTTCAATAGGATTTAAATAACTTGCACTAAATTCTTTTCTGGTGGAAATAGGCAAAATATGACTGAAACCTGCGCTGCTAATTTATACCAATAGTGAATTTTGCCCTTGTGCTAAATTTTCAGAGTAAACACCTTGCAGCTGTTTGTTAAAATAAAACAAAAAACCTTGGAAGTAAACCAAACCACAAGCATGTTTCCTGTCTCCAGCCACCATGCTGTAGTACATATTTGCTTTGCAGAGGATATTGTCCTTTTGGCTATGTAGAAATTACTTAAGTGTGGCTTGTTTTCAGTTAAGCTGCCAAGCTTCCATCCTGAAAGGTGTGAAGATTTTTTTTTTAATGATGCATTTTGCCCTACAGCTATGTGATGTTTTACTGCAAGTCGTAATCATTAGTACTGATTTTTGGAAGACTACAGAAAAATAATAGTTACAGGCCTTGACGCTTTGAACATTTAATATAAATCATGTTGATTCATCATAATAATTTCTATTACTGATTATTATCTGAATGTTACTTATAAGTAATAAGTATTAGTGTTATATATACTTATAAGTATTATTATGTTACTGATTATTGCTTATATTATCTGAAGGATATACTTACTATCTGAAATCATCTTTGCGTGATGTCAAAATCTTATTGAATGATGTCAAAATGATGCATGATGTTAAAATCTTATTTTAATAAGATTTTGACATCAGCAAAGATCATTTCAGATACTTACAAAACAGCTTTTAGAATTCTAGAATAATTTAAGTTGGAACATTTTCTCAGTATCTTTTGAATTAAAATGTGTACATTGAGTTTTAGAAGCCGAGAAGCAGTACCTGATTTTCTAAATATGAGGTAGCCCTGCTTTCTGCCCTAAAATGTAAATTTATCGATTTATCTGGGCAAAGCTTGCTGCCAGCCTCTGTTAATATTCATTTTCATTCTGTTGTCCAGGCTTGTGCTTGCGCTGCCTCTGCTGGAAGGGAGGCTGCCAGTGCATTTGGATCCAAAGGCTCTGGGACCCTGGTGGGACTCACTGGTTTATCCTGGGTGCAGTGTTTTCAGCTGCAGCTTGATGAGGTCCAGCCGCTTGCACGGGTAGAGTGAGGACAGCCCTGTGCTAGAGGCTGTGAACTGGGGCCGACGCATGCTCCGAGGCAGAGTGCGTTCCGTGAGTTCCACAGGCGCAGTCCATGAGGGAAAACGCAGGGGTGTGAGAGGTGACTGCCTTGGATTTGTTCCAATACATTAGTTGTAAAAAAGAAGTGGCAACCAGTAAAGTACACTTGTGAAGTAGGAGCAGGCGTTTTAATACTTAGAAAGTAATTAATGCTCTTTGAAAAACTGAGCAGATCTCACTTGCTTCATTGTGCAAAAGCTACTGTACGCGATGGTGATGGCCTGGGGCACTTTAATGGAGTGCTGGAGAAAATAGACTTGCTATTTCTGGAATGCTGCACCATTTTCACAAAGTGCTGCTTCAACTGTATAAGATTTACCATAGATAACAGCAAGCAAACATGCCCAGCATCCTTAGAAAGAAGCTCCCTTAGCATAGCAGGGATCAGGTTGACAGCAGATTTTCAGAAATGGGTTGGCAGCCCATGTGATTAAGAGAGTTTTATGCTTGTCTCTCCAAGTCCCTTCTATAAATAGTCAGTGTAAAATTACAACAGCATACTAACTTGGCGTCGGCCCATATCTTACCTACCGCCTTCCTAGAAAACACTCCTACCCTCCAGGCTGATACATTTTGTGCTTCCTTTCACCCTTCAGGTATAATTATTAGAATAAAGTGCTGCATAAATTTAGATGAAAAGCACATTCTGAATCATGAGGTGTCAAAGTGGGAAGAAGCACCAAAGACCCTGAGCACGCGGGTGACTCCCTGAGAGCGCCGGTCATGGCTGGAAGGCAGTGACAGTAGTGAGTGGTTACCACCATTAAAAATGCAGAGGATTTTTTTATATAACCTGCCTGTCTAGATAGAGCTCTGAGCCTGCAGATTGCTCCGTGTGAGTGAGCCTTGTCTGCCTGGAGCCTCGTTCATGATGAGAGGAGCTGCAAGTGCTCGGCCCTGAAGCCAGCAGGTCTGTGGGTGGCCACACCAAACAGGCAGTGGGGACAGGGCAGGCTGGGACAAGCAGCTCTTTTCAAACCATGTGCTTTAATGAGCTCTCGGTATTATAGAGGCTAAATTCATCAGGAGCATAAGCAAGACCATATCTGTGGTCTTGTGTTCAGTCCCAAGCGTAGGCATTTGGTTTCAGTGTACAAAAAATGGTCTTCTTTCACTTAGTTTTTCACCCTTCTCTTTTCTCATGTGATCCATTATCATGATATTTTCAGGTTGGCCAGGATGAGGTACAAGTCACGTCCAAACTATCATTTATTATGAAATTAGATACGTGTTGGAGTCCTGAAATGTTAATATTGCACTTGACTGCACTATAAGCAGCCCTGCAAAGGCAGATCAGTACTCACTGCTGTGTTACAGGTTTGGGATTTTTTTCTACTTTATCTCAGGGGAGATGGGGCTGCACACCAAATTGGAGCTCTTTTATTTTGGTTGGTTAAAGAATAGTTCTTAATACCTTATTAAGTTAATTACCCTGAATGCAAAATACCCTCCAGCCACACAATATGGGTAATATGTGTTATGTGATAAAGGATTTCCAGCAGTAAACCATCTTGGCTTCCAAGCTCCAGTTAGCAGGGCCTGCCTCGTTAGCAAAAATATGAAGCAAGCATCTATTAAGGTGCTATTGAAGTTCCTTCTCACAGGGAGTTTTAGGAGCTTAAGGGTCTGAGTAGGAGGCACGGAAAAAAAGTACAGTTATTGTTACCTGATTTCCAATATAAGCTCTATTAAGAAAATGAAGGAACTTGACATCTAGATCAGGCTTGCTTTTGGGGGTATCTCTGCTGGTCACAAATCACATGTTGTCCCTGGCTGATAAATCCATTTTGGCAAAAATCTGGAATGTGGGCTGGGCTGTAGATGTTTCTTACTGTGCAGATAGCTGCTGTTTTCACTATCCTTGAAAGGGTGTGAATAGCTCCAGCTTCTCTCAGTGGGTTGCTTTAGCCCAATGCTGTGACTCAGTGATGATACAGTAAATGCTTTGCTGAGAGAGACTGAAGTTGAAAATTCATTGGCTTTATTTTTCCTGAAAGATAAATTGCTGGTTCCTTACAGCCATCCAAAACTGGCCTTTGAGATGCACAAAATAAGCCTCTGAGCACCATGAGGAGGGTTGCCTGGTGCTCTGCTTGGTGGCCTCCCTGGCCTGTAGCCAAGACAAGGTTAGGTTTATGTGGCAACCTGCAAGGTCTGTGTGTGCAGGCACAAAACTGGAAAGAGCTTCTAGTTCTCACCTGGGCTTCAGCACCGGCACAAGCATGCAGTATCTTTGCTTATCGCACCTATGATGTGTGAAATGACTATAGGCTAAGTTGGTCACTGTGAGAGGAATTTGGAAAGGTATTGTGTATGTGTAAGTACTGGACAGACCATGTGCAGCCCCTCAGGTGTCTGGGCTGAGTCAGATTTCAGCCTTTTGAATAGCTGCCATTTGACTGCTCTGCTAATGAAAAGGTGCATTTCTCACCTGCCTTTTGTGAAGGACTTCAGAGGTTAAAGAGCAAAGTGATATTTTATTCCAATAGGTATCAGTCGTGCAAAGAGCATTGGTGCTGTATCATTAGAGGAAATCAAGTTCTATGGCTGCAGAGATATCATCAGTGGAGAGAAGTTCTGGCAGAGAACAATAACTGAAACAACAGAGTGAGATTTAGGATGGAGCATGGGCAGTCTGTGAGAGGGATGTCATATACCTGAGATAGATACCTGCGATAGCTCATTCCAGCTTAGGTACCTTGGAACAGATTGTTCCTCTGAGGCATCTTATAGCTTAACCTAAATCATGGATAGGCTGAAGTCATCATCGACTGAAATAAAGGGAAAGCTTCCCATTGGCATAAACGATGTTTGGATCATGGATTTAGTAACCATGTAACATGGGCTGTTAAACTCTCCTTTGGAGAATATAATTTTTTTCATTGTTTTCACTACAAATAGAGAATAAAGCTGAGCTCTCCATTACACCAAGAATAAACATTTTGTGGGTCATGCCATTCAGGTATTAGTTGTACTGAGAAACTCCAAGGAAGGTCTGCAGGGGGAAGAGGTAGTATCTTTTGTGCTTTTGTGGTTACTTTTGGGGTTGGCAAAGTGAGCAGTGATGTGTTTGCTTTCACACTGAATACAACAGGGATGTATTTGTCAGTGTTTGGCTGACTACTTTGGATTTCAACTTCATATATTACACCTACAAAATTGAAGAGTTCTTTTAAATCATTGTGTCTTTTAAATAGGCATAAAATGCCTATTCTGATTAAATTGAAAAAATAATAGGTGTAAAAATTTAGACTCTGGAAATGCCAGAAGAAAAATCTTCAATTATCTTTCTAGTACTTTCAGCCAGTACAGTGATTGTAGTCTTTTCCTGAATAACTCGAGAATACCTCTGTAGATATTCTCAAGTTACAGAATTTACTCCTTGGTTAAAACCACACATAGAAATTTCAGACCCCAAAATAGCACATTTGGGAAAAAATGTCCACTTGAGACTGGAGAGTTAGAATGGCAACACTATCTAAGCATCAGTATCAGCCTTGCTGATTCCACATGAAGTGGAACATGGCTGATTGCTGTCTCTGCAGGATATCCCCATCTTTTGGAAATCAGTTCACAGTTCCTTCTTGACAAACTTGGATGATGGCTTCTTTTTTTTCTGACAAATTGGAAAGATGTTATTTTGTGGGATTTTTACATGTGCTAATCATAGAATGACTTTTAGGGGAACACGGAGAAGACCCTATATTACTTACTTTTACTTTTTAAATTATATCAGAAATCACGCTGACTTAAGTACTGATTTTTGCGTAATTCTATTAAAAGGAATTTTCAGAGTCAGTATTTGAGAGCTTAGCACTTTTTCAAAATTAGACATGTTTAACGGTCAGAAAAATCAGTGAGCCATTAAAAACTGAACTCCAAAAATACCTCTCTCATATAAATCCCTATGCCTGAGGGTATAGCTGATCTGCATTTTCTTCAGTGTAATAAAACAGGTTTCATTCATGTCTTGTAACAATGGAACATTAATTGAGAGGATCAAAAGCATGCTTTCCAAAAGGCATTTTTGTCACTGCTGGTGAATTTCCTCCATGTTCCTTCGTCCTGGGGCTTTAGAAGGTTCTGGTTGAATTAATGGCTTTGATTTTTTCCACTTTGTTTCAAAGGAAGAAAATATTTTCACTTTTTTTTTGATAAGGCTTATCAGATAAACTCTATTAAAGTATGTGAGCGTGCTTGTCAGAGTTCAGATGACAGAGAAGCTTGAAAGGCATTGGGTCGAAAGGAATCGGGTCAAAATGTAGATTTCACTAAAATAACTGATTTATATTATTGCATTTTCCTGTTCTAAAACCAAGTTTAATTTGCTTGACCTCTGCTGGCATTAATAAACCTACTGCACCTTCCTTTGCTTGCCTGCATGACAAAGATCTTGCTTAGTTTAACTTGGGAGGTTCCGGGGCTTACAAATCAGGATGTAGAAAATGGACAATCAGAGTTGCCTATATGGGGACATACGAGCCTGAACCTACAGGAAAGACAGTAGGGGCAGGCACTTCGGTATGATTTTATGAATGTTTCTGCTGATTTGGTTACAGCGGTGTAACATGAAAGGGCTTTTTCTAACTATTGTTGTTACTGGGTTCAAATATAAGTGAGTATTTCCCTGACTTAACCTTTGAGGTAGAGGCCATGCATGGCTTTCACACAGACGGACTGGTCATCATTGCTGATTTCTGCTTAAGTTTCTATGCCAAGTGCTGCTAGGGAGTTTATGAAATCAAGTCCCAGTAACCTATCAGGGACTGATGAACTGGTGAATTGGTGAATTCCCAGTCCCACAGAAGTGGCAATGTAGGAGAGATGCTTGCTGTTCCCCTGACTCCTGTTGCTGGCCACACCGCATGTGTTACTGTTGTATTGGACCAAAACTCCTCTTTCTGCTTTAACCTCCGCACTCCTGGGCAACCCTTCTGCTGAGGAACGATCAAATAACTTCAGGTTTGCATTATTCCTTCTGAAAGTCATTCCTCTTCTTTATCTCTTCCCTGAAGAGGCAGGTAATGAAAGGCAAGATTAGGACATGGTTTAAGATGAATTAAGTTGAGGAATTCTGTCAAAAACTCAGGCTCCCAGACAGAAAGGGGAAACCAAGGCCAAACAGGGTTCTGCCCAGCAGGCAGAGATCCTCACCAGCTCCTTACAGATCAGTGAAAGTGTGTCCTGCTAATGTAGGCCAATCTCAGAGCTTATCCTTTCTCTCCCAGCTGTCAGGATTTCCTAAATAATTTCCTGAGTAATCCAGCCACAGGCATCAAGGAGAGGAGGGTCGGGAATCATCCAGGCTCTAAGAGAGGTACAAGAAGGTTTATGACCTTTTTTGAAGGTTTTCTCTGCTCACTCTTGTTTTCTTTCGTATCTCTCCCATTTATTTTGTGACTTTCACTATATAGAGTCCATTTCTTCTCCCAGCAACGTCGTTAGGTGTTTGTCATCCATTCCAGCAGGACCAGGAATAAACTGTAATTGCAAAGCTGCTCACTTCAGCCTTTCCTTGCCAAGCTGGCCCTGCCAAGTTTTAGCTTCATTTTTCTTTTTTAACAAGAAAAAATAAGTAAATACATTTGAATAAAAATCTAACTGATTCATTCAACCAAAGGGAAATGGTGCATTTGGAGGCACCTCTAGGGAAAGCAAATAATTGAAAAACTGCATTTAAAAATAATGAGTAAAGATGCTGACGGGTCCTGGTTTTAATCCAGAAATTCATTATTTGAGGTACACCAGGGTGTAGGAGACCCAAGTTCAGTTCTCTCACCTGTCTGGGAGAATTTGAAGCCGTGTCTCTGGGTTTCTAAGGGAGAGCCTGACCTGCAGCCAGCTTCTGGAGAGCCCTAGAGGAGGAGTGTCCTCCCCTCAGACCCTCACATTCATTCAGCGTGGCAATATATAAATAGACATTTGTGCTGCAGTAACTATTCAACTACTTTATGTCATGCAGAATAGTTATATCAGGAGGGCTGAGAGAATCAGGTCTCCACCATCAGTAACCTTGGATTTCAACTTACTCAGTATCTCCTTAGAAAATATCAGTGTCTTCCAGAAGGGAGCCTGATCAGCCCCCCATAGACCTGGATTTGGATTATCCAGCAGCCTCTACACACCACAGCCACAGACCAGCATAGCCGTGCTCCAGTCACATAGGTAAACCCTGCAACGGGGGCTTACTTCAGTGTGGGTTGTGTGCTGGGAGAGGGACTGAGCTACTGCTTCTCATGTTGTGTCTAATACATGGTCTGTCTTTAGCAAGGTTCAGTTGCACCTTATGTTTGTCCTTGATTCTGAATTATTTCTGTACGTTGCTCTTGACCCCAAGTATGAGTCTCCTTCTGACCAAGGTGGGTGTGCTGTCATCCCTTTGTCATGCATATGTCTCCACTTTCTTTATGGAGAGGCTACAGAAGGTGCAGTATTTTCTCTATGACTTCAATACAAAAGGAGCTAGACAAATAGACAAAATAGAGAGGGATGTATTTAAATTTTGAGAGATGCTATCCATGTGTTTGGACTGTAATTCAGTGAAGAGAGTCCCTAACAGATTTTGTCTTAGAATCAGACTGCTGGATTATCTTTATTGTCCCTCTCACCTTTCAATAACATGTGGTCAAATAAATTGCTTTTTAGCAGTAGGTGTGGGAAGTCACTGCCTGGTTCTCACTCACAAGCAATCATCCTATTCGCTTTCCTTTATTCCCTTTATTTCCTTTTTCAGGGAAGGCTGCTTCTCCCCCATCAGCCCGGAGGCATGTCCCCTTGTGCAGTCATTCATGTGCCACAACCGAATGTTCATCCTGGATGGCCATGTGCAGCTGAAGACAGGTCTGCAAACCCAGGAGCGACACCTTTTCCTCTTCACAGACCTTCTGGTTGTTGCCAAGTCCAAGTGAGTATTGCACCTCAGGCACTGCTCCTACAGAGAAGCCTTTTTTTCTCAGTAGAGCATAACATGGGTTTACATAATGCTTTTTTAGTAGCAAATCTTCCCTAAATCATAAGGAAGCTTTTTATTTGGTCAATGGAAGTTAGTCGCCTGACCTCTTCAGGCACCTTTGAAAACCCCATAGCCATAGAGGAGTTCCAGGAACAAAATTTTAGAGAAGTATTAGATGTTCTTTAATATATTGCCTGTGTTGTATCAGCTTCCCTGCTTTGGAAGCTCAATGTCATAGAAAAGACTTACTGGTGCTTGGCTGTGTCCGTTGAGCTGCTTTCAACTGACTGTTGTGTTTTACATAGGTCATCTTCAGTCCTATGGGGTGTGCGTAACACTGGTGGCCATGTTGCAGAGGGGTTAGAGGTCTTCACGCTTACCTGGAAGCTGCTTTGATACACATCAGTGACGAGCAGCTGTATAAAACCAGAGATTGCAGGCAGCATCATGGTGTTTGTCTCTAGGTTGTGCTGTGCCAGGAGGAGTGTGGGGAAGGGGAAGGAGAAAGAAAGCGATGCTGAGCAGTCTGGGTAGTGTCCATGTGTAATCAGGCTTGCTGCTGAGCTCTGATTATTCACTCTACCATTCACAATTAAATCAGATTTACAAGCTGTGTCTAGCATGCCAGCTTCATGCAGCATTTGTGGTTTAAGGCAATTTTAGATGGTGCTTTCACTTGTTGTTATGGGTTGTGGGGAAATAAAAAATTGTGATGCAGCTTCATTCTCTGTTAGGCACTGTGTTTGTGGTTTCACAGGGTGGGTGATCTCGATGTGAATCCTGGGCTTTTGCAATGTGTCTTTTCACTTAAGCAATTGTTTCAGAGGCTGCTGGGAAAAGCCAGGATAAATCTGTGTTTTCTGTAGAAATCTGAGCTGTGTCCGTTTGAATCACACATAGTAAATGTAACCCCCCCAGCTGTACTCCTTCACTTGATGTAGCGTGACAACGCAGAGGATATTTTACCCAAAACATGTTCCACTACGGGTGGGTGGTGAACATAAGGATATTTAGGGGGAAGTCTTGCTATTCTACTGGCAGTACTAGTAATAGCATTGTTACTGTATTTATGTATGTTTGTGTCACCTAATTTAAGCTTTCAAACGTTAAATATTTGCAACTTATCGAGGCTTCTAGGCTCCTTTTATAGTCACTGAGGGAATACCAGCACCTTCCTGCAGCAAACTCACCTGACCCTGAAAGAATGCTGATGGTGGGTGAGGGGGGTCATGTTCTTGAGGGTCTCTAACTCTGTCCGCTGGCTATTCAGTGAGCATAGTCTCACTAGCTTAGGTCTAAGCTTCTAAATTGTAGAACTAAAATCAGATGAGATGAATCCCTCCCTCCTTGGTCAGTGTGCTGAGCAGAAGCAATGTTACAACCCCAGGCTGAGCTGCATATTACTGCAGGTTTGGCTGGGTCCCAGTGGGACTATTTGCATAGTAAAGCACTACTCTGTGTAACCACTCCAAAATCTGGTCCCCAGGGAGTATTGACGGCTCTTACAGCATTTGATTTAGTGTGGTGAAGAGTCCGCAGGAACAGAACAAATTGTGCTTCTGCATGTGAAAAAGGGGGAGGGGGACCAAGTCTTTGCTAAAAATAGTAAAACAGTATTTTGAGTGATATTGCTTCATGTATTTTAAAGAACTAATTGGGATGTACTCTCTGCAGCTGCCCTGACAGCAATTAAAGCATCAGAACTGTCACTGATGAATACTACTTAAAAATCAGCATTTGTAAAGATGTCTCAGACTAAAATACCATTGCTGATTCCTAGAGGGAAAACCTGAGTGGTGTGTATTGCTATGCAGCCGTGACTATTGATTGTTATTGACTTTTTAATAGCTGATGCAGAGTCAACACAGCAGGTCACCAGGGCAGAATTAGTGATACAGTTGAATCTGACTTACCTTCAGAAGGTGCTAAAAATGTGTAATACTCTTTTGTGTTAGGTAGTTTTTCAGCTTGGGGCATATGAACACCTAAGATATCTTAGGTACACCTCCGCGCTGCGCTGGTGTCAGCTCAGCTGCAGGTAGCCAGTCACTGTACAAAGGGAGCTCATGTATAGACTCGTTATGATCAGCAATTGGGTACAAGTTTTTCCTAAAGAAAACAACAAGTATCTTGTGTCCTCTGAGCTTCCTGAGTAAACTCCTGTACGGCACTGAGCTCCTGGTTAAAGGCAGCAAATTGGCATTGCTCCCATGGAAATTTGCAGGTGGTAAGTCCTCTCTACAACCCGTCTGTGTATGACTTTGGATGAAGTGCCTGTAGGTTTCTTTTCTGCTACTTTCTAATCGTTTTTTGGAATGTAGACTGTTATCTTTTCAGATCATGCATTATCCCAGCTTATAAAAAATAAGAATAATACTCACATGCTGTGCTTCCCTCTCTGCAGCCCCACCTTTTGCTGCTTTCATGTGAGCAGTAAGTCAGAAATGGATTGAAAGAGTTTTTCTCTCTAAACCAACATTAAGTATGTAAAATGTTACACTGTTTTCTATATATTGATTACCTTCCTTACAGAAAGCATGTGTTTTAATTTGGCAGAGTAAATATTTCAAGGATCTGTCAGTTCAATGATCAAGGTTTCTTACAAAAGTTTTTGTGTGGGAGGCACATTTTGTGTGTGGCTTTATCTTTCTCCTTTGTAATACATACGTGCATGTATGCACGTACATTTTAAGGTTATTTTCCCAACCTCGCTGGCCATAGAAATTGATGGTTGAGTACATACATGGAACTACGGTAGCAATCTCGCAGTAGATCCATTAATGCTTTTGTCAGAGGGTCCTATTAAGGAGATTAGCAAATCTAGTGAGAAGTTAATCTTCCATCTGTTAACAGCTGCAAGGTATCCAATTGCCACTTACGAAAAGCAAAAGGAACTGAGTTTGCTCTGCAGAGGTGGCACAATTTGGGGTGCGTCAATACCTACACCACTGATGTTCGTGATTTTTCTGTGGACTCTGGATCTGGCTGATATTTACAGTGTAACACTTGCAAGGGGACTTACTTCCTTAAAATATAAATAAAATCTTTGTTAGATTGTTACTCTTTCCATTTTTCACATGTTCAGTCATGAGGCTTCCTTAGTCAGTGATGATATATTAATTTCTAGAGGTAATGCTTTGTCACTTAAATAGAAGACCCACATTTCACAAATGCTGGGAACCCATGGACTGCATAAAGGACATGGCAGATAGAGATAAAATTATACTTCAGGCTCTTTAGATGTTAATGGAAGCTACTGTTTCAGTGCCTCTGGAAACCAGGCCACTTGAATACTGATAATAGCTGAGAGCTGTGAGTAGGCATGGCAAACAGGGTAAGAATATACATCAAGCATGATTCGAGAACATCTTTGTCCTTGTGCCAATGCCCTGACGACACCCGCTAGTGGCACTGTAGGGGTCTGGCTTTATGAACAGCATGTAGAGAGTTTACTGTACTGGGTAATGGGAAAAAGAAATTGAGGAGAAAGGGAGAGTCAACAGATTGATTCGGTGGAGTCAGATCAGGCATCCATTTATTAACAACTACATAAGAATTCACAGCTGTATTTTTTTGTAAATCTACATTTTCACAGTTCATTCTGTGGTCAGTCAGTTACAGTTATTTCTCTATCCTCAACAGATTTTACTTGTTGCATCACAAACTAATTTGTTGATGAGTGTGTTGAAATGTTCTATACTTTCTCTTTGATGGGGTAACAAAACATAGTAGAGTAGAGAGAGGTGAAATGTATAGATGACCAGGAAACACCACGGTATAGTTTAAAAAAATGCATGAACTTGAGATGGTATTTGACAGTATTTTGTGGAAATCTAATTGAAGTGCACCTTTTTGCCAGATGTGATATGCACTGATGGTCCTTTCTTGCCCACCACTGTAAACGCTGCTGGGTTATTAGTGTTGCTCTACCCCACTACACCTGTTGGCATAACACTGGCTGGAAACCTCAGACCAGTCAGCGTACTGCAAGTTCATCTGTGTCCACTTTAAAGCCGCAAGGTTCAAGTACTTTTATGTTTCAGGCTGTATTAGTTCAGTCTGTCCTAAATCAAATACGTTGTAAATGAGACTAATCTCAGAGAAGGTAGTCCGTGTGTATCAAAGCTCTAAGAAACTGCTTACCTGGCATATTTATTTATAGAGCACTAATCACCACGGTGCCTGGCACTGTCCCCATCCACATTTGCAACACAGTCTTGAGCTGACATGCTCTTGCTTGCAGTCCTTTGATTAGAAGGGCAAAATATTTTCAGGGAGGGGATGCTTTTCCTCCAGCCTTTCCCTGCTGGCCCAGAAGAACCGTAGCTCAGGTAATTCAGTCTGCAAGGTCTCTAGTGCAAACCTGCCTTGAAGTGAGTAGGTTTTGTATTGCTACAGAGCTGGACTGACTTCGTGAGATTTTACTTGTTTCTTATGTAGCACTGGTGCCCACCAATCCTACAAAATAAGGAGATGTGGGAGAAATTAGGTAGAAGAAAATAAAAAAAGTGAAAGTCTGTAAATGTGACCTTTACTGTATTCTAATGTTTAGTAGGATAAAATACAGGAAGGGACAAATTTTAAAAAATTGGGGAAATTATGTATCTTCCTTGTAGGTGACTAGACGTTTTGAGAATGCACAAAGTCCTCGCTCATTCTCCAAGGGGTGTGGGCTTAAAGCTACTATGCAGCTAGTTCGTGGAGGTGATACGTGACCTGTGCTGTAGTTAACATGAATGGCAGTTTTCTGCTTGTTCTTTCTTCAGGATTCCCTAATTGTCACTGCTTAAACTCACCATAGTTGTTGACCCAGGGGCTAAGCAATCCAACTATACTGTAAATTCCTCAATGGCATTAAGTCACTGAAAGAAATCCAACACAAATGGCAATCTTTGCCTCATGGTGAAATTTGGAGGGGAGCTCTAGACATGGGCAGAAGCTTTCCCAAGAAGGGGGATGCCCAGGGATGCCACAAGCAGCCTATTTATTCTGCATATAAGAAATCTGTTGATCCCATTTAGGTGAGAAATTTATATATTTTTATATGAAACCCAAATAAAGCATTGTTTTCTTTAACTAAAGCATAAGTGCTCCTTCCATCAGCTCCAATGCAAGCTTTGCTGTTTAACCTGCCTCGCTATGTTTTCATGTTTGTGACATACCTGTGAATTTCTTCTGGCAGGTCGCACTCTCATTTCAAACTAAAGTGCCAAGCACGTCTCTGTGAGATGTGGACAGCATTTTGTACAGAAGAAGTCTGTGAAGGCAGCACAGACCCAGAGAGGTCCTTTGTTTTGGGCTGGCCCACCACGAACTGTGTGGCGAATTTCAGGTAAGAATCGAGATGTGTTTTATTTACTAAGTTACTTAAATGTTTTTAGGCTGACAAGTAACAAGACTAGCACGGATTCATTTCAGCACCAGTGAAGGTGGGAAGCAGGAACTTACTGATTCTTAAACCAATTCCTTCTACTGCTGTGAGCAATTCACTTACCTTCCATGCCTCATCTTCTGTCTGCAAATGTGGCAGTGATACTTGCTTATCACTTAAAAATTTGAGAAAATACATGATTTGACAAAGCACTGTCTGTGCTGCAGGCTTCCTCAGTGGAAATTCTCTTTTTGTTGGATGTAATTTGACAAACACCTTGGCTAATTAATAAGATGAAGTACAAATAGTAAACAGCCAAGCTAATGAAGGGATCAAAGGGACCCTCGTAGGACACTTTTAAACAGAAGAGCTTGTACTGGAAGTAGCAGGAAACATACAGTGAAATATGCACCTTGTCTTATTTCTCTTTTTAATTTAATTGTGCCAGAGAAAATGTCAAAATTCCTCTTAAAGTGGAATCTCTGAATTGTAAGAGAGTGGAAGATTTTTGGTCTGTCTTTGCAGAATTGACTGTAGGACACGTAAGGGCTGTAGAGGTAATTTCAGTGATTAGGCTAATTTTAGTCTCAGCGGGAGGGCTCTGTCGTCACTTTGGATAAAGGAGGGCACCACCCCCCTGAAATCCCAGCTGCTTAGCCACAGTAATTTGGCTAGGTCTTGGAAAATGCATTTTCCTCTTTACCAACAGAGAGCAAAAGCTGACGCATGCAGCTTAATTTGTATGTCACATTGTCCGTATCCAAAGAGAATGCTGTGCACAAACTACTCTCTGTTGAGCTGGTTGTGCTGTTTATGTTTTTTTCACTTAATAGTCCTGAAACAAAGCTGAAATTTTCTATTGATTTTCAATTGAACTCTTGCCAATAAACATGAGCTTTGATCTAGAGACAGTACATGATCCTTTATAGCTATCAGAAAGTAGTTGGATAGGAAAGCAATAGCTTCAATCAAAACAGAGTCAGAGATTTTATAGAAGTAAAATTATTTTACGTCTGGAGGTAGACAGAAAAATCTAAAATGCCATGCATGAGCCCGTACATGCACATCCAACAGAATTGAAGCAGACAAAGGAGAATCACATTTTTAATGTTCATAAGGTGCATTCCCCTCCCAGCATCATTAAGTAGGGTTGTAGTTCTCTAAATGCCTGCTCTGAAAATTTGAAGAATTTGATTTGCAGAAGCAGCAGTGGGAATAGCAGTTACTCCATCTGGGGCAGGATTTAAATCAAGAAAGTTGAAGGAAAATTAGGTTAGATTCCGTGCACTGTCCTATTATTAGCTACATTTAACTGGATAGTTTGTATCCTTGAAAGTGTAAATGAGACAGAGTTAGATGAGAGAAACCTTAAAATGTCCAAAGTTAAACCCTACTAAGTGCAATGGGACCTTTTTTCATTGTGGCTTATGTGTACTTTGTAACATGGTGATGAACCAAGTAACAAATAAGAAGAGAATTAGAATAGTGAAAGTGGGAAGAAGTCTGTGTACCTGAGGAAATACCTTTAAACATTTGAATTAAGCTCTTATTTTAAAGTGCCCTCCTCTTCTATTTGGACATTAGTTTAAGAACTCAACACATTTCCTACTGAATTCACTGGTAAAGCTTCAAGTTCTGTGGTAAAAACTGGTTACTGGGGCTTTTGATCTCCGTGGCAGGCTCTTCAGTTGATTTTGCAGGCAAACAGATTTTTTGTTAGAATCTGGAAAAACCTTTCAGTTTTTGTAGGTATTTATGGCAGTTGCAACCAAGAAGCAGTCCGTTCCACCGCAGTTTGTACAAGGGCAGTTATGCTATTAGGGTGATGGCTGATTTGTCCCTTTTTTTCTATAATCCTTGCAGGTCTGCAGAACAAAAGGAAACATGGCTGTCTTTTTTGCAAAGGTACTTTATTATACAGTCTTTGTATAATAGTCCCAGTCATCTAAATCAGTGATTCCCAAGCTGTGATACCTATGCCATCATGATAGATAAGCCTTTTCAAAGTGATATTAAGAAAAAAACCATCTCGTGTCTTCTCCCTGCAGAAGGTGGTATGTGCTGTTCATGGAGTGATCACTATGCAAAGAGGGAAACGCTTCCCTGTGCCTGAACATGGCTCAGTGCAAAACTGGAACAATTCCTATCACACGTGGTCCCTTCCCTATGCAGCTGTAGGAGCCTCTGCCACCATTGCTCTAACTGAGCCTGGGGCTCTTTCCATGGTGATGGCATCTAAGCAAGCCCAGCTCAGGAATCTCTGCTCTAACCTATCAGCAGATAGGTTAGAGCCAGCTCATGGCTGGCTGTATTTTGGCCTTACAAAATGGACCCCAAGTTGGCGAGTGTGGTGGGAGGGTTTGCGTAAATAGAGCTCTCTTATTTCAGTTGGTGTTTGGACAGAAAACTACTCGTGGTGGTTTTGTTTTCTGGTCACCTAGTTCTGCTGGTTGAGGTTTGTGTCTTTATCTGATTCTTCAGAGTTCCTGGGGTTGCTTAAATCATCCTTGCTGGGGATGATTTCTAGTTCACTCTTCTCCTGTTCAGTCCTTTGAACTGGTCTGTACACTGGGATGTAACTGATTCCAGTAGGAGCCCATACAGTGCAGCTGAGGCATCACAATGATGGGTGGTTTTAGCTTGATTTTTTAAATCCGGTTTCTCTGCTGCTTACACTGATTTCTACAATTAACTTTAATACAAGAGAGCTTACTGGGGGACACAGTCAGCATCCCTTACAGATATTGCTGGATGCTTTCTTGTCCTCAGAGATATTTTTACTGCAGTATATCTTCAAACAATCTGCTTCTTATCCAGTTATTGCTTGATTGCTATTTAAATCTCCATCTTGCTATTTATGTTTACAATATTAAAAATTTACTTGTTTTGTACTTGTTTTGTCAGTCGAATAAGAGAAGAGAAGGAAAAAGACTATCCTAAAAGCATTCCTCTGAAGATAATTGCAAAGGACGTGGGAACTTGTGCATATGTAAGTGCTCTTGAGCTAAAGGGGGGGTCTAAATCCGCATCACCTATGAGTGCTAGTCACCTGTAAATCCTTTGGATATTGGGAGGGTTCCTTTGGATTGCAACCTTCTTTAAGGATCCAGCCCCTTTAAAGATTCGGCTTACACAGCCCTGAAATGCTTGTTTCCTGTGTTTAATACATGAGTTCCTTTTTAAAGACAGTGTGCTTGGTGAGAAATACTGGTTCTGGCACACAAACTAAAGACTGTACAGTGTGAAGTCACAAAAAACACCTCTAGCGGAACTTATGCATAAGCATCTTCAGAAATGCCAGTACAATGTACCCTTTTTTTGCTTGTAAAACTGATCTAAAGTCACAGCTGCCTTCATTCAATTCTGCAAAGTTGCAATGTGTTTTATTGTTTGTAATGATCATAAGTCAGTAAAGCTATGTATACGAACACCCTGAAATTGCCTTAAGCACATTTTTCATCAACTAAGTGATGTTGGTAAATTTACAGGCACAAGGTAAATCGGTAAAGAAAGATCATCCACAGGGTGATTTGCACCTTTTTTACTAAGTCATTCTTAACCAATTTAAACTAAATTATTGTCTGTAGCCAGTTCTCTAGGGATACCCTAGCATTCAGTAATAATCCGTCTATTCTTCCTCTGCTTCGTGTACACTTGTCCTTTCTTTCTGACTGTGCTTTTAAGATCTGTATTTCATGCTCAGAAGCCTAAAGAGCATTCGCAAGGACACAAGAAATTTTTGCAGAAGATAGACTTCATTGGAGGTCTTTGCCCAACAGTGAATCTCCACTTATTTAGAATTCTATATTTGCATAGACCTAAGCATAAAGGAGTCTGCCTTTTTTCAGAAAAACATTATTAAGTTAAATGATAATAGTTAGAATTGCCAGGTTGCTAAGACAAACATTAATAAACAGTAACAATAATTGTGATAGTTCAAAAGCAGGACTGCAGATCGAGGTGTGCTCAGGCGTAAATGTCTATAAATAATACATGCACTCAGGTGTTGCTCTCTTGTCCCAGGGTTTGTTTGGGTTTTTTTTTAAAATGTCTTTTCTCCTTACTTATAATTAGCTTACGTGCCAAATATTGTTTCCTGGTCCTGACAGTCCTGGAAATGACACACTGTAGTTTAACTATTATCAGTAATAAAACAGTAGAGGAATAGTGGAGGAGCAGATGGAAACTTTGTGATGCAAATTGTTCTTATGGCAGTGTGGTCCCTGTGCTACAGCAGCTGGAGATGCCCAGGAATTATTTCAGTTTTGGAAGGTAACGAAGGCTGAACACAAGGCACAAAACATTTTATTATATTCTAGCCAAGAGCAAAACTTATGCAAATGTGCTGACCTACTCCTGAGAGCCAGATGTCATTGCTTCAGGCAAATGTTAAATTTTTTATGGTATGAGCTTTCAGATATGTCCCGAAGCGAGATATACAGTATTCTCACTACTTTCCTTTGATTGCCATGGCAGCTTGTTACCATCAGGGACTTATACAAATGTACAGCTCAGATCTTTTCTAAATGCAAAATGTCAGGGGGTTGTTTCACCTGATCATCCTATGGCCAGTATAAAACTGATACGCTACACAGGGTAGCAGGGTATAGCAAACTGTCTTGGGACTGGCAGTGAACATTTACATCCCGGCTCTGCCACCTTCCCTTCTTTGGGCCATTGGATGCGCCTGGGCGGTTTGTCGCAGTGGGCATGTGTTTATTCTGCCAGGGCTTTAGGTTGGCCATGAACCAGCTGCAGTCCAAAAGCTGTGTAGTAGTCTTGTTATCAGAGCCAAACTAGCACGCCTCTAAAGAGGGCTTAGTAACTTGTGCTTGATGTGTAGGAGCTGCCTGTCGGCTGGGAAGTGAGGCCAGGGTAGGTGTGATGGTGCAAGCAAAAACCACTCTGGACATGCTGTCCCCATTCGGTTTTGCCTCTGCAAGGTGATGGCAGCGGTGCTTCCACATCCCAGCGGGGCTGAGGATGGAGACATTAATCCTGGTGTGTTTGAAATGTGCTGCCCTGCGTAAGAGCAGCCCGCGGTGCGGAGGTACAGAGCACTGCCCAGCTGTACGGGAGTCATACTGGTGCCAGGCAGCAGGTGCTGAAATCTCACACTGGAAAGGCTGCCTTGTGGAAAGAGGCACTTCCTCCAACACAAAGCTTGGCATTTCGTGCTGGTCGCCATAGGTATGTAGAAAGCAGTGTTTCTGATGATCCATGCTTTTCCGTACTGCCAATTGGCAGATTCTGGAGGATGCTGGAGAGGTAGCACTTTAACGGGATGAAAGATTACCAAGAGGAAGTGCTTCTGGTACAAAGCCAAATCTAGCTTTGAGAAATCTATATAGAATGTGGCAAAGGATATAGAGATGAAGCCTGTGTACCGTATTTTCTTGCCAGGGAGATCTTCAGTAGGAAAGGATAGAAATTATTAACAATTGATATGAGAGCCTCGTAGTTCACTGAAAAAAATTACTGAAATTTTTCATTTTTTCAAAGAAAACTTGCTTGCTTTTAAATTAGTCAAACCATTACATCTCCTTCATGCAGTGTCTAAAGTACGGTTAGTGACTGTGCCTTTTTGCATATTTTAATGTGGAGGTCTTGTCCCCAGTAATCATGGCCCTCTCCCTTCTGATGAAGCCGTTGGGGAAGCAGGGAGCAAATACATAAAGTATGCGACAAAGCAGAGGAATCAAACCCCGGTCTCAGACACCTGGATTTTATCTATGCAGGATAACTTATTTATCAAGTAAAATTTTAACAGGATACTCTCATTTTTTCCAACAATGAATTATGCAGAGCTATTGCATTTCAGGTACTCTTTGCAAATCCAAATTTTTAATGCCACTTCCTCCTTCTCCTTTTTTCTATTCACAGTCAAAAACCCTAAGTATAACCAATGTTGATACAGCAAATGATGTAATTCTCATGGCCCTGCAGCAGCTGGGAATTAACGTAAGTCCTTGCACCAGTTTTAATGAGTCTTTTTGTAGTCGCTTTTAGTAATCAATTCTTCTCTTGCACTTTTTCCAAGTTTTAGGATATGAACATTAATTAAATCCTTTATCATAGTAATTCAGTGTTATTGAAATGAAGCAAAAGTGCCTTGTTAATATATGGACCTCCAGAGATCATCAAGTTTCTTAAAAGTTTTTAATAAGTCTCTCATCCCTGTAAGGGATCCGTCATGTTTGAAGTCGCTTTTGAATCTGTTTTGCTGATGCCTAACAGGATATCTTGACACAAGAAGTGAGAGTTTGATACAGCTCCTTTTGCATACTTCAGTGTGAACAGGAAACCTACTGACCTGCTTGTTAGTTGGTTTCAAAATGTGCAAACGTGCATGATCGGCTGTGTCCCCAGATTACAAGTACAAGCACTGCTCTCAAGTGTCCAAATCAGTCACTCTAAATATCCACGGACCTTTAGTGTTATGCGAGATGTGAATGTAACTGAGTGATTGCACAGAATCTGAATGCACACAATTTAAGCAATGTCCTGAATCCGTTTTGGAAAAGGGCTTTTAGAAGACTTACAGTAATGCAGGGTAGTGCACCAAGTAGATGCAGCGATTCCTAGTAGCTCAAGTGCTGCCCCTTTGCTCTAAACCAGGCAATGTAGTGCCTCAGGTGTAGTAACGAATCAGTGCCAGGGACAAGAATTCTGGCTCCCTTACTCTGTTTCTCTCATTGTTTTACATTGTGGCTCCAACCAACACCAATGGTCATAGAAGCTCCTGGGTGACAGCTTTTTAACTGGCCTGTCAGTCTGCTGTTTGGGTAACAAGATTTTTTAAAATGTCTTACTCTTGATGCATGTGTTGATCTCATTGCATGGAATCTGACAAGTCTTTCCTTACCACAGCCCTGAGTGTGAAGAGTCAATATGACCAAAATGCCACTCTTGTGCTTCACTGGGGCTTCTGGAGAGCCCTAGCGAAAATTGGAGTAACCTGAGAATTTGCCTTCCCTAGCATTCATTCTGTGTCCAGGGGCTTATTCTGCTAACTTGTTATTTCCCAGGCATAGCAATTTCTTTTTGTCCATCTTGTTATGGCTCAGACATCCCATTTACACCAGGGCTGGGGCTCTGCTCTGAGATCACGATCCACCAGTCTGTCCATTTCAGTAGCCCTGGAGTTGATGGAGGGACTGCAAGGTGAAAAGGATAAGATGTGAGTTAAAATTACGGATTTAATTGCAGATTGTCACCCCCAGTCTGCATCAAAAATCAAGACTCTCTATATATGCTATATTACAACTGCAAGTCTTTATTATTATATGCTTCATTTTTACCGATTTTTTGGGTGTCATTTGCGCGTCCTCATTTTGTGTACAGAAAAAACAACAAAATGGTAGTGTTGGAAGAGAATATTTTGTTTGAGACGAGCAGGAGGAGGAGCTGGTTAGGTTTCAGCTTTGTGCTCTTTTGTATGTATCACAATCAAGCCTTTCCTCCTCTTTACATTTTTATTTTGAGTGGAAAAAGAATGAAAGCCATCTGAAAGATGTAAAATCTTGCCTGCAGAATTATTTGCCCAAGTAATATACTACATTTTTTCACTGCATCTTCATAGCATAAAGCCTTTTTCATTAGAGGCGTAAGATTAGCAATAAAATCAAACAAGTTAAATAAATTAAGCTGTAGCCTGTGTATCAATCAAGCACCCAACCCCCTTGTAGGATTGTTCTGACTGCGAGGATACTTTTCCTCCTGTGCTGTCATGAGGTTTTTTATTTATGTCCAGAGAGAACCACTTGAAAGGAGCTCTACGACTTTTCAATGGCAATTATAAAAACTACATTTCACATGTTGCGTGATTAATGGGGCTATTACTTTGGCTGAGTTCACTCTGGTTTAACGCATCAGGGTTTTTCCCTCTGTGGTTTCTCTGGTAAAATGACAACTAGTTCGTGCAAAATGGCATTGATCATCTGTTCCAAATTACCAAGTGGGGCAGAAAGAAGGGCCTTGGGTTTCCCAGCTCTGTAGGCACGCTTGCTGACTTTTCTGGGACAGTCACATTTATACTGACAAATGGCCTCATAAAGCCCATAAAGGACGACATTTGCAATCGAGAGATGAGGAGCCTGCCTCCTGAAACTGCGCCTACCAGCTCTTCCCCTTCCCCTGCTTCCCCTTCACACCAACGAACCCTTTCATATATATATCTAAAAGGAAAAGTAAATACCCTTTCTTGTGCTCCTCAGCTGTATTTATTTGCTCCTGGCTGCTTGCCCTGAAGCATCAGAGATGTCTCCAAAGTCTATTTATTTTCCTTCTGCCCCCTGCTAGCTAACTTAACAGCAGTGCTAATATGGGCCAGAAAGCTCTGTCAGTCAGAGAGCAAACTGTGAAGGCTTTTATGGAGTGTATCAGCATTACACCAGGTGCGTGCGGCAAGTAGAAAGAGTCTCAAGAGCTTTGGGGACACTGAGTGAAGGTCCAGACAATGCAGGATAGTAGGCAATTCTCTTTAAAAGGAGATAGGATTTAATTTCAGAGCTTAATAAATAAAATAAATACTGTCATGAGGCATTTACCACCTTTTGTAGCCAGAAAACTTATTTAGCAGTGTCACTGAAAAGGGATTTTAGGTACAATAGATCACTTTTCATGCAGTGTATTTATCCACTTGCTATTACCTTTTGTCCTGAGAGTGGTTTATATTAAATGTCATTCTTTTTTTCTCTATTGTCTCACCATTATATCTGAAATAATGTACTATTCTTCAGTTAAACTGCAACATTGACTTGTATATTTATGCTACGGGCAATATTTAGATTTGCTTTCAAATCAGAGATTTTACACAGCTCTTCCCAAAGATGTTCACATTTTCCAGTCCTCTGGAAATTGTCGTCTTTGATGTAAATTTATCCTCTCCACTGTAAATTTCAAAAGAGGGCTCAGCAGTCTTAAAACACCATCCAGTGCTCCCAAGCCCTTCCACACAAAAGGGCTGCACAAAAGGGCTGACGGCAGCCCTGTGAGGAGATTTTGGGGCAGCGCTGAGTGCCAGGAGCCCCTTGGGTGCCATCCTCACCTTGGCATCATCAGTGCAGGCTCAGGTCTCCGGTGAAGGTGCCCCTGCCCTGCTCTCCAGTGCAGGGCATGGGATTCTGTTGTTTGGCAAGCCTGAGCTCCTTCTGCTTAGAGGGAACGTAGAGGAGCTGGGAGAGAGCAGAGCAGAGGTCTCCGGTGTGAGGCTGGAGGTGCCTGTGTGCCAGAGCGCGTCCTGGAGGATGCAGTTACCCTGGTTCTCAGGACAGAGCTGAAGGGTCACCTTAGCTCACAGGAACTGCCCGCTGTCTGCCACATGCTCTGCAGCCAGGCCTCCGCTTCATGCTGCTTATCTGTAATCTCTCCAGGGGATCAGACCTGTCTCTTCTTGGGGTTGGGTGCTGCTCAGCGCCGGTGGGGAGAAGTGGGGCACAGAAGGGCTGGGGGCCAGGAGCAGCACCTGGGGCAGGAGGTCCCCTCCATGCTGGGGACTGCCTCATTTCCAGCCTCCTGGCAGCGGGGAGGCATGCAGGCCAAGGACTGGCTCAGCCACATGGCATGGGGAGCTCGCGTCGCTAATGCATTGGTCTGTCCTCAAAAGCAATCCTGAGTCCTGGCAGTCTGTGACCTCCATCCCTCTGTTTCCAGGAGCACTGAAAGAACTGGGGCAAATCTCACCCTTTTCCTTCAGAAAGGACAGGTTCCTGCCCCTCTCACTGCTCAGAGCTAGACCCTGGTCACCTAAATCACATTGCACATAACAGACACAATTCAGAAGCTTTGCTGGTGGCAAATTTGGGCACTACAGGAGTAAAAGGGGTTCTTTTGACCCCACTGGCAAGGTGCAGAATACCCTTATATTGTGAGGAACCTAACACAAACCTGTTCTTAATGGCTGGCAAACTTATTCTTAATTTTGGTTTTAAAGGGCTCCGAAAAAGACTACAAGCTGTGGGTGATTTCAGGAAGAGAAGATGCTCCTTACCCTCTTATTGGTAAGTTCTTGATACGATTTTGTTTTTCAACATTCACTCAGTTTCTAGTGCTGAAGGAAGCAAGAAATACAGAGAAGACCGAAGTGCAGTTCCTCTTTTGTTTTGTTTTGTTTTTCCCGTTTTTTCTCTTACTTCCCTGTCACGCAAGTTTGCCTATTTGGGGAGCTAGTCAGATGCTTATCCTTTGTCTTGAAGAGCAATTGTCTGCTTGTGTCACTTAGAGGTTGAAAAAGTTCATTTATTTCTGCCCCAATTTTGCTGCATGACCCTCGGTCTTTCTACAAAGTCAGCTGCTCCACTCACTCACCTCTTCTCCTGGAGCTGGTCCAGCTTTACCATATTTCTTCCTACACTTCCATAACATTGTTTACTCCCCTCCTCAGCAAAACTCAGCAGAGTTTTGAGAAATGTTCTGTTCTTCCACAATTCAAGTTAACTGATTCAAGAGGTCCTTTCCAATCCTGTGTTTCTCTTACTGGCTGACAGCTCCCCTCTGATTAGGAGTAAATTATTGCTTATTCACTTTCTGAAATGCTTTCCGAAACATTTCCTCCCCAGGAATCGACCCAAAGCTCAGAAGTGATTGGATGGAGTGATTTGATTTTGGCCCATGATTCACTGAGAACAAATCCCTTCCTGTTATTAAGAACCTTTCCCTGTAGAAGCCCAGCATTACTTGTGCTGTATGAGTTCACAGATGATTAGAACGAGAAAGATCTGTGGATTTTCTGTTTTTCTCCTGCAAATCTAACCCCAGTAAATCTTAGCATTCCTTCTTAAAGCAGCCTTAGCTACAAATGCTTTGCTGGAGTCAGACAACATTAATATTTATACAATGTCTAAGTTGTGCACCCTATAGACAGTGCAAACTATTTTGTCTTTGAAACATACCAGACTTTGTCTTTCTGATTATTATGTGTAGCTTCTTCAGAGAAAATCACAGCTATGGTTTTAAACATAGAACCAGAGAATTCAGAAATGGGAAAGGCCTTTCTAGTTGATTGACTCTCTCACTGCAAATTCAAGTTAGAATCCTTGGAAAAGAAGAATCTGATATAAAACTGATGCTGTTCTTGATATTTAGGCAAAGGTTTATTGGATAAGGACAGCTTTTATCATAGGTAGACATCAGAAGTTTGACTGTGCTTCAGCTTCACGCTACCTATAATCTCAAATAACATCTCTCCCCTATCAGTGTTCAAGTCTAAGTGCAAATTAATTAAAACATCTTAACATTGCGCCCATATTTAATGTATTTCAACTGCCAGGTCTCTAGACAAGTCCAAAAAATATCTTCCTGGTGGCATTTTTGAAAGCTTCTCCAGAAATGAATTGCCTCTGTGTAGTCCCCAAAGATGCTGGTTAATGCTGAGCATAGCTCATTTGCATTAGCCCTATGATTAACGTTTCCTTCCTGTTTCAGCCTCAGACGGGAACCATAATTGTGTCTCATTTGACTGAGTTGATGGCTGTGCATGGAGAGGGAGGGAAGATCACTTTCACACTGGATTTTTTGGTTTTGCATGCTCAGCAAAAATTTGACAGATGACTGCTCCCAAAATCTCATTTCTTGCCAGAACCACGTGAGCAACCAGTAGCTAAGCTTCAGTGTCACAAGTAAAGCAGTAGAAAGAATAAACACTGAATTGAGAAATTATCACTTGTATTTTTTCTGGTGGTCTTTTGTGTGATGCAGCTGTAATAGGTCTGATTTTACTTTTATGCCTGTTTAACTACAGTGAACACAGTAACTCCATATCTGCCAGTGTATGATTTATGCCAGTGTAAATATGCAGAAAAGCGTCAATTCTGAGAGTACTGAGAGAGAAAGTGCCGCAGGCCAGCATGCAAAATCTGCTTTTCCTCCAAGGCAGATGGAGTTTTGCAAGTCCCCAGTCAATCCAACACAGATTATTATGATTTGTCTTTGAACAGGACATGAGTATCCCTTTGGAATTAAAATGAGCCACATTCGCGACGCTATGCCCCATGGATCAAAGCACTGTGCCTGCCCCCGGCAGCTTCAGGGGTCCTTCTTGACGGAGCAGCTGCCCCAGGAGCTGCAGTGCCAGTTTGTGCTGAAGCCTAGCCGCCTGGCTGTGTGCCAGCAGCTGAACGGTACGTGCCCCGCTTGCCCCAGCATCGTTCGCCCACAGCCCCGCTGCCTCCCAGGCTCTGCTGTTGAAAGCGAACAGGCTGGGATGGAGGGGGCTGGTGGAAAGCAAAGAGGAACACGCAGATGGACCTTTCCAGCTGCACAGGGGGGTTTGCAATGTAGCTCTCCCTGATTTGAGTGTGCTGTTGTATGTGTGTCATCTTTGTGAGTTATGTTTTGACAAGCTGTCTGTCAAATGGTTGTTCTAAAACCAGCATAAGAAAGACAAGATCTCTCCCCTGCAATTTTTGTAAGTCTATTAGCTGAGCTTCTCTCTGCAGCCCTTGCCGTGCTCTGTAACAAGGGAGGTTTTACAGTTCAGGAGTCAAGGCTTGACTTCAGCACAGAATTCCCATGCAGCGTTTGTCAGCATCCTTTATCTCAACAAGGTACTTAGGACTGTACACCTGCCTCACTGGGACCCTCACGTGGCAAAGCTTCGGCATGTACTTGAGTACCTAGATGAAGTGAGCAAATGCAACTTCTTTATTTCAATTCTCTTTGAGTAAAATGAATACAGTAATATTTTCTTCAGCCTTTGGCTTTGATGCTGCAAATATATCAGCACCTGCTGTCTGTTTTGTACTCTGTTGTCAGTGATGCAATGACTGCCTACTGCTCATGAGTAAAACAAACAAGGAGATCTTTACAGGATTGGGGCATTAGACTAAAAACTCTGTAGGGCAAGGATGCATCACAGGGTGTGTTTTTATTGTGCTTAACACGCTGGCATACTCGGCTCAATTAGAAATTCTGCCTTACTTCACCACTAATGACCATTTAATAATAAAAATAACATATACACGCTGTTATCCTGTGCACTCCCCAATAGCTAAGATCTCCCACAATATATGAATAAAATCCATTTGTAATGTTTTTAGAAATTAAATATAGTGAGGTTATACCAGTGTCTATTACAAATTATTCCAGAAATTGATTGCATTTTATATAAATCAATTTCCTTTCCACACTCCTTCATCCCCCCTTCCCCAGTAATTTGTATCATATATTACTTCATGGCATATTTTAAGAATGAGGCAATCTAGCAAAGGGGTGTAATTAGGTTTACAGGCCCCGCTTGGCAGCTGACGTTGACTGGCAAGAGAAAATAGAAATGCAAATCAGGCCTGTAAAGTTCTAATGCAGATGTGTTGTCAGCGGTGCTGCGCAAGCCGCAGGAGGGGAGGAGAGGCTGGCTTTGGGGCAGCAAAAGCCTGGGGCAGCCTGCAAGTCATGATCAGGGACTGCGCTAAGTGGGAAAAAGGGGCTTTCAGTCCGTTCGCCTTTCCTGCTTTCATCAGACAAAACCTTTTAAAGTGATGCATAGGTCTGGCCGCTTACAAAACAGATTATCTTGCATACAGTGCTGTGTGTTCCTAACTCTTTCTCACCTATTTCATTTTTGGAAAATGGCAGAGTGTACCTGTGTGCAAGCCAAGGCTATGATGTGGCTTTGGGCTCATCTACAGATCAGCAGGCCAAAATCTGTGCTGTTGTTAGGAAACCACTAGGCACACCACCGCTTACAGGGCAAATTTACAGGGAGTGGCGTCTGTAACCCCACATTTCACTGCCACATGCTGTGCTGTCCTCCCTGCCGTCACTTCCTGCAGCGATATCGCTGTGCTGGGCACGCTGCCCCTTCTGGAGGCAACAAGGGGTAGCTGCCCAGTTGTACCAGCACGCACCATGGTTAGGCAGCTTTGTAGGTGTTGACAGGCAGACATGACTGACAACTGGCCATCACATCAAATAAGTAGCTGCGTGGACGCCGGTTGTGGTGGTGTAGCTGCATCAGCTGTCCTGGCAGGATGGTTAAAAAAAGTACAGAAGAATTTACTGTGTGGAAGAACTGGAGTGTTTCTGTTGCCTGTCCTGCAGCCTTTCAGCACGTAGCAGGAATGGTCACCTACCAGTTAAACATAGCCATTAAGTAATGCTCATGAGCACATGTCTAAAAAGTATTGTACATACTGATTTGCTTAAAGTTTAACTTGAAAGAACTAATTGTTGTCAGTGACTAGGCTGTAATCCAAATTGTTATTTAATTGTCTGTTAAAAGAGAAAACGAAATTTCGACAAGTTGGTCTCAATACAGAAAGGAGGTCTTTGGAAATTGTTTGACAGTTAGGGGTTTGATCAGAAAGGATGCTACACTGTTAAACAGATCTGAGGTTTTATTTAGAATTTTCTGATTAGTTTGCAAGAAGGTGAAATGCCACTTGTATGTCTGGGATACTACCTATGTATAGAAACTCCCTGCATGTAAAATATAAGCAGAATAGACAGGGAGCAGAATGAGCTCTGAGCAAGATCTGCAACCAAAGAAGTATTGCTGTTTTTCTGATTCTGCCCTAGAATAATCCACCAGAACAAGGCCCTGGTGTTTTTGTATGGAAGTACTTCTGCAGAGCAATAATTGGCATCTGTCTTGGCTGAGAGGAGGCTGGACTTCTCCTAATGTTGTAACTTTGCACAGGTTCAAGAAAAGAAAGTGTACCTCCTGCTCTTCTCATCTGCTCTTTACCTCAAGACTTCTCAACCCCCTTAGAAAGGGGGATATGACAAGGATGAGTTTTCTGGTTGTTCAGTGGACGTTAGTTTTGTAAGTGACGTGGCATTTTGTTGCCGTACATCATATGTTGGTTTCTGCCTTGGTATGCTGGAGGACACTTACTAAGATTTCCTTCCTGTCCCAGCAGAGCGCTGCAGTTAATCACAATTACCCCTTGCTCACATTGTCAGTTTGGGCCATGGCTTTTAAGAGTGGAACAAACAGTGAGAGACTAAGAAAAGTTCCTAATTTAAAGACCAATTTTTTCCACTTCTGCTATTCCTTGTTCTCCAAAATAGCATTTCTTCTTAATTTTTACTTCCACTGAGATCTACAGGGTCGCCAGAAAAAAACACCAATTTGTATTTGCCATTGTGTGAAAAGAACTCCAAGTGATGCAAACCATATTCATGTGCTAATATCCAGCTCATCTGAAAGAAAAATTGCCATTTTGAAAGTTATAGGTTAGTTACATTCTCCCAAAACATGATGTGTCAAGTAAAGCCTTAGACACTGCCAAGCTTGTATTTCATGAAGCTTTGGACTGCTTAAAATGTATATCCTCCTTATTATTTTTTATTAAAAGAATTTTTCATCAGGCTTTCACATTCATATGTTCACATTTAGAGTTAAAATGTAACTTTTCATCCTGTAAGCCTCTAATGAAAAGACTTCCACCCATTCCCAAAGGGAGCATGATCTAGAATGGAATGACGTATAATGAAAATCACTATTTGGGCTAAAAAACAAGTGTATTAAAGTATAGAAGAGAAAAATCTGGTATTATACCACAACCCTTAGTTCTGTGAGCCTTGCTTCTACCCTTTGCACTCCACAACAGCAGAAAGCAAAATGTTTGACCAGATTGAAGAACGAGCTAATAGAAAGGTGCACAGTGTAGATAAGCTACTAAATCAAAGCTGACTGGCTTTGAAAACATCTAGAAAAGGAAAAATATATCAGAATAATTTTTTTCTGGTTAGCACTTTCATCATAAACAGTCTCAACCCACCCTTAACAGTAGCCTGTGCTGTTAAGAACCATTTACGCTGTCTTATGTTGAGAAAGGTCATATGAAAAAAGCCCTTTTTGTATCCTAATATCAGCATTTCCTTCTCTGTGCACTGCAAATAGGAGCTTCAATTAGATATCTCATGAAATACATTAAAATAAATGAAGACAAACCAAGCCCATCAGTGTGTTAGCAGCATGCTGAAATGCCATCTGGAAGGCACTGATTAAAGGGCAGGCCATGGTCCGTCCCTGGGCCATGGTCAGCAAATGCTTGGAGCGAGGGCACTAATGATACGCTTGCTTTGAGGGGAAGAGAGCAACATCTCACCCCATTAGTTGATTCTCTGGTGTTACTTGTGGGGAGAGCAGGTGCTCCCCCGCATTGCCAGAGGAACCGGGATGCCTCCGGACATCAAGCCAAGGTGGGGGCAGTGGTGTTTATAGTTTATATATTATTTTTTCCCAAGGAAGGTCTGTGGTTTTGCACCTGTGGATGGGCAATGAGTTATTTAGCACAGTCCAGCTCCGTGTGAAGCTGGTGGGCTGAGGTTTGCCATCCCACACTTAGCAATAAGTGCTGATGCTGTGGTCCAGCAGTGCAGTGCAGATCCTGGTGATCCTCTTAAGAGCGTGGGTAAGGCAGCACATTCTATACACACACACACACACACACAGGTATGCGCATGGTGGATTAGGCTGAGCCGGATGCCAAGGAGTTGGTTGAGTTCATGACATTTTTTCCTTTGAAACCATAGCAACCACCACAAAACAAATACTGGAATTAGAATTGAAATGCATTTCTTCTAATAAACACCTTTCTCTTTTCCCAGACTTAAGCCAAAAGTCATTTAAAAGGAAAAGATCTATCATAAATTGGGCTTTTTGGCGTGGCCCAGGCACTCACTTGGACAATGCACCCCTCTCCTCAACATCTGCTGCTCCTGGGAAGCTCTTTGGCCTCTTGCTAACAGCCATCTGTGAGGATGACAACCTGCCCAAACCCCTCTTGGTGAGTCCTAGGCTCAGGGCTGGCTCTTACAGGGGTGGAATTTCTTTGTGTAGTGAATGAGAACATGGGGACACTTTGTAAACAGGGCACTGGAATTACTGAAGCAGAGAAACCAAAAGGAAACCTCATTTGTGGTTCTCAGCAAGAACTTTGGTTTTTAACATATGCTGTGGTCAGGCCTGGTTAATAGTAAGCAGCTTGAGAAATATATGTGATCGGTCTGCTGCTGTGGACTATTTCTTTTTTCTAGCCCACGCTGTAATGCTGGTTCCCTAATCCTCACTTACGAAGTGTAAATAAATGCCATGTTCGCACATACTTTTTAAACCACTCCCAAGATCTCTGTAAAATCCCCAACTCCATAAATGTGGCATCTACTGTCCCATATAGACAGCCCACGCGTGTGTACAAACGCTACTTGCCCTTAAGTAGACAGTTTCAGTGCCTTTCTTGAAGGCATCCAAGGACAGGCAAGCACTTTGGGTCCTCATTTTTGATCTGACAGCACCACTGCAAAAAAAGGTGGGCAGACAAAGGCTGCAGGAGCATCTTTTCGTCCTGTCTCAAGGGAGTGCTAGTGCTGTGGGTGCTCTCCAAACCCATCCAAGAATATGAAAAAGGTAGTCTTAGAGCGCAGTCCTAGCCATAATTAAGGCAGAACGTGTGGCATTTTTGGTCAGGACTGAGGGCTGCCCTGTTACTGATGCAGCGATTGAAATCTTTACAGATGGGGGGTGAGCTCTGGGCCCCTTGTCCTAACAGCCTGACTTTCGGCTGGAACAACTGGCGAGAACCCCACTGAAATCAGCGGGATTACACCAGTTTACAGGAAGAGATGGTTTGTCTCCTGAACTTGTTCTCGATGTGCAGTTTTATCGCTGCCTGAATAGTGAATCATACCAGGACTTTTCAGGTCTTTTAATAGTGTGGGTTTGTTATTTTCTTTTCAGGCGGAAGTGTACATTTTTATCATTTAGGTTATTTAGATAAGCCCTTCAGAGATGAACTGTGTAAGAACCTGGTCTCTCATACTTTTTGTCTGAGACATAAGCCAATTCATAAGCTGCATTTCAGAAATTTCTCCAAAACATAAATATTAGTAAATTTTTATCTGAAAAAAGCCAAACTTACTAAGCACAGAATCACAGCTTGGTAGACTTTGTGCTTTGAATCTTAAACACTGTGGGTTTGTGCCACAAAATATAACTTACTTTTGATTTCATGCAGCATCTCTAGAGAATGGAATCCTGCGTCTGAGGGACTGTGTGGGATTTACCTGCAAGAGAAGGAAAATATCAGGGATGAATGCTGCAGGCATGTTTGATATCTCTGCTTCAGAGCTTCAAACTTGCTTTTACAGCTGTAGGGCTCTCTTTTAGCCATTGCCACGCTGGATTGTCTTATACCATTGGCTTCATTCATGTAATTTTGTCTGGGTTGACTACTTCAAGACGGGCTTTCCAGTTTTATCTTGTGGATATTTTATTCAAAATATATTTTTGAAGCATTTGTTCATGCAGTAAGATCCTGTGCTGTGGGACTCAGCCTGTTTTGACAGCAGAGCTCTGAATCCCTGCAAAGAAAATGGAAATGCTGACACAAATCCTGCTGTCATGAAAGGTGCTCCTCCAAAGTGTCTGCACTTACATGAATGCTTGGCTTTCAACTTCTGCAAGAGTGAGAAAGAAATGTTAAAGAAGAAAAGTAAAAATAATAGTTTCCATTAGACTCATTTGCATTGCTGTGTGTCAGGAAGGACCTACCTTACAGCCCAGACTAGGAAAGTCACCAAAAGCCAGTGCTCAGCCATTACTGTTACGGTAACTTGGTTTAATGATGACAGACTCTCCCCGAGTGTCCATTTTCTTGCCATTTCTTGTGATAACTCGGTCCTGTGTGCATTCAGGTAATTCCAGAGAACGTCTGTCTGTGTTTCCCCCTCGGAAGAGACAAACATGACACATTCCACATCACTTGGAGGAGGCCTGGGGAGAGGTGACCAGCATGTCTGAGACATGAGGAAGGGATCTGCTTGTTTTTTCTTCCCTTTTAAATATCTCACGTAGTGAGCTGCCTACCTGTTTACTCTTTTGCAGCCTTGTTGGCTTCAGAGGGGCCATAAGCCAAGCTTTAGCCCCCTCTGGGTGACCTCCCAGGTGGGAACACCATGCCCCAGAGGTGGTCCCACTAACAGCCCTGAGCTGCTTGCAGAGTGTGATACTTCTCACAAGAAGTAACAAAAGGGTAAAAATCTGATTCTGATTTGCTGTAGAAGTGCAGATAGATATCAACAAACAAAGCACTTTCCAGATTAGATAAAATCTCATTTTTTTCAGACATCGGGCATGGAACAGAAGTCTTCGTCTCTCGTCGATGATAATAATAAACACACTGATGATCAGTGAGGGTTTCATATCTTCCTGCAAGGTGGTGTCCGGCTGAGGCCACTGTCAGATGCAGAGCTTTGGATTGGGTAGACCACTCTCCTTTTCCCATACCGCATTGCTTATATATTTATATGACTTGGCTAAAACTTGCACAGATCCTGGAAGATCATGCAAGAGGTTAGTGCTGAGCAGTGGCAGCACAGTGTTTCTGAGGGGATGTTTTCTAAAATCAGAGCCCCAGATCACAGCTTTGCTGCACAGTTTGGCATGGTTTGGAGGGTGAGCCTTGACTTGTGTTTGATTTGTGAGGCTTTTTAGGACTCAGAGGTTTTCATCTGCAGCAAAACTACATTTTAATGGCACTAGACAATAAAATACATTTCTGAGAAAGCATCTCTGCCCTTTACTTTTGTTTAGGACATGCTTTCCCTCCTTTACCAAGAGGGCCCTTCCACCGAGGGTATATTCAGACGCTCTGGAAGTGCAAAAACCTGCAAAGAGCTCAAGGAGAAGCTTGATTCAGGCGCTGAAGTGGACCTAGCCTGCGAATCCATATTTGTGACAGCATCTTTGTTTAAGGTATGTGAAGAACGTTCCTTTCCCCATTTTTGGCTGAGAGCAGCGCAGATCCCAGGCACAAACAAGTAGGACTTTTCCCCAGGGACAGGCCCAAAGAGGACTTGGTGGGCTGAATTGAGAAGAATGAGCTGGCACATTAACGTTGAGAGGATCTCCAAAAGAGGCTACCACTGAATCAGGACGGGGAAGAGGACTAGCCAGCTTGTGTTGCTGCCAGCTTTCCTGAGGTCTCAGCTACAACCTGGTCCTGTTATGCCCTTTATCTCTGCTTATAGTCAATGAAATACTAGAAAGGCAGGTTTGCAGAGCTGTTTCCTTACTTGTCAGTAATACCTACACTGCAGACCCTAGTGAATGTAGTGTTGCCCAAAATATTTGGATTAATTTTTCCATGCATTATCTTTTCTTACAGACTCGTATGTTAAAAACAACGTTCCTTGTGCAAAAAGCATCCCAAGCCTTCAGTAAAATTTCAGCTACAAGGGACATCAGCCAATTTCTTTTCACATTTTAGTACAGTGCATCTGTTTATGTGTAGTTGTTGCTTAAAAGAAAGAGTAATCTCCATTCTCAAGCAAGCATTGCCTCAGTAGAATGTTTTTATTGCAGATAGCCATTCCTCTTGCATGCGAGAGGTTTTCATGGGTGAGACTTACACAATTACTTTCCTACTGGTGGATTTAGGGATTGATTAGGGGAAGGAAGGTAGGGGTGCCTTGGAGTGCTTATGGTCTGGTGGTATTGGAGCTTGTCAGCTAAGGAGACGAAACGGGGACTACAGATGAAGTTAAGTGATAAGTAAAGACAGACATAATGCAGCATCAAAATAACTGGTCCCACTGCAGATTTTTTAGTTCAGCAATAGCAGATGAAGCATCCAAATACCCCTATTTTGACAGGAAAGGGTGAGGAAAGGGCAGGAAAATATTCACTTTAAGCATAATCCAAAGTACTTCTTTATCTCAGATGATTTTCTGCTGGTTTTGGTTGCTGTGTGGAACAAGGTGCTTGTCAGCTAGTGCTGTCCCATTGATACATCCTGTTGTATCTGCATGTCTTATTCCTACTCCCTCCTGTGCTCCAGAACAGCTGTTCACATGTTTTGTTCTTCTTTTCTCTTGATAAGGATTTTCTTCGCAACATCCCAGGCAGCATTTTGTCATCCCAGCTATGTGATAAGTGGGTCTCTGTGATGGATCAAGGAAATAATGAAGAGAAGATAAAAAGCATCCAAAGGTAGAGTTACTTATATTCTCTTTATTCTTTTCCTATAAATTTATATCTCAGAGTGCAGAATCGCAAATATTCAACTTACAACTTAAAATTAATTTTTTAAAAAAATATCTGTGTATATGACAGAGCATTCAAACTTACATATATACTTAAACAATTGCCTGTATGGGACAATTTTCTGACTCTCTTTTGTCCTGCTTTTCTGCCTTTTGTGGATACCAGTAAATAAATAAAATACCCTTTCATGAAAAAAAAAAAATTATAGTATTTATAAATACGCTGTCCAAGATCTGGATTTCTGCCTGATAATGAAATGCAAAATCATCTGCAGGGAACTTCGGGGTCCTGGGTGAAAGGGTAGCTGAAATCAGTTCCTAATCTATTCCCTCTCATTCATCTCAAATGTTAGTGACCATTTTGAAGCCAAGAGGGAATTGTAAATGAAGTACTGGAGTGTAGTGACAAGGGAAGTCTCCACCCTTGCAGGTGATATAAAGCAAAAAGTGGGCAAAGTTTATGTCATGAGAAACAGAGCTCTGTACACTAGCTGACCTCACGCATACTTACATACATACATTCTTATGGCAACTAGACGGCATGGAGTGAAAACTGAACTGTTTGGTTAAGTGAATAGTGAATTATCAGGCAACTTAGGTGAAATACAGTTTCATGTCATACGTTGTACTTGGTTTCTTAGTTTGACAGAGTGTAATTTTGTGTTAGAGTGTTTTCTGTCCTCCCAGAAAACTGTTCAGAGATGTGTCACAGTGAGGGAAAGCAGCCGAGCAAGAACACGTCTTTGACACACTCTGATTTGTTTAGTGGACCATGTTACCCTGTTCTGTATTTTCATTACCTTGACATGTGTGTGTCTATGGAAAATGGTTTTATTTTGTCCAGTCACTAATTTGAAGATTACATTTGTGTATGTTTTCAGGTTAATAGAGCAACTCCCCAGAGCTAATGTTGTTCTCTTACGTTACATCTTTGGAGTACTGCATGGCATAGAAATGCGATCTGAAGAGAACCAGATGAATGCATTTAATCTGGCTATCTGCATTGCACCTAGCCTGCTCTGGCCTCCTGTTTCCTCCACTCCTGATATAGAAAGTGAATTTACAAAAAAGGTAAGAGACACTGCAGTGCAGTAAAAAACCAAATGGACCTTCATCCTGTTCAAACCAGGCTGTTGGTTACAAACATGAAAACAGTCTGTACCTCTTCAGATCAGGACTTGTCCTCTTATCAGGGCTCCAGAAACATTCATCCATCCATTCTCATAATCTGCCTGGAGGAAGGAGGAAGGTGAGAAGATCATAAAGCAATACCCAGTGTCTTAGCAAAGTGCTTCTCTCATCAAAAGGATCTCTGGTTGTGGTGACCTTGGAATAGGAGTAGAAGTGGAAAAGACATAAACAAGCATATATACGGGGACATTTTAGATGGGCCTGGCTGTTTTCCTCAGGCCCGGCAGATCAGAAGAGGAGATCCTGGCTGTCGGGGGGCACATCGTGAATGGGCAGTTTGCTCCCATTCCTCATCTGTATGGTGAGCGTGCTCTGACTGAAATAATGGAAGATCTGACAAGACATCTCTCTCCCATTGTTTTGTTGCAGATTTCTAGTCTGGTACAGTTCCTCACTGAGAATTGCTGCAGGATTTTTGGAGAGGAAATTAACTCCCTCTTTGGAGAAATACTGATGACATGCAAGAGAGAGAACAGCTCAGGTAATACAGATGATTTTTTGATCCTGTTAGACAGCTAAACTCATCCAGCCAAAAGATCGGTATATTCCACAGAAAAATGCTGTTCCCTTTTCATGTGGTGTTCCCAGATAATGCTGTTCTGTATCTTTTGCCCAAAGTATTGGTGATAATCACTGATCCTACTTACCATAGACCTGAACTATGTCACAAAATGCTCTCCCAAAGAATCCCTTGCTCCTATTCCAGTCATCTGAGCCACTATGTTAAAAAACAGAGGGGAGAGAAAACAAAGAAAAAGAAAGAAAAAAAATCTGGAGAAAGAAAAAGAAAGAAAATAATCTGGAGAAGGTTTCTTCTCAAGTCTACAATTTTTGCCCCAGCCTATTTTTTCCCAGAATATCAGGAAGCCAGTGGTCATAATACAGCTGTCACACCATTATATTAGGGTAGGGTTGAAAGCATCTATTCTTCATTACCAAAAGAGAGAGATCTCCAGAGTTTCAGTGGGAAGTGCAGATTTTGCTCCTAGCACAGAAAAATCATGGAACTGGGGACTGAAAATGTCCAACAGACTAGTTGGCAGAGCATTCCAGAATGTTGTTAATGCTCTTTTTCTCTCCAGCCCTGTGATAATGTTGATTTTGACTGGAGTTTTGGGTCTCTCCTTAAAATATTTCTAAAGCAGCGTTTCTGTAAAATAAATTCTGTCACAGTTGGCCTGTACTGAAAGTGGTGATGGCACTTGCTTCGGCATGCCAGACTGACTCAGTGTGGCTGTCCCGAACTCCTTATGCTCTGCCTTCAGTGAAATTTGGTGAAATCCTGTGAAATTTGGCCTGTCTCCTTCCCAAGAGTGGAAGCACGTGGGATCTGCCGTGCTGGAATGTGCTGGGACTGAAAGCTCAGACCCACGATAGGTTACGGCAGCTGAGCAAGTTTCCAGACCTGCACTGAGGCATGGTGACTGCTCATGCGTGAGCTCTGTCTCCTGCAAATGTGAGATAAGTCAGCTTAGCATAGCCCAGAGCAAAAGAGATTTAATGTAATTCCAATTATCGCATATACAGAACAGGGCCCAGGTGCGTGCTGCTCAGTGGAAATGAGGTGACTGTTTAAACCGAGACTAGAACTTTCTTCATAGTGTTGCTCTTAAAAATATTGTAAGACTATGAAAGCACGAAGTATGCCCTGTTTTCTTCATTCATCTAAAAGAAGGAAAGAAAGATTAAATGTTGCTTTCAATATTCAATAATGAAAAGAAAAATTCAATAAATTACTGATTTAATATACTGTGTGTAAATTCTTGTTTGCAGCTGGGTTACCTACTACTGAAGTTCCCCACTTAAAAAACCAAAACCCAACACAAAAGACCCAAACCATTATTTGTGCCATTATCCTGTGCCTCTTGACTGAACTGCAACTTAGCATTCATTTCAGGTTTTCCATTTCAAAATCAGAGAGTAATTTTTTCTGAAATTATTGGCATTTATGCTTGAAGAATCTTTAAAGGGCGAATGCTCTTGAAAGGAAACGATACTTGCCAAAAAAAAATAATAATGCAGCTGCTTGTCTGCAGGGTGGTGCAGTCACCGATGTATTAACACTTGGTTTGTCCTTGCAGATGCTGCCTCCCTCCATCTGAATGACTCTTCCTACGACAGCCTGGAAAATGAGGCGAACGATGAAGCCGACTCCTCTTCCAGCGACTGGATTAAGAACAGAGATCAGGATAACAGGAGCAGGGAGTCTGTCTTCACTCTGAGCGACGGTGATTCGGAGCAGACGGAGGTAGATGAAATCCAAAGTAAAACCAAATCGAAACAGTTGACGATTTCTGTTGACGTACACCATAAGTTTTCATCACAAGAAAACTCGGAGAACGAGTCTCTCTGCTCCAACGCCCTGGGCTTCTCTTCAGCAGCTACCTCAGGCACTCTCAAAGCCTTGAGGAGATACAGGCGCTCCTCAGAGCCAGCAATTGGCCTCCTTGCACCCAGCTTTGCCCGCATTCGTGACGGTCATGAGAAGGCAACACGCAAAGCTAGCTGTGACATTGTCCTGTCTCATGAAGACGAAGACTATCTCCGTCAGCTTCGGTCATTGCAGATGGAAGGGCAAAAGCTTATCAATCAGAGCTTGATTATAGGGATTAACGTTGGTAAAAGTGACAACACAAACCAAAACGTTGAAAAGAAAGACTTATCCCATTGCCTCCTGCCTCCAACGCCAGAGGGATTAAATATTTGCTCAGGATTTAGCTCTTCTAGCCTGTCTTCTCCTGCGACGTCTCCGTCTGTGTCGTCGATGAGCTCTCTCGACAGTGCTTTCTCTCAGTTTTCAGACCAATCTGTGTTTACCCCAACTGAAACCTCCTCCCCTTTTGATAGCACTTTTCAGTCACTAAAGAAACACGAAGACACTGCTGCTGAAGCGGCTGATGACTATTTGGTTACACCCACCAAGGTGCCACCATCTCCACAACCTACCGAGGCTTTGGCTGAGGGGGGCTTGCTAGAGCCCAACAGCAGGCCAGTGCCCCTGAAACCTACTGACGGAGTCGACGGCTATTTGATTAAACCTGACATTCAGCCATTACCTCTGAAAGTCGTAGGAAGAGACAGAGTTCATGATCCAAGGTCAAAGAGGAGGTCTAGAAGAGCATTACAGCAATCCAAAGTTTGAAGAGACTGACCAAAGCTTTTTTGCGGAGGAATCTTAACACTTAAAATAAACACCATAAAGAAAATGCCTTTGGTGTTAATGTGTGTTCATTTTAAGTTTAATAACCAGGTTGTTCAAATTTAATTGAGCAGTCCCCAGATTCGCAGGTTTTCCTTTTTTAGGAAACTGTCTGAGTAATGTTCCCACATAAAGCTTTGCAAGAACATTGTAAGAATAATAAAAATTGCTGAAAAGCAAGCAAACAGAAATCTCACGAAAATCTGGAAGGGTCCCAGGAGGTGACTAAGAGCAGCGCCCTGTTCTGTGAGCCCGCCAGGGCAGCGGGGGGCCTGCTGGGCCTCTCCCCTTGACCACTCATGTGTTGAGCCTTGCGGATGTGAGTCCCAGTCCTTTGTGGTTTTGATGTAGCGTGAAAAGTCAGCATAGATTCCATAACTGTGGTATTAAACTACTGTTCTGAAACTGATAGGTATTACCTTCATTGTCCTCCAAGGAATAAGTGTATTGTTTTCTGTATGTTTATAAGGTATGTTCGATAGGTGTAGTTATTTCTTTCACACGTCAAAAGAAAGAAAAAAAAAATAAGCTCAAAAATATGTAAGGAGAAACGCTGAAGCTTGTAAGTAACACCTCGCAACTCTGTGTGTTTCATTTATTGTGCTTCGTTGGCTGTTCTGTTCGTGTTTAAGTTGTGAATAGTTTCTTAACACTGCTGTAAATGGCATTATGTATTATTGCAAGCAGAACACATGTAATTTTATTATGCAGCATCTAAAACATCATATAATATATTAAAAGTAATGCATTATCTAAATGCTTTGAGTTTGTATAATATATCCTGATAAATTTTGCTATTATATATGTTCTGAAAAAAAATGTGTATTTTTGTACTTGCAAAAAACTGCTGCTAATTTTACGAGTTCTGTTTTGTTGTTACAGCACTGGTATTGATGTGTATGCATTCAATGCTATGTATTAAATATTATTTGTTATGTCATAAATTCCATTTATATTCTGTGTAGTTTTTTTTAGGTGTCAGTTCTACAAGCTATTGCTGAAGCAAAAGTCCCAGTGATGCCACTGCAGAGGGCACAGTGAGGGGGGACTGCAGCATTTTTCCTCCTCTTTGGGTGGCATCGTTCATACTGTATGTCGTATCACAGAATCACAGAATCACAGAATGGCAGGGGTTGGAAGGGACCTCTGGAGATCATCTAGTCCAACCCCCCTGCCAGAGCAGGGTCACCCAGAGCAGGTTGCACAGGAACGCGTCCAGGCGGGTTTTGAATGTCTCCAGAGAAGGAGACTCCACCACCTCTCTGGGCAGCCTGTGCCAGTGCTCTGCCACCCTCAGGGTAAAGAAGTTCCTCCTCATGTTTAGGTGGAACTTCCTATGCTCAAGTTTCTGCCTGTTACCTCTTGTCCTGTCACCGGGCACCACTGAAAAGAATCACCTTGTCATCATCTTGTTAACTTTTGTAACTTTGGGAATATTCACACCAATTCCTACCCTTTTGCTCTTCGTCTAGAGAGAGGAGGATGTTTTCAGCGAATGGGGTGAAGTTAACATGGAGGTGGGGATACAGATGATAAGGAGGAGCAGAGAGATCTTTGCTGGTAATAGATACTGGTGTTGGGAGCAAGGAAAAGAGGGGAGCAAGACACTGGGTGAGAGCAAGATTAATACAGGGTTAGAGAGAAGGCAAGAAGGAATGGCAGGGCTGAAGTGAGCACCCCGGGGCCTGTGTGCGTGCACACAATGCTGCTGAAATTGCGTGGGTTCATTCGTTTGCTTTCCGTTTTCAAAAGCCCTCCCCCACCCCAGTTAATACTGGCCAGTACTGGAGTTTCAGCCCCTGTTCCGCTGAACTTCTCTCTGGTAAAGGTGATTATGCTCCTAAGTCACTTCAATTTCCGACGAATGTAAACACTGTCTAGTGCACTAAGCCATTTCCACGTATTATCAGTGTAAAAGGGTTTTTAGCTCTGTATCAGACAGGACGGATACTCCCCAGCAGATTTGGAAGGGGGATGATGTGCGTTAACAAAGTTAGAAATACTCTTACTTGAAAATATAGAATCAGAGGGTTATTATTTTGGGGCTCGATCCCTGCAAACGTTGTACCTTTAAGCAGAGCTGCATCTGTGGAGACCCACGTAATGCAATAAGCCCTCAAGCACTCAGCACTGCATCGGCGTGTATAGGTGAGTGCCGGCTCAAAGACTTCACTGCAATTTGTTCTTACTCATATTTCTCGTATTTGGCTATTTCAGTAAAAATGGTAATATGGAAAAATCTGATCTGTACTGGTCACCTTCCAAAGGTAAAATCCTTTGTACGTATTTTGAGACGTGTCAACTAATAGCCCTACACATGCACCTCCTTGAAAACAAACAAACACAAAGATGCTATTTTGAAATAGAACGGCTACTCTGCACTTCTTTTCGAAACGGTAAAAAGCGTGTTGCCGTGCTGCCAAGATTACATCAAGTAGCAAACGCTGATTCATTGCAACAATAATAAAGCTTTAGAAAAATCTCTCCTCTCTGCAATATAAATGTTCTGTCCTACAAATGCTGTCTTCCAGCAAGTCATTTATCTCTGCTAGTCTGAAGGAAAAGTGTATCCAAGAGTGCTTCGAGGTGAAACAAATTATGCGTCTGCTGTTGAGCTGTAGCTAATGCCGGAGCGCTTTCCTCTTTAAACATATGGCCAACGAGCTGGATGGGGACCCGGTGCAATTTAAAATGCATTTCTGCCTTAGAAGATGTACACCCCGCTGCTGCGCCAGGCGCATTCCGTGACAATCGCCACAAAGGAGAGCGCTAATGGAGAAGGTCAGTGTCTGCAACCACTCGCCGAAGGAATTAAATGCTGTTAAGAATCCAAAATCAGTTATATTGAACATTTTCAGAGTGTCAGATGCGACCCTGCAGACTGCAGTCTTCTGACTCCAAGACGGCAGCTTGAGGTGCGCTGTTGTTGGCAGGCCAACATTTAATGTCCCTGCTGCTCCCTTCCCCTGGCCACCTCCACGGGCTGGGACGAGATCTCTGGCCCAGGGAATATTAAAAATAAAGAGGTTTTGTAACTTTTTTTTATAGCTCTGCTGATGGCCTGTGAGAAGGTGCTGGGGTAAGGCTGGCTGAGCCCCTCCTCCTGCTCTGGGTGCCCCAAACGCTGGGGTCCCCGGCGAGGTCCTGCCCGGGTCCTGGCCACCGCAGGACACCACATCTTCCCCAGCCACCCACTCCCCTCGACTGGCGGTGGAGAGTGGCTGCTTTGGAGGAGTTTTAGGGACCAATGGCAAGTGAGACGTTTTCCTCTTTCCTGGAGCAGCAAAACCTCACAGAAAAATAATGTAATAAAAAATGCCTGACTTTGGGGAGAAACAGTGGCAATGACTCCCTGTTCACCGCTATCAAGCACACAAAATGACAGAAACTGACAAATTACCTCTCTCACTTGGACCTGCTGTCCCACAGGGGTTCATGATGTCACCGTTAACGAGCATCCTGCCTCTGTTTCACGAGGACTAACCAGCATTCCTTTCAGGTAATTTCAGATATTAATATAATGCAAATTTAGAGTAATTTGTTCTGAACCTGCGTTGAAAGTTTTTGCCTTTTTTTTTAGCCCTGGTAAAGGGCGTATGTGCCTGAAATTTCATCTTTTGGGTTTTTTAGTTGTTGATTTATTTTTTTTTTTAATGGGCCTTTCCATTTTTCTCCACCAGTCTCGCGAACGCTATTGCTTCATCCCTGCAAGCTTTATCTCTCCAGCACAGCCCAATTCAGGAAGCAGGAAGGCATGTCCCATCTATTCTCTGCTTAAAACAGTTTGTAGAGTTCAAGCAAAATAGATTATAGGTCCCGGGGCCGAAGCACAACCTTTAAACTGAAGGTTCCCCTCTCTCCGTGCCTCCAAATCACCAGGTTTCTGTTAGTACCTGCTGGTCCAGCTCCTTTCTTGTTCTGGGGACATGAGTGGCTCCAGGACCTGGTAGTCGACACCTCATTTCCAGCTCTGCTCCTGAGCTGCTGTATGACATTCGGCAAACTTATTTGCTTCCTCTGCTCCCTGCTTTGCACCATTAGTTTTTTTTGTCTAAATATCCCAATTTTCTGGGAGAGGCTGGTGGTTGCTGGTGTTTGCACAGCAGCAGCACAGGGCAGGGAGCTGCACGTGTGGGGCCTGGACAATGGTGCTGCTGCACAAGGAGCAAGGTGGAACCCGCTGGGTTTATTATGACCACAGTGACCTCTGCTTTAGGTGGGGAACTTGCTAACCAAGTTACTTGGTAGCATGGAGCTGTTATTTAACTTTCTACTGCGTCCACAGCCCCCTCCCATGACTACACACAAACATAACAGGTTGGAAACAGTTTCCCAGAGAGGAGGTAGATGCCCCATCCCTGGAAACCTCCCAGGTCAGGTTGGATGGGGCTCTGAGAAACCTGATCTAGTTGAAGATGTCCCTGCTCATTGCAGGAGGTTGTACTAGATGGCCTTTAAATGTACCTTCCAACCCAAACTATTCTATGATTCTATAACTATTCATCCATGCATAAGCAGATGTGATGGAGATTGGGAGCTCAGGAGGTGTCCAGTGCTTTTGGGAAGTGCACACATATGTGCACTCATACGTACATGCACACGTTGAGGCTGCCATGACCCAGGCACACGGACTTGCTTCACATGCCTTGCAGGCTGACCTGGGCATCTACAGCACATCCAAGACAACATCAGTGAGCCGAACAAATCAACCTCACAGAATCACACAGAATCACAGAATGGTTTGGGTTGGAAGGGACATTAAAGATCATCTAGTTCCAACCCCCTGCCCTGGGCAGGGACACCTCCCACCAGACCAGGCTGCTCAAAGCCCCATCCAGCCTGGCCTTGAACACTTCCAGGGATGGGGCATCCACAGCTTCTCTGGGCAACCAGTTCCAGTGCCTCACCACCCTTACTGTAAAGAATTTCTTTCTAATATCCAATCTAAATATACCCTTTTCCAGTTTGAAGCTGTTACCCTGTGTCTTATCACTACACTCCCTGATAAAGAGTCCCTCCCCATCTTTCCTGTAGGCCTCCATTAGGTACTGGAAGGCTGCTATAAGGTCTCCCCAGAGCCTTCTCTTGTCCAGGCTGAACAACCCCAACTCTCTCAGCCTGTCCTCATGGCAGAGGTGCTCCAGCCCTCTGATCATCTTCGTGGCTCTCTGCTGGACCCGTTCCAACAGGTCCATGTCCTTCTTGATTTGAGGACTCCAGAGAACCTCCTCTCATTTTCATCCATAAAACCACAGGAACACAGGATAATTACAGCTGGAAGAGACCTCAGGAGGTCTCTGGTCCTTCCTCCTGACACAGGTTGGATGTCCATGTAACTCATGTCTGGAAAAAGGATAGCAATACCCCAGCGATTCACTGCCATTCTCCATGGATGGGAAAATTTAGCAAAAGGTCGCTGGCTCAGGCAGCTAAATAAAATCTTTTGGAACAGATGATGATGACGATTTTTTTGAAGAACCCAGAAAATGTCTAAGAAACCAGCAAAAGCTGTAGTCTTACACCCAGTCTTCAAGATCACTTTTATATTAGGAACAGAGACTATGATAATAGGTTTTCCCTCAGCATTTAGCATCTCCCCATATCCTGGATCCAAAATACTGGAATAGGCATAAGGAGATAGCCTTGGTGACACCACTGGGCAAATTTATGCACTCACAGCGTTTTGAGGATTTATTTGAGGAATCATCGAGAGGAGGACCCAAGGCACTGGCCACACTTTTCCCTCGCCAAGGGCTGATGCGGGAAGAGGCCGAGCGAGCGGCCACGTTGAGCCTCGTCTTTGGCATTTGTGCAAGGCCACTTCCCCTTGGAAGAGTCCTTCGCTCCTGCCAAGTGTAAGAGGCGGTGGAGCATGATGTCTGCTGGCTAAACGGAGCCCTACATAAACACCAAGGGAAGCCAGCCAGCTCCTCATTCACAGAAGCGCTTGCATGATTTCACTAACTCTCAAGATTATTTACCAACGTCTCTGTATTGAGGCCACCGCCAAGCTAAACTGATTGACCTGCTAGTGTCCAAAGGGAAAGACTCTTTGGTTAAAGGTGTTGAATATTTCTGCTGGGACATGATTGCCACACAGGACCTAAAGGTTTTGGGCATCACTTGTGTTTTATAAATATGCACAGTGCACTTTCCTTCATACTAGGTTTGCTCCAGGCCTCATTTTGTCTGGGTTTTGCGGTGGCTTCACTGCAAATGTCAGCAGTTCCTCGAGGACAAGCGCTCCGGTAGCTGCTGCCAGTTGCATTAAGTTAAATATTTCAGAATTTAGCCATTCAGTGACCCGACATCGGAGAGGTTTTTTCAATACAGAAATTATTTCTCTGCACTTGATTCTCTTGTCACAAACTATTTCTATCAACCCACTACAAAACTGCTCTCAGATGCAGCCGTAATTCTGATGTGACCATTTAAGGCAAGACTGTCCTCCTTCTCCTCCTCCTCTTCCACCTCCTCCTGCTTCTCCTGGGTAGGGGGAGTTTCTGCAGGGTTTCCTGCTGCCCCAGGGGCCAGGACGGGCAGGGGGTGGGGGTGGTCTGACAGCCGGGGCGGGAAGGAAGGGGCAGGACCACGCTGATGACACACACAGCTGGGGCTACGGCATCCCTGCTGAGGGTCTAGACAATGAGCCCCCCCAGTAAGAGCTGGTGAAGGGAAAGCGACCTGTGGAGGGCACCTGCTGGTGGCTAAAGCCTGGCGGTGGGAGCATGAGGACCCCCCAGGGGTCAGAGGGCAATGGCCGGTGCAGGATCCGAGGCACCCACCTGCGCCAAGGGAGCCCCAACCTGCTCCCTGGGACCGTCGGAGGAGAGCGGTCAGATCATGGCTCCGGAGTGAAACCCAACAAGGAGCCAGTGGGGCCACCCCTTCCCCAGGCTGACCAGGGTGAGCCCCTGCCAAGGAGAGGGACTCACGGGGCGCTGCAGGGGACAAGCATTTGGGGACGTTGTACAATTTCTTATGAGGTCTTTTAAGAGGGTTGTGGGACTGTGCAAGATTTGTCGTGGGACGTTTAGGGGAAGGATCAAAGGCAAGGAAAGGGGGGGGATCAAGATGGGCTGGGGAGGAACCAGCATGAGAAAACAGAGGGAAAAGGGGATAAAAGGGGCTGGTCCTGGGTAACAGCTGGCTGGTCAGTACGCTCATCTGACCGAGCCCTGCACCCCATCACTGGTCCATCCTGCAGTCTTACTAAGTATTCTTACATCATATCAAGGATAATTATTTATTACTACTACTACTAACAATAATAATTACTCTTACTGTCTTTCCATACACCTTGTGTGTATGCACTCCCTCTATTCTGAGCCCGCGTGAGAGACCACCAACGACGGAGGAGTGGGCAGCAGCACGAGAGCCGTCACCCGCAGCGGGACCACGAGCCTCAGGGGCTGGAGGTCCCGGCACTGGGGAAATTGGGGCCTGAGGCCGCTCTGGGGCAGAGAGAGTGGCTAAACCCAGCTACCGGAGAGACCCATTTTCCATCTGTGAGTATTTCACTAGCAGACGTTAATTACGACCATCCGGAGAGGAAGAGGACCTGCCGCCTGCGCTGTTCACGTCTGTGTGTGTAGCTACCTTACAACACAGTCAGCAAACAGTTCTGAACAAGTAGCATTTTCTTAAATGTCAAGTGTCGCATGGACAGCTCGCACAAAATATGTGGTGTAAAACGTATTGCAAGGACTTAGGGCGGGAGAGATATGATTCCCCACCCCCGATTCAGCTGGAGCCACCAAGGGGTCAGCTGCCTTTTGCTACAGGGACCAGCTAGTGTGGACCCCCGACCTCACAGCAGGCAAGAGCAGCTTTGTTAATGCAAGTAGCCTACTTAAAATGCTTTACCTGAACACACCAGTTTTGCCTGAAACACCATTGAAAGCACCAAGAAGACCTGATCCCCTAGCAGAACTTGGGGGCTGGCTTGGTGTTGATGGTAGGAAGGAGACAGGCCTGCGCTCAGGTGCTGTATTGGCCCATCTGCTTGGGAAAAGGGACGTTTGACACCATCAACCCATGTCCACAAGCGTCTTTGACTCGAGGAACATGAGGTGACCAGGAAGCCAAGGAAGACCTTGCCCCAACGTCACCTTTTTGAGCAGGACTTGGTCTCCAGGGATGGTTGGCATTGAAAGATGCCCTTCATTGCTCAGGCCCATCTGAATACTTCCATGGCAATGCTACTCCTCTACCAAATATCCAAATACTTGCAGAAATGTGCAGCATCTGAATGACGTCGTATTTTCCATGGAGAGATAGCATGAGGAGTCCGGAAGGTCAACTTCAGGAGAGCACCCGGGCTTGGGCTTACCTTAAATGTGCAAATAGAACCAGAGAAGTCCAATTAGATTGTTTATGTGCTTAAATTCCTTACTGGGCTGGAGCCCATGTGCCTATTTTCTAAATAAATTAGAATATTTAGATACCATATATAACCATACCAGATGTTCCTGCATTGCCTGAACAAATGCTCCCTATCAAGTTTTCATTTCCAATTTTAATTTCTATTACAGAGATCTATCTATTATTTTATAAAGTAGAGACTTTGAAAATATTTTTTCATTGTGTAAGAACTAAGAAAAAATATTCGGTACTTATGCGTCCTGTCTAGATTTTATAAAAAGAAATGAAGAATTTGCCCAATAAAATGTTTGGCAAAGCCAAAGTCTGAATTTTTTGCATTTTTTACCTTGGGATATGAATTTACAATATACTTGTCTGAGGTGTGCAAATTCAACAGTATAGTAATTGGTTTATTACACGGAAACTGAAGGCTCCAACTTTGCCAAGAATTTTTACTGTGTAAATTCTTCACTTTTCTCACCTCCAAGAAGGCCATAAAAGCCACAGCTCTGCAAACGGATCTTGGTGAACAAAATCCCGGCCCTGCCTCATGGTCAGGAGACCCACAGGGTGCGGGTGCAGAGCAGATCCCATTGTAAAATGGGTTGTTAGTCCAGGCCCATCACTTCAAGGTATTTATAACCTTATTATAGGCCCCATATGAATTTACTTAGCTTTCTGCAAGGAATGCATAGGCTCTCATCTCGTAAAGGGAAGGCTGCCCTCAAATCTGACTTTCTTCTGTCAGAATCAGGCCCTGAAACCTATTTATTTTAAAATAATTTTATTTTATTGAGGTTTATTGCAATGGATCTCCCAAACGCCGTGGATGGCACCTCTTTGCTCTTCAGGTCTGGGTCCCCAGCTGGACTGTGAAATACCTCCCCAGGAGGGACAAGGGAAGGACAGCCCTCCAGAGCACGACAGGGACAACCCAAAGCCTGGATCCACATCATGAACAAACACTGATCTGCTTCTCCACCCTTGAAGCATCCCAGAAGACCTTTCACTGATTGTTTGCAGCAGAGAAATGGTTCAAAAGCACCTTCTTCTGACTTTTTTTTCTAAAAAAAGGAAATAATCACACTGCAGGTAACAATTCCTCCAGGACAGAGCATCAGACCAGGAGCCAGCACACAGGGAGGCTGCATCCACACCTCTGTCTGACCCTGCTTCAAGATGTCAGGGGCTCAGTCCCCTTCCCTGGGGCTGTTTCATGGCTGTATTTTAGACGTATGGTCCATGTAGGATGTAAAGGAGAACTGGTCTATCCAGGATGTAAGGGGGAACTGGCCTACCCTACCCTGGTCTATCCTCTCCACCTATGTTTAGACAGCTCAATTCAGCAGACATGGGCTCTCTCCAAAGAGCTTTAAGGCCACTTTCTTCTCTTCATGGCTATAGAGGGAACGCAGGTACTATCTGTGGGAGGAATGGTTCATCAGTCTCCCAAAATCATGAATAAAGAAGAAGCCTCATCCAAGGGAGGGACTGGATCCCTTCTCCCTTGGAGGGAGAACCTGTCTCATAGCATGAGGATCATCTACCTCGTAGACAAGAGTGTCCATCACACCTGGAGCCACCAGTTAATAGTGGTGTAAACCACCAGCCCCTGGTGCTTCTTGTGACAAAATGGCTCTGATATCATGTTTGTCACCTTCACTGGAAGAGCCCACCGCTCTTTTGTTGTTGGAAGCACCCTGTTGTTTTTGTTTCTGCCAGTCTCTCGTCCTTTGACCTCCTACCCAGGTGACACCAGAATAACACATCCCCACCACGTGGCATGCGCCAGACCCAGCGAGTTGGGGTTCGGCTCCAGCAGGTGAGAACATGGGGAGAAGCGCAGCCATTTTACCGTGAATTACCACAGATCTGCAACTCAAAATAAAAATGAAAACATCTCTCATCCTACAGGGGTGTAAAGAAAAGGGACTTCAGGAATGAAGCACATTTAGGAGGCTCATTCCCAGGATGGAGAAACCTGTCTCCTGCCATCTCCTGAGCATCGCCTCCCTGCTGGACCCCAGCCGAGGTGTCTGAGTGCTTTCCTCATGCGGCTCTTGGAGGGCGTTTGGGCGAACACCCAACAAACCCAAGGGAACACATCGGGTTTGAGGCAGAGGCTGGATTACTTTGATTTATTTTCCTCTCAGAAAATGTGATTACAAAACAGGTCAGCCCAAATGTTATGGATTCAGCCTGCTCCCTTGATGATGTTTGATTTCAGCTTTTTTTACGTGGGTGTTACTGATTACGAGGAACTGACAAAAACATGCACTTAAGATTTCTTTTTCTGTCAGCTTAGCTGCTTCCAAAGAAAAAATAATTGCGTAGAATGATCTTTTTAAACAGAAAAACAAGCCCTTCTTACAAAAGTGACCTTGTTCTTTGAAAGAAACAAACAGACAAAACAACACTGAAAAACAGCAAGCAAAAGTTTTCCCTTAAAAGCTTGGAAATTCATGATTTTCAGTAATGCATTTATTTACCATCAAACTTAAACTAGAGATTTAGAGACATATTGCCATGCACCCAGTGTTTCAGCTGTTGGCTGGGGAATTTCCATGTTCAGCCCAGGTCTAACATCCCCTATGGGCAGTCGTCCTTGAGAGACTCCCTGGTGGCCACCAGACCTGGGTGGTTCTTTGCTCATGAACACACAGAAATACACCAAATACTGACAAAATTCAAGCTTTTGACAAAATTCCCCATAACAGCAACTCTTTCCAGAGGTGGGAAGGTAAAGACAGGGCTGTCCTGCACCCACTCGGTGATGGGACTTCCCATGGAGGAAGCCTTGGGGATAGAGCTGATGCCAGCTCTGCCTCCCTTCTTCCTCTTCAGGGGCAGCCAGTGGAGACCAGGGGAGGGGGGGACCAGCTTTGGAGGTCTTTGCCTTCTTACATACACATGACACCTACGCATTTCTGTGTAGGTGAATTAGGCAAAAAGCTTTTTGAGTCCACATCAGCTTTTGACATCTCGAACCTGCTGGTGGCAGTGAGTTCACTGGGGCATCGTTTCAAACCTGCCACCCATCCCATGCCAAAGTCCTGATGAAGGGCCGGCTGACACCACAACCAAAGTGTCCCCAGGACCAGGGCATCCAAAAAGCCCTGGGATCCAGATGTGGACAGGTCTGAACCTACGTACTGTAGGACCTGGTCCTCCTCAAGAGGCCAGGTCATGTACAGCCTGCTGCTTTTCCTGAAACAATGGGGCTCATGCTCGCTTTGAGTAATTAAATCTCTCTGCTTTTCAATACAGAGTTCTTGTAAAATACTCGTACTGGTTGAGGGTGTAGGGGAGAGGTTTTTATTTGCCTGAATACCAGGAACTGGAGGTGTTTTGTAGGCTACATTGAGCCTTATAACAAAATCAGTCCAAAAGGCTGTTATTTGCATCCCTTATTTGCAGACTTACCATGTGCAGTTGGTCTCAACTGGAGTCTGGGCTCTCTGTGAACACTGGTGTGCGTATAAAAAGCTGCATATGCATATGCATATGTGTGTGTTCAGCTGTGCGCCCAGATGAGGAACATGCTCAGCATCGCTTATTGCTTTGTCTCCCATTCGGAGGTTCGCTCAGACCGTCAGCGAGACCCGGAGGCTGCTGCCCCCCTCCCGCCGCCCCTGACGCGTGCACGCACGCTCTCGCAATTAGCAAAGAGCACAACGAGCTGCGCGCTGCGAGTCGGTTGCCCAAATTGTTGCAGAGACACTGCTGGCTGTGGAAAAGGGCATCAAAGAAAGCAGGTTGGGCTCCCAGACAGCACACACACACACACACGCCCCCCAAAAAAGGGACTGTATTCTTCAGATAATTTATTTGCAATGAATAATTCAGCTAGCTTTTGCTGTGAAGCTGAATTAAATACAGAGCATTAAGCATGCTGAGATCTCCAAATAAAGAGCACTATTCACTCCTAGCACAAAGGAATATTATTTACGATCGTTAATTAACTTCCGCACAAAGCCACGGCCATTTCTTTAGGTTCTGAGACCGAGGAAGAGGAGGACGTGAGCGCAGAGCTGCTGTAATCCCCCTCCGCTGCCCTGTCCCCGCAGGCTCTGGCTGGCTGCGGGCTGAGCTTGGTTGGCTGCGGCATTTTTGGCAGCCCCGTCCCTGTGCGGGAGCTGGAGCGGGTCGATGGCTCTCTCGGAGCTGGGGGGGTGCTCCAGGGGACCCACCGCCCCCTCATCCCCCACGGCCGGGCTGTGCCAGGGGTCCTGCCCCGCTCCCACGGCAACGGCCACGGGGCAGCACCCGGGGCTCCCAGTGCCCATGCCGAAACCGGTAGATGGTGTAAACTGGCGTTCCCAGAGCGCACGACGCTGAAAGGATTCAGATCGCTCTGACTAAAGGCTTCGGAGGAGGCAGAGATGCCTTTGGGAAATGGGTTAACGGCCCCGATGCTCCATCTACCTCGGCAGCGAGAGCATTTTTTAGCATTTAATGAGCCTGTGTGCTAATTAGTTCTCTGAAGGCTCTCATTTGAAATACCACGCTTTAGGATAACCAGAAATGCAAATTCTTGGTAATGTTGGCAATTATGATTAGTGCGGCAGTAGTGACAGAGCAGCTCTTCGCAAGCCAAAAGGGAGATTCGAGGCTGGTGTCGGGTGGTTACAGAGGTTTTCTTCACCGGTTAAGGCGTGCTCGGTGCAGGTGGTGTCGATCACAAACAAAAACGGGTGCAGATTTTTGGCCAAATTATTTTTCTGTTGGAAGAGAAGGGTTTACGTTATATTGAAACATTTCATAAATACACGTCAATTTTGCTTAATTGTTTCAATTTAAAAAGTGCTGAAGCCCTGTTCCCTTTATCCATGAAAGTCCACATTTTCTTCCGACATTTTCGATGAAAAATACAAAATGAAACTTGTACATCAGATCTTGCTTCAATTTATGACACAGTTTTAGAAAAGTCAAGAAAAAAGTCAGAAATTAGATATCTCAGAAAAGCCAGACAAGAAGCATTTTTTACAATAGATTTTTCTGAATGAAATAATATTGTTTTTCAGATTTCTGTCTGTGTTTGAATTGGGCAAAGTTTGGGCAGGAGAGGGAAAGGCTCAGAGCCAGCACGTGCGGGGTCAGACCCGCTCTGCTCCCAAAACCCGTCCTTACTCTCCCTCTCACGGAGGTTACGGAGAACTTTTCACCACAAGTGAAAAACTCGGGCTTTATTACTTAATTCTGTCTAATCAAACAAACTCTTCCTCCTTAATTAAGCCATTGAGGAAATGCTTCAACAGTGACCATTAGTCTGCGCCCTCAGCAGCCAGCGACGCACCGAACAGCATCTAACGGTGCAAGAAGAGCGAGCATCTCTCTGCACCAGAGAAATCAGCTCAAACAGGAGAGCGAAGCAAGCTGATCGCACAATGCTCTGAAACACGGAGGTCAGAGCTCTCCATCCAGCAGCTTCCTTTAGGAGTAATTATTGGAGGAGTCGTTCTCATTAAGCATGAGGCACAGACAAACACAGCCCAGCTCAGGGTGGGGGCTTAGCTCTTCTCACACCGAGCACGTGCATATGCTGCACTCATGGTTATCTCCTGAGGGGTCTTCAAGACCCTCCATGGTGACCGCACGGGCTCCCAGCAGGTTCCTGCTCCAGATCAAGCGATGTGCCAAGCACCGGGTCCCACCTCGACCCCACGTGCTGGCCTGGGGGCACAGGGCACCCGTCCCAGCCACCCCACACATCCCACAGCGCTGTAGGACATCTTGGGAATGGTGCCCACGGCCCCAGTTCATGAGCCAGCTCCAGGCAAAGCTGCCTTGCAGCTGAAGGAGCTGAACAACTGGCTCCATGTCACATTTTTCTCTAAAGCTGGGTTTCCTTTAAAGCAGTTTGTTACACAGCTTTGGACTCCAGCATGGCAGGACAAAGGAGAACACTTCACCATGCTGCGAGGCCTGTGCTCAGACATCGCTGAGGGGGAACTGATGCTAATGTGCGGCAGAAATAGGGACGTTGCCTGGTAATACTCCTTCTCGAGGTGATGCACTATTCTTCGTTTCTGTTTCAGAGCTCCTTGGTTTAGACGTACTCAAAGGGCGTCAGGAAAGACATTTCCATTGCGAGCTGTAGTCAACAGCTCCCCACGCAGGACTGTGCGCTGTTTGGGAAGAGAGAGGGAAAGGGGAAGGGGAAGGGGAAGGGGAAGGGGAAGGGAGAGGTGAGGAAGAGCTGGTGTGGTACGACTGTGCCAGAGGAAACCACCGGGAGTGAAGGTGCAGCCGCTTACTCCTCTGCCTCCCAGTCCTTGTAACTTCTGAAAGCCTCGTTATCTAAAAGAAGATAATTCTAGGGCAAGTGTCAAATGCTCCTATAACACACCCTTAACTAACCATATTGATCTAATTTATTTATATTTCTCAAATCCTTTCCTCCAGAAAAAAATGTGCTGGCTTCTGGCTGGAGAGCTAGCCGAGCGAATCTCTGGCTCTGTCTCTCTCAGCCGTAGGCTAACGAAAAATGGAGCTGCCATTCTCTCAGCCCGCCCCCTCATTAGGCCGAGAGCACGTTTCACCCTCTCGCGGTGGCCGTGGGACTCTGTAGCCCAAATGGTTTCTGTGCTCATTAACACTCGGGAAGATCTCAGGGGCAGGGAGCGGGGAGCATGGGTGCCCGGTCCTGGCTCCGCTGGTTTTATGGGTGCCAGACTTTCTTAACCCCTTTCAATTTAAACCTGGGCTGATGCCGGTCAGCTGTCGTGTGCAGGACAGAGGCGATGTTCACCCACCTAGAGGAGAGGTCTTTCCCAACATGACTCAGTATCTGTGGGGACTAAACATTTACAAAAGAGAAAAGATGTCCTTGAGGATGCTCAAGTGCAGGACAAGGGAATCAACCGGGGAGCAGCAGCAGGAGAATCCATGGCCCAGTACAAGACGGGTGCAGTAACTGAGGGGATACAAACTGCAACACAAATAATCCAAAGCCGCTGAAGGTACCACATGTTGGTGACCTAATGAAGACTGTGGGATAACGTCTGAATCTGTAATTTCCACATTTTTCAGACCATACGGTCATGGACGTGTCAGATTTTCTTCTAAGCCACCCTGCACTCTTTTTATTGAAAATCCTGCCTAAGGATGTGCTGCGAAGCAGGGACCTGCCATCCACCACAGCCTCAGGGGCCATGGTGGAGAGATTGGACTTCCCAGGAACTGGCCTTAATGACACAAGAGACTCCCAGTCCTCAGTGATTACTCACAATTCCATAACGATTACTCGTTTTGCTGGGGACAATCACACAGGCAGTTCCAAAGAAGAGCTAGTTATGGCCTTAATGTTTAACGAGTAAACATGCAAAAATGCATCCATCAGAGAAAAAGAAACAGGCTCATTGGAGGGAGTTTCCAAACACAGCTGTTGCTTTCTTCTCGCTGTAGAACCAAGTCATTTACATGCAGATTGGGCATGTACCTTATGCCTATTCCTGCCTGAATTCTAGGCTACTAACTGAAGAAGGGGATGACCTACTGTCCTAAAGACCAGGTGAGATTTTAGCAATCCGAGAATTACTGTGAGATTGTACTGGGTTCTTCTACAGCTGAAGCATCCTTCAGAGGTGTCTCCTCGCACCTTGAGCCGTTCTTCATGGTGAAATGAGTGCCACCTTCTTCACTCCCTAAAAAAGGAGCCTTGGCCACTGATTTAGTCCCACCACCTGATGGCCAGGCAGATGGAGGTACATCAGAAGGTACCTCCAAGTACAATCAGCTGGTACCATGACACCAAATCTCCCACGCAGTCAGGGACGATGTTCACAGGGTCTAATCCAGGCCAAGTGAAGTTAAGCCTTTGCTGCTCTCTGTTCACCATACACTGAGCTCAGGTGCCTTCAGAGAGCAATTTAAACCAGCCATGTTAGGTGCTACCCCTTCTTGTTCACTGTGCAGGCAACGAATAGCAAAACACCTTCTTGGGATTCACTCCTCCTACCCCTTAAGGAAAATAGCTGACTTCTGTTAAAAATGTGAGAGGCTTTTTCAGAGTTAGAGGCAACACCCTGGACTAGAGCGAACGTAGGTGAGAGAGGACCACCCCGTTCCCCAGAGCAGGGCATCCCAGCATTCATCCATTACCAAGTTTAGGCACAAGGAAACTGAAGTTCAAGGAGGGAGATGTCTCCTGAAGTAGGTGTCATGTCACTGAGGACTAAACAGGAGACTAAGTGGTTCTCTAGGATATAGGGGGAATTTAGGTGCCTTTAGGTGGAATTTAGGTGGGATTTAGATCCCATTTTAGGTGGGATTTAGAAGGACCAGCTCTAGCCATAGTTACCTCTGAAGGTCTGAAGAGTACTGAAGGGTAGTCACAAACCTCTAGACATGACCTAGGTGTAGTGGGGTGAAGTAGGAGGGGTTTTGTGCATTGCACATTCCAGAGGCTGCCTAAAGCCAAAGCCCCTTTGGCAGGAGCACAGCAGCCCACCCCTTGGCAGCGGCAGCCACCACCGACCATGTCAACCCTGCTTTGCACTACCAAGATGGCTACTGCGTGTGTAGGTGTCCTTTGAACCCCTCAAGCTGCCTAGGGGTGATCCTCTCCCAGTTCTGTAGAGGTGTGAGTGCGTGGGGGGAATTTCTCAGGGAGAAACCTGGCATGGAGCAAGCGCCAGGGTCATGTTTTCCCATGTTTGTCCTTTCTGGCCCCATACAGGAGCTCCATCATCCCTCTGAGCTTCTGAGACAGGGAACAAGCAGTGATTTTTAAAAGTAATTGCCTGCAGGAGCTATTAATTCTATTTTTATCCTTGCCTGTAACAAAAGCTTTCTAATAATGTCCTCACTACTCATCAGCATTACCCACTAAATAAATTTAAATAACACAATTATTGTATTGCTCTTTTTACTCCCTACTTGCTGCTTGATGTTTGGCCCAACAAATAAATGTTGCATTTCTATTTCACATTTATATGCTCTCAGGACACCTTCTAAAGGTCATTTCCCAAGACAGAAAGAGTCTCTGTTGTGAAGGTGACTGTCCTAACCTGGAAAACAAGAAATCAGTGCACACACACTCACCTCACAAATAAATTGAAAATGCACACTGTACAAACCAAGGGATTATGGGTCATTTTGGGTGGATCTTCAAATTCCATTTGAATGACAAAGATTAAGCAAACAGAATGTATTAAGGCACCTGTTTGCATAGTCCCTGATAACGCTGGGATTAGTAAACATTTTGTGCATAGAGACCCACCAAATATAAGACATAAAAATACCCTAAACCACATCCAGGCACAGCAAACCCCCAGGGAGCAGAGAAATCTGTTGTGAAGTGCTGGGCTGGACCTAAATTGACTGTCACCCTTCATTAATGCCCCCCCAAAAAATAAAGAAAAAAGAAAAAGAAGAAGAAGAAGAAGAAGAAGAAAAGGGAAAGAAAGAAGGAAAAGAAAAAGGAAAAGAGAAAAAGAGAAAGAGAAAGAAAAAGAAAAAGAGAAAGAAAAAGAAAAAGAAAAAGAAAAAGAAAAAGAAAAAGAAAAAGAAAAAGAAAAAGAAAAAGAAAAAGAAAAAGAAAAAAAGAAAAAGAAAAAGAAAAAGAGAAAGACAAAGAAAAAGAGAAAGAAAAAGAGAAAGAAAAAGAGAAAGAAAAAGAAAAAAGAAAAAGAAAAAGAGAAAGAAAAAGAGAAAGAGAAAGAGAAAGAGAAAGAGAAAGAGAAAGAGAAAGAAAAAGGCTGCTACCAGAGATTACAGGGAAATGAACCATAAAGGCTCCTCAGATCACCCCTGCATCACCCTTATGGACTTTGCCGGGCGGAGGGTGTTGGAGGGACACACGTACTGTACTGTACGTAGGTGTCTTAGTGGTCAGAAGGCTGGCAGCGAGCCCTGGCACCATCCCTGGGCTGCAGCCCCCCAGCCGGGCAGGGCAAGGCCGGGCAGTGCAGGTGGGGAGGGGTTTCACAGCCTCGGGGGCAGAGGTGCACGATGGCAAACCCTCTACGTGCAGACGAGTAAACCAGCCCGAGATCCACAAGTGGAGAGATCAAGAGTCAGCCCTTCAGTGGCGGCAAACACAGAGTTGCAGCGATGCAGCCACAGCTGTGGGGTTTGCACCCTCTGAGGTCCAGCAGAGAAGTTCCTTGCCCATGATAAGGATGAATCATGGAAAAAAATCCTTGGATGCAGAGCCAGGGGTGATTAAAAATGTCTCTAATCCTCCCACTCTAATTTCCTTAATTTCCCAAGACAAATGATAGCATCTGAGTATTTACATACTTCATGCAGACTGACAGGAAAACAAAAAGACCCATCTTCCCACCCAAGATCATAAGTTTTCTCCTCCTTCTGGGTATATCTTGAAAAATGTTGGATAATTACCACCTGGCTGAAAGATCATACCTTGAAATAACTTTTCTTAGAACTACCTTTTTACCCACAACCTCTCTGGCCCTCCAGGCGCCTCCCACCCATCCCAATCTCATCACCAGAAGCAAGATGCCTCTCGTCCAACAAACACCAAATGGAAGCTGATCTCGCCAAAGCATGTACGAAACCAGCCGATACAGCTCCGCTGTGTGTCCTCATAATAGAAACACCAAAAGCCACGGGTGGTACCGTGCTCAACCAAAATGCTTTCGTGGAAATTATTTGGGTGAAAACTGAACGACCATTAGTCACCAGAACTGACTAACTGGGAGAGCCGATAAAGACCCAGAAGTATCCAGCTACCCACGAGAGACGTGCTTTCACAGCATTCCATTCCTGCCTCTCGGCTTCTGACACCACGGACTCCATGAACACGGCTATTTTTTCACCTGGGTGGTCTGCTAATGGGTATTATTTCTACTTCTCAGCCTTGATCTCTGAAGAAGTTTTTCAGATTTTTTTCTTTTGCTCAGACACAAGTTTTGCCTCTTAAAGCAACATGTCCCATGGTGACCACTCAGGGTCAGGACACAGGCCATGGTCAGGACACTCAGGACACATTGGGCTCACACACATCACACCGGAAGGTCTATGAAGGTCTATTAAGAATAACCCTTGAACCAACTCTTCAACTGAATCCTTGCTCCTGGGCACTATATTTAAAAATAAGAGCATCAAACCCACTTTCATAGCCCCAAATACTTCAAGTTTACCAACCAGACAGCGACAAAATTACTGACTATGGTTAAGGTAAATTTTGGCTTTCTTGGCATGCTTGGCACATTCTCTTATGCAAAAATGACTTGGAGAAGCCCCTTCCAGTCCATGGGTACCAAGAAGTCCCCATGGAGGCTCATGCCCTCAAGGGTGCTGGAGGCACCATCCAAAGCGCTGTTAAATCTCTCTGTTACCCTACAGACAAGCCAAGGGTTGTCTAGTGGCCACTGTGGCCACCTGCCATGGACTCACAACCACTCTGCCCTGGCTCTGATGAACCCTTGGCCAGGAAGACTGGATCCACACCTCTACTTCTTTTTTTATTTACTTGTTTAAATTGTTGTTTTTTAATGGAAAAAAGTGTATTTTTTTTTCCTACAGATCAAAATGATAAAATGTCACATGCAGGCAATACCCCTGGTGTCGTACTCGAGTAAAAAAAAACATTAATGACAACTGTTTTATAATGTACCAGTAATTATTTAACGGATTGAAACAAAACACCCTCTGAGTGTTTCTTAGCTCACTTGGAGATTTCTTTTGAAAAATTCCAAATACATGTAAATACATGTAAATACATGTGGCATCTGCGAAAACACATCAAATTTCATCACAATTAACTTCCTCAAAAAATCTGGACAAGTTCTGCAATAAACTCATCAGATCCACTAGAAATTGTACACAATAAGCTGATCAGATCCACAAAGTTTATGCAGATACCTAATCAAGTACGCGGGATGCCGGGGGGCTGGGGTAGGCGATCTCTGAAGGTCCCTTCCAACCCAAACCTCTCCAACCAAATATCCTGGGTTTATAGCCCGGTGTCCGTCATTTTGGAAAACAATGTAATGTCAGAAAAGATCTTTCAGAGCCCGTGATACAGAGAGGCTTAAAGACAATTTTGGTAATTATCAGATTTGGAAAACGATATGAATGAGCTTACCAGAATTAAATGGTAACCAAAACGCGAACCAACATAATTGATTTTCTGCACATGACAATTAAACGAACAGCTTGCACTGTATGAAGCTTACAAAAACACTCGTATTTCACACTTTTTTCAAGAAAAAAAAAATTTTTTTATACAGCAGTTTATTTCATGTTTCCCATGAGAAAATAAAAGTGTTAATTGTGAAAATACTGCAGCCTGAAATTCAGTTTGGGAGACAAAAAGGTCCCAGCCAGGACCCTGAGAAGTTATCAGAAACGGAGATTTTTTTCAGAAGTACTAATATGAAGGCTATGAAATTAGAAGAAGAGCACATTGACATTACAGGTGACGTCAGAGCCACGGATAACCTGGGAGAAAACGGAGAAAGCACGCTCCGGATTTCTGCTGCTTCAGAAGTAATGAGGATAATTTTTTCTTCAGGAGGCTGTCAAAGTTAATAGCAATAGAAGAGGGAGCCGTGCCTGGCAGAGACAGCATGAAGGACGCAGCGCCGGGTGAAGCTGTTCAGATGTGAGGTTTCTTGGCAGTCACTAATTAAGTTGCCTCTTGTTGCACATCCAGCCGTCCGGCGGATCTTCAGCACTTTGCAGGAGGAGTTTTGGCAAAAGCCGGGCACCAGAAACGTGCGGTTTGCTGGTGTTGGGTGGCTCTGAGAACACGCGTGCGCTCCACAAATCCACTTCAAATGCTCCTCTGCCTCCCCCTGCACCGACCCCGTACCTCAGCGTAATGCCGGGGGCAGGCTCTGCGCTCCCCCTGCAGCTCCGGGGGGTTGAAGAGGGGCCAGAGCCCGCACCCAAACACAAGGATGTGGCTCTGGAGCCCAGAGCTGCTCCTGCGCCCTTTCCCTCTTTCCTCTGCCGGCTCCTGGAGGGGCTTTTATTTCTACCAGCACCTTACCCCGTTGGGATCACAGAATCACAGAATGGTCGGGGTTGGAAGGGACCTCTGGAGATCATCTAGTCCAACCCCCTGCCAGAGCAGGGTCACCCAGAGCAGGTTGCACAGGAACGCGTCCAGGTGGGTTTTGAATGTCTCCAGAGACGGAGACTCCACCACCTCTCTGGGCAGCCTGTGCCAGTGCTCTGCCACCCTCAGGGTAAAGAAGTTCCTCCTCATGTTTAGGTGGAAGTTCCTATGCTCAAGTTTGTGCCCGTTACCACTTGTCCTGTCACGGATGCCACAGTTACTCAGAAAGTGAGAGAAAGCTGAAGAATTTAGTGATTATTGAAACAAGCAGAGTTTGCTTTTAATGCAACTATTGACTTGTGCGGTAAAAAGGAAATTTTTGCAGGATGCCCGATGTCTCTCTCTGTTGTGTGAAACACAACAAAAAGGACATAAACTGAGCAGAAAAAAAAAATCCAAACCCAAAAAGCAGATGTACCCACTGGGCGAGTGGGAGTCATGGGCTCTGAGTGAGGAGCTGCAGGCGACGGAGCAGGGGGCAAACAGCCGATAAATCCGGGGTTCTCCAGCGGGAGCAGCGGAGGAAGTAAAAGAGGAGAGAACTGGGAGGTCAGTGCTCAGCGAGGCCTGGATAGGTGGTTTATTTTTACATCTAAAAATTCAGCGTGCTCTGGAAGGAATATTGCTGTTTTCGCTTCTGAAACAGTACCGTGAACTTGTACCACACGTAATTTGTTTCAGCATTTTTGCTAAACCGAAACATACCGGCCTGTTTGTTTTGGAGAGTCGGGGAGCAAGTGGCAAGGATGGGATAAAGGCTCTTTTTTCTTCCCTCGCTGGATGTGGGTCAAGTGTTTACGGGTTCAGACCCGCCGTCAGAGCAGCATCCACCCGAGTTTGACACCAGGAACGAACTCCTTAAATAAATCTCCTTCCAGGCTTAAGGGTGACCACGAGTTTGCAGCCAGGGGACCTTCCTGTGTGTTTTCAAACGCCCTCCAGATCTGAAGGAGCGTAGAAAGCCCTGTCGTCCTGATAAATAATATCTCATTGCAGAGCCCGCGAGCTGGGGGCTGCGCTTGTGCTTGCACTGAGCGTAGGCAGCTCGAGCTCACCGCGGGCTCGGGGCCGGGATTCGCTTTTCCCTCGCTGGCAAAAAAAAAAAAAAAAAAAAAAATTCAAATCTGGGGAAATGATTTTGCCAGAGAGTAAGAATTTCTGGCACCGGAGCCTCGGAGGAAAGTTAATGTTACAAAATTCCTGGGATCTAGAGCCATTATAGAGGCGCTTCAGCTGGAAGGAGGCAGAAATGGATTAAGTGTGTTATTTATGGTGAAGGCAGGGCTTTATGGTAAACCAAGAGCGGCCCCAGCGCTGCTGACAGCGCTGATCATCCAGTTACACAAGCAGTGAAATACCTTCGCAAATATCCTGCGGTTACTCTGTACTTTTTATTCTAAGAATTAGCTCCTGTTGCCCAGTAACTGGTTTTCCCCCATCATTTCCGTGTGCCGTTGCAAAGGTCTCTGATGCCTTCTGCCTCCTTTAGGCATTTTTACCTCTGAAAACAAGCACCGTAACAGGCAAATCAGCAGGGAAACGTTCCCCAAACTTCTTAACCAGGGACAAACACTTAATGAAATGCAAAAGCGGTAGATGATAAAGACTGGCAATGAGGTCTTTAATTAAGGTCATTTTTAACGCGAAGCTCACGTGCAGTGCTCAAATGTGGTCTGTTTGAGTTGGAAATACAACATTTGCCGCATACATCACCCAGCAGAGGGAGATCCCCGTCTCCCGAGCTTCCCCGCCAGGACAACATCCACACTCGGGGCAGCTCCACTCTGCTTCCCCGGACATCCACCTCCGAGGCTCCGGTGCTGCCCTTCTCCCTGAAGGGCAGCCCCAAAAGGGCAGGAAACTCCAAGGCAAGGGACACTGATTGTTTTTTTCTTCTCCACGCCAGGACACAGTGTGTTTTTTCTAATTTCTGACGATAATCCGATGGCTGTGATGATCATAACAACTCAATTAGGACAGAAAAAAAAAAAAATTAAAAAAAGTGCTGAAATGTGAAGCAGAAACTCTCTTGCTTCAGCCCTCCCCTGCTGTGCTCCCTCCTGACGGCCTTCAGTCCCCTGGCACTGAACCACGGCCTGAACGGGCCTCCCCATCACCCCGGGCCACCATATGCCTCGTCTCTATGACACCATTTGTTTTCTCTTACAGCTATTTTCATCTGTTGTTAAACATTCCTCGGAGATGAGACCTTCTACCTTTATCCCCAGCCAAAACCCGCTGCTGGCTCCCTGGGTGGCACACGTCTGCCTCCCTCCCGGAACCGAGAGGCTGCAGCTGCATCACCGTGATCGGCTCCCCCTCTCCTTCCCTTTCTCCCCTCCACTCAGGGTTTTCTAGGAAGGCAATGCTCCTTCCAAACCATCACCAGTAAAGCCTGTGAGCGCTCACCAGCTCAAAAGCCGGGGCTGGCTCACCTGTGCAAAGCAGGGCTGTTACTTGAGGAAGCGTAAAATGAGAATGAGCCGCTAACCCACCTTGGAAACCTGCTCAAGATGCACTTGGATGGAGTAAGAACATCGAAGTTCTTTTGTTTGATCCAAAACTGGATTAAGGAGAGCCATTTTTGATCAAACACAGCCTGAAGGAGAAACACCATCTACAGCCTGGTATTTCCTTCAGTGAGGCAGGACAGACTTCTCCAAACCCAGAGATTTCAGCCCACCAGTTGCCACCTGGAAGAAAACTGACCCAGCCGAAGCTGCAATCCAGGCACAGCTGCCACAGGTGCCCACAGACTTCTCTGGAGTATCTGGAAGTGGTTACTTACTCAGCACCAGTGTCCCATGTCATTATCACTTCTCATGTGTAATGTGTCCTCTGTTGCCTGCTGCAGCGCTGGAGAAACCGAGACCATAAATGTCCCATCCCACCATTGAATGGCGTCAGGTTATGGGACTGACAGCTTATCCCTGTGAAGGAGCAGAAGCACCAGGACAGGCAGGGGAACCCCCACAACCTCACCAGAGCCGTCCGAGTCCCTGGCGGGGCTGCTCCCAAGGCTGTCACGGGGAGCCACCAGCCCCAGGTCAATGGCAGAGGCTGCCCATCAGCCCGCGGGGGCTCCCAGGGCAGGTGACCAGCACTGTAGTTTCTGCCTGCACTGATCAGCGCGGACGATGCATGTCTGTGCATCTGTCTGTCCATGGGACCACCCGCTCAGCCTCGCCGCCGGCTGGGCACAGGTACCTGGAGCGGCAGCAGCCTGGCGTGATCCAGCAATAGCTCTTTTCCACTATAACATTGAACCTAAGTTTTTTTCACAGCTATAGAGACCCGGGCTGGCTCCACAGCAACCAGCTCCATTCGAAGCCGCAGCCCAGCCGGGCTCTTCCCACGCCCCACATTTAACCCTTCCTAGGGATCGCTGCAAGGATTGACCATCCGGGCTCAGCACCAGCTGGGGGCACTTCAGACGGTATCCTGTTTTCTAGCACAGCTGTGCTCTAAAAGAGCCAGAAATGTGAAGGTGGAAGCTCTGCTGTACCTGAGCAGACATAAGGAGGGTTGTACCAAGTCTGTCTCAAACCCTTTTCATCCTTCCTCATCCCTAGCAGATGCACCAGATGATGCCTTCCGCATTGTGCTGTGGAAGGGGTTAGGCACAAGGGCGATCAGGCCGGCTGGACTGAGGGAACACTGCTCACATAGACGGGGACCCCAGAAATACTTCTCCATGCGCAATAGGGCCATGCCTTCAGAGGAAGAGTTTGCCTCAGCTGCAAATGTTAAATCACTGCTGGCCAGAAATTACTTTTAACAAGATCTTTTTGAATGTGCACCAGTTCACATAAAAAACCCCAAACATTTAACTTCATAACAAAGGAAGAGGTGGCCAGGAGATTAGGAAGTAAATCTCAGGACTACTTCTAATGCCTGTTGTTTTATGTACAGACTGCACTTCTTGTTGCTTTCCTGGCAGTCCAACAGGGAGGGAAAGAGCACTGAGGCAGCCCACAGACCTGCGTGGCCACCTACAAAGACAATAGCCTCCCCCCATGATGCTGGAAATCCCCGTTCCCCTTTCACGTCATTTGAAAAGTCATTGACGGCAGCTGCAGCCTCTTCCCAACGTTTTCTACTATCTGGTACCTCAGTGACTCAGCTTAAGCATTTCTTCTCCCAGATTTACTTATTTTTCCTCCCACAGAATGAGAATTTCTTGGTCGACCCAATCTTTGTATATCACATTGTCCTCTACGAGGGCAAAACGAAGTCAGGTTGTAGGGAATGTTCTCCATGCCTGGAGCAGCGAGCAGGGGAAGCACTGCCACTTTCACCACAGCTTTCTTGGACCCAGCCTTTTCACATCCCTGTTGGAGGCAAGCTGAAGTAAGTTTTGACACATCTGCCTTAAATCTTAAAGGAGCCCTGCAGCCAAAAGCTGTGAACTTCAGATTTAGGAGTTTTTCTGACAGAGAAGTAACAAACTGCCTGGAGAACATGCCTTCTCCTCTCCCCAGTGACAGCCTGCACCACAGATGATGGAAACTTCCCCCATCAGGAAAAAATGTAGTGACACTGGGAACGTGAGGCACCTCCTTCCTTCCCCTTCAGACATCCCACCAAACACTACCAAGTATGGCACTGAGAGCGCCCACTCCGATTTCCTCCTCATTTTTTGAGAGGAGAGGCGGAAGAGACCCACTCACTCCATGTTTAGACAAAGAAAGGCAATGCCTTTAGAAAGCGAGTTCCCTGTAGTCTTTCTTTGGACAAGGAAGTAAACAAATACTTGCATAACTAGTTTCAATGCTTTAATTGTGTCATTGCACAATAATTCATCCTTACACTAGGACGTGCATCATTAACTGTTAAGTTCCATTTTATACCCAGAAACACCTTTCGTGACTTGGAGAAAAGGGGACGAAAAATCAATACAAACAAGGTGTGTCAGAAAGTGGTATAAAATAAGATTTATTTGCAAATCATTTTGACAATAAGGAGACAAGTAGATCTGAGCTGTGCATTTTGGGAATTACATGTCAATTCCTTTGCCTTCTGAGATTTCCATTTGCATGCAATATGGGATACCTCTAGAATTCAAAATGAACTTTGAAGTGTCTTTTTTTTTTTTTCTGTTTGCCTTGCTGTGCTAAATAATTCCTTCCACAGGCACACTATGGGAGAGTCAAAGTCTTTGTAATGAGAAGCTGTCACAGGAAACGCATGAGGAAACAACCTTGGCTTAGAAAGAAGACTGTCACAGGAGAGCCGTTTCACATTTGTTTAACAGTGTTAAGCACTTCAAGATTCCCACAAGAAGTGCCTGGTGTTGCAAGTAAAACAAACAAACAAAAACCAACCCAAAACAAACAAAAAAACCCACACAACCAAAACCAAGAAAACCCCCAAACCCAACAAACACCAACATCTACCCCCAAGCCCCACAGCTACACTGAAACCTCAGATGTCTTTCCTACGTAAGAATGCACAGTACATCTGGTTATGACCTGAGTTCCCTCTCTTGGAAGCTAAAGAACTGTGTCTCATTTAAAAAATATAAGTTCAAGATTTAATAATAATTACTGTATATAAATGAATTCAGGACAAAGGCAATACAAAGTGAGAACTGATTTACCTTAGTGCCTGATTATGGGAGGCTAATCCCTAAATTATGGTTAGAGTCACAGCAGCTGAAGAGGAAGACAGCAGTAGCTTCAGAATACTTCTCCAATTTTTTTTCCACTCTTCTCCCTGACCTTGCTCTCTGTGTCTTTCAAAAAGCCAGGAAATGTCAACTCTGGAGTCATATTTTGAATTAGGTGAGATAGGAAGCATATTTTGAAAATGCTATATGATTAAATTATCTGAGCAGACCACATTAAGCATACCTTGTTCTAGTGGAAAGTCCAAAGGGAACACCATGAAACAGAAATAGTTACTCAGGAAATCAAGGCATCTGAACTAATCTATTTTCAATAAGAGTTCTAGTTAATATTTCTTTTTGTAACAAAAAGGGACTTTTTTCTTTTATGAAGCTCAAAATAATCCCAATATTTGACAATGGAAAAATGTTCTTCCTCTCCTATAGATATAATGCAAGATGTCTAGATGCCATTGTCACCAGTTCAAATAAGGCATTAATGAATGCATTAGATCATTCAAGTGTAAATAAACAGGTTATATACATAAAAATAAGCCCGAAAAATTAAAATAACCTTATAGCTGTAACAACTGTTGTATTAGTGACAGCCATTTCATTTAATTATTTAGGCAACAAAAATGGAGAAGATAATAGTCTTAGAGACATTATTTTATTTTGGTCTACTTTAGAAAGACTAAAACAAGATCCACCTGAAAGCTCTTCATCATCAGTCCACACCCTATCCCACCACGGGGGTCTCCCTACCCCTTCTGGGGAACCTAGTGCATCTTTATGGATTAAGTATACTTGGTCATTTCACATCAACCATTACTGAAATGATCCTGGGAGCAAGGTGAATCCAGGATTCTCTTCAAGCTGAATGCCCTAGGTAACATCAGACTGACTCCTGAACAAACTCAAAACCGAAGAAGTAAGAGATAAAGATTTCAGAACAAAGCTTGACAGAACAAACGTTGACAAACACTGCCCTCTTCAATCCCAACTAAGACATCTTCAGAGAGGAGCGAGAATTTACAGTTACCTCCAGTGCATATGCCCTCCCATTAGACAACGCCAAGGATTTACTCTTCTAAGCCATGTGTATCCCCGTATTTGTGGTGTCATCAAACATAAATACAATTAAACTGAGGTTTATTGTCTTCTATTTGGGCAACAGAGATGCACAGCAGCGATTAAGCTGCAGGTGCCAACATTCTGTATCAGCCCCTAGATTTCATGGTTTTAACAGTATTTTTGCAAGACAAAGTTTGCCACATCTCATTAAGATTCCAAAATCTGGAAAATCCCTACCCTGAAAGTCCACTATTTGCTGAGGAAGTATCAGATCTACTGAGAAAGTGAATTAGCTCTGAGCACACCATCTTTAATGACAACACTTTAAAAAGACCCCATGCGGTCTTACAAGTTTTGTTCTCTAACATATCCAGGTTTGAAACCTAGAAATGCTCAGGGGTTTTTAAGGAGAAGTCTTGTAGAAGTGATCCAGTTTTCAAATGTCATTAAAGGTTTTGGCAGAATAACGTTATATGAAATCTGTAATACACTTGCTAACATTTATAACCCAATATCTGTTATAAGAAGTATTATTGCATTTTAAGCGTAAAAATATAGGAGGTTCTATAAAGAAAATTAAAATAGCATTAATCTAATATTGATAGTCATATAAAATAACTCACAATTATGTAAGTTTCCATATTTAATTACACATTTAAAAATAAGTTATAAAAATAATTAAACTTCTTTAAAACCCCTAAGATATTTTGTTTTAGGAGTTTTTACTCATATCTACTGATTGTCTAGCATCGGCAACAGCTTCTGGTACTCGAACAGTCATATTATCCATCGATTTCTTCAAGCAGATTTGGCAGCCTAAACGTGATCTGTAGAGAAATACAACATTGTCATTAGTTCTAGCCAATCATATATGTAACAACATTTACCCCTTTATGCCTCCAACATTCAGTCATCCCAAACACACCATGATCTAGAAACAGCCACCCTTGTGCGTGGTCTTATTCAAGACCAGTAGTGAACTGCATGCATCAATGCAAAGATATAAGTGGCAATAATCATGATTCACACCAAGTAACAGAGTTCAGTACTTGGAAAGTTGTATACGGAGTACCTCCTACTTGCTGAGACAACACATAATAAGGGTGACTCTTCCAATGTCAATGGTTTGCTAATAGTTCAATTAACTGCAAGGAAGGACACTTAATCTCCGAAGGGAGACTTGGCAATTCTGAAGAGATAAAGGCAATGAATTTCAACGAAAACCTCAGAGAAAGCATAGCCAGGGTCTGAAGACACCCCAAAGTTTTGAAATTAAACAACTCAAGATTGGGTCATTAAACCAGAAAGGTAAGAGTGAAGAGACAAGAAACACAGGAAGGAGAAAATATTCATGGCAACCGAGTAGACACAATCTGTCATTTTTCTACCTATCATTCAGCATGAAAAAATCTTGTATATGAGGAATTAAAACAAAAAGATTTAGTACTACCACAAAATTCTGCAGACACCATAAGCCACTTCTGTTGCTGGGATATCTTTAATTCAGTGTCCATGCCTTGGTACTTAAGTATAGAATACTTAAATGTCAGCAAAGATGGGCAGTTCTGTGGCAGCAGTTGAATAATAATTTAATCAGTATAGGAACGTAGGCTGAGATATTATGAAAAATGGTACTACATTAGTATCTATACAGAACTCTTTCAAGCATACAGTGACCAACAGTTGTTAAAGCTCCCAATTCAGTACTACACAGGAAAATAATAGTTCTATGTAAATGACTGTATACATCAACTTCAAATTACTGGAATGGATGTATAAATACATCTATTACCAGAAGACTTAATCTCATGAATATGCATCCATAAGAATGGCTTTAGAAATGAGAACTATTAGGCAGATGTGATTTCTGATATTTATATGCAGCATTGCCTATAAGGCTTAATTTTGCTGAAGTGCCTGGTTTTCACTAAAGACCAACAGTAACTGCATACGTACTCTGCAGTGTGGCAATGGTGTCACTTCATGTGAAATAATGCCCTTTGTTTTGAGCCTGCTACACAGCAGTACAAAAAACTAAACAGCACTAAATAACACTGTGAGAAACAAACTACCATCTCCTATTCAAGTTCTTCCACAGCATTTACAATTTTATAGATATTTAACCAGACTCTGCCGCTCCTTAAAGCTGAAGAAGCTTGCCCCCCCCAGCAAAAGATGATTTATTCAACCCTGAGTGAAAGCTTTCCCCCTTTAACCGCTTCTAAAGGCCTTCCCTTCATTTCCTTTCATTCTACTAATTAAAAAAACAAAACAAAACAAACAAACACAACAGAAAAACAAACCCCAAACCAGGAAGTCAGAGTTGCCCAAGTAAAAAGATATGGTGAACCCCCATTTTTGGGATTTTCTGTTTTCTTACTTGTTCCCTGTTTCTACCTAATATTGCCAATGTTTCATTTACCTTTTAAACCACCGAACCTTAATTCCTGGAAAGACACTACCTAGCTCAAGGCCTATTTCAAGTACGCAAAGTTGCCACTGTTCTACCCACCTCTCCATGTGCATTTACCTGTACCTTTTAACACCAAATTTTGTTTCCTGTCACTCAGCGGCACAAGATTCTTGTGCATGTCTTCACTGACAGTTTTTGATTTTACCACACTAAGTAACATAAACAATTACTTATCCTTTTCAGAAAGTTTGCTCTTAACCCATTGCAATTCAAAAATTAGTAAAGAATTTCTGGACCAAAGCAAGCCACGTGAACTATAAGATCTTTCTTCATGCTCAGTGACTCATTTGTAGTTTCCATATCTGTTACTTCCTTCTACAAAAGCTCTGTTGAATTCTTTCCTTACCAGCCCATAGACATATGATTAATGTGTCCAGTATGGAATCAGACTCGCTGTTCTCCAGTTCCAATGAATTCGTTTTAAAAGTTGGGTTGCTACCTTCCATTCCTTTGATGTGGGAGCAGTTTTAAACCAACTAATTAAGCCTTACAGAAAGTAGTTCAGAAGTGTCATTTTGAATTCCTGTAGAACTCCTGGGTGAACACTACCTAGTCATTACCATTTGTTACTACTCATTTTACTTATTTGCGGTTTGAGATACTCCAGGAAGTGCTCTGCAAAAAAACCTTCTGGTGTATGGACATCCTGTAACATCTCTAGAGACAACAATGCAAGAGAAACTTTGCTTTTATGTTATCTTTTTATATTTTAAGTGCACCTTCTACATCGCCAATTGGCTCTTCATGCAGACAAGTTTCCTGCTTCTGATAAGTTAGAAACAAAAATATTTTTCTACTTTTAAGCAAGCTGTTTCTCAGCTTATTTTTTTTCCTTCAGTATTCTTTTTAAACATTTAACTTGCAAGGGTTTGCATCCCCCCTATCTTACTAATTTTAATAATCTCTACCATTCTGCAATTTCGGTTTTAGCTTTTCTAATTAGTCCCTTATTTTAAAAAACATTAGATTTCATGGTAGCTGCTGGTTGAAGCCTTCCCAGGTCCAGAGAGCCACTGACAAGAAAAAGCTTTTAACCAGTAGTGCATCTCCATTACACAAGTTTGTATCAGCACAGGAGTTCAGGTAACCTATAGCAAGTATCAGTCACTCAAAGCTCTGTCTTCCATAAAAGTCACCCTCTCACACACGAGAGATGCTTGGCCATAGGAAGAACACATGATGTTAGAAAAACCTGATAGATATAACAAGCATTGGTCTTCAGAGGGTCTAAAACTTAATTGGGTCTGAAGAACTTGGAGAGAAAATAATAAAAGTATTTAAACAGAGGTCTGGCTTCCTACTATTTTTCAGTTCTTCAGTAAAAACTCCTTGCTTTAAACCTTTAACTAAGAAGATAGACAAAGAAAAACATTTTCTATTAGATCACTGGCCTCCAGAGCTATTTAGGAATCGGTTTGGCCCAGAACATAAAAGTTACTCTTAGGAGAATTATGGCAGATGGTAAGAGTAAAGTAAATTCACACTTAATAGGCTTTACAATGATTTCAGGGAGACAAGAAAAAGAATAAACCAGAAGAAGCTGAAACAAGTTTCTCACAGCTTGACTTCTTTGCCTTCACAACCTCCCAGAAAAGTTAAGATTTGGCTGAAGTGAGAAAAAATGTACTCTCATGTAGTAACATTACTGGTGTAACGAGATAAAATGAGTTAATTCAGAGTACTTCTCTGCAGAGACATAAAAAACCCTATGTTATACAGGCCAGGTATAAAGCCCTCTGACATCACTGGAAAGATTCTCAAAAACTTCAACAAGCAGTTCTATTGAAGCATGAAGCGAAGGACTTACAAACCCCCTGTAAGGCACAGCTGCCTACTGTTCATGTGGGTATGCTCTATGATACAAGGCTATGTGTACACCAGCAACTAGTGCAGCCCACTAGGAATGGGGCTGTGATGAGGATGTGACACCCTAATTACGAGGCGTGTGATGGTGGGGAAGATGTAGAACAGAGGGTTACTGTAGACTACTGCTAGTCTAATCCTATGCGTTCAAATATCCATTAGCAATTACAGCACACTTTGGGACTAGCTTCATGCTAAAGGGAATCTGGCTTGTACATACCAAGAGCACTCTGACATGAGTCAAGGCATGACAAGTTGGGGATGCTACCATGTGGGACACTGTTTATCCTAAAGAAGGCTCAGGGAGATGATCTTATCAATGAACATAAATACCAGAGAGGTTGTGGAGTCTCCATCCTTGGAGATATTCAAAAGCCATCTGGACATGGTCCTGGGAATCAGCTCTAGGTGGCCCTGCTTGAGCAAGCGGTTGGACCAGATGACCTCAAGAGGTCCCCTGCAACCTCAACCCTTCTGTGATTCTGTGAAAAGAAGATCTGGCCAAAACTAAAATACTACTGTAAACAGAGTCACACAATACATTAACTAGCTACAGACTAATAGAGACAGAAAACAGAAGGGAAGGGAAACAAAAACAAGAAAATTCACACACAAGAGCAGCAACAAAGTTTTTGTTGAAAGAACTGGGTTTTTGTCAGTATCTGACACTTCTGCATCAGATACCCCTGAAGAGCAAGTACTGGCAACTGCCACTCTCCAGTTACAAAAAACAGTACTGACATCTTTTTAATATGAATTCAGATAAACAATATTTAAACTCGGCAGCCTCATTTGCATAACAGAATCCAGCTATTCATTAAAAGCTGATTTAGGCATTCTAAGAATACTGGACTGCCCCAACTGCAAATCCTTCTTTCCATTCTTTGACATAGTGAAGTGTTATGTTGCCTTACGTTTCTGTGAGGCCATATGCCAGGTCCAGCATGTCCATCTCTTCATCAGTAATTGCATCTAGTTTCTCAAATATGTGGTCTTCAAAGATTAAGTGACAAGTCGAACAGGCTAGTGTTCCTTCACATGCACCTAAAGAAAAATAAAAATCAAGGTGAACAGAAAATCCAAGTTTCAAATTACATCAGAACTTCAGAAGAAATCCTTCATAAACAAGTGTTTGTCTCGTACAAGAAGTATCTCTGTTGATTAGTAAAATTAATGTTTCATATATTCCCACATTCACATATCTACTCTGCATACAACTGTCAATAGTGTTCCTACAACATTAAGATTTACTTGAACGCTGTAGTTAGTGAAAATACTCAACTAATTCCCTTTCTACCATTTAAAGAGAGAAACGCTTTCTACTATAAGAATGCAAAAGCAGACAGTGCTGTCAATCAACACTACTTAATTTATTTCCAAGGTTGATCCTTCTATCCCTCTCTTTCCCATGGCTTTGAAAAGGTTTCCTCAAGCAGTTCAACGGAAGACACCTGCTATGCAAAAAAATTCCTCAGAAGTACAGGAAGGTGGGATTTTATACTTGATATTTCTTCTGACTCAATAAAACTTTAATTCACAGCAAAGGTCAGGCTAGAGTTCTCTGTTGAAGAGGCCTACGCATATTACTAGGCAATCCAGACCGAGCCAAGGATTTAATAATTTGCTAGGGTTGAACAGAACAAGCATCAACTACACCTACCTGCTGGAGCAACTAGGTCACAGCACAGTAAAAGTTTTAATACTACCAAATTTGTCTGTCACTGTATAGGGCTGACACAGAGTTCTCCACTCTGTTGAAAGCGAAGCATGCAACTTCAAGAGGAGGAGAAAGCGGAACTCTTCATACTTGTGTGGAGATTGGGGTTGGGGCACACAAACCCCTACCTCTGATTTAAATTGGTAAGAGAGAAGAAGGTAAGACAGTAGCTGAGTTCCATTTGTTTACTTATTTCCAGGGAAAGCAAAACCAAGAGTATTGTGACCACATCACCTTTGTACTCGTATGGAAACAAAAGGAAGCAAGGCTGCCCCTATAACCACTACTATGAAAACGGTGTGATTCATCATGAGACCACAAGACCCATACAGAAAACACCGTGCTGCTACATTCAGTAACAGTATCAAAAGCACATACTCAAGGTGAGCATGGCACGCCTTCAAGTACGTACAAATGCACGTGAAAAAGTAGAGTTTAAATAAAGTGCCAAATAATGTAAAACTGTCGTACCAGTAGCTTAAGTGTTTTAACGTTGGGGGAGAAGCAGAAAGAAACCCCCACAAGCAAATAACACAAAACCCACTGACCAGTCTATTTGAAGAGTGGAAGGTCTCTCTGCAACCGTAAAGCTGGCAGTAGCAAACAAATTGAGTGCAGCGGAATCATTCAACAGTTTTGTAAATCTTTGCACAAAGGTATTTCTATTACTGCACATGGGACGCCCTCTAGCGACAGATGTAGGCAAGATCTAGATATTCCATTTTTCCCCCTCATTACGTTTTTCTAAACGGAGAACATAACGTTTTTACATTATTTACACTACATTATTTCTCTGACCTAGTATGATGTTTCATTAGAAAATTATTATTGAAATAGGCCAGCATATGTTATAATTGAAGATCATTACAGCATCTCCAATTTTTAGTTTGGCTTCAATTTGAGAGCATTTTTTCCCCCCACTTTAACACAATGCTTTAACATAGCTGATATTTACACAAGCTGAGTAATATTTACTGTAGAATACAAGCAGACTAGCCATAAGCCTATATATCACATTAATATGTGATACAAAGCTAGTTATCCCAATGCATCACAGATTTTTAAGAGAATATTCTACTTCCCCAAATGTATGCAACTCTAGACATAAGAGATGCCTCAGACATAAGCCTGAGATTTAAAAATCTTACCAAAGATTTTATTACCATCAGTGAAATTTATTTGCATTTAAATAAAATACGCCTCAGATTTCAAACTGTGCTACACTAGCGTACTTTTCTTTTTTCTCCCATTGCTCTATGTTATGCGTTCATCCATACAAACTGTACTTCTGCTTCCTGCTTCAGTTTGTACTATTAATTCTTAGGCTCATGTTAATGTAAATATCTGTCCTGAGGTATTTAACCGCCATTACAAAATACTACTGCTTTGCATGGGCAGAATCCTACAACTTCAATGGAACCTACTATGGAAAGTTCAAAAGTTTGAAGGAATAGGAAGGTGTCATAACTTCGACCAAGTTAGAATTTCACTAGGGCATTGGCCTCCTTTGCCCCAACCCTTTAATAAGAATTAAACATTTTCCTCCTCCCTGCTAACTGACATGGATTTGTTTATTTCTTTCACTTAGCACTCAAATGTTACAGCAATTTGTGCTACAAAAAGTGATAATAAATTGAGACCGTATGGCAAAAGAGAATTAACCAGACACTGTTACAAGTACACCAGTTTTGTGTTGTCTCCAGAACCTTTTGGCTCAGAAGAGTCTGGAGGTGGCATCTTTCAGATTCCACCTTGACAGCACTCTGTCCACATTCCCCTCCTCCTTTAACAGTCAAATCAAATATTTTTCTGGAACCTCACCCAAATTATTCTATGCACCTGCAGGAAAAAATGGGGAGAAAATTCAAATAAAGTACAGCTAGGTTTTATAAATAAATTATAAATCAATACTTATTTATGATTAGACTCAATGATATTAAGGGTCTTTTCCAACATAAATGATTCTATGATTCTATAAATATTTACGAATAAAGTGTCAATAGAATATAATTTCTAGACATTGAATACAGAACTCGGTGAATCTACTTACCAAAACCATCTATGTCTAGATTATTATCAACAACAACATCCAGCAGTGAATCCCCAGGTTTTCCTTTGGCTGTTAGTTTGTCACCATCACGATTTATGAAATGAACAGTTATTTTATCTTCTGAGCTGAAAAAGAAAAGTATATAATGGAATCAAAGAAAAAATTCTAGAATTTTTTACATCTTTAAAACTGATTGAATACTACTAAACCAGTAACCACTATCAACTCTAAGAATACAGAAACCTAATTTACTGGCTTTTAGAAACTGTAACAGGTACAGGCATTTACTGCTGTACACTGAACAGAGAGACATGAAAAAATAAGAAGACTTGGGTTTGCATTTTAACCCTAGACAAAAGATACAGGATCCTGATGTTTTGCCTTTCACTGAAGAGAGTTAGACCTATTTTAATTTTAGGCGTAATATTTGTATTTTTATCAAATAAAAGAGCTTATTTTAAATACTTCTCTTCGCACCTTTCTGCGGACTCTTGCTTTGGATTTATGAAATTTTAATTGTTCTTGTCATTATCATTTAAGACAAATTTTAAATTTCCCCATTTCTGCTTAGCATTCAAGGCATTTCATTTTATTAGTTCCAAAATTTAGTTCTCCTCTCCTCCCAAAAATAGAAATTCTCCAAAAGCATTCTGCTTTTTTCAAGCACAGATTCTGTTAGGATTTCACCTTGTAAATAATAATTCCAGTGAAGTTCAAAGTTTTGACATTGGTTTCAAAGAAAGAAGGCTTTGTATTTTCCCACTTTGCTTTTCAGACAATTATATTTAAGAAAAAATTCTCTTGCAGTCTGCATAACAATGTCTTGAGACTAAAGCTTTTAATATGGAAAATAATAGAGGGTTTTTGTGTTCCGTATTATGTCATTTCACATGCAAATTAAAGGAAAGCTTTTAAAATACTAACAAATAAAGCAGTTTGTTTGTTTGTTTTTAAACAAACTATTTTCTTTCCTATGGTAAGTGATCAAAACAAGAAAAACTCGTTGGATGGACAGTGAAGAAACCTGCCAAGAGATGAGAGATACAAATAGAACAACTGAAATCCAATGCAAAAATTCTATGTTTCAACATGAAATCCACATTTAACAACAGCATTTTTAATATTACCTTTAATCTTTTTAGTAACTGTGGGCCTTGAGTGATCTATCATATGGAAAACATACAAGCTAGAAAAATCAAGTCACCCCCTGTAAAACTCTAATCTGTAGAGATGAATATTGAAGCAAAAATTTGGAAGTGGCTATACTGAAAGATCAGTAAACAGGTTATTTTTGGAACTGGCTGTAAAAGAAAATGTGTTTTTAGCAATCTGAGTCCTAGCTTGTTTTGAAAAACAACAAATGTTTGTTGTTCTAGACTTAATATACTTGCCACAACTGTAAGCTCAGTCAGCTGCAGTACACACTGTGATTCATTATGATGTCATGTTCAATTCTTGTCATACCATCCCTCAGTCCATTCTCCAGAAGGCAGCCACAAGCTGTTATTAACTATAAATTGATTCCAAAATTATAATCGATAATGAAGGGCTGACCTTGCTGACCTGCAGAATGCAACTGAAGCATGCACGATAATAAGATCCAACAATCTTAAAGATATATCTTTACAAAATGTAATTAATGCTGCAGTCACCTGTGATATCAAAGGACCACCTCCAGCAAACCATTCTGTGGGGGTTTAATTTAGCGCTCCACTCTCCTTTTTGCTCCTCTGCTGTGCTAACACCTCCCACAGCACAACCAAGGAAACAAGAACCCACTTCTTAGATATAATAGTACAAAATTCACCACCTTCACTAGTATTTTAAGACTGATGGGTTTAGGTTGTGTCTGGAAAGGTATAGGTTCATATTCTGACAGCCAAAGTAAACCACTGACACTGTAATTTCAAACTGCTTCAAAAAGCCCTTCTGGAGCTCAGCTAAATGCACTCTCATTTACTGAAATATTTCTGTCAACATGACAGATGCAACCCTGACAGAAGACACAATGCAAGATGTACTTGCATTTACGGGCATACTCTGCCCAAGGTACAGACATGGCAAGTACTAAATATTGTTCCATATCCAAAACATACCCTTCACTCTATTATAGGATGAGGTGATCAAAAGTTATGTGGACCAAACAGCAAGCTGTTTGGCCATCCATTGGATCACTGAAACCCTTGTGAAAGACAAGTCAACTCCCTCCCAGTTTTCAAAACACACCTGCAACTGTCTGCACCTGTGATTATACTTTAATCTGTCATGAGAAGAACGGTCCTGCCCTCCCTTCTTTGTTCCTTCTATCTCCAGCACTCACACATGCAGTAAACTAGGTCTGGAAACAAAACCAGCTGGAACTCAATCTTCACAGGTCAATGGCCATGTGAATGTCAGAACCGGTACACAGTCAGATTGGCCCATTACACAATTGTTTTAAACTGATGTAATTAACTGCAACTTTATGATGCAATAACACAATCTAAGCTTAATGATCAGCTTCAAACAATCTCTTTCTAATGTAAAAGTGTGGCTTTGGGTGATCCCCACTCCAAATTGCCCTGCCATCATCTCATCCTTACACCGGTATTACCACAAACCAACTCATTTTGCTAATCTGGATGAAAGTCAACCATAAAAACCAAAGTAGTCCCAGCTGAATTGGCAAAACTGTTGCAAGTGACACTGCCCACAACAAAAATGAGGAAACAGGAGTTGGATCCCCTTTTCAGTAATAACAACCTTACAGTAGCTTCAGCCAGTTGTGGAACTGCACTGTGGCTGTGCTGCCTAACCAGCATGGCATGCAGAAAGGGGACAAAACAAAGCACCGCCACTAGGTCACTGATTTTTGTTAAAGATTGCTACAGTGATTAATCTTTTATATGGGACCTAATCGACCCTGGTTGATAACTGAAACTAAAATTTATTTATTTGTAATAACATTAGATATAGCCTTCTTAAGTCTTCCAGTAGGATCTGTTTTTCTGCTATTGCCATCTTAACTACTCTTCACATAGCCAAAATATTTAATTAAAAAAAAAAAATCACTGAGGCTTTATTGTGCATGAGCCTGAGTGGTTAAGATACTTTCAGAAGCATGGGTACATAAGAATCATTCTAGTCACACATTCAAAACACATACTGCCCAGATCTTTTCAATGACTGGGAGATACCATTAAAAAAATAATGACAATTACACCTGCACGAAACAATGTTTAGGTTTTATAAATTTCAAGTAAGGTAGCTTTTGTCTACTCAGACATTGTTTGCATGAAGAAAAAAAAGAAATAAACACCACCATACTGTGAACTAGTCACAGGCAATTAACATGAAACGCATGCCAGGTCAATGCAAGCATAAATAGCCTCAGGATTATCAGGAAGAACAGTGCACATTTTGTGTAATCTGCATAAAGCATAAATATCGCAATTCATGCACAGATGAACCCTTTCTACCAGATGTAAAATACAATTAATTTCTTCATATGGTTGCCAGAGTACTATCAGCTTTTTTATCAAGCTTCTCTAGGATACTCTAAATTAAGCAGACTGCAAACGCACAGAAGAGCACCAGAGAAATGTAAACGCTGTTCATTGTCCCTCCTACGCAAAAAAGGGTAAGTACTGCAACAATCCTGACAGCTACCTCTTCCCCCTTAAAAGAAGCATCCTTTTGAATCTTCAGCTAATACTTTCAAGTTAAGAATCACCTCTTGCATTCCTCAAAACAAAACATAAAGATGTTTTGTAGCCTGGTGTTGCACGTGGTGAGACCAACTCTATTTCCAATTCTTTTATTAAATGGTACATCTAACAGCCCTACTTGAAAAGCTCCATGAACAAAACTACTGTACAGGCCTCAATTAAAATCCAGAAGTTATAAATCTGAACTAATCTTTAAAACATACAGTAATTATGTCGTGCACCAAAAATATTGTACAGCTACCTAAATGGCTTTAAAAGAATTCTGATATAACCACTGTTCACCACCAAATGAAAAGGGAGGATAACGGATAAAAATGGAGCAAGAGAAAGAATGAAATGGAAATGAAAACAACACCTTCATCACAACCCATGAGAACCTCTACTCACAAGAATCATGTCAGCTGGTTTAGATAGCTAGCTCTTCATCCCCTAGACACAAATACAGCTTATTTTACTATTACAAACAATGATGTATCTTTTTACTGGACTAACACTGATTATATAAAGTTTAGGAATGGTGTCTCAAATAGCACGATGTCTAGAAAACAACTTGCACATAAATGGAGAAAACACTAATATATGAAAGACACAAGGATTTTCTTTTTCTCCCAACTCACTCAGCCAGGTTATCATGTGGAGTATATAAACAATACATTTGAAGTACTTGTTTGTGAGCTTTTTTGCTGGTATGCTTGCGCAATGAATGTGAATAAATTCCAATCTGTGTTCAGTCTGTTTGTGAAATACCTGCGGGATTACAGGTCTTACATTACTATTAGGTAAGGAAGTGTTTTCCCTTTTCAGTATTCTTTTTCCTCACGTTTTTACCCTGTTCAGTAATTTTAATAACTTTTTAAAAATTGACAATACTTTACAAAGATCTTTTGACTTTTTGAATTAAAAACTGCTATTCAGGAACCTCAAAATAACCGATGGTCAGGGCACCCACTCAGTGGGTACTTATTTTTAAGACAGTCAGCAGGGTCACTCAGAGAAAAGATCTAAACTAGCAACTTACCTATTTCATATGGGAATCCTTGACTAAAAAGTTAGTTTGTCTCTCCATATTAAAAGTACCTGCTGTAAAAGAACCTCTAAAGGAAAGTTTAAAAGCAAACTATTGAAACAGGGTTGATGGCAAGGGCACTAACCCTGTGGAAACAGGCCAGGCAACACCCCTGATGTTGGGCAGATGACTGCAGGTCTTGTTCCAAGTCAAAGAAACTTCTCTGGCAACCAAGTAAATTAGGCTTTTAAAACTTCTGTATTTTAAATACTGGAAGTCAACTGTAGGCTCTGACCTATCTTCAAGCATACAAGCTGCAATCCAGAAGGCCATGCATAAACACAGTCTTTGACTACATGCGCTGTTGCAAAATCTATAGTTGTGGGCTGTGGAATATTAAACGTCTACAGACATAATGCATTTTTAAACGCCTACTCATGCACACTGGTGAGGAGAGGAGGGGTTCTGCACATTCGGATGCACAAGTGCTCTTCAGTTAGGAAAAACTATACCAAAGGCAGAAGAGACCTTCAGTATTGGGCTCTCTCTGATACGTGCTGTACTTCTACCACAAGCCTAGACAGACTTTCACCAAAAAAGTTTAAAAAAAAAAAAAGCAAGCGCTGCATTGCATGAAAATGCAACATTGATAAGGTCACAACCTTTCACAAAACTCGTCTGAACATTAGGAACCCTAGTCTAACTTTTCATAACATTATCAGCTCTCCAACGGGGCCCCAGATCACGCAGGCCCTAGGGTTTAACCAGTCCGGTGGGTCGGTGCGGTGCCTACCCTGGGCCGACCCACAGCCCCCGGCACAGGCCTGCGGGCCACCGCTCGCCCTACCAACACCACGGGGGGAGGCGGATGGACGGTCCCCCGGCCGAGCACTTCACTGCCACGGCAGCCGGAAGCAGGACGGCCAGAGCCGGGGCGCACCGCGGCCCTCAGGGGCCGAGGAGACGGCCGGGACCTGCCCCGAGCGGGACGGGGCACAGCCGGGAACCGAGCGGCAGCGGGAAGGTCACGCAGCGCCGTCCCGGCCTGGCCGTGCCACAGGCGGCCGTTGGCCCCAGGTGCCCTCAGCGCCGAGGCCCAGGCTGCGGCCCAGCTCGTCCCAGCGCTGCCGCGGCGGGAAGGCGGCCGCCGACGTGAGGAGCCCGCCCGGCGCCTCACGGCTCCAAGCTTCTTACCTGAGCGCCGCCCGGGCAGAGAGGCTGAACAGTCGGGTTGCCCTCAGGGCAGCGGCGGGGGGGCTGCCGCAGCCCGGCCTCATCCCGGCCGCCGGCGAGGCGGAGAAGAGCCAGCGGCGGGAGGAAGTGGCGGCGGCCCGGAGAAGCCGGGCCGGCGCCGGGGCAGCCATAGCGGCGGCAGGACGGGAGTGCGCGGCCTCCGCGCCGGCACAGGGGCAAAGTCCCACCGCTTACGCCTCCGGCGCGAGTCGCGGCGATTCTCGCAGCCGTCTACGCAGCGCGCTTCCCACCCCCTTTTGGCGGCGGTGAGAGGGTGACTGCGCGCGGGGTTACGCAAAGTGCGCAGCCATGCGCTGAGGGAGGGGGCAGGGCCGTACGGAAAAGGCGCAGGGCGCCGCACGGCTGGGGAGCTGCCGCCGTCTTTCCGTCAGCTTCCCTCCTGCTGCCTCAGGCCGCACCGCAGGCTGGTGAAAGCTCTCTAGTTCCTAAATCCAAGCCCTAGCCCTAGTTTTCCCGGGAAGGTGGTCCCGTGGAGCCCGACATGTCCTCCCCGGTTGGGTCTGTGAGGGAATTCTTGTCACGGCTCAGGTCAAGGTGAGGCCTCAGTGCTGCCTAGGCCCCCGTGGTGGCGGTGGCACTCAGGACCAGTCACTACATCCCAAATGTCCCTCTGGGAGGCCTGGCCTGTGAGGGACTGGGCTCCTTGGCTCCAGGCAGACCAAGAAGCACAGCACCAGGGAAGTGCAGGACCAGCGAGCAGGACCACCAAGCCAGGCAGGACCACCAAGAAATTCCCAGTTCTTCATTACTGGGACAGAATGAAGATCAGTGACAGTTAGTTAGTGACAATTAGTGACAGAAGATCAGCTGCTAAAACCCAGGTATCAACAAAGGGACAGCAATGCCATCGGAGGTTTTAACAGGAGGTGAGCATTCATGCTGAATGGCTCAAATTATCAGTATGTGCAATAGGAAATTTTGAGATTTCCTGAGCAGGTTACATTGAACATGTAGACTTAATTTGGCTCTCTGCAATGTAAACATTGCTCTACAAGTCTTGATTAGATGGTTATGTAGATCCCCTTCACCCTGCCACACCAAGACGGGAGAGTGCTGAGTGAATGAGAAAGAAATGGAGCATTTACTCTGAAATGTTTCATTCAAACAGGAGTGGAAATAAATGGGGAAAAGGAGGAAATGTTGTTTACTTCTGATGTGCTTGAGGTAGCTATTATTATGATTATTCCTGATGCCTTATGATTTTAGGAGTGTGTTTTTGTTGCACCAGAGTAAGATCAAAGAAAGAGATAACATCATACTATATAACTTAAACTGGTATATTTTCTTTAAGGAGAGGGGAAGGTTGTGGTGGGAATGTTGAGACTCTTCAGTGGTGCCCAACAACAGGACAAGGGGCAACGGGCACAAACTGGAACACAGGAAATTCCATCTCAACATGAGGAAAAACGTCTTTACTTTGAGGGTGACAGAGCACTGGAACAGGCTGCCCAGAGAGGTGGTGGAGTCTCTTTCTCTGGTGATAATCAAAACCCGCCTGGACATGTTCCTGTGCAACTTGCTCTAGGTGAACCTGCTTTGGCAGGGGGGTTGGACTAGATGATCTCCAAACACCCCTTCCAACTCCTATCATTCTGTGATTCTGTGAAGAGCCTCTAAACTGTCTGTCCGTAAGCCAAGTGACCCGAATATGCCATTTTTCTCTGTTTCAGGTATATAGATGCTACCCTCTAAGTTAGAGTCAATGTCATCAGAGGGATTCCCTTTACCCACTACAAATATGGCCAATGTAAGATTTTTCATAGTCTGAATCTTGTCTTTTAAGCTTTATTTCAATTATTGCTATGTCAAAGTAGCTTTTGTATCACCTACGCTGTATGAATCCTGTTATACCAAATTTGTTTCACGTCATTATCCTTTACAATCCAGTATTCTTTCCATAAACAAATTTACTGCTGTCCCCATCTAGATTTAGCATAGGGTTTTGAAAGCGTTACCTAGATGAACAGTATATCTCTATATTTCATCTGACGTGTGGTTGACCGTTTTTTCTTGGCAATTTCCTTAAAAATTGTACCTGTTACAGTGGCTGCAGGAACTTTACACGGGTTGCCACTGTGTCATACAGGCAGATTAGCTTTCAATTGTTCTTTGATTACTAGCAAAATAATTGTGTTTATTCAAAATACTGTTCGTAAATATTTTTTAAATATAGCTGAAATCAATGCACTCAATATGTTTATTAAATCGTATATTAATATAAATGCAGTTAACATATGTGAATATATCATAGAGCAGTCACTGAAATAAATACTCTGAGGGCCAGATCCTCGGCTAGTATACTGGTATCCCCTCACCCATGCTGAGCTTTTTTATTAGGTTTTACTCTTTTGCAACACAAGAGAATGTGGCCACAAATAATACAGTTTATTTCAATATTGTCACTACAGCATAGGGTCATATATGCATACTGGTAAGGTAATATATGTCTAAATACATACAGCTTTATGTGGACTTCTAATATTGTATAGCCAAAAGAGCACATCAGACAAACTAGTCTGACTTTAACCAGAAGTCTGCTTGTCATAAATTAATGGTTAATGCCGGAAATAAATCTGAAAGGGACCCTCTGTACCTTCTAATGTAAACCTTTGCTGTCACATGCAACTCAAGTAAATAAATACAGAAGTATTTATCCATTTCTTAAAGTTTTCATGTTGTTATTAACTGCACTGAAAAACAGTCCCAAAATTTCACTCTTTGGAAGGGCAGAAGGCATAATTATTTATTAGTTTTCAAATAATTTGTTTTATTAGTTTAATTCTTAGTATAATATTATTTATACCAATTTGTCCTTGGCCACTGCTGCCCATGAGTTTAAATACTTTTTGTTCTTTGTGATGTACACCCATTATTTGTTGTAATCCCTCCAGCCCTTTTATTTTAGCTTCTGTTGTTAGTAGTCTCCTTTCATAAGACAGGAAACTCTTACTGTTCTTCTGAGCCATTTGCACATATGTTAGTTTGAATTCACCCTTGTTAAACACGGACGACTAGTTAGTACATTCACTTCAGGTCTTGTACAGTGTCTCTAATAGAAATGTGTGGCCCTGGTACATCCTAGGATTGTATTTGGTGGTTTTTTTTCAGGTACACATCAAATTAGTAGCTTCAAATGATTTCATGATTAGTTTATCACTCAGATGTCTCTTGTTGCTTCTCATTAATGAAGCTGTTGTTAACAGCAAGAGTTCTTGGTTCCCCCAAACTGAACACTGTAAACTCTTTGAACTTTGCTTTGATCAACTTTCATATGGGATTTTCATTCACATGCCATTTTAACGCATCAGGCCATTTCCATTAACCGACTTTACCCCCCATGTTGGACGTGTTCCATAGCTCTGTTCCAGCCCTCAGGCTACTGTGACCCTCAGCACGTTACCCCCTTGCAGAATTTCAGTTGGCAGAGTCCAAGGTCAGCTCCTTCACTGATAAGGGCTGTTGTGAAAAAAGCTCGTAGCGAGGGCCTGCCTCTCCTTTCCCTTGAGAGACACCTTTAAGCTGAGGCTTTGCGCTGGCCCTTGCCTGTGCCACAGTGCAGCTGTGCTCCTTCTCACATCTCCATGAGTCTGGCCCTGACCTGGGCTCGCTGTCTTGGCATCCTGGCTTGTCTTCGGACCTGCCTCATCACTGCGGCCCTGCTGGGTGACCGCTGGACTGCGTCTGATCCTGACCACTGTCTCCCAACCCAGTCTTGACCCTGTCTTGACGTTCCGCATCCTGGCTCCTTGTTGGTGAGGCGGCCACTTTAACCTGCCTTGTAATTGTGCTTGGCTCCCGGCACACCTGCCATTGCAGAGCAGCCAGCTCTTGCTGCTCCCTGACACCCCCCACCCCCAATCACAGAACCCTCCTAATTCCCTCATAATTTCTACATAATGAATGATTTTGGGTGGGTAAATTTGAAGAAAATGGTGGCGCAAATTAGGTCAGGACATCTCGATGAAATAAGAGGAGCAGAGTGAAATAAAAGAGAGTAAAATTACACACAGTGTGCCACTAGATGGCAAACAATTTCAACAAGATAATACACAGGTATTCACACAATCTTCTGTCCTCAGCTTCATCATCGAGGCCGTGGAGTGTAGTCCCATGGTGATTTATAGAAATCTGGTGTGAAGCTGATATGGTCCTGCTCCTGCTCCTCCCTGCCTCTCCCTCCCTTTTGCTGTTCTAGTGACAGCTTCATGGGCTGTTCATGAGCCAGGTGTGGAGTGGATTCATAGAGGTGACCTATGCAAAAACTCACCTGGGGGTTTAAAAAAAAAAAAAAGAAGAAAAAAAAAAAGGAAAGGAAAAAGAAGAAACTGGTTTCCAGCCATTTCAGGTCCATCAACCAGCCTACAGGCCACCTGTGCAAAACAAGAAGATGTATTCTGTGAGAACAGCAGTCCCAGCTTTGATTGTTTTATGCTGCTGAGCAAAGGTACCACATATTCTATTTGGCATAAAATTCAGGGTTCAGGATGATAAAAACATTGCATATGTATACCAATTATCAGCAGATAATTTCTGTAAGATATTACAGATGATCTGTCTTCATTTTCTATCTACAAGAGACATGGCATGAATGCATATTTACAAAATGCAAGTCCAGCTGTTTTAAAGAGATTTTAAAAATAACAAATCCACCAAGTAATCAGACTTCTGTACGTGATTAGCTTTTCTGTCATTATCAAAGGTCTGTGTGAACATGTGTTTTAACCTGGATTTTCTTGGAAGCCAAATTGTGTCAAATTCTCCCTTTCAGTTGAAATACTCAAGGAGATCCAGAGAAAGGACAGGATCCATGGTCCATGTGGAGCTCTCCTTTTGTGATCATCTCCTTCTAACCAGCATGGGAGCAGAACCATCTCATGCAGTTTCTCCTCTAAGGTAACATGGTTTGTGGTATCCTAGGATTCCCCACTCTGGTTTTTGGCATGACTCTTCCAGTTCAGTCCTCCGTCTACAGTTTCTTTTTGATTACAAGAGTGCAACTAAGCCCCTACAAAAAAAAAAAAAAAGACAGGAGAGCAGCAGGCCACATTATTTCATCTTGGAAACCTTCATATGACTGGGGGCAGGAGTGGTCATGTGAGCTGCTGACACAGAACATTTTCTGTCTGTTTGTTCCTCCAAACTATGGCATCTCTTCAACCTGATTTTTCTAATTCTGAGACCCTGTAAATGACCAAGGTCTTTCTGTCCACCTGCCCCTGACAGTTCTGTAACACAGACCTTGATATAATTTTAAGCAACCAAACTTAAATAAAATGTAATAATTGATCATAGGAAGCTCCAACCAGTCAGAAACCATCCAAGATTCAGTCTGTAGCTGAGTGAGTGGGACACGCAGGCTAGGCACTTTGTTCTTACCTTCATCCGAGGAGCATAGGACTTGAGAGCGGTGAGGTCTGAGGTAACGGATGCTTGATAGAAGGCAGGAATGTGAAGGAAAGGTCATCAGCCAAGGAAGGATTAATGGATAGGTAAAATGCTCCTGGGGTGGTTGTTTGTATTTTGGGAATTAAAGTGGTTTGTCTTTCCATAAAAGGCAGGTAATCTGAGTACCATCACAGTGTGTGTGTAGCTGCCAAGCAATTCTGCCGCTAAAGAGATATTTGGGAATGTTGGCACTTTGTTGGTGAGGATCCGGTAACTGCAATGCAGCAGGGCAGGAGAGTGTTTTGTTTGCAATTGCTTTGTCTTTGCTGGTATCACTATAGCACCTGAAATACAGTGGGAAACAGATAGAAATCTTTGGATTTTTGTCACTGAAAGAGGTAAAGCTCTGGGAATAAGACAGAGCCTGGTGTTATCAACTCAGAGAGGAAAGCTGAGGAGGTCGGTCTGTCTTATAACAGAAAGGTGAATTACTGCTATGGGATTCTGATAAACTGTAAATAATTAGTTGCTTCAAAGCTGTCGTTCTGTCATATGTAAGAGACTGTGAAATTTGCATGAGAATTTACATCTCTGAGTAGGGATTTTAAAGTTAGTTTTCTCAAAGCCTTGATACTCTTTAATAGAAAGGTACGTGAGCTTTTCCACAGGAAGACTTCACTGAGTCCTCTGTATTTCTGAAATTCCTCTACTTCATGTTATGCATAACATTTCATAGCAACAGCTCCTTCCTACGACAAGTTGAAAAAGTGCATGGACAATTTAATGTGGAATTTTCAAAACAAAGCAGAATTTGTCATCACTGAATTAAGGTCAGATTTTCATTGTGAGTATTTGCTTCCATCAATAGGGGAACTTCAAGTGTGTTCAAAATACAACTGCACAAGGTCATGAAAGGGAAATCCAGTGTAGGCTATTAAATACAAAACCACCATGTCCAGGCCCTGTCTGAAGTCTTTGATCTGCAAGTTGCTGGAAGATAGGAGATACTCTTCATCTATGTGCTATACAAAGTATACTTCACGCTATACAAAGTATTCTTCATCTTTGTATAGTCCACTAGGAAGGAATGCATTTACTTTTAGTGGTAGCCTATTGAATTGTAATGAGAAGCAGCTCAATTACACATGAGAAATTATTAAGTATAAGATTCTTAGAGAAAGTGTGATGCACAAAGGTAGTGTACCAAGGCAGGAGGTTTGTGTGTCCACCAGGAGGCATAGCAAGCTAGGGCTCCATCTTGCTCTCAGCACTGAACACGCTGCACGTACCAGTAGTGAAGGGAGGCAAAAGTTTTCATCAGATTTTTACATCCGGAAGTAGGAAATTGAGAGATTTCTCGAATAAAAATGAGAATGTGGAGAACTGGCAAGAAGCTGAAGTAATAAAATGCATATATGTCAAAATGTTCTCTGGTCAAAGGCTATAATTTCAACATTTGTTGCTGTTGTTCACAGTCATTGGGAGTCATAATTGATATGACTGAAAAATAAAAATGCTAATCAGTGTATAAAGCAATACTGGGGCTCATGGGGCTCAGCTTCTTAAGGTATACATCAGCAGTTGTGTAACAGGCCAAATTAGATACCTCCATGTACATGTAGGGAAGGACGTTTTGAAGCTGCAAACATTTATGCATGTGAATGATCACATCTGTTATATTTTAAAAGTAAGAGCCAGAGGCTTACCAATAAGTACTTGCACATTTGGGACTCCATGGGAATCCAGGTTGTAATAAGCTTATCAGTTATGCTTCTCCTCCAATGGTGTAACTGGAGTTAGTTAGAAAAAATGATCCTTCTCTCTGACACCCTAGGAGCATGTATATCACATCAGGAACTTGTACAGTGGTGTTTTCAAAGATGCTGAATTTTGTATTTTTTAAAGTATTGTAATCAAAGCCTTCTTTCCTGTCATTTCAAAATCAGGTAATCGGCTAGGAATTGAAAATATAAAACCAAGCAAACAAAAAGTTCTCTTCCCAGGCTCGAAGAGAAACCTGAATATAAGAGCACAGAAGGGAAATAAAGAGAACCCCAAACTATTATTAAGGCCTCATGAGTTGTTTTTTTTAATGCCAGTCTCATGACTTTCTGGGAACTGATTTATTGAAAGCCTTGGTTTGGCAATTCTGTGCTTGGCTAGCTTGGGCTTGACCCAAGTCCCCTTTTTTCTTGGCAGCACTTAAAACAGTTGAGATGTAGCCTATGCTCCTTCGTAATCCAAGATTGCTGTGTGCAGTCAAGAACCCTTAAGCACAGAAAATGAACAAAGTGACCCAAAGCCGTGGGGCCTGGCTGGCAGCGGGGGCTGTGGGGCTGGAGTGAGGACCCAAAGGCCCACTTTGCTTCCCTGGGACCAGCTTCTATGTGGGTTTAGTGCAGCTGACACTCCAACCAGGGTAGAAATTCTGTTTTACTTTTAAATTGTGCTAGTTTAGCTGGCGAAAATCCAACTGCTGGAAACTCAGTTGTGCAGAGAGGACTCGTCTGATATTTCCAGTTCTTCAGCCTTTATGCGAGCTGCTGCTGCAGACCAAACCAGACACAGCGTGCGGCCATCTCCTGCAGCAGGTCACGTCCTGCTGGAACAGGGCAGCAGCAGCACCAGACATTTTCATGACCGTTCAGCAATCTCAGCAGTAAGGCAGCAATAAAACAATGCTTCCAATGTATTGCACTGGCTTTGCCTGTCGGCTCTCATTTCAAGGCAGAGCACTTGCTTGCATATATATATCATATAGTGGGTTTCTCCTGCACCGCGCCTGGGGCTCTTAGCCAAACTGCTGGCACAAGGTTGGAGTTAGTAACCCATAGCAGTACCACTGTCGTTGCAAACTGCTGAGGTAGCACTCTTCCCTATTACTTTTTTATATGCTTCTGTTTTCTATATAGAAACAAGGGTAACAGAATCATGCAGCTCTCCAGCCTTAAAACAGGCCAAATTCTTTGTTTTAAAGTGGCACAGCTGTGAAGTTAGCAGAGTCCTGCTGTGTTACACCAGCACAGAGCTGGGCTAACTGTCACCATGCAGAGGTCTGTGCAAAGACAAGTAAATGAATATCTACCTCCAGTGTTTATGCCCTATGTGATTAAGTGTGATACTTCTTTTAGTAACCTCCTTAAGAGCAAAGGTCTTTTAGAGTTTCGTTGTCACATCCTGGTCTCACTGACTTGCCTGCAGATTTCAGGACTGGTGTTTGTTGCACTTGACAGCTTTTATCTGTGAGACCGGTGTCTTACTAAGGTGAAAGAAACTTGAACTATTCAGTTATATAATGGAGAAGCAAATGCTTTTCCAGAAATTATTGAGTGGGGGCAGGGGAGGGTGCGGGCTGTTTCCTGAGCCAGTATTGCTGCAGCCATTGCAGACCTGCTTGTGTTTTTGCCACTTGCTAGCTGGGACATCCAACTAATTAGATTGAACTTGTTTCCTTTTGTATCTACCCATCCTGGGTTAGTAGTTCAGAGGGTGTGTATGAAGGACTGAAGTCCCTGTCAGTGCAAACATATGAATAGTTTTATTCAAAAGACTAGTCTTACTGCATGAAAGACCAAGATGTCATCACACAACAGCTAAAGCAAAAATACGTGGATTTTTACATCTGTATTATTACAAAATGCTCAAATTTTACTGAAGCAAAAATAATTAAAGACAAGGTCAGAGAGTTCCATGCTTTTATTTGAATGTATTATATTTCAACAGAAGTACAACAGAAGTTAGCAGTTTTAACAGCACCCCCCTATACACTTGAGCACAACCTGTGTCAAGGTGTGCCTGTCCCTCATGCAGTGTCAGCCTCTCAAGCAGCTCATGTGACACCTGCAGAAATGCCCACGGGCAGCCTGCCTCTATACCCTTGCAGCGTGGTGCCCAAAACTGGGCACCACAGTGAACCACTCACTGAGATTTGGTTGCTCACTCTCAGATCCCCATGCTCTAGCAGGTGGCTTGACGTTGCACAGCTGGGTCTACGCCTGACAGTGCATCTATTCTACAGGAAGAGTAGAACATCCCTCAAAGGGTGGCTGAGATACACCCACTCAGACCAAACATGAAACCAGAATTACCCACATCCTTCTCTGCAGTATCAATGTCTCAAGTGCATCCTCCTCTGCTTTGCAAGAAAAAAGATCTGGGGGAATTCCTGTGTTCTCTCCCCATTTTTTTGCTACAGCTCTGACACCTTGTGTAAAGAATTATAATGGACCCAGCTTAATTTACAGCAAACAGTATCATGTAATCCATCTTTCCTTGATTTGCTGAATTATCTTTCTTGTCCCACAGATTTGTTAGTGGCTTTGCCTACTGTATAGGAAAAAGTGGTTTAGATTTCACTGAATCTGGAAAAATTTAGACTGCCAGTTCTGCAAACCAAAATGCATTGTGAGCAGTTCTTCAACTGAAATCATCAGGACTACTAATGAGACTCATAGGTCTTGAGAGACTAACTTTACTCTATATTTTAACTTACTGCAATAGAATGGAGTGAGCCTTTGAGTAACAAATTACATTAGGTACTACACAAATATTTTTGTAACTGATTTCTGAATATAATAAGATACAGATTAGCAGGTTGAGTATCTTAAACTGATGAAGAAAAATCGAAGCAATTAAAAACCTCTCCCAGGGATTTTGAAAATGTGATGAGAAGCAAATGGCATCTGGTTATATTAACACCTTGAAGAAGGCATGAACCTTCTATATAGCGTTGCTCTGAATGGTCTAGTCTTGATGAAGAAATTTCAGGAGCAGTTCTCATGTGGCCAGGTGAGGAAGTGAACACAGAACGCACCTACATCTCAGTGCAGGTGACAATGCAGCTGCTGGTTTTACCCACAATATCTGTATTAAAAACCCCTATGCAGGCTTTGTGCCTATCTTCATTTTGCTTGTAAAACCACCTTAACAATACAGCCTCCCTTGCTTTGTTTTCCAGGATGTGGTGTTTCAGTGTTATCATAAAACTACTAATGAAAAAGACATGTAAGCAAAAATATTGTATTCTGCACTGTTCCCATTAGCAGTAAACTATGCTACTATTGAAAAATAAGCAGGTTACAGTAGGAGCTGGATTCTGTTCTTCCATACCAAGTTGGATAGTGGGACTACTGCTATCAGATTTTGTATTTGTGGGAGAATGAATATCAAAATGAGCCTTTCCAAATACGGTGAACTTTAAAGACTCTTGGGTGGAACTGTGACAGACCCTTCCACAGGAATGGTAGCGCTTTCGAGGATCTCAACAGTTGGCAATTGCATTTTAAGTTAGAAATTTTAATTGCTAAGCAGAGCTATAAATCTAATGAGGAATCTAACTCCCCGTTTTCATGGTCTGTTGCATTGGCAAACCAGGTTTTCCAAGCCCCAATAGTTGTACACTAACACCTGAAACGTGTCTCTGCATAAATGAATTTCCCAAAAGCCTAAGTTGCCTAGAAGAACTGACTTCCTACAAAAACGAGGGATTTTCTGAACAGTTGTGTAACATGTATTTTTCCCATTCTCCTAAAGGAAACTAAAAATTGACCTTTCAGAAAGAGGGAGTTTGGAGCAATTACTTGCTCTTCAGTAGCCTCTTTGAAACTTTGCTTTACAGAATTAAACCTTAGAGATTCTTTCCACTGTTTTTCCTCAAGGCACATATAGTTTGATCACTGACATGCTCTCTCTGTGGGCTAAACCTAGTTTTATTTCTGAGAAAACGTTGAGCTCACTGGAGCGTATAACTTGCCATACTGTATTATGGTCATTTAGCCCAATTGTGTATCTCTAACTGTTGTCAATTCCCAATGCTTCTGAGAACACACAAAACCAAAACAAACCCAAACATATTCTTGACAGAATTGGGGTGATGGAGGCTTCATCCTAATTACTAACTTGCTTAAACATCGTGTTTCAAGCTGTTTTTTTCTTTTAACACCTCTTATATAAATAACAAGAATATCCAGAAATACAGTAATTCAGGACAAGAGAATACTTCCCTCCCTTTTAGACTTTTGCTGTGTGTTTTGACTTCAATAACATGCTGGAGCAGTGAGTTTCACAGTCTTTTTTGTTCTTTGATGAAAAGACAACACTCAGTTTCAAATATATGAGTTGTCAGCTTCACAGTCTGCCTCCTCTTGTACTACAAGACTAAGAAAATGAAATCTTATGAACCACATTCTCTATTCTATTTTTATCTTCGCAAGCCTTTTGCTAGATCTTGACCCAGAATTTCTAGGGAATATTTACTAAAAAGTGACCTGAAAAACACTCTACTTCCCATTTACAAAAGACAAATCAAATGGCTTAACAAAACAGAACTTAGAAAGGAGGAAAGTAAAGGAAGGGAAATGGGACCGCAACTACACTTTCCCTAAAGGACAGTAGTTATAGAGTTATCCTTTGATTTCTTAGGGCAAGTGACAGCTACTTACCTCCTTAGGTAGTGCTTTATTCACTGGTTCTTAGTGTCAAGCCCAGTAGATTGACCACCTGCCTCGGTTTAGGCTGCTGCGTGCCCAAGTGTCACCATGTAATTTAGATTAGTTGCTCCCAGTCACCTGCTGACCTTTCCTACTGTCCATCCTGCTGGCTGTTCCTTTTCGTTAGTCACTCCTTAGTGATTTTGTGCTTTTTCATAGGAGATCACATATAAAGACACAAATAATCCTCGTTGCCCCAGGAAGATTGTTTTTTACGGAGTTTTCCATTCCCCTTCTAGGAGCCGCTGCATCCCCAGGCTGAAAAGGAGGTTTTAGATTAGGATGACTGCTGGCCCCGAGCACATTAATGCCAAGTTAGTTTGCCCAGGCTTTTCACACGTTACTGTAATTACATCACTGTTTCAAATTTATACCATGCTTTTTCTCAGTGGCTGACTTGTTAACAGAAATGCAACAAAGCATAAACTTCCAACAGCAGGTTTCAAGCCTGCCCATTTCTGTTCAGCTCCTTTTCTATCCACAAGATGCCAATGGAGCACTCCCCCCTTCCCCCTCGGTTTTCCATTCCTTCACAGTGCTCAGGAAAGGGCTGCTGTGTTTTGTTTTTTTTTTTTTCTCCTAAGCCTCAGGCTTGCATATTTGAATCTTTTCTTATTTATTTCATTTCTTAGGCAAAAAATTCTAATTCAATTAGATGCCTTTTTTCATGCCCCTTCAGCGTCTCCTAATTCTGTAGTCTTTCAGGCTGGACACAGATTTCAGCTGACGTTGCAGGATCTGTACATGTATAATTCTTAAAACATTTTGTTGATCATAGCCACATACTGCACTGTCTACACTGGTAGCTCTGTCTTTTTCTGGAAACAATATTGTTAACATATGATGTGCAAGATTAATTTTTTACCTTCTCTACTTTGTGCAAACTTCATTTGCCATTGTGCTCCCTGTACAGCAACACTGATGAAATTCACCCAGTCTTTTGTAGATTGACAACAGAAATGAAGTTAAGTTTGCAGGGCTCAGCTGAAGCAATGAGGAAAAAAATTCTCAACTGCAGTTATATGATGAGAAACGATGAAAAGAAGCAAGAAAGGGCACATCTTCAAGCTACCAAACCTCCATTTTCATGCAAAGCCTCAGTGGTTTTGACTGACCCCATGTAGAAGATGACAAGCAATCATCAGGGCAATCAGAGTACCTCTCCTCTTGATCTGTTAAGTGGCAGCAAGGAACGTATTTTGTTTAAAAGAAGCAAAAAATGACCAAGCCAGAGGTCTCAGCAGGAGGAATGCTTCATCTCATCTAAGTAAACTCCAAAGATGAACATCTCAGTTATAGAGATGCGCGCAGCAGAAAAATGTTCAAACTCTCCCAGAATTCATCAACTCCAGGACGTAACAAAATTTTGAACTTTCAGATGGAAAAAGTAGTAACCAAACCTGCTGGTTTCAATGTAGGGTGCAAGTAGCTTTTTTGAACTTTGTTGAATAGTAGCCAAATGTTGAACTTAAAAATGCATTATCTATAGTCTAGTCTGAACAGTAGTTGAGGATATAGGAAAAAATAGTTCATTGCTTAACAAGATACGTGACTTGGACTTCTTCTGCATTCAGAGTGGATCTGTTTTAAAACTATTTTCAGCCCAACTTTTTTCATCAAAATAGGTCCCTCTGCAAGTTTACTTGATAACTTTAAAACCTATAAGCTGACTCCAACCAAAGGCAACAAAGATAGGGACCTTGGAAGAAATTAATATCCAACAGATGTCATGTAAATAGTCATCAGGAAAGAAGAGACCACCGAGGTGTCCCCAGCTGGGGAGGATTGACTGAACGATCTCATCACTTCAGGTCAGCAGGGAATCCGCACCAGGCAGAGCTCTCCAGTTTGCCTCAGCCACGGGAAAGAATTACAGCTTCACCAAGTCGGTCAGGTAGAGGGCTGTTTCCAGCCACATACAGCCTCAGTCATTCCAGCTGCACGGAGAAACTTACCTATTTTGTAATTTCAACTTCAGTTGAAACTTCAGCACTGAAGTATCAAATCTGCCCTTACATGCCATCTTTTCAATCTCTATTCACCGCTGAATTTCATGAATGACATGTAATAGAAAATCATTAGCGGAATTCAGACCCTTAAGGGGATTAAGTCAAACTAATTTCCCATTTCAATTTAATCGTATTTCATTGCTTTGGTATTTTTGTAATATTCTAGCCCACCTGGTCCTTCACCTGCCTTTGAGGTATCCTTAAGGATAGCCAAAGACTGTGTCTTTTAATGTCTTCTCTAAAGTCAAATAAGATCTCTTAAATCTTTCAGACCTTCTTCATGTACAGTGAAATGAAAAAGGAGTGACCTTTAAAAACATACTTGGAGAAGTAACACACTGAAATTTTTAGCATCATAGAATTCTCTTGCCTTTTCCCCTTTCCTGCTTTATGTTTCTCTGCTGAACTTCAAGGAGGGTGATTTCTCCTGATAAGGTTCGATTGCAACATAATAACTGCTGCAAGAGCAGGTGCCTTCTTAAGGCTAAATTACGTTCCAGGCTCAAAATTGCATCTTTGGAGGTGTGCTGATGATAAAGCCTTGTGTTTAATCTAGTTCTGCAAATGAAGTGCCTCAATACATTCTTCACTTGTGATGCTTGTGAGGTGAAAAAAACCCTTGGATCTATGGGGGTGCCCACTTCAGCAGTAGAGCTGTCGCTGGTTTTAATGGAACATGTTTTTCCTAATATCGCCTCAGCCTTTTTGTTCCTAAATTCCTTCAGAAGCCCAGAACGTCTGCGGACTTACAACCTTGTACTCGGTACTAGCAGGTGAACTCTGAAACCAGACAGTGATTTCAGTGGAGGCATAACATTTAAAATAAAGAGAGGAACTATATTCAGTCTCTACTTTTGTAAAATATGTACTTGATGTAAATAATGTTCATGCTGGGAGGGTTTTTTTTTTGTTATTGTTTTTTTTCAGCAGTTCCATGATTAAGGGCTACACAGTGTTTAGCTGAAAACAACTGGAAAACACAAAACTGAAGAGTCTACTTCATTTTCACTCTTTTTTTTCTAAATATATATAAATATTCCAGGAAACTCCCCTATTAAAAAAGGAGTCTTAGCCACTGTGTTTGGAAAGAGTTGAGGGTTAAGGTGGACTTCTGTTTTGAGGTTTTGACATTTTGGTAGAACAAGGCAGATGACACAAAGTCTTGAGAACATATTTTGGCTGAAAGGTTGTAACTCTCCTTCCACAGTCTTACTTATTTATGCTTGTTAATAAGGAAGCAAGTAAACACAGTAGAATTAGAAGGGGTCAGGACCTAAAAATACTTCAGTCACTGATTCCTAGTAAAAAGCTCTACTTTTTAATGTGGTTTTGTTTACTTATAAAGCTATAAGGCTGTATCTCAGTAGAGTGTACATGTGCCTTAGGAAAAAAAAAAAAACCCAAGCCAAACGCATTTGCTTTGGCTTTAACAGTTGTATATATTTTTCTGGCTTTCAAACACTTGCATCCAATTCCTTGGTAACCATATTCCTTTTTTTTTTCACCAACAGAAATAGTTTCATCAAAAAAGTTGTGTGGATTGGTGCCTTTAGGTCTGCTTAGTACCTTGCCTCCTATTTTATTTCATTATAAATACTCAACATTATTTTGCTGAAGTGAATACCTCCATGATTACCAATGGCTTTGATTTCAATGCTATGACCCAGCTACAGCCACGTTATAACTAAAATAAACACTGTCACTAAAAAAACAATGCTGTCACTGTGGAACAAATTGCACTTGTCATAATAATTATAACTATGAATGAGATAAAAACATTAAGTGGCCAGAAGCAGGAACTGCAGCGAAGTGTCAGCTGTTAGATGACAACCTTATGTATCAGTGAAGGCACGTTTGGGTGACATGACACAGGAGCAGTGACACGAGCAGATATGTCCCATCTGGGAGACAGGAGGTCAGACAGCTTGCCCCAACCTTCATTGCAAAGCAGCTTAATTTGTTAACTTGTCTCTTGTGCAATTACCATCAGTTAAAAAAACAAATCATAAAATGATAATGGCAGTTGAAATAATAGATGGAACATAAGGACTGTGTAATAGATATTTTGTGTGCAAAAATTAAATTAGAAAATTATCACCACAGAGATACAAACACCGATTCACTTAGAATGAATTGTTAAGATCCATATTTGACATCGTTAAATAAACACACTCCTCTAGAAGGATTTTACTACTCCCAGTCTTGAGCAGAAAAGGAATTACAATTTGACCCTGAGATAGGCTGAAACCACTGTGGTGTCTTTGCTGCTGTACCAGAGACTGAATACCTAAGAGAAAAACAAAACCATGTCATTGGGAGAGGTCATCACGTGTGAGAGACGGTCAAAACGTTTGCAAAACAACCTTACAGATTTTCAACAGCAAAGGTGACTGATGCCCAGCCAGTTTCAACCTCAACGTTAGAGGCTTTGCCTCTTCAGCTGGGTCATTAAAACAAAAGGTAGAACAGCCTGACACCAAGCCAGCTGCCAACACAGCACTTCATTAGCAGATTATCCTGACTGCTGTTTTTCAGATGTTTTGATGAGGCTTTGGGGTCCTGGTTTATCCTGTTTCCTGCATGTCCCTGAAGAGGAGGGAGAATTCCCCCTTCCATGGCGCCTTTTGCAGGCTGGGGCTGTCCTCCCTCATCACAACACTCCTGCAGGGAAACATCCAGATGAAAAGTCCTGGACTCCCTGACATCTTCCCTGGAGCTGAGGCTTGTGGAGGTGCTGCCAATTGCAGGATGATGGCACTGAAGGACACCTAAGTGAGCTGTGGTATTTCAGAAAGGAAAAGGACAAATCCCTCCAGAGTCATACCATATTTCACCTTTCAAACTTGATCAAAGCCGAGACTATATATATATATATATATATGCACGCAATAAAGGCAACTTGGAATGCTCAGTGTTGCTACTGGAACCCTTATATTTTTATTGAAATCTAATATTTTAATAATGCAGGAATAATACTTTTTGGAATTAGATGCATTTAATTTTAAATGACAAATTTAACAACACATAAAAATTATTACTTCAGACATTTATTGTAATTTCACCAAATATTTAAAATATCTGTGAATTGGATTCATCTAATGACCACAAAATTCTTTCAATTCCATTTGTTTCTAGCAAAGACTTTAAAAGGCAATCTAGCATACTTGTTGGAAAAAGAAATACGATTAATGTCCATTAAGGTAACATATCCTATTATTGTTATTCGAATACTAACAAAAGAATAAACAATTTGGTTTTAGACCATCCAATTAGTAATAGTAAAATTACCCTGCAACAATTTTAGACTAAGGTCTGCTTCTGTAAACATACTAATAGATGCGTATGTGTGTGTTGAGTCATAGGCATAAATATTCCCAGACAGAGTGGCTAGCTTCCAGGCTTGTAGGCTAAGTCCACGTATACATTTTCATGTTAGGGGCATAGCATGGGCAAAACTACATGTCTGTCCCAGCTGATGGCATAAATCTTAGTGGAACTAGAGGATAAAGTAAAGGTGTGTTGCATACCATTTAACATGCAAAAAAATTCAGAAATTCTTCAATTTTTTTTTCTTAGGTCTCCTTTCCAAAATGCCTTGTCCAGTAAATGCCCCTTGGATTGTATGTTTAGCTTTAACACAAGCATATTCTGCTGCGAGAACACAACTGAGTTCTCTCTGACTAACGCTTTATGCCTTTGCAGGTGCACTGAAGCAAAGCATCGGCCCAGAAGTCTTTACTTCCAAAAGCGATTCTAGGATTGATTCCTCAGATAGGGCAATGAAAGTTTAAAATCTGCTTTTTTTTAAACGAAGAGCTGTATTTTAGCATTACTGCTGGAATACAAACTTTTATATCTTGCAGTTACAGCATTCTTATCATTAACTCTTTATCTTTATAACCCACCTCTTAAAGAACTGCGTAATTTAAGCTGATACGGGTATCTGAAAACTCTCTTTATTGCCTGTAGTTCTTTCTGTAGTTTCCGTTTCATGGCTCAAAAGAATACGATCTCTAACTACACTTTTGTTTTTACTGCCCTGTTTTATCAGGCAAACTGCAATTTTACACCTTGTTAAGGAAGCAAGGTGAGAAGAAAACCACGTTATACTGTTGACAAGGAAGATAAGACTATTATTTACCTTGACATTTTCAAGCAATAATATTCTTCATGTAACAGGATAAGAGATAAAGCATATCCTACAGTGATAATGCACAAATTGAAAGGAACTTTCTTCCACATGCTATCAATGCTAGTAAAGAAACTATGCCCTAGTGCAATAATCCTATATTTGAGCCAGTTCACAACGGACTGTTTTGGAAGAAAAGCAAGCCTCTAATTCAGTCACCTAAAGTAAACACATTTTATTGGTGCACTGCACTGGATCATAGACCATTTATTTAGGTGACTGAATGAAACAGGGTTTCATTTTCCTCATTTTTGATTTTTTTTTCTCCATTTCCCTTGGACCTTATTCTGACCTGCAGGAAAAGGCCATCTGAACAGGGAAGAGTACGTTGCATGCTAATGGTGGCTGGCCAGTGGAACTGCGAATCTGCAGAGGCTGCAAGATACTTCAGGAGTTTAATGTACTGCAAAATACTCTGTTTCAAGCCAGGATGTTCTTCGTCATGAAGAACACCAGACAGAAGGAGGAATTAGCCACAGCCATTTCTTCCTCGGAGCAAAATGGCATAAACAAAGCTGGAATTGAAATTTTAGCCCATGGGAAGAAATTAAACATACCTTTAATAGACTGAGATGTTCAGGTTCTGTGGTGATGACTGCAAGAGAATTGGCTGTTTGAAATATACAATAAAATGCATAAAATCATCACAGATTAAACTCATAAAATGCCTCTAGAAGAAGGAATTAAACTCAAGCTTATATAATTCAATTTAATTTCATCATAGTTTGTGTTATGTAGTCATCTAGTTTACTGGAATGTTCTTTAAATTTTGTCCAAACAAATTAAAAAAAAATAATTTAGTCAGTGAGGCTCCCACATATTCTTTGGGAGATTATTCCTCGTTGTTTGCCAGGCTGCTCTCCTCTCCTTCTCCCCACCTCCAATTCATCCTAAAATGTTCTTATTATTCTTTTTGAAGCAGCTTTAATTGAAAATTCCTCTTAGTTCTTCCCCCAACCTTTCTTTCTTTATCAGACAGCCAGAGGGCGAGGTGTATTAATAGCAGCTGCATGACTCAGAGTTGGTAGCTCAAGTGGATCCCTTTGCACTGAGCTTTGCTGTTTGGCCTCCCTGGCTACGTCGCCACCACGCTCAGGGAGCACCTTCACTTTCTTGCAAAAAAAAAAATAAATAAACTGCAAAAGCACAGAGGGGGCTGGGACTGCCTCAACCCCTCTGTCCTTCGGAAGAATTCTCCTTACTGCCGTTTTCTTCTCCATCCCCACTGGGATTGTGTAGGAAAAAATGAAAATATGTGTATAAAAAAAAAAAAGAAAAAAAAAAAGAGTGTGATTCCACACTTAGCGGTGGCTAAAGCAACCCTCTTTACCAGGAACTGCCTTCCAATATCACAACCTCAAAACTTCTTACCCCTCTAATTTTGCATCTTGTAGATGGATACATACTCTCACTCTCTTTATGGCTTCACCTAATTTTCTGAGAACCAACTTTTTTTTTTTTTTTCTGGCAGCTCTCTTATCATCAAGCCCTGCAATGCTCTCTATTGCAATGGCAGAAATAGCCAGACCAGAACTTTTTCTTGTTGTCTCTACAAACACTTTTACACCGTGAGTCTTTCCCCCGACCCGAGTGATGAAAAGGGAGCGCGGGTGCCACCACCGAGAAGGAAGAGGGGAGCAAGGGCCAGCGCTCTCCGCTCAAGAGCCATCACGCCTTCAGCCTTCCCTCCCCCAGACCGCCACCCCCGCAGCGCCGCTCCGTCCCCCCGCCCGGTGCCACGGCCGGCCCAGTGCCACCCTATCTGCCCCAACACCCGCACCGCCGCCGCGCCCACCGGGCCCCGACACCCCCCCCCGCCGCCTTCCCCACAGCCAGGCGGGCGGGCACGGCACCTCCTCCCGGGGCTTTGAGCGGGAAACACCCCCGCTGCCCCCCGCCCGGCTCGGACTCCACTGACATTTTTTCCCGCCTGCCCTGTTGAGCTCTTTCTCCGCATCTTCTCCTCGCTTAAGTGAGCGAAGAGCGGTCGGAGGACAGCTGCGCTGCCCAGCAGCTATCACAGGCGCACACACGGGCGGGCAGACCTGGGCTCCGCGTTTCCGCGGGGCACTCGCGGCTCCCGAGCACCGGCTCAGCCCCAGCGCGCAGGACGCTCCCTCCGGAGGGGCTGCAGCACGGTGCCGGCTCTGGCGGGCTTCGGAGCCGCCGCCATCGCCTCACGGCAACCCCGTCCCTCACCCTCCGTGTACCCCAGCCGGAGCCCTCGCCACCGCCCACTCAGGGCCGCAGCACCGCACCCGCAGAGCCGCCCGCGCGCTGCCAGCCCCTCCGCCGGCGCTACGGGCAGCGGCTTCGCGCCGCCTGAGGCGCATGCCCGTCCGCGCCGCGCATGCTCAGTGCGGGCGCAGGAGCGACATCTGGGGGGGGGGGGGGGATGGGGGGGAGAAATCTGAACGGCGGCGGACGCCGCCATATTGCGGAGCTGTCAGCCGCCGCCGCCGCGCTCGGCGCCTTGTCCCCGGCGGCGCCGCGAGCAGCAGCGGGGCGGTCCCGCAGCGCCTCCTGCCCCGCTGCGGCAGCGGAGGGGTGGGGGGGCACGACACGCGACACCGCTCCGCCCCAGGAGGAGCGGAGAGCGCCGCGACTAAGCACCCGACCCCGGGGTCTCGTCCCCTCCCGCCCCGTTCGTGGGGGAGCGGAGCCCCAGGTGACGAGGTGAGATGAGGGCGCGGGCGGCTGTCGGCGGGGGTGGGGGCTCCGCTGCCGCGGCGCCCCGGAGAGCAGCGCGGGGGCGGCGAGCCGCGGCCGTGGGGGCCCGCTCCCCCGCCGCGCTGGCGGCCGCCTCAGGCGGGAGCCCGCCCGCAGCCCCCGGGGGGTGGGGAGCGGAGCGACTTGTTGCGGCGGCGGGGCGTTGTGCTGCTCTTGTCCGGGGGCGGAACGACCGCCGCCGCCTGCGAGGGGGGCCCGGCCCGTCGAGCCCGCCGCCGGTGAGGGGGCGGCGGGCGGGCGCTTTCTGGGGAAGCCCCGAGAGCGCGGCCTCGGCCGGCCGGGGCCGCGCAGCCCCCGCTGCATTATTCATGACCTCGGGCGTCGCGGCTCTGGAGGTTACCGTAGACATGTGGCAGTCGGGTCGGCCAGCTGACTGTGGCGATGTGGAGGAATAATAAGGAATTACTTCATAAACAAGTGCTGTGAAGCATCTGTTGCTGTCTATTGTTTTCAACAAATGCACGTTTTTAGAGTCCTCAAATACTGACCGACGTAATGGGCACAGCGGCCCTGAATGAGCCTTTGTGCATTGTTTTTTTTTTTTTGAATGGATTAACGTTTTGTACTAGTCGTGGGCTTTTGTAATTAACCTTGCCGCTTAAAATCTAGTGCAGATAAGGGGTTTTAGTTTCAACTTTGTGGAATTAATTTCTCTTTTGCCAGTTTACTTAATTCAAAGGTGAAAAACCCCAACTCTTTGGACTCCATGCCAACACAACTAATCACATCAGTTGTAAGGTGCTATTAAGCTGTCTTTTCCAGCCTATGTAGCACCCTTGTCAAGTATTTCATGTTACTCTTTCTGGTACAGGCTTTTAAAAAGATTCCATTTTTTAAACTAAGTTATGAGAGTTGCAGTTCTGAGTTTTAATTAATTCTGCCTTTGTGAGTGGTTTGTGTCGGGCCTCAGACGTGTCTCTGCATCTTACTCTGTTTTGTTTTCATCCGAGATGCTTGTCATTGTGTTCGTGTCACAGAAACGTTTTGAGGATGCATCTGCCTGCACAACACTTCACATATTCAGAAGACTGTAGAAATACCGTTGTTGCTGTCAGCTCTTATGTAGTGTATTTGCACAGTGCTGCTGGGCAATGTGCATTGTGAGGGAAGATGATATACAGTAAGATTATGGCTACTGCGATGAGGTAGTTTTGCGATCGTTAAAGATAAGAGACAAGTAGTAACTTTGTTGAATTATAAGACCGGCCTCTATTGATCTATTGATTTAGCATAAGAGGGTCTGTGAGAAAAATAAACTGCAAGTCAGTGCAATGTTCCCAGATAAGCAACTTCCCAGCGAATGGCAACTGCGAGGCAGTGGCGTGTTTCCAAGCTTTGTGCCAAAATGACACGGCCCTTCCATCAGGTTGGGAGACTAGAGAGCAAAAGTACAACAAACAGCTTTAGAAAACATGCAGCAAATGACATGGTGTGACATGTCAGGAGCTGTCCAGAGAGTGTTCCTTGCATGCTGACTGCAAGAAACGGTGTAAAAGCAATGTAGAGACAACAAAAAAGAGTTCTGGCCTGACTATTTCTGCCATTGCAGTAGAGAGCATTGCAGGGCTTGATGATAATAGAGCTGCCAGGAAAAAAAAAAAAGTGGTTCACAGAAAATTAGGTAAAGCCATGAAGAGAGTGAGAATGCGGATCCATCTACAAGAAGCAAAATTAGAGGGGTAAGAAGTTTTGAGGTTGTGATATTAGAAGTCAGTTCCTGGTAAAGAAGATTGCTTTACCCACTGCCAGGGTAGGTATATGGCCTTTCTTCTTCAACAGTCTTGCTCAGCTTTTTGAGAAGGGGTGCTTCTGTTGGCAGAGGCAAAGAGGGAAGTTGTTTAAGGTATTACTTCTTTCTATTGGTTGTGTTAAATACATCAAAGCTGTCCTATCGCTTTGTGTTGCATTAGGAGTCTGTGGGAGTAGAGGAAAGGGAGGATTTTCAAGTCTGTAAATGTAAACAAAGCTTTATACGAACTTCTGAAGAAAGTCCTGATTATTGAAAGATACTGATCCATTAAAGCAGCACTCAGTGTGTCTTGCACGCTCAGCAAGTTTACCCCAGAGCTGAAGGGGCCTAGGTAAACTCTTTCCTTTCAACATTGAAGGGCTGCATACGTGGGGTAACTTTACCAGTAGGCTAATTCTTAGCTGTGCTTCAAATTTAAAATCTTTTTCCTGTCTGCTTTAGACATTTATTAATCACTCTGTGAAATGAAATCTTCAAGTCATGTAATACAAGGAAAAACAAGTATTACATTTGTCCAAAAAGAGTTAATAATCCTTACACTAGAATATTTTGATTTAAGAGCTCTAGCTAGTGTACATGGAGACTGATGCGAGTGGCCAGTTAGTGTTCATAAGTTTTTCCTTTATTTTATGGAACTAGTTCTAGAAGACTTAACAGTGTTATTCAGAAAACATAATGCCTAATTTTGAAATGGGATATACCCAGGATTTCAGTTACGTCATAATTCTTTGCTACTTGTATTTTTAAGTAAAGGTTTACTTCACTTTGAAACAACAGAGTGCCTGCATCAGTCACACTTCTTAATTTCCATTTTCCCTTGTATCTCTGATGTACCTGAGAAGATCGGCCATCCTGTCATTGTAGGACTCTTCAAAACCTTAAAGTTATTTCAAATAGTGCAGTTGTGGGTGCTTTGAAGCTAAAATTTGAAGTAAGGTTACTAAACTTAATGAATATAAACTGTATGTAAATTGTGTAATACATCTATAGTATACCAGTTTATTAACTGGTAAAACTGCAAGTATTGTACGAATATTCTTTGGCTGGTCTGTGTTGCTTTTTGTTTAACTACTGTGTTGGCAACTGCCAAGTTTTCATTTGTACTTCTGAAGTTCTCAGGAACTCCAGTTTGGAAGAAACATAAATACATTTAATGCACAACAATTGTACTGGTTATATGGCAATTATTTTTCAGTGAGACAGCAAGTCTATCTCAGGTATTTTGGGAAAGGGAGGATTGGGGGAAATGGTGGTTTTAAGAAGATAAAGATACAGTAATAAAAAAAATAGTATGTAATACTCTGCCTGTGATATCTAGCACTGGTCAAATCTCAGTTATTACGTGTTAGTTATAGAATTCAGCTTTTTACTTTTATTTTTTTCCTTTTTTTTGTGAGATAGATCACTTGTTTTGGTTCCCCCTTGGTCTGCTTACATCGCAGACAGTTGTGTAGACAACCTTTCTGTCTGTCTGAAAAAGATACATGCAGAAGTAAAGTCTGTGGCGCATGAACTTCTTTATTGGACTGCAGCAAGAGTGTCATTAGGGAGCTGTTAGTGTAAAAGCTGATTGCCCTGCAGGCATTCACAGGCTGCTTTGGAGCAGAGAGGCGTTTTTGTAGAAAGCCGAGACCAGTTAGTCAGGTACAGTGGCCTGTAAGTTGCCTATTGCTGCCTCCCCAAAGAGCTAAAAGTTTTAGGTATCACAAAAAATGGAATGGCTTAGGACTTTGAAACAAAAAAAGTATATTAATTTTAAGTAAGTTCCTGTAAATAAACGAGTTGAAACTTCAGACACATCAATACAACTGTGGTCTCTCCTATCTGTATGTAAGAAAATAGATGATGAACTTCTTGCTAGAGATTAGGAGGCACACTGCTGAAGAGACTGCTTCTGAGAGAAGGTCCGAAGCTGTCAGATAGGGATCCTGCTTTTGAGGGCTGGTTCTCCAGCAGCCAGGCATCCTGCTGAAGCCTTCTGCCTCCTATCCCATCCTCACCTGACCTCAGACCCATGGCTATGTGTATGAATGTTTCCTTTGAAAACAGCTGCTGCATAAATTATTTGACAGAATTTTGGCATCAGGCATTTTATGCACCATCATTTTCTGAAGAAAGCGTTCTTTGTCATCTTTCAACAATTGCGTTATTTGTTGGCTTCTGTGGCATAACTGCAAACATGGATGATACTGATTTAAATATCCTAACTGCCTTGTAGTGCAATGAATTGAAATCACAGTTCTTAATTTCAGGAGAATTCTTGAAGTTCCGGATGATTTTTTGTTTGTTTGTTTGTGATGTGGAGCCTGCTGATATTTTGGTGATTTGGTCCAGAGTCCAGATTACTGTGAAGGTCTCGAGCGCTGGAGTGTTGTAGCAGTAGGAGCTCTGCAAAGTCACAACCCTGCTAATCCTGACTTGGAAGGGGCACCTTTGGGAACTGAAATGCCAAAGTGATGAGCCTTTATGTCTAGTAGGTCACAAGTTGGTTTTAGAATGCAGGAAGCAACAGGGATATCATTCCCAATCCCAGTTGGCTGGATTTTTTTTCCCTATATTTGCAATGCCATTTCACAGGAGCGTTAAGGTAAAAGTAAGTATAAGTAATTCATTGTTTCAAAGATAAAAACTTAGTAAACTGATATGATTGCATCCACTAAATATAAATGTATTGGAAACACATAAGTAGCAGAAGTGAACTCCCACTCCATTAATAATAGTGACAATGCACAATATTTTGCCTGGCAGTGATTTTTAGTTTCTTTTGGCCAAATATTTTCCTTGTATTTGTTTTGTTTTGTTAATGTTAGCTGGTGCCAATAATTGGGAAAGATAGGGTGTTATTTTTCTGTTCAGTGCTTACTTGATTTCAAATTTTGCACAATTTTAAGATTCTGAAATTCTTCATTTTTATATAGTTGTAATATATTCTTGCAGTGCTTTTGTGTGAATATATTGTTTTGAAATTGCATAACGTTTTGAGTATGAAAGCGTATAGACACAGGCTGATTTTTGCATTATATATAAAATGGAGACAGTGGTCTGTGAATTTAAGTTGTAGACCCTATCAGTTGAGTTTGGTTTTGTTTTTTTCCTTCCTTATAATGCAGCCCAAGGATTTTAAGATCTGAACTAGAAATAAGTTCAGCATAGTTGGCTCTAAATTTATTAAATTTATTTCCTTTTTTTTGGAAGAAGTGATAGACTCTCTTAAATTCTGTTTTTACTCTAGTAAAAGATATTACAGCAAACACTTCAACAACAAATACCTTGGCTATTACTTGTTTTGCATAGCTATTTTTTTTTTCTGTTGCCTGTGTACTGTGATAATTTATGAGTCCCTGGAGATCTGTGGGGCTGACAGTGGAACTTAATTTTTATTGCGTTTTGCAGAAGAGGATTCTTACTTTTAGCTGATAGCTTTGTTTTATTGCATGTGAACAATAAATGTTAATTCTGTAAACTCATTTAGATTACATGTCTACCAATTGTGATTTGATGACATAGACTTACCCTATAAAACTTTGTAGTCATGTTTCTGATTTTAAAAATTACCTTAAGGTTTTAAAATGTGTTTTCAAATAAGTAATTTAGGGTTGGTTATAGTAGTTTAACAAAATTTTTTGGTAAAACCCAAAGCAAAAGGCTGGGACATATTTATGGAAAAATTTGCAATGATAATATGTATGAGGGTATGACAGTCATTTTAGAAAGTGATAGACATGGTCTGTCTTAGAAAGACCTCAGAAAGTAATCAGTTGTTAACACAGATCTCAGCCTTCTGCCATATGCTCTTATTTGTCTCTTGGAGACTCGACTTATTTATCAGTTACCTCACCATACCCCTTCTTTTCAATGGTAATATAACTATAAGACATAAAAATAGTTGTACTACTTTCTGTTCCTTTTAGAACTGTTGAGTTGGCACGCTTGTAAAATGGTGGATGAGAATCTAATTTAGCTTTTGCATCGTTAATTAACTGAGTTTATCTCTAGGGCTTCAATCTGCCTTCAGTTTTGCAAGCAATGAGCCTCTGCAGTCAAAAAGGTGAACACAGGGATTACTACAGTTCGGAATCCTGCTTGCTGTTAGCAGATACTAGAGCGAAGCTTGTTTTGCTTTTTACTACTCTCTTGATTTTTTTTCTGAGGAGTACATTAGGGAAACCAGGGAGAAGAGAGGGCAATCTCTTCTCTGAGCTGGAAATGTACTGTCGAATTTTATCAAAAGCCAGCGCTGTAAGCTTGCAAGCACCCTCCCCTCCCCTTCCCGCCCCAGGGCCCCCTCCCCCCCCAAAAAAAGCTTTTTTGGTTAAAAAAAGAGGGGGGAGGGAAGGAAATTGCGCAAAAGTGCATACATATTTTTCCAGAATATATGGAACAGTATCTTAGAATAGTAGTCTTACCGATACTGTCCAATACTTTAGATTACTGATACTGTCCGATACTTTAGAATATCTTCTGTAATTAAAAAAAATTATCTACTGAATGTCTTTATGCTAGGCAAATGTAGTATTATACCTTTATAGTTGTGCTACATTAATTATATCATAATGAATATAACTTAAAGACACTGTTTTAATTTTTTTCAGGCTGATTTTTTATTAAACAAAATTTGCTCCGTATCTGCATTATACCATTAGATGTCGCTTTCTGTTATCTTTAGTCTGTACATTAATTTTTCTTCACCAGCCAACAACACTGATACTTCTTGAATTGCGTTTTTATCCTTTATCTCTCTTTTTCCAGTCTCTCTTTTCAAACATACCTCCACAGATTAGAAGAAGAAATAAAAATGAAATGCTCGTGCACCTTAGGTTGCTGTGCAAATGTTTCTGATATTTACTGTATTTTTTTGACAGGTTTTTTGGTATTTATTGACAAGAAGCAAAGAAAAATAACCTCTTTGTAAATACATATAACAGTACTTTATATTTGGATTCCTCTTTATGAATGAGAAACCATTTATACAAAAGCTTGCTTTTGATAAATGAATTACTCTAAATATTTTGTTTTTCTCCTTGTATTTTTTTTAAGCACTTATGAATATTTTACTCATCTGATACAGTCATGGAGTTATAATACTGGTGTCATGGATTGTTCTGAGTAGTATGTCACTTTCATTTTTCTTAGTATAAATGTAATTCCAGTTAATATTTTTGAAAGCAATGCCATCTTTGGTACTCTTTGCAGATCAGCAGCAGGACTGATTCATGGAAGTCATTACTTTAAAAGTGTGAGAGAAGGTGACTAGCTGCTTATACTTTCTGAGTTAGAATGAACTGAAAAGGAGACAGGATGCTATCTACCAATAACATTGCAAGCATATTTTTTTCAAGGCATAAAAGCTTTTTTGGAAGGGAACACAATAGTGAATACTTTCATTACCACGTAGGCATAACTTACAGCCTTTCTGCTTAAAAAAGAAAAGGACATAGCTATTTTAAGCAGAGCAGATTTTCTTCCTTTTTTTTTTTTTTTACTGTGATGGTATACTTGCATTTCTCTTCATTTGGGAAAAATAACCATATCATTTCTTCAGTGAGAGAAGCAGATGCTTTTATAGCTATGAAATAGTCTTAAGGCTTTAAAATTATGTTACATTTTTTCTTTGTTTTCATGATGTTTCAAGTTTGACTAGAGTTGACAGATTAAATTGCAGCTTTGGAGTTCCTTGTACAAATTTTGTTTCCTTGTAAATAATGTTAATGGTTTTTAATATTAGAAGATGTCTGATATAAAAAGTTTTTTTAAAAAAAAATTTAGCACGTGGGGAACTGTTGTCTCTTTATTCTGACATTAGTGGATTAATATTCTACAAAAAATAGAAAGGAAGTTACCACTTAGCCAATACCAGAATATACAGGTTTCTAACTTAATTGCTTTTTATGTCATCTACTGAAAAGTTTATTTTGTACATGTAGAGCACTTGTTTACCTGCTTTGGAATTTGTACTATTTGCTGTGATGTATGTGAACTTTGTTTTGATTAATTTAAAAACAACACTTTTAATTTTGCTTTTGACAGAAGGGGACAAAGAGTTTGTAGAAGGCTTAAGTGGACAAGAGACTAAAGAAAACAAGAAAAATGCCGAAACCAGTAAGTAGCTGTTTTCTTCCTCATCTAAAAGGTAACAGGGTTTTCACGTTTTAGAGTGGTGATCTTATAACACCTCTAGTTAGTTTGATGCTGCCCTTTCTTAGATTTCATAAGACCTGGTAATGTAGAATTGGAGTTGAGATAGTTTAATACCAGTATGTGAAAAAAAAATCAAGAAAGCTCAGTCCTGCAGGTTGCACGGAGCAGACTTGGGGATGGGGACAGTACTCACAAAGCGTGATGAACTTAGAGCCCATTTGGCTGGCAGGAGGAATGACTTTTCAGGAATTGTTGACTTTGAGATGGCATACAGTGGTTAATGGAGGCATAATTGCAGCCTGACTCGGTATCTGTGAGAATCAGTGGAAGGATTTGCTGCAGGATTTGGTAGGGGAAGACAGACCATGTGTAAAGTGTGACGGCAACAGCACTAAGTTAGGTGGTTGTTTTACCGTGATAGAGGGTATAACCCAAAAGGTAAGTCTTGAAGAGAGGAAATAGGCAATGTTTGTGGTCTCTTATTCATCTCACTTCGGCTGAGATAAGGGTTCATCCACTTTGTATCCAGGGGAAAAAAAAATCTCCAACTTTTGTTTCAATAATAGTTCTAGAATTCTTTGAGGAGATAATTATTCAGCAGCCTGATTGTTTTGCTATTGATGCGCTCGGGGTTTCATCTGCTGTGTGTTAAATGACTTTTGGTTGTCTCTTCCCCATGAATCCAGTGAGCAAAGCATTCAGAAAGGGACCCGAATTGTCAGGGGAGACTATTTCTATTCAACCCATTTGGTTTATGTAATAGCCTTCAGGCTTTCTTTGTTTACTGATGTTTCATTGAGGTAGTAGATTAGGAGCAGGGCAGATCTGTTACTAAGAATAAGTATGTCTGTGTGCATGTGTGTACATATATATACACATATATGCATACTAGATGTATAAAAGTTTTTTGCTATTAATCAGAAATTACCAGGGTAAATATTGCATGCCAGCGTTTGGAACCAGTACAGCTTAATGAATAATGCCAGCGTGGGACTGTCCAAGGGCTAGAAGTTCTGTTCTGAGTGTTGATGGTGGTCTACTAACTAAGTGGCTATACCATGTTGTTTCTCTATTTCTCCTCCACCGCTGCCCCGTGGACTTGGGGTGATATCTTAGCACTTTCTGAAGTTGTAAGCATTCATATCCTGCTCCCTTCTTACAGAACTGCACTGTTAAGGGCAGGGAAATGTGTTAGCAGCATACTGTTTTCTGATCTTTTTGAGTCCTGGCTATGATAATTGAGTGGTGCCTTTGATAGAGCTTCTCAATTGGAAAACTGCATTTTAAGAATAAGGCAGAAAGTCACCGTGAGCTCGTGTGGTTCCTGAGGTCCCCAAATCCATGCAGCTACAGAGCAATGAAGTCACAGAAGTGACTAGATGACTAGAAAAAAAGACAACCTGAGTGACGTTACATGTTTTTAAATTCTGGAGTTGGAACCGTGAAATTTAGGCAGGCAGGGTTCCCTCTATTTTAAGGACCTGAGAAAATCGTAGGAAATACAGTTTTAGGGTTGTTCACAAGAAGAGCAGTATCCTTAGAACTGAGATTGCAGAGGCGTTGGAAGAGCTCACAATCCACCCCAGGAATGGAAATTAGCTATCAGATCTTAGGAAAGAAGCTGGACTTGTGCCACAGATGAGATAATTTTTTTTTTTTCCCTTTTATGAGGGGCTTTATATAAAGAGTTCTCATATGTTGGGATGTTCTCATGTGTCACCTGATGATGTAGGCGCATGTGAGATCTTAGAATGAAGCAAAGTGAAAGAAGCCATTAAGAAATGAAATTAAATTGATTACACTTCTTGAAAAATGTTATATGGATTTCTTCCTGTAAACTACAGTTTGCTGTAATTATAATTGGTAACCAGTGAATAAAAAAGTAGCACATGTGCCAAAGATTAAGTAATTTTACCTATAAAAATCAAACCTCAGATTTTGCTCTGGTTGCTTCTGAAAGGGTAGATCGCTTTGGAGCTTTTCCCCTTCTTTGGAGACTTGTAAGAGCCTCGTCATTGGTTACATTTAATGAATCTGACATTGTTCTTTGAAGAGCCTTGCTGTTCTGCAAGGGTTTGATAGTACTGGACTGTAGAAGGTCTCTTGCTCTGGACATTCACTGTAGCTGTTACCAGTTGTCTTTAAAGACAATCCACAATAACCAAATGTACTTCTGGTCGAGAAGCTATTTGTGCTTCAACTCTTTGTTCTTTATTTTTGATAGCCATTGCAATAAGACTGTTAGCGTTCTGTAACTGTATTATTGGAGGGCTTTTAATGTGAAAACTAATGAAATAATCATGGATGAGGACTAAGAAAACCCTGTTAGCATAACTGGTGAGAATTTTGACAGTGTTACTTTATAGCTCTCTTCTTTGTATTATTGTATCCTATTTAGGTATATTTTTTTTTTCCAGATTCTTCTGTAATGATCCAGTTGTTAGTTTTCAGAAAATCTGGTTGCCTTGTAAATATGTGAACCTGTGCAATACAACTATAAGTGAATTCTCTCTGCATTTTTGGAATGATTTTTTTTTTTCGTTATGCATATCAAATAATTAAGCTATAGATTAGTTTAAACAAAATCAGTAAACAATAAATCAGAGAAAAAACAGTGGAATAGATTTCGGTTTCACTTTTTTGCTTTCACGTTAAGAAGTTATGTAGTACTTGAGGCAAAATTAAGTAAATGAAGACCAATAAAGGGTCTTGACATAGTTGAATTTTAAAGCAGAGATCTTTCATTTTTCCCAGAAGTCTCAGTCTGAAATAAGGTTCATGCCCCTGCGAATGATCTTCTTATACATGGTGGCAAAAGGTCATTGTTCTTACGTGTTTGGGATTTTCTCTCTTAGAGGCTACTAGATTAAATAGCTTGAGTGAGAAGGCTGTTTTGAAAGGGTAAAAGTGACTAATATGTTGTCCTGAGGTATTAAGGTAATATGTGTCTGAAAAATATACATTAGTGAAACACTTTCTTATTTTATTACTTCAGTAGAAAAGTCTGTTCACTTATGTCTGTGTTCATAATAAAGTGGCTTTCCATTCTTTTAAGCAGTTCACTCAGCATCGTTTAAAATAAAATAGTTCTGAGACTTAATATTCTCCGTTCTGTCTAGCAGTGCAAAATTAAGTTTCATTTATCTTCTTTTGTGATCCATCTAAAAAAAACTGGTGACTTTTTTGTTTCATTAGGTCTTTGCTGCTGTAATCAAAATTGGAGGTGTTAATAGGGCTGTTTTCAGTGCGCTTAGTTCTCTGCTTACTGAACCATAGAATATTTGTTGAATCTTATTTTCAGCGCTTTCTTCTGAAAAGAACAGATACAAAATGTTTCTCAGCCGTATGCCGTTCTCCCAGATCTGCACCAAATATAGAAACATAGAAACTAAAATTAGACATCGTTAGTTGCATAACTGTTAATCATTTCATAGGCTAAGAAGATTAGGTTTAATTGACTGAAATATTAGTTGCATTCATAGGGTGTAAGAGGAGTTAAAACTATCAGCTCTTTTTGCTGGTATTTTGCAGCGTTTTTGTGCAAGACTGCAAGGTGTGGAAGAGAAAGCGTTACGCTGGGTAAATGTCAAAGTTACTAAGATTAAAAAAATAATTCTTTTTTAGACTTCAACATTTTGCGATATTGTGTATTCAGAAGAAGTAGATATCAGATTCTAGAATAATGTGGATGTTTAAAATCTGAATTAATATTTACAAGATCAAGTTAAACTCTGTAAAGTTGTTGAATTGAAATAATGTATAAATTAACTTCTGACTAGAGTTGTTTTACAGGAAAATCTGAGATGTGTAGTGCAGTATTTGAATTATGGTTTGAATATATGATTCGTTTCTGCAGTATAAATAGGCAACTGATGTCAGTTTGGAGGACTCCTTTCTTTTACTTTGTCTATTACTAAATCTGTTTGCATTATTCTGTAGCCTTCTGTTCCTAATGCTGTTTAATTCTTACCTTTTAACCTTATCTTCTTCATTAATTTTTCTCTTGCATCTCTTTCTGTCTCTGCTTTGAGGTTGATAGGCAGAGTATGCTGTGTATATTCATACAGTGTGTAAAGCAGTGGGACCAATATACTGCTACTTCTTAACATAAATAATTTAATAAGCAAACTTGATATAGTAATCGACTGAACTAGTGTAAAGAAACTCTTGGAAGAAGCTTTTTGCAATATGCAATTTTCTTACAAATAAGAATTGCACTGGTTTCTGTGGCTTTTACATGTGACTAATTCATATTGCATTTATTAAAAAAAGCAAAACCACTGGAAACCTTTTTTCATGTAATTTTAAATATCTGTCTTAATAAATGTTGGTACCTACTTAGTGCTGGGCTTCCTGATGAAAGCTGAAGTGCCAGTACCAGTATCTGCGAATGATGGCTGAAGTACAGTGACAGGACATATTAGACTATTAAGCTAACAGTTATTTTTTTGTGCACGTTCCATGGAGTGTGTCTGCGTTCGAGGAGAGGTCCAAAGGTTAATGTGGTGAATGTGTAATACCCCATCAAATTGTGGAGGGCTGAAGTTAGGTACTACAAGGAAGTGTAGAATGTTTTTTTCCCCAAGTTCTTAAAGCAGTAAAAGAATACAACAAAAAATATAATTCTCATATGAAATGCACATGGATGTTTATTGTTACAGGTATGTTCATTGACTATAATGCTTATTGGTTTGGATAAATTCTTTTATAGATAAATTCCTTTAGATTGGTTTTTGTAAATACTATTTTGTGAGCTGTGGCAAATGTCCTCATAACCCATTAGCAACATTTGTTACCAAAACATCAGTTGCTCCCTTCACAAAGAATAATCAACATATATGTATGTGTTCTTCCCTCTCCCTTGACGGTGTTTAATCATTCTGAAGCAAGTCTGGTAAAATACAGATAAACTCAGGCTGCTAGTTCTGATGCCAAGGACCTGGATGAGCTCAAGAAGTGGGGCCCATGTGAACCTTGTGAAGTTCAACAAGGCCAAGTACAGGGTCTTGCACCTGGGTTGGGGGAATCCCAAGCAGAAATACAGGCTGGGGGATGAAGGGTTAGAGCAGCCCTGCTGAGAAGGACCTGGGGGTACTGGTGGATAAAAAGCTGGACACGAGCTGACAATGTGTGCTCACAGCCCAGAAGGCCACCTGTATCCTGGGCTGCATCAAATCAAGCATGGCCAGCAGGTCAAGGGAGGTGATTCTGCCCCTCTACTCTGTTGAGACCCCACCTGGAGTGCATCCTGCTCTGGAGCCCTCAGCACAGGAAAGACATGGACCTGTTGGAACGGGTTCAGTGGATGGCCACAAAAATGATCGGAGGGATGGAGCATCTCTCCTATGAGAAGAGGCTGAGAGAGTTGGGGTGGTTCAGCCTGGAGAAGAGAAGGCTCAAGGGAGACCTTATCTCAGCTTTCCAGTAACTAAAGGGGACCTACAGGAGAGATGGGGACAAACTTCTTAGCAGGGCCTCTTGCGACAGGACAAGGGGTAATGGCTTCAAACTAAAGGAGGGTAGATTTAGACTAGGTAGAAGGAAGACATTTTTCACAGTGAGTGTGGTGAAACACTGGAACAGGTTTCTCAGAGAGGTCGTAGATGCCCCATCCCTGGAAACATTCATGGTCATGTTGGATGGGGCTCAGAGCAACCTGATCTAGTTGAAGATGTCCCTGCCCGTTGCAGTGGGGTTGGACTAGGTGGCCTTTAAAGGTCTCTTCCAATCCAATCTATTCTATGTTTCTATAAGGTGAAGAAGATAACTGTCACAATGCAAGAGTTTAAAGTGTTATTATCTGGGAAAAGTTTATTACAAATAGATTAAAAAATATTTATATGTACACAGATATTGAGACAAAGCAGTTTTGTCAGAAGTAAGGAAAAACCTATACTTTCTGTAGTAACCTTTTCCAAATGTTTGGTGATCATTTTATGGTGAAAGGTTTCTGTCCCTGGCCAATTGTTTATATTGTTCAGTATAGGCAAATGAGCCAAGCTAAATAGTAATTTTAAAGGCTGTTGGGTAGGTTTTGGTATTCTAAACAGAGATTTGGTGCTCTGAAATAGAGCTCTGCAGTAGCGTTTTCCTAAACGTCCGAGAGGCTTTTTTTTCTGTGCTATGCTAAACTTCACTGTGTTCTTTATACTCTCTTATGGCAGCTTTGTTTATAAAACGCACTCTTAAAGCTACCCAGCTGAAAAAAACTTCATGCTAAGCATTTTCTTTCTCTTAGAATTTTTTTTTTTAATTAAAATTATTCATTAACCTGCGCTTTTATCTTTTCCCTTATGGCCTTTTAAATACAGCCAGTTCAAGTGTTACATTGCCTGATCTGTGGAGGAGCAGGGGAGGACCTCTCACCGCATGGACCTTGCCAGAGGAATCACAAAGTCTTTAGTTACCCAGTTACTACCCTACAATAGCATTTTTAAGTATTTACCAGACATGATCACCATGACATTTTATACTTAATATTTGCATAAAGATCTCTATGTCAGTGATAAGTGATATAAATTGTTAAATTGTTGCACCAAAAATAATGTTTGCATATAACCACTTTTTAAAGTTAAAAAAAAAAGGATGTTTGCTCAGGTGTACTCCTATGAGTCGCAGAACCACCTACAGAGTTTCTTGATTGGTTTACCAGAGTAGGATCCTTAGAAGGCATCTACTCAGAGTTCAGTCAAAATTGCATGTGAATATACCAAGTGAAACTTGTTGCAGCTCTTGCTGTGAGCCTGTGCACAGCAGAACGGGACTTGGCTTGTGACTGAGCAGCTGAAGTAATTGGCTAAGTCTTGTCTAGTGCTTTGTCATAGTTTCTGAAGTTTGATGGAAGATATGTAATCCTGGTGAGAGCAAGAGTGAAAAGTGGGCATTAAATGGGTCTTGTGGTATGAGCAGCGGTAGCCTTCCAACACTTGCTACAGGAAACCTTCATACATTTCTTTTGTCACCATTGCAAGAGCTCTTTCCTGTTTCCGTATTCATGTGGTAAAGTCGGTTCAGGGTAATCACGTTCAGATTAGTGTCTGTCTTCATAATTTGTGGTTCAGGTAATTTCCCCCTGTCACCAGTGTGACATTAGAAGTGTTGCTTCAAAGTAGCTGTATACCCAGCAGCAGATTATATGAGTGATAGCCCATTGCTGAATTTACCGTGCCTTCTTTCTCTGCCTGCGTTTTCTCGATTCCCTGCTGTATTTATAATGTGGGAATTTCCCCTGTGACTGTTCTTAATGTTGTTGGTTAGCTTTATTTTACAGAAAACACAGCTGACACCAGAGGTTTGATTTTGTTGAGAGCGTGCTGTGTGATGGAGGTTTGGATTAGATAAGTAAACCTTCTGGGCTTGGTCTTAGGTTTTCCCAAAAAGTAACCTCCTTATTTTCCATGCCCAGAAATAACTGAAGCTGTGAAACAGTGTTAGAAGGTTGTAAAAGCTCAGTATTTGTACACCAAAAATCAAAGTCAGTCCAAATGTCTTCAGAAGGAAGACGATCAAGTGTAGTGTTGCCTTTATGAGTCTCTTCTTAAATTACTCATATCATGAAAGGTAACATTTTAATATTGCTATTATATAATTTGCAACTTTCTTAGTAGAACTGAAAGTGTAAATATTAATTAGCAGTTGGGTGATCTGTGAATCAGAAATTCAAAGAAAAAGAAAATTGCTGAAGACTTAAGCAGTTACTGTAATGCACGTAAGTGAGCAGGTGTAAACTCCTGACGTGTATTTGTATCTATGGCAGATGGGGCAGTTGTGTACTCTGGTAGCACTTGACTTTTATTTGAGGCACTAACATCCAGAAGCGAACAGAATCTGTGTTGAGTTTGCCTCTGTATTACATCTCTTATTTTACTGTTTGAGTATTTTAGTTCTTGTGAGGGATATAGACTTTCAGGTAGTAGTTCTTGCATTTGTAGGAGATGACATTTGTTATAAGGATATTCATGGAAGAAGGTTCTGCCACGACTGTTAAGAAGTCTGCTGCAATTAGTTGAACTTGCTGTGCTTTGTAGATCTTCTGTGACGCTTCTTGTTTTGGCAATGGTGCTGTTACATAACAGAGTGCTTTGGCATTTAATAAACTTACATTTTAGCCTTATCCTTTGTAACTTGCTTCCTTGTAGCTGTCCTAAAGTAGACTTCATTTTTAAAATTGAAAAACTGCTTAAAAAAAAATTAATTTCTTGTAATTAAGGGGCAACCCTTCTGTGCTTAAACCAGTGCAACTGGCAGTGACTTAGACCTACTATTTAAAATGGGTTGTTCTGTTAGAGAATAAGCAATTTTTTTTCCCCTCTCAAAATGGGCAGAGTGAGAGAATCTACAGAAAACACTTCCCTTCTTCTGACATACACCCTCTAATTTTTTTTTTTTTTTTTTTTTTTTTTTTTTGCAATATAAGTTTACTATCTCTTACTCCAAAGCCTTCAACTCTTGTTCTTTATCAGTGTTTGCACACAACAAAAGTTTGCTAACCCCCTGCTATCTTCCTTGTTTGCAGGTCTATAACCCAGAGGTCCTCAGACTCCTGCTACTCTTGTCTTGTGTGTCGAAGCTCATGCCTAAAGTTGTTTACCTTGTTTACCTTGACACTAAAGAAAGGCGTGAACAGGCTTAATCTGTTGCACAAACTTCTGTCCAGTTTTCTTTTTCACACCTTAGATCTCCCTTCTGTGTTCTGCCTTGTGGAGAGTTTTCCAGACTCTCGCTTCTCAAAGTATTCCACCTGGTGGCAAAATTAGGGAAATAGTTAATGGAGGTGGCTTACACAGGCAGAGATCAAGTAGTGCAAGAACCTGTAATACAAGCCCTAATTTATTCATGTTTTATACTTTATAGTAGAGAGAGAAATTAGAATATATCTGTGGGCCTTAAATAAATTTCATGTTTCTGGTTTTTGCATTTATAACAAAGTAGATTTGACCTTTAACACTTTGTTTTCCTATTCACTAAAGGTAAATAAAATGTGATACTGTGGCAATAGGAATGGAAAACTATTCTAACAGTGCGAAGACAGTCCTGTGCATTTAGTACTGTGTTCTGTTTCATGAAAATTCTTACTTCTGTGTGTACCAGTTGAAGAGAAATTGGAACAGGCTGTTATACTTCCGTGTAAGAGAGGCATCCAGATATCTCCTGGAATATTTGACTGCTTGTTTTAGAATAAATGAAAACAATGACTGTCAGGAGTCAGCTAGAAAATGGTCCTCTATTTCAGGAGAAGGAAGAAGTTCATTGCAGAGCAGTGTTTTTCAGTCTGGTAGTAAGGGAATTGAATAGGATCAATATTAAGGGGAGCTAACTTCTATAGTTCCTCCTTACGTTGATGAAAAATCTGCTATTAGTCTGTCTTGAGGTATACAAGCTCTAGTCTTTAAGACCATTGAACCTCTCAATTTTAGAAATGGCAGGGCAGGAGGCTGCATATCTTTTTATATTGCTGAGTATAAATACCTTAAAATGATACATATATGACTAGAACTTCTTCTTTTGTACGCATTTGGGAAACACACTGAAAGTGCCCAGTAGCTGAATGTCCCAGTGTTCTTGGAGTGTTCAGTAGTTGTGTCAGCTATCTCATTAAATTGGTTTTGAACTTTGTCCCCTGGTTTGACCATCAAACCTAGTGTTAATTATTGTCCTGAATATGTTTTTATAATAAAGAAAAGATGAGACTTTTTGCAGATTCAAATTTCCCATTTTTATATCTACGGTATTCTATGTGTATACAAGACCATCCAAGTTGTTGAATTTACTTGGCCATATATTGTTTCTTACAGGCTAATCACAGCATATAGAAGCATTACACTGTTACAAGATGATTTAAATATTACTTTATTTTCTGTAGATCAATGTCAGAGTAACCACAATGGATGCAGAGTTGGAATTTGCCATCCAGCCCAATACAACAGGCAAGCAACTCTTTGATCAGGTAACTTAAATGTGTCTCTCTGTATATATGTGTACAAACACATAAAACTATTGTGGGCATTAAGGCATAGTTTGAGAAAGTGGAAGCGTTGTCATGTGTAGATTATGTTTTTTCTTACATTATTTAAGCTATGCGCTCAATTATTTAAACTTCCTCATTTCTTCTTATGGAAAGTATTAGATTCAAAGAATAATTTCTGTGTAAATGGGTTAACAGTGAAGCTTCAGTTGAATCATGTACAGAACTGCTTTGAAATCAATGGTATTTTTTATGTCTAATCATCATAGTTGCAACTGCAATATAATTGTTAGAATTACAGGTATGAGAATTGATATAGACTTCACTATTTAATAATTAATGTAACAATAAAAGTTCATTAAGGAAAGCTAACATCTTTTAATTTTTTTTCCAAGAATGGAAGCTGTAGATTTTTTTTTTTTTTACTTCCTGAATGTTAGAAAAGTAATGTTGTCCTATGATGCAGTTTAAAAAAAAAAAAAAAGTGGAAAAGTGAAAATTATGGCTTTAATGTGCTTATGGATTTGCAGAACTCTCAGAACTACACATTCTCACTTGGTAGTGTCTCTGTCGTACACCAGTCAAACGGGCTAAATGAATGATTTCTTAAAAAGGGTTGTTCTCGCATTCGTTTCATGCGATGTTAGCCATCAGAATCTTGAAACAATTCTTTGATCTAGGTTGTGGAGCGTTCTAGAAAATGTTGAAAATAGAAGCTAGCCAATGTGTCATCTTGGTTTTTCCACAAGAAACCAATAAATACATTGCATTATCTAGATCCAAGATGTATGAATTTAGTTAAAAATGCAAAAATATTTGAAATTATTTTTCAAGAACAGTTTAACCATATCAGCAATTGTGTCTAGTAGAACTGTTGTTTCTGTCCACTCCACTTTAGATACTTAAGGCATGTAATGATGGGTATTAAGAGAATGTAACACATTGAAAGAGTTCTTTAAGACTTTTGATTAAAATTAAATTAATTTTTAATTAAAATTAATTAAACTTTTAATTGACCTTGAAGAGTTGATTAAATGTCTTCGTATATAAGTTGAAAGGAGGAGAATGTTTATTGCTTTGTAACACTGAGCTTTTTCTTTTAGATGAACGAAATTTCATTTGCAATTTTTGTTTGAAATGACTGTCTGACTCTTAAGCTCCTACCCCTCGCCCCTTTCTCTAACATGAGTAGCAGTATATCTTCAAGCCTCTACATCAGAATAGACTTCATGACTCTTACAAAGACTTCTTGAAGAAAGGGGCTGTCCTACTTTTTGTCTAACCAACACCACCATCGAATAGAAAGTATGGTATTCTCTGTGGCACAGAAGCCTCAAGCTGTTAACTTGTCTTTTGCCAACCTTTGCTATCTTCTGCCATGCAGCGTTGGGTGGGGTGACCATCTAGTGTGTAACGTCTTGCGCCCAGGTAATCAGGTTCATGCAAATTGGGGCATTCACAAGCCTGGAACAAAGATACAGCTCTCAATTCTTTTTCATGCTCTCTTCAACTTTGTTCCTTGATTCACTGTCTGGCATTTGACATCTCACCGGCTCTTACAATCGACTACTGGAAATTTAAATTGAAAAATTGTTTGGTCAAGCAAAATCAACCAGCATAGTTGCGTGTGAGGAGAGAAGCATTTTCAGCCTGATCTTAAATTCATATATGAATTCCACAGAGTAACATCAAGAGCTGAACTGTATTGCAAAACCAGCATGAAATTTTCAGACAAAGTTATGCTGTCTCTCTATAGAAAGAGAGTTGAATACAACTGTTATTGAGAGGATTAGCCTTCAAGGTTTACGCAGAAATTATGGTGGACTTGACAGCAGACTTGTTGGTTATTGCTTGCAGAAAATAACTTCTCCATGAATTTAGCTGTTGTCTAGTGCTCCTCTATGGTTTTGATGAACAACTTGCCCTTTTTTTTCAGTCAGTGGTTCTTTTAAGCTTTTAATTGGTGTTTTCTAGAGTTGTTGATTTGCTTCCCATTCCATGTGTGTGTTTTCATTATCTTCATCTAGCAGACAAAAATTCAGCATTTGATGTCTCTGGCTTTCTCTTTTCTATTCCATTGTGAAACTCAGTAAAGATCTTATTTATTGCAAAACTCCATTTTTTTTTTTTTTTTTTTTTTTTTTTTTTCATTTCAGAAATTGTCTTAACAGACTTATCATCAGTCCTTCTGTCTATCCTGTCAGTTGTCAGAATGGGCAAGAGGGCATCTGTCCTCCTTTAGTCAACCAATGTAGCATCCCTGAGTCTGCTAGGACAGGAGGAACCTGTGGCGCCTCTGTTGCCACATGCTAGCGGTAATGGTGGGGGTTGTTTTGTTTTCTTGTTTTCAGTAAGTTGTTAGTATTGAGCATCAGTACCTCTGATTCACTGTAGTTGCCATTCAGAAAGAATTGGGAGGGTTGTCGCCTTTATTTCAAGCTACACCTCACTGTCCTTTCCAGATACCTCAGAAGCCTCCCTTACGATCTTTTTGGAAGCTGACTCAATGGAATTCTTGCTAGGTTGTCTTTATGTGTATGTCTTGATTTGCCAAAACACGTCTATTGCTGTGGTTGCTTTTATTCTCCCAGAAGTTTTTATTGTCTATTAATAGTCAAGTTGTAGGATGTGATGGTGGATTAAGCTGTTTTACAGGTGTGATTAAGACTTGCCTAAAGCTACTTCATGAATGTTTTGAGCCAGAATCAAACTCCTAGGTTTCCCATTGTCTACTTTTTTTCTCATATTACACGACTGCAGTGCCTAAGTGCTTATATTATCTTGGAACAAAGTTTCAGAAATTTTTTTTCTATTTGCTTTGAGCTGAGAGGCAGTGATAGATGGTGCTTTTTCCTTATTTGTGGAGTCTGAAGTAAAACAGGTTAACGTGTAAGCTGGTTTTGGTGTTGATTTGCAAGCATGTGTAACTCTGCAATGCAGTAGACAAGTTTTCTGTATTTAAGTAACGTGCAACGTGCCCATCAGTTGAAGGGCCGTAGTTAGCAGGTGAGAGCAAAATGTTTTGACGTGAGCATAAGCACTTGTCTCTTTATGCCTTACGGGCAGAGCTGTTGAGCATCTGCCGTTCTTACTGACTTACGCAGCTCAGAGAGAGCTGATCAGGTACAAAGGCTCCACTTTGACAGCTGCAAAGAGCAGAGCATTCTCAGAGTCATCTGATAAAGCACTAAGTAGTTTGATCAGCATCATATAGGAGATCTGTGCCAGAAGAAGCAGCAGGTCTTTTAATTTAATGTTACACAGGACCATGTTAGTAACGTAAACTGGTTCTTAACATTTCTTATGTTCTAAAGTAAATGATGTAGGAATTCTAGAGAAAATAACTCCTCACTAAAGGAATCGGTTGGATTCATGAACATTGTCCGTTCTGTGCTTTGGAGCTTGAAGGTGAAAGGGTAGAGGAGGAAAAAAGGTGCACTTGAGTGATTGTTAAGTAATAATATGCAAGGCATCAGAAGTTGGTTTGCACAGCTATCTTGTAACGTTTTCTAATTGTCAAAATTTTAATTTTGCAACCCGATAGTACTACTTTAAAATGGAGGAGGATCTATGTGTAAAATTCTATTTACTTCACATGCATCTGAATGCTTCCATATAACAGCCTTCAGTAAACCATCTTGCCAGCATGGTCCAACCTGAGAACATACGTAAGTACTGTCATACTGAGTCTTTTGGAACCAGAGTTTACAGTTATTTAATATTCTTTGCTGGGCCTTTCTGATTAATTGCTTATTGAATCCACGTGTACTTTTACTATGCAAAAGACTTGTAAGATAGTTGCAGTTTCATTATACTCTGTGTAGCAAAAGTGCTGCTTCTTGTTTGCTTTGAACCTGCTATCTGATGATTTCTGTTGATTCTCTTAATTCTTACATTATGAGAAGTAATGAATAATCATTCCCTGTTTTCCTTCTACATGCCCTGCAAGTTTTTAGACCAATACCATATTTCTCCTTTCCTCGTTTCTGTCAGTAGCTTTAGTTCTTAGCTATGCAGAAAATTTTTCATGTCAATGATCATTCTTCTCAGTGTTTCTGAAACACTTCCAGTGCTGCAGCATCCTTTAAGTTGATGTGACCAGTCCGTATGTAGTATTAGAGATTTGGGAATACCATAGGCGTGTATAGTAATATAATGGCTTTGTTGCTTTTTCCCTTTACAATGAGAACCTTATTCGCGTAATAAAGTTGCTGTCTTTTATGCACAGTATTTTGTTTTTATTAAATACATTCTTTTATTGAGGTTTGTCTTCCTTTTTACTGTTCATTGACAGATCTTTATGTAAGATTTTCTACAGCAGACTTCGTCACATCAGTTTCATCGTTTTTTACAGATCACATATGAAGTCCTGGGGGACTTCCCTAGTGGTTACAAAAATCTGTTGTGAAAACAGTTCGCTTGGTTTTTTTGCTTTCTTTTTAACTAGTATATCCATAAAAAGACCTTCCCTCTATTCAAGGACAATTTTGTTTCTTTAGTAGCCTTTGGTGATAGACCTGATCAGAAATCTTACAGGAAATCCATGCATGGCTTATCAGCTAGATCGTCCTTATGCCTTTTATCATTAACTCTTAGAAGATCTTAAAAATATTTGAAGGAGGTGATTCATCCTCATTACCTCATACTTGTCCATAAGGATTATTCTTTATTATAGTTTCACCAATTGTCTTCTGTTGAAATAACCTTACTTGTCTGTAGGTCTGCAGATTACTTCCCAGATGTGCTTTGAAATATCAGGGTCCTTGTACTACTCAGGTGCTGAGTTTGATGTATGCAGTAATCTGCACACTCCAATTAGTAGTTTGACAACACGGTGTTTGAATTTATTTAGAACTCTGAGCTGAATGCTGTTCTGAACCTGATGTTTTGCTACTATTTTAATTTTTTTTGTTCTTTTAAAACTTGATTACACTTCAGTTTGAGATGGTTTCTGTAGCTTCGTTACCATAAAAAAATCCTGTTGTAGTGATTACTGATGATTATGGATCATTTATCTTTAGGTAGTGAAAACTGTTGGTCTTCGTGAAGTCTGGTTTTTTGGGCTACAGTATGTGGACAGCAAAGGCTACTCAACTTGGCTGAAGCTAAATAAAAAGGTAAGAATTCCCTAATATTAGGGAAGTGTACAGTTTGAAGTATACTTTTCTAAGGGTTGCTGCTTTACTGTTGTAGGTGATACACAGCTGGCTTCAAATTTAGTTGAAAAATTGCTTTTCATTTGCTTTAAATGGCAAAATACCCTGTTAAGTTTGGTTAGTTATAAAAGAATATGCAAAGCTGCATCAACATTTAATTTGAGAAGGAGATGCCACTTCCTGTATTTCCAGTACCATGGTGATGCATGTGTTAGGAAAACTTAAATTCATATGATTTTCCTGTTTTCATGTAGCAAAATACAATAACATAAATGTTTTACAGTTAGGGGGGTGGGTGTGTGTGAGAGGTATTTGAGCTTCAGGAATTTGCATGTCTACAGCTATAGATCTTTAAACAAGGCAGCAATAATAAGTCTCCTAAACTTCTGTTTAGGTGTCTAATAGGTAGACTGTAGGATAATTTTTGTTTCCTTTTTCCCCAACAGCACTGAGCACCTTGTATCTCCCAGCTATTGGGAAGCAGGTCATTTTACTTTAAATTCTATTATGAATTTGAGTGGTAACTTTTTGTTTTGACTGTCAGGTTATTAATGGCAATGTTTAGAATAAAGAGATTTTTTTCTTTTTTGAGTTGAACTTAATAAAGAATACCTTTTTTTATCTTCAGTGTTAGGAGGTAAATTGGAAAGTTTTTAGGAGCAAGTCCCACTGTCTGCATTTATATAATCTTTACTTCTCTTTTATGGTAAATCCAGCATGTTAAACCTGCTAACCACCAAAGCTGCCTTCTAGAATTTGATAGGTGTCTTGTTTCATATGCAATAAATGTTGTTGTGCTACAGATATTTTTGTTAGCCCTAATGAGTTGCCTCCAGTGGTTGGAGAGTACAGGATTTGGCGTATCATTTGTGAAAAATGCAGAAGACGTGGCTCTATGGAAGTCTTTAGCAAGTTAAATTGCTGGTGCAGTACAGGAGCAGCAAGGGTGTGCTGATTTCATTAAGTTAGACTAAGGCAGTTATCTTTTTTTTTTAAGCTTGTAACATTTGATTCTTAAATGCATCATCATCATAGGAAGAGTGGGTTAGATGAATGGACAGGAAGGTGGATAGATAACTGGTTGAAAGACAGAGCTCAGAGGGTCGTGATTAGGGGCACAGGGTCTAGTTGGAGGTCAGTGACGAGTGGTGTTCCCCAGGGGTCAGTACTGGGTCCAGTCCTCTTCAATATATTCATCAGTGACCTGGATGAGGGGATAGAGTGCACCCTCAGCAAGTTTGCTGATGACACAACACTGGGAGGGGTGGCTGAGACACCAGAAGGCTGTGCTGCCATACAGAGAGACATAGACAGGCTGGAGAGTTGAGCAAAGAGGAACCTTATGAAACTCAGTAAGGGCAAGTGGGGAGGAGTAACCCCATGCACCAGTACAGGTTGGGGGCTGACCTGCTGGAGAGCAGCTCAGCTGAAAGAGACCTGGGAGTCCTGGTGGACAACAGGATGACCATGAGTCAGCAATGTGCCCTTGTGGCCAAGAAGGCCAATGGCATCCTGGGGTGCATCAAGAAGAGTGTGGCCAGCAGGTCGAGGGAGGTCATCCTCCCCCTCTACTCTGCCCTGGTGAGGCTGCATCTGGAGTACTGTGTCCAGTTCTGGGCTCCCTGGTTCAAGAAGGACAGGGAACTGCTGGACAGGGTGCAGCAGAGAGCTACCAAGATGATTAGGGGACTGGAACACCTCCCTTATGAAGAAAGGCTGAGGGATTTGGGTCTCTTCAGTCTGGAAAAAAGACGGCTGAGGGGGGATCTTATTGACACTTATAAATACTTAAAGGGTGGGTGTCAGGAGGATGGGGCCAGGCTCTTTTCAGTGGTGCCCAGTGACAGGACAAGAGGTAATGGGCACAAACTGAAACATAGGAAGTTCCGCCTAAACATGAGGAGGAACTTCTTTGCTTTGAGGGCAGCAGAGCACTGGAACAGGCTGCCCAGAGAGGGGTGGAGTCTCCTTCTCTGGAGACATTCAAAATCCGCCTGGACGCGTTCCTGTGCAACCTGCTCTGGGTGACCCTGCTCTGGCAGGGGGGTTGGACTAGATGATCTCCAGAGGTCCCTTCCAACCCTATGGTTCTATGATTCTATCATAAACTGGTTCTAACTTGTAAGTTACTATTTAAATATTTGCTGTAAATGCAGATAAGATCTGATAAATCGCGAAGTAGATGTGCAAATAAAGGGTTTTTTTATGGCAAGAGCACAACTAATCATTCACTAGTGAGATTAAAGTGAAATACTGTGTATGTAAATCAGAAGCAGTTGGACAACAATGAAAAGCGAGCAAAACTTTTAAAATTGACATCTGAAATGTTGACTATAGTACTTATGCTGTCTTACATATGTGATTAAACGGTTGCATTATATTTGCAGTTTTTGATACTTCCTACAAGTCAAGCAAACAGATGTATAATTTCATGCATAGTGAAGAAATTCTAGAGGGCCTACTAGTGCACATAAAATTAAATGTGTAATAAGGTGCTTGAGGAATCGGGATGTACGAGATTTATTTTATTATCAATGTACCTTTCAACAATCACTGTATTATTTGATGTTAAAATATAGTGTGTTGGATATAGTTTTGATTTTTTTAATACGTATTACAACTTTTTTTCTAGATCTTTATTGTGATAAATACAAATTAATGCAAGCCTACAAAAAATTTTTAAACAGCTTTCGAGTAGCATTTCAAAATTGTCTGATTTGTCCAGATTGGTCTACTTGATTCAGCGCCATGTGAACCTTTAGTGAGTTCCACAATAGGCTTGTCAGGAAGGACTGGATTTCAGTGTAGAGGAGCTAAAGAGTTGATTACTACTGAGTTAATTACATTAATATACCATTTAGTTCCCTTTTTATTTATTTCTTTATTCGTCTCCCTCAGGTAACCCAGCAAGACGTAAGGAAAGAAAATCCTTTGCAGTTTAAGTTCAGGGCCAAGTTTTTTCCAGAGGATGTATCTGAAGAATTAATTCAGGAAATAACTCAGAGACTTTTCTTCCTGCAAGTCAAAGAAGCGATCTTAAATGATGAAATATATTGCCCACCAGAAACTGCCGTTCTTCTGGCTTCTTATGCTGTGCAGTCCAAGTATGGAGATTACAGTAAGGAGGTACATAAACTAGGCTACCTAGCCAATGACAGACTTCTCCCGCAGCGGTAAGTGAGACTACGTATGTTTTTGCATTATCTGCTGTATATAAACTTGATTACAGCATGTTTTTTATCATTAAAATATTAAGTGATAGTGTGCGTTTAATGGTAGCTTTCTTAAGAGTGCATGTTTTGCTAGTAAAATTTAAGAGATCTCAATTTAGACTCTAAAGATGTGTCACAACCATGGGTTTCCTCAGACCTATTTCCTGTCCCATCCACAACCATCTGCACAGATTTAGTTGAACAAATTTCCAAAGTACTCCAAAATGATCTAATGTTCCTGGAGGCTTGCTTCTGCTAAATTAAAATCAAAATACTTTAATGTAGAAGCCATTAAGATTAATTTGATACTCGCTCTTTTTCTTCCGTACTTGATGTTTTTGTACACTTAAATGATAATAATTTCCTAAAAATAATTACAAAGTGTATTGCAAATAAAACATATTACAGAAAAAAGCTGTCCTGGGTGGAAAACTTAGAAACTAAATTGTTGCCATCGCTGTTGAGTATAAACTCTCCTGTATCAGTCATTCATTTAATTGGTTAGGAAAAGTGAGCACCAAGATTATCGTTCTGTTTATTTACATAACTGAAACCGTGCCCCTGGCATGTTTGGGCAGCAAGAGAAGCATTGCAACAGAAATGTGCAAAGTTAGACAATTTTGTTAGTGTAGGTGAATCCGTAGTGATGTATCATGGACAAACGTGTGCTTACTAAATATGTAACACTAAAGCATCCTCAAAGAAATGAGACCCGTAGAATAATTTGAGATTTCTTTAAAAGTCATATTCTTTGTCTCTTTGGCTTGAAGAGTAAAAGTCAAAACTCACTTACTAGTGTAACTAAGCTTGAGAACTTTATAGCAAGCAAAAAAGCATTTCAAAAGGATTATGGTGAAGTATTGAAACAGATATTCCTGAAAATGTTTCATTTTTTTAAAAATCCTGGCTAAGAGTTTGGTTTTGGCTGTTTACTTCCTTCCTTGTGACAGTGAACTCTATACCTCTTTCTAGAAAAATACCCTTTGTTAGGAAGGCAGCGAGATGTAGAACCTGTAAAAGTGTCATTGCAGAATATGTTAATTCACAAATCTTGAGTTTTGCTCAGTTATGATGACAGTCTGTGAACAGTGGAGTGCTTGTGTATGACACAAATTCAAATATTTAAGATGCACCTTTTCAGTAGACAAATGTTCAGATGATTTCCCAGCATACGCTTTCAACCAGTCGTGTGCCAGTCCGCACTGAGCGAGCTCGTAGTTTTTGTATTCATTCTAGCACAGTTATTCCTGTTTTGCCTCCTGTTGCCATGAGATTTGCCAGAAAACTAACAAGTTCGTCATAAAAATACTTTAGAACAATATACAGTATAATGTCAAAAATATTTATCTGTTTCCCAGAGTAGACTAGCTTTGCAAAATTTTACTGAAAAGGGTGAGAAAAGATTTGCAGTTCCCATTAATTATAGAGTCTTAATGTTCCCCTGTCAAAACTACTGCATGTTTTTTGTCTCAAAACTATGAGCTCGGTAGCAACAAGGCATCGGGTCCTTGCTTGAGTTATTCTGTTGCAATAGTCCTTGCATATCTGCTAGCGATGTGTCATCAGTAGCATGTGAAGCGAGAATGGAGGGGCCCAAATGACAAGATGGCTATCGCCAAAGACATTGCCAGCTTTGTTCAGAGTATCATAGAAACGCAGAATCGTTTGAGGTTGGAAGGGAGCGCTGAAGACCATCTAGTCCAATCCCCTCACTCAGAGTCACCTAGAGAGGTGGTTGATGCCCCATGCTAGTCAGTGTTTAAGAGGCATTGGGATAATGTCCTTAATAACATGCTTTAACTTTTGGTCAGGCAGTTGGACTAGATAATTGTTGTAGGGCCCTTCCAACTGGAGTATTCTGTTCTGTTCTAATTACAGCGGGTTGCTCAAGGCCTTTTCCAGTTGGGTTTCGAATATTTCCAAGGATGGACACTGTGGAACCTCTCTGGGCAACCTGTTACAGTATTTGACCACCTTTGTAGTAAAGAAATAAAATAAAAAACTCCATTCAAGTATATTTCACTTCATAGAATCATAGAATTCTATGAAGTGAAATACACTTGAATTGTATTTCAGTTGTGCCCATTGCCTCATGTCTCCCAACTCAAATTCAGCTCAAAAAAGAGGAAAGTGCAAAGAATTTCTATAGAAGTAGAAATTTAAATTAATTTGGAAAGCCCAAGAACGCACAAGTCAGCATGAGGATGACTAAGTGCTGGCACAGGTTGCCTGGAGAGCTTGTGGAATCACCGTCCTTAGAGGTATTCAAAGCTGTCTAGATGTGGTCCTGGGCTACTGGTTGTAGGTGACCCTGCTTGAGCAGAGGGGTGGACAAGATGACCTCCAGGGGTCACTTCCAACCTCAACCATTCTGTGAAGAGCTTGGGAGCAGGTCTCTTATTTTCAGATGGGACCTTGTGTGACATAATCCTGGGATAGTGTATTTTGCAGTATCCTGTTTTGTCCCTTGCTTTTGAACGTTTTGTGAGTATCTGCTAGAGGAGTAGAAGAAATAATGGTGGAAAGCAGCTCACAATGTAAATATCACAACGTAAAAGTCAGGCCTGATTTAATTATAGAACTTCTTTAATAAATTAACATTGTCCTAGAAGACTTGGATTTAATTTTTTTTATGTAATGGCAATCATTTACAAGTTTCTTTCAGATTATTACAGCCGAAGTAGGCTGTTCTACTTTGAGCATTCTGTAACAGGCTTCTGTAAATATTATATTTAGGGCTTATACTTATATTCAAGGCTAAAGATGAGAAAACAAACAAAAAGGATGACTTGTCATTGCATGCTTTTGTATTGTTTAGCTGTGAACACGTCAGCTTTGTGCAGGTGCAAAAACTAAAACCTCTGCCTCACTTTTGAGGAGGAAAGCCTGTTGATAGGGATGCATGCTAAGCAAATCAAAATGTGATATGGGTACCACTGAAAAGTGCGCTTCGCTAGATATGGGGCAGAGTAGCAAATTGAGTGACAGAGATCCTGCAACAGAAGAAACATGCGCTAGTATCTTCTGCATCACTCAGTCTGTACTTTGCTAAAAATGTAGGGAAAAGTAGTAAATACTTACTTTTCTGAGTGAAGAGAACTTACTACTTCAGTAAGTTTATCTTGCAGTCTCTCTCTCTCTCTCTCTTTTTTTTTTTTTTTTAAGTTGCCCTTCAAAATACTTTCTCTAGGAATGCTTGCAATGCTGGATGCATGGAATAAAAGCATAATAAAGTTATCATATGCATTTGATTTCTTACTGCAGTACTACATTGAAAGTTCTAGTAGGTGAAAATAAATTCCATCATTGCAGCCTGCTGTAGATAAATGTCAAATAGTTTTCTGAAACTGCTTCACTATTTATTTCACTTATTTAAAAAAAAAAGAACCAACAAAAAAACCCTCCAAAACCCCCAAACTAGTCTGCTAACTTGTCGTAATGTTTTACTTTTTTCTTTCAAGTGACAGCAGAATGACAGCTTGACTGTATCTGTGCATACCTAGAGATTAATTTTCAGCATTGTTGTACGAGGATTTTATGGGTCTGTATTTTCAGGTGTTCCAAACGTTACATTTTATAACTTTACTGAAACCTGAGACATGCCATGTTGTGACTTTTATTTTACAAAGACTATAGAATACCATGAAAAAAGAAGTGATTTCATGCTATTTTAACAGTGTCTTTATTGAAATACAAAGTTTCTGTGTCTGTTCAGGTTAAAAAGATGAGGAGTGTATAGGAAGTCATGTTTAAGCTTATTCAATTAAAGAATATGTTATGCTGCATAACCAAACTTATTTTTATAACTTTGGAGGTTAAATAGTTGTCGGTGTCACTTAACAGAAACAACTTTTATTCACAGCGTGTTAGAACAGCACAAACTGACAAAAGAACAGTGGGAAGAAAGAATACAGAACTGGCATGAAGAGCACAGGGGAATGTTAAGGTAATTACATAAAAAATGTTCCAAGACCTTCCAGGTTTGCTGTTACTATTAAGATGTATTTTGGGAAGCAGCATATTTGTTTGGAAACTGCTTTCTTTCATTACGACCAGGGTAGGCAGTTATCAGAAACTTTCATGAAAGCTTCAATGAGGGTTGAGTTTCCAATTAGGTTATTGGCTTACCTACATGATAAGGTTGTCAACTGCCTTTGTCCACAGTTGCCTGCCTCTAAAATATATTTAGTATTTCTTTAGCTCACGGGTTGAGAAGACAAAGTGTGATGATTGGACTGTACTTGGGTGTACTACAAGTACCTGAGTCAATGTACGCATGAATTTGAGAGAGAGGTTTAATTCCGAACTAAATTTTACACTAACAATTTTTTCTGCAGTTCCCTTATTCTTACAGTGTACTTCTGATTTGTCTACACTATGCCATTTTTTCCCCTTCTTTCATCAGGGAAGATTCTATGATGGAATACCTTAAGATAGCACAAGACTTGGAAATGTATGGAGTCAACTATTTTGAAATAAAGAATAAAAAAGGAACTGAATTGTGGCTAGGAGTCGATGCTTTGGGTCTGAATATTTATGAGCATGATGATAAGTAAGTGGCTAATACTCATTTTGCAGTCTATCCTAAGAGATCCTATCTGAGATTATACAAAAAGCAGCTTATTTTGTGTTCGATAAAATTTAGCAAAACAGGTTCTCAAAGACCTTTTAATCTATGTAAAAGATAGAAAAAGAGAGATAGATGTTAACTGCCAGAATATTTGAATTTAAAAGATTAAATAGGGATGTAAAAGAAGGGAAAGGAAGGACAGTTCTGTTCGAAACTTAAATTTATGTTGCTTAATATGGATGTATGATAGCTAAACCATCTTTATATGGTTTCTTTCTGTACTTTTCACTCCCTCGAGTCTTCCTCTTCAGTCAGGATGAAAAGGACATTGAGAAGCTGAGCAACATATTTAATGAGAAACGTTCTCTAAGAGCAGTGACTAGGATTGTAGCTGTTAGAGCATGAAGAACTTTGGTATCTAAAAGTGAAATCTTTCAGATATCAAAGAAAATAGATGAATCTTCTGCCCCGATGAAGAGATCAAATATTCTGTCCTACTTGAAGAGGGTAAAGCTGAAATGTACAAAACTTGAAGAATCTGAAAACAGAACAACAGACTTATTCTTTTATTTCTTTCCAAAACACTTATTAGTAGTATCTGATGTCAACAGTCCTTTCCCAGTGATTTGAAGTTAAACATGATGTTTCAAACACCAGGTAACGGCTGTGAGCTGAACTGAAACTCAATGCTCTTTGATTCATATACTCTGTAACAAAATTCTCTAAGCCTTAATTGCCATTAGATGGCAATATAACTCCTGAACAAAGGATATATTCAGAAAATTTTCAGATCAGATTAAATGATCAACCAATTTTTGGTATTCTTTAACACCTGATAGTTAGCAATCAAATATTTAAACATTTTCTCATGCTTGTAATTAAGATAATATGAATTGAAAAAATGTTCTGTGCTCGTGGAGAAAAATATTTACAATTATGCAGCTGGTGCGTAACATTGTAATGGTTTCTGAACTGAATTTATTTTACTTAAGATGCAAGGGAAATAAATTTTAACTTGAACTTTAGAAATGTAAGAACACACATCTTGCATCTGAGTTAAACCGAAGTACAGCATTGCTGAAGGCTAATTTAATTTCAGTCTCTGAAATGTCAGACTTTTCTCAAATTTAAATAGTTATTCTTTTCACTGAAAATAAAATTATCAATAGGTTATAAAGAATCAGTACATGATTGTGATGTTTAGCATCTATTTAATCCTAGTAGAGTAAGTCACATATCTAAATTCCTTCTGTTACAGTGCCATGTAATTTATTCATTATCTAATTTATTCATTTGATGGAATAATGTGTTTAAAAAAAAATAAAAAAATTGTCTAGCAAAATATGCTTGAATTGTTATTATGTTTTGTAAATGTAACTGTGATAGTGAAAATGGTACGGAGTTAAGACTTAGTGGACATAAATAAAATGCACGCCTTTGCTGCTTCTAATGAGAACTTTTTCTCTTTGAAGGCTGACACCCAAGATTGGTTTTCCTTGGAGTGAAATAAGAAACATCTCTTTTAATGACAAAAAATTTGTCATAAAGCCAATTGACAAAAAGGCCCCTGTAAGTAGTGCGTAGAATAGTATGCCTTTGTATATGAAGAGATTTAAGCCTGCAGGGACTTGGCGTTATGGCATGAGTAAATATTTTGTGACATTTATTGTTCTTGAATAGTCAGTAACCAAAAGGAAATTTTCATTGTCATACTGTGGTATGTTTATTTTCTCTCTTTTCGTTCTACTTGATACTTTTAAGATTTCTACCTTTTTTTTTTTTTTTTTTTAATTTAAATCAACTAATATTTTGTATTTTGTGATGTGTTGAAAAGCCACAGTGTAAGATGCTAAATTCTATGGCCCTCACCTCTGGGTTTTTTTTTTTTTGTATTAGAGCAGCATGTTTCATGAGGCTTTCTAGGTCAAAACTCTTCAGAAATAGAGTAAGAGATTAGTCTCACTTTTTTAGAAGTTTAAATAAATAATTTCATGTAAACTAGCTAGCCTCTACATGGAGGACTCCCTGTGTAATTTTGAATTTATCTTGCAAGTTCCTGACGCTAACTAAGTTTATAGATCATGGTGTTGTATTGCTCAGAGGATGAATGTTAAAATACTTTAAGTTTAAATTTAACATGTAATACTTGTAAGTTTAAATGCAAGCAGGCAGTAATGCTTTGTGTTTTGTCACAACTGTATTTTTAGATTAATGGATGTGCTGCCATTATTTTTGCTAGGATTTTGTTTTTTATGCACCCCGTCTGAGAATTAACAAGCGAATTTTGGCACTGTGTATGGGAAATCATGAATTGTACATGAGGAGGAGGAAACCTGATACAATTGAAGTGCAACAGATGAAGGCCCAAGCTAGAGAGGAGAAACATCAGAAACAATTGGAAAGGTAATTAACAAACTTCCATGAAACAGAAAAAATTCTTCTACCCTTTTAAGAAAACTAAGTCATAGAATATCAGACATCTTGGCATTCTAGAAAAGAGAGAGCTGCTTTTCTTTCTGTAATATATAAGCACGTTTGTGGACTGACATGGCTCACCTGTCTTAATAAAAAGCCGTATCTTTTTTTTGAGCTTTCAGCGTAGTAATAGTAGCTGTAGTGTTGTTTCTCGTTATGTTTTTGTGAAACAGTCTTAACTCTCTGTTGCTTGATCCTTAGGGACTTTTATACTCTACAGGTGAACCTTTAAAGCAAGTTCAGTGAAGAATGTCATGGCTTACCTTTTGTATATTTAAAAAATACTGTTGCCATTTCTAGCCCAGATGAAACATCAGCCATGTCTAAAATGCAGGTATAATTGTGGATTTACCTAGTTGAACCATAACCAGGGTTGCTAATCAGTTCTGTTCATAAATTGTTTTTCTGTACAGTATTTTGAAACAGAAACTTTGTTGTTCTTGCATTTTTTGTAAACTGAATTTGAAATATTTAAAACTGCTTGCTTCTCTGCTAGCTGAGTAAACTGAAAAATAGGCTATCGGCATCTTTAGAGTAGAATTTAATTTGTTTGAGGTTAAAAAAACCCTTTTACTGTTTGTTTTTTGGGTTTCTTTTAGGGCACAACTGGAAAATGAGAAGAAGAAAAGGGAGATAGCAGAAAAGGAAAAGGAAAGAATAGAGCGTGAAAAGGAAGAATTAATGGAACGCTTAAGACAAATTGAGGAACAAACAATGAAAGCTCAGAAAGGTGAGCTCTTACTGGTACCAGATTTCTTATATCTGATGACAATGTTTAGTTCAGTTAGGTAGTTCAGTTCCACAGTTCTCTTGGTATGGGTGAGTGTTTTGTTGTTTTTTTTTTTTTTTTAATTTATTTCACTAATAATAACAAGAATTTAGTGGTGTATTATTTAAGAGAGATTCTTTTTCAATGTTAAGAGTTAAAAGATGATGTGCATGCATATGGGTGTATATTTGTAATACAAAACCAATTCCTAATATAGCAAAAGTTTAAATTTTCTTGAATAAAAAGGAAATTAATGCGTACACAGTTCAACCTAGAGTTATGAAATGCTTAAAGTGCTGAAAACCTGGAGTTGGAGGGAGCAGGAATGTTAGAGAAGATGATTCAAAGTACTTCTAGGATTTTGTTGAATTAAGCTTTTCATTTGGAAATTCCTTGTTCCTTCATTTTCCTATTCGCTTGTAAGATTTGAGAATTTTAAAATCAAAATCTTGTTAGATTTTAGGGAATATAGTTTCAGCAGTCACGGTTCTTTGTGTTGAACCACCCTGCAGAGTCCCTGCCTCCACTACTTCCCAGTCCCTCCTCTTCGTGTTCTTTTGCTTCAGGTTTGGTTCACGGAATCACGGAATCTTCAGAGTTGGAAGGGACCTCTAGAGATCATCTAGTCCAACTCCCCTGCTAGAGCAGGGTTGCCTAAAGCACATCCCTCAGGGCTGCATCCAAGCGGGTCTTGAAAATCTCCAGAGAAGGGGATTCCACAACCTCCCTGGGCAGCCTGTTCCAGTGCTCTGTCACCCTCACTGTGAAGAAGTTTTTCCGTGTATTTGAACGGAACTTCCTATGTTCTAGCTTGTGCCCATTGCCCCTTGTCCTGTCGCTGGGAACCATTGAAAAGAGCCTGCCTCCGTCCTCCTTAAACCCACCCTTTAGATACTTGTAAACATTAATCAGGTCCCCCCTCAACCTTCTCTTCTCCAGGCTAAAGAGTCCCAGCTCTTTCAGCCTTTCCTCATAAGGGAGGTGCTCCAGTCCCACAATCATCTTGGTTGCCCTTCGCTGGACTCGCTCCAGTAGTTCCCTGTCCCTCTTGAACTGGGGAGCCCAGAACTGGACACAGTACTCCAGTTGTTCCATAAAAATGTTGTTCCTGTCTTCTGTTCATAACTGTTGGCTTCAGGCACAATAGAGAGAATCACTGACTAAATCTATGCAAATAAATGACGTATGCCTGGCACTGTTCTCCAGCTCTGCCCCTGCATTTTTTCAGTCTTTCAATGCAGAACAGGTTGGACGCATCTAGGCAGGTAACACATGAATTGTGCCCTGGAGTTGTTAAAGGGACAGCAGTTTAGCCCAGGACAAAACAGTGTCAGGGTGATTCTAAAGGTTTAACAATGTACACTTTCTCATAACCCTTGTAAGCAATATAGCCTAATTTCTGATGCAATACATAATGTTCATGTGTTGCCCTTTTTTTAGCATTCTGTTCACGTATGGAAAAGTGTTTATATAAATGGCGTCTGCGTTCTTGTAGTTGACCTGGTAGTTAAGCGTTCTCCGTCTTCATGGAAAGATTTTGTTTCAGTAGCATTTTTAAATATTTATACATTTTATTTAATTTTCTAAGTACTGCATTTGTGCCACTCCACATAGTTGAATGAGACCTACTTAAAACTACAAGTGCAAAGATGAAGCATGTGTCAGCATACCTGTGGAAATGCTTTTTTAGTATCAAAGCATATGGTGAAGAGCAAATGGATCATTGCAATAACTGAGTGGTTTTTTAGGTGAAGGAATCTATGGAAGCTGTGCTATACAAAAACATGGTGGAAAAGTTATTAGAATCAGCAAGGAACTTCTGAAAGACTTTTTTCATAGGAACTTAATTTTGTACATCAGAGGAGTGTATTTTGCCTGTGCAAATCTTACCTCGCATTACTGGTTTCGTTCAGGGTTCTGCCCTTCAGATAGCAATATTTTGCGAACCAGGCAGTTAGACAACTATTATACCTCCCTTGATTTAAAATGTTCCTGTTTGCATCTTTCTGGCTCTGTTCTACAGAGATTTTTTCTGACACTTCCAATGGGTCTTAGGTCATTTTGCTGGAGACACGCACCGAAATTGCCTGTAGCAATTAAGGAATCTTGGTCAGGCATTTCAGTAGAGTAGAAGAGGTTTTCTTAGTTTTTTTTTACTGTTAGAGAGTTTGATTTAATGTATCTAAAAATCTCAATAGTAAGAGTGAGGGTGTATGTGCATGTATACGTACGTATATTTGGGTGTTTAGTTTTATCAGTGAGGTGATAATTTTCTGAAACACTGGGCTGTTGGAACAGTCAGGTGAGATGAAGTATATCCAAAGTATGTCTTAAAGAGAGGGGGAGAAAAAAATCAGATGTGGAGCATAGCTTCAGGTAACAAGCTCAACAACTCTTCTTAGCTTAAGGCAGCCTTGTAAATATTTGTCAGCTTTCTAGGTTACTTTATTTTGAGTGTGTTACAGCTGTTATCTGTGTTGCATATGAAGAAGAGCTAGGCAGTGATATCTTGTCTGCAAATTTTCCTTTTGCAGAGCTAGAGGAACAGACTAGAAGAGCTCTAGAACTGGATCAAGAACGAAAGCGTGCAAAAGAGGAAGCAGAGCGCCTGGAAAAAGAGCGTCGAGCAGCTGAAGAAGCTAAAGCTGCTCTAGCCAAGCAGGCAGCTGATCAAATGAAGAACCAGGAGCAGCTAGTAAGAAGCTTTTAACCCTGTTTTGAAACAAATGGAAAAAGATAATTGAAAATGTAGCCTTTATTCTTGGTTTTATCTATTTTTGTCAAGTGGACAAGTACATTGCAACACAGCTAAAAGTATGTGAAATAGCGTTACAGATAGTTCTGGGAACTTCTTTAGAAAGCTACATTAGATTTGCCACTTCTTGCCAGAAAAAAACCCAAACTCTGGAGCTGTAGGAAATTAAATGATGAAGTAGACATTTCAGACTGACAACACTCACTACATTCTCTTTCCAATAGTGTCAGGTTTATCCAGGTGAGAACAAGAGTAGCTTCCTTCTGCAGTCCACTGGGAAGCCTGTTTTCTGAGGCAGGTCTGTTCTGAAGCTTGATGGTGATGGTGGGGAGTTGGTGACACTGTGGTTTGGGTTTTTTTTTTTTGTTTGAGGCTTTTTGTTGTTGGTTTTTTTTTTATTCACTATTTCCAGCATTTACAATATCTTCTCACGTTCTCTACTAGACTACTTCTAATTCAAGATTTGTGCATAATAACTGAGAAAGGCACGAAAATAGTAGAAGAAATTATTTCACAACTTCTGATCTTCTGTAAATTTAGCACACAATTCTGAAGGCAAGATTTAGCTTAATAGTACTGAGATTATGATCCAGAATCATAATCCTATTGGTGGAACCATTAAAGTTGTATTAAACTGAAATGATCCCAAATGCTATTTGTAACTACAGCTTGCTCTTTCCCAGAAAGCTTTGGAATTGCAGAGGATAATTTTTTTTTTTTTTCCTGGACTTAATTCCATCAGGCAGGAGTACTGATTCATTCCCTCTGTCGTGTATGCTTAAAATTTCTATTTTTAGCAGAGAACTGATGGATGGTAACTAACTCTTTTCAAGTTGTATCACAGCAAAGGCTCTGCTTTCTTCCACTGCAGAGCCAAAATGATACCAAATTAAAACTTCTACTTCATTTTTTTTGTTTGTTTCAGGCAGCAGAACTTGCTGAATTCACCGCCAAGATTGCACTTCTAGAGGAGGCCAAGAAAAAGAAAGAAGAGGAAGCCTCAGAATGGCAGCACAAAGTAATGGGCTCATGCTGTGTGAAGTCAGAACTTCAAAGAAACTAAGGGAGATGAGTGCGGAAATCCCACTGGAAATCCATGGGGTTGAATCTGTCTCTTTCCCTTAGGCTTCAGAGAAGCCTTTCTTAAAAGTTTTTCTTCTCCAGTCTGCTGAAGCCAGCCTGTACTTCTATTTAACCAATTTCTTAATATTAAATAGTCATGAAGGGGTTGAAATTCTCATCACAAAGGTATGGTCAAAAATTTGAAATGGCTTCCCTGTATATGGTGATGAAATAGATTGGAGCTTCGTGTTGGAAAAGAAAATACCTCAGGAGGGAGTTGTATAAAATCACGAGTGGTGGTGAAAAGGTGAACCAGAACAATAACAAAGGCACGTCAAATGTAACTGCACAACAGTTTGAAGCAAAATAATATTTCTTTACAAAATGTGTAACTAGATATGGGATGTGAATAGTAATTGTGTGCATGGGTTCAAAAAGTGATTGAACAAATTCTTATAAGTTCCGGTTGAATAAAAAATTCAAAGACATCACCTTTGATTTAGGAAGTCCCTGAGCCTCAAATGTCAGGAGGCTAAGAAAGTTGGAAAGCCATCACTATGGCTGCCCTATTCTCTCTCGTCTCTTGTCTACTGCTGGAAGTAGCTGGACTCCGGTACAGTTGGTTTTGAGTCCTGTCTTTTTTTTTACCCTGTATTCCTATTTGACAGATTTCAGTACGTAAGCTTGTCGTGTCACTTAGAAAGGACAGTTCCCACGTGTCTGAAAACATCTCAAACATTTATTTTTATTTTTCTGAATATTCATAAATCATTTTAAAAGATGCTAAGTACTATTTACTATATTTAGGCTTTTGCAGCCCAAGAGGACTTGGAAAAGACCAAAGAAGAACTGAAATCTGTGATGTCTGCTCCTCCTCCTCCTCCTCCTCCCCCCCCACCAGTTATTCCTCCAACAGAGAATGAACACGATGAACATGATGAGAACAATGCTGAAGCCAGTGCAGAACTGTCTTCTGATGGTGTCATGAATCACAGGAGTGAGGAAGAACGGGTAACAGAAACGCAGAAAAATGAACGTGTTAAGAAGCAGCTCCAGGTAATGAAGATTCATGGTTGTATCGACGTAATTCAGGCTTTGGGCTTTCACTCTTTATTTGTCAGGAATCTCATTGAAATAATGGCGTGTCAAGGAAACAGCCTTTTTATCTATTACTATGTTTATTACTAATTTACCAACCCATATCATTCATAGCGTTCTAGAAGTGGAGTAGATAGATAGAAAGATTGGATGTAAGATGATGTTTTATACCTTAAAAGTATTAGTATGTTATGCATTGGCCAGTAAACGTTTCTAATAATTATATAATGTCCAGGACACTGAATGTTAAAACTTAATGCTCTCCTTTCAATACTGAAATTTATTAAGTGGTATGAACACATGCTTGCTTAGTAGTATTTATGTTTATTTGCAGTTATTCACGGAGGTTGTAAATGTGAAAACTGAATTATGCCCATTTTGGATTAATCTTGCTTCCCTGAAATGGAGCATTTCCTCCTAGACTAGTCTTACCCCTCAAAGTATAATAATCTATGTTAGTGGTAACCCTTTGCCTTGTTATGAAATGTCTATTTGGGAAGGAAATAAAAGAAATGGAAAGCTGCTTCTTTTTCTGGCAGCAAAATCTTAGTAGCACGTATGTGTAATATCCTTTCTGCTTGGCCAATCACTGAACATGATCAGGGAGATAAACAAGATCTGTCTTTAGTCAAGCAGAAATTGAAAAATAAGGTCATTCTCCTGCTTTATCCTGCTGTTCCTGTTCTTCTGTGCATGTTATGGTATGAGGCCTTTTTGTTTTGTTAGTTTGATGCCCACGTTTATGTAAGGAAGGAATCCTATACTCCTCTTTCCCTCTGCGGTCTTTCTGATAGACCTCACAACTTGAGTTATTGAACAGCACAACAAGCGTTTCGTAGGTTGGCATTCGAGAAATCCTTATCCCAGTTGCAGAATAACCGTTAACAGAAATTCCAGAATCATGCAAAGATTAGTCAAAGCACTTAAATGCAAATATTTTGTTCAACAGGCTTTAAGTTCTGAGTTGGCTCAAGCCAGAGATGAAACCAAGAAAACACAAAATGATGTCCTTCACGCTGAGAATGTTAAAGCAGGCCGTGATAAGTACAAGACTCTTCGACAAATCCGACAAGGCAATACAAAGCAGCGTATCGATGAGTTTGAAGCAATGTGAGAGCTGTTACTTTGCATATATGTTCCTCGTAAAGCTGAACCACCAACAGAGAAAAAAAGCAGGCCTTTGCAGATTTGATGGATTGCACCCCACTTTGCCAAAGCACTTAATACCAGTTTGACTACAGTGGCTAGAAGACAAATTTAGGGGAAGCTATTCAACAGTAAGGCAGTCTGTCGTCCCTAGGCTTTTGGAGGGGGGAGGGTGTGGAGAATAATAGCAGGTTTTTCCCCCATCATGTTTTCAGTTTCATTGTTTCATGTTTTTTTTCTTTGGAAACTGATGTGAAGTATATGCTGACTGACAAGTGTATGTATTGCTTAAACATTAAGAAATAGAAAGAAGAATGGAACTGAACATAAACTGGATAGGTACTATTTCAGTATGAAGTTTGAAATTACATTTTTTCAATGTAGCTACACCATTAAGAGTTTGACATTGCTGACTTTGAGTTTTGTTTTTTTTCCTCCCAAGTGAAATTCTTTGGTGTTTCATGTCCTGTCATCATTGATGGTTTTCTTTGCCTACCTGTTCACAAAGGTCTGGATGGCAGGTGGTAGTTCCAGGAAGTATTTTTAAATGGAACACTACCTGTGGGCAGCACGTGGCTGCTGATAGGCTTGAATTAAGTATTGCTTTTCCTAGGTGATTCTTTTAGATGCACAAAATGTTCTAATGCAGCAAAGGGGAAAAAAAAAACCACAAAAACAAAGCTTCATGTGCTATTTGCTTGTAATTATTTTATTTGCAGTAAGGAGACCTGGACCTTTCTGGCAAGGGAGCATATGAAAACATCAGTCCCAGGGAGGGGACAGTATCCTACCTCACTACTATATACATGATGACTGGTCCTTCAAACACCGTGAAAAAAAACTGTTTAAATTGACTATCACTACACCGTGATATCATAGAATGCTAGGAGCCCTTACTCCTAGGATTTTGTTTTACTTTAAAGTGGATTTATAGTGCTAAATACTGTCTAACTGCCTTTTGTTGAGTTTAAATTGTAAAAGCATCTTGTGTGTTTTAAAGCTGTAACCTGTCACTGGTATACTATCTCCTGGGAGGGGTGTAGAATGTGTGTGTGAGTTAGGCTGTTTTGGGGTTTCCAAATACAAAATGAAAGTTCCCAGAATTGGAGTAAAAGTGTCTGTAGCTTCAGTTTTTGGTGAAGCTAGTATTTTAATTGTCATATCTGATGTCAGATCATTGTTATTAACTCCTTTCCCTCTTGAAAAGGAGACCTGCTTTTTTGAGAAATTTGCTTAGAAATTGAACTTTAGAAATAACTTCAGTTAATGTGGACTGCAGTTATTTACCCTGTTACAGTACCCTAGTAAATATCTACAGTGGAAGAACCCTGCTTTCTCTGAGGATGGTTCAGCTCTTTTCTGTTTGATATTATGCACTCATAAATTTACACTTACCTATTAAAATTTGCCATTTTATTAAACATTTTTTTTCATGCACAATAGATTTAAATTTCTTATGAACAGTCCTACTAAGTGTTTTTGGTTTGTTTTTTTTTTTTAATTTTGTGGAGTTAAAGGTTGGCTATGTGGGGTGACATCATGAAAATAAAATAAAGATACATTAATATATTTTTGGTTTGTGGGCCTAAACATATCTGGTTGACCTTGAAGACTGATGCGCAGATGGTGTGCACGTGCTTCAAAATGCTGCTTGGTGGAAGCTGGTGTTTCTACTTGCAGTGCATTGTAAGAACAGTTTTTTGTTTCACAGGCTTCATACGCTGAAGCTTAAGCAAATTTCTGAAGTAATCGAACAGTTTGCCATAGCAGGTGAAATACTGTGCTTCCAGTGAGTTTTCATTTTTCCCTGGAAAGTGTGCACTAACACTGATACATCAGTTTCAGTGCTGCGAAAAAATACCAGTAAAGTTTGCTGTTCATACAATATATAGAGTAGGGCTAAATGGATTAGATCCATTTATAAAGCTGTGTGCTTTTTTTTTTTTTTTTCTAAACAACCAGGAACAACCATTTGTAATACGGATTTTCACAATGAACAAAGTGGTAATAGCTGCTGTCACCAGCAGTTGGGAACACTTACTGGTGCGGAAATACTAAGAATACATTTAATGATTACTTGGTGAAGTAATTTTCCACATGCTTTTTCCTTTAGCATCATGTTTTGTGTTGTACAATTAAGCTACAATTACATCTACTATTTTGGATAACATTCATTGGTTAACAATAAAGAGATACAGTTAATTTCTCTGAGGTCCATTGTTGTTATTTAATGTACTTTTTTGACAGCTCTGCTAAATGCACTGTAATAGCCTTTTTCCAGACCAGTGTACAAATTTTGACCATCTGTTGTTTCACACTCTGGTCAAAAATTTAAAAAAATATATATATATTTCAAATTGTATCCTTAGAGAATGGTACTCTGCTTAAGAAATTAACCACATACAGTTGGGAGGAAGCACTGGTGCTTGTCAGTTCAAAACAGGATGTGAATCATCAGCGCAAATTGACTTTCTTGAGAACAGAGGGTAATTTTGCCACATAAGATCTCTAATGTAAGAACTTTCAATCACTGCCTACATATTCCTTAGCCCCACGTTAAGTGAAATTTAGTTTAATAGGTCAAGTCTTAAGTGTTGAGAAACTTCGATGTGTTTTTTTGGTATCGCACATCATAGTGGACAGTGCTGTCAAATATATGCTTTATGTAATGGCAAGTTCATGGGCTTCTAATATGCTTGGAGATGGAAGGAACAGTCCCATATAAATAGGTATACAAATTAATCTGCTAAGCAGCACTCACGTAAATTAGACCTCCTCTCAGGTGACATTCCATTCTATCTTGTACTTGTTTGGCCTTGCACTCAATACAAGCACGTGACCCTTTTTGTTACTCCGCATGGCAGAATTGCTATGATGAACGTGTGTACTTGATTCTTCTTTACTGTGCATATTTCTAGTTTGATACTTTTCTCTTCTTGGAGGCCCTCCTGCTGAAGCATTAGATTTGAGGTTTCTCGTTTGTTAGAGAGCTGCTGCTTGGGCATCACAGAATGGTAGGGGTTGGAAGGGACCTCTGGAGATCATCTAGTCCAACCCCCCTGCCAGAGCAGGGTCACCCAGAGCAGTCTGGACAGAAACACATCCAGGCAGGTTTTGAATGTCTCCAGAGAAGGAGACAACTCCACCTCTCTGGGCAGCCTGTTCCAGTGCTCTGCCACCCTCAAAGAAGTTTTTCCTCATGTTGAGATGGAATTTCCTGCATTCCCGCTTGTGCCTGTTGCCGCTTGTCTTGTTGCCAGGCACCACTAGAGTCTGGCCCCATCTTGACACCTGCCCTGTAGATATTTATAAGCATTGATGACATCCCTTCTCAGTCTTCTCTTCTCCAGTCTAAACAACCTCAGGTCTCTCAGCCTTTCCTTGTAAGAGAAGTGCTCCATTCTCTTGATCGTCTTTGTAGCCCTCTGCTGGACTCTCCAGGAGTTTCCTGTGTTTCTTGAACCGGGGATCCCAGAACTGGACACAGTACTCCAGATGTGGCATTACCAGGGCAGAGTAGAGGGAGAGGATGACCTCCCTGGACCTGCTGGCCACACTCTTTTTAAGGCGCCCAAGGATACCATTGGCCTTCTTGGCCTCAAGAACACATTGCTGTCTCATGGTCAGCTTGTCCACCAGGACTCCCGGGTCTCTTTCCACAGAGCTGCTCTCCAGCAGGTCAGCCCCCAACCTGTACTGGTGCATGGGGTTGTTCCTCCCCAGGTGCAGGGCCGTAGCTGAACTCCTCCCTAGTTGAAGGCCTTTGAACTTCATTAGGTTCTTCTCTGCCCAACTCTCCAGCCTGTCCACGTCTTGCTGAATGGCAGCACAGCCTTCTGGTGTGTCAGCCACTCCTCCCAGTTTTATGTCATCAGCAAACTTGCTGAGGGTACAGAGCGTACCTCTGTCCCCTCATCCAGGTCATTGAGGGATATGTTGAACAAGACTGGATCCAGTACTGACCCCTGGGGAACACTGATAGCCATAGGCCTCCAACTGGACTCAGCGCCGCTGATCACAACCCTCTGAGCTCTGCCATTCAGCCAGTTCTCAATCCACCTCACTGTCCACTCATCTAACCCACACTTCCTAAGCTTCCCTATGAGGATGTTACGGGAGACATGGTCAAAAGCCTCGCTGAAGTTGGGGTAGGCAATGTCCACTGCTCTCCCCTCATCTACCCAGCCATAGAAGGCTCTCAGATTGGTCAAGCATGTTTTCCTCTTGGTGAATCCATTCTGACCACTCCCGATAACCTTCTTTTCCTCCACGTGCTTAGAGATGAGCTGGCCTGTAACTTCAGAATATCGTGCTTGAAAGGGGAGGTAAGTGTTTTGAAAGGATTTTTTTTTAAAATATGCTCTTGAGGTGGAGAGAAAAGGATTCAAAATAGTGTGAGTTTTACAGGCCAGACTAATACAATCCCCCAGAATGCCTCGATACAAAAGAAGATATTCTATCTTCTGGAAGTAGTCCCCTCTCCACATCAAAACCTACGTTTTCTGTTGGTTGTACTCTTCGAGTGTATGTTTCTTGTGTACTCTGTTTATTTTGTCTAAAACGGAACGACCTAGTTTGGAAAGCATTATTGTGCTTTTGCCTCTTCTTAAAACATGTTCTCTAGGGCTGCTCAAGTAACCTGCGTAAGCGCCGCTGAGGAAGAAGGAGGTTTGTTCCAAATGAAATGCTTTAAACTTCTGAGGAGAAAGTACCTTGAATATATTTTCTTAATTTTTGTAAAGAAAGAACAGAGGTTAAAATGGTTAGTTAAAACTTTTGCTTTGGAAAAGGAATTTTCATGCAAGCACTTTCCATGTCTGTTCACATGTGGATCATCTAAAAAGTCTTGTTCTCCCCAAGCCATCAGATTCGTTTCAAGAATCAGGGATTTTAACAAAAGGTGGTGCATCCCAGTGGGACGATGCTGTTGATGCTAGTGTTCAGAAAGGTACTTTCTAGGTAAAAATATCAATGTAAGAAAATTGGAAGATTCCTTACACGAGAGCAAAGTTCACTTATTAATAGAAGCTGTCTCATACACATAACGTAACGTGTCCTGGCCGGGCGTATGATTTTCCTGGAAAATGTGATGTCGATGGATCAGCAAACAAACCGTGGTCATTTCTTTGGTCCCCCAAGAGCGTATTCCGTTGTTTGTGCTGAGAGATGGGCAGTACTCGCCTCCCGGCTGAAACGCCGGGTGAAGAGTAATGGTTCAGGACTATAAAGAAAAAAACCAACCACCCCAAAACCCCAAACAAAACCTTGTGGTGAGGTAGAATCCTTACCTGGCCCATTTCTTCACTTGGGGGGAGGACTCCTTTTCAGTGCACTGTTGGCAGTGTCTATAAACACCATGTGTGACCAATAATTTGTTTAGCAAATTCAACAGCCAACTTGTTGGAGGGAGTTGCACTTTTTCATTTCACGGAGCTGAGCCCGGATCTATAGGCGTAGGCCAGTTATCGGATTTTGGGTGGATTCATGGAGTCGGTCGCTTGTGTTCGCTTTACTGCGTGCAGTTTGAGTTGATACATTGCTCCTTCGGAGTACGGTTAGATAAACTTTGACTTGTTTTGCTTTTTTCTCCCTTCACTGCGCAGGGATTGCTGACATACCAAATGTGGAGGTTTCATTTAATGTGAATGAAGTGGACGCACCAAAGCCCCCAAAACCTCCCCCCGAAGCTCCAATCTCAAACCATCAATTTTTTCACAAGAAGAGACCGCAGTATCTGCTGCAATATCCTAGATATTCAGGAAGAGACAGATTATGCCCACGTAGCTCATAGTTTAGGGAAAGACGGAGTTAGCAATGGGAAATGGAGCATTTGGAATTGCCGGGATTCCATTAGTTGTTTATATTGGCTTTTGTAAATAATGTGTCAGAGTGTTTGTGTTCCCAGCAGTGGGTTTAGGCGGCAGAAGAAGCGAGGGGAGATGGAAATGCACATCAAAGGAGACAGCCCGCTCGGTGCAAATATTCCTGAGGCACGTGGTGTGCCTAAGAGTTAATGTTCCCTGTGCTCTGCATAAGCGGATCAGGTGAAAACAGATCAAGCTCAGAGGTAGGACAATTGCATTGCTTTTTTTTTTTTTTTTGCTTGCTGGGGTTTTGGGTTCGTTTTTTTTTTTGTTTGCTTTTGAACTACCTTATTTACACAGGAGGAATTGCCGTTGTCGGAATATTTAGCGGAAGTCTTCCAGAGAGCCTGCTGCCCGGCACTAAAAGGTCTTGGAGTTCTTCAGGCCACGCGTACCCAGGCTGGCCTCTCTGTTGTAGCTTGCTGAATTCCAGCAGAAGACATCCTCTGCAGCCTGGTAATTTTGCCTTGGAGCGTGTCTGCCCTGACAAGGCGAGGAGCGGTGTAGGTGCAGGGTTCCAGCGAGGCCCAGCCCCGGTGCACCCCTGTGAAACAGCGATCGCCTCGCGGACGCTGAACTCTGCGGGATCTCGTATCGGCTCTGCCGCTCCCTGCGGCCTCGGCTTTCACGCTTCTTAATCGCCCTTGGTTTCTTCATTAAACTCAATACGGTATTTAACGTCTTCATCTATAACTTCAATAACATTCTACTAAACCGAGCTTCCAGTAAATGGTTGACTGCTGTGTCAAATGTTTTCTTAAAATACGATACGCCGATGAGCTGAAACAGCCTAGCTTCACTTTTATTTAAGCAGCACTTCTGATTAATTAATAATCTCTATGAATATGGTAATTGCAGTCGTATTGCCAGAGAGAGATTCATTTGCATCGGGGCTGAAGCCAAAAACTTTTCTGCCAAGTGCACTTCGATCTCCAACAGAGTAAGTTGCCAGTGTCTAAGGTGACATCCAGAACACACGGACCAGCCGGTCCGGCCGCTGCTGCCTTTTGTGACTGGGAACTAATTAATTTACGTGTGAGTGAGCAGATTCGGCGTTTCGGGTTTGGGGACAGGACAGCAAGCTCATTCACACACATCAGAGAAATTTCTAAGAATGATTAAGAAATCTTCATGCCGTTAATGGGCACTTCTGCTGTACGCTTCCTGTCCCTGATAGTTTTTCTTCCGTTTAATTCCCATTTTGACTTCTTGGGTCTCTTCTCTGGCCAACAGCGTTTCGGGCATCCGTCTTGCTGCTGAGTGCCAGCTCTGCTTCTCTGTGCCGCTTCCAACAGCTCTTCCTCTTTCTTCTTTTGCGTTTGGGATCTTTCAGGGTTGTCTTCAACGAGGCCAGATAACTCAGCACATTTAAATTTAGAGCTATTGTTGCTGCTTCTTGGAATTATCGGATTAATTTTGGCTACATGTTCTCTTATCGGGCATGCATAATGTTTGCCACCCTAGAGAAGAAGTAACTGTACCGGCTAGTGACTAATTGCCAGTAGCATTCTGGAGAACAGAAAATGTCAGAACACAAGTATGTTAACGCATGCAGAAAACCGGGGAAGGTGGGAATCGCGGTGTTGATACCCATGAGGTTCACCTTTGAGCCCAGCAAGCAAGGGAGCAGTGGGAGAGAAACTCCGTGCTTCCGTTGCGTCGCTCGTCCGTCGGGCTGGGCTGCACAAGGGAAAGCGCTGGAACAGGACGGTTGCGCCCGCGCAAACGGCAGGTCCTGGATGTAAAAATACTAAAAAGAAAAAAAAAAAAAGCCAAACCACAAAATAGTCGACTTTTTCCTGTGGACTCATATTTTAAAGAGTTATGGTTGTAGCCCTGCCTGGCTCCAAACCTCGTCTGGCAGCAGCTGAACTCCGCTACAGCACAAGCGCGGATGTCTCTGAGGAGTTCGGTATCCAGCGGCTCTTCAGCCCACCCTGACTTGAGGAAGCAGCGGCAGATGCGGGGGGAAGAGGTCTCTGACCTCTCTTCGCTTTCATATGGGGCCATGAGAACAAGTTCTGGAGAACCTTCTTTCTAGCGGTGACTCCTATACGCTTCAGGTGGCCCTCTTCGTACCTGTTGCTCCCAGTCTTTGAACTGGTTCTTACTTCTCACCTTGCTTTACTGCTCTTGGCTTTTGGGGTTTTTTTCTTTTTCTTCCTTTTTTTTTTTTCCCCTTGCTAGTGTGTCATGCCATTTATTTCATCTGAAGAATAGATTTGACTTTAGATCACTGAAGAGCTTTAATGCAATTAAATAACTTTGTTTCGGTCTGAGAATGCAAACGAAGGCAGGGAAGGAAGATGTTGCATTAATTATTAGTTTTAAAACGTTGGCGGGGGGCGGGGGGTGGGGGGGGGAGTTTAAGCCTTAAGACTTACCGAAAGAAATACGTTGCATTAGCTGAGTGCGTGGACTGCGGGGGGAAAGCAAGAGGCGGGCAGCTAGGGATGGCAAGGGAGAATTTTTCTCAAACTAAATTTATGGTAGCAAAGTACTTTGGTAAAATTCACCAGGCGCTTTATTTATTTGTTTATGGACATTTGCTGGAATCTTTAGAGAGCACTGGAGGAGAGGATACCGTATATTTCTGTCTTCGGTCATATTTCCTTTAATTACTTCTGGTGTGGCTTATTCTATCGTTTTAAGAGTAAAAATGCCTTTTTCGTCCCCGGTGCTTTTGTAATAATTGTGTTTTGCCTGTGACACTGCAACAAGCTTTGCAATCTGGAGCTTAATGGGACCATTTTCTAAGGGAAATGTAGTATAACTTGCTTTGCATTTAACTGAGCTTGATAATTTATACATATATATACCCATACATAAAAAAAAAATATGTATATACAGCACAGTTAAAGTGGAGATGTCTCATAGAGTATGTGGTACCCAGCCTTGTAATGGCTGTATTAAAGTGAAATACACAAGTTGCTACTTATTTTTATGGACGCTTTGATCTTGACTAGTTTTAGAAAACAAGCTTTTTAAAGCTAACTGTGTTTAAATAATGATTTAAAAAATATCGCAGCATGCAGGACCGACATATTTATGGTTCAGTTTTGTCCTTGATAGCACAAACCGGATGTGTTTACCTGCGTGTTTGGTTTGATCCTCCTGCAAAAGCCAGTTGTTTCTGGGGATCTCTTAGCGCCAGGAAAAATGTCACTGGTTTCAGTGGTTCCTTCCCAGTCTACGGTTTCACTCGCTGCCAGAAGCCTGTTTCCCCCCCAGCCCCGGCCAGGAATTTCTGTCAGACTTTTAAAAACACCAGAGTGGTTTTAGTACTTCTCAATCTCAAGCACACGTCGTATTTGCTTATCCTCAAGCCCTGGAAGTTCCCGCTGACTTTCTGTGCCAGAAACTGATCCGTGTGGGAAACAGGCCGGGGGACAACACTGGACGGGACGTTCCTACCCGTCACCTGCTGTAGCTGCACTCGTAAATGTTAAAAAAAAAAAAAAAAGTGCTATTGAGGGATTCTTACTTTTGAATAACAACTCATTCGAAGGGAATCTGGTAGTTAAGTCTTTTTCCTGATTCCTCTTGAATGAAATTCTGATTTTTTAATATTTATAGCTGAAGTGTTTCTCTAAAACAATCGGAACGAGAGGTTCACGCCATAGGAAGGCTGAATTTAAAATACTGATTATTCTTGGCCTATTCATAATATAATATATTTAAGGAGGTCATTCTTAAAAACATTTTCCGAGCCACTTCAGCAATGAATTTTCATAAAAATCAACATGGAAAACAGGCATTTTTGAGATGTATCTTCACTCAAGTAAATTTTGACTCACTGTAAAGATTTCCACCGGAGAACTGTAAACTTTAGGAGAGAAATAAATCTGGGAGAGAATCTTTATGCTGTCCTTCCTCCCCTTTTCCCCAAGAGGCTCACGCAAGGCAACAAACTGAACAAACTAAACCCCGGAGCTTGTCCAGCAAACGGCACGTGTGCTGTGCTGAAAAGAAGAGGTCTCTGAAATCATACCGGCTCTGATTGAATGTCCTACAACTGTGTCCTGTATTTGGTGTATTTATGCATGAAGGCATCTTATTTCGGCTGCCTTTGGGAGCAGATTTAACACGGTCTGACCCGCGTCGCAGCCAGCTGCGGTTTGCGTCGGCTGCAGTAGGTTGTGTATAACGCTAAAATTTGCCATCCAAACCGTACTGGTACGAGCAAGAATTTGGCTCTGGCACGGAGGAGTTGTTAAGCAGAGCAGGACCGCAAATGGAAAAGTCAACGAAGGTGGGTTCTGGGTGTCCTTGGGGACACAAGAACCGCGTGTTGCTTACATCATTCTTTGCCGGCGCTCCCTCCGTCTGCCGACGTCTTACAAACAAAATCCAATCAGCAATTAATTTCAGAGTAGTTACAGGGAGTGAAGCGTGGCTCTTAACGATGTTGCTGTATATTTCTGTTTGCTGTGCTTGTTCAAGTATCCTTTTGCTAAATCTACTTGATCTCTCTGTGTCTTTTTCGTGCAGGTTACAAAAGTACGATCTCTTGCAGCCCTTAGGATAGGAACAAGGTAAAGATCAGCAGAAGACCTGGGGTCTGCCAAGGCCTGCTCTTGCGCTTCTGTAAATCTGGACAGTTTACAGCCCTTTAAATTAGGTGCTGCCCGGTCCGTGAAGAGTTTTCTGGAAGGACCGGGAAGTGCCGTTACGACATTTCGTTAATGTTTGGTTCTCTCATGGTCTCTCTAAATCCTTCCTTTGTTGTCTTTTCCCAGGAGAAAATTAGCTTTTTGAAGTATTTAAGCTGTTGTTCTTCCTAGAAAAGCAGGAGATAATACTCATATGTTAATCTTTAACATGTAACGGGACGTGTTAGAGTGACCAGTGATGTGACCCTTCGAAGTGCTCGGGGATCTTGTAGGCTTTGCCCGCAGAGTGATGCAGTGTGGGCAGCCTGACTCTATATCCAGCCTGGGTCAAGCGAAACAAGAGTAGATACTTTCCAAGTTTTATTGGTTTTCTACGTGATTTCTAATAGCCTTGATGATACATGAATAGTGCCAGGTAATTTTCTAATGTAAAACTCCCGATTTAATATGTCTGTACATACATTTCCAGTGTAAGCACCCGTTGCTACTTGCCTTTTTGTACGCTATTAGGATGTGCATACTGTGTATACGTAACTGCGTTCAATTGTGCACCCTGCACAAAAGCCTGAATAAATGAGGTTTAATGTTAATCCAAGGAATCACTATTCATTTGGTGTTGCTTCTTGCCGGACCGTACCATTTTTTTTTCTTTTCATTTCTCTCAGAAGTTTAATTCCTTTCGTGGCATCAATCCAAAGTGGAGTTTCCGGGTTTGCATCTTGTGCTCAGATAAGCCACGGGAGGCTGGACTTGGAAGGAATGGATCGCTCCTGCCGGAAAAGGTGGGAGCTGGGGATTGAGTAGAAGGACACCTGAATTGTTCCCAAATCCAGCTAGAATCCCCTGGGAATACACCAAACCTTGGAAACATGCCTCCTCCTCGCGGTGCCTTCCTGCACCGTGGCCTCCTGTGCCGGGAGCTGTGCCGGTGGGTCCACTGGAGGGGCTCACATCTGAGGCAGGGGCTGTCGGAGCCTCACAGCGCGTCCCAAGATGTTAGCTGATAGCGGCCCAGCAAGGGGACTGCCGCAGCGCCCTGCCAGCCTCCCGCTGGCCCGGGACCCTGCCCCGGCGCTCGCTGCTGTGCCTCCCGCCGGCAGCACCCACCGCCTGCGGGACCAGCCCCCCAGCCCGGCCGGTGGAGGAGGGTCTCCGTCCTGGCAGGGTTTGGGGCCACGTCCCCCACCCCTCGGGGCTGCGGGTGGGCTGTGGGTCACCGCCAGCCCCCTGAGACCCTGCAGAGCCGGGGGGCTGCACAGGAGGAAGCCTCCCCCCACCCCTGACCGGTGGTGGGAACACCAGGGCACCGCCAGCTGAAGCGAGACCCTGGCTCTGCTCTTGGAGGGCAAGGCCTGGGTGCGGGACCTCGGGAGGAACATAAAATCCAGAGCTGTGGGACTTCAGGGGCTGCTTTGCACATCGAGGCCAGCCCCGGCGCCGTGGGACCGGCTTGCTCAGCACTCGGGTGGTTCTTTTAAAATCGTTTCTGCAGCCTCTCTTGCCCCCGCCGTGTGGGAGTTAGAGATGTCCCTGCTGCTCAGGGGAACCAAGGCACGGTGTCCTCCATGAATTTTATCTCTAGCCAGATTTTAACGTGTTTCTGCAATGACCGCAACTTGAAGCAGCCTTCTCCAAGACGGTGTTTTCTTCGGGTTTCTAACAGTAAGAGGTAGTAAGACCCTTTAATGCGGATGCAGCCGCAGTACAACGGCAAAATGTTCCCAAAGATTTTATTTTCTGCTGTGCTGCCTTTGCTGATGTCTGCCCACGATGGGTTTTGGCTTCTGTTGTCAGCATTGAAGGTCTCTGGTGGATGTCCTGCAGAGGGGGAATCCCGCAGGGCGATGTCCCTCAGCGGCTGGATTTAAAAATAGAAACCTGCACGGAAGCGATTGTGACGTAATGAAAGCTCCGGGCTCTTTCTGGTGGTAGCTTTCTTTGGAACGTAGCTGTGCTGATGCGGCTGTAACGGATCAGTTGGGCTGCTCCTTGGCTGGTTCCCACCTGCTGCTGGTGGATCTGGGACAGGCGGCAGCTCCCCATTGGAGGTGGCTGGAGGAACCGTCCCAGGGACGTCACCTCCTCTGCTGCAGCAGCTGCTTGGTGCAAGCCTCGATGGGTGGAAATCGTCACGGTCTTCCGTGCGGGGTGAGAATGGTGGGAAGACCACAGGAGGTCTCTCTGTCACCCTGGGGGAGGCAGGATCTTGCCCTGGTGAGGAGGACGTGGTTGTGGAAACAGCAGATTGGTGTTGACCCGTAGGTAAAGGTCTGCCTGAGGTGGTGTTGTAGCAGAGGTGTACGATGATAGACGCTGTCCTGCCAGGAAGGAAAGTGTGAATTCAATCACGCCTCTGAATACCCAGCATGAAAGAGGCTGTAGGGCCTGGGCTGTCAGGCAGAAAGCGACTTGGTCACCACCTGAAGTGGCGTTTTCCCTCCTGGTCGCCCTCACCTCTTGCCTCTGTGCGATTTCCTCACCCGGCGGCCAGCCAGCGGCTCTGCTGGTCCTGCTGGAACTGGGTCACGGCGCTCTTCTCTGGTTTCACGAGTGGTCTTTGCAGCTGTGGCCGCAGCAGGGTGCGGGTTTGGAGGCAGCTGGGCTGCGCGACGGTCGGGACACGCCGCGGCTGGGGCACAGACACCCCCACTGCCCCACTGCGCAGGGCCACATCCCAAACCTACAGACATCTTGTTTTTTTTTTTTTTCCCCCAGTTTTTGTCACGGCACGACTGAAGCTCTGCTGCCGCTTTGCCGTCCGTAGTGGATGTGCGCTGGAAGTCAGTGAGCGGAAGCCCGCAGGCCTCCCCAGCCCCAGCAGCCGCCTGCGGCCACGCTCACTGGCCCTCAGCAGGGGGGTGGTAGCCCACTAAAGTAGTTTTAAATGCCAAAAGAAAAATGTGGGATGAACAAGTTGAATTTCATTAGAATTCTGATCGAGGTTTAGAATAGGGCAGCAGCCCCATTCCCTGGCGCCACGTGGCACGCCTCACGAGGCTTTCCATTTTTATCACGCTGACATTTCCCGTTCTCTGGAATAATTCCACAGAGGTAGCCCAAGCCGCCCACGAGCAGCTCTGTTCTGCTGCGTCCTGTGTGCACGGAGCTTCACCGTTAATTACACCACTTTGTCGCAGCCGGAGCCAAGGGAAACTCATTTCATCTTGTATCAAAATAAATCGATAAACAAACAGAACATCATCCCTCTCCCCAGTTCCCGGGGCACCTGCCTCTCCTGGGCCGTGGTGACCGTGACGAGACCAGGGCAGAGGCTCAGCCTGCGGACGTGGGGACGTGTTAGGGCCGAGGGCCACCGTGGGCTGCACCACCCCAAAGCCACGTTTCACTGGGGCTGGGCCCCAGCAGGTCGCTGGTTGTCACCAGTCTGCAAATACGTGGCTCGTCCCAGAGCCACCACCTGCTGGAGCAGCCAGAGGTTCTGCCGTGGTCTGCAATTAAAAAAAAAAAAAAAGCATTTCTATTTCTGAAATTGGCCAAATATAAATTAAATCCAGGTTTGTGCGTGCCTGAAAGCTTTTCCTAGGTGGACGAAACCCAAATTCCTTCTCCCCGCCCCCCGAGCACCCCTGGCCAGACCCCAGCGCGGTGTTCGTCCCCTTTCCAGCCCCTTCCCGTGGGATGGAGCGTTGGATCGCCCCAGGCGCTGCCGCACTCTCGTTCCGGGGGGCTCTGTAAGATGAGCCTGGTCAGCCCAAGGGACCTGCCTGGCAAACGCCCATCGCCGGCTCCTTATCCCCCACGCTCCTCCTGCTTACGCTGCACCCACCTCATGAGAATTAATAGCGGTGTTTAATTTCTGCCATACCCGCCTGCTGCTCTTGGTAAGCTCAGCTGTGTTGCGGGGGGGGGGACGGGACCAGGAGAAGAAGAAAAAAGCCCAGCCCTTTCTATGGGGGCCATTAAGAGGGACACCAGGGACATCCTCTGCACACCTACCACGGGGTGCTCACACGTACGTCCCAGCTGTCGGCCATGGTGGGAGAGGAGCTCCCCTGCTCCTCAACCCACCCCCTGGTCCTGCCCTGAGGGTCTCCAGTGAGGACAGGTCTCCGGGCTCTCCTACAAGCTGGTTTTAGGCAGGTCCTCCTCAGCCTGGAGTTTTTCCCAGGTTCTCCTTGTGGGGTTGGATACATCCCCAGGGAAGGGCAGAGAAACATGGGGCATCAGCTCCTTCCCGGTGGTGGCTGTAGGACCCCGGGAGCCTGCCATGCGATTGGGAAGGGGCAGTGAAACGGTGTGCAGCAAACCAGAGCGGTGGAGGGTATTTCAATAATTTCCGACATGTTGCTGCCTCTGCCACACTGGGGGGGTCTCAGGGGTGGGTCCTGGGGCTGCTGAACACAGGTCCTCTGTCGTGACGCTGAAGAGCAGGAGGAGGGTGGCATTTAATGCCTGCGCTTCTAATGAGCCCGGTTCCTCACCAGCTTTTTTTTACAATCACAGCAAACCTTTGGAGCCAAGGGGACAGTTCGTGCGCTGGAGCAGAAAAATCTCTCATGCATTTCGTCAGCGCAGAATGAGCTCCAAGGTCCTGTGAGGCTGAAGGACGCTGCCTGGAGGTGGCCTCACAAGGAATGTCCCTGTGTGGTTGTACAACAACCACCCGTGTGGTTGTACGGCAGCCTCCCCTGTAGCTCCTCTGGACAAGGTCACGCAGGGTGTCTAGTTTAGGTTTCTGCTGCTGGATGACTGATGGAGCCTCTTCATCTCCAACGTAACAACACTTCAACCTGCATCGGGAGCCGCTGGGATCCCCGTCAGGCTCTTGCGAAAGCCATCACAAGGGAAATTTGTAACCTGGTAACAGGCTCCCCAGGGCTCCCTTGCGTGATGCAGGCCAGCACATCCTCGTGGGACTTAAAGACGCGACTGAATTGGGGAAGCTCACTTGCCTTCATCAGCCCAAGGGAGAAATCAGAGGTACGGAGGAGAGGCCTTGGGCAGTGGCGTGACCACCATCCAAAGAGACCACACCAGATTACACAAGCACCAGCAGCTCAGCGGCTTGATCAAAAACAGGCTGGATTTGGCATTCTTGAAGCAAATCTCGTAAAATTAAACTCAACTCGTGTCAGCAAACCACCGATGAAGACACCAGCGTGACCAGGGACGTGCCAAATCACACTTGCGGCTTTGCACCTCCTGAATTATCCAGTACACCGGCTTCCTCAACAAACAAGGAACAAACACGACTCCAGTAGTGGCTGTGAGGTCTCACTGAAGAGAAGAGCAGGGAATGCTGACATTTAACGCGATCCGTTGGGCGAGATCAGCTGCAGCACTTCTGCCGTGCCTCCCCCGGCGTTCAACACCGCCAGCAACGAACGGCCTGTGTGGGACAGGCTGGGTGGAGCTTTGCTTCTGCATGCTGCAGGGGGCTGAATGCAGCACCTCAACCGTAAACATAAGCAATGTGCTCAGTAATTAAGCAATTTTTAGGGCACTCGTGACTGGAAGCTGCGCTCTGGGGGTGCCTGGCCCCCTCGCAGGAGAGAAGACCAGCACCCCCCAGCAGGTGCCGTCCTGCAGAGCAAGAGCTGGAGCGTCCTACAGTCAAGAAACAGGGAAGTGAGCGGCTCAACCAGGGAAGCGGCAACTTTTAGAAAATAGCGGCAATTTTTTTAGAAAATAAATAACTTCAGCACGCTAAACAACTACATAGCAGAAAAATCAGAACCTGTTCATTAGATCTTGTACTGGGCTTATGACCCAAGCGCGGGATGTGCTCCAGGCCCCGTTGCCTCTCGCTCTCTGCAGGGACAAGGAGCTGGTGGCTGTGGTCGGCTGCGGGCATGGGCACAGCCCGTCTGACCCCCAACTCTGCGATTTACAGCTCGCGGCTTTGGAGCAGCTCAGCTTCAACACATCCACCCCCCGCCCGCCCCACAACCCTGCACTTTGCTTCTGCATCCGAAATGGGTGAAATGGGTTTTTCTCTTCTCTTCCCCTAAGGAATGCCTTCGAGGGAACTGTGACTTGCAGGAAAAACAACTCGTCTTCTCCTTAGCGCGTCTGGGTGGGGGCTGCAGGTCAAGCGGAGCAGGACAGGGCCCTCCAAAACACGTGTGTGGGGTCTTCAGACAGCTCTGCTCAGCCTGACAAACACAGCAGAAGTCATTCACGCCTCTGAGGCCGTAAACTGAGCCCTTCCCTTGTGCTCTGGGGGATGGAGCCTCTGCCCTCCAAAACTGCATTTTCTTGCCAGGTGAATAATATGATACTATTTTAAAGAGTGTAAGGGAAAGCGTGCAGAGGATGCTATTTAATTTCCTCATCTGCTGCAAATAAAATATTTCTGGATCTATCATGCGTAGACGGAAATGCTTTAGAGAGAGGCTTTAAGCAGCTGGCCAAAGAGGCCGGCAGCGCCGTGCCGGGCAGATCAGCGGCCACGGAAACCTCACCGCGGGTCACCCATCCAGCTCTTCCTGCTGGTGACGCGATTGTCCACCCCTCTGCGTATGTACACACTCTTTGCTCAGGCTCCAAGCTTTGATTTACTGAAAAGCAGCTCCAGCAAGTCAAAGTGCACTTCAGAAAAACCGGCGTGTTTCCATGCAGCGAGCACCAAGGCTCCGCCGAGCTGCAGGCGATGGCAGCAGCTGGGCCAGCGGCGCCCCAGCACCCCCCAGCCCCATGGCCGGCGACAAGGCGATGGCGGCGCTCCAAGTCCAGTTTCCCAGATCAGAAAAACGCAATGTGTCGCGGGCAGAGTGATTAACTTCACTCGTAAGAGAGTAGTGGTGGCATATTTATTAATATAAAACAGTGATTTAACGAAGTTAGTAGTGAATGTGACAGTGTTTTAAGAGATTTGATGGAAAAGTACACTTGGTTACTCACTGCACAGAGGCCAGGGTCAGAGAGGCTCTCAGGGAGACCCTCCCGTGGAGTCACGAGGTTCAGAAAGGACCCCCTTGCTTTCTAAACTCCTTCTCAGAGAGGAGTCTAGGTGCGGCTGGATCCAATCCTAGTCCCAGACTTGGTCAATGGCTTATGTCTAAAGAATTATATATGCGCAATCAATCCTTTATATCACTTAGCTAAGATTTCAAAGTTAGCATGCTATTAACCACTTACCGAGATTCTGTTGCGGCAAGGAATCTCTCAGCCTTGAGGAGTAAGACCTTAAGCGAGCGTCCCCGCTCAAGGGGAGATCCTGGCGCGCAGACCCTGCCGTGCAGGAGAGCTCAACGGGCTCTTGGGCTGTCCACTGTTTATAGAGTAAGATAATCGACCTATAGTCATATTCTCATGGGAACAAAATGTCTAGGTCCCCATTCCAGACGGTGCTTGGCTGTGTTGCCAGCCATCCCCCAAAGTCCAGGTGCAACTCATCACAACTCCCCCTGATGGTTATGGCTTGGGCAGGAGCTGGGGAGGGGAGGAAAAGGGGAGCACGCCGCCGCACAATGCGAGCACACGATGGGATGTTGGAGACGGAGCAGCCTCACGCCAGAGCCTGCGAAGGAACAACCCGCTGAAGCCAAGCCGGTGGCGTGGGCAGCACAGGTAGGTCCTGGGACGGGGCCACCTTGCCCCGAGAGCCGGGGAAGCGCTGCCCGCCCCTGGCGTTACGCGCGCCCAGCTCCCTATGGCCTCTCCGCTCCGCTGCCGACATGATCGGTCACGGTCCCTGCGCACGATGAGGAGCTGCGGGAGCAGCATCCCCGCAGGGACATGGCTGCAGCATTTCCACCCAGCTGCTGGGGACGGACCTTCACGTTCCGCTCCGGCGCCTCCGCTTGCCCTGGAAGGGGGCACGGTCGTGTCACAGGAGAACAGATGTCCACAGCTGTGCAAGGCATTTGCATTAAGCAAATTAGCAGTGGTCACAACTGATGAAGGGTAACACTAATTTTTGTTTGTTTTTTTTTAAGTTTTTTTTTAGCCCAACTGCTCATTCCATTTGCATCCGTATCACCCCGCGTCGCTCCTCGCTGCCAGGCTGCTCCGGCACCCGCTCGTTGGGCTGGAGAGGGAAGGGAAAGGGATCCCATCGAGCCTGGCGTGCTGGCCCCAGCCAGGCGGTGCCATCTGGCAAAAAAACCCCAATTCACCAGCTCCATGTATTCCAAACGGCCATTTTATCACAGTTTATAGCAGCTTCTGCTTTCTCTTTGCATTCATCAGATAACTATTCTAAATTCTATTCTAAATTCTATTCTATTCGCCCCGCAATATTCCGAGCCAGGTCACTAATAATTACAGAATGAAAGATGAACGGATGTGTGGCAATACCTGAAAGGAGACCAAGTCCACTGGTACAAAGTCACCATCCAAATTCCGCTACTAAATGACTTGACATTGCTATCTAACCCCAGGGTTTTAGTCTTTTCAGTAAGCGAAATGAGGGAAAAGCACCTGCTAAATATGATTTACTGCATTAAAAACGAACCGATAATCTAGAATAATTTTTTATGTTTGAAACTCTCTGTTTAATACTCAGAGAAAGCAGTGTTGTCGTGCAGGTAGGAGCACAAAGCTGTCTATAACTCACTGCTACCTTCTGTGCTGCTCTCGACATTATTATTTTTTTATGAAACAAAACCAGCCCATCAATGAGGAAAATGAATCTTTATTATTTTTTTTTTCTCTAAAAGCAGAATCCACATACATGGGGTTTTTTGTACGGTTTAGAAGGTGGTTTTAAGATGTGAATAGTCACATCACAGAAATAATACAGAACGACCAGTAAAGGAACGAAGAGCCAGTTTGACAATTGCTTTATCAACTACTCCAAACATTATTTTTAACTAATGTTTTTGCCGGAGCGGACTTTAGGACAGTATTAAAATCTTACTTACTCAACACAGGTACAGAGATAACGAGGGGAAAAAGAACTACAAAACACAATTATTGCTGCTGTATCTGCATTTCTGTTTCCTTGCAGGATGTTCTGTAATATGCTGGTAAAACAGTTTTCAAATATCGGTTTCATTAAGAATGTCATTCAGATAAATAAAAAGTAACCAACCAGCCAACCTAACCTGGTAAACTGGACTTCATCTGAGACCAACAGAAAACGCTGGCTTACAAAAAGTGGAGAGGTTTTGTTTTGCAAGGTGGAGAGTAGATTGTTAACACCTTTGAAACGCTGAGGATGGATGTGCTTAAACACCCAGGCAGATTTGGTTTGTAGGTGTTCCCAGGGCCCACAGAGTCCAATCCCGCCAGCACCGGCGAGATCTCACCTCCTTCTGGGAGCAGGCGGTTCCCCAGCTGTGCTCCTCAAGGGCCCCGGTCCTCCCGCACTTCCACACATGCCACTTTTACTCAGGTCTTCTCTAGCGCCACTAAAACGGGCCCACGCGAGTCCTTGGGCTCGTGGGGCGTATGTGCAAGCGCTGGGGAGACTGGGTCTCCAACAGCTGTTAAGCCCAAGGGAGGGGACGGGCACTACTGCGATCCCTCAGGTTAAAGGGCAGACAGAGAAGAAAACCTTCAAGCACAAGTTTAGTGGCGGTTTTTGTCAGAGTCAGGCTGATGGTTGGACTAGATGGTCTGAAAGGTCCCTTCCAACCTAGGCGATTCTATGACTCCAAGTTATGACAACCCTTTAAGTCCTGAAAATGGAAGCTGGAAAAATACTGAAAGCATATTCATTAACCATGAACAACCCGATGGCGCCTGTATAAACATCTGCTACGCGCTTCCCGTGTGCCGGGGCATTACCTTGTAACGCGCCGCGAGGAAAACCCAGCACACAGCGGGATGATTTCACGTGGGATAAGGCGACTCGATCACCAGTTTCTGATGGAACCTTAAGATACATGAAACGTATTCCAGAACATCTAAAGACCAAGCCCGAACATCTCTCATGTCACCTAGCAACAGGTTAGCTGGAACAACCATTTAACACGGGTGATTTTAGGACCAGTTACACGGTTAGTCTAAACAATGAGCACATACACATTGAATTTGAACAAAATTCTTAAAACTACGCTTCTCTGAAATGTACAAAGTATATAAAATGCATGATTTGACAGTTATAAAACCTCAGCCCTTTTATGAAAAACAAAACAAGGCCATAGAGTTTCGTTTTAAGTTTAAAACTATTGGTTTTTTCTTCTCAGCAGTTTTAGTTCCTATGATAAATAAAAAATATAAACAGCGCTCCACCACGGCCGTATAATGCAAGGAATAAATTAGCAAGAGTCACACTGTAAATCAAAATAAATAATTTCTAAATTATTTTTATTTAAAAAAAATGGTCTCTTTAATTGCACAGTATTTTAAATTTTCAGTAGCAATGCAAACTCAGTTGGGTATTTTTCTAAATGCTCCGGACAGCACAAAAGCATCGTGTCTCATTTTTCAAGCTTTACACATCCAAAATACCTTGGTCAAACCATCAGCTGATGAAGCCGGTAAATGTTTTGGTAGTCTCTTCCTGCGGCAAGGTGCTGCGGTATCTCTCACCCAAGGCATTCCGTCCTCCGGCGCTCACCTTGCTGGGGTGAACGCCCCCCAGCTTTCCGTCCCCAGTGAGGTACTCCGGTTGCCAGCCATAGCTTGGGTATTTTTAGAAAAGCGTTCACCGTTAGCTACAGCTTTCACAGCAGAAGATGGCCAACAGCTCAACAACAGTCCACGGGCTCCAAGGCTGCCAAAGTCCCCTTCAAGGGCTTCACCAGACCGGCACACCGGCTTTCACACAAACACATCGGCCTTTTGGCCCCCCCCAGAGCTATTCTGCAGTGGAGGCCCGAGCTACAGTTCAAACATACTGAGGAAAATAAAGGGCACCTGAAAAGATATGATCTTACCTCAGACTATTAGCGGTCGTCTTAAACCCACTTGCCAAGTATGTGTGTGTGTGCAGGTAGATATGCACACACACACACACGCTTTTTTAAAGAAAAGACAACAAAGTGATTAATACTGCCATAGCCTGGGCATATTTAGCTCAAAGTTGGGTATCCATGGGACATATTTAAAAACTCTAAATATTGGCAACACATTGCTGTATAGAAAACAGCTGTGGGCAGATGCCTAAGGTAAATGTGCATTCAAAATACTGCGTATCTATATACTATTACTGATGTAGCTGTAACAGCTTGGGATTGTATCTAAAAATACAGAGTTTCCGGTAAGTTATCAAAACAACTCTCCAGTATTGAAGACAAAGGGAAGCGTTGCCCTCTCCATGGGGGACAGGCCTAACCTGAAGGTATTTATCCTTCCCTGCAGTTCTAGCACTCAACGGGGGCAAAGGCAGCATCACTGAACCACCTTCTACTGTTTAAGAAACGCGGGATGTTACAGATCAGTTATCTGCATCAATGCAATTACATTGACAAATGTAGTATTTGACCAGTATCATTGCTTTCTTCTTTCTTACTGGTGTCCTCTCTATAGTCTGCTAAATATCTAGGCTGATCTCTTTGACGTGGAGGAGTTCCCACGCAAGACCTCATTCTGAGGAGTTCACATGCAACTCCTCATTCTCTCTATTATCACAGCAAAACCAAAGGAAATACCAAGGCCAATATTTTGTCCACAGTAAATTTGCTTTACCCAACATAAAAGAGTCTAAGGGGAGCTAGCACATCATTGCACAACCATAAAACCCACCAAATTGCTCCTGTTCTTATACTTTTAAAGCATTTTCAGTGCTTGAGTACAAAGCACAGAACCTCTAACGAATTCTCTAGCAATCAACACACTTTCAGGGGTTCAATACTGCATTAAATGTACGCGGAGGCAATCAATACTGATAACCCAGGTCTGGGCACTGCAGCACGACAGTCCCATGTGTCTCCTCGCACCGTTTTCACAACATGGCTACGCCTGCTGGTCCAACACTCCAGGCCAGACTGCTACAGGTAGGTAGTAGGAAGCATTCTGATGCTCACGTGATAGGGAGAAAGAAGAAACACCTCTATTACGCGCACGTTTCTGTTCATGCTTAAAGGAATTCAACTTTTGGCAGAAGTGAATTCCTACATAAAAAATAAATGTAGAAACCCATTAAAAACACAAATATAATAACTGCATTATTAAAACAGCTGCATCTACACTATGGTGTAGTACTTAAGGGTAATTCAATTTTTTAAAAAAAATCTTAGTGCACAACTAAGATGAGACCCATTTCCCAGTCCAAACCTCAGCGTCAGCGCTGCATCGACCTCTACATTACAACACGCTCTATGGATGGCGACCAACCAAATCCAGGGAAAAAAAAGGTTGCCACAGGTGAAGAGGTTCCTCTCCCTAAACAGACAAGGCAGGACAGATGGCGTAGAGCCCCTCCGGCATCGCCGCAGGGACAGGCGACGGCAGATCCCGCAGTGCATCAGCAGTGGAAGCTGCGCGAGCGCTACGTCCTGAATCGGTTTGCTGAACATGGTTCAGATTATTGGATATGTCTATAAGCACAATGCTCTTTAGAAGCATTTACTGTATACCCAAACCCTACTCGCTGCAACACACGGTGTCGCACAAGTAGTGAAAACGTCTTCGTATTCAAAGGTGCTTGGACATCATTTTCAGGCAGCATTTTACCTTTATTTTAGTGAGTTCCCACTACAAGGATTTTAGAAGGAAGAAGATGCCAATAGTTTCTTTTTTCTTTTTAAGATGTGAAATTGAGACAGACACCTAAATAAATACCTACTTTTACTTGCCTAGGTCTATTCTATGTCTGAAATCTCTAATTTTTAAATAAGGGATAAAATGTTGCCCAAAAGACTAGTTATAATTATACATTTGTGTTTCTACTAAATCTACAAATCAAAATAGTTCTCAGTTAAAAAGATACAATTTGTATCAACAGTAAAAGGTACTTTCTGGTTCTTCAGGGCCTTACTTTAAATTCCGGCAAGCGTACCAAAATTTTCAGCAGTAATAGTGTAAACTAGTGATTTTTTTTTTTTTTAACACTGAACATTGTTACAATGGATGGAAACCTAAAACTGTCGGCAACTATGTCGCGTAAGTACATCTGACATCAATTGCAAAATCTATTTCTATCATATACATATAAAAAAGCTTACGAGGTGCTAGTAAAACCCATGACTTAAAACCAGAAATATCCCTTACTAATACTAAAACAGACTTGGTTTGTCTGTTTCTAAAACTACGCTATTTGTGGCAAGAATCAGGCCTACACGATGCAACAGTCCAAAAACTAACTTCAGGAACACATACGGTATCTTCTCTCCCCGCAACCCTCCCCTCCCCAACCGAAACAGAAAGAAAAAAAAAAAGTTTAAGTTATTATTTTCAGCTACAATATCATTACCATAGTGCAGTTAATAAATGTTGCATATCCTCAACACACAAAACCTTTTCAGGCCAGCCTTGATAAATAGCAAGAAAAATCAAAACAGTATCTTAAATACAAAAGTTGCATTGAGATAATTAAATTCATTTAAAAACAGGTAAATATTTTATGAAAAGCATATTTTATCCAGTACACTTGTGCAGCAATACAAAGAAAAAACCACATAAAACGACTAAACGGGACCCTACGATTTCAGGCTCCCTTCTACTGACCAGAAATACGCGGAGCTGGGTAACAACGCATGGGAATTGGAACAGGGTGGCCTGCTTTGGGGAGGTTCTGAGCCTTTGCAGCTTCCGTGAGGTTCAAAGGGGGCTGCAAATTCTCAGCACCTTTGAAAATCAGGCAATAAGGCCTTTACCTTATCCATAAATTAATTAAAAAAAAAAAAGAAAGATTTTTTTTGTCCTACTCTGATTGCATCTGATCTTACTAATTGACTGCATCAACAAAACACGTAACTATTTAAACAAAACAAAGAAAGCAATGAAAAGTGCCATACTATAAATTACTAATATATTGTTACCCATTTCACCATTAGCTGGTAACTTAATTATCTGTTTAAAAAATGAAGTCAGTGCTGTAGTAAATCTTTGTTTCCTATAAATAGATGATTATAGCACAAAAAAGCTCACAAAAACAAACAAACAAACAAACAAACATACTCATGGTGTTGTAAAAAGTTCAAAAACTTGGCTTGAAAATTGCCTGCCAGAAGTAGCAAAATCCTCTCTCTGCAGGTTGTTTTAATACCACGCAGCCCAAGGACAAACATCCAGCAAGTTAAAAAACGAGAACAAAAACCCCAACAACATGTAACGAGGATAGAAAGTGCTGCATATAAACCCCTGATGCACCAAAGATTATAACCAGAGACCACAGATTTTTTTTTTTTTTTTATATTATATATATATATATTAATTTAAACTGGAACATTCTCCAGCTGTGAAAATAGCCATTTAAAAATTTTCAAACTAGAACACAAAACATATCTGGTACTTCCGATGCATGGGGCTATACATACAGACTCCATGATACAGTATTTCACATAAACGGATTACTATATAACCTCCTTGCTGAGAAGGAGATCCCAAATGCTATTGTAGCAAACCTCCCTCAGCATTAGAGCTGAGCTGAAAACTACTAGACACCACAAAGATGCATCATCTCTCAATAACCTAGCTGAGATTTTTCCACTAAGATGGCTGCAGCGAGCTGCTGAGCGTCCGTCACGTGAGGGTTCTTCTTCATGACGATCCTCACAAGATCAGGGGGGAAGATGTTGCAGAGATTTATGTAAACCTTCTCCCGGGTGTCTTGGTGCCTTGGAGGGTCTTGAGGGATTCCACAGTAAGGTACGCGCCAGGTCTGGTCCTGCTGTTCAGGTAAGCTTTGGAAGGCAAACTGCTCGTAACACGGCTGCGTGGGGTTACTCGGCAAGGAGTAGGTCTGGCGGTAGCCATAGGCATCCATCCCGTAACTCTGCCTATCCCAGCTTCCAAGCCCATCTTGGCCAGAATAAGGCTTTCTGTGTCTTAGTGGAGAATTATCATATAAACGCGAGTCTGAAATGCTGTCTATTCTCGTGGACACGAGGGCTCTCCCCAGATGCATTGTCTTTGAATGTGACGAACTCTGAGATGCAGAGTAGTCGTTCGGACAACTAGAACGAGCACCGACTGTTGGATGCTGTAGATGCACAGCCATGTACGGAATCGGAGGTTTGTGGTGATGCTTTGGTTCTTCATGACTATAGCTTTGCACTCGTGTGAGAGGCTCGTGGTAGCTCTGTAGGAAGGGCTGAGTGTTAAGGCGGCCGTGGGGGTGCATATGTTGGCACTTCAAGTTCTCCTCTAGCTGTGGGTCAGGCGAACTCATGTAAGAGCGGTCGCTGTAACCCACGTAGGAATCACTACTGCCACAGCTAACGCTCCCTTCGCTGCTGCAGTCAGAAGCTACAGAGCTAATCCTATAATCTGTGTCCAAGGAGAAGCGCCTTTCAGGACTACGTGGACCAGACATACTTAGATTTGAATATGCACTCAGCATAGAGTAATACCCTACATCCACAGGAGACTCGCATTTTGGATACTGGTCATAAGGCATTGGCGTTCCGTGATTTTTGGTTGCCATCATCACTGTAGGATACTGTCCCTGTGGTCTTTGATCCTGAGGTGGGAAGTGAACTCCGGAGGGAAGGCCGTTAGTTAAAGGTGCAGTACTTTGGGGTTTTGCAGCAGAGGAACTTGGTATACTAACTAAAGAAGGTACAGACCTGGTTTCCAATTTGTTTTTGGTGGGAAGCTTTTCCTCCAAGTCTTGATAGACTTGAGTCCTTATACTAGGATCTGATTGCCTCTTTGGAGTAGCACGCTTCAGCTCAGAAGTGCCATCATTTTTCGTGCTGCAGGGAACACTATTGCTTTTTACCAGTCCTCCTTCACTTGTAGTTTTGGCAGCTGTGCTTCTAGACATGGCACGAAGCTCATCAGCCACAGATCGCTGAGGCTGATTTCCTCTTTCCGGATGATAGTATTTGCATTTGTGTCCATAGGTACACTTCTTCCCTATTAAGACAAACATAATCATATTAAAAAAAACTTCAACCAAAATCCGTTAACCATCAAACAATGGAAATGCTCCTCATTTAAAGTTTTACTGATGATTTGAAAGATCTTGCAAATGGTTTTGTGCGACACAGGGTGAGATCTAAGACCTCCTCTCTTGTATTGTGGGGAAAAAGAGGCAGTGGTAGTGTGCTGCAGCCAGTGCTCTAGGAACGCAGACCAACACTACCAGCCACGTTTTGAGCTGAACATGACACTGTCAGTGTATCTGTACACACCTGCTCTGTTGGGCCCAGGAAATATACAGGCAGAAAACTTAATAGGAAAGTCCCAGAGAGCCGTTAAGACCAGCAGGTTTCAGCTCAGTCAAGATGGTGGTGTGCCTCTAGGGACGCTCAGTAACTAAACTGCAAAAGCTCAATCAACGTTCTGGAAGAAAATTTCGGTGTCTTGTGACCAAACCACATTAGAAAAGGGCTTTCTGGAGCCTGCAGAATTTAGGTGCTGTTTTGGATGCATTCCTACAAATGACGGACTACTACCCATTAACTGCTCTTACACGTGGGTGGTGAAGAAGTCGCAACACGTAGTCCAAGGGCAATCAAAAGAGACTTCAGGGCCTTGGGACAGCTGGTAAAGGAGTCTGGAGCACAGGTTATTTTTTAACTCTCTCCTTCCAGCTGCGGGCAGTGACATTGGAAGAAACAGACGAGCCCACTCCATTAATACATGGCTCCATGGCTGGTGTCACTGACACAATTTTGGTTTTTTCAAGAATGGGATGGCCTACACAGCGCCAGGCTTGCTGGTGTCAGCTGGGATTCACCTTTCTGAAAAGGGGAAGAGGACCTTTGCTCCCAAGCTGGCAGGGCGTATTGACAGAGCTTTAAACTACGCTTGAGGCAGGAGGTGGATAATATCAGGCTTGCCTGTGACAAGCTGTGGGACAACATGCCAAGGTTAGAGGGAGGGAGTGCTAGCGAGGGCCTGCAGCCTGTTTCTCTGAGACCGCTGGCTGCAGTGCAGCACACTTGAAGTCTTATGGAGATGAGCCAGGGACTCCTGAGGTCATAGGAGCCGAGAGGGAAACACCAGGGAAATGCTTCAAAGGAATTAAGGGGTGTTCCTCTAGAAAGGTGACACAGCCGACAGCCCAGCTGAAGTACCTCTACACCAGTGCACGCAGCACAGGCAACAAACAGGAGGAGCTGGAAGCCACCACGATGCTAGAAAGCTACGACCTAGCTGCCATTACCAAAACTTGGTGGGATAAATCCCATGACTGGAGCATGGCTATCGATGGATACAGGCTGTTCAGAAGGCACAGGCGAGGAAGGAAGGGCGGAAGTGTTGCTCTCTACATCAAGAAATGGAGTGTGAAGAGCTGTCTCTGAAGAACAGCCACCAGCAGGTTGAAAGCTTGTGGGTAAGAATTGGCGACCAAGGCAACAAAGGGAGCCTTTTGGTTGGTGTCGACTACAGGGCACCTGATCAAGGGGAGCCTATTGATGAAGCCTTCGTACTCCAGCTACAGGAGGCATCGCTCTTGCAGGCTCTCTCCTGCTGGGGGCCTTCAGCCACCCTGACATCTGCTGGAAAAGTAGCATGGTGAGCTGTAGGCAACCCAGGATACTCCTGGAGTGCAACGAAGATATCTTAAGCCAGGTAATAGACAGCCCCACCAGAGGGGGTGTGATACTGGACCTGCTGGTCACCAACACAAGTGAGCTAATTGGCAACGTTGAGACTGGAGGCAGCGTGGGCTGCAGTGACCATGCACTGGTGGAGTTCACAGTCCTGAGGGACATGGGTCAGGGGAAGAGTAAAGTCAGGACCCTGAATTTTAGGAAAGCAAAATTCCCGCTCTTCAAGGAGTTAGTCAATAGGAGCCCCTGGGAAACTGCCCTCAGGGACAAGGGAGCAGAACAGAGCTGGCAGATCTTGAAGGATGCTTTCCACAGAGTGCACGAGCTCTCGATCCCCAGGTGTAAGGAATCATGAAAGGAAGGCAAGAGACCAGCATGGCTGAGTTGAGACCTGCTGGTCAAACTAAAGGGCAAGAAGGGAATGCACAGGTAGTGGGAGTAGGGACAGGTATCCTGGAACACTGCCTGATTGTGTAGGGATGGGGTCAGGAAGGCCAAGGCACACCTGGAGCTGAACTTGGCAAGGGATGCAAAAGATAATAAGGGCTTCTACAGGTATGTCAGCCAGAAAAGGAAGGTCAAAGAAAACATTCTCCCCCAATGAGCAAGACTGGCAAACTGGTAACAATGGACGAGGAGAAGGCTGAGGCACTCAACAACTTTTCTGCTTCAGTCTTCACTGGCAACCTCTCTCCCCACACCCCTTGAATGGATGGATCCCAAGATGGGAACTGGGAGAGCAAAGTCCCTCCCACTGTGAAAAAAGACCAGGTTCATGACCACCTGAGGAACCTGAACATACAGAAGTCCATGGGACCTGACAAGATGCATGCCAGAGTCCTGAGGGAATTGGCTGATGTCATTGCCAAGCCACTCTCCATGATATATGAAAAGTCATGGCAGTCAGGCAAAGTCCCCGGTGACTGGAAAAAGGGAAACATTGCACCCATTTTTAAAAAGCATAGAAAGGAGGGCCCTGGGAACTGCCGACCTGTCAGCCTCACCTCTGTGCCTGGGAAGATCATGGAACGGATCCTCCCAGAAGCTATGCTAAGGCACATGGAAGACAAATATGGGATTCGAGACAGCCAGCATGGCTTCACCAAGGGCAAGTCCTGCCTGACCAACCTAGTGCCCTTCTATGATGGAGTGACTACATCAGTGGACAAGGGAAGAGCTAAGGATCTCATCTATCTGTACTTCTGTAAGGCCTTTGTCATGGTGCCCCACAACATCCTCCTCTCTAAATTAGAGAGATATGGATTTGATGGGTGGACTGATGGGTGGCTGAGGAATTGGTTGGATGATCACATCCAGAGGGTAGTGGTCAACATCTCAATGTCCAGATGGAGACTAGTGTCATGGTGTCCCTCAGGGGTCCATATTGGGACCAGTACTGTTTCATCAATGACAGATGGTGGGCTGACTGCACCCTCAGCAAATTTATAGATGACAGCAAGCTGAGTGTTGTGGTTGACACACCTGAGGGACAGGATGCCATCCAGAAGTACCTGGACAAGCTCAAGAAGTGGGCCCATGTGAACCTCATGAGGTTCAACAAGACCAGGTGCAGGGTCCTGCACCTGGGTCAGGGCAACCCCCAGTATCAATACAGGCTGAGGGATGAAGGGATTGAGAGCAGCTCTGCCGAAGAGGACTTGAGGGTACTGATGGATGAAAAGCTGGACAGGAGCTGGCAATGTGCGCTTGCAGCCCAGAAAGCCAACTGTATGCTGGATTGCATAACCAGCAGCGTGGCCACCAGGCTGAGGGAGGTGATTCTGCCCCTCTACTCCACTCTCAAAAAACCTCACCTGGAGTGTTGCATACAGATCTGGAAGCCTCAGCACAGGAAAGACATGGACCTGTTGGAATGGGTCCAGAGGAGGGCCACAAAAATGATCAGAGGGCTGGAACACCTCTTCTATGAGGACAGGCTGAGAGAGGTGGGGTGGTTCAGCCTGGAGAAGAGAAGGCTCTGGGGAGACCTTGTTGCGGCCTTTCAGTACCTTAAAGGGGGCTTGTAAGAAAGATGGGGACAAACTTTTTACTAGGGCCTGTTGCAGTAGGACAAGGCATAGTGGTGTAAACTAAAAGAGGGGAGATTCAGGCTAGATATAAGGAAGAAAATTTTAACAATGAGGGTGGTGAAACCCTGGCACAGACTGCCCATAGAGGTGGTAAATGCCCCATCCCTGGAAACATTCAAGGTCAGGTTGGACAGACCTCTGAGCAACCTGATCTAGTTGAAGATGTCCCTGCTCATTGCAGGGGGCTGGACTAGATGACCTTTAAATGTCCCTTACAACCCAAACTATTCTATGATTCTGTGATCCTACGATTAATAAAGCCACTCCTTTAGTTCAACTAGTAGATAGAAATTTTCTCTAACTAGCACATGAAAAAAAAATCATTTGTTTCCACCATCAGCTCAGCATTTCAACCATTCTCAGGCTAAGACAACAACATAAAAACCTCTGTTTAAAAGCTTTTAATTTTGGCACTGTTAAAATAAAGCAGGAGCTTGGTTCCCAGTCCCAGCAGTACAAAAAACTGATGAGTTAAATCAAATTACCATATGGACATGGTTGCTTCTTATGTTCTGGCACAATAGGCTTCTTCCTAAGAAAATTGTCCAGACTTGGACCATGGCGGCCAAGAGGATCATCAGGAGGCATAAATCTATAAATCAAAACAAAAAAAGCATTATGGAAGAAAACAAGCCTTTTCATATTCCTCATGCAGTGAGCAAGAACGTCATGACTGTGTCCTACACCATAACCTGTCATGCTGACATTTTAAGCCTGGGTACTTTGACAACTGTTTTGAAAGGCCACCATTCTGCTGCAGGTAGTGCCCGAGAGATTAAGTCATAGAAATATACTGTGTGGACACCTTCAGTCTAGCTCAGCTGACTGCTCTGTGGCAAAGCAGGGCCGCACACAACCCATTCCTAAAGCGAAGTAAGGGCAGCAATACAGGCAGCTATTTCTTAAAACGCCACAACTAACTTTGCAAAACTGTGCTCATTGTCTAGGACATCAGTATTTCGGCACTCAAATAAAAATGTCTGCTTGGCAAAGTACTGAGTCCCTCCCACTACAAGAAGCCACCAGCAGTAACTGCAGTTGATCTGTACGCCAGTGTATAAAGACACCATACCATAGATACCATAGCATAGACCTAAGCAGACAGCTGAACTAGAGACCTCCTGAGGTTCCTTCCAACATGGGTTTTTCTATGACTCTAGGATTTAGGACTCTAACCACAGACACTCAAAAATGCTGACTCAGTATATCAAGAAAATTGGAATATCATACCATAGTATGCACCAAATATAGCATATACATTGGCATACACCAAAAGGGGAAAAAATAGCATGAAAACCATTGCTTTTAAAAAGTTCTAGCAACAAACAAAGTTCAAGTACATTTAATCAGAAGACCAAATCTATGATCAACTATTCCTCCCATTTCCCTACATGTACCTAATGATTTGGGTGTAAGGTAAGAAATTTATATAGGTCTTCAAACTCGTTTCTCAATTATTTTAGTGGTACATATAAAGATAGAATGACTTACTTGTCATTAACAAATGAATACATCAGCAAGCGTTCATCTATGAACTTCTTCCATTCAGGCTTTTCATTAGCTAGATCCCTGTAGTTATCATTAGAAACAATGATGCCATCTGACTCAAAGGCCAACTTCACTATAAATCGGTCATCGTAGCATACCACCCTTCTCCCCTGCACTCGGCGGGATGGTGTGAACACAAGAATCTTCTCCTTTTCTAATTTACGCAAGATTTCTTGATCTACAAGGAATAAGAATCATAAGTTAAAAATGAAAAAGAAAGAAAAGATGTTTGTTTAATCTCCAAAAACATTAGATTTGAGGAAGAAAATCCAAGCATTTAGGACTAAACATGTCTTAAATGATTACAGTCCAGCACAAGGTGTTTGATATATGATATTTGAAGTTACAGTCAGCAGTCAACTGGCAATACTTTCAAAAAAACCCACAAACAAGTCAAAACCTCCTGCTCCACACCATTTCTCTAAGACTAACACAGGGGGCCTTGTTCATGTTGCTGTGGTTCAAAAGAAACACTACTTATCAAAATGCCTGTGAAGCACCCCTCTGGTTGAAGGGCTGGTTTTAAACATTACTGAATGTTTCAGTGAACAGGAGGGCTACACCCAAGTACAGCCAAAGGTTTCCCCATAACCGAGCTCCTTGGTAAAGACAGAGCTCTTCCACCTGTTTGTGGTACAGAGCAAGCAATATCTTTCAAAATAATTCCAGTAGCTCACGTTAATGGGACTGTCTCATAGAGGCCTCTGCCCATCTAACCCAGAAGGGGTTACTACTAGTACCCACAAGGACTAGAAAACCCACATTCTTTACAAACACTAAGGCTCTTCACAAATGTTAACAGCAACCCCTAAAAAGACATCTGATGTCATCTTGTAACCAAAAGCAAATGTGGGTAGTTTTTGTTTGTTTTATTCTACCTCCAGTAACAGCTCAGAACATATCTTTCCTCAAAGGGTTTACAGTTTTACATATAAAGTCTTACCAAATCCAAACAGATTTCTTTTTAACCCTGCTGAGTAAGCATGTTTAACATTTTATCTAATTCCTGCTTGCCCTACACAGTCTGCCAATCACCATTCCAACATAATTTTCTCTTTCTCTGTGTGGGACCTGGAGATCCTGAGGAGCTTTGAAAGATGGCCTAAGGAGGTTGGTCTCAACTAAGATTCTGGATGTAGCACCAGTGCATCCAGCACTGGAGCACATACCCCTTGTGTCGATTCTCCTAGCTATCAATCTCCTCAGAGCAAACAAGCTGTGAGAGAAAAATAAACAAAAAGCTAGGCAACATCTAAAATGATAGAAGATGATGCTTGCACAGAGAATATGCTCTTATAATGGTTTAGATCTCAAATAACTCAACTGTTTTGTAGCACAAGAAACTTGACAGGAACATGTTCCATCTGGAAAAAAAAACAAGACTCTAACAGGAAGAAATACAGCATTAATATTATATATAAGCAACACATTTGATATAAGCATTTATCTGCTTAGTAGAAAAAGCACAAGATTTTAAACTAAATCCAACCTTCTTGTATTCACTCACCCCCCTCCCCCCCTGGACCACCATGTGGTAAATGATGAGTAAGAGTGCGATGGAAGGTGACTTTTTGCCGGCTAAGAAAGAATAAAAAGATCTGCCATGTGATGATTAGCAAGGAATGATAAAAACAGATGCAGCTGTTGTTTAATCCAAGAAGCTTCTCATAAATACTGACAGTCTAGAACCATCCTCACATTAGTCATCTAAGACTTTTTCAAGATTCCCGGTGGCTGCGTATTTCAGGTGCAAAAAGGAGTGTCAGCACAAGACAGTATTTCACAAGACTGGTAGTAAACAGGCTCCCTGCATCCTGATAAAAAACACTGAAGAATCTCTGTCTTACAGAAGATACAATAACCTTCTTTGATCTTCTTCCCATTTTCAGGGTCCATGACGACACAGGGCAAACTGATTTTTCATTGCTAGACAACTGGTCAATTCTATGTCTTGCTACTTTCTTGAAACTCCTTTTGGGGCTTCTAGCCCTATCCACACCTCTAGCAGATGCCTCAATTTATTTCTAAATAGCCAAATCTTTATTACTTAGCCAATGCTCTTCTCATACCTCACATTCATAAAGGGAAAGATAAAGGCTTCAAGAGAAAGGCTCCACACTGCCTGTGGTGAGGGGAGAACAGCAACTTTCCAAACATTTTCTTGCATTAACATGGTATGTCCTACTAGCAATCAAGCAAATGAAATGAAGTGTTGTGAAGATCTTTCCAGATATTTGAAAATGCATGTGGTAATCAAAACATGCTTCCATATTCTTTTAGAAGCTGTAGCTACTACTGTCAAAAGCTTCCTCCCTTTAAAGGTAGCCATGTTTAAATAAAAAAAAAAACCAAACACAAAAAACCCCAACCCCTCTCCCCCTTAAATTCTAGAGTTTTTTCAACGCCAAATTCTCTTCTGCTTCAACTTTAGGGCAAAGGGAGGATGACTCTCCAACCTTCACACAGAATCCCTTGGTTTGATCAAGAAATAAATGCCTCTACACCACTTTTTTTTTCCCTAGATAAACACGTTAAAAATTAAAATTTTTAAAAGCTGTCTCACTTGTTAATAGTAATGATGAAAAGGGGAACCATTCCCTTTCTGTCAGGATAATTCCCGTAACCCCGAGCGCAGGCAGTGACTCACCGCTGGTAACTGGCAGACAGGCCAGCCTGGCAGAACCTGCTCATCACAAGAAAGATCACCCAGCGAATCACTAACTTCAAACCTCTTCGCTGCCAATGCCACACGGGCATAACAGATTTAAAAAATGGCAATTACATTCTTCAAGAAATAAGTAGCAATGTTGATGGAAAATCAGGCGAGCAGAAAAGGAGGACCTGGAGAGGGCACTGTTTTTGTCTTTTGCCTTCCTGAAGATCGCAATGAAGTTACTACAGCAAATATAGTTTCTATTATAGTCTTCCATTTCTAAAGATTTGTCCATTTGAGCAATAGCACCCATGCTGTGCAAAGCACCAAACAAACCAGCAGAGGCTGAACAGAGCTTACCTGTGATAAGAGCATCGGGTCTCGACTGTTCTTTCCTCCATGCTGGCACAAACACTGTAACATCCTTGTGGCCTCTCTCCAAAAACCAGTCTACTGCCAATTTGATTCCTCGACACGAAAATACTTCTTTGTTCCCGTGGCTGAAACACACAGTAAAATTCCTTATTATATGACTTCGCTTTTCTGTGACTGTAAATAGAGCACAGCGAAATGCAGATCTCAAAGTCATGCTCTTCACTTGCTCTGTGGTTTCTAAAGGCAACTGGGAGTCACCCTGAGCCTTGCCCAAATATTGCCATCACTTGAAAAATGGTGTTGGAGAGGGATACTCAATCTGCCAAACATTTTTAGCATCTGAACAAATTCAACCAGTAAGGAAAAACGTAAGTAGGGAGTGTTAAAAATCCTCATAGCCCAACCAAAAGTACGGGGTATAACAGGCACCACGGAGACTTGATGAGGGAATGCAGGAAGCCTGAAATACCAATATGAAAGAGCACAACATGTTTAGGAAATGCCAGCAGATGAGTACTGAGCACTGGTATGCATGGCGGCAGGGGAGGACACAGCAGATCCCGGCTGCAGGAGCTCTGCGGTGTCCCATCTGAACAGGGAAAGAGAGAAGGGAGAGGAGAAGGACTCCAAGGCCAAGGGGGTGGCAGGCACTCTGCAGGACAGATTACGCAAACTGGAGAGCCTGTCCAGAATCAACATGACAAAACTAAGAATCTGCTTAGCACTGCACTTCAGAAGGAGAAATTAATTGTATATTAAAAAAGCCGTGGAGAGACAGTTCAGCAGAAACGGATCAGACACAAGCAAAACAAAAGATGTGCGTCTGTTGTGCAATAATTGTCTGAGGTAAGGTGAGAGACATAATTATGTCATTTTCTAAAGGCAGATGAGTCGTCAGCCAACTTCCACATCCAGTTTTGGGCATGCCATATTACAAAAGACACCGAGGAACTGGAAAGAATCCAAAAGAAAGTGAAACAAGACCTATGGGGACAGGCTGAAGGAAGTGCATTTAGTTTATCTGGAGAAAAAAGGCAGCCTGTGGAGGTACAAAACAATCCTCAGTATATAGGAGATAATGAAAATAGAGGACAGCCATCAACCATTGGGTGTCCATGGAAAAGTTTTGGTAGCACAGGGCTGCAGGGTGGCCTCTGTGAGAAGAGGTCAGGGGTTGCCCCATGCCGAGCATGCTTGGCTCCAGCCAGCTCCACAATGGAGGAGATGGGAATGGGGGAACACCAAGGCCAGAGGGGGAGGGGGTGCTCCATGAGGAGCAGGTACAGCCCCAGAGGGACTGCAGCCTGTAGGGCACAGGAAGAAAAGCCCGAGAGGAAGGAGCAGCAAGAGAAACCGCCATGTCCTGCCCCCAACCCCTGGCGTCGCTCACTGCTTCTCCAAAGGGACTCAGTGTCACCCTCAGTGTCACCTGCAGCCATGACAAGGGGAGGAGAGGTGTCTGCAGTGGAGTGAGCCTGGGAAAAGGAGAGGATAGATGTTTTTCCTCTAAGTGTTTTAATGTTTGTCTTTTGTGTTTCCCATTAACAGTAATTAAATATTTATGTTAATTGGCTATAAAGTAAGTTAAATTCGCCAAGTTGAGTCTGTTTGGCATTGGTGAGTACTCATCAGTACTTGGTGAGTGATTTCCCTGTTGTTATTTTGAGCCATAAGTTTTCTTGCTCCTGTTCCTGCTGTTTTCTCCCGTTCTGCTGGTGGGGGGAGCAAGCACCCAACTGGGTGGGTGCCAGCTGTGGCTGACCCACCATAGTCCCACTGGGGAAGGACAGAAAAGTCCTTACCATAAGGAACAGTTTAGCAGTATGTTAGAAAAAGCTTTCTAACTGATCAATGGGACAGTCTGCCCATGGATTTTGGGATCTCCTCACCAAACACTTTGAAGAAGCGTCAGACGGCTCCTCTGGGGCCAGTCTGGGTTCTCCATACTCAGGAGGAGACCAGCAACGTTTGTGAGGTCCTCCCAACCCCACAGCTCTACGTAGCAGAAGAAACACAGGGGCACAGCAGCAAGCTGTTGCCTTTTGCTTGACTGGCTTGTCATGTACAGCAGGTATGCCACAATCTGTTTTCCAGAAAGGTGGAATCACCATGGAGTAGTATGTGAAGAGGACAATATGATGATGGATCCTTTCGAGGTAAATAAAAACACCAGAAAGTTATTTAAAAACTTTTTTTTTTTTTCAGTAGGACCATTTTAAAGTACCTACTCTTTCCAGCCTTCTAAAACAGCACTGCTGTATGTTCCTTGATACCTTGAGGGAGCCTGAATAATTATGCAATGGATGAAGCACCACAGTAAAAGTGAGAAAAATTTTGAAACAATGTTCAGATTCCAGAAGCCTGTGAAGGAGGTGGTGTACACATTCACCAGCATCTGGGTGTTGAGAGCGAATGAGTCATGGCTAACACCCCTCACAAAGCATCATCCTCAGCAGAGGCTGTGTTGAAGGTCACAGGCCCCAAACAAAAGAAAAAAAAAAAAGAAGAAAAAGAAAAAAAAAGAGGGGAAAAATATAAGACCCCACTACCATTATCTGGATTTAAGTGAGGAACCGTACAACTTCCTTTTCCAATGATGCTGGAGACAGGACCTGGAAGCATAATCATATACTAAGATACTGCAATTGTTGCTGGCCATAGTAATGAAAGTTTGTAGATTTTAGCTGGCAGAGGGTACTCCAAGGATAGTTTAAGTCCATCTTCTGTGCCTATAGGGCTATACCAGGAACACTGTTAGGAGCAAGACATCTATGTATCCCAATATCCTGTTTAGCTACGGTTATAGACCTCTGCAATAATACCTTCCCTGCTTTGTATGATAATACCATGTAATAACACTATTAAATTGTAATAACACTATAATAACAAAACACATAGCAGCATTTTTTTCCAGGTACTGTTTTATACCATACAATTATTCTTGTGCTTTTTTGGCTGAGAGAGTAGTATCGTTGTGCATTTTGTAACTTCCCAGGAATGGGAAACCAAACTGCACACAGATATGTCACATTTAAAACGCACACGCACAGAAAAAATGGCCAACATGATTTCCAGCCATGGCAAGTCTAATTACATCTCCCCATGACAACGTAAAATCAGGATGCTTGGTGCACATTCAGTACCCAGTGGGCAGCCATAAGGCCTCCTGTGCAAAGCCCGACACAAGAAGTTACTGTTCATGCTATCAGCACATCATGTGCAACCGTAAATATTGCAATCTATTTTACAACAGTCGGGAAGGGCTCGTTCCAGCTACTAAATCCCAGTGAAATCACTGTACTGTTATTACTCTAAACAATCTCCGTGGTTTCAAATGGATAAAATCACTTTTCACTCCTGACAGCGAGCAAGCATTTTGTTAGACTACATTTTAGTGAAAGTATGTTTCTTCCTGTAAGTCTGACAAATCATTTCTGGAATGAAATCATGGCCTCTCTGAAAGAAATGGATGTTCTTGCCTATTGCGTTCCATCAGGCTGGAATTCAAGCCATACTTTTAAAGGCAGAGGGAGGACCAAGCAGTCAGCTGCTTAGTTTTCTCTTGCCTAATACAGACTATTAAAATTTTTCATCCAGAACATAAATTTTAAATATACTTAAAACTCTACAAAACAGAAATAGGAAATGTATTACACGCATACTAGCTTTTCTGCATTGCTGAGCAAGTGGATTTATAGCTCATATAAATCTTCACATTTTTTCCACTCCTTTTCAGACACATGCCTAAGCTGGTATCTGAGTGGATACAAATTCCAAGAAATTTAAATGATTAGTGAGAAAGTCTGTGAAAAAGATGTGCAATTAAAATTTGTTCCTTTCTTCTGTTTTGTTGTAATGCAGATTTGATATTCTCTTTTTTTTGTGATCTTTGTGCTTCATCAGCTTTATGATACATCATATGGTGAAAAGACTGAAATCATGCTGCTGCTTCTGACTTTTTTCCTTCTGATTAGTTGTAAAAAAAGAGGAGAAATGTCTGTATTTATTTGTCAAGAAACTTCGTTTTAAAAACCCCTTCCTAGTTATTAGCAGTATGTGAATGCTCAGAGCAGTCAGGATGACAGCTGCAGGCCTGGATGAGACATTGGTTTATTCTGCTTTGGTTCTTGCAGACGTTTAATCTAGCACCACTCTTAGTTGAAGGAAGATAAAGTATATCCTAAGGTATCTATTTCTCTTTCATACCATACGTGAATGATTCTTTTTATCACCACTTCTATATATTTGGCCTGTTGATAGCTATGGTTTTATTTTCAAATGAAAAAAAAAAAGTAGTATAAGAACATAAATCAATCAAGCATTTTCTAGGCTAGGAGAGTTAGTAGAAAGAGGTAAAACATCTGATGAGAACATTTTCTCTCTTGCCTTCCTAGCCCCCAAACTAGATTTACAAGTGACTGTCTTGAAAAGAGCTGTGGTATACACTCCTAAACACTGACTCCTTACAATAGTTGCAAGACTTCTGGTGTGCTCTAATGCAGTACTCAAACCAACACAGAACTCTCGGGCTTTGAAAGCTACAGAAAACATACACACTGATGACAAGAGATATTAGAGTTCAGGTCTACAACAACGTTTGTTGCGTACACATACAGGTTTTATACAGCTGGAAATCTGGACACATCAAGGTACTTCCCATGTAAAAGCATATTGATTAAAGCAAGAAGAACAAAACTAAAACACAGATCTGCCTGGTGAAGTCAGAGTTACCAAACTGTTTTAATCTGTCATGTCATAGGAGGAAAACAGTCTCAGTCCATAGCATAGAGAGGTAAGAATTTCCATCCTGTATCATACTGGTGACTCATGAGGCTGGCAGCCTGGTTTCGTCACTAGCTGCATCCCTTTTTTTATTTTTTTAAAGTTCTACTAATTTCCTAATCACAGAAACATTTTGTCCCAAGGCACTTCTCAGTAACCCAGGCCTTCTGTCAATCCTGCCTTTGTTCCTTAAGTATGTATTTTGGTGCCGACATGAAGCAGATGAAATAGTTCCCAAAAGCTTTTTTTTTCCATTAGTCCATGACAAATCACTCTGATGCTTTGAGGTCTTTGAAGGAAAAAAAGCCTTGGAAGTTGTAACACCTCTCAAAACATCTTTTGTCCATGGGGCTTCCAACGCCAGGGAACTCTACGGAGCATGGGAAGTGCCGTCACCAGCCAGACACGCACCTGGGTGTGTGACCAAGCAAGAGGCACGCACCCAGCAGTCAGAGGTCAAAACAGGCAAAGAGAAGTTATACTCAAAGCTGCCAATGACAAGCTCCTATCCACATGATCGTCACTTGTTGGAAAAATACTTTTATCTATTCCTTAAAGTGACTTCTCAAAATAATCTAAGAAACTACACAGCCAGTTCCACTGGAAAATGAATGTCTGAATCAAGGTACCAAAATACAATCGTGCCTACCAAGCTCAGAAACACACAATCTGAGAAGAGGCCAATGCAGCTAAATTGTTAATTTGTTAAAATACATATGCATTTAAGTTGTCATATGACAACCACATATGGCATAGATAAGACAACCAAACCAGCCTTTGGTTGACACAATTTGCAGTTGTTGAAAAACTATGTAGACATGGTTATCGGCAAACCTTTTACTACGGCCAAATGACCTGCCTGATGGTTAAGGACAGGGACAAGACTTAGTTGCCTGAACAGAGATGTCTAATGCTTGTTAGACACCTTTGGGTATCTCACGCTTCCTCCAGCTGAACACCACTCCTGAATGGCACTGGGGCCTCTGTCACGTCTGTCAGGCCTGGGTGTATGTTTCTGATGCCACCAAGCACCTAGGACATCCACGGCTGGAGGGATGGCTCGGCATGAAAGCTCTAAGAAAACTGTAGAATATCTGTCTTAAATGTGAGCACATTTGAAACAACCCCCCCAAATCAGCATCCACCTCTCAAAAATAAAAGTTAAGTATGCAATGGTTATCTCGTGTTGTGGTTTCCCTTGTGCAATGAAGTACCATCAAGCACCATTTAAATATACAGGCCAAGGTTTTCCAAAAGGGGAAGACTGAAGTGCATCACGTCTACGGCCTGTGAATCCTAAGGGTGAAGTTTTCAGAAGAATCTAATTGCTCAAAACAAGATTCGTTGATATCAACCTGTAAACCCAGATGGCAAGTGATCAAAATACTTTGGTTCTTTTGCCTATGTAATTCTGAAAGTGGTTGTCTAAAAATTATAATACAGCAAGTAAAATATCCAATTATTTGCTTATCACTGTTATCTTCATGTTGTGCTCTCTGTAAACACGGCAGACTTCTTTTTTGCCTACATGTTTTCAACATAAAGTTTTATATACATTTACATAAAATTTGAAACTCATTCTTTTTGCTGTTAGCAAAGAGTCTGAAGGCACCCAGGGTAGCCAGGGAAAACTAACGAATATGGAACAGAAGCAAATCAATAAAATAATTAACATTATCCCACTTCTTAACTAACAACTTTGTTCCTTATTTCTTAATTCTCGGTGGCAGAAGCCTGAGTTTGATTCCAGTAAAGAGAAGTATCGCAGCAATAACCAATTTTAGGCAATTTTCAACATCCCAACCTTATCCTTGAAAAGGACAAGCAAAGGAAAAGGAGGACTGTGCAAATATGCTGCAGTATGTTTCTCTCTTCAGAAGGAACTCCCTCTCTCTCAACCTCAGCAGTAAAGGGGAGTCTTAAAATGAAGGGGCAAAAGAGAACCTCAAAACCTTGCCTCTGCTGCCTCACGGAGAAACACGACCTTCTCCCCTCCATTCCAGGCTGCGGAGGCTCAGCTGAGGAAGCCGGGGATGCATGAACAGCATGTCCAAGAACACACTGGAGAGCATAGAGATGCAGGGGTGAAGAGCTGGTGATCTGCTGTTGCTAGATGGGCAGAGATCACCTTCTGTTGCCTACCTCTGTTATGTAAAGGGAAAATTTAGAGTAGCTCAAATCTTATCACATAGGGATACAGAACTGCTGTTGACTGAAATGTGTTACCTCTCTAGTACCTATGTTGTGCAGTTTAAACTAAATAAGGTCCCCAGTGCATTTTTACATCAATGGCCAAACACCTTTCTTACGCACATGGACTAAGGTTCTAAACGAAGATTTTGCAGTACAACATCATCATCTACACGCAAAAAACCCTGCACCTTACGAAGCAGCGTTAAAGCTACACAGTTCTCTGGAAAGCCAACACAGGTCACTACTCAGGTAGGGCACGCCTGAGTCCTGGGTCCTATCCCTTAGTCCAGCCTGACTCTCAGCTGGGGGAAGTGTCTATCAAGAGCTCCACAGCTGCTCTAGGGGATTATCTAATTTGCTGTTCAGCACTGATTTTAAGTTTAACACACATGCACAGAAAAATCAGACCCATCTGTAAGAGCGTTATAACAAAAGACTTTGTGTTAGGCTTAAATGTGTAGTCATCTTTCCTCTTCTGGAAAAGGATTAAGTCAACACCATGAAAGCCAGGATAACAAAAGAACAAGACCAGATTTCAAGCATCCCATAGAAACCAAATGGTGATTCTTCAAGTCATAGCCTGCAAAAAGCCACCTTTCTGCTCTTCAGTTGAAAGAGGGGGTTTGCTTTGTTTTTAAACTTTTAACTAAAAATTCATATTTGTTAGCTAATATTGGAGCTTTAAACTTGAAATACACGAGATGCTTCTGATCAACCGTTTTCAGTTTAAGGCATGAATGACAAGCAATGCCATCTAAAGTGTAAGAGAAGCTGTCCAAGCATTACCAAAAGGCAGAAAAATTGAGAGGTTGTTCTTTTAACTTGCTTTTTTAACTTTAGCTTGCTAAAGCAGCTTGTCTGGAACAGGAGTAGTCACCAGACCAGAGCAGCATACATGCTAGCTCTGGCTGGCCAGAACAAGCTATTCTGGCCCAAGCATTGATCTGTGCTGCCCTCAAGAACACAAAACCGCCCATCATCACTTGACTAGATGCAACCAGTTACACAAATATGAACATCCAGTAACATCATTCCTCCCTTATGTCAAACCTAGCTGTTTTCCCAAACACAAAAACATCAGGTTTCATTTACAGGTCTACTGGAAAAATAATCCTTTTTGAATTAGGAAGCTGAATCAAGTAATTTTGCAGCTGCACAGCCACTAAATGAGACGCAGGTAGCAAAGCATCTCTGGTAGTGAGACAGAGGCAAGTCTGAAAGTAAGTCACTCTGTGTCACCCATTAGATGTTTTATGAAACTGCATTCTTAATTAGTCATGCAACAGAGAGACAGGGCAGCGTACAGTGTTTGATCCTTCCAGAAAAGGACAGCTGTCTCATCCTGCTTATATTATTGGACATCACTCACCTCAATCTTCTTCACAAAACTTCCCTCTCTCATCAAATACATCCCTTAAAGGAAAATTAGCAGTTCTTATCTAGAATAATTGTAGTAGTAAATGGTATGATCAAGTACGTGTATTATAACATGGGAATAAGAATATAGATTACAGTCTACCCATTTCTGTGAGAACATACGAGAGAGCTCCCAAGAATAGATCCTGAAAAACCATCTACAGTCTTGCCTAGGGCACAGGCCCATTTCCTGTTAGCAACTCCAAAGAGAGCACATTGGCCACAGCTTGGAAATGCAGAGGGATGAAAAGAACAGACAATTTATAGGTTAGTTACTTGTAACAGGATCCTGGACGTTTAGATACAGAAATCTGAACTAGATTGTCTGAACTGCAGGTGAATTCCTGTATGTCCCTCACTGCTTCAAACGTTGCTCTTTTACAGGTAAAAGCTGAAATCTTTCCTTTTAAAGTGCTTATTTACTATTACCTATTTTCTTGAAGGGGAAAGGACAGATCCTGCTAGTAAACAACTGGCTGCACAGCTGGTGTCAGCAATAGGGACTCATCTTTTACAAATATGGGACTGTCTTTCATAAACAAGGACTGATTTCTAGGAAAAGGTGGGATCCACTCGACCAAGCAGAACAAAAGCATCCTCACCACTAGCTGACCAAAAGCAGAGCAAGTGTTTTTGCCAACAGGCAGGCCAAGGCAGCAAGGCATGAGCAACCCAGGAAGTTTCTGGAGTGCACTGATGATAACTTCTTAACATGGGTGACTGAGGACCCAACGAGGGAACGTGTTGGACCTCATACTTACAAACGAGGAAGAACTGGTCAAAGATGTGAAGGTCAGGGGCAGCCTTGGCTGCAGTGACCGCGAGGGGTGGAATTCAGGATCCTGTGAAGAAAGAGCAAGGCAAAAAGCAGGATCACAACCCCACACTTCAGGAGAGCAGACTTTGGCCCGTTCAGGAGAATTCCATGTGATACAACACTGGAGAGAAGAGAGGCCCAGGAGAGGTGGTTCATTTTTAAGAATCACCTCTGCCAAGATTGGTCCACACTGATGTGCAGGAAGTTGGGCAAAGCTGAAAGGACAAGACTTTCCCTCAGCAGAGGTTAGGGAACACTGGAATGGGAAATTCCCAAGCTGCTAGGCCCTGATGGGACACACTCAAGGGTGTTGAGGGAGCTGTCTGATGATATTGTGAGGCCACCCTTGGTAATCTTTGAAAGGTTGTGGTGATTTTGGATGTTCCGGAGGACTAGAAGAGAGCAAATATCCCTTCTATCTTCAAGGAATGAAAGGATAATTCAGGGAACTACAGGCTGGTCAGCCTCACCTTGATCGCTTCAAAGGTAATGGAGCAAATCCTCCTGGAAGCCCTTTCCTAACAAATTACGTAGATTGGGTGAAGGTGACCTGGGAAGAGTTAGCATGGATTTATGAAGGGGAAATACACTTGACCAACCTCAAAGCCTTCTGTGGTGAGATGACTGGCTCAGTGGATTAGGAGAGCAGTGGATGCTGTTTATTATGGCTTTAGCAAAGCTTTTGACTCTCTCTCTTATACCATCCCCACTGACAAACGAATGAAGTATGGGCAAAATAAGGGGACAGAGAGGTGGACTGAAATCTGGCTGAACTGCTGCACTCAAAGGTTTATGATTAGTGGCATAAAGTCCAGCTGGAGGCCAGTCACTATTGGTATACCCCAGGGATTGATACTGGGGCAACTATTGCTTAGCGTCTTCGCTAATGACCTAGATAACGGGACAGAAAGCACCCTCAACAAGTTTGCAGATGGGTGTACTGCCATTCAGAGGCAGCCTGGCAGGGTAGAGAAATGGGTGAACAGGTACCTTAGCAAGTTCAACAGAGGGAAATACCAGTTCTGCACCCGGAGAGGACTAACACCAGGCATCAGTACAGGCTGGGTGGCCAACCAACTGGAAAATGAGTCTGAAGAGAATGATCTTGGGATTCGGTGAACATCAAGCTGGCCATGAGGCAGCAATGTGCATTTGCAGCACAGAAGGAAAAGTGTTGCCAGCAGGTCAAGGGAGGTGATCCTTCCCCTCTGCCCAGCCTTCGTAAGACACATCTAGAGTGCTGGATCCAGTTCCGGGCTCCCCAGTATAAAACAGATGCGGACAATACTGGAGAGAGTCCAGTGAAGGACAACAAAAGTTAATCAAGGGACTGGAGCACCTGTCATACAAGGGCAGCCTGTGAGAGCTGGGACTGGAGAAAAGACGACTCCGGGGAGATCGTACACATCTGTATAAATACCCAATGGGAGGGAATAAAGAGGACAGAAACTGACTTCTCACTGTTGTCCAGTGACAGGACAAGAGGCAAGGGGCACAAACCGGAAAACAACAAATGTTGTTTAAGCATAAAAAAAGAAAACTTTCTTACAGTGAGGGCATTCAAACACTGGCCCAGAGAATATGTGGAGTCTCCATCCCAACTTGACACGGCCTTGAATTGACACTGCTCAGTGCACGGGATTGGACTAGAAGATCTGCAGAGGTCCCTTTCAAACTGAGTGATTCTGTGATTAAATTTGGTAGAAAGCAAGTAAAGACCTGTTAATTTGATTCTTGAATTCAGAAAGACTGTTATATTAATAGATTTAACCTGTTTTAAGGCCCTGTAGCACGCATTCATATTTGGCTCATTTCATGTAGGTGGTCAAGAAAGTAAATTGAGCATAGGAAGGCAGGTCCTAAATATTTATGCTAATAGCTGAATAAACATTAAGGAAAAGTGACTGACATGGAGCTACTTCTGGAATGCGTTCAGTGCAGTTTGAGGGAGAGGTTGAACCTAAGTCCACCCACCAAGTCTGAGCTGTGCTAACTAGCTAACACTTACACAAATGTTTTGGATTTATGTGATATACAATCCAAACCCATTTTAGAAGCCTCTGGGTAACTTCTTGGGTTGAGTACCAGAATAGTGTTTGTTCAACAGGACATACTTCCTTTACAGCTTAAGTTGGAACAAAAAAGATTAGGGATGACACATCAGGTAGAAAGAACTCACAGGAATAACCCATTTACGAAGAAGTAATATCCTTGCTTTATGGGCTAACACATCTACTTAAATAAGCAAAAGCTATCATATAATTGTAAATAAGAGCTGTATTTAAATTTAATTTTTAAAAGCCTCATTTAAAGGTAATTGACTTGATTAGGAGCTAAAAAAACCCCTGGGCCTTTAGCCCAGAAATGTCTTACAGGAACTTCTATTAATAAACTAATGAAAACCACATCGAGTCATCGGAAGATTAAAACTGACCTTCTAAACCATGGTGCAAGTGATCAGATAATACTTATGAGTTACACAATTAGTTACTAACCAATTTGTCATTTAATCACTTATATAGCCATCAAAAACCCCTCGTCTCTCTGCACCTCTCTGCCATTTCCTTCCCTCTCTAATCATTGATGAAGCATGAACCTCCTGCCTCCCCACAGACAGGTTTGTTGCTATGCACCTAATGACCAGGGTCAGGATGGGTGAATGCTGTAGGTAAATGTGTTTGTTATCTGTGGGCATGTAAATGAAAGTCTAAAGCATAGTAATCTCAGGAATTAATGGCAATAAAAGCTAACTCCAAATCTGATAACCAAGACCAACTTTAGAGACAGACTAGTTACCACAGAACAGCCTACCAAGGAGAAGTATTCCTTAAGCCACTTAATAATAAATCACAATTTTATGATCTTAAGGAATCTTACATTTGCTTTAACCTCCTGCATGTAACTGGATACAGCAACTGCCCATAGCAATGGTGCCTACTAAAGGTTTACTAAGTGTACCAAAAGTTAATTAAGTACTAGATTGGCAGTGGGAAGGAGAGATTTGATGGCTGTCACTGAACTCTTACAGACTTCTAGCCTGATTGGCATACTCTGTCATCGACGACGACGCTTGTGAGGGAACATGGACACAGTTTTAGGCAATTATACCGAACATCAGTGCTTGAATGAGACAAGGTCATTCTCTTTCCATTTAAACATAAAAGCAAAAGCTTCATGGTCACATACCTCATCGCAACATTGCTGCCATCAATAACTATTGGCCTCAGGTTGTCACCATCCTCCGTCACATCCTCCTGCAGTGGAGACTCTGACCTCTGAGACTCTATGGAAGACGCTTCACGCATTACAGTAGTGTTAGCATTAGTTACAGTCTGATCAGTCTCAGTTTTATTCCCAAGTTTGACAAGTTCTCCCAAAATATCATTTATTAAAGCATCAGTACCAAGTTTATTTAGTACAAGTTGAACCTGCTCTTCAGAGTAACCCAACTTAAGTGCAAACTCCAGTTTGGTTTGATATTCTTTCACTACATCAGGGGGCTTTTTGACTTCCTTAGGTACTATCTGAGCCTCTTCTATCCTAAAGTCTTCCAAGATTTCATTTCTTTTCAGTATATGAGGCTCTAAGCAAGGAGATCGGCACAGCTGCCGGTGAGTCTTAGGCAATAAATGTGATTCTGATGCAGAATTGTTCAGTCTCTCTGAATCATTATCAGAATTTGTACTTTCTTCAGAGTCACAGCTGGAGCTTCCAGAAGTCTCTTCAGATGCCTCCTTGTCCACATCTTCTTTCCTAGAATTCACCTTATCCATCGTTGGCTTCTCCGCCATTGACCAAGGTACAATTGCATTTATTTGTGTGCCAGTGCTCCCCACATAAAGGTGGCCTAAGTCATGCCCCAGATGATCCTTCAAGCCCATGAAGCTGCTGCATGTACTTGACTCCACTTTGCTGTTTTTCTTGTATTCCTGAATATAAAGTGTTCCGTATTCCTAAAGAGGGAACAAAAACGTTGCAACTGGTTACATATCTTACTTGCTTTGTATTTTCTTGCTGCTTCCTCAGAACCGCATGTATTCTCTCCTAGCAGAGAAATATGACTTGTTTTTTTTTTTTTTAAACATGGAAAACTTTTTGGGGAAAAACTTTTCCTAAGGTACATCCGTAGCTATGGGGATAAACAACTGATCATCGGTTTTCCAAGTGTATTAAATGCTTTTACTTAAACATTTCTAGAAAGGGGTTTATGAAAGAATAGGAAAGCAAATACTGCAATTTTACCTACTCTAATGCAGAGACGGAAGTCTTGTCGTGATTTAAAGGAACCAAGATATTTCTTCTAGCTTAAGACAGTATTGTAACAATGAAAAAAATGCAGCTATAAAATACAAATACTAGAAAAGCTTTTTAAAATAAATACCTTCAACTCTCTGTTGAATAGAAAGAAATTAGCACAGTACTAGATTATTTGGTTAGGCAAATGTAAGACATCATAACACATAAAATGAATTGGTAACAGAAAACATGATTAAATAAAAACTTACTGGCCCTAAAAGATACTATCAGTTCAACTGAATACACTCAAACTATTTCTGAATTCCCTTATAAAGTGGTAATTAAGTCAAGAAAGACTAATTGCTCTCAACAGAGTGCTGCATTACTAACACATACAGCATTTAGAGACATGGATTGATCTAATGGCAAATAAAGCCAATGGAAGTCTTTGCACCAATTGCAACAGACCATTCATCAAGCCAACAAGGCAACAAAATGAAAAGCTGATTTCGACTCTTGGACTAGACTTCTGCAAACCTTTTGCTGAATCAAAACTAAATATATAGATGGAAGTCATGTAGGAAGAACAGAAGAAGAAAAGTTGCAGCTTTCTGGATTTATGTACTTGCCACATCAGTTTTTCTGAAGGAATTCTGCGTAACCGTAGTTATACAGAAATTAGCTACTTGTTTCATCACAAGGATTACTTCCACAATCTACATTTAAAGGCAGATTGCTACCTCTTTCCCTTATTTTGTTCTTTTAAACAGGAATCTTTGCTAAGTGCTTCAATAAAGAAAGTAAAAGATAAATTATTTCTCAGAGATAAAAATGGACCATATGGACCAATTGTACTGCAAGGTTACCATGAAAAAGAAGAATTTACATTAAGGGAAGACTACAAAACAAAGAGTTCTTTCACACTTCCGTCTTGCAAGGCAGAACATAAAAGCAAGATATAGAGGCAAAGGACTTCAACTGAAGTTGACAGATACATTACAGACACAAGGTTCACCAAGGAGGATATACTGAGAAAAAACATTATGTCAAACAGGATCTCTTGATCTATACTAACACAAATTACAGGTATGTCTCACGAATAGCCAAAATCTCTGTCAGCAAATACATTAACTCTCCCATCCCCTTACAGCTTAGCATTTAAAAATTGCCCGGTCTTTTTAAAATACGGTATAATTGCCTCTTCTTGGGATAAAGATCTGAGAGTGCACACACAAGAAATTCATCCAGGCTTAAGACTGGAGAGAATCAAGCAAAAAATCTCCAGTCTCAGTAAAAAGCAGACTCTATAGGTGCTGAGTGCTGCTAAGACATCGCCACTGTAGTGGTGCTTTTTGGTTATGGGGCACAAAACCTCACTTTACCTAAGCATTTCTAGTTTAAATAAATAAATAAATAAATAATCAGTATTTTCATCACCCGCACCTTAATACAGGCAAGACTGATAGGAAAGAAAATACACTGAAGTTTTATTTAGATCTGGTCTTGTCAGAAGGCAGTAGCTCAAGCAGCATACCAAAGACTATTACTTTCTCTTACACTCGAAGCTTTAGGATTTCAAGCAACACCACAGATTAAACACAATGAGAATCTAGGAAATGAACCTTTCCACAATGATTTACTAACTAATGTAATGCACTCGATAGCACAGCGCTTGTAACAAATCACAACAATATCCCAATAAAAGGATACAGTTAAAAAACCAACACTGTGGCCTTTACAGGACTGACACACACAAAAAAAATTAAAAAAAAAAATCTCAAACAAGAAACCCCTATTGGAGGCGAAGCTGCTTAGCAACCAGCCTTTAGTTGCTAGGATGCGCTCCTTTAACATACCATCATGAATACTAGCACAGCGAAAGAATAATTTGGTATGAACAAAAGCCCATGAAAGAGAGCGGGACTTAAGTGCGTCTGGTTTCCCCTCGGAGAACAATGCAGCTGCCAAACCAATCTGGAAGCCCCGACATCATTGTTCCACCAACCCCACAATCTGCTCTGACTCGAGGAAGTCTAGTTAATGGGCAACACTTTTAAGCTGGACTGAAAAGTTGAGCTGGCTCATGTACCGCTGCCGCAGAGCGCGGGGAGATAATGGGTCACTGCCTAAATCCATGTACTGTGAAATGTCATTTTAGTATTGAACCAAAAGTAGAGGGAGGAGGTTTTTTTGGAAGGGGGGGAAGAGGAGGCTGCATATTAACAGCATGGAATAAACAAAGCTTGAAGTGCACAGATCAGAAAGAGGATTTTTTTTTTTTTTTTAGTGTTAGTTAAAATAATACTTAAGTCATTCTCCAGTCACTTCTTCCTTGAAGTTTAAGTGCTTTACAGCAACCGCAACCATAACACCCTCCAGTGGGATTCAAAGAAGTCACTAGCATATGAATGTGTCTGAAGATCAGGCATTACATGAAACATACTTAAGATGATTTGCACATCAACTGCGTATGAAAAATGACCATAAACCGAGCTTTGTCCATTGTTGGGAATGTATACATAATCAGCCTCACAGCTATCTGCTTTAAGTCTCCTGTCAATCTCCATCTTGCTCCAATATTTAATTGCTTCTTCTGCACAGAACTCTTACTGTTTTTCAGAAACTATTTAAAGAAGGAAGTAACAAGAGCAACAGCTTTAAAATCTGCCACAGAGAGTATATAGTCACCATACTATTGCTTGTAAAGGCTAGATAAAATTATGTTTACACTGTAAATCCAAAGCTAAAGATTTCTGAAATAGTTTTGCATAAGCAGTGCACTATTCCTGGCATTTAGGCTGAACTCTGCATGCAAACTATTTTTTTTTCAGGCAAATTTTTACAATGTCTGTGAACTTTGTACACCGTATTTGTGGTCAGGAGCATCTCTTAGAAACGCTAGACTTTGGAGCTCCCAACATGATGTCCTTTATGAGATCCATTGATTAGAACCATGAAAATCAGATGTTACTGCTGAACACTGCTGGAATTGATTATTTTATCTTGATTTGATTAGCGAAGAGCAACATGCCAGCCAGTCAGTCTATTTGAATGAATTTGTATTCCAAGCAAACACTAGTGTACCTATATATAGGACAATGATGCTCAAGAAAACAGAAAAGGTCCTTTATCCAAGGAGGAACGACAGACAAGAACTCCCTGCACTCTTTATTTACAAGGAACTCTCATTACGCACGTATGGTTTTAAAGTATGCTTTACTGATACAATGCAATATAGCTAAGAAAAATATCTGCTATGAATTCTGACTCAACTGTAAGCCAAACAAAAATCAGCCAAAAAATTCTTGTGAAGAGTGTCTTCAACTTTTGGTTATGCTCACTGCAGCTGAGTAACAGAATTTATATTTATGAAAAAGTTAATAAAACAGGTAACTCCCAATTTAGACATACTCATGACAACGTAAGTTTTAAACTGTAGTCTTTTTAAAACTACAGTATCTCACACTAGGTTCACTCTTAAAGGCCTAAAATACTGTATTACTGAGTCAACAACATTTATCAAGTATAACTATAATAGTCTGGATGAGCACTGTGCTACTACATTGTGGATGTGTAATACTTTCCTATTTCTTAGAAGTCACCACTATTTTCCACTAACAATAATCAGCCCCTTAATTCACCTTCACACAAAACAGAAATATATTCCTCAAAGGGATGTGGGCAAGTAGAGCATCTAATCTTTTAATGTGTATTCAGAATATTTTCCACTTACAATTGAGCATAAGAAAAGCAATTTAATGCAAATTTAGTTCAGAGGAAAATAACAAGGAATAAAATAGTGTGTCATGTGACGTAGCGTAACAGAAATTGTGTATTCTCAAAAGACCGTCAAAAGTTTCTGAAGATACATTCTAAAGTGAAATAGTTCAGCATGTTTTCACAGAGGCAGACTTTTTCTAAGCCTTATAAACAAAAAATGGAGAATATTGAAATCACAGTTTGTTGAAACACTGTCATTACTTGTCACAAACAGAAGTGCAGAGCTGATCAGAAAAGAAAAAAAAAATTAATGTATCAGTTATCCGAATGATAAAGATACTGCAACAATGCAAATAAAATAATGAATATGTAATAAATACCTACTGCTGTAGTTTCTATGTATTTAATTACCATTGTATTTCAGCGAGTGCTGTTGTCTGCATCATTCTATCCAACAAAGGAAGGATGTCCCATTGAACAGATTGGTTAATGCTCTGGGGCAACAGATGTCTACTGGAACTGCAGGAGACCAGCAACTGGTGGCCTGCCCATCTTCTGAAAACTTTCAATAGACTCATGCATATGTTCACACAATAGGGCATGTGGTAGAAATGCAAACCTCTTTTTAACCCTTTTATATGCTCTCTTTCCCTCCCAACTGATATATGAAGGTCTTTGTTTTGTTTTTTTTTTTTTTTTCTTTACGGGATCCTTGGAACACAGGCTCATGGAGTATAGAGTGTTTGTTCTTCAGCCTAACATCTGAACTCAAAACATAAAACAAAACAGATTAGAAACTTTATAAAAATAGCCAGGCTAGATCTGACACACTTACGAATAGCTTTCAAAGCACAAAACCTTTGACTGTAACATGTTTCCACCTGAGAGCATCCTAATGCTCTATCTTGCACTACAGTACCTTCAGACATCCCACAGTGGAGCTCTTCCTATTTTCACAAACCTGGAAATTTCATCCGTTGTATGGTATAATGGAAAAGTTCTTTGATTTTTTTTTTCTTACAGGCTTTTTCTACCAGTCATAAATTAAAGTAAATAATAGCTTATTTGCAAAAAAGGGTAAATACCTATAACTTAAAGTTGAAACCTCCCCTTCTCCCCAGGGGACTAGAGGAGAATTTGTTCTGTTGATGGCTACTGCCTACCATTTTCAAGTTCTTGGAAATACACCATTACCGATGTTTTTGAAAGTTCATTAATAGACTGCACTGGGTGAGATCATTGCTCTTTAACACACTTAGTCTTCAGACATAATTGTTTTTCTTCCCCTCTTTTTCCAAGATACACCCAAAGTGCGCAAATCTCCGCTGACACACACGCTAGCTACGTTGTCCAAATGCAAACTGATATGCTGAAACACCAGAAAGGTGAAACATCCCATTTCTGCAGAGAGAAGCCCATATACTTACGTTCACTGGAAAACACACAGACATTGGTTTCTTGTAGCTGTTCCAGAAGCAACTCCTTAACACGATTTCAGCTGCAGACTTCAGGCAAGCAAGCAGAACAATGAATGGACGAACAGATGGACCCGCGATGTCTTTGCTTAACCTATTACTGAGCGGACGCGGAGCCAATCACGACCCGCAGAGCTCACAATTAGTTGGCCGGGCAGATGCAAGGCAACCTCCCCACCCTGCATCAGGTTCGGAGGTTTCTAAGATAAGCAAGTTGATGTCATTCTCAGGGTCTGCCCCGGGCAGCATGTGTATTAACGAGGGGTGTGCAGCAACAATAGGCCATACAAAAGAGACTAGCAGGCAGCTGCTGTATGAGAGCCAGAGTCATTAGGGAGCAGGCTGCCAACAAGAAACACCTGGCTTGGGCAGACTTCAGCTTCTCCTCATTGTTTCTAATTCATGAAACAAAGAAAGGAATTATTTTTAAGTAGTAAAAGTTGGGAGTTCCTATTAAAATATATCAGTCTTATGGAATATAACCCCTTTACTATGGAAACAATAAGTTCTTTGTAAGGGAAAATATTAGAGAAATAAATCTATCAGTAGCTATTTGTGTTCCCCTTTTCTCGTTAGCAAAATTAATCATATTGGTACAAAGTGCAAGGCGGCATGAAAGGAGCCCACACTAAACACTGAAATGTATTCAGAAACCGCTTTCTGAATTTCCTGACACTTCTGAACATCAGTTGATAAATGTAATAAACTTGCATTTACACACAACTCTAACAGAGTACTTGTGAGTAATTCCAATGGAAGGTGAAACTGATTAAACTAAACCCACGTAATATTAATATGTGAAATAATGGATATTTTTAGGCAGTGGCATCGAAACATTAGGGCACTTGGCAGAAAGGAACTATGAACCACTCTTTTGTTCTGGAGTCACTCATATTTGTTTGCAACAGAACTTCTTTCCCTTTTATTTCACAGCTCTGTTCAAGACGCCAAGATCTTCCTGTCTCTTTGCAATGATGAAATATTTGAACAGAAGTCAGGAGCTAGGCCATAGCCATCTTTTTATTGTTTGTATTTTTTATTGAAGTAAGCTACGTGGAAACACAAGCTCCAGTCCACACCTCCCCTCCCCTCACTGCCCAACAGTTCCAACGCCACCAAGCCCTGCAACTCACATATTTAGCGATGTAACAGTAGTAAGGTTTGATGCCTGATAAAAAGAAAAAGTGAAGCAATGTGGACTTTCAAATAAAGTTGCCATTGCTTGTAACTTCAGTGAAGACAGCTCAGCACAGAGAAGGGGGGATTCTACATTTGCAAATGTTCATCTGAATGACTACTAGAAAAGTGTATTCACTGAACTTCACCATCATTACATGACTAAAAGCAATACTGAGAACCACAGAGGCAGCTGTCCTCCTCTGCTTGTGAGGACAGGCGATCTGCTGGGAAACATCTACTGGGACTTAAAAGCAAAAAAGAACGTGAATAGGTTTGAGTAATTTCCCAAGCTTCACGTGGATACTAAAGCGATTCAACATAGTAAATGAAATCACATACCATCATGCTATTACACTGATGCATTTATCATGTGCCCAGATATTAAGCCGCAAAGCAGAAACCCCAACTATAGTTTCACTGCACTGTCCATTAAACACTCCTAGGAACAACTACTAACACCACTATTTTGGAGCTTTTAAGTCGGAGGCAGGAGGAGACTCCTCACTAATTTCTGCCACTGTGAACACAAAGAGTGAGAGAAAGCTACCCACGAGCACAGTGGGATGCCTGATCTCCAGCACTGGATTAAGCCTCTTTGCAAACTGCGAATAAAAGCAGTGATCTGAAAAAGCTAATCAGTCCCTGCTGTGGTATTTAGACTACCTCAGTTGCTGGTATTGGATAATGTTAAGCATATTAAAACTTCTGTAGGCAAAATAAGAAGCCAGTCCAGTTCACCTATGTCCAAGAACTGCCCTTAAATGCAAGCAGCACCATTTGGCTAGTCATTAGTTGACTATCTTCCTGATTAGAGCCAGGCGCTTCTCTTGCGATACCAGAAATGCTTGTTTCAGCAGAGGACGCGTATGATACCCTTTATGTGCATCTGGAACAAATTGAGAACTCCATAGCACAGGATCGGTGTATTTAGGGCTCTACAAGCACAACTAGGGGAAGTGTATGATCTGGCTTCAAAATGTGCCTTAAAAATAAGGTTGTAAGACGTTTACTTGCAAAGATATGCTCCCTTAATGTCTTCTACGGGAACAGTGCCTCCCCTCACCCCCAACCAACTCTCCATACTCCAAGGGCATGTCATCAGGGAACCAGGTCTAAGCTTTAGTTGCAGAGTAATGTTCACGCTAATGCAACCCTGCAGCACTTACTATGACCAAAGTCAGAACAGATACAATCTGACGACCCATGCTATATTGTTTAATTTACAGAAAATACTTTATCAAGCTGTAGTTGCATGAATTAAGAAGATATTTTCTTCTGCACAACGTCAGCTACTTAAACCAGCTACCTGTTCTGGAAGCATCTTCTCAGCTCTTCCCTAAAAGACGTTGGGCTGCCCAAGGTTTACAGCGTGTCAAACCATCCTATTAAATCACAGGACATCAGGAAGATGTCCCTGCTCTTTGCAGGAGGGGCTGGACTAGATGTCCTTTAAAGGTCCCTTCCAATCCTAAGTATTCTATAATTCTATGATTCTTTGACAGAAAAACATTCGTGTTAAGGTTTACCTAGTACACAAGGCTTCCTACTGAGCATGTTGAGGTCAACAAAGAAACCTTAGTAAGAAAAACTGTGGTGTTCCCATCACATCTGTGATGGACTATAACAGCATCACTAGGAGGTACACAGTGTGAATGAACAAAGAGGTATTTACTTCTTGTGCGAAAACCTCCAAATCCAACAACCTGACTAGTTCAATCATCTCCTATTACTATTTCTAAAATACAAGGAGTCAGGTAAGTTAAATCCAGTCACCAAAATACAGCAAAAGTAACAGCTCTTCAAATTTCTGGTCTTGCAAGATCAATAAGCTATAAACACCTATTTTTGTGGCTCCCAGAGACCAGACATCATGTGCAGTGCTCACCAGGTCCCTAATGCCACTGAATTAAACAGCACAGAATCATGACTTGGCTGAAGATGATGGGCTAACTCAGGGACCCTGCAGTGGAAGATTTCCGAACGGCACCCAGCTAGGTGAGGGGACCCTGCAGAGAGACGGGGACCAGGGTGAACCTCTCAGCTGGGTGAAGGGTGGGAAGGAGAGCGTCCCCTCCCCCCCGCTGCCCAGTTTGGTATGAAAAGCATGCATGGGATGCATGGGAGGATCAGAAAGACCAAGGGAGGGAGAGTTGGAGCAGCTGGGAAATTCAGACAGTGTAGGCTGAAGATATTAGGGAAACATTACTATAAAGGAAAAAAAAAACACCCTAAAAAAAAGCTGCTAGTTCCAGCCAACTCTTCTTGTTTCAAACATGTTGAAAACAAAGCCTTATTTAAAAAGAAATTATTTTATGCAAGCACACAAAATGGTCATTCTGTAACTCAAGTGGTGTTATTGCAGCAATTAGAAAGACAACTTCTCCCATTAAAGCATTTAATTCTCTTTTGTTGCAGAATTTATGCTAAACCTCCAGTAATAAATGATGCATTTGCAAGAACACACTGCACAAGTTAAATCAATTACATACCACTGCATTTCTGAAATAGAGATGACGGTTGTATGCTACAGACAAAACTCACTGCTGTGCCATTGCAAAATATCCTACATATGCTGTTGGGCTTGAGGGAGATGCTTATCTTCAAAATTATGAGGTGGCAATACAACAGAAATTCTTCTTTGCCAGTTAGTATGTTAAGAGATGCAAACTATCTTAAGCATAACATTTTGAAAGAAGTTTACTTAGTTGTGAGGAATGGTAAGTGGTGCTCTAGGCTGTACCTACACATGGTCATAAAAACAAAAAAACCACCATCACTCTGCAGACATGCAGAGGAGTGAACTAAATGGCCAGTAAAAAGTGCCTAGAATTCAGAAAAACAACTGAGAAACTGATCTTATGACAAATATGAGTAATGCTTTGCTGACAGAATAAATAGCCTTTAAAAAATATTTAAAAAGGATCAACTACATTTTCAAATGCAGTGTAATTGCTCTGTAGAAAAATATGCACTTTCAAATGCATTAAAATAAAGCAGCAAAGAGTTCTTTCACTCTTTGAACGAAGACTCAACTGTCTGTAGCTATCCTTAAGATTTAAAAAAGCAGAGAAGCATTTTCCAGCGGGCCACCATCTTAAAAGAAGGTCAGAAGGTCTACAGTTTCTAGTTTAAACCCATTAGATCATCAGTATCAACTGCACGCAAGATTTGAGCAAACCATTGCATCATTTATCATGACAACCTCTAACATGTTTTTAAGAGAAGAGGAAAACCCAAAGTTTCATCATAAGTAGTGATTAAGACCAGGCTGGATGGAGCTTTGAGCAGCCTGGTCTAGCAGAAGGTGTCCCTGCCCATGGCAGGGGAGTTGGAACTAAATGATTTTTGAGGTCCCTTCCAACCCAAACCATTCTATCACTCTATTACTTTTTTGCTGACCACAAGTACAAACAGATCCAGTCTTTCCTTGTCTGTGGGTAGACAAAGGCTGTGACCACGAGCTGTTCATCATGAGACGCCGTGGTGCCCATCTGCAGCTGCACCTAACTGCACAGTTTGCCTACGTAAGGAGCCCAACAGACTTGAGCCATACCAGCCACCAGGGCGGGAAGCACAAAGCATCATTCTGCAATAACAAAAACACTGGCATCACTCGTCAGTATCACACTGAGAAGTTACTCTTGAAATGAAACACATTTTCTGAAGCAAGGACTTTCATTTTGAAAGTGAATCGTATCAGGGAAATGTTTTCCTTTATCAGAGACATCAGTAATTTGATCATTTCCCCAGTTTGGCCAGCGAAGGTTCAATTTTGCCACTACGCGTGTGTCCGTAGGGGTAGATCCTTTCACTCCCTCCTCTGCGACAGCCATGTGCAAGACCCACCCCATTCTGTGAGTGTTCCCTTAGGACTGTGGCCTCAACTACCATTTCCTGTATGAAAAAAACATATCTTTTTATTTTATGTAAAAATGCAAATATAAGGGAAAAATACAACAGCTGCCACCAGCACCAAGATGTAGCTCTAATAGTCTTTTTAGCTTTCTTTGAAACTGTGCTTTAATCCATCATCTTGTATTTGTTTCTGCCCTTTTTAGAGACATACGAGCCTAAAACATGTTAAGTTATTAAGAAAATTTTCCAGATTAAAAATCCTTAAAAAAAGAAAATAATTTAAAAAAGACCTGCCACAGGTTTTCAAATTCCAGTCTACAGACACCAAAGTGTCTGTCCTATTTTTACACACTTTGCCAAATAAACCAAATAAAATCCAACCTGCAGTTCAGCTACTTCGATCCTGGGCCCTCCAGCTCTACTGTCAGGTTTTCAGGCATCTGCAAGCCAAAAAACATTGAAAACCCCTGCCATGCACTAAGATCATCAACACCAGGGCAGCATAGAACGTGCTGCCGATTTCTGCAACAAATGGGGGAATGGTGTTTATTCTAAGATTATCACCGGAAGGCACTCTGTTTAATTTCTTTCTTAATTTTATTATTTATGAATTGAAGCTGAGACACTGAGATACAAAGCACTCTAGAAGAAAAAAAGTTTCCAGCAATACACATTAGATTTGATCTCTTCCCACTTCCAGAATGAGTCACGCTGTCTGGATGCTTTCTGAGCATGAAAATTTGAACTGTCTAATTAACTTTCCCTGTGACAATATTGGGCGGCCAGACAATGCCTACAACTGTACAAAGTGTACGCCGTCATGCTTAGCAAAGTACTTTTATTCAAATTTGTTCTGTCAGAAGAAAATCCTCTAACAAAACTAACATGGTTATGTGAAGAAAAAAAGTATTCTCTTCATTTAAATACAAATTTAAGAGACTTAGCTAGTCAACCTAACATCTTTTATCTCTGCCACAGACTATTATTAAGAATTTGAAAGGCTCGTCAGAGGAAAATAGGCCTCTCAAACTGTCTAGCGACATGGCCAGGTTGTGTTTCAGGTCATGCTGTTGGCAACAGAGCTCCATAATCTCTGGGGTTCCTGGACAGAGTTCAAGGTGTTGGTTGGACTCAGCATCGCCCTAAATGGCTTCACAGGCTTATGCTTATTTGAGAGACAATTCCTGTGCCTGTACCACACGGCTGCAGTTGTCATTTTGGACTGGAGCCTTCTGTGAGAGAGCTGCCAGCAGTGGATTTTCTGCAAGACTTTCAGCCTTGCCATTTACTCTCTACTGAGATGAAAGTGCCAAAGAATACGTTAAGGTCCATTTTTTTTACCCGGATTTAGTAAGTTAAGAATCAGGGAAGGCAGAGATGGTCACGCGGTTTGTCGAGACGCACTTAGTATATAATTATTTCTTACTTTCTGGGGAAGCTTTTAATAGAGCTGACAAGTAGCAACAATAGCCAGAGCTCACAGAAATTGGGTTACTGTAGCTGCAAATCCAAGTTAAAAAATTAATAGAAATAAAGTAGCTACAGAAGTCTACCTGACTACCTGTCATTTAGGTATGGCTTTTCTTCAGCACTGTATCCCTGAACTCAAGAGAGACCACCAGGAAGTCCCCATACTGAACTACGCACACCAGGCTTTGAAATCCTTGTATTTTATACTTTAATACATTTATACAGCTTGCCCACTTTTGTTTAATAACCTAACATATCAGAGACAAAGCACCTGTTAGTGATTTCACATAAGTCTTGTAGGTCTTCCGAGTGTGAGAGTCATTTAATCCTGAGTTCAGAATTTTGCCAGTTTTAAAGTAAAGTTAATTTTGCAGAACAAATTTCCTTATGTTTAGTCTCCCCTTTATGAATATTTTTTTCTTCCTTTTTTTTTTTTAGGTTGGAAAGCCAACTAGATTTTAGCCCTGTCAATACCTGCACAAATTTCTTCATTAAGGTTAATATTATGAGCCCTTTTTGGCCCCCAGAGCTCACATTTTGCTTTTCAGAGTCCCACCTTGTCATGAAGTTAGATCTGACAATGACAGATGCAGATGGGAAGACTTCATTCCAAACTGGTGATGCTATTAACATTTAAAATTAGATAATTTAGTTTGAGAGGGATGTCTGGGGGTCAGCTAGTCCAATAAACCCTCACTCAACATGGGTCAACGACAGTAGGTTGCTCAGTGCCTTTTCCAAGTTAACTTCTGAGCATGTCCAAGGCTGGAGATTCCACAACCCAGGCACCCGTCCCAGTGTTTACGGATCCTCACGGTAACATTTTTCTTCATCTCCAGACAGAATTTCTTCACTGTAACATGTGACTGCTGTCTCTTGTCCTTTTGCTGCATGGCTCCAAATAGAGTACTTTGTCTCCTCTGTACCCTCACATTATGCAGCTGAAGACAGCAATAAGATCCTGCATAGTCTTCTCTTAGTAAGGCTGAACAAATTCAGCTCTCCCAGTCTCTCCTTGTACGTGATGTACTTCAGCCTCCTAATCACCCTGGTAGCCGTCCACTGGATTTGCTCCAGTAAGTCAGTGTCTTCTCCTGTGCTTTGGAGACCAAAACTGGACACAGTGCTCCAAACGCAATCTCATCAGTGCCAAAGAGAGGAAAATGATCATTCGGCTTGATCTGCTGGCTACACTCTTGCTAATAGAGCCTATTTGGCCTTATTACCTATTTTTGCAATGTCATCTTGCACTTATCAAGGGACGAGGCTTTACTTTCCACAAAAGCATTCCATGTCAGCAGATGAACTAAACACTACTTACAATGCCTGCTGGAGGCATCTGTTTTCAGTCTGCCTGCTACAAATGTTCTCTCTCCACAGGTCCCACAGGCACAGCGATGAGCGTATTCAAGCTGTAGATGAACAACTCCAACTGCTCATGGAAGTATGTACAGCACAGCAAGAAAGATAAGCCTTAAGATGATGATGCTTGTTTTCACACTAATGAGTTTGCTTATCCAGGGTCTCTCTTGCAACAGCTGTACACTTCAAAAGGTAACCGACTTGTAACATACTAATGTCTGAAATTTAGCAAGGTGTCCGGTGTGAAGTAGAGACTGCTACCACAGCCTCATGACACTTTGGAGCTGACAGTTTATGAAACAAATCAGAAGGAAGACCATCACCAAATACTGAACAAAACCTTATGGAGAGACTGTGATCTGTAGATAGAAGATCTGCAGTTTTAATTCTCCCAATTTATCAGGCAAGGGTGGTTTACCAAGTTTCACTTATAACATAAGGAAGTCGAAACTTTGAATGAGCCCTGGTAATAAGGTCAAACTCCAGATAGTGGGAGTTTGTGAGCCATGCAGCCTTTTGCTGGAACCAGATTAAAGTCACATCAATGTATGCATGACACAAGATCTTGTTTTCTTCCACACAATGGCTACAATAAAAAGCTATTAACAGACAAGCGAACAAGTGGCTGTGGAAACAACAGCTGAAGCAGAAAACTCTGATTTTAATCTTTCAGCAGCAAGCATGGGCTGTAGCTCAGCAACAACTTCAAGAAACCCAGATTGTAATCCCAACAGTGACAGTTCCAGAAGCACTAATGAGTCCAACTCACTGCTTGGCAGGAGCGGCAAAAGCCCAGTTGGCAGCCCAGCAAGAATAGCAGCAGCAAACCCAGAAGCAGCTGCTACAGAGACTTATGAACCCAGGTGCACAGCCCTGGGCACTTGTACACCATAGCCCTTCCCTAGCCAGAACAAATCATTTCCAGAGGTGTATCTGGCATTACAAATAGTACGTATTGGAATTATTGCTGAAGGAGAAATCATCTGAGGTTTTCAAATCAGTTGAATGTTTTAAGGTGGAAAGGCCTTAGGGGATGTTGCTGCAAACTATGAAGCTCTCAGACCCTCTAAAGTGGTGATCTCCATGAAAGCACTGATGGTACTTTTTCCAAGAGAAATACCTGTCATCAAGGATGAGGCCATGCATTGATGCTGGAATGATCAGATAACTCAGTGATCCAAACATTAGCTTTACAGATGACAAAGGACTGAAGAGACCTGTTGAGTATCAGGGCACCAAATGTAATGGTGACTAGAAAAGCATGGAGATGAGGATTTATAGATATCCGCTACTTATGTTAACAGTTTGCAGAACAAAAGGAGACTAAGAAAGTAGCTTCTGTCAGATGAAATGCAATCTGTCCCTTTTCCAGTCAATCTTGCCAAACCACCAAGTTTCATTAGCCCTAAGATAAAAGGTCTAAGTCACAGCACAATAGAAATTTTCAGCTGATCGCAAAGTTTTCACTTCAAAGTTTGATGGGACTGATTCATTGATTTCACAACTTAACACATTACTTTTTACAGCGCGTAGGGGAGGATGGTGCACTCAAATGGTCATTTAGGAATTATCATGACAGTTTCTGTCAATTAGTAAATGACTCAAGGATATAAGACTCTTCCCAGCCTTTGAGCTTTACCTACTTGCAGCAAGCAGACTGCTTTGCAGGTATTTGCAATAACCTGTGTCACATTTACAGTTGAACACCTCCAGCTTCACTTCCCCAATCTCTGGCACTCCTCTGCAACTTTCAACCACCTCCCAAGACATTCCTTTCATACCAAAAGAAATTACTGTATTTCTTCCATTGGGAGGATTATTAATGTCCATTAAAGTCTCCTGCACTCCCAACCACTGAGTGTCTTGCTTTGTCTCTCCCTCCTCTCTCCCCACTCTCTTCTCAAAATATAAACTTCCTGTTAAGTAAAATCCCTCCTCCTGAACATAGCTTTAAGTTTCCTCACTATCCACCCTCAAGAAAACTGTAATTATAACACATTTTAAATACTTTGCATAATACTTTTGCACAAGTTTTATGCAAAGGCCATATTTATCCTGAAAGAACTCAGGGCCAAATCACTTTTGTCTAAAACAGAGGTGTATTTGTAAGCACATAAGAGCTTTCTACATTTAAAGGACAGCAGACCCTAGGACGGTCTAGCGTTCTATTCTGTATCTACCTACCCATAATCACACATATACATGTACGTACGTATGTACACATAAACAGACCTCTCCCCTCCCAGGGAGGAGGATGACATACGTCAAATTTTAATGTGTTACACTAACATCATAAATCAAGCAAATAGAACCTTAAAACGGCCAGGCAGTCAGGAGAGGTAGTCTGGCGTATGCTGTGAGGTGAGCCTGGAAGAATGATGAATCTTGCAGTTGCAGAGGGTGAACTTTGTTACTCCCCAGGGCAAACTTTGAAAAGGTCTTGTCCAGACCTTTCCAGTTGGGACAGCAGAAGCACAAGTCTGAGAATTAAAGTACTCTTTCAAAACGTTCTCATTCTGCAGCTGTGATTCAAGAATGAATGGAGCCTGAGTTTACCAAAAAGCTAAAATAATTCCTTAACTGGGGAATACAATATCCTGGCAGAATGGAAGAGTCAGTGTCAAGTGTCGGGCCCAGCACTACATACTAAGCAAAACAGAATTTGAATTTTTGGTAGTGCAATCTCAGCCTTTTACACAAGAAATGTGATCTACCCTGAAGTAATCAATCCTGATACGTGAAAGAGAAATGCCTAGTTCATCTAAGCAGAAAGCCCCAAGGTTATGAAAACCTTCCTCAATTTATGCTCATCACTAAATAACATGGTAAGGAACATACTTTTTGACAGAGCCCCAAGCTGCTACAGAAAAACATTTAAAGCTGCACAGCTATACACTGAAAAATATCCATACAGTATTTTTCTTCTCTAACTCTGGAGAGCTGCCTATTCCACAAGACACGAAGAGGAAAAAAATATGGAGGTAAAAGAAAAAATAAAAAAAAAAAAAGAGAAGGAAAAAAGAAAGAGGGGGAAAAAAAAAAAGAAAAGACGGGGGAGAGAAATGTCTCATAACTCTACCAGGAAAGCAATTATGAGCAGATTACAATTGATTTTCTATCTATGTGCTAACTGGAAATGACTACAGTTGGAGACCAGGAGGTACAAAAAATTACTCTGCTTCTCGTTACGCTGTCTCACCTCTGCTTTTGTTATATTCTACCCTTAACGTACAATTTAGTAACTACAATGAAGTAAGTGTCAATTCTTTCAAGCATAAAAATATGGGCTTGTTCAATTAATGGATGTCTTGCTTCAAACATATGGCAGACACAGTACATTTATTACAAACATTTAGCAAGCTTGAAGTCAGGAGGCATTTTAAACATAACTGCACGTAATAAAAGATATAAAGCATCACTATACAATAACTTCAGTCCGAGGACAGAAACATTTCAGCCTCTTCATAGAAACAACTTACTCCAGTCTTTGTAGAACATCTGTTTCTTATGGTATTTCAGATATAGTTTCCAGTGCCACACAACACAAAAATGAGGTGTAACCACCTTAATCACTAATAAGGCCGCTGGCTAGCTGCCATGGCAACAAACACTACGGAAATGAGTGAACGATGAAATCTCTCTTGAATAGCTTAAAAAAAAAAAATCCTATCTATAACTTCCTAGCTACATGTGGGACAGTGCTTCACAGAACAGCAAAAGCAGCAGAATAATATTTACAGAACAGGAAAAAGATGAGTTTTATGCCATAACCTTACACATCACACATTTTCTAACCTCCCTCTTAGTTACTATAACCCCCTCCCCCCATTCTTACTACTGCCACTCTCTTTCAATCACTTCAGTTTTTAAGAATTATTTAAAATACAGACTATTAAGAGATCCATGATTGGAAGCTGAAGCTAGCAAATTCAGATTAAGATCTGTTTTAATTAAAAAATAAAGTGCAACCAGTGAAAAAACTGCACAGACTTTACGTGTTCAAGGGCAGATTTTCTTTTTTTTAAAGTACTTGTTCGAGCCAGAATTATGGATCTGATGCAGAAAATACCAAACAAGATTTTGTGACTTCTATAATGAAAGAAGTCAAACTAAATCACGCATCTCCTTTCTATTGAACATGGAGTTGCTTAGCCATAGTCATTTTCAAGTACAACAAAAACTGAGCTGCACCAAGCAAGTTCCTCATCTCACTTCAAGCAGACTTTGAATTGTCTTTTTCCAGCTCACTTAAAGAGTATTTTCAACTGCACGTAAGATGTATAAGATCTCAGAAGAAAATCTCATAAGATTTTCAACTTACCTATGTAAAATTGAACAGCACATAGTTTCACCAAGTATCAAACTGAATCTCCAATCTTTTCAAGTCTCATGGACTGCAAGCCTAGTTTTCTTCAAAAAAACCCCAAACAGCTCTGGAATACCAATAATGTTTTTAAAGGCTGGTACAACCCAGAGAAGCAGGCAGTGAAATCACTCCAGCGGACTGTTGCTCAGCTCAGCAGTCAGCCTGAAATGCACAATCTACCCAGATGAGTCAAATCTGGATAATCCCTTCATGCTTTGTCAGGTTGAGCGTATGGGGTTTGCTTTTAAATTGCATACCTTCAATAAACTCCACTTCTCTTTGCATTTACATTATAAGATGACATTTTTTAAAGTGTGTTTTGATTTGCAGATGACTAAAAATACTGTTAGTGGAGCTCTGTCTAACAGGACCTCATAAATAATGACTGCTTTTTTAAAAGGATCGCAAATGGTAAGGGCAATTATAAGACCACTGAGTAACTGCTGCCCTATGGAAGTCTAGTGTAGTAATAGAGGTATAATAACCATATTGGACTAAAACCATAAATACGGCAAGGTTTGTGCAGAGATGAAATACCTTGAATTGGTTCAACTACCTCCATCAGGAAAAAGATTGAAAAAAGAAAGTTTTTGAATTCTCAAGACCAATCGGTCTAATTAATGAAAAAGAAGGGGGATGGAGAGAAAACACAAAAACCTTTCCCTATTTCCCTGAAAAAGTTACAAATGTGTTTTATACTGACATAAGAAATTCTCTTTAAAATGCCAACATGCTCGAATTTTGATCCTTCACTACAGTACACTCTGTTGAAGTGTAATCTCACCCTGGAGCACCACCAGACAGAAAATTTAGTTTGTTATGATTTATCTAATACGCTATTAGAAGAAGTGTTATTGTGAACTAACTGGCTTGCTCTATGGGCAAAGGCTAGGTGGTAAGGAGACAGCGGAAGAGGAAATACCCTTTGAAAACCCAAACATACTTGAATGGTTTATTTTCCTTTGAGATCAAAAGACTATGCTACTGCTACCTTAAGTCTGTTGTTAACTGCACAACTCTAAGAGCCGCAATTACATCTCCGCTTTGCAAACACAGACCAAGAGGACATGGGACACTAAACGAGACGTTCCAATACATCTGCTGTTGAAGAAGCGTGGTCTAGTGCTCAGCAGGACGGGTTTGCTTCATCCAGCTTTCAGCAAGACCATCCCATTAGGGCTGTTTGGTCCCATCAAAGCCACCAAACCAGCGTCGGGCACGGGAATGCCAAACAGGGCCCGGACAGGCTGCAGAAGGTGCTGTACAAACACGGCACAGCTGAGTTTCCTCCCCCGGGGACATGGTAAAATAACGTCACCGCTCCACAAATACAACCGTACATGCCCAGCGTTAACTCAGACATGCCTGCAGAATCAGGTCCAAAAACACAGAAGTGAGTGAAAATTAATTTTTAAGAGAAATTGCAACTTAAAAGCCACAGCTGGAACTGAAAGCGGCGCAGACAGTGCTTTTAGAGCTTCCTGCCCATTACGGTTTGGTTAAACAGAGCAAGCCAACTTATGCAGCCGGTTCTCTCACCCAAAGCGCAGAGAATAAATCACTGTTCTCACTGAATTATTAAAAAAAGCACACCCAAAACCCAAAAGTTAGCAGCAGAGGAACGACGGGGTAAGCAGAGTACCTGAAATAACTTTTAAATTCCTCTCAGACTCCCGGTACCGGCGGGTGTCCCCCGGGGCCGCTCCAGCTCCCACACGGCGGCGGGACCAGCCCCCCCCCGCCCCGGGGCTGCGGGGAGGCGCGGCCGCTCCCGCCGGCCCGGCCCGGCCCGCGGATCCCGCCGGGGTCCGCAGCCACCAGATCCAGGAAAACTTTCCTCGGGGACGGGGCCTGCCGAGGCGCGGGGCGGCCCCCCCCCCTTCCCGGGTGTGGCGGGGCGGAGGGACGGGGTCTGTCTCCTACCTCCCCGGGAAGCGCCGAGCAGCGGCGGCGGCGGTTCCTTTCCCCGGCCGCGCCGCGGCCTCCGCCGCCCGGGCGACCTCCGCCGGGCGACCTCGGGGAGGCGCCGGGGGCAGGGCCGGCGCCGCGGCCCCGTGTTGACACACGCGGCGGCTCGGCCCCGGCGATGGGCGGCGCCGGGGCGGGAGCGTGGAGCGGGGCGGTCGCCGCCGGCCACGGCCACGCCACGGCACCCCCTCGCCGCCATCGCCGCGGGCAGCCGCGCGCCCCGCCCGGGACCGGGCCCCCCCCAGCCACCCACCTGCAGCCTGCCGTGAGGAGGGCGGCCCGCCCCGCCGCTGCGGGCGGGAGGAGCGGCGGCAAGGTCGCCTTCACCTCGCCCGCCGCCGCCCGCCTCATACCCTCCTCATGCCCGCGGCGCTGCGAAAGGCGCTCCGCCGGGCCCTGCAGCCAGCCCGCCGGGCCGCTGAGGAGGCCGGGCCGGGGCGGGCAGAGCCGGGGCGGGCGGGCGGCACCTGCTGCCGGGGAGCGACGAGGCCTGACAGGGGGAACCGCCCGCCCTGGCGCTGCGTCGTGAGGGCCCGGCCCGGCCTCCGCAGCGGCCTGCGGTGGTGGTCGGCTGAGGGACCCGGGTCAGCGGCCCCCGCCCCGGGGAGGGGTGGTGGAAAGGCCGCCGCAGTGACACCCTCCCGGGACACCGGCACGTTAGTTACCGTCTGCGGCTGGGGCTAGAGGGGAGGCACAGCGCGGCCTGGGCGACGGGTCCTGCCGGCCTGGCAAAGGTCCTGCTGCCACCTGAGACAGTCTCCCGGGGCTTATGGACTGTCACTGCTCCAGTCTCCCCGTGCCTCGCCGCCCCTGGGCGTGCGGGTGGGGAGAGGGAGGCCGGAGAGCTTTTTTCCAAGGATCACAAACTCGGTCTGTGGCAGAGTTGGTAGGAACCTTAATTTCCGTCCCGCGTTCTAATTATGAAACGTTTCCTCCCACCCCGCAGTTACTTTTATGCTGATGAAGTAATAATCTACCTCTCACCATCCCACCCGGCCTTCTGTGCTGCTGCCGGGGCGGTTGAGCGCCGGGAGGCTGCTGGAAGAGATGAATGAAACTGGTGCTGTGATTGCTGAGCCTGGGCTCTACGAGATACCACATACAGCTATTGCTACTCACGGGCTGGAAGCGTGTGTATATAACTGTTACTCGCTCCTACTCTACTATTGACGTTGATAAAGAACTCTTCCTGTACCCATCTAAATTTTTTAAATTTTGCATCTAATCGACGCAAATCCTACACAGAAGTATGAGCCTGAAAGGCCAATCTGCAGGTTTTATTTTTCCAATAAAACACGATAGTTTTGCCTGGATAAAAGTTTATTGAGGAACAGACCTATGTTGCTTTCCTGTATATGTTTCAAAAGACCCTTCCTCTTAGAGCTGACGTAATCTGTAAGCGCAGTGGCATGATGTTGTCCGTTCAACTCATTCAGTAGAAGGTCTGTTGAATTTCTCAGTGTATCTCATCCCCATTGTAGGCATGAGTTTGGAGGGCTCAGCTCATGGTGCGAGAGGCAGGCCCTCTCCTCTGCTTAGTTACTTAGCTGTGCAGAAGGAGTTTGAGACCTCTACCAAAAAAACTAAAACGCTTGCTCCCTCACTCCCAGACATGCTGATGCTGTTTCAGAAATGTCAGAGTGGTGTCCAAATGCAACTATGAATATTAATTTAATAGAGGAAATTGGTGAAAGCAAGACTGAAGAATTAGACACTTGCAGTGCTACTTTGCTGCTTATTATGGAAGCCTTTGCTGGTGGTTGAGGGGGGTATGAGTCAGTTAAAAGCACTGTAGTGCTGAAGAAAATTATTCTCAATTATCAGAGAACAGAATAATACAGAATGGAATTGATTTTGAAACTACTTAAAGTCACATGAGAGTTTCACATTAACTTTTTTTTTCCTTAGTATACTATAGTTCCTCGTGAGCTTGTCTAAAGAATCTGTTTGACCTCATCTGTTTAGAAGAGATTTACAGTGATTCTGTACCTTTGTACAAGTACCTTTGTAATTGACTAGAATGTGCTAGTTATAAGCGTGGGTTAAGTCTGCTCAACTCTGAGGTTTATTCAAAATGAAGTGAGCTGCTTGATGTCACTGTATTGCTCATTTGTAAAACCTCATTTCCTCTCTATTGCCTTAAGAAGCAAGTTGCTTCCCAATTAAAACAGACGTTTGGGGGTCAGAATCCAGGATTTTTCTGTCCCATGACCACAGACCCCAAATACAGCAGTAGTACTTTGGAAGGGAGGGTTGTAAGTGTAAAAAGACTTTCACTGGGTAGGACAATCAGGGTCTGGGGATTCATACCCCTCCAGAACTTCCCACATCTGTCTCTTCCTCTGGGTTTGGTTCCCCATTATATAGTCACGGTCTTTCCCACATCGTCGTTCTTCAGGTTTTGCTGAAACTCAGGATTTCCGTTGCTTCTTTGGGACTTTCGCACATTGCACAACATACTTTCCTGGTCAGCAAACATAGGAAAAAGTTGTTGTTAATAAATGAGAGCACACTTGTGGGATTAATCAGTACCTAAAAGCAAGAAGAGGGAAAACAGGACCAGCTGCCCCATTCTGAACCCAGAACCTCCTTCTTTTCCAGAATCTGTATTTGCGTAACTACAATGTAACAATACAGAGTTGCAAAAGTTTATAAACAATACTTTTTCTATAAAACTGGCCTCTTGTACATGTTAACTCTGATTTCCCTTCTGTCTTCTCTATGAATCTCTGTCAAGTCAGACTTGCTTTGGCAGCTTTGCATCAGTTACCTCTTTTTTAATAAAAAAAAATGCACATTCATATTTTCAAAAGGTTTTACCTTTGCAGTTATGTTCTGCATTTAATCTGCCATTTCTGCTCTCCTCTTATGAGCTACAGCTGTTTTTCATGACTTGGATATTTTCTGCCCGTGACACAGAGAGTGCTGCTTTTATTCCTGCAGTTGTCCGAGAGCCGGCCAGCCTGTGTAATTAAACCTGCTCCTCACCCCCTTGGCCTGGGAAACCTGTGTTTTGTGCCTTCCTCCGCAGCAGCCTGCTTCTCTCGGGTAAACCCTGCCCAAAACTCTCCTGAGCTTCTTCTCGAGATTAACAGATGTGCCAGAGCGGGTAACCGATTTCAGCAGAGTGTCATCACTGTTAGTATCTGTTGCTTCTGTCTTCTTCAATGACTGCTGCTTTACCTGAAGATCCTAAACATTAAGTCTAATTCTTGCTGGCTTCAGTCTTTTGAGTACCTTTTGCAGGTAGACCCTCATCCTTTCCTTTTTTCACTTAACCACAGTTATGATCCCTGATTCCAAACTGGCATCCTTGAAATGTCTAGATGATTCGTCAGCTCTTTCTTTGGCTTCCACCTGGCATGATTTTCCCTTTTCAGCCACCACAATTTGTCCAGTAACTTTTTAATCTCAGAATCTTGCGCTGCTTCTGCCATTATTTGCGTAGAAAAGCCTACGTACTTTATATGACAAAGCTGCTACGACAACGTGCATTTCGTTAATTTATGTTACCACAGCAACTGAGTCATGCGAAAATGTAATGTTACATTGTTTGGTACTGTACCTTGGAATTCTGATAAAAAGCTAGGGAAACATCATCTTTGTAGAGCTGCTATGGAGCTGGGGCTTAACTAGGTAGATACCCATGCCTACAGAGTAGGGGTCAACGGCTGGTGTCAAAGTGGGTCTACCAAGTAGGATCCTCTAGCATATAAATCCAGTTCTGTTCTGTTCTGGGAGGAACTGCAGGCACGTTGGAGGAGGGGATTAGGATGTTGACAAATACAAAACTGATCTAGAAAACACAAGGCACAGCACGGTGGGGACAAAAGCCAGCTGTTAAACCTAGGCAGGTATAAAAAAAATTGCACAAATTCAGGAAAAGGAACAACTGGTGAAAAAGTAATCTCCTGGAAAAGAATCTGGAGCCTACCGTAAGTCACAAGCTGAATATGAGTCAGCAATGTGTTTTCATGGCAAAAAGAGTAAACATCCCAGGAAGATGTATGTGTGGGAAGCAGTCCGTGGGCTCTACGCAGTATTGGTAGGACACCAGTGGAAGGGCTGCTTTTGCGCACCATAACTCAAGAAGTATGTGGACCAACGGGAGACAGGGCAGGTGGCCACAAGAATGAGCAGAAGACAGGAAGACTAAAGGAGCTGGAGTTGTTCAGGCTGAAGGAAAGAAAGCAGAAGAAAGACATGCTAAGAGTCTTCATATACTTAAAAGGCCATTTCAAAGAGAAGGGGAATAATCTGTTCTTGGTAGGTAGGGTAAGATGTAATGGACTTAAATTGCATCAAGGAGGAAAAGCTCTTTTAATGGTAACATTAGTGAGGCACAGAGGGTGTAATAGTGCCCCCATTACTGGATGTCTTTAAGTACGTACTGGACAAATAGTAAGTACTATTGATCTGGCATTGGAATTGGAGGATGGACTAGGTGACTAATCAGGGTCCATTCCAAACCTATTTTTCTGTGATTACATATAATCTGGGGCTTCTCATTAATCATCATTCCTTTACCTAGTCCCGTTGTACATACTGTTTTCTTTTAAAGTAGGATCCCCTGACATGCCTGTGTTCTTTGGAGGACAAAGCATATTTTGTCCCATTTTTCTCTGAGTGTAGTTGAAGACCAAAGCCTTTCTCATTTTCCTGGCAACCCGCAATGGATGCAGACTGGTGAGTTGTACTACGGTGAGTTGCTGAGCTAACTATGATAATTTCATGTGAGTCAAACATGCAATAAAAATTATTTAGGTGACTGTTGTCGGTCTATTCAAACACGTTCCACATAAAGCCCACCTAATGTTAACATAAGTCTGAGATTCTTTAGACATATACTAGATAAAATTACTCAATTTGCAAAATCTTATTGTATCTCAGACCTACCTCATGCACACAATCCAAAGTGCTCCAGTCTTCACTGCTAGGAACCCATAGACGTTTTTAATGTGAACTGTACTGTGTTACTTATTTTCCAGGCATGATTTGCTTCTGCAAAGTCTTGTATATTAAAATAAAAAAAGTAGTTTAACATTCACTTATACATAAATATCTTACACCAAGAACAACTGGCATTTGTTTACTTGGCAGATCTAATCAACGGACAGCATGCCTGATAGGTTTTCTCTTTTTCCAAACATGTTATCTAGTCTAATTAGATATTACTTCTTTCAACAAACTCTTGCTATTATAGCCTTAAATCAGCATGTCCGTGAGAGCAGACCCATGCACATTTTGGGAACCCTAGAACAGAAAAGCTATTGCAATAATTGCCAATGCTGAATATATTACTTGCAGAGCTTTCAAAGGCAATGTCCATCAGGAGTTTAACCCTACCTTTTTTTCCCTTTAAGGACAACTTTGGCGAATTGCATAGTCATCCTTTCAGAGAATGAGGATTTTCTTCCTGTACTGATTTCTTGTTAAAGACGAATAGTGTGCTTTTCTACACAAAGTATATGTTGCCCATGCACCTGCGCTGACCAACGTATTCGTAGGTGATATGGAAGAAGAGGCGGGGAATAAAGTGACAAAATTTAGTGGTAATGGGTTTCTCAGGGTCATAAAAACTAAAATCCAACAATTGAGAACTATTGACCTCATGTGAGGTGAAGGACGTTGGTGTTGTAATGAAGATGTCAGTGTTCTGCTGTGGCTGAAAGAAATAGGTGTTAAGGAAAGAACAGAAAACAGAAAGCATCATTATGCCGCTGTAGAAGTTTATGGTGTGCTTCAGTTTTTTGAGTGCTGCAAGCAGTTCTTGCCTTCGTATCTCAAAAGAGATGCAGTAGAACTAGAAAAGAGTGGTATGGATGACAACCAGGGATATGGGACAGCTTCTCCAAGAGATGTAGCTGAATAGACAAACTCTTCAGTCTGGAAAGGACACAGCCAAGAGAGGGTATGAGAGGGATCTGTAAACCATGGATGGCACAAACCCCATGAATAGACTAACTGTCTCTCTTACTATAGGAGTTACGGAGCATCGATAAAATCGTCAGATGTCAGGTTTCAGGGAGACAAAAGGAGAAATTCCCTGAAACTAACAATGTTTTCAGAAAGCAAGTGGATATGTTCATGGAATAAAAATCCATCTAGAGCCATGAAAAACTAAGGTGCAGAGATCTCTTTTTCAGCAAGTCCCTAAGACAGCCCCAAGAGCCAAGTTCCAGCCCAACTGAAGCCTTTATACATTTGTTTAGCTCTTGTGTTTGGCAGTGAATGTCTTCAGCTGGCTGCTGTCACAGAGATGTCCTGGGCTGGACCGAGATGCGTGTCCCAGTGTGAGCTTTCTGACTTTGTTATTTATTAGCCCGCTCACTGAGAAAGCTCTGAAACAGTTGACTTACCCTGGGCTGTGCTTCTGCAACCTTGCAGCACTGCGGGAGACGCTCAGCCTGGGAAGTGATCAAAAGAATAAGCAGGAGGCAGAAATCTGCCTTTGACAAGTCAGAGCATTTTTTTTTTAGTAAAAAAAGATTGCCTTCTACATCCGTGGACACAGACAAGCATGGACATATGCCTGACTCCGTTATCACCTTCTCCTTCATCATGAAAAAGCCAAGCAAAATCCTAAGGCCACAAAATGGGTCAATAATGCTGGGGGTGGGGAAAGCAGTGAAGAAATTCCCTTGCTGTGCTTGCCAGAGAGTGAATCAAGCGGATGCAAACCTACTTTCTGCAGCTGGGAGACTTCACTTGGGGGGATCCCTGAAGTGGGTCAGGGCAGGGGTCATGCTCGCTGTTCTCAAAATTTCCAGAGCATCAGCAAGAAGGAGAATTATCCACTGTCAACACATCCAGAGGTACGATTGAAAACTAGCATGGGAATCTTCTTCCCAGCAGAGCACCGGAAAGCGAGGGTTTGATGTTTGAATAAATCTGACTGACAGGAATATTAAACAGGCTTTCACTTTGCAGGATGTGTAGATGTTGGCTGCTGGAGACCAGGAAGGACAAGAGTCACCTCGAGCAGCAGCTTATTGAAGAACTGTGAGACACGGTACAGCCAGAGGAAGAAGATTAGTGCTGAGGGATTCTTCATACCAGCTATCCCCTTTAGTCTGCGGAGAGCGCTGGGAGAAGGTGGTGGAGAAAACCAATGTTACCATTAGAAACATAATTTTTAGGAAGGCCTTAATTACCCCATATATTCATTTATTGCTACCGTCAGGCTGCTGTTTAATGAATAAGGGAGAGGAAGATATGGGAGTGGAAAATGCCTTCATCCCATTTATTTATTACTGTGTGTTTGTATTTTGAAGCAATGAAAATTCAAACAAAAGTAGTTGCTACAGCATTTCAGATTTTGAGTCAAAAACCTTAAAACACTGAGCACTTCTAGATGCATAAATTTTATGGAATTTTCATTGAGTAAAATAATTTGTTTTTCTATCCTTAGTTGGGTTTTTTGATTCCTTGATTAGGAAGAAATTTTCACTCTGAAATTCCCTTTAGTTTATCTTAAAATATTTTAAATGCCAAAAATTAAAATGAAAGAGCATTTGGGTGATAATTTTCAGATAATCAAATGTTAACCTTAGATCTTTTATTTTCTTCATAGCTGACAAAAATTGGCAGAGCACTAGAGAGGAACAAGCTCTTTTCTCTCCTTCTGCAGCCAATATGGCTCTTAGTCATATTCTGCTGCTTCACCTGACGGTATATTTTATTATAAATTGTTTAGCTCAGTGCTGTGGGTAGCTGGTGCTTTTGAAAGGTGAAGTGATACCACGTTATTTCCTTCATTTTGGTAAAGTCTGATCTTACTGACGTAAAAAAAGAATTGATGCTTGTGCTTTTTTTCGGGGGGGGTGGTGGGGAGGGGGTGTGTATTCCATATACAGTTCTGCTTCATGATGGCTCAGAAGTCAACACAACAATTACCACAAATGAACAAGATGGCTTTTGGTTGCAGTGAGGATTCATTTTTTTCTGGAACTGTGCAATTCGGCCAAAAGCTGCTAACTACATGCTACCATTTTCTTAGTGGTTTTGCATGTCATTAATGAGGTGGCAGTAATATCTTCTCTCCTAACGGTTGCTGTTCTTTATACCTCATCTCCTGGGAGATGAGAATCTCTACTTTCTTTATTCCTTTCATTTGTATGACTTTTCTGACCTTTTTTTTTGAACAAAGCCCTGGAAGCAAACAAACATTAAATTGTCTCAGTATTTATTTATTGATTGTATTTGAGATAGCAATACCCTGATAGTTGGGACTGAGCATCCATGCTCTCAGATTTTGGTTGCCTCTGATTTCTTTTCCAATTTTTGAACCAACAAAACAGTTTCCAATGCCTATATATTTTAGTCAGGAGGAAATAATAACTTTATACCATCACTTTTTTATCTGCTCCAGTCTTGGGCCTTTTTCCCCTATTCTTGGCCACCATTGTACGTCCTTATAAGCGAATCATAGAAATCATAGAAAATAGTATGAGAAGAGACATAATTTGGCCCATCTTTATACTCCACAGCAGGATCATCTCCACCTAAATTAGTTCTGAAGGTGTTTGTCCTACTTCTTGAGTATGTCTGGTGACGGAGACACCATATATCCTGTAGGCAGAACGCTCCAACACTGACGGGTCTGTACTGTTTGAATAATTTCCACGGGAAATGTCTTTCAGATAGTCATGGTGGGATTAATTCTTTAAGTGTAGGTGTCTACAGGTATATATCTACAAATACTGTAGGTTTCTAAGTTTCTGCTAGAAGAAGTGGAAATCTGGATCTTGATTCAGTTGTCTGCAAATAGGTGATGAGAGCCATCTGATGTGGAAAGAGCAGCCCTAATGTCTAGCCTACGTAGAACACAGGACAGGTATGGAGTTTAATTTATTCCTTTCCTCTTTGTTGTACCCTTTACCCCGATTTACCATATTGCCTCTCATCTTCTATAGGCTAAACAAGTCCACTGTTTCTTTAAACACTGTTTATTCTCACATCATCCTTTTTGTTCCTCTTTGGACTCCTTCCAGCTGGTTCACGTAGTTCTCATAATAAGGACCTCGAAACTAAACACGTGGTGGAAGAGAGACTGCGTGGCATTAAATGTGAACCTTAGCTTATCTTTTAGGACAGTGGGTGGGGAACTTAATCAGAGGAAAAGCTCTCTTCCATTACATCACCACTGAAGCAAAAGCAGTACGTGCAGCTCTGTAGTGCTCGCTTCAGGCTGTACTTACTGTAAAGCTGAGCGCTGGATACCAGTGAGCCGCAAGGCCTGGTAGGAGAGTAGCAAAATCAGCAAGCATCATGTCAGCGAAAGTGTGCTGGCTGTTCTTTAATGATTTATGTCTACAGTGCTTCAAAAAAGATGCTTGCAAAAATAAGGTGCCAGAAGTGCTCTTGAGAAACTTTATCATCTCGCTCACTAGTTTAAGAAGGTATTGCCTTCATTCTTGAAGTTGTGGAGTAAATTTTCAAGTTCACATGTGGGGGAGGAATACTGAGAGGATTTTTTGCATATATCTAAAAAGCAAGTTGATCTAAAAATACGCTCCATTGTAGTTCAGTATTCAGAAATATTACTCTTTTCAGTTCTATTTTTATAAACAGCTTAAATGATCTATAATGGTTCCTTAAAAAATTCCTTATTACTATAGTACATCTTACGATGGAGGATAATTGTTTCTGAATCCTCTAATTGTTCACGTGTCAATCAATATATAAGAAACTCAGAACAGTTTTGTGAGAATAATGGAACAAACTTCAAGTGGAGAGAGTTGTCTCAGGTCAAAGGTAATACAAAGAAAATGCAAATGACCAGGCTGATATTAGGACTGTGGGAGAATGCATAAGTGTCTGCAAAGAGTGTTTGTAGTAAATCCATACCACTTTGATGATACCTTGATTTCATTAACATTATGATACTAATAATGACCATCATGGACATGTAACCAGGATCTCTGGATTTCACATGAATATCATAGGTTTAGAAAAATCATCACATTTTGAAAGACAGAAACCAAGACAGAAGATAGAAAATTTACTTCATACACTGCTGCCACTGTTTGCTCATCTAAACCCATCTTATTTAGATCCTGCTGCTTTGATATTCTGGGTTCAAAATCATCTGAGAGGAAAGAAAGGACGTTCTCTTCTCTGTGGAGGCAGAACTGAATTAGATTTTCAAGTCTAAACTTTTCTTGCACCTCCAGATCCTCAGGGCAGGGCCTACTGGAGGCTCGGAATGGGATTTTTGATCAGTTGTTTGATGCCGAGCAAGATCCTGGGTGAGTTCCAGCCAGGGCATGTGACCTGACACACGGACTGAAGGTTTTTATGTTAGGAACTTTAAAAAGTTTCTTTAAAAATTCTTTAAAAAGAAATTATGTTGTGAGAATTAATTGGGTTTGTGATTCTGAAATTGAAGACCAATCAACGTCTTGATTGGATACCCTCTGCTTTATGATATCATCTAATAGCATGTAAGATTTTCCACTCACACCATATATTGCGAAGTGCTTTCAATTCATATTGTTATTCATTAATAAATCTCTCCACATTATTCTCTTACTATTGTTACTGCTACTTGATATGGTTTTAAAATTGAGTTATTGGCAAATCTGTATGAGTTTATTGTGATGTACTGACTGCTTCTAAGTTTCTCTGTGGCCTTTCAGGTGTGAGTTTTGTCTTTATAAAGCTTTACATTGTTCAGGACTTGCTGACGTAAAGGACAACCCACTTCTAGTTATTCAATTATTATTTACTGTTCATATTATTGTTACACCTAAAGGCTTTTTAGTCGTAGGTCGAGGACTTACTCTAAGTGTTGTACAAACACAGAATGAAAAGAGGATCTCTGTCCTCTCCATAGCACCTAACTTAGAAAACGAGAAGATAGATGGATGCCACAGTAAGAGGCATGTGATATGAACAGCCATTGGTTTTGGAGAAATGAAATGAGATATTTCAATATTTATATGTAGACAATTCAATTTTTCTCATTTGAAAGTGACTTTTCTACTGAAACGGTATGGTGAAAGAAACAAAATCATCAAAACCGAATCGAAATCTCTTTTTAAACCCAGGCCTTTTTTTTTATTTATTTTAAATTGGCATGAACGCGTCTTATCCTGATTTGGAGTAGAGTTCTTGAAAATTTTCCTCAGGTGGGAAAATTATTTCTCACCTGCCTTTTCCCCAGAGGACAGTTGATGAGGGAACGCTCTTTGGTTCTTGCGGCACAGCCTGCACTGGCACAAGAACGCATACAGTAAACTCTACAGCTCACTTTTTGGGAACATCACACAATTTTATAGTCAATCATCTCCCTGATTTTTACTTCTTCCAAATAATACTTAGTAGCAATTACTAAGCATGCCACTAGTGCATTTCAAAATTCAGAGTTAACCATGTTGTAGGTTCCCTGTGTTAAAGGGCAGCTTCTCTGTAGAAGCCCCGTGAGCAGCAATGTCATGAACAAACTGAAACCACGGCTCACTGCATAGCATTTGAGAGGTAGGATGTGGAAAAGGCCCTGGCGCTGGTTCTCTTTTTCTCTCGTCAAATGTCAGGTTAATTTTAGTTTCCACTATTGCTTTTACTTGGTGTTTGTTCTATCTGAAGTTGGTCTGAACTTGCTTGAGCATTGTAGACTATTGAACCTAAGGCAGAGTTGACACTAAGTAGGGTTGATTCTGTGTTAGAAGATTTGTTACTGTTTAGACACACTGTTGTGGGCTGAAACCTCACCACCTATTTAAAAGTGACAATGTGAAAAGATGAACACATGAAAGAGGCATAATGATTTCCGATTTGATGCTTTAATATGTCCTATTGCAAAATTGGCTGGCTTGATTGCTGTGTGTGCAATTTCCCAAAATTACTTAAGCAAAACACGTTACGAAAGGGTGGCATCTTAGGCAGAGGTGAAAAGACAGCTCAGGAGTGCTTTCCTAACTCAAATATACTTGCCCGAAGCTAGACCTACCCTAAAAAGGGACGATTAATCTTTTAAATGTCTTGAAGTCCCCAGAAGTGTTCCTGCGTTTCACTGCCTATACAACATATTAGCTACAATATATTGTCATCGCCACCCTGGTTCAAGTAAAAATAATACTGCAATTTTTTATTACAATCCAAAATGAATTTAGTACAGGTTTGGAGGACTGCACGTGATGCCGGGTGGAAAGCTGCTTCTCTGTTAGCAGCAGCATGTGGGGTTTCAGTAAACAAGGACATTTGGTGATGTTTCAGCTTTCATAGATGAAAGGTAAGAAAGATTTACATTTATACATAAACATGCACAGCGTGGGGGAGGCTCGTCTGCCTCACTGCTTGCGGCAACTGTTCAGACGAAAATGAACGCTTCTTAAGAGTACTATTCTGGGAAGTGCTAAGAGTCTGCGCTGCTCACCGCGCCAAGGGCCCCAAAAGCAATACACCTTAGGTGTATACCACAACACGGTCTGGCTAACAGGCGTATCTGAGGCTTCACAGGGTTACAGAGTTCAAGGAATTGTTTATTGATCAAACATGAAAGAGCTCAGCAGCTAGTGGTGGAAGTTCCACTGTACACCAGAAACATCCATACTGTGTCCGAGGGAGAGACACTGGTTGATAAGGAAACAGCATTAGTACAATTACTAACCCAGCAGGAGGAAGGGAGGTGGGTAGAGTCTGGGCCATGTGTCTGCCTTGCTACCAGAGCACTCGTGTTTCTGCTTTTAATGAAATCACGTCCGATTTGGGACAGGCCGCTATTGCGAAGTCCTCAATGCATTTGTCTTACTGGAGGCAAATCTGTCTCGGTGTTTGCTGCAGGGATGAGTGTGGAGCCACTTCCTGGGATAGGTGGGAGAAACAGCGAGCGGCCTGGTGTTCCAGATCCACATACTGCTATAGGAGCCTTATTGTTGGGGAGGGCAGGAATTGCTTGATGGCAACGTTAAACATCTTTGATTTTAGCTAGTGTCCATTGTGGGTTTTTGCCCCTGGTAACAGCCCTATGTAGTGGGTCTGTTCAGGGTTCTGGTGTCCAGGTGTTCTGCATGAGGTTTTTGTTCACTTTGTATCCTTGGGGAGTTTCTCTCCGTTGGGTTTTTGGTTGGCAAAGAACCAAACTGTGCCAGTTTGCTGAGCAGAGGAATGGTTCCCTACCATGGAAAAGCACAAATACCCAATCTGCTTCTTAGAGCTATAACCCGTTAAAGACAGAGCTGGGTGTTCCTGGGACAATCTAATGTCTCGTTAGAAGGAACCAAGAGAGTGTCGAAAAGAAATCACAAGTCTACAGTCTTTGCCTTCCCTAGATCTTACTCAAAAGAGAACCACTTGTTCTTACATTTGCTGGCTTTTAGTAGCTAGCAGTGAGACTTTAACATAAAAGACAGCTGCCTGACATCAGTCAGGCCATTAATTTAGCCTTACCTCTTTCTGCAAGAGCCATTGGCAACCAAAGATTAGAACTTTGCAGCTTGACCTTGCCCAGCCGTCTTGATAAGAGTTCACAAGCCCCTTGCCAAAATACTAGCATGTGTACCAGGACTGGCTCTAGGCGTATCGCTGCATGAACCAAGCCTTTTTGTGCGCTTCTCCAGATGTGTTGCTGAAGGCTATGGTTGCAGGAGGACCACACTCCAGTAATGGTTTGCATAAGGTTAGATTTGTACCCTGTTATCTGAGCAGAGCTTGCAGCAAGCCTGAATGAAACTTGCTGTTCTTGCCTTATTTTCTGTTAACACATTTTCAGGATCATCTGCTTGTATTACTGCGTGTATATTTGCATCACACTTAATCAGTATGATTAATCTGCTATTTTTATATAGGTGCCAATCTTCTATACGAGGAAAATGTCAAGTCCTCGCCTTAGATGTCACAACAACTCTCCCCATATCAGTCCTTATTTTGAGGATTAATTAAATTTGATTGAAATGATGTCATACCCCGGGGTTAACCCTCTTTTTATTTGAGAGTAGATGAATATTTCCTTCTTTACTGTGATTTATTGTTTGTCTGGGTGAGAGTTATGTGTTTGGAAGGAGACTAAAGTTTAAAACGACAAGTAAAAATGCAGCCTTCAGGTCAATTGCGTCTCATCCATATAGGGCAGAAGTTTGTAAGATACCCAGTTTTGCTTTCTCTAACCGAATTAAGACCATGACTTCATTCTAGCTAACAGTGGTGTATCTATCTGAGCTGGTTTAAAACTAGATTGCCTAAGTACCGCTGGCAGTTTCAACGTGCCGGTGTGGTACCCCACGTGAGCTGTGAAACCTGGTGGCACGACTTTGTGATTCAGAGAGTTTCCCGCTGCTCTGCTGCATGCCACCGACACTTGGCGTCAGCCTGGCTGCTCACGCGTGTTTCTCAGCCCATGCCTGGATCCCTAAACTATCCACTGGGGCTCCAGGGGGTCTGAGAGGGAATCGGTCTTCTTCAAGATCACCACTAATTCTGGTGTATTTTTTGCATCTACTTTTCCAGCTACCCTAAAATCACTCATAGCACTATGAGTATTAGTACTATGAGAACTGCATTTTTAAAAATAAAAATTAAAAAAGCCTATATTACAGTAAAGCAGAAGATGTGAGAAAGTGATTGCTTTGTTTAATCAAATACACAGAAATACGTGAGGTTTCTTTTTCGTTCAGCTACCAAGCTCTCGAGTTGCTCACTGAATCCAGTTTTTCCATGACTCTCACCCTCAAATTTGCTTGTCTTGAAATATGTTTTGATTTGGGTTCAAACTTATGTCACCATTTTTCTCCAGAAGCCCTCAAGGAAGGTTTCAAGGAAGTCCTCAAGTGAACCTCCATAAAGCTCTCTGTGATCTTTTCGAGCACAGTTTATAGCTGTAAAAAGTAGCCACTGAAAATGAAATTTTATGTGAACATATTATTTGAGTGTCCCTTCTGAGACAGAATGTTTATATTTATAAAAGGGTGAAAAACATCAGTGATTATTCGTGCTTTATAGATAGTTATAGCTTTATAGATATGAAGATACCAAAATGAATCTGGGAGCAATAGCATCTGGGTGGTAAATGAGTCCTCTTTTCCCTGTGGTCCCCCGGGTCTGGCTTTCTGACACTGGGCTACCATGACATGTGCTAGAAAGCTGATAAAACCTCAAATAATTAGTTTTATGCAGTTGGCAAATCCACTGATCATTGCATGTGAAATAACATTTTGCACTGAGCAGATGCAGTCGCAAAAATCTTTAATTTGGAGGTGCCTGGTTCGGCTGAGAAAATGGCTTCATGATGCAGCTTCTCACTGTTTGTCCCTGGCCTGATGGCACTCATATTTCACCGCGCTGTTGTGGGGGATGCGTAGGAAACTGAGCATTTTGGGTGTTTCTGTTTTTTTTTTTTGTTGTGGTTTTTTTTTTTTTTAATTCTGTTATTGTAAACTACAATAACTCCAGCTGGTGCTGGAGTAAAGATATCTTACATGTGCTCATGCATTTTTAAGAGCTCTGGCTAATGCCTGGGAGAGGTTTTATATATATATATTTTTTATATATATATATAAAATATATATATAAAATTAAATGCTTTCTCCATATTAATCTGTGAACTTGTTTTAGCCAGTGAGTAATAATCAAATGAATTTTTTTCACCAGGCCTTGACATCCATGCAGTATCAAGGAGGGTGGCATTAATTACCCATAGCGTGTGATGTTCTGCACCTGTTGCTTGGGCTATTTATTGCTTTTGATTCTCAGGAAGTGTAGTATTTAACAGATATCTTGAAAAATTGTTTTATCTTGCCAGATCTTCCCCCCTACTTGATGAATGCGGTTTCACCAGGAAAGATTTTGATAGAGGGTTATTTTTCCCCTCTGCTCGGTGATTTTGTGCCAGGCTTTATGAAATGCTGGTCTGTTTTTCTGTCCTGAGAAAGCATTCAACGACGGTATCAACATTTAAGGGAAAAATCAGAGAGGTTCACAGAGGTTACGCACTAGTCGTTATGGGGAAAGCCCTGTTTGCTTCAAATGCAACTGCTAATGGGTTTTGCATTAGACTAAAACAACTATATCACTGGCTTATTGCAGTAGCTTGCGAACCAGCCAGGGTCATGTTTCTGTTAATGCTGCACCTGCACCCATTGCAGAAGACCGGGGCTATAACCTGTCAGATGGTGTTGATCACAGGAGCTCCAATGTGTGTGGCTTTTGGGTAAAGTGTCCTCCACTGCTGTCAGTTTTGGTGGCATCGCTGTCTGTGGACGACCCCTCCGAGCAGCCGTGGTGCAGAGCTGTGGACCCCTGGCTGCGTGCCCAGCCCCGGCCGGGAAGCAGGTGCTCCCAAAGAGCAGCTCGGGGTGTTCAGCGTGACTGTCCCACCGCCACCTCTGCTTGGGCTGAGTTCGTAGCACACTTCCTGCATGGTTTTGGCCTGGGCCAGCTGATGCTCTGTTGGACAAAGCCTGGTTTAGCACATGGCCTGGGACTATTCGATGGGCTGAGGCCGATGGTATGAGGTTCAACAAGGGCAAGTGCCGGGTCCTGCACTTGGGTCACAACAGCCCCATGCAGCGCTACAGGCTTGGGGAAGAGTGACTGGAGAGCTGTCTGGCAGAAAAGGACCTGGGAGTGTTGGTCGACAGCTGGCTGAATATGAGCAAGCAGTGTGCCCAGGTGGCTGAGGAGGCCAACAGCATCCTGGCTTCTATCAGGAATACCATGGCCATCAGGACTAGGGAAGCGATCGTCCCCCTGTACTCAGCACTGGTGAGTCCCCACCTTGAGTACAGTGTCCAGTTTTGGGCCCCTCACCACAAGAAAGACATTGAGGTGCTGGAACCCAGAGAAGGGCAACGAAGCTGGTGAGGGGTCTGGAGAACAAGTCTTACGAGGAGCCAGTGAGGGAGCTGGGGTTGTTCAGCCTGGAGGAAAGGAGGCTGAGGGGAGACCTTATCACTTTCTACAACTACCTGAACGGAGGCTGTAGAGAGGTGGGGGTCGGTCTCTTCTCCCAAGTAACAGGTGACAGGACAAGAGGAAATGGCCTCAAGTTGCACCAGGGGAGGTTTAGGATGGATATTAGGAAAAATTTCTTCTCTGAAAGGGTTATCAAACATTGGAACAGGCTGCCCAGGGAACTGGTTGAGTCACCATCCCTGGAGGTATTTAAAAGATGGGTACATGTGGTGCTGAGGGACATGGTTTAGTGGTTGTTTTGGCAGTGTTAAGTTAATGCTTGGACTTGATATTAAAGGTCCCTTCTAACCTAGATGGTTCTATGATTCAATGATTCTACGATTCCATTCCCTGCAGGCAGTTTGGATGAGGCCACTCTGTTTTAGTGGATGGAGGATATCTACATGGATGTGAGCCATACTGTGCCAGTTGGTCACATAACAGTCCCTGACATGTTTTATTTACTTGTACAGATGTGGTATAATGGATAGTCTAATGGGCCTCACTATCTGTATTTTAATTATTCCTCTGTCACATGGGTTTAGAAAGTATTACAGAGGTGCTATGAGAATAAGTACATTCAGAAAAGGCTGTGAGCTGCTCAGGAAATGTGGCTACCAGGACTACTTAAGCACTACTGATCAAACTGGAGCACTGTATTTAATGAATCTCTGCCATTTCTTTTCCTACTTTAATGTTCTTGCTCGCTCAGCGTAGATGACACTCAAAAAGCATAGAGAAGTAAATGCATATAAGCCAGCTTCCCCAAAATAAATGACAGGAGAAAAATAACTGTGCCATCATCAAGGGTGTGTATTACTATATGGCAAAGCATGTGGATGTTTTAATTGCGGTTGGGAGCGAGCGAGCCTCTTATCGTTCCTACCTGTTGTTCCTCTTTCTTTCCCTGTTTGAAATAAGGCAAAGCATTTATACGGCCCTCTTAAAAAAACAGGCAGTGTGTTACCATCCAAAAAGTAGCTCTTTCTGCACCTGAGGAGTCATTTCGGTCTCTCCTACATTTTGGTCTCTCTTTTACCATGTAGCCCGACCGGAAGAATACAACACACTGCTCCATCCATCCCTGCTGGCCCGAAGGCTGCCCTGATCACGTAGACACAGACTGAACTGTGATGCGCCATACGCCAGAGCTCTTACAGCTTCATTATAACTCATTAGGTCTTAATCAGCTTAAAAACAACAACACTTGATTGTGCCAAGTGACAATGTGTTTGCTTCATGACTGTGCTCTGCTCTGTATTGTCTCTCCTCCCAGTACAGTGCCTGGTTCACGGACAATGTCCCCTCAAGCCCTTTGTGACCCTGGCATGAGCTTCCTGGGCCCCTGCTGCTCCTGGGGTGGTGAGTGATGGAAGATGTCCTCTGCTGGAGGACATGCTGGACTCGTGCCGTAGCCAGGTGTACTCCAGCTCCCTCAAGGTCAAAGCCGCTACCGTGGTCTGAGGGAGGAATATTTAAAGCCCCGAATGTGCTGGAGCTTCTTTAGTGTCAGAGTAACTCTCATACACTAGCAGCTAAATAAATATCAAACTAACTGCAGACTCACAAACATGGAAAGCCCTTCCAAGCTGAGCTTTTAGTTAAGAATCACTGTTCTCAAAATATCCATCTAGCTTGTCCCATGGGTCACCCGAGTTATCTACTGTATTAAAGAGACCGCGAATTACTTTCTCTTCCAAGTGAAAATATGTGGCAGGTGTCAGCATCCTTTACAAGGTAGAAGGCCAAGCTGAATGTTTCCTTTCCAAATTAAAGGTCAAATGTGCCAGCAGAGAATTGCGGGAGCCAGAGCAAGATGCCGCTAATCAGACATCTGAAGCATCTTGGCTCAGGGTGAAGCGCAGGCCAGAGGAACAGGGATCTGAAGCCCTTCTCTCTCCTGTCCTGCAAGATGTCATGGTCCCGAGCTCCAGCTCTCCGTGTGCCACGCGGGCTCTGCCTGTCGGCTCCCTTGGTCTCTGCTCAGCAGATTGCCTGTCCCTCGTACTCGTCAGGGACTAGCTGCTTGTAGCCATTTTAAAGTGATTAGTTTGAAGGGCAGCAGCCTGAGGGAGGTGTGGTGGGGAGGAGGATGGGAAAGATGCTGGCAAAATTACTAGATTCAGTTGCTGAAAAGTTGCACCCCAGATTTACACCCCACCCCCATACCCCAAAATCGGGGCTGTTTTCTTTAAACACCGATTCATTTTCTTTTCTGGCCCTCCCTTCCCTCTCCCTAGCCACATCTCCATGCTTTCTTCCACTGTGGCAAGACTTAGAAATGGGACCAGTTTGCACTAAAGGCCAAGGTTCTTGTCTGACTGCTGGTCCTGGGATTTGAGCTGGGAATGGGCAGGAACTGGGATAACAGCGCAGCAGCTGGCACCAGGGAGTTCAGCCTCAAGCGAGGGTGGAGAGGCCCCTTCCAGACCTTTAGGCGAGTTCAGAGGGCAGAGAGAAAAGTTGAAAACAGGCAGCAAAGTCTATTTTAGCGGTCTCAGAGGAGCAGGGCTGAGGATGAGGGATGCAACGAGCAGTTTTGTAGCTCTGTGCAAATCTGAGGAGGCATTAAGGAGTGTCAAGGTATTAGTGATATTTCCTCCTTCCTGACTCACTGGCGGGATTGCCTGTGGCAAGTACTCATCTTGCTTTTAAAATTGGTCCGGGCTTGGGATTTCTTTTTTTTTCCTGAGAGTAATTAAGATACACAGAAGAAATATGGTTTTTCCTATGTCTTTGCTGATGACTGCTGTCAGCCTGTTGCAGATAGTTTGGCTTGTCTATGTCAGGATTAGACCCGCTGTTAGTTGGTGTCCTGCACGGGCTTGCTCCAAGTCCACTAGCATCCTCTTAGCTAGACCTGAAAGACCATTCAGATAAACCCCAAATAAATTTAGGACAGTGCAATGCCCTAAAGGAGAGACTGGTGACTGGGGACAATCTGTCAGGACATTTATTTTCCACTAAGTCTCTTAATGAATAAAACCAGCGCTCAGCACTCATCTTCTGTAAAACATGCCTCTTAAATATGTTGAAAATTGGTACATAAAATCAAATTTTAAAAATGTGGACTGTCATTTATTATGTCTTCAAGTTTTTTCGCCATGAGGGTGGTGGAAAAGAAATGGAAAGTTGGTGAGCCCTAAAAACTGAGTAATAATATTTTTTTCACCATTACGAAACATAGCTTTTCCATTAGCTGAACTTCTCTCCTGGTGGGTCAGCTCCAGCAGCGAGGCTGAACTCTGCTTGCATTTAACACCTCTGAATGCTCCTGTGGTCATTACTTGTGGTGATATCCAGACTTAATTTGTAGAAACAGTAGGCAAGAGAAAGGAAATTCAGTCTGAACAATTTGTCCTTGAAATTATGGGCACAAAGTTAATAACACAGCTAAAACCTTAATTAATGTCATTTTCAATCCCCTTTCTGAACTAGAGCTATTGACATCTCTGGTGTAAACCGAACACAACCCCACAAAAGCCTTCGCCCACATACCCCGTTGTAGGAAACAGAGCACCTGAACGCATCTGTTTGTTGTCCTGTTCAATCAGCCTTAAATACCAGTAGCTTTGTCTCAGCAGCAATGCCTTGGGCACGATTCATCGTGCTCTCTGCACTGACTCGGTACCCTGCATTTCTCTCTGAATCTAACCTTCCCTTTTCTTTCTTCAGAGCCCTTGAGGGCAAAACCAATTTGCTGGTAGTAGTTCTGCTATTTTTATGGATGGAGAAAGTATTCTATTTATTTCTAGAGACGTACATTTAACTTTCATGTCCTTTTCCTTTTCTTGTTAGCTGAGAAGCTATTGCAAGAGTTTCTTTTTCCCTTGGTGGATTTTTCCACATAATTAGTGAGAAATGGCAATTGCAATGTTCACTATGTACTTGTGCTGTGGACAAATCACATTCAAGCACTGTGAAAAATGTTGTGTCATTTCCCACCAAACGCAATGAACAATATCGTATCACCTACTGACTGGCAATATGTAAAGCACTGACTGCTCAGCAGTTGATGCAGAATGACAATTAAGTGGTTGATGTTCTCTGTTTACCCACAAAGCCTAGGTAATATAAATTTTTAATCCACAGGATGATGTATAGTGCTTAATTTTTACTTCACAGAGTCCTTCTGGGGGGGCTGGAGTGGACCCTGATGGTTTTGGTCTGTCTGAAAATGCGTCTATTAAACAACCTCAGGATTGACGGCCATGCAGGGGCAACAGCTTTAGCCAGCTGTCGCAGGTAGTGGCAGCAGCCTAGTCGCGGTGCTCGTCTTGTGCCCTTTGTCACGGCCTGCGGATTAAATCTGGCAGCTTTTGGCATGCAGATACGTTCCCATCAATAGTGGAACCGGGATCAGAAACCTAGTCATTTCTAAAATTACTGCATCTTGAGAGGACTGAGATAAATGGGCACCTTGGAGGATAAAACCCCCTTTAGTTAAGCCTTCCATTGAACCCACTTATGTTTTTATTGAGATAAAGCAGAGGAATGCTCGCTGCTGTGTTTACTGGCTTCCAAAGCCAATCAGGTAAAGCTGAGGGCTCAAAGGAAAGTCACTAATTACTCTACAAAATTCTGGTGTCCCCCCCCCGCCCCCAGCAGTGTCCCTTAAACAAAGCAACAATTCATTGCTGCTACACCATGCAACACTTCCTCACTCTGTTGGTATGCAAGGGTATGTGTCATGTGGCAGCGATGAAGTAGGATGCAAAGGTAAAAAAAAAAAATTCTCAGTCATTTACTGTTATCTGTCTGACAGCCCTAATAACAGTAATTTAATAAATTATTCAATATTTTTTACAGGAGGCAGTAAAAGGTCAGTTCTTCACTGGTAAGAGAACGAGACTTGTATCCCAGATGTCCAGCGTGCAGTACATGTACTGTGTGCAACGTCCTGAGTATAAAATCTGGGTTTAAATCTCCTGGCCAGATTCTGACTCAGGAAGAGTAGGAAGACCTCATCCCATGTCCTTCAAAAAGAAGGAAACTACTCCAGTGGACTCCCCTATAATATAGATGAGTCTCTAACATCAGTTATTTAGGTCAACTTCTGTTGAAGTCAGTGGAATTGCTGAATATTTACCTGGATATAGCAGAATAGGAAATCTAGCAGGTTATTTCTACAGCATACCTTCGTTCTCAAGTCTGCAGACTCTCATCCTGCTCACAGGAGGTGCCCTTTGCTATGTACTTAGAACTCGGTGCAACAGAGCTTGCTTTCTACTCACGGCTTTCATTGTAAATCAACTGTAATATTTAACAGCTTTCAGCCAAAGAAAAGTTTCATGCCTTTATTGAAGAAGCCAATTAAACAATTACTTGTTTACAGAAGAGCATAGGGTACCAACTGCTATTCGTTTTAAATGGAAACAGAATCAGTACCCTTTTAAACAGATATTTTTCCTAGCAGTGTCAAAGCTGTGGACTTAACAGGACATACTCCTAATTCCTAGATGGGAACCCAGGTGTGATATTGGACATACTGGCCCCTTTTCTTGTGCCAGTTTTTTACATAGCTGAGAATTATAGCTGGAAAAAGACAGGGCTGGGTGGCTCCTTACAGGTCACATGCAGTTGTCCTTTTACCCAAGAAAAATGAACTATAAGTATGCCATCCCTGAAACAAGTTTCTCCAATATGTTCTTAAGGATGATGAGGATGGGCAGTGGTCAGCTGAGACCTCATGTGCTCTGAGCAGGTTGTGGGTATCTTCCAGAGCTTTCCTGCCCACTCACCTCTGGTTTATTCACTCCCGGGATGATTTGTGTCTTTTTGCAAGAGTTTGGCTTCACTTCATCCTGTGCTTCTCTCTAACTGCACACTTTCCTGAGCAGTGCTTCAGCTTTCTTTCTGTACATGTGTGTGTCTGTAAATGGGAATTATGGAATTATGGAAGTAGATCCATTATGCTAAGGAAAAACAGAAATGTTTTTTCTGATTTTGTTGATTTTTTTTTTTGCTGTTTCTGTTTTCATTGTGTTTGTTGAAATGATTTTCAACACAAGAGTTTGGGAAGGGCGGGCAGTACTTTTCATCTTGGTTTGGCGAATTCCTAGCAAAGTCCCCAACTGTGCTAATTCAAAGCTGTTATCATGTCTCTTGGTTGCCTGGATAATACAAATTAGCTGGATGCGTTGTGTCTGGATGCATCACTGACATGTCCCCTGTGGTGGGAGGGACATGGGAAGTGACTTAGCCTTTTACTCCGGTACAAGCCTGGTCCAGTCACCGTAAGAATGAAGTAAGAAGAGAAAGTAGCATGTGGGGCTGGTTCAATAGATGAATAAAAACCTTCAGCATTTATAGCTAAAATTTGACACTGTCCACTTGCAGTAGATTTATGAAGACATGCAAACTCAGAGAAAATGGTATTATTTACAGGAGAGTGTCACAGGTGGAACAGGTTAACTGAGATCAGGGCCTCAGCTTTTTAAAATTCAGTAGCAGTTTTACATTTCAAATGGTAGTTTTCTTTCTGTTTTCTCTCAGCTTAATTTCGGCAGGACTAAATTCCTGTTTTCAGGCTGATTTGCACAGATGGATTATCTGGCAGAACATAATACAGACTCCTGAAAGAATCAGATTTCTGTAGCTGGTTGCCATAATTCACAGCATATTTAAGGCAGTAAAGAATTGCAGCACAGGGAAAACAGAGAAGAAAAGACGGGAATCAGAAGAAATGATGCCAACGTCACGTCAAGAACATCGAAGTCAGGAGAAGGAGGTGCATTGATTTCCGTAGCCTGTGGGTTGGGCCCATAGGAGACAATTAGTAGAGCCCCTGCGCATTGGGGTGAGTTTGTCTCTGCAGTTCATTACTTGTAGTGGGATTACAGCAAGAATGAATTTAGCAGAGTCATCAACTGCTCATAGAACTCCTTTCATTTATGCGCTGTCCTTTCCTTCCTTATATTTTGCTGTTCCTCCTCTGCACCGTGATTTTGCAGCGTGTGGAGCGCACGTGCAGATGCCTTTCAGGTGAGACTAGGACAGGGTAGTGAAGGCTGATCTGGTTAATGAGCCGTGGCAAAGGAGGGCAGGTCAGGGGAGGAGAGGTGACACCAGGGAAAGTTTACCTCAGAGTCCTCTGCGTGAGAGCTTCAGGCGCTATCAACTTCTCCTGGTGCTCCCTGCACCTGTGAAAAGTGCGGAAAAGAGAATTTCTCCAGGGCTTTCGGGTCGATAAGTATTGCTAAGCCCTTGAGAAACTGTCCTGACTATTTTCTCTTCTTCTTCTGTGGCCCTGGAAAACAGACTTTTATTAACAGTGGAATGAGATGATTGAAACAGCCCTTGCTATTTTGTGTACTAACACAGGAGAGCAGGTAAGGGCATACTGAAGCTCCTTTCAAAGCAGTGAGATTTAAACAAATGTTTAACATATAAATACATGATTAATGGTGCCCCAAATAAAAATGCTTTTCTGAACTGGGGCATTAGTTACCAAAGCAAAGGAGAAATAAAACTCTTCAGATGCCCCTCCAGCTTCTTCAGCGAGATAGTCAAAGACAAGGCATAATTGCCCAGCATTCAGGGAAGGATTCAGATTGCAAAATCTGAATGTAGGGGACTGAGAGCTCCAGTGCAGAGGATTCCGTCTTGGGTAATGGCATCCCAGCTGAAGCATCCCTGGGGTGGAGGGAGCTGCTCAGCGGCCAGGCACTAGAGACCTGCATGCCTGCTTGGGTGCCTGCCCAGTGTCACTTAACCTTCTTGGCCTCCAGCAGGCCATGGTCCCCTGTCAGTGATGGGGCTGTCTGCCAGCCCCGTGTGGAAGTCTTGGGTGTCCCATGGCATCCCAAACAGCATGAAATCCTCATGTATGGAAGACTGAATCGAACGGTAGGTAAACACATCAGGGTGAACTGAATTATTCTCTGGGATTTGCTGGCTGTGCTTCCTCAGGATTCAATCCAGTTGTCAGCACACAGGTGCCTAGCGTCAATCGAGATGTCCTTGAGAATCCAAGACATCCATGTGAGCTGGTGCATGTGGCACAGGACTTATAGGAGACTAATGCCTTCTGTAGCAGCAGCTGGGGACCATACATGTCAGATGGCACTCAACATTTATCTAAACGGAGTCCTATATCTCCACTGAGCACAGTGGAGTTAGGTGCCTAACTTACATGTAGACATCTCTAAGTACAAGCTTAAATGTACATGGATACTCTTCTGCTGCTTGCTGCCCTGGGTTAACTACCCTTTTCTCCTTAGCTAACCATTCCTTGAGACAGGGGCATCAGCTGGTAAACCCAGAAGGCACTGTCACTAAATGAACCCTTTCGTGACTGAGAGTACGTCCTTACATTTGAACAAAGGAAGCAAAAATAATAGAATTATGAACCAGAACTTTTATTCTTTACTTAGGCAAAACAACATTCAGGGTTATTGGCAGTGCTGGTGAAGAGCATTATTTCACATTGAATAATTATTTAATACTGTGTAATCATGCTAAGATATTGCAGTCATTTCCCAGGAACTAATCTGTAACCACAGAGAATGATAAATTGACTGACATCCATTGATTTGTTTGTGACAGTGTTTAAAAAGTAGAAGTTATTAAAGCACTGTTTTGATCAACACAACTTCACTGATTATATATCTCATCTGTCTCGCTAGGTTGATTTCCCTCTATATTATTAACTCTGCAACTTGGCTTCTTCTAACAAAGAGTTATCTCTAAATCTGGTGTTTCCATTACGCAGTTAATTCCATCTGTTTTTTGCATATGTGCTGGTTACAGCTGAAAAGTCCGTGTTGGCAACATGGTATTATGTGAAGTGCTGAATATAGGAGATGAGGTACACAAAACTGCCGACTGATTAGTGGCAGACTCCCCTCATCTACTACAAAGATGGTGGAGAAATCAATGTCACCGGGGTGCAGTGTCACCTGGGATGTTTACTCCACACCTCCGAGACCCCCTCTGTGGGGTCGGTGCCTGTGGAGCATTGAGGTCATGGCAGGCAGACTTCACTTCACCTGACTTCAGTCATGTAGAAGTAAGGTCCAGGCAAAGCTTACGAAATAGACTTCATCAATGTTCAGAGGGGCAGAGAAAGGCATTTCAAAGGGTGATTCACTTCCCTCATTGACTAGAGAGGGAACTTAATCATTAACTGAGGCTGGATGCCTACCTTTTATACAGCTGAAGTTATGTGACATGAATACCTTCAAAGTCCTAAATCTGTAGGAACATTTGCAACAGCTCTGGAGCCTTTTGCTCTGTACTTAGAAAATTGCTGCATCTGCTGTAATTTTAAGTAAAGGTCTATTGTCAGTAAAATTGAGACTTCAGTAATAAGCGTGACATTTAAAATTGTGTTAATGAATTGAAAGACCTGGAGAGACCATTTAAAATTACATGCCTTTCTATCTGTGCCCTGAGTAACTAATGCCGGTCTGGTTACTAATTTCTGCATAGTTTAGCAGGGAACTCAGCCTATTATCTTACTAATTTCATCTGGAGCAGAACTCAAGACTGGCAAGTACCACTGTGCATATCATTACCAATCACTGCTGCTCTTTCTGCAGTTGCCTTAATTGTACTTCATTATTTGTATCAATATCTTGTATTCCAGGAGTTTAAATAACATGACATTAGTTTTAAAGGTACTGGTGGAGAGGCTAGTTTGGACTTCAGCATCTCTGGAGACTGTTTAATAGCGAAAACAGATTGCCAAATGCAGAACACTTACAGTTTTTAATTCTATCTGATATTAACTTTTCCCTAAGTACAATTTTAACGTTTAGTTTCCAGTCCAATGAATCATATGTAATGGATTGTATTTTGATCATCACCTCTGATTTTAGAGATTTGAAAGGCAGGTTTGAGTCTCCTAAAAGGACCTTGTTTTTCCGTCATATGATCCTCTAGCTTCTTTTTGATGGCACCGAGAACCTTAGTTTTCCACTTTGGGTTCCCTTTACAAATCCCAAGTCATTGGTTTAAATAAGAAAACATAACAGAAGTGATAAGAAATAGGCAATTATTACCAACTGTGCCCTACATTCATTATGGTTACAAAGCATTTTAGGAGTCTTTGGAATGATCAAATAATAAAATGCAAATCTTGGCCAGCACCTTTCAAAGCTGACAAATCATTTGGGACATCTTATTTCTTAAGTATGCGCCTTGACACCTTGACTAAAATTGCTGGATTTGACAAATATGCCAACTCCCAACCTCTAAAAGTCAATTCCTTTCCTTCAGTTGAATTAAAACTCCAGAAACATTGACCGCTAAATGTACTGATCTTATGTTTAGGAGGAAAAAGGCACACTTCTTCCTTCCCATGCTATTTTTTCTATCAATCAAATTAATGAGCAATCTTTGCTTAGATAGAGTTTTTCCGTACAAGTTTTCTTTTGACCTTGAATATTAACTTGGCTTTGGCAAGCAACACCAGTAAGAATTTAAATAAACAACCTTGAGATTTCAAGGTTTGTTTTTATATTTGTACCTTTTATCTGGTGCCAAGAAGTCTTTTATTGCAGAATTATTTCTCAGCTCCTTTCCAATGAATATGTAAAATTCTACCTATGTCAGGGAACAATCTCCCTTTTGATAGGGATGTTTACAATATCTTCTGCCCATTTCCCCCTCACGTCCTAACTGTAGTGACATGATTTTTCACTTATGATCAACAACAAAAGTAATTCCAGTTTTCCAAATGCCATGTCAAGAAGTCTGATAATCTCAAAACAGAAGCAACAGGGGACTTGTCTTCACAAGCTGTGCGTTATCAAATTCAGAGAATGGAGTTGTGATATTAAGTTGATTAAGGCTGCTTATGATATAACCTCATATCCAGGGTTTAAGATTTTCTTCAATGAGATGAGGGAGAATCCCACCACCTATGAATCCAAAAAGTATTTCTTAAAAAGAAGTACCTGTATTTGGACAGACATATAATCTATTATTTAGTTTTCTTATTTTGATGTGTAAGTCTGAGAGCTCCATCAGACACCCCTTCTTTTCACCGCATCTTTTTCTTTCCCTGCTGCTTCTGGTAGCTCATGGGAACTTCTGATACCAGACTCAGTTTTTGGCGGGAGTGCTTTTTTCTCCTTTGATTATGGATCAGCCTCAGACAGCTCAGGACTTGGCCAGTTTGCTGCCTGCCTCAAAGCCTGTAGGTGGCCACTACTATAACACCGAAAGCTGCAGCATTCCCATTATATACCATTCCCTTGCATACCTGAGGTGATGGCTGATGGGCCTTTTTGGTGCAGAACAGCTTGGTGGGGAGGGCAGATACGGCAATGTTCTTGCCCTCAGGTACGAAGGGACTCTGCCGTCTCCTGAGTGAACGGAGATTGAAAGGGCTGATAAAATTTGGAAGACCAAGAGAGACTTTATGGGCCGGTAGGTAAAAGCAGGCCATGCTCTTTCTCCTCTTGAGCTTTTCTGCTTTTTCCCACTGTCCTGTAACCTATCCTGGAATAAAAGTGACAATGCAGGAACAGTCAGTCAGAAACAGCTCCTCTTGGATTAGTCTTCCATCAGAAAATCAGAGATCCAGTGGAAGAGACATGAATATGAAGAGATTAAGAGATGAATTAGTGGATTTGTCTGCTGCTACTCAGAATGCATCACTGTAAGTGGACCTAAAGTTTCAGCTTAGTTGTGGAATTTGCATTGTGATGTGAATGAAGAGGTCACAGGAATGGTTTGCCAGACATCGCAATGAGCGCATCCCTTGGAAGTACATGTGCAGGAATTGATTCATTGACTCACTGAATTAAATTGTGTTTTAAGCATTAAACTGACAGCTGCTAAGCAATTAGAAGAGATGTCTATTCTCAAGTGCTGATAGAAAGAATACAGTCAACATCTTTAAAAAATGTACCATTACAGCATATTTTGTGACAGCCTTCAATCCCTTACACTTCATGAATTATTAGCAAGCTTGACAGCGTAGGAAGGCTGCGGTCAAACCAGTCCAGTGCTTCAATATCGCCCCAAAATGGCAGACAGGAATTCCTGGAGAAAAATGAAACAACTTTCCTCCTTGCTTTGGACTACAGCGAGTGGGAGTGTAATTGCCATTCCCAATACCACAGAGAAGACAGTTGTATATAGGCATACCTTTTGTACAGGCTAACTAGGAGTCAGGCTCTAGTTAGAGCAAAGCCTCCCACTGAGCCTGATGTCCCACACCGGTACGTGAGCACGAGCCCCGGCGTCGCCTGGGGGTGATGAGTGCCCCACCAACAGCTTTTTTTTGTTGGTCATGGAGATGAACTTCCCAAACTCAACACATCCTGGCAGCATCTTGACAAGATAATGGGTCTGTCTGCCCCTTAGGTCCAAGATACGAATTTTCTACTCATTTTCATGATGTCTTACAATAATTGTGCCTCTTCCCTTCACTCCCCTGTCATTTCTTTGGTGAAATAACAGCATCCATAGCTGTCTGTTTCAAGAAAGACCCTTCCCTGCTTCTGAAGAAAAGCAGACAGTACTTTTAGGATTATTTTCCAGTATTAAACCCTAGTTTGAAGAAGCTTATGATTCACAGGACACGTATAAATGCTACCCACTGTTCACCACCTCTTGCTGTTATACAATCTCTCAAATCTGATAAACACTTCTAGGGCTTTGTCATATTCTCTTTGTTCAAGTACATGAACAGTCTTCTGTAGGATAACACGTAATTGATATAGTTTGACTTTCATTGTACTGCAGATTTAAATCCCCATGGAGGATCCTAGTTTATCAGAGGTAAGAAGTCTTCCATTTGGGAAAAAAAGGGCTCGGTTCAGTACAAACTGTTCTCTAGTGAGGCTAAGGGAAAAAAAGAAAACTATTTTAGTGAAAAACTAAAGCTGGGAATAAAGAAAAATGTTCGTCATCAAGACTTTGAGGCAAATAATAGAAAAATCTCACTTCTGGGACAGCATACCCAGGCTGCTGCAGGAGAAAATAGTTTAATGGCAGAAAGGCAGCGAGCTGTCAGAGGGGGAAATTATCCTGTAGGTAGACCCCTTCTGCCCAGTGAGGACTCTGTACCCATTTGCATTGGAGATATTCCTTTGGGAGCGCCATGGAGAATTTATCCCCATGGATGGGAAGAGGCCAGTTAAAAAGGAAAGTACTTTGATTGTCAAGCAAGTAGATAACGGGGTTTGTGATGCCAGCTGGACGCAACAGTGGGAGAACTTGTAGACCTCTACAGAAACTTGTGGGGAGTAGCTGCACGGTGGTCTGCTTTTTCCCATGATCATTGCTGAAGTGCTCACAGTGCCATATTTCAGAAAGACTGAAAATCAGTCTCAGGTTGTGATTTAGGAAATGAGGAAAAGAAATAATGCAGAGCTCACACTCATCATAGAGTCATAGAATGGTTTGGGTTGGAAGTGACCTTAAAGATAAAGACACCTTCCACATCTTCCACCACCATTAACTCAAAGCCCCATCCAACGTGGCCTTGAACACCTCCAGGGATGGAGCACCCACAACTTCTCTGGGCAACCTGTTCCAGTGTCTCACCACCCTCAGAGTAAAGAATTTCTTCCTAGTATCAATGTAAATCTACCTCTTTCAGTTGTAAACTGTTACCCTTTGTCCTATCACTACACTCCCTGATAAAGAGTCCCTCTCCAGCTCTCTTAAAGGCCCCCTTTACGTACTGGAAAGCTGCCATAAGGTCTTCCCAGAGCCTACTCTTCTCCAGGCTGAACAACTCCAACTCTCTCAGCCTGTCTTCATAGCAGAGGTGCTCCAGCCCTCTGATCATCTTCATGGCCCTCCTCTGGACCTGCTACAACAGGTCCACGTTCTTCTTATGTTGGGAGCCAAAGCTGCATGCAGTACTCCAGGTGGGATCTTATAAGAGCAGAGTAGAGGGACAGAATCACCTCCCTTGACCTGCTGGCCACACTTTTGATGCAGCCCAGGATGTGGTTGCGTTTCTGGGCTGTGAGTGCACATTGTCGGCTCATGTGGAAGTTCTAATCAGCCAACACACTGCAACACTCATTGGAGGCTTTTGAAAATGTGGATTCTACATTTAGCAATGTTAGAAATGGAAAGTGGTGTTCACAAAGGAAAAAGTTGTGTGGGAGATTAATAAAGAACTGTGAGAAAGTGAAGAGACAGAGCATCTGGAAAGGCATGTCCTCTGGGGTAAAGGCATGAAAAACTACATCTTCTGATAAGCGATAGTGAGAGACTGATAACCCAGGAAAGGAACTGTGAAGACCAGTCTGAAGAAAAAAATAATATTTAAATGAGGTGCTTGTGTGTGTGCATGCACACACACACACACACACAAAGGTAACTATCAAGCGGTATGTGCTTCTCTTAAAATGTGAGAAGTCTAAAAGCTGAAACCAGGGAACAGATATGTTTGCTTTTAAATTTGGAAACTGACATAGCAGACACCTCAGAACTGGAAAGAAAAAAAAACAGTAATCATTGGTATATTGTAACACCTAGGAAAAAATTATTAAAAAAAAAAAAAAAAGAGTGGCTGCCCAGCTCTAGCAGTTGTGCTAGTTGTTAAAGACGGCATGCAGTCAAATGAGATAAATGGGGTAAGTGTGTGACTCAAAACACAAACTCACCATGGATAAAAACTCCAGACCTAAATAGCAAAAATGCAGTGTTAAGACTATACCTCAGACCAGGATGGATGGAAAGAATGACTACAACATGCTAATTGAATTTAGAGAGATGGCAAATGCAGAAAACTCTGTAAGAATGAGATACATGAGCTACTTTATATAAATTAATTACCTGCAGTGTGATTGCAACAAGATGCTGGGAATACATCTGTAGACTGCACCAGAGAGGAGTTAGGCAGGGAAATGGCAGGTAGAGCAGCAGCTCTCCATTGAGTCCGGAGCTGTGCACAGGCCTGATTTTACAATATTACTATCAAAACCACAATATTCAATATATAAAAAAAAAACAAAAAACAAAACCAAACCCCAACCCAATATAAATACAATTATATTTGTAAAGAAACAGACAAAAGGGTGACATAGGAATTGTCTGAGAATATCAGAGGCTTGAGCAAATGCATAATCCCTCTCAACAGCATGAGAAGGAAGACCAACAAAAAAAGCCACCACCAAACTATCGCGGTTCAAGAGTCGGGTAAGTAAGGGCATCCTTAAAAAATTGAACTTAGTGAAAAAGAAAAGTAGAATTAGATGTTAACTCTGGGAAGCAAAATATAAAATAATGATAAGGCAGGCCAAAAAGAAACACAGAGCTTAAGGCAGAAAAATGAAGATATCCTTTCTTAAACACATATGAAGCAAGAAACCTACCAGAGAGTCTATAAACACTCAAACTGCTAAAGAAGTTCTGAAAAAGTATGGGTCTGTAACAGAAGAAGAACATGAATTATTTGCATTGTTTGTTTTAGTGGAGGAGGTGGTGTTTCTTTAAGGGCATGAATGTTGGATGGTCATTCTTATACCAGACCACCACAGGGTCACAGGATGGCTCGGGCTGAGAAGGACCTCAGGAGTTAGTTCTCTGGTCCAACCTCCTGCTCAAAGCAGGGCCAGCCCTGAGGTCAGACCAGGCTGTGCAGGGCTTCATCTACTCTAAAATTAGTAGAGACATTTTTACAACATGGTGCTTAGAGCAGCGGAAGCTGCTAGTCTTTGTGAAAGAATTTAAAGGGTATTTTGAAATAATAAGTTGTTATGAATGTCCTGTTGATTAAAGCTGCCAGTGACAGAGAAGCTGACAAATGTGGCTCTGATTTTCCATCTGGATTCTACAGCTACCCTCAGCAAACTGAAGGGAACTACAGTAATGAGTAGGATCAGCAGATACATGGACAAACATGTACTTGGGAAGGACCAGCACATCTTCTGTAGAGTTCATAGCTAAGAGCCAGTGAGCATGGCACCTAAGGCAATCTGGTTCATGTACCTGGGTTTCCAGAAGGCTTTCAGGAAGATCTGTCACTAAAGACTTTCAAAGATAATCAGTTGCTGAGGCTCAAGGAGCACATTTGCTCATGGATTAATAACTCATTAAAAGATAGGGAAAAATTAAGCCATGGATATAGAGGTATTGCAAAGACTTCTGAATCCTCTGTGGGAGTTACTAAATCTATTGCTGGAGGGGGGGAAGTATCAGATGAGTATTTTGGGCATGTCATAGCTGTACTTTCATTTAATAGCATTTCCTTATCGAATGACGTGTGACAAATGAAACAAATGTCTTCTAGTTGCATAAAAGCAGTAGCATGTCAGGACCTCACAAGATTTCATTCAGTTTCTTCTTTTCCAGTTTCAGTCCAGTCAAGAATTTCGATGAAAGTGATTCTGCGCTATGAAGACTAGTGTTTCTCCTCAGCCATATAAAATCTTCACTTCATTCCTTTTTTTTTTTCAATGTACTGGTCTTATTAACCAATTAAAGAGACTTTCATTTTGAAAAAAGAAACTCTTTTCATAGAATCATAGAATCACAGAATTATTTTAAGCCTGAGTCCAACCATAAACCTGACAATGCGAACTCCACCACTAAACCATGTCCCTAAGCACCATGTCTACACATCTCTTAAATACCTCCGGAGATGGTGACTCAACCACTTCCCTGGGCAGCCTGTTCCAATTTGAGGTGCGGCCTCACCAGTGCTGAGTACAGGGAAGGGTCACTTCCCTCATCCTGCTGGCCACACTGTTTCATACAGGCCAGGATGCTGTTGGCCTCCTCGGCCACCTGGGCACACTGCTGGCTCATATTCAGCCGGCTGTTGACCAACATCCCCAGGTCCTTTTCTGCCAGACAGCTCTCCAGCCGCTCTTGCCCAAGCCTGTAGCACTGCATGGGGCTGTTGTGACCCAAGTGCAGGACCCGGCACTTGACCTTGTTGAACCTTTTACCACTGGCCTTGGCCCATCGATCCAGCCTGTCCAGATCCCTCTCTAGATGCTTCCTACCCACAATCAGGTTGACACTCCCACCCAATTTGCTGTAATCTGCAAATTTACTGAGGGTACACTTGATCCCCTTTTTCAGATCATTGATAAAGATATTAAAGAGAACTGGCTCCAATACTGAGCCCTGGGGAACTCCACTTGTGACTGGCCACCAACTGGATTTAACTCCATTAACCACAACTCTTTGGGCCTGTCCCTCCAGCCAGTTTTTTACCCAGTGAAGCGTACACCCATCCAAGCCACGGGCAGACAGTTTCTCCAGGAGAACGCTGTGGGAAACGGTGCCAAAGGCTTTAATAAAGTTTAGGTAGACAACATCCACAGCCTTTCCCTCATCCACTAGGTGGGTCAGCTTGTCATAGAAGAAAATCAGGTTAATCAAGCAGGACCTGCTTTTCCTAAACCCATGCTGACTGGGCCTGATCACCTGATTGTCCTGTACGTGCTGTGTGATGGCACTCAAGATGATCTGCTCCATAACCTTCCCCAGCACTGAGGTCAGACTGACAGGCCTGTAGTTCCCCAGATCCTCCTTCCAGCTGTTCTTGTAGACGGGTGTCACATCAGCTGGAACCTTGCTGGTTAGCCAGGACTGCTGATAAGTTATTTTGCTTCTATTTAGGCTCCTGAAGGTAAGTACAATAATTCTAAAAGCAGACCTGGCTGGGGATCGCAATAACAAGCATGCATTGGTACCTCCCATATCTCAGGACAGAAAAGTTACCTGCAGGACAGCCTCTGGATCTGTAGAGCACCATCATCTCTGCAGCTCCATTCAAGACAGAGGTCTGTGCTGCAACGTCCTCTGGTGGCCTCCGCCCCTTTACATGAAGTGTCCCTGGGCCCTGATGTCTCTGAAGGCCCGCATTCATCTGGAGACAGTGTGTCCAACATGTTGGTGTACATGGGGTTTAGAGGTTGCTGTGATGGGCATCCTGCTGCAGGGGCTCCTTTCAGGTGGGCGCTGTGCTGGGCACAGCCAGTTGTGCCCTAGGCACCACGGGGACATGGTGCAGAGGCTCCTGGTGCTGTGGTCTGTTTGGCTACATCCGCATGCCTCAGGGCCCACAGGACAAGCACTCATGTATGACCCAGGCTATCCACCAGCTGAGGGAAGAGTGGCAGGAAGCCACTGATTCGGGTATTTGGGACCCATTGGACTGGCTGGTGATGCAGTGCTCAGAAATACCATTTGGACTTATTCTGCAGGTTGAAACAGGGGTTTCAAACTCTGTTCCGGGTCCAGAAAAGATGGGAGCAGGGGACTGAAGTTATCTCCTCAGTGCTGAGGCAGCTGCAGTGGGAGGCAGAAGAGCTCAGGCTCCACTGACTTCCTCACTGCAAGCTACAATGAATGCAACTAATCATCTCTCAATGAAAATTTTAAGAACGATTAAAAAAACCCTGGATACATGTTTTGTTATTAAAATAAACCCATGAAAAATTAAAGTAGGTTGTGACGAAAACTTTCAAAACGTGTTCTCTTATTTTATGCAGCCTACATCATGAAGCTAAAAATGATACTTATATTTTAGTGTTGCTATGGTTACTGATACTATTCTTCTGAGTCTTCAGAGGAAATAAATTGATTGCGCTAAAGAGGAGGCTGTATACAGGAGATAACCTCTGACCTTCACGATGGTGTCATTGATGTTGGTCTAACTTGAAACTTTCATGGCCTAATCTGCACTTAGCTGAAGAAGCTGTAGTTTCATTTTTCTGTCTTTGTATAGACAAGTTTAAACTCTAACAGACAAGGTTGAAAGTTTTGGCCTGAACTCACAGAAGACAGAATTTGTTGTTCATTTACTATTGCTCCCCTAAGTATTCTGTGAGATAAATAATTTGTTGAACGTCTTGGTAGACTTTCCCATTTAATTTGATGGATTCCAGATATTTAAGAATGCAGAAGGTTTTTTTTTATAGTAAGGATGATCTTAGAACCAAAAATATTTGTTCTTTGAAGCCTTTTTCCATCCCCTTTCTTCCAACCCCACACTGACTCCACATGCTATTTGCTGTGAATCGCAGCATCACAGGATAGCTCAGGCTAGAAGATCACTGCTCCAACCTCCTGCTCACAGCAGGTCAGCTCTGAGGTCAGACCAGGCTGCTCAGGGCTTCATCCAGTTGCAGCTTGAAAACCTACAAGGATGAAGTGTCGGTCCCTGCCCCCAAACACCTGTGACTTCCAAGTACAGGAGAGACAAAAAGGCAGAGGAGTAGCCAAGGCACAGGAGGGGATTAGGGCCATACGGAGACCTGGTGGCAGAGCCAGGAGCAAAGGCCTGATCTCTGGTACTCAAGTCAAGTCAATAAAAGTCAACAAACTGTTCTATAGATGCTGATTTTATGTAGTTTCCAATTTATCCAGAAGCAACACAGCTATGCAGCCCTTCACTGTAGGCAGGCCTCTCTCTGGGGTGGTGTCTGTCACTGGGGTGTGCAGTCATGTGAAAGTTAAGAAGACCATCTCATAGCTTCGGTGCCAAAACCATTCAGGCACAGTTAGCTTGTGCCCCTGCTGGGAGAGGCTGAATTCATTAGAGCAGACGTGGTTCTGCATTAATCCTCCTACCTGGTTCTGCTGGATGCAGTGGCTTATAGCTGGTAGCGTGTGATGGTGGAGCGATGCCCCAGGGGAGGAGAGATAAGAGGTGCTGCTGCCTGACGATAATGCCTTTCAGCAACGAACTGCAAGTGGTTTGAGGCGAGCATGTGGATGATTTAAAATAAGGAGACACACAGAACTGGCCTTATTCTCAGTATGCTTGTGCTGTAATTGCACTGTGCTGATGACACTCAGCTTAAGCTAACGTGTTACCTGCATTTGGAGCCTACTCATGGCAGCTTAGAGCTAACGCACGTCTCGTCCTATAGTCTCACTTAATAATGAGACCACTTGTTTCTCAATTGGAGAAGGTGAAAGCACATGCATGATTTAAGACTAGCACGATATTGCAGGGACAGCTTAACTTTGTCTAAACCTAGTTTAGCTTAAATGAAATGGGTAGTTGTTTGAATTCACACACACAATGCTGGTGTTGTTTTCATTAACTCTGTTTGGAAACCACTCTGGCTAAATCAGGGCATCCCCTGGTGTGATATAATGAGGTCTTTCCTCTGATGAGTTACACTGATATAAAGAAGCTATACAGGAATGGTCAATGCAGCATAAAACTGCCTGTAAACAAGCCTTAAGGCACAGCAGATTAAGACGGCCTGCTCAGGGATTTGCACTGGTTTAATTAATTTGGTTTGTTAATGGAATTCCATTAAATTACAGAAAGTTTTTGTTTTAGACAAAGCCGTGGGCCCTGATCTTCCGTTTGGACCTTTCAGTAGCAGTGGCTGAACTGCTTTTGGTGAGCACTTCGTTTGCAATAGTTTGGCGTTGGTCATCACCAGACTATTAGTGAGTATGACCCAACTTGCCAAATGCTTACCCTAAAAAAAAATTTTGGGGGCTGATGATGAGGTGGTCTCCTATTTGCGATCTCTGAGCTCACTATCTATGGCACAACTCAGGATGTGTAAGACCCAAGTTCACTTCGAATCCTCTGTCTAAGGGGATGTGAACTGATAGCTCCTCGGCTGAGCAAAAAGGTCATCTTCCCCCTCCGCCTCGAGAGCCACGTGCCCTGTGCTCTCCGCAGTAATGCCATTTCTTGTAGGGCTGGTTCGTGCAGCAACTTAGAGTATCCTGGTTGTGGCTCCTCTGAGACCAAAGAAAATTACAGGGAAAGAGTGGGAAAGCAAGAGAAACATATTGGCTGAAGTCAGGAAACACAGCTTTGTCAGTGCTCCTTTTGGAGACTGTGTTAGTTAGGTGGCCATGCTAAGGTTAAGGTGGCTCCTCCTTAGACATGGGGTGAAGCTGTAATCTGGACTGAAGGAGCCATAAAAGGGGTTTTTCTCTAGAAACTAACATGAAAATCTGGTATGGAGAGACAAACTTATGTTGTAACTCACTGGGTCTCTTTCCATTGTTGTTTATTTGAGCTGTGTTAAAACCAACCAACCAACCAACCAAAAAACTAAAGGTTTTGGACAACAGGGTAAGGCACTGTAACTGGGGCTGGTGTGCAGTACAGAGGACATGCTTATAAAAATACAAGAAAAGACCTTTACACCATGTAAAAGCATACAAATCTAATGTAACTTGGCTAACTTTGTGTGAATAGTGCATATTTTCTTAGAGTGACAAATATGAGCAAAACCAACCTGATGAGTAAACTGCAGCATTTCCGAGGAAGTGCTGCTATATCCTGGCTTCCTAATTCCGGCTCTGGGAGGTTTCACTGACAGTGATGATGACATATCTTCTGAGGGTGTGGAAATACCACTGGACAACCATTTCTTTTGGGGTTTTTTGGTTTGTTTCATCCCTCCCCACCCTGAACATTTTTGTTCCAAAATGTTGCCTGATGCACATTGCCTGTGCCGCATGGGAGTAGCAATTTGGGTGACTAATCCTCCCATTTTCCTTCTCAGGTGGTGCTCTCTGGCTAAGTGACGCCTTCCCAGGGCAGCATGTCTCCTGGGATGCCTCGTGGCAGGGGCATGGTCTCTTTTGACTGAGAAAGAGATGCAATACATCCCGGGAAACACAGCTCCTCCAAACAGCTGGGCTCAGGGGAGAAGGGAGCAGAGGGCCTTCATCTGGGCCAAGGTTATGTTACGTCTTGGCGTGCCTGTTTGGTGCCAAGTGGGAAATACTTGGCATGACATGGCTGATAACCATGTTTCATGTGCTTGCAGCTCTGAGGTGCTGTCAGGAAGAGGGGAGACCCTTTCCCTGCCCTGGAGCCAGACCCTGCGTAAGGAAGGAGAGCCCTTCATTTTGCCGGTTGAAGGAGAGATGGGATAAGGTGCGAGGAGGCGTGTAGCAGCTGGACAGGTTAGGTATCTCCTCGCGCCGCTGGTGCTGGCTGGCTTCCCCTGGGTCAAGGGCTGAGCTGCATGTGGGGCTGAGCTCCGCACCCTCCAAGGGGTTTGCCGTCTGCCAGATTTGGCATGGGCTGTGCTCGCAGCCATGGTAAGAAAGCCAGGTGAGAAAATACAGCAGCACTTCCTTGGAAATTTTGCCGTTTACTCATGGGGTTATTCATTTTCGCTTGTATCCGGCACTCTTGTAAGACAGCATGAACCCCGCCGCACCCATATGCTGTTGCATGGGACTGGCCTTGCGGCGGGGACCGCCCCGGCACCCCCCGGCCTGCTGGGGCAGGAGCAGGGGCATCTCTGCAGCGGGGCAGGTCTCACGGGTGGGTGCTCGAGTGGGGACCCCCGGCCAAGGGGGCGGCAAGGCGGGTCCTCCTGCGGCCCCGGGCGGCGCTCCCGCTGCTCAGCGGCGGCTCTCCTGCGCACAGGCAGGGCAGCTCGCACAAAAAAACAGATTTGGCATTTTACAGCGTTTTTGGATTTTTTTTTTTTTTTTTCCCCCAGCTTTTAGGACGGCACCGTCTAGCGGGCTGTGTGAGTATTACTGCCCGCCCGAGGAGCTCCCTGCCCAGCGCGTCCTTTGCCGCAGCCGGTGGTGGAGGTCGGGCGGCGCCGCAGCATCGCTCGCACCCGCCGCCCGGGGATGCTGCGGGCCGGCCCCGGGGATGCTGCCCTCCGGCCCCGGGGATGCTGTGGGCCGGCCCGGAGGGTTTGTGGCCTCCAACTCAGCTAAGGGACTCAGTGCACGCACCTCTTGCCAGCCTGCTGCAGGGCTTGCTGCTCCCTGTGTCCCACATCCTCAGGGAAACTGTGGCGATTTTCATCATGGAATCATAGAATGTGTGGAGTTGGAAGGGGCTTTAAAGATCATCCAGTTCCCACCCCGCGCCATGGGCAGGGACACCTCCCACTAGATCAGGTTACTCAAAGCCCCGTGGAGCCTGGCCTTGAACGCTTCCAGGGATGGGGCATCCACAGCTTCCCTGGGCAACCTGTTCCAGTGTCCCACCACCCACAGAGTGAAAAATTTCTTCCTAATATCTAATGTAAATCTATCCTCTTTCCAATTAAAAACCTTACTCCTTGTCCTGTCGCTGCGCTCCCTCATAAAGAGTTCCTCCACATCCTTCCCGTAGGCCCCCTTTAGGTACTGGAAGGCCACTATAAGTCCTCCCTGGAGCCTTCTCTTCTCCAGGCTGAACAACCCCAGCTCTCTCAGCCTGTCCTTATAGGAGAGGTGCTCCATCCCTCTGATCATCTTTGTGGCCCTCCGCTGGACCTGCTCCAACAGATCCATGTTCTTCTTATGTTGGGGACCCTAGAGCTGGACACCGTACTCCAGGTGGGGTCTCACGAGAGCAGAATAGAGGGGTAGGATCACCTCCCTCAACCTGCTGGCCACACTTCTTTTCGATGCAGCTCAGGATGTGGTTGCCTTTTTGGGTTGCGAGTGCACATTGCGGGCTCATGTTGGGCTTCTTATCAACCAACACCCCTAAGTCCTTCTCCTCAGGGCTGCTCTCAATCCATTCTCCGCCCAGCCTGTATTTGTGCTTGGTATTGCCCTGACCCAGGTGCAAGACCTTGCACTTGGCCTGGTTGAACTTCGTGAGGTTCACATGGACCCAACTCTCAAGGTGTCAGGTCCCTCTGGATGGCTCAAGGTCCATCTGGATCATCCATCATTCAAGCTGGCATGGGACAATGTTAATAATTCTCTGACAATATTTGTATTAGTATATTAGTAATTCTCGCCAGTCATGTTTTTTCTCACGCTTCGTTCTGGTTGTTTTCTAGTGCTACTCCCCACTCAGCCCAGCCTCAGCCCTGCCCCAGAAAGCCTGGAGAGGAGAGGGAGATGAAGAGGGAGATGAGAAACTGAAATTGTGGAGATGTACCAATGTGGAAGTTGCAGATGGAGGGGAGGGAGAGTCCGAAAGCCCAGAGGCCTGTGAAGTGCCCTTGTGCCTGCAGAGGTGTTAGGAAAGACGTGGAATAGTTATTTCAGGGTCAGAGGACAGAAGAGACAAGAATTACTGAAAAAAGCAAAGTCTGAAAGCCCTGAGCCACCTAATGTTATTTTGAAGTTGTCTCTGCTTTGAGTGGACACTGGACTGTGTGACCAGCAGAGGTCCACTGCAGTCTAAATTATTCTGTGATTCTACAATTTTGCTCTATGTCTGCATTTTAAAACAGCAAAATTCTCCTTTGGTGGTGTATGGTCTTTTGGGGAACCATAATACTGGCATTAGCCTCATAAAAACCGAGCAGTTACTTGTCTAAAGTACTGACACGTTGGTCTGCAGCATCGGCACATTTCAAATGTTATTGGGGTCATCTCCCTCCCTTGGAATTACAGCATGTTTTCTGACATTTTTGGAAAAGAAAAGGAAGACTACACTGGAGGGTCTGGCTGTCAAATTAGGGCTTTGCACATTGACTGCATTCTTGAAAATATAGTTTAAGAAGTAGAGAAACCTGTTTGCTGATCACAAAACTGCCTTCATGGAGGGCAGAAATGGAATGTTTTAGATTTGAGGGAGAGGGACACAACAGATAATTCTTGACTCTGCAGAGTTCATAGCATGTGTGCTATTCCGTACAAACAGAGAGGAAGATCTACAGATTTCCAGCAGGGCAGCAAATGCACATTCCACGAACATTTAAAGTGAGTAATAGTTGAATTTCTGAAGAAAAATTGCAAGGTCAGTTAGTGCCTTCTGTTAGCACAAGCAACACGTAGAGGGAAGTCTTGGTTAACTTTTGAAATCTGTTGGACTTGAGAGTACGAAGTGCAGGTGACGTTGTTTGTCTCCCCCTCCCGGCTGGAGAAGTCATCCTGACGGCGATTTTGTCCCCTGGCAGGGGTTGAGGGTCACACATGGTTTTCTGAGGGTGCAGTGACCAAACAGCTATCGGTGCAAGCAGATGACAGTGAATGGCAGTGGAGCCAGGCCGTGTTGCGCAGGTCAGGATGCCCTGCTCAGGCCCGCTGTCCTCCCTCGTGCCTGCAGCAGGGATGGGGTTAATGCTTCCCCCCCACTTCACAGGCATCATTCAGAATAGCTGCCGTGTGCTTAGGTTTATAGACACATCAGAAAAAGGCTCTGTTGTGCTTATTCTGCATAACCGAAATATATGGGCAGGGAGAGGGAAAACAAATCCCTGGAGGAAGACCACGTCTGTAGCTGTCTGCAGCATTCCACAGCCACGTTTGCCCTTCAGTAGTTTCCATGTTATAAATGCTTGGGAAGAAAAGGATGAGCTTTGCAGAGACTCTTGTCATTTAGGGCACAGCAGGTGCCCAGAGGTGAGACCACACTAAGCATGAAGAAAGGACCACACTGGACACCTCAGACCCGCTGGCTCTGTCCCATCTCCAGCAGCCACCTTTTCCTTGGGGTGACGTGCCCCCTCCAGCACCCCCCTGCGTGCCCCCAGGGCAGAGCAGCCCCCCAAGAAGGGGGTCGGGGAAGGGGCTGGAGCACCTGGTTGCTGGTACCTGGTTGCCAGTGAAGGTGCCTGACCTGCTGCTGCTGCACAGGCCACGGTCCTGCATCCTCTGTGTGCTGCTGAAGCTTGAGGAGAAACAAAATTACTGAATTAAAAAAAAAGAAAAAAGAAAAGAAGTAATATAAAGAAAAGGATTTGCACTCCCCCGTGCCTTCTAACGTAACCATGAAGCAGAGCAATTTTGAGTATTTATTCTCCTATTCTCCAGGCACCTGCTGAATATTTATTACTGTAACGTCCCTTGCGCCTTTCTGAATGTTCATAAACAGCTCAATACCAGTGATTTGAGCATTCATCGCTTTAAACTGAAGCCAATAGTTACTGAAAGAAACTGCTTATTCCACACAAGTTCCCCACGTCTTCCGCAGAAAAGGTGATTAAGGGACAACTATAACTCGGGGGCTCTAGAATATGATAATGACGCCCTGCCTTTGGGAATAAGCCATCATTAATTACCTGCCTTGGAGTGATTTGATTGTTGCTGGCGGGTTTCAGACAAGCCAGCTCCCAGGTGCAGACCTCCTTTTCCTTGAAAGAGGGGAAGCATCTGCGTAATGGAACACGGCATTTCACAGCCGGGGGTCCTGGGGCTCTGCCGGCCTCTGGGACCTCGGCGAGTGCTCTGCAAGTCAAGAACAAGGACTTCGCGTGTTTGCACGTAGGCGAGGAGAGAAACCAAATGAGTGGGTGTAAAAAATAGTAAATAAGCATTCAAAGCTGAAGCTTTTTTTTTTTTTTTTTAATTTTTCATTGGAAGTGAGAACTGCACAAATAGGTCAATTTCCGCCCCCCCCCCCCCCCCCAAAAAAGGGCAGTTGGGCTTGATGGAAAAATAACTTTATGCTCACTCCTTTGCTTGGGCTTCACAGTTTTGTGAACATGCGTCAATAAGTCCTTCTTAGTCAGATCTGTGGGATGCCAATGAAGACACCCAGACCGTGGAGTGCGTATCTAGAGCTGAAACTGAGCTGGATACCCGCCTTGAGTTCCTGCTGAATCCTGGGGGGACACCACCTGAATCCTGGAGCCAAGCTGGCTGTGGGAGCACCCCCTGCTCTGGTTCTTGCCAGCATAGGTCCCACGGGACGCTCATCCTCATCACTCCTTCAGAGCTGTGACCTGCATTAGAGCAGGGTCTGGAATCAGACCAATTCTTCCGCATCCATCCTGGCAGAATTTCTGTCTTCTCACAATACATTTGTTTTTTTCTTTTTGGGGTCATTTTACTGTTTTTGTTTTTGTTTTATTTTCACATGAGATGGTGGGAGGATTGGTGTAGGAGACAAGGCCAGTGGATCCACCCTCAGACTATGAATAACTGTTTCTTGGCTTAATTTCCTCAGGAAGTGAAGTTTATAGGATCATGCCGTTACTCTCTCTCTCTGTTTTCCTCACCCTAGTAACTTTTAGATCCAGTTTGAACCAAGCTGGGCAGGCGGGTAGACATATCAAATAATATGAAATGTCAGTATGTGTTGAGTGAAAATAGCTGGAGAAGCTCCTGTTTCTTATGGAGGGAAAAACCAAGGAGGTCCTGCCTTATCAGACACCAGAGAACATAGCCCAGTGGCTGGGATTGAGAGGGAAATGCTGGATACTGGGACACACTGGTTCAGCTGCTCACACAGGCATCGCGTCTGTTCAGCAGTGGGGAAACACAACTCAGACAACCTCCAGTCACTTGCCAGCGGGGCACTGGTCTGAGCACTGAGTCCTGCTCTCTGCTGCAGTTCGTGGGTGGGTGCTTCGGGTGGTCGGGGTTTAAAAGAAGGTCTGGTCCCACTGCTGGAACAGGGGTGGTCGATGCCTGGGCCAGCAATGCCTTCAACACCTTGTGGGAGAGACCGATGGACCGTCACAAGGTGGCTGGATGGTGCAGTCTTGGCCCAGCCACCCCACCGCAGATGTGGTCCGTGGTGGTGACATGACACATGCATTGGCTGTAACCATTTTTCTTAGAAGGGGGATGGAGGCAAGTGGTGGGAGAGTGTCTTCCTGTGCTCCAGAGATCGTCCAGTGGGATGTGGTGTGTGCTATTGCAGAAAGAGAAATAGTGCACCAAGCTCTTAATACTATCACCGTGTTCAGAAAAATGGGGTAGGGTTTAAATATGATGTTCGTCTTTTTCATCAAGCTGGGTGCAGTGCTGAGCCAGATGGGTGCAGTCTGTATTGACAAGGGCACTCGCTTTCTAAGAAGGAGTTTTGTTCATCCATCCATCTGCTTCGTATCCATGCAACAGTGAAACGGAGCAGCTTTTGCATATTTATACCCTTGTTCAGCCTGCAGCGCTATGAGAACCGAATGACACGATCGCAGGGAAGTTTGCCCATTTAGAAACACTCCAGCAACCACAGCAGAATAAATGTGAAATGAATGTTATCACTTAATTATTTTTAATCAATAGTAGAGCTTGGCAAATTCTGCAAAGAAGTATCCGTCAGTGTGAGCTCAAACAAAAATTGTGCTTTTGCTTTGGTATTCACTCTCCTTCTTAATGGTGCTCTGACAATGTGCATACAAATGATTTGTGCTCAGCTGAATGCAAGTGCGGTGCGGAGAGGCCGTTCTTCAGAAGGGAGGGTGGCCTTGTAATTAAAGTGCTGAGTCTCAGGAGCTCGGGGACAGGTACTTAGTGCTGTTGCAAACTTTCTTTGTGACCTTGAGCAAGTCATTTAGGGGAAGCGTTTTTGAGCATGTACTGAATCAGGCACTTGGCAGTCAGTTAGGATTTGGTTGCTGGATCCTACCTTGTGAGTTTTGAAAAATTTTGCCCTGTATGTGTCTAAGTGGTGCAAAATTTGGATAATCATATTTCCTGTCATCTGTAATTTGTCTTGTCTACTTACACCATAGACTGTTGCAGGCAGGGGCTGTCTCTACCTGTGCGCTTCTGGGGCTCCCAGAGCAGCCCTGAGACCTCTGGAGCTGCTGTTGCAGAAATCAATTTGCACAGAGTGAAAAACCCTACCTAGGTTCCTGAAATGGCCATCTCGAAAGTGCTTTGATTTCCTTCTAGCCATGTGCTGTTCTGGACGGGGAGCAGAGAGCACAGGAGCGTGTCCTGCCAGGTCTGTGTGATCCCTGTTGGCTTCTCCTGGGCTGTGACATCTCAGGCACCACCACCAGGGTATGCATCCACCATGGCTAGAAGGTCCAAAATCCTGGAGGTCAAGGAAGATCAAAGCACCTGGCACAGTAGTTTTTTACCCCACTTAGACATGAGAAGAAGCTTGCGCACTGTATTGAAGAGGAAAGTACAAGAGCAGGTTTAAGACAGGACAGCCTTTGGCAGGGTGAGAGCGATGGTGAACAGCTCACTGACAGCGCAGAGATGGCCAGGGACAGTCTTGGGGCTTTTGAACCTTTCCCATTAAGCGACACATTAAAATGACTTCTGTGGATAGTTCCCAGGCACAGGAAAGGGCTGTCGTAGCCTGCTAAAATATTGGCTACTGGCCACTACTGTGTAAATGAACACCACGGCTAACTAGATAGTGTCTTTTCTGCACGCTGCAGCAGGATACTTATAACACACCTCTGTATATGCCCAAGATACCTGCCCATGGGCATGTTCGAAAGAGGTTATGTTGGACCGAGACAAAGAGAACACGGTGTGTAGAGGCAGAAATGGCACATTTTTTGGAAACTTCTATATTCTCGAAAAAAATTTCCAGAATTATCTCCCAATTCAAACAAAATCTTTGAACCTGCAGAGAAAAGGAGAGGTTGCAGATTTTGCTTGAATTTGTCAAGTCAAGGCTGAATTGAGGTGTAGGACCACACCTACTGTGCTGTGAAGGACAGAGGACCTGGGCTTCAACAAGGGTGACCTCAGCCCAACTGTTGCTTCTGCTGGCTGCTGTTACTCTCCCTCCAGCTCACCCTGCTTGGACATGTGAAGAGAAGCTGTGAGCAGGACGTACACAGCTCCACACCTTTCCATGCTGGGGTTTTCCCCCTAACCTTGGAACTGGTAGTGATGCCGTGTCAACACCCTACCGCTGTGTCATCTTTGTGTCCTTGCCAGGCTCTGCTCTGCAGATGTCTCACGGCTTCTACTGATGACCACGTAATGGTCACAGCTGCCTGGGCTGCGGTGGTGCAACCACAAGGGCTGTATCAGAGCCGGGCTTTGGGGCCTTGGGTGCAGGCGGTTGGCCCTGACCAGGGATGAGGAGGTGACAGCTGGGGTCATGGATAGAGGTTGCAGCTCCCAGCATCCACGGCCTGATACCATTTGATTGTGGCTACCATCACCACCTGATATCATTTGATCGTGGACGCCACCCCCACGCGTGGTGCTGGGGCTTGGTACCAGACTGAGCCTCTGCCGAATCGGCTGCAGCCACTGGCCGGGATAAGGGTCTCCACAGGGCCATGGGAGCCAGCCTTGCCCTGCTCCATCATCCGTGCAGGGTGTGATGCTGCTCTGCTCCCAGGCCTGGAGCTGCACTGTGTCGTGGTGCTCCCCACAGCCAGCCAGCGCTACAAGCGGCTGCTGTGACATTCGAGGAACTGAGATATGGTGGATGATAGTGCTCAAAGTCACATTAGCTGTCAGGTTTAGCAGACACCCCACATTAGGGGGGGTGTCTGCAAAACCTGACAGTGTTTCTTTACCTGAAACCAGTGTAACCTTAGTGCTGGCAATGTGAAGACAACAGCTGTGAATCTTTCTCTCCAACTTGAACATGTATAAATCAAAGTATGCATATTGCAAAGCATTATACAGCATAACAGCTTCAGACATATAAAAGTGGGTTTCACTGATGTTTAATACTTGGTCTTCAGTGACAGCAGTGTTCACATTTGTGTTTTTTCTGGTAGATAACATAAAATATATTTGTCCCAACGTGTTATAATCTATGCAAACATCAGCAATCTGTATAAAGTCCCATAGCTTGTAATGACAGGGGATGGCACCAGAACTGATCATACACAGAGTGAGTTATTCTATTGTAAGTTAATTCATGCAGCAAAGCAAATATCTCATTCTAATTTATTAGCTAATATTCCAGCCAACAAGGCACTATTTCTCTGTGATCTTTCAATTGCTTTTGTTCTTTATTTGCTTGATGTCCATCAGTTACATCTTTTTCCACTAGTAAACAAATTTTGTTTATATTTGGCATAAATATGCAACCAGTAACACCAGGGTGACATTCTAGTATAACAGAATGACAGCTACTGAAATCCTCGTGTTTTCCAGGCATAGTAAGTCTTACTGCAAGAGATCTTTCAACATTGCTGCTTAATGCTTTGTTGCAGCTTGGATGGAAAAAGATTTTTAATGGCTAGGGTGTTCAATACTGTTAGAATTTGGTGTCTTTACCTGTCTTTCCCTCTAAAAGAGATGTTGATTTAAAACTGATTAAGGATTAAGTTTATCAGTTACCTATTAAGTTTTTCAGTTAACCACCTGCATTTGAACCATTATGTAAATCGCCTTGGTTAAGCCCCGGTTACTAGACAGGTGTAAATTTCCTCTAATAGCTATCTGTACAATCTGAGATCGTCACTTCTGTCCCAATTCAATCACAGTATTTTATTATTTATTACTCACCTGCCCTAGACTCTTTCCGCACATAACACACTTGGTTGACAGGGGTTACCGGAGTCAAGAGTAAGGTCAGTAAGTTGAGCTGCTTCCCTTCGAGCTCTGGTCTATGGTGGACCACTCTGTAACACAACCCAACAAAACCCATCAAGATGGTTATTATATTTTTGAGCGCATTTTCCCAAAGCTTGAACTAAGATTGATGAAATCTCATTTTCCAAGATGAGTTTGCTCTTTGTTTTTGTATCTCTATGTGCTACACTCCGGGGCTGACAATTTCCGTGGATACAAATGGATCTTGCCCTTTCCTGGAAAGTCCCTGTGGGGGTCCACTGCACTCTTGGTACTTTTGGGGCTTTCCAAGTCCCCTGCCTTTTTTTTTTTTTTAAGTTACAGCCTATCTGAATAGTTATATTTTGATTTTTTTTTCTTTTTACACTTTGTTTTATTTGAATCTGTAGCTATTGAATAATTAATATTTTTAGTTGATATTCATCTGGTAGTTCGTTATCAATGCCTATGACTGAGGTGCCTCATTTCTTAGCTAGTCATTGCCATGTGAGACGAAGATCCATGTATGATAAGGACAAAGCATAAACCATTAGAGTGACTGGAAGTTTTTCATCCCAGTCTTTTCCTGTGTTGTTGGCCGTCCCAAGGCTTCCTTTAATGTTCAGTTCATGCTACCCACTGAGTTGCAGATGACTCCTAAAGAGTTACATTTTGGAGCAGCTTCTCTCTCTCTGTGTCTCTGTGTGCTCCACGGCTCTTAGAGCTGCAGCCTTCACTAGTGCTTCCACTTTGTTACTTCAGTCCCCTCTTTTCTTGTGATTTTTGATGGGCTTTCATATGCATACTTGTTTATCACCACCTCTTTTCCTTTGAGTTTGGGCCACTTTTTCCCAGAGGGCAGCATGTAGTATTAGCTTGCCATCTCCTGAATCTGTCCATTTGTTCTCCCATATTGGCAGCCAGACAGCAATAGCTTGGCAAATCTATGAAAACAGCAAGTAGTTTTTCCCAGTCCACATTTTATAGTATTTCTTTAGTAGCCCAAGTTTCAGCTGCTTGAGCTGTATGGAGGATGGTTTTTCATTTTTATGTATGTTTTTGTGTTTATCCAAATAGCTGCAGATCCTCTTTCAGGTTCCAAATACTTACAGTCACTGGGTCCATCAGTAAACAGTATTAGCCATTTTTCTTCCCTTCCATTTTTTAAGTCTGAGTCTGGATTTAACAGCGAAATTTGCTTCCTGATAGTTTTATAGAATCATAGAATCATTTAGGTTGGAAAAGACCCTTGGGATCATCAAGTCCAACCATCAGCTCCACTCTACAAAGTTCTCCCTTACACCGCATCCCTTAACACCACATCTAAACGAGTCTTAAACACATTCAGGGGTGGTTACTCCACCACCTCTCCGGGCAGCCTATTCCAGTGTCTGACCACTCTTTCTGTGAAGAATTTTTTCCTAATGTCCAGCCTAAACCTACCCTGTTGCAGCTTAAAGCCATTCCCTCTTGTTCTATCGCTAATTACCTGTGAGAAGAGACCAGCACCAACCTCTCTACAATGGCCTTTCAAGTGGTTGTAGAGAGTGATGAGGTCTCCCCTCAGCCTCCTCTCCCTCAAACTAAACAGTCCCAGCTCCTTCAATCGCTCCTCATAAGATTTATTCTCCAGGCCCTTCACCAGCTCCAGCACCTCGATATCTCTCTCGTATTGAGGTGCCCAGAACTGGACACAATACTCAAGGTGTGGCCTCACCAGTGCTGAGTACAGGGGGACAATCACCTCCCTCCTTCTGCTGGTCACACTATTTCTAATACAAGCCAGGCTGGCATTGGCTTTCTTGGCCACCTGGGCACACTGCTGGCTCATGTTCAGCCGCTTGTCAATGAGAACCCCCAGGTCCTTTTCTGCCAGGCAGCTCTCCAGCCACACTTCCCCAAGCCTGTAGCGATGCATGGGATTGTTCATGTTCAGATCCTTATGTTTGGTAGAGGTACCAAAACCTTTCCTTTTCTCAGTGTTTTCCTCTGAGTCATTAAGGCTAGTGTCTACCCATTAGCTGTGGTTTGCTACCCACCCACCACCACAGGGCTTTCCCAGCCCTGTGCATTTGCCAAGTCTGTGCCTGGGGTGACTTCCCCATGTCCCCTGGCCTGTGTCCCTGGTACATGCTCCTCCACGCGGTGCTAGAGCTGGCTTCAGGGCTGTCAGAGCTCTTGCCCCACACATAGTTCTTCCTTTTGCATCAAGACGATCCCCATCTTGCCAGTGATGGGTCACTGAATATGCAAGGGGTCTCCTACGTTGGGGCATGCCAGTACAGGAGCCTGAACAAAACCTTCCTTCAGCCATTTCGGTGCCCCTGCCTGGTCCGGGCACCATGGCCACCATCTCTTCTCCTTGAGGGACGTGGTCAGTGTCTGGCTTTCACCTGTTAACATGGGAATAAAACCTCTGAAAAGTTAAATATTCCTCACAAAGCCCATAATCCTTATATGACCGAGCATGTGTGTGTATTTCAATGAGCTCTACCTGTTGTTTATCAGCAAACTGTCCTCTTGACCTGAAATTATACCCAGCTCTTTAAGTTGCTGCTGTACCAGTTGCGCCTTTGGTCACCTAAACTGAAAACCAGTTTCCTCTGCTACCTGCAGCGCTATCTCGTTATTCGCTCTCACATCCACACAAGAGGGTCCACGGATCAAAATACCACCTACAGAAGGAGTAACTGAAGCTTGGCTGTTTTCCAAAAGGTTCTCCCACATCTCCATAACACACAGAGGACAGGTCGCTGTAGCATTAGGATCCCTAAAGCACTGCCTGCCCCATCTGAGTATGAAACAGTCCAAAAAGCTGTGTTTCTTCTTCATGTCCAGTATAGGTCGTGGCTGCTCTGCTTGGTGGATCTCTGGGGTCCCCAAGGGGCTCTTTCCTTGAGCCAGCTGAGGCTCCTGCACCTTTAGCGTTTTGGGCTGTGTGTATTCGCTTTGTTGTGATCAGTGCTCTAGTTGCTGGTTGGCCCCATAAAGCACGGACAGGCCTGGGCAGGAGCAGCTGGAGGTTTTGAGGAGGTGGGCATCCCTACTGTGCCGAATCAGGTCTGTCTGGGTCAGGCTTTATTGCTTGTTTGTTGTCCAGCTTTTGTGGTCTATGTAATTTGGGTTGTTGTTACAAAAAAGCACTAACGGGTGCCCCTCTCCCAGCATTTATGTTTTTTCCTTCAGTCCTCAGCTCCACGACCTGCTGAAATTCCCTCTCTCTCCAGTACTCCAGCAAAATCACTGGCCTTTGCCTCAACTTTGAAATACTGGCTTTTCTCCATTAACCTTATTTTCTATGGAGCAAACAGTTAGTGGCAAATGTTACTGCTTGAATTGTTTCATAGACCCTCTTCTTTCTCTTTACATTTTCTATCTGTCTGTGCTCTGTAAAATTGTTCTACCTGAATGACTTTCCTCTTAAGCTAGAGATGAGTCACATGCTATTGATTTACGGGTTCAGTAATTGCCCTAGCAGCTGGTACCAATCCATCCATCATTGCAGGTTTAATTTTGAACCTCAGCATTAGGTTGCTGTTTGGTCCCTCCTGCATGAAATCTGATCTTGCATTCAGTACCTGCTTTCTTGATTGAAAAAAAACCCCTCTGGTCCTTCTTCAGCTTTCCAAAGTGAGCAACCACACCACAGTTAGGGAGAGCAGCAGTGCCTCTGCAGTCCCCTGGCATTCTCCCCCAGCTTCCTCCTCTGGTCCTGTTGACACTGGGACGAGGTTGGACCGTGCTGTGGTGGGGTTATGGTCACTCACGGCTGTTCCTGGGCCTCCTGAGAGTCCCACCACCCCTGTACAGCAGCATCCACCCAGGGTCCTAGCAGCCATCGTACAGCTCTGGCTTGTTGCAGGCTCTGACTGAGGTCTGGCTCAAACCCGCTCCTGCATCCCTCCATCAGCAGCTGTGTGCCAGCGGTGGCCGGGGACATGAGGAGGGTCGGGGGTCCAGCGCTTTGCTGAGGAGTGGTCAGAGGGATGGGCAGGTGTTGACCAAGTAACCTGGTGACTCCGCATGAGCCAGCCGGGGGTCAGACTATCCAGCCCCGTCCCAGGCACAGGGGTCAACATCTCCTCCCAGGAGCCCCTCTCGGAGGGCTGCAGCCACAGCCTGCTGATGTACGGCTCTTCCAAAGACTCAGTCATCCTCTGGCAAACCAAAGCATCAGATCCATGATGCTGAGTCTCTTTTGCCATTGTCCTCACAGGTGCTCATTGCCAATTTGCGTCCTGATCTCAAGTTTCTGCTGTATTAGCTCTTGTAAGCCGTCCAGTGCATCCTGCCCGGGCTCGCTCCACCACTGGTGTGGATGGCAGGCTGTCTGCTGCAGAGGCACACACGTTTCTGCCTCAGTTCCTTCAGCAATTCAGTCTCTTATTTTAAATCCACTCTTTCCTTTTCTAGACCTGCAATTTTCTCTCGAAGCCCTCCCTTTACCACTTTTAGTAAACTAGTCCACCTAGCTGCAACTTTCTACAAAACCCATAGCCAGCAACCTTAATAAGTCTTGACTTTAGTGCTCTCCTGACAGACTGTAAATGCTTTTTTTGCCTCCCCTGGAGCACTTTTGCCCAAGCAGTTCATCAGCTGCTGTTGCTGGCCTCATACTGCATGACCCAGACCCTAAACTTTGCTGTGGATGGGAGAGTCTGTCTTTCCCCCTGCAGGCAGGCTTGTCTGTATCTCTCTGGGTTGTGGTGCTTAGTACAGGAGCCTCAGTGAGATCTGAGCCTCCCCCCAGGGCCACTCTGTTTGGGCACCCTTCAGCACATGCAAGGAGTTGCTGCAAGCAGGACGCATAGCTCCAAAGAACAAAGCTAGTGTTTGCTAGCTAACACACATGGGATAACTGGACCTTGATGAAGTGCCAGCTCAGGGAGCTCACCACCCTGTACGGCACTCAGCGCCTTTGCTGGCTGCACAGGCACCACCTCGGGAGGAGAGGAGTTGGTCTCTGCAGCACCAAGGCACGTCCTTGATGGTGCTGAGTTTCCTTATTTCTCCTCCTTGTTTGCTTCTTGAAGGTTTTATACCTTCCCACAGTGGTTTTTTTTTCTGATGAAGCCTTGAGCTGGTATGCGATGCCATCTCACCTCTGCATGTGGTGTCAACTTGTGTCCTTTCCTGGCTCTGCTGCACAGGTGTCTCACAGCTCTTCCCGATGATTGTGAAACACCCACAGCAGCCTAAGCCATGGCCATGGAGCCACAAGGGCTGTATCAGAGCTGGCCTTCGGGGTCCCAGATGCAGGCGCTTGGCCCCAGGAGGATGAGGAGGTGACGACTGGGGTTGCAGACAGAGGTTTACATCCCCAGCTGCTGCTGGAGACAGTGCAGCAGCCGCAGGTCAGGGAGCTCTGGTGTTCCCCCGCTCAGCTCGTGTGAACAAACAGGTGCTGCTGGTACTAGGTCTCCAGGACCGTGACGTCTCCTTCCTGATTCCAGCAACATCAGTTTTAGGATGGGTGCTATGGTCCACTGTGCAAGCTGCAACACACCGAGCAGAGACCTAGGCGGGTGAACACTAGTAGCGTCGTTCAGATTTTTCACTGCTGCACAGAATAAAAAGGTTTTTTCTGAGCAAAAGAACTAGCAGTAATTGGGGTGTATAAGCGGGATGTCTGAGCAGCAGTGATTACAGGAGTACAATCAGTAACAGGGCTGCGTTGCAGTGGTGTGGAGAGAACTGTAAATTGTATGTTTTGTCTGTGTATGCAGGCTGGCACATTGCTTTTGTAGCCACAAATCAAGCCCATCTGTATGATTTACTTTCTCCTCTTACTGTCTCGCTTTATTAAGTTAAATCAATCATCATCACACTGCTCTGTGATTTATGGCTTAATGTTTTGCTGGGAATGTGTCACAAAGTGAAAAGTAGAAGTTTTGATGTATTAGTAAAACCAAACTTGCCTGCCTAGGGTGAGACTGGAAGAATTTAGTTTCCTCTTGAGTAAATTCTGACAGATGATATAAATTTCCCTCCTTCCCTCTTTTTCCTCCTCCTTCCCACCCACACCTGGCTGCAAAGAAAGGCCTTGAAATAGGTGGTGGCCAAGGCTCAGCCATTTCCCAACCTGTCAGCCTGTCCTGGCACACCTTGACCTGCAACCTGCAATACCTGTGGCACTTTTGGGCTCTGTGGCAGCTCTGCATGAAGCCATGGATGGATGGATGGATGAAGTTGAAGGACTCAGCCCCATCCCAGGTTACCCTAATGAACTCCAACAGCCAAGAGTGGCTGGCATCGGCCATAGCCACCTGAGGGTTCAATGACTCCAAGGATGGGGTGCCATCAGTAGCTGCCTGGGCACCATTACAAGATATGGTCAGTCTTTGTCTTCACCGAGGTTCATCCAAGGAGAATCTGACCAATGTGGGAGACCTGGTGCTGGGAGGGAATGGAAAAAGAGTTTCCCATTCAAAAGGAGGGGGAAACAGCTGGTCAAATGCCAAGGCCACAGTCTGGGAAGCACTGCAGTCCAAACATGCTGGCTTACCCACCACCCCATGTGCTCTCCACTCCAAACGTGGACGTAGAGTTTTACGTTTGTGTTGGAGGAAAAGGCAAAGGGGCAGGTATGGCCCTACCATGGCACTGTTCCCTCTTTCAGGAATGGAGACATTGTCTCTCCCCATCACACGCTTTTAACTGTATTGAGCAGCTCCTATCATCCCTGCCCTCTCCACGGTGCCATGGGGTATGTGTGACCAAAGGCCTTTAGAAGCCCCGTGTGAAGGGTTTACACCTCCCTAGATCTATTAAAAACCCTTTTTCCCCGAAGGAAGGTCCCCTGTGTATCTGAATTGCCTCTCCTTGTCTCCTGTTCTTCTCAAGGGTGGAAAGCAGCTACTCCCCAAGTCCAACTCTCCTCCTTTGGATTGAAGGATTGAGAGGCAGCTGACTGAGATGCTAACGATGTTTATTAATTAAGCAAAACACACCTCTAAAAAGCTGATAACACCTTAACTACCTTATAAACACACCACTTTTTAGTAGCATAATTCACAATTACGTCACTGCAAGTAATATAGAGTGATAATTCTGTTGCTTATTACTAGTATTAGTACTGATACATAATTCTATTACTACAAAGAAATCTTGTAAATCAAGTACTTATTAAGCTGAATTCTATTGCCTTTCTTCCTGCACTTAGTATTAAGGTACCAAGTCTATCTTTCCTTATAAGTTTATGCGTCTTTACTGCACCCTCCCACAGCAAGTCTTCTGGACCAACCTGGTGGAGAGACCAGCGTGTTCTCCAAGGGGAGGGTTCCCTCTAGCATCCCCGGTGGTGTTGGGTGCACAGCTCAGGTTTGGCATCTGCACTCCTTCTGTCAGAAGCTTCCCACCTTTCTTTGTTCTCCACCTGATCTTACACCTCCCTGCCCACTTTTTTCCTTTTCCTGAACCCACATTTTTTCCTCCCTTGCACTTTTTTTTTGCTCTTCAAACCCCTCCCCAGTAAACAATGCCTGATTACTCATTGGTCTCAACTCTGTTGCATTCATACCCATCTGCTTTTGGGGCAGAATTTTCTTATTCTAGCCTTGCTCCCCTACCTAAGTTGAATTAAGCAGAAGCAGTTTCTCACCTCGGGCGCAGAGCTTTCATACCACAGCAACAATATTTGTGCATTTTGTTCTCACATCCTATCTCTGTACTGGAACAGTTTTCAGCACGCTCCCAGTTCCCATCAGCGGTCTTGGCCAGCTTTGGAGCCTGGTGTCCCAGCAGGGCCCCTGGCTCTCAACCCCCAGCCCTATGGCAGACCCCACATCCAAGTCTCCACAGGTCTGCTCCAAGAAGATATCACTGTGGTGAGCCCAGCTTGTTTATTCCCACAGAGGCCTTGCTCACCACCCTCTGTTGTCCTCCACAGGGAGATGTGGAGGTGAAATGAGATGAGCCAGTTCTACTTCTTGCTGCTCAGCTGCAAAGTTACGGTGGGGAGAGGGGGAAGCCCAGATTTCGCTTTGCACCAGGGCCAGGAGGACCCGTCTCTTCCTTCCTTTCTCTGTGAGCTTATAGCACCTAAACTTGCCTGAGCTTTAATGCTGTATAACTGTGTGTTCGACTGTTACAATAGTTTTTGTGTGTGTATGTGTGTATATATATTTATACATGTGCATATATATGTGTATGTATAAATATATGCATACGTATGTGCATATACATCTATATTTTTGTATATATACAAACACACACACACACATATATAGTGACTAAGACTACTAACAAGTAGTTCCTATATGCAGAATAAAGTATGTATGACCCTAGAATAAAAATGCAAAGAGGAGTACAGGCGTGGAATGAGAGAGGAGGCCTTGAAAATACAGGCACAGGATGATACTCAAAGCCCCAGGGCCATAAACTGCTCACCAATCGCCAATCACTTGTCACCAGAGGAATTCAGTCTTAGGAACTGGGATTGATTTTGGGCATACCAAAGAAAACAAAGTTGGGGCAGATGAGGAAGTACAGCATGTACTTCTAGGTCAGGATGAGCAAAACTGAAGACCTGATCCGGGCCGGGTAAAGGGGTGATTTATCATCTCTATCAAGGTGCACAGTCCCCAGATATGGGGTCTTCACTGCAGTTGTGAAATGTATCTTTATTGTGGAAGTACCACCGCTGAGCCATGCTGCAGGGCTGCAGCTGCTGTCAGTTTCTTGCTTTTGCGTTTATTTCTAGGTGGATTTTTGCTTACATTGCTTTTGCTGCCTTGAATGTGCTATCACAGCTTTTAGGAAAAAGCACAAATACAGTACTAAGCATTAAAGTGGGGTTCCCTTTCCCTCCCCCTTTCCAGCTGATTGTGTTTTGGTAACCTGCTCTGAAACTTAGATACCATAAATTGGCAATAAACTGAATGGTTGGGGGGGAGATTTTTGCCAGGAAGCAGCAGGCGTGGGGTTGTTCCACACAGGGAAATGAGCTGGAAGCAGAGGCTGACCGCAGCAGATGAAGGACAGTCTCCCTACTGACCAGGCACAGTCCCACAGAACCTGGTCTGAGCCAGATTCTACTGACTGCTCAGTGATCATCAAACAAAGTGAGGTGATGAGACAGGTACAAGGTCAGTGCAGGAAGACTAGTGCGCAAATCAGGATTGTCAGGACTGCACATCAATGCACCTACAAGGTAGCTCAAGCAGGGACAGAAGGCTCAGGGCTGAGCTTAAGTGGAGCTCCTCGACCAGTGGACAGTGGGTGCATGGGTGGAAATCCTGGGTGCAGTCGGTGAGGACAATTAAGGCACTCGGGGCACTGACCACTGTGTCGGAGAAGCTGCAGGTGAGCTAATTCCTGGGGGACTTAGCAAGAATTAGGTTGGTCTCTCCTGGATGTAAGTAGGGCTATGAAGTTTACTGGTCCTCACAGCTGTCTTCCAGACGGAAACAACATCTCTCAGTAGTAGATCTGGACTCAAAGTGCCTGTCAGGTTTGCAATGGAGGCATCATCTTGCCTGTCTTCCAGGAAGGATATGAAAGTTTCCTTTAGCCTGTGGGTGAGATAGATCATAATTTTAAGTGTCTGGAGGACTGATGGGTTTCCAAATGCCCTGACCTTCAGCAGGCAATGCTGGCAGTCAAAGACACTCCACTCTGGTACCTCTGAGATGGCCTTGCAGCTAGAAGACAGGCAGTATTCTCTGGGCTATTTCTGGTAGTATCAGACAACAATGTGGGCCACTGTTGGTCAACATTGCCAACAGCACCCAAACAGAGGTTGTGGCCTTAAAGCTGAGCTCTCAGCTTCACTGACTGCCTCTCCCATCTCAGTTATAACACAGCATGCTGAACCTATCTATCTGTACGCAACTTGATACATCCCCAGCTCCCTTCTTCATGGGATCTGTCATGCTGCCACTGTGGCATTAGGAGACCTTTCTCACACAAGAAATAGGGAAAGGGAGGTGGTGCAGCTATATCCTCATGTTGGTGTTTCTCATTGTCCTGTATAGGGGGCATCTTTTTGGTTCTCCTACATGATTCTTACCCCCACCCCGGCCCCAGCCAAGGCCAGGCACATACTGAACTGTATTAACAAGAATGTAGCCAGCTGGTTAAGGAAAGTGATTTTTCTCCTCTGTTGGCACTTGTGAAATCACATCTGGAGGATTGTGTCCAATTTTGTGTTCCCAGTACAAGAAAAACATTGAACTTCTGGAGTGAGCTCAGTGGAGTGCAACCAGCATGATTAGAGATCTGGAGCACAGGACATATGAAGAAGGTAGAGAACTGTGTTATTCAGCCTTCAGCAGAGAAGGTAAAGGGGAACTCTAAATGCATCTTTAACTATGTAGTGGGAGCATGTCAAGAAGATGAAGCCAGACTCTTTTTGGAGTGCCCAATGAAAAGACAAGAATTAACAAGCACAAGATGCAACAGTGGAAATCCTGACTAAACATAAAGAAAAAAGGATTCACCACACATGCAGCCACAATGCAGAGTGGTGGTGGCACTATCCTTGGAGATAGTCAGAACACAACTGGACAAGACCTTGAACAGTCTGCTGTAGCTTTGAAGTCAGACCTGTTCGAACCAAAGGGGTGGACTCAAGACCTCCAGAGGGCCCTCCCAACCTAAGTCTCCATGATGGTATGATTTTCAGTGGTTGTCTTATTTACCCATGAGATGCCAGATGAATTGAACATGCTGGAGGTTTCAGCTGTATTTTACTCCCACTTCTCTTTACGTCACAGTAAGACTCAATGATGCTTATCACAGCCACAGTAACTCTCACTTTTGGAAAGCATGGCCCTTCTCTCCAGCAAGCTTTGAGAGCCAGCCTTAAAAGGGACTTCAAGACCCCTTCCATCTGGGTCTAAAGAGTTGTTATTTACCTGTGGAAGAGAAAAATCTGCTCTTACCTCCACTGTGGATCAAAGCTATCCAACCACACAATGATCATCTCATGGAGCTCAATGAGGAACAAGTCCAGCTTAACTGTGGAGAGTGCAGTAATCAGAGCCTTCTCCTCCTCTGCACTCAACTCCTTGTGGTACTTCTCAGAAACCAGGCAGAAGGGATTCTGCAATGACAAACAACATCATCAAGAGGATGGCCTGGGACTCCCCACAAAGACCATCTGGGGGCTACATCTGATGGAAGAGGTAGAACTGGGACCCTCTTTGTTCCTGGCTGTTATACAAGGGCCAGCAGAGACCACAGCACCAGATGCTGGTGTGACCCAAGCCAGAAAGCACCACTGCTTCTAGCACAAATTCTTGTGGATAGTCCTTTTCCAAGGGTCTTACATGACTGAAGTGGGTGAATATCTCTTGGCTCTTGCTGAATGGTAAGATATTAACAAAAAAAAAATCCTATTTTTTTCCTAAAAATTTCCAAAGTTTTCCACAGAAAATCAACTTTGTCAAAAAGTTTCTCTCTTCACCGAGATCTTGTAGACAGTTTTGTGAACTGGGCTGTCTCCCTCACCTGATTCATCTGCACCAGCAGCACAGATCTCTTTGCTGACAATGTCTGCCATAGAGACAGGATGTGCTTCAGCTGAGTGTTCGGTACCACCTGGAGAAGGAGAAAACAGATGGGCAATCAGTCAGCCAGTTCTTGCTCTTCAGAAAGGCCATGGCTGAATTGCCCATGTTCTGAGTTAGCTCACAAAAAAGTGTGTGACTTAAAAGGTGATGTCTTAATCCTTAGGGGAGGGTATGAGGGATGGAAACGTTCAGCCAATTTCCCATTCAGTACAAGCAAAGCACCCTGCTTACCGGCATGTCTCTGAACTGTTCTACACTTGCATCCATCTTCAGCTCATTTTTTACATACTCAGACAACTGGCGCTCTGCGTCCCCACCAGTCACGGCCAGGAATTCAGCAGCCACTTTCAAGGTGGCAAGCGTTTGGGAAATAGCATTCACTGATCGGGCTTCTTCCATGATCCATTTCAGCTGGTTCACACTTAGTGATTCCTATCAATAGGAGAAATATAGCCAGACTGTGACTCTGACACATGAGGTCTGGGTCCTGCAAGTGTGTCTGTACAACAAAGTGACTGTATAACCTTTGTAGCCAGTTCTGCCCTTTTATCAGAGTGAGAGTTAGAGATACCTGGGTAATGCCCACGGTTTACATGGGAAAAACACAAACTCTACAAGGACATGGGTTCCCCAGCCTAGTTGCAAGCGGGAAAAATAACCCTACAGTTGCCATTGCGTGGCATGCTGCCGTCACCATATCTCCTTGGTTTACACACTTGTACAGTTGGGTCCATCTGAGTGAGTTGCATAGATTCCCTTTAGAGCAGCAAAGAAAATTGGCTCCTTATGGGGCTCCAGCCATCTGCCTCATTTGGACTTGGACCTTTCTACACATCCTGCAAGTCTTGTATTCTCTGTTGAGCTCTCTGTCCACTGGGGTGGCTTATTAATAAGCATTACAAGGGAGAAGAAAGCTTGACCGGAAAAAAAGGGTGGTAAGCTCTTTTCATACCTGTTGCAGCTGTTCTCTCACTTTTGTTTTTGTGTCCTGCAGGGTCTTCATGCTATTCAAGGCAAAGGATGGAGCTGTCTGGAAAGCAAATGAGTGGCTATGAAGACATAAAGTATCACTTGGCACAGGCCAAATGGGAAACCCATGACCACACAGTAGGACACACAGCTACCCATGTCCTGGCTGCAGGGCTGGTGGCAATGACAGCCTAGAGGTGGAGGTATACGGGAGGTGAAAGCAGGGAGGGGCTACCCTAGTGGCATATAGAGACGTTGCTTGGGCATGCAAGGGTGGAGTTAAGAAAGACAAAGCTCATCTGGAGTTAAAACTGCTGAGGGATGTGAAAGCGAACAAGAAGGGCTTCTACCATCAGTACCAAAAGGAAGCACGGATAAAAACTGGGCCCACTGCTCAACAGGGAAGGGGACCTACTGACAAAGACATGGAAAAGGTACTCATTGAGATACTTGGTGCTTTCTTTGCTTCACGTTTTACTGTAAATGTCTGTTTTCAGTCCTGTGTGTTTATTGGCAAAGTTTAAAGGTATGTCACAAAAAGAAGAGGACCAAATTAGGGACTACTGAGATAAGTTACTGTTCTGGCAGCTAAGCACCGCAGAGCTGCTCACTCACTTCCCTCCCCTCCTTGCCCCCAATGTGATGGCAAAAGTGTAAAGGAAGAATAAAAGTGAGAAAACAAAACAAGTGATGCAAAGGCAATCACTCACCACCTCCCATGGGTAGACTGATGCCTAGCCACTTCCTGAGCAAATGATGGCTAACATCCCTAAAATCCTGTCTTATTGCTGAGCATGATGTCACACCTCTTTGGCTAGTTTGGGTCATCTGCCTGGCTGTGTCCCCTCCCAACCTCTTGCACTTCTCCAATCTATTCACTGCAGGTGAGCAGAATGAGAGACGAAGAAGGCCTTTGATGCTGTGCAAACACTGCTCAGCAATAGCTGAAATGTTAGTGTGTTACCAGCACTGGTTTGGTCTCAAATCTAAAACACAGCACCATACGAGCTGCTATGACAAAAATTAACTCTATCTCAGCTGGACCCAGTACAGTTGGGTATACACAGGTCCATGGGACCAGATGGAATGTATCCAATAGTGCTGAGGGAGCTGTTGTTAAGATACTTCAGCAACACCTGAAATGACATCTCAGCAAGTTTGTGGATGATACCAAATTGGGGAAAGGAGTTGATATGCTGGAGGGCATAGCTGCCATTCAGAGGGGTCTCAGCAGGCTGGAGAAATAGGCCAACAGGTACCTCATGAAGTCAACAAAAGCAAATGCAAAATCCTGCATCTGGGATGGAACAATCATATGAAACAGCAGAGGCTGAGAGCAGACCAGCTCTGGAGCAGCTTTGCTGAAAAGACCCGTGCGTCCTGGTGGACAAGTTGAACATAAGCCAGCAGTGTGCTCTTATGGTGAAAAAGGCCGTGTGCACACCAGGCTATATTAGCAGGAGCGTAGGCAGGAGGATGGGGGAAGTGATTCATTCCATCTATTCAGCTTTTATGAGATTAAATTTGAGTAGTGTCCAATTTGGTGTTCCTCAGTACAAGAGACATTGACAAATTGAAGTGAGTTCAGCAGAGACTAATAAGATGACTGAGGGGCTGCAGAACAGGATGCAGGGGATTGTTCACCCTGTAGAAGAGAACTCTATGGAGAGAATCTAATTCCTCTTCCACTACTAAAAGGGGGATCGCAGTGAAGGCAATAAGGACAAGGTGCAACCATGGATCTCCTACTTAAGCATGCAGAAAACATTGTCACATTTTAAAACATGTTAAAACAGCAGGACAGAGGGCCAGAGAGTTGGTGAACCTCTATCCTTGGAGATTTCCAAAATGCAACTGTACAACACCCTGAGCAATCTGCTCTTGCTTTGAGAGTAGCCTTACTTGGAGAAAACAGTTGGACCAGAAAAATCCAGAGGTCCTTCTAGCCAAATTCTTTCAGTTTCTTTGTGAATGTGTGTCAGTTTCTCTGCTTATCCTCCTCTACTACTGGAGGACCTGAATCACTACGTGACAGCCATGTTATAATGCCCTTAAACCCCTTTTTCCCACTCCCATGTGGCCAGGTTTTCACATTTCACGAATCCAAACACCCAGTAGGCCTTCCGTCTGAAGGAAATAACTGGGGCAATGAGCAGTCATAGGAGAACCCCAAGCAAAGTGTACATAACCACCTGAGGGTTATGGGAAGTTTAAAAGGCGCTGAAGGGACTTAGGTACATAAATTCCTTGCTGTCCTGCAAGACTTAATTTTTGAGTTATGTATCTCTGGCCTGCCTTTTCAGACGGGAATAACCATCTGCAAATCTGGTCCCCCAAGAGCTTCTGGAGGAAAGCCAAGGGCTAATGTGAGTAAGTGAAGAGGAATACCACAGGAGAAGACTGGCTTCTCCAACATGGTTCAGAGACTCACCTTAGACTCCAGTCCTATACTGTGCCCAGGAACTCAACTCTCTTGAGTCTTTTTAGATGGTGTCTGACTCCTCCTTGGTTATAAGAAAACCCAGGCCAACCTCCCCTTCAGGGTTTGAACAGAAAGGCTCACATTGCCTTTCACAACCCCAAGGTTTGCTGACCACAGTGTGGTTTTTGACCACACAAATGTTACAATCCAAGGAATGCAGATAGGTGCAGAGTTGTGGTCTGCCAAACACACAAGCACCTTCATGTGTGTTTGCTCCAGCTCTGTAGAGGTGAGTACCAGGTGCTGGAAATAAAATTCTATACCCTCTGCTGGCTGGAAGCACTGCAGTTTGGCTCATGCTGAATGTGCATTGTGCTAAGCTCACCTGAGGTTTGATGGTGGGTTTCCCCCTGATAAAACGTTGGATCACTTGCCGCTGCAGTGTCTGGAAGTCAAAATGGGTTGTCTTGGTGCCATCTTCCTCTATCACATATTGGGAGTTGGCCAGTGTGGCAGTAATCAGATCATTCTTGGTTATCTTCAGCACTGAAGATGGTTTGACTTCTTCTGCGGAGATGATCCTGGGAGAGAAGAAGTTACCTTTTGCTGTTAAGGATAGCAGCACCTCATCCCACTTTGCAATCAGTGATACATGCAGCTCTAGACAAGTCCCGATTTGCTCCAGAGGGGTGGTTTGAAACGTACCATTGCTTTTCCTTTGTGATCTGTGTAGCTGTGTCCACACAACTGTTCTGGAGCTGTATGAGGAGCCTCGTCACAAGGTAACTGATAGAAAGCGGAGTTGGGAGGAGGTTCAGGACAGCCGTGTTAGCATTGATGTCCTCTGGCAACTGGTCCCAGGGGACTCCAACATCTGTAACAAAATGGAGGGTTTCTCTTCTGCCGCATGTGGGGTTAGGAAGAATTCTCTTAAGGGGGAAACTCAAGCTAGCTTTTGTTAAAATATTTTGGGAGGGTTTTTATATTTGTTTTGTATTTTTGGAAGGGTTTTTAATTTATTTTCAGTTAGAAGGTCAAAACAAAGAAAGAACAGCAACTGGCATAAGTTCCAGCCTTCATCAGTGGCTTAGGAAAGGGAGGTAACAATACCTGTGAAGTCAAAATACCTGAGCACTGTGGTTTCATTCTGATATTGCTCCAGACTTTCTGGATGGTCCCTATAGCTCGGCAGAAAGCTGAACGCTGTTCCTCTTCAGGCACAGAGAATGGGGAGAAAAGCAGCACTGTCAGTTTATGCACCCAAGACAAAGCAATTGAAAAAGATTTATTTTTGTCTCCTTCAAAGATACAGCTTATGGTGTACAACTGCTCAGTAAACTGTGTTAGGATGGGCCTTGGTTGCTTTTCACAGCTGTGGCTCCAAGCTTAACCAGACTTAATTTTTTTCTAGCCCATATTATACCATATCTGGCATTAAGGGGTGCTGAATCCCAGCTCATGTGCACCATGCTAATACACCTGCTTACAGACTTAAAAACCTGTCTCGTGTATGCTGCCCATTCATGGGTGAAACAGCAGGACAAATCTCTACAAGTTTCTCAAGTCCTGCTGGCTATACCTACTGGGAGGGTGGGAGGCAATCTGCCCAGCACCCGTTCCAATGTTTCAGAGATCATTACAATGTCTCGGAGATCTCCACCCTCTCCCCCAAACCCCAAAGATGGCCATGAAGATGGACATGACTGAGAGTCGCCACTGTGAGGTTGTGTGAGGGCCCTGAGGGCACTAATAGGCCTTAATAGCCCTGAGCAGCCTGACCTTTGGACTCCACCTCACTCCTTCGCCTTGGGCCCAGGAGGCACGCATAAGCTCAGGCCAGTGTGAGTTGTAAGCAGCCCTGCCTCCTGCTCTCGCAACACATTGTCTGAACTTCCTAGACTCCTCCTGGACTTAGGATCTTGCCTTGTGTTATGATCACTGAGCTGTTGAGAGAACCTGGCTCTATCACTACGCTGGCCTTGCCCCAGTACTGTGGGACTGCACCCTGGTTGCTGCCTGCTCTGTGCTATAGTCACCCTTAGCACCTGGCTCATCTTCCCTCATGGAGCAGCCTTGTGTTTGCTGCTCCCTCACAGCTTGCAACAGAAATAACAGGTGCTGCTGCAACAGCAGAGCAGAGCATGTGGGTGTTGAGGAGTGATAGAGGCCAGCTTGCTGGGCTCAGAATAAGTCCATGTCATACCTGAAAGTTCATGTTGGTCTAGGAACTGTTGTACTGAGTATATTTCCCCTCCATGGCTGTTCTGGAAGAAGTGGATCAGGGCTTTCTGCAGACTGAAAATGTCAGGCAGGTGTCGGACATGCTGGATGTTTTGGAGCTGGAAAGGAAAATTCAGCATGACTTTGCTATCCACGCACTTATGTGAGGAACCAGGATTGTGTCTGTCATTGTGTGGTATTCAGGAGAAGGGCACTGTACTGGGAAATACAGGGAAATGAGTCAACTTAGAGCCCCACTGACACCAACAATGGTGAATCCACAAGGTGCCTGTCTCTGCTTTGAAGGAGGAGGAATGTTTCTACAGCAAACCTTAGACATGAGCTCCAGAAGAACAGGGTAGTGGTTTCCTTTGCCTTCTCTGTGTTCTTGCTGAAGGAGATGCATCACGGTCTGGATGGATATTTTCTGTTCAAATCTCCACATGCAGGACAGCCCAATCAGTCCAAGGTTTGGCTCGTCTTTGAACGGAGTCACCTGGTCATAAGCTATTTGTAGGAGCAGGTTGGAGCCCTCAAGATCTCTCATCCTCTGCTGCTTGACAGAAGTAAGGCTCTGTTCCAAGGCCTGTGGAATTTGAAGGGTTGTTAGGAGCTGCCTTCTGTTACAAAAGTGTTTGGAGTTCTTACAAGTCTTCTCATAAGGGAAGACAATGGTGGCTCTGAAGAAAGGGAAGGGACAGTAAAAACTTCCTGTTGAAGAACAAGGCTGAAACAAGAACAAAATTGCCCATGAAGGAGACAACAGGAATCTTCTTGCCCTCCAAGGCCTAGAGCCAATTTTTTTCTAAAGGAGATTTGAATCAGCATATAAAAAGCATATTAAAAAAGAGGTGATAAACCTGTTTATTGCATGTGGGAATGCCCCAGCTCATTGGATGTGTCTGGGTATTCATCAGAGCCCATGTGGGCTCTGCACTTATCCCTAGCAGAGTGGTAGATTGTATATGGAAACACAATGGAAACACGATGACCAGTCCCTTGCATACCTGGAAGAATGTCTGAGTCAGAGTTTTAAAGCAGGTTTCCCACTGCTTTCGATCTTCTTGCCTAGGCAAAACGTCCAGGGACATGTTTTGTCCTGTAGGAAATGCAAAGCAAAATAAGGACCTTATCCCAGTAGACACTCAAGTCTGTGTAGAACAGCTGCAGTCATGAGATAAGAACCACCAGTTCCAGTGGCCATGTGAAAACCAACCATTAAGCCTGCTGGTACCCTGCCAATGTGTGAAATGTACCTTTACCTGTTGTACTGTTGCTCAAGTGCTGGAGAAAGAGATGGACAGTCACTGTGGCATCCTCCGTGTTTCTGCTAAGTGCCTCTGCCAGGCATTCAATATCTTTTTCAAGGTGGTCCCAGAAGAATTTTGCCACATCTCTTGGCTTCTTTGTCATCAGACTAAGAATCGCCTGGAAGACAGGGTGGTTTCTTAATTTATCTCTCAAGAAAGCTCCCTCCCAGAGTAGTGCAGAAGCTATTCATCATGTGGAAGCTGCAGGCTAAGCGGGGTGGGCAGACAGACCAGGTACGGGAGAGAAAAGAAGCAGGGGCTGTCTCACCTGTTTATCTGTATAGATCCCCAGCAGCATGGACGAATGCAGCAGAGCTCTTGCAAGACAGACAGAGGCAGGCGACAAGTCCCTCTCCAATTCAATTATCCGTATCGAGGGGCTCCCCAGGATGTATCCTTTTCCTGTTTTATCCTCTGTGCTGTGATAAGGAAACATTATTCATGTTACACTCTCAATGACTGGTCTCATCTCATGGAAGTTAACATTGACAGAGGCTTGGCCATCACTGGTTCAGAACAAGTATGAACTTGGGGTGACATGAGACTTTTTGGAAGGGAAGAACTGCTGCTGAAGAAATGCCCTTTCCAGCTGTTTTATGCCACTCATGCTTCCTCTCCTCTCTGTTCTCCCCAGTGCATTTTTCCAAGATTTCCTTCTGCGATTGGACCCTGGGTCACAAAGGCCTTGCTTTGCCCAGGTACAGTGTTTCCCCTGTGCCCAGAGAATGGAGAGAGGGTCAAGCGGCCACAGGCCTGTTCATCTCTCTTGGGCTGTAGGGCAGGGAGCATCAACTTACATTTCCTGCTTCACAAAACCTCTCTCAGGTTTGTGATTAATTCCTCCAACTTTGGCACCACATAGGCATTGTTTGACTTCCCAAGGACGCCCACACTGTAGGCAAAGAAATGACAGTAGCGTAAGATGTCGGGCAGAAAATTTAACAGCAGACAGAAGACCCTCAGCACCACAAAAAGCCAAAAGACACTTACGTCGGTGACGATCCAGTATGATCCACACTGGCAAGCTGTGTATGACAGGGAATTAAAATAATCAGTCAATTGTCTCCCAATTACAAAGTCTTCCATGATGTAAGCATGGCCAGAAACTCACTGGGAGGGTAACAGCCCAGGCCCTTCCCAAGTAAGGCCTTCTTCCCATATACTGGGATCTGGTCTCACAATATGGTTTTCACAAAGTTTGCCATAAATGGACTTGGAGTTGCTGCAGCCAAGAGGAGATCAGTAAAGAATACAACAGAAGCCCAGAGGTATCTTTAAAGAAAGCCACCCTTCCCCCCACCCACCTGTTCCTCCTTTCCCTCCGTCCCCATGTCAGGCTGTCTCAGGGCACATTTCTAGCAAGTTCCCTGTGTCTGCCAGCCGTACAGGAGCAGCTGGGCTATATTGACATAGAATTTCCCCAGCACTTACTCCAGAGTGTATCATATTGACCAATTTTCCAGTTCTTCTGATCAAAAAGGAGGTCTCCAGGCATGGTGGGAAGATAGGACCCCTTAGAAAGGAAACACAGGTGTAAAGAAGGATAAGAAGGATTTGAGGAATCACATTACCATTTTCCAAGTTTGCTTCTCATGTACTGGAGAAAAAACAATTCTGGGGATAAACACATTAGGTGTAAATGGGTGCATGAAAAAGCTTAACTAAGACGCAGACCGAGGGACATCATAGCATTATGTCAACTGGGCATATATTGGGGATGGCTGGGCTTACAAGAACAGCAATGCCCAAGTTAGCATCTTCGTCACTTCTTCTGCCTATCAAACTGAGGATTCAGAGGGAAGAAGCAGGATCTTGACACTGCCATTGTCTTCACAGCCAAGTGATGGGCAATGCACATCTCAATTGCTTTCTGCATTCCTCAAATAACAGGAACAATTTATGCATCGTTAGATGCAAAGGGGTGGTTAGTCTAGTAAAAAGTTTGTCTTTACCTGACAGCTGGCATATTTGCGGTCAGAATGATGAAGCTTGGGCTAGGATTTGAGTCATATAAGCTCAGTCAACAACTAATATTTGGCTGGCCCCCAGGCTCCCTTAGACTCACTGGAGAGATAAGGGCATCTCCAGCAGGCTGTGTCCCCCATCTTCAATACAGATAGTGATGGACAGTCTCAGTTTGCTCTCAGTGGGCTGTCCAGAAGGGAGCAGAAGAACTAGAAGGCTCCATGTGGAGTTTGCAACAACCCAGAAAGCTGAAAACTGACCCAAACAAATCTGGCTGCAAGCTAACAGAGCTGGTTGTGTAAAAGCAGATCCCATCCCTGACAGTGTTGTTATGAAGGGAAGTATCTGTATCCATACATCTTGACTTACCTTCACCACATGAGGCGTAAAGCAGATATTTCTGAAAAGCTGAGCAAGCGCACTTTGGGATATGGCCAGAGTAAATGCAGTGTGAAACACCACCTCCATCAAGACCTTGTTTTTGAGTCTGCACAGAGCATCCATCATCCTGTTAATCTTGTTTTCCGGAGGCTCTTCTGGGAGCAATGGTATTTGGAGGATTTTTTCCATTTGTTTTATAACAGGCTAGAAAAGAAATTGAACAAGCCAGATGAAATCTAAGGAGACCCATAAGACACCTCTTGATGAGGTGCTTGTTGGTAGGCTTCAGAAGTGGTGTTTTATATGAATGTGATGATCTCCATATGAATGTGAGTGTCTCCAACTCAGGATGAAATTCCTATAGCTTCCTACAAACACTCCATAGAAATCTTCTGTCGGAGACACAACAGATACTCACCATCAGTCTCTGGACTTCCTGGGGATCTTTGTTTTTGATTTGATTTATTGCTCTGTCCAGCACCGAAAACATCAGTGTTGTATTTGACCAGGCACCCATATGCTGTGAAATACAGATGTAAGTTACGTTATCATAATGAAGATACAGCCAGCATGTAGAAAGCCACTGAGGCATTAAGATGGACCCTCACAAATGATCATGTTATTTTTGTGTTTTGAATATTACAAAGTGGTTCTGCATCTTTTAAAAATTGTATTTGTATCATGGGGGAAAGCTTGGGGTTCTGTAGAGATACAGGATCTGAAATCTGTTCTGCTTGAATTTTACTGTGCGATTGTTTCATTTCTGCAATCTCCCAAATACACTAACAGATCCCTCCAGAGGAACAGTCATGTGCTAAGCAGGTATGAAGGAGGGATGAATTGTTCTCTAGAGGAGCTTCTATCTCTCCCCAGACTGGAAGAAAGCCCTCAAAGAACAATTTTTCATTACTTAAGTTGGGTGATTCCTATCCCATCAGCTACACAGGCTACAATACCAGATGTATTTCACCAGGTAGGGCACAAGTTAGCCAGCTCTACACCCTCAGAGCTGGCTGCAAAGAAAAGATTACGTATATCTGTGTGCTAGGGTGGCACAACTTCAGTGACCCGTAGATAGGCTTTTGCAAGATACTCACCTGTGGAATTTCAACACCTCTGGGTAAAATCCATTTTTCTGCTTGAAGGATCTTCAGCATTCGGATGAACCCGTAGTTGTTATAGAGATTTTTAATGAGGAATGTTTGAGGCCATGGTGTCTGTGCATTTTCCACCAGCTTCTTCATTGCATTCACTAGGTCTTGCTCTTCTTGCTTGTTCCCACCAGGAGACGGTATGTTTGGATCTGCAGCTACCAGTGAGATTTCTCATTAGGCTCACTTCCATGCAGTCATATAACAACAGATTCTTTTTGCAAGCACACCACCCGCTTAGGTTGCAGCAACACTTTTTCCCCAAGACTAGAAATATAGCCTGCAACTGTAGTATCCTGGTCTTCCTAATACCTACAGCATGCAGGGAAGTAGAATATTAGGCAGTGAACATGGGGACTGAATGGTCCACTGTTTTCCTATTTTTGGCCCTTATACGATCTTGGTCAGGTATTTATTCTTCTCTAGCCTCTATCTTAGGTCAGAGAGGAAAGCCCTCAAAGGCTGTCCAGAAGGTAGAGACCAATCCCACAGCTCTGTTTTAGGTAGCTGAGTGAAGTAGGAATCTTCTGGCCTATTTTACATCTTGACCTTATAAAGGGTCTCCTGTATCTCCGTTGTTTACACTGGTTGAGGTTAGACTGTGTCAGTGTCTTTACTCAGGCTTTACTTGGACACACTTCAAAGCTGACAAGATGGAAGGAAGTGAGTCAACAGAGTTTAAGGTGCAATACATCCTCTTCTAAAACAAGAAACTTGCACGTGTTCAGTGTGAAATCCATTGACTCTGCCTGTCATTTGCAACAGACTAATGGGAGAACAGAGTCCCAGCACATGCACCTACCTGTAGACACCTAAATGATTACCATAATACGCTGCTGCACACAACCCCTTAAGTATGGAGAACTTCAGGGGAAATGACAGTATTCAGTAAAGTTTCTTTTAACTCTGAACAAAAACTAGATGTTTCAATACTGGGAAAGTAATACAGAAAAATAAAAATAGTTTCAGAGCAAGTTCTTTGAGATCATCGAGTCCAACCATATACACACACAAAAAAACAACAACAACAACAACAAAAAAACCCAAAAAAACCCAACCTAGAATCTCTGCCACTAGAGCATGCCCTGAAGTGCCAAATCTACACGTTGTAGAGGGCAATGAGGTCTCCCCTCAGCCTCCTCTTCTCCATGCTAAACATGCCCAGCTCCCTCAGCCTCTCCTCATATGACCTGGTCTCCAGACCCCTCACCAGCCTGGTAGCTCTCCTCTGGACACGCTCCAGCACTTCCATGTCCCTCTTGTACAGAGGGGCTCAGAACTGGACACAGTACTCGAGGTGAGGCCTCACCAGTCCCAAGTACAGAGGCACGATCACTTCCCTGCTCCTGCTGGCCACACTATTCCTGATGCAAGCCAGAATGCTGTTGGCCTTCTTGGCCACCTGGGCACACTGCTGGCTCATGTTAAGCTGGCCATCCACCAGCACCCCCAGGTCCTTTTCTGCCGGGCAGCTTTCCAGCCACTCTTCCCCAAGCCTGTCGCGTTGCTTGGGGTTGTTGTGACCGAAATGCAGGACCCGGCACTTGGCCTTATTAAACCTCATGCAGTTGGCCTTGGCCCATTGATCCAGCGTGTCCAGGTCCCTCTGTAGAGCCTTCCTACCCTCAAGCAGATCAACACTCCCACCTAGTTTGGTGTCGTCTGCAAACTTACTGAGGGTGCACTCAATCCCCTCATCCAGATCATTGATAAAGATATTAAACAAAACTGGCCCCAAAACTGAGCCCTGAGGGACACCACTGGTGACTGGCCGCCAAGAGGATTTCACCCCATTAATCACAGCTCTCTGGGCACGGCCATCCAGCCAGTTTTTAACCCAGCAAAGAGTACACTTGTCTATGCCATGATTCGCCAGCTTCTCCAGGAGAATGCTGTGGGGGACGGTGTCAAAAGCCTTCCCAAAGTCCAGACAGACAACATCCACAGCCTTCCTTGCATCCAGAAGGTGGGTCACGTGGTCATAGAAAGAGATCAGGTTGGTTAGGCAGGACCTCCCTTTCCTAAACCCATGCTGGCTGGCCCTGATCCCTTGTCTGCCCTGCATTTGCCGAGAGAGCTCGCTCAAGATGATCAAGGTCTCCATGATCTTTCCTGGTATCGAGGTCAGGCTGACAGGCCTGTAGTTCCCCAGATCCTCCTTCCGACCCTTCTTGTAGATGGGAGTCACATTAGCCACCCTCCAGTCATCTGGTACCTCCCCTGTTGACCAAGACTGTTGATAAACGATGGAGAGAGGCTTGGTGAGCTCTCCCGCCAGCTCCCTGAGTACTCTTGGGTGAATCCCATCCGGCCCCATAGACTTATGTGCATCTAGGTGCAGAAGCAGATCATTGACTACTTCCTCCTGGATTATGGGTGGGTTGTTCTGCTCTCCATCCTTATCTTCCAGCTCAGGAGGCTGAGCACCCTGGGGATAGCTGGTCTGACTATTGAAGACGGAGGCAAAGAAGGCATTAAGTATCTCAGCCTTCTCCTCGTCCTTGGTTGCAGCTTTCCCCCCAGCATCCAGTAAGGGAGGGAGATTCTCCCCGGCTCTCCTTTTGTTGATGTATTTATAAAAACGTTTTTTGTTGTCCTTAATGTTAGTGGCCAAGTTGAGCTCCAGCTGGGCTTTTGCCTTCCTAATTTTCTCTCTGTATAACCTAATGAGATATCTGTATTCTTTCTGAGTTGCCTGTCCCTTCTTCCAAAGGCGGTAAACCCTCCTTTTATTCCTAAGTCCCATGTGAAGTTCCTTATTCATCCAGACTGGACATTTTCCCCGCCCTTTAGACTTGCGACACTTGGGGACAGCCTGCTCCTGGGCCTTTAAGATTTCCTTCTTGAAGAGCATCCAGCCTTCCTGGACCCCTTTGCCCTTCAGGACTATCTCCCAAGGGACTCTCAACCAGCGTTCTGAACAAGCCAAAGTCTGCCCTCTGGAAGTCCAATGTGGAGGTTTTGCTAACCCCTCTCCTTACATCGAACCTCCTATACTAGTGAATGTTTGGTTTGTTCTAAATCTGCTTGTAAGAAAACACAAATCTCATGCTCTCTGCTGCTAGCAGAAGAACTCACCGCAGAGCACCTGTCTGCCAAGCACAGTGGCCACGTGGCTGATGGAGAACCGGAGATGGGCTATGAACAGAAGGGTGTCAATTTTTGAGGCCTTGCGTGAATGGAAAGCAGAAAGGTCTGCAGTGGAGAGGCAGCTTTCAGCAAACTGGTTGACATCATCTTGGGAAGAAGGATAAATAAAATCCTGTTCAACAGAAAAAAGAGAGAGAGGGAAAGTTAAGAGTCCAAAGCTGCCATAGGTCCTGGGTAGTCTCTTCTTCTTTCCTATGCCTTTTCACGAGATGCAGAGCTCATTTCTGCAGTGATGTTGTACCCTGTGATTCTCAAGTCCCCAGCAATGACCTGCTTTGCAGGTGGACTATTTTTCATAATCTTTGAGGGTAGCCCCAACTCTGCTTCTCTGGCAGGAGAGGACTGCCTCCCTTCTTGATTCACGTGGTGGAGAATCACAAATTGAACGGATGCGCTTGTGCATATCTGTAGTGCAACAGCTCAAAATGGAGCAGAGACCAGGGGCAGTTCTGCTCAGAGTATCAGCTGTGCTCAAGGGAGGCTCTCATGGTTTACACATCAGGCCATGGACACCTCTGGACTTCAGGAACTCCAGCTCCAAAATTCAAACTGTACATTGGACCTTATTAACTCAGGCCTGGTTTGTTCCAGACTACGCTTAGGCACATAACCAAGGGAGGTCAGCAGCCTGTTCCAGACACTTGGAGGAGCCAGTGGGGGGAAAGTGACGGGAAGAGTGTGATCTGCAAAGGGCAGGATAGGAAACAATGGTTAGTTTGAGTATGGATCCCAGGAACATCTCAAGGATATCTGCACTTACCTCCAAACAATGCACCACCATGAAGTAGAAATGGTTCCAGTTCTTGTTGAAGGATATTTTTTCCTCCATCTCAGAAAGGTATTTTTCCAGGTGAACCTTTATGTTGTTGAACCTATGACAAAAAAAGACATGGGATGTGAGCATCCATGTAGCCCATGTGACCCAGTGATCAGGCTGGGAGCTAGCTCGTGCTAACCCATGTCGCAGGAGCAGTTTCAAGAGGGAGGACTTGATTGTTGGGCTGGTGTCCATGCATTCTTCAAAGGGTGACAGCTCATTTTTTGACTTGCACACTAAAAATGAAGGATGACATTCATTACTTTTCTTCACTACAAGATCAGGTCAGGGTCCCAGTGAAGTCAGGCTCTTACCTCTTTTTACTGCCTGGCGCTCAGGTCTGGATGGCTTGCAGGCCACAAACTGGATCAGTTGAGTGATGACTTCTGGGGATGGCGTGCCTCTGTCTCCCAAGACAGTGGTGGTGACAAACTCCACAAAGAAGGAGTTACATTTCCTCCTGAATTTGTTGTGACATGCAACAGCTTCCCTGTAGGGAGGAATAAAATCAGATCTACCATCAAAATACAACAAAGCAAAGAAACAACTTCTCTTTTCTGCCTCTCGGGATGTGTCCAGGAGACCAGGTACACATGGACTGTGGAGAAGAAATACAGTTTTTAAATAGAGAGGGGAATTTACCCCCAGAAAACCTGCTCACTACAGCATTTTTTCTTGAATACTGAGGACAAACTTTCTTCTTCCCCTGTACTCTCCCTCTCTCCTATCTCCACTCAAGATAGCTAGACAACAAAGAAAAATGGATTCTCATGTAGCATGTTGCCTGTTGATCGCCTGTTGAGACAGAGGCAAAGGAGCTAGAACCAATCCCAGATCACTTCACGTGAATCCTTTCACCACCAGGAGTTTGCTGCACATGGTAAATACTGACATTTCCATGGAGCTCACATGTTAATGACATTTGTGTAGCCTCTGCTCTGGTAACTATTGCAGTATTTTACACAAAGTGATAGAGACTGAAACAACAAAACTTGTTGTTTTATTAGTTATAGGATACCTTGTGGCTGCTGTAGCTGTAGGTGTGTAATCCTCTGGGAAGTTATCCTTGCAGACCTTACACTGTTTGCTTCTCCACTCACGGATGCACTCTGAGCAGAAAATGTGGCCACAGGGCAGCTCTGCTGGGTCAGTGATCTCCTGTAGACAGCTCCTGCAGTCTTTTACACCCTTCCTGAAGGATGCCACCAAAAAAAGACACAACTCAGGACTGATTTTACTCTGGTGACAGACTTGAGGGTGGCCATGGGATTCTTGTGCCCAAAGTTTGCCATGGGCATCAAAACTGGATGGTCATTTTTAACTAGCCCTACTGGTGAGCAGGGAATAAGGGCAACATCTGCTAGTTTAATAAGGAAGTTGCTCCACCAGGGACCATCTCATCTAAGAGATGTGGCCCATCATGCTGAGCATGGCTGGGTGAGGGGCATGGGCCTTATTTAAAGTCTCACTAGGCCTGTAAGTACCTACATCGATTAGACCACATTCAGTTCAGGGGTTGTCTCTGGCACCAGCCAGGCACAACACTGCATGGGAAAGACTTTGCTCCATGGCCTTCTGAGATCGGGCATTACATGCCCTGACATTAGGAGTCTCCAGGAGGAATCTGTTGGCCTGAGGAGATTCATTCCTATTGACTAGTGACAATCGTAAAATGTCCCCAGAACAGCTTTTTTTTTCTTGGCTTTGACTTACACAAGGTATACAGTGTCAGCACTTTGGTTGCATTTCTTGAGCACTTTTGTCACCAACTCAAAAGTTTCTGCTGGCTCAAAATTTTGTGTTTCAGTCAGGCGCTGTAGGAAAGAAAGGATGGTGAAAGCTCAATGGAGATGTATTCTTGACATATGAAAGAGGAACAAGATGGGATGTCAGCACCACAAAACTGCATAATAGAACACCAAAATCAAACAGACCCGCCAAGTATCTTTCCTCATGTAATGCCAGGGATAATTAGCCTGAAATATGTCTTAAGCTTTCAAGGAAACCTTCTTTTAAATAAAATTCTGATTTTGGAGGGCTTTCATGATGATTCTGAAATCTCAGTGTTTTTTGCACTGGATGGGGTTTCTACCCTCTTCCCAACCCCTTCCTGTTTCTACGCCCTCCCTCAATCTGGGATCAGAGGAATCCCTGGAAGATAAGTCTCTTTCCAAACTCCACTTGTCTCCAAGGCTATAAATTGTCCACTCAAGCACTACACGGAGCTCATACATTCCAGATGAAGATGAACTGCTTCACAAGAAGTCTCAGAAGCTTCTCATCTATTTGTGTCTCATTGTGCAGCAGGTGGTCAAAGAACATGTAGACAATGTTGGTGCAGGTCCACTGCTGTCTGGAAAACACACATACACTAAGCTTCAAGACTTGCAAGGGAAAGCCACAGGTGACCAACTCTACTGTTGGCAATGGTGCAATTTTAAGTGGGAGGCTGGCCTAGAGACTTCTGAGGTCTCTTACAACCAAGATTTCTATGGCAGGTTCCAGATACTGTGAAATTATTTGAGGACACAAGACCTCCTGGGATAGCTTTGGAGGACTAGACTAAGCAAAGAGAGAAAAATATGCCATGGTCTTATCTACCTGACTTGTTGGAGTGTCCCCAGATAAAACTGAGTTATTGAATTGTTACTGGGTTTTGTCTGTGGAGACGCCTACTCTACTACAGCAAGCATCCTGGGCACGATCAAGCATGCAGTCAGACATTCAGAAAAACAGGTCTTATCGTCAAGTAATAATGGGTGCTTGACCATGATCAAAATGCATAGTTCTTAACACAGATTTTTTGGAGAGATTTTGCCATCGCTTTTTTGATAATTAGACAACAGAATGAGCAAGGGATTAGGAGGGAGCCAACAGTTTCAGGGATCAAGTTTCTCAAACTACTACGGCTTCCCAGTGAAAGGATGGATTAAGCTCACAGTGTAGACACCTAGCTCATAGAAGATATAAGGTGAGGCCCCATATAGTTGTCAATATATCTTTCAATTTGTTGGAGCACTGAATTAGGTACTCCAGGGAAAAAGGGTGGGCTATGAGCAATCCTTTTCCACAGACTGTATTTTTAATCTTCAAGCATTTTAGTTTCCAGATCTTTTGGTGAGAGCTGGCAGAATCTTTCATTGAACACATGCCAACAATTTGAAGGAAAAAATTTTGGCTTGTCTGAAAGAGGACCTGTTACTTGAAAGATGAAGATAAGGCTGTTGAGAAGGTTTGGACTTACAACACACTCCTCAGGAGTTCCCTTTTCTTCTGGTAAAGATGAATCTGGTAATTGTCCGTACTGATCCACTCCATCCAGGGCTTAATGGACTCGACCCTTCTAAGCCATTCTGTACAGGCCTCAAATGACTGAAGATTATCTGTGGGTTGCACCTTCTTCAGGAGGATGTTCAAGGTGTCAAGAGTGACAAACTGAAAATATATTTTAAAAGAGAGAAGAAAAAAATAGCTTCTATAGCTGAGCTAATCCCATTGCACCTTGGTGAAAAGAAAGCTTTGGAGGCTGTGGTGGGGAATTCTCTGAAAACCTTAGCTTAGTGCACACATCAACAAGTACTAGAGTAGGAACTTATTAGGTAGGGAGGTGAAAACATACAGAAACCATAATTGTACCGTAGTGTAACTCTGTGTTGCACTTGTGTCTTGAATACTGTTTGAATACTTGAACCAGAGCACTGGTTTCCCTCTACAGGGAAACTTTCAGCTCTAAGCTTCTAAAATTGTTGTCTTCAGCCCCCTTGATATTCAGGAGGGAGGAATAGGTATTTCCAAACAACAGTTCTTCCATTTCAAAGAGACATGCTTAAGATTGTTGAATGAATTGTTCTTTGGAAAGACTTAGGTGAGATCCAGTTGCCCATTTGCCAGGTCTCTGCTGTCAATGGAAATGCCTTTGGATGTCTGAGACATCTACACAGAGATGGTAGATAGGGCACAGGGCCTACAGGACACTCATGCCCTACTGCAGCAGGAGCTGGAGGCCAAACAGCATCTGAAATGTAGGTAGATGTCTACTTGTGGGCAACTAACTGAACAGCACCTCTCCAGGTGACTTCAGTCATGAGTCACTCTCCACTATCTCTGTAGCCCATGTTTTCACTAGCAACAACAGGAGGTCAAACAACCATTGCAAATATAGACACATCTCTGTAGACATGTAAGCAAGAGTGTCCGAATCCAGATATGGACTACACCCCTGAAGTTAAATACTATGACCATCACCTATAAGGTCTGAGTGTCTAAGAAGAGATGAATGTCATACCCAGAAAAACAGAAGCAAAAGGATGTTTAATATTTTTCTATGCAGTGCAGATTGAATTATAGAAGTCTTGAAGACCAAAAAGTATAAATGGAATTAAAAAATGGTTAAATGAAGGATATGTCCTTTGGTGAGGAATAAGCTGGATATGACTACCAGCTCGGAAGATCCCTAAGACTCACAGGAAGCTGGAAAATGCTTCCAAGGAAAGATCCCCTGAAGTCTTGACTCCTTTCTTACACACTTTCACTGAGTATTTGCTAGTGACCATTGTGAAATACCAGCTGTTCCCTTTTGCTCACCATTTCTGGTGGGTCCTTCTCATACTTTTTTTGCAGCTCGCTTGTTACAGTCTCATAACTTTTTACCAAGTCAACAAAGAGTTGATACTCATCTCGTAGGTAGAAATATTCCATATGAAGCCAAATGGGGGAAAAGCTCATCTCCTCCTGCCCCACAGAGGAGCAGAGCTGTTTCGCATTGACTAGGAGAGCTTTTGACAGAATCTGCAGACAAAATAAAAGGTGTTATTTCTGCTCCAAACAAACATCAGGGGACTGAGAATGGCATTCAGCATTGTTGAAGCAGCCCAGTCAAACTTCTACATCAAAAAACCCCAACTTCCCTTAAGGTGGAATTAAAACTGAGCACCAACGATTGTTGGGAACTGTGCGGAACATGAGAAGCTAATTTTTTTCCCCCAGTTCTTGGAACCATAGATATCTGTAGCCCTGTGACTCAAGCCAGTGCCATTTAAAGCTTGTACTCCACCAAACCCCATTTACCTCATAGACAGAAAGATCTTGTCCAGGAAAAGTCATCCTTAGAAAGTCATTAGCGTAACACTGCATTGTCTCTGGATTACAGCCATCTAGGGTCAACACATTCTTGATCAGCGTTTGGAACAATTTGGCTGGTTCCTTCATAGGCACTTTTGGATGACCTAGAGGAAAGGACAGAGATGTCAGGTAACCAGAAAATAGAAGCTGACAGGACATCAGCTGTTCTAGGTCATTAAGGTTGTGTGGGGAACAGAACTGCCATGGTTGCTGCTACCACAACTTTTGGCTATTGTGGGAAAATTTGGAGATCATCTTCAACTGGGTTAAAAAGCAACACCTGCTTGAAAAGTCTGACGTTACCTTTCATATTATAGACTCTCTCCCATAGTTCCTCCAGGTAGGCCTTCAAAACCCAACTGAATGGGAACTGGCAAAACACAGATGTGTTGGGGTCTTCAGTCATTGACAACACGGAAATCTTAGCATCTTGTTCCCTTAAACAGCACAGAATGAAGCAATCATGTAATATGCTCTATGTATACTGAACTGAAGCATCACAGAGAAATTTCTGACTGATGCTGGTATATGTTCTGCTTAAAAAGTTAAACAGCACAGAAAGATATTTTGTGAAAAACTCAGCAACAGTGAAAACGCAGCAGGAGCAGAAGTTCCTGTCACTGGAAGCTGAAGGCTAAAAAAGGGGAACAACAGGGGAAAGGCAACTGAGTCAAACATCTGTCTTGTCTCTGACTACAGCTGCTGTTCAGAGTAAGCTAACTGATCAATTGAAATCTGATTGTTAGACGCTAAATGCATTTTGAGCCGAGGAGTGGATTCATCTGCTCTGACCTTAGGGAACTCAAATTCAAGTTTCTAAATTCTGGACCTGTTGTTTCTGACTTTATCCTGTGTTTATCATTATTCCAAGGAAATGGAGTTCCTCAAAAATGTTTCTGAGTTGATGAAGGTTTAAGTGAACAGGAAGGTTCTGATTCCAATGTTATGACACAAAGGACTTTTCATGGATAAGTTATGAGCTGTGTGAGCTTATCTTAAATTCAGACTTATTTTTTTTACCATTTCTTTCTGCAGAGGGTTGATTTATGAAAGCAGGTTTTTGTTCTCCTAATGTACATACTATCTTTTTCCACTAAGTCTCTTACTTGCTGGTATATTTAATTCTCAAGAATGATTCTTCTTTGAACATCTGAAGCCACAGTTCTGAGAGTGGAGACAGTGGAAAGAGATGATCCAGGTTGTTGTTTGCATCCACCACTGCGAGAATTTGAGCAAACAGATTGGCCACAATGTCTTCTAAATGCATCCAGAGCGCATGCCTAGAAGTGATAACATGGCTGGTCAAGTGTTTTCCTGGTACCTGACCAATCCCCTATTCACCAGAAACTCACATCTACTTCTGTATACCAGGTAGCAATATCCCTCCCGGTCATCATATCTGAGCCCCATTAAGTATTGTGCTTCACACGCTACAGTTCTTTTAACGCTCTCAGAAACAGACTTGTTAGAAATTTGGAAAGGGATGCACAGGTAAAAGTACCTGAATGAAGAGTCTTCAAGGATGAACTCACTGGAGACAGCTCTGCGGAAAACCCACTCCCTTGGCTCACGGCTTATTTTCTCACGTTCTTGTAGGAGGTGGCAAATTCTCCTTTTCAGCACATTCATAAAATGACTAGAAACTAAGCATAAAACAATGCTTATTAAAACATTTGAATGAAAGTTGTTTCCATGCAAAGTTTTCAGTCAAAGTAAAGCCAGTCATAGAAAGTGACCTCTGTGAACGTTCTTGGTTTTCCTCCACAATAAAATCCAGGGGCTTTATATTCTACCCTAGTCTCTTCCCTTTCCTCTTTATTTCTCATGAGTCGATTTTTGGGGCAACATTTAGTAAAGACATGCCATTTTTGACAGAGAAAAGAAAATCCACTTCTCTCTGTCTCAGTCTTTTAAAAATAATGGTGTGAATTAGGTTCTTTGGTGTATAAATACTACGATATTCGTATTGATGTGGACAAATGTTTAGAATTGTATGTCACAAGAACAGTCACAGTGCTGCAGAAGGGTTGACATCCTGTTCTTATCTGTATGACACTGGTATCAATATAAAATAAAATTGACGGGATTGTTTCCATTTCAGTATTGATATAACCACAAGCAAAATTCCTCCTGCATTGTGCTGAGGAATGAAGGTGTCACTCTGCAATCACAAGAAAACTTCTTTCCCTGAGTGATATTTTCTTATAGTCAAAACTTGGTACAGAATAAATTCTGGTTTTGCCATATGACCACGAGGACTTCCCAAAACCACCCCATCTTTGAAGTGGCAACATGGTCTATTTTCTTTTTCAGTCATTAACAAACATCCTAGGCACCTGACAGGAACCTGTTGCTCAAAGAAGAGCAAGTCATGCACCGCAGTGACAAAGTCTTTCCATATGCAGGAAAGAATAATTTCTAACTGCACATACAAGGATTTTGGTACTTGGTTTCTGAGAAAACCAGATCCTTTCCATTTTGATGAAGCCCTAGTTTTCTATCAAAACACCACATCACCTGCATAAATAGTTTGTATCAATTCTATGTAGAAATCAGTTAGGTGGGTTTGGGCTCTGAAGGTCATCAAAACTCGTGCAGAAAGCTGGATGTTTCAGTACAGACTCTGAGAACACACATCATGAGGTGCACGGAGAGCAGAACAGGCCCAACCCACTCTGGGCCTTGGTTTGTACCCACATGTGGTTCTACCATGATCCTGGAAAAGCAAGTTGTGAATGATCATAATTCTCTCAGTGGCACGCCGACTGTTGTCTGCCTTGTCTTCCAGCTGGATCACGGCTTTCTGGATGCTCTGTTTGATCATAGAGTCCATGCTGAGGAACTGTGAATGGAAAAGATTGGAGGTCAGTATATTGCCTAACGCTCCATCGCATTTGGTCTGTCAATTCCTACTTGACACAACGGACTCCCAAGTATATGTTTACTTCACCATCTCATCCCTAGTAAGTCAATCCTAACACTGAAAAGAAGTGCCAAAAGACCTGGCAAGGGATGGAGAAACAGGAAAAGAGATTCCATGCTTTGTGAAAGTTCACAAAAGGCTTAAATGTGCCTCCTCTGGCCTTGTGCTGGTCTGTCACAGGGTGGGGACCACTTCACCCTCAGTGTCTGACTCACAAAGACCTGCAACTACTTTTTTCTGTAGCAAATGTAGTATCCGAACTGGGGACCAGCATAACTGGATCCCTAAATGCCTATGAAATTTATTGTTTCCTAAACCAGTTGCTGGGTAATGTCAGGCAGCTGAAATAATAAAAAAGAAATAAATCATACATTTCCTTCTGGAAAAAGACCGGACTTGTCTGGATCTTCAAGTGCAGCAGATTCTTCTGGAGAACCTGAAATCACAGTCAGTCATAAGACTCCTTTGTAAAAAATGTAGAAACCTGAAAAATAGATACCTCTATCCAAAGGAAGCATCTGGAGTCTCTCAACAACCAACAAAGGATTGCAAAGCTGTCAATCTAAGAAATTTCAACATGGACTTTGTCCCCTCTGGGGCCAATTGCCCAGCAAGCAGATCTTAGTTTTGGTTGGCACCCTGTAGGAAACGTGAGTGTGTCAGGACAGGACGTGGAGTCCCTCCCAACTGCTCCTGCCTCCCTGTCTACATACATCCTGAAAACAATGGGAGGGATGTATCGAGTTGTCCTTGAACTCACCAGATCAGGAGCATTGAGCAGTTTTATTTGGGCAAGGTGGGCAGAAAGACTTGCTGGGAATCAGAGGGAATAAGTGTGTGTCTACGGTGTGCTGAATGCCACAGCAGTAGAGACAATTTACTATTGTAACTGAAGAACAAACTTAGGTACTCTGCTGCCTTACAGGCACAACTTGCAGACCAGGAGGAAAAAAATGCAGTGCTGTGAGGACTTCAGAAACAGCAAGTACAGTATGTCCTGCTGAGACCCAGGACCAGTGCCTTCACAAACCGCTTGATCTTGTCTCCAAAGACCACTTCATCTAGTTATAATTAAAACTGGAGACGGAGCAAATGTGACTCGGAGGAAGGGTAGTGGCGAAAAACAAACGGCTGGTTACCTGTTGCGAGATGCCCGTGGAAAGCGGTCATGAAAATCTCAGCAATAGTCATTTTGGCGAGCTGGCCCAGATTGGCTGTAAAGTTGTCTGGGGGCATCAGTTCATCCAAGTGGATCGACATCCATTCGCCTGAGGAGGCAGTAAACATGACAGAAATAGTAGTACTGGACATAACTCCTGTGAACAGTTGACCTGCTCTCCTTGGTGCACTACACCCACCCAGAAAAATCAATAAACTTTGGCTGCCCTAGCCTATAGCAGCCTGGATAATAAAATATTGAGAGATGGAAGATTTACCACCTCCTGTTTCTTTTTGCTCTGAGGGAGGACGGGCTTCTCTTTTATTGTTCTGTTCCCCCCTCCCCATATTCCCAGTGCTAATGGGCACAAATGCCCTAACTGCCATTCTCATCCATTGTCTAGGGAAGAAAATGATCCCATAACCCAAAAGGTGTTTGACTACCTTCAACATAAAGAAGTTTTTTCTTATGTTTGAATGGAATTTCTTGTATTTCAGTTTGTGCCCATTGCCTCTTTTTCTGTAATGGTACACCACTGAAACATCTGGCTCCATCTTCTTTATGCCCTCCCCATCATGTATGTATCTACAGTCATAAGATCCCACAAGCTTTCTCTTCTCCAACCTGAACTGTCTCAGCTTTCTCAGCCTCTCATATGAAAGATGCTCCAGTCCCTTAATCATCTTTGTGGCCATTCACTGGGCTTGTGCCCAGTCAATATCTCTTCTATACTGGGAAGCACAGAAATGGACACAGTAGTCCAGGGGTGGCCTTACCAGTGCTGAGTAGAGGGGGAAGATCACCCTCCTCAACCTGCTAGCAGCACTTTGCCTAATGAAGGCTGTGTTGGCCCTCTTTGTCACAAGGACACACCACTAGCTAATGTTAAACTTGATATCCACCAAGACCACCAGATCCTTCTCTGTGAAACCACTTTCCGGCTGGTCAGCACCCAGCCCATACTGGTGCCTGGGGTTGTTCCTCAATGAGCTTAGGACTTTGGGATTCCCTCTGTTGAACTTCATGACATTCCTGCAAGTCCATTTGTCCAGCCTGTCCAGGACCCTTTGGATGGCAAAATGACTCTCTCCTGTATCAGCCACTCTTCGCAGTTTTGTATCATCAGCAAACTTACTGCAGGTACACTCTGTCCCATGATCTGGATTATTAATGAAGATGCTAAATGTTACTGGCCCCCGTATCGATCCTCGAGGTAACACCACTAGCGAGTGGCCTCCAGCTGGACTTTGTGCTGTTGAGCAAGACCTTTTAAGTGCATAGAATCATAGAATCATAGAGCTGCCTAGGTTGGAAGGAACCTTTTAGGTCATCTAGTCCAACCATCAACCTAACTCTGACAAAAACCATCACTAAACCATATCTCTAAGCACTATGTCTACCCGTCTTTTAAATACCTCCAGGGCTGATGCCTCAACCACTTCCTTGGGCAGCCTGTTCCAATGCTTAATAACCCTTTCAGTGTAAAATTTTTTCCTAATATCCAGTCTAAGCTTCCCCTGGTGCAACTTGAGGCCGTGTCCTCTTGTCCTGTCACCTGTTAACCTGGGAGAAGAGACCGACCCAGTTCAAGAGGGACAGGGAACTACTGGAGCGAGTCCAGCGTAGGGCAACCAAGATGATTATGGGACTGGAGCACCTCCCTTATGAGGAAAGGCTGAAAGAGCTGGGACTCTTTAGCCTGGAGAAGAGAAGGTTGAGGGGGGACCTGATTAATGTTTACAAGTACCTAAAGGGTGGGTTTAAGGAGGACGGAGCCAGGCTCTTTTCAATGGTTCCCAGCGACAGGACAAGGGGCAATGGGCACAAGCTAGAACATAGGAAGTTCCGTTCAAATACACGGAAAAACTTCTTTACAGTGAGGGTGACAGAGCACTGGAACAGGCTGCCCAGGGAGGTTGTGGAGTCTCCTTCTCTGGAGATTTTCAAGACCCGCCTGGATGCAGCCCTGAGGGATGTGCTTTAGGCAACCCTGCTCTAGCAGGGGAGTTGGACTAGGTGATCTCTAGAGGTCCCTTCCAACTCTGAAGATTCCGTGATTCCGTGATTCCGTGACCCCCACCTCTCTACAGCCTCCTTTCAGGTAGTTGTAGAGAGCAATAAGGTCTCCCTTCAGTCTCCCTTTCTCCAGGCTGAACAACCCCAGCTCCCTCGGTGGCTTCTTCTGGACTTGCTGTCCAGACCCCTCACCAGCTTCGTTGCCCTTCTCTGGACCCACTCCAGCACCTCAGCGTCTTTTTTTGTAGTGAGGGGCCCAAAACTGGACACAGTACTCATGGTGGAGACTCACCAGTGCCGAGTACAAGGGGACAATCACGTCCCTAGTCCTGCTCACCACACTGTTTCTGATACAGGCCAGGATGCTCTTGGCATCCTCGGCCACCTGGGCACACTGCTGGATCAAGTTAAGCTGGCAGCTGATCAACTCCCCCAGGTCCTTTTCTGCCAGGCAGCTCTCCAGCCACTCTTCCCCAAGCCTGTAGCACTGCATGGGGTTGTCGTGACCCAAGTGCAGGACCCAGCACTTAGTCTTGTTGAACCTCATATCATTGGCCTCAGCCCATCAATCCAGCCTCTCCAGATCCCTCTGCAAAGCCTTTCTACTCTCAAGCAGGTCGACACTCCCACCTAACTTGGTGTTGTCTGCAAACTTACTGAGGGTTTGAGAAGCATTTCAGCTACTTGTCAGTCCAACTCACTGTCCCTACTTTAGTTTGTCAGTGAGGATGTTACAGGAGACAGTGTTAAAAACCTTACTAAAGTCAAGATAAACACCATCCATCATTCTCTCCTCATCCACCAAGCCAGTCGTCTCATCACAGAAGGCTATCAGTTTGTTCAGACTTCATTTCCCATTCATAAATCCAGGTTGACTTATTGCTTTTCATGTATTTGGAAAAGGTTTCCAGGATTATTTGCTACATCATCTTTCCAGGGATCAATGTGAGGCTATCTGGTCTGTGGTTTCCTGGATCCTTCTTCTTGCCCTTGCACAAACCCTCCTTTCCCTCCCACTGTCTCCCTGATCCAATGTAGCAATTTCAATCTTACCACTGTCAAATGCCAGGTAGCTGCAGCCTCCCAGAACACGCGGGACTTGAGTGGCCAGGACAACATGTGATGGGCCTGTGCCTGTTGATTTCCTTCTTTCGTCTATGATACAGTACCTAGAATCAGGACAGAGAGGCTAAAAAGTCCATTCTTTTTGTCTGTTGGGCAGAGAATCTCCCAAAGCCATTCCCTGCCTTTCCAGGTCTCAGGCAGGCCTTTTGGAAGGGCCAACAGCTCGAGGTGTGGCTGGTCTGCAGTGGTGGAAGGGAAGAGAGAAGCTCAGCTAAGCCCACCCCTGCTCTGTCAAGGACAAGAGCCAAGATGGTGTTGGCTACCTCAAGACTCATGCCCATTTATCTCCCCTACACCCTCTCCAAGCAATGACTTACTCACATGCCTCAGCAAGCTCTTTCATGACAGATTTCCCTCCCGGCTGAACACTGAATCTTTACTTTAATCTGAATTTGTTTTGTTGTAAGTATGGGTCTCTGCCCAATCATATGTTCTTTCTGGCAATCATGGGAATAACATTAGCAATATTTGCCACAAAAATACAGACAAATTATACAGCAAAAACCAGCACACAGACCAATACAGATCTTGCTGGGAAACGGGCTAAAATCCAGTATAGCTTTACTAGAAGTAGGACCAGAAAATTTCAAGTCCCTCTCTAGAAAAGCACAAATCCACACAGAACAAAGCATTTCAGGAGACAACAAGGATATGAACAGGAAATGTAGGTGAGTGAGAAAGGGGGTAAGAGGGATCATATTGAGAGAGGATGTGTCTGGATTGGGGAGTGTGTTGCTAATGTACTTCAAGGGCTTTAGGCCAACCTTATATAATGCTACAGTCAGTGATTTAAGCCCTCACTGGTGCCCAGAAGGGCTTAAGTCTCCTGAAGGCCAGTCCTGAGAGGCATCTTGGATCCCTAGGGTGTCTCAAACGGCACCAGATGTCAGTTTAAGTCCTTTAGTTTGATGACTGAAGGAAAAAAAGTCATCTGGTGTTAGGCCCTGTTTGGAGTAGTTTGTGCCATGTGAGTCAACCGTGCTGGGGGAAGGTGGTTTTAATGTGGGAAGGGTGTATAAAGCATGATCCCAGAATGAAGATGCTGTTTTAGACAAATGAAAGCTGAGATGTTAGGGTTCCTTTAATCTTAACACAGACTTGGAAATTTAAACTGCACAACATAGGCATGAGCGCACACACAGAGATATACACATAAAGATATACGATAACATCTGCAATGACTCCACTCAACGGGTCACTAAAACCAATGCTATATCGCATGGCTATTTGGCCACTGAATCTTACCTTACCGTTGCACTGAACTAAAGAAATATATAAGGAAAGAAGAAACAAGGAAGAATGTTTACTTGGCAGAAGCTAGCAGCCTTTTACTGTTCTGTGGCTCATCAAAGTGAAACTGGATGAGGAGCAGTTTCTCTTCTGATGATTGTGCAAAAAAACTCCTGCAGATAATGAAATGGACTGTTATTGCTCTATTCATCAAATGACCTCTGTTCTTTACCCTCTCTGCTCCCCCTCTCCCTCTTTCCCCAAGACTCCAATCTATAAAATTAACAAAGGTGAGAAGGAAATCTCTCCTCACCTGAGTTCCTGGCGGAAAGTGTATTCAGTGTCAAACTGGCTTAGGAAGAGGCAGTGGATTTTATTTTTAAGCTTAAGTGTCTTCCTTATCTCTTCTAAATCCCTCTCATTTAGAAGTCTTGCATGCGTAGATACCTGCAGTGAAGGACAAATTAATTCCAGGAAGATACAGTGCAGTTGTATTATCAACTGGGAAAATTGAAGTGATCCCCTTACGGACCTTTTCAAGTGCTTCCTAAAGGCAATACTCAGAAATGTGCCCTGCTTACAGGGAAGAAGGGTGGGAGTGTTGTTAACAACCAGAAAAACCCTGATTCCTTGTGCCAGAAGAGACTTAGACTTGAGCTGCATCCTTAGGAATGACTCAGATGCTGTGAGGCAGTGACTCCAAAGGAGTCCTGCTGGGACATTTGCATCAGCGCTTTGAATCTTGAGGCCTGGAAAAGCCTTTCCATGCAAAGTTATGGGCCTAGCACAACGGTCCCCATTTGTGACTCTACTGGGCTGACTGTCTCCCAAGGCTATGGGCTCCCAGTACTGTAGATCCTGTTTGGGGATTCATCTGATACCCTTTTAGGTGTCTCTATGCAACACAGGTTCCAGAGTTCCTGTGACGGTCACTGGAGAAGTGCTTAAGATGCTTTCTTTGGCACGGATTACAACTCCCAAAAATAGATGTCAGGGGGCAGTGGGCATGATCCAGGACCTGCAGCATTGTAAGAACCACCTAAAGTCCTGCTGGACGCTTGGTGGGATCCACACAGCATCACCAGTGGTGCTTGTCACTTGTCTGCAGGCAATGAATGATGCCCTGTGTGTCTTAGCCTTGAACCTCCAGAGCCTTCAAAGTTAGGAGCTGGCACCCACTGCTTGTCTGTTAGCAGATCAACCACATCTGGGTCAAGAGAGAAGCAGAGCCCACCTTGACTGTGGAGGACCACAAGGCAGAAGTCAGGCACATATGTGATACAACCGATGGGGCAGCATCCAAAGAGGACAGGTAGAAGCCCACCACTGTACAACAGTGGAACTTATCCAGTGGCTTAATGGAGTTTGTATGGCAACTTCCCTCTTCTGGAAAATAAGGACCGCTCTCACTGCTTTACACTGAAACACACGTACCTGCAGGCAGACCCCAGCAGTCCTCCCCTTCCTTGGTTGCTTGTTAACTGTTTCTCCCAAAACACTAACAAGGCTGTTGTGCTTCTGCTTGTGGAAGTACAAGTCTTGGATCTGCTCAGCATCATCCAGATGGGAGTATTTAAGGCGCAGGATGGAGTCAGGAGTTGCACACTGAACAAGTTTCCTTTTGGCAATGGAGAGCACTGTGTCTTCGTAGGGCTCAAGATCTCCCCAGGACCTGCTCTGAGTGCTCTCCAAAGCAACAGCTGCAGATGTGTCATTGCTGAAACCGATAAAGACATCCTGTTCCTTGGGGCTGAGCTTGGTGGACCAAACGTTGGAGAACTTGCTGCTGTCAATGGAGACAAACAGCCTGGCCCAGGACTGCAGGTTCTGCTTCAGCTGTTGCTGCTGCCAGTTCAGAACAGTGTTCATGTCCAAGCAGTGCTTCTCCAGCCGGTTCAGCAGTGGGGTGGGGAACTGGGTGTAGACTATGTTCTTCTCCTCTATCACAATGAGTCTGAACTCATCCTTCACACAGCTCTTCACTCTGTGAGTGCCAAGACCCAGGTCCACATAGTTATTTCCCCCCAGGCTAACGAAGCACTGGTTGAGTGCATCATAAAGGCTCTCATACAGGTTGTGTATATTTAGAAGAACAACAGGCCTGCCTGTCTCCATGCAGACCTTCACTCTGCTGACAGACCGGCATACCTGGGAATAATCTTGGTCCTGTGGAAAACCAGAGCCAAATATGATTTCACAGTTCTCAGCATCTATAAGCTGTGTCACCTGGATGATGTGGAAAGCTGCGTGGTTGGTTGTCAGCAGCAGGAGGTATCGAGACGTGAGTCCTGCCTGCTGCTTGCCCATATTTTCCTTCAGCAAAAGAAGTGTGTGGCTGGTTTCCAAATCAGGGGGAAGATACACCTCACTGATGCAGTTTCGGAAGAGCTCAACAGGACGGATATCACTGGAGCCTCCAAAGTTTCTCTGAATGGCCTTTATAATGATCTCCTCTCGAGAGATGCACTTCTTGTCCTGGGTGTAGAAAAGTATCATTTTGATCAAGCTGTAGAAATCACGGAGCCCAAAGAACTCATTTTTTTGTGTTTTTAGGACCTTGCAGTAGAATTCTGCCAGCAAAGGGAACAAATTCTCAATGCTTTTAAGGTGGGGTTGTGCAGCACAGATGCCCTTTGCAGTTTTAACTAGCTCTTCTTTGCTAGGGTCAGTTCGAAGTACAAGCAGACCTCTGTTCATTTTGGCAGGGTCTAGGGCCCAGTTTGAAATGCCCACAAAGCCAACTTTTTTGTAAGATTCTGGGGTTTCATCATCAACACATCCGTCTTCAAGAAGAGGGTGCAGTGTCTTCAGTGGCATCTCTGGTGAGTCTTCTGCAAGGCCGATCTCATCCAGGAGGACCACAGATGCAAACTCATCCAGATTCTTCTCCTTCTGGAACTGTGCACATTGTCGGAAAGTGGAGATGATCGCTTCTGGCTTTGAATAGGGACTACACTGAAAAGACACCAGCTGGATGTCCTTGCATCTTTTGAACAATGGGTTTTTGGACAGCCTGCCCTCCATGGCATCCACAGCAATGGTTTTAGACAGGGATTTTGAGCTTCCTGGCTTCCCAACCAGAAAGAGTGGAACTCGTAGGTCCATGCATATGACTATCATGAAGATGTTTTCCCTCAGAGCATCATTGCGGGCTACTGCCTCAGGAACAGAGAGGTTATCAAGAAATACCTCTTGGCAAAGCTCAATCTCTTGCTGCAGCAGGGATGCAGGGACAGAAAAGCATTTTGCAAGCTCCTCCAGGTAATCTTCGCGGCTCTCCAGAGATACATAATAGCAAGCTCCCACTGAAAGGACCAAGGCCCTTTGTGCATTATTTAAGATTGGCTCCCTTTTGTACTTCTTATCAATCTGAGGAAACAGCAGGTCTCTCAATTTATAAAACCAAAGCGTAATGTTCATGCAGCGCTCTATATCCCGAAGACTGGCAACTCTGCATTCGTCTTTCCTCTTCCTGAGAAACTTCTGTGAGGCTGAAATGACACTGGTAAAGATGTCCAAATTTCCAATGGTGATCTTGCCCTTCATGGCGGACTTTACAATCTCTCTGATGTACAGGCTCTGTGTCTTTTCATTCAGCTCTCCAAAATCCCAGACAAGAGGCAATAAGCTGGGTGGAAGGGGCTTGACCCGATACACCAGTTGTCGCAAAGGAATGTAGCCCAGTTTCTCCAGTGTGTCTTCACTTTGGACTCGGTACCCCAAGCCAGCTTTTTCAAGTTTCTTTATAGTTTCCTTGGTGTGCCTTCTGTAAGGGTTGCAAGCAGTTACTACTTTTAAACTGTCAGTGAGAATCTTCTCTCCATTTACACTGCGATCGCACAGCACCTCTTTGATTGCAAAGATAGCTTCTGATGTGTTGGCTTCGTCAAAAAAGAGTACAGTATCCACTTTGTGCCTTTCTTCATTGATACGCGCCAGCTCAATTGCCTGCCTAACTTTCTTGTGGATGGTCTTGGAAGTAGTGCCACCATGGACGCGTACCACCACCATGTTCTGAATGTCCCTGCCTGCCCTTTGCAGGCTGCACATGAACTGCACAAGCTTTGTCTTCCCACAACCTGTTTCACCCATGATGATTACAGGGATCCCACACTGGAATCGCAGGTGAATGGCAAGCATCTTCATGGTGTTGTCCAGTGTCAGCTGATACGATTCATCTGGATCTTGGGTGTAGCTCACACCAAAAACTCTGCAGAGGGCCTCCAGCTGCATTGTTCTGGGCAAGTCTTCAAAATTCTTATTGAAAGGAACATGCTGGGCTTTCAAAGTGCGATATAACTTAGCTTTGATAACATTCCTTTCCAAAATAGCTCTAGAATGGGCATCAATAGCATCCAAGTTATTGCTGATGTGGAAACCCAAGAACTCCATGGAGTCATTGTCTGCATGGAAGACTATATAGGGGTGTGACTCTTGTTCCCATTTTCGTCTTAGCTCATACTGTCTGATAATGCTGTTTTCCTCATCATCACTTTCTGCACTGGCCACACTTTCATCAGAGATGTCAAGAGAGGGCACGGCAAAGTCCTTGGACATGGTGATCATGAACTTTACCACAAATGTTTTAAACCCCTGGAAATCCTCTCCGACTGCTGGGCTACAGAAAACTGATTTCTCACACTTGCTTAGCTGAAAGTTTAGGAAATGAGTGAAGTTGCTAAGCTCGGTCCAGGAAGGGTTGTGTCTCCCACAGTACTCCAGTAAGAGCTTCAGGCACTCTTTCTCTGTCCCCTCAGTCCTTCCAGGGATGAAAAGGAAATGGTCAAGGTCTTCCTCCCTCTTATATCTGCTGAGGTACTGGTAAGACCTCTGGAAAGCTTCACTCTTTAACTTGTCTCTGTCAAACTGCTCCTCTTTCATTTCAGGAAGGCGACCAGAGTTGGGGTGCTCCAGCAAGTCAAGTACCCGCATTGGTGATACACATTTCACTGCAGGAAAAAGATCCAGGAACTTTTCTTCTGTTTCACTGGACATCTAAAAGAAAGTCAATAAGGAGTGCACAGATTACAATGACGACAGTTGCACAACCTTCTGCATTTGCCTACAGTTCAAGAGCTTTTTTTTCTACACACAAATAGGTCTGGAATCTGGGAAAATCATATGTAGATCAAATTTGTCCAAGCCTGCATGAATATTCCTAGACGGATATATACTGATGTGCCCGTACCCTGTAAGGTCCTGGTGCTGAGTGGATGTCCAATGAAAAGCTAGCATAGAGCAAACATGATTATGTGCACCCACCAAATGATCTGCCAAACAGACAGGTTTCAGCGCAGGGTACTCTCCATCTTCACAATGTCTTTCACTTCCAAATACTTGGCCAGACTCACCTTGCACTTGTGTCAACCTGGCAAAGGGAGCACACACAGCCCTCTTTGGCAGGGACCCTCACAGGTTTATGACCCATACCACGAAAAATCAAATTTCATTTGTTCTAAGCTGATCTTGTTAACATTGTTTAATGCTTCTGGTTCTTGTGCTGGAAGAGAGGGTGGATGCTTGCTCCCCATTCACCCTCTCCAGGCCACTCAGGATGTTCTAACTCTCCATCATATCCCTCATTTCCTCTTTTAGAATGTCCTCCCTCATTTCTCATATGGGAGACTTCTATTATTTTTTGAATATGTGGGATGTCTGTTACACCAGGAATGAACTGAAGAAAGCCCCGAGCCCCACACAGCACCTTACGTTTCCTGTCCAGAGTAGACACATGGTGAGACTGCTCATTTCTATGTAGATAAGCCATCACTCCAATACTGCAGATGAAGACCTGGTTATGTTAACCTCCTCCCTTACTATTCCTCTGACCTGCGCATCATCCCCAAATCAGTACCTCTTGTTTCCTTGTTCTGATAACACTTTTCCCTTTTGCCAGGTACTCAATCAAGTAAAGATGAGAGGATTTGCACTTCCAGACCAAGCCGTTGGGACTCTGGATGTGTCTTAGGATGCATAGGTCAATCAGCAGCCGGTAGAGACCTGTTGACACCTGACAGGGAAGAAACATTTGAAAATTGGTGAAAGATATGCCTATCAAAACACACTTACTCCACTACCCATGGCAGGTAGTAGTACCTGTAGCCAGACTACAGCTTTGCTCTCATTCTTGTGCAGGATTGCTATTCTAGCACACACTGAGACAGCTGCAACTGTTAATATGATCGGATGCTCAGTACTTCATAGCCTTCTGAGGTAGGACTAGGTCATCTGGATTCACCCTCTGCCCTAAGCCCACTACCTTTTATTTAAATAAAGCCTTCCAGAGGGGTATCAGACTGGATGTGAGTTGGAGAATCTGTTCCTTCTTCTCCCTGTATATGAGGGCTTCTATGTCTAACCTGATTTGTTTGAGTTCAGCCATCCTCCAGTACCCTACACTCTGATTGATACCAGTGTAGGAGGAAAGATTGCTTTTATGAAATGGGACCCATTTCACACAGCTTCCGCATCTGTGGGCATGGAACAAGGAAAATGCAGGCACCTAAGCTTCCAAACTGTACCCAGAACTCCTGTTGTCCACTTTAACTTTTAAGCACCTGCTGCTACTACTGTAGATGAGAATAAGCCATTCTTCTCTAAAAAAGCCTGTGAGGTCTTGGACACTCCACCTTCAACCACCAAGACAAAGACTCACCGCTGGTGACACATCAATGTGGAAGACGGTGGGTTGAGTTTCAGTCGGGAATTCTTCAACAGAGAGTAGCTCCTCCAGAAGGAACTGGAAATCAATCTCTGACTCCATCAGCCTAATGGTTTTGTGAACCATTGGTAAATCACCCAGCTGGGCACGGATCTTTTGGACAGTATTGTCCACAAACAGAGACTTACCTAAGGAACAGAAGAGACAGCCAAGATTCACCTTTGCAGTCAGTCTGCCCTTTCACATGCACAGGACATTTTTTCTCCCAATATCTCAATTCCCTCCAAATTGAGTGGCCAACTCTTAACAGCCTCTTTAGAACAATACCTGGGACCAGGTCCAAGTCACGAGGGATATCCTCCAAGTCTGTGCTCAGAATTTTAGCGGTATGGCTCATTGCAAGACAGAACTCATGCCCTGACTTCAGCCCCGTGAGGCTACCAGTACAGACATAGCCAAAAGGCCTGGATCCTGACCAACTTGCCTCTGATGTGCCCTACAAAATGTCAGAAAACCTTGCTGTCTAAAGAGACATGTCTTGAAAGGTTTCAGAAATGGTAGGAAGCATGAAACATCCTGCTGAGGCTTGCAAAGGGCCTACAGAACACTTGTTCCATCCTGGAATGGCAGGTGGAGGCCACCTGGGCTAGCCTGTGCTCTTTCAGAGGACATCTGGGCTTATTTAGGCAACTGACTCCCATTCTGATGGGAGTCTTGATTCTTGCTCTTTCCCATAGTCTCACACCACTACTTATTTCTCTCTAGATTGGACAACTGTAGCCCCCTGAAGCTTGTGTTTTCTAGACTGTGTTGTCATTCCCCTTTGGTCCCTTTCCTGGTGGCCTAAAATCCCTCTTGAAATTCACTACCCAAACCTAAACATATGAGGAGAGTGGAGGGCTCTCCATTGCATGCCAGTTTCTTCTCAAGGCCTCCTGGTTTGAGACATGACTGACAGTAGGACTACTAACACCTACCCATTCCTGCTTGATTTGAAAATATGAACTTCACGTTCTGCTGATAAGGCTCTTCGAAGGCCTGAGCAACAGGGGCTGTTCCACAAGGCACTTTGAGATGTGTGCTCAGGTATGCCTGGATTTCTGTCTTAGAGCAGCATGGGATAGTAACTTTGTAGGTGTCAAAGGCTGTGATAACATAAGAATTGTGAGCTTTGGCATTGCAAAAGATAATGAACCTGTAGTCAGGGACTGTAGAAGATTGCAGCAAGCGAAAGAAGTGGAACTCCAGTTGTTTGGAAACTTTGTACACTAATTTCTCAGCACCCAGCAAGCAGTAGATTTTCTGGTTTTGTGAATCAGATGAAAGAGCTCTCCTAACAATCAGCTCCACTTCTTCCTCCGTTGTGTCAGGTGTGCACACCAGGACCTCATCGTATGTTGGGAGGGGTTCTGTCTCGCTGTGCCTGTAAATGGAGAGCATGTAGAGTAACATTTCCTCTTCTTTACACAAGATGAGAGAAGGTTTCCTGGCTTCAAGGCCTACTGGTAAACTTCTCTTGATACATGTGGTTTCAAGAGCTGCTAATTGCTTCAGTGTTTCACCGAAGACATCCAGGCTGATGTATTTGTCTGACACAAGGCCAGTGAATTTCTTACAGTAAGCATCCCAGAGCAGATTCACCTTGTCACAGATGGATGGCAAACTCTCAAAGGAAGTAGTTAGTTCATCTTTAGCAAGAGAGCTAAAAGTTGCCTGGTCAACATCTCTGTTCTTGTTTTTAAACTTCCTTGACTTCTGCAGAAACGCTTCTCGCTGTTCATCATATAATTTGCTCAGGTTTTCAACCTCTTCCTTGTCATCACCTCGTTCAAAGGCAAAATTCATCAGCTTCTGCTCTGTAATGTCAGAATTTTGAAGGCAGCTCTGCAGGGCTGCCTTTGCCACTGACGTATCGTAGCCAGATTCAGCCAGGCTTTTGATGAGCTGGGGAAAACGAATGACATAGTCATGCCAGGTAACGGACCCATTGCCTCCTGCTGATGTGTTGACAGAGTCAAGTGGAGTCATGAGGGCTTGCTCCAGGGCTTTTCTAATATCTTCTGCTTTAATGTCATGCTTTATGACAGAAAGCCTATTAAGAATCTGTGGCTTTATTACACTATTGTGGGCTTTGGCCAGTTGGCTACATAAACAGAAGAGCTGGTGTGCAGTGAACAGGTTGAGAAGATGGTAGGTGTCCCTTTGAGTCTCCAGATATTTCTTCCACTCTAACAGGCAGTGCTCCATTGCTTTGCAAAGGCCATCCAGCTCCTCCAGGACAGGTCTGGTGCTCTGAACAAGGATGCCAGCAATTCCAAATTCTGTGTAAACTTTTACTCTGCTTTGAGGATTGCAATAGATGTCAGCCTTCCAGTCTATGAAGAGGATATTGCCAACACTGAGAAGCTGCAGGTACAACTTTCCAACCATTTGAACTTTTTCCAGGATCTGTAACATGCCACAGACAAAATAAGGAAATGGATTATCGTGTGTTTTCAACAGCTACTGAATACTTCTCACATTACATTTTCTTCCAAAGATCTATTAAAACCTGCTAAGCAGAACCCCCCCCCAAAACTTATTTGACTCAATTTTTATGTACAGCTTCTTCTCAGGATACATTTCTTAGCCAAGGACATGACCTGGAAGTGCATGTTTTCCTGCTACTCTTCAAAAAGTTTTTCTGCTACTCTTCAAAAACACTGGTTCCATGTAGCACACATCTACTGGGGGAAGGAGGTCCATAGATGAAGGACAGCTCCATTGTCTCACCCCTAAAGATTATGATGAACTGTATCACAACCTCAGAATCACCACCTTTGAAATATTTGGCTCTTGTGAGGTTTCTTCATTTCTGACTGAAGCACTACACTGCCTACAATTGAGATAGCAAACAGCTGAAGCGGTTCTTAAGGTATGTAAGAGAACACCTCACTTCAAACACCTGAATAAATTGCATAGGAAATAAGGGAAATGTATTTTTGGTATGTGAAGCATCTGGCTTGCAGTGGGACTTCCATCACACCCCTGTAGCTTCCTGTTTCTCTTCATTCACCGCAGCAGGAGCTTAGATGGCTTGCTTGGGTAGAGATATACATATAATTAACATGCAGGCGAGGCCAAGATCTCAGAGAGTCAGACTTCTACACACTCCATCATCATCACATTGCAAGAGAATGTCTGTATTTATAATTTGCCTTACACGTGAGATCTGGGAGTCTTCTACCTCTGTTCGTGAAGAGTCAGAGCTAAAGGTGAAGGATGAGTCTCCATGAAAGAATTCTAGCAAAAAATCTCAAGCCTTATGGCCACTGTTTTCCAAGCACATATTGGTGTTGCATTGTGGCTTACCTCCACAAAGCGGTTCGCCTCCTCTCTGCCTTGCTCAGCTTTGGTGGTGATCAACATAAGCTTGTTCTGGAGCTCTGTGAGCTGAGCCAGGTTGTATTCTTTAGCATTCTGATCTGTCTGAGATTCTTCCTCTGTGGTGTCCTTCAGCAGTAGCACTGAAACACAGTCCTCAAGGGCAGCCTGGAAAGCAGGTAAGAGGATCAGCCCCGCTCTACTTCTTCTCTATGTAATTCCCCATCCTTGTGCAATGGGTCTTCAAGAATAGTAGCGCATCCCTGCATATCACAGCCAAACATAAAGTTTTCCCATGTCTTACGATGCAGATCATTCTTTCCCCCTTCTGTTGTGCAGGGCTCACTCTTTCAGAGTATGCTGCAAGCACCACTCTCCATGAACAATTGAGCAGCAGTTCTCATTTTAAATCTTTCCCTTTCCTTTTTTCACTTTCTGAGTGATCAGAAGACTTCTTTTTGGTATTAAAATATTGCTTCCTCTCCTCCCTGGGGACAAAAAAAGCCTGTTTTGCCTTGAAAATTACCAAGGCTTAATGGAAAATGTGACATGAGGTTGTGCTTCTTTCAAACCTGACTAGAGATGTATTGGCTAGCTGACATACTACTTAGAAATGGATTTCAAGCATGTTAATTTATTTGGGCAGAAACAATCCCCTGAAAAGCACTCTTCAAAGTGTGGAGAACCATTACCTTGAATTTTTGAGGTGCTGAGATGACAAAAATCCCTCTGCTGTTGATATCTCTGGCTTGAGAGATTGAGGAACGCTTTATGGAGCCATGACAGTCATGAACCATCTTGATCCACTCTCTGTTATCACAAGAATCCTTCTGTTAAAGAAAAAAACAACACAAGAGAATGAAACCTCTATAAGGATGATTTTGGAAAGAGTGGGGTTTCTTGTGCCTGCTGCGGCTGAAAAGACAAAGCACAGCTGTTGCACGTAAATCTGCATCTACCTTACTAACTTTCTGAACACCAAAGCCAGTGAGTAAGTATTTTGTGAAGCTGCTATTCTCTGCCAGTCTTTGGCAATTTGGAAGAAGGGTGTCAGTGGAATGGTATCCTGAGTAGGATGCTACAGTTTTTGTGGAGAGAATTATTCAAGACAACCCTAGACTAGACTTTACTAAAACACAGAGCATTGGATTCTCTTTCTTCTGCAAGTGACACCTAATGGGTCTCCTCCATTTGCCCTCACACAGGCATTTGAGGTCTTTTAAGGTGTTCCAACTGGACTTCAGTCCCAAAGAGCACAGATTTCTTATAGGTCTTGCCTTATATCCACTACGCCCACTTGGATGTCTTGTCGCTCCTATGGCATGGCACCAGACTTTGACAATTCTTTCTTCCAGTACACATCCAATTAATTTTGGAACATGGGATTTGCAGACTCACCAACTTCTTGGGCAGATTATTGTCTTTTTCAGTGGCTTCACTGACGGATGATAGGGCCGCAAAGAACTGTTCAAATCCAGATGTGGGTCTCAGGTCAAATATAATGGGTGCTGAAGCAGCCATGGCATCACGGAAGAACCGCACTTTGTCAATATCTCTGTCATTTTCACCTGCAGAAATTGACGCCAGGTCCACAAATACAGGGATTTCTGTTTTATCTGAAAAAAAACCCCAACAAATAAAAGATCCAAAAACGAAACACATAGTTGAGGAGTTTCATAGCTGAATCATAGTTGAGGTGTTCACATAGTTGATTCATGCAATGCCTCTGGCTGTTGTGACAAGTAGGGACAAAGTGATCCCTTTCTATTGCCTCTCTTATCTGATGACTATTACATCCAAGTACAACTCACCTTTTATTACAGTTTTGATCCAGGAGACAAAGCCTTTCCTTGTGCATTCAAGTAGTACCCTCAAAAAGTCCAGCGTCTCTTCTGGAAGGTTGCTCAAACTATTTTTCACCTTCATTAAATCCTGGGTAAAGTAATCAAGTCTCTGATTCCTGAATTCTGTCTCTTCCTGCAAAAAAACATTAAGACATACTGGTGTGTGTCCCTTGGTAAAAGAAGAGGGAAGGTAAGCTCTGCCTCTGCCCCACACATCAAAGTTTCATCAGCCACTCAGGGTATTTTCTGAAGGCTTAGCTCCCCAGAGACCTCCATTCCTCTCATCCAATCTATTTCATAAGCCTGTTTTGGCTATTTAAGTACAAGTCCCTGCAGCAGAGGCACAGAGCCATGATATAAATCTTGTCTAACATCTGCATTGAAGTCCTGATCACTAAAAGGACCTTTCCACAAAATTTATAAGGTCTGCTCCAATTTTAAATTTCTGGGGAAACCTGTCCAGAACATGGAAAGCTATCCAAAATACAAAAAAGTTACAGAACACCCAGCTGCTCCTTGGGAGCAACCCATGCAGTGCCCCATCATTGCTACCATAATAGAAAGGTTATGACAATATGAAACTTTAGCTTTTCCAGGATTGGAGCAATCAGGTTTGGAGACCTGTAAAAAAGAACATGTGGAAGCCAAATGAAGAATTACTGGAGTTGGTAAAGGTAATTAGGTTGGGACCTGTTATTTAAGTCCTGGAGTTTTTAACTCCTGGTTCTGCCTGAAACTTTCCGTGGAGGTTGTGGAAGATAATACTTCCCTATATATTCCAAATCACTTGTTGCAGAATTTGGTAGCTGACAGATACAGATGTCTGCATCCGTTGGCCTCACACAGTTGCCTCAGATGCCCTTGGGCATCTCTAATGGCACTGGGAGCTCATTTGCAGACGATCAGGAGTCTGATTAAGGGTGAGCTGAATCGCATTCCTGACTTATAAAGGTGCCAGGCTAAAAGAGAGACTGCTACAGCAGTGAAATTTATATTCCAGAAGAAGAATTCCACTATGTCCAGTATAATTTAGTTAAAAGTTAAGACGCACAAAAGCAGAGGTTTCCCATTCAGACCTGCCAACACAGAAGCCACAAGAGCACTCAGTATAAGCCAGATATCCATGTGTGTTCTACTTACACATTTTGTTAGGTCGCTGAGAATCTGAAAATTTCCATTAAGCTCAAGTGTCTTCCGTAGTTCATCTATCATCTTGGCAGTGTTCACCACTGTAGACAGGGTCAGGTAGTTTTGAATCTTCTCCATGGCAGCATCTACCCAGGCAGCTTCTCCACTCCCTTTCCCTTCGGACATCTCCATAATTTTAAACTCCTTTTTGAGTTGACTCTCATTTGCTAACTGCTTCTCAAAATGGCTCTGCACAGTCCCAAGGGTGATGGAAAAGTCTTTGAGGGCTAGATAGGTACTCTGAAAGTCGGCAATGGCTGGCCTATAAATGTTTTCTTGCACATCTTCTATCAAGAGAATTTTGCCTTTAGGGATTGTGGCCTTGATTTGCTCTGCTTTTTGCTTCCACAGTCTCAGAAAATAATTGCTTTCCTCTAAGATACGAATTTTTTTCATCATGTCACTGTATTTAGCAAGGGGGTGCAATCGAGGCGTTTTCTTCTCACCATTCATAGAAAATATGCTTACAGATATCTGATCCTTAAAACTTCCTGTTTCACTGATGCTTTTAGACACAGCACTTTTATCCACTAAACAAGATGGAAACAAAAAAAAATTAGTGCATTTCTCCAGCTAGAAAGATGCTTACCCTCTAAGCATTAAAATATTCTGAACCTGTCTACAACGCCAAAGAGGAGGGGTGTGTGTGTGTGCGCGTTTGTTTCTGACAAAGTTCTTGGGGAAAAACTGAATCCAAGATCAACACAAAAACAAATGGTGGGCAAAATCAGCTACTCCATGATGAGGAAGGGAGCCTTCAAACCAAGGTCTTGAAACTGTGATAGTGTCTATATTGTTGGAAAACAACTCAGGCCTGAAACAGAGGTTGAGGAGGCTTACTCCACCATTTGGCCCACCCCAGCTGGAGAATCACTTCTATTGATTCTTGCACCCAATTGGAGAACTTCAACACTGGGATTTGTATAGAATCATTGAATCATAGAATCTTCATGGTTAGAAAGGACCTTTCAGATCACTGAGTCCAACCATACACACAAAAAACCCCTACAATCCCTGCCACTAGAGCATGCCCTGAAGTGCCAAATCTAGACGTTTCTTAAATACCTCTTGGGATGGTGACTCAACCACCTCCCTGGGCAGGCTGTTCCAGTGCCTGACCACTCTTTCAGTAAAGTAATTCTTCCTAATATCTAATCTAAACCTCCCCTGCCACAGCTTCAGACCATTTCCTCTGGTCCTGTCATTCTTCATCTGGGAGAAGAGGCCAACCCCCACCTCTCTCCAACCTCCTTTCAGGTAGTTGTAGAGGGCAATGAGGTCTCCCCTCAGCCTCCTCTTCTCCAAGCTAAACATGCCCAGCTCCCTCAGCCTCTCCTCATATGACCTGGTCTCCAGAACCCTCACCAGCCTCGTAGCTCTCCTCTGGACACTCTCCAGCACTTCAATGTCCCTCTTGTACAGGGGGGCCCAGAAGTGGACACAGTACTCGAGATGAGGCCTCACCAGTGCCGAGTACAGAGGCACGATCACTTCCCTGCTCCTGCTGGCCACGCTGTTCCTGATACAATTTGTTCCACTGTCCAGCAGGAAGAGCTCACTGGGTGAGTCTTCCCAACCAATATACACTTCTGCTCCTTTTTGCTATCTCAGTCCTTCTCTTCTAGATCCCAGATCTTGTCTGAAATTGTTCGTTCTGTCTGAAATGTGCTTTCCCCCTACAAACACTTGTCAAACTAGGTAATCCAACCTTATATGTCTCTCAGAAAAATGAAAAATCTGGCACTGTTTAATCTTCCCCCCTGAAACAGATTTCCCACTATACTGAACTCCTTCTATATAAAAAACCCTACGAGACTTTCCCCATTCCTTTTTTCCTTAAAGACCCCCTGCTTACTCTCTCCTCCCAGCTACTGCTTGGCAGTAGGCAGCTGTGCAGCACCATTTCCTAGTGCTCTTTAGTTTTAGAGACAGCTCCCTGTTCAAGAACCACATAGGAAACCCCATCCTCTCAAATAGAACGGGATGGTACCTCCTATCACATCCTTTATGCTGTTGCACAGATGCAGAAATGAGCATCTCTGCTGTTTCTGCTCTTCCAATTGGTCGTATTCCTCCCTTCTGACTTTCAGCACTGTTGCTATGCAGCTGGAGACAGAAGAATCTGGGGAAAGAAATAAAGAAAAAAACCCATGCCTAGACCTCAGATATAAAGGATTTTTGAGAAAATCACTTGAAAAGGGAGAAGACCTACAGGAAACATAATCACAGACATTAAAAAAATGCATGCTTGAATTCGCACAAAAGGGTGTGTCACTTGATCTAAAAGCAGCATCAACCCAGAGCCATTCTGACTTGATCACAGCCAAAGTCTAAAACACTCTGAGACACATGGATGAAGTTTATCATTGCAGAAGAATTTGAAAGACGTTTCTTCCAGGTTTTTGTAAAATATAGGAGGATTTTGGAACTGGCCTGTGACCTTAAAGTTTATTTTGTAACCAGCATAAATAGCAACAGGTAAAAAAACCATTAGCACGCTAAACTAAACTAATCTGAGTGGTGTAGTTGACATGCCTAAGGGATGGGATGCCATCCAGAGGGACCTGGGCAAGCTCCAGAAGTGGGCCCATGTGCACCTCATGAGGTTCAACAAGGCCAAGTGCAGGGTTCCCCCCTGGATCAGGGCAACCCCCAGCATCAACACAGGCTGGGTGACGAAGGGACTGAGAGCAGTCCTGAGGAGAAGGACTTTGGGGAACTGGTGGATGAAAAGCTGGACATGAGCAGACAATGTGCTCTTGCAACCTAGAAAGCCAACTGTATCCTGGGCTGCATCAAGAGAAGTGTGTCCAGCAGGCTGAGGGAGGTGATGCTGCCCCTCTGCTCTGCTCTGCTCTTGTGAGACCCCATCTGGACTACTGTGTCCAACTCTGGGGTTCCCAGTACAGGAAAGACGTGGACCTGTTAGAGGCGAGTCCAGAGGAGGGACACAAAAATAATCAGAGGATTGGAGCAACTCTCCTATGAGGACAAGCTGAGAGAGGTGGGGTTGTTCAGCCTGAAGAAGAGAAGGTGCCAGGGACAGCTTATAGTCCTTTCAGCCTTTCAGTACTCAAAGGGGGCTTATAAGAAAGATGAGGACAGGCTTTTTAGCAGACTTGTTGCAATAGGACAAGGGGTAATGGCTTTAAAGTAAAAGAGGGTAGATTTAGACTATGTATAAGGAAAAATATTTTTACATGATTGTGGTGAAACACTGGCACAGATTGCCCAGAGAGGTGGTAGATGCCCCATCCCAGGAAACATTCATGGTCTGGTTGGACGGGGCTCTGAGCAACCTGATCTAGTTGAAAATGTCCCTGCTTATTGCAGGAGGATTGGACTAGATGTCCTTTAAATGTCCCTTCCAACCCAAACCATTTTATGATTCTATGATTCTAATAACACAAATACAATTCTATAAATAAATCATAAGAACACCACAATATTTTAATTGCTATCAATTGTACAGCAGAATATTGTTTTCTGTCCATCATAGCATTTAACAGGGCTTAAAAATATTTTCTTTATTCAGCTTTTCGATTTTTTGCCTTTGTGTTTATTCTCTTGCAGAGAATTTTTGGTTTTCAAAGAATCACAGAATGGTCAGGGTTGGAAGGGACCTCTGGAGATTATCTAGTCCAACCCCCCTGCCAGAGCAGGGTCACCTAGAGCAGGTTGCACAGGAACACGTCCAGGCGGGTTTTGAATGTCTCCAGAGAAGGAGACTCCACCTCCTCTCAGCCTGTTCCAGTGCTCTGCCACCCTGAAAGTAAAGTAGTTCCTCTTTATGTTTAGGCGGAACTCCTATGTTCAAGTTTGTGCCCGTTACCTCTTGTCCTGTCACTGGGCACCACTGAAAAGAGCCTGACCCCATCCTCCTGACACCCACCCTTTAGGTACTTATAAGCATCGATAAGATCCCCCCTCAGTCTTCTCCAGACCAAAAAGACCCAAGTCCCTCAGCCTTTCTTCATAAGAGAGATGTTCTGGTCCCCTAATCACCTTCATAATGCTTTACTGTAGCGTCTCCAGCAGTTTCCTGTCCTTTTTGAACCAGGGAGCCCAGAACTGTGATGCGGCCTCACCAGGGCAGAGTAGAGGGGCCAGATAACCTCCTTGACCTGCTGGCCACACTCTTCTTGATGCACCCCAGGATGCCATTGGCCTCCTTGGTCACAAGGGCACATTGCTGGCTCATGGTCATCCTGTTGTCCACCAGGACTCCCAGGTCTTTTTCCACAGAGCTGCCCTCCAGCAGGTCAGCACCCAACCTGTACTGGCGCATGGGGTTATTCCTCCCCAGGTGCAGCACCCTACACTTGCCCTTGTTGAATTTCATAAGGTTCCTCTTTGCTCAACTTTCCAGCCTGTCCAGGTCTCACTGCATGGCGGCACAGCCTTCTGGTGTCTCAGCCACCCCTCCCAGCTTTGTGTCATCAGCAAACTTGCTGAGGGTGCACTTTGTCCCCTCATCCAGGTCATTGATGAATATATTGAAGAGGACTGGACGCAGTACTGACCCCTGGGAAACACCACTTGTCATTGACCTCCAACTAGACTCTGTGCCCCTAATCACGACCCTCTGAGCTCTATCTTTCAGGCATTTTTCAATCCACCCCACTCTCCATTCATCTAACCCACACTTCCTAAGCTTCCCTACGAGGATGCTGTGGGAGACCACGTCAAACGCCTAGCTGAAGTCAAGCAAGACGACATCCACTGCCCTCCCCTCATCTATCCATCCAGTCTTGCCATCATAGAAGGCTATCAGGTTAGTCAGACATGATTTCCCCTTGGTGAATCCTTGTTGACTACTTCTGGTAGCTTTCTTTTCCTCCACATGCCTTGAGATGACACCCAGAACGAGCTGTTCCATCATCTTTCCAGGGATGGAGGTGAGGCTGACAGGCCTGTAGTTTCCTGGGTCTTCCTTCTTGCCCTTTTTGAAGGCTGGAGTGACATTGGTTTTCCTCCAGTCCTCAGTAACCTCGCCTGTTCTCCAGGACCTTTCAAAGATGATGAAGAGCGGCCCAGCAATGACTTCCGCCAGCTCCCTCAGCACTCGTGGGTGCATCCCATCGGGGTCCATGGACTTGTGGACATCCAGTTTACTTAATTGATCTCTAACTTGATTCTCCTCAACTGAGGGAAAGCCTTCCTTTGTCCAGGCTTTCTCTGTTACCTCCAAAGTCTGGGACTCCCGAGGGCTGGCCTGAGCAGTAAAGACTGAAGCAAAGAAAGCATTCAGTGACTCCGCCTTCTCTGCATCCCCTGTCACCATGGCACCTGTCTCATTCAACAGCAGGCCCACATTTTCTCTAGTTTTCCTTTTGCCTCCAATATACTTGAAGAAACCCTTCCTGTTGACCTTGACATCCCTTGCCAGGTTTAATTCCAAGAAGGCCTTGGCTTTCCTTGTTTCATCCCTGCATACTCTGACGACATTCTTGTAATCTTCCCGAGTGGTCAGTCCCTTCTTTCACTTACTGTAAACTTCCATCCTCTTTCCAGGTATGGAGGTGAGGCTTTATATTTTTCTTTATATTTTTCTTTATATTTTAGATACCTTTCCAATAAATATATTTTTTATTTGCCCCATTGAATAGGAAACACCCCACGTGGAACTACTGTTTTGAGAAATAAATTTGGAAACTGTGAGCTTACCGCAGATACAGAGTATATTCTGAAATCGCCCTTGGTATTGCAAGATGATGTTCAGTATGTTGCAGGGGATGTCTCCTGAGAAAATGTGGTGTCTCAAAAAACAGAAGAAGTCGGAAAACTTGTACAGCAGGTTTCTTGCTTTTTCACTGATCTGATTTTGAAGCTTGTCTTTTGATTTTTCTGTAAAAGAGATGAAATCTAGTGATAGAACAGTGCTTTTCAAAGCAGCAGTTTCCCCATTGGATTTATTTTTAACAGACATCCCCAGGAAGAGTTAGCAGCTTCGCAGCACCCTGCCTCCAAACCATGAATGGCAAGGGGATGTTACAACCATCTTTGCGGACTGCACAGATTTCTTTGTTTTCGAATTAAGTGGCCAACACTAGCATATCGGAAAAAATGTTGCTTTGTTCCCAGTCAATGTAAAATAGCATTTTTCAATTGGTTCAGGTACATAAAAAAAAAATGCGTATTTAGAGGGCCCTGCTTCATGCTGGAGACAAACCTCTGGGGTGCTTTACAATTTGTATTTCTGTTATTTTTTTCATTTTCAGAGACTAATTTTTGTTTTAATATCTTTCATTTAAAAAATGAAACACTTCCCATGAACGTACAACAAAACACGATTTCAACTGGAAAAAGAAATTGAGACACTTCTTAGTTTCTGAAATGAAACATAATTTTTCCAGGATCTGTGAATATTTTGTCTCTTTCATTTTGTGTTGGCAAAAAACTTGGCAGATGTTTGAAGAGAGCTGGTGAAACCACATATTCTTTTCTAGCAAAAGAAAGGACTTGATTGCAAACTTCACCCAGCTCCATGGCTGAACTTTTTTTGGTGTGGGATTTCAATGATACATGTATCAGATGTTGTTTGGCTTTAAGAGCCCATAAAAGCACACTGTCAAAACAAGAATTTAAAAAAAGCCACTCTGTGGGGAACTCACCACCAATGCAGAGGAGATCATAGATCACGGAAGAGCTGAGCAACTCTGTGAGACCTGGGCCCGTGCTGTCAACAAATCTGTCTACTTTTTCCAATGTGCTCATCTTGTCTGAGAATATTTTCTCAACAACAGCAGAAAGCACTTTCCTGGCAGTTGACCTGTTTGTCTTGAGGAGTTTGGAAACCATTTCTCCTAACATGGGGTCCTGTAAGGACAAGAAATTTCTCCTCTTAGCTGTAAATGGGTTTTGGAGAACCTGTACCCTTACAGAAAATTCCTCTCCCACTCCATTAACCCACTGAAGGCCAAATAAGCACAGCTAGCAAAGTGGGTTAGATCAGCGTGGTAGGAGGTAGAAACTCTCAGTTGTGTAAGAAGGGAGTTTAGACAGAAAGTCTGTACCTCACTTGTCTCCAAGTATTTAATCCTTTGAACGACTACATCTGTAAAGCAGCTCTCCAGATTTGTATTCCAACACTTGTCCTTCACGAATTCCTGGTAGAATTCCATAATTTTTCTGCCCTCTACCTGCAGGAAGGAAATGCTTAAGCTGCAGTTGCTTTCTTGGGCCTTGCCAAATATCATTGGTTTCTCACCTTGGTGGAGGAGTTATGCCCCTCTACACCAGCAAGGAGCTGGCTGCTTCAGCTCCCATCAGCCAAACACTGACTGGGACAAAATAGAGCATCCTGGGGTCAGGAGAAGTCTGAGCATCACCCCCCTTCTTGGAGTTAAGTAACCATAACTTACTTTCTCCAGCCACCTTTCAACTATGCTGTATATCAGCCTTTGCCATTTCTGCGTCCATTCCACACACAGGATCTCAAACGAGAACAGCTCATGACACATCTGTGACAGAAAAGCAAAGCTGGTCAACTGGGCCTCAAGGTACAGACAGACCTTCCAGGGTGAGTGGTTATCCCTTGTGTGGGTTCTTGCTACTCACACTGATGTTCTTCAGGAACTGTCTATTTAACATGGATGGCCCAGGCAAGGATTTTTCCAGCCAACCCGTGATGTGATATGCAAACTCACTGAATCTTTCTGAGCCAAACTCCTGAAATCCCTTGGGGAATAAAAAAAAGAGAGAATTGGCAGGGAGAGACAGATTCTTTTTTTCACTCTGGGTTTTGACCCTTAACTGCTGTGTACAGAGTGAAAACAAAGTCCTTCCCACAGCTATCAAGGTCCTCCAAGAAGAGGCTTGCACACTCTGAGATGCTACCAGCTTTGGTAGCAATTTTTTTGCCACTTCTCTGTCCACGCGAACCCTCCTCATCTGCCCCAGCACAAATTCTGACAAGGTTAGAATAAGTAACTGAGAAAGGTAGCCACATGCTCTGCTGTCACTCCTATAGTTGGCCACATTTGAATGAAGCAAACCTGAACTCCTGGCCCTTCTCAGCTTAAAAGACATGAGTATATGTCTTTGTGAAAGCTATGGGTGTTGTTTTTACCTGATTTGCTTGCAACACATCTGATTTTGCAGCAAACACCTGAAGTATCCGTAGCAGTGACGTTATCAAGCTAAATGGCACTGCATGCCAGTGGTTTAAGGAAAACAAAAGAAGTGCATATGTTGAATGCAGACACTTCAAGGCATCCTTCGTAATTGTGGTCTTCATCAGCTGCTCCATACCCCCCAGCAGGCACCTGTGGATACAGAAAAGCACTGTACATCTCTTGTGCTAATTCTAACAATATAATTCAAAAAGCAGTCCACATAGCTTTGAGCTTATCATAGAATCATAGAATCTTCATGGTTGGAAAGGACCTTTGAGATCATCGAGTCCAACCATACATGCACAAAACCCCCCCCTACAATCTCTGTCACTAGAGTGTGCCCTGAAGTGCCAAATCTACACGTTTCTTAAATACCTCTAGGTATGGTGACTCAACCATCTCCCTGGGCTGTCCTTCATTTGCTGGACAATGCTATGCAATCTCAGCCAACCAGAGCCACTTACGTGTCTGAATTTGGCACCAAATCCCACAACAGGAGATGAAGGTATACTGTCTGACAGGACAGATTCCCCTGTGGACCCTCTTCTCACATGATACTCCTCAGGCCCAGAGGGGTTTAAAGGATCATGACATGTAACAAAGAAAATTACTATTACCTCCCTTGTTCTGCTCAACCACAAGCCTAGCCATTCCTTCCCACCTCCTCCACTGAGGTGTCCTAATATTTCTCCTCTCAAAACGTTAGCACTTACAAGTCCTTGAACCAGAGTTCCATCCTTTCAGCAATGTTGTTCACAATTCCATTCAAATCCTTTTCCTGAATAGAGGGTAAAAACATACACTGAAAACAACTGTGAAAATCCGTCTGTTCCAAGAGCTGAGGTGGTCTTCTAGGAAAACTGGTGTGAAACCTTCAAATAATTATTTTTTACTAATTTTTGATTAAAAAAACCCACAGCACTTCCAAATGGAAAGGCAGATCTAGATCCTATTAAAACAATCACTTCAAACCCCAGCTATCTCCAAGATCTTTGGAATTCAGAGGATGGTGTGGGAGGGCTTAGCTCGGATGTTTTTCAAGTACAAATCAGAGTGTGTTGGGGGTAAGCCATATAATAAGCATCAAGAAGTAGACTTTAAGTGGAATTCCTCTCCAGGGCCTCAGAGGATGTTAAAACATTCTAGTTAAAACAGAAGTGAGAATGACAGAAAGTAGGTTCCCACAAACAAGTCCTACTTTTATTTAAAAAAAGGCAAGTTAGAACTTTAAGTTCCTTCTTTCATCCTTTACAGCTTTAAACAAAGTTCCAATTGTTTGATCGCCCTGGTGTTCATTTTGGGTACTGCTTTTAGTGGCAGGATATAAAAATTGCTTAAAGATTCTGATTAACGTTCACTTGATACAGTATTTGCTAGTCATTTTCCAACAGGCCAAAAAACAATGAGATCCCCTTGCCCACTTCACTCGAAACATGGGTATTGAGCTCTCACTCCAGGTTTCTATGATCCAACCCCTTTGGATTTGTTGAAAATTTCTTCAGGAGCCACAGAGACTGTCTGGCTCACCTGTACAAAATTGCACAACTTTCCATAACCAAGGACAGAAACACCAACAAGAAGCTGATCTATTACTGTGTGTATTGTCTGCCTTACATGCACTTGGGATGGTTTAGAGACGACTCCAATGATGCGATGGTGCACAGTCTCCAGAAGGAGCTGAGGTGGAAGCTTGATTTGGAGCAGGGGGTCCTTGGTGAAATTCTTCAGTGCCAACATCTCCAAGACTGCTTTTGCCAGTGGAAAGCTGCTTTCAATGAATGACTTGTGAATCTCTATCATTGCCAGGACTTTCCTATGAAAATAGACCATCAACAGCAGATGCATTTTGGAGAATCAGGAGGCACTTTGTACCATTTTGTGTGCTCCTGTGGCTGGCAAATGTGGCCCTGGACTTAAAGAAGAGGCTGGACACTGAACGTGATATCTGGGATTTCTTAGCAAGTGAATTTACACAGTCAGACTTTTGATTTTTTGAGGATTTTAAAGAAGAAATTCTGTGTTTGAGACTTTCAGTCCAGGGGACACCATCTTAGAATCATAGAATCATAGAATCTTCATGGTTGGAGAGGACCTTTCAGATCATCAAGTCCAACCAAACAACCTACAATCTCTGCCACTAGAGCATGCCCTGAAGTACCACATCTAGATGTTTCTTAAATACCTCTAGGGATGGTGACTCAACCACCTCCCTGGGCAGGCTGTTCCAGTGCCTGAGCACTCTTTCAGTAAAGTAATTCTTCCTAATGTCTAACCTAAACCTCCCCTGCCACAGCTTCAGACCATTTCCTCAGGTCCTGTCATTATTGACTTGGGAGAAGAGGCCAACCCCCACCTCTCTCCAACCTCCTTTCAGGTAGTTGTAGAGGGCAATGAGGTCTCCCCTCAGCCTCCTCTTCTCCAAGCTAAACATGCCCAGCTCCCTCAGCCTCTCCTCATGTGACCTGGTCTCCAGACCCCTCACCAGCCTGGTAGCTCTCCTCTGGACACGCTCCAGCACTTCAATGTCCCTCTTGTGTTAGTGCACATACGTGCCTTTGCTCCCTGTCCAGTTTGCCTGCAGATGGGATATTTTGGAGTGACTCCACCTTTCTCCCTGTGAAACAACACCCAAATGAGGATCCAGGGGTAGTTCTCTCCCTAAGGTTACTCCAAACAGACAGACTGAATGAGACTGCACAGTCCTCAGCTCAGTCTTCCCTTCTTCTAATTTGCCTTCCAATACCCTCCTCTTCCCCTAATTAGAGCCCAGGGCAGGAGTAGGATGTATGAGAAAGGCAATGGCTTGCATCCTAGGGAAGAAACACAAAGTTTCTGGTGGCTGAAAGTCCACAAGCCGAAACAACAAAAAGTTATTCTAACAGTACAACAGCTTATTTCCCTGACCCAGTCTGGATTCTCTCTCCCTTTCAAACCCACCTCTGCATTTTTTCATCATCTCTCAGCTGCAAGAACTGTTTTGAGGGAATGAATTGTGGGAAAAAGGGGTCCTCCATCTTCTCTGTGATTGCATACAGCAATGGAATTAGCCAAATGCACAAGGTGATGTCTTTATTACTTAAGCAGATTTTCTTCACAGCTTCAATGTAATTCCTGAAAAAAAAGGAACCCCCGAAAATCTTCATCAGTGGTCAGAGGTCCCAAACCCACCTCCTAGGATTGTTGTGGAATCTGTGTGCTTTCCCTAGTGCTTTTGAGCCCAATGGCATTCATCTTGCCTACATTTAGATGCATGAAGATGTGTGAGAGAGCGAGAGCTTGGATCTAGAGACCTTATCAGCAAACATCCATGTACAATAAATGAATCCCACCCCAGCTTTCACAAAACAGTCTCCCTCCATAAGTTTTATGTAGCAAAGGAAAATCAAAAGAAAAAAGAAAAAAACTCAAATGCTATAGTTTATATCAAAACAGCATGACAGAATACAGTAATCTGACTTTGTGATCTAATATATCCATTTTTGTAAGACTCAATTCAGCGATCTATGCAAAATTGTCTAATTCCCTTTGAGATGTCTGGGACATCCAAGATAGACCTGCAGCCTTTCAGACATGAACCAGAACTTCTGGGAGACATTAATCTTTTCAAATTGTCAGCAAAAGGTTTGGTGAGATAGCACATGGCATCTAAAATGATAACTGAATTTCAAACCAATCCTTGCCAAAAAAGAGGACCTGTGGCTCTCCTTCCATTGGAGACCTGGTGGAGTGGGCAGACTGCACAGGTTATGGCAGCCAGTGGCAGAAATATAGCTAGGAAGCATTAAAGTGAAGGGGAAAGAGTGTTGGGGGACCACATTCCACCACTATCTTCACATAATTGCTCCACAGAGAAAATGGCCCGATGAACTGAATGACTACAGAAGGATCTGTAACTCAAGAAAGTAGCATGACACTTTTAATTACCTCTTTCCTCTCAGATGGTTGAATTTGCCTTGAAATGTGCCGATGTTCCGGAAGAGTTTTTCAGCCTTGATAATTACATCTTTGCTTAGTGGGATGTTATAACAGCTTGAGGTGTATAAGGCAAAAAGCATCCCATCATCTTGATGCTCTTCACTCTCCAGGTATTCAATGATCTTGTCAATGAACTTTATCATGTTATCATGCAACTGGACAGTGAGAATAAGGAAGGGGAGCTTCACCAAGACAGATAAGACAACTTTACTTGAGGAGATGGGAAGGGTTCAGGGAGGAGGATGGAAGATGCAAGTTGCTAAGAATCATTATTTGGAGGAAAAAGCCTTGCAATTAGAGCACTTACTTAAAGACAGGTTCCTGTCTTTGTGACAGCTAACAAATTTCTTGGCTTCCATTGTGTCTCACTGCCCTGGCACCACCCCGGGGAGAATGTTTTCCTGGCTGTCGTAAGTTTACCTAGTAATTCTTATGTGCTGAATCCACACCACCACCAGGAGCCTACTTGCCACCCATTCTAGGATGCTCAAGCCCTACCACAGATAAAGTACAGGTAAACAGACCTTCAGTCTCCCAACTGAGGTGAGAAATCAAAGGGAATCAAAAGGAATAGTGGAGATTCTTTCAGAGGCCTAGCTTGTTATAGGAAGGAGTATGACTCCATGATTGAGAAACCAAAAGGGCAGATAAACTACTTTCACCTAAAAGAGATGCAGCACCTGTCACTCAACGCCTATCATTGGGATTTCCCTACAGATGACTTGCAAGGTATTGCTCTGCATCCTGTGTCGCCCAGGTGTATTTCAGGCTTTCCAGTATATATGACCTCTCAGGATACAGCCACAATGTAAGACAACATCCCCACCTAGCTGTTTCTGACCTAGGTACCCAGTCCTCTTCTGGGTATACCCTGCTGACTACCTCTGAGGCAAGCCCCAGACCATGCCAGGTGGATGTGGCACCTCAGCTCAAACAGGGCTTTCATTAAACAGCACTGGTGGGTCAAGCCTGGCCAACAGCCAAACACCCACCAGGCTTCTCACTTAATCTCTCTCCTGGGGGCCAGGATGAAAACAGAAAGGAAGTGAGAAGACTCATAAACTGAGATAACGGCTGTTAAATAGGGAAAGCAAAATCAGTGCATATAGACAAAGCAAAAAGAAGAATTCATACACTACTTCTCATTGGCAGGCAGATGTCCAGTCCCTTCCTGGTGGCAGGGTCTCAGCACACATAATAATTGTTTGGGAAGACAAATGCTATAACTGCAAACTTAGAATCATAGAATCATAGAATTGCTGAGGTTGGAAGGGACCTTTAAGATCATCAAGTCCAACCATTAACCTACCCTGACAAAAACCATTTTTAAACCATGTCCCTAAGTACCACATCTACCCTTTTTTTAAACACATTCAGGAATGGTGAATCTACCACCTCCCTGGGCAGCCTATTCCAATGTTTAATAACCCTTTCAGTGAAAAAATGGTTCCTAATATCCAGTCTAAACCTCCCCTGACATAACTTGAACCCATTTCCTCTTGTCCTATTATTGTCACCAGGGAGAAGAGGTCACCAGAAATTGGAAAGAGCAATGAAAATAAGGTCCAGTCTTTTGATATTCTCTGGCTGTGGTTCAGAACCCTCCGTGAATTAGAGGTAGCCACAGAAATTTCTCTTCAGAGGTCTGTCTACCTGGGAACGGATTGCTACTTCGGCTTGGTGTATACTCACCACGTGGTGCGTAAGATCAGTTGGAGAATAGGGTTCACCTTCTGCAGCATCCCCGAGATAGATTTTGAAGCTCTCTGTGTAGATCTTCAGTTTCCTTTCTATATCCTTAAAGCCACTGCCCTTCTGGAGCCTGATGATCCGGAGAAATTCATCTGAAAGGTATTCTATGATACCACAGTTGACTGACTTTTGGGGCATTGTTGATTTGGATTTGAAGTAATTCTTTTTTTCATTAAAATGGCACTTCATGTTTTCAAAAATGGTCCATGTTCCTGGGGAGGAATCAGGGTTTGTGAATGAACTTTCAAATCTATAAAGGATGAGTCTTTAACTGGCCTTTAGCTAACAATACCAATTGCTTTCTATGAATGCCAAGCCCAGCTGAGCCATAACTGAACCACTAATGCACAAAACTCACCATGCATACTTAAATTCAGCCCTAGAGATCTCACCTGCTTTTTAGATGGGCCTGGTGTGCATAGCCCATGGCTGATTCAATTGCCCCCAAAATAGGTGTCTACTACGTTTTCAGTCATCCTGGAATATTCAAAACACCTACATAGGGTGGCAGATCTGACACTGGACCTCCAGCTCACCTGCACCCTTCTGGAATGGCAGCTGAAGGCCTGATGGTAGGTGCAAAGGTGATTCAAGGCTTCATTACATACTCTTTCTTGCCCAACAATGAAAAGTCTGAGTTTACTCTGGGAAAAAGTAAAATAACTTAAACACTTTCCATAACAGTTTGTGTTTGTGTTATATAAAGAATTTGTTTGTGTTGAATAAATAGCCTATAAGCCTATGTGTCAGAAATCCTCACAATAGCAATGCTTCTGCTGTAGGAAGAAGGTGCTGCCCCGCTGCGAAGCAAAACAAGGGAGAGTTTATATTCATCTGCTGCATGCAAGAATTTGTTGGTCAGACTTCACCCCAGTCTTACCTTTGAAGGACGTACAACACTTACCGCCTGCTTTGATCTCATCCTTGGGAATGCTTAGGACTCGGTGTAATTGACTCTCTATATTCCTGGACTCCGTTCCATAAATATGCTCTAAATCACACGTTCTCATTTCACAGTCAGTTGAGAGAACATTGTTAATGATAGCATATTTATAAAAAATTGGTCCTCTCTGTAGGTCAGAAATGGGTATCGTTGCACTGCCCGTGATCCATTTTTTTCTAGAATAGAATAAAAAAGAACATGAATTAGTTACTACACCATAAGAAGCTTCCATCAGTTTCAATCCCAGACGGACTTTGGCTGTACAGATCAGTTCATGCAGCAAGAAGGAGCAACCAGCATTCACATTCAAAATGCAAAGTTCAACAAAATGCCTCTGGCCTTTATTATGGCAGACAAAAACTTGATAATCTGACCTGAGCTTGAAGGTTTATCAGACAGGAGAGAAATAAAAGTAACTGGTAAGAAGTCACGATGTGAACAACTCTGGTCCTAGCCAAAGCTGCATCTGCCTTGTAAAAAGAATGGGAAATACATCTAGAGATATTCTTGCTGAGTACTGCAACTGTACCAGAACTGAGGTGACTCCATTCACTCCATCTTCTCTCATGAAAGCCATCTGGTGACATTTGAAAAGCTCTGTAATGTTTTAGACCTCCATACAGATCTGGCAGATCTGATGCAGGACCTACAGAAGTTAGGCTTAACACTGTAACTCACTTCTACAGACACCTGAATTTAGGTGTCTTTGTCTGGAGTTGAAGCCCAGACTGGGACCCTAAAGTTGGGGTGAGCTATATGCTTTCCAAAAATGTGACATCAACATACACTTAGGCATGATTTTTACCTTTCTGCCAGAACAGCAAATTGCTGGTATTGTCCAGGTTGCTTGTAAAAAGCAACACAGATCTTGGATGTCCTTTCAGAATATGTGGTTTTCTTTGACATTACAGCAACAAACTCTAGGGTCATTGTTTCTTCTCTTGTAAGTCTTCTACCGGACACATATGGATTCTGCAGGCAGCTATTGGGAGGGAAAGAAATACTATAAGGTCAACATCAAGCCTCCCTCCACCACTCCTTCACCACCTTCACCTGATCCCCTCAGGACTTCAGGGCAGCATTCAGACACTCACATGCATTTCTCCCTGCCTCTGGCTGCAGCTCCTGGAAGAGAAGTATCTTCTGCATTGTTTCTTCCAGTCCTGTACAAATATCCTGATTACCATAAAGCATTTACAGCAGTCCCAGCTGCCCACATGCAAGTATCAAGCCACTGTGTGAATAACTTAGATACAGACAGCATGCTGTACACCAACCGGCATTGCAAAGAGACAAACCCCTGTCCTGGAGGGCCTCTACCTGTCTCCATCTCCATCTGCTGGTGGAGGAAGGAGTTTAAGACTGGAGTAGCGTTACAGTACTAAAGCCACACCTCCTCCCAAAGACAGCTCTTCTCCCAGCAAGCTCACAGATCTCAAGCTCATTGAGGTCTGATGAGAAATCCCACAGCACAGATCTCCACATCAACAAACCTGCTATTGGGTCCTAGGTTTTCTTTGCTTTCACAGTCATCTGCAAGTGAGGAGAATGTGAGTTAACATCAGCACAAGATACACCAAGCCAAGAAAAATTAGAAGACAGTTGAGTACTGGGAATGGGAGAGAAGCTCTCGAAGTTAAAATCCCCTTTTCCAGTTAGAATCTGCTGAAAGGTCTGAGCTGGGCCAGCAGTCACAGAGCCCAGATTTCCACCCTAGTGGGTAGACTCATCAAAGCCAGCTAAAAACTGGCATATCTAATCCAAGCCAGTTACCTACATTTAGCAGAGACAAGTTAACAGTAGTGCATGGAAATATCATTGAAAAGGACGAAAGAGAAGCACATGGAAAAGAAGACAAAAAGGACTGATCTAGGGCAGGGCTTGCACCAAGTTTTATGAAGTCAGGAAGCTCTGATTCCTGCTGCTGAAATTCTGCCACATTCTGCCCCTTCCAAGGAAAACCACCCAGGAACAAACTTGCCTGGGTCAAACTTGTGCGGTAATTGCAGATTGTGCCTGCAACACGATGCTCAGACAGCCATCCAGCCTGCTGGCAGCACCATAAAAATGCACACATCAGCACTGCTCTTCCCCATTGTTTCGGACTAGCATACAAATGTAAAAGCAGGGTGTGTGTCCCCAAAGGGGACAAAGTTTATTACAGGGCCTTTAGTGCAAGTTGGGGCATCTTCTGCTTCTAGTTCTGTGGACTTCCTGATTAAATCCCTGGCGTAGGAGGTAAGAGACTGGCTGTCACATGAGTGTGACATGCTGCTTCTTGCAGATAGCTTTTCTTTGGGCCTAGGGAGACTGGACAGAGTTCACCATCTTTTTTTTTCTTTTTTAACCAAATGAAGCAGCCTTTTTTTTTTTTTTTCTTTTTTTTTTTTTCTGGTAGCACTGATGGGGTATCACCTTTATATACATTTCCTTTTAAATAAAGTTCAGGTATTTTAAGCACAGTCATAGAATCACAGAACCATAGGGTTGGAAGGAACCTCTGGAGATCATCTAGTCCAACCCCCCTGCCAGAGCAGGGTCAGGTACAGCAGGTTGCACAGGAACGCGTCCAGGCGGGTTTTGAATGTCTCCAGAGTTGGAGACTCCATCACCTCAAAGGTCACCTTCAAGGGTCACCAAAATTCACAAGACAAGGAGCTGGAAGACTTCAATAGGCAAGTACCATCCTATAGTTAGTTTTACTGGGCTTTCGCTTACTGTGTAAAGGAGGAAGTTGCTAGGTTGCAGACATCAGGAGTGAGCTGGTGGCTGTTTACATTGCCTCCACCCGCAACATTTCCTCTTACCTCCTTTCTCACGTAGAAGGTTGCTGCTGCCTTCCTGGACAGACGGAGGCACAGGATGAGGTTTCTCTCTGCTTTCATCCTCTGTGTCTCTCTCTGCACTCTCCATTGCAGCAGCTCAAACCTGGGCAGCCAAGGAGAAAACTTCAGCAACAAGACTTGCAGCTTCAAAGCCAAAGGTCTAAAGGAAAGGTTAAAAGATCACTAAGATCAGCCTGAAAAGCCCAGGTCTGGTCATTTTACCTCCCCCTCTTGCCCCATGCAATGAGGAGGAGAACCTCATGTAGTGGTTACAAGCCCACTTGGTTTCAAACCCTTATTCAAGCCATGTAGGGGTTTGCCAGCACCTTTGTGAATGCTCAGAAGCATGGAAGCATCAGATGTTTTTTAAAACCTCTTTTGGAAATGCAACTTCATGGGCCTGTTTTGAGGAACTTCTATGGACTGGGACTTTCCAGGTGAACCCAGTTTGGCTCAGTCCAACTCTGCCTTGTGAAAGCATAGGAAAAAGAGCTGAAATTTCTGTCCTGGAATCTTTCTCTGTTCACTGCTTCACCCTTTTTCTGGTGTCCTCCTCTTCCTCCTCCCTGATACTGCTCTCAGTCATATTGTGCATTGCAATCCTCTCTCTCTCTGCAGCTTAGTCTCTAAAAAGCTTAAAACTTGCTCAATCCCTTTCCCATGCTTGCAGTTATTCTTTTTTCCTCCAAAACAGCGAAACTAGAAAGATATTCAAAAGACAATTAATCTTTCCTCTTTCCTGACAAGTATTTCTCTTGTGATGCAGGAAGGGGTGAGAACAGCACATTTTGAACAGCCCTGTAAACCCTCCTGCCTCCACTTCAGGTGCACGGGGAGACCAGGAGCCCTGTTCTGGCCTGGCCATGAATTAGGACAGGGGAAACAGAGGCAGAGGGTCTCCCCTTGCCCTCACCCAGATGGGGAGGGTCCCTCGGCCCCGCGGTATGCCCGGGCAGCCTGAAGACCAGAGGCTGGAAGGGGTGGCTGAGGCTCTGCATGGTGAGCCCCAGGGGCCAAGCCGGGTGGGAGAGGGCGGGTGAAACCCCAGGGGAGACACGGGGCTCCCTGGAGACCCTGCGGGGTGAAAGCATCTACAGGAATATCTCCCCAAAGCCTCCCGCTTCCCTTGGGTTTAAAGCCTGCAAAGGCAAAAGCCCCTGGCAGGACCCTGCCCCAGCCCCTACCTTGTGCTGTGGCTGCCTCAGCTGCATCTCCCCACCAGGCCGGGCTGTCGCCGCCTCTTATACCCATCCGGGTCTGCCGCCTGCCGTTTCTCAGAAATCAGTGGAAGTGAAAGAAATGGTCAAGAGGCGGTGGAGCGCTGTGTGTTTCCCACTGCAGGGTGGAGGAGGAAATTGCGCAGCAAGAATAAAAGCCAGGGCTCACAGGGATGTTAGCTCCCCCCCCGCCCGTCCCCAGCGTGTGTGGCTGCCCTGCCATGCCGTGGAACAGCACTGGGCTTCCCTGGCACAGGGTGTCGTGTGGGGGTGCCTCAGCCCCATGGGTCTCCCCCTGCCCCAGGTATCCTGAAATGCATCAGACACACAGATCCCACCCCCCTCCCACAGTCCCTTGGGTTCGCCAGTGATCCCACTGGTGTCTCTGCTCCACAGATCCCCCTGTGGCCCCAGGGATCCTTACCCCACAGATATTCCCCCACCCACATGCATACCCCTCTGTGCCCCAGGGATCCTTAGGGTATCTCAGTCCTACAAATACCCTTGTGCCTCCAGGGACGTGGGGGCTTTCTCCTCCTCACCACCTCTCCAGCTCTGGCTGTCCCCAGGACCATGAGGTCCCTGCCATGTGTCCCGTGCGGTCCTTCTACATGAGTCTCCAGATATTCTTGGTGCGTCTTATTCTCATAGATCCTCTCATGGTCCAGGGTCCCTCAGCCCCTCCCTGGTTCAATGGATGATCTATGTCCCAGCCATGGCCTTCTGTCCTTGCACATGGGGCTGAGAGCCAGAGGTTAATGCCCTACTGCCCAGCACGGTGGAGCAGTGCCAACTGAAGAACATGCCCAAGGCCACCAGCAAGGCTTACATCAGGAGGGCATTAGGCCCTGGGGCTGCTCAGGGGTGATCCTCAGGTTGCTGTGGGGACCCCTGACCTGCAGCCTCCCCTGCACATCCCTCGAGGTCCTGACTGGCAGCCCTGGACAGGCTCAGCGGGTGACCCAGCGCATACTTACCCACGGTGGGTGACACGGTGCCTGGGATGCTCCACAGGCGACCCAGGTGCCTACTGAAATTAGACCTTTGTAGCATTGTGTTTGGTCATACAAAGGTACAATTCTGTGAATTCAGAAAATTCAACTTTGCCTCCTTCTGAAAAAGACAAAAGATAAAATGTTGGTCCAGACCTTGCCTCCCCACTCACAGTCTGTGCCCCAGTCATTGCAGCACAAGGTTTACTTCTTTTCCTCTTCAATGACTCAGAAAGAAGTAAAAGAAATTATGTCAATACCTGAGAGAGAATAGCAAATTAAATATGAGGCATTCGTAAATTCATCAGAGTGTAACGGCAGCTGACCTGGGGAGCTCCTCTGCACTTCTGAGCTTCCAACCCAGGCGTGGGCTGCCCCAGGCCCACAGGTGGTGAAAGGCAGGTGCAGAGCTGGCTGCCAAGACCCACTCCTGGTCCCCGGGCTCACAGGTGCCCTCTGGTCCACCACTTCTGATACCTTCTGCCAGAATGGGATCTGCTGTACCTGCCAGTCAAACTCAGAGGAAAGGCACTTCTGGGATCTTCAGGTAAAGCACACAGGAGCTGCCAGTCTGTCACTGAAAACAGCTTATAAGAAACAGAGTTGAAAAATTGCCAGTATTGACTTTTTTTTCCATATTTGCTACTTTATCCAGCTGCAAGGGTGAGAAAGGAAGAACACTGAGCTTGAAGCAAAACCAGAGCATTATAATGTTCTCTTTGAACATATGTCTGCATTACTCTATTGAAGCCCTGTTGTGGTTTGGGCTGGACTGGTCACTGAAATGAACAGATGATCTCTGACCTCTCTCCCTTCACAGAAGGGAGAGCATCTCCCTTCAGGGAGAGGAGGAAGAGAGAGAAAGAGACTTATGAGTTCAAAAGAAACTAAACTACTTTAATGAAATGTTAATAAAATAATAAAAAGAAAATAGATATATACAAAACCATATTGAGCTCCCAGGATGACAATCACATCGCTGGCAGGCACTGGCAAAGTCCCAGACTACACTCGGTGATGGACGGGAACTGGATTCCAGATCTGGATTCAGGAACACACGGATTGGGATCAAAGGCAGATGAACAGACAGAGTCCTCCTTGCTATTGAAGAAAGAGGGTTGACCCTTTGATCCCTCAGCTTTTATACTGAGCGTGATGCAGATGGGATGGAACACCCTGTTGGTCAGTCTTGGGTCACCTGTTCTGTCCGCTCCTCTGCGCTCTTCTGCTTCCAGACCTCCAGCAGGGCAAATAACAAAGTGAGCAGACCTTGGTTGTTACAGCAATAAGTATAAGCAAGAGCCTCCCTGCAGACCATTCCTTGGCATGAATTAGAAACAATCAAGCCTTATCTGTGTTAGAAGCGGACAGTGTCTGACAAATATGCTGTTAATTTAAGAGAGGTCAGTTAGTTAGAAGAGGCTTAAATGAAAAGTAAAATTATTGAAAAGAAAATTGGTTCTGTGTTACCTCAAATCAGGACAAGCTCTTGCTCAATTTACATTTTAGGGTTTATGCTTTTCTAAAGCTTGTATTTCAAGTCTCATTCTTTTCCTTGACTTTTTTTTTTTTTTAAAAAAAAAGAAGCCAACCAACCAGCTCATCAAAAGAAGACACTAGAAAAGTAAAATTCCCCTGTAGAGTTTTCAGTGTTTGAAGCCCTAAATCCTGCTGAGAACCACAGAAATCAGCATTACAATACATCATTTTAAACAAGCTCTTTGCATCAAGGGATTCTGCAAACAGAGCAGCAGATATTACAGAATATATTTTGCTGCTTTCCTTATCAAAAAGCAAAGATAAAGCCTGGTTCTGTAACATAAACTACACTGTCTACGAGAGCATTGTCTCTGTTAACTTTAAATTGACATTTGCCTTATCACATTATGTTATTTCATCACTGTGCCAAATTTTAAGAATAGGGAAATATTCCAAGATAACATGTTAAAATCTGTATCATTATTCCAAGTAGCCCATATGGTAGCCTATGCGCACATCAACTGAATGACCTATCATTTTTATGTCCTTTTTATTTACTCAAATCATTCTCGCTTGAATAATCCCTTTGTGCGTGTTTACGTGGCAAGGGTCAGCTAGGAAGAGCTCTTCTGCTGGGGTTTTCAGGGAGCAAAGTTATTTAGTCCTGGTGATGGGCTAAAGTAAGTACTTACAAAAAGTCTGAGCCCCTTGAGCTAAAAGAGATTATGTAGTTTGATATCTTATCTCCTGATTTTGTTACGAGCTGCCACTTTATCTTACCACCACCAAAAGCAATACTGTGGGGAATGATTTGTGTGGCAATGGATACAAATTAGCTGACTGAAATAGCGCAGCTTCTTGACATGGGGCCTTGGTAGGTGTCAGCCCTTAAAAGGTTTTCAGCTCTGCAGAAGTACAAGTAGAAGAAACTAGGTGCCTGAGAGGCCCATATCATTCGATGTAAGTGAATGAATTGTAGGATAGGATGATATATGCAGGAGCTAGCTCTTTATCGAAAAAAGATTAAAGTGATTTTGCTTATTTGAAAAACCTGCCTACTGAATACGTGGTGTTTCTGTAAAGTTACAATGCGTGGGCTTACTTAGGAGGATTGGTTTTGGGTAGCAACCAAGTGCAAGCTTTAAGCTGTAAAGTAATACTACTGGAATGTCAAAAAGTGTGAGAGACACGATTAACCTGTAAGATTCAGATAATGTACTGCAGAAAGAAAAACTAGATCAGGAAAGGCTTGAAAAAGATTAATGCAGTGCAATTAGCATCTCACTTTGGCATGCCATGTTAGAAAGCTGAAGATTACATGCCATGACAGGTCACGAGCTAAGGTGGTTATGTTTTATCCCTTGATGGAGAGCTACTGCTTTGACTTAGTAATTAAGAGGTATTAACTCATGCCTGTGTTCACCTTCTGTTGTGTGAACATAGGACCTCCCAAAGGAAAATTTGAGAGAGAACAGAGACAGGACAGAAATAACACAAAATACGTTGTTTAAACTTCCTGTAAAGTTTAACCTCTGCTCTCTTGAACAGGCCAGCTCCTGCCACACACACACCACAGACAGCTTAAATATCCCCTGTTCTCACCAGTCAGGAGTTGGGTCTAGAAAACACAATTCTCAGGCCCCTCTTACTCCCACCAGTCTTTGAGAGGGTTGAGGAGTCACTACCGCCAACTGCTCGGCTTCCTTCTCTTTCCCTTCACTTTTGGTGATTTCAGTCAAAGTTCCATGCCTAAATATCATTGAGGATATGGTCCCAAATCCCCAAATGCCTCTTGAAAATGAGCTTTTGAAACCGGTGTTCATTGCATGTTTCATTGAAACATGTAGCAGGATAACCCTTCATTTTCCTCATAAAAAATCAAATCCTTCTTGATTCGATACAAGTGTAGACTCCAAAATAATTATACTTTAAATTATGAGTTTACACTTCTGGAAAATCTGATGTTCCTTTTTTTTTTCCCTGAGGTGGTTGATTTTGTTCCTTCCCCCCCGCGGCTCCTCCTCCCCTGCACTTTTCTTTTCTTATTTTTCTGGGGAGTGAATGTTACGGTGTAGTAATGCTGCCTGATGTCTGTACCAAAGCTTAAGCAAAACCAAATATTTCCAACTGAGATATATGAGGCTCCTGATCTAGGGACTATTCTAATCATGGTGATGCTGTCACAATCATTTTACTAAACCATCAACAGGGAGGAAGAATCATTAAGAATGACTCTGAAGAGTCAGGAAAAAAACCCCACCCTAAAACATTTTGCAAGGCATAATATTTGTTTTAAATAAAAGGAAATGCCGCCATGGCAATACTGTGTTTAAAATGCTGTGAAGAGTCTTTAATAAACATCAGAGACATCATAAGTATCTCTCCCTTTAATGACCGCTGATTAATAATTATATGGAGCTTATGCTGAATATTATTTGGGCAAATTAGAAATTCTGCCTCAGGCCATAAGTCACTGTACTCCTGGTGCTGCACAAAATGGATGTGTGTTAAACAATGACAGGATCTGATTCAAAATGCTGAAAGCAAGCCAAAGCAACTGCTCTGTAAATCATCCCAGGGGCTTCATCTGCAGGAGGAAATTACAGGTTTGCAATTGCCCCACAGCACAGCTGTACTAATAGGTTGTGTGTGAGTTACGTGATAAGCACAGAGGACAAATTTTAATTCTCGAGCTTCTTGCCTCTCTTGGGTAAGGTTAGAGGATGGAGCTAAAAATCCCTGTATCTGGTTTGTGGCACCTTGCTTTTGATAGACTGACAGCACATGTAAGTAATGCAGTAGTGCATACAGTGGTGTGCACTCAGAGACCTCTCAAGCAGTACCAGAGCTCAAAGAGAGAGACTTAAGCGCTGTTTCTGAAAGATCTTGTGCAGGCCATGCTACACAATTTTCATAGCTCATTCTGAAGCTTATCTAATTGTCAGTATATTCTCTCCTTATTCTTTGCTTACATTGTGCTTTACAACACTCCCTAAAGTTTTGCAAAATATTCAGAAATAAATCATTAAAATTCATACGCCAAATTTAGAGGTTAATCGATAAATTGCCGGTGCAATTTATCTCTCACTGCATGGCGGCACAGCCTTCTGGTGTCTCAGCTACCCCTCCCAGCTTTGTGTCATCAGCAAACTTGCTGAGGGTGCACTCTATCCCCTCATCCAGGTCATTGATGAATATATTGAAGAGGACTGGACCCAGTACTGACCCCTGGGGAACACCACTCGTCACTGACCTCCAACTAGACCCTGTGTCCCTAATCACGACTCTCTGAGCTCTATCTTTCAGGCATTTTTCAATCCACCCCACTCTCCATTCATCTAACCCACACTTCCTAAGCTTCCCTACGAGGATGCTGTGGGAGACCACGTCAAACGCCTAGCTGAAGTCAAGCAAGACGACATCCACTGCCCTCCCCTCATCTATCCATCCAGTCTTGCCATCATAGAAGGCTATCAGGTTAGTCAGACATGATTTCCCCTTGGTGAATCCTTGTTGACTACTTCTGGTAGCTTTCTTTTCCTCCACATGCCTTGAGATGACACCCAGAACGAGCTGTTCCATCATCTTTCCAGGGATGGAGGTGAGGCTGACAGGCCTGTAGTTTCCTGGGTCTTCCTTCTTGCCCTTTTTGAAGGCTGGAGTGACATTGGTTTTCCTCCAGTCCTCAGTAACCTCGCCTGTTCTCCAGGACCTTTCAAAGATGATGAAGAGCGGCCCAGCAATGACTTCCGCCAGCTCCCTCAGCACTCGTGGGTGCATCCCATCGGGGTCCATGGACTTGTGGACATCCAGTTTACTTAATTGATCTCTAACTTGATTCTCCTCAACTGAGGGAAAGCCTTCCTTTGTCCAGGCTTTCTCTGTTACCTCCAAAGTCTGGGACTCCCGAGGGCTGGCCTGAGCAGTAAAGACTGAAGCAAAGAAAGCATTCAGTGACTCCACCTTCTCTGCATCCCCTGTCACCATGGCACCTGTCTCATTCAACAGCAGGCCCACATTTTCTCTATGTATATTCTCCAATATACTTGAAGAAACCCTTCCTGTTGACCTTGACGTCCCTTGCCAGGTTTAATTCCAAGAAGGCCTTGGCTTTCCTTGTTTCATCCCTGCATACTCTGACGACATTCTTGTAATCTTCCCAAGTGGTCAGTCCCTTCTTCCACTTACTGTAAACTCCCTTCTTCCACTTGACCTTTTTCAGAAGCTCCCTGCTCAACCATGCAGGTCTCCTGCTTCCCTTGCCTGATTTCTTGCTTTGAGGGATGCACCAGTCCTGAGCTTGGAGAAAGTGGTATTTGAATATCAACCAGCTCTCTTGAGCCCAGCTACCTTCCAGAGCCCTAACCCATGGGATTTCTCCAAGCAGTTTCTTGAAGAGGTCAAAGTTAGCCCTCCTGAAGGAGCCTGGTCTGACTTCAGAGCTGAGTCTGCTGTGAGCAGCAGCTTGGAGCAGAGACCTCCTGAGTTCCCTTCTAGTCTGAGCTATCCTGTGGTCCTGTGACTTCATACTGGTCTTCTTTGGAGACAGAGCATTGTCTGATGCAGCCCCTGGACTGGGGATCATTCTCTAATGTTCTGTTAAATTCCTCTCTACTTTCAAAGTTAGAATTAAATATGTGTATGAACCATGTTCATTTTTGACTGAGTAGAAGCCCTCCAGGAACTGATGAATTCAACATTTAGCTGACGAATGGCAGTCAGTCCCTTGCAGCAAGCTCAGTTATCGGTTAGATTATGAATTTTGGAGGGTGGAAATTATTGGCTGTTTTTCTTTTTCTTTAGCATGTTCTTTCACCACTGATGTCAAAGGATGTGGTGCACCTGGTGTCAGTGAACTGATACCAGGAACTCGTGTTATCTTTTAGTTTCAGAAATGAATCGGGTTCTAACGCTGCCAAGGCCAAGGCTGCCTCCAACCTTAATGTCCTCCATCAGTCCCTCTTTGTTTGTCAGTACTAGGTCCAGTAGTACACCTCTCCTTGTTGGCTGCTCCGCCACCAAGTCAAAAAGTTATCACCGATACACTGGAGGAATCTCCTGGACTGTACACGCCCAGCTGTGTAGCCTTCCCAGCAGTTATTAACCTATTAACTTACCATGCAGTTATAATGAGCAATAACCTTTAATCCTATTTTCAATGGGCAGAGTTCAAACTGTAGTTCTGTTCTTCCAAGTATTTTAGCAAAGGTTATTTTCTAACTGTGTCATGCTCTCCTGTATGCATCTTGTCAGTAATCTTTCTTTCTTAAGAAAGAGAAATAAGCTCTCAACTCCTTCATGTAACTAATGTCTCTGTTAAATCATTTTGGCATATTAAGAACAGATCAGGAGAACAGTGAAACTCTTTTTCCCCTCTATTATGGTCTGAATTATTCTATCTCTGCACGTACCATTGATCAATGTGTCTTTTCTTTCCCTTAGGGTGTTTTTGGTGTAGTGTCTGTGTGATGATCTTTTTCTCATGGCAAAAAGCAATACCTTTTCAAAGAGTAGGTCACTTTGAGGGCACACGGGCTATGTTTATGTTCGTACACTTGGGCAGATTTTCCTTTTGTCATTGGGATTTACAGCACAATTAATATTTCCCCTTGTTCAATGTTAAGTGACTGCCCAAATCCACATTCCTGGCACCACTTTTCCCTGAAGAAGAGTGCAAATGATTACTGTCAGTGCTGCCCAGCTTGGGTCCTTCCAGCCGGTGTAAATCAGAGCTACACAGCTGGTCCATAGGTAGCTCAGGACCTGCTCACCTTGTTTGCAGTCATGCTCACATACAAATAACAAGTCCTACTGTTGCCTGATGTTGCACTTTTTCTATATGTTAACAGAGATTCCCCCACCCAGCAAATTGCTCACTCCCCAGATAGTATCACTTCTACCATGACTGGGCAGGTGCCATGACTTACCCTGCTATGCAACCTCCCAGCCAACACTGCCCTTCTCCTGAGAGGCATAAGATGCTCCTGAACCTGAGCCTGATCCATCCAGGGTCCAGTAAACCTCCAGAGCCATTGGGTAGAAAATGGTGCACCCCCTTTAGTGATTTTCACCCAATGGTTTCAGACTGGGCAAGTGGAACATTTTATTAGCCCAAATGTTGAGTGACTTTTTCTGCAGGGAGGCATTAGCCTGCACAGATATAGACAGCACTCTCTCTCTCCTTCAGGTTGCCAAGAATAAGTAAGTGCTAGCTGGCAAAGGAAAGCAAGCAGCTTATCAGTTACTCAAGAAGGACCAAGGCTTTCCTCATACAAAGACTTTAGCAGTTTCATACAGGCACCTTATTCAAATATCATCAGCACTTCAGTGAGCATTGCTGAAAACACCTCTTTCGTCTGTGCATCAGTCTGAAGTACAGTCGCAGGACAGCAGGGTAAGAACCTCTTTGTCAAAGCCAACACTACAGTCCAGTCCAATCCAGATCAGATATCTGATCACCTCAATTAATTTAATTTGTGTCTGTGAAAGTTATTTCTCACTTAGTGCAAGCTATCTTCAGGTGCATTGCAGGTGTACTCCTGTCATTTACTCTTAATTACTTGTTTACTTAAATAATGTTGCTAATAAAGAGAAGGAGGGGGGCAGGAATCCCATTTAGGTACCTAAATAAAATCCAGGTGTTTGGCCATATTTATTCTTCCTAACTCCTGTTTTCAGAGCTACAGAGGCTTTGGCTCTTGCTACCATAAGCTTTTTACTAAACCCCAGGTGCTTAGCAAGGTAACTAAAAAAGTACTGAGCACTCCTGGTGTGCTAGTTTTGTCTGGGGTAGAGCTTGTATGGTGCTATGTTTTGGACTTGTGATGAACACAGTGCTGATAACAGAGGGATGTTTTAGTTACTGCTGAGCAGTGCTTACACAGTATCAAGGCCATTTCTGCTTCCCACACCACCCCAACAGCGAGTGGGTTGGGGGTGCAGAGGGAGTTGGGAGGGGACACAGCTGGTACAGCTGGCCCCAGTTGAGGAAAGGGATGTCCCGTGCTATCCGACAACATGCTCAGCAATAAAAAGATTGGAGGGAAGAAGGGAGGGATGGGGAGAGAGGTTGTTGTTATGGTGTTTGTTTTCCCAAGAAACCATTGTGTGTGATGGAGCTCTGCTTTCTCAGAGATGGCTGAGCATCTGCCATGGAAGTAGTGAATGAATTCCTTATTTTGCTTTGCTTTATAGAATAGAATTGCTTAGGTTGGAAGGGACCTTTCGGATCATCTAGTCCAACCATGAACCTAACTCTGACAAAAATCATCACTAAACCATATCTCTAAGCTCTATGTCTACCCGTCTTTTAAATACCTCCAGGGATGGCGACTCAACCAGTTCCATGGGCAGCCTGTTACAATGCTTGATAACCCTTTCAGTGTAAAAATTTTTCCTAATATCCAGTCTAAACCTCCCGTGGCGCAACTTGAGTCCGTTTCCTCTTGCCCTATCACCTGTTACTTGGGAGAAGAGACCGACCCCCACCTCTCTACAGCCTCCTTTCAGGTAGTTGTAGAGAGCGATAAGGTCTCCCCCCAGCCTCCTTTTCTCCAGGCTAAACAATCCCAGCTCCCTCAGCGGCTCCTCATACAGACACATCACCATCTTCGTTGCCGTTCTCTGGACCCGCTCAGCACTTCATAGACTAAGGGAATGATATCTGTGTGTATATCAAAGGATGGGAAGGGGGTTGGTGGTTAAGAAGGATGCATTGGATAGTGTGGGATCTGAGCATGATATAAATGGTATGGAATAAAGCCTGGAGAATGTGCTGATTTTAGCCATGATAGAGTTAAATAGTAGCTTGTATGGGCCTATGTTTTGGACTTGTGATGAAAAATGTGTGGATAACACAGGGATGTTGTAGTTATCACTGAACAGTGCTTACAAAGTGTCAAGGCCATTTTTGCTTCTCTCTCTGCCCCACCAGCAATTAGGCTAGGGGCGCAGCAGGAGTCAGGACGGAACACAACTGGGACAGCTGACCCCAGCTGATCAAAGGGATAGTCCATACCATATGAGATCGTGTGCAGCAATAAAAAGCTGGGGAAAAGGAAAGAAAGGAGGGGACGTTTCAAGTTGTGGCATTATAAGTGATGGACCCTTCCAATTCTCTGCCCCATCCACGCAGAAGGGAGTGAGCACATGGCTGTGTGGTGCTTAGTTGCTGGCTGGAGTTAAAAGATGACACCTGGACACCTAGCTTGGATAGTATAGTTCCCCTTTCCTGTATAAATTTTCATCATGGTTTCACTCTATGAGAATAATTGTTTGTTGCTGATGTTGACAGGGAGCGATGAGCTGGTGAGCTACCAGGAGCTACCAGGCTGGTGAGGGGTCTGGAGACCAGGGCATATGAGGAGAGGCTGAGGGAGCTGGGCATGTTTAGCTTGGAGAAGAGGAGGCTGAGGGGAGACCTCATTGCCCTCTACAACTACCTGAAAGGAGGTTGGAGAGAGGTGGGGGTTGGCCTCTTCTCCCAAGTCAATAATGACAGGACCAGAGGAAATGGTCTGAAGTGGTGGCAGGGGAGGTTTAGATTAGATATTAGGAAGAATTACTTTACTGAAAGAGTGGTCAGGCACTGGAACAGCCTGCCCAGGGAGGTGGTTGAGTCACCATCCCAAGAGGTATTTAAGAAACATCTAGATTTGGCACTTCAGGGCATGCTCTAGTGGCAGAGATTGTAGGTTGTTTGGTTGGACTCGATGATCTGAAAGGTCCTTTCCAACCATGAAGATTCTATGATTCTATGAAGCAACCGAGATAATTGTTTTATTCCAAGTACTCAGAGATACCAATCTACTGTTGGCTCAGCACAGTGAGTGAGGAGAGCTGATGGCTGACCTGGTATATGCGCAGTTATGGACATAAAGAAACTGGAATCCCTGTCATAACTGTCAACAAACCTCTGAGTCTAATGTACAGTCACTTTAGCTTTTAGCAGCACAGATGGACATAGAGCTGGTGGCTACTGCCGAACATCCAAGCAGAATTGCGGACTCTGATGGAGGATGCTTGGAAGATGTAAATGATCATATAGCAGCATCTGCTGCCATCTTGCAGGCCCTTGTGTGGCCCATGCAGAGCCACAGTGACATGGAGCTTACCATAAAACTGTAGATTTACTGGACTGCGGTTGTACTGTAACACATAGGAAGGAAATAAGTGTTCAGTGCTTTGGATTTACATGGAGCGGCAGATGACGACCATGCCAGACAGTAAGTTAAGACCAACAATGAGTGGTTCACAGATGAAGTTTTTAGCTTTTCAACCAACACAGGCTGGAAAGGTAGTAATTTCCTTAGCATTATTATTAATGTTAGCCTTCCCAAGTGCATCCACCAAGGTGTGTGACAGCGTGGCCAGTGTTATCATCTCTGGGCAGGGGATAAGTGTTCAGCCAAACTTTTCTTAAGCACTGGGCAGGAAACTGACTTCAGTAGTACTTGATTCCTGAGGGATTTTCTTCAGTGAAAGTGACTTTGGTGACTTTGGTGACTTCAAAATCTGTCCTGAAATGGCTTTAAACAAGCACTTGACCTATGTAAAAATATGCTAGTCTAGTCAATATCTTTAGGGCTCGAAATGTATTCAGTTTGGGGTTTTTTTAACTAAAAAAATTTCTCCAGAACATCAAAATGTATGTAAAGCTATTATTTTACAAGTGCATCCATCAGGTTAGCTCAGCAAGTGTTTTCTTCCCAAACTCCTCTTCCATGTGTCAAAGGGGAATAGAGGCCTCTGTAGCTGTAAGAAACTGAGAAAAAAGATCAATGCTTTGAATATCCTACTTTTTCTACAACTTTTTCATAGTCTCTAGTGTTTATGCTTTAATATTTATTCACTGCCACTTTGTGATCTTGTGTTTATTCCATTAAAGGCCATGCCTTTCCCTTTTCAGAGGAAGCTACTGCTGTTAGCCATTGTTTTCTGATGAGATTTATTCAGGTAGTCAGTGACCTTTCCTATACCCACTGTTGATTGTCTGGAATGGCTTGGACTGATAAGGTGAAAACAGCTACAGCATTTTATTGTTTACAGTACTTGTTTATTTACCTGGTTATGCAATGCACTTATAGACTGGCTGGCTGATTGATTTATTGCTGCTTTGTACTGCTGCCAGCATTCTTCTGGGCAACAGGACTGGAAAAGGACTTTCGGCAGCTGAGAGCTAATGCCACTGTCCGTGCATTAACAAACTGCGTGTAAGGCACTTCAGTCCAAACCATCCCTTGTAAGCCATGGCTGTCCATCTGCCCAGGGTTTGTGATTGTAAATCTGGTCTCATACATGCTGTAAGACTGCCAGCTGGCAGCGCAGCAAGTTACTGCTGAGACAGGCTTGTATCAAAAGCGGTATAAAAGAAACAGGGAAAATATATTGTAAAAGATAGTAAAAGAGCCAGTCTAACTTCTGGCACCACTAGGTAACAACTTCTCAAAGAGAGCAAAGTGGACACAAGAAAAAACAATGTCTTCTTCCAGCAATGCTTGTTTCTGGGATTATTCTGCAGACAGAACCAGAGAGGGAGATCTCAGCTAACTGGGCAGAGTGGGAATCTATGCCCAAAGTGTGACTGGAAAGTGTGAATGAATGAGGGAGATCTTATATTGCCCTGTCAATCCAACAATGAACCAGCTACAATGATCCAGAAGCCACAACACCGTTTTTCACCTCTGCAACTAACTGGGAACCACTGTCCTGTATGAAAAGCATGAATCTATTGACAACAGGTGAATGAAGGTGAGGTTTGGGCTGTCACAGGGCAATAGGCCAGTCAAACACTGTTGTACAGCATGTCTTCCACAGTCCCTGGTGTTCAGGAGCGGATGATAGCCACTGGAAAAGCAGAGACCCATATAGAACAAAGGAAAAGGAAGATGAGGAATAGTTAGACTTGAGATGTGGGGAGTGGGCAGTACTAAGCTTAGAGATGCTCACGTTCCTCTCTTAGGTCAGATGTCTTTTCTCATGCTTTTAGGCAAGAAGTTATCAACTGACCACTCAGGAAAGAATAAACTTTCTTCTAGTGGCTCAGTCGCCATGATACTCTGAAATGTATGTACGTGCACCAACCTACATCTTCTATCTGTCTCATATCAATAAGCACTAATGATGCAAAGCTCTGGATGGTGTGCATGGAGGTACCGTGTTACTCCTCTTGCCTGAAACTACATATGAGGGTAATTAACCACAGTGGGATAACATTGCATCTGGGACAACTGATCCCCAAAATTATTCTTAAAGAGATAGATGATACAATCCCCTTAATGGTTGGGACCAGCAGCCTTGAGACACCCAAGGGAAAAGTTTCATCTGCCTCTTAGCGCTAATCAAGAAAAGAGAAGAACACCTCAGAGGAAGAACTATATGCTACTGGAGGTGCCCAGTTCCATCAAAGAAAGTCGAGGTCATGGTGTCTGTGGAAGAAGCTGGTTTCAGATCACAGTTCAACCAGGGAAATCCAAGCAAGGACAATCCAAGTACAGGACTTCTGAAAAATGGAGAAACCTACTGGGATGATTTTGTGGATTGCAAGGAAAGTTATGGCTTCTTGATCAAAAGGAAGAGGCCTAAGGTGAAGCTAAGCGTACAAACTATTTGCAAAGTTAGTGACAAATGGACAACCTGTATCCAGAAGACCTGGAAGTGCAGCAGGATATTGACGTGGAGAAGAGGGAGCTTCTGTCTGGACAGGTGACTACAGTGGATGGCTCCATCTGTCAGAACTGCAGAAATAATATGAAAGAACTAAGAAAAAGGGGATGAGGAGGTCTTCAGAAGGTGGGAACAATATTGGAACCACCCTAATTCAGAGCTGTAGTTCCATCAAGTTTCAGAGGAATCTCCACCTTCACTATTGCTCAGGAATTTCCTCATGCTCTCCTTTATACACCACTTGTTAACAAGAATATATAATGCATTTGCCCTGTAGCACTATTTCAGCAGCTTTGGTTTCCACTACTGATGAGAGTGCGCTTGGCTCCTTTTTCTAATGGACGAAATGCAGAGATGTTGCACCACAATTAGACAAAGTACCACTGGGAAAGGACACAGTCTTTCAATGCCCTTTTTGACACTTCTTCCCTAAGACATCTGTATACTTATTCTGGTGAGAGTGGCTTTGCAGCTGTCTTTCAAGGTCAAAACAAGACTGAGGCAGGAAACGCCTCACTTTCCGTCTGGATATAAATCTGAAGCTTAAATAACTTCCCAGGCTTCACATGGTCATACGAACATGGGACATGTCTCATGAGGCAGCTCAGTTTGGTTCAGAGAGAAATGGATTGGCATAGCAACCTGCACAATGCTGCCAGCATCTGAGAGGAGACAGACCATCAGGATCTACCAAAAATAGATATGATCCATCAAAAATAGGAATATGTGTTGTGCTGGGGCAGGTTCATGTTGGGGGGGGGCTGGTCAATTTTGGACCATTGTCAATATCATCCACACCTGGTTAGGTGGCAAGTTGCAGGTAGGCGATTTTTCTCTCCCTTTTCTTATGGAGATGACCATTCTTCTTTTCATAGCCTGACTTATACCCTACCCAGAAACAGTTTCTGTATAAAGAGGTCATAACATTTTATGCATCAATTTTTTTGCAAACAGTGTTTGTACTGTTACACTTCATATCTGCAGCCCCATGCTCGCCCTGCTTAGTGAACAGGATGCCCCTAAAAAAGTGAAATACGCTGCTTGCACTTCCAAAAGGATGAAGCTGGGACTCCCACTCTGCACTGCCGAGTTAATGTTCTCCATTTTCCTTCAATCCGAATCTGCAACAGTGCAGGCACTGCAGGTGACGGAAATGTTCACCGAGTTAGGCCAGGCTGGATTTAAGGATAAGTCATCAAAATGGGCATGACTTATATACCACAGGTCCTGAGCCTATTTCCTGTGGGCTTTTGAACTTTGGGCCTTTCCTGTCAATATGCGTCCTAAAATCCATTCAGCACACATGGGAACACCCACTGATGTCACCCGCAGTTACTCTCCTCACGCGTAGGACAGCGTCAGAGAAAGGATGAGCCTTTTGATGAAGAGATGTGGGTGGAAGTAGTCTAGAAAAGACTCCTACCTAAAGCACATCTCTGGCTGATGTATGGGAAAGGTGGTCACTAAAGAGTGTGTGGAAAGACATCGTGTCCTTTTAAAAGATTTTAGCCTCTCGAAAGGCACATTAGTTATTTAGAATGGGACTTAACCATTAATTTTTTGGCCATGTATGGACTTCTAATACCCAACAGGTTCTGTCTGAGATGCCCAGTCCCTCACTCCTGCCCTCCCTCCCTCACTGTGCTGCCTGCATCTCTCATGCTAGCAGCGTGACAGGACGGCCTCTTCCTCATTGCTGGGCACAGTAGGTCACAGTGTGATGACCCCATCAGCTACATGGAAATGGAAAGACCTAGGGAGAGAGGCCACAGTGCTCAGTCAAGGACTGTGCGTGGTGGCAGGGATCTGCACGCAGCGGGGCCCTGTGATGAGCCATCCTCAACATGGAGACCTTCACCTAAGACATGGGACCAGGCACAGGTGTGAATTCATCACACGTCACTACATTTCTGTGTAGTGGATGTGTGCTCCAGCCAGGCATCCCAATCCATAAAGTTTCACACTGAGAGGAGAATAACTTGAGAGATCTCCAGTTACCGGGGATGCCAAATACCTAGGCACCCACCCACAAGCATTTTCATGACAATTGATCTCAACCAGCACCTGAAATTCAAAGAGCCCCTCACCCCTCATCTCCTGGTTCTTCCCTGCACTTCATTCTTCAGACAGTGCATGGACACCACAGGTGGCAGTGCGGTCATGGTTGGAGAATATGCGCCAGTGGCATCCGTCACCTGCGACTTCTCAGGTGCGTGCCTTTGCAGTGCCACTTCCAGTCTTTCAACACTGGGTGGCACCAACAATACAAAGAATGAAGGCCACGTCTCCAGCCTTTCCCTGTTCAAAGGGAGCTGTGATCCTGGGAAAGGTGAGGTGCTATCAGTTTATTTGTTTATAGTCTTGACGCAGTGTATGTAAGAAAAACATTATTCTAGCAAGAGACCTCAGGTAATGGTAGGATTAGGAGCAGGTGAGGATATAAGATAGGAAGAACTGTCTGTAAAGTTTGACTCCTTCCACTGTGGAACTATTTCAGCTAAAAAAACCACCCCACCTGTGATTACAGGGGTTTTTTTTATCTTGTTGTCATGCATAAACCTTCTCCTCAGGCACAGGAAAAAAAAAAGAGACAGAGAAGCAGTAGAGAGATAAGGCCAGTCCCAGGCTCTGTGCCAGTGTTGTCTGTGTCACAGAGATTGCTGGAGCCAGGGGTGGCCCTTGCAGCTCCCCTGCTCCATCCATCTTTGGCTGCATTGCCCTGTGCACCAGCCAGCAAAGCAGGACCCAAGCGAGAGGCAGCGCTCCTCCATCAGCAACTTGTTCTTTCTCACACTTCACATAGCATGGGATGCTAATGGCATCCCATTAGCCTATAAGGTACTGAATGCGGCTCTGGAGTCCTCAGCACAAGAAGGACATGGACCTGTTGGAACAGGTCCAGAGGAGGGACATGAAGATGATCAAAGGGCTGGAGCACCTCTGCTATGAGGACAGGCTGAGAGAGTTGGGGTTGTTCAGCCTGGAGAAGAGAAGGCTCCAGGGAGGCCTTATAGCGGCCTTCCAGTACCTGAAGGGGGCCTACAGGAAAGATGGGGAGGGACTCTTTATCAGGGAGTGTAGTGATAGGATGAGGGGTAACGGTTTCAAAATGAAAGAGGGGAGATTTAGATGAGATATTAGGAAGAAATTCTTTACTCTGAGGGTGGTGAGGCACTGAAACAGGTTGCCCATGGAGGTTGTGGATGCCCCATCCCTGGAAGTGTTCAAGGCCAGGCTGGATGGGGCTTTGAGCAGCCTGGTCTAGTGGGAGGTGTCCCTGCCCATGGCAGTGGGGTTGGAACTAGATGATCTTTAAGGCCCTTTCTAGCTTGAACCATTCTGCGATTCTATGATTCTATAAGGCCAATTTCTTTAGGAAAAATACTCTGCATGCAATTTTTTGGTGGTAGCTTAGAGACAGATGTTTCTAGATGCCAAACCGGAGGAATGCCATGTGCTCGTTATTGATGTCTCGTTGCTGGCTATGATAAATTCCAAGAGCGCAGCTACACTGAGCAGAAAGCCGTGGAGGAGCTGCCGTCTCATGGATTACTTTGTATGCCTTCCTTAACATCTGTCATTCGTGACCAATGCCACTGAATGCAGTTATCCAATAAGATGCCAAACTGTCAGCATTTCATTAAAATATGCTGCACGGAGTAGTTCAGTAAACTACTTAGCATGCCAAATGCATAGCATGTGCTAACATATTTATCCTATAATGTTCTTAAGAGCTGCAAGCCCCTGTTCATTGGGAGTAATCAATGCCATTTTCATACGCAGTGGACCTTGAACCCTGCTCTGCACTCACATTGCAACAGTTCAATTTTTTCAAGGGACTGTCAGAGTAAGTAGATGCAGTACCTCCACCAGGAGGTTTGGCAGCAAGCTTTATTGATATTCTGGGCTAAAACAGCCCCACAGATCGCTGCACACTGTGGGAAGGATCTAAAAATACATAATAAAAGCATGATTAGTACAGCACGCAACAAGGTGAGGAGTACATGCTGCTGAACAGAAATAAAGTCTTGACAATGTAAAAGCACCAAAGCCAAATACAGTAATTCAGCAACAAGTGTATCGAGCTCAGCCTTAGTGCAATATGAAATAAAGAACAGTTATATTTTTAGAGGAGCTGAAAGAATCTACCCCAGTGACTGGTATTAATAGTTCAAGGAGACCTTCAGTCTTTTGTTCAACCTTTGGATTGCCTCATTAGACATCGTCAGTCTCTGGGACATGCAAATCCCATGTGTCAAACAGCACTGGTTTTCATACACTCAGTGACCTTTCTCGTCTCTTGTAGCCCTTCTTTCCTTTCTGTCTGCCTATCCCAAAGTGCTTACAGAGACTCCGTTCCCAGGCAATTACTTGTTGGGCAGCTCTCCCACAGCTGAAATAGGGTCTCTTCTCTGATTGTGAAAGCTGGGCTGCACTTCGTCAGGCCAGGACTTGTGTACATCTTCAGCAACCCTCCACAACCTCTCTCCATGGGAAGCCTGGCTCCTGAACCTTGGTGTTTTCATCTCTACTCGGTATAAGGTGCTGCCAAATAGTTGTAGTCAAACCCTGAGGCCAGCAAAGGAGCATCAGCACGTTGTGACCCTCATGCCCTTAACCCTTCCCATCCCTGGCAATGGAATCCAGCACCCCATTGCCCACATCTCTTGCTAGGGCCGACAGAAAATGTCAGTGATATCACATATCTCTTTAAATCCTAAAATGCCACTCTGGCTCTATAGCAACACTAAAAGGCATCACCTTGGTTGTTTTGTTTTTTGTTTTTTTTTGTAGCTGGGAGGCTCACAGAGGTCCTACTGCAGTGTTTTGCAGCTACAGTTAAACAATTCAAACCCAGAAATGAGTCTGAGGTAAAATCTCATCTGTTACACTGCTGCTCCCAGATCATGCTCCTGGGGGCTTTATTTCAGATCTCAGTGAGATCTACAGGAGCTTTACGACCTTGAAATCCAGGCTGCATATTAGGATCCCAAAAGAGGATGTGGAAACCCAGCTCTAAACTCCAAAAATCAATAAAATAGGACATGTAGAACACACCAGCACACTGAGACTTGCAGAGACTGCGTATACATACAAACATCCTCATAAAATCAGACGAGTTTTACCCCAAAATGAGTGCCTCCTCAGGACGAGCTTGCTGAAGGGGAAGGTGTGGGGAGGAGTGGAAGGAAAGAAGGGAGGAATCAAAGGAATAAATTCAATTTAAGTGTGCACAGAAGGAGCAAGGAAACCCGTAAACATATCCAGAGTGATAAAAGGTAACTGAAGCAAGGGGCTTTTGAAGATGTGAAACCCCCCTTCTCTGTCAAGCAGAGCTGAAGACAGATAAAGACTTATGATCTGGGTGAGACAGTTTGCTGCGTGTTTGTCCCTCCGGCGCTGCTGTCTACTCCCCTGAGGCAAATGGGCTCGTTTGCTGCTGTAGAAAATATGGTGCTACCTGGAAAGCAGCTTCTGTGCTGCTGCATATCCCTGAGGTATATGGAATAAAAGGTACTCTTTAATTATACAGCGGGCTCAGACTGGCCAGACTGCGTGCACCAGGCCAGATGCTCACAGCGTTTGCTGCTTTGCCCACGTCTACATCATCCAAGCCCAAATCATGGGTATTTATTATGGCCTTTCTCCCTCTCCTGCCCCTGTGTTTTGGATGCGCTGGCCTGGCCCTGCAGCCGCAGGGTACCGGACAGTGGTACCTTGTGGGGCACCACAGCCCCTTCCCCGAGCTGAGAGCACAGGCTCAGACCTCGGTTGTCTGGGGGAAGAATATTTGAGCGGTCAGCTCATATTACTGTCTTAATCCCAGCAGAAACATCATGAATAAATTCTTCTCCTTCTGCATTATGTAAATCATTTTCTGGGCTGTGTCAGCTCTTCTGCGAGTGAGAGCTTGGTTTAATCACTCGAGAGAGGGTCTGACTGACACAGGCAGATCTGCTGAATATAGGAGTGCGTAGTCTGGTACAGTTGTTTTTCAGAGCAAAGTTTTCCGACTTTTTATTTCATTTCCACCTGCTATTGTGTTTCATACCTTCAATACAGCGAACATGACAAAGAGTCAATGCCTGGAGAAGTAAAGACTGTGTCAGCCTAAGAATACATTCGAAGGGCTGTGTTCACTTCACAAATATTACAGGACCACAGTGAGACTTTGGTCATACACGTCCTGGGCAGTTTTTAACAGGGACACCGATACTTGGCAGTTACATTTAACTGGTAAATTTTTGCTGATAATCATACAGCCTGTTAGGGCAATAGGTTGCTTATAAACACGCTGCTTACCGGTGTGTCTATGACACTGCATAACACGTGGTTCCCATGTCTTTAGTACAGTAATACATTCCTTCTTCCCTCTTTTCTTTCCTCCTCTCTTCTCCTCCCTCCCTCCCTCCCTCCCTCCCTTCCTTCCTTCCTTCCTTCCTTCCTTCCTTCCTTCCTTCCTTCCTTCCTTCCTTCCTTCCTTCCTTCCTTCCTCCCTCCCTCCCTCCCTCCCTCCCTCCCTGTTCCCTCTCTCCCTCTGCCCCTGTGATGTGCTGACACAGGTACCAGTTGCTGGAGGTCCATGGTGAGCTGGACAACTTTGTGCGTCTAGCTTCCTTTTATGTTTTGCTACTGGAAAGGCACACGAAGGCCGGTGATAGACTCTCCTCCCTTTTTAAACTGCTTTCCCCATTAGCGATGGCTACAGTTACCAACAGGCTGTACTGCAGGCGGAAGGGGAAGGGCAATTATGGTGCAGCTGGGAACGTCTCCATTTCTTACAGAAACGTTTGGTCCCAGAAGACGGGGTCTAGCAACTTATTTGAGTTTGTCACCTACAGCTTCTGATGGGCAGGGCTTGAAAACCTGTAAAAGTTTTGGCAAAAAAAAAGAAGAAAGGGGACATGCTTTTGCAGTGAGATTTTGTGGCATGCCCCTTCTCCCGCTGCTTTTTGAATTAGTTTTGCTTCTACCCAGCAAGGAGGGTAATGAGAGCCTCTTTCTTTCTATTTTGTTTTCTATTTTTTTGTTGGATTTTTTTTTTAATTGTGCCTGTTGTCAGTGCAGGAAACAATTTGGTATACTCTTTTTTTTTGTCCTTCTTTTTTTTGTAGCTTTCACCAGTTTCACAGGCTCTGACTTTTTTCCAGTGGGTCATCTACACTTCTCATGTCTTGGGGAAGAGAGACGTGAGAGAAGAACACACGGGCCCCAGTGGGGCTGGTAGTGGCATGTGGTGGGGGGCAGCCTCTGAAACTGTGGCTCCTCTGGTGCAGCCAGCCAGCCCTGCTTGACATCTGTTCACCACCTAGCAATGTTTCGGTAGCTTGCAACGAATTTATTTACTGGCGGGTGTCCCAGGGAGGCAGACATGGCATTTATCAGGTGACAGCAAACTCTGCTACCCCTGCCAGTAAATTGAAGAGCCACTGCTGTATTAGGAAAAAGATATTATATACAGAGCGCCTATTAATAGTCTTATCTCTGTCTACAGTGAATCGGTGTGAAATGCTCAGGCTTCTACCCAAACTGCAAATTCAAAGTGCTGTTCAGGTTGAGCAGACCACGGGGCTGAAAACCAGTTTCATGCAAGCTCCTAATGCAATGTAACTCTGCAACTGAAGCTCCAGGTGATAAAGATTGCTCCTGAGCACATCCATCAGTTCCTGCACTGCCTGACATTGCCGTCCTTGTCTAATCGATGGCTGTTCCCTTTTCATTGGTTTTCTCCCCTGTATCACAGGTTGGAGGATCTGGTTGTTCCCCAGGAGGTGGGTTTTGCCCTCCTACTGGCAGACACTGCCTGTGCCCTTCTCTGACCCAAACCTTCTTCCTACCTGCTTTGTATTCCAGTTCAATCTCCAGTGTTAGTGGCACTAAATGCTGTCTAGCCATCCGTCACAAGACATTCAGGTCATCCATTATGATATGATTCATTTGAGCAATCTATGTGCGTTATTAGTCTTCCCTTACTGCAGGCTGAAGTAACTCTGGTTTGTAAGGTCTCTGTTCCTTTCAAAGCTGGCTTTTCTATCGTCGCATTTCCTGCTGTGTCTGCTTGCTTGTTTCTTAGTGCTTTGCAGGGTGTTGTCCCTCTTCGTATCTTCTTAAATGTGCCATTGGTCCTGGAAAATGTTTATTGGGGGTTAATACGTGGTCAATCACATATTGTGTTCTCAGTTCCTTGAAAGCCTGCTTTGGAATACAGTTCATCCCTTCACCAGGCTGAAGGGGTTAAATACATAAATCTTGTTCCTCTTGCTCTCCTGCCACCAAAAAAAAATGAATTTGGATCCTTAAAAGAACAGGAACAGGCTGTGATTTTTCAACCTTGTGCTTTGCAGTGTTAAGCTAAACAAATTCCACCTGGTTTCCCCACTGACCATCCCGACACTGCTGCATGAGCGTGGTGTGCAGCTCTTGAATGCGTTTGTGCTGGTTACCTGTTCTTCAAGGTTGGTTCCATTTTTCCCCTCAGATACAGCAGGAGATTTCATGAGATTGAAACGCATCTGTGCCCAGCCAGCGCACTGGGGAGGGACAGGGTGCAGGAAGCCTCTATTTCCAGCCCAGATATTGTTACCAAGGAGGGGACAACAAAAATAAGTGATGGCCCTACAAGAATGTGACAAGGAGATGAGCTGACCCAAGGCAGCACATGTGTTGTGTGAAAAGGGGCAAAGCAGTTTTGGCAGAAGATAAACCCACTTGCGTTCTAACACTCCTCACCTAGGTGCGGCTAGGTTTAAATTCTGAGTGATGCCCAATTCAGCACTATCAGTCCAATTGTGTTTAACATGTATTAAACTATTAGATTTGGATACGCTAATAGGGGACTGCACCTTCAGTCTAGTCGTGCTCCTGAACTAGCACGGCCACTCTGGAGTCTTTGGTCGCGCTCAGTGAGAAAGCGAAACGAGTAGCTACTTAAACAGTGCAGTTTATTTAAACAGCAGATATACAGGTTCTTAGGATTGCCGGTGATAAATACACTGTCTGCAAAGCATGTGCAAATAAAGATATTGTTAAGTATACAAAACGCATGACAAAATTATAAACAATACAGCCTGGCTATAAATGTAGGGTAGAGATTCTCTAGAGAAATTTCTAAGTCCCCGAGAAAGCGCTCGGTGTAATCGAAGTCTTACCCAAAGGCGTCCCTATGGTGGGGAAGAAAGGCTCAGCCCGTCGACTGATCCTGCAAATCAGTGATGGAATTCTTCGCGATGGTGTCTTCCCTGGGTATCCCCTCTCTCTTGGGCTATTTTTATACTATTTTTTTTATCTTCAAAGTGGAGTTAGAGTGACTTTAGTCATACGTACTTTTATTATGATTAATGTACTCAAGGAGGAGTGTTCGCACCTCGGGGGCGGATAGTCTCCGGGATGGAGGTGTGTTTTGGTACATTGTAGTGAGCAAAGTTCGCACAAAAGGACAGCATTTCATCAACATTTGACAAAATGTTGGCTCGGGTAGCGTGTAGGCCGCTTATCAGTTCCGTAGTACCATCTCGTTCCCATATCTGCTATTTGTCACAAGGGAAGACCATGGAACAATCGTGTTCCGTTCCATCCCTCGTGTAGTTTCGCAAACAGCCTTGTACAGGGAATCGCAGATGTTGCATTCTTCATGTGCTAGCTGCGGCTGTATTCTACCTCAGAAGCCTCTTGATTTTATGACTTTCCTTAATGTGTGAACAATGCTGTATTTTTGTATTCTTGGCCCATTTAGTAATTATTCCATGACATGGGACCCCTTTGAGTCAGGGACACCAAATCCTGACCATTGACTGGGATCCCCAGTTGCACCGTAAGAGTAACAGAGAATGAATATGACACCAAACTGTCCTGGGTCTGCTACCAAGCCCTGCTTGCTTCCTCCACAGCAAGGAAGACACAGTCACCCAGCAGCTCCCAGACCTGCCGAAGTGAAATGGCTCTGGGAGCCTCTGCTCAAACCGCATTCCCCCTCCCAGTACACAACAGCTCTAATTCACTCTCCTAAGCAGTTACAGCAAGGGATGGACAAGCCCACATCATCTCCAATTTGTTAGGAAAAACCTTTGGGTTATTTTTTTCTCTTAAAGCAGGTGGAATAGTCAAAGGCCAGTAGGTTCTGTTGTGTTCAGGGTTAAATCAGTCTGACACTGGTTTGATTTAGCTACTGACAACTGACTTACAAATGTGGCCAAATGTCAACAAGCAGTAATTTTTTTTTATGGGGATTTATATTCTGTATTTTCATTTGGCAAAAAAAATCTTGATAACCAGTGATCCCAAATATTTCAATAACTGTGTGATTTGTTTTGGCTATTGAGAGCTAGCTTGCCCCCTCCCTGCGACGCAGAGTCAGTGCTGTGGCATTTATATCCATCTATGAGCAGAAGGAATATTAGCTCCTTTTGCCTTCATCACACTGAAAGCAACTGCATTTTACGTTTTAGAGAAGAGGTGCAAGCTGTGGCAACAGAACCAAAAGTGAGGGAGCTGGGAATAAAAGGCAAATACAACTACGGAAAAAAGGCAGAGGGAATACACAGAAAACTTCTGCTTGGCTGCTCTGATGCTCCTCTCCACAGCAGTGCCCTTTCTAATCACAGCACACTGTGCATGCTCGTATTGCTTTCCCCAACAATGATTTCATCCAGGCCGTCAAATTAGCCAGGAGAGGCAGCGTGGGTAAATGAATAGCACCCAGACTGCTTGGTAAGTCTTGGCTCTGCCACAAATTCACTGCTCATCTCCTGTCTTGCTTCCTTTCCCATCATTGTCATCTTTGTTCCTGGGATACTGCCTAGGGTCCAGGTGCTTGTTTAGGCATCTGTAATTCACATCCTTAAGACTGCAACCACAAGGTACAGTTTTTCATGCAACATAGCCATGCATCTCAATAAGTTGCACCCTCAGTAAGTTTGCAGACAACACCAAACTATGTGGGAGTGTTGATCTGCTTGAGGGTAGGAAGGCTCTACAGAGGAACCTGCACACGCTGGATCGATGGGCCAAGGCCAACTGCATGAGGTTTAATAAGGCCAAGTGCCGGGTCCTGCCTTTCGGTCACAACAACCCCAAGCAATGCGACAGGCTTGGGGAAGAGTGGCTGGAAAGCTGCCCGGCAGAAAAGGACCTGGGGGTGCTGGTGGATGGCCAGCTTAACATGAGCCAGCAGTGTGCCCAGGTGGCCAAGAAGGCCAACAGCATTCTGGCTTGTATCAGGAATAGCGTGGCCAGCAGGAGTAGGGAAGTGATCGTGCCTCTGTACTCGGCACTGGTGAGGCCTCACCTCGAGTACTGTGTCCAGTTCTGGGACCCCCTGTACAAGAGGGACATTGAAGTGCTGGAGCATGTCCAGAGGAGAGCTACGAGGCTGGTGAGGGTTCTGGAGACCAGGTCATATGAGGAGAGGCTGAGGGAGCTGGGCATGTTTAGCTTGGAGAAGAGGAGGCTGAGGGGAGACCTCATTGCCCTCTACAACTACCTGAAAGGAGGTTGGAGAGAGGTGGGTGTTGGCCTCTTCTCCCAAGTGAATAATGACAGGACCAGAGGAAATGGTCTGAAGCTGTGGCAGGGGAGGTTTAGATTAGATATGAGGAGGAATTACTTTACTGAAAGAGTGGTCAGGCACTGGAACAGCCTGCCCAGGGAGGTGGTTGAGTCACCATCCCAAGAGGTATTTAAGAAACGTCTAGATTTGGCACTTCAGGGCATGTTCTAGTGGCAGGGATTGTAGGGGGGTTTTTTTGTGTGTATGGTTGGACTCGATGATCTGAAAGGTCCTTTCCAACCATGAAGATTCTATGATTCTATGATTCTGTGATTCTATGATCTGGACATGCTGCCGTTCAGGTCAGCACTGTCCCCAGCCACCACCCATGCACACCAAGTCTTCCCAGGGAACCTGAGAGGTCATGTAGTCTGTCCTCCCACTCCTGCCAGCCTGTTCTTCAATATCTTGTATTATGTATGTGCAAAGTGTAATGTAAGGGAAAGCTGGTCTGGATTGGACCCAATGGATGCTGCCCCATCCATTATGGGCAGTGATAAATTGGTAAACAATAGTAATGAGAGTACAGCCCACATGCCAGGGTTAAAAACACAGAAGAGAATATTTGATTTCTCTTACTGTTGTAGGTCAAGTTGTGGATTTAGGTATATAACCTATGTCAGTCTTTGAATGTCGTGGTTGTGAATGCCAATAATGACCACAGAAGCTACCTCTTTTCAGCTACTGCAGCTTCTCTTAAAAGAGAAAAAAAAAAATTAAAAAAAGAAGAAAAATTGTAGCTTGAATATGACACAGCATTTAGCAGTTTTCTTTCCCTTTTCAGTTGATTAAGTGGCCTCCTCTATTAAAAAACTCTCAATAAGACTGTGAGAGCTATTAGCAGCTCATGAGAATCTGTGGTTGGCAAATAGAATTACGACTCTGAAAAGAAATACTGTAGATATCACACAGCAAGTAAGTGGCATGGCAGTAGAAGTAGGTTAAAATACTATATTATTTTAGCAGGTGAATTCCTAGAAGACACTCAGGAAAGCTGTCACAACCTGATTGAGGTCATCACTAAGCGATACCTGCAGAAAGACAGTAATATACCCCCTGTACAGCTGTGAAATCTGTAAGCAGCTTTCTTGCATTTCATGTGCTCTGTCCTGAGCTCCAGCAATGCCTTGTTTAAGGTAGGCAGAGTGTTCCCTCTGTGTGACCGGAGTCCCAGCTTGGAAAGGTTCCCCTTGTCTCCATGGATGACAACCTTCATTCAAAAGGCACTGCGCTCACATTAATCTTCCTTTATTCTAGTGCCTGCTCCCTCACATACTAAAATACCCTTTTGGCTGGTTCACTTGGTGATGAGAGCATGTGGCACCTCTTCCAGATGACAGTATCTGTAGCACACACACAGCCCCCTCCACCCCGAGAATGCTGAAATCAACCCAAGTGCCAGAGCTGCTCTTTAAAATATTAAATACACAAATATTTTACAAATAGTATTTTAGCTGTGAATAGTAACCTGGTAGTGCCTGGGAGAGGCAGACAATTTACATCCTCCCTTTCCATATGAGCTGTTTTGCTGTGACTTCCAGATGCCAAATAAATTATTAATCAAGTCTGAAAAATACACTGGAGCCTTCCTTCCTGAGATGAAGGGTGATGCTAATCACCAGATGGATTTGGCATGTAAGTCACATTGCCACTAAATAACTGATCAACATCTTTTACCACCATTTTATTGTGTTCAGAGTTTACCTGTGTAACTTGGAATATGTTGCAGGTGTGCACTAATTCCTCCTGTTTCCGTGCCACCACTGGTGATGTACGTTTGCCCTGGGGTGGGTATAGTGACGTGTGTGGACACAATCTACAGGGCAGATGGCAGAACTGCACAGTGTGCTGGTGGAGCATTAGAAAGCACAGGAGAAAAATCCGGGGGATCTTTGTGTTTTGGGGCTGGTTTTTTTTTCCATTTGAGCTGTGATTAATGGCTGTGTCAGACATCACAAACCAACGGATGGAGTTTGTGAACACCCCTGCATCAACTTCAGGACAAGGCGGTAGCGAAAAGGAGAAATTTATGGTATTTTCATGACTTTTTCCCAGCTTACTTTTGCAGCATCACAGGCACTTGGCCAATGTATTTCTTTCTTAGCACAAGGCAGAGAACACATAATAGGAGACAACACAGAACAGACACATCAGTTGGACTGTTAATGTATACCCTGAGTTAGTGGAGGGCTCTTGTTTTCAAAGGAAGTGGACTCCAAGAGCCTTGCCGTATAAGCAAATCCTCCAGGACAGGATGAAGACACTGGTCAACCACTGGTCAACCAAGTGATCTCGTCAAAGTCTCTCCTGACAAAAGACAATTTGCATGCCTTGCTTTCCAGCTAGAGGTTAAGACAGAAAAAAACGTTATTGTGTCTCAGGCACTATTGGTTTTGGGCCATACATTGTGCCCTAACATTACCATTAGAAGCCTGGCTGAGCCATAGCTGTGGAGTTGGGTGCTCATGTCTCTATAATCCTGGTGTCTACCCAGAAAGCCCAGGCCTTTAAAGCACAGCTGAGAGAACTGATGGTGACTACTGCTAACACAAACTGGCCTTTGGTGGTCTCCAGAAACACGGCCCTGGAGTTCCTCTGCTGGTAGTCTGGCATCAAAAGGAGCAAAGGCTACGACAGCTGTACAGAGATCACTCTTCTGTGGTACAGGAGGGAGAGAGGGGGAAAAAAAGTGCTTCTCCTGCTGATTCTGCTGCTGCTTTCTTCTGAAACACACTTGGATTAATCTCTTAAGTGTCCAATTCTACCCTGAGTGTTTTATATCAATAGAAACGCATTACTGCAACCAGAATGCACACCAGACAACCCACAAATACATTCACACACAACATATCTTCAGATACATAATGCTATTTCTTCACTCCGGACTGGCCAGAAGGCAAAGATTTTGGAATATTGCCAGAAGACGAGGTGATGCGTGCTGAAGAGGCCCCACGTTGGGCACAGAAAAGGACTGTCGTCGTTTAATCCCAGCCGGCGACTAGGACCGTGCAGCTGTTCACTCACTTCCCACCCACCCCCAGCAGGGTAGGGAGAAGAGGGAGAAAAAGGAGCAAAAAAATCCTTTATGGGTTGAGGTAAAGACAGATTAATAGAACAGTAACAGAAGAGAGAAAACAAAAATGGTAAAAGAACATACAAAATAAAGTGGTGCAATGCAATTGCTCTCACCACCCAAAGACTGATTGCCCAGCCCTGTCCCCAGCTCCCGGTATGTCAGAATCACCTCTTGGCGCCCCGCTTAGTGATAATAAATCATGCTCATCTGCTATGATCCGGAGCCAGTCAGCGCCCTTGGTACATACCTTGCTGCCAACCCATCTTCTATTAATCCAAGGGTTCACATGTATGTGTGTATTTGTAGTGCCTCATTTCCTAATGAAGTGAGTCATTAGGAATTCAGCCAGATGAAAGGCCAGCAAAACAGTACCTATTAATTTTCCTGCCCCTTTTTCCAATAGGAGCGTGGAATAGTGCGTCTTTCTTCAGTGTGACCATCACTTTGTTGTGTTAGGTGCTGTATAAAAGCCAGTACAAAAAACATCTGTCTCAAAAAAATTACAACCTATGTATAAATTAAGAGGCAACACATGGTAGAGCGAAATGGCAGTATTAGGCTGTCAGGAAGGGTCTTGGTGCACGGCTGCCAGCTCATTGTTAAGGTTTCTGTGGGCGTAAGAGCAAAAGAGACGTTTATACAATTCATTGTTTATAGCATAAATATAAATAGTTGGTGATGATGAAGGAACCCTTGAGACCTTGCAGACTAAATCACACTGAAAATGACCCTCCGTGAAGACCATAAAGACTTGCAAAAGCTTGTGCCATGTATTCTGATCCCTTTCTTTAAACAGAAACATATCTTCCTAATTAATGACTGATGGTATTAATATAATGGAAGACTTTTATATCTTCAAACTCAATTCTGCCCAGAAGGCCTTGATACATCGGAGTATATATCCAGACCAACACATACCCTTACAGTGAGCGAAGGCACCAAATCTCTCTCTCGTACAAGAGTGTCTGCTGGTTTGATCGTTACTCCCAGCAAGCAGACAAGCAATGGAAGAAATATTAGAAACAAGGCAACATAAATCACTAGAAGACAAATTAAAATTGCAAGTTTGGGTTTTCCCTTTATCTTTCTCCTCCTTTTTTCTTTCACTTACTTTATTTCAGGGATGTGAGAAAGAGAAGGTTTTATCAGCCAAACGGAAGACATCTCTGGTGCTTGCAAAGACACTGTGGGTCACAGCAGCTGGTGGGACCATCCCCTTCAGGATGTGCAAGGGGAGCTGAACACAGGGAAGGCTCTTCATCCTGTATTCATATCTGCAGTACACCATGTTTGCTATGGGCATATTATCGTGTTCTGTATCATCCCCAATGATCTTTCAAGAGATACTGTCCTGTATCATAGAAGGCATAAAGGACATCCGCTTTTCTTGTGATCAGAAGCACAAAAAGGTCATTCAAAATGGATCGTGAGACTCCTATTTATGAAATCAATGCTAGCATGTCATTCAAATTTTTGTTTTGTTTAGGTGATTAATTTGCCTATATTACATGGTGTACAGGTATGATAAACAATGAGTTCTCTCTCTTCACAGAATCACAGAATTGTAGGGTTGGAAGGGACCTCTGGAGATCATCCAGTCCAAGCCCCCGGCCAGAGCAGGGTCACCCAGAGCAGGTTGCACAGGAACACGTCCAGGCAATATTATTTTCTGGTCATGATATTTTCTAAGAAGTCTATAGATCAACACATGTGACATATAAATGTGCTATCAGAGATAAATAGAGGGAGAGACTTCCTGAACAGAAACTTCTTGGCCATTCCTATTTCATGGAATACGATATTCCAAAAAGCTGATGCTTGAACCTGATTGAGAATGCTAACAAAAAAAAAAGAGAGAGAGAGAGACAAATGCAAATTTTTAGGCATCTCAAAGGCCATGGAAGTGAGTCCTGAGAACAGGACTAGATGCAAGCTTGAAGAGGCTCTGGTTATGTGCTGACCTTGCTGACAAGCAATGTTAAAGTTGCAAGGTGCAATATTGGCATTTTGTTATGATGACTTTTATTTCGCATGGTATAAAAAATTCTGGGAAAAATTCCAATAAATAAATGCATAATAGTAAGCAAATACTTCCCATAACTCCTCACACAAACAAAGAGTAGCATTGTTATAGAAGCTGCAAAGAAAATACGTGGCAACATTTTTCAGAACAAACGCGGTGCACAGGCATGAATTTAGTAGGATGACTTAGGGGGTCTTAAACCTCACCTTCCTCTTCCCTCTCTCCACTAGCACTGTCTGGCTGCGTGAGCTTGCTCTGGACCAGGGCACACGGGCAGCCCTCCTCCCTTTCAGTGCCTCTCAGCACACATGATAAATGGGCTTTGGCCCATTGAAGCAAATGGAAAAACCCTCATTTCAAGGTGATTTGGACTGAGTCACTTGACTGTCTTTGCAACAGAGTTCTCCCTGAGGGGGCTCACAAAGAAATGGTATCTGTCATCGCCCCTCTGCTCTTATCTGCCTGTTGAACCAAATTCCACTAATGCATAGACATACACCCTTGGAAGTCTCCATATCCAAGTTTTTCAAGGAAATGCAGTCCTGTGTGTTCCACAGACTTGCCTACTTGCCTACAGGTTTTGAGCAGAATTGATTCAGATCTAAACTGAAGGCTCTCCCTGTGCCTATTAATCACCTTTCCTCACGCAGCGTTTTTGCAGCTGCCACCACATACACTCCCTTGGGCACCGATCCAGCGTTTCGCACCTCCCAAAGTCGCACCATAATCACTAGCACTGATTTTTTATCCTAGGTAGTAGGACAAATCTTCTAGGGCAGCTATAAATGATAACTAATTTATGCTATTACCCTGACACTTCACTGCACTCTCAGTCAGTTGGCTAATTTAGGTTATAAAGATACTGAAGTAATACTCAGATCAATCAATTTTATGCCCAAGATATTATTTATATCTTTTCATAGACAATAAAATCAGAAGAAGCCCCTGTCATCATCTATTCTGACCCCTGCAGAATGCTGTGGGTCAAGACCTGAGCCCTGTAAGAACCATACCATATCTTGTACAAAACCATCCTGTGTTTGCAGTGGTGGGTAATGTAACTGCAAGCCTTGCGAAGCTGCTCCAGTGTTACTCAGCAGAGTGGCTAAGATCAGATCGTTTCGTGTGAAAAAAATCCTTTTGAATTTGTAATTACTATGTAATTTGAAACATCTGTAAAAAGAAAGATAAAAGGGAAGCATTCGCATGCATGGGGAGTAGTGTATAAAGAATGCAGCTTTCCTTTTATATCTCTATTACTGTGTTTGATCCTCTCCAGCTTCTATAATTACCCTCCGTGCGATTATCTTCATCACAATACAACATTTTTTAAGTCAGTGCAGACTACAATTGTATTGTAATACAGTGGCTGCTTTGTCTCCAGTAGGTCTTCAGTAAATTTGTGGTCAGCAGCAGCGCTATTTGGTAAATAATATAAACCCATGATAGGTTTGCTCAAGGCAGGAAAAGCCTCAGGGTGACTGAGGTGTAAGAAACAGCTCTGAATGAGCAATTAAAATGGAGGAGGCATTTAAATAATTAACTTCCTTTTGATAGGATTTTCCTGCTGTAGTGGCAGGAAGGATAAACAATTAACAACTGAAACGCTCTTTTTTTGCTTGAGCTGTCCCTGACTGTATGAAATAACAGGCTTTACTCCAGGAGAGGAGTGGCACACTGACTATCCTCACTGCTGAAGAAGACCTTCCTTTACAAAGGAGGAGGAAAAGGAAGGTAAAGGGGCTGTAGGCTCCATGCATGGAAGGGTGTGGGGTGAGTTGGGCTGTCTTCCTAAGGCTTACCATTTCCCCTTGGCGCTGAGGCAGAAGCGGCAGTGAAGTGTGGGGCTGTGCCCAGCGGGACCGCTTTGGGCAGAGGGAACCCGTGCAGGGAGGTACTGCCACCGAGGACGGGGTGACACCACGGCACCTTCACCGCCTGTGAGCTGATGCCTGCCTGTGCCAGCCATCGCGCTCAGCCTGTGCTGTGCCGCTTCCAGACCAACCCAGGCTAATCTAGTCTTCTAGGAGCAGGGCTGGGGCAGGAGCCGGAGGCCTTTCAGACGGAACGATGAAGTAAATGGAAATGAAAAGAGGGAAGAAGTAGGTGGATGGCTCAGCTGCAATGTCAACAAGCTTCCCAAAACTTACCCAGCGCAACCGATAACAAGAGGCGGCGGCAGCCACCTCCAGCGCTGGCCTGCCTACCTGGTCGGTCGCGATGCGTGTGGGAGTTAGTCACACGTCTGCTGCAGAAGGCCACGAATATCAGACAGCGTTTGCTTATGCAAATAGGAGATATCCATCCCCCTTAAATACAAATTTTGTGAAGCTGTGGGATATCATCCAAAAATACGATAAGCCCAAAACCTGTCTTTTGAATTGTCTTCTGCTTGATTTGAAGCTGGGGGAGGAGCAGTAGGCTGTGCAGCAAATGCCTTTTGCTGCAGAGACCTACAGAAAAGCCATCCCATGACCCATTTATACAAATCAAACCACATGGCAATACCCAGCATTTTCTTCTAACACTGTTAATTAAGAAACTGTTTTGACCATTCACTGGGTACCACTTCAAAAAATAATCCTCATCTCTTACAAATGCCAAGCTGAGGACTATTAATATCTTCAGTTTACTGTTGCTACCTAACTCAATTTCATCCTTATCATTTGCTTTTGGGGATTTGCTTAAAAAAAAGTCATGAAAAAACCGAAGTATATTAAGGCACAATGTTGTGAATAAGGCTAAGAAAACATAATAAAAAGTATTGACGAGAAATGCAGACCACGTATGTGTTTGCAGTCAAATGCCTAGCAGTATATAACTGAATGGTAGTCCTGGTTTCTTTAATACTGCATTTACAGCAGTCATTATAGAAAAGCAAACACATGCACACAACATACACCCATACACCCCCCCCCACACACACACCTCAAAATCACCCTCTGAAAATCAGCCCAGTCCGAAGGAACTGGAGCTAAAGGGAGAGGGGCAGTCCAAGAGAAGAGAAACCGTACGAACTCACTGAGCTTGCCAAATCTTGGTGGTGCTTTTCTGGCATCATTCTGAATGGTGTCTGTCTGACTGTCATAGAATACTTTTTCAAAAGTGTTTCCAACTTATTTCACAACTTCAAAAAAGGATATTCTAGGCAAAAATGGACAGAATTCTACCTTGTTTTCTGTGAAATCTGGAAGACTGTAAATCTAGAAGGGGAAAGTAAATCTGGAAGGGGAAAGTATTTTTGGTCATCTTCCAGGAGAAGGACATACTTAGCTCAGCCCTGTCCAAGAGACCTTCATACGGTCATGACTGAATTCTTCCCCAAAGAGGAAGAGAAGAAGGACCAGGGTCTAAAGACCCAGAAAGGATGGCACATGCAGCCATGAGCAAGGAAGGGATGATGGGTAGCTCAGGTCTGTGGAGGAGGAAGAAGGAAGGGAGAGAAGGTGGGTCTCCATGCCAGGGAGGAGAGGTGGAGGAAAGGGAGGAGACAGAGGTGTCAGGTGGGACCCCAGGAGCCCCTTTTGCACAGCAAAGAATCATAGAATCATAGAATCTTCATGGTTGGAAAGGACCTTTCAGATCATCGAGTCCAACCCAACAACCTACAATCTCTGCCACTAGAGCATGCCCTGAAGTGCCACATCTAGATGTTTCTTAAACACCTCTAGGGATGGTGACTCAACCACCTCCCTGGGCAGGCTGTTCCAGTGCCTGACCACTCTTTCAGTAAAGTAATTCCTCCTCATATCTAACCTAAACCTCCCCTGCCACAGCTTCAGACCATTTCCTCTGGTCCTGTCATTATTGACTTGGGAGAAGAGGCCAACCCCCACCTCTCTCCAACCTCCTTTCAGGTAGTTGTAGAGGGCAATGAGGTCTCCCCTCAGCCTCCTCTTCTCCAAGCTAAACATGCCCAGCTCCCTCAGCCTCTCCTCATATGACCTGGTCTCCAGACCCCTCACCAGCCTGGTAGCTCTCCTCTGGACACGCTCCAGCGCTTCAATGTCCCTCTTGTACAGGGGGGCCCAGAACTGAACACAGTACTCGAGGTGAGGCCTCACCAGTGCCGAGTACAGAGGCACGATCACTTCCCTACTCCTGCTGGCCACGCTATTCCTGATACAAGTCAGAATGCTGTTGGCCTTCTTGGCCACCTGGGCACACTGCTGTCTCATGTTAAGCTGGCCATCCACCAGCACCCCCAGGTCCTTTTCTGCCGGGCAGCTTTCCAGCCACTCTTCCCCAAGTCTGTCGCGTTGCTTGGGGTTGTTGTGACTGAAAGGCAGGACCCGGCACTTGGCTTTATTAAACCTCATGCAGTTGGCCTTGGCCCATCGATCCAGCGTGTCCAGGTCCCTCTGTAGAGCCTTCCTACCCTCAAGCAGATCAACACTCCCACCTAGTTTGTGGGAAGAAGAGAGTAAAGTTCGGTGGTCAGTGAATAGGCAAAACAGAGTTTTGTGGCACAGGGACCAGTGTCCCAATGGATGGGGCAGGCTGTGGTGTTTCAGTGCAGTGGGTGGTGTGGGTGAACCCACACGGGTCCCCCTTGGGTGGAATTGTGAGGGTGCTGGCAAAGCCCAGTTTTGCAGAATGGCCTGGGTAAAAACAGATGTTAAGATAGAAAGGTGAGTGCATATAGCATGTGGGAGCAGAATAGAATACCCCAAACTGCCTCCATTTTCCCAAAACTGAGCATGTTAAAGAAGACAGCAGCAACTAGCTCCATTGCCGGGGGAGGGGTGAGTGCTGGTGGCCTGTGTGGCCTCTGAGGGTCTGGTATGCACGTAACTGTGCACACTGTGGGATTAGAGTTTTGTGAGATTAGTTAGGAAGGCTATTTTGAAACTTGTAGGTGTTTATTAACATTTCATAGGCATCCAGTGCTGTGGTTTGTCTGTCGTATTACCGATACTGATCCTGCATGTACAGTTCACTGATTGCCAGCTAATTATATGTCATTAAAAAATCTAAAAATTGCCTTAATCCTGATTTGATTTAAACCACATGAGCTGAGCAGTTTTTCCCCTGTGACCGAGGACAGAGGAGCTCTTACAGAAAACAGAAAGGCTACAAGGTGCCCCCGCACTGCCCGAGCTCTCATGCAGGACCTGGCAGGGGCAGCAACGCGGAGCTCTTTGAGCCACGAGTGATCTACAAGCAGCCCGAGGGCAGGTCCCAGCCTTGTGGGGGATGTCACACAACTCAGGGTGAGGCTGCGAGAGAGAGACAGCCATCATGGCTCGATGGGGCTGGCTGGGACCAACCACACACCCGCGGCTCCCTCCCGGGAGCCACTCTGGGAGTCCCCTTGGAGGATCGTGGAGTAGACCTCGCAGCTCTTGGATGCCTGCAGAAATTTGTGTCTCAGACCCGCAGTTTGCAACACGCTTTCGGTCTGCACTGGGGCAGGACAGACAGCCATGCCGGAGGAAACATTTCTTTCACTGTGCACCCTATGCTGTGCTCTAGCGAAGACAAATATGGACCATTGCAGCTCCTCTGGTCCAGGCGGGCTCTGCTCCTAATCCTGCGTTGGGATGACGTGGATGAGAAGACCCTTGCTTTGCATTCGCATCCATGATCCAGGTGGTGGTCCATTCAGATCATCCAGGGAATTTTATCTCCTCCTTGGGCCTGTATGCAACCCTCTACTCCAGATTGCAACCCTAGTAAGGCCAATTCCCTTCTCATGAAGGAAGAGGTACCTGCAATGTGCTCAAACTGGCTTCGTGGTAGGTTTTACTCAGAGCGTGAAGGAAGCCTGCAGGCATGCACTGAAGCATGCAGAGCTTCAACGAGACAAAAAGATGGGTGCTGTTCCAGGGGTTGTGCTTGCAGCGCCCTTTGCAGACATTCATCACGTCACCAGACAAGTTGTCTCCTTTCTTTGGCTGAAATGAGTGAACGTCATGAGCAATCCTGCCCTGCTGTGCCCGAGAGAAGCGTTTCAGTAAACTCTACCCTGTGCTGATGGAACACGACTGGAGAGCCCACTGCAAGAGCTGGCACGGCTCCTCCTGCGCACCTCCTGCAAGCAGCTGCAGGGATTGCTGTGAAGCGACCAGTCATTTACAAAGTAGGTAAGAAACACCTTTTCCCCCTGGTTTCTGCAGGTTCCCTGAGTCCTCGGGCTAGGAGCACTGCGCAGCTGGCAAACAAGGTGCCGCTGGCCGTAGGGTCCTTGTGCACTGCTCTGACAGCAAGGGCACGGGCAGCGAAACAGGAGAGCAGCCACCAACAGCTCTTTGAGAACCTGCAGAGCCTGTGAGGGAAAGCTCAAAGGAGTTTGTGTCTATCAACACAATCTCAGTCCAATTTTGTTCAGTATATTCATTAATGACCTGGATGATGGGACAAAGTGTATCCTCAGCAAGTTCGCTGATGATACCAAATTGGGAGGGGTGGCTGACACTCCGGAGGGCCATGCTGCCATCCAACGTGACCTGGACAGGCTGGAGAGCTGGGCAGAGAAGAACCTAATGAGGTTCAACAAAAGCAAGTGCAAGGTCCTGCACCTGGGGAGGAAGAATGCTAAGCACCAGTACAGGTTAGGGGTGGACCTGCTGGGAAGTAGTTCTGAGGAGAAGGATCTGGGGGTCCTGGTAGACAGTGAATTATCCATGAGCCAACAATGTGCCATTGTTGCCAAAAAGGCCAATGGAATCCTGGGCTGCATAGGGAAGAGTGTGGTCAGTAGGTCGAGGGAGGTCATTCTCCCCCTCTACTCTGCACTGGTGAGGCCACATCTGGAATACTGCGTCCAGTTTTGGGCTCCCCAGTTCAAGAGGGACAGGGAACTGCTGGAGCGAGTCCAGTGGGGGGCAACTAAGATGATTGAGGGACTGGAGCATCTCCCTTATGAGGAAAGGCTGAAAGAGCTGGGACTCTTTAGCCTGGAGAAGAGAAGGCTGAGGGGAGACCTTGTTATGGCATACAAGTATCTAAAGGGTGGGTTGAAGGAGGATGGAGCCAGACTCTTTTCATTGGTTCCCAGTGACAGGACGAGGGGCAACAGGCACAAGTTGGAACATAGGAAGTTCCGTTCAAATACACGGAAAAACTTCTTTACGGTGAGGGTGACAGAGCACTGAACAGGCTGCCCAGGGAGGTTGTGGAGTCCCCTTCTCCGGAGACTTTCAAGACCCGCCTGGATGCAGTCCTGAGTAATGTGCTCTGGGCAATCCTGCTTTAGCAGGGGAGTTGGACTAGATGATCTCTAGAGGTCCCTTCCAACTCTGAAGATTCTGTGAGTGTTTTCTGCTTGCTTCATTCTGGTCTATCACAGCTTGAAAGCAAAGTCCGTGCTTTGGTTTGCAGCTCATGAAGGACTGGTTTCACTTTTCCCTTGGGCCAAATCCCCGGTCGGGGCAAACGAGCTGGGCTATGCCACATTACAGAGGACCTGGGTTGCTGCACCATCTCCACGGCCTCATAACTCACACTTCACCTTGCTCTTGTCCTACAGCTTTATTGCTGACAAGCACTTACATGCAGATTACAAGCTGACATTTATAAGGCTACAAGTTAAACACATGCCCATGTGTCTTTGAACGTGAACACTGCTTCCCCCTGCCCCCACCGACCTGAACCAGGGCTTGGCATTGGAAAGGACAGGAGTTTCCGAGGCATCCCACACAAACCAAGAGCTGAGGAAGAGGGAGAGAGACAGACAGACAAAAGCCTAGGAGCAGCCATACGCAGAAGGGCATAACGGAAATGTTTGTGACAGTTTGATAATGAATAACTAAACCTTTGGAAAAAAACATTTTTACAAGCTGGATGGTGAAAATGGCCTCGGCAATATTTTCCCCTCAGATAAACCGCTCAGTGCCTTGGGGTGAGTAACAGTTACGCTCGCTTCTCACCACGCCAAGGGAGGTGGAGGAAGGAGGACGCCCTGCTTGCTGGGCGAGGGGCAGGGGAGCGAACCGGGCTATGGAGAGCTGAGAGGTGAACATCTGAAAAGTAAATTGTAAATGATCAGGAGGAGCAATAAAGGCAACACGTAGCTCCCGCAGGTTGGCACTCCTGTCCACAAACGCAGCTTAGCTTCTGCAAGCCTGACGCCGCAGTGTTGAACAGACACTTGTACGTAGTGATGATTACATGGAGACAGAGAAGGCTCTTGGGCAGCTGTCATCTATCACACACTTCAGACAGAGGGAGGGAAACACAGAAACTATTAGCTGAACAATAAGGACTTTTCCTGCTAAGACAGTTCCTTCTCAGTGGTAATGACTGTGGCAATTATGTAAAAACGTTCATTTGCAAACAGCAAAGCCTGCAGGCTAGATCACCATTAGAACTGACTAAATGGAATTAGTCCCAAGAAAGAGATGCTACAGGCTCTTCTGCAGCTCCCTGGTCCCCTGCGGTGTGGGGATACTCCCATGGACACACAGTGCTCAGTGTGGTGTTGGGACCACTGAGGTCATACACCCATGGGTTTTATGGGATCAACAGTTGATATCCACAAAGCGGGAGCAGATATCTGTGTCTGATCTGTCCTCCATGTAGCCAATAGAGAGAAACAGGGGCCACAGGGCTGCAATCTGTCCTGGCCGTACCTTTCAGAAAGGGTAAAACGTGGCGCTGTGCTCTCCAATTTCTCTCATCAAGTAACAACCCTAATAAGCGACAAAGGGAGCCTGTGTTCCACCCACCTGGCCTTTAGACATACAGGCTTAGGGAAAAGCAATAGTACGAGGGGCAGTGGTTTTAAACTAGAGCAGGGTAGGTTTAGATTAGACATTAGGAAAAAGTTCTTTACAATGAGGGCGGTGAGACACTGGAACAGGTTGCCCAGAGAGGTGGTGGAGGCCCCATCCTTGGAGACATTCAAGGCCAGGCTTGATGAGGCTCTGAGCAACCTGATCTAGTTGAAGATGTCCCTGCTTACTGCAGGGGGGTTGGACTAGATGACCTTTAAAGGTCTCTTCCAACCCAACACATTCTATGATTCTATGATTCTAAAATGAACCTTTTCCTCCTATCTTGCCTTCCTTTTGAGCTGTGAGAGGGAGCAGGACTCAGTGTAACTGTCAGTATGTCACCTTGTACAAGATGCTATGAAGAAGCATCTACCCAAAGCTCCTGACACCTAGAGAGGCAAGACGAAGAGGGGGAGCAGTGCTGGGACCTGACCACAGAGTGGGTCTGTGGTAGACCAGCACTAGGAGTTTCAGGTCAGTGCCTTCTTGATCACATCCCATACTTTCACCCATTAAGTACACCTGGCTTTCAGGCCTTTTCCCACACTTCAGCAGGTACGGACAGGACATGCAACGTGGCAGGTACCTCCCTGGTTGCAAACATGTGAAGCCGGTAACCCCAAGATACTCCTACCTGGGACTGCAGGGTGCAGCCCTGTCCTAAAGCTTCCCTCATTGGAGGGGATGAAGAATTCAGCTTTAATATCAGTAACTGCAAATAGTCTAAAATTACGCCCCAAGCTTATAAAATCATCTGAACAAATAGAATTTATTAGAGAACACAAGCTCTCTACTAGAGTACTGCCACAACGAATTTGGAAGAGCTTTGCCCCTCTCCTGCCTGATGCCTTCCCAGAAGCCATAAAAGCACAGCTCAGCTACAACAAGCAGAAGCTGCCACTGCCCCGTCCATCCCTGGGGAGTGACAAGCAGGGCCACCTCAGACATGATCTGGCTCTGAAGAAAGTATATTTATTTAAATATTATCAGGATGTGATTCAGTTGTCTATGCCTAACCATCTGATGTTATTTCGGGCTTCTGTACAGAAATATCTTTTGGGGTCCCATACATGAAATGAAATGGAGGAGCCATGCACATCATGTATTGCATGTTCATGTCCATCCACCTGTGTCATACAAGACAGCTGCAGCATGTCCACCTTGGGCCAACACCTGCAGCTGTGCCTGTTCCTCCTTATGGGTAGTCATCTGAAAATCTCTGGGGACAGGATGGAGGAGTGAGGGAAAAGAGGGAGATAATAATAGTTGAATAATTTATACAATGAGATTCATGGAATTTGGGGACTAATACATTCTATGAATAATATTTTCATTATTTTCCCAACTCCAGCGCTAACAGAAGATATGAATAATGATTGAATCAAACACTTGAATTATATGACAATGCCATTGAACATTGGAAGCATATATTACATGAAGTGAGGGGACTCTAGTTCTTCCCATCCCTAGTTTGATGTAGGCGTTCTCAAAAATGGTGAAATATGTATTTGACACTTTGGCTTTTCCTCACAGAAAGTTTGCACTCAGATTACCTGACAATACAAATGAATCAATAACTCGCCTGCTGTTTCTCTCCCACAAAATTGCTAACAATTGCTTTCTTTCAATGCTTCAGAAATTACATCCCTAGAGATGACAGACCTCTCATCTTCGCAGTGCCCTCTCGCTGCCGGGCGGCATGTCCTTGTGTCTGGGGGGGAAACTCGTTCCTCCAGGGCACTGCAAGCTGCCACTGCCCCGCAGCAGCATGGGCTGACTGCCCCCAGGGTCGTGGCAGCTCTCACTGCAGCAGCTGCAGATGGATCACAGGGGGATGCCGGCAAGCCTCTTCCCATACCTCATACCACCCAACATCTCCTCACCATTGGAGGTGCCTGCTGAATGTGGTCTCTGGACACAAGGGCAAAAGGAGGATTAACTGGTCCCTGCGAAGTTTGGCCATGAAATCCAAGCTGCAGTCAGATGGGCTTCTAAAGGGTTTCTGCTGCTGTTCCCCAACCGTCGATGGGCAGAGCCACTGACTTCAGTATGTGGTAGCTAAGGGTTTGTTTCTAGCCTGCATGCAGAAGAACTTCCTAATAAAATCAGAATGATCTAAGACTTTATTACATGGGTAGATTTTAGCCCAAAATTAATTATAATGTCCTCTTGTCTTTGGCTTAACAGAGGAGCTGGTGGAGAGTCAATGGATGTTTCCCATCCAGTCTAAGAAGTTGTGGTTGAACAATAACATGTCTGTTATATTACCAGTCAGAGCAGATTTAATAACTCCAAACAACATGGAACCTACTGCATCTCCTGCTATACTGTGAATAAGGTTCATTTCTGAAACTAAAAGATAACGCGAATTCCTGGTATCAGTTCACTGACACCAGGTACACCACACCCTTTGACATCAGTGGTGAAAGAACATGCTAAAGAAAAAGAAAAACAGCCAATAATTTCCACCCTCCAAAATTCATAATCTAACCGATAACTGAGCTTGCTGCAAGGGACTGACTGCCATTCGTCAGCTAAACGTCGAATTCATCAGTTCCTGGAGGGCTTCTACTCAGTCAAAAATGAACATGGTTCATACACGTATTTAATTCTAACTTTGAAAGTAGAGAGGAATTTAACAGAACATTAGAGAGTGATGAATAAATTATAATGGCATTAATGAGGCTGATGCTTATATCTAAAGGGAAAAGTCCCAGAGGGTTCAGGGAGCTCCGAAGTTGCTAATAACTTATTAATTTTGGAGTTGCTAGTAGATAACAAATTAAACATGCTAAATATGAGTATGCACTGTGATTTCTGCTGCAGAATACTAAGTCTTTTGGCGTATTATATTATGGGGTATCATTTATAAGGCCAGAGAAGTAATTATTCTTTTTTATGTGTCTTTAGGAAAGATTGCAGTTGGATAGCTGTATGCACTCCTAAGCACTTGACTATGGGAGGACACTGATAAACCAGAAGAAATTTGTGAGATTCCAAATATGAGCAAAGAAAATGATAAAAAGGCTCTGATAAAAAGAGTGGGGAACAAATCCTCTTCAGGAAGATGGAAAGAACTAGATACGAACAGAAAAGAAAGCTGGTGGGAAATTATACGACACTCAGAAGAAAAAGAAGTGCAGAAACAAGTCAAATAAAAGTCACTAGAAAAAAGATCTCTTTACCAAATAAATGTGCAACATTGCCATCACCATCACTTCTTACATTAAATACAAAACACAAGGTGATGAAACAGAACAAAGCTCCCAAAGAGCCAGGACAATTTAAGAATCTGTATGTCCTAAATTTATTAAGTTGTGCCCTGAGGCTTCTTGCCTTTACTTCTTGACTTAAGACCATAGCTGGCAAATATTTACCTAACCAAGTATCTTCATGTCCTTGAGGTTTTCAATTCAGTTCAGCAGATTTTGTGCACGTGAATGACCTGATTGGTCTGCACAGGTGTGACACAGCCACTTTGCACTTCACTGCCAGCATGCTGGCAAAGTCAACCCTGTTTCAGCATCACTCCAGCACAACCATCCCAATGTCAACGTGATCACGCAGAGCAGCAGAACTAGGATAAATTCACACATATTGCATACTTTCCGAGAGGCTGCTGCTGCAGAGACACATGCATAGAAAAGAGAGACGGGTGAAGGGAAAGCAGCATGGATGGTCACCAACCTCCTGCCTAATTGAAAGAGGTAGTAACTAAAGTTAGAGGAAGCAGAGGCCAGGCTAGGCAGCACACTGTGAAGGGCCTTGCACAGCACACCATCACAATATGTGGGTTAAAAAAAAAAAAAGGAAAAAGAAAACCTGTAATCTGCCGTTATCCTTCTAAGCCCCTGAGTGTGCTGTGGGCCTTTTGACTTTAGCGAGGATTTGAGCCATCGCAATAAAAAAAGGTCCTTGAAAAAGGAGTATGTGATATTTTACATTCATGAAAAGAATCAAAACATTAAATAACAGCTGAACAACAGGAATTGCGCCTTACCGAGGTCTTGACATGGTAACTGGAGACTCCATCCTCAACTGATGGAGGTGGTGGCATCTTTTTCAGTTAATACCTAATGGATGTACGGGAAAAATGGAAAGCCCCAAAGCAGCTAAATGAGATGAATTTCTGGGGAGCTTTCTAATATTTGCCTTAAGTGAGGATTTTCTGTTACCGGAACATGACAGTATAACTTGAAAGGAAGTATAAGGGAGGATTGTGAAAGATTCATAGTGACCCGAGTCTAAACCATGTCCTCAGAAACATTTCACATGAAAACACAGCTCCCGGGTGGGGACAGGGGGAACCTGACTTTAGAGGACCTGCCCAAAGCAGACAGCACATGCACAGGGGACATTTGCCTGGCCACCCCAGCCTGTTCCCACCTCACCTGAGTGACTTTGGGGTTGTTCATTTTCCCCAACAGCCCTTCTGCCCTTCGTCTGACAATGTTTCTGTTTGGGCCTTGGCCTTATATAACAAGAAAAAAGTGGAGTCACAGAAAAGAAACTGTCAAAGGTTATTCACATCCCAAAATCATGATCATGGCAATGGCAGGATTGTCTGCCTGAAAACACTGACAGACCAGTCTAGGGGCTGCATCGGACAATGCGCTGTCTGCAAAGAAGACCAGTATGAAGTCACAGGTCCAGAGGATAGCTCAGAATGGAAGGGACCTCAGGAGGTCTCTGCTCCAATCTCCTGCTCACAGCAGACTCAGCTCTGAGGTCAGACCAGACTCCTCAGGCTTTCATCCAGCAGGGGCTTGAAACCCTCCAAGGACCGCACAACCTGCATATCTGTCTAATTGTCCTCATGGGGAAAAACTTTCTCCTTATATCCAGGCTGAACCATTACAGGTTCTCCATTTTATTTCTTACCCTCCCTCCCTGCACAACTGTGAAAAAATGATCTCCATCTCCTCAAGGACCTCTCCATAGGCACTGGGGGCTGCTGTTAGGTGCCTCCAAAGCTGTCTCTGCTCCATGCTGAACAAGCCCAGGTTTCCCATCATCTTGGAAGCCTCACCTGAACTCACTCATTTATGAGTGGATGCAGTATCCAGATGTGGTCTAACGAGAGCTGAGTAGAGGGGAATAATGATGTCACTTGATCTTTGTTTCTGCCCCTGTTCATACAGCCCAGGCTGCCATTGGCCATTGTTGTTGCTGAGACTTGCTGCTGGCCCATGTCCTGCTTGCTGCCCACCAAAACTTCCAGGGCCTTTCCCACAGAGTTGCTCTCTGGGTAGTCTCAAGCCTGTGTTGTTGCAAAGGGTCCAGGTGAAGGACTTTGCATTTGTAATTGCTGAATTTCATTATGTCCCTGTCAGCCCATTCCTCCAGGTCCCTTGGGATGGCAGTCCTGCCCTTGAACATATAAATGGTGGCTCAATTTGATGTCATTGCAAATCTGGTGACCAACCACTCTGTTGCCTCCTCCCGCCCACTGATAAAGATTGTAAACATGTCCCTGGACAGGTCCCAGGACAGACAGGTCTGGTGTTCCCCTTGTTGCCAGTCTACAGGTAAAGATGAGTTATTACCTATTGCCCTCTAAACCTAACCAGCCATCCAGATTATAAACTATCTGACTTTCCCATCCCTACCATAGCATCCCATCTTGGATACAAGAATACAATGGGAAAGAATCTTGAATGCCTTGCTAAAGGCAATCAAAATGACATCTACTGCTTGCCCCTCATCCTGAAACACAGTCATTTTATCATGAGAGGCAACCAGGTTGTCCAGGCACAACTGACCCTTGATAAATCCGTGCTGACTCTTACCAGTCACATTCTTCTCCCTCCTGCACCCAGAAATGTGCTCTGAGAGGACTCGATCCGTGATCTCTCCAGGAATCAAAAAGAATCTGACTGGACTGTACTTCCCTGGGTTGTCCTCTGGCTTTTTCTGAAGGTGGTGTTTTCAAGTTGTTTCAGAAGAAGGTAATAAAGAAAACCTTATTTAGGCCTCTAAAGCTAGACCTTGGGTTAAAAATAATTTCCCAAACTATTATTAGTCATCATTACACCCAAGTGTGTCTGATACCCGTTCAACAATGCTTGAGAGCTTGCTCAGTTTTGGCCACAACATTGTGATACAGCAATTAATTCCATTTTGTGTGGAAAAGCCTTTTCTCTTCTGTGCCCATCGAGTGCTGTTAGAGAAGGTGAAGGTGTTCAGTATACCACAATGTAGAACTCCCTGTGTAAAATGTGATAACCTGGGAAATTATCGCAAAGAAATGTTTGTCTGTTTGGTGCAAGCCCATATTTTTAGAGAGATGATTAGGCTCTTCTTCAGAAGCTGTTCCAGCTTCAGCTTTTTAACATCTTCTTTGTCGGTAGATTTTTTTATAGTCTTTTAATCACAGATGGAGAACATCAAAAGGTTTACAGAAGTTCCTGAGTCTCCATGCCCAAACTATAAGGCATCTGGGACTAATTTACCACTTCACACTGAAAAAACAAAATGCAAATGTCAAGTGCAGCTCCTCATACACTTCTAGGAAGCAAAAAAATATCAAATAAAATCATGCAGTTTCTCCTGGAAAGAATTATGTTGGAATTCCTGGAGAACATATTGAAATGACTGGCTCCATGGACAAACCCTCACAAACCCGAACAACAGAAATGTGATTGACATTCCAGGACCGGTCAGGATGCTCTAAGCGCTGCAAGTGAAATACCGTCCCTTTTACAAATCAGTCAGCCATGTAATGGAATGTCTATACATCCTGCAGAAGCCAAAGAAAGATGAAGGCCTTTGCCATACCTCAGGGTGCAGACTTGGAACAACAGCCGGCAGCTGCACGCTAATGAGTGCTTCATTAAATAGCTATTGTTAGATGCAAAATGCATGTTGCTCAATTGAGATCCACCGGTGGGTGTGGATAAAAGATTGGAACGGAGATGATTAAACTGAGAAAAGGTGCTATATTTGTGTCACCATAAATATTACAAGACCAGTTAACTTATCTGAAGCTAATAATAACTTATTAGCCTCCTAAACAAATCTAAGCTAGAGGTTAATACTACAATATATTTCTTGTAATCATTTTTGTATTAATTAGTTCCAGTCTGCAAATTGCTTGGAAAAATTATTATTGATTTCATCTGTTTGCTCCCATCTAAACATGAACATGAGTTCAGATAGTTGATTTTATAGTCTATTTTAATTACTTTAGGTAAGATCTGAGTAATAAAATAAGGCTATACCTACATCTCTGCCAAACAGCAACAAGATTTTGTACCCAAATCACTGTCTGATTAATTTAAGAAATAGCTTTTTGGAAATGATCAAATATTGCTTCTAGACACACTAGAAGCTATTCTATGGCTCTACTATGCTGCTACTTATTCATATTTATCTCCATTCTACCCCATACTTTTATATGTATTACTTTTCAGTGAAATGCATAACAATCAGTTTGAGATAATTTTCTTCTTTTTTAGGTGAATAAGTAGTTCTGGGTTAAAATTGAAAAAACGTTATGACCCTATCCCCATGCAGTCAGTTTTCTCCAGTGCTGAGGTAACCAAAAATAGGCTCATGTAAAACAGAAAAAAAAAATCTAGTGAAGAGTTACTTTGTCCTATAAAAGTGAAACAAGCCCTCTACAGTGTTATTATTTTGTCTTGTGTGGCAGGGTGTTATTTTCTGAAATAGGGTTCATCTGTGAGACAGAAAGGAATTCCTTCCACTTCTTTTCATCCTCAAAATGCTAGTTGCCTAGACTAAAACACAGAGCATTTCCAGAAGGAGCTTTTGCTCCAAACCCCAGAGCAGTTTGCCATTTAGACAGGCTTCTCTCTCTTCTCTGAGTTCTGGAAACCTCAGTCATCTCACTGGAACTGGGTCCTTTACTTTTAAACAGCTTGAATTGTATTTGAGGATGTAAGAAATTCTACTTATACCCAGGAAGTGTGTAAGACGACTAAAGTGTCATTAATAAAATGTGAAAATGACACAGTAGTGATTTTCTACGGCTGAGATCTTACAAATGCTTCTGAAGGTGCATAACTTAAACCCTGGGAACAGTCCTACTCGTGTCAGGAGAAATAATTTCATGAACAGATGTACAATTGTAAGTGTATGCAGAGTTATATGGGTTATACGCAGTAAACAGCAGAACATTTTCTATGCCTTTGCCTTTTCTGTCAAAAAAGACCTTGGTATGAGGAAATTGTTTAAAACTCTAAAACTTAATTTTATTATATCAAGACCAGGCAATTCAAGTTGGAACAGAAAAGATGAGTGGAAGGTTGTGCATTATATGTGAGGTGTTCTCTTCCAGTTAACCAAATGAAAAAGAGTATGTCACCGTATGATTAATCGCTAAACATAATATGGTGCTGAATAAATAACCACTGTAAATATAGCTATCTTCACAGCAGGGGAAGCCTTAGCACAAATAACAGCAGGCTAGCTGACAGCCGGAGAGATGACAGTATTTCATTTTCAGACACAAGTCTCAGTCGGAGTGGCTGTGGTCAGCAAGAAACTGTTTCTAATATGTTTGGCTGGACCTTGAATTTAATCTGTTGACTGCTGCCAGATTTACCAGGCAAACTTTAATGGTCCATCGATTTTAATGGACTCTTAAGGAACACAGCAGAATATAATATGGAAGGCCACCAGGAACAGAGAAGCAGGACAGTATAGGCAGCAATGGTTTGATGTAGACAGCAGCGATGGAAAGGGGTATCTCATTACATGTAAAATATTACTATTCTCTTTCCATATCATCTGAGCATGCAGCAAGTATAAAACAAAAATACCTTTTTATAGCTGCCTGCAGTGGCTATATTTAGCTCCCCTGCCTACACCAGAAATAAAACTTCCTCCATAGTTTTAGGTTGGCAAGGAAAATGCATAGTGAAAAAATGAGCTACATACCACTGTCTTAAAAATATAAAGGTAGGACACAGAAGAGAGCAAACTCAAGCTTGTCTGCTCAGGTTGGTCTGTTTCCCATCCTCGCAGGTGGGATACCTCTGGCCAGCACATCATTTACACCAGTCTCCAGGCTTTGTCCTGAGCCAATTCCTTCCTCAGAAGAAATCACACTGCCTGTCTTCAACACCCCTCTCCAGGCAAATGTACTTTTCCCCAAGGGCCCAATAGGTAACACCCCCCAGACACTTGAACACCTTTGGCTTTTGAAGAGTGTTTAGGAAACCTGGACACATGAACCTGGGGCACAGCCTCTCTGCGGTAGACTCTGACAGCAAATATATAAAGGTAAAATCAGGTGTGTGGCAGTTTTAGGCTCCTCACTGTGTATACAATTGTGTCAGTCTAACAGATGCTATTTCTGTACAAGAGGATCACCTTTATAGTGCTAAAAAGTTATCCTGAGAGGCAATATAGCATAATTCCAAGTGACAAATAGTTACAGCATTGTAAAAGCCATATGCACTTTGTTTCCTATGTGCATATTGGTTTTCATGTTCAAGAAAGATAAATTCAGCCTGGCCCAAGGCCAGGTTCTACACTTAGGAGAAGTGGAGAATGGAGAGATGATCATACAAGAAATGTCAGGAAGAATTTGACTTGTTTAACCCAGGAAAGTAAAGACTGAGAAGAAAAATAGTTTTGATTTATATGTAACATCAGGGGGTAGACATGTACCAAAAGAAAATCTGCAGGGCAGTGCTAGCAGAAGAACAAATGAGTATAGCCATGAATAGATTTCAGCAGAAAATTAAACCATTTCCACCCATAAGAATGATGTCCTGGCAACAGCTTTTCAACAGGAACGATGTGATCAAAAAAATGAAGTTATTTTTAAGATGCAATTCAGTATTTTTAAGAAGGGAGTTCTACAATGTGGTGTCCTGTAACATCAAGGGATGGTGCGTGATGAGTCCGAAAGCCCCTTCCCTTCCCACGTTTCTCATAGCCAACACGTGATCTGCTTTGACTGTGCAGAAAGGCTACAGTCTCTGCTTTCCGTGCGTGTCTAATCCTTCCTAGACAGAGCCTGGTTACACGATGCAAAGACACAATGCAGAGAACAGGAACGGTGAGTTTTCCAGAAGCAAAATGTCCTTGGGAAAGCTGGAGAAACCGCTAAGTTATTTTTTAATTAAAACATGTTTCCCAAGCATCCCTGGTTTTGAAAGCTGACACATGCTGAGATTAAATTCAGCAGTTCTGCATTCATGTGAATAGTGTTCAGCTGGAGATGGAATCAGAAACAGAGTCATTTTGGGGAGCTGGTGAAACAGAAGCACAACACAGACTTAGACCAAGCAAGCCATTTTTGAGGACACCAATGGATAAAAGTAAAAGGTTCAGTGTGTGGGCTCATAAAACTCCTCAATATTCTCTGTTCATTTTGCAGAACTTCACATTAGAAAATTTGTGAGAAGGAGCTCTCCCCTGGATCCCACCTGCCTTGGATTGCCACTGCTGGATGAGGTAGAAACAGTAGACAAAAATGCTGCTGTTATAACTTTTGGGCACTTCCTTTTCTAATGATGAGCAGAACTCAAAAACCTGGATAAAACTGGAAAACATTTTGAAAATGGGGAAAATATTCTCATTTGGGAAACTAAGAGAATCCCTATTCTGTCTGAAAACCTTTACCCCTTCCTAATGCAATTGTCTCTTCCAAAGGAATTTCAAGGAAGTTTGCAAGTGCAAATGAATGAACCAGTAATTGGGATAAAATGGTGAGAACGGATAGCAGTTCCTGAGACAGACAGGAGGTTTACTCATGTCAGTGTTTCCCATGATGGGTGTGCAGCCGGCTCCCGCGCTGCCTGGTGTGACCCTGGAGCAGGGTTTGACATGACACCTCCGAGAGCAGCTTCGATAAACACCCAGCCCTTGGGACTACTCTTGCAGCTGAATCAAACCCTGATTCCCTCCAGGTGTCCTAGTCCCTTTGCAGCTGCACAGTGAGACCACCTTGGGCTGACGAGGCAGCCTGGGGTCCTTCCAAGAGAGTCCCAGTACTGTGAAGCTCAGAGACAAAGAGGATTTTCACAGATCCACAGGTTTAGCACATCCCAAAGTTCAGGACACTCCTATTCAGAAAGCCGAGTATGAACAAGGTGTGTTTGCACATACATAACTTCTGCTTACTTTCTTTCTCTCATATGTATCCTTTCATATAAACTGTAGCTGGTTTCTGCCATACCTGATCTCAGATGTCCCTCTTTAGTACATCTCTGTGATTCCTGGACTTGTTGATTGTGCTTTTTGTTATTATAGATCACCATCAGTGAAGGAAGTATTTTTTAAGAAGATATATATTTTTACTGTCTCAGGTGCTTTACAGATTGCAGACACATTGTAATCTACTGCCTCCATGGCTTGCAGGACCTAGTCCTGCTGCAACATTCACAGACACCTTGCCATAGTCCCAAGGGCAGCACCTACCCAATATTTGAAATACAAACTGCAGCTGTGGTAGAAGCCATGAAAGCTTCAGGACATTTGACCTTCTTTGTAACCAGCCCAGAAGAAAGACCAGGATGCTTCCCATGGGTTCTGACAAGTGTTTTTGGTGCATCTGAACAGTGATGTTGTTTTGTCTTCTGTTACTGCATCACATCCACCTTCAAATTAACCCATGCCTGACTTTGTCTCTGGGGTAGATTAAACCAGCAGGTTGCTCCCAGACCCTTCATTGCTCTTTGCGTTGACTCAAAAGCAGCCCAGGACAGAGCAGCTGGTGAGAGCACGGCTCTGGGCTGACACAAAGCCTAGCTCTGGGGAAGGGCTTCATGCAAGTCTACAGGCCGGGTGAAGAGAGGCAAGGCACAGCTGCACTGTGGGACATCTGTCTGCACTTATAAGAGCTTTCTTTTCCTGCAGGCTGAGCCTAGAGCTGCTATGGGTCTGTGGAAGTCACTGGGGATGAGCGCAGGCTGGGGGAGACTTACCAGTGGCTGTTGTTACATCCCACTCACATCTCTCCTCCAGGGAACCATCCCAGGCATCTGTGTTCAGGTTGCAAAGTTTGGCTCAGGACACAGCCGATCAGGAGGCTGGATGTGAGCTGGATCTAAGAAATCACCAGTGTCTGGGAGTAAGCCAGGTTATCACCAAGGGAGAGGGAGATCTTGATCATAGAGGGATGTCAGAGAACTTCTTGAAGGAAGGAAGCTCTGCTCATGGCTAACCCCTTCTCCTACCAAGACAGGTTGAGAGAGCTGGGGTTGTTCAGCTTGGAGAAGAGAAGGCTCCGGGGAGACCTTATAGCGTCCTTCCAGTACCTGAAGGGGGCCTACAAGAAAGCTGGGGAGGGGCTGTTTGCAAGGGCATGTATCGATAGGATGAGGGGGAATGGCTTTAAACTAGAGCAGGGTAGGTTTAGGTTAGACATTAGGAAGAAGTTCTTTACAATGAGGGCGGTGAGACACTGGAACAGGTTGCCCAGAGAGGTGGTGGAGGCCCCATCCCTGGAGACATTCAAGGCCAGGCTTGATGAGGCTCTGAGCAACCTGATCTAGTTAAAGATGTCCCTGCTTACTGCAGGGGTATTGGACTAGACGACCTTTAAAGGTCCCTTCCAACCCAACACATTCTATGATTCTATGATTCTATATGGTTGTGCCCCTGGCCTTTTGGCTATTAGAATTTGGGTGGCTTCTAAGTCTTCTCACTTACTCCAGCGCCCAAAGTGTGGCATAGAAGGCTGTGTCGTTCTGCAGCCCCTGGCAGACCTTGGCCATGGGAAGCATGGCACCACTGATGAAAGGGCTGCACTGTCCCTGCGGGTCACTGGGCTAGAGCCTGCAGGTGTTCATGCTGTATGGTCCAGGCAAGCAGGGGGGAGATGGCCTAGTGTGGAGCAATTCAGCCACTCCAGCCAACCTCTTTCAGCTCCAGTTTTGGATGTGGGATTGACGATCTCCTCCCAAAGGCTCCCAGCATCTTCAGCTGCTGTCCCACCTTCTAAACCATCCTGCAGAGATATCTTTTGTTTCTCTTCTTTCTTGTTATGCCTTTCTTGTTTCTGCCTCTCATGCCCCAGCATTACCCTTCTGTGCTGTCATGGGAGGAGCAGATCCATACATAAGGAGTCCCTGTGGCCCTGTAAATGTATCGTCAATCATAGAATGTGTTGGGTTGGAAGGGACCTTTAAAGGTCATCTAGTCCAACCCCCCGACATGACACCCAATATGACAGCAAAGAAATCCTTAATCCCAGGTCCAAGACCATTAAAAAAACCCCCAAACGTTTAAAACCTTTTATTAAAGATGCAGAGAATTCCATGCAAAGCCAAGATTACCCAGGTAAATGAATCGAAAGTAGCAAGTTTTGGTATGGATGTGGCAGAACTGGCACCCAGGGGGAAAATGGCTTCAGAAGCAGGTTGTGTGACTGGGCGGATGCTGGAGTGCAGGAAGAGAAGTTCAAGTGGCAAAAGGAGGGCCGAGAACCAAGAAAGGCATGATGAGATGTGCAAATCCCGTGATGGATGCTGTCTGGAAGACATGCTGAGTAGACTCGTGTTTGCTGATGGTGGCTGGAGCAGGATTACCACCCAAACCCGCTGCCCTGACTGTGCCATGAGGGTTGGACTGCATCCGCAGCCAGGGTGGGAGCAGGCAGGTGATTTTGCTGACCAGCGAGGGGACAGACAGATATGGACAGACAGATTGAGCATTCTGGTGTCACCATGTCAGTGCTCCTTTCAGGCCTGATGGCATTGGCAGCTGCCCACAGCTTCATAATAAAAACTACTATATGGGTAAAATAAATATCTTTTATTAGACAGACCAATATAATTTTTCCAAGCCTAGTAGCTCATTTAATAAAAGGATACAACCACTGCCCTCATCTCTTATAATACTTTTGATGGCATTTATAAACATTTAATGCAGTATACAGGTTGAATTTGTTTGGGTTTTTTTTTTAATCTTGGGCAACTTGGAGTGTGGGCAACTTGGAGCAACTTGGGCAACCCACAAGTATTCCTGCACTGCAGAATGGTCTTTAAAAACTGAAGCTTTAAGAGAGTTTATTTTGTCTCCAAAAGGTAATAAAGTACATATACAAAAAGGACATTATAACAATATAAATAATGAAAACTACGACCAAGTGTAAAGGATGACAAACACAAATAACAGACTGCATATTGTGGAGCATCAGCCAAATTACGTACAACTTGTATCTAATGGACTCATCTCTGAAGTGAGAAATAACAATGCTTCAAAGATCACTGGTAACATCATTCCCTAGAATCATAACATAATCTTAAGGAAGGTTCAATTTTCACTTTAAATTCAGCACAAGGTATCTGTTTCAGCAATCCCTGCATTTATCCAGGGTTTATTCCCTACTGATAAGAAACTCAGATAACTTTTCCTGTAAAGTGCAGCTGTCTGAAGAAACATGAGAGAGACATAGCTGAATCTTTGATTCTTGTCTGTAACTCTGCATGACATTTATCTGAAAGAACAGCTCTGATCAGGTAGTGTATTCATTTGGGGTCTCTAGATTTTGAGTCTTGGAAGAGACTAGAAAGAAATAGATTTTCCAGTTTCTTTGAATCTTGGATGGCATATTTTTTAACGACTGTCACTGTTCCACAGTAGTTTGTTTTCCTTTTGCAGCTTTTGTATGTGAGGAAGGAAAAATATTTTTAAAATAGGAGTATATAACTGCAAAGTCATAACTGGCAGAAGAGGAAGAGCAACAGCTTTTAATTTATGTTTTTAAAAAGCTTGAATTTCAGGTTGACAGCAACTCTTTAAACTAATGAGACCAAATAAGAGGTGGAAAACATGCAAATGCACTAGGAGAAAGTTAGGATGGCACTGTTGACAATTAACTAACGATTATTAATTCCCCTGATACACATTGTAATAATGATAATTATGATTAACTCATTTTGTTTCATTGTGGAGGCTGTTAACATTTGATTTCCTGGGCTTTTCCTTGCAATTTACATTAATTACTGTCCACCTCCTGTCTAGTTTTCCTACCGAAACTCTACAAAAATTAGCAGTCTTTAATGGGCTCAACAAGTCTTTTCCAATTGACATTCAACCTAATTGGCATTGAGACATTTTCACTGCCTGTCTGCCCTGTCATCGCACCTCTCAAAGTAAGAGTTTTGTTGAAAGAAGCTTATTCCTCCCTTTTATTATCTTTACTTGCAGACATGCTTTTTTTCATTTGTTAACTCCAGTAGTTGACTTATTTTCCAGCCCAGATCCTAACCATTGCACATGGCTCCACTCACTCTTATATTTCATGGAGTCCAGCTTCCAAGCTACTGATTCCTATTTGTTTCCTGGTACTTTTGGCTGGCATTCATTTGCTGCCACCTCGTCCACCCCCATCTGCTAGATGCCCCAGCCACTTAGACAAGTAAACTTCCTCATCAAGTCTTCCTAATAAAGTCATTGAAGACTGCTCAGTTGCAGATCCAGACCATTGTCACAAATTATGGATAATCTGCATAATCAAGATATATGAAAAATAGGTCTAAACTTGACATTATTAATTTCATACAGTAGGTTAACTGGTATTCTTTCTAAAGTCTAGAAATGGCTACCCTTTATGAAGTTCATACTCATCCCTACCTACGCTTGTTCTGGACGATTAATACCATGCATGAATTTCCATATTTATCTAGAAATGTTACAGGAGAAATCCCCTCATATTCTTCATATTGTTCCTACTGGCAGAGCCTGGGAAAGCTTCAGTGATCCCTGTAACACTGACTTGAGACTTCTGAATCCATTTTGGGGAATTTTTAAACTGTAGTTTAAAAAAAAACCATCCACATCTTCCAGAAGCTGAAGGAAGCCCACAATTGATACTGGTGTCCCACTGGATATGTAATTTTTGCCAAAATCTAGCTCAGATTTTGGAAGGATATCAACAGCTCTCATTCTCAGTGAATGCTATGTATATGCTGTACTCAACCCAGCTATTCTACACATTATGAGAAGCGTGTTCATATCCATAACTAATATAACTACCTCTTTGTATGCTGTATACCTGCACGCTTGAACGCTCCTGGGAAATTCTGTTTCTAATCCCCATAACAGTGTAGTGTCCCTAACAGGGCGGGCTGTGTGCATGCACTGCCAGGGGCACAGGAGCAGATGTTGATAAAGCTGCCAGACACTTTCCATTATAAGAATTTTTTTTCAGTTGCTTATAAAATTTACACTTTGCCTTGTGTTCATATAGGGCTGTGAGGAGAAGGACTCCATCTCTCAGGACAAACAGCATTGTTAGCAAAAGCTGCTTGCGTAGGGAGCCCAAATGCTTCTGATGGAGCCTTTCTCCTCCTCCTCCTCCAGAAAGTGCTGGATTAAGCTGTCTCAGCCTTTGTGCTGTCACCTGGCCGATGCAAGGGCTCCACTGCAGCTCAGCTCTGCATGAACCTTGGCGATTGCAATGCTGTACACCATGCCGCCCTGACCCCTGGGAGACGAAGGCAAATTACTCTGTGAAATTCCTCTTAGGAAGGCTGACTTTACCTGATGGCCTTCCCATCAGTGCAGCCGTGGCCTGAGACCCTGTCCTGTGTGGTGAAGTAGCGGAGCAGACAGAAGCTGAGCTGCAAACTGCATTGGGTCTGCCAACTTTGGGAGCTGTAGGACCTCAAGTTTGCAGAGCAGAAGAGACTGGAGTTGTGGGCCAAGTACCACGTACCCATTTGGCCCCACTGCTGGACAGTCAAACCAAGCCGGGAGCTGCCAGAGGCCTCTGCAGAGCCAATGTGCCAACTGAGCTCCTTTGCAGACACAATGCATTTATTTTACTTGCTTAATCAGTTTTTCCTTGTTCGCTGCTGGCAGGTCAACTGCCCACGTCTTCAGTGTCCTTCTACTAACAGGCCCATCAATCACTCCAGGACTAAACCTAGTAAACCAGTGATAATACAAGCACAGCACATAAATACATTTGCATACCACATGGTGATATTAGCAGAAAACAGGCATCATGCAGATGGAAAGGGCAATTATTAGTGCAATAATACTGCAGCAGTATTTGCAGAAGCTTTAGCATCCCAATGCTACTTCAACATTGGGCACAGATCCACAAACCACAGTTTGCACCTATTTGCAGTCACAGAGCCCCTTTCATCTACTTGTACCTAAAAGAAAAAAAGAAAAAAAAAAGAAAAAAAGAAAAAGTATTTTTTTTGCCAGTATCACATCTTTGAGGCTTCAGGTTTCCTCCCTCACAGTGTCCCTGAAGTGTTTTGGGATGCTGTTGTGTTCCTGAACTTTCAGAAGGGAAGTAAAGGTACAAACAAGCCATTTCCAGGCTTTGATTCTTTCAGTTCATCCTCTTTGGCTTGACATCAGCCCGTGCCTGTATCTAGGGACCCTCAGTCAGGGTTCCCAAAGCATTCTACTGATATTAGGAAACTCTCAGAGGGCGCTACCTTCCCCTGCCTAAAAGCAGATGGAGAGGGAGGGGCAGGGACACAGCACAGAGAGGCAGGAGTACAAGGCATTTTCCTGGATGTCCATTTGGCAGCTTTAACCATTCAAACCATACTCCCAAAATGTAGCTGCAGAGCTGCACTCTTGTAGGGGGGAGGGACTCAGGAACTGGAATAGCTAAGAACAAGCTGAAGCCCAACAATATCATAGTATGTCCCTGTTCTGGTACAGCATGGGACATCATGGGAATGCAGGTCTCATACAAACAAGGACATTTCTTCAGTGCCACCTTCTAGATTTTCCCTGACACAGTTCTAGTGTACATTCAGGAAGCACAACTTGTAGAGGAAACTCAGCCAGACTGAGAGTAGATCCTCATCACCAAAAAGGGTGGTGTCATCAAAACAAATGTCACCTTTTTTGAAGACTTTCAGTGCACTGAGACCCTCACCTGGGATACCAAAGGCAAACCCAAGTGCTGACTTTGCCTTCAAGGCTCAAGAAAGCAACGAGCAGGTCAGATGCCCATTTTCCAGAGCTGCTGGACCCCTGGTTTGCTACGCAGGGAAGTGAGAGAAGCATAGAATGCTGAGACACTGCTGAAGGAATTGGTGCTGGGAGGCAGCCTCACCTTTCCCAAAATAATGAAAAGAGACTGTGTGCAATGGTCCTCTTAGATACGGGGGTAATAACTGCCCCATGGGATGCCAAATAGACGTCAGGTGGGGTGTTGCTGGAGAGGACTCATGGCAAGGAGAGGGATTCTCACGTTGGTTTGAAGGAGAATAACAGAGAGTATTCTGTTTACATTACATTCTGTTTACATTAAAAACTTCAGGGAACAAGAGAGGAGACAACTAAGTTGTGTTATCTGCAGAAATTCAGAAAACAAGGGGAAAAGGGGAGATGAGATTTAAATGCAAGATGGATGTGCAGAAAGGGCTTTCTCTCGGGGGAATGGGAGCAAAGAAATTTGCTAATACCTTCTTGTGCAGTTCATCTGTTTTTCTTGTTATTCTCCCTATAATAAAAATGTTCCAGATGGATGTGGTTAACCAAATCCCTTGAGGAGCAAGGTTTTCATTTCCTTCTTTTGCTTCTCTTCACCTTTATAAGAACTGAGGAAGGGATGGGACCAAACCAAATTCACAGACCCATTCATCATCGGCCCAGGGGAAGTCAGATCCCTGTGCGAAGGTTTTCAGTGGCAGAAGGACAAATATGCGCTATATGCCAATGGGAGTCCATCGCCTGGACTTCCTGCGTATAAATCCCCCTGCCTGACATTTTATGTTGCAAATGTGGCAATAGGTAGGGTGGCATCCCCATGGTGCAATATGATATCAACATGCCGTAAATAGCAGCGAGGCAATGTCTGAAGGCAGTAAGAGACTTGGATATCACAGAGTCAGTGCCTATAAGAAGATCTGAAATAGACCAGTTCTGCTCTCACAGGTATGAATAGGGTTTCATCTATTGAAATTCCCAGGAAAGCTCATCTGAATTTACTTCTGAATGGAGTAGCATAAACCCCTGCAAGCAGAATTATAGCTGCCTTTGATGGTACAATTTAGTTCACTCCCAAAGGAGTAGTGGAACAAAAGGTCTCATTGAAGACAGGTTGTCAACTCCATTTAAGCTTAACAGGGATCTTCATTTCCTGCTCCCGGAGCTGTGGCACCCAGGGGTGGCTGGGCAGAAGGTGGCCTGTCCCATCCCATTCTTGTTGTTTCCTCTGATGCCTGGGTGAAAGGAGGGATCTTTAATTGGACGATTTTGCTGGCTTGCTGTGCTTCTTGTAGGACAGCTTGTGTTGCCCAAAGAATAGGTTTTGGGGAAACTCAAATGTGGTCCCAGACATTTAGCGCTGAACAGACGCTGTGGGGCTGTTCGGGCTCTCCCTGTCCAGGTTGAAAAGCCCCAAGTGCATGATGAGTCTGGAAGGAGGGACATCAGTGTGAAATGTGAAGATTTCTCCAATTTTTGTAGTCATTTTTATGAACAAAAATATAGATGGTTAGCTGCCTAGACAACCTAGGCATTGATATTTGTTGGAGTATTCATTCATACTGCATTAAATTTAGCACTTGTTTATTTATTTTTTGTAAGTAGATGTTTTATTCTTATATTATAGGAAATATCCTAATATTATAGGAAATTATGACAGCCACTGTGTCAGTCTGACCTTTACCAGTGGGAGTATGTTCCTGCAGCACTTTGTGCCGGGAGGGGCTCCAGAAATGCCATTGATTTTACTCTCTCTGAAACAACATCCCACTTGCACTCTTAGACCAAACACCTGTCCCACTAATGTGAAATCACTTGTGTCTCAGACGCTTCATTAATCACAAGGATGTTCTGATATTTTGCATTTCTAATCAAACTGTTACCTGCCATATCAGTACCCCGTTGATTAATTATGTTTACAGACCCAATGAAGGCTTTGCAAGAATACTGATAAACTTTACGCTTAAAAAGTAAATTTACATCATCTATATCTAATAAAAAGAAAAAATCTAGAGCCTCATTACTGGAAACAGCCAAAACACCGACCACTTAATTTCACCCAGTTATCTTTGTGCTGAGTCTGATCATTTGTGTTTGACTTAAGCAAACTTCAGAAAGGTGTTTGGGTGCATCAGGAGATGCAGAACCAACCATTTTCTTCTGTAGTTTGCTTCACTAATTTATAAACTCCCTAAAACATACTTGCAGATTATTTCTCATTTAAATTTTTCTAGCCTGGCTTTGAACCATCATTTCTTGTTATATCTTTGTCCATAATCATAAGGTGAATTAAAGAACACTTCCATTCGCGGTTAATTTTCCTCTTGAGGTCACCTGGAACTCTTCTTTGCTAAGCTAAAGTGATGATGCTCTTTACATCTCCCAAGGAATTATATTTCCTCCAATCCCTGCAATTTTTTTAGGGTATTTTTGCACTCTCAGTAACTTTTTGTGGTTCTTTTGATATAAGTATGCCAGAACTGCACATTACCCTAGGCCTAGTCTAGACAATTTTGTACATAAAGGTAAAAGCCACCTTTTCACCCTTAACCATTACTTCCCTCTTTACACTGCCAAGAATTTCATTAACCCTTTCTATCACCAAATTCTGAGAAGCTAATGCATTCTGACTTCCCTGAATGCTTTCTGGAATTACTTTCCAGAACATTGAACTCCCATCTGGATGTTAAAACCAACACTCTTTCAGCCAAAACAAATATTGCAGACTGTGCACAGACACACATGCCACACATGACACCCACACGCATGTCAGGCCTTTGAACTGTTCCAGGTAAACATAAATTTAGGCATGTCAGTCCACAGCCAGCATAGGAATGGATATGAGCAGATACGAGCAATGCAATGACTATCTATCTTGTTCATACAGAGATAACTGGTCGTCTTGGTTTCAAAAAAGCCTTGTAGGGACTCCACCATCTGGAAACTTGAGTCCCTCGTAAGTTTTGCTGTATTTTTGCAGAAAACATACCTGCATACATTCAGGCTTCCATACAGGTGTCTGAGGAAGAAAGAACAAGTCACTGATGCACAAAAAAGGGCTTATGTGGAAGACTCTGCAGCCTTCCCCCTCCTTGGCATGGAGACCTGCCATGGTACAGGCTAGGCAGCGGGGAGGCAACCCTCCAGTCCTTCAGCTAAACTTATTCTGCGCTCCAGAGAGGAATGAGGGATTTGCTAATCCAAAATCTAATGTTTTAGCTGGGAATTTGGCACTTGCTTGTACAGGGAGAGACCTGAGGTCCAGTCCCTGCTCCGAGGGCGATGCACACATTAGACTGGAAGGGATTCATTAAAATGCTAAACTGCTTTTTGGAGCAGGACCAGGAATCCTAACATGAAGTGAAGAGCTTACCCCAAACTGATCCCTGGACTGTGCTTAGATTAATTTATGACAACGAAGTTTCTGCTCTGTGCAGTAATCACTTCAATTTAAATGAGTAACAATAAAAAATTAATGAAATGTAGATTTATCTAGGGTGGAATTATTTACCATAAACTTTGATTAAATTTTCATAAGGTCCTAATTGATTTTGGCACATACATTTCATTGTCTGTCAACAGGACTTTGTCTAGTAAGCTATTATATGAGCTCTAGAACATTTTTTCTAGTAATATTTTGGTTACACACCATGTCGCCTTTTCTCCACCGTGGCCCTACTTTTCCCAAACAAATGGTTTATCTCCAATCTAGCAGCATCCTCACAAACCTTTTTGTCTGTGAGCTGGGTGGTAGTTAATTATGACCTCTCATAAGAGCCTGCTGAATTACACCAATCAAGAAATACATTTGCTGGGGCTTTCCACTGATGCGGCTATATTGGTGTACTGAATATATACACTGAAAAAAACCACAGGCCTCCTAACTGCTCTGTGCTAGTGATTAGACAAGATTAACATTTCACTGGAGCTGTGTCAGCACAAATTGAATGTGGAAAAATTGAGCACAGCGATGATACTTTGTAGTGAACAAGTTTTCAATCAATGATTCAAAATTATAGCACGTTATCTTCCCTTAGCTAAAATTGCAGAGGGCTGAACATAAAATGTTGACTTTATTTTCTGCATTTCACTGGAGATTATTTTCTGTATTTGACTGGAGATTATATATTTTTCTGTACTGAAAACTCAGAATTATCAGTAAAGAATAGCTTTATTCACATCACTTTCATATCACACACTGAAAAGCATACAAAAAGTAAATTCCAAGTCCTTTTTTTTTTTTTTTTTGTCTCCAGCAATGGGCAGGGGACATGGCTTGCCCCTTTGCCCATTGCTGCTGTTTCTGGGTGGTGAGAGGGATGAGCAGTGCAGAGGAATGGTCATGGTTATCAGCAGGCCACATGCCTGCTTATGCCTGGGTGTGGAAGAGATGGGATCAGAGTCAGGTCCCCAGCCTTCCTCCCCATAAACCAATCATGTCCACGCCTCTTTCCTCAAAACCTGGTCTCAATGGCATCATGTTCCCCAACTGTCCTGGCTTCTTGTGATCCTCTCTGCAAACAACGAAGCCCTCAGCTTCTGTAGGGCAGAGGACACCAGACAGAAGAGGCTGCCCCATTCCCAGGGAAGATGATATGGGGGCAGCGATGAGGCCCCTGCAACTCTGCCCCATGTCCACGGCATGCCTGCCAGGCAGCAGGGTGAAGACATGGGCCGTGGAAAACAGGAGTACTCAGAACAATTATTTTCTAAGACGAAAGAACAAACTTCACCAAAACCTCACAGGTGTGTAGTTAAGCATTTTCTGGTGATATTCTAGTACTGAACAGTGGCTTGTTGCAAACCTCTGGAGAGCGATGGGGATGCCCCTAACATTTACAGTGATCTGTTATGTCCTCTCCTACATTGCAGAAAAGGCTGATATTTTTCTGCGACTAGACACTCCATAAAATAAGGTAACAAGCTGCTATTAATGACAGCTATATGCACAAACATTGAAATCAGATGCATAAACAACTAACACCACAGTCTCTGCACTCCCCAGAGCACAGCAATCAGGAGCAGCCAACAGTGGCAAGAGTTTGCACAGCTGCTTCTGGGCTTTGCTTCGAGATCCTCCCAGTCTCATGGACTCTTTGGAGGCTCCTAGGAACTCTCTGAGCGAATGTGGGTTGTCCTGGCTGCTGCTGTTGGGTAAGGGGGGCCAGGCAGACTTCTGCATCTAGCAAACTCCAGCCGTTCCTCATCGTAAGGTGCTCTTGTCTTCGGCTGAGTGCCAGCTGAGTACCAAGCACTTGTTCAACAAGTGCTTAGAGGCCTAGATAGCTGGAGGCCCAGGGCACACTGAAGTGAAGCAGCAAAAGGATGAAGCAGTTTTTGCAGAAAGGTGCATGGGAAGAGGCTGGAAGCTCTGCTGAGGGCAGAGGACACATGCTCAGCAGTGGTGGTGACGCACCACAAGACATGATCCCTCCCAGACTGAGTTATTCTGTGAGTCTCTTAGTAGCCTATTCCATCCATATCTTTGGATAACACTAGCCTACTCTTACTAGCTATGGCCAGCAGTGATGACAATTTAACCAATCCATCTTAAAAGTGGTCCCACATAGATATAAGGGAATAAGAAGAGAGGTGAAGTAAACAAGACTCACAGGTAAAGGCAATCATTCATCGCTACCTTGAACCTGAACTGATGATGTGGATATGAAAGGCAACAAAAAGCCCAATGTATATATTGAGCTGTGGTAGTGTAACACCAATAACACTGGACATTAGGGGGAAAAATTCTCAGGCAGGCTGGCCAAACACGACCAGGTTGCCCAGTGAAGTTGTAGAGTCTCCACCATTGAAGATACTCACAATTTGGCTGTATATGCTCTGATCTAACTTCGAAGGTATATCTGATTTCAAAGCTGGTCTTGCTCTGGTGTGGTGTTAGACCAGATGGCCTCCTGAAACCCCAGACAGCATAAAACACAAGAACAGAAACTCCCAAGAGAGCTGAGATCCAGGCAGGAGAGGTGGTGCCGGGAGAGCACCAGGAGAGCACTGAAGAGATCCAGCTAAAGACTGATAATCATGGAAAGTTTTTACAAGACCCCTGACAGTCTCTTGCCCCTTCTCTATTAGTTCTTCTACAGAGAGCAGTGCTTCACCTCACCAAGAGAAGAGGTGGAGCCCATGGCCGAGCACATTAACAACCTCTTCACTCACAAATACGGCATGCGAAAATGAGGTCTTAGTATGAGAAAATGAGGTCTTTGGACATATCACACAGGATGAAAACATGGAGTTTCTTCCTTAAGAACTGTCCTTTCAGGAGACATTTGATATTATTCATTTCATCTCCAGTGGCAAGGCATCAGCTGAAGACATGATTTCTATGACACTTATCAGACAGGAGAGCCTCATCTAGCTCATACGTGGCCCAGCTTTTCCAGCTGATGTGGCTGAACGCAACCCAGAGGAGCTCAGCAGTACATCCATCTTCCATCTGCCTGCAAAAAGGCCTGATAACCATGGCATCTCCCTGCTTGCTGTTGCTGGAATCACCTTGCTCTAATGCTTTTAGAGGACTGTGAGAGTACGGCTGAAAAATGCTTGCTGCACATTTTACATGGATACAGAGATGACTGGAATATTATCAAGAGTAGCAGAAGCAGAGGCTGCTGTTTCTGTAGGGAGAACTGATGATAGACCAGGTCATCTAAGGGAAAGGGCGGTGCTGGAGGATGTGAGGATGGAGGTGTCACACGCCCCCAGCTCCCCCTTTGCAAGCAGTGATTGCTGCGACTCGCAGCTGCAGCCGCTCCGCCTGCATCAGCTGCTGGAAAGGCTGGAAGTGGCTACAAAATCTTTGTAGGGATGGGACGATGGGGCTTTATGGGAGACACCCCCTGGCACTCGTCTCAGCTGGCTCCAGCCGACACCAAGCCAACGGGAAGCATCGCTCTCCGGCTCTATGTGCAGGGAAGGGAAACTGCCGTCCTCAGGCTCTCCACCACCGTCAGGTACATATTTAGCCAGGCAGCTTCAGGAATCAGATCATGACCATAATCCAGAGCCTTGCTGTGCCTTCGTTAATGTCACAAAGGCTTTTGATACAGACATAAATTATAAATAAAGCCCATAAATAAACAGTCTGTGACAGAAATGAAGCATTTTAGCTGGTGCATGTGGATCTAATTTTTATTTCTTAAGATTATCTGCCTTTGAACATTTGCTACGGTTCCATTTCTCATCCCACTTGGGCAGGAATATTTACAAATATTGAAACAAACCTCACTTTCATTTTTGGAGTCTAGCCATCGTAAGTTCAGACCGAACATCCCTCCTACAGGACACAGTGCCTTGTGTCCTTGCGGAGGACTGCTATGAAACAGCAAAGTGAAACGTAACCGCCGATAATGCAATGCCTTGGACCTGGGAGTTCACAGGATTGCCACTAGAGATAAATGAAGCTTTTTCCATGTGAGAAGGGCTGAGTTCTTGTCTCTGAGGCTCGGGATGTTTCTTCCCTATGGGGACAGACCTCATTTCTCTGTGATGCCTGTACTGCAATATGCTAATGGCAGTGACCTTCAGGATTTATTATGGCTCTAGATGGCACAAGGGAAGCTAAATTATAATGACAGATCCGTGCCCCCAGGGAGCATCCAGAGTAAGAAAAGCACGCTAAAAGAGATGGCAAGACACAAAAGATATAGGAAGAAGAATGAGATATCCAGAGAAGAAGGTGCTTCTGTACCGCTTTACACTTGCTGTCTCTGCCCCTTGTTGCTGTCAGAATTGGAGACAGCGTCTCTGATGATGAGTGGGTAGGAGCCAAAGCGACATAGCCCTGAGCCAGAGGTCTGAGCTCCTGCTACCAGGGCACACGACAACATGCAGATGTGTCAGCGTTCCTGATGGAGGAGCAGGCAGAGCCGTGTCACAGATGGCCGAGTGTCTGTTGCTACAGCACTTTGGTATGACAGATGAACAATGGATCTAATTATATCACCGGAAGAAGAGAGCCATCTTGCACTCTCCTGTGATCTATGCTACTCATTGCAGAGCCACTGTGTAGTACAAGGTGCAGCGGAGCATTAGCTGCTCTACAGCACTGCAATACATCACGCATGTACCCATTCTCTGGCCACCCTAATATATGGCACTGCCTTCACTTGCCAGTCCATCACTTGAAAAAGGGACGGGATGTGTAAAAAGCCTCAGTCAGGTAACTGCATTGAGAGTATGAGTTTCACACAACTCATGCAGAAAGCAATGAACTGTATCGAGGGCTTATATTCACTTTCCCGTGTCCGCTCAGCAGCTATTCATAAAAAAGCATGAAAGAACAATTCCAGCTGACTGCATGTCCTAATGCACTTATGTTCCTGTAATCATTCTGTTTCATCTCGATTATAACCAGAACACGTGGTCCAACCAGAGAGGGAGAACAGCAGCAGGAAAAAAAGAGGTACAGCTGAACAACAGTTACCTGTTGAGGTACGTGCCTGATGTTGTAACATGTAAGCACCTGAGTTGAAAGGGCCACTGCAGACCACCGCTCTGGCCCCCCAGGCCTGAGTGGACGAGGTGGTGTGTGAGGACCCACACGCAGCTGTGCATCTCCAAGAGGTACGCTCCACGTTCCCTCTCTGCGGTACACCCGACCCCTTTCCTGCAGGTACCAGAGCTGCTCTGCACAATTTTACAAATTGTTTGTTTGTAGGCTTTTTGATGTAAAGAAGTGAGAAAAGGGAGAAAAGGGGGCCCGTCTGAAGCTTTAAGTGCTGGCAAGAACCAAAGCGATAGCAACCAAGATAGCAACAGCTGACAATGCTCAGCTCCTATGAAAAGCCTCTACTGCCACTATCGCGTCATCCCTCAGACCAGCCCTCTTCCAAGGGCTGAATTAATACCTTGGTCTAGCATATTGACATAGAAGGGGCTGCGATAGAATCTAGCACTGTAATTTTGTTTGTATAAATCTGACACTGGCAATTCATTAAACACAATATACAGTGGAGTGATGGGCCTGCAGAAGTATCCACTCCTGTAGTTTTCACTGTGGATGAAAAATCTGCTAATGAAATTGAATTGTCCAATACAGTCTGCTAACTACTCTACCCTTGGGCTGCAGAGGCATTTGAGTTTTTGCAAATCTACAGTCTTTTCTTTTTAAAGAATGACTATACGGAATAGGCAGAAAAAAAATTATAGTTGTGATTCTCATTAAAAAAAAAGTGTTTTTAAGCAATATGTTTTAAGGAAGCCACCTAAAGAAATTAAAATTGAGATTTTTACTGATGCCTTGTCTCTCTTAGCTAACGTACTCCCTGCAACTTCAGTAGTGGATCTACATACTCTAGGGCTTATGGCACTGTGTTGTTAGTCAATGTATAGTGACCTTCTGTGCTGGATAGCTTTTATTTTTCCATCTAAATTCCCCAAGAGTAGCCCTGCCATTTGGTGCCGGGTGTAATCAGATCATACCAGAGGTGTGTGAAGGAGCAACTGTGCAGAGATATGGATGAGGCTGCAAAGATACAAACCAGCCTCCAGTATGGAGGGGTGCCCAGGGTGCTGGGAATGGCCCCAGCATCCCTAGCTGTGGTAGGCATTGCAGGGTTATATACAGTGCTCAAAACAAATCAACATAGTCACCCATTATCATGTTGCTGGGTCCAAGACAACAAGGAACTCATCACCGCACACTTCCTGAGGGTATTTGCTGTTCTGTTGTTTGGGCTGTCTATACAGGTGTATTTTCATATGCCAGTTGTCTCACCAGGGCAGAACAGAGGCATAAACACTACTTATGGAGTGGATATCTGTCATAGGTCACATTTTCTAGTTTCCCTGATTTCACACCGAAGCTACTCTGTTCCTCTTCAGCTGCTGATAACTGCTTTTAGAAGGCTGAAGCCCTTAGGCTGTTGGCGTAATCAGGAAGGAATGATGTATCACTAGTGATTTTTATTGCCATGGTGGATAATTACTACCTGCAGCATCTCCTGAAGTCTGCTGGCTTTTTGTGCCTTGCAGAACTTCTGAAGAAACAGCTTGGGAAAAGTTTTGGATATGGGACTCTAGGCAAAGTTGAATATACAAATAGGCTTCAAAAGTATTCATCTATAATTTATGTATTGTGGCAATTCCCAAATTCTTAATCTTAGGCTAATACAGCTCCTTATGTGATAGGTACCTCACAAGTGCAGAATAAACCCAGATGCTCTTCCTTGATATATTTACCACCCAGGCACGTAGATTTTGCTGCTTCATTTTTGCATCACTTTAATTAATGATTTTAAGGAACAAGTAAAGGATACACCTTTAAAATTGTTGCACAGACTGGAATCATGCTCAAGTAACCAGTGCAAATGCAGTGGTACTTATATACCCCAGTGGACGACTGCCTTAGTTTAAAGCTATTCATTTCTAATAGACTTTCTCTGACTTACACCTGCTGCAGATCTTGCCCTGTGTCTTGAAATGCATCTAGTTTGTGCACAATAGTCAAGATTTAAAAGGAGCCTATGCATATTAGTTTCCAAAATGCCATTACATTTTAATAAGATTTCTACTTCTAACGGGCTGAGGTCTCTCAAAAAACTCGGCTTCAATTCCCGGTTTCCACCCTGCTACCACTAAACTCTGTGGCAATTCCTTCCAGAAAGCTTAGTGTTAATTTTTTTTTTTTTTTTTTTTTTGTTTTAGGACCTCCTCTCCTGCATTTCAGTGGTTTAGGACTTTCTTCTTGCTTGACTTGGTTTTGCTCTTCATGTTTTTTTTATCATCCTTGCTGAGGATACCTCTGAATATAGAGTGACACTCATACCTGACACCATGAACAGGAAAATTGATGAGTCACAGCAGCTCCAGTTTCCACCTGCATCAGCGTTGGAGAAACATCCTGCTAGGAATAACTGTGCACTTTATAGTCAGCTTCCCCCACTCCCATCACTCTTGGTTACAGATTTTTTCAAAACTGCACATTTACAAATGCACAAAAAAAGTAAGCTTCGAGTTTTAAATAATAAGGAGACAATAAAGACTCGCCGTCCATCAGATATTGCCAGACCTGTCCCTCCACCTGGCCTTTTCCAGACAGCCTGAATCCTATTTCCCGCCGATCACCGGCACGTGTTTCCTAGGTGGGATGCAGCCATGAGATGGGGGAGGATGCTGCAAAGTCCTGTAGGGCTGTCGCATCTCAGGCACCCTACATGGACAGGTGCTACCAGAGGGAGGAAATCCTATACCTCCTTTACATTCACCTTATAACCCTGCCTAGCTGCCAGGGAAGCTGTTTCCGCATGTTTTGAGCCAACAGACTGTGGTCAGCCTGTAATGTATTTCTCACAGGCTCTCCAGCACTTCATAACCAGGCTTATAGTGAAAGCCCAGTGCAGGTGGGGGGAGCTGGGGCAGCTGCTGAGCCTGGGGAGCACCAGGGTTTCTGGTGGCCTCTCACCACGGGGTTCACTGGTAGTTTTCATACATTAATGACTGGGAGATAAAGGGGGGAATTTTCATTTAGAGTGGCTTCCATTGCAGAAGGGGAGTGAGGCTGGACTTCACAGCGCATAAAACGGCAGATCTGCCCATCTCTTTGGAAATAAATCATACCTGTGAGAATTTAACTGGTGTAAAAATCCTCCCTCAGGGTATAGTCAAGATCAGCCTCTTCCAGGGAATCTCTCTTCTCTCTAAAAGGTAGTTGTCTTTAGGAGTTATTTGTGTCTAACTGTGAGAGAGCCTTTGCATGCATTCCTGCTTGTAAATAATACGATAAAATATATGGGCAGCTCAGGTGCTGTAGTGCTTGCAGCATCTTTGATGAATGCACATACAGATATATGCTTTCTATATTCGTTCTGAAATATTTCAGAGACCTTCTCACAGCAGGAGATGCTGGTTACCGCAGAAACACTCTGCTGAGCAATTCTTGCTGGGATCTTGTCAATGCTTCAAGTTATGATCCTCGTTTCCAGGCTTTGCTCAGTATTGTGTGGCCTCTCATTGACAACATCTCTGTTGGTATTTGACCAACAATTCTTTCACACTAAGTGCCTTCCAGGGTGGGGGAAGCAATACAGAGTCCTTGTCCTCGCATGGACCGTAAGGGACAGCTTTGGAGGGATGCGCAACCTGGTCCCAGGGGGTGCCCCCCTTGGCTGTTATCTTTCACACCCCACACCGGGGCCGGACACTGTTACAGCTGCACACACTAGGCCATCTGGGTGAGCCTTGCTGCCAGAGGGACATGGTTTATGTCATTTCAGATTCTTTGTTTGTATATTGCCAAGATTTTGAATCCACAGTGTTATGGAGTGCTCCTTGTGTCCAAAACACCTTCTAGGCTCAAGGACAGACCCTGACCCCTGCTAAAGCCTAAGGGCTGGCATGGCAGTGGTATCCTTCTCCTTTTCCTGCTTAAGCCCACGTAGACAGTGCATGAAGGCACTGGTCCACACTGGGGCCATCCCATGGGGCTGACGAATGAGGGCTGAGGCGGACTTCTGCACGCCCTGGCAAGCAGAGTGGGGGAGCCAGCCATGCTTCTCTGGGCAGCTGACCAGAAGCCCGCCTGCTTTGCCCACCCATCCACCAAAATGCTGACGCTGGCTCCATGCCACGCTCCATCCCACCGCTGAACCAATTATTACAACCGACCTATGCAAGAAGATTAAATTAATATTTTCCCCATCTAGGAAATTGCAGTCCTTCGGGCTGGGGAGGTGGACCGAGAGAGTGAGTGACTTGCTCACAAGGACTAAGCCATCTTGTCCCCCCTCCCACCTTCTCCTTGCGGGGCTGGGAGGCTGGAGATAATCACCTCCATGGTGAGCTGCCAGCCATCTCATAATGACACCAAAAAGGACCAGGGTCTCAATGTATCTTCCAATTAAGGACAGAATTAGGCCCTACACTTCCAGACCAATACTTTTGAAAGCTTGGCAGCCTGACCAGCTCTCGCGGCTGAGAGGAGATTCAGAATGACAAATTCTGCTTGAAGCCATCTTCAGTGTGTACCAAAGAGAGTCAAAGTGGTGAAGGGTGACCACCCCCACATTTGCAGCAGAGAGCTAAAAGTGTCACTTCAGTGCAGAGCTGTTAGGAACCTCAACAGTTTCTGCCTCCGTGCAATGAGCTGTGGTGTGTTCTCAGTGTGCAATGAGCTGTGGTGACTTCGCAGTGGTGTTCCTGCTCTCCTGCCCTTACTGTGTCATCTTCGTCCGGTAAGTAATCAAGAGAAGACTCTCCAGTTACGTGTTTTAAAATGTTCTTTGCATTTCTGCATGTGTGCTCAGACCTGCAGTGGGGATAATAAAGTGAACAGAAAATTAACATGATTATGTATGTTTCATTAAAAACAAACAACAAGGTATAAAGGCCAGCTCTCACATGCAGATTTAGCTTGGATCTATGGACTTGAAAGACTAACCCAGGAGTAGCAAGTAAAGTCTACTACGAGTTTTCTCCCTAACTGAGCATGACCAATTTAAAAACTCACAAATCTAACATGCTGCGTCTGTCTGGGTAATGATGTCTGCATTCACTGGGCTAAACATACAAGCATTATTTTCAAATTATCCTAACATACCTGAGACTGTGCATCACACTTGCTAAAAAATAGGAATTATTTTTTTATGTGAAATTTAAGGGGGGGAAGAGAAACAAGAAGTAAAATATGAAAACAAAAATTGTGTTGGCTTGTAAAAAAAAGTATAATATTTAGGAAAAATTGTGGGTTTTTTACCCCCTGCAGATAACATCTCTGAGCCAGAAGCTGTTGATCAGCTCCCGCTAGCTTTCATGGCTGTGGTCATGAGAGAAGGGTATAACAGCCAGGCTTTCTTGAGTGTGATCTGTTACACTGCCGTCACCTCTAGCTCTCTGCTTTCCTCTTTGTGGTTTTCCTGACACCTTGCTTTAAAGCACAAGCTCTAGACTGGAGCTGTTTGGTTACTGTCAGACATTATGCCCAAAGAAAAATGTCTTACTTTTTTAGCTTTTATTTCAAGTAGCTGTATTCTTTTAAGTTCATCCTTTTTACCATCAGCCACGGTTGCCGACAGCCAGCTGATTGTCAACAGTTTCCTGCTGCACCGATTCATCTCTCACTGTCTTTTCATTTTTCCATCAAAAAGTGTTTGTAAGTAAAAAACGTTGACCAGTTCTACCGTGCTCTCTGGAACATTAAAAGAACAGTGGGTATGAAGTCTTAATAATGAGCTGTCACGTCTTCCCCTTTTCAGTGGGTTTATTTGACCATAGCTGAGCTCACTGAGTATAGAATGCAGGAATTTTACTATTAGATGAATATAGAAAAAATCAGGATGCCTGCTGTGACAAGCAATTGCAGTCAGAAAAAGAGTGAGAGGAAATATTAAGGATATTAAATGTAGCTGTCTTTGGAAGAAACCCCTCAAAATTATAACAATGCTTTCTTTCAGCTACAACAGAACTGTGATGCTGTTGCACTGGCACTGGCATTTCAGTTCGCATCAGGAGTGCTCTTTAAACCGGAGTCACTAGTTCCCCTTCACTGTGTTTGGGTCACCTTATGGAAAGGCCTTGGAGTGCATGAACAGGATTCTTTTTGGATGAATCAGGACCGGGGGATATTTCCTATTAATTCGCCAATGCCTCTGATGTGTGTTCATCCTTGGGGCCAGACTGGATCGAGTCTGAGGGAAACTGCCTTGAACTGCGAGCAACGTGGGTGCCAGCTGTTCAGCACCAATGCTTCTTCTGCACAGATGCACTCCAAGGCACGGCACTGCTTCCTAATGCAGGCATAGCCTGTGACTAAAGAAAGGGGACAGAGTACTCCCTGAAATTACCCACCACTGCAGCAACACTCATAACTCAGATTCTCTTCTCTTCTCTTCTCTTCTCTTCTCTTCTCTTCTCTTCTCTTCTCTTCTCTTCTCTTCTCTTCTCCTCTCCTCTCCTCTCCTCTCCTCTCCTCTCCTCTCCTGTCCTCTCCTCTCCTCTCCTCTCCTCTCCTCTCTTATCTCCCTTCCCTTCCCTTCCCTTCCCTTCCCTTCCCTTCCCTTCCCTTCCCTTCCCTTCCCTTCCCTTCCCTTCCCTTCCCTTCCCTTCCCTATTATACAGTTGCCCATCATCATCCCTGTAAAATCTCAGTGTCTTCCAGTAGTGCGTTAAGCAATATGAGTAACATTTATCAACATTTACACAAAGGATAATCAAGACCTCATTGTTTCCAGGCTCTCCAAAACTGAACAAGAATACATGAACATGTAATAATGAAATTCTCTTATTGATTCAACTGATCAAAATGTATTTGCATTAGTAGCACAGGATAATTGGGGCACATTATAACAAAAAAACTGATTGGTAATGTAATGCTGTTCTAAATATGAATACATTATCCTTTCATGCATTTAATATTTCCATTAATCACTAACTTGGTGCCATCTTCAATTTTGCTGAACAGCCTTCAAGCTGGGAAGCCTGAAGCTCTTTAAATCTACTCTTATATTTACAGACCCTCTAAGACCGCCTGATAATATGAACCTTTAATATTAAATCAGTCTGAAAATTCAGCATGAGATAATTCTTACATTGGTATTCTTCTTCCCTTTCTTCTCTCGGGGCATTGCTTATTATTTGTTTCCTTAGCAGAGGAAACAGAAGGGTCTTGGCAAATGTAGAACTGCAGCGTTCTCCCTCTGCAATGTACATGGCTGCTATTATCCTAAGTCACTAATATGTCATTGTTTCCAGTCTTATCCTGGTTGCCTCATGAAGATTTCTGATGCAGGGAGCCCCATACTTCTCCAGGCAGCAACCACAGAAGACAAGGTGGAATCAGCTGCTCCCCACTTTCCCAGACCTCAGCTGCTACTAACTACTGAAAGGAGACAATCTATTTTCTTTCCACGGTACCTGATCTCCAAGGAGACATACTTCTAACAGGCAAGAAAAAAATAATATGAGGCAATGTGATACTCCTAGTCCAACATTTTGAAATTAGGCACATTTGTACTGTTGGAAGAACTGATGTCAACATCAGGTCAGGCAGACATATGCAGCATGTGAAATGTTGTGTGCAATCAACAGGTATCAGTAAGGTTAATAGGGCTGCAGATGCAAATATGCAGCCCTCCAAGGACCAGCATAGTTCTGCCGAGTGTTACAAGTGCTCAAATCCTGCTGAAGGTAATTAGAGCTGAAGGCCCTCTGCATTTTTCAGAAGATCTAAAACATTTAGCTTTGGACTACATCCTTTTTGCTAAGGGAAATTGTTCTTTTCTTTTCTTGGTAACTTATTTGGGTTCATCATGGATTTCCTCCCTCCTCACCTTAATCCCTTGAGGACAGGTTTTTATCTTTTGCTAAATCAATCAGGACAGAGAATGACAGATCAGACCATATGTCAAAAATCTGTCCAATAGTCAGTGCTATAAAAATCATAGTATCATAAAATCATGGAATGATTGGGGTTGGAAGGGACCTTTAAGATCACTTGCTCCAACTCCCCTGCCATGGGCAGGGACACCTCCCACTAGACCAGGCTGCTCAAAGCCCCGTCCAACTTGACCTTGAACACTCCCAGGGATGGGGCATCCACAACTTCCCTAGGCAACCTGTTCCAGTGTCTCCCCACCCTCAGAGTAAAGAATTTCTTCCTGATATGTAATCTAAATCTATCTTCTTTCAGTTTGAAACCGTTACCCCTCATCCTATCACTCCACTCCCTGATAAAGAGTCCCTCCCCATCCCTCCCGTAGGCCCCCATTAGGTACTGGAAGGCTGCTATAAGGTCCCCCTGGAGCATTCTCTTCTCCAGGCTGAACAACCCCAACTCTCTCAGCCTGTCCTCATAGCAGAGGTGCTCCAGCCCTCTGATCATCTTCGTGGCCCTCCTCTGGATGCATTCCAACAGGTCCACGTCCATCTTGTGTTGAGGACTCCAGAGCTGTACCCAGTACTCCAGGTGGGGTCTCATGAGAGCAGAGTAGAGGGGTAGAATCACCTCCTTCAACCCGCTGGCCACGCTACTCTCAATGCAGCCCAGGATGTGGTTGCCTTTCTGGGCTGCAAGTACACATTGCTGGCTCATGTTGAGCTTTTCATCCACCAGTACCACCAAGTCCGTTTCCTCAGGGCTGCCTTCAATGCATTATCTGCCCAACTTATATTTGTGCTTGGGATTGCACTGACCCAGGTGCAGGACCTTGCAATTGACTTTTTTTGAACTTCATGTGGTTTGCACAGGCCCACCTCTCAAGCCTGTCCAGGTACCTCTGGATGGTATCCCTTCCCTCCGGCATGTCAACCACACCACACAGCTTGGTGTGCAGCCATCCAGCCAATTCCTTATCCACTGAGTTGTCCATCCATCAAATCCATGTCTCTGCAATTTAGAGGCAAAGATGCCATGTGCGACGCTGTCAAATACTTTGCACAAGTCGAAGTAGATGATGTCAGTTGCTCTTCCCTTATCCACCAACACTGCAACCACATCATAGAAAAGCACCAAATTTGCCAGGCACGATTTGCCCTTAGTGAAGCCATGTTGGCTGTCACCAATCACCTCCTTACTTTCCATGTGCCCCAGCATCATTTTCAGGAGGATCTGCTCCATGATCTTGCTGGGCACAGAGGTGAGACTGACTCGCCTGTAGTTCCCTGAGTCTTCCTTTTTTACGTTTTTGAAAATGGGTGCTATTTTTCCCCTTTTCCAGTCAAGGGAAACTTCACTGGACAGCCATGACTTCTCAAATAGGATGGATAGTGGTTTGGCAACTTCATCCACTAGCTCCCTCAGGACCCATGGATATATGCACCTATAGGTTTTTGGCTGATGCTTCATAACTATTTTTTTTCAAGGTTAGTTTTTGAAAGTTGCAATCACATATTATATCTTAAAATCCCACTTATGTATTCACAGATACAATGAAATTCCAAATTATATCAGCCCACTGAGTTAATAACTAACATAAGAGTCTGCTGACATTGTGGAAATGCATTGTAAATTCTTCCAATATCAGAAAGATCAAGAGTAAACACAGCTCTAACCCTACGAAATTGTTGAAAATTCTGTGAAAACAAATTGATTTTGCCTCTGCTCTGGAAACGGGTCCCCAGTGTACCCATTAGAGCAGAAGCAAGCCCTGCCAAAGAGGCACTAAATGCTGCAAAGTCCCATCCGTGATGTCCAGTCCAGCTTCCTCTGGTACCTGTCGCCACAGGCAATTATGATTGAAGTAACAAATTTCTCTCAGATTATGCACAGCATGGGATAAGATCCTACACTTGTACAGCTTCACTTGTTTGGAGATGTGTCCCTGAAGTGCAACAGAAGGCTATATATTAGATTGTTTTCCTTTGTTTTTATGTTTACTCAGTAATTGTCATATGTAAGGAACTTAGATTAAGAATATTTTACACTTTCTGCAATATTAACAGCATTATCAAATAAACATGACATGCTTGGCTTTGGTAATGGTAGAGACCACTTTTCTGCTTCTATAAATGCCCCAGGTAGAAAACATGGGAAATAGTTGCAATATTTTTGAAATAAATGACGCCCCGTAGTTTTCCTGTTTAATGTCATGTTTTCTGTTTTTTGAATTAACTTCTTTCCAGAGACACAAGGAACAGGGAAAGACAGCGCAGTAGTTAAGACTGATGAAGGCATACTGAAGATGAGAGGCCAGCCAGGATCCTGCTTGGGCCTGGTGATGAAGCACTGAGTTACTATGGCAGTTGCTGGTCAGGAAGCTGGGGGCTGAATATCCATAAATAAAAACAGTAGTTGTAAGTGAAGTCATTAAAGGAAAGACCATTCTCCAGAGAGAGAATAAGAACCACAGAGCATCTCTGGAAAAAACACACAGTTCAGTGAAAGTGTCTTGGATTGCGTGCTGCTGAATATTGCTGAAACTTCCTTCTTATATGCCAATGGACTGGCGAACCTTCTCATGCACACTATCAGCAGCTCTGCCTACACCCATTAAATCCACAGTTTATATTGTCTGTTTGCATCCATGAACAGATCTAGTGTCCAGCTTCACTGAATTGAGGCAAATGTCAGAGAGACAAATCTCACCAAATCTCCATAGAAATTTGTGTTATCACCAGCTTCTTATTAGTCATGGAGCTGTGGTCTAGAACAGTGAATTACACCACGCAAATGGTGTAGTTGCTTGAACAGTTCATGAATAGCCACATTTCCATATGGAAGATTGGAGAGGACTGTGTTAAGAAATTCTGTTTCTCTGCTACGCAAAGCTTTATTTTTGCTTTCTGCATGGATCACTCAGCTCCTGCTGGTCTTCTTGCATCTGTGCTCAAAATTCTTACCTGTTCTTGCTACACTCAGACATCATTTGCTACCAATTGTCAGAGCATGAAGTGCATATGGAGGTCAAGGGTACCCCCCACATTATCTTGTCTTTTGGTGGGAAGCACCACAGCTTTTACTCATGAGAAAATCAACATACATCTCTGTTCTTAGTATGCGACAATAACGCAAATTGAGACTGCTCAAAAAGAGAGAAGAAAACTTTTTTGCTCTTGTAGAGAGTTTGTTTCTTTTATGTCACCAAGAAATGGGCAAAAATGTGTCATTTGTGCTCCCTTATGTCGTTCAGACAAGAACTGGAAGAGTCTCTTTTTTTCTCCTGTTGCTTCTTTTTACCTCAGTAATATGAAAAATGTAAAGCTGAGGCTGCCCTTGTTTGTTTGAAAACTTTTAAGTTCTCAGGGGTGAACAGCACTGCAATCCTTGTACTTGCCTGCCTTGCTTTTCCCATAGTTTATCTTTTTCATGTTTAATCAGACTGTGGTCTCAATCCCACAGTGAGCTGTCCATGAGCAGATGAGTGCTTCTGCACACAATTCAGGTGGGGAAAGAGCCTGAACATTGTCTGCTTCCTACCACGTCCCAGCAGATTTGGTGTGTTCCTGTTTCCTTGTCTAGAAGAAAGTAATGACACAGTGACTGGCAATACGTCTGGTTTATCTTATCTTACCTCCAAATATTCACCAGTTCTGTAACAGAAAGCATTCAAACAAGCAGCTTTTCCAGAAATTATTGTGGCCAGTAGGTCAAGGGAGGTGATTCTACCCCTCTACTTTGTTCTTGTGAGAACCCACCTGGAGCACTGCGCCCAGCTCTGGAGTCCTCAACACAAGATGGATGTGGGCCTGTTGGAATGCATCCAGAGGAGAGCCACGAAGATGATCAGAGGGCTGGAGCACCTCTGCTATGAAGACTGCTTCCAGGACTGGTTCTGTTCTGAGCAAGTAGAACCTCCATGGGTAAAACCACGGTAAAGAAAAGGCCTCCTAGAGCGTAATATTGGCATCTGATGATTTCGGTCTTGATAATATAGATGTCATTTTGCATTTCCTGTCAGAGAACATACTGAGTCTTATGAGGAGCAGCTGAGGAAACTGGGGTTGTTTAGTCTGCAGAAAAGGAGCATGAGGGGATCTCGTGTATCACTCTCTACAACTACCTGAAAGGAGGTTGTAGCGAGGTGGGGGTCAGTCTCTTCACCCAAGTAACAAGTGATAGGACAAAAGCAAAGGGCCTCAAGTTGTGCCAGGGGAGGTTTAGACTGGATATTATGAAAAATTTCTTCACCGAAAGCATTGGAACAGGCTGCCCAGGGAAGTGGTGGAGTCACCATCCCTGGAAGTATTTAAAAGATGGGTAGATGTGGTGTTTCAGGACATGGTTTAGTGGTGGACTTGCCAGCCCTAGGTTAGCAGTTGGACTCGATGATCTTAAAGGTCTTTTCCAATCTAATTGATTATATGATTCTATGAAGGTGCAACAACTCTGAATGCATCCAAAATTGACACAATCTATTGAATGATGCCAACCCATCACCACCTGGCATTTCAGACTTGAGCAAAACAGAGGAAATGCTGAGTCATTAACAAAGACCTCTTCCCTCAATAGAGTTAATGACTCCAGTTAAATGGATGTCAGCAAAGGTAAAACAAAAGACCGTTTGAAACAGAAATAACAAAAATTTATTTCTGTCTGAATCAAGTTTAATTTCATGGAGTATTGTTTGTGATAAATTCTGTTTTGTTTCCAGCCATCTATGGAGTCATTCATGAAGCGCAGGGCAAACAAATTTTAATTTGAAACCTGAGCAGAAAAAAACAACAAAAAAATAAACAAAGAAAAAATTCTCTTTAGCTTCCTACACGTCATAGATAAACAAAACAGGGTGCAATATCTACTTTGCCTTTTAAAATCTCTTCAGCTGTGTCAACACTGACGGGCACAGGCTTCATGTGCTGGATTCCCTCAAGCTCCAGGTCAGACAAATGCAGACCCACGGCTCCAGTCGGGTGGGCGGGCAGCCGGACCAACAGGGTCGCAATCTCAGCCAACCCTGTTCTGTTGATAGCCCTAGGTAAGCAGTTGTGTGCTACACACCGATAGCTACACACTGTGCTACACACTGGTAATAATGACTTTTCAATCTGCATCAGGTGCTCACCATCTGGTCTCTTGCCTTTGTGAGATGCGTGAGAAGAAGAAAGTAAAAACAACAGCTTTGTGGAGAAGGTGACTGTGGCCAAAAACGTAGTGAAATATTTCTGAATACGCTTAAATTGAAGTGCACAACTTATCCCAGTACACTTCAGGAAAGCATAAGCTTACTCCCTTGATGGAATTGCACTTTTGTGTTCAGCAGGCAAAATATAAGTGTGTTGTGCTCCAGAAGCTTATGGTGAAGAAGGATGATAATGTAGCTTAAAAAAAGATAATTTTGCTTACAATGAAGCAAAGTGGCAAGACAGTCTCCTTACTCCAATGTACATACTTCAATCTGTTGAGGTTTAGGAAAAAAAGGCCACCTGTTTCCAGTATGAAGTTCTCCTCCAATATTTTGACACCTTGTTATTTGCATTTCTCTTGTCCTTTAAAAAACCCCACAACTCTTTGTACTGAAGCAAGGCAGCAGCAAACTTCTTATGACTTTTGGCAGCTTGTATTCCAGATGGTCTGGACAAAATCATAAGATATTATATAAAAGATCCAATTCTACAAGCCAATGCATGGAGAATATTTCAGGTGACGACATTAAGTTGTTTACCAGGGCACATGTAATGTCTTTGCAGGCTGATATCACCAAATGAAAAACTCTTGGTGGTTTTAGTCCACATTCGTCAACTTTACTGTTATACTTAGAGCAGCAGTCTCGCTCTCTTAATACATGCTGCTAACCAGATGGCCTCAGAAAACACAACCATATGAAGTCTGATCCCAATTAATTCTTAATCTCTTCATGCAGTACACTTTCTTGATCTTGCGTCAAAAAGAAGCATGATCTAGTAGCAGAAGAGTGGTATTTGATTCAGTCCACAATTCTGCCCTGATGTATGTGATGGAGACAATGCAATGGCGTCTCTCTAATATATAGCTTTAAAAACCTCTTTGAAATAGAGTTCAGCTGTGACAAACCATGTTTTAAAGTATTACAAGGTTTTCTGTGTCATTATAGCATGAGAATTCATGATAGAGGCTTCTAAGGATCAGAGGACATAAAAACATTGTTAAGCTTTTAATATAAAAGACTGTGATATGATCCTTTTTGAAGGACTTCTACATGGTTAAAGCCACCTTGGCATGTCCTTTGTAGAAGAAAACAATTGCTTTTCTTATCTTCCTTTTCTGAGAGATCTCCCATAACTGAGTAAGGAGGAGTTATGAAAATGAAGTTGCATGGCTTTCTTCCCTTCAGTGCCCATGTGCCTCTTTATACTAAGAACCAATTTAAAAGGACACAATACTGTTCGATACTTCGAGCACAAACTCAATGTCAGGCCACGGTACAGCCTGGTGTCTGGGACTGAGAGCATCCCTTCATTGGGATGAATCATGGGATTTGTATTCTGCAGTTGGTCGGACAGGCCACACACTTGCCTGTAATTTGTCAAAAAGCCTTGACATATAAATGTATAGTTAGAGGTGATGGCAAGCAGTAATTAGAAATTCTGCCCTACCTCCCTCCCTCATTGTGTAGCATCTAAGTCGAGGAGGCAGCTTCTGGCAGTTTGCAGGTGGATGCCACCTACAGACATGAAACTAATCAAGCTTACAAAATACTTCTAGGGTTTGGTGTTTTTTTCCTCACCTTGGAGATCCTGAGAAGTATTTAAAAATGAAAATGTGACTTGACAACTTGCAGAGGGAAATAGGACCTGTTTGGTTTTTTTTCTCCTGCTGATCTGTGATGGGTGCAGCGATTCATGCACAGGCTTAGAAGTGTCAAGAGCTCTTCCACAGACATCTTTGTTCCTGCAGCAAACAAGCTTGCAATGCAATGGGCACCCAGCACACCATCTCTTTATCCTACTTTAAAAAACTGGAATCAGGGACAACGTTGGTCATGTCCCTGCAGGATTTGTTGTGGAGTAACTGGAGTAACCTCATTTGCACCAATGAAAGTACTCCTGATTTATGCCAGCAAATGTGATTATAGGATGAGGTCCTTTTGTATTAATTTAGCATCCCTCCTCCTGGGGCACTAGTTCTGACAGTGACGTTTTACCCATCCTGGTTTAGATGTGCAGTCATCGACTGTCCCACTGGTGTCATAGCAAGCAGCTTGGATGGAAATTCAATCTCTCCCACACAAGCTGTGCTGGAGACTACTGCGATGAGCCTGAGCTCTTGGAGTTCAGTTCACCAGCTGTTTGTGGGGGGATGTTGTGGTGCAGGATCATATCATGAAGCCACTGGAAATGGCTATCCCCAAGGAGCCTGCGTTCCTGGAGTTTGTCTTTAGAGCATGGCATTTAGAAAGAGCAACTCACATGTATATTTCCTTCAGTCTCATGCATGTATTCAGCCATTCTTTAGGACTTCTTTGTGATAAGGGCTGTGTCTGTCTTATGACACCAGGTTCAGTTTTGAGCATGCTGTAATCATGGAGCATCTGCACTTCACAGCCACTTCGTTGAACATCTTTCTGATTTTATAGCACAAACGTTGGAAAGCCTCAGCTGCCTGCTTCCCCAGTGGGGAAAGTAAGGACACTTGTGAGCATTTGACATTTCAGTCTAATCCAATCTACATAAGGATGCCTCTTCCCCTGTCACAGGGCAGTGAATTCACTGGAGATGCTCCTGTGGGAGTACAGGGAGCCTTGTGTGGTAGGAACGGCACGTGGGCAGCATTGGGGGAGAAACATCCAGCACAAGTTTTGCATGCAGACATGAGGGGTGGTCTTCTCTCAGACTCATGTGGGTTGCACCAGGGTAGCTCTATAAGGAATTATGAAAGATAACTGCAAAGCAGGTCTACTGGACATCCTTTTTACCTCATTGCCACCCACTAAAATCTCTGAGCCATAGGTACAGAGGCCAGTGAAAGGACAGACACAGCCCTTAGCAACTTTTTGTCCAGCCCTTTCCCTCTCTTACCAGCTCTGACCCTCTCCTTGACCTTATCAAACATGCCTGACTTTAGGCAGTTCTCCCCCTACTACTGAGTGAGATGAGTCAGGGACCAAGCTCTGGCCCAGATGCCAGCAAGGACAGCACAGCTCAGATCCATGCAGTTGACCTCTACGACTACTGCTTATGGTGGCCACATCCAAACTGTTTACCCAGAGCCCTTCGTGGCCCACACTAACCTTAGGCTGTGCCCAGGGTCAAATGGCACTGTGGAGTGTGAGACAGCTCAGCAGTATGGGTGGCTGTGACCTGGGGCTGAGGTCCATCTCCTGTCCCTGTTAGCTGCAAGGAGCACTGGGTGAGGAAAGAAATGGATCTTTCCTGTTGGAGGGAACGAGGCAGATGTAGTGCTGTCCTGCTCCTGCTCCACTGGCTCCTGTTCCAGCGACCTGCGACCAGTTTGGGGGGAGCACTGAGGTCATGGAAGAATGGGTAACAGTGGGGAGCTCCTCGCTCCTTCCCCACCAGCCAGTGGGGTGGGTGGCAGAGGGCTGGCTGAGGGTATTCTGAGCCTGTACATCAATGGACATATTTCCTGCTTCTACCCTGAGCCAGGCTGGCTGGTGCCAGGGCCTCTTGAGCAGGGTGCGAGCACCACGGGGGAAGAAAGGGAGAGGGAAGTGGTGAGGGAGACCAGGGAGCATCACCCTCTGCTGACCCTCAGGCAGTGAGAGGGCAGAAGTAGAAGAGACTCTGAGGCATGTTCCTTCCTTGCAGCTCTGCTGCTAAGTCTCCCAGTCCCAGCTTGTTCCTGGGGCACCCTCATTAATGGCCTGGGGGAAGAAGAAAGAGAACACGAAACACCCTCTCTCCCATAGCGCAGTCTCAACTCCTGCCTGTCTAACAGCCAGCAAGGACCTAGACCTATACAATCAAAATAACAGTGGTGCCCACCCATGTGATCATTTCTGGCATGCTTTTTGTGATGGAAATGTTTGATCCACCACCAGTCTGCTGTTTATTAATTGCCCACAGACATGGAAGACTGAGCGATTGCAGCTGTCTTTGGAAATAGTGATTTCACTGTCTGGTCAGTTTTTTTCAACAGAACAAGGAAAAGTGTAGGTCACGAAGACACCAGTTACCTGACATGTGTCAGTCAATCACCACAGCCAGCAGCAAACTGCAGGGCAACTTCCACTGCCTTGATGGATCGCACGCAAAAACACGATGTACAGAGAAATGCTTTGGATCCCAGGTGTTTTTTATTCTCTGTGTTTTTGTAAGGATAAATCATGTTCAATACTGAATCAAAATAGGTTTTCAGGGGTTTTAGCCAAAATGGAAATGCTCTGCTAACACTGACAACCTACATTTATTCAGCTAACAAACACTGTTCCTGAAAAAACTGTCAGATATGACTGTCATCTGAATCAAAGTAAATAAAGAGGCTGCCAAATTTGCCTTGAAAATCCCAATAATTGCCCGTGTATCCTTCATTTGTGTCAGGCAATGGGCAAAGTAGGGAAAATGAGAAACAGGGTATTAAAAGACAGCAACGGAGAGACACTAAGATAGATAAGAAAAACTATAATTAGTGTCAGTGCTGAATTATAGGAGATTTGAAGGAAAATACATATTTTAATTTACAAGATGATTTGATCTTAGTACCATTACAAAGAAGCTCTCACCTGCTACTAATATTCTTCTACATTTCAAAATTATTAGTTATATGAAAGGGTAAAAGAAAATCTATGAATCAGATTAATTCAACGCAGCTTGCACAACGAATAGGAGGGAACGTAGGGATTTTAAGGAGCAAAGGAGCTTTGATCAGCGTGTGGTGATGGTTCCTGAAACACGGCAGCATGTCTGCTGACAGCACGCACCAGCAGATGCAAGGCCACCAAAAGCAAATGCTAGACCTCCTTGGTCTTCAGCGCTACTTTTAGGGAACTTCTTTGTCCCAGCACATGCCTTTCTTACGCATCCTTGCCCTGGTACACATTCTCAAAGGTAAGCCCAGACTATTTCAGAACAATACAAACAACAGAGATGGATCGCAGGGTAACAAGAACATATGTATGGGACTTCTGAGTTCTCTGCACCTTTTAGTGAAAATTGCAATGCTCTTGGGGCCTGGGAGAGTCTGGCTTATAAAAGGCAAATTAGTGCTTCTGCAGTGACTTTGTCTTGTGGGTATTGGCTGCAGGGAGGCAGAGGTCCTGAAGAGTTAGTAGGGATGAGCACATGAGGCTGGTAACCTCGCCAGCTAACATTGTCAACTCCAGGAAAAGAATACACATAGAAAATGACTAAGTGATGAACCAGCGAATCACTTCCAGTGGTGGACTCTAGAAAATTAGCATTTTCTTGCAGGTGCCAAATAGTTACTCCTAGTACTTATGGTATCAGTTGTGATGTCTCAAGTACCACAGGGTAACCCCAAGTGTTGGCTTTCTGGTACAGCTCTTGTCTCTGCTTACTCCAAACTGAGTACTGCAGAGCCCAGATCATTGCTACCTGCCTGCGGCTCTTTGATTTTTTTAATTGTTACTCAAATATCTGCCTGATAATCCTGCCCTGGTGTATTGGACTAGAAAATAAAACATTTGGTCTTCAGCTGATGTGGGGAACGGGGGACCGCTGGCAAACAGATCTGAGCAGGCTCTGAGAGCACTCTGTGCTCCTGCAACCCTCACCACTGTGGAGCTCTGCTGTCACAGTCACCGAGGTGACTTAGGCCCAGGCCTGGTCACCAGCCACCCATCAGAGCTGACGGTGGAGACTATATCAGCTAACAATTCTGCAGATACTTACTGAGAGGAATAGTGATCATCCAAGCTGCTCCTTTGACAGCGTGAAACCTTCACAGCGTCAATCCGCAAACCAAAACAGACTACTTTCATTACGCAGTGTTTCCAATTTGGTCTGCTCTAGTAAATTCTTTAGTACGCAGGACTTACCCTCTAGGAGTGCCCACCTTTCTCCACTGACTGCAGAAGAGTTCAGCAAGACTAACTTTGACCTAATATTTTGGTAGCTGAAGCTCAGCAAAATGAATTTCCACCCTCAGTGACTGTTGGGTAATTCCACTCAAAAACTTCCCACCGTACTTCCCCAAATCATTTCCTTCAGAAGACATTTATCAGACAAAAAAATGTGGTTTTACTTGTTTACATCATGCTGGTGGACAATTAAGTCTATTGCTTTCCTGCGTTATCTCAGTCACTAACTTCCCACTTTAAATTTACCTCCATGGTCACATAAACGTCAAAGGTGGATTTCACAGAAGCTCTCCAGCTGATGGTCAGGCAAAAGTCTGTGAAAGAGTATCAATATGCCACGGCAAACAGTGTAATCTTCTCTACCAATACAAACTACTCCATCCTTAAACGTTTATAATGTATGTGCTCAGATATTCAACTCCTTCATTACTTTTTTCTTTAGGTGTTTCGTGACGTCTGTTCCAAGACCTAAACACTTTCCATAAAATACATTAATCCAAACATTCATTCAGCCTCTCACAGTTCTTGGTAGGCTATTTCCACGCCATACCTAACACAAAGATCTTGGTGACTTTTCGTCATGCTGTAAGTAGCACACATCATCCATCTCTGTAGCATCTATCTCTGTCTCACTGTAATAGACTGTCAAGGGTATTTTTGCTCTACTCTTCTAATGCAGATTTCCACTGTGCCAGAGAAGGGAGTTAATCTTATCCTAAAGTCTGAAGTGATAGAAAGGGCCTTTAAAGACCACCAATCCATTTCATTCACATCTCCTGAATAACTCCTGGTTATTCCTTCACCTTTCCCTACACAGAGTTATCCCTGTCCCCTTCTTGAATGCTTGGTGAAAATGAAGTTGTTTCAATAAGCTTGGAAGTTTAACAAATACAAGCAAGACTGTCCCCAGCCTTGCCAGGAAGCTGGTGAGCACTTGGTGAATTGGAGCAGAAATATCTAGGGTTGTTTTAGTACGCAAGGAAATGTCAGAAGGTCAGAGATCAGCTAATGGACATTAGATACAACAGAAGCTTATTTGGGGCCATATATTCTCCTCTGGGCATTTGACATTTGCTGATACTGCATCATTCACTAAATTGACCTGCAGTAGATATTTGTAGCACCTTGTTGCTCAGATCTGTTTAATACTGTTCTTGAGGGAAAAGAACAAAAGATTTGCTATGCCCACTTCAGCCCTTTAACAATTATCTTCTTGTGTCAAACCTTCCTCAAATCACCTTAGCCTGCGAAGCTGGCAAGAATAGGCTGGATGAGTAAGTTCAACCTCTGTGGCACAGAGGCAGAGGGGGTTTCCTAGGGATCCACTGAGACGAGCTTGCTGCCCAGATCCACAGACGGTTTGCACAGTTTCTTTCTCTCTGGAACACTCCTGCTTCTTGGCCACCTGAAATAAATAATACAAATAAGTGCAAAAAGCAATTCCATTGCTTTTGGAATAGACTGGACTGCACTGAGTAAATGACAGCTATTATTACAGAAATGTCCTGGACTGGGAAAATGTTCTTTCCCTGCCTTGCAAAGCTTTCTTGACAACAACCCTCTTCACAATGTAAAGCCAGGCACTGAGCTGTTCTATCCACAGACTCAGCTGGCCAAATCCCCAAAATGGATGTAAATCATCTGAGTTCAGCTCTGCTGGAGCAATTGGAGCTCTACTGATTTACATCTGCTGAGGACCATTGGCAGTATACACCTGGGGGAGGAAACCGAACACATTTGTAGTAATTCAAATACGTACATGCAATCCTTCTTTCCCTGGTTCCCCATGGGTACAAGTCTACATTTTTCTTTAAATGAGAGAACAGTAAATAGATTTTGTGTATGATGAAATAAACAACACATGAACCAACATGAGTCAACAGCTAGCTTAACTGATTTGAGAGGTTAGGTGTTACTGGGGAGAGCTTTAATCAGAAAAGTCTTCTGTTTAAATGAATTTTAAACTAATTTTTGCTTTCAGTTTGTTTGGCTTTTGAGTAACGCTAGTGTCAGGCTTTTCTAGAGTATATTTTAAAATCACAGAATCACAGAATCGTAGGGTTGGAAGGGACCTCTGGAGATTATCTAGTCCAACGCCTCTGCCAGAGCAGGGTCACCCAGAGCAGGCTGCACAGGAACGCGTCCAGGCAGGTTTTGAATGTCTCCAGAGACGGAGACTCCACCACCTCTCTGGGCAGCCTGTGCCAGTGCTCTGCCACCCTCAAAGTAAAGAAGTTCCTCCTCATGTTTAGGTGGAACTTCCTGTGTTCAAGTTTGTGCCCATTACCTCTTGTCCTGTAAGGATTGCAAAGTATGCATTAAACCTAAAAAACAATTTACATATCAATAGATGATTACTAAATATTCATCACAGTCAACCAATGCTACTATCAGGACTGGAATCCAAACCTTCAAGCACCTGCCCCTACCTCAATGACAGGAACTTCATGGGACCATGGGCTCACGGACCCAGCAGTGGTTGTTTAAGAAGCTACTAACCTCCAAATGCTCATTATTCTTGCCTTCTTTCTCCCCCACAGTTGGGCACAACTTCCTTCACACATCAAGCGTGTGCCCTTCTAGTCTGTTCTAGCAGAGTTAGCTCTTAAAGCTTAAATTACATCATCTCAAGACCCACTAACTGGGTCACAGATGGGAGGGGGTAAGAGATGAGGGAAATTTTTATACCACTACACCTACAAAAACCTGTCAGGCTGCAGCTGTGTATGTTAGCATTCGAGTATAGTGTCATAGAATTTTTAGACAGCAAGATGAATTTGTACCCCCAGTGACGGTAAAGCAAACTCGTTTAAATACTTGTCACTATCCTTACCCTAAACATTTCCTTGCAATGGAAAGCACAGACCAAAGACACTTCATTTCGCCTGTTCACATTATCCTGCAGAGAAGAAATACAAGATTCCATTGTTTGAAATGTGACACTTTAACTAATATAAGACCTTTCCCAGCCTCCTAGAAATTAAGTGCGTGCTTTGAAACTTAATTTTCTCACTTTTCTGGAAAGTGGTCCCCTTAGAAATGCTGTATTATACAAATAACTTGATGCACAGTAGAGTAATTTCTTCTGCTTTCTGATGATTTCTGATGAACAATCAGCCATTGGAACAATCAGCCATTGGAACAATCTCCGCAGGGAAGTGGTGGATTCCCCAACATTGAACACTTTGAAGATTCAGACGGAGAGGGCGCTGGACCACCTTGTCTAGACTGTGGGTTTGCCATGTAAGGTTGGACCAGATGATCCTTGAGGTCCCTTCCAACCTGGTATTCTTTGGTTCTATGATGATTTCAATACGTCTGACAATTTAGTATAATCAGGGTAGACGTAGCTAGTACTATACCTTCTGCCTAAAAAATGTTACTTCAGCTGGAAGTAATTCTGAGCTGGAAAATTCTGAACTGGAAAATTGCACAGGTTTGCACAAAACCCAGATTTTTCTGCAGTAACCCATCCTCGAGCCCCACGTGGGAAGTAGGACCATGACAGCCAGCGCAAGTGGCAGCCCCACGTGGGGCTGGCAGAGGGCTATGAAAGGCAGAAGGCACCTCTCTGGAGAGAAAGAGAGAAAACTGCTGTTGCTACGATAATGCTCCAGGAATTAGTTACTGCTGACTTATTTATCGGTATAATTAATTTCTTGTCTTTAATAAAACTGTTGCTTATTAGCCATTTAATTCATGTTTGTGAGTACGAAGAGTAGCTCCTTCAGTGCAACAAAGCTTAGCATCATTTTCTCGAGCTGCTGACTTGGGTTTCAAGAGGGGTTTTTGTAATAATTCCTTTGTCTCTGCCTCTTGAAAGCAGAGAGGAGCCAGGCCTTCTCCATGAGTAGTGACCCTTTGCCATCCATCCTAACCCTGTGAGCAAAATCTGCTTATGGACAAGAGCCATGGGGCTAATGTCACACAGCCCAGAGCTGTGGAACTGTCCCACCTGGTCCCATCTTACCTACCAGCATCTTCCTCAGGGAGCTAAGGAGCAGCTCAGAGCTGGCAGGTGGCAGTGGTCTTTGGGAGAGTCCCACCACCCTATGTCATGGCCAGGATGTGAGGGAAGATGATGGAGAGATCAGTCCCAGGAAGTGAACTGGCATCTACCCTCCCTTGATAGGGCATTGCTCTGCTCGGAGGAATATCTCATGGCTCAGTCATCCAGGGCTCTTCTCACCTCCTCAGTCACTTCACTTCTGATCCCCACAAACACAGTTTTTTCAGACAATGCCCTGCTCCTGCATTTTCACTCAATCTCTCCAATTCTCCCCATGTGCCCTGTCACACTGGTCCCTGCCTTACGTGGGAACTTATTGTTTTAGCTTTGGCTCATCTAGGGGTTATCAACTGGTCTTTCACTTTGAATCAGGGCAAGGAGGAAGTTTAGCCCATCAGCTCTTCAACAAGACCTTCAAATAGCCGTTGCCAATATCTGGCAATCCAGATTCATGAGAAATTTGGAAGCGTGCCAGTGCTCCAAGTCTAATTAAAATCTCTCAGGTATGTGACAAGCATGTCCTGCTCATGTAATCAAAGACGCAGTGATGGCTGGATATGGGACTGGATGAAGGGTATCCTTGCAGGACCCTGGAAGTTTGGTGGTGAATTCAGCCTTTTCCTCTCTGTTGTAACACACTGGGGAGGGTCCTGTGGCCAAAGCGCAGAGATACCGGATACACATGCACTGCAGACCTATGTCCTAACCCAGCTCATCACCAAGTCCCTGCTGGGGCTTCCTGCCCTTCTTGGGTCTCCCAGCACACCTGCATGTGCTATCACTCCATGCTTACATTTTTTTCCCCCAAATAATTCAGGTTAAGGAAAAGCTAGACTGGCATTTTCTATGGTTAATCACCTCTGCAAGGCGATTTTGACAAAATCTCCCAGGTTCCCACTGACTGTCTTCCAGTATGGTTCATTTTGAATGCAGATGAGAAGAATAAAACCTGGCATGTCCTCCTGAAACTGTTAGCAGCCCCTCTCTGCTCCGCGCTGCCTACCTAAGGACTGCAAAGGGGTCCATCAACCAGTTGAGGATCTGCCCCTATTGCGTAGGTCTCTGCCCACAGTTCTGCCGTTCACAACATACCTCTGTGCTGCTTCACTCCAGTGCTGTTCAGCAGTCCATATCTTGATTTTTTTGTAGCTCTACAGATGCTTTGCAGCACTGCATACTGCCTTGCTAAGGATAAATTGTGTTTTCAGGTCATTTTTGTTTCAAGCACCAAAAGGTTTTTGTGCACATAACACATACATTAAAGATTATTAATGCTATTACTATGATTGCGTGTTCCAGTTCCCAGGCTTATTTTAATGATGTACGTTATGAAAAAGCCATGTTGGCATAACAATGAAAAATATGCTGCTCTCCGTGGCATTTCATTTTATAGATCGACAAGAGAAGTCTATGATGATGACTAATTTCACGATAAGATCATGTCATTTATTGCCTGCCATAAATGAAATGTCATATGCAGTCACCTATTCTGCATTCTTGAATTCATTCTAATTACTGTCCTTAAACAAACGACTGTGACTGAGACACCCTGCAGACAACAGGACTGTCTTTGCCTTTATCCTTTAATACATGCCAAATCTGTGCAGCACAGGCTAAGACCTGACCCTAAATGAATATAAATTCTGGTTTGGCTGTCAATTACACCCATTCTTTTAATGTATGAAACCGTATGCACTGGGGGGCTTTGTGCACCCAGCCTATTCCCTCCTACTGAGTTCATTTCATAATGCCTTGTAGTCGCAGAGCTCTCAATTTAATCTAGACGTTTTCTTTCCAGTTGATTTACTAAGGTTTCAACTCTACACACAGATGATTGAATAAAGTAACATAAATCTCCCAATGATTAGAAAATGTGATCATTTATTACATGGACTATCAGTTTATTTAAAAACATAATTAGTTTGTACCTCAGGAAACCTTTCTCCAGTTGTGATAAACTATAAATAATTACTGGCTCTCCTTTGGTGAAATTAAAAGCCACACAATGCTGCTACTAGGAATGTGTCATTAGTTGGAGAAAAGGGGTTCTGTTTTCCCTCTGTATTTTCAGCAGATTGATTTTTCTTTCTTCTCAGCCCTTAAGAGGGAGGGAGAAATAGAACAGATAGATTTTGGGGGAGATTGAGAAAGATAGCATAATATAGCCAGAATTACCACTGATTATGGCAATCTACTTCACGGTCCTCCTGCTAATCAAATGAAAGACAAAGTCTTCAGTGATGATAGAAGGTGTTAATGGCTCTGCCAGAAGCAGACTGGCCAGCTTTCCTGATCCTACAAGCTGCATCCTAAAAGCTTCCCTGGCTGAGATCCACAAAACATATCACACACTTTGAAGAGCTGGGGCAGGAGGAACAGGTTCGCAGGTGGGAGCTGACAACGTCTCCCTTAGAAGGAGAAGAGTTTTTTTGGGTGTTGGTGGATGCGTGCTGCTGGGTTGCAGGGGGACTCAGTGGGATTGGATTCGGGGCTCTGATGGCTCACATCTCCCAGAACACTCCAAAAGCTGCCAGAGATCTGCGCAGAATCATAGAATAGTTTGGGTTGGAAAGTACCTTTAAAGGTCATCTAGTCCAACCTCCCTGCAATAAGCAGGGACATCTTCAACTAGATCAGGTTGCTTAAAGCCCTGTCCAGTCTGACCTTGAATGTTTCCAGGGATGGGGCATCTACCACCTCTCTGGGCAACCTGTTGTTGTTAAAGATGCATGGCAGCATCTTATAGACAAGCACACCTCTGCTATCAGCCATGCAATGCAGCCCTGGCATGCAAGTTGCACTTGAATGGCATGATGCCCAAATACAGCCCAAATACTGTTTGAACTGAATATCACTGCCCCTTTTCTCACAGGCCTGCATGGCTAATAGAGATGTATGGATGAATTTGTGAAGTCTGATCTCAGCTGGGACAAATCCAATATCAGTTAGCAGTTCCAGATGCTGGTTCTGTCACCTGCCTTGTCCACACCCTTCCCTATGTGAGAACTTGGTGCTCTGGAAGGCTGTTCTCAGCCCTGTCACAAAGATGCCATCTCCTTGGCTTTCTACTATGGTTCATTTGTATGTAAAATGGGAGTTGCAATTACTTACTTGATGAGGACTTCTGGGGTATTTGCGCAATCATGCCTCTAAAGCTTTCCAGGATCCGTACCAAACAGTAATGTCAGGCATCATTATTCTCACAAATTGTTTTGAGTCAGATCTCTAATTCTGGGGGAGTCCATGCTTTGTCTTGCCGCAGTGCCAATGACAATGAAATTCACTTTCCGATCACATAAAATATGCAAGTTCTGAATTTACCAACCAATTTATCTATGTGCAAATAATACACTTCTCTTGATGGTCACCCACTTGTCAGAAGTTACTGGCAGAGCTAGACTGTATGTTGCAGATGAACAGCACAGGTAGTGTATTTACACTGGTGAAGATATTATTTGTTTGTATTTGTTTCTGGCACCTCCATTCAGCTCTTAAATACTGTGGATTCTGTTACCAGCAGAGCAATTTCCTTATCAAAAATAATCAGTCATTCACTGCAATCTGCTCTCACCCTCAGCATTGATTCTATTCTTAATTTCCATGCTGTCAGCTTCGTCCTTGTAGGATAAATTGCATTGTCCCACAGCATACTTATAAAACACCGAAATAGGAAACTCGTGATAAACAAAGTCATGTATACAGCAAAAAGGAACTGAGGATTAGGAGAGGGGAGGGAAGACCCCAGACTAGCAAGATCCCAAGCTTTTCAGCTGTCTCTGGGAGCTCATGGTCAGTGCGTGCCCAGCAGGGAGTGAGAAGGAAGGGAGAAGAGCAAGATGAGGCACAGCAAAGATGACTTGTTCAGTCGATGTGAAGTATTTAAGACCTGAGCCCAGGTCCACTTGAATCAACCAAAAGGCTTAGCTTGGAAGCCATAAGTTTAGATTAAGCTCTTGGTTTCAGAGAAAGACGGCTTTTTATCAGCTCTTACAGCTGGTCTGATTCAGGAACAAGAAGGTCAAGTGACTTTCCGGAGATGACATGGTGATGGAGTGCCTCATTTCAGTTTAAACCTAGAACTATTCCGGTTGTCATATCTATCTACCTACCTAGGCATTTATAAAACATCCATCATTGTGGTATCTCAGCACTTACACAGTCACCTAAGCAGACGACCCTCTGAAAATCTGTTCTCCACCACAGCCTCATACTTGCTGACTGGAGAGGGAGCTCTTCTTTTTCATCCTCCTCCTTCCGTCTCCAAGGAGCTGAAAGCAAACTTTTTTTTTTCCATTGCTATGGAGAAGAGAATCACACTATCCAGGCTTGTTAACTACTAGCTCTCTAGCTGTGCAAGACAAACATTGCTAATAAAAATATGCCTTATAATTTAAAAATAAATTGCTTTGCTAAATAGAAATACTAAATAGCAGCAGAGCACCTCCCTGTTCTTGCTAATAGATTTGATATCTCTTATTTCTTATTTGCTATTTGCCCCTGGCTGGAGTCAGTAAAATAAATTAACACATAGTTATTCTGTCCAAATATGTTCTTAATTTGCAGCCACCTCAAATAACACTTTATATGTCTCCTACTCCCAGCTGTTATGTCTCAAACCTGTATCATCAGCTTTGGCGAGGAAAGGATATCCTGTCTAGTCTTCGGCAATACCTAGCTTTATAACCTGACATAACCTTTCCTCATGCTTATTCTGTGGGAGGGCAATGCATATCTCAAAAAACTTGTTAGAAATAAACATGCAAAAAGGGTTATGGAAAACACATAATAAATAAACTAAAGAAGACTTCATGTGAAACTCAAATAGCTCAGTGCAGAACCAGCCTGAGAAGAAAATTGTATGGTGGAGGTGGGATTCAGGTGGAATTTTTCTTCTAAAATATGACAACCCACCTACAATCATTCACCACCTTATTATTAAAAAAGATAATAGAGATAACGCACAGGAGACATATTCCATAGTTATTTGATTGCAGTCATATCAAGAACCAAAAATAGATTACTGCCCTTTAGGTCTGCTGTATGTTTTAGTAAACCACTAAATGCTCTGAGTGTGGCTAAGTGGGTTGTCTTTTAATTAATTCCAACTTTTTCTGTATTTTTTACATCCCTTTTCTTCTGCTTGAATATCTTGACTTTGTCCTGGATATACCTAAGGGATCTAACTTATGTAAACTACCCAATTATCCTTCAACTGCTGTCTGTCCCAGTTGCAATTTATAAATGAATCTGAATCCAGGAGAGGGTGTGTAATTATATGAATAATCAGAAAATGAAAATGAAGACAACCCACAGTATTTCTTTGATTATTATCACGTCCCAGAAAGTTAACTTTGCTACAAACAAAGCCTTACAAAACTAGAAATCTGTCCTTGCTCATCCCACCTCACTCGCACATTGATTTCAAAGGTACCCACCATGGATTGAAGGGCACCAGTAGTCTTTTGAAGTTTATGCCTGATGATGTTCATAAATAGTCTTTCTGGCAAGAAGTGGAGCATCATGCCATACAATTTTAAAATGGAGGAGGCAGGCATCATAATTGGAATCACAGTATATCTGTATTGCTAATCTCAGGAAAAGGGACATTGAAGAGCAAGGAAATTTGTAGATTATGAAAGGCTTAAAACATTAGGTTGGGCTGTCTTGGGACACGTTTAGATGACACAGTCACAGCTGATGAGGAACAAAATAAGCTATTTGTGTACATCCAGGAGAAGACACTATTCTGGTGACTCATGCTCCAGCGCTGCTAGACATTCCTGATGCTCTCATGTCATAGAATTATAGAATCATAGAATGTGTTGGGTTGGAAGGGACCTTTAAACGTCATCTAGTCCAACCCCCCTGCAGTAAGCAGGGACATCTTTAACAGATCAGATCGCTCAGAGCCTCATCAAGCCTGGCCTTGAATGTCCTCACCATTCAATGCAAATGACACTTGAATAATCGGTCTCTCAGAAGGTTGTGGCCAGGCAACTGCTGTGCAAAACAGAGCCTGCCTTGTAAGGTTGAACCTGAGATAGGTGAGTTGTACTCTGTCTCCAACAGACAAGAAGTTTTAGAGTAAGCCATTAAGATATTGCAGTAGCCAGGTATCAGATAATCTGTTTCTCCTCCCCTTTTTCTTCTCATTTGAGGTGTACAAGAGTTGATAAACAGCTCTGAAGCATGTGGTTTAATGTTTCCTTCGGAATGTACATAATTTATTATGGTAATTCTGATACCCACAAAAACATCCTGGTTAGTTCTTTGTCTCAACAACTGCCTTTGACAAAAAGTTCCGTAGTTGACTTATTGATTCTGTGAATAAGTATTTCCTTTAAGTGATCTTGAGGATCCTATCTTTTAATTTTATTGAAAGTCCCATTTTTCCAACCTATTTTCTCTATAACATTAATGATCCCATTATACTTTTTTTTTCTTTTTGACCTCTTCTTCACCTCCTTTATAAGGACTTTAATAATGTCCTTATAAATTGTTTAGATGACTTATTTTCTGGCTATTGACTGTTCTTAAGTGTTCACCTCTACTCAGAGGTTCTCATCTTTCTGAGTTTTCAAGGTTTGTTGGTACCAAGGAAAATGTTTAGTTTGCACTTGTTCTCAGGTGTTATTAATGTTGCATCTACCTCAAGACTTAGCATTTTGACTAATCTAGTGGCCTTTTAGGATGGAGCGACTGCATCAGTGAACAAGGGAAGAGCTATGTATGCCATCTACCTGGACTTCTGTAAGGCCTTTGACACAGTCCAACACAACATTCTTACCTCTAAATTGGTGAGTTATCAGTTTCATTGATGGACTGTTAGATGGATAAGGAATTGGCTGGATGGCCATGTCCGAGTCCAAAGAGTTATAGTCAATGGCTCAATGTCCAAATGGAAACCAGTAATGAGTGGTGTTCCTCAAGGGTCCACACTGGGACCAGTACTGCTTAATACCTTCATCAATGACATAGACAGTGGGATTGAGTGCACCTTCAGGAAGTCAGCAGATGACACTAAGTTGAGTGGTGCAGTTGATATGCTAGAGGGAAGGGATGCCACCCAGAGGGATTTTGACAGGCTTGAGGAGTGGGCCCATGCAGATCTCATGAAGTTCAACAACATCAAACACAAGTTGCGGCACATGGGTCGGGGAAATCCCCAATATCAATACAGACTGGGGAAAAAATGGATTGAGAACAGCGCTGCAGAGAAAGGTCTGGGGGTCTTGGTGGAAAAAGGGACATGAGCCAGCAATGTGCACTTGCAGCCCAGAAAGTCAATCATATCCTGGGCTACATCAAAAGAAGCATGGCCAGCAGGGTGAGGGAGGTGATTCTTCTCCCCCTACTCTTCTATTGTGAGACCCCGCCTGGAGTACTGCGTCCAACTCTGAAGCCCTCAGTGCAAGCAACACATGGACCTGTCAGAGCAGGTCCAGAGGAGGGCCACAAAAATGATCAGAGGGATGGAACACCTCTACTATGAAGAAATGCTGAGAGAGTTGGGATTGTTCAGCCTGGAGAAGAGAGGGGTCCCGGAGACCATATTGCAGCCTTTCAATTTAAAAAGGGGGCTTATAAGAAAGAGAGAGACTTTTTACCAAGGTCTGTAGTGACAGGACAAGGGTTTTAAGCTGAAAGAGTGTATATTTAGATTGGACATAAGGAAGAAATTTTTTTACAATGAGGGTGGTGAGACACTGGAATGGGTTGCCCAAAGAAGTTGAGGATGCCCTATCCATTGGAAGTGTTCAAGGTCAGGTCGTATGTGGCTCTGATCAACTTAAGCTAGTGAAAGATGCCCCTGCCCATGGCAGGAAGCTGAACTAGATGATTTTCAAGGTCTCTTACAATGCAAACCATTCTACGATTCTATGATCCTCCCAACTCTACATATAGCCCAACACTTTTCTGCACATTTTATGTCTTAAATCCCTATACTGGACCAGCACTCTCACTCCCCTGTGGTCCCACACAGAATTCTGGGATGGGCAGTGGAAAAAGCTGTAGCTTCCTCCTAGGAAGCTCTGTTTTCAGTTCATGAGACCTTATTTCAGTGTGTGATGCCCAACCTGGGTGTAACACCTCAGAAGAAGTTAGCTGCAGCATAAGCCAAATCCTGTCATCTGCAGGATTGGTGACCAAAAGGGCTCATAAAGGACCATGCTGTAAACTTATCGTATGGGCATAGAAAAACTTCAGCTAAACAAACTAAAGGAGCACAACAGCTTTGGTCTGGTACAATAGGGACCACCATTACTGCAGATTGGTAGCCAAGAAGAGATGACACAGATGGGTTGCTGAACGTTTTTTGGGTTGTTTTGGTGACTTTCAGTCATGTGGTAAGTGATCGAATGGCTGCAGCTTCTGACAGCTAAAAGCCCATGGTTGGTGGCTTCCCAGAATATTTTTATGTTGTCAAAAATGATGTGCCAAAAATCCATGAAACTCTGCAGACTCACAAACAGATTTCCAAATATATGATGGAAATACAGGGTAGATTTAAAAAAAGGAGGAATACATGCCAGACTAAATGGAGCTTTTCTTCGTGATGATATCCAGGGATTGAGGAGAACTGCATCCTATCTGAGGATTCATTTTTACTCTTTTGATGTTGGTGGGTTTTTTACAATTCTTAATTGTAGGTTCATCAATAGCAAAAATATTTTTACACCTCTCTGATTTTCAATTATTATTAAATTAAATATAATAATTATTAAATAAAATAATTATTTAATTATTTAATTGTTGTAGCCTTCTGACAACACCAAGGAGCATTTTAGGACTCTCTCATTACAGCATTCCCTGTGCACCATTAAAACTGCACCCTTCCCCACGAGTACCTCTATGCCGAACGGAAAGGGCAATGCTGAGTCCACGCTCAAGACTTGCCAGCCTTTTATCCATCCAGTCGGGAAGTGTGGTGTCAGCAGCCCCCAGGAAGGCCCTCCAGATCCAGTGAGACATCCCATGCCCCAGCACACCCAGTGGGTTAGTTCAGGGCCCGAGTCGCCTGAATAAGCTGCTGTCCTGCAGGCAGCGCGGCAGCAGGCTGCAGGGAAGAGGCAGGGAAATGGGCAGGAGAAGCAGCACACTGCTCACAGAGGGACCACACTGTCGGGGCTGGGCACGCCAGGCCATGGAGCTCCTTCAGTGAGGAGTCAGCAGAGGCGGCAGTAACAGGGAGACAATTACGATTCAGACAGCGACAGACAGCTCTGTTTGGATTTACCAAAACTGTCCTGGCTCTTACGCTCATCCTGCACGTTGTAGTTTTATCTTTTTTTTCCAGGATGCTGAGGATGCCACGCATACATATATATATAGTCACAGATATACTCGTGAATATGGTTATGAAACATATATATAAATGTTCAATGCTACACCATACTGTATAGATGCATAATTGGAAGATATGACACCCAACACAGCATTTATGTGTTCTGCTGCTTGTTTTCCTGTTCACACAGGTTTATTTTTCTCTCTCTCAAGTTCAAAGCACGCTACTCAAATAGCCCAGAAAATAAGACACATATCACTGAATATGTGCTTTGTTCAGCTTCGTGAGTATCTGATTTCTCTCTGCCACAGTTCATGCTAGTTAAGCCAAACAAAGACCTCCTGTACCTTGACAGCGGGACCATCTGGAGTTCATTCTTGTAATTATTTTCAAACACACACAGTCCTCCTCTGGCAAATAGGTATTTTAAGGCATCACAGGGCATGTTCATTAGTTTATTGTGTATTGAATTTCATATCATTCTGAAAATGATATTTTCATCGTCATAAGTAACCCACCCTGATACAGAAAAAGCATGAATGTGTGCATGTGTGTGTGTGATATAGATAGAGATACATAACTACATGGCTGCCCACCTGCAAGCTGGGAATTACAGACGACAGTCAGGGAAGACTGATTTTTCATTCTAATAGCTTAGAGAGTGTGTTTTTAATTGCAACTGCTTTGCCAGTTCTTTGCAGGAATTGCATCTGGTAAAGGGAATTAAAGGCATTCAGACTGTGAAAGGAATTGCAGTGCAAATGCATTCGCATCAAGACTTATTTGCATCTAGATACATATTACGATTGCATATTTTACAGGTGAGCAGAGAACACAGTGTTGTGGTTTTTATGGGGATGCACAGTGAACCGATATTGCCCAGGCAGAATTTGGAAATTGATGTACCAGATGTAATCATATGCTTTTCTAGCTGACACTCAGGAAACGGAGGCTTGCTGGGTCTGATTTCCAAACGTAACTAAGCAACTTAGAAGTCCATGATCAAAAGGGTATTAAAAAACAGATTTGCAAAGGAACTGATATAGCTAGTGAGACTTACAGAGCCTGGAGATGAGCTAGGAGCCCAGTTTGTTGTTGCTTCTCAATGCCTTGCCAAATTGTCCATTTAGTTGATCTCCAGTAGGTGATTGTCTGCATATTTACATGCTTGAGTATCTTTGAAAATCTGGCCCTAGACATAGAAAACATCATCAGAACTTCACTACATTGGAGTAAGAAAAGAGTTACTTTCACCTTAGGAGCTTGTGATAATTAGCTGTCCTCTGTTATCCTTATTTACTGTTAATGAAGGAATACCCCTAGGGATTGTACAGGTGGGAATCATTTTACTTGATGTTAGACCTGTTCACTGTAGATTTCATCAGCAGCATTAGTCCCTACTATGATGGAAAGTAAAAAGCACTAGCAGGACATGATTTATTTGACCTGTATTAGATATCTATTTAAATATGAGGTGAATCATGCTTAGAGGTGCTTCTTTCTCCCCAGTTCTCTATCAACAAAATCAAGAGAAGTAGTTCAGATGTAGATGTCTAGATTAAAGATACAACATGAGAAGCACACCCAGCAGTTCCAGGGAAATTATTATTCCCTTCTACTTGGCAAGTCACACTCGGAATACTGAGGCAAGTTCAAGAGGGATGAGGAGAAACCAGAGGGGGATTATTGAGCACAGGAACAAAGTGTCCAGAGGGGTAGGAAAAATCTCCATGCTTGGAGCTGTTCAAGACTTGGTTAGACAGAGCCCTGGCCGATTTGACCTGGTGATGAGTTAGTCCCACTTTGATGCAAGGTTGGTTCCAGGTCTTGCCACCAACATTTCTACAGCAGAGATCCTTCTTAGAAGACTAAAGGGGTAAAATCCTGCCCTACGTCAGTCTGATAAACAGTCTGATTTGGTGGTATTTGCAACTTTTCTTAAATGCTTATACTAATTTTGTTCCCATGTCTTTATTCACTCCTGATAATTTACACTCAATCATTTGCATTTTCAAATCCCCTTGCACCCAGAGGAATATTCTTATTTCAACTCACCGATGATTTGAGACCGATGTAAAGAAAATAAACAGACATTCCCAGAAGAAACTAATATTAGGTTTTGTCTCTTGCAATGATCAGAAATGCAGGGGTGGCTTTTACCTTAGAGACAATTTGGCCCATTCCCACCAGAACTTTATAAACCTCACTGGCGTCTTTCTTTATCCTTCTCCTTTAACTGCGCTATGCAGTGGTAGCATAATGCAACGGGAACCCTTTTTCTGCTCAGCTGGAGCTGCCATATGGAAACTTGTTAAAACATGTAACAACTTTCCATAGATTTTTTTTTTCACTAACGCTGAGCGGTGGGAAGTAGTTCTTATCCATTCACACACTTGTACAGTAGACCTCTGTAGGGATTTTGCTGGTTGTCCCCAAGCTTGCAGAGAAGCTTAAAAGGTCATTTACAAGATAATGGAACTTTTTCTGCGTTCTGAAGTATCATAACTAAATATTTTAATCTTGTTAGTATTGACTTGATAATGAATAACATGCATCATTCTTGTTTTGCATTATATTGTTTTCTCAAACCTCCCTTGTGTTATACACGTGCACACACACATGTGCCTACTATGAAACTTTGCGTTGGGATTCCTGATAGTCAAAATGCATTAGAGCTGCCACCAGAGAAATGTGAAAACCAGATTCTTTACTCAACTGGTCAAGATCCAGAAATAAAATGTCTTCAAACACTGGGGATATATTTGCAAGGATTCAGCTTGTAAGTTTTGTTACAGACGCTTAGATAAATATAAAACTCTGAAACCTTTCTTTTCTCTATTATGAGTACCTATGGTAAGTCTGACTTCTTTTAAGTCAGTAATTGAAATGAGGTGTGTGTATGGAAGCTGGATAGAAATGTCACACTGAAAAGAGGATGAACAGCTAAAATGGAAGCTTCCTCAGATCCTAAATATTTCATTTCTACTCATGAGGATAGCTTTAGTGCTCATCATTTAAAGTTATTCCATCTCTGAGGTCACAGTAATTTTGGAAGTGCAGGAGCTCAGGAGCTTTCTGCTCATGTTTTATGAGAAAGTGGCTTCATGAAAGAGAAGGATCAAGCTAAAACAAGCCCTGTAGCAAAGGCCGGGTAGAGAACAGTGGGTGGAGTGAAATAACATGAGAGGGAAAAGACTAAGCACGAAATGTAATACTGCTGATTTACAGTTCTTCCTCTCCTTGACTCCATTTTCCACGATTTTACGACTTCACTTGAACTGAACAAATAGGATGGTCAGAAATGGAATCACTGGGAATGTCTACGGTCCATAGTCCCATTCCACTGAATGCTGCTGTGTGCAGTAGTCTCGCAGGCACAGACTCTTGCAGCAGGAGGCAAGAGCCTTCCCTTTCACAACTCTCACAGGTCCCCATAACCTTACTTGAGCCATGCTTTTGGGAAATATGAGTGAATACTTACGGTTTTATATACTCTGTGGACATAAGAAAGGCTACAATGTCTCACAGAGTGGAAAAAATTAAGGACCCTTGAATATGGGGCACAAACCACTGCAGAATGACATAGTTTGAGGGATGAATTCACAACCCAAATATCTTGAGACTCCAACTACAAGTGGAAACAGAAACAAGTTTCCAAAAGGCCATTTGCAGCCTGTTTCAACTGAAATACGGAGGGTGGAGTAAATCTTTCTAACCCTGCCATTCTGTCCCTCTGGTGAAAAGATTTACTGAGTCTCAGGTCAGTTAATTTGTCATCCAAACTCCCTGTCTGCTTTAATTCTTACGGGCTGAATTGTGATCAGTGGAGCCATAATTTTGGTACTCCCTGTTTACAAGGAAAAAGCGCTGTTCACCATGTTTAAGATTGTGATGCCATCTGCCATTTCAGTTTGTAGAAAACCAGAGCCATGCAACTTCATTACCAGAAATGTTTTCTGGTTTTGTTTTGTTGCTGTGTTATGACAGCACAGTGGCGTGAATGAGACAGAGATCCCAGTATGACTGCGAAAACACCTTCTAAGAGGCAGGATTCCCACCTGGTATCCAGGTAAATATCCAGGTATACATGGCACGATAAAATAGGGGGTGCAGTTTTTAGACATGGTACCAGAAGCAGTCTTCCTTCTCTAGTGTTGGAGCAAACTAGCCCTGATGAGAGCAGGAGTCTTTTCTCTGGAGAAGGTGGCCATCGGTCCCCAGCTGTGCCACTTCCCAACCCCTCCACGGTCCTGCAGAGCCAGTGCGAGTGACTCACTCTCATCACGCAGCTGGGGAGCACTGCAGGCGTAAATCCTGGCTCCACTGAAATTGCTGGCAGGTTGAAGGGGAGATTTTTAATTGACATCAGCACATCCAGAATTTTACACCGTCTAACTTGCAAACACTTCTGGTTACAAAGGTAGAACTCAGCCCTGCTATAAACAGAGACAGGTCACACAGACAAAATGGAAATCAGCGAAGTTGTGTTCCTCTGCAGCAGTTCTGAATTTTGCTTTTGGATTTTCCCAGTTCGAAAAAACATAAAGACTAGATAGTTTTGAATTGTGTCTTTCGTGAGGCAGATACTAATATGTAGCATGAATTAATTCATAAAGCAATCATACCTTTACTTCTGTAAAACACCATACGCAAATGTGTGTATGTGAGAGAATGTATGAGCGTGTACCTCCACCAGCTAGATACTTATATTTAGCAGCCTGGCAGCCGGAAAAATCAATTTGTATGCAATGACCACCTCATATCTCCTAAATTCATGAAAGTTCTGAGACTGAGGATTCATATTGATTTTTTATACTATTTTAGGTTTTATTCCTAGGAATTGATTTCAGCATTCATTCAGCACTGTATATCAGTAAAGCTGAGTAAAATCTACACAAGCAGTTCTTCTTTAACACAAATTAGCTCTAATATTTCTCCTTGATTAAGTATGACAGATACGCAGTTTTACTGTTGCCATCATGCAAGGGAGAAATCTATTAGAAGCTTTATGAATTACAAGAAATGAGAAAATGCCATTAATTCCTGGACTCCTGGATGATTAATAAATGGAGTTATGCACAGAATCAAATGAAATGATGAAAAGTTGCATTTCGTATAACTCTGGTTGTGATGTTATAGTTGAAAAATGCGCACTGCAACATGCCGTGGTGCCCTGCAGTGGGGGTCAGCAATGAACGTATCTATCTGCCCTGTATCAAGGACATCTCTGGATTTGTGCTCCCAAACTACAGATATTTACAGGGGACGCTAAAACTGAAGAAATGGTAGCTAGAATGAACCAGAAGAGGAACTTAAGCAAATGTGAACAATAACGTTTCTGATACGAAGTACTGCAACCCAGTGGCAGTATTTACCCCAGCTCATCAAGACGACCCCTCTGAATTTTGAAACCAATTCAGAAGTCAGTGTTAGAATCTGAAGGCTAATGATTGCAGCCCTGATCTAAAATCAAAATTGAGATTTTTTTAATGCTTTTAAGGAGACCAAAGGAGACCTGTTAGTGGATGCTTCCAAGTTTCTGAAATTTAGGTGATTTTAGGTTGTTTCAAGCTACACTAATCAAAAGTAAGCAACACTGGTTTAAGTCCATGAGAGAATATGAACACCTAGTGAGGGCCTAACTGCATTTCTCTAGGTAATATTAAAAAAAAACCAACAAAGTCCACTTAGTTAGTGTGTCATTCTAGGGGCACAAAGGATGGAATTAATCTGGTCACACATGGATAGATGTAGTGTAGATATCTCCACCTCAGCTAGTCACACTGAGCAGTTTTCTGTAGTCTCTGAAGGAGCAATTCTTCATGGAGAAATCTAAGCATGAGTTGCTCCAGAGACTCTGATATCTCTGCATTGAGTATAAAGTGGACATCAGGTAGCTAGTTCAGATGGAGACACCTGAAGTCTGATGAGACAGATCCTTCCTTTAAGATCTGAAAGTGCCTTATTTATTATCGCTGAATTTCTCTAAACCCCTGAAAGTCTGTTACTGTCATACCCAGAAATTCTTCAGTTCTGTTAGTGCTAGACGTTGAATACTCCTAATCCTGGACTGAATTCATGCTATGAATTCAGAAGAAGAGGTATAGTGGTCGCCTACACATAGGTATTGAGCATCTTCTTAAGCACAAGGGAATACCCATCCGACCTTCAGCTGCCCCTCCTGAAAGGCAAGGCCTCCTTGAAATCCTGTATCGTATCTGCCAGATCTGTGCAGACCTGTGGATACCCTAGAACATTAGCCGCTACTGTTTAAATAATTTAATCCCGCACTCAGATGTCTAGGGTGAACTGAACTATATGTTGTACAGGATGATAACTTATCTGTGAGAATGATGTCAGTCATTTAACTTTCTCTTGATCTTTTGAGGTCTTAAGTTTAAATACTGCCACAAAAAGGGGGCATCGTCCACTGCTTAGGCTTCTTTTATCCATTCTACCTCCTCTGGCTTCATGCTGCCTTTGTACACACATTATTCTCCCCATGCTAGAATAAACCAGGAACGTTTAATGGCTTCAATAAGGATGGATCAAATTGTTGGTAACTGGCTGACACCTTTGAGTAAGCACAAAGCTTGACTGAAGCTGCTGCCCTCCCAGTTAGGACTGGTACCTGTGTTTAGCAGAGGTGTGATTAACCATTTGAACAGCATCCTAAGAGATGCAGGGATCCACTGTCACTTCTGACACCTTTATATACAGGCTGAAGTGACCTTTTCTCTTAAAAATGTGTCTAGCTCAACAAAACATTAAGGGCTTGAAGCAGGAATTATTAGGTGGCATTCAATATGTCATGTAGGGGGTCAGACTAGATAATCATAATGGCTCCATATGACCTTATCAGTCTCTCAAATCTGTGAGCAGCTCATGGGTAAGAATCAGGTAAAAATATATAGATGGCTGTGAGCAGAAGTTACTCTCTGACCTTCAGCTCTGTGTGAGCCATGTATCAGAGTTATGGCAAAATTCATCATAGTACAAGACTAAAAGATTTGGGTGGGACAAGACAGCGTGTCTTGATTAAACCAGCAGAAAAGCCATAAATTGCCTCCTTCCCTCTAGAACAGAAACTGTTGGTTTGTGGGTTTTTTTGTTGTTTTGGTCCAGGTCTGCAAATAAATATACTGCAGCAGATGCAAAAACCATTTCCCTCTTTCTTGGTTCATGTTTCATTACAGGTGAGAAACTGGGAGCACTGGAATCCAATGCCACCTACCCAGAGGCAACACTTTACTCAGGAACTGAGTGAAATGTCACCTCACATCATCTCACATATCAACCTCGGCTGAAAGAAAACTCCCTCAGTGAGAAGCTGTTCATACACTTCCCCAAGTATTCAAGTATTCACACGGGGTTGTCCTGCTCCTCCGAAGGCATAAGAGAGTGGTGCTGGAGGCACACTACTTCATTACACTACAACTGCCCCCAAATGCAAAGGACAGCAAGGATAAATGTGTGAAAACACATACCTGAAGAGTATCCATACTTGAAAGGATGCTTGCAGCAGGGAAAGGTCTGGTGGTAACTGAGGTGGGATGCAGAATGGATCTTTCAATGCAAGGGGGAAAGTAGCCCAGTAAAAAAGTCAGAAAAGAATGTAAGTAGGCTGGGTTTGCTGTATTATGTCAAAGATTTAAAAAGGAGAATGCCAGGGTCAATGACAGTAAAATGATCCCTTTTTTAACTCCATAGTGACTGGATGCTGGCAGGGCAAGACAGTGTTTAGCATACCACGGGATGATGGTGGAGAAAGAAGATGGAAGTTGCCCAAAGAAGAGTTTCAGTTATCCAGAAACCTTCACACAACCAAACGAAATGTTGCTGAATCCAAACATTGATTATTTTCCATTGATCCGTTCCTAAATCCTAGCACTTCTGTTTCTTCTATTTATAGTTATGCTGGGAGCACAAAACAGACACAAACAAAAATATCTCGAGCAGCCCTGTGTCGCAGGCACAGACTGAACCCCCACCCATTACTCTGCACAGTAAGTTTTACAAGGGGGAGAAATTCTGCCTGAAACAACCTTGTTCTTGATCCCTCTCCTGCTGTGAAGTATCCCATCCCTTCCCGGAGAGGTGAATCACAGCGAAGAGTATATTTGTGAGCAAAAATGTGCTAAAAGGGCTGGGCTAATTCTTCGCCATGGATGAGGGTATCTCTGAAAACAGGGCTTGCCTCTGCCTCCCAAAGCTGTCCCAGAGCAACTGAAGATACCACCTGTTGCTCTCACCTTGTGCAATTTCATGGACTTCTCTTGGGATTAAATCTTTTGCATTCAGCATGGCTTCTTACTGTCTCCGCCATTGGTCCCTGGTTTGCTCCTTACTTTATTTTAGATTAATCTTACCAGCGGAATTTGACTTTCTCAAGTTTATTTTGTCATAGCATAATGTCTTCTTTATTCTGGGCTGCCTTCCAAACACCTCTTGTTGAAATTGGCTCCTAAATTTTAATTAAGGGAAACTTTTTTTTGTCCCATAAATTAAAATGTTCTGAGTTCTTTTTTCTGTCCATTTCAAGGCATTGAGCCAAACATGAAATACTGAAAACTGTCTGAACGTATCCTTCTCTCTTTCCTCTGGGCTCGAGTTCTTCCCCCAAGAGACAGAGCCACTGCCAGCAATGTCCCCACCTGGGACCTCCTGTTGGAAATATGCTCTCCAGAATGACTGACCTCATGGTAGGACGGTCACATCAGTGAGAACACACCAGCACACTAACTGAGTGACAACCTGGGCTTCGCTGTCTTGCTCTTGAACTCGTGGACAGAAAGACATGAGTGGGTGTGCACTGCCATGCACTTTTATTGGTTGAGTTGAAGTTGTATTAAACATTTGGTCCTGCTCACAAGGGATTATACATTAGGATAAATCAGCTTCCTGATTTTCAGAAACTTTGCAAGCACTGTGATTTGAAAGAAAAAAGGGACAAATAATAGCAACAAAAAGACCTCCCCTCCTCTTTCCATCCCTCTTTCGTGGACATCTTTAACAGTGTGACAGAGACTCTGCAAGGAGGATATAGAGAGCTAAAAGATCAATGCACATCCACACACAGGATAGCTGTGGTTAACTAACTACCCAGTGAAGCACAGGGTGCTTACCACCCCGTATGGCACCCAGCAGCTTTGCTGGATGCACAGGCACTACCTTGGGGGCAGAAGAGTTGGCCTCTACAGCCCCAGGGCGCATCCTCCATGGTGCCGAGTTGCCCTGTTTCACCTCCCTGTTTGCTTATTGAGGGTTTTATGTCTTCCCACAATGGGGTTTTTCTCATGAACACTTGAGCTGGTAGCAACGCCATCTCAACCACCCTACCTCTGCCTGTGGTGTCACCTTGTGTCCTTGCCTGGCTCTGCTCTACAGATGTCTCATGGCCCTTCCTGATGACCATGCAAAGCCACAGCAGCCTGAGCTGTGGCTATGCAACCATGAGGGCCGTATTAAGTGCTGGGATTTGGGGATCTTGAGTGCAGGTTGCTGGCCCTGGGGGCAGGGTGAGGATGTGGCAGCTGAGGTTGCAGACAGAGGTTTATATCCCCAGTTTTGCAAACTGTATTCAACGCAATAAACCCAAAGACAAAGAAGTGAACACAGTAGTGTGTGGCTGAATCAAAGTGTGGATCTTCCATATGAAAGAGCAATACTTACTATTTATTTTAGCAAATAACAGTTTATATCCTGACATAAGGAGGTTAATAGGATCTGCTAACCAGCAAAGTTATGAGCATCCTCGGCCCACGTTTTCATCACACCCAAGCCATTATCCCTTCTCCTTGCTCTCTTTCTTCTCTGGTTTTAAAGTTCTGTTATTTAATACAGAATGTCAGATTCCCTGCTAGCACTGTAAACTTCAATGACACTGCAATGGAAAGCAGTCTGGCCCAGTTTATAGAATAGCAACATGGTTTGGCAGCCAATGCCAACTGAGCAGATTTTAATGCTTAATGGGGTGAGCCACAGCACAGACCAGGGAAGAACTTGAAGGGGAGGAGAGGGATGGTTACAGCGAACAGCTGGTAAGTGTCACAGTGTTTGCCTGTGTGCGGTCCCACCAGGTTTATCTGTGTGTTTCAGTGAAGAAGCACAACGGGCTCCCAAAGGTATGGCTGAGATAAGATTGTCTCTGGAGCTTCACCTCCAAGCTGTGAAGGCTGGGGTGCCACTTTACTCACTGCCAGAACTGCATCTTCTGCCAGCCCCATGAGAACAGGTCCACGTTGGGTAGGGTTTAAAACCTTTGCGAAAGTCTAGCCTTTTGTCCCGCTAGACTTGTTGGAGTGACAGTGACGAAGGTACCTATTGAGATCAAAACAGCGCGGCACAATGTGATTTTAATTTTCGAGAAGCTTCAGAAACCACAACATAATAAATTGCATACATAATTTGTGTCTACTGAATGAGGCCAGGCCCCTGCGGCAAAAAAGTATGTGATCAGATGAAGTGTCATGATGCCTATATGGAATGGGAGTGAAATAAAGCTACACACTTTAAATTTGGGTATCTACATGCTTTGCAACCTCTTCATTTATCCATATCTTCATAGCATTCCTGCTGGGGGTGTGCAGGGCTGGGGAGCCCACTGTCTGCACTACAATTCATGCTAGCTCCTGTCAGGGCCTGTGAGATGGGGGCAGAGTCTTCAGGACTGCAAGTATTAGTGATCTCTCAGGGCTCAGGCAGCAGACTCTCCTTGCTGAATGCTTCAGTGTAAGAATGGAAAAGCCTGTGGGCTCACTTTTCATACTGTATGTCTTGTCTCCACATCCAGCTGTAGCTGCTGAAGATCTGAGGAGGGGGAAGAACTTTCTTCTCTCTTGAGGAAGCAAGTGTGCCAGTGATGGGAGCTCTTTGGCTATTCTAAAGCTGCCCACCAAGTTTCAGTGAAGCCCATGAGCAGAGATGAGTCACACCTAACCACACATCAGACCTTGCAATTAATTCACTCCTTATCAATCTTAATGTGACATTATAACTCAGCATGCTACATCACAAGAAAGTTTTGAGCCTATCAGTCACTGGTCTTCTGAAGGTCAGCAGGTGTTAATTGAATTTTGCCCTTCTCCGTGCAGCATTATCCTAGGCCAGGGTAAAGAAGCTACCATTCCGACAAGCCTCAATGGCAGATATTTGCTATAGTGTTTGCAAGAATTCTACACCTATTTCTACATCCCTTTATGAGGAACACTTCTCCTCCTCCCTAACAGGTTCTGTCTAGGACTGGATGAAACCAAAGTAAACAAAGGGAAGCAAATACAAGCACAGTAATGTCCATTGAAATGAATAATTTTAATTGCTGTAAAATAAAATAGGTATAATCAAATGCTATAAGTGTGTACACACACACACACACGCATATATGGACACATAAAATCACAGAACCGTTGATGTTGGAAGGGATCTTTGGAGTTTGTCTAGTCCAATCCCCCTGCTTACAGCATGGTCACCTAGAGCAGGTTGCTCAGGAGATTGTCCATCCAGGTTTTGAATACCTCCAAGGATGGAGACTTCATCACCTCTCTGGGTAACCTGTTTGTGTGTTCAACCACTCTCACAAGAAAAAAAATATGTTTCAATGGAATTTCTTGTATTTCATTTTGTGCCCATTGCCTCTTGACCTGTCACTGGGCACCATTGAGAAATCTGGTTCTGTCTTCTTTATTGCCTTCCATCAGGTATTTCTGCATATTGATAAGATCCCCCTGAGCTTTTTCTTCTCTACACTGAACAGTCCCAGCTCTCTCAGACTTTACTCACATCAGTTGCTTACCAATGTTTGTGGTGTTTTCCTAAACTCCCTCCAGTATGTCCATGTCTCTCTTGTACTGGGGAGCCCAGCACTGAACCCTGCACTCCAGATGTGTTTCACCAGATCTGAGTAGAGAGGAAGGACCACCTTCCTTGACTTGGTGGAGATGCTCTCCCTGGTGCAGTCCAACAATCTGGTCTATCAACCCATCCTCCCAGTTTTGTGTCATCTGCAAATTTGCTGCAGTTATGCTCTGTCTCATTGTACAGGTCATTAATGAGGATGTTAAACAATGTTGGCCCCAGTATCAACCCCTGGGGTACACAGCTAGTTACTGGCCTCCAGTTGGACTTCATGCTGCTGATTGCAACTCTCTGGGCCCAGCAGTACAGACAGCTTTCAGAGCCCTTCACTGTTCATTTATCTAGCCCATGCTTCATCAGTTTGTCAATGAGGATGTTATGAGAGAGAGCGTCGAAACTCTTGCTAAAGTTAAAATAAACAACATCCACTGCTCTCTCCTCATCCATCAAGCAAGTCATGTCCCTGTAGAAGGCCATCAGTCTGGTCAAGCCTGATTTCCCCTTTGTAAATCCATGTTGACTATCCCCAATCACCTTCTTATCCTTGAGTTATAGATATACACACACATATATGTACATACACACACATATACATATACATATACATATATATATATACATGCACACATATATATTAAACATAGCACTTCAAATTATTCTACACATATACATGATAGAAATAATCCAAAAGTGCCTAGGCCTTAGGCATCATTGCAGAAAATTCTTTAAGAAAACTTACTTAACCTAAAATGTAAATTAAAAAAAAACACAATAAAACAAACCAGCCAACAGGGTGATAGTATGAGGAAGAAAATTGCTCAAGCCAATGAGTCTAGATAAATATAAAGTATGCCAGCATTCAGAATAGCATGTTCTAGCTGTCCCATCTAAAGGAGACACCACATGTGAACACCACACCTCCTTTGGCTGGACTCAAAGGCTAGTGCCAGTAGCAGGATCCAATCACAGGAGATGCTAGCCTTCCAGGACAGGTTTTACTCTGACATCATTGACAACAGCTTTGCACAAGCAGCATCCTGGATCAAACAGACTTACAGTCTGAGCTGCTATTTGCAGTGTTATTGGTCTTTTCTTCAAGTGTATTTGCCTTGGTTTCAAGACAATGACTTCTCTAGATGATACCTGGAGATGAGATCAGCCTACCCTTGCCCTGGTACAAATGTGTGCACTGATTAATATTTAGGCATCCCCTAGAAAACTGGAAGCATTGTACAACTGCAAAATAGACCCAATTTTAATGCCCTGAGGTTCAAGCAGAAGATACTGCAATTCTTATTGTTGCAGTTCCCCACGTGCTTGAAAGGTTCCTTTGCTCTTTAGGTTTCCCAAGCTTAGTGATTTCTCCAGGATTTTCCCTTGGCATCAACCTCCAGATGCTCTCTGAGGTCTAAGCACAGATGAGAGCACCTGAATTGGTCACTCTGCTCAGCTGCACGCCCGCTGCTCTGGCACCCAGTCCACTTCTCTTGCTGAAATCCCACTGTTTCCTCACTTCCAAGCTGCATGCAATATGACGTGATGTCCATTTTAGTTATTCTTATGCCTTTCTTTATAGAACATACAAGGATAAGTAGGCTCAAAAGTTCTGTGCCTGTCATTTGTCATTATCAGTATCAGAGCAGGCACCTTAATCTAGGAGTGCCCTCCGCACTATTCAGTCTGACCCCAAACCGAAAAACTACTTTAAGGCAGGTTGCCAGTCTGTGGTGATGAGGAAGGTCCAAGATCAAGCCAGGAAGTCAATCTGCAAGTCACCATCAGGTCCAGGGATGGCCAGAAACCTCCCTGGGGACAGGGATGGACTAACGCCAGACCAGGACATGGGCATGTGGATGGCCAAGACTCAATGGAGCCCATGGCCAGGAAGGGCAGGGGGGGTGTGGAAGATGGGACCAACCTTCCTGTGGCATCACTGGGGGAGGGACTGATGGCCCTGGAGAGCTGACATGGGGTCCTGGTCCCAGGGAAAGGTAGAGGGAGCCCTGGGGAGGGGATGAGGTCTACCAAGACCTACTCAGGGCCCCGATATACGCTTCTCTAGACAGTCATAGAATAGAATCATAGAATCTTCATCGAGTCCAGATCATCGAGATGATCATCGAGTCCAACCAAACAACCTACAATCTCTGCCACTAGAGCATGCCCTGAAGTGCCACATCTAGACGTTTCTTAAACACCTCTAGGGATGGTGACTCAACCACCTCCCTGGGCAGGTTGTTCCAGCGCCTAACCACTCTTTCAGTAAAGTAATTCTTCCTAATGTCTAATCTAAACCTCCCCTGACGCAACTTCAGACCATTTCCTCTGGTCCTGTCATTATTCACTTGGGAGAAGAGGCCAACCCCCACCTCTCTCCAACCTCCTTTCAGGTAGTTGTAGAGGGCAATGAGGTCTCCCCTCAGCCTCCTCTCCTCCAAGCTAAACATGCCCAGCTCCCTCAGCCTCTCCTCATGTGACCTGGTCTCCAGACCCCTCACCAGCCTGGTAGCTCTCCTCTGGGCACGCTCCAGCACTTCAGTGTCCCTCTTGTACAGCGGGGCCCAGAACTGAACACAGTCCTGCTGTGCTCTGCTTTTGCTTTCCAAAATACTGTGATAATCATTTTTATGGTAATGATTTTAATTAAGTCAATTAGGCATAATTAGAGGAGTACCTTAAATGGCAGAAGAAAATTATTTACCTTATTCTACTGCCTGAGGACTCCTAAATGCACAAGTAAGTAAATATGTTTAAATGCAGCTGACAGTGTTTGCAACAAGTGAAGACACGAAGAATGCTGATGAATGCATAAATCATTTCATTTCCATTCACTCGTTCCAAACGAAGGGAATGGTGCGAGGGAACAACCTTTACTTTACAGACTTAGACCTTACCCTCATCAAAGACCAGCAGAGAAATACACTGCCTTTTACCAGCCACCCAGCCTGCCTGTGAGCTTGCAGGAGTGGAGCAGAGCTCTGCTCAGCACTGTCACTGTGGGGCTGCATAAATCCATTTGCACCTGGGAAAAGCACTCACAAGGCAGGTTTTGCATCAAGACAGTTAGCCTGATTTGCTTGGTTTTTGCTCCGAGTTAAAGCTGTGTCAAAGCTGTGTCAAGGTGAAGTTTTGGCAGTAATAACTCAGCTGCCTATGTGCTTTGGAAAGCTTTATTAAAGGAAAAAATGTGGAAATGGGAACTAGTACTCCCATCTGGTTTTGGGGAACACAGCATGAAAAAGGTACATTGCCAAACTAGCCCCTGTCTTGAAATATTACAAAAGCCAAATGTTCTTTATGTCAGTAAATATTTTAGGGCTGGACCCAGGATGTCTGAAATACTATAATTCAGAAATTTGAAAATAATTCAAGTGGTCAAGAGGTAAAGGAACTTTCTGCTTCTGTCCTATCACTCTGTACATGAATTATCAGGGATGGCGATGGATCCTCCTTTCTGGGGCATCACGTGGCAGGACTGCATTTCAAATTGAAGGAGTGAGGGGATCCTTCCTCTCCTTTTCCCACCTACATCTGCATCTCATCTGTTAAATTAAATGTCAGTGGGCGATACTGTTTTCTCCAAGTGGAAGCAGGTCATTCCGGTAACAATCAGGTTTGAAAGGAGTACCACTTCCAGAGCACAGAGACAACTGACAATGGTACAAGAAGGAAAAATGTGTCTATAAACATAAAAATATAGACATTTGTGTGCCATATAATGTTATCAAAGCAAATAAATAAAATTTGTTATTGCACTATATAAAAAGTGAAGGTTTGAATCACTGTTATTAGAGTTGATGCACATTCCGTTAAGTCATTTTCGTTTCAAGAAGATACCAATCATGACTGTCTGCTCTAGTCACTGAATGTGAGACAGCAAAATAAAAAGTTCACTGCAGTCTCTGAAACACATAGTAACAAGTACACAAAAGGTGTATTTATCTAGCACAATGATTCTCAAGATGGGGATAGATGGATCTCATCTGATCTGTAACAGAATGTTACAGATCTGGATATTCTAGTCTAGCTTTACGGGACTCAAGGAACCCCCCAGAACCTTGATGATGATCCAAGCATTGTTTGGGATGTAAATATGGAAGACAAGAGCTGAAGGAATGCTGTTTTGAACAGGACACGGGCAGAAGTCCATAGCCCTCATCCTCCAAGATCTTTTTATGTGCTGATAGTCTCTTTTGCCTATCACTAGAGCTTTCAAAATCACTGTTCTGCTAAACCCATAGGCAGCAAAGGTTTGGAGCATCTGACAATACTCCAGAGCTCTCTGTACTTGGGGGTTTCAAGACCCAACTGGATGAAGCCTTGGGCAGCTTAGTCTGACCACAAGTTGACCCTGCTGTGAGCAAGAGGGTGCCGTGGCTCCATTCCAACCTGAATTACCCTCTGTTTCTGTGATTCTGTGATCACCGTGGCTACATGGGGTATGGGAGGCCTGAGCACCGAACTGGGCCTCTGACTGTACTGCAGTATGTTCAGTAGTACAGACCAAATACCACAACCTCTCCTTGGGGTTTGTACACTTTAAGTCCTTTACTATCTTGGTAGCCCCTTTATGGACCCCAACTTCTTCTCCCCAACCATCTTGAAGTGGGGTGCCTGGAACTGGACATGGTTGTAAACTCACCAGTGCTAAATAAATAGAAAGGAATGATAAACTGCCACAGTCTTCTGACCAGGATCCTCTTAATGTAGCTTAGTTTGCCTGATTAACACTGTTGGCTCATACTTAATTTGGCATCCACCATAAACCCCAGCCCATTATAGTAGGAGAGCAACTCTACCAGTGCTCAGCCTGTAGTGGTACACGGGGTTATTTTCCGCACCAACAGAACTTCACATTTCTGCTAGATTTCATAAGGTTTTTCTTGGCCTAATCACCAAGGTTTTTCTGGATTGAACTTCTGCCATTGAGCACATCAACCGCATACTTAATTTAGTATCATGTGCAAATTTGCTACGGGTGCACTTTTTTCATTATCCAGTTTATATTATTAGGTGATGTTATGCCTATATATGAAGTATATAGGCATGTATATGAAGTTATTGATCAATATGGGCTTTGGTAATAGTCCCCAGATACTCCACTTGTTACTGTCTCCCAAAAGGACACTGACCAACTGTTTACTACCGTTTTCACAGAAGTCTGACCAAGGTTACACTTTGTGCTGGGACATGCTCATACCAAATGTGAGAGCTGGAATGGAGGGAAAGACAATCTGCCCTTTACAATGGACCTCAGTGATGTAACAAGTTAAAGGAATCACTTTTCTGTGTCTAGAAAGGTGCTCACAAGCTCCAGCCTGGATTGCTCAAGTCCAGACACTGAGGAGGAGGTTTCTCTTTGTCACAGTGCGTGAAAACCAACAAAAAGACCAAAACAAAACACAACAGTAAACTGTAAGAAGGGATCCAGCCCAGGTTCCCAGAGTGCTCCAACAACAGTGAGTGTTTTGTTCAGTTTAATTTAACATCTTTGACTACCTGGCAGCATAGATAGGAAATACCTCAATCACATATGTGAAGGACCCTGAACTGGGAGGTTATACAGCCATAATCATAAATATATAAGAGCAATGTAAAAAGTATTCTATTTCAGGAGGTTAGGAATAGAAATAGGAATTAAGGTGAGATTCAAGGAAAAATACAAGCTAAACACAGCAAACCTGAGCTAAATAAAAGCATAGCAGTTACTGGGGGCTCAGTAACTAATAAAAGATAACAGATGGTCTAAGAGTATTTGAGTGACCTCAGGGCAGTTGGATGGATTAGCTGGCTGTCTGAAGTCTCTCCTACCTGTATATTGCTATGATCCTTTTTTTTTTCTTACTTTATTTTTTCTTCCTGCCTCCTTCTCTCTCCGGCTGCTTTCTGTTGGAAAAAAAAAAAAAGAAGAAGAATTATGCCTTAGCCAGCTAACATTGCACCTTTTGCAAAACTGTTGTGAGCCTTGGACCAGAGAGGAAGGTAAAAGCAGTGGCTAAACAATTCAACACTTGATGTTAGCATGAGATACAAGCAAAACAGGGTGCAGAACCTGTGTTTCTCCAACAGCAAAATGATAAAGAAACAGCATGAGAGCAGAAAGTTGCCTTATGTCATGACTATCTTCTTCTCTGCCCTTTTGTGCGTGTTTGTCCTCTTTTTGTCTTGAAGGAAGTGGGATATTACCAGTTCATTTCTATTAGCCTTTGGACTTTTCTCCAAAAACTCTAGTAATTCCTAGCCTTAATGCTGTCAAAAAGACTGTCAAACACGGACGTTTTTTCTTACAAAAACTTCCTTGAGCTGAAGGTAAAAAAGGAACACTGTTTGAATTAAAAAGAAATACATAAAGCATCGATGGAATTAATCTCTTTTTATTCTTTTCTGTATCTGTAATAAAAGATTTACAGTACTTCAGTGGTGTTCAAGGACTGTGCTTCCTGTACTCAAACCCCAAGCTTTGTTTCACTGTTTAATGCAGTATAACAACAGGGCTGTGTTTGTACCTTTGCTTCTTTATTCCATTAAATACAAAGCTAACCCGATCCCTGCAGGTAGCTTCTTAGACATTCAAAAACATCTGCTACCAGGCAAGGGGGGCAAAGAAAAGGGGGAAGGAATAGCCAGCCTTTTGATAAAGGTAAAATAGCATCCAGGAAGTTTAAGTGAGATACATTCAACCATGAAAGAACAGCCAGTTTCACAGCTGTGAGGAGAAATTGCGAAGGGAAGATGCTACGAAACGGCAGGCAGTTGCCGATGCTGTCGGGCCTGAAACGAGCACCGACACGCTGATACCAGGATGCTCAATCTGTCTGTCCCTGTCTGTCTCCCTCTGCACATATCTGTCTGTCCCCTCACCAGCCAAGGAGGGCACCCACCTGCTCCCACCACAGCTGCAGCCAGACCCTCATGGCATGGTCAGGACAGCAGGTTTGGGTGGCTGTACTGCTCCAGCTGCCATCAGGAAACATGGGGCTACTCGGCACGTCCCCCAAACAGCACCCACCATGGGATTTGCACATTTCGTCATCCCTTTCCTAGAATCATAGAATGATAGAATTGTTTGGGTTGGAAGGGACATTTAATGGTTATCTTGGCCAATCCCCCCTGCAATGAGGAGGGACATCTTCAACCAGATCAGGTTGCTCAGAGCCCCATCCAACCTGACCCTTCCTGGTTCTTGGCCCTCCTTTTGCTGCTAGTACCTCCCTTCTCAGACCCCAGCCTCCCCTCAGTCACACAACCTGCTCCTGAAGCCCTTTCCCCCATTGGTGCCGGTTCTGCCACACCCATACCCACTTTTGACGAGCCAAAAATGGTATTTTTGACTCATTTACCTGCATAATCTTGGGCTTGCATGGTATTGCTGACACAGTCACCTCTTGGCACCGCTGTTTCTTGTCCATCTTTATTCCTCAAAGGCCCCCAATGCCCTTCCAAAGACCTGCAGAGTTTGGGTGTTTCTCATGCACCCACTCTTTGCCACCTGCGTGGCCTGGACATCCCTCTTGGCGCTGTCACCGCTGTCACCTTCTCACTCTGGTTTTGTTTGAGTCTAGCAGTTTGTCCTCTAATGTCCAGGAGCTACAATTTATCCCTAAGCATGACTTCTGCCTACCACTGTTTGTGCTTAATGAATTCTCTTTCACTGCATGAATGTCAGGGGCTAGAGACTGGAAAACAAATCTCCTGCAGAGTTGTGCTTAAGGAACAACATGGAAGTCTGGACAGAGAAAATGAAGGGACTAGGGACAACCTCAGAGAAGAAAAGGGTTAAATGTAAGGACTTTTCTCTGAAAGCATACTGAATGAAAGGCTTTCCCCTGGGTACATACTACCTGAAAAGGCCAGGTATTTTTAACCTGACCTTCACAAATTGGCAAATAGAGACATGGGGGTTCGGTGAAAAATTCTTTTGCTTTCTTTGCCTGCTCTATAAGGCTTGGATTAAATATCTTGCGGATTTGTAGGCATCAAAACTAATAATTCTTCACAGCACTAAGAGGATAACTTATGCCTAAAGATTTTAGGAGGTTTTAGCGATATTAATAAATTGAAACTTTTGAAAATGGCTTTACATCCAGAACATATGAGATTTATGAAGTTAAATATGGTTGTGTCTGCATTTTTACATAGGAAAGAACCCAAGTAGAGAGGCTGCAAATGGCATATCAGAGGTCTCTGAAAAGCGCGGTGTTCCTGCAGGGAGGGACAACACATGAGCCCTGGCTCCAGTCCCCATCCTCTCTCTCTTGTGGGACCAGCCTTTCTCCCCAGTTATGCAATACATATAGTTTCTGCCTACTGACCTGAAGCAGCACTGTTGCTCAGTCACCTAGACATGGGCTTGGGATCCTCAGCCACAGTCCTCCTCTTCCTCCCATAGACCATCTGTAGTCTGGCACCTGCAGATCTGGGCAAAGAGCTGGCAGACAATTCCCTTGGCTCAGAGCGCACTCGTGCATGTCATGAGAAGGCTGCTGGGAAAAATGAGAGTCGGGAGACGCCAATTGGAAATCCTGACTCTTGAGTCACTACAAGCTAGAGTAGACAATGCGCTTGAGACTAGGTCTGGACAAATGCAATCTGAGGTCAACTAAATCTATTAGTGAATGGCTGTAACTAAAAAAATCAAAACAAATGAATTTGCGAAATGCTTTTTCCTCAGGTATTCCAGATGTAATGGTCTCATGATTAAGTCTGAAAGTTCCCCAGGCAGAATAGTAAAGAAAAGGAACAAAGGAAATCAAAACCAAAATGAAACATTTCACTGAGGGGAAGACAAGTAATTTGGTTTAACTAAAGTTATTATTCACCTGCTTTAGTTTTTAATTTCATCAGGGAAAGAAAGGAAGGAAAAAAAATTACTTGGATTTGACCCAAAACACTGCCAATAGATACAAGTTTGAATAACACACTGCATGGGAAAATTCATTAAGGAGGACCAACTCTGCAGTATCAGTCTGGCCAGAAAGTGGTGCTCAGACCATGAACTGGGCCTAGACTGGAGACAGGAGATGCACCCTACTTTCACAGGTCAATCAACTTTTTAATCCAATTATACCCAGGAGTACCAAATCTTGATAAACAACATGGTAAGACTTAATTTTTACCAATTAAATTACCCACCCATAGTAGGCACCCATAATATATCCCTCAGTGTCCCACAAGACTATTGCCTGCATTTGATTTCAGAAACCCTATTAGTGGGATTTTTCCATTTCTAAAAAAGTCTTGCAAAGAATGGGGAATTAAAAGGGGGAATAACACAGCACTTTGCAATGTATCAGAAAGAGGTATTTTGTTAAGCTGAAAGTATATTCATTTCCTTAAATACTTTTGCAATTATCAGATTGCTATAATACATAATACTCAGTTGAAATCCCAGTTTAATTACTACTTTTATGTTTAAATTTAATTCTGTACCCATAAAATATTGTGAGGCCTCCTGATTGTATTTAATATCCTCACATCGACGCTCTGCTTGTACACCGAGCAATGCTCACATGAAGCAATGCTGGGTTACACTTTCCAACTGCCACCACATTTCATGCAAGGAAAATGAGATTCCTTTTTTAATTTAATCTCAGTTCTATTTAATTAAAGTCTTAAAAATTGTTTTATTTTTGAAAAATTTGTTAACTAGAGGTTTTCAGGTAAATCATTCACTATGAGTTTGAATTCTGGACAAGATATTCTAGGCTATGAATAAATTTGTGAGCACTGGCAGGACCAGAATGTTAAAGAGCTGGGTGACAGGGATGACAAAGAGCTTCCTTATTTCTTCCCTGGAAGAGTTGTAAAGGGAAGCAGTTTGTGGTTCTTCTCTGGGTATCTTTGCTATTCATCTTGTGTGCATGCGTTTTGGGAGGAAGACAAATGGAAGAACTGTTTATGCTTGTTATTCCGCTTTCTTACTTTTTCCCTTGCATTATTCCTGACTATTTTTCCTTCCTTCTGACTAGTTAAATAAGAATATTTGATCTAGGACCCCAGTGGAAGCTACTGTGGTGTTGAGAAACTTTGCAGAAATGACTCCTGACTGTAGATATCTCTGAATTTGGAGCATTCAGCTCGAGAGACTTAGAGCAGCAAGATTTGCAGAGCACTCCAGCTCTGAGAATCTGATTAATTATCACACATTTTAAAAGCACCTCAATGGACTGGCAACCACTTTTGAGATGGTATCTGGGTGCCAAATACCTCATCAGACATTTTCACACTGTGATAACCGACCACTCAAGAAGCCTGCTTTCAAGAACTCCTGATCTGCGGGTTGAAACGTCTGGAGAAACAAATACCGAGGATCAGTGGCAAACTCTTAGGAAGGGAGGAAGTGGATAAGAGGGACAATATATTTCTCATCAAAAATGTTTCACAAAATGAAAACCAAAGGCATTATGTGTTTCTTTTTAAACAGAGGAGCAGTGACACACAAGAGGAAAGTGCAAAGTGGATTATAAAATGGGACTCTAGAGGCTAAAAAAGAGATGCAAACTTCAAAGTCAACAACAAGTACAGTTAGGCCTGGAATAACTAAATACAGATAGTTCCCTGCTTTGGAAACAGAATTTGGCTTCCAGAGCAATGCTTACATCCATCTTGAATAGAAAAAGCATCTTAATCGTCCTGTATCTGAGGAGGTGGAAGGAATTTCAAATCAGGACTTGAACTCCAGGACACGATCTGCATACCAGTCCTGCAGCTCATGCATATTCCATCGGTCTCCGGTGCTTCCAGCAGAGGTTTTGTTGCTAACGACCCTTCTCAAACTCTTCTCTGTGCTTTTGCAGTCTTTGTCTTCATTCTTATTTGCTTTTCATCTCACTACCTTACTTGACAATACATTAACTCTCTTTAGGTCCATTCAGGAGTCTTGTATACTCGGACTCCTGGCACATGAACCCGGCTTCCCATTTTCTGAATACCTCCTCTAGCTCCTGTCTGCTTCGGGGAGCAGTCCGTGTTCATGGATGTTAGGCACAGGCAAAACATGCTGGTTTGGCTGCAGGTATCTGGAAAGAGTACTGCTCTCAGCCAGTCTTGAACTGCTCATCAGCTCTGCACATGGAGGTTGCCCAGAGAAGTTGTGGATGCCCCATCCCTGGAGGTGTTCAAGGCCAGGCTGGATGGGGCTTTGAGCAGCCTGGTCTAGTGGGAGGTGTCCCTGCCCAGGGCAGGGGTTTGGAACTAGATGATCTTTAATGTCCTTTCCAACCCAAACCATTCTATAATTCTATGAAAATTACCTTACAGCAACATAACTGCATGTACAATTGCTTCCTCTGCTCATCCTGCCAGAAGGGTGTGTTCTATAAACCTACACAGCAGTGTTTAAGGTAAACCAGGCTCTATTGACAGAAACCACTTCAGGAGTAGTGAAACAAGAATATGCCAACAGATCTGAAGAGACAGCAACCCTTGGTTTGGGAGGCTGGGGAAGATAATCAGGAACAGCAGAGGGTAGGCTAAAAAAGATCATGTCTTCCACTTTCTTTAACTTGTAACTGCTCCTTATATTTGACCATAAACACATGAAATAAATACTACACAGATCACTGCATGTCCAGTATTTTTAAATGTATTTATCTTGTTTCTTTGCTTGCCTGAGATTTTCATAAGTGAAAAAGAGTATTTATAAAAGTATTTATTTTCTTTCAATTTTTGTCCACGTTTTAGGCCATAAGGCTTCTGAGAGAACAAACTTTTTAGTTTGGCCTTGAAGAAGTCTTTGTGCAGTGCCGCTCCAAACTGTGCCGGACCTGTAGTCAATGCTGTAGTACAAATAATAAACACTATTTTTTAAACTCTTGAAAATTTGTTAGATCCACTGAAGCATTCTTCAATGCTTCAATTTTAAGAGAATTTCTATATAGCATGTTCCAACTAGCAGAATTAGAAATGGAAAATTCTGTGGAAAGGACCTGCTGAGCTCCAACTCTGTTTAAAATAGAACAATCACATAAGTGAGATTCATATTACAGTCGTCTTTAAGTTTGACAAATTGTCTGTTTCCTGAAGAGCTTCCACAGCATGAAAAACTTTCATTGCAGCTTAGCAGTTAGGTTTACCCCCATGCAAACCATCAAAGTCTTGTTATGTTGAGTAGCAGGGTCAGAATTGGAAAACAAACAGAATAAAAGAGGTTTATTAAATAATGAACCTTTTTGGAGGGAAAAAAAGAAAGCTCATTCTAAACCTAACGTCATCCAGTTAGAAAACATTATGAATAAATAATGTGTCAGTATTAGCTTCCTAGGAAGTTCACTCACTTACAAACATAACCTCTTTAAATTTCCATTTTGTTGGCTTTGTTTGGTGTCTTTTTTTAATGTTATCATTATCTAATTTTGGAAATATTACATTTTGTATTCTTCTGACATAATTTTTAGAGTTAATTCTTTGACAATCTTCTAAAGTTATACGAGCACACTCTGAAAAAGCATTGCCAACCACAACAAAAATAAATATAAAATTCCTTCACTTCCAGGATATGTTCTATTTTTCTTAAAACTAACTTTTGTTTCAAACCATGTCCATGCAGCTGTTCTCTTTTAGTGTCATTCTTGCCATCATTTACTTGTTTATGATATTCTGTTTCACCACCTTGGTGTATATCTTAGCTCTAGTTTTGCGCTAGGCCTATGACTTTATTGGGCTAATGGTTTGTGGAGCACCATGCTCCAATGCAAATATTAAAGTATTTGCAAACACTGACATAAAAACTTGTAAAAACACATTTAATGGCTAGCTATGACCTTAAAATATGTTTTGTATTTCTCACTGTAATTGAATTTGGCCAACACACTCAAAATTCTTAGAAAGAAACTTCCCCACACACCCTCAATGCATACACGATACACAGAGCGTGGCCAAACAAACCTCATTTCTTTAGAAAACCAAACAAAAAAAGCAGCCTTTTTATCAACATTCAAGCATTTGGAAAGTGAGCTTGGATTTTTTCTGTTTAAAAAGTTCATTGTTTTTCTCATTCTTAATTCCAAATTTTTGCAGGAAAAAAAAAAAAAAGAGGTCCCAGTTGTTATGTGCTGCGGCAGTCTGAGCATGCACAGGCTTGGTGCCTGAAATGGTTTCTACACATTTCCAGAAGGTTTGTTTAATGATCACAGTCAGAATTGGTTCCCTTCAGTTACAACACATAATAAATTATATGCGAGGCAAAGTAAATGCTCCTGTACTACGTCAATAGGAATGGTTTCTACTCTCTCAGCATGCAAGGCCTTGTAACCACAGTGGGGAGTACACAGTTATCATGACTGGGTAAATTGCATTTCACACAGCTTGAGGGTCTACTGAGAGGAGATGACTCACACCGTTCTCCCCACAACAAGGACACAACATCCAAACACTCAGAGTGGTCTTAACTGCCTTCACATGGCTACCTTGGGCCATGAAACCCTCCCGAATCAGCAAGGGGCACATGCAAGCTTACCTAGTGGTGATCTCCTGCTGGGCTGACAGGAGAAGTGCTTTGACTTGCCTGCCCACCCTTTGGTGAAGTTTGCAGGATAGACTGGATACCAATATGTTGCCAGTACAGGGAAGAAATACTATAGCATGCAGAGCGTCTGCACAGCCTCTGGAGGGCTCTCACTTGCATTGGTAGTTGCAGGAATTTTTTCTCCAGCATACATAATCTGAGCTTGGCACTGCACCCATTAGTGGCTCTGGCTTCTGAGGTGACACACAAAATCAGGACATCTGTGCACACACAGTTCAAGGCTAGTCAAAACACAGATGCAGAGACACCATGGGCCAGAAAAGAGGTAAGTTAGCAAGAACATACCATCTTAGCAACTCTTGCTAGTAAAAGAGAGGCATTCCTTAAAATATGCTGCTCCTCCCCCAGTAGAGCAGGTCAGCTCTCCTTTCTTCTTCCTTCTCTACTTGCCTTCCATCCTTCAACAAATGGATACCTCATAATACTGTCCTTCCTACTTGTAAGTTAGAAAACACACCAAAGACTTGGCTTTCCTGCCAGGAACAAAACTCCGTATCATGAGCAAAGGTGACTCTATGCTTGACGTGGATTTTGACTCCATGTACGACCTAGCAGGTAATAAAGACTCGTGTGTATTGGATGGACCTTTTTGAATGAGGAGGTGATACAGGATCTCATTTGTTCTGGGCGTATTTTTTTCCCCACAAGTATGACTGTGACTAAGGCTTGGGCTTGAGCCCAAGTTGGCCCTGCCACTCAAAGAAAGGTCTGAAGAGTCTTGCCTGCATTCCCATTCACCTGAAATTCCAACACACTGCTGTGCAGAGCTTGTTCCCTGTAAACTGCAAGCCTTCAGATGATGGAAACACGGGTTTAGTGATCATTTCTCTGCTATCCTAGCTGCTCTGACAACATGTGCCTTGTGGCATCTCTTACATTGTGATATTCAGAGGGACTTTATGGCCTGTGTGGCATGGTTCTTTGCCATTTCTCCCACAACTTTTCCATCTTCTCTCCTGCTAAAGTTACTTGGCTTTTTTCCTCACTCGCTGAGCATTACTTCTGATATTAAAAGTGCTTGCAGCTGCTCTTTTCGTGTTTGTGTTCCTGTTCTTCGCTGGGCTGCTGCAATCTCTTTTGTGCTGCCAGTATGTAGGTCAGCATCACTTTTGCTCAAGCCGCTGTTAGCGAGCGATCTGGGCCTAAGTGTAAGTTGTGCTGATGAACTGGTTGTCTCTTTTGCCAAAAATTATTCTTCCTCTTATTAATTCTTCTTTTAACATTCTGTATATGCAATGTTCAGCAAAACTGTGATCTGCAGTAATAAAAGCTTCAGCTGTTTGCCCTTGTTCTTGGCACCTCCTAGCAAATTTGGCCTTTTCATGTATTATATTTTGCTTGTCTGTGACATTGACTTCAAAAGTCTCTTCTTGCTTTTTTTTCATCTTTTTTTCTTTCTCCAGCGTGAGACCCAGGCAAGCAACAGAAGCAGGAATAGCCAGGGCAAATACCAAGTCATCTATGTGAAATTCTTATACCTTTCCGAATGAACTCCTGACATTTTCAGCTCCAGCAGTACCTAAATTGCCAAAATGAATATTCTTTAACAGGGTCATTTGCTGTTCAAGTTCCGCTGGATATATTTACCCTGTTTTGTGATCCACATCAAAAAGAGAGCCTTTGTGCCCAAGCTAGTCAAGTCTAGGAGTTTCTGGAGCAGACTGGTCATCTCCATCTTGTGTATTACCAAGATTAGTAACCATCCCACAAACCTTTGTGAACATTCAACATAGGATGCTCTACAATCAATCTTTATCTACTTCACACAGATCAAATCATGTTTTGATATGCTCTATAAAAAACAACCATATCAAAACCACACCTTCAGATTCTACTCACTGCAGATTCTGAGGCTTTCTTTTGCTGTTTATCCTCCTGAGATGCTGTGACCATGATGCATTACAAGCAAGGCCTTCTCCCACAAAGGGGTCAGAGAATCCACCAACACAGAGACAAATGTCGATATCATAGAATCATAGAATCTTCATGGTTGGAAAGGACCTTTGAGATCACTGAGTCCAACCATACACACACAAAAAACCCAACCAACCAACCAAAAAAAACCCAAAACCCACAAACAACCAACCTACAATCTCTGCCACTAGAGCATGCCCTGAAGTGCCAAATCTACACGTTTCTTAAATACCTCTAGGGATGGTGACCCAGCCACCTCCCTGGGCAGACCGTTCCAGTGCCTGACCGCTCTTTCAGTAAAGTAATTCTTCCTAATATCTAATCTAAACCTCCTCTAATCTAAACATCACAGAGGTAATACTGCCACAAAATTTGAAGAACACAGAGGAAATGCTTTCTTGGGTATTTTTCTGAACCTCAAGTCCTACCACAGCCATGGCCATTCACTCATAACACAGGCCAGCATGGGACACTCTTGGATAGCAAGAGTAGCTACATTGGCACAATTCACAAAGCCAGTGTCTTCTGCACCTTGGGACTTTTCTGACATGGAAATGCCAACAGAAGCACAAATGTCAACCTGTGGCAGACTCCTGTGACACTATGTGCCTCCAGATAGTTGTCAATTCTTTAATAGCCAACAGCAGGATGCTGCTTGGGTGTCCCTCCCTGCAGCAAAGCCATAGATCACCCTCGTGCAAGTGCTCTGGTCTGCCTCAGGCCCCAGCTTGAACTCCTCAATGCTTATAAGACTTTTCTTTTTGCTTACTCTTTTCCTCTTCCCTTAAAGTAGTCAAAGAGAAATCAACACAATTGTGCAGATCATGAGAAAGTTTATTTATAATTGCGGGACCTAGAGTTTCATCAATTCAAGGCTATGGATTTCATGAATGCAACTGGGAGATTACAAAGGCACAAGGCCTCCAGGAGGATCACCCTGAGCAGAAGTGGAGGGGAAGCCCTTGGCACCCTACCCAGTTGTCCTACTTACAGATGACACAACATACAATGAACCAGACTTTCATGTTGAAAGAACCATGCGTTTTCCTGAGATGTAAATGATATGTATGTATAATGAACAATTAGGAAAGCAGCTTTGAAGGCAACACACAAAATTGTTAGAGATAACACATTCCTGGGATTGACTAACCTTCTCACTCTCTCCCCCCTTCCCACAGCCTTTTTTCTTATTTTTTTTTTACCCTGAATCTTTCCTTTCCCAGTTCCTTTGGTCCGTTTTTTAGTTGTCTAAGATACTATCCCATCTCCATTCTCTAGGAGACATAAGCTCACCTCTGACACCACATGAGCATGAGGATCTTGGAGATAATTTGTAAACTGCAGATACTATTTAAGTGGTCCACTCTTGCCCAGCAGGATCCCATATCTGTCCTGGCAGCTATAGAGGGCTTGGGTCTATGTACACTCTGTACAACCTCCACACCCTCCACTTCTCCTGTACTCTGCGCAGGAGAAAGGGGGAAGGAGGATTTGGAAACCCCAAGTCTAATTCACTGTTTCACCAAGGGATGCAGGGCTTGTGTCCAACACAAGGTCTTGGGGCCTGTGTCCATCAATAGGTCTCTGGAAGTACTGGATCCTAAAAGCATCTCTGATCAGCCCACACAGGAACAGGATTTTCCCACCTGACAGATGACCGTAAGAGAAAATGTTTGTATTTCCTCCTCACACTGTTCTAGATCATAAAAAAAAAGCATTTTTTTCTCTGTTTAAAAAAACAGAGTAAAAGCATGTGAAGTAGGGTCTCAGTCTCACCTGGCTTGCCTCAGCAAAATGCTGCTCTGTTTGCCTGAGAAGTGTCTGTGACTTGATATGTCCAGTTTAGTTCCTCTGTGAAAGCAGAAAAGCAAATGCATTTGCCAGGGACATTAACAAACCCCTCCAGGCTGGGCAGCAGGAGAGGGCTGTGGCATGGGGCATTTGCGTCATCTCTGAAACAAACCTCTATAAACCCGTGTGTGTGATATCCATGTGTCTGAATTTCAGGGAACAAAGCTATTCTCAGCTCCTGCCAAGAGCTTCAGCACAATGTTCCCCTTTTCCATCACCCTGGTGGCCTGAATCAGGTGTAGATGAATATGTGTATGACCAGCCCTTTGGCAAGTTAATTCAGGACTTTGGAAGGGTTCACCTGTCTAACGGCCCTGAACACTAAAGCATTGGTGTTACCACTTCATATACCTACAGCAGATTTGAAACAGTGACAGATTAGCCATACCAACTCCCTGAAATGAGAACAAAGCAACAAAACCTTTCTAGGTCAGTAGTTTAATATTGGACTGCACTTAGCAGCTCCCCGTCTTAGGAGGAAGGCAAGAAGTGCACGCAGCACTGCAGGGCTTTCAGAAGTGGCGCTCCAGCGTGGAGCAGCCACCAAGACCCAGCTCCTGAAACGAGAGCTGTTGGTTCCTGTGTCTGCCCAGGAGCCTTAAGGAAAGTCCTCCCGAGGAGTGACACTATGGCTGAAGGATAAAGCAGTAATGAGCTGAGAGATGATGGTCTGGTAATAGGTGGTTGATTCTAACAATCTATGTTTGGCGCAGTTAGGATGCTCATCCACACCACTTGTAGTAGATAGCAAAGAGACTTTAATAGCTCTCTGAAATTAAGCCTTGCATCTTCCCCTGTCGATACACTCCCCTTTCACCAACACCTTTTTCCTTTTCTCCATCTTCTTCTTTTGCAGGAAAACTGTTGATGGCAGCTGCAAAGGACAGTCACCTAAATGTGCATTGCACCGTATAAGTTTTCCATGGCTTCCCACTACAGCAGTATTTTTTTACTACTGTAAGCATTGCTATTTTTAGCTGTATTTTAACTACTAAGCAATGATGAAACTGAAGAAAGCTATTCTGGTTTTTTTTTGTGGGAAGAAAATGCAGCCCGTTTCTTTAGAGCCACAGGAAAAGAAAGCAGACTGTGACTGTCATGTGTAAGAACTGCTCGTAATATCCAGCTGTGTGACATCTTTCAGTCAAGTGACAGAGGCATTAAGAAATTAAGCCTTACAACATAGCTACAGGGAAGAATTTTTTTAAGAATGTTTTTATGTGCTACTTGCACTGATGGTGTTTTATAAAGGTGATATCACCATAATTTTTATTATATAATAATAGCAGCAATCATCAATATCAGAAACACCATAAATCAAAACTGACTTATCTAAAAATGAGATTTACCCACAGGACATGTATTTTCAAGACATCAGCCTTGACTGAAAAGGATTGCCCTGATTTTTTTGCCAAAATCCCCAGCTTTACAGTGTTTTGTGCAAGCTTGTGCTTGATAAGAGTACTTATAGCCCTCCATCAGCCATTCTGTCTTTACTTTCTCTTCATTTTTCATATTGCCTGTATGAAGCTGGTAGTAACTTCTGCATTCCTTGCAGTGATCAGAAGCAACAATCAGTCACAGACAGAGCATCACATTCTGTGTTTCAGTGTCAGGAACAAGGGGACAGCCCAAACAGCACCGAACACATTAAAAAAAACCTCTAAGTGATGGGTCTGTGTCTGTTCTTCTTCTCTGTCCTTAGTGTACAGAATAACTCTCAGGGTGATTTCCACGTACATTTAGCATAAACAATAGGGTTGGCTGTTTCTTCTGATATCATGAAATTCAAAAAGATAAGGCTGGAACACTGCACTTGAGTGGCTAACATTAAATAAACATGGCCTCTGGATATATAGTTGGTTCTTCAGAAAATGAGGCCACCTACTTAAGAGCTAAGTGTGGATATACATGTCCCTTTCTATAAACAGCCAGGCTTGAACATTTTAACCCCAGTGCATAAATCCTCGGAAAATTAAACTGGACGGCGATTCTGTTCTTCACTGTTACAGGAACAAGGGCAACTGAAAACTCTGACAGAGATTTGTCATGGGGCAAATAAGATGTGTCTTCAGATGACCAGTTTGTCTTGGAACTGCTGTGGGGGAAGTAAAAATTTTACGAGATTGCCTAAGCCTGTCTTAGGTTTCAATTGGAAGGATGTATAAATATCTCAAACTTCAAGCTAAGTATTTTCTAAAAATGTAGCTTTGGATCAAACAAAATAATTTCTTTTGATCAAATTAAAGATGGATCATTTCAATTTTGACCCTAGTATACTAGTGCATAAAATAGGATACAATTACGATATTTGTAAATCAGGAAACTTTGTTGAAAACTGCCTGTTCCTGCAGAGAATTTTCACTTTATTGAATCAGCAATTTCCAATGGAAAATTGGAATTGTTTGACCAGAACTACATGGGATCCAACACCAAGCAGGAAAGTGAAACCCTCATGCTGATAAGCATGTGAAGTGAAGACTGTTGTATCTTCCACTGTTCTACTGAGTGGACACACTCCACACTACAGTCACAATCCAGCAACACAGTAACAAGGACTTTCACCCTGCTGTTGTGGTTGAATGCAATCAGGAGCAATCCAGATACAGTAAGATGTTCTTACTTCTGTTACTTAAAACCAAGCACAAAGATAACCTTTGGAGTGAAGCTATAAATTAAAAGTGATAGTAGTTGTATAGGTCTAAAATTAATCATTGCAAAACTCTAGCGAAACACAACCCAAAGTACATTTTAATGGGATTCTAATGTTTTCTTTTTTAAGGTGACAGCTGGAGTCCCATCTGGCCTCATCTCTCACAACACAATCCGTTTTGTATTATAATACTTCCAATATGTTTATTACTATTCTTGGTTGTTAAAAACCAGTAAAGTTTCAGCCTGGACAATTTCATCTGGCCTTCAAGTAAAGCTGACTCAACTTTCAATATGTTGTTGCTCAGCATGTTGAAAATTATGTGCCACTGAAAGGAACAACAAATAGCCAGAGAAAAATATATCATTGCCAGGTATTTGAGTATATCCCTTAAAAACAGCTGGTTCAAATGCATAAAGCATTATAAATAGAAATAAATTGCATTGAAATTCACTATTGATTTTTTTTAAGGTAACCATCCAGATTCACTGCTTATGACATTATTTTGCGGAAGGAACCACTATATTTGGATCATTAGAAAGACAAAGTATTGAACACAAAAACACTGAACACATTACCCATTCTAGCAGTATGCCCCCAGCCCTGCAGACGAGCACCAAAAGCAATTCCTCCCACCACAGCCAGGGCAGTAAGGTTGTTTACAACCCCTGCTTCGTCTGAGAGTGGCCAACCTTAGGAACTCATCAGTCCAAAGGACAGAGGGAAGTTTAATGCCCTGGAAGTTATTTCCCATCCATGTTTAATCTACAAATACTGCATAGTCGTTTCTACAGCACCCTGAAGTAGAGGGAGATAAAGCCACATCCATGAAAACTTAGTCCCAGATGGGCAGACAAATTATATGTAACAGGAGTGTTATTTATTTGAGAGCTCTTGGGCTGGGGTAGATAACGCTGATGACAGACTAAAGACACAATGGGCTGAAGCAATCTGGTCCAGTCAGGACATGCAGGTAACGACATATGTAGAACCTATTTCTAGCATCACTTGCAAGCTGGAGTAGTTCCCAGTACGAAACATGTACACATGCCAAGTCTCCCCATTTTGACCACAGTGAAATTCTGTTAAGACCATGACCCAGGATCTTTCTGCTGTTTTCATTCTCAAACACAGAAAATAATTTTTCAAAGTACAGCTGTGCCATGTATCCATGTTCTATATCCAGAGGACGAAGGCTACAGAAAATAAAACAGAATGTTTGACTTTTTTCTCCATGCACCTCTGAAACCACCTCCAACACTAGGCAGATGGGGCAAATCAGAAAGTAAAGCTGCAGGTGGCAGAACTCCCACTAAGGGACTTCTACTTGTGCTTCCCTGGGGATGCATCTTCCCAGTGACAGACACTGCAGTTGGTGCTTAGGGAAAGGGGGACAGCGTCAGCCCCTTTGTGGTATAATTGGAGGTCAGGATCGATCCTTCTCCCCGTGATCCAACTTGGCTCATTATTTCCCACTTCAGTAGCAAATAGGTCCATGGACAAATGCTGTTCACATAACCTTTGTTTCATGTAATATTTGCAAGGGACTGGCTGCAGAGTTGAGCGCTGAAGTTCAACCTGTGGACGGTGCTTTAACAGGCCTGCAGATGGGTGAGAACTGAAGTGGGTTGTTTCCTTCATCCCTTTGATGGCTTCAATTGGTAGAAATAGAAATGGGATTGTCCATACCAAATTGATGTCCACATAATTACATACCCAGGTGTTATTGTCTCCATACCACTTACCAGCAACCGTGATGGCATTAAACAAAAAATGCCAACTTGTTGTTTAGTTTTATTTATTTTCTTGCATGAGGTGACTCAATTTGGGGTTAAGTTTATGTATTTACAGGCTTTACGTGTTCAAGGTTTTGTGTGGTTTGTTTCTTTTTTTATTTATTTTTAGAAACTAGTCTGTTTTCACTTAGGAAAATAAAAAAAGACATTCAGTTGAATAGGCCAGCCAGTCAAACCAGGCTGAAGAAAGGATTTTCCAACTCACGGGATTCTCCTCTCATTTATAGCAGTTTCACAGCCTTGCTGCTGTTTTGATTTCAGTGATTGAACAGTGCTATGAAAGGAGCAGTGTTCAAAACCCAGGAGACCAGTGTTTCCAACTAGAGGTACTGGAACTGGAGCCCAGAGTGCAAACATTCATGATGATCTGTTTGCAGAACAGGTACAGACCCAGACAGATTCTCAATGAACAGCCAAACAGAATCAGTATGTTCAACAAATTTATGCCACTTATGGACAAAGTTCTTGCACTGAGTTAAGGGGTTAAGGGACAGATCCAGGCTGGTGTAAAGTGTTGTAGTACAGTGCTTCCAGCAAATAGTCGAGTTTCCGAGCAAGCAATCCACTGTGAAGTGCTGCCTGACTGCAGTCATCACCGCAGGGGCTGAAATGCTCTGGCCTGTAATTACCGAGTGCTGCCTGTTCAGTTTGAAAGTATTCTTGCTGGAGAGGAAAACACTTAATCCTGTTTAGTATCCTGTTGGTCAGGTTATCATGAGTGGGCACATGGTGCAATCTGGCAGGCAGCGTTTTGCCTTTCCAGGCAACTGCTTGTGCTTCATATAGAAGGTTGAGTTACGAAATAGATGTGGTTTTAGCTTCAGCAGGGGCTGCTCCCCTATGCAACGGGTGCTGGTGTTTCCAGAATCCAGAATATACTGTCCTGCTCTTTCCTGGGATTAATAGCTACGTCATTTGAAGCAAACTGGAGTATTTTGCGTGACACTAGATGAGGAGGAAATGGATCTCAAGAATATAAGATAGGAGCCCTTCTGTGTCAGACTCGAAGGTCCACACAGCCCGGTAACCTGTCTGTGACAGTCACCAGTGGCAAAGAGGATTTAAGAAATAAGGCTGGTACAGAGTGATGTGACTGAGTGACTGACCCTCCTAAGCCAAGACTTGCTAATAGCATAGAATGGAATTTCAATTATATCAAAGAAAGTTTTACTTCTATTATTCAGAATAAAAATTGAATTCAGATCTTAAACCTGTACATTTGTAGATGACTGATTTCTTTCCACTTGGTAAAATACCTGAGGGGGAAAGGGAAAATAGGCTAGCTATACTTTTTTGTTGTCATCTAATTAAGCTCTGTAAACATTGATTTTTTTCCCCCCTTTTCATTATTGTTCTGTGTCATTATTAACTACCAGCTTTGGATGTGGGACTTTTCAACAGCAGATTCCTTACAGCACTCAGAGATTTAGCTGTTCACACAGCTGGTCTTGAATTCAAATTAGAGGTGCATTGTTTTTCTGGTCTTGGGATCTGATCAGAATTCAGATCTGCACCAGAAAATAATCAGATCCCCGGATAATTCCCTGTGGGTGTCTCAGGGGAACACGCAACCTGGGTGATTACCACACGGCCCACTGGAAACCTCTGTGGGTGAACCTTAGGGTCAAATGGGAGAAAAGCAGCCTACCAGCAAACCTGGGAAGAGCACTGGGAACCAGCATCACCTTCCTGGGGGAGGCTCCTTGAATCTAGCCCTGAGAATCTACTTCCACAACAATTAAAACACCGGGAAGAGGCAGAGGGATTCCTCCTTTACCATGTTACTCAGCAGAGTTTATATTTTTGGCTGCCAATTGAGTTGGCAGCTATCACTGTTAATTGAACTGAGAGCATAATGAACTCAGAGACTCTCTATGTAAAAAGTAGCATTTTGCCATTTGCTTTTTGTTAGAATGGTTTGTTTCTCTTTGCTTCTTCTCTCTTTTCAGTGCCTTTCTCCTACCTCCTTTAACAGTGATTTACAGACTGAGCAACAATGACCACTCACTTGCAATCAGATATTCGGGCTCCTTCATGCTAAGTTTTTGGTTTTAAAAACCAAAAAAATCTTCATCTCAAAAACCTGCATCTTGGTTTTACAATCTCTGCTCTGCAGCCCCTTTGGAGGTCCAGGGACTGTTTCTAGGGGGTCCAGGAAAGGATCTAAGGCAAGACAGCCTACCTTCAGCTCACACAGAGCCCTCAAACAGCGTCCTCACGTTTCCCAGGAAATTGTCAAGTTGTCCACAAATCAAAAAGGTTGAAATTACTGGTTTACCCTACACCCATGTGATAGGGAATGTTAAGAAGAAAGAAAAATGATGTAAGTCTCTCCTTCACTCCTTGGTGATAGAGAAACGGTTACACACACTGGAGCACAAAGGAATCGCTGCTGTCACACGGGTGAGATCAATGCCCAGGCTCACGGAGAGGAGCTTCCTCCCGTTCACCAGCCAGCCAGACTCTGAAGAAGCCAGGGTCATTGCTTTTTGAGATCTGCTCCCCTGAGAGAAGATAACTGCACGATGAGGTCCTGCCATCAATGTTTTCGCTCAGCCTCTGCCATGCCTGAGAGCAGAGGTCTCTTCTCAGCCCTAATGTACTGTGGTCTTAATCAAGTCTTAGACCATCAGTGCAGTAAGTTGTTCTTTTTTCCCCCCACCTTCAGCTCTCCCTGCCTTGGTGCCTCTATTTCTTTCTTCCTGCTAGGTCATCCATCATATTCCCCCTCACTCTTGGTAGCAGATAATTTGTCTTCTGCAATTTCATAGACAGTTCAAATGGGTCTTGTATTAAAGGCAATGATTTATAAGAGCAAGCCTTCAACTCTTTATCAAAAATGCAAATTCGCCAAGATTTTATAGCTGCTCTAAAAACTAACTGCGCAACAAAATTTGGCATGTTTCAGAGAAACCTTGAAATTGCTGAACTGAATTACTGCATTCACATATTATGATTTGGAATATTTCTCTAAGGTACACACAGTGTGCAGATCTTAAGAAAAAAAAAAAGAAAAAGAGGAATGAGGAAGAAGGGAAGGAGGATTATTTTCTCTTTTTCATATAGCATGCTACAGTGCAACTTTTACTAACTTGTGACATTTCTGTGACTGAGCACTGTGGAGCTCTTTATTGCTTCACTAAGGTGTAACGATTTTCATAGTCATCACGGCTATCTGTTACGTGCAAAATTTGCAATGTACTGACATTATAAAAGAGAAACGGGCCTTGACTTTGAGTCTATAAGCTATAAAAAATCTAGGTAAATCATCCATCAGTGCTTAAGACAGGTTTTCTTGGTCTGCTGTTCTTTCTTTAAACCCTTTGTTACCCTCTCCCTCAAAAGTCAATCAAAGAAACAAGGATTAGACAGAATTAAAACTTGGAGGCAGAGTTCAAATTTATTACAATACCTAGGTTACACCGTTCAAGAATAATTTAAAAAATATCAGGCAATGATTATTAAAATTGGAGAAACCTTTTAAATAAAGTATTTGCAAAGCTGTTGTTGACTGACCCTTCAAAATGCAAAGCAGAACATTTAAATACAATTGTTGTTATCAGTTTCCTTGCACTTTAAAAAACAAAAAATACCAGGCTGTTTCTAATTGCCAGAGGGATTAATTAGTCATTTGCAGGAGAAAAGGGAAGAAAAAAGTCTTAAATTTACTAAATAAATGAGTGTCATCATATATAACTTGCTAGATAGAATGAGAGAATTTAACAACACCCAATAGCTCAGAGATTTATATTCCACATTTACTATGGATAAATAATAACACCTCTATGCTTAACTTTGCAGCTACAATGCCCACAGTAAATCTGGTTTTGTTTTCCTTTGAAATACAAAGAAAAAGGAAGGAATGTTCTTGTGACTGGAAATTTCTAGAGTCAAAGACGTGCTACGTGCCTGCACAGGCGGTATGGCACTTGACCAGGAATCCTGCTTCTCACTTGCTGGCAAAACTTTTGTTGGAGGCTGAAAGTAGTGTATGATGATCTCAGAAGTGCAAAGGAGAGCCTGTAAATCCCTTTGCATTATATTCAAAGTCTTATTTTTGTGACATCAGGGGGATTTCCATAATGCCTTTGCGCAATCATATTTTCCTGTAGCTATGTTTCCCTGTGCTGGTTCTCTACAAGTGGATGAAGCTCACCTGAGCTTTCCTATATAGGCTGACTTCAGAGATAATGCTAAGCCATATCAGGAAATGAAGCTGTTTCCATTCCCAGTTACATGCATCTCACATAAACGAGTTCCAGAATCTAACATCAAAACAAACCATAAGTCTCCATAGGTTAAAAAATAAGCTTAGCCTTTTGCTGTAGAGTTAACCCACCTATTACTTTGGGCTTTGCTGACTTTGCAGTTGATAAGGATGGGAGTAGAAACATCTTTAGGGATTGTGGAAATCTCTGTTTAGTTATTAGGCTGGGAAAGAGGAGAAAAGGCTCCGCTACTCTAGAAAACACTGGCTATCTGAGAGTCACTGATAGAAATGTACTGGGAAAGGAGCATCTTTAAAACAGAATCCCTAATTCTGGCTTGAATCACCTAATTTTCAACTGTGGCTCCAGCCCCCAGGAAGTTGATTCTAAGGCTGTGCTTTCCCCATCGAAGTCTGTCAAAAACACACTTCTTGCTTCTGTGAGGAAAGCAGCCTGAGAAGCTACCCCAGCACAGATTTTTCTAAAGGATTCTCTGATAATTTTTCTCGGTGGTTACTGCTAAAAAAGGAGACACTGAATAAAAACATTGTAACAGCTTGGGCCATGTTTGGAAGCAGCTGTGAAATGCCTTTTTAGGTAGGTGTTCATGAATTTTCATAGCACGCTAATAAATATATGTGGAAGTAATTGCCTAGATCAGATTTCATCTTGTGTTCCTTTCAATATTCACATATTTATTTGTAATTGCCAGGAAGGCTCTTCATGCTTTCTATATTCTGCCATAAAGACAGGAAACTGCATCCAACCCAGTTTACAGGCTCAATTACCTGACATGACATGAATGGTCATCCATGGAACATAATTGAATTTATTCTGTTTCTTATATTTTTTTTCTCAGAAGCAGCTGTTGCTATAAATGCAATGTCATTAGCTCTGTACAAATTATTTTCGACGTTGGCAAGACAGCAGAGTGAAGAAGAGTTCTGAAGTCTGTAGGAGATTTATTTTGAAAGCAATGAATCTTCTACATCTACATATTTGGATTTAATTCCTCCAAGAAATCACTTGGAGCCAAATTTTTCAAGGTGTTGAACACCTAAAACTCAGATAGAAGTTCTGAGTGTAATTTGTTTGATTCTAACATGCTGATTTCACATCCTACAGGTTTATAGTGATACTTAAAAATACCTACACGGTCTTGAAAATGCACAGGGTGTCCATCTGCAGCTCTGGGTCCATACACACCTTGGAGAATTTGTCTCTCATGCACCATTATTCAACAGCCAGGGAAAGAGCTGATAGCCTCCGTCTAGTTCCTTAAGCAGATGTTTACATGAAAGATCCTGCCATCCAAAACAGCACCAACTGGGAAGCCAATAGGGAGTCCCAGCAATAGGACCGTCGGCTGCATGGGATCAGAGACAATTAACACCCTAGGGATGAATTCTCCTTCTGGCTTTTCTGAACTGAGCTTCACAGGTCACAACATTTCTGCAATGAAATTACTAAAGGTGTAAAAAAAACACTAAAAAATTATTTGTCTAATTTCACACTTCTCTGGAAAAAAATAAAATCTTTTCTGATCTCTTTAAATATTTTAGACTGAAGAAATACTTTGGAGGAAAAAAAAAGGGTGGGAGAGGTCAAAGTCAGGCTTCAGCTTTACTCAATCATAGAGAGAATAAGAGGTTTAATAATGCCTAGATTTTTCTAGTCTCATTTCCACTGCTGCATGTTGGTGTGATGCCTGAACTCGAAAAATAATAAATTACGCTACTGCTGCTTCTGAGTGACCTGTCTTCTTTGTCCTGCAGCAAGATCTTTAGCGTGGTCTGCTTATAGGGAAAAGGATACAGAGATGGAAGACCCCTTCAAGCTACTCTAGAGGACTGATTCGTCATCAATGGAGCTTTTCCAGAATTTGGAGTCTGATGGGCAACTCTGTGTCACTCTTCTGCCATTGCAAGTGGGTGTCTCTTGGTTGTTGTAGGATTCATTGAACAGCATCTGCCCTGGCCGATCTCCTGTGCCTGTTCCTGGCATCAGCAACACATCTGCTCCCAAAGCGTGTAAGTGCCAAGTGCCGATGGGGAAGAGCGGGCAGTAAGGAGGAGCTGCTGCATCGTGCTGTTCTCCACACAGCTCTCTGACATCCCAGAGCCTGTGATTCCAAGGAGCAGGAGCTGAAGGGACGGTACAGAGCACAGTGGTGTTTCTCTTTAACAGGAGCGAGCAGGGGAATAGGGAAATAACGGTGCAGAAGGAGGTGGTTTCATTAACAATCTCCCAAGCAGTTGCGCTAGCCAAGAAAGAAAACAACAACTTTACAAGAAACTTAACTTGTGCCAGTTTATGTGATCAAAGGTTGATATTCAGCACCTTGGGACTTAATTCCAGTAAATTTGGGATATAGTGTATATAATGAAAAAAAAGACCAGGACATATTCCTGCCTCTAATGCAAGGAAGTCTCAGTGCCACAGCCACTACAAGAAAATCTGCTTTCGCACAATAAATTATGCAGTGCTCTCAGCTGATTGTACATAGTTGCAGCCAGCGTTGGTGAGATTTGAGGGAAACACAAACAGTATCACTCTTTGCAAGGACCGAATTCAAAGAATTAATTATGAGAAAAAGAAACCTGGAGAGAGAAAGGGGGGATAGAGGCGGGGGGGTAGGGATGAGATCTTTGACTTCGTGTCTTTGAGGTTGTACCTTTGACCTTAAGCCTCCAGTCTGAAAGTAATCAGCTGTCCAAAGCCGGCCTGGACTCAGTGACCTTGCTACTCTGGAGCAAGGTTTGCTTTGGAGGAGGTGTACCGCTGCCCACTGCTTCATTCTGTGCTCGGTTATGCCCACGCTTCTTTTGACACACCTGCATGCAATCAGCTTGAACAATCCAAGTAGCTGAACTCAGAAACAAATAATATTAATACAAAGCAGACACCCACCTTTTTCTCCAAGTCTGTCAGTACTCTGCTTTCAACAGAGGAACAGCACCTTTGGGTGGTGGCTTACACCCATATCGGACTTTCCCCCTGCGTTTCTTCCATCCCTTGCAGAACTCATTGCAAGCATGAGTTCCACAGCAGAATAGGTACCATGTAAAAAAACACTCCATTTTTGTTTGGTTGGTCTTTTCTTTGCTTGTTTGCAGCCTGAGCAATATTATTGTCGGCTTGCTAGATCTTGCATTACGTGTTAAGACTTCTAGGTAGGTCAACTGAGATGAAAGTTACCGAAGGAGTGAAGGATACAGCCCTCTTTCTGTTGCCAGTGGTTCCTTCCTATCTAATAATGACCTTTTCACTTAGACTGGGGAGTTGAGAGGTTGTAGAAAGTTGCAGGGATGGAAAAATACCAGGAATGTAAGTTTCAATTTATGGATTAAAATTAAGAACAAAGTAAAACATTATCAAAAGTGCAAACGCTGATTTACAAGCCCAGTCCTCGTAATGGTGTTGGCAATCACTGTCTAACCTTTTTTTGCTCTTTTTACAATCTCTACATTAAGCAGAATTTCTACAGCCCTAATTCCTGTAATTGTTTTCACTTAGTCCAGGAAAAGAAGAGAGGTGAGAGCTGAATCTATGAGAAAGGAGTAACCTTTAAACATCTGTTATCGGTAGGAGGTATACGCTGACTCATGAAATTACAAAAAGATATAGAAGATACAGTTCTGAAAATAGTACGGTATTTATGAACAGCTCTGGGAGTTTATGGTGTGATTAAATCTAGTGAGTAAAGTTTCTAATGCAAAACCTGTTGTTATGAATGGCTGAGCAATGCATATATTCCAAAGCACAGTTACCAGTTTCTCCCATGACATTTGACTCGAGAGATTTCCATTTTAAACGTGCAATTGTTTATTTACAGACAAAGCAGGGGGATTATCTATTGTTATTGAATTTGATGGTTTGTCACAGTTTTAAAATAAATGAGGAAAAAAACACACAAACAAAACTAAACATAAATGAAAGTTGAGTAGTGCTTAAGGGCGGTGAGTTGTCAAACCTGCCCCCACTATTATCAATGTTTGCAAATACCTAAAGGACTTGAGCAAAGAGAAGCAGGAGAAATTGATAGAGAAGGCATCTGAAGAAATGGGAGGATATTAAGCAAGCAAGACATTAGAAAGAAAATTGGGAAAAGATTCCTAATGATGAAATTTTCCCGACTGAAGAATAATTTCCCAGAGGAACATCTGTAATCTCTCTTGTTCCAATGATTTCAAAGTGAACTTGGATGAAGTACAGGCAGTTTTATATAAGGACATAATTGGTCTTTTACACTGTATTTCTATTATTCTGTATTTTTTTTTCCCATTATTCTGTGCTCCGCAATTACTGCCTAGAGCCAGACAGAAATCAACCTAGCAAAAGAAAAAGAATCCAGATGCAGGCATAAGTCATTAGCTCTTTCCTTAATGTTTTGTCTCCTCTACAGTATATTTATTTTTAATAGTTTAGTGACAGAAGCCCAGCGGCTGGAGTTCTCCATCTTTCACAAGTTAAGAATTGTGCATTCAATTAGAAGCTGAGAAACTCCCAAGAGGACGATGGGAACACGTTTCACCTCGGTTTAAACAGGCTGTTCCCTGGCAGCGTGTCCTTCTGTTTGTGGTGGGACACAGCAGACTGCAGCTCCATTCCCTGCCCTCCTTATCCCTAATGCCCGACAGCTCTTGGATTAATTAGTGTGTAGCTGGCATCCCATCAGGAGCACAACCATGGGTCCCACTGTGGAAATACTCATGTTTGAAGTAGGGGCGGGATCTGAGATGGCTTCTTGCTCATGGAAATCCTGCAGCCTTCATGATCCAGAAGATCCACTACCCCAAACCACTGGGGATGTATACACCACCGCTAGCCACAGCATCTGCTGCTTCTCTGCCCCTGGGGTGACCAGGGAGAGATGCGGTGCTGCTCTCTGCACCCAAATTCTGCTGCAGGGTATATCCACAGGCCTGCGGGCAGCCGCAGTGCCCAGGACAGGGCTGTTGAACCCCACTGACAAGACTCCGGGGGAGCCCACAGCTGGGAGAGCTGCACTGCTGGGATTCCTAGAGCTGTCTGGGTGGGGAGCAGTGGGATGGGGCTGTGATGGGAGTGTGTGGGGAAGGTCCAGGGTCTGGCCAGGAGCAGGAACAGGCAGGATGGTGAAGTGGTCCCGGACTACCTGTGGGATGGTAGAAGCTCACAGGGCCTGGGGATAGGCTGCACAGAGGTCTCCTGTAGCAGAGGTTATGGCTGCTCTGGTGACTACACTGTCTCTGGTAGCACAGAGACTTGATCTATCCCTGCATCCAGCTAGGGGACACAGAGCAGAAGGAGCTACACAGCTGACCTTACATTTTGTCCCAAGTGCCCAGCATCCCAAGGCAGTACTTGAAGGGGAAGATAACCCGCTCCACTCCTGCCTCAGACAGGCAAGCTGCTTGCAGAGGAGCACCAGTTGCATGATTTCTCCTCACCTTAAAAAAAAAAAACACAAAACAAAACAGCTCCTTCCTCCCTCTTGTCTGCATTCGGCAGCTCACTTTACCCACTCCTGCTCCACATCCTGCCTTGCAGGCACCTGAGGAGCCGCACTGGGCACCAGAGCCAACACCAGGACTTGCTCTCTCTTGGATGCCTGCCACTAGTTGGCCTTAACCGTAACCTAGAGCTGCTGTTTCCAGGAGCTCCAACAGCACAAGAAGAGTACTTATACTGTGTGAGACGAACACATTTAGCCTAGTAGTCTGTCTTGGAGTATAATTACCGATAAGCATATAGAGGTATTTTACCAGAATAATTTCCCAGTGTGTCCAGTGGTCTTGCAGAAAGTTACTTTTTCAGCCAGAGAAGACTTTATATATTTAATAACCTTCAATAGGCTTTTCTACTTAGAATTTGCCTAAGCCCTTTCTGTTCACATGTAAACCCGTATCCATATTACCACTCCCCACCCAATACCAAGGAGTTCAAACAGCTCATTTTAAGAAAATCAGTAAATCTCCTTTTATACCCAGTCAGTTGGATCAACCTATGATAGATATCTCAAACGTGTCATTTCTAGGTGTCGTCTCTGACTGTCTACGTGCAAGTCATACTTAGGTTTGAGCAGTGATATATACATCTTCTAGGAAAAGGACTGAACCCATTATATCAGTTCACAACTTTAGCCTTTAACCAGATCACAAAGTTATTGATACACGTTAGTCATTTGTAATCCCTGTTTAGCTGGTCATAGTTATCCCTGTGACGTAGGTATAGCAGACCTCATATCCTATGATTCATCCTCAAAGCTATCCAATCTTTCATGATGTTATGTACAACAAATAAGAGAAGGCTCCAGATGGAAATTAAAATCACACATTTAACTTCTTCATGTTTTCAAAAAGCTCTCTTATTTTGGTATCCCTCTTTTACTGCTTATATGCTTATTGTGAAGTAGCACAAAAAATTGTTCAGATATTTGCATTTACCTTTGGTGATGTATCTTTTGTTTACTGGGAATAAAGGGAAACCTTTATTACTATTCAGTGGAGATGAGCCCATTATATATTGCTAAAAGCAGTGAAGTACTTAAGAAAGCTTTGTTGATGCTCTCTGGCAGAGCCACCCAGATTTGCAGGTGTACCTCCTCACCTCCACACCAGAGAGTGGGTTCCTCTTTGGAGCACAAAAGTAATTTCTACGCTGTGCCTCATCAAAAGCAGAGTGGGACCATGAAAACCACCTCCATACCTTCACATCTATCCAGTACAGGCCTGGGCAGTACACACCACCTCTTGGCACTTTGCTGGCTCATGCCATGACCACCACAGCCTACTTGCCATAAAGATGGCTGCAGTTCCCTTCCCCTTCATTTTTTTTCCCCCAGACTCTGTCTCATCATACTACCTCCTGTGTCAAAACAAAGATCCATCACCAAGAGACCACCTCATAGCTATCCCCATGCTTGGAAAGTGGGCTAAGCAGATCAGAGGTGGAGGACAGAGACCAGACATGCCTTCCTCTACTCCTGCGCCGTATTCCGCACCAAAGGAAATGAGAGTTTCCTCCTTTCCTGTCTGCTCCATCCAGCCTACTCTGAGAGTAGACCCAGACACAGCTTTGACTCTAATTCCCCTTCTGTTTGCTATGAGCTTTCACTGAGAAACACCAACACCTGCTGCCAGCACCACAATTACATCCCTTCACACCTGGTGTGATGAGCAGCACCTATGAGCTTTCAGGGCAGCAATACACACCCCAACATAACTTGCCCTACCTGTTTGGACCCATGAAGAGGGTACAAACACTTACCCCTCTACAGGCAGGTGAGGGGGATTTGCCTTTCTGTGCTGTGGCTACGTATTTACCCAACACTTTGCATACACAAACAGTCAGCCCACAAGCACAGATGGTGCATGATTCACTCTGGGGCTCTGCACACTGACTGCCGCTAGCGTTGGATTGGGCCCACAGCTCTGGGAAATTACCACAGGCAGTTGCATAATTCAGTAATGATTTTACAGCCAAAGGCTCCAGCTGCCCTTCCTTGAGTGGCAGCTTGGAACGAGGAGACCGGCACAGGTTGGTAGGGCTACAAACGTCTCCCTACCTCTGGCAAGACCAAAAGTGGAGTGAAAAGTCACAATGTGAAAGGCCACACACTGGATGAGCAGCACAGACTGCTGCAGCCCTCCCTCAGCCCTCCTGGTGTACCTGGTACATCCCACTGGATCCAGGACCGGCCTGGCAGAAGCCACCAGGTCAGCAAGCGGGTTGCTGGCCCTTCTGCATCTGGAAATGCTCAATTCAATCTACGCCTGGACAGAGGCAGCTTCATGATTTACCTACACCACAGGTTGAGATTTGTGCCTTGGCATGTGGATGCTTTTCACTGGTATTATTAACAATCCTAGAAGAAGGTCGCTTGCTTTAAGCACCTATAAAATACTGCAAATTGCGAGTTAGCCTTTCAAATTGTATGCCCAGACTATCACAGGTAAGATTTTATGAGTATGCTCCCATGGCTATCCAGTGACATGTATTTAAAGGTGCCTGTGGGTCCTGCCCCTGGCTTTTGAGAACAAATTCTAGGCAGCACATGTGATGCACATAAATACTTATCTTCTGGTGACACCTGGCCCTGTGGTCTTCTAGGGACTTTGCAAGCACAGGGTTTGGTTTAGTTCTGCACCACTTCACTCAAAGGCAATCAGATGATAGCACTTCAGATAGAGGGAGACCCTTTGCTACTCCAAGGGTAAGCATACTCTTCAACAGCGTGCTGCTGAGGAGATAAAAACCTCTCCATGGACCAATAAAGAGCATTAATTCAGGAATGACCAGGCATTTTCCTTTGTACAGGTTGGCACAGTCCTTCAGCCTTCTTTATTTGTTCATGAAACCAAAATAATTATATGCACAAACAAAACAGCCGGGAACTGCAGTGGATGTCACTGACCTAGGAGCAACCAGCATATGGACAGGACTGGGGGACGCATTCTGCTAGATGAGTGTGCCAGCTTGGTGCTACGAAAAAACTTCCCTGGTTTTTTTTGTTTGTAAATAATTACAAATATTTTGCACAGATGGTGTTTACATGGCTGCCTAAAACACTAAGTATTACCATAGTTTCAAGTTTAAAAACAATTGTGAGAAATACTAGCAATTTCAAGATAACTATCTCTAGATACCAAAGCAGAGCCAAACTGTATGAAGTATTAATTCAACTAAATTTGTATGGGACTTTTTTTCAATGGGATTTTAAGATAGTCAGCAGTTTACAAGATCACCCCTTTTTAGTTGTACTTGCATAAGATTAAAATTATTTACTACCAAAGTCAGTGGTTCTTATTCCATGGACACCAGTGGGATCAGAGTTGGGCCTGCAGTGTTATATAAATAGTTAAGCTACACAATCCATAGTACTATTTAGCCTTTAGTTTTCTACAGCAACAAATTTCTACAACAACATAGAAGGCAAAAATACTTGTTATTTCCAAGCTGTGAGCAGAAGGAGGGATATTTACAGAACAAATTTTCCTAAACATTGATTTATAGACTGTAGGAATACAGATTCCATTTTAACATAAGCTTTTTATATGTATATTGTCATTAAGAAAACCCAAACATTTTTTTCATCTCATTTGACTGACTTAACACGTCTCAGAAATAATGAATACACAGCTACGTCTACACACACAAAATAAACAGTGCATGCAGAATAGCTATGCGATGTGAACCTTGCTGTTCATTAAAGGAAACATTTGCTTATCTTGGTAAAAAACTTGAAGAAAACAAAAAGTTATTTCACTCTATAAAAATTCCATGTAATAGAAATTGCCGAAGTGCAAGACAACAGATTTATTCCAATGTAGTTTCAAGTTCTGAAGCAGCCAGTAAGCATATAAATTTCAGATGTGGATTAACAAAGTTTAAAAAGATATGTTTACAGTGCTTATTAAACAATCAAAGCACAGACTATTTGTGGCAAAGCAACAGATGATTTTCAGCTGATTACAGGATAGGTGCAGTACTGGGCTTTGCATTTGTTACAGGCAATAATCCTGCTGTTTTAAGCAGGTAGTCTCGGCAGTCTCATGGCATAGACCACAGATGACTGGGTTGGAAGTGACTTCAGGAGGTAGTACAGGTCATCCTCCAGTTTCAAGCAAATGAATGCTAACTATGGATTACTACAGACATAGATTTTGAAGAATTTGACACAAAACAGAAGAGCAATAGTAGCTGATGAAGGAGAACAGTCTACTCAAAGCCAAGTTTCTCTAGTGCCCTGGCATGAGTGAAGTACTTCTAGATTGTCCAGGAAGAAATATACCTTCTTATAAAGACTAGCATCCAACTCAATGACCTGACTCATGCTTCACCAGCCACGAGAGGTTTGGAGGCACACCACGAGTTGCCCCTTCACAGATGTGTGTTGCTGTCCCTGATTACCAGCTGGACCTCGTTTGCAAAGCAGCTGACACTGAGATTTTATTGTTTGCAGCCAAATTTTCAACTGTTTCATCCCTGAAAAACAGCTTTAAGGACATAGAAAGACATGTCCACTAAAGGGAAAAAACAGAACAGAGACATGTAGACATTTGTGTAAAAGCACATGCAACCCCCACCATGTAGGTTTCCATTTTGAGGACTTCAAATTTCTTGTTTGTTCGTTTGTAAACCAGAAAAAATCCACAGGTAACAATATCTTGTATGTAATGTGCTATATGTAATGTGAGCATTTTGTGTGCAAAACATGACCCGACAGCCAGAGACTGAAATGAGCTGAGCTCCTTCTGGACCAGGCGCTACCACTCTGTATCCCAGGAGCTTTGTCAGCTGAAACCAAAAGCCAACGAATGGCACTGTCCAGAAAGGGGAAGGGATATTCTTCAAGCCACCCCACCACTCTCCTGACACACCTGGGCCTATTGCAGGCTAAGAACAATGCCGCAGGGGTGACCTCCACTCACATTCAGCTATTTTGCAAAATGAACTGGACTATTTAAATTCAGCTAGCTGTGGTTATCCAGAGCTCAGTAAAGTGCAAGAAACTGATAAAACCTCAGAAAAATATGCAATTATAATCTAGAATTAAACAGTGAACTCTAGACACAGAAATAAGAAAGGAGAAATTGAGACAGTTATTCACTTTAAGGAGATATTCTGAAGACAGCAGCTGTTCATCTGAAGACATTAAAGCCAGAATGTCTTTTAATTCCTAAAGAGGTTAAATAAGGAACTTGAATGTCTGAATATCAATTGAGCAATTTGCATGTAGTCACCCATGAAGTCACTGGTGCTGCTAGGTCAGTCTGGTGGGGAGCCCAGCGTTTGAAAAGGTCATTAAATGCTGTTTTGGGGAGGGACAAGGCTTTCTGACCCAAGAGGTCCTGTGCATCTCTCCTTCATGAGGCTCGATTATGTTTTCTATCACATTTATTCTCCTCCCACGCTGTATCTTTTCTTTAAGAGACACAGTGCACTTCAAGATGGAGACACTGAGTGCCAGAAAGCTTCTTTGGGAAGACACAGCATCCATTTGATGCCTATGCTAATCACCACTCCCAGGCACCCTTTTCAGATCTGTAAAAGAAGTTAACTGATCCCAAGACAATACTGAGCATTTCACAGTCTCATTTGGTAGTGACAGAATAACAAAGAACAGCTGCTGTTTTAAAATAGAAATTCATAGCCTTGTAGGTTCAGTGGTATTTTATGGGACTTTTCATGCCTGGAACAATTTAATGACAGATATAGTATTGCCATATTTATTCCCTACCATTTCCAAGTTTATTATCAATTAGTTCATCTTTTCATGCCAGCGGTGTTTGCCATGTACATGAAAAAAAAAGAGCGCAAGGGCAGCCGGGACCCCTGACGTATTTATTTAGAGTCTGAGGACGGTTCTATTGTAACTATGTGACTGTGGTTATCCAGCTTAATGTAAAGGTGTCCCTGATACGCAACCACGACATCCAGACACACTTCTGGATGGCAGTGTAAACATACTGCAGCCACTGTCCTGATCATTTATATTAGTAAGAGAAAAAATAGACTTTGAGAGCAAAGGGAGAACGAACACACAGAGCAATCACTTTTTTGATACATGAACCTGATTCTCATGAAATTAACTTCACCACTCCACAAGCTTTTCTATACTGCCAGACGTATAAAGTGACCTCAGTGATAGCAAAGAGATTTTAATTTTTCTTGAATTACTGTAATTTCTTGAGCTCACTTTGAAGACAGTGTTTTGAGGCAGAAAAAATGCACCTTTGTGAAAAATTATCTAGTTAAATTGGGGGGTGTAGCACAATCCGGGGGGCTTCCTCCATCCCTGTATCCCCTCCTCTCCGGGAAAGCTCTGCGTCAATCCCTACCACGTCTTAGCATGGGTACCCTGGTGCAAAGTTTTTGAGAGATAAGAATACCACAGTTGATTTTAGGGAAGAGAGGAAAAAAAATCCATGATGCTATGAATCCATTGAGATGCTTCACCTTTGATTCAAGTATGTGTCTAATCCCAGAAAGTCTCTGGAATTCAGTATATACGGGTAGCTGTCATACACTGATCATAGTGGTCCTGCATTTAACAGGCCCTCTAACAGCAATGCACAAGCTAAAATCTTTGGTGCGTCAAAGCCTTGGGATTTCAGGCCAACATTCAGGGTAGTATCGGAGCAAATGCTTCGCATTAATCATGCACTTTATTCATCATTATCAATTAAATCAGTTCAAGCTGAACTTAAAATTAAGTTCAGACTTTGAAATATACCTAAAATTAATGGAGAAGTGAGGTAAGGAGAAGAAAAGGAATGTATTGATATTATTCTCCTTGTCATATAAATAAATAAATAAATAAATAAATAAATAAAAGGCTTGGTATCTTTTTGCTGTTTATTCCTGTTTAGGCTGTTCTCAAAATGCAGTTGCCTCAAGGGTGGATTAGCCTGACATATTTTCCTGGCAGTGTCACATGACAGTTGCTAGCAAGGAAAGCAAAAAAAACCTAAAAGGAACTGCAAAATGCTTTAGGCTGGCCTTAGAGGGGTTGACTTGCCCAGGCTGCTAACATCCAGCCATTCAAGAGCTGCTGACTGCAAACTCCCCAGTTAGCCACAGTCCCTTGTGTTGCTAAGGACCCCACTGCTGATATTAGCAACTGTTATTTGTCTTTGCTGAGTTAACTTGTGCATTAAAAAGGGAACAGATCAGCTATGGTTAACTAATGAAGTCAAGATTTGCCCTAATTTAGCAGATAAAAATTAGATCAACATGACTTCACAAAAAAAAAAAAAAATCAATCTACTTTCCATGGAGAACTTGCATTTAAAATGGCTTATTTTTTACAGTTTAATGTAGCATCAGCTTCATGTACAGCATAGCATTTTGGATTGCATCATCCCTGCACAGCAAGCGTTGCCTCAGGCTGCCATCACTACCAGGCATGACCAGCTATTCACTGCCTTGGATCCATCACTTCAGTGGAGAATGTAGGATACGTTCTGCTGGCATGAAAACAACACCATTACCTTCACTACAATTAAGGTTGCGTTGGCTGTCGTCTAAAAAATCCCCGCTTTAGTGTTCATGGTAATTTAGAATCACATCAGGCTACCATGGTCATTCTCAGCCTAGCCGAGCATTTCATAAGTCATTTTCACAAAGTGAAATGGCTTAAAATTGAAAAGAAAGAAGTACAAGGTTGCCAAAATGAGTTGTCTGTATTGGGATGTAGCCCTGACATCAACAGTTATTAATAGGAGTAAGTGCCACTGGTGGAAATTAGTCGCTTCCATGTCCCTGCTCTGGGATTGTACCAGACATTATCAGCAGGCCACCCGCTGCTGAAAGTGGGATTAATTCTCACTGTGGAAAAGGCCTTAGAGAGTTTTTCTTTAATTTGAATTCCCCTCACTGAAATTAAGGCCCATTGTTCCTTTTTCTGTCTATGGAGAGAACATAAAAGTCAACACTTTGTCTTCTCTACAACTGTATTTTCCGTACTTGAAGACTGCTGCCATATCATCTCCTTGTCTTTTCTTCTCTGGAATAAAGACTCACAATTCCTTCATCTGCTTCTCTTAGGCCGCATTATTCAGAAGTCTTTTGCAATTTCTCCACATCTTTCTCAAAATACAGAGCCCTTAGCTAAACACTATATCCATTTTGAATAGACGGATGATTTCCAGGCATCCCTTCTTATGTCCCAATCTGATGCTTGGGGTTTTTTTGTCATAGCCTAAAAATATTGTCTCATGTTTATTTTATAAACCATGGCAAACACCAAGTCAGTTTCTGTGGAAATGTGGTACCTAACCTGTGTTCCCCCCATTCAGTTTTTATGCAGCAGATTAGTCCTTTCTGAATACAGAACCTCCATTTATTTTAGGAACTTTTCCCCAATTTATCCATATAATCTCAAAATCCATTCCCAATCTCCGTGAACTTTCACATTCTCACATGTCTTTGTAATCTGAGAATTTAATAATCACATTCTACACTTCATCTTCCTAATACCATTTTAAATAGACTAGAACCCAGGACCAGCACCCTCAGAGTCTCCAATGATGTTGCTTCCATCTTCATAGTAAACCACTGGCAGCTACAGTTTGAGTGCAATTTGCTGTAGCTCAGCCCTTGGTGTAGCTGTTCTCATTTATAGAACCTGAGGGCAAGGCCCCTGGGGAAAGGTTAATGAAATCAGCTTCTCATTTTTGTGAATCTCCATGGCCATACTATCTTCTTTTAAGAGGGTAATGCTACACACAATCCGAAAGAACACAGCCTACTGAAGAGTTGCATTTTCACACAGTTTATGGCACTATTCTGGTCAGTTCCTTGTTGGTTTTAGCCATATTGAGACCCACACTAATAGACTGGCTTGAGCACAAGGACTTTTATTTTGTGAATGAACATAAGGTCTACAGGACCGAGCTGTGACAAAGAACAGGTCGTTGCTGACATGCTCATTTTTTCAAACAACAATTAAATTTTCTGCATATATCAAATTAACAATGAGCCTTGACATCCCCCCCATGAGAGCCACTCAGAGAACATTTAAATAAATATAGTTGAAATTATAACATCAGCAATGTGTTTGATTCAGTATCCACAATCTCTGTCACGGATAGTGTATAACCTAAATGACTGATAGTAGACAGGGTGCACTGAGAAATGTCAAATGAGAATAAGGAGATGTTTTCCTCCTCACATTGTTACCAAAATCACCTCACACTGCCTTATGCTGCCTTCTCAGATACTGCCATGAACACAGGATGCTGCCCTAAATCCAGGTGTCACCTAGGTGTCTAGGTGTCTGCTGTCCATAAAGCTAGTTTTGGCTGTGTATGACTGAAATACTAGAAATGGACTTTGGGGAGCAAACCTGCACCAAAGTGGGTCATTTCCTGGCAGGGGAACTGGAGGACAAGTTCAAGGAAACCAAGATGATCTTTAGGGTGAGAGTGTGGCTTCCAGCCTATGCTGAGCAGAAATGTCCTTGACCGTTTCCCAAGATAGGCTTCTCACCAAACCGACGCAAACATTTTCATTGCTAGCAGTCTAGTGCATTAAACAAAAATCATCAAGATTTTTTGGCCAAGATCTGATAAATTTCCCTTAGTCTGCTGGGGTCATTTTCCATCCATTGCTTCTTTAAGAAATTAAAGAGTCATCTGCTTTGCCACGCTGACTGTGGCACTCCAGCTGGACTGCAGGCTTGTTTATGCTATGTACATTTAAAATAAACTCAGCAGGTGGAACAGTGTGTTCCTCCAACATAGACTTGCCTGGTGTGTTCCGAGCTGTGGCATACTGTTTGGAGATAAATGACCCCTTGCAGACATGGTGTCGCAGCAACTTTGCCTTGAGTACGCCCAGATTTTTACCAGTATTTCAAAAAGCTTACGTGGGGAAAATGTCATTTTCCTGTTTCAAAAACTGAACAGACCAAAAATACTTTTATCAGATGTTTTTAAATTGGTCATTCGCAGTCTCAAACTCTGCTGCATTTGGGCAGAGGCTGCTTTTTCATCCCAGGTGGCCATAAATGCTAGCTAGAATTAAGAAAGATAGTACAGGAACTTTATTAGGACTCGATTCATTCCTTTACTATCCATTTAATACCAGGCAAATTTCAATGGAGTTCTATAAGAATCTGCCAGGAGTTAGTGATGGGTAATATTAATACTGCAAAGTGAAAACCAGTACTTATAAAATTAATCAGTAATTCATTCAAGTGTTGACAGAGCAGGAGGGAACCATCAAAATTTTAATAAGCCTAAATTTCAAAGACATCCCACGGCCGTAAAGCTAATGCAAGCACCCATTTTCCAGGTCCCCCTGGCTTATCACAGTTCCACCAGCTGATGCCCAGGAGAGAAGCTGGCATGGCTGGTTACAGCTACGCTGGATGTTCCTACCGATGCCTGTTGCCGTGCCATGGGCATACTCCCGACGACCTGAGCCAGGCCAGACGGGCAACCCAGCCTAGTGACAGCTCAAAATCAGAGACAGTCTCTGGGCACGGCACAGCTGAGCAGCCACCATGCAGCTTTTGCAGCATGCTCAGCATGAGCTGCTCCGGGGCAGCACTGCATGGCCCGGCAGACCTATGTCGTACATCTGCTCTACTCAGTTTATTACCAATCAATTATCTTCTAGCAGCTCACTCCTAGGATTTGGTGTGTGACCTTGGGATACTCTTCTCTAGGGGAAATTTTTTTCTAACAGAAACCAGTTCATCTGAATCAGTTTCATGACAAATCTCATTCTCATTTTCAGATGAACTTGCATTATAAAGGCCTTACTGTACGTACTATATGGACTGTGGCAACACACAGAAGTCCTAAAGGGGATGTAAATTTAGGACCTGACTTTGTAAACAAGAACCTTGCCCATAGCACAGAACCGGTATGAAATGGTCTGGTCTTTTTCTTCTGGAATTGTTTCAAGTTAGTATCCACAGCAGCAAACACAGTGATGGGGAATGACCCTTCTTCACTCACTGCATCAATTTACAGTCACCATTTCTGTTGCTTTGTTATTTTCCCGTTAGCTGTTTATCTTTTCCAACCCTTTAGTTCACTCGTGTGAAAGTACTGGGGCAGTCATTCCAAAAGAGAAATGGAAAGCTGTAATCAAAATGAGTGGGATGAAATTTATCTAACACATTGATTGTCATCAGTGGCTTTGTGAAAAGAATATGGAAGAAAAGAGCTTGTACTGATACACACGGGATTCCCAACTTCAAGACAATAATGATTATTGGGTTTCAACCTCACAGCTAGCAATTTGAAAGATGCAAGAATGTGCACAGTTTGGATTTCCATTCTCCTTCTGAGGAAAAAAAATGTTCTTTTCATTTTGTTTCCAACATACTCCCTGCCCTGCACATGAAGAACAAGCCTGAAAATATAAAAATGTTTCATTTGTTTGCTTTTAAAGGTTTGATGATAGAAGCAGCTTGCTGACAAAAGTTTTTCCTCTCCAAGCATTTTAGATGAATGTCACTTGTGATGCTAGAAAATAGCGCTTTGAAAGCTTTATCAGCCATACAAAAGATTGGCTCCTAGTGCTGCAGAATGAGACTTTTTTGGCTTTCTGAAAGACCACGCATGCCGGTGTTTGACCTTCCTGAAACAAATTACTATCTATGTCCTTTGATGTTACCTTTTTGGGTAAAAGATAACTCAGTTGGGTATAGAGGTCTTTGGTGTCAACAGAGATGGCTGATTGGTTTTCCCATATGCCCCTAATTTGCAGTTTTCTCCCCTCTTCCCATCTGAAAAATGCAACTGAGTGACAGAAACACTCACAAGAAAAACTGCGTCTCACACATACACACGCATGCACATATACACACATATAGGTGTATAGCTATGTATACCCATAGGCATGTTTATATTCAGGGGTTGCTGAATCAGTAGCTCAATGGCAGCGAGGCTGCTGCAGCTCCGTGCCCCCAAGTCCAGCCCATCGCAAGGCTGAGCATGTATTCCCATAGGCACAGATGCAAACACATGTGTAAAACACATATGTGCAACACGTATATATATATACTGCCAACAACACAGAACAACACAGACACACTCAGCAGCAGTGGCCTTAGGCTGTTCCCCTCTCTTCTGATCAGGATGAAGGTTTGTTAGTAGGAAAAAACATATAAATATGTGTATTGTGCTTCCCTCCAACACCTGGGCTCAGGCACCCAGTCTTCTCCTGGATCCCAGTCTCCCCAGTTGCTGGAACCTGGACATATGAGCCCCGAGGCTGCAGCCCCACTCCAGCTGCTGGTACAGAGCTCTTTACACACACACACACGCTGGGCTTAGACTCAGACTGGCTCCAGATCCTCACTGTCTCCATAGCCTTGGCCCAGAGACATGTACGCATGCAAAGTGGTCTCTTAATCTACCTGGACCCCATGGCCTCTTTGGTGGTTGGCCTGGACCCCCTGGTCCCTCCAGTGACCGACTCCTCATGCTGTCTCATTCCTGGACACACATACCACTGGTTCCCAGATCATAGAATCATAGAATCTTCATGGTTGGAAAGGACCTTTGAGATCATTGAGTCCAACCAAACAAACTACAATCTCTGCCACTAGAGCATGCCCTGAAGTGCTAAATCTACACGTTTCTTAAACACCTCTAGGGATGGTGACTCAACCACCTCCCTGGGCAGGCTGTTCCAGTGCCTGACCACTCTTTCAGTAAAGTAATTCTTCCTCATATCTAATCTAAAGCTCCCCTGACGCAACTTCAGACCATTTCCTCTGGTCCTGTCATTATTCACTTGGGAGAAGAGGCCAACACCCACCTCTCTCCAACCTCCTTTCAGGTAGTTGTAGAGGGCAATGAGGTCTCCCCTCAGCCTCCTCTCCTCCAAGCTAAACATGCCCAGCTCCCTCAGCCTCTCCTCATATGACCTGGTCTCCAGACCCCTCACCAGCCTGGTAGCTCTCCTCTGGACACGCTCCAGCACTTCAATGTCCCTCTTGTACAGGGGGTCCCAGAACTGGACACAGTACTCGAGGTGAGGCCTCACCAGTGCTGAGTACAGAGGCATGATCACTTCCCTACTCCTGCTGGCCACGCTATTCCTGATACAAGTCAGAATGCTGTTGGCCTTCTTGGCCACCTGGGCACACTGCTGGCTCATGTTAAGCTGGCCATCCACCAGCACCCCCAGGTCCTTTTCTGCCGGGCAGCTTTCCAGCCACTCTTCCCCAAGCCTGTCGCGTTGCTTGGAGTTGTTGTCACCTCCTCACCAGGTCATCCAGTGTGATATTCACTAGCACTCCCACCTCCCACACTGACATACATACCCTCACTCACCCATTGATGGCATTACAGACACACGGACACTGACCCACGGTCTGACTCTGATGGCTGGCACTGAGACCCCTGGACACACACATGCACACAGAATACACAGTCCCTCAACCAAGAAAACAGATATGGGGTTTGATGAGAAGGCAGGTCAGGCTGTGCTGCCCATGTGCAGGGCATGGCCAGACAAATGTGCTGACCAGACACTGTTCACACACAAGTGGCCCTTTTATCCTCCTTCCCTTTATTTTTGCACCTTCATTCCTCCACAAACCACCTTGATCCTTCCCGTTCCCCACCTTGGCTTCCTCTCCTGAATGTCACATAAAAAGTCTTGTACCATCCCAAAACGTTCTTCCCCAGCACCCCACTTTGTCTCATACCCACCCCATAGGCAGTGAGCTCCTTCTCTGAAAAGTGAAGGCTCTGGAGAGCCTCTCCCCTTGGGTGTCCCCCAAGGCCCTGGGCCTGAGGGTCCCAGGTGACAGCCCAGGGGGGCTGGGGAGATGCTCGTGTCTCTCAGTGGGCTTCTGGGACTCCCTCCACTGCCATTGTGCCCAGAGACACTCGAATATAGTGCACATCTGTAGGTTTATCTGGTCTTCCTATAGGTTGCTTCCTCCAGTCCATGAGCAGTACAGGGAGAGGAGTCAAGATCTTTCTAGTATGAGGAGAGCTGAGTAAAATTTGTAATGAGCGAAGTCAGTGCTCTCTGATTCTGCTCCCCCTTCAGGAGCTTACCTAAATCAAATCCCTAATTTTAAGAGTTTTCAAGTAGTTCTGTGATAGCAAATAAACCTAAGCAATGGCAACCTTACTTTCACTTTGCTTCACTTACATTCGTGATGTGCTTACCTTCTTTTTCAAAATAAACTTTTAATGTTAATTAACAAAGTGACCTTGGCTAGGTCGCTTAATCTCTCTGTGATTCTCTTCTCCCTTTTGTACAATTAAGACAATAAAACAACGCACCCACATGAGTATTGTGAAGCTTAATTAACTGGTGTGGGCAGGACTCTCTGAGGTTCTGCAAAGGAGAGCACTGTAAGCATAAAAAATTAATGTTAGGAAGAATATTACAGAATAACCTGACACAGCATCTGTAAGTGAACGATTTGGGGAAAAAAAATTCACCCCAGACCAGATTTTCCAATGCACTAAAATAAGTTTTCCAGGAGTGCCTTCAGATTCAGTGTTCAGCAGCCAGAAGTTTAAAAGAGGGGAGCAGCTTGCAGTGCCAGGTTAATTGCTCAATTCAATAGAATCGTTTGCGGTTGGACTCAATGACCTTAAGGTTCTTTTCCAACCTAAATAATTCTATGATTTGCAGAACACAGGTTTCACCCACCTTTGTCCATTTAAATTTCCACAGTCTTCTCAGCACTGCCATTAGAATCGCAGGTACAAACTGTCCCTCAAATCTGTTCAAAGTGGAGCATCAAGCAGCCTGGGAACTTTTTGACCCCAGTTTCTTTTATGAATCTGGTCAAGGTTCATCTGGTGGTCTAGGTATGCTTGCCAGATTTCCATTTCAGGAGTATCCACAGCACGGCTTCTGTCAGCGTGTTTTGTTTTCAGGTTCTAGTCTCATGCAAAGCTTGGGTGAAGCCCAGAAGGTGCAGATATTAGGAAAAAAATTAAAGACAATACCTACAGCACCCAAAGAAAGAACAAACTGTAGAATGCCCCATAGTAACAGCAGAAACTGATTGTGTGAAATTTCCATACTTTAAAACAAGTTTGTATTGTAGTTTATATAATATTTTAAATGACTTTACCATAAGCATCCATAAGCATCTCAGCTGTGTAGCTGCATAACTTCCCTGGTTACAACAAAATATCATAATAAATGAGCCATGAAGTTCTGCTTTTCAGTGTAAGACACAGCAGATGCCAGGTTTCCTAGTGATGTCACGGTCCTTAGAAGCCAGGTGATGCACAGTTAATTTTTAGACAGTTACCAGGCAACAGTTGGGACTAACAGAAGGTCACAAACAACTCCTTCATTTTCTTTCCTGAATCTGAGCTGCTGGATTCATATTTCAACTATTTTTTTACTGGAGGTCTTAGCCATGGAAAAAGGATCATATCGTATATTGGTTAGATAAGTGATTTTCTTTAGCACGTCTAAGTATTCAATAAATCTATTCCTTATAAAATTGCTCTTTCAATTTTTCATGTGCTTCGGTCTAAGAAATTCTACCTGCAAGAAAGAAGTTGAACAAAAATCTCACAGGCATTCTGTGGTATTGCAAAAAATATAAGCCCATGATTTTGCTTTTTGTTTAGATTTTCTTTTATCTGTCACTTCTGTTTTGACATGTTTCCCAAACTTCAGTTACCAACCATTCTAATCATTACCATTAAATTATGAATGATTGTTTAATGAACAATGGAACATTCAGCTATGCTACATTTTTTTTCTGTTTCTCCCCCTTGCTTTCACCAACAAACTGACAGAGCTTGATATGCTTACAAAAGAGAGAAAATGGCATTTTTGCCTGCAACAGAAGGGATCTGGACTTGAAGATCAAGATGTACTTTCCTCTATTATCGTTCAACGGTAATGTCAGTTTGTCGTACTGTCTTTTACATGCCAGTAATCACTCTGCCTTCACACTCCAAGTCGCCCCAAGTCTGAGCTCAACACATGGGAAGAAAAAATTAAATAGGAACAAATGGAGGTTTCCCTTCGTTTTTAGCATTTCATATAAAATGAAATGGTATTTCATGTAATCTAATCACTCTTGTACTTTTAGTATATAATCATCATCACAGTAGCGCTCTCACACCATAGTCAACAACTGCATCTCCTCACCTGCTGGGATCACCTCCTCACCAGCGTGATCTCATCTGTAAGAGGAACTGAATTAAACCATTGTCACAAAAAAATGTGAGCCCAGTGTTTCAGATGTAAGACATGTAAAAATCCGTATTTTTTTTTCCCCATGAGGAAAATGGAAGATAGGGACAAGGAAGGGCTCTAATTTCCCTACTTCACATACCGTATATTACTGCACTGTAACGTGTCATTGTCTGCAGGCCACTAGGAATCTGAGTTTATTTTTACTATTATTTATGACTGTTGCTGCACTAGCTTCTACACAGAAGTTATGTTGTTCAATTACAGACCCATTGTGCTCAGCACTCCAGGAACACAAAAAAAAACAGATTGTAAACTTCAGGGGTCAAGTCACCGCAAAGGAGTTTGAGAGCCTGCATCTACCTACTAGAGGTTCTTTTGAAGATTTCTGGCATTACTATCACTGTAAAGTATAACCTGACACACAATGAGTGGGATACTTGAAAAGCTTATGTGATACAATACACAGGAAGATGATGCTTTGCTATGTGTCTTATTCTTACTCCAGATTTCTGTAGCATCTGGCATTTCACAAACACTGATCAACTATGTCTGACATTTCCCTTATATAGGGAAGTGTTAGTAACCCCATGACGTGTGTGACAAAACTGAAATATGCAGGGACTGAGGACAGTATTTTCACACTTGGAAGTCAACATCCATATTGTGTCCATGGAGCTGACTGCGAGTCCCTGAAGATCCAGCTCTGGCTTCACTGATTTGAGCTGACTTAAGTCAGCTTCAGTCAGCTTTGGGGACTTCAACCTGCCGGGTATCTTGGGGACTTCAACCTGCCGGGTATCTGCTGGAAAAATAACACAGCAGAGAGCAGGTGGGCTAGGAGGTTCCTCGAGTGCATGGAAGATAACTTCCTGACACAACTGGTAGGGGAGCCTACCAGGGGAGGTGCCTTGCTAGACCTAGTGTTCACAAACAGAGAAGGACTAGTGGGAGATGTGGTGGTCGGAGGTCATCTTGGGTTTAGCGATCATGAAATGGTCAAGTTTTCAATTCGTAGCGATGTAAGGAGGGGGGTTAGCAAAACCTCCACCTTGGACTTCCAGAGGGCGGACTTTGCCTTGTTCAGAATGCTGGTTGAGAGAGTCCCTTGGGAGATAGTCCTGAAGGGCAAAGGGGTCCAGGAAGGCCGGATGCTCTTCAAGAAGGAAATCTTAAAGGCCCAGGAGCAGGCTGTCCCCAAGCGTCGCAAGTCTAAAGGGCCGGGAAAATGGCCAGCCTGGATGGACAAGGAAATTCTGATGGGACTTAGGAATAAAAGGAGGGTTTACCACCTTTGGAAGAAGGGACAGGCAACTCCGGAGGAGTACAGAGATCTCATTAGGTTATACAGAGAGAAAATTAGGAAGGCAAAAGCCCAGCTGGAGCTCAACTTGGCCAGTAACATTAAGGACAACAAAAAAAACTTTTATAAATACATCAACAAAAAGAAAGCCAGGGAGAATCTCCATCCCTTACTGGATGCTGGGGGGAAAGTTGCAACCAATGACGAGGAGAAGGCTGAGATACTTAATGCCTTCTTTGCCTCCGTCTTCAATAGTCAGACCAGCTGTCCCCAGGGTGCTCGGCCTCCTGAGCTGGAAGATAAGGATGGAGAGCAGAACAACCCACCCATAATCCAGGAGGAAGTAGTCAATGATCTGCTTCTGCACCTAGACACACATAAGTCTATGGGGCCGGATGGGATTCACCCAAGAGTACTCAGGGAGCTGGCGGGAGAGCTCACCAAGCCTCTCTCCATCATTTATCAACAGTCTTGGTCAACAGGGGAGGTACCAGATGACTGGAGGGTGGCTAATGTGCCTCCCATCTACAAGAAGGGTTGGAAGGAGGATCTGGGGAACTACAGGCCTGTCAGCCTGACCTCAATACCAGGAAAGATCACAGAGAGGATCATCTTGAGTGAGCTCTCACGGCAAGTGCAGGGCAGCCAGGGGATCAGGGCCAGCCAGCAGGGGTTTAGGAAAGGGAGGTCCTGCTTAACCAACCTGATCTCTTTCTATGACCATGTGACCCACCTTCTGGATGCGGGGAAGGCTGTGGATGTTGTCTATCTGGACTTTGGGAAGGCTTTTGACACCGTCCCCCATAGCATTCTCCTGGAGAAGCTGGCGAATCATGGCATAGACAAGTGTACTCTTCGCTGGGTTAAAAACTGGCTGGATGGCCGTGCCCAGAGAGTTGTGATTAATGGGGTGAAATCCTCTTGGTGGCCAGTCACCAGTGGTGTCCCTCAGGGCTCAGTTTTGGGGCCAGTTTTGTTTAATATCTTTATCAATGATCTGGATGAGGGGACTGAGTGCACCCTCAGTAAGTTTGCAGACGACACCAAACTAGGTGGGAGTGTTGATCTGCTTGAGGGTAGGAAGGCTCTACAGAGGGACCTGGACAGGCCGGATCGATGGGCCAAGGCCAACTGTATGAGGTTTAATAAGGCCAAGTGCCGGGTCCTGCATTTCGGTCACAACAATCCCAAGCAACGCGACAGGCTTGGGGAAGAGTGGCTGGAAAGCTGCCCGGCAGAAAAGGACCTGGGGGTGCTGGTGGATGGCCAGCTTAACATGAGCCAGCAGTGTGCCCAGGTGGCCAAGAAGGCCAACAGCATTCTGACTTGTATCAGGAATAGCGTGGTCAGCAGGCGTAGGGAAGTGATCGTGCCTCTGTACTCGGCACTGGTGAGGCCTCACCTCGAGTACTGTGTTCAGTTCTGGGCCCTGCTGTACAAGAGGGACACTGAAGTGCTGGAGCATGTCCAGAGGAGAGCTACCAGGCTGGTGAGGGGTCTGGAGACCAGGGCATATGAGGAGAGGCTGAGGGAGCTGGGCATGTTTAGCATGGAGAAGAGGAGGCTGAGGGGAGACCTCATTGCCCTCTACAACTACCTGAAAGGAGGTTGGAGAGAGGTGGGTGTTGGCCTCTTCTCCCAAGCAAATAATGACAGGTCCAGAGGAAATGGTCTGAAGTTGCATCAGGGGAGGTTTAGATTAGATATGAGGAAGAATTACTTTACTGAAAGAGTGGTCAGGCACTGGAACAGCCTGCCCAGGGAGGTGGTTGAGTCACCATCCCTAGAGGTGTTTAAGAAACGTCTAGATGTGGCACTTCAGGGCATGCTTTAGTGGCAGAGATTGTAGGGGGTTTTTTTGTGTGTGTATGGTTGGAGTCAATGATCTCTAAGGTGCTTTCCAACCATGAAGTTTCTATGATTCTATGAATACCACCTAGAAAAGTTCAAGCATTTGTTCTGACTGAGTTTGGCTGTTGGCCAGCGTGGCCAGAAGCTGGAGAATGCTGAGTAACCCCAGGCACAGGAGCTTGTAGGGTCTAGGGAAGAAGCGTTGAGGATGTGGAAACTTTAGGGACATTTCTGGCAAAGGAGAATATCTTGTACAAGAGAAAGGAAGATGGTCAGTGATGGGTAGTATGGCATTATTTGAGAAGGGAGGACAGAGCATGGCGCAGTAATGCTGCTGGACCAAAGGAGAAGGAGGCATGAGAGCATGGCACCATCCCACCCACAGTGGCAGGAGGGAGAGAGGAGACGATGAAAGGAGGTATTTGCCATTCCATCCAAGACAAAGGGCTACTAACCCTCAATCCTTTCCCCGACTTCAGCATGCTACCGGTGCCCCCTGTATTGGCGCTGTCATTCAGGCTCGAGCCTGTGCTCCTGCTGATTGTGCACAAGGGTACACTCCACTGTGGACTTCGGGTGAGCTCTGGGCCGCTCTGTCAGGAGAGAGACCAAGCCCTGTGTGCACAGTAAGGCTTTTGATCAACCAGCCCACATTGAACAGGCACAGCCCGGCCAAGATTCCTTTCAGTCATTTCTCCGCCAGCTACCACAAGCACAGCTCTTCCAAAGGGTGGTGCAGAGGTGTAGAACCTAAGGGTGCAATTTCATGGTCCATTTGATGTGACTGAGCCATCTGCTTAGTTGTTTTTTCCATTTTTTTCCCTGGTTTTCAGTTAGATCAATTCCTTAATCTGGCCTACTGTGCATCCACACAACATGGTGTGCTGGAACGAGGGAACGTGGCTGGAGTCAGAGAGCAAGAGGTAGAAATATCCCTTTAGATAACAGTCCAGACTTAGAATCATAGAATCTTCATGGTTGGAAAGGACCCTTAAGATCATCGAGTCCAACCAAACAACCTACAATCTCTGCCACTAGAGCATGCCCTGAAGTGCCACATCTAGACGTTTCTTAAACACCTCTAGGGATGGTGATGCAACCACCTCCCTGGGCAGGCTGTTCCAGTGCCTGACCACTCTTTCAGTAAAGTAATTCTTCCTCATATCTAACCTAAACCTCCCCTGCTGCAACTTCAGACCATTTCCTCTGGTCCTGTCATTATTCACTTGGGAGAAGAGGCCAACACCCACCTCTCTCCAACCTCCTTTCAGGTAGTTGTAGAGGGCAATGAGGTCTCCCCTCAGCCTCCTCTTCTCCAAGCTAAACATGCCCAGCTCCCTCAGCCTCTCCTCATATGACCTGGTCTCCAGACCCCTCACCAGCCTGGTAGCTCTCCTCTGGACACGCTCCAGCACTTCCATGTCCCTCTTGTACAGAGGGGCCCAGAACTGAACACAGTACTCGAGGTGAGGCCTCACCAGTGCCGAGTACAGAGGCACGATCACTTCCCTACGCCTGCTGACCACGCTATTCCTGATACAAATCAGAATGCTGTTGGCCTTCTTGGCCACCTGGGCATACTGCTGCCTCATGTTAAGCTGGCCGTCCACCAGCACCCCCAGGTCCTTTTCTGCCGGGCAGCTTTCCAGCCACTCTTCCCCAAGCCTGTCGCGTTGCTTGGGGTTGTTTTGACCAAAATGCAGGACCCGGCACTTGGCCTTATTAAACCTCATACAGTTGGCCTTGGCCCATCGATCCAGCGTGTCCAGGTCCCTCTGTAGAGCCTTCTACCCTCAAGCAGATCAACTCTCCCAAATGCAGAGCACACCCCAAATTCTTGTCTCTTTGTTGACTTGAGCGTGCTCAAAGCACTTGACAGTATTTTGACTCTTACTTTAACTCCAACAAGAACTGAGGGCCTCCTTCAGCTCACCCCCATAAGTCCCAAAGAGAGATGACAACTAGAAGAAAACCTTGCTTAAAAAATCACTTTATCCTAGTTTTCAACTAGTTGGTTATGATACACTTTTCTTTTTTTTTTTAAGACTTTAAACAAAATGTTCCCCTTTGGCTATGTTTGTCATTCCAATAAAGCCATTTTATCACACGAAAAGACAGCCCTAGGTCTGGTTTACAGCCAATATGCTGAAGGCTTCATGAACAGTTTTATCATCATTTAAATCAATTGACAATGCTGAACATTTTAAGAAAACAATGGGGAAATCATGTAGGATCCTTGCAGTAGATGAGTGCTCTGACCAGTACACAAGTTTTTTTACAGCCAAGTGGATCTTAACTGGTGACTGTTTCCTTTTGTCTTAGACTAGTAGGGAAGGACAAAATCTTGAGGGGGAAAAAAAAAGGTGTCATCAGTCTTCAATTTTTTTCTCGAATGACTATTAGTATGTTTCATATCTTATCTATCAACCATTTACAGTGTTGTGATAAGAAACCATTACCTTTGGAAGTGGTTACCTGTCACTTCACTGTGCAGAGATCCAAAGCACCCTTCTCATGGCAGGGCCCGAACTCATCTCACCTAAATTGTGGCATTTACCTAAACTACCTCCAAGCTGAGGCTAAATTGTCCTTCTGGTTGTTATCTTCTAACATTGACTACAGACAAAACTTAGGTCAAAAGCAATCCAAACAGGTATCTCACTGCAACACTTCCTTAGGGAGGAGGCACTGATGTCTCTGGGTACACTTTTTACTCTTTTTAAGCATCAGGCTGTTGTTTTTATGTGCTTGTATTAGGTAGACTAGATGTTACAACTTGGCGATAAAAAAAAAATCTGGGTTGGGAGAAGTATAAAACCCTGAGGAGACTGGGTAACTATTTTCTGGTGTAAAAAATTCATTTTAAAAAGAACTTTAGTCATCTGCAAAAACCTTGGCGAGTAGTTAGCATCATCTACACACTGGGACAGAGAGCCCAGAGTGTTATTCTTTTACTCCCACTTCTATCACTGACCATTTTTGTGCTCTTGGACAGGTGACTTCCCACTTCCATCTCCTCTCTCTCTACCCACCTTTTCTTCTGTCTGCCTAGATTATGAACTTTCTGCTACATGGACTGTGTTTTTATACAATAACCAGATTGGGCTCTTCAGAAGAATTGCCCTTTCCCAAGCCTCTTTCCCTAGAGGATGTAGGCAAAGAGGGCTGGTTGGAAACCTTCTTGGTAGTAACAGAGCAAGAGTTAGAGGGAACTCAGGACTGAAAGCTCTCCTGAAGGTGGCTCGGAGGCAAGGGAAGCTTCAGCTAAAGGTACTGGTAGAGGATTAGGGGCTTTTATTGCACAGCATCTCATATAGTCCCAATGGAACCTGTGCAGTAATGATCAGGAAGTGATCAAAAGCCACTGATCTGCAAAGAAAAAGTCAAGAAATGACTGACTTGTGAAGAGTGGCTCTACTAAGTCTTCAGACTCAATTAACACTTTTAGAGCCTACCATGGGACATATTAAGAAACCACACATGTACTCTGTGTGTGTCATGTACAGACTGAGGCATCACACCTGACCAGAGAAATTCCGTTTACATTAAGAGCTTTTACACCTCAGGCATTACTCTTTAAAGGAACAGAAATCTAACTTGCTGTCCCCTGAAATCTGCACAGTCTTAGTATAAACAGCTGTGGAGACTTCAGGTCTGTCTCCCAAATGTGAGTCCCCATCTCTTCTTATCTACAAGGTCAAGATAATGCCACCAGTTTTCCTTCCCCTCCAAAGCTATGCAAAATCTACACCTCTTTTCAGGCAGTCCAGACTTCAGATATTCAGGAACTGAAATGATAGATAATTTTAAAACACCCTGGGAGGTAGGTAGGAAGCTGCACTGACCTCAGAACTACAATAGGAAAGTCTAACGGCTGTGTTGACCAGTTTTGACAAGAACCTATAACACTTTACCTCGCAAATTGGTTTCAGTTCCCCAGGGACACTTCTGTCAAAGCTGAGTGCCACTTGCAAATAGGGACTGTTGCGTTGTCCTTGAAAAAGGCACATAAAAATACACTTCAAACTTTTATAAAGCCCTGCAGTTTACTCATGTTAATTATTGAAGGATTTATACATGATATTAGAATGACCATGATGATATGTGATCAGCAATTAATGAACTGCTCACCAACAAAAGACAGGTCCCTCATTCTAGCACAGCAGGAGAGGGGGGCACAGGCTTGATGGCCTGATGATATTTCTTCCAGACCTATTTTCTGTAATTCCGTTGTTATATGCCTCTGTCGCATATGAAAAATCTATGCATAAAGAACAGATCTATGAACATTTGCCCTCATTACAGTTGTCTTTTTAAAACAATTTTTTAAAAATGCCTAAAACAAGTTCCCTTGTTTACCATTCAGATTTTAAATTTGGCACTTACAGCACCATAATCTTACAGCTTGTCATCATAAATATGCTCATTTTATGACCATGCAGCAGAGTATCTGCATTAACATTGTACTGAAATGCGGTGATTCAATTTCTTCTCCTTTAGCACTAGTTTTCCTGTAAAAATGATCTAAAAATCACCTTGAATGTGTGTTTCCACCATTAGCAACCCACAATTCAAAAAAGAAGATAATACAAAGCACTTGAATTTTAAAATGTCGGTTTAATTTAATAGAAAAGCATGATATTTCTTATTAATATTCTATATGCCTAACTGTTCTAATAAGCAATCTGAGGCACTGCATGGGCAGTTAGGAAGAAAAAGCCTCACTATGCTGGATCCTTTGAAAGGAGTAAATTATTCTGGCATGCTCAAATTTTACATGATGCACTTAAGAGCTCATTTGTAAGAAGCTTTCTGCTCAGTGTTCAGTGAAACAGAAAAATTGTCATCAGAATCAGAGTAAAATAGTAGTATTTAGCATTACATAAGAAACTGTTATTATTGCATCAGCTTCTGGTCTTAATTACAATGTGTTTGTGAGAACAAACTTGTTTGTCGTTTGCTTATCCCACCTCCATCTCTTCCCATCCCTGTCTCCACTGTGACTGCCTTGACCTCTCTCCTTCCCTCTTCAGGAGATTTAATGGTGGGAGATTTGCCACAGGGCTGCAGTTTGTCCAAGGACTCTGGCATGCAATGCAGATGCAACTCCAGGAATGAAGTTGACATTTCACCTGTGAAAAGATCAAGGTGATTTCTGAAACTGGAATTATACTCTTTTTCTTATCTTTGCCTCTTATCAGAAGTTGCTGTGAATGACCAGGTGAAGTGGCATGGAACAAAGGAACCAATAAAAGAGAGTGAGGCACCAGCTTTCTCTCCAGAGGTAGCCAGGTTTTTACAGCATTGACACATACTAATCAACCATATGGACTTTACTCCTCTCTCAAGGAGTTATTGCCCATCTAGGATCAATAAAGAGTCCTGCCTACTGCCCTGGAGAGACAAAGCCAATCTTAGGCCAGTGACGTGTCTTTCTTCAAGTGCTGAAGTATTACATGGGTCTTAGATTGGCCATGGAAAAAGCTGAGGCTCCAACCCCAATAATCCATGAGCTTGGTTTGTGACGGAAGCAGGACAAGATAAACATGATCCTCACCTATTTCTTTTCAAAGCACTCCAGTATCTCCACCAGTCTCTTGAGGTAGTCACTGTATTTTCCTCTCATTGAGACTGCCTGGTCTGTCTTTGTAAGACTGGGCAGATGGCAGAGATGGAAAAGGAGTAACAGGCTGCCCAAATCACATCTTTTTGATTGGATTCAATGAAACATTTCCCTCTTAGTGCAGTGCTGTGGGATTTGGTGGTACAAGTTTCCCCTAGCATCTCCCATAGGGCACACACTGAACCATCTGAGTTCATCTGGCAAGACTTTAATTTCACAAGCCCAGTAAATTGAGGCATCCTTCTGTACTTGCTCAGTTGCACTCCTTACACATTGATTTCACCTCACAGGCATTCAGCTGGCAAAAGAAACAATCATCAGGACCGTGTCCTTTTGTAAATTAAAGAACCTGAATTCATATTTCTGGACCAGGGTGAAAAAGAAGAATATGGGACTGGCTCATTGAGTCCCGTTCCCTGCAACCTCAGATGACCACACAGTAATTATCCAGGCTTAAAGGGTGTGCCAAATTTCTCTCTAATGCCACAGGCCACAGAATACTCCCTAGCACCTTAAATCAGTTTTAAGCCGCAGTTACATAAGAGAGTGAGTATATCACCAGTGACCTAGAATAATGGCAAAAACCCACTTAAAAGTGGTTAAATAAAACTGGCAGCCAGGCTTTAACAGCTATGCAGAATAGGGCAAGGACAACTCTGACAACCTGATGGTGTCACCTAGGGAAAAATTCCTCTCTATCCCAAATCTGGTAATCAGTTTACTCACGAGTGCAGGACACAGCATACCTGAAGTATGCTACAGGACGTCAGTTCCCCTTGGTGTTAAATCCTGTTTATAGCTATGACCAATGACAAATGCATTAGAGAGAGACAAAAAGACAAAAAAAATAGCCAAACATTCATCAAAGGAGAAACTCAGTGGTCCTTATAGAGTGCAGATAAGCATTAGAAGCCCCAACATGGATTAATACAGCAGTAATGTATCCCAAACACAGAGCCCGTTAGGCCTCTTTCAGATCCCCTGGATAACTCGAGAATCACTGTCAGAAGAACACCTCCAATGACCTCTCCCAAACCTGATAGCTTCCCTCATTTTTTACTTCATATCTGCCTTACAGGAGCTGTGCTAATACCTGTCATGTCCACCTAATGTTTCCAACGGACATTTCTTAAGGGACACTCTACCCAATGCTTCACTTCCGTACAGGTAGATAAAGTCCCCTGTATTCTACCTATCTAACATAATCCATTATCTCTCAGAAGTAGCACTAAAAGGAGAGTAGGACTCTTATGCAAACAATAAAATACTCTGCTTAAATTTCCATTCCAGGTCAGAAAATATTAAATCAATCCAGGCAAAATAAGGAATAATCGAAAGATTAAAATAGGGAATAGTTAATAATTAAGCATAATAGTTATTTTTCTGGCTGGAGGGTTAAAATTACAATAGTCTGAGGAAGGATTTGAACTCAGCTCTGGAATATCTGAGGATTCTCTTCCAGCATCCAAGGCTGATGGATCTCTTCCAAAACCCCTCCAACATCTGAGGAGAAGCCCATGTCTATGGGTCCCAGGAACAGACAGTCATCAGCCTCTTACATCCCTAAGGATTCCTACTTGGGTTAAATACTTGATTTTACCTGGTATTAAACCCTTCTTAGTATTTACAGCTAGGTAGCTTGGGAAATCTCATCCAGCCTAATATCTTTTACAGCATTCTTATGCATCTCACCATTCTGCCAGATGACCGATGCAAGAACATGAGGCTGAACACAACAGTACCAGAGCTCAATGGTGCTAGTCCTCTGCAGCTGATTCAAGATCTGGTCAATAGTGGCTGCAGATGACTTATTGGTAGGGGAGTCTCAGAGATAAATGAGAAATCTGGAAGCCCAAACTGGCCTTAAGCAGAAGATCTGCACAACTTCTTCATCCACACAAATGGGTGTCCTTTTACAATACCAGATATGCTGGCAGCCGGTTTCCACAGAGCAGCCACAATCTGCAGCAGCCAAGTGAACTGACTGGAGGTTTCACCTGCCTACAGTTCACATTAAAATGCGTGGTGTTTTTTACGTTACATAGGTGATTTACAGACCAATGTCACCATTACTTTGTGCCGTGGAGGGCAATGCACCACTTGCTTCTACATCCGAGTACAGATAGCTTTGCCATTGCTGACAACTCTGCAGCGGAACGGGCAGTTTGTGAGCTGTGTCATTTATGAGCAGTGGCAGAAATTGAGGTCACTCTCATTACAGAAAAGAACCTTTAAAAGAGCACATCACTGTCCCATGGACAATGACACATACAAATGTTTTGCTGTTTACGGTGAGCAGAAAATATCACCTGTAGTGCTAATATTGTAGTGAAAATAATACAATACTGCTGGAAAAGAAAAATCCAGGATAATACAACCTCATCCATGGGTTTCATGCTCAATAAATCCACTGGAAATTAAACTCAGCTGACAACATTTCAACAAGTGTTCTAATTTCCTCATAACCAAGCACATTAACAACCCACCATATTCATTTTCAGTGGCTTCAGCTTCTCAGCCCAGCATATTGAAACAATTCAACACATCTGGGACTCAATTAATGTCACAAACAATTCCATACACTTAGAACGATCTTCTCACTTTGCATTACACAGAAGACAGTCCTCAGAGCAGTTAGCATTAAAATACCCCCACTTGTATAAGTCACCCTTGGAGCTGAAAGGAGCTATTATTAATTAGTGGCATATCCTCTGTGTTTATACAGCGCCATTTGTGTGCCTGGTACATGTGAATAAAGTCACTACCCCAAGGAGCTTATAGTTTAAATTATACAGATAGCTAACTACATCATTAGAAAGTTGTTGTAGATTTGAATCTAAAAAGGAGGCAGAGCAAGACAAAACCATGGGGAGTGAATACATCTGTTTTGCAAGGGAATCTGAGCTAGGATATGAGGTTATGCAAGGATATAAGCCGCTCTTTTAATACGTGTATCCGCTGTAACACAGAATTGGGTGAGGGTGGAGAGGGTTTTCACTAGATCAAACGCTGGGGAAATGTTTAAAGCTAGATCAAATAAAAGACCTGGGCACTGCAGCTTTTGGGTCTTGCCCCCTACAACATTATTTGGGCTACATCCAACAACTAGTTTATGTGGCTAAAGCAGGCAATGGTCACAAAGGTATATCTAAATTCCCGCACCAAGTCACTGCTCAACCCTGGACTTGCATTAAGAATCAAGTTGATGTGCCGTGTTTCCCAAATACCCAGATTTTGCAGCTCCTTCTGCCCACAGCCATGAGACGCTACCAGTGGCTCAGATAGATCATCAGGAAAAGCAAAGCCTGGAAATTATTTCCCACTCGTTTTTGCTTTCGTTCTTCGTTCCATAGCTTCCTTTCCACTTATCATCACACCCCTACTGCAGGGAGGCTTTGAGCCTTTCAGTAACAACTTCTTTTCCTCCAGCCTGTACAATGCTTTAGCTCTTTGAATCTGATTTGCATCACTCAGGAGTTAAGAAGCAATTCCTGCATCCATCCATGAGGTTATCTGCTGCAGCTAAAATCTTGAGAGTGTTTGATGCCTCTGTTCAGACTACTCAATTTAGTTTTCCCGTGAATCTATTTGTATTAACAAGCCCACTTTTATAGGACAGGTGGTCGTTTTCTTCCAGTATTGTTTTGGGTAATACCTTTTTCTCTCTGTAAAACAAACATCCTGCAAAGGAAGAACATAGGCTCCTTAGGCCCAAACAACCACGGTAACAACTTTGCATACAAACTTCAAGCCTAGCTGTATACATATGCATCTTGCTGCTCTGGAAGATTTCCAAGAGCAGACAGAGAGTGCCAGTAGAGGAATCTAACTTTTTAGAGGGCTACTATCCTGTTCCTACCCAGTAAACTGTAAAGTTTGGTCTTTGATCTATAGAAAGGTTGTTTGGGAGTACCACAATATTTTTGCCTTATGACCAACCTTAATTTCAGTGGCCAGTCCAGCCCAAACCACGACAATTATGGAAAACCCTGAGTTAATCCAGTGATATCCTCTTTCCCCAAATTGCTGCCTTTGCACATTTTTTAACCTTTCAGTTAATCTCTTGAAATGAAGTGTTTAGGAGAGGAGATTGGAGTATTTTGCTCACAAGCTAGTGGTGCTCATCGACAGAGCTTTAAACTAGGCTTGATGGAGAAGGGGGATAATATCAGGCTTGCCCGTGACAAGCTGTGGGACAACACGCCAAGGTTAGAGGGAGGGAGTGCTAGCAAGGGCCCGCAACCTGTTGTTCTGAGACATGCTGGCTGCAGTGCAGCACACTTGAAATCTTACAGAGATGAGCCAGGGACTCGTGAGGTATTCAAAGCCAAGAGGGAAACACCAGGGAAATACCTCAAAGGAATTAAGGGGCGTTCCTCTTAGAAGGTGACATGGCCAACAGCCCACCTGAAGTGCCTCCACAGCAATGCACACGGAATGGGCAAGAAGAAGGAGAAGCTGGAAGCCACCATGCTGCTAGAAAGCTACAACCTAGTTGCCGTTACTGAAACGGGGTGGGATGAATCCCATGACTTGGACCATGGCTATCAATGGCTACAGGCTGTTCAGAAGGGACAGGCAAGGAAGGAGGGGTGGAGGCGTTGCTCTCTACATCAAGAAATGGATAGAGTGTGAAGAGCTGTCTCTGAAGAATAGCCACGAGCAAGTTGAAAGCTTGTGGGTATGATTAAGAGACCGAGGCAAAAAAGGGAACCTTGTGGTTGGTGTCTACTACAGGCTGCCTGATTAAGGGGAGCCTATTGATGAAGCCTTCGTACTCCAGCTACAGGAGGCATCGTGCTTGCAGGCTCTCTCCTGCTGGGGCCCTTCAACCACCCCAACATCTGCTGGAAAAGTAACATAGTGAGCTGTAGACAATTCAGGAGACTCCTGGAGTGCATTGAGGATAACTTCTTAAGCCCTGTGATGTGGGCTGTGATGAGGATAACTTCTTAAGCTCTGTGTGTGAGGGATTGAGCTGCCCTGCCAAGAAGGACTTGGGGGAACTGGTGGATGAAAAGCTGGACATGAGCTGACAATGTGCGCTTGCAGCCCAGAAGGCCGACCATATCCTGGGTTGCATCAAAAAGAAGCGTGGCCAGCAGGTTGAGGGAGGTAATTCTGCCCCTCTACTCTGCTCTGGTGAGACGCCAGCTGGAGTACTGCATCCAGCCCTCAGCACAGGAAAGACATGAACCTGTTGAAGCAGGTCCAGAGGAGGGCCATGAAGATGATCAGAGGGCTGGAACACCTGTCTTGTGAGGACAGGCTGAGAGAGTTGGGGCTGTTCAGCCTGGAGAACAGAAGGCTCCGGGGAGACCTTATAGCAGCCTTCCAGTACTCAAAGGGGGCTTACAAGAAAGACGGGGACAAACATTTCAGCAGGGCCTGTTGACACAGGACAAGGTGTAATGGTTTTAAACTAAAAGAGGGTAGATTTAGACTAGACATAAGGAAGAAATTTTTCATGCTGAGGGTGGTGAAACACTGGCACAGGTTGCCCAGAGAGGTGGTAGGTGCCCCATCCCTGGAAACATTCAAGGTCATGTTGGACGAGGCTCTGAGCAACCTGGTCTACCTGAAGATGACCCTGCTCATTGCAGGAGAGTTAGACTAGATGACCTTTAGAAGTCTCTTCCAACCCAGACTATTCTATGATTCTACGATTGTTTGAGGCAGCCTTTACCATTATGCACCTAACAGCGTTTGTCAAGCATATTGAAAGTCCTCTATCGGTTGAATGTGTCATGCAGTAGTGAAGATATGCTATGAGAAAGCAAAGAGAAACACTCACTTCCGTTAGCCTTGTAACAAAAATACATGTGACATAAAACTTTCTTTTTTTAATTGTCAGTTTCTGTGCAATTTTCTGAAAAAAAAAAAAAATCATCCTTTACACAAAAAGTCTATTTTGTCGTTGAAAACGTATTTTGCAGATCAATAGATTGAAGGCTAAAGGAAAGTGATACAATCATCTTGTCTGATCTCCTGTACAAATCCATCTGAGGAATATCATTAGCCAAAAATCTTTGCATCAACCTTGTAACTTCTTTAGAAGTAATGACATTTTAGAATAACGTGGATTTAAACAGCTCAAATGATAAGAATCTACCATAGCCCCATTCATTATCTCTATTGTCAAAAATAGTCTTCATATTATACAGCATCAGCTTCCGCACTTTGTGTCACATAAGGATATTTTATTCTTTTCTAACCAATTACTCCCCATGAAAAATATTTTTCCCATGTAGGACTGTGCTCAAATCACCTTTCAGCTTTTTCTTGGGTAAGCAGAACAGATTGAGTTTTTTAGTTTCTCACAAGAAGGCACGTTTTCTGCACTATCCTGTGGCTGTTTTCTGAATTATTTATCAATTAAAAGAAAAATGCCAGCTTGCTTCGTCACATTGCCTTGTTTCTATCTGAATACCCTAGAAAATATTCATTGATAAGCATGAATGCTATTCTCTTTCTCTTAGGACAAACCAAAATGAAGATTACTTCTCAGCTTATGCTGGAAGAGAGTTGTTTTGATGTCCCTTGCTTATACTGTTATAAATAACCAGAAGTTTCAGTAACTGATGATTCTTTTTTGAGAACACAGATGAAAGCAGCTAGAAAATAACCCCAAACTTTTCTGAAAACCTCATTAACTTGGAAGTTGAATCTTGGGCTTCAAGAGCAGTCATCAGACCAAAATCTGTGTGTGAGAATTTATATATATATATATGTGTATATATATATGTATGTGGATGATAAACATACATACACACACACACACACATATACCACACACAGCTACTTTTTTTATATATATATATTTATATAAAGCTGTGGACCATATGTGGCCTCTGACTTTGTATACAGCCCACTAAGGAACTTTCAACTGCAGTCATCTTTGAAAGAACACAACTTGAATTTTTTCCAGCTGCACCAGGACCAACAGAAGTGTCTTGGCTCTCAGGAGGCCAATTCAAGTCCAAAATCACCGGCCCTCATCCATTCAGCCTGGAGAACCCTGATTTTCTGCATTGTGCTTTTTACCCAGGCCTTCAAACCAGCTGCTTTTGGGCGTCTTCCTGGTCACCAAGACCAAGGTGACTTTGTCTTCAAGAGGCGAGGAAGGAAAGGACACTCATTTGCAACAAAGCCTTACAGCCTGATGGTTTTATTTTGCAAAACCCCTTAAATCCACGAATAAAACCTGCAATTTCTATCACTACAAGCACTCCACTGTTCATAGGAGGAAGGATGAGAAGACACCTGGCTAGTCTTAGACAAAATTACATTGTCTGTAACTTTAGGAGGTTATATTACCACATATTTATTGTTTCTCCTCAATAGTTACAGATCCCTGTAACTTTAGCCTGAAGAGTATAATAAAATAGTAGGCTTAATTCTAATTTTAAGAAATCTAATGATACAATTCTATGTCCTTAAGTCTTCTTTGGAAAATAAATTTGTATAATCTACAGGTAAAATAGTTTTCAGATACTTAACTGTAAAAAGTGATTAGAACTTGCAAATACAGCAGGGCTGTTGCATACTAGACCCTAAAAAGTACAAGATGAGATACGCATTGGGAATATTTCTGATATAATGCAAATTCCACTGGAATGGACATAAGCTTCCCATTAACTTTAGGAGGGTTTTGGTCCAGTCCTTGATCCGTTCAATGCGGTTTCACACCAAAAAATGCTCAGTCTGCTTTGCTGTCCGTGAGGCACAGAGAAATACTTGGAGGTTCAGCACAAGATTTTTTTTCATAAAGAGAGATTGGAATAAGGGGGAAACGATGAAGGGAGGGAAGGGTAAATCTATAAAAATAGTTTATTTTCTGAGGCAAAATTCCACAGCGACCACAAACATCTCATTTATTTCAACTGACACCTTCTGAGTGGGTACACGGTTGCATATGTAACACTTTCCCATATTTTTCCCCCAGGACACAGTTTTGTTTATACTCCCAGTGCTGTGAATTTATAACTGAGGCATTGTTTGGGTTACTACATGTATTAGGAACTGTGTTTTCACAGGTGGCTTACCTTCCTTGCCAGATGTCTGTTTTTAACAGTGTCCTAATAACTACTGCATATGCTAACTTCATTCTGTATATTAAAAAATATTGCCTTGAAGGGATAAACCCTTTATTTTTAGGCTACTTTTTTAATCACTGAAATAACTTCTGAAAGTATGAACTGGATTCACCAGCACTTGCAAGCTGGAAATCAGCTATGACTCTCTTCCTGAAAAATGAATGCTTCTGTGCCACTGGACCTGCTAGGCAGGAGACATGAATTACTGGATTAAAATCCTGTTTGTGACAGACTGTAGTTCGTTTTGTAGCTGTATGCCTCCAAATCCCTTCTAGTCTTAGAAATCTATGATTCACCTTCCGAACAAGCTTCACATAACCATCACAATTATCAAACAAACCCCTAATTTCTTTCTTCAAAAGATTACAGTCTTGAAAACCAAAGGGAACAGACAATGCCTGGGGGTTGAAGAAAGAGCATATAAACAGCACAGATGGGCTTCAAAGATATTGTTGAGCAGCATTGCCAAATCCAAATATTTCAACACTATGAGTCAGGCACCAGAAAAGTCTTGAAATTTACTTACAATTCATGAGATGTGAAAAATAACTTATTTCAGTAACGCCTGCGTTATTGTGCAGGCACATTCGCTGCCCAACTGCCTGTCAGTTGTCCTCCCCCAACAGCTTTTGCATCCATTGGCTAATCTCAACTACGTTTGACGGAAGAGTGGAGAGCTGAATGGTGTTGACTCCTCATGAGATCTGTGGGTGGCTGGGTTGGGGGTGAAGCCCTCGCTAGTGGCTGCACGGGGAGGAAGGCAGGGATAACTGGGACCTTGTCTGCACTGACGAATTCACCCTCACCCGTGCAGCTCCTTACAGGCCACATGCAAGCCAACCAGGTCAGGGGTGGAAGCTACAGATATTGTATGGAGCTGGACATACAGGGGAGCAGGGGGATATTTGGGAAAACGTGAAGGATCTCATTCAAAGGGTAGAGGGAGAAAGCAAGCTAATGTAGGTGGACACCATGGGGTGTGAAGAAGGCCGTGGGTATTGTGGCAGTGGGGTATGACAGTACCCAAGAGCCAGGTGAAACTCCACAGCCACAGCAGGCTATCTATATTTTAATCACAGATGTCCACGATGTGGATATTAAGTACCAGACAGACTAAATGGGACTCATAAGCCCTTCCTCACAAAACTGTACCGAAGAGTTTAGTGCCCCTGCATCCTTCCCCTTGTTGCTGGATGCTGCTCCATTGCCCTCCCAGTGGTTGTCGCTCACCTGTGATTCACTAACACATTCACTATACATCCGTGAAAGTGCACCATAACTTGCTTCAAAGTAAAATAACTTGGCGAAGACCTAACGCTGAATTCAGGTAAAGTGGTCTGGCAGAGTGCTGGCAGAGACAGGAAACCTCCTCAAGCTGAGAAGTTACTCAAGCCAAGCCACTGTGAAGTAAATCCTGGAGATTTTCCTTACCAAATCACCAGTGATAACCCAGCAAGATCTTTGTTTCCAAATGCTGTTTTTTGCCATGCCTTACCCGATGAGACGTGTTTTCCCTCCATTTTCCTGGTGACAGCTATTGCCATTCAAGTTCACCACCTCCATCAGTCTGAATGAGGACCGTGTGCTCAGAGAATCTGAACTACTTCTCCTGGCCCCTCGCTGCAACAAATGGTGCACATCAGTGGAGAAGAAGCACCAGTTTCTGGTGGTGAAGTCCCCAGGCTACGAACAAATGAAGATTTGTCAACCTGGTGTCTTTCAGAAGCCCAGCTTTCTCACACCTATTGTGGTGTCCTGTTGCTTACTTTATTTTGACATAATTTGAGATTCTGCTTTCCAGAACATGGCTGTCTCAGGGTTTACATGTTCTTTGCTTTCTGTTCAAATGCAACCAGAAGTTTTTTATAGACATTTGAAGTGACCCCATATGATCATCTGGACAATTATCCTCCTTTACACATCATTGTTGCCAGATTGAACAAGCTCTAACACATGCGCTGGAAGTGAAGGCTTCCCTTTACTATTGCTGAGGCCTGTCAAAAGGATAGTTTAATAAAAACTGTATTTCTATCATGAAAACAAATAGAGTTTAAAAAGTTCAGCTGGAGTTCCTAGAGAAGCAGAGGCTCACTGACTGATTTTTCCAGCTGAGCAGCAAAGTAAAAGCATATGTCTAATAGCATTCAAGACCACAAGTAAAAGAATGGATTGTGATAATCTGATTTAAAAGCAGGAAATGTGGACTGGGTGGTCAGACATTACTAGACACTCAGTTGCCCTTGTCTGTCTTACAGGTTTGATGTATATATTTACATATTAATACCCATACTGTCACCACATCCACTCGTTTAGTCTCCCCTCTGTAGAAACCGATACTTTTCCTTAGAGTGGTGTTCTTAATATGACAGAATGAAGATTTCTCAGCAGTTTCAGCCTGTAGTCTAGGGCTGGCAGCTTAATCAGGAAATGTGATGTTGTTCCAGAGCCAATGGACCATGTTAGGAAGCATTCCGGGATTTCTCAGACTGTTTGAAGTCCAGCACTTTCTCAAAAGCTTCCGCCTTGTCACAGAGATTTTGGTACCGTATCAATATGGTTGGGTAAATGTGTGACAATGCTGGATCAAGATGAGGGCAAAGACCTACAGTTTTCTTTGCACAAATCAAACCAGCTGATGACTTAGAGAGAGAAACTTTCTAATGTCAGAGACAGGCTGAGATTACCCACTGGAAAGAAGAAACGAGCCCAACCGACAGAGCCTGTCCGGTGGAAAGGCTAACCAGACTGGCTGTCCAGTGGGGAGTCAGATTCAGAGAACAGCAGGACACAAAGAAAGCTAAAGAGAAGTGAGCATGAGTGTGTCACATGTAGGTAACCCCCAGGTGATGCCCCGCTGTCCTCCACAGGAGCTGGGTACTGACTGTGAGCCAAAACACAAGAGAAATCCAGGTGCCCTAGAAATACTAACTACAACAATCATAAGTCTGATGACACCGGCAAAGGATGGACAGGCAGCAGGGAGCGAGATTCGGTATCATCTTGGGCATAGTCCAGGCCCCACTGCATTCAGGGAGCTTTTGCCACGAATTTCATTAGTGATAGGTTTACTCCTAAGCATTGTCTTTTCCTATATTCTTATTACCTTAGTCAGCACTCTGCTCAAAACCACACAAGGCTGTTTTCTGCACTGAAAAAAAGTGTTACGAGCGATGAAATGGTAAAATAAACATTAGTTGTCTTGGCTCTCCTTCATAACACGTATTCCACTTCAACTTAGAAATTAAATTGGGCCACTCGGTGTGACTGTTCAAGCATCTTGCCCAGCCATCCATCTCCCAGCTGTGCAGTGTACCACTTGGACTTCGCTGCCAAATGTAAGCACTCAAATAATCCAAGCCAGGTGATTAGCATAAAGACTCTTTTAATTTGTATTACGGTATCAATATTTTTTTTAATGTATATGACGCTTAATTTATTCATTTCAGGACTGTATATTTGCAGGTTCCATGTCTCTGTTTAATAGATAAGTTTTATATATTTACTACATAAATAGCTTGGAAGCTGAGAGCCTCACAACGTGTGAGTGACAGAGCCAGGAATGAAATGTAAAGGTGCTCATTTACAATCATTAATTCATCCTCCAGCACGTGATGCTTTTGTTGTATTATAGAGCTAATATTTTCTCCTTCTAACCTTCCATACTTACCCCTTATTTACAACACTCATAATACCCTAGGATACTTTATTATTTTTAGATGACAAGATGTTTGAAAAGTTTTAACCTGTACTCTGTCATTGACTGTGTAGTAAACAAAGCTAAAACCATAAAAGAAAGGCAATCTAACTGTTATATGAGAGTTCTTTCAGAAGATTTTAGGTAAAAATTTTGCTTAATTGGAGGGGGTCTGAAAAACAGAGGACAAAGACTTACTGTGAAACCAACAAAACCTACATGATTTTGTTCTGCTGTACAATGTGAAATCTTTTCCTGTTTGTGTATGTGTATTTTGCAGTGCCTGCTTCAAATTTGTTTTCCTCTTTAGAAAAGTAAAATAATGAACAAATTATATTGCTCCATTTCAAGGAAGAAAACAACTAAGAAAAGACAAGTGGAACACTGGATTATATAAATAAAGGCAACTTTTACTGACAGTGTTCTGATCCAAATATTTATTTCCTAACTTATACAAAATTGATGCTTGTGGAGGTATTGGGCTAAAAAGGTTGGAAAATGAAATCTAGCTACCCACAGAGAACATATAGTACCAATGAAGCAATGAAAACTTCTTTGATTTGTGTAAGCAATGTCTTACGTATAATTTACAGAAATGAGATCTAGTGTCATATAGAAAATGATGTTTTAGAACAAGGTATCAGGAAAGAGGTCGCTACTTGTCTCTGCTGTGGGTGGAATGGGTCGCCCTTCACCCAGGTCCCCCCAGTGCATGGGGAGGCTTCACTTCCACAACTCCAAACGGGAAAGCTAACCATCACCATTGCCAGGCACCTCACCTGTTTGCTTGTCAGACAGGCACCTCTCTCCTCCAGGCTCCTACCCCAGCCAGTCTTCGCCACTTCGTAACAGACTTTCCACGCTACCGAGTTTGGCTGGATTCAGACCAGAGACCTACATGTAAGAGACTAAAAACAGAAGGAGGCTCTGTTCTACTAGAAATTTATTTAGCGATCAGATGGAAAACTTGGCTTCAGGAAAAAAAAAAAGCCTTAGATACCAGAAAGAGATGAGAAAGTCAGTCCTGGATAAAAGTAGTTCTAATTTTTAACATAAATGAAAGCGTTACTAAAGGTTTGTATATGAGTCATGCCAACTTCTATGTAGATGAGAACTGTAATGAAATGGTATCTCAGTCATTATAAATTTTGCTATTTACACAAAAGAGGAAAAAGAATGTTTCCTACTTCATTTTTCGCGTTTCCCTTCATATCTTGCATACTTATTAAAATGTAGGGTTTCAAGTACCCATAGAAAAAATAGAAACGTGCAGAGAGAATAACCACTAGAAAGAAAAAAAAGGAACCAAGTCCTATAACTGGATTTAAAATAATTCGGTCCTGTCTAAAGAGTCAAATCATGTTCTTTTTCCTCCCTACATAAAAGTTGCACTCATATTCACAACAATAGAAGAAGAAAAACACAGTTGCTTCATAACACTGGACATAGCTTTCCAGAAACAAGATAGCAACTACTCAGAAATGCTATGGAAAACATTACTCACATGGTAACTTGCTATTTACATTAAAGATAGTAGCCTTTAAAATTAATTAAAAATAAAAGCAAAAAAACCCCACCAGTTTTTAGTCATAGGACAGTTTTGTCTGTAATGTGGAGTCTCTGATCTTTGCTTTTTGTCCAGCATTTCTTTCAAGATATATATCTATATATACAGATATATATGTCTGAGAGAGACGTGTCAAAAGCTAAAGCATGTCTGGATGGACAGCCTGCAAATTTCATCTGAGACTACATTTGCAGTAGACAAACCCCCACAGAAAAAAATGCTGGAATGACACATTTTAATGAAATTACATTCCCTGTCCACGATCCAGAGAGGATCCATATAGAAACACCTAAACGCCTCAGTCCGTAGAAGCAGAGCTGACAGCAGCAGCGCGGGTTCCCCGGTGCTGTCAGGCTGAAGCATCCCAGCCCTCGTGGGATGCAGTGGTTTTCATCCCCGCGGAAGCTGCTGGGACGGGCACAGAGCAGGACCAGTGGTGGTGATGTGGAGAGCTGTCACCCTCTGTGTGGTCTGCAGACGGGATCCAAGTCCCTTGGCAGTCAGTGGAAGCCACTCCTGTTGATGCCAGGAGGAGCTGGACGAAGCCCCGGGCCAGCAGCAGGCTCCGAGGATGGGAGTGCAGGACGAGGCATCGCCGACTCTCCGATCCAGCCCCAGCACTGCCACCGCATCGCCCGGCGGGCTCTCAGTTCTCACCAGGATCTACAAAACAAGTCACTGCTGTCCTGCTTCTCCCGCGGGACGACGGCTGGACCGGCCAGGATCTGTTGAGCACCACAGCAGTTCTTATTCTCACACATGCAGGATGCTAGTGGGCACCCGGCTCCCATTCACAACCAGGAAAATCCAGCCAGAGGAGGTGCCCCTGAAGAGAGGAAAGGCTGGCTGTGCTTCCAGCAGCCAGCACTCGGCTCCCCCGCTCTCCATCGTAACTTGCCGAAAGCAGTGCAAATTCACTGGAAAAAGAACGTCCACATCGACAGGGTATGAATCCTTCCTTACGTACGAGAAGGGTGCAAGCATTTACCCGGCATCTCTATCAAATATCGTAGAAAAGGTTACACAAAAATATTTAAATATATGGATACAGATACATAGATGTTATACTTGCATAAAATATGTATACTCAAAACCCTTTGGGCAGTTTCACAGTTAGCTGAAAATGTATGCTTTAGAAATATGAACAATTTCCTACACTTTTCTAGTTTAAGTAGGAGGGGGGAGGGGAAAGAAGCATCAGCCTTATTAATACTGAATGCTAAGTGCACAAGTTTAGCTGTAGCTGTAGGGTTTTGAAGCAATTGATTTGACAGAACCTCCAAGCATAAACTCTGTTTTAAAAATCCACATTTATTCCCTAGATTGCTTATTGTTTCATGAAAATGAAAACCTACGTGTCCTGCTTGTATCAGCTAGATCTCCTGAGACCATCCAATTAAACCTCATAAGCTTGCCATACTTCAAGACAGGATTGTGTATTTACTGGGAGTACACATGAACCTTATTGCAGTATTTCTGTGTGATAATAGGAATTTATAACTTCTTGTATCTTGTATAATTTAACTTTAGAAATAAAAAACCTTAAATGACACCACAAGAAGCTCACAGTTCTGAGAAAATTAAAGTCAGTATGAAATTTTACTTACAGACCACATAATTTACACAGATTTACATAAATACAGAGATATTAAAATATTAAATCAAAGCTAATTAACAGAGGATAGAGTTTTACATGATAACATATTTTAATTCTAGTTACATTTTTGCAACTACTTTTAGTGTCATGAGATTATATAAATAATATATATACCTGTATATCCATAATATATATAAAGATATATATATATATCTATCTCTCCATCTTTTTTTTTTTTTTCTTCAAAAATAGGGCAATTTTATAACTGCAATGAGATGTGACAAGCAGTACACTTCTGGGGAATTATTGCATGCCTTGAGTGCATAAGGCAGAAGGAAGAGTATCTGACTTCAGACACTAAAGAAGTGGAATCATCAACCAGAAATGCACTGGAGTGATATGGAACATCTTATTGCTTTTATAAAACTCGAAATTATACACTCTTGTTGGTTGGTGGTTTGGTTTTTTTTTTTTCAAAGGCACAAAATAAAGGGGAAAGTAATATCTCTCTATTTAGTGGCGATCAACGATCAGTAAGCTCCAATACTGTTCACTGACACTCTTTATTGTCCTAAATCTATTCCCTGTGGTGCAATACTGTGCTGCAGTTGCATAAGGAGGTTAAACACAAAAGTTCATGCATCCTTTATTAGGGGGAAACAAAACAAAGCCAATTTCCTCACCCAGCAACAAGGAAGTAGCCATTAGCATCCGCTCATACCGGCTGGCGGCGAGAGTCAGCCATGGCTCCCCTCAAACCGCAACATGCACAAGCCCATTCGGTCGCAGGGACACTTGCCACACTAACCTCAGCTGGCGGAGCGGCTCCTTGAGCTGGGTGAGACACTACTTGCCTAAAACGCTGGAGGCGCGGATCCAAACTCAACAGCAGTTTCCCATCAGACCAGGCAAGATTGGAAAGGGGTAAAACTGGGGAACAGAAACACTGCCCTGACCCACTTGGGGGCTATTAGAGGATTATGGAGCACTTCTGCCACCCTCTTTCCCAGTTTTAAATTCACTCACAGCTGAGGGCCCCAGACCTCCTGCTGCGTGTGCCTGGGATTTTTCTAGCCTAACAGCCACCCTGGGAGGCAGAGGACTCCAGAGGGGGAAAAAGTGGATACAAAACATTTAAAACTGTGGACTATTACTATCTCCTTAGATCACTTTGAATGCTGGGATGGAAAGAAGAAAAGAAAAAAAAAAAGAAGAAAGCCCTCGAGATCACTTTTTCTTTGCTGTATTTTTCAGATGTTAATATGCACAGTAGAGGGCTGCCTCTGCTATGATACCACACAAGATGTTTCAAAGTTTGGATATGGCACTCTGTTAAGGCACCTTCAAGTAATGGTCATTGATTTAATCGCTAAGCAAAGCCGCATTTTCTGTACCCAACGCTGCTTCCTCCAACACACACAGTATTAGCAGCCACTCACACCTGCCATCCACAGACAAAAAACTCCTGGTGCATGCTAGGGAGAAACTACACCAGCCACTTCCGAAATAAATATTTGCCAGGGCTTACGAGCAGACATTTTGCACAACTGTGTGGTTTGTTCCCCAAAAGGGGAAAGGGGAGAAAATTAAGTGTTGTCTGTCCCTAACTGTCTACTAGATTAGGAGGGTTAAAATATATATCAGCCTAAAAAAAAGTAGAAGCCAGCTCTGTACTGCTGCAGGATTCCTTGCTGGGAGGCGAAGCCGTAAACGCAGGCATTCAGTGCGGGGTGCCTGGTGCAGAACTGGATTTGGTTCAGGACCAACAGGAGGTACAAGGACATCCTCCCCTGGGAGAGGACAGGCAAGTTACTGCACATCACCTCGCCCTGCCACACAGCACAGTTCTGGGTGTGGGTCTCAGGTTTTGTGGCACAGGGATGGGCATGGGGGGGGGCATGTGAAGACGAGGGGAGCCGAGGGGAGAGGAAAGCTCGGGCATCACTCTGTGCAGACAGCTCGCTCCATCCCCCCGGAGGTTGGAATGCTCAGCGCTGCAGCTGGGGGCTCGGGCCGTGGGGCCGGCCGGCGCTTGCAGTGAAGCCCAACTAAGGGTGGCCATTTCTACACAAAACAATATCCCGTCCTGGGAAGGGGCGAGAGAGGTGGGACAGGGGCACAGGTCCTAGCACAAAAGGAGAGAGACCAGGGTGCGCTGTCGCCCTGCTCCGAAGGGACAGGGGGTCCCAAGGCACCCGCCAGACCTGCCTCTCCCCCCACGCCACTCACCCACGCCCCAACCCCACGCCATGCAATGGTGACAAGGTGCAGCGGGAATCCCAGGAGAGTGGGATCGTCCCGGTCCCCAGGGTAACGATGTCCAGGGGAGAGGGATCCCCCACCCCTGGCCCTCTCCTCCAGGTGGACGACTTGGTATTTGGTAGCTGTGTGCAGCTTCTTCTCCAGTAAAAAGACGCATCCTTTCCTCGCACAGTCAATGAGAAACGCAATGTGATCTGTCATGCGCTTGGATCGTGGGCTTGTTCGTTCGTTTGAATTAGCAATGTTTTCTTCTTCTTCGGGGACTAGAATAATCACTCAGGTATTTACAAACACCAACCAGTGCCTTCACGAGGTCTCCCCCAAATCATCATGACAAAATCACCGTCTGCAAGAGCCCCGCACCAGCTGTGTCCAAACAAGCCCGTGCTTGCTGAGAGCTCGGGGCTGCCGAGGGAGAGGGGCGCTGGATCTCCAAGTCCTGGGGGGGTCTTCCCAGCCGGCTGTCTCTTCCTTGGGGTGCCTCTCCCTGCACCCCCATCCCAGGGTGCTGGCTGCCGCTATTGCTGCTGTGGGTGCAGTGGTCCCGTTCGTACTCCTCCTGAGCCTTTTGCATTTTCCGCTTCTTCATCTTCCTCTTGTGGATGTGGAAGGTGGTGAGGGAGAGGAGGATCAGGCAGAAGATGACGGTGACCAGGACAATTAAAACCACGGTGGATGAGAAGGACTGGAAGAGTTGACCCACTTGCGTGATGCAGGTGCTGCTGGTGTTTAAGGTGGCAGATGTCCTGTTCAGAAGACAAGGTGGCAGCGACAGCCTCAACTCCTTGGAGAGCTTGGCACTCATTGAGGAGGCTTCGGAAGATGAGGATCTTCCTCCCCTCTCTGAAGACGCCTAAATTTCAATCGGTGCCGGGCTGCTGGCGGGCGCTCGCTGGAAATGCCCGGGATGCCGCCGGCTCAGGCTCACGCTGGCTCCAAAGTGACAGAGCAGCCTGCGAAGGGAGCCGGACACATCAGCGCTCCGAGGCACCCACCCCGCGCCGCTCCCCTCTCCCCAAAACACCGCGCCGGCGGCTGCGGCAGCCTCCTCCCCGCGCCCCGCCACGGCAGCGCTCCCGGCGGACCCGGCGCCCTGCCGGGGCGGGGGTGGCAGAGGGGTGGCGGGACGGGGACGGGGCATCGCGCCGCCACACCGACTTCGCGAATTACTCGGCATCCCGGGCAGCGCCGCCCGCCCGCACACCCCAACTAGTTGCGGAGGGAAGGGATGGATGGAGGGAGGAAGGGAGGGTGGGAGGGAGGGAGCGGCCGCCCCGCATCCCGGCGGGGACAGGCTGCCGAAACCGGGCGGGAGGGGGGGGGGGGGTGGGGAGGGACGGACCTGTCCCGCGGTGCCGGTGCCCGCCCCGGAGCCCCTTACCTGCTCCGGCGGAGGCAGCGAAGGAGCGCCCGGGCGCCGCGGGCGCTGGGGGCTGCGGCAGCGCGGAGTGAGCGCGCAGAGCGGAGCCGGAGCCGCCGCCGCTTCGGGGAGCGCCGCCCGCAGCCTATAGCCTCCCCGGCCGGTGACGTCAGGCCCGGCGGCCACCGCCCCGCGCGGCCCCGCGGCGGCGGAGGGGGGGGGTGGGGGCGGCCCCCCCCCCCCCCCCCCCCCGCTCCGCCCCGGCACCGGCACCCGCCCCCCCCCGCCGCCCCCGAGCATCGCCCCTGTCCCCCGCCACCCCCCACCCCTCCCCTGCCCGCAGCCAACCCCCCCCCCCCAAACACACACACGCTCTTCGCATCCCCAGGTGCTGGGACCGTGAGATGCATGGACCTGTTGGAGCGGGTCCAGAGGAGGGCCACGAAGATGACCAGAGGGATGGAGCTATCTCCTGTGAGGACAGGCTGAGAGAGTTGGGGTTGTTCAGGCTGGACAAGAGAAGGCTCCGAGGAGACCTTATAATGGCCTTCCAATACCTGAAGGGGGCCTTTAACAAAGCTGGTGAGGGACTTTTTAAAAGGCATGTAGTGATAGGACGAGGGGTAATGGCTTCAAAATGAAAGAGGGTAGATATAGATTAGGTATCAGGAAGAAATTTTTCACTATGAGGGTGGTGAGGCACTGGCACAGGTTGCCCAGAGAAGCTGTGGATGCCCCATCCCTGGAAGTGTTCAAGGCCAGGCTGGATGGGGCTTTGAGCAGCCTGGTCTAGTGGGAGGTGTCCCTGCCCAGGGCAGGGGGTTGGACTAGATGATCTTTAAGCTCCCTTCCAGCACACAAACTATTCTATGATTCTAAGACTGGTCCATACCCCCTTTCCCCAAAATACCCCAACATTCTGGCCATCTCCAGCCCCTTCCCTCATGTCCCCATCCACACAGACATGCCATGGCCGGAGCGCCCACGTCTAATCACCCACGGCGCCTTCACCTCCCGCTGGCTGTGTGCGCCCATCGCCAGTCCACATTCGCATCAGCACCGTGCACCAAACGTCAGGTTCGGCATCAAAATCCCCCACTGCCATCGGAGCGCCCGTCTCTCCGCACAGCCAGTGCACACGTCTGTTTCCCGTGAGGTCGATGTGAACCTGTGGGAGCTAAGAAATGCCAAGGACCCTTGAGCCAAATTGTACCAGATACCACAGCTGCAGGGAATACTCGTAAAAACTTGCCTTACCAAGGCTAAGCGTATCGTGGGGCATTTCTTCAAGAATAAACGGATATGAACTGTCCATTAATACATTTAATCTAAAAATCAGACAATTTCTAAACATAAGAGAACCTATGATTTGAAAAATACTTCCAGTAGAGATAATGGGGCAAAATTAATAATTACCTTTAGGATGGAGCTCTTCACATTTCCAAAAGGAGCAAAGTGATGTGGTTCTGTACGGTAACATGGGACAAGAACTGAAGGCTTGGGACATTCCTTCAGTCACAAGCCGTGTCCTCTAGACTAACTCTGGGCACTGGGAGCAGAGTTACTGTAAAGCCCTAATGGGACTTTAAGGAAAAATACAAAGTGTCAGTCTTCTGTGGTGTCCTAAAGCCACCTGAAAAGCCTGGAGGAAAATCTGTACAAGATGAGCTCTGACATGAGTTGGGAAAATCTTCATTCAAGAATCCGTTAGATCTGTTGACCCCGATAGCCAAGAACATGTCTCAAAGGTGGGTAGGAGCTGGTAAGATGTGCATTTAAGCACTTTATTGTTTCAAGAGAGATTTCTTCTGTACTGCTTTTGTCTCTGATAAATGCACCGTAGCTTGTGAAATCTGGCCAGTGACTGTTAACTCTTTGATTGTTCTGGAAAAAGACTTACACCGCAGGGGATGAACCATGTTCAACCCTGCTGGGATAATCCCAATCATTTGCAAAGTGACTGCAACTTAAGGCTTCCTCTAAAACCAGAGGAATGGAGGTTCCCATTGCTCCTTCCCCTCTCCAGAATGATACGGTCTGATGCTTTAGAGGCGAGCTGCAGAGGCTGCACAGAGAGAGGAAAGAAGTTCAGTCCAGAACTGAAAGACAAGCCCTTGCCTGCTCATTTACCCACTGCTCCTCTCATTCAGCTCCCTCAGGTGCAGACCCAATGTCGCTACCGAAAACACACCTCCAGTATTCCTTGCACATACGTGCACCCCCTCTTGCACACCAGCCTCCATATCCTCGCTGGCGCTACCCCTGCACCCCTTTCTTCCTCCGTCTCCTTCTCCCACGCGCGCATCTGAGGTGGGCATTAACGTGTGCTCTGTGCTCTCTTGTTTTCTGCCTTACAGGAGAAAACAACCACCACAGGCTAAAACAGCAAAGCGACCTTCAGACTCTTCCCTCTTTCCTCTGACCGTTCTCTGCAAAGCAGCAGCTGGGGGGGGCTGCAAAAGAGGGTGGGACACATGGAGGCCACTTATCATGGCCCGTACCACTGGAGAACACCTCTGATCCCACTTGGAAGCAACAAAGGATGTGGTACGAACCAGTAGCACTGCGCTCCCTGACCGGGCTCCACCGCATCCTCCAGCCTAAACTGAAGGTGGGACAAGGATATCATTTGATCCCAAAAGCATGGGTGAGTTTGTGAAGTTGTAGAAACTGCTCTGACACTACCATTCAGAACTTACTAGATGATTAGAGGTATATATATATTTTTTCCAGGAGAAAAACCAACATAAGAATGGCCTTTTGCACAGAAAACAGCATTAACAGCTGTAACATAAGTTAAAGATATCTTAGGGTGTTAGCCCTATTTATAGCAGAAATAGCGAAATTGTAGATTGAATAAACTTCAAAGCCAAAAAATTTACTAACTCATGATGTGGTTATTGCAAAAGTTAAGAGATAGGACTACTTAGTTATTGCACTAGAATATTTGACAATGTCTTTAGGTTTTACGTGTCAGAAGAGGCAGCACAAAGCTACTAAAAGTTAAATTGCCTTAAATAAATTTAAAATCCTTCATGAGTTGTTTTCATCTGCTATCTTTCACCATCTGACCGCTTGCCTTCCTCATGTCCCAAGCTGCCTCTTGCTCTCTCTCCTGCCCCTGTCCCTCCTCATCCACTGTCACCCAGAGCAGTGAGCTGAAATGTCCAGAGTGATTCATACACATTTTCCATATCGCTTTCAAAATGCTACTCACGTTATTCCTTGCTTTTGGGATTAGCAAATAGTGAAATTGTGTCTTTTGTTTTATTCCACGCATAGGGTTTTCCTGAACTGTAGGGAGTGAAAGATGGGTCCGGGGAGTGGAGCAGGGCAGAGACCTCAGCAAATGTTTAACTCTTTCCCTGCTGCCTCAGCCCATTTTCTGTCTGTGTTCATGTACAATTTTGGAATATTTCTGCTTCAGCTAAAAGAAATGAAAAGCAGAGGCAGTTCTTGCTCTTGCTGGCAACTAATTTTACAATTTTTAATGAAAGAGAGAGTCAGAAGAGAAGCGTTGTGGAGAAGCGGGGAAATAACTGTAATGTAATTATATATACCTTGGCATTCTGGTTCATGCTGGCTGCCAGCCAACCAAAGTATTGGATTCAAATACCCATGATCACAATACAGGGAGTTTCAGAAATCGGGGTGGGGGGGAAATCTATACTGTTACGGACTGCTAGCTGTGCATCATTCCTTTCTCTGATTAACTGATATAATTAGATTTTAATATAAAAATACCTCCCAAAAAGTATATATTTCCAATAGATAATGTGCTCATGAAAAACCCTTCCTTTATTTAGCATGAAAATAAAGGACACGATATCTTCAAGAGTGCCCTCTTTCAAGAATAAATTGCTCATAAGTTATAGCGAATTTCCCCGTAGTATATATGCAGTATGACATTTACGGAGGTTAGGTTCCTTGCTGAAGTAGGATCGGCCGCTGTGTCATAGGGGATATTATATTAAGGGGACAGTTTTTGTATTTTACAACAATGTTTGTACTCATTACAACCTTGGTAACTCCCAGTTTTCTCTGGATTCACATTGTTAAGAAGCAGACAGCATACATATTTGCAAATCCCCCAAGTGGACTTTTGTACATTTTTTAATCTGTTAATTAGAGAAGTCATTCCTTCAGATGCTAATTCCTCAAACCCTGCATTAGAAGGGCCTTGTTCGCCAAGGCAGTTGCCTAATGAGATAACCTGCATGAGCAAAGACAGTTCATGTAAGTAAAGGTTTGACGGTTCAGGCCCTTGGCTATTAATGACCCTTCTTGAAAAAAAAAATTTATTGTCCCACCACTGTTTAAATTTAGCAGTTGGTTGCATATAGAATTATGCATGATCCCTTTTGCACCAAGATTGATGTCATCATGTGCCAGACAGACCAAGTACTCCATGAATGCCAATGATCCTCCTATTAATTTGCAGTCTCCCCACGGGATTAAGGCCATCTGCATAGAGCCTTTTAGGACTCTGCATACTCCCACTACTATAGATGAAGCCCAGTGATTTAAACATGGTCTGAAACCCTAACACTGTAAATAGAATGAATTTTAAAACCAAAATAAAGTAGATTTGTATTTCATATGCACTGGTAGGTCAGCTAAGATCCTGCACATGTAAACGCTCATCTTGCAAAGATCCTGGAAGTGTCTTTGAGAGGTTTTGATGGGAAACAGCTCGACTATGGCCGACAATGCTGCTTCCCAGGCTGCCCAGCTCAGAAGCAGATATTCTTGTTCTTTCTTTCTTTTCCCCACACCTTCTAGAAGAGGGTAGTCTGTGTGATGTGGGCTCACAATTACTTTGTTCTCAGGAGATGATTCCTTATGAAGCTTAAAGACAATTTTACATATTCAATTTCTATTCTTACTTTAGAAAAAAAATCTTTTCTTGTTCTGGTAAAGGAGAAACCTACCACATGGGATGGTGAGAAAAAAAAAAAAAAAGGATGTATGTGATGCTGACTGAGGAAGGTTACAAAGCTTTTGCTGAATTCAAGAGGGTGTTAAAAGGCACCAGGAGTAGAATATGGGTCCAGACTATGAAGAAGTAAATCGACAACATTGGGCATGCCTGACCGAGTGCACAGATCTTCAGTTTAATTATGACAACAGAATTCTAAATCTGCAACATACATACATCTACTAATGAGTGGCAGATCTGGGTAAAATTAATACAAAGGGAGGAAAGAAGGGCAGGATTTTATCTGTAATTGTGTATTAAAAGTGCTATTTATATTTTCATTACATAATACGTTTTGGAAAAGCAGAATCAGAGTAACGACCTTTCAGATTTAATCTTTTTGCACTTCTTAGTAGTTTACAGAGTTTTCAGAGAATTCAGAGGAGCACACTTTAATTATATTTTTTAAATAGAAAACATGGCTGGTGGTTGGCAAAATATAAACTGACCATACCAGTGGATGTCACTGAGGGAGAAAAAAGAAACTTGTATTGCTCAGTTAGACTGGAGAGAGGTTTAAGCATAAAAAGCCACAATTTAAATCTGATTTCATGTTAGCAGCCTCTCACCTGTTTCCCCTAATGCGGTTTGAATGCATTTCAGAGCTAATTCAACATATCATTCACTCCAGCCTTTAATATGGGATAAAGCACTTGTTCAGTCAAATTACATTTACGACAGGGTCAGACCCAGCCCCAGGGGGTGGGGGGTTTGTGCAGCATCAGGGCTGCATCCGCATCGCGTGATCCAGGGCACCTTCCCATCCCACCAGCGGGTGCTAAGGGGAGAGAAAGAAACAACTACACCTTCCACAGGTTATCCCATGGGCCGGGAAGAGAGCGGTCCTGATAGATGCTCGTATCATCCATACAGATGTTTAGACAAACTGGAACTGCAACAATGCGAAAGGGACCCACAGGATAACAGCCTGGTGGCTGCTGTCTGCAGACAGGAGGCTGGTAAAGAAGGGACTTGAATTTGGATCTTTCACCTCCAGGCAGCACGTGGCTCAGCCTGAGATGGGAGATTTTCTTGTTCATTCCATGCACATAACAACCATCCCGCTGCCCGTAACGTCCTGGCTTTGTTCCAGGCAGGAGATCTAAGAAAGCTGGGAAAGCATAATGGATGACAAAGCCATTTACCTCTAGCTCTACCAGAAAAAATCCATGCTCAGTCAACTCCAGACTCACTGCGCTCTTCATCAGCAAAGTACATAGCTCAAATTTTGCCCAGGGCCTTTTATAATTTTTTTTTTTTTTTTTAATCAACTACTGTGTGAAGAAGGAAGTTAGTAACACTCATTATTATTCTGTTCTGCTCTTATCTCCTGGGCCCTAGGAACCCAAGAGACCCCTGGTACATGAACTATCACAATAGTAAAGGAAATCCTGATACCAACTGCTGGAAATGCCTTTTTCTCATATTGTTGCATGGGTTCAAGCCTTCATGGGTAGCCCTGTTCTTTCAACTTCTCTGTCACCCTGCTTGTAGCCAGGATGTTAAATAAGTGACCATCCTCTTACAGAAATTTGAATTCATTTTAGAATTTTTACTTAATCATAAAAATAATTTTTACTAGATTTATACCACTGCAGTGTTTTTTTTTCTTCTGAGGCTGTAATTTGGGGGAGGGGGGAAGGAATATTAATTTTTAATTACAGTATCACCCCCAAACTTCTTAAGTGCAAAATTTCTTTATGGTCATATTTTCCAAACTAGGATCAGAAATGTGAAGGTCTTATTCTGCAAGGTCCCGTGCCTTGTATTCAAATCCAACCCAGGATACGACCACCTGCCCATAGCAAAGGTAAAACTAAATATGTCACTAATTGCCTGTCGGATTGGATCCAGCACCTTTCAGCAACAGCCCCTTGCAGGCATTTCTTCCCCCCCTTCCCAAAAACCCACGTGGCAAATGGAGCTTCCCCAGGCTGCAAAAGGGACGGTCCCTTCCATGGCGAGAGGCCTCCATCTTATGATTAATGATATGATCAGATTTTAAAAGAGAAAAGACTCTGACAGACAAACGAGTTCAAGGTTTCCGCTTTGTTGTTCCTGGCATTTACCTGATACCATGTAGGATGTGCTTGTGAATAGTCCATTTGTACAAAAATAGCATCATTCGTCTTAGAAGTGCTTATTTTTCCAGTGATATCAGCAAGCGAGCAGTTGTTTACTGTGTTTTCATTTTAAACTTGCTTCACCACAGAGTGTATTAGTCTCTCCTGGAGAACCATGTAATGTCTTATTACTGAACTCTCTGTTTTTCTCTCTCTGTGTCTCCTTCTGCTAAGTCTTGTTATGCTCTTCGCCATGTCATGTCTGAAATTAGACTGAAAACACTTTGGGAAAGCAACTGAATTGTCTGATTTTTATCAGGAGATGCTCTGAGAGAATATAAACCTGTCTCCAAAATAAAATGAAAACAACTGCAGCAGCAGCTGGAAATAAGGAGAAAATACCAATGCAATAAACACTCCATAAGAGTGACCACTTTTTTTAAAGCCTTACAAAAACATATTCGGATGTGGCAACATTCTTGCATGATAGCAGGAGGCTTTTTAACTATTTTGCACGTGCTCAAAGAAAGTATTGGTACCATAACTTTTCTCTGTGTACTTAGATAAGATGTGCCTGTAGCGTATAGAACTGGGAGGAATCCTGCATATTGCCATTCTTTCCTGCTAGCACCGCTTCCTACTTCTTACCTTCATAGCTCAGAAGTGAAAATTAGGTCTCTAAATCATTGCTACGACACAAATATTTTTGTTTGCCTTGAGGGGCCCAGGGGTACAGTTTAGCTAACCCACCTCTCACCACCTTTTTGGGTCACGCTGAAGTAGCATCAATGTGAAAAAGAGAAGCTCAGAAAGCAAAGGGAAGACTGAGTTTGCAGGACAGAAAACAAAAGAATAGGCAAAAGTGAGCATGAGAATGCATTTTGTAGAATAAAGAAGAGCAGGTGAAACATAGGAGATACAGCACAGAGGTGACAATTGTAGATAGCTATTATTTGGGGAGCAACACATAGCAGTGAGAAGAGAGATTACAGGAAATTGGAATTACATAACCGAAAATTATACAACATAAAAACATCATCTGTCATTTCAATCACAGACCTATAAGGACCTGATACGGAATGCAGTTTCAGCTGCTCTGGTTAGAGAGATATGTAATAATCCTTACGAGAATGCACATTTAAAAATTCTGTAAACTGTGATAGCATGAAAAAACACGAGAAATGCTATAGTATTTCTCATATATATAGATAAATATATCACCTGCCACTTTCACTCCTATGAAGTCCTTTCCAGCCTGTCATATTTAGCCCACAAGTTTGAGAAAGAGTTGGACATTTACCACAAAGCGTGTATTAAAGTATGTCATAAACTCTCAGGGACAGGTGCCAGGAGGACAGGATGTCTTCCTAATGACGGGAAATGTAGAAACATGGCTGAGAGAGAATAAGAACCTGTATTGCGTTTGGTCTTTTCTATGAAAAGAAGAATAGAGAGGAAGGGAAAGAAAAGAAACAAAAGGAAGGAAGAAAGGGAAGAAAGGAAAGGGAGGGGAGGGGAAGGGAAGGGAAGGGAAGGGAAGGGAAGGGAAGGGAAGGGAAGGGAAGGGAAGGGAAGGGAAAGGAAAGGAAAGGAAAGGAAAGGAAAGGAAAGGAAGGAAAGGAAAGGAAAGGAAAGGAAAGGAAAGGAAAGGAAAGGAAAGGAAAGGAAAGGAAGGGAAAGGAAAGGAAAGGAAAGGAAAGGAAAGGAAAGGAAAGGAAAGGAAAGGAAAGGAAAGGAAAGGAAAGGAAAGGAAAGGAAAGGAAAGGAAAGGAAAGGAAAGGAAAGGAAAGGAAAGGAAAGGAAAGGAAAGGAAGGGAAGGGAAGGGAGGAATACACTGTAACTTGTCTAATAAAGTGGTTAGGAGAGCCGGCAGTCTGGTTTATGAGCAAATTGATAGGTCATTAAAGAAGAATGAATTAAAGATCAGCCTGTAAAGTGCCAACATGGCACAGAACAAATGTTGTGAATTGCAACCTTGTTAGTACAGAAAACTAATGAGACAAATTGCACGACTAGGATTTATTCTCCACAGTTGTTAGATGTATAAAGATTGTGTGTGTGACTGTTGTATCCACAAAACATAGCACTGAGAAGTCACCTTGAAAGTGATCTTGTTTGTTGGAAGCATCAAATATTTTTTATTTTAGAATTGAGGCAAGTAGAAGGTAGGAAAGGAGGCTTTGTGTGTTTATGTGGGGGATCTGTTTCCTTGGAAAGACAGACTTTTAAGCAAGTATGGGTTTCTACAAAGATTCGCCAAGAACTTTGCACCTGTAGGCAAACAGACCACTGGCAGAGGATAGGATTTTTTACCGTGTACAGTCATGATGTCTTACAGAATGTCTGACCATTCTTTATGGGAAGACCATGCTTTCAGTTCTCAGGGCATCTTCAGTTTCTCACGGGACTGTATCTTGTGGTCTTCTGAATAACCCCTCATCACAATTTTTTAGTTTTTTTTTTTTCTCTTTCTTATGACATTTGATGACTGAGGAACAAAGTAACGGGATGCTGGCAGGGGGATGTTTTGAAGCTAAGCTACCTAGTTTGAGCCAATGAAATGATTAGTTTGCCTTTCCAGATTAAAACAGTCCTGGAAAAGGAGAAAATGAGGTTAACTGTCTGGTTCATGAAGGTGTCGTTGTGTTTCAACTGAACATATTTGTGTGCCTCATATCAGCCAAAATTTGTTCTGATTTTTAAAAAAAAAAATAATTTGACAAGTGGCTTTAACTTAATTTAGTGATCACGTACGGTATTTTCGCATTTAAAAAAAAAGTCTAATTAATAACAGCTGTCGTTTTAAAAAACAGCCACTTTAAAAAAGTACATTTCTCCATAGATTACCATAATGATTTTTAGTATGACTAGAATAGGACTCAACCTAAATAGTTAAATACTTCATTGCTTGATAGATTAAGCTTCATTTGAGCTGTTCCAGTCTATTATGCAGATTGTATCATATTAAACAAAATGTATTGATATATATTTAATTGGAAGATGACAGCATCTCCTATTAGCTACTTAAAGCCAGACCAACAGCTGAAAAATATTAGTATGAAAGCTATACAAACAAAAATCTTGCAAATCAAAAGAATCCTGCTTATTCGCTGAGATTTTACACTGAACACAATCTGTATCACTTCAACCCACAAATAACAATCATGTTAGTGAGAAATTAAAGCAAGGGACAAAGTCAGGACTACCATATTCTATTCCCAATTCAGCTACTGACTCACAGTGTGATTTTGCTCATTTACCACCTATAAAATGGAAAATGTGATAATGATAATGACAGGGATAATAATACCTACATAAAAGAAGTGCTAGGAGTCTTTATGTTTGGAGAGAGCTTTGAGATAGAGCTGCTATATAAACACAAAGCATAATTAACAAGGGACTATGAGCTTCTACAATTTGTACATTCTTTGGGTTTTTAAAATTAAAGACAGGTGAACTCTGTATATCTGAGAGACTGCAACTCCTCTGTTTTAAGAGCTTATTTGGGAAATCATTGTGTTTCACTGTTGCCATTACATTGTATTGGCCTCAGGCTTTTAAGAAAACTTAACTATTTGCCAGTTATTACCATGAGAAACTTTAAAGGCAGTTCAAAATAATCTCATCACTGTGACTACTGGCTATAGCTTGTCTTGTTTTATTCTCTTCGTTGTAGATATGTGTAACAACACATTTATATGAAGGGCAGGAGATCATGACCATGTGAACAAGGAGAAGTTCAGCGTTTTAGTGAAACCTGAATTCCTGAGGCATGGATGAACTTAGAGATTTTCTTATAATATAAATCTACCCTGCCAAAGTATCTGAAAATGTCAGAGTCACCCCAACAATCATTTTCCTGACCAGTTCTGATATCTACTCTGAGCACAGTGATATTCTTCTGCTTGTTGAATGCCTTTAAAAATAATGGATTGCATTATAAGAGTGTCCTGGTTTGAGGTAAAAAGCCTAAACCATGACAAAGAGAAACCTAGTAAAAACATGGATAAGATACTTTGGAAAGGTGAAGTCTCCCTTGCTGAAAGACAAATGAAGCACTAGCTTTGGAAAGATAATACAAGCAACCAAAGTTAAAAAAGAGTGAAATGCAAATGTACAGGATACAGAACTTTGGAGATCTGTCCACTGTATCCTTCCACAAAACAGGTCAAAGGCACCTGCAAAGGTACAACAGTCTCTTTCTTTTATATAATCGACTAGATTTTTTTAAAACAAATTAAATCAGCTGAAAAAAAAGAGCAGTCTGTAAGTAATCTTTGTGTGCAAACAAATGATTAGTGCAGAGGAGCAGCAAAAGCATCTTCTATTAATAGCTTGTTTTGTAGGAAAAAATTAGACAGGACTAGATTTGTGTAAAACTGACAGACTACGGGAGCATGAAGAGTGAAGTGATATTAAAAGTGTTTGTGTAAGCATAGAATATTCTGAAAGTTTTTCCAGTGTGTGACATTACAAATCTATTTATATTTTTCCTCAAAAACACGGCAAAATCTCAGATCATCATGGAATGGAAAACGTTTTAAATCAAGGCCATAAGAAAACTGCTTGATTCTTCTAAGCTAGTTACATTTCATTATCATTAATTATGTTAGGATGTTAAAAGTCCCAACAAGTCAATGTCACGATACTGAAACATTAAAGAGGCATCATACTCCACAAGAACATAATTCAATTAAAGAACCAGCGAGGTAAAGCAATTTAGTTAAGGCCACAGAAAAGGTCAGTGGAAGAAGAAGAGAAGTCCTTGATTGCAGCATCTGTGATGTAAACGCGGAGTATGAAGACTGCACTTAGAGTATAAATTGGTAGGCCAGCCCAAAACTGAAAGAGGCTATAAAGCTGTGGTTATTTTGCGACCAACCTAGCTGCCCTACCATGTTAGCTCTCATTGCCCCGCTCGCCTCTGGGTAGTCGGGTTGCTGGAGTGGCACCCTCCTCATTTCACAAGATTGGGTTGGATAGCAGAGCAGTCTCCACAAAGGCACATCTCCAGGCCAGTATTTAATATTTCAGAGATGGAGAACAGTTAGCTGGTGACAGGGAATAAACGCATAGGGTCCCACGGAGAGTCGTAGGGAAGGAAGAACAGGATGGGCAGCTAGCACAGAACAAGGTGTTGCAAGATTTCTCCCTGCTGAAAGATTTCACTTAGTGACAGAGAGAGTCCAAAAAAAGCTCACATTTATGTAGAAGGGAACACACATAGATGGATGCAGCTTTCCTCTTTTAAAAAAAATAATTAATAAATCCACATACTATTGGGCAATGACCATGTGTAAATGGAATAACAAAGATCAGGAGGAAATGTATTTTATGGAGATGTCATTCTGTGGCTGCCTGTTGTAGTCTGTACCAAACATCCGTATGAACTGCTCAGCACCAGTCTTAGCGACAGGCTAGATATTGCATGGATAGGGTTGTTTTTCTGTTCTTAATTGAGCAGAAAGTACTGCATGTCTCTGATTTGTTAGCTACATTACTGGGGAGCAGGATCTCGGGAGAGCTTTCTGAGGACACCAAATGCAATAAACCCAGACAGAACTGCTGTAAAACATGAAATGTAGAAACACATAACTTCTGTGGATGGAAAAGAGCTGTTCATGACATTGTCCTAAACATAATGTTTGCCAGGATTTTTACCCGTGGATCAATGAGGACTGTGGGAACACACAAAGATCCCTGATCCATAGTGTTAAGAGCAGCAATTCCCTTATTTGTACCTGAGACAGGAGTTCACAACATTTGCTCCTCAGAACCCCTTTGCCATTTTTGTTTTTCTGCATTAAAATCACTTTGATGGCTATTTCTTGTAACAACAAGGAAACCATTCCTTTGCTTCCAGAGGTGATCCAGAAACACAGAGAATTGTTGCAATGAAGGCAACAGAGGCTGCTGTTAGGCCATGTCCGATGATTGTTTCATGCTGTATTGATCTTGGCACTGCTCCTCTCAGCTCAGAAAATGGCAGAATCCCTTTTTTTCAGCCTCACTTTGCCATGACCCTCCTTGTCTGAGAAAAGCTGAGTAGAAGGCACAGAAGCATCAGTGTCAATGGAGCAGGTTTGTTTGTGAAGATGGCTGGGCAGCATCCAAACAACCATAGTCAATATTTTGAGAAAAAAGCCTTACACGAGATTCATCATCCCTTCTTTCTACCCGGGCTGGTGCTTTCCTTTTATGTTATCACAGCCCAGTCACTATTGCTCTCCACGCTGCAAACCTCATTCACCTTCCTCCTAGTGTCTTCAGCAGGCAGCTGACCTGACTTCTCCTGTCCCCCTTTTCAGTGCCACTGCCGAGTCTCCGTGAGAGTTTCCAGGCTCTGTGTCTGAGCCCAAATCCCTGCAGTGTGAATGGGAGGGCTGTGTAGGCTGCATGTGTCCATCACTGAATCTCATACATGCTCCAGCGACAATCTCTCCACTCTGAAAATTTTGTATCTGAAGCCTTGGGTACATTCAGATTTGTTGAGCTGTAGAGGAATAAGGTCTGTGATTTCAAGGCAGTGGGGTCGGATTAAATTACACTGGGGCATACAATCCATTCAAATGGCATAGATGCAGTCATGGGAATGTTAACTGTTTTTCCAGATGAACAATGCATACATGGTATTTTATATATGGCCTGGTGTAGGCCTGTATGAAGATGTGCTGAAATGCCCATATCCAAAAGAAAGCATTGAAAGCATTAGGTACACAATTTCGGACTCCCTTCATGGCCAGCTGAAATGCTTTCTTAGCCACTTCTCGGGTATCGATGCCAGCTGCCTGGGGGGCTGCCGAGCCTCCAGTGCAGTGCTGCTTTTGCACTTTTAATTACCATTGCCACTACAGAAAAGTCATTTGGCATACTTCTACAAAAATGACTAAGGACTCCAAGGATGTTCACTCACTTGTTCTTCAACTCTAACAACTTTCTTCATTCTCTGAAAACTAAGTTACTTCTCCTCTTTCTAGCTTTTTGCAAAAGTGTTCTGATGATCTGTTTGGGCTTGGGGTTTCTTCCCTCAGTGTACATACCGAGTGACGCCTCTGGATTCCGAGCTGCTTCCCTGCAACAAGATCGAGGTTTTAAATGAGCAAATGAACACAGTTTGCACCACCGTATTCTGGTCTCCCCATCTTGCTTTGCACTGCCTGCTCATCCCTCATATCTTAAACATACGGCAGTTTTCTCAGCATCTTCGACTTACTTCCTTTACGGATGGTATTTCTCAGGTTGTCAGTTCCACATCATCTCCAAATCCACACATCTTGTTCTACATTTCCTTCTGTAAGATAACTGCTATCTCCTATATATAGCAGAAACAGAACGGGCTCAACATATTCCCACTTGTCACTCTTATCCCACTGTCTCTCTCTACCCTTCTGCCCCATTTACCGTCTCTGGTTCCTGCTAGCAAACCAGCTGAGCGTTTCAACATCAGTGTTTGTTTGTTATCCTTACAGATGATTGTCTCAGTGGGCATCGAAGGCTGTCCAGAAGTCCTTGTGAAGGATGCCCACACACTCACCCTGTTCTGTTCTCACTTTCTCCTCCTGGGAGAGATTAATCAAGATGGCTAAGTCTGAACTTCTTTCATCTGCCTGTGCTGAGAGTCTCTAACTGATCTGTGTCTGTCCAAGTGTTCTCTATTTGTCCCTCACCAGCTTTCCCGAGTCTTAGAATGAAAGCCAGAAAAAGGGTCTGTAGTTTACCACTTCTTTTGAACTTTTTTTCATTGGAGAAGCCAAAGTAGATATCTCTGTTCTCTAAGTGCAGTAGGCTCAATCTTCAGCTGGCATCAGATCAATAGAGCTGCACTCTTTTTAGCCCAGTGAGAGTTTTCTGTGTCCTCGGCTTCTCGTACACCTGTCGCTGTGTAGCCTGAGATCTGTGAAGAGCTCATAGCACTTTGACAAGGTACCACTTGTTAATGAGCGTACACATGCTCCTTGACGAGCTGAACACCAACACGCACCAGCTTCGGTTCTGTGAAGGTGGTTTAAGTTACATTTTAAGTTAATACATTTTTTTGATTCTACAGACAGGGAGGGCTAAGAGCATGTACACACACACTTATGAAGCCTCAGCAGATGAACGGTAATTTATTAAGTGGCAGGACCCAATCACATTCAATTAGTGCCTGTACTTTATAAGCAAAGTACACTGTCTCTTCTATTTCCATTCAGAAATTTAAGTCCTGTACCAAAGTGCCCTTTGGAGTTCTGGTTGGTTCTGGCTGCGTTTCTAATCCTTCAGTCTTCATAGATTTTAACCAGTGCAGGCTTCTTGAAGCACACGGGGCAGACAGCATGAATCCTCTGTTTTGCTTTATTTTTAATATACTGTTCTCATACAGTTTTCTTAGTAAAATCTTTTACCTTTGGGCACTGGAAGATGCAAATGAACCCTCTCTCTGAAGTGCCAAAGTCTATGCTTGACTGTAATGCAGAGGCGACAGGAACGTGGCAAGCGCCTTGGTTTCCTTTTCTGTCTACAAATGTAAAAAAATTCACAGGTGATTGTCTACAATGGAATTACAAAACGTGTTCACTTTGTGTCAATTAATGTGCGTACTTAGATTATAGGGTTTTTCCTGTTGTAGATGAGGCCTTATTTTTCTCCTAGGAAATGTTAGGAAGGCTCCCGATAATACACAGGAACCCTTCTCTGCACCTGCTTCTCCCAAGTGCAGTCTGAAGGAGATTGCTTGGGAAACATACATGGTCACATTTTGGATGGCCACAGAATATACTGTAAATAGGATCTCCATCACGGTGGGAATGCAAGTCAGACCATACCGCATGGGCAGAGCGAGGGAGAGAGACACTTTTTTGGCATCTCCAAGTTTGACCTTGCCAGAGACAACCTTGGTTTCAGGCGTCCCAGTGTGAGACCCGGCTGCTCGGAGCAGAGCCTGGGCACCGCCTGTAGCTACACCAGAGGGACAAATGGTCGAATGACTGCTGGCCCAGCTCAGGCTAGCATTTCCAGGAATTTTATGCTATGGACCATTTACTATATACCAGGCTACAGAACTTTCACCTTCCTTGTTCTGGGAGCAACATTAATTCTCTTGGTAATGATCCGGTTCAATTTCTGATAGTCATTTTACCTGAAACATGTTTTGGCTCTGTTCTAGTCACTGGCCTCTATTAGATTTCTGAGGTTTGATGTCATTTACCGGGAAATGTAATCCTGTCAGGAGACCATGCTGCCTGTTGATTTTCCCTAAAGAATTTTTGGGGTCTCCCCCTACACAGCTGTTTTCTTAATTGGTTGAACCAATGTCTGTGTCTGTGGAACCTGAAATATTTTACCACTTCTCTTTCCACTTCTGAAGATAATTTGGAAGTTACTTCTAAAAATTCATTTTATAAGCTGCTGTTACGTTAAGATATATCCGGTTTTATGCATTATTGTTTATAACCTCTTTGGAAGCTTAAACTTCAATATATTTGGTGACCAAAATGCATTTCTTCCTGCTTATAAAATACATATTGTTTTACGATGCTAGGATTAGTCACATCTGTTGTGCTCTAAGCAACTTAGCAAAATTAAAGGAGGAAGCAGATTTTTATTTGCACAAGAAGTATTTCCAGAGCTATAACAGTTAATGCTAACAACATTAGCAGGGGGGGATGTTAAATGTCATGTCTTAAAACAATCTAGCTTTCAGAGATTAGAATAATACCAAATGTGTGGGCCATATGATCTGCCTACTGCATAGTTTATGATGCTTACATCTGAATCACCTGGTACCACCGACTGCAGGAGACTGACAATAGATCTGATCCCCCTTCCCAGCTTTTGTGAGGATCCAACTAATTCTTTAGAGAAAGTAGTACATGCCAAAAAAAAACCAACAGAAGTGCAAGCAACTTCTGTTCTTGTTGCACTTAGCGCCCTATGCTGCAGTACAATCCACTGAGCTGGATGTCCGCTGGCACAAGTGGCCCAGAAAAAACTCTGAAGCAGATGGTCAGATCAAGGTAGGGTCTGTGTACGACTCTGTTTCTGCCTGTAAGATTATTTTGCAAGGATACCTTTGGTTAACATGCCCTGTGGTAGCAAAGAGGGTTTATTTCTGATTTGGGAGGAGACCTTTGAACTGCCAATTGATAATGCAAAGGAAATGGTATAGCCAGTTAGTTAGCTCCTTTTGACATTGATTTCAGCACAGAGGAAAATATCGGGGTGTGATCAGGCAAAAATTAGAGCCTGAACTCAGATTTTGCTTTGATCTTCCTTTGATCTTACATTTACCAGGAAAAATGAACTCGCTTGCATTTAGGGTTTGACAGCAGAACGATGAAACAGACACAACAGAGGTAGACAACACATTGTATTGATTCAACTTAAGCAATTCAATTCAGAGAAATATATATAGATATATACATAATTGTAAATAGAAATAAACATATGTAATTTGAAAGGCCATGGACACAAAAAATAGTATTTTCTAATATTTTCGAAAGCCAAGGTTCTAGTCTGTCTTGGTTCATAGTCAGTCATCTCTTTGGATAACATTGTGGCACTGGCTACTTTCTTTAGCTGTATACCCTGTCCTTCCCACATCAGGATGCAACTGAGCAAGATGTAAATCCACTTCTGCACAATCAAACTTCATAACGCAAAGTAAAGTCATCACTTCTCCATCCTAGCTAAAGCTACTGTTAAGTGTGGCTTTTCACCCTGAGATTATCAGTGAGCTCAGTAGTGGCTAACTGCATTTTTTGCTGTTACAGTTCTCATTTTGTGGGGCACTGGAAAGGAAAAATAATTATAGAATCACAGAATCATAGAATGGTTTTGGTTAGAAGGGACTTTAAAGATCACCTTGTTCCAACCCCCCTGCCGTGGGCCGAAACACCTCCCACTAGACCAGGCTGCTCAAAAGCCCCATCCAGCCTGGCCTTGAACACTTCCAGGGATGGGGCATCCACAGCTTCCCTGGGCAACCTGTTACAGTGCCTCACCACCATCACAGTAAAGAATTTCTTCCTGATATCTAATCTAAATCTCTCGTCTTTCAGTTTAAAACCATTACCCCCTGCCCTATCGCTCCACTCCCTGATAAAGAATCCCACCCCATCTTTCCTGTAGGTCCCCTTTAGGTACAGGAAGGCTGCTATAAGGTCTCCCCAGAGCCTTCTCTTCTCTAGGCTGAACAACCTCAACTCTCTCAGCCTGTCCTCATTTTCATGGAATCCGCTGGACCAGTTCCAATAGGTCCATGTTCAGTAATAACAGTATATTTTTTCCAAGTTGGATGTGAAGTAAATGAAAACCCATGGTTCAGAGAACGTTTGGTCATGTCTAGAACCCACAATCTCAAAACAAAACATGACGTATTCGCAGATACAGAATCTCAATAAAACCAAAGCCCTTGTCCTTTCCCAGCTGCAGCTTGCACAGCTGTGGACACCAATGCAAAGGTCTACTCAGCACCACCAAGTAAGAGCAACAACAAAACAGATGGCTGAGTTACTTACACCACAAGTTATTTTTTGGGGTAAACCTAGTTTTCCAAAGTAAATTTTGTCTTTTCAGGTGAGTACTCAGATGAGTCCATAACATCCCAGATTAGGATGGGTGAACTTGCCCTCCAGGCCTTTTAACATTTCTCTTAGGAGACAATAAATGTGTTCTTCTAAATGCATTAAAGCACGTACCAGTTCAAACCAGTCCAGGGAGTCAACCGTACCTCTTAGACACCTTCACTTCCCTACCTCAAGGCAACCTTACTTTACTTTTTAAATGGCTGAGCTAAGATCTTACACCAAAAATGAGGTTGTATTTGCAGATGTCTGGTAGTGGTCAAATGTACAGTGTAGCACAGGAACTGAAAAATCAGTTTTATTGCTCATGTGGTAACAAGAGTCAAAGTAATGTCAGGAGCACTGCTTAATTTACCTTTCAAGCTTGGGCACCACTGCCGAATATGTCAGGAAGAAATTATGGGGCAATTCTAGCAGTGTTTAAACTAAGCATATTCTGATCATTTATAGCTGCATCTTCTGCTATAGGCACATAGGCATAAGACATTCAAGCTCTGGTAGCACATCTTTTGGGGACCTTTGGCACTTCACCTGACAGCAGTCAATCAGTCATGACAAACTGAAATCAGAGACACTAAGGTGACAACCACAATACAACTCTTATCTCCTGGATTCTCTGAAAGCTGCGGTAACATTCATTGTAAGTTATTTTGCAAAGTCTTGAGGTTTAGAAGCAGCAGGGATGGCCACACTGTACCACATCTCCTGCACCATCATGTAGATGGAATCACACACCACACGTGGAAGAGCTAAAGAATGGAAGGAGTCAACTACTCCCTTATCTGCTCTTCTCCCAGCACTGAACAGAAAAGAAAATGTGGCACTGTCTCAGCATTCATAAAAGGAAGAAGAAAAATCTTTCTAATTACAATGCTTTACATTTACCTTCTAACCCTGGCAAAAACAATAGAAAAAGTCTTAAGAAATAGTCACTTCATTTGCAGAGAATAATGCAATGATGAGCAATAAGGGACAAGATTTATAAAGAATAGATCTTGCCTGACAAAGGCAACACTTCTTTATGGAATTACCAAATTAATGGATGAATGGAACAGAATAAATGTAATACTCTTGGATTTCAGCCATATTTCTTTGAACAATTGGTCTGATCATCCTCTCTCTCAAAGCCAAGTAGCTACACTGACATAAAACTGGAGAGCATGAGAATAGAAGGTTGCTTCCTACGTTTCACAAAAAAAAAATCTGAAAGAGCTCAAATGAACCTGCTTGTGAAAAAAAAAAAATCTCACTTGTCTGAAGTCTAGAAGAAAGACCAAAATAAGGCTAATAAACACATGGCAGAGTACCGGTTTATAGGGAAGACAGGTAAATATTTAAGGATCAGTCTTAGGTCTTGCCTTATATAATACTTCAGTAATGAGCTAGAAAGAGGAGTGAACAGCACAGTAATGAAATTCACGGGTGATACTAAATTGAGAAGAGACAAGAAAAACAGGACGGCTGGAGAAACAGGACAGAGGGATTAGAGTAATTAGGAACACCGGCCAAAAATCACAAAACAAGAATCACCTTGTAAAAATGCAGTGAAGAACATCAGCACAAGAGAAGGGGGAAATTAGCATGGAAGATGGTTTCTATGAGAGGGAGGGTTTTGGATGACAGAAACTTGATAAGGACTAAGAGGATAAAACCCAGCAAGTTACTTCCAAGCTTCTAAGAGATGTGGCGGTAGAAAAGGTCAATGTAAGTTGTATGTGCGTGTGCAGAGATGCAGCAACACAGAGCAGCAAGAATCACTCTCTGCAAGACTGAGGTGTAACGTGGGGGATATTTCTTCATTTTTAGTCAGATTTTCACAGATCATAGAATGATTTGGGTTAGAAGGGACCTTAAAGATCATGTAGTTCCAAACTCTCTTTCAGTTTGAAGCCACTACCCCTCGTTCTATCACTACATGCACTTGTAAAAAGTCCCTCTCCAGCTTTCTTGTAGGTCACTGTAAGGTCTCCCCAGAGCATTCTTTTCTCCAGGCTGAACAACTCCAACTCTCTCAGCCTGTCCTCACAGAAGAGATGCTCCATCCCTCTGATCACCTTTGTGGCCCTCCTCTGGACCCACTCCAACAGGTCCATGTCCTTCTTGTGCTGAGGGCCCCAGAGCTGGATGCATTAATCCGGGTGGGGTCTCACGAGAGCAGAGTAGAGGGGTAGAATCACCTCCCTCAACCTGCTGGCCACGCTTCTTTTGATGCAGCTCAGGATAAGGTTCAGGGGAGTTCAAAGAACCACAGCACAAATGAGAGCACTAGAGGAGCTAGTTCCCAAGGAGTGATTAAATTAGAAATGTACATGGTGAGCAGTTACCACGAATGTGACACAAACATTGAAAAGGTGCAATCAGCAAGCAAGAAAAGAATGGAAATAGAGGCAGGAATAGGAACAAAAAGTAGTCAAGAAAAGGTCTGTGAGACAGACCCAGACGGCTTTTATCTCTGGACCAGTCTCACGATAGGTACAATAGACATAACAGCTTGGACTTGGCTAGAGATCCATGCCAGTCTCGGGTTGCTGAGTCTTCCTATTTCCCTCATTCTTTTGGTTGTACCTTGGGCTCAGTTCCTAATGTCCTGGCTCTTCCTCCAATTGCCCAGGCCTTGATCCCAACCAGCTCTCTTGGCTTTGAGCCAGGTGTGCATATTATTTGTTTGAGACATGATCCTACAATGTGAAGGTCAAATCTCTCTCCCACCAGGGCCTATTTCCACAGGACCTATTCCCCTCCTAGCAACACAGGACTTACAGCAATTTCTGCATTGGAATTATTTCAAGCTCTCAAGAGATTTTTCTGGGTATTTCTCATATAGACCTCATTGAGATTCTCGCTAAGCCTATTTCCAGCAAGAAAGAAGATGCAGAATTTGCAGGTAAAGTTGTGTTCTTAATGAAATAAGGAATGGGAGTCTGGTGAAAATAAATGGATGAAGCCTCAGAATGATATTAAAATCTCTCAGAGAATGTGCTGGGGAAAAAGGAAAATTGTACATAAAGAGGAAGCCTATGGAATGTTTGGCACCAGTCAATAAGAATAAGGACAACTAGCACACCAGAAAAGGTGACTGAAGTATCTAGATGGAGACAAGGTCAAAGTAAGCGTGCAGAATTTACTAAAGGGTTAGAACTAACAGCGGCAGGGCATGTTCAGAAAGATGAAGAAAATGCTTTTTGTTCATCCTAAAATGCTCAAACATTATCCTAGCTTACTCCCTTTCTCCTGAGAGACAGCCTTTACGGTCACAGTACACGAGGGGTCAGATATTTCATCTGCTGCAGAAAACCCAAGAAGCTTCCCTCAAACATTTTCTCACTGGAAATAGCTCCCTACATTCACAATCCTCCTTTTATAGAATGAATTTTAATAAGTATCTTTTTTTTTTCTTTTGTTCCCCCTGATTGCTTCAGTTTTATTGTGGCTTTGTCTTTGTTTTCATTTTCATGTCCTTTCCATTCTACTGCATTATGGATTCTCATTTTACTTGCTGAAAGTTAGAGCTACTGTACGTATATTTAGAATACATGGGGGTGTATGTGGATACAGATATTAATAGATACATGAGCATCACATAGCTCTCATTACTGTTCCAATATTATCAATTTTATTCACCATATGTCATGCTATGCAGTTCTCACCTTCACTAGCTTCAGACGGCTGTTTGCACATGGTCCATTAAAAAATGACATACAAATGTCCGGTCTTTCAGTATTCAGGATACTTTTTAATTATGTTTGTTGGCTTGAACATGACACAAAGAACCTGCTAATGAGAGAATCTCAAACTAATGCGACTGACGTTTGCCTTGAAGATGGAATTTTATGATAACTAAAACAGTATCAGCCTAAAGCTCTTTTACCACATTTGTGCAATGGGCAAAGACATTAGCATGGACAATGTGAAAATAATAGAAGTCACATCCTGCCAATCAGAGAGAACTGATGTTCATTTTCATTCTGCAGCTTTTGTCCTTATTTGAACATCCTAAGACCAAGAAAAAAACGTCCACTGTCATCGACGATACTTTTTAAATCATAGTATTTGAATACTTTGTTCTGCATGAATGATTGAAGTCCATAAAACTAGCACATCTTGTATTTTAAAACTTCATTTTGCATGAAAACACTGAACAAAACACAACATACTGCTATAATAATAAGGAACTGATGTTTCCAGAATTCAACTACATTGGTAACAGGAAGTAAGTTAAAAAGCAGGAATAAATTCCCTTTTCGATATCATTCAAAAGCTCAGAGACAGATACTGTGCTTCATTTTGATCTCCATGCACTGCACTTTCAGTTCCATTTTTCTATGATACTATAATCATTCATCCATTAATATTTCTTATCCCTTTCTAAACCTTACACCAGACAAAATCAGCCCCTGGGGAACATCTCCAGAAAAGGGAATATGGTGGATGCATAGAGCAAAGAGGGTTTCCCTTGCACCCATGCATGGTCATAAAAGGAGGGAGGGACCAGCAGTTTTTAACCTCCAGCACCAGCATCTACATACCCTTCCTCCTCAGGATGTGGTCACAGCCATGTATCGCTCCCATTAAGATCCAGGCTGCACATCTCTGATTGTCATGGAGACTGTTTCAAAGTCTTGCTGTGCTTCAGCAGCGGCAGCAGCAAAGAGGACAATAGCACTTGGTCTTAAATGGCTGAAAAGAAAGCAACAAAGCGCAGTGGAAAAGGGAAGGAGCTGTGACTGAGAGGGATACAAGTGCAGCAAGACACACTTCAAACTACTGCGGAGAGCTAGAGGTGTAAGTTAGAGCAACCTTCCGGCTATGGTGACACAATTATGCTCTTGTAATTTTATATGGTTTCGAATAACTGTGCCTTCAAAATAAACACAGGAAGAGCGTTTTCAAGGATAGCACATTTCTCCTTCCCCTTTCTTCCCCCAGGCTGAGATGCTGGGGTGTTTTAGATTAAACTTGTTAATTAGGAAACTATTTAGTTTACAGTGTCTTGTCTGGTTTTCCATTCCTGTGGGCATTGTAAACATACAGAGTATTGGAGCGAGTGATATACAATGACTTGGAACAAGAGGCAGGCAGAGACCCGGATAAGTGGAAGGCGTTAATAGAGTTGATTTTTTGCAAGACCTGGGGCAAATAAGTGATTTGCAAAAGAGTGAGTAGGCAGTTTTGTGTCAAATAACAAATTTGCTAAGAATTGCAATAAAGGGCCGTCCATAAGCTATTCTCAAGTCAGGTCAGTTCTCACAAGAAATGGGAGTAAAAGGTAGAACCGAGCAAGATAAAATAGAAACTAGTACAAAACAACTGGTTTTAATCACATCTCAGAAAAAGGAGTCATCAGACCAAACTTTCACTGTAAGTGGAGTTAGTAAAATAGTTAGAAGTATAAAACTCTGAAAAAATTGGTCGGTGACCTGCTTGTCAAGATTTATGCTCATATTCCCACAAAAATCGCAGCACCTCTCCAAGGACTGAGCAAAAACATTATGAGTGATACCAAGGTTGTGATCTGAATCAGTGCTTTGAAAATGCGAAGGACACCATCGCTGTCAAAATGGAAGTAAAACAGAGAAATAGTAGAGCAAAAGATGCTTCCACAAGCTTCTTCCACAGCATTTGGAGAAAACTTACTGTAGGAAGGAGAAGTGCTATGGAACGGACCAATACACTGGAATATCACGCTCAGAGTAAAAATGAAATATTTTCCCTTGAAAATGAAGAAGGAGAGTTTGATGAACACATAGGCAATCTCACGGTTACAAGTAAAGCAGGTCTCAAACCTCTTGGGAATACCATAGGCAAACTTCTGCACCATGAAAACTTCACTGCTCGATCTTAAAGTTACAGAGGTACAGCTCCTTGAGGGGAGACATTTCCTGTAATAGATCCTTTCTCAAGGAAGACTGGAGGAACAGAAGCGTGTGATAAAATAACAATTGTTAATGTCTGCTAAAAGAAAAAAATAGCAGAAATTGTAAGAGAGTGACAACATAGCAAAGTTTCTAAGAAAAATGTTATGCTCAAGGCAGCCTGCACAGAAACAACAGCTTCCAGGCACTACCTGTGACCTGGAAAAATAGTTGATTGTGGGCAAAGGAAAAGGAAAAAAAAAAAAAAAACAGAGCAAATGAGTTTAGGTGCTGTTTAGGAGTCTAGGAGCCATATGGGTTTAGGAGTCATATGGGACATCTCTGTGAGCCTCTCAGCTTGGGATGCTGAAACAGCCTGGAGACAAATCACTGTGCTCCCAGTGACCACCAGAACCAGTTGGACACCACCCACGCCAGCACAAGCACTATGTGACACTGGACTGTGCCTGTGCTTATGTGCAACACTTAATTCAGCTGAGAGAGAAAATTCCACCTAATGAACAGACGGCTCATGGTAAGGTCTGCTGCCTTGAGCAGAAACGCTCCTGTTGGTATCTGCAGACTTCTGCTGTTTGCAGGACAAGTATGTTTTATTTGCACATAGATAAAGAAGGAGAAAAAGTAGGTAAAAACCGGCTCTAGGACGCTGGATTTTGCACTCTCCCTTTTCCTTTCTCTGTGCTAGGCCAAGCACAGTAGAAAGTAGAAAGTAGGTTGTCGTGTTTGAAAATTCAAAAGCTTGTTTATTTAACTCTTTGCTGTGCGGGTTTCCATCCCTGGGAGCACTGCTTTTGAAGACACTGCAGATCACAGAGTACAGTGGAGCAGAAAGAAACACTTTACGTGAGGGGGTCAGATTTTCCCTGTGAGATATTTCATTTAATTCTGAGACAGATTTCACTTTGTGGGCGTCTTCCCAAGAGGCCATTTTCTACACATAACAGATCACAAATCCCTCTCGTTTCTCTCATACGTACAAGACGCCCAGTAAAACAAATAGCAGTTTCAAGAGTCAAATCATTGTGCTAAAAATTGCCTTTACTATATTGTGCACAACTTGTTTAGTTTTTTTTTTCATCCAGGCAATTACCTGGCTTCATGTAGAGAAAATCATCAGCAGTTTAATTTCCCCTGTTCTCTCGTGGACAGAAGTATACTGTTTTCACATGTCAGACACCCGTGTGGCGGATGATGCCCAGGAATGCTGTGAAGCTTTTGACATCTGGGTACTTACCTGCCTGTTCCCAAGTTTTTTGACCCCGGTGCAGAGGCTGCAGCCATTTTGTTCCCAAACGTCACTGCAGCTTGTCAGGCAGACGACACATCTCCCACGTGGGAGGGGAGAGGGGTGGCTGCAGCTTTCATTAATATAAGATAGAGCTGCTTTAAGACTAAAAATACAAATTTTACTCTCTCTCTCTTCATAAAACGTAACTGCTCAGACAGAAGGTGATTGTGTTAATAAACATTTTTGGCACATCTAATGTCATGGTGATAAAGTTGTTATTCCCAGGAAAGGCTCAACAGCTCAACAAATGACCTCCTCATGCAAACCTGTAGCTAACATCTGCTCCGAGGACAGGTCCAATAGATGCACGACAGGAAAAATCAGTACTGACCTTCTGTCTGCATCTGCGTATGTCCCACAGTACCGTTAAGACCTCAGAAGTATCATTGCCAGCATTTAATTCCAAGATCGTTCCATGAAATAAAATCTCTGAAGGACAACACAAGAAGGCTGCTAGACCCCAAGCAAATCCACGTGGAGCAGACATCAGCAGCAAGATAGTGAAAAAAAGACAACATAAAGCTGATCAAAATGAGATTTGTACGTGAGTAATGTGAGAAATTTCTTGCCACTGATTAGATACACAAAATACTGAGGATTTCACGGGTTTTGCCTTGAATTTTTCTGAGAAAATCAGTCATCAAGAAAATCCATTTTCTTATGCATTAATACCCTACTTTTTCAGGCACAGCAAAGCTCAAGCCCCACTTGGCTCTGAGGTTTCCTCAGACAAAGATAATGTATGTCCCTCCCTCAGTCAAATTGTCCAAGAAAAAAAATCCCAGTTTTTCCCCCAAAGTGAGCAGTTTTGAGCAAGTTCTCTTCAGGTGTTTACACAGCCTGGAGGTGCCCCCTACAGTCTGCGCCAGGTGAGGTCTGCCCAATCTTTATGTGCTTTTATGCATACGGCTAAATGCACACACATTCCAGGAAAGAGAGATGACTGAATCAAGTGACAGGGACGTAGAAGGAGATGCATTAATCATCAGCCTAGAGAGATACACAGACCATTGTTCCCAGAAATGGAAAAGCTTTTAGAAGCTTTTCTGTACTGAAGGCAACAGTAATTACATTCCTACCTCCAGCACAGTTTGGAAAGGGACTGATTCTCCGCTCTAATGCCCTGGGGTAATACAACAAAAGCAAATAAACTTGAAGAATCATGGTTTTCCTCTTCAGCATGCACCGCACACACTGGCTGCTCAGAACTCAGCAGAGGTCCTTTCAAAACCAATGGAAGATGTACTGACTGACTCAGGAAGGACAAGGATGGGTGTTTTGTTTCCATAAATCATCCATAGCAGGTAGATATCACTGCCCATGCTCAGCAGAATGGGAGATGAGCAAGGCAAAGGCTGGCGTAGTCCCACTGTGGTCAGCAAGGCCAGAGAAGGAAAGCAAAACCCTCTCGAGCTGGCTAAGCCGGGGACCGGTGCCCGGTGCTGGGGATGGACGCTCCCTCTCACTACAGTCAGACTCTCTCTAGTACTTTCCTGATCGCTGTCACTGGGTTTGCATGATTCCTCCTTGGCTCTGACATTGACAGATGGACGCTTGGTTGGGATGAGCAGGTCGTGGCTCGCTGGCAGGAGCCAGACTTTCCTTTCCATAGTCTGCACAGCAAATTCTTGAAATCAAAACTGAAATACTGCTTTGCAAAGTAACTTTTTTAAGCCACAATAGCTTTTTTTTTTTTAATCCTCAGCACATTTCACCTCTCTAACCCTCACAACATTTTTTAAAAAAACAGTGCTTATGTGATTTCACTGCACGCACTGACTCTTATCTTGTTCCCCCAAATACATAGATTTATGATGAAACACAGCAGCTGCTAAAATGTTATGCACTATTAGCGGTACTGGAAGCTTGCTTTCAATCATATTTCAAATCAGCTGAGATACAGGACAGGAGAAATTCCTAAACCGTTAATAGCCTGGCTGCAACACCAGGAAAAAAATGTTCTGATTACTTCAGCCAGACTTCTGTTATTTCGTTTTGCAGTTCTGACCATCAGTGGAAATAACACATATGCTCCATGGCCTCCATAACCTAATGCCATTAAATAAACCAAAGGAGCATCTTTTCATTATATACTGCTTTCAACTCTGGTCAGCTCTAGCTCAAAAATCACGTAGAAAGTGAATTGAATGACAGAAAGACAACAAAAGGATTAGAGACAAGGAAAAGCTTTAGGACTTTTTAATTTCTCTTGAGGAGAGATTAATAGTATCAGGACCTTCTGGGGAGTGCTTCTGCTACAGGCAGCACACGGAAAAAGGCACTGCTGGCAGGCAGCCCCCAGGCCATTTAGGATGTATAGCACAGGTCAAACCAAACACTGCAAACACCAGGAAACTAATAGGTAGGCAGCATAGGGCTGCGCAGCGCTGGTGTCTTGGTTTTGATTAGATTAATTCCTCAATAGGTGGGCTGCTGTTTTGAACACAGTTTTTCCGTCAGGTGGAAAACTGAAGGAAAAATTTCGGGCATAGGGAAAAGGAACACGTCCCAAAGCAGAAGAGGCGGTCACAAGGTGTGAGCAGAGCACAAACATAGCGGCTGCAGCCTCCCAGGATGCTGCTCCTGTATGAGCAGGCAAGGGACCATGTCACGTCCCAGGGCTGGAGCCCTGCTGACAGCCAACGGGATCCTGCTCCCCACTATGTGGCCAGATGGAGATCCCACCACGTTCCCTGCAGATGCCACAAGCTGACCCATAGCCTGGGCTAGGGAAGTCTAAAGCACGCTTTTTGATGGGGGGACAAAACAGTTTAAATCAACAAACCAAATTCCCTTGATATAGTAGACACCTACCCAATGTATGAAGCATTTATTGTAATAATTATTGTCATGTTGTTTCAACTTGTGCTGAAACCAGAAGGACCTGGCAACATGTGAGGGTGCTTTGACACGTACAGTCACTAGTACAGGCTTCTGGGGCCCAAGGGCACACTAGCCAGCCAAAACAGCTGGAGTCTCCACCATTACCAGAGCATGTACCCATTGGGGCACCACGCTGCCACAAGACCATACGGTTTATGAGCATCTCTTACATTTTCACATTTGCATTTTAAACCCACTGCGAAGAGAATTGATAGAGATGTGAAACATCGGCACAGTTCCCCAGCCCAGATGCATCACTGCTTCACCGAGCAGCAGAATTGGCTGGTGCCCATGGAAGGGGCCAAATCCAGTCAAATCCAGATACAAAGCTCTGAAGAAACACCCGGGCCTTGCACTTGGAAGCGTTCAACTGAAAAGTTCAGATTTCTTAATTTCTAAGATTTTTCCTCCCATTCCCTCTCTGGAAAAGCTCTCAGTCCATTGATATGAATGTTGACTGTCACTTAATTTACTTCAGTAATTGCTTTGAAGTTCATTTCCAGCATTTGCAGCTATTTGTGGTGATTGTTTGCTGCTGGCTTCACAGGTGATTTTTTTTCTCTCCCATTCATTTTGTTTCCCCAGTTCCACTTCGTAGTCACAGTCTAATGGAAGGATATTTCTTCTCCAGACTCTGCCTTCACTCCCATCTTGTTCGTTATTATTTCACACCATCACAAATCCTGCTTTTTCATCTTGCAGGCAATGAGATTGTTATGGATAACTGGCTTCTCTGCTCCGCAGACAGAACTTCATTTAACTGCTCTTTTCTCTTTCCGTTCTGCCATGCGGATGACGCGTCTTTTAAGACGCTCTTTCTAGTCTTCATGACTGTGAATAAGAAAACTCTTGTTTGAGCTTAGGATTACCATGGTGACAGGTTTATTATCTACCCATTTGGATGCAGGTTATCCTTCTGGCAATTTTTGGCATGTATTAGTCAGTCTGTGATGATGTTAATTGCTGTTTTGTTGGGACACATTTGGAAGCACAGCGTCCGTGGGGAAATGGGGAAAATGATGTAATTTTGTAGCAGCAAAAAATGCAGACTAGGATCTAGCTTTCCACAAATGCATTGCAGGGTGGTGAAGTCATGGAGGCAGAAGCTCTAAGTTGAGTTGCTGGCTGTGACACAAATTGTATGGACAAGATTTTCTCTGTCTACACTTTAAATATTCCACATCAAATCGAGATGGTGCTAGAAGGATTGTGATACAGGTTGTTGTTTTTATTATTATCATGGAAAAACACCAGCATTATCACACTTCATATCACCTGATATCTTCTTTACTGGGCCCCCCTTATATTCCAATGGCAACAGAACAAATGCCTTTACCATCCTCCTGTTCAGTCAGTTGGCTTCATTTTACAAGAGCATCGGTTGATACACCATGACTTACCCAAACCCAACTTCACACCAGGGATATGTAGAAGCTCTGAGACACAAGATAGTCAGTCTGAGCCTGAAAAAAAGTGAAAATGCTCAGCTGATCCTTTCCTTTCTTACCCTTTGCCACATCTTCTGCACCACATCCATTCCCTGGTTGGTCTTACCCACCTCTGGGAAGTTCCTGGGGTGACATGATGGCCCAGAAGCTCTGCTGTCATGTAAATATACATATGACGAGTCTTGATGACAAAGCAAATGTGAAGAATGCAAAGTCTTTGATCTGAGCCCCTCTGCCACAACACCCCAAGAGGTGTCAGCTTCCCTGTTCACCTGGGTGGGATGTTACTGCACCTAGTTAAATGCTGAGCACCACCTCTTCAGGTTTTCATTGTCAATGTTTTTCTCATTCAGGCCATTAAAACCTGAAGTCTGTGCTCAAATCTGTCTGGACACGAAAGCAATAGTCCAAGGAACGAGAGTACCACATCGTCTTCTTCTGGTCCAACAGATTTTATGTCTCCATGGAGATGACTTACATTTGCAAGTCCTCACACTGTCTGAAACTGGTCTCAGGCATTTCCCTCTGTCTTGTGCACCTCCTCCTCTATTCACTGCTGATAAAGTCAGCAAGTTTTCCCTCCTTATGCCATGCCAGCTGCAGTCAGAGTCTACTAGCTTGCGCTTACTCCAGAACAAAAAGACATTGGGGAATGGTTTGAATCAGACGAGGATGTGCCTTTCCCTGGATGTTATGAATCATCCTGAAGATATTTATTTTTGCCAATTGCCTTCGTGCATTTTGCCCTTTGACTTAGGATTGTAGAAAGCAAAAATCCTCTGGGGTGAAATGAAAACAAATCAAAATAGTTTAGAGATTTTTCTTTAACAAAATCTTAACAAGATCTTGCTTTTCAAAATTTCTAAACAGTCTTTCCATTATTTGATAATTGCAATTATAGTATGGGAATTGATTAGTTGTAGAAAGACAATTATACACCCAATTAAAGCAAATTGAAATAGACTTAAAATGTTGGCACCCATTCCTGCTGTCCATAACAGGAAGAATTAATTTGTCCAGGATGGTTATATTGCCAAAATGTATGACTTCAGATAAAGAACTGTATTTCATTTTTTGGCATTGCAACAATGAATTTTAATGAAAGACTTGATTGTGGGGCGGTGCTGACTGGACAAAATGCAACATGTGGGATATGATTGCAAAAATCAATAGTTAAAAATAGAACCAAAATTAATAAATGCTGGGAAAGATCATTTGTCCCTGATTCCATTTGCATAGCTCAAACAGGAGCTACTGCTGCTTAAATCTAGCAGGGAAAGGTGGACCTCAGGATGAAGTAGACTCCTCTTCAGACCCCCAGAACAGGAAAGCTTTTTATTAAAGGCGTTGTCCCCTTCCCACAGCAGTGTTTTTATGCAGGTGTGGCTCAGGCTGGCACAGGAGATGTTCAATGCATTACAATTTGAACAGGAAAAGGGTAGCATGATCAAAGTGAAGTGTGCGGGAATTAAACAGAAAGAGGCCAAAGAAATATCAGTCAGACCAGACACTAGCCAATTCCAGCTGCAAACATACCCAGACTGCAAGAGCCCAGTGTCTTAAAAGTAACCCCTCTAACCCTGTCAAGGACCTTCTCTCAGTTATGTGCCAGACCAAAGGACATGAAAAGCACAAAGGAAAAATTCGTAACTCTCTTCCTTCCGATACTTGCCTTCCGCCACTATAAAGTATGATTCAATCATCTCATCAATATTCCCTGTTACAGAACACACCAGCACTGGGGGACAGAGCACCCTGGAGACAGCTTACCCCACCTGTTGACACACAACAGCGATGCAGCGATGAGGGTTTCTGAGCTACATGAGTTAAGTGACAAATACCCATTTTAGACCTGGTGTCTTTCAAAAGAAATCGACATAGACTCCATCACTGCAGTGCAATCCAGCCACCTGCTATACTCAGAAAAGCAACTTGCATTCTGACTGCTAGGCAGAAACAGCTTAAAAAAAAGCTGTGAAGTAATATGCAGTGCTTGCCTGATGCAACAGTAGCAGTGGGGCTCACGTGGAGAACCTAAACCTGTCCTCGCCTGCACAGAGCCACAGGGCAGCAGCACCAACAGCATTTTCCCCTTCCAGCTTGCAGTCTGCCACGCGAAAGGGGGATGGTACCTTTTTACCAAACACTGTTATTTGCTCACATTCTTATCTGAATAAAGCAAGAAAGAATAAGGTCCCAGCTGCAGCTTTCCTTTCACACCTCCAACCCTCCTCCCAAATAAATATATAAAATTTTGCACCAAGGCTCCCTTTCTGTTAAGCGCCTTGGCAGATCTTGCCATCCTGTCATAGGAATATCCCTCTGTCTTACATTCTTCTTCTTCCATTATCAGCTACAGAATCATGTAACAGTTCTGTACACCCCAAACTGTTTCAGATTACTAAATTTTAAAGGACTTCTGGAGTAATGGGTGAATTGGTCCCAGTGAGTTAGCTAAGCTACAGATGCATAAAGAACAGCAGTGACCACTGCTCAAAGCATGAACAAAACAGCTGTATAATCACTACCCTCTGCACTAGAACCGAATGTTGTTTCAGCACTGGTTTATCAGCCATTAAAATAAGTGATTACAGAAATCGAAGATGTGTCCAAAGATCCAATGTGTTTGGAGCCTTTGATCAATTAATATTATTAGTTCATCACAAACACCGCAAGTAACACCTGCAAATTAGAGCTACTTTGGACTGCCAGATGCCGGCAAAAAAAATCTGCATAGGTACATTAGTTTACTAAAGTACGCTATTAAATGTCAAGGAGAATATCATAAAAAGCTTTAACTTATTGAATAACTATATTTGCTGAAGGGCATCAATGTGTTAACATTAGTGTTTTATGCAAAATTCATCCTGCAATATAGTTGCTTTACCTCTAAAGCCTATTATAGCTCTATCCCCTCGGGCAGAGGCTGGAGAACTGCCATTTAATTGTCAGTGCTATAAATTAAAGGAGTGCTTGAGTCAGATGTCATCCAGAGCTTACAGACCCAGCAGAGTGGGTAGGAAATGCTGACGGGGAGTATCAGCCTGGTGAGAGCCTTCCCAATGGCTCTCCCAGCACTCTGAACCTAATTAATTCTGCTGATCTTTTATGTGCATCTGCATTTGCATTGTATTTAAATTAAATACAGCTATGTGCACTGCAGCCTGGATAGCTAGGAAACGAAAAGCATGAAGGAAAAACAGTGTTTCTGTTTTCTTGGCTATTGTTTAGCACATTACAGGGGGAAATGTAAGCCTAATAGCTTACAGAGTGCTACAATTCCCCCAAGTGTTAAGAATTATGTTACAACCCAAAGGAGAGAGTCATTTCTAGGAAATACTTGAGGACACGATTGTCCAGGACATGAAAGTCAAAATCCTAATTGGCAGAAGTAGTAAAATAAATCAAATTCCCTACTAGAGGCAGAAATCATCCTGGAATGGCAGCACTGTGCCTTGTGTCTGTAAAGCACAGGTAATAGTGACAAGCTGAAGGCATTGTGTAGAGCCCATCAATTCACCCACAGAAACCAATAGATTCATATTCAGCGCCTGCTCCCATGATTTGAGCTGTTTTCTTGCATCTTTCACCAACATCTTCTATCAAAAAGTGAAAAAAAAAAAGCACAGTCTACTCCCCGCAGCCCCAATTTTGTATTTACTGATTACAGAGTGGCAGAGTTAATAAACACAGCGTTCCTACTGCAGATGTCACCTCACCTTTCACTTCCCACTTAAAATCTTGCCATAACATGAACTTCCTCCCCTCTATTTCCTAAAAAAATATGGTCTTAATCTAACAGGGTACTCAAACTGCAAGCCTGTGGATGAAAATCAAGGTTTGCCAGTGGTGAGTGTTGATCCTTGATTCAGGCATCTGATTTCAAGGCCATTTGTTTCATGAGTAAGTCAGACGATATGACAGCACCTAAGTGTGCAACCCACAGCCATCTAACATTCAGTTACTTTCACTTGTTAGTTATGTGTGTTTCTGGTGCCGGTCTCCTAGTTCACCAGGGGACCCATGTTCCAGCAAGGCTGAAGGTTCCCACAGAGCAGGTTATTTTATGCTGAGAGTGTCTCATCGGTAAGAGTCATTTAAGCAATTTGCCATTTCTTTCCCGATTTGATAATTACAATTTTATTTCCAAGAGTCAAACACAAGATTTAAGAGCTTCCTTCCATTCAAGTGCACGTAGGCCACTTGCAGAAAACAGCCATAAATTACCATTTTAAAAAAAGTTTGAATCGTTCTGATGAGCAGTGACAAATTATATGGAAACACTTGAAATTCAGTGTGGCTGGGAGAAAGCTGCCTACACTTCCTACAGGGTTTGTGGGAAATGGATGCAAAATAGAAGCTGAACATGCACACATTAACATGGACACAAAAATAAAAGCTGTAATACATTTAAATTAAGCTACATGGAGGGGGGGGGGAGGAAGAGAACTAAATAATTAACTAAACTCACATAAGTACTAAGGACTGTATCTACAGAAGGACTTTGCCACACATAAATATGAGGCATCTGCAGTCAGGGGTGGCAAACACAGCCCTGAGCTACCAAATGCTAACGGAGGGGGCAGAGGGGACTCCAAGGGACTCGCATGAGCCAGCACCTGACGTGCAGGGTGGCTAAATCCATCAAAGGGGAATATTGGAGAGGAACAGGTCTGGCATTTCTCTCCTCTCCAGAGATGAGACTCCATCCTTGTACCCTGAGTGAGGTACATATGGGAGATCAGGTATTACAACCTACAGCTCCAAATTAGACCAAGGCAATCATGACATTCCCAATGGGAAAACAGCTCAACGACTAGGGTGACAGAGACCAGAGGCCATGTCCTCTTTGGTCTGAGAGATTCAAACCCTCAATTCCCCTCACAGGGACAGCTTTAGGCACTGTTCTGGGATAGCTTAGGTGGAGCACAATGGCACAAAAGTTACTCGGAGAGTCAGAGAGCTGTTGTTCAAAGCCTGGTACATCTCTGGTCACACTGGAAAATATGCAGGTTTGCAAAAATAAAAATCAAGGATTTTTTACACAGCCAAGATTAACAATTAGGGCCAGCCTTGCTGATGCTGGCAGTTTTTGATGGGCAGTGTAAGCTAGTACATGGCCAACTCTTCATTTCACCAATCCTAGGACAAAAAAAGACCAAAACGTCTCCAGTATTCTCATAATTTTGTAAAGCTTGCCAAGGGAGGATTTGATTTTCTGTGTCAGAACATCCTAAGTGACCTTCAGTTCACTGATGGCAGGGTATTCTTTGCTCTGGATTGCTTGTTCAAAGAGTGTAATGGTGTAATCAGTACAAAAAGTTACTGAGAAATATTGGCTATTTCCAAATGTAGCAAACTAAATAACTCAATAACTAAAAACAAGATGCAAACAAATATAATAGTAGACAAAAGGTAAAGGCTATCGTTTCATTAAATAATTCAGAAACAGAAATTATATTTCTTTCAGCAAAGAAGCTGACCCAGAGAAACTAGAAAAGATGAGGGAACCCTGTCGTCTTTCATGAAAGTCTGGAAAAACTTGCAGTATCTCAAAATATGCAAAGGAACTGAAAGCCTCATTTTTTTCCATAACAACAAGAGGATATAAATCATGGGAAATCAATGGTGCAGACAGTAAGAAAATTGAAGTTTTTGCACTGTGGTAAAGACAAAGATTCCTGCATCTCCTAGATGGAAAGGACAATGATTGCTTGTAATAGAAATATTACAAATACTAGTGTAGAAATGCAGACTGTGTTAGAAATCAGTACAAAAAGATCCACATTTTTTGGTTATATCAATCAAAGACAAAGTCTAAGCATTAGGAAACTAGAAGATGCTGAGAAAGCAGAGGTGCCAGGAGGATGTAAAAGATGCTGAGAGGAGCAGCAACCAGTGTGCAGTGTTAGCAATGGGACAAGGACTTTTCGAAAAGTTTAGCTGGGATGCCACTGGCGCTTAGTTGTGGGCAAATGGATCGTGACTAGCAAGTGCTGATCGAAGTTTTACTGGCTGCTTTCTTGCAGGAGCTGGCAAGGATCACCCAAGCAAGCTCTGAGCTTGTGCACTGCCAAAATACGCTGTAGGATGCATCCCTTACAGGCCTCCAGTCACCAAAAGCAGGCGTCAGTAGTCTGGTCACCAGCATTTGCCATCACTGTAGGCACTGCAAGTTGTCCCAGTGGTGACCGGCTGCTGTTTCTGAAGGCTGTGGCCCTACCCTAGGCCACATCTGCTGAGACCATGCAGATATTTTGAGCACACTTCGGAAGATGACTCTAAATGGCTGGGAACCCCCCCCTAAACCAACACGAACACTTTTTGTAAGCTCTGAAGCAGCCTTGGTACCCCTGCTACATTTGCCAATGGTAGGAGAGAGTCTAATGTGCTGCAAAGCCTGCCATCTGCATCTCAGCTTCAGCAGCCCCTCAGGGGCCAAGAGGGAGGAGAAGGGAATCTGAAGGGGGGAGACAGACCCTGCTCCACTGCCTCTGGCTCAAGACCAGGCCAGGCAGCACCTGAATGCAAAACAGCTTTTATAGGCATGAATGTATACCTATGTCTGCAAACGTGCACACAAATGGGATTTTGCTTATAGGATGAAAATTGTTGTGTTTCCCTTTATGGAGAAGGGTTCTCCTGCACACACAAACCTATTACTCTTCATTGGTTATTCACGACTTACCTATTTAAAAACTTTCAATTCTCTAGTCAGAGAATAGAAACTCTGTGGATTAGCAGCTCAGTTACACCTTCTTTGTGGAGGTTTACCAGCCAGCAGCAGGTTCCTCCAAACTATCTAGCAACCACTTATAAATATCAGACCACATTTGCAGAAAACCCTGCTGATTCAAAACTATTTTCAAATAGAAGCTGGCATATTCATCAGATTATATATTCCCAATAAATAATTTAGTCAGCCCCAGTACCTGGCAAACAACAGTACTAAGAAGTCATCAGAAGGGAAAAGAACTGTAAAAAACTCATTTTTTTCAAGAATCACTGGAAATAAGATGAAGCAACAAAAGAGATATTGGGTAGCCAAAATATATTGTTACTTGCTGAAAGGTATTTCAGTAAGCAGCAACAATGATTTGCAATTCTATAGCACTTCTTGCAAAATAACCACCCTGAAGAATTTCAATGAGCTACTTTTCTGGGCTGACCAGCAAAGAAAAATGATGAACAGCTCGGTGCTGTTGTGTCAATCAAAAGGAAGGGACCCAGCTGGCAGAGGCAAGCTTAATTTCTGATTGAGAGAAATGACAGAGTTGGAACCTGTATTGACATTTGTACTGTGTTTAGCTAGACCGGGTAACCAAGAGATTACACAACTAAATACACTATAGCCCACCTTGGCTCCTTTTCTTCCTCACCCATAAAAGTACAAAAGTATAAACTTGAAAGTATAAGTAAAAGTTGCTAGCTTTTGCAGTAAAAGCATCCCAAACAAATCACCACCAAGGAGTGGGTTTTCACTGCTGTCCTCATTAGACAGGAGCAAACATTTTCAGAATTTTCCTAGGGACCAAAGAAAACCAGGCTGAAAGAGGTTTAGAGGTCATCTAGCTCATCACGATGCACAAAGCAGGATCGGCTCTATCTGTGCCAGCCTGGCATATGCTTGTCTGTTCTTAAAAGCCTCCAGTGATGAAGAAACCCCAGGCTCCCCAGCAATCTTCTCCAGAGCTCAGCTAGCTGCGCTGGTAGCAAATGTAGCCTAATGTTTAAGTTAAATCCCCCCTGTTGGAATTTAAGCCAATTACTTCATCTTTGTAATGGATATGGAGAACATTTGACTGCCTTCTGTGCAGTTCTGTTTTACATATTTGAAGATTATGGTGTCTCACTTCAGTAACTTCTTTAATTCCTTCCGTCCAACGTGATTCTTTCAGCCTTCCCTCCGAATCTGTAGTTTTAGGTTTCAGGCATTTTTGTACTTCTCCCTTGACTTCCTTCCAGCTGGTGTGCCTTGAACTTGTAGAATAGTACCTGAAAGAGGACACAATGCTGCAACAGTTATCTTAATGAGGCTGAGCACAGTTTTGCTTCGTATGCCCTATAACATTCTGTTCATGTATCACAGTTTGGTGTGTGCTATTTTGTTTTAGTCTCAACAACATAATAATATTTTTGACTCATATTTAAATTAAGATGTAGTTAGGGCAGAATTATTTATTTACTTACTTGCTTATTTATTTCTTGCAAGAAGGTAGCTTATCAACTTTCTTCACAGCTTGCTTTTCCGCATGTGATCCTTCTTTCGTGATTGTGGATAGCAATCCAGATGCATGTCTATACACCTAAGAATATACATCCTAGCTTCCCTCTCTCAATGCACGCAGGTGACATTACAGAACTTTCTTATCAGATACATCTCAACAGACATTGTTAGAGGCACTCTTAAAGCGCAGGCAATCAGAGGAACTGAAACAAGTTCTTCTCGTTATCGAGTTTGTCTGCATGCATAAACCTTACACACAATAGCTACTGACAAACTGTCTACTGAAAGAACTGGAAGTCTGCTTAAAGAATGGAAGGTTCAAGCTGGCATGCAACTGACACCACAATACATTAATAAGTAAAAAATGGAACAGTCATGTAACAAATGGTGCAATCATGTAAACTAATGCAAGAGCAGGAATGCTCAGCTCATCTCAGTCCAGCTCAAAAATAGCAGACGTTGGAGAGTTCCCAGGAGTTATTTGAAAATAATCAGTAATTATTTTAAGTTAAAAAGTATACATATTCAATGTCCATTCCCCAAAATGGCAACTTTCAGACAAGGTAAAACACAAAGTGAATGCAGAGAGCATTTTTCAGGGCAGTAAAGTTTGATCTCGGTCGGCTTATTATCGAGAAAAAAGCATTTGACAATGCTCTCACACTTCCAGTTCTGTCCTGCAGTAAACGCCTTCCTAGAGAAGTGTATTAGCAAATTCTCTCACGTAGTCCCAGCAAACAATTCTGATCTATCTGGGTTTTTTTGCAGGGTTGCCATTACCGTCCTGGGAGCGAGCTGCCGATGCCCTCAAGTGCTGTTTGCTGTGGTAGTGCCAGGGCACTGCAGGAACGATTTGTGTCTCATTGTTCAGAGTGTAGTGAGTGACGCAGAGTAATGAGACATGACACTGAATAAATTGATGGAATGAGATACAACAGAAAGCGTGGGACTGAGTCCTACAGAGGAGACCTTTGTGTTGGTTAATCTGGACCTTTAATTTAATTAGATTTACGTGCAATGACAGCAGGGCATGAGGCTTTAATGCACAGTCAATCTCTGAGCTACTTTCTGGGAGGCACAGTTCTCCCAAGATGAAATCAAATACTGTAAAAAAGTCTTTTATGTAGGGCATGCTGCAAGTTCTCATCTTAGGCTTTTTATTACTATTATATATACTGTTCCTAACGAGTACAGAGCCCCACTCTGGGAAGCAGCAGAGGACAACTCCCAGCCTAGGGACGAGCATATCGCCTTGATTTGTCAGAGGCACAGAAATAAAGGGTTGCATTTGATCCAACCATTACAGAGCCTAAAAATAGACACTGGCATCTGGGTCCAAAAGATTGATGAGCAATTGCGTCTGTGCCTCAGCCAGCACGGCCAGGCCCTGGCTCTGCCCTGGGACGGCGGACACACTCACTGCCCTTGCTCCAGCCACGGGCTGCCAGCAGCTACCAAAGGCAGCCCTGCCTATGATGCAGGCTGAAGCACTCGTCTCCGGTTTTGAGCTTCAAGTCCATAGCAGGCACCGAAATGGCTCACACAGTGTCACGCAGCACCTGCCACATCTGGGTAACGGGTCAGGAACCAAAAATCTGACACCTATTCCTCCACTCCCCTCCTTTTTTCTCCCTGACCACCCAAACATGAGGTGGCTGACCACTACTATGAATCACATTGTAATTATCTTTTCGCTTCTGTTTAAAGAAAGGTTTCTAAAGAAGAATGTGAATCCAAATACATTACATTTTTGTGCACAGCAAACAGACATCCCTGCCACACCAGTGGGAACTTGGAGCAGCTCTGAGGTTGAACTGCAGGACACAGAGGCTGGGCAGACGTGGTACCGTGTCTGCAGAGTGATGGGTAAAAGGAGATGCAAACAAACAATACCAGTTTACCACCATATCCGATTGCAGTAGTGACAGAAATGTCCTACTTCATTGATTTTGAAAACAAAGTCAAAAAATATGCAATGGCACTCTGATGGTACAGGGTAGAAAAAGAGCCTGCTCTTTTCCTCAGGGGAGAGAACAGATTTCTCTCCCCTGTTAATGCTCATTCGTGGTCCAGGTCAGGCCCAGACCTAATATACTGCAGTGCCTCATCAGCTGTGTGCTCAACCATGTTCCTCTGGAGAGCACGTTTGTCTTCCTGCTGAGCTGACCTTGGCCGACTGGAGGGGTGGAAGAGAACCAGACTTGTGAAGACAGTGCATAAAGAAAGGATAAAACCCAACACTACTTAGTTAGAAAGGTCCTGGAATTATAAGGTGGGGGAAAAAATCAAGAAGAGACCTTCACCACCACTTGGGAGGTGTTCACATCCAGTGTGTATTTTCTTTCCCTAGGATGAAAGTAAGCACAAAGTCTGTACATGACTCCAAACAGTTGTGGAGCATTTGGATTTGAGGTTTTAGTTTGGATCTCTCCTCCATTTGCTCCTTACACTGCTCTTGAAACAACCGAGCTGATTCTGACTGGCTGGAATTTGGTCTTGCTGCTGTTGCCTTTGATCCTTTCAGCTCACGCCTTTCAAACCTTCACAGACAAATGCCTGCCCTCCTCCCAGGACACCTTGTATGCAAGGCTTGTACCGAAGTGCAATTCCTCTGGAGCATTTGAGCAGAACCAGTTTGCAGAAATGTGTCAGCAGGCAAGATGCACAGCTCCCACATTATTCCGGTACAGCTCCTTTCTGAACTCTGACACAGATTTCACATGAACCAATACATAAGCATATAACAGCCTTGACCCCATCTCTTCCCATCACAAAGCAGGGCAGGTGAATCGCCCCTCTAATCTTTTATTGGTGGCCATCTCTACAGCAATCAAGCAATTTTTCTCCTTCTGTTCTGCATTCTATTCAATTTATACAGAGCTTCTGTTCTTGCAGATGCCTGGCCTTTGTACTTACTACTTAGCATCTCTTTTTATTTTAATTTGTTGTTCTCTGCACAAATTTCCAGTAGGTCTAGATCCCTTTGTAGCCTTTATTATCTGCATTTATCCTCTAGTCTCAATAACAGCACCGCTTTCATTGTCATGCAGCTTCCTCCCTCTTCAAGATCATTAAGGAAAATATTCAATGAAATTGGATCAAATAAAATCCCATAACAAGCTTCTCAATAACTTAATCCATTTTGATTCATTATGGCACACATTTTTATTTTCATATTATGCCATAATCTACATAATAAAGATAATTCAACCTACTTTTTAACTGCAAAAATCCAGAACATACTGCATGAAATTATTTAAATCCAAATATATTGCATTTATTGCTCATTTATTCACTAATTTTACAACTGCTTAAAAATAAACGAGATTGCAAGACTTGTGCATTGTAAATCCAGGTTACTAATTGTTCATAGGTCTATTATTGTGTAAATGCTTCATGAAAGTTAATTAAGTTCCCATTTTCTGCCAGGTCTGGTTTTATCACCAAACAGAGGGATCTAATTAGCATAGAGCAAGATGGATTCAATAATTTAGGAAGAATGTCATAACAAATCTGGATCATTCAGGTTGCTATACCGCACCCCTCACCACTGTCTCTGAGCACATCAGTAAAAGGATCTGTTCATTCGTGTTTAAATCACAAAATGCAAATATGTCAGGATACTCATTGACGTTAATGTGAGCTTGCAGCTCTGTAAAGAAGAATCACAGAATAAGCAATTGCAGAAAAAGTCTCTGCACAAGCCAGAACGCTTGAGCACATGTGCAATAGGGTCATAAAAAAACAAGTATATGCTGCAAATGACAAAACGAGAAGGGGGAAGAAAAACAATTGGAAACCTAATGGCAAACAAACTTAATCAAAAGCCAATGTAGCATTATGGAACATATGGTAGAAGCCTTCCTTTCAGGCAAAATTGGAAGCGTTCAGGTACCTTGACATACTCTCTAAGTGTCCGTCACTCAGAGATGTTCTCTATTGCACTTCACAAGGGTCAGCTAAAGGTCTTCTCCATCCAACTAATTTCAGCGACAAAGGCACCCCGTTTCCTCTGCTGTATGTGGCACCTCCCCGCTGCCCCACCGAGACGGCAGATGAATTGCCGGCTCCAGCAGCATCTCCCCAGCCCTGCTGGGGCAGGGGAATTGGAGGTGGCAGCAGGGGCAGCTCGAGCTCGGGGACTGAAAGCCCAGACGGGGAAAAAGAGGGGAGGCAGCACATTGGCTTCAGAGAGGGGTAGATTCCTGTGGCCCTGCTTTTTGGTGTCACAGAAGTAACAATTTATCTTGTAATTAATATGTTCTGTTAACACATTAATATATTCTGTTAATACACTATATAAATATAGCTTAATATCTTTGCTTTAAAATAGCAAAGCTACTTTAATGGCTGTGAGACTCTGTCAGACCAGACTTTTCTGTCCTTCCCCATAGATCTTCATCCTTCCTTCTGGCCCAGGTAGAAACTGAACAACAAAAGAAGACAGAAGTTCAAAAGCTAGCTGCTGTCCTGGGGAGTCAGACAGACATCCAGGAGTGAGCAAAATGGACTTTCCACAATGTAAGGAATAGGAGGCATCAGGGAGGGATTAGACATGCATTTGGTGTGCTTTATTGTCCAGAAGACACTCTTCTGGAAGTGCGCTGGTCCCAAACAACAAATACAAGGCTTTAAGGATGTTATTTGGTCATATTAGTACTATTGTTGCCATTGGTGGAAAAGAATTGCATATTTGAATGTAAGTTTGACCTACCGAGGTAATTGTGGGTTGATATGCATGAGACTGCAACTCTGGGATGAGCTGAAGGAGAATTGCCTGGTTCCACGGCACAAAAAGAGAGAGCTGGAGTAGCTGTGTCATGCATTGACCAGCACATGCAGTACGAAAGGGTGGGTTTAAGGAGGACGGAGCCAGGCTCTTTTCAATGGTTCCCAGTGACAGCACAAGGGGCAATGGGCACAAGCTAGAACACAGGAAGTTCCGTTCAAATACACGGAAAAACTTCTTCACAGTGAGGGTGACAGAGCACTGGAACAGGCTGCCCAGGGAGGTTGTGGAGTCCCCTTCTCTGGAGATTTTCAAGACCCGCCTGGATGCAGCCCTGAGGGATGTGCTTTAGGCAACCCTGCTCTACCAGGGGAGTTGGACTAGATGATCTCTAGAGGTCCCTTCCAACTCTGAAGATTCCGTGATTCCGTGATTCCGTGATTCCGTGATGTCATGTATTTGCCTCTTGCTAGGCAGACATTGCTGTTACGGGCCAAAGGTTCACTCAGTTCCCAATGAATTAAACCAAAGGGACTTTGTGATGGCCAAAAGCATCTGTAGTCACTTACGTTAGCATTAACTTCAGCAGCTCAGCTGTACATTAAAAATAGAGATGTCTCCGTATCAGTAGAAGCTCTTACATGGCATTTTCACTACTGCTTGCTCTGTTCAGAGACCAAGGCACCGTAAAGCACCATAACCGAGAAAAAGAACCATGGGCTGTGTATGAATCACCCTCTGGATCATTGCAGTTATAGGGTCCAATATTGCAGAGAACAAAATTAGCTAAACATTATCATCAGTAAATAAACAGCCAAAATACCGGTGCAAGAGTTTCAGCTCGCTACACCTACAAATTGCTGCTCCAGAGAAATATCACAGAGTAAGCGTAAAAATAACTGAGCATTGTTATGCTGAGCTCACTCACTCATATTGCCCCAGCACAGCAAAAAAAAAGAAAAAAAAATCTGTTTGCAAAGCCTTCAACACCCAGCACAGAAGCATGTTTACAGTAAGCGATTTGCTTATAACTGGAACCTAGTACAGAAATTCCCGCTTCTCAGCTGGATTTAGTTACCAACATAATTTAAAGCACAGGGAGTGCATTATGTAACAGCGGGAAAAAGGTTAAACTTTCATTTTTTTATTTAGATAAATGGCCAGGTGCCTTTCTGTGCTATCTCAACAAGAGGATACACAATCGAGAAAAGGTTTGCCATTTGGCTTTTCAGCATCGCTTGAGTCCAGCTGAGACAGAAATAACTTGACTGGACATTTTCCCTCTCTGTTTTAGCACATCAAATTCTGTTTGTGCCTAGACGCAGAAACGAAACCGCTGAGGAAGATAAGGGATAAGGAGGCTACACATCTGTGTATTTTTCTCATCTGTTACTAGTTCCAGCCTGATTTCAGAATTCTGGGGTGGTGGGATTTATTTTGTTTAAAAGTATCTTAATCTCTGGAACACCTCTGCTTATTTCTGCAGAAAGATTTAGAGATCTGCTGCTTATTTCTATTTTTCCTATCTTATATGAAAACAAGAGACTTCTTAATGAACATAAAGTGCCCTTCCAGATCTAATGTAATAAAGTCATTTCTCTTTCAGGAAAGGAGACACTTTTCCCTTTCCTCTTATCTAAATAGCCCCTCTAACATTTGTCTTTATTGAGTACTAGCTGCTCATGGTTGACTCTCTTTTCACTTCTGTCTCTAAATTCTGGACCGGTGTGCTCTCCATAGCTTGGTTGCCATTTCAGTTGCTGGGCCCAGTGGGCATGTTATGTCAATACAGTGATATTTGCAGTCTGCTCTATGTGCATGGGTTTTACTGAACAATTTGATACCAATTGCACAAGTTAGGCCCCTGCACCTTATGAATGTTTTATTCTCTGTCTCAACCAAGTGACATAACCTTTGGATTACAGAATGAACACATACAGTGATATTTTTTTTGTACTTTTAGCGTTTCATTTCTAGTTGAATAAAGAGGAGGAATGGTGCGCTGACTAAAGCAGTAAGAAAAGTGACCTTTTGGAGAAGTGAGTTCAATTCTTGGCTCTGCCAAAGCTATTCTGTGGTTTTATCTGTCCTGCTCTCAGCATGCGATGCAGAGGTCCTTGACTTACTGGTCCATTATTAAGCTGATTCCTAAAGCAAACCTCCAGAGCTGGCCCAGAACAACGATGGTGCTCTACTCACAGACTCTTGTTGCTGCACCATGCTGTGGTGAGCAGCTGAAGGTGCCAGCTGAAGTGTCCTGTGTGACCTGTCACACTTCCTCTGAGTCAGTCCCAGATTCACACAGGTCCTTATTCACAAGTAAGGAAACACATTTTTACTGGGAGAGTGACCAAGCACTGGCACAGGTTGCCCAGGGAGGCTGTGGAGTCTCCATCCTTGAAGATATTCAAAAGCCATCTGACATGGTCCTGGGCAACTGGCTCTAGGTGGCCCTGCTTGAGCAGGGGGGTTGGACCAGACGTCCTTTAGAGGTCCCTTCAACCTCAGCAGTTCTGTGCTTCAATGAGGAGCGACTAGATATCTACCTTAGGGTGAAGACAACCCCTCTCCAGGCTCTATGAACCAGATCTCCATTAACTCTAACAGGAGCTTAGATACCTTGCAGACACAACAACATCTGAATGCATGTGTTTGAATTTGGAGCTGAAATTCACCTCTTGTATCTCAGTTCCATGTCAGTAAGACGATGACAATACAGTGTCATTTTCTGACAGAATCGTTGCTAGAGAAAAATTTTTAGTACAGGAAGGCTTGTATAGATAATACTGCTAAAAGAGTTCATGACATTTACCTTACAAGTTCCATCATTTCTAACTAATTCTGAACAATTTTGGGGGGACATATATATATGTATTCATGTGGTGTGGAACAGGTTGCAATCCTACCCCCACTATGTAATTTAGAAGGGGTCAAGAGAAACTGAATCTTATATGAAACCAGGCAGGGTGTGACTAATGTGAACAAGTCGCACTTGGGCCCTTAGCCAAGACAGAACGAAGCCAATGGGAGGCTCCAAAATGCAGGTCTCTCTTTCTGGACAAATTTTTAATTTAAAATGACAAGATCAGTGTGCAGCCTGGGCAATCCTTGTGTCAGGAGTGCTATCTACTTTTATTTTTTACATCTCATGAAAGATAAGTCTTCTCCACAGATCAATATTTCTCTGTTAATTAACTAATATATGAGCAGATGTTAAGTGCTTCAGAAGTGCCAAACATTTCTGTTGTTATTCACTGCAGAGTCAGATGTTTCTAGAATTTTTTTTCAGAGCAATGAGCAGGGTTTGAAAGCTTAGGGGCACAATTGTCACTGGCTTGAACTGCAACTGTGTGGTTAAATCTCCATGCCAGGCTTCAAAAACTGCCCTCAAGGCAGGGCTGTATCCTGCCACTTCTGTGCATATGAAGAAAGGCGGTGTTCACAGAGTGCTGCAGAATATGGGCCATAGCTAATTAACACAGCCTCATTATTCTCATCTGGCTGAGAAGAGGGACTGGTTCCTGTCACGTTTTCAAGTGATGTCCAATAGTTACAAGTCATCAACAGGGGACTAAAGACTCAGCGTTTGAAAGGCCGTGTCTGATGTAAGTCGAAGCCCCAGAATCAAATGCCAGTTACACAAAAATGAAAATCTGAAGCTTACTGAGCAGATGAAAGGAAGAAAACTTTGCAAGCATCATGCTAACAAGGCTGCATTTTGTAAATTGCTGTCAGTTCAGTCTGAAAGGATTAGGGCTGAGTCCTCACTTCAAGGGATGACAGTACCACAGAGCTCCATTTTGTTGGATGATTTCTGAAAAAAAGTCTTTCCCTCTAATCAAGCACTGCTGTAAACAGCAGTCTCTGACCTACTGCTTCTAATTTGAATACAAATCTCCACATGCAGATCTGAAGTGCCATGCGATGCTTATCTAATTTCTCATTCCTTTATAAAATGTTCTGCACCAAAAAAACGCATATAAAAGACCAAGCAGGCAAGAACCTAGCACAAAGTGATCTATTACAGCCCCCTCGCCCCTTGACTTCTATTTGTGCCGCTGAGAGAAGAAATGTTAAACACGAATTTTGATAGGCAACCGCCCAAAGTGTCCTACAAAGTTTTTAACTGTAGTGCAGAGGAGCTTTGAAATCGTTGCAAGTCCTGCTGCTCTACTCCCACAGGCTGTATTCTTGCTGCATGTGACCAGCTAAGTAGCGCTGGGTGTATTTGGGTTGAGACCTGCAATTAAAACGCAGTCTCTTTAAAAAGTACCGCAGTTTTAACATGGTGAGATAAGATGTGTCTCTCTCCAAAAAGTGAAAGAAAACTGAGGTTTTAACAAAACTCTTCTCTTTCTTAAAGATGCTGCATCACTCTGTGGGTAGTTGCACTGCTCAAACTCAAAAGGAGTATGTGAATTCTGACTGATGAAGTTTTTCCCCTATGGAGCTTCGTCAACTGTGCTGTGTGTTTTTGTACAACCCCGGTTCCTAATTCAAGAATCGGCTATGTGTCACTGCTGTCTGCATATCCGTGTCACTGCTGTCTGCATATCTTTGAAAAAAGCTCGGGCATCTTCTGGGGAAAAACAAATCATTAAGTGTTACAAGCGTACATCCAACACGTGATTTGTAAATCTGTAACATCAAGGAATGCATGATCTGTACAGCCTACAATAAATACATATGTGAATGAGGAACATTCCCAGGCCTAAAAGCACACTTGAACATACCTGAATATAAGGAATTTCTGTTTACTGAGGTCTTAAATCACCTTCCCTTGAGTTTCTTACCAGGTAAGCCAACCCTCTGACCAAGGAGAGGAAAAAGAAAAGGAAAAAGAAACAATTTCCCAAACATTTTCAGGACACTGTGATCAACAAGTCTATAATCCCTACCACAAAAAAAAAAAAAGAAAAAAAAACCACAAAAAACCCACCGACATCAAAACAACCAAAAAAACACAGATCACACTCAACCAGATGTCACTTCCAGAGAGATAAAAATCTAAGGTTGCATCTGACTCTCCTGGCTCGCAAACCAGCTGCCAAATCAAATCCCAGAGGCTGGCCCAGATGCAACACAACAAAGAAGAGAAACTAATGGGGGCCCATCAATTCTCAATCAAGATTTTCCCTAATCTGCCATCAGTCACAGAATATCATTGTTATTATCTCAATTGCCGATATGCTCTGGAACTCCTAAAGCTGCGCCCAGAGATTTTCAAGTGTTTTTTATCCTGCTACAATATTGAGCTGCTGCAATACATAGAAGACGAATGACCCATTTTAGCTCTTCCTAATAACATTTTTCTTCTGACCTATAGCCAGCAAAAGTAAGGTCATGCTCAGCATAACTTTGTTTTTCCCAATTTATGAATCTGTAGTGGTTTTTAGAAATGTAACTCAGACGTGTGTTTGAAATGCAGCGGTGTTCAGGAAAGCTCAGTATGACAGTGTTTAGGATCCCAAGGTGGACCCATAATTTTTTATGAAGTAAACCTCAAATTAATGAAATCTTGAGAGACATTCTGACTTTCCTAAAACACAGAACATACTCCGGTGTACCACAAGGCTAGGGAAGAAAAAGGTATCAATATTTTTTGTAACATCTGGATTAATGAAAGTCAGGCTTTAACCTAAATTTCCAGCATTTACTTTATGTTACAGTAGAACCAAAATGTATTAGCTACTAATGAAACCTATGAGACAAGTCAGTTCTTGCCCTTAAGGCATTAGAAAAGTTTCCTTCTTAAAGAAACTTTGGAGTTATTACCATATAACAACTTGCTGCATGTGAAACTACTGGGAGTCTGCTGCTGGAGGCAGAGATCACTGTCAGGAGCACAAGGGCTGCTTATTTATTTCCCATTAGAATTTAATCTTTAAAGCTCTCTTTTGCCAAACACCTGCGCATCCAAACGACCACTTCCCCCATTCCCTCAACAGCCGGAGCTCCCTCAGCCTTGCCCTCCTAAATCAGAATGGAGCTGGAAATATTCCCTGACTGGGGCACAAAATCCCAGGTAAGCTTTATGACAGAACAACAACAACAACAACAAAAACTCCTGATGGATGCCTGAAATAAACCGAAACAGTGTCTGTCCTGACCTCTAATTTTTATATATGTCACGTTGTTCCTGAACTTTCGATCCTAGAGAGTTAAATCTAGTCCTAATCAGACAGCCTAGGTATTAGATTAACTGACTCAAGCTCTCGGAAATAGCACTAGCCATATGCCACGGAGACACAGTCCGGTTCCACCTCACTGCCTTTTCGGAAATAGTTCCTGTGGGTCACCTGGACCTTTCTTCACAGGGCCAGCTGGCTCCTTCTTGCTTCAGGGACTCACAAACCCTTCTGAACAAGAACCATTGCTCTCGGTGCTCCAGCGTTCCTCCAGCGCGGACCCCACGCAGTGCGGCTGAGTGACCAGTGGGGTGTCACAGACATATCAGCATCCTGAAATAATCCTCTCCTACCTCTTCTGTCAGCACCCAGATCCCAAAAAACACTGCTCCTGCTCTGGAGAATCATACTGCTCTTACTCAAAGCTGTCTATTTGGGCAAAAGATCTCCCCAAATATCTCCTAGTCAATAATTACAAATAGTAGCATTTTCACCAAAACCTTTCCGAGGACTTGAATCATTAGTTAGTTCTTCTGCAGTCCTTGCCCTAATCATTGGCAATCAGTCATGCCTACTACATTTCTATTAGTAAATTAAACTGTGCCAGGAATTGTTCCTGATCACTGGAACTAAATCACTTGGACTGTTGGATTGTTACCGTGGTTCCTGCCATGGTTTTGCTCCAGGTCATCTAGGAGCCTCCCAAATATTCCCTGGCAAGGCACAGGAGACAGCAAGGCTAAGTACAGTCAGCAACTGACCACTCTGTGCTGGAGGGATGCAAATTTAATGCCATGGACATGGACCACCCTCTGCTGGGAACAGTCCCAGGCCTGTTCTGCTTCCTGATGCAGGCATAGCCCAAGGGTCTCCCAAAAAAGCCGCAGAAAAATAGATGAGATTCAAAAGTAAACATAATAGAAACCATTCGGGGTAAGACAGAAGAGTGAAAATTTTGGTCGAGAGGTCCTCACCAGAAATACCAGCCATTTTCCATCTATTCCTAAGGACAGTTACCGTAGCTTCCACAGCATCAGACAGTGAGAAGCAGGTTCACCACCAGGATGAAAAGTATTTTACATTTAAAATCAACGCCTTCAACTGCACCCAGAACCTAACTGAAAGCCAGGAAGACTCGAGAGAATAAATGTTATCAAGTCCCCTGAGGAAAGCACAGCTGAGCTGGGAAGCAGCTGCGTCCTTCCCCAGGCGGAGCACATTGCAGAGGTTGACTCTCGTAGGGAGCAGCCTGGATCACTGCAGCAATGCTCGCATCTAAAAAAAAGGTCAAAATTTTCTAGCTACATCGAGAAGTAGCCAAGGGCTCATCTTGCCTCCCATTTAGTGAATTTGGCTTCAAAAGAGAAACTGACTCTCAGTTGCTCCCTCACTTACATAATTTCTATTTTTGCCCACAGGCATTTGAATTTCACCTCCTTTAGGACTGATCATTCTTTCTGCATTAACACCACAGGGAACACCACCAGGAAGCGTGGCTTGCTGCTCCATCCCTTTCTCAAGGAAGAGAGAAGAGGTTTGTCTGTCCCCAGCTTGGTGGGCAGAGGTGTTCATGCAGGGCGAGTTGCTATAGTGAGAGACTGTTGACATTGGAGAGGGGTGAAAAGAGACTGCTGCAGGCTGTCTCCCCAAATGCAGCTGTGCATGGTGCTAGTAAGCTCTCAGTAGTGTGCTGCTGCAGTCAGGGGGCTTAGCCAGCCAGCAGGTCTGCGCCACGCCAGCAAACTCTGTAGCCATGACCTCCTCATCATGCTGAAGTATAAGCTACAAATCATAACCTACCACACCTCACTAGTTTAACAAGCAAAATCAAACCCTTTATCTGCAATATTTGTGATGGCACTTCGGAACTCACTGGCTCAGGACATTGCAGAGGCTGAAGGGTTAAGCAGGTCTGAGGAGGGCTAAGATGAATTCCAGGAAGATCGTCCATTCATGGACATTAAATACAGCAATATTGATGGGACCTCTTATACAGAAAGCCCCTAAACATTGAGTGCTGGGAGCACAGGTATTACTCTAGGGCAATGATCACTTTTACCTTCTTATTCCAAGTACGCACTGTTAGCTCTTGGTGGAGACAGTGTCCTGGACAAGATGGATTTTTCCCTAAGGCATGGTCATTGCTATGTTAACGTCTGAGATGGGCCACTGTGTACACTGAAAGTGCCTGGTACAAAGGACTCTGATAAAAGCTAACTTCATCCTGGGCTGCCTCAAAAGGCTCCTGGGCTCCACTCTCATGAGAGCTCACCTGGAGTACTGTGTCCACCTCTGGGGCCCCCAACATAAGAAGGACATTGACCTGTTGAAGAGAGTCCAGAGGAGGGTCATGAAGACAATCAGAGGGATGAAGCACCTCTTCTATCTTCATAGACAGGCTGAAAGAGTTGGGGTTGTTCAACCTGGAGAAGAGAAGTCTCCGGGGAGACCTTATAGCAGCCTTCCAGTACTTAAAGGGGGCCTACAAGAAAGCTGGAGAGAAACTTTTTACAAGGGTATACAGTGATAGAATGAGGGGTAATGGTTTCCAACTGTAAGAGGGTAGATTTAGATTAGATATTAGGAAGAAATTTTTCACTATGAGGGTGGTGAGGCACTGTAACAGGTTGCCCAGAGAAGCTGTGGATGCCCCATCCCTGGAAGTGTTCAAGGCCAGGCTGGATGGGGCTTTGAGCAGCCTGGTCTAGTGGGAGGTGTCCCTGCCCAGGGCAGGGGGTTGGAACTAGATGATCTTTAAGGTCCCTTCCAACTGTAACTATTCTGTGATTCTATAACCCACAGGGAGCACTAAGGATAGCTGAGCATGATCATTAGCTGTCCCAGAAAGAGGGCAACCCCCTTCTCTCCTTGACCATTTCAGAGGCATCCAAGTACCATCCTTTGGTAAGCAACAGCAAAAACAGTCAGTAGGAAGCCGTTCAGATCAGGTCTTCATTTTGTTGAAGCAATCTGAATCTTCCCATTCTCAAGATAAAATTTGGTCTGTGTTGAGAGACAAAACACCTCTAGAACTACTACACACTCAATACACTTTCTTGCTCCAAATAGTTACTAAATAAGTCTGTGGAAGTGTACAGGAGTTGCCTTTGCTCAGTGAGATCAAACAGCTAGAAGGTGCTTCATGAACAAAATGTCCACCCTACTGCCTCCTAATCCACAGCAAGTATAGTTTGCTCAACAGCTTGCTTGTGTCCTCCCCACAGGACACTCCAGACTCCAGCAGCCTTGTGCATGCAAGAGGGTCCTTCTGCATTCAGCTCACCCTAGCAATAGGAAAAGGGGCAAGTGCACACTGTGGCTGCCAGAAAACAAAGAGGACCCACACTCTTGTTGAAGGACCCCACTCCTACAGTTGATTATGACAGGACAAAAATTAGAAATGAAGAAGTATGCCTTGTCACAGAAGTAAGCTTGACACAGACCAGGGTCCGCTGAAAAATTAAAGATGATTACCTGTCTAGTTATAGAACATCGTAATTTATTACAACCAACATTGACAATTACAGCAGCGTATGTAAATAAAAAGCCTGAAAGAAGGGGTCAGGAGTATCACAACTACAATGATGAATTATCATTTTTACGGAGTGGGTCCAGTTACTGTATGTTAACACTTCCAGGCCTGGTTTGGTTTGATGGAATTACGTGCACTTAACCTCCTGTGGCGCACAAACTATTTCATTGACTTCTTAATAACAAAGCAAGCCAAATTCATCGTAGTAGGGATATTAAAAGAGGACAGACCACATCTCCATTCAAACTGGACAATCAGCTGCCTTCACCTAATCTCCTGCCTCCAGACCATTTTCTAGTGCCCTTTTAACCTAAAAGGCATATAATAAAATATTACTAAAAATAAAATACACTCCTGATAAAAACACTTTCTAGTTAACTAAGCTTGTTTAACCTGGCTGAGAACTGCAAGAAGCACCTAGATGCAGTACCCACCACAGTTAATTTACAACCTTGCATTGACTTCAGTCAGGCCTCAGGCATAAGATAACGTTCTTGTCTTACTCGAAAAATACAGATCCTCTGGGGAGAAGTGCTACTGAAAAAGCCTTGAAAAAAGAACTGAGAACAGTGCAGGGCTCTATGAACTTTGAGTTTTGGGGTGTTTTCTCTTACATATAAATATTTTTTCAAGTGCATTTATCAGAATAAAAAAGCAGAATATCTGAAGGTTTTCAGCACCTTCAAGTCCAAGCTGCTCACAAATAAAAACAAAAAAAAGAAGAGGAAAATAAACAACATGAACAATCTTCATTTTTCCAACATTAACTTGAAAGGAGCAGAAAGTTCCTTTTTACCGATGGTACCATCAGCATAAATAAGGCACCACAGTTAAAAAAACACTGAGGATGCCTTGCTAGCTTAATAACCAGAGCAGGAATTTTGAAAATAGTCTCAGAAAGAAGCTATATGTGGCGGACAGGCCTCCTTTGTAGTTTGAGAAAATAAGAAATAATAGGGGATAAAATGATGTTAGAAGTGGTGGGAACATGAAAAGTCACCTTCATTAGAGTAGAGTTGATCATCATCCACAAGTTCAGCCAAATTTACCCTGTGGAGTATCCTTAAGTGACAAACAAATTCTTTAAAAAAATACAAGATGTGAAAGAAAACTCTCTTTATTTAGGTAACTGCTACTGGATCCCTAATCGAAGGGAAACAGGGACAGCTGGAGGGTAATAGCAATCCTCTAAAAGGCAAGAGATAAGGAACATCTGCTAGCAGGGACATGAGTGAAAGATGACCTGTCTGTGAAAGGACATAAAATATTAATATTCCCATATCTAAGTTCCTCTAGACAATGGAAGAAACAAAGAGCAAACCTTAAACAAACAAGACTTTTGCAGCAGATCTCTATTCTGTGAAATTTAAAGCTGTATTTCACGGTATGACATGATTCACAGGATGCCGCTTCACTGTTGCATTTCCCAAGAGGAATCACAACACACAACCCTGGAGACTGTGGCAGCACAACTGTGAGCACAAAGCACTAGATTTTAATGGACTCATTTTCTGTTGGTTGCTTGCTAACTTGTTTTTCTTTCCCTGTGTAATTTGAATTTTGCCTGTAATATGTGTACGTATTACAATTAAGTGTCCAGCTCAGCAGAGACCTCAGAGAGCCACTGAATGGTTACAAAAAGCCTAACAGACCCCTTGCCATTTTGCTGATACATGCTCTGTGGGCATACCACGTTTTCTTTATGGTGGTTGCCTTTCTTTGGGAAGAAACGTAACTGGCACTTAAAATCAATTTTAACAAACAGATATGCAAGAGAAACAGACTTCCTGGTGACAGAAGTCGGCACCACAATGTACAAAGCTCTTTCATAGCCACACCAAGCTCCGTTTTGGAAGCAATCACTGTATTTTGGTTGGAAGGCTCTTCCAGGACTCCACCTGTGCAATGATGGGGAGCCACCTTCTCGTTTCTAGCCTGAAGTTTGCTCCTGTCCCATTTATATACCTTCAGTTCTTGTACCTCTTTTGCTATTTTCAGAATATCCACGTTCTTTCCACCACCTTTTTCACAGACAGCAGCTCTATCCCCTCCAGACTCCATTTAGCAAAGCTAAATAAGAAAAGCTCCTTTAGTATTTTCGGATATGACATGCTCTTCATCCTCCTGTTCCCCACAACAGTCTTTCTGCAGACTTTTTCCAGTCTGAACACAGAGCTGCACACATGATCCCAGACACAGTCAGAACAAGCCCTTGCAATAAATCCTACCGTGTCTCCACTGGAAATAAGGAGATATTCTCTTTTACGTACCTGCAGTGCTGCTAGCATCATCCTTGGATCAGTCAATACACCAAAGAGCTTCTTCTGGAAAAGCAGCCCAGTCCTCTGCTCACAAAACAGCTGGCTCACGTGGCCACTTTCCTGCAGTGCTGCCTGTTGGAAGGACTCAGGCAGGACACAGAGCAAAACCACTCCTGTAGGAGGAATGAATGCAGCATACATCTTAACATTATATAGTAAGCCCTTCTCCTCAGAAATGGGACACTGATTTAAATCACTCTATTCTCAATCCCTTCTACTAGGTCTGAATATTCCAGTATTCCTCAAAAACGCAGCAAGAGAGTGGTAGATTCAGTGTTGAGACACTTAATAGGGAGAGCAAGCACCTAGATTGATTCAACCAGAGATGCTAAGACCCTACCACCCCTGCAGTATGCACGTGGGGCCAGATTAGCTTGCAGACTGGTTCAGGAGACTGCAAGCATTCAGCATCCCTTTGTGTAGTTTACAAAAACTTCAGTGTAATTGCTGCTGCACATGACAAAATTAATACTATTTTTCTTTTTAAATCAGAGCCCTCAGTCACAGAGCCCAGGTGAAACCAACGAACCGTGGTTTGAACACCCTCAGCTTAATGATTATCCACCTGCACTTGTTCTGCGTTGCCCTTGTCATCCAGAAGACATAGGGTATTTTGCACATGAAAGTGATTTCATGCAAACTTTTGAGCACTGGAAAGGTCTGGTAAGTCAAATTCAACTTTAATTGTTCTCCTTATAGTGCTTTGTACCCATAATAATATTCAGGCAAAGATAATTGTTTGATTTGGTTTCCCATCCATTTAAGCACAAGTCTCAGGCAATGTCTGGATTATCAAAAGAGAGACAGACAGAGCAAACCGTGACCACACACAGACCACACAGGGCTGGAAGCCACGCTGCGGAGGGCAGGGACACACACCCACATCACATCAGGGAAGAAGCACCAGCTACGAGACCTACAGGTTGTTCTCCAGGCTGGGTTCATTCTGAAATGTTGGGGGACCAGTTCCTCATGGTTCATCACCAAAGGGTTCAGGGCTGGGGTAACACCAGCAAGCACCTCACATAGGAGGAGGATGGAGATGAGAAGCAGCGTGGTGAGACAGGGAACTGTGCTGGTGGCAGGGGAGCGGGAAGGAGCACTGCCAGCTTGTGCCCTGTGAGGATGAGGAGGTTGGTGCATTTCAACACGGACACGAGCTGGTGAGTGATGGGGAGGCCACCACGGCTTTCCTGGCCTGCTTGAACTAGCAGAAGCTCTGGTCCATTTCTCAGTGGTCCTGTTTCTTGGGAGGGCATTTCATCAGACTGAATGTCCAAACGGATGTTCCAGATGGTTTATTGGCTAAAATTATTGACGGCAAATGTATTCAGCTGCTGGATATCAGGCCTGTGTTTTCCACCTGGGGCGAAATCTGCATTGACAAATTTTTCTCAGTCTCTGTCTATTCACCACTAGGTTCAATTCGCACTCAGACCAGATGACATTTCTTGCATCATCTCCCAGCATGAGCTACTGAGCAATTTCAGAGATACTGACTAAATTTGCAGCCACACAGGTGAAGATTTACAGGCATGCTTGCCAGGTAAGCTGGAAGATTTGCAGTGTAATGCTTCTGACAGTAGAGAACAAAGCTATGATAAAGCACCGATGTCTGGACAGTATGTGGGCCTGCAAATATAACTACGAGACATCAGCTTCCCAGCTGATGTGAGTCACTGCACATCCACAGCTACTCCTCAACACTTGCCTACAAGCTGGCAAAAGCTTTTTAACACTGTGCACGTGTCCCACCGTTTTGCAGTGTGATGGAGAATTTAGCGCAACTCGCTGGCAGAGGTTTGAACCGCCAAAGAAATGGGGAAGACTGAAGCTTGGCTGCAATGGGAGTTGAGCATTATCTGGGCAGGGGCATCACCACACCCTGGTAGGTCCAATAGGGTGAATAAACTTGTAGGGAGGTGAGGCTTGACGTCAGACATCCCATCAAATTCATTGTGGTGCCTGCAAATAGCCTTTGCACAAGTGCTGCAGAAAACTTGCAGCTGTGCAAGGCCTTTCGCAGAGTATTCAAGAGGAAATAAAAGCCACTGTTGCTATCCCTGGGTTTGGCCAAGGGCTGACTCCGAATGCGTCAAAAGGACAGGAGGAAACACCAATGCCTCATGCGGCCCAAGCATACTCAGATGAGGGACCGGGCATCAAAATCCTGGCTGCAAAATGCCTGGGATTGATCTGTGCCTGTGTGAGGGTAAGCGAGGAGAGCAACTCTCGTCAGGAGCGGTGAGCCCGTCTCAGCCGTCCTCCGGCAGCTCTGCTTCCCGGGGGCTGCAGCAACGCCAAGCTGGTCTCAGGTGACAGAGGATATTTCATGAGCAGGTACCCAAAAGGCTGTACAGCAGACAGCACGGACATGTTAAGACATTTTCTTGACATAAAAAGAGAAGTGCACAAGCAACAATACAGGAGCCAAAAGCATGTGGTCAAATCAAACAGAGCAATCCTACTCATCAAACTTGTTGCTGAGAGCTGTGCAGCAAGGGCTATAACCCACACATCCGCTATCCGGAAAGCAGATGGAGAGAGGTGATTCTCCCCCTCTACTCTGCTCTCGTGAGACCCCACCTGGAATGCTGTGTCCAGCTCTGGAGCCCTCAGCACAAGAAGGACATGGACCTGTTGGAGCAAGTCCAGAGCAGGGCCACGAGGATGATCAAAGGGCTGGAGCACCTATGCTATGAGGACAGCCTGAGAGATTTGGGGTTGTTCAGCCTGCAGAAGAGAAGGCTCTGGAGAGACCTTATAGCGGCCTTCCAGTACCTGAAGGGGCCTACAAGAAAGCTGGGGAGGGGCTGTTTGCAAGGGCATGTAGCGATAGGACGAGGGGGAATGGCTTTAAACTAGAGCAGGGTAGGTTTAGGTTAGACATTAGGAAGAAGTTCTTTACAATGAGGGTGGTGAGACACTGGCCCAGGTTTCCCAGAGAGGTGGTGGAGGCCCCATCCCTGGAGACATTCAAGGCCAGGCTTGATGAGGCTCTGAGCAACCTGATCTAGTTGAAGATGTCCCTGCTTACTGCAGGGGGGTTGGACTAGATGACCTTCAAAGGTCCCTTCCAACCCAACACATTCTATGATTCTATGAATGAGAAGACCTCAGTGCTGCAGACTCCCTGTGCATTGCTCAGTACTGAAGCACCTGGGGCTGGAACTATTTATCTACTTATTTATTTTACAGCTCTACTAAATAGCTCTACAGTGCTTCACTTTGCCTTCTATTTTCCCACAGATGTTTCAAGATAAATTATAGTAATTATCCATTGTGAATAAATTAATTGGCATTAACAATTGTGTGAAATGTAATTGTTATCAGTTTCATGGGATTTCTGTCATGTTCAATCACCACATAGCTTGAACAATTTGCACATGTATAGACTATCCTCAAAGCATGTGTTATCAAGATACAGTTTAGTCCATTTGACTTGGAGCTTTGAGACGGAAGTGAATTTTCTGGAGAAATCTGAAAGAAGTGGTGTTAGAAAATCCTTTCTAGAGCCAGGCAATAGTACCAAGCAACAAAAACTGTTGCTTATCCTCATAACATCCTTCTCACATGGTAGACATTCAACAGAGCCCAGAAATGCCATAGACAATTTCCATTTTTAAAAATAGTGACAGGACAAGAAGAATTTTAGCTGGAGTTTTCATCCTAAAGAGAGAAAGAACACTTTCCAACACACCTTTCTGGAGCTGAAATTAGACATCTTCAGCAAGGCATTTGAAGTAAGAACCTAAACCATTAATCTCCTGTTCTGATGTGTTAAATGGGACTTAAAAGAAAGATAAGAAAGGGACAGTTTCAAGCAAAATTAATCACGTTGTTTGGTATTTTCAAAGCAATATCTCCAGACCTCTCACCCAGTATACATCCCATCCTGACAGCGATGTTACTGTTTCCATGACTGATTTTGCTGAAGTCTCTATAATGGTTCTAACTCACAGCCAGTTTAACTGCAGACGATGTTCTTACACATTTGGTTTTCTCATTCTTTCTAACTCCTGGCAATCTTTTTTTTAGTAATATCTTACAAAAGTGAGTTGCAGAGATCAATAACTTTACTTTTTAGTATTCACTTGTTCCGTGAGGAGAGAGAAACTGGAGTAATCCAAATGATACCTACATAATTGAGTACTCTGGACTGAAGGATCCCCACTTCATGAAGGCATTGTATCATAGCATTTCTTTTCTAATGATTTCCAGCAGCGGTTTAAAAGAAGTTAGATTTTGCTTCTTTTTTTTTTTTTTTTTCTTTCTTTTTTTTGTACCTGCCCTCTGGAAGTTTGTTAGTAAATGCATCCCATTTGGATGCAGTCCTGAGTAATGTGCTCTAGGCAATCCTGCTTTAGCAGGGGAGTTGGACTAGATGATCTCTAGAGGTCCCTTCCAACTCTGAAATTCCATGATTCCGTGATTACTCTGATAGCTTATAATAACCCTTTTTGACTTTAACTTTCCAGTTATTTATGACAGCATAAACCCAGCTGTTATTGTACAACCGTGGCCTTTTTCTATAAATAGTTCCCCTCTCTTTGTGGTGCTTACATCCCCCCTCCCAACACTGCATGTGTTTTTTAGATAGAATTTTCAGCCATCCAAGCAGGACTGGCACTCTAGGTCCCTTCTCATGCCAGTGACCCCTCCCTGCACTCTTTACAGCCTGAATCCATCTCCTGTGAATCACACAAGCACAGGTCAACTGAGGTGGGAAAGCCTTTCTGGAGATCGCCTAGTCCAAACCCCTGCTCAAAGGGGTCATGCTCGGTTGGATTTTGAATATCTCCAAGGATGAAGACTCCGCGACCCCGCTGGGCAACCTGTTTTGGTGCTCAGTCACCCCCACAGTAAAAAAGTTTTTTTTCTCATGTTTAAATGGAATTTACTGTGTTTCAGTTTGTGCCCATTACCTCTTTTCCCATCACTACACATCACTGACAAAAGCCTGGCTCCACCTTCTTTACTCCCCTCATCAGGTATTATATACATTGATGAGATCCCCCTGAGCCTTCTCATCTTCAGCGCCAGATCTCTCGTTATGTCAGACACTCTAAGCCCTTAATCATCTTCATGGCCCTTTGTTGGACCATTCCATGTCTCTCTTGTACTGGGGAGCCCAGAACTGGACACAGCACTCCAGATGTGTCTCATGAAGGCAGGGGTGAAATATCACCTCCCTTAATTTGCTGGCAACCCTTTGCCTAGTGCAGCCTGAGATGCTATTGCTGGGATCAGAATTTCTATCATTCCTAACGTAATGGCACTGATATTCTCCTACCAGCACTGCACACAGCTAGCCTTAGTTGAACAGCCTTTCCACAGACACATCATTTTGGATACTTACAGCCACTCTCTGATCTACCAGTGCTTCCAGAAGCTTTCCTTCCTCTGTCATTTACAGCTGATAGGATCGCAATTTGTAATAAAGGTTTTGTTATTAGTTAGTGAGTACCTGACCTTTCATTTTGTACTGTTACATTCCAGTCCCTTTCGATTACTGCAGTCCTCAAGGTCACTCATTTCTTTCTGAAGACGGTATGAATATTTTACATTTGTCCAATACATAACCTTTCTCTTTGGAAGTTCTCATTATCTTTTAAAAGTCTCTCTAGATGGAAAGCCTCTGAATTCTTACATTCCTTATTCATTTTGCTGCCCTTTTCTCAAATTTTATTATTTCTGCTTTGTCCTTCATCTTATCTGCAGCCATGCACCATGGCAAAGGCCTCTATCTTACTTTGACATCAAGAGGAACGCTTGGCACCACCCATTTATTTTCTGTTAGTTAAGCACAAGCTGTACGTACCTTGCAGCAGGAATAACCAGGTAGCATCGGTACTTCCAAACCACCCAGCTGGGTCAAACCAAACTCCTATCAATCTGGGATGTTAAACCCACTTAAGAAAGAGTCTTGTGCTTATGGTGTTCTTAGAGTTCAAAACCAGGGCAGATAGCTGTTCCCTATATCTGGACTGCTAGCCTGGTTGTGTCAATGTAAGATGTAGTATTTAAGCCACATGTTGCATTAGCCAAAGATCTTCACTGACCTCCAAATGATGACTGAGTTTCTTCCTAAAGTCTTACAAATAAATCAGAGCCTAAGAACTCTATATACAGAACTGAAAATGTTGTCTGCAACGTATATATTATGCTCATGGAGTTGCAGCTGCTATTTTTTTACTTTCTTTGGGAACCTCTTCAATTGATTTAGCCATTAGCATGTAGGACATGTACAGGCCAAGAACAAAAAAATAAAGAGCGTTCTTAACAAAGCTCTGCAGCTAGATTATTTACCAAACTTTCAAGCCAATTCAAAACCTTTAAAAATCTTAATTATTTATAATTAAGAACCTAGTCTTGGGCAAAAACACGTCTAGGCTTCGGATAATACGATAACCATCATATATACTCTTTGGGAGTGGAGCGAAATGTAGGCAGAGTTGTTAACAGCTATGCATTTTTAGAAATTGAGATGGGCATGGCATAGCTTTGCTCTATGTTGTTTGCATGTGGAGCTTAAGGTATAGCAGTACAGTTTTCTCTGCTTAAAGTTGTTTGTAGATCCATGGTCAACAGCTGGGAAACAGTCTTTCCTGAAATGATAAAATACATGCATTTTTTTCTCCAATTTTCCTTCGGTGTCTTTAGGTTTTGTTTGAAAAACTGAAAAGCCCTTAACTCAAAAACACATCAGAGTATCAACAACTGAAAACATGTTTGGGTTCCAATCTGTTACCAAAAAACAAGAAGTAAATCAAGACTTCTGAATTAAAATAGAAAGGCATTGGTCTTGGCAGTCGTTTCAGGGGAAAAAAAAAGCATGAAAGGAAACTTTTGCTTAGTTCTATGAAAGCTGAAAACAGACATACTTTCTGAGCACCTGGGAACTGCACAGTGTGTCCATGCTGAAAAAAACAGTTCTGTTCCCCCTGCATGAAAACCCTTCATACTTCACCTTTTATAGTACATTTATGGTTTTTTGAGGTCTCAAAGAACGAAACTAGAAAAAAACATGTCCCTGTTCATTTATGCAGAAGGAACCCCACACAGTCCTTTGTCAATCAGGCAGCCCATGAGCAATTAAGCACTATCAGCAATTATGGGGCTGCCAAGGGGTGGAGGCGAAGGGCCAGCTGAGGGTCGTCTTTGCTTGCACAGCACTGCACATATGCTCGCAGGATACACGGGGACTGGCCACCAGAGACCCTCCGTTAACTTCTACACTAGCAAAAGCGATTAAATAAGCAAGACCTGATGAAAGAAGAAGTTAAAGTTGCTCTTGTGGCAGCCTATTCTTGCGCCAGGCAGCAGTACGCAGCATCCCCAGGGCAGGAGAGTGAAGAAGACGCCTGCCAGGGCAGCCCAGGGCAATGGAAGGAGGGTGGACAGGAGATGGAACTAGAACTGTAGAGACTGAAGCGAGCAGAGGAAACTAACTGAGGTGAAGGAAGGGAGGAAGGGTGCTCAGAGACCCCCCCTGAACTGAGGGAAGACGTCCTTGGAAAGGCCACCTTTGGAGGAAAATACCCCCACAAAACAACAACAAAAAAACCCCAACCCCAAAATAAAGGAACTTGCAATTATCCGGTCACCTCTGTCAACACCCACACCTGCACTGCCCCAGCACCGGAAACCTTGCAAATATAGTCCCATCCTTATCACTCATATCGTGCTTATTTGTTGGGAGGGGGACGAAGCAGAAGCTCAGGAACCTGATGAAGGACATGGACCTGTTGGAGCAGGTCCAGAGGAGGGTCACAAAAATGATCAGAGCGCTGAAGCACCTATGCTATGAGGACAGCCTGAGAGATTTGGGGTTGTTCAGCCTGCAGAAGAGAAGGCTCTGGAGAGACCTTATAGCGGCCTTCCAGTACCTGAAGGGGCCTACAAGAAAGCTGGGGAGGGGCTGTTGCAAGGGCATGTAGCGATAGGACGAGGGGGAATGGCTTTAAACTAGAGCAGGGTAGGTTTAGATTAGACATTAGGAAGAAGTTCTTTACAATGAGGGTGGTGAGACACTGGCCCAGGTTTCCCAGAGAGGTGGTGGAGGCCCCATCCCTGGAGACATTCAAGGCCAGGCTTGATGAGGCTCTGAGCAACTTGATCTAGTTGAAGATGTCCCTGCTTACTGCAGGGGGGTTGGACTAGATGACCTTCAAAGGTCCCTTCCAACCCAACACATTCTATGATTCTATGAAGGGCTGTCTGGCAGCTCTCTGATGGCGTTGGGGAGGTAAAAGTGCGAGTCCTTGCACAAGGTCACTTCAAGCTGAGCTGTGAATAGACGTAACATACCAGACACCTCTCAGACTTTGCCCACATGATACATGGAAAAGTATAACTAAAAGAACTAAAAGAACCAAGTTACCACAGCCATCTGATCTGGAGGAGGTGCCTTTGTGTCCATTCTCGCTCCTCAGCAAATAGGAGGTATTGGAGATTGGATGCTGACAGTAGAGGAGAAAAAAAGGGTCTGGCATTTACTTTGACATGTCATGAGATGAGAATGTGCTTATGGGCTGCTACCATCCAGCAGCTGACGCACACAAATACAACACCACAAATAATTTGTGGTGATCCTATTTTTCAGATTTATTTTTTCTTGGTGCATGTTACTGCCCGAATGATTGGCTTGTAAAGAAAAGTCTTCCTAGTCATACAGCTTCCCTACAGCAGCTAAACAAAATACTTACAGGGAAAGGCAACAGCAGGAATAAAATTTCAGATGTCCTCTTTAAATTACAGCTACTTGCCTGAGCCAAAGAGGAGGCAGCTGTTACCAAACAGGCTGTCTGCTCTGTGCAGAGCAGCATTGAGGATTTCAGAAAATCGTTTGGGAATCTTTGAATTAACATCTTAGCCAGCGGGTCAGCGATGTGGAGAGCTGCAAAAAGAAAGAACAAAAGAACCCTCAGCATTCATTTTCAGATCACAAGTTTTCGCATATGTAAACTAATGCTTTCATGAGTACATTCGCTCTTTCCTCTAGCAAGGAGTGTTTTTATGGTGAGCATACATTTTCTGCTTTAGAGAAAAAGCATAACTTTCTGAAGACCAAAGTTCCTCAGAAATGTGAAAACTATTTCTTATATAGCAATACTTAACTCTTTTGCAAAAAGTGGTAGAAATTTCAAGTACAGCTACCAACAGCAACAGACATAAAGGTCCAGTGCTACCCACTGAAGATGCAGAACAGTCAGATGACTTCAGGCGACAGATGATTACTATCACTTAATTTTCACAGCTGGGCCTTGAAATTTCCCAACACGTACATGAGTATACATCTTCCTTAGATTGATATTGAAGAAATACACCCTCCAGGAACTCTTCTTATGTGACTAGCCTACTAGTCTGAGCTTTAGGGATAGCAAAGTCCTAAAGGTGGCCCAGGTTTCATGTCTCAAAACGTAACAGCTTAGAGCGCTGACTACAAATGATCATGTGGCTTCAAAGAGAAATTATGGTCTAGTGATAATTTATCTCAAATAAATGCCCGTTACATTAATTGTGCCTTCTTATCAGAGATTTTTTTGTCATATGTCCAGCTACACGTGCAGAGTATCATTTCAGATTATTAGAGGTAACACACATACCTTTGACGGTGCAGAAGCCAGGAAACTGCAGCCTGAGCTTTCTGCGCTGGAGACCCCTCCTAAACAGATCTTCCTCCGTGGCAGAGCCTTACCTGCAGCACCCTGACATCTTTGCTAGGCTGCCTAATTGCTGTTTCCAGCCCTGGGAGGCAGGAAGGTCCTGGGGGAGCTGGGTGGGGGATCCAAAATGAGCATCAGCTCTTGCACTAGCTACAGGAACGGTTGCCCTGCCAGTTGCCCTCCCCCTGCCCAGGTGCACCCAGGCTGCTAAGCCCATGCAGCAGGAGCTGCCTGCAGTGACCAAAGTGCACAGTACACCGGCAATATACAGGAGAATCCATAGGAGTTAGAGAAATTACAGATGTAAGGAAAGTGCCGTGGATCTTTATAACGCTATACCAATTATGCTTTGACAGGCAGCTTCATGATGGGTGGCAATGCAGTACACTTATGAATAAGGTAAAAGTTTACAATTTAAGGAACATTACTTTTAGGGAGAGGTGAATGCAGCCAATAAATCCTGACTGTTGTATTGTCACTTTTCTTTCTGTTTTGAAGCCTGAACACAATATAAAAATTAGATGGATCCTACATATCCCCAAAACCAGGGTAAACTAAGAAACTTAACAGAATGACAGAATGGCTGAGCTTGCAAGGGAGCTCTGAAGATCATCTAACCCAACCTCCCTGCTGGTTTAGGTGCTAGTCCTAATGTTAGGTTAAGTTTATTCCTACTGAATTGGTTTTCACAAGACTCTAGGAAAGTAACTGCTCTGAAAGACCAGACTGCTTACCTTTTAATGGGCAAGAAAGCAAGGTTATTTACAGAGCAGTGTCTTTAGTGGCAGGCTCGCTAAAACAGGTAAGGAAAATGCAGGCAAGCCATAGTCTTCCTCAAAACCTACCTTTCTATAAGGAAAACTTTTTTGGACTAGGAATAAGAACTACTAAGGGTACATGATGAGTACATAACCCAGCTATTGCTGTTAATAAAAGAAGTTGTTTCACAGGAGGGAACCACTTGGTGAAGGATAGTTATTAAAGACAGCAAACTCAGAAGAATATAAGCAAAAAAATAGTGAGAAAATATAATATTAGAAAAAGTCTCGAAGAACGGAAAGAAATTGTGACACATCCAAAGAGCAGGGAATGGAGCTCATTTGCACCCACCACAACAAGTACATGATAAAAACAGTAAAAAGACAGCTGGGCAATAGCTACCTGCAGCACTGAGTGAGAAGCAAGCAGCGCAGGAGTGCAGGATATTCGCAGCAGGTACAGCATGTGCCATGAAAAGCAGCATTGTGCCCAGCAGTAGAGAATGTCCTGAAGGACCTGAAAGTCCAGCATATTCAGTATATGCAACTAAAGGCCATCTCTTAGGAGAGCAGGTCTCTCTGGCCACCCCAGAGAAAAGGGAAAATGGTGGTCATGGGCTATATGCAACTATGCAGAAATACTCCTAAAAGATCAGAACTGACAGGCTGGGCAGAAAGATCATCCTTTTAACCACTTCCAGGTATCTGTTAGGAAGCGAGAGCTCATGGTGAATGTCCGCACATGAGTTATTCCATGAGGCCATACTACAAGAAGTCCTGTAATTCTGACAAGCTTGACAAGAGGTGAGATTACCCGGTGATGTTCTAGCAGCTGGCAGCACATTAAAACCTAGAAGCACTCCTCCCAAACTACCCAGCGGCAGACTACAGCAGATCACAAATCAATATGTAGCAAAGTAATTTTGGTCACCTTTTAGGAGATGAAGGAATCCAACTCAAGTGAAAGCAACAACAGTTAAAAACACTAACTCCCTGAAAGAACTGAAAAAGGACACTACTGGAATAGCAGCGTCAAATACAAAAGAGGCAGTCACCCTCACAGCAAATCTACTTTACCACAAAGACAGCACTTCCGTGACCTGCGTTACAAGGAATAGTTGGAGCAGAATTGTTGCAGGAAAGTGTTCCAGTAGGGAAGAAATCCAGAGAAAGCAGAGCATATCATACTCAGACCAAAGGGGAATTATTTCGCTTTGACCCTGGAAGTCTGGAGCTTGACTAACACATGCAGAGCCCCACAGTAATGCTTTCAAGAGGTATCAAATCTCTTGGGAATATCCGCAGGAGAAATCTGGCTCCTCTACCAGCAAAACTTCAGTGCGTGGTCTTATAGTTACAAAACACCAGTAAAAAGGTCAAAAAAATAAGTCTTGTAACAGATTCTTTCTCATGTAATTCTAAAGAGGAAGGAGACTTGAGAGCAGGGACACATGATATTAAAACAGTTGCTAGTGTCTCCAAATAAGAAAGCCAGCAAAAGTCATGACAGAATGAGGGAATTATGATACAAGTGAAACTTCTAAGAAAATAGGTGTCATCAGGCCAGCCCGCACAAGAACAAGAAGCTCCTGGCAGTGTCTAGGAATTCTGGGATGGAAAAACAGTTCCCTGTGGATAATGAGCATGGCTAAAATTGATTAATTGACTGCAGTCGAGAAAATTTTAATTCCAAAGAAAGCAATAGACAGGAAAAATTCATAAGGGGATTTCTATGGAAGGGAAAAAAAAAACAACAAAACCAAACCCAAAACCAAACAAGAAGATACATACTTGTCTGGCCCTACATGAATTCAGAAAACAGAACACGTGTTTAGAAATTGCTGCGTTTGTTGAAAATGCCGGAGACAGAACTGCAAGGAGCTGTTGATAATTTGTGACACTCCTCGCGGAGTCTGGCAGAAATTGGCAACTGATTTATTTGAACACAGGATAGCTCTGTGTGATGATAGTTGATAATTACTGTCATTTTCTCCAAGTAATCCAGCTAAGCTTCACATTATCCAGCACAGTAGTGAATGACGTAATATAATATTTGCCAAACCTCCAATGAGCTTGCTTCGAAGAGAGCACAGTATGCAGTACGCTTCCAAGCTTCATATAGAGAAGTTGCTATCTATTTCAAATGTACGTATTGCTAACCAAAACCAGATGTAAAAAGCCAAAAATAGTGGTTCCAAGAGTGCCAGCTGCAGGCCTCAAACCGGGACACAGGCGCCCATTAAAGGGGCTTTTGAACCGTGGTCATCCTCAGTGGAGCCAGCTGAGCTTGAGGCCATACTGCCTACAGCCCCTTTCAGTTGTCCAAGGACCAAGGCTGTCCATTCAGAGACACTTAAGTGTTAACTACAGCCCCAAATCCAACTTCTACAGAGCTGCTGGCCAATGTGAGCTTGGACATCCCCCAGCCATACTCATATGACAAAAATGGCATGCACCCTCCCCTCCTCATCAACTAGAAATGTCTTAATCACAGAAAGTACCTTCTGCTGCCTCCCAGTAAGTGAGCAGTTGAGTGAACACAACTGCAATGTTAATTTTATGGGTTGCAAATGTTGCTGCAAAGCTAAAATGATCTTGCAGAATAATATTTTAGTTGCTATATTACACGGCCTCATGAACTCTGCTATATCTGCAAAGTTAACGCTAGATGAAGCTGGTTTGGACTGGAAGATTCAGAGTGTTTTCTCTTAAAATCTGGGTACATAAAGGCCAATACGAAGGCGTAACAGCAAGCAGGCACAACAGCCATCACAGGCAGAAGACTCCACCTACCAGATGATCGCCCGTGCAACGTCTGATCACCCCTTGATCAGGTCTTTCTCAGAACTCAGCATATGAGCAAACTAGTGCACACGGAAGTATTATTAAGAATTGCCCAGCAGAAGGGAAGTGCTAGCAATTGTCAGTGGTTTTTTTCTATTTTCTTTAATACAAGAGGCACTAGAAGTCAATCATTTTCTACCCTGCTCGCTCTGCACCAGATGGGAAGTGCACGCAGTGCAAGCAGCTTTTTTCTTGTAACAAACCCCCAGTTCTTCCAGCAACATGAGAAGCCACTTCAGCATATTTTTTCTAGGGTAACACACTGCAAAACTATGGTGAGTTTCAGGTGCAAATGAAAGAGAAGTAATCCTGAGCAGCAGTGGGACTGGGATTCCTTCAGCAGAAGGGCTACAGGAGATGACGGCTGTTACAGCTGTTGAACGTACAGCAGTTTGTTGCCACCTTGCCTGCTGGGAAATCAGGAGCAGCGCTCGCATGGATTTCATTAACAAAAGGCTTCAATCTGTAACAACTAAAAGAAGCATCATGGTATTGACAGGGTTACAAATCACAACAAAATACAGACTCAGAATTTGGATCTGTGGAGGAAAAAACAGGTTTCTTACTACAATGTTTAAAAACGCTGGAATATCATGACTTGTCAGAGCTGAAAACTGAGCCAGCAGGACAAACAAGGAGAGGCGTCACACAGCCAGTGGATGGACAATTACATGGGACACATCCCAGGGAATAAGGGCTCTTCTTCTGCAGATGCTGGCAGGGACGAAAAATGCTGCTGGTGATGCTGAAACAGGTATAAGAGTATGCAATGCCATCAGGATTTTAAATGGCAGAGCAAGGAGCACTGCAAATACAGTCATTAAGAAGACCATGATCTATTTCAGGAGCTGCTGTAGAAACAATGATAACTTTATCTCCCAAGCCCCTTATTTGCAAGGAAGAAAAATTGTATCCATTACTAAATTTAAAGAGATTGATACCTTCTCCCTTTAAAACTGGCAAAGAAAGGGACAAAGGATACTACTTTTTAGATCTCCCTCTTTCTCTTAAGTACTTATGTGAACTACGAGGAGGAAAGAGTGAGTTTCTGAATCCTTGTTAATTAATTGGACTAGATGATCATTGTAAGTCCCTGCTAGCTGGATCTATTGTATTGTATTGTATTGTATTGTATTGTATTGTATTGTATTCTATTCTATTCTATTCTATTCTGTTCTGATCTGTTCTGTTCTGTTCTGTTCTATTCTAAAACCAGCATAGTTTTACCATTCTGCTCCAGCTAAGCCATGCTGATGCCACCAGGAATTTAAAATATTGGTGGAAAACAAATAAAAAATGAAAATTATATTCCCAGCAGTGCATAGTCTCCCAGTCCCTGAGGACAGTGGCATGAAGACAGATGTACATCCCAGAAGGACATAGCTCAGATCACAGGAGACTCACTGCAAAATTGCTATTGGGCTACCTAAAGAAGAAAACAAGGTAAGAGTAGTCTTTCTCCACCCTGCAATAGAGAAAGGCAACCCTGTGCCCCAGCAGCACCTGAATGTGGGAGTAGCGGGCCAAAAAGGGTGAGAGAACCTTGAAACACATTTCAAGAGCATTTTTGTTCCCTTCTCACCACATCCCTGTGGTAAAGGTCTTTCCATTCTGGTAATCAACCACTGTATTGATATACAGCCAACCTGCACTAAATGGCAAGCTCATGCAACTCCTTAATTACCAGGGTAACCTCATCTGTGCTGCACTAGGAGGAGGAGAAAAGGTACTGGCACCAAGTACAAAGCCCTGGTAACTCCACCAGGGAGAGAGCAGGCATGAAGAACTCAAGAGGCAAAATAAAATGGCAGGTCAAAAAGACATCAGAATTGGTGTTACTGCAAATGTGTGAATAAAGAGCAGAAAAAATTAAGAAAAAAAAATGAGCTGTTGGAAAAGGCCATCTCTCAAAGCACCCCAGAGGGTACACTATCCCTATGCACATTTTGACTACAACCACCAGTTTATTTGCAGTAAGTTTGTACATCACTGGCATATAATAGCATTATAGAATGCGTTTGGAAGGGACCGTTAAAGGTCATTGAGTCCCACCACCCTGCAATGAGCATGGATATCTTCAGGTTGCTCAGAGCCCCATCCAACCTGGCCTTGGACGTTTCCAGCGATGGGGCATTGACCACCTCTCTGGGCAACCTGTGCCAGGGTTTCACCACCCTCAGCATAAAAAATTTCTTCCTTATGTCTAGTCTAAATCTACCCTCTTTTAGTTTAAAACCATTACCCCTTTTCTTATCACAATATACCCTGCTAAAAAGTTTGTCCCCATCTTTCCTGTAGGTCCCCTTTAAGTATTGAAAGGCTTCAATAAGGTCTCCCTGGAACCTTCTCTTCTCCAGGCTGAACAACCCCAACTCTCTCAGGCCTGCCCTCATAGCATAGGTGCTCCAGCCCACAGATCATTTTTGTGGCCCTCTGCTGGACCCACTCCAACAGGTCCATGCCTTTCCTGCGCTGACAGCTCCAGAGCTGGATGCAGTACTCCAGGAGGGGTCTCACGAGAGCAGAGTAGAGGGGCAGAATCACCTCCCTCGACCTGCTGGTTATGCTTCTTTTGATGCAGCCCAGGATACAGTTGGCCTTCCGGGCTGCAAGTGCACTTGACGGCTCATGTCCAGCCTTATCATGTCATCACTGAAGCACAGACTATGAAAGCCAAACCGTTATGACACTATTTGTTATTGAAAGAAAAAATAAAAAAAAAATTGTTAAAAATACCTGCAAGTCACTCCAGAGCAGAGGGAGGCCGTCACACAAGCCTTTAAAAGCAGCCTCATGTAGTGTTCCGTTTCAAAATGTACTCTTACTTTTTAGCCTATAGACACAAAAGCCTTAGCAGTAGGGAAGGAGAATTGTACCAAAAAGAAGATACATTCAATGGCCCAAATATGCTGAACCAAAAAACCTTGCAGAACTGCCAGCAGGGAGACTGGCTCAGAAAGAACTTCCTTCCTGAAGATGAGTTCTGATAAGTACATGTATTTATCAGGTTAATCCTCATTCCAATAACTGAGTAGTGGGTGGGCATATATTTAATTAAAATGGCAAATGCATTCGCCTACTGTAAACCAAAAATATAAACATGAATATGAAAGGCCATGAATTATGCACTCTGCTATCTTTGATCATCAAGTTGGGAAGAGAGCTTGAAAAATGACTTACAGGAATCAGCTCAAGTTATCAGAACACCTCAACATCACAGGCATCAAGTAGGAGTTGAGCTCATAGCTGATCAAAAGCTGATTTGTTGCCTGCCTTCACAATAAAGATTTGCATTTCACTGTATGAAGCTGCCAGTAAGATGCAAGCAGTACGTTTCCCAATAGTCAGGTACAAAGAACAGCTCTTCTGCACCTATAGAAAAAACCTCTAAATTCCCAAGTAAGTTTGGGCTTAATAATTAATAAATAAATAAATAGATGTTTTGCATTTACTTATAGAGAAAGAAAGAGACAGGAAGGCCACTATGTGCTGGTAATGATCTCAGTGCCGGAATCCCTCTACCTTACCTGAACACCCGCACAAAGCCGTGCGGACGCTTGCTTGGCTACTCCTCTGCAAAGCAATGAGCCAGGCTCTCATCTCTTGGGCCAGGCACTGCTCTATCACTCCTATACCACTTTCTTTTGCATTCAGCTCAGTCAACACCAAAAGGCTGCTTCACCTCCCAGTGGAAACGTACCCTTACACAGAGGTTGCTGGTTGTAAATGTGGAGGGAGGAGAAAAGCCCAAATGCCATATGGCCTTTCACTTTAGGCTTGTACCTGAACACACATGATTCCCCCCCATTACTCACCTGGGGAGCTCCTCACATGCAGCCAAATTGTCCCCAGGGGGATGCATTGTGCTGATGCTGGTAGCACAACCCCTGCCCACCTCCCTTCCCGCTAACCACCATAAACCACGGTGAGGGAGGAAGCCTGTGAGCTTCCAAGCACTAAAGCACCCTGCAAAATCTGCTGACTTCAAGGACAGCCACAGTCGTTCGTGCAATAATTCACTAAACGCATGTGGTGGGCAGCAGGACCATACATCAGCACCGTGTGTCGGCTGCCTGCGCCAGGAGCCGCTGGCTTCCTGCGCTCCCTCTTTACCCGTATCTGCAGGCTCTTGCGTGGGGCTGCTCTCAGCCATACGCATTAGGAAACCATTAGTCACTTGAAAAGCGGAGAGGCTCTGACGTTCACGTAGAGATAGGCAGTTTTAGTGAGCCAGGAATACGGACGTGACTGTGTGTGCCCGGAGTATTTAGGGTTGAGAAGGACCTGCCGGTCTCTCTGTCGGGCTCTTCACCCACCTCGTGATGGGAGGGCAGAGGCTGCTCCTCCACTATGCTAACACAAACTTGAAGTGATTCAAACAGACAGTGCTTTTTTTTATGTATATAGTGACCCGATGTTAACCTGCTTGTCACCTTCGTAAGCATATCGATTGGTTTATATTTAAAGGTTGGAAATACCTTTTATTTTATATCTTCGAGATTTTTTGGTGTCTTTCCTTCCTATGACAGGAATCAGCGAGGGCTGAGGACAGTCAGAAGCTTGCAAGAGATGCGCTGCCTGGTGCAGCGTTGCAACCCACAGGCGCATCAGCCCTCGCTGCCCAGCTGCGCATGGGATGGACACAGTGCAGGAAGAGGCACAGAGCAGGAAACACAGGGGGAGCCGCTACTGCCGCGGGGCAAATCACATCACTTCTCTGCATGGATCCAGCCATCCTGTCCCTGCAGCTTACCAGCTCCTGCCCATGGTGGGCAAGAAACCTAGTTTCCAAGGGACTCCCCCAGGTCTGTTTCCCAAGTGATGCTCTGCCCTCTTCCCTCTCCACACTATGGAAAAAGCAGATGCAGGCGGCCCTGAGCACTGTGGTGGGTTTTAAGCAGGAGAGGAAAGGATGCTGAGCTGTGGGATGGCTCATTTCGGGGACCTGACTGAAGATATTTGTTAGAAGAGGAGGACTTAGAGGTCATTCTTCTCATGGTGGGAGGGTTGAGTTGGAGGGAGGTGGGTGGGATGATGGCATTTATGAGCTCAGTGCCTGCAGAGCTGGGAAGACAGCAGCCCACCGTGCTTGTACATGGAAGTTGTACAAGTGGAAAACATACCGTGACAACTAACTTTGAGGTTATTAGTTTGGACAACTAAGGAGAAGAAAAAGGGCAGATAGTATCTTTTTCCACACTTCCACCTTCTGTACATAAAATGCTCCCCCTTCTCACACCCCAACAGCAGAGCCCCCGGTCCTCTATGCACCCCTCTGCAAAGATCTGCTCTCCAGGCCCAGCCCTGACTTTGCCCTGCCTCGTGAAAGTCCTACAAACCAAGCGATGGCAAGAAGCCCCTGCCCATGCTGCCACAAGAAAAAGTTTTCCAAGAGGAGGTTCTGCCATACAAATGTTTGTGAGAGGGAGGGAGGAAGGCAGAGGAAGGTCTCCTTTCAGGTTGTGCTTGATGAAAGCACACAGAATAGATGGAGGGGAAAATGCCCTTTTTAACTGCTGTCTTTATTCTCCCTCCCACTCTGCTTGAACGTGGCATCCACGGTGAATTTTCTTCCACAGGCTGAGGAATCAGAGAGTAAGAAAACTGGGGAGGAAAAAGCAAAAATCATGACAACAGAGCAGATTTCTGAGCCTACGAGCAGCATGCTAAAGAGGGCAAAGTGGGAACAAGAAGAGATTTTTAACAACTGGAAATTATTTACATCACAGAAAGAACACCACAAAATGTCTACAGGTTGGAGAAAAAGAAAACAGCACGAGAGAAGTCACCCTATTCTTTGTAATCAAGAAAACTGTTCACATGGCCCAACTCAAACACTCCTTGCCACCAGCAGACTGTGGAAACTAGAAATACAGAAGGGTTCAAAAGTGACTGAATAAGCTCAGAAGAAAAATTAATCAAGGGGTTTTAATACAAAATGTGCCATCTTTGTCTCACACAGTCCTTCGGCTACAGATTGCTGGAGCTGGTGAGTCAGGGTAAGTGTCGCTATATTTGCCCTCTTCTCATGCTCTTGCCATTGCTCACGCCTGTCAGAGAGAGGTGTTTATCTGAACAGAACTTTTGCCTGATCTGGCACATCACCAGCAGATCAGACAGGACCTTGGAAAATCCAAGATGTTCCTCTTTCTCCTCTCCCTGTTCTTTCTTTTCCCCTTTGCTCTCAGGAAGGTAACTTTCCACAGGAATACATCTGGAAATGATAGATCAGTATGTTGTCAACTTGCACAAAATGGCTGCTTTATGTGCTTATCAAATCCCAGGGGATTAACTCAATTATGATAACTTCATGTTTGGGAAACAATGCAGATTCTCAGATGAGAAAGCCAAGCCATCACCCTAGATACAGAATACAGCAAATGAAGACTTGTTCACCTGCTCCATAACCTCCATTTTCCTGATATTAACAAACAAGTTTTCTGATAGGTCTGCACTGAACAAAGTCCAGGGACACATCTCCCACATTTGCTCTCTTTGAAAAAAACAATTACCTTACCAAAACAAAAGGTTGGCTCCATCTGCCACTATCACACCCCTGCCACACTGCATGAGAAACAGCCTCATAAGGAAGCAGACAAGGAATGTACCACTTTCCCTCCAGAACACAAACGATGACTTCGTTGGCATTACTGCCACGACCCCGTAGCCCCAAGAGGGCATCAGGGCTCTAGGCAGGGCTTCACCGTGACAGAAAGCTATTCTGGCATTAATCACGTGCAACACAACAACACTGTTTGGCCCAGGACAGACAGAAATTTCAATATACACGCCACATCAGAAGGCAAGACCAAGGACACTATTAACTAAAAAGGTAAATGTAACCCTTCTGCCGTTGACTGACAAAACAGAGCTGTAACCCTAGGCACCTGAGACAACCCCGTAGATATTGTCTTTGGAGTTGATCAGTTCCACAGGAAAATTGTAACTCTTTTTATTCCTGAAAAATGTCATTATGAGTGTTAATTCTTATAGCTCCTCAGTTGTATTTTCACCTGCGCATTGGACTGAAAGTCTTCACAATCATGGCACAAGCCTAATGACAGAGGACTATTAAATGAGGCAGCGCTCTGTTGAATATTAACTTCCTTAAACAATGAGGTCGATCCCACCAAGCAAATTGGTCTCTTAGGGGAGAATGTGCTTTTGCCGCAAAGAAGCCCTGCAAGGATCAATGCCCCAAGCCCTGGAGTTGTTCCAGGGGCACGTGTCCAGTTGTTGTCACACCAGGCGGATGGTGTTGCTTTCTGTGCCTCTCCCATTAGCCATGACATGCAAACAACAGTGCTCTTACTGCAGAGCTGCATTGACATACTAGGAATTTCGTCTGAGCCCTTTAAAAAAAAAGTCATGTAATGTTGACACATCAGTGAAGGAATAAGCTGTAATATCACTGCAAATTCAACTTCATTTAATTCAGTTCCATGGAAAAATTCAGCAAGGCTTTCAGTATTCATCACAGGCTGAGACGGCACATCTCAAGGTTCCTAAATAATGTATTAAAAGCAGAAGAGTTAGGTTTCCCTTTAGTTTCTATGGCTTTTTTGTCAGCATTTAACATTACTTATCCCAGGCTCTCTCTTTTCATCCACGGGAGGTCTATTGTAGGATTCTCACCCAGCACGGACTGCGTCAGAGTTGTTCCAGGACAGACAGCCTTGGTGGTCTGCAGGATGCTCTGATGAGACCCTACAGCAGAGACATTCGGTCTCTGGTGTGATGTCAGTTTTGCCCTCTGGAACGTGGAGGGGTTCTGGTACGACTGGACTGCGTTCTGCATGCTGCTTTTGTGCTCAGGACATGTTTCGGACAAACACATGTCCAACAACAACCTCCTTGGGACTGGGCATCCAAAACAACTCAAGTAGCATTATGTGTTTTGACACACCAGCCCTCTACCTAGGTGTGGGTTATAAGCAGGAATATCTTTTTTTTTTTCCCTGGCCTCAGTCATACCTTGTAACATCAAAGCAAAGGTCACCTAGCTTGGTTCCAGTGCCAGCCAGTGCAGCCTTATCTTTTCTGGTTTTCCTCCTCATTGCTCTTCTTTCTGTTTCAGCTGAACATGGGTAGGGTAACTCCGTTTGCTTTTCCCATGAGATGGTGACTTTTCAGGCCACTGTAGCAATCTGTAAGAAGTGTCCTTAACCAATCCTTACCCCCAAGGGAAACCATCATCGTACAGGGCTCTTTGACTATTCCTTCATTTCCTTGTGGGAAGCACAGCCAACCCAAACTTTTGCTTGTGCAGACACCATTGTCCTTCATCAGTATCATAACCAGAGTTTTTCCACCCTGATGATGCCATTCAGTGCAGTGGCATTTTGTTTGGGGAAGGTTAATAGGAGTCATCATCAGGCAACGGTACCATAGAGGCAATGGCCAGCACAGAGTCTGGAGACGGGCATATGGAGATTAGGTTAACCCCATAATGTCAGTAGCTCCTCTTTCAGAGCAGCAGTTTCTTCCTGTCCAAAATCATTTCGTATTTGTAGTGACTTGTTCAGCCCAGAGGAGCAGCCAGCCACCTGGAGTCTCTTAGCTGTTTCCAGAGCTTATTACTGGATGCACATCAGAAATAGTTTAATCTCCTCAAAAAACAAGATCTAGGATTAATGCAGTCTGGGTTTATTTTAGGCACCATTTTCCTCCAGAAGCCCTGGCCTGTAGGGATAGAAATGATGTGGAAATTCTTCTGTTTTCAGTGAGCATATGCAGGTGCCTAGCCAAGTTTTCAAATAAAATCAGCTTAAAAATTCCTGGGGTTGATTGTTTCCTTGGAAGGTAATCTGTCCCTGCATAATCACATCTTCTCAAAGAATGGCAGCAGGTTGATGCGTACAAGCCTCTTGGTGCCCCTGCATTGTTGCCTCTGCAGGTCTGCGCATCACAGATTGCTCCGCAGAGGCCTGTAGTAACAGAATTTACTGACCTGCAAGTAGCTCAGAAATTCAAATTACAACCTTGGCAATGGAGAAAAAACACCAAGTTCTCTTCAGCTTTTGTGCTAAATCAAAACCCATTAAATTTAATAAGAAAGAGGTGCCTGCTAAAGCTTATTCCTTTGAATCCATAAGCTTCTCTCCACAGAAACCTGCACTAACTACTGCAGGTTTTTTTCTGTTACATAAACCTGGGTGTGGGGAAAAGCCCATCAAAGAGTGCACCTGCAGTGTGCAGGGTGGAGGATGCTTTTGTCAGAATCCACTGCAGATCTGTTAGTTGGACAACTCTGAAAACAGACTTGGCTTAACACTACAAGTTAACACTACAAGATGTCAAGTGTGGTACCCGAGCTGTCTTGAAAAGACCACGTCCCTGCTGCAAGCTCTGCATTTCCCTGATGCTCCACTTTACACAGAGACACTAGCCAGATGAGGCTCAGTAATTATTTCTTCCAGTGTTCTCTGCCTTGCTTGGATATGGCTTTCCACACCACATTTCACATGACCGGCAGAGGACTGACTTATACAAACAAAACATACAACAAGGACAACTCAAAAAGCCTCCACAAAAAATACAACAAATTGAAACAAAACAACAAAAAATAAAATTAATCCAGGGAGTGCTTGTGATAAATTATCCTCTTTTCATTCCTCATTGGGTAAGTTGCGAGAACACTTCCCTGCCTCCTCAGACCATGCCATGTTTCTGAGCTGCCCAGATGCCTTTCAGGAGAGCACCATAGACAACCTAATAAATAAATAACACAGAGGTGACCAACCAGCTGCCCTGAGTGCCTGAACATCTGCTTAGGGCTGTGCTGGTCCCCAGAGGTCCTTCCAGGACAGAGTCCCTAGTGTGGCCCTCAGCCAAAGTAATGAGTCTCTGGGCAGGAGACGGAGCATCCGTCAGGCAGACCTGTGGATGAACGCTGATGGGAAGCAGGGGCCATCACGCACCTTGGCACCTTCCACACTGTGGCAAAATGCACTCCCTTGTCTTTGCCTTTTCCATCATACAGGAGCGCATACATTAAGACAAACCATTTTCTCTCCCATTCCCCAAATCTGTAATTGCTACACTACAAGCTGAGAGACAGAGCAAACTTCATCCACATATTTGCCATATTTCCAGGTGCTGTAGGGGGCCAGTGCAATACAAGGACATGCACAGAACAGGATATAATAGCCATTATGACCCTGGCTTTCATCCTCTAGTGTCACTTCATTATGAACTTGGCCTGAACGTTTAGAGAGGAAATGTTTTAACATCAGTCTGAAATATTAAGTTGTATTCATCCTGAAGGCTACAAATAATATAAATAAAGAAAATCCAGGAAGATGTCTTGACACAAAAAGACTATTAAGTTATCCTATTGAAACCAGAGTAAAAATTAGGAAATCATTACCCTCTAACATTGAAATAGTACTTGTTGTCACAGTCTGGTTATTACCACCCTTCCCCCTGCCAGAGCTCCCCTAGATAAAGAAGAGATGGGACCATCACTCTGCTCTCCTCCACAAGAAGCAAACTGGAGGTATCCCAGTGGGGATTTGCCTGTCTTTCATTCACAGGAACATGCTACTTGATAGATATTGAGTATGAGCGCATGAATAAAGGCATAAATCTAGGAAAGGCCTTAGGATTATTTTTGTCTGTGAGGTGGTAGCATGCACCTTGCTTGCTAGTGCCTCTGCTTCCCCTCTTACCCTTTGCTCTGTGTCATTAACACGGAGACTCCCCAAAGCAGAGCCTCCTTATGCATCAAATGGATCAAAGACAACACAAATAGTGGTGATGAGCAGGACTTTGTTACCTGCCTATCCAGCCTTCATGCTGTTTCTGCCTATGCAATTTGTGTTGCCTTCACTTCTTCCCAGATCCCTCTAATCTTAGCCTCTACTGCTACCTGCATGTCCAGAGGCTCAGCCTTGCTTTTACATCTGCACCCCTCTGTTCCTTCAAGTGTCTTCCAAAGCCTTTTTTTTCTAGATCATTCACTAATCTAAATTGTCAATTCCAAAGCAGTGGGGACTTGAAACCAGGGAGACGGGGACAGAGAGAGAGAAAGAGGGAAAAGAGAGGAGAGGAGAGGAGAGGAGAGGAGAGGAGAGGAGAGGAGAGGAGAGGAGAGGAGAGGAGAGGAGAGGAGAGGAGAGGAGAGGAGAGGAGAGGAGAGGAGAGGAGAGGAGAGGAGAGGAGAGGAGAGGAGAGGAGAGGAGAGGAGAGGAGGAATAAGGGGACATGTGCAAGATCTGAGGCTCAAGACAGTGATTTTCTGCTCATCTCCGTGTGTACATTGCCTCTTCAGAGCATTTGTTCTTTCCAAATGATGGCTTCATTTTTGTGCTCAAAGTGCTGCGCAACATTATGGCACCATGGAAATAATAATGAATAATGCAATCTCTCACCTTCCCACTGGAATAAAATCATCGTTTGATTTGTGAATAATTTTCTTAAACTCCCACTAAAAGACTTCTGTCAGAGGTGAAACATATTTTAAATTATTAATGATGCTTCCCATTAAAATAAATAAAACAATAAGTTGAGTTTCTAAATGACCTGGTGATATTCAGAGACAACTGCAGAGCAAATTATTTGATGAGGCTGGTAATCATGAAAAAACTAATCAAATTTTTTTTTTATGAATCATAAACATTTCCTAGGGAACACAACAGAAACATCTTAATTAAGAGCTTTAAGATCACAGTACAACTGAGATGTCTTCTCTCTCTCTCTCTCTCTCTGGTGATTCCTGTAGGGAAAAGGGTTACTTGCCAAAGGATCCCAGTTCAGTCCATGCTAAAGTGAGTGGGAGTTTCCCTTTCACCTCAGCCGGCGTTGAATGAGATGCGGTGTCTTCACACAGACCACAGCTGCTGCAGCTGGACCCCTCTGTGCCATCCCTCTTCTCCCAGGCAAACTGCCAGGACGCTGATGATGGCATATGCGATTCCTTTTCTCTTCTCTTTTTCTTTTCTTAATAATATAAATTTCCTTTGTAAATCTTTGATGGTAAAATTTTCAGTGCAGTAGGCAAAGGCTGGTTCATTCCGATGACTTTGAGTTGAGTTTATTAACGCTGGAAATCACAAAGAAGTGGCTGGCGGTAGAAAGCTGGAGTAATCAGACATGTTTAGCAGGATATTGTGAGAGTATGTTATGAATTTGATAAATTGGAGAAACAGCCTGAAATTAATAACAGAAGTTAGATTAGGACAAATATAAACTTACTCATTTCAGAAAACATTCCCTAGATGCAGAAAGACTAATACTATTAAATCGTCAGAAATTTACTGTCAAGTCCTATTCATGGTCTCTCATGAGGATGATGTTGAGATAGCAAGGAACAGCTGCATATTCTGATCAGGTTTTTCATAAATTATCCTTTAAAAAATACCTTAAAGTCTTCCCTGAACAGCAGAGGAAGGGCCATTTGTTTCACTGGTTTTCATTCTCTTTTATCTTGTCCCAGAGTGCTATAAAATCCACTGTAATTATATTTAAGTACCTATAATCAAGAATCTTGAAGGAGGATATACGAGAGACCATAAGCAGCAGTAATTCTGGTGCCATCCCTGTGACAGTCACAGGCAGAGGGGACCCAGGGATGGGGGCACAGAGCCATGGTCTGGAGAAGGAGAAATCCCCATGACTTCTCCTCCTCACCCCTGCAAAGTGTCCCCCTCATTGCCATGGCGAGCTCCAGGGAAATGGAGGGCAGCTTGTCAGCATGAAACTTGACTCAGAAAGATGGATTCAGATGAAAAAGGACAAAACAGAAGTTCATCCAGAGTGTAGTTCTCCAAAAACCTAATACTATCTCCAAATCACTAGGACATCTGCCATACAACAAACACATGCAGTGAAACACGCCTGCTCCGGACCTACGCCTCATCTCCACTCATACAGACTTCATCGCAAATAGAGCAAAGTACATTTTCCTCCCAAATACATGACAGCTTCTATGGCTGCACCATAGCCAAAATAAATCACTTGTGGATATGATGTGCAGTGAATACACCAACACCTGGGAAACTGCGTAAGTTCATCTCACAAAGCCCTCGTGGGGAGAGGGTAAAGGTGGGGTATGTGGTCCTTCTATTCACTGAAGTCTTCTGGTTTGCCCTCCTGTTGAACATTTAGCTTATGCAGTTTTAATGTTCATGTGCTTTCTTTTAATCTTCAGAAACTGATAGTTAACATTTGTATTTGTTTTTTCTGCTTCTAAGAAAAAGGCATTTCATAGTCTCAACACAGCCAAAATACCCTGTTCGTTGAAAGACTCGTCCAGCCAAGAAAGGGCTCCTGAAGGCAGGTTTGTTTTATTCTTCATTGGTCCAGTTCAGTAAGGAAACTTCAACAGACGTGAACCTGTCAGTGGTCCTGACAGAGGCTGATCTGAGACCACCTATGACAGAGACCTCCTGGTCCCCCTAATCGCCTCCATTAGGCCAGTCCCAGTTCCAGTGTGCTTTGCTTTAGTCCACAAGATCCTTTCCTCACGCACAGCAGCCACATCTCTCCTACACAGAGCCCATATGCCACCCACCACCCCACAGGATGCCCCTGGCCCACACCTCACCTGGGGTGCCCTGACTCAGGACTCCCTCACCTCCACAGAACTCCTCAGAGGCCCATGATCTTCTTCTCCCTCTCCTAAGTTTGTCTAAGAGCAACCAAGAGATTCAAAATTTATCATAGATGTGGGAAGAGGCAAGCAGAGAAGAGGGTAAGATAGATGCAGAAATTTTGTCCCACTAGGAAATGGGGAAGGCTTGTTTGTGGGGGGTAAGCCTATCCTAAAGTACCCAAGAAACTTAAAATATGACTTTCAAATCTTTATTAATTATATACTTTTCAAAGATTTTCCAAAAGTATGTAAAAATATTTTTTCTCAGTGGTGACACTTTCTCTGCCAAGTCATAATGTCATGAGCCATGCCAGCAGTCTGAAAAATATTTTTTAAGTAAAAAGTAAAGTCTTTCTCATGCTCATCATTACAAAAGCAACAGCATATATACTCACAGAGTCACAGCTTAAACAAACAAAAGAACAGCTAATAATGTGTACTCTGGACCATGTAAAACCAGAGTATAATAGAAATTCAAGTGGCAATCTCACTGCATCAATCAAATTTTAGTACTAGTGACCCTCTTTTCCCCAGAGGGCCTGACACTTCAGATTTGAAAATGTTGCTGAAAAGATCACAGGGATAAATTTGGAAATATATTTAAACTGTGGGAGAATATTAATTTAAATTATGATAATACGACCTATTAAAGAAAGAAATTTAAATCTCCCAATTGATTATGTCAAAAGAAATTCAATTCCAAAAGGGGCTGAAATACCAGTTATGCCTCAGTTTTGAAGAGGCGGAGAGAACACCAACGTTTAATTCTCTGGCTATTTGCAGAAGCGATCTAGTGGCTTTCAACCGTCTCCAATTTCCAGACCCCTAAAAATTTACAGCAGAGTATCCCAATGAAGAAAACACAAGCCTACTCACCAGAGGCTTGCTTTACTTGGTTACTTTTACTGATCTGTCAGAAATAGCCTGTGGAAATGAAGGGCCTAAAAAGCAGCAGTCAAACCCTGCTGAGGACAGACGCTGCTTCCAGTTAATCGATACGAAGGCAGCCACTTGCTGTCAGCTTTTGGCGTGCCCAAAGTGTCACTTGTATTTGGATTTGCAAGGCACGTGCAGGTGCAGGCCCTGGCGAGCCTGTGGATGGAAAGAAAAGCTCAGCTGTGCTCACCAGCAGGTTTAATTAGCAGAAGGCTTCACCCATATGAATTGCGTTAATGGCAGGATAAGAAGGCATGAGCTGCAAGAAGACTTTTGCTACCTAGGAAAAATGCAGCAAAAGGTAATGGGGAGACCTGACTATGGTACAGCAGGACTGAACTGTAGTCCCATACTGCCAAATTTCCTCTAGACCCTCATCCATTTACATTTGCAATAGCAAGTCCCCATAAATCAATGTTTCTTTGGAGAGGGAAGTTCACATCCCCTGTACTTTTTGCTCTGCTGGTGGCAGCTTGGCCCACCATCGGCACCTCCTCTTTCCCTTCACCCTCTGCCAGTGGATGGGGCAAGGAGCGCAAAGCCAACAGCCCCAGACAGTTTCTTAATCTCACCTGAGCAATTAGTTCTACAGTTAAATGTTTCATCCTCTTCCTGGCACAAGGCAGCAGAGGCAAGGGAGGCGGAAGGGCCTGCCACTAGAGAATTTGGGGACTTGACCCTTTCTTTGACTCACCAAGTCCACCCTAGGACAGATGGTCAGTTTGGCCCTTCTCCTCCCAAACAGTTTGCTGTGTCAGATGCTGCCTTTCTCACTTTCTACACAAAATCTAAGTTTTGTTCTTTTGTGAAATTTACACAACTTCCAAAATCTTCATAGTTCTCACAAATCAGAATTTTTACATTCTGACAGCACTCTGACAGACAAGGTCACCCAGATCTTCTGCTGCAGGGACCAGGACGAGCAAAGTGACTTCATTACCACTGTTCTCAGCCCTGTTCCTCACCTTCCTTTTTTAGGATCACCGTATGCTTTTATAGCAACATAGCATCGCTGAGGACAGTGCATGCGGTATTCATCACTGGGACAGAACATCACGCCAATTATTTTTCATCTCTCTTTTACAAAGAACAGGTAGAAAACAGAAAGAGTTACAATTCTCCTGTCTTCACCCTCACAGGTTCCTGAAACTTAATATTCATTGTTGTATTTTTAAATGTTGTATGCTTACCTAACAACTAGAAGGCCAGAACTAGAAGGTTATATAGACATTATACAAATAAAGAATACAATATCAAGTTAATAATTCAGACTAGTGAAAGTTGCCCAAAACTTGACCTTTAACAGAATAAATAACTGTACAAGGCATGGCCCTGCTGTATTGCTGAAAACACTGTTTATTTCCGCAGCATTCCTATCAGCTGTGTTCCATGTTCCCCAAAATTAGAGGAACATATCCACAGTCATAAGACTAGAAATTACAAGACTAGGCCAGTGCCGCAGAAAGCAAAAGGGTTACGTAAAGAATTAGATCAGTATGACTCATCCTGAACATTGGGTTTGAAGAATGTTAATAGTACTATTGTGGTATCAAGCTGGCTGCTACAGTTAAGATTGCACTTGGAATTTCCATTATAAATCCTATTTTCAAGGGTTTATAACTTGGCTGTAGTATAAATTCAATCACAGCTGAAACTCAATATACAGTCTTTTCAAAGAAAAATCCTTTTGGTTTTTTGAGGTCGAACGAATGAAAAAAACAGTAGAATCATTATGGGAGCATTGACACTTTTCTGCCCTCCTGTAAATTACAAATGACCTCTGTATTTAAACTCAGGACTTCATAGGTCATTAATCCAGAACGGAGAATGCGATCTCTAGGTGTATGGAAACAAAATTCATTAAAAACACTTAACCTGTTACCATGAAAGAGCTACTAGAAGGCATATTCAGCAACTTCTCCAAAGTTTCAGTATAAGTTTTGATATTCAGAGGAACAGATTGCAGCACTGGCATAAACTGCAGAGCTTCCATCAATTTCTCAGCGACTAATGACACCACGTTTGAGGCATGGAGTTGTCTCCAGGTACGTTCGACAAAGCCATCCTATTAGCACTGGGTGGATCTTGCAGGGGCAGGCAAGCAACCCAGGTTTCCAAAAGTCAGCTCAGGTACGTTCATGTGGTCAAACTCCGGCTGCACCAGAGGCTTCAGGTAATCCCTGTGTAGGTCGACAAGACCTATGCAGGGCGATAAGCGACGATTTAGACATGGTCAGCGCCTCCTAGACGTGAGACAGCAGAATACGTCCCAAAGAGGTATCTTGTTCAATCCACCCCTTACCTGGACTCTTGACCACTCCCCTCCTCCCCCATATTCACACAGCTGGTTAACGTTAAGCATTTAAGCCATCTGTTAATACTGCATTTTCAGTTCCCTAAGCACACACTGTCCCTACCTTAGTTGAGACATCACTTCCATACACCTTTCGGTTAATCTTTGGGCTGAGGACTTTGTTTCTACATGCTTTATATGCAATGAAAAGAGCAGGAATTCATTAAATAACCAGGATTCTGAGTACTCCAAAAATGCAGTATGCCACATGCTTACCAGCTAGAGGCGCAGTCCAGCAGTGAGGAAAACCTCTGCGCATGGGATTGGTGTGGAATCAGAGGTATTTGTATAATAAAATACAAATACTTTTGGTTTTTTAACTTTTGTTAAAAGTAGTTTTGTATTTTTTCACTGTTGTATATAAAATACAAGTAGTTCTGTATTTTTAAAAGAGGCATCATAGGAAGTATCTGAGGCTTCAAGTCTTTCTAAAAAGGCGGGAGGCTTGGGAAGGACAGCGCTGGCAGTGTAGCTGTGCCACAGGTCACAGCACTGTGCAGGGAAGCCCACGCCAGCCCCGACAGGGGCCTCCCACTAGCCGGTGGCTAGCATGGCCCCAAAAAGGCTCAGCAGCCCCAGCCCGCAGGCGGGGTTACCCCACGCTGGTCCTGCTAACAGGACAAAGCACTGCAATGTGCCACAGTATAAATGATCTACATTAGAAAGAAACGAAAAAAGAAAAGTGTTCACATCGGCATCTGGCAAAAAGATTTGTCTTAGATAAGTGGCTTTCATTTCAGATTAAGCTGTTTACTCATTCCTAGTCAGATCTTTAATGTCAGTAGCAGTGGTTTGGAGGGTTAATGGCACTTTAATGATACAGGTTGCAACCTAATTGGAAGCTTCTAATTGAGGGTTTCTAAATGGAAGGAATTAATTGCATCTATGAAAATTTGATGGGGCTCTTGTCAGGTGTCCATCTAGATTGGAAGTATTTCCCCAAAGCTACTGAGTTAATAAGCTTCTTAATTTCATTGAAGGAGATTTTGTTTCATTAACTTTCCTGACCCGTGTCTGTCTAGACTTGTCAAAAGAATTTCACATGAACATCAGACCACCTCGGTGCCTCTCAAACACATAACTGCTACCAGGACCTGGATCACAAGGCCTTGAGTCAAAATGTACGAAATCCTTAAATAATGGCTTTGATCTTCAAATTCACAGTGTTCTTTCTTCCCTTTTTTTCCCTCTTCACATGAAATACACGTTGGGTAATGAGAAATGCCTGGCGACGTCCACAGGAACCACGAGGCTCAGGTGGTGGGAGCGGCTGCTTGTCCCCTTGCAGGGACATCTCCAGGAGCTGGGATGCTTGGCACCCAGCAGGCTTCATGGCAGCTCTGAATTCGTCTTTCTGCTTGAACTAAAATCAGACCACTCAAAACATTCGGGTTTTTTTGCCTGCATTAAAATAGTGTTAAGGGGTGTTCAGTAGGTTCCACAGCGTATGGTGGGATGGCAGAGCCTCTGCTTCATCTCACCTCCTGTTTGGTAAGCGGTATTTCTTCCCATATGTTATGAAGCAGCGCAATAAAGCAGAAGGGTCACAACCTGCAACAACATAAGAGTCTGAGGGGCACTTAGTGATCCCTTTAAAAAACTGATTAATAGGAAAACATGTGAGGGGTAGTTCATGGGAAAACTGAGGAGCTTACTGCAGAAACTTGTATTGCTGGCAACAGAGTGAAGGACTGCAGTACTCTCTCCTTGCATATGAGATAATGAACACAGACAAGCAGAAAATATTTTTCCCCAGTGTCTGTGCCAGTAAAAGATACCTTTTTAGGCATTTGCTGTAGCCTCAAAACCCAGAAGCTGGGGCCTTTTCAGCTTTGCTAAACTTCAACAGAAGAGCAGTGTGCCAAAGCCAACCTTGCTGTGCAACACCATCAACTTCAGAGCAAGGCAAAGAAGCGAGGGGAAAGCACTGCTGCTGTGGGTAGGCAAGAGCTTAAGAGCAGTGAGGGCCAGGTTTAGTAAATGTCTTAAAGACCCAGCTATGTCAGTTGGACCAAATTTTGGTTTCAACATTCGAGAGACAGCCCTGACAGCCACCTGGGGAGGTAGAAGGGGCTGGGGAGGTGGGAGAGTCTCCAGGATGATAGGAGAACAGGTGAAAAAAACAGTTTTAGCCCAACATTCAAGCATTCCGCAGTGGGAAAAGTGCATATGCAGTCCAGGAGTTAGGAACGCAAACCCTATTTCCCCACTCCCAGCCAAGGACCATCACTAGGAGCACCACTAGCATTGCCGAATGGAAGAAGAAAGCATTTAGTTTGGATCCCCACTTCTCTAGAAATACCTTCCTACAGCCAAAGGAGCAGAAGAAAGGAGAGAGCAGATGCCTTTTTACTCTGAAAGGGAATAAGGGTAATAGTAGATGGTGAATAACATGTAAAAAGTGAGACTTTGCAAAGTGACAGCAAAGTTAACCACCAGTCATTAGTAAGTAAAGAAGATTCAGGATCAAGTCTACGGGGTGAAATATTTCTGCTTATTTAGGCTCACAGTCCATTATCTCCATAAGGTGGAAATCAAGCCCTGGCAAGTGCTTCATACACAACTGTTTTGGCTCATGTAACAGCCCTCAAATAATAGCCCCAGATGTTATAATCAGAGAAGATAACAATTTGCTGAACAAGCGTGTCCCCATGTCACAGAGTTTCAAGTGGCAGAGCAGAGAAAGCCGTCAAAGACAGTCAAATGCACAGAAGTGCGTTTATGGGTGTTTAGGAACAAAAATGCCTCATTTGCTTCAAACTAAAACTGGCATAAGCCTACTGGTGGGAGGGAAGATGCAAGCTTGTCTGGACTTCTTCCATCTTAAAATAGAAGGGGAAATCTCTAGGAAGCAAACCTACTCACTGAGACGTGTGGAGTGCTGAGCCTTGGGAATTTCCTGCGGATTTTCCAGACAAGGAGGGGTGCAGCTTCAGCAAAAGGTAAGCTTCAAAATTAACCCCAGCGTGACCCAGAGCCAAGAGGTACCACTACCTGCAGGGATGCCCAGTGGATGAAGCTGGGGAGCGGTGGCCACGTGGAGGAGCAATGGTCAGTGCAGGACACTGGTTTGCAACCTGATGAGTCAGGGACATCCAAAGAGTTGCTGAACCGGTAGACAGAAAAGAGAGAGGAGGTTTCACTTAGACAGAGGACTACTTCTGTTGTAGCCTTTCAGTACTTAGAGGGGGCTTATAAGATGGGGATGGACTTTTTAGCAGGGCCTGTTGCGATAGGACAAGGGGTAATGGTTTTAAACTAAAAGAGGGAAGATTTAGACTGGATATAATGAAGAAATTTTTGACAATAAGGGTGGTGAGACACTGGAACAAGTTGCCCAGAGAGGTGGTAGATGCCCCAACCCTGGAAACTTTCAAAGTCGGGTTGGACGGGGCTCTGAGCAACCTGATCTAGTTGAAGTTGTCCCTGCTCGTTGCAGGGGGATTGGACTAGATGACTTTTAAAGGTCCCTTCCAACCCGAACTATTCTATGATTCTACACCAAAACATTAAAAAGGGAGGGCTGGGATATCATCTTCAGAGCATTCGGGTTGGTACCATGCTTGGTCACTTCCTTACTGCTCCTTCTCTAGTTGTGACGCTGCTCGGTGAAGGAGCACATTCCCAATCCTCAGAGGGATAAAAGAATGTCATCTTCTGAACTGAGCCACACACATGATCTTCTTCAAATTGATTTTGGTGGCAGCACATATGGAGTAGAGTACAGTGCTAATCAACATAAATAATGTTGTCAAAATAAAAGCAAGAATGATAGACTGAGTTCTCAACTTATTTTTCAAGAAATAGTGAAATTGTTTCTCTTTAAACTTAAATACTTTAATTATGTTTCATGCATTGTAAGAGTCTTCTTATAAGCAGAAATACTTATTTTTTTTAAAAAAATAGCCAGAGAGATTTTTTCAAAGGACCTCAAAGACATTTAGTTATTTTCTCAGGGTAATTAAACAAAAATAAAAATGGTGTAATTGTTATACCCAAAACTAGGCAGAAGGAATTCAGCTATCTATATTGGTGGTGGTGAACCAAAATGAGTCAGAATTGTACCTTCCACTACAGAGAACACAGAAGTGGTTAATCTATCTATATTAGAAATGTCATTAAAAAATGCATTACACCTGGGGAATAAAACGATAAAAATCCATGCCAGATGCATGTTCAATGGCTGCTATAGCACATACGCCGCTATGTTCCTGTGGTCTGTCCCCTGAGTACTGTCCCTGCTGCCCTGCGCAAATGCACGTGCTTTAATGATACACTAGGTAAGTGCCATAATACAGAAACATGAAACTTTGCCCATAATTTTTAATTGCATAAGCATTTTTAAAATGGAAAACATCATTATCCTTTTTCGATCTGTGAAGATAATCCAAACAAGGGAAAGTAAAATTTAATTAAACCTAATTCAAATCTATTCCCTAGCTATCTCCCAGTGGAAAAGCCTTATCTACAAGGGCCCAGCTGCCAGGCTTACCAGGAGGGTCACATTCAGGGTGGTTTATGTCAAGCAGTCATTGCATTAATGTATAGCCAAGACTGGAACGCAAATCTTCCAAGTGAGAACACAGGTGCCACAGGCATTTGCTTGCATGCTCTCTCATCCCATGTGTCTTTTCATGCATGCAGAAAAAAAGCCTTATTTGATGATGAAAAGAAGTGGACTGAATTTCTTTGGTCAAGGAGAAGTTTGACCTTGTCTTCCGCATGTCTGAAAGAGCATCTCTCTCATCCTAACTACTGGATTGTAAAATAAAGGCTTGATCCCTGCTCCATTTTTTTTGACAGTACTAACCTTCAGGAAAAGCTTCCAACTGTAAAGCCAGACTGATGAAGGTGCTTCCCTTAGCTCTGAGAAAAGATCTGAGTCCTGTAGAAGGAAATAATTTAAAACACATCTCCATCTGAAGTGACCTTTGTTAGCTGGCATAACTACTGCCTGTTCAGCATTCTGCCTTCTGCTGCCGCCCTCCATCCATGCTTAAATCTTTCCCTGTGCCTTGTAGAGAGACAGGCCTCTTACCTGGGGCTCTGGAATCTACTGCCAAGACATAGCAACTAAAACCACAAAACACTCCACATCATGGTGCACAAGTCCTTTTTTGGACAGCCATTCCTGTTTCATAGATCACACGCACCACACGTCAGAGCATCAGTCCCATGAGCCTCATGTAGACCAGTCCAGTACCGAGGACCTCGAACACAGGACATCACTCTGACCAGGCAACGGGCAGGTCTGTGGATGACAGCTCAGCTCCCACGCTTTGTAGTTCCTCCCCTTGGGCTTCAGCTTCTACATGCTGTTGCACACCGTGTATGCTGCCCTCCTCTCTCCCCTTCTGCCCAGTTGTCTTAACAATTATTTTTTCCCCATGTGAATTAACATAGCTGCCAATGGCTTCACTAGTCACACAGCCCAAGGCAAGCCAGTAGCTGCCACCACGGTTTTCATCAGCTTCTGTCTCCTATCAAAATGTGGAAAACATGAAATATTACCTTTGTTATCCAGCTTACACCGGATTAATTGGGTCCGTGCTGGCTGGGCAGAGGCGGACAGGTCTCACCTGCCCAGCAGGTGCCCCAAGGCAGGCTGCAACCATGGATGGATTTACTGCATTGATACCTAGAGACTGAAGACCCACCAGACAAACAAGAAATGTACAATATAGGATTTTCTGGCTAACATTGATAATCAGAAGGCTGATTCTTCAGCCAAAGTATCTTCTACAAACAGATCAGCATACCAATCACAATACTGAGAAGTGACAGTGAAAGAATCAAAAATGAGGAAAGTTCTTAATAATCTCAAATCAGTCAGATGCCTTCTCAAAACCCACTGCCTTCTGCATTACCTCAAGAACTTAAGCCTATAAAACTTAATATATGTAACAGAAACACGGAGCCATACCTACTTCTTCTCATTCTAAGACTTGCCTTCATCTTTTTTCCGTGGTGTGTAATATTTTCACCACTCTTCACATGCTTAGATTAGAGTATATATTTTCTAAGACAGGGGATAGGTCAACATTGCTTAGTTTTCTATTTATTTATATATTTATTTGCATTGTGAGGGGACTGGCACATTTTTGTTTCTTTATAAATAAGTAGCAGAGAATGAACTTGGCCTCACATATCCTAACTTTGATAAAATTCCAGATAACTTTACAAAGACACTCTGTGGAATAAGCATTACTGCATCTGAATCAAATTAGGTAGTGAAAATACGGGTTTGACTAACGGTCACACAGTCAGATGGAATTTAAAGCTGAGTTTGTGGACGTAGTCGTTCAATTTTCTCCATTCAACTTATTTCATGCAATCCAGTAAATATGTGGTGAAAAATCCTTACTTCTTTATTTCTGTAAATTACTTTAGCACCTTCTTCCCTCCTATTTCTGGACACTCTGCAATAATTAAACACTTTGATTAAAAACATGTGAACTGATTATTTCTAAGGCAGTACAAGCAGAATTGCTCTCACTGAAAAGCTAGGGTAGTTGCTACAACGTGTACTGGAACCATGAATGTTTGCACTTACAGAAACAAAGTAGTGATGGATACTCAATACGAAAACTGTGAACACTTTTCTGTACCTCATGGGGATTCCTAAAGATCTGAAGGAAAAACTCCAAACCAGCAGATAACCTCCCCTGGGAGCCTTGCTGTTGAAAGAGAGGACTTCAATGTACACAAAACTCATTAGACAAATTTTAAATTTAGTTCGCGTAACATCATTCCAACATTCGAGTGTTTATTTAGGATCTAATGGGGACAAAAAATACTCTTACATTGAGTTTCAATCTCCCGACTTCTTCTTGTTTATTTTTCTGCTCACCCATTGAGCTCTTGTCCTCGCAGGGGAATTCAATTTGCCGGACATCTGCTAGGAATACAGTACAGCAGGGAGGGAACAGTCTAGAAGGTTCCTGGAATGTGCTGGGGATAACTTCCTGACACAGCTAGTGAGAGAGCCAACTAGGGAAGGTGCCCTGCTGGATCTGTTGTTTGTAAACAGGGAAGGTCTTGTGGGGGATGTGAAGGTTGGAGGCTGTCTTGGGAACAGTGACCATGAAATGATAGAGTTTTCGATTCTGCGAGAAGCAAGGAGAGGGGTCAGCAGAACTGCTACCTTGGACTTCCAGAGGGTGGACTTTGGGCTTTTCAGGAGCCTGGTTGACAAAGTCCCCTGGGATGCAGTCTTCCAGGGCAAAGGAGCCCAGGAAGCCTGGATGATTTTCAAGAAGGAAGTCTTAAAGGCGCAGGAGCAGGCTGTCCCCATGTGCCAGAAGACAAGCCGTCGGGGAAAAAGGCCGGCCTGGCTAAACAGGGAGCTAGTGTTGCAACTTAGGGAAAAAAAGAGGATCTATGGCCTCTGGAAGGAAGGGCAGGCCACTCAAGACGACTACAAAGAGGTAGTTAAGCTATGTAGGGAAAAAATCAGGAGGGCCAAAGCCCAGCTAGAGCTAAACCTGGCTTCTGTTGTCAAGGACAACAAAAAAAGTTTCTATAAATATATTAGCAATAAGAAGAGGACTAAAGATTATCTCTGTCCTCTAGTAGATAGGGCCGGCAACATAGTGACCAAGGATGAGGAAAAGGCTGAGGTACTTAATGAAGTCTTTGCCTCAGTCTTCAGCAGTAGGACCAGTTGTTCCCTGAGCACCCAGACCCCTGAACTAGAAGACGGGGATGGGGAGCAGAATGAAGCCTCCGTAATCCAAAGGGAAACGGTGAGGGACCTGCTTCAGCACCTGGAGGTGCACAAATCTATGGGGCCGGATGGGATCCACCCAAGGGTATTGAAAGAGCTGGCGGAGGTTCTCGCCAGGCCACTTGGTATCATTTATGAGCAGTCCTGGACAACCGGGGAGGTCCCAGCTGACTGGAGGTTAGCAAATGTGACACCCATCCACAAGAAGGGCCGGAAGGAGGATCCGGGGAACTACAGGCCAGTCAGTCTGACCTCGGTGCCTGGGAAGGTCATGGAACAGATCCTCCTCAGTGCCATTACACGGCACATGCAGGAGAACAGGGTGATCAGGCCCAGTCAGCATGGGTTTGTGAAGGGCAGGTCATGCCTATCAAACCTAATATCCTTCTATGATAAGGTGACCCACTTAGTGGATGAGGGAAAAGCTGTGGATGTTATCTACTTGGATTTTTGCAAAGCTTGTGACACTGTTTCCCACAGCATTCTCCTGGAGAAACTGGCTGCTCATGGCCTGGACAGGTGTACTCTTCGCTGGGTAAAAAACTGGCTGTATGGCCGTGCCCAGAGAGTGGTGGTTAATGGAGTTAAATCCAGTTGGTGTCCAGTCACAAGTGGTGTTCCCCAGGGCTCAGTGCTGGGGCCGGTTCTCTTTAATATCTTTATCAATGATCTGGATGAAGGGATCGAATGCACCCTCAGTAAGTTCGCAGATGACACTAAACTGGGCAGGCGTGTTGATCTGCTTGAGGGTAGGAAGGCTCTACAGAGGGATCTGGACAGGCTGGACCGATGGGCTGAGACCAATGGTATGAGGTTCAACAAGGCCAAGTGCCGGGTCCTGCACTTGGGTCACAACAACCCCATGCAGCGCTACAGGATGGGGGCAGAGTGGCTCGAAAGCAGCCCGACAGAAAAGGACTTGGGAGTGTTGGTTGACAGCCGGCTGAATATGAGCCAGCAGTGTGCCCAGGTGGCCAAGAAGGCCAACAGCATCCTAGCCTGTGTCAGGAATAGCATGGTGAGCCGGACTAGGGAAGTGATCATCCCCCTGTACTCGGCACTGGTGAGGCCCCACCTCGAGTACTGCGTTCAGTTTTGGGCCCCTCGCTACAAGAGGGACATTGAGGTGTTGGAGCGTGTCCAGAGAAGGGCTACAAAGCTGGTGAGGGGTCTGGAGGATAAACCTTATGAAAAACAACTGAGGGAGCTGGGATTGTTTAGCCTGGAGAAGAGGAGGCTGAGGGGAGACCTCATCACCCTCTACAACTACCTGAAAGGAAGTTGTAGAGAGATGGGGGCTGACCTCTTCCCCCTGGTGACAAGTGATAGGACGAGGGGAAACGGGTTCAAGTTACGTCAGGGGAGGTTTAGATTAGATATTAGGAAACATTTCTTCACTGAAAGGGTTATTAAACATTGGAATAGGCTGCCCAGGGAGGTGGTGGATTCACCATCCCTGGAGGCGTTTAAAAAAAGGGTAGATGGGGCACTTAGGGACATGGTTTAGAAGTGGCTCTTGTCAGGGTAGGTTAAAGGTTGGACTCGATGATCTTAAAGGTCCCTTCCAACCTCAACAATTCTATGATTCTATGATTCTATGACCTCCGTCTCCGAGAGATTTGATACTCTGTTCACTGTCTTCCATTCAGAGGTGATCTCTGCTTTCTCTTCGTCCCGCCTGATCCAGTCTATCCAGTTCAGCTGCAGTCGAGTGTCTACAGCTGAGTCTACTACAAGCCTTCCTCGAGAGCTGCAGATGTTCTCTAGATCTTCCTGTAATGTGTTGTCTGCACTGCCAGAAAATCGAGTAAAGCAGGACTTAAACTGGACAAAAGAACTGACCCTGCCCATGCACACCAGCCTCCGCCAACCCTGCACAAAGCTCTGTAGTGGAACGGCACTGGCACAATAGACTCGCATAATAATATAACCCAGCACAGTAACATATCCCAGCCAAGCACAAACCACATAATGGAGATAGCTGAAAATCTGTTTGGGATTTTATGGCATTTTTTTACCCACTTTATTTGTTCAGCCAGCCAGAAACTATAGGAAGCCTAAAGCAGTTAGAACAAGATGTTCAGGATGCAATCTAAGGCAGGAGAACAAGAGCCATTTATTCCATATCAAAAACAGGACAAATAACTCAGAGTAACATAGAGGAATAGAGAGAGACATTTTTAAGCGAGCTGGGGATCTCCTTTGCAAGGCACTTTCTGCATTTACTTTGTCTGCGACCAGCACATCCTCCTCCCCAAGGGGGCCGCCAGGTTTGTGCTGCCATCCCAAGTGGCACCAAGTCTGTCCTCAGCACACTCAGCGCAGCCGCTGGCAGAGACCTGGGGACCATCTCCCTTTGTATGTGCATTCAACATACCAGGCAGCTTCCCCACAGTGCTGGAGGCACAGGAGACTTTTGAGCAGAGCGCATGGTCCCTGCAGCCATTGTAGGAATGGAGACCACAGCCTCCAAGGAGGCTAAGGACCGCACGCTCAGATCCCCTCCTGTGTGGGCTAAGAGCTCTGATAAAGGCAATCACAACAGAGCACCTGGTGTCACTACAAGGGTTGAGTAGGAGAAACTGGAGGTCAGTTTATCTTGCACCCCTTACTCTGCACTTCTAGGTAAGACCCTGGGCTGCTCTTCGCTCCTCTGGTTGAGGAGCACTTCTGACTTACTCAAGAGGATTTGCCAGCCCACAGAACACATTGCACCATACAGGAGAAACCCAGTGGGACTCGAAAAGCAGAAAGGTAGGGTATAAAAACCAATTGCTCAGGGGACTCGTCCATCACTACTAATCCCTCAACCATTTTAAAGTCTCGGTGCAACACTGGAAGGCACCCAAGACATCCTCTTTCACAGCATTTCAATTAAATGGAGGTGTATTAAAGTAAAAGGGAGTTTGACACGGTCTTCAAAGGGCCCCTAATCTCACAGGAGTTATTGAAATCGAAAGGATCTTTTGAGTCATCTCTTCTTGTTTAACTGCCTAATCAGACAGTTACTTTTATTGTCTGATTTGTGCCAACTTCGAGATTGAACTTAAGATTCACATCTCATAGCTCCTAATTTTATCACATTAGGGCTCAAATGAGATACAGCAGCCCAGGCTCTTTCCAAATGGTAGCCCGCAGGACTCCTTTATGAAGTGGGTTAAAAAAGGCCTTTGGTACTTTCCTAATAGATAGCCTTCATTATTTAGAGATTTTAGAATGACAAAAAAGATTCACTGCAGAGCTAAAGCAAGCTGACAGGCTACATGCCAGTTGCATCTAATACATAAGGAGACATTGCGGTACAATAGACATTAAATATTTCTGCAGCTCTACTTTTCAACCAGTTTCTGATACATGGAGAATTTGCCGCCCTCCTCTACTGGACTTTTGATCGTAAGGAGGCTATCTTCTGGGACAATTCCTTTCCTGGAGACCATGTGCTCCATTTAGACTATGTGAGATGTGATTTGGGTTAGCATGGAGGTGTTTTAAAATAATTGAGAAGGGGGTGAAAAAAGGCATTTTGTGAGAATTTCTTTTCTCCTGGTAGCTAACAAGGCAAGAACAAAGCAGGCTTTTCAGGACTATTTTCTATTGAAACCTAGACTATGGCTTGTCCACTCACAATCCAGTGCTCTTTTGATATGACGCAATATGCTGTCCAATCGACTAAGTGCAAATACTGGACAAGAGGTTAGAGGACAACTTTTTTCTTACTTTTTCTTTTTTTTCATCAGGAAAAAAATAAGCGAGGAAGCCAGTGACTGATTCTATGATACCAAGGGTTATCAATTTCGCTGGTCATTAGCTAAAATTAACCAAGTAATTATACAGTTTGCTGTTGTATGCTTCCTGGCAGGCTAATGTCATTTTATCCAAAGCAGAGGATGCAATGTGGGGGATTTAATTGCTGGGCCTTTTGTCAAACAACTGTGATCTCTTCCACATGCACAGTCTTTGGGATATTGTAAATCCAGCTAAATGAACAGGTGACAGGTTTCCTTTCCATGTAAGACAGAAAATAAGCGTAACCACTACCACCTTTTTTGGTTATATAGAAAAATCAGAGTGTGTTCATAACTGAAAGATGAAGAGGGATCCTTACTACTGTAGCACCTGGAAACCTCAGCCAAAGTGCATGTCCCACTGGGTAAGGTCCTCATCAAACAAATAAACAAAATCTAAGCTCAGTCTTTAAGCATTCACAGCTTAGACCCAGCCTGGGCAGGGAACAGAGGGCAAACTGGGACCAGACAGGGAGCAGCATTGCCCAGTGTGATGGTGAGGTAGAAGATGATTCTTTGAACTCTGTATTCGAGTTACGCTTCCTTCCAACGGTCTAATTGGTCCTGTTGTATTGCTTTCTTGTTCATTAAACATGAAGGATAACACTCTCAAACATGTCCCTTTAGCTAACGCTGCTGAGTCCCATTTACAAAAGTGATTTTCGAGACACCAGTGGCACAGTTATTTGCCCAAGACACTGGGACACTTCAGACATTTTTACCCCGATGCTTAATTAAGCCAACAAGAGGTGCAACACCGGCATTGCAGCCTTCCCCCATTTCACCCTAGCACTGGTCCTCGGGGTTTGCTCAGAGAAAACCGCAGGTCAGGCTGCGGAGCCACATGGACATCCGACAGCCCTCCTTTGTGCAGTGCCCAGGGAAGGCTGCCATTGAAACTCATCCAAAGCACTGAGGTAATGGCTAGGGGAGACCACCCAGGCCCCAAGTCTGTGGCACGAGTCCATGATACTTGTGCAGCCTCAGAAACCGTCCATTGCATGTGATAGGAAGTACATTCCTATGGTGGGTAGAGACTTAAACAAAGAGTGGACAGGCAGTAAAGGCATTATTTACAGACACACACATGCCCAGCTACGTACAAAGAAGAGATCACAGCTGAGGGGTGAATAATACCTAGTTTTGGCAGCTCTGAAAAGTTTCCTGTAGGCTCATGCACATCTCCACAAGTACTACAAGAGAAGTCCATGCTCAGACACTACTAAGCACAGAGGAGGGCGTTCAAACTCAGCCTGAGGCCACATGGCTTGGTGGTAACCTGGGCTGTAGCGGTCTGAAGCAAAACCAGAAGGGATGCTCAGGCAGCTCAGGTACTTGCTGATCTTCCCTTGGCTTATTGGAGCAGAGCTGTTCTCAACATGAAGCTCCTACCACCTGGGGAGAATACTGCTGTGACAATATTTCTTCTGAAATAGTCTTTGACACTATTTTTCCTAAATGCCTGATTATTTCTGTTTAACCATCCCCACAGTAAAGAGCTATATTAAGTCCCATCAGTGCTCATCCCATCACCTAATGTATTATTTTAGAGCAATATGTTTATGACCTTGCATCCTTCTACTCTTTTAATGCCCAAAGGAGATCAGGGCAGAGCACCAACGCAAAACAAAAAGACCCTAACAGGGCAAGCAGAAGCTGACAAGACACAAGCTAAACATCTGTGGAGTCTTTTCCTTGCTTCTGTAAGAGAAAACTTCAAGTGAAACTCTGCCTCATCCATCTCCTTTGTGCTGTTATCCAGGCAGCCTGGCCCACCAGAGCAAGTCACATTTCCACCATTGCAGTAATTCTCTAAGAACTTAGGCATCATTGTGTCCAAAACGTGGGGAAAGAAATCAGCTAAGTCCTTGTGCATAAAGTCAGCTATAGGATGAAATGGTTAAGTGAACTACAGCCATCCTGTCAAAGGACAACCAAGACAAAGTCCAGCGAGAGTGTGTATATGACTCAGCACCATCTCAGTATCCTCAGTGCATAGATTTAAATTAACTAAAATTAAACCACAGGTGCTAGTGTACTAAGAAGAGGGTTGAGGGTGTGAGTGGTAGTGGTTCTGAGCACAGAAATAAGAGTATTTCCCATAACCAGGACGGGTGTCTGGTCCTGGCAGCTCTGCTCTGAAGATGCAGAGTGGTAGTTAAAGTTGCAAGCAGATGCAGTGGGAACATGTGGATGAAAGTACCTGTAACCTTCCGTTCCCGTTGCTCCCTGTGTCTCAGTCACCCTCAGAGAGCTGCCCTCCACTGTGCTTTGCAGGAATCAAAAGACCAATCTCGTTTCTAACCTACGTGCCACAGTTTGGCTCTTGCATACATCACAGTGTTATCTGTCTCCTTGTAAAAGGACAGAGATAACATCCTCCTCCAGCTCATCAGCATGTGTGCCCCCAAATAAATTAACTACAGCAGCCGCTTTTGGTTTTCTCAAACAATTAAGATTTTGTTCTTAAATTAGGCTACAGAGAAAACATGTACAGCACAGGGACAAAGAGATTATGGGCTTCATTCTCAGGTTGCTTATTGCTGCTCCAATGTCATTTCAGGGGATTTTCTCTCAATTTCCAACAACATGACAGTGATCAGAATCTCGATGTGCCCCTGTTCTCCTCCCGGAGAAGGTCAATGAGTTTCTGTCCTAACCTCTGTTACATAAGAAAGAAGATGATGCTTCACTCCTGTGATGATAAATTGCTCCTACAGACTCTTTCAGGGTTTGCTCCTCAGAGTCAGAGCTGGCATTAATTTCATCAGATACAGAGCATGACCCTCACCCCTAGTCTTGCAAACGTGAGACCTCTATTTAACAAGAGACTATGCAGTGGTTAAATATTTGAAGTTCACTTCTAAATAAGGCTGCCTAAAGCTTAGAAATTGCCGTGCCTTCCTGTTAGTTCAATAGCGTATAGAAACGCTCATGGATTAAATGGAGTATTTTCTGTCACTACAAACAAGATACAAAAAGTATTTCTGGTGACTGTTATTCAGTAGCTAAGCTGAAGAGCTGAGGCCACTGTCCACTGCTCTGTCGGTCCTGTCCCATTGTTACAAGGTGCTTCCCACCTCTGTGTATGTATGCTTTTCCCTCCTGTCATTCCTGGAACAGGTTGCCCAGTGAGGCTGTGCAACCTCCATCCTTGGAGATGTTTGAAACTCAACCAGACTGAGCAGCCTACCCTAACTGGAACCACTTCAAGAAGGGAGTGGGACTGGATGATATCCAGAGGCCCCTTCTAACCTAAATTCTTCTGTGATTTGTTCACAAGCATCTAGAATAAAAGTTCACAGTTCTTTGATTTGTCATCACCTAGCTAATTGGTCATTTATTGACCGCAAAGTCAGGTAGTTCCCTTTTCCTCACTCAATGTCACGGATGTAGAAGAACAAAAAGGTAAATCAAAGAGCTTTTTCAGGAAAGAGCTACTGCATGGTATATGAAGTACGTAATACATTTCAGTATTATTGGGTTGAAATGACAAAGAATAAGGCTCTCAGAAGAAAGAAAATTATGAAGGACTATGAAAATGGAGTCCATCTGCCAAAACCAATAATTTTGCTAGACACGTTACCTACATCAGTAGACACTGTTCCCAGTTTTGCCAGCAGGCAAAACTTCACCTGAGCCAGAACATTGGGTCAGCACTGTAGAAAGTACCATGGGTCGATCAGTAAATGGCAATCTTCCTCCAGGTGAATGTTGAGCTACAAATGACCTAATGCTAAAAGCCCTGGATTATTCTTTCCACCTTTGCATGGATGTCCTTTGTGTCCTTGGCACTCACTTAGACTGATTCAGCTCAGCTAACTTTGGCTATCTAAATTTATTCACCTGCTTGTCCAGGCTCTAACACCAGCAAACAGAGAGCGAAACACCTCCAGATTCATCCCTCTGACTTTGGACAGGGATCTCTGGCTAAAGTTTCCTGCTGGGGGTGCCTGTCTCTCACCCTTCACCCCTCTTTGTCTTTACACTGGGTAGGGAAGGTGTCTGCTTACTTTGCCCATTGAGATCACAGTCCTGTGTACTGGTTACTTCTTGTCCAGTTTCTGTCTGGCACATAAAGGAGCACTTGTCCTTGGCGGGGGCATCGAGGTACCGTCACTGGACAGAGCAGGTAGACGGCACTGGCATGGTCAGGAGCAACCAACAAACCCACAGCACTATCAACCAACAATGCACACCCCCAAGAGAGGCACCAAGAGTCCAGCGTGGGGAGGAGGCACGCAGCCAGCATCCCACAGCTGCTGGACCTGCACGCAAAAGTGGAGAGCTAGCTAAAGTTTTACTGGTAAAAGGACGGGTCTAATTCTATTTTTCTATTTTACATTCAATTACTTTGCTAAAAGAAAAAAAAAAAGAAAAAAGAAAATAGCAGGAGTAGAAGACATTTTGGTGTTCGACATGAAATGGTGCTTTTTCATAAATTCCCTGCACAGCACTAGAAATGTATGATTTGCACTTTGAATAAATATTTAACACCTAAACTGGAGACTCCAACTTTGATCAGGGACCACACTTGGGAATAAATTGTCATTGCTTTTTAAATTGCTGCAGTTAAGCTATAGCAGGTTATATACAGCAGTTATATAAAGCTATATACAACGAACAGTTTCTATGCCACCACACCAGGAGCAGAGTATGAGTTATACAACACTTAGACTGAGACACTCCGTCCAAGGGAAACCATATTCCTCACTCTGAGATTTCATATTGGACATTTATACCCTGGGCAAGAAAATGGATTTTCATAGGAATACATATTTATTGCTCTTATTCAAACACAGCATTAAAAATGTGCAAAGTATTTCTAAATCCAAATTAGAATTGAATTACCTTAACTGTTCGATGGCAGGTGTTCTGTTCCTCTGAACAAAACCACAACCAAGATATTATGGGTTTTAAAATGTACTAATTAATCCACTGCTGTTCCTTGAGAATATGCCAAAGTAGCCATAGTATCTGTGAGCTTACAAGTGGTAATCAATACCGACATTGTGGTCACTGACTCTGGGTCCTTCCATGACAGTAAACTCCCAAAAAAGTTACTTTCAAACTCTGTTACATACATGTGAAAATAATCAGTGGGAGGAAGAAAACAAAGCAACTATGATGGTTTCAAGACTGTTTTATACAGCACTCAGCATTACAGAACCATGTAACTATCTCTAAACAATTGGCAAATCCCTGTCAGGAACACCAGTTCTTTCATCTTTTAGACATACTTACAAAATAAAAATGTCTTTCCCTCTCCTGAGCCTAAAGTCAGCCCAAAGTGATTTAAAAGAAACATTACAAAAAAGCTAACTTGTCTGTGGTTAGAAATATTTTCAGTTGCCACTGGAGAACCAGCGCAGCCAGCCGCTGTGTCCCTGGGATGGTGGTGAGACTCTCCATGATCTGAAGGGGAAAAATGTCACAATGTCACCTACCAAACTGGTGAGTTAACATTCTGCAGCAAGCAGCTGCTCTCCACCTGCCTCCAAGGCGAGCTGAGCTGAGTTTCCAGGGTTGTACCGCAGCCCTGGTGCATCTGCCTGGCAACACGCACACGCAGCCCTGGGGCACGCAGCGGGTCCGGTGTGCTGCGGGTTCGGTACCTCCCTGCGGATACTCTGCGTGGGCACACGCAGTGCGGAAGTCCCAGCCACAGCCTTGCAAACCCAGGACAAGGCAGCTCACCAGGGCAGGTGGGGGCCCCTGCAGGAACCGCTCACACAGCCCCTCAGCAGGTGTCACAGGACCTTGGGACCTCAGCTTGACATCCTACCCAGGCCGTGCAGGTCTGGCATGACATTTGTTTTTACTTCATTTTCTTTACCCAGGACCAAGACATTGCTACAGGTGTTGGCAGTCCTACCTCCTGCCTTGCACCAGCACCGTTCCTCCTGGAAAGCTTCAAAGAAGGGAGAAAGTAATGAGTAATGAAACTGCTTCCCTCTCTCTCCTTATAGAAGACAGGTACGGGCTCACCATGCCATTCCAAAGGAAAAAACATTCATTTCCCAATTAAGTGTGTACCTGTAACTGCTGCCCCAAACCCATTCATCTCCACGCCAACTCACAGGACTCCAGAGACCAAATTGGTATAACTGGAATTATCGACAGTGATACCATAGAATCATAGAATCGTAGAAAGTGTTGGGTTGGAAGGGACCTCTAAAGGTCATCTAGTCCAATCCCCCTGCAGTAAACAGGGACATCTTTAACTAGATTGTGTTGCTCAGAGCCTCATCAAGCCTGGCCTTGAACGTCTCCAGGGATGGGGCGAAGTGATATCCTATCACTTCGATCAAGACAGCATATCCCAGGCCTTTATTAGGTTTGAGAAACACTTCCATTAATCCTGGCTAAGGAGGTAGGCCCAGATCCAGAAAGGTTTTTAGCTCCTACCTCTCACCAAAAGCAACAACCTGTCGTTACCTGCATGCTCCCGTGGCCCCGGCTAAGTCACCTGTGCCGAAGCCCATTTGCCATTAAGCTGCAGCCCAGGTGAGACGGAGAGCAGCACATCGACGCTCCATCAGTACGCGCAGAAATGCAGCTTGCATATTTAAGCTTTATCAAGCATAGCTACTGTATAATGTATTTTACCTGTTGCGAGGTGAAAAATTTAAGTCCGGCTCTTCTTTGAGGTTTCTAGCAGCCACTTCAGTTCAATGTTGTCTCAATACCTGGTGCAGGAGGCCAACCTGCAAAGCCCAAAGCTGCACCCTGGCCAGCACCTTCTGCAGGCTTTCAATCACACCAGCAAACCTGGAAGCGTCAAAGGATTTATTCAGGCATCGCCTGCCTGCCCCATCGGCCATCGCAAGCCGACTTTCACAAACACATTTTCTTTACACCAGACTCTATTTGTGTATCGCACATTTGTAGCCACTGGCATCTGACCCATGAAGCTTTACACTTCCATGCGCAGAGTTTCAGTCCCCAGGGTATGGTGCCATTTGATGCCAAGAGGCTCTGCAGTGCCAAAAATCCCTCAAGCCATTCCCAGCAAGGGAGACGGAGGCATGATTTGATCACGTCTGCGCCCCCCAGGGACAAAGCCCCACGGCACCTGCAGGCACCGCACCAGGGATAGCTGTGGGACCCTGTTCACCTCCAGGTTCTCCTCCAGCAGAGGCTTCCTGCGAGTCCCATCAGCCAGGCAGGATGGAGCCCCTTCGGGAAGCCACAGGTAACGTACTCCAGCTCGGGAGCTACCGGTGTAAGAGGAGCCCTAGGTCTCAGAGGACTTTGGAAAAAGGTGCTGAGAGCCATCATCCCTGTGCTGAGGCTGAAGAGCACCATCAGCTCCAGGCTGTGAAGGGGGAAAGTCTACAGGTTACCCAAACCAAGAACCAGTCAACACTGTAGGTTAGTTGCTACAAGACTGTGCTCACAGTAAGATGGGAAGCCACTGGGAAAGGAATGACAATATTGGCTTCATGAAGATTTACCAAAAGAGAGCATTGCCAGGAGAAAACATGAACCTAGTTTCATCAACAAACTCCTTGCCCAGACTAACAGAAACAAAATCTTTTCTTAATGATTTTTTGCAGTTGTGCAGAAACAGAAAACCTTTCTGTAAATGTTGAGGAGACTCTCTCTCCTCTCGCAGCTGCCCCAAGTGTCAAGGGAGATGAGACTACATCTGAGAGCGGTAAGAGGCCAAGTATTGGTTGAAAGTAAGACGCTTTGTCTTGAGAGGATGCTGCAGCCACCTGCCAGAGCAGGGGACCGACGCCAGTGGTCAGTGATGTCCCCTGCAGGACAACACTCCTCGTTCAGACTCTCTCTGGCATGAGCTCCCGGAGGCACAGCTGGGATTTGGCAAAATCAAGAGGGCTACAGCAGAAGCAACGCAGAAATTAAGATAATTTCAGCTCATAGGAATGTAAACGAGCTTGCAGGAGCTAGTGAGCAATTTCCTCGGTGCCTGCTCAGCTCTTCAACCTGGAGGAGTGACCTTAGTAGCGCAGTAAGAGATGCAGAAGACCACCCTGGAGCACCGGAGTTACCTGCTGCAGGTAAGCAGATCGGAAAGTGAGAAACTCAGAAACATGAGACACTTGCAAACACTTCGTCCTGCCCCGAGCACACACCCACCGCCTGCCCCCTCTCGAAGACAGAGCAGCACAGGAGCGGGGCACGGTGCTGTAAAAACGAATGAAGAAAAATCCCACCAAGCGCCGGTGGGGCTCAGGGCACGAGAGGGTCCCACGGGGGAGAGGAGGCGCAGGCAGCGGCTGGGGCGCTGGGGGCAGAGGCAGCAAAGGCAGAGCTGCAAAGGCAGAGCTCCAGCGGCTGCGGGCGTTGACAGAGCTCTGCAGAGCGCTGAGCTCCTCTGAAGGCAGAAGGAGAGAAATGAGAAGAGGAATCAATTACAGAAAAACAGATAGAGCTCCTACCTGCCACAAATGAAAGAAAATTGAAAAACAGTCACAGCCTTCAATAGTAATAAAAAGAAAACGGTTGGGTTTGTGGATGAGAGGCTGGGAGCAGACCCTGCAGAAGCACACAAGAAGGCAGGGCTGCTTGACTTTGCTCTTCGCAGGAGAACGGACGTGCTGTGGGTAAAGCTCACCTGCAATTTTCAATGAAACCCTGTAACTTCGCCATCATGAACCCCTGCCCTCTAGAGAAATAAAACGAAAAATCAAACAGAGTAAACTGAAAACACAGGAAATTCTTTGCCGGCATCATCCAAAGCACTGGAGGAAATTTGGAAAGATAATTCTTTATAGCGAATTGGGAGGCAGATATATAAAACATCAGACAGCACGGAATTAGTGGTGGGATCCATCTGATGAGATGCAGATGGCTACATCTGAGCTCAGCGTCCCAGGCGCCCTGGGGGCTCACCGGACGGTTCTCATGGGGACAGGGTCCCCGTGTCATTCCCTTTTTCTCCCCCCTGTGAGCAGCGGGAAGCATATGCACGGGAGGTGGGATACATGAGTTCTGAGAAAAAACAGTTGTTATATTTTATAAGGTGAGAAACATGATCATATCAGAGAAGCTGCACTATAAGATAGCATGCGTGGAAGAGTTAAGGTTTCCTGATTCACCTGTACTTATTTGTGTGACCTTAATAACCTCTTCTCCAAAGAGGTTTCTAGACAAGGCTGCACAAGGCACCCGCACGCACGCGTCTGTGCTGGTTAGAGGGTGATTGACAGTGAATAATTAAAGTGCTGCAGCCCTTCTCCAGATATTTCATTGATTGATAGATAGACAGAGATGTGTGTGTATGTGACAGAGCACAAAGCAATTATACACATCTAGGTCTTCACTCTTTCTAGTCTCGGCTGCTTGGCAGTTTCCTCAAGTTGTCTATGTCTGTAGCCAAGTTTTAATCACTGTTAAATCATACCATATGACTTGTGCTTTGGAGCACTTTGTCAACATCAAAAATAAATATTATTCCCACAAGGAATCCAGCTGGCCTCTAATTCGCTTTCAGAATATATCAATTAAGGTGTTAATGTGCTGCCCAATGATGAAAGACACCATCCCATCAGCTTCTAGAAGATCAATACAACTGTATGATATGAAATAGCCACCAATTTATTTTCCTGGCAAATGAATCAATATGGCAATTTTAATGGGACCAGCCATTAAATAAATGTTATCAGTCCTGAAGAAGACCCAAAACCAAACAAAACCAGCTGTACACATTCAAGCAACATTTTTCAACAGTTGCAAACTTCTTTCTGGTACTTCTCATTGCGGAGAAATGACACTTGTACAACAGCAGCAATACAACTAACATAGCTAATCACTGTCCTGAGCTTCAAGTTATGCAGTACAGGGCAAAGCTGCCTTTATTTTTCCGAGGAGCCATCTCTTAGTGCTACCTCGGTACCGGGAAAGTCTGTATGCAATATCAGAAAAAACCAAAAATATAAAAAATTTGCATTTGTCCCCACAATCCCTCTGCTATATCGTATTTCTGATAAGAGAGTGGCTATTAATATTCACTTCTTTAGAAGTCCCATGTATTTCATGGCCATCTGAGCAGTCTCTGAAACTTCATTTTGAGACTCACTTGGGTCTCTTCCATAATCAGGCACAACCCAAGTTTTGTTCCAGGATGCTGGGGGGTGCATATGCCCCTGGGAAGCAGGCATGAGCTCCAGCATAGAAGAGCCTTGCTCTCAGAGTGACATTGCCCAGGACACGCGATTAGGGATCAAACAAGAGGTTGTCGCCCCATGAAAACATCTCACAGAAATGCTTCTACACACTAAAGGAAAATCCTGGAAAAATCTCTCCTCAGCCCTAAAAACGGATCACACGTCAGCTCAGCTAAAATGACTGAGGTACAAAATGTTAAAAAAGCGGCTCGGCTGTGTCAGGGCCTGTTATCGCCTGCTATAAAGCACTTGTCAAACCAGAAGAAAAGCTGAGACAACGGCAGATTTCTCATATCGCTGCTAAGAACACATTTGCATTACTGCTCGCAGTAAACGATCATTAGTATGAAGTGTTTGAATATAAGCTGAGAAGCAGCAGCAAGCTCGCAGGCAGGGCAATAACACCGCGGATCGTCACGAACCAGAGGGCTTCAAAGTACTCAAAGCCCAGCACGCCCTCCAGGGCACCCCTTTCCCCACCTCCCCCTGCTCCCTGGCAACAGCTATCTGTTTTGGTTTCCAGTCCCTTCGTCTCCTGCACTGAAGACTCCAGGTTTTTGCTCATGTTTCACATGAATACACGGAGCAGACAAACCCACGGCTGGTCTAAACTGACACGGCTCCATTGGGGCGATGCTGGTAGCCACCAGATAAATTTCTGGACAGACAAGGGACAACACAGAAGTCTCTTGGTCCAGGCAAACAGGGTTTGTCCCCTTGGAAGTCTTTCCAAATGGTCCTTCCTCCCAGGCTACTCCTCAGAGGCTGGAAACACGCCTCTGGGGACATGGCTGCTGGTGCCACCTGCCCTGAACATTTCTTCTAGGAGGAGGATGGGCCCAGAAAAAGCCTGCCTCGAGCCGTGTCTTCTGTTTGGCAGAGCCTCTCTTATGTTTAATAAATAATAATTAAGACCAGTGCCAGAGCAGGGATTAGGATGGTTTTTTCACATCTGAGCTCAGGGTTTGCAGATTCAAAATCAGTCCCTCATCTCATTCCAAGAGTTTCTGCATCCTTGTCTTGCCAGCCACCAACTTCAATGATGAACCTGTTGTTTGCTTCAGGAGAGAAAGCAAAATGAACTTAGAGTGAGCTCAGGGGCTACATTCAATGCTAATGCACGCTGCTATTGCCTACAGTAGCTCCAGAGCAAGGTCTTTCTTACCTTGAATATTTTCAGACCATGATCAAATCTGCTTCATAGACAAAGGAACTCTCTGTTTTCTCTCCTGAATATAGGGCACCTCTGTATAGCTCCTCATTTTTAACATTACAATGAATTACAACCCCTTCGTGACTCTGTGTAATTACTTCGGCGGTTCTATTGCCTATGTATCAAGTGCAAATTCCTGAAAGAATAACAGATACAGAAACCGCTCCTAAACCAAAAGTACAGGCTGGTAAAATGAACCCCTCACCTTCGCGGTTTCATCTCCACATGTACAGTTATGGTCAAAGTGTGCCAGAAAACACCCAAGAATTTTTCTCTCCTTTAAAAATCATCTCTCCACCGAATTCAGAAAATGCCTTTGCAAGGCCACCAATCAAGTGATGAGAAAGCAATCAACGGTGTCCCTGCTAATTCACAGATTTATCTTTGTCACTGGCTGATTATTGCTGAATTCTTGCAAAGCTATAAGAAACTTGAAAGCGTTTCAGCACACGGCCTGACCCGGGCACACTTACCTCCTAATGCATCAATTTACACAGCACAAGGTTTTCTTCCCAGTAGCCCTCGTACAGCCCATCGCTACCCGGCTGCTGCTGCCGCCCAGGTCAACATATGTAACAGACAAGTGTTATTCAAGCAGAATTTGGTTTATAAAATAGATTATTCTTCATAAGCCATAGAGAAAAAAATTCAAAGTGCTCTAAAGTGAACAAAATTGGGTTTTCCCATACATCAACCACCATGTTTTCTGGGACAGCCCAGGTAGGCTCCCAGAGGGCAGTAAAAGGCTGCGGCCCAATCTGGCCCAGTGCCTCACTCATGCACAATTTGTCTCTCTGAAGTGGCCACAGCTTTCCTCCGGACTGGTCTTAGCTACACTGAAAGCAGCCTGGCCAACCCCAACCCTACACAGCTGATGCCCTTGAAGGCCAAAAAGTCAGAGGATTTGTCGTACAAGAAAATTGTCCCAAAGTGTCCCAGCTGGCCATGTCATCATCAGCCCAGCTTTCACATCCTTTTATTGACGAGATCTATGTCTACATAGGTCCACCATCACTGGGGAGACAGGGTGGGCCTCCACAATGCAGCAGTGCTGTGCACCTCCCAGCAATGAGGGCAGAGCGGCCTTAACACTCCCTTGCAGAGCTCCACCAGTGGTTTCTCATGGCTCTTCAGCTCAGAGGTTCCTGCCCACAGATAAGCAACCTGTGCTGGAAGGGTACAGACCACCAGCAGAGCTGTAACAGCCTTAAATGCCATGCCTAAGCGCTGGTGCTTCTGCAGTCACGTTCTCCAACACGATCAGGTGCCTGCAGGAAGCATGGAGACCACCCCAACAACCCCTTCTCCAAATGTGAGGGGTACTTGGTGGTATAATTATGCTTCAGCACTGGTGTTACTGAAAAGCCCTGGCAGCTTCCTCATTTCAAGATGGGAAAAGGCTCAGGGAAAGGGAGAAATGAGAAAGAGTCCATTGTCAAACAAGTAAAGCTGTGAGAAGCTGGGATTTCGAAGGCCCGTCGCCAAAGTGCATTATTGCACTAGACTGGAGCATACTTCCATCTATCATCCCAGCTCACCACAACATCAGGACCTGCTCAGGAGTCCTCCCTCACCAGGTCACCAGCGAAACGTGGCTATCGTCCCTCCTCCCTCGCTCCCAGACCAAGGAATCCAGCCCTCCCTGTCCCCCTTTCCAGCCCCATACACAAGCTCTGCTGGGTCACAGGCAGCCCCTTTTTCTTGGCGAGGTTCACTCTCCTGACTGTGTCTTTGAAAGAAACCTGAGACAATAAAAAGGCTCTCACAAAGTCTTGTTACCAACCCCTCCTCCCTTCTCCCTCCCATGCAGGGATTGCCTGTGTGGACTTTTTAAGAAACCTACACCGATACTTAAGGTGACATCAGTAGCTGAAATCCTGCTGCCCTCTCCATCCAGGCCTCCCCACCATTGCTGATACCATGGAATCACTGCCCAGAAATCAAAGCGGTTCCCCAAAGCTGCCTCTGAGACAGCCTTGCTGGCTGCTTTTTCACAACAGTTTGGCTAAATACAGGTCCTTGAACGCAGCTCCAACCAGTAAGTGCTGCTCTGCATGAGCACAGGTGACAGGTCACAAGCTGGGGAATCATTTCTCTGGAGCTGGGGTCAAAAGTGAGGCTTTTTTCAGAGACATCAGCCCTGAGGCCACCTCTGCTCTTAACAAATCAGCAGGACTTTTATTGCTGACCTTGAGAAAGTGCCAAACATTTCAAAGAGTCGACCCGGTGCCTTTCAGATGCTTCAAGCGGTACTTGAAGCACTGTCATAAATACATAGAGAGGTCCTCATTCATCCTGCGGTTTTCAAATGAGGTGGTGCCAGCAGTTCTTCAGGCACTGATGTGCACAAGAGGGAATTAACAGCTGACTCTCCCAAGGCACACAAGAAACTTGGTGTCTGCTTTTGGAACAAAAGCCAGAGGCAGGAGCAGGATTTGCACCTAAAAGACCATTGCACCAAAACCCAGGTTCTCTTCCCAGCTCTGCCGCTGGCTCCGTGTTTGCCTGGGGTCGACAACCCTGCTCATAAAATGAGTGTAACACACTGTAAAACAGGATCCTTAAAACCCTCAGCAGAGACTGTGTAACTTCCATTAGCCGCAGCTGAATCCCAGACTGGCAAATGGCAGATGAAACACCTATTTTTAATGGAAATGGGCCATGCTAGACAGATTTTCATTAGTGTTCATACATAACACTAAAGTTGCTCTTCATAGGGTAATCACACATTAATCTGATCAAGATCGTGGTTTCCTTAACGACGCGGTAACTCAATGCAACATTTTCAGTAAAGTGAAAAATTTCTCATCTTTCTCCCAGTTGATCGTGGTTCATTTCCATCCACTGTCATCTTTCTTACACCAAGCATTACATCAGCCTCTTAAGAACTTGTATTACTTTCTCAGTGCCTGTCCGGAAGGCTGAGTGTCCATCTAGGGCACCACTTGTCCAGAGAGCAAATGTTGCACCAGGGATGCACTCTGGAGTTGCAAAATAAAATCAGGTTGTTCTCTCAACAGTTGTCACAGCGGAACAGAGACGACCCAAGGACAGTGGCTGTGCTGGAGGGGACACTGAGTGCCAGGGAGCACATTTCAGATGACATATAGTGGGCAACAGCGAGAGCTGGCAGTGCAGAGGTGACACGTTCCTCACTTCAAGCACACACGAATCATGATGAATCTGCAAAGTTGTATGTAGTCATGAAATAAACACGCCGATAACCAAAGACACTTTCCGCAGATAGCCAATTAACACTTTGCAGATGGTCCACGAGAGTTGCCTGGAGACAGACTCTGTCCTTAAAGTACACAAGGGCTAACGTGGGGGAAGCTTTGCCTCTGGTGAAAGGAGAGCACACGACCCTGCCCTGAGAGTCAGAAAAGATCTTCCTCACATGGGCACATATGCACGGGAGCACGGCCGGAGGCCTGCAGCATCACCCTCTGCCCTGCACGGCCCCAGTCATCCTCTGAGGGACATCTCGGCCCAGCTTTGAGGGCTGCACTTGGAGGGGGACACAGCAGCTGCTCAGGGCGCAAAACCAGATGGCAAAGAGGAGTCAGGGCGGTGCTGGAGGAGGTTGATAGTCTGCCCAGCTAGTCCATGGAGGTTTTGCCACTGGGAGGCTGCAGCAGGAGCTGAGACGTCTCACAGGAACAAAATAGGCGTTATGGAGACTACTGCAACATACTGGGCAGAGCCGCCGCAGACAGGGACGGATGGGGAGACAGAAGATCCCTCACAGCCCTCAGGCCACTGCCGGCCCCGCAGTGGGGAGGACCACCAGGCATTTTGCTGGGCTCCCCCAGAGCAGCTATTGCCTGTCTAATGGGCCGTAATGCACAATAACACACAGCAGACATGGAAAACCGGAGGTTGGGGGCTGACAGCAGGGGTGGGGGGTATTTTAGATGATTTACCATAGAGGATCGAACCCTGAGCTTTGTATTTCCCTAATAAAACACTCAGCACATGATTTCATGGTGTTACTTGTTCCTGCAGAAGCTGTGGCTGCTGCAGCCACAATACATTAACTGAAGAGAGAATGGATGCTAACATTGCTGCAGAGCTAAATAGACACGCTCATATTTTCACTTAGTTGAGAAAAACTGCCCCTCTTAATGCTTTATGACTTGACTGACAGAAAGAAAATTTCAGTGTCTGTGCAGGCAGTCAGGAGTAGATGGGGAAAATGATGAATATTTACAACACAGAGGAGAATTTTTAGGTGAGATATTGAATATTACCCACCAGAAATGTGAGTGTGAATTGTTGTTAAATGTCTAAGACCTTATATTATCACAGAGAGAGTCATATTTTGAACACTCAAAATAATTCTGAGTAGCTAATGCAATGAAAGAGCTTATATTAACCACACAGTCCTGCAAAGTGGCATACTTGGCCAATCACACTTGTCAAATAACCAGAGAGAATTCAATCAAATTTCTGAAAAGACCAAATAAATTCATTGGCACTGGTTTCCATGGCAGGCCTTGGGGACAACTGCACACGCCTCGTTGCTGCACCCACCTGCAGGACAGGAACAGCCGCTCCAGAGCAGGCAACCACTGGCGGCCAGGAGAGGACATCTCCCTGTGGCCAAACCTACCCAAGCCATCTCTGAGGGGCCCAGCCAGACTTCAGTAGGCAGGAGAAGACACTGGCCACCTCCCAAACCAGTGTGTCACTCCTTCTGGCTTTGCTCTCCTTGGTGTTTTCTTACTCCTCATCCTGCCAAGGGTCTCCCAGTACTTGGTTTTAATTTGTGCCATTTGTGTCTATGCAGACCCCATGCTGCTTGTTGTGGTTTAGCCCCAGCCGGCAACCAGGACCTCACAGCCACTCACTCACTTCTCATGATTGGGACAGGGGTAGAGAACTAGAAGGAAAAGAGAGAAAACTCATGGGTTGAAATAAAGACAGTTTAACAGGTAAAGCAGAAGCTGTGTGCACAAGCAAAGCAACACAAGGAGTTCATTCACTGCTTCCCATGGGCGGGCAGGTGCTCAGCCATCTCCAGGAAAGCAGGGCTCCATCACGCGTAACGATTACTTGAAAAGACAAACGCCGTTAACTCTGAACGTTCCCCCTTCCTTCTTCCTCCCCCACCTTTATATACTGAGCACGATGTCCCATGGCATGGAATATCCCTTTGGTCAGTTGGGGTCAGCTGTCCCACCTGTGTCTCCCCCAACCTTTTGTGTCCCCCCCCAGCCTGCTCGCTGGTGGGGCGGTGTGAGGAGCAGAAAAGACCTTGCGTGCCTTTTTGCCTTTTCAGCAGTCACCAGTGTGCTGTCAACAGTATTCCCACGACAAACCCAAAACATAGCACTATACCAGCTGCTAGTAAGAAAGTCAACTCCATCCCAGCCGAAACCACCACACTGCTGCAGACATCACCATTAGGGGCTTGGGCATCCTCCTGGTGCCCTCCCGTAGCAGAGCAATGCTGCTACCCAGGTTCCACCGGGGTGGGATTGTGGCAGCTGCTCAGCCCCGGGCAGAGGGGGTTTGCAATAGGCTGAAGGCGGCCAAATCCTGAGCTCCCGTCCTTCGCTGCCATCACGTGAAATAAAGAATAGAAATGAGAACCTCAGATGCTTAGCAGGTTAAATTCAGTGGGGAAAAAAAAGAGAGCTTAACTCAGAATTTTACCCTGCCTTGATTTTATTTAGCAAGTTTCTTGAATAGAGCTGCTCTTTTAGCCAGGCAATTCTGCATCACTAACAGCGTGGTATTGTTTATGCCGAAAATTAGGTGCTGAAGAAGCAAATCAGTTTGAAAAAAAATGTATCAGCATGTACAAGAAGAGGCAGAAAGTGTAAATGGGCTTAATTAGTCACTAGACAAGGAACCAGATTAGTACATTCTTACGTATATTTAAGAAATGCAAGCTTTTCATCCTACCCAGTGCACTCGATTCCTTACGCCAGAGAACTCATCTTTATAAAGAGGACTGTTTGAACAGCTGCGTGGGTCAAGGACCATCTATCCCAGCAGCCGCAGCACGGAGCAGCTGCTGGACTGGAGCACAGCCCGAGGGAAGGCAGCAGTGGAGCCCCGTCCCTCCACGCTCAGCTTCCCCGGCATCCTCACCCCTTCCAATCCCCTCCATGGGCTTTCTGCGAGGTGCAAGATTAGGAAAACACATTTCCAGAGTGGAAAAAAAAAACAACCAAACAAAAAAGAACCAAACCCCAAAGTTGTCGGTGAGGATGTAGGCTTGAAAGAAAGCTCCTGGCCCAGCCCCTGACAGCTGACATCCTCATGTCACCTTGTCACTGCCTACATTGTGCTTACACACGGGTTTGCCAAGGGACATCAGCCAGAGCCAGCCCCAAACCTCTGCTAGGGACCGTTTCTCCCCTGTAACAAGGGAGGGTTTTGGCAAGAGGGTGCCAAAGAGAAGCTTGATAGCTCCCTACAAGGCTATCGGATGTTATTTTCCTGATGTAGGATGGGGAGATTTACAGAGGAGAAATCTAAAAATAGTCAGATAAAGGCAAATATAATTCTTTATCTCCTGGAGGAAGAAAGGGGCTCGTGCACCACTCTGTGCATTTCAGCGTCAGAGTGAAATGAGATGTTTGCTGCTCATCGTAACCTCGCTGGTTATTTTCTATTATGTTTCCTAATCATGTCCCAGGTCTCCATTACACAACCATTCCTGAAGGTCAGGACCACCGAGGGCAGGTTTAGCAGCATCCATGTAGGAACTGTGCCATGTACCATGACCTGGAAATTGCGAGCAGGACATCTGGTTTCCCTTCAGGCAATGGGATCCATCTGCAAGCTGACTTGCAGTCACCTGAGCGTGCAATATGGGGTGGGATAACACCAAATTATTTACTGAACTCCCAGCATTTCTCTGCTTTCTCTGCACCCACTAATGACCCTTTCAGCCCAAACCAATCAGGTTAGGGTTGCACAGACACTCTGCATGTTTGTTAAAAGGCAAAAATCTGAATTATTGGGAAGCTGGCACAGGGTAACACTCACATGGGGAATCAAATCTCCTAGCTGGATGATCATCTACTTTCTCATGGCAACAAGAGTCTTCATTGCAAGGGTCCTTGTGGCAGCATCTTCAGCTGGATCAGGAGAGACTCCTCAAAGTGATGTTTCGCTCAGTTCTTGGCATCCAGCTGGTCTTGGTCCTGTGACCACCCTTCTACATGCACAATTCACTGCCATTGATGTACCTTAACTACACACAAAAACATCCTTTAAATATCTTATCTACATACAAAAGACTGTCCTGTGTGACCATTTTTGAAGGAGGAGTAGTTTCTATTGACTGTTTCCAAATAAATAGTAAATCTTAACTGCCCACAACGGTGTGGGCAGGTCTCTGGGACAGTTCACCGGGGATGTTAATGTGGCCATACAGACTGGACCAGACACAGCAGGAGTTGCCTTGGGGAAAATTTCTAGCACTGTCCAAAATTCCCAAATGGAGTCAAATATTGAATTGTGAAAGTTCAGTCAATCATCTCATTTCAAGTGGGACCATCGGCTAAAGCCACTCCATCATCTCATCGCTGCAGAGCGTGGCCTGGGGGTGCCTGGACCACCCAAGGAATGAACAACTTAATGCTCTGGGTGCGCATACCGGCATACCCCCAGCACCCAGTTTGATGGTCTTACTTGTCTTACAATGCAAGATCCATAATTCTTGTCACCTTAGTCAGAAATGGCTCCACGGAGGGTTTAAGAGGCTTTTTACCACCTCTCACATTACTCATGGAAGAAGTTGCCCATGAGAGCGCGGGGGTAACTGCGAGGCTTCAGCCGCTGTGTCAGTGCCCCGGGCTGGCAGCCGGGGCAGAGCTGGCACTGGCTCAGCCCCAGGGCAAGGAACACTTGCCCACCCACGAGCAGCCCTTTCACTGACAAGTCAGGGCACCGATTTGAAGCACATCAGGAAGTTTCTGAGCACAACTGAGAGTGCACTGGAATGGACTCACCTCATTGCTAGGGGAAATGATTCACATTAGTATGTGCTTTGAGAAGGGAACACAAAGTTATCTTAAAAACAAAACCAAATCCCAGTATTTTCCACAAAGGCCTGGTAACATCTCCAAATAAATAAAACCTGTACTCTGGGCAGCGGCATAAAGAACCTGTAACCTCCTGAGATGCAATTTTTAAAACATTTGTGGTAACCAGCAAGCTTAAATTAGTTCCTATGCTATATTCATTAGCTTTCACTGAACTCACGGAATAAAAACAAGCTGCATTTCAGTATAATCAAATACAATTTGTGGGAAGGATCACAAGTATGGCCATTAAACATAGATTGGAGGAACCATTTTAATTCCTTACAAAGTACAGCACAATGTGGACTTGCAAAAAGAAAACGAGTCGAATGCCATTTCACCTGAAGTGTGAGAAGCTAAAGCACATCAACACCAGTAAGAGCAAGTTCAGTTTACAGCCTGTACTTACACATGGCTTTTTTTTTTTGTAGCAGCTTAAGTTTAGCATCAGAGGGACAAGCTGAGCGTGAGCGAGAGGACTTCTGTAGCCCCAGAGAGGCCATAGCCGGGAACATTATCTTCCTCCAGGATCCCATACGTGATTAGGAGAACAATGCTCATTAGTTTCCTCTTAATGCAGCTGAAATCTCAGCACGGCCACTTCTCCGCTCGAAAGGATTTCAAAAACTGCTCAACAAAACTAATTTAGTTTAATTAAACTTATCTATATTTTATAGACAAAACACATCTCAGATGATGGGCAAAACTTATAGATAGCATCTACCCAAGAGATTCCACTCCTGGGTAAATCCGCGAGCTGATAGCTCAGTGTAATTTAAGCAATCATTTTTACATGACTGAATCTGATGAATAGTTTTCTTTGTAAAAAAGTGGCTTCTGGCCAGACACGGACAAAAATAGGCAATGCAGAGGGCATTCTTGGAACAGACCGACTCCTCGCTACTGATTTAATCGCAGCAATACCTCCTAACAGGCCTGAAAAGAATCTTCTTCTGCTTTAGGCTTTCTAATTCGTTGATGTTCTTGACTGACTCATTTGCCTTTGAAGTTTGGGGAGTACTTCATTATAAAAGTGTTCACTTGGTATAGACTAAAGCCTTGATAGCAATTTTTATGATTTACAAAGACAACGACAATGCAATTTTCTGGCATCTAGTTCCACCTTTTAAAGATAAAACTTGCAGATCCTTCTGAGAATAAAGCATTAATCTGAAAGGATAAGACTAAATTCACAGGAGCTGCAACACCAGAGAAGAGAGCAATAGAACAAAGAAATCTAATGAAATACGGTCAAAAAGTGAAGGTAATAGTCTTTTCTTACTAAAACTATTGATTGGAAATTTTATTTCTCTTGGAGTTAAGATGTGTTCTGGATCTTCCAGCTTGAAGCACGCTGGGTGCAGGGTTAGGCTACGTTCTGCTCAAGGTCCCTATCAAATTAATAGCGAAAGCGGCTGCTGTACAAGAAGGTGTTATTGTCCTTCAGCCGCCTGTTATCAGCCCAGTTAGCGAAATGGGCGGTGTAAGAATTCATCTGTTTCAGCACGGAACCAACCAGCCTAATTTAAACCTCAGGTTATTGGTCAGGGGTAGGTTGTGGCCGGGGCAGTGACCTCTATCATAAAAGCACCAACATCCTGAACCCCAGCGGCCACTTCTGCAGCTTTGCATCCCTCCTACAAGACATACTCAACCACTCACAAGAAATAAGCATCAATCAGGTCAAACTAGAGAGCAGCACGATAAGGAAAAATACCCATTTGCAACCTCTACCATAAGACATTTTCTTTTTGTGTTTTATATCAGTTTTATCATATGTATCCAGGATTATAGGAACCCACAGGGTCACTTCAGTATCTTCAGATCTCGTACAATTTTTTACAGTCTGAATTGAATGCTCTCTACCGCAGCTCTCTTGTTTTTAATGTTTTGCTTCAGGCATTTCTCTCTCTTTATGAGCCTGGCCAGAGAGCAGGACACACCAGTCAACGTTCTAGCTAGACTCAGGCAGTTGCAGGAGGAATAAAAATTATTTTTGATTTCTATTCATACAATATTTAACGGAAAATACTCATTTAAAATGTAAAATCTTCATTTGCAACCACTTGTGTTAGAGCCTGAATTTCTTAAACCCTTTGGACAACTTAATGTGCTGCATCAATAAGGCAAAAGCGAAAACCTAACAGAAATTTCTGTGATGCCGAGGCAGAACAGTATTCTTGCAACGACACATTTCATATGCCTCATGAAAATACTGCAAGCTAGGCACCTCCAGTAGCTGGCACATTAGCGTCAATCTATTTAACTGATCTAAAAAACCCAAACTCTTCAGTGCTCTCATGACTTTTAGCTGACTTCCAGTTTCCATCCAAACGAGCCTTCAAACAAATTCTAATAAATTATCCAGTAAACAAATGTCTCTGTTATTTTGTATACAACAAAGAGAAAACACGACTCTGTATAAGAGCCTGATAAACTAAACCATTATATAAATGTTTAACGAATATCCTCAGAATTAGCTAAACGTACTAGATTTAGTGTTAAACTACACCCAGCTATAAATCAACGCACTGGAACCATTCTAGCAGCAGCAGGAAATCAACCACTATTAATATATAGTACAAACTCAAACTAATATGAAAATTCATTATTCAAAACAAGATTTCCTGCTTAGCAATTTAAGAACGTCTCCTGCCAATGGCCTTGGAAAATACTCACCACTACACCCAGACCTTGCTACCCCTCCTAAAGGAGTCCCCAAAGGGGCTTTCTCTCCCCTCCTCGTGGAGGGCTGCAGCCGACGGGGGTGAGAAGAAGCCTGAAACCCATCCCCGGGTGCTCACAGCACCGGACGCCACAACACCTGAAGGTTAGGGTCCTGCACAGGAAACAGTTCAGAGGCCAAGTGGGAGGCTGCTCTTGGTAAATCACAAGTGATTTAGGAGTTGTGGATTTAATTACATAAAGTTGATGAAGACTTTGATTACAGGCAAGCCAAGTTATTTCCACGCTTCCATTTCTCTTGTGTAAAGCTGGGATTATAACACATGTGAAGGACAAACTTGCAAAAGCTTGGGATTTGTTCTGGTGCTACAGCAGCACGTGTTGTATCTGCAACCAGGAGAAATGGAGACGATGGGTGGCATCCCCAGCTGCCCTCACTCCACCTGCCCTTAGCCCTGGACACACATGGCAGGGCTTCTGGCAGCAGCTCACGGTCGAGAGGTCCACGGGTGTGAAATGCAAACGAGCTCCCTGAAAAAGACCCTTCAGTCAAGTCAATCCTTGAGAGATTAACATTTGGTTTGTGCACTTTGCACTTTTTTTCTTACTCCAGAAGCACAGTTAAAAGCAGGGCTGGAGAGGAGCCTCTTAAACCAGATCGACAGCTGATGGGAATGAAAACCCAGAACCAGAGCCACTGCCCCAAAATGCTGAATCTGGGATTTTTTTGTCTTGTTCTTTCTAGCACACATACGGAGCATCTGCGTTAAGCCCCCTCCTTCTACTTGTCCACATGGCTCCATCTTGTGGGAGTCACAGCCCAGACAAACGCCTCCCCTCAAGAAGGCCTATGTTTGATGGACAAACTTTGCATGGATTCAAGAAACAATGGCTCTGTATCAGACAACACGAGTACATTAGAAACTCCGTTATCCCAAAATACAAAAGTAAGAGCTCTTGAAAAATTATTTTATGCAGACAATGAAAACAGCACAAAACCAGCAGTGCAGCACAATCCCATATACGTAATTTTTTAGTCTTAATGCTCACTGGATAAGAATACTTCTTCAGCACCCCAGCATATAAAACTGAACGTTCCAGTAAGAAATGTTAAATCTTTTGTTTCTTCTGCTTATCCTTAACAAACTATATTCAACTCAGAGCAAAGATTTGACCTGAGAGACATCAGGCGATGCACAAGACAACGGCTCACCACAAAGTACCCTATGAATCTATAAGACGCGTACGCCACCGTTTGCATTGTCATCTACATCCTGCTTGTATTTGAATAGCTTTCTGCTGTTGGTTCTCCTTGCACTGAAGTTTACTGCCTCTCTCTACCTCAAATTGCGCCAGGGGAGGTTTAGATTGGATATTAGGAAAAATTTTTACACTGAAAGGGTTGTCAATCATTGGAACAGGCTGCCCAGGGAAACGGTTGAGGCATCATTCCTGGAGGTATTTAAATGACAGATAGACATGGTGCTTAGAAATATAGTTTAGATTAGTGATGGTTTTTGTCAGAGTTAGGTTGATGGTTGGACTCGATGATCTGAAAGGTCCCTTCCAACCTAGGCGATTCTATGACTGCAGGAGCAGGACCTCTGTTACCCTGGTGCAGAGGCATTTGTTGACGCTGCTCATCACATTCACCGCAGCTGTTCACATGATGGAGCCTAAGCACAGTCACAACAGCATCATATCAGATCCGTCTTCATTAACAGATTCATCAGCAATACCATTCCCAGACCACAGTATTTTCCAGGCCCGCTGTGGCACCATAGAGTAAACACCACCGTGCATCAGCTGCCAAGCAGGTCCCATCTTTCATGTTTAGCTGTTTGTGAAACTCTGTCATTTCTTCTCGTTCCACATTGTCAGGAAGGAGCAGATGGCAGATGTGCTCTGCCTATAATATTGTTTTTATGATACCCTGCCTGCTGGCAGAACAGTGGAAGCAACATTTGGAGACAAGAATTTGCAGTATATTTTCATTTTTGGGTAACTGAGCTAAAAGAGCATGGGGTACAGAGAGAGGAAGAAAGGCTTGTACTGAATCAGCGCTGATAGATTTCTGTAATGTAGAACTGGAAAAAGTGATATTGAAAAAAAGGAGTATTTACTTTAATGTGTTCTTCATATCGGTGATGGGAAGACCAAACAGACACAGCTTTTTGAGACAACGTGTACTTTAAGATTTGCTGAAGGGAAGCAACAGGGGAAAGCCTAACTTTACTAAGACACGGGTCTACTGAAAACAATCATCACTTTACATGCCTGTTTGCTGCCAAAAAACTTGTGTCAGCAAACAAAACACTGGCTGTTCCTGCTCTCCTTCATTTTCTTGCACGGCAGCCCTCCCTTTGCCTCGTTCATTTTGGAAATGTATAAAACTGTCAGCAGTTTTCATCAGTATCCATCTTGCCCACAAGGGTTTACCATGCTTTTTTCTGAAGGATATGCAATATTCTTGAGGGGGTAGTCAAGAACGCAAGCAAGACGACAGGAAATCTGGCTCATAGCTGGCATTTGGGCGCAACCAAGAGGAGAAAATCTACCAAGAATTTGGTATTGTATTAATATTTTGTTTTGCTTCAGGGAGAACGCCCACTTCTTCCTTCCCCGGGAAAGGACTCACGTAGCATATGTCCCATCGCTGTTCATCAAGGTGCTGTGTTATGGGGTAAGCACACACAAAATCTGAAACAAAAAAACATGGTTTGATGGGATGAAACTTGAAAATATGCTGAAAAATAAATGATCTTTCTTCATTCTGTTTGGTCGTAACAGAAACAAGTAGCTCCCTTCCAGTTGTAGTCTGCCATAAAATCTACCTTGTAACCAATTTTATCATGCAATGTTACGCTCTACCTTTTTGTGGCATCACTGTGTTCACATTCATATGGGATTCAAATGCAAGATTCAAAGTTTTAGCTTCTAGAAGTGGTTTTCTGAATTGCCTAACACCAGAGCCAGAATCATAACAGAAATGATAACTGGAGAATAATAGAAATGATAATTACAATAGAAGCATAATAGAAATGGTAACACATGGTTTCATAACAAAGCTGAAAGAGACACTGAAAGTTTAAACCAAGGCTTCAGAAATGTTTATTAAAATTTTTTAAAAATACATGCATGATACACAGAAGAAAAAATGCATTTTATTTTGAGCTGCCAACAGTATTTCTGCTTTAATAATTTCAGTACACGGTTCTCTTCAAAAATAACAAACCTGACATAGTCAAGAAAGGAGCATCCTGTTTTTATTATACGCAAGATTAAACTAAAAAAAGATAATTGCTTCAAAACTCAGAGATTTTAAATTATGTGTTACTGTAAAATGACATCTGGGGATTTAGGTTGGAAAGTTGCTTTAGAAAGCCTTATAAATCAAACTAAATATTGCCTATAATCTCTGAGCCAATCTAAGGCAATCCCATTGCACATGGAACTCGAACTCATTTATCTACATCCACTGGTACCCAGCTGCCTAGCTGCCAAATTCATTTTGTGTAGACTACTGACAAAACTGTGGAGATGTCCCAGAAAAGAAAATGTGCCGAAAAATAATTAGCTGCGACTGTTGAGCAGATGTAATACAAGCTCTTCATCCTCTGCCAGAGAAAGCCCAGTGTCTAATGGCAAATAGGGGTCTTCCTCTTGGCTGACTTGCACCTTCTTCCTTTTCAGGGGCGTTTCTTCTGCTGTATTACTGTTGCTATAGCTTCTTTTCTTTCTTCCACCCTTCTCCTCAAGTTCACTGCAGAAACAGATCAATTAGTCTTTTTAACAACTGTGGTAATCAATATCATCTTGTAATCAAACAATTCATTTTAAACAAGGCAAATTTATGTCAAGATAAGAGCAAACAAAATTACAATTCAGAAGGGTGAAGCAACAGAAGCTGATGAACTCTGAATGTCTAAATTAGAATTGCTTTCAGGCCGAGGTGATGGTGGATGTTCTGCTGTCTTAATTGATTACAGTATATCAAGATATCGCTATCAGCCTTATCTAATATTTGCTGCCTTATACAGTGACAGACAACTTGACAAAACTGATTTAGAGATATGTCAGTGGACTCTGACATGCAATTCAAGATCTTGTCTAAAATAAATATGTGACAAAAATAAAAATATGAGAACTGTCATTTCAGTGGCGAGTCTTACACTTAATAGAGTTTTGATTTGGGTCCATCTTATTCAAACCACTCTTTCCCATTCTTTCAGAAGCTTCCCTTGGAAGCTATTAACCACCTCTGCCATGAGAGGAAGAGAAAAACCTAAACCCAGTTATTTTCCCTGCTGAATTCCTATTTCTTCTGCTGCTTTTCTCAGGATTTTAATGAATTGCCTTTTGCAGCCTTCAATCTGGATGAAACGGCTGTGGGTCTGTTGTAATACTTTGATTTCTATCACATGGCCACACGTCAGCAACAGGAGGGAAGCCCAAGCTTTCATGTTTCTTCATGTAGTTTTTGTCCATAACATAGAAAATTTGCTATAAATCAACTTGTCTAAGATTATTTTAATCTACTCTAACAAATTCTATTCTAAGATACAATATCTGTGTGATGAGTTATAGAGAGCTGGTTGTCGGGTAGAATTCATATCAAAAAAAGCAGAATGCAACCCCTCGCCCCCAACCCATTCTTCTCCAGACAAGTTAACTGAAACAAAATGGCATTCCCAGTTTTTCATGTTTATATTTTAAAGAATATAACAAAATTAAAAATGGAACTTCATAGACTGAGTTTAGGCTTTTCTAAAATAGATGGTTAAATTCAGTTTTTTAATTAAAATTTGGCAAATTTCCACCCAGAAAATTCACTTTACTTCAAAAAAAGGCTTTAAGAATTTTTTTAATTGCCTTAATTTTTATAATTGCTTAAGTGTAAATGTAATGTTTGTGAAACGTTTCATGCAGCATTACTGTTTAGAGACTTAATTAGAAACAGCAGCTATAACAAATAGCTCAAATAGGGCAATACTGTCCTTCCAGCCAACACGGCACAGGAAGCCCATGCCCAATTCAAACCACCTTCAGCTGCCCACCTTGTTTTTCCATTAATCGGACTAATTACCAAGACATGAAACGCTGATTTCATCACTCACTGGAAACCAGCCTAACCCAAACATTAACCCCAAAACATGGCAGTTTTCAAGAAGTTCCTGAACGCTCCCTGAGAGGGATCGGCAGCACAACGGTTCCTCCTCTTCCTGGCTCATATACTGCGCTTTCTGGCTGCCTCTCCATCGAGACCAAGGAGTAACATGAGATCTGATGGCCTTGCACCGGGTTGCAGACGTGTGACCTGCCTCCCTCTCTCCTCCGTCTTCTTTCACAGCAGAACAGTGCCAACCGCTGCCTACTCAGCACAGCACAGAGTGAGGAGGGAAATCCTAGGAGAAAACATCTTGTGCTCCCGTAATTAAAACAAACGAAACACCCTACCTTTATATTGTCCTTCCCCACCTATCCAAAAGAAATAGTGTAAAGCAACCTGGTCTAGTTGAAGATGTCCCTGCCCATGGCAGGAGAGCTGGACTAGATGATTTTTAAAGATCCCTTCCAACCCAAACCACTCCTATGATTCTATGAATAGCTGATGACCGTGCACCAAATACTTTTCCTAAAATTGGGACATTTCAAAGGATATAGCGACTTTGCCGGCTTTGAGCTGTCATTTGCATGGGGGTGGCTTTTCAGTGCTTGCTACCAACTTTTATTTTATTCCTTTCTACTTCTCTCTGTAGTGCATAAGATATTGCATAAATGCTGGAGCTCTACTGATAGTATATGAAAATACTCTAAAGCACTAAGACTTCTCACTTTTTCAAGTGGGCAGTGTGGGCTTGGGCTGGAGTTTCATGGTGTTTGCTTTGATCAGGACAGAGTAGGGGGTTCACTTTAAAAGCGTAAGGCTGAAATCTCATTAAGTAAAAATGTTTTAGCTTGCTTGCAAAAGAACCAATTATTTCCAGCGTTTGAATGGACTCTGAAGCCTAGTTTGCATTCATAATTGACTAATGCTCCATCTAGAACATTAGTTCAAAACATCTTAGCAATTAAAACAATGCATAAATCTCAAAAGTTATGAAATAGCAGACTTTAAATACCAGAAATGATACTCATTTTTGGAGTTTCAGAGGCCCATAGGCCTAGATGTCTGTAAGATGCAACACTTAAATATAAAAGACATTCAGAAGGAACTGTGAGATTTCCATTTTTTCCCACAAACAAAAGCATATCAACACAATTATGATTAATTTTCATCATCAGCTTTGCGGGAAGATTATGCTGAGTCAAGCTGTTTCATATTATTACTGAGGGATCATGTTGCTTGATTAGTAGTGCATACTAAAGTTGTATCTACACGTTAGGAGATAAATTTTCACACTAATTTGACCCCTACTGCGCCGTAAGCTGGAGAGGTGAATAAGGAGGAATATATAACACAGGAAGCAGCAGCAGCAAAGCCATGGAGCTAAGAGCAGCGCTAATGGCTTGTGTTTTCATGATGCACAAAAAATAGAAGCAAAACAGTACTTGATAAAGGAAACTTAGGAAGGAGAGAGTCATGTGGAACGTGCAAATAAGATGTTGATAATCTTGAGACACAGAGAGAAGACAAACGTTGCCCTTCCATAGAATGGTTTGGGTTGGAAGGGACCTCTAAAGATCAGCTGGTGCAACCCTGTTCCTGCAGGATGGATTTTTACCAGCAGTGGTCTGGGTGGTGTGGAGATGGGATGTACTCTAGAGGAGCAGTCAGAGATGTCGCTTTTACAAAGGATGAAAGCGGCAATTTTAAAAGGAAGCTGGAAAATCACCAGGAGACATGTGTGGCATCACGATGCCAAGAGGTATCCTGTACTCCGTCTGGGTGCTTCTCCTCAGCTGTTTGGACATAAAACTCTTCAGAAGAGATGTAATAGATGTAATTCTCAGGTGTGTGTGTAAAAAGGCTGAGTGTGTGAAAGCAGCTCTATGGGGATGACTTCTGCAGTTATTGTCAAATGAATTCCCCCTTGGTCTCCACTGACCGAAGGCCTGTCAGCCCACCCTGCAGAGCCAACCTTTTTATTGTTGGTCACGTCCCATGGACATAAATGGCTCCTTATCCTTCACAAACATACAAACTGATGCACTACCAGCTGGTGTCCACAAATAGCCAAAACAAAATAAAGTTATTCTAAGGTGAACTATTTTCTAACAGAAGAATGCAGTTAGAAAGCAACCCCACAATTCAGATCCAAATCAAAGCCAGTGCATCCCTTCATCTTCTATTTATAACACTTAGAAAAGCAGCATGTGCAGCTGGATTACAATTCCTTCCTTTTACCATCTGGTGCAATTTAGCTTTCCAGCCGCCTGAACGACCCACAGGGCCTGAAGCTGCCTGATGGAAGGATTTACTGGGAGGGGCTGCATCCACCCACTAACAGCCATCTCATCAACAGGCATGGTCATTTCTGTGGTCACTGTTTGCACAGCTGTAACAACAAAAGAAGGTAGTATCATTCGATAGGTGACGCTTATTGCACAAACACTAACACATGGTTTATGAATCCTGTCCCTTAAGTAAATCATAGAATCATAAAATCATTTAGGTTGGAAAAGACCCTTGGGATCTTTGAGTCCAACCATCAACTCCACTCTATAAAGTTCTCCCCTACACCATATCCCTTAACACCACATCTAAACGAGTCTTAAACACATCCAGGGATGGTGACTCCACCACCTCCCTGGGCAGCCTATTCCAGTGTCTGACCACTCTTCCTGTGAAGAATTTGTTCCTAAGGTCCAGCCTAAACCTACCCTGCTGCAGCTTAAAGCCATTCTCTCTTGTTCTATCGCTAATTACCTGTGAGAAGAGACCAGCACCAACCTCTCTACAATGGCCTTTCCAGTAGTTGCAGAGAGTGATGAGGTCTCCCCTCAGCCTCCTCTCCCTCAAACTAAACAGTCCCAGCTCCTTCAATCGCTCCTCATAAGATTTATTCTCCAGGCCCTTCACCAGCTTCGTTGCCCTCCTCTGCACTCGCTCCAGCACCTCGATATCTCTCTCATATTGAGGTCCCCAGAACTGGACACAATACTCAAGGTGTGGCCTCACCAGTGCTGAGTACAGGGGGACAATCACCTCCCTACTTCTGCTGGTCACACTATTTCTAATACAAGTCAGGATGCCATTGGCTTTCTTGGCCACCTGGGCACACTGCTGGCTCATGTTCAGCCGCTTGTCAATGAGAACCCCCAGGTCCTTTTCTGCCAGGCAGCTCTCCAGCCACACTTCCCCAAGCCTGTAGCGCTACATGGGGTTGTTGTGGCCCAAGTGCAAGACCCAGCACTTGGCCTTGTTGAAGCTCATACCGTTAGCATTGGCCCATCGGTCCAATCTATCCAAGTCTCTCTGTAGAGCCTCCCTATCCTCATGCAGATCAACACTCCCGCTTAACTTGTTGTCATCTGCAAACTTGCTGATGATACACTCTATGTCCTTATCAAGGTCATCAATAAAGACATTAAACAGAAATGGTCCCAACACTGAGCCCTGAGGGACACCACTTGTGACCGGTCGCCAGCTGGATTTAACTCCATTGACCACCACTCTTTGGGACCACCCATCCAGCCAGTGCTTGATCCAGCAGATCGTATGCTCATCCAGGCCATAAGCCACCAGTTTTCCACGAGAATTTTATGGGGAACAGTGTCAAATGCTTTTTGAAAGCCGAAGTAGACAATGTCCACAGCCTTTCCCTCATCCAATAATTGGGTCATCTTGTCATAGAAGGAGATCAGGTTCGTCAGGCAGGATCTGCCTTTCATAAACCCATGCTGACTAGGCCTGATCCCCTGCTTGTCCATTATATGACTTGTAATGGCACTCAAGATGATCTGCTCCATGACCTTCCCTGCTACCGAGGTCAGACTGACAGGCCTATAGTTTCCCGGATCCTCCTTTCTGCCTTTTTTGTAGATGGGCGCTACATTTGTTACCCTCCAGTCCATTGGGACCTCCCCAGTTAGCCATGACTTCAGGCAGATAATGGAAAGTGGCTTGGCGAGCACGTCTGCCAACTCTTTCAGCACTCCTGGATGTAACCCATCCGGTCCCATAGACTTGTGCGCATCCAAGCAGTGCAGCAGGTCACTGGTCACTTCCTCTTTAATTGTGATGACCTCATCCAGCTTCCCCTCCCTGTCTCCTAGCTCATGAGGCTGGGTGTCCAGGGAACAGCTAGTTCCGCTGCTAAAGACTAAGCCAAAGTAGGCATTGAGCACCTCAGCCTTTTCCTCATCCTTTGTGACTATGTTTCCGTCTGCATCCAGTAAGGGAGGGAGATCTTCCCTAATCCTCCTTTTGTTGTTAATGAATTTATAGAAACATTTTCTGTTATCCTTAACAGCTGTAGCTAGGTTGAGCTCTAGCTGTGCTTTGGCTCTCCTAATTTTCTCCCTGCATAGCTTTGCTATACCCTTATAGTCTTCATGAGAGACCTGCCCCCTCTTCCAGAGGTCATAGACTCGCCTTTTGTTCCTGAGGTCCAGCCAAAGGTCCCTATTTAGCCAGGCCTATCTCCTTCCCCGCCTACTTGTTTTTCGGCACACAGGGACAGCCTCCTCCTGTGCCTTTAAGACCTCTCTCTTGAAGTATGTCCAGCCTTCCTGGGCTCCTATATCCTTCAGGGCAGCCTCCCAAGGGATTCTGTCCAGCAGTCTTCTGAACAGGTCAAAATTTGCCCTCTGGAAGTCTAAGCTGGCAGTTTTACTAACCCCTCTCCTTGTTTCCCCAAGAATCAGAAATTTGATCATCTCATGATCACTGTGCCCTAGACGGCCACCAACCTTTACTTCCCCCACAAGTTCTTCCCTGTTCACAAGAAGCAGGTCCAGGAGGGCACCTTCCCTCGTCGGCTCACTTACCAGCTGTGTGAAGGAAGTTATCCTCCACACATTCCAGGAACCTCCTGGATTGTTCCCTCTCTGCTGTGTTGTATTCCCAGCAGATATCCGGGAGGTTAAAGTCCCCCACAAGAACAATGGCAAGTGACTGCGAGATTTCCCCCAGCTGCTTATAGAAAGCTTCATCCGCCTCACTGCTTTGGTTGGGAGGTCTATAGCAGACTCCCACAGCGATATCAGCTTTATTGGCCCTTAACCTAATCCTTTCCTGTCTGTCCCTCCTGAAGAGCTTGTAGCCATCGATTGTGGCACTCCAGACGTGTGAGGCATCCCACCACGTTTCTGTGATAGCCACTATGTCGTAGTTTTCCTGGTGCATCATGGCTTCAAGCTCCCCCTGTTTGTTGCACATACTGCGTGCATTGGTACAGATGCACTTCCGATGAGCTAATGACCCCAGCACCTTTTTGTGAGTGTGGGCCCCATTTCCTACCAGAACCCTCTCAGGTGCTTCCATGATTTCTAAATGTCTGTCCCTTCTCTCAAATGAAATGGCAGAGTGAGAGTCCTCGCTAGTCAACCATCCTTCAAGCCCTGGCATGCCTCTCTTGGGTTTATTCCTGACGGGCCCAGTTATCTCCCCTTCCCCCCTCATATCTAGTTTCAAGCCCTGTCAATGAGCCTTGGTAACTCCTGCCCCAAAATTCTTTTCCCCTTCTGGGACAGGTGCATATATATATAAATGCCAGTATATATGAATGGCATCTGGGAAACATGGGATCTAAATATGAACCTGACAACTATATGCCAAGCAACTCTCTTAATTTCTAAAAAATAATCTCACAAGTGTGTTTTGAGGTGATACCGGGAAAAAACAGGAAGCTTTTAATTGTTAGTATTTAACTCGCTTTTGGGCTTCAAGGTATGTCTTGACAAGCTGTAAGATTTAAATTTTAAGTGCCTTAGAGTCAGCCATCTGAATGTGCAGCCACGCAGCTAAGTTGCTGTTGTTTAAACAATGTGGTACTGTGAGATCTCTAGACAGGTTATGATTCAGTTAACATTTATCAGAGCTTGCTTTGGAGCCTAGGTTTACCAGCGCTGCCCTGGAAACAAACCGCCCTTGCCACAGAACTGCAGGCCATGAGTCGAGTTTCCAGGCTGCCATATAGCAACACGAGCCCTTTAGCAAAGAAATGCACAGAATAATGAATGAATCTGCTAATAAAATACAGTTCAGAAAAGTTAGGAATAATTTATCCCATAAATATTGGCATTTTGCTAATCAAACATGCTGTGCCACAAACCTTTTTCCACATAATAAATTTTAATTCACAAGGCCATGACAGCAATCCTAATGAAGATTAATTACTGCAGTCCCTTCCATGAAGCCCAGTGCAGCTTCTTTCTTACTTGCTGTCAGAATGCTACAGCACATAGAAATGATAATGAAAATATATCGTGTTGGGTTATTTCCCTTACTGGCCGTTCCACTGATGTAAATCAAAACAGCTCTAAAACTATATTTATAAAAAACAATTGCAGGAAAAGGGATGAATAATCTACTTGTAATGAAATACCAGTGTAATAGAACTAAAAGCAAGAGAAGTCTGTCTTGGAGCTGACGTACCATAATCCGGAAGAAGAAAAAATAAATATTTAAATGGAAATCAGACCAGCAAGAGACTACGCTTAATATTTCTTACTATTGCTCAAGAAGTATACAGAAGATTTGATGGGTAAAAGCAGTCAAACCAACCGTTAACATCTTGCTTCTGCTCTGAGGTCACCTTTACTTTCTAAAGGCTCTAGCGGACAAGCGGCAGTGGACTCGAATCAGATGTCTGAAGCTGTAGCGGCACTTTTCTTCCCTGTTTCCATCGCAGACACTGCTGACCATAAAGCAGCAGTACCTGACCCAGCCCTGGACCACTGGACTTTCTGTTCAGTCTGTTTACGCTAAGAAATTTTAGCTTATAAACCAGTCTGAAAATTGAAATCATTCAGGGGTTGATTCTCATACGGATCTAATATCAATATGCTCTGGGTTGAAACTGCTCCAGCTGGAGGTGACCATGGCTTCAATGAAACCCCTTTGATTTGCTGTATGTCCCTCTGCCAGAGGCTTAACCTCTGAAACATGCTGCTGCCTTTGGAGATGCTGCTAACCACCTACGTAACCCTTGCATCCATTCACTCCTCAGCTTCATCCGACACTGACATTCTTCAAATCTGCTCCTCTTCTTTTCTTTTGTGTGACCACCATCATCCTCCAATTGTTGATAGTTAATTTCTGAACTGCAGAGTTTCAGTAAATACTCATCCCATTTCTCCTTCATTCATGAGACTCTTCATGACATACTACATTTTTTTCTTTTTTCTTTTTTTTTTTAAAAGGTTATTTCTGCAGATGCCAAGTTCACAGGAAGGATCTAGTCTGACCGGCAGAGCACAGGGTACCAAATTTCACTAGGAAATTCTACCATCAGGTCCATTTCATATAGTGAGCTAGAGTATAACTATTATAAAGACTTTCATGGCATAAGAATATCATGCCTCTATCAACAGCTATCCAATGTTTCAACATCCAATTTTGCAGCTAAACAGCATGATCAAGCCTTTAAACAGAGCCTTTTTACAATGTCTGTCTTATGGGGCTTTTCTGGCTATGACAACATTAAGTTTTGGCCTTCACAAAGTCACTGATATGACCTGAACAATGCACATTTGAGGGAGTACCATGATTTGCAGATGAATCATCTCAAAAAACAATGTAATGTCAATTGCATCAAGAATCACAGACAACTTAGCAGGTCAACATCAGCATTCTGGGATGGGAAGACAGTGTAAGAAACTGCAATTTGCCCATAATTTTCATAAGTGAAGGAAGATACACAAACAAGCAGCACTGACTGCTGACTTGCAGACCTGTCAGCTGGTGACCGGCCATAAAATCACAAACAAAACAATGACAGAACTATGACATTTCTCCTATCCCCTCACGTCCAAGATCTGTTCCATGCTGATCTAAGAGTTAATGTGATCAGTCTCACTTATTAAAGATTTAAAGAAGGTAATGATGAGGTCAATCGTAACTTTGCTCTTCCTCAACATTTTTATTTAAAGAGGTGGATGGATTAGAAATATCAGAAATTTAATTTGGCTGGAAAATGAATATTTAAGAAATCCAGCTGTTTTTCTTCCACCCTATTTGATACACTTAAATTTTTCACGTCATTAACAACATACATTGATAGCCTTAAACCAAATATGATGAATGTTGCTAGATATACAAAAATTAATCTCATATTACATGCTTGGAGTCATTACTTACTCTGCTTGTAGAGGTATGGCTGTAAGGGAATTTTAACTCAAAGGCAAATTTAACTCATGATTTGTATAGCTCCCTCAATTTAAAAAAAAATGCGGGGCGGAGGGAAGAAAAGATCAACAAAGTTTTTGAGTACTTAAACCATGGACACATGGTCTATTTTTTGAAGAGTGATGAAGGAAGATACCCTAAGTCTCACATACTTGCTTTGAATTATCCCTTTAGGAAGCAATTTTTTCCTCTTAAAGGAAGTAGCAGCTAGTGTAGCCCAACATATTTCTATTTTAATCCAACACTTTGAGCAAAATCTGTGAATTTTGGAAATATAAACCAGAACAGAGTTGTATTTTCTAATCTCAAAGCCTAATTTCACTGTGTGCTACTCTCGGCTGATTTGTTTTTGTTAAAATCATCAGGTCAATATTTCCCAGCCCCAAGAGCAGCTGATCATACAATCATACAGCTCTAGAGAGGTGCGTGAGCGTTGATTTAACATAAAACCCTCATTCCCGCTGGCAGCAAGATTTCTTGCCTGTTCTCATATTTATTCTTCTTGATCCACCAGATCCCCATCATCGTCTCTCTTCCTTTCATGCATACATCCCCTCCACCTCCTTTCTCCCTCATGAAAAAAATCGATACCACTTCTCTGTGGCCTTATGCTCGCCATCAGCCTCTTCAGCTACCACTTTCCTTTACCCATAGGCTTACTGGTCATTCAAATTCTCTTGCTTTTCTTGATTTCCTCTTTTTCCAGCCCTAAATTAACTTCCTTCACTGCATCTTCCTCTTTCAGTTGGGCCTCTGCTTTCACAAAAGCCTCCTAAGGGGTACTCAGAGCACCTCACAAGTCCCCAGACATACCTACACTGAGCCTCAAAGCTGACTTCAGAGCTAGGGAACAGACCACTACATTTTTCACTCACACACACCTAAAAGAAATGGGGCTTCATCAGCATTGCCTACTAGAAACAGTCCTTGGCATATCCTACCGCGCCAAAATATGCTGGGACGTTGCCCAGAAGAGCTCTAGTTGGCACCATCCGAAGTCACAGCAGTTGTGGACAATACAGACAATCATGTGCCAGTACTTAAGATCACATACTGGCCAAATCCATTTAGCCTGTAAAGACATGACTGATGTTCCCTAGGCCGGCCCAAGCCAGCCGGGATTAACCGCCACATGCTGCGCTGCACACCACAGCCATCAACAGCTCGTAATTCTGACACACTCCTTTCAGGTTCCCCTAGAAATGTAATTTTGTCCTGGACCCTGTCATCTTCCAAATCTATCTGTCACCACGTTGTTGCCCACTGCTCTTGCCCTTGTATTGACATTTTACACAGCTTTTTCATTCACATTACATGGAGTGGAGATACTGAACCTGCTTAGGGAAGTGAAAGACCAAAAGGAACTACAATTGACTTATATTACCCTCTTCCTCCTCCTTGCGCAAAGAAAGAGCAATTCCCTGCTGCTCAGAAAAAGCAATACATTTCTCCCATCCTCGTCAGTTCTATTGACCAACACATTGGTGAACGGGCTACAGGGGACATGGTCACCAGGCTGTTAAATTAGGGCTATCCAGTCCTTAAATCCATGTCCAACACCCAGTCCTATGTCCTGCCTCCACAACGTGCAGTGACAGGGGGCTAGGGACAATCTAGTCACTAAGATTTAGCTGATTCAGACATGAAGAGCAAGAGATTTATGAACATAGACAAAATAAAGAACTATACTCCCATTTAAGTGTCAAGATCATGTTTCTGAATCTGTTACACAATAGGCTGTTTGTCAGAAACACACAGATGGACTTCTTGTTGCGGTGAAGCCAATGATAAAAACCACACGGGATTTCATGCAGTATCCCTCAGTCTTCCTGCAGTAGGTTGCCATCAACTACACATCCTCATCCCCACCCCATGCTTTGCTGTTAAGCTACAAGAAACAAAATCTTCTGGTTTATATAATTAAAAACACTGTTTTAAAATTAAGAAGAAAAGTTTAACATCGTTAATTTTATTATATATTTACTTCTAACTCGGATTTCACTTCATTTGTGGTATTGGAGAATCTGAGCAACACTGAATCATAAAACTTATCAAGTTGCACCGTGCACAAATTTATTTAATATAGCACAAGCACAGGGGGCTCATCCAAATCCTCAAATGACTTCAACGTTTTTCCTTTCAAACAGAACTGGTAATGTGACAGCAGAGAAATGTATTTCTGAAACACATGAAACCTCCAGGGAACTAGTCAAGATTTTTGCATGTGGAACAGTCTCACCGAGATGCCTTCAACACTGACTCAAAAATCTTTCTCATACGGCTTCACAGAAGAAAATAATAGCCTTTAGCACTGATTTCTGTTCAGCACCTACCTCACACACAAATACTAAGTCTCAGGAGCAAGAGGATGACTGTAAAATGAAAAACACTTTCTAAAAAACATGAGCATTTCAAAATGAGCATGGAAGATGTGTACATACCTATAGCCGTCTTCACTTTCTGAACCCTGCTCTTCATCAGAATCTTTGTATTTATCAGGATCTGGAAGAGTGCTTGGATCGAACTCTTCTTCACTTCCACTGTGAGCAAGAAAGGCCACTGTTTCCTCTTCAGCCTGCCAGGTGACAAATGGAGAGTTACAAGACACGCAAACAAGCCCACGTGACTTGCCCATTACATTATGTTATACCCCATTAATAGCGGTACCATAACAAAAACCACTGCCCTCAACTGCAGTCAAAGGCCATCGCTATTATAGCCATGTAAACGGAATAGTTTCTGTCATCATCGGTGCTCTCTTCCAAGGCTGTTTGTTAAAGGTTGAAGAAATATTATTCAAAAAGGAAGGACAAGGATTTACGTTCAAATTCTACCTTCCCAGTATGGTCATCTTAAATCTACCAAATCTAAGCGAGATTTGAGCAGCAACTAATCAAGAGTCATCTGAGAAAAAGCGTTTAAGTAAAACGAAGCTTTACTGTCTCTCGGAAACACACTGGCAAAGAGATACAAGCTTGTGGACACATTAATCCCTGCTGTAAGTATTTCACAAACTACTCTGATTTAAAACTCACCCGGGTGCCCTTGCAGTTAAAAACCAAAATGCTGCTTAAGCTGAATTAACTGTTCTAAGGGTGTTTCAGCCACCCACCACAAGTGATGCATGTGCTTCAGGCTTCCTCCCAGACCCTCTCATCTCCCCTCTCCAGCTCTCAGCTTCCCCCCATCCCCGCAGCAGGTCTCGGGATGGGCTGCCAGCACTGGCAAGCTTCCCCAGGGTGCAGGAATGCCCCACTAATTCCTTAACAAAGAGGGCACAGAAGATGCTGCTCCATAAAAAGGTCTTGGATAATATAATAAAGCTGCCTGCTTTTGCGGATACAGGTTCTGCTCCACACAGTCCTGAACTGGTGGCACCACTTCTGCAAATTTTTGCTAGCAGGCACAAAGAAAGCAGAAGGACTGGAGGGCATATGCAATTGTATATGCATGCAAAAATGCAAACAAAAAGCTTAAGGGAATTTCTAAGCACGTTGAACCCTAGATCCATACATATTTATGCTGAAAAGCAAAAACAAACGCAAAGAAACTATAATTAAAGACATTGCTACCTTTTGTTTATATATTTAATCAACATTCACAGAGCTGAGTTTCCAAAACAGTACTCATTTAAATGATCCTTCACTCTACGAATAACTTCGCAGCATTAAATATTTAATGTTCGTTTTTGTTCTGTTTTTTCACTATTTCCATCTATCAACCTAAAACCAAACAAAAACCATACCAAAGGTCCCTTTTACATCTGCATAGAGAGTGAGTGGAAGGAAATGAGCTGGCGGAGGGTAAGATTAGTCACCACTGCAAGGGCCCCTTATTGCTTGTCCAGTGACACCTCTGCAGGGCACTGAAAGCAAGCAGAAAAGAGGGATAAAAGCCAGATTTACAATCAGAAGGAGAAGATACTAAGTATGCATTTTGTTCTTGACTATTTTGAAATACTAGTAAAGGTAATTGTATAGTTGGGCATATAAAAATCACTAAAAGCGTGGTCAGACTCAGCAGCACTATAAACTGCCTAAGGCAACACAACCACTGCCTGGAAAGCATGGTGATTACCAGGAACTTCACGTACTATTTCACAACAAAATCGGTTTTGGTTTTGTGTTTTTGTTTTGGGGGTTTTTTTGTTGGTTTTGGTTTTTTTTTACTTTTTTTTTTTTGCTTACAAAAATATCTTCTAGTTCATCTCTTAGTACAATATTACAGAGCACTACTAACTCAACAGAAAACTACTTTCAAGGTCACCTTTTTGTTAATGAATTTCCATATTTGAAAAGTATTCTGCATTAAATTATAGTTTATTTCAATTTCTTTGAACATTAAATATTTGCTCTTTACTTGTCCCTCCCATTGCATCTATTCTTCCAGTACAATTGGTGCATACGAGTTATATATTAAAAAAAAAAAAGAAAGAAAAGAGAGATGTAGCATTCAAAGCTGTTGTACGGAACAAAGTATTTTTTAATATGTATGTGTGACACTGCAACAGTGTTCTGTAATGCTAATATTTATTGTCAGTCATCATCTAAGTCTTGGGCTGTTCATTCATATTCTTAGTTACGTCTGTAAAATGTTGAGGCTGCATTCTTTCCCAAGTTTTGTCATTTATATATGCACATGTAAGACAATTACACATACACAGATCAAACCTTCACTTTCATTACACATTCGTATTCATTTTTTCCATCAGAAAATTTGCAGAGATGTGTTCAAGGTAATGCTTACTATAGCAAAAGAAATAATTGGCAAAGATGCCTCTAATTCACCAGGAATCATGAGGTTATATTTCTTATAAGTACCACCGGTTACGTATTCATTAAAATATCCGTAAAACCCTGAAATTGTTAAGAACTTGAGCATGAATATTTATCATCCACAGTTCAACAACATAAACTCATTATTTTTCCCCTCTTGCTTCAAATTTATATCAGCCAGTCAGAAAGAAGAAATCTTGTGACTTAACTTCACATTACTCGCCACAAGAGCTGGAGAAAAGAAGTAAAATCATCATTCAAGATAACACTTGTACAAGTTCTTCAGATACAAACAGGATGCAATTTACAGACTCAGGATTAGATCCTTCCTAAGGAACTGCTATCAAAGAAGAGATTAACTGAAGAACAGATTTTCACCACCTGTACTTTATGTCTAAGGTTAGCAACAATGTGCTTTGGAGTTCAACTGTGGAAGGAAACCCATTCAGACATCACATCAGGCTGGCCAGGAGAACAGGATTCAGTGGTAACCACCTTGCTATTTGCGTTCTGCTCAGGGGTGACAAGCTCTCTCTTTTTTTTATACCAGATTGGCCCACGTATTTTTGCAATCTACTTCCATAGAAACTTCGCATGAAGACTTTCAGTTTGAACACAGCATTGAGATGCAAACATTTCTGCATTCATATAGTCTCCTTCTGAGGTATAAGAAGATTCTTCTTACGCAAACTCAAGATTTTAGGGAAAAAAAAAAAATCAGCAAAATTTCTGTGCTGGAAGCTTTGGAAACCTTGTTGCCTTCAACCTTCCACACTCGACCAAGTCAATAATGATCACGCTCTACCTTACTGCAGTGATTTTGGAAATGCACACCAGATTGGGTAAACAGGGCAGGGTTCTCCACAGAACAGCTCCAATTCAGCTTCTAGGTGTCTTTGTTAAAAGACTAATGACTACGTCCTCTCTTTGTAAAGAAGGCTGAATGGCTGCTGGAATTCAGGTAAACCTGTTAGGCAGGCTAAGAGAAGCTCAAAATGAAGAAATTTATATACCTTTTTAAGAAAACGGACAATCAAGGTACTCAAGAATTCCAAATAGCAGAATGATGTCTTATTTCTACCAGGCATTAGGTGCTCAGGTGAAAATTATGTATTATCATCAGGTAAAAAGGGAGAACTGAAAAAACATACCATGATAAAAACCTGTACATACAGAAACGATGTTGTATTTTCCAAGTGTTAATTTATAGAAGCATATTTATTATGGTATTTAACTTAGATCTAATTTAAGAGCAGGGTTTTTTTATCCAATTAAATTGTCTGGAGTTGCAATTTTTATGTTCAGCCCTCGAAGCAATTTATCAGTTCCTAGCAACTAGGTTGAAGGAGCAGAGTTTTGGCACTATCAGTTCTGTCCACAGTACTTTATAAAGCACACTGGGGGGATATTTCTGATCAGCTAAAAAAAACCTTTACGGTTTGTTTAGAAGTTGATCAGACTTGATTTGAGTCCATCAACAGTTATAAAATATTCAACTCCTTTTGAGCTATGCCACTGTTTAGTTTTTGATAATAATATGGCCTCTCCCAGTTAGCGCTGTTTGTGATTTTAATGCTAAGAAAAGGTAAGCTTTAAATACTACTAGGAGGTTGCCTTAAACAAGTACTTTAAAATAAACAACAACTTTGAAATTTTAGCTTATTACAGCTCCCATAAAAGGATATTTAAGAATGTAATCCCTTTCACGATCTGACAGCATTCCAAATTTTATTAATTTTCTTCTTTTTGAAAGTCATTTTTCAGATAAAAATGGGAGCTGTTTCTGCATCATGTTTATGATGGAGAACATTCACAAACAGAGAGGTTTTGTAGCATTTCCTTAAAAACATCTTGCTCTGGATTCACCTGATTGCCTCGCAAGCTGGGTTTTTTTCGTAGCCTGTACCCCCAACCCACAACACTGTGCCCCCAGCTGATGCATAGCTGCTGTGATATTTCATCATCTACATTGCCCCAACGGAATACAGCTATTCTGGCAGTTCACAAATAGAAATACAGACTTTGATGTAGCTGGGGTGTTTGATCCAACAGTTGCTTTGAAGATCAAGACCAAAGCCTTAACCATACTGAAAACTGACTGAGAGCCAGTGAGGTGAACCAAGTGCCGATCTGACATACAAAGAGCTGCTTACACCATGCCAAAATTGGACAACCACACTCCATACCATCTAATGCTCATCAATAGCCTTCAAATCCAAACACTGAAAGCATCATTTCCACTAAGGGAAGGATCCTGCAAGCTCAGAGGGAAAAGGCCAACTTTCCACCACATTTCTAAGATACATGCAGTGGTGTTTAAGGTTAACCTTCATGAACTGTGACCAAGTCACGCAAGCTTTCTTCCTGTTGTTGTCTACCCTTTGTCATCTGCACCATCATTGAACATTAATTCTAATAAGTGACATACAGGTGACATTCCACAATTGGCTTTGCCACTCCTCCTAGGCTTGCTTCTTCTTATAGATGACTAGGAAGTGATACAGAAAAAGGTGGGAAGAGCAGAGAACACATTGTTGTTGAGGGACTTTCTGTTCTCTTGGTCCGAAGCACACAGATGCATTCAAGGCACACCACAGAAAGGAGATGATGTGGACACAAAGACGGTCAGCTCTTTCAGAAGGACTGGTCAAGTTCCATGGGTCTCGCCAGAAAGGCTGGTAACCAAAAACTGGAGAAACCAAGGTTGCAGGTCAGTCAGACAGACATAGCCTTTGCACTAAGATGATCTAAGTGATCTTCAGGCTCTGAGAGGAGTCAGACATAGCTCCTGGTCTTCACATCAGTTTGTAGAATACCATTCTTAGTTCTCAGTAGAAGGGAACAGATAACTCTTCGCTTCGTCTTCAAATCATTCACCCTTCCCAATCACTAGCAGTCACACCAAGGTTCAATTTCATCCAGTCAGCCATTTATTTCTTGTTAAGCAATCTGACATCTTAAGTAATACAATTAGCCTAGTTTAGTCAGCAGAATCTTGTTTTTACTAGTGGTCTCAAATAACGTGCATGAAAATACTTTATTTTCTTCCTTGGCATTACTAAATACCCCACATTTTACGGTCAGTGAATGGGTAAGCCTGTGTTCCAAACTAGCACACGCTGATGCCTATATACCAACACTCAAATCTTTGCTGTGTACCTACTGCAAAGCAATTTGTACTGAAAATCGCTCCTGCCACAAGCACAGTTCAGAACCACTGAAAACACAAAAATCATAGAAATTTCCACACATTCAATTCCGGCTTTTTTGTATTAGTAAAGCTTCTGTCATTTTCATAGTAGTAAGTTTATGCTTTATTTGTAGACTTGATCTCTACAAAGTACTTATAGTCCGTATCAGAATTAATAGCAACATAATGAATGCATATAAAGAAAGATAATAGAATTTGGTAAATTTACAATTACAAACTCACCTACCTCATATGAAATGCTGAAACTTCTAAATCTACTCAAAGACTTTTTTTTTTTTAATGTATTTGCTCTTAATATGCATTTGAATCATGATGGGTACCTCCCAGAACTATATCTTATGCTTTTCATTTTTTCATTTGCTCTTGTAAGACGTATGTGAAATACCTACTGTAAAGGCAGGATTCTTCAAGTTGCCACTAGCCACAATTATCAATGTGATTTTAACAAAAGGGCAGACTAATATAATTCTGGTGGGAAAGGTCAGGATAAAACAACTATACTGTTATCTTAAATAGAATTCATGTTACAGATACGAAAATACAACTTAAAAGAAATTAAGTTACTAGGTTGGTAGCAGTGGAACATATGAAATTTGGACAAGCAGAAGGGTTTAACCTACTGCGTATACTCTTGATTTTAGAGATTGCTTGTACACGGATTTCACAGGAGCGCAAGCTAATAGTTCTGGTGTAACGAAATACGGGCACAAGCACACAGGTGGTTTATTTGCCATAACAGATCAAAGCTAGGATCTTTAGTACCATAGACAAAGTTTATGGCATTTGAGTTAACAGAGTAGTAGCTTCATCTCCGGCAAAGCATAAAGGCTCCTGCGCCTGACATGCCACCAGCTAGAGAGAGATGCTACCATTCACACTAAATCCCTGTCTAAAACAAAATTGATTTAAAGCATTTAATGATGCAAAGGCCTCAAACCAGAAAAGTCTAAGCAATTTTTATTTTGAAATCTTTCTAATGCTAGGTTGTCTGGTATCATTTTGCTTGCAAGTGAGCAAGTAGCACAGAAAAAAAAATATATTTTTTTACCCCACTATGCCTTACAAAAAGAAATGGGTAAAAATGTCTGGAAGAATTAACCATTCCAACAGATGTGTCCAAAAGTCTAAGGTCCCCTCAAAAACAACGCAGAAAACCACAATGCAGAACACTGTTTTTAAACTTATATTCTCCACACATGAATATTTGGACTGTGTCTTTCTCTTTTAGGTTCACAGCAGTCATGGCTGTCTGCTCAAATACAAAAGTAATTCTCCAAAGTAGTCTCTGTGTTCAAACATTTCCACACATCAGCCTTCTCCAGGGAGCCTCAGCACACGTCCACAGAGACAGTGCCCACACAAGAGAATTTTCTCTGTATCACTTTCTGGCACTTTTGAACAAGCCTGAAGGAGCTGCCTCCTCTGCCTCGATGCAGCAGAGGTGTCCCACCACCACCACCGACAGCGGAGACTGGGAGCAGAGACCACTCTCTGCTTAGTGACTGGAGCATTTTTCAACAACGAGCAGATCAACAGCAGCACTGACACGAAATAATCAGAATGGAAACCTCGTAAGTCACATAATTCTATAAACTGGTTAGTTCTGCTCTTTTTCTTGAAACAACTGATTTGTATTCAGTACACAAGCAACAGCAACACTGACATTAAGCTCCTGTCCTACAAGACTTTCATGTTTTCACTGTACTGCTTAAGTCACGCACTCTAAATGCTTGTACAAAATACATATGCAAAGCAGCACATTTACAAAGAGAAAAATATGAATCAAATTAATTTGTTGCAGTGAAAGTTCTTTTAACTGCTACTGGTGCTTCTACATACAGAACTGAGGAAAAGAAACCCAGAAGTAGCATTGCTGCTCACGGCACTGACTCAACCGCTTGCTGTGAGAATAAGACCTCGTCTGTTCATTCAGGATCTATTTATCAGTTGCAAGAGATTCATATTTGTTCAGATACATACACAAACAAATAACCAGTAAATCAGAAAGCGCCTGACTGATGCTGCACACTTGCAGGGTCATTTATCATTAACTTTTTTGTTGTTGTCAAATCCACCTTCCCAAGCCATGAATCCCCTTCTACAAAATTTTGCAAAAGACATCTCCTGGTCCAAAGAGCATAAGGGTTAAGTAGAAGACATGAGAGAACAGATGAATACAGCCTTGAAGGACAAGGAAGAAGTTGCCTGGGGAAGATGATGAGCAATGGGCATGACCCAGCAGGTGACCTGCCCTCTCGCATTTCTACCGGCATTGCTGCAAAGGGGATCCTGGACGAAGAAACTGAGAAAGCTTCTGAGGTAGACTGGCAGCCATCTACCAGCAGCTTGTGTTAAGCGCGAGGAAAAGCTGAGGCCAAAAAAAATATCAAAGTGGTGTTTGAAAAATAAGCAAGCAGGCAGTAAACTGGTGAGAACTAAGCTCTTGATAGCAATTGACAGATGAGAGGCCATGAAGGGTGTTGAAAGTTAAGGGCCTGTGGAGACACATGAAGAGGTAACTTTGCAGCAGCATTTTGAATAGATACTAATGGAGCAAAACGACATTCATAAAGAAAGGCAGAGAAGACACTGCAGAAGTCAAGATAGAAAATCATAATATCCCTTGATAACAATTTCAGCCACGTGAACGAATAGGGAAGGCATGTCTTGGAAATATCAAGTAGGAAGAACAAGAAAGATTTATATGAGGCAAGATCTTTTAGACCAATTAATTGAAAGAAACACAATTTTTTCAGGTCTAAAAATAACATAAAGCAACTTCAAAGTGAAAAAAAACCAAATTAAGAATAATTGCTGAGAGCTGGCGTTACTCGGGAAATTGAGATAAAATGTAACATCATGTGTGCAATAGGGTTGGGGAATGTTAGTGCAGGAAGAAGCTATAGCAGGGTTCTCTGCAGGAAACAGAGAACATATAATTTGTCATCTGTGGAAAATGAAGGGACAAAAGGAGGATTAAGAAGGATTAAGGTAAGCACCAGAAAGTGACCATGGCAATACTAAGGCATAGGCTAAAGTGAGAGATAGTGGTGATACTCACAGTGACTGTGAAAGAAGATAGCAAAGGCGGCTGAACTTTTTTCTTGAGAATTGCCTAACCCATGAAATGTCAGCTGAGATTTTAATGTGGACAGAAAGGTAGAGCTAGAGAGACTAAGAGAAGACTCATTAGCACAGACATGAATTTGTATTCACGGACAGGATTTCTCCACAGATAAGAGGAGGAAAAAAGCAAAAGGCAGAGTTGTACAAAATGTTGTCATAGAAGGAGACTGAAGACTATGAGATTCCTGAAATTATGAAGGAGGAACTACTGGAAAAGACAAACACCAGAACAGAGGGTGGTCACATCCGCAAACCCCCTAAAAATTGGAGCAGATATGGAAAGGCCAAGTGAACGACCAACAAGTGAGAGGAAGGCTGATCAACGCCAGGACTTGAGAGAAGAGGAGCTGCATAAGAGGGAAATCAGAGAACGGTTGCTAAAGAACAGGATGGATGATGTCAACATGAGCCGTCAATGCACACTTGCAGGCCAGAAAGCCAAACACATCCTGGGCTGCATCAAAATCAGCGTGGCCAGCAGGTCAAGGGAGGTGATTCTGCCCCTCCACTCTGCTCTGGTGAGACCCCACCTGGAGTACTGCATGCAGCTCTGGAGTCCTCATCACAAAAAGGACATGGACCTGTTGGAGGGGGTCCAGCAGAGGGCCACGAAGATGATCCGAGGGCTGGAGCACCTATGCTTTGAGGACAGGCTGAGATAGTTGGGGTTGTTCAGCCTGGACAAGAGAAGGCTCCGAGGAGACCTTACAGCCACCTTCCAGTACCTAAAGGGGGCCTACAGGAAGGATGGGGAGGGACTCTTTATCAGGGAGTGTAATGATAGGACACGAGGCAACGGTTTTAAACTGAAAAAGGGTAGATTTAGATTGGATATCAAGAAGTTCTTTACTGTAAGGGTGGTGAGACCCTGGAACAGGTTGCCCAGGGAAGTTCTCAATGCCCCATCCCTGGAAGTGTTCAAGGTCAGGTTGGATGGGGCTTTGAGCAGCCTGGTCGAGTGGGAAGTGTCCCTGCCCATGGCAGGGGGTTTGGAACTACATGACCTTTAAGGTCCCTTCCAACCCAAACCATTCTGTGATTCTGTGATGTCTATCGAGTAGAACTGAAACATGTCTACATTGCAAATGAATAGAAGGGCATGAAGAAATGTGGCAGCTTGAAAAGTATGAAAGGTCAGCGGGGAAGTGGGAATTAAAGAATAACAGAGAATAACTGTAAGGCAAAGGTGAGTGGGCCAAAGAGAGGAAGACTATAGAGTGAAGATCTGATTGAGATGACAGACTGACGACAAAAGGAACCATGGTGGAGAGAAGAACTGACAAGCTATTTTAAAAATGGGAAAGAGTAGGAAAGGGGAAGAGTAAGAGGGCATGAGAACGGCACTGGAGCTGATTGGGAAGGAGGTAGAAAAAACATGAAGAGGGAGAATAGCTAGCAGCAGGTATAGAGGAATTAAATCAAAACAGCAAAACAGAACCAGGGAACACGTGGCTAAACACCCGAAGGCACCCGTTCACGTGGCAAATGGCAAAGCCATGAATGTTTCAACAAAAAATACAGGAGGTGTTAAGAGTTTACATGGGATCAAAAAGTAGGTAGGTAACCATAATAAAAAAAAAAATATATATATCTATTAGGGGATAATAAGTACAGCAGTGCTGTGCCTTTGCCCCTGAAAGTCCCTACACTGCAGATCTCCTCAGCCAAGGAGGGGTAACAAGATCATGACTGCAGATTTTCCTGCACACCAACTAGAAAGAACTGCCAGGTAGAAGGGAAGAAGGTCGCCCTCATTTCAATATGTAGCCATTTATGCAAGCAATTTTTCTTCCACTGCTATACTGTTTTCTATCAGTCTTCAAGGGCTTCTCGTACAAATATCATAGTTTATTAAATGAATCTAGTGAAGAAGACTATCATCCCATTCTCAGCACAAGAACAAAATGTAGTGAGGGGAAAACTGAAAGCTGAGAAAACTGTCCATCAAAAGCCTAAGCCTGTGCCTAATTATATCTCATTAAATATCTCAGTGGTGATTATATGCAATAGCTCATTGAGGAACACACACTGTAGCACCTCAAACAGTCTCTGGGCTTTGTACTGATGCCAAAATGTTTTACTCCATTTCCAGTGACTGAGCAACAACTTTTGGGTTTAGTAATTGAAATACAAGTGGTATACAAATACTAAGAGTAGATGATCCGGGACTCATCTGTAGGTGTAATCAGCGCATTATAGATTTCTAACTGACTTCTCCCAACTCCCCGAAAGTCCATACTTGCAGCAAATTGGTCTCAAACATGTTGTAAGCATTGAAGGCATCTTTACAAATTTTAACCTAAGAAATTGCAATTTTCAGCTAAGGACATATTATACCTTACAGTTGTTCGTTCTCTTGCCTGTTCATTTCAACAACATCTGAAAAATCTTTATACTGCATAAATAATGTATTACATCCATAACAACAGGATACAGTACACTGTATGATTGATTACCTTGGCATTTAGCTCTCGTGGGAATAGCTTTTGTGACACATGGCTCTATTGGACTCCCTGAAAATTACATTTTGGTAAAACTGTCTGAACGATCAAACTTAGGTATGGCTCGACATAATGTTACTAACTTTGCATAGGCAGGTACGAACTTGAACTTTTCATACTGTACCAAAACAATGCTATTTTATATTTGTTTCTCAAGGAATCAGAGATAGCAAAGTCAGGGTGGATCAATTTAAATCAGTGACTTGAATCACTAATTATAATCCTGATTAAAATTAACAAACTTTTAATTTGCACAAGTAACCACCTCCACTCTTGTTTTTATTTCAGTATTCTGAGGCACGGTGGTTTTACACTGGACTTTACACAAAATTTGGTACTGTTTTATGCTAACTATTTAAAGTCCCAATTTTTTCTTCTCCATTTTTCTTTTCCAAAATGACATTAGCAAATGATACAAGAGCCATCACTTATTCGCCCAGTAATGACTATTCATTTTTTAATCATGGTTACTGTCAGATTGACTCTTATTCCTTCTGAAAGTGAAACAGATTTCAACCAGAATTATAATTATTTTCTAAAACGTATATCTTGCATATATTACTTCAAAGTTACTAATTAATAGTTTAAATAGAACCATCTTAAATGCAGCAGATACATGGAAGAAAAAATAAGTTCATCCAAGCAGGTGCTGTATTGTAAGTTTAACATTTATGAAGGTATACATTCTCTGTTGCTAACAAAATTTACTACTTCTGAGCATCCTATCTTATGAGATTTTGGTACGGCTAACAGCCTCAAACCTAATTTATATTCACAGACTGAAAGAGGACAGTAAGAACAAACAAACATATCCAGTTCCTCAAATCCTAGTATGTTTTTCAGCCTTTAACTGCACATTGAATTGAACTTACCAAATATAGCTAAATGAAGAAAATATTCTTTCAGAACCAGGAAAGGAAACAACGTGCTAAGAAAACAAAGTTAACTTTCCCAGTTAATGGTTGTTCTCTAAATCACATCACTATCTGAACCTTTATCAGCAACTTAATTTCTTGAATTGTTTATTTTTAGGTTATTCTAGTAAATTTTTTTCATCCATCATTCCTTAATACCTTCATTTTACCTACCATTTTTAACTTCTTAAAAAGAAAATAATGTATCTAACAAATTAAAATATGTATTTAAATAACTGTTTTGGTTTTTTTACCGAGCTGTTGATTTTTAGCAATCATGTTCTTAATAATTATAAGATGGTCCGTCATCATTGCCCCCCTCTTCCATTCCCCCAAATACTTGCAACACATAGAAAATGTCAAGGAAAGAGAGAAAAAGAAGGATAAATGTTAATCTCATTCATTTAAAAATAAATCATAGCATGCTTAGAAAGCTGTCAGAAAAAGTAATTTTAGCCTAACTTTACTGCTCATTATGAACTCCAGTGCAAACAGCTCATTTGCTCTGCTGACTTTTTGGCGTTATACAATCTGTTTGCAATTATGATTTGCCACACATTAGTAAATACTGGAAACAGAAACAGCAAACTGAAAACAGGATCTACTGGCCTGAGTGTAGACATATTGCCAGTTCTTCTTAATTCATTGGGCACAACTGATATAAAGGCGCAAGCTTTTATTACCCTAATAGACTTCCACCAGAAACAGAATTTAGTACAGCTCCATGACGTGCTTTCTCTATAGGTCATGTTGATGAAAAGCACTATCTTCACTACAAAAAAAATAAATACACCAAATAAAAAAGAAGCATGTCACTGTAATATTCATGAGTTCATACATTCTGTGAAGTTTAGGCTCTAACTCCGCATATCATCATCATCCTCTGGAACCTTTGCTTGTTTTAAATTAATAAAATTAATTAATTCTGGATTTCAGATTTGCTGTAAGAAGCTCAAAGACATGAACTAGCTGAACTGCTGTATCAATAACTTCTTGAGACTGACAACAACTGGATGACTGGTCAATCTTACTACACTGGTAATTTCAATACCCACACACAAATACTGTTAGGTGCTCTCTGACAAGAGGAAAAACCCAGTGAACAGCTGTGTTCCAAAAATCCAAAACCTGTGTGTCCCACCCTCCTAGCTGGGACATCTTCAATCCTGACACAGAAGCCTCTGACACACGCTACAGTGCAGCTATGTCAAAAGAAAACATAAAGAGTTCCAGAAAAACAGGGCTGGTGGCCACCGACTCCATCCCCCTCCACGGTAAATAAGGTACAAATCCATCATTCTCACCTTTGGTTTTGAAGCTTTTGGTAATGAGGATCCCACAGTCTACTCACAAACTTATTCCAGTATTTAAACAATCTCATCATGGGAAGGTACTTCTAGAGTCTATGTTATTAGAATTTCCCTGTAAGAAACCTGCTACTTTTTACACCAGTCTGAGAACAGATTGCTCATTTACTCTTCAAGTGTTTGACCTATTTCCTTAATTTCTCTCCTCTAGATCACACCAACTAACATAGAAGCTCACCAGCCTGGATACAGGTTTGAAGAACACTTTTTTTGGCCTGCTGAAAACTGAGATGCAGAGCTGTTGCTTGTCCTGCTGAAGGACAAAAAGACTCCGCAAGCCTACTTTCTGAATAGATCACCAGTTAAGAAAACATGTCCCAGCTGGTTTGGCTTCCAACAAGCCGACAAAGATAGACTGACCGATCAGTCCGACATGTGCTCATGTTCTCATGTATGAGAATTGCAGCACCTGGAGAAGGAGAGAAAAGCAGAGTGTGGGAGAGGAGAACTGCAGCTGAGTGGTGACCCGTGTCAGGGGCCATCAGAAGTCCATGTCAGCCACCCACTTCAGCTGGGCTCCCCACTCAGGGCAGCGCCATCCACCCCCTCCAGTCTTCATGGAGCACCAAGAGCATAAAATATGTAAAACAAATAATGGAGGACGCTCCACAGTATCGGTTTTCACACTGAACAAATTCAAATCGCACGGTTACATTGTTAACAAAACCTTCACAGCGCCTTTGGCTTCTGTGTCATACACTGGAATTTGAAAACTGCAAGCAGCCCTAGGATCCAGGCTCCCACGAGGTTCTGGTGGTTTTGGCTACATCCCACTGCTGGAACACCCAACTCACAGGCCCAGGCCCCAGTGTGCTAAGCTACGCACCCCGGCCAAGCTACTAGAGAAGCACAAATGTCCTTTACTACATCTCTGAGGTCCCTATGGGGTTCCAACAATAATCCACCCAATGCATCCGACTGTAGGATGACACTTCAACTCATAATTTCTGGTTTTAATGCAAATCACCACTTCCTCAGAAAACCAACCAACCAAACCCAACCAAAGTCAGACTGATATAAGTGTTTTACCGCTGCCAGAAATAAACGCGTAAAAATCTTTCCTAAACTGCTGAAGGGACGTACAGGGTCTCCTGTGGCCATATTAGTACCTCCTAGAAACTCCTCCTCAAGATTTACTTGGGTCTGAGAACCTGCAAAGCCACATAAAGGATCAATCAGCAGTCATTGGTGTTTACCATTTCAATCTCCACAAAAATCCAAACCCAGCAACCATAACATACCCCATACCTAAAAATTATATTCAATTGCTACTTTCTCCACTACCTGTCATGCAATGATTTAGATTTACATAATTCTTCAATTCTTGACCTAATACTTAAAATGATAGACAAAAGCCAGTCTTTTTTTCTTTTTCCTTAGAAACCTTTTTCATGTGTTACGTTGAACAAAGACAAACAAACAAAAAAACTGTGACTTTGAAACAATATTAAACATTATTATAATTTTAGAGACACAGTAGTATTTCTCCATCTGAGAGATGGTGGACCCTAAGTGCCTGATCCCCTTTACATAAGTCACATATCTTTGCACAGGAAACATTTTACCTTGAAAATAATATTTTTGCTTTCTTCAGGAGTTGCAACAGAGAAGTTTAGGATTTCAGCTTTATGGAATAGCTAAAATGCTTTCTGCCTCGGTAGAGCCACCTGATTGCAACATTCAGTTGTGATTTGATTGCATCCGCAAACCTGTCTCCTCATGCACGTAACTTAAATGTGTTACGCTTCCTTTTTAAGTTACTGCAGTTTCACAAAATTTTGAGGATAAAATTTAATGACCTATTGAAAAGAAATAAATAATTTGTTATATCACATTCTACTTGGCATACAATATTAGCACAGAAAACATTTGCTAGAGGTACTGTTAAGTAGAAAACCTTCTTACATTATGCATGACTTCCCAAAGCACTGAGTACATATTATCCATCATGAAATTAAGAATATATAACTAAATTTAGAAAAAGGTACATTCAGATCTGTGGATCAGCATTCTGACATCTCCAGTTATGAGTTCTAATTAAACTTTCTTTTTATATTAAGTCTATTTTTCTTAAATAGGCAAAAAATCATGTTTTATACATTATGCATAACTAAAGAGAGATAAAAAAGTTATGTGTAAATGCATTTCCTTAAAGGGACTTCATAATTCAAGTCACTGTTCCGTAACTCCTCGTCATAGTTATGATGAAGCAGCATCACCACTGAACACAATCTACCTCTTTGAGGGCTTCAGACGCCCTGTTGCCAGTCCTTTTCAGCCAGTTCCCAAAAACCACTTCCTACGATGACAGGATGATAAATGAGATTGTTGGGTGATACAGAGCGTGGATTACTGTTTTGTCAGAAGTAAATTACAAAAAAAGAAAAACCAAAGAGATTCTTGGACATGTCTGATGCATCAGACTGACCCTTGATTCCGTAATTCCTGTCCTTTGGTACTGAGGATCTCTCACCACTAAGCAGATGAGGTTTCACTCTCTATTTTTCCACGTGATACAGCACATTTAAAGAATCTTCATAACTCCCTGCTATTGCAAATAAGAAACATCAAGATGCACCTAGATGAAGCTCAGTAACTGAAGTCCTAACTGCCCTAAATGTCTCTGTTCTCTCAGAAGCTGCGTCTCCCAGAGTGGAGACAGCAGAACCGTGTGGCAGCAGCCCTGTAAGCTATCAGGTTACTGCCCTACGTATGAAAGCCGTGCAATCCTGGTTCTAGGTTGTGCCATGGGCTGTGGTGTAATCCACAGCTGGTTTGGGTTCATCTCACCAACTTCTACTGTGAAAGCAGAAACTGCCAAGAGAAAGGTGGCTCCACTCCAACTGCAGTCAGAAACCCTTTCAGCAAGCTAACCCCACTCGTGTTCCCAAGTCTTCCCCGCTGCATTTTCCCCGACAAGCAATTCTCCTTGTCGCTATGGAGTCCTATCACTTAACCCATGAACACCACATGCACAAATACCATGGAGTTCTGACGGGGCACCACACGCTGTGGCAGCTCACACACAGTCACACGTTAGGAGTGTTCCTACCTTTGCTAGACAGGAGAAGCTGGCAATGCCTGTTACATCCAGGATCTCAGCCTGGTGAGCACCAAGAACCACTCAGCCCAACAAAAAACAGCAGCAAATTAATCAAGTGTTGTCCCTCTAAACATGAACAGGTTCAAACGAGTCTCAAGCAAGAACTGAAACTAGAACAACTAGCACACCAAATTACCAAAACCAAATAGTAATTCGCAAACAAGGGTAGCCCAGCGTAAAGGAATCAGTATTTTGAGCTTCAGGAAGCCTTTGAGAATGGTATACTGACACTGTGGCACAAAAGAGAGGTGGTTTTGCAGTTGGGGTTGGCTTTGTACTATTACAATGCTTTTCTTCATTTTTTGCTTTCTACATTTGCCAAAAAATAGTTTTTATTAATAGAGCCTAGTACTATATCATTCTCTTTTTAACCTGAATAAATACATTTTCAGAACATCCACACCAAAACTCCTTGAAATCAGCACATTTATATTTACAAGTTCTACATCACTTCCTCTTTGATCCCAATCAAATGCACAAACACAGATTTACTGGCTAACCAGTATTAAGTAGCAGCTGAAAGTGGCTCTCCCTTGGGAAAATGGCTTTATTGAAAGACCAGAAATCTATTTTCCTACTGGAGAGAAACCTACTTAGAATTCAGGAGCAGCAGCTAACAACAACTGATTTATCTGAGCATCTTCTGATTTATCAGCTTCATTCCATTTCCTGAAAACTGGACAGCTAGAATGCAGCACCTGCTAATGTTTCAGTACTAATTCAGCAAAAACTGTTCTTTAAATAGACATTTTTAATCTCTGAAGTAATCTGTACTACCAGAAAATTCTGATTTTACATGTCTATTTATTTCCTCTGGTTGTTCAGACCAGCAGGTAGCCAGAGGTTGGGCACGGCCATGTACTGGTACAAAGAATTTCCAACACTTTTTGTGTGTATTGACTTGTGGAAACAAGCATCTTGCCCAGGTAACAGCCACAGAAAAAAACAAAATATACAGCACTTATTACAAGTTTCTGAGAAGGGAAGATTTTGTGCATAACCTGAAAGATACGTCTCTTCACAATATTTGACTACATCATTCCTATAATAGATTCTGTGCACATGCTGATGAAATGCTGCCTATATGTAAACAATGCAAATAAGAGGAGGCAAAATGCTTTAAAGATGTGTGCAGATAAATTGAGAACTACCATAAAACAATTAGCATAAGAAGAAATTCAAATACTGGAAAGCTATTTTGGTTCTAGCTTTGTTGTTTCTGCTTCATTGCTAAAATGTTGTTAAATTCATTTTATTGCAGGCACACAGTGCCATTTTCGAGATGATTAATTTCATTTTGCAAATGTGAAATACCTAGAATTTCAATCTAGAATTGTCATGGAGTGAATTTTGAACAGAGAATTTGTCAAATTTGTTCTCAGCTTTATTTCCCTATTCCTCTTCACCCTCTCAATCTATTCAGTGCTTTTGATATGGCTTGCATAATACACGCCACAGTCAGTTTTATTTTGTTAAAGAACACTTATTGGGAAATGAAGATGAACCAAATTATATTCCATAGCATTTGGAGAGAATGAGAAGTGAACAACAATAAACCTCCTGCATGCTAAATAGAGCCACTGACTGCAAGACATACAAGAAGTACTGCGCCAAAACATTCTGCCGCTCCACTGACATCTCTGAATTTGAACAAATGTGGCTCATTAAGCTGAGGCAGAATAAAGACAAAACTGAAATGGAGATTTTCCAAAGTGCTCCACTTGCAGGTACCTTATTTATGAATTTTATTTTATTTCCAATATAGGTAGAGCGGCAAGAACCAATGTATTGCATATGCTGTAATAAATCTGAAGAGGTTTCAGATGGTCAGTCTTAAATCCCTGGTTTCTTCAGAAGGTGTAAAAGAGTTAAATAAATGGCCTAAATGGAATAATTCTACAGATGGGTAAAACTGGCATTTTAGAGGAAAAAATAAGAGTCATCATGGCATTTGTACAAAGTGTAGTTGAGAGCAGTTAATTCTGGAACCTTTCCAACACCGAGAGGATGCTGATTTATTTCTTTTTTTTTTTAAACTGAATGGTGATTTGAGTGCAGCAAGTGTTATCCTGTGTGAACGTTCAACTCCCTGTACCTTACTGATATTGTGATTTGAATATATGTATCTATTTGCAATACAATTCATAAAGAAGAATATTATATATGCATTTTTCAGCTGGTCATACACATTTTTGAGAGAGACTTAACACTCATTTTTCTCACTTTTACAAAGGAAGCATTAAACAGGAATTGCTCAATGCAGTTACACACACACAGGCTGGGATTGCTAAGAATAATATCAAGCACTGCAGAGAGAGAGAGTCAAGTGAGGTTCGCGCTGTTTCAAAGCTCACAGCCTATGAACAGGACACTAGTCCCTCACAGATGCCACATGGAAGCCTGATGTTCCCTCCTCCTCCGCACACTGACCAGAGGAATTTTCCAGATGTTAAAGAAAGATAACTGGCTAACAAAATGTGAACTGCTCATATACTGAGCCCTTTCATGCTTTTGTAGTTTAACAAATGTTTTGCTAAGGTCTCCAAAACCATCATTACTAATTTGCTTGTCCATTTAACAAAAATAATGCATGTCCGTGTACGACATCTACAAGATTTCTTTATTGCTTTGAATTACCTGTTCTATTACAATTTTAATTTCAACTAATTTCTGTTAGTCTGTTAATAAGAGCAGTGATTTACTCTGTCATATATCAGGTATTTAGAGAACATTTGCAAAGCTACACCAATTAGATGTTTTCCTATAGTCAGGAATTTGTACTATTTAATGCAAGTATACAAAAGAAAATCCCGTAGGCTACACCGGAAAGGCTGATTATGTCAATGAATTCATACATAAGAAATAAAACTAAGTTTATTATCCATCCTAATTTAAATCAGGCATGCTTATTTCTCCAGGAGTACTTCCAACCAGAGGTAGACATCATTTTCAACCAACAAATTATCTTTTCATAGAATGCTTTACCGGATTGGAGACTCCCCAGAACCACAGTAATACGGGATCCCCTATGGTCCAACGCAGAAGAATATGCAACATTTCAGTTACTTTCAGTCAACAGGTGAGCTTTCTCCACACTAGGGCACAGTCTAGCACTCCTATGGAGATGGTCAGCAGCAGTTTTATGTCAGAAGATTAGTTCAATATCTACCAACTCATTCTTAATTAAATGAACTGACAGCTCTCCATCAGCAATCAACATTCACAAGATAAGTTATGAGCAGAGAGCAGCCAATTTCCAGTTAGGAATGGCTCAGGGGAAACAGGCATATTTGCTTTAATTTGTTCCAAGTGAAAGCATAAAATGTCGTCATGTGTTCGAAAATATGACGGTCACGTGCCCATCTTCTCCTAGATGAAGCTAATCCTGACTGCACACAACCAAATGCTGTTAGCTGGTTACAACAGTAGCTTCTTGCAACATTTCAGGATCTCAAAGATATTTTTAAGTGCTAAAACGGGCATATCAACAAGCAGATATTACACAGAGCTGATCAAATTTCCAATCTAAACAACTCTCAAAACCTAGTCAAGACAAAGCACCTGTGTTTTAGCATGTATCACACTGACTGGGTTACAGCTCACAGAGAAGCCTAGAATTTAACTCCGTTTGCTCTCTGACTATTCAAGTGGTGGTGTTTTGCCTGTAAAATTTAAAAAAAAAATAATTGTTATCTATAGTGCCTGACCTTTAATTCTGGCTTAGATGATACTCAAAAGAAGACTGTACTCAATTGTTCTTAGCTAACTACCTGAATAAGTACAAGCTTTTAAAATAAATCCTAATTATAAATGTTAATTAGTAGAGTATGCAGTTATTCACAGTTACTTAAAAAATACTTTAGGCATCTTTAGGATCAAACAGCTTTCCCATGGCTTTGTCACAAGCTGTTTAAGTTTAGCACTTGTTTTTCTAAACACATAGGACAGTTTCATAAAACGAAGGTGCTACTTTAATGCAAACAATATTTACACAGCTTTGTTTAAAGAAAACAACTATCTATATTCCTAGAAGTTAATGTACAATCTGACAAACGATGGGCTACTTGCAAACGTGTTGAATTGCCAAAGTAAAATCACATCACTTTCTTCATTTCAGTCTCCTTACTGAGAGATGAAAAGAAAACTATAAATTCAAATTACTGAACTCATCTGGAATATCTGAGATAGGCCATGCTTCCAACCATTTTTTCTTTGAAAGCACACTGTGCACATGAGACCTGTCCCCTTCCGTCGTTCAAATGTTTGTGGCTGCTCTCTAAGTCATCCCTATTAAACAGCCTGTGATTTAAGACTCAAAAAAAAATATATTTAAAATGAAAAGATATTTCACTTCATCTTAAGAAACCTTAATTCTTAGTTAGCCACCTACTCAATGCACTGTTTAAATGGTGTTAGGTACAAGTTTCCCTGCTAAGAAAGTGCACCGTGTCTCACTGAAGAAGTAGCTACAAGAATCAGTTGATGTATTATTTCTTTTATGATGTTGCAACAGTAAGAAATATGCTATAGAGTAGGTTTTTTTATGAACTCCCCACTTAAAAATAAATTTAAAACTGTTGCCAGCATGCAACTCTTTTAGTGCAGTTATGATTAACGTAGCTGCCATAAGGACACATGCAAAAGAAGTCTAATGTATTAAAAAAATATTCAGGACAACATTTGTATGACTGGAGGCTACAGCAACACCTCCAAAGAAATACATCTGCATCAAGCCTTTTGCCTTACAATTATGTTTTCTCTTTATTTCCACAAAGTGCTACTCTGTAGACCTGATGGTTTTGCATTCTTTTCAACTGGAGCTGAATTCAAACACACACAGTCCCAACAACTGGAGACACAAATCTTTTCAGAGCGCTCAGATTTTCAACATCAACAAGAAATCACTTAACCAACACACAAAAAATAACGTAGGGATTAACCATTTCAGCTTTTTTCTCATCTGATAACATATATAGTGGGGAAAGAGAGAGATTAAAACATCTGCTCTGAGTATGGTTTCAAGTAATTGAGAATAGAGAGTACTGAAAATCTGAGGCAACTTGTTTTTTATTTAAACTCTGATACCTCCCGAACAGAGAGTATCCCATGCAGAGCAGGAGTATTTACAAGCAGTACCATGCCAGAAGTGCCACTACATTGACAAATATTTGCAAGGCATCTCAACCTAGACAATAGGACAGTATTTTATATATTGATGTGTTTAAATTTCCTTTTTGTTTGCCATCTTCAGTGTCATCTGGTTCACTGAACCTCCTCCCACAACTGCCCTTAGGTAAGTTCAGACAGTAGGAATTTCCCCTAAGACAGTAACGACTTCTAGAAATAAAAGGTAGAGGACGGTATTACAACACAACCTATAGACATCTTTACTGTTAATTATTTAGAAACAACAATTCAATTGCTTGAAAACAAAATCTTAGCACCAAAAATTCAACTAATGCAGGAATGGAAGGGGCAGGCAACCACTCCATAACAACTTTGCTGCCATATACCGAAACACTTCCCAAACAAAACCCACAACTATAAAATTCCTCAGAAGATTTTTCCTAGTTTCTGTGAAAGCTGGGAATTTGTAGAGGGATGTTTTCAGAGGATGCTGTACCTCTAATTACAGAGGAAACCAAAAAGAAACCCTCAACCCTAATGATCCAGAGGGAAAAAATAAAATAAATACAAAACCTGGTGACTGGTTAAATCCCGAGCCCAAGAGCAAAATGCACCCCTGAGGTATCTAACAGACTTTAAACCATCCTCAGCAATGTATTTTAACTTCAGCCTCCAGGGAAAGCAGAAAGAAGTCACAAACAAAATGAACATTAAAATGTATCATTATTATATTAAAATATATTAATGCAATAGATATACAAACAACTTGCTACTAATTTTAGCCCTAACTTAATGACCTGATCATAGAAGCCAAACCAATTTATCTCATTATGATTCCTTTAAATGCAGTTTACTGATACAGTTTTTAATAGCCTCTCTGACCACTTGACCATGGAAACAGATGTCACTGGTATGAATTAAATTACTTTTTAAGACCATTTTCACCTAATAAATCAACATTTTTGTTCAATGACAGCTGTATTATTAGTATTAGCTACTCTGAAATATTTTTTGTACAAGAAGAATGTGTAACACCAGAAGACTTTTGATTTGAAAAAAAACCCAGCCTGCTACTGCCCAAACTAATGCTTACTATTGATTTCTACAAAATTAAAGTCTATCATCAGATATAAGGAAAAAAAAAAAAAAAAAAAAAGGAAAGCTACATTCAGGTTTTCTTTTTAAAAATGCATTTAAAGAGTTTACATAAAGTCAGGACCTTAGCTCCATCAGCAGGTTAGGACAGAATTTTTCATTGTAAATAACTTTCAAAGATACAAGGGGTGGGTGGGTGGGTGGGGGGTGTAACCAACAAGTGAATAAACCTCAAAGTAGTGGATATTGCCCAATCGTTATTAAGAATATTCCTGTGCAATCTGTTCTGCTGCCTTTTAAAAAGCATTCCTAGAAATGACAAGTCATGAGGCTGCTTCACAAAGGAGAAAGTACTACAATTTCAAATGGTATGACTTCTCTGAAGAACTTCAAAGAACCATCTTCCAAAGGAAGAGTCCAGAACGTTTCAGGCAAAACAGTCAAGGAGAAGTTATAGCCCACCAGCCTCTATCCTCTCCTTCCGATGTACTATGGAAACTGCCCGTCCGTATCCAGAGCCTCCAGACTATATGGCAACTTAACTCTCCAAGTAAGACTCTATTATGGAGGTCAAGTACCATATTTTTTTCTATTTTGCTGGACTGACATGGTGACATGCAAACTTCACTGCCATAACTCAGGCAATAGTGCAATAAAAACGTTGGCAGTTGATTCATGACAAGTTAAGAAGGCTATACAATATCATACCTGGAAAGGATTTAACACATTTACAAAAACATTTGTTGTTTTCAAGAAGCCACCATAATCCCTATCTGCGTTTTCAATCGTAATCCACAGACATTTGAAAGTCGGTATGGTTTGATGCCAAATAATTGACAAAGCTGTTGAAATTCTGATACCCACTATGTGACAACATGGCCTGGAAGGCACCTTTGGAAACGCCTCTCAAAAGGAAGATGATGTTATCAGCAACTGACCCGGAGGGCAGTGCCAACTTGCCCTAGCCTACAGTTACTAATCAGCTGGAAAAAATGCTTGTCCCATCATCACATATCTGCATTGCAATTTCTTAAATTCTATCTTTACATTTTCTCTCTTTTTAAAAGCCTTTTCAGATAACAGAGAGGAACAACTGTCAAGTAAGCAAGCAACTAGCCTGGCATTTGGGAAAACTGGCTCAATTCTCTGCTCCAGCCAAACGCTGGAAACAAAGCGTAAGGAATTCACTCCGTATCTCCCTCTGTTCTTCGCTTGCACACGGGAACAGAAGTAAATCCTGATCACAGACTGCTGTGAGGAAAAACACATTAAAAGATCACGAGGCACTCAGTACTACAATCACAAGGTCTGCAAAATTTAGACAGGCTAAAATACTGGATAACAATTTATTAACCTATCTGAGTAGCACACATAGGAACAGCATTTCACAATTCAGAGCTAAATGACAGCTTAAAATTTCAGTCCGTGAAGACTTACATACTACTATTTTAAACGAGGCTTTCATTCATCGCAATGAGTGTTCTAGAAATACCTTCAATTAGACTAAAGGCAGACTCACTTCATTTAGCAGCTCGTTACAGTGGGAAAGCTGTTCTAAGGCCAGTTTGTTAAATATGGCTAGAATTAGAGTGGACATCTCCCGCTTCTTCAGTAAGTTAGGCGGTTGTTGGTATTGCAATACAGACAGTGCTTTATCACCAGCCTTTGCTGCAACTTTCCAATAGGCAACTCAATATCCTTGCTTACAAATATCATACTTAAAATGCATGTGTTATAACAACAGAAAAATTGTAGCTGTAATGGTTGATGGGCAAAGAGACTTCTGTGCTGACATCTTCTGCGATATACAGCAGTCTAAAAGCAGTGACATGCAAGAACTGACTGAAAATATTTCCAGCAAATGGTGAGGGTTACAGATGAATAACTCGAGCAGCTCTAGATGTATTTGATGTTTCAGGCTGCCAATAATTAAGAGCCAGGAAGACAGTAAAATGTTTTGAAAAGAGGCTGTATGATTTTGTTTGATAATGGAACACAAATCAGGGCTAGTAGCTCATCTTTTAATACCATCTATAACACTATTTTACTCTAGTATAGAGCCTGTGATTCAAATCTCTGAATAGTGCTTGATCTAAAGGTGCCTTTCAAAGAATGGTACTATATAAAAACAACTTCAAAGGTGCCAGGCATCTTACTACCAAAGGTAATTTTAGAGATCAGTATGCCGCGGGACAAGGTATGACTCCTACTCAAAATCACCACAAAGACAGCAGATCAAACGAAAAAAAGCAAAGCCAAACTTGAAAATTTCCATTTCTTGCTGTGTGTTTGAAATTATTCTCTTGCACATATTCTGGATATAATTTCAAATACCTTCCACATTGAAAAGATGTGCAATTTGTTTTGAGGTCTAGATGATACACATTAAAAAAAAATAATGGTAAAACTGCTGGACAACTCTATTTGCAACATAAAACTTTCACCATGGCCAAATCATCTTTGTTCAATAACACACATAATTACAAAATACTCTCATTTGGAGACTTCTTTCCAGACTTCTGCAACCAGGAAAAATCCTGCTGCCACCACTTGTTCAGGCAAGTGCATCCTCTTCCTCCCCAGACCCCGCTGCTCAGGCTGTAGCCTGAAGACACGCAGAATAGGTGAAACCAAAAGACTGCAGCAGCATTGTTCACACACAGTGAAAATATAACGTTTATGAGAATTAGTCATTTATTATGATGAAAATTTGCAACTTCAGGCTTAAAATGGGGCAGCAAACAACAGCATGATGTGCAGGAATCACTGTACTGGACTGGAGAAGGAACTAAAACCCAATATACAACAACCCAAGCTGGCTAGAAAGCTTACACTGTACTTTGCCTTTCTCTGGAAGCTACTAAGCAGAAGCTAATAAAAGAGAACAGCAATGAGGACTGAGCAAATCACTGCCCTCATTTCTACCTGTTAATTAAAAGCGCTCCACAGACAACCCCGTTCAGACCAACACTGCTTCTGTTCTGCCCCGTCCAGGAGTTCTCCCTGCCCTGCTGCAAAGTCACTTTGCTCCACCTCATGTCTCCAGAGGGGCTTACAGACCTGCTCCGACACTGGCACACCATTCCCAGTCTGGAAAAGGCTTCACTAGGCATTATCCTTGAGCCAACAGAAGCCTCTTGTGTCAGCCATTACCTTTGTTCTGACTATCATAAACCCGACCTGAGTGATTTTTTTCTGATTCCTCTTGCTAACATCAAAAGTTAAAAACAGGAAGAAGTCACATCCTTTAACATGGAAATCCACCCTTATATTCACAGTTTTTAACACAAGGAAAGCCTCTAGAAGAGTATCGGTCTCAGTTAGTCACAAACTGATCCTTGCATTAAGTCAACACCTGCTTATTGAGACATATGAGAGCCTTGGATTACACAGTAATTTATACATACTAATCGTCTTTTAACCATCTTTTAACAGGTGCAGTGATATTTTGTTATGTATCTTGTAGGCAGTCATACAAAGGCATATCCTTCCAGAAGTCTGACATATTTTGATGCTACTGTGAATGCTTTCAGTGACATAGAAAAAAACCCAAACACTTTTACATACGCGGTCTGCATTAATCTTTCTAATACTCTTTTGTGTTCCTACCAAGAAGCCTTCCAGGAGTTTAATTCACTCAGTGTCTGACAGTCAAAGCAATTAGCGATCTGTAAAAATATGAACGATTTCACCCAAAGACTGTTTTTGAAATGCAACGCTAATGAATTACACAGGGAATTGTCTCTCGAATGCCTATCAGAAAAAACAATACAGCAGATTTTCTTAAGCACCTGGAAAACTATTCTCATGGATTTGTTAATACTCAATTATGTCAACTCCTTTTTAAGCAAAGCTAATTAACAGAATTGGTCTTTGAGTTGGTGGATCAAAAGTCGCTAATATTATCCGCACAAATCTCTCAGTCTTTGTCTCCATTTAGGTGTTTTCTGAATGTTTTCAGTATCACTGGCATTACCCATCATAAGAATGGAGACATTAAAAAACAGTACAGGAAAAACTGGAGCGTGAACTTGCAACGACTCCTCACTGACTACCCATAAAGTGCTTTCATCCCATGGCAATCAAAGCAGACCACTCTCAGAAAAACAATGGCTATCTAGCCTTTTTATGAACAAAGACTTTGCAGAGAGCAGCCAGCACGCTGCAAAGTATGACCCCAAGCTTATTCCTGACCAGTGTCCATAGAGCAACTCCTTAAAAGAGAAATTAAATACAAGAACCTGACTTTTCTTCCATCGTATGGATGAACTCTGCATTCACAAGCAACAGAGGGAACTGGATGGAATTGCCCCACAAACACACTTACTAGAAAATTTGTTTTTGTGATGCAACACTGTAACGGAAAAAGTCCTTTCACCAACTATTCAGTGCATCATAAAGTTGCACACTTCCGATAAACTTCTAAGTAAATTATCTTCAAAGTTCATAAATAAAGTCTTCCTCTCTCGAGGCCCAAACAGCGGACCTCCCTTCTGCCAAGGGCCAAGTCCAAAATCCTAACCATATGACCCAATTTTAAAGACATGTCAACTTTTGACAGACTTCAATAAAATTTTAAACACATGTTTTTCAATGTGACACCATTTTCTTTTTTTATGAACTCTGAGCTAGAGTCTGACCTGATAAACAGAGCAGACCCAACTGGCAGAATTCAGCATAAAATTGTTGCTGATAAGATCATTTAGACAGCTTCCCAGCCTCTATTTTTACCTCTTCTAATTTTAGCTGTTTCTTTGCTTTACATCTGTCAACTGGGACCTTTATGTAAGTTTTGTATAATTTCACTGGGAAAAATGCAACTATTTAAAGAAAGAAAATCTCATATGTAGCAGTGTAGTGCTAAGACACGAGTTCTGGAGGAACAAGCAGGTGGCACAGTCATTTTTTCAGTGCCAGATTTAGCTGCTGCCTCCTATCCGCTCACCTCCTACTGACTGAACACTCCAAGGTCTAACTCTAGAAGTAGAAAGACTGGAGGAAGGAACCAAAACTGGGTACGCTGTTTAGGGAAGAAATGGAAGGGTAGGTGGAAAGAGATACTTGGAGATCCCTAGGCCAGTTTCCCACACAAAGTGGTACTATCACCAACACTAGATCAGGTCAGCTGAGGCTTTGTCCATCCACAAGTTCAGCTCCTTTACCCTTTCCTTATAGGTCATGTCCTCTAGACTCCAGACCATCTTGGTAGACTCCACTGGACCCTAACCGCTTTCTCCACATCCACCCTTAACTGCAGAACCCAGAACTGGACCCAGTATTTTGGATACACAAAAGCGAGATATTAATTTTCTCATTCTGCTAACCATGCGCCTTCCAATGTAACCCATTTTGCCTTATTCACACTCGGCTCATATTCAACTTAGCATTCACCATAACCCCGGCACCTTTTCAGTAGGACTGCCAGTCAGTCCTCAGCTGGCATGAGCACTTCTCCTGTTGGACTTCATGAGCTTCAACAAATAGACTGTTTTTTTCATTCCAAACCTCCATGGCTTCCAAATGAGAAATGTGCAGGAGGCAGGGCCAAAAGCCTTACTAAAGTCAAGGTAAATCACATGCACGACTCTCCACACGGACCCCTTTGCAGTCACTTCATTACAGAAGGCAAACAGGTTGTCAAGCATGATTTGCCTGTTGTAAATTCATACTGACTGTTCTTGATTATCTTCTTGTCCTTTACATGTTTGGAAATGGACAAGTCTCATGATCTTCAAAGGGATTGGATGAATATAGTCAGCCAACAGATCCCCAAGTCCTCTTCTTGCCTTTCTTAGGGATGACTAAAACATGGCCTCTTTCCAGTCATCTGTGACCCCACCATGAACATGTTACACTTCTAAGTACTCTCCAGCCTGTTGTTCCCCCATCATTGGCTCTCATTCTTCCTCCCAAATCGTATTTGTACACCCAGAGGTCTGGGAGATTACTTTGCTTCAACACAAAATCAGGAGTTGGGTGCTTCAGCTTTTCCTTATTGTTCATCACTAGGCCAGTCTCCTTATCAGTCATATTTTCCTTGAACTTCCTTTTGCTTCTAGCATACTTAGAGCCTTTTAACTTTTATGTCCCCTCTAGTCCTAGCTCGAGATGGGCTTTAGCCCTTCTTTGCCCCTACAACTCCAAGAACCGAAGCAATACATGTGCCCCTTTCCACTTCCCATATACTCCCTTGTTAGTTTTAGACACCAATACGCTCCTTGCTTGTCATGATGATTGTGTTTAGCATGATGTTTGTGAGCACTGTGCCATCAAGAAGCATAGGTTGCTACTCATCCTCTTCCTCCTGCCTACCCTCCATGAACATCCTGTGACCACACTCAAGTCACATGCACTGTCTGGCCAGGGCTCCCCGACTCCAGTCACACCACAGTCCTGTGTCTCTGCTGGGATCTGCAATGCTTCTTGTTCCCCAAAGCGTGAGCATTAGTGTACAGAGTGCTGATGAAAATGAAGGCAAATCAGAACCAGGAACAAGAAAATGCTTAACCAGTAAATATGAAGACACCCAGTAAATGTGATGTAGCAAAGGGGGAAGCACACATGAAAAACAAACAGATCTGCTTTAACATGTGTGGGACCAACACTTAATAGCGTCCCCAGGATACTTTTCAGAAATTAACTAACAATGTCTGTTAAGAAGCAAAACGGTGACCTTAGCTCATAACCAAGAAAGAAAAAGAGCAGAGACCTCAATAATGTCCTCTCTCTCTTATTTATTAGAGGAAATAACCACTTGTGAACAAGTCAGGAACAACCACCAAAAAATTTCGGTATTTGCAAAAGAAAATGAAACACGACAAAAAATCATTTCGGAAGCCTAGAAGATAAAAGTAATGTCCTTGGAGGAAAGGGAGAGGAAAAAAAGTAGTAAAAGATACAATCAACACAGCATAAACATGCAAGTATTTATGCGAATAATGCACAGTGACAGCAAATGCAGCTTAGCTGTGGGGTTTTTGTTCAGCTCAAGCTCAAAGTGATTGACACAGTCAACCTTCAATAAAGATTTCTGGGTATCAGTGATACAGGAGTGTGAAAGCAAAGGTGGTGTAAGGGTTTACTTCTGCACAAAATGACTGCATGAAAAAAGTCATCCTAAGTCAGGCCAACGGTCCTGTGATAGCAACCACACCGAAAGTTTAGACACAAATGACGCAACAGAGGACATCCAGAAGGGTGCTTCCCCATTAACCTTTCCAGCTACAGCGAGTAGCAGGTGAGGGTTTCCTGAAGCAGAGGCTGCATTTGGGCAGCTATGGAGCACTGACACTTCCCTAAATTTGTCTGTTGTATTTTTAAACACAACTCAAATTTTAGATTTCTCATTATCTAGTCACAAGATGATCTAAAACATTACTATATTCTGTAAAAATATCTGTACGTATTTACTTTTTCATTTCTTTCCATTTTTAATTTTCCCCGTTTCAAACGCGTTGTCAGTGCACCCAACAGGCTGCAGTGGCGCACGTCTTCCTGTGGGTTTAACTGTCTGCTTTCCAAGATGCGTACAGAATCTTTTACGGAAATTGCTCAATACATTTGTGCATCACCTTCTGCGTCTGTCGCACTCACTCTACATCCAGAGAGGGGTTGCCCAGAAATGCAGACAGTGTTTCAGACACATCTTCTGTTTTGTTCTGTACTTCTTTCCTAATCATTCCTTTGCTGACCACACCTGAACATTGAGCTGACATTCTTTAAGAAAATGCCATAACTGCTTAACTTTCAGAACCATGACTCTGAGCTGCAGTACAAATTCAGACCACAGCCTGGTTAAGGAGCATAGCTCCCTTTCCTTCACAATTAAGACATGGAACAACATTTCAAAGAATATCAGTCAGTTTTTTATTTTAAAACTCGGAAGTCAGAAGAGGTAAAAAGCATCACTTTCAGTCAAATTATCAGAGAATCATTCATATTTGAATAACCAACCAGGGAGAGAAAGTGAAAAGAAGATTCCATGAAACACAGTGACTCCATGCAGAAGGCAGAAACAGAAATGAAACAATAGTATGTTTCTTGTAGAGCTAAAAGAAAATCTCAAACCCTGAGAGAAGAAAGAAAGCATACATTAAATGGCACATCTACTAACATATGTTCTTGAAGTACCACCAGTCCAAAAGTTCTTGAGAGCACATTTTCAGCACTCCAGATCAAGCCCCAAAATGTATGTCCTTTTACAGTAAATTCCCTTCCTGCAGTAGCCTTCCTATCTCAGAAATCTGCACAAGGACATTTAAAAATTAGCAACGAAGAGGGAGAACAGGCTACTGAGGAAAAAAAAAATTAAAAAAAATAATCAACGTCCACTTGCTCCTTCTCTTGTTTGTAAAGAAAGGTTTCTTTCTTGTGCTCTTGTGTATCATTCTCAAAACGCGGAAAGGAATAGCGATGCTCCACTGAAGTCACTAAAAAGTATACCAGGTCAAGTCTAAGATACATCTCAACTTCATCTACTCCCAGTCAAGAGAACTAGCCTCAACCTGTAAAGTCTTAGTTGCTCCACCATGTGAAGCCTCTGAACGTTGGTTAAACTTGCTTATACTTTTGCTGTTGTGCTTTCTTAATTCCTCTGCGGATAGTTCCGCTGAAATAGGCATAAAGTTTAGAGTCTTTCCAAGGTCTATGAGACTGGTAATGGCTTACAGGGAGAGAAACAGAATAAGAAAAGAAAAAAGACTTTTTTATGTTGGTGCCTTGCAACACGCCTGTAACGTATTATTTTACTTACACATGCACCTTCAATTTTTGGCTGACTTTCATGATGCTTGTTATCACAGCAGCAAAGTGCTCTTATACAGCCCTTCACATCATACCTAAAAGATTTTGTTTTTAATGAGGTCATGATGGAAGTCAAGGGAGGGCGCACAAGTGCCAAAATGTTCAACAAGGCTCTTTTTTCTTTTTCCTAATTCAGTGAAGCCAGTTTCCAATACTTGTTTCACCTCTTTAATGCCACGGCATCCTTCTTTACGCTGCTTTTTACTTCTGGGTATAACAATAACAACACAGTAATTTTGCCACTCTCTGAAGCTGTGCCGTTCAGGAAGGAATACTGAAAACAGGTACTGAAATGAAATACCTGCATAATTGTGACTAGCAAGCTGCTAAGAACCTTTGTGGGTCCAAGATATGGCTAGAACCATTACATTAAGTTTTTGTTTGGCAACTGTTCAGTTATATTGTCAGAAGTAATAATAAAATTATTTAATGTTACTGAAAACCTAATATATAAATAGAAGTGTTCCTAAAAGCAAAACTATACAAAATAACCTTTTAAGATAGCAAGTTGGGAAGCATTTTCCGATACTGCAAATGGCTAGTTAACACGCTAAGATTTTACCATGAACAAAGAGGAAGAGCAGACTTGAGCTGGGAACCTAGTACTGTGTATTTGTCCAAAATAGGTATGATGACTACACGATTGACGGCATAATCAAAACTCCAAAACAAAGTGATTTAATAAAATGTTCATACCTCAAAGCCGATAGAATTAATTTGTAAAGAACCCAAAAACTTACCTAAAGGGACATCTTTAGTCGGAAAAGAATAATTGAGAATAAAGCTAAATCAGTCACTTAGGTAGCACTAAGCACCTACACCAGTACCTCTTCTTTGAAAGCACTGAGCAAACATTAATTCTTTGAATATCTTCACTTTTATACACACTATGTTCATTGTAGCTGCAACAAAGCACAAGAATAGCTATTCCATGCCCCTAGCACAGTTTTCTAGCGCTGTACAGAAGGCAGCAATAGCTCTCAAAATAAGGTACAACTAAGACTGACCAGCACCTACAGATCTGTGTTCTTCATGTACTCATTCCATCCATCTCTTCAGTTTTCCTTGCTGCTGCTCAGGAAACTAAAAGCTAAGCTCTAGGAGTATAAAATATCCTCTGACCAAAGTCTGACAGATTACGCTCTAGGAAAGATGTATTCACCTACAGCCGCTGCTTTGAGAAAACCCCACTTCCCAGCACTTGCTCTTATTGTGTGCTCAGACCGTGATCCCTGCCTAATCCCTCACCGGCCAAACCAGCTCAGGGGTAATTATTCCATTTGCACTTCTCATTGAGGTACACTAGATTTCATTCCAGTTAACCTTTCTAGACATAACAGCATGACGGAAATGTGGAAATGCTTGCAAGTCTTGACCAGGTATCAGAAAAACAATACCAGTGAACTTGAGAGTTCTTCTAAACTAAGTATGAGAACAATTCCACCTGAGTGATTTTAAAAATTAAATCAGAATAATATAATATTAATCAAAGAAGTGGGTTACCTTTTGTATTATTCATAGAATTTTGCCACACAAGTACCTGGGAAGGATGAATTTCATAAACTTGATGCATCTCCTAAGTTAGTCAATATCTTGAACAGTGATAATTACCCTAAGCACCACTTTTGTAGGTACGTGATCTGCTCGAATATTAGGTGATGGGAAATAAAAAAATGCTAATAAATTTTGACATTTTTAACAGCACATGAATTATCAAAGAAAATGGACTGGTTGAGATTGCCATTTAAAATGAAGCCTTATGATCTTTATGAGCTTTCAGCTCAAATAGCCACTCATGTAAATCATGTCAATGTAAGTTGACTGTGACTGTAATTAATCAATCACCTTACCTTGTCCACCCACAATTTCTCTTGCTGAAAATTTCAAAGCTTTGGCAGATTGTCCAACAAGAATGAACAGAGGAGAGCAATATACTTGTATTAACCAAGTCTAATCCTATTACATGCTGTTGACTGATTTTTTAAAATCAATTCATCCTTATGAACATCCATGTGAAAAACTGATTTCTGATATAATATACTGAAATAGTGTACCACGTAAACAGTAACCTAAAGATCAGGCATTAATGGAGTACTTCATAAAACTACCGTGTTGCTATCCATATAACTACACATAGAAAAATCAAGTAGCAAATAGGATTAGAATTGCTCTTTCAGCTTTTCATCAAAATTCTTCTCCTTACTGACAAATGCTTAACTTTCCTTATGCTATGTTACCGTTATGCTTAACAGTTATGGTAGTAACCGTTTGCTTTGCGTAACTGCTTACAGGGCAATTCTACTTATTTATAAGTATTTTCCACAAAGCAAACGGAAGACCAGTGTCAATGTGCTGTGAAAGTGTAGTAACCCATTTTTGAAGATACGGGACCAATTTTTCTCCCATGTCACAAACAGAAGGGCACTTGGTGACCTCTCATTAGTCTAAGGAGTCAGGTGACTATATTTGATATCTACCACCATGTGGGCAATGGTTGGAAAGTTCTGCACAAGAGAAGCCCAGAACAAGTACAAACCCCTGTAACTACAAGGTCCCCTTCCCGGCTGTTGCTCTAAATGTAAAATAACGTGAGAAAAAAATCCCAGATAACTATAGATATGTTTCAATTCCGTAGTAGTAATTTAGAAAATCTTGTGTGGGAAGACAACTAACTTCCCCTTCGTCAATAAAACTGAAGTTCAAAGACAAGGGGAAAATCAAGTACCAAATAAAGAAGGAAGAAACTGCACAGACACAAAAGCGGAAATGAGACTACAGGCAAATCCCGTGCAAACGGCAAGGCAGGCTGTGATTATCTATGACACAGAAATCACCATTAACATCTGGGCATCAAGGGAGTCACCACAAAGCAAACCTATTTCCAGATCCCAGGGAATTTCAGGCACCATGAAAAAGACAAAGTGTGGGTAGGAATGCCGCAACACACTTTTGCAAGACCTGTGCGTAGAGTTCAGTGCGTGCAGTCACCCCAGCCGCACACTAACTCATACACAAGTCACAGTTCTCAGCTGCAATACGGCAAACTGCACTTCCCAATCACAACAGGGATGGAAATGACACCACTAAAGTTAAAGAACCAAGTTAAGAAGCCCAATCTCAAATGTGTGACCAACAAAGCATTTGCAAACGAATCCTTCGTTTTTACTGTGGCATTAAAAGGACTGTAGTTTCGATATTTGTCTGTCAGAGTCACAGGACTTTCACTGATTTACTATCAGAGTCCCACCAAAGGACTTTCACTGAATCAGATTCACAAATAATCGAAATTAGTTATTTTATTGAGAGCAACAGTCACAGATTCGAGATTGCTGTTGATAAATTCACTGACTACAATAGCACTAATTACTTAAGGTTAATATTGCTAGCAAAAATAATGATACTACAGCAACCCGGGGTAACATTCCCCAGAGGGTGAAAGGCGTTCCTGCCTGGGGTGGAGGAAGAGAACGCAGCCCGTCAGCTGGTCCGTCAGGTATCAAGTTTCTTCTCTCCCAATTTAACAGTCATTTTCTCCATCCTTTTATCCCCAAAATTACAAGGTTTCCCTCCCCTAGGTGACATGTAGTATGATTTGGGTGGAGAGACGAGTGCTACAGTCATATATGTTTAGCATGATCTCTAAAATCTTCATTAGCATATACAGGGGTGTCAACTTTAATATGCATTTCACAGGTAAGGAGGCAAAGGTCAATTACCAGACATGGCAGCCTCTCAAGGAAACAAAGAGCTACACAAAGTCTCTGTTATCTTGATTTTACTGTCTCTGCTGACGAAAAGCAGGGCTGTCCTGGCTCCCCAATACTACCCCGTTATTTATGTTTCCAGTGATAGCCGGACAAGCCTTCACTCCCCTGGGTTGCACAAGAGATAGCAAAGCCGGTCTTAATTGCTCCTTGAGCACAGAGACTTCACCTCATTATCCAAATTCCACAATGGCCTTCGATCAGCAGCTCTTACATTTAAGCATAAGCTTTGGGAACAGCACCCATGTTCTCCGGGTCCAGCTTCATGCACACATTCTGACAGTTTTTAATGGCACCTGCACAGGGTGGACAGGGTGGGAAGGGGAGGAAAGTGAGCTCAATCCTTTTTTTGGGCCAAATCCACACTGTGTCATGCAGTGCGGCGTAAGCTTGGTTTCAGAAGGAATTGCACTTCGGAGACTTTTCCCTATGAAGAATAAAGAGCTGTACTTTCTTATGTCAATCAGTTAGGAAATGTCTTAATATCTCTCCTCACTTGTCTTCTTTCTCTGTTAGCATGTTTTTTTTGTGTTTTTCCTCATGTTTTCTGGACCTCTTTCTACTACATCCTTTCCAAGCCGAGGGTATCAGAACAGCACATAGTTCCACAACTGCACTGAGGCTCCCTGGATTTACACATCCCAGAGAAAACTTTAAATAAAAAACCACCAAAAACCCAACAACAAACAAACCAGGCATCATGGGAGTCCACGCTAGTTCTAGCACAGTTTACAAGACAATTTATATATCAATGTTTCTAGTCCAGAAGAGAACTCACATTTCCTGGATCCAGCTCCTCTTTGCAAAATAAGTGTTAGCAAAGAATGAAACCTGAGTATTCTGGGAAATACAGTCAAAAGACACAAACGTTTTGGGTGAAAAAAAAATAAAAAATAAAAAAAAATAATCATTAAATGCTAGAAACAAGGATGTTAGCAATAGTCCATCCCACAGTTTATGAGTACTTGTTAGTTGTCAAAGGATTTTTTTAATCCATGTATCTATCGGGTGGCACGCACACCATAAGCAAATGAAAACACCTAATAGCTGGAAAATGTACAGTCTCCTCCACCCTACACTAAGCAAACTCTGAGTCGAGGATCTGGCTGAGCTGGAAGTGCAGCCGAGCAGACTGGGAGAAACAGAATCATCTCTCCTGATCCGCACCACTATATTTATACAGCAAGGGACAAGCACCGACAACTTCAATTCTGGCTTTTCTTTGCTTACAGGTAATTAGCTTTGAACCCTTACTGATGCTCTTTTACTAAAAGGTTTCTTGTGAGAAGATAAATGTGTGCAAGGAGTAACTGAGAATGAACCTCTTCCAGCTCTCCCTGCAATGAAGGAATGGTGGGACTGGAAAATAAAAAAATAATAATAAAAAAAAAAAAATCAATGTTTATCCAGCAGTACTGGAACAGCTCGGCCCAGCAAAATATAACCAGTATGTATTTTTCTGAAGGAATGTCAGGAAAATATGAAACAGTACAAAAAGAAGAAAAAACAAACACACACACAAAACTTCTCCCTAAAAATACTATGCACATTTCCTAAGGCTTTGCTCCCAGACAATGCTATTACCTTTCTTCCTGCTGTTCCCCATTCCTTCTGCTCTTAGTTTCTACGAGGCAGAAAGTAACCAAATAGCAGTAGCAGCTTGAATTTAGCTCCTTCAGAAGAAACAGAAAAGGGGATGAGGAAACAGCAAGACATATGAAACACAGGAATCCTCAAAAAAAATTTCATTGAAGACAAGAGAAAAAAAAAAAAAACAAGAAGGAAAGGAAACATTAAACAGAGGAAAAATAGAAAATAAAAATTGTGTGTTGCCTGAAGGAAAAGAAACCTCGAGGGAGACCTGGAGCCAACACAGAAAGACCCAGCTCCTAATGGACTCCCTACAAAGAGAAGGCAGTGCTCCATTTGGGAAGTACAGGGCTCACCAGACTCCTCGTGCAGTCTGTAAGCAACCATACATGTTAGTTACTTGTTTGGCATTTCCTAATACCAAACTGATTGGTTTATCAAAGCAGCTGATAATGTAACAGAACAGAAAACCTATTACAAACACTTCACACTGTGGTAAAACATGGAACACTGCACTCCTGATCAAGTGTATCTGGCAAAGCAGGACTCTGACAAACACTAAGTCTTTAAAAACTCTCTGGAAAAAAAAAACAAAAAACAAAACCATATTGAGAGTCATTAAGAGCTTTTTCCTTTTCTTCTAATGCTCAAGTAAGATTTGGTATAAAGCAGCTGGAATCCCGGTGACTGCATGACCCCTGAGTATTCTGAAAAAACAGCTGTCAGAAGAATTTTAAAACGTTGGCAACTGCAGCACTATCAGTCAGAATGCAGATAATGGTTTTCTGATTGCACAAATCAATTTTCATCACTAGTAGCAATTACGACTGCTGAGAGCAGCTATAGCAGACTACGTACAATACTGCAAGCAACACATTCCAAGAATATAAACAGGGGGGATGGTAAGAAAACAGAGCTGCTTAATTTAAAACTGACTACGATTCCTTACTGCATGAGGATGTCAGCATCAAACACATCTGAAAGATTAGCTCTGCTCATCAGCCAATTAACTCATTCTTAAGAAGCTCATACCTGAGATATGCAGCGAGGTACAGTCCCCGTATCTGACGTCTATAATCTAAGAAAGTTTCAAACACATAAGGAAAGCTGGGAAGTGGCTTAGAGTAATGCCAGAACAAACGAAGATGCGAAATAAACAAGTCTGAACAGTCTGATACAGCTTACTTGTGAAATGCAGCCACCTGCATAATATTTCTACAGGCAGAATTGAGGCATGTGAATACACATGCTTTTTACAATGGAACAGAAAAAGACCTACCATTCCAGAAATATTTTCCACTTCCTAAATAAAAGCTTTGCGTGAAAACTGCTGCAAGCCTCAGATCATTACTTCTGCATTGTCTGGGGTTTCCCACATCTTCAGGATTGGGGGTGGAGGCAGAAAAGAGGGTTAAAGATCTCCAAAAGTTCAGCTCCAGACTATTCGACTGTACTGCGTTGGTTAAGGCATGAAAGGAGTGTGGTGAGGCAAAGAGAACAAGAACATCACACTAATAAACAACAACTTGATTTGCTGCTCAAAATGCATATGGAACAGCATATGAGCTTGGTGTAAAGGCTTTAAGTTTTTTGCTTTAGAGGGAGAGAAATTTCAAATATTGGTTAGTAGACATTATTAAATAGCAGCATAGAGCAGATTATCATTACAATTAGCTTCATACAGTGGCCTGTTTACTAAGATGACAACACCTGAAGGATGGTTTATAACACTTTAGAACAGTGCTGTTCGTTTTGTTGGTTTTTTTCCTTCTCCCTGCCCCCTTCATTTCATACTGGTGGATGTGCTGCTCCAGCACTCTCCATTGCTTCTTATTCCTCGGCCAGAACAAGGCAGGGGCAAAGTGACCATTTGTTTTCTGCTCAGACTGCGGCTGTTGAGGAGGGCAACAAATAAGTGAAGAAACTGATCAAGAAATTTTAGAAGCCAAGAAGAACAGACGCTGCTCATTTACATATAAATTTCAAACCACACTGAAGTGGATAGTTATGTTTAAATTGTAGACTGGCCACCTTTACAAGAGAGCATATTCAAAAATGAAATGCTTACATATTGATGGACAGTGATCACAAAGCAAAGTCCTGGTGCTCTCTCCTTCCCCTATTTAAGTTTACAGAACATGGTGCTATACAGTTAGCATGAAAACATTCAATCAATGCTGAAATGGAAATCTGAAGCAGAGGTGGGAAGGTCTTTGCCCTTCAATATATCCCTTTGCACTTTGCAATGCACAAAGAGTTCTTGTCTGGTTTATTGCATACCTACTGTTTTTCTAGATACATGTATTGAACTGAAATATGTTGCTTGAATTGATGAAGTGTGTATTCAGACGGAAAAAATGTATATAAACTTAGCTACTGGGGTTTAATCATTAGCCTCAGAAAAGCACCTGTGCAAGACTAGCAGAGCCCTCATATTGCTTTCCCTGTGCTCCACCACACTGCCATATGCAGGGTGGAACCTGATGGTGGAATCCTGCTCCTAATATCCACAGAGACAGGCAAAGAGGAAAAATGAAGTGGAATAATATATACCTCCCGTGTTCAAAGGGGAGACAGAGCCCAAGCAATGACTGAAGTAACCACTTGCTCACTTGCTGATCCCCACTCAAGAGCCTGGGTGGAACAGTGCCAAAGCACTCCTTAATTCTACAACTACCAAGAGTTACCTGTAACTATACAATGCAAATAAATGATAACAAAACCCATGAAACCCATGTAATTCAAGAGGAAGAGAGAAATGCATATATGTTGGCACATACCTATTTCAATTCACAATCTTGCAATTTTGATAGCCTAAGCCTTTAATAAAAAAAATACTGAGGCTTTTCCCCCCAATGACAAAGTATTGTTGATTCTGAAAAAAGCAAAAATGTTAAGTCTTTAACATCATGAAAGCTCTGATGCTCAGCAGTGGAAGTCCAAAGCTCCTGTTCCAATGCTGTCAAACTTACGTGGAGTTTAACCTAGCTACTGGAGAAATTTCTTCAGTATGGTCCTATAAATTTAAGATAATTTGCAATCAAGTAAGACGATAACCTTTGTGTTCCCTAACATACCAGAAATCCTGTCCCACTGCTCTTACAAATCCATATTATGTCTTTCATCAAAAGCTCCCCTAGAACTGCAACCCCCAAAATAAGAAAAACAACACAAGTTTAAAGAAAAAAGAAGCTTCCTCTCTTTAACATAAATTTGAAAGCAAACACAAAGCAAAGCACAGGGTACAGGTATGTCAGACACTGTAATGAAGATGCATTTGTGTTGATCCACTGTGCGTCCACCTCACCCCAGCAGACCGTTAGGGGATAGGAGGGCATGTGCAAGGACCACAGCCCTCCTAATCTAGGCTTCTGCCAGGACTATGAAGGAATCACTTCAGCGACTGGAAAATCATCAGCTTACTGTGTGTTGAGCAGCAGGCTGTCATCACTTACCACATATGATTAAAAATAACAGTTGTGAATATTATACTCACAAAATTCAATTGCTATGGCTATGGCCAATTAGTTTAAATGGTCAATCTGATAAATATATTTAAAATCCTAGTGTGTTGGTGGCTGCAATGAAAAGGATCACAGAAGCGTGCATAATTGGCAAATCAATCCATCAGAATCCTTCCTTGTAACTTGTTCAGGGTTATGATACAGAAATACTGGTTCAATCATACACATTCTTAATTGCAGAAAAGGCAGGACTTATTACAGCTTTACTTAAAGCAATTTAAGTGTTATATTAACTGGAATCATCAACATGTTATCTTCAAAAAGCAAAATACAGGTAACATTTGCATACAGGCACATAATACCCAAGACTGTAGAATATGTTGATTTTAAAAATATTTCAGACTACAAGTAGTTCAGAATCAATGATTATTTTCCAAGTTGAACTTGAAATCGTGGTTCTGCCTTAAGAAACCTGTTTGAAATTACTAAGTTAGTAGGTTAAAATGTTGATATTCCAAATTACTCGTTTATCCACAGAGCTTCTCAAGGAAATTCAAAACAATACAAACGCAAACTTGTAATGAATAAATAAATAAAACTACTTAACAGTTTTTGTGTATGTGTACAGAACACAAGAGCTAATAGACCAGAGCTACTTCTAAACAAAGGTAAATTAAATTGTTCTAAGCAAGAAGTTTGTCTTAATAAAAGGGATCTAACTCACGTGGTAATTTCAGTTGCAAGTTCCCCACAGAAGAAATACTGGAAGATTTTGTACCTGAACGGAAGTATCATTACTTCATTTTTTGCTGTTCTTTGTGGTTTGCAGAATCAAGCATATATTGACAAAGACCAACTTTAAAGTCCTTTGCAACCATCAAACAGCAGTGACAAGATGTAGCCTGTCCTGAGGCTATATCAGGACAACATAACCCTCTCCTGAGGTCTTCTATGAACAAAATAAACTCCACAATCTCTACTATCCTCCAGACCACCAGAAGGAACTAGCCCTGAAACCCTGCTCCAGCTCCAGAAATCACAGGGAACTAAAGCAATGGCTCCTCAAAACCATCCATAAGAGGGTCATGAGAGGTGATCCAGAACCAAAGGACCTTCACCATTAACCATCAGTATGCAGGGCATCCCATAAGACTTTCCCAAGAACACTTAGTGATAAACTGATCACAGGGATTTGAGAGCCTGTATTCACAGGAGGCACAGACCAAATCTTCACTCCTCTAAACCCCTTTCTGCGCTGGAATTACTGTTCACATCCACAGTGAACCTAGAGCCTCCAGCCTAAACACCAGGACACAGGCTAGATCTCAAGGAAAAGAAAATTCAAGGCAGAAGCTGTCAGATAATAGAAGTCAGTTGCAGTAACCACAGGAACGATACCAGTGGATGCAGAATTTTCATCATATTTTAAGGACTATATTTCTCCTAGTGAATTATTAGCAACAGCTACCCAAGAGATCTGACACTGTCCCTTTCTTGTTTGAATTTGCCCACATGATGCAAAGATTTCTTGAGCTACGTTCAGCAAGTGTATCTCTAATCTCCTGGAGAGTACTGAAGATTAAAAGAAAATAAGAGTTTTTAAGTATCGTTGTGGTTAAAATCCCAACTGAGCATGGCACAAAGTGCAGAAAACAGAATGCTATATTGAGGATTATACCTTGTAGTGATGTGATACAGGCAGATATCAATGCCTGAATCTGTCACATCTTTAAGTATGTGCCTCCTGCTCGCCCAGGTGTATTTTGTAGATGTGCTCACATAAATCCCTATGTAACAGAGCAGAAAGAGTGCTAACTTCATTGTGACTCCATGAACATCTTAAGTTTATATATAAAGTATATCAAGTATATATTTTATAAACATGTAAGATCTCATACACAAGTACTAATTCCTCTGGGAACAGCAAACTATGTTGGGGAGAGAGCAAGGGAGAAAGAGAGGACATGAGAAAAGTTAAAGCATACTTATTATCCTGCTGTTGCTGTTGATCTTTTAATACTCTAAAATTATTCAGCAAGAATTCATTCCTATGAAAAAGTGCCCCTGACAACCGAGTGCTTGGATGTCTCTCAGAAGAGGTCAGTTTTCTGGCCTGGTAACAATCCCCATCTTGAACTTCATTACAATGATTTGTCCTCTTTCTTTTCTAAAACAGAAAAATCCTCTCACTAAGGAGTACATGTTCAAGCTGGATTTCCCTAGGTTTTCAGCAGGCTACATTTTTCTTATGGACCTTGGATAAACAGCATCTGGTCTGCTAGTCAGCCCTTTTTCATTTTTTTCTGTTTTGCTTTGAACACCAGCATGGCATAACTGCTATAGGATTGCCAATGACTGAACTGATGCACCAAACTGTCATGACTGAGCAAGTTTTATCTCCTGGCACTGCTTACAGATGCTGTCGGAACTATTTCTAGCAGATACTGATAGCTTCTTTTAGGGGCTAGTTATTATTTCCTGCATGATGTTGGGAGCTGATAGCTGAGGATCACAAAGCACATCAGTGCTGGGGTGGGAAACAGCACCTTCTCCTGACTCCTGCTCTGCTCCCCCATCCTGAGCCACAGACCTCTTCAACTGCTCCTGGAAAATGTCTTCCCTACAAAAATTATTTTCTTCAAAAGAAACTAAAATCTTCCTCACTTTGTAATTCTTAACACATCAGTACTAAGGCATCAGGATAGCAAAACACTAAACTCAACTCACTAAAGGAGAACAGAGTCCTGTTTAGCTTCATTGCAGCTAACAACTGCTTGCAGGGCACAGACCTTTAAATGCTGGTTGAAAGCTAAAGTAAAACTCTTTTATGTACACAAAGAAACCAGGATATCATAGATTACTAGAAGAAAAAGAGCAAAGTCAAGAGCGGAGCACTGCACGGTGCAGGGACATCCTGCTTGAGGCCAGGGGCTGCCTTCACCAATAGCACCTCGGAGCAGCCGTCCATGTTGCTGCTGCTTCTGCACAACGCTTTATACTTCCTGGTCAAAAGACAATACAGTTACCTAATTTTCTCTAGACCATCTTCAAGCAAACAGTATCAAAATTTGTTTGAGGGCCTGATGACTGCAGTTTTATCAGTACCAACTTTGCTTTTTTTGTCTTAAAATGCTGCACTTATAAATATCTCATCAAACTCTCCTAAACTGGGAGACAATTAGATATCTGATGATAAAAAAATACCCCCCTCCCAAACTAAGTTTCCAGTTTTTCTTCAATATAAATCTAAGAGAAAACTTCTTTTACCTGTTTTCACAGCCTTTTGCACTCAAATTTAATTAATGGTCATAAATTCCAATAAATACATTCTCCAAAGCATCCTGTAAGAGCCCTCGCTTCTTACCCAGTTTATTTATTGCATGAGGATGTATCCAAGGTGGAGTCAATAACACTGCAGCTACCTACTCATCTAATCCCCTGCTCAAGCACATTCAGCAGAGTGTGCCAGAATCCGGTGGTTCAATTCCAGTTGCAGGGAGCCTGCCCCATCTCAGCGCAGAGAAGGCTGAGCAAAACCTTCCCTGTCATTGCTCTTGTGGCACCAGAGGAAAAAAGCAGGAGGCCCATCTCTCCTGTGATCTTTCCTTTTTGTTGGCATACAGGCAAAAAAACCTGCACTCATACAAGGCATTAAAACTTTGAAATGAAAGAAAAACAACTTAAAATGGGGGTACAAAACTGAAGGAAAGCTGTTATTAAAACGGGTAGTCCATAAACTATAAAATTATAGGTAGAGTAAATTAAAAATCTCAAGAAGCAAAGATTCCTGGCACAGGAAAGGGATGAACATGTACAGGACAGAGAAATCCTAAAATTAATGAGTATCACAATCCAAGAATCCAAGATTAAATTAAGACTAAATCCACAAGTGTATGGTTTAAAGGGTGAAAAGAGATAAACTGTAAACCATAAAGTTTTAGTTCCATATAAATTCCCTTTTTATTTCGGAAAAAACAGCATATGTTAAGAAGAACATCCCAGGCTCTGTCCACTCAGTAACAGGGCACAACCCACAACAGGACAACAAGAACTGTGTGAAAGCAGAGATGCAAAAGTCATAATTGATAAATTGGTGTTTAGAATGGGAAAGTAAATTGCCATTCTGGTCACGTCAGACCCGGTGGACGGCATACTAGTGAAAGCTAGTAAGTAATACTCTGTAACCCAAGGAGTTTATAAAATGACAGAGATGCAGTTAATAAAACAAACAAGCAGAATAAAGCAGATAGACGTGGAACAACAAATTATGACCACAGCTGCTTTGCAGCGACTGGCTGCTCATAGTTGTTGATCTAGACCTTTTCTCCAGCTGCTAAACTACATTAATAGAGCTTAAAATACCTTTTCTGCTTTTTTGGTTCTCCTTATGGCTTTCTCTTCTAAGAAAATGCTATTAATTGCCAAAGGAGTTTGTACGGCAGAGTAAGTGGGTCACAAGTCATATTCTGAAAGCACTACTGAAAAGGCGAATATTTTTAAACTCCTGATTTAGGGAGCATATATTTTCTAAACTAGTTTCTGTTTCAATACTTTCTGTGTTTTACTGTTTCCTTCCTTTTTTTTCTGGGTGTCTCATAGGAGCTGCTTGAGTCATATCCCACATGGACTATGGAGAGCTTCAGCTACTGTGGTTTCATCTCCAAGATTCTGTAAAGCAGGGAGCGTTCTTAATTAATTCCTCAGACACCCAGCAGACGGAAACTGCCACCTTTATCTACCGTCTACTGCTCCCTTCCACTTCCAGGCGCGAACGGCCCGGCTCCAAGCTGGCAGCCTTTCCCAGCAGAAGCATTTTCCCTGAAATGAGGCCCACTGGAAATGACAGGACTCGACTGCACACAGTTCTGGCAAAAATAGCCTCTGAACAAGAGAAAAAGCCCAACAGTTTTCATCGAGGAGACATGTCAGCTCCTGAGGCTTGCACCTTCTTGCAGAGAGTGAGCTAAAGGCTTCAGGAATAAAATTAAGTCAAAGTAATAGCAGGTTTGCGCAGTCGGTATCTCACAGAAAGCATATGCCAATCTCTTACTAGACCAGCACTAGTCAGCTTTCCAAGTGCAAGTGCTGCACGGAAGAGAGACAGAGGTGCATCGAACTGGGGCTTTGTCTTGTGCAGTTTTGGGGGTGACGCCCTGCATTTAACCCATACTGTACCCACGGACACACAGCACATGCACAGATCATTCCTCAACAGAGATCAGCTTCAGTCCTTCTCCAGCAGGACAGACAGATTCATTTGCTTGGCAAAGAATAGGATAGAAGTACATCAGCAAGCAGATCCATTTGAAAGGAATGGGTTTATTTCTCCAGCTGCTAAATAACATGACATTGGGGGTTTTTTTTATTCCTTGAAAAGAGGCAAAATTAACAAGCAGCATTTATGAATGTGATACAGCCTGATTCGATCAATGTTTTCTCCCTATATTAAGGATGTTTGTTAATCATTCATTCCATAATTTTCCTAAAATGCTTGCTCAATACATTAAAAAGCATGCATCTCTATACATTCAATTACATGCAGAAAATTTCTATTGCTTGATTGGGGAGTCACGATGCCAACAGCTCTGATAGCTTGCCATCTCTGAAGACAGAATCATACTTAATACTTAGTATAACTAGGCTTTTCATCTTAAACTGTAATTACTTTCCACTTCAGAACTACAGAATGAAGCATCTTCCTATACTTAAGCCTCCCAGCGCACAGCCAGCTTGCAAAAATCAGACAAAGAACATTATCGATTTTCTCAAGGGAGTAAGATATTTGCTAACTGCCAAGAACTACCAAGATCTATTCATGTGTAGCATAAGGAGATGCAGCATGAGAAATGACACACATTACTCTGTCCATATTCGGGAAAATCATTGCAGATGAATGAAATCTTAGTTCATCACAAACCAAGTAATATCAAAAACTAGAGCAGCCTCTAGGAAATTAGTAATGTGCATATAAAGAAAAGGATAGCAAAGGTTTTATCTGTGGGTCTAACAAGTGGAAGGAATAAACATCGATGTAATACTTGCTGTTTAAAGAAAAGGTTCAGCAGAAACAGGCTTAAATGAGATTTGACCAAAAAAAAAAAAAAATCTCACTGCCTGTAAGTTATAAACATGACCAAATATTCAGAAAGAAAAAAATAATGGCATCAGCGCTGCAGCTGAAATTGCAACTCACTTGATATACAGAATAAAGAGGCTGCAAGTCCAAAAGGCTTCCATACATTTTATATATTTATACATACACACACATATTCATGGCTTCTCAGTATCCTTCCACATCAGAGCAAGGGAGTAAGAAAAGACAAGCAAAGGGAAAATGCCTTTAAACAGTCACTAACCACAATATTGCTTATTAAAGAAAGGAATAAAATAATTAAAAAACAGTTTCAAACCCACAATCAGTAGTTTGATCAAAACAACAAAAATCCTTACCTGTGCATTCTTATTCCTCGCTTCTCTCCTTGCTGCTTTTTCTTTTAGCCTTTTCTCCTAAAACAAACAAGATACACAGTTTTAAAGCAAACTCCTGGGTGGGTTTTTTTTTCATTTAATATTTTAAGATTAAAAATATCGATGTGGCTCAAATTTAACACACACACGACATATTGGTGGTATTCACCCTACGTATTCCTGATGAAAAAAGATAAATAAAAAGATCTGACTGAGATATTACTCATTTTTCTTGCTCTTAAAGGAAGTAAAACTACAAGAATGATTCAAACTCACATTTTACCTTCACCGAGATTTGTTACTCTTAAAGGAATGATGCAGCTAAGTATTTTGTCAAAGTTAGTATTTGTCTCTAAAACACGGTAGTTAAAACGGCACTGAGATCCAACTTTTCTTATTTCTCACTGGCTTAATATGAAATGCAATCCCTTTAACAAACTAAAATGATAATTTTCTTAACTTCAGAATTGCTAAAGCAACCGGGGAGCGAAAGCTAAAATGTGTTCTCCCTAGCTTTCATATCTCCATTATTAACAAACACTCTACAATAGCATTTGCTTAGTAATTGCATCAATTCAGAGAACCATAACATTAAGATCCCTCCACCAAAGGGATTCTGCTATGGGAAAATGAGCAAAATGCAATGACAAAATTCATACAAAGCTGCCTGCCAGATTTCTGAGCGTACAAAAGTTCAATTTTTAATTCAATTGACATTTATTGCTTCTTGTTTGTTGTTCTTCTTGGGTTTATTTTTAAACCAACTGAAGGATTATCTCTAATTTAGACTCTGTCAGGTCCTTGCAATTGAACATCCTTTAAATTATCTATTTGATGAGGTAAGGACAGAAATTCAGGTGAGGCCATACGTCCCTTAGAAAAATCACACTGCTCCCTCTTTTTCTTTTGTCTTCGTGATACTGATGACAACTGTGTCAAAACTTTTTTATGCTAGCATAAAAATGTTTCCGGAATACAACTCTCCCAGTTTCTTTGAGCAATATAGGCCATTCCTGCGTCAGCGCATTTAGAACCGAGTCCCCATAAAAGGGGACATTACTTTAACATCAGTCCAGGGACAGCACCTCAGCACAGAGGAGGCTGAAGACGAGTCATATTTCAGCTCACTCATGGCGGTAAGGAGAAAGCTACGACTCCAGCAGTCCTGGTGCCAAAGCATCACAATGATGCTACCAAAGCATATTGGTAGGTACCACACAACATTGCTTGGAAAAGCAGCACGTTTGAGTGAAAACCTGGGAAAAGGAGAAAACAGCCGCCAAGATTTTCAAAATTGGGGTCTAAATTTAGTTTCTTTTGAGCCATTTATCTGGTATGTGTCATAAAAAAAAGTGAAAGAGAACAGAGCCAGAAAGTAACACGCCAGATATTACAAAGCAGGATAAAGCAGCTTTTAAATTGGATAGTCCAGAAGATTTTAGATAGAAAAATTCTATGATTTATGAAAAGACAGTGTCTTAACTACAGCCATAGGCTTACGCCAATATAGGAGAAAAGTTCCTGCTCAAGGGATTTACAACAGAGCACTGAAAAGACAGCTATGAAAGCGGGAGATTGACATAATGCCATAGAAGACGAGTACGCCAGACAGAATAATATACATAGGTCTCTGAAGAACGGTAAAGACACAAAAAGATTCTAAAGTTAACAGGTACAGAGACTGAAATCAGGAGTACAAAAGAAAACGAAGACAGAGCAGCAATGAACAGGAGATGCTGTCAAGACCTTTTTATTTTATTTTTTTTTTTGAGGGAGAGAGAGGAGGGGATTTGGTTCCTTGTCAATGAAAAACAAAAGCAAATTTTGCATAGGGCGCATCTACATTGGCACTGAGCTGGAGTTAGGAATGCATTTCCGAAGCCAATGTCCTAATCAGGCTCGCTTCCACTGTGTTTCACGCTGCAAGACAGCCTTCAGGAGCACAGCTAATACACTCCAACCACTCCACTACCCTTTTATATGACCGCATAAAACCCAGAAATTAACTACCTTGCGTTAGGTTACAAGGAAATGCTACAGCACAGCCAGAAACACAGACCTCCAAAGACTCCGATGAGTATTTTAAGTACGATGTCATTCATTCTCACATTACTGCTAAGAAGAAATGTGGCCCCATGCAGAACACACATGGATGAGGTACTGTAAGACAGCTGTAAAAAGTAATAAAATGTGGAAAAGTTGAACCAGCCAAACAGTTTGATATTGATTTATTTCACATGAATAGATTCTGTTCCTCTATGGGTAAGTCTGTAAACATCTGGAACTACTAAGCCGTCCAACATTAGGTTTTCACACGCAGGAAAAACCAGAAAAGTCTGGATTTTCTTGGAAAACACCTAAAGTGTAACACAATAAGAATGCCAGATTTTGTCACTGATCTATCAGGCTATAAATCATTACCTGTAAAAATAGCACATAATTTAGAGATGAAATATCCAATTTACTAGGGCAGGAAAACAAAAGATTATGCTTCGAGATATGAATACTTAATTATATATATCGCTGGCTGACACTGTTATAGAATAACTTTGTAACATGGCACCATGAGACTGTCAAGATAAAGCTCTAAAACATCACAATCTGATTAAATACTCTTTCATATGCAATGGTCAAGTCAAGCATCCATATTTTCTTCTGCATTTATATTGAATAGCTCTCCTTTGCACCCATACAGCACCTTCTTCACAGCTGAAAGATCTCGTCATGTCCTTTCCAGGCTATCAACACCGAGGATGAGAACGAAGTTTAACCAAAAAAAAAAAAAAAAAATCAATGCAATAATTTGATGTTACTTAACATCTATGGAAGTGCTTCCAGCCCTTTTAGAACAAACCCAAGCAATCTCAAGAATGGTTAGTAACCTCAGTAATCACAAGGATGAAAGTATTTAGTCATCATCAAGTAATATGACTAAATCATTTGGCTTTCAACTAAACAAAGAACAGTTATGGTTATTGAACCCTTCTACCTTTCCTGCACTAGAACCAACAGCAGAACCAGCTCTGCCTAATGAGGAGCCAAAAACATGGATAAAGCTCCTTCTAATATATGGAAAAGCTACTTACTGGTCGTAAGTTAAGAATTCTGCCACTGGCTTCTTTTCACACTCATATTTCCTCTTTCTTTCACTGTTGGGTTTTAAAACAAAACCTCATATGCCTTTTACTTCTCCCTCAAGACTTCAACACACTTATTAAAAAGAAATATTCTAACATTTACATTCCATGCTCTCAAGTTGAGGCAAAAAAAAAAAAAAAAAAGAAAAAAGTAATAGCATGGCAGCTCTCTCTAGTTCGTGAGGTTAGGAACATGTGAAAGCTGCATACATAGTCAGGTTAAAACCCAAGTTTTTAGTTATAAAAGAAGAAAATCCAGCAATTTTAAAATTTGACTGACCTATTCTATTTGCTTACCTAAAGGCGAGAAACAGTTTCACTGAATACAACTGATGCATCTTATAGCACATTTAGGGCATTAAAAAAGCCTATGGCAAACCTATTTCCTGTAAAAATTTCACGTTCGTCTGAGACACGTGCAGTCTTTTTATTTAAATGCTCAAGAACTCCCGCAGGTTTTGATCAAAGACTTTAATGCTGCACTTTCAATAATTGATCCTTTACGTACTGATGCGGTAATTTGGAGCTATGAACCCGTTCTATTTAACAGCTGAGGTAATGGTCTACCATACCACACAACAGTTCTTAGAGATGGCTAAGGTTTTTTTGGAACAAATCTCTCTGCTGCCTGGAAAAATCTTTCTGTTATTTGCAATTACATCTCAGTTGATACCAGTACCTGGTATAATTTCTTGGTATTTTACTATCTCTTGTTATTTTAGTGGGACGTAGTTAGGGACAGTCAGCTGTGCTGCACAATATACACACACAGCTGTTCAAAAATCCATAGCATCTCTTATATACAGGCATCATCGTATTCGAGAGCTGGTTTCCACCCAAATTTTAAAGCACAAATGTGCTTTGAAAAGAAACTTAATAATTGGCACTGTGGTATCCTACGTTTGTCTCCTCTCGGATTTCACACCAAGTCTGTGCTGCTTCCACGCAAAATACGTTTTTATTATTGTTATTATTAACTGTTCAGCTTGCAAGCAGTTTAGTATCTGAAAATCCAGCTCTAATAATAGGGCACCAGCCCATAAAGCAAGATACTAAGTTCTAGCTACACAATCTACACACACGAGCCAACACAGAAACAGACTGTGCCCTCTTCCACGGTGGTTTTGCTCTGCACAGGTGGATGGAAGAAAAACTAGAATTAGTGAGAACTATTTATTAATTACTTAAAAATAAACAGAATGGGGGAGGACTGAATACATGCTTAAGAAGAAAATTCTGTTTCAGCAGTCACTTTTTGGCCATTGCTAAATTTTCTATTGCTATGTAGTTTAATATTTGTCTTGTCATAGAGAGTAGCAAATAATCTACATGCAAGCAACGCTCCCACCACCAAAACAAACCAACAATCCCAACTGAAAGATAAAATTGAATCAACTTATTAGTATTTCTTTGAATTATTTTTTTTTTTTAAATCTGGAAATTAAGTACAAAATCGGTTACTACTAAACAAACAAATTTTAATACCTTTAGGGAAAAAAGCAAAAGCTTTTTGATTATTTTGTGTTTGTTTTCTGGGGTTTTTTATTCTCTTAAAATTTTGTTTTAGAAATCTATTAAATAACCTCTTCGAGCAACAAACTATATAAACATAATGATGTAAACTTCATCTGTAGAGCTGATGTTTACTCTATAGGTAGGGAAACTGAAACACATCGCTCTAGTATGACCTATTTAAGACAACACCGGAAAAGTGCGGCATCAAAAGCACGTGAAAAGACAGCACAGTGACAACCTTAAACATGAAACAAGCACTGGAAAAAGTCTCAGAGGCAGTTCAGTTAAAGGCATTCTCGGTTAAAAAAAGAAAACGCAAACTAGCAGAAACTGACCCTTAAAAGGACATTGTTAGAACGAAACCAACACAGGAAAACAGTTGACAAAACTGAAAATTATTCCTTTATCATTTGACATCTGAACACAGTGAACATGTTTTAAGGATAGACATTTTTTAAAAGTTGGTAAGCCATCTGGTTTAAACATACCTATATTTTTTATATAAATAAATAAATAAATAAATAAATAAATATATATATATATATATATATATATATATATATAGTGTCACAAAAGCGATTTGGGATGTTCATCGACCAAGGAGGAAAGGGACACAAGGTAGGACACGTGTATATATACGGTTTGTTTCTGACAAACAGACTTCCAACGAGAAAGAGGTGTTAAATCACAGTAATTAAAATACAGAGGCATTGCAGTAACCATCCTCTCTGTGTGCAAATGGCATCTGAGCCAGATTCTGAACCTACAGAAATCAAAGGGATTCTTTCAAATGAATTTACAGACCCTTTCATCCCACCCTGTATATACACACACAAACACACACAGAGACAGAGGTAAATGTAACTTTAATTACTCAAAAACCACTTTTGACATAATTACATTAGGAAGTAAGTTAGTTAATGGTGTTTAAAAGTAACATTTTAAGCTGTAAACTAAAATCTTAATGTCAAAGTCAATGGGAATTGCAGTGCAAAACACATTAGCACTTTCTAGAGAAAAGTAGAGGAAAAAGGCCAATGAAAATGCACTTCATCCGATTCATAGAATCATAGAATCTTCATGGTTGGGAGGGACCTTTGAGATCATCAAGTCCAACCACACACACAAAAAACCCAACCTACAATCTCTGCCACTAGAGCATGCCCTGAAGTGCCACATCTAGACGTTTCTTAAAGACCTCTAGGGATGGCGACTCAACCACCTCCCTGGGCAGGCTGTTCCAGCGCCTGACCACTCTTTCAGTAAAGTAATTCCTCCTCATATCTAACCTAAACCTCCCCTGCCACAGCTTCAGACCATTTCCTCTGGTCCTGTCATTATTCACTTGGGAGAAGAGGCCAACACCCACCTCTCTCCAACCTCCGTTCAGGTAGTTGTAGAGGGCAATGAGGTCTCCCCTCAGCCTCCTCTTCTCCAAGCTAAACATGCCCAGCTCCCTCAGCCTCTCCTCATATAACCTGGTCTCCAGACCCCTCACCAGCCTCGTAGCTCTCCTCTGGACATGCTCCACCACTTCAATGTCCCTCTTGTACAGGGGGGCCCAGAACTGGACACAGCACTCAAGGTGAGGCCTCACCAGTGCCGAGTACAGAGGCACGATCGCTTCCCTACTCCTGCTGGCCACGCTATTCCTGATACAAGTCAGAACGCTGTTGGCCTTCTTGGCCACCTGGGCACACTGCTGTCTCATGTTAAGCTGGCCATCCACCAGCATCCCCAGGTCCTTTTCTGCCGGGCAGCTTTCCAGCCACTCTTCCCCAAGCCTGTCGCGTTGCTTGGGGTTGTTGTGACCAAAATGCAGGAGCCGGCACTTGGCCTTATTAAACCTCATACAGTTGGCCTTGGCCCATCGATCCAGCCTGTCCAGGTCCCTCTGTAGAGCCTTCCTACCCTCAAGCAGATCAACACTCCCACCTAGTTTGGTGTCATCTGCAAACTGTTCTGTTACTGCTTTTGGTTTTGAAGGGATGATACCATATAAGAGTGGGAATTCATAATCAAGACAGGTCACAGACTCTTGAGCTGTCTTACTGCAGTTGCTCTTAAGGAACCACCCAGGTCCCATATGCCAGATCTGAGAGAGGGCAGAAACCCCCACAGCTACCTGTGCCTGCCCATCCACGTACCCAGCAGGACCCCAGACCTCAGTAAGCGAAGGGTGCAGCTCCCATCAGAAGCTGCCAGGTTGCCCCAAGGACCCGTGACAGATAGAGGTCAGCATTTGGGGCAGTTATGCCATTACATCCTCTGGCAGGACAAGCAGCCTGGCATGGAAGCTGCAACTCCACCTTAGCTGAAGTCAAGTTAAACCTGCACTTCCTCAGCCTCCATCCACAGCTGTATTTTTGGAAGAGGGTGTATACAACCAATCTACTCGCAGTTATTTCATTTTCTTATTTTTCCTATCAACGAGATGAGGCTAAGAACTCTGATTAAGCTGGAAAACTCTTAGAAAACATTCAAGGGCACTTGAAGCTTTAAGTGTTGCTGATCCAGCTGTTGAAGCCAGCAGCACAGTGAGGTCGGAGGGATGCTGCTGCTGCTAAGACTGAAAAGGGATGCCTGTCAACCCACTTGTCAGTGTCCATTCCCCTTATCTTAACAGCTCTGCACCTGGAACACAACAGCAGCATTGCCTGCATACAATAGCTATGAAAGGGCTCAGATAGGCTTTGTAACAAAGTAATACTCTCTTGATTTATTTTACACATCTCTCCATCTCTAATACTTTTCTTTGCAGTTTAGCTAAATGCTCCTCTGAGCAGCAACCTCTTCCCTTTACATTTTGCTCCTACGCTGGCACGCTCTTTACGTGAGAGAATTTTATCATCCTCACCCAGCACCACATTAAACCAACTGTACAATTACACTGAAATCTGTCAAATTTCACCTCAAAGTGAAGGACTATTCAAGAGTTTTACTTAATAAAAAGTATAATACCACAAAAAATCTCAATACGGAGATTTTTTTTTCCCCTTCAGATTATTTTCTTTGAAATATGATCCAATCTCTTTTCAGAATTCATGTATTGATTGATTTCAATCTACAAATACTATTTTTCATGGATGCATTTATCTTCCAGCATAATAATGGTTTGCGCTGTACAGCATCTATTTTTCTTTTTATTAATTGCATATTATTTTTTTAATCATGAGTAAAAATTTGATAAAATTAAGAAAAACGCTGGGGGGTCTTTTCTGTTTCTGGAACAGAATCACAGAATCACAGAATCTTCAGAGTTGGAAGGGACCTCTAGAGATCATCTAGTCCAACTCCCCTGCTAAAGCAGGATTGCCCAGAGCACATTACTCAGGACTGCATCCAGGCGGGTCTTGAAAATCTCCAGAGAAGGGGACTCCACAACCTCCCTGGGCAGCCTGTTCCAGTGCTCTGTCACCCTCACTGTGAAGAAGTTTTTCCGTGTATTTGAACGGAACTTCCTATGTTCCAACTTGTGCCTGTTGCCCCTCGTCCTGTCACTGGGAACCATTGAAAAAAGTCCGGCACCATCCTCCTTCAACCCACCCTTTAGATACTTGTATGCCATCATAAGGTCTCCCCTCAGCCTCCTCTTCTCCAGGCTAAAGAGTCCCAGCTCTCTCAGCCTTTCCTCATAAGGGAGATGCTCCAGTCCCTCAATCATCTTAGTTGCCCTTCGCTGGACTTGCTCCAGTAGTTCCCTGTCCCTCTTGAACTGGGGAGCCCAAAACTGGATGCAGTATTCCAGTTGTGGCCTCACCAGGAACTGTTATACACAGTCTTCAATGATTACAGCACGCTACAAGTACTTTTAGCATTATTTTATAAAACTATAAACCAAGCATGTTTAAAGCATAACTACCCTGTCATCAATAGAAATGATCTGCAAAAGCAGGACTGGGAGGGAGACAGAGTCTAGAGCTCCAGTTGGAGGGGGGCTGCCAAAGATGCCAATGCAGTGTGGCACGAGATACATAAAGGAAAAATAATCCACTACAAATATCAGCTGAAATCTTAACAGATTTGGTCACTCTGTTCTTCTCCTACTAGTTAAAATTACTAGCATGACTGCTTTTAAAAATAAACTCAAGTTGATTTTAACCTTTGGCCAACTGCAGATTGCAAAGGAAAAGAATTCTTCCTTGATAACTAAATTTATGTGGGGTTTTTTTCGAATTCCTACATCGAGTGCATCTTTCATTGGATCAATTCAATTTATACAGATTTTAAGTCACCATGAGGTGACCTTAGCTCTCCAAGTACTCTCTCCAAGCATGCTAGGTATCCTGTATAGTACCTTTTTTTTCCCTAAATGCGCCCAGAAAACTTCGTGCTTTTTAAGCATCAGCTCTCAACTCAGTAGAGGCTGTTATTTCATCCCTAGTATAACTCCATTTTTCTTCCTTAGAGGAAGCATCCTTTCCAGATTCTAAAGAACTATATGTGAATTAATATAAAATTAATAAAGTTACAGTCTCTCTTCTGCTCTTTCCCCTGTATACAAATGCAAAAATTATTAGAAAATACTCCTTTTGAATTCCATGTTTAAATCTACCTGGATGGTCTCTCTAGGGATACCTTGAATGCAATAATATGGTTTGTAAGGATATCCTGTTAACAGTGAGACACAGATGAGAAGGAGAAAAAGTAATAAACTGAACACCAAATACACTAAACCTTAATGAGTAGTAAGGCAGACAGTGACAAGAGACTTGAACTCCTGAGTCACTGATAGATGAACACTAAAGGAACCACACAAGCACAACCTTGAGAAGCTTCACACAGAACTTCTTAACTGATAAGAACACGAGAAGCAGGGTTATCTACGTTTATCAGTCTCATGGGAAAGAACAAACTTATTACGGAATGTTTGGAAGGGCACTGTTAGACTGTCCAGAATGTCAGCATCTGGAAAAACCCAAAGTCAAGGACAGTGACTGTGTAAGGCCCCTGCGGTGTGAGTATGGATATTGGACATATTTAGGGCCCAGGCTATTATTTAAGGGATCAGTGAATGAGAGTATGCTTGTGAATCAAGGGAGTGAGGGTGTTCATAGTTCTGCTACCAAACATCAACCCTGATCAGCCAACAAGAAGGTATAGGCTTGTGCTGCTTGTGCTGTTCACAGTTATGTGCGTACTGCCTGCATTCATCTTTTCCGCCTCTCTCATCCCTGTGGCTACCCACGTGCATACTGTGCGTGCGGCACACCTGCAGCCTTGCTGGGGCCGGGTCTGTAACCTGGAAGAGCGGCAGCCTCCATCTCCCAGACCTGCAGGAGAAACCTCCCGGGTTGAAATCCAAGGGATTTGGCTTCCCTTACCAGTCTGCAATCTTCCATTTTCAAGAATGAATTTTAGTCAGAGAGTTATTGAATAAATTCATGTGGGTAAGTATACTCTTCCTGAAACTGGAAGGTTTTTATTTTATAAGAGTCTTTCCATAAAGTCTGGTATAAAGAATTTCCTCTTTCAGCCTTGGAAAGAGTTACTTAAGTAGTAATATTTGGGAGAGAAAATAAACAAAGGGTGAAATACCACAGTGTGTGCCCCTCATTAAAACTATCCACTCTCCCGTTAACAAATGCATTTAGGCAGCAGGAGACAAACCAAACAGAGGTACTCTGTTTCAATGCGGTTTCTAAAATAGTTCTGTATTTTCTACTGAATGAAGGACAATATGAGCAAAACTAAGAGACCACACAACTTTGGACTTCAGGTGGTACAAATCAGCACCATTTCATTAGCACAAGGGCCACAAAATAGCTTCCTCCCAGGATCTCCTGAAAGATCCCCCTGTGACCCAAGGTCTAACTGCTGTCACACCTCTACAGCCACGGTTGTTTAACTTCTTCCAGGGAGGAACAACCTGCACCTTGCAGTATCAGGCCCCTGAAGACAGCCTCAGTTTGTTTGCTACTAATACCACCCAAATAAAATAAAATACAATTTAAAAAAATACTTCTAGCCCTCTTCTCACATTGATCATCCCAAGTTCAGAGCGTATCTTACTTGCCTGAAAGTGAGGTAGAAATAAGGCTCCTATTCATTTTCCCTTCAGCACCAATGGGCTTTTTTCTGAGCTTAGGTTAGCATACAGAAAGAGAGGTTATTAAGAAGTGAGATGAATCCCTCTCTGCCTCTATTTTCCCCCTAACTTGAAAAATGGAGTGCGAAAACATGTTCTGAATACTTTATTCACTTCTCCCTTTATTGTTGTTTATAACCTTTTACATATTTCAAAAGAGCTCAAACCTAAACCTCTCGCTGGGCTGTCATTAAATACCCATTAATGCAGAATTCTTTTCACGTAATCTTGATCAGTGTTACTGCCCTTTCCCTTGTGCTCAACTGCTAAAACTTACTTCCCTTCCAAAACTTCAATAAGTATTAATTACATCACAATTATACCTCAGATTTTATTTATTTTTATCCATCTGATTTTCAATTTTTTCCCCATTCGCAGAGGAAGGAGAGGATAGCAAAATGTGAGACTCATGAAGAAAACCTAATTATAGCATAGATGCTTTGCAAGTTTCCTCAAGCCTTAAGGCACTGTAACACACATCTCATCTAATCCAAGCATCTCATGAATGCACCAAAACATTTTTCTGATCATATTGAAAACTGTGCTCACTTAAATGAAATTCACAAATGGATTTAAAAGTAATGGCCTGTGGATACTTTCTGAATAGTTTTGCTCTTCATCAGAAACTGTTTCACAAGGAAAGTTCATATTAAGCTCACAGGCCATATTCACCAAAAAAAAAAAAGTTATTTTGTCCAAGTTTTGATTTTTAAAAGTTCATTTTTCCCCCCAACTACCTTTAATGTTCAAGACTATACTGAAGAAAACATGAGAGGGATTTCTCAGTGGAAGATGACCCATAAAATTTAAAGTTTTATAAAAACATTGCTTTTTTCTACATCTACTCACGACCTAAATCAAAATCTCAACCCATGTGCAATATAGAAAAAAATGGATAAAACAACATATGCTTTCTTAGCCTTCCGTAAATTATAAATTCACCAAATTATAAAAGTCACCATTATAAAGCCAGTGTAGAGACTTCAGCTCCTAGCATACATTCAGCTTCAGAGGACTTTTCGGTTACTGACGTACCTAACCACGTAGCAGACTGCTACATTCGGTTTATACAGAATGAAAATGCGTTTGTCTCTAGTGGTTCTCTAATCTACCTATACAACAACTTTAATAGATTTAGCATGCTTCAAAAGTTGCTTTAAAGAAAAAAAAAATAAAAACTGCCAAACATACAAACCAGGAAACTGCACCAAACATCAGCCGCAGCAGGAAGAAATTAAGAGGAGGAAATATGAATCAAGATACAGACATTTGAAACTTGCTGAAAGTGAAGGAACAGAAGAAAGTTAAATTGATGAAAAAGTTAAGCAGAGATCTGGAACAGATCTGAAGCAAAAGCAGAGAAGAAAAATTTAACCACGGCTTTTTCAAAAAGCTAGGAAGGAGACAGCTGTAGGAGAATTCAGTAACCAAGGTGTAAAACCAAGAAACAGAGAGTTGTCACATCTGCTGTTAGAAAAGACATCAAACAGACAAAGATCTACAGCAGTCTGCTTGTGGGACTGAAATTAAAACAAAGATGGGAATGAAATAATCAGCATTATTGCAGAAAGGAAAGGTCGGATGACAGAGTTCATGCTATGCCATGATGCATTTTGGCTGATAGTGAAGTACGGAGGATTTTAAAGGAAGCGGTGACAGTCACAAGCCACAGATTTAATTAAGACTTTGTATGAACTTTGTATGAATAGGGAATGCTGAATGCCAGTGAGGGGATGTCTAAGATGGGATGAAAGTATGTGACTTTCAAAAGGTCCTCTTTCAATGACACAAGAAGGGGCACTAAGACACCTGTACTTACACAAAATCTGAAGTCATGAAAATAAGATAAGAAAGTCTCCTAGTCTTTTTGTTGCTTTCATACCCTTTGTGGGTAACACGCTTGAATCTCTTTTAGGTTTCACCCTCTCCCTCCAAATGAGGCTAAGAAATAACTTATACCACTAGCCCAACAGGCTTACATACACAACCAAACCTCTAATAGCAAATTCAGACAACAGTCGGGGACCTGATCAGGCTTCTGCAGTACAGACACGATACATGGACTTGGGTAGTTCTTCCTTCACATCACTGAGATGCCAGCCAAAGATTCGAACTCAACTGAGTATCTGCTGCTGAGTGATTATGTTATCTTTTGGGAAGGGAAACCTTATGAGATGGGAGAATTTTTAAATACCATTAGGAAGTCACTGTGAAAGTGGCCACATGATTCCTTTTTACTGTGAGGTGGTACAAATTTCTCCCTAGCATTCTTTCATTACTGAAGGACTGATGACTTGCCCCACTGACAATACAATAAATTCCAAAAAAATATTAGTAAGAAACCAATGGCTGAAATGGCTAAAATAATGTTTATTATGACACTTATCTGTGATTTTTAAATTATGCCATAGAACTTCTCCCTATAGTGTGAATTTAAGTAATTACACATTTTCTGTTAAGAAAAAAATTGAATAATATCTGCCCCACACAGTAACAATGTAGCTTCTTCATGGGTCACTGGAAGATCTTCTGATCACTAGACCAGGTTAGCACGACCCAAGAAAAAGGAGGTAGTGCTTGTTTCTGCCTGGATGAGACAAGAGCAGGACTTGACATATTTCCCCAACTATTACAGCAATTTCCAAAGCAGCAACAGCTGACTGTCAAGAATCCCAGACATAAAGGATGACTTAGTAGTAAGGCAGAGTAACAGAAATACATTCAATCTGTGTGTTAGCCTTAGTTTATATAGCCTGTATTAATGAATACGTAAAATGAATTGGTATCTCAAACTTGAACGCCTTCTGAAGTGAGGGCGGAGGATCAATCATCTTTAACCACAAGGTTAGTGAGACGATGGGGAGGCAAATGAGGTTCTACCAAAGTAAATCCTGAACTCCCACCTATCATCTTCACGGCCCTTCTTCCCTTTCAAGTTTCATCTCCTCGATATTTGGGTATTAGGATACTAAGCTGTTTATAGGACCATTTCAAAAATCGAATGACAATGAGGAAACTTAATGCTTCGTCATGTACAGAGAATTTACCATATGAAGTATGTTTCACCTCAAATTGTTAAGCCACAAATAAAAAATCTGAACGATCATGCAATGACTGAATGCAGTAAGGCAGCCCTAAAAACTAGACACACATTTCACAGTACCTCAAATCAGAAGTATTTCTCTTTTTTTTTTTTAATATATTTCCTTCTTTTTGACATACTACCATTCATTTCTTTTATTTCATTTCATAAAGGATAATAATTAGGTACAATATGAAAAACACTCAGGCAGAAAGGCTGGTTACAAGCAACTTGACACTTCCCATAATTACAAAAAACCCCACGATATTGATGATGTGGCCAGCCCTGTTCATTTTGCCTGCCTCACTTCTGAAAACAGGCATTCTCTTTTCATAGTACCTCCAGAGGTGAAATATTTTTTTTAATGCAGACAAAGATCTGATCAATGTCATTTGTTCTCCTTGGAATTGTAATGATGAAGCTGTGTTAGCAGATCAACTGATGAAGTATTTAATCGTTGAAGACTGATGTCAAACATACAACAGCATCACTCAAACTATATGAATTTGCTAGTGAATAGCAGATTGATTGGAAAGTCATAAATCAGTCTCTCCTCCCCTGCACCCTTGAGGTCTTACAGCATTGCTTTCTGTTAAATTGACTATGATTTCACCTACAGAGCACGAAAACACTGTTTCTTTGCAGCTACTTTCAAATGCAACACTTCGCTAAAGAAGAGATGAGATGTTTTGTAGATGTCAAATGGCTACAACAGGAATATAGGAGTAGACTTTCAAATTCAATGTGTGAAGTATGCTTTGACTTTAGCTGGAATACTTCAGTGCCCAAATGTAACTTGAAGCCTTCACAAATCCCCTCCAAATTATTTTGTTCAAATACAAACCTTAACAAACATTAGAACGCCTAGCACTAATCACTAGCAATCAGTGGATAAAGTCAAACTGGATAAAGTCAGCATTTGAAGAGCAGGGCAATAAAACAACACTTTTTTATGCTTCGGAAATGAGAAGCTTTGTGTATAAAGCAGGCCATTAATAACAAGTAGTCCGGGGATCTCACATTTATCCAGTACCTGGAGAAATCCAAACCCTTCTCACGCTGACTAACAGAACTATACCTGAACTCAAAGACATCCAGCTGTGTTCCATATGACTGGTACGTGACATGGTCAGAAAACTCCCACTTTGGTCCATGACAAATAATACAGAAGCAGTTTGCAAACTTATGGTCTGCAATCTAAAGGCATAAAAAATGCCAGAGAGAAGCCAGACTGAAGATCCTGAAGTTTTCATATTACAGACAAAATTATATGACACTATTTGAACAATTCATGAAATAAATTCTGACACCCCTGCTAACACCGATGCAAAAAGCACTTTTGCCTACCTGAAATGTAGTATTGAATGTTGAGCAAGTGGTAGTCTGAAGATATTTCAAAGACACTCAACTTGAGGTAGAAATCAACTTACCCTATGTTTTTCCTTTACTTTCTTCCTGTATTCTTCTTTGTCAAATTTGTCTTCTTCCCGTAGGATCTCTTTCGCTTTATCTAAGTTGATACCACTGGCATCATCTTCCTCATCTGCTTTTGCCAAACTGGACTTTTGCACAGGTGGCCACTGCTGCACTAACTGAATTATACGTGTCAACAAAGAAAATAATGGTTAGAATAATTTTTTTACACATCAAAGTTTTGATGCCTTAATTACACATTATTTTTCTAGGCTAAATAAAAAGGCCATTTACAAAGGAAACAAACAAACAAAACCTCTGCATGATACAAACTTGGATACCTTATTTAACATCACATTCAGTCAAAAATGACTATTTGAAAATAATGTCTCCATTACACCGTACTACTGTTCAATGGATTCACTTGAACTTCTTCCCCTTTTTTTCTCTCTTTTCCTAATGGAACAGATAATTTATAATCCTGATAGTCATTTTGGGAGAAAAATGACACTTGCTTTCAAGAAATGACTCTCCAAAACATATGCAACAGAACAAACAATTACTAAATCTAAATAGTATGTTTTCATGTAAACAATCAATATTCCAATGTATTAACTGAGAGAAAAGATGAGACAAGCCTTCATCACACAGTATATAAAAAAACACGACTGTGGGTTCACGTTTTGGGGGAAGCAAGGAGAACAGATGTGGAGGGGTTTATTGGTTATTGTATGAAAAACAGATTGGAAATGTTTGACGATTCAAGTTTGACTTGTGGATGACACACTGAACTCATCCAGCTTCTCTTAAACCCTAAAGCAAAGACAAAGACAACACATTCACCAAAAATATCCCCACCTATCTTATGACCTAATAACTTATAACTTGGGGTATGAGCGGATATCATCTGGGGGCAGTCTTTGCAAAATAATTCTTGCTTATGGATTGGTACAGTAGTAACTCTTAAAAAGAAACTATATGTCAGAAAATATAGAATGTCTTTCAGATCCAAATGCAAAACCAAACACAGGGTGTTTTTAACCTGGATACTGATAAAGCCAACCAGCTGTTTCTACTTCCTTTTGTAAAATGGAGTGTGCGTACTTGTATTTTCTAGAAAGATACATTTCTGAAAAGAGTTTTATTTTATCAAAGAGAAGCATGTGGAGTAGAATAGTAAAACTTTAAAGCCGTTTTAGATAGCTCAGAAAAAAAGCAGGAACAACATCCATAGATGCAAAGTCTATGTTTCCTTAAATAAGCCACCCCTTCTCTACTGTGCTACTTTTCCAACTATACTCTTTGTGCTAATTTTTTTTCTCCATCCTCACTCCTTTTTGCTTCATTGCATAGATACATAAAACATTTGCATACATATTTTATGATGAGACAACAGCTTTTGAATATCTAAAAATATCTGAAGATGTAATTTCCAGTCAATGGGGCATCCTCTAAAACCTTTTAAATTTTGTCTAACATCAGTAATTATATGGCTATAGTCCCTTCACCTGTAATATAAAATGCTTTATTTTATTTGGTCACAAAAGCAAATTATATATTTGTAAAGGTGACCTCTCTTTCAGTTTCTGCTTTACTGAAAGTAATCTAGAGTAAGAAAAAAAGTGCTACTTTTTTCCTAATGCTGGAAATGGAAAAACAACGTACACAGCATCTGAAGCTGTGAAATCAAACCTCTGAAAAGTTTATGGAGCATGGAGACTTGCTAGTGAGGTTATCACCACAGTGAAACCCTAGAGTGACTATCATCCACAATAGTTCCTTTCAGTATAAAATCAATATATTTTTCCAGGGGCTATTAAAAGATCCAATTAAATTACTCCAAATTTCAATGCACTGCTACATCAGCACCAGTAGGTGAAAATTCGGTAATTCCTTAGCTTTCCTAACAAAACTTTTAATCTAGAAATAGTGAATGCTGGAAAGAAAACCAGGGACTTCTTTTAATTCCACTACTTTAACTCAAGACTTGGGGGAGCTTTGGCAAAGGCCTACAGGAAAATTGGTTTATATTTCTGTAAAGAAAAAATAGGCTCTTGATTCCACCAAAGATAATAGGCAGAAAAGAGGTACAGTTCTGTACATCCACTAACAGCTCTCATACAAGTATTTCACAGATATAAAGGTGAGCAGAGGTCAGCGCTCAGCATTCTCTTTTTTCCCCCAGTGGAATTGAATTCTAAATGGAAGCTGAACAGTTTTGCAAAACTTAAACCAACTACGAAGACCACACACTTTTGAAAAGCGTATCTTTTTTATATAGATATGAAGTATTTCTGTCTTTATAGAAACTACAAATTCAGTTCCCACAAAAATACAGTTATTTTGAGCTGATCTTACCTCTCCATCTTCAGTAAAGACTATTTTTGTGTTGACTTTAAATTTCTTTTTCAAGATTTTTTTGGCTTCTTGGGTTTTAGTTGGTTTTTTCTTCATCTTTGATTTTGATGCATTCTGTATGAAAGAAAATGAGATTTCTTATGTTTTTTTTTTTCTAGTCACAAAATATATGCTTCAAACTTTCTTAAAATCAATTATATGTATTAAAATGTAATTCCTAAAACACAACAGTCAGAGTAGCTTCCAGTAAAAATTAGCTAACAGCCTTTTTCATAGAAGTGTTTTAAGCAAGCCATATCATGAGGAAGTCATTTACTTCAAATCACACTCACCTTTTTGGGACAAGGACACTAGATTCACCAGCTTACGCTGTTAACAAGCCTCATCAGACAAGAAATCCAGTATAACTGACCGAAGCCATTAGCTGTAACTGATCAGACACCACTTTCATCTCCCTTGTCATCCCATTGTCCCCAGGCACCACAGCACACCAGTTTGAGTGATTTCTGTGGCAATGAAGGGCACAAGTGGCCATGCAAGAACGTTCCTATTTCATAACTTTCTTGCAGTCCCACCAGGGTGCAGAACATCAGTGCTAGGGGATGTCTACCCAACTTAGCATTAAATAACATTTAGAATCACAAAAGTTATTAGCATCATAGGAAAAAAGTTGTAGCGAAACGAAGTGGTGAAGACACCAGAGAAACTAATAAATGCACAGATGCTGAAGTTATGTTTATTTTTTGTGTGCACAATCATGCTGTTAGAAAGAAGAGGTGAAGAGGTCACTTCTATTTTTGACAGAGATTGAGGATTCATCATTCAGAGTATTTTTGCATTTTGGAGATAGTTTGCAACTCTGGCAGAACCATTTTAATTACTTCTGTAAAATGCAGTGGAAAATGAATTGTCACATCCAGAGATGGCCCGCATAGGTTTCACAGAGCCACTCATCTGGTGGTAACATCATGGAACCAAAGAACATGGAGATTCCCGATCTCCAGCTCTTTTTCTGAGATCTCTCCTTTCAAGAATAAAGGACATATGCGTCCAGACACAATACACACAGACAACGTTTTAAGCAGTAACTGCTATTGCAGGAAGTATTTTATAGCAAAAGATGTTCTGCAGGAATACGTGGAGACTCCCCAGGAGAAGACCCCACAACTCATTCATCATCTTGTAAAGACTGCAAAGCTCTGTTACTCATGAAAAAGCGCCTGAAAAACAGTCATTAAACTGTCTAAACTTCTGATAAATAATAGAAAGTGGTCAAAGCAACCATGGAGAAAAAGGAAAAACTTAACTTCTTTCACTTTTTCTTTTTTATTTTAGTCATTTTAATCAGTTTCATGTTCTATACCAAATCCACTATAAAAGGAAGCAAAAAAAAATTAACTCAGAAAGTCACTGTCATTATGATTAGCACGCTAATGCACTGAAATATGAACTATAAAAGAGAAAAATTACAGTCTTCCTAACAGGAAAAATGGCTTGTGACAGCTACTGCGCTGTGTTATCAAGTAATGACCATATCTATTATAGAAAATAGTAACTGTAGCAGCACTTATGTCCTCAGTATTGTCATACAATTTTTGTTGGATTGGGCAGCTACTACTAACGAGTCTCAGGCACACCTTTAATAGCGCAGAAAGCTGCGCTTCTTCCCTCACTCCCATTGTTTATCCCACAAACACAAATGGTTTGAGAGTCTGCATAAGCATAAAACCCTTACTGCAAAATATTCCTGTAGAACAACAGGAACTGCGCAGAGGAAGAATTTAAAGAGAGATCTCCTTCAAGGTGGTAGGATGGTACTTGTCACTACCACAACATTTCCTCTCACCACTTCCTTTTGGATTAAACCTTTTTGGTTTAATCTTTTTCTTAATCTTTAATTTTAACAAGAGGAAGAGGGAAGAAATAGGAAGCTAAATCTCCCCACTATACACCTAAAAAGCATAGTATAAGATCAGTGTATGAATTTGTCAGATTTACAGTATGCAGCGTTAAGGAAAGGTAAGAGATCAGAATTTTAAAAAACATACAGGAAAGAGTGTTAGTATAAAACTCTACACAACCCACAGACAATTAAACTGTGGTTTTTATTAGGATTCTTTCATCGCTTTACTAAACTGAACACACTCCAGAGCCGATGGCTATCAAAGCTCCCTCAGCTTCGACACAGTCTCCTGACTGATGGTCATAGTTTAAAACCATACTAACAGCATGGAGACCAAATGGGCTCAGACACCAAAACATCTTAAACAAAGATGCAGGCACAATTTTACAAACTACATGACTTCACTGTTCAGCGGGAGAAGTGGTGCAGTCCAGGAGGGAAGCTGGGTGGGTCAGTGCAGTGGTTCCTCACACGGCCTCCCTGTCCCAGGGGGGAAGGAGGCTACATGGTCCAGGAGAAGAGTGAGGCAGGTTAGCCATTGGTCACATACAGTCCTGGGGCTACCGTGGGGTCCCATAAATGCTGCTTTGGTTATCTCCTGGGGACCCCTCCCACATTGTTCTGAAGTCCTTTATAGTCCTAAAGTCTCTCTTCTGTCACCTAAGTCTCTCCCTCCACATCTCAAGAGCCTCTCCCCTTAATTCCTGCTCCAGTTGCTGACACTCTATCTTGAACGTGGCTTCCTGCCTCACCCACGCTACCCCTGAGACCCCCTCACCCAAATAAATTTCTATTGCCATTGCCTGTCTGCTTTGACCCCACATTTGAACAGCTATATTGAAACATCAGGTGTCTGATTCATCCATTGTAAGAAGCGGAACACCCACAGACAGCAGACCTCAGGCTTTCCTAATCTTCAGTGCCAACCCCCAGTTCCCTGCATTTTCAAGCCATTCCACTTACTCAGATGCCATTTTCATCTTTTGTACTAGGAGATACCTGACAATTTACAAGCAGCAGGCTGGCATTTAACCCTCATTCTCCATGGCTTCCTCTCTTTTCTTCACAATGAGTTCAACACACCAGCAGACAACACCAGCTGCTGGAGGCTGCCAAAAGATCTCCTCCATCTGTTAACCTCAAGCGCTGCAAAGAATACAACTGTGGCAGGAGCCATAAGTCCTCTCTAACTGCTCAGTAAACAGCTGAAATCTGGGGTCACAGGCTTTGCAGGCAGAAGCACTGTCACATCAGCAGACATGAGTGAACAGAGGGTTTCTGCTGACAACCAGACCTTGCACATAATGCCAGAGCAAGACATGGGCCTGGGCATTTTAGAATGAGCTGAGAGGGTGTAGTGGCTCCCCACGCTGACCGGCTGACTCAGAAAACACTGTGTATCAAAACCTGCTCAACTAACATCTACCTCAGTAAAATCCATTTCTAAAGCGGTATTACAGAATCACAGAATGGCAGGGGTTGGAAGGGACCTCTGGAGATCATCTAGTCCAACCCCCCTGCCAGAGCAGGGTCACCCAGAGCAGGTTGCACAGGAACGCATCCAGGCAGGTTTTGAATGTCTCCAGAGACTGAGACTTCACCACCTCTCTGGGCAGCCTGTTCCAGTGCTCCGCCACCCTCAAAGTAAAGAAGTTCCTCCTCATGTTTAGGTGGAATTTCTTGTGTTCCAGTTTGTGCCCATTACCTCTTGTCCTGTCACTGGGCACCACTGAAAAGAGTCTGGTCCCATCCTCTTGACACCCACCCTTTTAAGTATTTATAAGCATTGATGAGATCCCCTCTCAGTCTTCTCCAGGCTAAACAGTCCCAGGTCTCTCAGCCTTTCCTCATAAGAGAGGTGCTCCATTCCCTTGATCATCTTTGTAGCCCTCAAAGAAATTACACCTTGACATTACACCATCCAATAAGCCGTCAGTCTGAACAAAATGGGCACAAAGGATCTGGGCACAGGTTTTCACGTTGCTTTTATATATCAAAGGGATTCTGTGGTTAAACTCAAGTTGGTAACAGAAGCGAAAGCACCAGCCAGTGCAAGTACGGTTCCCCGTCAATGAGAAGAGGAGCTCACCGACGCATACATTTTGCCCTATGCCAAATAAAAACATGCCCTCAAGTCTCACCTTTTCTTCTATGAAGATATGGCAATAGTTACGCTGATCAAACAAGATCAGAGTGACAGTCAGTCTCTTTAAAATAGTATATAACAGTTAAGCATTATAAAAGTCACATGAGTTTAAAAAAATTTCATAAAACGTAAGCTCAGCTGCAGGGTTGGGGGATTTTCTATTGTTACTAATCAAAAGCCTAAATTTCTTCTTCCCTTTGCACATGCACATGCCAGATGGTTTGCCGGATTATTTAATGAGTTAGAATAAAAACTAGCTCTTAGAAGCACAGGAAATTCAAACATTTTAATATATAATCAGAAACAATACAGCTAACATGCAAGTTCTTTTCTATTTTTCTCAAGAAGAAGCAGGTTTTTGTTTTCTGGCTTAGAAGATCTGATATTCTTAGCTGAATCTATGACAAAGGTTTTCTAAGTGAAGATACTGACAAGCTTCAGACATGAGATTTACTATTTTTTCATTTTAATTTTTTTCTGAAAAGAAAGGGCGTCAGAAACACAAATATCAGTAAATTTTGCTATTCTAATATGCAATTTTTTCTTATTAATACAATTTTTAAAGTCAATAGTTTAGATTGAGTATGTAAACCTCAGTAACTCAGGATTAAAGCACTTACAGTCTCTTACTGTAACCAAGACAAACACATTTCCTTTGACCTTTGGAGTGTTACAAATCATCAAATGTAAAGTTCCTTCATTTGTAACTATAATTTCCTTTTTAATTTCAACTCGATAAGCCTGTGAATGCAAGCACAGTATATTCACTACAGAAGCAGTCTAAAGACAGGACTACTTTATTGTGGTGGGGTAAAGTACCAGTTGAACAAAAAAAAGGTTATAATCCATTTTCCAGTCACGTTAGCTATAACAAGCATTACTGCTTTTCTAGGGGGGTTGTGGTCTTTTTTTCTCCCCCTTGCTTATACCTTACAATACCTAGGAAGAACAGTGCTGTACCTGGAAATATTTTTCAGTCTCTCCCCACATTATTACATTTCTTTACCCGGAATTCAACAGCAACCGCCTCTGAGAAACAGAAATCGATGTGGTACTCAATTCCACACACTTGTTTTGTATTTCTTCAAGCAACTACCCACAACAGGAGCAAGTACTGTCACATTTATATTATTACCAAGCACATCAATCCCCCTGTCAAGCTACTGAGTTCAGACTCAGAAGTCACTCCCCACGAAATAGGACACAGGCTTGTGAGACTGAAGCTACCAAACCTTAGGCAAAGAGAAGGGCGGTCTTCCTCTTTATGCTGTGGAGCACGTACAGACATGGCTTTCATCTGGCAGGCACTACAGAACTTTCAGAAGATTGAATAACCTCCAACCACTCATCTAAAGCAGCCTAACCATAAAGTGTTACCTCTCAATGCCTTAAACTTCACAAACTCAAACTATGAGGCTTCGGTTACCTACAGCAGAGATAAGGGTAGAGGAGAGGGAAATTTTCACTCCTCCTGATTTAACCAAAGAAGCAGCAGTGAGATACAAACTTCACACCTTATACATAGTTATAAAACATAAGGAAAACATTAAGAGAAGCAAAATAACCACTTTGAAGTCCAGTCCATATTACTTCAAGCACCTACAAAATACCAAAATGCTTCCTTAGTAATACATTTTGACTCAACCAGCTATCTGTCCTCCTGTTGAGTAAGAAGGATCAGAGAAGCAGAAATCCTAGGATGCAGCATGACCACAAGGAGATGTATGGATGCTGCTTTCCTTCATGATCTGTGATACCTAGGTGGTCTCTATTTTAATTTTCAGCCCGCTTTCTGCAACGACAGCTGTTTCAGTCCTTCCCAATTTCTGCTGACCGCTCACAAGCCACAGGCCACCTCACGTTGCCGTGAACACCAGAAAAGCCGAAGACACTGAGACGCAGCAGTGCAAAGTTCTTCAAACCGCCTACTTCCACAACACAACTCCCCAACCTTTCCTAGGAAAACAAGCTTCTTTTAGTTAACATGTGTTATTGGTTTTTTTAAATGTGACACAAGCGAGTCTAATTCTGCTTTGGTGAAGTGTTGTAAGTTTTTTCTTTTTCAAGTGTTAAAAATTGAATTACGAAGCTTAAATTTACAGACACTATCCAACCAACTTGTATAGCATCTGTATACATCACTGAGCACAGCTTTTACCACAACAGGTATGAAGATCTGCAAACAGGCAGGTTGTTACTCAGAAGACAAAACAAGCACTCCTTACATGTTCTTCTATTTACTTCTCTATGAACTTTTAAAGCACATCAGTCACATATGAAGATCAACACGATCTTGAATTTTTCAAGTGGCAGCTTAAATTAAAAGGGTGGATTGATGGTGTTCTTGTTTTGGGGTGTTTTTTCTTCAGGGTGTGGGTGTTTGTGTTATTTTGGGTTTTTTAACTAGTATCATGCAAGATTCCAATGAAGATATTGAAAAAGCATAAAAGTCAAAACTATTGGTTGGTAATTCCTAACCCAATATCATAGTTTGAACAGGGGAATTCTGGACAGCTGTACTACTTGCTACCTCTATGCACCTATTTACTTTCTACACCTATTGGAAGAATGGTGATTTTGAAAGAGACCATTTTGTAAGGTAGAACCTCAAAACCTACATAGAGAACCCTATACCCTATAGTATAGAATCATAGAATTGCTGAGGTTGGAAGGGACCTTTAAGATCATCGAGTCCAACCTTTAACCTACCCTGACAAAAGCCACTTCTAAACCATGTCCCTAAGTGCCCCATCTACCCTTTTTTTAAACACCTCCAGGGATGGTGACTCCACCACCTCCCTGGGCAGCCTATTCCAATGTTTAATAACCCTTTCAGTGAAAAAATGTTTCCTAATATCCAATCTAAACCTCCCCTGACATAACTTGAACCCATTTCCTCTCGTCCTATCACTTGTCACCAGGGAGAAGAGGTCAGCCCCCATCTCTCTACAACCTCCTTTCAGGTAGTTGTAGAGGGTGATGAGGTCTCCCCTCAGCCTTCTCTTCTCCAGGCTAAACAACCCCAGCTCCCTCAGTCGCTCTTCATAAGGTTTGTCCTCCAGACCCCTCACCAGCTTTGTAGCCCTTAAAGAAACTGTAGAGAAACCTACCATAGAGAAACCTACACCGAGAACTGAACACAGCTTTTACAGTAACAGTTGTGAAGATAAGGTTAAATCCAGGTTGGCATGCAAAAGAAAACCGGCATTCTTTGCATACAGAATAACATAGATATGGAGCCTTTCAAAAATCACAGCAACAGGAGAAAAAAAAATAATAGAGGAAATAAGAAAAGCTTCCAATAAGCATTATTCAATATTGCTAACCACATTATGGACAAAGACCACAAGACCAGCAGTTCACCACACTATCATTCCTGTTTAAATCTCCCTACAGATCAAAGAAACAGCAACAGATACAAGAAACCATAGCAAAGACAGAACTGTACTATGGCAACCACACGCTTAGATGATGCTTGCCTTTGGTTTTGATTACCATTAGGACAGAAGATTACATCTGAAACTGTATTTCCTTAGAGTTTTGTGTTTGGAGAAAGAGTTTGCTTAGAGAGGATGTCTTAGTAAACAACATACTATTATTTTCTATAAAACAAATTAAATTAAGCCATGAAAGTTGAAAAGAAATAAACTTAAGATTAAAATCTCAGTATTTAACACAAAATGCAAGAGTGAGGATTAAAGAACTTGCCAACTTACAACTTGCTAAAACAACTGGAATTTTTTGCATTATATTTACATGATGGGCTAGGTTCTATGTTTAGACAGGTATTTGCTACAATTCCTTGCATTTAAAAAAGGTTATTTATTTAGGAGATCATTTTTACTTGTATATAGGCTATGACAGCAGAAAAAAAAAGGAAAAAGAGGTGGCAGTAAATGGCTCCATGCCCAGTATTTCTCTCCAACCACAGACAAGAAACAAGCTGAAAAACAGAATTCTTTATTAAATGATTCTTCAATGATAAATCGTACTCTCATTTCTAACTGACATCACATAACAGTATTTCTCTAGAATACTTCTAAAACACTGAAAACAACTAAAGTAATTTTCTACTGAATTATTACACTTTCCCCACGAATGAATGCGTAGTCCATGTGATACCTGTCTGTTCATTTCAGCAGCTGCTAACAAGACTTAAAATTGGGAATTTTGGCAAAGGCTAAACAAATACAGAGGCTGAAGTTTCTCTTTCTAGCATGTCAGTAAAAAAAGCAAAGACTAAAAAAAAATATATTGATATAGCAAAATTTACATTAAATTAGTGAACTTATTCTGTGAATTACAATTTTAAAATCATAATGAACTAAACAATGGCAAAGATACCAGCATTTTCAACACAAACTATCTTTGCAGGACATTGGAAGTGCCATCAGTAGCTCTGCACTTCCAACTGTGAATTTAGATGAGAAAAAAGAATTTTTTTATTCCACGCACCCCCCTATCCCCCATTAACGTTAAGAGGTTTACTTCTGCTTTAAGTATTTCCTTTTGTTTCTTTACAGATAATTTAGAAATGCCTGGGTACCATTTTACTCCTGAAATGTCTTCTGAAATACACAGTCACAGCTGCATTTATCATCTACAAATTTAAACCAAATCCTGAAAATAAAAATAAGGTGCATCCGCATACTTCCATCCCTGAGAAAACTTTCATTGCTTTCATTCTCTATATTGAAAAAAAGAATGTTAATGTTTTAACCCTAATATAAAATCCCACAGTACCAGAAAGAACCATAAATGAGCAGCATTGCACAATCAGTTTTTCATGCTTTTTTCCTCCCTGTCTTTCCCTTTCCCTCTGCTTGCTTTCTTTTTTATTTTTATTTCTTATTTTTATATATCTCTCTACCTCTATATCTATATATAGAGATATATAGATATATCTCCCTCTATCTCTAGATATATAAAGATAGATATGTATGTATAGATATAGATAGATATATCTTTGACCCTACCACAGAACAGGAAGATTTTAAAGAATACTTTAGTGAAGAGCTAAGCTTCCCCCAGCCCACAAAGCAAACATTTGAGTACTATAAATTATGTAATTGTAAATAAAACTCTAGTATCTGCATATGGTAACAAACAGCTTTTGTCATTGATCTGCAAAATCATTGCATCTCATGTTCCAAATCTTTAAGAATATTATATAAGAAATACAAAAAAACCCAGTAAGTTTACTATTTTAAGATATAATATGGACAAACCCATTATGTGAGAAATTTGTGAGTTACAGTAATTAGGTAATATCTCAATCTGAAAGACGTCTCTATTTAACGCACTGGACCACAGAACTTTTCCGTACAGCTACTGCATTAGCCTGTAAATCTCTATTACTTGCGAGCATAAGCAGCAGCACCTTTCTAAAACGTTAGGCCTTTAGCCACGCAAGGCAATGACTTGCATCACGCAGTTTATTTAAAAGAAAGGTGTAACAGAGAATAGCGAACTACTTTACATATTTCTAGGCAAAAAGTAAATTAAGTTATAATTGAGTATGCCTGACTAAATGAATTTACATTCCAGAAGACTGTAATTCAAAACCAAACATATTAACATAACTTGTATATATTCTTGGGGTTAAGGCTGGTAGAAAAATATATTTCAAAGATACACATACAAGCTAAGATATCCTAATAACTCAAAGACTGCCTCTAACTGAAATATCCAAGAAGTATACAATAACGATTAATGCCACTAGTAACTGCAGGGCCAGATCAAGACATAAAATGTTTTCTCCACCCCTCCCTGTCATTACAAGGTAATGCAGCATCACAACACAATCTTCCTCTGGTAAAATCCAAGAGAAATGCATGGTAACCATCAAATTCTCCAACACTTCTACAGCCAAGCAAAGCAGATAACTGCTTGCAGTTATCCTAAACAGAGGATTACATCTTTGTAAATGAATGAGTGTTCCTCATACAACATCAATTAACAAGCAAAAACCATGATTTTGTTGACTGCTAGTCACTCTCCCTATTCCAGAGCTTCCATTTTTGTGAGCAAGAAGAGGCCACCATGAAGATGCTATTTCCAGCAAAACATGGCAAATTAGAAATAAGAGCATGAACGTGTCTTTGATACTGAACTAAATTGCTTCAAAGGTAGCCATCCTCTATCTCTCACTTCCAAAAAAGCCAAAACCAAACCAAAACAAACAAAACAACCCCAATCAACTAACGAAACCAACCCAAACCCCATAATCCATGAACGTGGAGTTGAGGAGCTACAAAAACCTGCACCTACTTTGCACCTTTTGTTCTATGACAGGTCTCCAATGATGACAACGTTGATATCTTTCCCTACTTTCCAGCAGGTGGAAGATCCTCCCTGTTCACCCACCACTAACATTCAACATGAAACAAGGCCCACACACAAAATGGGGGTGAGGGGAGACAAGCAGGAAGGGGAGGGGAGGGCTGCCTTGTTTGGGATGAAAAGAACTCTTAAGCCCTTCAGGTGTGCTGCGAATGTGCCATATTCTGGAACTTGTAACCTTTCAGTCTCCAGAAGAACCAGAATTGCTCCTTCTCTCCCAGGCTACACTTAATATCTTAGTGCAAGACAGTTAAAATGAAATATTCAGAGAAATGTAATCATTGAATGATACAGCAGGAAGGCAACGCTGACAAGCTGAGCTGACATTTAATGAACCGAAAATTTGGGGCTTTTTTATTTAAAGAATAAAGATCCTTCTTTTTTCATGAGGCTGTATTTTCCAGTAGTTAAGACACAGTTATTCTAAAAAAGAAAAGACTTCTCTGTATAATCATCACAGCAGCCCAGGCTTAAATAAATGCCGTAATGTCATTAAAATTATGGCTTAAAAATACTTTGCAAAGGAATCTTAGGTCAAAAGGTGAGGTGAGAAGACCACACTTGCATGCGGTTTTTCTGTAAGGTTTACTATGTTTTACCACCATGAGCAGCGTGACGTTCCTTTTCTCCCTCAAAAGCCACGACGTGTGGCCCCAGGAACACAGTGGCAGCCAAGGCTGAAGCTTCTTAAAACATTTTGTTCACTACGTTCTCCTGATCTGCCATCAGAAAGTAACAAGAAAGTTACTTTGCAAAGATAAATATATTTATCTCGTCTCTCTCTCTCCCTCCTTTTGCACATTCTAAAACCAAAAACTATGCTAATTTAATTACCACACCACAATGATATCCTTCACAGGCTATGACCACAATAAGCAAAGACTGCATTTTTTTTTGGAAAAAAACCCAAAATTTATTTTAGTTAATTTGTGCAGTGTAAGTTTTTCAGCAGATTAGTGTGATAACCATCATTTTTTTTAAAGAGTTTTATTTCATCTTTAGACTAACATAGATGGCACATACTCCTTCCCCTTTAGAGGCCTCTCAATGCACAAGAGCTGACACCAGTAAAAGCGTTCATCAAGACAAGAGGTAACGGGCACAAACTTGAACACAGGAAGTTCCATCTCAACATGAGGAAAAACTTCTTTGCTTTGAGGGTGGCAGAGCACTGGAACAGGCCACCCAGAGAGGTGGTGGAGTCTCCGTCTCTGGAGACATTCAAAACCCGCCTGGATGCGTTCCTGTGCAACCTGCTCTGGGTGACCCTGCTCTGGCAGGGGGGTTGGACTAGATGATCTCCAGAGGTCCCTTCCAACCCCTATCATTCTATGATTCTATGATCTCTGTCTTCAGCTGAAGCAATTAAAAGTTTGCAGTTGTTTCAACAATATATATTCAGATAGTCTAAACTCATAGAATCACAGAATCTTCATGGTTGGAGAGGACCTTTGAGATCATCAAGTCCAACCAAACAACCTACAATCTCTGCCACTAGAGCATGCCCTGAAGTGCCACATCTAGACATTTCTTAAACACCTCTAGGGATGGCGACTCAACCACCTCCCTGGGCAGGCTGTTCCAGTGCCTGACCACTCTTTCAATAAAGTAATTCCTCCTCATATCTAATCTAAACCTCCCCTGCTGCAACTTCAGACCATTTCCTCTGGTCCTGTCATTATTCACCTGGGAGAAGAGGCCAACCCCCACCTCTCTCCAACCTCCTTTCAGGTAGTTGTAGAGGGCAATGAGGTCTCCCCTCAGCCTCCTCTTCTCCAAGCTAAACATGCCCAGCTCCCTCAGCCTCTCCTCATATGCCCTGGTCTCCAGACCCCTCACCAGCCTGGTAGCTCTCCTCTGGACACGCTCCAGCACTTCAATGTCCCTCTTGTACAGGGGGGCCCAGAACTGGACACAGCACTCGAGGTGAGGCCTCACCAGTGCCGAGTACAGAGGCACGATCACTTCCCTACTCCTGCTGGCCATGCTATTCCTGATACAAGCCAGAATGCTGCTGGCCTTCTTGGCCACCTGGGCACACTGCTGGCTCATGTTAAGCTGGCCGTCCACCAGCATCCCCAGGTCCTTTTCTGCCGGGCAGCTTTCCAGCCACTCTTCCCCAAGCCTGTCGCGTTGCTTGGGGTTGTTGTGACCAAAATGCAGGACCCGGCACTTGGCCTTATTAAACCTCATACAGTTGGCCTTGGCCCATCGATCCAGCCTGTCCAGGTCCCTCTGTAGAGCCTTCCTACCCTCAAGCAGATCAACACTCCCACCTAGTTCGGTGTCATCTGCAAACTTACTGAGGGTGCGCTCAGTCCCCTCAACTCAGCCTAACTCTCAGTGCTTAGCTATGAGAGAGAGTTAAGAATCTGTTAAGAACAAACGGGAAGGCCCAGAGCAAATCTGCAAGTGAAGGACACACTGTATGGCCACAGTCAGATGGTCTCAAACACCTCTCCCTGGAGCTCACCCCTTCAGTAGTCTTCACACAACTCAGCCTTGGAATGCCTTACACATAAAGGGATGTTACTAGAAGAAAGTACTCATGAAGGTGACATCGTTTCATTTAAAATAAACATTAGTATTTTCTCAGTCCTTCTCACTCCTCTAGAATTCTGTGGTGGTTTGTCAGAAGTTCTCAGTTTCACAATTTTTAGGCTGATGAAAATGATAGATTGATAAAAAAAACCCAAAACACTCATTTAAAAATACTTTCAGTTGCCAAGATACAATGACTGAACTGTAGTAGGCTGATATGCTGAAGTACACCAAGATTTTCTCCTTTGCTTCTGAAGCAGTAGGAAAGGTAGAAACACCTTTATCATTTCACACAATTGGAAAAATGTGCAGATTTCAAGAAGCCTGCTGTTTATAGTAATTTTCTCTCTTTCTGTTTAAAAACAAGGCAGTCACGTGTAGAAATTGCATTAATGCAGCACAGAGGTCCTCACAGTAAAACACTCAAGCAGGATTTAGACCTTTATTTATAGAGAAGAGGACTAGAAATTCTGGTCCAGACCAAAATAGAAGAATAATCATCTCAAAATGGAGAACAGGAGTAGATAGAAGAAAAGTTGAAACTCCTGTCACCAGCCAAGAATACATACCAACTGTTAGAAGATGAAGATACAAAGAGAGGGTCACAAGCTAAGACTTCGTGACGGAAGCAAGAAAAAAAATCCCCCAGCAACATAGCTAAAATTAAAACGAACAAAAAAGTGAGACAGCTATGCTGTATGAGTGACGTAGAGACTGAACATGAGCTTGCCATGGATCTCAATAGTAGCTCTCAGGAAGACTACTAGGGTACTAGATGGGGCACAGGCAACTTACCTTCCAGGAGCCAGGACGTGAAAACTGTCCACTCACTTGGAAGAAAAAAAAAGAATTTTTTAAATTTTTTTTTTTTTTTTTTTTTTTTTTTTTAAACAATTCAGGCATTAAATGATCAGATAATCCCCATCATGGAACTCTGAAAATATTAGCACATGAAATCACGAAACTGGTGGAAGATTTTTATTTTTTTCAATAAATCTTTCTTACTGGAAGTGACAGGTGATGTAGAATTGGAAATACCATTACAAACCATGTGCAAAAAATGGTGAAGGGAAAGGAAATATGACGCAGGCTTCTCCAGACTGTTCCAGGCCCTCAGTCTGACCTCAAACAGGATGGAATGCAGAAAAGTGAGTTTTGGAGGAATGATGGATTACAAAAGAGGAATGGAAATTGGAATCAGGAATGTAGCATAGCACAGGAACGCCAAAGGCAATTTGTAATAAAAATGTTATCTTGACTCCTTAGACAAAGGTAATATAACAGGACTAATTCATTTAAATTTCAGTGGAACATTTAACATAGTACCACACTGAAAAGTATTAGATGGAGTTAAAAAAAAAAATTCAAGGATTAGAATAGTTACAAAAGTTACAAATGGTGACTACAATGATCCATGCCTAAAGACAAATTATCAGGATGGTAGTGACTCTCCCCGGTCAGTCCCATGGTCCCTGCTCTGCCCAGAGGAGTTAGAGATGAAATGTCCCGACGGCACAAAGCTGGGGGCTGTCGCCAGCTCCAGAGAATGAGCAACACGTTACTCAAAAGAACGAGACAACCTTGAAAATCAGACACGTTAAAATGAGATGAAATACAAGAGCACAAAGTGCAAGGGCTATTCAGAATTTAAAATTTAAAGTAAGAGCTCAAACCGAAGAAAGAAAACAAAAAAAGAATCGAGCACTTTCCGTCACAGTCATCACAGGATGACTGTTAGCCCCACTGTTCAGGCAGCCACGGAAGAGACAAATACAAAGCCTAAGCCCTCATGGGCAAGCCATCGCCGGTAAGAGCCGACAAGGATTCGTGGGACTAGCTTCACCTCTAGCTTCTCAGACCGAGTCACCATGAATTCAGATTGAGCACGTGCAGAGAAGAGTTACTAGCATGAAAAGTCCATTTTTTGAGAGAAAATGAAAAAAGCACAATGAAGCATCAGAGGGAATATGACAGCTTTCTTGTAAGCGTATCTGGGATAAACACAGGAGAGAGAGAAAAAACATTTAAGCTTAAAAACAATCTTTGAATAGGAAGAAATTAGTATAAACTCACCATGAAAATATGTGGAAAATAGAATAGAGAATAACCTCAAAACCAGCTCTTGTAAATAGGAACAATAAAGGCAAATCATCCTACCCTTTTGTAAAAATAGCTGAAATAATTGTGTAAAAACATTTATTTACAATAATTGTATAAAAACCAGATATGTTTGATACATCTCTTTGCCATACTCCAGAGACTGGGCTCAACCTAATCAGAACATTATACCCTGAAAGGATCAGCATTCAATTTGTAGTTAAAAACGACAACAAATGCTGGAACAGAACATTAATTAAGGAGTGAAAAAAATATGTTTAATCCATATTTGAACCTATGACACATCTTCAGTCACTTTAGTAAATGCAAGTATGCTAAAATTTAGTTTAAAATCTTTGAATATCATCAGTCTTTTCAGCTGTCTTCAAAGTCAAAGTGAATAAAAAAAAATGTTCCACAATGTTTTAATTCTAATATTTCTACTTCATACAGTAGCTCTATCGTCTTTTTTTAAAAATGGCTTCACGATAAAATCATATCTTGAGTATTCCATAAAGGCATATACAACACTCCATTGTTCCGAAATAATTTCTAAAAGAAAGTATACTAGAGATAAAAAGACAAAAGAGAAATACCAGAAAGCACATCAGAGAACAAAGCTTGATCTACAAGGATTAGAAATTATGCTTCTGTTTTCCACAAGAGTGTTTATGTTCCTTATGTTACAACAAACTCCTGTATTTCAGAGTTTTAGGAAATATTTCTGTGAATTACTGAAAGAAATCACTAATTTTACAGCAAGATATTAATTTTAGAATTCAGTATCTCATATTCCTCACATAGCACTGTTGCACAAAATGACAGTTTGATATTGGCAGCATTAAGAACATAAGTGGAGAAACTGTTACAAATATCTGAGCTTTCACTTTGAACACAATAAAACTAAATAAAATACAGAAATGGAAAACTGGTAGAACACGTTCCATGAATTCTAACTCTGAAGTACCCCACTTTGAATTCTCTGCATCCCTGAAAAGTTACCTTCTTAAAAGAAATCTGCCATCACAAACATATTCTGTACTTGGCCAAACTACTCAGAGAGACGGTCAAAAGCAAACTTTGATGGATACTAAAATTAAAGAGACAGAAATCAGGAAAATTACATTTGCTGAAATGGGCGCTGTCAGGCATCAGATGCGGATCCAATGTGCCTACAGAATTTATGAACCTTAGGACCAAACATGACTGATTTAAATATCAATAACTTCAGAAGTTGATTACTTAACCAGACTTCTGCTTCCAGAAACACTAGGACTTAATATTTCTAAAAAGCACTGAACTTTTAAAGCAATGAATAGAAAATAGCAACCCAAATAAGATGCAACACTGGGTTTCAGCACTGAACCAAAAAGGACCACTTTTTTCCCCCCTTCCTCTTCCTACCAGTTCCACTTTTATGGTAAGAAGGACTCTCTATCTTCCATGTCACAGAGTTGTCACATAGGCAAGATGATGACTTCCACTGACCTTTAAAAACCAGACCATTTCTTTTTCTTAAGTCTGCATTACAGTTTGTTCCACGTATTTTTACAGAATTGTTCCATTGACCATGCCATGAAATTATGCACATACGTGAGCTTTTACATCAAGCTAGTTCTGAATCAACTTATCTTTTGATTTGACTATCAACTTCTAGTACTTTAATAAGCCAAAAAGTAGAGGTAATGCTTTCCCGCTTTATCTCTAAACAATTTGAGATGGGAGACAAGTCCTTAGACTCGAATCTGGCTCTATGTCTTCAGTCACTGTAGTTTTCAAAAGCATGCAAAACACCATCAAAATGAAATCTACTATAAATTCTACCTATTATAATGACCCTCCATACAAGAAGGGAGTTTGATTAAGTCTTTAATAAGTACAGCATGCAATACACCTCTCATACTACTGAACTCACACTATTTTTACATATTAATTTAAAATATCAGCCACTACAAACAGTAAAACCTTTTAGTAGAGCAGATTTTTTTTTAAATAAATTTATGCCTTATTATATTTAACACTAAGCGTACATTTGGGACAATAGCATTCTTCCAAGCTTATAAGAACTTCTATATTAATTCATGAAAGTTGTCTTGAAAGTGGAACAAACATCTGCCATTCACAATACTAACTGTCTTAAAATTTATGGCAGCAATTAATTGCATTCTAACACTCAAACGAATCTCTCCTACTGAGTTGCATTTACGATTCTGCTACTGTCTCTGGGAAAACTTATGTTCTGGTTATGCTATCTGAACCATAATACTAATATTTTAAAGATCCTTGTAAGAAAGTCAAGCTGAAATCAAACTGGTAATTATTTTTAGAGGAACGTACTGGACTTTACAGACATCAAGGAACGAACAAAGTCTATTTGTTATAGTTATTTCATCATCGTAAATTAACTTTGTTTTTATATAACATTGCACACTTTTCTCCTCCTCTCTAAATTTAATTGTACTACTTTTGAATAAATGTGGATTTTGTATTCCATGTAGACAGAAAAATAAGTCTACAGGGATAACATATGAGAAAATGTGTTTCTTGTTAGTTATGCACCAAAATATACAGCTCAGATCTGGAAGTCTCTTGTGCTTACTGAAAATCCTTAAAATTTAACAATAAAGTTTCACAAACCAGAGTTGATGGAAATGCATCACTGATTTAGCAAAGAACCCATTGATTTAGTTCTGAATCCACCAAAGGGAAGACATGTGGCACTGATCAGTCATCCCCATCTCATCCCCATCATCACGCCAAGGCCAGCACTGCAGCCAGGTCACATGAAGGTACAAGCAAGGAGAAAGGAATGGCATCACCATTTGAGCTCTAAGTGCCAGACCATCTGCAAAAAAAGGTTCAACATTTGGTGACAGAACATACTTCTGCCGTCCAAAGAGACATCTCCAGTCTTCCTACTGGAAGTGCAATGAACTGTTGGGAAGTCTGTTGCAGGACACATGGGGGTACATATGTCAATAGCTGGACCATACCAACTTAAGCAATACAAACTAAGTAACACATTCACATTCCTGAAGGATTTTTATGAGTACTGCCAAAAAAGCTGCAAGTTGTCCATTTTCAGGCTTAATTCCCATCCTTGTCATTCAAAGAATGCAGTCTCATGAGCAATTTCCCTAAATTAAGAAATCCTCTCTTGACAGACATCCCTTGGCTGGACTTTACTGCACTTCTCTACCACCAAAGAATTATCCCATTTGAGCCTTAGCTAAGCTCCTGGGCACGCACACAAATTGCTACATCGCCTTAACTGAAGAAGTAAGCTGGAGCCACCATGCACACCAAAGAAAACAGCCTGGAGCTGGTAACACTGTGGGGACGCAGCAGCTTGTGTTAGCAGGAAATCAGGAGTTTGAAAAAGTAATTTAGAAGTCACAGAATTGCCTAGGTTGGAAGGGACCTTTCAAGTCATCTATTCCAGCCATCAGCCTAACTCTGACAAAAACCATCACTAAACCATACCTGTAAGCACTATGTCTACCCATCTTTTAAATACCTCCAGGGATGGTGCCCCAACCACTTCCCTGGGCAGCCTGTTCCAATGCTTGATAACCCTTTCAGTGCAAAACTTTTTCCTAATCCAGTCTAAACCTCCCCTGGCGCAACTTGAGGCCATTTCCTCTTGTCCTATCACCTGTTACTTGGGAGAAGAAACCAACCACCACCTTGCTACGAACCTCCTTCCAGGTAGTTGTAGAGAGCGATAAGGTCTCCTCTCAGCCTCCACTTCTCCAGGCTGAACAACCCCAGCTCCCTCAGACCCTCCTCATAAGACTTGTTCTCCAGACCCCTCACCAGCTTCGTTGCCCTTCTCTGGACCCGCTCCAGCACCTCAAGGTCTTTCCTGTAGTGAGGGGCACAAAACTGGATACTGTACTCAAGGTGGGGACTCACCAGTGCTGAGTACAGGGGGACGATCACTTCCCCCAGATGAGAGAAAAGGAAGAAAAAACAGGTTTAAGCCAAGGAATCTCTTATCGCTACTTAATTAAAACAAAAATGCCACCAAACTTTTGCTGACAGATCTATTCCTTACAGGTACTCCCTATGGGCTAACATGCTGGTCCTATTGCCATCTCACTAAAGGTCTCCATTAAAAAAAATAATCTAGATAGGTAGCGTAAGAGATAAGGGAAATACTTATCTCCCACAAAAAAACAATAGTTTCTGAAGCAGTTTCAGAGAATGCATGGGTCACGTATGGCAGATGGCATTTGTTCGGTTAAGAATAATCAGTATGAAAGTCAAGATTTCTAGGATGATGAGAAATGTTTTCTATTTCAATTGCAAGTGTTTTCACATTGTGCCAGGAGCCACTCATTGATCACAGCTGGAAGAACCCCAAACACCACTTACCCAGAAAGTGCACAACTCCAGAACGTCAATAAAGGCAGCTGAAGACAGCCTTAACAGCAGAGAAAAAGTTAGGAAAAGCAAGAAAATCAGGAACAATCACAGATCGGCTGCCAACATGGAAAATGGATTTTAAACATGTGCATTCACATTGACACATCTTATTCTAGATTAAACAAAATCATCCTCTTAAAACTTTTCAGTAGAAAAATTCTTTCTAAAAAGATCCTAAATAAGAAAAACTGCTGAGTAGGAAGACATTCGTGTTCTCCACATTGCTAGGGATCTTTTTCTATTCGAAACAGTAATCCAAGATGGAACCACTTGAGATAGGAGAAGGAGGATTTAAATTGCTCTAAGTAAGTACTTTCTCAAGTTTTGTAACTGTGATAATGCAGTCACATACGGCTGTTGCAAACAGACCAGTTTGTAAGAACAGCCAGTTTGACCTTCTGCACAAGCCACTGAATTTAAAACCACAAACTATATTACTTTGAGATAACACTTGCAGCACCTCACACGTATTTTTTTCCAAGACTGTGAAAGATCATATATAATAGGAAGAAAACTCAAGAAAGTAATTTTTCCTACTGCATCTGCAGAAGTTATCCCACTGTATCACTGCGTAGATACTGTTTTGATTTGTCTCAAACGGGAGAAGATCCTATGACTTATTCCTACTCTAGTAGGGAAAAAAACTCTGAAATGCTTTTACAAGCACTTTTTACAGTGCTTCCATGCTTGAACAGTACAGCTTTTTATAGTGCAGTAACTTCTTATCATGCATTCAATAGATTCTGTTCCTGTAGCCATTTACAGAAATGTGGGTAAGATTCTTTTTATCTATCATTTTCAACTGCTCTGAGGAAAAACATAAAAAAGCATATGCAAGTTTATGCTAACACAGAAAAGCAGAGTTTGAGAGATCATTATGGATAAAAGGTAATCTTTCATTTCAGTCTAGTGTGCAACTATCGCTTATGCTTTGTCTAACATGAAATTTTCCTTATAAAGTAAGGAGATTTGAATGATTTGTTTTTAAAAGGACAAAGCAGCTCAGGGTATTCAGTGGTCAATAATCAGGACACGACAAGAAGCATGATAAAAAGTTCACACTGTGTTGCACAAGCAAGCTGCTTTCAAGGACATAATCATAATACATTTTCTATCCATTTAGCAGTTCCCAGAAGATAACTGACATAATTTATTATCTTATTTATCTACTTTGCTGTTTAGAACATCAGTAGGTTTCAGTACTTAGTACAGCTACGGGAAATATAATAAGGCAGCTACAGGCCATCAGTGCGAAGAGATCAATATTTTAGCTAGGATAAAACTGGAATGTTCAGTAATCAGAACCACATATTACACAGGGCCAGTCCACCAGTAAATATTTCCTCTTAATATATTTTATACCTACCTTTAATACAAGCTTATGCAAAACAGATTATTAACTTTAGAATCCATCTGCTCACTTATTTACACTGCTTTAATCAAATTTTTCTTTTGGTAAGTCCCACTCTCACTGCTTGAAATAAAATGTATGTGAAGAAAAAGCCATACTTTTAAAAAATATAATTCACCCAGTAAACCAATTTCAAAAAAAAAAAAAAAAAAAAAGGGAAGTATTTCTCTTCCTTTGGGGAAAAAATTGCTGAAGGTGACAGCAGGTATTTTCCATTAAAAAAATCTTGACTTTGAATATTCAAATCGAAAATGCAAGCACAATTCCCAAAGCAGAAATAAATTCCTTTTCCATGAACATTTGCTCAATCTAGTTTTACTTGTTCAGGGTTTCATGGATTGCTCATTTGCAAGGACTGTGGTTCAGACAAACTCAATTTTTTCTTTCTTGATATTTGGCGCTATTAAGCCCTTCACTTGCAAAATTATAACACTTAGATTTTTCAAAGGTGACACCATGAGTTTGTTTTCTGGTATGGGATTTTCAAAATCATCATAAGGACATCAACACTCGGGACAGTTAGCGTGCTTCTCAATTGTTTGGGTGGTTTGAGAAATGAATTTAATGTTAAAGGGAATCAGACATGAGACTCCTTTCTAACCTTCTGAAAAATCTTATCTGGAAGATTACTGCATTTCTACAACAATAAGAGATAGAGGCAAATAAAATGAATCTAAGAATGACATTTTTCTTTCAAAGGTGAATGAGGAGTAAAAAAACCCAAACTACTTACAATTTCAAAACTACCTAACACAAAACAATTTTCCTCATTACCACTTTCTAGCTTCAGGGGCACTGTGCACCTCTCGCCATAAGCGATTATTACTGATGTAAGCCGAGACACAGGACCATAGTGGTGAGCAGTTTACTGACCAGCAGGTACCTACACGACAGTTATGAGTGCTGCCATCTGGATTATTATAAAGTCGTTTTACTCCAAAGCATTAGCATGAAATTTCAGATCAGATCCTGTAAAAAATGGCAATTATGTCACTTCCACATTTAAAAGGGACAACGATTCACCAAAGATTTTGTCTAAAGATCTCCTATAGCAGAGTTTTAACAGCTGTGCAGCAAACTGCTTCGTTAGTGGGTTTGCCCATTCCCCCTAAATAAGCCAGCAGACAGTCGCTGTTTGACATGTTATTTTTCAGCTTCAGTTTTTTACTTAGAAGATGTAGGCACAATTTGTAACACAGTACAAGTATCAACTACGTACACGGTAGATATATTATACAGATCTCTTTTATGCTTCCAAATATTCTACAGCACAAGTAGCAGGTATTCTGCAGAGAGCAGGACTATATATTACAGATTTAGCACATTTCTTACCTGACGTGCAGAATAAGAGAGACTTTCAAAGAGGGGACAAAGCAAACCAGAAGAGCAGAGAAGCACACAAGGAAGCCAAGGAAAACCATTATCTCTTGGCTGGCTCTGCACACAAAGTGGGGTTATTTTGAGCAGGAGGTAAACATTAGGAGCTCTGAATCAAATGCTGGAGAAGCATTACCTCCTTCTCCACTACAGGAGTAACCTCGGATAACTGGCCTGCCCAGGAGAAAAGTAAGCTTGTGATCTTCCTTATGGTCACCTGTACCCTCCCTCCAAGACGTGCTCCAGCAATTTTCACTTAGACACACACAAAATGCACCAGCTCCTTGCTAAATATTTACTTCCCAAGAAATCTTCATACTTTTTACATGCCCTCAGCTACCGTATCCCCACCACAAAGAGGTGGTGTGGCACTGGACTGCAACACCAGTCATACTTCAAATGGCACAACATAACAGCATCAGTCTTTCCTCTCAAATATCTTGGATTCCTTGTTATTTTTGCTCTTTCCAGAACCACCTTTCAGAGTCTCACCACAATAAGCTTACCTTCAGAAGCAGCCACATCTCATTAATGTATTTGCACTCAATTCTTGTTGAGAAATTTTGTTTCAGGTTAAAAGTTCCTTGCATAAAACATTCATACGACCTTCTGACATAAAAAAAAGCTTAGAAGACAGAAGTTTGACTAAGCAGCAAGAAACCAATACTGGTATTTATTATCTACCTTACCTTACTTTCTACATAAAGGCTGCAGATGACAAAGATATGCTGGCAGGGATCAGATATATTCATATATCTAATGCTGCGAGTTCTGTAAGTGACATGGGCCCTGCCTTGCAACCACCAGATTATCCAGGGCAGGACACTGCCAGAAGTCCTAAAAATGTTTTAGAGATGCTATAAAACTTTCCTTTTGTTAAGCCTTGTGAAAGCCTCCGACATGTGCATCTTACCACTACAATGGCCAAAAAAGCCAAGGAGATCACTAGGTAAGGTAACAGTTATATCAAGCAATATTTTCTATTGAAATACCCACAATCTTCACATTTTCCCCATACAAAATAAGCTTTGCCCATCTTCCCAAATCATGTTAAGCTAATTAACCATAGTTTCTCCATTCATCTTTCTCTTTAAAATATATTTTCAGCATCCTGCTATATATGCATGCAGTTGCATTTGATCTAATTGTATTAGTCACCACGGTCAGCTTGACCCTAAACCTATCATCAAACTGCTCAGCAGTTTCCCAAATCTGATGGAAAGAGCTTTTTGAGGAAACAGTGATATATAACAGTCCCACTATTTCATTTTCCTGGACTTGCAGCAATGGAAAAAAAAAAATAAAATAAAAAAAATCAAACTTATATTACTTAGATGAACTGATCTGACTAAGCTCATCAGGGCTTAACAGATGATTTGAGCAAGGGAAGCCAACCACTGTCTAGTTTTTAAAAAAATGATGTGAATACTCCAATTAAGGCAAAACTTGGGAGCACCACATATAAGACACAAGTGGAAACAAGGAGAAACATAATCCTCATTTTTAAAAAGAGAAAAAAGGAAGACTGCCCATGGCAGAGGGGTTGGAACTAGATGATCTTCAAGGTCCCTTCCAACCCAAACCACTCTGTGATTCTATTAAGTGCTCTCATTTATGTCCCTAGCACTTTCGCACTGTATGAAAGAAGACTACTCTTAGCTGAGTAGTCAGAGTAAAAAAAAAAAAAAAAAAAAAAAAAAACAACTTAAAAACCTCAGTAAAATCTAGTCATAATGCAGTAATAGAAGAAAATACTTAATACTTCATTGCAAGACTGGAACAAATATAACTGGATTATTATTAACGATGAACACTCATCAATATCCCCTTACCAAACGTAATTGCATTAAGCGGGTCCCAGGCACCCACACACCTGGGTGTTGAACACAAATGAGAGCTGAGGAACAACTCTCTGCCACCGTAATAAACTTTACCAACGAACAACGCTGAGGCATATAGTTATGTTCACACGTGCGTTGCTACATCCTTAAGGCAGAAAGAGAAAACAGCACACTACAATAAAAAAAAAGAGATATTACAAAATTTCTCTCCGTAGCTGGGCAGATGGTACACTGGAACTACAGCTTATTCCAACACTCATAACTGTCTCCATTACCTTGTGCTTCCCCAACTGTCTTTTGTGTCCACCTGTCTTCTCGCCTTAAACTGGCAACTCTGCCACAGCACACATGCGGAATGTTAAGTGTCTTGTGCAATGAAGTCCCAACCTTTACTTAAGAGATTTTTATAATCTACACTAAACAAAATATAAATTGCATTTAGTCAGGACTGTGCGTGGATTATTTAAACATCCACATCCATTATTAACATCTACAAATCATATGTTATATTTTTCTTGATTTAGTTAGTAAAGGAAATGGATTTTTAGCTTTCCCTTGCCTTCAAATGCAAGATTTTTACATTACATTGCAGAAAAGGAACTGCTAATCTACAGAATTCAAGATAGATGCTCTCTCCTTTTTATTATCTTGCCCCTCTCCTTCCTCCAATGTTACTTAGTGTTCAGCTTGCCTCATTCCATAAACCTCAAGGATTAGTGTTGGTCCGCTGACCAAAACTCAGGAACCAGCAACTTAGATGCATTTTGGAGCTGAAACGCTTCACTAGATTCTACGGGACCCAGCTGAAAGTATTCAGAGACAGAAGATTCCCATTGCTCATAAGACATATAAAAATTTCCATTGCTACAGTAATGGAAGGCACAGCGAAATACGAGGCGCTTATTTTTATCCTGCTGCTTCCCCATTGTCGGTGTTGTGATTACAGTAAGTGCTCCTCATCCACAGTTTCTCCAGTGTTATTTGTCAGTAGCTGGAGCCTGCAAAGGAAATTCTCATTTGCTGTGCCACCAAGTGAGCATCACCGTGCAGGAGCACGTCTCCTTGTGTCCCAACCTTCTCCTTTACAGTGTGCAAGTCCTCATTAGTTGTGTCCTGGACGCTGTACTGTAGAAGAAAATGCAACATCAAACGCAGAATCTTTATGCCCAGATCAGAGGCAGTCTTATTGCTGGGCCATTACCAAATCGCTCCGCTAAAATATCACTCTACATTAGTGAAATACATGGCTAAGACAAGATGAAAGCAAGCAATAAATCTGATAGAAAGCATTTGATCAGTTGTTTTAATAAGCAGATAAAAAGGAAACTGCATGTGTTAAGGCTTTATACCGGTCTCTTTTTTCCAAATGCAAACTGTTAACCTCTAACAGGCAAGCTTTATGCTTAAAAACCCATTACTGTCTTTGCCTGTGCATCGTCTAATGCTGCTAGTGATAGGGGGGCTATTTACTCTAATACCTTACATTCCTTTCAAATTATATCCGTAAAGCAATTTTTATTCTGATTGTAAATTTAATACCCTACTATTCTCCTTCTCTGTAAATTCTTCTTAAAGCAATAAATACTTCAGAAATACCAAAGCTTAAACCCTGTAGGATATTATTTCTTCTGAAGCCTCCAGAGATGTGTTTCCTAAATAAATAGAAATTTCAATAAAGCTTTACGTCAGCCCAAAATGTTTCTGAAAAATAACGTATTCACAAAGGCAGAAATGCAAATTTCACCAAACGGAGGTTACGTAACGCAGTAAATAAAAAGCACAGAAGACAAATAGTGAGCTCTGAGAATAAAAGCCATCTGAAAATAAACAAACAAAAAGCATTAAACCAAACAGGCATCTTCTGAAATTCCTTTTCGTTCTCTAAAACATTTTCATTCCCAAAACATTTCATGCATTTGCTTGTTTACTACTTCTACGTACACTACTTATAGCGCTATTGAGTCTTCTCATGCATGACTTTTTTTTTTTTTCCCCCTCAAACAAGAGTTTATCCCAGTGAAACTGGGAAAAGACACAATGTGAATGGAGAGATGAAAACCAACAAGGAAATAAGAGATTTAATATAAGGCTAATCAGAAAGGGAATAAAGGTAAGATGAAAGACCACAGAGCAGTAGAGCTGTGTTTTGAATCACAGCATCAGCTCATTAGAGACCAAATCTACTTCCACAGGCAGAAAACATGGCAAGAAGAAACAAGGAAAAAAAAACCCACAACATTTTTTAAAAGCAACACAGGAATGTAAAGCTAAAACGTAAAGCAATTTTTACTGAAAGAATTTCCATTTTTATACGCAGGAAGGTTATAAAATAAATGCTAGGCTAAAGGTAAACAAATGAGCTCTTTAGAGGCACACAAAAGGTTCAAGGCACATCAGCTATGACAGGAATACACTGAGTACAAGGTGACACACCAGCGGAGATAAACAGAAAACAGAAAGTTAAATATTTCTACATTAATTGTCACCACAAAGATTCATAATCTGTTAAAAGCAGATTTGAGTATTTGTCTCTGTGTGTACAGCCAATGAAAAAAATCCTTGCTTGTTTATAGCAACTCCATTGATCACTTTTATATGGTTTTGATAGTCTGAGACAAGCTTCCAATTTTGGAAAATTTTGATATAACTATGATAGTCATTCAGAAATAATACAAAAAAAAAAGCCAAACAAAAGAAGGAACACTAAGGTAAAAAAAATTAAGGGGGATTATTTAGCATAATTTTAACAAAATATAGTTTGCCATTATTAAACTACTAAAAAGTATTTTCAGGGAAAAAAAAGTAAAATTTGAGGAGAAAAATCAGTGATATGACATTGAATAAACATGTAAGAAACAAAAAATAGTCCACAATTCCTACAAAGTTTGGGATTAAGTATATTACACTATTTGGTGGCTATATGAAATAAAGATTTATTTATTTATTATGAGAACTAACTGATTATAACTGTCCTACTGAATGTACATCTCTCAGGTTTTTGGTTTTTTTTATTGCCGTCCTTGGCCATTAATGGTCAATAACGTCTGATATGAAACAGACATCAAGAAATCTCATTTCCTTTCCCCCAAGCGCTCCAGAAAGCGGACAGGAAAAGCAGTCTACATTCCTGTTATAACACACTAAAGAAATAAGACCCAAGTAACAACAGAATTAAAAGCTATCAGTTTGCACTTCAGGAAAGCAGGTTTTTTTGGGAACTGCAAATAATACCCACAGTCAAATTTGGCCTGAGGCCCCTGAAGACGGCATTTCATTCTCGCCAAGGAAGAGGTCCCTCTGGACCTATGCTTCCCAGGTGCAGAGCATCAGTGTCATGTGCTCTGGCACCTACTGCCTTGGATACTCTGAGCATGGATAATTAAAGCTCCAACAGGGCAGGCTGAGAACCTAGAGACCACCTGACTGTGATCAGCTTCATTAGGAAAGAGGGTCTGCCAACAAGTGTGAAATTCTTAAGAATATATATCTCAGCAAAACCAAACTTGTAGGATGATAGAGCTTCTTGAATAAATAACCATTACACGAAAATTTACTGGGAACCCTACAAGGAGCAGAAACAGGTATCCATATGAGAAAGAGAAATCACGCAAGTCAGCTAACAGGTCTGAAGCCAAACTGATTCCCAGGACTGGACATAAAGACAGAGTAAGAACAGTATTGGTGGAGTCGTTACACAGGAAGAATGAAGGATTACAGATTATCTGAACGTGCTTTCAGAACGATACCGCACAGTAACAAACGGAGCCCTAAGAAAAATAGAGCAACTATCACCAGGTGGACTTGATGGGATGAAAGCATCTGGAACAACATTTGGTGGAAACAGTAACAGAAGACATAAAAATATAAAATAGGACAAAATTCAGTGGGGGTTGACCAAAGGTGCCAGGCTAAACCAACATTCTTCAGTTACAAAAGAAAAGGTTTTAAGAAAAGAAATGCAGAAAAACCTGTTCTTCAATAAAGCTTTTGATACTGTGCCACATGGAAAATTACTACTCATGTCGAAGAAGAGACACTGATGTAATTTAGCTATGAGTAACCTATCTACACTGAAGATAGCAGATGGTGTTTCTGCAAGTTTAAGTGCAGGACTGCAGAGGAGCTTACGTGTCCCTTAAGCACAGTCTAAACGGCCCATAGGCAGCACAAGCGAGCGATAACCTAAGGAGCCCATGAATGAACCTCCCAAAACACCACCAGCAGCTGCCACCGTGTGATTTGAGACTCCCTCAGCATAACAGAAAAGAAAGGAAAAAGCCAAAAATCGTCCATGGAAAGGTAAGGAGGTACAAACAGCTGGAGGGAGGAAGGAAATGCTGACATAAAATGAAGTCCTACCAGCTTCTTTGTAGTAGAAAAGAACAAAAACATGGAAAAATGTGAAAGGCGACAAGCGCAAAGGAGCTGCAAATGCACCTAAAGGAGCTGAATCTTCCTGGTTGGTCGATGGCCATCGCCAGGCTCTCAGCTGCTCTCAGGATTATCTGTCTCTGGCTCCAGATTACCAGCCTCCAGTCCAGCTCAGCGAGCTCCTACCAACAGGCTCCACACCGCATGGTGTTCAAATAACATCAGTCTTGGCACTGCTATTTTCAGAATTCTCATTAATTACTTTCACACAAAGACTACGTTAATGATATTTCTGGAGGAAAAAGAACAGGGAGGCAATCACAGCCTGGAAAGCCCAAGAAAGAACACAACGGAAGAAACGCTGCAGGCTGAGTGGGCTGACCCCCCTCGTATGTTGATAAAGAGTTAAGTTATACAAAAGGGCGAAGGACATTTTCCAGAAAGTAGGAAGGTTGTTAATAGGATCTTCCAAGGATTTCAACTAGGATTTCTACTGCTTCACACACTCCCAAGGAATTCTGAAGCAAGAGTGAATAGGTTAGAAAAATCTGTAGACAAAAAACTTACTGAAAAGGATCACAGTTATACTGAGCAACTTGATAATAAAATGATGTACTGAATTACAAACCAAAGTAACAGAAAAACGGCTATACATCAGTATCCACACACTTATGAGTTCTGTATTAGCTATATCACCCACTTAAAGTTCTCAAAAATCACTGCGCATAATTTTTCAAACATGAGCTAACCACTTAAGTGCAATCAAAACGGCAAATACATCAAGAACAAAACAGAAAACTAAACATTATATATTCATGAAACACACTACATTCTGGTAGCTACATCTGCTCTGATCATCTTGCTTCATACAGAACAAAGCAGCAGAGATAATCAGAGGTATGGAGCGGCTTCAGTACAGAGCAACCACAAGCAAATCCTACGTGTTAAATAGACCACAGGGATGAGGGTGTGTAATATAATAAACCTTCTAGAGAACTCTCCTTCACACAACATAGAATCAAATCATATGCACCTAAAATATTGACAGTAAATACAAAATTTAAGTTATTTAGATTTAAGATTAAAGTCTGCACTTCAGTATAGATATAAAGAAAGAGGTAGATATAAATTACATCTTCAAAAAAAAAAGATTAAGCTGCAAACCAGAACAGATTTTTAATCATTAGAGAAGTATGGCTTCCCAGACAACAGTTCCGGTAAGAAGCCTAAGCCTGTCCTAAAATGGAACTGGGAGGAGGCGGGGGGGGAAGGAAAAAAAAAAGGGGGGGGGGAAGAAAAAAGAGAGCGAGATGAAGAGATGATGGTGCTTCTACAGACATTCATAGGAACCTGAATCCTGAAACCCAGGAGTGCATTCCAAGACTTTGTGTTCCTAAAAAAAAAAAATTTCCAAGATGACAAAACTCCTTTAGATTTCAACAGTTCATAGAATGGTTCGGGTTGGAAGGGACCTTAAAGATCATCTTGTTCAAACCCCCTGCCCTGGGCAGGGACACCTCCCACTAGACCAGGCTGCTCAAAGCCCCATCCAGCCTGGCCTTGAACATTTCCATGGAAGTGGCATCCCCAACTTCTCTTGACACCTTTTTTCATAAAGAAAATGCTGCGAATCCCAAATGCAAACATAATCCCCAATACAAATACAAGGAAGGAGTTAAAGGAAAAACTGAGATGAAGGAGAAAATTTCGAAGGAGTGTATAGTGGTGAATACTCTGGTGGCGTACAAGCTTCAATGTGACCTTGCAGAGTAGAAATAATAGTTACGTTCAGGAAGAGAGATAAGGATACGAAGACTTGACAAACCCAATATTATTTCAACATAGATCTGATACTAGAATCTTCCTGCCTTCTAGCTGTATTCCAGAAATACACTTTTTTGTACAGTAAATTTAATCTGTAGAACTATTAAATTCAAATTATTTTACAAACGGCATCAGACAACTAATAACATTTAAAATTTTGCATCTGTCCAGAAACAGAGATTTAATTTCTTCCTTCCCTCTAGTGACGTACCTACACTTCAAGAAGTAACAGAGAAATGACATCATGTGCCTTATCCTCCCTGTAAAAGCTGCAGCAGATTTTCATGTTAGAGAAGACCTTAAAGAGTTCTCCTAATCCTTAATACTGCAATTGCCATGCAGTCTGAAGGCGTTGGCTGCAGAAACTTCCCCTGGTTTGTCCCCATCACCAGCCCTGACAGACAGTCCTGAGAAAGAGGCCAAACACTTGAGCCAACTTGATAGCTTTACTCGATCCCAACAAACCCCCAAGTAGAATACTGAAAAATAACTGCTTAGCTCCCAGAATCCCATTACTGGCCAACCTTGCAGACGATCCCCGTTTGGCTGATACCTCCGGGCAGTGTCAGCTCCACACTTGGAAAGCCACACACGCACCTGGAGAAGCAGCAACTTTTCATATTGGTACAGAAGCTTAAATTCCATTAAATACACTGGTGCAGACTGTTCAAGGTTAACTATACACTGCAAGCCCCACTTTTGGATGCACAGACTGGGGCTGGGCATGCTGCAAAATCATTTTTCTCTCATGATCCCAGTCTTTTGTTTTAAGAGCTTACCATTTTTTATGTCCCCAATGGAAGCACAGAATCTCAACTGAATATCTAATAGGAGCTTTGGCTATTCAGATTTTACATCTGAAGCTTTCATAAGCAAATTAGAGCAAACAATTATAAATCCTTGTCTCCTTTAAATTAGAAGTCACATTACAGTGCCATCTCAATATCAAAAATGAGAACTGCATTATGAACTGCATAAACATGCAGTGAAAAAACACCGACCTTGTAAGAGAGAACAACAGTACATTTAAAAGTCACTGTGTCCCACTGTTTGAAGTAATCTCATAAGGCAAGGGCTAATGAGAGCTGTAAGTCATGAAAAGGTCCCAAAAAGCCTGTCCAAGCACAGCGCGCTCCTCCATTTGCAGAGAAAGGCAAACCTGGTCCTGGGGAACGCAGTTACAACACTGACCCAAAGTTGGTAATGGTCACTGTTGGTTTCAGTGCAAAAAAGACATTACCAAGTGTATGCTGTTAATTATTAATACTGGGACATCTCTCCATCCTGAATGCCTGCCTTAATCACCACCAGGACTATACTGATTGGGTCAGAGCAAACAGAGTTTAACACTTACTGACCTAAAAACTGTTCACCAGAAGTACGCCCACGCACATTTGTGGGTACACATACACGCATATTCATCTAATTTATACTCTACTAAGAATGAAAGTAAATTGAAATAGTAGATCACAAGCATTTTGTGCTGAATAAACATCCCTGATAATCAGTAATAAGTTGAGAGAAAAGTTACCCAACAAAAAAAACATGTACTAAAAAAGGCATCATTTAAACTAAGCCCAGAAATACACTGTCAGCGTTACAGGGTGTGTCTCCAGTGCTGTTTCAGTTTGCGTGAAAGGCTGCTTTTGAAATTATTCTCCTGATTATTCCTACCCACCATGTTTTGTTGGGCACACTAAAGCAGTCTCAGAGCACATTAAATGGGTTCCTTTTGGATGAAACAAGACTTGTAGATGCAGCCAGGAGTGAACCCTACATGCTCTGACTGCTTACGGGCAGTCAGTCTACAGGAATAGACGAGATCAGCTCAAAAGTAAAACCCCATGTGCATAGCGTAGACGTGGGGTTTACCCTGCAGACTCACTCCTACTGCATTACACTACTTGCCTCTGCAGCCACAGACGCAGATAATTCTGTACTTCCACTCTATCAAGAAGAACAGACGCCAACAGATTTCACAGATTTTAAGTGTCTTGCCAGTTCATACGTCCCCACTTCTCCCCTCACAGCACCAGCTTGGTACACAGTCTTTTACAGAACACAACCTGTCTATGTGCTGTCACATACGGGAGAAAGTGTTAACATACTGATCTATATTTTGGTGGAAACAGTCATTTAAGGGCTAGAGATCACTGACAGCATCACGCAGTATTTGCTAACTAAATTCATGTTCACACCAAAAAAAGCCTTGCAACCTGCTGACAAAGATTCTTCTTCCAACTGCAACATTAGCTCCCATGAAACTAATCCATAATCACTTGGCTGATCACAAAATTCACCCTATGTACAAGAATTAGGTCTGCTGAACCCACTAATAGATTTAGTGCACACTAAATAAAATAGGATCACAGGATTTTTGAGAAACAAAGGCAATACACTAGAGATGGAATTTATTCATACATGAATGAGACACATCTGTGTTACCAGGGGGCCCTGCCAGGAAGGCTGATAATGATATATCTAGAATTAAACAAACTATGTTAGGACATGCCCTTATTAGATCTCAATTAAGCAGGTTCCTGACATGGTAAATAATTCCCAAGAAAATAAAGCACTCCTGGAATAGGTAAAGAATGAATGCTCCAAAATGTTCTAGGGATCGGACGCTTAAAGGCGTCTCTTTTCCTAATGCAAAGAGAGAAGAGCATTTCAGATTATTAAAACTCCTGGTATGTTTTCCATGGGTGCAGTGTGCCTTTGTCAGACTCCTACTCTTCCATTTATATTTTGTTTATATAAAATGTGTCATAGAGTCAGTCAGAAAAAATAATTCAATTTAAATACTTTAAAGCTTAATCTGATTACATATGAGCTTCCTGTAATGAGGAACAGCAGGTAAGTACTGACCTCCAGAACCTACTTGTACAATCAGCGACTCACTATCCTGTACACTAAACATACTTCTGTTAAAGTTTATAAAATGCACGGCAACTTTATAACCTTGCAGAGACTGAAAGATGTGCCCCTTCAGTGAAAATGCGTGGCACTATTTAAAACCGAAGGCACTAGTTCAGACCTCTCAGCAGACTTCTTCCCTGGTGAACAAGGCCAACAACATCTGCAAGAACTGATGCTTCTTGCACAAGGGACACTCAAGAGGCCAGAGCACTTGGTGAGGGCTGAGCTGGCTTCCCACCAGCTCCCACAGAGCTGCAGGGTCACACCACACTCTCTCCCCCGTCCTCCACCATCCCAAGGGACTTGGCCTGCACACGGTGATGGGGTGACCTACAACACGGACAGAGCAGAAGGCATGCAAAATTTAGCTGCAGAGAAAGACGAGGTGGAAATCAGCCAGGTAGGTCTCATTCCACGTGCAAGATGTGGGTAACTTTGACACTTCAGTACTGCAGCCAATCTTCAGACCCCTTTTTAAGCCAAGAGGACAATCACTGCATGATCGGCGTGCGGATTGAGGGTAAGAATGGCAAGTTTTCTGCTGTTGTTTCTAAGAAAGCGAAACACAAAGTATGTAGACAATCAACAAACTGAGTAAAATACTTGAACTATGCATCAGGTCTTGACTAATAAAAAGATGCCTTAGCTTTTATAACATGTACGTCTACATCAGTACAAATCATTTATTTCCTCTTGACAAAAATAAACAGCAAGAAAAAGATAACATATTTTTCGTTTAAACACATTAAAAGCTCCACGCTGAAGAGTGAAATCTAAGAATGTAAACCAGAAGGTGCACGGTTTTTCTTTACGTTTAAAACCTTCTTAAATATCAATAACTCCTATTCAAAACAATTTGCATTGTCATCACATTTTCATCAAATTAAGAAAGCATCGTAATTAATTTTCAGTTTAGTTTTGTACAGTTAAATTTCCAACTATTTTATTTAATATCAGGTAAATTATCAATATTTATGAGTGGAAAAGGCCCCAGATTAAATACATATTATACCACTCAGGCAGCAACTTGCTTACAATGACACTGGCACAGGGGATGCAAACTAATATTTGCTTTCATTTACATAAAAGGTTATTCAGCTGCTTCTTAAATACAGCTACAGGCAATTTAAATAAACTGTCTCATCCATACAGTTCACTACTGAGGAGGGGAAAAGGTTTAAAAACCAGAATAGCATTTTAACATGGCAGTTCTTGGTCTGCAGTGAACTTCAGGGCCAGGGGATTTCTCTAAGGACCCACTCTGGCTCTATCACTTACATTCTATGAAAATAAAAGCATCATTTAAAGGAACAGCGATTGCACTGGGAGCTCTGAAAGTAAGATCAAACCTGATTCTATGTAGCAGCTCCAAGTAACCCTCTAAACCACTAAAGTGCCACTCGAAAAAACCCTCAGAACAAGTACAGGAGCACTTATAAAGCAAAATTTGCCTTCAAAGTTAAGCACAGTATAAGGCTCTTGACTTGGTTCTTAGTTTGCTGACTCAACATGGGGAGAGGTAAGGCAATGGCAAGTCAAAGTCTGAGTATTCTGCTGAATTAGCACATCACTGACCTGGACATCAACACCTTCAGTTGTCTTTGAATAAGGCAATTTTTTTCTTCTAGTTGTTATATGGAAAAAAGGAAAGCGAGGCAGAGTAAGTTATGCTGTTTAAGACCAACAAAGGGAAGATTCACCATGAGCAGAGTGAAAAATGTCTTCAGTCCCATATTTTAGTGCTAAGTCATTCCTTCAAGTAAATAAGTCAGCAAAGTTAATGTCACAGATTTGATCATGAGTACTTGGTTTTCCCAACCACCCTTTTACAGAGCCAAGTGCGACACTAGGAAGTGCACGTGCTGTACAGAACAAGCAAATCATTCACTTGGTGCTGAAATCCATATAATCGCAGGAATCCAAAGAAAATCCCTTCTTTCTTTTATTTTTCGGTTACCTTAAAGATCCTTTTACTTAACCAGCTTCAAAACAACTTTGGAATTTAACTATTCATATCATTCCTTAACATCTTTGAAAGATCAGACATATGCTCTGTTGGTGTTTCCCTAATGAAAAGCTCTACAAGAATACAACATTTCCAACTCTATTTCAGGGGCAGTCCGTAGTCTCTACAGTTTCAGCTCCAGCATTTGCAGCTGCATCTAAACCCGAATGAACAGTTGGCTGAACCAGTTTCAATTTCCACCTGAAACTGGACACAAAGTCAAGAGAGCAACACAGTAACCCCAGAACCCATCCCAGAACTGCTCTGAAATTAGCAGTAATATTTGCCTTTTGGCTGCTTCACTGCAATATGAAGGATTAAGCAACTCTAAAGCAAGCCTGGGCGTCAGCTTTATGCTCAGGAGCCCTGACTATACCTTGGGACGCTCCTGATACTCCTCAGTTTACATAGCGGTTCACCAGGTATGTTACCAACCTGTCACATTAAAATAGAATCACAGAGGGACCTTGAGAGATCATCTGGTGAGCCTTTCACAGGCAAGGGCTGTTCCAGTGACTGATCGTTCTCCAAATTTATCATTCTAAAAATACTCATTTTAAAAAATATTTTATCTTGATATTGTGCAGCTCTGAGAATTCCAGTAGAGTTTAAACAAATGCTTAAAAGAATGGCAGCTTTTATCCTAAAGATCCTGCTGTTTAAGACACAGACCAGCAGGCAAACCTTAGTGACACAGGCAAAACAGCAGTCCGAAGCTCCTCCTGCTGCACACTTTCCCACGCAGAAACCAAGACAGTCTCACTTGACACACTACGATCCTGTTGACTGCATTGCAAGAGTTAATCAAAGCTGCCTGTTTTACTGGCACAAGACTGAAAACTGCTGCAACAATAATCTGACATGTTAATCCTGGGCATAAAGGCACTGCATTTTCAAATCAGAAAGCGTTCAACAAATATGAATTATGTTTGTTAAAACATTTCTGTGACACCTATGTAAATATTTCACATTGTGTGAAGAGACCAAAGATAATTATAGTTTGAATCATTATCTTAAAGTCAATATCTACTACTAACTATTCTGTAGTATCTTTTGAAAAGGCTTTCATTAATTTAAGTTTCAACAAATAGCCAAAAGGTTAAGAACTTATGCACACTTGCAGCCTGAATAAGCACGCAAAATATATCATTAAATATATCAGTAAAACTATTCCCAAATGCCAAGTCCTATTTTTCCATTTGTCATTTTAGTTACACAGTATTAATAAAACCATAATTTCAAACCCTAGGAACACAATCCAATGTTGACTTTGAATAACATTTTGGCTATTATGCAAATTAAAATCTACTTTTTAAGGCATGACAAATATTTTTTTAGAATAATGAAGGGGTTTAAAACAGTCCAAATCTTTTCTCTTTTTGTCTCTAGAGCTTATTTTTCTACACCAGTCAACATTTAAAAAAAAAAAACTACTTGTACCAAAAAGCCTTTTATACATTTGTTTTCAAAGATAACAAAACCCAAACATTGGCTTGCGAGACATGCTAGACAAATGTTAAAGCTCTACTTTGAGCACATATTCCCATCCCAACAACTCAGGCTAGACTGATTTTCCATCTCTGAATAAAGAGGGAGGATTTTGAGATACTTATTTCATAACTGTGTTTATCAACAAATCATTTTTATTTTGAGGAGACACAGTCATATACAAACTTTGGCCAACCTTACCATTGTGTCACCCTCTTGAATGGTAAGGTAACACAATGAGAGGCCTTCTGTACGGGACACCTAAATGAGAAACCAGAAATAATGACATAAAGACTTAAAGGAAAGTTTATTTTTGCCTTTTCATAGACTTTTACGAAGTCAAGTTACACTATGAGTCCCTTTTTAAAGGGAAAGCATACAGAAGCTTTCTGTTTAAGGAAGATCTGTATTGAACTTTTTCAAACTGCCACTCCAAGAAACACCATAAAGCACAAAATCTTTCTTCCCCAAGCACAAATTTCAGAGGTTCAAATAAATGTGAAACAGATCTAAACAAGCCAGTGCAAATAACTTATGTCCGATTTCCTTCTGATTCATTTTGGCTTATTTTAGGCAGAAAAACAAACATCTGTGTACTCTCAGATTAAAACATATATCTACATGTAATTTATGCTGCTCTCACTAATCTGCATTTAAATCTTTGAAATCATATTACTTTTCAAATTACAGTACCAGTATAACTTGTTTTTCCATTCACTCCAGACAATTTATGAGACTGGGCACTCACTGCTCACAGGAGGACTTACGCTTTCTGCATTTTCCTGATGCTGCTTTGTAACAGCCACAAGACCATCCATCTTATCCTTCTCACTGGAACTCTTTTCAATATTTAATTTGTAAATGGATCAGCTGTCAGCACTGAAAACAGCATCGGAAATGATTGCTATTCCCCTTGAGAATACCACTTAATAGGCTTATGCAAATTATGTACCTTTTATTTACTGCCCTAACCCAATCTAAAGGGAACATGTTGTCAGTAACAGCTCCTTTCCCCACTCATTAGGGTGGCTGAGCGCAGCACTTAGATTGTCATTCAAGAAATAATAAAAGCATCTCTTGGGACGCATCGCCAAGACAAGTATACTCATGGCGTCTTAGTAAACTACAAAAGTACAAATTCAATTATTTGATAACAACCTGCACAAGCAAAGAGCTTTTAAACTTTTGGGTTACTTGAAGTACATCTTCAGACTCAAGTGAACGCAAGGATATGCAGAGATAGCTACTGCGAGCTGGCTGCAGCCACAGCTATAGAGAAGCATTTCCGAGGTGAGAATCATCCCACGTTTGGTTACATAAATGTATTTTATACGCTACTTTACTTTTAAACTTTCCTGTCTCACATGTAAGTACCAACCCTGTTTTCAAAGCATGGGGCATGGGCCAGATGAGCTGAACCAGGTTAAGACTCAAGTTCATGCAACACAAATAAACACTTTCTGAGAAAGTCTGGAGACCCGAGCTGTGCTTTTGGGGGGTTTTGGCACTGTTTAGAGAGAGAAGAGCTTTCAAATTTCAAACTACCTACATACGAGCATACCTTGCTTGAGTACTAGAAGTGCTAGCGAAAGAGAATGCACATGCCAGCAGTCTGTCAGCCTCAGCATTTATGTGTGTGTGCATATATATACACATATATATAAGATCAGATTCGTTTCCCAATTTATGAATATTCCTATTACCAAGGTCAAGCTATTATTTTGATTTGCCAGGTAAGCTGCAGTACTGCAGCCTGTGTCACAGAGCTGATTTATGCTTAATGACAGAATGCAACATTTTCATAAAGCTTCCCATAAAAAAAAAGCTATTCCTATGAAGTTACCAGGTTTTGCTTTTATGTCGGGAAGGGGAGGATTCCCAAGATTTGCATACATATAGCTACTGTCAAAGCAAATCATCCATTTATATTTTAAACTCCACCTCCTCACTCTGCGCACATCAGGTAACTTTCCTCAGAGGTGCGAAGGAATTCAGGGTTTCATGTTAAAGATTATGTTCAGCAATGACTTTGCCAGGAAAGGTCACAAGCAGTAGCGTACCAAGTCACCTTTACCACGCACCACAACTCTCTTAAGTCCAGACTTAACTCTTTTAAGACTCTGAGCCTGCATCTGGTAACTACTGAGTTACACCGGCATTTTGGCACGAGTGAGGGGAACACGAAACATTTGTTTTAAAGCAGCATTTCCAGAGGATATATTAACCGTCTTCAGCAGAATTGCACAGAGCAAGCCTAAATTCTAGTAACTCCACTTCCCAGTTCCCTGCTTGCTCCCTCACAACGCAAACACTGAAGCTCCAGCTGTGACTCCATTCTTTATCGCTTTAATCTATACCTGTGAGATGAGACTTTCTGTGAATGAAGTGAAGGAGGAGAACAGGCCCCCTTCCACACTCCTGCTATCTCAAGGAGGCAGATGCCTAAGAGATTTGGAACACTCTGTGTGCGCCCTTAGCTTGGTTTCACAAATGCAGTTATTACAGCTTGACTATCTCACTTGATTTTTGTCCCGGTTCCCCATTTTAAGAAAGAATATTGCATCCACTCAGACAGTATAGTAGGAATGCTTTTGTTGAGTGTCATAACCCCCTCTATCTTGTCTGCCAAGTAACTACTCAAAATTAACATCCCACAGGAATACAGATGATGTGTAAACAGGTACCACATAATAATGCAAAGAAGTGTCCAGCTAACTGGATGCTGATTCCAAATTCAAACATTTGCCAGAAAAAAATCCTTCCTTTTAAAAAGGAGAAAGCTGCTCAAAATGACGTAGGGAATAAATAATGAACATTCAGGTTTGGAGGAAAGATATAGCTCTAGCTAGCACATAACTACGGAGCTAAATAGGAAAAATGCTTTTGTTCCTCATCAAAAAGAAAAAGAAACAAAAAAAACCTTCTTTGTTCTCCCTTGCTTGTGGCTGACTGGTATCAAAAACATTTACAATTATTTCTAAGGCATTTACTGCAAATAAATTTTGCCATGTGAACAGTCACTGATGCAATGGAACTTTAATATTTGTATTTTTGCTCTAATAAAAACCCTGGTTTCGCTTCATGGCTTTTTGATTCAAATAAATCACTTTCAAATTCTACTACTTATTCCCCTAAATTAAGAAGCAAAGCTGAAAATTATATCTTAAGGTTGTTTCAGGAAAGCTGAACAACCAGTCAACAATGAATTGTTAACTGAAATAAAACTTAAAGCAGTTTCTTAAAAGAAAGACTCGTGCGTGCCTTTATTCCCCAAGGGCAAATTCAGACAGTGGCCTTCCAGTATCAGACTGGACGCCTCTGACCATACAGTTTCAGCATGAGAACACTGCTGGGGCCAACAGCTTTACAGTTTACGCAGTACAACCTTCAATGACTTCTTTATCAAAATGAAAGGAGCATAAATACTACCAGAACAAATGATTACGCTGTTGAAAGAAGTAATATAATTCCCTCACCAAGCTACAAACTTCCCAGATATTCATGCTTTAAAGATACTACTTTGTAACAACTTTACTTTGATTTCTTAGTGAATTTATTTTGTCTCTATTGAGAAACAATTACAGGAAGTTCACAGAAGAGAGACTGGGAGGGTGAAGAACATTTAAAATAACTTTTATACACAGAGAAAATAAAAACATTATGAATCTTTGCCCTTAAAAAGAAAAAAATATATTACAAATTTTAGAATGCATGTAATAAGTGCAGAGATGCACTCTATTTCATAACACAAGAACAAGACATGATATGAAATTAAAAAGTCACAATTGAACTAGAAGGCAGGAAATTCTTTTTCATATAATAAGTAATTAGATTGTGAAACTCATGCACAGGTAGTAACAGATATCAAGGACTGGGTTTGAACAACAATGCATTATACTTTACAGAACTACAGGGTATTTGGATATAATAATATCTCCTACCAGAAAAAATATCTGCAAGAGGCATTTGTTCAATCTCTTTCCATATTTATTTCTAACCAATAAAGACAGAAATGAATGCTCTGGAATCTTTGTGGAATCAAAAGGGTATTTTTTAGCAAAACGTTTTTCTTGGAATCAAATTTTGAGGGACTTCCTTGATATCACAGAAGTACAGAGGGAAGAAGTCTCCAATTTAAGAATATCATTATATCCTGGGTTTTGGTGGGGTATGGGTGGGTTTTTTTGTTAGACACAATAAAAAAAAGTATCAGTATGCTGAAATTTTCACAACAACTAGCAGTATTAGTTTTTACCGTGTCCATTGAAGCCAGCTCTGAAACATATGGCAGTTGCCACTATAGCAAGTGACACGGCCAGCACAGAGGTCCTACCTGGTAAAACGTGGGGGTTTTATGCCAGAACTTACATGGCTTCCATCATTGTAATTATCTGAGCACTCCAACGCTAGCTATGATTTATCTTCTGAAAAATATACTGTCTTCTTTTCACAGGTGAGTAAAGACAAATAATTTAGAGATGCACACCTGTAAATCTATGAATGCACTTAGAGGAATAACCATTTAAGCTTAAGCACACACGTTAAATGCTTTGCAAAAGGGCCAGAAAGTTTGGGTGTTCTGACCCAGGCCATGCAGAAAGGTCCGTAACACTTCCTAAAGCGAACTTTCTCTCCTCCTGAAGTAAGCGATTACCTTTTCTCATCTTCTGAGTCCAGGCAGAAAGTTTCATAGAATTATATAATTGACTAGGCTGGAAGGGACCTTTCAGATCATCTAGTCCAACCATCATCACAATTTCATCCACCTTGACCCATGTATCTCAATGCCTTTAAAACACTGAAAAAGAAAACCATCCTATTTCATAGCTTAAAGAACTGAATGGTTCATCTGCCGAAAAAGCACATGTATTCAATGGAGCACTTTGCTGCACTCAGTTTGGCAATGCCTGCGTGGAGAGGAAGGGACGCTGCTGCTACTGCTGCCTCAGTGTTTTCTCATTCTGTGCCAAGCAGCCATTCAAAAAAAAAAAAAACTAATATTTTATGTGCTTTTTTTCCCCCCCCCAGACAGTATGAAAAATGATCTCTCCTGTTGTCTACCACTTGTCACTCTGCCTACAGCAGTCAGCTGTCAAATCCAGGCCTGGGACAGCTGGCGCATTACTCTGACTACACAGCTGGGATTAGCAATACTTCTCAATTTGAATCTCAAGAGGGAGTTCTTGGGTAGGTTTTTTGGTTTGGTTTTGTTGTTTGTTTGTTTTAAGATTCTTTCAACTAAAGTTTTAAGTGCTTTCATCAACAACCATATATTAGAATAGATTAATTAGTCTAGACTCAGTATTTAGAAGCATTGCCTGTTGTATACACAGCTAGCCACCAAAGCTTTCTGATACAAGCACAGCCCGTTCAGATCTCAGAATTCATTTATTCATTACCAATTTGGGGGTCTGCCAACCCAATATTAAAAGTGACAGATGCTCACAAAATAATGTCTGATAACTGCAGCAGCTTTCTGATAAAACAGAAGTAGGTTTCACTGGCTTAACTTCCATTAGCATATCCAATGCAAAATAAGGAACACCATAAAAAGGTGAAGTATTAACAATTCATGCATTTTAAATTAACTCATGTCCCAGAAGAACCAAAAAATTCTAATTGCTACTGGTAAACTCCCATTTCTGTTTATGTATCATTGTGTATCTGCCTTCTCTCTTAAAATCTACTATTCCTCATACGCTTGTACTTATATTATTATTGTATACGCCTTTTGGTTGAGCAATACCTTCTCTGAAATTTGCCTAGAATGAAACAAAACCAAAAAACCCAAATCCCTTCCCGCCCTGTAGGTAATGAGAGCTAACGCTAAGCAATAGGTGATGACATCTGCCGCTCCTGATGCACAGGGGGCATCCACAGAAGTTCAAGCCACTGACCATAACCACTTACACTGAAGGAACCCCTGTAGGTTGAATAACCCAAAAGAGATGACTTGGTTTTCCTAAAGTCTAGCTACTCATTACCATACACAGCCAGAACACAAACCTTATCCTCCAGCATCTCAACCTACACCAGAAGGTAAACAGGATAGCTTACGTTGCTACAATTACTCCTGAAAGGCAGTTTGAGAACTCCTACCACTGTTCCCTGGGAAATCTTCGCATCTGGCCTTGATTACGTACAAAAATGAGCTCAAGATGGTATCAACTCGTTCTCTTTCCTGAAAATCTAATGACCAACATTTCAGAATAAATACAAGGCTGTGAGAGTCGGCAGATTTATCTTTCTGCATAAAGAAAACTGATGGTGAGAAATTCTTTCTCCCAAGTCAGCTAACTCCTGCATTTGTGATAGAGTCAGCACTAACGGAAGAAAAAACAACACAGAGAAAGGAAGGGAGAGGGAACATAAAGCGAGGCACAGCTCCTGTATGGCAGTAAGTTTATCCTATAACCATTATGTGAAAAACCTGCAATACAAACACTGCCTGAGAGGTCCACCCTGCTTCTTTGCAGCCTTTGCTGATTGCCTTCTAAACCAGCACATCTTCCAGATGATCACAAAACAAAAACCCCAAAAATTTCCTGTTAAGAGCTGGTACTCCCAGCTGTGTCAGTAAGAAATATCACAAAAATTAAGATATTAATCATTAGGCTCTTGCCACTTATATTAGCAAACTTAGCCCCATATAAAATGCGCTGAGTTCAGGGACTCAAGAATAAGGTTTCTTAGGAAAGACACTGGAGGCAGAAGTATTTGGGTAGCATCTTTCTCATATATACACACATACATAAATACATTTATGAATTTTATGTGTATGAAATATATATAAATTAATATTTTATAGAAGACATCTTCTCTTTATACATTATATACATATACACTTTGCACATATACAACATATAAGGGTTAAATATTATATGCATATAAGTCATATATTTTATTTTTAAAAAGTTTAAGACAACCCAACCTGTCACACAACTCAGTCGTGTACTGAATCCTGAGGAACTGATAGCCTAGTAAATCAGTAAATTAACTCAAGAGAAAAGAAAACAGGGTCAATTCCAATTCATCTCTGATCTACTTGCCGACCTTATCCTTATGACAACTATAAATTTAAACTATATTATCCTCGCAATCCTATTAAAGTAGGAGAAGGATGCAATTTCATCAGATAGAGTTTGACATTCAGATGCCCCAGGTCTCACAGCACAAGCGCTGAATTTCTATTTTGTACCAAGTCTTTTTAGGCTGTGAACACGGCGAGCACAGTAGCTATACACTCCAGCAGGATCTCTGGAAGGATGGTTTGAAAAGGCAGATGATAGATAGCCCTAAATTGCTCTCGTTGATGGATTTCAGCCCCTCGGCTGAAGGTAAGAGAACAGCAAAAGCCTGCCTAAAGACAGCGAAACTCAGTTATAATTCATCGATCCAGGCAGGATAGGAAGTGCCGCTTTCAGAGTGCTCCAAAGATAAAAACTAGAGCTTTTCCTTGTTAAGATATACAAAAAGAATAAATAAAAAATAGAGAGGATAAGTTCAAAAAGCCTGAATGCGCTGTTCATACTCACATTACAGGTTATCATGGGACGTGAGCTCTGACCTTAAAGATTTTCCATTGTTTTGCAAATGCAAGCAACAGGGGCTACAGACACCCAGTTCACAAACACTGGATGTAAACGTACACAGAACTGCCCAATGAATTTAAAGCAACCTGTGTGTAACAAAAAAAGAATATTTTTACGCAGCATGGAAAATGAGCTCATAGCACATGCTCAGAGCAAACAAACCAAATACAGGAAAATAAACCGGTTACAGGTTCACAGTAAAATCAAATAACCTAGGTTTCTCCCACTACCTTAAAATTTTCTTAACCGCTATGTGATTTCTCATGACTGAAGAACTTGAGTTACCCCACGTTAACGTCACTACGCTCAAACACACACCTACACTTGTGAAAAACTTCATGTCACCCATATCTAAACAATGGGTTTGTGATTATGCTGAGCCACCTCATTAAACTTTCCCAAGGTAAACCCTGGTCACTGACACCTATAAAGATACTTTTGAGCTTTGAGAGCTTCGTACCTCTTTGCAAATACATCCACGGCTTCCAGCAACATATGGCACTTTTTCTGTGAATTACAAATGCCCGCCACATCTTGAGGAGGATGACATTCTAAAGGAATTGATCAAAAGGGCTGAAGAGAATTAAGAATATGAAAGTTAGGGTTTCCTCTTGAAAACAAACTCAGTAGATGCGGCATTTGGAAATTAAATACTCATATTTTACTGATTTTGTAGCAACATTATTAGCCTAGCTTACAATTTTCCTCCCCCTTTACCACCCCAAACTGGAACATTACTGTCCTCCCCTTTCTTTGTGCATCCACACATTCTATTTCTTGAAAGCCAAGCCGAGAGACACTTTTTCACATACACTGTTTCCTGTGGTACATCTGTCCAAGTACTGAGCTCTAGGTTACATCCCAACACAGCCCAAGTCCTCTGAAACCCTACACAAGTATCATTGAAGCCTATGTGAAATACATACAAGGAAAAGAATGCTTTGATCAATAATCCAGCTTTTAAAGTCTGAATATTTAATATAAACATTAACCTGCTGAATATGTACCTTTATAGAACATCTGTCTGAATTTATATTTAATCTATTTTTGATAAAAATACTTTAATGTAGATTTGGGCCTTCCTGCTGCAAAAATGAGAACTAATTTAGTTGGGAATGTCTTTTAGAAGCACTGCATTTCTCAGATTAATAACTTCAGGAAAGAGCTAATAATTCTTTAGCTGTAAAAGCTTTATTTAGACAAAGTTATACGTGCACAAAAATCTCTTTTGCTAATTTCTGTGGATTTGACCTAGCTTCCTCCTTACGTTCAAACTTAAGAGCTAGAAGCAGCAGTATAACTACCTATTCCTCCCGTTTACACACTAAAACCCTTGCCATTAATTCCCTGTTATCTAACTGGATGAGTATCTTCAGAGTTACCATATCCATAACCAGAGTTACCTACCACCTACAGAGTCACCATGTAACCTCACTTACAGAGATGACACACAAGGAAGCACAGATGTTTGCTATTACCACAGCTCAACCCCCGTTAGCAGCAGTGGCCAACTGCCAGTTTTGCCCCATGGAAGCAGCTGTGACTCGCTCAACAGAATCACAGAATGGTTTGGGTTGGAAGGGACCTTAAACATCATCTAGTTCAGGCCCCCTGCCCTGGGCAGGGACACCTCCCACCAGACCAGGCTGCTCAAAGCCCCATCCAGCCTGGCCTGGAACACTTCCAGGGATGGAGCATCCACAGCTTCTCTGGGCAACCTGTTCCGCTGCCTCACCACCCTCACAGTAAATAATTTCTTCCTAGTATCTAATCTAAATCTCCCCTCTTTCAGTTTAAAACCATTACCCCTCGTCCTGTCATTACACTCCCTGACAAAGAGTCCCTCCCCATCTCTCCTGTAGGCCCCCTTTAGGTACTGGAAGGCTGCTATAAGGTCTCCCTGGAGCCTTCTCTTCTCCAGGCTGAACAACCCCAACTGTCTCAGCCTGTCCTCATAGCAGAGGTGCTCCAGCCCTCTGATCATCTTCCTGGCTCTCCTCTGGACCCGCTCCAACAGGTCCATGCCCTTCCTGTGCTGAGGACCCCAAAGCTGGACATAGTATTCCAGGTGGAGTCTCGCGAGAGTGGAGTAGAGGCGTAGAATCATCTCCCTCAACCTGCTGCCCCAGCCCTGCCCACAGTAACCTCTCACAGCAGTGGCAGCAGGCTGTCCCACTCCCATGGGGACACAGCCACAGCCCTGCCAGGCAAAGACAAGCAACTGTAAAAAAAAAAAAAAAATGTATTTCCAGTCTGTCACCTGCCTCACCGCCACAATATTCCACCACCGCAAAGAGCCTCTTCCCTCAGTCCCTTTTCCTTCACTGTAAGGGGTTATTATCTTAGATATTCTTCTTATCTAACTGATATATCAGTTGCTGTATCAACTTGGTAGCAAACATCCTGCACCAGCAGTGAATGGGCCCTTTTCTAGATTCCCTCCTAATGTTCAGACAGGCACAATATCAAAACGTAAAATAAAATCTGCTCCCATTTACTTCACATCTTTTTACAAGAAAATATCTGAGGAACTGTCTGTCTCTGTAGATATTATGGCCAAGAACTTCCAGCACAAGAGAATATGCTGGTGGGCTGGTACAGCCACACAGGCAAGAGACTCATCTAGCTGAAGACGCACAGAAAGGGGACAAAAAGGGGACAAATTAGATCAGTTTTCACCTACCCCGACACCAGCACAGTGTGGATGCCAGGACCACCCTACCCATTTCAGAGACCACCGCACTTACACTACATTAAGGTGAGTAGGTAACAGCAGCATCATTTGAAATTCCTTTTATCTGTTATTTCAGCAACTAAAGCAAAAATTGGAAACTACATGCCAAGACTTGTTTCACTGAGATGCTCACACTTGACAGAAAGACTCATTTCAATTCTCCAGTGTTTTTTCACTAGAATAATTCAGCATTTCTCATACCACCATTTACTTGTTAGTCTCTTCTCAGTTTACCCAGTAAATATTCTATTATAGCTGTCTTAGTTTTAGAAGACTATTATTGCTCGTAAGTGCTTAAAAAGTGTCCAAAGGTAAAATAAAATAGGAAGATGTTATTTTTCCAACCATAAAAGAAGATTAGCAGTAACAGAAATATCAAGATTGATTAGCTTCAATGACCCACTGAAAAATTCAGCTACACTAAAAATAATAGAATACTTCTTGAAAATGGAGAGAAGTCAAAGTAATTTATGCTTTAAATTTCCCACATTAAAAAAGGATTGGAAAGTACAGCCATAAGAACAAAAGTGGCTAATGAAAACATAACATTTCCTTGGCTTAGAGTAAATGCTGATCTTGAAATGAAAGAAAGAAAAATTATCTGCAGACGTGGTACAGAAAACTTATTTTAAGGCTTGCCTTGTTAAGCTAATTATAACACTTGAGGCAGCAAGGAGCAGACATTTTACTCAAGTTCAGTCCGTCAAAATATTCAACCTTCAACTCCCACACCATCTTTTACATACCTATGGAATTATGGGATGCCTTCTAAATTACTTGCAGCATTTGATAACATCAGTAACAAAGTGTCCCTAAGCTAAATGCTGCCTTAATTTGCATTTGCACATTGCATTTTCGATTTATATCATATCATTCACCTCCTCCATAACAGTATCACATTTTCTTCTCACATTCTTCTGTGTGCTAAAATAAAGTCTCTCTTGCAGGCCAAACTAATATTTGCTGGAATACCTTCATTTTCGGCTGCTGTCTTCTTATTATGTCCTCTGCTGTCTTTATTCTTCAATCCTATACTCACTTCTTCAATGTAACACAAAAAAAATGAGTTAAAACCACTGGAAACAGATACTAGCAGACATCACAGGAAATAACAGCAACAGTTCACAGTGCTTTATTCTTTAGAAGAGATGAGGGAACACTGTGGTGAGCAGGACTAGGGAAGTGTACTCCCCCCTGTACTCGGCACTGGTGAGATCCCACCTCGAGTGCTGTGTCCAGTTTTGGGCCCCTCACTACAAAAAAGACATTGAGGTGCTGGAGCGGGTCCAGAGAAGGGCAAGAAAGCTGGTGAGGGGTCTGGAGAACAAGTCCTATGAGGAGCAGCTGAGGGAGCTGGGGTTGTTCAGCCTGGAGAAGTGGAGGCTGAGGGGAGACCTTATCACTCTCCACAACTACCTGAAAGGAGGCTGTAGAGAGGTGGGGGTCGGTTTCTTCTCCCAAGTAACAGGTGATAGGACAAGAGGAAATGGCCTCAAGTTGCGCCAGGGGAGGTTTAGACTGGATATTAGGAAAAATTTTTGCACTGAAAGGGTTATCAAGCATTGGAACAGGCTGCCCAGGGAAGTGGTTGGGGCACCATCCCTGGAGGTATTTAAAAGATGGGTAGACATAGTGCTTAGAGGTATGGTTTAGTGATGGTTTTTGTCAGAGTTAGGCTGATGGCTGGAATAGATGACTTGATAGGTCCCTTCCAACCTAGGCGATTCTATGATTCTACGAATTCCAGGTCAGTGCGCAGCTCCTAAAATGCATGAGCAAACCGAGGAATCACCCATTTCTGCAAGTCCAAATCAGTGAATTCCTATGGCTGGAGTATAACAGAACATCTGCCTACTGTGTTACAAGTCCACAGGCAGGACATTTTGGCTTTCAGTGTATCTTAATGTAAACAAACCTCAGATGGAAAGGCCAAAGGCAGCTGTTAATATCCATTTTAGGATTATCAGCTTGTTCTTCTGTCTCCCTTTGTTAAAAAATTAGGTCTAGGAGTGACATTGGGATTTGCGACGTCACCAGAAAGACCCTCTGCCCTGCACTGATTTATAGAGAAGCCCAGTGCAAGAACATCACCCAGAAGCACAGACCAACAAAACTCAGACTAGTGCTATATATACAGGGGAAGAATAATGACTGCAAAAATAGTATTTCCCCAAAAAGATGAGGTATACACATTATTTCTCCACCAAGACAGGAAGAGACCTATGGAGACAGACATATATACTGTCCTTTCATGCTGCTGAGCCTGTAAGCATCAGCTAGATGAATATTTCCTGATGGAGGAACAAAAACATGCAGCTCAGGTGAAGGAGCAGAACCACCCTGCACTGAAATAAGCCGAGAGCTACCACAGGAACAGCATGGTACAGGTAAGGAAGGATGGGAAGACTTCTAAGACTTCCCTGCCAGGCTGGCCTGAAAAGCAATTTACACTTCATTTATTTTTGACTGAAATAAAGCCAGTGGCCCTGGCCTTAATTGATTTAATTTCCTTTCACCCGTTCAAAACAAAGCTCCTTTAAGAGACTTTTATCCCCAGAGGCAGTAGCTGTTTCTTTACCCAAGATGAGAGCGGAGAGCCCAGCCTGTGGGAGGTTAGGGACCCCCTCCCCTCTGTCCCTGCAACTTTACAACTCTTCTCAGCTGGGACAAATCAAAGTCTTGTGGAAACAAGGAGCACTGGCTCCATGGGACCAAGCAGATTTTCTCTGATCACTGGCCTAGTTCCTGGTCAGTCAGCAGGTCACTATTTGGAAACAGTGTACTACGCATATTTTTCCTTTTTAAAATAGCCATTAAATTACAATTTGCATGTTAGCAATACTGTAATGAATTACTCAGGGACTCATTTGGCTAACAGCTGATGCATCATCACCAAAACCACAAGTTTTTTTCCCCAAAATCAATATACGATTCCAGCTAAAAATTACACAGCTCAGATATTAATTCAGAAATCTGCCCTAAAATATTGTTTAAAATGTGCATGGGTAGTTTGTTAAGCAGTTCTACAGTAGCAGATGTCAGAATCAGAGCATACATTCACATATACAATAAAGAATAATTCTCATAATTTTAACTACACACTGTGCTGACAGTAGTCGGGAGACTCCGGATATGTATTTCTTAGTAGGTCTGTTTTATTACTATTTCAGGAAGCAGCATTTCCTTCAAAAATTAGTGTCATATAATTTTGAGTAGCATTTCACAATTTTAGCACTCAACTTCTAGAAAATCACTTATCAGAAAGGTATGTCATAGTTATAAATACTTCCAATGTCATCACTCAGCAAGCACTCAGGAACTAATGATTTTAAAGGAAATTGCAGCATCGTAGAATTTACAAATCCTATGGATTCAGAGAATATTGATTACAACTAGGCAATTTTAATGCAGAGTATTTGGCTCACCCTCATCTATGAAACTGCTGCGATATATTGAACAAGGATATAAATCAGCGATTAAGCACAATTAAAACTGTGGGTATTACTACAGGCTTGAGTAACCTACCAGACTTATTTAACAAATGGTATTTTAGTGAATCATTTTAAATCATACAGTACCCTAATATTTCTTGAGATACAAAGCCAGGCATCTCTGTCATTTTGGGTCTATTCAATCACAAGACAAAGCGTGCTTCATTGCAACCTGAATTCACACCAAATGCTGAAAGCCAAGCACGTAAGTAATAGCCTAGCCTGCTCGCATCACTCTGCGCCGCACGAACCATCAATCCACCAGCAAGATCTTCGCTAAATAACGAGTTCAAAACTTATATTGGTAAACATGAGTTTCAAAGTACTTCAGTACACATTAGCCACAGAAACACCCTGCACAAGAGCTTCCTCTCGTTAGGATATGTGATGCTTCAGCACGTTCAGCTGCGCGAAGATGACTTGCAAGGCTGCTTCAGACAGGATATGGAATTCAGGATTTTTTTAACCCACAGCTTCAGTAACTGAAATAAAACAGCAGCACCACTTAGTTCAGGAGTGTGCCACAGTGGCTACTAACTTGTGAACACCCCTTGCTCTAGGAGACAAGCAGCACGTTGCAGCCAGCTGGAAAAGCCACAGACTTGCAACAGCTCCCATCTGACCTGGGGGAGCCTTCCCTGGCTCAAAGGAGAAGGTACTTTTCAAAGAGCTGCAATGAAAACATTCAAAGCAAGTGCCCTAAACATGTTGCATCTCTCTATGCCAGGTTCTTATTTACAAAAGCAACAGAGGCCCAGAAGATGGACCAAGGCCAGGCTGGATGGGGCTTTGAGCAGCCTGGTCTAGTGGGAGGTGTCCCTGCCCAGGGCAGGGGGTTGGAACTAGGTGATTACTTTAAGGTCCCTTTTAACCCGAACCATTCTATGATTCTATGACTGTGGACATCAAAAATACCACAGTTCACAATGGTTCAAAAGCACTTTCAAATGTAAAACTTCACAGAAGCTAAGCCCAGGACCTCAGAATTATTTACTCCCGTAGCTAATGATACGGAAAGCCGAGATCTGTAATAAGGGCAGACAGTACAACAGAATTCCTAAATTATACTTTCTATTCGGAGCTTAAACATGATTAAAAATATTTTATGCTGCACACATACCTTAAGGGATATATAGCAGCCATTTATTTGAAATATATAATAATTCACAGAGAATTTTAATCCTACAGATTTTCCAGTTTTCCTAAACATTAGAGGGACTGACACAAATATCTGGAATGCTGCCTTAAAGGTGCAAGAAACTCAAATATTTACATCTGTTTTTTCCTACACTGCACAAGCTTTAGTAAGTTGCTAAAAAAATAACGGAAATAGAAATTATTAGAGCGAAATCTGAAGATGGATGTGAAGCAGACAGAAGGGTGCTAAAGCAGCTAACCTGAAATAGCAATGAAGAAAGATTAAAACAGTAAGTGATCTATGGATCTGGCGTTTAACATGGATTATGGGTTTTTACAAAGGACGCTTTTTGAAAACCCTCTGTGACACAGTTTAACCTAGCAAGCAAGTCATGAATGTTCTAATTAAAAATAATGAAGTCAGCCTGCAAATCTCAAGAGCAAAAGTTGTCCAAGAACACAAAGTGTTCAAGAACACAAAGAAACGTTTTTGCTCTGTGTAGAATACAGAAGCACTCCTGAATGACAAGACATTTCAAAATGTCGTAGAATGCATTCCCTGTTAGCTGCTGTGCATAAAGAGGCTTGAGATACCGTCAGTTAGTTTCATTTCCATTCATGGCTGATAAAAAGATATTTTTTCATAACACCGTATTCTTGAAGCACTTTGGCTAATATCCAAACGCAGGCCTACTTCACTTGTATGTAAATATTTTGTACTTCATATAAATCATTACTTGCTATAATTCAATTAGAAATAGACAAGCACACTGTTAGAAGGCTGAGAACCTAAGGCACTTGTGTTCTGTAGGACAGAAAATTCATAGTATATAATGCGTCACAGTATTGACTTTTATTTAACCTAAAAATAAATAACTTCTATATTTTCTCTGCCAGAGTGTTAGCTTTGCAACGTGTCTCCAAGGAATAATACTCCTTTTGTAGCTAGCGGGATGCCCAGAGCAGCTTTCTTCTCTTGGACACAACATACTGCTACAGCAAAAGCAAAGAGTGATATCCATTGGGGAAACAACGCCGCTACCAAAGTCAGTCAGCTCAATCCAGTGTTTCTTCCCTCCTTTGGGTATTTTCTCTCCTGCCATTCCCCTGAAGAGCACCGTGGAGGCAAAGTCAAACATTTAATATAAATTAATATGAAAGCATAAGAATAAAAGCTAGTAAGAGTTGTTAAGATGAATGAGAAGATGCTTCACACAGAAAAAGCAGTATATAAACACAAGATTGGTGAAAATCTGTCTCGTAACGTGGAACAGAAGGAAAGAGATCCCATTCAGAAGGAAAAGCCAATGTAAGAGAAGCAGTGAAGATGAATCACAACTCTGAAAATTAATTTTGATTTCTCTGGGTGGTAACAAGCTTTCTTCTCAACATCACAGAAGAAAATTCTAGAGGACTATGCACTCAGTTTGGTGAACACCGAATTATGTTTCTTTGATCCATTTTCTGTGCAAAGTCCCCATTACAACTAGCAATCACTCTCTGCTTCTTGGCACAGACCCCCCTATCATCTCTAGTTAGGGAGTCTAGTTCTCTCCTGTTTTTATAAACACGTACATATCCAGGTCACAGGATTTCAGTTTACAGTGTTCATGTGTCTGAGAAGTGTAAAAAAAATGACACTGTATGTCAGATTATTGGATGACAAGGCAAGCCAGCTATCTGAGATAGATTCAGGACATATAAAATAATTTCCCACCACACTATTCAAACAGCAGGCTCTTTGAGAATCCAGACTAACTCCAAGGAATCGGCAGGTACTATTTAAGGCAGCTCACTGTAAGCTTATGCTTACTACAGTGTTCCAAGCAGCCAGTAAGTGCCCCTTTTAAAAAGTTTTAGGAGCCCATAAATCAAGGGACAGGGAAGCAGGGAGGGAGTCACAGCAATCATAAGAACTCAGTCATTTAATATTCTCTATCCTAAAACAGAACACCTGACAGCAGAAGACAAGTCTGACAGTATGCGACATGTCTGACGAAATGACTAAAATTAAAGTATAAACAAAACCAAGATAAAAAAAAAATACTACAGGCTTAATCTTAGTTCTCAAAATAAATAAAAGTTTGCAGCTCAAGTATAGCCTTTGTATTTCACAAAATTAGCATTAAAAACAAGGTTTGCAATCAGGGAGTACTTACAGTCTTTGCAACATCAATACTGTTAATATTGCTAAATGTGCTTTAAACGAATAATTTCCATAATGCTAACACAACAGCTAAATACTACATATCTGCTAATGGCTCTATGCGTATAGCTGACCTTCTTTTTATGCATAAGAACACTGTACTTCTAAATAAGTCCCATGAGTTATGTCACCAGCTAAAAATCCTGACATATTTAAGTAGAATTCATAAGTAGGGCAGCTAGTAAGTACTTCTTAAAAAATGAGCTCAGGAGCTCACAACAAGGTCTTCCACCTTATCCAAGGTTTCTTCTTTTATACTGCAATGCAGAGAGAACAGAATTTTCTTTGTATCTGTTGTCACAAAATGACGGAGACAGAGTGCGCAGGCGGCCAAGGGCCACACTAAGAAGGGGAAAGAGGAAGAGTGAAGTCGAGCTCCACGTCGTCCTATTAGAGGAACTACCATTGGATGTGTCGCGCTTCACACCGTGACCTACCTTTCGCTGTTAGGTTGGGTACTATAATATTCAAAAAAAACTAAAATGGTCTAAGAAAGTCACACAAATCCCCTGCTACTCCATCATCAGTTTAAATAACGCCTGCTCCTTTTGCCGAGTTCCTTCCCCTTGTTACAAAGATGAATGAGCCCACCCCACCTGTGATCAAAGGTCACAGCACTACACCACCACACAGGATACTTGGAGCCAGCCCAACACCACCTCTTGCTCCTTCTTCCACTGGAGGAGCTAGGGAAGAGACGAGGATAATGACGCCATGGTGTCTCTAACAACAGCTATTCAAAAATTGAAGCTGAATGTAACGTTCCCATTTATGAAAACATCCTGAAGCCAACAATCACAGCAGGACTGTTTTGCTGTCAACAATAAGCATAATAAAAGCATACTGAAATTGCAAGATCAATCATAGACATTAAAAGCATAAATGCAAACTGAATTTAACCTTTGCAGGCATACTCATAATCTCCCAATTAGATGATCACATAATAATATTTCCACAGGAATCCTACCTTATTTAGCACACAGAAAAAAAAACTCCTAAATGATCTACCCAAGTATACACTCTATGTTCATACTCCTAGCCTCCCTGCAGCATCTGATACTATTAATTAATGCACTGCCTCATCCTAGAAATACAGCAAGGATCCAGTACACTGTGGTCAAACTGGTTCCCGAGTCCTCCCTAGAAGGACACTCCAACACACAGCAACAGGAAAACCGCACTCACATTGCCTGGTGCTTCTCACACCCCAAAGGAATCAGTTCTTTCTAATTCTTTAGATACCAACTGATCTACCTTGATGCAGTAATAGTCACTTAAAAACTTTTAGCCAGAAAATAAACAAATGGGAAAAGAATATAAAAAGTGTTGCAAGTTACCAATTTGTTTTTAAATATACACAAAATGTGGTGCTGAGGTATACACATGAAATAAAAGATGCACCATGCCTGAATCTTTCTATGTAATTTCTATTATGTGCATTCGTGCATCAAAACATTAAAAGACAATACACGGTTAGTGACAGAAACCTTATTCTCTTATTCCTACCGAAAATAAAATCCTTACATTTAAAGCATTCCACAATTTATCAACAATTTTCACAGTAACATAAGGTAATAAACATCACACTACCATATGCATCGATCTAGACTAGTTCCCACAGTTAGTACGCTCTGCATTTCTGCTTTCTAAAAATTACATATTGCAGTACCATAGGCATTTCTGTAGATTTAAATTATATTTAAGTTCTTAATGATACAGATCTTGACACTTTTTATTTTTTGTTCACAGTTGCTTAGAAGAATAACTGAATATTTCATTATTATGGCCCCATGTACAAGCGGTGTCAGGTGATACAAGGCCTTCCACACTTGCACACCGAGTACAAACCACTAACCCCTACTGCAGTTTATAAACACTGAATCACAGAAAATAACGTCTGACTTGCCTGAGCATAAACTAACGTATAAATGTTTAATGCCGGAAAACTATTAAAAGTTTACCCACTGAGGTTCCAAATTACTTTCAAAATCACTGATATTTTTCATAAGATTTCCTTTGTTCATTCTTTTAGCATCAAAGTTTCTACTTTTACCATTTCCTGAACAAAACTTCCCCATTCACTTTCCAGCTCACAAAAGCAACACAAAACTTTCTCAGCGTTTCAGCACAGATAACTGTGGGAGCAATATGAAAGCTGTGAGAACATCACTCTTTAACTAAAGCAGAAACTTTTTACTCCGCTTTGTTTTTAAAGCAGCAATATCTTTTCTACATGAAACTGAAATTTATTAATAACTATAAGCTACTGTCAGGCAGCATATCTGAGGTTTGGAATAACAGGAACCGAAAGGTAATTCCAGGAGCATCCTCCTCCCATATTTCTGGGAGATGGCGGCAATCTGCGGCAGCCTCCTCATAGTAGAGGAGAGAGCGCAGGCGCTGGGTATGTTACTGTGCAACTGCTCGGCTTCGACAAAGTCAGCTTACACAAACAGCTTATAACACTTCACTAAACACTAACGGGAAGATGCTGCTTATAAATGCAGCTAGTAGGCTGATTAGCTTAAGTTCATGACAAGTGCCCTATGCTGCTAAATAACAGCACAGAAAAAGAAAGATCTAAAATACCAGTTGGAAAAACAAATAATTTGCTTAACAGGAGGCTCCCCTTGCATGCATATGAGTTCAGAAAAACATCTTGCTGAAGCAGATGGCTATTTCACTTCGATCTCTTTACTAGAGATACAGTTGCTAGATAGCAAAGGATACACAAAAAATTTCACAACATGCACGTACCAGATCTGCTTTATAGAAAAAAAAAACCCACCCTTACTATAACATTGTATTTAAAGATCAAATGAAAGCATCATTTCTCAGAACACTCAGAACACAGAAATCCTGAATTATAAAGCTACTTGCCAAGGAAACAAAAGGCCTACATGAATACTTTTAATAAGACTTTATAGCCTTGCTTTACAAGAAGTGCGTGCACACTCACTCCCTGATACTGGCGCAATTTCTAATAGCAAAGGTCCTGTTGAAAGTAAAAATCACGGTTTGAAGGTTACATTATTGTAAAAATCGTTTGTTACAATTTGTATCGTGAAGTGGCTCATCATGTATTGCAATTTGGTTCCCAGGGCCATAAACTGCTGTACAGCATCAAAATTATGACTGGAAGTGCCTGCTATCTTAGAGAGGTACAAGAAGATTAATAAGGGATAAGAATTAAAATTGTCAAAACTTCCCAGGTATTCAAATCATGTTATCCATAAATTAAAGCAACTACAAGGATATTCATTATGGAAATAAAATTACTTTCTGCTAATAACAAAATGATAACCGTGTAAGTCACACCACTTACCTTTTGGTAGCAATTCTGACTTCTGATAGATATGGACAACACATCTAGATTCAATCAAGTATTCTGCTATAAGCAGAATTTTCTCTTCTCTCCTCCTCCATATTTGGAGTTATGTCCAATATAAAATCATTGAGATTCATAAGCCTTATATAGAGTGAACTTACCGGTGCTGGATTATCTTCAGCTTCCACACCAAAAACATCCCGTCGTTTCACTGTCAGCAAATCAAGATCTTTAGTATCATTATCGTCGTCATCATCGCCATCTTCAAAGAACTGCACGGAGCCCGGGTTTGGAACCCTGCTTGGTACAGGAACTTCTTTTTCCTCCTCCTCCTCCTCAGATACCTCTTTTGATTCATCCTCAGACTCATCACTCTCAGCATCTTCACTAGAAGCAGAACATTCCTCAGTTTCTTTCCTTTTCTCCTTTTCCTTTGTTTTGTTAGCAGTCACCTTTTCACTGAAATTAGTTCCACATTTCTCCACTCCGTTGTTTATCGAGGAGATGGTATTTTTATTTTGCCCTGTCTCCTTCAAGTGATCCGTTCCATCAGCTGCCTCATTTGCACAGAGCTGTTTCCGAACTTTTTGAAGAAATCTCACACGAGGAGCCATTGCAAGACCAAGTGATCTAAAGCATGGAATTAAACAAATAAATTAATCAGAAAGCTAGATACACAAAAGTTGACTAAATTGGAAGCCCTCATCGATGGCTCAAGTGATTCGATTTTAATTATGGTGATTCAGACGGATACATTTCGACCAACATAGTTATAAAACAGTATTTAGCCTAAAATAGGACTATCTAGCTTGAAAAATGCCAAGTGAACATTAGGAGAGGAAAGGAGATGAAATAACTGAGAGCTCTCAACAGTTACAAATCCTCCCAGGAAAGAAAGCAAACAAAGAACCTGAGAAGTTGTAGACAAGAACAAATTATCTGTGATTCACAGTAAAATATGGTGGAAGAACCAATGTAATTTGGTACTGAAGATACACAGATGTCATGTCAAGGAGTGAGAAAGCACTGATCTCTGTCAGTGTCCTTCACTGCTAGAAGGGCACCCAGAACATTATCCACACCATCTCACGGTGATGCATAGATTAGAAGAATAAACACAACATGGATAAATGACTAATTGCAGAGAAAGCTAAGGGAGAGATATTTCTCCCTTAAAGGGAATCTCTCCTGTCTGCATCCATCTACAGCGAGGGTTTACTTTCATGGCATGTGCAACTAGCAGTGCCAACGATCCTACTATTTCACCCAGTTATTCATGACAATTGAAAACTATGCTAATACTCTATACGTGAAGGGACAAAAAATAGCCAAAAAGCAAAAATACTGTAGAACAACAATACTGGAGTGCATTGCATGGAAACAGATATTCTGTCTCCAACACATCATTTGACTTCAGTGAACTCTGTAATTGCCCACTATTATTACACCTGACCCTGTCAAATACAAATTCAAAAACGCAATATTTAAGTCTCTTCAAGACTTCATGAGCCTTCTTATTAGGTGAATAAAAAATGTGGGGAGATACCGGTACTGTGCAAGGAACACATGGAGACCACAGCTACATTTAAAAACATGCAATACAGAACTGATAGTGTTTGCAATGCTCAGGGCTTGTACATACACTTAGCAAAGGAGTAAAGTATTTAACCAACTAAAATGGCTACATATATACACGTGCACACACACACGTAAGAGACCAGTCTCTTTTGATACGACAGACTGAGAGAGTTGGGGTTGTTCAGCCTCGAGAAGAGAAGGCTCCAAGGAGACCTTATAGCCGCCTTCCAGTACCTGAAGGGGGCCTACAGGAAACATGGGAGGGACTCTCTATCAGGGAGTGTGGTGATAGGACGAGGGGTAACCATTTCAAACTGAAAGAGGGGAGATTTAGATTGGATATCAGGAAGAAATTCTTTACTGTGAGGGTGGTGAGCCACTGGCACAGGTTGCCCAGGGAAGCTGTGGATGCCCCATCCCTGGAAGTGTTCCAGGCCAGGCTGGATGGGGCTTTGAGCAGCCTGGTCTAGTGGGAGGTGTCCCTGCCCATGGTAGCGGGGTAGGAACTAGATGATGTTTAAGGTCCCTTCCAACCCAAACCATTCTGTGATTCAGATTACGCACAGTTATACACTATGTCTCTCCTCAATGCCGCTCATTTCAAGTAGACAGCAGTTATGTTTTAGGACAAGAGGAAACGGCCTCAAATTGCACCAGGGGAGGTTTAGACTGGATATTAGGAAAAACTTTTACACTGAAAGGGTTACCAAGCATTGGAACAGGCTGCCCAGGGAAGTGGTTGAGGCACCATCCCTGGAGGTATGGTTAAAAGACGCGCAGACGCAGTGCTTAGAGATATGGTTTAGTGACGTTTTTTGTCAGAGTCAGGCTGATGGTTGGACTGGATGATCTGAAAGGTCCCTTCCAATCTAAGCAATTCTATGACTCTATGTCTTCTCTTCACCATACAGTTCTGAATAAAGAAACCTGAGTTACATCACAGGAGAAAAAGCAAATCTACACTCCCTGGTAGAAATGTCATGAAGTCCATGAAGCATCCAAAGTGTACTGCAGAGCAGCAAGCCTGGACTGTAGGCTCCGGAGAGCCTAGACCCGTTAACAGTAGCCAATGGGACAGAGCAGTCAACAGGAGAGGCATCCTGGTTAAATAACAAATAACAGAAGAAAAAATTAAAAACAAACACATCCACATCTGTAGTCAAATGGCACAGTTTTGCTGTTGGCCACAGGTTAAAACACTGAAAAGTGGACACACACCCAGAAAGCAGCCCACGCTGTTAGGATGAGGAACAAGTTTTTCAATGAATAAAGTCTTAATTTTAATGTAAACTTTATTTTGTTTAAGTATTTCTGATAACCCAATACTGTTCTTCTACAAATAATTGACAGCAATACTAAAGCAAACAGAGTTTTATAAAAAAAAAAGATCAAAGTAAGTTTTTATCCAATGTATTTCGCCCATTTACTGACAATGCACTGCTGAGAGGACAACACAACACATGCGGGAACTGAAATTGGAGGAACAAGCAATCTTAAACGTGCTTCGGTGTTTGACAGCTAACACTAATTACCTTTGCAATGGAACTCTGTGTTAAAGTTTGGCCTACTGAAACAAAAATAACAAACAAAGGAGATATAATGCTTCACCGCAGCAGCTGGCGGAGATTCAAACCTGGAATTGAGCCTTAACACCAGGCACAGCAAAACACACATAAAGAGATTGCTGCAGCATCAATGAATGTGCAATCTCCTCAGCAAGGGGATCAAAGTAGAAAAAAAAATCCTTTGCAAGAGAAACACTTTTTTGCTTTTCCCAATTTCACAACATTATTCTACATAGAGTATTGCTGTCAACTGTTGACAAAGTACTGCAAGGAGTAGTACTGTATGGCAACTACGCAATCCGTGTTCATTGCTCTCCCTCATGCAGACAGACGTAGACACAATGGACACAGGGCTGCAAACTCTGATTTTATCACAGCTTCTCTTCTACGTCTCTAGAGCTAGCACCAAAGATCAGGATCATGGCTGCAGAAAAAAGTCTGACAGGGTGAAGAAACTACCCTCTTTCCATAGGAAAGGTTAAAAAAGACAAGTCAAAAAGAGCAGCCCATGATGTGGAGGAGACTTCAGCACAGCTTTTCTCATTCAGGCAAGAAATCCCAGGGCCAGACTGCCGTTCTGCACTGACATCTTTCTTTAATAATTGCATAAAATTAATTATCAGTTAGTGTTGTGTAATTTTTCTACACTGCTTCGCAACCCTACCAAAAAGACCACTGCTATCAGAATTCAATTGACATCTGAACGAAAAGAATACAGCCCTTAGACTTGGGTGAGAAGGAAGGTTTTTTTAATTACAATAATTTTTTAATTACAGAACTTCTCAAAGAAACGTCAGCTATTTGGCTCATTACTGCCTCTTTTCTATAGTATATTCCAAACAGAGAACAATTTGGGACAAACACATTCTACTACCGCTAGAAGTTTACTCATGTAGTAAGATTTGACAGTTTCTTTAGAATTTATTTCTTAATCATTTGCCAAATCTAGAGTTCAATCAAACTAAAAAAACTGAATATATGAACCAGCTTTTCTTTCCATCAACTAGAAAGGGTAACATTAGTTTTCACTAATTCATGAGATGCCACACAGACCACAGTCCTACTCCAGCTGAAGTTACATCTGTTCTTTGATTTTAGTGCTAGCATTCACACACTCTTCTGGAATAAGAAATGTGTCAAGTTTTCTCGAAGACAGACAAAAAGCAGGTAAATTACTTAGTGAGATTTCATAAATTCTAGCACAGAACACTAAAAACATGCTAACAGCCCAAGGTAGTCCTCAGACCATGGTAGCCTTAAAATGGCAACACGCATTCAGCTGACAAACCAAATAAACAATCCTGTTTCACATTTTGGTATGAAATGCCATGACTTCTGGGAGTAAGCTCTTACAGAAAGACATTCTAAATCAGCCTCTAAAAGCAATACTGAAAGCAACGGATTATTTTGCTACCATAAATGAAAGTACAGCTGACAATTCTATTCATCAACAGCAACTGAGGTGGCCAGACATCATCATTCCCTAACACGGATCAAGGAATGCACAGAAGTAACTGAACAAAACACCTACAATGCTCAGGTACCTCCTTCAATTCAAAGCAAATTGACAATTATTTTCAGGAAATATTTTAAAAGAGCAAAACTCAAAAAAAACAACATTGTATGGCTTTAAGAGGAATACCACTTTTGTTTGCTATTGAATAAGGAAAATCAAACATTAGTAAACATTTTTAAAACCTAATTCAAACGAATGGTGTATCAGACTGGAAATACTGCCTTTTCTGAGGTTTGTTAATTATGCTTATTCAAAGATCTTGAGTATGTTTACATTAACATGCTAACTTCACAATGCATCTGTTTGGATTGGATGAAAAGCTGGGCATCCCTCTGAACTCTTTAAAAAGATGGAATCTTAGACACTCAGAGGAAAATCTGTCCTTACACAAAACAACTTAAAGAGGAAGTTTAAGACCAGTACAGTCTTTTAATTTTTAAGTGTCACTAGAGTTCCTAATCTGCACCTAGAAGATTCCCAGTCCTTTTTGAAACATGAGCCAGTTGTAAAGAATCTATGGTCACATCTGCAGAAGTGCTGCACAACAATTTCATACAAGTTAGTGCTTCATTCCATTTACTACATTTACTAAATATGAGACATATTCCATTAGTGAACTTCTTCAGAATGATAATTGAACACATGAAAACACAGCACAGCGATTTCTCTTACTGTAGAACTGGTTCAGACAAAGATTTAAAATAGTCTGAAAAAGGTTAAATACTCCCAGAAGGTATTTCAAGAGAAGAAATGTGTATTACTTGCCTTGCAATATACGCTACATCTACATTTAACATTTAAAATGTTTTCAGAAGACAGGATGAGCAACCATTTGAAAATAGGGGAAATCAAATCAACTGAAGTGACACAAATCTGAATTAATAGGCTTTCCAGATGGTCTGATTAATAACCAAAGCGAGCAGAGAAATTGCTTTTCCTGAGTTTATTTGACTAGCCAACTTTAGCCCTCTACATTAAGGAGCTCAAATGCATGGTACTCTACTAATAATAATGAGAGCCAAGCTAATCAAGAGTTTATGGGTCAAGATCAAAGAGAAGGCCAACAAAGAAGATTGTCATGGTTGGAATCCGATCATTTAAAAGACCGAGCTGTAGTCATTACAAAAGTAAAAGAAGCCTCCACATTGCAACTGCAGGCCCTGGTGCTCCTGGTACCTGAGCTCAAAGGGCATCACAGCAGATAACAAAGAACAGAGATTTCTAGAGTGCATTAAAGACCATTTCTCCAAGTTAGCTGGATTCGCCATCTCTGACAGGCACTCTACTGGAACTGCTCCTCATGCATATGCAAGTATGTTTACTTCTAAGGCGAGTGAAGGTCAACAGCAGGCTTAGCTGCTACTGTAGCTCAAGATACTAGAAGAAAAAAGGATTATGACTAAGAGAATAATGACCCTAGCCTTTGAGAGAGGAGACTGCAGCTTGTTCAGAGATCTGCATGGCAGGACCAGAAAGCTCAGAAGTACAGAAGTACTTACAGAAAACTCAGAAAGGGATGGCTGGATCACACAGGTGGTTGAGGGGGAGATGCGTGAGAAATGCCCAAACTTTACAGACCACTGGAAGGAATACTGAGGTCCATATAAGCAAAAACATATGAGGCTGAGATTAACTATGTAACAGCATGAGAAATACGGTCTGATTATAGGCGTATGAAGACTGGAAACAACTGGTAAAAAGTAATTAGGGACAGGCTTTTTAGTTGGAAGGAGACCGGCATCTAGAAAAGGAAGTAAAAGGGCAGCAAGAAGGAGGGCCAAGAACCAGCAAAGGGATAACAAGATGTGGAAAGCCTGTGATGGGCTCTCTGGGGGATGTGATGGGCAGTCCTGCACTTGCAGCTGGCACAAGACAACAAACCAAACCCTCTGCCCTGACCACACGTAAGGGTCAGGTCTACATCCACAGCAGGGATCCCAGACTGACCATGCAGTAGGTGCTTCCCCTGGTCAGTGAGAGGACAGACAGATGGATCGTGTATCCTGGTATCATCCATTTCAGACCTGACAGCACATGCAGCTACCTATTGCTTTGTAACACTGATCTGTAAGCAATACTTCAAAATTAGCTGGGTACTGAGCTCCATGTATTAGTACATGGACTATGTATATAGACATTTTCCAAATAACTTGGCTTTAACCTGCTTTATTTATTCTCTATGTACCAATACAGGCACAAACAGAGAAAAAAAATGCCACATTCCTCCTGGAAGACATGACAAAAGTCACAGAGGAAATTATCTTCCTTGGTAGCCCCTTAGAGCTGTGACTAATCTGTCCATCCAACACACTCACCTGTTAAGATCTGCCCCCGGAGACTGATGTATACTTGTTAGCATTTAACAAAATAAAGTGCCTGAGAAGTAAAATATTTCAACCCCGTGCCTCCTCTTTACCTTATTTCCTATCCAGGAAGCCAGGCTAACTAATTATTCCTTTCTACTCTGCTGTTTGTTTACATTTTCTTGTTTTCAAAGCTGCCCTTTGCAACGAAAAGACAAATTTCTCTTTTATGCAAGCCTCAAGGTTCTCCTTCACCAAACTTTAAGGCTACCTGTGTTAACAAGAGGTCTCTGCAAGCCTTCCTCCAGCAAATTATTCTTGATAGCAATTTGTAATGAGACGATACTGGAGAGAATACTAATGTACCATAGCTTAAAGGTGATCAATCTCTAGAATACATATATGTATAGACATGCACAGACATTTTATTTTTTTATTTATTTATATATATAGTTTTCTAGATATATAATGCATAAAAAAAATAAAATCAAAAAGACTACTGCTTTTCTGCAGGCTCAATCAACACAGGTTAAGAGAATCTCAGTGCACAGACATGCCAGGGAAGAGAGCAATAGAGAAAGTGGGCAACAGCCTGACAGACTGAAATGCAAACCTGACAGGGGCATTAAGCAGACTGTTTTCTCTGCAGGATTTTTAGTGGAGTAACATCTATCAAGCTAGCAGTAAATCTCCACAGAAAGGCTGAAATACTTTTTGGAGAATACACATAGAAGGTAAAGGGAAGAAAGGATTCTCATTCAAGGTTTTGCCATGAGTTTTTTCGTGCAGAACATAAGCCAAGGTTGCTTCGGAATGCAGAATTCGAACGTACCAGACGTTGAGGGCCTTTCAGATAAATTAAGCTGACTGATCCACTGTATCAGTGGATGTGCACTGAATTGAAAGCCAGAGGACTGCGGGGTCTATTTAGGTAGACTACCAGTCTGGAGAGTGGGGAAGAAGAGTGCCAACAAACTCTTCATTTAGAGCAGAATCCCCAAATAATCTCCCAGATTCATTATCTTCTGACTTTTTTATTACCCTTTCATATATTTCAGTTTTGACTAAACCTCTCCAGCTCTCTCCAAACAACCATCTGGTTTCTCCTATTTTAATACAAGAATGACTTACTAGTAACTTTGCAAAGATGGGAGTAGAATTTACGTTGATAAAGGACCAAATCCTGGCACAAAGGCCTGAGAAGAACAGAAAACTGGACTAATCTGTCCACATCAATATCAGATACTAGATGGTACATTATGCTGAAATCCAGAATCCACTGGGATTCCAAAAATTCAGCATTACCACCATCTGCCAGTTGGTTTCTTAACACACTGGTTAGATTTGTGTGGTCATCCCTCTTAGCCCTAATCTTCTGCCACTATCACTTACATTCAGCATAATAAGACCTACAATAAAGTTTTAAAGATGCTGATAAATCACATAGGTGAAGGGGCAGGCAATGCACATAGTGAAATGTATCAAGTTTTCACTAGTTCTCCTTTTTAAAAATTTCTCAGATCATAAAGTAAGAAAGCATCCTTTATAATAGGCTTATGTACTTTAAAAAACATAATCATGTTAATTGCAGCACAGCACAGGAAGACCAGGTGTTCTACAGTCTAGTAATTTGTCACATTTTAGTTCATTATGCCACGTGCTGACAAGTTTGAAGACTTAAGTCTTCTCTGTATGAAATTCCAGAGACGTAAAATTAATTTACCATGCATCTTTAAGCACCTCCTGCTCCCTTCTGACTACCCTGCGTCCCATGAGATTATTCAAAAACTTCATGTCTTAAAACAATCTCAGATGGTTGTCATCTGTAAAGTCAACCTGTCAAAATTAATTCCTCTCCCATACAAAACATGGAATGGTTCACATTCATGTACAAAAGTTGACACAGTAATAGATTCTACTCAGTTCAGTGCAGATGTTTCATCTTTATCAAGTGCACTGAATCTTCTGAAAAGTAATTTATGTCCAAGGAGCAGTGTCCCAATCACACCCAAAACGAGACCACAGTGTATCATCTTTAGATACTCCAATTTCTTTTTAAATATTACACTTTACAGGTTGGCATTTAGCTATGAGGCTGAAGGGCAAATCTGAAAGAAAAAAAAAAAACACCAAAAAAAACCCAAACAAAAAACCAAAAACCTGTTGTTCTCTATCCTATTGCTTCACAAGTTTTTTCTTCTATTGTAAATAGCAAATATACCTTCTGCTATAAGAGTTATTTCTCTTTGTAGAGATATATTGGTTGTACACATAATTTCTATGTAGAATGTCTTTGAAAATATACTGCATAAAAGTGAAACTGCACACACATTACAAGACTGTCCAATTCTGTGTGTTAACATAGTCAAAAGAGCTATTTAAAGCTATCATACACTGTGAAACTTCTCACGACACAGTTTTCACTTTCCAAGTTGATCATACTTACAGGGCATATTCTGCTAGAGGCAATTTGAAAACATCAAATACTTCCTTATTCTTCATTAAGTAAACTGAACGCAAGTAGGATACAAAACACTGAAAGAAAAATAAAATTATTTAATAAAAAAAAGAAACCATTCAATTACTAACACACGAAACTAATGTTATGCTGTTGCTCTAAACGCAAAATAGAATTTCACTATTAAGTGTTCTAACGTAGATTTCAGACTGAAATTCTTTTACCCAATACCCATCAGACAAAATTTATCAGTACTACAGAAGTGATGTGACTTTAAGTGTTCAAATATTTCATCAAATGCACATTAATTGGCCGAATTTTCCAACAGTATGTCATGTTATTTTCGCTAGAAAGAAAATATGGCAAATTAGTCCGGAGGAAACATCACTGATTCTTTTTTTTTTTTTTCCTTCCAGCTTTTCTGAATCTTGCCATGCTATTCTGACATCTGAATTATGTGGAAGGAGGAACAGACTGTGTAGCTATCAATCTGAGGTGTCCTGACAATCTTAGCCACTAACAAAAAGTGACTCAACTCAATGTAGCTGCATTTCACTGTAGCCTAGGATACTTCGTATTACCTTGCATTTGCCATCAGCTCATCACATACTTGCAGTCAATGAATGCAACTCGGCTGACCAACATAAATTCACCGTGCAACATTCAGTAAGGCCAGTCTAACGTTGAAGTTTCAATTAATCGGAGACTTTCACCAAGAAAATTGGAGGCACTGCATAACAGAACGACTTAATCTTGTGCTGTATTTTCCCTCCATCCTTCCCAAAAGGAAAGATTCTTATTCTTCTTATGGTTTTTTTTTTTTACATAGTCTATTTCTGCCTATCAGCAGCAGCATAAATACTGGAATGTTTTAACTATCAGAAAAGATCCTTGGATTTCTGCTGTTCATAACCTAATTTCTAACACATGCCAAAACTCCTATCATGAGGCTTAAACCAGCAAACATTAGTAACAATAGCAAATTAAGCTCATATGGTTATATCCAAGCGGACTATAATCCCTTGTTCTGCTTCGTACAGGCATCTGTCAGAGAAAATTACTGTATTAAGACTTCACGTGGAATTTAAAAAAAATTTTTTTAAAAAAGGCTATTTCTTGTTAACCTGAGATAGAGTAGAAAAAGACCCAACAGTTAGCAGCATAAATCTCTTATGGGCATTCTTTAAATGCATGTAACAGAAAAAACATTTCTAAAGGTGAAAAGAAAGGTGAGACAGTAAATTAGGCAATGTCATAAAGTCATACTTTTCCCCTTGGCAAACTGAAATAACAACTGTTAATTGTAAGATATGTAGAGATAGGAGATATACTTTTCAAGCTGCCCAACACCTCGTTACAGTAGTAAATTTTCATTTGCTTATTTTTCCAAAGGCTAAGTTTTTGGGTAAAGTTTCCTGTTTAGATTATGTTTATCAATTAATTTTAGTAGTGCTAGCACAATAATCCATTCAGCTGCTGTCAACAACAAGGTGTAGACTAAAACAGTCGTTTGCTCACCTTAAATTATTAATCATTTTACAAAGATATTTAGATATCCTGGTTTCAGCTGGGATAGAGTTAATTTTCTTTCTTGTAACTGCTGTGTTTTGGATTTAGTAGGAGATGAATTTCCATAACACATATTGGTTTGGTTGTTGCTAAGTAATGTTTACATTAGTCAAGGACTTTTTCAGCTTCCCACAGAAGCTGAGAGGGAGCACAGACAGGACAAGCTGGCCAAAGGAGTATTCCATACCACAGACATCGTGCTCAGTATATAAATGGGGGGTTGGCCAGGGGACAGGGTTTCTGCAATCACTGCTCAGGATGGGCCGGGCAATCGATCATCAGGTGGTGAGAACAACCCATGATGTATCACTTAGTTTAGTATATTCTTTTACCATTATTATTATTTTCCATTTCTCTTTTATTAAACTGTCTTTATCTCAGCCCAAGAGGTTTTTTCTTTTCCCCTCCTTTTCTCCCTGATGGGGAGGAGGGGTGTGAGGCAGAGGGTGAGCGAGTGGCTGCGTAGTCCTAGCAGTTGGCTGAGGTTAAACCATGACACTAGAACCTTTAGGAAAAGGCTTAAAATTTGACAGATCACATTAATTTAGCAAGCAGTGACAAAAATAAATGACAGAGCCTCTTCTTTCTCTGTTAGTGGCAGATAGAAAAAAAATGGGTTTAAACAAGAAGCATCTTTCCTGCGAATCTGAGAGTTGCAATATCTACAGATCTTAAGATCTACATGAGTCACTACATGCCACAGGGTAGAAATCTCATTCTGCCTCTTCCATAACCTATAAAGCTATCCACTTACATTACTAGTATTCCTTTGGTACACGTGGTCTAGAAATTAATAAGTGAAAGTTAAGGGGCGGAAAGAACACACCTTTTGAACACGGACCAAGCCCTACAATAACTAAGAACGAACCACCAAACAAGTGCCAGATGTTCTAACTCACATCTATCAGCTGTCAACAGGGTTCAACCCACTAAGCCTCAAAACAATTTTTCAAGTTTGTCATGGACTGAATGCAGGACAGTATTGCTCTATGTTCAAAGAAATGAGCATCTAATTAAGGTAAGATAGTTAAAAAAAAATACAAGAGTAATATAATGATTACTAGAGTCTTCAGCTGACCTCATTCTCTATTATTTTAGGCATTGTGAACACTTCCAGCAAAAGATATTCCCTACTTCAAGAGCTTACACACAAACTAGAAAAGTTAAGATACTGCATAGAAGAGTTGTTTTATAGGAAAAAGTACAGAAAGAGCATATGACTTCTTTGATTTTCATTTGATTTCAGTACCTTCACTTCAACCTCAACCTAAACCTAAAACACTGTCAACGTAAACCTTCAACCTAAAATAAAACCTTCAACCTAAAATACCATCATCTCTCTTGGATTTATTCAGTTCTCTTAAGACTTAGCCACTCTGCGCACACCAAGTGAACAGCTGACGGAGAACAAGCTTCGTCAGTCTGAACCTTCTTCCTGCTCTTTTATCAATTGCTGTTGTCCACTGATATTTTTGCTGGTTTGATATCACTTTCAAGGGCTTTTTTAATAACTGAACATTACAAAAATATCGTTTGAATTTATTTATACCATCATGGAAAATGTTAATGTTGGGCATCAGAAACATATTACAGTTCTATTACAACAGTAGCTAAAGGCGCTCAAAACCACCTGAGATTATTGTACAAGTACTAGAAACACGTAAGGCAACAAGTACTATGCTCTACTAATTTGCTACATTTAAATTTAGATTTATTGATGTATTTCTAGGATAATTGTTTTAAGTATTAATATACACACGATTAAATTTATGTGCTGTTTTGACAGAATCCAAGTAATGGGGCGTGACTGGAATCTCAGCTGTAACACCCTGCATGTCCCTCTGGGTGCAATGAAGAATTTAACGGACAGACATCACTTCAGTGTCCCGGTACCCCCTACGCAGTAACATTCAAACTAGCAAGAAAAACACATTCTTTTTTTAAACTGCTTTTCAGAACTGGATGAATTGGCATATTAAATATTAAAATTACAAGAAGTGCCAAAAGGCAGCATCAGTCCAAGAGAGGAACTGCAAAGGTTCCAAAGGAGCCCAAATTTGATTCACCCTCCCTCTTTCCAAGCAACAGCAGAGGAACCGTGTCCTATCAAATGAACCATGAAGTTTGTTGAAGCAATTAACCATCAAGAATTTTCTTTTTCCTTTTTTCTTTCTTTCCTTTTTTTTTTGTTTTGTTTTTTTTTTTTTTTAAGCAAAGTAAAAAAGCACCTTGAAGTAAATCAACAAGCTTAGAGGATGCAGTCACTTAGAGCTCATGCCCTCAACACAGTTAACTACATCCTACATGAACTTCTGTGTGTAGCTATGGTGTTTCACTGCAATCTGATCCATTCAGGTAGGGAATTTATTTCTTATAAACATCAAGAATTTGGCAGTTTGCAACAGACAGGCTAGACAGCACAACACCCATGCTTTTCAGAAATCCAGCATTCCATATAAAGATACAAGGTCAGGATTTCTTCCGCATTATTTTTATTGTTTTATTCGTATCGATATGTAATACTATGCAAATGTGCCCCAGCAGTCCATCTGAATGCTCATACTTAAATCTCATTAAGGAGGGACATGTCTATGACAAATCACTTGTCCATACTTCAAGATTTTGAATATATACATAGCTTGTCTGCAAGATGACGCTGCACTGCTATCTATAAATGAAAAATTGCAACAAAAATGGCTTGAAAGAGTAATTAATTGGCAATTAACATAATTTCAAAATGAATTTAAGTTTTTTATCTGCAACATTGACGGACAGCCCATGTTTGATTTCACTTGTGCTATTTTTAAACTTTATCATTATTTTCTTTCGCCTAATTCAGAATTGTCTTTCTCTGCCTTTTAAGAGACCTTAAACAGCCAAAGCCAGAAACAGAGAGCTTTGTTAGTATTTTCATTCAAAATAAGACATTCTAAGTAAAATGATGCTGGCTTCCTACTCTCATCCTCCCCCAACCAGCTGCTCTGTCACTTCTGGTACAAATTGGTGTAACTGCAACTTCCTGTGCCAGTTGCAGATGATCATAACATGTCTCCAGGACATCTGGCCTGTACAATGTCTGGATGAAGCTTATGGTGACATTCCACAAGCTACAAGAAATACTTTGTGCACTACAAAAGCCTGAGATACCTGAACACCAAAAATAGTTTTAAAAGTAGTCCCTTGAATGTTGCTGTAGACATTTTATTCACAAAGCTTCCACTGACTTCCTCAGGCACACTGATTTAAGACTCTTTGTTTGGGAACGTTAGAATGACATTCCTCTGACCCAGTAAGTGTCTCTACTGCAGGCATCCAAGCCAGGTCACGTCACACAGGCTACCTTTGCAGTGCAAAGAAACTACCATTCGTCCATCCCAAAGGGTTTTTAAGGTATCTATGTCAGGATGCATCCTAAAACTGTCTATTCTTCTCTATCAGCTACAAATGAAAGCTCATGCAGACTAGCCGCCTAGGACATCTGAAGTTGGGTGAGATGAACCTCACCTTACGAGTTTAAATACAGAAACTTGCCTGTTTTTATATTCGAGTTCAGACGAAAGGCTACAACTCTTAGTTTATCTTTAAACATTCATAATCCCCTTTTCATTTAATCCTATCATTTGGGTTTACCAGAGTATCTTGAGGTGTCATCAATCCCCATGCTAGCTCAGACAAATAAAAAGTTATTTACACTAATACAGAAATTCTGCGAGTTTTTTCTTGGCTAGAACTTGTATTTCTCAGGCTTTGGCATTTGTGGATTTCTGATTTGGCCTTGTTAGTGCTCTTTGAATTTGACCTATATGTTTGTTTGTGGGGGGTTTTTTTTTTTAGTTTATTTTTTGGGGGTTTTTTGTGGGTTTTTTTTTTTTTTTTTTTTAAAGTGACCTAAAAGATTTTCCTATGTTTCTTCCAGTCATCTCGTCTCCCTGCATCTCAATTTGCACTCCTGATTTTGCATAGTTTGGAAGAAACTTGGTACAACTACAGAATTCATAGGTTCATGATACCTATACCATTTAAAAACAAACAAGCAAACCAACCTCAGAAAACCAAAATATTGCAGTGCTTCAATAACATAAGTAGTAAGCTCTATCCCAAAGAGTTAACAGCCTAAAGATATTACAAAACAAGGGAAGGGTCAGTAAACATGTCTAGTGATGGCAAGAAGAGGCTGCACAATGCCCGGAAATGTTTCACAGGCCATCTACCTTTTATAGCTAGCTCATTCTAGTTCAGGAACCCACCTAGTTATTTTAAGTTTTCCTAACCTTCCCCAAATCTGCTGAAACCTTCGTGAAATTCACATACTGTTCGTGGAGTTTCCCAACGTTAATCAGGGCAGCAAAAAATCTATTCATAGTCCCATTCACACACTTCTCCATTTTCCCTGGAAGAGTTATTCTAAGCTATTTTGCTTCTCATTTAAATTGAAATGAAAGTTAAAATGCATTGGATTTTACCATTGAGAAAGGGCAAACTGTCATATATATTCAGGAGATACAACAATAGAAATTGATTAAGAAAGTGGGCACGTGAGGTGTACATGGTTTCATGTTTCTTACTTTTTAAGCCAAGGAATGAGATTGATACTTTTCAGTAACCTTTTTTATTATTACGATTTCAAAATGTTCTATACCAGGTCCCCAAGAAAAGTCCTCAGGAAGAACTACCAATTTACCTATCCCCTTCAATCAAAAGGGTTACTGAACTGAAAAGGGTACACAGTCCTATTCTCCATCGTGCTACATAATGAGGATACATGATGAAAAGGATATATTTGTACTGATTTTACAGCTTTATGCTTTACAGAATCACAGAATAGTTAAAGTTGAACCTCCGGAGATCATCTAGTCCAGGCCCCTGCTCAAAGCAAGGTCAGGTAAAGCAAGCTGCTCAGGAACACACCAGTTTTTAATAGCCAGCAATGGAGACTGCACAGCCTCTCTGTGTAACCAGTTCCAGTGTTCAAACACCCTCACAATAAAAGATGTTTCTTGGGTTTAAATGAAGTTTTTCGCACATAAATTTGCACCCATTGCCCTCCTCTCCTGCCACTGGGCACCACTTACAACAGCTCCACCTAATTTATATTTCTCTCCTAATACAGGAGAGTACTCAGTCATCTTTGTGGTTCTTCATTAGTCTTGTCTCCAGTAAGCCCATGCCCGTCTTGTACTGGAAGCCCAGAATCAAGCTTTGTGCTCCAGATGTGTCTCACCAGGGCTTAGTAGAGGGCAAGGAAAGGATCACCTCCCTTGACCTGCCAGCAGCAACCTGCCTAATGCCACCCAGAATGCATTTGGCCTTCTTTGCTGCAAAGGCACATCGTTGGCTCGTGTTCAGCCCGTTGTCCACTAGGACAACCTGTTGCCCCAGGCTTTTTTCTGCAAAGTTGCTTTCCAGCCACTTGGTCCCAGCCTGTACTGGTGTATGGGATTACTCCTCCCAAGGTTCAGGACTCAAACAGCTGGGAAAGACTCAAACAAAACAGTAAAAACCCTCAAAAAGCTGAGAAGCAATGACTACTCAGTCAAAAATTACTTGCATACCTGAGACTAAAATAAATATATCCCCATTTATGCCTTAACTTTGGCACAGCAGCGGTAGGTCAGGTGGCTCTTCGGGCAGTAGGGTGATGAGCCCATGTTGAGCCCATGTCAACTCACACAGGCTTTAACAGGCACACTTACCACAATCTTTTAATATGTGATTATTGTTTCTACTGATGCCATCTTTAAAGTTTAAAAATCAGAGTAATTTAGCTGTTCCAAACACTGCTGCTAGGGCACATATAAGTAGGTCAGTTATTCCAACAGCAGTTCTGTTTGACTAGCTTGCCTCAAAAACTATAGTGCAGCAGACAACTGACTTACCCTTTGAGCTTTGTCTTTTAACTCCTGATCTTGAGCTAAGAAAGCTTGCATCCGCTTTTGGATGTCTGTAAGTTTTTCAGGATTAATTCTAATTTAAAAAAAAAAAAAAAGAAGAAAGTTAGCTTTAATTATTAGAACGCGCAAAAATAAGCAGCTATTAAGTTCTCAGGAGTATCTTCACATCTTTTGCATTGCTTTCATTTGCATAAAGCTATTACCACTCTGAACAAGCTTAGAATAGAACCATATTAAGGATGAAGCATACACTCCTCAAATGAATAATACAGAAAAGACAAATGGGAGTTCAGACTTTTTATCCAGAGACAGCTTCCAGTGAAGACGGTAAAACTTCTTCCAAAGCAAAGCCAAAATCAGCAGTAAAGAATTTCTTGAATTTATAAAAATGCTGAGAAAAAGATAGAGAAGCAGCAAAGTGAATTATAGTACTACTTTATACTGAGATAGCAGTTTTTACAAGGAAATTCTCAGCATTTTTGAAAGCTTAAATAAGATCCAATGCCCTGGGAATACTGAAATTTAAGTACTTCTTTCTTACAGCCAGAAGAGCAAAAATAAAGGATATTGAGATTAAACAGATTTAAGAGATCCTCAAGATATTGATCAAGTGAATAAAGAACAGGGACCATGTTATAGAAAATGCAATTAAACCTACTAAGAAGTTATACAAGTCCTCTCCCAGACTCTGGAATTTTACACTTATTCCAGTGACACCTACGTTATTCCAGGTTTATCTGCCCAGATCTTTTCTCATCTACTTCTAGTTTGGATCTGCTAGTGCCACCAAGTGTGTCATACAACCCACCAAACATGGTAGGAGGGTAGCCCTCAAGCAGAGGTCAAGAGATACACAACTACCAGATTTCTTAATCTGGTTCTTGCTGCAGTGGGCCATCTTATCCCATACTGTACAACAAAACGTAGCCTTTGCTGAAGGAAGTCAAGAAAAAAAAAAAAGTCAAAATCGTACTTCTTCACATAGCACTAAGTCAGTCTAAAAACAGGACTCTGATTAAAAAACATTTTATAGTCATTTTTTGTAACAAACTATTATGACTATCAATTATTCGTACTAAAAGTGAAAACAGCAATAAAGCAAGGGGCTGGACAGTATTACCAAAGAATACTTTAATTTATAAAGACATCAAGCTTTATTCCCTCATCATTCCAATTTCTTATCTCTGTCAGATACAGCCAGTGGAAGGCTGTAGTGCACACAAAAGCTATTTAGCTACAGTTTTAGTGAAAGATCAAAAAGCCGAGTTCCAGTTTCAAGCCAGTAAATAATTTACTCTGAAACTGTAAAGACATAAGAGAGAAAAGAAGAGGCGTGAAAAATTCAGTGGGACACAAACTGACCAACAAGTCTTTGAAATGCAATGCAGAATGGAATGTACGCAAGATACCAAACATAGAATAAATAAATAGAAAGAAGGCTCTTCTAGATTTTGTTCTATAAAACAAGATTGAGAAGGTAACAATGAAAATATTTATGAACTAAGGAAAAATGGTAGAACAGCAAAATAAAAGCAGTGGTTTGCTTCGTACTGAATTGTAGCAGCAAGTACGAACACAAAGTATACTACCTCACTGCAGAGGAAAAACAGGAGGAAGAGTGGAAAAGTTGTCTAGATGAAATCAGCATGTTACAGTGACTCAAGAAGAAAGCTTAAAGTAGACCTGAAGACAAGTATAAAAAGAAATGTAAGAAATATAAGCACAAAATGAGATACAAAAAGAGAGGATAGCATGAGTAACAAAAACAAACAATAAAATTAACCTGAACAGCAGTAGTAAGACAGCCCAGAGAGGTATTGGATTGCTATTAAGTTATAGGAAAGCTATTAAAAGATGACCTCAAGGCACTTATATTAGCTAATGTCTTTTTTCCCTTGTCTTCACTCAAAGTGGCAGCTGCAATCAGACAGGGAACAACAGCTACAGCACAGTCCAAGCTCACACCAGAATTGCAAATCACAGGACAACAGGTACTTCGATAAATCAGATGGGTCAAAAGAACTTTGCTCCATAGCAGCTAGAGGGAAAGTCAGACCACTTTGAGTCACAGTTGTACCTTGAGTACTCATCTGAGACAGATAAAAATCTATGGGGACAGGGCAGGTAACCACAGTGCCCATCTTCAAAGGGAGCAAAACAAGAGAAGTTAAACAATTAGCTTTTTTCTTGATACCTAAAAAACAATTTGTAAGCACCTGAAGAAAACAAGCAAACACACAATGGCCAACATAGCTTAGAAGCAAAACATGACTAATCAGTTTGATTATCCTTCACAGCAGCATTAGCAGGCTTTAAGAACAGGAAAGAAACAGCAGATGTCATATTTGATGTCATCAAAGCATCTGGCAGTTGCACATCCTCATAAGAGAGAAACACGGTCTACCAGAAATCTTTAAGCAAATGCAAAACTGGCCTTGGAGCTGCGCTCAAAGAGTATTTGGGCCTGTCACCTACTTTCTGTTGACACTGTTAAACTCAAAATGCATACCAAGTTCCCGTTCTCACTGAGTCCCACTATTACTCGTTATTTTCTATGACTCGATTATTGCAGGAATATAATTCATTACTTAGAGGAAATAATACACCATTGGGGCTCCAAGCATAATGGACAATAATCTTAGACAAGATGCCACAACATTTTGTTGACTGCACATGAATTTTAGTTTGAGTAAAATGTTGAAATTTGCAAGAAAAGGGTTTGAAAAGACAGAAAACAGAAGATATTTTACAGTTAAAAGCACAGCAAGATAATGTGGTGTAAATCTAAGCAATGCCAACCAAGAATATGGTGCGCCAAGCACATTTTGAGGTTATGCGTTTGTTAATGAATGAGCAAATTTGTGACACTGCATATTAAAAAAGAAGTCATAATACTAGATTCTCTCCTCTCCAACACTGTATCATGACAACCACCCACTGTCATCTTCATCTCATGCTGGGATTCCAAAAATAAGAAAGCTAGTCATTGCTAAATTGGATTTTGGTTTTAATGAGTTTGCATGTCTTTTTTTCTTTCCGAACAAATAAAACTCCTTACAATAATTATATACATGTGACTATGTGGAGAGACAAACGTAAATACTAAACACTAAAATGAATTATTGTCATTTATAATGTTGCCTAAACAGCTAAGAACCAGTGAGCTAGAACCAACTATGCAAAGACTAGAAGGGGTTTTTATGACATAGTCTGTCGTTTTAACTTTCTTTGTTACTCTGTGAGTACAAATCTTGCATTTAAGGAGCAGTATAACTTTTTGAAACTATTGTTTTGCCTAGCAGTTGCATAAATGGCCGCACTTGACTGTGCCATGATATAAATACGAACTCAGCTTGCCTCCTCTTATGAACTGATCAGACAGCGCTCTCCAAATTGCCTGGCGGATACGCACTCTGCTTTCCTCTCATTTCCCCTGCTTTTAACACTAGGATACAAGTGCTGTTTAACTACATATTCTCTCTTCCCTTTCCTCTCCAAGGCGTAATTTAAACAAAAAAAACTCAACAACCACCAAAAAAAATGATGCTGCCATGATGTAGCAAAACAATTTCCGTATTCCACCCAGCTTCCAAGCAGCAGCAGGTTTTGCTCTGTGCTCTCACCCTGGTTTCACTGGAAAACCTGGAAGGCTGGAGGGAGGAGGAAGAGCTGGGCCCTCAGGAAGCCTGCTCAGAGATGACACCAGCAGATCACGTACAGGTGCACAACGACGCTGGGTAGCGACACCAATGGACTGTCCTACAGTAACGATGGTAATTGGGACACAGCAAGTTTCAATAGATTCTCCAGTATTAATACTACTGTCATGGGTAAGACATATCCAAGTATTCTCCTCTGTCAGAAAAAACAAGGTATTTTGTGGTTGTTACTGTTGTTTTCCACAAGACCATATTTTTGTCATAATATTAAAGAAAACAATATTACATCATGGGTATCTATGTACTTGCATTTCCCTCAGTAAAATTTTCTAGATGCAAAATTTCTTACGATAACCCCTTAGGAAGCAGTTCTTATCTTGTTACTCAAGAAAATTAGATGGGAAGAAGTAGTCTCAAGGTATTATTAAAACTAATTTCAGTTTACAGCTTGTACCTAAAACTCTGAAATTATAAACTCCTTATAAATATGAACATGATACTTAATACTTTCAGAGTAGCTTTTTTGCCATATTTGAATGCTTTAAAATATGATATTTATTATTGCATATTTTGCATTTTCTCTTGCTCTGTCTGAACAATGACAGAGACGTATTGTTAAAAGCACTACCTGTAAATTTGCAGCTTGTGCTGATTAGAAAGGTATGGTATACTAACAGGCTCTACAGGGAGCTTAGATTTAAAATTGAAAGGTAAGTAAGTAGTCCATACCCTAGCCTTTTGAATAGGTATTCAGGAAAAAAGTTATTCCCCTCTGTCCTTTCAAATTATGGAACTGTTTTAAAAGGTCTGTCTAAATGAAATAAAGACATGTTAAGAGCTGTTTGTAAGTTAGAAAATACAAACCAAGGAAAGTAACAGAAAACTAGTTCTTGCAATCCCTGTGCAAGATAACGGGTTAACGAGAACAGCAAAACAAACACTTTAATTGACAGTGATGTTTTAGAAACAAAAAGCTTTCAGAATGAATTTCAGAAGTTGGAAGAATTAAATTATGTCAGCAGCGAGCAATGCTCATTGCCTTCTAACTCACAAGTTAAATCAATTCTTGAGAATCTTTAATTAGGTGAATATGCACAAACACCAGAAGACTTCAACAGAAGACATGGAACAAGATCCATGGTTTGATGGAACTTCTTCAACAATTTAACAACTGACAAAACACACCAGGGTTGTATTAATTGGGAAGCTAGCTAGAAGTAAACAATCTAAGAAAATTTATAGTTTTTAGGATGAAATTGGTTTGCAATCCACAAATAATTACAAGAATTTTTTTTAAAGATTTTAGTTAGTATCTTAGAAGTATGATGCTAAACCACTTAAGCCTTAACCACACTAGGCAGACAATCCTCAGTAAAAGCACTGCCCTTCATTATGATGTTACAAATACCATGTAAATTTTACAGATTGAAAAACTGGATCTTGGGGCAGGCTGATAAAAATATATTATTAATCAAAAGTCCTGAATTTGCTTATAGTGATTGCAGTTAGGAATGTTACTTAAATGTCTTGGCTTGGGAAAAAAAATGACTTTTTGGGGTGGTGTTAAAAAAAAAAAAAGCAGAGAGTTTTCCATTGATGTAACACCAAATTAGCAAGAATGCGTTAAGAGACAACAGCCATGGATGTCTCTCCAGAGACACATCTAAGTTGCACTATAAATACAATACGCATTTATTGGGGGGGGAGGGGGAGGGGGGAATGAAATATTTGACGACTTAAAATTGAATTGTTATTCTGGTACAAAAATACCAATTTGGATTTGCATGAATAAATACAGGCTAAAGAGGCTTTTTTACCATGTTCTATGATAAGCTGTTCAAACAATTAATTGTATTACTCAAGAAGTTAAAAGCCTAGCTGTCAAAGAAAGGTGAAATATTTGTAATATGCATGAGATCAGACATTTATTTAGTGAATATCAAAATAAATGATCTGAATAACTATCATTTTAAGAAAGAAATGATGAAGTTTGGAAAAAGAGACAATTTGGTTAGGCTGTGGTGGTTATTCAACAGATCCTCTTAAAGCACTATGATGCTTAAAGGAAAAGAAAATATCAGACTTTAATTCAGTTTCCTTACTGATATTATCCACATTCATTTGGGGTTTGGTTTTTTTGTTTGGTTGTTGGGTTTTTGTTGTTGTTGTTGTTGTGTGGGTTTTTTTAAACAGCAACGTGAAAACTTTAGGCATAATTAGATTTTTGGTAGTTGTTTAACTCTATTCTAGTCCTCATTTTTTCTGTTTTAGGAAAAGGTGTCTTATGTTTGAAGCTCACACATTCTACACAGAATTGATACCCACGTTTGACCAGAAAAAGTGCATTTACTTCACTGGCTGTTGTGTACTTGTTTGTTACATAGAAGCAGCATTATGAAGTGCAGTTCACAAGTGCTTCTGAAATGGCATATTCCATACATCAAAAATACTTCAAAAAAATAGAACTAAACCTTAAATCTGGAAAGTGGTATATGCATGTTTCTATTTTCTGCAGAAACGACAGCTTATGCCCAGGTGTGGCGTGTTTGGAGCGATGGCATCCAACTATGGTATCAAAAATGGCAGTCCTCAGGAAACCAAACAGAGTAATCAGCCCAGTGAGGCTGAACACCAGAGTACTCGTAAAAGACTAAGATTCAGTAGGAAATGACAGTATTTTGTGGTTATCCTTCCAAGCTCTTCCTTCTTTCCCCTTCACTATAGCTAATCACACAAGCCTTCCTTTCCATTGGTGAAAGCGAAATAAGAAGTTTGTTACAAGTCACCATCATATCAAATTGCAATCGACCAGGCTATCCTGGCTTACCTTAGTGCATCACGTTATTGAATTTACAATAGAAAAAGCTAATGAAGTGAAAAAGATTCTCATTTAGGAGATTTTAATAACGACAAACCCCAAGGAATGTGTTCACTTTGTTCCTTAACTCAAGTTTTGACATAAAAGTATATGGAAAGTGTAACAAAAAACAGATAACAGTATAAATAGTGTCAATTTCTTACCATCCTTCCTCACACTAGAATTCAAAGAATAAAGTATAGTTAATTTTGAGCAGACCTGAGGGATTAAGCAACAAGGCAATAATAACCACTTAAAGTTTCACCCTACTTTGATTTCTTCTCAAAAACGGTTATTCCACGAACACTTTCTGCATACAGTTAATTACCTTCTTTGCTTAGATATCTGTGTCTTCACATTCAAACCACAGCTCTTCAAAGTAAGAGAGTCCTAGCCCTGCTCATATCCACTTGTACAGAAACTTAACTTTGCACCTGGTCATCCTTCTCTGGATTTCTTCTAGCTCCACTCTACTATTTTTGGCATGGTGTAACCTCAACTACATAAGTATTCAAAATTGAGTCAAGCTCATGCCACATTTTCTGACTTGCTTTCAATTCTTCTTCCACGTTTCCTTCACATTCTGTTTCCTCTTTTGATTTAGCGGAAGACTGACAAGCTCAAAGAACAATGAACACCTTCCTACCTATAGCTGCCAATTAAGAAATTACCACCGATGCTTTTTATTCTTTTACAGTTAGGGTTTTTGTCTTTCCTACGTGTCCGTTACTCTGCACTTAACAGACACTGGAAATATAAGTGCTTTTTTATTTTTACATGGTATCATTACATGCTTCTGCAACTCTTTCGGAGTAATTTCTCTTTTGTACAGATAGCATAGACTTCTATAGGTCTCCATCAGAATACTCTCTCTGGTATCTAAAATGACCATTTAGCCACACCTTTTATTTCCTGTTCTTCAACTAACTGAGTCAGAAAGATCATGGCAAATTGGAGAAACAGTCTAGAACTAAAGAAAAGACAGGTAAGAGAAACAGAAACAATAAGAGGTATATAAACATACAAGGACAGATTAAAGAAATTGTAATTGCTTGATCAGCAAAAGAAAAGAAGAGAAAGAGACAGCATGATAATGTTCACTTACATAGAAAGTAAGAGAATACATAATCTTCCATATATTCTTGGCAAAGGACAAAAGAAGTATTTCACTTAAATTACTTGCAAGGCTTATCAGACACTTGAAGAAAAAAACCTTAATGTCAGGAAGTGTTAAGTATAGATGAGATCACTTTGGGAAGTTGTGAAAATATTCATTGACAAGTTGGACGAGCATCTGATAAGAATGATGCCAATCATGCCTTTGGGAAAGGGGACGGAATAGGTAACCTCTCAAGGTCTTTTCCTTCTACAACACTATCAAAATCAAATTATTTCCCTTGTGTGTCCAGCTCCAGGCAATTCAAGCACTTTACTCCGTCAGGATTGTCATAGACTCATCACACATTATTCCTGTAGAAAGAGGGCTGAATAACAAAGACGAGCCATTAGTCACTTACTTGATTTCACTGACAGGTACCTTCCTCTGTGCCAGCTGTTCCACCATGCCTTTTTCTTCTGAGGGAAGCAATACTAACAAAGCTTCACCACCTTCTTTGTATCTGATTGGAAACACACAAGAGAGGCCTCAAGCAAACATGCAAAAAATACAAGTTTTTGTTGATGTTTTCAATAACCAATGAGAATTCACATTTGCTTCCTTATAAGCAGCCCAAAGAGCAGACAAAAATGCTCACTTTACAAAGGGAAAAGAAAAGACAAACCAGTTAAATGACTTGCCAATAACTCTACTTGAGCTGATTTCAAAACTACACCTACAGCACTAAACATCTGCGACTAAGGGATATATTCAGATCAGTCGATCTTTTATTTCCTAGATTAGAAATATTTCTGTGGTAATCAAATGGCACCTGATCAAAGCTTACAACACTAGAAGATGTGGGCGCTTGCATTCATCCATTACCGACAGGCCAGTATTAACACCTGGTAACTACTAATTCTCTTTTGCACGTTCTGCAAGCGTAAAGGCTAGGAAAGGAAAAGTGCCTTGATCCCAAAGAACGCCTACTTGCATGTTCAATAAAGACTACTTTTCTAACAGGTCACAAAGGCATCACTGAAAGACAAGCATAAAAACAAGAGTTCTTTCATTTATAGAAGCAGGTTTTAGGTGCAAAAGAAAAAATACAATCAAACTGATCCAGTAAGTACACATCTAGTATTCACCCTTCAATGCACTTAACAGATGTAGCAAATGTAGCTGACTTGGTAATTACTCCAGATACATGGTTGGCAGAGAAATAAAAATTCTTTTATTTTATTCTTAGAGCATCTTCATGATCACTTTCTTCTTGTGTAAGGTAACGTCAGTTCCTACTTTTGCCAAATTTAACTGCTTGACGACATTCATGGAGAATAAAAAACACCCATCAGCATTAGTAGACAAACAAGACAATGGGTTTAAGTCATCCTGAGGAAGTAATGTCACAGTTCAACCCCAGCCAGCAACTAGAACCACACAGCCACTCGCTCACACCCTACCCCCTTTTTCCCCTCCCAGAAGGGTGGGGAAAAAAGTTTGGAAAAAAGGAGGGGAAAGGGAGAAAAAAAAAATAAATCTGATGGATTGAGATAAAGACAGTTTAATAGAAACAAGACCAGTAAAGGGATAATAACAACAATAATAATAACAATGACACAGGTCACTTTCACTGCCCGGTGAATTGGCACCATCCAGAGCAGTGATGCTGGATTCCCACCACGGCCAACACCCATTTATATACTGAGCATGACGTCTACAGTATGGAATATTCCATTGGCCATACCATTGTTCTGTCTATGCTTCTATGGGAAGCTAAAAAAAGTCCTTGAATAGTGTAAACATCAGTTAGCAACATCTAAAACCAGCATTCACGATAAAGAAAATTAACTCTTTCCCAGCTGAAAACAGGAGAAGCAGTAACAATGAGTTAGCTTTTCTGCATTATCTAAATCCGTATCTATTGTAACATATATATTATTTCTTTGTTTACATTTACAAACAGTTCTTACGAGTACAGATTGATAGGAAAATCATACAATCATTTAGGTTGGAAAAGACCCTTGGGATCGTCGAGTCCAACCATCGACCCCACTCTACAAAGTTCTCCCCTACACCATATCCCTTAACACCACATCTAAACGAGTCTTAAACACATCCAGGGATGGTGACTCCACCACCTCCCTGGGCAGCCTATTCCAGTGTCTGACCACTCTTTCTGTGAAGAATTTGTTCCTAATGTCCAGCCTAAACCTACCCTGCTGCAGCTTAAAGCCATTCTCTCTTGTTCTATCGCTAATTACCTGTGAGAAGAGACCAGCACCAACCTCTCTACAATGGCCTTTCCAGTAGTTGCAGAGAGTGATGAGGTCTCCCCTCAGCCTCCTCTCCCTCAAACTAAACAGTCCCAGCTCCTTCAATCGCTCCTCGTAAGATTTATTCTCCAGGCCCTTCACCAGCTTCGTTGCCCTCCTCTGCACTCGCTCCAGCACCTCGGTATCTCTCTCATATTGAGGTGCCCAGAGCTGGACACAATACTCAAGGTGTGGCCTCACCAGTGCTGAGTACAGGGGGACAATCACCTCCCTCCTTCTGCTGGTCACACTATTGCTAATACAAGCCAGGATGCCATTGGCTTTCTTGGCCACCTGGACGCACTGCTGGCTCATGTTCAGCTGCTTGTCAATGAGAACCCCCAGGTCCTTTTCTGCCAGGCAGGTCTCCAGCCACGCTTCCCCAAGCCTGTAGCGATGCATGGCGTTGTTGTGGCCCAAGTGCAGGACCCGGCACTTGGCCTTGTTGAAGCTCATACCATTAGCGTTGGCCCATCGGTCCAATCTATCCAAGTCTCTCTGTAGAGCCTCCCTATCCTCATGCAGATCAACACTCCCACTTAACTTGGTGTCATCTGCAAACTTACTCATGATACACTCTATGTCCTTATCAAGATCATCAAAAAATATTGCATAGAGTCCTTCACTATCTAAAAGCCACCAAACTAAATTTCAGAAATATGCCAAAATTGGACAGAATCCAATTTAGAGTGAACCGATAACAGCAATGTGTGGGACAAAGCAAAATGAGTGGTGTGTTACTATGTAGAGCAGCTCTAAGTGACAAGAGATACTCACACAGAAGTCCCTAGGCAGCAGCAGAGTATTAAGTCTATACATAAACTCTATGACTGCAAGTATTCCATTTATTTGAAACAGAAAAAACTCGTATTATTTTTCAAGTGTAATTTTATATCAAATTATTTACTATGTTAACAGGCCTTTGGTTTGGTTCCTACTCCAGTCATATTTGTCTTTTTTTCCTACGCTGGTAAAACTTAAGAATATCTGGTGTGTCTATAAGGAAATTTAACTGTTTCCTCGATCTTTATTCCACTTAGCCTCTTGCCATCCCATAAATCTTCAGCTTCTGTTACTTCTTCATACGTTCTCCTGTTAGGTCTTTACTCCAATTGCATTCACTCTTCTCCATCAAGAAAAGGATTTTATATAAAAGGTATAAACTGTCAGCAGAAGGGTGGGAGATGTTACTAGTTTGTCTTTGGGTCACAGACCCCACAGAACAAGACTATATAACGCATCTTTCCAATAAAAGCTCAGCAATGACAGAAAAAAAAAAAACTCAGTTCAGTTACTGTGGAGAGAAAAGGGAACATAAGTGCTATTTAAGGAAGTATTAGAGTCAAGATTCCTTGGCTTAAGAAAGGTTTTAAGTTGGAGGCCAGAGAGCACAGAAGCACGTTCTCAGGCACGCCAAACCAGAACCGTGGCATTAACTGATAAAAATCATTTCAGACTGAATACAGGGAGCCCACATTTCTCCAAGTGTAAACAGCTATAACTTGGCAAAAACAGTACTGCAGAACTGTTTGAAAACTATAAACACTGTCTGTCACAGCATAGTAAGCAATGCAAGTAGCAACAAAATCTGCAGTTAAAACAGTCTGACAGCTTTTATTACAGCTCTTTGCTTTCATTTGATGAATTTGAAAAATCACAACAAAATGCTCTCGGATGCCTTTTTTTTTTCCCCCCAGTGCTATATACATGATGGGCTTGGGGACTAACATTTAAAGATAATTTTAAAAGGTTTAATAAATGTTTTCATCATGAGATTTTAATCCTTACATTCTAGATTTTGAGATTTGACACGGAAACCAAATTGATACAAGAGGAGAGTCCCTGCCACACAAAAACACTATATAAATTTACTAGTTTTATATGGTTTGGTAAGAGAACCAAAAGACATAGGATATTTGGGTTTTGTCCCAAAAAATACTGCTTTAGGGTTTCGGGTGAGGGAGAGATATTGTATCAAAACTATACTAACTTGATGTTAATCCATTTAATTAGTAGACCTAAAGTGTTCTTAATGCAGAAATATAGGCTTGTAGAACGTTTCTTAAAAAAAGAGCTGGAAAGCAACCCGTATGCTTGGTTTAAGGCAATTCATTATTTTACCAACAGCATATGAGGATTTAAGTTACTGCTGACCAAACATTCCATGGATGTTTGGGTCCTTTATATAATAATTAAGGTTGGGAATGACCTCCTTATATAGACCAAGTGCACCTTGTAAGAAAGCTCTATATATTTTAACGCACCCAAATTCCAGATGATATTTCCACAAAGCGGGTGCATGTCAGACGCTGCCACCGCCTGAACGAGAAATGAAACCCTGGAAAGCCACTGAACCTTAGAGGACTTTGCATTTTATGGCAAAAATCGATGATCACAGTTCCAAGGCAGCTAGTTAGTCATCAAAAGAACTCAGAGCACTGTTGGAAAGAAGGATGAAAATATTCTCTTTTATCTACCCAAGGTTTGTATCAGACAGGAAGACAGAAATAATATTGCTGCCTATACCAGCCTCACCAACTTAGAGAACAACACACAGCTCTGTTGTTCTCTTCAAAACAAATGCTAGAAGAGGAAAGGACTCAGAAGAGTTATGAGAATGATCACATAAAAATAAACAAAGAAGAGACAGAGGTTTCCAAACATCTATTCTTTCTCATCTTTTGGCAACTATTAACAAAAAAAATTTAAAAAGCAACATTAAAAATATTTCTCAGAGCTGATGCCTTCAGAATTACAAAGAGACTGAAAGACGTGTGGGAATTGTTGATGCAGTGTATTCTTTCTCCATACCTATTTTGGAAATATTAATTTTTTTAAATGCCAGTATTTTCAACATACTTGAAGTTAAGGAGGGACAGTCTTTACCCTTTTTTATATTTTAAGTGTGATTTAATTAATTAAAATAGATATTTTTATATTAATGTGATTCTTTGGAGCTAAACATGAAAATGAAATCATTACAGAATTGACAAAGCTGAAGAAAACCAAATGATCTTAAGTACCATCTGGGAAGGTTTGTATCTGTTCAGTGTCCCCAGTGGGTGTTTACGTAAAGAAAGCAAAATGCAAGCTTATTTAAAAAAAAAAAAAAAAAAAAAAAAAAAAAAAAAGGAGTTTTACTTAGGCAGAGTATTATCGCATTTCTCAAAGAAGAAAAGAACAACTTAGTAATATGCTAGTACAAATATTATGATCTTAAAGATAACCTCAAGAAGGGAGGTTGCGGTGGAAAACTTAAGCTTTTAAAAGTGTTTTCTCTGTGTCCTTCATGCTAAAAGCCTCTGTATTGGCAAACTTATGAAAGCATAAGCTACTAAAAACAATAAAGAAAAGAACACTTCTGCTCAAAATTTGTTTCTATAACAATGATAACTAAAACACAGTAGAAAAGAACATCCCTCAGTATGCTAAAGGAATAAAGTTCTCCACTAAAGCCAACAAAAGAACATTCTTTTAGTTTATTTTCACTAGACAGATAAAACCTTTAAACCTACATCGGTGACAAAGCAGCAAAGAGTTAACCTCAGCTGCCGAAATTCTTCAGCATGAGGACTACTGCAGGTAAGAAGACATTAGGAGAAGTTCTCCCCATTCTCGCTGACTGTAGCCCTCAAGCTCCCCATCATCACCAAAACCAAACATCTGTCCTAAAATGCTAATTCACTCTGGTGATTTATTATTCACTAAGCATGCACCTCAACTGTGCCGGAGAAAAGTAAATTAAAAACCTCAAACTAATCAAACTTTCCTGGACCGTGTGGTAATTGATGATATTACTTATCTTGTCATCTCCTCAAGGTGATCAAGAAACCACAGCAGGGACTCATCTTTGCATTGCAATCTTAACAGTCTCTTAGGATACCAGATATAATTAATTCCAGTTCTACAGAAAATTGCATCTTACTTGTAGAAAGTCTTTGGAAAAAAAAAAAAAAAAAAACACCTCTCATACTTCTAGTTCATGTGTCTTGTTTTCTAGAGTCTGTTGGCTTCAGTACTTATCAAAAAGGCAAGTAACTTCTCTGCAACTCAATCTTGACTTACAAGCAAGAAAGCAGTGACAAATCATCATTAGCACTATAAAGCTAAGGGTAGGAACAATATATTAACACTGACTGCAGATGAGAAAAAGGATGTCCGTAATCAAGGGCATGCACCAAAGGCTGGATGAGAAGGAAATGGGATAAATTATTTAGGACAATACAGTACCGGCTAATAAGAAGTAGAGAAAAGTGGTTTAAACGTCAAGGGCACCATTTCCCTAGTAAAGAAACACAAAGACTTGCCAGATAGTTTCATTTCATACCAAAAAAAAAATAAAATAGATTCTGTCATGGTGAGTGAACTATCCTCTTGATTTTAGCTTTTCTATCTTAAACTTCTGCTAAAAAAAAAAATCAGGCTGAGCTAACAGGTGGTATCAAGCATGAAGGAACTAATAGCACCATGACAACTCAGTGAGGACAAGATGAGGAAAAAATGCTTTTCACACAGGCCAAACAGACACTTAATTTTTGCTAATCTTAACCTATCTTAACCTACCCTTGGTCAGATCCAGCCAAAGGCTGCATATACCCCTAGCCAATACTATTAGAAGTAAACAATACTACCATCATCACAAAGGCAATAAATGAAACCGCACCACGGTTATTAATGAATTCCACCTTGCCATGCAGCTAGAGTTGAGCTTCTTCAAACTACGTTCAGAGTCATTTTACATCCTTGCCACGACCATCGTAACATACAATTAAGTCAAATGCACTATATTTTAATTGTCAGTGACATAGGAGTTCATGGTGATACCAGAACAAAATAGGAATCATCTGATTAATGGCCATCATGCACCAGTGTACTGCTCTAGGGCAGACATCCAATAGGAAAAAAAATGATGGAAAAGCCACAGAAAAAGAATTGTAAGGACATCCTGCATGGATGTGCAGACCTTACAGGAAATGTTATACAGGTTGTCTCGAACAGATGTATGGCAACATGTTTCCCTAACATTTGTATTTCATAAGATATAAGTTGATGCCAAATTTCAAGGGAGTTAAAAGCAGTATTTCTGCTTTGTTTGCCAAGAAAAAAATAATCTATTTTAAAACCTGGCAAAAGAGAAAATGGAGATGATGAGATAATCATAAAATTTGGGGGAGGAAGGTTGTGGAGATAAAGATACTTGCATTACAGTTTCCTGAACTAGAATGCTTCCCATTACAGAAAACTCAATATAAAGGAGCTGATAGCATTTTTGAAGATATTTACTACACGTGAACATTCAAGGAAACATAACTATATAATTTTTATACTTTGGAGGCCATACGTCTACTCCAAAAAGTGTGGTTTGTGGGGTTTTTTAATCTGTAACTTAAATAGGACTTTACCAATTTGACTTGATCAAAGATCTAATTTTAGCCTAACTGGGCCAGAATGGACAGTATCAACATATGCTGTCATCTCACCTGTCAAAAGATGTAGAAGGAAGTAAGGTATCACTGCAAAAACTTGTTAGCTTAAATCAAAGCCTATTCCTAAAGAAGTCTTGCATTCCCCCACCAACAAGCCACCTTCAGATACATTAGCCCTGCAGAAACACTGCGCAGTAGACCCCTTCAGAGAAAGGAAATCAGGCATAAAGGAAGCCAAATCAACTTCTCAGCTATCTCTTTCTCACCCAGATCAAATTTGCTAGAGACTTACCAGAAGTAAGCAAAAGACTTGTACTTAAACCATTAAGGTCAGTAAGTTAAGCATTTGGAATAGCATCAAAACCAAGCCCACTAAGTTTGCCTTGTTAGCGTGTGCATAATGATACACTCTAATTACACATTTGCACTCTTCTTCCACTGGACCCTTTGTTCATCATACACGGTCGCCAAACTCTTAATATAAAACTATTTAATAGTTATTTCCACTGTGAAGCCAAATTATTCACTATGTAAGACAATCATTTACTCACTGCTCACTATTCACACCCTTCTCAGAACATAAATACTCTGGAGCACTTGATTTTGCAACAATAATGTACTTTAAACCTCTGTATACAATTTTAGTTTCCATAAAGGATTGAAAACAAGAAAATTCCATCACATGAAATAACTGAGAAGCAAAATTCAAAAAGCAACACAGATTCCTGCTTCTAGAGCAAATATCTACCCCTGTCAAGACAAAGAATATGCCAGTGAAATTACATAGGTATTTGTTAATATACATGCTATTGCAATTGAGACTTGAGGATGAGAAGGAAAAAAACCCTGGCATATGATTCTAGGATTCATCTGTTGTAAGAAGTACTTGAAAAGCAATTGAAAAATCTATTATTTCTAGCATTAGTTTATGTTTTGTTTTAAAAGTCTTCTAAATTCCTTGATAAAAAAACTACAGTAGTGAAGGAAAAAGCATTTCACTGATGCAGATGTTTGTCTGCGCTGCACTCTTTTTATATAAAGGAACAATATAAGACATCTATAAAAATATATCCAAACCATATGAAAATGGACAGTTTTATTCCAAAAAGACTTATTTCAATCTGATATGCATACGAATAAATCTGTTCACCCACACACTATCCTTCAACAAAGAGAAACTAATATCCATATCTACCCCTAAGGCCTTCCACAGAAATATAATAATTCAGAGTTTTGTTTTAAAATTCAACTATTAAATCAGATTATATAAGATACCATTTTTAAATATATTTCTTAAACAACGTAACAGCTTTAGGTCTTTCATATCGGGCTCAATTCAGGCGAAACTTTGCTTCCAATTATACTACCTTCTGGGCCTCTGACACGATGAGGACTGGTGAAATCTAAGCTTCAAACCAAGAAAACAATATTTCTCCAAGCCTGGCAGCAAGAAGAGTTTTATCTACCGTTTATACCTTCTACGCTGCTAGGTTTCTTCTCTAATGTGGTAATTTGTTATTCTATTTTTTTAAGTGACAAATGAGCACAGAAAACAAATGCATGAATATCAGAATTTCTATCCCATCTACATGATCAATAGTCTCTTTTTGTATATTTTTCTTTAAAACAACAAATCTTTAACCGGAGATTTGTGCGCACAGCTAACAAACTGTGCTGTATGATCTACAGCAAGTCCTACTAAAGCAGCCCAACAAAAACTACAGCAGACCAGCAAGCATGCTTGCTATTCACAGCTGAGCAAACGCTGCAGACAGCCCGTGGGCGCTGCTGGTTCCTTGATTCAGCCAGGGAGAAGAGCTCTTTCCCATGGGTTGTGAACAGCCCAACATCCCACAGAGCATTTAAAACAAACAACAAAAAGTGAACAGGCTTCATTTTTTAGTTTTGCTTTAGCTCATTTCTAATGTTTTGTTCACTCCTTAGTTCAGTATACTAATAAAAAAAAAACTATCAGTAAATATTGCTATGAAGTTAGAGATTGCTTCGGGGTTTGTTTATTTTGGGGTTTCTTATGTTTTCTTTTCCTTTGATCACTTAATATCCTTTTCCTTCTCCCATCTGGACAGTAGCCCGTTTAAATCTATTGCCAAGTTCCGAGAGCCACACAACTGGGTTTTATTCATACCACAAAACCATAATCCCCTTCATTCAGTCGGACCGTCCAGGCGTCCTTGTTTGCCAGACAGACTTAGTCACAGGCAGTAACGGACAAGAAGAGGCAGTGGCTCACCAACCTTATCCTGCTAGTCTCACAATGCAAAAGGCCTTGGGAGGTTGTTGAGTGCTCCAGCCTGGACTGTAAGCAATCCATCTTCCGCAGCAGCTGCGTCCACTCTACTGCATTAAAATACATGTGCTTATTTATTTTTTATTACAGCTTACAGGATGGCTTCATGTCAGCAGGTAATAACCTTAGAAACTTAATATTTCAGTGTATTGGAACACTCATCCCATGCCATTATAAAGAGAATTATAATGGATAATACAGTGCCAGTCAGTACGACTGCAGCATCGCAGGCCGCTGGCAGGAACGGAGCTAGGGGACAGTTGTTTAATTTTAGAGAATTTAATAGCATGAATTGCAAGTTAAATATGTGGTGTCAATAATTTCTCATGACCTTCATTAGCAGCTATTTTTACTTAACTTGAGTTTGGATAATGACTGCAATATAATATGAGATGGTCTAAATACTGCATTTATTTTTAAAGAAACATCAGTAAAAGTGCTTCAATGGGCCTTAAATATAAAAACAATAATCAGATAAGGAGCTGTCATCTTCACTGCACTGTTTATTTGGGACCCAAGACACGAATCCCTGGGATACATTTCCCAATAAAAAAAAAAAAAAAAACCAACACAACAACCAACTCACCACACAAATTAAGCTTCCACCATTGAAAAATAGTTCTGTTAAGTCACTCACATTCTTAAACGCTCTAGTGCCACTTGCAAGGATTACTCTAAAGGCTTATTAGTCTCACTTTCACACATAAAATGTGCAATTACTTAAGAAGAGCCCCAATGTGCATGCTTCAAAGCATTTAACTTAATGACAAAAATAAGATCATTATATGACCTGCCCCTTTCACCTTTCCAAAATTTGATGTGTGCGTATTCTTTAGCATTCACAAGGGATCAAAAAGCCTATAGATCCTTTAAGCCCTTATTCATACTTCTTGGCTCTAATCATCATATTAGCCCAGAAAAAAGATGGAAGGCAATGGAGTATCCTCCTTTAGGAAGACAGACTTTTATTATTCCATTTGTTTTCAAAATATAATTTACCAAAAGGAAAAAAGCATCTGTAGAGCTAAACAGAACATGCATGCCTGTATGCACACTATGTTTAATAGCAACAACAAAATTACAGGGACTTTCCTAAGTCAGTTTAAGCACCTATGAAACCTAACCAACAAGCCTGGATTAAATACCATCAGAAGTCTGAGCCCAAGTCAGACCTAAAGCCTATATATATAAAGTTCTGGACATACCACACATAAAAACTGCAGAGCAAAAATATTTATTCTGTTTAACATTCCACTGTCAGCGTCCTTTAAAGAAAGACTCCTGACAGAAAAATCACTGAACTCAAGTAACAGTTTTTAATAGTCTCTTCTGAAGGAAAAGAAAATGCAGCAGAGGGAAGAACATGATGCTAGGAAAGAAAAAAAATTAATTACTGAGAAATGCCAGGATACAGGTACATCCAAAATACAAGATACTTACACATGAATAGAAAGATAAAATAGACTTCTCAGAGTCTTTTGTACTCATCAATGCAATCCTGACTGAAAGAAAAACATCCCAATATATGTTCCTTTCATGCCACACAACTTACAAATTATATCTGGAAAAACAGTGGGGGACAAAAAAGTGATTATCAGTGTGCTTCAGAAATTATTATCTTCTGCTGTCCCCTAGTGGCACTGTAACTTGTTTCACAAAATTGATCAAAGAATATTCTCAACTGTAGGCTTCATAGGCTACAGAACAAAAGGCATCAATAGAAATTAAAAGCCAGAAGAAATAAGGTTTGCAGACAATTGGTTCAAGTATCTCTTATTTAGTTAGAATTTTTCAATCTAAAACCCACAGGAAAACGCAGTGATCTAGTATTTTAAATTATAGACTTTCCTAAGAGACTGTGTGACAAAAATATAGCCAAAAATATTTAAGGGTATGGCCATGATATTGTTAGTATTTTAGAAATTCTGTTCCTCAACTAGCTAAGACTTTAAATAAATACTTTTAAATGCAGTTGGAAGAAACAGCTTCCAATCACTCCAATCACAGCATACCTTTCAAGTTTAAAAAAAAATAAAATTAAGATATGCCAATTTACTATAAAGTAAAAGCATTACTGGACAACACCCAGATTTTCTTGATCTTACTTTACCATAAATCAAAAGTGCAAGGGTTGCAATTTATGTTCTTCAGTAGGATAACATGCAAGGGAAATGTTACTTATGGAACACAGTGGTCTTATCCACCTAAAAATCAATCATTATCTTTCATCTTTGCTAAAGCTTCGCAAAACTGTAACACAGATGTGAACACATCCACAACTGTTAGTCAAAGGTTTTTCTGCCCCATCCCCAAAACAATTTTTCTCTTGACTTTCACATTTACTTTTGTATCACAAAATATTTGATTTCAGAAGTAAACAGTATTTGGCATCCCAGTTTTAATTACAGTTTAACACAGCCTCTTAATTAGTTGAGATATTTAATTTAGCTTTTTATTCCAGCAATTATACACTCTTATAATCCATGAAAATTTGTAGTTATCTCTAACCTCATTAATGAGGACTACTAAACTGCAGTTTGGTTCATTTTTATCAAGTTTCTAGAAGAAACACGAGCTTCTCATACTAACTGTAGCTACTGAAAACAAGTGAAGTTTCCTACTCAACATTTAGAGTTCACTGAGAAATACATTCTCAATTACCCACATCTAAAACTGCATTAGCATATTTTCTTAGTGCACAGTATTTACTCAAAAATATTAGACAACTCCCTTGTTTTATTTTCAAAGATTTATTTCATGCAGTTAAGTTCACTAAACAGATCTCTTCCCAGGACTGCTTTACTGTAAAAATGAAAGCTCAGGGCAGGCAGAACTCTCCTTGACCTTTGTATCAGATGAAGAGACAGAAAATGCCCGTAAAGCTTTTCCTACCAAAGGAATTTGCTTTCAATATCAGTCACCAGCTTGCCAGCTCAAAGAAATTGCTCAGATGTACTCCCAATTTCAGTAAGGTCTGGCTTCTGAAAAACTCGCATAAAGGACAATGTGACAGACAGCCCAGTGAAACAAGGGGCAGGCAATGGCACAGCCCATGGCCTACAGGACAGACCCGCTGCCCCAATTTTCTCCCTAAATCTGTCCCTCAAGCAGTCACAGAAGGTTGTATTTAAGAGGCAACTGAAGACAGATCCCTTAAGGTTGCAAGGCTAACATCCTCATCAGAGTGACATTCTATTAAAAGCCTTGTGGAAAAGGAGGTTTATTTGTCTTTATGTAGCTGCTTCCCTCCCTAAACCTACTTACAATTGCTCTTCTCAGCGCCTAATGAGAACTGGGACAAGGCTTGAGGATTAAAACTCCAAGGAGGTGCTTTAACTCAGTGACACGGCTCGGGAAGAGCTCAACAAGCCTTCCAGAAACTGCCAATTAAACAGTGCCAAATATATTGTTTTCCCTTCCACGATGACAGTATGCCACCATAAAGACAAAATTACAAGCCTTCTTGCAGAAGCCACACAGGATCAAACAAAACAAACAAAAAAAAAACCACACACACACCACACACAAACCAAACGCCCCAACCCAGAATTCTAACTAAGCCTATATGCTTTTCTCTCAATTGGGATGCATGAGATTACACCTAGATTAGAATTTAGCCAAATACCTAGCTATTTAGATATAACATTTGTTGATCGCGTTCATAGACACGTTTTTTTCCAAAAGCATTTAAAAATGTATTATTCCTTTCTATTATAACAGGTAGATAGGAAAATGGAGAACACAGGAGAGAACGGGGCAGAAATGCTCCCAATTACCGTGAGAACGTGGCTAGAACTTCCACATTCTGAAAGAGGGCTGGAAGTACACACTCCTATTACAGTCACCAAAATTTAATGCTACCTGATTCAGGAAGACAAATTTCAAACTCCTATAGTGCAGAGTGCTGAAGCCCTATTCTAAGCAACTGCTCTGTCATTAGGTTTGACAGCCGCCTATATTGCAAAACCTGCTACAAACAAATTAAATTATGTACAAGATATAATGCCAGGTCTTGCATTTCATCCTTCAGATAGTTGTGTAAAGTTTTTGATCTACCGAATTATATGCAATAACAACTCCTCTTTCTCTTAAAAAATCTACTTCAGAGATCAAAGACCAGGTTTTCAACAGTATACCTGGGTAACTCCCTTCCGTCATAAAAGCTTAGCCACAAGTATTTTAACTAAAATTATCCCTAAGAATATAATTCCACAAAAGACTTAGAAAATTAAAAATTTAACCTGTAATTAATGTTATTTGATTCCTTCCTCCCCAAACTAAAATAAGGAAGAAATATTTCCATTCTTTTGAAGAGTCTTCAATGACACAAAGAAATTGGGTCCGCAGTCTAAAGCCTTTTTTATCTATAAACGGTGGTGGCAAAACAAGCTTTTCAACCCACAAACATGCTCAACCCAGCCTTTGAGGTAATCCTGCCAAATGCAAAAGGAGATTTTTGCTTCCTCACTATTAATCTTCCCCGCCCAGATTAAACAACTGGGAATATTTTTTCTGCCTGCTGTGAGGAGTCTCTGAAGCTCACTAAGAAATTATTAAGTCAAACCATTACACCTAAGTAATCAAAAGGGTCTTTTGGTGATAACAGTCCTTCTCTCTTTCCAATTTATATCTTGATTTTGTTCGAGTCTTTAGCCAATTATTTGTGTCTATAGTGATCTAGTTTTAAACATTAAAATATTAATGAAAAGTGAAAACAAACCTGGCTGTTCTTCCCACTCTGTGGATGTATGTGTTTGCATCTTCTGGACAATCAAACTGAATGACCCAGTTCACTGCTGGAAAATCTGTGTAAAGAAAAAAAATGTCAAAATTTAATCTCACTGTATTCAAAATTCTCCTATTCAAGAGCAACATATTATTTTGGAGCATTAATTCCTGTAAGAACCATCATTTAGACCAATCTACAGACACTGGGTGCAACCTCTGAAATAAAAAGGAAATTAACTGCATGTATTAGCATATCATAAACAATCATCCTCTTCATCAGAGAAAGCTAAAATTAATCCTGTCTTCACTTCCTAAATTATGACAGTGCAATGAATGGAACATAATTTCAGGCTTGACAAGAACAGACATGCTTTGTGTCACACAGATGTTAAAACAACACTATGTTTAATAATTAAAAAAGTTATACCTGACCCACTTTTCACCTAGAGTATCAATATCTTACACCACCATGGTTTGAAGTTAGCAGTGGCAAGACAGCACTACTTCGGCTGTCCACATAAAGAAATATCATAGTCCCTCTTAAAGACAGGAGGGGGTGACCAAGTCTGGCAACTTTTAGCACTGTAGAAGGTATCATAAGCAGTTTTCATGTTTCCTTCAGTTTTTAGAGCATCTTCATTCCTTTTGTAGCATACTGACAAAACCTTACATTTAGGACAACAGAGTTTGCTACCTGAAAGAAGAACAACTACAGTCCTGAAAACAGTCTCGTGTCATACTTAAATGCCTCCAAGTACTGAAAAGAAAAATAAAAAAGTTCAAAGTATCCACAGAAAATATACAGTACTAAATCATAATTCAGCAGGTCATGGACAGAGGAAAGAAACTCAAGCCAAAACAGGTCCTATATATTCTTGCCCTTTCCCTCATGTCTTTTTCTGCCTACCTAAGAATATAGTCCTACAAAGCCATTCATAGTTCAGGCATTAAAGTTTCTTCAGGTTTTCATTTTCCACATCCTGGTAAGTTAGTAATTTTTCATATCCTTTGGAATAACCCACAGGACACAGGCACATCAGAAATACTTTACACTGCTGAAATAGCGCCTTAAGGCATGTAGGAAGCAAATACCTCACTATTTCCGTTTTCTCTTGTTCCAGATATTTGTCACAGAACATGGCTGGAAAAACTAGATTATCTACAGACTTGAATAAATAAATGACAGCTTCTACTGACTACCAGCGTAACAAACGCCATTACAAAACTAGTGACAACGCAGGACAAAAAGCAAAAAATAACCACAAATTAATCAGGCCTCTTCAGTAAAGAAACAGCAGAATTCTAAGATGCATATCTGTTCTGAGATACCCTAGTGAGCTCTTAAACAAAATACAGCTTCATTTCTTCGAAATCATGTTGGTCTTCAGAGCATAAAGTCTGATAAAGTCTCAGTAGGGTTAGATCATCACTTTGTGAATAAATACTGCTTCTGTGGGTACATACCCAGGCCACGAGCTGCAATATCTGTAGCAAAAAGTACCGCTGCCTTTTTCCGAACAAAACAAGTATAGACTTCCATTCTCTTCATCTGATGCTGCTTGCCATGGAGTGCCAGTACAGGAAGACCAGGCTGAAGCTTACAGAACATTCTGAATAGATACTGGACCTACCCGACAAATCAGGAGAGGAAAAAAAAAAAGCACTATTACCGTGCAACATTAAACTTGTTAAGATCATATCCAGTATAGAGCAACTGACTTCGCACAACAAATAAAATACACTTTTCTCCACATCAGAGACAAAAGATTTTATTTTGAGACTCTGTCACAGGCCCAGGTACTAAAAGAGGAAATGAACTATGGCACTCGAGATTGGCATGCCTTTTGATGGTATTTCTTAAAAGAAACCAGAGTAGGTAACAGCAAGAAGGACTTGGGACACAACTAGTTAGGCTGTATGCAAGGGGCCAAAGTATCAAAAGTCCAGCAGAAGCACTGCCTAAAAGCAGACAATTCTGGAGGAGTGTAGTGTCTTATGCTTGCACTCAAAGCAGTCTACAGAGTCTTGGTTTATTATTTCAAGCTTCAACAGCTCCTCTTATAGAAGCAGTCTGTTTACTCTCACGTGACGCAGTACCACGATGCAGCACTATTCTATAGCCGACAGCTTATCTAGTTTTTTTTTTTTTTAAGAAAATAGTTGTAGAAACTGAATAGATTGCAGGAACAGCTGCAGCTCGGAGAACTTCTGTACAACTAAGCCTACTATCTCACTGAACTCACCAGCCAGCTGCAGAACAACAAAAATATTGTAATCTCTTGCACAAGTGGAAGAACTCCAATGAATACTTACTACGCCATTGTATATTGTAAAATATGCGATACATACAGTAGTTATAGGAATAAATACCTGTGCCATATAAACACATACAAATAACTTCAACAGAACAGTCCCAGGATGTGTATACAAGTAGATATTTGAAGGATTACTTCCTATATAAGAAAAACAATTCCCTGCACTATTTCACAATATTTCTTATATAGGCAAATTTAAAAGCTTGTAAGGAAAGCAGGTACAACCATTAAAATACTCTGTAACCCAACTATGAAATGTGTCGTGAGACAAAACTGAAATAGATGGCCCTTAGTGACATAACTTTTAGTATTCATTTTTAACATCAGAGCACAAAAATGGCTAAGTACACTGAGGTCTCCAGGACTTCCCTGCATTAAGCCAGGGGCTGCTGAGCTTCCTGGCAGCCAGGCCCTCTATGACATGCCTACAGGAGTAGGTGATGTATGGTTCCTCCTCCAGTTTCCTCTTGCAAACTAGTCCAGAATCTCACCTCTCTGGTGCCTTGACATCCACGTGAATGGATTAATTATAATAGTTTTAACATGCTAGGGAGGGGGGGGGGGAATAGCCATACCTCTTTACAGCTTGCAAAAAAGACAATACTCTTCTTTTTCAAGTGACTTCTCAGGAAAGAATATAACATGTTTACTTTTTGATGAAGCTCACAAACAACGTAGTTCTGATCCAAAGTTGCTGGGGTACTAAAAAAAAAAACCAAACAAACAAAACCACATTTAGATACCATTAATTCCCATAACATTAAAACGAGAAAGAAAAGAAGGGAAGAGAGAGAATACACAGGCATTCAGTATCTACAGTGCTGCCTTTACTTTCTTTTAAGTTGAGAGTACCTGATAAATACCCAGAAAAAGAAAAAAAAAAATTCAGGCTGGAAAGTTCTCCCACTTTGAGGAATAAATCTTAGCAGCTCCACTAGAAAGCTACTCTTGAAAGATGAATCAATTTCCCTACTAAAAGCCATTGAGGAGGAGGGGACGACTTTTGACATTACTTCTAAATTCATTTACTACTAGCAAGCAAACTCTTTCCATGTCTAAGCAGTGACATTCAAATTGCCTTGGCTTAAAATGCAATTTTGTCTATTAGTTCTATTAAAGCATCATTTGTGCTTAAGGCAATGTCAAAGCACAGTCTAATCATGCACAAAAAAAGAGCACTGATGTACTTCTACTGATTACACCCTGACATGCAAAGTGACTTTGTAAAGCTCTGAATTGTCATCTTAACTCACCTTTCCATTCTTTACAAAATAAACTAAAAAGAAAAGAATTCTTTGGCATATTTGCCCTTGAAACTAAATGCTCATCTCTCACAGTTCCTCTGCTTCACCCTAAACAGACCAAAGGTACTCAAAATTGTTTTATTAACGGTGCCACTTGGGAGGATGAAGTTACAAGGCATTGCTCCAGTTCTGCTAGTCAGTTTGAATTATGCCACAGTACCTTTTGCTTTGTAAGTTTTTCAAAGGAAACTGTTTTCATAAGGCAATAACCTATTTTGTATATTAAAGCAGTAAACTGTAAAACAAGTTTAATACTTCCTTTTTTTGATTCAGTTTATTATCCAATTGCATTCTCCCAAATATTTTTTTAAAAATTAGATGTAATATATAAGACTTCACAAAAAATGTGAGATCTGTGAAACAGATGTGTAGTCAGTCCTCAAAATACAGACTACATACTAGGCTTGCACATCCTCTTCTGCTAAGAGGTTATTAAGCACACAATTTTTTCAGGCAATGATGCTTATTTAAGATGCCTTTGATAGTACTACTGATAAAAAAGGTACGTGCAGTACAATACAGAGATCATCAAACCAAATAGTTAAAACTGCCTCAGGATTCAACCTGGTTCTGCTGTTCATATCGCTGATGATTTCTCATTTAGTCTAGGGAAAACCATTTTTACCACTGCGCTTCACCTTTCTCCTGCATCTTACATACGGAAATATATGCTTACCTCACAGAAAAGCAAAAAAAAAAAATCATACATGTTCATACGCAATTTGACACTCATGACAGCACCCACAGAAGTGCAAAATATTAAATAACATTCTTCACTTAGATTTTGAAAGAAAAAAAAACATGCCAAAAAACAACACGCATATTTTTTTCATTTAGTGACACCTTACATTTTTTGAGCTCGGCAGACCACAGACTGCACTTCACACGAGGTCTTCCCATTCTGATCCAAACCGTATGGCATGACAAATTTAGTTTGTTTGCACAGTAAACCCAGCATGTCAGGAAGCCACAAGATTTACCGCAGATGGACTAATGCCACATGCTTTCCTTTGGGCATCTATTATTGAATACACAAACAAGACTGTCATTCTGCACTTCCCCAACAGAGTAAGTCCAACAAGTCAGGACGCTATTCCGTCCAGGCTATAACCCACTCTGGGGCTTGCTCCTGAGGAAGAAAATCTCCAGTCTGCGAAGCTGCCTGAGGAGCCACGAGGAAAGTTCAGGTTCAGCCTCCCTGTAACAAATCTGGCAGAACTAGCACCCTCTTCTCCGGAAATTCCTTTCTTTCAGCATCAGAAACTGAAAGAAGGAGGATGCGTGATATAACTTCTGATTCAGGGAACCAGCAGTCAGAGAAGCAGTTAAGTAGGATCACCACCTGTATAACCACCCCAGGAAAAAAAAATTATCCCAACATACCTGAATTTGGCTTTCTCATGAACCCAAACATATTCTGGATCTTTCAGACTCAGTCGTGCAAGATCCTTCACTGATTTTGTTTGTGTTGCAGAAAAAAGCAAGGTCTGGCGTTTCTTAGGTAGATTTTCTATGATTGCATTCATTGTATCAGCAAACCCCATGTCTAGAATCCTGTCAGCTTCATCAAGAACTGAATTGAGAGATAGTTTGAGATAATCTAGTTTCAGCTTTATTTATATATTTTTTAAAAATCATACATCAAATCCATATAGTACAAATATCCATGCCTACTTAAACTGCAGAAATTAACTTAATTACCGTACATGACAGGATTCACTTTAGATATCCATGTACTCCATAAAATATGTTTTTAAAAAAACTGCAATAGAAGTCATAGCATTTCCCATAATCTATGCACTACAGCCCTCAGTTTCATGTGTGGAAGAATAAAAGATCAGCATTTTAAGTAAACAGCTCAGCAATTTGCAGACAGACTCCCTGTACTATTACTGAAACAAAAGCATGGAATATAAAACAGTGCTGTACTATTCATGACAGCAAAACAGACTCTCCTGTACATAAGCTGAATTTATCATCGAAACACAGGGTATAAACAGAATAGCACAGAGACAAAGCTTTAAGAAAAGGGCCTACATTTAATCCAATTTTTGTCTAACTGCCATGAATTGTACTAAGTGTAACAAGCATAATTTCACATTTTATCAGCTTCATTACCTTCTTAATTGCTTCTAAGTTCCTGGAGCTATGCTAAGGATTATGCAGTTCTAAGTGGCAGGCAAACCTTTTCCTTACACTGAAATTTTTATTCAGGTTGGAAGGATGAAAAGAAACAATGTTAACAATGCTAACAAAACAATGAAAGGAGCAGCAATCTGTCTAAAAATTCAAAGAAAAGTGTTTTCTAGAACTGGCCCAAAATACACACACTGCAATGGATATTGCAATGGATATAATTAATAGTTAATTATGTTCAGAAAAAAAGATGAGAGCCATAGCCAGAAAGGAGAGGCCAGCATTAGCCAAGACATATCTAAAGGTTTATATGGGACAACGACATTTGGGTTTGGGTTCCTTACTAACTCACCTACTTACTCTTATCATCCACTCAGCAACTGTTTGAGAGAAAGTACACACACAAAAGGGGTTTTCTTGCTTCCTATTTTAATTTGTACATGTGTAAACTTAAATGACATTTCATCTACATACCATGACTAGGACAAACTTTTTACTGAAGGAAGCGCTCCACACAACTGTGAACTATTACAAAATATTTCTGAGCACTTTCAAGTACTTAAAAAACTTACTCAGCATTTGCAGATCAGAGGCATAGAAGTACGAAGTTTCATCCATGTGCTGCAGAAGCCGTCCTGGAGTGCAAATTAACATATTTATGTGGTGGATTCTTTCAGACTCTTCTTTCAGATCCTGAAAAGGAGTTGAACAAGCTTAGCTCTAGTTGTTCATACTAGAAGGCCAGTACCAGAGATGACCAGCCCAGCTTAACTTGTTTTTAGCAAGAATACTCAAGGATCAGCCTTTCCTCTTTCTACAGAGATATCACAATTTCTTCAGCATGCTCACACCTGTGGCTCGAGCAAAAGCATTTCAGAATAATCTAAATTAACAGGACAGTCCTGGAAAACTTGGCACGAAGGTTCATCCAGTCACGTAACCTGGAAAGACTGCAAATACGCAAAAGCTTCAAAAAGACACAGAGTACACAGACAGAAAAACTGGTAGGTTGTTGATAGGTTCCATTAACCACTCTCTTCCCTCACTTTTCATTTCCAGGGTTTTCTTCCTAAGCTAGCACTAAATAAAACACTCATTGATGTTCCCATACGGCAGATTCCAAGAGAGGACACACCTTTCCTCCAATGACAAGGCCAGCTGAGAACTCATGATTCTTTCCCACTTTACGCAAAACCTTGAAGGTTTGATACGCCAGTTCCCGGGTAGGCGATATTATCAAAACTCCCAGTCCATCAGCTGAAGTCCACTGATGGCGATACAGGAGTTCCAAAGCCTGAAAAAAATTACAATATTCTCATTATAAGTATCGCAAAAGGAAAATATGTAACAACAACAAATTTTGTAACGAAAGGTGTCATGAGAAAAGGTAAAGCCATACTAATGAAAATAATGACTTGAAGAAACATCAGTATACATTTCACATAGTTTGATTATGTATCAGTTCTAACTGATGGTAATGATACTTGCTGAAGCAAAGTTCCCCAGTACCAATCTATGACAGACAGTAATGGCTGGTAAATCGTAAACATTTTACTGCAAAATTAATCCCACTCTGCTAAATTCCGGAAATTAAGCCTTAATCATTTATACAAGAATAGAATTCAGATGTAAAAAAAACACAAGAAACTTCCCTGCTCATAAGGTTTTGTGGGAACCAGAAAGAGAATGAGCAACTCAAAGTCAATTATTGCAGCTTAAATCCTGGTCATAGACTTGAAGCAACACTATTCACATGTGCCATATACAGAGCATTTCAACTAAAGTTGCCATGCATCTCAGACCAGGATTATTCCTCCTCTTATGAATTCACATTGCAGAAATGCTGTCTTAGCTAATTATAACACAAAGATTTCATAGGTATGAACACCTGAAGCATCCCAAAATGTAAAAGCTGTTAAGCATCCTTGTACCATTTTTTTTTTTTTTTCACTCTTCATCTCTCCAGCTCCTGTCTTATCACTTTTGTCCCCTAAAACTGTTTTAAAGGAAGGTTTGTAAAACAAAGTACTTCTACTCCTAGATTAACTAATTGAGCAATCTCAAAACACCTACTACTACTGTTCCCATAGTTACTGACAGAAGAGGCTCCAAAGAAATCTGTGCTCACAAAAATGCAAGTAATGTTTAAACCAAAAAAAAACCATCCATAATCAAAATGACATTTCTTTTTCCCTTTATCTAATCATAACATGATGTGGTTTGTATCCACTTATATGTGCACTTTAAGCAAACAAATTTCTCAATTATACTTTCAGCTTAAAGAAATAAAATGCAGAGCATGATGTTTTGAGTAAAACAGTCAAACATGTATTTATCCATGACAGGGGTTTTCATCCTATTTTCCCACTTGCACCTGGAAGTGATTTCTAAGGTGTACACAAAAGACAACAAGGAAATTGAAGACCACAATCACTAACCTTAGGTTTGCTATATAAGGTCCAAATCCTAAAATTTTAAAGGGGTGAAAACCACTCATCTAAAAACATCTAAGGAACTGAAGAAATTTCACCATTCTACTCCATACGCTTAGTTTTCAAATTTGAGAAGAACACAGTTGCACCAGGAAAACAGATTCCTGACAGAAAAACAAAGCACTTCCTAAATCACACAGGGTCTACTAACGTAAGGATCAAAATGGCATTTCTAAGTGTCAGAATATTTCTAGGGCCAAAAATATACTTCTTTCAGAACCTCAAGCAGCTTTATTAAATTAGTATCTTGGCTGTCTTGGAACACTCAGATCAGTTGAATTTATAACTTTTCTCCCAGGATCTATTAATAACCTAAGATGTTTGACATCCAATACTTCCCAGATAACTTTGTTTAAGAGCAAATGAAAGGATGTGAATTACTTACTGGGACAATAAAAGCCAAGGTTTTGCCTGATCCAGTCTTTGCAGCTCCAAGTACATCTTTACCTTGTAAAGCCAAACCTATGGTTTGCCTCTGTATCTCCGTTACCACGCGATACTGAGCTTCCTGCAATCCTAGTATTTGCAGTGTGGGAAGAGAAGAGAGAGTGTGGGAGGAAAAGGAGGAAGAAAAAAAGAAAACCAAAATCTTTATTTTTGTCTTGCTCAGAGCTGTATTCCTCCGTTTAGAAAACACTGTAGGTGGCAATACGTATTTAAAACTTAAAGCAAAAAAAAAAGTTCAGATGCAGATAAATTCATTTTTACTTAAATTACTTTCCAAAGAAAGCTTTTGTACTCACCTTTTAGGGTTTTCTTTGACAATGGAAAATCAGAAAATCTTTGAATTTCACTTGGATTTATCTGAAACGAAATATGTTTAATCACTGCTTACAACCTAAGCATAACACAGAAATTAAATAGCATTCTTTAAGTTGCTGTTAACATAAATACGTAATAGTTCAGTATGACCTGATCCAGGTGAGCTGGTCAGGCAATCTCTGATAGTTTGACCTAAGACAAACCGCTCTTCTACCACAAACTCTTTAGTAATAAGATATACTTTAATCATGCAGGCTAATAGCACGATTTAAAGCTCAGACCACCATGAAATCACAGAACTCAGGCTGAAAGGGACCTTAAGAGGCCTCTGCTCCAACCTCCTGCTCACAGCAGGTTATCTCTGAGGTCAGATCAGGCTGCTCAGGGCTTCATCCAGTCCAGTCTTGAAATGGTTCAAGGATGGAGACCAGACGGCCTCTTGTGTCCCCTGTGCCTCTGATTCATTACCTCCATGGGGAAAAAGTGTTCCAGCCTGAGCCTCCCTTCTTTCAGCTTAGGCCTGTTGTCTCTCAACCTTCTGCCCTGCTATATCTCCTCAATGATCTTCCCACATGCACTGGAGGCTTCTGCGAAGTCCCCATCTCAATCCCAAAGTCATCCCTGCTCCAGGCTGAACAAGCCCAGCTCCCGCAGCCTTTCCTCACAGGGCAAGTGCTCCAGCCCCCACCATTTCAGTGGCCCTCCACTGAATTTGATCCACTTTACTGATGGCTTTTTCTTACTGGGATGTCCAAAACTGGAGGCAGTATTTTTCAGGGAGAAAAAAAAAATAAATCGATTTTTAAAAAGATACTGTGGTATACAAGCAAGGTTTAAAATGTCTACAATGCAGCGTGCCACAAGCCCCAGACATAACTTGCAATTAAAACTCACGCTAAGCATTTCACATATAGTATCTCCAAAATCAGAACTTCTGTAGCCACCTTCTCCAAAACTGTCCCAGTCAGACTGACAATAGAGATTATAAGGTATCTATGACAAAATACATAACTAGCCAATTATTTCTTATTTCTGTGTGGCTGCAACAAGCACCAAGTTTATGATTCATACACACTAAGCGTAAGTTCATTTTCCTGAGAATATCCACAGAGAAGCATCTTGGTTTTGGATGCTACTGCAAACGGAGTAATAATACTCATATCCCATAAAATGGAACTCAGAGCTCTTACCTCCCTTCTTTTTTAACCATCCCAGCTTAAGAAGAAAAACATTACTATGCTGCAAAGTACACAGCTGTTATCTTCCTGAAAAAGAGAAGCTCACCTGCACTTGTAACAATTTAGCCATTAACAAAACACCCAGAACTCCAGCAACCCTATAACTTCCCAGTTGTCCACCTATGCTCTGAAGCTCACCTGATTCACCAACCTCTAGCACTTGGTATACTTAATTTTTTAGAATTGTCCTACAAAGTACAAAACATACTAAAAAAATTAGTTCCTTGTCCCGACACTTACTGATTTACCTCTCTGTATGCATCCACCTCTATAGCATACTTGAGAGCTGTTCATTATACATACGCACAAAACCCCAAAGAGCATGTGTTTTGAGTCCATGAGCTGGCTGAATGATATACAAAAATGTTGAGATGTCAAGTAGGGATCTTACGAAAAATGTAATACTTTCAAGTCTGTTCTAGCTGATAGATCATCAAAAGATGTGAACCGCTTCCACTGGCAAGTTTACAACAATCAACAGCAGCAGGACAGAAAAAAATACAGAACTCAGGAAAAAAAAAAATAAAATAAAAGTACTACTGTATCTATAAAGCCTGAGCAGATGAAGAGGAAGGTAGACTACACAGCTTTGAATTCATACTGACTAGCATCCATAAACTGAGATTTCCAAATGTCAAACCTGGAGCTTACACAACCTGTACATTTCTAACAGGTATCGTTTATCTCTAACGGACTGCTGAACAGAAAACTCCCAACAGAGAGACCAAGAAAAATGGCCCTCAGCCATTCCTGACAACTTGTGATAACAATTCCAGGGAAGGCCTCAAATGAAGAGCTACTGAGCTGTCAGATCAGTCCTATATCTCCTTGAAGTACTAAGCCTTCTGCAAGCTCTGCCTATTATAGAAAACTAAACTATTTTTTTCCTGAGGGTTTATACCTGTTTAAAGCACGTAGATCACAACACTACTCTTTTCAGCCTAGTTCTCTCTAGTAAAAACAAACAACAACAAAAAAAGTAATTTAATCCACGAATTTGATCTCTAGTTAAACAGTAATAACAACCTTATTAAAGCCCACCTTTGACACACTTCAAGACAAAGCTCTCGCAAGGTAGATTTCAAACTTCCACTGTGTCCTAGCAGAGCAATTAAACTTTTGTCAAGCATTCCTTAGAAATCTTAAAGGTGAATTATTTTTATAAAACTTACTTGTGCTGAGAAGCACATACTTTAAGCTAGTACATTTCTGGGAAGGAGGGAAAACTATCAGAAATCACCATAAAAAAAGTCTTTGTTTTTACTTTCACAAATTGGAATTTATGACAAATATTTCCAAATTCCATTGATAATTTTGAAGATATGATGTATCACATACAACACTGCATATTGGGCTAATTCCCAGTCTTATTATTTTGCATGCTAAAGGATCGCAACTCAGTGATGTATACAGGTTCAGTTTCATTTCAACAAAGAGACTGTCTGCATAGGAAGACAGTATGCCTACAGGAGGGAAAACTCTTTTACTAATATCAAAAAAGAATTCAAGCAATCTGTTATGTGCAGACCTGTTAAAATCTATCCCTTTCGTTGCAACACATGAAATAGGCTATTGCAGCAATGTGAAATTGTCCTAAATAATTAAGGCTGCTTTAAGCATTTCAGCAGTCGACCCAGTAAGAACTGATGTATTAATCACAAAGGAGACAAATAGTGTTCTGCTCTTCTACCTTAAACTCTTCTAAATCAAGCTTCCTATATTATTTCTCTGCCCTACAAACTTCCAGGAGCACAAGAATGATATGTTGTGGTACCCTTAAATTCCAAAGATGATGGTTTATTTTTAAATAAAGTCCAAATGGCAAGAGTAAGAAGGACTGGTGTTAGAGGTAGTTTTCTGATAGATCTATTCCATATTTACACGGACAAGTGAAAAACAGCACCAACTTCTAGTTAGTTATTTTCCCCATCGGAAGTTATTACCTTCTTTAATCTGCTGGGAATCTGCACTTGTGAGCTCTCTCTAATCGGCTGTAGGTGAGAGCAGCCAGCTCATTTCAAATACTTGAAATGGTATTCTGATCTAACTTGACTAATTCGCCATAAAGCAGACTAGAAAGACTTTACACAAACAGCTCCCCTGCACATCAGGCAGCTGTTAACACTTTTCATGAGCACAGCTGGATGGAGAAGACAATGTTCAGCAACAGCCTTACAGCTGGGCAACAAAGTCGCTGGATCAACAGATAACGGATCACCTATGAACACGTAACACAGAAAATGGTCCCAAGATTTGGACACACTGAAACTACATTTCATGTTTTCCATCTATGCTGCCACATGTTTGCCATCCCATGTCAACAAATGACCAAAAAAAAAAAATCAAGTAACAAAGTATCTTGGTTATCTCTTCATTGTTGTTTAATTTTTGTCTTAATTATCCATTGCAGTCATTCTCACACTGGAAATTATAGACAATATACTCCATGAGGGAGGGGAAGGTGGAAACTCTTGCATCCAACAGCCATTCTACCCCTATTCCATGCCACATGCAAGATGACAAAAGCGCACGAAGACCTAACCCACCCGCAGCCTGTGTGCCACAGACCCCAGCCAGTGCTCCTCACAGAGAGGAGTTTACCAAAGAGCTTTCTAATTCCCTTTTCCCTAAGAAGGGATCTGCCTCATGTAGAACTCACTGGAGACCCCTGAAGATCCAAGCACGTGGCACTTGCTCACAGTCCTCACCCTCACTATAACCAGGTCCAGGGTAACAGGGAAGAATTTCAGGAGACCAAGTGGAAAACCTTGTCGGGGACCAAAAAAGGAGATATGAAGGATTGAAGACAGGAAGCTAGGTGGGCATCCACCAGTATGTTCACAGGCAGAAGACTCCTGGAGCAAGTTGACAGCAAAACCCCAGAAGAGCTGAGACCTGGAGTCCACAAAACTATCCTAATACAAACACGTGTTTGCATGTCTTCAGTCTGATGGTTACATGCCTGACCACCACCAGCCTCTCTTCTTCAACCTCTATATACGCACACAAACGCAACCTCCCACTACCCACTCCTTACCCATGCTGTCCCAAGCTCCACAGACACAGTTATCACCCACATCCCTGAAACAGATGCATGTGCAGATAGGCACACTAGTGACACAGAAGCATCCATACATATTCATAGCAAATAAATGCAAGTATCTATGGAAGTAATCGACAGAGGTGACTACAAGGCCAGCATAAACAGAAATCTATGTAGAATGAGTGGAAATTAAATGCAAGTACCAAATGTATAGGATGTGTTTCAGGGGAAAGTGACTGTATTTAAATATTACACAAAATATTTCAGGCTAGGACTGGAGGAACAGACTGCTGTAGAATACCAGAATGGGGACTACTCAGACTAAAAGGTCTAAGGATTGCACATCTACCCACCATGATTCAGCTATACAACCCTAAAATTTATGAGAATGAGAAGGGAATACAGACCTCACTGTGGAAAAGCAAGGGTTACTCATTCCCTTAAAGAATGCAATTTCACAAACTCACTACTTGTGTCTGTTCCTTTTAAACCTCTCTCCTGCTTACATAAATCTGTGAGCAACACAGTCATACCGCACTACCTGCCAAGGATGCACTCCTCTGAAGTACAGTGGTGTGACAGACAGCAAAGCAATTTTTCCCCATAAGAACTAATGTAATAGGTATGTGTGTAGGGATTTAATACATGCATACAGCATAAATATGGAAAACTGTGTATGGAGAACATATACACTGCATATGTGGAGAACAAAGAGGCAACGGAAGCATCAAGTTGGCTTCCCAGAGATCGTTTTTCACACTATGTCAGCCATTTCATCTCTGAGACAAAATGCCCAAGATAAATCTTTTACTTCAAGCATTCTTGCTGCCTCCTTCTAAACAATTAGATTTTCCTCAAATGAATCCAGATCAACTAAAGGCAAAAGACAGATGAATAGGGGTCACGTTTGGCCATTCATTTATCACAAACTAAGAAGTTGTAATCCACTCCAAAAAGCCACCACCTCCTCCAGTTGATGATTCTGGTGATCCTGCCCCGACTCTCAATACGTCCACGCCACATACACATAATTTCAGTGCACAGAAGCAACACACTACTTAAGCTTCTGCACACATCCATCTACTCAGCCACTTTATCTACGAGACTGATGGTGGTTGACAGCTCAGAGTATTAAATGGCCAGTGATGGGACTCCAAAATAAGAGACAAAGAACAATGAACAGCTAGATATTGCCATAGTACCCTAGAGGTAATGCAGCAGCCTAATTTGTCTAAGTCATTATCAAGTAAATACAAGCTATTATCAAATGTAGAAACTATTAAGACCTGACAACATGCAAAATTAATTTCATATTACACATCTTCCTGTCCGTGATCAAATACACAGAAATAGAAACCAGTCTAGTGTAGAAACACTGTAATTTGGTATAAAAACAATAAGCCCACCACTCAGGGATTTGTGCAGAGAGTTCACAAAACTCTGTACACAGCCTTTGCCAAGATACTTTAACTCAGTTTCTCTCATGCACCCTCCAGAGACCATGCAGAGGCAACCAGCTAAATCTAGCTTATAATAAGCAGTCCAACAATACTGTAGTAGTGTAGGAGGTTTTTCATTCCACAGTGAAAGATATACCTACCAGTGGTTATCCCATTCAGAAAACACACAAGCTTCTAGTAATTTGAGTAGTCTGCTTTTACAACCAGCATCTAAGTTCTCTATTGCTCTACAGTGAGTAGAAAAATATTGCCGAAACAAGTTAACTCCAAATTTATCCACAACAAAACATATTAATCATTTATAATAAAAAGCAATGAATGATAAATCCAATTTTTTTCCCTGAGGAATAATCTGTGATTCCAAACAGTAACTGGACCATCTTTGGAAGCATACCATTTGCTTTCAGACCAGTTAAGCCAATGATTGTGTGAAGTTTCAGAATACTAACTTGCTGAATATTAACCAAAGGAGCTATCACGAGTTCTCTGTGGCAACAGACATGTTTCTTCTATATCTATTGTCATTACTTTCTGCTCAATCAAATTACAAACAGAGACAAATTACAACAAGAGACAAAAGTCTCTACTATCAGCTATGTTGAGTGCTGTGTAACCAAGTACAATTGCCACACTCCTCCACAGCAAGAGCTGCAAATTCAGCAAAAGTTGGCAGGAGGTATAACAACACCACAGGCAGAGGCATCTAAGCCGTTATCCACAATCATAGTACTTTCCGCTCATCAGTATGGCTGAAAAGCCGGCCATCTCCCATAGGAATTCAAGGGAATCTGGGTGCCAAAACGAACACCACTGACCCTGGCTCTAATATTCAAATACCTATTTCCTGACTTGACATTTAACAACACACTCTTCTGGTGTGATGTTTGCCTGTAGGGCATCTTCTACAGAGACAAACGTGTCCCATCTCCAACAGCGAGACATCCACGCTGCCTGGTCTGAAGGGCCAAGTGCCATTCGGTTACGACCATTCCCAGCCCCTGCTTCGACCTCCCCTCAACCACTGACTCCCCTCCTGAGGGTGTCACTACCCACCTTGCTCCACAGCCATCTCCACCCAGGACCACTGGGGCTGCGGTTAAGGCCCTCCCCTCCTCTGCCTGGGGGCAGAAAGGGAAGGAGTGGAGGATCACCTCATGGAGGTGAAAGCCCTTCTGCCCGCCGCTAAGCAGTGTCACCCAACAAACCTGGTGAGGCCAACAGCCAGAGGAAGGTTCTACACGCTGCTGACTAGGGGTGCTCCCCACCCCTGCCCAGAACCACCCCACTCCTCGACCTCCTCTTCACAGACCACCTCCTCCTCCTCCTCACCGACACCCCCCCCCCCCCCCCCCCGCTTCCCACCGCTACCCCCACACACACCACAGGAGGAGAGGGGCCGCTTTCCCCACCCCCGCAGGCCCGCCCTGCTCCCCCTCGCTCCCCTGCCCGGCAGCGCCAGCCGCCGGCCCCCGCCGTACCTCGGGGTAGCGCTGCACCAGGCGGTCGATGCCCTCCCGCTCCACCTGCCACTCGGGCCGCTTCCTCTGCTTGCGCTGCAGCCGCAGCCTCTTCGTCCGCTGGGTGTATTTCTTCTTCCAGCGCTCGAAGCTGCGCACCGGGTCCATCGCCGCCGACCCGCCGCCATCGCTGCCGGCCCGGCCCATGCTGCCCCCGCCGCCCCGCATGGGACACACACGCCGCCGGGGGCGGGGCTCGGCGCAGGCGGAGCGCGTCAGCGGGACGCGCCGCCGAGGGCGGGCTCGGCTCGGCTCGGCTCGGCTCGGCTCGGCGGCCCGGGCTTTGCCGCGCGTGTGGAATGGTGGATTACCGTTTAAGAAAAATCACACGGAAAAAAATGAGTTACTGGCTCAGCACGCAAAATGCACTCCATGATAGATATTATCAAACGAAAAGAAAACCCATAAAGAAAATAAAGCCTTAATAGAATCATAGAATCACAGAATGGCTCGGGTTGGAAGGGACCTTAAAGATCATCTAGTTCCAATCCCCCTGCCCTGGGCAGGGACACCTCCCACCAGACCAGGCTGCTCAAAGCCCCATCCAGCCTGGCCTTGAACACTTCCAGGGATGGGGCAGCCACAACCTCCCTGGGCAACCTGTGCCAGTGTCTCACCACTCTCATAGTGAAAAATTTCTTCCTGATATCTAATCTAAATCTACCCTCTTTTGAGGGTTTGAAGCCATTACCCCTCATCCTGTCGCTACATGCCCATGTAAAAAGTCCCTCCCCACCTTTCCTGTAGGCCCGCTTTAGGTACTGGAAGGCTGCTATAAGGCCTCCCTGGAGCCTTCTTTTCTCGAGGCTGAACAGCCCCAACTCTCTCAGCCTGTTCTCGCAGGCAAGGTGCTCCAGCCCTCTGACCATCTTCCTGGCCCTCCTCTGGACTTGCTCCAACAGGTCCATGTCCTTCTTGTGCTGAGGACTTCAAAGCTCCAGGTGGGGTCTCATGAGAGCAGAGCAGAGGGGCAGAATCACCTCCCTCGACCTGCTGGCCATGCTTCTTTTGAAGCAGCCCAGGATACTGTTGACTTTCTAGGCTGCAAATGCACATTGCCAGGCCATGTGGAGCTTCTCATCCACCAACAGCCCCAAGTACTTCTCCTCAGGGCTGCTCTCAATCTATTCTCTGCCCAGCCTGCATTTGTGCTTGGGATTGCCTGACCCTGGTGCAGGACCTTGCACTTGACCTGGTTGAACTTCATGAGGTTGGCATGGGCAACCTCAAGCCTGGCATCCCTTTCCTCCAGTGTGCTGACCACACCACACAGCTTGGTGTCATCGGCAAACTTGCTGAGGATGCACTCAATCCCACTGCCCATGTCACCGGCAAAGATGTTAAACAGCGCTGGTCCCAATACCGACCCCTGAGAAATGCCACTTGTCACTGGTCTCCACTTGGACCTTGAGCCATTGACAGCAACTCTTTGAGTGCGGCCATCCAGCACCAAGTGGTCCATCACTCAAATCCATGTCTCTCCAATCTAGAGATAAGGATGTCATGCAGGACAGTGTCAAACACCTTGCATAAGTCCAGGTAGATAGAGAAAGATAGAGAAGGAATGTGTGCTTAGTATTGGCATAGATTTTGTCCTCTGCAAGACAGTGTTTTGGTGTATCAAGGGGAGAGGTCTGTCACAACTCTGTTAATGTTCTATTTGCTAATTTGTTACAGGGAAAAACATACATTTGGAAAAATCAAAAAGCAACTGAAAGACATATCGTGGGCCTTGTGTTTAAGACGCTGGATTCCAGCTCCATTGGGCACCCGGTTTGACCCTTCACAATATAGTCACAGACAGTCTTAATGGCCTTGGCTCAGAGCCTTGAACTGTGCAACGGGCTGGCAGAATATCACAGGGAAATCTGTAGAACACACGGAGTGGTGTAAGAGTGGTCTCTGTAAGAAGCACGTCTCTCCTATTAACTAGATGTAATCAACCTGCAAATTTATATTATGCTATCTTTATGTGCACCAATTCTTAACCCCTCCCCAGGGGGAAGGTCTGCATGGCTCCGCAGTTGTTCGACAGTCAGAAACAATTTGCTGAGTCAGTTGTAGCACTTCACCAGCGCACAGAATTAAAAGCAAAACCAGGCTGCGGAGTTATTGTGCCACATCAGGAAGAGAAAATTACAAACATGTTTATGCAATGTCATAAGAAGGAAGTAAACACATTGATGAGGGGAACAGTGAAAGACTCCCAAAATAATTACTGTCTCTGATGAGGGTTTGGAATTCCAGAAAGCCAAGGGGAAAGGGAGTGTCTCTTAATTAGCTCCACTTTTGCCATACATGTGTTGAGTATATCACTGAAAATGTTTTCCCTCCTCCCTGAGATCAGGGAAACCTGTGATCATAGAAATGTTTGTTTTCCCTTTAAAATACATTAAGTTCCTAATTTCAGGAAGGGCTGGAAAAATCTCCTTTAAATATGCCTCCATGGGATCTCTCCTCCCAGGTGCAGCTTTGACTGCAATGGTTTTCTCTAGGGGTTTATTTGCTGTTAAGATGAATAAGGAAGGATACTGAAGGTTTTATTCTTGAAACAAAAATGTTTTTTTTTCCAGAAGTGCCTGGTGAAAAACTGTTTGCTGGAGGTGCTGTTCCACACCGAACAATGTGCTTCTGGGGGTGGCACATCTTTCCCACGATGACAGCACATTAACTTGACATATAAAACAAGGTCCCAGTCTAGCACAGACTATTGCAGGGCTTAACTGCCACTTTAAACTTTGCTATCTGTCTGCCTGTAATGGAAAAACAAACAAACAAAAAGTCTCCTACGTAGCATTCCTGCTCTTGCAGCATTGGAACGAGTTTAACCTTTTTGTAAGTAAATTCACAGGTGAAAGTGGTGTGTTTGAACACGCTGTCTTTGCTCACCTGGTCTATGTTTTGCCCACAGGCTCATCTCTCATAGCAGAACGGCAGCAGTGGTCTGTGAGTCACTACAGACATAAATCCTCAATGAAAAATGTTCTATGGAAAATAATAATCTTGCCATCCTATTTCCAAAACAACTTTTTTTTTTTTTGCTATCATGACAAACACTGTTAATTACGCCTATATGTTTACGATGCTTTTTCATGATTTATTTGTTCATTAGCCAAGAGGTCCATATACCAGGAAAGGAAACCAGAAAGCCAGAAGTGGCCTGTCCTGTGTCCCTCAGTAGAAGGTGAAAGGCTGGAGAGCCTCTCGGCCCCATGCTGGAGATCTGGGAGCCTGCAAAAGCCCAGGAGCCACCTTTCCGTCTTCTCTGCTGTCCCCTCACCCTGAGGGGTGTGCCTGAGAAACAGCCAGCGGTTTGTGAAAGTTTCCCTTTTATACAGGAACAAATTCTACCATGTTAAATTTGATCTATTTATAATGTGCAAGACTACTTCAGTTGTCTTGTAATAATATTATCCCTAAAACTGTGACAAAACCAGAGATCCTTCTGAGTAATAAAGAGAGAGAGAAGAAAAATGTTCTTTTACAATCTGACAAATAAGTGATTCAAGCACTGTTGTTTACTTGCAATTTGGGGAAATGAAGGAAGGGAGTATGGCTATAGCAATAAATGTAACAAGGCTCCATACAAGACTGCAGAGAAGGCGGCAGCAATTTGTTATTTTAAACAAAACCAATTTCAGTAACAGTCATTCTCATCTCACATAGATTTCACACTTATGCATACTCAGGCTTTTCTACAGCACAAACATGTATGTGTCTGGGCAGGGTTACTTATGGTGACGAGGAGGACAAGGGGCACCAAGTATCAAGGTCAGGGCCCTGAGGGCACTAATAGACCTTAATGGCCACACCTGAGGCCTCCCCCTACACCCTGGCACAGGAGCCCCATTTCAGCTCCACCCTGCGGCTTCAGGCCCAGCCTGAGTTATGTCATATGGCATGTTGGTCTCCAGCTCAGCCACAGCTGCGCCTGTCCTTGGCCATAGACGCCACTGACTGGGACTCCGAGCTGCAGACTGACTCCTGGATTGTCCTGGGACCTGCTTCGTCACTGTAGACCTGACCAGTCATCAACAGCTGTGTCTGACCCTGGTTATGGCCACCAGACCTAATCCTGATCCTGATCCCAACCCAGGAATTCATTTCCCAGCTTGACCTTGGACGTGCCTCACCACCACAGACCTGTCTGATGAGCTGGACTCTTGGTTGACGCTGTCTGCTACCCATGAGCGTGCCCTGCTCCCTCGCTCAGGGGCTATGTTATCACACCTAGCTCCTGCCTCTTTGGGAGCGGTCAGCCTTCGCTGTGCCCTCACAGTCGAGCCTTCATCACTTCTTCTGGGTTCATCCTGAGTGGTGATGATGGTGCACGATCTTTGGTATTCTTTGTATTCTCTCTTGTCAAAACCTCAGGGCCAAGTTGAATTATATCATGCTGCTCTTGCTCCGTATCGGTGTTGTGGGGCTTTCTTCATGGCATGGATTTAGTACAGTTGACCCTACACCCAAATCCTGCCAATTCCCCGTTGTTACCTTTCTTGCATTTTGTCTTTGGCCTTAATCTCTTGACTTGCTGCATGTGCATCACTCCCTGCACTCCTGCTGTGCCATTTCTTCTTGTGCCTCCTACTGCTGCATAGACTCCCAGTCACATGTCATGTACCCCAGTTAAACATTTCTTTTGCAAATCTGTACAGGAATTTAAGATAACTAGGGGCTGATTTTATTTAATAATTAAAAAAAAAAAAAAAAGTAAAATTGTGTGTGCTTAAGTTAAACTTTGGAGTTTCCATTAAATCTTTGATTGTTTTGTCCTAACCTGTTTTCTTTCCATTTTTCCACATAATCTTGGCCACCTAGCTAAAGAACTAATCAGGAAACCAGAGGAAGTGACCCAAGAAGCACAACATGTCAATGAAATACCACTGAAGCCTTTTTCAACAAAGCAGCCAAGTGTTGGAGAACCTCCTCAGCTGAGAGGCTCTTGACACTCTTCTCCTTATCTTCCAAGGCTTACTTGTTATGCTTCAGGAGATTTGAGAGAAGGCATGTAAGAATTTGCATCTGAAGGTTGTGCTTGAGTGTCTGTGAATGAGACACGGAAGCTTGAAAACACCCACGGTGAAAGGATGGATCTTCAACGTAATATTTGCAGTACTACGATGTAACTTCAGACTGTTTTGTAAAAAAATATGAAGATGGCAGTCAGATTTGTGACTGTTATGTTTAATAGAAGCAATGTTCCTATAAGAAATTATTATGAAATTTTATCTGTCTAAAGGATGTACAGTAGAGTATGACACAGAAAAATGGTAATCCTACTTGGAAAAAGAAAAATCACTTTAAAGGGGTATTAGGTATGGTGGCCAGAACTGTAGAAGAGGTGGGCGTCAGGGTGGGTGTCAGGGCTCTGAGGGCTATTGGACCTTACTGTCCCTGCCCGCCTCCCCTGGGGCCGCTCTGGACCCCTGCCCATGGGCTTAGGAGCCCATTTCACCTCAGCCTAAATCTATTACTCGGAGAATTGCAAGCTGAAAAAAAATCAATGCTGTTAGTTTAAGAGAGATTTCAGCACTGTTATGCAGACGCAGGGTAAGCCACTCTAAAAAGGAGGCACAGTAGGTGTCTGTAATGAAGACCAAAAAAAAAGAGACAGAGTACAGAAAATAAAAAAAAGAAAACTGTGTTTTCCCATATTGGGTAGCCCTATAATAAAAGGTCTATCACCCAAGAAATTAAATTTTAAAAGCTAAAAGTTAAATCAGATTTTCAAAAACACATTAGAAACACTCTGTTTCAGTAATTACAGGTCTGAGCAAATGGGTAAGTTGTGATGCATAAATATTGTCAGTTACGACCAAGAATATTGTGTGGTGTAATTGGAGGTTTGTATTTTCCTCTTAGTAATGAGCTGCTGTTTCCCAACAATAAAATAAATATGATTTTGCAGATGACATTATGGGCTCTTCTTGTGGTAGTACTAAAATGAAAACACTTTTACCAAGTATAGAAATGACAGGAATTTGGTTTTATGAAGACACTCTAAAATGTATTCTACTCTAGCAAAAAAGTAGTCATACTATTACTCTAAACATGAATGCACAGTCCAGCTCAAAAACTCTTGGAAGAAACTACTGGTTGCAACTTTGTCAATACAGACATACATAGGCGGCATAGAATTAATTCTGAAAGATCTCTTACAGGTATCTGGATTTAAATTTTCCTACCACAGAAAATTTTAGCACTGAGTCTTTTCCTTCCACATTGGTAAATAGCTTTGTATTTTGAAAAAGCCAACTCTCATATATAAAATAATATTAGAAACTAGCTGCTTCTTTTTCAAGCCTGAGCCTACCAGAGGACAAATGATGTCTTCAGGGAGAGAAATATGGCCCTCTTCAATCCAGTCCCTCACTCATTGTCTATGGCCATGGACGATTTAATAGCCACCGCTATGGACACAGTCCCCAGTTCTTAAAATTGTCCTTCAAAAAGTTTCCAAATTGTGATTCTTTTAGGAGACACAGATCTTAAGCCTGTTCTCCTCTTAAAACCTGGGGTGAAACAGACTGGGAAAAGTGGGGGAGGAGAGAGAATTTATGCTGTGCTGTTCTCTTGATTAACAGGATTTTGACTAAATGCCAATTATATTGATCAGAACAACAGCAACCACCTTACTAAATGTTTAAGGAAAACCACCCTCCAAAGGACAGATTTACGTTTACCCAATAAAACTAAACTTTGTGCTGTGATGCTTCAAAAACACTTGATGGGTGTGAAAAACAGCAATGCTGAAAACTTAATCAAACTGCTTCAAAATCAGAAGCCAAACCAGCTTGTCAGGTCTCTAGAAATGCCAAAGAATATTGATAGTGTTGGTCAGGAAGTGTTGGATGACATTGTATGATACAACAGAATGCTTTAGGAAAAAAGCTAATGAGCTCTTTAATAAGATGGCATAAACATATTTCTTCTGGAATGACAAAGGACTTTTTGTATTCTAGGGGATTGCTGTTGGTGACTTTAATATTCATGATTTAGTCTGGAGGGCCCTCCAAATGAACTTTTTGCCAGTGAAAGCCCACCTGAACATTGGGGAAGTTGTGATGAAAGCCCTGGCCAAAGAGAGCACTTCCATAGTCAAGGAAAAAGCTTTCACTCAGATTGTCAGAAAACAATGTGACCGGCTATAAAATGGAAACTACTTTTTAAAATTAATTACTTACTCTGTCATACTTTCAGTCTTTAAATAAAACCATCTGTCTCTCCAAAATGTTATGAAATGTAGATTCTTTTTTTTAAAAAGACGTGGGATGGAGGCTAAAACAAATACAAAATTGAAACATTTTCCCTCTAAGCCAACAAAGGTGTTTTTATTCAAAATCACAAGCATGACAAATCTTGCAAGAAATAGGTGCCGGTGTTTGCTGAAACTTGTTTTCCCTCACAGAACTGTCAAACACACCCAGGCTCTGCCGGCCCCCTCACCTCACTCCTTCCTACTCTTTGCCCTGCAGCACTTTGGGCTTCTCAGAGCTTTTTGGCGCGGGGACCACGATGATGTTTAGGTGTGTCTAAGCCACTAGGGGCCGTAACAGACCTGTAGAAATACAAATGACTAATAAACTGTGATCATAACAGATTACACGCTAAAAAAATCCCAGACCATTAAATAATCAAGCCGGCCTTTTTGAGATGGCCGGGATCTGTGTGCAGTCCCAGGCCACAGGCTGTTATTCCAGTTCAGGGAACTCCGTAAATATGTGTTTAATTTTGAACGTGTTTGACAGTTCTTTCGCAAACTGAGCTGATTTCCTGACTCAGATACAGAGTTGACAAATCAAGTTATGAAAGATTAGTTAACCTTTCAGACAAGCACACATTTTGGAAGAACGCCATTTCCGAAACGGAATGGTAAACACCATGGTGCTACTGAGGCTTAATATAAAAATGACACACTTAAATGCTCTCCTTTAATTAGAAAATAACTTTATGGAAAAAAGAACTTGGATTTAGCACAGTTCTTGGTCTCTTTGTATTTCAGAGTCATTTGAGGAGACAGTTAATGTATTGTTTTTCCCAGCCCATTAGCATAGTACAATATATTTAGTTTGTTAGATATGTAAAAAGTAGCACTGCACCTTTATGTGGCAGGCACTTATGCCTTATTGTCCTTGTTTTTATATGCTTGATTATTCTTGCATTTGGAGAAAGAGTCGTAGTTTATTATTTTGATTCTGTAGTTTATTCACTGGGTGTATTGCTCAACTCTGAGGTGCACATTTCTCCCCTATTTATAATGACTTAATAACACCTCTTTGTGTGGCAGTGAAGTGCAATCCGCCCAGCCTGCCATATCTATCTGCATATTTCTGGCTGTAGACATTAAATTTAGTTTAAATGTTTACAGTCATTAAACCCATATTTGATAGTAATGGGTCATGAGACCAATTTTAGAAAAGAGACATGGGCTGGGAGTCAGTCACAGAAAGGCAATGTGGGAAGCCAAAAGGAAGCAAGACAAACTACCCTGTAGTACCTGTTTACGCTGACAGAGGTGAGGCCGGGCCTGTGCCCGTGTCCGTAACACTCAGCCATTCCTGCTGACGATTCCTATCCTTGTGCTCTGGTAGGAACCCAGTGCGGGCCCATATGGATAACAGCTGCGTGAACTGCAAAGCTGTCAAACCAAATTCATACCGTATGTAGCTGTGAAGTCACATCAAAAATAAATTTATCTTCGCGCTTTATTATTTCATTTGTACCAGATCTCTCGAGTAGAAGGTGTTGTCAGGACTCAGGTGAAAAGGATACTGTCACTATAACATGTGTCCATACAGTCACGAATAGCCACATGCCACCTCCAAAAACCAAAACCATCACAATGTTCTAAGAAATGGTGACAGAAAAGCTGCTGCGCTAAATCCTCTTATCTACACACTCAACGATGCAAGGAAAGGGTACAAGATTTTCTTGAAGGGGAGCAGTATGATGATGAAGCTGTGCAGATTTGTCTGTAGTTTCCTGCTGAAGGTCAGTTCATGATGGATGGAGTACAGCCGTGTGCCTGCATAGTTGGATTGCTGAATCTAATAACATTTATGTACTACTGCTGGTTGCAAAAACACAAGAAAAAGTGAAAAGAGAAACATTGTTAAGAAAAAACAGGTTTTTTTAAAGGGAGATTCGGATGCTTTTCTTAGACAAACTGACCTAATGATTTATCATTTCTTAACAATCAAATCCCAGACTGTAGATAGATACATATAGCATCTAAATGGGGGGGTGTGTTTCAGTTGCTCTGTTGGCATCTGAGATGCTCTGTGGCATCCTACTTTAGCTTCAGCTGCTCCTCCAGAAGGACACAGATCTCCCATATGCCCAATGTCATAGCTGCCAGGCTCGTTCAGATGCTTCTGCACCCTAGGGCACTAGATGCTTACGTTTAATCCCACTGGAAACTGTAGAGCTATTTGGCTCATTTTGAAAGAGACATCTCATTGAGTCTTCTGAATCCCCCGCTAGAGTCCATTAGCTGTATTGACTAGATCTGCACTCACTATAATGGGAGCATGACATGTAGACATGACATTTAAGTGCCTACAAGCTGGAACTGACTGTCCCACAACTCCCCAAAGAGTTTAATGTAAAAACTCAATAAGAGGCATGTGAAAACATGGACCTAAAAAGCTTCACTGAGCCTCTCAGCAGATTAGTGTTCCAGTTTCACTTCATTTAGCAATCCTTTAAATCATTTTAGCGTCAACAATAACACTCAGGAAACAGGTTGTTTCAGCAGATGTGGTTGATTCATGGGCGAAGTTAAAACCTAAACAATTCTTTCAGTTGAGTTCAGTCACTATTTTTTTGATCCGGTTCACAAAATGTTCAGTACTCTCTAATGAAATTAGCATCTCTATTTTGGATTTAAATTATCCAGGCTTAACAACTCATAAAAACAAACAAACAAAAAACCCATGAGAGCTCTACACAGCTCTACAGAAAGTTGGTTCCTGCCAAATTCAGGAGCTTGACAGCCACAGCCACTCAGTCTAAGCCAACAGGCTCTGCCGCTCAGTAGAGTTTGGCAGCATAAATTTCCTACCTCAGAGCTCAGGTTCATGGCTTCCGGGGGGACGTGGACAATCATGCAACCGTCTGCACTCATCTATGCAGACGTTACTTGGCAGTCTCCTATTTTCCTCACAAAGGAACAAATAAAATATGCCTGAACAATATTTAAGCTATATTTATAAGTGCCTCTTGCATAAACAAATATTTTGAAGAGTAAAGGGAAAGCACCACTGGCAATCTGTAGGGTCTTTTCTGGCCCATGATTTCAACACATTCAGAAATGATCTGAAAATGGAGTTAGGAGTGGGGGGGCAAAGCCTTGGTACTTGGTCCTTGTGTGAGTTACGTTGCGAGTATGCCTGTGCCTGGCCATGCACCTCACGGATCTGGACACGGACCCTAATGCGCTGAGTTGACTCCCTGGCTTGACCTTGGACCTTGGATCACCACAGACTTGTGTGCCTGGCAATCACTGGCACATGGCTGAGCTAGGTGACCACCATGGGACCTGCTCTGCTACCCTGCTCAAGCACTGTGGGACCGTGCCTTGTCAGTGAGGAGGACACTGTCCCTTGCTGTTGCTCTTGCACTCCCACCTCACCTTTCCTTGCAGAGCAGCCTTGCTGCTCCTAAAAATATCTTAACTAGTGTCACAAAAGATTTCCTGTGAAGACTGTAGAATAACTGGCTAGGTAATAAAACAGCAATTAAAATTCAATGTAAATAAAGGTGAAATTATGTACATGGGGAACAACCTTCCCAACTTTCTATGTACCAAAGGTGGGCTCTGAGTTTATTTTTACAACCTATAAAAGCTGAATGATATGAAGAGACTGTTTCTATTAGAAGATTCTTATTTAGGCATTCACTGTCTACCTATCTAGAAATTATACCATAAGGGACAAACAGAAGCAACTAAAAGTAAAAGCAACAAAATCCCCAGTGCTATTTCTGTATACCATTATGTTGTATATGTGTATGTTGTCCAGCTGGATAGCTACATGTAGAGCTTTCATAGCAAAAGTACACAACTTTCTATCCCCCAGATTTGTAAACGGTCTGTGAAGAATTTCTGCTGCGTATCAGTCAGTAAAGTCCAAAGTAAATATTCTATGCTCTGGCTTTCCTTGTCTGGCATGTAAGAAAACTGCATGCATTCATTCACATCAACCTGCATTGGACAGTTTGGGTTCTCCATGCCATCCTCAACAGCCTTGTGACATCAGGAAAACAGTGGCACTCCACTGCACAGAAAGGGTAAATAAAAGAGAGAACATCTGACTAGCTTAGCTTCTCTTACAAGAAGACCCAGAACACTTGCTTCCTTTTAAACACAGAAACTCAAATACTGGTAAAACTTGAAATCCAGTCCTCGCTGCAGTTTTGCTGTAGATGTTCACAAGGCTTAGATTTCACTCTGACTGCAATACTTCAGCTGCGGAAGGAAGGTTTCTCCTTATAGGGATGAATAAAACTGTAAGAAGCACATCTAATCACACTGAGTGTTCGCAGAAGCACACCATGGCAAGAACGTGTCCTTTCATCGGGCATTGCCTCTGCGCTCAGGATGGTATCGATGGGTTCAGGAAAAACAAATATGAATTCAAATTTGCAATGACAGAAAGCCTCTGTTCATCCTACCATTTATTATTATTACTGTGTTTCATTGTAAATCTGTGCTTACAGTTTGTTGTGCCATAAAAATTGTCATAATATGTATCAGCACAATATGGCATATTATGCTATTGAATGAGATACAAAGATAAAAAAAAAGACAGGCCTTGCTTAAAAAAAACATGCTTGAAAAGAAAGTAAAGAACAGAGGAGAAAACCTAGGATACAGAGTGAGAGATTTCAGTTTCAATTTAGGAAAAAGGAAGAGGCATTTGAGTTGCTGTTTATGTTCTCACAGAAGAGAACAAAAAGATTTATTTTCCATAATGTGGAATTGTTTTCAACAGTGCCACATGAGTGAACTTGGTGGACTGAAAATCCAGACCAATAGCTTTAACTTACTAACAACAATTTTTGTGTGTGTGTTTTGCTTTGTTTTCCCTTCAGTCACCTTTCAAAAGCAATAACAACCAAAACTGCCCATTCATCACCTTCTCTTTGATCCTCGCTCTTGATAGCAGCTATTTTGCATCTTGGTTCTAATCACTCCACCCCATTCCTTGCAGTAATATTAACGAGAAACTTCCTGTTCGTGGATGCCTTTCTGCAATGCATCCAATTACTGCGGCTCCAGGGAGGGGTTCAATGGGCAACAAATGCAACAGGAAAGACAGATTGGTGTCACAGATAGATTTTTAAAAGCTGTTCACAGTCCTCACGATTGTGAGGCAGGCAAGGCAACTGCTACAGGTTGGAACAGATAACTGCATTTTCTCAGGTCCCCAAAAATCCTTGTACAGGATGAACAGATTCTGTGTCAGTTCTTGGCCAGTATGGATTGGAAAAAGTGCTTTGCCAAATAAAGACCTTGGAGGTATATTGTAATTCATGGAAGGATGTGAGCATCAATTCAAATTTCAAAATATGTAGTGAAAAATAAGCTGTTGAAAAACATGCTCTTTCTAGAAAGACAGAAAAGCCTTTGCAAACTCTGTGATAGGCATAGTTAATTATATCTTTAAAAGGAATTACAGGCTAACCATATTATGAACTATCACATCATCTCTCTACTGCGCAAATAGTTCCTTGCAGTACCTGGCGTCAAACCCTGCGTGCCAATGTAGTGATGGGATGCTTAAATTCAATGCATTTCCCTGACTCTTAATAGCTTGGCACCACACTGCAGGAGGATGTGGAGGAGCAGGGATTCTCAGCGGCTCTTCTGCACTTCTTACAGCTGCCAGGAAAAAGCTGTATGCAGAGTATTAAAACTCTTGTGAACAGGTATGTTTCTGATGAGCTCCAGATTTTTAATGATCCCCACTGTAAATTTATCAGTCTCTGTTGTCTTTAGCAGCTTAAATGTGCAAGTAGCATTCACACTATTATTTTTGAGGTATCTCAATGGTCTCAGTTGACACAGATAGCTCGTTTCAAGTACAGTCTGCAGTGGACCCACAAACCATGGCCAAACAACCAAAACCTCCCCCACTGGCACACACAGAAGGGAGGAGCGCCAATAATGCAGAAGAATGGAAGCTTGCAACGGCAAGGACCAGCAGGAGGAAGAGACTTCCCCCGAAGTCTGAGGTGTCCTTGCAGAACCGCTTCACTGCTCTGCAGAGTGAAGAAGAAAGACCAGTCACATCAGGAGAGACGCTGGAGCTGAGCAAGGCAGCCTGATCTGCTCCCTGTATAACAACCAGAGCAACTAAGAAAAGATAACGGGTGATAGTAGTAGACAGCTCTCTTCTGAAAGGCACAGAGGCACCCATTTGCTGACCTGATGCCCTCTGTAGGGAAACGTGCTGCTTACCAGGGGCTTGTATCAGGGATGTCAACAAGAGACTACCAAGCCTCCTACAGGCCACTATTATCCGCTGCTATTGTTTCACGTGAGCACCAGTGATACTGCCAGGAGCAGTCTGAGGAGTAGCAAGAAGGATTGCCTAGGATAGCCCTGGGAGCGGTGCTCAGGGACTCTGGAGTGCAGGTGTCTGCTACAGGCCACCCAACCAGGAAAACCGAGTGGATGAAGCCCTCTAGAGACAGATAGGACCAGCCTCATGTTCACAAGCCCTGGTCCTCATGGGGGACTTCAGCCACCCCAATATCTGTTAGAGGGACAATACAGCAGGGCATAAGCAATCCAGGAGGTTCCTGGAATGCATAGATGGAATGCACTTCCTTCTCCAGGTGACAGAGAAGCTAACGAGGAGAGGTGCCATGCTGGACCTGGCTCTCCCCAAAAACAAAGGGCTGGTGAGGAATGTGAAGTTCAAGGGCAGCCTTGGCTGTAGCAACCATGAGACGGTGGAGTTCAAGATCCTTAGGGTGGTGAGGAGGGCACGCAGTAAGATCACTACCCTGGACTTCAGGAGAGCAGACTTTGGCCTCTTCAGGGATCTGCTTGGTAGATTACTCTGGGATAAAGCCCTGGAGGGAAGAGGGGCCCTAGAAAGCTGGTTAATATTCAAGGATCACCTCCTCCAAGCTCAGGAGCGATGCAGCCCAAAAAAGAAAAAGCCGGGCGAAAAAGCCAGGGGGCCTGCATGGATGAACAAGAAGCTTTTGGACAAACTCAAACACAAAAAGGAAGCCTACAGAGGGTGGAAGCAAGCACAGGTAGCCTGGAAAGAATTGTCCGAGCAGCCAGGGACCACCAGGTTAGGAAAGCTAAAGGCCAGATAGAGCTAAATCTGGCCAGGGATGTCAAGGGCAACAAGAGAAGCTCCTATAGATATGCTGGTGACAAAAGGAAGACTAGGGGAAATGGAAGCTCTCTGTGTAAGGAAGTAGGAGACCTGGTCACCCAGGATATAGAGAAGGTTGAGGTAGTCACTGACTTTTCTGCATCAGTCTTCATCAGCAAGTGTTCTAGCCACACTACCCAAGTTGCAGAGGGCAAAAGCAGGGACTGGGATAATGAAGAACTGCCTGCTGTAGGAGAAGATCGCATTTGAGACCATCTAAGGAACCTGAAGGTGCACACATCCATGGGACCTGATGAGATGCATCCATGTGTCCTGAATGAACCAGCATATTAAGTTTTTGAGCCAGTAGCCATCATATTTGAGAAGTCCTGTCAGTCTGCTGAAGTTCCCACTGACTGGAAAAGGGGAAACATAACCCCCATTTTTAAAAAGGGAAAACAGGAAGACCCAGGGGACTACAGGCTGGTCAGTCTCACCTCTGTGCCCAGTAAGATCATGGAGCAGATCCTCCCGGAAACGATGCTAAGGCACATGGAAAATGAAGAGGTGATCAGTGACAGCTAGCACGGCTTCACTGAGGGCAAATCGTGTCTGAAAAATTTTGTGGCCTTCGACAATGGCATTACAGTGTTGGTGGATAAGGGAAGAGCAACTGACATCATTTGGCATTTGACACTGTCCTTCATGACATCCTTATCTCTAGATCGGAGAGACATGGATTTGAGTGATGGACCACTTGGTGGATAAGGACTTGCATGGATAGCCGCACTCAAAGAGTTGCTCTTAATGGCTTGATGTCCAAGTGGAGACCAGTAACAAGTGGCATTTCTCAGGGGTCGGTATTGGGACCGGCGCTGTTTAACATCTTTGTCGGCGACATGGACAGTGGGATTGAGTGCATCCTCAGCAAGTTTGCCAATGACACCAAGCTGAGTGATGTGGTCGACACATTGGAGGGAAGAGATGCCATCCAGAGTGACCTGGACAGGCTGGAGAGGTGGGCCCATGCCAACCTCATGAAGTTTAACCAGGTCAAGTGCAAGGTCCTGCACCAGGGTCAGGGCAATCCCAAGCACAAATGCAGGCTGGGCAGAGAATGGATTGAGAGCAGCCCTGAGGAGAAGGACTTGGGGCTGTTGGTGGATGAGAAGCTCAACATGAGCCGGCAATGTGCATTTGCAACCCAGAAAGTCAACAGTATCCTGGGCTGCATCAAAAGAAGCATGGCCAGCAGGTCAAGGGAGGTGATTCTGCCCCTCTACTCTGCTCTCATGAGACCCCACCTGGAGTACTGCGTCCAGCTCTGGGGATCACAACATAAAAAGAACATGGACCTGTTGAAGCAAGTCCAGAGGAGGGCCATGAAGATGATCCGAGGGCTGGAGCACCTCTCCTGTGAAGACAGGCTGAGAGAGTTGGCGTTGTGCAGCCTGGAGAAGGCTGAACAACCTGGCCTTATAGTGGCCTTCCTGTATCTGAAGGGGGCTTCAGACGGGTAATGGCTTCAAACTGGAAGAAGGTAGATTTAGATTAGTTATCAGCAAGAAATTTTGCTCACTATGAGGATGGTGAGACAGTGGAGCAGATTACCCAGGGAAGCTGTGGATGCCCCATCCCTGGAAGTGTTCAAGGCCAGGGTTGATGGGACTTTGAATAACCTGGTCTAGTGGGAGGTGTCCCTGCCCATGGCAGGGTGTTTGGAACTAGATGATATTTAAGGTCGCTTCCAACCCAAACCATTCTATGATTCTATGACATTCCTGTGTTGAGTTAACTTTTTACTGTTAAAAAGCAAGAAGCTGCCCTGGAAACCTTGAAGGTTCTTTTTCTTGCACATTCTGTGGTCTAGCATCAACATCAACAGAGTGTAAATTTTGCTCCAATAATGGTTTAAATTTACTTCAAAATAAATGTCTTGGATTTACTTCATGATTTTTTTCAGCATTAAGAGACCATTATTGGAACATAAGCTCACAGTTTATTACTCTGATTACTCAACTGCATCACTTTGCCTCTGCAGCATGTAAATACAGAAACAATAATAAAAAGGAGGGAGAACAGATTATGACAAGAAGAACCACACCCAGAAGCATTCGAGACTTTTATTTTACTACCATAATGCAGCCTTTCAAAGTAAGCTGTGAAAGTACTTTATAGGCTGGATAGTCTCCAAAAGATAGAAGGGTCCTATCAACGGTTATGAAGATAATAGTATTAAAGTAGTTTCTCATATAGAATTCAACATTAACAGTTTTTCAATGCAGAGTACAGACATAGAAGCTGTATTTGTTTGTATCAATTTAATATATATTATTATGCATGCCTTTAGAGACCTTTCTTCTGACTCAAGGTCTGATTTTGGGACATATAAGGAGATTTGAACTGGTGACATATGAGTTCTCTTCTTCTCCCAAGTTTCAAAATAAAAAAAACAAACTTTTGCTTTCTTAGAAAATGGATCCTTCAAAACAGTGGCATATGCTGGTTTGTTTTTAAATAATTTTACAAGTATTTATGCACTTATTTAGTAATTTGTCATCTTGGTTTTCCAGACCTTCCAAGTAGGGCAATAAAGTTGCACTGTAATTTCTAAGATACCACTGTAGTTTTTTGCCTCATTGCTGCTTATAGCATAGCTACATACTAAGATATGTAGATTGTTATATAGAAGCTCTACAGCTGCCGAAGTGACACCATTCACAATCGTTTAAATGGATACCTGCATTGATATCACATTTAGTGAGATTAATTGAGGTCATTAGTCTTTTGCAAAGGCTTCTACATGTAATCGTGATACAGAAACAAACTCTTCCCACAGATAGGCATAAACAGTATCAAAAAAACCTCACCAGCAATTTGGTTCAAAGAACACTGAATAAAGTGATTCAAATCATCTCGAAATCCAGCATTACAATAATATCATATGCAATTGCACTGGAAATACGGGGTTTATCTTTTTATCAGGAAAACAACTTAGGAGGAGTGGGTGGAAAATAACAGTAATATTCAGGTGACTGAAGAATAGACAGAAGATAAGAAATATCCTCAATGGCTTCATTGCCTTGTACTTTGAACAATAGTTTGCGTTATCACCACATGAACATAATACACTAGTATTGTTATTAACAATGCCTCCAATTTATAGTCGCTTTGCGCTGAAGCAAGATTTTATTTCATAAAGTTACTAACAAATTTTTGATATTAAGTGCGTGTTTAAGTGGATCCCCATTTCACAAAGTTACTCAGCCAGTTTGCAAATACCTCAGTATATATAAACTGCATTTACCCTTAACCCAAGCAGCTAGACAGTATTCAGGACTATTTTGACGGATCGCATTCACTGAAGGAAAAATATCTGTTCTCTCTCTGCGTATCCTGGCTGTGCAAATCATCTGTCCAAAGTCCTGTTTCCTAACTACAGTAACAACACACGACAGCAGGAGGGTAACTTCCACATTCAGAAGCCTACCTCCATTTCCAGACGGGTCTGAGTTCAGAATTTCTGATCCATGTAGAATTACAAGTACTACATTTTGCTGTTTGTTTTATTCCTGTAGTGGAATACATGCATGACCACAAATTTGATGTTTACTATTTTCTGTTAAATGAGAGTTATATAATTCTATGACAGTGATAATAGAAAGTTATATGTCATTAAGTAATGTGAATTAAAAATTCAGTGGAAGATTTGAGAAGGCTGCAAGCCAGTGACTAAGACTTACTCCTTCTTTTGGGTTCCCCCTTCAGGCCACAGTACTAGTGCTCTCCAATGCTCTTTCTAACAGCCTGGTTGCTTTCATACAGTCACGCACTCTGATTCTCATGCAACCAAAACAACATCCTTCCCCATTCTAGGAGTCAGTCTGGTTTGATCATCCACTAGAGTGGAGCTGAAGCATCCTACAACTAGGTCAATAATACTTTACCTTCGTGACACAAACCAATGACCTAGTCAAAAGTATTCTCCCAGTTCAAAGTTATTCCAAATATGTTGCTGGGTCAACTATGTACTAGGAGGCTTTGTCAGATTAGACAGATTGCCTCTCTGTGCAAGTGATCCGTGAGACTCTCCACAGTCTTGCCATCCTTTTCACCAGTTTCTCCTACCCCCCCTCCTAGTCTTCGATGCTGGTGATTGTTGCGTCTGGATGTTGCAGGTTCCAATTTAACATTCTGCTTTATCTTTAGACTCGAAACTCAGTCAGAATTTTCCTAATCTTTTACTCAATCTCCCCACACATTTCCCTTCCTCAGAGCCTGCCTTGTTCCACCTTCGGCCTTTGCTGTTGCTTCCACCATCTCATGCACCAGCAAGGTGTCACCACAGCCCACACTGGAGCCAAAAATTAGGTTTCCCAGGTAAGAAGGTCATTTGATAGGTCCTTTCCTCGTTTCCTCTTTTATCATTTCCTGTGCACAGCGCCAGGATCTGGGCATTTTTCCAGTACACATGCTGCTCTCCCACCCCAGCCTGGACCTCATGTCTTCGTGCCTACCTCACCTCTGGAGCCGTGCCTGGGGCCGCACCTCTCGCTACACCCCTGCAGTGGAGCCACTCCTGGTCCTGGCTCAAACACCTCTGTGTCAGCCCCACCTGTGAAGCCATGCTCGGGGCTGGGCTCCTCCCCACACCCTTGACCTTGTGTTTCCCTGCCGGTTTCCTCCATGTGGTTACCCAGCAGTGGAACCCAGCCTGGGTCCATCAAGCTGCGGTGCTTGATGGCTTGAATTTTGAACACAGACTAAACATATACATAGGTACAGTTATAATTTATTCTGCTTGAGAAAAGGAGAGAACACGGGCTGTAACAGTATGTTTCTCTCCCAGATAAGCATCAGTCAGACAGCTAACATGTTATGGATTTTTAATTGATTTGTAGGTTGACATAGTGATATGCCGTGCTCCTCTATAGGTACGTCTTCCAGCTCAGGTGTTCCTCTTCTCTCGTGAAGACTTTTGCTGGAGCAGCAGCAGAACATGATCAGCGCTTGTACTGCGTCTGGCTGGGATGGAGTTAACTTTATTCATAGCAGCCCATGCCCTTCTGTGTTTTGCATTTGTGATTAAAACAGTGTTGATAACACCAGTGTTTTGGGTGTTGCTGAGCAGTGTTTGCATAGCGTAAAGGGTTCTGGTTTTTTCCTTTTCCCCACTCTGCCCCACCAGCAAGTAGTCTAGGGGTACACAAGACACTGGTAGGGGACAGACACAACCAGTCCAGCCAATCCAGACTGACCAAAGGGGTATTCCATGCCATATGGCACTGTGCTTAGCAATAAAATCTTGGGGAAAGGAGGAGGAAAGGGGGATGTTTGCGGTTAAAGCATCCCAAGTGACCGTTATGCATGCTGAGGTCCTCCTTCCCAGGAAGTGGCTAGACATCTGCCTACTGATAGGAAGTAGTGAATTAATTCCTTATTTTGATTTGCTTGCACATGCACCTTTGCTTCACCTATTAACCCATCAGTTTTCAGCTTTTGTTATTCCAAGTCTCTCTTGGGGGAGAGTGAGCCAGTATCTGGGCGGGGACTCAGCCGCTGGCCAGGGTCAGCCCACCACAGCACTTGCGCTACCTTGGCCTTGGCTGACAAAGTCTTTTCGTTGTCCTGAATTAATACAGATCTGTTCTTTGTTACAAGGGCTGATGGAAAGTGGGAACAAGTGTCACCATCAGGGCATGGAGGAAGAACTGATTTTTTCCTAATCATGAATGAGGAGGTGTTTGAATGAAAAAGTATCTGACCTAATAACAATCATCCACACCAGGGGTTAATTGCAAAAGCATGGAATTATTCCTGCCTCCTTTTTGAGCGCCTTTTGCCAAGCATCAGTGTGTCATGGAAATTAAAGAAAGAGGGAAAAATGTTGCTGTTCTGAGTAGTAGGATTCAGGTCCTCCTTAGAAACACAGACTGCTTTTTCGTTACTATTCTTCACATCCCCATCCCCAGGACAGCATGTCCAGCTGCTAACAGCATCATGCTTTTTAAGATCATATAAAAAGTAGCTACCATCACCACAGCTTGCACATGCAGGGGAGAGAAGTTAAGGGTGACAGGCAGCTCCTAACTCCCTCCAGATTATTTTTCCAGCTGGGAGCCATACTACTGCTGGCAACTACTGCTGTTGCTGAATAATACTGTGTCACTCAGGTAATGCAACATGTTGCTTTTCAACATGCTAAGACATTTAGGTAGTCAATCCTGCCAGATTAAGGTAGTTAATCCTACCAGTGCCATTTTCTATTTCCTGGGGCAGCAGCTGATCCCAAAAACAGGCTGTGAGGTATACCAGCACCACTATATAAGGATCCCTATAATGCAATAGGACCCGTATCAAAGGACCTGCAGGGTAGGCAAGTCCTCGCAAATTAGTCTGTGATACCAGATAAAGTATCCATGCTACATGTGGCACAGAATCATTATTGTGCAATTTTACTAATTTGGTAATGACTGTTGCCATGCTGATCATGTGGCAACACTTCCACCATCAAATCCAGCAGAGTAGATAAACGTGGTTGTTTACCAAACATACAAATCTCAGGTAAATCCCAGTTGTTACTAAGGCTTTGCCATTTTCTTTCTGTATTTTTCATTTGCTCTTAAGAAAGAGGTTTTTATGTAGTTCATGTGAGCTGGTAAATAAAACAAGAAGCTAAAACTGAGTAAGTAATTTTGACAGCTCTTGTGCCACCAAAATGCTTCCACTAGCATTTTTGTGCTTGCAATTAAGAAAGTGAAATTCATCCTATCTGTATAGTGTTATAAAACTTGTGTGTAATTCTTTCGCGTGATGAAATAGACCTGTATAAGACAAAAGTTATGGATGGTATTACAGGAAAATGAGATCATATATAAATTCTTCAGCATGTCACCATACCAAAAGTTACCAGAAAATGCTGCAGTTATATCAATATATTCAGCCTCTAGCACCTTTCCTGTGGATTATTGATACAATTTCTCTGTTTTTCATTGTTTCTCATAAAAAAACCTAAGTAATAGATTACATATCACTGTTAACTTTTAATGCACACAAACTTCATGTTTCTTTCTGTATGAAATATAAAGTCTGCAAGGTTAATTAACAAAGTGATAATTTGCAGGAAAACTACTAATGCAGTTAATTCAATTGGAACAGGAAAGACTTCTTAATTCTGCATCCCTTCAGGACCCAGAGTTTCAGTTAGCCTGCACCAAATTTTCTTAAACACAGGCTGACACAACTAGAACAATTCAAGCACAGATTTACCCAGGAGGAGAGCACCAAAGGTGCTGAAGTTACCCTACTAGCATTACATTCTACCATCTTCACCAGTAAAGAGCTCTGCAGAGCACACAGTTCTCCCTTACACGCTTACACAGAGCGACTATTCACAAGTGGCTGGATTCGGTGCCGCAATGAAAGGTAACCAGGATGTTAGGAACGGCACAGCAGAGATAGTTTACAGGAGAACTGCTTGTTTAGCAAAATCTCATGCCACAAGAATGAGGTAGAGAGAATAAAAGTAAAAGCATTTGATTTTGCATCATTGTTTGTTTCTAACCTCTCGAAGCTGCTTATATTTCCCAATCTAGTTAAATCCGCTTCTTTTACTGCAGGTGCACTGGAGAGAGTCCTTTGCCTTCAGCCACTCCCGTACGGATCCAGTTCTTTTAATTTAAACCTGTTATTAATACGCAGAGTTGCTACTTCAGTTTTTAATATATTTAAAAGAATCCTTCCAAGCTGACCACTTTTGCCTTTGCACCCGGGTTGTCAAACAGGGGTTGGCTGGGGAAAGCGCAATGCACAGTTCTCAGTGCAGAGCCAGGAAAAGACAGCCTTCCCTCTCACACTCCTCACACAGCTCCTGGGAATGTTCTGGCTTCAGAATCTCAAACTTGTATTACTCTGAAGCAGATTTTCAGATAGAAATAGGAACTGAATTAGAGAACAGAAGTTTAGAGTTTACTCTAACTAGAGTTTGTTAATCTCACTCAGATGCTAACTCCTCCGACAGAATTCCCTCTCTCCCCTCCTTCAAGACCTCCACACCAGTTGCACGTGCAAATCAATGAACTATGAAGCCAGTTAGGTATTTAGCATGAATTCAGCAAAGAAGAAAGAGAACACAAATCATTTGGCTTCATGTCTCCCATTAGTGGCAGCAGAGGCTCCTGGTTACATGTTTCGGTCACCGTCATGTAAGCGCATGCCCACAGTTTCCTCAATTCCCCACACGGAGATCAGGACTGGATTACACCCAGCTACACAGTAAATCTTCAGTGGTTTAATTTAGGTAGCCATTCATTTTCATCACCTCTGCTAGGCTCCTAAAGTTTTTGCCAGACTTTCCAACTACAACTCCGTTGTACTGTGTGTATAAATAGTACTATACGCCTATTGTTGTCCGGGGTCCAGCACTGAGGAGCTCTGCAAAACTGACGGTGCAAAGCAAGTTTCAGAGTCATCACTTAAACAGAGCAATAACGTCGTGCTGGACTTTGTCTAATATATTACACATATTAATTAAAGGGCTAATCATTATGTGGAAGGAAACAACATCTGTACTTTCTGGTGTTACTTGAATTAGAATTATTAAATGCATTTATCACTAAGGATTTATCTATACTGCTCACATTTAATTTAAAAGATGGAAGGAAAAAAACTAATTTACAAAAAAGTCCTGTTCAAAGTATAACCTGTATTTATAGAATATCCTTTCTCATTAAGCATTGGGTATCCATTTCTCGTTGAATTTAGCTAAGTAGCTTTGATGAGAGAGTAAACAAAAATAATTGACAAGCCTCATTAAATTAATCTTAAAACATACAGCTGTTGACTTCAGTGGGAGTTGAATCAAACCCTAAATTAAGAGCTGAATTGCTCAAGATTAAAACAACTTGTTTTAAAGCCTGGGGACAGTTTGTTCATTTTTATACTGTATTGGTATTCTTCTTTTATTAAGTGTACAAACAGGTGGGATGGGATTCCTCTCACCTAACTTTAGACATATACGGTGTACACTTCTGAGCTAGTCATGCCAGACTCCCTTTATATTCAATGGAGAGAAAGAGCCTTTTTAAGGCATGATTCATCTGCCCTATTTTAGATGTCTACTTTAGAATGAGATAAATTGCGTACTATAAGCATTTGGTTTTCTTCATTGAAAATAAAGGTAATTAGGCAAACTCATTTAAAGAGAGCTGTCTACACTACAAGTGTTTACATAGTAAAATGAATACTTTCTCTGGCAGCTGAAGATATTCAGACTCATTGTCAAGTTGTCAATGTATGTAGAAGAGGATTAGCTAGTGAGTTGAAATGGCGTACAAATCTGTCTTTTACCTAATCTTCCAGGACAAACTTGCTTGCTATAAACAAAGCAAGGGTAAAACATTTTTCTGTCAAAAATAATCTTTACGTTTGTTCTTCTGACATGCTATATTTATAGCTGACCAACACCAATATTTAAAAAATGGATGTGAATGGGCTACTCCTCCAACTTCCACTGTTAGGGGTATTTATGCAAATCAAGTAGAGTAAGGATTTTACCTTATCCTAGTGATCCTCCTGCAACAAAAGCACTCTTGGAGTTAAGCGCTGAAAAGAATCACAGAATTATCTGTGATATAATTAAGTACTAGACAATCTGCTGCTTAGCTGGAATGGAAGGCATTTTTACTCCACGATTTATATTCATTTCCCTTGGTATATTCACAGAGGCATTTTGATTTTGCTGTATCGTAGTTGCTGTACCTTGTCCTCCAAAACAGAGCATGTAAATAAAACCAGAGTTTTCTCTGGGGCATTAGTAACTGTACTTGCTTCAGGGTTTAAACGAAGCATGCTATGCTTTTAGCTCTAACAATTTAACTAGAGATATCATTAAGTTTTTCTGTTATGCAAATTTATTTTAGATTGTGAGATTTTTGTTGTGTTTCATTTATTTTAACTTTCTTAATTAAATTAAAATTGAAGTAATAATTTTTGTAAGATGTACTGCCTTTCTTCACCCAGCACTGGAAATTATGAGATTCTAAGGACACCAATCGCTGTTGCTGATAGTTATTATCTCTGATAATCTGGTGGTTATTCTGTAGTAAAAGATGAGCTGATATATACCATGAAACAAACTTCCTTACAATGGGTTACATTTACATCTTGCAGTCAGTACACAGAAGTGTTATGTATTTCTGTAAATCTCTGTTTTAAAGATTTAAGTGTGACATATATGCTATAAACCGCTTGGAATCACAGAAGCATAAAATAATCTAGATTGACGTTGAGAGGTCATCAAGTTGAATACCCTGCTCAAAGCAGGGCTAACTTCAATGTTAGATTCAGCTTTCTTGGGAGGGAGAAGGAAACAAACATTAACAGTTTTGATTTTTGGCTTGATTTGGATACCGAGCCAGGGCAGGCTTGGCTAACAGGCTGAGAACGGAGGAGTCCTGTTTTAAGCAGGTGCAAAGTGCTGAGCCCTTCCTGTGACGTTTTGGTGGATTAAAAATGGGACATGCAATGTGCTCTGGTAGCCCAGAAAGCCAACTGTATCTTGGGCTGCATCACCAGCAGCGTGGCCAACAGGTCGAGAGAAGTGATTCTGCCCCTCTACTCCGCTCTGGTGAGACCTCAGTCCAGCTGCTGCATCCAGCTCTGGAGCCCTCAGCACAGGAAAAGACATGGACCTGTTGGAGTGGGTCCAAAGGAGGGCCACAAAAATGATCAGGGGGCTGGAACATCCTATTCCTATGAGGAAAGGCTGAGAGAGTTGGGGTTGTTCAGCCTGGAGAACAGAAGGCTCCAGGGAGACCTTATTGTGGCCTTTCAATACTTATAAGAAAGATGGGAACAGACTTTTTAGCAGGGCCTGTAGTGACAAGACAAGGGGTAATGGTTTTAAACTAAAAGAGGGGAGATTCAGACTAGATATAAGGAAGGAATTTTTTATACTGAGCGGTGAGACACTGGCAGATTTTGCCCATAGAGGTGGTAGATGCCCCATCCCTGGAAACATTCAAGGTCAGGCTGGATGGAGCTCTGAGCAAGCTGATCTAGTTGACGATGTCCCTGCTCATTGCACGGGGGTTGGAGTAGATGGTCTTTGAAGGTCCCTTCCAACCTAAACCATTCTATAAGACTATAAGTCTATGCTCAGTGCCTTCCTCAGTGAAGTTTTGCGTATATGCAACCTGTCATAGTGTCAGGCTGGGCAGGGCTTTGAGCAATCTGACCTAGTTGAAGATATCCCTGCCCATGGCAGGAGGGTTGCTCCAGATGATCTTTAAAGGTCCCTTCCAACCCACACCATTCTATGATTCTATGAATTTTATTTTTTTTTCATAATGGTGAATAAGAATTTATTGATGCAATTTATGTCCGTTGTCCCTTGTCCTTTTGTGGTGGACATCCAAGAAAGTCTCTCTGGAACCACCCACTAGAAAGTTGTATGCAACAATTAGATCAACTTCACCTTTTTTCAGACTAAAAAAACCCCACATTTCTTTCAGCCTCTACTCGAGTGTCACAGGCTGCAGCCTCCGAGTCAGCTTTGTGCTCCTCCACTGGACTTGCTCCAGTGTGCTGTTGTTTCTTGTATTTGGGAATCCAAAACTGGACACAATATTCCAGACACAGCCTCTTAAGTTCACAGGGAACAGCCACTTTGCCCGGCCTGCTGGCTACGCTCACTAATGCAGCTCAACATGCAGTTAGCCTTTGTTGCTGCAAGGGCACATTGCTGGCTTATGGGCGGGTTGTTCACCATGACCCCCAGGTCCTTTCCTAAAAGACTGCCTTCTAACCTGCCAGTCCCCAAATTGTATGTTAGCAGAGTATTTTTCATGCACAAATAGAGCTTTAAATGAGCTTTACTTGCCTTTTTTTTACTTGCCTTTTTTTTTTAACTCACCTTTTTGAACTTCAAGAAGTTTCTGTCAGGCTATTTCTCTAGCCGGTTGAGATCCCTCTGAATAGCTGTCCTGCCCTCCAACACACCATCTTCTCCTCACAATTTAATGTCACCTGCCAATGTAGTGAGGATGCATTCCATCTCATCGTTCGCATTGTTAGTGAAGAAGTTAAATAGTAGCAGGTTCAATATCTAACTCAGAGGCATACCGCTCCTAACTGGCTGCCAGTTAGACTTTCAGCTACTTACCAGAACTTTTTGAGCCTGATGGTCCAGTCACGTTTTCATCAACCTTATAGTCCACCCATCCTGTCCATCTCACTCAAGTGTGGTTACAAGGATACAGCCTAAGGTGGTCTTGGTAGTCTTGCTGAAGTCAAAATAAGCAATATCTGTTGCTCACATCTCATCCCCAAAGCAGTCACCTCATCGCTGAAGGCAGCCAGGTATCCGTGGTAAAGCCATGCTGGCTGCTCTTAAATTGTGTTAGTTTTTTGTGAAGAAAGAACAGATATATCATCCTACACAGCTACAGCAATTCCAGGGGTTACTGGTGGCTTTATGAGGCAGCAGTCAGATTTGGGCTAGCTTTTATGTGACAACACGTGCAGAGGGAAGCACAGAGACTCTTGAGCTGTATCTATGCCATCATGTTAGCTTGAACCTAAATTTGCATGCCTTGCCTGTATTCTCATATGCTGATTCACATAAGCCTGAGCTAGCATAAACAAGAAAGCTGGCCTGATAAGGAATTAAGGTACAGCTAGAGGAGTTTTGAGTTTGAACCTAATTCCTCTAAGCAGTTTGGATGTAAAAAAAGCACAAGTCCTTTGAACTGGACTACTCCCAATCCTATAAAGTTGTCCCATCATACAGAATAGCCTCACCTATCCCTCCGTATGCCTTCATATCTTGACACCACTCTGCTTCAACTCTGTCACCACGCCGTAGTTGATGAGCTGCAAAATTTTTAAGACTTTGACAGTGAATAATGTCCTGTATCAACACACAGAGAACAGATATATAGAGAATATATGGGAATATATATTCAGAATATATAAATAGATGAATCTATGTTCATATTTTATATTAATAAATAATATAATCTATATTCCATACATAATTCCATATTCAGATACAAGCTGTAGGCAAACCATGGATTTATTTTTCTTTCCTAATAAATTCTAATATTTTGTTTGCTTTTCTGATGTTTTCACAAGTTATGCATATCATAAAGACTTTGCTAGCAAATGGTAATGGCCAGCCCAGAGTCCATTGCTTACACGTGAAAGCTAGCTTATATGTGAAGCTAGGATTTTTTTCCACACGTATTTCTTAGTCGCTCTGCCTTACAAAGGCCTCTCGGGGTCCCTCAGAGTCTGCCTTCATCCTTACTATCCTGAATATCATCATATCACAAACTTTCATGCCACACCAGCAAATTTTCTCACCTCACTGCTCACTTCTTTTCCAGGTCTCTTAAGAGCGTAATGAATACAGATCCCAGCACAGAGCTCTGGGATACTCCAGTGGTGACCTTCCTCCACTGTAATAAGTAACCAGTCCCTGTTAACAGTAACCCAGTAACAGTTAACAGCAACCCTCTGTTTCCTAAGTTGTAACCCCTTATTTACCCATAAAAGGACCATTTATTTAATCTCATGAGTACTAAATTTTCTTGGAAACTGTTGATGATGGTCCTGTTCCTGTCAAAATTCTTCAAAAGTCCAAGCAGATTGGATCAACTTGGCTGTCTTTGTCCAAATATTTGCTGACACGCTTCAAAAAGAGGATTGTAAAGTAAGACTTCCCTTTTTAGAAGCCACGCAGACTCTTCTGAGGTAGCTTGTATGAACCCCGGTAACCACTCATTCTGTCTTTTATTACAGTTTCTACAAATTTGCCCAGAAGTCTGATGCATAATCCCATAGTTCCCTTGATTCTCTTTGAAAACTATTTTACAGCTGCTATCTATTTGTCACACTCCGGTCCTTGGGTATCAAGGACTTGAGTGAGCAGTTACAGACTACAGTAAGTCTTCTTAGAATCGTTGGATGAAATAACTTCTAGTATTGGGGATTTGTTAATGTTCATGTTGCCAATTTGTCACATAATCATCTCTTTTACAGTCATTTCCTTTTCAGTCAGATCCTCTTCTGGAAAAGGATTCTGGAATGTAGGTTTTCCTAATTTCTTCCACAGTGAACACCGACTTCTTCTCTGAAAAAGTCTCCCACTCTCAGTAATTTTCCTTTTACATTCTGACCATTGATCAGCCCTACAGACTCTCTGATGAGCTTCGTGATGTTTTTGAAGAAGGCTTTAGTGCTGGTTTAGAGTCCTTTAGCAAGATGCTACTCATAGCTCTTTTTTTTTTTGTCTGCTCAATTTTGGTTTTATATGTTATCAGTCGGGATTTATGAATTTTTCAATTTTCTTCATTTGTGTATGACTTCAACATTTTGAAGGTTGCCTTCTTCCTTCTAATAGCATCTCTCCTTTATTGTTTAGTCATGTCTGGTTCATTTTACCTTACTCAAACCTGTCTTAATAGGTTGCATGCAGTGGCTTATAACCTTAATATACAAAATGCATAATTCTGCTGTGTCCCAGCTATTGGCCTCTGGTGATTATGTTTATGCGCATATTAGTTAAGGAGGAAGAGAAGGTTACTGCCAAGAGAACAGATGTTATACACAGTACCAGCCAACATATGGCTCTGTCAGTCAGGACATCAGAGAAATACCCCTGATAAAGCAAAAATCCTGCATCATTTCAACAAAACAGTTTCCCCCTCCCATTCCAACAAGTGCTCTTGTACTCCAGAGATGTACTGATGACCACCCTCTTCCATCTTCATCTGCCTCACCAGGCCACAGCCCCTAAAATCCCAACTCTCTTTCTCTGTGAGGGATCCTGCTCACAATCTTCTCCTCAGTTTGGAGAAAGTGCAGTCCCAATGAGTATTCAAAATGAAATTAGTGACTAACCGAAGCCTAGAAGTAAGGGAGGAAGGAGGACAGACAGACAGTCACAAGTGAAAGGAAAACGAAGGGGTGTCATGGAGTCATTGTCCAAAGCAGCACCGAATACCTTGAGAATAGCGTCACAAAATGCAAGGGTCAGACTGCAGCCACTAATTCACAGCTCTCTCTCATGACCACTTTTTCTTGCTGCCATGCAGTGCTAAGACGCCTCTGGGGTATCACTCTTGCCTTTCTTCTTGTAGGGTGGTGAGACACTGGCACAGGTTGCCCAGAGAGGTTGTTGATGCCCCATCCCTGGAAGTGTTCAAGGCCAGGCTGGATGGGGCTTTGAGCAGCCTGGTCTAGTGGGAGGTGTCCCTGCCCAGGGCAGGGGGTTGGAACTAGATGGTGTTTAAGGTCCCTTCCAACCTGAACCATTCTGTGATTCTATGATTCTAAAAATTTTGCCGCGTTGGCCTTGTGCCATTCTGAGGGAACAAGAAGTCTATGTCAGCAGAAAAAAAACCGTACTGTAAAAAACTGATGCATTCATATAGACAATGTATGGGGTAGGAGGGCATTAGGATGAGAGGCAGCGTCAGCAGCCAGCAGTACTTGTCAGGTGAGGAAATCCGCCATGTTGGTAGGGCAGAGTCTAACAGCGGGGGAAGGGAGCGGCCCATGCTCAAGGGACTGGGAGGAAAAGCAAAGCAGGTGAATGAGAGACTGGGCGAGAGGAAGTGCTTGAGGAAATTGTGAAAAGGAGCAGTCTGCAGCCACACAGGCTGCAAGATGTGACTTGTGAATGTGGTGTACCTCGAAGAGTGGCTTTCCCTGTGGGAGCCGGCCTACTGCCTGTGGCGGTTTCAGGGTGGACAATGGCCAACGCTCTGTAACTTGCTCAGCCCGGTCCTGGCTCCCTCCTTGCCTCACAAAAGGCTGCATAGCACAAAAACAGCTGTAATAACATGAGCAGCATTTGGATGTTGACGTCCAGGCAATCTTCAAAGTGTACCACTTCACAGTTAAAGCGCCTAAATGAAAGTCCAAAGCCCTTTTGAAGTGGGAGCTGAGCGCCCAATGAGAGATCCTGGAGGACGCTCACTGCTCAGTGGAAATGTCTACCTGTGGCAGTGGGAACCATGCACCACGAGCCACCACATCCCCTCAAACTCAGATGGACCTCCAGTTGTTAACTTAGTACACATAAATTAATAATGACAATTAGAGTGAACTAAGATATAAATGATGGGCATGTTAAACAGAGGGAGAGGCACTGCTTTTGATCTTACAAGTAGTATTATCAAACTATTTTTGACGTAGGTTAGTGTTAAGAAATATTTATTTCAATCACAATAAGCAGATTTAATACATTTTAAATGAAAGACGCCTCATGTTTATTCTTTGCCTTGCCATGAAGCCTTTTTCACTTAGCACAGGGAATTAATTAAATGAGCCTTCACTAATCTGCGTGACAATTTACACAGTAATTAGTTCAACAGGAATAGACAAGACCTTACAGTTCTTCCAAGCCTGAAGGCTGATACGAGCCTCAAGGCCAATTGCTACAAGATTCAGCCAACCCTCCTGCACATTCCCCTCAGTTCCCTAGCTACAGATCAACTTTTAGAAACAGTCCCCTGGCTTTCTGGAGTTCTATACTTTGAAATCCTCCACCGAGAGTAAGTGGAGTTAACACCACCCATTAGTACAACAGTATTTGTGAAATGCAGTTTTTGAAGAATTTGCCCTATAATTAAGGTATGTGTGTCAGCATCCTCTTTAGTGGCATTGGCAATTAACATTACTAATAGACGTCTCATGTCTGCAGCCTCTCATATGCAATTTTGGCCCTCTGTTTCAGGTTGCTAAACAAAAGAAATGCTACTCATTTACAAGAAAATACTTCTGTAGCTTCCTGGAGCAGCTGTTAGTTAAAAATCATGGAAAAAATTTGAAGCATGTATCCCGCCTTCGGTTTATGCAACAGAAATTAAAGTACATAGGGTGCTAGAGACTCTAAATACTGGAATACAGGCAGTGTTTCCTTGCCGTCATCATCCAGATATGAGAAAGCCATAAACTTTAAAGTGAGGTGGAGTAATGAAGAGACATACAGAAAAGTGGTTATTTTTCACAAAATAAATTTCTCTTAGAAGACTCCATAGATAGCAGCTGTCATGATCCAACGCGCATTTTGTAATGCTGATATGACATATCAAATATGCTGTGTAAAATGAAGGTCTTCTTACCATACAAAATGGCTATGCCCAAATCTCTAAATATTATGGATAAATGCCATTGAAATAATAAACGCTGTGATGTCTGGCAGCATCTCTCTAAAGCCAACAGTGTACGTACTTGTCACTCTTCTAAATAATCCCATCACTTTGTACAGAATGAAACACTTGTTTGTTATTATCTGAAAGACTATACATTGCTCACATGTTAAATGAACATCTCATCCCTGCTCCCCTCTGCACTGAAAATATGCTAACATACATTTTGGTGATGAAAAAAAAGGGCAATTAATCAGGCTGCTAGAAACAGAGAAAAAGGATGACAGAAACATAGAAATACGGATTCCACTCTTGACTTGCATGCAGGATAAATACAATTATAGATGAAGTCACCAAATTTATGGGGGAATGTCACCCTTTCTTTATAAGGCCTGTAGCTTGTAACTTCCTTGGCAAACCCATAAGAACACCCACATCCTTCCTACGTATTCTGTATGTATGTATTTGAGGTTTACATAAAAATTTAAAAAACACGACTTACCCAATAATATAAAACATTGGTTTTAAGGCAAGAGTGGGCATTGATGAGGCACTGTGAGGAGTTTTTAAGGCAAGAGTGGGCATTGATGAGGTTCATTGCAATGGATGTACAGAAAAAATGTTACCTCATTCCCTCTTAGCTCTGGGAGCAGACCCAGTGTGATGCAGCAGCACCATGAGCAATTTCTTCCCACGGGAGACTTTATTGCTCTCTACAACTACCTGAAAGGATGTTGTAGCGAGGTGGGGGTTGGTCTCTTCTTCCAAGTAACAAGGGATAGGACAAGAGGAAATGGCCCCAAGTTGCGCCAGGGGATGTTTGGGTTGGATATTAGGAAAAATTTCTTCACAGAAAGGGTTATGAAGCATTGGAACAGGCTGCCCAGGGAAGCAGTTGAATCACCATTCCTGGAGGTATTTAAAAGACAGGTAGACATAGCGCTTAGGGACATTGTTTAGTGGTGGTTTTGTCAGTGTTAGGTTGACAGTTGGACTTGATGATCTTAAAGGTCCCTTCTAACCTAAATGATTCAATGATTCTATATCCTGCAGGTGCCAGGCAGAAAGGGAGAGTGATGTCTAATCCACTGCCTGGGAGAGTCCCAGGGAGAGCACTGTACACTCAGCTTCTGCTGGTAAAACGGTTCACTCCACTGTGCTCAGTGCAACAGAATGGGGAAGACAGGACGTTTACCCTTAGGGAGAAGTTCTGGAAGCTCCTAATGCAGCAGTGATGGCTGTGGCTCTTGCACCTTTAGAAACAACACACTTGGACTTTACCCAGAAGTATCTCCTATACGCCACTAAAAATTCCTGTGTCTTTTCTCTGTGGGAGACACCTCCTCTTGACATCTTCTAAACATCATAATTCTTCATAGCTTTCATTACGTTCTCATCAGTTGCCTTGTTGTTTGGTCACCAGGAAACACAGAGCTTCTTGCAAGCTGTTATTCCCTCTGTCCTCTAACGTCCTTATTTCCACTTGCACCACACAACTTCCTAGTGGGGAAGCATTCTTCCGTGGCCCCACGTCAGCCCGCTGCGGGGTGGGAAGGTGGCTGCATGCTGGGAAGGTGGCTGCGTGCTGCTCGGCCCTGATAAAAGAAAGAAATTATTTACTGTGAGGGTGGTGAGGCACTGGAACAGGTTGCCCAGAGAAGCTGCAGATGCCCCATCCCTGGAAGTGTTCAAGGCCAGGCTGGATGGGGCTTTGAGCAGCCTGGTCTAGTGGGAGGTGTCCCTGCCCAGGGCAGGGGGTTGGAACTAGATGATCTTTAAGGTCCCTTCCAACCCAAACCATTCTATCATTCTATGATCTAGTCCAACCCCCCTGCAATGAGCAGGGACATCTTCAACCAGAGCAGGTTGCTCAGAACCCCATCCAACCTGACTTTGAATGTTTCCAGGGATAGGGCACCTACCACCTCTTTGGGCAACCTTGTTCTGGTGTATTATTAATTAGTTCGGGAAAACCTTAAAGGAGAGTAAAGATGACACACTGCCCCATCCTTCCCCCGCGGAGAAGTTATCGCTTTCCATCCACTCCCCAAGACCGCAGGCATGTCCTTCAGCAGTGGCAGGACGCTGCGGGACTCGGCGGGCGGCCGAGGAGCCGAGCGGGGTCGCGCTCCGGTGCTGCGGGGAACGCCCGGCCGGCGATCCCCCAGTCCCAGGGCGCGGAGGAGGCGCCGCCGCTGCGCCCGGCCGCGACAGCGTAAACACCGCGACGGCGCGAACTCCTGACTCAACCGCCGGCGGGGCGCGGGCACAGAGCGGGCGGCTGCTCCGGCCCCGGCCTCGGCCTCTCCGCCCCGCTCCGCCCCGCCGGGCCGCGCTGGCTGCGGAGGGTGTCGCCCAGGGCGCGGCGGGGCGGGGCGGTCCGGGGCCGCCGCGGCTCCGGCTCTGGCTCCCGCCGTCCAGAGGGGAATCGCGTCCCGCGGGTGGCGGCGTGCGCGGTCCCTGCCGCGGCTGGGCCATGCCGGTGTGGCTCCAGGCTGCCAGGGGGTCCGCGCTGCCCGCCTGCCTCCGCCCGCCACCCCGAAAATAAGCAAAGCCATGACCGCAGCGCCTCAGGGGCCAGATCTCGGTTTTTTAAACGAGGAGGAAGCCAGGGCGATTTTTCAGGTGCTGCAGAGGGACTCGGAGCTCCGGCGGGCTGAGAAGAAGAGAGTCAGGTACCAGGCTTAAGTCACCCCCGCCACCCATCCCTGTCGCTGCCCGCCGCAGCCGCCCGGGGGTGGAAGGCGCAGAGCCGGGCAGCGGGGCAGCGCCCGCCCGGCGCGGGGTGGCGGCGGAGCCCGCGGCTGCTTCGCCCCGCCGAGAAGAGCGGGGAGAGCGAAAGGGTCTGCGCCGGGCAAGCGGCGGCGGGGGCTGCGAGGGGAGGGAGCGCCGGGGCCGCGGTCCTGCCGGGGCAGCGGGGGAGCGCCATTCCCGGGCATCGGCGGCATCGCGGAGTTTGGGAAACGCGTGTCGTGACAAAGGCGGCTCTGAGTCACGGCTGCGGCTCCCCGTGGCTCCTCTCCTTCCCGAGGAGGAGGAGGCCACTTCTGTCTTGCACCGTGTCGCTGGCAGGGGGTGTGGGCTGAACACTGGCACCCGGGGAGACAACGGTGACGGGGAAGTTTTGCGGGACCTTGCAGGGAAATGTGGCGGCTCTGCCAGGCCAGGCACTCACCTGGCTGACAGGTTGTTCGCAAGACCCTTTCAAGTGACTTAACTGAACTCCCTCTGCATTCAGGTATGCAAGTGACAACATCCTATATGAGCCTCGACCTTATTTATATGATACAAAGAAATAGAACAGCTTTGACCTTGTTTCTGGCTCATATCTCCCCTGTGTGCAATCACCAAAGCTACTTGTGTTGATAGTAAAAGCAAAAGTCAAGGAATTAATAAAAGTTATGCTGGAAAATGAGCCGTTTATTACTAAAGGTTATAATTTCTTCTTCCAGGTGAGACTTGAGGTACCTTGTGGGCAGTTTGCAAGTGAGAGGCAGTGTCCTCTCAGATTCACAGGCACTTTTCACAAGGAATGCTTTCGTGTAAGAAGCAGAAGGAATGTTAATAAGTAACGTTTCTGTGAAGTGGATTTTTGTACTGTGTATTTTTTATTTCAGTCAAGTGGATTTTATGATGGGCATGGTTAAACACTATGTGTCAACACTGACTTGCTTCCAAAACTTGTCTTAGTTTTCTGCAGCATGTGAACCCAGACTGAGTTAAGTTTGGCAGTTTCTTTCTTCCATAATTTGGCATTACCTTTCTTTGATTAATTTCTGTTCCGTGTGTCCTATTATGACTCATAAAAAAAAAAAAGAGGAAAGTTTTGCTGGGTATGGAGAATTACATGGCTGGATAGTTGTAAGTTTCAAACTCTGGGTAAGGCTTTAAAACTGGAGCAAATGCAGTGAGGCTTCCAATGCTGCAGAGAGCAATAGCCTGCTCTTGAACTCAAGGATTTCACCTGCCCCCAAATTTGTATTTGTTTCTGTACTTAATGGCTTTGTGAGAAAGTGGTCTCTCTTTATGCAAAAGCTGTCAAAATAAACGTGGTATAAGAGGACCATGATGATGGTGATGCTTTACTGAGATGGAGTTACTTTAAAGCTCAGTTGAAGAGGCATCCAGAAGTTGAGCAGAAGATAGGTGAAGTGTTTGTGATCAAGGCGCCATACTGAAATCTAGGTTAAACCCTGGATCTGTCAAAGGCTTTGTATGTGTCCTTGGGCAAGTTTCTTAATCTCTCTTAGGCCTAATAAAAGTACTTTCTTTCTCACTCCACTTGTCTACCTGGTCTCATTTAGACTGTAAGCTCTTCAGGCCAGAGGACTCCCATCAGGAGCAGACGGGTTCTAGTCTGTGTGGTGTTGCCCTGTGCTACTGTAATCTCAGTAATAACAGTGATCACCCTGGAGGGCCAAATCCTGCAATTCCTATATGACCACAGTGAGCCTCAGAAGCTCTAAACAAAATTGCATTTGCTTCTCTTCTATATGCCTTCTATATGCTCCTCCTCCTATATGCCTTCTATATGCTCCTCCTCCTCTATGCCTGCCCCCTTGGCTCTATGTCATTCTTACTACTATTATTTTGATAATTAACTTTGTATACATTTTTTTCAGTTCAAAAGTTTCAAAATAATGCCTGAGCACTGTGGCAGCCCACTCCTGGGATACGTTTGAAGTGTGATTTTTAAGCTATTTGATTTATGCCATCAATCAAATGAGGCATATAAGGAGGTGCTGTGGAATGGAAGGGACAGTTTCTTCAATACCACTTTTTTGCAGGATGTCCCTGAAGTGAGTTGTCCTCCAAGCTGCTCCTGAGCATAATTTTGGAAAGAGCTAGTTGGAGCTCGGCAAGGCCAGGGAACAAGTCCATAACAAGCAGTGGTCTCACTGGTCAAGTTTGTTCGGTGACCATCTTTATTTACAATATAGCATGTCCCTGTATAGATCAACCTGGACTGGATTGACAGGGGGAATGAAGTGTTTTCTGGCAGACCACAAGTCAGGTTCCAATGACTGGACTCATCTTGTGTGTGCTGTTTGATGTCATACGAGCAAGCTGTGTGTTTGATGTCATACAAGCTACAATTTGCTGTCTGCAAATCTCTTAAAAAAGCAATGAAAAACTGAAATCCATTCCCAGATACAACTCTGGAATGAAAAAAGCAGGAATGGGCTTTTCTCTTTTTACAAGCTGCATTTGTTATATAAGCAAATGTTAATAACACCAGTTAATTTTGAAAGACAAAATCAGAAGTATGATCAAAAGATAAATCCTGACATCCTGCATGGCTCATCTTGTCCAACAAATGACAATCATGGTTCAGGGGAGTTGATATTCACATAAACACAAATGTATTGCCATGCAGCATGAAATACTGACCAATTCTGCTTCAAATGCATTGAGCTCTCAGCTAAGTAACCATAAGGTCTCCAGATGAAAATATGTATTTTTTTTCTTTTCTTACTGCTTACCTACACTGGCAGCTTGATAGAACCACTGGGTGTCTCTTCACCCACACAGCCCACTCCTTTGTGAAATTAAGCGGGAGGCATTCTTTGGGGAAAGGCTAGGTGCTTTATGCAGCCCCTCTCCACCTCCCTTTCTCTTTCTCTCTGGAGCCTTTGCGTGGAGCGGCAACGTCTGACCTTTGTGGACGCCTGTGCACATTTGTGTAGCTGTGGGTCCCACTTTCTGCTGTCCCTCCCTGTTCCCCCTGATGCCCCAGGATATCCTCTGGGTACCATCAGCCCTTCCTCACATCCCTTGGCAGGCTTCAGACATCTGTGCCTGGCTTGGAAGACGTCTCAAGTTTTGCTTTTCCTTTTATGCAGAAATGATCTGTGTGACCTGTTGGAGCTTTATTTGTTCTTGCTACTGACAAGGAGCTGAGCTCCTGACGTGCCCTGGGCTGCTGGTTCCCAGCACTGCATTTTTTTGCCTGTTTTCTCCTGTGCAGTGCCCTCTCGTGGCTCCTCTCAGCAGTACCTTTCACTAGCGACAGCAAACCAACCCTACTCGACTCCTCCCGTGAAACAGGTTAACAGAAGCAGCAACAGTCTGCTGTGGTCCAACTTACATGACTGTTCACTGCCATATACACGGAAAATAATATAGAAACTTAATAATTAGTAAGAAAAAATACACATTAGTTTTGCACTTGGGTAACACCCAACTTCGGTATTCTTTGTTGTTCACCAAATCCAGTCTCATTCATAATACCAACTTGGAGAAAATCTCATTGATCATAAGCGTTAGCGTGGGAGAAAAAATGGAATATTGGGTCTGCATATCAGTATACATGCATTCTTCCATAATAATAATTGAAATGTTAAGACAGAAGTCCAATTCGGTCACAAAATGCTGTTTTAGTAGCCTGGTTAATGAAACTGATGATTTTGCAAATGCTTGTGGAAGACAGTTCTTCTTCCCAAATATTTCAATATCACAGTTAGATGCCCAGGAGGAGACAAGGAGGAGTCCATCATGTTCAGAGGGAAGTATCATGTTCACATAGCTCCCTAGCAATTCACTTTCCATAAGGACACAGTGAATGCTTGCTGTAGGCACAAGTATTAATACCACAGGTCAGCTTTCCGTACGTAATGAAATAGGTCTGGAAATCATGATATAAAAACATTACAGGTCTTATTTGACTTCTGGTTTCAAGGCTTCAGAGTGCACCTGGCTCGTCTTCTCAGGGTGCACCCGGCTCATCTTCTCAAGCTTTGTTTTGCAGCTGCTGGGGACAGAAATTAAAAAAGAATCAGCATCTGACATTTGCATGCAGAGCCCCAGGTCCCAAAGGCCTAACAAACCTGTGGGTGCTTCTCTTTTCTGTCCTTTATCCAAGAAGCCGATGGGCAGGGTGACGGGGGAGGCTGGCTGCTTTCCGTCTCTTCCGGACAGCCCTTTAGAGCCTGGCAAGTGGCAGAGGGACTGGCAGTCCCTGTAGGAAAGCTCAGCAGCAAGAGGGCGAGAAGCTATGGGATACAGAGGTGGAGCCACTGCCTTTTATCTCCGAGGCAGCTCCTCCTTCTGCAGAGCGTGGAGAGGCGGACAGTCCCAAGCAGGCGTCTTTCCAGTCTGCTTTGGGGCTCCGATACCTCAGACTGCTGGAGCACTGGGTGTGGAGATGTACCTCCACCGCTGAAACAGCACCAGGGCCCAGAGAAAGCAGCTGAGACAAAAGGATCCAGGAGACATGGAGACAGCTACTTGAAAGAGGCAGCAGGTAGGGGGTTGTGACATGGGAACAAGTAGCTGGTATATTTGCAGGTTGTCCAAAAAATGAAGAGTTGGGAGATACAGCAGAAGAGCTATGGATAATAGAGAATGTATTTAAAAGGGCAGAAGAGTTCTGAATTCTTTAATTATTAACTTTTATTTAGGAGATTTGTCTGCTTTATATAATGCCCCTATTATGACTACGTACAATAGCCTTGTGCCATTTTAGTTTAATAATCCTTGAGAAAAAAGGGAAGTACTGTTATCTTCAATTTCAAATGAGACACTGAAAATAACTGAGAGACCGAGCCACTGAACAGGGAAATGAACCCCTACCTGAACAGCAGTTTACCTGCTAGATCATCTTTCTAGAAGTAACTATACCTGTATTGTGTGAAGAATATTTTCTTTTTCAGTGGTAAGCATGGGAAAAAAAAATAATTACCAGCTCCAAAACATATCTTGGGCATCCGCTGCTCTTTATGAATAGGAATAGGAAAAAAGAGGAAAAAGAAATGGAGCTTTTGGGAGAGAAGAGCACTCAGTCCCTTTGCTTTATTTTGTTTTGCTTATTTACAAGTTTGCTTATGTGTAGGGTTTTTTTTATTTAGTAGATTTATTCTCACAGATCTATGACAATGAGAATAGATGGCAGCAAAGTAGAGGTTTGTTTTAATTTCAGCCTCAATTTTAAAGATGGAAAGCAAAATAAATTAATTGGGATGTACACTCAGCGCCACTCACTGCTCCTCTCTCAGTGACCCATTAACAACATATGATTCTTGTGGGAAAGATTAATTCCTCCTTACTTTGTTCTAGACAGTCTCTACAACAAATCATTTGGATGTAGTTACTTGTTACAGGAACACAACAGTTCTTACTGCCTTACAGAAGATCATTTACTGAGTTCATCATTTGTTTCAGATAATTACTTACTGTATTCTCTTGACTGACATTTGCTCTCACAGGTCTGGCTGTAGAAGAAGATGGGAATAAAACCCTGCATAGGGAATGTTTTTTTTCACCCTTTTCCATACTCATAACCTCGGAAGGTATTTATTGCTGAGGTGCAGCCATACTCAACACCCTCTTGGTGCTTCAATTATTTTGTCTTGCTTACAGTTTGAGGGGTCTGACACTGCAGCCTTTATTTTGTCTTATTCTCAGAAGTAGTCCTGTTGACCTTCTTGCAGCCTCTGAGAGACTAAAAATAACTTTTTGGGTGTTAGAGAACTAGATTAGGAGCCTAACTCCTTATTATTTGAAATAATTTTTAGAATCAACCCCAAACTAGCCATAAGTTACATGGGTGAAGAGAGCAGGCAGGGTACCAGGACAGCACCACTTGGGTATATTGTTGTTCCAGTGGAGCTTCCTCCCTGAACAAAGCATTAATAAAGAAATTCTTTCATAAGAGATACTCCACCCGGGATGTTTCAAGGCACAAATGCTCTATTGTGTCTTGTTTGTGGAGGAGATACTATTATTATTTACTACTGATACTGTGCCAGTGGCATGTTTAGTGGTTTGTAAACACTTATGAAAACAGGTCCTTGGAGCCCTGAAGCGCTAATATGCTAAAGAAGTGTGAATAGAAGAAAAAATGGCAGGGAAGACTGTGATTTAAAAACCTTTACTCAGTTTGGCAAACAATTACTGTCATAAATAATCCAACTTTGGGAATTCCCTTGTTGAGTGGGGGTACTGTAACCAAAGGCAATTAGTGAAGTTGCGTATCAAGTTTTTTCCTCATCGCTGTTTTTCAATAATCCTGTCTTGTGGTGGGGCCTGGAGTCAAGGACCGGGGCTTCACGTGAGCTGAGGAAGAGCATGTGGTCGCAGCATGTGCCATTTTCTGTTCTGGCTTTAGCCTTTTGCACCTGGGCTAACTAAACCGAAGTATATGTTGTGACTCCAGTTTTACCTCTACAGAGCAGGGTCTGGGCTGGCATCACTGCCAGCTCATTGGTCTTGTCTTTTCATAGTAAACTAATTTCAGCATTAACGAAAGGTCAGTCCTTTCCTCCAAAGCTTTGCACTTCTTTGTGTTTGAGAGCAGGGGGTTTCTAAAGTATGTGGCAGAATGAGACTCAGAAGCACCTTTTGAGATGTTAATGTTTGGAAGAGCCTATCTAGTAGTGTGCACTGAATGTATTTCTTCTTTCTTCATATAATGGGCCCACAGGGGCTCTCCACAGCACTGGTAGGGCAGGGCCTTGCCGGCAGGGCCTCACCACCAGGGCCAGTCCCACCATCTCACCACCCCGGTGAGACAGCCAGGTCAGCCCCAGCCGCATCGCCATGGCGGTGTGGCAGGGCCGAGGCCAGGCTGTGGCCCTGAGTCAGGGTCAGGATCAGGTCTGCAGAGGGTAACCAGGTCCACCACAGCCCGGTGATCACAGGGCAGGGCCATGATGATGGTGCAGGGCCAAGGTCAAGCCCTGAAGTCACGTTAGGGTCAAGCCTGGTGACCGTGACCGGGGTTGGCCATGGCCCCGTGATGGCCGGACAGGCCAGGGGTGGGCTGGCTGGGCTGAGGCCAGGCTGGGATGTCAGCTCAGGGATTCGAGGCCCAGATCAGTGGGGCAGTGGCCATGCAGAGACACAGCTGGGGACGCATCTGGGGCTGTAGCTGGGGCAAGGCCCAGCAAGACAGCCTCCATTTAAAAGCAGCTTCCAGGGGAATGGGGGATGGCCCTTGCTGAGGCTTCTGGCTGTCTTCACGACAGCTTTCTCCAAGGCCACCAGCTCTGCTCTTTTCAAGCTGGCCCTGGGCCCAGGCGGCCAAACCCGCAGGAGCAGGAAGGACAGGCTCAGGGCATTTTCACCCATGCTCATTCAAACACAAGCCTTGTGCCAGGGTTCAAAAGTAATGTTTGCATTTTCAAGTGACAAAATACTGTAAAAATAAAAATCATAATGGTTATTATTACTATCTAGCCCACTTTATGAAGTCACTAGGGCTGCCAAAAAGAAGATACTTGTTGAAACAGATGAGATTTAAACCAAGGCTTACTGTTAAGCCCATGGGTAGACATTTTCTAAGTCCAAGCTTAATGGTGAAAGTAGAATTAATTGGTCTTTGTCTATATGGATAAATTCACCAGGCTTCAGGAATAAATAGGTCAGGCACAGCAGTAAAAGCTGGCATTAACTAGTGAGTAGACGGTCAATATGGGGAGTTATTCTGGAAGAGCTAATGCAGAACAGTCTGATTTTGTTAGTTTTTCTATGGAGTTGTGACCCAGTTAAGGACTCGTGCACCTTATAGGAACTCTGCGCACTTCCCAGGTTTTACCTTTCCAATAGTAACATCTCTATGTTCTCAACACCCTCTGTCTCCTCCACAATTCAAGTGCAGAAGTTAAAATAATAATTTACATTAGTGGGAATTGGAAATGGCCATCAGGTGGAAGAAAACAGCTTCCCATACTAAGCAAGCAAAGAGTCATGGAGATACATGGAGAAGAGAGCTGTCTGAAATGCTGAAAACATGAGCAAAGTTTGGGCACTCTCACTTTAGCTCAGCTTCCTTATATATGTCTATTAAAAGTTGTTCGTAATGCCAGTGGCGTGTGCAGTAGAGTCCAGGGCCTCTGCGAGGTAGTGCCAGTGAAGTGTAACACACACGGCTTGTCATTGCTGTAAGGAAGGGAATCAGTATCAGTCTGCAGTGAGCAGCCTTGGTAGGAACTGAGAAATGTTTTCAGGTGCTGACAGCTTCTACACGCTGTCTGTGTCCAAACACCTTCATGTCCTTGCACGTATTTCAGAAATATTAAATGGATTATGCCAGGAAGTCAAAAAAATGTTGCACAGGAACATGTCTCTCCGATGCTCAGAGTGGCTGGATATCTCCCCAGGTACTGACGCAGCTCTGTTCCTGTGCTGTTTTCAGGTTATGTGTGTCTTGTAGTCCTGTCAAAGACTGCAGCACATGCTTTCCGTGATGAAGCCTGAGATGCTGGAGTTTTGCTGGTTTTGGTCCCTGAGGTACTTCAGATTCTTGAGTCCATCTGGACATGCAGCACGTGCACCTCCTGTAGACGTAGCTCTTGGAGAGACCTGGCTAGTGGTTGAGAGCAAAGCTTGTTGGGCTGTGTATCAAGACTTCAGCTGATGTTCATTGGTTTGTATCAGATGCTGCTTTGACAGCATCTGAAAAATGTTGCATGCGTCCATCTCCTTTTCTTCTTTAAAATTTAGGTTTTGTCAGTGGTTTATGTATAGTGAATTTAATCATCCTTTAGAATCTTTTTGCTCTCTGAATCTAGTTTTCAAATCAAGTGGAGTTTAGCCCAATGGGGTTTTTAGCTTTGGGCACAGAGATGTTATTTTCTTCTGTGTTCCGTAACTTTAACACAGGACTATATAGACTGAGGACTGACCTCAGTTCAGCCTTTCCTGTACTTGTTTTAAATTGAAAAATGACTTAATTCCCTGGAGCTAACAGTCTGAAAAATTTCACAACTTGCAGATTTCATGTGAGAAATGCATTAAAGCAAGTAGGAAAAAAACAGGAATTTTTCCTGAGGATTTGTGCATCTAAATGTTCACATGGAGTGTATTTCTAATCCTTCTTTGCAGCTAGATTATTATGTTAATGCCTGCATTTTAAACTACCAGAAATTATATTCTTTTTATCAGTCTTACCTCAAAAAAACCCAGGTATAGGCACTGGTACTAACTGTGACCAAACACATCAAAACCACAAAACAAAAGGTAGGAGTAAATGATGAAAAGTGCAATGTGTTTGGACTTTATTCTACATAAATTACACACAGTTTAATTTGTGGTTGGAGTAATCAAGGAACTCCTATGCTTCTGCTTGCCGTATCTGTGGATTTCTCGATACAGGGGCCTGAGTACAGAGAGCTGCAGTCAAGAAAGCTGCAGCCGTGTGGCTGGGGGGCTCTGCAGTCTGTTTCTTCCAGCATTATAGACTTGCATGTTCTTAAATATATATTTATATGTATATAAGTATATATATAAAATTCTATACATGTAAATATTATATTTTAAAGTATTATCATACTATAATATTTCTATTTCCACTGGAAGAATTATGATAAATTATGAGATTCTAAGCTGCTATGGCGGAGGATCTGTGTAAATATATATTATATACCTGTATATAAGCTTTATATTTCCAGATGAAAAACATCCACTGTGTCAACTTTAAGAGCTTACATTCATTCTTATGGCTGCTTTCCTTGATTTAAAGCAATGTAAATGAGGCTGTTGTAGTGTTATAGTAGCACGTAAACTGTGTGCAGGTACACTCTGACCTTCTGTCTTACTTCTGTTGACCAGAACCTTGCTTCTCTGTGTGGGACTCTGCACCATTATCTGAGATTGGAAGGGTGTATTTTGAAAGCCCTAGGCTCAAGCTTAGCTCTGTACAAACAAATGTCTAAGCCTGTCTGGAGCCTCTCAATTTTAGAGCTCTGTTCAGACCCATGGGCTATCATACACAAACCTGCTTGCAGAGATGGGACCTTGGTCTTCTTTTGAAACCAGTTCCCCTCTTCAGAGAGTTCTTACCTGGCCTGTGTCTGTTTTCTTGGTTTCCCCCTTATATTGTTACCTAGGAAAGGTTTTGCATAAAGTCACACAGTAACATGAGGAATAGCATTTGCATTGTATGTCTTTGTAAGGCAGTTAAATTTATAATACATGGCTGAGCTGTAAATTACTTGCATAGATGGCTGCCTCTTTGCATGCTATCAATATTTATAAAAGGTCTCACAATCAACTAGCAGCTCTGCCCTAGAAGAGTAAATACGTCTGCTGTTAATCATTAGCTTCAGATGTACTGGGACACCTAAGAAGACCTGAGCCCCAGCCTTCCAACCCATCATGTGGCACACACAGTATACATCTATGTTTCCGTGTAAGATTTCCGGGACAGAAATTCGGCACCCCAAAACTTACTCCTGTCATGCAATGTTTTTGGATGAGACTACATCTATGCCTGCAAACAAATCAGAATCTTTGCATGGAGAATTATATCCATTGCACCTATTAGCATATATTAATGCTAATGGAAATTCCTATTAATGAAGTCATCTCATTAGAGATATTAATTACTACCATTCAGAAGCTATGTGACACACTTTAAAAATGATAGGTAGCCTTCCTTTCCATTGCATCATGGATTTGTTTTGTTATTACCGTATAATATTGGTAGGTAGCTTGTGAGTATTGACAGCATAATAAAGTAACACCCTTTTTTTTTACCTGTCATTTGCAGCCGGTACAAAGAAATTGTAAATCATCTGTAAAACATTCTCAGAGTGGAGCTTTCCCCTGTTTCACACTCACTGTAGAGGAAGTGGCAGAGAGTCAGCCCGAGCTGGAGAGTCACCAACAGTCGTGACATTACTAGCGGTATTTCACCTCATTCTCTCTTGTTGACCTGATGCCCAAAGGACTAAAAGGTTTCGTATTCTAAGTATGTATAAACTCAATTAAAAGATATATACTTCTAGCCTTTACCATTTGTTGAAGCAGGGCTGAAATAATGTTTTCACTGTAAACCCAGGGTAGCTGCCGAAGAAAGAGTTTGATGTTAAAAGTAATGTTTTGAGGCATTGATACAGCTTGAGGTGGGTCATTAATCACCCTAGGCTCCCGTGATCTCAGTTTGCAATGCTCTGTGCTTTAAAAACTTAACTTCATGAAGACAGTCATTGAGCTCCTGATTTCTGAGCTTTGACTGAGAACTTCTGATTCCTGAACTGCCAGAGCAGAGAGGAGTTACGTGGTCAGCATGAGAATGAACCTCGTCCTTGCCCTTACAACATTGCCTAGTTTTCCGTTTCAAAGCAAAGTGTCAGTCTGTGTGCTTGCCCAGAGGAACATACAAAAGCTTCAAGAAATGGAGTGTTGGACTCGGTGAAGGAAAACAGCAGCTAGAGTAAATTGTCTGCAGTATATTCTTTTCCAAATAGTTTATTATGAGACGTTAAGGCTTTGGGAAGAAGCAGGTGACTTTTAGCCACTGTACAGGGGTTGCTTAAGCTAAAAAATAGAAGACACAAAAGACATTGTGAGTTGTAGAGTGGAAAGAAGTATTCAGTGCACAGGAGGAGCCCGATGAGAATGTTCTGCGTATGCTGATAGTCTTGATGACTTTGTGGATTGAGTTTGATGGATGTACACACTGCTGCCGTATTAGGCTATCTCAAAGCAGGTGATCAGTTTTGGTTTCAAAGAAATTAACCTCGCTGAATAGAGGTAGCGCAATACTGCTCTGTATTTTGTTTTGTCTAATGGATGTTGTGGCATCCAGATGGCATGTGATGCTGCTGATTATTCCTTTGCTCTGAGAGTTCGAAAGCTTTGTGAAGTGTCTGAAGAATTTTACAAATATAAATGTAAACACTAGTTAAAGAAAATCACTGGGTCAGATTTTGCGATGGTTTTTTTTTACTTTTTAATTAAAAATAAAGGTGGATATAGAAGGATTTTTCCCGTAAGCAGACAAGGTGGAATTTCAGTACAGGCAGAAAAGATATTCTGCCTTTAACTCGCATATTCCCTGCCTGTATCCCTGACACACACAACAGGACTGAACGTGGGAATCTGATGTCTATTGTCAAAAACGTGTTCTGGGGACTAAATGACATTTACTGTTTGCAGCTATCTGCTTCAGTAGCCCTACTTGCTGCTTTAAAGGGTACTACAGGGTGGGTATCAAAATCATGTGTAGAAGCGATATCTTTTTGTTTAAAGTAGTTCTGCCTATTAAATGTACAGTCTGGGAGGAAAAACTACAGAAGATTAATTTCCTTTTCAGTTTCTCCCCACTTCTATCTCCTGAGTTTGCACATTTCCGGAATCTAAATATTTAGGGATAATTGTAAGCTGGCAACTTGATGTGCCTGTCAAAGTGGGACTGAAAACATATCCCATACAGTTCAGTGTTGGGCTGTGAAGTGTTTCCCTGTCACAGAATCACAGAATCACAGAATCTTCATGGTTGGAAAGGACCCTTAAGATCATTGAGTCCAACCAAACAACCTACAATCTCTGCCACTAGAGCATGCCCTGAAGTGGAACATCTAGACATTTCTTAAACACCTCTAGGGATGGTGACTCGACCACCTCCCTGGGCAGGCTGTTCCAGTGCCTGACCACTCTTTCAATAAAGTAATTCTTCCTAATGTCTAACCTAAACCTCCCCTGCCGCAACTTCAGACCATTTCCTCTGGTCCTGTCATTATTCACTTGGGAGAAGAGGCCAACACCCACCTCTCTCCAACCTCCTTTCAGGTAGTTGTAGAGGGCAGTGAGGTCTCCCCTCAGCCTCCTCTTCTCCAAGCTAAACATGCCCAGCTCCCTCAGCCACTCCTCCTAAGACTTGTTCTCCAGACCCCTCACCAGCTTCATTGCCCTCTTCGGACATGATCCAGCACCTCAATGTCTTTTTTGTGGTGAGTGGCCCAAAACTGGACACAGCACTCGAGGTGAGGCCTCACCAGTGCCGACTACAGGGGGACGATCACATTGTCCTTCGGGTGAACGTTTCCTGGCACTTCCAGTTACTCCTTTCCAACCAGGGGTGTCACCACTAGGTGACTCTCCATCAGCCTGACCCGACAGCCTGTTCAGGACAGTGAAAGTCCTTCCATTTCATTTATTGGTATTTGGGTCATGGTCTGAAAGAAACACTGAGCCAACACACTCTTTGGTCTTTCGTGTTGTGGCACATCCTCTTTACCCATACACATCTTTAGTTTTATTGGTCATGTGCTCCGACAAGTACATCTTCTGAAGGCAACTTAGTGGGTTAATGGACACTGTAAAATCAATACATAATAACAAATGACGACAGCAGTAATAATAATGAAAAGGATGAAGACTTAGGTAGAAAACTAGTATTTGGGGGGAGGAGAAAATTCTACCTAAGTGGTTGATTAACAACGACCTAGCAGGTTAGATTCAAGCATTATTGCCAACATAACATTTTGCTCATGAAAATAGAGGAGGCCTTGCTTTTTCAGGGAATTACTGCAGAAATGCTTAATTTTACAAATACAAATCTAAAGAAAACATAAGTGTGTTTTCAGTTAGGTCTTTTTACATTGTCTTGAAGTGTGTGCAACCAAAACATGGGAGTCAGTTTTCCTGATTCACCTACATCTGCATAATGTTTTACATGTAATAATGAAGCTGACTCAGTTTATTGACATTAGCCAAACAGAAAACAGTAAGAAAGAAAAATAAACAAAAGATTGCTTTAATGTGAGTAAGACTATACCAGCTACTAAGAGTAAAGACTGTGTTAGAAAATAGACCTATTGTGTGTCTGACATGCTAGGAAAGAGTATGTTGTCTCTGCGTATCATTATTTTTCTTCTTGGTAGGATTAAGCTGCCACAGGAGCTTCTCTGGCACCTTGGAAACCAGAGTGTTCTTGTTATTGCTATGATATGTTTATATGAAATGGCGGATAATAATTTTTTCAAATTACTTCAGCTGTGGTAGTCTTTGCCGTTGCCAGTAATACTTCTTTTCCCCTTTTTTTTTTTCAAAAAAGATGACAACTTGAAAGTGGGTTATATAAAATTAAAAGGCACTATAAGTAAGAAAATATTCTCGCATGTGCACCACTTTAGATCTGCCTGTGGCTGTGATAACAGCCAGAGTTTTCTAGAAAATTTACTGGCCACAGAAATGATAGAGCTGCACGGTTCATCAGTGCGGCATAATGTATAAAGCAGTGTGAAGGTGAGAAGTGGAAGCAAAGAAATCAGGAAAGAAATAGTTCTTTAGGCACTGTTTTATAACATCTCTAGCCTTTTCTCATGGACAAAGTAAGGAATATAAACAGAGTAAAGACATGAGCTTGTTTTAGATAACTGTTTTTGCAATATTGTCTGCCCTGCTGTAGTTTTTATCTGATGCTTTCGGCACTGTTTTTATCTGCAGTCCTTTCAGCCTTGTCTTCCCAGGCACTGAGAGCTTTGATCCGTGGAGTGAATACTGGTCTGGTTATCCTGCGCCTGGTGCAATTCCTCATGCTCGGTGGTTGCTGTGTATCTGTTCTCTCGTGAGGTGTGTGGTAAGAGTCCTTTAGGGCCAAATCTTGCTTCTGGTGATCAATAGGAACCTTAATTCCTGCTTTGGCAAAAGTGGGATTGAGTCCTCTGTCCCCTGCCAACAGCAGAGGTGTCCCCAGACGTCTTATTTGGCAAACAAGTTTCTACTGCCTTACACATCCATCTTCTGCTTGATATTCAGGATGAAGATGGTAGAGAAAATACCTTTCCTCTTACAGTAGCAATTAAAGCTCCTTATTATCCTAACAGGAAGTGGCAGAGGGAGGCTGCAGCTCTTTTCACAATATTTATGATAACCACATGAAAGTTTAGTACATACAAACATTTAGGTTAACTTTTCCCTGGAGATGTCTATGTAAGAAATATGGGAACATCCTTGTGCCAATAAGGACGAGATGTTTTTAAAAACAATGCAAAGGAATTGCTCCAGAGTGATTCATTAGTTTAGATGCTGTGTAGGATAATGGATGGGAAAAGGTAACGAGGTGTAGCCTGTGAGGTCATTTCAGATTGCTGCCTGCTCTGCTTGTGGAGCAGTCGCCTGTAAATTGTCCTGGGAATGGAGTTACCTTCAATCCTGCAACAGTTTACAGGTGCTTTTCCCAGTCACAATGATGTTATCTCCTCTCAGAAGGAAATGTCTCCGAGTGTCCAAAGTGGCTGTAGAGAAACGAGGAGGAAGGACGGATGCAGCAGACGGGGAAGCAGGATTAATACATTTGGTTTAGAGGGCATTAGGTGTTTTGACACTCCTACGGAGCAGTGTCTCAATATATAATTTGCAATCCAAGTAACAATAGCGCTGCCTCAAAGGCAAGTTCATTGCAATACTGACTGCAGATACCATCTTCTGCTGTAATTGTTTCTTGAGATGTGCTTTCCTTCCAGTTCACAACTGTCGTTCATTAGTATCATGAGGGGGCATGTAGACTTGACGGAGCAGGTATATAGGCAAATGATGTGGTTTGGCTGGGAGTCATCGCAAATGAGAAATATATAATAGTCATGCGATGTTGCAATTACATATTATGTATCGTATTAATATTATTCGGTACTCACATAACTCTCTATATAGGGTTCAGTATATGGGCCTGCATGTGTGTGTAAATATAAATACGCACAAGCAATTTAAGGGCTTTATTTCATGAGTTGGGGATGACAGCACAACTCAAAAGCAGCACACTCACAGATAATGACTACAGATAATGCCAAGCACGTACCACTAAAGACTTTACAGTGTTTAAATATTAAAGTCCGTGTTTGTGCAAGATCTTTTAATACATTTTTCGGCATGTCCATGCAGTGCCTGGTATGGGCGATGTTAGTCTTAGTGTGGGGTTTTTGTATTTTTTCTTCTCTGTGGAATGCATAGAAGTAAAGCAGCTAGGCGTTTATACGTAAGTAGCGCCAGGTTCCCGACGGCGGGGGCGCGGGTTGCAGACCCCCCGCCCCGCGACGAGCCACCGGCCGGGCGGCGGCTGCCGGGGGGGGCGCCGGGCTGTGCTTCTACCCGCCGCCGCCAGGTGGCGCCCTGGCCCCGGCGCCCCGGGGCTCATGGCGGGGAAAGAACAGCTCGTTCCGGCTGGTTTTTAAAAATGCTCCAGGGATGGGGCGGGAGAGGCGGCCTCCGCTCTCGGGGCTGCAGCAGCGCCGCTGTGCGCTTGTCTCCCGGGCAGTCGCTGGGTCTGCAGCCACTCCCCTAAATGCCTCCCGCCTGGCTCCGGCTGCTCGCACTCCTCCGGGTGGCTTGGATCCCCTTCGCTGAGGCCACAGGAGTGAGGTCATGGAGTTGGCGCTGGAGAGCGCTTCGTTCATCGCCTCCTCCCGTTTGGCGTTACTGCTAGGCTGGTTGCCATGCTGCACATGGCGTTTACGGTGTTTAGTCACTCCCGTGGTGCGGTAATATCTGTGATGATTAACATTTTTGCCTTTGTAATAAGTTTATTTCGAATGGCTAGTACTTGTGCATGTGTCTGTGTAATCATCTTCAAGGGATGCATTCACTCATTTACCAAAAATGTCTCTCTCCTGCCCTCCTATTCTTCAGATGCCACCAGATGAACAGTAGGTGCTAGTATGGACAACATACCCTGTATCAATTCCAGGTGGAAATACATTCATTTCCAGACTAGATCCTTAAAGTTTTTTTGTGAAGTAATGTTGTCTCAGAGAATATGATTTTTTTATTTAAATTGGTAACTGAAATAATTCGTGTTCTCGGAGAGCATCTTATTCCTAGACATGGGTTTTACCACTGATTAAGGTGGAAGATTTACATGAAAGCCTTGCTAAAACATTGGTATTACATCTCCAGGCTGTGCACAAAGCCTTGTTCTGCTGCCATCAGAATCAGTCGGGGCGTGGATGTGCTGTGTTTGCATCTGTACTTTAGGCACTTGTGTAATGTAATTTAAAAACAAGTAACTTTGCACGTCCATTGCACTATTCCAAATCCTTTGCAACTGTAACTTGTTCTTTTATGTCCAGATAAACAATTCATTCCTGTGACCTCTTGGTCTAGAATTTGCTACTAAACAGTTTCTGCAGTTGCAGCCACATGTGTATATCTTGTTCAAGCTTCACCTCTGCGTGGCAGAACATTCATATTCATTATTAGTTGTGCCATACATATTAAACACAGGCAGAATCACTATGCAGCAAGGAATGAGGAAAATGTGATAAACTCGTCGAACATGTTGCATGAATACCTATTATCTGAATTCACAATTTATTATTCTCCTTTGCATAGAAGATGGGTGGTGGGCCCCTCACTGTCGGGGCCTCAGTGAGCCTCGGGGCCTCTTGAAAATCAGAATAATATTGTTATTCGTCTGCTTAAATGATAGAATAAATATTTCAAGAATTGCTTTGTTAGAGTATTATTTATTCTAATTTGATTATTGGCTGAACTTAATCTTACTTTCAATTAGTTTTATAATGCTTATGAATTATTACCTCATTTTTGAGAGGAAGAAGGATGCACTTCTTCAAGGCAAGGAATAATGCAAGTATATGAGTCGTCCACTTAACATGGTCACATAATCTCATCATTAAGCTGGAGAATTCTGCTGTCACTAAAACTTTTATGCAATTGCTGTGAATGTATCATGTCCCACAGTATTTTAAAATGTCATTATATGTAGAAATATACTGTAAATACTTAAATGAACAACAAGGATGGTTCCTAATCATGTGCCTGTAATATCTAAAAGGGCTTAAAAATATTTTTTTTCCTTTCTAGCAAACTTCTGAAGACAAAGAAGTCTGAAACAGGGCTGCAGGGAGTGACTGGAGAATGGTTTGAAGAAATACAAAGAAAAAAATTTCAGAATTACACTGATGTCAATAGAATGCTAAAACCACCCTTAGAGCATCAGCTAAGGAAGAGCAAAAACGCCAGTGAGTTACATTTTTCCATTTCCTTATCTATACAATAACGGTCACCAAACCAATGTCTTAGAACATTTCGGCGTGTAATAGCTAAGGACTTTCTGAAATTGCATTGAGTTTCTTCTCATGTCAAAGTTTTACCAAAGATATATTTTCAAAATGACTATGTTTCTTTAAGCAGATTCTGTTAAAAGCACAGCTGGGAGTCACAACAGGAAATCCCTGATATTCTTATCCCATAGTTAGAATCATAGAACAGCCCAGGTTGGAAGGACATTGGAAGATCATTTGGTCCGACCTTTCATGGGAAAAGGAGCCTGGAAGAGATTAACACCCTGTCCAGTCACATCTTGTAAACCTCCAGTGATGAGCACTCCACCACATCCCCAGAGAGGTTGTTCCAGTGATTGATTGTCCTCACTGTAAAAAATTTCTTTCTTAACCAAGATGAAGTTGCTTTAATTATCCTAAATATAGTGGTGGTTTCACAAGCAAAGCAGTAATGTTTACTTTGTACAAAAACTGTTTCAGTTTTACCTAGTTTTCTTAAACTAGAAGCACTTAAATGACATTTGGAATAAGTAGGTAATGTGGATTTGGGTGAGGGAGGTTTGACTGTACTGGTGGAAAACTTTTCCTGGTAACACTGGGCTACAGGCATGCCAGTGCTGATTACCAGGGCGGGTGACAAAGCCTGGAAAGTTGGGCTGACCAGGAAGGAACTTCTGGAGATCTCATTTCACAGGTTCTGTTGCCCATCCAAAATGAACATGCACAAGAAACATGGTGTGTCTATACCAAGCATGGCATTCTGTACTATCTTTTTCATCTTCCATCCAGGTAGTTTTCATGCATAATACATGCTTTTATTCCGTTCATATTTCTGCATGTCTTTCATTGAGTTCTTCCTGTTTGTGCTTCATAGCAACTGGAAGTAGAGTCATGTATTTCAAAAGAAAAGTGAAACCCTAAAAATTTTCCTGAAAATACAGACCTACGCAGAACAGATCTCTGTCTTTCCTGGCCATTTTTCCCCAACATCCCCTCTAGTCCACAGCTATCTACTGTTTTTCTCTCAGACATGGTCTAATTGATGCATTAGCTAACTAAATTCCATGTGTTCTCTGGTATTTAACTTTGAAAGCTACTGTTTCTATTTCAGATCTGAAGAAGGTGTTGTGTGCCTTAGAGGCTTGTCTGATATTTCCAACTGTTTAAGTTGGTTTAATAAAAGGTACTAAGAAGGTACTACTTCTACCCGCAAGCCTTGCCCCGCCGATATCCCTAGACCATCCTGGCTATGGCAGAGTGCTGTTAGGACTCTCCTGATGTCATCTTCATTGTCAAGTCAAACAATGCCACCAAGAGGTTAGGCTCTAAAAAAGAGTAAAGGGTGCAGCATTTCGTAACACACGGTGATTGTCACTGGAGTGAAAGCCATTTATTACACACAGGATTTAAATCACATGACATGAATTATTCATTTCATTTTGGACTAGGTCCAAAATGCTGCCCCTTGCTCTTGTTATCAGTGACACTTTGCTCCCGTTGCTGGTTTTGCTTTCTCCTACAGTCATCAGTTAAACCATTTTCAGGCTGTTATATTGTTTCAGGCGTGTGATGTTTTAAATGGAAAAAAAAAAGATGCAATGCCTTATGCCTGAGTGAAGTCTTGTTTCCTCATGTCCTCCAGTTTCTTGTGGCCTATTTTAATAGCAGACTCTGCAGTTTCTTTCCCTAATCTGTGAGCAATACTCATCCTCTCCTTCACACCAATAGCCAGCTGCTTTTACGAGGAGACTTTCTGTTTGAAGAAATCAAATCATAACCTTCCCAAAGAAATCATTCATGATACCTTGCATTTAAAATACAGTACTGATACGCAGTTTGTAGCAGGAAAAAATGTACTCCAGTGGCCATGGGAATCCTCCATCATACAGAACTGTATGATAGAGAAGACACCTTAGTCTGAATTACCGTTATATAGTTACATTACTGTCTATTAAACCATTGTATATTCAGAGTTGTCACATTTACATTTCTTACAAACACGAGAAGAAAGTGACTAATGATTGTGGGTGCCTCAATTTTCAAATGTCGAATTTGCCTATATTTTAAAATGGTTCTGTTTTTCAAATTGTTGGGTGCTGATTACTTTCTGAAAATCAGCCTCATTTCTCTCACGTGCATCACCCAAACCCAATAATACTTCTTGAAACTTTAGTCCTGTTTATCTTTCTCTTAGTCTTCTAGTTAGTCATTATAAACCAGCATGTCATGTAGTCTGTCCAAAAATGTTAACAAAACTGGATTTTCCTGGCATAAAAGGTAAGCAAAAGAAAATTGTTTATGAAGACATAACTTTTTTATGTATATTTTAATACTGTATTCAGTAAGAACTTGAAACGAATAACATTTTTATAATATTTTTAGATCATAAAGAATTAAAAATGTCATCTCGCACAAATCCTCAAGCACAAAAGAACACTTCAGCTTCCTTTCTGGGGTTCAGATCACCTTTTGCTTGGCTTTTCTCCTTCAGAAAATCTAGGAAAAACCAGACTCAGAAGCAACCACGGTGAGCTATAATCAGAACACACATTATTTCCAGCTTTTAAAAAAGTCTATGAATTGTGCTGTGTTTTGCTTAGAAAACCTTGTTAAAATTGTTTTTCCAGTCTCTTGCCTTTCACCTCACTGGGAAGACTGGGATTTTACTTGGTCATGTAATGACAGATTATCTGTTCTGTGTCAGAAGAATGAGGACTAAGTGGCAAGTAATAGGTAAAGTCTCTTGGCTAAATCTATTTTGCTCAGGCTTTAAGCGTATGAAGGCCCCTGGACTTAGCAGCAGCTGCATGTTATTTCATTCCCTCTCAAGAGGACAAGGTGTAAGTCGCATGGAGATCTAGTGCCCTGTGGCTGTGATGTAACAGGAAAGCATAGCTTTCCCAGGCCATGGCAGAGAGTACCAGCCCCAGGCAGCTCTGCTGCATCAGTTCCCACCATTTCTAGCCCAGAGGCAGCTGCGAGGCACGCCTGCAGCTTTAGCTCTAGCTGGGCAAACAGGGCAGCTCTCCAGTGCTTTTGTCTTACGTGCTTCATCAGGGCTTTGGTTTCAACTGTATCTGAACCAAAGATGGTCTCATATGCAGTGCCGGAGCTGCTGTTTGTAGAGCACCCTTCTCCCTTGCCATCCACGGGGCTAAAGCTGCTGTTCAGAGGGAACGTGGGGCTATGCTCAGGCTAGTTAGGCTGATGGTTCTCTCCTAACTTTTGTCCTGTATGGTCCTGTCTGTCAGCAACACCTGAGTGAAATATTACTGGTTTTGTGTGCGTCTTAGGGTAATGCTTGGGACTGGCAATCATAGGTAAAGGTGCTGTGAAATCTAAGTATGAAGCTGCAAGATCTTTGTCTCAAAGAGCTGATTTTCACTCTCTGAGTCTCAGGCTGGTATTCTGGTCCATGCCTGAGGCTCCTAGGTGGCATGACGCTAAGACAAGGAACAGCTATAATGAACAATGACAGGGAATGCAAGCCTCTAAAGAAATGATGATTAGTCTGATACGTAGGTTTTGTAGCACAGCAGCTTGCCATTGTGGAGTGTTTGTATCAAAGCAGAAGGAGATTTAAGGAGAGGTTTGAATAGAAGCCGTGAGGTTAGCTTTGTGGATGTTTACTGGCAACAATTCTCCTACATAGCAACACAGCATAGAAAAAAATTGCGATGTTTTAACCCTGTTCCATACGTGTCATCTGCTCCCTCCTCTTTCCTGTGACATGGTAATGTCCCTTATGCTGCGACACACCAACACCAGACCTGCAGAATAAAGGGGCACTTGTGTAACTGAGAATCAGATTTCAGGGACGCCTTCTTTATCCTGGTGCACGATAAGGTAGCCAACACACAAGCAAAGGTCTAGGCTTTGCTGTAGAATCTAAGCATTGAAATGATTTCTTAATTTAAGAAGATGGTAAAATAAACCATGCCTACTCATTGCATCAGCTTTTTTAAGATGTGTTTAACCTGGCTTTTCCACAGAAAATCTATCCTATCTCAGGCTCAGATGCCTTTGATTTCTTACCAAGAGCAGCTTGAAAAATAAACAAGTCAATCCTGACGTGTAACTGAGCTGATTGCTACATTTTCTAGTCACGCCTCTCTGTCGAAAACTTCCCCCACCCTCTTCTAGGTGTTGCCGTGGCATGTGGTTTGCTTTATGCATAGACAAAGCACTGAAATAATCTGCCTCTCACCAGGTAGAGTTATTTGGGAGAGCTAGTGAAATACAATAGGAGGCAGCTCGGTAAATCCTGTAAGTAAGCCTAACTGGCAGAAGCTTTTAAATAGCTAAACATTAATGGCTGTTTAGAGGGTCCTTCCTGTACTGGAGAGACAGTTTCATCAGCTTTGGTGGTGTTTTGCTGTGAGAATAAATTATGGATGCTGCAAAAAGAAGTATGCTTATGTGGAGATGCAGAAGATGCTAATAAAAGGTTTGTAACTGTAGTCTGAAGGTAGTGAAATGTTTGATCACTTTTGGTTCAAAGGTGTTCGGTGTTCTTGAATTCATCCTTATTCCTTTCTAATATGTAAGTGTGATTCATATGGGAAAAGAAATGCTGTTTAATTGTGTTTTCAGCATATCTGAGTTATGTGTTTGTTGCTTGGCTGGTTTCTTATGTAGCACTGATAAGAATAGTATAGAAGAAAATGGATTAGACTGACACTAGACAACTGGGAGATGACCTGGGGAGGACAGGTGCTTCAGTGAAAATACTAATTCACAGCAGATTTTAATTCATGGGTTCATATTATTGTTACCAGTAGAGATAGTAGTAAGTAGAGTCATCTTTTACTTTTAATCTTACACTTGGTTGTCATAAAAAGATACATATGCATATAAGTGAAAAAGTATAAAATATAATTTCTTGTTTTCCATAGTGAGTGGTATTTTTCTGATGGCGAATATTTCTGAACTTGAGCAGTAATTTAACTTCTTTTCTATTTATGAATAATAGATAATGTTTACAAGTCCGTGTGTATGTGTGTGTGCATGTGTGTGGGGAATAATGTAAACATTGCTCAATATCCTTAACCAAAAAAGAAACTGAATTACTTTTTCCTAAAATTAAGCAGTATTTCTCTGGAAGTAAGCAAACTTTAATTTTGAAATGCTGAAAAACTTAAAAAGAGTTCAGAAAAAATAATGAGGCGGTTTGAGAAGTGGAGGGAAAAGATTAAAATAACCTTGTCTGTATAAGTTGGCAGGGAGGAAAATAAAGCAGGATGCAATGATCAGTTATTTCTGAAAGAACAGTGACAACAAAGACATGGTAGAATTTAGAATAATGCCAGAGGTGCAAATGAAAATTTAGTTTTTGCCTAGACTATCAGAAGACATTTCTAACTAACATGTCTACTGCATGTAGCTTCATTGCAAGGAGCAATTAACACAACACCAGGCACAGCACCAACTGGGGAGAACTGCAGAGCAGCTTTGCACAGTAAAGCTGAAGGAGAGTGCTTATAACAAAGCTTTTACATTTTTGCTATGCATATAATTAAAATTAAGGTAACTAGCTAAGCCACAGGATTTCAATGAGCTTGGTTTGCAGGAAATCATTGTAAAAACTCTGAAACAGAAGTTTCATTCTTAATTTGTTGTAGAAGCATTAAAACATATTCAATGTTATATTAGTTTAAAGGAAGAGCTACATACATCTCTGAGTCCTGGTTCTGTAAACTTCATTCACGGGGAGCGGTAATCCACTGAATTAATGGCTGTTCATATTCAGTGCTGGAAGGAAAAATTAGTAATTTCAGATTCAGATTGTCTGGCCGGATCCTAAGCCCACTGAGGTCAGCAGGCTTGTTTGCTTTGGTTTCAGTTGGACCCCATGTCAGAGAGGAATCCTGGTTTTACAGTTCACAATTACAGAAGCAAAAACAAATTGCACCTCTCAACTGTTCTTCCCTGCCTGCAAGCACATTGCAAACAAATGACAAAGCACTTCAGGAGGAAAGGCTGGGCCACAAAGAACCTGCCAACAAGCCGGTTTATACTTGCTGTTGAAGCACAATAAAGTAGTCTGCCTGAGCACAAGAAGGTTTTAAGAGCCTAAGAACAAGGTCATTCAAAGAGACTTTGAGACAAACAGGACTGAGCAGAACTGTCTTTCCCTACTTCACTTTCTCTCAAGAATTAACTTCCTGGGAAAAAACAGTTTCTGAGACAAGGAAGAACTGGCAACAAGCACAAGCTGAGCAAAATTTCCTTCAGGGCTTTTGAAGGGACTGGGTTTGCTTAGTTGTAAAATAAGGATCTGCAGACTTGAATGGGCTCAGTGAAGTCAAGTCCTTGTTCTTCTTTCTTTAGTTTATTTTGTATTTGTATGTCTGCAAGTCACCCTGTAGAACAGAATACCTTTTATGTTCAGGGCTTCTCGGCTTGTTCTAACCACTGCATTACTCACAGACGCTCTAGCCAGTTCTCTGCCAAGCCTTTGCAGTCCTTATGGCTTGGGAAAGCAGACAAGCCATCTACCATGTGTTAAAAATTGGTACATAAAGACCGTTTTGGGAGAATAGCAACAAGTTTCAAAATTCACACCAAAATCAATCTGCTGCCTGTCTCTCCTCCTTCACAGGGGCACAGCACAGCTCTGCATCTGAGCAGGGTGAAATGGAAAAGAAAACAATAAAATTACAGATGCAAACCACTTACAGATTTACAAGTAGTTAACTTTGGCTATTCCTAGTACTTACTAAATTATTGTAGTTTGGAAAAGGAAGTAATATCATCTTATCGTAATGCTGGACTGAAACAATTACTTCATGGCCGTTGCAGATGTCAGTGGGTTGAGTTCATTCTGGGTTCTGCAGCTACGACATTTGCAAGATGACAAGGCCAAAGTGGATGGTACATTTCCCCAGTGTGTTTTTGTTAGCAGGATTTTTTGGGGGGAAAGGATGGATTCTTCACAGAGCAATCATTTTTCAGATGTTTCTCAATAGTTGTGAAAGAGAAACTGCTGGATTTTACTCCTGGTAAAATTACATCACGTTCCTTTTCAAATCCAATATTTAAATCCTTCTGCTTACAGATATGACACTTCTGCTAGCCCATCTTCAGCAGTGGAAGAAATGGCAACGGTAAGTAGCTTATCAACTTTATTGTCAGCAATGTTATAACAACAGTTTTTTCAAAAACTAGTCCCCTTTGTTTAGGCTGTTGATATTTAGGCTGTTTAAACACCTGTTTAAATAGAATTCTTGCAGTTCTTGTTTTAACCACTGAGTAAAATGTCTGTGTTGTGAACCTGTTGAATGCAGCATTATGAGCTTGTCCTGTTAACTGTCCAAGTCCAAAGCTTCCCTAGGTGAGCCCTACGTCTAGCTCTGGTCAGGTTTCAGTTCTCTCATAATGACGGAATAATTACATGGATAATTTCCTAGGCTAAAACCATCGCATATTTTGGCAACTGTAACCAACCTGCCAATAGGTCAAAACTCACTCTGAATAAATAGTCTAGTGTATTTACTTTGTTTCTTTTCATTTGTACAGGGATGAAAAAGAGTAGCTGGCTTGGGCAGGCAGTAAGCTAGAGCCTCTTCTGCAATGTTTCCATGTACAGAATTACTGTGAAAATGTAAATTTTGACAGTAGGAAATTATTTTTTGGCTGACTGTTCCATTTTATAGGCACAAGCTCAATTTAAGGATGAAACGACAGATTTATTTCTGATGTAATTTAAGTGCGCACTGTTGAAATAAACAGATTTCCTCCAAGGATGGTGTTTGCTATTTTAATTGCTCTATTATCCTGTATTACTAGCATGTCTTTCTTCCTCTTCAATTGTGTAGTATAATCACAGAGGGGATTAAGAAGGTATGCAGTATATAATCAAAGGTACAGAGGAGATAAAATGGACACCTCAGCCACCTCCCTTCTCTCATATTTCAAAAACAAAGGGATAATCTATATTAATGTACGACAGAACAAAATCTTATCAGAGAATCCTGCCTATTATATAAATGGACCATCATAGCTAGACAAGTCAAGTATTAGAAATATTGGGATTTTATAAGGGATTTTATTAAAAAAAAATGGAGGAAATCTCGGCTAAAATAAATCAGCAGTTCAGCAGTTGTCTGCACTTCTACCATCTGCGACTGTGAGGTGAGAGAAATATGGATGGGATAGGAACCTTTCCAGCTTAACATGTAAACTAAACTCAGATGGGGAATAGGATGACATTTTCCCCACTGCTAAGGTAATTTATCACAGCCCCCTAAAGTGCTGTCTTGCAATATGAAAGTCAACTGTGGTTTTAAATGATTAAATCTCTGTTGGGAGGTCAGTGTGTGAATTTTAAAATGTGCTGGTCAAGGAAGAAGTGATTAGGAAAAACTAAATTAAGAGATACAATACAATAAGGATGCATATGGAGAAAATAAGTAAACTATGCACTTTATTATACGGTCATTATAACTCATGTATCCAAAACATGCTACAGCATGAGGACAAATGAGCAAATCTCCTTATTGCATATATAAAAGTCTCTAAAATGCAAGCAATTTTACAATCCTCACTTGTATGTTTTAATAATACAGTATTTAATGGACCCACAAAGAGTCTATGGGTCTCTGACCTCTGTGACTCATGACACGATTTGTGATGTAACATGAAACGTGATTTGAACCCACATGTAGAATTAAACTCATGTTTCCTTACAATTTTTAACAGGCTGAAATGTGTAATTCCCCAATGTCAACTGAAACAAGCAGTCATTCTTTTGATGCAAACCAAAATGAAATGATGGAGAAAAGTACGCAGGAATGGAATGAACAGCTAGAGAAGGAGTTTTTCACTGGTAAGTGTGTGTCCTTACTTTGTTCTGATATTATTGTTACCAGAAGTGACTGTGGCAACTGGTTTCAGAGAATTTTCTGCAAAGGCGTGGTCTGTAAAGATATGGCCCATTACTTTCTAGCATAGTGGCTACTATTTGCTCACTTCGTCTGACAGCAAAATGTCTACTCTTGACACTGACTTCAAACGTGTCACTAATCATGCTTAGAGTGCATTTTGTCTCATACGGATCCAATTCAGAAGACTCAGACCTTAAAAGTGTATATTTCTCTCTGCTGATTCTGACAGGAGCCCATACTGCATCCTTTAGATGCAGGCATAGAGTTACGTGAGAAGAATTTAATCCCAGTTACCTGCATGCATAATTTTGATAGTGATGAATTACTGGATCTGGTTTTATGAATTGTAAAGCCTCAAACCACAGAAGCAAGAGGCATAATGGCATTCAGTTGGCTTTCTGGGAGCCCTTATAGCACCAGTCGAAAGTTGCTGGTTCTTTGTTATTTTCCTCACTGCTGGGAAGCAAGGCAAGATCAGACCCAGCCTATGGGAGTACAGCAGGTTCTTCCATAAACTTTCTCAGACCTATGCAAAAAAAATCTCCATGAACATTATTTTCTACCACCCAAAATGACAAGAGATCACAGATTGAAAGCATAATTGATCAGGAAGCAGTGGGTGAGTCGGCAGTGCTGGAAGAGGAGAGCACTGCATGGTGGACAGTGGTTCTTCTGAAACTCACGTGCCTGTCACTGCTTTTGGGTGTCAGTCATAACTGTGCACAGTTGCCCACTGACAGAGAAAAACTGTACATAGCTTGGCTGATGTCCTCCAAATGGAAGACTCAGAAACAACTTGGTTTTTTTCTTGTTCTAAACTGACTCTCTCATGAGTCTTCTTTTTTCTGTGCTGAAGAGAAATTTAGAAAAATGGAAAATTTTAGTACTTTTGTATCACCTTTTATTCCAACTATATGTACCTAGCAATGATTTCTTCATGATTCTGTACTATTAGCACAGATCTGTAATGACTGATCAGTCTTTTTAATTCAAATGGATTCGGTAACAAAAGAGCCATACTCATTTGTGTTTATATCTTATGTGTGCTATTTTCAAAGTACAAAAAGAATACAATTAGCAAAGGTACAATTGTTTTGGCCAGTAAAAATACTTTAAATACATTGCTGTCGCTTAGTCTATGACTGTCTTGGTTAACTGAGCTGCATAGTGTTTAATTCCAGTTCATGGAACTGCCTGGAACTGCCTATATATATAAATACAGCTTTGTTGCTAGAATGAATCACAGGTTCCTAACTATTTCATTACCATTTTTATCCAGAAAATGTCATTTTCAGTGCTCATTTTAAAGTAATAAGCTACAATTTAGTGGAGAATTTCTTTTCTGAATGAAACAAATGGTGGACATGCCAGACTACTGAATATGCTTGTTTGATTGTTTGTAGGATTCTGTGTTTTCTTACAGTTACATCATAACTGTGCTTTGTGAACACGCAGAAAGGTCCATGTTTGCCTAGTGAATTCTTTTCAGGGATTTTTTGCTTAAAAACTAGGTTTGGGAAGTTCACTCACACACACACATATAGCACATGAGTAAGAATTCAGACTTCAGATTGTTTTGTTTTTCTTTTCAATAGCATAAAGACTAACATTTACATAAAGAGCAGTTTTAAGATCAGTCATGGAGCAGCGCATTTTTTAACTTGTAGTCGTAATGGGTGACTGCTGAAAGGTCCTGTGGAGGAAGAACATGTGGTTTGGGAAGGATTTTGAATGCTGAGAAGCTGATCCTTTCAAAACCAGTCTGATTATTAATGTAGTACATGAAACTTTTTAACATAAATAGTTAGAAGATTATTAAAGAAAGCCAAAGCAAGTATCTTTTTTTTTTTCCTGTGCAGTTCTAAATGATCTGGATGACCAGCTGGCCCAGGAACAAGCCCAAGACCCATTGGACAGGACAGTTTCTACTAGCAGTGCATCAAGTGTCCAATACAGTACCGCATTCCCTACTTCAAAGAGACAGACTGCTAGTAGGGGGCAACACAGAAATGACTGGAGTGACATGCCTAGCACATTTTTCCCAGATGGACTGAGAACAATAAGAGCCAAAGATGAACACAAGATTTTCATCAGACCAAGGAAATTACACAGTGCATATATAAACTGGCACCAGACAGCCTTTCAAGAAGATTACAAATATGGTGATCCAGTTGATGGAAATCCTCCTCCACTAAGCAGAAGGCTGTCTTCTGTTTCTTTCGGACGGTCTTCAGAAGGTAGCTTATATCCTCCTTCCATAACACATAACAGTGGATTTAGGCACAAGAGTTGTCTGAACAGGGGTACAGCTGGCAGAAGTTACTCTGTATGTTCCCTTCGAAGATGTCCATCATCAGTATCTTCTGACCAGCTATCAGCATCTAGTTTACAACATCCGTTGGCAAGGGAGAGCAACAATGGTTTTGTACCAAGGTTTGGTCGACAGAACCCAAAGAGAATTCCTCTGTCTTCTATTGTATGGAACAACACACCAGACTCTCCTGGACAAACATCGGCTCAAGAAAAAATGTTTAGAACGCAGTCACTGATGGAGTTTCATGCTACAGACCACGGTAGATATCCTAGCTCTTTACAAGAAACCAAGAAATATGCATGTTACCACCCAAAACATCACTACAGAAGATCTATTTCAAGCAGTAATTGCTTTAGCAGAATTAGTTGCCCTGACAAAGCGACTTCTCCGTTGCCCTTTGATAACTGGGAAAATTATCCGTTATACAATTCGGAAAATAATCTCTCTGGATCCTACTACAGAGATACTTCTTCTCATGGCAAGTGGTATGCAAACCAAAAAAATTCTCCTTATGGAAAAAAAGACAGCTATCCTTCTTGGGCCGATATTCCTCAGTACCACAGTGATGAAGCATTTATTTCCCCTGATGCCAGCTTTGAAATGTTTATGGCTAGTTTAAATGACCAGCAGTGGGCACATACAAAGAATGCCAACTTTGGTTCACAGCGCTTGCAGAACGATTTTCACATGTATTCTCCAGAAAATGTGAATATCAAAAGGATAACAAGAAGTGCAAATAGAACTTTTTCAGAATTCACCGATGGCTGTCAGCCTTGGCTAAGTTGTAACTCTTCGGTTTCTTCATCTAGTATCAGAACCGATGAGTCAGTCTTTCCTAATTTGAAGGACCAAACAAAACCTGTAGGACTGAACAGGAATTCAGTCATCGTTACCCAGAGAAGTACTAAGGTAGACTTTACACAACTAGAAAAGGTTGAAGGTATGAAACAGCCAGATGAAGACATACCGTTACAGTCAGTTTCTCAACAAGCAGATACAAACTACATCAACACCCAAAGTTTTCCTTCTAACATCTCTGCTTCTGCCACGTTGCAAAGTGATGCATCTCTCTTTAACACAATGAGATCAAAGAGACAAACCCAAGTCACTGCCAGAGGAGATATTGCAAAAATACATACATCAAACGGTGATAAAAGACATGTAAAAATGAAGGAAAACAATTGCCCACCCAACAGTGTGTTCAGACAGCCTCCCTGTATTTTGCCAGCTGATGAGAGCAAGAAGGAACCTCGTCTTCCAAGTCAGAAAGAATGGGAACATAATCTGCATTATGCAGCAAAAAGAGGGAGCATCAAACAGGATAATCGGAGTGCAGAAGCCATTGACCAAGCTACTCCAAAGAGGCACCCCTCACTGCTGAATGTTGCTTCTGCTCCATCCACTGAAAAACTGTCAAACTGTCAAAGCATGTTGTCCTGTCCTCCTGAACGTTCATCTCGCTCCTCACAAAGTTCTGCACAAGCGCTTTCTCATAAAGACAATTCTAAATGTTTAGGAACACTAAGTAGCTCTTCAGTAAATTGCACAGTTACTGAATCTCAAGCAGAAGGTGGAAAAACAGCTCAAGTGAGCAGAATAGGTGTTACCAAAAAGATTTCACAGAAAACACCGCAAAATACAAGCACTTTAGTTACTAAGGACTGTAATGGACAATTCACTACTAGTTCTCCACAAAATGGAAATTCTGAAAATATTTATATGCATAGCTCTGATGGAGAACCCAAGACCTCTGAACATAGTTTAAGTTATTTTTGCCTTGAAAAAGAAGTGAGTAATTCACCTTGTATTGAAAGGCTTCACAAGCAAGACAGCTTGCTGAGACATAACAGTAGCTGCAGCATTACTGGCTCCCCTAGCAGAAAAAGCCCCAAATCTCCTGACCCACTTGTTATTTATTACACTTTGCCTAGAAAATCAGCTAGCATTGCTGGTAGTAGTATGTCAGATACACCCATCTCTTTGCCTAGAGAAAGTAGAACAGCGTACAATTGTTTAAGGTCTGAAGCTCCACGTAGACCTGATGCCTTTTGTTCTAATCAAAGACATGTGTCTTGTTTAGACTCAAACCCTTCCTTTTTAACATCAGCATCCTTAAATGCTGCTACAAGTAACAAAGAAAAAGATTACCCCAGTCCTTTAACCAAAAGTCGTAATGATTCAGTAAGTGGTAGTACATCAGTTGAACTGACAGACAGATGTAAACATCTAAGTCAAAGAGAATCCTCTGTGTTTTCAGATTGTAAGGAGAGGGGAAATTTTTTGCAGAAATATAAAACTACAAGCACATTTACAGTTTGTGTTGATGAAGATCATGTCAAGTATCATGAACTAGTTTCAATTTATTACACGTTACCACGGAGACATTCAAGAACATTTTGTAGCCTCTTTAGAGATAATCCAGAGGATACAGATTTACCTTGTCCCAAGGAAAATGCTCAGTCACCAAGAATACAAAACAAGAAAAATGAAGGTCATGTGAGTTTAGCAAATTTGTTTTTCCCCAGTACTTTGGAAAAAGAGGTGCCTTCATATTCTTCTGACCAAGTGTCTTCAGCTTTGGTCACACCTCAAAACTTAGGAACTGCTGTTGATAGTGAAGCTCCCAGCTCTGAGAAGGTACGTACTTCAAAGTCAATGAGTATAGTACATAACAGGAAAGATAGCTCAGCAGATTTGTCAGTAGCAGAAAATGTGCCTTCTGACACGGTGACAGAAGAAATTTCTTTTGGTGGTCCGCAATCCACTGCAATAGTGGCTAAGTCAGGTAAGGCTATTTCTGATGCTTCAAGCAGCCAAAATACAGAAATACGTCTAAAAGAAAAGAAGGAAATTTTACAAACAGCCACACCGCTAATGTCCACTTTATCAACCCCTCCCAAGCCAGGCAGACGTTTAGAGAGTCCTTTGTATTCTATTTCAACAAATAAAAATATACAGAAGGGAAACTCTGAAAACTGCTGTCAGTCCCCTAAAGTGAACACCGATAAAAATCTGAATAGCTTACTCCTGCACCCAGCAGAGAAGAGTTCCCTTGGAAGGAACGGTAACACAGAGCGTGCTGACATGCCGCTTCCTCCTGTGGAAGACACATACAGGGATAGTACCAAAGTCAAACAGAGAGTAAATCTCCTACACCAAACCACCCCTCAGTATAATAAGTGTAGTGGACTGCAACTAAGGGCTGACAGTTCAAGAAAAAATGCAAATTATTTAAACTCTGGTAGCAAAGTGCTTTCAGAGTCTCGGAACAAAGCATCTGAGGTAAGCACAGCTTCCAGTGCTGATACGTTATTTCAGCTAGATGAAGGGATTAGCACAGATATAGGTGAATTAAAGAATTCAAAAATTAAAAAAGAGCAAAACTCACAGAATACTCAGATGGGTAGAGATGATAGTGGTGTGCAGGAAACAGAGAAGTACAGTGAAGGCAGCCTGAATATTAACTGTAAAGATAAAATCCTCAGGGTTACACAAGATCAGAAGATAACACAGAGTGCAGAAGATGAGAACAAGCTTCTCTCTGGCTGCACAAGAGACAAAGTCAAAGATATAGAAAAAAGGAAAAACAGACCTTCAATTAAAAATAAACTGGCAGCTGTGTACAAAACAAGTCGAAAATTTTCAAGTAAAAATTTACCCCCCAAGCCACACATAAGTAACATTTTTTCACAGAACGATGGAAGTGCCGCTTCTTTAGAGGTCGACGTGTCCCTTGACTCATTGATTTCAATGGATTCCCATCAGCCATTCCTGCAGTCGGACAATGAAAATCAGAATCACAGTCTGGAGCCTGATAAGAGTACGCCAAGACCAAGAACAGCTGGGAATAAGAAGACTGAAAATCAGAATGATCCTTCTTTGCTTGGTAATAGCAATTGGAGGTCTTTTACAAGCTCATACACCCAGAAGGAAGCCATCAGTCCCAAAAAAACGACAGTGAAAGTGAAAAATAGTCCAAGTCTTACAACCCTGTTTCCAGATAAAACAGTAACCACAAGAAATAAGAATTCCCACACACTTGATCTCAGGTTAGAAAGCAAAAGCCAGCCCATCTCTCCCAGTGCTACTGCATCAGACCCACTGGACGATGAGAAAAGAAGAGCTAGCAGTCGTGCCTGCACTCCTCCCTTGCCACATTTAACTGACAAAAACTCAAACACATATGTAAGCAGCTGCTTGCAGGCAGACATATGTCCAGAGAAAAACTTGACTTCCCAGACAGTGCTTGGTCAGCGTCAAAATACCTCTCAGTCTGCTAGCTTAAAAAATGCTAACTTGCACAGCTATCAGTTGCGCAAGAGTCATGCCAAAAGTCAGCGTGAGCGTCACCTTTCTGAGAGCATTTGTGCTCAAGATTCCCACGAGACCTTTGCCTCGGGAAGCAATATTCTACCAAAAGATGGTATACACGGGAAGAGATTTAAATCTTACTCGGAGCTGTTGTCTTGTGATGAAAATGAAAACTGGGCGTCGGACGATGAGAAATGTTACAGCACTAGAAATTTGATGTATCCTTCTGTTGAATTTGGTATATTTGGCAAAGAACAACAGTTGGCTTTCCTGGAAAATATCAAGAGGTCACTCACAGAAGGGCGATTATGGAGACCTTGTCTTCTTAATAACCCTGGTGCGTTCAGAGATGGAGAGACCCCTTCTATAAACAGGGCTGAGCTTTTGAGCTCCAGTTCTGCTGGGAGCAAGATGTCATCAGCTGCTTCATCCCCCCGAGAGCCAACTGATATCTACCAGGAAGACCCAGCAGCTTATTCGGACTCAGACAGTGATACCACCACCGATGATGAATACTACCTAGATGAGATCGATAAAGAATCAGAGCTATGAAGGGCCCGTGGTACTGGTGGCATGACAGCTTGGTAGTTGCTGGGCAGGCAAAAACATGTGAAATACTTTGAGCCAGTTCTTGTGCTGCTATAAATTGGTACAACTTCGTTAGTTTTAAAGAAGTTAGTATGTTACGTTAGCTGAGCATTTGAGTTTTGTATTAAATTTGTGGCTTCACCGTTGTTGTTTCTCCTAGCAGGGAAACCGAATGTTAAAAAATCCCTTCACAAAATAATAGAAGGTAAACAGCTGTGGAGCTTTGGGCAGCGCAACTCCAGAGATGGCTTTCCTCTGAGTCAGCAAGCAGTGGCTAAGGCTCCTGCCAGCTACGCAGTGCTGGAATGGATAAATTCTAGCTTGAACTACTTTTTCTTACAAGACTTAACAGAAAACCAAGAGGTTACTTTGCTGATAAATTGCTGTTTCTCCAATTTTCCTCATTTACCAGATCAAGCAGGATAATGCCAATCCATCCCACCCAACAAACACCCCCACGAAAGGAAACCTGTTCATTTTTTACAGCATATTCTGTATGAGTGTTCTGTTTCTGCGTTCCTGGGAGGCGTAGCAGCAATGTCTCTGGTGGTGGTTGTTGTGCCGTGCAGTTCGGGCGGATTCCACACCGGGATTTTTCTCCTCAGCGTTGCAAGAGCAATGAGCAATGTGAGTTACAGAAGTGCTGCTCGTGCATGGGAAACAGCACGGCAAAGGACACAGCACTGGAAAACGCACCAGAATTCCTGAGGATGTTAAGAAACACAGCTGAGCATGGAAATCTGCTTTTCAGACATGGGAGATTCATAACAGGCACAGCTTTGGTTACAGTTGAAATGAACGGCCAGATTTCCGCCTTTGATATAGGAACAGGTTAATTTGGATTAGTAATCCCACACTTTAAACCATGCAAAATGTAAAAAGATTCACCCTCTTTATTTCCTATATAAACCTTATAGGTTGGATCCGAAGTTGTCTTAATACTGGGAAGACAACCCTAACCAGTACAGCTCCTTACGTCCCTAAGTTCTGCCGCTGCCTCTGTGCCGGGCCGGTCCCTGGGGTGAGGCACCGGCAGCCGCTGGGTCCTTCAGGGCAGCACCACCCGAAGCGGCCCGAGAGGACACTTGGCCGGGTGGTGAGTGCGCTGTACAGACTGGCCGGTTTTTACATACGAAGTAAATAAAAAGAGTAAGAAATGCCCATTGCCTTTTGCTAAGTTACCGTCCCTTTTTGGTATTTTTCAACCATTCCCACTGTCACCATGGTACTTTTTATCCTTCAAACTGAATGCTGTAAACATTTTCCAGTGGCTCTTCTTTGGCCACACTAATAATGTAGTATTATTACTCAGTAGCCAAAACTCCTCCCTGGCCATTAAATTTCTAACTAAGCTTTGTTCTCTTTTTATACAAAATCAGAAGTGGCTCACTGAGCCAGAAGATAGTATTTTTAAGTAATTAAACATTTACTTCTGCTTTATTTCTAATTTCACATACGGTATAAAATGATGATCCATATTTTTGATACACTTTCTAATTCAATAAAATTTCTGTAGGATGTAATTATATTTTTGTAACTGGAAGGACAGTATACTGGTATTTTAAAATAATATATTTCACACAAAACAAGCAATGCTTGTATCACTGGCTAGTCCACAAGAAACTAAAAGATTAAAATATTATAGTAGGTAACTGGTATCCTTATTTTTTTATACTGTAAACTTCGTTAAAGAAGTGGGTCTGTAGTTCAAATCTGCACCGATATAGAAGTATTATTACTGAGGTAGTTTGTCTTTTGTTGTACGTAGAAGGACTAATATAAACTGTGTATTTATAGTCAAAATTGAGCTCTACGACATGCCTGTTTTGGAAGGATATAGGCATACGCTGACATATGCAATGCTGGAAGGAAATTACTATAATTGCAATCTTGCAAAATGTGGTATTCTAAGGAGAAATCGTGTTTCTTTGTAAATGGCTGTATTCTATGTATTCTAGTGGCCAGCCCACCCCAAACCACGACAGAACAGGATTCTGTAGAGTAAGACAGTAAAACCAACTGAGCATCGGTGAGGAATTGCTGCTGCTGTACATTTCTGCAAAATATGTTAATCCAAAAACTGGGAATACCAGCCTACATAAGATAAAGAATAATAAAGTAAACGTTTACAAGGGAAGTAAATGGTCATACAGTTTCTCTTGACTAGAACGTTTTTTAGAACATTTATGTTCTAGATGGTTTAGAACATTTTTATTTGTAAATATTTTCTACTTGTTCAACAGAAGTTGGAGTAAGTTCTCACCTTGTTGGCATAAATTTTTTTCATTTGCTATGCTATGTATGTGCAGGAAATCAGGTGGATCGATTTAATGTAAGCAAGTAAAAACTGCTTTTGGTAATACATCAGTTGTGGAAGAATGCAGCCTACTGAGGATCTGTAAACTAATGTTTACACCAAATAATGGTATTCTGTAAAACAGGCAATTGGCTTAGAAACATAGGGAGAAATACCCTTTGAATAGCGATCCGCTCCATTCAGTTTAGTAGAGCCAGATTTTGACATCTTCGCTCTTCCAAGCTTTTTCTTTGGCAAAAGTGTATTCTATAAATATTCGTAATTTATAGGATTTTCATATTTAAAATTACTTGTTTGAAATAAATTCTGCATTCAAATGAAAAAATGTATTGGTACTGTGTTTATTTTTCACTTACTGTGAGTGCCATAGGCAGTTTATTTGAAAAAAAATAAAATCCAGCATCTTGGTATTGTTTCCAGGGTGGTGGTGGCAAACGATGCCATAGATTTAAGACAGGGCACCCAGCCGTGCTCCATCCCATGCTGTAGGCAGCGGTCACGCCGCCTGCGTGGCTCAGGAAGGATGTGCCGTGCCGCCTTAGTGATGGGAGTACTGCTGCCTTCTCCTTCATAGAATGACAGAATCATAGAATGGTTCAGGTTGGAAGGGACCTTAAAGATCATCTAGTTCCAACCCCCTGCCATGGGCAGGGACACCTCCCACTAGACCAGGGTCTCCAGCACACAAATAGTTTTCCGTCAGCGGTAGCATTTTTACAGTAGATGTGTTACCCCCTTAGCGAGCCATATGCCTACAACTTGCCTTAAGGAGCCGATACTCCATGTAGGGGCCAAGGGTAGTATTTGATGAGCAGTTTTACAAGGTGGCGAGCTCCACGTGAAAATCACTTAAGCTGGAATTAGGCCTGAGTGGAGGCTGGCTGCCACGTGCAGTGTGACGGGGTGTGAGACTCACCACTGTCTTTCAACCTTAATTACTACAGCCAGTATGTGTGGTACCTGAGTTCAGCGATGCAGTCTCTCAGCCTGGTTTCAGAAGGAAACATGGCTTATGAGCTAAGGTGGTGTTTCTGTCTTGATCACTCTCCACCCATTATGTTACTCGTGTCCCCAGATGACCTTTGACCTTTCTAACATCTCAGTGACATTTGAAAGAAGGGATGGAAATCTCATGGTTTCATCACAGGGTAGCTCATGCTGGGAGGGACTTCAGGAGGTTCTGCTCCAACCTCCTGCTCACAGCAGGTCAGCTCTGAGGTCAGATCGGGCTGCTCAAGGCTTTGTCCAGTCCAGTCTTGAAATGTTTCAAGGATGGAGACTGGACAGCCTCTCTGGGCAACCTGTGCCTCTGCCTGACTGTCCTTATGGAGAAAAAGTGTTCCAGGCTGAGCCTCTTCTTTCAACTTATGCCAGAGTTCTCTTGTCCTTCCACCCTGCATCATCTCTTCAATGATCTCCCCAAGGGCACTGGAAGCTTCTGTAAGGTCCATCCCTTCCCCGAAGCCATCCCTGCTCCAGGCTGGAGAAGCCCAGCTCCCCCAGCCTCTCCTCACAGGACCAGTGCTCCAGCCCCACCACCTCAGCGCCCTGCCCTGAATTCGATCCAGTTTATCGATGTCTTGTACTGAGGAGCCCAAAGCTGGATGCAGTGTCTAGATGTGGGCTAATCAGTACTGAGTGGAGGGGGATAATGACTCCCCTCAACCTCTGGCTCTGCATCTGTTCATACAGCCCAGGCTGCCGTTGGCTGTCCTTGCTGCCAGGACTTGCTGATGGCCCACGTCCCCCTCACCGCCCACCAGGACCCCCGGGGCTGTTCCCTCAGAGCTGCTCCCTGCAGCCGGTCCCAGACCGTACCAGCGCAGGGGCGGCTCTTTCACAGAGACGGGGGCCCCATGAGCACCACCAGACCCTGACCTCCCCTCCCCAGGGTTCCCCTCACCGTGCCCATGGCCCAGGACACCATTTCAGCCCAGCCTGGAGCCATCAGTCCCTGCCCCAGCGATGCTGTCAGACGTTGGTCTCCATCTCCCCACAGTCCTGCCTGGCCAGCCATGGGCCCTGCCAAGCCCGTCCCCAGGGCCCTGCAGCCACCCCAGAGCCAAGTCTGACCCCGGTTGCCCTTGCAGGGCCTGATCCTGATCTGCAGATTGACGTCCCTGCCTGACCCCAGCCCGGCCCTGTCCCCACAAGCCTGCTGGGTGATGTGGCCTCTCGGCTGCCCCAGATGCTGTTTGCCACCTGCGGGATGGGCCCTGGTGAAGCCCTGCTGCCGGCCATGGTGCTGCGTTCTCCTCAACCCCATTCCCCTCGCTGCTCCCTGACACCCAAGTGTGAAACTTTTTGTTGAATTTCATGGCCCCTTCCTCCACGCTGTCCAGGTCCCTCAGGATGGCAGCCCTGCCCTCGTGCACCACAGCTAGTCCTCCTGTTTGGTATCATCTGCAAACCCAATGATGGAGCTCTCCACCGCCTCATCCCAGGCCAGGTCCCTGTGGTGCTCCCATTCTTACCAGCTTCCAGGTAGACATGACCCGTCAGCCAGCCCCCTCTAAGCCCAGCCAACCATCATGATGGTTTTCTATCCATCTGGTTGTTCCCCACGCAGATCATAACATCCTAACTTGTATCCAAGAGCACCGTGGGAGACAGTGACATCTTGGCTAAATTCAAGGTTAAATCCCGTTCCCTGCTCTCCCCTCATCCCCAGAGGGTGAAGGCGATTGTGTTGGCCAGGCATGGTTGGCCCCTGGTCAGTCCACACTTATGGCTCCCACTCACCACCTTCTCCAAATGTGCTCCCAGCTGGTGCAGAGGGAGAGGAAAGCCACCCTCGCTGATCCCTGCCCTGAGAGCAGCAGCTGGCGACGTACCACCTGGCCAAGGAGCATATACCTAACTCCAGATTAACACTACACAGGTTTTCTCCTGCCTGTCGGGATGTTGGTGGAGATCTGTGGTTATCTGAGGTGAGGGAGTTTAGGAGACTAAAGACGAAAGCAAGGAGGAAACCAGACTTGATAATTTCACTTTCAAGGAACCTGTTTTTCACGGTCTGTGTGCACAGAGACTTGAAGTTCATGTTGTTCAAACCTACGCAGCATTCATTCGTGCTGTCATTGTTTTGCATGTGAAAATCCAGGCTCGCATGGAAGATTGATTTAATTCTCCTCCAGCCTTGCAACCCCCCCATCTACCGACACCCTGAAATATTTCCTAGGAGCAGAAAACACTTCTGATAAAAATGATACAACGACCTTAGGAGAGAAATCATGGTCATGGAAGGTTTTCCCTGTTTACTTGTATTCCATCATTTTAAATCCATGAAATTACTTTGTTGTTCCATTTTCTAAAGAATAATACCGCGATCCCTCTTTCCCCATCACCAAGCACGACGGCACCGATGAGGGCCACCTGCAGTACCTCACCCCCAGCCCAAGGCCTCCGGCTCTGGAAGGCGGGTGCATGCCTGCGCCGGGCTGGGCCAGGCGCTGGGCGGAGGCGTGATGCTCCCGGCAGGGAAAGCTGAGCCCAGGGGTTGGGAACAACCTGCCACGACGTCCCCACAGGGTCCCTGCTCTGTCCTCCACTTTAAATACAGTCACTGTGGGAAATCCTACAAACAGCGAGGAGGAATTTTAAATTATGTATTATTTTTTTCTTTTACAGCAGAACATAAGCTCTGTACAGAAGCTGATACAGGCACTAACAATTAATATGCTTTACAGAAATGTGAAACATCAAAAAGAGAGAGAAATATGAAACTTCAAGAGAAGTGTAGCCAGCAGGTCGAGGGAGGTGATTCTGCCCCTCTGCTCTGCTCTGGTGAGACCCCACCTGGAGTACTGTGTCCACCTCTGGGGCCCCAACACAAGGACATGGACCTGTTGGAGCAAGTCCAGAGGAGGGCCATGAAGATGATCAGAGGGCTGGAGCACCTCTGCTATGAGAACAGGCTGAGAGAGTTGGGGTTGTTCAGCCTGGAGAAGAGAAGGCTCCAGGGAGACCTTATAGCGGCCTTCCAGTATTTAAAAGGAGCCTACTTGAAAGCTGGGAAGGGACTCTATCAGGGAGCGTAGTGATAGGACGAGGGGTAATGGCTTCAAACTGGGAGCGCGTAGATTTAGATTAGGTATCAAGAAGAAATTCTTTCCTGTGAGGGTGGTGAGCCACTGGCACAGGTTGCCCAGGGAGGTTGTGGATGCCCCATCCCTGGAAGTGTTCAAGGCCAGGCTGGATGGGGCTTTGAGCAGCCTGGTCTGGTGGGAGGTGTCCCTGCCCAGGGCAGGGGGTTTTTCCCGACCCCCTCCCCCCCCCAGTGCTCGGACCCGGAGGCCGCTGCCCGCTCCCCTCCGCGGGCCCAGCCCGGCGGGGCGGCCGCACCGGGACGCCGAGACTTCCCGGCCCTTCCCGCGCCTCCCCCCGGCGCTGCCCGGCCCCGGCGGGGCGGGGAGCGGGCGGCGGCCGCCGGCGGGAGCGGGCTCGGGGCCGCGCAGGCCCGGAGGAGGCCCCGGCCCCCCGCTCCCAGCGGGCGCGGTCAGCGGGGCTCGGCGGCGGCGGGGCGATGGGGAGCCGGGGGGCGATGGGGAGCCGGGGGCTGCTGCCGCTGCTGCTGGTCGCCGCCTGGCCGCCGCTGCCGGGGTCGGCGGAGCCCGTTAGCGCCGAGCGGAGCCTGGCCTGGGGCCCCGGGCTGGACGCGGGGCCGGCCCTGCCCGTGCGGTACTTCTACATCCAGGCCGTCAGCGCGGCCGGACGCAACTTCTCCCGCTCGCCGCCAGGTACCGGGACGGGCACCGGGAGGCGGGGGGGGCCGGGGCGCAGACCCTGCCCGCGGACGCGGTTTCTCGGAGGAGCTGGTCAGAGCCGCCCAACCCTTTCCCTTTTCCCCTTTCCCCCTTTCCCTCTTCCCCGAGCCGGCCACCCCTCTTCCCTTTCACCTCTTCCCTTTCCTCTTCCCCCTGCACTTTTTCCTTTCCCTTTCCCCCTTTCCTCCTTCCTCCTTTCCCCTTCCCCTCTTCCTTCCTTCCCCCCTCCCGAAGGCTCGCTGTGCCGTCGCCGGTCCCGGCCCGCCCCCCCGCCGCCCTTCTCGGCATCGCCCGGGACACGCAGGTCCGGTGGAGCGCGGGGCACACGGTCGAACCCCTCGTTCCTCCTCTCCTTCCTCCCTCCTCTCCTTCTTCCCGTCCTTCCCTCGGGGGGGGAGCGGCCGAGTGCCTCCCTCCGCTGGGCTGTGCGTGGCACCCACAGCCTCCTCTGAAGGCGGGGGGGGGTTACAGCGACAAACCAGCGCGCTGGAAATAAAGCAGTGCTCCCGGAGCTGGTGGACGTGCAGACATCCCAGCGCCCCGCTCGGAAGCGCTATCGTAATTATCTGTAACGCTGCACACACACCAGTTGCATAAAATTTCCGTCTCGGTGAGCACGGCGCTCTGGGCTCCGTTACCTTCTGGTGCTCCGTTAAGGAGTAATTTTCGTCTCTGGTTTACTCAGCACAAGCACAAACCATCCCAGGACACTTCTCCCGAGGGTGGGAACCGGGGTTTGTTCTCGCAGTCTGGCAGTACGCTGCCAGTCTGATGGGCTCTGCTGCAAGGTGATTCCACATGCTCAATCAATATTAAGAGTTTTAATTTAGAGTAAAAATAACTTTTGCATCGCAGATTTCATAATGAAGGTAACCCTGAGATAGCCGCCCAGTGGAAATCCAGGGTTGCTAATTTCTGTAGGGTAGAGCTAGTTATTGTGCTCTGTATTATTTACTATTCCTCAAGGTGGTACTGAGAGGATATCTACCAAGCATGGCCAGCCGCTTCGCGTCCTGTAGTTAGAAGGCTCCAGCTTGTGAAATAAAAGAGCAAAGATCTATTATACAGCTTATGTCTTCGGTCTGACAAAACCCCAGATACTTCAGGTCTGGAGTTTCTCCAGCTGCTGTTGCGACGTGGTGCTGGGCTGCAGCGCGGTTCTGTAATTGGGCTGAAGAATGCAACTGCTCACTCACTGCCGGTGAAGCGGGGGCTGATCTCAGCTGCGTGGGGAGAGCCTTGGGTTCAAACAACAGGTTGCTAAAAGTAAAAAGGTGTGAGGCTGAACTGGATTCTTGTGCTAGTTTAAATCCTCCAAGATAAACTGATAGGACATGGGTACCGAGAACCTAGTTTTGCCCTCAGTGTGTTTGTGTATGTCTGTATTTATATTAATAAATTCAGTGACTTTGGCAATGTTTCCAGGTCATGACGCCTTCTGGCAAGGAGTGGTCTCCATTCATACCATGACATTCCGTAGGCTCCAAACCAAGGTGGTGCTGACAGGGAAGAGCAGTTGTCTCGGCCCATGTGAACTGCTGGGCCACGCCAAGAGCTACTTAAGAGAGTGCCAAGGGCCCTTGCACAATTTAGCGGTACAGCTGATCATGTTCCAGTGCACGAGCACCGTTTACTGTACTCATACAGACACGGGCTATAAAGTTCAGTTCTTAAATGATTTTAAGTATTCAAATTCTATTCATAAAATGTCAGGAAAAATTGCAATTAATAATATTTATTAAAGCACTGCCTTCCAATATAAACTAAATACATCTCAAAACATCCCTGCTGGGATAGCTAAATAAATCCGCATTATCACCTCCATTGCACAAACCAGAATAATGCCATCAGAGCTGTTAAGTCTTCCCATCTGTAAAACTTGTCCTGATCTATTACTAAATTCTGGTTTGTATGGATTAGAATTTCCGTCAAGTAGGTTAGTACTTACTGGTATCCAGTATGAAACTTATATAGGATAATTAGCAGATTTTCAATACAGATGAGTTATCTGAGTGTCAAGTCGAATCACCAGAATCACTGCACACCACACAATGATTTCGACCTACAGGCTGTAACTCTTTGACTCATGTTTTTAGGAAGATGTCAAATTGTTGTGGTTTAACCCCAGCCAGCAACAAGGACCACACAGCTTCTCGTTCACCCCCTCTTTGGGGTTGGGGGCCCAGAAGGCCAGGGAGAGGAGGGAGAAAAGGAGGGGAAGGGGAAAAAAACCACTTCCTGGGTTGAGATAAAGACAGTTTAATAGAAAAATAACATAAAAGGAAAATAATAATAATAATGGTAAAAGAATACACAAGACACTCTCACCGCCCAGTGAATTGGTTGCCCAGCTCGACTCGAGCAGAGATCGTAGATTCCCCCCTCCCCGGCCAACCCCCATTTATATGCCAAGCGTGACATCTATGGTATGGAATATTCCATTGGCCATTCTGTTGTTCTGTCTATGCTCCTTCCCAGCCTCTATGGGAAGCTGAAAAACACCCTTGAATAGTATAAACATCACTTAGCAACAACTAAACCAATATGCATTATTGACATTCCTTTCATACCAACTCTGAAAACACAGCAACCACTAGAAAGAAACTTAACTCGGTCTCAGCTGAAACCAGGACACAAATGCTGCAGAATTCACTCTCACTAGAAACAGTACTCCAAAGGTTAAAAAATCACTGCTGAAAATATAGAACTTATTTTTAATATAAACTGAACTGTATAATTGAATCCCCTTATCCTTTTTGCTAGGTTTTCCCCTAGATTTAGCAACCTATGGATTATTTAGTTAAATGAGGAACAGAAATTGTTACTCAGCTTTGAAGAAATATGTCTATTTGAACTACAGCTCTACACGTCCTCATGCAAAAGACCATTTATGAGGAAACCAACTCCCTGACATTTTCTTCTCAAGCCTTTCAAAAGACTTACCACAGTCCTAGTGTTTGTGCTGCACTACATTCAGTCTTCACAGTCTCTGAAGTCTCTGAAGTCTCTTCACTCTGATAGAGTGAAAAGCAGGTACTTTGGCCATAAAAGTATGGATCACACCAGAGGAAATTAATAAAATGCTGTCCCAACTGTCCTAGACCTGGGTATGTTGTCCTTCTCATTTAATAAAACTGTTCCCAGGTCTTAACCACAGGGGCTCAAGCTTTTGCAGTGTCATTCTAGTTGGCATTTATTAATTTTCTCTTATCCAAATCCAAGAGAAGTCTAATTCCATCAGAATCATTGTGAAGAATGAAAATTTAAATAGTCCTTTTCTTCTGAAGAAATAGTCCTTCCCTGTTGCCTTCTCAGCTGCCTGATACTCAAGGCTTGCCTCTCCTAGCTCAAGAATGGTCCCATGCCTACCAGCAGGAAATCAAAGAAAGATGTCAGGAGGCCCGTAGGGATGAACAAGGAGCCTCTGACTAAATGCAGACAGAAGAAGGAAGTGTACACGAGGTGGAAGCAGGGGCAGGTGACCCAGGAGGAATACAGAGAAGCTGTCTGATCACACAGGGATGGGGTTAGAAAAGCCAAAGCTCTTCCATAGTTGAATCTGGTGAGAATATGATGGGCAACAAGAAAGGATTCTACAAGTACATCAAGAGCAACAAGAGTCTAGGGAAAATGTGAACTTGCTGCTGAATGGGACAGGGGACCTGGTGACAAGTGACACAGAAAAGGTCAAGGTACTGAAGTGCCTTCTTTGCCTTAGTCTTTACTGGTAAGACCAACCTTCAGGAATCCCAGGCCCCTGAGACCAGAGGGAAAGTCGGGCACAAGGAAGACCTACCCTTGGTGGAAGAGGATCAGTTTAGGGAGCACTTAAAAGTCTGGACATACCTAAGTCTGTGCAGTCTGATGGCATGCACCCACAAGTGCTCGGGGAGATGGCTGATGTCATTGTGAAGCCACTTTTGATTATGTGTGAAAGATTACAACAAATGAGAGACGTTCCTGAAGACTGGAAAAAGTCACGTGAAATTCAATCTGAACACAAGAAAAAGGTGTTTTTATACTGTGAGGGTGGTCAAACACGGGAGCAGATTACCCAGAGAGATTGTGGAGTCTCCATTTGTGGAGGTACTCAAAACTCAGCAGGACACGGTCCTGGACAGCCTGCTCAGGCTGACTCCTCTGAGTAGGGGCATTGGACTACATGACCTCAAGAGGTCGCTTCCAAACTCAACAGTTCAGTGATTCTCATTATGTTGTGTTTCTCCATCACGCTTCTGTTATCAAGCGTTGCATGGCACAACATGATCTTGCACAGAGCAAAGAGCTGAAGGATATATTTAGAAAGAACCTGACTACTCTCTGAATAGTTCTGGATATCTGACTCATGGACAGTTTTGAAACTGGCTACAGGATTCGGGCTGATACAAGGAGGAGAAAACAAATGGGGAACCATAATTCATTGTTTCCTATAACTTCCTTTGATGCCTATAATTCTTGTGTTATCAGACAGAAGTTTTAACACAAATATCTTGTCCGTGATATGTAATCACATTTTGGAAAAAGAATTGCCTTAGGATGCTTTTAATGCAACAAATACCAGGATGTTTAAATGAGGGATTCCGCAGTCACGGAAAACATCCACTGAAGGCCATTAAAATTATATATATACAAGTTGTGATTTTTCATGTCCTTTTGTTGCAGGGGACAGTAATTTCAGAAGTATTCCTCTGTAATTTCTTTGTTCTTACTATCTTGCATTTCTCTGCTAGTGACAGTAGGATGCAAGATACTGAGCGGATCTTTGGTTTAAAGGTCAGTTTATGGCCTGTGATCATAGAATTGTTTGGGTTGGAAAAGACCTTCAAGATCATCAAGCCCAACTGTCAACCTAGCATTGCCAAGTCCACCACTAAACCAGTGTTCCTAAGCACCACATCTACATGTCTTTTTGAATACCTCCAGGGATGGTGATTCAACCACTTTCCTGGGCAGCCGGTTCCAATTTTGATAACCCCTTCTGTGAAGAAATTTTTCCTTTTCGTCCAATCTAAACCTCCCCCAGCACAACTTGAGGCCTTTCCTCTTGTCCTATGATCATACAGCCATTTTTACATTATGAGTGTAGTTCTACTCTACGTCATCTTGAAAGGTAATCAGTAGCTAAATGCCAAAAATACATGAAGGGGGCAAAGCTATACTTTTCTGCCTCTTCTCTGATGATGACTCTGCTGGTAGATACACCAGAACAAGTTGAGGAGCTCCCAAATTGGGAGCCAATCTGAATCAGTTCTGCTCACATAGATCCAAGCTGTAGAGATCCAAAGCCTTGACGGTCTTAGATCTAAACCAATATACCATTCATAGAAGTTGTTCTGGAGTTTAAGTGTGTTAGCATTGCTTGAGCTACACTTGTACTTGCCCAAGGAAATGTCACACTGTGTAACTGTACAGCTCATGTGTCCTCAGGCTAGTACCTAGAGCAAGCAGGGAGGTGTCCACTCATCATTCATCTGAAAAGGAAGTACCATGTATCTGGAGCAACTTTAACATTCCTCTACCTCTCACAAGTCAGAAGTGCACTTCGGGAAATCATTCGGGACTCACAGTCAAATGAGGGCTTCTCATGATAGATCTGCTAGCTACCAAAGACAAGACTCCGCGTTTCTTAGCCAGTGGGAGTGCTACTTGCCACACCGGCATTCCAAGAAGGAATGAACACTTACTTTGGCTTATTTCCTAAGTATGTTGTTGAACAAAGATATTTTGCCTGGCTTCATGGTATCTTTAGCTGGCATGGACTGTGAATAGTAAGAAAACTGAGGGCTGATTACAAATAATCTACATTTTATATTCTTACATTGGAAAACAAAGCAGAAGAGACGATGTGTTCAGCCTTGAGAGATTCTTCTGCTTACAGACATTGACCATATCATAGAATCACAGAATGGTTCGGGTTGGAAGGGACCTTAAAGATCATCTAGTTCCAACCCCCTGCCCTGGGCAGGGACACCTCCCACTAGACCAGGCTGCTCAAAGCCCCATCCAGCCTGGCCTTGAACACATCCAGGGATGGGGCATCCACAGCTTCTCTGGGCAACCTGTTCCAGTGCCTCACCACCCTCACAGTAAAGAATTTCTTCCTAATAGCTAATCTAAATCTCCCCTCTTTCAGTTTAAAACCATTACCCCTCGTTCTATCGCTACACTCCCTGATAAAGAGTCTCTCCCCATCCTTCCTGTAGGCCCCCTTTAGGTACTGGAAGGCTGCTATGAGGTCTCCCTGGAGCCTTCTCCAAGCTGAACAACCCCAACTCTCTCAGCCTGTCTTCATAGGAGAGGTGCTCCAGCCCTCTGATCATCTTTGTGGCCCTCTTCTGGACTCGCTGCAGCAGGTCCATGTCCTTCTTACGTTTGGGGCCCCAGAGGTGGACACAGTACTCCAGGTGGGGTCTCACAAGAGCATGTTTATTTATAGAGGGATCCACTCTGACAACAATCTCTGTAAGAATCTGAGTTAACTCAGAGTGACTGTTCTCTCTGTGAAGAGGCATGACGTGTTGTCCAAAAATACACATCTAAAATCATAAGGATTCTGCCTAATTTAACCTGGAGAGTCTTGGACAGTAATTGACTTGAGTCCGATTTCAAGATGCAGTGCTCTGCGGAAGACATGATTGATTGTTAAACAACTGTGGTACTTACATACCACATTGGTGCATTATCACTGTCCTGTTCATGGATACAAAGTATGTTAAGATATGGATTGTATAGGAATAACTGTAATATCTCAATCTTTTAGTGCTGTTGGAACACATTCAGACTTTAGTAACATCTTGATTTTATCTGGATTTTTTCAGGTCTGTTTCTTTCCGAATACTGTTTTGTGGTAACATTCATTACATTTGTTTGGTTTGCAATGGTTAGACTACAACATTTTGTGAATAATCTGTCCCTCTCTTTTTTGAAGAACAAAGTTGACGATTACTGTTTGTGACAGAGATAAGGGAATATAACAGATTTATGTTTATGCATACTCATGTTACGCCCAAAATATTCCATGCCCAGTTAATAAGTCACAGTGCATTAATGATGAAATGCTGGTGATCTTTAAGCACAGGTCAGACAGACGTCCAGGAAACATCACTCCTATCATTCTCTTATCCCTGCTTTTCAGTAGCTGAGACTTTAAATTTGCGAGACAGTCAGCTGCAGCCCAAAGGTGAACAATTTGTATCTGACTCCTGCATGCTGCAGCTGCCTTTCCACAAGCTGGCAAGTATTCTTTTCTCCTGTTATTTTAACTTGGCTTCCCCTCTCTCTTACTCTAGAGGAAATGATTGCTCCTCAGAGCACTAACTCAAAAACTTAATCTTAAACCTAATCTTTGCTTCAAAATACTGTTAGCCTTTCCTTCAATGTTGTAATCATTATTTAACTTTTTATCTCAATCTACAGGTTTTCCATTTATTAGGTATGTGATGATTGAGAAAATTTGGTAGGATGATCTTCCATCACTTGAAAATTATTTTACCGACTTGGTATAATCAAAAAATTTCCAGTGCAAAGTTAAATTAAATTCCATGGACATAATCCAGTAGAGTTTGCTCTCACCTATATTTCAGATATATGATTCTAATATCTTAAAATGCTTTTATCTGTTTTTATTTTCCTCTTTTCAGGAAGAACACAGTTTAAAGTGATAATTAAGGCACTTTCTCCAAAAGAAGTCACCAGAATTTACACCCCTCGCCCTTTGGATAGAAACGATGGCACATTTCTTATGCGGTATCGGATGTATGGGAGTGTCAGAAAAGGGTTAAAAATTGAGATACTTTACGGTGATCAGCATGTAGCTCAATCTCCTTACATTCTGAAAGGTAAGGGTATTTTTTTGATTTAATGTAATGTATGATGGTAGCTACAGAAATGCTATGGACTAATTTGTTGCTAGAGGAAGGACTGGGAAATTAGAGGTTGTTTTTCCCTTGTTCATGTGCTCTCCTCACAAATGTCCTCCTCATACAGAGAAGGAAGCGGTGACAATCTCCATGCATTGCTAAATTACAGGACCTGGATGCGTAAGCATGTAGATTATGGCCTCTGACATTAGGTGATGTGTCTGGACATCTCTTCCCTCTTGCATAAGGAAATGCATCTCTTCAGATTTGGTAGGAGACAAGAGAGCAATGCTTGTATTTTTATTGTTTTTGAGCGGGTATTCACTTAAACATTGGGTTATTTTTATCTAAAGCAGAAAATATTACCTGCAAAAGCAAGGAGTTTGTGTTGTTCCCAGCGGTTTATAATTCAAATGTCTGTGATTTCTAAAAAGTGTGATCCTTCATAACAAGAAAGACAGTATTTCTTTAACCAGACAATATTTAACTTTCTTTCCATTAGCAGAATTTAATTCAGTGCAGGTCTATACTATGGAAGAACTGTATAAAAGCAGGGAAAAACAAGGCAAATTATTCTCTCATTCCAGATCTGCTTCTTTAACTTCCGTCTCTTGCTCTCAAATGGACAGCTGTTTAGCAAAGAAAAAGATAATATAAAGTTACTTCTCTGGAGAATCTTGTTTCAGTACACCACTACTTCTAACGGAATTTGGTTGTGTTTTTTGATAAAATTTCCTATATACAAACTTAGAAATGTCTTCAAACTGAAATGAAGTTGTCTTGAGTCCTCAAGGCAGTAGTACGCCGCCTTTTTGCTGGTGCATATTTGCCAGCAGCCATGAAACTATGGCACAGGACAGAACCTGTTTTGATGAGAAGTCCATGAAGTAAGGGCTTTTTTTCCATGCTCTGTGAGGCTCTTACTTATACCTAAGCTCTCTGCTTCAAAAGGACAGAAAGAATAGTTGATTATACATAAAAGAAAACACCTTATGCCAGAGGTAAAGACTACTGTATCAAAGTTCTGAATTAGGCTAAAATTGCAGCTGTAATACCTGAGCTTTGGTAGTTCTGGACAGTTAGAACAATTCTGAATACCCCACATGGTTGGCAGGCAGCACAATAATGGAGCTTCGTTTTGCAGATGAATTTTACCCTGGTAAGAAAAAATGTAGTATTTTGATTTCTGAAAAGAGAAGAACATTGCTGTTTTCTCAGTTACACCTCTAAACCCCAGAAATGTTATAGGGTGGATGATTTCCGAGGAAAACTTTAGAAAACTTGGAATAAAAAATGTCAAGCCACTGTAATGTCTACATTTATATGCCCATGTGTTTGGGGAATTACGATTGATGTAGAATCACAAATACTACTCCCAGTGCTTCGTTTTCTGCAGGGCCAGTTTATCATGAATACTGTGACTGTCCTGAAGAAGACCCTGAGATCTGGCAGAACATTATGTCTTGTCCATCCCAAGAACCTCAGATTACAAAGGACTTCATTTCTTTTCCCACCATTGACCTTCAGCGACTGCTAAAGGAAATCCCAACAAAGTTCAGTCAAACAAGAGGTGCTATTGTTCATTACACTATTCTCAATAATCACATCTACCGTCGTTCCTTAGGGAAATACACAGACTTCAAAATGTTCTCTGATGAAATGATCCTGTCACTGGCAAGAAAGGTATCAGTTTTGATCATTTAAGACTATTAAGTCACATTCTAATATGGCAATACTGCATTTGTTGTTGTATCTCCAGATTTATAATTCCTGAAGTAAAATTTGACTTTTGTTTTTTCATCAAGCTGACAGTATCTTAGGGATAATGATGGCGGGGGGGCTGAGCTTGACAGTAAATGAAATTGCTAGGAAAGCTGCCGGGGCTAAGGCCCGACTCTGCGAGCCTTTTCCTGGCCTCTGTGAGTGTTCCTTTCATACTTGCTTACGGGGCAGAAACTTGAAATTCATACCTTAAGCTAAATCTATTAACTGTCTAGTAGGTTTACTGATCCTACACGACATAAAAGAATTGAGGAATATGTGCAAGAGTGACAAACAGCTTCTATCTTTGTGTTATTATCCTTTCTTGGGTACACATTTAGGTTCGTCTTCCTGATGTGGAGTTTTATCTTAATGTTGGAGATTGGCCAGTTGAGTATCGGAAAGCTAATGATACGCCTGGTCCCATACCTGTCATTTCATGGTGTGGCTCTGTGGATTCAAGAGATATAGTCCTTCCAACGTATGATGTAACCCACTCGACTCTTGAAACCCTGCGTGGAGTCACAAACGATCTCCTTTCTATTCAAGGAAATACAGGTAAATTATACATCGTGGATTAAAAAAAAGAATTTGCAAATTCCATCAAAGCAGCAAGTTGCATTTAAATAATATGTTAAAGTCTTTAGTTCACAAGTGCCTTAGGAGGTCTCTTAATACAAGCAAGGCTAGTCTTTACAGATCGTAAACACTTCCAACGCTGTTATGAAGGAGGTGTTTAATAAGGATTTAGAGCCAAAAGTTAAGTCCAGTTTACAATAATGGTGAAGTTTAACTTAAAAGTATCCAGAAGATAGCTACTGTGACCTGTCAAAAGAAAAGTAAATATAATTAAAAGCCCTTTCTCCTCAGTGAGGGACTGGAATATGTTTCTTCTAATCAAAGAGCAATCCCTTTCCTGACGGTGAGGTGGCCCAACGTTCTGGTTACATAAGAATGAATCTGAATCCTGAAAGAAGGAAACTAGTACTATGCTGCAGCCTCTTTCAAATAAGAAAATACTGTCTGTATAAAAAAATACCTGAGAGTGCAATCTTCTGACTCGTTTTTCTAGCTTTGAAGGAAAAGTCAGTTTTACTGACAGGTGTCTTCCCCCCTTCTCCCCCTGCCAAGAAATTCATGTATACTTAGGGATCAGACAAATGGCATGAACAATACCTAAGGAGTCTTAGTGAGTGAGTGAGGAGGTATTTCTTTTTATTTTATTAGTTCACAGTTTCTCTTTTCTTTACTAGTTTTTAAATTAAATATTTTCCTTAAATTATCCATTTGAAGCACTCTCTGTTTACTGATTTAGTGCAGCTGCTTTTCCAATTAGGACACAGTAAAAGCCTACTCCACTTTATCAGGTTCTTTAAGGAAATTTCCAGCAGAAGGATGAGGAAGGACATATTTAATGTTTTTAAAAGCAAGCAGTAAGCAAAGATGAAGTCTTTCAGGCTCTCGCTAAGTATCTTGAGGACACAGTAGCCATTTTTTTTCCTTTTTAAGTCATCATTAAGCGATTCCTGAAAGTCTTAACGAAATTGCTGGGTAACAGAAGTGGATTTTACTAAAGAAATTTTGGTCATTGTGGCAGGCTTTATGGATGAAGGATTACTTTAATTATTAGTACTTTACTTACATAATTTGATTATAATCCCTTATGTAGCTTTCAAGATATTTCAAGTTATTTAAATATAAAATTGTTGAGTAGAACAGCAATTATCTGCTTTTCCTTTTATAAGTGGCTCAGTTTCTAATCCCAAAATTCAAGCCAGAACTGGGAGTTAAAACCCTGTGATTAATAGGTGATTATGGATTCATGAGAAATCGTGCCGGTTTTACCATGTCTCTGAGTGTAATGCCACGGTCATAGCAAGTTCCTTATTTGCACTAAACATAAAATGAACATTTCCTTTTATCTGAACATTGCTTTTATCTTATCACTCAACGCTCATAGGCCCAATCTGGGAAAACAAAACTGAGCAAGCGTTATTTAGAGGTCGAGACAGCCGAGAGGAACGTCTACATCTGGTCAAGTTATCCAAGGAAAATCCAGATCTACTGGATGCTGGAATAACAGGATATTTCTTCTTCAGAGAAAAAGAAAAAGAGCTGGGAAAGGTTCCGCTGATGGGCTTCTTTGACTTCTTTAAGGTAGCAAGGACGTTGCAGTCCTGGATTAATTTTGCTGTCAAGTTCTTACCAACTGAAAAGACAAGGCTTACTTCTGCTAATTCCATTCAGTAAACAAAACAATTATGCGACACTGGGAACACTGGTCTATTTGGGGTAGACAGACCACCTGTAATCAAAGTCATAGCATGACACACTTCTAAAGAAAGCCACTATACCTTTTTCGTAGAGTCCCTTAGAGACAGTTCTTGGAGACTTATTTTTTTTAATAACTTGAGAAGTTTGATTTCTCACCATCAGAGTTTCTTCTGTTTGGGGTAAATATGAAAACAATGCACACAATCTCTGTCCATTGCAAGTACGTTATGGATTCACAAAGAGTCCTTGTAGTAACAACTTAGAAAAACAGATGGGTGTTTTTCTTGCACTTCAACACACAAATTCCATGGCAACAGAAGTATAAAAAGTAAAGCAGACAGAGTCCTGTAAAAAAATTATAATATATGGCAATTGGAAGTTCTGTTCCAGAGAATATATCAGAAATGCTGTAACAGCCAAGAGCATCTGCCAGAGCAGTACATTCATGGTTACTTCTAGTATAATGTTTCAGATTATTCTACTTAATAATACAATTTTAAGTCAAAATAAATTTTAATTTATGTATAGATTAATTTTATTTCCTTCCCGGCTCTACCCCTTTCTCTTTAGTACCCCAGCGCACTTTAATAGAATACCCATCAGGCAGTTCATGTGACACAAAAGTTCTTGACTGTCAGTCTTGGGTTGAAAACAAATCCTTTTTGCATTTTGTTATCCAGAACACCATGAAACTACACCTGCTTAACACTAAAACAGGTTTGAAGATAAGAATTAAGAAATACAATTATGTCTTGCCTGTGAAAATAATCTTCTATACAGTCAGTGTTCCGATTCAAAACATTTCTCCTCTTTTTCTTCTGTCTTCATGTTGTAGTACAAATACCAAGTGAATGTAGATGGGACCGTAGCAGCTTACAGGTTTCCATACCTCTTGCTGGGTGACAGCCTAGTATTGAAGCAAGATTCCCAGTACTATGAACACTTTTATATTGGATTAAAACCCTGGAAACATTATGTTCCAGTTAAGAGAAACTTAGAGGACTTGCTAGAGAAAATAAAATGGGCTAAGGTAAGTTTCATTACTAATTCAAATTCAAAGTGATAAACAAACATGTAAACAATTTATGTTAATGCTCTCTTCTTTTTGTACCTCCACATACATACTTTACATCAACTTTACTGAGATCATGGGATAAAGGAAGTACATTTTGTTGTTAGTGTAAGATGGGAAGGCCTTAATTCAAGTAACCATCTCTATTCAGGGAAATACTTAAGAATTCATTTTAGGTATGTGCAGAAATGTTTCATGAGTCAGAGCATTAGTATACTGACTAATGCGGGTAATTGTCAAAGAAACGCCCAGAATCCTAGATACTACTTAATTAATTCTATCACTTTTTTTATGGTCCTGGCTAGAAGTCATTGCATGTTCTGTTTGAATGTACAAAAAAATCACTGCTCTGCAACATGCTCAGAATGAGAGGCTGGGATTCTGTAAACTAAAAACGGATAAAATTATGGGATCAAAACCACCATTTGTGCTTTAAGTTTAGCTATTAGGTTAAAGAACACAGGAAAAGTTTCTGTTCTGAGGGTACTGTAGTTCTTCATAAAGAATCAGATGAAAATACTAAAAGCTTTGAAATATAGACCTAAAAAACTTGAGAGTAAGTACATGAATTCAAGCAGTTATTTTTAAAAGGAAGACACTGAATTCAGTTGCACAGGAGAGGACAACTGCTGTGGCTTTGTCTTCTGTAAAACCGTGTGGGAGATGTCAGACCTGATTTTGAAGAGGTTTGTGGCTTGGACAAAACAGTAGTCAACTGAGTTTTCAAAATTGTACAATTATCCATGAAAGTTGTTATTGATAGCCCTGAGGTACCAGTTATGACCATAAAAGCAATCCAGTATTTTTAAAAAATCTGCAATTTAAAGAGTGCCTTTGCAGTCTACCAATAATTGCGCGTAAGGTTGCAGATTTGAATAGCCCTTTTAATAAAACTTCTAATGCCAGCCAGGCTTTCAGTAACTCACTGATTGCTCTATTATTCATTCATTTCATCTCAATTTTCCAGGAAAATGATGAAGAAGCAAGAAAAATTGCTAAAGAAGGACAATTAATGGCAAGAGAATTACTTCAGCCTCACAGACTTTACTGTTACTATTATAAAGTGCTCCAGGTTAGTACAATATATCACTTTATTACTTTCCCCCAATTGCTTCTGCTACCAATGCTACAAATTTTATATTCAGTCCTCACTTGCATCAATAGCAGACACAGTTCATATTATTCACAGGAGATCAGTGTGAAGAGCTTAGCTAAAACCTGCTTCTTCATTGCAGAGTCAACCTGACATAATAGTTGTTTTACAGAATCAGATATTTTAATTTTTTTTTGTCCCCATCCCCACATTCAGACTTGTTTTCAGTGTCGCTTGATATGTGGTTTCTAATAGACTTAGGAGATAATCTGTATACAACTTTCTTCCTTTTTTGGAAGGAAGTTGAGCCCTCATGAGCTACTTCACTGTATTACGAAACGATGAATACATGGAAAAGAAATTCCAGAATTATGGCTAGTAGAGTGGTAAGGGGTGAAGCAGCCAAACAGTCATTGCCTCCCTAGGAGATGCAAATCTCTAGTGAAAGAAGTTTCTGTTCTCTGAAAGTACTAATTTCTTTTTCCTGTTTTGCTATGCAGAGTTATATCCCATCTTGAGCAGCCAGAGGTTGACACAAAGTTTGGAACTGTTCATTGTACAAAAATGACAGCATTACCTGCATAAAGTAGTTAGAGGCACAAATAATGGCAATATTGAAATTACCATTAATAATAGGACAGGGGAAAACATTAAAGGTGGTTTTCAGAGGCAATGTATCCTATTAGTAGGTGTTTTATAAAAACACCATGTAAACAGGTTGTAAACAATGACATAAGGAGCCTGAATAAAGGCAAGCTTGTGAGTGGAAGGGAGGAGGAAAAATCTGTTTCATGAATTATACGTTGGTGCTTATAGCATTCTTAAATGTTGTTTACATATTTCAGAAATATGCCAAACACCAAGCCAGCAAACCTGAAATACGGGATGGAATGGAACTTGTACCTCAGCCTGATGACAGAGACTCAGTGTGCAGCTGCCACAGAAAAAAGCCTTTAAGGGAAGATCTATAACTGTACCGGATGGAGAAAATCACCCACTTACAATGCAAGAATTTAAATAGGAATTAAGCTGTGAAATCTAAGACACTTAATGCACTAGCAAACATTCTTAGTTATGTATTCTTCTTGTATTTCCATATCCTTTTTCACACTGACTCTGATCTACAATGTTGGTTCCCACAATTTTGTCTCCATGGCCACCACCAGACAGATACCGAGCCTGTAATGGGCAGTGTCTAGGGAATCTGTTTGATGTACTGCATCATCAGGAAGAAGAGCACAGTCCTGCTCATGTTCCAGCTGGGACCTAGTCACCAAAGTTTTATGAGGAACCAGTCATCCACAAAAGATCTTCCATGAGTCAATGCAAGTTATTCTAAAGGAGCATTTGCAACATACTAAAACAGTGTTATGATTTCTTCATAAAGTTTACCTCACTGTTAGATTGTTTCTTGTATACAAAACAATTTTCTAATTAGACAAAGAAAATGAATATTTGAGATTTACAGATACCAAATCCGGTGTTGCTCTGAGATTTTTTTGTGGTCTATGACAGATAACAGAATAGAGAACATGATATAATATTTATCAATTTCAGAGGAAAATGGAGAGGAGGGGGAGAGATGAGAATAATATTTTTATAAGCACCATGGCTGTGAATCACCAAAATGAAGTGCTGCTTTAAAGCAGACTGTGTAGCTATCACAAACACAGTGCTTTGAGTGCCAAGACACCACTCTGAAGACCTGTTCCCTGCCAGTGACCATATTTGTGAATATAGGCACATGCACAAAAGAACATAGGAACTTCAGGTGAGCACGGGTGAAATACTGGTGTCATAGTTCAACAACACAGTCTACAGTATGCTAGGCTACCTGAATATTCACACATCTGAAATTGAGTGAATTGTTTTGGTTCAATCATATGACAGAAAAACCTATGCTGTACTTTCTATGTAATAGTCTAGGGCTTAGAGACCTTACTAAATAACTGGGAAGCCAGTTGTCCTCCTTGGTTTGATTCAAAGCCATTTTTCCAGAGAGTGCCTTAGCTTCAGAGTGGAGAAGAGGTCTTCAGGTCTTCCACTGAAGTTGTGCAGCCATGAAGCTAACAATTCAAAAGTCATACCATAAAGTGTGCCTTTGGGTGGGGCGGAGTAATAATCCTAGTCCTGGATGAGACTCCCAATACCTCTGTTGATTTTTACCCAAGTTTGTCTACTTCAAAATGCATAAACAATCCTGGAAGGAGCCATCAATAACAAGACCAATGCTCACAAGCACCCATTTCTGTCCTCTGCGTTTTCATTTTGGCTAATGTAGGCTGCCTGAGCAACTTCCTACTCAGCTATACTCAGATAATGTCTTTCATGGTTACCAAATTCTCCCCATGCAAAAAGGAATGGAAATGTCTTAAGATTGTGCTTAGGTGCACAAAATCTAGTGCTCTACACCTCATACAGGCTTCATTCTTGGTTCTACACTGCAAGTTACTCTCATGAAATACATAAAACAACATTTCTGCCCTCGAACAGGAAGAAAAACTAGATTTTTCTGTATGCTAAATATGGAAAGAACTTCAAGTTTCTGAAGAGATTAATGCAGCTGTCCATCAGTCATTTATTACATTCTGCCAGTTCAGAAAAAACCTGAAACACGTTGCTCTATCCATCATCCTCTTTGTTCTGGTTCTAACACTAATATATATAGAGGTGGTATTTTTATTTAGCATGACAGTCCGAGAACTTCAGACTACAAATATATGTTCGGCTCATCTGACAAAATTTTCTACATCAAAATTCAGGAACGGGGTTCCATTGCTGAAGCTGACACTTAAAACTGAGTCTGTGCTCCTCTCCGTGTACAGTCATTTTTACTGTATAATAATCTTATTTTGTGATATTATCCATTATACCAAGTGCATTTTATATTCACCAGTATTTATGGAAGTGGTGTGCTCAGCAAAGGCAATTAAGCATACCAGATGGTTGAAGCAACAAAGTTTTCCACCTCTCACACACATATTTCAAACCAAAAGTCCAAAAATGATCTGTTTATATTTTTAAAAACGAGAGGGAACAGGGGGAGTCACGATGCATATGTTGGGTTCTTTGGAAGTATCTGTGTAGGAAAACTTGCCTGGCTTGAAACAGAAGTCTTTCACACTGGAAGAAGAATCAGATAAAATTTAAATGGTCGTGAATATAAATAAATGTGAATATTTCATCCCTCCTTTCTTCCCTCATAAAAAGGAAAAAAAGCCATTCTAAATTCATCTCTGCCAAAAAATCTCCTTGCTTTTGTAATAAGCATCCCTTCAAAGCAAAGACTAGTTTGTCACAGAATGCCTTACAGATGCTTTAATAGCTTAGAGGCAAGAAATATCCTGAAAAATATGAATACATTCATCTTCCTGCCAAAACTAAAAAACAGTAGAGACATGGTAGAACTTTCATTAAAAGTGCTTAGTCATTTGAGAAAATCTGGTTCAATTTTTAACTACAGATTTCCAAAGATAAAAGAAGGTAAGACAAAGCCTCTCTTCTTTCCATTGGTGGTACTATATGCGATTTAAATTGTAATGAAAAGCAATCGTAACAATTGCCCTTCCAGGCCAGAAAAGATGTCAGATCTATTTTAGTTTGATGACAGGATGATACTCATTGGGCTGGTGTGTTACAGGAATAGCTAAATATTCAGTAAAACCTGTTTGTACAAAGTGTAATACATCCATTACACAGTATTTTTAAGCAACATACATACACTGGAGTTTCTATTACTCTATAGTAGTTCTTGAAGAGCAACTGAGTAAATCTCTTGTACATCTAGCAGTTGGTGGTAATTTAAAAAAATAGTTACCATACCACAGTACTGAATTTTGCTACAGTAATTTCAGCTTTTAATGCACAATGTAGGATTTAATATAGAGAGTAAAATTTGTCCTGTTTTAATCAATGGTAGTCATCTTTAACACACTGTAGAACTTATCACTGATGATGGAGACAGGTTTATTTGTTTGAAATAGTATGTCCTGAAGTCCAGGGCCAATATTTTCAAACATGGGAATCTAAATAGAAGTGGTCTGACTTCCAAAAATGTTGGTCATGTAGTGTCTTTACTTAAGGTTCCTTATTTTCATATTGCTTTAACATTAACGGTAGTTTCATAGAGTGAACACTCCAGAAAATTAGTCCTTTTATGTTTTGTCGCATCTATGTCCTAATATATTTAGGCACCCACATTTGGAAATACTCACCCAACCTCAGTTTCACCTTGAAATAAGAACTAGTAAATCACGATCCGTTGAACATAAAGGAGATATAAATTCAGTACATTTTTAGACTGTATTTTTGAGATTTACCTCAAGATAACTAATGTACTAGTTTCATGACAGTATTGTGCCAGATCTGCCTTGTAGATTCATAATTAAAAAAAACCCATAATCAAAGCTTGCCAGATGGAATGTTAGATTCAAGCATCCTGGGAAGCATACGCCCGACATTTATTACATTAGAAAGTAAATTATTTAGTTAGGGAGGAGAGCTGACAGGGAAAACATACATCACCTGTTTGAGCATGTTTGAGAAGCTTGCAAAGAAATGATAATAAGGAAAAGAAGCATTACATAAACCTAGGACATTATCAGCTCCTTTACCACTTCAGTTTTTCAAAAGTTTTCTCTTGCAAGGGCAGTGATGAAGTGCAAGATTTTATATAAATAAATTATTGTTTAATTTCACAGGATTTAACCACAAGAAACTTCTTGTCTGTGAATACTTTTATAGCATTTTAATGAGGCTCTGAGTACTAATGCTTGCTGTTTGTTTTGAGTTGTTAAAAATGTAAAAAAATTATACTATAGAGACTTATGCCACTAATTTTGTATTTTGCTGTAAGAATAAGGGAAAAAGGATTATTTTGCATGTCTGTATGAAGACATTTGAGACATCTGTAGCACATACCTTAATCGATTCTCATCATGTGAGTGGTGATAAGCAAGAGATGTATTAGCAAGAGTGTGGCCATCAGGTGAAGGGAGATGTTTCTTCCCTCCCGTTTGGCAGTTGTGAGACTGCAATCGGAGTACTGTATTCAGTTGTGGACTCCCCTATACAAGAAATACATTAACATAGCGGAGCAGATACAGCTGCCAACCACCAAGGTGACAAAGGGGTTGGGGCGCATGAAGTACGAGGAGAAGCTGAGTGAGGAGGGTTAGGTGAGCCTTAAAAACAGAAGGCAAGGGAAAGATTACCTTGTTGACCTCTAAAGTGAGAGCGTAGAAAAGATGAAGCCAGCCTTCTCAGAGGTAGACAGCAGAAGGCCTACAGACAACAGACACTAGCTGCAAGACAGGAAATTCCAATTAGATAAGGGAAAAAGAAATCTTCACACTGATATCCCCAAGGAGATTAAGCTTCGTCTATATGACCTCCAGATGTTCATTATTCTATGAACTACATTTTGCTCATACAACAAGCATTTATCTAATCACATAGCAGGAGGATAAAAACATCCAGTTCTTGAGTGTCTCCAAGAGGCAATGTAACTTTTCTGTGCTGACACTTCTGACACTATTCATGTTTATGTCTCCCTTGATAATATTGACTAAGTTTTGCAGATACTTTAATGTTGCCTCACAAGGCTATAAAATTATATATTAATATTATATATTATTACTATATATTTTGACAATATACCATAGTCATGCAGTACATAGAGGATTTGACAGAAATAGGACACTTTGATTTGTCATTACCTGCTTGGACTGATTCAAAGTGCAAGACCTGCTCTTTCAAGAAGCTGAATATACACTTTACATGTATGAGATAATTACAAAAGATTTTGAGTACAGTTATGAACCAAAGTAATTAATTTTAAGCAGTCAATAGGAATATTACAAATAAAGTGTATTTATAAGTTATAAATATGCTTAAATGCCAGCATACTTTGTAGGCCACTGGTGAGTGATCATTACATATTCCCACTTATTATTACATATCCCACTTCCAACACTAAAAAAATCAGTTAAGATCCATCTGTACCACAGACGTGCAGTGTAGCATACAGATACTCAAGACAGCTCAGCAGAATACTAGAAGGGCTCACCTGAAATAGGACAGAGCTTCACATGGTAACCTTCCTGGAAGCTGGAAACCCATGGAATACATTATTCTGCATGGAACCTGTCTAAAAGCTGATCAATTCCTGCTATACTTGTGAGAGTAATTTCCACTACAGCTTATGCAACTCAGAGACGTTGTTTAGCATTAGCAGATGTTGTTGCTTACCTTTGGGTCAACAGTAACCACACTTCCAGCTGCTCTTTTTCCCCCAAAATGTTATACCCAAGAAAAAAAAATATATTTTTCTCCCCAAGCTGTTATACCACTCCAACTGTAGAGATATGCCACCTTATGGTGGCATAGCCAGGATAAACCAAAATGGTTGCTACCAAGTTAGCATCCTGAAGGTCTAACACCTGATTTCATCTTGCATGTTACTCTGTCGTGCTTTAACCCCAGCCAGCAACCAGGACCACGCAGCTGCTTGCTCCATCTCCCCAGTTTGGATGGGGGAGAGAATCGGAAGGGTAAAAGTGAGAAAACTCATGGATTGAGATAAAGACAGTTTATTAAGTAAAGCAAAAGCCGTGCACAAAGCAAAGCAAAACAAGGAGTTCATTCACTACTTCCCATCAGCAGGCAGGTATTCAGCCATCTCCAGGAAAGCAGGGCTCTGTCATGGGTAACGGTTACTTGTGAAGACAAAACACCGTTAACTCCAAATGTCCCCCGCTTCCTTCTTCTTCCCCCAGCTCTGTATACTGAGCATGACGTCCCATGGTACAGAATATCCCTTTGGTCAGTTGGGGTCAGCTGTTTCGGCTGTGTCTTCTCCCAACTTCTTGTGCCCCTCAGCCTGCTCGCTGGGGCGGTGTGAGAGGCAGAAAAGGCCTCGAGAGCTCAGCAACAACGAAAAACATCAGTGCGTTGTCAACACTATTTTCATCCCAAATCCAAAACATAGCACTATACCAGCTGCTAGTGACAAAGTAACTCTATCCCAGTTGAAACCATGATATACTCTCACCAAAATTTTCACTGTTGCAACAGAAAGAGATTTGAATATTTTATTAATTTTACCATGGAAATCTGCTGACAGAGTGAAAAATGGTTTAGAGCTAAAATTGTGTTTGCTTCCAAGTGATGATGTTTTCGCTCCTATGCTTAAAACCATCAGCTGTTACCACAGGAAGAAGGTAATTTTGTCAGTAAAGTTCATTTCATTTAATGAATTTTTAAAAAAACAACACACAAACCAAACCGTAATATCTCAAACCAAACCAAAAAACACTCTGCAGGTAAAAGTTGTTACTCTTTTAAAGAAAGATGGCTGTTACAGATACTTTGATGCTTCACTTCACTACAAAGTGAAGGCAAAGCATGAAGGGAACTTCACAAGCAAAATAAGTTTAAAGGGATACTTCAGGAATAGTCTATACCATATTACTGTACACTAATAATGAACTCCAAGATTACGTAATTCACAACAGTGAAATTAAGAGTCAGGGTTATACGATAAGATTTTATCCACTAAAATACAAGATACAGAAGAATCAAGAAAACATCATCTCTCTGACATAACCACTCAAGCAAAATCCTGTACAGAGATTCAACTCATTCTGGCAGGTGTCCTTAAGACAGTTTACTTCTGCTGTTTGGTAAGGCGAGTTATTTTAAAAATGTCAGAAATGTACGTTGCTGATAGAAGCTACATCTCTGCCAATAAATTCTGCTTTCTTCTGCCCTACGAATGAAGCTACTTTAATGTGGACTAACCCCCGCTGACCCAACTCCAGCATGCCTTTTCACACTACAACCATTCCATCTTACTTACAGACTTTGGCATTTCCTCTGTTCCCTGAAAGATTCACTTGTGTCTGGAAGGTAATCAACAGTCACACTGATCCAAAACTTCCTGCAACTGAACTTGAAAAGTAGGTGTAAATTTGAAATACCTGATTTGTACTTAGTGATAATTATCTTTTCACTCTTTAAAAAAATCCAGGCATTTAAAGGTGTTACAGAACATGTAGATATGACTTCATAACATACGGTAAATATTTGGCAATACTTAAATGCAAGTAGTACATATATAAGATGCAGAATAATTCCGAGCATTTCTCATTAAATAGTTTCTAAGTTCTGATTACCTGGAGGAAAAGAAATTTTCCTGTGATAAAATGTTGTATCAAATAAAAAATATTCCTAAGGATCCAGAAAAACTACAGTTTTTTCCTGACTATTAATAATACTATATATATAGTGAACTGCTCACTGGAATTAAGACCACGGCTATTGCTATTTACTCTTTTGCAAGATAGTATATTTCACTTGTCACAGTTCCATTCCAGTCACAGAAACACACACTAGCAATTGGATCTTTTCTTTCAAAATGAACAGAGACACAGGAAAATTAGCTTTTCCGTGTAACACTCGAACTAATCAACTCAAAACAGGCAATCAGTGCACTGGAAGCTGCCAATCTGAATGAGGTCTCCTCTAGGGACAGTTACTATCTTATGCCTATTCATGAACCAAATGAAATGAAATCTTGGGGAAGTCCTTCATGATCTCACAGCTCTAAGTACCATTAGCAAACAAATTCAAGCATTTCTTTGAATCTGATGATTGAACTACCCTCATAATCAGTAGATGTTTTCTCCATTCCAGTCACAAGACGTTATCACTCCAAAGCCAAACAATTCTTCTGCCCATGAGTTATCACCTTCAGCCTTCTCAAGCAACTATGGTCCACTATCAAATGTGTTTGCTATATTAATTTAATATTAAGTTACACCCTGCTTTGATGACATGCACTAATGTGTAATAGTTGTCAAACTGGATCTGTTAAGTAGGTTACTAGGTGCAGTTGTCATCAGTTCCTTGATGGATTGTCTTGTTAAGGAAGCCATTATAAAATCACTTATGATGGGGAATACAAATGATATTCACACAGAAAAGCCAAATTTTGGTCCCATTAGAGTAAATGGCATAGGATTTTTGCTGAGTGCATTCATATTTGTAATAAAAAATAAGGTCTAGAAGGTTACTTGATCCAATGAAAACATTAAGTGAGGGAAAAGCAAATGAAAAATTAGCTTGAATATCTTTGGGTCTGAGACACAGGATATCTTCTAAGACTAGCCAGGCAGTCCCTATTTCTAGGGACTTAATAACTTGACAAATTGTCCCCTAAATCAGTTCCCTTGAATCACTCCATCATTTGTCAAGACTAGCCAAAAAACCTAAAGCAAGTAAGAAATGATATGCAAAACCAGCAAAATTATGGAGAAGAAAGTCTTACTGCTTGCCAGTTAGGTTGATTTCTTATTGTTACACCATCAAGTACAATTTTAACAATCTATGCTCAGATATGAAGAGCTTAATGAATGTGGCCAATAAACTATGTAATTTTCAGGGCAAACTCTCACTGAACTCATAAAATTGGCCCTTGAAAATCACATCATATCAGACTGTAGTCTCTTACATGTTTCTGAGTTCTACAGAAAAACAGAAAATATGTGTTCTGGGGCTTCTCGCTTAAAATGCTTTGGCTTTTACTGCAAAACTGTGTTAATTAACCATCTTATTAATTTTGGACCTTTTGAAGTGAATCACTGTGTTACATTGTCCCAAATTAATAAATGTTAAAATCCCTTTCCCATAACTCAGCTATATCATAGGAAATAAATATTTTCTGATTAAATAAATATATTCTGATAGTCCCCAAAGACTTAAAATGGGTTGCCTGAAAAAGGAGACAGAAAGAACTAAGCTAAGGCTCTGTTTCACACAAGAAACACTGTATATTGGATTGAATCAAAACCTATAAAGTTTCTCCTCTTTCCCTTCTTGAAAAATCATCAATTCATGAAGAATCAATTGTTCATTGACTGCTGAGACAGTCTTTCCTTTGGGAAAGGAAAAAAGCAAAGAAAACAAAGTCCTGAGTTGCAAAATTAGTGCTCTGACTTCACAGGAACACTTGTTCCTGGCATGGAGCTGGCAGATTCTCCCTCGGTTAGTGTTTCAAGATCTGAGAACCATGACACCTCTCCTGGTATTTCCCTATTACCAAGCAGAATTTACCCACAGTAGAGAAACCAGCCCCTGTGTTTTCAGTTACGTTAGCACTCATTACAGAGTCCTCTCCGTTCTACCAATGAACAATGTCATGTATTTATCTTTATAGCTACCTATTTGTATAATGTACATACATTTTGTATTCTTCCCATATTGTCAAACTAATACTTGTCTGGATTTAGCTTTGCATTTTAATTTAATATGAAATTACATGTAATTACTTTCTGTAATAAATTTTAATTTGGAGTACTGATGAAGATGAAGGCCTCTGGCAAGATCTGGCTCTTAAAGCTGGCCTGAGCACCTTTCAAAAGCTATCTTGTGAGTTGGCATAGTTGGGCCCACTTTCAAACAGAACTCATATTACTTACACAGCTTTTCCACCGCTGTTTCGAAGTCTTTGTCTTTGAAACCAAGTTGCAATGTCGTCAGTAAATCTGGGGTGGGTTTCTTCTCGTGCTTCATGTTCTCTTCTTCATTCAAGAATTTTAAATCTCATTGTTACATACAAGGCAAAAGCTTTGGTGAAACAGTATCTCCTGGCTTAATCAGTACACGCATTCTTTCCTTCTATCTATCCGTTTTTATCTGTCTAGCTGATCTAACAGCATTAACCATATTTAAAAGACTTATTTTAAAATATTTTATTTATTTTTTGCAATTGATAAAATAAATAATACAGGATAATATGCTATATGACAAGAACAATTAATAAATCAAAATGAAAGAAAGTCTCTTCTTTCTCTGATTAATTTAAAAATTCCCATTACCTGGGACTGGATTTACAATGTGAATATGAACTCCTCTATCAGGTCTTCACGTTATTGACAAAGAAAGTCAAAGCAGTACACATGCTGCTACAATATCTAACTGATCACGGGACAATATAGGCTATCCAGAAATAAAGGGATTGATTAGGTTATCAAGTAATCTCCGATTTAAGCAACAGAGATTACTTACTCTGTACTAAGTACTGCCTACTTACCAAAGTGATGGACATTGCATAAAAATACAAAAGGATTTTTATTGAGAGATTCAATTGCACGTCTGTAGCTGTCACTGAAATCTGTGACAAAACTTACCCTGTTGACAGTGGGGATTTTTTTCTTCTTCTTATATTATTCTTTAAGAAATGAGATATTCTGAGAGGGAGGATACTCACCAATGTTTTCCTTCCTGAATGTTCACAGTTCAATAATAATTTAAACTCTTAAACTACTCAGTAGTAGAAGTATGATACTAAAGAAATATCAAATTTTAAAACAAACAAACAAAACCACCCACCACCTTTTTGCTGCTTCTCTTGACAGAAGTCAACAGAGTAATCAAAAGCCCTAAACACTGTCATCTCACTTTGGTACACGCTGAAAAACTTGCAAGGGGGTGGGAATTGCCTGGTTTGCGCCCTGTGTACCCAGCAGTGTTCAGCAGCACACTGATTTCTTTGCAGTCTGTCTTTTCAAGGACTATAAACACGGAGCAGTTACATTTCATAGAATCATAGAATTGTCTAGGTTGGAAGGGACCTTTCCAATCATTAAGTCCAACCATCAACCTAATTCTGACAGAAACCATCGCTAAACCATGTCCCTAAGCACTATGTCTATCCATCTTTTAAATACCTCCACAGATGGTGACACAACCATTTCCCTGGGCAGCCTGTTCCAATGCTTGACAACCCTTCTGGTGAAGAAATTGTTCCTAATATCCAATCTAAACATCCCCCTGTGCAACTGGAGGCCATTTCCTCTTTTCCTATCGCCTGTTACTCGGGAGAAGAGACCGACCCCCACCTCCCTACAGCCTCCTTTCAGGTAGTTGTAGAGAGCGATAAGGTCTCCCCTCAGTCTCCCTTTCTCCAGGCTGAACAACCCCAGCTCCCTCAGCCGCTCCTCCTAAGACTTGTTCTCCAGACCCCTCACCAGCTTCATTGCCCTCTTCAGACATGATCCAGCACCTCAATGTCTTTTTTTGTAGTGAGTGGCCCAAAACTGAACACAGTACTCAAGGTGAGGCCTCACCAGTGCCGAGTACAGGGGGATGATCACTTCCCTAGTCTTGCTGGCCACACTGTTCCTGACACAGGCCAGGATGCTGTTGGCCTTGATTTCCCAGTGATTCTTTTTCTGAAATAGTTGTCTTGACGCCCTCATAGCTCTCCGGTGAAAAATTTTCTTGAGTCTTTTTCCTCCTCTGGACGAGTCTACCATGGCCTTGACCTCGGATGACAGCACCTGGGAGGGCCGCGCTCTCTCCAGCAACCCTGGCCACCCCAGCCAGGGACCTGCTGTGTTCCTCCAGGGCACTGCCCGCTCCGCAGTCTCCCGCTTCTCCCCACCTGCAGTTGCCCACCCCGGCAGCCATTAAGCCCTTGCCTGCTTGGCGCATGCTGGGTTTGCTGTGGGAGTGCCAGCGCCCAGCGAGATACCCTCTGCTTTCTCGCACCTCAAGGAAAAAGGCAGGTTTCTCCTCCCATCCCCTGCACACTGCTCCGTGGGACACCACTCTTCCCGGCCATTCCTTACCACAAGCTCGACCTTAAACGTGGAGCGGACTAACAAAGCTCTTACCTCCTCCGCTGGAAACTGCTGTTCCTACAGGTCAGGGGCGGGAGAGGGGGGATAGCGACGCGAACACGCCGCGCTTACCCTGGGTTTGAACGTTTAGTCAAACCAGTCCTTTCCCGGAGAGGCTGCCACCCTTCCCTTCACCAGCGGAGGGCCGCCGCGGTTCCCTGGGAGCGGGCTGGCGCGGGGACGGCGGGCCTTCAGGGAGCGCTTCCCCGCCCGAGGAGAAGGCCCGGCCCGGCTGCGGAACCCACCCCCTGCCGGCAGCTTTCAGCCCCACTCCCGCCGCCCCCCTTCCCCATCCCCTTCGCGCGGTGTTCGCCGTGAGGGGAGGGCGGCAAGGCCCAGCCCGCCGGCCGCGCTGAGGCGGGCAGAGGGGCCACTGGAGCCCCCGGGCCACCCCGCTGGCGGCGGCAGGGTCGGCTGTCGTGACTTCTAGCGAGATGGGGTTGTTCAGCCTGGAGAACAGCAGGCTGAGGGGAGACCTCATCGCTCTCTACAACTACCTGAAAGGAGGTCGTAGCGAGGTGGGGGTCTGTCTCTTCTCCCAAGTCACAGGCGACAGGACAAGGAGAAACTGCCTAAAGTTGTGCCAGGGGAGGTTTAGGATGGATATTAGGAACAAGTTCTGCACTGCAAGGGTTGTCAAGCATTGGAACAGGCTGCCCAGGGAAGTGGTTGTGTCACCATCCCTGGAGGTATTTAAAAGACATGTAGATGTGGTGCTGAGGGACATGGTTTTGTCAGAATTAGGTTGATGGTTGGACTAAATGATCCGAAAGGTCCCTTCCAACCGAGGCAATTCTATGATTCTATGAAGTTCAGCCCATGGAAATACCTGTCTCCCAGAGCGAGGGGGGAAATAAGCTCTGAGGGAAGAAAAATGAATCCAGAAATATAAAATGGAGGTTGTTTCATCCTTCAGGCATGGGGATAGCTTTCTGTGGTCTTCATGAAAGCTGTTAAGATTTTTGAAGGAAATACTGTGTTTGATAAACAAGGGTGAGGGAGTGGACAACCCTGTGACTTTTCAGTAAATGCTGAGCTTTTAATACAGTACAAACATTTTAAAAAGCACCACCTTTTGCATACTCAAAACTACAGACCAAAACGAGAGGTGGGAGGCGTGGATCTTAAATAACCAGTTTTCCTTTTAGGGCTTTCTTAAACCAACATGTTTTGGAAAGTAAGCTTTTCTGTGGATGATCTGGTTTTATTTTTGTATATGGTAGAGTTCTAGTCACATTTTAACAAAGAAAGAAGAAAAGTGAGTATGAAGGTAAAATAAATTTGTTGGCTAGAAATATTCCCTGAAGACGGATACTGAGATGGATGGTGGCGGGCAATGTCTTTAGCCAGAAGGGATAAGCATAGGTAATTAGCAATGAGAAGTACTGATTCAGCATGCACACCATCTCATTAGCATTTTGGATGATTTTCTACATTTAATTTTCTAATGTTTTGTTGCGGAGATGTTTACGTGTAGTAGAAAGTCTTGTGTCTTTCCTCACATAAACCCTTGTTCTCTTTTTCTCCCTCTGGTTTGTGTAGGTATCATCAATGTCAGGGCTGTTCTCCCTTTGCTGAAAATGTGTAATCTCACTAGCAATAATGGAAATCAAGTTTATGCATCAAAAAGAGAAAAGATCATTAGTAATTTATTCACTGCCTGTGATTAATCCTGCTGAAGCAGAAACATGGATAGCTTTTTCTTTTAACCGGCGGGTGTATCTTTTGTACTGCTTCAGAGATAATGGAAAGTATGTTCTATTTTATGAGGATCAGAATCATAGTATTTAGACATCTAAAAGTCCCTTTAGGTCATGCTTTTTGTGCCACTGGTAATGCAGGTTTGTTCGTTTCTAGGTACTTTTCCCGGTCTAGTGCTTAAGTCTTCTGGGAACTGTTCTTGATTTTCAGTTTAAGTGGGTTTTGTTCTTGCTTCTTAGCTGTATTGCTGGTTTTAGCAATAATTTTCATTTAAGTAGTTCTTTTCCTCCCTCTACTGAGAAATGTGTATCCCATTTGTCTTTTCAAGAAATCAAGATTTTATTCTGCAAATCTTTCTGTCAGTTTGAATCCTTTCTTCTGCTTTTTGGAAAAGGTGCACTCCTGCTCCGATTAGTTTGTGTGATACAAGCCTCAGTCACCAAAAGTGGCCACAGGCAGAAAGAGCAACGTGTCCAGCTCTTTGTCCTGAGTCAGATTTGGTGAAAATGTGTTATAGGATTTTGTATTCCTTTAGCCATGTTACTCTCCTTGGTTTTTGCTTGTGTTCTTCAGTGCCAGCTTGTTCGCTGCTAAAAGGTTCATAGGAGTGGTTTGAAAAGACGCAACTTCAAGTCGTGTGCCCAGCCAAACTGGTTTAATTGTATGTGTAGTCATGGTGGGTGACCATGGGAATGATCTGCTTGCAGTTATGAATGACCTTTAAAAACGAGGTCTTTTATCTCACCTTGTATCACCTTCTAACAGTTACAAGTATAGGAGGCATTAGAACAACATAGCTATGTAGCACATTTATACTGTAAAATAGAAGACTGTGGCTTTTTTGGGTGCGCTTCTTTACAAGATGTGCATATATTTCACTACAACAAAGAACTTAAAAGTTTTGGAGGAAGAGATCCTCCTCTTCTGGTGAAGAGCATTTGCCCTCAGGAGATAAAGGCTGTACAAGTTGCACAGTACAGTGCAAAGTCAGGTACTTAAGTTCTACTAGTGGCTTTTCTGTTTGTGGCATAGTGTAGTAAAGCCAGGCTCATTACAGTAATATAAATCAAGCAGTATTTTTGATTGCCCCCAGTCTTTTCTGGGTCCCACAGTTACGGATGCTCAGTGAGATTGAAAACAACTGAAACTATGATTCAAGGGAAAACAAGGCTGAACATCAAAGGCAAACAAAACTGAAAAAAGAAAGGAAGAAACTAAGCACACAGAAGGCAGCTGTCTTTTAGAATTAATTACAATGGACTAGAACTCATTTCTTACAAGCCACTTGAAAGCTGTTTGATCATTATAAAAATATTTATAGGCCAAGTTGACTTCCTTTGCTTATTCCTGGGAGACTGTAGATGGTGTATTCTTTAAGCCACTTTGCCTGCCTGCTAGAAACCTCATTATGTTTTGCATGTTTTCTAGTTTCTCTAGTAAAGGACCTACACCTGATCAAGAGCCTGTTTCTGCAAGTACTACCAAGTAATTGAAACAGAGTATTAACAGCAATGTACTGTTTCTGACTTAATTTCTTAGCAGGATGGAAGCATTGTAGATTATTATTTTTCTACTTTCGGGCAGAGTTGCTAGGTGTTGCAGCACGTGCTTTCATCAAATTCAGACAGACTAGATGCTGTTAAGTATCATTTTATGGTATGTGATACTCACTGTGGCATTCATTCTGGATGCAAAAAAATTGCCACTGCATGAAAGTATTAAGTATATTTGCATACATTAAATGTATTCAACTAAGTAAGTCAAGGTGGATAAAACTAGATTCCTAACTCCATAATCTCTGCAGTCTTAAGCACTTGTCAGTCTTATTGACTCGGAGATTTGTGGATGGTCTTCTCCTACTAAGAGCACAGCTTTTTAAATCTCAATCTTAGTTTTTCTGTTGATTTCAGTTGAACCTGGTTTTTATGGCAGACTTTTAGTGGCCAGATTTATTCCACCTGTCTTTGGTCACTTAGAGGAGATACATCAGCAGGGAGCATAGTTGTTCAAGGTCCCTAAAGAAATTGTTATCTCTGTATGGCAATTAATATCTTAGCTGTTGTAAAATTGCTCTGGGGAAGTACCTTTCTGGCTCTGGTAGCTACAGAGCAAGCCTATGCGGCATAGGCTTCTGACTTAGATACTACAGCGAGATTTGAAAAATGGTATGAAATGCTTAAATATTCTTTTCCTTGAAATGTCTTGGTACATGCATCTGCCTCAATTTAGGCCTACTTGCCTCTTGATTTTTGATATTTAAAGAACTTGAAGTATCATAGTCCTATGTAAATGTCTCATGCTTTTAGGTTGTTTAATTAAGGACTAAGAATTATGGCTACAACACCTAAAATTGCTGGAAGGAAGCTAGTTTATTGCCAAAATTATTGCCCAGCTGTCTGGCATTTTTACTAAATTTCTGCTTTTCTTCCATAATTGTTTGGTTTCTGTTCCAAACCTCCTCCTCCTTATTTAACTTTGCCTTATGAACAAAACATCATTAGTATACCTCACATCAATTATACATGAGGCTAATGAAGCATGAGACACTACTTAGACTGCTGTTCAAGTTGTAACGTAAAGGCGGGGTGAGAAGTTAATTTATTTTTTACAAGATGATCCCCTTCAGTAAGAGTTAGCATGAAGTAAGGAAAGAGTAGGTAGGTAGGAATTACAGAACCATTTCATAACTTCCTAGAGAAAAAATACACGTAGCATCTGTGCAGTGAGTTAGAACTCCAGGTGAAAGTATTAGGAAAGGGAAATATTCTGTGCCGGGCTCATCATTGCCAGTCATGTTTCTAAAGTTGAGTCATTGTCACTCCAGACACGGGTTGTGGTCATCTTTGAGAAAATAAGCAAATACTAGTCATGCTTACCATGTAGGTTGGTGCTATCTAAGAAAACTGTCTTTCCACGGTGAAGTATCATATGCAATTATTGTCATGAACCCTCCTCTATAGCAATATGGAGCAAGGCAATGAGTCAGTTGAATCCCAGAGCCATAGCAGTCTATTAAAGCATGGTTTGAAATACGCAACTGTTGCAGTCATCATAATGTATACTTCATTTGTACTTTAAAATTACTCTAAGGATTAACTAGCTTTATTGTCTTTTATTGTTAGCATATGGTTTTGTTAATCAAGGTTGTAACACAACTGCATGTCTACTTAATGTATTTTAGAATTAAGTTTATTTTGTACTTGACTGTACTTTTTGAAGAGAAACAGACAATCTCATAAAGGCAAATGTGGTTCTTTGCAGCACTTTCTTTCTGTCTATATTTAGCACTTCCAGTATTAGGAAATGTGTGACTTCTTGCACATAACAAAATATGTCACAAAGGCCGGACATCAATATGTGGGAGCGATCTCATCAATCTTTCAGGAAAAACAGCTGGTTCATATTAATCCACAAGGATAAATCACTCTCAGACCATTAAAAAATTGATCAGTCTACAAAAGGAAGCCCCAGTTTTCATCTTAGTTGATGATAAAGCTTTTTTAGTAAATTCTAATTATTTCATAGAGAGACTTGGAAGACCAATACCAAAATAATGAGTTATTCATAAATTGGATATGTTAAATGTATTGTGTCAGCCAGCATTTAAAGTAAATGACTTATTTTATATACAGAACATGTTGTAACAGTCTCCTCCTCCAGCTAAGAAATCCATTAAACTCCTTGGTGTATAGTCAATTGGATCACTTGCTTGCTGAGACATTCATATTCCTAATAAAGAGTAATTGGACAATGCAATAGGATATAAATGTAAAAAGAATTCTTATTTTTATACCATCAGATTAATTTATTAAAATGGTTTTACAGACATGCAATTTCTAAAAGCATTATTTAACTTTAAAAGCTTCAAGCATGCCTGTAATTACTATAAAAAGACCCCTCAGCTACATCTGTAATGCAGATGCTGTAATGAAAAGAGGAAACAATGAGTGAAGTATTGGAGAGAGAGGCTGAAAGCCATATCCAGTAAGGGCTTTTGGAATAAAAAAAAAAAAAAAAGAATACTTGGAAACCATTAGAATCAAGACTCAAAAAATAGTGTAGGAGTGAGAAGGAAAGTGGTTGAGAAGGACAGTGGGAACTGTGCACTCAGGGAGCACACAAGTTTACTTCCATGTTTTACATAAAGTAAAGCTGGTAATTTGGAACTGAATGATGACAGAACACTTTTGCTTTAAGCAATCATCGTATGTCCTGAGGAGAACCACGGTCTCAAAGGTCTGTGTTTATCTTTCCTTATTTAACGTCTACCTTAACACAATACCTCATGTATTGTCATTGATTTATGAGACCTTGTGTGTAAATGACAGAATTAAGATAAACAGATAAGAGATAATTATAAACAGATGTGTGTCACATGGAGATTTGCACCCATGGTGGTTTGCACAGACCTAAATAAATTCATTTAAAACTGGTTTTAATTACACCGGTATGACTGCTGTGTGCTGATAGGGCATCAGTTAGGCCTCAGTTTCTGTGTTTTGACATAGCCAAGGGGCTTTTAGTGTATATGATCTACTTACATATTATGCAATGTATAGGTGTGTTAACATACATTATCGACTGATTAAGGTAGTGAGGCAAGTCAAAAATTCAAAACAAAATCACAAGAGCCAGATTATCTTCTAATTTACACTTACATAATTGAAATTGTTTGATGTAATTTAGGACTCACACTGCTGTCTGGAAAAAAATTGGCCAGCAAACTGATTTTGTGAGAAATAATATATTTTTAACAATAGAGCAATACTAAGGAGAAATTATTAAGCAAAAAACCAGAGGATTGATATCAGGTTATGTCTCATAATTACAGAAACTAGCTTGTTAGATGTGCAATCTTAGGGAAAGTTAATTATCTTCTATCTCCATTTTTGTAACAAATAGAACTGTCTCTAGCTTTGATACTATTTTTTTTAGTTTTAAGTAAGTGTTACAAGGATTCGTATAGATGAAGGTATAGGTAAAGATAGTGTAATTTTAATGATCTAAATTGTATCTTTACTTGCATTTCCACTCTTTCGTTTAGACTTCCAGTTTCTTAAGTCACAGCATAATCCATATGAATTGTCTCAGATTCCACACCATAACTTAGAAAGGACAGAAACTTTTACTCCCTTTCATGAAAAAGAAGCAGACTCCACATCAGGACTGGATGGGGAGGCGGTCAGTCTCTCCCAAATAACAGGCGATAGGAGAAGACGAAACAGCCTCAGGTTGCGCCAGGGGAGGTTTAGACTGGATATTAGGAAAAAATTTTACACTGAAAGGGTTACCAAGCATTGGAACAGGCTGCCCAGGGAAGCAGTGGAATCGCCATCCCTGGAGGTATTTAAAAGGCGGGTAGATGTAGTGCTTAGGGACATGGTTTAGTGATGGTTTTTGTCAGAGTTAGGTTGATGGTTGGACTTGATGATCTGAAAGGTCCCTTCCAACCTAGACAATTCTATGATTCTGTGTAATGCCAGCTAGTTCACCTTTTCTCTGAGGAATACGTTTTTACAGGGGATGCCAATCCTAAATGGTAATTTTGCTGATAGTTGTTTATATTTTGCTCTACTCCACTGTGATGTGAAATAGAGTTGTAATTTCAGCAATAGAAACTGACTAAACAAGCACTGCCTGACTGAAAAAGCAAATGTCAGCTGCTTTACACTGGACTTGGCTGTTTATAAACACAATCCAGCTCTGCTCTAGATCACATTTGCAGTAACTTCCCTTTTCAGAATGCATTTCTTCAGAGCACAGCATCAAGCATCTGCACAGTAGATTGCTGAACTAATGCACAAACTTTATACTGAAAGCTGAAAAAGTTATTACAAAGTGATACTTATTTTTAGCACTTACCACCAGGAATTTTAAACTTTAACTTATTTTCAAAAACATTTACTTAAATACCTTTTGCAGTCCACCGGTAAGCTGTGATTATTCTATCTCTCTGTCCAGGCCATTTACTTTACTTCTGGCAGTTGATTGAACACAGAAGCACTGCTCAGGAAAGGATGTTAAAAGGGATTTTTTTGTTGCAGTCAGTATGGCCTTTAGGGACGATGAAGCCTAACTGCAGGGCCTGTCTAGGCGTTAGCTCTAAGCCCTAAAGAACCATGGAATGAATCTTGGATTTTGCTTAACTAAATCACAGAATCATAGAATGGTTTGGGTTGGAAGGGACCTTAAAGATCATCTAGTTCCAACCCCCTTCCATGGGCAGGGACACCTCCCACTAGACCAGGCTGTTCAAAAGTCTTTGTCTATGCTGCTAAATAAGAAAGGGGCTGGGACACTTGCTCAAGGGCCATGGGTCAAGCAAGCAGGATCCCTGATTCTCCACGCTGCTTAATAAACATCTCATTTCTGGGCTCTGCTTTGGACAGCACCAGTTGGCTCTTTCTGCGCAGTTATGTGGCTTTAGTTTGGCAGACAGTTCATTCCAGGAAGAGGGTCCAAAAGGGAGAGTTGGTAGCACTGCACGAGGTTTGGCTTCTCCCAGCAACACACTGTCCCAACAGGCTTTATCTCCTCAAACACTCCTAGATAACCTCACATTACATGCAACGCAAGATTCAGTGTCATTTTAAAACAACAGCTGCAGATTGGTCTGCAACTGATCTGTAGTAGGTAGTTCAGAAACTGACCCAAAATCTCCTCCTAAAGCAATAAATGTACATGGTACCCAAAAGAACTCCAGAGAGGGATCCAGCCTTGGTGGAGGTGCAAATAGTCTGCTAGACAAAAAGGAAACACAAACCAATGTGAAGACACGTAGACTGAGAGACACTGATGAGGTTGGTTAGATATTGCTTCATTTTTTATGTCTAATTGGAGTAATTGACTTAACTTTTAAATTTTAATTGACTAAGCTGATGTTACTTTCAAATTAAAGATTTGCATAATGTAAGAGTTATTTCAGATATCTTGGCAAACTTCGTGGAATGAAAATCTTGAGAGTACTGGTCTAGTGCTGAAGTGCGAACAACTTGAACACGGGTCAGGAGCACTCCAAGAGTTTCTCCTCCATGGAAGCATTTGGTTTGGAAGTGCTCCTTTGAGCAAAGAGTCTCCTGTTGACAAGTGTAATCTACAACTTCCATGGCATGCTAGGGGCTTGGAAGCTGGACTGAAACCGTAACACTCTATCAAACAATGAGTGTGTTGATAAAATTCATGGTGTACTCCCTTGCTGGTAAGAAGTTAAATTCCCTTAAAGAACAGGATGGTGGGGGCGGAGGATATGTTGTGGAACCTACATACCACAAGCTTCAGCTACTGTACAACTATGTCAATTCAGATTGCCTTGTGGCTGACTGGCTGACTGTACATTTAATTATTGCTGGGCCAAAATGCAACGGTAGTGTTCAGTCAAAGGTAAGCTCAGGGGTACAATGACTGGAAGGCTTCTGGAAATTCATGGAATCATAGAATTCTTTTGGTTGGAAGTGTCATTCCAGGTAAGTCATGAGAGATGAATGAAGTACATGAAGTACAACTACCTTATTAATTGTTTCACAGAATCATAGAATGCTTTGGGTTGGAAAGGACCTTAAAGATCATCTAGTTTGTTTTACTGTAGTCTGAACTCTGCATGGAGCACTTCTGGATAGAGTTTCCACAGCCAGCATTCTCTGTACAGTGGCCGTAGAGGCCATAGAAACACCTACAACTAAATGTTTTGTCTTCTAGAAATAAAAATCTGTTTCTGTGGGAAATCTGAAGATCACAGATGCAGGTAGTTTGGGGAAAGTGTATGTGGAGGCAAAGCTGTTTTTCATATGGGAATCTGAACACTTTGGTGAGAATCTAACAGATCCTTATCTGGATGGGGAAAAAAATTACATAATAGCAGGAGTCTACTCTCCCTTTATTGAGGTTATATACTGTATAAAAATACTATAATTATTAATAAAAAGTGGGAAGCATAATGCTGTGTGTTCATATGAGGTACTGGTGAGAACTGAAAAGATTAAAGTTTCTTGGTGGAATTATTTTTTTTTTTTTTTGTTCAGATGGAAGTATTTTAAGTAGATACTTGACTAATACATATCTGCTTAAATAACGGAAGTGGAAAAACTACTTAACTGTCTCTTGTTAAATGATGCACCAAAATCACAACTGTCTCCACTCAGCTTAAGGAACTGCCATTTTGGCACTTCAGGTGCTGACATCTCGCACAGCATAAAGGAATTTTTCCAAATACTCAGAAATTAATCCTGCCCACCAGAAAAATCTATTCCAGGCATCACAGGCTGAAGAACTGAAGAACTTTTTCTGCTTGACAGTTGTCCAGGTTCCTATAAAGCAAGTCCTAGCTGTGATGCAGAAGCAGTACTACATTTTAAGAAATGGCTTCATTCCTGCTATGCCACTTGTTGAATTTCCGGAACACAAAATTTCCAATCCATAAACTCAATTTTCACCGCTTTTGTGAAAGCAAATGTGGTGTGGGGATGCTAAACAGGGGCTTTGGGTGAACAAATCAAGATACTAAAAAAATTCCTGCAAGTAAAATGCGTGTTCTCTATGGCAGGGTTTTCCTGCGCATGTGGAGCAGTACTCTGGGAACAGTGAGCTGACTTAGCAATAATTAATATTAACAAATATTAAGCTAGTTGTAATCCAGAGGGACAGTCGAACAACATGTGCCCTGTGACTACAGACTGGAAAACTTCATTTTGCAGTAGTTAGAAAAGCATGCAGAGGCTCTCTCCTTCTCTCCCTCCACCCTTTCCTTCTCTCACTCTCACATTCTTGATGTGTGAGCATGTGAGGAGCATGCCCAGCACTGTTTAAGGTCCATTTTAATCACAGAAAAAAACACCCTGTCTTTGAAGAAAAATAGTACAGGGTCAAATTCTGCTAGTTAACAGACAATCTTCAAGAAGCAGAGTCAACCACCCCTGAGCACCCGCATTCTAACACTGCTTCACCCTAGAAGCTGCAGGGAAGACTCAGCACCACATGGCTGAGGAATTTTTAAGAGTGGAGGACTTCTTCACAACTCAGTCCAAGAGGAGAAGTTTCTTCGAAGGGGGGGACCTTCTATAGGCATTTTCTCATAATCCTTTCTGCTTTGCATCCTGCACAGGCGGTACGCAGTAACTGGGGCAACCAAATGAGCTCAAGTCTGTTTTATGTTGTGTATTGTTTGGCAAAATGGGCGTGTAGAGAGGGAGGACCAGCTATGGATGCTGCCGCAGGACCTCTCCAGGGCAGGCAAGGGCGTAGTCGCTTTGCACCACATTTTTTGTGGACACACATACAGTAGTGAGGGAAGAATGAGGGAGCGGGGAGAGCAGAAGCTGTGTGCGCCCTTAGAGATATTACTGACATTATCCACTGTGCAGCTCTGAATGAAAGCTGAAGTATAGGTGTTAAGTGCAGGACAGATGATGAGAGCGTGTGTTATGTGAACAACGCGTCAGTCTTCTCATACAATCAGGATGCAGGTAAGACTTTGAAATGTGGCGGGGAGAGAACCTAAACCCTCCCTAGCACACTTCCCAGCTTTCTCGCTGAGGCTTCACTCTTCAACCTACCTGCTGAAATGAATAATTTTATTTAATGTTAATATTTAAGTGTCATCATTAAGTGCTCGCATTAGGTAATCTCTCCCTGAGAGCTGTTTCAGGCTCTCTACCGGTTCCACAAGACAACACCACCGCCTTACTTTGGCTTTAAATTCACAGGGATGAAAGTAGCAGGAAAAATGTGTAGTGTCATCACTTAACCAATCACACCACCAAATTCCCCAGGCAGACATTGCAATTGCCTGTTTACAAAGATATCTTTATTGATCCTTTTTTGTTGAAGCATTATCACTTGTGCAGATATGGAACAACAACATTAATGTATAATACCAATGTATAATAAGAGTGCATTAGCCCCTGAAGATACAAAGCCTAACATTTTAGTGCATTCAAAAACATTTAGCAGCAGTGATTACTTTTTAAAAACTCAGGAGTTTCATAGTAACATGGAATAGTGACCTAATTAATTCACAGTTACTGAGAAAATTATTATCGAGTGGTTTTATCTGTAAGAACAACAGAAGTTTCCAGATTTGTACTCATGAAGACTGACATCCTTGTTTTATTTGAATTGGATGTACCTCACCAGGTGGACAGTGTAATCTGATTCCCATTCATGGGACAGAGTTCCTCGCTGACGGAAAAGTTCAGTCAAGGTTTATCACTCAAATTGGTTTACCTGCTAACACTTCACTTTTTTTCAGTTCATACGCCTGAGGACATTTCTCCAACAGACATTTCACCAGAAAAAGCTAATTTCAAATAAATACGTTGCTGTTTAAAAACTCTTCCCCATCTTACTAGATCACAGGCTCATTTTCCTTAGAAATTATCTTTTCTAAATGTAAATGTTTAAAATTGCTAAGATGCATTCCAAGAAAAATTAATGCTAAAGAAGCAACGTGACTCTCGTGTCTCACGTACTGACTCTCAGATGTCTCATGTATTTCTGGCGTCTCAAACACTAATCCACCTTACCATCAGTAGGAGCATTTATGACAAAACCATTGTTCAGAATTAAGCAGTATTTCCATCCAGATTTTATTTTTCTGTTATACAAGGAAAGTGTGTGTCTATCGATGATGCATTTTTGCAAACCATTCACTTCCTAACTTTGGCTTTTAAAAATTAAGGCATTACTGGAACAAAAAGAAAGCACAGTCTCTGATGGTTACTTTTTGGCTACACGAGCCTCTGCAGGGATGACAATTATCTCAAGAATGTTACGTTGGCTGAACTCAGATCTCATTCTAACAGGATTGTGTCACATTGATTTTAATAGTTTTGGAGACTCCAAGGTTTGTTAATAATTCAAACTGTTTTCCTATGTTTGTTGGCTAACTGATGTTTCACTGCTACAGGAGCATACAAGAATGGAAGCAGGTTTCAATTACATTTACAATTATTTGCATGCATTTTATTTGCGTTTCGTTCAGCTTGAACCATGAAAATGTACAGTCATTCAAAATACAGGCACTAAACACCAAGTTAACCGCATTGCAGAGGAATAATTAAATTATTTCCTCTGAAGTTAGACTTTCCTGAAACAATCTTACTAATATTAATGCTTCACTAGTTGCTCTGAGTTAAAAACCTAAGCTGCAGCCCAGCACGATGAAAATAGTCCTTTCCAAGTAACTCATGAAGGACAGGATCTGCCCAGTGCTTTTATGCAATATTCATTTATATGATAGCTAGAGTTTTAAAGAACGCAAAAAATGTCTAAAGAACTTCCTCTATAAGAAGCATGAGAAAAATTTCCAGAAATACCACCAGATGTTTTTAAGTCTATGCTTAGAAATAAAAATTCTTTAAGTGCTTTTTGTTCAGTCCTTTCCTACCTGCCATTCTGGAATTGCCTGGCAGGACTTTTCTCCTTTTCCTAAGTGTCACTTAAAATTCACATAGAGTGCGTGTGCTCTGGCAGTTAAGTTTCATTTTCAGAGAACAAATCACTGCATCCCTGGATGCGATTTTCCCCACAGAAAAGCCTGGATGCATTTTTGGTTCCAAGGATGAGCAGAAATTTATGTCAGCTTCATAAAAACATAATACAGAAGACTCATCTCGCCATGTTGACATTGACTTATAAAACAAAGATACAGCAATAAAAATTGTGGGAACACTATACAAATAAAAATCACTGAAATGCTAATTAGAACAGGAATTCTTCACTTACACTGCTGTAAAAATGCATAAAGTGTAAAATAAGATAATGTGAGAGTATGCCAAATTTTATTCATATATTTAAATATAAAGTTGATTTGAGAAGCTTTATTCAATATACCAGTGAGACTGTTATTTGAATGGATTCTCCTATTTGTATTTATTGACTATCCAATTACAGTAGGTCTTTTCACTGAAGAAAGAGCAACGTCTTCTGTAAAACCGTGTGCAATCAGAATGAGATTTTTGTGTTCAAAATACAACTGCAATTTTTCCAACAGGTGCTTATACCAAACACAGAAGGAAATACTGTTTGCTTTAGTGGCATATCTGGTACGTTAAGCTTGATTGTATAGTTGGTCTTTTTTATCAAGGAAGTCTAAGCTACAAAAGCTAAATATTTCTTATCGTTTTATACTATTAAAGTAGTGGTACAAAAATAAAGTACCAACATAATTTCATTTACAAGAGGAAAAAAAGCAGCCATGTTATACTTGGCTCAAAGTCCCTATCTAGTGTGCATTCAACTAAGCTAAAAAAAACCTGACCCCAAGAACCCTCAGTTCATTAAACATGAGATTCTCTGGTTTTCTTTTATATTCTCTGTAGCATTATCTTTAAAGTATAACCCCTTTTTGAAATGCCCTTTAGCTAGTTATTTCATGACTCCTGGTTTTCAGACCATCCATTCTACATGCTCACATTACCATACAGAATTGTTATATACAAGATTCCGGCTATTTAACATATACACAAAAGCGATGGATCTCAGGCTTTAAGAATGTAACGCATCCACTATGCCCAAGAAGTCCTTGCAGGTCACAAGGAACACCAAAGCACTGGCTGGTGTTTACTGTACAGTGAACAGTATAAAAAAAAGTTTTCTTGGTAACAGATTATTAAAAAAAAAACAAACCCAAAACATCCACCAAGCACTAATACATATGAGCCTTCACAGTTGCTCCTGATACAAGTTTTAATTGTGAAATACCAATTTGAAATGTTAAGATACTTGCAGCATAAAAACGTGTTTCTTCTAAAAAACTGCTGGGTCCTTCCAAGTCAGACCCAAGCTTTCCATCCAGGAAAGAGTCTGCTCAGATTTTTCGGGTCCATGGCCTGCTGTATGAGGAGGTTCACCTGCCCTCCCACGCTGAGCACCGTTCCCTCCTCAACACCTTTCAGCTTCTCCTGAAGTCTCATCAGAACACGCTCAGCCACTTTGTTAAAACTCTGGTCATCACTGCTGGCAGAACAACAAAAGAAAAAGAGGTGCACTAGGCACGGATGCTCAACAACACGAGCAACATTCAGTAAGAAAACCGTAAAGCAAGGCAACAGAACAGCAGGCAGTAAGAAAAAAATCTCACACCTGGCTTTTCTTTTACATTCTTGTGGGTCAGCATGGAGCGAAGAGCTTATGTCAGCCTCGTCCTCCGGTCTCTGCTGCAAATACAAAGCTTTCAAGGGGTTCATGGTCCAGTCAAAAAGCGGATCATAGAGCAGCACCTACACAGTGAAAAAACAAACCCCTCTATTTAATGTAAACTGGTAATCACAGCTAGTCCAGTGCCCTAGCAGGAAGGGAAACACTCGGTTGGTTATGCTCACGCTAACCACAATATTAGGAGGTTTGGTGGTTTTTTAAAATCCAATAGAATTGGGCTAAATTGCTTAGTAGACAATCCAACAATAAAACTGCGTCCGATCATTTGCAGGTGTTTGTGTGGTTCCTACTTCACTGGGTTTTGCCGCTGAGTACCATCTCTGCTATGAGGTCAGTTTTTAATACGCTTCTAGGCACATCATTTTATTTTTAATGCATAGTGTAAGCTGCTTTTAAAAGTCAGTTTAATTCTCATCTTTGTGACTTATGCAGAGAGAATTTAATTCAATGGGCACTACTCACGCGAGGAATGTTGCACTACAGCTAGGAGCGTTTAGATACTGAAGAGGGGAAACTGCATACGCCTGAAACGAATTGTTCCCGTGCAAAATGCAAACTGGTCTTGATTTTATTGAAGATTACAGGAATTAAGAAATCCGACCAACACTACTAAATTAAAATCGAACAAAAAACCCCCTACAAGAATATTTGGTATAGTAACGCATACAAAGACAAAGACAAGAAACTGAAGACATTCTGGCAGGTTACTGTCAGAAAGAATGAAAAAATGCTTACCTCTACAATAGTCAGCAAAGCTTCTTGAGAATTTCTCATAACAGCCATTGTTTTCTCACAGCATCTAGAAAATATTTTACTGTATTTTTAGGTTCTTTTCAGTAAAATGGAATGGTATTTTCATCATTTAAATAATGGATATTTGTACCCTCCTTAAAGGCCAATTTCTAACAACCGACTAACCTCACTGACGTTTCCATTTTTGAAAAAATAAATGGAGACATTTAGAAATGTAAGACCAGAAGGAGACTGGATAGTTCACTGATTATATTCCCTATGGGAAGGATACGACCCGTTTCACTGTCTGAAATGTCTCTAGATGCAGAATTAACCACTGAGTTAACACTTGACTGTTAACTGCCCCGATGGCAGAATTGCCTGGCCGGATGAAAACGCGTGTGCCAGAGGAGCTCGGCAACACGTCGGAGGATCTCGGTAGGGTTCCTGAACATGGAATGAGCACATCCAGTAGCCAGAGACATGAAGCTATTTCAGAAATCTCCTCAATGAGTGTAGAAGCAGGAATTGCTACCTACATTCACTCCCAAGTAAACTAAGCTCATGGAAGGAACATGAAACTTTCCTTATGGGACAGGTACTCCAGTGAAAGAGGGATTAGGCCTCCTGCCTACTTCAGGATGAGAACACACACAACAAAGCTAACTATGCTCACACCCAACCCTGAGATGACTTGTTTATGCACTTACACCTGTACTGTTAATTACAAGTCAGTCTGGCTGAGGCAGAAACAGTATCTGCACCAGGTACCTTTTATACTGTATTTACATCACCTGGAGTCAAACAATTAATGTTTTTCTGTATCATGAGACAGAAGTTTCAGAAGCAACACGAAACTGAATTTGACAGCATCGTGTTTAGAACCGAAGTGGCAGTGACTGTTCCTTCACGGGACAAAGGCACATCAGGAACCACTTATTAATTGCTACCTTAGAAAGACAACACTTAAACTATGTCCTTTTTTAAAGACATGGAAGTTGGGGTTTGCAAGCACTACATTAACGAACTTCATGGAAGTCCTGAAGGAGAGAATTGTCCTGCTTTTTAGGGCTCTCTTGGGTCATTCACAGGATATAGGATGGAGGCTGACAGAAACTCAGCCCTTTGGGGATTTTTCTGTTTTGCAGCTCAAATCTGTTGTAGGGTTTACATTTTGCACTTGCAAAGTAATATCAAATATATGATCCAAAAGAGGAAAAAGACTTCAAGTTACTTACATAAAACTGAACAGAAATAAAAGACAGAACAAAATGGTTCGAAAAAACTTAATAGCTCTGAATATATAGTATAGCTCTGAAAGAAATACGTAATTCTGAAAGAAAAAAAATCCATCCGTCTAAATCAAGGGATGAAATTTAGCTGTGGAGCCTCTGGAAGCACTGAGCCATCCCGGAATTCCACAAGAGGGTGACAATAACCCTTAAGTTAGTGAAGAATATGAAGAGCTCGGCAACAACAATGAACTTGTAATTAGTTATAGAAATAAGAGCATATGAGTTAAAAGGACGGCATTTATGTTTGGATATTATCAACAGAAATCTGAGTCTCCTCTCAAGCATCAGAACTATTTAACGTACAGCAATCATAATGCCGGAAGTACCCCACTGCCTCCTTAGCCCTGCGCAGCGTAGGAGCGCTTACCTTCTGAAGACTCCTTCCACACCAGTGATACCCATTCCATCCACGATGTCCCTGGTTAATCGAAATGGAACAGTCTCTGGCGTGGGAAGGATTTTGCCTTGCTCAAAAGCAACCCCTAAATGACAGGATAATAAATGTTTTTAAAAATGTTGAAGTGAAGAAAAATTAAGGTTCTCTTGCCTGTTCCACTTACCCAGATCTATATGCACTAGTTCTGCAGTTTGCTCATCTATCAAGATATTCTGAACGTGTCTGTCTCCGAGCCCAAGAATGTAGCCAACTAAAACAAAAAGGCAAGTGTTGAAACCATACTTACATGCCATAAAAAACAGGAAAAATTTAACGAAGAGAAGATTATTAGTGTAATATGTGCAAACAAATTAGAAGTGAGAACATTTCTTCCCCTGTGTATGCATATTAATCCAGTAAAGAGCGAGTGCCTTTCCACAAATCCACAGAGAAAAGATTAACTGAATGCAATCGCAAAAAGGTTATTCTCATACAACCGTGTATTGTTTTATCTACCCCACAGACTTCTTGCCCATTTCTCTCTGTAGATAGGTTAAGCAAACAATTTCATAGCTTTCAAAAAAAAAAAAAGATAAAATGCAACTGCATAATAAAATTAGTGTTTGTTATTACTACTATTTTTAAGAAAACCGTTTAACTCACAGTATCGTGTAATCCAGAAAACGGGACTGGACATAATTCAGTCCATAGTTCACCTGGGGCAGCTCAACTACACCTAAATAGTTCCTGAGTGATTCTTGTCTGAGTCAGTTTTAAAAATCAGTGCGTTACTGTCATTATTGTAGAAAACCTCTGAACTGGATCTCCCTTGCTGCAATTGACACCTGTTTTCTATTAGCTGATGGACATGGATAGTGGTAGTACTCCTACAAAAACTTTCATCTGAATTCTGCTAAACTGTAAATGTACTTAATTTTTTTTTCTGTCAAAAAAGGGAGTGTATAAACAACATGTTCACAACGTGGCAGCAGGGTTGGCCATTCTATGATCTAAAATAGGATCTACTGCAATGTACACAATCTACTGTCAAATATCTTCCAGAGGCTCAAGACAGAACTGAGTCATCCAAAGAAAATCCACAATCCAACTACATATATTTCCTTATTAAGACAGAAAAATCAAAGGAAGAATGCCAGAGTTTAAATAACCGTTTCAGCCATGGCTAATAATGCCACTACAAAGAAAGCAAAAGATTAAGCTTTTCAACTCAGTTAAAACTTTTGACGCTACACATGAAATGAATAAATGTTGAATCAAACCAACAGAATTAGTCAGGCAGAAGCTTTAAAAAAAAATCTACCAGAACCTAAAAATACAAACCACTATATAAAACAAAGAAACACAGAATTTCATTCTATCTTTCTACTGCAGAAAGGAGGATGGGGAGGAATGAATCAGAAATCTTAATTACAAAAATAATGCTGGTGTTCTTGCTGGCATTTTTTGCCCTTTACTCCCCCTTTTCTGACATGTGATAAAAGCAGAATAGCCATTAGTTCTGAAATGGTATAAACTCTTTGTTTATAATCTAAAAAGCCAATGTTAATAACATATAATACCTATAGAAGATGTAGCCACACTGCGAGTATATGCCAATCGTTTTTCAAACCACACAGCTGGATCCAGGAATTTTTCCATGCAGAAATAACGAAACACAGGTTGGAAATTCTCGCAGACTTTCATGAAGATGTTGTATTTCTCTTCAAAATGTTTCTTTTGTGCATCCTTTAAACACATAAGAAATGTTTTCCCCGTGATTGACTGCTTTGGAAAGAAATTACCTCTTTCTTGGAAAGAAATACATTCCTCCTTTACCCCATCAAATACTGTTCTCGCTCCTTTCTCTCTCTGAGCTATGAATTAATGTCTTTTTTACAGCAATCATTAATGCACCTATTTACTAAACAATTCTATTTTCATACACAACTCATGGCTACATGGAAAAACCACACTCCTATTTCTTCGGTTCAGCAGGTGTATGTATTTTATACGCATGTACAGGTAAATGCATCTTGTTGGGAGATACTTCCCCTTGCAGTCTGTGCTGGTACCTTTGCTTATCTGATGGCTCCATGTCACTGTCAGAAAGTCATTCTCACTCATTCACACGCAAGAGCTGCACAAAGCCAAAATTAAATATACTTTCATCCTGTTAATACCATACAGATTTAAAAGGAAAGAATCTCTTGCACAATCATGGCTACATAAAGTAACAGGTAAACCCGTTTGCAATTTTCTAAACGTATGGTGAGATGGTTTGTGGAACTCAACTAAAAGTCTGAAGATCTATTAATTCCATGCCACTGGTCAGATTCATTATTATATACTAGAAGTATCATATGTAATTCTCTGTAAATTCCCCCCCCCCCCCCAGTAAAGAACATAAGCTAGCTATTTATTTTTTTTTTTTAGTTATTTTTGACTCACCATCATGATTTTCTGACACTCATAGCTGGAGTAATCTTTTGGCCTGTATCTCTTGTGAGCTCCCTCTTCGACATTGACCAGGAACTCCCCAATGGGAGTTGTTCCCGAGCACCACTCGAGAACGCCGCTTCTCTGAGAAAGGGGAACCACCTGTAAGAACAAACCCAGCGCTGTGTGGGAGAAGGTTATACACACACAACGATGAACATGCGTCCTGCAGATCAGGGATGCATATCTGTGTTTGTTCAAAAAGACGTAAGACCAAACCATCCAGCTGACCACAATATTTGTTTTAAATACAAATGTATACATACACAAAATACACTCATGGTTTTTCTACCAAATACTTGCAATTTTTTTCATAGCCCAGAGAACCTTCCACTACATACTTCAGTACAACTTAATGATTCCACTCAATTTGCATGTTTGTATCCGTATTCTGGATGAGCTGTGATTGGCAACAGCTTGCTACGCTTGAATGGGATAATACAAGCATTGTGCGAATTGCATGGACAAGTAAAATTTGGAACATGGTACATGGAACATGGCAGCTGCGTGAACATATTAGGCTTGTCTTAGTCTGCTTCTCACCCTAGGGAACAGTTACTCACTTTGAAACGGGGGGCACTAGTTCCCTCAATTGCTGTAGCAGACAGAACTGGCCAGACCGAACGACCTCCTGCCCTCAGAGAAACAGCTACTGCCTATTTCCTTCAACTTCCTTTTCTTAGGAAAGTCTCTGTATCTCATAATGCAACCCCCGTTCTCTTTTCCCCTGCACTCATTCCTTTTTACACATAAGAACCCCTCAGTCCTCATTGAAAATTATTAAAAAAGTGTGACTAGCTCCACCTGTGAATTCTTAAAACTAGGCTAGCAATTCAGATTAGCTCCTTTAGAGATTCCAGAGCGCACGTTTCTCATTTGTCAAGGACAAGTACTTTTACTTAGAGAGTACTTCTTCAGAACCCACCGTCCCAGCTATTATTATAATCCCAAGCACATAAAAAGGAAGGAGGAGGGTAAAAGTCCTGTTCAAATACATTTTCTGCATTCACAATAAGAATTTCTTGTTGCATTTCCAATTCCAACAAAAACAGTTCCGCGATTCAAATTCTGCATCAACAGACCCCAGATGGGACTTAGGTGTTCCTAGATGGAACAGACTACTGGATGGGACTGGATTCAACTGTAAGGAATACTGCAAGACTAAAGTTAATTATTAATTAATTAAGGAATATCGCAAGTCTAAAATTAATGAGAACTGATAAACGAACTTGTATGCTCAAGTTTAATGACTAGCAACTTACAATTCAAGGACAGTGCACGACTTCATTTATAAGTTCACCTTAAGAAAGAACTGAAGAGTAAACATTTATTTGGCATCAGAATTTTTTAAGGATTTGGAAAAAATTAAATTGTAATAATTGTTGTAATTGTAATAATTAAATTGTATTAATTGTTTATTCCATACTTTAAGGAGCAGTGACTATTTTAAGAACACAGAAATAAACACACTTTTATATTGTCTTTGGGTTAAAAAGGGGAGAATGGGGAAATATGCTTTATCAGTAGTATTGATCCCTCTGCTGCAGCAGCTCTTTGGGGTTACCTTGTATCTTCGGATAGTTAATTTTCTCTTTCGTGTTTCAGTGTTTTGCTGGAGCAATGTATTGCACATCTGGAAAACCTGCTGCATAACAGCATCTTGTCTCAGGTCATCACGCCCCTTTAGCATAGACAGAAAAAGCAGTTAAAGAACACTTCTCAGCATCCAACTTCTTGTTCAGCAACTTTAAAAAATATATTTAAAAATTCCACAAAACACAAATTATTCTTCCACAATAATCATCTGTAATAAAATGTAATTAACAATTGGGTTTTCTCTGTATTTGGTTTTCTAACAGTGGTCAGCTGTTTAAGCAGAACCATCATTAACTTAAATCATCACCTTTTTCTTCTTTTTTTTGACAAATGTTATTTGATTAAGGTTTCAGTCAACCTACACGCCTCATGGTCCTCTTTTAAAATACAGATGTTTCATTCACCATATGTAGTGACCCAGCATGCAGATGAAGCAGCATCAGTTGGTACTGCAGCTCTGATTACTGGATGCAGATCTAGTGATTCATGCTTCTCTTTAAAACTTTCAAAACTACCCCAATACTTAACAGCAGAACAGAATTCTCCCAGCAGCTACTGAATGTTTACATTCAAAGACAGGCAGAATGAAATCAATTGAAGAGAAATAAATTTTTTTTTTAGAGATTTGTGTTTCTGTGTGCATGGTTTTGATTGTCTCTGAATTGTAATTCTTTTTGTATGGGGAAGCAAGAAAAAAGGAGGTATTTAACACAAACTGTTGATGGCTTTTATTTGCTGTACACTCCAGGTCACTAGTTGAGACATAACCATGCAAGGCGCAGGTCTGGTAGTTGTCAAGTAAGCTACTGTATATTACATGCATTGCTGAAAAATAATTACAAAAATATTTAATACTATTACTTACTATTATATTATTTATATTATATTACTTACTATTACTTTGTAATTTCTTTTATTAAAGCATTCCTGAACTGAGAAAACTTACTCTGCTCATGGTATAGAAATGATACATGAGAAAACTGATATGAGAACTTAAAAAAAAATTCCAAGACGCCAAGTCTCTGAGATGTCACCACAACTGACAGAACCCACCTTAACCAGCTGCCTCCTTTCTTTACCATCTGATCCTACACAATCTATTATTTTAGGCAGATTCAGGCCTCCTGCTAAGCGAAATTCTGGTTTAAAAGACTGTATTGTCACCAAATTTTCATATTGTCCTGTGGGATCCACCTGAAATAATAAAGAAGTTTAAAATTAATATAAATGTTAGCTCCGCTTCACTCGGAGAAAGTGGTAATGAGTTGTTTGCAAACCTTGTTTGCTAGTATGCTAAACAGTAATATAAGCATTCCATCACTTACAAGGGTAACACCCACAAAGGCTACAAAAATACATGGTGAGCAAAGGAGTGAGTTTGATTCCTCCTTGTTCATCTCACTGGTTGAGACATGGTGCTGCAGACTTCCACTAAACAAGGCCTGACACCATTTCAGCCTCTCCCAATGAGCATTCTCCCAAGAAAACGTCCATGTACGGTTGGGGGGCATTAGGCTTACATTAGGCTGCAAACGGACCCAACCTACAATCCTAAAACTGTTGCAATCTACAGGTTCTGTATCTTCAGCCATCCTCCACGTCCTTGTGCCACAAAGCAACCCTACGCACTGAGCTGTAAGGAAATATCACTCCAGGAAATATCAACTCCAGTTTACATCACAGACCTCCAGCTATTTCAGATAGTTTGTACTGGAGAAGAAGAAAGGCAAAGAAAAGGACAATCAAGTTGTACAAAGGAGCAACACCTGGGGCCAACAGGAGCCTACAAACAAGTGCTATTTAGCGTGGGTTGCAGTTTCTAGCCTCTGAAGTCTAATGGCATAAAACAGTCCCTTGGCTTGTTTTATTCAGCTTTATAGACATAGCCTGAGGGACTTAAACACAGGGAAGTTTGGTTTCATAACATTTAAATTTTAGGTAGCTGGCCCAAAAAGCAACTCCACACTCCTGAAACTGGTAAGTTTCCCAGGTAGGGTGTGTGGCATCTGAGAATGAGAGACTATGCACCCATCCAATCAACCACTCATGCTAATGAGAATGGATCATTCACCTTTACCGAATGGTAAAAACATACAAGCTTGCCATTCAGGAAGAGCAGAAGAGGCATATCTATTAATTCTCACACCTTTCTGGACAGTTTCTCCCTGAAACTCTGAGCTAGCACCTACAAAATAGGAGATTCAGATTCCCAAATCCTCCCTGTGATTTAGGTGACTCATCATTCCCTTTGACAATGAAAGGCTAGTCAGTGCTAACAGTGGCAAAGCCATCTTCATACAATACGCCACAATCCAGCAAATACTTGGGGTCAAGGTCATCTAAAGCCTAAGGAAGCTATCTCATCCTGCATCTCCCACCTGGCAGGAAAGCACCCCTGGTCGGCTGACCTGTAAACAACATGGGAATTTGATGAACAGATATATGCTCTGACTGCAAATTTTAAGTTGATTCTATGATTTGATACTATAGTCCATACTTATTTTAAATTCAGTCACCTTAATTTCCATGGTGGGAACAACAACATCCTTCAAGTTCTTCAGTTTAATAATTGGCTGGTCAGCTGGAATACTTACTCCTCCTGTAATTAAAAGGAATTAATATTTTTAAATTCAGAACCGTAAACATAGATCAAAGTTCAAAAAAAACAGCTTACGTTGCTTTTGGGACCCAAAACCTCACTGCATACTTCTGTAGAGCTGATGAAGATGACCAGAGGACAACTGGAGTTTCATACTCAGAAGGTCTGAACCTTATAGTGCAAGTAATTACTATGACTTTTAATCCAGACTCAGTTCTACATTTATCAAAAATAGGACACAGTGCTAGCACAGAATCTCTTTTAACTAAATATCAGCATTTAGAAATATACTTTTTAATCCAAGAAAATAAAATACATAAAATCCAAAAAACCGAAATGCATTAAAACAAAAATAATTTTTCCAAGACTTACTTCTTTGAGATTTCCACGGACTAGCATCTAGATTTGCTAATGTGATGTACGCATCACAAAGTGCTTCAACGCCTCTAACCATACAAGCTCTCCTGTTTCTTACGATATTGATTATGTTGCTAGCAGCCTTCATTCTGTCCTAAAAAACTCCAACAGAATACAAATATTAGATCTTGCAAACTACACCTTGTAAGATTAAAGATGCATCGTAACATGCACTCAAGTAAGTACGCCTGAGACACATCCTGTGAAAACAGAGAAAACTGCAGTAACGGACAGCCCTTTGTGATGCAAACAGAAATAATGTGAAGAGAAGTTTTGTGTTGTCTAATCTGAGATAAAGAGTAAAGTAAAATATTATTTGGGATGGAGAGGGACCAAATCTGTCCAGGCAAAGTGCAAAAATTCTTCAGAAAAAGGGACAGGCAGTTTTGGATGTTCTTCCACCACTTTCCTGCTTCCGATATTTCCTCCCAGCTGAAGAAAAAGCCTGTATGCAAAAGGCAAAAATCTGACCATGCGTCCCTTCTGTGCCTAACTCTGTGAGGCTTAGCTGAGTTCAGCATAATCCTACTCCTAACGGTGGGGCCACAGAAGAACTGCAAATCTGAGAGAAAGGAGAAAAAAAGCCACATAAAAATGTGGTGAAAAATTGTATTAGTGTGGGGGGTAGGAGGGTAATGACAAACTATGCCAGGCCTATAGTGATGGGGGAAAGAAGAGGCATTAATCTAGATATGAGATGATTCCAAAACCAGCTTCCAATAAAAATTAAGCAATAACAAAATTAACATGAAGCCACAGTTCAATACTACCCATCATCATGGCTTTTGACATATAGAGGTCATATGAAGGAACACAAGATATACTGCACAAATACTTAGATAGAACAGATGATATTACTCAAAGCAGAAAAAATACTCAACTCAGTATGTACTTTTAACAATAAACCCACTCGAGTCTTTTTGTTGCATCTAAAATGCCTTTTACAGAATCCCACATCAAGGATATTTATCACAAAACTCTGCAATAATTGGGGCTATTTGTTGCAGGAAGTATTAACCACGTTTTGTTCAACCCCATAATTACTTCTTTCAATAATAATTACCAATATATGCACAAAAGGGGGGGGGGTTATTATTAAAAGTAGTTTTTTCCTCCTACTCTTTCTTAACAAAAGTCAGCTGATGAGCTCTACATTAAATACCCTTTGACATATTTTTTTTTTCATTTTTTAACAAAATTAAAAAACTGAATATGACTGATAGAATAGAAATTTTTGTAGTCACCACATCAAGCTGGGAGATTTCTTTCGGTGCATTTTTAATTAACTTATTTCTTCTTATTGCATCTGGTTTTGTGAGGAGTTCATCTTTGTTAGCATTTGCCAAAGCTAATATTATAAACAAAGTATGATGTGGATGATCCAGGGAAATTCTAGACATTAGCTGTCAAGAAAAACAAAAAGATCCCATTATTGAAAACTGTACAGAAGAAAAAAAAATTACTTAATTAACATTATTAATTCTATTGAACTTCTGAGGCTCCTAATAGGAAAGAAAAACTAATACTTAGATGGTATTTCCACAACTAAAATACATTCAAAGTATATTCCCATACCTGCATAAGGCTATTCTTATACAACAAGAGAATCAATTAAGCAGCAAGGAAAAAAGTCTCTAATCTTCTCCCCCTCTCCCTCCACTATATTGATTTTGCATCACTCAATTTATTTAGCTGTAACTGCACAATGGAAGATACATATTATTAAGAAATATGCACTACTAAGCCAATCAAGGTATCTTTAGATACAAAAAACATAAATTACATTATTCAGAACTTCATGAAATCCTAAACCACCCATCATCTTGGTTCCCATCCGAGCAGCCAGCTGGTACATCAGGGGCAAAAACTTGTATGAAGGGATCTTCTCTGCATTTTTCTGTAGTAGAGAAAATTAAGTTAGAAAGCTGTACTAAACACCAAAAAAAATACCAGGTACTACCTTACTAGGTGAGGGCTAGCAATTTTGGTTTTGCTTTTTGGTTTGTTGGGTTTTTTTGGGTTTTTTTTTTTTTTTTTTTTTTTTTTTAAGCTGAGAGTAATCATTGCTGTGTGATCAAACGGCAGACCAGCGACTATCACACCCTCTTGGTCCATGCCTCCTGAATGCTACAAGTCCTTCATAAGAAAACTACTATTTTCTGTTCTATTAGAGCAGAGCTTAGACAGATGGATCCAGAATTAATTTCTAGATTCTTTGTGGCAAGAGACAATCCAAATTGAAAAAAAATTACAATTTAGTTTAACAGAAGAAATAATTATGTGTAAAAAATGAGAGTAAAGGAACACTGTCTATTTTTCAAAGTTAATTATAACACAAAGCAAAGAATTAAATTATACAGATCTCTGTTATAAACAAATTGTTTTGGTCAGAATTAACAGTTTTCCTGCATGATTCTAGAAATGACAGAACTCGCCTGACAATGAGAACTTTGCTGGTCCCTGGCTACTGTGTTATATCTAAGAGCTTATCCTTTCACCTAGAAGTGTATATAATACAAACTAGAATAACGTACTAAAGGGTGCTGAAGATGAGTAATATCCAAGGCACGTAAAGAACAAGGTGACAACAGCGAAAGATCATGAGGTATGCTTAGTCATACAGATTTCTCAAATTAAAACGCTAAATTAAGTTAAATTAAAATGTATTGAGAGTTACAGCTCTCTGTTGAAAAACTAACTGATGCGCAACCAATGATGATTGAAAAAAGCAAGTTTTGAGGAAAAAGTTGCAGAGATACATAGGAAAGCATACTGCACAGTACTATAATTCACATTCTAGAAACACAGGAGGAGAAGGAGAAGATGGGTAATTTAACGTCAAAGCATAAGGAAAAGCAACAGCAGACACATACCTTCATCATTTCATTGACTTTATCAACTCCAGAATTTTCAAGCCATAGGGAACAGAGTCGAAAGATCCACATGTCATGTTCTTCTCCACTTAGTAAACAGCTGATATAGTTCTCCACTGCTTTACACAAGAAGCGTTTGCGATCCTCGGTTAGGGCGTGTATGGCACATTCATCCAGTTCCAGTTCTCGCTGAACCTTCACTGTGTATCTATGTGAACAGACATTATTTTTAAACAACAAATTATCTCTTAATGAACTTACAGCAAGGCCATCCCTAGTCTTCTTACTAATTGAACATTTTTTTAACTTGTTTTGTATGTACAAGCACGGTAAAATAAACAATTGAGAAACCAAATTGTGGGAGCTGTTCCTTCAGTGTACGTCCACACAGACCCACCACTCTAAAGTAAATTTTCAGTCAGTGTCTTTCTTCTTTTTAAGATTTAATCTCAATACTAGTATAAATGTGAATATCCAGTATAGGTAATTTGTGTAAAGACTTCAGTTTCCAACAGCTGAAGTTCAATTTTTTCCAATCGCTTGTAATTGCTCTTACTAAATTTTTAAGAATTCTGTATTAAGATGAATTCCTCTCTTTGACCAAATTTGTAAAGGAGAAAAATCTCAAACTCATTTATTTTTACTCTGTAACGTTTTCCCTGTCAAATAAACTAAACAAGTCCAGAGAATAAATGTGAATTCTGGCCCATGATCATGCACACTGTTTACCTGTTGCAACACTCCTTGGCTTAGTTTTGGCCCACATTACCTAGCACTCTCCTAGATCATGTTCAGGCACAGTTCAGAAACTATTTGCAGCAAGCACTACAGATTTGGCCACTGTTTTGTGGAGAAGGCAAAACGGAGCTGCAGAGATGTGACCCATGCTGTACCACTTGCCCAGAGAATTAGTAGAGATGGAGCCTTTGATAGCTCCATAGTAACCACCTCTCCCTTTGAATGCTCACCTATTTGTCTGAACTTTACGCTCCCTGATGAGGCCGACCTCCTCCTTGGCCTTCTTCAGTAATGCCTGCTTATTTTCAAACTCTGAGGATTTCATGTAATTCTCAATTCGCTGGTACTGATTATCTGAGAAACGAGCCAAAGACAGGAAAGCCTTCATCTTTCCTTTCTTCAGCTCATCGCTGCCGTCTCCACCGTGGCTTGCAGCAATTTCCACAGCCTAGAAGGGAAGTTACAATAATGATAAGACTGATAATCAGATTAACAGTGCTGCACATACTTGATTAAACTCTATTATCACAGAAAAACAGAATGGTTGAGGTTGGAAGGGACTTCTGGAGGTCATTTTGTCCAACCCCGCTGCTCAAGCAGGGTCATCCGCTCAAACAGGTTACTTAATGTTGCCTATGATGGAACACACATGCACACAAAATAAAACCTACCAGTCTGAATATTCTTCTCCTAAGTGAATTTAATCTTTGAGAAGCGTTCCAGTGCAAGCAGTCAAAAAGATTATCCTGTATGAAACAGCTGTAATAACCATACAGGAGTTTCCTACAGCTATCTATCTTTTAGAGTAACTAGGTATGAAGTTTTACAACAGTTTTACAAGCTTATATCATAAGATGGTGAGGAAAAAATAGAAGATAGTCCAAAAGTGCCAAAAAGAAAAGAAAATTACATGAGAGTGTCGTGTCATTGATTCAAATCATCAGAGAGAAGAAACCATGTAGAGAGTAACAGAGAAAAGCAACCATATAGAGTTTCACAAATTAGCATGAAATAAAGAAATGCAGAATGGACAAATATTAATAAAAATGTTTCTACTACTGACTAAGAGTTTAAAAAAAACCAAACCAAACCAGTACTTTTAAACGCTAGAACAAGACTTTCCAACACCTGGAAAGCGAATGTTACACATACATTGCCCATACTCAAAACGTGGTAAGCGAATGATCTGCCCTGAGAAGGAAAGGATGGGGATGGAGTGGAATGGGAAAAGGAAACTGGATGAGTAGTTGTAATCACTGCACTTCTAAGCCAATATTACTGTGAATTCTATAAAGCCATATTCTGAATATTTTATAAGATTACAGTGTTACACAGTATTATGTGAAACTATAATATTTTTATAAGAAAACATATTTTCTATCCAGAAAAATAAAGGCTGCATTTAATAATCTACTTGACATTTTAACATCCTATTTTAGCACAGCGTTATCTCAAAGACTGCACATTTCAAAGACTGGACGCACCTTTTCTAAGTATTTCTGCATGATGACTGTAGGGTTTTCCAAGCATGTTTCTGCTAACCAGGTTCCGCATAGCCTCAGGCACTCTGTATATATCAACTTCAGATGAGGATCATTCTCAACCTTTGAGAAGCAAGTTTTGGGGAAAAAAAAAAGAGAAGGAGGCATCAAATAAAAATACCTTTTACATATGAGGCAGACAATTCATAAAGCTTTTAAACACTGAATATAATTCAATCACTCGGGTGTATTACATGTAATGTATCTACAGAGTCATTTACCATCCACATCTACAGTAGTCAGTAACTTTAAACCACATTCACATTCTATGTTAGACTAAAGGAGAGCACATATATTTAAATAGCTGAGAGTCTGAACAATGAAAAACAGAATAAAACAATGACAAAATGTAATAAAAACTAAATAAATTCACAACATGTTTCCAGAATTGGGATATCCCCATTTAGTCTGAAGTAGCATGGTACACTCCGTAGGAAACGTTCAGGAATCATGGTAACTATGTGCGATCATTAAATTTTTCAGACAGACCTCTACACGTAAACTTGGTTAAAAGTGATCTGACAAGATGATGGAGGAGGTTTCCAAAGGACTTGCCTCCAGATTGGCAGCTCAGCTTTAACTGTATAGCAGGACAAGTTTCCCAAATACTTTTAGTATAGGGTACATATTAAAGACCACCAGATCAAGATGGCAACGCTGACAGTGAAATACTGAAGGATACCATAGGCTGCGAAAACACAAAACGCCCTTATGTGTACAGGGAAAATGCAGCACTGGAAGGTGAGAGGAGGACTAAATTTTTGGAGGCCCTCATCAACTGCTTCATGAAGCAATCATATCAAGTGACAGAATTTTTCAGAAAGCTTACAAAAATATCTAAGATAACTAAGATTCAGAGGCACTTGCTGAAGTAGAATTTGATGAGAAAACATTCCCCTGTCTGAGGTAAGATTCCATTTCAGAAGTACAACATAAAACTCAGAGCTCAGTGTGTTTGTAAATGGAGCAGGATTCAAAGATGTGAAACAGCACCCCATGAGACACTGATGTTCCTAGATAATGGATTAGTTCATGGGACAAAGTTGTCTGAGGTACAGCAGTAAACATTTATCAGTCAAAAACTGGCCTGGAATTTCTGTACACTTTGTGATACAGCGTCAGCCCCCCTGAAATAAAAGCCTCAACTCATACTCCCACCTTTGCACAAAGATTCCCTACAGACATCAGGGAAATGCCTGCAACAGAGGTATGCTTCTTTAGCATAAAACATATTACTAGTGTCTCCCTGTATTAGTCTTTTTTTACACAATAAGAGCCAGAGATAAAATCATTATTATTATTATTCTTGTAACAAAAATATGTACACCATTACAGTTCCCAACGTAATATGTATCAGGAATAGCGTGGCCAGCAGGACTAGGGCAGTGATTGTGCTTGGCACTGGTGAGGCCCCACCTCAAGTACTGTGTCCAGTTTTGGGCCCCTCACCACAAAAAAGACACTGAGGTGCTGGAGCGGGTCCAGAGAAGGGCAACGAAGCTGGTGAGGGGTCTGGAGAACAAGTCTTATGAGGAGGGTCTGAGGGAGCTGGGGTTGTTCAGCCTGGAGAAAAGGAGGCTGAGGGGAGGCCTTATGGCTCTCTACAACTACCTGAAAGGAGGTCATAGTGAGGTGAGGGTCGGTCCCTTCTCCCAAGTAACAGGTGATAGGAAAAGAGGAAATGGCCTCAAGTTACGCAAGGGGAGGTTTAGACTGGATATTAGGAACAATTTCTTCACTGAAAGAGTTGTCAAACATTGGAACAGGCTGCCCAGGGAAGTGGTTGAGTCGCCATCCCTGGAGGTACTTAAAAGACAAGTAGATGTGGTGCCGAGGGACATGGTTTAGTGGTGCAGCTGGCGGTATTAGGTTAATGGCTGGACTCAAAGGTCTTTTCCAACCTAACTGATTCTACGATTCTCTGCCAAAACAATACTGGTTGGCCATTAGTTATTTTAACTATTGTCACAGAACAAGATGATATACTTCTATGTAACAGTTTTCTTTACAACAAGTTAATTTTTTATGAAGGGAAATCATCTCGGATTTTAAAAAGCTATATATTTCACAGTGGTGGCTGTGGAGGCAAAATAATGAATAATGAATTCTAACATTTGCCACTCTCTCAGACTCTCACCCTGATAAGATTTGCTAATACAGATTTTTTTTTTTTTGCTTTCAGACATTTTGAAAGTACTAAACAGATTTAGTAATATTGCAGACAGCCTTTCAATTTTCTTCCAAAGGAAAACTTCAGAAAGTGAAAATAGGATCTTAAATAATTTAATTCCCATAAGTTTATACATTATAAAACACATACCTGAAACCAATCTGCATCTAACTTTTTTATCATCCCTTTAAGAATATTCAGCGCAAGACTCTCTTCCTTTTTAGCCCAGAAAACCTGAGCTTCTTCTAGTTGCCATTCAGAAACTCCATGTCCCATTGGATTGTGTTGTTTGATCTGAAACATAGCTCTTTCTGGAAGCTGAAATTGAAAACAACTTTATAGACAATTCTGTAAGTCAAATACATGTATCTCACAGCAACTCCATCTTCATTTGCTCTACTTGTGCAGCATATTCTGCCTATCCAATGCTAAGAATTTATTTGCAGCAAAGAGATTGTTATTTTTCTATATACTTGCAGAAAAGCCTGATTTGCAATAAAAATAAACTATGGAATTAAACTTCACAGACTCTCAAATAAAGCACCAATGTTTAACATTTTACATTACTTGGAGGTAATTGCCTCCCTCTTAACTCGTGTCACTGGTGAAATAACATCCTCATTATTTCGCAATCTAATGTCACTATGACAGCACAAAGAGCAAACTCTTTATAACAATGTCAAATATTGAGACTAAAGTGTATTTTCGCAAACTGTCCAACCAATAACCAAATCGATCAAACTTTTAAATAAGCAAGGTAAACAATTAAAATGTAAGAATGCCTGTGAACGCCAATGTAAGTCTGAGTATTCAATTAGTGGTCAGCGTGATGATTCTGTATGGCACACTCTTCCTTCTCTTGACGGATGGTAGTGGCACCAAAGAGGAAGAAAAGCCTTTAGTTGCAAAGAGAGCTTCCTCAAAAACTTTCCTCCATCCAGACACTTAGTGTTGTCAACTACTGTCAAAAGGAAAGGGTTCTCCTTCCATGGTCTGAAAGACTGATAAAGCCCAGAAGTATGCCCCAAAGGTTGCACATGACCTACAACGCTGAAGAGGCTGAAACGAAAGTGCATTCAGAAATGCACTGGCTCAATCTCTCAGAACCTTCTAAATCCTTCCAAAATATGGCACCCCAATTTTAATCTTCTTCTGTAACTAAAAATCAAAATGAAAAAAAATTCTGTTGAGGCTCTTAAAGGACACTCATCACTACAGTGTTAGTGGCTGGGCAAGCATGAGATAAAAAAAATTCTAAAGAAGTTATTTTCCCAAACAATTTCAGAGGCACTGAGTAAACCTTGCAAATTTATGAAATCAAAGACAGGCATTACTACTGATTTCATCATTGTTCACAAAAAGAGTTAGAAACTTCCTGAAATCAAAGTTTAATATAGTTTCACATATGTGAAGCATTGAACGTCTTTCCAGGTTATGTATTTAGCTGGAACTGTTTTCTGCAGAGGTTTTATTGTTGATCTATAAATTCTTGTTGAGTTACTACTCCAGATGCAATACCCAGAACAAGCCAAGGCTGACTCTGGACTTTAAATGCACTAGCAGCTGCAGAAACCATTGCATTAAGTCACTCACAGAGAAAGATGCACCACAGTGCAATGGTGTTTTGAGAGTATAAAACCTTGAAGACAACACTAAATACACAGATGCAATGGTGTTCTTCCTGCAGCTTTATTCTGGAACACTGCAACAGGGTGATGCAAATGAAAACTGGATATATAAAGACTGCACCAAAATAAAGTAACAGAGCTATAAGAGCATTCTCGCTAAAAATTTCATTTTGATATTATCTACCTCATAGAGTAGCTTATACTTATGACCACAATTCAGAAAACATGCCCATAAATACAATTTATGAGTAAGTTCTACATAGTTTAAGTCTCCAACTAATTAATTCATTGAATAAACTTAAAATACAGTTAATCTTTAGTACTGTTAAAAAATGAAGTTATTTTATAAACTAAAAAACTGAACATCCATCATTGATCTTTCCTGGAATTTTTTACCTGTGTATTTTTAGCAGTTCTTGCCAATCTAGAGAGATCCACTAGATGTTTGGTCAGGATGTCTTTAATACATTCTCTTTTGGTATTTTCATTCTCCTTTTCAAGCAATATCTCCAAAATTACAGTGCGCAGAGCCATGATAGGTTCCTGGAAACGGAAGTCACTGTCCTTGAGAAGCTGGGACTGTCTCTGCCATTTCAAATAAGTATCATTCAGTTGTTGAGTAGTAACAGATCTGCAATTGTTAGCAAAAGAAAAAAGAACCGTTATTAATTCTCGATAAGTATTAGTGAAATGCAAGGTGAGTAACAAAAGTAAACTACTGAGGCAGTTCACAGTCTACAGTTCAAGAAACAGTCCGTAAAACCCTACAATGATTAATACGCGGAATAAACTGGCAGGCTTCCAGTTTTAATAGACATGAAGATCAAGAGATCAACATTAGCAAGGTGAACGATTCCACTGTAAACATTCTTTATTAAACATCAAAAACAGTTGTGTTAAAGGTCCATCAGCAAAGGGGATCATATTCAAAGATAGGGCTGCTTAAAAGATTAAATGTAGGCTATGAAAAAGACTACTTAAAAGATTAGAGACCAAGATTCCTATTTTATTATGTAGGTTATATATGGATTAATATAAGAATAAATTCCAAACTGTGACATTGAAGCTGTGTAGGTTGTCACTGTACATATTATTTTCTTAGGTGATTCATTAACTGCAAATAGCAATGGTTCATAAGGTCCTGGACATGCTAAATGACTGTAGTATGACTATAAGCTACCAAACGACTACAGCAGAAAAAAAATAATCAATGTTAATAGCACTACAGAGATAAATACCTTCCTATAATTAAAAGGCAACGTTAAGAATTCAGATAGAATGGTAATAGTGGTAATATAGATTACCACTATAGATAAAATAGTGGTAATTATAGATAATAAAATAGATGGTAATAGTGGTCCATGAAGAAAGTGATTCAAACTGAAACAACTTTCAATAGATCTATGGGTATTACCAAGGAAACAGAAAACATTTTTAGAAAGGAAACTAGAAGAGGATGACTCAGTTACTTTAGTAAACCAAAGGCTAGGAGATACGACTGCTACCTTGGAGTATACCACGAAACTCAAAACAAAGGAAAGAAAACAATTATTTAAAATACAATACTGGCATAATATCAAATAATTAAAACTAGACCATGAATACATCTAGTCCGGAAACAAAGAGAATCTAGATTTGTCTTCACATAGTAAAGCTAAAATCCATATCATTTTTAAGATGAAGTTTGAGATGTTCACGAATAAAATTTGTTGAAGTAATTTTATTTTTGTGCTAGACTTGATTACCAAAAATCTTGAAAACTGAGAAAGAAGTATGAAACAAGCTTAAAAAAAATACCTGGAGAACAGCAGACCTATATTTTCCAACTCTCCAATTAGCTGTAGTCTGCAAAGAGTTGGATATAATGAATAAACAGACTCAAGGCTGCCTTTGCACAGCTCTTCTACTTCATTCACTCTGTGGATTTAACAGAGAAATAGCAAATTATTTTTTTTAATATCCACAAATAATTCCAAAGTTCCATAACATAATTTCCATACAGTGAACAGAATTTAAAAAGCAAAACTATTCTGTTTGTAGTTATTTTGTATTACCATTGAAGTTCCAAAACTAAGTTTGTCAATAAATGAATACATGGTAAGCATATATAAACTCCAAAGCCTACGTCATAGCTCAGCTAAAGAAGAGTAGTCAGCATTCAAATCCACTTAAGAGGACCACAAAGTAAGGTATGTATACTACAGGAAACGTATCTTCAATTAGCACACAAATTGTATATGCACAAAAAGTTAAAAAACTTAGAAATTAAGTTGCAGTCCGGAAGTATTGATTTTATTCTATGCATGAGTCTTTATTTAAGGCCATAAAACCACAGTACAATCTTTTATACATAACTTGTGACTACAAACACACACACACACACGCTGTCTAACAGGAGAATATTTGCATACAGTTACCTGGCATCTTTAAGACTGTCATAGAAAGCAGAGAATTCCTTATCTCGTAAAGACTGAAGAGCATCATACAATGATTCATGGTACCCTGGTCTTCCTGTCTCATCTCTTAATAATAAGACAAAAGTAACATAAAATAAAAGGAAAACTGTTTCTCTACAAAGAAGAAAATTTTATGACAAATTTTTTTAGTAGTATATTTTCTGTAGTTGGATGTTTTACATGATAAAAAATAATGCAACCCTTAAATTTTAAATTCATGTAGTATTTTATAAATTCAAGCTATTATTTTAAAACAAAGAAGAAACAGTAATGGTCAAAATGTTTGGAATATGAAGAATATGTTAAAGGTTGTATCAAAAACACAACACAAAACCAACTGCACGATAAAAATTTAATCATAACACACTTCTCACAGTATTATGCTGAAAGATATATATTACAGTATGTATGCAACTTCAGAATCAACAATTTTTTTAAATTTACCTTCAGAAATATTTTTAAAAAGGAAAAAATAAAGAAAATCGGAAGGCTGAAAACACCCATAGTGTTCAATTTAATTTTCTCTTCTTTGCCCTTTTCACTTTTCTTTCTTCTTCTCCTTGACCCTTCTCTTCCCTGCCATCTCACTCTATCTCTTTTCATCTTACATGCTGTTTTTCTGCCCCTGTATTAAAGCTGAATATTCTGTTTGCCTACGAGGTTTATAACCAAAGAGGTTTATACAAACCCTAACCCAGGGACAAAGACAGCCCACGTGTATGAAGTTCATTCTGATTGTGGCATGACAGATGCCCTTCAAAAGGACACGTCTGTGAAGTCCTTCAGGTCCTTCTAAACAATGATCTAAAGGCAGTGCAGGAGAAGAGAATGCACACACCAAGAGTAAGTCCCCCAGACCCATCTCTCTGTAAGAGTCTCAGGAGACATCCTCCATTCTCCTCACCACTAAGAGTTAACGTAGGAGGAGTTACTGAAGACCCCATCATGTAACTTCTGCTTTTGCCAAAATGTAGTGAAGCTATTCTGTATCCCTCCTAAAATGTGCGATGATGTAGCTGTACTAAGGGACAGAGTTCACCCTATATCCTGGCCAGACAACGTGAAATAACTAATGCCAGGCATCCAACATTACACAAGGGCGGAGATTACTCCTTATGAAAGAGTAGCCATGAATCAACACCGATGTTTCCTTATCCAGGTCTTGATAACCTCTTGTGGCTTACCAAGTAATGTTTTCCCCATTTGCTTATAAATTAAACATTAAAAACTATCTGTCCCTCATATGTACTTAAGATGCACCTACTATCTGAGTTAAAAATGGAAAATTTTGGTTTATAGTTATGAACAATCCAAATGAAGAATCAACTGCAAACAGTTTCCCAGCAAAATGAAAAGTGATTTGCATATGAAACAGACAGGTCTAAGTGAAAAAGACTGCTTTTCAATTCAATGATTAAGATAAATTAGGTGACCTGCTTCATAGAAATTATATTCTAATTAGATCTTTTTGCTTGCAACTGAAACCATTGCCTTTCACTTAAAGAACTAGCAAAAAAGCAAGTTGGTTTACTTGACAGAAGAGATGTGGCCCCACTGCATGTTCCTCCATGCTGCCTGGTAGCGTATTTCCTGTAGTTCCGCACACCACTCAGTGTTTTCATGTTCCAGTCCTTTTAAATACATGGAAAGAGTGTGGCAAAGCCCAAAATTTTGCAAAGCCTGGAATTAACAAAATTACTGAAAGTTGGTTTTCCTCCTTTAATAAACTGAATTGTTTTTTTAAAAGGCTTTATTTTACCTTGGGAAACAAAGAAGCCTTTGTGGGTAAGGCTGAACCATAAGTATTTCTTAAGTCAGCACTATATAAGATGAAAACTTTTTAATAAGACTACTAATCACACTATTGATACCTGCAATCCCGGAAAAACAAGTTTCATTACTACTGTGGCTGGCAGTCTTTGAAATAAATTGCTATGTTGTGTTTCAAATGAACTGTCTGCTCCCATTTCTCCATTCCATCGTTCCTGAGTAGTAAGCCAAAACTGGTTTTACTTCTTAATGAACTGTTTTTCCTAGTAGGGATTTGAAGTTTCCTACAACTCCTAAAGTCCTATCTGTTTGAAGACCAAAATGACTTTGCAGTTGTGATCACTTATCCCGGTTACGTGTGCAGACATTATGAAGGAGAAACACAATGGAATTTTAACAATGATACTAAATAATTTGGGGTAGGAAAAGAAAAGTACTACAGGAAAATGAAAAGAGGTGAAACACAGATATACCTGTGCTATGTTATTACAGAACTGGCATAAACATTTTTAAGCTAAAAAAGCAACATATTTTTAAGGCATCAATAAGACAACATCAATTCTATTTATTTATTTTATCAGAAATACCAGTTTCAGTAAGATAGTTGACATAATAGAGAGGTTTAAAGCATCAGATGGCAAAAATAACCAACTACATTACTTTTTATATCCTGTCGTTTTAGGAGCTGGCCAAATTCCGTATAAAATTAAATATATTTATTTTGAAATATTTCGCAACATTCATTACCCAAGACAGCGATGACAGGTGAGTGACGAGAGGTCTAGAAGTCTTAATGTTTTCCGGACGAATACTGAGTTGTGTTATATTATACAGTTTGGATGCCTATGACAGTGGGCTGGACTTGATGACCGAAGAGATCTCTTTTAGTCCTAAAACAATTTTGTACTCACTACAAATTACTCTCAATATTATGGATATCAATTCCTCCATTCATTTCCTATTATGAAATAAAATTACCTCTATTATTCCTGCCTGGCGAGTAGATGGAGAGAGGCTTGCCTCAAGGTCATATGTTACAAGGGCTTTCTCCCATACTGCTTCATGCTCATATGTTCTTATCCTGTTGTAAGTAAACAAGAAGTTTTCAATTTAAGTTCCTTACTAATAAATGAAAGCAATGAATTTAAAGAACAAAAGAACATTAATAAATTATACCGTGCTAATGGCTGCAACATTCTTCCTCCACCGCAGCCATAGAGACTGTCAGGTTCTCCAATGCTTCTATATATGTCCATGAGAAGGTCCTAGAACACAGGCCATAAACCAAAGAATTACCTCTTTTGCAAGCAGCTCAAGTGAGTTTTATACATATCAATGTGAGTTTTACAAGTCCCGGCATGGAACATGTTGTTATCATTGCTTAGTTTTCCTTTATGCAGTATCTGAGCCTGCTGTCATCACAGGAAGAAAAGTTTTGTTAGTCTAGCAAAACTCTTCAGGACTACCTAACTTCTCCACTAAGTTATTAAAAAAGCAGCGCTGGGCCTCAGGTGGACTGGTTGAAAAGCAAAAGGCAGTCGAGTTCCCTTTGAATTAGAGCATGAGGACAACTTTCAAATACACTTTGAGGTTTGCATTCGCATTATGAAGCACACACATGTACCTGTAAACTTATGCCAGTTTCTTCTTTGCTTTTTTCATTCAAAAGAGTAATAGTTGTTCTTTGACTTTCCTCTTCAAATGACAAACTCTTAGCTGCTTTAAAAGATGACCTAGAAGAAATGTTTTAACTGGTAAAGTTAAAAGAAATTTCATACAAAGAACTAAAGAAATCCTAAAACAACACTTGAGAAGTAAGAAGCACAAACACCAAATGCAAGATCAGGCCTGTCATATCCCCAGGTTATTCAAAATGGCTTTCCACCAAAATGACACAGTGATAGCTGAACTGAGAATATCAATATCAAGGGATTTCAACATCAAGGTGATTTTTCAGAGAAAAAAACCAAACCCACCTTGTAATGTCTAATCTTTTATTAAATCAAATTGCTTTTGTAGATGCCTGAAGCAAGAATGCTCTCTTCTGGGAAAGAATAAAAGCAACTACATAATATATATGCTTACAACCATACTTCTGTAATACATTCACTGCCTCAGGGATACTTGTCACCAAAATGAAGCTAATAAACTAGTTCCATATTTTGATCTTTCTAGACTGGAAGACAAAGATAATTGCCCATTATAGAAGCAAACTCCTACAAGGACCATTCAGCTCTACCCACACAATTCTGGTCATCATTCTGTGGTTTCCTTCTCCCCTTCATTCACTTCTGGCTGTAATTTAACCACTAGCACACTATTAATTATGAGAAGCAGAATCTCAAAAATGTTCAATTTAGAAAGTGAGATTCAATACGTTTTAGTATGCAGAAGCACGAACTCTGGTGAAGTTTCTCCAGAACACACACTACTAAGAAAACTTCCTGGTTAGAAGTCAAAATGACACTATTTTAAGTGTGTCCCAGCTAGCAAACTAGCAAGGTTGGGCTCACATTCAAGGACTGGCAGAAATACTTTCCAGGACAATACACACACCTAAGGAATTTTTTTAATGTTTCCTTGACTTTTCACATAACAAAACACTACTGGGTCACACAAAATGTGATCCATTTTACCAGAAACGTCAATAAACTGCATTCCTCAAGTCTTGTACCTTTCTTGCTGTTTGTCTATATTTATCTTGTCTGCGTAGATTTCTGTGTAGAGCAAGGCTGTGAAGTGAGCAGCACAAGACTGTGCTGCTATAGCAACCTCCAGATAATTCAGCTTTAGCCAGAAGCTGTCATCAAAAACTGTACCTGAAACAGATCTGATTAAATAAAGACTTTAATATTGCTGTAACAGACCTTCTCTCTCACATTAAACAAAATAAATCCAATCTACCTATAAAGCCTTCCAAAGGCTAATTTTATTTTAGGCCCCCCCCCTCAAAATCCATACCACAAAAAGTTTATCAGACAAAAAGATTTTAGAAAACTCCTTCAGCATGGCTAGAACCCCGTAAGGCTAGCCATATCACTTCTGTAACAAATGCAAGGTCACTACTATATCTTCATTCTTTTAACTGACATGTCCTCCACCACCACATCCTTCTTCCTTAATCTAGAGCATCAACACATCTTAGAACAGTCATAATTAAATTAAAGTAACATTTTGCAAAGCTACAATTCACCTCTTTTGTCTTCTTAAGTAATCAACAACAGCAAGCATGGCTCGTCGAGATACTTTATCCAAACTTCTAAAATTATGGGTTTCTTGCTCTGGGTTGTATATTTCAAAAGAAAGAATATAATGAACTTTTGTCATAACATATCCATTTACAAAATAAAAAGGTGTATTTTGTACTTGAGAAAATAACTAAAAACTGGCTTGGACAGCATTTCCAAAGTTAAATAGTTTGTCACAAAACGTATTTCCCCTCGTTATATGATGTCAGTGACATTACAGTAGCTCATACCACAATTTTCTTTATCAAATTATCTTTCTATTAATAATTTGTGGATTTTTTTTCTTCTTATAGAATTCAGAGATGATCCAATGTCATTGCACAAAGCTCCAAAACAGACCTCGTCCCTTAGGACTGAGCCATATAAACTTATTCCAAAGCCACAGAAATACTTATTAGTAGCTTTAATGTAGATTTTATAGAGCATGTATGCTTATACAAAAACCACTATCTACCACACACAGACACATACTTTTTAAGAATTTATATTTCAATGCCTTGCTTCTGGATTTAAAAAAAAAAATAAATCAGATGGCTATATTGTGTTCTGGTCATTGGGTTAATAATTTTTTCATTTTTCTCGACATTTTTAATTTATAAGTTACAAGAAGCAAGAAATAGGAAAAGCATAAGCAAAGGTTTGATTACTACTACACCACAGTAAGATGCAGAACTAGAAATTTCCCCTAGAGAAAGCAGAAGCCACGTAAAAAAAGAAGTATCTGAGCATTTCGTGTGCTCCAACAGAAATGAACAATGCTTATTTTCCACTGCTACCACAGACATTATAGAAGAAATACCAACTCCTTCTTTATAAGTCATCTCCCAAATGCTAAACTTTCAAAAGACATACAGTAGAGACATCTCTCAGTTCCTAACGCACCATGACATTTTTCTCGCCAGATCCATCCCCGTGTGCTGCTGCATTACTTGCAAATGTAGACAGCGTCTCACAGGCAAGGTCCATTCTGTTAGCACTGCAGAGTCAATGCCCCAAAGAGATTACTGCTTCCTATTTCATAATGTGATCAGATGAATAACTGAAAATTTCTGAATGAAAAAAATTTGGACTAGACGATCTTTAAGGTCCTTTCCAACCCAAACCATTCTATGAATTATATCTGGGTACCAGAAAGTATTAACGAGTCAGGGGAAGGAAAAGGCACTGGCCAAAATCGGAAGAAAAAAGTTATTCTTTTTTGAAAAAAGTTGTTCAACAGACCAAATGACTGTAATGGTAACTATAAGATGTCAGCATGTTGTTCATGGTCACTTGCTAACAAGAAGCTTACAGACAGAAAATGAAAATGGTGTCGTGTTTTTTCATGGCATCAGATAGAAATTCTAAATTCTAAGGAGAATAATTGAACATGACAACAAAAAATTTCACCTCTTCTGCAAAATAATGGATTCAGCTGACATATAACTCTGGACAGACTGACAGGCGCTAAGTCCAAAATATTCCTCATTTTCAGTTTGGTGGGTTTGACTCTTGTCAAGCAGTTGGCAGTTTACAATTAGGTTTGGTTTCTCAGGCAGAGCAGTGATTGGCATCACGTTCACACTATTTACGCTTTAAATTGCCAAGATTAACAGGCAATACCTAGAACTTGCATGTCAAAATAGATCAACAAGAAGACTCTTGTTCAGAAGCACTCAACTCGCTCATGTCTAACTCCTTGGTCTTTGCCACAGTTTGGATCCTGATGGATTGGAATGAAATACATATTGGTTTTCTAGGAAGTTTTTTTCTCCTTGTTTTGATAGGTAAGAGTTTCTCCTTGAAGAAACTGTTAGTCAGTCACCAGCTGTTTAGAATACTGCTGACCTTCTATAATTCTAGCTTTGGAAGTAACATATCTTTGCTCTGTTGGCTACTGCACCTCCAGTTTACCTGTAATCAACTACATAGACAACGAGCTGTGTGCTACTTCCGTTATTTCTTTTGGTACCAAGACAGTTTTTAATCTGAAGACCACCATTTAAAGCTTTTACATGTCCTTTATTTTGCTCTTATTACCTCAGTAAGATCCCTTGCATAGAATCACAACGTTTGAAGAAGCCTCTATGATTTGCTCATTGGTGTCACTGAACTAACTGCAAGCTTACAAAACTTAGAAAAATCCCTTCATATTTTTCGTAGAACATTTTGGGTGACTCTGCACATCTGAGCATAAATCTGTGCAGCGGTTTCCCTGGTTGCTTACAGGAAGGAAATAGGAAATTGTTAATCCTTTTCTATCTCACGAAGTAGAACAATAATAAAAATATCTGGACCGTGGGAACAGCTTGTTACCTGACTTCAAAAACGTGAAAGAATACTGCTCCAGTCTTTCTGGCCAGGCTAGCCAGCATCTATGAAATGTACCTTAAAATACTCCTACTATCATTAGGCTTGTTTACACCACTCTTAGCAGAAACTGCAACACTAAGTGTTCCTTTACCTCTCTGGCAACCTGAAGCTTGCATGGCTTGCCTGTAAATAGACTGCAAGACATGGTACAGACTCATTCCTTTGGTGATTTGTCACTGAAGAAGGGAGTTGGAAGACATAGCAGAGTAGCTACTGCACAAAAAAGTATTAACCTAAAGTTGCTGTTATTTGTGTTAAGTAAGTGACATGCACCAATAAAAGAAATACATTATTTCAGCTCTTGAAAAATAAGTGCATGTACCATTCACATAGTCTGATAACAAAGATCTTATTGTTTACACAGATTTATGCTAACTTCAACCACAATCTCATTGGAAAGGACACCAGCCAGCTTGATTAGAAGATACTTTGTTTTCAGTGAACTTTACTGCATTGCTCATAATCTGCTGCAGTTCTTTCGGTTACAACTTCCTTTCATCCTGCTGGAATGGAACAGGTTTTTTGAATGTATAGGGAGACCATTATGAACATGAGGCAGAAGCTACAGCAAGGGTTAGTCTTTCTTCCAAAGGGAAAATCCAGGTGAAAATTGCCTCTAATCACTCTTGTTTGAGTAAGAGAGGAATTTAACTGCCAATTAGTCATTTTAAGAGACAGTCCAAGATTCAGCCTTGCCACAGACAACATTGGATCATATCTAAATTCAGCAAGTAATAAACATTATCCACTTGTGAATAAGGAAAGAAGCTATATAGAAGAAACTACTTGGGTGCTGTCAATGAACAGCTTCAAAATTAATGGTATACCTCCACTGAAAAAGATCAAACAATTGGGCAGAAGCTTCTAAAATTCTGTCTGCCTACAAGTGTGCATCACACGTTTGATGTCAGAAGATAATTTTTTCACAACCAGAATCTTTCAGCTGAAACAAAAATATTGTGACATTACCTGAATCAGAATTTGGAGGTGTAGTAGATCTACTAGATGAGGCAAATCTGCAACAGGCTGTAAAAAACTTCTGGATATGAACTGACAAAAGATTTCTCCAAGATTCATCTGGGTCATGAAGGAGGATATCATGAATCAGGTATGGAAGCAAAGTTTGACACAAGTCTGTTTTCACCTAGAAAACAATCATGCACAGCAGCTGCTAAGAAAAACAACCAAAAGCCTTTCTTTCTCAGGTTATAACCAAACTGACAACTGCTCAAACAAACATGCAATGCTTGAGAAAGAACACGTAATATGAAAAACGTAAACCACTCAATAGGGCTATGCTGGCATTCACTTAAAGTAGTCATATAAAGTTCATCTATGTTTACAATTATCTCTCTTGTATTTCAAGAGTGTATTTTATGGGTATCTACAATATCTGACTACGAAGGATCTGAATTACTGTTAAGAAAAAGTAGTAACTTAATAGCAGAAATTACTATTTGCTATCAAGATGAGTAATCATATACTTTTGTGCACCACAGCGCACATACATATGCATATATACATATGTATAATTTAGCTCACCTCACATAGTGGCTTCATTAACTGGAGAACTTCATTTTGCACACCTCCACTGTCCAGTATTGAACTAGTCAGGTGCTTGATCCAAGTCTCGTGACTTTCTCCCAGAGGAATCCACAGGTTTGTGTCATCCAAAGTTTCTAAAGGAGCTTCCGTATCATTAGCAGGTACTACAAAAAACTAGAAGGAAAATATATATATTGTAAATATAAACAAATTCTACGGCATTTAAAAAAGCACACTGCAATCTGCACAGACTAAAACATATGAAATATTAACTATCAGAAGAAATACCTTTTTCCTAGACGTTCTGAAGGGCTGTAGATAGATTAACATGGGATCAGCTTTATTTTTATAAACTTCCCAAAATTCACTGCCAGACTTGGTGGCTAATATGTTTTTCAAACAGGAAACAGCAGCAGCTCTAACATCAATACTGAAAGAATAACATATACAACAGTGTTATTATTCATTTCATTCAGATGTTTTATTTTCAAAATCACCTTAACGCAGGACAAATAATTCCACCATCTAACAACACGTGCGTTGAATCAGAAAATTTTGGACTAGGATATGCCATTGCATATTTTGTTATAAAGCAAAGCCTCAGTATTTACTCCACAGCACTGCTATCCTCCACAGCACAGAAGAGATTCTCTGGCTCCAGTCCAACTAGAGAATTTCTAGGGAACATGTAAACTTGACTGGATAAGTAATCTGAGTATAAGATAAGTAATGGTTGGACATTAACAGGTGTTAATAACACTTTCAGAATGTTACTCAGGTGATTTGAACAACGTACAACTTAATGGCTCGTATTAAGCTTTGAACTAATTAAATTAAATAAATAAGTATACTCACCAATTATCTGTTAAAGCAGTATTTATTTGAGTTAACATTATGAAGACCCACTGAAGTTTTCTATCTTCAAGTAAGTCCACTGCTTTAGAATCCAGTGCATTTTCAGCACGCTGAAGAGCTATGGTGGAGAAATCCATGGGACCTATTTCTCCCAAGCAACCTCCAACAGCCTCTGCAAATGCAGGCAATTTTATAGTCTTATCGCACTAAAACAAGGTCTCAAACTAAAAAGTTACAATTAATATAAACTACTTTTAGAACTGAGATTATTATGGGGTAAAAAGCTGTAAACATTTAAAAATAATCACTTGAGAAGCTTTATGATTAAAATTACATGTACACAAATCTTGCAGCTTTAGACTCATAAATAATACAGTTATGCTTTCTAACTCAATTTTTTCCGCTGCCTATGGCTCTTGATTTTGCAGTTTAAATTAGATATGGATTTTCTTTTTGCTTGTGTCAGAAACAGGTAAGTGCAAAAGGTCAGAACCACAGCCACTAAGAAACGCTCATTTGCATTCCCTAAGGGTACGATAAACACAAACAGTGGCCTGCGGGCACAAACAGTGGCCTGTAAACTCAGTAGAAATTAAACTACATTTTAGATAAAAGGATGTATCAATGTGTTCCTCATTCGCTTTCCAGAAAAAATATTTTATAAAAAACACATGACTACATACAAGAAACAAAAGAACAAAATGGACCTTGAAAATAGTTTTAATAAAAGGATGTTAATGTTTGTCAGAAAGAACCCCAAATCTATTTCCCTGCTCTTTCCTTCATACTGGGCACATGTGTTTCAATTTTCTGCAATGTTGTTTTAACCACCAGAGCAAATAAAGAACAGACTGAGATATACAGGTTGTGTTTTGAACTAAATTTAACAAATTATCTACGGAAACACAATGCAGAAAAGGATGAAACTTAAAGCTTGCAGAGGTGCTGAAGGAGGTATCATACTGAAGTCAATGTGAGCTTCAATTGGTCAGTGTTTGTAATTATTAGTCTTTTAGACGAAAAATATATTAAGGCAAATGTGCTCATTACTCATGTTTCTGTCTAGTTTAGACAGCTGATTTCAGTAAACATCACCTTCACGGAGTTACTCCCCATTTGGGGAAGAGAAGATCTGGATTTTAGCTTTGGATCAAACATTAATCAGGCGCTCAATGTAAATGGCGAGAATAATTTTAATAATACAGAAGAGGCTTTAAGATGGAGAACAAATATTTTAATTTCCACTAAGGCATACCTTTCAAATTTTCAGATAAGTTCTCTTTGATTTTTCTTACTATTTTGCAACCTAATAAAGTGATGCATGTAACAGCAGATGACTCTAAAGAAGAGACCAGGGTCTAAACTGATGACAAGTTATTAGCCAAAGCCGTAAAATACAGTGACTGAAAAGAAGATGTATCCCTCATTTTAACATTCCTGATGGCTCCCTCTGGCAGGAAATGCAAAATAGCAGTGGGAAGTAACACTGAGCATGGCAAAGGTTCCGACCTGGGGTTTGCAATGACAGCCCCAGGACGCCTGTGGGACTAATTAACTTACCCAGCACTGCTTTTTCACCTCTGCGGTTAACTGCCATCTTGGACAGCTGCAGTAAGCTCACCACCAACTTCACTACTACAGAATCTTCAGGCTTTTCTGTCATTCAGAAAGAAAAAAAAACAACCCAAAATGTCATTGTGTATTTGTAATGTGAAGACATTAGAAGAAAATACTGCTTTAGTAATGTGAACATGCATTATTAACGTTAAAGCAAGCTGGTACTAAACAGTACATTAAAAATGTATTCATTTTTCTTATTCATCAAGTCTTGAAAAAATGTCTATCCATTTGACCATGCCAAAGAATCCCCAAAACTAGAATACACTGTTACTATTTTCAGTGTTTTGATGTAGAAATTATAATTAAATACATGAAATATTAGCATAAGTTAGTGTAAGAATGTTATTTAAAACAGTGTAATCGTACTATGTGACTCCAATGACAGCACTTAATCTAATATCATCGTGCTGTTCTAAACTGGAATCCAAGGAATATCTAAACATAAGGTTTTCTACCAGGAATTCCACAGAATTTGACTAGCTTTCAGTTGCCTAATTAACTTTGCCAAATTATAAACTTTTGAGATGGATATTTCCTTACATATTTGATGCCTGCCTGAGGTCTTTTTTTTAAATAAACATTCCAAACAAAACTGTTTTGTCATTTCCAGAAACAAGGTCTAGGAAAAAATATGATGACTTACCAATGTAAAAAAATAAAAGCAGTATTTTCTTTAAAAAAAAATATCCTGCTGCCCTGCTGACTGGGATGGAAACCTGGAATCAGGCTTTATGTTTGTTGACATTTTATAAAAATGAATACGCATGCGGCCAAACTGCAGTAGTTATTTCTTAATGTTATCTTTCAGAATACAGTTTTATAGTATGCTAAAAATATTTATCAGTAACTGATTTTTTACTTCTTTTTAAAACCTACCATAACACTACTAATAAAGTTATCTCTAAGTGCTTAATAGACTTCTAGTATAAGGCAAAATCAAGGCAACAGGCCCATCAAGCTTGCTCGCCTGCCTCCAACAGAGCAAGAGTATTTCCTCTCAGGCTTCGCCAGTCAGCAGATCGGGGATTTCTGAGCAGAGCTTCATACCTAATGATCTCCGTGAGGTATGTCTAACTCCTTTTAAAGTCCACTATGCTTCTGATCTCCACAGCAAGAGGCAGTACGTTCCATGCTGTATATATTTTCTTTGAAAAAAATATGTGGTTTCTCTTGTACAACTGCTGCCAGATAATTTAATCTGTTCTTGTGCTGTTATAAAAGTGGTAAGTGCTCCCTACTCAGCTTCCTCATACCATTCATCAGTTCATACACCTCTCCGTATTCCTATTCAATCTCTTTTCCAGGCTCCCAAGGCTCTTCTCTGATGAAAGCTGTTCCACACAAGTTTGTTGCCCTTTTACTAACTCTCTTTTCAAGCAGAATTTTGAGACTAAAATTGTAAATGATATTCGAGATGTGGAGACATAATGCACTTACACCATGGCCTTACGCCAGACTACTATTCTTCCCCAAATTTTACTTTGTACTTATTTACAATGAATTACATCAGCTATTTTTATCTTCCAGCCATGCACACAAGCTGATGAAGACTTCACATAGAGGAGAAAAGTGAAATGGCACAAGCATCTGAAAACCAAAATAGGAAGGAACTGGGTCTGGACTGAGGGCTGAAACAGAATGCTGGAATGTGGCAAGGTTCAACTAAACTAAATCCTACCGTTTTAAAACTTCTGTGAGCTTTACTTTCTAACATGTTAAGTCATTAATAAAATATAGCGTCATTACATTTAAAAGATTTAGGGAGATTCATATACAAGAAAACTCATTACGCAGCCATAAAGCAACATACTCATATGTTATCCTGGACATTACGGAATCACGGAATCACGGAATCTTCAGAGTTGGAAGGGACCTCTAGAGATCATATAGTCCAACTCCCCTGCTAGAGCAGGATTAAGCTAAAGCACATCCCTCAGGGCTGCATCCAGGCGGGTCTTGAAAATCTCCAGAGAAGGGGATTCCACAACCTCCCTGGGCAGCCTGTTCCAGTGCTCTGTCACCCTCATTGTGAAGAAGTTTTTCCGTGTATTTGAACGGAACTTCCTATGTTCTAGCTTGTGCCCATTGCCCCTTGTCCTGTCGCTGGGAACCATTGAAAAGAGCCTGGCTCCGTCCTCCTTAAACCCACCCTTTAGATACTTGTAAACATTAATCAGGTCCCCCCAATTCACATTCACAATCACAAGTGCCCCATGCCAAAAGCTAGAAGGGCATTTTATCCTCTCTGCCATATAACACCTCATATAATATTTATAATACACTCTGATAAAGATACTTCATATTTTGCTTAAATAATAAATGCAATTCTGCTCTGCATGTGAAATTATAATAAGGTTACATTGTTAAACATACAAAAAACAAGACACAAAATAAAACATCCAGTGTCAAATTAGTTACATCGCTACACACCTAAAACCAGATACAAAAGAAATAAAATACATAATCAGAGGTCAGTACCCTGGAAATTTTTCAGGAGATCCTTCATCTGATCTTTGTATTGTTCCAATTGTTTGCGTAAATCATACAGTCCTTCAAGTCGTGTTAAGGGCAGTGAATCACAAACACCAACTGAGAGAAAGTGATTAATTTCCTGCAAAACAACACTTTGTATTAAGCACACACAGCATACAAATAAAGGCTTCAAGTAAAGAAGCGGCTCTCAGCAGTCCACAATGTGGATATTAATAGAAGCAAAATAAGAATGGAGGCCTACAAATATCTCAGTGTCTGAAACTGTCAATAAAAAGAATCCACATGCCTAATTTAAAGCTTTCTCAACTATACCTATCGCTAGAAAATTGTTTTTCTTTTTAAAGTTTACGTTACACAAACCACTATGTCATGAGATAGATTTTAAAATATAATTACCTCCAAAAGAGAATATGGTCCTTCACTGTATTTTATTTTCTGCTGAGCTGCTCGCAAATCTTTAAAAGCAGGATATTCAGGAAAAGGATCTAAGCATTTGATTGCATGATTCAGATTTTCATTATCCTTGTTATCTATCACCAGATACTTCAACAAGCCTAGGACCTGAACATAAAAAGTAAATGAAAACCAAAAAATACAGATAAACATTTTTAAGCCTTATTTCTTATTCAGGTTATAAAGTTTGTATTTCTCCAAGTCCCACTAAATTGAGACCTGAATAAAAAAAAAAATGGTAAGATAACTTATTTAGAGTGTTAAAAATTATAAAATGTTTAGAGATGGGAAAATCACAGCTATATTCTGAAATGGTGAGGTGTTTTTGATACTCCCCCTCCCAAACAGACTTTCAAGCTTTTCTTATCACAGGCTGCAGTTTGATCCTGTCTTTTGATGAAGCTGATTTCAAATACTGGTCAATACAATCACTAGAATATTGATTTAGCAACACAGCGCGCACAAGCAGTCCTTTTGATGATATTAGAACTTCACTAATCTTACTAACTAAAGTGTCAGTAATTTGAAATCTGGACAAATGTCTAAATATCATAATTTACTGCCCAAATCACTGACCTCTGGCAGAATTTGTTTTATAACAGTTCTACTACTTGAATAAATGTTTGCTAAAGGGGTACCATACTTGCTTTGCAAAAAAGCTGCTTTTACTCTTTACTTACAAATTAATGCAATTGGGATATTCGATCCAGGCAGTTTTGAGGGGTCTACAATCTAAATGATGAGGTTTTTATTTGGAGACTTTTATTTACCTGAAAATTATTAACTAGTCTCCATTCAATGCTGAAAGAAAAATAAAAAGAAGAAACTGAGAAGTGACCACTAGAGGAAGGACTTCCCTGCAGGAGTATGATTTGAGAAGGTTTCATATTGGATATCATTTCCAATTCAGAGAAATTTTTGCCCTCCCCACAGTTTCTGCCCAGGGATGCCCTGACATGTTGCCTTTGCAGTTAGTTGTGCATGTGCAACTGTTTGCATAGACATACTATAAATCTGATCATGATCATTAAGCTAAGAAGATTGCCAGGTTATTTCAGCTGAATCAGCAAAGATGAAGACAACGTAGGGCTACATTGCAAACATGAAGGTGCACAGGGTACTGTGGGATCAGATTAAGCCAGAAGGCAGCCATGAGGACTGAAATGCAACAGGCATACTCTTCTCACCTTTGGCTACTAATTATAAGTCTCTGAATCTAAGTATATTTCCACCCCCAGCAGAATGCACGTACAAATCATTACCAAACAGAAAAGGCGGCTTATAACACAACAGAAACAGCTTCATTTCCCTTTTAAGGCCTATGTGCTAGATTTACTTTTAGTGACAATTTGTTAAGTTTAAGTACATAGCTGAACAACCGAAATCTGTTCTTTGCATGTATTTCCTCTTTGTCTTCTAGACACCTTCTCCTTCCAAAGGTCTTCACCGTATTTCCTGTGAAAACATCCACAGAGCTTTCTAGGTAACTGCTTGGCTGCTCGATGTGCTTGTACTGATTAGCTTGCCATCACCTGCCATTTTAGCAATGCCTATGGTCTCTCTCTCTTTCCTTTAGTGTTATCACTGATTCAGTGTCTTTACTCAACTACAGTAACAATTCTTCTTCAACTTACCCTGAAAGTTTTAAACCTCTTTCAAATTTGGCTGAAAAAGGAGCAGATTCAAAGCAGACATAAAAGACATTCCAACAGCATTAAAGCTCTTTAAGAAATATGATTTTTTTTTATAGGCTGAGTAAATAGAGAATTAGAAAGTAAGTGATACAGTAATCTCAGCAATTATGACAAAATACATCTCAATCACTGTTTAAAGCTGTAGGAATGAAATATGTAACAGAGTATTTGTCCAACTAGAAGTACCAAAAGTAAAGACACTTTTATTTAAAAAAAATAAACTATTACATCCCAAATAATATTTTTTATAGAAATCTCTAAACCACAGAAAAAAGGAATTAAAATTGAATGTGAGTATAGATACAGCTTTAACTAAACAGCAAACATGAACTAAAAAGCTCAGAGATACAGAATAAGCAGCAACTCAAAACTACCTGTTCCTGAATCTCAGGCTGGTCCACAGCAAGAGGTATTAGGGTTCCTACAATAACATGAAGGTGGCTCTCTAGAGCATCATTGCAACACGTAATCGCTGTGTGGCAAACATGATGAAGAAGATCACAACAGAGTGAAAAGCTGCGCATGGATATGTCTCTGATAATAACAGGTCTGTCACAGGAAACAAAAAAGTGAAATTAAAGAAATACGAATTGTCATTGTCTCAAGTATTAATCTATTACACAACAGGGAAGAATAGGGGAAAAAGGGAAATGTAAATAAACTTTATAGGAGGAATTGCTTCTAAACTTTAAAATTTATCAACTCAAATCAGCTGTAAGGATTTAGCTCAGGAAACATATGAGAATGAAAACACACAGAATTTGACTGATTCTTTTAAAAAATGGAGTAAAAAGCTTAGAGGAAAATATATTCCAAAAAGAAAAAAAAAAAACAAAACCAACCCAAAAAGGCTTTTAGATTATTATTTGCCAGAACACTGTTGACAGAAACGGAGGAAAGTGGAAAAAATGTTCTCTGAACTCTCCTCTCTCTGACATAACCATTAGTTTAAAAAAATATAAAAAAAATTTAGGCTACAGAGGACACCTGGGGATTATCTAGTCCAGCTTCTGCCTGAAGCAGGGTCAGCTTCAAAGTCAGATCAGGTTCTCAGGGTTTCATTGAGCTGAATTCTGACATATTCCTTTGACGGAGAATCAACAGCCTCTCTGAGCAACCTGCTCCAGTATTTAACTATTCTCACTGCGAAAAACTTTTCCCTTATGTTCAACCAGAATTTCCCATATTGCAACTTGGTGGGTGCTACCTCTTGTCCTGTCACTGTGCACTTCTAGGAAAAATCTGGCTTTACCTTCTCTACAAGGTATCTTCCCATCCAGAAACTGGAGAACAGAAATTAGATCAGTTTGACTTATCCCCCTGGGGGGTCTTCCACTCAACTCATCCCACGTCCTGGCTGGGGTGGCTCCACACTGGATGCAGTGGTCCTACTGGAGCTTCATAAGACTCAGAAGGGAATGACTACTTCCCTCAACTTCGGGGTTGTCTTTGTTCAACTTCACAATGTACCTGTTCTCCCGCTCCTACAACTAGATGAGGTCCCTCTGAAAGGCAGCCTTGCCCTCCAGTGCATCAACTGCCCCCGTCCCAGTTCAGTATTGATCACAATAATAAGTCTCATAATAAGGCCATTTAACATAAAATCCACACCCCTCTTCAATATTTCAGGGCATGGAATGCTCCCAACAAGCAAAGCAATCAATTTGCACTTAAATTCAATGACAAATTACTTGATACTTAAATTCAAGTATCTAAAGGGTGGGTTTAAGGAGGATGGTGCCAGACTCTTTTCAATGGTTCCCAGTGACAGGACAAGGGGCAACGGGCACAAGGTGGAACATAGGAAGTTCCGTTCAAATACACGGAAAAACTTCTTTACAGTGAGGGTGACAGAGCACTGGAACAGGCTGCCCAGGGAGGGTGTGGAGTCCCCTTCTCTGGAGATTTTCAAGACCCGCCTGGATGCAGTCCTGAGTACTGTGCTCTGGGCAATCCTGCTCTAGCAGGGGAGTTGGACTAGATGATCTCTAGAGGTCCCTTCCAACTCTGAAGATTCTGTGATTCTGTGACATTCAGGTGAATAACTTTCTTGGAAATCCAAAGCTAAACTTCAAGTAAGAAAATATCTCTAGTCCTTATGAAAGATAAGAATCTATTTAAATCTTAAGCCTGAAGTACCAGTTTACTCCCTCTGAAGACAAGCTAAGACAACATGTACTGATTCTCACTCATTTTGTTGGCTACTTACTGGTGAGAAAGTGAATGTCAACACTCTTTATTAACTCTATAAGCGCATTTTATTTGGCATGTGCTTACTTTACCTTAACTTCACAATTTGGCTTTACTCCCACATCCTTTAAATTCCCAAACACCCTTTCTGTCATCAAAATCTCCCAACGCTTCTTATGTCTACAATTTGATAGCCTATTATAGATACAAAATTCTGCTGTATAGCGAACATTTAAATAGAAGGAGAGCACAACACATTCCAAATTTTAGTAAGAGTTCTAAATTTAAATTCCAAAATTATCAAAGAAAGGCAATTTAATTTTTTCTTTCAGCAAATTTCAATTATTTCTACAAATGAATTAACATCTACTAATGATACTGAAATGTATGGCTACAAGAACAACGGAGCACAGACAGGAGGAACAAGATATAATTATTGTATTTACCTGCTATTGATGTGGTGAATCAGGGTGTAAATTACATCTCTGAGGACAAAAGCCCATGCTCCTCCTAAACCATCTTTTATCTCTTTAAGTAACAGACTAACGAATAAGTGATAAATTATAAGAACTCTGTGTTTCTTGTAAATGTTGTTTGCATCTGATGCATGCTTACAAAGGGCTAGAAGGATTTTCTGGAATGAATCCTAAAAATGAACAAACTGTGAGTAAAAAACTAATTCATAATGCCAATACAGAAATGCTTTATATATAGAAAAAACTTAAGCGATAGATATATATTTTTTTTTCTGAAGGACACGGACAAAAAGGCTTTATTATTTTTACCCGTTTAAACAAACAAAAGACCTGTATAGAAACCAATTCTCCAAGGAGGACTATAAGCCCCATACCTCCTAATTTTCTTTTTTATTTTTTTTTCCTCCCACATGAGAAAGGCTATGCACATTTTTCAGAAAACCAAACATTTATGGCAGTTTTCACCAACAGAAGAAACATCAAATAAAAACCATTATGTTCATATGTATAAAATGCATTATTTCATAGAATATCTCAATGCAGACTGTAACTGTTAAAACTGTAAACTTAAAAAAACCTAATTATCTTAAAATATTAGGCAGGTTGTGTTACATTCTAAACAATTTATTTCACTGGCTGGCAATATTAACTTTTACACTCAAAAGATTTCGACAAACATGGTCCAGAAAAAGGTTTTTTTCTTATTTTTAGATTGTTTATGGATAGGCAAAGTAAGTTGTTGACAAAAAATGCAATAAAATAGCAAAAGCTTTGAAAATATATGTTTCTAAGGAATGCAAGCCAGTAATATGTTTATGATTTATTGCAAGGGTTGCATAATTTTATAAGCCTTCATATTTGCCTTTAGAAACTGAAAATCAAATGTCTAAAAATTGATCACAGACTATAACATTTCACACTGTCAGTAGGGGAAGCAAACTTTAATATCTTAATCATAGATAGTTTTTAGACGAAACTGTCCAAATGTTATTATTTTTAGGATATTCTTCAGAAAGAAATAAATTGCATCTAAATTGTGTCAGATTTACCCAACCTTTAAATTAATTCTATTTATACATTATTTTATATGCATTATATAATGCTTGCAATAGTTCAAGCACATAATTTTTGTAAGGTTACTGTGTCCCTGAACTTAGGACTTCTCCTGTTTTAGAAGGTAAACAAAAGAACAGACAGGTTTCTAAGGTTGTATTTTTTCCTCATATATACACGACGAAAATGTCCAATTAAACCAAAATGTACCCATTAAAGAAATTTTATATTATACAGAAAATCATCATTACATACTTACAGGGCTTTTAGAAAGAACTGCTACAAGACTTTTTAATTTGCTTTTATGACAGTTGCTAATATAGTCTAAGGTTGCCTTAATCACATAAGATGGAAAATGAGGAGGATTAGGAGCAGGATCCAGTTCCCTAAATGAATAGAAGAGAGATATTTTTTTTCCTTCCCAAAAATCAAACCCCATGTATTAAATAAAACAAGTCTCATTGAATAAACAAGTAACTCCTAGGAAATCTTTCCTGCTTTCATCAAGTAAGAAGCACCAAAAGCAGAGTGACATATATCTTATTTTTAGCTGTCTGTTCTCCCTCTATGGTAGCTTTCTAAGTTGTACTTTCTTACTATTCTTTTATTATTTTTTGAAACACCATGTTGCTAAAAACCCACACATTTGTCTCATCTAAGGTACTTTGTAAGAAAATCTAATTGTAAGTCATGAATAAAGCTTCTGTATTTTTGTACTTATGAGAACATTTGTTTGAGAAAAAAGTAATTGTGAATATCCCCATTATAAAAAAAGTCACCTTTTCTGGGACCTCAAAAAGAAAAGAAATGCATCATGATAGTAATAAACCAGCAGCATTAAGTTTCATCACTCTTATTCTTACCATCCCCCTTCTTAGAAAGGAAAACTTTGGTTACAAGCAGACACCACAGTCTGTTAATAAACTCACTGAAACGAACTTATAAAGTTCTGAAATCCTCAGCCATTTAACTTTTGGCAGGTTTTCACAGAAATGCTTTGGTTTCTTTCAACTTTGTATTTCTAGAATAAAAATACCTTCTTCAATAACTTGAGAAAGTGTAATGTTTTCCAAATAGTTTGTATCTAAACACAGAAATCTGGCAAATTATTTCCAGATATAATCGTGCAAATAGTGATATATTTAGGACAACACCAAAGATTGAAAAGCTCATAAAAATGAAGGTATTTATGGCATTAGAATATTGATATTAATTAGGAATTCATTTATTTGCCATTGCTTAAGCAACCTCCTTACCGAAGGCAGGAGCTGCCATTACAAAAACTGTTAAGAAACAGTTCAATTCTCAGTGACTTCTAAATATTTAAAGACCTTTAGAAGAATCACTTTAATTTAGACATTAAAACCTGATCAATTTTACAGAGAGGGCAGTCCATCCAAGTTTGAACTAATCTAAATTAGCATCGCCATAGTCCAGCTCACCCATGTACAACAGCATTCTCTTGCCCGCTCGTTCGTTCTTTCTGTAACTGCAGTATTATAGAGGTTCTCCTCACTGATACTGGGGAATAACTACATGAGAAAGCACGCCTGTGACACATCATTACCAATGACACCAAAATCCTTTAATTTTCAACTCCCATCCACCTCTTCTTATGCCTGAAGAGCACATTTTAATGCACAATATTATACAAATACACTCAGCATTAAGAAAACCTACAAACACGTACCTTACGTATTTACTTGGATGAGCTGCTGCTTCTGCTGTGGTATCAGGTAGTTCATGAAAGGTCATCAACAGTTCAACCACAATCTCCGGTAAATTATTATGAGATAAATTGTCAATTTGCTAGAAGAAGAAAAATAATGTTTTAATAAGAAAAAGATATTTTAGCTAAAATAATTTAACATTTCGTTTCCTTCTGAGAAAATCCATTTTTTCAAACTTACTTTACAGTACCTGGAAAAAAAAAATTATGTTTAATTTTACTACAAGTTCTGAATACAGAGTCTGCCTCTGGGGAAAGATGGCTCCTCATAAAGCATTAACAAAATATTGTAAGAGGAAAACAAGGATGACTTAAACAGATGTATGACAGGGAAACACAGGGCTGTATAATGAATAGTAAAAAAAAATTTTTATCACATCCTGAAAAAAATTATATTTCAGGTCATCAACTGTCTGCCTAAAAGGTTCTAATTAAACAGCTACTTGAAAACCCTGGGATAAAATTTGTCTAGTTTGGCTTTATTAAAATAATAATTTTGTATCTAAAGACTTGAACTGTGTACACTTTTACAGAATATATAGAAGTTTCTTTCACGTCTATTAAATGCCATAGAACTCAATTTACACATTTAAAACAGCTACCTGTTTTCCTAAGCAGTTTTCATCCTTAAGCATGTCGTAGACTTTAGAAGCCGTATCTCTTTGCTCTGCTACTTCACTCTTTCCGTGGCTTTGATAGGCAAAATATGGGAGGATGTTCACAAGTATCTTTGGAAAACAGTCTGCTAGAACCTGCCTCCAGTCTTTTTCAATCTTGTTGGCAAGTGATTTCACATCTTCAAATTGACTTCTAATCACCAGGTGTGGAACCAAAACTTTATAACAAGACCTACATGTAGTAAATAAATTTCCAGAACGTCCTTGAATTTTATTTTTTTTTTAAATCTCAAGCATAATATAGCAAATGCCATTCCTCTACTGTATAACTAAACTTGTAATTATTTACTTAGCTACCACTATACAAAACATCTTACCAGCATAAATATAATACACAAGACACTTGGAATACATTTTAAAAGCTCCCAAAATGTTATCTTACAACAAAATCCTGATGCATTACTACACTTGGGAATTCGAAGCCCTGTATCATAATTGTAAACAAATCTAAATAAACGCTTTCATATGGCAAACATACCTGTAGAATTCCTCAAGGCTAGTATAGTTCAGAAGAACATAAGGAAAAGCAGACAGGCTATATCCACTGTCATTTATTTTCAGCCACTCCATCACCAAATAGTCTAAATGTGATGTCATGAAGTCTTCTATACTTTTATAGCCAAAAATGTCAGATATTTTTTTCAAAACCTGTGCATGAAATAAGATCGCAGAAATAGCATGCAGAGTACATGATACTACAGCAAACTGACAAACTACAGCTCCACGTCCATCTATCCCCCAGCCTTTTAACGAACATCTGTATAACTCAGCTGCTATTTCGCAGAAGCAATTTTTTTTATTATTTGTATTGCCGTATCTCGAAAGAGTGCAATCAAGGAACTACAAGTACTCGGTATGAGGTGGTACGCAAAGAAAGGACAGCCAGTACACATTTTGTGGGGTGGAGACTGTGTGCAAAAACAAGAGGCAACGAATAGAAAGGAAGGATAAAAAGACTGTTGGCATGAAAGGTTGCAGTATAAACAGCAATTTTAGTACGCCCTTCTAAAATAAAAGTCCACAAGACACATACCATCTTCCAACACTTTGCATTTATTTTACATAGTTTCCACATTGGGAAACTCATTTTACTTCCACTGGGTAGAAAGATTTTTTAAAATGAGATCTGCAATCTTCAACGTATAAAAATCTATTTGTATTTCAGATCAGTGCTTTTAACATACAAGATTTACCACTGAAATTGCCTTTTATGATGTCATTATTTCTCTGTAGGTCGTTAAATATAACTACCAATTCATTCAGATGTTTAAGTCCCACATCAGTCATGCTCTTACAAAATCTAACAACTTTCAATACTGACAAAAGCATTTCGTACCGTTCCAATTTTAACCTAACCTTAATTTATAACCCAAATATAAAATGGAATTTTATACTTGCCTTTTTCACAAGCTGAGGATCTAATCCATTCTCTTTCACAGACTGGCAAATAGCAAACAGAGCTTGCTTTTCACAAACCGGACTGCAGCACAGAACCATGGTTATAAGCATCAGCAAAACCGCTTTTCCATTACACTGTTTGTCCAAAAGATCTTCAGGACTTGCATCATCCCTGACCTTCAATAAGAAATAATGCAGAACTCGTACAAGTATTCTGCTAAAGCAATCTCCTAATTAATAAATGAGCATAAATAATTTAAAATTAAGGACACTATATATTACATAAACACATAATTTGAATTTACATTGCCTCTTATTCACCGTTTATATGTTGTCTACAATATCAAGGCTCCATTTTTCTTTGATTCCTAAGCGTTACCATACTGAAACCCACAACAACAAATGGTATGATACAGAAGAGCAGCTGGCAACATACAGTGAAAAAGTTTACAAACTTCTAACGTGGGCAAAACAGTGGCTGACAAGATGTGTAAGGAACTTCCGAACTACCACCTTGGTTCACCGCCTCAGATTATCAGAAGTCCAGAAGAATTAATGTTCTCAGAAAATTAAACATGATCATTTTAAAAGTCATCTTATTCATAAAATGAAAACCAGGCAAAACTAATGACTAGATGTTGGTACCAGATTTCTCATTCCTTCCTGAACCCTGAGATAAACGTTCTCAAAAGCCTTTTGCTGGAGCTTCAAGGGAAGAGGTTTTGACATTCCAGAAGAATCTCTCTTTTTCACATCCTGAAACAAACTTCAAAAAAAAAAGGTAAGATAATTATTAGCATAACATTCAGTCTACAAAATTACTGCATATTGTGCATACCAAACAATGTGATTCTGATCTTCTGAGTATCATTATTTTCTTCCTAACTTTCTTGTACAGCAGTCTTTCCTTCCTCTCCCTCAAACGTTATCAATAACACTAAGAGAATCTGTTGGTCTGAAATGGCAGAGAATAGCCTGAAAACATAAAAGTTTCCCAACCTCTGCCAGTGCAGGAAGCCAAACTTCAGTTTTCCGTCATACTGGAACATTTCATGTCATGAAGTACTTTGAGAACATATTTATTGAACAGATGTATATGTAAAAAAGAGTTTCTCAAAGAATTTATTTTTTGTAGATAAAGGCTCAACCCACTTTACTCTTTGTAACAAAAATGGGACCATCGCATTTCTAAGTGATTATTAGCAGATACCTAAGAAAGATCACCTTATGCTTGCCTTGTATACGTAATTCCTTGAATGTATTATAATATTTGACCACAGGTGACCTAGTCAGATCATACGTTAGAAGCGGTGACCATATTTAATATCCTTCAATGATTTCCTCTTTCGTGAATGTATTGCTTTTTGAATCCCTGTAAACCTCCAGCCAGTTGAAGAAAGTAGGATAATACTCAGGATAACTGAATGTTGTAAGAAGTAAACCCTATTTTCTTAGAATCCTGAACCTGTTAGCTTTGCTTGATGTCCCCTACTCTTTAAACTGGAAAAGACTGCCAATCTTCACTTTGGTCAGTTCCAGATTTTGTAGAGTTATGTTATACCTTCTGTAATTCAACTCTTTTTGTGCTGAAGGGCTCCAGTTTATGCAATGAATAGTTGTACATAAAGCATTTCATACTTTCCAACATCCCTCCCCTACTCCTATTCCAGCTCAATTACGTCCTTTTTGATGCATGGAGAAAGAACGATACACAGTATTCAAAACACAAGATCCTTTGAAAAAGTTTTCATGCTACACAATGAACCTAAACTATTTCTAGAGGATAAACAACTACTTCCTGTTCAAGTTTTGCATAATAAATTTAGTGCAAAATTTGCTATCATGTATAGTTTTTGATATCTATCTCTCTCTCTCTCTCTCTCTATATATATATGTATCTCTCTATCTCACATCACAGAATAATTGAAACACAGGCAAAGTTTGAACACCTTAACCAAAGTAACTCCATAGGCTTTTCTATTCTGTTAAGATTAAGGCCTCAGAAGTACTGAAAAGGGCAGCTATACAGTAGCAGAAGTAACACCCAGTTAAGTGAAATTAAGCATTATTCTTATAAACAGAAAAAAGATCTACATTATCACCTGGTAATCGACTTTGCAGCAAGAATGCGAACTTGATGGTGACTATCTGCGAGAAAATGCGGGAAAGTATCACTCACAGGTAGATCTTCATTTTTCACTTTAAGGATCGCCCACTTGCAATCAGGATCAGCCTGAAGAAAATTAATATTGTGGTTTAAAATATACAGAAGATACTGATGTACGCAAAAGATCTTTAGATACAGTATTAAGTACTCATTTTAAGTATATACTTAACATTCTAATGGATGTCAAAAGATCTGGGATTACCTCAAGCAGGGCTTTCATGCAGTTTAAAAGGGCCACTCTTACTGGTGCTGTGCATTTCCCTCCTTGAGCTAAATGCCTAAAATAAGGAAGATTCGAATAAAGGAAAAAGTTGCCAACAATTTTGAGAAAAAAGCCTAACTAGTTAGCTTCTGCTGCTCACAGTTCATTCTTTTGTTTGGGAGGATTTGACGTTTTTATTGGTAATCTAAAATTCCAAACAATATTAGTCTTTGGTTGCTGAAGTTATCACTTTTTGTAATTACTGATGCAATTCAGAGTATAATCAGTCTCTGTTAACATATAACAGTGTAGCACTTATTGTTCTAATACTATCTTACAGACCATATGATTCTTTGCTTCATAGAATCATAGAATTGTCTAGGTCGGAAAGGACATGACACAGAAAATCTGGGAAGTTAAATGCTGGATAAAGATATCATAGGATACCAATAACAAGACACAAACAGCACTACAGTCTTCACACTGACAGCAAAGTTAAAAATGTTATGCCCAACAGACTTCTGCGTTAAACACACAAAACATACCAAAAGGCTTCAACAACTGTCAAAAATTGTCCTCGAGCATCCCTTGTCTCTTCAGCATGTGGATTGGACTGGGCCAACCCTATTGCTATTGGAAGCAAATTATTTAGAATTACTTTACAAACTTCTTGATCTCGACGGTACAAAGAACACACATCACTGTGAAAGAAATAAAGAGAAAATATCTTGAAACATTAAAGAGCCCCCAAATCCTCTAGCTGTTGAACTAAAAGAGCTCCAATACATGCCGAACAGTTTCTCTCTTACGGAAGAGGCTTAAGAAGCATGTGAATATCGTCTTCAGGCAAGAGGTGTTCTTCAGTAGGGAGCTCCTTCAAAAGGACCAAGTACTGGCAAATAAACAAAAAAAAGAACCAAAATGGAAAATAATGCTTAAGAAAATAAGTAGACAAAAAGAAAAACTACAAAACACTTTCAGTAACTCTGACATAAAATCATGCAGCAAGGACACCTATCATCAGCTCTTACATGTTAGACTGATCGTCTTTTCATGCAAAGACTGTCACACAGTAATATGGCTCATGAAATTTTTAGTTTTGGCAGTCAAAAACATTCCCTTTGTAAACTAAAAACACAGATCCTATTCTACTACAGCTATTTAACCTATTCTAGCTATTTAACAAGTAATTAATGATAAAGGCAAGATGTTTATACTTCTCAACTCTCTATTTTCTGTCTTACAAATTCTAACTGCTCTTTCCCCTGACCACAGCACACTTCAAAACACTAAAAGTAGCCATTTTAACGTCTTCTCAGGGGACCGATAACAAGTGAAAGATTAAGAATATACGATTGACAAGAATATACAGATTTAAAAACAGTACAAATACAGAGATGGGGCTGCTTGAAAAAAGCTGACACTCACCATGTGCAGATGCAATGGCTTAGCACCATCAAAGACACTGCCATCAGTAAGCATTAACAGCTTCCTCCGTATATCAGAGGCTCGGAAGCTCACTGTCTGAATTTGGACTGTAGTTACACAAATACACAAGAACCTCAGAATTTCAAGGAGAAGTAAATCCTGCTTTGTCAACTGTTCTTCAGCTAATGGGCTCAAAGCACCTGAAAATAAGATCTTCATGTAAGAAATGCTTCTCCGAGGACAATAAAGAAGTTGATAACATTTTAGGTATTCACAAAACTAATTTAAGTTCTCAGAACAGACAGAGTACTAGCAACTTTATTTGTTATTGAGCAGTTACTGTATCAGTAACAGTTTCTTGAGCGTTTCCGACTTCTACGAAGGCCCTCTCTAGAACAGAGGCTTTTAATTTTTTGTGCCCATACATACGGCTGATTTCTCCATCAAGGTTACAATGAACTCAGTGGAATCATCTGTAGCTGTGTTCTTTTGTGATGTTAACTATAACTTAGGATGTATTTTAAACCATGGATTCAAAGCTTCCCCAACAGTGAAATGATGACAATTACTACTATATTAATATCCTCACTGAATTGTCAATTATAACCTAAGTGAAACAGTTACAAATGTCATTTTCCTGTCACACGTAGAACTCTTGTAACTTTCTGCAGTTGCAAACTTTATTTATTAGAATTACTTATCAGATGGTTGGAGAAGATACTTCTTAAGACACTTACTCAATACGACGGGGAAAACAGACTAGCTGCTGTTAGTGGCATTAATGTAACACCCTGATTTACTTCTCATTCAATAATAAACAGAAGACATAGCCCTGATTAAAAACTGAGATACACACCACTTTAAGAAAGAATTTAAAACAAAAGAGAACATCAGTACTTGTAGCTCCTAACAAGAAAAAACAGACAGACTCATTCTCCTGTTCCTCTGCAGGTCCAGAGATCTAAGAAAGGTGACCTTGTCAAGAATTACTGATCAGGAAAAGGAGAAAAGTTAAATAGTACCACTTTCAAGAAAATGAAGCAGAGTCTGTAACGACAGACACTGGTATCCTACAGACACACTTTCTAGTCTCCTCTTTGCCAAAACTTCTGCCTGACTTCGAACAAGTTAGCTACCTTCTCTGCTTGCATTTTACTATTCACAAAATAAAAAATAAACTTCTTTCCAAATGAGCTAGAACACTTCATTAACATCTTTAAAACACTAATGAGGTACAGAAGAATTATTATTGTTTAGAAAGTACTTGGTTCAACCATTATCTGCTTCAACTATTAATAAAGCAGTGCAATTTTTTATTTTGCAAACAAAGACCAATCTGTAAAAACAAGCTTTTACAAATAGTTTTGGACAGAGAGAAGACTAACCTGTTACATTTTGCATCTCACTGGATTCGTTTGTATCACTGATGTCAGTCACTGAATGATCATCAAATAGATCATCAGACACCTGGTTATCTGCTTCCATTATACTCTCCTCAGGGTCATTCCCCATTAGATCCGCTTCTCCCAGTTCAGCTGTTTTTCCAGTAAATGTCATCTGACAAAAACACCACATCCTTTTAAAGCTGGCTTTTAAGGACAGGAGAAACACCACAGGCATAACACAAGCAAAGACACCACAGTTTCCCAGTGAACTGGAACGGATGAAGACAAAAAGGGCTACATTGAATTGATGACTTTCATCCTTTGCAATAAATGTCTTTTACACAGGTGAGTGGTTTGATGTGAACTATTCTCTTTAGGACACAAGCTTCCTAAGGCAGATACCAGTCTCCTTGTTTTAGATGCTGCCAAGGACATTTGTGAGTCTTGTAGAGAATTGTTTTTCAAATACTGTCCTGGTTTGAGGCAAAACAGAACCAATTCTCTACAAGACTCATGAACTTCTCACTATACTTCATAATTACAGAAAAATGAAAGGAAGGCATATGACCTTTTTAAGGGCACACTAATTACTACTTTCCCCACCAGATGACAAGTTAACAGAAGGTAAGACTCTCAGCTTCTCCTCACCTAAAAAAAACAAAGGATTTTTTCCCCACCTAGGCCTGACTACAGAACAATGTGCCAAAAAGAGAGGCTTTAAGACTTGTGCTAAACACAGTGGTGTGCCACCTTATCACTTTTGTCAGTGAGAAAGTTATTTACAGTTAGAAGATTTAATATCTAGATAATAAATACCTTTAAAGTGTTTTAAGGCACATAGGTCCATCAAACTACAAAATAAAAAGAAGCTTTAAAAACTTTACAAGTGCATTAAAGATACATGTCATGTGTTAAAGAAATTCCTTCTGTGGCATAAAATCTCTGTATACTTTTACTCTAATATAGTATTAAAAAAATTTCAAAAAATAACATAATTTGGTTTTTAATGTGAGCTGGCATGCTAACCTTGATCAACTGTTATCCATTTACTCTCATTTTTCTCCTACACCTGTGTTCAAGTGCTAAACAGAAATGTTTCCAGTTAGGAATTCTCTACAAAACTCAATATATTTTGATTTATTTTTTCAATAATAAGTATGTCATTTGGTTTGCCTCCATATTATTATACTGTAAAAATATTCCTCTAATTGAAGAGCATTGCATTTAGACGCAGACAGAATGTACTTACCAGATTTTTACAAATATCTACAAGATCATTCATAAATTTTGATGTTAACAAATGCAGGAATATATTAGACAGCATCTTATTAGCACTGTTCTGTAAGAAAGCAAGATGTACAGATAGGTTAATTCGTTTTTTTCAGGTACTGTATGTATGATATTCAACTTTGTGATCTCATTAATGAAGACAGAAATATAAACTACTTTATAAACTTTACCTTGGTACAATTGCATAAACATTTTGTACACTGCATTATCAAAGTCCTCAGTGAGTTGATCTGGGCATCTTCATTTAGTTTGTTTTTAGACTGCGAAATGCCTTCTCCAGCATAATGAATGAGAGACTAGTAAAAATACAGCACAGTTAAAACACCTCAATCAAATTCATTTATACATTGGCACATACACGGCACACACACAGACACAAAAGGACAGGATTCTCATTCATACTCATTCACACATTCTCATTCATACAGCTTTGACATTTATAGCATGCATTAGTGAGTTTGGACTTCTTTTCTTTGATTTTTATTTCACTCATTCTGATCCAGAATCTACAAAAAGATGGCCTAGACCTGCCTGAAAGATTGTTATTTTCATCACAAAAGAAAAATACAACATCTGTCCATAATGTGTAAGTTTTGTGTTTCCATATTTAATCAAGAAACTGCCTCGGATAGTAGTAGCAGTAGTAGTAGTAGTAATAACACTCGTAGCCATCAAATGATCTTAGGAAATTCTTGCATGAAAGAGCTATAAACGAAAGCACTCGTTATCCTTTAAGTAGTCCTTTGTCCACATGTCCACGATATTTTCTTTTTTTTAAAGGGGTGACTCAGAAATGTATCAATATTCAGAATAATCTTCACACAAAACTGATGTGTTGGTGTACTGACAGAATTCTAGTGAGTCTTCTCTTTCAGCAGCAGTAACATATTTAAACCTCTCTCAACTGCCTTTTTTTAAGCAGAAACCAGTAGAAATGCTCTGAAAATGTGTCACGATATGTGTCAAAATATGGATAGAAAAAAATATATTTTATATTTAATGGTTTATTTCATTTTTAATAGCTCCCAAACACATTGCTGCTTACCTTAGCAGTCTGGAACAACTTTGATTTACAGGCATCCTCTTCTTTAAATATACCAGTGTAGCAATAGCAACCAAGAACACCAATCAAGAGACCGACACATCGGACAAGGTGTTCTGCAGCAACCACCTTAGACTAAATCAAATACACAGTATAAATACCAGTGGCTTATTGTTAAACCTTTTCACCAAAATACAGAATTCTTCGAAGTCTTTTTTAAACACTTTTATATACAGATTTCACCAAAATTAATGAAGATTTGCATCCTAGTGTTTTGCACTACAGTTGCTTCAGCTCCCTAACGTGTCCTTTTGGCTCTCCATGTTATTATTCTCTCCATGTCCCATTGCCCTTACGCTTTCTTCCTTCACAATACTTTGAATTCTCCCTCTCCTTTAGATTCCACCATAGCAATACTTAGACAACACTCTGGTCCAACCTCTTGCTCCCAAGCAGAGTCAGCTCTAAGGTCAGAACAGGTTACTCAAGGTTTGACCCAGTGAAAACCTCCAAGGATGAAGAGTGCACAACCTCTCAGGCAGGGCAACCTGGGCCACTGCCTGAGTGTCCTCACGTAGATAAAACTCTCCTTGTATCCAGTGGGAACTTCTCTTGACTCTGTTTCTCATCTTCCTGCAACACACCACTGTGGAGAGCCTGGCTCTGTCTTCCAGACAAGTTTATAGGCACTGGCAGGCTCCCTTAAAGCCTGTTAGTCCCTCCAAAGCCACCTCTGCTCCAGGCTGAACAAGCCCAGTTTCCTCTGTGTCTCCTCACAGGTCAAGTGCTGGAGCCCCCGCCATCTCAGTGAATGCACTAAATGTTTGTCTTGTACTGGGAGGCCCAAAACTGGATGCAGTATTTCAGATGCCATCTAAAGGCATTGCGTAGAAGACGACTATCAGTTCCCTTGAGCACTGGCTGTGCTCATTAATACAGCCTGTATTTGCAGCTTTCTTTACAATTACTCCTTTACACAGCTGTCTCTTTTTACAAAACCAAACTATTTGAGACCTCTATGCCCAAGGCTATCTTGGCTGAAAACTGGCAAGAGCTTAAAGCGTTACAGGGGCATAGAAGTTGAAACCAACATCACAAAAAGCAGGGTAAAGTGGTTTATGTGGCAACTTCGCACATACTTCCATTTCTACACAGCTTCTACTATTCCCACATATTTATGAAAACGATGGATATTTTGCCAAGATGTAAAGAAATAGAGACTTCTCTATTTTGTATTAATGAATATCGCTTCTAAAATACTTGCGGGTCATTTTTAGCAGCAAAAGGAATGAAAAATCTATGTATTTTGCCTTGAAAATATATTGCTTGGGAGCACAAACATAAGGATGTAACAGTAATTTCTAACTTACCTTAGGAGTATAGCTGCTTATAAGCTTTTCTGACATTGCTAAAAGACAGTACTCCAGTGTTTCCCTAAGATTTTGGTTGATGGCAAGTCTTGAACCAGTTGCATTTTTATCTGCAACATTTACTGCAAAGTTTGTGAAAATATCCATTTCATCAAATGTTGTCTGCAGATACAGCTCTTCAACATCAGAAAAATTGTTTTCTTCTTTCCCTTGCAAGTGTTGCACACTTGAAGAAGAGACATCATTTTTACTTTAGCAGCCAGTATACGACTTACAAGTCTTTAAAACTGTTATTTAAATGCAAGAATTAAACAATAGCAAAATAAAATACTATCTCTATTATCTAAATTATCTATAGATATCTATAAAATATCAACAAACAGGAAGAGCTGGAAGCCACCACGATGCTAGAAAGCTACGACCTAGTTGCCATTACTGAAACTGGGTGGGACGAATCCCATGACTGGAGTGTGGCTATGCATGGCTACAGGCCGTTCAAAAGGGACAGGCGAGGAAGAAGGGGTGGAGGCATTGCCGTCTACATCAAGAAATGGATAGTGTGAAGAGCTGTCTCTGAAGAACAGCCAGCAGGTTGAAAGCTTGTGGGTAAGAATTAGAAACCGAGGCAACAAAGGGAGCCGTTTGGTTGGTGTCTACTACAGGGTGCCCAATCAAGGGGAGCCTATTGATGAAGCCTTCGTACTCCAGCTACAGGAGGCATCGCGCTTGCAGGCTCTCTCCTGCTGGGGGCCTTCAGCCACCCCAACATCTGGTGGAAAAGCATCATGGGAAGCTGTAGGCAATCCAGGAGACTCCTGGAGTGCACTGAGAATAACTTCTTAAGCCAGGTAATAGACAGCCCCACCAGAGAGGATGTGATACTGGATCTGCTGGTCACCAACACAAGTGAGCTAATCGGTGACATCAAGATTGGAGGCAGCCTGGGCTGCACTAATCATGCACTGGTGGAGTTCACAGTCCTGAGGGACATGGGTCAGGCAAAGAGTAAAGTCAGGATTCTGAATTTTAGGAAAGCAAAATTCTAGCTCTTCAAGGAGTTAGTCAATAGGACCCCCTGGGAAACTGCCCTCAGGGACAAAGGAGCAGAACAGAGCTGGCAGATCTTGAAGGATGCTTTCCATAGAGCGCAACAGCTCTTGGTCCCAAGGTGTAAGAAATCAGGAAAGTAAGGGAAGAGACTGACATGGCTGACCTGTGAACTGGTGGTCAAACTAAAAGGCAAGAAGGAAATACACAGGCAGTGGCAGCAGGGACAGGTATCATGGGAAGACTACAGGAATGCTGCCCATTTGTGTAGGGATGGGGTCAGGAAGGCCAAGGCACAGCTGGAGCTGAACTTGCAAGGGCTGGCAAGAATAACAAGAAGGGCTTCTACAGGTACGTCCACCAGAAAAGGAAGGTCAAAGAAAACATATTTCCCCTGATGAGCAAGACTGGCAAACTGGTAACAATGGACGAGGAGAAGGCTGAGGCACTCAACAACTTTTCTGCCTCAGTCTTCACTGGCAACCTCTCTTCCCACACCTCTGGAGTGGATGGATGGCAAGCCAGGGACTGCGGTAGCAAAGTCCTTCCCACTGTAAGAGAAGATCGGGTTCATGACCACCTGAGAAACCTGAAGATTCAGAAGTCCATGGGACCTGACAAGATGCATGCCAGAGTCCTGAGGGAACTGGCTGATGTAGTTGCCAAGCAACCCTCCATGAGATTTGAAAAGTCATGGCAGTCGGGAGAAGTCCCTGGTGACTGGAAAAAGGGAAACATTGCACCCATTTTTAAAAAGCATAGAAAGGAGGGCCCTGGGAACTACTGAACTGTCAGCCTCACCTCTGTGCCTGGGAAGATCATGGAACAGATCCTCCCAGAAGCTATGCTAAGGCACACGGAGGACAGGGAGCCACTATGGCTTCACCAAGTGCAAATCTTGCCTGAACAACCTAGTGGCCTTCTGTGATAGAATGACTACATCAGTGGACAACGGAAGGGCTATGGATGTCATCTAGCCAGACTTCTGTAAGGCCTTTGACATGGTTCCCCACAACATCCTGCTCTCTAAATTGGAGATACGGGTTTGATGGGCAGACTGTTTGGTGGATGAGCAATTGGTTGGATGGTCACGTCCAGAGGGTAGTGGGTCAATGGCTCCATGTCCAGATGGAGACAGGTGACAAATGGTGTCCCCTCAGGGGCTCACACCGGGACCAGTACTGTTCAATATCTTCATCAATGACATGGACAGTGGGACCGAGTGCACCTTCAGCAAGTTTACAGATGACACCAAACTGAGCGGTGTGGTTGACACACCTGAGGGACAGGATGCCATCCAGAGCGACCTGGACAAGCTCAAGAAGTGGGCCCATGTGAACCTTGTGGGGTTCAAAAAGGCGAAGTGCAGGGTCCTGCATCTGGTTCAGGGCAACACCCAGTATCAACACAGGCTGGGGGATAAAGGGACTGAGAGCAGCCCTGCCGAGAAGCACCTGGGGGTAATGGTGGATGAAAAGCTGGACTTGCGCCAACAATGTGCGCTGGCAGCCCAGGCAGCCAACCATATCCAGGGCTTCAAAAGAAGCATGGCCAGCAGGTTAAGGGAGATGATTCTGCCTCTCTACTCTGCTCTTGAGACCCCACCAGGAGTGTTCAGCTCTAGAGCCCAGGCAAGACATGAACCTGCTGGAGTGGCTCCAGAGGAGGGCACCACAAAAATGGCCAGAGGGCTGGAGTACCTCTGAGGAGGACAGGCTGAGAGAGTTTGGGTTATTCAGCCTAGAGAAGAGAAGGCTCTGGGGACACCTTACTGTGGCCTTTCAGTACTTAATGTTTATTTAATTAGATGTAAGGAGGACATTTTTTACAATGAGCATGGTGAAACACTGGCACAGGCTGCCCAGAGAGGTGTTACGCGCTCCATCCCTGGAAACATTCAAGGTCATGTTGGATGGGGCTCTGAGTGACCTGATTTAGTTGAAGATGTCCCTGCTCATTGCAGGGGGCTTGGACTAGATGACCTTTAAAGGTCCCTTCCAGCCCAAACTATTCTATGATTCTATCTTTTTGTGCTTCCAAAGCCTAGTTGATCTTTAATTTCTAACGTGACTTTTGTTGTGGAGTGGATACTATCATTTTAGATCTGTCTGAAGAAAATGGAAGCAAAAATGAAGCCTGCACACACATCATACGTTAAGATGGCTGACCTCAACCTACTTTACACAATTGGAGAAGAAAATTCACAAAACCCCTGAAGCTAGTATTTTTAACTTCTAGGTAGGAGAGTCTTATCTTCCATCAGAATAAGTTATACACCTTTTAGATTAACTACGAGGAAACTGGATACAGTCCAAGAGCTTGAACATATGCATTAGTGAAAGATGCAACAGCATTCACAGAGTGTCTCCGATAGACTCAAGTGATATGTGGCTGGGGCCACAAATACAGGTGGAGGACATATGGAAGGTAAGCAACTAGCCAACTTTCTACTCAGCATCTATTTTCAAGAAAACTCTTAAGATATGTGCTTCCTTTAGAACGGAAGGTAACGTTAAAAATCATACATATTTGTATAAAGTTACAAATTATTCAGAAAATATAATTGTAATGAGTTAAAAATGCCTAATGTACTTATGGTTAAGGAGATAAATATTTATCTGTATTGCTGAAGAGAGATGATGCACGCATTCCTTGTAAGGTATTTTATTCAATATCTGAAGTTTTGACTCTGTGAGCAAGAGGCTATATTAACCTCTGCTTAAAGCATCTTAACAAATTGCAAAAGCAGCATTATTTTCATGGGGTCTGAAAGATGTTGTACAGAAAGATGCAAAAGAGCTTGAGGAATTATGCATTTCATTATCTCATTTCATGCTAAAATGACAAATATAAGAAGCTGATTTATCGATTGATTTAAATCATAATGATTGATTTAAAAACATACCATTTAGCATCATTTTGGAAAAAACTCATGGCAGCTCTACAGTTCTTCATTGTAAGGCTCACAAGAATTTTTTGTAATATTAGGTGAGGAAAATCACTGTAAAAAAAGAAAATTGTTTTGTAATATCCTGTAATCGGACAAGCTCTTGGGATTCCTGCAGGGCACCCAAACGTTAACCAAATTCACAGTGTGGCTTCAAAGAAGCTTAAGTTTTCACTTAAGATTTCTAACACATACTTCATATATCTGCTATACTATGGACAGATAACTATTATGTCCCCAGAGTGACATACGACAGTAAGCTTAAAAACCCTATAAACTCTAGCAAAGCATTAACATAATACAATTCTGTAAAATCACTTTTCCCTGCACAATCTTCTGTGTTATAGGGTCAGCTTACATATAAAATTATGCCACAAAGACTTTACCTGCAGAGCACAGGAGGCAACTCTGCACATTCTTCCATTTCTTCCTCCAAATGGCAGGACAGTACCCATTTCATTATTGCTTCCTTTAACACAAAATCCAGATTTCTTTCACAATTATTCTGTTCCATTCCTACATCCAAATTTTTTGGCACTGAACAGGCAGACATCACTAATGCTAAACAACATACAGCAGAACTGTAACAAAAGCGGAACACAGGGCATTTGTGAGAAACAACGTGGTATTTGTTGATCAGCACTCAAAAGCAAAGTCAGTATTTCTGCATGCTTAGGGACCATCAAGCACATCAGCAAGTTAATAAGCAAGCATACTAGAAAACTCCGTTATTAGAATCTTTGCATTTTAAAAAGCCCCATTTTGGCTATTACAGATATTTCCTGTCTATTTTAAAGACCGTTTCACAATACTCATTTCAGAATCAAAATATATTTAGAAGAAAACATACTTTTAATTTCAAAAAAATCAACACCTCTTTCAGTCAGATTTTAACTTTTTAGTCAGATTTTACATGTTTAGTCAATTTTTAAATTTGAAGATGCTTGCCTCTCCTTTTCTGCCTGTGCTTTCAGACTTACGTATGCATTCATGCCCATTTCAAATGCCTAAAACACAAACATGGGCAGTTCTTAACTAGAAATACAGCCGCAACAATATTATTTTGAATAATACGGTGGTTTTGGTTGCACAGTATAGAGCAATGTGAATCAGACACAAAATTCTACCCTTGCTTCCCATTTTACCTTGAAGGCTTGCATGCAGGTCCTGAAAATATCTTCCAGAGTTCTTTATCTGTTACAACAAGGTTTCCTTGAATCATAGCTCCGAGTAGCCCAAAGCTCTCCACTTCAATTTGCTGGAAGCTTACGCTACGAATAGTAAGAGACCAAATCTTTGCCCAGGTTCTCTGGAGCTCCAGCTTGTGGGTGCTTTTCAAATCAGTTTTCTGGTTTTGACACAAAGCTACCTCTGTAAGACACTGCAGCACATACGGGGTCCTTTCTCCCCGGCGCTGCTGAGGCAGTAACTGGTGAAGTACGTTCAGTAAGGGAGGCAGCTCACTGTTAGGAAGACTCATGGGATACTTTGATATTAACTGAGCTGTAATCTGTAACCTTGAAAACACAAAATGAAGCAATTAATATCAAACATACAGAAATTTGTGTCTTCAAATGTAAATGAACAAACAAAGCATTCTCTGATTGTCATTTCACATTTCTGCTTCCCAGTATTGAGCTGATTTGCTTATGATCAAAGGTTAAAGGTTCAGTATTTCTACTGTTTTTACTTGAAAAGCCTGCTTGTCTAGCCTCAATATCAATATTAATTTCTTACAAGCTAACTTCACTGATTTCTAGTAATTTCTTATAAGCAGAGTTCACTGATTCTGACCACAAGGGAAGAAAATTTCAGGCAAGAAATCTAAGCTTTCAGGCAAGAAATCTAAGTGACAACCGAAGCTTACTGCATGTGCAGACGCCTAATTCAAAAGCACGCCATATTCAGAGGAACACTTAAATGTAAAAAGATGCCTCTAGTGATAGCTGTTTCACGTAAAGATGTTATTACCAAGGTATGACATCAAAATCCTGTGATCTTTGCAGGTTGTCTCGAATTAGTTCCCAGCCCAGTTCAATCCTCCTGCGCTTGCTTGGTACTGTTTCATCACTGGACTCTCTTTGGGAAACAGTATACGAGTGGCTAATTTCCAGAACTTTGGTATCCTCTGTAAAAACCTTTTATATAAAGGCACATTAAAAAGTATGTAAACAAAAAAAGTAGCATTTACAGGAAAACTGAAATGTCAAACTAAACTGTTCTGTTTTTTACTGTGTATAAAGGCTCTTAAGAGACAACCAGCATTATCCTTTACTATAGCAGAACCTCTGCTTATAGTCTAATAAGCGACACTAGTGAAATCTAGTATAATTTAGGAGTCCAAACATTTCAAAACGGCACAAAAATTAACAACTAAACACAACAAAACACAGACAAAAGTTACTAATACTTCAGTAAATAATTTTGAGGAAATGTTAAAGCTATACTGCTTTAAAAAGCAAAACATACAACACAGTAGAGAGTCAACTTTATATTCAACCAAAAATGTTACCTGATGACAAATATCAGCCATTAACTCAATCAAATTTTCCTTTACAGCAATATTACGTGAGCCTGAAGAATACTTTCCTCTGCTACTGATGAGATTTATTTCATTCACCAGCAGATCATACAGGTTATGTAAGATACTGTGCCATTTTGCTGAGTCATATGCACCTGTACGTGCAAAAACAATGAAAAGGTGTGCAAAATACGGCCAAAATTAGAGTAAAGCATACAAAGCCTAACAAATGCAAAACAAGTCTTGCAATAAGGTAAAAAAGTGAAAAAAGCTAAGAGAAAACTTAATCAACGTATACAAGTAATTATGGTAAGAATGAAGTTTCTAATGGTTCTTTAGCTAACTGGAAAGACTACAATGAAATGCAATGGATAAATTTGGACTAATTATAAACTCTTTGCCATTTGCAGACAAAGTAAAAAAAAAAAAATCTTTTTAAAAAGATGATGCTATAACTGAAATAGGCCATGACAGACAGACACAATTACTGAGTGGTGTTCTCTGACTAGCTTTATACAGTAAGTCAGGCTCAGAACAGTGGAAATTTCTGGGCTTAAATAAACCTGGTAAGACGTGAATACATGTGGCAATCTAAACTCAATCTAAACTATTATTTCCCGTCCCAAAAGACTTTGTGTTTTGATTTAGTAATTAAAATGTATAATGTTTCCAAGATTCAGTATCAAAATTCAGAAAGTTGACACAATAATTCGAACAATTACATACAGTGACAGATAGGAAAAAAAAACCAAGGAGCTTTTAATTGTACCTATTCCCTGAGTTTTTGCACCCTTCGGATGATGAACATGAACTTGAAGACGAAATAACTCAATTATTGATTCCTTCAAGGAATCCTTTGGTCTATGTTGAGTCCATATATAAAGCACTGTAGGCAAAATTTCTTCCCCTATTTTACAAATCCGTATGCGACAGTTGACAGCAAACTTATTGCAGAAGATATTCATTGCTCCAACAATATGATCCAGGCCTGCGGTATTCTTCTCCTGCCTGCAACATAAACCAAACAGTCAAACGTCAAGAAGCAATAATCTTATTTAATTTCTCAAGAATTGTTTAAATCTAAATACTAGCAAGTAACAATATTCGGAATATTATTTGCCTAACAGATGCAGAAGTTATTAATAGTTTACAGAATTTATTAAATTGGTGTTCAAAGACAGAACAACAAAATATGTCTAAAGAAGTATTACTTGCTATTACTCAAGTCTAATATTAAATACTTAAAATGGGTTATTCTCTAAAAGTAGGTATCACCGTACAAAAGGAGCACTTGCAACATACCTCACACACTGCATTGCTTTTGAGAAGAAGGTAAACATATCGGAACTCAACCCATCAGTCTGGAAGCAGTACCCCCTCATAAGCGTGTGAATTATCCTAGCCACCAAGACTCTATTGATCTTCCCAGAAGGTTTGAGGTACAATTGGCCATACAGAATCAGCAATTCTGCAAATATATTAAAAAAAGTACATAAGATATAATGAGTATAAACATTATAAACATAGCAATATATAAAAAAACCATATATATTACAAAGAATTACAGAAAAATGCTCGAAGCAAAATATTACATTAAATATACAAACCCCACCATTCTGAATTCAGCTGCATGACACTATTCACAAAGATCAACTGGGGAAAAAAAATAATAGTGGTCTTGTCTACACTGGAAGTAAGGTTACATTCACTCTGAGCTGGGATACAATCTGCTTTGTGCCACACAGACAAAGTAGCTATAGCCACAGAATCAGCTTTCACTACTACTTCCACACTCAGCTTCTACTCTACGTTGAGCTCCGTTTGTTGCAGACTACAATAAAAGTACTCAGAAACAATTTACAGCCACGCATATATCAATAAAGAATTTGGTGCTGCGGGAACATGTCAACAGATCAGAACAGTTGGTACTGAGTCTGCCCATCTTTCCATGACACACAGTTCAGGTATTTCACTCCAGCCTGCAGACAAACACATCCATGCTTTGCACTCACAAGTTTTCTGAAGGAAAGACACCTGCCACAGATTTATGCTTTCTTACCTCAAGGCCCATTTAGGAATCATCACACCGTCCTTTCATCAGCCTCATACAAATCACAGTAGCACATTACCGATCCAACCATGACCAGCAGTTTAAAACAACACATACAAAAACCTTGCTGCCATTTCATTTCATGCCACCTACAAATGACATGATACTGTCCCTCAGTCCAGCAAGCAGGCATGGGGTCATTTGCAGAATTCAGGTGTCTCTCTGAATCATGGGAATCAGAGACAGTTCAGACCCTATATAGCTTTAACCTGGTGGCAACAGTGCCCGAGCCTGGTTTAACTGTGTCCCTTCTGCATAAAGGGTGGAAGCGGCACATGCACCCGTGACCTCCCAACATCCTCAGAACAGTGGGCCCTACACAAGGGCAAATGCACAGCAGCTCAGGGCCACAACAGTTTACAGCCAGTGCTCCCTGTCCCGGCAGGGGGTTCTTATACTGGGACCTCCTCAGCCTGGGAAACCACTCCTGCTCACACCTGCAGAGCGATTACTGGCTGAACTCTTTCACATCTACTCTCCATGCTCTCTGCTGACCTCCCCTCAAAGAACACACGTGCAAGGAAAGCACACAGCTGCATACAAAGCCTAGCATCTGAATGGGACCAAAACCTGCAACAGAACAAGTAGGTGAACAAAAAGCATTAAAAAAATTAGAAAACCTGATCCCACAACACCAGCTGGTCTCATCTCACAGCTGAGCCTGCTTCAAGCAGGAGGCTGGACTAGAAATCTCATGAGAATCCTTCCAACATGAATTATTCTCTAATTCCCTGAGAGAGCTAATACAGCTATAATATATACAGAGATGAGCAGGGAAGAAGGGAAATACTGCATATGATTTTTTAAAACCAGGGTCTGAACATAGGAAAAATATAGCATCCAGCAATATGATCCTTCTTCTGGAGGCCGAGAGAGTTTACCAGAAACTAAGAAAATCCGGTTGACATGGCCAAACTAAAAGAGAAGGCACAATGCTTTCATTCATGGACAAAAATGGCCCCAAAAGTCATAACGGTCTCTAAACCCTGCTGCCGTGCCTCTCCCTCCATGCTTCAGGAACTTTGGGAGAGAACTTAGGGGAGAACTTTGTAGGGTGGGGTTGATGGTCGGACTCGATAATCCCAAGGGTCTTTTCCAACCTAAATGATTCTAAGATTCTATGATTTAGACACCTGAATAGACTTTGAGGACCCCACACAAGTTGTTGGAAGAATTGAAATCCCCTTCCCTGCTTAACTGAGCTTCCTCTTTTTTCTCCAAGTCCAACTGTGCACACCAGTCACTACTTAAGAGCACGGTCTAGTGTATTTTCATGCTGGAACTCTACCTCTCCAGCTTTTCACGTTCCCAAGCTTCACCTAAGTGAGTCAAGACCTGGTATCAGTGCTGCTTACAAATCTTCATGATCCTTTCAAACACAGCTTTCATGCTGTCCTCCATCTCCTCCCCCTTTCAGCCCTGAGGTGTTGCAGCATCCTCTCTGGGATGTCTGCAACAACATGGGCACCAGGTGGGGGCTGAAGAGGTAGGGGAAAGAAGTTGCTGTGGCATCATCTTCTTCAGAAAAATATGCAGAAGAAAGAAAAGCAAGTCTGTTGGTCCTTGGATATATGTGACAATGCACAGCTCTGTTTATTGCCATCCTTCCCACAGTTCTTAGGGTACTAAGGACACAGTTTTCTGTAGGTAGCAGTAGTACTGGTATAGATACAGTTCTGCCTTAATTCCTACAGCAGACAGGTGAAATCAAACTCTGAAAACCCTAAGACGTGTGAACTTCAGTCCCAGGGGGCGGCACAGCAAATGGCACATCTCGACATCTAGGTAAAGGAAGACGCAGTGTAATTTGTTAAGCAGCAAGAGTGGAAAGAGGCCGCCTTGGCAGTATCAATTCCTCCTTATTTGGTGTTTGTAACCTCCTTGGCTGGTGTTTACTGGAAGATGGATCAAGAATCTTCTGCTGCTCTGAGTGCCCGAGTGGGTACTGGATGAGCTCTTTGAACACTAATGGACTATTTCATCCATTTTTGCTGGGAATGTGCTCTGAACAGAGCAACCGCCTTCCTAGATTAAGGCTTGCATCCTATGGAGATCACACCCAGTTGGTGACAAGGGCAGCGGCTGTCAGTAGCGGAGCAGCAGAGCATTAAGCCTACCGGCTCTAGTCATGAGAGCTTGGTCCCAGGCATCCCTGGAGGTCCTCCACAGTCTAAAGGTAGAACCATGCTGACACACCACCACCCTTCCACCCCTTCAAGCTGAGGTAGATGAATTTTATGAGGTGGAGAGCATCTTCCAGATTGTTTTGTGTTTATTGGTCAGCGGAGTGCTCTGAGTTGTTGTTCATTGATTGGTGTGGCAAGTTACTGGATCATTTAAGCAGGCTCAGCTATGAGATCAGACCAGCTGGTATTGTCGGATCACTCATTCTTGTCTAAGTTTGGTTCTGATATTTCTGCCACTTACATCATTTTTCCCCCATAACACCTGCCTAACTGCTTTATCTAACAAAAAGTTACACCCCTAATACCTGCACAGCAGCATACCAAAGGTCAAACTGTAGGCCCTCTGACATTTGCGTCATTACTCAAGTTATACCAGCTCAGTAGGCCATGACACTTTCCGCCCCTTGCTCTGCACCTCCCTAACACTCACTCGTTTAATGGTACACAGTGGGAGGGTACTTGCATCATAAATTACATCCTTTGCAACAGTCTCCAGAGTCAGGGCTTGGAGATAATAGACAATATGGTATATCTAGTCAACCCCAAGTTCGTCTGCCTATAATTTCATTGTTTTGTTTTTGAAGTGAGATCCATTACCAGACTCAATTATATCTGGTGTACCACATGTCCACAAACTTTTTTTTTCAAGACCTACTATAGTGCTTTTAGCAGTGGCATAAGCTACTAAGGCGAGCCTCCAACCAGCTCACAGTCCTTTCTTTAAAATAGCTAGGACATATTGATTCCCCCTACTAAGCCTGCACAAAGATCCAATGTAGTCTACTTACCACACATCTTCAGTCTTTTAGTTTAAATGACAGCTTTCACGCTTCAATACCTTTCGTGGTTTACCTTTTTTTCACTAATGAACAAATTTCAAATATCTTTATTATGTGCAGAATTGCATCTTTAGACAAATCATTCCTCAGTCTCTTGCCCAGAGACAGGTGGAATCTCATCTTAGCTGTTTCATGATTCCATCAAGTTATAAATAGGCACACCCCACACTCCCAGTCCAGGACTTTGTTGACTGCAGCAACTTGAGTAGATTGGTCTGATTGATAGTTGTTCTTTCGTATTTTGGTGGTGTTTCCTTTTGGGACATAGCTAATTACATGTCATAACCATACAATGAGTTTTTTCCAAATCCCGTGTGATGTTTTTCCACAAGAAAGCTATCCAATAAGTCTCCCTCATCTCTGCCAGTTCCTGTTTCTACTGTGTAAGCCAGTCCCAGAGGGCTCTGGCCACCATCCAAGAGTCAGTACACAGGTAAAAATCTGTGCTGTTTCCTCTGTAATGCTGCATCAATGGCCAGTCTTATGTCTTGGATTTCTGCATATTGACTTGGCTGTCCTTCACCTTCATCAGCTTCTATCACCTGTTGGGCAGGATTCCAAGTGACCGCTTTCCCTTGCTAATGGCCAATGGCCAAAAATTAGGCAAGAACCACTAGTGAACAAGGCATATTACTAATTTTCTGAATCCCTGTCATATTCCAGGGCTTCTAGAGCATGTGGTAATACGTTGGGTGATACTCCAAAAGTCACGATGGTTGGACCAATCCCTCAGCTTCTCCACTAGGCTGGAGTATCACTGTTTCCCCTTATGAGTCCATTTATTTCAGGTCACACTTCTTGTGTCGAAAGTCACAGGCATTTATCCTTTTAGCAAACAGTGAAGTACCAGCAAGCAAGGAGCCAGCACTATTTCTGCTTCCATTGCCACTACTTCAAATGCTGCCCAGGTTCCTTCACAGATGGCCAGCATTTCTTCTTCTGACTAGGTGTAGGTGGCAGCCTAGGGTCAGATCTTATTGTTGCACAGGTTGTCACTCAAATGAGCCAACTTCCCTGGTGACTTGGTACGGTAGGTTCATGAGCAAACTGCATCCAGGGATGTGCATTTGCCAAAATCTCACCATTCCAAGAAAAGCTTGCGTTTCCTTTTTACTGAACAGTGGTGCCATTGCTGTGATGCTGTAAATCATGACAGTAGGAATGCAACAGCACCCATCTTGCCATCTGACACCAAGAAACTATTTCTTGTACAGGTCTTTTCACCCTATCTCTTTTGAGCTCAAATCTTGCATTTAGTAAAATTACAATTACCCCTTTATGTTATACACTTCATAGGCAGTGTTTCCCCATACTACAATGTCATCAATATAGTTAAGTGTTATGGGGCACTGCCCTCTTCCAAAACCTTTTATACAAGTCCATGACAGATGGGCTACGCTTCCATCCTCGTGGCATATTGTACTCCTCTCCAGATAAAGAACACTGTAGTTTACACTCAAGGACCAGGGAAATGGAAAAAAAAATGCATCAGCTGTGTCAACAGTCACATACTGGGTAGCACTCTTTGCTTTGACTTCCTACTGCAGTGTTCAAGCGTGACGTTACCTCATTCAAATATCAATTACCTCTGATTAATCTCCAATCCCCACTGGATTTTCACACAAGCCTGATGGGACTGTCAAACAGTGAATGGGTTTGAGCAACTACCCCTCAGCTTTCCCGTACTTTGATAAGACCACGTACAGGACTGAGTAAATCTCTATTGGACCAACAATGTCACCAGTGCACAGACTTCTCTATTGTATTCCAAGAATTATAAACAAGCGATAAGGTGGAATTGCTAAAAAAGGCTACGATTACATTTACAAAGCTCATATATCCCTCCTTTAATAAAAGCAACTTGTTCCATTTAATGGATTTAAGTCTGACTTCGTCTAGATTTATGGCCTTCAGTCCTGCCTCACTTCAGTAATTAAATTCCACTGTGCCCCTTATGATCTAATGTCAAAATTTCTTCTGTGACACTTCCAGCTTCTGTCCACACACAAACAGATAACTTCCATGTTCCTTAACTACCCAACTACCACACAGCAATTCCCAAAGGCTCCTCATGGAACCTGTATGTATCCTTCCAGTGACACTCGACCTGAGTTCTCCTTTTCTGCCTTCTTCAATACCTGTCTTCAACATCCCTGGCTTCTTGTCCCATTCCCTACCTGCCTATCCTCAGTTCTACCCAAGTACCCAGTTTTTCTTCAGACACCTTTCCTGTTTATTGCTCTGAACTCCAGCTGCCAGCATCCCTGATCAGTCCCTGCCTTCCCATCCTGCTCCAACCTGCAGGCTGACAGCCCTTTGTCTTCTACCCCCTTCACTGCCTCCTAGTTCCAGCTTCCCATTCAATCTTCAACTTCAAGTCCTACCTCCATGGTCAAATGGTACCAACTTCTTTAACTTCTGAGACCCCACTTACAAGTTCTGCAATTACCCAATCACATGCCCCATCCTGAATGGTTCCATTTTAATCGCTCTGCTCTGACAGCCTCAGGCAGGTTTTTTTGTCTCCCCTTTCACTCCAGTATCACCAGACTCCTCTTCTGAGTTCTTTGCAGGTTTATTTCCGTTCTGTAGTTAAGCAACTCTCTTCAAGCTACAGAGTCGAGTATTTTCTCATAAAATGCTTTTCAGAAATCCAAAGTCTAGCTTCAAAACACTACACTATACAAGTAAATTCTACACTTTCTCCGGAATTGCACATGCAACATCCAACAAACTACACTGTAAAACTTCTAGTACCTTTTTTTTTTTCCCCACAAATTACTGTTCTATTACATCAACAAATGAAAACAGATGAATTGAGAGCTTACTACACGTCAGAGGATTCAAAATACATAAACGTTCTTCTCCATGCTAAATAAGTTAACTATTGTGGAGTGAAATCCAATCCTCTGAAAAGTGAAATATTATGTTTGCACTTCCACTCCGTGCACGTTGCACACTATATGATTACCGAACTTTTTAAATCTGTTTTAGCCTATTTGAATCTTAAGCTAACTATTTTTTTGCTTTATGTGCAATATGTGCATATAACAACAGTGACTCAATGGTTATTTAGGACTTTCATAACCCAATAAAACTCAGATAATAAAATGTAATAGTAATACATTAACTATATCAAAACTATACCAGACAATACCTAATAACTTGCAAACAACTGCACACCAACACCAGTTTAACTAAGGCTATTTCCAGCACACACATGCCATGGATTTGTTATATACGTGGAGACCGTGCATTCAAAACCTCATCGTATATAAGTACATAAGTTTCAGCAAGCAATACAGAGACAGTATAAAGAAAGAAAAAAATAAATTCCTAATGTTTGCTGCTTTGTTTATTTCAACTGTAAGCCTTCAAGGCTGACACTATTTTACTGCATATTTTGTGTAGTACCTCACACAACAGGGAATCAAAAAAATTAAAAGGTACCTAAACATGCTTCAATATAGCAAAAGATATTTGTAAGTAGGCTTAAAAATGTTACCTGACCACTGCTGCTGGGATATCTCACACCAATATTTCCTTATTGAGAGGATATCTTTTAGGAGTATACTACTACAGTCAGATCCATAAGCAGCACAACTTGTTGGGTCTCTTATAATTTCCATGACGTAAATCAGAAGTTCTTGACATTTCAGTCTGGGTCCTCCTACGTGAAGAAACAATGTGAGACGGTTATTAACCCAAAGTGTGACAAGTAAATCTGGAATTAATTGACTGTAAATGTTTACTTAAAAACAAAAAAAATCACCACTGCCATTCAGAAATAGTTGTCAGGAATCATCTTCTTAAACAAAGTGTTTCGAAGAAAGAAATAACTTATGAGAGGATACATCAGTTATATACACATGGTATAATTAGAAAACGGCACCTTGAGCATCAACAAGGACAGAGAAGGACAACAAAGGACTGATTCACATGAAGATAATTAAATTGTAAACACCTGGAAGAGCACAAGATGAACCCTACCCTGGTAATTTACTTCAGAGTAAAAACTTAAAGTTGAAAGCAAAGCACCAAAACGAATCAGTAATTCTATAAGAATATGTATAACTAACTTTTATTAGCACATCTGATGAAATATTTGACCAAGCTTCCAACTTCTTGCATCTTTTTCTGTCTAGTAGTTTGGGTTGAAGCAGATGCATTTGGTTTTGTCAATTGCAGGTTCTTCATTTCTTTCTGGAAACATTTCTGCAAGACACTTTAAAAATAGATATTAATCAAGGATCTGCACATTTATGACTAAAGTAAAATAGGTAAATGTCGGTTTAGCCTAGAATGTCAGTGCTTGTTCTTCTCACAATTCTAATTATCAAAACTAAACCCAACTGAAATGCAATACAGTCTAAGCGTGATGGAAATAACCTATGAAAGGGGCTGTTAGTTTTAAAGATAATCCAGAAGCATCCTGAACAGGAAGCAAACTTTCCTTTAAACTTGGCATAATGCTAAGCATACAATTTACAATTAGTGAAAAAAAGCAAAGTAAGTCTTTTTATTTATGCTGCAACATTATACAACAAAATAATAAGAAGCACTCTTCGTTGGTTTTTATTGGGGAAAACCTTCAAGTCCTTTTTTTCCATCACTTAAAATTAACATACAGATTAGGTTTTAGATCTAAGAATAGATTAAACTTGTCACTGGCTTTATCACTGGCAATTACTGTAGATTTTCTGGCCTACCATTTGTATCAGTTTAGAGACTCTATTTTTTATTCCTCCTGTGCATTTCTAAAATACTCTTTGCCATCTCAAAAGCAAATATAAACATATAAAATTCACCCGCTCTTCTTATGATATTTTTGGTACAGCTATGAAACAAGACCTACTCCAATACGGTCCAACTAAAAAACATAATGGAAAGGTGACCAGACACCAGCCTATGAAAACTAACACTTCAGATGCACTTTTAACAGGAAATTTAACACTGCTCCCAGCTGCTCTAAGAACTTGTCACACCTACACTCAGTCCAATCTCGTAGTACACCTAAAGCAGACTGTATCAGAGATGGACCTCTACAAACCTCAGCACAGGTTCTTTAATTCACAGACCATGGTCCTTCTACTGTGTCTTGAAGAACTCAGTAACACAAAGAATTCTAACCAGCTACCTATTATCTACATACGAACTATATGTTGAAAATCAGATGCAGAGATAACTTCCAATAAAAGAAAATAACTATTATTTTTGCAAGGAAAAATGACCACCCAATTAATGATCAGTTTCCTAGCAGTTAAGTTTTCTGTATGCTTACCGCACACAGTGTTATGTATGCAGTTAACACAAAGAAAGTGTTACATTTTTGGCTATTTTAAATTTACTTCCTTTATAGACTTAACATAAGTCATTTCTTGTTTACAAGCTCACAAGAAGTCTAAATCAATCTGCAGAAAGGTAAGCATTAAAATAGACACAATAAACAAAAGAATGACGTTTGTCTAAGGAAGAACACAAAGAAAAAAAAAAGAAACTACCTAAATACAGCATCCCAGTTGAGTTGTTTTGCTTGTTTAGAATCAGAATTCCGGTCCAGCTGGAGAAGTGTTTCAGAATCACGGAGAAGTCGCTTGAAATTTTCAATTTCCTTCTGAAAATGTATTTCAAGAAAAAGAATTATTAATGATTCCCTTCATTGCTAATTGAGGCACACACACCAAAAGAAAACTTGTTACCCTTCGCTCCACAGCTTTCTCATTTTCAAGGCGACGACAACAAATGAGCAGATCATGTAATGCAAGACTCATGGTTCAGTTTAGCAGAAGTGTCATTTGTATCTGCAAACAGAAGAAAAGGTTAAACCAGTAATAATTTTATTTAACACAGAGCCAAGTCAACCATTTCAAAAACTGAGAATGCAATGTATTGAAAATCCAGTGCCAAAGACAATCACAGTGTTATTTCACTAAAAAGCTCATTCGTTTTTGGGTTAGTCTTATGGGTTATAAGACCGAAGCAAAGTTTCACATCAAGAATATAATCTATTCCTGCAAGCAACAGTCGTAAAGAATAACAGCAGAGACTCCCTTCACATGACTCTGACTTCCTCCTTTTTCATTAATGATGAAAGTAGAGATGGTCAGATAATAAGAAGCGAAATTATAAAATGATGGAGCCAAATACATTCAGGCAAACAGCACTAACTTTCAGTAGCTACCTGTTATCAGCAGCTGTCTTAACCTGGTGCTGCCAGGAAGAGGTAGTACTTTGAAAACTCTCTTCCTCTCTCACATCCTACATTTTCACACGTCTGCGCTATCGTATTGACAAATCCCTCTGGACTCAACATGTCAAAGGATGCTCAGGTATCAATCATAAGAGGAAACAACTTTTTCCTTCTATGACCACTTAAAATTATGCTTCACCTCCTTCAACAGAGGCTGGACTTATCTAGACCTTGCATTTCTGCTTTATATAAAGTTATGCTGAAGCAGATCATGACAATGACATCGTATACAACTTCCATGCTTCTCTTTTTACCCCTGTGAAGCAGCCACTGCCTGAAAAAGAGGGAAGTAACTCCAAGCTGAGGCTGTCGTAAGCAATTGAGAATGGATGTTCACCATCTTGAGTACTTGAGAATATAAAAATATCCACTTAAACAAATAAAACTTTAAATATCTACTGTCTTAGAGTATATTTACTTCCTCCAGCTTCAATCAGGCTCAGAGACATGGTGACCGATCAGGTGTGTATGAAAAGGAAAACGCGGTATGCACGAAGGCTGGCTGTACCAAATGGAACTCATCGGAACGAGGAAGTGTTCCTCTACTATCTTACTGCTTTTTTGTAATGAGAAACAGAGAGGAAGACGCAACTTTTTAACCACTAATGGCTTCTAAAATGCTCAGGGGCTGAGAGACAGCTGACAGAACTGAGGCCACACGGGTTGCGTTGCAGGGACCGGGTCTCCGCGGGGAAGCAGCCCGTCCTCCCGTCTCCATTCCGCGGCATTTCAACTGCCCCAAGAACTGCAAAGAATTCCTAAGACTGAGTCCACCTACTGTTTCTCCTACTCGTTCTCCAGCTATCATACCGCGACCACGTTTATCCCCCATAAAAAATTACACAGGGCAAGGAAGGAATACACAAAAAAGGGGGGGGGAAAAAAAATCACGGAGCGCTGTTCACTAATCAGCTGCGGAGACGCCCAAGAAACGGCGTAACGACACCTAACGGGCCGTTCCCGCGGAGCCCGGGGCTCCGGCTCCCCCCACGCCCCGCCCGGCCGCCCCAAGACACGCCTGAACCCCTCAGGGGCCAGGCCCCTCACCTACGGGCCGACGGGGAGGGGAAGAGAAGGCCGAGCAGCCCCTCAGGACCACGGGGGGAGGCCACGGCGGCGACGCGGCCCGGTGCGGGTGGGAAGGGGAGGGCAGGAACGGGCCCACCTCCGGGAGAACCGGCCGGCCAGTGCTGCGGTGCGGGGCCTGCCCTCCTCCCAGCGGCGCGGAGGGGCGCGCACGCGGGTCGGCGGGCGGCCCTGGAAGCGGATGCGCGGACGGCGGCGGCGGGTTCCGGCGGAAGGGGCCGGGCGCGGCGCTGGCTGGCGGAGTTTCGGCGCCTTCCCCTCGGTGGCGGGGCGGCCGCGCTGCGCCTCCGGGAGCTGAGTCCCGCTGTCCTCCCTCCTTTCCCCCCCCCGTTCCCCTCACTGCCTCCGGCCATGCTGCTGCCGTCCGATGTGGCCCGGCTGGTGCTGGGTGAGTGAGCGGGTCCGGGCAGGGAGAGGAGAGGAGGGGTAGGGTGGGGTGGGGTGGCCGCTCAGCCCCTGAGGCGCGGTGGGGACTCCCAGGGTGGGGGGAGGCGGTGGCGGCGGTCGCGGCCGCTCCAGGGGGGGCTCTGCCGGGGATTGTCAGTGGCCGGCAGCGCCTTGGGCGCGGCAGGAGAACGAAGCGGCTGCGCCCTTGACCCTCGATCGCGTCGCCCTCATTCCCCCCCGGGCTGGGGTTGTCACCGCCGAGGCGTAGCCCCGGGCCCGGCGGTCTCCGAGCTGTGTCCCGTCTCCCCCCCCGCCTCGCCCCGGCCCGGTCTCTAGCGGGAAAACCGCTGCTCCATCTGGAGGGGTGTCGGGGCCTCCGGAGCCGCAGCGGGCGCAGGGGAGCCCGCCGGGCCGAGCCGCTCCCCGGCCGCCTCTATGGGGCGACCGGGCCCGGGACGGGTTCTCGGCGAGTTGAGGAGACGGTGGTGGTGTGTGGTGTCCGGCTGCAGGGAGGCGTGTGGTGAACGGGCTGTGATGAAGTGTCTGACGGGAGGAGGAATGTCGGGGTGATCCGAAACGCCAGCGGAGGCTGAGCCAAGGGTCAGCCGGTTTTCCATTCCCTCCCCGGTTCTGTCACCCGTCAGGCTTTATCGAGAGCTGGGGTTTGCTCTGTGGAAAGGGCAGAGCCAGTGTTTTCAGCTCATCGGCAACAGACAGTGAATTTGTTAAATTACTTTATGCTTTGGGTTATTTGGATACTGCCAAAGATAAGAACAAATGGATGGTAATCAAAAATATGACCCGCGTATTTAAGACCCACACATGAGCACCTGTTGGCGCAGGTTGTTGGGATTTCCTGGCAGCTTGCATTGGGAGATTCAGTTTTTAATTGTCCACAGTGTTTCTGAATCCAAAGCCATTAAGGCTGAATCTTTTCTTCAGTGTTCCTCCAGCAGAATTTATTTTTAAATACTGCCTGAAATGTTTCTTGGTACTGTTGGTACTGTCTTGAGAAACGAAGCTAGTGAGAGACGCTATGTTTTTATTATTGTGAAGTAATAGAGGATTTTTAGAAACTCAATGCATTGCAAAAGACGATTTAAAATCATGCAAGGGAGATCTCTCACTGTACTTTTCTATAAAAGATTGGTTAAGTTACGGATTTATCTCACATGCCTACCAAAGTCTTGCAGATGTAGTAGACAATCTTGGCAACACCACGTGCAGTAAGGACGATCCATCCTATTTCACGTCTGTTGTAGCATGGTGCATGCATCATGCCCTGAAAACTTCCAAGCAACCTAAGGTTGTAGAACAGGATATTCCTTATAGCTGTTTCGGCCTTCTAATAGGTATTCCTCTTCCATGAGGCATCTGAGAATTTGGGTGGATAAACAGGCTAGTGCAGCTTTTTTTCCCATCTTCTTTTTTTTTCTTTCTCCTCTCTTTAGCTAAGTCTTTCTGGTGCTGTGAAGGTTGATGAATATTGGTTTAAGAAACAAAACTAAAATGATAAGATGAGCTCACTCATAGAAAAATACATAAGAAAATGTATCTTTTTGTAATTAATGTAAGAGTGAACGTGTACTATGAGTTAGACGCGTGTCTTTACATTTCTTAAGATAGAACAAAATATTGAATCATTCCTAGTTCAGAAGGTACTTCACCTTTTGTGCTTTTAATTTGGTTTTGGTGACATTAAAGATTGTGTGCTGTTATGTCATTTTACAGTGTGTGCACAGGCAGTTCAGTTCAGTTGCACAGAAGATCTTAATTCAAGCATTTTTAAACTTTGGAATGCCTTATTTTGCAGGAAATTAGTGTATGTGCCTGTATGCAAGCATTTGGTCATCCCAAGAAAGAAAAAGTGCACCATTTTACATAAATGTCCAGATGAGTTTGATTGTAAGAACAGCCATACCAGCACAGAGCAAACCTCCACCGTGCCTAATAGCCCATCTTCCATCCTGGCCAACTGTGGATGGTATGGTGGATACGAATAAGACTGGCATATAATTGTATTTCCCAAATTACACTTTCAGCTTCCAGCAACTTGTGGCTTGAGAGTTTTCTAGCAAAATGTATTAGAAAAATTAAATAGGACAGCCCTTTCCACAGGTACCACTAATGTTTTCTGTTGGATAGACCAGCTTGTGCATCATGATTAAACTCGTAGTGGTTATTCCCAAACTGTGTTTACCTTTCAAGTTTGCTTATTTGTTGAAGACCTTAATAAGGGCTTATGTGTCTGAAATACGATGGTTTTTCCAGCTGTACTTGGATCTGCTGAAAGATATTTGTCGTCTTGTAAATTTAAAGGCCACATTTTTCTATAGGCATTCCTGAGCTGAGGTGGACCATTTTGGGGGTCCACTGAGGTAGATATGCTAATCTATATATATCCTGTGTTGTATAATTAGGCACATATTTTATGCTTTCTTTAAAACGTTGCATGTTCAGTTCTGCTACAAGCAAGAAAGAACAGACATTTTCTTTTGTGATTCTTTGTTCTAGAATCCTTCATTCAGATTAGTCTATTTCTGTCTTTTAATGTTTAGAGTATTTGAAGATTAAAGTAGGGCTTAAAAAGTTTGATTAAAGTAGAACATATTTGCTGAGGAATGGAATTTTGGAAAAGTAAACTTTTTCTGTATACTTCCTGTTAAGGTAACTACTGTCTTAGGGTGTGTACAGTGCACAAGTTGCAGCTAGTACATCTATTCAAAATGAAAATTACGGGGCGGGGGGGGCAGGCAGCCTTTTTTCTGTTATTAATTTTTGCACAATGCCAATTTTTAAAATAAATCTTATACACTGTTGTAACAACTGCACAGATTTTACCTGTTTTGAAACAAGAGGATGCATGGAGAATTATTATAACATAGCAATGCATTTTATTAACAAAATATCGTAGAATTCCATTTATTTATACACTGGGCTTTAGTACTGCCTGTACTAAAGATCAGTCAGAATTGTTTATATTGCCTCCCTTCTAGTCTTGAATAGTTTGTAAGTGCAGTGTATTATCAATAATATTTTGTGCTCTTTCTGGTTTTAACTATTAAAGAAATGTTTTGCAAGATATATGCTCTTTCAAAATAACTTCACTTTCCTTGTCTAACATACAGATCTTTACCTGATTATATCAAAACTGTATGCACCTGGTTATGTTAATGCTTTGATACCTACTGAGCGGAAGTAATGAATGAAATAGCAAAATTTTCTGTCTCGTTTGTTACAGGATATTTACAACAGGAAAAACTTTTAGCTACCTGCCGTGAATTTATTTTGGAAAGCTCAGATTTGAAAGAATATGCAGAGCACTGTACAGAGGATGGGATTATTCCAGCCTGCTTGCTGGTGAGTTTGTATTTGCAAAGCAGGAAGTTAAATTGTCTTACATCCGTGGAAAAAAACATTGAGATTTCTCTGCGTAACAATTATTTCTCAAATGCTGCTTAAAATGATTAGGTAGATTGTCCCCCTTGTTCTTTTTTTTTTTTTTTTTTTTTTTTATTGCATCCTGTGGTATTAGCAGTTATTTGGTTTCTAGTATTTTATCTTACTAAGAAACATTTAAGCATAAAATATGCAAATTGGTTTTGGCATATTACTTTTAGACTGCTTTATAGCTTTGAGGCTGATTTATGGAAGGGTGTCACAAGGGTTTTACTGATTTCAGGGTTACTTTTGTAATTTATGGGAGATCGCTTTCCTATCCTAGACAAGTCAGCCAGTACTGTTCCATTTCAAGTACATATTAAATATTTAGGTAAGGTACCTCAGCTTTACCTAAGGCTACCAAATTTTACTGAGAAAAACTGTGTTTCAGTTCAGCTTCCTCTTTGATCAGTATCATCTGCTTTGTCCCAGGTGAAATGTGGAACTTTGGGTGTGCATAAATACAGCATGTAGCTACATATGTAGATATGTGGGTATGGCTACAGGGTAATCAGATACTTTGCATTTTTAGCATATATAAAATGGTATTTTTAATCTAGTATGCAAATTACAGGGTTTAGATATTGCTATGTATCAATCTTTTAATGTTTATATGTGCATCTTCTTCATGTTTTCCGTTTTGCTCTTCTAATATATCACTTAATTATGTTGTCTGGGGTTTTGTCCACAGTATCCAAAATTTGTGGAAATACTGTCTGAAGTCTTGATGCACCTATTCAAAACAGACCCTTGGTCTTACTTCATTTACAAATGTTTAGTTATCTGTTCTTTGTGGGTAGGGAATTGAAAACCAAGCTATGTCCAGCAAAAATTAGAAAAACCAAATGTAAATAAATTATCCAGATTCTGAAATCTTTTAATTATCTTCTTTTTCTCAGTATTAACATTTTTGCTGTTTTTCAAAAAAAGTGGTGATATGATAGTGTCTAAGCAAAAAATTCTCACTGCAGCTCAAAATACTTGCAATAAAAGGTTGTATTTGTCATATCCTGTAGAGTTTCCACTAGCAAACAAGACAAGAGGTACAAAGTGATAGTGATAACCTTAAAATCTTAAGTCTTTGTTTCACCTAAAATAACAGAACAAGTAAATATGACATAAAAGTTAATTCTGTGTGACAGTTATGAGTTTTACTTTATACAGGAGTTCTCTTCAGTTTGCATCTTAATGCGTCTTGCATTCCGCAGTGATACATACTCATTACTCTGTTACAGCCGTTCATTATCTTTGTTTTTATTCCCTAATAGCAAAGGTGAGTGGAGGTCACGCAGCTCTAACTGCTATACCAGTGTTGTTCAACGAGATGAAGCACTTCGGATTTTGAGTTCGTAATGTCATTTTGTTCCATAGGTTGCTCTCAACCTAGTTTGAGACAACTCAGCATCAGCAGCATAAAATAGAGTTCCTTGTGTTGAGGGTCAGCATGGTGTAGTCTTCTAAAGAACTGCTTAAATATAGTGCGATACAGCAGATGAAGTAGAAGTTGTTAGTGAAGATTCTAAGATTGGTATTTTTTTTTCCAGTCCCTGTGTGGAAAAAACTTGACAACTATTCTTAATGAATACGTAGCCATGAAAACAAAAGGTAAGCCCTCAGAATGAGATTTTATTATTCTTACTTATCTTTTGTGAACTCCTTTAGGAAGAGGTAATATCTCCACCTGTTTGGTGGAGATATTTGGACTTAGAGCAATCCCCCATCTATGCTAGAAATTGAAGATTTCTACATTATGCAAACATCAGCCAATTAGATCAGCATCTTGTGAACAAAATTAATTAATTATCTTAGTTTGGATTTGCCGGCATGTATTTTAACTTCAAATTTGAGCAGAACTTCTGATGTAATAAAGCATAAAGGTATAATAAAGTGTGCAAAATTTATGGGTTTATGCTTGTAAAATTATGCTGTTTATTGTTTCTACTATAAATAGGAGGGGGAGGTGCTGATCTCCTCTGACTGGTGACAGGACACACACAAATAGAACGATCCTGCGTCGGGGAAAGTTCAGATCAGACGTTAGGAAAAAGGTCCTTCACTGAGAGGGTGGTCGGTCACTGGAACAGGCTCCCCAGGGAAGTGGTCGCAGCACCAAGCCTGTCAGAGTTCAAGGAGCATCTGGAAAACGCTTTTAGTCATATGGTTTAGTTTTTGGCAGCCCTGCAAGGAGCGGAGAGTTGGACTTGATGATCCTTATGGGTCCCTTCCAACTTGAGATATTCTGTGATTCTATGAAATTAACCAGGAAGAGTCCTATGGTGTGAAAGGTTTCTTGTCTTGCTGGTAACTAAGACACAAACATACTTTTTCCAAAATACTTTGTACCCAGCACCTTGAAAAACTTTATAAATTGATCTGCTGACATCTTTCTTTTGTCATACTTTAATGTTCTGTGCTTCAAAAATACCAAGTGTTTTAACCTGTTTGGGTGACACCTTAAAATAAACTACTACTTCTAAAGGCCTGTCAGCCAGGTTACAGTTTTCAAAAGTACACAAGTGACTTGGGAATATGAATACCATTTCCAGAAGTGAGTTAGGTTAGGTTAGCGTGTGTTTGCCCAGGAGTCAACACCACGTGCAGATTCCATTGAGAATTATAAACATGAATGGTTTTTCCTCAGTTTCATTTAGGCTTCTAAAACTGAGAACTGTATCCGTGATGAGTATGTGTTCCTATCAATCAAAGTTCTTAAATTAGGAGTTAGGGCTCTCTAATTAACAGAACATTAAGAATGTGACTAGACACCTGAAGTTGGATGATGTCTGAAATACATATAGTGTTTAATAACAATTATTTTACTTGTGATTTTTCTCAACGTGTGTCTGTTTTAGGCATCTAATTTTTTTTTTTTACGGTTTATTTTAGAAACAACACATGAAGTTCCAGCAATGATGTCATCTCTGTGGAAAAAATTAGACTATACACTTTCTCAGATCAGGTAATACACTTTTGAAATCAAGAAAGTAAAATTTCACTCTGAGTGAGTCCCTATGTTGATCAACTCCCCTTATCATTGTATGAGAGTGGTTTTGCTCTCTGTTGCCTGAGAGATGGTGAAAAAGATGAGTATGTGAGAGTTGATAGTTGAGTAGGCATTTCACGATTTTAAGGCAGGACTAGCAGATAAGGAGGGCATTAGTGTGAGTTTGTGGCCCTCCTGTAGTAAAACAATATACTATGACTCATTTAGAACTCGATACCATTGTGGTTACTTGATAAAAAATGTAACACTAAACTTCATTTGAAGGATCTGTGACCATTGTGTGAAAGAATAAAAATAATATTCAGTAGATTGAAGCTTTCTGAAGTAATGTGTGGTTGGGACCAGACTGACATTAACCATATGATAGATGCTGTTGCACTGTGTAGCTGAGTGTTTCCATTGTGCTCCTTTCATTTATGTCACCTGCTTTATTTTTTTAGGAGCATGCAGAATTCCACAGGATTTTCTGCTAATCAGAGGAGTAAGTAACTGAGCCAGTTCCATGGGATCAATAGGCTTTATGTTCAAATTATCTGTTTTGGCAAAAAATGTTGCAGCATTCAGTAACACATCCTTACTCTTAAAATGTTGTCAGATCTCTTCTGCAGTGTTGGTTTTTTTTGGCATGTCTGTTGTCTTCAATGCAGTCTGTGGATTACTGTAATGATCAAGAAAGGAAAATAAGAAAAGCTGACCAAAGGGCTTAAATTCTCTATATAGTGTTTTCTTCTCTGCTGAAAACTTCTTAGAAGTTTACACTATTGAAAGGTTTAAAACTACTGCTTTGGTCCTGAAGCTGTTCACTTAATTTGTGGTTCATAGAGGAACTGAAAACGTAACCAGTCTAATTATGATGCAGTTTCATTTCTGTAGAAGGGTTATATAAAAATATATTACAATCTTGAAACAATTATTTTCTTATGCATACAAACATATATCTAAGCAAAATATAAAAAGATACTTGTTCTGTCTAGAATTGTTTCTTTCATTTAAAAACTGCCAAATGAACTCTCAAAAAATAAAAGTTATTTTAGTTAAAAATAAATTTTCTGTCTGTAGTACTTCTACTGAGTAACCTGTGTGAGAAAAGAGAATGTGAAATATAGGTAGTGGTTGTTGTTGGATCTGAGATTCACTGGATTGGGTGGTGTTTTGTTGTTTAAATTCGTCAGATTTAGTCTGATAAATAAATACAAATTTACATTGATTTAATAGTTAAGGTCAATTATACGAGTGGTATATTGTGTAATGAAATATCTTTTGGGTATGAGTTATTCCTGTAAATATTTAAGCAGTAATACCAGCATGGTTACAATGTCTACGCGAGTTGGCTGTACTTCTTGAATTGTTCTGGCTCAAACCTGTAATGCAGAAGACAAAGATGGGTGTTGCTTATTTTTTGAGTTTCATGAATTAGTTGTTGAAGCACGAAAAAGTTTCAATGGAGCATCCTTAATTAGGTCTTGGAAAATCATCAACCTTTTTGAATTCCTTTATCGCATATTTTCCTCTTGTCTTTCTCATCTCCAGCACGTACAAGAAGTGGAATTGTAGAAATGAAAAGACAGAGAATGCTTCAGCAATCAGCTCCTGCAAACTCAGGATTGTTGTCAGTAGCCCATCAGTCAGGGCCACAGAATTCCTCTTCTATTGTATCCCCTCAAGTTATTCACAGGCCAACAATAAATCAAAGCATGTCACAGACAAGACTGAATACGTTGTTTGTTCACCAGTCACAAACCCAAGAAAACAAGATCAGCAGTAAGTTGCACACTTTTTTTAAACCTTTTTTCCTGTGAAAAATCTATGGATTATAGATGAAAGTTTTCTAAAACCAGAGCTAATCATCTTCCACCAAAAAAAGTTTTAGAAAATTCATGCTTTGTTCCGCTAGCTCTCCAAACTGGTTGGGGTGATTAAAATAAAAAGAGTGCCTCAAAGAGAAACGACTCTTGTATGCTTGCTTGCTAAGGTGGGTTCAGAGATCAGAAGTACATTAATTTGTCATTATTCTATCCTGTGTTCTCACCCTGACCCAAAACACTTGTTGTAGCAGATAGGGATGATCCACATCAAATGGATGTTTTTCTCAGGTTATATTTAAAAGGAGTGGTTCTCATTTTCATGATAACACCAAATTATTTTGTATGAATTCCCAGGAATTGATTGGAACATAATAAGTAATGTGTAGATTTCTGTAGTGCTTTAAAAATCTAATTGGAGAATGTACTGGCATCGTGATCTTCTTTTTTCCTTTCTAAAGCAGGAGATTTCATACACATTCAAGTTCCAGCATCACAAGAACGAAAGCTTCATTCAAACTTGCTTTCTCCAGGAAGACGAAAAAGGTGAACACAGGGGTTTTTGGTTGGTTGGTTGCTTGCTTTTTTTCAGATTGTGTAGAGATTATGTAGTGTCCTAACCTCTAGTGTAAATTTTCTTAGATGGTGGAGAGTTTCACAGTGAAGATCCACTGAGAGTGGCCAGTGTGTGATGTTAACATTGGACTGACAGGAGGCTGCTTCTTCTTTATTGCATATAGCCGGTCTTTACGTTATTCCAGTATTAGACGTAGGCAAATAATCTTGGAGCCTGAGATTTGGTATTCCCTCCAAAATATCCTTATCAATTATGAAAATTCTCAGTATTGATATAAATGTGCATTTTGTCTGTTTTTAACTTAGAAAAATTATTTGCTTCAGTAAATTTTGTCAGCAAAAATTTTCATATTCACACTAAAAGTGGTATGAAAATCTGTTCTTACACTCATTTTGCATTTTTTATTCTTTTATTCCAATGTCCTTTTGTTTCTAATGAGTTGACTGGTCTCTTTGTGTTCCATTTGTTGTCTTTACACCTGACTAAATCCCAGTTGGTGGTTTTGCTTATCATTTTTCCAGGCCCTTACTAGCTTATACCTTTTCCAAGTCCTCTCTATTCCTGCATGATTTTTTTGTATATAAGTGCTTTTAGTGTCACTGCTGATTCATGATTTCAGAAGAGCCTATACCGTGATTTCACATAAAAGCATTAAATTTCCTATTCATCATCTAACTTCTTATGTAGCCTAACATTTGTTTACTTCTTTGACAACAGTTGCTCCTTGAGAGAGCTTTATTTTCAGTGGTGATGTCCAAATCTCTTTCTTGAGTGGCTGTTAATTAGAACCTGTACCACCAGTTGAAGTAACGTGTGCTGGAGGGGGAAAAACACTGAATAGTGGCCATGGAATTCAGTTTGCTATTATGCTCTTTACCCACAGTCTGTATATTTGTTGGTAACTTCTATGAAGTCAAGCACAATATATGTATACAACATAATGAAAGGTATTCTGGGTTTTATTGTATTTCTAGTATGTAGTTAATTTTCTGTTAATTAAAACCTTTCATTTACTAAGAAGGAAGAGAAACACTTGATTTACTGACTGTTAGGTCTATTTGGTATGTTCTCACCAAATACGTCATAAATTTCCTGGAATGTTTCAGTGAATCTCAGAAGAGGAAAAGCATTGCAACATCTGGACCTCTTTCAGCAGCTAAAAGTTCTCAAGACCCTGATGAAGTAATAACAGAAAAAGAAAGCGAGCCACTTGAAGAATTCATAGATGGTAACTTCCCAGTGAGTATATACCTATGGAAGGTATTTACATTTAAGAAACAAATTCTGACTAAGGAGAGCTAGTCTTATACATGTTGTTTGTTTTGGGTATTATAGAAATTAACTTTAGGAGATAAATTTAGCTTTGTATTTGAACTAGCTTTTCTGTGTACTAGACTAAACTAGTACTAAACTAGAGAGGATGGCATTGCTATGAAAAGGGGTTTTTTTTCCTTGATTCATTGGCTTTGCTAAGATACCTGTAAGCTGTCAGAATACAGTAATTTTTCAGAGAATGGAAACCAGGAAGCACAAGAAGCCTTGCTGTACTTTAGGAGAGTAGAAGTACAGGAATGTTTTGGGATGATTTTCATAGCTGTGTTATGCAGTCACAGATTGGCTATCTCTCTGTGATAATGTTCTCTGTGTTGAATTACTCTTTTTACCAGTAAGTTGGAAATTCATGCTCCTTTTCTAGTGATGATAAAAATGGAAACCTGACCACTTTAAAACTGTGTTTTCCAGCAACTGGTTATTGAAAACGCCAGAGAAAAAATCTTGAGTAACAAATCTCTTCAGGAGAAGCTTGCTGAGAACATTAACAAAATCCTGGGCAGGTAATAAAAGGAACCTCTGAACTTCATACGTATTCTTAGTTGATGTGTTTTGGAGTTCTGAACTAATGACTAATGTGTTCCCAGTGATGGCAGTGTTGCTCAGGCCCCTAAACAGACAGACAGTGGTCCCACGGAACAGGAGACTTCCATTGATGAAATCCTTGGACTTCAGGTAGGTGTGGATTGCCCTGTTTACATTTTTTGAAGACCAGCCACGTGAGAATGATCAGTTATGGGAACTGTGCTGAACCTCTGTCTACTGTCTGCTATCTGAGATTGCCTTCCTCGTTATCTTCTTTCTTTTTATTTGTTTTACAATGCAGCTGAGCCTGTCTAATGGCTAGCTTCTGCTCAGGGGCAGTTCCACAACTTCCCTTGCATGGGCATTAACGCTTATCTTCTTGTATGGTGGTGGGCAGGTTTGAGGAGTTTGACAGGATACTAGTGTTTTGCTGGGGTTAATTTTGAGCCAGTTTAGCACTCTGAATTCATTCCTAGTGCCTGTACAAGGCAGCAGAAGCATGTAGCAGGGTCAAAAGCCAAGAAGTAAGACAGCAGTCTTAATGTTACCCTGAGACTGAGATCTAAGTACACTGTCCCCCAGTCACCAGCTGCCTGCTTGTCACTGGATGTTTGGTACCAATAATTGGGTAGCAGCTTCTGATCTGATCAATAACCTTGTAAAACAAAAAGTAACTTAAAATGTCTTGTGGTCTCCAAAAATGTTTAGTCTGGTCTGATTTTCTGATTTGCTGTAAGAAAAACATGGATTGTCTAGTATAGCAATAGAAATTTGGAGCCTAAATAAGGATGCTTTTTCTTGAAATTTAATATTTTCTTACTTTTGGAGGAAATATACATTCTACTTCTACAAAGTAAACTTCAAGTGTTCTCTCTTCATTCTCCCACAACCATCGAGCTGGCAATCACAAAGTTATAAAGGACACTTAATGAGGGAATTCTCATCTTCAAGGCCCTCATGAAAAGGGCAGGAGAGTAGAGGCAGTTGCCTGTTTATGAAGTAAAGGCGTCTGGTTTTTAAAAGCTATTCTTCTGTCATTTGGTGATTTATTTTTTTTTTTAGGTCAATATTTGTCACAACGTGGAGCTGAAAAGCTGTATTCCATTTTTCTGAGCAGAACAAAATCAAAGCAGCTTCTCAGTTTAGTTGCAGTAGCTGAGACAAAAGAATTGAGCATGTCACATGGGATATTCATCCTTACAACCACCATATCAAAAGTTGTAGAGTGCTTAGAGGATTTCCAGGATGTTGGGAGAAACTTTGTATTTGAACTCTTGAATATGTAGTGAGTGCCCCGCTCGCTTTCTTCCTGGGCTTCTACCAAACAAGTCAGCTTGAAACAAGAACCTTAGAGCAGTGTCCTACGTAGCTGTGCCTTCTGACTGCCTTCCACAGAAAAACAGTTGGAAGTTACAGAACAAGTAATGGGTAAATGAAATAAAACTTCCCTTTGCTTAGCATTGTCTTCTAGATATACGCAAAACCAAGAAATTGGGGTTCATTGGAGGATTTTTTTCACCAATGGTTGGCTAGTGCAGGCTCACGGCATTCATACCATCTACGTAAGCTTCTGGTGTAGCCCGAGATTTAGTCCTTCTTAAACAATACTGGTCATTATGTGGAGAATACTTCAATATGCATGTGTAGTGTCTGATGTCTGACAAAGATGTTTGAGTTTGGGGGACCTTTATTTCTTAAACGTCAATCACTAATATTTTTTAACAGACATTAAATTTGTGGCAGAGATGTTTCCAGTATTAGTCTTTGTGTTTCTGTGCTTAGCAGAAGTAATAGAACTAAAAACAATCTGAAAACAATTCTTGTCTGTTTTTCTTCAAGTTATGCAAGTGACTGTCTAACAGTTCTGTATATCTTGTCTTTTCTCAGGGTGAAATTCATATGTCAGAAGAGGCCATACAGGACATTCTAGAACAGACGGAATCAGATCCAGCTTTTCAGGCACTCTTTGACTTGTTTGATTATGGTAGGGTATATTATACTCAATTGTACCATTACCATAAAGCATCATGAATGATGGGTTTTCCTAAGTATTGCCTGAAGAAGCAAAGGTAATTCAGCAGGCCTCTTTTGCAAGAGAAATGGACTGTATGGCATCTGTGTCCCCCAGTTCAGAGTTAGATATTTTTTTTATATACACTTTTACACGACTGTAAAGTACAGTATTTTCTCATGGCTGAAATTCAGGTTTTATGCTGGCTCAGTGATTGTTTTGTTGCTGTTAGTTTAGACTCTTCTGGTCTAAAGGATGATACTTAGTTTTTTATGCTGCTGTAAAATTTTTATATTTGTCTGATCGAGGATATCCTCACATAAAATATAAGGACGTTTTTATGCTATTTCTGGATTTGTAGTGAGTATAGACAAATAGTTCTTTGAGTTTAGATGGCATTTCTTGAATTTGAAATCTCCATGCTTCATTTATAATGTAATAATCACATTTGTGTATAAAATGATATATTTAATCATTCTTCATGTTTTATTTTGAAAATAGGAAAGAACAAGGCAAACAAGAACTTACCTGCTGGTATTTCTGGTCAAAGTGGAGTAGAAAATGCAATCCTGGTGGATGAGGATAACCTGGAAACACTTGAAAGTTCTTTAGGAACAGAAGAAACCAGTAGATGTAGGTTGTCTTTTTTTTTTTTTTTTCTTCTTCTAGTCTGTTCACTTTTCATTATGAAAATATTTTCAGACAATTTGTACATTTCAAAAATCTTTGTTTTCAACGGTAATATCCAGTCTGACATTTATATTGCGTGAACATAGGAATACATCTAGTCTGTTAGAAAGTTTCAGTCTATTAAATTTAGCAGTAGTCCATCAGTGTACTTACAAGTTGTACTCAGTAAGCTCATAAATGAAACCGGAGTATTTGCAAATCTGTTTTCTCATTCAAAACTTTGCAATATTCATTCTGGAACACATAAAGATAATATTTTACATCTAACCGTATTCATCTTTTTTTTCTATTGTGTAATGTATTTGTTAATTAATACACAAAAAGAGTTGCACTCTGGACAGAAGGTATGTTTAGTCTGTCTGCCTCATTCTTAACAATAGCCCATCAGTAGCAGATGTTTAGTGAAAGTATATGAGGAACAGAGCCAGGTTTTTATCCTGAGATGGTTTTTTGTGCTTCTGGAAATCTGATTTAGTGACTTGAGCTGTTTGCTTATTATGTGTACACTTACGTACATACAAACTGATTTGCCAGATTGCCTAATGTGTATAACAATACATTTCATATACTTTCCACTCAGCTTGAAAGTAAGGATGAGTAGTGTTATCCTCACGTAGTTTCATGTGAAACGGTTTTCCATTGAACTGATAACGTTACTTCTAAAATGCTGTAAAAGGATCATCTGTTACAGTAATTATGGAGCTAATTTATTGTCTGTTTTACAGGTGATAATTCTAGAGAATCACTATCCTGTAAAGGTTTTCAGTTAGGAGAAGCATCATGTGCCTTGAAGACCAGCCTTAATGATGATGATATGGCTAAGAAAAATACAACCAACGAACAGTTGCATGGAAATTGTAGAGCAAGGAAGCAGCCTGAAGTACTTAAAACCGTTACCCCTGAAAATATTGGAGAGCTTGAAATTGCTTTTGACTCCGTGCCTGGTTTGACTGAACCTAACAAGAGACAGAGTTCTGATAGTGAATGTAATGAACACTGTGGAGATTCTTATAATAAAAAAGAGTCATCTGCATTAGTATCTGAAAGTGAGCGAGCTATGGAGATTGAGAAAGGCCCACTAAGTCATGGTGCTCAAAGTAGTCCTAATTTAGAATATGTTCATTCTGGTAGTCCTCAGATTTCTTTGATTTCACTGGCAGAAGGTACTACAGCCAGTGAAAACAAAACACATTCTGGGAGTAAATGTCACTTATCACCAGATACATCGCTATCTGAAAAAACACTCACTAAAAGCCCTTCTGATGGGAGCCCTGGCCACAGTGTACTCCTGGGAAAAAACAATTCATCAATTTCTAGCCCATCAGCAGATGCAGGAAAAGAAGAGGCTGTAACAAACGACACAGCTGCCTTACCTGGTATTTTACAGGAGAGCACTAGCCACCCCTCTAATCATCAGGAACAAGGTATGCAGTCAGACTGTGCTGCAAGATCTGCAGCGAAGATTTCGGATCTTGACAAAACAGAGTTGCAGCTTGAAGTTGTTGATACTTCTAACAAACCTTATTCAAATGATCAGCCCGCGCTTGATAAAACTTGTAAGAAAGATTTCAACCTCCCTACAGGACTGTCAAACTCGGAGGGAACACAAGGAGAAATGCAAGAACCTTCATCTTCTACGAAAGTAGATGCTGATAATATATATTTCTCTTCTGGTGATGATGCATGTACAGAAATTTCTGTGGTATCCACTGAAAATAATCTTACTGCATCTGAAATATGCCACTCTCCTCTCCCAGAAACTGCATCCTCAACAGATGAGTCAGGTACCGAGGCCAAAAGTATAAGCGGTGTGTCTTCTAGTAGTCAGCCAATGGACGTTGATCCTTCTAATATCATGTCCCTCAAGATCATCATCAGCGATGATCCGTTTATTTCATCGGACACAGAGTTAAATAATGCTGTTTCCAGCATCACAGGAGAAAATTTGCCGACTATAATATTGTCTTCTCCAGCCAAATCGCCAACCAAAACTGCAGGCCTGTCCAAGTGTCTGACTTCAGAAGACACAGAAAAAAATGTGGATTCAGCTTTGGCGGAGCAGAACCTTCTTATGCTTAGACCTAAGGATCCCGTGGTCACCTCAGTTAACACCCAGAATGAAGACTGCGCTGGTTTTTCAGTTGCAGGGACGACTAACCTTTCCAAGGAAGGGGGATTTATACAGTTGATGCCAGCAACAAGCACAGCTTTTGGGAATTCAAACAACCTTTATATAGCCACTTGTGTGACTGATCCAGCTGCCTTGGGCACAGCTGTAACACCGTCCAATGTGGTTGTGTTGCCCAGCAGTTCTATGCCGCTGGCTGCCCAAGCTCCAGCTGTACAACAGTTACGGACTCCTCCTCGATCCGGCAATGCTTTTCCAGCAAACCAGACTGTCTCCCCAAACTTCCCACAAGGTAATCTCATTATTAGAAAAAGACTGAAAATGTGGTGTTGATATACCTTTGTTGTTGTTGTTGTTGTAAGTACATTAAAAGTAAAGCATTTTTAAATGCCATTCTGTCTGCCCCTTGAAACAAGCCAGGAGTTACGTATTTTTTGAGTGTATTAGTTGCTACAAAAAATGAAATAAAAACTATGAAGGTCACTATTGACCGTGCTGCTTTGAAAAAAATAGCCTCATATTTCCAAAGCTTAAATTGTATAATTTTAGCAGTGATAAATTTAGAAAGCATATTTTGGCTTACACTAGAAAAGATTCCGTTGTTTCAGCTAAATAAAGCAGTTCTTCTGGTTTGTTTTAATGAGATTCCTGTTATAAATAGAATGCTGTGTGTTATGGGTACCCATATTTAGTTTAGATAACTGACTAGATGGAAATACTCCTTCCAAAATTACTTCTTAGGGTTTTTTTTTGTTTCATTTTCCAAAGACCTAGGCTACACTAGAAGTACATTTAGACAAATATAAAAGTGTTATGTTATTCTTTCCATAATGCAAAATCTCTCCTGGTGCAAGCATTTTTATTACTACAGCAATAAAAATTTTAGGTGCTTTTTGAAATGTTAAACCTAACTAGAAACTGGTTGTAATCAACACATTTAGATTTCTTTCCAAAACTAAAAATTTGTCTCAGTTTTATCCTTGAATTTCTGTGTGGAGTTGTTTCGGTGTGGTCAGAAGTCAGTGCAAAGGTATGTGCAGGACCTTGGAGCGCTGGCCTTTTCTATCGCTGTGATTTCTTTATGTACCTGTTGTCTTCAGGCTTTTTTCACAGGGAGAGAAACAGAAGTTTGCCTGTTCTTCTGCATTTGGTATTTTTCCTGGTAGTGCTCATGTAACTGAAGACCTGTGTGGAATCAGTTTTTCTTTCACTTTTTGAATTTTTCATTCACTTTTCAATTAATGTGCTGTCATACTTCCCTTATTTTATTATTCCCGTATATAACAACTATTTTAACTACGATTTAAATAGTTAAGTAGGAAACTTCGGCTTAAATAGTCCAAATTAGTCTCATTGAGGTTGGTTTTTTTTGTGCCCCCCCCCCCCCTTTTCTTTTTTAGGAAAAAAAAAAAAAAAAAGCTGATCTCAAACCCACTAATTCACTGAAGTCTTCATGTACCACATTAACACTTCCTACCGGCCAGGAATATACATTAGATACCTATATACAGACAAAACTAGCCTTTCCAAACTTCTTGTGTGCGCATAAAGGGAAAGTGTTATGAGTGCACTAGAAGAAAAAAATAATTCCTTTAACAACTTCTGAGTATGCTAATTGTAGGGAATAAGATGCAAATACTATTTTATTTTTGCTAAGCAGCAAAATGAGCTATTTGATGTTACTTTTTTTTTATAAATTAAAGTTCAAGGCTTAACATAGGTATACTTACTTCAAGCTTAATTTTGAACCATTTCTTAAAAAAAGAAAACAGAGTTTAACTAAAGAATCCAGTTTGAACTAAAAATAAGTTACTACCCAGTTTTCTAGTAGTGACATCTAGTAAGGATCATAAAATTAAAAAAAAAAAAAAAAAAAAAAAAGCTAGAGCTTTTATTGCCACAGGTCTGACCATGCATAATTTTAAGAAATCCTATCTTGAGGCTTTTCTTTTCACCAAAGTCTTTTAGTTTCTGTCCAATTTTAACACTTTGATATTTTTTTTTTTAGGTTCCGCCATTATAATTGCATCTCCAGTGCAACCTGTTTTGCAAGGAATGGTGGGAATGATACCCCTCTCAGTCGTAGGACAAAACGGAAATACGTTCCCAGCACCTGCCCGCCAGGTAGCACATCACAAATAAATCTTTTGTCTTTTCGAAATTAAAGCTGAAGTGATAAGTCTTTTGGTAAATTGTAATGGAATGTTATGATTCTTTCAAGGTTCTACATATGCCTGTGGCAAATCCAGTGTGCAACAGAAGTGTCCCAAAACTTCCCATCCCTCCCAAATCACAAAAGATTTCCGGAGCAAGAAACAAGACTAATACAGGTATTTGTGGTTTTAAGAAGGGCAGAAGAAAAGTGGGGGTTTTACAGACATGTCAGTTCTGATTAATAAAGTTTTGTAAATACCAGTGCTCCTCTGCCAGGTAACTGCTGGGGTGGCTTTGAGAGAGGCCCGTACCCTGTAATTAGTAACTATATATGTTCGATTTACAAATAAGAGTCCTAGCATATTAAATAATTCCAGATTTGGGATCAAGCTTATTTTGGAAATCTAACGTTTCGAGGCTGTAATGCAGTTAAAAAAAAAAATGCATTTTTCTTAATATTTCTGGTTATTTTTCATCTCATTGGTTGTAAGTACAGTGTACTGTTGCCAACAAAATGAAGCCACATGGAAATACAAAAGTTATTAGAAAAGTCATCAACTCTAAACATTTATTAAGGAAAATATTTAATCGAAGTGTTGCATATTTATACAAAAAATGCACTCCATCTGTTTTCTCTTTCCTATTTCAGGTGTACACTTCTGTACATTAATTTCATTGACGCCTTGCTTCTTTAAATACCAAATGGAAACAAGACTGGAGTGACATTCATTTCTCAATGTTGGGAGGGAGTAAAGAAAAATAATTGAAAACACAAACTAAATTGAGTTATAAGGACAGCTTGTGCATTAGCCTATCTATCTTTTTAAAAAAGAGTAGGCTTACACAGAAAAATGAAAACAGAATGAAGTTGCAAATTAAGAAAAAAGCTAGGATGGTGTAGTTAGTCTGTGTTCTGGTTTGCTGATGGATAACAGAGTTCCCTGTGGTTATTTCCCTTCCACTTGGAAAGCCCTGCTGTGCATTTCTAAGTCCAGCTTAGTTGATTTTTGTCTTGCCAGGACTATGTATTATCTAAGCGTAGACAGCAAGCAAGCTGCTGCTTTATACTTAGTTGGTGACCTTTGCTACTCTATTAATCTGTAAATTTGAAAATTGTTAAAAGTTGCAGAGTTTTGTTGCTGGGTTTTTCTTTATTGATTCTGTGTCAGGTGAAATGTTACAGAATCATTTAGGTTGGAAAACATCCTTAAGATCGAGTCCAACCATTAACCTAACACTGCCAAGTCCATCATCACTAAACCAAGTCCCTAAGCGCCACGCCTACGGATGTCATTGTACTGTGAGATGATTTACTGGGAATACCGTAGTTTATTAATTCTTCACCTGTTCTTGCAGGAAAACTGGTACCAAGTGTAGCCGAGCCTTTAAACCATACAAATTCTCGAACGCAAAGGTCAGTAGTGCTACGTTTTCAAACTTGCTTTCGTTTTCCTGCCACGGATTTCTTCCTACTGTGTTGTCTGGGAGGAGGACAGACAGCCTTTTTAACAGTGGCATGAGCAATAACCACTTTTTTCCCCCTCCTGTCTGTCTGCTAGGAGTATTCATGCAGGTGTGTCTTCGTACTGGTGCAGGGACATGTTAATGACAAGCCTGTGCTAGAATTCTCTGCTTACTGTTCCTCTGTTCATTTTGTATGGTTTTGTGTTTATTTTCGCCCATCTCAGTTGTCAAATAAAAATTTTTTGAGCGGAGTCCAAGCTATCAGAAATTACATGTTACATTTACTGGAAGATTTTGGCGACTAAACTCTTTTTTGTATATATTGATGAGTATAATTTAATTGCTAATCAGGCTAGGTACTAGTCTTCTATTGGGCAAGTGAGAAAGAAGAAAGCAAGGCTTCAGTAGTTACACTTTATCATTAATGGACTTAGGAAACAAAAAGAATGTTGGAATGAGCAGAAGAGTGTAAAAAGAGATAAGTTCAGTTTGAATATCAGAGGTGAAACATTCTTTTATTGTAAAAATAAAACACAGTTTAAAAAAAAAAATCTACCTATTCAGAACTCAGTTAAAATGGTGGAAAAATAGAGGAAAACCAGGAACAATAAAGTCAACTTATTAAAAAAAGCCAAGATATATCAAGGTATGCAGTATACATGCATGCAAAAGTTAGTGACTTTTTTAAAAAAACACAGAAGCGAGATTTGGGATAATATAATTTTGATAATTCAGCTCTCTGTTAATTTTAATAGATCTCCAGACACGTTTTGCAAAGCAGAGAGAGCAAAATGTTCCCCGCAAAGAGATGTCATTTCTCATTTCAGCCCTCTGCCCTCTGTCTCATCTCACCACCCATACCTTCTTTACCATCCCAAAGTTAATTTGACTTCTCCTTTTCTAAACCATAAGGGTGTATCTGCGTGGAGAGAGCTTGACTGGCACAGATGAACGCGCGGAAGCCTCTCTCGGAAACGCAGCTAAGCCAGGAGGAGGGCACAGACATAGCAGCGCTCTGAGCTGACAGAGCAGAAGCATTTTTCTTTTGACATCGCTACCGTGCGGTGGTGGCTTTTTCACACTAATGTGGCTGGTTGTCACGTGGAGACCAAGCCCTAGGGAGTTTGTACATTCCTGTCCAGATGCCCACCGAAAGCTGTTTGTCTTGCTCTGTATCCCGTCACTGACAGCACGTGCAGAGGGGAGAGTACAAGGCACGTGCGTGATGATACTGCCCAGAATATTCTGGCAGCCTCTTGGCAGTTTCAGCGCCAAGGAAACTGCTAAGCCACAACCGGATTCCGGGATGGACCATCCTGTCCTGAGTGTGCTCAGTTTCTTTTTGAACTCGAGTAAACTACCAGCATCCACAAATATCCCAGGCTAGAAAGTTCCCAAGCTTTACTACATGCAGTACCCAAACCTCCTTGTTTTGTTTTAAACCTGATACTAGTTTTACTTAATTCCTCTAGTTCTTCTGCTGGGAGATGCAGCAAATAGTTTCCTTTTTGTTGGCTTTTTTTCCCAGAGCTCTGTTGCATTTCCCTTCGGTCATCTCTCTTTGCAGGCTGAAGAGCCCCAGTCTACCTGATTGTTCTCTGTACGGACTCTGTTTCATACCTTTTTCTCTTCCTTTTTGGCCTTCTCTGAGCTTTCTGCAGTTGTCATCCCTTACTCTTGGTGTGTTGATAAAATGGAGAGAGCTTTAAACAGGTGTTTTGAGGGGCAGGTGGGGACATCCAGCCAGCTGAAATGAACTCCTAGTAAGAACAAGTATGTTGCTGAAGTGTTTTCATCTCATTTTCAGGACTGGAAATTCAGACAAGCTTATCACTGCGGAACTAGGAAGGAAAGCGGAGGAGACCTTACCTGTTGCACCAGTAGAGAGCACCAGCTCAAATTCAAGACAAAGTGAAAGTCACAGGAGAGTGCTTTGCTTTGATAACATCCTACCTGCTCCAGGAGGAAACACCCAAACTCAGGCTACTAAGAGTTTATCCCAGAAAGAAAGAAATGAAAATACATTATTTGCTGTTGACTCTGCGTCATCCTCTGCAAAGGCACAGGTAGCGAAGAGAGAGAAAGACAAAACGTTGCCTAGAATTCTGTGTAAGCCAGAAGTTGGTAGCAACAGAAGCGCATCTGCAAAGGAGCCACAGCCTGAGCGGAAGGTGGCAACTGCAGGGCTTCCGCTAGATCCCTTCCACAAGACTACAGCAAATAAGGAAAATGAATTACGAAGGGATACTGATGAAAAACAGAAGAACCAGGACACTGCCAAACTCTCAAACGGCCAACAAAGCGTCAGCTTATGGAATGAGAAGACGGTTGCTTTGGTGCAAGAGCTGAACAAAAAGCAGGGGTCCCTGTCGAATGGGAACAGCAAATCTTCAGCGGCTGTTTCTTTGTCTTCGAAGGAGCCAAAGCGAGAACCAGCTAAAGTTTCCAGCCAAGGCCTTTGCCTGTCAAGTCCGTTCACTAAACAATGTGTGGAAATGCTGCAAGACATTCAGTGGCATAGCCCCACTAGTAAGACAGTGGAAAACGGAGAATTGCCGGTACCCCGTACGCCGTCTGGAGTTGGGGACAGGCATACGGATGATACTACAGATAGCGTACGGACACCAACCTGTCGGCGCTTCAACGAGGACAGCACGACGCCCAGGATAATGGTACCCCCCGCGACGCCAGACTTGCCCGCCTGCAGCCCCGCCAGTGAAACGGGTAGCGAAAATAGCGTCAGCATGGCTGCTCACACGCTGATGATACTGTCACGGGCGGCGATTGCAAGGACTAGCACCGCAACCCCCCTGAAGGACAACACTCAGCAGTTCCGATCCTTGAGGAGCACAGTAAAGAAAAGGAAGCTAGAGGACTTGAATGAGGGTGAGAGAAACTCTCGTTCTGCAAATAGAAAAGACCTTCAAAGCTCTCCAACACCATCAAAAAAGAAGAAAATAAAGGCAAGTACAGGCATTTACTTTTTAATTTAAAATTTGAACTATAGATTAGGCATCTGTATGTCTGTATTATTTATGATGGGATGGTTCAGAAGTGCTAGTCCGAATCCCTGACATCCTATCTATATTTGTCGGTTTTACTAACTTTGCCTCTTCGGCCCGCTCTGAATTAAGAGTTTTACGAAGATCAGTATAGTCTTCAGATACATGCACGTAACTCCTGTTGACTCTCTGCATGTGCTCATGAAAATCAATTTATTTCTCTTGAAACATGAATGAGTCTCTAAATTGTAACTTCTAGAGTTAGAAGTTAGAAACCTGAAGTCTAGGTTTCCAGATGGAATGTAAGAATTAGGCCAAACTCAAACTAGGCCTTACTGAAATTCAAGCGATTCTTGCATCCTCGTGTACTACCAGGACTAGGAATCCACAGTTTGGATTTCCGGTGTCCGTAGTCTACAGCACCGTGCCTTTGACTCGGGGATTTAATGGCAAATAGCGAAGGTGTGAGACATGAAAAGGCGATGTATGGAAATGATCAAAAAGGAGGCAGAGCGTAACTCTGTAGTTCATCACACTTAGTTACAGCATACTCCTGAAACGCGGTAACCGGAAAATGCTCCGTTACTGGTACTGCGTCTGTCTGAGGTCTGGGTGGGCTCTGCTGAAGCTGAGCTGTCCCAGCTCCAGCCATTTGTACCCAGGGGGTACGCGTAACACTCCGGTGTCTGATCTCGGGGTGAGCTTTGTGGAGTTAGGCTACAAAATAGGTGGAAGGCTGAGGAAGGCAGGAATGCGTACGGACTCTTCAACGCCCCCAGGGCCTTCGTATGTAACACAACTGTTCTTTTTTCTGCCTACAGAAAAAGAAGCTACCGAATTCTTTTCCAGCAGGAATGGATGTGGACAAGTTCTTGCTGTCTTTACATTACGATGAATAAAAAAAAAAAAAAAAAAAAAAAAAGTAGTCGAACTGACTGTCTAAAGCTAGGTGTTGTTATGCTGAGGTTTTGCATGGGAAAAGACGTTAATTCAAAAGGCTGAGTTGCACTTTCAGTGCACTGAAGTTTCACTTTATAGCAAAATCATGCTGTTTCTGAAGCAGGTTGCTAAGTGTAAATATCATTGAGTTGGTATATGTTTATTTTTGAAAAAGCACTTGCGTAATTATAGAGCCATTTAATTTGCAAAATTGTAAATTTGTATAAATGTAATGTAAGAAAAGTTGTATGTTTCCTGTTACACCACGTTGTCTGTGTTCTGCTGCATTCTCCACTTACGCACCCGAAGCGCTTCGCCAGTTTGTGAAAAGGTCGTGCATTTGAAGGCGGTGTTTCTAGTTCACTGCTGCCGGACGCGGGCTGCCAACCTGGCCACTTCCCATTGTCTTGTTGGATCCAAAAGGGACTTAATCTCCAGCTGTAACCGGCTTGTACTAACACTCTCTGCTCTCATGACGGTCAAACCCGTGTTGTCAGGCTTTGAATGAGTTGACAGAAATACCAGTAACTAAACGTATAAAACCTCCAGAAGTGTTTCTCATCTAATGAAGCCTTTCCCAACCAGTCACTCAGATAAGAACTTTAATTTGGATCGCCCTCATCTCTTTACAGTATTTGCTGCGTAGGATGTCGTTTGGATGCAAAAGCTGTTTTCAGACACTGTACTGAGCTGTGGGTTAACCCCCAGGTTCGTACCCTGGTATGAATACTTTAGCAAGAGCCAGATGAGAATTTCAGCGTCTTCTATTGCGAAAGTCAATTTTTTTAACTGTCATTTGTACTGTTGAGAAAGTGGTTGTTAATAGCACTTGTGCTTTTAGCCAGACATGGAAAAATTTGGATCTGATCTTTCTGTTGGATGTACAATTTGTCACAGCTATTATACAAACTCTCTTCAAAATGGGCACAGGAGCAGCTCAGCCTACATTTTAGTAATAATTAGCGTGGGTGAAAACTACCCCACTAAGCTTTGCTCCAATACTGCAGAATCTTCTACTGGTATTTCCTCCTTTGTTCTCAAATTGTTGAGGTCTTAAAAAATGCAAGTTTTCTTGTGAGAGATCTGTACAGCAACAGGGCAATGTTTCACATATAGTATACGAGGATTCCTAAGGAACCAATATTATGCAGTAGATGTTTATATTAAACCCATCCAATAACTAAATACTGCATACCATTTACAGCTTGAATAAATATTTTTGTTTTAATAAAAAGTTGTGTATCTTGCTTAATATTTTTAAGTCCTCCTTTAAGAGGGTCATGTTGATCAGTCATTTTTTTAAGACGAAGAGTTCAGTATTAAACACTAAGTTCTAATGGCAGCAATTGTCAGAGCGGCAAAAACAACTCTCTCTTTGCTACATGGTGGCATTTTATGCATAATAGTATTCTGACAGTTGATATTGTAAATAGATTTGCTGTTTATTTGAGACGGTGTAGCTCTTTCGGGGGCCAGACAATATCCACCAGAGTCGTTCTTTTTCAGTTCAGGTGATGTGGTAATACTAAATTATTAGGTCACTCACACTTCTGAAGGAAGAAGCACGTTCTGTTCCAGGCTGCTGTCATATGGCAAATACTTTTTAGAAGAACAGGTCTCAGGGCATGAATGAAGGTTCGTTTTCTTCCTATGCAGCGTTTAAACCCCAGGTTCACTTCCTCCCTCTACAAGTACGTTCCTTCCCAGAAGGAACAGATCCCGGCACATCCCAGTCAAAGTACATGTGGAGTACATCCCTACATATGGAGTACATCCCTACTTTATGGAGGAAAATGTAAGGACACGCACTGGGTAAAGATGACCTCGGGCTGAAATGAATGTCAAAATAAGAAAAGCAGTTGTCCTAAATCCCAGGTAAGAAACTTAAAAGTGTGTGATGTTTATCCCCTGTGAAAAGGGTGAGGTGGGAACAGGCTTTATACTAGTGAAATAGCCAATTTTTGCTCCCTGGTAAAAAGCCTGCTGCAGAAACTGCATAACCTTCTCACTGAAGCCTTGAACGATATTCATTCCAGGAAAATATTCTCCTGTCTCCCCACACTTGCAATAGGGATGCTTAACCCTGTGTTCCTGTGAATTCAAGAGCGCAGCTGGGTATTGGGCAGCTCCCGGTGAAGCAGCAGTAACAGTAACTACTCTTTTGGTGCTCAATCTGCCTCTACTTAAAAGCCTGTTGACAAAACTAATTGAACAAAAAAGGAGCATTTTAGAGGCCATATTAGTACTTGTGTGTGTAAGTTACACCACCATCGCTTCTCATGTGCTTTGATCATAGAATGTGTTGGGTTGGAAGGGACCTTTAAAGGCCATCTAGTCCCACCCCCCTGCAGTGAGCAGGGACATCTTCAACTAGATCAGGTTGCTCAGAGCCTCATCAAGCCTGGCCTTGAATGTCTCCAGGGATGGGGCCTCCACCACCTCTCTGGGCAACCTGTTCCAGTGTCTCACCACCTCGTTGTAAAGAACTTCTTCCTAATGTCCAATCTAACCCTACCCTGCTCTAGTTTAAAACCATTGCCCCTCGACCTATCGCTACACGTCCCTGCAAACAGCCCCTCCCCAGCTTTCTTGTAGGCCCCTTCAGGTACTGGAAGGCTGCTATAAGGTCTCTCCAGAGCCTTCTCCAGGCTGAACAACCCCGACTCTCTCAGCCTGTCTTCATAGGAGAGGTGCTGCACTCTAAGCCAGAGTGAGCGAGTGCTCCAGCAGGGCTCCTTTTTGGCATTTGACCTGGCTTTGAGGTACACAACAGCAGAAAACCAACCTTTGAGTAAAGTTATTGTATCCATGAAAATCCCTTAGTAGGAAAAAAATCACTAGGTAGGAAAATTAAGCAACGAAACTTTAAGAAAGTGGCTGCTTCTAGTAGCAGCGCTATCTGAGTTACCAAAAGAATTCGTTTTCGGTGGCATTTGAGAAACCATATGTCAGTGAGAGAGGAGCCACAGTTAACAAACATTCTTTATTGTCAGGTCGCAAGACATTATCATAATTTGACATGTTTTATTGGTACTGTATAAAAACTTCCACTGAATCAAAGTAATAAAAGCCCAGTTTCTGTATCAATAATCAATGATGTTTTAAGAAATTCTAGAATAGCAGTTAAGGAATTCATTCACTTACTGATAAATAAGATGTAACAGGTACCACTCATGGTTTAAGGCTTTGTTTCCAGCGCTATTTGGGCCTACAGCTTCTCTATCAATATTGCCGAAGCACCTCCTCCTCCATTGCAAATTCCTGCAAGGCCATATTGTCCTTGTTTCAGCGCATGGGCCATGTGAACAACAATTCTTGCTCCAGACATCCTAAATAAAACGAAAAAAAAGGATATAGCTTAGTTTAAAGGAAATTCTTAATGTGATCCACACAGGATAGTTGGCACTGATTCACTGGAGGGGGAAAAAAAACACCAACAAAAAGATCAAACAAACCCTTTCACCTACGTTTAGATGCAATACAGGTTATTTTTCTCTAGCTGCTATACATAACAAACAGATTCTTACACATACAGAAACAAAAAAAAAAAATCTGTGTTTATCTAAAGTTTCTTCTGGAAAAGGAAATTGCCTCTAAGCCGGTCTGTATATCACAAAATACCTCGACACATAGCAAAGCTTTTTCACAGAAGATAACAAATCTACCACAAAAGCCAAATTGATAGTAATGATTGATTTCAAACGGTTTCTTATTTGCTTACAACTTGATACACTGCAGTATGCTACTTTGAGCCACCTAACCTGTAAAATCAGACATTTAAATTGTCATTAGGTTGTCAAAATTAACTGTTAAGAGGAAAAAAAAAATATCAGGTACCCTTATCAGAAGCAGCTGATACTCTGATACTACAAAGGAGATGGCAGCATGTCTTGTGGGATTATGCCTTAATTAGAGCTTTTTATGAACCAGAAGTACTCCTCCTTGTTCCTGGTGTACAACGTGGTTACTTCACATCTATATTTACTCAGAGGTTTTGAAAAAGGTTTTTCCTGATAGACCTGGACCCTGCAGCCTGACCACCCTTCGGGAGGATTAACAGGATGCACTGAAGTCACGAGTAAGTCACAGCTGTGGGGGGACGCAGCAGGTGATCTGACTCCTCCCACCAAGATGACAGAAATTCAAGCAAGAGACCCACCAAGATCCCCCAGACTGTCCCTGTCTGCTGCATTAGGGGCTTGGAGACTTTTGGATTCACGGCCAAAAATGCTTTGACAAGACCTGGAATTTCACTTTGCTTATTTAAGAAAAATAAAAGCCCCTGTACCACATCCTTCGCTACTTTCGTAAGTTTACCTGTAAATTTTATTAGCCTAACTACTTGATTAATTATTATTGTTTATTCTGTCACGTTAATAGTGATTTGGTTTTAATATTTCATAAATCCATATAGCCATGGTGACAGGCAAGCTCTTTACAGCAGTAGGTGATAACTAACTGTGAAGAGAAAAACAGGATCGTGCTCTTTTCAAGATGATACCCTGAAATTTAACACCTGAATTAAGTCACTATGTACTTGATAGCAAATTTCTATTACCCTTTCCACTTGCATTAGATTTGAGAATAAAGGTAAACATTTTAAACGTTTAAATAAAGCGTGCCTAGGAAACAATTCCTCCACACAGAACAAAACCCAGTGCTTATTTTACTTACCCTATTGGATGTCCAAGGGAGACGGCACCTCCGTTAATATTTACTTTTTGTGGATCAATACCCAGCATTTTAATATTGGCGAGCACCACAACACTGAACGCTTCGTTGATTTCCCACATTGCAATATCTTCTTTTTTCAGGCCTGTCTGACTTAGAATCTAGCAATTATAATAACAATAATTACTACTATGAAAAAATTAGGAAGCTAATGATAGAAATAATTAGGTCTATTTTGAAGTGGGTGACTCAGGCTGCCCATCGTCTGGATCAAGTTCACATTTTGGAACCTCTTTGTCAGATGGGAAAAAGCGAAATTGAGGTACTGAAGCACAAACCTGAGTTTTCACAAAAGAAGGAACGGAGAGTACCCTGTGCCAAGAGTGTGTTTGTTCTTAGTTTAAGGCCGCTGCTACAGTAAGTACATGTAAACTGACAGAGCATTACTTCGTGCCAAACGCTTGTCTTCAGTTCCTTTTTGAACGTCTATACTTGTATAACCACATTTATTTTGCCTTTTAGCCATGCTAGTTGCAATGCTTCAAAAGTTGGCGAAAGCAGTACAAATACTCTTTTTCAAAGTAGGTGTGAGAAATCTGTTACTCTGAAAATCTGCATTATTGCCTTGATCCTCTGAAAAACATGTGTTCTTTGTATTTATGACACAATTATAATTTTGATCCTAATTACATGAAGATCCACTGAGGGGTGAAGCAACAATCCAGTGCTATGGAAGTTTCTTGCTTTTCAAAAAACACTCAGTTTTATTCCTACCTTGGGAACAGCATGTGCAGGTGCAATTGGGAAGTCAATGGGATCAACGGCAGCATCTGCAAAAGCTGTAAAAATCGCAAAAGCTGTTTAAAGACCTTTTGTTTTTACCGTATGATTTTATACTTGCAAGTAGCAAACCCAGGCAAGGTAGAAAAATTCTGAATATAATGATCCATGAAATAGATACATCTGAAGTTTAGTGCCATAAGTGAGCCACATAATAACATTTTCAGATTTTTAATACTATTCCATATAGAAAACTCTGTTTATGATCAAAAGCCTGATGGTACGACACTTGACGTTTCAAGGACTGCACTGAGAAGATGCAGCCGTAATGCCCAAAGGCTCACCTTTTCTGTCCCACGACCGTCGGATAACCGGCCAAACAGGACTCCCAGTCTGCGAGCATACTGGGGGAGTATTTTCCAGGACTGCACTCAAAGATGAGAAAAGAAAAATCTTACCTACTATCCGTGCCAAGGGTTTGACTTTCAGTCTCTTGGCTGCCTCTGTGGTCATCAGCACCAAAGCAGCCGCTCCATCATTGAGGGTACTGGCATTCGCAGCTGTAACTGTTCCTAGAAAAGGTAAAGCATTGTTTAAGCAGAGGGCAAAGTGCGATACAGCTCAGGTATATCCCATTAATGATTTTATTTTACCTAAGGCCCTTGAACATAAGGTCTCAACAATATGGTGGTATCTGTTGCACTGAGTTAACTAAAAATGAGTTGTTTTTTAAACGGTTTGATTAAAAAAGTACAATCACACTTATTCCTATCTTTATCCAAGTGGTGGTTTAGGTCACGCCTTCCATGTAAGCTGCATTGCTGGCATTAACACAGAATTCCAGCTCAAAAAGGGTTGTGACTGAGTGGCAACTTCGAGTTAGCCAGAAAGATTCATTAATTACAGATTCAGGGAAGTAATAGGGAACTACATAAAGGCACCCCAGCTCCCACTGAAACAGGAGCTTGTACCTGGCGGAGACCAAGGCAATAGCTAAACTGAAACCAATCTGTTTCATGCTTTTTAAAGTAAATGTCCAAAACAGAGGTTTTCACTGGTTTAAGGTTCTCGGACCATCTTTCAATCCAAGCCACTTCATGCTGTTGTGAAGTATGTTTCTTTATCTGGGCAGACATTTAAAAATTAATGGCTCACTGTTGGGCATTCAAGCACTTGTGAACAGTACTCCTCCCTCTAACAAAGTATCCCCGCACTTGGTAGAAAATTAAGCAGTTAATTTAGCAATATTTACCATTTTCTTTTTGGAAAACAGCTTTCAGCTTTGGAACTTTACTAAAATCAACACGTTTGTATTCTTCATCTTCATTCACTTCTGTATCTGGCTTTCCTGAAATTCAGGTTTGGTTTAGTATTTTATAGAACAGTCCATTCTTAAAACATTCTAACACAGTTCTTCCTTTGATTAAATGCTGCCTTGTTTAAAATACCTATTTCAGTAAAAAAATGTAAACACATGTAAAATGCATATCAAGAAATGTGTTTACAAAAACTGAAAAAAAAAAGATTCCTTCATCCAGTTTATTCAGAGGAAATACATTTATACTTCCTGGTGGTTGAACGGAAGAGACAAAGAACATATCTTTAAGGTAATTATTAGGGAAATTAAAACACAGATGCCCCCAAGCCATGCTAGGTAAATTCAATAGCTAGTTTTCCACTTACAGAAAAAAAACTAAGATATGTTATGTAACATTAAAGAAAAATTTAAAAAAAGACCAGATCACAGGTCACTGACTGCTCTTCACCAGAAAGTCTGCTGCGTAACAGAAAACTCTTTGCTGATCTAAAATGAGTGTTCCCGAGATCTGCTGTTTAAACAACACAATTTGCACTGAGCACAGCCAATGTTTCAATGAGAAGCACAATTCGTTTTATCACACCTTTCCATAATACCTTTTTTTGAAATAGTGACAGGAACTATTTCATTTTTCAATATTCCTGAATCCCAGGCTGTTTTGCTCTTAGTGTAAGAGCCTATGGCGTAAGTGTCTTGTTCCTCCCGTGAAATAGTAAACTTCTTCGCAGTATTCTCAGCACAGTTGCCCTTGGAGAAAACCAGGCATGTTAGGTTTGGTATTTCTGGAAATGTAAATGAAAAAACTCAACTGGCAGACTTCCAGAATTGAATGTGACTAACATTTGGTGTCCATTTCTAATTTACACAGTCATGATCAAACAGTAATTTTGATCAGATCAAACAGTAATCATATTCTGGTTTTGGAATATGAATTTCAGATTTAGCAAACGTTTTCTGGATCCAGATTATTAAAGCCATGAAGAAACTTTCCTTACAAGGCTTTTTTTTAAGTTAAAAAACTGCACGCAAAAGCAAGTTTTAAAGTGCTTAGGGCTGACGTCTTCCAAGACTGAAGATCATTATTCAGCCACAGAACAGTATGTTCACATCATCTTGCTAGTGTTCTCATCCCACTAGTAGCTTGCCTATTCCAAAAGTTCTAAGAACACGTCAACACACTGGGCTAACTTAGCCTTCGGGGTCTGGTGCTCTAAAAACTGTACAAATAAAAGTATGTATACCTTTTGTCTAATAAATGGAATGAAGTAAGTAGAATGAAACAATAAAATCATTTTATATATAGGTCAATCATATTATACATATACATTATACAATTACAATTCATTACTAACACTGCCTAGATACCTGGTAACAGAATAATTTCAATAAAAAAAGGATACTCATTTAGCCAACCTGAAAGATATGTTCTTAAAGAGGTTTTGTTCCACCTCTCATTTCTGTGGAAAGCTCAGTGAATCAACACAAAACCCTTTACTACTGTGCTCCTCCAAGTTCTTCAAACAAGCAAGTTCCCTTCTACACAGTTAAAAAATTTGAAGTCTTCATAGCACCAGCAACTTAGTCTATTGCCAAAACACAGACAAGAGTAAGTTCCCAAAGCCACCACGTGGACCTTCCTGTATATTCTCACACAGACTGTTAAGGGTTTCGAAGCAACCTACAGCTGCTATAGTGAAGACAAAAAGGTTCTGATCTATTAAAACTTCGTGTATTATAACCCACTCCTAGAGTTTTTCCCCACATACAGGAACTAGCAAAGCCACTATTTACATTCCTATAAAATGGATTTTGATTGTGAGGATTTTTAGCTGAGATATGGTAGTGGATTTCAACCAATAGCCTAAGCAGAGCGCGCTATACGGCAAAAAGAATAAATCACACAGAAGCAGTGAGGTCTGTATCAAATATATGGATCACAGTAGAATATTCTTCATGACATGTTTTCCTGCACACCAGCAAGAATAACTCATCAATCAATAATGCCCTACAATTGTGAATTACCATAGGCAAAGGTCAGAAATATTCATAAACTGAAAGCAGTCATTCTCTTTTCAAACTGTTCTTCACTGTCTTATCAGTTGTTTTCCAAACCCATCCTAAGTTTGCAGTTGTTTGTCCAATTTAAGTTACCATGCTGACAAGTAACCATATCAGCTGACTCAAACCTTCCAACAGAAGATATGAGATATGTACATAGGGAGAGAGAAAATAAACATGAGAGCCGCTGAACCGTACAGAGTAAGTACCCTCAAAGACACCAAGGAACTTGATTGCTCTCTCCCACAGATAGAGAAACAGCAATCTATCAGTAGCAGAATTTTTTTTTTTTTAAATCCCTGCTTTAGGCTATTCAGACTTCAGAGACAGGTAAATATTAACACACAATCTGCTATTCTGTTCTGGTCTTTTATCTAGCCCCTCCATTACAGTTACTACAGGAAGCCTGGAAACGGAAGACTTTCCTCCTCCATTAACATTATTCCTCGTTTCTAGGTTTACTAGATGAAGCAGTTTCATAATTAAAAGTAAGCTCTTCAAAACTGCATCAGGTCTATGGTTGATACTTTAGGACTGTGCAGGAATATTTACCATATGGATATGGTTATAAGCATCTGTCAGCCCATCTTTTACTATCAGGTCTTCCAGCTTTACTCCTCCGTAAGGTGTTGATCCTCTGCTCATTGTATAGGGAACATTAGACATGCTCTCCATTCCACCAGCAACCATCACATCCTGCTCAAAGGAAATACATTAGAATTATTAATAATAATGCAGTGTGTTCTCTATGACTTCTTGTAGGAACGAATATTAGCAAAAGCTTAAGCATAGACGCTTTGTATTTCTGAGAAGTCTTCGAGAAAGAGGTAAAAAAAAAATCCTTATGTGTTTAAAAAGCAAACAGCAGTAACACCAGCTGAAGACAGTTAATCCACCCTGACAGAACAAATGGACTTTCATCTTGTCTACAGTTTTAAAAAGCTGCAACAGCCATGTCACTTTTACTTCAAAAGCTTCCAAGATCAAATTATAAATTTTACTTTAAAGAGTTTCTTTTTCTGTGTATTTCTCTATTTTGTTCTTCATTCACAGCTCCGTATCCCTATGGAACAAACAACAGTCAGAATCTAAGAGATCAATACGAAAAGACAGAGATTTGCAAGTACCTGTGGTTTTACATAATACTGTTTCATCTTACTATGTAAAGAGATATGACTTATAATATGGCTTTAACACCTGAATTGGCCAGGAAAAAAGGAGATGATAATAATTAATGATTACTGAACTTGAATTAAACTGAATCATTATGGGCGTTTATAAATTAGTATACTTTTAAAGCTGAGACAAAGCAAACAAACAGAAAACCTACAAATAGCAAAGCTATAAGGACCATAATTATACCTACTGTTCATCAGGCTATAACCCCAAAATCCCTAGGATCTCAGGATGTGAAGAACAGACACAGCTGTGTTTAATGGCATATTTGAAATATGGATTAATGTAAGAAAAATACACACACAGTAGTGCGTGTCTTTGAGAGTTCAGTAATGCTGTTAATATAAATCCAAAATATTTTACCTCAAAACAGCAGTAAGAAAAATAGAAAAGCTTTTTTTTGTTTCTTTAAATTAAGACTCAAGAGAAAAAATGTTTTGGTTCAGAACAGATTTTAAACTAAATCCAGGAACAGTGACATGAAGTAATAGGAAATGAAAAAAAGAAGGGTGGAGACAAACTGGAAAGGCAGATAAATCAGAAAGGTGGCTGAGATATGGAAGCAGCAATAGATCAGAGGAACAAGAGTCCCTGGCATTTCAATTCCGCAGAGTGAAAGACTTGGAGACAGAGTTAATACAATTGTTTATATGATGATGTACGCTGACTCCACCACTGTGAACCATCACTGACTTTCATACCACAGATACTTCACAGTCTGCAGCCAGGAAAACCAAACAAATACAAAAAAACCCCCATAATTTATAGCTCTAAGAGACTAATAACCAGCCGAGTCTCTGCTTTTGCTGTGACTGGCAGCACAGCATGTATGATTAGCTCAGCTGAAAGCTCCAATTCTCTTCAGAGCTCCTGGCCTGCAATTGTCAAACCAACCAAATGCACAACCGCTCTCACTAAGTCATTGGATGTAAATTACTAAATCCAAATGTAGCTGTTTACACAGACATGCTGGGCCTCGTTCAAAGTCTTCCAAGACAAGACTTCCACCAATTTCAGTACGCACTGGACAAAGTGCCCCTCTCTGCAGAGCAAGGCCAAAGTAATAAGCAGTTGCTTAACTCAGCTACACTGTTATTTTCACAGAAGGGACAACAAAGTTTAAATATTTTACTTTTATTCTAAACAAAAAAAAGAAAAGAAAAAAGAATAGTAAGTGCATTTCTCACTTATGAGCCACTTTGTAAACCAAAAATATATATTGAACTGACAATACTTTCACTTCAGAGAAGGGGAGATGTTGCCAAAATGCTTTGAGTATGGAATTAAAAACAAAATTGAAATGTCTTTCTTCACATTCTCACTTCTCCCATATTCTTCGCTGCATAGCATTTAACGGCTTGCTGAAGATGCATGTATCCTCCTATCCTCCCATTAAGTGATACTATTTTCCCTATTGCACAGAGAATCTTAGAACACAGTTGAGAGAGATGAACAATCCCCCTCCATCAAGCTCTTCAATGAAAACACCTATTCAGCAACAATAGATTCCGCTGCTTCTAAAATAATAAGAAAAGCCTGAAACATCATTAGTGTACTAGGAAACACCATTGCTTTAATATGTATGTTTAATTCATTTAAGTGTTTAAAGTGTCTGAAAGTCAAGATTAATGTGTTTCAGCAAAAACTAAGTCTACTAAAATGTCTTCAATTTTTCAAACGAGAAAGCTTGAAAATTCCCTTAATTATTTTTTGGGGTTGAGGCAGGAGGTGGGGTGGGGGAAGAGCAGTAGGGAGAGGATATAAATACCCCCCCAGAAAGACCCACGTTATTCGCTCAGCTCTAACAATTCGCTCAGCTCTCACTGACGATTTTCTAACTATAATATTCACAATTTTTTTCTGTTTTAAACCAAAACACATTTAAGTGACTATAAAATTGCAGTTGCATAAGCAAAACAAAACCTTGCTAATTAGCTTTATTATCCCAAGCCAAAACACAGTCCCAAATCAAAGAGCACAGTCATTAGTAGGACAGGATCCACAACACTAGTTGTGTGGTTTTTCCCTAAAACAGCACTAAAATTCACATACCTGACTCCCACACATCAGGCTTTGTGCTGCCATCATGATCGATTTCATCCCTGAAGCACAGACTTTATTGACGGTTGTAGTAGGAGTGGAGATTGGTAAACCTGAGTCAAAGAAGTTGTACAAACAGGTCTATTATGCAAAGGGTAGACTAACATTTTATTGGTGTTTCAGCAATACTTCAAATGTGACCAGTTTTTATCTAAGCCCAGGGTGCCCAGCTTGCTCTATTTAGCCTGCCAGGGCAATTTATCTACCCTCAACCCCTATCTGCTATCCTTCTTGGAGGCTCTTCTTGTTTCTCCCCCTCCCACAACAGACTCGTGATAAGGGAGCAAGCAAGTGAAGAATCAGAGGGACAGAAGACCAGGTAAGCGACTCCAAAATTATTCTTCCTCCTGGCACCCTAATCTCTACCTCTAGGCCACATTCAAGACTGAAAAGGCATAAACAAGCTGTAGAATTTAGCAACTGGCAACAAGACAGACCCCAGAAATATACGGACTCTATAAACACACAGAATACTGAACAAGATCAAAAATTCTAGGCGTCAGTGTCATTCACATGGTTATTATTGAGTTATTATTGTTGTGGAGTGTTTATTACAATAGCTTTGGGCTCTGCTGTGTGCAGCTTGGCTCAAGATCATTGCATCACTGCCTCTACCCTAGGCTTTCTCTCTGGCATTACGGCTCAGCTACCAGCACATCACCTTCATTACCAGTGAGACAGGGAAACTAGCCAGGGGAATGCAAAGAGCCGTATTCATCCCTTTGCCTCACACGAAGCAGTTCCTTCTCTTTCAAAACAATACAGGGACAGACCCAAGAAAGTATCCAGTTCTTCCCTGAACCATAGCCATTCCTAGCATCATGCTACAGTATGGAATCCCATCCCTATAGCAAAAGGGAGAAGAAAATCATTCCTGCACTCCAATAACCTTCGTGCTGCGCTTAGCACTACAGACAGACAGAATCCTTCCAGTGACAGCTGCAGACTCCACAAGAAGATGAGTGTAATGACATGCTCATGTCTGCAGTTCAAGGAAACTCAGTGACCCCTTACCCAGTAAGACTTAAGAGTATGATACACTGAAGAAAAAAGTCTGTTTCATGAAAGATTCAAAGAACAACATCCATCATTAGCGTAAAGTTCTCTGGAAGTAGCAGCCTGGTCTCCAATATTGTCTTCTCCAGGTTCTGCAACATCCATTGAGCACAGGAAAACTGATCCCTGAGCACACACAATCAGGCCCACTTGCATGAGTACAACATACGCCCTTCATGCCCCACAGGGAAAACAGCATACACAGACGGTCTTGACTAAAGGCTGGGTACCACTCTGCCTTGACTCATAGCTCAATATCATCTGCATAAAGATAGAAAACCTTTAACCCCAGAATCAAGAGAATGAATACCTGCACCCAAGACTGCTTGTCTTGCTGGAGCTTGTCCTTGCCCAGCCTGCAAGACATTACCCATATACGCTTCTTTCACTTCTTCCGCAGGGATACCTATAAAACAAAATTGTTTCAATTCAGGATTCTGTGCATGGAAGATGTAACTCCCCTTTAAGAACCTTCCCATTGAAGTTTTCTATCAAAGCCTGATGAAACATGCCATGTCCAACCTGTGTGCTAAAAGCAGCACACAGGCCCCTGTTGGGCACATCCCAGATCTCTACCCTCATCATCTCATGATGAACTGATGACCCCACAGAAAAGAATTCCCTGGTTACCTGCAGAACAAGCTACAGTTAACTAACTAAAGCAAACACTTCCAAGTCTCACTAGTACCCTGAGCAGCTCAATTTCCATGGACAGTTAAATGCACAAAACTTTCTACCTGCCACAATTATGCCCAAACAGTTTTGTTCTTTTAACAGGAGCGAGACAAGTCCACAGCTGCCAGCAGACGCGAGAGGCCTGCTCTCCAAGCGCATCTCTTGTAACAGCCCTGGCATTCAAGTTCTTGTAATACGCTACTTCAAGAAGCCAAATTTGGAGAAAATTAATCCTCCTCTCTCCCCAAAGAGATTTTTTTGCTGATTTGAATCTATGAACAGACTCACAAGAGTGTCCTACAAGCATAATTGCCCATGTGAAAAATGGGCAGGGACAGGAAGGACCACTGGTTTCAGCAGCAAGTAGCCTTGGCGTCAGCTTAGGTGTATCTAAAATCCCAGCCCAGACAAACAGTTAGCATGTTCAAGCAGATTTGGATTAGCACAGATATCCCTAAGTAATAATCTGCTCCTAGAAGCAGTACTTCACTTAATTCAGATTGAAACAAAGCCCAAAAGTCAACTTTAAATAAATGCCATTTGTGGATAAAGACTTCAAAGAGTGCCACAGGAGCAAAATGACCCCTGAACCTTCTATTTACCACGCAACTTAAAACCAAAAGACGCAGACTGGTACTGTTCTGAGCCACTTGAGGCTTTGTCACAGAAAAAAATATTTAGATATACCTGCTTTGTCAATTGCTCCCTTAATTGCAATGGAACCAAGTTTATTGGCTGGCAATGATGAAAGAGATCCTTGGAAAGATCCAATCGGTGTCCTTACAGCACTTGCTATCACCACCTCCTAAGAGGAGAATCATGGAGTAAAAGTCATGGCCTCTTTCACATATGCACACATATACACCAGTATTTTAAAAATTTATACACTTCTACTCTTTCATTCATGTCACAGCTTCCCTTTTATCCTGCAAGTGTTTCATAGCGCTAAAATAATCTTTATTAATGCATGCAGCATGGGGAATAAACATAAGGAGACTGGTGTGCAGTTGCAGGACTACAACCTTGGCATCGTCGAGCCGTGGTGGGATGGCTCCCATGGCTGGAATGCTGCCATACAGGGATACGGGCTCTTTAGGAAGTCTGGTTGCAGGCCAGTAACCAGTGGTATACCCCAGGGGTCAATACTGGGTCTGGTCCTGTTTAACATCTTCATTAATGATCTGTATGATGGGGCAGTGTACTCTCAGCATGTTCGCTGGTGACACCAAACCAGGAGGAGTGGCTGATACACTAGAGGTTTGTGCTGCTATCCAGAGAGACCTTGACAGTCTGGAGAAATGGGCTGACAGGAACCTCATGAAGTTCATCAAAGAGCAGTGCAAAGTCCTGCACCTGGGGAGGAGCAATCCCAGGCATCAGTGGTGGCTGCTCAGTTGGAAAGCAGCTTGGAAAAGAACCTGGGGATCCTGGTGGACACCAGATTGAACACGAGCCAGCAACGGGCCCTTGTGGCAAAGACAACTGATGATATCCTGGGCTGCATTAGGCAAAGTATTGCCAGATGGTCAAGGGAGGTGATCCTTCCCCTCTACTCAGTCCTGGTGAGGCCACACCTGGAGTGCTGTGTCCAGTTCTGGGGTCCCCAGGATGAGAGAGACATGGGCATACTGGAAAGAGTCCAACAAAGGGCTGTGAAGATGATTAAGGGACTGGAGCATCTGACATACAAGGAAAGGCTGAGACAGCTGGGACTGTTCAGCCTGGAGAAGAGAAGGCTCAGGGGCACCTCATTCATGTATATTAAATACCTGAAGGGAGGGTGCAAAGGTGACAGAGCCAGGCTCTTTTCAGTGGTGCCCAGTGACAGGACCAGTGGCAATGGGCACAAACTGACAGAAAAGAGGTTCCCTCTGAACATCAGAAACACTTTTTTGGAGTGAGCGTGACTGAACGCTGGCACAGGTTCCCAGAGGGGTTGTAGAATCTCCATCCTTGGAGATATTCAAAAGACCAGGTCCCAGCATAGTGTGTAAGAAGTAGTTTGAGACATGGTATGACATTCAGCTCTAGACCTAGTAGCCCCTCAGAACTGATTTATTTTGCCTCTTAGCTTTAGTGCTATATTAACATGTCTACCTGCTAACCCTGTGAGAGCAGCATGAGGACTTGGCACCAAAAAGACGCACATTTCAGACCTCTGGCTGCCCTGGACAGCTATTGAGAAGAAGGAACGAATACCTCCAACTGTGCTGGTTCCAGTGGAAGTTAGACACAAAGCTTTACAGCATGAGTTCTTTATTTAGAGAAACAAGCAAAGAAAGAAAACACTAGAAAAAAATTAAAACAAAACAACAAAAAAAGACAAATTATCCTTGTTTAAAACTAAGAAGGTCTGTTTATGTAACCCCTTCTTCATTGTGATTGACTCCAGTGACAGTAACATACTTGTCCTCAATCTTTTATGTCGTAACAGCAAGTTGCAGGATGACAAACAGATAACCTCAAAAGGACTAGATGGCATCAGATATATTTTCCAACAACAGGTAGATAGTTCCATTAAGCTTAAGTTAGCTGACATACTTCTAACCAGTTTTGTCCCACACTACCTAACAATTATCAAAGCAAAATAAAAAAGGAAATTTGACTTTTATTCCAGATTTTGCAGTGAGGTGTGACTTGGGCACAAGTCACATTGTCTTCAATGCAGATTTTTTGCACTAACTTTTTAAAAAACTTCAGTGATTAAGAAACAAATTTAAAACAGTGATTTATTGCAGTCAGATAGTGCTTTATACTTACATTTAAAGTACGCTGTGATGCATAGCCACGGCTCGTGTACTTCAAAGCCTGAAAATAAGAAAGTCCTCAGCATTTCATATCAAGAAAGCCAATGCCATTTCAGTAATGCACCATTTAAAAAAATAATATCTAAGAAACACTGGAAAAATATCACAGATTATAACATGCCTTTAAAAAAAAGTATAGTCTAGTGCACAGTCTCACCATAACATGCGATAAAATATTTTCTGAAAAAATACCAGATAGTCCTTTAAAAACAAAAACCTATTCTTTTTGGCCAAGTCTGTTATGTGCACATATAACATATATCTAAACTACGAGCCAATGGTGTTATCTTGAAAAACTCTACCAGTCCCTCTGTCTGCTTCTCTGGACTTTGGCTTATTCATTCCTATCGTTAACTTCACCGCTTTCTAAACATTGGCAGTTTGCATCTACAGCTTCATTTCATTGGCATTTCATGAACAAAAATGAGGATAATGAATTCAGAATGCTACAACAAAAGAAGATAATAAAATAAAATTGGCTAATTCACCAGCTACTAGCTTCATCTAATTAAGCAGTGTAAAGATACAAAAATACATCTGTAGGTACTGTTTCATAGATTAACAGAATAATCTTTCAGTTAGTGGTTTAAGCCACTTTCTTAGCCATTTCCTTAGACGACATTTCAGCACACTGGAAGCTTTTGGTCGTTACTGAATGCCAGTTAAATAAATACTGTTTAAAAATAATTCCTTAAGGACACCACAAAAACACCATCAATTATATAAATCAAAGAATGCCTTCTGGTATTGTGTTCACAACATGAAAACTTAGTCTGTTTCTATCTTCGTTTGACAACTTTCAATTAATAAGGGATTTTTTTCCTACTGTTTTTCAATTAGGGATTTTTTGTGGGGTTTTTTGGGGGGTTTGGTTTTGGTTTTTTTTTCATCTCGGGTTGTAATAGCCAGCAGAAAGTTTTAAATTAAACTTCTCCCTGAAAATTAATTATGTCCCTGCAGGGCTTTCAAGGGTTAGTGTTGAAAAAAAACCCCTAGCACAGTGACATGTCCTTACTGGACAACATCTGGTTTGCAACATTTGTAGCAACCTGGACAAACCAGACTTCTAACTGAAACTGGCATTTCTAGTAGTGTTCCTGTTCTGTGTCAGTTACAGACTTTTTTTTTTTTTAAAAAAAAAAACCAATCCTAAAACTACCACTTCTACACCTAGTCAGACACAACCTTCAGCTTTGCATATGGCAATATGGATGCGATCCAGCGCACTGGCGATGCTTTACCTGCCCTTTTCTCCCCAGTACAGCTCTCTGCACCAGTGACAGGACCCCAGCGCTCCAGGCACCCCCACCGGTGAAGCCAGCAGTGCCTCAGCCCAACCATGCAGGGAGGCTTTTGGGGTTGGAGCACTCAGCATCTCACCTCCCAGCCGTCCTTCTGATGAACCCACCTCACGCACACCCAGGCAGCGCGTTTGCCTCCCCGACTGCTCTCCCGGCCCTGGCTACAGAAAGCCTTTGACGGCTAATACACGTCCTGAACGCCGAAGCGGGTAGCAGATGGGTACGGGGGCTCTGGAGGGCAGCGAATTGGGAAGGAGCGGGCTGAAGAGCCGGGCGAGGGCCCCGGCCGCCCGCCCAGCGGCTCTGAGGCGGTGGAAAAAGCCGCCCTCAAGATCGCGGCTAAAGGTCCTGTCCGCTCAGCGCCGCGCCGGGCCCGGGGCTGCCGCGGCGGGGGGAGCCGCCCTTCATCACCAGGCCGCACCGGACACCGGCCCCCGCTCCCCTGGCCGAGGGCCCAGCACTCTCCCGGGCCGGGTCTCCCTCCCTACGGCCGCGCCTCAGGGGTGAGGTGAGGGGGACGACACCGCCTTCCCCGCCGCAGAGGCCGGCGTGACCTTGGCCAAGGCTTCGCGGGCCCCGCGGCGGGGCCGGGGCTGCGCAGGAAGGGAGAGGGGAAGGGCCGGAGCCCGCCCGCCGCCCGCGCCGCCCTCCTCACCCGCCGCAGCTCCGCCGCCGGGCGCCGCCAGCCCAGCATCGCCGCCACCGCCATGTTCCCGTCGGCCGCTCCCCGTCACCTTCACCACCGCCCCCGCTCCGGCCTATAGGCGGCGATGCCCGCCCCCCTCCCCGAGCTCCCATTGGTCCTGGGGCCGAGGGCGGTGCCAAATCCGTCGCTGCCATTGGCTGGGCTGGAAGGCGGGCCGCGGCGTCAGCGGGGCTGGGTCGGGAGGGGGCGGTGGCCCTGAGGAGAAGGACGGGTCTGAAGGGGGCAGTCCCGCTCTCCGTGACGAGTAGGAAAATAACGAGTAATGAACGGTATGGAGGGCGTGCATAATCGTGCGGGACGAGAGCCAGCTCCCAGGGTTGTCTCCTCTCCTCCTCCTAAGGAAGGGAAAGCCACGCAGGGGCTGCGCTCTGCCGGGCCTCGGCCCAGCCCCTCACCCACCCCTGAAAGCTGAAATAAGCAAAATAGAGCTACGCAGAAATTCATCCCCAGGTGGAACCCCTCTCAGAAACACACCCGCGCAGGTACAAGGTCTCTGGGTGGCAGGTGCTGGAGGACTTCAGAGTCTGGGGCACTTTGCGTCTGGAGTGCCCTTGCGCTCAGCCGCCTGCTGTTTTCACAAAAGCCAGCAGCTTAATTAAACTCCTTCCTCTCCAGCTCTGGGCATAAATAGCTAGAAGTGTTACCTCAGAATTCAAATCTGGCTGAGAACCATCTCAGCAGCTGCTTTTGCAGAGAATTTGGTACCCGCCCGACCCCAGCTTAATCTCAGGACACAGGTACTGGTTCCACAGTCCCCTATATTTTACTCCCCTCTCCCCTCCTCCCCCCCCACCCTGTTCTCTACCTTGAAATCTAAATTTCTAAGTGAAGGCCAGTATTAAATCTCTACAGCTGTCTGTCTGGCAGTGCCTCTTTATGCTCTGCCCACATGCTAGGAAAAGTCTGGTACTTCCTAGTCTTGAGTTTTATATCTCGAAAGAACAGGCTCAAAAGACAAGGTGACATTCTGTGTGAAGTGTGCTGCTACATGCTGTCTAGGACAAGCAGTTCCATATTTGTTTCTGATAATCCTTGAAGAAATTAGCATACTCTCTGTTACAGTATCCCATGATTGATTGCTGCATTCCCCGGAGCTGATGCTTACAAGCCAGGTAAGGCATTTACTTGCAGCCTTCCTTCCCTTCCCTTCGGACCATAAACTAGAACAAATGCCAAGAGGCAACCTTTCAATATACCAACTGGAAAGAAAAAGTATCTCCACAACTTGTACCATCCACTTGCTATCCTGACTGACTTTTATTATTTTTAATTCATGTTGTAAAGTTAACAATCAATCAACATTGCTTTGGTTCATTTTCTGTTGTACATCTCATTCATTTCCCTTTGAGAGAGGATTTGACTTTCTGCCTGTCTGCTCTCAAAAGTAAAATACTTCTTGCTTCCCATGTATGTCTAAAGATTCTCCAGACACGCAGTAAGAGGCTGATTGGGACTGGCACAGAGAAGGGAAGCATTTGTACTCTTTCACTTCCTTGACTGTCGGTAGCTGCTGTTTCGAGAATGGATTGCAGGGGTGGTTTTCCTCCCCTCTATGCTTTTCCACTTCCGACCCTCCAACGGGGCAAATAAAGTTAGCTGACCTTGGTTGGTATAGCAATAAGTATAAGCAAGAGTCTCTGTGCATACCATTCCTTGGTATAACCAGGTCTTATCACTCAGAGTGAACAGTTTCTGAACAATATGCTGTTAATTTCAGACTTTAGTCAGTTAGAAGAGGCCCAGCTAAAAAGTAAAATTACAAAGCAGAAAATTGGTTCTGTTTTACCTCAAACCAGGACATTGACCAATCTAGTTTAGACCTTTGATTTTGGGACAAAGTTTTCAGGTACAAACCACAGATAACACAAGAATTGACAAATATTGGCTCAGAAAGAACTGAAGACTTTACCCTGAAAATACATAGGTACCATATAGGAAAGACATCCAGCTTGGTTGGATGAGGATGTTTTTCAGAAACAAGTAATGCCCAAAACATATAGAAGCAAAAAAGGGAGAGCTCTTATTTAACTTCACCTTCACTCCTGCAGTATAAGGCCCTTTTTCTGGGATGCAGCCTGATAATGCACCAGGACTAGCGTTCATATCATCCCAGCCAGAAAGGCACTTGGACTCTGAAACATTGATTAAGATGCCCTTTATTGGAGCTCACACAAGAAGGAAAGAGAGGACAATACAGATAATCTTACCTCCCTTCAGATGCTGGGAACACCGAGCTGTGCAGCATCAGGCATACCTCCAGTCGGGGAACAGCCCATGGTGCAGATCTCGTCTGTGGAAGGGTTCCCCAACGTTTTGGTCTTTGGAACTCTTGTAGGTCTTCTGAGAAGGAAACAATTCTGGTCACCATTCCTACTGTCAAACAAAAGAACATTCAGATGAGAACATGCTGCTTCACTTTGAGATAGAGTCAACATGCAGGTGGCGTTAATTGCCAATGCCAGGAGGGAGCTACGATAGGTTCCTGCGTTACAATTAGCTGGCCAAGTAATTTCTGTGGCCCGGGGAAAGGTGCAGCACAGGCCAGGCCAGAAGGCCAAGCTGCACCTGCACCATGGCACAGCATGGCCTGTGCTGTAACATAACCTGCACTTTCTCAGGTTAACTGGTACGTAGGTCATTAACTCCTCGATGTACGACGGTCTTCTGGTTAGGACATTGCTGGAATACAACTATTGTAACATACAAAGCATCACGTCCCTGGCCGAAAGGGTAAGCAAGGTTATCGGGTAGTTTACCAGTTTTCAACAGTGTTAACTCTATTGAAATTCAGAAGATACAACGTAGCACAATAATAAAATTATTTAATTGTTCTGCAACTTCAACTCTCCAACAAGATGACAGATACTCTTGAAAAACCACTGGTTGAAAAGCTAGTCTGGAGCTGCGCAAGAACTCCAGTGCATAGAGAAGCCAAGTGAAGAAAAAAGAAACATCTCCTCCCTGGAGTTAATCAATGTATTTCAGGATACAAACCCTCTAATGCAATATCAAAAAAACACAGAAAAAACTCCTTTAGCAGGTAAGCCACAAACCCACCGCAGAGTTCCCTCATGGGCACCCTAGGACGTGTGATGGTGCAGCCCCTCTCCCAGCGGTTTGGGCTGCGTTTTCCCCCACATCTGCGTATTTCCACCCTCCTGACCCCACACCAGTGGCAGGACACCCTTGCCAGCCACCTCTTAGCCCTGGCCAAATGGCCATCCACACTGCCGGTGGGAGGAAGCTGGAGGGGGAGGAAGGAAGAAACCCTTTTGCCTGTGAGATCCGTGTCCCTCCCCACAAGGCAGCATCCAGGGGTGGCTTGGACACTGTCAGGAGATAGTGGGCAAGGGTGCTCAGCTGGGCACTGCCCTACATTTTACATCTTTGGTCCTGGTCCAGTGGTCTTCATACACCTTCCTTTGCCCCCTGCATCTGTTGCCACCTCTAGTCAATTGGCACCCCCCCCCCCTTTAGTTTTTTTTCCTCTGGGAGGGCTTTAAGATTTTTCAGGATAATTCCTATTTAGGAGAATTCAGGAGTTCAGCAGAGACCATAGGAGTAGCATCCCCTGCATCCGCTGCTTGAAGCTGAGCAGAAGAGTCAGGGCGCCTTCTCTGGCCTTCCCCAGCATCCATGTTCACTGCCTAGTGAGGTTAGAGGGTATATGCTTGGCTTTATTATGTTACCTGTGACTTTGTCTAATCCTTTTTGAACCCGATACCTGTGATCCGCATCCCCTGGAAACAAGTCCCCTTTTAGTGTTTTAAACCAATCTTCTGCTGGTTTTATCAAGTAGCCCTAGTGCCATTGTTACAGGATTCCGTGAAAATAGTTCTGCCTTACTCTGCCTTTCCACTTTTGTAAAGGTCAGTCACAGCCCCATTTGAATTCTCCCCTCCCATCTGAAGCCCTAGCCTCCCCAGCTCCATGGAAATTTGATTTCCTTCATAACATTTGTTGTGGAACCTAGTCAGAAGCAGCTGGCAGCCCACCAGTCCCCAGAATCGAAGCTGATTGCAGTGCTAGGTGACACACCTTGGCCAGTTGTTCCGTTTCACACCTCTGTTCCTTCAGAAGCAATGGCCGAATTTCATCTAGGTGAGGGGGGGCATCTACCATACTTATTTGCTGCAATAAATCCTGCATATTACCTAAGCTTGAGCTAAGTTCCAGCTGCAGGGTACAAAAAATGCAGGAGGTGTGGTAATTTCCTTAATGTCTTCACTAGTAAAAATCAATGACTGCAATAGATGGCAAATCATGAGCTGTCCATCCGTAATATTAGACCGTGGTCTTAAAACAGAAAAAGCATTCAGAAGGAAAACAACAGGGCATCTCTTCTCACCAAGAACAACTATAATGCACTAATTTTAAAATTGCTACTTGTCAGTTTTTCAGTCTTTCAGGCTATTAAGAGCAACCACGCTGTACTGCTCTTCCTTAGCTCAGGAGCTAAGACTTGCTTTGACCGTGCCCCACATCAGCAGACGGAAGCAGCAGCCTACACGCCCCCAACCGTTCGCTCTTACGGGTGTCTTAGACCACATGAAGGACTTGGAACACAATATCCAACTGAAGTCCCAGGGTGGATCTCCATCACTAGATAAAATGAGGATGAAATACAGGCACCATGCCTACGCCTAGAGAGAGATGTTTATACATAAAGCAAAGAAAGGAAAAAAAGAAATAAAGCCAAGTTCTTAATCAGAATGAAGCAGGTTTAGAGCCTTTCATATTGAGGACAATGATTTTACCTAAACTGTGATCAATTTACACTGGTAGGAGTTGATTCAGCTAAGCAACTCCCATGATAACTGGCTTATTTCTAGAGAACAGTTCCACCTGGAAAACCATTGCTGTGAAAGACTACACTTTTCCCTAACAGAGAAAAAAAAGTACGGAAATAATGGCAGCCTGCTATCAAAGCTCTGGCTGCAAGAACCGCCAGTTTGAAAATTGCCATGAGCACTGAATAGTCACTCAAAAATAGTTGTTTATTCCATACAAGTAGTTCTAACCTTTAGATGGACCAGAAAACACAAAACACTGATGTTGGCCGGTGCACTTAAAGGAAAAAGGAGCTGAAATATAAAGAGAGATTCACATTAAAAGGCAAGGACAATCAGGACAATCAGAGAAGAAAAGCCATTACAGTAAAAGCACTCCTTCGGGCAATTGGCGGTTCCCACATCACTGTTTACTGCAGGATCAGGTACCTGAAGATGCCACCAATCTGGTGACACCACCCATTAGTTTTCAGTGACACCCATTATTTCAGAGACAAATCAGCCAAAACATTCAGCAATCCAAGTACATCCCAGTAAGTTACACAGAGACGTAACCCTTTTTAAAAATGCCACAAAGTCAAGCACCCCCAGCCACTTTTGGCATGGCAGGCTTTGATACGTTGAAAGACTACAGCTCATCTTTAAATAGAATTTGGAAGACTAAATAGCTCTACACATAACCTTAAGTCCTTGAAAAATCATAACAAGAAAGGAACTGGAAGTCTTTACCTTTTTTTTTTTTTAGTATCTGATCGTAACAGTCTTTGGGACTTGGAATCAGGCAAATTTCGTAAGTGGCATTTTTCAGGAGTGGCACCTGAGTTCAACTTGAAAATTTTGCGGGGGAAGACACCAAAATACCTTGCTAAATGAGTAGTCTTTTATATTACATTTTTATTTTGCAAGAAAATAAATTATACAACTTAAAAAATAAAATTCAAAAATTAAGCAGTACATCAAAATAGTTCAGCTGGACTGCCATACAGAAACTACCACCATTCAAAATTGTACAGCATTATTATCTTGGTAGTGGCACACATTCAAAATTGTAAATACCATACGTAGATAGATATTACAACTCAGGAACTCAAGTTTGCTCAACACTCCAGACTACATATAATGTATATGACAGGAAAGCTTTCATGTATTGTTTATTTCACAAATATGACCTCAAAGAATTACAAAGATAGCATCCCAGTCATTTGGATGAAAATAGAAAACAGTTTGAGTTTAAGATAGCAAATCTTTCTGTAAAACTATCAAATCTTTTTGCCAATTGTATTTTTAAAATTTGCACTTTACAGGACAATGGCATCCCAATGCAAATAAATGCAACATGTTAACATTCAGAACATTTATACCAAGTTTAAAAAGGTGAAAACGAGAAAGTCACATTGTCTTTTGGAAATGTAATTGCATTACAGTCATAGCAACTGAAAGACAGATGAGTAAAAATAGAAGCTAGAGGACACCAACTGTGGAAAGAGGAAAATGGAAGACTTCAGAATCGAAACTGAGATCCTCATCAAGTTGTTGGGACAGAGAAAGATTTAACAGTATTTCTTAATTAAACCCATTAAGAGTGATTCCCCCTCTCCCCCCTTCTACACCAGATTTCATTCCATAGCTATTCACCGTGGCAGTGTGTGTGGCAACATGTTTTTCAGATGCAGCACCTCTTTAAGGTAGGTCTTTGGACATATACATATATGTGTATATATATATATTTTCATAGCTAAGAATTGCAGCCTTAAAAGTGCGTTGTTGCCATATTGCAAGTGAAGAATAGTTCATTTTCATTTAGATCTGAACTCTACCCTCCCCAAAAGAACAGTTTACCCCAGGTATCTCCCTGTGCCCCAGGTGATACTAGTTTTAAGTGCATATTGGTGAAAGTGACCTGATGAAGGATGCTAAACATGATTCTGCATCTTGAATAAATTTGCTGGTGTGAGCCTCAGATTTAATAAAAAACCTGACATCCATTTCCGGTATATATTTAAAGAAAAATGACCATGTCATAGGCACATTACCAATTATATTTATGCATCCTGGGTATTGAGAAATAAATAGATAACATTTAGGTTGTATTATTTTATATTTTTTAGTTGAGGGAGCGTGCACCTCCTTAGCTTTTAGCAATCTGTTGCTTTCTGCATACACTCCAGCTTCTGAAACAGCTGTATCTGAGATGCAGTCACTTAAACATATCTCTCACATATAAATCAATGGCTTCAAAATCAGCATTACTCCCTTTGCAGCTCTTTCTACATGACAATTTCACACCTGTTCTTCTCTGGTTAACAGCTGGAATTTTTTGTGTTGAAAAGAATGTGCTCAGACTGTCATGTTTTACCCCAGTTATCCCAAGTGAGCATTTATTACTTTTAAGTTACAAAGACTGAAAGTCTTGCAGCACAAAGTTTTTTATTAGAGTTTTGTTTTCTAATGTTCAAATAGTTTTACTGGTTAACTACACAGAGCACCACTTGCTTTTGATTCTAAATTGCAACACCACAGGGCCAACGTAAGAGATGCAATATTTTTAAACAGCATCTACTTTCGAGTATCAGTAAAAGCATATAACATAAGCTGTGGGATTTCCATCAACTGTAATTAGCAAGGTCTCGATTTCTCTCCATCTCTTGTTCATGAAACCCTCACTACCAAAGATTTCTTCATCAAACAGAAGTCCAGGTACACACTGTTCTCAGGCAGTCGCATTGGCATTGACGTTAGTAATAGAGCATGCAGCCTGTTTAAGGGCGCAAATAGCCATTCTTGTAGTCTGCTATTAAACCACTCTTACTTTATGCTTTATTGCAACCATGTGAAAGCAAAACTCCTCTTACTTACTGGAAGGTTTTCCTTTTTCACTAAAGTTAATTGTATCCTCTTCCCTCTTTCAGTCATTAAAGAAGATGAGACCTTTAGATGTTGTCCTTGAACCGGTTAATTAAAAAAAAAACAAATTCGCACACTTGCGATTTATAGAAGAATATTCATACAGAACTGAGTAAAGCGCAACTTACCTTTTGTCCCAAGACAGGCACTCTGCTCCAGTGATTCATGTTACCAGTCCAGTACATGCTGGGACATTTCAGAGCAGCAGAGAGGCAGGCAGTGCCAAACGACTACTTAAGATGATTGAAAATAGAAGAGGTAACATTAAAAAGTTGAAATTCCTGATGTGTATTTGGCACTCTCTCTGCATACATTAAACAAAGTATTTTTCCTTAGCTTTTTACCATTTTGGTTAGAATTGTATTTCCTACCCTGCCTGTTTCAAAACAAAAAGCAGAGGGTTTGTTTTTCATATAAAGATGTCGATTTCTAAGCAACAAGCCAGTCCAATTGGATTAACCTTGCATGTATATATAAAATTACCAACGAGGAATTAGTACAGGGATCTTCAAGTGTTATTTTCTTTCTGGGGGAGTTGTGCATCAATTACTCTTTAATGCATTCAGATATATGTAGACATACTTAAATATTTGGAATACAAATATTAAATGTACAGGGAAATACACTTAATATTTCTGTTCAGTATAACAGACCCACACATGAAAACTGCTTTTAGAGTGAAGTATCATTCAAGAAAGCTTTACCTTCTCAAAAAGGATTGTAGCAAATCATCTGTCCAAATAAGGTAACAAATAATGTATATCCACTTGTTTACAGCAAACAATTTAAAAACAATGATCTCTTGCTTAAGGAAGAATATCACCCATGACTTGGAATTACTTTTATGTCACTTAAGTGTCAATTATTAAAATCCAGTTACTAGATTGAAGCACTGCTCTAGCCAACAGGTTTTAACTGTAACAAATACATATCAGTTGTGATGCATGTGTTTGTGTCTCTCAAATGTTATTACATAAAAAGGACCAAAGGTGGACAGTACATTACTCTGTTGATCCAAAACACAAAAGTGAAAGTGCTACTTCTAGTCCTAATTGCATTAAAGGAAAAAAAAAAAAACCAACCCAAACCCAAAACAAAACTAATAGCAGTTCCTCAGTGCATGAATATTTGAATATTTTTTTCCTTGTGCAAGTACTGGTCAACTAAAAACCCAAACCTGTATTCTTCTTGGTGGGTGTAAATCAAATCTACTTTAAAAAGTTCACAATGGGCTCTTCATGAATGCAAGTTTCCCACAAAACAGCATGCTGTTAAAAGTGTGCAACATGAAGGGAATGCCATCATGCTAGCTGAATGAAATTGGCAAAATATAGTCCTCTGTAAGGTAAGGCAGGGATTTTAATATGTAACGAAAGTCAAAACAAGTCCTTCTGCAGCACAAATTGTTGCAGCTGTCTGTCCAAGCACCCTTCCATTTATGTTCTCAGCATCCCGCAGAGTCCTTGAATTATGCCATATATATGAAGGTGTTGATATCCGACTCATCTCTTCTGATATATTTGTGCTCTATAAGCCATTCAATTTGCTCTTTTATCATTTTCTTTTGTGGCAAGAACATGTTTTTCAATATTTCTACGAGTTCAGTCTGGAGTTGGGCATTAGTAATTTTCTTCCGCATTTTCATTATTTGGATGATAGCCTCCTGGTGGGAGACAAGAGAAAAAAAATTAATTTTTTTTTAAATTCCTGGGTGAAGTGACAAAGTGAACACAGCATTAATAGGGGGCTACTGGTAAGGCAAGACAGCAAGGAAATCTCTATTTTTCCCCCAAAATCAGATATATGCCGCATTTCTTAGCCCAAGCAGATACTGAATTGCTTTTACAAAGAAATTGATAAAGGAGAAGAATGAAGCACTGGCAAGATGCAAGAGATACAAGGTAAATCAGTCAAAGGAGAATCTGCAGTTAAGTCTTGTCTCTAGAGTACGAATTACTCACTAAAACCTAATTCACTCTAAGCAGAAGTCGCCATTTCCAGGGTGACTTGTGATATACGTTGTGAAGACCTCATGAAATGCAAGCTTAATGTCAAATTGGAACTCACAAGGAGTTCTCATTTCATAAATACAACCAGGCATTAATCCTTCTGTTGGCAATGTGGCCAAGATGTTAAGTCAGGCAGTACAATTCACAGTGTGCACGGCCCGTAATCTAATCTGACTGATAGAAGAGACCTGCAATTTGAAGATGGGACTTTTGAGACTCATTGTAGGTAATGACCTCTGATGTCCAAAAAATTAAGATTTTTAATTTTTTTTTTTTTTTTTTTTTTAGAATTATCAGCTCAAAAGATTTGACATAAATGCCTGACTGAAGGAGAACCAACCACAAAGCAGGAAGCGGCAGTATGTACACCTACGATGCACCCCTCTCAAGAGAATGCCTCTCAAGAAGTCATACTGCTATTACTAAAGCATGATTCCATCTCTGAGATGACTCTACTCTCTTCATACAGAGTAGTCAAAGAGATCTCAAGATCAACAATATTGTTTGTTCGTGTTGGTGGCTCGTCAGTCAACTTTACCATCTGCTGCCACCCACCACTACACAGTTACGCCTTCACCACTTGCTTAGTATCTGCTTTGTCCGCTTTAAAAATGATGACCTGGTACATCAGAACAGGAGGCTGATAACTACAGGTGCACAAACACAGATGCAAAAGCTGGTAGTCACAAAGGATCTAAGCCAAATCACAAAAGTAAGTTCAAATGGGATTCAAAAGCATTCATTTCATACATCAACATCCAAGTGTGGACAGTATGCAGTAATCGCAATACAACAAAAGAAATAGGGTAATTTTATATTTCTCTGGCAGTTTACTTGCCTGTGTTCGTAATATTCTTAGCTGGACTATTCCTTCATTTTCCTCTTCCCGCATTCTCTCTGTAGTAAGTTGCAATCGACCAATCAAATTTATCTTGCCCCTTTTTTGAACTTTAGCGTTTTTTCTGAAAAAGTTGTATTGTATGAAAATAAGGACAAAATGCATTCTCAGTTAAGGAATTCCTATTAAACTCACATTACACAGCAGCAAGGAGTACCAGCACATAGCAGATATTTATAGGCTATTAGCATTGCTGCAGTGAGATAGCTGGCTGACAAATCAAAACTCAGCGCCAATAAAACCCGAATGTACTAGCATTACAAAAAATACATCAGATGAAAGTGACAGTAAGTTGAAAAGTTCCCAGTACTATTTTAAAGAACAAAATTCCAGAGAAATATATTTCAGTATAATTATATAAACATAGGGTTCTTTAGAAGTTCTTTAGAGGAAGTTTTTACAATGAAGTTCAGGAAACTGGACTAGTTCATTTTTTATCAAAAGAACTGTCTTGTCTAGCAGAAAAAAAAAAAAAAAAGGACAAATAACAGCTATTATAACCAACACAGCAAAAAGCTGATGGCATTCTTCAGTGGTCACCCACAAACTTTCTGTACAGCCTGTCTCTTCCATCATACCCTCTCATCACTTCCCAAAGCTCATGGTCCTGATGACAGGAACAAACGTCATGGCCCTGGTCAAGAAACTAAGCCCCAGGAAAGCAGATTCATCACCCCCCTTCTGCCTCTCTCTCCCTCCCCCCAGATCCAGATGTTCAGCTGTACTGAGAATGAGGCCCAGAACCTGAGGTTACAAGCAAGAAGCCAGTTCTAATCATAGCCACTGATAATGGGGAGAGGCAAAAAACAAAAGTGAGACATGCTGAATGTGGTGTATGCCATTTAGATGTTCTCTCTTTACACCATCTTGTGCTCTGAAGGATTCCAAAGCACCAGTAAAAGAGCACTGCAATTCTCACCGAAATAAAGACACCCCTCTCTGGTGAAAGCCACACCAAAAATCCCAGCTTTTGACAGCATATTATTAAGCAGTTTCACCTCCTTTTTTAACTTATCAGTTTTCCTTTGTAACTCTGTGGGTGTAATAATCAATACACCACTTGCGCTCTGCTTACGTGCTGTTCTTCCCATATGAAATTTCATGGGCTCATTAGTAACAGGAAGATACCAAAGCCGCCTGTTTTGCACCTCATCCCTAAGCGTTTAAGAAATCTAATTTCGCAGAAATCAAAACCACAGAAACATTTGTCTGAAGGGGCTGCTGCAGGTCATCTAGTCCAACCACCTACTTGAAGCATGACTATCGCCAAAACTGAGTGAGCACAGGGCAGCAAAGTTATGTGTCTAGCTGAAATCTTGAAAACTTTCAAAGACAAAGGTTAAGTTAAAGTGAATTCCTTTAATTATAAAATAGTACATTGTTATTTTACTTTTCAAACATCATCTTACATTAAACTGAACTCCTGGTTCACCGAGAAGAGGGTTCCTTCTGTAAAGTCTTTGGGTGAATTGACTTGAGGTTCATACAATAAAACCTGACGTTTCAGCTTTGGAAATGCTACAAGAGACTACAGAGAAAAGGGGGGGGGAAGAATGAAAATAAAACACCAGACTTTCTAAATGGAAACAATTACTTTTTAAGAACATAGTTCACTGCTGTGCAGACTGTAGTGAAGGAACCACATAGGCTTGTTGGGAGTTGCTAGAGGACAACACAAAGATACAAGGAAAACCAGCGAGGGGACACAGTTTACCAATAACCTCCTTCTGAAATGGGTTAGCATAAGTAAAATCACACAAAGTAGTAAAATACACAAACTCATGGTTACAGAAGTGGTGTTAAGTCTGATTTAAGTGATTTCTCTCTTTATTCTTGAGCTAAATAATTAAGTCTGATAGGGCAAACACTGAAGTGACTTTTAAGCAACATATATTTATCAGGTGCCATTGATTTCCTAGAATAAGACCTGTCCCACTCCACAAACCATGATCATTACTCTGTGCCTTAGACAGCATATGGTCAAAAAGGTCTTGCTGTTTCCAAAAACTTAAGTTAGATAATGCTGGGTAGAGAGAATGTGTTAATGTAAACGCAGTGTGTGCTCAGCAGTAGTGCAAGGAGCTAGCATTACAACTGATTAATTAGCAAGAAAGGTATTCACATGTCAGTTTCAAAGTATTATCTGACAGCACTTTAAAAATACTAATCCAATATTTCACAGTACAAAAATCTGTTTCAAGAGAAAGGGAAATACCCATAAAGTCCTCCTAAGTTCTGCATCAGGGAGTTCAGTTGCCAGTTTAAGGTTTTCAAAGCTGATCTTCTCTCTGGGTCTTTGGTTCCAAGCAAACAGCACAGCTAGCTGAAATGTTGTTACCTCCAAGTCATACTGGCCAACCTCATTCTTAAATGTTATCTGGGAAAAGAATAACCATTTTACATATAAGCCTTTCTGGATCACAAACTTTCTTACTATTTTAAATACACAGAAAGTGCAGTCATTGAGATTGATACACCAAAAACTATACACTTACAATTCCATTGGACATGAGGTGGTGCCAGTGCAGTTTTCTACCACTGTGATTCTTTTTATAAAATTCTTCAACTTCTGGGATGAGATCTTCTAATTCCGTGGGCAGCGAGACAAACACTTTTTCAGAACTTCGGGACCAGGCGCCAGCATTTAAAATTTTAATATTCACAGAGTCAGCTGTAAAACCATATTGGATCATATGAATCTCCAGGTATAACAGACCGATAAACAAAATGCGTTTTTTTTTCCTACTCTAAATACAATTATGGAGGACTAAATTTTCAGGAAGTAGCATGGTGTCTACCTACTTAAACATTAAGGTACTCTATTTATGCACCACTGGCTTTCTGCCAGCAACACTGATTGAAATCTCTGGGTTTTTTGGCTTGCCTCTGCAGAGCTCCTTAAGCCCTGATGCAGCATTATATCTGATATCTGTAAGCACTGCTCAAGGGTTTTCAGCAGCAGCAGGTCCAAAACTGGATGTTCCTCAGCCTCTCTCATCAGTGAAATTTAATCTCAGAGATGTGATTTAAGCTCTTCATAGCACGCATCCAGCTCTCCTGCTGGCAGATAAAGGAGGAGCACAGCATGAAGCACTCATGAAGAATGATGAGGGCATAAAAGAAGAACGTAGTTCAGGCATTCACCTGGTTGATACCGATTCAAGCCCCTGCTTGGAATTTAACTACAAGAGTAGGGAGTCTGTATCTACAAGATTGCTCATAATGAAAACCCACAGTAACTTACAGAATGATGGAGCTCCAGTGTCAACTGTAAGAGAAAGCACAGTCTACAGACACTTCCAATCTAGGGGTAACAACAATGCCCTGAAGACTACATTCAACCTGCAGTTGATATAATTTTTAACTCAAGATTCAACAGAATTATTTTACACTAAGAGAAATGCAAAACAGCAAATAATTTGAAAACAATACCTGGTAAAGCAAGTTTATTATTTTTGTGCATTTCTTTGAAGGCCTGGTTCAAGTCTTCAGACACTTTGATATCCTGGAACATTCTAGCCAGCTTGTTTACATAGTCTGCTGGCATTCCTACTTCCTGTATAAACAAACAGAACGCTAAACTATCACATAGACAACTATGAACAAAAAGCTTTATTTTTAAAATAATAAAATACTGAAAAGCATTAAAGTACACAGGTATTATCACTTTACAATAACAGTTAATCTGCAATGCAACAAATTTTTTTTTCACAGATCGTAAGTAGTTACCCCTTAAAGGCATATAATGATTCTTTTAAAGAAATCCAAGTGCTGAGGAACATATGCATGCACCAAGGAATCAATGAATTCTGAGATCTGAAGGAATGTTTATTGCATGCAAATAATATTCTATTCTATACAAAACTTCACAATTAGAGCACACCTCAAATTATTTACATACCTAAACAAGTACACTGCATTTTGCTGATTTGCATATGGACTATATGAAGCCTTCAGATAATCATATGTGAAATATTTTAAAATCTCTCACTACCACTATTAGGATCAACATTTCTCTTAGAAAAGGGCTAAACTGTTTTACTTCCGCAAAGTATTGCGATAAAACAGAAGTATCAGATGTCCCGAGTGGCCTGCAATTTAAGACAGAACTCACCTAAGCAAGAAGAATATCTTAAGTTCAAGAGTGGGAATTAATACCATAAGCAAAAGGCACAACCAAAGAAAGAAAGATGTCAGGCTACTTACTCTCAGCCATTCCACCATATTCTCCTCAATTTCACTATCAGCTGATATATCTAATATCAGGCGTCTTGTTAAGTGAGCTTTGTGATATCGCATGAAAACGTCTTTATTCTGTACATATTTAAGTACCAAAAGCTGTCAAAAAAGTAGATTTTAATATATTTATTTGCATTGTCAATTAGACAAGTCTTTGAATGCTGATCTAATGCCACGGTAGACTATGAAGTACAAAAAGGCTACTTGACATTGCCTTAGGAGCAACTGTGTTAATATTGCCACAGGCATCAGCTACAAATCTTTCATAATACCACACCTCTAATTTTTTCATTTGTCAACCATCAGGAACCTTTTCTCAAATCAGAAAAGAGACTGACACTGGTATTTAAAAGCCTGCATTATTTTGTAGGCTCACATTAGTTACTGTAATACATTACAGTGATATAGTCATTAATTTAGCATACTAATGTTGTGAACTGACACAGATATGAAACACTGCACAGTTTACAAGAATTAAACACACACAAACACACTTGATGACACAATAAACTCTTTTCCCTGTTATTACACCTTACATAACCGTTTTTGAACATCAATGCCTTGACACACATAACGAAATAAAACAAATTCATTCTTCAGAATAATCGTGAAGGAGAAAGCAAAAAACATACCACTTCTTTAAGCTTTGCTTCAATTTCTTCAGAGGTTAGTTTTTTGCTTAGTGGTGTTTTTCTTAGCAACATGTCACAGTAATTAGCAAGAAGCTCCGGGCATTTGGATTCAGGCTGTGTTTTTAATCCAACACTAAATAAAAGAAGAACAACAGATCTTCAAATCGTATAGAATCCTGCTATTCTGGAGTAGTCACACTGTTAGCAAGACAGACCACTCTTTCCTGATCTTCTTGACAAGGATCCTGGTGGTGAATTCACATCCTTGTGAAACTAATGAAAAATTAGGGATAACTCCCTTTTATTCTTGAAAGAATAAATACTACCAACCTTTTTCAGACAGCTTCCACAACTTGATCATTCCAACTGCTTTTCATTTTAGAACTCTTAACAACGAAGGATTATGTTGAAACTCCAGTGTGAAACAACTAAATATTGCATGGCAATAAGTATTCCAGTCGAGAATTAACAGCTGCTGCAAGGTTTCACTTGTCAGTATGCTCTAATGAAAGTCTCAGGAACAGCTTCCTGCATCACATTTCACAGATGGCAAAACCCAACACATCTATCACGTAGTAGCAGGATACAACTATTTTATAACAGTTTGAACAGCAGACTAACAGCTTGAAGATTAAAAGCAGATTAAAGTTGAACAAGAATATGCTACAGCAGACAGACTGTGGTTCTTCAAAAGGCACTCAGCTTAGGTCGCGTTCTGCACTGGTGTCTAGACTGGTGAATGAAATAGAGCCGAGGACCAATCCCTGTTTCTAGGGTCAGAGGGCACCACTTCGACAGCTAGGGGGCCCAAAACAAAGGCAGCAAGTCAGATAGCAGGTAAGAAGCAAGATGTTCTTGCTCATTCTCTCACCCTCTCATCAACTACTGTAGACGGTGCTAAAACCCTTCAAATTGCCCTTTTTAATTCATGAAATTCATGAAGCAGCTAGCAGGCTACTGTCTTCTGCCCTCCTAAAGACCACTTGGGAGTAAAAGCAGATCGCTAGTCTTTTGGTTATTACAAGACAGAACCCTTATTTAATCAATGTGTTCCCGGGTATTTCTGAACAAGAGTCTTCAAGATCCTGACAGCGATGAAAAATTACCAAATTCCATATTTTTATGCTGAACTTAATGGCACAAGTTACGCAGGATGAAGTTTCATTTTATTCAAACCAAGCTGCGTACATAGACAACTTGAAAGAGCTTGAGAAGAAGAATAAGGAACAGAAGACCGTTGCCATCATGGTGGTTTCTAAGAATCACTACGCAGGTTTAGCTTTAGGAGTGAAACACAGTTTGAATGAGGTATTGATTTGGATGCTTCCAGGGGAAATGAAAACATTAGCAGAGACCTAAACTCCTCTACCTTGCCTGTATCTGTATGAAGCAGACAAAGCAGGGATCCAGTCTTTTGTAAAGGTGTTTCTCCAATAACATAAACCAAGCAAGACTAATCCCTGTCCAGGTTTACCATTAGTCCAAAGTCAAACACAGAGTAGGAACCAGAATGCTGAACAGATATTTACACCTATCTACTCCTAACAAGAAGTAACTGGAAAGGGAAGCTGGCAGCCCAGCTACATAAGCTTTGTTTCTGTAGTAAATCAGACTACAAACTATATATAAACAATCCCAACCACCTAAATATATACAGATTCCTACTTAAGTGGCACATCACATGTTAAATGTTAACCATCAATTAACTGACCGACACCTTCTCTTGGCTGAGCTCGCAGAACAGCTACTGTAAGCACAGTTTTTCTTCTTGAGTCACACAGCTCTGCTTAATCTCCTGGAAGTTGTGAAACTAACCTGGTTAATCCCGCACTGAAACAACAATGTAATACCCAGACAGGTCACGCTCACAGCTGGCACAAGAAGAGGCGGTAAACAGCTTGTGGATGGTTACACCTTAATCAGCCACAGTTATTCCCATAAAGGTTACTGCCTCAGTTTTTTCCCTGGTTGCGGCAGAGTTATACAGCTCAGGTTTTTTGAATTAATAACCCAGGAAGGTATTATTAAATTCGGCTAACAAATAGACTCATTACTCTACTATAATAGAATAGATCCCCAATTACTACAAATAAATTTGAGTTTAAACAGGCTGCTATTCAATGCCATGTGAAGAGCGTCTTACCAGAGGTTGACAAGCAATCTGAAATTCCATAACGCGAAGAACACAAAGCTCTTTTAAACAGTGTTACTTTTTGAAGAGATATTTTAAAAGAGAAACTCAATCATTAACAATTTAAAAACCTTGATTCACATAAAGTTTATAAGGCTTACCCCTTTTGCTTCAATGGCAATTCAAGTTTAAATATTGTAGCATCATTCACAACTGCTTTGTACGCCTGAAAAATAATTACAGATTATTAGCACTTCACTCAATTTCTCTCTTTTAACATATGAATCACAAGAGTTTTATCTCTCTTTTTAGATTGCTGTAACATGAAATGAATCCTATTTTATTAGTCCAAAGTTTGTGGATTTGATTTTCAACATAGGAGTTCAAATCTATGACTCAATTTCCCGTTAACTGATGTTTTTAATTTTCCTCTTTTCCATTAACATCCTACTTTCCTTTAATCAACAAGTTAGGAAGGGACTGCACGGAACAGGTTGCGTATCTGAAGTCATGAGACTACACCCAATAATGTAGTAAATTCTAAACATAAATATATTGCTGAATGGGACGTTAAGGTGCTCAACACAAAGATCATCATCTGATGTGCTCTACAACATTACAAAGCTAAGCACAAATGCAACTTTATGCAGAACTACAACACAAATTAAATGCTAACCAGTCGGTAATAAGTTTCATCAGTATTTTAGTCAGCATATTTACTAGACTAAGAGCAGCTTCTAGATTTAACAGTGAATGGGCACAAGGATTTCAGAGACATAACATGAATTACAACAATTCTTAAACTGAAAACAAATGATTAGCAGAAATACATACCTTATCTCTTGCAGTAAGAAATCTTGGATCATCTTGAAAAGCTTCTTTAACCAACTTACTAAATCGATTAAATAGTGTGAGCAATTGTTCTACGTATTTCTCAGAATCCTAAAGTTAAGAGAGGCAAAAATCAAATAAAAAAAACAAGGCTCCAAAGAATTCAGCGTGAGCTTACATGTAATTCCCTCATTTGTAATAATGTAGAATCCTCAAGCCTGCATGCTATGAACAAGCATTTTATCTATATTCTCTGTACTGAAGAGCTCTACAGCATGTAAGCCTCAACACAGACTTTTAGGATAGTATTTCCAATATACAAACACACACACACACACATATATATAAAAAAAAGAAGAAAATACAAAGCTTTCAAATATTGTATAAGAACTCCTAAATAAAAAAAAGTTTTCAAGGACCAATAAAAGGCACATCCTAGTTGCTGCAGATACTCAGGCCTCCTAGACCCAGAGAAAAAGCTGATAAAAAGCTGAAAAAGAACAATGGGAAAAACCCTTTTAATTTCCACACTGAACAACCATTCTCAGACTGAAAGCAAATTTCAAATTTCATCAGGAAGTTAGAATTCTGAGAAAACTGATTATACCTTTTGAATTAGGATGCCAACACAATCTCTCCAGATAAGTACCTCATGGACTTAATTTATAACCTTTTCTTTTTTGCAAATTGGATTCACATTTTAAAGCTACAACTGAAAATTTAAGGAATAAAAAACTATTTTAAAAGACATTTTAAACTTTCAGTGGATCAAAATCTAATGTTTAAACATAAAACCTTCAAAATTTTTTCCATTCACACGTATGTCCCACAATTAGAGAGCATTTAACTTCTGCAAAGTTATTTTTTCATTGTTATTTTGTTAAAAAAAACATTACACTTACAGTAGTAATAGTTTCAGCAGCTGCTACCATATCTGCAAGTCCAGCACTAACAATATGTTCTTCCAAGTCTTTTAGCATAGGCTCTATGCCATTCGGAACTTTATCCATCAGCGAAAACATTAAATGCAACTCTAAAAGATACAAATACTGATAAAGCCACCAGTCAAAACCTGTATAAAACCCAAATATCCTGCATTTCTGATAGGGATATCTTAAGTAGAACACTGAATACGTAAAGAACAGATACTCCAATTCATCCCTTAAAGGAAAAAATGTTTTGAATAGTGTTGTAGTTCTGGTCCCACAAGCAGATTCTTCTGAAGACAAAAAGAGATATTTATTGCAACATAATACTTGCTTATGTATATAATATCACAAGCTTGAATAAAAACCCTTAAAGTCAATGGCAATTTGGAAGGAGTCCAGGTTCTCAGTATATCAGCCTTAAAATCCCTGGCAAAAATGGGTCTCTTTCAATTGGAAGCGTATGCAGGAAATTGTACGGATTCAAAATTATTTTTTTTTAAATTAAAGCCACACAGAGCTGTCTTTGTGTATCTTCCAATGTTTTGTTTTAATTAAAAGCATGGCAAATTCTGCAGTAACCAAAACTAAGGTAAACAGCATTTTTTTTTCCCTTTCTGTTTTCCCAAAGAGTTTATTTAGTTCTTCTGAAAGTTACCGGTTCAAAAACTTCAAAAACATATATGGTTAATTTGTCTACTCCTTGTGAAGGCATTTCAAAAGAAAAAAATTTACTGAAACATCAATAATCATCTTGACAAAGCTGTCCACAAGGGAACACCTGGATTAAGGCCACTAGATTGGTTTGGAGACACTACAGAGATTTGAACTAAACAGGTACTGTAAGTGATGGCAGCACTGTTTTACAGAGGGTAAGTCCGAAAAACTCACTCAACTGTTAGTAGATCTTTTCATCTGTACTTTAAAAAAAAGGATGAGAGGGAGAGAGAGATGGTGGGAAAAAAAAAAAGAAACAAAAAGATACATTAAAGTGTTCTACAGCTGTTTCTGTAAACTAGTGATGGCAGGAATAATTCCAAGAAAAAAATTAAATTTCAGTTGTTTCTCCTAATAAACGGTGACAAAGGAAGACTTCAGGTGCATCCCTAAAACTGTAGGAACACGAAAAAACCCAGATTCTTCAAAGACAGACTTCAAAATAACAAAACCAAAAGTAACATTTCACTGGAATGTCTCTCAGAACACTTTGAGACCCTTAAAGGTAAATAAATCCATATTGTAGTTGTTGGGGCACTTAAGCAAGTTCTGTTTTCATTTTGTAATCATAAAAGCCAAGTTTACTTTTCATTTCTGTTATGAAATACTTAAAGAATAAAATTTAGGCCTCCCATCCCCCACTATAAGCAAACAAAAATGCACTAAAGCAATTCTGAAGAGCATTTGCAAGTTATGACATCTTTGATAGTTTTTAGTTGGAAAACATTATGTCTGCCTTCCTTTGCACAGCATGTAAATATGAAGTACTTAATGTAACCAAGTATTTTACAGTAGTGCCCAGCTCACAGCCAAAAAACCTAGCCCTCTTTTGTCAGATGCTGTTTAATAATGAAAACATCATAAAATTATTTGGGGCGAATAATATCAGAAAGATACATGCATAAGTGAAGTACAGCAGAGGATGCTATCAGATGTATATATTACTATATATAGCTCCAGTCTTTAAATAAATTTTTAATCATCTGCAGCTACATCCTTCATTAAAATATTCTAAAGAGCATAGGTAGGTCTAGGAAAAATAAAAGATTTGGAAGAGATGCTTGAGTTCTTATATACTAAATGGAAGTGTTTTGCATCCAAGCAGTATCATGGAGCAGACATAGCCACAAGGAAAGAGAGGACTGTGAATATTTCAACAAGTTGCTATAGAAAGATGCTTTGGATGCTATAGATGAACCCTTCTGAAGCTCTGCATTTAAATAACCCTCCTGTATTCTCCCAAAGGCCGCAACATATACTCGTAAGAAGTTTGGTGGCTTTCTAGATTTAGCTCTGGACTACTGCCAGAAATCACGCTGCTAGATGAACAGATCAGCATGACATAGTTTTGAGGTCAAATATTTTCTGAAATGCTAGCTGTAGAAGTGAGTATTTTCTACACCATCCTAAGTAATGAAACAGTTTTCATATTTGCATAGAAATGAAAATTTCACATAGACATTAGTAAATATTCCCTGGCTGCAGGATAGCAAGGCTTCAGAAAAAAAAAAATTAACCTGTGACTTCAGCTTTTTTTTTTCTTTTCAATTTCCCTACTTGAATTATGACATTTTAATGACTTATCTAGTCTAGTTTACCATACAGGACCAACACAAGATTTCTGAATCACAATAACCTCTTATGGCAGCAGAGTTAAAAAAAGCTTTTGAAAACTTCAAAAAGGCAAGCAGAGCTAACTTTCAATACTCAGAGTGACATACTGGCTATAAAACCAGATGAAAAACTTGCAGAGATTTTGTTCATTGACCTATTGGTCCTGCACCAATAAACAGAATAACAAAAATGTCTCTCTGCTTTTCAGAAAAACAGCTTTGTAAAGAGATGCTTCACTTTTTTTCCAGGGGGAAGGGAGTAGTGGGGGTGGAATGAATGGGGAGTGTTCGTTCTGAACTATTCAAATAGAAAATAAGACACATGCAACATTTACCAGAGTTGGCCAACATGAGGAAAATAAGTTGTATGAAAAATAAAGAAAACAGAGCACAAAATATTCTTTTCTTTCAAGTAAGATGAGAGCTACCCAGTCATTCAAATCAGGGTATTGTACATACAGATTTCCAAAGCGATCCAAAAAAAATACTAACCAATGATGGTCATTTTTGTGGGATAAAATTGCCCACAGGCAGTAATATTTTATCTACAAAACACTGACACCATCTATTAAAACCAGTAATTTGATATATCTACAAACAAATCTATTTTTATGCAGTTGATGCTGAGTTCATCCTGCACTGTTCTTGAAGCTTCACTTACTTTCTGTTTCATTTCGTTTGATCATGCCTTGGCATTCAGCTAAAATAGTCTCTTTAAAAGATGTCACCAGGGCATTGACGCAGCACTCCATTAGCTGAAATATATTAAACACAGAATTAGCTCATTCAGCCATCTAAACACCGAAGTCTGATCTGTCTCAATTTTGCCATGACACAAAATCTAGCCTGTTCTCAAAAACTATGCTCTATACAATAATTAATTCACTCACTGATGCACAAAGTATGTGCACTTTGAATAAAATCTATACAGGAAACCGTATTTCTTAAAAATGCATAGGTTAGTAAATGTGGTCAACCCTCTTCCAAACCAGTAATGAGCTTAATATTTCTGTCGCCTCTTTTCTCTCAAGGGAGCCATTGCTTTTGGAACACCAACTACCCTACTTAGTTTCCAAGCATACATCCAAGAGCTAAGAATAGTTCTCATTCCAGCACACCCTATTTGGACCAGACTGGTTGGCTTGAACAAGCCACTATGGCTAGATCTAGAACAGACACTGCTTGTACATGTCAGGACCATCTCTCTTGTCAGCCTCTTTATACGGGTTACAGTTTATAGCTGTGCAAAACGAATGATTTACAACTTAACAAAAGACACAAAATACATTTTGATCCACTGCAGAAAATTCAGATTTAAAGGGTATTTATTTAAAATAACCTGTTTTCTGAACTAATTTCAACACAGACAATTATGAACTATTCATTGCAGTCAAATCTTCCTTCAGAATCTAAACTGTGTAAAATATTGCTCAAGGGGGAGTGAAGGGGAAGGAAAAAAAGAAAAAACATCCTTTATATCAAATGGCCATATTTCAACCTAAAAAGAAATCTAGAACAGTTTTAATTAAATTTCTGTGGCTCCTTTTGATTGCAACGAACAATAACTCTTTCAGGTATTCTAAATGAGCACTAGCAAACCCTTTACCTACTAGACTGGTCAGCTTATTTTCAAACATCACTGTCATCCACTGTTAAGCACAGAAAAAATAAAATCATACCTGACTCAAAATGAAAGAATAAAAATCAACTTGAAAAAAACCCTGCCCTTCAATATGAACTTTTGATCTACATTTACTATTAAAACACACGTAGAAACTGTAAATTGCCAGATTGGGAAGTAATACAGATTTTTTGCAAGCAAAAATACAATGGATGATTAAAAACATAAAACCAAGAGTTTCATATCAATCTACTGCTACTAAATAATACTGTAACACACACAAAAATCAAAACTGCAATGTAATAATACTACATAAAACACATCAATTTTTCTACACACTATACTTACTGCTTCTACAGAGTTACATTCACGCCTTGTTTCTAAATACCGTAGTGCTCTTTTCTCCTCTTCTTTTAGTTTAGCATCTGCCTGTGCAAAAGTAGAACAGCAATCATTTTAAGTACTAACACTTTCAGAACAAAGTTGCAACAGAATTTTTACTTACATATTTCATATAATTCTGTACACCGTTCTGCTGTAAATAAGAAGGAGCCTGTGTTCTATAAAATCTCTCTGTTGAATCCAAATATGCCTTTTCAAAGTTATCCCGATATATCTGAAGTTTATCTTCAGGATTAGAACAAAGGTTAACTGCAAAGAGAAAGTACAAACTTACTCTCAAGTCCTAGAAACTTATGTGTCTAATAATAACCAAATCTCTCTCATTAAAGTGAGTCTTGTGTTAAAAGGTTACATTGAACAATTTGGAGTATCCTATAAATATACTCTGATCTCTAAAGGTAACCAAAATTGTCCAGTCTTTGCTCCAAAAACTAGATTAACTAAAGGGAACTGGAAAGAACGGCATACTAATCTCCAGCATTTTTGACATTCAAACATGGCAACCAGAAATACACATACAACTGCAAAACTGGAAGAAAAAAAAAAAGCCTCGGCATAATGCCTAATAAAGTGAAAACTTCTCCACCTGACTGAGCAAAAAGCTTTTCCTGGAGTCCCCATGTCTTAATTTTAGAATTTTCTTTTTTTTTTTTTGCATTGGGTTTTTTCTGTTTTACAAGAACAGAGACAGTGAGCTTACTGCACTGTTTTGCACTATTTGGAAAAAAGTTTCCACCTTCCTCTCAACTGTTACAGAGAAATAAAAAAATAAATACAGTTCTTAAATGGAATATGCTTTAAAAAAAAAAAAAAGAACTGGACATCTATAAAGCCATCTGAGAGTATCAGCCACAAGTTTAATACATCAGGCTGCGGAGCTTTGAAGAGGCAATGGTGAAATGTCACAGAAGTTTCAGTTACACGTATCTGTTTTGCAAGGAAGAAAAGACCGTGAGTCTTAGATGCAACCCATTTGGCATTTCTTCTTCAAACTGTCTGAAGAATAAGAAACAGTACAGAAAGGAGAACAGACATAAGGTTATATTTGCAACCCTAAAAGGTGAAAAAGTTGTTTGCTCTTAGGAAACGCTGTTTTTGCAGTAATTGATACATAGCTAAATCACTTAGAAGTCAAAGATTCTAAACAGAATTTAATTGGTACCACATATAATAACAACCAAAAAAATCAATACAAAATGCCGAGATAATCATAGCAGCCCTACCACCACAACTGTCAACTTTGTATGATGAAAATTCATTTACTAAAGTGAGGAGGCAACAGAAATTGGTCTGTGCAAGACATACCATATGATTCTCGAACTCCAATAACGAGCTGAGAGTCGAAAGCTTCTCCTAGTCTTTCAGCATGAACTAGCTTCATTGCACTGTCCTGAAGTCTGTTCTTTATATTTGAAAATATGGATTCATTCCACGTATCTAGCATGAGCTGTGTATCAGGAAGAAAAAAAAAAAAATCCTGTCAGAAAGGTACATGCAGACGTAAGCTTGTGCCAAAAAAAATACAAGAGATCAGAAACAGAAAGCAAGCAATTTTTAATGTAATTTTCAGGTTATATACACCAGTTCAGCTACCTTAGAACTTGATCTCGCTCTGAATTTGTTACAGAAGTAATATTCAGCTTACATTCTAAGCTTAATTTATGTAACGGGACAGCAAGGGGAACCAGTATCAGATTCAGATATTAATTCCATAATTCTGTATTATTTCTACAGTTCTCAGTAATCAGTCAAGCAATTTTTCCAGCAATGCGACATGTCAGGAGTTGCAATATCAGGAGGGTACTTTTGAGCCAAACATAGTTCACTATTTGGCAGGCTCTGTCTTAAACAAAACCAAAAACTCAATTAATGCCACAGTTATATAAAGAAAAAAAAATGGTTTTATCTAACATAAAAGTTCAATATGCAAATAACACATACATTATTTATAAAAAACTCCAAACCCCATCTAAGCACTGCAAAATTTTGAAATCAGTTATGAAGGCTCCTACCAAAATCCTCATCGCTCAAAGGGTCCCTTCATATTCCATTATGAGATTTTTATATTTTTTTAGTGATTGCTACTGGCACTGCTGCAAATGCATTGCATTACACCTGATCACCAGACACAACGTGCTGCAGCTGAGCAACACGAAAAGCTCACTGGCAGGCCAGCCCATGCTTCTGTCCGCCTAAGCTCGACCAGCTGTTCAGTAGTAAATACTCAAAGCATGCTACATATTTGTTAAAAACCTTAGTTTGCCTTAGAATTCAAGTTACTGTGGTGTTTCCCCCCACACACACACTTAGACACTGGATCTGGCTCTTTCTATATGCCACTGAATACCTAATGAAATTATGCCAAAGCTTAAAAGATAATTTCATTTTTTATTTTTTCTATCCAATTCATGCGATTTCATTGCTTTAGAAGAAAGCTCAAACTTACAGTATCTTCAAAGTTGACAGTAACTGCTATGAATGTAAAGTTAGCACGTCAATTGTCAGTCTTATCCTGGCAGTGGAAAGCAGGCTGGAATCAAAAACTTTACCAGTTCAAACTTCACCTCATGATTGTGAATAAGCTTACTGAAAAATGAGCTTAGGACGACTTGACACAGTTGTACGGCAAAGTTAATAATAAAGATCAGATGATCTTGTTCCATTCTTGCTTTATAAGTTTTACATTTTAACACAGCAAGCACCCAGTAAAAGTCAGATATCCTTTTGAGAGATTTAAGTTTACCATCCTTCATATCTTATCTTCTCCGTAACTGTTTCTCAATTTCAGCTGAATTTCCATTTCTTACACCAAAGTCACATGTGTTGGAAGGAAATTATAGTTCAAAACACTGGAACATTCTTAGAAACAAAGCTTTATTTGATTATGCTTCCTCAATTACTTTTTTCATAATTTTAACGTTATTGATGCGCACGTTATGATTGCACTGAACAATTATGGAATTGGTTTACAAGAGCCGAACCGAGTAAAAAAAATGGAGAAGAAAATGGTAAGAGAATATCAAGCAACCCGGCAGGCACAGTAATGGCTTTGTCATGGTCAAGCTTCTTTTAGACATTATGGATAAGGAAGTTTTATGGAGATAATTGAAGGAAAACACACATATCATTGTGGGTGACTATATGAAGAACTTCTCAAGCATGGGAGAAGTTTTCACAAGGTGCTTTTTAGAAAACTAGAGAATGATGCCAGAAAGAGGAAGCGACCTAGGGCAGTGAATATGAAGTAATAAGATAGGTTGGAGACTCTGGGCTTTGATGTCCCAGTCATGAGATGGTCCTAACTGGACTGCCTATAAGAGGTAAGGCACATCTCCATCAACTTCAGTCCTGAACAAAACATGAATTGTTAAGATACCAGTTCTCCTCACTACTTTCTCTACTCCACCTTGTTTATTCTTTCATTTCTTAGTTCTTCTGCCTTCTGCACACAGCAGAGTTAACAGCTCGGATCTTTGAGAGCCTAATAAGATCACATGCTTTCTCCAACAAACAATGAAAATCAAAAAGGTAACTTGAGGTGGTGATTCCGCTTTGCTGCTGTCCTCTCTTCCTTTTCTCCAAGAGGATCAGATGTCAAAATAGGAGGGTGAAGAAAAAAAACCCCTGCCCAAAGTAATGCATTTGAACTATTTTATTCTTCCCATCCTGGAGACAGGGGACAGTTAAAATTATCTTCGGTACCAAATGAATGATTGCTAAAGAAATTTCGTTTCCCTATAGATACTTTCTGCAATGAAAAGGGATAATGAATGACATTAAAATAAAGGACTTAACACTTTACAACTGATATGCTCCTTTTTTCTTAGAATAAAAGACTAAAGCAATTTCAAGGACCATTATTCATGGGACTCGGAACACTGAGCACTCCATACTCAAAACCCTAGACTTTTTTCATGTGTTTGATATGAAATAGTAAAAAGATTCACTTTTTTCAGTATTCAGTAAAAAAAAAATATTCACAAGATTCTCCATGTCCAACCTTTTCATTGATATGACTGACAGTTTGGAGGAAAAAGGAGAAATTAAGAGATCAATGGCCACATTTAACTTAAGATGACGGTATTCAGTTGGTCATTTATAAAATGCAGAGATGTAACCCAGTTAAGATCTTGGTCTAGGCAAATAAACTAGGAGTAGAAAAACTACTCACTCGCATGTAAGAGTACACCTGCTACTTAAGTATAGAAACAGCAGGTGAATTTACCACTGCCTCCTGCCCCAGCATTCAAGTCTAATTAAAAACAAATAAACAAGAAAAGCAACCCAGACAAACCCAAAGCCCAAGAAAGAAGTGCTTTAATCACCTGAACAAAACTGTTAATAGCCAAAGCAAAACTATTGTGGAGAGAAAAAAAAAAGCAGTTACAGGGTTGTTCTGACCCTCACACTGAAGCAAAGTGATACGTCATATTACGATCAGTGCAATTTAATCATCCAGCTACAGAATCCCTTCTGTACTATTGCTGTAGGCAGAACAGTGTGCAACAAAACTCTTAATACCTATCACTTACCTTTCGAACAATACTGTCTTCTACATTAGACTTCTTGTTGCTGCCCTGCTTGCCCATTAAAGTAATCTCTAATTGACAAAATGGCTTGGGCAAAATATCACACTGTGTGAAGAACTTGCGCCACTCCACTATATATGCTTTTAGTAAAGCTGTATCATCTTGATGACTCAGCACTCTCTGGAGGAGGGGGGGGAGAAGAGGAGGTAATTTATAAACAAATTTCTGCACAAAATACAGATTGGCTTTGCTTATACTGAAAATAACTCCCCATATAAAATTCAAATCTACAGATATATCAGAATAAGAAACTCTACGTACTTAAGTGCCATTTAGTTTAGGGAAATATTTATCAACCCATGGTAGATGGACCATTTCTAAAGGGTAAAGAAAGGTAACAGAAAACAGTAAGTTTAGATTTTCCAGATGAATAATTTTTTTTTCTTTTAAGCCATCTGCAAGTCAAAAAGACTAAAACCTTTGGTCTAAAGGCATGTACTGGTACAACCAAATCTAAAAAACAAAACAAAAACATTCTAAGGACTACTTTATATTCTGTACACTGAAAAGTTTAATTCAATGGCATCTACTAACCTTTCATTAGACCCAGGCAGCTCGTTAACACGTATATTTTATTAAAGCCTGGAAACTACAACTACATGGTACAATGGCTATCATAATGCCTAAAAAGATGCCCCTCAAACAACAGCCAACACGCACCATATTAAAGGCCTCTGTTCAGAATAACATTTATGCACATAAGCAACAAGCTGATGGAACTTAAAAATCAAGATTTATATGACTCATTATACAATGGCCTCTATAAGAAACTATTTTCCTTTAAGCACAGCCTTCATGATGTAAATCTCTTCCTTCAAGAAAGATTTTATAGGCTTTATTTCTCTCTTTTCCAAACCTTTGACATGGGATTTTCAATTTTTTTTTTTAATTTCACAACAACCTCCTCTTTTAAATCCCTGCTTGGAGAAAACATCTTTTGCTGTACATTTTACAAACACAAAAATTTCCTTTGAATCTACTGACCAATCATTTGGGGGGAAGCCCATAAAACTGGACAGCTAAGCTTTCTGAGTTGATAGCATGGATATTTCTAGTACACCATACATATGGCTTATTTTAAAGCCATCCATGAACATGTCAGCACAGCACTGAAGCTAGACAAACAAAATTTTTTTTCTCAGAGTAATTTCTTATAGAAAATTTTGCCTCGAGAAGTTTTAAAGTGGAAGAAGATTCCATAAGTACCGATGGATAAACAAAAATAATGCTGGGCTGGTTTTTTTTTTTTATTTAACAGAAACCCCAGTTTCAAGGACTCTGAGGAAACAATGAGCCAAGGCAAATGCTCAAGGCTAAGTCTTCTTTTTGTCAATAGAGGTTTGTAGGGTAATTATCATCTCTAAAACACTGCAGAATTTCAAACAAAAAAGCAATGCATTTAGATCCAATGAAAGTCAGAACTATTTGGTTATTTTTCTAACAATATGAATAGAAGTTATGAAACATTAAAGACTTACTGCTTGTGCCTGTTTAATAAAATCGAGGATGTCTTCCTTCAGAGCCTGATGGATTTTTGCTGGACCTTTGTCATCCCACAAGCAAACTGCATGTACATCTCTAGAAAACAATTTATCCATCTTTTAGTAACAGCTACTCAAAGTTTAATGCTGTAATGCATGAGGCTTAAAGAGTCATAATTTAAGTATGTCTAAGAAATTAATACATTTTTCATCTATCATTGTCAACCAACACACAGTCAGATCCCAGCGACACATGCAAGAAAACACGTTTGGAAGGGAGACGTATGCTATAAGAAAGTCTTGGACACAAGTAACAGCAACCTATCTAGTAAAAGGCTACGGTCAAGAAGAAAATGTAAAAATTGCATTAAGGACAATTTTTAAAGCTTTTTCTTTGACAAAGACAGAAATCGCTTGCCAGTAGAAGCATTACTACTGAGCTCGTATTATTCTAAAAGACTCTCATTAACATGCAGCCTTCACTCACAGTTTCACAATCCAAGCACTACAACATCCTCGTGCTACAAAGGAAATGGACCCTTCTTTGTGAGAAATTTGAGCTCAGGGGCATCAGGTAATTTAAAAGATGTTTTAATTAATTTAATAAAATCACTTAAATGTTTCCTGACAGCGGTAGCATTTTAAAGTGAAACCGTACTGTAGAAAAGCTACCAAACAGCATTGCAAAGCAAAATTCTATTAATGACTTCTAATCAACATTCAAATAAATTCTTATTTTTCCTAGCTGACAGCCCAGCAAGTTTAACTTAATTCCTACTTTCTTTTCGTACTAAAGACTAAATAAAGCAAGTTACACTACTAACCATACATCATATATAACGTGGCCTAGCATGCCCTTTTTTGACTCATTACCTTCCTCTGGTGGTTCTTCCTCCTTTCAATAACAAGGCCACATCTTTGCAGGAAAGTAACTATATAATCTAAAGGTATGACCTTATTCCTATTAAATCTGTACTGTTATTTCAGTACAAAAGCATCTTTTTTAGTTTAACTGAAAAGACAAAACTTAACAAGGTAAAAAATTCCTTTGACACAGGTCAAACATACTGACCCAGGATTTACAGAGGTTTACCTAACTTGTAAGACTTATACAACTTTCACATGCACAAAAGGTGTTACTCTATTTAGTATGCCACTGTTTCCTGACAGCGGTGAAAAAAGCAATACTGGAGGATAATTATACTCAAAGGGCAGGTAGAAGACACGTACAGATTTTGAATTTTTATTAAAAATCTTAACAAAGAGCACTGTCCAAAGATAAGAACCTAGGAGACTGGGATCCTTTCCCTCGATATCCTTAATTTAGCCATAAAGTTACTTAAGTTCTGTTCAATAACTCACCTACAAGAAAAATAATAAATGGAAAATTTCAATACCAATGCAGAATTATTGAACTACTTATTAAAAATGAAAGCAACGACTCAGAACTGAATTTGTACCTTAATTATGCTGTGTTTCTGGCAACTATGAGAGCTGAGACATCATAAGATATTAAAACTCATTACATGACAAGTTACCTTCCCTTTTGGTTGGCATAAAAGTGTGATAGGTGCAGTAAGACGAGTGTAAAAAGAATCACTGCACCGTCCTCATGAAAAACAGCAATAAAGATACAGACTGCAACAAGACTGCATTTAAATAAAGAACACTTTTGTGACAGATTTTAAAAAGTAGGAGAGTCTGCAGATTTAAGATACAACTGTATTTGAGGGAAAGTAACTATGTTGAGACAAAGATTATTTTAGATATACTTTTGATATATATGTTGTAACTCACTGCCATACTATGTTGGCAAAGGTCACATGATGTATTTTAAGAAAAAAAAAATCACCACCTAACAGGAAACAAACTCCGGCTTTTTGGAAGGAGGAGCAAGGCAGGGTTTTTACAAAGTACCATAATGCAAACATTGTCTGAAAAATATTTTTTTATACATATATTTTTTTTAATATATTTTTTAATATATATAAAAAAAAACCTCTTAGGGTATAAAACTATTCAAATTATACCAGTTAAACTGCATTACCCTGTTACTTCAGTAGCATTCTTAAGTTATTTTAGAAGAAAGCCATTCAAATCAGAATAAACTGCCTTTAAATGAATTTACTGCCAAAGCAGTACACAACATTTTCTCTCCAAATTTAACAAAACGTTTGTGGGCAGGTACGAAACTTGTTTACTATGATCAGCTGAAGTCAAAAGCTCTGCTGTTCTTTCTCCATGCTATTTGCAAAGATCTGAAACTCAGCAAAACTCTCCTTTTGCACATTTACAGCAACGTAGGCACACTTACCCCTTAATAAAACTTAAACTAGTACTTTTGTTCTGTGTGTTCACACGTAGTCTGGGTCATATGTGACTTCCGTATCAGATGGAGTACTATAACTGTATTCCCATTATGCAAAGAATATTAGTTACTAACAAATTACTTACGAAAACAGATCAAACCATTGCTGTTTTGTGACTGACTCCTGACGAAGAAGCTTCAGAACGATAGGGCGCATGAAATCCCATTTGTCTTCAAACTGAAGTGAACCTTTATTCTAAAAGGAACAAAAAAATTATTATTAATAAAAGAGTTTCTTATTTAAAATTGTCTTTAAGGTTGCACTTTCAATGGTTAATGTAAAAATATCTTCTCAGAGGTGTCTCATAAGCTAGCATTTGAGCTATGACACCATAGCTGAACACCTTTCACCGTATTATTTGTGAAAGCGACAGAGCTATTATTTGTTTCTTAGAGAAGCAGACTGCCAACTTCTTCCCTTATTCACTGCATTCACTACGATGCAACAAGTTCTATCAAGTGTTCTTCACATCTTAGTGAAGTTATACAGACACATGTAACTCACTCAGCTTCACCACCACAGCCAAGAAACATGCAAAGAAAGTCATGAGGCAGAGCTGCAAACCCATCTTGAATAAATTACCATGACCAAAACGGCAGCCAGGAATCAGGAACAGTACCTGCAGATGCTGCCACGTACCTTTTTTTCTGCACTATGCATTTGGCACGAGCAGCAAAGAGGGAGGAAGGAAGCAGAGTAACGTAGGAGCTGTTGGATCACAGGCTCCCTTCCTGTGGGTTAACTGGCCACTGGCAGTATGATGGACAAGACAACAGTGGGTGCAGATAAAAATTATTTACGCCGTGCTGAAAAATCTAATCCAACACAAATTTTTTCAAACTTACAATACAAATTAAGAAGAAAGCTAAAGAAATTAAGTACTCCCATACCATTCTGATTATGCTGAAAAATCTCATTGTAGTATACAGGCTAAGCTTCCATTATTAAAAAACAAAACAACCACCAAACTTTAACAATACGCATATGCTGTGATCCTATTTGCTTACAGCTCCACATTTTAAAAAGAAAAGCCTGCAATTAGAAAAAAAATGTTGATTGAGAGTTCTGTGGCAGAGAGACTACTAGTTGAGTTATCTGCAATGTTATTAAGTTCCAATGCACTGTTTACTTCTGAACAGATCATTGTCTTGGCTAGTAATACTACATTTCACACAATTCACCTCAAATACAGCAAATAATACAGTCTAACTACTTAAAATTCTGACAAATGCATTGTTCTGCCACTAACATCTCTTCAGATAAACAAGCACAAGCAGCATGCCACCTTCTCTCAACCACATCCTGATTAATTTCTACATGGAAATTTACAATTAAATCTGTTATTTAATATTCAGAATAAGCACAGTTTGGAAACTGTATCCGCTGCTGCTCTTAAGCACAAAGATGTCTCATCTTCAAGTCATGAAGATGCAACAGGCATCACAGTAACTATTTTTACAGCAACAGCACCTGGTGGCCCCACAGCATTATCAAACCATTGTGGTAGGTACTGAACATGGGTTTCACAGAAGCAGCCCCCATTTGACAAAGTTTATAAATCTTTCAACATTAAAAAAAAAAAATGAAAAAAGAAATTGTTTTCCAATTCAGAGAGACAGTTTTGCCTGTTCTCTTCCACTGTAAAAAAAAAAAATAAAAATTTGAATGCATCATCTCTGAAAATCATCAAATACACGCTTCCCCCACATAGAGCTAACTTTACAATTGTTCCCTGAACTTTGATGAGCCGCTCTAATCTGCCCTAGTCCTGTGACAATGATTAGTTTCTACTTGCAGATATTTCTGTTCCCAGTTCCCTCTTTGCAGGATAATGAACTTGAAAGACCAGCTACTGAACAGTTAGAAGGTCCAGAAAAGGCATTATAAAATAAGTAAAACAAACTTCCTCAAAAGTTTTCCTCTGGAGTGAAACCTCAGGGTAGATTCCGTAAGTTTTCTAGAAGAGGTAAAAAGCCTGTTTTGCAATTTTGGAGAAGTGCAGCTCAGCTCTTCACTGAAAACAGCTGAAGATAAAAATCGAATGCTTTATCTTTTGTGAATAAGACTAGTTTTGCTGTAAAATGTGTGGGGGGGGTGACAACTGCAAACACTAGTGTTTATACCATTTAGATTGTGATTACCTAGTTCATGCTAAAAAGCACACATAAAACTCCATTTCAGTTGTAAAAAAATGCATGCCCACTTGTAATGAACACATACCTACTTAAAAAGAATTCCCCAAATAACACTTGGCAGAAAATGCCATTAGGGAAGTTTAGAACTGTTTCCTATACACAGGAGTAAAAATTCACACTTCCTCCCCTATTCCTAAATTAGGCAGAAAAGGAAATAAAGTCAATGGATTAAAAATCCCACTCAACTAAACTATTCTCTAAATTCAATAAACAATTTGACATCTTCCAGATAGATTCAGGCTTCCATGACCTTATGCTTTTGTACCGAAATTACAAGAAGAAAAGATGCATAATAGCACCTACTGTGGGTCACTCACATTAATTAATTCTACTCCTATCAATGCATGAGAAAACCGAATTGTATAATAGAAGAGGAGATTAAACAGTGCTAATTCTTAGTTGTTACCAAAGTCACACATACACTAGTGACCCAGACAACACGAGGAACCTGTTTCTCACTTTGTTGAGCCACCCACCACCCTATGCAATTTCTGAGCAGTATTTCCTGGGTAACTTTTCTTTCTTAGCTTGTTGCCTCAAACCACAATTCCCAAAGGAAGGTAAGCAGGAAGGTAAGTGACACCTTTGACGAAATAAAATTACTCCACTTATCAAATCTTCTCTGAAAACATGGATTACAAGTGATAGCCATACCTTGGCTAAGTAACCCTTCTAGGAGTTTAAAATTTAATGCTTTGAAAAATAACTCCACTTATGAAATATTTTATGTTTCAAAAGTCACTTCACTAAATTTGTTCACAGAGATTTAAAGTTCCATTTTAACACTAAACTTGACTTGAAATATATACTACTTCACACACTATATTGAAATATATACTACAACTTTACTCTTCAAACTTTTTCCTGTTCTTCACTTCTATGCCTAAGCACCTAAACACAATATTTTAGGATAGCAGGTAAAAAAAACTGTTGGTGGATATTATGTAGAATTAGTACAATGATGCAAGTGGAATTGTTCCACTAACCAGTTTTCCTGATTTGGGTATTATCACATAACACAAAATTCCTCTCCTTAACTGTGAGCAAGTTTAAGAGAAGGACAGCAGAAGCAAGCACAGAATATGGTGTAAGAGCCTAATTAAATGTGGAATATTACAAGGCAAGGCAATATAACAAGACCTCCACACTACTGTCCCTCTGAACCTTGAAATGTCTATTTGGGCATTTGGCTCTCTCTACTGTGTACTCTACATATTTCAGGCCACGTACAAATTCAGCCGTGATGCTCTAAAAAGTACTGTGAAACAGCAACATCTCTACATCTTATTGATCATCTTATCTACATATTTATCAGGGAGTGTAACGATAGGATGAGGGGTAATGGCCTCAAACTGGAAGAGAGTAGATTTAGATTAGATATTAGGAAGAAATTATTTACTGTGAGGGTGGTGAGGCACTGTAACAGGTTGCCCAGAGAAGCTGTGGATGTCCCATCCCTGGAGGTGTTCAAGGCCAGGCTGGATGGGGCTTTGAGCAGCCTGGTCTAGTGGGAAGTGTCCCTGCCCAGGGCAGGGGGTTGGAACTAGATTATCTTTAAGGTCCCTTCCAACCCGAACCATTTTATGGTTCTATAGGAGTAGCATGTTCACCTTTAGTACTTCACCATTTTCAGACACTATATATATAATATATATATTTTTATTTTATTTTATATTAAGGCTAGCTCACAGAGGGGTGAAGTAGGAAATATGAGGTCCTAGGCTGAAATAAGCATGGAAGTTCACTGTCTGATTAATCTCTGCTTCCAGCAGCTCCAAAAAAAAAAAAAAAAAAAAAAAAAAAAAAAAAAAAATCAGTGAAATGACTGTAGTGAAATTACTATACAAAGCAGAAAAGTAGCCACGGGAAAAGCTTTGCTATGTAAATAACTAGTGTGCAACACTCCCATGCTTCTTAAGGCTATCTGAATTGTAAGTAGCCAGGAATAAACAGGCAAACTTAAAATACAGATATGGAAATATGTACTTTGAATTGAAGAATTAAAAAACTTCAGATACGTTTCCAGTTGTCAGCGAGAGAGGCGTGAAATTAAAAAAAAAAAGTCAAAACCAATGCAAAGGTAAATAATAGTTCTCACATCACTTGAGTGAATTGGTTCAGACTCTCTCGTCGCTACACACCCCCTGAAATGAAGTATCACACTTTAAAAGTGCCAGAGTCAAATGTACATCAACAGAAAAAAACTCTAAGGGACTCACCTACTACTGGCTCAGTCACCTACAGGAAAGCCATGGCCTCACCGTGGAAGAGCAGTTCAGCTACAGGTAAGGTACGCATTAGCTTACCACCTAACGGATAGTTCTATTAAGTACTTCGGTATTTTCATCACATTAGTTTGTTGTATCTCACCAGGATTCAATGTATGACTGGTCATTCTAATTTTGCATTTAAAGAAGGCTCTTTGAGAATATGCTTCTCACTAAAAAAATAATTTACAACTAGGAAAATTACGCACTAGCAGAGTTTAAACGATGCCCTTTAAAATTACAACAGCCAGTCAGATTTGGATTCAGCTACCATCTGTTACTAGAGTAAGAAAAGAGTATTTCACTTCATTTTCTCAACTATGTAGAAAATTGAACAAGGATGTGGGAAAACCAGAGAAAAGTCTTAACTCCTGTTTGTCCTAGCAAAACCAAGACCTGTCTAAACCCAGCTTAGATTTGATCATCTATTTGGAAAAGACGTGAAAAAACCTTACAGATTTTAACACCTCCCTTCTTACCCAGGGATTGCTTTTTTCCCCCCTAAACATTAAAGCAGAAGTACAAACAGCATGAGCCACTGCCAATCAACACTAACCTGGCATCAACAGTTTGTTTCTCTGAGAGCACTCTGGTGAGCAGAACTGCAGAACAAAAGTCCTTATCTAGTTCCAATTCTTGCATTGGTTTATTGTGTCATTATAAACAAAGTCAAATCACTGTATAATCTTCCCATTTGTAATGCAGGACTCATACTTTATTGTCTTTAGAGAACTCACTAATTAGTAAGTTACAGTGCTTAAAAAATCACTCCAAGTCGCCAGAAAGGCCTTTTTTAGAATAGGTATCTCTGTGGCATTTTTTTCTAAAACACACTGTGCATAGATATCTTGCTGTCAATATGAAATATTAACAATTTCAAGGCCAGTTGTAAAAACATGACTAGCCAACACAAAGGCTTCAGTTCAGCAAGAGTCATCTCGCAGAATCAAGGCCTTTGACTCTATTTTCATTTACTGTACACCTATCATTCTTTCAAAATAGCTGAAGTGGAGTGCTGACAAATCTCATAGGCCTATGTTTCTTCTGTCGGGCTATACAACTACATGTCTCATTAAAGTACACATCGGTCTTTCCAGAGATCCTTAAACATACACCAAAGAGATGGACTAAAACTAGTAGATAAACTGTCTGAGCCCTACTCTAAAACCACACTCTTCCACAAAAAGCACATTTCTTCTTATGGGACATTATTTTTTTCACCAGTGTTCTTGGATTCTTCAATTTTAGATTTTTATTTAAGTCTTATCTGTTTGAAAATCTAACTACCCACTTTGGCATAAAAAATACAGAGAAATGAATTAAAATTAATTTCAATTACATTTCAACTTCAAGAAAGTTTTATTTAAAAATAAGTATCTTTTTAATACTAAGACTTTTTTTTGGATACCAGGAAGAAACAAGGCTATCAATTATTTCTCATTTCTTCACACCGAGTGTCTCAGTAATACAACCAGCAGTTTCAAGCCAAATCTATACATCCAAAATAGGTCACATTGCTAAAACGTAAGCAGCACTTTGTCAGAACCATGTCCATCTATAATACATAGTGCTAACTAAACACACGTATACGTCTATATTTATATGTATTTTAAATTGCTAACTGATAAAGTCAGGCAGACAGCCTTCCCAGGGCCTTTCACCCTAACTACACTGGTGTTCTAGAAACACTTACTGGAGGCATTAGTAACAGTTGTTTAAAGCAGGCCCGTCTTCCATGTGCTGGCATGGCCTCAAAGGCCACATACAGTCTTCTCCACACACACACACGCTGCAAATACCCGGACGGGCAGTCCTGAGCTCAAATACTGAGCTGTCACACCGACCACTTCTGTTCAAACCTGCAGCAGCGTGGGGTGACTGACATCTGTCATCCGACGCCGGGAAAGTGCTTGAAAAGATCTGACTACAAAAACAAAGCTGCTTAACGTAAGCGAAAGGCCTCCAGGAGTATTTCCTTTGCAGAAAAACTGTAGGTAACGAAAAAGCTGGAATACAGTGGCAACCCAAATAACGACACCTGCCCACAGCGACGGCATTTTTCAACTCTTTGTTTAACTTAAAACTCATTTTCCACACACCTAGGTCTTCTTAAATAAACAAAGGGACGACACCGTGCCCTGTCTCACAGCACGGCGCAGGGCTGTTTCCCAACGAAGCGTGTTTGAGACAGGAGAGCCGGGGGGGTGGGGAGGAGGCCGGGGGGTGCTGGTAGCCCAGAGGCAACCGGCCGGGCCGGGCCGGGCCAGGCCGAGGCCGCTGGTCCCGCACCGGCCGTTCACCTGAGGGAGGGCCGCCGGCCCGCCCCCGGCGCTACGGGGACCGGCGCCCGCGGCCTGTCCCCCGCAGCCGCCCGGCCCGGCCGCCCCAGCCACCCGCAGGCCCAGCCGGCGGCGGGGCAGCCCCGGCCGCCCGGCCCCCGCCGCCCCTCTCCTCAGGCAGGGCCCGGCCAGGGCCCGCTCTCACCTTTAAGAGATTAGACGTCGCCATGATCCCCCCCGCAGGGCCTCCCCGGCCAGCGGCGGCAACGGCTCCTCTCCCCGAGCTCGGCTCGGCTCCCCCGGGCCGCTGCCGCTTTACATGGCCCCGGGCCGCCCGCCCGCCCGGCCGGACCCGCGGCGGCGGCAGTAGCAGCGTCCGCAGTGCTGGGCTCCCCTGCTTGGAGGCGAGGCCGGCGCCACAGGCTCAGGACGCTCCGCCGCGCGACCGGCTGGGTCCTCGGCAGGCAGCCGCCCCTCAGAGCCTCATGGCGGCGTCCGCCCAGGCGGCGCTCGGCAGCAGCCCCGGCTCCATGGAAGGGGCCGGCCCACATGATGCGGCGCGGAGGAGCCGGCCCCGCCGCCAAGCGCGGCCGCGGGGGCTGCCGGCTCCGCCTGCAGCGCCCCCTACCGGCCCGCCGCCGCCACGGCCCGCCGCGCGCCCCCGCCCGCCGCCGCGCTCGCCCCCGCTGCCGCCCGGCAGCCATGACCCTCACGGCCCCGCCGGGACGGGAAGCCTTTTCGGCGGGGGGTGGCCGCCGGGCGGGTCCCGGGAAGCCAGCGGGAAGCGGCTGGGCACGGCTGCTCGTTCCGCGACCCTGCCGCCATCCCCGCCTCAGCGACACCCCCCGTCCAAACCCCCTCCCCGCGCCCTGTCCTCATGGGGCAAACCCCCGTGAAGGTGAGCCGCCTGAACGGGACCAAACTCAGCGTGGCTGAGTGCCGTGGTTTACAAGCAGGGAAATAATTCTGTTTCTTCAGCCTAGAGAAGAGAAGGCTCCGGGAAGACCTTATAGCCCCCTCCAGTACCTAAAGGGGCTACGGGAAAGATGGGGAGGGACTCTTTATCAGGGAGTGGAGCGATAGTGTTACCACAGACAGGCTTCTGCTTTCTTTGTAACCATATGCTAACGAAAACGTTTGTTTCCTACTAACCTTCTTACTGTGTGAGAAAATAGTCACTGAGCTGATGTTACAGATAGTGATAATGAGACAGACGTAAGTAGCTAATCACCAAGGATGGTATAACGAGTAGTTAATCACTTCAAGGTTCTTTTATGCATCAAGTATATACTCCTATACCAATTAGGACAGAGCCATGGCTACTTCAAGGAACATCCTTATCATCCTCAAGAAGTTGGCAAACTTACAGTAAACTTTTACTGTCCTGAGATGACTCAATACCTTAAAAGGATAACATGAGGAAGGGTCTCCTTACCCTAATGACCACCGAGACACTCACGCTCATGCAGAAGTGTTTTGCCAATGCAGCAAAATTTGATACGCATGTGCAAAAAGACTATTCCGTCATCCTAATGAATATGTAAGTCTAGGTGGAGTTATGTATTAGGTAGGCGGAATTATGAGAATATTTTGTGTATAAATAATGTGTGAATATCCCCGGTAAGGGGTGCTAGATTTGTGGGTTTTCCCCCTAGTACCCGATGTTGAATAAAGCAATATCTCCTCTCTAAACTGCTTTTGGTTTCAAGAGCTTTTATTTCAAGTAACAATAGGACAAGGGGTAACGGTTTTAAACTGAAAGAGGGGAGACTCAGGTTAGATATTTGGAAGAAATTCTTTACTGTGAGGGTGGTGAGGCACTGGAACAGGTTGCCCAGAGAAGCTGTGGGTGCTCCATCCCTGGAAGTGTTCAAGGCCAGGCTGGATGGGGCTTTGAGCAGCCTGGTCTAGTGGGAGGTGTCCCTGCCCAGGGCAGGGGGTTGGAACTAGGTGATTACTTTAAGGTCCCTTCCAACCCGAACCATTCTATGATTCTATGATTTTTACTTGTGGGAGGTTGCCTCCACCCAGGCTCACGGGCCTTTAAGGCCATGGGTGAGGCCACATTTAGGGCAGGCACCATCACATGGTTACTGGCATAATCCCACCCTCTGCGAAGCCAAGTCGCTTCCTTGCACCCAGATCTCCAGCTAAGCCGTCAGTCTCTTGCCAGTTTTCACAAGTTCTCTATTTAGTAAGAAATGTTTGGGTTTAGGTGCCTTTCAAGAGGCATTTGGGAACATTCAGCCTTTATTTATAGAAAACAGAATTTCACTTTTCTACTAAAACATCGAGCCTTCATCTAAAATTTGTCTTGAAGAAAATGTCAATGAGCTTTCCTCACAGGTTAGGAAACAGGAGCGCTGATGCCACCAGTTCATGCTGGCACTGCCTGTGGCTGGGGACGGCTGGGCTCCCCTCGTCCTTCCTGGGCTGTGGGGTGAGGGACGTGGTTTGAAGATAAACTTGTGTTCTAGAGCATTGGGACCCTGAAGTGTTAGAAAAGCTGTAATAAAATACTCAACAAATCTGTACACTGTGGAAGTTTTGATAATGTTGACTAAATATGGCCTGCAGCTTTATTAACTTAATAAATTAAGATAGCCATATTAAGGTCTTCTCTTAATTGAAAAGTAAAAATAGGTGCTGAGTAATTTCCTATTTTGACAGTTTCCAGCTTCTAAATGCTTCAATTGGCCTTTAATTTTTTTCTTTGCTGTTATTATATATTGTGTATTTTATACTACAAATATTTAAGTATACAGTATTCATTGCGCATATAATTCGTGCAGTTATACAGTTGTATGTATAGTATATAATTATGTAGTATACATCAAATTGTATTCTGTACTGTCCATTGCATATGTATTCTACAAAAGTGCTGAAGTTACGAGGCCTCCAACAGGGTCAGTAAAATGTGTGCGTTGTGTATTTGTGCATCAGCCACTCCACGCCAAAGTCTGCATATTATTTTACAGGTATGTAAGTACCAGAGAGGTTGAGATACGGCCAAATATTCTATAGACTGTGATATGGAGGCAGTCATTTCTGGGAGCCACTGTTCCATGAACTGATTTATCCTCTTTCCCCCAAACCCTTTGAAAACGTGATTATTTCCAATTATTTCTGATTTTTTGTTACTTTTCAATTTCTATTGCAGCTGTTTTTCTCTAATATATGGTTGCGATTGAGGCCACAATTCAATCATGTTTTTAACTGCTTTTGAGACATCATTCAGCCAGAAAATTAACTGTAGACAACTTCATCTCAGCTCCCTTTGATACAAAGCTTAGAGTACAAAACTGCAACGCAAATCACTAGAGCGTTGTAGTTGCAAATTTTGCTTAGCCAGCATTTAAGTTAAGTGAAGTTGGGCTGTGTTTTAAAATGATGGATTTCTCTATATTTGCACTTTTCATGCAAACCTACCAAATGTTGTCACAAAAACCTAAGAGTACACAGGACGCAGCAGTGTCTGAATGCCTTCCATGCTCTTCTCTGTCCCAAGCATCCTGAGGTACTCAGCATCCACTGCTGTAGCAGTTACGGGGTTGGCCTGGAAGGGTCAGTGATGAAAGTTCTGAGCATAAGAGTTCTTGCATCCTGCCTGATCGTGCTCTTGTGCAGTAGTTACGAGTAGCGCTAGCCAAGGAATAAAGAGAACTTGAACAACTGAGAAGCAGCGAGACGAGGAAACAGTGGTACCTTTTACTGATATTAAAAATAACGTGTGTCTCATTTTGCATGGCTTACATAAAGACTGTAATTTTTTTCTGAAGATCCGTGCATTAATTTTCTGGGAAGTAAAGACAACCGTGAGCCTCAAGGTTTTGCGGTATTTTAGTACCACTTCAGGGTGCTTTGAAAGTACACAGCATTACATAACCTTGTTTTATTTGCTTTAATTCTATTGCAGATGGATCAGAATTACTAAATTCTGATGGTAATGAAGATATTAATTATTGATTAGTATATGGTACTACATTGGTGTACAATTTTATATCCTTTGCATGGACTGTAAAAGACAACAGTGAATGACACTTAATCCCAGAGCTGTCCACGGGTTCAAAGTGATTTGCAAGCATCAGCTCATTAAGATTTGGATGACCAGTGCAATTAATACTGTGCATAATATCCTAGATGTCTCGGAGTGAATTGATTCCAGGCACAAACCATGCTTTGAACAAGTTGCATCAGAGAGAAATATGCACTGCTATGTTCTCTTCTAATGCCCTGAAACACACGGTACAAATAAGACGTACGTAGTTTCTTCTAATTTTCCATGATGGAAATTTAGTCCATGATTGCAAAAAAGCATTTGGTGGTCGACGAGTCAGTTTTAGACTCCTCTCCAATCAAACTAGATATATCCAGTAGGGATACTAAAACTTATGGTTTTTCTTTCAGTGGGAAAGCCTCATTTATCACTGCTGTGGGCAGTCACAACGACCCTATGCACAAACCGTGCCATGAGAGCCTCTGAGGACAGTCAAAAGGGCAAGGACACACGGACACCTACCTGTAGCTGAAAAAAGAATGACCGTCAGTGACCAAAATTTTCATATGAAACAACTTCTTCTTTGTTTGTTTCTATTTCAGTAAGAAATCAAACACTTTTATTTCTGGTGTTTACTATCTGGACTTCATGTCACCCTTTCAGTTAATAACAAAAGCATTCTGGAGAAATTGCCTGTGTGGGGGAGTAAAGATTGCTGTTGCTTTCACTTAAAATTGTTTAAGATTTTGGTATCTCAGCATCACCAGAACTGCCTATCCTGTGCATCTCAGGATGGCCTGTTTGTTCTTACGCCAACATTGTCCTTTAGCTTAAATAACTCCTCTCTCCCTGATGTTTATTCTTCTCTGATGTATTTTTAGACAACAGTGCTCTTCCCTTGCAGTTTCCAAGCTGGAAAACTTTGCACATTTGCACTGAGGATGACGTGGGGTGGTGCAGGGCAACTGTTTGCAGGCAGAACGTGCAGGAGGGTTTTTGCTGAGGCCGAATTCCTGCCGGGACATGGAGAAGCGCGTGGTGTGTGCTGGGCAAAATGTGGCCATTGTTCCATGCCCAGGCACAGAGTTGCAGAGAACCGCTGCGGGGAGTTACTCTAATTTTTCCTCTCCTAGTCTTTTTCGGACAGCTAGAAATTGACTGTTCCGGTCACTCTGTGTACTTGGGGAGTTATAGTTGGTCTGCAATGCACAGTAGAGTGAAAGAGGATACAACATGAAAATTTATAATTTCATGTGCTGCTTTTTTGACACCTGTTCACATATGCAGCTCTCTTTCAGCAAGCTTTGTCTCTCTTTTGTTTTAAAAGTTTCTCTGAGAATCAGAACCTGTTTTCCACAAAGAACTGGGCAGAGAAAAACCACGATAAAATGAACAGTGTTACTGTGAATTTCAATAGTCTGATTGACTGGAATGGAGACTTATATCTTCTAAACTTATGTCCTGGCATAGATTGTTCTTTTAATGCATATAACACCGGCTATATGTCAGGGAAATGAGAAAAACGATCTGCACAGAGGAGGCTTTTTTCCCTGAATAATAAGCAGTCATTATTTTAAAATAGCAAATTAATATAAATTATGACTAAATAGCTAAACTATTTGCTTGGCATTGAAAACCTAAATGGACAATTCTCAAAAGTGCTGCAGAGCAGTGGCAGCCCTGCAAGGTTTTTATTACTAAGATCATGACTGAAATATTTTCCATAATTCCTCCCCTCAGTGCTAGTACCGTAATACTTAGCGACTACCACCAACATTTTAAATGATCGCCCTGCTCGCTGTCAGACCTTAGTGCCAGGTACGGCTTCTGGCAGTCCCTTCCTGCAAAGAAACCCCGCAGGAGAGAAGGTGGAAGGGGAAGAAGCTTTGAATGTAGATGTAGTGCCAGTGGAGCGTTACACCCAACCATTCCTCTTCTGCCGCTGTCCCACAGAATTAACCCATCCTTAGGGAGCTGCTGGAGTTGAGGAGTCAATAGCCTGTGTCTCTGTGCTGGCTCCGCATCCTCGGCGCTTTGCTTCATCCCGCAAGTCTCATAAAAGTGATGCAAATTTTTGTAGGGTCTTAAGGGCTCTGGCAGTGGTTACTCTCCCTGCTTCCTCTGGGCTGTGCAGGGATGGGAGAAACGATCCGTGTCTTCCTTTCCATCCCTGTCTTGTGCATTCATTTCCCTGGTGACTGAGTGTATTGCTACAGGAGGCTCAGTCTGTCCCTCCGCTATTTTCATGGAGCAGGAAAAATACATTTGCACACAAGCAGATTTGAAGCCCCAGCAATGAGGAGTCACAGTAATTGAACTACAGCTGAAACTTCAGCTTGTTTACCTAAGCGCGGATTTTATTTACAATGCAGAGAATTTCTTCTTGTTACTTCTACTTACCTTCATGTAGAAGCTCTTTAGCTGCGAGGTGGGCCATTAGCAGCCTGTGAAGGTGATCAGGATTATTCTCAGTCTGAGCTGCCCTTGCAGCCTGTGAGGCTGCTGAAGGTTGGCGTCAGCTGGTTTACAGCGCTGCTCCCATGGAGGAGTCTCTCAGCAGACTGCACGCTGGGTGTCTGTCCCTGAGTAGCTCAGGCCCAGCCTAAAACGTGACTTTCTCTGAGAAATGAGTGCTTGACATACTTTGAAAGACAGTGATCCATTCTAGCATCTTGGGATTGGAATTTTGCATTCCTCAGTTTGAGTTTAAACGAAGACTTACCTGCCCCTACATGAAGAGCCTGCTGCTCCCTGTCCCTGTCTGGCCGCTGCGGGTGATGGGCAGTCGCGGGAGGAGATGCCATGCAAGGGCTGTGGTGGTGTTTGCTGCTCAACAACTGTTCCCTCTCTTCCCAGGGGTAAAAAGCCCACAGTGTGTATATTATATTTGGGGGGATTTGTGCTATCAGGTTCTTTTCCTGGATGCATTTTAGCCATGTGTTTGATGTTCCGCTGGTTGCTTGTAGGAACAACTCCGTGAGGATAAACGATTGCACTGTGGTGTCCTGTGTCTATAGAGCCGGCTCTTCCACGTCAAAAGTGCTGCTTAGCAAAATATTTTTGGGTTCGCAGAACCAACTTAGTTTTCTTCACACGTAAGCTACACTCCCACTAATTAAGTATTATGCAAGGCAAATTGTCTTCAGGAACCTGTACAACTTCATAGTCTTTATATTATGCTCAACTGGCACGTCTTCAATCGCGTTACTTTCGTCAGATTTGCACATTCATTGAAACACGATAAACAATTCAGCTGTGTTCGCTTCGCAGAGAAATACTGCTGAGGAAAATGACAGTGTATGTAGGTAGTCGGTTTTCCAAGGAGAGCCTCACGGGACATAGCACTAAACCTAGACATAGAATTACCACTAGAAATGAGCTGGGAAGTAAGTATACATGCATTCATGAGAAACAGTCCTTTTTTTTTTCTCTGAGGATCAGGCAGATGAATTTTTGGTTGAATTCTTCTAGTTTTAGATACATTCAATGATACCATTATTATCCTTAAGAAACCTATAGCAAAGGATCATTACACAAATGCTTGGACTTTTTTTTTTTAGAATCTGTTGATTTTGTTGTGCAGCCCTATCCATTAGGCTTTTTAGAGAGATATATATTTTACAGATTCCTCTTTTAGAATTTTAGTTTCATTCAGTTATTTAAAAGATTGTCTTTGGACTCTGAGAAATGAGCAATGCAAATGTTTGCTACTGACAATTGTGTTTTGATATTTAATGATTTCTGAAACAGTCCGGCATGTTTGTCGTATGCTTCCACACCCGTGTAAAGAATAAACCCTCAGCCTTCCTTCTTTCTCTCCTAGGCTGAATGAAGGCTGCTGAGATTGCTGTGCCAGAGACTTGGAGGAGCTGATGTCATCTGCAGGGGTCTGGAGCTGGGGGAAAAGTGCTCTCCCTGGATGTTAATTATGTAAAAAGAGGGCAGTGAAGCATGTATTCTATAAGTAAGTGAGCTGAAACACTGAGACCGAAATACCTATGAGCACAGTGGATGCACCTATTTTTGCTTTAAGTTAGGCAGCTTGGGTACAATAACACTTTGGTTGTGGCAGAAGGGAGCTCAGCACAGAGCACCTGCAGTGCACTTGGGTGCTCTGTCAAGCCTGTATTATTTTCTGTGAGCACAGGAGAGTCATCAGCTTGAAGTTAGATTGGTAAATCTATTCCATACCAAAGGCATAAATGAATAGTATGAACATACGCTACCTCAATTTTTTTTCCTTGGTTGATTCCTAGGGTATGCAGCTAGGTTCTGCTTCTTACACAGATGCAATTATAAGCAAGCCAAAATATCTGAAGAATTCATGTGTAAAAAACTTAAATGAGTAGAAGGAGGTTTTCATTCTTCTTCATCAAACTTAAAAATAAAAACAATGAAAATTTAAACATTTTAGGAGTCCAAAACAATACTTTAAATCCATTCATTTGTCAGGCCTATGAATCCAGATGCAAACAGCTTACTATTTCAACAGGTTTTTCCTTTTTCTAACTGGGATTTACCAGACTTTAACTTGCAGAAGTTGTGGGGTTTTCTTAAATAAATAATTCCTACTTATTAATTTGGCTGACAAATGAGTTTTCTGTAATTTCTGGAAATTTCATTCTAGTATCAATAATAAGTGTTGTATTTGCCCTTCCTTGGGAGAAAAAAAAAGAATATACTTGCACTGACCTATAATCCATTCCACAGCCTCTTCAAGCTGTTACCTATATACTGTAGTGCAAAGCATCTGAAAACAAAATGAGGTATTTCAGCACATCATCTATTTATCAGTCATTTCTCTTAACTGCGTGTGGTGAGAAGGTACAGTAGTGCTTTAATATATCATCAAGATAGACAATGTTTGAATGTACATGTTAATCTACAATTTTAGGAATTACAAATAAGACAGCTATGTGCACAGTACTTTAAAATGCAGTGAACTTGTCTTCTAGTTGCGTTGACAACAGCAGGTCCTTACACAGTTGAATCTAGTTAAAAGCTCTATTCCCAGTGTAACAAATGTGACACTACAGGTACAACATTGACGGCTGAGATCATTAAGGCTCTGTTCTGACCACTGTTTATTTCCCTGCGCATACCTCCCCTCCACTCCCCTTTTCTCCCAGTCCCTTCCCCCAACACACCCGATTTTTCTCATACAGAATGAAAATCTCACTGGCTCCAGAGCACCCAGGAAGTAAAGTTTAAGATAAGAGATTTTAACCTGAAAGTAATGAAATGTCTAATGAAATGTAGCTTCATAGTAATAGCGATACCTGGTACTTATAAAGCTGTTTTAATATTTTTAATTTTTTTTTTTTTTGGTACGGCAGAAGAAACCAGTATCCACATCCCACGGTGCTAAACACTCTGCAACAGGTAGCGCACAGAGAAAAGAGTCCAGCCTGAAGATCATACAGTCAGATTGGGTCTCAGCAGTCTTTGTGAATTCAAGGAAGAATGATCATCTCTATTTTTGAGATACAGAAGGTGAGGCACAGAAAACATAAATGCCTTGCTCAGAAACACACAGTGAACCAGTGGCAGACTTTAGGTCTGTTGACTCCCCAGACACCAATTTATTTGTTGGCCCGTTCTGTCCTCTTAAACAACTAAGAGAAGATCTTCTGATATATACAACGTGGGCCTAGTATCAGAGGGGAGTCGGTGTCAAATGCACACAGCCTGATTCTGCACTACCTTTTGGCATCTGTAGTCACATTTACTTTGTAAAGAGGGCCTAAAATGCCCTCAAATCAAAATCGATTTGGTGTAAACAACTGATATATGTAGTTTAATAGAGAATCAGGCTCACAGCAATTACTTTGTGGCACGCTGAGACTAGAATTAACTAACTTTTAATTGCTAATGAATTAAGGCTGATTCCTGTTTATATTAAGGCCTCTGTATCCTTCTAAGACAGTGTAACTGTGCCTCAGTGCAAGTGAGATTCAGGCTATTGAAAAAATTAACCTTTCAGTTCCCTTTGAAGTCAATAATTTTAGTGACCCTAAATGAATAAAATAACGAACCAAACAACCTGTCTCTATACTATGGAATATTTACAAAAGGATTGTAAAAGGAACTAATAGTAACCTGAAGGAAAACCGATTATATGTTTGTTGAAGAAAAAAGCTAGATTAGATAGAGTTGTTGCCTGGTCTTGAAAATGGAGAACTGTAACACGGTAACACACCTTTATATGACGATAACTGGCTTGATGTTTGGAGGTTATGAGTATGCCCAGATAAACTGTAGATGCTTATCAACTCTGGAGATCAAGTCATCTTGTCATACTACTACAATAAAATAGAAATAGACTTATTTGGTATTTAAGTGCTAGACATATAGGGCATAGTTTGCATAAAGCTAGTGTGTGTTATATTCAGAGGAGTAGGAAGATGACCTCAAGCTCAGTAAAATGCTACATGATCACAGATTTCTCCTATTATTATTGTTATTAAAAGCTATTATGTGTTGCTTTCTTAGAATAGGGGTTCTCCAGCTTTGCTCTCTGTAGCCAAGCATTATTGTAGAAATTCTCTCCTCTCCAAACACTATTCATAACAGTTTTGGTTTTAAAAACTTCATTTTTTAGATAACAGTTTAACATTTGCTGTCTGAGAATAAAACAATCCTGCTCTATTCAAATTTAAGGCCTTGGTCCCCATGGGTTGCAGCACTTCTTAACTTACTTTTACTTCTAATTAGAAGTAGATTTATATTTTAAAGCTAATATGGAATTTGTTTGTGTAAATTAACATAATTCCCTAGGCATCAGCGTGGCTATGATAATTACCCAGCTGAGGATCTGGCCTCCGAAATGTAACTCCAGTGGTTGGGAAATCTGTTTTGTATACAAGTCAAGTAACAGCTGGATCATATGTGATGTTACATTTAGTTTCATTGGCAATTCAGAAAATATTTAATAATAAATTTAATTGCTTCTATTTCCCATTTTCGTATACAAATAAATCATCTTTTCTAAAACATTCTTTTTCTTTAGTAAGGCGTGTATTCATAGTCATATCAAAAGTGTTTGCTATTGGAGCAATCTTTCTGCTTGCTTTCTTTAGAGTTATCTTTATTATGAAATTCTACAGCATTCTAAACTTTAATGGTCATTAGCAACCCTGCACTTGAGTAAAGAATCACGTCAAAAAAATATATGGTATAACACTTTCTTGTCCAAAACTAAGACAAGATGAACAAAAGTAATGAGCTCATCTGATCCTCAGCTAGCAAGCCTTGATTTTAAACAGTATTCAAAATGCAAAGCCCAAGAGAGGATGTTGTAACGATGATTATTGCACTTTCTCAGTGTCTTGCTATAGGATTAGTTTTTCCTTTAGCAATATATAATTTCTTTTCCTGAAGACCACACAAAGTTACTATACTTCGTAAAAGAAAAAAAGCACTTAAAAGTCTCATGAAGTTATGACCTAGACAGAAGGATAAAAAAAACAAATTACCGTTCTATGATTCAGCTATGGCATGATCTAATGTTTCAAAATCATTATTCTGTTATTTAGGTTGGCATCATCTTCTGAACACCCGATGTGCTCTTTGGCATGCTACAGATTCAGCAGATGCATTGTCTTCTGGGCTTTACAGCTTCTTCTGATGAATGTACAACGTTTGGAACAAAGCCGCTCTTGACACCTTCCCATCCATCTTGTATTGAGATTTCTCCTTTTTTAACAAGTTCATAGATGTCTCGTGTTAGAATTGTAAAGGACTCTTCAACATTCGTGGCATCTTTTGCTGATGTTTCTATATATTTCATACCACAGTCAGATGACAGTTTTTCAGCTTCTTCTCTTGTGACCTCACGCTGTGACACTAAGTCACATTTATGTCCTACTAACAGGAACACAATCTGAAAAGGCTGCACATGCATTTTTGCTTCTTCTAGCCAGTCTTTCACATGTTCAAAAGATCGTCGATTTGTGATGTCAAACACTAGTAAGCCACCCACAGAGTTGCGATAGTAAGATCGTGTTATTGATCTGTGAAGGAAAAAAAGAGAGAAAAAGGAAAATGAAAATACATTTTTGCTTTATTCGTAAATAGGTTACGTTTCCATGTGGCCATGTGTTATTTGTCTACTATAAGCTTTATGAAATATCTTTGCTTTTTTAAAACTGATATGAATTTATTAATTTACCTTCTACACACAAAAATGCTTTTTCATTTTTTTCTTACATTCAAAAGTTACTTTCTAAACATTCTTGAACCCAACATCTCTAGTGTGAATTTTGAATGCTGAATTTTTCTGCAGAGTACTCTTTATTAGCAAACTGTGGCACATGTTCACAGAAAAAAAAAATATTTGTCAAATACTTGATGGTGTTAAAGTCTGAGTCCTTCAGTTTTATACAAACATGCACTTTGCTCTGCTCTAATCACTTATTTCAAACTGAAATATGTAGGCAGATGTTGCGAAACCTGGAGTATAAGCTTACGAGTATATGAGCATATCCTTTTGTATTCCTTGCAGAAAAAATCTTTGATAGAAAAATTTGTACACATAATCATATTTCTTTGTGCTTGCAGAAGTCAACAGGTAACAGCCTGAGAAAGGAAACTACCAAAACAAAACTGTCCAAAAGTAACTGAGCTGGGCAAACACACACTTGTTACAGCATTGGCAATGAACACTTCTACCTCCAGTGTCTCTTTCACATAGACGTTCAAAAGCTCTTTTTCGGCACGAGACTTCCAGGACTGGCAACAGATCTTTTCTATTTTTGAGCCCTCATGTTCCAGAGCATTCACTGGAAAGAATTTTGGAAGAAGGAAACCCTTCCTCTGGTTGAAAAGATTTTTAATATGCCCAAGAAGAAGAAAAAATGTTTGTTGGAATGTAGAGAGAGAAAGATACAGGGACTAAAAAAATGTTGTAAGTCTCTAATCATGAGAAATAGGGGATGATGGAGACGGTGAGGAAAGGCATTTTAAAGGAAGTGACAGCCTACCAAGGAGTGGACGCAAGCACTCCTTACTAGCATAAATACATAGCTAGGGTATATATAAGTATTCTCCAACTGAAATGAGATGCGCAATTTCTATTAATAGTCATTATTTGAAATTATAATTTAGCCAAGAATTAATTCCATTTTAGCTTACGATTATGAAGAGGATGCAGCCTCAAAACCTTTGGAATCAGGATGAACTGTACACAATAACAGATCTTTCCATAATAGTAGCTCCTTCTGATTTTCAGTTCATCATATTTCATATAGGGTTTTATAACAATTTGAACATATAATTGTATAATTAGCAGCAGTTGTCGTATTACAGACAGGTAAGTGCACAGCTAGATAAGCCTTCGGTTTCTTGGCATATCTAAATCCATTTAGCCACAGCAAATGGCATTTGAAATGGTTTTCACAGAATCATTTAGGTTGGAAAAGACCTTCAAGATTATCAAGTCCAACCATTAACATAACACTACCAAAACCACCACTAAACCATGTCCCTAAGCACCACGTCTGCCCGTCTTCTGAATACCTCCAGGGATGATGCCTCAACCACTTCCCTGGGCAGCCTGTTCCAATGTTTGACAACACTTTCAGTGAAGAAATTTTCCCTAATATCCAATCCAAACTTCCCCTGGCGCAACTTTAAGCCATCTCCTCTTGTCCTATCCCTTGTTACTTCGGAGAAGAGACCAACCCCTCCCTCACTACAACCTCCTTTCTAGTAGTTGTGGAGAGTGATAAGGCCTCCCCTCAGCCTTCTTTTCTCCAGGCTAAACATCCCCAGTTCCCTCAGCTGCTCCTCATAGGATCTGTGCTCAAGACCCCTCACCAGGTTCATTGCCCTTCTCTGAACATGCTTCAGTGTCCCTCCTGTAGTGAGGGGCCCAAAACTGAACACAGTATTTGAGGTGTTGAGTGCAGAGATACAACCACTTCCCTAGTCCTGCTGGCCATACAGTTTCTGATACGGGCCAGGATACTGTTGGCCGCCTTGTCCACCTGGGCACACTGCTGGCTCATATTCAGCCAGCTGTCAACCAACACCCCCAGGTCCTTTTCTGCCAGGCAGCTCTCCAGCCGCTCTTGCCCAAGCCTGTAGCACTGCATGGATGGGGCTGTTGTGACCCAAGTGCAGGACCTGGCACTTGGTCTTGTTGAAGCTCATACCATTGGCCTCGGCCCATTGATCCAGCCGGTCCAGATCCCTCTGCAAAGCCCTTCTACCCTCAAGCAGGCTGACACTCCTGCCCAACTTGGTGTCATCTGCAAACTTACTGGGGGTGCACTCGATCCCCTCGTCCAGATCATTGATAAAGATATTAAAGAGAACTGACCCCAATACTGATCCCTGGAGAACACTACTTGTGACCGGCCGCCAACTGGATTTAACTCCATTCACCAGCACTCTTTGGGCCTGCCCAGCCAGCCAGTTTTTTACCCAGCGAAGCATACAACCATCCAACCCATGAGCAGACAGCTTCTCCAGGAGAATGCTGTGGGAAACAGTGTCACAGTCTTTACTAAAGTTTAGGTAGACAACATCCACAGCCTTCCCTTGTCCTCTAAGTGGGTCACCTTGTCATAGAAGGAGATCAGGTTAATTAAGCAGGACCTGCCTTTCACAAACCCACACTGACTGGGCCTGAACACCTGTTTGCCCTGTACGTGCCACATGATGGCACTCAAGATGAGCTGCTCCATAACCTTCCCCAGCACCCCCAGGCTTCCCCTCAGCTTCCCCAGGCTGCCAGGCCTGTAGTTCCCCAGATCGTCCTGCTTATAGATAGGCATCACATTTGCTAACCTCCAGTCAGCTGGCACCTCCCCAGTTAGCCAGGATTGTTGGTAAATGATGGGAAGTGCCTGATGAGCACTTCCCTCAGCGCCCTCAGTACCCTTGGGTGAATCCCATCTGGCCCCACAGACTTACATGTGTTGATACAGATAATAGGGAGCATTTGTCCTAAAGTTTGGAAAGATCTTTTCTACATTCCCAGCAATATAGTCCATGGAGTGTCTCTCTGAACAGTTCGAATGTGAAGACAATAGGATCTTACCCTCAGATTAATTCAAATAGGCTGGATATGAAAAATAACTCATGGTTTCGCAAAATTATTTAAGACCATAAAGGAGGGGTGTCACATTTTGTAAAGTGTTAAATAAAGGTGCCATAAAGATCTGTTTCAGGTTTTCTTAAGAACTTCTTTGCTGTAGAGCAGATGCAAACACAAATGAGTACATTAAAATAATTCAAGTAGTTCTAGAAAGAGCAGAAGTGCGTGACGAAAACGGTATTCGATTTGGAGAAATGGAAGCTGATACAATCTATTTGCATTTAAAAAAAAGATCTTGAAAACAGTTATGACAAAGAAATGCATTAGCCAGGGAAGGAAGTAGGTTAGTATTGAAAATGCAGTGCATCATTTACCAAGCATTTCTATATAGAACGATGTTATAGCATGTATCTATGAACTGGAGTGCTGAAAAACAGCCCTCCCTGTGTTACTGGTTGCTCATACACAGGAGTCAGTACCCTCATCTGTTGTAACTCACTTTGCAGAGATATGCTAATTTACACCAGCGGATGATCTAAGCCATTATATTTAATTATGTGTATGTATTGCTTGTAACAGAGATGGATTAAAAAGCACCTGTAACTTTGGGCTGCACATCACAGAAACTGTGTGAATATATAGGAGAGACAGCGTTTGTTTTTTCTCTATTTTTGGTGTGTATAATTTGAAATTAGTTTTCTCATTACCAAAAAAATGTTGCTATACTAGAAAGACTTCAGAAAACAATAACAAAAGAAAAAAGTGACACAAAAAGTTTTAAAGATACATATGATATGTTACGTGCTTGTCTACCATCTGAGAAAAGGATGATGTTTGTTAAAATATGGTCTACAAATTTTTGAATAGTTTTACTATTAAGGTGAGTTATTATTTGCAGTTACATTTTAAGAGAAAGTATTCCTGACAAATAATACAAAATTTTGAAGCAGAAAGTTTAGGCCATCAACTGGGAAAAACATCTGGGCACATGAATGTGGTAGGTTGTTCAACAGCATCTGAAACGTCTTATAGATGCAAAATATTTGACTTAAATATGATAATCAGAGTAGATTAAGTATTAAACATATATTTTTATAGACAGCTTAGAGTTATTTAGAAATGGACTGTATGAAGTGGATGTACTTCTGCTCACTTATGTCCTCTATCACACCCAGAAAGAACGAAAGAGCGTTCACTTAGGTGGTCTGGTAGGTCTACCTCCTTTTGTTTTTTGTTTTTTTCTTTATAAAACTAAGTGCAAGGGCAATTTTTGCCTCTTATTAATATTGTCGCTAAAAATTATAGGACTTTTAAGTGCCTTCGACGAGGCTTGGACAGAACTATAAGAGCCAACATCTAAAGTTGTGCTTCACTCAGCTGCATATCTAACCATGGTGCCTGAAGAAGCTTGCCGGGGGACCCGAGCGCTCTGCCTCTGCACAGGCTGCAGCCACTTGGCAGGGACAGCCCTGCCTTCCCTCTTATCTTGCATCAAAGCTGAAACCAAACCATTGCTCCAGGTGAGTGCCTGGAAGGTTCTACTTGGGAGCGCTTCCCAAGAGCATCCCAACACCTCACAAAATGCAGAGGAACTTTCTTTTAGCACAGTGGAGGTACCTGTCTTTCACACAGATTCCTCGTGCACTACTTCACAAGGCACAGGTCAATGTTCACAGAGCCCATGGTAGAGGCCACTCGAGGGGTTTTGCTCAGAAGATGTACAGCTTTATAGACTTTACAGGCCATGCCAATGCACTGCATATGTCTTCACTGAAAAGCTTGGTGATGAGAGTGCATGGTAGCCAACAAAAGATACACTTGTAGGCTTGTAGATCTCCTTGGGAAAGATGTTATGAATGTGAAGAGTTTTTCTGTATTCCATGGAAGACTGAACAAGTACTGAACTGCGTGCAGCTCTGGAGTCCTCAGCATAAGAAGGACGTGGACCTGTTGGAGCGGGTCCAGTGGAGGGCCACGAAGATGATCAGAGGGCTGGAGCACCTCTGCTATGAAGACAGGCTGAGAGAGTTGGGGTTGTTCAGCCTGGAGAAGAGAAGGCTCCAGGGAGACCTTATAGCAGCCTTCCAGTACCTAAAGGGGGCCTACAGGAGAGATGGGGAGGGACTCTTTATCCGGGAGTGTAGCGATAGGACGAGGGATAACGGTTTTAAACTGAAAGAGGGGAGACTTAGATTAGATATTAGGAAGAAATCCTTTACTGTGAGGGTGGTGAGGCACCGGAACAGGTTGCCCAGAGAAATTGTGGATGCGCCATCCCTGGAAATGTTCAAGGCCAGGCTGGATGGGGCTTTGAGCAGCCTGGTCTAGTGAGAGGTGTCCCTGCCCAGGGCAGGGGGCTTGGATGATCTTTAAGGTCCCTTCTAGCCCAAACCATTCTGTGATTCTATGAACAAGAGACTGAGTGAGCTCTAGTAAATAGACAAACCACAAGCACCATGATTAATTTTCTGTGGGGAAGGAGGGAGAGAGGAGAACTTCCTTTAGAAGAGGAAAAGCCTTAAGTTAGGGACAGGGTAGGATTAGGATGAAAAAGTAATGGCCAAAGAGCAGCTTTCTTCTAAAATTGGGAAGACAGCAATGAAGCCTGCCATCTTCTTGCAGGACGATGTTCAGAGGAGGTGCTGGTTGGAAGTGGGAAGCAGAACTTCATTCTTAGAGTCTGGAAAACCTGCCTGTAAGGTTGAATGAAAGGGGGACTGAACTCTTAAATCCATCACTGCAACTGTCTTTATTCATGTATTTACTTATTTATTTTATATATTTATTAATTTATTTAATGTATCAAATATACATATACTCTTCCTAAACCCCTTTGTTTTTCTTGTATTCCTTCATGCCCAGTACTTCTTCGCTGTCTCCTCTCCCAGCTTCTTTTTCACAGAAGAGTCCGAAGCCTTCTCAAAGCAATAGCTAATGGAAGTGCCCAAACCAATCTGTCTGCCTGGCCCTTTGTTCAAGGTGCAAGCTGGTATTTCAGGAGGGAGTTTGCCTGCTTCCTATGGCTACACTAAATGAAAGGAAACAACCCTCCCACTTAACAGAGGTGAGTGTAACCCCTTGGGGACCGCAGGCCTACGTGGCCAGGCAGCTCCTCCTCTTCCAGGCTGGAGTGAGCGTGTCGCACCAGCCACTGATGATGGGTGTGCTACAGCTTCCAGTCGGTCCACACTAAATATGTGAACTATTTTACCATCTTTGCCTGAGTTACAAAAACTGATGTAAGCGTTATTGAAAAGCTAATTCTTATTTTCTCCCCCGCTCCATATAAATAAATAGAGATGACAAAGCTCCTTATCTATGCTGTTGTTAAATATGGACTGTCCTAGCATCCTCCAGACCATCCTAAGTTTTTATTTTCATCAAAAATACTTGAATGAATAATATTTTTGTTCATTTCATACAATGCTTGACATTTGTAATAAATGAAAGGTAAACACAGATAAAGGGTTGGAGAAAATCAGTTTTCCCCTATTAGAACATGCTAAAAAGATAAGACTACACTACGTATTAAAAAAGGGAACCATGACACTTTGGTATTGAATGCCGTGAGGTTCTTCCAGATGGTTCTGTATTTGAAATTGCTGGAGGTGAGACCACTCCTCAAGAAGTTATATATTGTGATGTACAATGATACGTTAGAATGTTTTTCCGAAGGATAACTTTAAAGTCTTTAGTTTTAATTGGGAATATTTGTTAAATGCAGATCTTAAATGCTTTTGTAAATCATGACTTCCCATGTAGAGCATGGGTTTGGTTCTGCTTATTAATTCTGCCTAAACTACCATTATGGAAGGGGAAAATACTGTCTAGAACAGAAGTCATTCTCTTAGCTTAATCTAAATATTAGGTTCAAGATATAAGACCCTAAATAATAATCTCAAGAAAAGCCTTGGTAAAATGATGGACACTGAACAAATGTTTCTGAAAATGAATGAGAAGATGTATTAATCACATCAGACTATGGCTTTAGGGTGACTTTAAATCAGTCAGTGTTTCTTTCTCATTATGATCTTACTGATCTTTACCAGATGAACCAAAATTTCACTAAAAGCTTTATCTAATTTTGAAGGCTTACTTTTATGCTATGACTAAAGACTACATTGTAATGGTATTAATTTTGAAAATACGCATTGCTTACTCAAAAAGAATAAGAATAGTGTTTTATTTTCAAGCCATGTGTTAGAAACAGAATGTATCTAATATCGTAGTCTACTAAAAAGTGGGTTAATATAATTGAGGCATCCCCACAATATTTTGCCCCTACGTTCTTGAAATGAACTCTCAGTGTTAGCGCCACTACCAAGCACTTTATAGGCTTGGAAGTTTCATGATTTAAATACATTGTTGGATTTAAAGATAGGAAAATTAAACAAACAGCAAAGTAGATGATGTGAAACACAGACAAAGCAGCAGATTGCTCTAAATGGCAACTAATCTCAAGACAGAAAGAAACCTAGGGTGTACCCCTCATTTACCTTAGTCCGCATTACGGACCTGAGTCTATACTGAACTAGTCTGTAGGTTCTTGTTCTAGTTCTAGTAAGGTGTTAAAGTTAATGATTATGTTGTTGTGGTCCATATGGCACCTAGCACAATGGGAGATTCTGCTTAGTGATGCCGTACTGACATCAACGTAAATGTAGTCAGTAACTGCCCTGTCTGAGCTCAAAATAAGTAAACCGTTCGGCACCAGTGTTTGCAGCTTGCTCACCCTTCTTGTGGAAATAGTGAGAATTACTTTCTTTGAGAAGTAATGCAAACAGTGTATGTTAAAGATGATTTCTAAGACCATGCATGAAATCCAGTTCAAATACAGCAGCATCAATGAACTAGACACATGTAAGAATTTTTCCAAAACAACTTCTCCAAGAAAATAAGCGCTCTCTTTCAAGAGTGTGATGGCAAGTGTGTCACACCTTACTTTTCCCCTGGGAATGTCCCTAATGCCTGTGACCAAAAGAAGGGTGTTATTATGCTTCCAGTAGTTTGCCCTGCACCCTGGGAACTCCCCAGGCAGCTTTAAAGCCAGGTTTTACCTCCTCTAAAGTCCCAATGCAAGTGAACCAGAGCAGAATTGAGAATCAGAACTGCAAACTGCTTGGCATTCCAAAAATTAGATTACTTCTTGGAATAATTAGTTCTTCCCCAAGACCATCTTTGCTTGTGATCTGTAATCTTCCCCATTAGCAAAGAACAGAATATGCAAGATTTTAACCTGTGATGTATAACTTAGTAAAATATTTATAATTTACTTCAGAAAGTGTGAAACAGACTATACAATAAACTCTATGATATTTGGCACACCAACTGACAAGAAACTCTTAGCAGAAAAACAAACACAAATGTTTAAAACTACTTCCTTCAGTTTCTTATCTTCTGGGTATTAGAAAAAACACAGATGTATACTAATGGTAAATTTAAAAGCAACTGGCTGCATGACTCATCACTGTATATCCCCTGAGCATTCCCAGGCTAAAAGATGGCTATCATTTGATTTAAAATGTATGCAAAACTCTCTGTATTTGCATTCCTTTTAGTCAAGTGCCTTGTCATTGGCCATCCCGCCTATTTGTCAGCAAATTCAAAATAAAGAGATCATACATTCTTAGTCACTTGTTTACAAATATTTTACATTCTTTGCTGGAAAGCACAAGGAGGTTGAAAAATGCTAAGAGCTTGCTATTATCACAGTTAATTTCTTTGCTAACCCTTCAGAGGCCTGCCTGCAAACGTATGTATAAAGTTGTGACTCACGCAAGCCCAGGAAAGTTTGTTATTTCACTGTAATGCTTGTTATTGGAAAAAGAAAAAAAAAGTGTTTGTGTTGCCTGGTAAGACAGTGAAATCCCACCTCTTCAGCTGAGTGCGAGAATCTGCACAACTGTTGCAGCGGAAGACAGACAACATAAAAGAATCAATTCTGGCCAGTGAGGAGACCCACTTAACACTACTGCTGGCACCCCGGTAACAAGTGTGTGGGTCAGGTACCACGTATCGCAACAGATAAACGGGCTACACATTAGCCTCCCACCCCAGTTCATACCTACTGAACCCCAAGTCCAAACTAAAATGCGTACACAACTTGCCTGAAGAGGCAAGCACTATAGATACAACAAAGCCCCAACAGTAAGTCAACGACAGTACCAGTTTGTATGTTGAGGAATGACCATGACTTTTTTGGGGCAGGAAAAGAGGGTACTTTTGCTGCCTGTTCATGACAAAGAGGACGAAGGAGAGGATTTAATACTCAGCCCAGCATTTGAGCTAGTTTAGCTACACTATAAATGATAGAAGTATTAGTGAAGGCTCCTGGCAACCACCAGTGCAGAGCAGGTGCAGAAGGCAGATAAAACACTAATAAGGGACTGTAGCTGGCTGCCCGGTGGCTTTCACACTGCCAAGGCTGCACTGGTGCTCACAGTGCTGCTGTGCTGGAAAGAGGAAAAGCAGGGAGGTGGCTTAGTCTCTTCAGATTGCATGGGAGGGAGAGTTACGGCAGAGGGAAATACTGCAGGGGAGGATGAGTTCGGAGGTGATGACAAAGTAAGAAATGCAGAGTGAAGCAGGGGCCTCCTGCTGCAAAGAAGGACAAAAAAAAATGCAGAGAAGGGATTGCTACCCTAGGTCTAGGGCTTGAGGGCAAAGATGAGGGAGGGAAGGAAAAACACAAGGCCACTTGTTAGCCCCTAGTGTGAACTGGGAGGGGAAGGGTAGCTGTTCCCTGGTGGGTGTGAATGGAAAGACTGGGGAAGGAGGAAGCTCCTGGTGGGGAACTGGTGGGCAGTGGGGTGAGAGGGATGGTGGGCCATGGGGCTGGGGGACACTGGTAGGCATGAGGCTGGATGTCACTGGGATTGAGGGCTCTTTGGGGCACAGCAGCCAGGTGGGTGCAGAGTGAGACGTGCTGGGGGGCAAGGCAAACTCCTTGGGGCAGGAGATGTGTCAGACAATGACGGTACAGTGCCAGCAGGGCAGTGGGGACCCTCAAGTCTTGCGGGCAGAGGGGAGGGGGGAGGGGGAAGATCCCGGGTCCTGTACCTGAACCTCTCCTGCCCCGCCGTGTCCCAGAGCTGCAGCTTGACCCTCTTGCCGGGCTCGATCTCCACCAGCCGAGAGAAGAAGTCCACACCCACGGTGGGGTCGGAGTGCAGCGGCCCCGGGAAGCGGCCCTCGGTGAAGCGGTGCAAGAGGCAGGACTTGCCGACGGTGGAGTCGCCCAGCACGATCAGCCGGAACTGGTAGATCCAAATCGCCGCGTCCATGGCGGCCCCGGCCTGGCCCGCCTCCGCCTTGGGGCTCTTTCTGGGGCTCCTGCGCGGCCGGTGCCTGCACCGCGCTCCGATCGCCCCAACGCCCGGCATCGGCGCAGCGGGAGGGCGGCGGCGGGGGGTGCGCGGGGCCCGGGGAGCCGCTCCCGCGGGGGCAGGACGGGGTGCCGGAGCCGGCCGCGCCGGGCAGGGCGGCGGCGGGCGGGCGGAGGCCGGGTCCCCCCGCCCCGCTGCCGGGGGCGCCGCGCCCGGCTCCCGGTGGCTGCCCGGGCGGGGCGGGGCGGGGCGGGGCGGGCGCTGTCCCTTCAGCACCGGCGCGGCCCCGCTGCCGCCGCCCGGCCCCGGCTCCGGCCCCGGCCCCGCGCCCCCGCCCCGGCCGCCCCCGCCCCTCTCCCGCCGCGGGGTGCGCTGCCGCTCCCGCCTCTCCCGCCCGCTCTGCGGTGGCGCGGACGAACCGCCCGCCGGGGCCTCCCACCACGCCGTCATGTGGGCGGCGAGACGGGCCCTCCTCCGCGGGCTGGGCGGCCCCGCACGGCGGCTCGGCGTGGGGAGGTGGGGGAACCGCCGGCCGCCCGCCGTCATGCCGCGGCGAGGACGGCTGCTTTGTGGCTACTGTCAGCGTGCCCAGCGGCCAGCTGCTCCCGTGGGCAACAAGTGTAGGGGTGGGCCCGGAGAAGGGGGATGCTCGGGGGAGGGGGAGCCAGGCGGGTCTGGAAAATCAGGTGAGAGAGAGAACCGGGCTGTCAAAACGTGAGATTTTCAAAGAAAAGTGGGAGCAGAAAGGAAATACCGGAGAAGGAGCGGAGGAACTGGACTGGTAGGGGAAAAGGGGCAGGCGGCTGAAAGGAAGTTGTCTGGGGGATAGGATCTGGGGAGGGGCTGTCTGGAGGAGTGCGAGCTGGAAAAGAGACAGAAGTAGAGGAACAAGTGCCAAGTGGTAAAGATGGGCTGGGCAAGTGCCGAAAGGGAAAGGGAGAGTGTGATCTAGATATTCACAGAGAGAATCATGCAAACTGTCTTGAGACATGGCATGATACTGGAAATGACAGGGACATACACTCTTCATTTCCCGGTGGAGCAAACTGCATGTATCAGGCCTTTGTGAAAGTACCTTTGCCTATGGTAATAGAACAATTCTGTTAGTAGAGGTGCCTGCTAGAGAAATTTCTTTGCCCCTCTGGGGTGTTGAGCTAAGTATCATATTATGATAATTTTGCTGAGTAATAGATTCCTCAGATTTCTTTTAAAGTGTCAGAACCACATGGGGTAACAAACACTAACAGGCCTCAGATGGCTGGTAAGGGCATTAGAGCCAAATAAGCAGAAATCCTCTGACTTCTGGTAAACCGTATTGCAGCAGCTTCTTTAGTAGGTTGGGCTGGGGTGAGGGAGCCAAGGGCCAAGAGCCTGAGAGCCGAGTGGAGTAGGCTGGGTAAGCTGGTAAGCGACATTTTTTTCCACACAGCCTGCTGTTTTCCTCTGTTAATGTCAGTCACAGATGCAGCTAAAACCACGCCTGCCCATGGCTGGTTAGGGGCATATTCAAAACCACGTTTCTTTTGTAACTCTGTGGGGCAGTTTGTTATGAAGAGTGTTCTCATTGCCTGAGTCTGGTTTGGTTATTCCAATGTGTTACGTGGTCACCCATGTAAGACTGGCATGTTTCCTCCTGTAAGCCTGGGTAGACCTTGCAGCTCCACAGCGTGGATGAGTGAGACCAAGAGCACCTTTGGCCCTTCACCTGACCAAGGGCAGGGTGAAGTCAGAAGAGGAGTTTGCATGCACCGCTCAGGAGATCACATCCTCCAGCCCCAAAATGAGTCTGGCTGGGATGTGCAAGCATGGCTGGCCCTTGGAGACTCATCCGGGTGACCCCAGAATCTTCCAGCAGAGACTGGTCCTGGCAGCCCTGACTCTATAAAAGGCACAGCCAAGAGCTGCCAGAGGGATTTATCTTGCTGTGCACACAGAGCTGAAGCTGCAGGATGCTGCCTGCTTCAAGAATCCAGACTCTCCAGTGACCTTTTGGGCTGGCCAGTCAGTCACCTGGACTTGGCGATTGTGTGCCCATGTGTCTCTGAGTGTGTTTCCTCCTGAACCCTGCACATTTCTCCCCTTGACTTTCACCAGCTATTCTTGTAAAAATAAATTGAACATAGCTTGTACTTAACTGATTGATCATTTGAATAACAATTAAAATAATATTAACTCAGATAAATGAACTTTCAGAAGGGTAAAATCAGTTCAGTTCTTGCAGTTCTACATGGGACACGTTTACAGGTCATTCCTAGGGATCTTTTCTAAGCATTTTGACAAAAGTGGCAGTTGCATACAAGAAGTATTTTCAGGTGAAACAGATGTGAGGTATGTGAGGATCACCACCCTGGCTAACACCCACAGGTCTTTAGAGCCTAAAGCACATGCTCTCCAGCTTAGATGCAGAGCAGATTGCTGTCCTCTGCACATCTAGGCTGGAAGAACCTCACACTAATGAGTTACATAGCTCATTTCATTCCTAACAGGTGAACAAAGTCAATTTGCTTAGGGCATTTACAGTTGAACTAAATATGTTTGCAACTATTTTCAGGTGTCCAGAGTCTGGTCTGTATAGCTAAGGTTGTCATTATAGAAAGGCAGTGGTATATACATTCACATACATCCAAAGCACAACCTTATACATTCATTTGGGACCTTTTGAGTGTCATATACTAAATGCTACTTAAGGAACCTGCATTTGTCATGTTTAATGTGGAGTGTACAAGGTGGGTGAATTTTTTTTTATTTTATTTTTATTTTATTTAGCTTTTGTTACTTACCAATAAGTACAGAGGCACTGACAGCATGCAGTCCATCACAAAGATCTCTGACCAGCAGTCAGAAGAAGCAACCAAAAATGGATATGCTCTGCGGAGCTGGAAAGGTTAAAATGGAGAGGTTAAAGCAGCAACAAGAACCTGACCTTCCCTCAGATATTTTCCACCACTTGGGTATTGGCAGCTTGAATCTGCTCTTCCCAGGAAGAGTGAATCAAACCTAAACTCTGGGAAACAATAAAAAACCCAAACAAACCCAAACGTCCAAATCTACTGCACTATTATCTAGATGACTGCACTAAGCCATACATCCAAGACCTTGCAATCTAAAAATTCCTCTTTTTTTTTCACATTTTTGACTTGTCACAGATTTCTGTCAACCTTTGGTAAGTGGGTAGGGCACCAGGGATTACACAGAGCACAGTGCTCCTGAAGAATGTGCACACATGATTACATGGAAGCGTAGAGAAGCACAGATGAAAGTAACTGGCTCGCAACTCCAGTCAACCTGAGACTGAGAAACCATGCTTTCTGCTGCCACCCAAGAACCTAAGAGAACTGAGGGACCAGTCTGGAAGCAAGATGCCATCTGTGCCTGTTTTAATTGCCTAGGCTATTGGTCTGAAGCCTGATACAGCTGCTCATTTTATCATGGAGAAAGTTTCAACACACATAAGCTGTTGGAAGATGCTGCCAGCTATCCTTTTGTTTTTGTTTTTTGTTTTTTGTTTTTTGATAGAGCAGTACAGGAGGTGGGATACTCCCTACTAATGAGCAATGATTCCCCCTTCTCTAAGATGACATCAAGCCAGATAGGTTTCACCTGATGGCAGGAAGTACATTTCTTAAACCACAGCATTCTGGTAATGTTTCTTCCACAGACTTCTTTGATGCATATGTATAAATTTAGTATCCGAGTAGCTGAACAGCATTATGGTGAAATGTTCAGTCTGCCCCAAAATCTTGTAAGCAGTATGAGAACAAATCTAACCACCCTTCTTACTTTTTACAGTTCATAGTATTTGATGGGTTTCACACTTCCTCCTGTGGTGTTAATTAGTGAGTCACTCCAACTCTTGCAGAAGCTAACGCTCCTGCTGATGGCTGGGAGAGACAAGGTGGGTCAGCAGGAACAGCAGGTTGCGGCCAAGATTTTAACACCACTCTTGGTGTAAGCCTGCCCTTCCGAAAGTTTCCAAGAGTGCTTGTATCTCCTCAGACACCAAAGGCAATTGGGTAGGACAGGAAACCTGTAAGACACCAGGCCTGCCAACCCCATGGTCTGCAGAAATCCTCGTCAACACCGACAGGAGCAATGGGATGTTCCAGCTGCCCAGATTCAACATCTTGATCTCGCACCCAGGTGCCAGGGGTCACCTCTGTGCTCGCTGTGGTTAGCAGCTCCACATTATGCTGGGGCTCATCTCACTATGCCAGTTTTACAGCGGTAAGAAGTGATGGGATAGCAAAGAACTGCAGAGAGAATATTCACCCAGCAAGATGGGGAAAAAACCCTGAGTAAAGGGAAATGTGTTGCAAAGTTTTGCATTTGTTGCTTAGCATCGCATCGTCTTATTGCATTTGTTATTTCTTGCTGGAAGTTTATTTCTGACACTGTGTCTGGAACACTTGGAGCTCTTCACAGGTGAAGGAGAAAGCAATATTCTAGGAACACATGGTAGGAGTTATTTTTAGGTAGGAAGGTATTTTTATAGTGTCCCAAGTCTCTGTGTGTTAACATGGTCATTCATTCAAAGATGTCCTTGTTTGATGAGGGTGCTCCTTATGTTGTTGAGATAGATATGTGCATGGTAGAACATCAGTATAAACATTGAAAAAAAAAAGCTGCACAACCGGGTCATCATAATCTATGGATGTATTTATTAATAAACAAATAAATAAATACCTACATAGGTATCCACTTTCTTCATGAGGCATTAAAATGACTCTGTTGAGATGATGCAAGTGAAACCACTCCACAGCAGAATGAACTCACAGAGGCAGTCAATGAAGAACAGAAACACCCAGCTGGGACAAGGAAAACTTCTAACTCCTCAGACCTGATCTTCCAGAAGGACCTACAACATAATTTCAAAGACAAGCCTGGGAACTGAAAGTCATAACCATATTACAAAACAAGGACTGAGCATTTACTCAACAGATGTTTTATAACGATTAAATATTTTTATACTTTTCCTCACATCTTACCAACTGTTAAGCCATCCCTGTTCCACACAAGCAAACAACCTCTATCTGATCCATCATTGTCTCACTCTTTGCTACCTCCTCCCTCAAAATGTTAGTGATATTATATCATACCCAGAGCAGTCACTCCCAGCCTGATGTTTGCTGTGTCTAGATGAGACATACAACAAGAATTGTAGTTCCCTCCCAAACATTTGTTTACTCCAAGTCTAGTATCTATCTCTGCAAATCTTGCCACCTTAGATCCAAGATAGAGTCTTAGATAGCCACAGTTACAGAAGCACATCTAACTCAGTAAAATGTCAGGAAAATACAAGAACATGCAACCTGCTCCACTAAAATACTGAACTGAATTCATGCACGTTGACATTTCAGAGTTAATGCCTAAACTGTGTAAGAATCTGTCTTTAGGTGGGATTAAGATTGCCTTTAGGTCAGATTAAGAATCAAACCCAAAATGGCAATTTACTCTAGTATACAAAATAAGTGAAGTATTTGTTCTCATGCTTTCCTTTTTGTCATTTGTCAGTCTTGCACCTAGCTCAACTTTTCCATTTGTCATTTGGAATGACTCCTAGGATTCTGTACATCCATTGCTCTGATGAAGTTCATCTCCAACATCTGTTTTCTGTTTGGGAATGCTGGTGTGTGAAACAATATAGATTTCCGCTAACAAAGAACACTTTTTGTCTGAGCTTTGTGCCATAGACCTTTTGGGTATGTTGATCAAAGATATACTTTTTTCTGTAAGCATTGCCTCTCTGAAGGAACCCTACAATTCATTGCCCACTGTCATGGTCACCTGTTTTTCCCAGGTTCCCACTTTTGCTCCAGGCGCATTCTCTGATAATTTCTTAAAAGAAGTATAATTTCTAATTGCCTTCCCAATGTCTCTGTCCTATACGGTACCTGCAACTCTTCTCATGCTTTGTACTGTTTCAGGCCTCACAAAGGACATAGAAGACACTGATACATAAATGTAATCGCTGAGCTAATTCAGGATGGGCAGAAAATTCTCCCTGCACTGTCTGCAAAAATTAAACTAAGAACTTCCGTGTATGGTACATGCCACTGAGTTTAGCCTACCTGGAAGAATTGCCCAGACAAATGAGCTGTGATTACATCTGCCAAGCTTGAACTGACTAGATTAATCCAGTATGAGCTGGTAACACAGGTAGTGTTTCTTTACTTGTAAATTACTTGGGTGGGAGGCTGGAGGATTATAGAAACTGTGGTGGCAACTATTAATTGGCTTCAGGGATGGAGGATGCCAAAGGCCATGTGATTAGCAGAGCCATTGCCAGCTTTTATCAATGATCTAATATAGAAGGCAATGAATAGTTAAGATGATAGACCCTTTGGGGGTGACCACCATACATGGTTGTCTGATACCACTAGAAGCTGAAGCCCAAGAACTGCAACACACAGAAGCTAAGCTGTCATCCACAGACCCAGCATGTCAACCAGCCAGAATGAGTGACCTGTTCCTCTGGGGTTACTGGTATAGGACTGGTCTAAACTAGACGGGTGGGGCTGAAGCTGTGATCTGTGTGTGATATGCATCTTCGCAGAACAGGAATCGTTATCCACTTGCTATACCCGCCCTCCCAGGCAAATAAATATTAGGCTGAATATTACAGAGTACAGCACTACACCACCTGGTCTCCCCATGACCACCGGATGCACAGTGTAGACAACTTCCACTCCAAAAAAGTGACAGCTGCCCTGCACCCCTGCTTCTGGTGTAAATGCTTGCCATAAGCTTTGTAACTGGAAGTAGGTCTCATGGTCTTTCACCATGAACACCAACCTCTACAACTCCAGCTGGAGCCCCACCTTGTTTACACTGAGGTAGACGTTAGGGCAGGAAGTCTTCTCTCTGCCCATGGGAATTTAAAGCCATTTAAAAGTGGATAAAGTTTCTTAAAAATTTAAGAGATTATGTCTCTGCTCAAAAGGCACGCATCACATGAAGATATTTAGAACAAATAAAGAGGTTTGTAAAAGGGTATTAGCAGACATTCATGGATGAAATCTTCATAGTAGACGAAATCATCAGAAGGGGTTAGATACCCTTCCTTTGTACTGCTTAAAAGCCTGCTGTCACAGAGCTATTCAGGGACCTTTTACCCCAAAGAACTTCAAGAATTGAACTTAAATGAGGCCAGAGTTTACAGACTGCTAGGTCATGTGATTCAAGGCTCATCCCCATGAACACAAAGGAGCAGAGGCACAATGACAGGCAGGGGAACTCCAGTAACCGCACCAGAGCCAGCTGAGCTCCTGATGTGTTTGCTCCAAGGACTGTCACAAGGGAGCCACCAGCCCCATAGGTTGGGGGAACATCTGCCGCTGAGTCAATGGAAGACAGTCGCCATCAACTCCCCATCAATCCCATTACACACTCAGAGAGAATTACTGCCTACAGAAGCATGGGACTTACTATGGAAAGTTGGAAAGAACATGTTGGGATCGCGCAAGACTTACTATGGGATGTTTAGGGGAAAGACCAGAGAAAGTGGAAAGGAAAGATCGAATTGGACTGGAGAGAAACAAGTGTGGAAAAATACAGAAGAATGGGGATAAAAGGAGCTGGACATAGTAAACAGGTTGCTGGTCAGTATGCTTGTTTTAAAGTGCAGCAAGGGTCAGGGCCTTTGCCAGCCAGGGCTCCATCCCTGGGGCGGATGGTTTTGGTGTGCTCAAAGACACAGAGAGCCAAGCTGTGCGAACGACCTGTTGATCATCAAGAAGTGCAAAAGCATCCATAAGCAACTGAAGCAAGAATCGGAAAAAAACAACAAATCAGAAAACAAATGGTGTAATCATCAATGAGGTATTCTCTAACCAATCCTGTAGCTAAGGACCTACAAAGGTACTGGGGTAACTGGAGCTGGCTGAAAAAAGACTCTGGGGAGGAAGGACCTATGACCCTGCTCCAGGAAGCAGGACCATCTCTCCAACCTCTGGGGAACTTGGGGAGCAGAAAAGAGCCCAGGGAAACCCCTGACCCACCCATGACCCTCTGCTAGGATGACACAGCATGGCAGAAACCACCACACTGACTCACCCAATCCCTCCAGGATTGCACCATCTCTCCAGCAGAATGAGGAGCTTGTGAAAGCAACCACAACACCAGCCTTCCCAGCTTCTCTCTCTCACTGCACCATCTCTCCCATGGCACAGGGAAGTCATGTAATTTGTAAAATTTCATACATCTGTGTATTAAGCATAATTGGCAGGTTGAGGAAGGGGGCTGTAGGGGTGAGCTCTCTGGGAAGGTCACAGCTATGCCGGACACAGCCCATTCCAGACAGCTCCACCACATCCACTGCAGGCCACAGCTGAGCATATCAGCCAAGCTGGTGGCACCTCTGGGCTAATCAATGAGTTTGTAGCACCTCTGCAAAAGGTGTATTTAAGAAAGGGCAGAAAGCACCAGTACAAAAGAAAAAATGACCAGGTTGGAGGAGGAAGGAGAATACCATGCCTGAGCAGGGGCCAGAGCCACAGAGCCGCCTGAGCAGGGCCCAAGAAGCATGACTCTAAAGGGACTGCCACTTGATGGAGGAACCACCATGCACTGACCTCAATCTCCTGTGCTGCCCATTGCCTCACCAAAGGGACTGAGTGTAATGTGTGGCAACAGAATGGGAGAACAGAGAGGGAGGGGAGAAGTGTGCAGAGAGAAGGCGGCGTGTTTTTTATGAAGGTTTGTTTGTACTCCATTAAAGAACCATCTCTCTGAACACCCTTGCAAGAAAGGAGAGTTTCACTAGTGGAAGTGAAACCTTTTGAGTCATTCTGTGTTACTGTCAGGATATTACTGTCCTTCCAAACTAGATTGTTCTGCTTCAGAAAGAAATACAGACAAGCCTTCCACCAGTGTCCTGATCCCAGCTAAAACATACTTTGAATTGAAAGACAACTTGGCAGATCTTCTGACCTCAGGAATGGTAATGAAAACTATTATCAACAGGTCAAACCCTCACCCTAACACCTGTCTGAGATATCTCAAAGCCCATTTGAGCACCTTCGCTCTCAGCTCTTCAGTTCTTACACCCCAGAATGTGTCTGGGCTCAAAAGGAAAGCTCTTTGGTTTTGTAGGAACCAGTCAAAGATGTTTAGGGATTCTACATGTTTAGATCCTGGAATGTTGCTACTCACATGCTATCACTGGTTTGAGACAATATATTGGCACTAACAGGTATGTCACACTCATTTTACTTGCTGAAGGATACCGTATTGAAAGAAAGGAAGCTCCTTATACCTGCCTGGTGTGCCATAGTAGACAAAGTTGACAAGCAGCCCTATCCACCGGAGCGCAGCAAGAGGCCGGGGAAATTTGGCCAGTGGAGCAGCTGAGGTGAGACTGAAAATGCTTCCGCCTAAACATGACCCCTAACTAGAAAAATCCGGAGCTGCCCAAGTCTGAACGAAACTGCTACGTTGGGCATTGCAGCCTGGGGAGGAATCCACACTGGGGCAGCTGAAAAGCAGAAGAAACGTGGAGTTGCAAGGAAGGAAATCACTATGTGCTGATGCCAACCTCCTGTGCTGGCTCGTGCCTCGCTGAAGGGACTGAGTGTGACATTTGGCAAAAGCAAGGGGAGCGAGACTAGACAAGGGGGAGAAGTGTCTGGATTGCAGTTGAGGTGTTTTTCCTAGGCATTTAATTTGTATCTTGTTTCTCGGTACCCCTGCATCAGTAATTAAAAAATACGCAGTTGGCAATAAATTAAAAATCAGTGAATTTCCCAACATGAGACTGCTTTGCCTATGACAACTAGGCAGACTAAAAAAGCCAAGTGCTAGTCTTTCTTAAGATTATGCTCTATTTAGGAGCCCGCCTCGCTGCAAAGGTGTAATTTGGGGCAGAACGTGGATACTTGAGATAAGATCTGCTCTGGAACAGTTCCTAGCAAATTCAGCCCTTAGAAGAAATAACAAAGAACAAATGTTAAAGGCAGTAAGAGCAAGAAGTTTTTGTGTTTTGCTCTTGCAGATAAGAAGGTGTAAGAGACCTGTTCTGGTGTGATGTCCGCCTAGGCCATTATCTTTTCTGAGATTGTATGTGAAAGTATGTTAGCACCGGCAAATGTGGTGGACACTGGATCCACCTTCAGAGACATCACACTGTACACTGAGACCTTATTTGATGCTGTGAGCAAAAGGTAACTCCTGTTCCAGTGGTCTTTGGAAAGTTTACCTGAGAGGTGTGATTTGGGCAAGTGCAGGTGAAATAATTTTGGACTGAGATAGGATGCTTTTTTTATGGAGAAGACTGTAGTGTGCAGGGGTGTATGTCAGTGTGTGGACACCTGCAACTATCAAGTAGGAGAAGAGGCTTGGGAGCCATATGTTGGAGCTGCTGTAAGTCTGGGCTGGATACTGGTCACACCAGAGTGGTCTGACAGTTGGCTCCTGGAGGGACCAGGAGGTCCAAGCCAATTACTGGAGAGATCGTGGGGTCAGGTGTCTTGACTGAGACCCATATGCGTGTATATGTCTCCGTGCACGAGTCAAGGGGAGAGCAGGGGATCTGCTGGGGAGATCCATAGCACATATGTGTAGATGTTGGTCTGTGGGGGCGTGCAAAGTAAACTGGAAGGTCAAGGGTCCATGGTCAGTTACTGGACAGACAGAGTGTCTAAGGCCAGCTACTGGAGGGATCTATATTGTATATATATATATATATATATATGCATTTCACACTAGCAAACCGTTTACTGCCAAAGAGGTGGACAGGACTAGGCTGCTTGTGCCACCTGTGTTTGTGTGGTCAGCTGTGTATTCGTTGTGTGTATATATATACACACACACACATATATACATACAGGGTGCAGCATCTGTGGGTCTATTGGGAATACGTGCAATAGGCCATGTCGCTACTGACTGCATGTGGCCACATGGAGCTGTGGCAGCCTTGCTTCTGCTGGGCTACCAGATTCAGCAAGCCTCAAGCCAATGAGTTTCTCTCACAACATAGAAAGAAGTTCCAGCATTTGCCGATGAGTGACTCTGCACAAAGTACACCGTTCTCATCGCACCCTTCCCAAACCCTCCAAGGCCCAAGCCCAACAAAGGTCTTCAAGCTTTCTCAGGTGATGTGCTGCCCAGCGAGACAGGGAAGACATGACCGTTCCTTCTTGGGATTTGATGCACCAGTTACAGAAGGCAGTTGAGCATCTCATTGCGTGGCAGGCAGCAGGAGCTCAGGTTCTCTGTGACAACTGGCCAAACCTGTCAACTGCTTACAATAATCAGAGGTCATCAAAGAGTGCTTCCCTGAAACATGGGGAATCAAAAAGTCAAATGGGCAAGATGGCAACCAGTTCTGGACAGTGGCCCACTTGCATTACCAGTGGGCCAGTGCAGTAAACAAGTTGGTTTATAATGCATTGCCAGCACAGGAGGAGGCTGGACGAGCCCTTGGCTGAGGCAGGAATTCGGTGCTGGCTGGTACAGGCTGCTCCTGTATGAGCTACATCTCTTGGGTGACAGGAGAGATGCAGGGGACTTTATCTTAATGATTTAACGCCAGAAGGTGGGCAGATGATTCCAGAGTGTATTTCTCTACAGCGCTTCTGTTTGCTATTGCAAGTTTTTCTTAAGCTTACAACAGCAGCCTCGGGTCATTGCTGGGTGACCCGACTCTGGTTTCTGGCCTGCCTGGCTGTTGGTGGGGACTGGCTCTAGCAAAGCCTGAGGAAGAACTAGAGTGGAAGGAAAGCACATTGTAATTTCCAAACCCCAGAGAGGCTGCAGTGGACAACTGCAGCACTATTGTGTTTTCTGCAAATTCTGTTCCCCGGCCAAGTCTAGAAGGGGGTGAGGAGCTGCTGCCCCTGCAGGGAAACAGACCACACACAAGCTAGGACTGACCAGGAAGATCTCTGAGTTTCCTTCTCAGCCATATGAAAAGCACAGCACGAGTCTGAAGAGATGTATGTAAGGAGGCAGAGAAAGGGATAAAACAGGCAGAATTGGAAGGAAGCCATACATAACTTTTTAGAGTACTAACGCTAGAAGTGGATGCACCCGAGCCTCTATTCAGATGAGTATTTGTCTGTATTGCATGTGCAACAGCCATTTAATCCACCAACAAAAGGTCACTATGAATGCCACGAAGCAGAATAGTGCTGAAACTTCAACTCACAAAACTTATTTATAGTGTGGAAGTGCAGGGACAACATTTGTAATTCTAGCTAACTTGAAAAATTAAAGAAAGGTCTCTGGAGCATTTCCAACATCCTCACAATTCTTAAAATATACCTACTCCATAAAACAAAGGTGTAACATCCATATATATCTGTAACGTTTCCATGTGTGTATACTACTGATTTGGCAGAATTCGCATTTTAACATTTAGAGTATGATGACGACTGTTAAAGATTCTCCTGGACAAGGAAACAAAGAAACTACTTTTCCTTCCTCAAGACATATGCTATGGTCTGGCATACTGAACAAGTGTGATATATACTGAGGAAATTGTTCTTTACTCTTTAAAAATCAAACATTACCAATGAAATATTTTATATTAACCATTATATAAATAGAATATTTTATGCTGATATCAGAATTATAGAGAGAGCTTTTTAACAGAACAGCACTTGCTTTTTTTAAATTTATTTTCGTTTTCATAATCATAGGAACTTTCAGGCTTTTTTCTTCTTAATTATCACTTAAGTTGTCATGCATATCTTTCTTGGAAGGAAAGGTGGTTTCTTTGAAACTGTTAAGGGCCTTTCCAACTTCATAGTTTGGTCAGTGCTTATTTCACTACTGCCTCAAAATTGTTTTATTGCCAGAGAAAAACAATTCAAAACACAAGCAGTTAAAATACCCAGGTAATGATGTTTTTCCTCTCTCCCTTTGAATCTACCTGAGCGGCCCTTTTTTACACAGACTGTAGTCCAATAGGGCTGCTAGTGTAGCCAAAGCAGAGAAACATACGACTGTCTAGAAAGTCAAACATCTTATAAAAGCACAAGATCCCAAATTTGCTAGGAGGTGAGAAGATGAAGCCTACTATGGTTTCAGCATTTTTCATTAGAGGGCTCTAAACCTAATTACTGCCACCTTGGAGACTAAGACCATTGATGACTGTGAGCATCGGCGCTTACAACATGGTAATGTTGTAAAAATGGTCATACATTGCTGAAGACCATTTTGACTATTTAGTAATAATAATCAATAAGAACTAACCATTAGCATGGAATGTACTAACAAATATTAATTGGGTAAAGTTTTAAAGTTTAGAACTGAGCTATGAATTTTCTAAGCCATCACAGTGAACCATGGCACGCACAAATATGCATATAAATATACATACACACACATTCAGCTACAAGCAACTGATGATGATTTTGTACTTTTATTAGCATTTCAGTCACCATAGGCAGCACTGCCCCAAAAGCAGCCCACCAACCCTTGCACACATATGGGCTCATGCAATGACAAATTAGGGAGACCTTATAGCAGCCTTCCAGTACCTAAAGGGGGCCTACAGGAAAGATGGGGAGGGACTCTTTATCAGGGAGTGGAGCGATAGGACGAGGGATAACAGTTTGAAACTGAAAGAGGGGAGATTTAGATTAGATATCAGGAAGAAATTCTGTACTGTGAGGGCGGCAAGGCATTGGAACAGGTTGCCCAGGGAGGTTGTGGATGCCCCATCCCTGGAAGTGTTCAAGGCCAGGCTGGATGGGGCTTTGAGCAGCCTGGTCTAGTGGGAGGTGTCCCTGCCCAGGGCAGGGGGGGTGGAACTAGATGGTCTTTAAGGTCCCTTCCAACCTAAACCATTCTATGAAATTGGTAAAAAACGCATTCTGCACCACACCTAGAGGTGCACTGGCACAGCAAGCCACCTCATATCAAACAGGCTTGCATGCATCTCCTGCACGAGTCCGGCTTTGCTCCTAAGGCTACTTTCACCACACACCCCCCGGCCCACGCACCACAGGCCCCTCTGAATCTGCAGGAAAACTCTCCCACACCTTCAGTGCTGGGCTGGGGGCACAGGCACCGCGCCTGCACCCTACTGCGGAAACCCGGGGTCTGTGAAGAACAAGGTCGGCCACGCAGGGGTACCCGCACCCCCCACAGCGCCGCGCCCCAGGCTGCCCACTGAACCAAGCCCTCCTCAGACACGGACAGGGAGGGCGGTCGGCCCCAGAGATCAGGCACGGCCAGCAGCTGCACGGGGACACCTCCCGCCCTCGCCGCCCCAACCTGGCGCTTCATCCCCGACGACCACCGCCCAACCGCCGTCCCAACGGCCGCGCACGCGCCGCTCCCGCCGCTGCTGCCAACACAGCGGCGCCGCCGCCATTTTGGCGCGAGGGGGCGCCCGCCGCCGCGATGAAGGGCGCCCGCCGCCGCCGCCGAGAGCCGGGGGGCCGTGTGTGGGATTTCAGCTGTGAAAACCCGCAATAAACTTCAAGTACAACTTTTTAAAAACCGAAACATTTTAACGCAGAATTATAGAGAAAGTTTGGGGTTTTTTTAACTGCCAAGGTATATATCTATATCTATATATATCTATAGCAGTCTTCCAGTACCTGAAGGGGCCTACAAGAAAGCTGGGGAGGGGCTGTTTGCAAGGGCATGGAGCGATAGGTCGAGGGGCAGTGGTTTTAAACTCCAGCAGGGTAGGTTTAGATTAGACATTAGGAAGAAGTTCTTTACAATGAGGGCGGTGAGACACTGGAACAGGTTGCCCAGAGAGGTGGTGGAGGCCCCATCCCTGGAGACATTCAAGGCCAGGCTTGATGAGGCTCTGAGCAATCTAATCTAGTTAAAGATGTCCCTGTTTACTGCAGGGGGGTTGGACTAGATGACCTTTAAAGGTCCCTTCCAACCCAACACATTCTATGATTCTATGAAAATCTACACAGAATCACAGAATCACAGAAACTTCAGAGTTGGAAGGGACCTCTAGAGATCATCTAGTCCAACTCCCCTGCTAGAGCAGGGTTGCCTAAAGCACATCACTCAGGACTGCATCCAGGTGGGTCTTGAAAATCTCCAGAGAAGGGGACCCCACAACCTCCCTGGGCAGCCTGTTCCAGTGCTCTGTCACCCTCACCGTAAAGAAGTTTTTCCGTGTATTTGAGCGGAACTTCCTATGTTCTAACTTGTGCCCGATGCCCCTCGTCCTGTCACTGGGAACCAATGAAAAGAGTCTGGCACCATCCTCCTTTAACCCACCCTTTAGATACTTGTATGCCATAACAAGGTCTCCCCTCAGCCTTCTCTTCTCCAGGCTAAAGAGTCCCAGCTCTCTCAGCCTTTCCTCATAAGGGGGATGCTCCAGTCCCTCAATCCCTCACACCATGCCTTAAAAGATGTTGTGTTTAGCTCACTGAGTCTTACAGGACACACTAGGTTTACGTGGATGCATGAGCAATAATTAAACTTGGTAAGAAGTTGCGATGATGTATTGTGCTAGCAGTGTGCTACACCGGAGCATTTTAGAGATGGAAAAAACACTGGCAAAGTATTTTTTTTTTGCTGCAGCCAACGGGAGAAGCCCTCGGTGCTGAGGAGATTCTCAGTGTTTTCAGGATCAGACCCACAGAGAGGTTTATAGGTGGATCATTTTTATAAAAAATGCTTTTTCCAGAAATAAATTCCAATTGCTGTACTTAAGATGTGTTTCTCCAATGTCTGGTCTGAAGCCTCCTCAAATGACAGCATCACATTCACTGCCCTAACAGAAACAAAATAATAAATACTTTTTAGCACAAGCAGTTGTCCGTATGGGACTATCAAACAGTGTGTGAGACAATTACCCAGCTGCTTTTAAGAGATTATTTTCTAAACACAGCCCCCCTTTCTGGGAAGCACTGAGCACACACAGCTCTCCTCTTGGCATTACAGGTCCATCAGCACTTCTCTTTGAGTGAGACCTGAAAATAAAAATAGCTTACCTTGGTCAACCCTTATTAAGCCTCATTGTCTTATCAAGCATTCTGGTTTTCATATTTCATTCAAGTAGATGCATTTATGTCAAACATTTGTAGAGACATTTTTTTTATATCTTTTTTTGCCTACATCCAGTAGTTACAGCTAGCCAAAGCCGGCTGGCAAGTGCAGCTCATGGTCCTTTGATGTAGGTAATTTTTCTATGATCAAGTGGTTGTTGGGAGGAGTACCTAAAAAATTTGTAAACCAAAGAGCCATCACACAGAAAAAAAAAAAAAGGAAATAGGACACACAACAAAAAGTACAGTTTTCATGAATTGCGACTTTGTAATAAAGTCATGCAAGTGATTCCTGTAAATAGGTCTAACCATTCTTTTTCTTCTTTCACAGATGTAAACTAAGTCATTTTCTTGCATGGGATGTTGCATTTATCGTACCCAAACAGAATGACAAAGCAACAGTCATAGTACTCTGTGATGTGGTTATTCAGTCTTGGATACCAACTCTTTGCTTATATATTTCCTGTGCAAAGACCTAGCTTGTAGTTTCTAGGACTGAAGGCCAAGAGCGTAAGGAAAAGTTATACGGAAAAACCCCAAAATTCTGGTCAACATTATAAGTTATATATGTTTGGATAAGACTAGCAAATTTCATACATTTATTGCTACCTTACATTGTTATAAATGAGATAAAATTCTGAAACATAGAGAACACTTTACCATGAAACAGCTAAGCTTTCAGATCAGAACATATTTTATTTTTGTAAACCCTCCCCCAACAAATCTGCAAGAATAATTCCACTATCATTAATCTATTTTTCAACAGAACATTGATTTTACTAAGGTTGCATATATATTAAGACTGCCAAATGAAAAGAATTCTGCGATCAATCGTAGTCCTAATGGAATCATAATAGGAACAGGAAAAGGGATGGGAATGGCTAAAACTGCCTGGTTACACTTCTTGGTAAAAATGTTTAGGAAAGCATTCCGACACATGGAATTAAGCGGGTACTTAACATTTTCCTAACCTGGCAAGTAAGCTCTGCAAGTGTCTGGAAGACTAGTATTTTCTGACACTCATATGGACAGAAAAAGAATTAACATCACTTTTTTGGTGTTCATTTATGAGAACAACTAAACAATTTCCCTTTGAATGTATATTAAACTGTAGAGTCAAAACCTCTTTCAATATCTTCCCACATGGTGAAAGTTCAACTAGAGTAATGCTATGTTAAAGGCTCAGCTCACATCATTTACTCATTAGTGGACTGTCTTGCCAAGATTAAAAGAGAATGTGGAATGCTGTTCCACAGGTTAGGTTGACACCTAACCTCTTTAACTTTTATTCTACTTTTACAAAACGTTTTCCTTTCTCTCCTCACTTAAAGTGGTTAGGAACTGTTCAGAATAAAAATACCAAGACATAAAGTCCAACATTGGTGAAAGAACAGGCATATTTTTAAAAAATATCTCTCAATACTTCATGTAGAAATTGAATGCTCTTGAGAAAAGGTAATTATTTTTCTAAGAAGGAATTTATGTGAAATGTGAGCATGTTATTTAACTAAAATTTCTTCAAGCAGGAAATTTCAATGATATTGCTCTTGTATATGTAGGAATTTTAGGAAAAAGAATTTAGAGCTGTTTATCTCTGCATTACTTGTATAACCTTATAGTATCTGTTTTTTACAGTATCTTTTTATATGTAGAATAGTTTTATTTTAAACTATTAAAATGTCTGGTATTACTTGTGTTTTGTTGATATTGACAAAAACCAAAATGAAGATAAAATAATTTGATCTTAATTCCACATTGTCGCTGATACTCCATTTCTGCTTTTTCTTGTGTAACACCTAATGTACTTCTACAGAGTGCTTTTCCTCCAAGCGTGCTTTAAAGTGTCAGAAGGCATGTTTTGATTTTAAGAATAATGTCTTTCCCAAGAAGAAGTAATACTTCTTTCAATATAGATACAAACAGCAAAAAAAAAAAAGAAGAAAAAATTAGGTAAGTAGGACAACGTAAGACTTCAGAAAGGAACTGGCAGAAGCCATGCTTCTGTTGAAACTACTGAAAGCACCCTGCATGATCACTTTAATAAGCATTGTTGTGTTGGGGTTTGGGCTCCCCAGTACCAGAAAGAAAACGGCATATAGGAGGCTGTCCAGCGGAGGCCACCAAGATGGTCAGAGGTCTGCAGCATATGACACCCAAGGGGAAGCCGAGGGAACCTGGAGAAGAGAAAGCTAAAGGGGATCTTCTTTCAGTATTCCCCTTCCTGATGGGAGGATGTAGAGAAGACAGAGCCTGACTTTTCCTGGAGGAATGCAGCAAAAGGACAAAGGATGGTAATCACAATTTACCACAAGAGAATTTCTGACTAGATATAAGGATTTTTTTTTTTATTTTTTTTTTTACTGTGAGGGTACTTAGACGCTGGAACAGGGACCCAGACAGTTGTGGAATCTCTAACCTTGGAGATATTCAAGCTTAACTGGACATGGCCCTGAACAACCTATTATAGCTGACCCTACTTTGAGCAGGGGGTGGGCCAGATGGCCTCCAGAGATCCTTTCCAACCTAATTTATTCTGTAATTCTATGATTATTTTTTAATAAATCATAAGAAACACTTGGAAAGGAACATTCATTAGGGTGGAACAGTTGGAGAACTACATTGACGTGCTTACCTTATAATAATTAGGAAATTAATTTTCTTTATGGAGCATATGCAAAATAAATAAAATTCAGAGCATTTGATACTTGTAGTACTGATAGTATTAATACTGGAGAATACAGAGACTCACGGTGTGATTACTGGAAATGTAATGATTTATCTGGGTTCTTATGAATTATATAAACCCTCAAGTATTACATAGAGCATTTCAGGGTAGGCACATTCTTTAAAGCAAACCTGTCATGCCTTAAATACATACAATATAGAGATACTGTATTCGATACTTGAAAACAGGAATATTGCAAAAATGGACAGGAATAAAAGAATTAGCTTTTCTTCGCTTCTTCTCTCAGATATGACCATTTATCTGTGCATCACAGATTGTACAGCTGCATGATATACTACCTCATACCTCGTTTTCTACTGATGAGGTAAAATACGCTCTTTCGGAAAACCACTTTGTCAGTTCCCTGTCTTAATAGAAACGCATTGATGCAGCCCAAGTCTGCAACACTGCAAATCCAATTGGATGAACTGCTTGTGCATCAGGCAAAACTGTCTTCAAATTATACTCATTGATCTAATGAAGTAGTTTCTTCTGCCTGCAAACCACGTTTTGTTTGTGGTGGACCATCAAAATGCTACCTTAGATGTTCTTACAATGCTTTTGCCAAGCTGTGAAGGAAAAGTGATAGTGCCAGTAAGGTGTAAAAACAACCTTTGAAAGTTTTTCTCAACTCTTCTGTTGGGTTGGGAGTGGAGACAGGGGTCTCATCTGCCTGTAAAATGCTATCCTACCCTTAAGCCCATTTTTGGCAGGAGCTGCTTAGTGTCTTCTCAGCCCTAGTCTGCATACAAGTGGGAAGATTTAAAGATAAACCACAGAATGCAAAGTCTGGCACTCACACACATGCAGGGCAGACCGGCTGTGGATTCCAGCTGTGGTGAGTTCAGTTTCGATCATTTATGACAATATCCCATCACAGACAAGCAAGTAATCTGAAATGAATACTACAGAAACAATGCAGTCTTCATTAAGAAAGATCTCAGAATGGCCAGGTTTGCGATTGAATATACACTCATTGCATTTTTCCTATACTATCAAGGCTGTGTGCAGTGTCACATAGTATTTTGATGAAAAAAATGGGATCAATGTGGTAAACAGAGTACTTCATTAGTAATTTTCTTTCAAAGACTAAAATTCCTAATCTGGTTATATTAAAAGTTGGGTGTGAGCACAGCTAAAATGTGGTTCCCCAAGAAGAACCCAATCCTGACAAAATGGATCTACATCTGAGCTGCTCTTGTCACCCCAACGCCTTACCTGATTGGGGTTGCCTTTGCCTTGGCACTGGGGCTGGAGGTCCTCACCTTGATGGGAATCTGATTCAGAGAGCTGAGTCAATAAAACACTGATCTTACTTAGGGAAAAAAAGAACAACCCCCAAAATCCCAAAGTGTTTTCTGTTGGCTCAGCCAGCTGGCATGGTCTCCCAGCAGGATTAGGTGAATACCAGAGAAGGGGCCGGAACACGCAGCCAGGGGTGGAAGGCTCAGCATGGTGGCTCATCCTAGAAAAGGACAGCCAGTCCGTCCCCGGGAGGGTACGACTCCTGACATCTCATACCAGAGCGGATCAGGGATCCCATGCTGAAGGCAGGAACTTGATGGTGGGCACAACACGCTCCGGATTATCATGTCCCAGGCCTACAACGCCGGCCAGAATAACCATCCTGTGTGTTGTGCTGCAGGCTGGCAGACATACAGTCAAATGCACCCATTGATCCACACCAAATTCGTATTGCCAGGAGTTTCTCACTGGAAAACAAAGTCTTCTCAAACTTTGGGAATATTCATTGAGCTATAATTCCTAAATAACGTGGAAAGCTTTTAGATAAGGTTGTACCCCAGTCTGTATAGAGGAAACTCTAGGCAATTTGGTGGGTCTTTTCAAATATTATTTTCACAGTCATCAGGGTGATCAACTAAAAGAAAAAATCAAAACTATCCTGTTTAGTCCAAAGAGCAGAAGATGCCTATTGAAGAGGTCTTATTGTAGGCTGTGGATTTACAGAGGTGTGAAACGCTATTCCATGAAACCACTGGGAGAATACAATTCTCTTAAGAGAAAGAAATCTGCCTGGGGATTTAAGAGCAATTTCCTTCATTTCACGGATAAGCGTTTGGAAAAAAAACAATCATGCTATCAACATGTGCTAAGTAGATTCAAATTTTGATGGTCCTTGGGCTTTATTATGTCTGCCTTTCTGAGACATGGCTCATGGTGTGAAGCTGTAGTCTCCAGTTTTACCACGAGCTATTTCAATATTATCTATGTTGGTGTCAGTGCTGAAAGACTAAAGATTTGAGGGAGTTGTGCAAAACCAGTGTTCTTTGAGATTTGCTAGTTGTTACTGAAATTGGTACCCGCATCAGTTTACTTGTGCCTCGGGGCACTATATTTGCAACAAACGCCCAATTTTTTTGCCTGGGTACAGTTCCAAGCAGATGAATGGGAAGGAAGGATGATGTGTGAGACCGTAATTGGTGATGCATAAGGACTCGTGTGACCTCATATTAATCACCCCCATAATGCCACCCTCTGTCTTACCATTTCTGCTGGCTCTGGTGATTTTCAACAACAATCAAGTACCTGAATTCCATTCTTGAGCTTTTATCTTAAGTAAAACTCTCCATATATTGACATTCACACCCTTCCTCATTCAGTTGCTTTTGCTTAGTTAATACCTTTTTTGACATTGTGATGTGGAAACACATTCTGCTCATATTTCCTTCTTGGTAGAGACAGCAGACCCACCGCTGCACCCCAGGCTGTGTCAGTGCAGCCATAAGGAGTGTTTTTGCACTGAGCAGCTTACTGTGATGTTTCTCAGGTTAATTTTTTATGACTGATTTTAGAGAATAGTATAATATTCTAATTTTAAAATTGTGATTTCTTTCATCTTCAAATCCTTTTTTTCTACAGGTACAGAATGGGAAGGAATCTCTTGGCTATCGGGGCTAACGCCCTGCTGACAGGTAGTTGTTTTTCTTGTTTCTGCTACTCCTTTGGAAAATCTGTTCCAGGCCTAATGGTCCTAATAGAGACAGCTGTGTTGCAAATATTAGTAAGGAACCACCTTCTCATTTTCAGAAGAATATTTCATATATACATATTTGTTCTTATGCTAACATTGTCTTTTATTTAAAGAAGATTCTTCCTTTTTCTAGGTTTTGTGCTCAGTGCATTTTTGACAGCAGTCCCACCCCATCTCATTGGCCTTTGCTAGACTAACAGGCTGGGCTCCTGTGGTCTCCTGTAGATCTTCCTGCATCTTTCAGCACATTTTTCTTGAAGAGGAGTAACCAGCACATACACCATATTTCAGAAGAAGCCCTCCCAGGACTTTGTATAGTCTAACACATCTCCGTCTTGATTCCAGCTGATGCATTCCAGGACGACGTTTGCCCCCTGTGCAGCCTTTTCAGCTCGTGGCCATCCTGGGAACAGCGAGTATTTCTTTGCCTTGGTTCCTAATCATTTCCAAATGATGAGCTTATGCTACAAATCTTTGTTACTAGTTTCCTGATAAATGACATTGTGTTCTGTAGTGGTAAATGTCATCTCAGTCCTATCATTCAAGTTCCCAAGGCTGCACAGTTCTGCCAAATAGTTTTCAAACATTTTTAATCGGCTTTTATCTAGGAAAAATAAGAAGAAAATAATGAAGCAGCAGAGAAAAAGAATACCGTACATATTGCTTTGTTGTTCCAGTTGTTTATCCTAAGCTTGCTCTTTAGTTTGACCTTTGCTTCCTTCTTTATTTTTCTAAGAGAAAACTGGTTATGTTGGAGAAGAGTGTAAGATGATGAAAAATTAGAAATGTTAAAATGCACAACCGTTGAATTAAAAACTAAATAAGATTTTATTTCATAATAAAGCAGGAGCTTTTATTAAAGAAATTCTGTTTGAAAAATCCTTATATTGATGTTTTCCCAGAAAAAGCTTAATCAAGTAAAAATCACTGTGTCACTAGAAGGATGTTTTACATTAAACAAAACAAATTTCTTTAGAGACAGTAATTCTTGCATGTAGCATGGGTAAAGAAATAGGAAAAAAATGACAGCCCTGTGGAAGAAATGATAATTTGGCCATGAAGGACCTCTAGTGGCATAAATACCTTCAACTAAAAAAAATCTAAAAATTGTGCTTGCTTATCATTTTACAATAAATCACTTCTGCAATTTCAGATTTTAAGTTAAATTTGTGCAAGGCATACAATGGTATTGCACTTTAAGTTCCTTGAAACTTAAAGCAGATGCTTTCAACTTAAAAATTATGTTCTGTGTTTTTCCTTGTTATCGTTGTTATCTACTTTTATCACCTACTCAAACTTATGATTTTCTTAGCAGGAGGAACAGCCTCATAGGACACACTAAAATAAAACCATTTAACAAAAAGGAGGTGAAAGCAGATAAAGATACAAGAGCTATGTCTGTGTCTCATTTGTTATGGCTGTGCTTAATTCTTTCATTTGTTCTTAGTTAAGAAGTGATTTTTTTTTGAAAAGCAGCAAAAAAAGCTATGCCATGATTTTTGGGTTATCCTTCAACCGTTCTAGAAGATAACCAATATAAGAAATCGTTAGATTCTTAGTTCCTTTCAATCAGACTTCAAAATAGTTTGAAATTTAGATACAAATTTTGAATAGAATAAATTAATTTTTAAAGAATTCTATAGATGTATTGCTCATGGTTCTTCGTCAACAGTTTTTCTAAGTTAAAAAAGAGGTATGTGCCTACTAGTCTGGAGGCCCACATCCAAATACATCCTGCCTGCAGATAAACTGTAGCCGCTGCCAGGGATTTCACTCACCCTGGAAAAGACACAATCACCGGTGAAATCAGTTACTTCTGCAGAGCACTGGGAACAGAGTTTTCCTGTCTGGAAGAGGATGCCCAGCCTTAGATGCATGCACTCCCCAATTCCCACTGGTGAGACAGCACTGGGGAGCGATAACACCAGTTCGCGGCCGAATGGAGGATGTCTCCAGAGCCAGGCACCTCCAGGCAGCCGCCTCCCTTCCCTGCGGCACCAGCCAAACTTGGGGGCTGATGAAAACCCAGAAGCACACAGCCACCAGCACACTTGGGGTGAACGCTGAATCATAGTAAAAGCAGGAGCCTTGGAATGGGAGTAGCTGAACACAAAGTCATGTTTAGACATCTCTGATATCTCTGCATTCATGGCCATGTTGTACAGAAGCCATAAAAATTTCCTGAGAGAGCAAAGTTTTTCATACTCTGAAATGAACTTAGTCCCCAAAGTCTAACAAAGGGCACTTTTAAAAATTGTTACTGTTGGGTTGGGTTTTTTTGTAACATCATTTTGTGTGTGTGTCTGTGTGTGTGTGTTAAAGACATTAAATTAAAAAGAGACCCCTGCCTGTTTAAACTCTTATTACTTTGTTTCATATTTTCGCATCACACAGACACCTCTCTGGGACTGCGATCCTTCTGCAGCTGAGCAGCTCTGGTGTAAAGCCCCAGCCTGGCAGTGGCCTTCTGGTCTGAGGCTGCTGCAGCCTACCTGCAGCAAGGGATTCCAAGAGCTGAGCAGAAATGAAGACAAAAAAGCACCAAAGACATGATTCTCCATCTTTGGAGAATTGGCAGAAGATTGCAGGTATAGGATAAATAAAATTAAAGGTGAAGGTAATAGTACCACAGTTGTGGAGTTCAGATATGATGAAATGTGTAGGGGTTGATAGTTCTGCTCCTTTTCTTTTTAATCTCAGTTTCATTTTATGGAACTTTGTGACCAGCATGACCTGACTCGTAACTATCACAACACTGGAACTAATCTTTGACAGACTGATTTCTTGCAGGAGTCCCAGCAGGATTTTTATTGGATTAGGAATTCAAAAGAAAAAAAAATCCATAGACTATTATGTTATATAAGTGAAGGAAAAAGACATAAAATCTCAAAATAATACAGAAATGGGTATGTATATATATAAATATAGAAGAATATTTATGAATGCTCTTTCAAGACATATAATTATACAGCTTTTCTCTCATATTGATCTACAGCTTTAGTATTACATGATCATAGGGTCAAAGAGGGCATTTGAGGACCAATCCTCTCCTGGGTAGCCAATACCTTAGTGGCTGGGGCCTGGCCCTTGGGAAGTGGGAGACTAACATCCACCTTTCTGCTGAAAAGGGACTGGCAGGCACATGAAGTTATAAAGACCACTTAAAAATGGCAGAATAATGCCTCTTTCACACTCTTAAGTCAAATCCTACGCAGATGAATTTGGGTAATTGCAAAAGGAAATAAACACAGCTTGAATGCGAGAACTGTGATAGGGAAAAACATGTCTGAAAAAACACATTGTGGTGGTGGGAAGATCAAACCATGGTGCTCTGCAGGGAGCAAGTGAGGGTGGAGAGAAGTGGTGTCTTGTGGCAGAAAGGATGCTGGCAGAGCCAGGACAGTGACAGACATCTGCACCAAGGAGGGCAGGAGGTTGCTCTTGCTGGAGGCACCTCTGGGGTTTGATTCCATCACCTGTGACACGTCATTAAAAGTGACAGTCATTAAAAAAACCCACCAGGGTATGCAAAATGCCACCAGGTTTTCCAGGTGAGTTTGGCCGAGATGTGGGTAAAGACAAACAGGATGAGGTAAATCCTTAGGCATGGGACTCATCAGCTGAAAGGTGGGAGTTGAAGACTTAGAGATAGTGGAGCTCAAGGCTGGGAGAAGTTAAAATTTAAGGGATTAGAGTAACTTTGACTCATGTAACTGGAAGAAAGATGAGACCTGAACTGCCTGCACATGAGGCAGCCACAGCCAAGCCTCGACATATTCTGGGGGCCGAAGTGGCCTTGCTGGGGCCCACACTGGGCCAGCAGGCTGTGGCTGCTGCCGGGCAGCCCCGCAGGTTGCCTGGGCTGGAGAGCAGGAAAGTGAACTTCTCGCTGGGGCTTCTGGAGCCGCCTCTCGGTGCTGCTGCTGCTGCTGTTCCTCCGCTCGCACCTGCTGCGCGGGGGTGGAAGGAAACCTGCGGAAGGAACACGTGGAGCATCCCGGGGCGGGCACCGGAGCTCCGTCCCCCCCCGCCCCGGGACGAGCCATGCCCCTCCCGGGGGCGGCCCCTCGGCGGGCACAAAGCTAGGCTCGGCCGTCACCGGTGGAGCTCTGGTTTGCCGTCCCGCCGTCGCCGCTCCTCCCTTCCTCCCGCCCTTCTTCTCGGCGGGCGCAGGGCCGGGGCAGCGCGGCGGCAGCATGGAGGCGGCCGGGGACCCGCCGCCCGCTCCCGCTCCTGCTACTGCCGCCGAGGCGCCGCCCGTGGCCGCCGCCGCCCCCGCCGCCCCTGCCCCTAGTCGCCGGCTGCTGGCGCTGCTCCGGGCCAAGCTCTGCACATGGTGAGTCCCCGGCGGCGGCATCCCCCGGCCTCCACGTGGGGACGGGCGGTGCCGGCCTCCCCGCACGCCGGGGCCCGGGTCCGGCACCGGGAGGGAGGGAAGGGGGAAACCATCTGGGCCCGGGCGGAGGTGAGACCGGCAGCCGGGAGCGGTTTGGCTTTTGCCGATGAAGGGCTGCCCGCACAGGGATTTTCTGATACCGGGGCCGCTGTGGAAGCGCAGTCGAGCGGCAGCTGCTGCCGTGCGGAGAGTCGCGTCGGCTGAGAGCGGTGTAGAACCACGTAGTCACGTATTTGATTTTGTTAAACTGAGAGTGTAATTAGCCTGCAGAAGAGCAGGCTCCGGGGAGACCTTCTAGCCCCTTCTGGCGCCTAAAGGCGGCCTACAGGAAAGGTGGGGAGGAACTCTTTATCAGGGAGTGGACTGAAAGAGGGGAGATTTAGATTAGGTGTTAGGAAGAGGTTCTTTAGGATGAGAGTGGTGAGGCACTGTAACAGGTTGCCCAGAGAAGCTGTGGATGTCCCATCCCTGGAGGTGTTCAAGGCCAGGCTGGATGGGGCTTTGAGCAGCCTGGTCTAGTGGGAGGTGTCCCTGCCCAGGGCAGGGGGTTGGAACTAGATGATCTTTAAGGTCCCTTCCAACCCAAACCATTCTATGATATGCACACATGCACTCCTTTTTTTTTAAGTAATTCTGGCTTAGTATTTTTCTGTTTTCCTATTTTATATATTTGCTGTATTTTATCTATTTTCTGTACTTTTATCTGTTCTGTACTCTTTTATCAACATTGCTGCAAAGAACAGCTCATGGGGGGCAAAAAAGATACCAGAAGGAAATAGCTGAGTTGAGGTGTGGAGTCCAGAAAGAGCAATATTCCCTTTCCCTCCTTCATTGAATGAGCTTAGGACAGAGGCCTGTTCAAGTGTATCACTTAAAATGTGAGCACTGGTTAAACATGGAAAATTTGATGAAAACCTGCCAAGTTGTGCAGGCATCACATGGATCCCAAAGCTGCCTTTAGTGAGAACAGAACTATCTCCTCTGACTTCCAGCCTGCAAGAGCTACCATTCACTTACAGCTTCAGTTTCCATCTGGAGAAAAAATAAATCCCTGTTTTAAAGGCTGTTTTGAGGCTCTAGATTTGGTCTGGAATGACTATTGCATCAGATACTCTTGGCTGACAAACGGGAGGTGCTGGCTCTCCTGCCAGCCTTGATGTTCAGAAGCTGGAGTCTTGACTGGGCTGCGTGGAGGTGTGCATTGGCCAAGCAGAGTCTTATTCCAGTCTTATTCCATTCCTTTCTCTTTTGGTTCAAAGTTTTTATCTTTTCATTCCTCCTGCCTGTCAGGAATGCCCAAAAGACAAGACGGGACCTCACTGAACTGTTCAGTAATCTCTCCTGTGCTAGTAGCTTTGCCAAAATGTTGCCAGAGGGGTATACTAAGTCAGTTTATTGGTGGAACTTGAAAGACAATAAAGAGCTCTCACTGATTTTTGCAAAGTCTTGTCTGAGATACTGAATTGATTACTTTTTTTTTGCCTTCTTTTTTTTCTCCAAGAGGCTGGAGGCTCAGCCACTTCAGCTTTCTTAGGGGCCCTTCTGAGTCATAAGAAGGTTTAATACTAATATGTAATAAAATAGATTTTTTTTTTTGAGTAAAAATTAGGTTTGAGTTTTTTGAGTAGAAAGTATTCTCTCTGGTTCTTGACACAAAACAAGTTTGTTTTTTTTTTCCTGTTTCTTACCTTTTACAAATTAAATTCACCTTCGTTTCAAAGCACTGCCACTAACTGAAACAATAACTTCTAAAAATATTAGTTCTTAAAAATATTTTTTTCCTATCCTGAGCTACCTGCTAGTCACACGTGAATATCGTCTCAATCTGAACATGCATTTTCCTTTAACTAGTTGTGTGAAAATGTAAGATTATTCAAATTAAATGGTCTCCTGCCCCTTTTTCCCCGTTCAGGAAGGTCTCAGTAAAGCTGAAGTGCAAATAAACCGTCTGTGTGAAGAGTGTTGCCAGGCTTTGCCTGTTAGTGTTTAACTGGTGGCATAAATTTAATTGTATTTATTTTCATGAAAGAATCACATTAAAAATACGGTATTTATTAAAATAATAGCCAATAAAATTGTTAATTGTGGGCTTATTAGATTTTCTTTGACTTCCTCAGATATAATCTCTGATTGTATTTTAATATCTTAGGGTATTTTTCTTCCACATTTCTGTCAAGAGCTGCACATTGTTCAACATTAGCTTTAGACCAACTAGTGGAAAACTTTCATGTTTTAAAAAAAATTACTCCTAGTTTTGTTCTTAGCCATGAATACAGCTAGCTAAGATATGGTGGTTGGAGGGAGAGGAGGAGTAATTACATAGTAGCCAACTACCAAGCAGTAGAAACACCAACAAAAAAACCCCTCAAACTATAAAACTGAAAGGCTCTTTCAGACCACTTACCTTGTGTCACCTGAGAGTCCGAAGTAATTTAGTCCTTACCAATGCATTAAAAAAAAAAAAAAAGAGCAGAGAGTATCAAGTTCTGGCACAGAAAAGTTAATAATTAATATAATTCAAAAAATTATGATAAATTATTAATAAGAAAATCATGGTCATCGATACAGATGTCAATACCGGAATGAATGGAAACTTATGTCTTCGAAGCATTTTTCTTATAAGAAATTGCCTTGCAAAATGAAACTATTAGGATTTAAAGTTTACTCTCAAGTTTTACAGAGTGTAAAGCAGTTTGGTTTTGTTTTTTGTTTTGTTTTTTTTTTTTAATTTGCTATGGTAATTTAGTGGGGATTGAAATAATAAGGGTCTCAAGCCCACATTTAACGAGGGTCATTTTACCCTGTTCAAAGCGCTGTCTTGCTGCCTTGAGGCCAGTGCATCGTGCCGGGAACGTGGTGTCACTTTCACAATTTGAAGAAATTAATTTTGACACCTTGGCAAATGGTGCGAGGGGAAACCATTGGTGTGTCCTGCTGAGGCTGCACCTGGGCCTGGGGCGGTGTTGCGGCAAGAGGCTCTTATTTTACATGCAGCCAAGAAAGTTGCCAGAAATGTAGTGTTTTGGGATTCACAGAGGACATTTTTGAGCACAGCCTTCTGCTGTCGGTGAACAGTGTCTTTATTTGGCTCTTTTGATCTTAACATTTTGAATCTCTTCAGTAAAGAGAAGAAAAAAAAACAACCCCTGAGTTAAAATATAGGAAAATAAAGAAGGGAATGAGGCAGGAGGAAGCCTGCTTGCCTTGTCAGATGCCTTTGGTACTGTAGAAGTAAATGCTGTAGGACTGCTGAGATATACATTAACTACATAGCAATGATTGCTGGTGCAGAAGCTGCTAAGCAAACAATTCTGTAGATTCTGGACCTGCGTCTCTTCCCATGCGCAAAAAAGCAAGGAAATAATTCCCTAGGTAATTTAAACTGGAGAAACTTAGTTATTAAAGCTGAGGATCAGTTTAGTGGAGTTATTCCCCTGCAAGAGGGCAGCCAGAATCACAGAAACTTCAGAGTTGGAAGGGACCTCTAGAGATCATCTAGTCCAACTCCCCTGCTAGAGCAGGGTTGCCTAGAGCACAGTACTCAGGGCTGCATCCAGGCGGGTCTTGAAAGTCTCCAGAGTAGGGGACTCCACAACCTCCCTGGGCAGCCTGTTCCAGTGCTCTGTCACCCTCACTGTAAAGAAGTTTTTCCGTGTATTTGAATGGAACTTCCTGTGTTCCACCTTGTGCCCGTTGCCCCTCGTCCTGTCACTGGGAACCAATGAAAAGAGTCTGGCACCATCCTCTGTCAACCCACCCTTTAGATACTTGTATGCCAGGTCTTGCCTGTTTTTAATAAGCGGTGGTTGAAGCTGATCAATTGTTAGCAAATTTGAATGTCAGCAGATTTTCTTCCTTTTACCCTCTTGGTGGAAGATGGTCACTGTCGAGTTTGCGGGTGCACATAGAGTCCAGGCCTGTGCTATAGAGAGGGTGCCACAGGTCAGGAGAAGCAAAGCTACCCCTTGCACATTGTATCCTGGGGGAAAATACATAAAACCTTGCCCTGCAGAAGTCCATGTTGAACCAGCCAGATGCTTGTGAAGCAGTATTGCCTGTGCTTCTGCCTGTCTCTGTGGCACCACCTAGGAGCTGGGTGGAGGGAAGTTTGCATCCAGGAGAGAAGGACTTCTGCCAGCTGAGGCAGCTTTAACCTCTCCTGGTAATGTATTGCCAAGCACGATCCATTTTGTGGACTATGCAGGTTCCACAGCTTTGCTCCAGGAAAATTGCAGCAGTTTTGCCCAGTCACACCTCTACACCCTCGTCCCAGCTAGTCCAAGCACAGGGTCAATTTAGTCCAAAAAATTGCCGAAGGCTGCTCTATGCCTACTGCACTGAGGGTAAAGAAGAAATATTTTCTACTAGTTTGGAGCAAGAAACTCTTTATTTGAATAATAAGAAGTATATCCGTATTTTTTAAATACGTGAAACTACATTTGTTGTGTGTCGTTCACTGCATTATTTCTTCCTTGAAATTTCAAGGGGTCTTTTGTCGTCTTACCTCCTGCAAAGGAGTCAGAGTTCGCAGGCCTGGCAAAGGATGAGCTGGAACATTGTCCTTGCCTGCTGGAGACAGAGAAGAGGTAGTCTCATTCCTGAAATTTTAGCTAACATATGTTAGATTCTTCTTAATGGCACCTGATTAAATTAATTCTTTAGATGGACTTAAAATGACATTTCTGCATCAGTCAGAATGATTAGCCAGAATGTGTCACAATCATTGCTGATTTGTTCAACAAATAGTGCCATTGGATTTTTGACCACAATAAAAAGAAATTCAATATAACGGAAATGAGGTAGCTTCAAAGGATTTTTTTCCCTTTTTTTTTAAAAAAAATCAAAATACATATATATATAAAATACATATAGGTATTTCATAGCACTGTTTATAGTTAATACTGTGCTACAAAGTAGCCATGACAAGTTTCTAGCTGAAATGTGGTCTCTGTTGCTTACTTCAACATTCAAAATGCTAGAAATGAGAGTGTCCATTCTTTCAGGCACCAGAAAGGGTTATTTACATAAGGCTGGATAGGACCTTACAAGATTGTCACATGATATATGAATACTTATACTGTGGATATACAGTTGCTGGGATGTGCGGGGTAAGCCGTAGCAAAATGTGGGGCTTGAATCTCTTGGAAATGCCGCATGGCTGGAGTTTGCAGAGATTTGCTGTCTCATCAAAATGGACTTGCAGAGGAAAATACACCTAGCAGGATTTTTAAAGTCAGAAGAGCTTGGTGTCAGGCTGAATTGAAAACAAGATTCATGCAGCTGGATTAGAATCCATGCAAAGAAGGTGTCTCCTTTCCAAAAGGAGGGACTGATGGCATGTTTGTAGTTGGCTTTAGCACCCCCGAACACATGCTTCTCATTGCCTGACAACTGGATTGCACAGCATAGCTGGGTGAGCTGGTATTTACTATGTTAAAGTCACGCCACCTTGGGAAAACAGGCGGTGTTGCTGTCAGGTGTTGCGCCTGGTTCGTGGGTGCCCTGCCAGAAATCATCGGGAGAGATGTGGGCACAGGGTAGGTGCAGAATCCTAATGGGATGCTTTCCTCCCTTGATTGATTACTTGGAGTAGGAATGGATGAATCGGTTGTGCAGACAGTTAAATTCTCATCAGTAGTCTTCAGAGTGAACAACTCGGAGGTGAACTTTGCAGCACTGTGCAGACAGCACAGCACAGCACTGAGCCCCTCTTGCTGTATATGGAGTATGTGGGCAGAGACTGGAGGGGGTACGAATCTGTGTAGCTCCACTGGCAGGAAAAACAGCAAGCCAAAAGATACACAGCAATCTATGTGTACTCCTGTTGGTGTAGGAACATCTGGAATAGTTCACTTTATATTAGGTGATGAATTGCCACTAAAAGAGCATGAGGGTTTTTTTTCCCTCCCCTAGCTGTGGGTTGGACTTAAAAGGAGTTGTAAACACAAACGTGATCTTCGGCCAAAGGGTGCTCTTAACTCCATCCTCAATTACAGCAGGATACAGTGGAATATAGCAGAAAAAGTCCACAGTAAGTATTAATTGTAACAATTCTTAATATAAGAAAGATTATTTTTACAGTGAGGACAATCACTGGAACAACATCCCCAGGGATGTCGTGGAGTCCCCATCGCTAGAGGTTTTCAAGATGTGACTGGACAGGATGCCAGATAATCTCATCTAGGCTCCTTTTCCCGTGAAAGATTGGACCAGGTGATCTTCCGAGGTCCTTCTGACCTGGGCTGTTCTATGATGCTGTGGTTAATGCTTTTGTATTTCCTTAGCACTGCTTGGCTTAGGGTCGCAGTTCACTTTCAAAGACTCGGGTCTTGGAAGAGCCTGAAGGCAGTCGTGCCTTATCTCCATGTTGCAGATTGATCAAAGTCAGAACAGGATTCAGTGGAGGATGAGGGATTTAACTCAGGCCATGTGTATCAAAACTTCTCTTGAGCTGCTTGAAGATCCTTGCCAATTATTGCAGTCTTCATCAGGGGTGGTTTGAACTGGCCTCACTTCTTACGTGGCTGTCATGAGGTTAGACTAGATCTTCTGTGTAGACAAAACCCTGCTTACTGGTAAATCAGAACAACATAGATAGGGAGTAGAAAAAGAATAAAACGCCAATCTAAAAATTTTTCCCTGTACAACTAACAAATACTTTTAAAAAAAAAAAACTTGACTGTTTAATTCTAAGCATTACCGTGTTGTCTTTTATATTCACAGGCATATTTTGAAAACGATAATTCTGGGCCAGATGCTCTCCTTGTTTATCTGTGGGACTGCTGTTACGAGCCAGTACCTAGCAGAACAGTACCAAGTGAATACTCCCATGTTTCAAAGTTTTATCAACTATTCTTTGCTGCTTCTAGTTTATACAACAATGCTGGCATTTAGGACTGGTATGTGAAATATGGGATGGGAGATTCTGGTTCATCTCTTTATTTTTCTTTCTTCTTCTACATTTTCCTTTCAGATTTTGAAACTAAAGAACTTAATACTTGTCCTATTTTTTTTAAAGTTCCTGCTGAAATTCCTGCCTTGTAATAACACATGGAAATGAATTTCACAGATTAAATGTGCATTTAGTTTGATTTAATTTCATTTCATATCTGTTTAAAATTATATGCTCTTTGTTTTCAAGTCCTATATTATTTTAGGGAAAATCGGCTTTGTTATAACAAGCTTCTTTACCAGAGGCTATTTAATATTCCTCCTATTCTTATTAAATTAGCCTTTAAATAGCTCCAGTCTTGTGGTTTTTTTACCTCATGTGGAAGAATTTCTGTGCATTTCACCGTTTGCATTGTCTCCTCCCAGGCTGCATATGGCTGTTATTGTATCTTTCTCAAGCAGGGCCAACCAAAATCGAACATCTCAGTATTATTTATGCTTCTAAAAAGCAAGATTCCTGTGCAACATTTGGTTGGAGAAAAACACATATTGATTGCTGCTTTCTTCTAAACAGGCAGTGACAGTCTTTGGCAAATTTTGAAGCAGCGGTGGTGGAAGTACATTTTTTTGGGACTGGCTGATGTTGAAGCCAATTACATGATTGTAAAAGCCTACCAATACACCACCCTCACAAGTGTGCAGGTAAGGACCGATCTCTCTTTTTGAACTGTTGCTGTTATTACAGTTTTGGACTCGTTTCTGAAATGAGCTTCATGGGACAGACATGGAAGCTATTTAAGCCTGAAAAAGCTTTCCAATATCTGTTTTCTCTCTGCAGTACAGAGAAGAGTATCCTGCATCATGAATAACATTTCCAGGAAGCAGAGAAAATTGGCTGGTATTACCCAGTGCCAGCTCTTGAATTGAACTCCAATTATTTTGATAGAAAGCACTTCTGAGAGTTTGCTGACAGCCACTCCGGTTTTTCTCCTGACAGAAATTTAAGATTTAGGGCCAGATAACAGTCACTCAGTGCAGGTTCCTGTAGATCTCTTGCCTAGTCCTAGAAGCTGCGAGAGGCATTGTGAGACATAACATGAGGACGTATTGATAGTTGGCTGGTATTGCAGCGAGGAGTCAAGCCTGTGGCTTTTCGATGTGACACTTCAGTTGGGGCCCCTCTCTGGAAGAGATGGAAGGGAGGTCAGTGTGCCAGGCTCCTCAAGTGACAGTAAACGTCCTCTGCATCGCCAGGGCTTGGTGCTCGTCGCTGCACTGGGATAAATCTTGTGTTCTGAAATCGCTCTTTGAGCAGGAGGGCTAAGGCTGGGGTTTCTTTGTCACCCTACATGGACATAAACTGCTGGAAGATTTAGTGCCTTCTCCTGCCTCCAACTGCTCGCTCCTGAACTTGCACGGCCAAATCCCTTGAGCAACCTGGCTCAGGGCACTGAGCAAAGTCAGAGTAAACCCTGTCTTTTGTTGGACTATTAGTGAGCTGTGTCAGGCCCCCACGTTAGCTCCCTGTAGGGCTCCACAGCTGCTGCTGCTGGAACAAGCGAAGGGACAGTGCAGAAGCAAGGAGGGAGTGTGTCAAGGGCTGTGCCAGCCTATGCCTGCTCTTACCGATGGTGGGTCTGTGGCTGGGGTCATGGTCCCACTTATCTGAATAAAAAAAAATAAAAATGTACCATACAGAATTGGTTGTTAGTTGGAAAGGAGTGTTGAGGTGTCAGTGTTTTACAAAGTCAGAGTAACCAGGGTTAATATTTAAAAGAATTACCTGCAGAGCAATAAAATCCTATGGTCTGGGCTGTCTTTAGAGAACTGCAGTAACTTTTCCTTGCACTAGTCAAAGACCAGTAACATGTGCCTGATGGATTATTATTGTCACATTTCCACTTCATACTTACATGTTGTGACTCACTAAGCCTTTAATTTCCTTACAAATAATGCCTAAGAAATCAAAGCTTTAAGAATAACACATTTCAGTCTCAAGATCAAGTTAGGCTGATAATTGAGACACTGTTTGATCATATGCTGAAAACGCCAGGACTTTGATCCAAGTTCTCAGAAGCAGTAAAACTATTCCCATGATTTCTTTCATAGAAGTGAAGAAATAATAGATAAAGTTGTCCTGTCCAGTTGCCAAACTCAAGCATTTGCTGAACCTTCTTCCCATGTGGTAACCTTCAGACTGGCGCTTAAGTGTCAGTTCAGTAATTACGAATTTGTTGAAACTGCCTATTGCAGTTTCTCGCATGTTGTCTGAAGTCCCCAGTTTCTCACCACTGTCAGAAATGAGATACAGGACAAAAAAACCCCTGTGATTTGCTCTGGGCATTTGCAATCTGTCAGTAGCAAGCAGTTCTGCAGCTACATCAGAACCTGTGGTTCAGAGGACCCAGCATGGTGGCCTGTCTGCAGTACTGGCTGTGAGTGGATGGCCAGGGAGCAATGCAGGAGTACACGGCACCTTCCCCAGTACAGGGCAATTGCTGTTCAAATGCTGTCTGGCTGGAGCTTCAGCTCAACCCTATGAAACTGATCTTCAAAGACAAGTTTTCTCAGCTCAGCAAGGAACTTCCATGTATTTTCTCACACAAGCACACAAAAGCAAAACTGATTTTCCTTTAGTTATCAAATCCTAGCATTGCACGGAAGGGTTGGGAGATTTTTAAGATAACATGGAGATAATGGCTCTCATTTCTCTGTAAATAAAGACATTGGTCCACAACGGTGATTCTTTCTGTTCGGCTGTGGCTTCAGCAGTGCCAGTGAGATTTCTCACTGCCAGCGTCCTTCTGTCTTGTGGCAGGACTTAACTGTGCTGTTGTTTGACCACATATTTCATAGTGAAAAACCAAGCAGCGTAGCTGTGGTTTCATGGTGTTAACGTATTATTGGGCTCAATTAGCATTTGCTCTGTAGATAATTCAGGTGGAAGCATTTTATGTGCAGCGATTCACAGAATATGAGCTGATGGAAAAGTGTTAACCTCAATGGGAGAAAATGCAGGATGAGCCCCTGGGGCTCAGCTGGAGGCTGCCCGAAGGGAGCTCACAAAGCTGTCTGGAGCTGGCAATTATAAGCAAACCAATGACCTCTGACAGTCTATGATAATTTATTAACCATGTATTAAAATATCTTTTAATAATTTACCCACTCTACCTTTAAAACTTCCTATGAACAGTGTGGCCAAAGCTAGGCTTGAGTCAAAACATTTGTAAATCAAATCATCAGGTTATCTGTTTTATCCCTTGTAAAAGTGCGGGCTAGAATTGAATAAGATGGGAGTTTGCTGACACTCTACTGGCAGTAGTAATCAGTACCGCAGTACTGCGGTAAATGTCATAAAACCTGAATAAAAACCCTATTCTTTTAAATGGTTCCATTGACACAATTCATTGTGATGTTGCATCTGCTTTGCACCTCTTTGATCTTCATCCTGTACAGAAGAGAGCATTTTCCACCAAAGAGCTCTGTAACTTAGTAGATGAAGGAAAGGCAAGATCCGGTAGTTGGAAATCAGATTTCTGCTGTCTGTAATTGAGGGTAATTGTCCCCTGGAATAGATTACCAGGACGTGTTCTTCGTCATTTGGTGCCTGTATGTCTTGGCTACAAGTCCTTTAACCAGGATGCTGTAGCTCTACAGCATGTAACTGGTCTGGATGCAGCAATTCCCCATCCGGTGTCACTGAACGAGCTTCTGGCTCATTATATACTACTACCTTACATCCTAAATGAGATTTTTTTTTTAACTTTTTTTTTTTTCTTTCTGTTTGGGTTGAAAAACTGCTTAGAGGTTGGAAAGCTACGTTGTAACATCTCAATTAATGGGCAACTGAAATCTTACTTACTAGTAAGAGATGTCTACTTCCAGCGGGGTAAAAAACGTGCTTTCTAACGTTTGTAATATTTCTTGTTGTTTGGTACTATCAAGACAGTCAAATTTGGAGGAAATGTTAGAAGGTTTTTCTTGAGTCTAGGCTAAAGGTAAGATAGAGGAAGACGACCTGTGACCAGATAAAACCTAACAGCATGATATTTTTCAGTAGAGCAAAGTTGTATTGAAATATGTGGTATCACATATTAGGACTTTGGTGGTTGTTGTGTCTCATAATACACTTTACAAACAGACTTTTCAAACTGCGTGAGCCGGAGGCAGCCCAAGGAGCGAAGAGAAATAGATGGAAGGGTTAGAGGCACTGTTAGGATTTAACCTGTAACAACTCCCCTTAATGCTATATGCTTGTAAGACTTTAATATGTGTAGTTATGAACAAGTAAAATCAGACATATCATGAAAGTCTTGCAAGTTTGATAAAAACCCTTGGGGACAATGGCTGAACTTAACACGCCAGCACAGAAGACAACTGCGGTGGTGCACTTAGGCAGGCAGAGGTTGGTAATGAACATTAAGGACTAAGGGCTCTTGTCTTGATTGTAATGATTATGCCCCAGTCCTATTGACCTGGACTTAATACTTCATAGCGACTTCAAGAAGCCAAGTTTTAAGGGCTGACATTTGAAAGTAATTTGTGAGCAGTCTTTGGTAGGCTGACAATATGTTCTGCTGTAGACTGTTCCCTTATATGTTCCCTCATGGCACTCTACTGAGGCAGGTCAGAAAATACGCCTTTTTTTTCCTCCAGACAAATTCAGAAACAGAGTCTATTTAGTCAAATTAAATATGAAACCAATTATGATTAGCTCAATGTTCTTGGTATTATTTCGTTATTCTAGAACATTATGCCCATCTTATACCGCAGTGTATTTTTCTGTATTAAGTACACAGCTAACTCTTGGTATTTTCTGTAATAATGGAGAATGGGTAGAAACTGGGTGGGTCTAACAGCAAGGCAAAGATGCGTGGGATTTTAGGAACACAGAGAGAGGGGATAATGGAGAAAGGAAAGAGAAGTCAGTGTCACTGCTTGTCATGGAGTGCAGACATCCTTGAAACTTAGCTATTAAGTCTGCAAACTTAAGGGCTGTACCTGCAAACACACCTGAAGTGCTTTGAAACTCCAGCTGCCATGTGTGTCTCCTGTGGGGCGTGGGTGAATTAGAGCGGGTTACCTGCTTCTGGCTAATTGAGGGTCAGCTCTAACAGAGTAATGAAGCGCATTGGTGGCTTGTATATGCTTTTGTGGGAAGCTGAAAGATTGGGAAGGTGACTTTAGGAAAGCTGTTCTTCCCTTTCTATATTCCTTCTACCAATTTTGCACATGGCTCCCAGCACACGTATCATTTTTTTTTTTTTTTCTGTAGGATCCAGTTGGGGGAAAAAAAATTCAAACCCAGAACTGCCGGGTGAGATTCTTGTTGTAGTCGCTTCAATGTAAAATCAGATCACTTGTATCCTTCAATAGTTCCAGATTTTTGCTTTGTGTACATGAAGCCCTAAATTCTAATTACAGATTTGAGGAGTGAAAAGGCGAGCTAGACAAAACTCCTGGGGAGCAAAGGAAATGTCAGTGAACCCCCTCCTTGTGTTGGTGCCATGGGGAGCAACGTGGTTTCAGAGGAACATCCTAGGATTTGTTTGTGAAGCTGCAAAGATTGATTAGATCCATCATTAGAAGAGTTTCTATATAGGTGCCTTCCTCCCTCCCAGGAGACAGTGGACCCCCCACCTCAGCTCCTCCTTCACTTGCAAGATGCTTTTCATGGGAAAATGTGGGTCTCACCCCTCTTTTAAACAAATCCACTGGGGTTGTTTTGTGGCTTTCATTAACATCTGGTATCAACGGAAAGTATAATTATTTGCTTTCAGGATAGTGCAATTCAGATGTGGGATGGGTTTCTAATTCAAACCATTTTTCTGCACACACAGCTGCTGGATTGTTTCGGGATTCCTGTGCTGATGGCTTTGTCGTGGTTCATTCTCCGTGCAAGATACAGGCTGATCCATTTTCTTGCCGTTGCCGTCTGTTTGCTGGGTGTAGGAACAATGGTGGGTGCAGACATTTTGGCAGGGAGACAGGACAGTGAAGGTAAGGATTCCTCTATCGCGGGGTGGGGGGGGTGGGGAGCAGAGAGATGGTTCCAGTGGTGGGGCTAACTTGCAAAGGAGAAAGAGGAGCAAATGCAGGGGGAGCGGATATAGTTTTATTTTAAGAGAAAACAGAAGAAGACATGCTGCTGTTTGTATTTCTTGTCCAAGAAGAGAGTGACTGAGGAGATACTGATTTTATAGGGAGCTGAGAAATTTTTTTGCCTGTAGATTTGGATTATTTCTTCCATTTTAAAAGAGAAACACTTGTATTAAGCTTAAATTTGGCTGCTGTTCATCAGACCTCATGAAAGGCCTCATTGGTGAAAACTTGTTCACTTTTGTCTAATAACAGATGCTGCCTCTCCCTGCAAACCTTGTCTCTCCTACACGGTGTCAGCCCGCTGGCAGCCAGACTTCTCTGATTTGCATTTTTCTATGAGCATGAAAAGCAAATCACAAGTTACTTAAGAGCAGGCTGACTTCTCTGACTTATCTATGGCAGACCCAACAGAAATGGTCCACATATCCCTGAGGCCCATAGGCCACAGCCTGGAAAGGGGCTTATGATGGGAGAGCAAGAGGAGACGTGGGCCAGGATGTTGGGGTTCCTGGGACCTCCGGGAGGGAGCCTGGGCTCTGTGGACCAGGATCCAGCTGGGTGCAGATGAGGGCAGGTCCTGTCTTCTTGATGACAGATGCTTAAATCAACCCATACTGTAGCAATCTTATTTTGAATAAGAATTTTGAATTTTCAGAGCCAGTGTGTGTGAGGCAAGGTAAATTTCAGGGCATTGCCTTCATCAGGCAGCATAGAGATAAGCCTGTTTGGCGTTATTTTGGGGCCTTACTGGTAAGACACCAAGGCAAACTGAGGTTTAGCGTTTTTTAATGCTATATGGTACAAGGATCTTCAGCCCTAAGGGAGAAAAATCTTCTTTCCCTGAGACTTTATAACAGTTGTGCTTTGTTTGCTGACCTGTGTATCCTTACTACTGCTTACCCGCATATTTCAGACAGATTTTCTTAGTGATTGCCAGCTGGCTCAGGGAAGGCAATTTTAAATCAATTCAAGGTTTAAACAACAGTGATCCTCTTGCTATTTAGCTGATGCATAATGGCATTTACTTGATGAGTGACTGTATCACGGGGAGTCCCATTTGCACAGTATAAATAAATGGCAGCAGGACACGCGATACCACCCATCTGCAGTGCCCACTTCAGACCTGTCGTAAACTTGAAGCTGAGTCCCAGGTCCCGCTGAAACCAATAGGCTGATTTTATCAAGATTTGAATCAGGCCTTATGGCAAAAGCAGGGGCGATATTCAGAAAGGCGGAGAGCATCTCTAACTGGGAATTTTCTTACGTCCCTACAGTGCCTAAGGTCAGCAGAAGTAGAATTGGACCAGGCTGTACAGCAGTGGCTTGGTCAGGTCGAGATTTCAATGCTGGGTTTAGCTCATTCCAGACAATGCTGGGTGAGGTGAGCCGGTAGCAGAGTCCGTGCTCCGCCACTCATCTGCACACACAAGAGATGTTTCCTTTCCCCTTACCCTGGAAGGCACTAAGAAACTAGAGATGTTAGAGAGAAATTTGCTTGTCTTTTTAAGGAAAGTTAAAAAGTGTTTGTAGCATTACCCTTATTGTGGATTAATATTTCTGTACAGGTAGTGACGTGGTGATTGGAGATGTCTTAGTGCTTCTTGGTGCTTCTTTGTATGCCATTTCTAATGTGAGTGAGGAATACATTGTGAAAAATCTGAGCAGAGTGGAGTTTCTAGGAATGGTGGGCTTGTTTGGGACTATTATCAGCGGTCTACAGCTGTAAGGATCTAATATTTATTTTAAAACTAATTAAGAATATTCTACAGATGATTGCTTGTCTACCATGAAATGATGTTGTTGTTATTAAATTAATTCTTTGTTATGTCTGCATTTGGCTTACATGGGAGTCCTTCCACTTGAATTTTATTTTTATTGCTGATTAGCATTCATTCTATATCCTTTTTATTTGCACTATTCTTACTACCGGAATTCTAAAGCTGAAATCCTGCCATTGAACTCATACGATACTTGGCTGTATTTTTGATTTTGTAGATCTTCATGAGGACAGTCAGTGTGCTGAGGACTGTTCACAGGAATGTATTTCTTAATGGATTTTCTCTGTGGAAAAGTTTAGGAGATAATTGTTAGCAGGAAGTCTTCCATATTAAACATCAGTTTAAAATGAAGCCATATATACTCTTATGAATAACCACGTTAGAGTAACAGACCACATGCACTTAAATCTATCTAACGAATTTTATGTTCCTCATTTCTCATCATTATAGTTAATAATTTCTTCAAATGGTCTGTCAAATAAAGCTGAATCTCTGAAGGATGAAAAAGCCTGGGAAGAAGGCATAAGGATTAAATAAAAGTGCTCTTGACTTTCAGGCACTTTAAGTCTTTTTTCATGCTTGTTAGATGTTGGAGTTAGTGTCATTCAATAAAATTTCAAACAAAAAATTAAGGGATTATAAATCAAAATGTTTCTTATATTCTGTAATTAAATTCTCTAGTTGAATACGCTATGCTTTTTTTTTCTTTTTTTTTCTTTTTACCATATTATATCTTTTCTCTAACTCTAGAGCCATTGTGGAACTTAGGGAGATAATGAGAATTCAATGGAACTGGAAAATTGGTATGTGTATGACAAAATGATGTGCCTTTTTACAGAACACTGGGAAATGATAATCACTTAGACTTCAAATTCTGGGAATTTAATATTCTTTCTCTGGATATTAAGCAGCATTCATGTTGTCACAGATTTACTTTCTGCAAACTTTGCAGCTCAGCAAAGAGATAAGGTTTGCAGGATTGAACATTAAAACCTTTCAGCTCAGGTTTTGCATTTTTCATACAGCATGAAACAGTGTTTCAAAATAAATTGCAAAAAGTGAAAATTAAACCAGTTTAATCAGAGACACTTTTGATGTTGGAACATTACAAGAACATTTTTCTGTTGTCCTTCCTAAATGAAATACTGGGAAAATTGATTTTGTGACACATTTTGGTCTCAGCAGAACTGTGTGTTATTAACAAACGTGTCTCTAAATTTCGTAACTCAGCTCTTACGTTAACTAGGAAAGAATGCAAACTTTCTTGTATAGATACAATAATTTTTGCAATACAGGGTCGTCTTGAAAAAGAAGTATTTTTGCCATGTTTTTCTTAAATAGACATTCCCATATCGTTTAGGAGACCTTATCCTAAAAGGTAAAAATGCATAGTTTTAAAGCATCTGAAGAATATCAGTGTTCTTCAAAATCAATATTCCGTGCCTTAGGAGTAAATTGTCATCTTGTTTTACAGCATTGCTGTTCACAGTCTTTGCCCTGTGTATGTTTGGGCTGTATAGCTTCATGCCGGTAGTGATTAAAGTTACCAGCGCAACCTCGGTCAACCTGGGTATTCTGACTGCGGATCTCTACAGCCTGTTCTTTGGGCTTTTCCTTTTTTTCTATAAGGTAAGTAGTACCTTCATTCTTTTACTATAGTTTCTGTTAACTTTTTATTCCAAAATTGTAAATAAAGCATAATGTTCTTAAAAGCCCCTGAACAATCATTTGCACTTGCACATTTCCGCATCTTGTGTCGTTCATGGTTGGTAGATGTCAATCAGTAGGACTCATACTCAGTTAATTACATAGCATCGCACCATTAGGTGGATAGTGATTTTCAAACAGTTTCATGCTTGATGGAATACCTTAATGTTAAGGGACAGTAAATAATTTCCCAAGGTGTTCAAATCTTAGAGTCCTTGCCATAATCCCTGTGTGGGAACGGCATGTTAGGTTTTGTTCATCTCGCCAAGTGTCCAAAGAGAAGGTTTGAATCTCCCTGTCCTCCAGAGACTTTGGATGTCTGAGAGGAGCAGTTTGGCTTGATTTCCATAAATTAACATTTTCTTTTAGAAATTTAAGCTGTTCGTTACAAACATCTTGGGAGACGAATCAAGCACTCTCAGTACTACTGCTGAGGAGAGACTGAAGGAACGGAAAAAAAATGCAGATAATTACATTATTCTATACGGCCTCCAAAAGGCAGTTACTTTTATTGCTGTCTGAAATAGTTTTGGTAGTGTCTGTTCCACCTAAATGGCAGTGCTAAAAAGATTTCATTCCACCCTGCACTTTTCATCCAGAATCATTTGTGGGAACCTAGCTCGTTACAGCAATTGGAGTAATTGAGTCAGTCACTCGGTGACTGGAAGGGCTTAGTGAGAAGCTTGTGAACTTTGCTTAAGAACTTAATTTGTATTATTCCATGTGGTTGCCTTCTCTTCAGCATTACGGAGAGCCAGCAGCTTTTAGGTCAGATTCGTTTCTGAAAATGACGGCTAATTTATTTTACAGCATGGAGGTCTGTTAACGGTAGGGTCTGACTACAGCTAGATTTGCCTTTTGAAGAGTCTTTTAGCTCCGCTTTCCACCCTGTTTTGGATTCCAAAATTTGCTCTAAGTGACAAAGCATCCATTAAAAATGAATGTAGGAAGCGAACCATACTTACATTCTAACAATTAAAAAAAAATCCTTTCTGAGTCACTTTCAAATATGTATTTTGACACCCAGATAGCTTAACTGAAGAAGTGATTGTAAATTTATATTCATAATAGTAAAGAGGAAGAAGTATGCAAGAGCTTTTACTTTCACTCTTCAGGATTTTTAGCTTATTTTGGGGAGAAGTTTTTCTGGGAGCAGATCATTCCATAATTACTAACTGTGGGGTATTCTGGTAGGAAAAATGAATTAGAGAAGACTTTGGGGTTGTATTATGAGAGAATTTCAGATATTTATTAAAGTAGGAACTTGGATCTGTGGTTAGAAATGGTGAAGTAGCAAAAAGGGGAGCAATAATAATGCCGCATCTTTAGTAATCAGAGGATCTGAGATAGCTTAGGAACCAAGAGCTGAGGGAGCCTGTTTTTGACATGGCTTTTAACATAACACTTAGCAGTAGGAAATCTTATTGCTAAGTTAACCATATAGTTTCTTTACCACAAAGAAACCAGGCAGGACATTTCCTGGATTAAAAAGCACCCTGGACACAGGAATCTACAAACGAAAATGCGAGGATCCGCTCTGTGTTCCCCATTAGCAGCTGATATTTCACAGCAAGCCCCTGAAGGCTGGGCCGTGCTGCAGAGCTCTGAATTGCTGTGGTCTGAGCCTGCTCTGAAGCAGAAGCCGCACAAACATCCAGTGGCTACAGTGGAGACGGGGCCCAGGAATTTATGAGGTTTTTGACTTGAGCACAGCGTTTTGCTAATGCACTCAACTGTTCAGCCTCAACCGAGTCTGTTTAAGGTGAAATGTGACTTTTATGTACTTGTTTTTTTTTTTCTTTTTACTCTGTAGTGAATCTTTGCTGTGCTTCCTCCTAATGAGCTCATTACAGAGATACCTGTAATCCCTCAAGAGATATTAAAGAAGGTCTCCAAATGCTTCTGTTGTATAAACTCCTATGGAAGGGAGTAGACTGCAAATACAGACACTAGATGGAGTTACAGTCCTCCAGTAACATTTCAAGTAGTCTTTAGGCCTGATAGTGAGTATGGGAATACAAGCTGCACAGGTATGACTGAACTCAGTGTCTGAAACAATGAAGTTGCTGCAATATTTGAAACAAAAAAAAAAAAAGAAAAAAACCCAGGAAAAAGACCACTGAGCCCTCCCCAAAAATGAAGGAAAGAAGGAAATAAAAAAGGCACGTAGGCCTGTTGGAGCAGCATGGTTGAGGTTCACCAGTGTCGATAGCTGCACACACATAGTCAGGCCTTGAATCACAGCTGCACTGCAACAGCTCTGGCACCCTGGCTTGGTGAGTGTGTGTCCATTCGAGGAGGAATTAGTCCTGAGCAGGATCAGAGCCACTTACTGCCTTGTACACACTTTGAGAGGGGGTCTGAAAGTTATGGTGGCCACCCAGTCTTGCCTGCCAGCCAGGTGTCCTTGCATGCAGGCACGTGCTCATTCATGGCCATAGGTTGCACTCTGGAGAAGTTGTGCAGGTGCCTTGATACAGACCCAAGCTCTGCTCGTTTGACAGGAATGGGCCTGTCATGGTAGGGCCATGGATGCGGCTGCTGCCTCCATCAGGACATCTTCAGAGCTTGGTGCTTCCTCCTGTGCAGCATGAATGCTTGAGTCCAAAAAGGTGAGGAGAGGGCACGTATCACAAGGCCACTGTGTTTCTGTCTGCTTTTCCTTTTGCATGGTGCTGTCCAAGGGTTTCTGAGCCAAGCGACTACCAGCTAGGAATTTCAATGCCTTGATTGTAGATGCCTCAATCTTTTTTGGATCAGAGTCCACTGTGCAGGTCCTACCATTCATTTCATCCAGCTCTGCTGCTTCATAAAATAGAACGCATTTTTCAAGCATGTCTAAGGAAGCTAAGGAGGTTAGGGAATATTGGCAGTGGGATGCAGGATGTGTTGCGTCCTTCATCCTACTGTTATTCACTGTGGTTTGGCAAAGGCAATATGGAGAACTTCAGCAAATCTGAAAAAGTGTTCCTGGCTGTGGCTAACGTGAACACTTTGTATTATTTAATCTGGTATTATGAAGTAAGCATTTATTTTTCTGTCAGGGTGGATGAATCTTGGCAATGTTGGACTTTTAATAGGCAAGTGAAGGATAGTGAATGAAATGGCTGATGTACCTCGGCAGTTCATACTCTTGCCTCACGCCACTCTTACCAGAGCACAAATGCCAATCTTGTAAAAGGAGCCCCAGTCTCCCTCTCTTCAAGGACTTGCTGGGTGTAGAGAGCAAACCAGTTTTCGTCCAGTAGTAACATTTATTGAGCCCTGCAGATGGTGGTTAAGAGCCGAGCAGAGGACCAGCTGCTCTGGTGACTTGCAGTAGGATGGAGAGATTCATCTCTTGCCAGGACCAGAAATATTTGGCTGTGCTGAAACAAAATTCTCTTAGGGGTAAACAGCTATCCTTCAGTGTCACTATATTTACAGCCATTTGTTCTCTCTGTTAAGGTTCTTGTATGTAGACCTAAGGAAACTCCCTGTCCAACAGTGTTGAGGATGAGATGCAGAGAAAACCAGCCAGCACCTTGAGTCTATCTGTGAATCATCATAGAATCATAGAATGTGTTGGGTTGGAAGGGACCTTTAAAGGTCATCTAGTCCAACCCCCCTGCAGTAAGCAGGGACATCTTTAACTAGATTAGATTGCTCAGAGCCTCATCAAGCCTGGCCTTGAATGTCTCTAGGGATGGGGCCTCCACCACCTCTCTGGGCAACCTGTTCCAGTGTCTCACCGCCCTCATTGTAAAGAACTTCTTCCTAATGTCTAATCTAAACCTACCCTGCTGGAGTTTAAAACCATTGCCCCTCGTCCTATCGCTCCATGCCCTTGCAAACAGCCCCTCCCCAGCTTTCTCGTAGGCCCCTTCAGGTACTGGAAGACTGCTATAGATATATATAGATATAGATACATACTTTGGCAGTTAAAAAAACCCCAAACTTTCTCTATAATTCTGCGTTAAAATGTTTCGGTTTTTAAAAAGTTGTACTTGAAGTTTATTGCGGGTTTTCATAGCTGAAATCCCACACACGGCCCCCCGGCTCTCAGTGGCGGTGGCAGGCGCCCCTCACCGCGGCAGCGGGCGCCCCCTCGCGCCAAAACCAGCCCCTCCCCAGCTTTCTTATAGGCCCCCTTCAGGTATTGGAGCTGTTGAATTTTGATTCTCAGACCTGAATACAGATTGTGGTGATAATCCTCATTAAAATAATTTTTAAAAGGAAGGATAACTTTCTTAAAACAAGGTAGTATTGACATGTTTTTACATCAGACAATACTTACGCGTTTCTTTCTTTCCTCTGACAGTTTTCAGGTCTTTATATCGTGTCCTTCGTTATCATCATGGTGGGCTTCATCTTGTATTGCTCCACTCCGACTCGGACAGCAGAACCCACCGCCTTGCCACAGCCCGGCAGCACCGGCTTGGACAATGCTGCACTAAAGCTTGAGGAGAATGACAGTGAAACTCCGGCCATAACTGTGCAGTTCACAAGAGGAGAAACTGTGGTGGTCAGCACTGATTAAAGAAATGGCAGCATTTCAAAACAGAGCTTTTTTTTTTTTTTTTTAAACTGATAAATTTCCCTCAAATCTTAATCTGGAGAATTGCTCTACTGCCAAGGCCTATGTCATGCTGCGCTGGTTTTAATGCACTGGATAGACTTTTAAGGCCAGATCCTCAATCAGTGAAACTGTATTGATTTACCCTTGCAGAAAATCTGGCCCTTTTAAGAAGAGAGAGTAGAATTTATGTGGAGTCTCTGGGAAGTGAGAGACTGTTACTTTTAAATGCTTAATTAATTTAACAGCAAATGCTTGGGGGAAAAACTAAGCCAAAGCATGTTCTCAGGTCGCTAACTGGGGCAAATATGTTTTATATGGCATTAGGGACCCAAATCTGCAAGATGCTATCTGAGGGCTTCATGGTTCCCACACCTCAGTGCCAGGTACCCTCAAATCTTGCAAAAGCCACTTGGCTTCTCACAGGATCTAGTTCTGCAAACCTTATTGCATACATACACCTTCCACATGCTGATGGACTTCACTCCTCTGCTGGAGGAGTTGCTTCTTACATTCCACCCAAATGTTTGTCTCTTCATATTGCTGCGCTCCCTGTCACAGCTGGGGCTGCTACAAATATGTTATTTTGAATTTTGCTAGTAAGGGAAGTCTGAATCTGTGTTTTCTTAATACCTTCCTTTTTATCTCTGTGGCTTGTTGTTTGGTGCATTCCCACTAGGTGGAGGTTGGTTTTTTTCTGGATGAGACAGCAAAAGGGCTTAAACTGAAGTTCACTTCTCTGTGAATTTCTCCCTGAAATGGGACACATTTCTGCAGAATGATTTCAACAAAATTGTCATTTCTTAAAAAAATTGAAGTATCTTAGCCAATCCTCATTGCAACAATAATGTCCATAATCTCCCAAAGGTTAAGTGCTTGCAGTAGATTCATTGGCAGTTTTTCTCCCCCTCTTCATATTTACAGGAAATGATTAAAAAGTATGAGTCTGCAGTTTTAACATCGGTAAAACCATATGGGGATTTTAATTTTTTTTTTATTTTTTTGTACAAGCCTTCATAGCTCAGGTGTATAAATTAACAAAAGAATAAAGTTTTCAGCAGCTGAAGAGTTGGCTCTTGGTTTATTTTTTTAAGCTAGAATTTCTTTATTGCTCAAAATTGTATTAATTGATTTTACTGACCAAATGATTCTCTTCATGACTGAGCTTTGCTGTAAGAAGTACAAGAGCATGTGAGAAGTAGAAACCACATTTGCCCATTTGGGATGTTTTCAACCCAACTTGCGGGTCTTTTTCTCATTGCTGAGTTGTGGTGGGGTTGCTTCACTTATTTCAAATGAGCAATTAATTAAATGGTAGAGCATGTATTGGAAAACACCAGGAGAACTTACAAGCTTTTCTGTACCAAAAAATAAAAGTGCAGCTGGTTCAAATGTTGATCTACAATATTGCTTTGATTGGGCAATAATCTTGCTAAATTAGATAACCACTAGCCGTTGCCTATTTGTCTGGGGCAGAAAATGCTATGGCTGTCCAGACTTGAGGAATGGCAGTTATTCCACCTTATGAATCTGAATTAAATTAAGGATTAGATCTTGATTGAGTGTTAAGTGTATCCTTGGCAATGTCTTCGAGACTTTGTAGATATATTTTTTAAGGGTTGCATTTTTGAGGGAATGTGAAAGGAAATGGATCATCCCTTGGATCTTCTTGTAGGTGATTATTGCACGAACAGTTCACTGAAGGTTTTGTGCTGCTTAAACCCATCAGCATCAACAGGGTGTGTGTGAAGAATATTAACTCTTCATTGCAGCAGAATCAAGGGGGAAACACCTACGTTTGGTTATTGAAGTCTGGATGCCATCAAGTTTGTAGTGCAAACACAAAGTTTTAATTAAGTGGTTATCCCATACTGTCACTGTGACAGGACAAAGATCATGCTTGTGGCAGTGTAGTATGTTATATTTCTAAATATGGTATTATTTGCAGACTTGTATTAATTTTAATTTTAATTTGGATATTCAGTTCCCTCCCGCATAGAATTCTCCCTTTATGGGGGATTTTATTTTATTCTCTATAATTGGTGGTATGATCAGTTGTAACATAATGTAGGTTTCATCTGAAAGTACATAGAGGCGTGTGTTGACTCAGACTTTGGCTGGTCTTCAAAACAGAACCATCTTGTTGTGTGGTGTGAGTACACAGGCTGTAGCTAATCTTCTCAATATATAGACCACTGAAATAAAAATTGTGTAAAAAACATGTGAGGTTACAAGCACAGCCCATTAACTATGGATTTGCTCTTCCAAGGCTTTTAAAATATAACTATAATAGTAGATTGTAATCTGATTCAAACAAATTGGGCCGGACAGGATGTCTGCTGAGCCGCAAGGAGAGGGAAGCAGTGCGGGACAGGATGCCGGCTCCAGTTCTCCATCGCTTACACTCGGACAGCTTAATGAATTGACTGGCTTGTATTCTGAACCGAAAACTTTAGAACTCTGTTTCACAGATACAAGCTGTGATTTAACGTCATACAAAAGATTTTTGTGCCATGTTGTCAGTAGCTAATGTTAAGATATGTATTAATGTCACAAAGAAGGTTTGGAAGGTCTTTCAAGCTTTCAGCAAGGACAAGGTCAATGTTTTTTGTCAATCCTTCTGTCAATGACCCCATGCCCTTGCCATCCCCATGGTGCAAGGCTCTTGTTTCCTTGTGACCCTGCTGGATGAAGGGGACACTTCTGGCACACTACGGGTTGCGCATGCCCGGTGTCCTGCCCTTGCTCCCCCTAAACTCCTATGCCTGTCCCTGTGGAGCAGCTACCTGGCCAAAAAAGAGGCAAAGCTGACTTGCAGCAGGGCTTTGCATCACAAAGCGACACTGCGGTGCGGTCCAGGCTCTGAGCAGAAGAGGTACTTGAAGCCTGGCCTTGCAAAGTCCTAAGCTGGTGCTGGTCCCCCAAACCTGCTCTGCGTGGGATGGGGGCCAGACACACCACCCCTGCTCGCTGTCTGTCCTGCGGATTGGATAGAAGTAGGTGCAGATTCTTTAAGAAAGATGCATCGCTTCAGAGCACAAGTGACACATGTATTGCTCCCGGGGAAACAAATGTTCCGTTAATGAATCGCATATGCCGGATCACCTGGTACCTCTGAGGGAAGGTGCATGGATGAGTCTTTAACATGTATCTTTCTAACATTGGAATAAGCTGGAGAAAAAAATCCAGCTGTCACTCTCATTAAATCCAAGTATCCAAATAAAAATGTGTGACATCCAGCCTCCCTCCAAGGTTTGGTTACAAGACATCAAAAATTATCTGGCACGAGAATGTCATGGTGTGTTACAAAAAGAAAAAATTAGTGCGGCAGTAATTGACTGGTGACATTATCTGTGCTAGAGTTTGAGGGAGAGGGTGAGCTTTTGGACATCAGCTATTTTAAGATTTTTGACCTTTCCTAAGTCACACATGCTCAGTTCTATATGATGCGATGTCTGGGACAAGCATATCAGTTCCTGTCAGCCCCATTCACTCACATTTCGTGTATTGTGGCATATTTCATTGCATTATACATATCTGTCTTGTAAATATCTATTTCAATCAATTTAGGAAGTTTGACAGAGAGAAGCTGCACAAGCTACATGATCAATCACGAACAATTTTGAGCAAGTAGGCAGAAATTCCTAAAAATGCAAAGTCAAGGATCCTGGGGCTGTTTTAGTCTCTCACCAAAATATGGCCTGTAAAATCTCTTGGCAATTTAAGTGTTAGACCTGATGAGAATCTGATGAGGTGTGATGCCATAGCATTAATTTTCAACTTAGGGCTACACCTAAACCTACATTCATCAGGCAAACAGCATGCAAGGAGTTGGGAGTCTCATCCTCCTGAGCTCTCTCTGCAGTCCTTGGAGGGAGCAATTTGGCTCTGCCTTGGAGATGCCAATATTGCTTCATTGAGATTTCTTGTTTTGGGTGCCTAGATTTAGGTGGAACCAAGCCAGGTCTAGAGACCCCAACCAAGCTCAACACCCCATTCTTATGGGCAGTAGTGTCTGTAGGAAAGGGCTATCCAAGCTGGAAGTTTTACAATTTATGCAAGAGATGAGAGAGGCACGGAGATTTGCTTAGCAGCTATGGGAAGCCCAGGGCAGGTTCAACAAAATTTGTGTGTGGTGTGCATCCTTCACTCTTCTCCAGATAAAATTTAATTTTTCTCTCACATAAGAACATTCAAGACTGCAAATTATAGATTTTATAGAAAAGAACCAGAAGGAAAAACCTGATTTCTTGTAAAACACAGGTCAACATATTTCATCCAATTGTTCAGAATCAAACGTGTAGGTTTTAGTTAAGTTGCAGCACCTTTTTAAAATCTTGATATTAAATTCCCAAAGCAATATCAACTTAATCTCTTCTGGAAGTAGGATAATTGATTTTTTTCATGATCTGGCTCTTGGACGTATAAAGAGGGAAGAGAGAAAGTTACAGTTCTCAGAGCTCTCTGAGCATACGCAGCCTCCAAGAGCAGGTTCCCATGCCCTTCAAGACTGAAGTATTTTTGTTAAGCTACTGGGAACGGTTGTGATATTTTCATCTTAAATCTATAGCCTGGGGTCAGTATCACCAAACTCGAACCCATGACATCACCCTATTCAAAATAAACTTTATTTCACCAGCTTATCTCCAGCCAGTCTCCCTCGCTCTCAATGCCATGAGCGGGGCTTGCGCAGCAAGGCAGAAAGATCACTGGGACTAGAGCTGCAAGGTGCATTTTGTCCTCATAAATCACAGTGTCAGAGTGGCCAGAGTACTCCAAAAGAGCAGAGTATACATATGGAAACTATGTTATAGAAAACTTCCGAAGAAGGCATTAAAGAAGATAGCTAAAAAAAATTATGGAGGCATATTACTATTATTACTATTGCACAAAATGAAGTTTTCATGTTTATTTAAGATTGGTAAGATGTTTTTATAGAAATAGCAAAGTTTATTATGTACTGATGGCTGGACACAGTGCAATAACTCCAGAAGTACAGGTCACTGAAAGTTTATGTAAACAGCAGCTAGTGACAGCTGTTTCAATTCTTTAGGGATAGTCTTGATGCTACAGCAGTCCAGGGCGGTGTTGCTGCCTTTCAGCACCATCTATTGACACTGTACCTAATTATTTTAATTAGGAACAGCACTCTGATAAGCAAAAGTGCACGTTCCAAAACACAGCAATGTAACTCAGTAAATGCATGACCAAGGGGGTGGTTGGAAAGAGGGTAAATGTGGGAGGAAGACGGCTGCACAGGAGTATGGCTGCTTGCCAGTAGTCCAGAAAAGATTGGTTTTGCTTTAACTGATTATTATTATTCTTCAATAAACCAGGTAAGTCATCCAAACACAGATCTTTGTAACAAAATGTGGAAGGTTTTAGGTTTTAGCCTCAAACTACTGAGCCACTAAAACACGCCCTCCTTGAAAAATTAACCAAAACCATGACAAAAATTTGAACTGACTGAAAAAGCTTGCTCAGGGTGGAAAGAGGCAACCGACCTCAAACAAGCCACCGCTTCATGTTCCGATCCTAATGTGTGTGTGTGTGTGTGCGCATGATATTTGTGCCCTGGAAAAATCACTGGGTACTTAAAACCCTGCACAAGTACAGGATACTGCTGGTGTTCTTGCTTTGCTGTACTGTTCACAGCACAGCTCCTTCAAATCAGCTGTGAGGAGACTGCTATGCTCCTTGAAGCTCAAAAATCTGTGTAGTTTGTCTCCCTCTGCCATTAGTGTAAGCGCCTGTTGGATTTCCCTGAAGAAATTACTTTCAGTTAATAAAGTTATATACATCGCATGTGTTAAAAAAAGAAATCCTGCTGAGTAATCCTATCTCTTGTAAGATCTGTAAATTAATTTGTTTCTTCAGAGGAAGAATGATTTATAATTCACAACAAAGCTAAAGTAGCATGACTAAATTAAGAGGAGCATTCAGGCAGCTGGAATGCAATTACAGCAGAAATGCGCACGCCGTGTTAATGCGGTATTAACGTTATGAATTTAGTGAAACAGGAACCAGCGTGCACGAAGATCGGGTTCCTTCCTTCCTACAGCGTTTGCCTAGTCGTGCTAACATGAGAAATGCCTGCATCAGCTAGATACAATCCGAGGACTACCTATGGGTTTCATGTGTGCAGACGTGAGATGCCATCTTATCTCTGCCTTGCACCAGCTCATGGATGGCAACACGTGCTGTGCTCTGTCAGAGGATTTTGCTCTTATTCTGGTTGTTTTCCTTAGTCTAAGGGAGGCTTTTGGCAGGGAGCAGGTGGCTGCTCTGTTTGCACAGGAGCACAGGGCCGGGCATCAGGCTCCTCTCACCCACCCCTGACCCTTGCAGCAGCTGCCATGGGGCTTCCCACAGGGCAGCAGGGAGGACCTGCTGGAGACCCCGCCTCGTCTGGGACGTGCAGTGTCTGGGGTGGTTTTCTCAGGCTCTTGGTTTCCAGCGGAGCATCGTCTGCCAAAGGTGGGTGTCCCTTGGTCTTTGCAAAGAGCATCCTCTGCGGCAATGGAGCTGTCGTGGGCCTTCCTGCAACATCAGCCTGTGTTCACGAGGATGGGTTGAAAGTACGGGCCCCCAAATCATCCCAACTAGAGTGAACCCTGGGTCCGGCCTCGCTTTCTGGGGCCCACTTTGAAATACACAGGTGATGAGTTTTTCTGGAAGGCATTTGCGGCAGGGGGTGAGGAACATGTGGCAGGATTTGGAGCCACCTCAGCCTTCCGTCCCGGTGGGGACCTCATACAGACGCAAGGTGCAGGTCTGGTATGTAAGGCTGACAGACTGCCTTCTCTCTGGGAGGCATTGGCTCAGGACACAAAACACTGTACAAGACACATTCTCCCAGAGCCGGGTGACTGGTACAACCTTATGGCTGTGTCCATACCAGTAAAGAAAGAGGCTGTTTTCTGGCCCTAAGCCAAGGGCACAGTGGCATCGATGGCGGTTGCAAGTTCAACCACAACCAAGGTCTTGCTTCTGCAAAGAGGAAGGCATTCCCAGCTTCACTGCAACTGGTAGGTAGAAGGCTCTAACAAACACCAGAAAAACATCTAGTTTAACATCTGCCTTGTATCTCCTTTTTTTTTTTTCTGTTTTGTTTGCTGTGAATATATTTCTCTGCTTTTCTTGCCCAAATAATGTAAAAACCAGCTTCCTTGGTGGGGTGGCCTAGCAGGAACAAGGGAGCAGGAACAAAAGGAACCCTCCACTGACGTGTGCTTCCTCACACACAGACTTGTAGTAACCATTTTCTTGAGAAACCATGAAACATCATGTAATTTGGCTGGTGCTCACACTCTGGTGTCCCGAAGCAGCGTGGAGGGGAGCTCAGCTCAAGCGGAGCCTTCCCAGGGCAGGGTGCTGCAGGGACCGCAGTACAGCCCTTGGCGTTCACCAAAGCCTCAGAAAAGCAACTCCTGGAACGAAAATTGCAGCAGCTGGAGAGGACACTGTGTTGGGTGAGCCCCTCGGCCATTTTGGCACAGCAGATGGTATCCACGGCCACACCACTGTGGGCTGGCCGTGCCTACAGCTGGAGGCTGCCTCCCCTTTGCACAGTGCTCATCCCTTCTCTTCCCTGTGGAAATCCCTGGTGAGCCTTAGATGTTGGTTATTATTTTAAGGTTTTCTTTAGTTGCAAAGAGTCTGAAAAGGTGTGAAGGGTGAGCCACAGTCTACCAGCAGAAAGGCTTTACCTCCTGAAGTCGAGGATGCTTCTCAGAGGCCCTGGCAGGTGGTGTGGGGTTCTGTTGGATAGGTGAAATCCCCCAGGAGGATGCAGGGAGGCTGCAGAGGCCAGCAGAAGTCCAGCCTGGTGCAGCCTTGTCCATGCTGCCCACCTGGAGTGGCCCTTGCCAGGAACCATGCACCAGTTTGCTTTCAGTGGAGGTTCATTGATTTACTCCCAAGAGACTATCTGGGAAGAAAATGATGTTTTAGTATCATGGATGATCAGGACAGCAGAATCCAGGACTCTAAAATATTCCAGACCCATTGACTGCCCCTGCACACATGTGGTGTGACACAGCTCATGTCCCTGCAGTTGCATGCCCTTCCTTAAAGCTGGAGCCTCCTGCATCTGCCTTCCACGACGAGCTGCTGGCCTGTGGTGGTCTTCCCTGAATTTGTCTGGGGTAGTCCAGCCAGCACAGGCCACGATTTGCCAGCCTTTATTTTCTTTTATGTGTTTCATCTAGTGAAAGCTGTGGCAGATGTTACCTGCACCATTGGATAGATCAGGAGATATCAATGGGGGAGGACCCAGCAATTCTTCCACGTCCGCAGGTCTGGATGGGCAACATGATCCTGCTGTGGCACCATTTCAGGAGATCGAACAGGGGTAAATGTATCAGGCCCACCTCACTCATGCTCCAGGTTCCTTTTATAATGTCCTTCGCTCCCATCTGCTGTGTGCTTTCTGCAACAAATCATTTGGGTGCCAGGAATCTGCGCATACTTCACCCAGGAACAAACAGTGACAAGCATTAGCGCAAACTTCATTAATGCCAGTGTGATGACAGTCTCTTAAATGTCAAGCCCATGAGCATGCCTGGCCACTGCTTTCTTTCAGCGACGTCTGTTTTTGTCAGAGGGCAGCCCATGAATTTACACTGCACATACTTTTCATCCCTTAATGCTGCTCTGCAAAGTCAGTATTGCCCCCTGCGATGGGCTGCAGTGTTTGGGATGAGGAAGAGACAAGTCACCCAGAGGAGTGAGCGAGGCACTTCAGACCATCCAGTGAGCTACTATCACTATTGCTAATAAAACACAAATCGTTGTATCAAACACCCAGCTGGGTGCCCTGTAGGTGTTTTCAAAAGCCCTTGCAATTGCGAGGTGACTGTTATCTCCCATCTACAGTGCCTTCACAGATGTTTTGATTGCATTCGAATGACTGCTGGGAAAAAAGATAATGCATCGAGGGAAGGGAATGATTTATCCAAGCATGAAAGATATTTCAAAAGACAAATGTCCCAACCCAGGCAGTTAACCTTAAGACTCCATCATGAGGATTATGGTCTACTGAGAGCTAGCAACTTTTTTTGAAAAGAAAAGGACCTTTCATTCTCAGTATTCAATGAGGAGAACTGAAGAACTGCTACCCTTTCTTTCTCTGAAAGAGTACAACTGTCTTCCAGTAGCATTACCAGGCTGCTGGCAGAAATCAGAGTCAGGTTTGTAACAAACTGCATTAAGTTTGTTTTAATGAAGACCTGTGTTTTGCTTTTTAATTTGATGGTGGTTTTCCACAGGGACTGTCTCAATTTGCCCCAAGTCATTTGACCGCCACTCAGTTAGCAGATGTGACGGATCAGAGAAATTTCATTAAAATGATCCACTATTCAGTTTTGGTTATAATTTGGGAATGCTGTGTGTTGAGTTACTCATTACTGGATCAACTGTTAGCCTCAAGGAAGAGCTCCTCTGAGGATTGTGCCCCACGTCCTCCAAAGCTGATGGATTCATGTCTCTGAGGTACCAACCACGTACCAAAACAAAGACTGATTGTGGTCTTGAAGGTCAGTGCAGTACAGGTGCTGCCTTGTGATAAAATCTTTCACAATTTTCCCTTAAAAAAGGGAAGAGAGGACAACAGCTGCCAACCTAATTTCTCCCAGTAAGGGATTGTCCTATGGATGTTTTTGCTGGATGGATTTTGGTCACATTCCTGGTTTGGTTGACTAATATCAGCTAAAATGAACTTGTAGGCATTGGTCTCCCCTTTCTGTGATCAACCATAGAAAGGTTAGTCCTGTCTGACTATGGACACATCCCTCTATGGTGGCTCCTGGCAGCATGGTTGGGTGGGATGCACTCCTGAGGGGTCCTATGGGCCCCAGGAACGAGGGTCATGGGCACAGTGGCTGTCCCCAGCCCCGCTACCCTCCCCCTCTGCTGCTGAACAGCAAGGATGCCGTGGTGGGATGGGGCAATTCGGAGTCACTCGAGCAAGAGCTCTGGCAGCCAGCCCTGGGGATGTGTCTGGCATAGGCAGACCTGCAGCTCACTGACATCCGAGACACGGGATGGTGACACCTCAGGCATGGTGCTGTTGAACACCTGACCATCGTGTTCCTGAGATGTAATCCTGCCTCCTGCAGGGATGCAAAGCTGACTAAACCCCCTCTTTGTTATGAAGGACACAGACTCCCGTGCGTGCCCCGATGCTTGCAATGAGAGCCCCACCACCAGCAAAGTGTCACAACTGTGTTTGCAGAAGCTGACACGGTTCCAGCTCTGCCTGGCCCGCGGCAGCCTTCGATCCAGCACAGCATCAAGATGCAAGAGTGTTGTGTCCTTCTGGGACTTCTTCCCATCCAATTAAGCTTCTGTGTGCTGTGATCTCTCTCTCAGTAGTAAGTTGATCCTGTGGCAGGGTATTCAGTCAGAAATTAATTAGTGGGAGCAAAATATTGCGAATACATATAGTGTTAAGTTTTTATTCTAATAACCTACTTAATAATTTCGCTTCTTCAAGCAAAGAGGGAAAGTAGTGTGAATTCCAGCGCTTTGATCAGGCGCTGACATTTTGGTGCTAAGATTCTAGACCAATAGTGTTATACAAAAGCAATTTTAAGGTACGTTGATAGTTTTGAAAGTGCCCTTTATGGAAGACGGACCAGGCACTCAGAAAAAGGTCTGTGCCCCAACACGACACCACTGAAGGGAGGCTCGTGGGTGATGTATGAGGAGGGGAGGAAGCTGTGCGCGTCCTTCTTTATACAGGTAAAGGGATTAAACTACGAAGCACTTAAACTGATTATTCTGCTTAGGCTCAGTCATGAGTAGAGGCTGCTGGGAATCTCAGCCTCAGGCAGGACCAGGATTCAGGGCAGGCTGCAGAAGAACACCCCCTCTGACACCACTGCTCCTTGCTCTGCTATTCCTGCCCGGCTGAGGCAGAACATGCCCCAGAAAAATGCATTTCTCTTCCAAGATCTAGCAGTATTTCAGTTTTATCTGCTTATTCTTCTCATTCACGTTCCCCCCAAATGTGTGTGTACTTTATCTACTTAGTACAGAACTTCACCATCTGCCAGTGACTTTCAATATTCTCCTTTTTTTGAAATGGCCTAATTGACTCGAGGTCATGTTGCAATGACAGGTCTGCAGGCAAACCTTGCTCTGGGTGTCTGACGAAGCCGCGAGAGTCAACAGAAGCAATTCCTTCTCGGTTTGCAACAGAGAGAACACATTCCTAGGAGGGAATAATGAATTTGACCATTTACACTGGTACTTACGTGAACCCATTTAACATAAACACCAGAGCAGGCGAGCTCCAGCATACCGATGCCCTGCAGCTGTGTGCAGCACTGGAATCTGTGCTCAGCAGATAATAACACTAACAATAGCTTCCTGCGTTCAATACCACAGATTAACCATGCTCTTCTGCAGATTTACCACAGTAACAGGAGGTGATTAAATTTTGGCATTTTGCAAATGGTTATTTTACTGTGTTGGCATAAAGACAAGGATGTGGGGGATGCCTTTCCACATCTGGGACTCTACTTATAAGGTAGCAGAAGACTTTTTGATTCTGTACTTCTTTTTCTCTGTTTCTTTTAATATAAATTTTCTTTTTTTAACGTGAAATCCCTAGTGTTCAGTGCAAGCCACTGGAACACTTGCGCTTACCAGGCCACCGTCATCAACAAACAGCACAGAAATATTAGTGATGGATCAGCTTGGAGCTCTTGGGAGCAGAGGGCATGTGGCTCACAACAGAAGTTGCTCATGGCCAAGTGGGATCATTCTTAGGAGAGTGAGCTTAAACAGATATTTAACTCATAAATTTGGCACCAGAGCTGTGGCATTTGTGCCCTCTGCTTGGCGGAGGGTCCAGACTTGAATACTCCAGATTCCTCACCAGCTGATTGGAAATCTTGAATCTCTCCGAACAGAAAAATAATTGGAAAAGCTTTGTCACATTTCTCCAAGTTTAAAAATGCAGTTCTAATTATCTTCAACATTGTGATTGGCTCCAGAAACTGGGATACTACTCATTTGTTAGATACCATCGGCCTTGATACCCATAAGCTCTTCCTAAATGGAGGGGAACTATAATAAGGAAAGTGATGTCCTACAGTCTGTTATCTGGTGGACTGGATTGCCTTGAATAACAACTTTTGGTATTAGGTAGTTTGGAAATAATGTCAATTATTGCTTCAGACCATCTCTATCTAGACTAGCATGTTTCTGGAAGTGGCCTTATGGAGTCAAACTTCTGTCATTTGTAAGTGGCTGGCATTAGTTGGTCAAACACCAAATAGATTTGTTTGCAGTGACTTTACTGTGCTCTGTTTTGATCTTTAGATCTCGCTCCTTAGGAGTGCTGCCTTGCAGACAGCACACTTCAGTTGAAAGTCCCTGTCTGGAGAAAGACTTTCAACTGCAAAGGTGTTAGACTATTTTCAAAGCTTTTTTTTCATCAGAGATAAGATCTATACTTGCCTACAGTCAACATCTTTGAAACACCATAAGCAAAACAGAAGCCATCAACAAACCGCATTAATATTTTAGAAAGCTATTTAATTATTTATGGTGAAGCTTCAGCATATTCTTGATATAAAACTTCAGTGTAAAGGAGTTGCCTTGAGATACGCTTCTCCTTGATCAGTGCTGTACCGCTGGGAACAGTTTATAGGGCTTTTATTTATCAGAGAACATCATTAACATTTAGTTAACTTAGAAGAAGTGTATTAAAGCCACGTTGCATGCTGGGGTTATGGTATGGTTCGGTTGCTGATTGGGTATGCAGGATTCAGCACAGGCTTATTGGGTTTCTGCCTGCAATACCGCCACAATGGCGGGGCATGAAGCACAGGTTACTTAGAAAGCATGGAAATAAGCTATTTTATTACAGCTTCTCAGATAACACAATGAAACTGCCGTGGTCCAAGCAGCTATGCTGGCAGCCGGGACCCCAGGAGCTGAGCCAGGAGACTCGGTCTGCCGCAGGACTGTTAGGTGGCTGGGGAAAGTAATTTGATCTTCCAAACTCAAGTTTCCCAGGTATTGGAGGAGGACAGGAAGACATCAGCTTCCTTTGTAAATGCTTCTGGAGTTAGAGATGAGAAGTAGCTTATGACTGGTCTGGTCCTCAACAATCTTAAAGGACTGTGAGTTAGAGATGTGCTAGGAATGTAGTTAATTCCTGAAAGCTACATTTATCTAGCTAGACAAGCATGACATTTCCTTCTTGATGTCCATTAAAGGGCCCTTTAATGTGCAACATTGATTTTATGCTATAGCACCAATGAATCTGGCATTATAATTTGCCCTAACAGAACAGGTGTCTGTGTGTCTCACCTCTGCACACCTGGCTTTCTTGGGCAAGCTATGTTGAGGACACAGACCTGAGACTGAGCTTCTTTCCTTGACTTGCCCCAGGTTTATGGTTGGCATGAGGGCCAATGAGGAATATGGGCTGAAATGGTAATACAGATTTGCAGGAGATAAAAGCAGGTTTCTCAGAAACACCTCTCTCACCGCCAGCCTCTGTCTTGGTACCGGGTCTGGATGCTTACCCTGCCTTCCCAGGTTAATTTTCCCCCTTCTGCAAAAGAATCTTAGCATTTCCTGCACTCATAGCATTGCATCCAAATGTGTAATTCCACAGAGTATCAACGAACTTTCCCAAGATCTCAGATTTATGAAGGCAAAAGATGTTAAATGCTCAGTGATGTATCAAAAGATCATTGCTAAACCTGGAAGTTGAAGATCGCCTTCCTGAGATCCAAGCTGGTGGCCTTTCACATGGCTTTGGGGTGTGCTCCATCTGCTGCAGACACATCCAGATGTGTCACCTCTTGGTGGAGCTTGGGTCACTACATGAAATGTTTTGTGGTCTTAGTCCTGTTGTTAGGGAAAACATGATAAACAGCAGAATAATTAGGCTCGAAAGGCAGATTCACAGCCGGATTTATTGCACATTTATTAGTACAGCCAGTGGATAGGAAAAAAAAAATTAGGAATAGAGAATGGTGTAGTCTTATACAGTAGCAGAACTACAGGGAGTGCATTTCACAGCTTCTGCTGGGAGTTCAGCTTTTCTTTGACTACTGCTAGCCTATACCTGCTGGGCATCACTTTTATCTTTGACTCAAAGGACACTTCTGAAGAAATTTCCTTCCCTGGCAATTTTAAAACTTGAAACTATCTCATAATCTAAGGCATTTCAAAGGGGAAAAAGAGACTCTGGACCCACTTGCAAGGATGTTATCACACTACCCTCGAAAAAGCACTGTTTTTCCCCCTGTATGTGAAACAAAAGAGCACTGAAGAAAAGAAGAAAAGAAACCCAGTGATTACCTGGGTGCCAAGTCAATGCACTTGGAAACGAAAACAGCGTTTGGAGACAGATTTATTTAAGCACTACACCTGTGATTTTTTTGGTAACCTTGGGAGGTTTTAGACCTATGAGTCCTGGAGATCTGAGATGAGGTAAAGGTCTTGCCTTTTGCAAAAATAAAGTTTCTTGCCCTTGTACTTGCAGAGGAAATATGATCAAAAGGAGTAATAACAGTTTAAATCAAGTGAGCTCCTTCGTTGCTGCTATTTAAAGAAAATTGTTTGTTTGGATTTGAGGGAATCTGACTCACGATATTTAAATATTTGAAGCTGGCAGTAATAACCCAACTCTTTGTTTCTCCACTTAAAACTCCCACAGGCAACACACAAGGAACTGAGCCTTCCCTATTTGTGCAAGAATTCACAGAAATGCCACACCTTTGCCCCTTGGTGTTTTGAAACCAGAACAAGAGGAAAAATAAAGCCAAGCTCCAAATCCAATTGTATGTTGATTTGACTGGCTTGGAGCCCTTCTCCAAGTAAACTCATGCAAAAGCAGAGAGATGGACTTGAGGATCTGAAGGCTTTATTCATATTTCAAATTGAGATCCAGCTCTTCTAGCAACAAATCTACTTTGTAGGTAGGAAAAGGGAAGTTTCTCACATTGTTTTCAGCCCAGGAGAGTAGAAGGAGAGACAATCACTTGTCATTTTGCAGATACCTCATTTTGGTGCTACCAGAAATGTGTACCATTGCAATTATTACTGCATAAAAAGTCACTAGAGTATCATATTGAGGCACGGCAAGATCCAAGCTTGTTGAGCAGGCTTTTGATTCTGATATGGAAAGCCTACATGGAGAATGTTCTTGCTATGGAAGTCTTTAGGTAGAGCACGTGAGCTCTTGGATGCTTTTGTCCTTTATGGCAAATTGACTACCACTGTTCCAGGCAAATAAGCTATCCAGAACAGCACTCTGTGTCATGACTGTATTCCCAAATAAAAATCGCCTTTCCCATACAGAGAAGTACAGGGAAGGTCAACTGCCTTTTTGTTCAATGTGCACATACACAGCAATTCTTCTGCATGTGTGAATTTGCTCCGGAGGCCCTTATCGTCTAGGGAACAAGTTTTCAGACCGGCACTGCTACTGTGAACCCAGTGGTTCACATGAACCCATGTCCACACACGTCCACTTCAATTCCTGGGGCGCTTACTTGTCATCTTGTTGTGAGAGAGAGCCTGGTTAAATTAAAAAAGAGAGCAAGAGCATTAGCACAAGCACACTTCAACACTTCTGCAAGAAACTGTTGCCTCTCTCAATGTCACGAAGCTCGGGCAGAGGGGTGGGGGGATGTCTGAGGCTCAGCTGAGCTGCTGCAGAACACGGTGCAGATTCTGAGGTTGTAAATGGGTGTTAATCGACACTGACAATTGCGTGCCTCCCTGCCTTTCCTCTAAACTGCAGAAGCAACAGCAATTAGTCTGATTAAGAACATGACTGTAGACCAGGCAATATGGGCTCTAATAAAGCAAGCATGCTTTTCCATTAAAACAATTTGCATAATGTAATTCTATGAAGCATTTTCTCCTTTTTTCAGTGTTGTTTTCATTCACTGAGGTCCATATTAATTGCTAATAAAAAACAGAGCAAAAGCTTTCATTTTAAGGGCTTTTTGAAGTAAGACGCTCAAAGCAAAGCACAATTTGGTGGCTTACATTCAGATACACGTCGGGGCAGATCTTCTTCATACCAAAGATGTTTGATAGCTAAGAGGACACGGTTGTTGCAGGGTGGACACAGGAGGTATGCAACCTGTGAGATATTCCTCTGCTAACCATGCTATTAAGTGCCTGTCTAAAGCTTAATGGCCAGGTTATCCATTTCCTTATCCTGAGTTGGCTCCGTTTTGTTCTGGGATGAAAGTAACTTCCAGCCAGGTCAAAACTGATGTGGCAGAAGTAGTAAAGATAATGGTTAATTCTTTGGTCCCACACACATTCTGCTCTGATGCCTTACCCAAGGCCTGGACGTGTGGCGGTTCTGTGTGCTTTGATTTAATGCATTCAAAACACCACCAAACAGAAGGACAATGAACAAATCCCTGGTGTTCTGGGTGTTGAGCAGTTGTATCAACATGCAGAAGCTTTTGGCCATGGCAGCTGCCTTCGCTTTTGGGGAACAAGGGAAGACTGATGCCCCCCTTGGTTAGACATAGCGGAAAACTACTGCATGTGGGCAAGGTGATGATGGTGGTGGGACACTGGAACAGGTTGTTGAGAGAAGTTGTGGATGCCCCCATCATTGGAAGTGTTCGAAGTCAGGCTGGACAAGGGTTTGAGCAACCTGATCTAGTAAAAGATGTCCCTGCCTGTGGTTGGGGGCTTGGACTAGGTCTTTGAAGGTCCCTTCCAACCCAAACCATTCTATGATTCTATGATTCTGATAAAGTGATGAGTTTGGACCCTGGGGTCCAAGACATTTCCTAATGCTCTGATGGAAAAACCTCAAGAGGAAAGAAAGGTGTGGTAGTTGCTGCATATTTGTGAGAGAAAGAGGGAAACCAACAAGGTTCAACTCTGTAGACAACTTGAGAGGTGCTTTCTGTGAAACCACAAGAAAAAACCCCAAAGCATGAAACTTTGGGTGGAAGGAGTCATGGCCAGAGACAATGTGTGTTGCCGGTGGCCTTTTACTACACTCAAGGGAAAAAAATGTTTTACTTACTCAATTTTTCTTCCTTGTAGAAACAGTTTGCAACTTTGTTCAATTCCTGGGGTCAAAAGAAGCAACCATCTAGCCAATTCATACGAGACGACAGTCAACAGCCCTGGTTTTCTTGTGTGTCACTGCGTCAGGATGGTGAATGCTCTGGTGCTGGGATGGAATGAAGCAGGTTGTCCTGAAGACGAGGACTGGGAAACGTTTTTGCCCCCAGTAACATCGTTAGTTTTCTTGTGTTTCCTCATGTATTTATTTGCATTAAATGCAAACAAAATCTATATGTTTAGCTACCTCTTGTGTTGTGTATAGATATAAGTTCTTTAAGGTAGGGATATTATTGTTATTTAACTGCTCAGTGCTTTCTGGTGGTGTTCTGATCTTTAGACACTACCATTGTAGTAATAAAATATTATGATGATAATAATGTCTTTGGGAAGGCACTTGCTGAAATTGATTTTTGGATGTTGTGAAGAACTTTCATTTACCAAATGGTTAAGACACTATAAATTAGAGGTAGTAATTAAAAATTTGAACTTATCTGCATGTACTTCTCAAGGAGATGAGAGGACTCTTGTTCATAAAATCTACAGTGCTCAGTCAGGAAGATGACAATCACATGTGATTCAAGTGATCTATGATATCTAAAAGCAGCAAATCATGAAGCCATGACAGTTAGTAACAGCAATCGGGTGACAAAGAATGATGGATCAAAACATGTTTCTGCAAAACATGTCCATTATGAGTGACAAGTATTAATAAATATCACTGTTTTCATGCAAATAAATACCACATTAATAAATATTATATTCTGCTGAGGAGCTCTTCATATTTTAAACAAAGTCTGTCTTTCTTGCCATTGTCTCAAAGGCTGAGAACATACAATAGATCTTAAATCATTTAAATTTCAGCCTCCCAGTCAGGATAAGTTTTTGGCCATGGCCTACCAGGGCATGTCCTTGGCCACCCATTGTCTTCCCAAACAACAGCAGAAGCAAGAAGAAAAAGGTGGTGGAGCCCCATGCTCAAGCTCCTGCCCTCAGGAGATGTCTGCATGGGGTTAGTTAAATCCTATCCTCAGTCTCCTAAGGTTTGGGAAATGAAGAGGTTGGCTCTAACTTTCCCTTAGACACTTAGTGTAAACCGTTGCACGGCTGGGTAGTGGTTTGTGTGGCCGGCAGAGAAAGGGCTTGGTGTGCACCTCAGGAGCTGCAGGGGAGAAGATGCCTCAGGGCCATACTCCATGACGAAAAGCTGGTCAACGGTGATCAAAACAAGATTTGACTAGCTGGGGGCCCAGGCTTTCCCCAGTGAAAGTCCTGCTTGGTCCTGTGCTTGAAAGCGGAAAATTAATATCTCACAGCAAACTGGAAGGTGAACCTGTGGGAAGCAGTGATGCCAGAGCCGGGGAGTGAGACAGCCCCAGTGCAGAGCCAACGGGGGAAGAGGCCCTGCCTGGGCTGGGCAGGGAGGATAGCTCTCCTCTCCCACGCAGGGCTGTCCAGGAGATGACAGTCACTTTTCCTTCGCTCAGCTTGGCCCTCACCTGTCACCACAGCACTGGGATCTGTGGGCTCTGGTCTAATGCACCACGAGGCATTTTTCTCAGGCTGGGAGCAGGGTATCCATTCAGTGAAGACCCCCATGGGGACTCCTCTACGATTTCCCTTGCACTACTCTCCAGCGCTCCCTGGGGAAAAAGATCTTTTGGGTCTTCAACAGCAGCACTGAGGCACGCGTTTTCTCCTTGAGACTTGTCATCTGCTCCCAGAGGGGAGGAATGTGCAACATAATTAGCACTCAGCATCCAAGAAGCACCAAAGGGCAACCCTTGGTGGTGGCTCTGGCTCTGGGTGGGACACTGTGGCTCTCTGGGGGAGCCCTGCACGCAACTGGGGAGCTGCTGCCCGCTAATTGCTGCAGCTCTTGTGCCTGGCCTTGCCCTCGCTGGGGCTTGTAGCTTAGCACTTGCCCGCAGGCTGTCTGCACCTTCCAAACCCTGGTGATAAATCCTCTGGGGGATTAGTCTCCAGCAGCCCTGGCTGCTGCCATTCCTGCTCCGCTCCCTGAGGTGCCTGTGGGGTCCGCGGTGCCGTGGGGAGGGAACGCTGGGGCCGGGCGACTCGACGAGAGTCCAACCAGCCACACAGCCCGGAATGGCTGCAGCCATGGCACAAGCCAGGGCAGCGCCGCAGCCTGCCTGGCGTGGCAGGGCACAGAGCCAGGGCCATGCCGGCCACTGCTTTTTGGCCACGTTTACATCCCCTGGGAAATGCATCGAGGGAGTTGCACCAACTTCACCACCCTTCGAAGGAGAAGGAGCTGAGGTTCCTCCTTTGCTTTCTTTAAAATAAGAATTCAAGCCTTATTCTATTGCCTTGTCTGCCGCCCCTGCAACTCCCTATACTTGCTATCAGATATTTTTCAGTCTCATTTTTTGTAAGACACAGGTGTTTCTTAGGGAGAGAAATCTGATAGCTCTTACCTAGAAGGTGCTGTATAATCCCAAAAGTAGGAAAAAATTAAAGTTAGAAATAAAAGGGAAAAAAATCAAAGATATGTAGTTGTTACCAGAAACCCTCGAGTCTACTTGATCTCTGGAAAAAATACGTTAGAAGGAAGAGAAAAACCCAGAAAAGGATAACGGAAAGACAGGTGTAAAATTAGGGCCTGATGCAGCCTGCAGTGAACGAACGAGAGCCAGATCCCGAGCACCACGAAATGCTGGGCTGAGAGCTGCTGAGCAGTGCTGCAGGGAGAGGGTGGGCGGCTTTTTCCAAGGCTGTTTTTAGGTCACAATTACTTTGAAATTAGTATTTTTTTCCCCCATCAATAAATGAAACCTAAAAAAGGCAAAAGGCATCTTGTAGATCTCCTTAAGTGGAAAACACCCTTTAAAGTATGCCTGATAGTGATCTCAGAAACAGCTGCCAGTCCTGGCAGGCAGCAGCAGCCCAAACACGCTATTCTTAGACCAAGAAAACGTAAGTAGGTCGAGTTACAATTGGTTCTTGTAAACACCATCCCCACTATAATCAGAAATCGATACGAAGTCAGAAATTTGTAGTACGCTGAATCAGAAAGATAAAGTGGACGGGGTTGATTTAGTCACCAAATACCTGTTCTTTTGGTTCATCTCCGTTTTTACAAATGCGTTTTGCCCCCTATGCTGTCAGTGGTCAGAGACTTCTCTCTGGTGGGGGAGGTACCATGACCTTCCTGAAGGCCTGGCAGAAATAAGACGGCGGTTTAGGGATGCCTTTTTATTTACGCGTCCCGAGGTAAAGCTAAATAGTTAATGAGACTAAAAAGGAAGTTGCAATTTGATAAGTGCTTAGTGCTTGCTAATAAAACACACTGTACATGTGAGTGGGGTGACTCCAGTAACAGTGCCACCGTCTTGTTTCCCAGAGCTGAGATGGATGCGCAGGTTGTGCCAGTCCACCCGGGTGCCTGACTCCTGGAGAGGTAGTTCTTCAGCTCATGCCCGTCCCTGGCCAGCACCGGCCACCCGCGGGCCCTGGAAGCAGGTCAGAGTGGCCACCTCCAGGCCACATTGGCTGAACATGAATTTCAGGTCACATCTTCACTGGCTGCACCAAGGGCTTCCCAGGGAGTGGGGCATCACCGGCAACCGGAGGTGCAGGAGGAGGCAGCCCTTGGACTGGGGTTTCCCCAAGATGCCCTAGAGGAATTATCGTTCCTACTCTCCTCTGAACTCCTGTGAGAGTTTTGGAGCTACTCATGTCGGATTGACACCACACAAGCCGCAGTGGGCTGCTTTTGTAGTGCTGCTGGCTGGAAAGGAGGTATGAGGAGCAGCAGAGGTGGATGGGTCTGGGCAGCCGAGGTGGCCCTGCAGGACACTGCCTCACTGAGAGTGCAAAGCTTCTGTCTCCTCCCGAGGGTGGTTGTGCCTCCACCAGTGTCTGTGGTGCTGCAGGACACCTCAGCGGGGTCCCGGCTTCCCCAAAGCCACTGCTCTCTCCTCTGTCTGCACTCTTACCTCTCCCCCTTCCTGGGACGGAAACATTTCGACATGGAGGAAGTTCATCTATAGTCTAAAAAGGTTTGGGGTAAAATATGGGTAGTAAATCCAGTGCAGATTTTAAACCTACATTTATTTTTTTTAAGTGCCTGATACTATTCCATATTTTATCTGCTTTTTTGGGCTGGCATTATAAATTTGTTTCTACTCTATTCCACACGTGTATTACATTACAGCTCAGGGACCTCCTCCACATCCAGTTGAGCACTGCCTAATTTTAGCTCGAGCTGGCCTTTTAAATCGGCACAGCATCTTTTCCAAACAATGTTCCTCTCTGTCTTCTTCATTACAAAGTCAGATGTGCGACAGTTGTTTACGGGCACCTTGATGGAGGAACCAAGACCAAAACATCTTTAGCAGATTTGAGCTCATTCTGATCATGAGAAAAAGGTCTGCACTTGATTGCAGAGGGTGGGAAGGAAAGAGTACACCAAAAGCAGATTTCCAAATAAGCCTAGTAGGCGGGGCAACATGAGGAGACTAATTCGTGAGCTCTCAGCACGAAAGACTGAGGTTTCTCTGAGCTTGAAATGAAAGAGGGTTGTCTTAATTATGAGTCTGAGCCCTTTCCTTGAAACTGTGACCGAGTCAGTGGACTGATTTAGTTCCTTACCCTTGTTAAAACAGATTAAAACATTCTGACATGATTGGGATCCCATTATCAGTCAAAAGCCAGGTCAAATCTTTAAGAACTTGGGTTTTTAATTGGGATAGATTTGCCAAGTCTTGTGATTTATAATGATTTTCACAGTATCTTTGAATTCCTTCTTGCAGCTCCAGCACGTGGAAGCATCTTAGCAAACAAGAACAATCCACTTTAACTGAAAAGCAAACGTGCATCTACTGTAGTTAGAAGAGCTTGAAAATAGGACTCCTGATGTGCAAAACCATCACCAGGCAAATGATCTCTTGCCCCAGCAATTTGCGTTTCACCTTTCAAGCAAATGTTCTGCTTTCCAGGCCCTAAATCAAAGGGCAGCAATCATATCACCGTTAAGTTCACAAGTAGCCATTGGCTATACTGCAGCTTTTAATGTGGGGCTAAAATTGTACTTATATATAGCTGACACAAGATACACTCTCAGCTTGGGTAGGTCCTGCCTAGGTAACTGAATATATCTTTCATTATATCATCTAGGCTAATAGAGACCACTGATGGGAGTGTTTAGAAGACTGGCAAATCATAGCAACTTTAAACTCTAAAACTAAATTGTCTGCTAAATTCATTCATTAGCAACACACTTGCTAATGGGTAATTCTTACACAATGTTGAGCATTGTCACTACATAGAGAAAGCCCTTAGTCCCTAACAGTCATACTCTAAATTAGCTGTTAGCTACCTCCACACCTCTGGGAGCAGGGTCCTTGCTAAATTCAGTGGTGGCACTGGTGGCTTATTTGCCTGAAGTGTAATGAGAAATGACTACAGCATTTCCCTGAGAAATGAGAGACCTGGATACAGTTTCCTCAGCCTAGGGAAGACCAGGCTTGCATCTCCCAGCACTGCTTGTGGGGGACATTTTTCACCCAGCACTGTAAAAAAAGCCATTTGAGGCTTATAGGAGAACAGGGACTAGGGGGAGGTCAGGACAGTAAACGAGTAATGAACTGTACCTATCCTGGCTTGGCTAAATATCTGACAGAGCGTGGGACCAGACTGCTGGGACACAGGGTCATGCTCTGTCTCTTTGGCTCTGGGGACCATGCTGCATGGTATCACTCTGCTATACGCAGGGCGAGGGTTACGTACTCGTCATTACCATTTCACGTAGTGCCTACACATGCGGCTTCCAGCTAATGAAATGGGAAGAGCTTTTAAAATGTTCAAACTAGTTACACTTTAGCTGTATTTGCAGCTCCTTGATATTTCTTCGACTACAGAGAGCCCTTCTATTTGGTCAGTGGAAAAATTTCAGATGGTTAGAATAAGACTAGATCCATCTTTTCATTAAGAAAGTCACTATTTGAATATAACATGTCCGCACAACAGTTTGCCTGTGGCCTGATTCAGCAAAGCTCCTCAAGTGCATTCAACTCTAAGTGAGAAGAGCTCTTCTGAAATCAGCAGCTGACTCACATACAGCTGAACGTGCACTTAAACACTTGATGGGATGCTGCAGCCTGGCTCCTTGCCTCTGGGTAGCTCGGCACCCAACCAAGCCGGGGGCACAGGGAATGGCCACCCTTCAGAGTTGTACATTCCTTTTATTGTATTTTTTGTCACTAGGCAGAAAAGCGGTTGGGATCTAAAAGCCACTGGCACTGGTGAGCTTCCCTTCTCTTCTCCCGGCTCCTCCAACTTCAAATAGGTGTGCAGCTCTCAGAAAACACTCAAATGAAAGTCTGCTCCCTTGGGGCATTTAAATGCAACCATTAGTGTCTGCTTGGCTGCAAGCATCCAGCAAGCTGCACATCCACGTTCCTTCCACTGAATAATTAAGGCACTTTTAAAACGTTTTAAGACACTTTTGCTTCTATGTGAAGAGATAATTTTTCAGTCCCAGACCACTTACAGGGTTATTTTTCTGTTGTTTAGTCCAGTTTCATCAGCTGTGTCCATTTTGGGGTTGCCTCTTGGTAGCCAGACAAGGGCTTTCTTCACCTGAACGTGACAGCAGATTATTTAACCAGTCCCCTTAGTGAAGAGTCAGCTAATCCTCTTAATCCATGTTCTCTTGCTTTCCTTGCCTGGAAGAATAAGGGGACCAAACCTTAGCTGAAACATTACACTGCAGGATTCCCAATGCAGAAATAATTCATCCAAACAAGTCCTTCTGCGATCAGATAATGCCCAGCTGGTCCTTAATGAGATTTTGAAGCAAGAGCTGACAGTTGTCCGGCAGCGGGGATGGATGCACATGCCGGGGATGGCTACGGAGGGAACTTCAGAGCCCCAGACCCCACGGCAGTGGTGGCACAACGCTGCCCCAGCCACATTGTCAAGAGTGGGCTCTGGCTGTACGTTGTACTTCGGTTGTTTGAGACCGTACAACTATGATCCGGGAAACCTGCCAAGCCTCAAGCCTATATTGGAACAGGGCTGGTGTGAATATATATAACTGCAAGCTCTAAAGAATACTTTAGATGCTGCTCTAGCAATGACTAATGATTGAAAAGCCAAACCCTCCCTGGAATTCTGCGTGTATGAAGATTAGCTTTCATCCCTCTATAAATTATCAGAATCCATCCTTTACCTCTTTGAAAACACCACGGGCTTCAGATTATTTACCCACAGCCTATGACAAGCTCCAAAGCTCTGGTAAAAGACGCATATTTTCAATTATAAAAGAACCACAGTACCAATAGGGAAATCAAAGTTGCTACCTAGAGCAAGGGCAGAGAATTTGTGGATGCTATGTTTCTTTTTTAAAAAAAATATTTTTTTCAAACAGACTTTTAAAAAAAGTTTAATTAGATTGTTACAGAATATAACAGTTACAGTACACAAAGTATTACAGATTGTTACAGTAGATAAAGTATATGCACAATACAAACCTTTTGTAACATATAACTTTGACAAATGACACTCATCCCTGCTGGCTTGGGATTGCAATTTTTAAGCAAATTTATTTCGGTCACAGCAAAGGAGTTAGTGGTGAATCCTGCATGATCTCACAGGCTTCATATCTCAATCTCCTTCCCTCCTTGCTGGGAGCATCTTGCTCCATGGCTGTGGTCTTTCTGTGCTCAGGAAGCAAGCTTGTATTGGAGTAAAATGCTTATGACAGGCAGCTGAGGGCTATTTTGGTGTCCTTAATGGTGTCCAGTTATGAAAATATTCCTTCTGGTTCTCGCCCATCTCCAAGAGCCGCAAGAAAAGGTACTTTTCTATTTCTTTGAGCTACAGCAGCCAGAAATGTGAATATCTTGGGCTCATGCATACCCACATGGTTGCCCTTTTTCTATTTATCTCCACCTGAGACTGAAGCAGACGGCCTGTGAAAACTGGAGAACTCAAGCTGTATTAAGGAAAAGCTGCCCCAGCCCTTCAGCACTCTCAGGAATTTCTTCTTTGGTTTTCTGGCCTCTGCAGAATTCACCGAAGCGTTCCCAGCCCTGCGAAGAGCCAAACTGCGGCAAGACTCTTCCTTCCTTGAAGGAAAGCATGGGGAGCCTCGTGCCCCTGTGAAGGGCTTGGGCAGGCACCAGATCTGATGAGGTTCACTTGAGAAACCCCATCCCCATTCCTGAGGGGCTGCAGGTTGGATCCTCCTAACGAGGGGTAGTTGGAACCAGAGCAGCCATCTGCCCTAGCATCACCCTCCTGCCCCCCACCTCCCTGTCCGCGGTGGCCTGCACCAGCTGAGACCTTGTGGAGGGCTCTCCAAAGAGGCTGAGTTAGACCTATCTCTCCACTGAGTGCTGGGAGATCTCAGAAAGATTAGTCTTGTCAGGCTGAAGACATGCTTTGGCTGTATACCCCTAAGTCTTAATCATACAGGCAGGTGAGCGAAGAAAATATCACGCTGGTTTTCTGTATATGTCTTTCTCACCTTTTTTTCTCCCCTCTCCTCTAGAAATATCTAGGAATAAAGAAGAGCCAATACAACAGTTTCATTGTCCATGAACTATTTATAGCAAACGGCTTTCCAGTATGCCATTTATCATATAGAAAAAATATAGCTTGCTCTTTAGTGATACTCAGAAGCTTTGAAATTCAAAGAAAAGAACTCGCTGTATATAAAGTAAACAAATAACAGGCTTTTTAATGGAAAAAAATCCTTTTTTTGTAGAAGTAAGTAATTGTTCCAAGCTTTCCTCTTTCCATCTCTTTGCAATAAAGCATCCAGCAGCCTATTTCAAAGATGTTTTTGTCCAAATGAAATAAGTAGACCTGAAAATATATTCCACTTTTTGCGATGTCTTGGCCCGCAGGTCCATCCAATTTTTACAAGAGTATAAGAGGTCCAAGAGATGGACAGAATAAGTATTGCTTGAACTAAAAAGCATGGAAGAGCCTCTCTGGCTTTCCTGGGGTTTAAATCAGGCCCTAGAGGGAGGTTATTTTGCCAGCTGTGCTGTTTCTCCCTGAGCACGCTGCAGCTACAATTTGCAGTAAACATTAACTGCTTCTCTACTGAAATGTTCGCATTTGCCCATGAATATATTACAGGAAAACTAAGAAATAGTACCGTACTTGCAGATCAGATGAATTTATGTAAATGTTCATCACCTCAGCGAACAGTTCTCATGAAAGGTAGCGAGAAATAAACTGCTAATACTTTCTCCCAATCCTACCAAGAGGGAGATGGGAGAAGAGACATTTTAAAATCGCACTCAAGGTGTCAGTGATTTTCTCCAGGGCTTTCTTAGCTCAAATGGTTTTTAGCAAAATAAAAGAGTGTTAAAAAAGCCCAGTGTTTACCAAAAGTTTGGAGAGAATGTTCCTAACGGAAAATGGTGCACCCAAACCCCAGTGCAGCCATTTAATACTCCCGATGCTTTCTGGTAGCTGGGATGATGCAGAATGGGGAAATCTGGGATGTACCATAGCCAGGTGAAAGCCATGCAATCACATGGACCTGCCTCCTCTTACTGCCTTCCTGCCACCAATCTGGTTTTAGGTTGTAATGTACTAGCTAAGATGAATAGCTGGTGGCAATTGGTTTTTTGGTTCACAAAATAGGGGTCATCACACTGCTTTCATTAGCTTTCTGTGGCGGAAGCCAGGATAGTCCTGTGGTGCATTATCTGTGTGCTTTTTAGCCCAAATTTCCACCTGTATAACACGCTACCCTTTATAAACACTTGAAATTAGGAGAGGAGCTATTAATGGCTTGCCTCCTCACATATGCATTGATTAGTATCTATCTGCATTGCAAGCAGGAAAATGCCATAAGATTCCCCTAGTTTGGCTGCCTGAAGTTGCCTAACTAGGTTTTGGCTTTTACATCACCATGAAATCACAGCACAGGCTCCTCAGGTACTGGGCAATTCCCCAGGGTCCCGTTTGCATGCTGCTTCCGAACGGCACTGACATGACATTTGAGTTACTGAACACCTTCTGTTGGGGTGGTGCGTTGATAGCGTGAGGGCTAGCATCGGTGTGATGCTCTTCTGTCTGTGCTCAGCCCAGTGGTGCTGTTTGCCCGTTGTGCACCACAGCAGCGCCGGCTGTGGGGATGCTGGAGCCATGACAAGCTCCATCTTGTGCTGCTGCAGTTGACCCAGCTGTGAGTCTCTTCTCTTCCTGCCCTGGGAAGTGGATATCAAACATCAACATGGGAGGCTGGACAAATCCACAGTCCACCTTAGGAAGAGGGAATGCTCTTATAGCCTGCATGGATATACAAAAGCCAGGAGTATTCAAGCCCATAATGATTTCCCCAGCGAGGAGAAGCCTCTGTCTGTCCTGAGTGAGTGGTGAGATCTGGTTGGGTTTGGCACCTATTTACCCAGGTCTGCACACGTGGTCATTGTTAATCCTCTGTCTGGAAGGTGCTTAGCACAAAGAGCTTCTCGACTACGTGTCAAAGCAGCAGAAGAGAGTGGTGGCTTTCCTTCAGAGCTGCTCTTTGCTGCAGGACTGTGACCTTACAGTTCTTGTAGTGCTTCATTAATCCCAGGAGGTAACATCCTATTAAACGTCCTTATCACATTCCAGAAGTTGATTTCGTAAATATTTCATGGACCGTAAGTGGAACAGCTGTTCCCTCGCGGCACGGTTAATAGCACGGGTCCCCGCTGCCGGGAGTCCTGTCCTCCCCTGTGTTGCTGTGGCTGCCTCCACCCTGCCCCTCTCCGCCATCACCAATGCTCAGAGCCACTGCTGCTCTCCCAGGCAAGATTTAACACTTTGCTTGTATCTCAGCCCAAAAGCACCCAAATAAAGGTGCAATGAGGTCTACCAGGGGAGGAGGCCTGGGCAGCTAGGCAGGGAACAGGTCAGGCTGTAACGAGGCTCATCAGCCTGGCATGGTGTTAGTCCTGTGCTACTAAATAGAAGAGGCCAGGGCAGTCCTTTGCCCTGAGAGACGGAGGCATGGCCCAGCTGCCAAGCACATGGCTAAGCCCTCTGAAAATGCAATGATCACATCCAAGCTGCCTCCAGTGAAGGGTACCAGCGTCACGGTGCCTGAGCCGTGCATGGGCACGTGCATCCGTGGGGCTTGGCCAAATGTGTGTCCTGGGTGTGTTTTATTTACTAGTACCCGTGGGACCTTTGGGACTGGTGGGGTGCACCACCAGCGTGGTCCCAGAGGAAGGGGACATCGTTACAGCAGGGGGAAAGTCTCCAGGGTTTTGGGGGTGAGCAGAGCCCTCCACTCCTCCCTGTGTGTCTGGAGGCCTTGTTGAAAAGAGACACAGGCCTGAAAAATTTATGGGTAGGTGAATCCTGTCCCACTTTTTTTTTTTTAATAACTGGAGCTTAACTAAAGTTTCAGCAAGCCAGTAAATGAGGATTTACACCTAGCCATGTGGGAAGACAAAGGTCAGGTGTGGCAAGCCATGCTTTGTCCCAAAAATGGTGCTAAAACTGAGCTTACGTTGCCAACCTATACCATGGGATTACAACCTCCTGCCAAAGAAAGTGGTGTAACAGTCAAAAAGCACACAGGAGATACTTTTGGTTTTACAGTAAGCCTGGTGGGACTGAGATGAAATAATATAACGTCTTTTTCCTTTGTTGCTTTGTCAAGTGCAACCCAGTTAACGTGGGATGGAAATCTGAAATTTCTGAATCAAACACAACAGAAAGGGAATAAAAAATATAGAGCAGTATTCTACTCAATATGGCAGAAGTGTAGAGGTGGTGGGCACCAAATCTTGAAAAAAGACTTCTTGTTTTCAGAAGGACAAATTTCCTTCCTCTATGGGGAGAGGACTCGGTGGGTACCGAGTACTCCATGGAGACGCTCAGAGTGGGTGCTGGGGATGCTGCAGACAGACGGCTGCAATTTTCATCTCTGTTGTGCACTCAGAAGGCCGGTCAGAAAACTCACCACACCTCCTGTATGGCTTCTGTGCTGTGTTTTGGACAAGACATGCAGTACTGAGACTGCAACCCAAATCCAAGGTTAGGTTTGTAGGTGGGATCAGCAATATTTCTTACTCAGATTACAGTCGCTTTCCAGGCCTGGGTCTGCTAAAGTGCCAAAGGCGTTTATGAAATTCATGGCTTGAATTAAGATAACCTGGATCTGGGCTGAGTGTGTGTGGACTGAAGAACAGAGGAGTGTTGTGACGGACGGAAAGCAGCCCAAATAACCCTGATTTTAGAAACGGTCTCTGCAGACTGAAACTGGGGTGGGGTCTTTGTGCTCTCGCCTACTGCATTTTTAGATCTGTAATTGTCTGAATTTCTCCTGAAGAATGGATTTTTGAGATTAGTTGGTAAAAACAGTGATTTATGCAATCATGTTTTTATTTGTGGTTTTCTGCCCCAAATCACATGCATTTCCCTGACGTTTCCAAACTGGCTCGATTTTGCCTGGCTAGTGCGGTACAGAAGCACTAGCCCTGACCAGATATAATGGTAAATCCTGCTTTAGGTACCACTGCCGACCAAGTGAAAACTGACAGCAAGGTCAATCCTGTTCAGAAATATTTGCGTCTGCGTGCAGAAAGCTCTGTTCCCTGCGTCTGTCTCTGGATATGTTCACCCCTCTTCTCACTGGACGTGGCCCCTGAGTCCTACTAACCTCTTTGTAAGTACTTTGGGCCCAACAGCATTTTCTAAGATACCATGATTTCTTTGTCACCAGTTTCGCTGAATTTGAATAGGCTTCTGCTTGGCCGCTTTTCCTTTCAACTGGGTTTACCGGACTCTCTTTCTTAGGGCACTGCCAGAGCAAGATCTTCTTTTTCTTCCAAGTCAAATGCCCTGGGAGACAGTAGGCAGGCAAGGGCATGCACAGTCATGCCTCCGGGGGGGGGAGCAAGCAAGTTCCTTGGCTTAGAGTATCCCTTGCATCCTGCCCCGCCTTGTACACCCAGACACACACACACAGAGTTCTCCGCTGCTCCTTGGCTGACATTTCCCTGGCACCTCCCCTTCTCTCAGGCTGGTCATACCCCAGCCACGTGCTGGCAAACCTCAGAAAATAATTGGCGCAGAACCAATCATGCCTTATTATGAGGAGGACTGCACATAGAAAACAACACGAGCTAGCAAGGTTTGCGTGCCCTTATTGCCTAGGTAATCATCAACAACATCAACCCCTGCCGGTGTGTCAGGGTGGAAAACCTGAACTTTAGCTCAAGATAATGAAGCAACATCCCTCTAATGTTTCCTGGGTTAACGAGTTTCTGCTCTGACCTGGCACAGGTTGTCACTTCTCTCCAAGAGCACAGCGAGCCCCACAGGAGCTCTGCAGAGGATCAGAGCATGGTTCCCTGGCTGCCCCTGATGGATTAAGAGATACTTTTGTTAGCCAAGGTTGACACAGGTCAATGTCATGTCATCCGGTTGGAGCAGTCTATTAGGTGTCAGACAGTTTCTAGGTCCTTATGGGCAAAGTACTGATTTTGTTAATATTATCAAGCCAAGTCAAGGAGTGTACTGACCTGCGTCCCTGACCCTCTCTTGCAGGGAAGAGTTACAATGAGTAGGAATTCATGCTTGCTGCTAAGTTAGCCAGACCTTCTATCTGGAAAGTGTCTCCTGTGATCCACAAAGACCTGTAAGATGGCCAATAACACCTCTTCCAGTCAAGAAGAAGTGGAAGAGATGTCATAGAGGGGCAGATGCCAGAGGTGCATTCAGCCAATGCTTTCAACACAGCACTTTCAAGCAGAGCACCTTGTAACCCCCTGTGCAAGCGTTTGCCCCATGCAAAATGGCTAACAACAAGCAGCGCACCCAAGGGTGGAGGGATGGTGGGGTGCCTGGCTCCAGCTGCAGTGAACACTGACTATGCACTGGCAGGTCTGCTGCTCACCGCTGCAAGATTGTGTCTGTGGCCTGATCCAGAGCAAGTCATGTTGACAGCTGGTTTGGTAGTGCCCAGGTTTGGTATCAGTTGTTGCCTAATGAAGCCCCGGGAGGGTAAAACAAGTAGTTTCCTGTTTCAGAGAAGGGAATGAATGATAATGTGTTAATAGATGGTATGATCCTCCCAAGGAAACTTATGATAGCTGAGCAGGGAGTGGATGTCCTTGTTTTCTTTCCCTTAGCCATATCACAATCAAGTCTGTAGGCATAAATGTAGGTGTCTGTGCACTGCTCTCTTGCTGCTATCTGTCTGCAGTTGTATACCCTCAGGTAACAAAGCCTCCATCTGCTCATGCCGAGATGTGTTAATTGATTTTGTAGAAAGCAAAAAGTGGATTTAACTGTTCATCAGTGACGCACAAAGTGTGATTACTAAGATGAGAGGAGGGCAAGGAATATTTATCACAAACAAAAGAGGAAGCTTAACCTTAGTGTTGTAGCTACCTAGTGTTAAAAGGCTTAGCTCCCAATACGTTCCTGGCCAGTAGTCCTGTTAAAAGTTGTTCACTCTTAACACTTGTCTTGCAAAGAGCCGAGACAAACCTACGCCTAGCAAAACAGATTGGGAGAGCAACCTCCAAATGGCTAATTATAACAGATGTGGATTTTGACCAAGCAGGAGGAAAGAAGCATTGGGAAAGCCCAGACTGAGGGTGCTGGTTTGGGCTGTTCCGCAATTTGGCTGTTGAAAACTTTTTTTTCTGGGTTAGATCCTGACAGTCCCTAAAACTCAGCTGCACTTGGTAGCCTGGAACAAGTATCTGGGTCCTGGAGAGGGAGGGGACTGCTGGATGGTTGAGAGTATCTATGTCTGACTTCTTCTCATTTATTCCATAATAGCACAGTGCACTGAGAAAGAATAATAATTTATTTTCAGTAGTTAGATACAAAACTCTGGTCTACATTGTCTTGAGTGGAGGTTCATTTCAGATTTCATTCCATTCACCCAGGGTCAATGACTGATGTGATTAGAAAGTCGTTAGAGACCTCTTGACTCTCTTTGGCTGTGTACAAACACCTCAAAGATGAAGGGTGAATCAGTGCTGAGTGGGCATCTGCTCCAGCCTTCCCTCCCCATCATGTCACTCCAGCCTTTATTAGCTGTGTTTGTCCTAATGAAGACGAAGTACTGCCACCATGAGCACAGGGCTCAGTCTCACCCTGGTTAAAACCTGTAGCAGGATTCCTCTTGAATTCAATGAGAGAAGAATGGGATCCTTCATGGGCTGACTAGCACCATGCAAACCTGGGTAGGAAGGAAAGTTGATTAGAACATGTCCACTTAAATTAAGATTGTGTTTGCTATTGTAGTTCATACTTTTCTCGGGAATCAATGACTAATTTGGGTTGCTATGGTTACTTGCTACTGTTATGCAAACCCAGCTCAACCTATCATTAGAATGTTGGATGCAGGCAATTTGAAAAATAAACCCTACAAATGCTGCGCTAATCATGCTAGAGCTCCTGTGGCTGCCTCAAACCCAGAAAAACAATACTGCTTGCACTGAGGGGTGTCTCTCGCTTGGTTTTTGTTCACGGAATAAAATGTTTTAATATGAGGATCATGGCTTTTCTCACTGCAGTGAGGCTAATTAATACTGGCTTTCTATTGGGCTCAATAAATAAAACAGAAATGTGAGTGTCAGCATGTCTCTGCAGAGGGTCTTTGTGGCTGTGGTGGGCCAGCAGAGACATATTTTAGGTACTGTTTTGTAGCAGTTTTTCTATTCATTACCCTCATTTACATTTGTAGAGCACACCTAAATCTTGCAAAAGCTTTAGGTCTTCCAGCCCTGTTGGCTTCCCCCTGTCCCAGGCATTGCTTCTGTAACTGAGGGTTCTTGTCTATAGCACCCAGAAACACAAACTACTGTAAAAAACAGTATCTAGTTGATGGCTGCTAAACTACACTTGTACCAGGGCTCATGCTATGAAGCATTTATATAGATAAGCTTCCTTTTTTGTTTTAATTTAACGATATTGTTGGTTCTGATACAGATACCCAGCTTAGTGTGGTTTTCTCTCTACCAGTCATGGGCTGGACCCAGAGCACATCCCCACACATGTTTGCAGACCCCCCGTGCTTCCTTTAGGTAGTTCCTGGATGGAAATGTGCTGCTTCCTACCCACCTCTGAGCTTCATAATTCCAGAGGGCAGCTTCTTTCTATCTGTTGGGTTTTTTTCTTTTTTTCCTTAGAGAGATTCTAGGCTATGGCTTCAGCTTGCTGGTTCTGTTCACGCTGCTCTGAGCGTCCCTAGGGAAGGACACTGATTTCTTTCCATGTTCCTAGGGATGGGCGCTCTGTCTTCTCATGGTAGGTGTTGGACTATGTAAAATGCACACTGCTGGTAGTTACTTCCTGATGATCTTCTAGCTGAGGGGTTGATGTCCCACCATAGTGTTTTGTGTTTTGCTTTTTTTTCAATTGAACCAAGCTGCACCATTTTGTCAGAGAGTTTGCTGTTGGCATTTGTAAAGTGGTGAGAATGGAAGGGAATGAAAGCTTGGACTAACAGGTAGAGCATAACCCAAAAATTGTTGCTTACTTGGCTTCCCAAATGTATTTGAGGGCCCAGTTTGGCCAAAGTTTAGCCAGAATTTCAGAGTTTTTCTTTCGTTGCACTCAGGTGGGGCTGTCAAAGGATTCATTTCCCAGGCGCACACAGAGAGTGCCCCCCCTCTACCCCCTTCTAGATGGTGTATACACAGGCCGCTCCACTGCAGCACTCTCTCTTCGACAGCCCCTGTCCTTCAGGGCAGCCCCCATCACCCTGCTGGGGCGTACCCCTCTCCAGGTCTTTATAACCAACAAGGAATGGTTAACACTTCTCTGCAGTTGCCACAGCTTTGTCATGAGGATTTGGGCACGGTATTATCTGTCTGAGGAGAAGTAGTGCTCTTGAAATGCAGCACCTGTTCCATGGCATCTGGGTTTACTGTTCTGTGGTAAATATGGAGCATCTTCTCCCTCAGAGCAGGAGGGACCACACATCGCACCTGGGGTAAGGGCATCCACGCAAGCGAGTAGCCATGTGGCTTGCATGTTATGGCAGAGCTGGGCTGTGAGCTTTCAGAAAACAGATTCAACATCCCATAGCCCTGTAAAACCACACAAACACTGTGGGTTGAAAGTACCGGGCTGTTTAGGCCCAACGGTTGGTGGCTGCCTAGTAACTAAAGGCGAACCTTCCCCGCAGGGAGTATTTACGGGCTGCCTTATACATGACTCCAGAGATTTAAGAACTCACACGACAGCTGTATGAGTTAGAGCTGAAAGATTTTCACATAGCAGTAGTGCTGATATGGTTGTTCACAGAGATAAAAATTGTATTTCTATACGGTGCCAGGACATAGTTTATTGAAGACTCACTTCTTTTCATGTCAGAGAAGCAAGCCAGCCTGTGTGCACACCTCGCTCTGGGGTAGAGTGAGAGGAGGATCTGCCTGACATCAGTGGCAGCTCATGGCCAAACACCTACTCAGAAATAACTTTTATGGTAACTTGCTCCTTCTTTGCAGATATAAGCACCCTGTCTTTGCTTATACAACCAGTTACCAGGCTGCAACCAACAGGCTGTAGGTTCACAGCCACTCTTGTTGCTTTGTGTCCGTTCCTGTTCCGGGATGGCTGCACCCTTTGCTGGAGACTTGTGCCACATTGACAGCTACAGGGGCATCAATCAGTCTTGATGCAAGAGCACTGAACATCAAGGTCTGAGTATGGAAAGCTGCACTTCGCTGCCCATGCCTCTGACCCTGCTGCACCAAAGTCTTTCCTCCACCACCTGCATAAATTTCCTCCACCACTCAGAAATAAGTTAAAAAAAGAAGATCAGCTGTGTTTCTGATTTGAATGTGTTCTTCTTCCACTACAGCTTTTACCATCAATCCCTCTCGTGTATTTTGCTATTAGTTTGCAGATTGTTTTTTCTATGAACAAATGCTGAGTACATTTTTTTCTCTGTTCCCTTAATACCTTCTATCTGTGTGCAGAAGTCTGCTGGTTCACACATAAACCCCACAAATGGCATCCATCGCAATAAGGAACTTTTACAGATGTGGCAAAGGTGATGAATCCTCTGCTCCTGAAGGTGTTGCTGGCCCAAGGGCCCGTAGTCGTAGGGATTTATCATGCACCTGCCTGCTCTGTCTGCCCAAACTGCAGCTCCATCCAGCAGCACATTTGAAGCTCTAACAGTGTGGAAGAGTGTGGCCACAGTAATCTGCGTCTCTGTGACCTTGACCCTAATTGCTGAAATTAGCTTTACAGATGGTTAAGCTCAAAAGCCTCTCCATAGCTTCTGCCAATGCTTACTGGACAAGGGAGCATGATGAGAGCATATCCCAGTGCAGAGCTGCGCATCCCCTATTAGCTTTTATCTTCAGGAGAAACTCATTAACTGCAAGGTCTGATGTTTAGCACCACCGGGAGAAGTTGCCTCTTAATGCCTTTCCTTAAATTCCCGTGAAAGACAAAAGCTGTGTCCCAGAATTCAGCTCCATTCAGAACAAGTGGGAGCACATACGAGCTGAGATGTAAAATGCATCCACTTTGGCTAACTTTCTACAGCATTTCTGCATTATTTCACCTCTGATATTTAATCTCCTAAATGCTATTTACTGTCTTGATTGTCCCTGGGGTGACTGGGTCACTGCTGTTGCTGGTGAATTGATGTTTTCTTTACTCTTGACCTGACATTTGAAGTATTTTGAGGACAAACAGCTATAAAAGACTAAAATTGAGGTCTCTGCCTCTTTATTTTTCTTGTCTTACCTCTCATTTGTGGTGCCTTAAAAGTAATTTCAAGTTGTCTTCTTTCCTCGTTGTGTTCAGGGCTGCATATGATTTTTTGTTGGTCTAACTGCGTTACCATATGGGTTTGTAGTTTGGCTCACAGTACTGCAGCTTTTGTCTAGTTAAAAATGTTGTATAGAAATAAGAGGAGTATCTTCTGACTCTAGGCTTGTTGTGAAAAGATGTCTAATATTACTAAAACTAAAAATGAAAACAATAAAATAAGCCTAATAAAAATATGATAAGAACAAGTCTAAAATAAATGAACTCTGACAGAGAGCCAGGGACTATGATATGGCAACGATTATAAATGTTCACGTGACTTATGGTTATTAGAATCTTTTCTGAAACATTTTTCCTTTTTATTCTGGACTTTTCTGGTCATATTAATCTTGCATAACTGTGGAGATAAAAAACTAAATATCTTCCAGACAACTGTAAATGTCTATTTTATGTCAAATAAATGGCCAGTTGGAGGACCCTTTCTCCCTACCGACTGTAGTGTGACACTGATATTGGAAGAGATTAATCCCATCTATCAGACACTGAAAAATAGTGATGATTCCCTGCCTGCCACCCGTTCCCTATTGTGTTCCTTTTGCAGACTGGCCTCGCTAACAAGTCACCATGAATCAAAGCTAAACATGCATGAAAGATTGTAAGAGAGAGTGCTGTGATCATTAAAATTTGGTATTCTTATTCAACAAAATTTTCAGTGATTTCTTGAAGGATGAGATTGGAGAGCAGAAAACATAAACCCTATTGGGCAAGATGTTCTACTTCTGCTCTCCGCACCCAGAATATAAGTCCTTAAGATCCTCGCTGTGCTGACATATCATCCTGGAGACACTATCCGTAGGTGCTTATGTTTTTTTATCACTGAAACTCCTTAAGACCTGAAAGACCAGCAGTGGCAGGCAGTTAGCTCTCTACCTTGTGCCTCTGTTGTTGTGCAGTCCTGTTCTCATCTGCCCTGGGGGAGAACAGAACTGAATCCAGATCTTCACATCCCATGTGTGTCTATCCTAGTGGTCCTGCTGGGGAAATGGAGATAGAGTTTGCTGTGGTTCGAAGAAATTATGCTTGTGGCATCTGAGGATTTGTTCAAAGCATCCAGTTTGCTGCAGATGATGAAATGCATGCAAATGCAGTTAGTAACTACTTTTGTGACTGGGTGCTCTGAATATCTAATGATTTCTCCTTTGCTTCTGCTGATCTGCTGTCCCTGCCCATTTTGGGACCTTCAGTTTTGTTTTACACTTCAGTAAGCCCCAAAGGACATGCTGGTGCTAAGGTAAATGTCATATGAGCTGTCTGTTAGACTCTCCTGATCTGCTGGATAGGCAGTTTTACATAGGAATAATACATGGCGTCTGTGGGCAGGGACACCATGCACTGTTGGCTTTGGAGGATTGAGAGTCCTATTCTTTGCATTGAGGAAGGAACTCAAGAGTGCCAACCCATTTAGCTTTCAAAATAAAAGGCTAAAAGGCTTAACTGAGAGAAAAGGCTAAAACCACTTGTGCCTAAATAGACTGCAGTGTCTCTCTGCAGCCCCAGGAAAGGTACATGTCTCTGAAATAGAATCACAGAACCATAGAGTCATAGAATGGTTTGAGTTGGAATGGACCTTAAAGATTATTTAGTTCCAACCCCCATGCCATGCTGTCGTCTGACATGATGACAGCATTTGACACTTGCTTTGACCCGTAGGATCCTTTATCAGCTAGCTCAAGCAACTGCCTACTCACTCTGTGGCTGGTATGAGTCCTGTTCTTGCGAGCTCAGGTAGGTTCATCTGCTAAAAATGTAGACCTCTACCATCTGGCCAAGTCCAGCCTTCCTAGCCCCCTCAAACTCCCTTTGGAGGTAGTCAGTACAATCTGTGGTTTAGGGAGGCTGACCCTACAGCAGACATCAACAATAGGCAGATGGCTTGCCACCCATCCATGGGTCCTGACAGAATTGCTGGATGAAGTTGCTAAGCCACTTTCCATTATATTTGAAAAGTCGTGGCAGTCTGGTGAAGTTCGCGCTGACTGGGAAAGGAGAAACATAACCCCCATTTTCAAAAATGGAAAAAAGGAAGACCCAGGGAAGTACAGACTGGTCAGTCTCACCTCTGTGCCCGGCAAGATCATGGAGCAGATCCTCCTGGAATCTCTGCTAAGGCCCATGGAAAATAAGGAGGTGATTGGTGACAGCCGACATGGCTTCACCAAGGCCAAGTCACACCTGACAAATTTGGTGTCATTCTACGATGTTGCCACAGCATTGGTAGATAAGGGGAGAGCAACCGACATCATCTACCTGGACTTATGCAAAGCGTTTGACACTGTCCCACATGACATCCTGGTCTCTAAATTGGAAAGGCATGGATTTGATGGATGGACCACTCGGTGGATAAGGAACTGGCTAGATGGCCGTGCTCAAAGGGTTGCGGTCAATGGCTCAATGTCCAAGTGGAGACAGTGATGAGTGGCGTTCCTCAGGGGTCAGTATTGGGACTGGTCTTGTTTAACATCTTCGTCAGCAGCATGGACAGTAGGATTGAGTGCACCCTCAGCAAGTTTGCTGATGACACCAAGCTGTGTGGTACAGTTGACACGCTGGAGGGAAGGGATGCCCATCCAGAGGAATCTGGACAGGCTGGAGAGGTGGGCCTGTGCGAACCTCATGAAGTTCAACCAGGCCAAGTGCAAGGTCCTGCACCTGGGTCGCGGCAATCCCAGGCACAAATACAGGTTTGGTGGAGAATGGCTTGAGAGCAGCCCTGAGGAGAAGAACTTGGGGGTGCTGGTGGACGAGAAGCTCAACTTGAGCCGCCAATGCACGCTTGCAGCCCAGAAAGCCAACCACATCCTGGGCTGCATCAAAAGAACTATGGCCTGCAGGTTGAGGGAGGTGTTTCTACCCCTCTACTCTGTTCTGGTGAGACCCCACCTGGAGTACTGCGTGCAGCTCTGGAGTCCTCAGCACAAGAAGGACATGGACCTGTTGTAATGGGTCCAGCGGAGGGCTATGAAGATGATCAGAGCACCCATGCTATGCAGACAGGCTGAGAGAGTTGGGGTTGTTCAGCTTGGAGAAGAGAAGGCTCCAGGGAGACCTTATAGCAGCCTTCTAGTACCTAAAGGGGGCCTACAGGAAGGATGGGGAGAGACTCTTTATCAGGGAGTGTAGTGATAGGATGAGGGGTAATGGTTTTAAACTGAAAGAGGGGAGATTTAGATTAGATATTAGGAAGAAATTCTTTGCTGTGAGGGTTGTGAGATAGTGGAACAGGTTGCCCAGGGAAGCTGTGGATGCCCCATCCCTGGAAGTGTTCAAGACCAGACTGGATGGGGCTTTGAGCAGCCTGGTCTAGTGGGAGGTGTCCCTGCCCATGGCAGGGGGTTGGACTAGATGATCTTTAAGGTCCCTTCCAACCCAAACCATTCTATGATTCTATGATTCTATGTATTAAGTGCCTGTTTTTCCTTCACTAACTCTTTTAAGGGAGCCTGTGCTGACTGGTTCTGTGGGAGGCTCTGTGCTGTAGTCACACAGATGTCTCGCTGGGAGCCATGGGTCTCACACCTTCCTGGCAGGTAGGATCCTGCTGCGGCAGTTGTGAATTCTGCCGGGAGCCTAAAAACAAGATACGGCAATGTTCAGGCTCCTTCGTACATCTTCTGCCCAGTAGCTTTTCAGGGAGTGGTGGTGTCTGTTTAGAAATCCTGTAAATCACCAGATTTAAGACCTGCTGAGCAATTTTAAATGGTGGTTGTCTTAATTTCCCATAGTGAGACATAATAGTTATATGTGAAATACATAGTGTGATTACAAGTACGGTATGTTGCTGCAAACTTGGGTCCACACAGATAAAGATATCAGTGCTTCAAGGGGGTCTTCTAAGAAGATACTCGTGATTACACTAGAGAGTAGGTGCCAATTTAAAAATGAACCAATTATTAGCAGATTTAAAAATATATATACAACACTTAGTGAGAAAGTTAATGATGAGAGTGAAAATGAACACAATCCGCCCTAATTATGTAAGAATGCGTTTGAAAGATTATGTGCTACTTGATTAGTAGGCTGGGAAGAACTTGAGATACTCACGGCAACTTTAAATATAGACTAGAGCCTTAAGTTTGAGTATGCAAGGCATGAAGAGGGAGCTTTGGCACAGGCCACGTGAAAGATGAGAACATCCAGATCTGTCAGAAAAAAGAAGAAAAAATAAAAGTGCCAACAAGAAAAATACTCAGCATGGTATCTAAACCTCTGGGTTAGTATTCCAAGTAAAACCATTTAGTTCATTCTTCTCTTCTTGTTCTTTCTACTTTCCTCATCAGTATTAAATCACTTGGTTAAATAAACCATCCTTTTAAAGATACGGCCTTTAAGGTCTTTGGGCTCTTTGTTCATAAACAGCAGGAGTACAGTTTGTTGGGGTGGGTCAGAGGTTTCAGCCTCCGGCAACTGCAGACTCTAATCTACGGCATATTGAAGTCAGATGTTCAGACACTGTTGAATTTACACTGAACGTCCGAGCACATTCCACAGCTCCGGAGTGTTTATTGGTACCCACTGTTCAGTGCTAAGTCCTTTTTTTTTTTCACAAGTTTTTGTGTGTGTGTACATATATATTCTGTCAGACAACATCAAAAGTAAATGTAACATAGTTTGCCTCTTCTAAAGTTACTAGGGACCAGCTCTGTCAATCAAAAAGTGGTTCTTAGCTAGTTGGTCTCAGTTCTAGCAAATGAACTGCCTTCAAATAGCTGATAGGTTGAAGAAAGTTACTTGCTCTGCTGTATGGAATATTTGACTTTGCTATTTCATTTTTGAAATGCTAAAAGTATGCAGGATGTTGTGTACAGAAGCTGACCTATGAACAAGTTCCCTGGTCTAGAACTATTCATGGAATGAGCTACCACAGCAGCAGGAACAGACGTTTGTATTGAAGGGACACTCTGACAGTACGAGCAAGAGGGAGCCGTAAACCCAACCTTGTTTATAGTCCCAATCTAGCAATCCCAATAGCCTGAATCGCAGAAATTTGAGGATAGCCAGGCAAAGATCAGGTTACATTTTCTTTATTTCTATATCCTTTCCCTGGATTCCCCTACTGGCCTGTGTGTTGGGTTAGATGAACCTTTGTTCTGGTCCACTAATGAATTCTTGCGATTCTATATGCTCTTCCATGGTCTCCTGTAAGATCCTCAACACAAAAATGAGGGAAACATCTATGCCTCTAGAGAGAAAGGAAGGGTATGCAGGAGTTAGTGTGTTTATCGTGTTTATAGCACTATTTCCCTACTTTGAAGAAGGAAAGTTTTCCAGCTGTCATGGATGAAGTCCAAGATGAAGGAGGTGAGCTGGGACAGAGCAGGAAGGGGCTCCCTGTCGGTGTGCAAGTGCAGATACAGGCCTGGGGACCAGAGCTGTGGGGTTTCAGTTAAAGAAAGACATGTTTTGGGTTTTCCGTTGGCAGAGAGCAAAATAAACCCCAAGATCATAGAATCATAGGGTTGGAAGGGACCTCTGGAGATCATCTAGTCCAACCCCCTGCCAGAGCAGGGTCACCCAGAGCAGGTTGCACAGGAACGCATCCAGGCGGGTTTTGAATGTCCCCAGAGTTGGAGACTCCACCACCTCTCTGGGCAGCCTGTTCCAGTGCTCTGCCACCCTCACAGTAAAGAAGTTCCTCCTCATATTTAGGTGGAACTTCCTATGCTCAAGTTTCTGCCCATTACCTCTTGTCCTGTCCCCGGGCACCACTGAAAAGAGCCTGGCCCCATCCTCCTGACACCCACCCTTTAAGTATTTATAAGTGTTGATAAGGTCCCCCCTCAGCCGTCTTTTTTCCAGCCTGAAGAGACCCAAATCCCTCAGTCTTTCTTCATAAGAGAGGTGTTCCAGTCCCCTAATCATCTTGGTAGCTCTCTGCTGCACCCTCTCCAGCAGTTCCCTGTCCTTCTTGAACCAGGGAGACCAGAACTGGACACATCTCCAGATGCAGCCTCACCAAGGCAGAGTAGAGGGGGAGGATGACCTCCTTCGACCTGCTGGCCGCACTCTTCTTGATGCACCCCAGGATGCCATTGGCCTTCTTGGCCACGAGGGCACATTGCTGGCTCATGGTCATCCTGTTGTCCACCAGGACTCCCAGGTCTCTTTCAGCTGAGCTGCTCTCCAGCAGGTCAGCCCCCAAATTGTACTGATGCATGGGGTTATTCCTCCCCAGGTGCTGCACCTGGGGAGGAATAGATCTCCAAGATGCAGAGCCCAAGTGGAATATTTGGGCACTGACGTGTAACATTAACTAATTAGGATCAATGGCACTCAAATGTTTCATCCTTTTCCTGGTGGATATTTATGTGATTCAAGGGGAAGTGGATTAGCCATTGCATAAGAAATCCAGAGATTTATGCTTCAGAACATGCCGGGGAAGGGAATAGCCTAAGGTAGGTTCATGGCAGACATACACCCTGCTTCCCTTGGGTAGAGGGGGAGCATTCTGAATCTGGATTTCCCAAATCCCAGGACTCCCATGCAGCATGTTGGCTTGTGTGAACCCACTGCCTGTGTGTCTAGGAGGGCAGTGGCAAGGCAGTTAGGCCAACGAAAGGGAAGATTTCTACAGTTCTGATCCCCCTTCTACCTCCAGTGATTGCGTGGGGAGTCTATTTAGAGAGATCGTCCAGCAAAGCACAAGCAACCCTCCCCTCCACCCCCCTGGTTACGCGCAGCTATTTGTTTTGTTGTGTTTTTCATCGTGTTGGTTTCCAGCCAGCCGGCCTCTCTCACTGGGGGCATCGCACCGTGACGTGAGCGTCGGTGCTGGTCCAAAGGGTGAAACCTGGGAGCTGGTGGAGTGGGACTGTCACAGCAAGCTTGGATAACCTGAGCTACGCTGCCTCCCAGCATGCCCGCATATAAATACAAAAGGCATCGGAATCAGTAAATAGTCTGCGTACCACATATCATGTGGTGTTTGGCAGCGAGAATAAGGCCGGCGTTGTGGATAGCCTTACACACTTAAACCTGATCAGGATCCTCATGCTCATCTGGCAGCACCGTGCTGCAGAAGTGACCCCTCTGACTTCAGTGGAAATACTCGTATCATTCACCTGAAGCAAAAGGCTCTGAGTGGGAGGAAACCCACGGCAGCACAAAGCCGGCAGAGTCTGCTCCCGGTTCAGTCCAGCCTGCTCTGCTGTGGCTCTCTTTCAACTGTTTTAAAGGAAACAAATAGCCATTTCTTTTTTTCATGTATATAGCAAGTCCTAGCAGTGCCTTGGGCAAAGATAGGATGATGTGGGGATTACTGCTATGTAGGCCACAGAGCAGTGTGCTTTCTGGGAAAGAAACGCTGCAGGGTGGCAGAAATACTTCTCTGTATCATAAAATCATAGAATCATTCAGGTTGGAAAAGACCTTTGGAAAGGATTGTCGAGTCCAACTGTAAACCTAACACTGCCAAGTCCACCACTAAACTGTGTCTGACAGTTCTGTCTTGCTCCCCAGACACTGATTCCTGACATGAACCTCGAGGCAAAGCAAGTCATTCCTGCAGCAAGGATCTGGGCATCCTCTTCAGCCAAGGAGGAGTCCCTGCTCAGGCAGGAGGAGCATTAACATCAGCATTGAAAATTGATGAGGGAAGAGCATGCAGGTGAGTCAGCGGCTTTTTAAAGCAATGGATTGTGCTTTTCAGACCTCCTCGTCCCAAACTCCTCTATCCAGTAAATGATCCTGGATTTCAGTAGTCTATATTTAAATGCAAAGACTATTTTGTTCCTATTAACTTTCTTTTAAATGCATATGAACTTGAGAGGCTGTGGGGACTATGGGTATATAGGACAGTAACAGCTGTACTGTACTTAAGAAGGTGACTGTGTAGACAGGGCACCATACCCTGGAGAACGTCTTGAGAGGTGCTGAAATCTGCACACAGACTTCTGCAAGTGGCTCTTTCTTTCCTCTTCCTTTCCCAACATTGGGCATGAAGACACCAACAAGAAATTCTCGTAAAATCCCGTTGAGTCCCAAGGGCTGCATGCAGTTCTGCTCTTAGCACAGCACCGTGTCAGAAGAACTAAAAGAAGGAAACCAGCCCACAGAGCCCACTGCATAAACAGCCTTAACCAAATCCTGAAGCCCAGCTTAGCCCTTTTAAAATATTTTGGGGGTGATGTCAGCACCTGGGTTGCCAATGCACTTGTTGCTCTCCTCCCTCAGCCTACTTTAGTTCCCACACAGGGACGGGGCATCCAGACCGAGTGGGAGATAGGCAGAAGCTTGGAGGGAAATAATATCTGCAGTGACCCAAAGTTCAGAGGCAGAACCACTGGGCTCCATTTACCTCCTCAAGGTAAAAAACTTGGCTTACTTATTAGGTCAGATTTTCTCTCATCCAAGGATGTAGGAGGCTGGCAAAACAACTTAGGAATGTAGGAATTTGTTAACTGCATGCACTGGGCTTTTAATATTTTATCTGCAAACTAAAGCAGTTTCTATTTAAACTCCGTGTCTTCATGCTGGTATGGTCCCACGGCTTGTCTTGTTTGCACCACAGGTGTTCCAGCCTAATCTGGTTTCTCTGCTGAGATTTTAGTTGTGTGGCTGAAATTCTTTGTCTAGAGTTTATGCCTCATTTAATGTTTAAAGGTTTTTGTTTTATTTACAGGGCATACAGATGGACTAGTGCATGATATTCATGATAAAGTGTTCTTATTTCTCTGCAGGAACTCCAAAAACATATAAAATTCAAAACTTGCTGTAAATAAAGTAAATAAAAACTATAACCCACAGAAAAGTTTTCAAATACGACTTGAATGAGATTTCTGTAGTAAGAGATCTATAGCAGCTTGAAAGTGCAGGCAAGTCAGGAGAAGCATGATAAAATGTCATTTCATCTGTAGAATTAACTCACAAAATTTATGAAGCTCTTCAGAAATGAAAATGTCTAACCTTAGGTTCCCTCTTTACGTTTAGTGGGAAAATAAATAATTCAGATTTATTAGTCTTTCTTTATAAAAGAATAGTTCGGACCTAGTTCCTTTAAAAAAATGAAAATACGCAAACAAATATAGGACTTTAAAGAACTCTGAACAGTAGTATATTTACAATGTCTAGCTGTTGAAAGTAATAAATGGGGCTTGGACATTATTTATTTGAAAATGCTTGTACAAAGCAGCACTAGTTTCCAAGGACTGCTCACCCCTGCACGGTGTATTTTGGGGTGACACTGAGAATGCTCCTTGTCAAATGCTGGAAATCAAAGAAGGTGATAAGCTGCCAGAGACAGCTTTTACTTTTTAGCGTCCCCAGTGCATACTAACTTCTAGCCACTGAAACAACATTTATTTACACCACTATAAATAGCTCTGCTGAACCTGCCACCTTCATGCATCTGTTCTTCACATATTTCTCTTTTTTCTTAAAAGAGACCGTGACCTGAAGGTTGAGCTCAAGGACGCTCCCAGCAAGTCACTGAAGTTTTCCCCTTGCTCTACCTGCTGACCTCTGCTTTCCCCTGATTACTCCCGAAAAATGGAGCGGTCCACACAAGAACTTTTCCTCAACTTCATGATTGTCCTGATTACTGTATTGCTCATGTGGCTCCTTGTGAAGTCTTACCAGGAGTAAAAGACAATCAGAAACTCTGGGAGGTGATTTAGGTGCGTGTCTCAGCAGACACAAGTAACACCCCCAGCACCCCGCTGTGATTAGCTTTCAGTCAATTGAAGATGTGAATTTTTTTTACTCTCTCATACTTGTTGCCCGTGCTAATGTCTGTGATGGGTCTATGATGGTGTAATTATTTTATTCTGCAGTGATCCAGCTGTAAAATGTAAAATGCAAGATCCTTAGGAACTGTTTGATGTGCTGTCTCCTACAGTAGTTCCTGTGAATGCCGTAGCCCCCTGCCCGCCATGCCGGCTTGTTTAGTGTCAATGTTAGGTTCTCGAGGGTATAAAACTGCAGTATGCAATGTAACCGTCTGACTTAACCAGCGTTAAGAGGCACAAACTTGCTTGGCACAAACTCTCTTAGCAGAAAGGAATGTGAAACCTCTGCTTTCACTTGCTCATTTCACTTAAATAAAAAACATGTAAAACCATTTTTTGTAGCATTCCTTATCCCGCTCCTGGCCTGACTGCTGGTCACTGAGAGACCTGACGATAACCGTGGTACAGTGTGCTCAGTGAGGCTGCTGGTTTGCTTGTTCTTCCCACATGGACTTTTATTTGTACTTTAAAAAAAAAATTGCTGCAGAGTGGAAATCCTGTGGGTTAATAGATGTGGGTTAATAGATGTGTAGCCACATGAATGAGCTGTGCAGGTCACTTTTCTGTCCAGGGTGACATGCACTGTTGGTGCTGTGATCGTGGACTTCAAAGAACCTCTGTCCCACTCAGGCATTGTCAATAATTGCACTTTCTGAAGCTGGGTTTCGGGCAGGGATTCCCATGATCCTATTTTTGGCCAAGCTATGCTTGGAGCAGTGCCTGGAGCGATGAGCCCAGGTCGGTGGCAGGCGTAGGCACCCGCTGGCGCCACATCCCTGCCGCCAGCCTTGCCCGGGTGGCAGTCCCTCTGGTCCCCTGGGCACGGCCGCCCTCGGCCTCAGCAGGACAAGGTGCGAGTGTGTCTGCGTCGCTGCGACGGTGTCGTCGCCTGCTAAAAAATCTCGAGCCGGCTTGAAGTGTCCCTGGGTTTGTGAAATCAGTAATTAAACTCCTCCTAGGCATTCCCCATCTGTTCTTTTAATGGCTTCAGGGAATCAGTGTCTTCTACAAAACAGAGCTCTCTGTGGGAAGGCAGTTTGGTGCGTGCCACGCTGCTGAGACAGGTCCCCTTCCCCTCCAGGAGCCTGCAAGGAGCAGGCAGCGCAGTGGGGCTGTGCTGAGTTACCCAAGGCTGGTTGCCGGAGAGTTGAGGTGGAGCGGTGCTGGCCGTGACAGCGGGCACTCGGGCCTGGGCTTTAAGGAAAGGCAGTAAACGTTGGGGTAGCACCACTTGTTAAGTGTGTGTGTTGCTTAAAGATCACTAATAAATGATCTGCTGACCCGTGTCACTTGTGCTGTCCGTCTGGGGTTGCAGCCGCCCCCGCTGCAGCTGGTGCCACTCATCCTCCCAGTCAAGCCATCCCCACTCCAGTGCAATGACAAAAATCACCTCCTGTTTACTTCTGGCTGCGGCCGAGCAAACTTCCTTCCAGCAGTTCCAGCAGTTCCAGCAGTTCCAGTTCTCGAGAAAAACCGAGACAGTGAAATCAACTTTTGCCAGCGGTGGACACAGCCTGCCTCTGCAGCCCACCAGATGCTGGTATATTTTCACTAATTTACACGGTCAGTTTGTGTTCGTAAGCTTGGCTGAGACACGCAGCAGTGGCTGGAGAAGGACATGGAAAAATCTATTTTTAAATACGGTAAATACTTGATAATTCAGTATGAAAGATTCTCGTCTTTCACCAGCTGTGACTCCCTACCCCAACTGAACACGGTATCTTCATCCAGCATTATCAGACCTTCCCTGTGGCTTAAAAATAAATTTTCAGAGCCTCTAGTGCATCACAGCTTTCACAGGGCACCTCATGGCTGTGCACCGGTCCCACCTGGCAGGGCTGAGGCTTTTCTGCCAGTCCCAGAGCACACGGCCATTGCCCAGGGAGAGCAATGTCATGAGCAAATCGACACATTAGGAATCATCTCAGGCGAGCAATGGAAAAAATAGAGGTGTGGGCTTCACTCTGTGACCGGAAGTGGTTCAGCAACAGCTCAAGGTGATCCTAGCAATTTTCAGATGGGAAGAGAAACTGCCTTGGAGAGCTTGGGCCATCCACAACTTTTAGCCATCAGTCTTTTGGAGAGTAGACACAGACCTGACTTTGACAATATGATTAAGGTAAGGCACCCCAAAGAAGTGAGAATATCAGTCTAAGTGGTTCTTAGTTTCATAGTTTTATAATTTTTTAAGCAGATTTTGAATGATATAAGTTATTTGCCTAAGTCTTTTGCTTAAAACTGAAAAAAAGGCAATTCAACTGTTAGTGCCAGATGCCGTGAAAAGCCAAAGCTGTGCAGGTGCACAGGCACATTAGAGCCAAAGAGCATCAGCCAGATACACACATAAAGACAAGATTTCCCAGTTTGAGGGACCTTAATGTAGATGTTTGGTGTGATTGTTGAGTCTCAAACTCTATCCATTATCTTCCTGCTTGCCAAAGAGGTCCTGGAGGAGAGGTGGCTCTCTGGTGATGTGTGTTACCAGCTTTTTCCAGCCCTTTGCAGTGTAAAGGAGATTGAGAACACCAGAGGACTTCTGGGCTGGCAGTGATTTGTCTTTAGTTTATCAGTAAAATTATTTTAGGCAAAAGTTTTATTAAAACTGTACTTCAGAGTAAGTAGCTCCTCCAGTCTCCCTGGGCAAACTGTTCCAGTGCTTGACCATTCTCACAGTAAAAAAGCTTTTTCTTATGTTTAAATGCAGTTCCTGCATTTCAGTTTGTGCCCATTACCTCTTGTCTTGTCACTGGGCACCATGAAGAGAGTCTGGCTCTGTCTTCTTTATTCCCTCCCATCAGCTATTTACACACATTGGTAAGATCCCCCTGAGTCTTCTCTTCTACAGGCTGGTCAGTCCCACCTCCCTCAGCCTTTTCTCGTATGTCAGATGCTCCGGTCCCTTCATCATCTTCATGGCCCTTTGCTGGGCCAGTGTGTCCGCTTCTCTCTTGTACTGGGGAGCCCAGCACTGGACACAGCACTCCAGACATGTCTCACCAGTGCTGAGCACAGGAGAAGGATCACCTCCCTCGATCTGCTGGCAATGCTCTGCCTGATGCAGCCCAGGAGGCTGTTTGGCTTCTGACGCAGGGGCCCATTGCTGGCTCATGGCCAGCTTAGTGCCCACAATGAGCCCCAGGTCTTCTGCAGAGCTGCTTTCCAGCTGGTTGTCCCCAGCCTGTCTTGATGCCTGGCATTATTCCTCCCCAGGGGCAGAACTTGGCATTTCCTTCTGTTGAACTTCAAGAGGTTCCTGTTAGCCCAGCCTGTTGAGCAGGACAAAACTCTGGCCTGTCAGCCACTCCTTTGAGTTCTGTATCTTTACTTTACATCTTTCCATACATACATTTACATACTTTATATCATTTTAATAACCCATACCTGTTTTAAGCTGCAGACTTCTATCCCTTCTTCGTGGCCCCTAACACATTATGAATGATGTACCATGAAAAGTATTTATTACGCAAGCTCTCTTTTATTTTTGTTTTAGGGTGGGGTTTTTTTTAAATATATGTATATATATGGTGGGTTTTAATATATATATATATTTATATGCATATATATCAACATTTGACCTGCTATAAGTTTTATATGTAGTGTGCACAGGACATGAACGCAGCTGCTCATGGAGAACATTACCAAGGTGACACTATACTTACCCTGCTTCCTCTCCCATCCCACCTACTTTGTTACAGGCGCTCCGTGAGCACCTTGGGAACTGGCAACAAGAAGAAAAACGGTGGTTGCTCATGACTTTGACATGACCTGAACAAGGCAATTTTCATTCTGGCATCTAAGTATAGATGAATTAACCTCACCCAGAACCAGAAGTTCAGCGGTGGCCTTTCCGTTCACTTTACTGGGCTTTGGATCAGACCGTCGCTACCTAATTTTAGATGTTCAGATTTCAAAAGTTTGGCTCTAGGCCTGGTAATTCAGAATTGCTAAGCAGTCAGCACTTCACTCAACAGAAACTAGAGACACAGGATGCTCAACATACTTTGGGGAAAAATCAGACCACTAGTTTTTGTGCCTGGCTACCAACTTAGAAACCAAATTTTATGCACAAGATTTGAAACTTTGGCCAAATATTAGAAAATTGTTCAAAGGAGTTTATCAATATGCTTCTATCAACCAGAAGCATTTTCAGTTGAAACAGGTTTCTATTTTTTTTGCCATAAGAGCGGTTTTTTTCTCAAGGAGAACTAAAATTTGTGTAAGGCAAACACCGTGCTTGAAAACCACCTATGTCCATTTTGCTTTTGAGTAATGTCATTGCAGCTGTAGACAGTGTGGCTTGTGCCCTCTTTCTCCTTTATTGCCCAGGTCAGGCAGGTTCTCTATCCCGTGTGCCATAACCAACCGTTGTCACGACGCATCACCTCCAAGTCACAAGGTAGGAAACTGTGATGCAATGAGAGACAGAGGAGAATGGAAAAGAAAGTGATTGACACTGAGGAACCACATGTGCTGCGTATCTAAGCATGTTGATTACAAACCATTTCTTGGTGACATTCTTTTTTTCCCCCCGAATTCACCCAAAATTCGGTTTTCTGTGGAATAATTTGCAAACTGTGTAAGCTCTGTGTGTGTGTGTGTGTGTGTGCGCGCGCTCAGTAGATGACACAGACGGTGAAGAAAATGGAAAGGCAAACCCCAAGATTCTCAGCCTTATCAAGACAGCATTTCTGTATATGCATATAAGCTTTCTCTGGACCAAACTGAGAAAATGTTAAGCATAAATAACTTCCTTGCTACATAGCAAGTCCAGCATGGTTCTATTTATATGACTGTATTTGGAAATGTCCCAAAGGCTATAGACACCCTTGCAATTCAAGAAGAACTTTGCGCGATAATTATCTATATTTTAGTGCTGCAGTGAGCTAGGAGGGATCAAGAAGACTGACAGCTGCTGACACCTTGGGATGCCATTGCGGGGGCTCCTAAATCATTCTTCACCTACACAGCTGAGCTGGTTTGCCCCTTGTGCAGAGGGTTTACCCACAGATTAGCATCTTGCAGGTCTGAGCTGGAAAAGCCTTTGGCGCATTTCCCAGGGCCGTATACAGCTGGTGCTCAAGCCAATCAACTCTGACCTCTTAGCTTAACAGTTCAGCTGTCAGCTTCTAAAGAGAGATGACAGCATTTTCAAGCAGGCTCCATTATGCTTATCAGCTAACGCTATCTCGACTCGCACTGGACCGATCCGTGTGAGAGTACAAAGAAGCATAAATTAGTGCAAAATGAATGGAGACGGTCAGTTTGTGCTGGTGCTCATGCTGTATTGCACTTGTACTTGCCAGTTCTTCACTATAGCGGGTGGATGAGGGAGATGAGTAATAATTTGGTTTTGGCAGCAGTTGTTAGCTAAACGTAGGCCCGTACTTCCTTTTACTACAGCTTGTACAGCAGGGTCCAGAAGGGTGTTTAGATATGCCATGATCAATTGGCTTTGTATATATGTCTCTTCGTGTACCCAGAAGATCAGACAGAGCTGTTTTTTGATTCCAAGTGTTTTCCTTGTGTTTCACCTCGGCCCTCTTGGGAGGCAGGCAGTGGCTTTTATCTCTTTGCCTGATGGCCAGAGTGGTACATGATGTACCGCAACAACGTCATACCCTGTTCGCATCTGCTCTGCACTGCTGTCTCTGCCCATGTCTACGAAGGCCTGGAATAAGTGTGGCTCAGATGACCTGAAGATCAAATCGACGGGCTCAGGATGTTCACAGTGACATAGGCATCTAATAGTTTCTTAGGAGGGACTTAATCCCTTGTGGAGACATGCCTTGGGAGAAGGACTCCTGGAGAAGATGCTACTTTCTGCTCGTGGAAATCTGCAGATTTTTACATGCATTTGGCATAACATTTGTCTTGCACATTTCTGTGACAGACTGGCCTAGATGCAGCCTCCAAAACATCTAGCAGGAGCGACCCAATTCCTTAGTCAAAACTATGGAACAAGCTGAGCAATAAATAATCTAGAATGGATTTTGCATGTACCTCTCTTCCCTGCGGTACTCGACCATTTTGCTGTTCAGCTTCTTGTCCACAGACATCTGTTGGCATATCTAAAAGCAAGGACATAATTTTTTTAATACCTGCGGTGCAGTTTCACGGTTGACTGGCAGTTTCAGTAGGATTAACCTGAGCCTTTCGACTAGGTTAGGAAAGGTCTGCTTCTGCATGCTGCAAGCCATTTCCCCAACGAACTTCAGCGGAGCTGGGCCCAGTTATATCAGACAAGGATCAGCTCCTTTGCGTTTCCCCAGTTCTGATCTGCTCCCTGCAAAAGGCTGTTCCAGCATCACCTGGAAGTGACACGCTAGAAATAGTTTTAGATCTTTCACCCAGTTTAGAATAGAATAATTTCCTTATAAGAAATCTTATATCCTATATTTTTTAAACTATATTGACTGACACTTTGATGAATGTAAGATTTGGAAGAAGTAAGCTTCACATTTTAAATCTATGGCTGTATTTTAAACTATACCTTTGAATTTCTAGGTTCTAAAATTTATTGGGCTATGAACAAAATAAGTAATAAAAATGAACTGAGTTTAATATATTTTTTTTCAATGAATTTAATTTTACTTTCCTGGTAGGACTTCAAATATTTTTTTTTATTTTTTTTTTAAATGGTTTAAAACTAAGCGAACTCAGAAGATAATAAGCGTTGAAAACACTAAGTCTTAGGTGGCTTTTTTTTTCAGCCCAGGATACTTCCCTACTTAACTATACCTCTGGGTACTTGAACTGCATTTTCACTTGTGCATCAGCAAAAAGATTAAACTGAAATATTCGATAAGATACAGTCAACTCCATGTCACAGTGAGGCTAAATAAAGTCTCCTGGGATAATAAGTGGGAACTCCCACCTGTTGCACTACAGTCATGCTCCTGTTGCAGTCTGATGCTGTACTCTCCTCAGCACAGAAAGGACTGACAACTCTCTCACAGGCTTGGGAAAAGCTTGTCTGCATAAACAGCCAGCCCCAAAGCTGTAGCGCTCATCTCCTAGATGTAAATTCATATCGTACAGTGTCCTCTGATAAAGAACAGGACGGAAGTCAACAAAATTCAAATGTGAAACACAACAAGCAGCAATTTCAACAAATAAAGGCCTATTTAGCCATAATCAGACCAAGACCAAAGGTAAACATACTCCCCCCCGCCCCGCCTTAAAATATTAGCAATTACAAAATAAGGTTGAGTAGACTGGAACATCTGGTTTTTAATCAGAACTGGCCTATAAGAGAGGTGGCGACTGGGTGACAACTAGTAGGACACGGTGATAATGCAAATACCGGATATCAATAAGGAAGGGGCAGCATACATCAAAAAAAGCTTCAGAAAAACAAACTAACTGTTCCAAAAAATAAGATAGTACGCCTCTATTCTGACATTTCAAAAATAGGAAAAATGCCATTAGGACTACACTGTCAACCAGAATATCGTAGAATCACAGAATCATAGAATACCAGGTTGGAAGGGACCTCAAGGATCATCTGGTCCCACCTTTCATGGCAAACACACGGTCTAGACAAGATAGCCCAGCACACTGTCCAGTCGAACCTTAAAAATGTCCAATGTTGGGGAATCCACCACTTCTCTGGGGAGATTATTCCAATGGCTGATTGTTCTCATTGTGAAAAATTTTCCTCTTGTGTCCGATTAGAATCTCCCTAGGATTAAGTTGCACCCATTACCTCTCATCTTTTCCATGTGACTCCTTGTAAAAAGAGAGTCTCCATGTTCTTTGTAGCCACCCTTTATATAGGAATAAATACTGGAATGTGGCGATAAGGTCTCCCCTAAACCTTCTTTTCTCAGGGATGAACAAACCCAATTCTCTTAGCCTTTCCTCATGGCATGTTTCACAGTCCTTGATCATCTTTGTGGCCCTTCTCTGGACCCTCTTCAGTCTGTCCACATCTTTTTTGTATAGCGGGGACCAAAACTGAACACAGTATTCCAGGTGTGGCCTGGCAAGTACTGAGTAGAGTGGGATAACGACTTCTTTATCTCTGCTGGTGATGCCCTTGTAGATGCAACCCAGCATCCTGTTGGCTTTCTCTGCCCCTGCAGCACACTGTTCACTCATATTGAGCTTGTTGTTCACCAGGACCCCCAGGTCCCTTTCCACAGAGCTGCTCCCTGGCCAGTTCAATCCCAGCCTGTGCTGCACTCCTGAATTAGTTTTCCCAGGTGCAAGACCTTACATTTGTCCTTGTTGAACTTCATAAGGTTCTTGTTAGCACTCTCTTCCAGCTTATCCAGGTCTTCCTGCAGGGTGGCTCTCCCTTCCAAACTGTCCACCTCCCCGCTCAGTTTGGTTCATCAGCAAACTTTGTCAGGGTACTTTTGATCCTCATCCAGGTAATTTATGAAGATATTAAACAACTGGGCTCAATATTGATCCCTGGGGGACCCCACTTGTGACAGGTTGCCAGTTTGAAAAGGAGCTATTTACCACCACTGTCTGGGGGCAGCCTGTCAGCCAGTTCCCCACTGGCTGACAAGCACAGACCGCATGTCTAGATCATAACTCATCATAACAGCTTCTCTAGGAGGAGGCTGTGGGAAACTGTATCAAAAGCCTTGGAGAAATCCAGGTAGACAACATCCACCGCTCACCCCACATCAACCGAGCAGGTTACTTTGCCATAGAAGGCGATCAGGTTTGTCAAGCACAATTTGCCATTTGTGAACCTGTGACAGCTTTTCCCAATCACGTGCTTCATTTGACTTGTGAGAGCCCCCAGGAGGATTTGTTCCATAACTTTCCCAGGGACTGAAGTAAGACTGATGGGCCTATAATTTCCTGGATCCTACTTTAAACCCTTCTTGTAGATGGGGGTGACATTAGCCTTCCTCTGGGACATCCGCCAATCTCCACAACTTCTCAAAGGTTATAGAGAGAGGCCTCGCAACAATGTTGGCCAGCTCTCTTAACACCCTCGGGTGGATATTGTCAGGGGCCATCGATTTGTAGTGGTCAAGCTCCTTTACTAGTTCACATACCAACTCTTCCTTTACTGGCAGTGGGTCTGTGTTTGCATCAACCTGGACTGTTGTTCCCAAGGCCTGGGGCCCAACAGTGCTGGTAAAGACAGAGGTGAAGAAGGTGCTGAGAATCTCTGCCTTTTCAGTGTTGTTGGTGACTAATTCACCTCTCCTGTTTAACAGGGAGACAATATTTTCCTTCTTTTTCTGCTTGTTGTTTATGTACCTGAAGAACTCTTTCTTGTAGTTTTTGACATCTCTGGCCAATTTCAATTCAAGCTGAGCTTTTGCTTTTCTAACTGCATCTTTGCATGCCCTGGCAATGACGTTGTAGTTCTCAATGGGTATTCATCTGCTTTTCCAACTCTGGGACACTTTTCTTTTGGTTTTGAGCAGACTCAGAAGCTCACAGTTAATCTTGCTCCACCTCCTTCCTTCACCTTTAAAGGGGATGAACTGTTTTTGTGCTTCCAGGAGAGCATTCTTGAAAAACTCCCAGCACTCATTAGCTCCTTCTTCCTCCATGGAAGCTTCCCATGGAATCCCTCCCAACTGAGCTCTGAATGAGCTGAAGTTTGCTCTTCTAAAATCTAAAACCTTTGTGTTAGTACTAACCTTCAGTGTGCTCAGCAGGATTCTGAGCTCCACAATGTTGTGATCACTCAGCCAAGGCTTTCACTATCTGAGATATTACAAATCAGGTCTTCTTGGTTTTTGAGTGGCAAGTCCAGTAGTGCCTTCTTCCTGGTTGGCACATCTAACATTTGTATGAGGAAGCAGTCCTCTACGCATTCCAGGAACTTGACGGATGACATGTGAGCAGCTGTATTGTTGTTCCAACAAATGCCTGGGTAGTTGAAGTCACCCATAAGAACCAGGTTCTTTTGACCCAAAGGTTGCTTAAGTGACCCAAATATTGCTTCATTGGCATACAGTCTTAGTTTGGAGGTTGGTAGCAGATGCTTAGTTTAAGATCCCCCTTGGAGATGAGCCCACTGATCTTGACCCAGAAGCATTCGATAGGGCTTCCACAATTGTTGTAGTTGACTTCTGTGCATTCAAGGTTCTCCTTTACACAGAGCGTGACTGCTCTTCCTCTTCATCATCACCTGTGTTTAGAAAACAGACTATAGGCATCCATCACAATCCTCCAGTCATGTAAGTTGTCCCACCATGTTTCAGTTATTCTTATATGACAACTTTATGACTTAGCGTGGAGCTCCAGTTCCTCCTGTTTGTTCCCCAGGCTGCGTGCATTGGCATACATACACTTGAGGTGGTTGGTCTTCTGATATGATTCTCATGTCAAGAGGCAGCTGAGGAACATTTGTCACTGTTCTGGTTGGCCTGGCTTATTCCCCAGTTGATTGCAGTGATGTAAGTGTTGTCACATTGGACCTTGCCCCGCAATGTCCTTCAGTCTAAAACCCACCTCACCAAGTTGGCCAGCCTGCCAAAGATTCCCTTACCTCTTCTGGACAGGTGGATCCCATCCCTCCCTAGCACGCCAGAGTCATCAAAGACTACTGTCATAGAAGCCAAAACCCTCATGACGGCACCAGCCATGAAGCCAGAATGACATATGACATGCTACAAGACACCAGTGAGGCTGTAAGGCAGAAAGCACAGCGGTCATGGAAAACTCCAGTTACTGGCTGCTTCCACAAAGTGGGGAAATGTCTTGCTGTGCTCTAATTTTTGTTTCTTGGGCAGTCAGACATCACAGTAGGAGAAGCCATGCAACCATGAACAGCACACAGGACCAGGAACAAAATGTTACCTTTGGAAAATAATGGTGTGATAGTGACCACGATGTGCATGAGTGGAACATCTTTTTGGGAATGGGAAGGCCAGAAGAAGAATCAGCAAAGCACAAGAAGTAATTATAAATAAAATACTACTGTTCAAAACACAGAAAATGAATCCAAATTGGAAACATTGAAAAGAACTCAGAAAAAATAATTGCAAAATTATAAGGAGGGCAAGAAAAGAAGAAAGATGAGTAATACCAGGCCAGATGCATTAAAAAACAATAATAAAAGACATCAGAAACAGAAAACGTGCTATGGAGACTGCAGGGTCTGCAGACGATAGATACAGAACAGAAGTGCTCAGAGAATATAAGTTTGGTACTGGAAAACTATATTACCTGTGGCAGTGCTCACTGTGGAAGGGCTTGGGAGGGTTTTCACACTAGAGCTTTTATCTGGAAGTGATGAGTTGGAGAAATGGTCTCAGCTGAAGGGCCAGAAGTCAATAAAATGAACAGCGATATATCAGCAGGATCAGACGGTGTTCACCCAGTGATTTTAAAGGAGGTCAGATATTAAATTGCATGCCTAGTTACTGTGGAGTGTAACTTCTTGCTCGTGTCAGACTGGTACCAGAGCAACAGAAGGTTGCAGAGGCAATATCAGTTTTTAAGAGGGCTGCAGAGGATGACTGGGGAGTTACAGACCAGGGCGTTTCATTTCCATATTAGAAAAAAAAAACCCAAACCACAGAAAAGCAAATGGATAGGCACATAAGTGGAAAAAATCAGCAAGGTTTCTGCAAAGGGAAGTCCTGCTTTTGGTATCTATTACAACTCTGAAAGAGTCAGTGAACATGTCAGTGAAAGTGAGCTGTTCAACACACTTAAAAAAGCCCTACGCTGTCATGGGATAGAAAGGGAAGTTCTTCCTTTAACTGGTTGAAAGACAGAAAGAGGGTGGCAGTGAACAGTGAAATTGTGTAATAAAAGGAGGTCCATAAGAGGCTGCATTGTTTAACATACTTACAGGAAAAACAGAAGGATTGCAAAATTTTCTGGTGGTACAAATGTCATAGATGAAGAGTTGTAGAGTGTCATCTCAATGCCAAACGATAAATGATAAAATGGTAGATGACATTAAAGGGTGACAAATGTGAAGTAGGACACACAGGGAGAAAAATCACTTCAACACACAAAATAATGAGCACAGCAGACACTGGCGCACAGCAAAGATCTAGGAATCACTGCACAGAGTTCCCTGAACACGTCGGCTCTGTGGTCAGTGATGTAAAAATTGCAGAGGGGCACTAAAATGATAAAAAAACATTATGACAACTTTGGCTTGAGAAGAAATTAAACAGACTAGATCTCTTTAACTTGAAGGAAAAAGATGACTGAAGAAAGGATATGAGTAGTAACAAATAAGGGCACGTGGACCAGCCATTTATACTTTCTCAGTCCATCAAATAAACAGGAAACATAATGGGGACATATAAAACAAAGAAAGGCATTTCACAAAGTAAAATTGAACTATAAAACTCAGAAGTACAAGATGTTCTGAAAGAAAACAGGACAGATATGTTTAAAAATGTTTAGACAAATCTGTGGAAGGAAAATAACCCATCAAGACCTGTTAAATATGAGGATAGACTTGCTGGCTCCATAGGAAGCTTAACCCACCGATTGCTAAAACTGAGAAGGCATTCTGAAGAGGTATTTCTCCTTATTTTACCTGTGATCGGGGCCCTGCGGGGCCCACGGGCTCCCTGGGGGCAGCAGATCAGGGCTTGGCAGCCAGGGCCTGTCCCACCACCCCAGCCGTGGAGCAGGGCAGGTCAGGGCAAACAGTGTCAGCCCCAGCAGCAGGCATCAAGCACCTCACTTATGAATGGGGATGAGCCAAGCAAGAGAAAAGATTGTTACCAGCCTTCATAGATATACAACATAGCAGCAAAGAAGAAAGTAATAAACTATTTTCCTTGCACACAAAGTATTGGGCTTGAATGTTAGCAAAGGAGATTTCAGAGCAGTTTTCTTAGTCTAATAGAGGGTATAGTTGAGTACTATGCTACACTGTTGAGGGATGTGGGGCTACCAATACCAAGAGATGCTCTCAGTGGTTATTAAGAATGGGTTCAAATATCCATTAGAAATAGTTTATAACAGACCTGTCCTAGCTTGGAAAGATACTGTCTCTTGAGGAGCTGCCATGAAAGCAAATAACAAAGGTTACCCTCCTTTCAGTGCTTGAGAGGCCACTGCCTCCCCAGTGCAGCTCAACAGAGAGGCGATTTTACACTGGAGATGAATGCTAATAGAAAGTTGCTGCAATTTGCTTATGGGAACTAAAACCAAGTATGTAAATATCTGCACTTTTCTTGACGGAATTTAAAAAGTGTCTAGGTGACTTAGAGCCACCATTACCCAGCATGGAATGCGCTTGCCTCAGGGAAGAGAAGTCCTACAGAAGTTTTATTCCCTCCAGGCTGATGCAGCCTGTTTGGGCTCTCTCAGGCCTTGGGGTGCAGGATCTATGGCAGCCTTTCTCCAAGGTGAGGGCATTCACAACAGCTGACTCCTATCCAGGCAACATGACACAGAATCATAGAATGGAACCACAGAATATCTCAAGTTGGAAGGGATGCATAAAGTCCTGCTCCTCATGGGAGCAGGATCAACTCCCCGCTCCTCATAGGACTACCTAGAACTAACCATATGACTAAGAGCATCATCCGGGTGTTCCTTGAACTTGACAGGCAGACTGAGTGAAAATCTCCCAATACAGTTCCAAACCCCTGAAGGGGCATAGCCTCAACAGATTGCCAAACTCTGATTGCCACCAGAAACTTAAGAATAATTAACCTAATTTGATTAACAGAGTTTTCTTGGAGACAGTTAAGAAGCATCCCTACTACTATTGTTCCAGAAGCCAGCTAGCAGCAAGGGGCTGAGACCCAGGGGCAGAAGTACAAATATCAGGGAGCTTGCAGGTAGTGTGTCGTGGAGGCTGGGCTGGCCACCAAATGAATGGCAGACACTCTCTTTTAACCTCTCTCACAAAAAGAAGGGAGAACGAATAAGGGAGAGAGACTGATGGGTTGAAAAGAAACTAAACTACTTTAATGAAATATTAATAATAAAAAATAAAAGATAAAATAATATTAATAAGAAAATAATGAAATCTATATAATAGATACAAAACCAGTATTGAGCTCCCAGGATGATGATCACATCACCGGCAGACATGGAAACTCCCACACTGGACTCAGCGGTGGACGGGAACTGGATTCTGGATCTGGATTCAGGAATGCACAGACCAGGATCAAAGGCAGACAAACAGACAGAATCCTCCTTGGATGTCAGCCATTGAAGAAAGAGGGCTGCCCCTTTGATCCCTCAGCTTTTATACTGAGCGTGATGCAGAGGGGATGGAACACACTGTTTGTCAGTTTTGGGTCACCTGTCCTGTCTGCTCCTCCCTGCAACTGTGACCCCTCTATGGTCTTCCACTTCTGACTCTCCAACTTGATACATAATGAATTTACGTGGCCTTGGTTGTTACAGCAACAAGTATAAGCAGGAGGCTCTCTGCAGACTATTCCTTGGTATTCACTGTAAACATCAAACCTTGTCCGCTAGAAGCAGACACTGCCTGAAAAACACGCCGTTGATTTCAGCGAGTTAGAAGAGGCTTGACTGAAAAATAAACTTCCTGAAAAGAAAAGAGGTTCCGTTCCCCGCCCCGGGACCCCGCGCTGGCTTTGGCCGTAGAGCCCTGGTGGCCCGGCAGCCCCGTCGGCCCGGCCCGCCCCGGCGCTGTCCAGGGTGCTGCAGCCGCGGTGCGGAGGGGAGCGGGGCGAGTGCGAACCCTCGGGGGGGTTATGTTGCCCAAGACGAGAAAGCTCTTGCTTTTCCGCCAGAAGGTTCCTTGATTATGACTCCGGGAGATCAACTGGAAAACTATTTTTTCCCCACTTATCACCTCACATTCATTGTACAGTCAGACAATAGTGAAGACTAGGCAATGGGGGCCTCGCAAGAAGAAAAGTTTTGAAGGGTGAACGAGACTTTGGTTTCAGCAGGTAAAAATGTAGGTGAAAGAAACAGGTAAGAAGACAAAATCCAAAGAAGGCGTTGGCACGAAGGTTAGCTCATTATTGTTAGAAACTGAAAAATGCACCAGGCATTAAACAGAGGAAGCTGCCCCCTCTGCCTGAGGGATCTGACTTTCCGCATTTAGATGTCACTTAATGGTCAGATTTCAAGTGTGTCAGAACGATGATGTAATAGCTTTAAACAAGACATGGCAATGTATTCCATGCTTCACACAAACTTCAGCCATGTCAGACAAATGGCTGTTACGGTAGCCAAGTCAAGATAGTGAGATCCTACCCAAAAGTTTTACTTGCCAAGTATAAAACAATGCATTTCATTCTGAAAGGAAATCCTACTTGTTCTGTGGAGAAGGCTTTGTCATGGCTCAAGCAAGGAAGGAGAGCTTGGGAATTCAGGCCTATCCCATGTACTAGCATAATTAAAACCTAGATTATTTTTCATTTCACCTTATTTTCCCCAAACGTGATAAGTAGGTGTTATTCGTCCATCTATTGGGATTTTGTGAAACTGCAATCCTTCTGATGTGCAAAGCACTACTTGTCCTGGCTGGAACATGGCTATTGGGAATCTCTTTGAAGGTTAGGCATTTGATATTAGGGTTATATTATTAATTACATTTTCAGTAGCATCACAGATGACCTAACCCAAATGGCATAGGCTGCGCTGCCTCCTGTGATGCTCTACCCCAGAGGCAATTCTCTCCTTGGGAGGAAGGGAGTCTCTAACTCCCATCATTCACATGTCAGGAGCTGTCATTGTTGTGTCTGAAAAATAATGGAATCGAACTGTGGCATAGAAGTTGATTACCATTATGTATGAGACTCATAGGCAGTGATTACAGACATTCATAAAAAATTTAAGAGGATCACAAAAGATACTCTTGCTAGACAGCGATGTTTAACTTGCATTTATAGGTGCAAATTAAGAATATAAAACAAAACATTGGAGTGCCAGCTTCTCTCTGTATGACTTGCAGTTCAGACAGTTCCAAAATGACTTGAGCTGATGCAGTGCACCACCTCTCTGTAGCTCTTGGATCTCTATTGGAACCAGAAATCAGTTTAGTGCTCCAAAAGCATCAGTATTTCTACATGATAAGAAAGTCACTGATGGCTTTTTAAATAGTCTCCCAGGATATGAATGCTTATTCTAGCTTTTAATACAAGGGCACTCATACCACTGATCAAGGAAGATTTTCTGACCCACTCGGTAGGTAGTTGATGTTCACATCTCCCTCAGACTTGCCTTTTTATCCAGCAAATGAAGGAGAGAACCATGCTGGGATTGTAAGTCCTTGCTGGGGCTCAGGGTCCCCTATTCTTTGCTGTTGTTGGATTCATCTCTTCTGGACAGATTTGGAGCTGGCGTAAATTTGCACAGCTTCACAGCAGACAGGCATGACTTGCACTAACTGAGGCCTGTCTCAGGCAAGGACAAAAAATAAAGTAAATTCTCTTCTGTGAGACAGAAGCAGATGATTCTCCCTGCAGAGCACTTGGTGGGAGTCTGAGGGTGCTTTAGGGGTGGAACAACCCCATGCACTAAATTAGCAGCTGAGCTGGAGAAGGTCTGTATTCCCCATGCAGCCACATGCTCATGCCTCTTTCCCACAGGCCTCATGAAAGGGCAAAGCAGTTGGAGGCAGAAGCCTTGAGATGGCCAAGCTTAGAGAAACCCTCCTACCCCTGGTGTCACTGTGGCTCCCCACAAGCTGGGCCAGCGCAGAATGGGAGGAGGGGGCTCACCAGGTCAGCTGGTGCCTGCTTAGACCTCTGCTCCCACCGGTCTTTTTCTGCTCTTTCTTGGCCACAGAGCTATGGAGAGGTGACACCCACATCCTCTGCCAAATGGTTCTTTGCCAAATGTGCGTGACAAAGGGTGAAAGGGAGAGAAGATGAAGGGGCAGTGGGGGCAGAGGCATGGAAACTCAAGGCAAAGTGTGTGTCAGTTGCCTTAAATTCCAACAAACCTACGTGAATAGAAAGCGGGGAGAAAGTGAAGAGGCAGATGATGGCTTAGTCACAACAGCTTAAAGGAGCGAGACCATCCAGAGCCAAATCAGCATCACAAATATCCCTGGCAGAGAGAGGCAGCAAAGTGTATCTTCACACCTTCTGCATCCTGCCCCTTGGCATTCCCCCAGCCGGACGTCAAACAGGGGCAGCTTCACCAGGCTGAGCGGGCAGATCCCGTAGGCTGGATCAGCCTGAGAGGTGCAGAACACACGCTGTTCCCACCAGCTAGGACTGAGTCGACTGAAAAAGATCGAGTTGTTCCCAAGAATCAGCCTGCAACTCAGCAAAGCTCACACCTGCCTTTGAGCAGGCAAGGAGGGCTCGTGTGCTCGGGTAATGCTTGCTTATTTAATGAGTCTGTCCAGAAGGATGTCTTGGTTTGTAAAGGGTAGGTGACAACAGCTGAGGGGCTGAGCTAATTTACTGCTTTTGAGGATTTTGGTACTGGTTTTTCTGGGTATGCACTGCTGCGGTGAGATGGGCACTGCACGAGTGCTTTGCTGGATGGATCAAAAGGAATCTGCTCAGAATAGCGCACATTGCCAGGGAAAAGAGAGAGCAATCAGCTGTCAGATGCCTTTGACACAGGCTGTTTTCTCAAATTTGGACTTCCTTTAGTTTCTGAGACTGCACTGTCCTGCCCCCTACCTTTCTGATCATTACTGACACAAGTCCTGTGGAGGATTCTTTCTATCCATGGGGCTCTCCACAGGGTTCTCCCATTGGTCTATCTTTTATCCCTGTTTCAACATCTTCTCCTTGGTTAATCTTGTTTGCAAGCACAACCTTGGCAGTTCTTGCCCCACTGATGACTCACAGAGCTCTCTCTTCTCCAGACTTTTATCCTGATGTCCATATTACAGTCCCAAGTTGTTTACCATTTCCTAACACTTCTTCACGACTTAAGCCTGATGTGGCTACAAAGCTCTTTCCAAATGCGGAGAACGTTCCCATCTTGTCTCTAGACCATGACGAAGGTCTCCACTTTTGTCCCTAAGCCCTCTTCAGGGCTTTACATTTAGGCTATGTCTACATCTTCTTGTTATTTCCTGACTGGCCTCTTTTGAGAAGCACAGCCTTTCTTATACATCCCTAGAAGTAAAAATTTCCCCCAAAGTCGTTCTTATCTTCTTAGGCCCTGGACCATGCTGTGTTGTCATGCTCAGACCCATCCAGGACCCTGGCACACAGCCCGTGCCAAGGTCTCTATGCCAACTGCAACAGCTCCATGTTTATCACACCAGCACCTCTATGAATCCCCCTTCCACACACATCTCTCACTTCGGACCATGTTTTTCTTTCAGGGACATTCCCAGCCATGTTGTATCCACGAGGGATATGTTTGTCCTCATTTCTCATATGTCACAGTGCCATGCTCTGTCGTCCATTAGTTAGGTTTTTCACAGTCATCTCCATGTGCCTTCCTTGTAATTGGGAAAAACTGCCCTGAAACATACAAGAAGCTTCCTCGTGTCCCTTTCTCCATCTCCTCTTGTGCTGCTCTGCTTTTCTGCGCTGCCAGCTGTGGTGGTAGGTGTTGAGCCCATGCTCCCCTCTCCTGCTCCCCTCCCTCGTTGGAGGCTGTCACCTCTTTGGGGGACAGACCATCTTTAGTCACGCGTTTTCACAGTCCTTCGGTGCAGTGGAGCCAGGGTCTAGGAATGCAGCAACACAAGTAACAAACCCTCTGCCCTTCCCCCTGGTTCATTTTGATCTAAGCTGCTGTACCCAGTTCTTGCTTGGAGGTTTGAGAGCTAAATCTCTCTTTCTAATTATAGTTCTGTATAGAGAAGAATAGTTTCCTTTACTAGAATGAGTAACGACCTGATTTCTACGTGTGCTGCTCACAGGGGAAAGCACAAAGCCAGTCCTGCTTTATTCCTACATGATCTTGTAGGAAGGCTCCTGTCTAATCTTTGGCAAGTCTTATAGAAAACCTGCACTGCCGCAAACTAGGGAAAGCAATGAATAATTCATTTCCTTATCTGTTTCAGGATTGTTTTCTGCAAAACATCTATTTTAATAATTCATGTGATTTTTAGCTGTGCCGTGCTGCAGATGCAAGTGCACAGAGGAGACCCATACTGTTTTTCTCAGTGTAGCCTGGAGGGTTCATTAGTGAAAAATTCCAGCTCAGAGTGGACCAAATTCCAAGTGAGGAGTAAGAGGTGAAATCGGGGTGCTTAGCAAGACTCAAAGTACAACAGTCCTATGAAAATCAGAGATTATGAGAGTCATTCACAGAGGCATCTTCCTATGATGTCAAAATGGCCACATGTTGACGATGTCAAGCTTGTCAAGAGCCAACTGGGGGACAGAGGGACATACGTACAGGGTTCCCATGTTTTCCAACAGTACATACAGAGATCCCCTATTTCCCAACAGCACTTGCCAAACACATAAACTTGGCATTTATAGAACTGCACACGGCTACTGTTCCAGGCTGTAACTGATTCCTACCTCAGCCAGATCCCTCCAAGCGGCAGAGCTGCTGACTGAGGTTTCCTCTAGAGCTCATGCAGGAATGACTCCAATCTGCAAGACCCCACCAGTGGACAACCCTGCAATGCTGGTCACCCCTGTGGAAAGGTCAAAAACCTCAGGTCACATTATGACAAAAATGGACAGGTCAGCAAATGACATATTAAAAGCTGACTATAGCCCATGAAGAGCAGGATTGGGAAGAAAATGACGACACCAAGTGCAAAAAGGAAACCAAGGTGTTAATTGTGCTACCACTGATTCTTTGGGTCAGTAGCAGCAGATCTCTGTCCATTAACCTGAGCCTCAGACCTGTTCACATGCCTCCTGCTCCACCTGACAGCACTTATTTCAACTGGGAACGTGCTGAAAATCCTCCCCTTGCAGCAAAGTGCTCCAGCCAGCACCGCTAAGCCATCACTCCCCAGCCGTGCCCCGCAGGGCACACAGCACAGACCCCACAGCGGGCACAAGTGCTTTTATTGAGTGCTCTTCCGTTAATGAGGACTATGGATTAATCCCCTTTACCCTCTACACGACAGGAAATTTTCCAGTCCAGTTTCAGTGCTGCTCCGGGAAACATCCAGGAGATAAAATTCTCCAAGACAAACTGCATAGATAAGATGGGTTTTCATCTGAAAATAGTACATAAAAATAGCACCAGCACAGCTTTTGAACAAGTACTTTCCAAAAGAACCAATAAGAACCACAGCAAAAACAATTCTCCCTTCCCCAAAGGAAGAAAAAAGCTATGAGCTAAGAAGTGATGGGAAACCGGAGCAGCACTCGATCTCCGCCTGGCTGGAATCCAAACCCCGGGGCAGATCCTGCTGGTGCTCACAGCCCCAGCTCCAGAGGTGCTGCTGGAGCAGCGAGTTTACTGAAGACCAATCAGTGCCCACCTACACTGTTGAAGGAGCCCTGGCAACAACTTAAATTCACACAAGCCAGGATAAGGATGCACTGTGGAATGGGCAGTGACCGAATCCGTAACATACAGAAACCCAGGCCACCCCTGTATAATTTCACATACAGAATTAAAGAACCGCAACACCAAGTGTCCCCTTTTTCTGGCTTTAAGCAGATCAAGGTAAACATTTCTGCATTTTCAATCATACACAACCTGCCAATACCACGTTTTAATCAATTATTATATTTTCATCTGCCTGCCCAAAGCAAGGCATATTCTGTACAGCGTCAGGACACTATCTCGTATTTTATAAAGTGAATTAGCAGCTGTGCCTGTTTAAAACACCTGGCTTACATGGCACTGGCAATGCAAATTTTTTGCCTGAGAGAAATACCTGTTAAAATAGAAAGGTGCCAAACAGCTTTACAGGCTGGGCAGGCAGCACTTGCTGTCTGTGCCACACAGGGCCAGGGATGATGTTTTCCCAGCAGCAGGAATCCAGCCAGCTTCACGGCAGCCTCCAGGAGAAGAGACGTCAGGTGAAGTGCAGCAACCAGGAGGCCGTGAGAAGTTCTGCAAAAGATCCAACCTAAATCTTGTCTACTCTTAATTAAACCAAAACCTGCACCCTGCAGTGAGTATAAATATCGATTCTACTTTCTCAAAACAACTTTTTTTTTTTTTCACGCTTATTTTTTGTTGCTGCTTTCATTTCTTCCTCCCTAGAAAAAGCAGTATCTGGTTCCTTACAGGTAAGTTTGGAGATGTATCAGTGATAGTGGAAATTTAATTTTTTAAATAAAAGTTTAGATTTGTGTCATGGTAAGAGGCCATTCCTGGGGAAGAAGGAAGGCAGCAGCAGGCAGACAGACAGACATTGTCCCCCAGCAGCACCCAGACAGCTTGGCAGTCACCAGGGACATTCTCCGTCCCAGGTTCAACAAGGATTTTGAGAGCAAAGTTGTCCCAGGCCAAAGCTGAAGCGTGGCTGGGCAGTACGATACGATCTGTAGGCGTCAGGATGCAGCGGCTCCATAGGAGAAGGAATTTCACACTTAGCTTCAATAAATCCATCTCCCTGCAAGACAGGAAAACAATCACCCAAAGCAGCTATACCCTAGTGACACAATCTGACACGGAGCCAGATGACGTTTTCTGATTTTATTTGAAGTTAACACCTTGAGACAAGGCATAACAACTGAGGAGATCACACCAGTAAGAAGGTAGCAGGGACCTTTGTGTCCCCCTTCCCCTCCCCTCCATGAACTCCAGCGCAGAGTATTAAAAATAAACCAGCGTATCCTAAGAAACTGCAAAAGGTATTTAAGTCAGAGTGGGGCAGGGAAAGACAGCAAGAGTCTAAGATTTGAAACAATTAAATCTATTGCTAGAAACTTATTTTAGAAGCTTCAAGAGTGACGCCAAGAAGTCCTCGATAGCTAATGATTATAAATAACCGCTTTCCAAAAATCAATTATAGTAAGTTAATCATGCAGTTTTTATTCCTTGTATTTTCATGCAAAATATGCAGTAGTTAATATTTACAGTTCTATATTTATATATATATTTCCAAATTCGTTAGGGAAGACTAATCACGACAAGACCCATAGAGTTTTGCTGATTAACTCAGCAACGAGTGCAAATTTCCAGCCCCGCAGAGGAGTCCTGATCCCCACTTCACATTTGATCAATGAAACGAGAGGGCTTAAATCCAAAAAAAAAAAAAGTTTCCCAAGAAATGCAACAACTCCCATCACTTTATTTTTTTTTTACCCAAGTGATGGCCCAAGCTGTAACCAGAAATGGTATAAAGAGCCTGATCTGAGGAAGTACAGATCACACTTCAGACTAGGGAAATACCACAAAGCTGTCATGTCCCCTTTTACCTGACCCATTAAAGAAAAATAGCTTTCATCTGTATTACTGCACATCTCAAAAATAAAACCCACAGTGCCTCAGTTTAGAATGACATATAATTTATTCATATAGTTCACAAGTAGTTGGACACTACTCAATTTAATCTCCATATGCAAGTGATTTACACAAACATATAATACTAAAATTGATTGCTTAGAAGGTAAAAAATACCATGGGTATGAAATGCCATGGTAGATGCTGTTCAATATACTACACAATCTTTGTGTCAGACACTTTTACTCACTTATGTTTTTAGAAAAAAAGGCAGTTTGCCATTTTTAATTTTTTTGTATAAGTCGTCTGGGAAACTCAAGTGGTTTTGCTCTAAACCTTCTAATCAATTATTTCTCCTAGTTCTTAGGACAATTGACAACCAAAGCAATTTTTAGTAGTTCAAAAAAAACCAAAAAATAGATTTTTACTCCCTGAATTCACCAAGTACAATGTGACCAAATGATGTTGCCTTCCAACATGCGACACAAAATACTAACCCCTGTATATTCAAAGGAATGTGCAGGAATTTAGACCATGCTTCAGCATGACAGTGTTGGTGACAACAGCCCGATGATACGAGCATCCAGTAGTTGTGAGCGTGTTTGCACTAGCATCACCCAGACCATTTGGTATTCATGCAGCTGTGGAGTCCGATTGTAATTCTGCATAAACTCTTCTCACTGAAACTTGTCTCTCATAAGCCTCATTAATTCTGCATTAAGCATATATGGCTGCATGGAAAAAATTGGACTTTAATGTGTTTGCCTGCATCAGATTAAATTACACACATTATCTTCTAGACGAGGTCCAAACATATTATTTTGCTTGAAATGCCAGTAGTTATCTTAAAACATACCAAGAAGTTAAAAAGCTTCCACAATACAAGATCCAGCTATTTATTCCACATATACAAAAACACAGCTAGAGAAATACAATTCAATTGTCAATGCTGAATTTATGAAGAAAGTCTAAAAAAATAGAAAAACTCTGATACTCAGACATCAATTCAGAATGTAACACTGCATAATGCCGCAATATGAGCACCCATTTAAAATGAGAAATCCCCAACAAGAGAAGCATAAGGGGATCTAGTACACGTGACCAAAAAAAAAAAAAAAGTAATAAATAGAGGAATACTGCATCAAAAACATGCATACAATCGCCATGGTCATTCAGTATGCTAGTGATGGTCTAAACAGTGATCTAACACAAGAGTGAGACAATGTTTCCAAATAAAACTGAGTGAGTAACTACATATTGATTAAACTTTCTGATGCAGCAAAGTGAGGGCACAGAGCCATCTCTGGGTTCTGCAGCTGTTTCAAGATTCGCTTGTGAAATTTCTCTCTGACACGGTTGAACTCCATTATGTCCAGCGGGTCCTCTTCAATCCAGAATTTGTGGAATTCATGCATTAAGTAGCCTATAAGATTACAAAAATAAGGAAAAGTAAAAAAGATAAATAAGGTATGTAAGGGTCACATACAAAATTAGAAAGAAATTAACAATTATGATGCATGCAGAGAATCCTGGTCATCGATGTCTGACACCTCACAACACCATGCAGGGACAAGACTAAACCCATTTTGGGCAAACACAAAGTTTGATGAATATTATCCATTAGCAGAACTTCTCCCAATAAATACAAGAAATCACTGTCTTGACATACGGATACATGAACCAAAACATTAAACTAATGAGCATAAAAGCAGGGGAAGATGCTGCTGATGCTGCTCCACCAGCCTTTTGTCTATATTCAAGTTCTGCCTCACAGGTATTTCCTCACGGGGACATTGCTTCCTCTCCACTAAAAAAAAGAGCATACTGGTAAGTAACTTAACAGCTATCATCACTTCCTCCTCATGCGCAATTTTACCTTGTGTGTGCATGACCTTACTGGAAATGCTGTTTAACATTTATGCCTACAATTCTAAAAAGATGACTGACAAGGTGATATACAGAACCACTTGCTTTGGTAAGATATCCCTGTTTTAGGAATAAACTTGATCCCAAAGTGGCTTTAATAATACAGGCTCTGATTAAGGCCTTTACCATCTCAGTTCTGTGCCATCCTTGGACTCGAAGAGGAACCACTGACAGGAAAAAATGTTACATCCAACACTAGAACCTCAATAAACCGGACCCAACCTCTTGATCCCAACTTCCACAGCAGATAAATCATGGAGGAAGTATAATCTTTCATTCCAGCACAGCAAAACATGCAAGTAAGTTTTCTGTATTCCAGAAAGTGAGGGCATTTTTTTAAAAAAAAGGCTTAATTACTTTTATCCATTTATTTCTATTAGTTTTATTAGGGCCTGTTGTGATAGAACAAGGAGTAATAGTTGTAAACTAAAAGGGTAGGATTTAACTAGATATAAGGAAGAAATTTTTTTTACAATGAGTGTGGTAAGACACTGGCGCAGAGTGCCCAGAGAGGTGGTAGATGCCCCATCCCTGGAAACATTGAAGGCCAGGTTGGAAGGGGCTCTGAGCAACCTCATCTAGTTGAGGATGTCCCATTGCAGGGGGTTTGGACTAGATGACCTTTAAAAGGTCACTTCCAACCCAAATTATTATAGGATTCTGTTGTATGACAATTGCAAGACACATACTTCTAAACTTGAAACTTCAAGGTATATTTGCATAATCATATTTTTCCCCCCATCATCAACTTGAGAAACTCCATTCAAAAGGTACTTTAGGTACATCTTCAAATCTCTTCCATATATTCTGAACAGCCACAGGCTGTTTCATTCTAAGAGATGTTACTTTCAAAGAAAAGCTCAGTAAAACCCTTTAAAAAAAATAATCACTACATAAAATGTAAAACATTGTTAGATCTTCACCCTTCAAAACCCAGGAGATTTCCAAGAGGTACGTTCTGTACTCCAGCAGAGGCTGAGCTGAGCAGGACATTGAGCAATGCAGTTTAGTGCATTGCGTGTACGGTCAGAGAAGGCAACGGAGCCCAGGAGCAGTGGGCCAAAGGCAATTCACAGCCTTGCCTGTGTCCCCATGGCTTGAGGGAGCAGAAGGGTGCAGATGAGGTGATGTGGTAGATTAGCATTTAGGAGGTCCTGCATGGACATGTACTGCATGTACAGCCACTGTGTTCCTCTACCAGCAAGGCTGCTGGCTGGGCAACGTAATTTTGACTTTCCAGTTCAGTCAGGCAGCCTGTAGGCATTTCATGCAGCCTAATGGTGTCTGGGTTTGAAGGAAATTTGAAGGAAAACTAGGATGACTGAGGTAAGGAGAGGAGGGGAGAGAAACTGCAAGAGCATAAAAGCAGGGATTTGTCAGACCTAAACAAATAATCTCTGGATTAATTGTCCTTGCTCCAGGAGAGTTTGTCTGTTGATGCTTTCTCTACAGTAAAGTCTGTTTGATAACCTCAAGTTTTTCCTAGGATGGCAGGCAGAGTGTTGTAGGAACATCCACCACCTGTACTGGACCGTTACTACACCAGAGGCCCGTGCAGGTTTTATCCCACTCCATAACTCATACATGCATGGGCTGTAGAGGGAAGAGCTGTCAAAATGGGCTCTCCCTCTAGCGTTGTCATGACAGACTGGCCACGCTGGTCAGCACGCACACTGGTCCTGGGGCACAGTCCCAGGCTTGGCTAGCAGAACAGTCCCTGCTAAGACTGTAAAGGTACTAAAACATATCTTCCCTCCCCCTAAAATTCAGCGGTGGGGGATTTTAGATATGGCAAGAAACCAGAACCAAGAACAGGATATGAAGATATGGGAGCCAAACCAATCATACTAGACACATCTGTTCACAAGGCCACAGGCACATCAGGAATTTGGCAGAAAGTCAGAGTAACTCTTCCAATGAAAAGATGACCTGAAGATGCACAAGTGGATATTTAGATAAATACTTATCTGTCTGTTTTACTTATCAAGCCGACTACTACCAAAGACAAACGCCTAGCAGCTAAACTGCCTGGAGTTCCTACCAGCCAGTCTATCCAGGGCAGCAACCCAGAAACCATCACAAAAGGGAGAGCCCTGCTACAGTATGATTTCTGCCCACATAGGATTTTGGGTGAACGAGTCTTATTAAATAGCATTCTTGTTCTGAAAACCTATACTATTTAATGAAAGAGATGCACAGGACACTAATACTGGTCATTTATCCAGTTAAGCATAAGAAAATATTATAGGTGCAAACCAAATTTCTGTTGCCTAAATAGCCAAATTAAAAAAAAAAAATCCCAAACACTCGCAAACAAAAATCCAACCAAACAAAACCTTTGCAATTGTCATAAATGTGGAAAACAGTGCATCCTGACTCCTTGTTAGCAGTTTCTTGCTTATACATTGAAAAATATTAGAAGTGTTGCTCCCACTGTGCAAGGATGCACTGCATGTCTGTGCTGTAGAAGGGATGCTCGAATACAGGAGAAAGGCCTGGGAAAGCATTTTTTTTGAGGGGGAGGGGACAACTCTGCTGAAGAGTGGTAAGTAAAGCTTGGACATAGATTCAGATAGCTTAAGACAGTTGGATTTACAGGGAAGGAATCTCTAGCGGCTCTTTAAAATACCTCTAGTTTCTTCTTATTATTTAAGACCAGTCTAAGAAGATAGGAAGGTTTGTTCAGGCCCTTGGAGGTTTTTTGTTTGGGTTTATTTTGTTTATTTTGTTTTGTTTTTTTTTACCCCCTGGTTTGGTAGTGGCATCGATCACAACTAAGCACTAAATCTAAGTATCCTAAAGACAGGAGAGCAAGACCAGCATGATAGTCTCTGTGCTGTGTCAGCAGGAGTTTTTTTTTTTTTTTTTTTTTTAAAGTATAGGTAGTACGAAAGTGACAGCAGGAGTACAAATTATGTATTCCTTCCCCTCCTCCTGTACTTACAGAACGTCTGCTGAAAGTGAGTTAGTGTTGGTGCTTCTGGAGCAACATTGTAGAAATGGGTCTTCAGAGCTCCGCTCACAAGCAAGTTGTATGCGAGGTCTGTTATGTTAATGCCCACGATAGCAAAAGAATAGCTGTAAGAAAAAAGAAGCAGCAACATTTGTAGAGAGTTTGTTTTCTCTCAGCACACTATATGAAACACTGATGACACCAACACTGCAGATTGTGTGCTACTGAGGTGTGTTAATTTTCTCCCTCACAAGCTTCCAAGGTGTGGGGGGGTGGAAAACAAGAAAAACATTTATCTCCTCTGCTTTGTACATTCTAATGGCAGTGTTTCCCTTGTGAAACATATGGTCACAGTGAAAACAGGAGTTTCATCACTGTGCCAGCATTCCAGTGGAGCAGCACTGATTCATTCCTACAGAATAAGAACAAGCTGAGGCATCCCTGTGCTCCTGCGCTCGCCTCTGACACGGGGCAAGCACTCCACATCGTGGCTGTGTCTGCAGGGTGACCCATCGTCTGGTATTTTAACCCATCTGCCCAACCGGAATTCATTACCCACAGTTAGGAACATCAGGTTTCAACAATCAGTCCTATAAAGACATTCATATGGCTAAAAAGCAAATCCAATTTCTTCCTAACAAAGAGCTAGCTACAGAGGCCAGAAGACAGGCAAAAACCTAAATCCAAGCACGATGGAAGAAGAAACAAGAAAATCAGACCCATGAAGCAAACCCTGTCTTGTTAAGGGATATCAACAAGGAAAGTATATTTAGGCACAACAGAAGTCCAAAATTGGAAGTTATTTCCTAATTTGTGAGCCTGTTGCACAAAGAACTTGACATTTCTGGCAGTGACTGTTTCCCAAGAAAACATACGATGTCCTACACTGGCATTTAGTGACAAAATAAACTTGGCTAGTTATACAGTGACTTTTTTTTTTTCCCTCCTCTAAACACAGCTGTCTTCTGTAGATTGTCGTAGGTATTTTTTTAGTTATCTCTGTGAAGCAAACCAAAATACTTTCTTTTTTTATTTTAACCTTTGACATATTTCAGGAAGGAAAAAAACTAATAATTCAGAAGCTAACTGCAACATGAGGTCTAATGGTAAATTTCACAGGAAAATGAAACATAGAATTTAAAATGTTGTATTACAGGTTTTCAGATACACTCATAAGGAACATCCAGTTCCATGCTCATGAATAAGGCGGCTATACCAAACCCACTGCTTAAGAAGAAAAAAAACCCCTCACTGCTATTTCTTTCCTATTATACTTTCCTGAAATCAGATCAGAACCAGCTTCTGACAATAAGAAGTGAAACTTGATCACATTTTATGTTAAGAAAAATTAAACAGATATTCATCACGGCACTATTCATAGCACAGAGAGAAAGCTTCTCCTTGCTACAGCATTTTTGGGTTATTTTTCCTAATTCTTACTTCAAACTGTTTTTCCCATAATCTTTGATCAAAATCAAGGTGTAGTTAAGACAATACACTTTAGTGTATACACTGTTTCCTTTAGTTTCCTTTAGAAAGTGACCAGGAAACACCTTTTTCCCCCTCAAATATACAGCATCATTGTTAACTGTTGTGTTTGTGGCGGCTTTAAAAAGATTTTTAACTTACCCGATTGCCTTATCAAACTTTTTCTTCTCCCATTCGGCTTTGCTGAATTGGCTGGGGAGGGAAAAGAGAAAATCCAGATATTGCCATGCACTGCTAATTGACAAATATTTTCTTTCAGTTTCTTTGACATTATAACATTGACTAAACAAGGAATATTACCTCTGTTGTGATGGCTAATCACATTTAACTCTGCTTTTGACTGAAAGGATTGGTATAAAAGGATTTGAAATGAGTAACTGGCTTTATAGAATTGCTGATAAACTTCTCTCATCATTACAAAGTATGCACCTACATCAATGCTCTCAGTAAAAGCCAGTTATTTTCTATACTGGCCACAAAGATGATCCACCTCAATTAAGTCTGAGCTACACAAAAAGTTGAAAATATTACATTTCTTTTAACTAATCAAAGACAATTTTAGCCTTCTGTGTTCTTGAAGATATACGTGAGGCTCATCACTGGAGGCATGGTTCACCCGAAGAGGCAAATATGAAAAATACTCCTCTGCTAGAAAGGTTTTATGTCCAGCCAAATTTGAAACCACACAACAGCCAAAAACACTCTGCACAGTATTTCCTATTATTTGGCACAATAATGTAGAGGTTTTCAAGGACACGGAAGGTCCCTCCCTTGAAACAGAGTTACTTAGGGAACTATTTACTTTTAGATTAAATTCCTGTTCAATATTTTCATTTAAAAGAGCTGCCTGATGAAACCAGTCAGACAACATCCCACTAACCAGGCTTTAACTGTACCTACTTTATGGAGAAAGTTTAGCAGAAATCACTGCAAGCGTTTATCATCAGCTAAAAGTAGGCAGGGAAACAACCCTAACCAGTGGGCTAGAACTTAGGCATGCCTGTGGGAGTTTTGCCTTAGAAATCCAAATCAGAGCTTGCAGGGTTTAGATACCAAATTATAGACAGCTATGTGTGAAAGTGTCTGTCTTGGACATACTTGAACTACAATAAGTATATATTACACTATAGAAAATCCCCTGAACTTCACATAAATATGGTATTTAAAAATTGTTGCCGTTAACGTTAAAGATGCTAATAGGTTCATACTCATCCTGACCTGAGTGTTACCAGGTGGCACGCATGAGGACAAAACTTCTCCTCTTAAATGGCCTGGTGAATATATTCATTCCCTAAAATCTTAGCCATCTTTGTAGGTTGTGGCATAACATCAGTTAAAAAAAATCCAAGCAAACACTGAATAATAGAGGTGGCACATGTAGGATGTGGACAAGGAACACAGTTCAACAGAAATAGAAACTACATTGATCATGATCACATCAGAAATCAGCGTGGCTGCTAAGCAACCACACCAGGAAGAACACCATGGGCACCACCAGCAGCATCTATCGTCTACCAAACGCTCTTTCAAGGGATACAAATTGCACATGCTCACACAGCACTCCAAGATGGTCCTTGGTAATTAAACATGTAAATGAAGAACACTGATAGGATACCCTGCTTCACAGCCCCAGCACTGAATACTCAGCATCTGGGTAGTATAGCTCAGTTTCCCATGTAAGAGTTCAGTTAAACAAAAGTCTTGGCTATTTTCCACAATGCTGCTTAAGCATCATGACAATCCCAGTTCATTAGTATACATAATAAAAGTTATCCACAGGCAACACAATACACGAAGGCAAGACTGGAATTGCGGGGGGTGCTTGTAGGAAGAGAGTGAATGCCAATATATAAAAGAAACCCCAAATAAATTAAATTTGAGGGCTGACTCTCACGCTCAAATTCTGCTGGTTTACACCCCCACCCAACCCTCCAAGTGCTGTTTGTCACAGAATTATCATTGGTAACTCAGCCACAAAATACTGAGGAGATCAAAAAGCTTCACAGGATTCAGATGTGGAGCTGCTATATGGATATCTAACACTACTGGCAAAAGTAAAACGTCTTTCGAGACCACTGATCACTATGTAACTGGCTACAAGGCATTTCTGTCCCCCTTCAATAATTATGGAATAAGTCTCCTATTCACAAATAGTTCACAACACAGAATTTGTCCTACTCAAAGGTACCTGATCTCTCAACAGTCAGGACATTGGATTATCCCCATTATTAGGCGAGGCAGCCAGAGTATGCAACTATAAATCCAAGGGGTTCTTCAACTGTGCTAACAAACCCTTGGCCTAGGCTATTTTTGGTTATCAACTCAGTCACAGTTGTTATGACCATAGTGGCACTGCTTAGACTTTTTTCCTACAGGTAAGAGTCACCCAAAATTTGTTGGTTAATCACAGTACTAAATAGGTCTAAAAATACAGCGCTTTAGCTACATCAAGCAAGGTTGATTTCGTTCTTTATATATAAGCATGCTCAGATATACCCAGGGTTGCATCACCAGCTACGTTTGAGTTAACTTTAGAGAAAGGAATAGAGATCTCTTGGCGTCTCTTTCAGTTTATAACATGCCAAATTGCAGTATGGTTTGATCTTTATTTACATGTAGGGTCTCATAAAACTAAGAAAAAAGAAAAAAAAATACCTTAGTTCCTTCTTAGTGACTTCCCTTCATTATGAAAAGACAAAAAGAAAGGTAAATAAAAATACAAAATCATTTGAAATTAGAAGTTAAGTGAAAACATTTAACACTAAGTTTAACTATTTCTAAGATTCAGTATACAAGTTTGTCTCTTGAATTGGATCAGTTTTCAGGATCAGTACTTGAAAACAGATAGCATATGGCAATACCCAAGTGTGTGCCCAACAAAAAGAAAAATAAAACCAGCCCCCTCCCCAAATCACCAGCCAGCACAGTTCTCTCAAGTCATTTTTTCTTATCTGAAGCGTTACCTGTATTTAGGGTGAAGAGAATCAGAGAGAACTTGCTGAGCTATCTCAGTGTCCCATTCGGCAAAATACCTGCAGATATATGTATTTAAGGTGAATTGTTAAAGAAACACAACAAAAAAAGCATCTTAAATCATGCTAAACTGTCCATACACATACTTTTTAAGGTCACTACGTGTGTCAAGCAGTATAAGTAGCATTTAACGTGTTAATTCATTAAGCTGCCACTCAGACCCCCAAAATGAAAGAGAAAAGCAGCCTCAAATTACAAATGCAACCCTATAAGTGCTTAGTGAATGGGCATTACCAGAGCCGTCTTTCTACCCACCCTACAGAAAATCAGTTGTTCATTATTACTAGAGCATGTTCACTGCTGAGCTCAAAGCAAAGCAGTTCAGGCTTCTTGATCTGGCAGATTCATTAAGCAAGACAAGAGTCATCACAGGAGATTAAGAAATGAAATACACGGTAGGGATTCATCTCCAATGGAAGTTAAAAGCCAGAGTCAAGAGTCCAGATCCTCCACTGAGCTTTGCTAGAGAACAACATATGGATGGTTTATGTTCTTCAATCTGTAAAAGCAGAAAATATTTCTTTTTCCCTTCATAGGGAGAGATTATTTTACCAAATGTTTTTAAGTTATGTAACTACCTGCAGCAGATATAAGGGCTGGAGGAAATAACAGGTATTGATCGGTTCCCAAATAACCAGCCACAGATATGGAACCAACACCTGGTGCGCATAAGGCAGAAGGGAATAGCGATGTAAACTCACTGCTAAATTTTGGGTATTGACAGAAATTGAAGTAGTTGTACAACTACAGAAGTCTACCATCTGTGGCTGCATTTCAAGTGTTTTACCTTGAATTCAGCATGAAACTCCCAAGCAAGAAAGCTGGGCAGTAACATAACCCTCCCTTTCTCAGGAGAAGAGAGTGTTAACTTACTGTGTCACAGAGAAACTAAAAAAAAAAGGGCTTAGCAAGTAGTATTACCAAATTGAATTAGGAATACTCAAAGAAAGGAGAGCCCTTCCAGAAGAGAAACCCCCCAAAAGTTGGGCTAGAAAATAAATTCTTTCAATTTTTGATATGAAGTCTGTAACACTTTTATAAATTATTCCCAGAGACTTGCTAAAAATCTTTAAGTAATGCTGCTTTTCATGACTTCAGACACACATAAATCCATCTACAGAGGAAGATACTTACACCAAGTTATATAAGCCCAGGAGACCCATCCCTCTAAAGTCTGTTTTAGGATCGTCACCTTGGAAACCAATTTCACACCACTGCTTCGAAATCCTAGCTTTCAGTGGTGAATTGGGCTTCAAGCATTTCCACAACTAGGAAGATTACAGGTAAAATATAATTAAACTTCCACACATTACTATGGCTTTTTCTTCTTTTTCAACCAAGTTAATTTCTCGTGTAGCATCACGGCATTGTTATCCTAGCAACCCAAACATAAGAGCAAACGAAATTCCCAGGGGTGAGGAGGGGGAAATCCCAAACCACTCTTAAATATCACAGATGTTTCAGCCCTACAAGGCCCTTCCGACCTTATCTGCAGCTGCTATAACGTCTCACACAAGGACTCATTTTGTTCATGCTTTGTGCATCAAACTAGCGCCTGACTCCATAAGCACTGAGACAGGAATGGGCTGGAATTTGGTTGTAAATCACTGACAGAGCAGCAGGCAATCAGCCCACAGGTCCCTGAAGCTCTGCAGCAATCTTTTCTCCGGCATCTTTTGCAAGCCTCTGGAAGGCTTATAAATCAGGAGTGCTGACTTGGCTACCACAGTGCTGAAAAGCAAATTGGAGGACATAAAAAAAAAAAATTAAAAATCCACACAAGAATAGTGTGTGCCACCTTCATATTTAACTAAGGGGTGAATCATTCATTGATCTCGCATAAAAAAAAAAAAGGATAAATTGATTTAACATGCCAGATCCTCAGCTGGAATAAATCCACCTAGTTGCATTGGTCCAGCCACTTTAGTGCCTAAATATCATGTTGCTAGGCACCTAAAAGCAGCCTAAACAGACATGTCTGAAAAATACATACCTTTCCGCACACCTCACACACCATATCACAAACTCACCCATTCAAAAGCGTATTAAGAAATCAGGTGTTCTCCATAAACTATGAATTGGTGAGTAGGGACTCAAGAAATGCACTTAGACAAAGCCTACCTAAGGGAAAGAGCTGTATGCACATTTCCCAAATAAACAACCCAGAAATTGTATTAATTTTAGCAATTCTATCTGCATTTAAAATGAAGTGCCTTAGGAAGGTTGAAACTTTAATGATTTCACTTTGTAATGACTGCATAAAGCATCATTGTTTAAATCATATTTGCTTTCTTGTTCATCCATCGACAGTAAATACAGTATTATTCATTAGTTCAATCACATTAAGTTAATCTTTCTCTCATTGATAAAGTGGCCTCCTGGTAAACATGAATAAATAATAGACATTAGGAACTTGCATTACCCATTGCAGAGATCACTTAGCAGAATACCTAGAAGGAATAAAAACCGACCAGACTATTCTTCCCTAGCGCGGGTTGGAAACCAAATTAAACGCTTGGACATATTTACGTTTGACATGAGAATATGCAAAAGCAAAATGCCTGCTGTACAACACGTGTTAATACGCAGGTTACACTGGAGGCAGATGGTGAAACTGATACTCTCGTCAACATTATGAATTTTACAGTGTAAGCTGCACTGTTTAATCCCCCCCTCTGACAAACACTCAGTTTCTGTTCTGCTTTTATTCTCACGCAGTTATGTTTTTAAAGCACTTACATAACTACGCATCATTGCTGACAGGATTCTCAGAAGCATCCAAGAACCAGGACCTTGCCCTCACAGGCTGGGTGGCTGGGGAGGAGACCACAGCCACCTCTTTGGTGCTTCTCACCTGTGATCCCATCCTCAGACCCAACTTCTTGCTCTGTGGGCAGTGTAGATGCCCAATGTATTTAGGAATGCTTTCCTGTAGTTAAAGGCCCTTGGTTAAACCTGCAGCCAGGTATCTGGTATTTTCAGGGCCCAACATAGTAGGCTGGACCTCCCACCTCCAAGACACAGGCTTCCTCACTAGGTAAAAATCTGTGTCCTTTTAGTTAAAGCCCGTTCCACTCCCAGAAATTTGCACTTTTGGCTGCACAGGGGCAGGAGTTGAACAGAAAGAGTCCATCTGCCTCAACCTACCTGGGGGCTAAAGCACTCCTGCAGGGGCAGCTCTAGATTCTGACTCCTCCTCAGCAAGACTCCCACCTCCCAACAAGGAGCCAACCTTAAAGACAGCTTTCCAGACATCTATGGGAACTCTTTGACCATTTGACACATTTTTTAGAAATAGTTATTTGCATCCCTAAGTGACTATGTAAGATGCCTACTGGGATTTCTGAAAGTACCTGGAAGCCCAAGAAACTAAAGTAAAATTTCCAGAAACTCCCACTGTAACTTGTGGAAAGCACTACACTGCAGGCTACAGCGTGGAAGACAGCTTCATCATCACGTGCTGTAAAAATCCCAGCCAAAGTCGATGGGGGAAGCACAGGTAGTGCTTAAGTTTTCAATATTTTTGTTCAAAATAAATTAAAAAAAAAATAAATTTCCAAACAGGTGGTATGTGTTCATAAGACCTCTGTAAATTCTGTAAGGAGGCATTTGGCTTGTAGATAAGCTCATTATCACTCTTCTGTTGCCATTTCTCTGAAGCATCTTGCACTAGCTATGGTCAGAAACAGGATCAGAAGAAATACTGGGACTTGCTATTAGACTATGTTCTACCCCCTTTTTTCTCTCCTCAATTCCTTTCTAATATAAAAGCTCTCTAACTCTCCCTGTGGTTATGGTTTCAAGATCATCTTCCTGAAAAAATACTTTTATTCCTTGCTCCAATGCAAGGCTTTCCTGAAAGCACGAAGTAAGTAAAACCCATTTGGTATGGTTTTCAACACTCTGCATGCATTATCTAAAGACTGGTTTCATTTTGTTTTCACGTGAAAATGTATTTAGTAAAGATAAATGTTTAAGTCATCCTCTCCCACCCTTCCATCTCATACAATGAAAGCTAGAGGTTTGCTATTGGGATACACAGATAAGGTCTTCAAAAATAGAAGAAACTGAAGAAAAAAAAAAAGTTTGTTCTGGTTAAGAGATAAAAATACCCTTCACGTGTTGAAGAAAGGTATACTGAAGTAGGGTTATTTTTCCAGAGCTCATAGCACAGAGCTGTTATCTCTAGTAAAAGCTGGGTATCATCCACTGCCTGGATATAGTCCAGCCAAGGGAAGTGCATTCGTCAACAGGGAGTGAGCTGCTTGCTTGGCAGGTCTTACATCCAGACCAAATTAACATGCTATACAGCCTTACCTTAAAAACAGGTACATGACGGAGGAAGGCGACAATATCTCTCGCTGTTTTAAACAGGTTTATAAACCAGGCTGCTTGGAGCTCACATGAACAAAGGATGCCCTCTAAGCATCTCTTAAGCACCTACCTTCAGAAGCATTTCCTCATGTTGCGGATTCTCTGAATCGTATGGCTCTCTGCGCAGCTTTTCAACCTCTGCAATCAGATTTCTGTACCCCACAATCTGCAGCAGGCATGCCTGAAGAGATACTCCCAACCTGACGCGGGGAAAGGAGCCACATAATCCAACTCAATCGTGTATAGCCATGAAACAGCACTACTGCGTACATACCTATTTAATTCACATTAGTAATTTTACATCAATGAATTGGTAGTCTAACACATTAATTGCAATGTGAGAATTTCCAAGAGATCAATATTACATTAAACAAGGCCTTGTGAAATGCATAGTCTTATTTAGTGCCTTCCTTAGTTGATAACATTTGGGATTTTCTAAAACTTTGAACAGTGAGTTTTCACATTGAAATGTCAATGCCTGCAACAAGCACATCACTGAATCTTTCCTCTCATTCAAATGGCAGCTTCTCAAACAATGCCCTGAGACCAGACGTGTGAACTTAAAAGGGACGAGAGGGACAGGAAACTCAGCAAAAAGCTAAAAATATTCATTTTGCTTTCCTGCCACAAAAGCTAGCATAAAGAAGCCAAAAACCCAAAGCAATATAGTTCAAAGATCTGCCTTGAGGCAGCTTTTTTTTTTGTGTCTGATGTTAAGAATCACCATAATGGCTCTCTTTTTGTTACAATGCAGATTTTACATTTCCTTTTTACATTTCCTGATGCATCACTAACAAAAAAAACCCAAAACAAAACAATGCACCAAAAAGGAAAAAAAACGCCAAAAACCATAATAAAAAATAACCCCCCAAACCCTATCAAACATGTGGCTTCCAAGGCTTTAAGTTACAACAGCTTATTCACAGTTTTAGGTTGAGATTTTATAATATTAAATACAAGTTATGCAGTACACAACTGCTGCACTCATAAGAATATTTAGATATACATATATGGGAATAAACCCTTTAATTTTTAATAATGTCTGAAATTATCTGAATGCCTAGTATGAATTTGGAGGCCACAGCAAAATCTGTACCCTCATTCCTTTGTGGAACACAGGCTGCACTGATATTAAGCTGCGCAGGTTCCTGATTTGTCTTGGTCGATATACTGAAACATTTTGTTTATTCCATAACACTGTTAAATTTTCTGAGCAGAAGGATTTTCACTGCTTATCTTTTGAGATTAATCTAAAGAATCAGAGATGTCATCATTAAGCCATTGCTCTTGCTGCAATTCTGCAATTTTGTGTTATTTGTGGCTATAACCCTTTCAGAATAACCTCTGCAGCGTTTTCCCTCCTTTGCTGTTTTTTTTTTTTTTTTTTTTTTCTACATGCTTCACTTGCTTTACCCTACAGTTTTACAAAAAGGCTGCATTTCAAAGAAAGCTGAAAAGCCTGACAAGACTGCATGTGAATTGCTGTAGTACATCACAAAACCACAACCATAGCGTTTTTAACTACTCTATAATCTCAGAATAGTTTGGAGCAGAACACCGCAGACTGGCAAAGCAGAACAATTTTATATTAAGAAAAATAAAATACATTTTTAAGTGCCAAGTTGCGCAACACGTATAAAGCAAGCCACGTTTGCACTTTATCTAAAGCCAGTCAAATTCTCTGTGCAATGTTATTTGGGGTGGGGAGGGTGGAATTAGTTTCCCCACTTTCCCTTTCATAAAGCTTTTGCTCACCTCCTTGCCAAACAGAGGATGGGAGCGAGCGAGCGGCAGATGCCCCACACCTCCTCCCTGCCACCCTTGTGCTGGTGGTGGCAGTTCTCAGAGCACAGGAGCAACCTGCCCGGTCTTGCACCCCCACCAGACTCAGCTCCATGTGCTCCACGAGACGGAGATGAGTCCAAAACTGGGAGTATTTCATAGGCTCCTTCCATAATTAGTGTAGACTGCACGTGTCACCACCTGGTTATTCAATCTACTTGCTCCCACCACTAAATTTACATCCTAATCTCAGGGGCATCAACAAAGAGAAATTACTGTGGGCCTCCTCCTCTTCAGGTCACCGCAGCCCACAGCCTTCAAGAACAGCTCAGTGCAACCTCCCCGGGATGCAAGTTCAGCTCTGCAAAGATGCTACATTAACAGAAATGACTGCATACAGATTTGCAGAAACACACAGAGTATGACACGTGTCCCCTTGTCCTTACCCCAGGAGATTTCAAGTCTCTACTACGCAAGGGAAGGCCAGAGCTTCCGAACAAGGCAGTCTGGATGCAGGTTGGTGAGGGTTTTTTTGTTTGTTTTGGGTTTGTTTTTGTTTGTTTGGTTGGGTTTTTTTTGTTTGTTTGTTGTTTTTTTTTTTAATGTTCAAGAGTAGGCAAGCCAGTGGATTTTCCTTAATCCTGTCTAAAGAAATGGCTGACCTGCTTTTGCTTAAATTTCTCCAGAAGACTTTAGCACAAAGTAAATGGCTGGCACGTAAAACTTCAGTGCAGATTCTTAAAGTTTAGCAGAACTATGATTAATTTAATATAAGGGGCAATTTAGTGGCAGGGTGTGTTTCTATGTATGTGGCACCACCCTGTACATCCCAGGCCTCCATTCCTCACTGTTTTGAAAAGATATTTCACCAGATTGGGGGGGCGGGGGGGGGGGGGGAATGGGATGAAAGACTCAGTCCTGTAAAATGCTGAGTGCAAGGTTTTGAGTCCAAAAACAATTTAGCATTTTTTTCTGTTCTAAGTATATGAACACCACCTGGATTAAATAAAAAAATACTTCAGGGATTTGGGTTTTTTGTCTGTTTTAAATATTAAAGCCAGATCACTCAAAGTATAACTTAAGGTTCAGGGGCCTGATTCAATCAAAGAGAACTCATTTGCACCTCTGCTCGCTCTCTCTGTTCTGGAAGACAGCATTTCTTTATAGGCCAAAGGCAATGCCATGAGGAGAATCAGATGGTGATCTCTGGCGTCACACAAAACTCTATTTTAATGAATTCCTTGTTTTTTCTTGGAATTATTCCACCCAGTTACCCAAGGGTCCAACACTGAGAAGTGAGTTGAATCAGCCTGATTGCTAACACTGCAGTTACCGATGTCCATGGGCCAGGCTCTGAGCCGTGCACATTTACATCCTGCAGTTTTTCCTCATATGTCACCCTCACTAATTTTGCCATCGCTGATTTTTTTGTTGTTCTGAATTTCAGCTATCAGCATCCTGTGCAAGACAAGAGTACCAGAGCTGTGACACCCTCCTCAGATGGGCAGCCTCTCAGCATGGCCTCGCATCCACTTGAAGCAGCTGCTCTTTCATCACCCTCCCTTTGAAGGTCATGTGGGCAAGGTCCTGTGAACTGACACCCCTGGAAAAGCCCTGGACCCACTCCCAGAAGAACTTCATAGGGCTCTATGAGAAGGAGGTGTCCTCTTTGTTTTGTTTCTCTTTTTTTTTTCCCATCTTTAATGGTTGGGTCACCATTTTTTAATCCAGGTGGACAGTGGTCAGGTCCACGAGAGTTGTCTCTCAAGTCAGAGAGACACCCCATGTGCTCTGTTTCCTTTATGATCAGTGAAGCCTCATTTTAAAACTACCCTATTACTGTCCTTTTCACTGGGGGGTAGGGCTTGGGCATCATGACTGTAATGAGACCAAAACATTTATATTTTTCCAACTGAGCTTTTGGTTTTTTATTGTTGCAGCAAGATCTTGAGACCACCTTACCAGTTGATGCCGCTGACCCCTTAAAGAAAAGTAGCTATCAATGTATGGATGCCCATTTTTGATTATGTACATCTATTTCAAATTTGGGATGAGGAGTGAACCTCAGACTGATCACCTGAATAATAACAGCCCTCAACATTTCTCCCACCGATTCCTGACCGAGAGGTAAGGCAACCACAAAAGTATTACCACTTACTCTTGAAATACACACGTGTAGGTTTAATGGTTTGTTGTCAGTCTCTTCTTACCACTAACATGTATCAGCTGTGTTGTATCCTTAAAATTTGTGTTTGGATAATTCAAAGCAGTTTTAAAATGTAAACCAGCATACCATTTATATCAGTGACAACGGGATGATTTCTTCCCTACTCAAAAGACCGCATACAGCCTTGGTAAGAAGCCATTACTGTCACTGCCAGGACCACCTGCTTTGGTGGTATTTTATCCCTGGGGAAGTGGCCCCCATAAATCAATGCATCAACAATATACTAAGACAGCATGATTCAGGAAGCAGCTAGATAAAGAGAACCAGGACTTGCCTATTACAGTCACCATTAAAGATCATTCATTTTTCCATCAGCTTTTTGACAGCAAAGCTTAAGCTGTAGTTCTATGCTGAGAGACAGAATTCATCTTCAAATTGCGTGCCACAATAAATATGGAGAACCAGTTCTCCATGGACCTGGGCACTGAAAAAAAAAAAAAATCAATAATTCCCATTTGTTTTGTAGGGAAACCATGAACTTACTGTGGATTTATATCTGGATTAATCCTTTTCAGCTCCATGATGTCATCTATAGTTTTTTCAATAGCATCAGGGTGAACACTTACTGAAGTTTGCAGACGCTAAAAAGAGGTTTTAAACACATATTAATTCTTATGAAAGCTATTACTCAATAGAAGGTAACAATGACAAATTTGATACCCAAAAGCTTTTAGAGCCCAGAGGATCCAATTTAATGTATATATATATACACACACTCATTTCCAGTCTGTTCAACCCTACTTCCCCATGCCCTTACACTCAGTCTATTGCATTTCTGCAGCAGCTGCCAGTGAAGATAATCTGCACTGAAGCCTTTGATCAAGAAGCAGCTTCAGACCATCTGCCTAATTAAACTGGAATTCCTAGCCTTCATTTGACACCCCCTCTCCCAACACGTTGCAGTACCACAGCAAAACATTTTTCCTTTCTCTTGCATGTCATTGCACTTTGTAGAGATGTCCCTGGAAGTTCAGTATTCAAAAAAATCAGTGTGCCTTCCAAAAAATTAAAGAGGTCGAACTTTCTGGTGCTTTGTCTCAAACCTACACGATTGCTTAAATGCAAGTTTTTAAATAAGATTCTGCCTTTCTGTTTGTGCTAGAAGTGTATTTGGAAGCGCTGTGCTGAACTATGAACTACGCAACATCATTTTTGCTGATGCTGAGGTAAATTTTTCAACATCACTGATTTTCATACCAAAGAGAAATGAACGGCTGAATGATGCTATTTAACATATACACAAATGCTTTATGAGAAGAATTTAGGTTAGCACAACCAGTGCTGCAGCGAAAGGAAGACATGACAGAGGCTCTTCTCCATTGATGTATTTAAAAGGAGAGCAGAGAACAAAGGTGTCTTGGCTATCTAAGTACTGCTGCCTTTGGCCCCTTTTATCCCTGCTTTCCAGACAAAAAAGCCTTGAGGTGTAAAATGTGTAAGTGACTGACTGCAGATTACAGAAATTCTAGGACAGGATGAGGAATCAAGCCAAGAAATCCCAAATTACAACACATCACCATTGTCACCTCCACCATGACCTGTTGCCCCCTTAATTCCATCAGTGCCACAGCGTACCTGCCCCTGGAGTACAGGGCACTCTCCCTGACTTTGCAAGACCACCTGCTATTGCAGACACAAGACCCTCTTCAGTAGAAGATGAATTTAATGCAAAAATCAAATCAAACCCTAAAGTGATTTTTTTGTGGCCAGCAAACAACATACTGAACAAACCAACTGCACAGGACACAATATGAAAGGTGAATGGTGGTATCTTTCACTCACCTTACTTTTTGAACCTTTCAGTGATGCCTCTGTAAGAGAACAGTATTTGAAAGCATCAAGTCAGACAAGCTAAGTTTATATTGTATTCATTTAACAATATATTTATTTATAAGAATTAAGTCATACTATTTTTAGCACACACAGAAAGGTACAAAGGCATGCATAACTACGTATTTTGCAGTTACCTATTTTCATAGTTCTGGCAGCTCCAGGTTTGGTATTGTAACAGATCCTTTGCAATTCACAGCGACCTGTTAGCTTCCTGACCACAAATTTCAGGCAGCGCCACAAGCATTTGCAGTAGAAGTACAGGCATACCTGGACAAACATCCTGGCAAAAAAAAGAAGCCTGGAAATAAGAGTCTTGAGCAGAGTTTGTTTCAACAAGGTCACCACCCAAACAGAAGATACTTCCTCACCCCAAATTCCCATAGCCTGAGGTCACCTTTAAAGCAAAACCAGCATTTGCACTGCAAACTTTTATCCCGGTGTTAAATCATGTTTTTTAGTCTCACCCAACAACAACAAAAAAAAAAAAACCACACACAAAGCATCGTAACTGGAAGCACAAAACAAATCAGCTCCACCGTTCTCAAAACAGTATTTCTAGAAAGCTCTTTGCCTCCCTAAAATAAAAGGCCATATAGTTCTTATTAATGCTTTGGGGAAACAGGACTACATGAGAAGGAAGCACAGCTCACCCTGCTATCATGGCTGCTGAGGATCCAGGGAGCCACCATACCCTGGCTTAGCTTTGCCTCTGCACCCAGCTGCTCCAAGCAGAGTGGCTGGTTATCCTGGCAAACATGAATCAACACTCCTGTCAGGTCCCCGAGTGACAATTAAGGAAACCAAAGCTTCCCTCCTTCCGGAGAGAAGGTGTTTAAGAACCTGTCCTGAGGACTGGCAGTTCTTCCCAATATCAGCTTTTATACACCACTGATGCTGCACAATTTCTCAAAGTACAGAACAGACAATAAGCCAAAAAAGCCCTTATTTAGATACTGCATGCAGTTTTGAGCCCCAGTGATACAATACAGACTTTGACAAACCGGATGGGTTTCAGTGGAAGGCCCCAAGATGGTAGAGCTGGAGCACAAGCCCTGCAAGGAGAGGCTGGGAGAGCTGGGCTTGTTCCACTTGGAGCAGAGACAGCTTCAGGGGGACCTAACAGCAGCCCCCAGTGCCTGTGGGAAGATCATGGAGGAGACAGAGCTGGGCCCGTCACTGCGGTACAGGGCAGGAAGCCAAGGAACAACAGTCAAACTGAAACATAAGAGACTCAGTCTAGATATAAGAAGCAGCTTTTTCCCCATGAGGACAGTCAGGTAATGGCACAGGTTGCCCAGAGAGGCTGTGCAGTCTCCCTCCTCAGAGACTTTAAACCCTAAGTCAAAAAGCCTTGAGCAGCCCAGTGTGACCTCAGAGCTGACCTGCTGCACACAGGAGGTTGGACCAGAGACCTGCTGAGGTCCCTCCCAGCCTGAACTATCCTGGGATCCCACGAAAGCCAGAAAAAGGCTGCGTACATGAGAAACACTCGATTTTAAAGTTTGTTATAATTGCAGCTGCTACCAAAGCCCACATTCTGCTACCACAGTTATGTAATACAGCCCAAAACCAGATTCCATGGGCTACAACGTATTTGGACACAATTTAGCTTTCTTGTTTCCGCAGCTATAAAGGCACAGATCCTGCCATGTTATTCAACTGTTACCCCCGTGGGGTGCACTGGGATTTGAGGGGTAGGGCAGGATCTACCCAGGGTCCTTGGGTTCAGAAGCACATCTCAGAAAAGGCAAGTCACAAAGATCTGACAACAGGAACATTGCCATCTGGACACAGTTCTCGGCAACTGGCTTTAGGTGGCCCTGCCAGAGCAGGAGGGGTGAACTAGATGACCTACAGAGGTCCCTTCCAACCTCAAGCTCTCTGTGATTATATTTTATGATTGTATTATGGGAAAACATCAATACAGCTTTGATATGCTAGCTTGCCATTAAATGGTCAAAAAGAATTTGGTCCATTATGTTCTAAGCCTGTCTGTACGTGTATTCATCATTAGCCCATTATATCCCTCACATGCTGCTGATGCTTTCAAAGGACATTTATTTATTAGGAGACTCTATATTATCCTTTTCAATGGAGTGCAGTGGTTATTCTGAAATACTGAATTCCAGATACTCAAATCAGTTATAACTTTAATAAAGCTTAAAGAGCTCCATCACTTTCTAAAAACATCCTGAAGGGCATGGTGTAGAAGGACATTCAGGGAAGGGAAGATACATTAATGTCCACACAGGAGTTTAATCTGCTTTATGTTCACTTTAGCTTAATCTCCTTTGAAGGAGGATTAAGCTAAGGGAACTAAAGACATTTTAGGTCTAAATGGAGAGCATCCACACGAGTATTTAACATGCTTTAAAAGCATCCACTTTATCTTCACACTTTTTGTTAATTCACTTAACACTCCCAAACGCCTGCATGCAGGCAACCCCCTTGTCTTTATGCAACAGGAAGCCTCTATTTTAGACACAAAGTGAAACCTGAAGAATGAGGAATCACTCCCACACTGGAATCAAGTTTTCGACAAGCAAAAAAGTTTCAGCTGCTGACACTGAAATATTTGGGGGCCCCCTTCCCCACAAGAGTGCCAGAACACACTACTGCGAGGAGTTTGCATGTGCTTCACAGCAGGTGATCACCTTCAGTATTAAGAACAAGACCAGTTACAAAAAAGGCAAGTCTATCATCAGCGAAGGAGACATTCTTTAAGTTTCCAACAGTCAGTAGTGTAAGTCAGTTAAAGAGTCAGTCTCATATAAAGTCAACTAATGACTCCAATTGCAGCGTTTAATAGTTGCCTGAAAAGCTTCACAGGCTAGCATTGGGCATTTTGTTTTTCTACTAGACATTTAATATCAGCCTTCACAGATTTGACTAGTCCATCACCCCTGAAGAATCCAAAAAACAACCCATAGCCGTCCCTCAGCCTTCTCAGCACACCCCGGCTCTGTACTCAGGCTGAAGGTCCAGACAAATGAATACAAGAGATCAATGCCAAACTGGAAGGTGGAGTGTGGTAAAACAAAGTTCTGTGTTTTCACCACACATTTCTAGTAGAAATTAGTGCCTTACTTCTGGCCTGCTTTTTTTCCAAAGGTTAGGTCTCTATCGGAGCAACCCAGAGAGCCCATTTATATGAAAGAAGGGAAGACAGACTCACTTAACTTCATGTAACAGCCCATGTAAGACTTCTTTCTAATGAACAAGATAGCTCCCATAAGACCACACGTCTTTTAAGAAAGCTGATGCCTACACTTAATTGCCTTCAGGGCTGAAACATCACAATCTATTTCATTACTCAAAACCTTGTTTCTTACTGTATTGTGTGATGTGGATAAGTTTCAGAGGTCAGGGGGAAGGTGTTAGGTGTATTTGAATTACATCTTGCTGCCATTAGACTCAACGACAGATTTGCAAATCAAAGGAAAAACCTCTAAATGGGGTAGAATTAAATGGTTGCAACCACCTTCCCCACTAAAGTTTTGCTTTGGCGGTGGTTTGCACAAAAGTTAACTAATAAAAATGCATCTACAAAATACATCACTACAGCAAGCAAACACTGTATCTGTGATTCATTAAAATATACTTAGCAGCTATTACTAATAAAGCAAACAAACACTAGTTTTGACTAGGTAGCTAATAGAAGAAAGTCATCCTTTGTGGATACCTTCAATTTTCTACTACTCATCCATCTCAAGCTTACAACAGTTGAAATCTTCCATTTGTAACATGAACAGCATAAAAAGTAACACAAGTTTGTTTGGTTTTTTTTTTTTTCCAAAGAGTTGTCCTCTATAAAAGGGAGTTCTTGCTTGGAGAAGTCCTGTAATAAAAGCACACTGGTGATTAAATAAGACAAGTTGTATGCTAGCTGCTATGCACTTCAGTTCATGTAAGCAAAGTGGAGACACTGGCAGCTACAAAACAAAAACGTAGTGCATCTTGAACAAGAACCCACACGGAAGTGTAGGGTGAGCTGTCTGTCTGACTACAGCACAGTGGCAATAACTTCTGGTTTGTTTCAGAGTCCAATTCCAAACCTCCTCTCTGCTCTTCTCTTCTCTGTTTTTGTGCTGTTTCCCCCCACCCCAGCTTGCCTTTGCAGGTTTTCTCAGCACAGAAAATATTGTGTTTCACCAGTAACTTGTGTAGTCATGTACAGCAATACTTCAGATCCTGAGATGAGCTTTAAGAACAGAAGTACGGCAGAAACTAAGGTGTTCCTCAGAGACTTGCTCTCTACTCCTCCCCATCCCAATACAAGCTCCTTCTCCTCCTGTATTACATGCAGCTGTACGGACCTACAGGTTTTGTGTTTGTACATGCAAAATACATTACAAGAGTTCATATGAACATTTATTCAGGTAAAACAAAGAAAAAACTACAGAAGATGCTAACGTACACAGGCCCAACCAACAGGCAGTTGCCAAGGATGCTGTATGAGTGGAAACACATGCAGCCACCCTCCCACAAGAAGTCAGGATTACGTGTTCCCAGTCGTTGATGTCAATCACTTGGACATCAGAAGCTACCTGTTAGCTCCTGAGCAATACCAATGCGACCCAGCATAGTTCTCCCAACTTGGATCACAGAAAGGGTTACTGAACTCTGAAATTAATGCTACAGAAAAATGTACTTGTTACTTGGGTTCCAAGAAAGAAAAAAAAAAATCAAAACAAAAAAAATATTCTGAAATAAATAAGTACTCCCTTGCATGTCTGGAAGATACTTACAGAATACTACTGAGTGCTTAAAGCTACCACAACAGCCTCATGTGCCACAGAAAAGCAGTTTTCTTCTGTGTAATTAGCAAACATCAGATAAGGGCTGGTATATGCATTTATTTCACCACTCCTTCTTCCTTGCTCTTCTGCTTCTCTTTCATATTTTCCCTGCTGTATGTCACTCTGCTTCTCATCTCTAATTTTCTGCCAAGAACAGCTTCAACCAAAAAAAGAATTAGGCAATCAGTACCTTCCAAGGACTATCAGGAACCCTGCAAAACCAAGCAAGCAACCAATCCATATCGGCAATAATGGGGCTCAGCAGAGATGCCGGAGAGCTCTCTTCCATGAGGGCATGGATGAAGAAAGAGGGTTCTACAACCAGTAGGATCCTTGCAAGACACAGAGAAATTTAGAGCCCAAAAGAGCACAAAGTAAGAGTACCACCGCTGCACTCACAACACTTCTATTCTCCACAGCATGTGCTGCCCTGCCTGCGGTAAAAAAGCAAGCAACAGATAGAACTGAGCACGTTGTTTCACACCCTGACTTTACAAAGGAAAGGACAGAAGTGGTTCTCAACACGGGATTACAAGGTTTGCCCTTGACTAGCCAAACTGATGTTCTGTCAGTGTGACGGGAATGGCAAACGTGGTGGTTACTAGAATTTACATCTCTCTCCAATGACAGTATGTCATCACAATTTCATGAAATTTTCACCTTTAAATAAAAAGCCAGACTGGTTCTAGGCCAGCCTTCTCCATGATAAATAGGCAGAAGGAAGATTGAGAAAGGTTTCCAAAGTTGTCCAATATTTCTGTGAAGCCCTTTCCTGTGTAAGGCATGTTCACCTAAATAGCAAGATGTTTGTATAATGCAACATACGGTATTTCATTGCCATGAAAGGAAGCAGAGGTTAATTACTGTGTAACATTTTTAAAACTAATAACATAGAAGGTGCTTATTTCCCCCCCCTGCTAATTTTAGAACCTTAGTATTTTCAGAGCTAGTAACAAACAGAACAAATGCTTTGGGTAAAATGAAAACTTCAATGAGATACCCAATGCTAGTGACTGGACTTAAAATGGTGGGAAAAAAGCAAGCAAAAACCAACAAATAAAGCCCCCAAATCCACTAGTTTAAAAGAATGAAACAAAAGCCACTGCATCTATTACATATTGTTTTCTTTCCTGTGTGTCTTGTTTTAGGTCTTATGAATAGGAAAGACTCTCACACAACTATTTTTCCTGAAGGACATACTCAGCTCAGAGAGGAAAACATTACACATCAATATTTCCTTCCTGAGAATTCTGATTACAGCTTAAGAAGTCAAGGACGCACAAGTTAGTTAAGGATGACAAGCTGCCCAAATAGGCGAGTAAGCAAGTGATACTACCCTGTTAGAAGCCAATTAACTTGACTATTTTTGGTTTATTTGTATAACTTACAGTCTGTATACAAGGTCAACCAAGTAGTAATGTACCAGTCACTGTTTCTGACATAGGCAAACCTGCTATTAGCTCCTTTAAAACACAAGAAATTTTTTTCACTCTGTGCCTTTGCAGACTTGACAACTGAAATCCACCTTATCTCTCCATTTAGACATGAAAGCAAGTCACCGTGGCAACTGAGGAAGACATAAGAGTAGTTTTTAACAGCAGCTTTCCACACTTTCCCTGCTTTTGCTTTTTGCCGACTTCATTTTCATTTTATCTGATGTGACTCCAGTAAGACAGAACTTATGCTTAAAATCTGCTAGTGCTTACAGACTGTTTTGCAGTAGATCAAGAGAAAGTGTCAAGTTTCTAGGTTTTATTGAAAAAACCTAAGTGTCTGCTACAGTGGATTTTCCAAGTTGTTATTATTTCAGATGTTTAAGATAAGTTACAGTCAAAGTGGAAGTGTCACTGACAGACTCCTCAAAACCCCTTTACAAAAAAAGAAAGCACTGAAAGGTGAAATATTTCACTGAAAGATGGTTTTATTATTTCATAAGTAATATTTCAGGCTTTAGGAATAATTCATATCAGAGCAAGTTGAGAAAGAAAATAAACCTAGAACAACCTAAAACCCCTTTTCATTTAGACATCACCTTGGATGGAGAAATACGAGCATAAGAGTCCTGTAGTTTGCTGGCCAACAGCACTCCCCTGAATTTAGGGATTTAGTTATTTCAAGTACTGTACTGTCTGTTTTTAAAAAAAAGAAAAAAAAAAAGAAAAATCTTCTCCTTTCCCTGGAAAGCAGCAGCTGTTGAAAGCAGGTAGATGAAAAGCCAATTCTGTTACATTAAAGATCCCCCAGTCTAAAAATTATATTCTTACAAAAGATCTAGATGTTAAAGTACCCAACGTGTGTAAGCACAGCCCCTTTCTTTGCTATTCAGATGTGCAACACGGTCCTGGGAAAGGCAGGATTAGAGAAAGTAATTCATATTGAGAAATGAGACTGCATAAGCAAGCAATTTAATTTAGGACTTATTTTGAAGTTTTGCAATTGTTCAAATGCTGTAGGACTTCAGTTGATTAAAAGCAGTCTTACTACATGGCACAACATGTATCTTCTTGTATCTTTTTATTGTCTCAATGGCTGGACTTTGTGTTAGAAATGTACTATAAGACACATTTTTTTAGGTTTTGTAAAGGGAAAAAACACGGCAGTGATATTAGCTAAGCTAGTTGTGAACCATCAGGTCACTGGATCATTATCAATGGAGTTGGTGGAAGACCTGTGAATATCCAGGATCTGGGCCACGGAGCTGCAGGGGCCAATCCTTTCCCTCCTGACTGGAGCTTATCAGTGTGGGGAGCACACTAACACTTAGCCTAATTGCTCATTAAATCTTAGCTGTCTTTTGTGGGTGTTAGCAAATACTTTTAACCTGTGTGTATCCTGCTTACAGAGTACTTTTGCATCTGGCTCAAGATACTAAAGGAAACTGACCCAAACACTGCACAGAAATGCTTAAGCCAAGGCTGGTTTGGCAGCAAAATCATTACAGATGATCAGCCTAGAGGTAACGATGCCGATATCCACAGTGTATAAGATTCCTTGCTATAAACAGTCTAAAAAGATAGAAAAATATAGTGACAGATGCTCTATACAGAAGCATATGCTTCATCCCTCTCGAAAAAGTTTTTCCCATCCAGACAGAATATAATTTCTTTGGTTTATGCACAAATTAAGCTCTTGATCTGTGATAGCTTCTAGGAGTGCTCAACTCTCTCCACTGACTACAGAACAAAGACAACATGGGCTTTCTGCACCTACAGCTGGTGTCCGAAAGTCCCCCATTCTACCCCTGGTTCATAGAGAAATAACTGCAAGTCATATGTAAGAGCAAGCAATAGACGTTTCTTCCTGAATTGAGCACAATTGGCCTCAAAAACACTTGCACGTCTTCACCAAGCGTCTCCCCTTCTCTGCTTTCCCAAACAACACTCCAAAAATTCATACAGCAGACAAGAGTTGGGAAGAAAAAAAACAAAAGCAACTGCAACGTTTTTCAAGCACTGTTCTGTGTTACTTTTTCTCCTATTTTCCTGACATATCAGGCACTACTGATTTGATACATCACTGCTCCAATCCCATGAGACAGTTCCCACATTCTTTGCTTCTATAGAGAACTGAGAAGGAAATTTTAAATTAAAAAAGCTTTAATTAAATAGTGAAATCTAGGTGAACAGAAAGCAATCTAGTATAAACTAGTTTACATCTTCTGTACTACTGGTAATAGCTAAAACACTTAACCTCACTGCAACATAGCAGTAACTATTTAACTATTTTAAGTTAATTGAACACTTTTGGAAAAAATAAAGAAGAGTTACCTCAAGAAGTGCTTCATGATGACAGTTTGGTTTGTGTGGCTGGAGCCGTAATCTGTTGATCACTGATGACCTCTTTTTTTGCAGGTGATATCAGTGCTGTAGAAACAGAAATGAGAAGTATTTACTAACAAGAAAAAAAACAAGTGGTACTTCAGTTTTCTAAATTGCTCTTGAAACAAAACTTCTATAGAAATACACGGGGAAGATTTAAGAAGTCACATGTCAGTAAAAACAAAACGGAAAAGCATAGTTTGTTCACACTCTTCAGCCTGAGCACATACTTTGACCAGACTACTATCCATGTCTCTTTTCAGAAGAGTACAAAATTTGATTAAGAGCACAGAATTAAGTGAGAAAGCTTGAAGAAAAATCTAGACAATTTCAAACACCTCTTGTGTTCTTCAAACACATGTCTGGTTCACATCAGCTTCCAAGTGGCAGCTTCAAGACACTCAGCTTGCTCCGCTGTTAAAAGTCCTCTCTTCCCTAGAATTTGCAACAGCACTTGGAGACCTCAGGTAAAAGTAGCATGTAAGCAAAGAGCTACTACTGGGTCCTGATTTAATTCACTATAGGAGATGTCAGGTAATTAACTTTCCTGGTGACCAACTTTATTTTAAGATCTCCTATGTATCGTTTAATAGATACAGTTGACTAAGTTGTCCATCCATTCTGACATCTGGTGTCCTACAGTTTATTTTCATTATGATTACAGTTTAGTTCCAGTAAGAGAGGAACAGGAAGAATTCGGGAAGAAACATCATAAATATAACCCTGCCTATGTACTGCAGACTCTTCCCACTCATCACCTCTTTACTTCAGATTTCTAAAATGGAGTATTTACGTACAAGCAATATTTGACTAAGAGATACAGACTTCTCAATATTGCCATCTTTCATACCCTGTAAAAGGCAAGAAGACATCCTTACTTGCTGCCAGAAAACAGAGTACTGTTACACATGTCTGCTGTTGGGACAGCTTCATCCAAGACTTAAAGTTCAAGCTCTGTACTAGTACAAACCACACACAAAGGCCTGAAAGAAAGTTCTGCTGTTAAGAAATCATTTAAGAGTCCATGTTTTGTCAGCACTGCATGCCAGCATGCTGAAAAATACCTGAAGGCCTTCAAAATCTGGCCTCTTTTGTCACAAAGTTATAAATGGAGAGAATCTCAAGTAGGTATTCTTTTGCAGGACCTACCAGCACTGATAGGATAAAAATCTTCTTACCCTACCTTGTTCTGATAGTATTTCCCTTTTGTTAACTTACATTATGCTGTTGCCTGCTGACAGGAACAGAACAAGCGTTTAAGTTCAGAAAAATGCAGCTATCTTGTTGGATTACATCACATACAGCTTGCTAAAAATATATAATCCCTGAACTGTTAAAGCTTCATTCATTTATATTGTTTTTGACTGGCTGAATCGTGTTGCTGTCCCCTGAATACAGCTATAATTGGTGCTGGCTGCAGTGACACCTGCTTGCAAGGACAGAGTCGCTAACATCAAACTCCGGTTCATTAATGAACACAGTGGGCAGGCTCCTAACACTTCCTGCTACAGCTTTTGATAGGTCTTCAACAACAGCAAGCACAGGGAGTACGGAAGATCAGCAAAAACTGGAGGGGATGTAACCTGCTCCCCTTCTCCAATCTAATAACTTGCTGTTTAAAAGATACAGTTTGTGAAAGATTCTCACAGCTGAGTCTCAGCTTTTTAGCATCAAGTTGAACAAAGTAAGCTTCACTGCAACATTTGACCTATAAGGGCAGCAGTGTAAGGAACACGCCAGAAGTGCCAGGAACTGTCAAATCAACCCCCTCTAAAAGTGTGTGCTGGCCTCAGCCTCTCAGGTCAGCTCCTTCTTCATTCTGATCAAGGTCCCCGCTGAAAACGATGCTGCGTTCTTACTACTGCTTTAAAGGAAGTTCTACTTGGTTGAGCTCCAGAATTGGCTCATCCAAACGCGGCATGGTAGGAGCGTCAAGATACTCTCCCTTCAAGAACAGTTACCAGCTACGGACAATTATAAATTTGTTTTGAATGCTCATTAAAAATTAGACTGTTTCTAAGACTGTATTTTAAGAAGCCAGTTTTGCTGTTCATAAACCCCCGCTTTCTACCCAGAAAGCTAATCTCAAAAGGAAGGTCATTGGTTGTAAAGAAAAAGCATAACTGACACAACAAGCATGGCAAACAGTTAAAAGTGCCAACTTTGGATCTCTTTACAAGCCCACCCTTGGAATTACAAAAATAATTCTCCTTGCTCTCTCCCTTTTAACTAAAAAGGGAGCAGGGGGTAAGTCACCAGAAAGAAATTTTATAGCTGAAGTCCTGATGCCACAGAAGTCAACATCAAAGCCCTCCAAACTTGGAGAGGAACAGTTCACCCTGCAGGCTTCAACAGCCAGTCCCCTACAGCACAGGCACGGCCAATAACTAGGTCCATGGAAAGGCTATGGACATAAAAGCAGTTTCCTCCACTGGAGCACAAAACAAATTCCACCTGACTCTACCAAGAAGGTTTTCAAGACCTAGAGGCAAGACTTACACTACAAACAAAAGTACAGACAGTCTATACTGCTGTCTTGGTTCATAAGGTAAAAAGTTTGCCTCAATGTCTGGCAGACAGGCTTTGTAAGTGCTGTTGTCTGCTAAGTACAGGGACAGACATTAATGTTATGCCCTGTGATTCTTGCGACGATTCACTTATGTTGATATCATGGTTTGGGCTGTGCTTGGCCACTGAGTGGTTCTGTTTTACCTCAAACAAGGACAGTGGACACACACATACATTAAGCTATTGACATCCTGGCTAGACTGGGAGGCCAAATCAGAAGGCAAGAATTTACAGTCATCTTCAAACAAGTAGGACTGTAGGGCAGCATTCCCCATTTCCATATACCCCCATAAATGGTCCTCTAGGGGATTTTAGTAAATAATTTCTGTAAAGAAAACAGCTTATAAACTCTTTAAAAAGATTGTTACCACAATTCACAGCTGAGTAAGTTCAAATAATCATAAACCTGTAGGCCTAATAAGACCTTTGCAAGACCTAATGAGATGGGTCCAGAGAAGGGCTGCAAAAATGATGAGAGGGCTGGAGCACATCTCCTATGAGGACAGGCTGAGAGAGTTGGGGTTATTCAGCCAGGGGAAGAGTCCAGGGAGACCTTACTGCAGCCTTTCAGTACTTAAAGGAGGCTTATAAGAAAGATGGGGACAAGCGTTTTAGCAGGTCCTGTTGCAGTAGGACAAGGAGTAATGGTTTTAAACTAAAAGAGGGAAGGATTCAGGCTAGATATAAGGAAGAAATTTTTTACAACGAGGGTGGTGAAACACTGGCACAGATTGCCCAAAGAGGTGGTAGAGGCGCCAGCCCTTGAAACATTCAAGGTCAGGTTGGACGGAACTCTGAGCAACCTCATCTAGTTGAAGATGTCCCTGCTCATTGCAGGGGGGTTGGACTAGATGACCTTTAAAGGTCCCTTCCAACCCAAACTATTCTATGATTCTAATTTCTGCCAACCTCTTTTCCACTCAAAATGTAATAAGTTTCTTTTAAGTGAAGAAAAAAAAAAAAAGAAATAGAGTCCCATACAAAATAAACTAGTACTCTATTTTACTTCCAGTAAAGTTGTTAAAGCATCTCAGTCAACAAGATGAGCATCTCTAGGTTTGGATGACATTTACATGCCATCAGAGTTTGACAGAAAAGTTTCTGTCAATTACCATTAGGTGTGCTTAGAAAAAGATGCATTTGTGGTCAGGGAGAGGGACTTGACTTATAGCCTCCTCTTTTCTTAAGGAAAGAGTTTCCTCAGCAAGTTTAGTGTCTGCAGATCAGGAAGGCTTTCAAGGTCCACTTGAGGGAAAGGAAGACACATATGAGAAAAAGATTTCTATGAGCGACAGATAATCAGGGTGATGAATGTTTGTGAGCTTGTTGAAAGAAAGAGTGCAACAATTACACAATTCAGTTGAGAAGTTGACAGAAGTTACAGGTTTGGGGAGACAAATACAAGTGTCTGAAGACCCAACTTCCTGCACTTTTGAAATATCACTTTTGTTAGAGAGGGCCAGACTTGCAGCAGGATACCCAGAGCCAGCAGGCACCCAGTGGGGAGCAGCCTGTTGGCCACAGCACTCACCCACCACTCTGAGACATTGAGTTTATGCTTTTACTTGGTTTCACACTCATGTGAACTTGCAGCTGTGTTTTTCTGCAGCCTAAGAAATTGTTCCAGCTTTAAGCTATACGCATTCACATTTTCTCACCAAGGAACCTGCAAGATACTTCCCCTCTTCTCCTTTTGTAGGCAGCTTTTCTGCCTTTTCTGATTTTAAGTCATGCAGCTGGAGGAAGCCTAAAGACGAGTAGGTTTGACTTTCTTAGCTATCTTTCACTAATTCCCTAGAAGTAGCTTACACCAACAATACAGATGCACCACTGAAAACCTCTTGGCCCAGTGTTAAAAGTTTGCCCTTTGGCACGAAGAGACTCATGTTCTAAGGCTCTAGATTGAGGACAATGGAGCAAGGACGCAGTTTGGATCTCCCATACACTTGAGTTTCTCAACTTGCTGGATTTTATCCCATACCACACCACTTCCATAAATCAACCTCCTCCTCCCTCCAGCAACACACCCACATACCCACTCACTGCCAATTGTTTCATCCGGTTTTATCTTAAACCGGACAGGAGCATCCCTGTCCAAAACTAGCTGTAGCTTTTCTTGGAGAGCAGCAATACGACTACAGTCACATAGAACAGCAAAACTATTGCAAGATCTGTCTCAAGATATGAATGAAGTTTTCCGTAAATAAATATTAACCATCTGAATTCTTGTGACTCTATGATATTTTAAGTAGTACAGCAAAACATGCATCAATTTGAAAGGTTAACAGTTGCTGGAGGCTGAAAGAAGCCAAGAGTAAGCCTTAAAACGTCACCTCTATCTGAAGCTGAGGGTTTAGTTTATCTTTAAGAAAGCTGCAGATACAGCTGAGGGAAAGAGTTGTGTTATTTAATATAAGTCAGCATATTTGCAGAGTAAAATCCAAAGGAAAGGTATGTCTTGCAAGACATTGTTTGTCTTGCAAGCTAATGACTCACCTGGCATATTGCAAACATTTTTAGAAGGTTTATATTCTAATTATAAAGAAAGAATAGTTTGCTGAAGAGACAAATCATCAGAACCATTAAGATGAGCAGGCTGAATATAGGACATTATTTATGTGGATCATTAGATTACAGTTCATCCAAACTTCCCTCCTCACAAAAACCAAAAAGGACATATGTTTGAAGTAGAAGGCAGTAATTGCATCAGTCATCTTGAGTGCAGAGGAAAAAAAATATAAATAATTCATTTATTTTTAGGTTTAGACGTTACAGTTTCAAAGTACGTTCTTCTGAGCTGAATGCCACCAACTACCATCATGATGTTGATTTCAGGTTGCAACTTTTCTTTCCAGTAGCATCCTGCGTTGCCACCTATCTCTTATTCACCTCAAAAACCTATGTGTATTCATTTGTGAAGGACAATGATCTTGAGCCTTATGTCACCAAAAGTGTTTTGCTACTGTATATTCCATTTTTTTTGCTGATGGGGGAAATGTTAATCCTGAACAACAATCTATGATAACTGGAATTAGAAAGGGGAAGAATAGCTGATACACATTATGAAATGTCCCTTGAGGTCCTGGTGGATAGCAAGCTGGCCACAAGCCAGCAGTATGCAAAGACAGACAACAGCACCCTGGGCTGCATGAACACAAGCAGAGCCAGTAAGTAGATGGAGGGAAGGGATTATCTCCCACTACTCAGGACTCTTTTGACAACATTTAGACACTGTCTTGTTTATTTCTGGGGCCCAAAACTAAAGACACCAATAAATTGGAGAGAGTTAAGCAGAGGCCACTGAGATGATAGGGCAGATGAGCTTGTTCAGCCCAGGGCAGAGAGAGTTTTTGGGGGACCTAACAGAACCTCCAGAGGTCATCAAGAAATCTTAGATGGACTCTTGACAGCAGTACAGGGCAGGAAGGTGAAAACCAACAGGCATAAACTTAAAACAGGAGAGGTTCAGCCTGGACATAAGGTGACATTTTTTCCCCCCCCAAGAGGACAGTCAGGCAGTGGCACAGGCTGCCCAGAGAGGCTGTGACTCTCCATCCTTTGATGTTTCAAGCCCCAACTGAATGAGGCCCTGAGAGGCCTGACCTCAGAGCTGACCCTGCTGTGAACAGGAGGCTGGGCTGGAGACCCTCTGAGTTCCAGCCTTTGTTTCTCTGCTTCCCCCACAGTCACTCTTATGGGGAGATCTCAGATACCCTGAATTACACCCAAGTACTCTATGCAACAGACAGGGTGCCCAAGACCTTGCTATTTTATTAGTTTAAGACCTACCAGCTTCTCGCTAAAATCCTTTATAATTTGCAGTATTTCCCATGAAACAAGCTTAGCTTGAGGATGGAACGAGACTACTCCCTCTACCTCATCTCTCCCCACTGCTCCCACCCAAAAGCCTCCCCCATTCAATTTGACCATAAACAACTAATTTTAAGGGACATACAATTCAAGAATAAGAGTCTACAAGAGTCATGCCAGTATCAATATAACACACAAAACCCCCAGATACAAATAAAACGCCAATGGCTGTAGGACCTCAGTTTGGTCAAGCCATACTAATTCTCAGCAAGCACTGTTTATCACTCTATCCCATGGAATAGACACATACCTACTTGCACCTTCCAACTTCCATTGATGCCCAAGGTGGAACAGAAGTCACTTAAAATCTATTTAAAACCCCAGTAAAAACAGAGGATCTTTGACAACCTTAATTGCAGCATGGTCATTTATAGGTCTTTGACTGTTGCAGCAAGAAGAGTCCGTAGACCTCTCCAACTCAGAACACATCCTGGGAAACTGCTCTGTTGGCAAAAAGGCTCTCAGGAACAGGTCGCCTCAAACCCCAGTTCCATGGAGTTCAAAAGCCCTTTGTGTTGGCTTAGAAGCGGACTTGCCTAACACCAACAGATACCACCACCAACAGGACCTACCTCAAAGATCAACAGTGGATGCCTGTTTTGTGTGAGCTCAGTTTCCCATCTCAGTACAGAAGAGTATTTTCATTTCTTTGTGCTGAAGAGGAGGCTGTATTCAACTTCAGGTGTTCTTTAAAAGAAAGTCTTGGAACAAAATGTCACACTTGATTGATGAAGCTAATAAGCAAGACTTGACTTCAGTCACGCTGTCACAGGTAATAAGATTTTTTCCTCTCCTAATCTCCATCACACATTGACATTTTATGTTTCTGTATTTCACTAGGAGAATGAGCAAAAGGCTAGACATAAAGTCAAAATTCACTGAATTTTAGTCCTATCTAAAAGAGCCTGTGAGCATGAGCACATACAACACAATTAAGCAATACAAAGAAATATCCCCGAATAAAAGCTTAAAAATCACAGCAGAGTTGGGCTGGGGGGTGGGGTGGGAAAACACAAAAAACCCCTTCCCCCAGGCCACAGAACAGTACTTTGAAAATCTCTGCTTCTGTAGTCCTAACTTATCACTTCACTTCAGTCCTTTACTGCCTTTTTAAAGTGGTAAATAGCATCACAGGTATAAGACAGAAACAAGGAAGCATCAAGAGGGTCTTACAACACCTGTAAAAGACAGTCACACAGGACTGCATTTCAAACCTCTCATGGCAAGTTACCTCTAACACCATCCAGTTCAGCCTACACACTGCAATTCCTCAGTAGATTTTTTGCTCAGTGATAACCCACGGTCTGATGAAGTTAACATCAACCCAAAACTCAGCATTGTAGAAGCTTCTCCACAGTCCATTGTTGATCTCTGCCCTTTAAAAGAAAAACACTATGGTTCTGTACCCAGCTTTTTAAAGCAAACTAAACCCCAAAAATTCAACAAAGGAGATGTACAGACAATACAGACATATTTTGCATGCAGAACTGTGGCAATACTCTCCTTCTACCAATTTCTATTAACTCTGCTCTATTACAATGTTGAAAGATGTTGAGGACAAAATTATATGAAGTCACTTCAGGTCACCAGTGAAGACTTCACAGGGTACATTCTATTTCTAATACTAAATATGAAGTTAAAAACCAGAGGAAGCTCTCCACACCCCAGAGTACTGTAAACTTCTAGAAATGTAATCAGATGCTTTTAACTTCAACAGGAATTAAAGCACCCAAGTGTTGTCTGTGTCTATTATGTTTCTTACTTTACTTACTGAGGAAAGTGTATTTCATCCAGAAGAGGCCTGAGTAAATGATGTATCAGCTAAAAATAAAGTCTCATGCTTGAAAACAGCCCTCAACAACTTCCCCCTCACCCCTGCATGCATTATAAAAAGGCATCATTTTTAGCCACTTCTCACGAACTTTCAACTTGATCACTGATGAGTTCATCCAGGAGAACAGCAGCATCATCTGGGTGGCTTGTGTGTGCCTACATGATTTACAGTGCAATGTGTCTGGCCTACTTGCTCTGTTTCCAGACACACTGTACAACAGCTTGTACTGCAAGGAAGTATGTTCTAAATAAAACATCACACTTTGTAGCAACATTCTTTCAAGTTTAGAATAAAACCTACAAGGCTGGATGCATAAAATCCAAAGAGGCTGCTTGGTTAGCTCCCAGACTAATTACTGCAGAAGCTCCATGGAAAAAACCCTAAAGTGACTATTTCCAAAAGTGAATGACTGATGCTCATTTGCCTTCCCTTCTTGGTTTCCACCTCATTGCCTAGATGACAGGACAGTACAAGGTAAAAGGCAAAGATGAAGCATTCACCTGCTACCAAAATTAACTGAAGTCTAGATTTGCTTTAGAGCCCTACCAATTTCCAACACACAGTAGTTTATGGGGAAGAAACATCTTCCTATCAATGGGTCCCATGCAGGTCTGCAATGTCAATAGAATTACACCAGAGATGCTTACTCTGTCCTTTCCCCTACCTTTCTAACATCTGTTGTATTTGCTTGGACCAGGGACAGTTAATTCAGCCATGATACAACCTCACACCAAGCATCAGCCTGAAAACATGTAGAACTAAGGACTTTCATATTTATTTTGTTAACTGACACAAACACACACAAAAAATAAAAATAAAAAAAGGACAAGGACACCAGATGTGTCAGGACAAAGGCCAGACAATGCTTTCAGGTTGGAGGATCATAAAGCAATTGATTTACCCAGGAACTTGCTGAAGGTCAGGCATAATTCATAATGACCTAATAGAAAATTGTTCCATGTGGTGCCCAGTTTTCCCATCACTGCATCCAGATTACTTCAGCGTGCAAGCAACAACTTTTCCATGCAGCTGTCTGAGACAGACACGCAAAAGTAGGGTACGTAAGAGTTTCTGCATGTCCTTCTGTGGTTTTACAGATGCCCTGTTCTCTAAGACAGAGTTCAAGAATAATGATCTCCCATGCAGTAAGCCAGTTAGACGATGTCATGAAGCACCACATTGTGAAACTGAGCATCCTGTAGCAAGCGCTACACACCAGCTGTTAGCTACCCGAGGTCCTGCAATCTGTAGAAGGACAACATTAAATGAGTAACACACTTAACCTGCAATCAAGAGAGCTAAAAATCCCACTGCAGTTTTTCGCAAACTTCATGGCCTATTATTTCACCTCCTGTTTGCTGCTCAGTGAGATGTTCTGCATCCCAAGGGGCAGGAAACCAGGACAGCTCCAAGTACATGACCTTGTTGGAAGTTCTGGTTACGTGCTCGCTGCCCAGAAGAACATCTGCAGGGTAGATTGCTCTGGTTTTACCAGTGTCTGGGGTGAGAAGAAATGGAAGAAAGAATCTCCTGCCCATAGAAACCAGAAAGTTTTCTTACGTTGCTGCAATAAATATTGTAAATTCCAGGCTTTGATTAAAACAGATTTAAGGCCTTCGTTAGAGAAAAGTTTTGAATGGTAACATGTTTAAAAAAAATAAATCTCTTTAGGGGCATCTTCCCAAGTCTGTTGTTACAGACTTTGTATCAGCAGCTATCAGTTTACTCTTCAACTTGAAAATTCACAAGTTTCTTCCAAAATTTTAGTTTCCATTAACAAGGATTGTGAACAACTGTAAAAGCAACTGTATTTACACTGACTTCACTCTTCTGTAGCTCAAGCTAACTCCAAGCAGCACCAAAGTCAAGCACTGCTTCTATAAGTAGTGGAGAAAGCAAGCTAGAATGGAGTTTGCTGTCAGGGACAGTCACAACAAGGAGAGGTACAGTAACACAAAAACCCCTCTAACATGACAAAGCAAAAGGAAAAGGTGATGAAGATCTGCAAAATGAAAAGATGGAAAGAATAGTTTGAAAGTCAATAAAGTTATACGAGCTGGTGAGCAAGACTGATGAAACACACTTCCAGGCACGGCCTAGGAACCATCTTTCTGTGGTAATTGCACAAGGTATCCTTTCTCAACCAAGTAGGAGAAAAGTCAAGGGAAGTGTGACCTGCCATGGTGCTCTCCTTCCCTCTGCCACTTCCTGCTTGGTCCTACTGAGCACTTGCTTTCTTTTAGGTGCTCACTCTCAGATAGAAAACGATGCTGAAAGAGATTTGATACCAGAAGATTGGAAAGGGTGGAGAAGACAATGTGGGAAGAGAAGAGAAATAGACACGAAGACCCTTGGAAATTGTTCCTGCAACACCATTACCGAGGGGGAAGAAGAACAAAACAGAGCCAGGAAGAATACAAACTGGGACAGGATGATTGGCAGCACTGCCATAACACACTTATTCTTAACACAATGCAATACTGAAAGCCTTCTTCCCTCAGCATGTCTTTCTACTTAGAATAATGGGGCATACATTTTTTATAGTCCTACTTTTTACCTTATAAATGTGAGGTGATAGTTAGAAAAACTTAAAAAGAAAATAAGTAAACCAGTTTCCTCAATGCTTGCAGCAGACACAGACATAATAATTCAGCCATATGAATTTATCTCATCCTTGAGATGGCAACCTGTATGGCATAGCACAACATGCAGACCCGAGTTTTCTGCAGATTCAGTGGGTTGGTTGTTTTCAGTGAGGTTTTCTTTGTTGTTGTTGGTTGGTTTTTGGACTGGATGGTAACCACAATCTCATCTTTCGTGCTTAGATCTAGTCCCAGATTGCTTGGTTTGCGTATGATGTTAACTGGATGTTCAAGATGCACAAGAGCAAGAGCACTTCCCCTTGCTCACGCTGTGCCACTCAGCTTCCCCTCTGGAAGAAAAATATCCCTCAGTTTCAAATAATTCCCACAATGCAATCAACTGGGGGGGTGGGGAGAAAAGCCACTCCAGCTTAAACAACTTATAGTATAAAAACACTAATGCTGAAACATTTTTCCCTTCCAAAGGGAAACCCCTGTCCAGCTGTTCTTGGGTATCTCATTTGTATACAGGTGCCTAAAGACTCCAAAAATGTTGTATAAAAACCATAAGCCTGACCCAAAACCACTTGTACTGTAGGTGGTCAGGACAAACAAGGTTGAAAGAAGAACATGACTATCTCAGATCCTTGGAGATATCATTGTGGTCCCCCACCAAATAGTTGGGGCAGATCGCACGGCCTTTTCTTAATTTGTACCTAAGATATGTCCTGTTTTCCATATCTTCCTCTGGGAGCACCATCACTCCTCTCCCTTCCTCAAACGGTTCAGCAAGAACTCCTCTTTTCCTCCTTCAATCCATCTGTTCTCCTCAGGCTGCTTTAACACTGACAGCGTGAAGGCCTAGCAAGCCCAGATTAAGAAACCCCACATTGATCTTAGCGTTTCAGAGGCACAACCTGCTTGATGGCACACATCCAAGCCAATGTTGATATGCATGTAGCTTTGCGAAGGCAGAGTGGGAGAGGGAATAAGAGACTTGCTCTTATAACTGCCTACCAGAGCTATGGAAGAGGACTACGGTTTCCATGACCACAGGACTGCTTTGTACTAAGGTGGCCAATTCCTATCACCTGCATGTCCACCCGATTGTGCAAGTATTATCAGTGCAGTAACAAATTGTTTATAGAATTGTTTGGGTTCGAAGGGACCTTTAAATTTCATCTAGTCCAACCTCCATTGCTACACCATTGACAAGTCTCAATACCCCGAAGCATCCTGGAGGACAATGAAAGGTAGGGATTTACTTTTGGTTTTACATATATGAGTAACACTACCACTAAAAAAAAAAATAATAAAAAAAAAATCAGTGGCAAAACTTCTGTTTGTTATCAGTGCAATCTGGAACTGGCTGCAGGAGCCCTTACTCAATATGCTGATCCCAGTAGCATCACAATTTTGGGGTCCTATGAAACTTATCACTTCACTTTTGGCAGACTCAAACACAGGCACACAACATGGGCTTGTGTGGTAAACGGTATGTCCACTAAGGAATAACTGTTGTGTTTGTGAAATTGATAGCCAGTTGTACACAGTCCTAAATAAGCATTCTTTACAGAAACAGCCTTTCTTTCTTATGCACCTTCAGAAGACACCAGTTAACTGTGAGTGGATTAGCAGCATGATACAGGGAGCTGTAGAGACAGGACCTCATAGAACTAATTTTCTTGGGTTTGGTCACGTCCCTTAACCTCTCTGCCTGGGCATCCTTCCCTGGAGAAGCAAAATACGTACCCACCACAGGAGCTACAGCAGTGCATATAAGATCAACAGAAGTGTCTCTGCTGAGGAAAAAAAATGGTGCCAAGCATTTGAAATTGAAACTACATATATGGGGGTGAAGGCTGTTCTTAAACAAAACACCCAATATGGATGCTGGAGTAGCTCCAGTCTGGTCCCTGGGACTGAATGCCAGGTTGCAGTTGGTGTGCTCCCAAAACAGATCCTCCCATATATTCTCAGGTGCTCCAAGACTAGTCCACAAAGTGAACTGAAGAACAAAAAGGCAGGGACAGCTGGGACATTTGCTTCAAAAACACACTGTCTCAGCTAAAACATTAGTGTAGACATGTATATTAAGACTAAAAATGCCTGTGAAGTAACTGTAAGTACAATACCACCAGAGACAGGGAAGCTCACAGGTATGTGCAGCTTCCTATAGACACAGGCATGAGAACCACAGTATCCTGTGCCTCCTAAATCTGCTCTAACAAGTTGCAATTTCACCTGCTCAATCTGATGATAGTTTTCAATTACAGTTTTTGCAGCCCCTGTATTTCTCCTGTTCTCCAGGCTCCTCTATACATCTGTGACAGCAGCTGGCTGAACCAGAACAGAGTGCTCAGCCTGAGGACCTGCAGACTGATTAGGACATGTTAAAAACACCGCACCCAACCACTTGGTTCCACTCAGGTACTACACCTACTATAAGCGCTGGAAACTATCTTCTTGAAGGGCATCTTGGCTGTAACAGAAAGCAGTGAAGCATTTGCTCACGTTTTGCAGGGGTGTGGAATGTAGGACTCCAGAACGAACTGCCAGAAGGCTTTGAAGACAACAAACTTGGTGTGGGGGTCTTCATTGGTTCTATGCTAAAGTGGATGAGAACTGCTCACTCAATTACAGCTGAGAGGTACTCTTAAGAAACCAGTATCTTTCACACATGACTCAGTAATTGACCGTGAGTGCTCCCAGAGCAGGACTCCTGGTTTAGTTTCATTGAGAGAGTTCAGGTCTCCTGTCTACTGCTTGGAGACCTGAACCAGCATGAGGCAACTGGAGAAGGTCTCCAGAGGGTGTGTCAGGTACCCAAGCTGGATGTGAGCCAAACTGCTAGCGTAAACATACCCAGAATTTGTTTCAAGGCAAAGTCAGACAGGACAGTTTTCCACTGAAATGCTTGCTTTGCCTTGAAAAGGAGGAGTGCTCACACAGTCCCACGTACCACTGAGAAGTGACTCAGGAAGCTGCTCCTGCAGCCTCTGCTGCCAGACTCCTCTTTCCACTGCCTGGCAGGAACAAGCAGCGTTTCCACCTCGGGCTCAGGCTTGGCAAATCCTGCGGTGCAGCACAGCTCAGCACTCGAGCTCATGTTATGTGGATGCTGAGGATGCTAAGCCTGGACCATAGCCTCAGTCCTGCACTACAACAAACCATTCTCTGCATCAATCTCATTTCTCATTTTATTTTTCCTTACTTTATCCTTCTTTCCTAGTTAAAATCTCACCACCTGACTTCCTTCCCAGTATTCCAGCAAACTCTACCCTCCGTAAAGCACCGGAGTTTACTCTTCTTGCCTCCTACCCAAAGCTTGCATTCAAGAAGGGTACCATATTCCATGCAGTTTTTTGGCCTACATCACAGAGCAAAAGATTTCAAAGGAATGTCAAATAAAACAAGCCTTCCAATCAAGAAGGCTGAGCAGATGTTCATAACAAAAATTAAAAAAAAATAAAAATAGAGTCTCATGAGCCAGAGGACATTAAATCCAACAAGATTCAATCTTCAGGCAGCCCAAGCTTGCGCTTCTTGCAATTTCATGCTAACACTTCAAATGACCCCTTGGGAAAAATAACGCTTGCCTGGCTCTGTATACCACTTATGCGCTGTCTGTACACTAAACAGAATTTTTGTTAACATTGGTCACAGCTGATCACACCTTAACCGTAAGCAGAAGTTCTCCGGACAGCTTTAAAATACAAGATGCTTTAAATACCAGCAGCATTCTGGAGCCCTACACACACTAGCATTTGTGCAACAGCATTTTCTCTACTTCCATCACTGCAAGCAGCAGCAAGACTCTGTTTGCGCAGGGGAGATGATAGATAACAAAATAACCACTTAATGCAACATAGCCCTGAAGTTACCCCCTTTAAGTATAGCTTAGCTCAAGGGGCTGTAATTCCTCACAAGAGTGACAGAAAAATGTGTGATCAGAGGAAATTCTTGGGTTCACAAATGTCAGTGCAGCTAATGTGATGCTGTCCCATGGCTAATAAAGTCCTGTCTCAAGAGCCAAGCAGGAAAAGGATTCATAGCCACTTTGGTTACATGCTTAGCTCTAGCAGGTTTGTACACTAGCAGAACATGTATTACCTTATATCAGAGAACTGGCAGGAAAGTTAATGAATTATTATTCAGTTACATGATTTTTCCATTGTTTAGGGCTTTCCTGGAAGTATTTTCTGCTGGTTTTCTGTCTAGAGTGATACATACGGCATCTGATGCTGTCACATGATTTCACCCTTGAAAATCATAGGCTTCCTGTCTTTGAGCATCTATTAGGCTTGGTGACAAGTCAAATGCTACAGCAATGTGGTTTTGCATTTGTTTTAGCTGAAATACTGCTTAAAATGATATGCAAATTATGAGAATTGAAAAAGTCAAAAGATATAAGTAATTCCACCTGTTTGGTTTGGAAATGCCACGGTCCACATTTTTTAACTAAGTCAGAGAAAAGCAGGCTCCCCTTAGAATCAGTAAGTCTCTTCTGTACTTGTACTTCACTAAAAATGCTAAATAGACATAAGTATGCAACACCTACCAAATTACTGCACATAGCAAGTCTTTTGCTGTTCTCATTTTAGGGAGACGAGATGTTCTTGTCAGAAGCACACTCAACTGCTTCAACTATTCAGAGCTCTACCCATACAAAATAACGTTTTTTAAAAATGTGTAACAAAATGTTTGAAATGGAAGGCAAACAGTAAGCTTGCTGTAGTGCATAGGGATGATGCAGGATTTAAGAGATGCCATTTCTTCTATTCTGCTTCATTTTAAGATAAATCAGGATGGGAGGGGCAGAAGAGAGAAGAATGAAACGCTGGATTTATTAAAGCATGCAAGCCACAAAATAAATTTCTTTCAGTTTCTAAAATGGCTCCTTTGTTTCAAACGCCTTTGTCACAAAAACCAGCTGCTTGTGATCTGACTGTTGAGTTGACTGAATTGGGACAAAGGTGTTGTTCTCTCCCGCCCCCCCCCCCCCCGCCCCCAAGCCCCCTTTTCCACTCCCATTCTGATATACACTTTAGCTACTCTGTTTTTAGCGGTTTTCATGGAAATAGTAAGAAAAGCTGAAACAGCGAGGACAAAGAGAAACATAAAAGACTACAGACACCAATCCTGGAGTTAACTCAGGAGCAAGTGTAACTTCAATACACAATGACCATGCCGGGGGGGGGGGCGGGGGGGGAAGGGATGAAGGGGAAGCTGGAAAGAAGAGAGTGCCATGAAAAAAAAAAAATAATTAAAAAATCATCATTATCATGCCCACATATCATTGTAACTGAAGTCCATAGACTTCAGAGCTGCCGCGCACCGCGGCGACGGGGCAAGCCAGGCCGGTGGCCCCCTGCGCAGGGCGCGGAGCTCACTGCGGAGCCGCAGAGCTCTGCGCCCCGCTGCCGCCCGGCGCCGGCCTCCTCCAGCCGCCCCCTTCGCGAAACACGGAGGTTGGCGTAAAGAAGAAACATGAACAAAATTGGAAAAAATATTTTAAAAATTTTAAATCATCAAAAAAACACAACGCAGCAACCAAACACGCAAACCACCCAGCGCCCCCGCAGTTTTCTTACGCCGCAAGGTCTTCCCGCATTCAAAGGGGTAAAACTTCGCTCCCACCGCCGGGCGGAGGATGGAGGGGCGGGGGGGGACACGGGGACAGCGATGCGATGCCCGGAGCCGCCTCCCGTCGCTAGGCGACTCGCGGGGCCGCCGGTAGAGCCCGCCGCCTCCGCCGCGGACTCACCGCTCCGCGCCGCTACATCCCCGCCGTCCCGGGCCGTCCTCTCCTCGGCGGGCGGGTGCGGTGCTGCCGCCGCCGCCGCGATCTGGGTCACCCGGCGAAGGTGAGGAGGAGGAGGAAGAAGGCGGGTGGCGGTGCCGCCTACCGGCGAACGCGGGGGGAGGCTGCGGCGGGGACCGAACCCGCCCCGCGGGGAGGGGAAGGGGCCGGGGACCGCGGGCTCCCTGCGCGCGGGTTGCCCGCGGTCCCCGGCGCAGGATGGACCTCTCCACATTGGCATCCCCACATGAGACTGCAGCTTTACTACCTCATCTCTTATTCGCCTCATCTTCCGCACGCTGAAGTAAGCTTTCAAGCCCAATTCCGTGCGTCAACGCAAACTAGAAGAGTAGTTCTTTCCCCTGCGTTACGGCAGCGTTTCTCATCGCTGCATCCCAATGACTTCCAACACACAGATCCTTGCTCCCAGTTATAGAATGGTTTAGGTTGGAAGGGACCTTAAAGATCACCTAGTTCCAACGGCCTGACACAGGGGGGTGTTCCTTCCACTAGACCAGGTTACTCAAAGCCCCATCCAGCCTGGCCTTCAACACTTCCAGGGATGGGGCATCCACAACTTCCCTGGACAACCTGTTCCCCTGTCTCACCACCCTCAGTGAAAAATTTCTTCCTCAGCCTGTGTCAGGGACTGCTCTGTCACTAGGTCAGAGGAGCCACTACAAGTCACAACATCTCCAAGCAGAGTAAACCCAGTGTTGGGGAACTTTTCAGGGGCTTCAGGAGCAGAGTTATGCTTCACAAAATAAGCTTAGGAACGGAGCTTTGTGAGACAATTCATTCATAATTACACAAGATGAGCATGAAAAGCCAGATCAATGCTACAGAAGTAGCCTTACCTTCCCAGATACCACACTCTCATCCACAAATGCAGAGGAATTTAAAACGTAAGCTGGAAAGACTCATTGACTCCAGTTCCTTACTGTTACAGCAAACATAGGGGATCAGACCAACAGGTTTGGAGCTTCCAGATGGCCTCTTGTCTGTTCTCTGGAATCCAGTACAGGGCTATGCTTTACTCATGCAGTGCCATTTCAGACTGCACTGGATTTTTACAAGCCCCTTGTTATCACATTGCAGTTCGATGTACCCATTCACTCAATATCTTGGGATGGAAGTTACCTGGATTACCATGCCTCGTATGTGCAGCATCATTGTTCTCATGGAAAGTTGAGGCAACACAGTATTTCAAAGCTAACAAGGGCCTGGATTAAAAAGATCTTTTGATTATAAGCAGTTAGAGAACATTTTACTATGCTATACTTCAGTTTTAACAGCATAATTATTTTTAATTTACAGCAAATGAAAGAAACAGTGCATTACAGCAGAAATATAGCCCATATTTAGAAAAACAGATTAGAAAAAATAGACACAGGACCCCACTAGTTGAGCAATGTCACACTTTTCCAGCAATAGCTTCTACAGCCTGCTGCGTGTAATAAAAACCAGCAAGGTCACCTGCATGATTAATTTCATGGTGGAAAGAAGGTGACAGAAGCAGCAAAAAACCAGATAGCAACATACCTAGCTCAGATATTGGCGAAAAATCAAAAGCTCATGTCCCTCATGATTTTGGATGGAAGCTCTTGTTGTTGCACAATTTACTGGTAAAGACAACACTGATAAAGAGTACAGATGCTCTGCCCTTGTGAAGAACCTAATGTGTTTTGACATCATCCAGCACTTTTCTCAGCAGACGTACCACCCATGCATTATCAAGCGCACCATGGAGTTGCTTTTTAGTTAATGCTTTCATAGTATTATTTTGTTTTCTTTTTAACAAATAATATTTTCAATTTTGTGATAATACAAGACGGTGGCAGAAATACTTTAGCTATCCTTGTATTCTTTTACTTAAAACACACAAGACAAAGAATATATTTTACCTAACAATCCCAGTACTCCAAAATAGCCATAAAAGTTGTAGTAGGGAAAGACAAGGAAGGAATAAAAAGAAGCCCTCCCCTATTTACATAAAGAACTTTCTTACCTCAGTTTTCAAAATCCACAGTCCAGATTATCAATTTGTTTAGGTTTTGCTCAGGAGAATACAGGCTACTCTCAGCATAAATTAGAACCTTCTCAGGCTTCTTTCAATCCTCCTCAGCTGCCCTGGGCATCAGGGGACCCTTTTGCCAGCTGGGCATTATCAGGGTGTGATAAACCCCACCCTTGGCTTTTGGCTGCTAGCACTTTCTCTAAGACCTGTGGATCGGATAAAAGTTTTTATTTTTTGTTTCTTAGCATTTGATCTTCTGGGTCTATTAACCCAGGCGTGATTTAGGAGACCATAATACATCAGTCAACTGGTGACAGTGCCGTGCACTTAAAAGAACAGTGCTGTAATGGAAGCATTCTGCTAAGCATAATGATACTTGTGATATCAAAGGAACAACAGGGGATTAAGTACTGCAAGACCAGCTGCTGTGTTTCTTTATGACTTTGACTGAGCTGATCAAACTTTTTTGCTTGTATGGAAAAAGCTTTGCATTAAAAAGGCTATACCTTTCTCCTACTACTGGAGACACATGAAGTGTGTCTGGAACTCATCCAGCATTGAAACACGTGAAGTGTGGATACTGGAACACGTGAAGGAATATTTGCCCTCACTCCATAGGAATATCTGCCCTCACTCCATAGGAACAGGCATTGCACCTCTTGTCATTTGGAAACCTTTATGTTTATATGAAACTGTACTGGATCTAGGTGTTAGACCTCTGTAAGAAATGACCAAACACTAGTTTGTGGTGAAATGGAGCCTTTCCAAAGCAAGCAGATGACAAAACAATGCTGTAATTAGGGAGTCTGACGCTAACTACAGCTTTTGTCAAGATGTGCAGAGAAGAATCAAGCTCAGATTACCTTAGGTGTAGGATGGCATCAAGCAAACACCCAGCTATGTCTTCTGGGAGGTGTTATATGGTTCAGGTGAACAGGACACCCAGGTAAAAGTGCAGATGGGAGGACAACATTTGTCTAAGCACAGCTTGTCACCATTCTGCCCACATGCATTTGAAATGTAAGTTACTTGCTGAAAAAGAATCTCCATAAGGATCGTTGCGGGGGAGGAATCAGGAATCTTGGAGGCTGCCAGTGGGAGCAGGACAGGTATGCGACAGGTATGTTAACTATCATGAGCTCTGTAGTGAAATGAGTCTATAGTAAATCGATTTCCAGCTGCTGGACTCTACTATGTATGCAGCTGGCCAGGTGCTCCCAATACAGTTCTTAGTCCTACATCAGCACAGTCAGAGACTTATATATAGCTGCCTGGAACTTTATAGCTTACTTATAATAAATTAACAAAAATATATTAAAAATTTGGAAACAGGCCCTCTTGGGGATCCATGAGAATGCAGAATCAGAGCACTAAACATCTGTATATTTGCTTATATGTAAGAATTATCACACTTTTGGAGCGATACTCATGTGCTAGCATGAGTTAGCATCTCTGTTTTATGTTTGAAACTGCACAACGTATGTACGAGCCATTTATTTTTACTATATATAATCATGTATATCCATGTTGGGATTTACTGTGGGATCTGGGGTTTGTAGTTCATTCGTCTGCATTCCAAGCAGTGCTCAGGCGGTGAGCATGATCCCGAATTATGTGAAGCAGTCAGGGATTCCCCTCTTTGGCCTCCATGTACATTCAAGTAGCTGCTGATTCCATTTCTAGGACAGTGTCCTGTGTAGTTGGCAGATGTATGGGGACATCCCTGCAGATATCTTACCCTCCCCCCCAAAAAATGCATTCCTACAATTGATCTGCAGAACGCTATAGGAGTGTGTTATAAAGAACTATCCTGACATGGTGAAGAGAAGGATGGGGTGACAAAATATATTTCCAATCTCTAACTTCTATAATTTTGTTTGCTTAAGAAATCTGGTTCCCCAAATTAAAAACTATTTTCTTGCTCCATCTGAGTATCTATTTCAAGTATTACAATGATTTCATAATCATTTTGGTGCTTCATATCTGTGTCCGTGCTGTACTTTGAAATATTGAACAGCTGGCAATTCTTTGTGCTGAGCTCAGGACAAGTGTCAAACACAGGATTGTCCTGAGATGGTGTATTACATGCCTCTTGTTCACTGATATTATAGCAACTAAAGCAATCTGCACACAACCTTTATAATAATTTCTTAAGCCTCTCTCCTAGTTATTTTCTTCATTTACAGTGACACACTTTGTTTCACTTGTCCTTTGACTGAAGATGCTGTAAAGTTTAACACGGGAGACAATAACAAAAGCATGTAGATGATGATAACATGAGAGATGAAGTGTGTCAGGCTTGCTCATATAGCCTTTCGAGAGATGACAACTGAGTGAAGCAGCCAGTATGCTCATTTAGTTTACCCGTCTCTTGAAGCAAGGAATTTTGCCAGAGCAGACTTTGTCTATGTATGAATTAAGAGTATGTAATGTTATAATGTTTTAATTTAAATAATTCTGCTTGATACATCTACATAGAAAGAGTAAAATAAAGTGGTGTAGACATGAATTTCAAATACTGTATGCTAACAACGCCTGCTTTTTTATCTTAATAAAAGTGAACAAACTTGAATATGCTGATTAACATCAGACTGTGTCCTAATCTTCTTCGCTAAGACGAATACCAACCATATTACATCTGTGTCAAAAAGAAAGATTTGCATTTGTAATAGAGAATTTCTTTGAAACTAATTTTGAACAAGGGGAAAAAAAAGTGATGTGATCATTTTTTATCTGTTCTTCTTTTCGTTTATCCTCTGCCATTAATCAGATCCATACTCTGAATGCATACGCTACATTTCACTCAAGGATTACAAAGTGTTACACAAACAATGATTCATGAGGATTCACAACCCTTGGTGAGTTGGGTAAATATTTATGCAAATGTCATACAGATTGGCAAACTGAGTCACGGAGAAGTGGTGTTCGTAAAAAAAATTGGGCGAAGTTTGGATGCATCTGTTTTTTTGGGCCTATTCAGTTGAAACACTTACAACTTCTGTTTTTCAGATGTGTTGAGTATGCGTACAGATCCAGAGAAGTTAACGAAAACTGGATTACATGAGCAGGAAGTGGCGTGGCCCAAGAAACTGACCATGTTTTCATGCAGAAAATTTTAAGTTATGGTTGCACAGATATGCTTCTCCCAAAGCAGGTGAATATATTGCATGAGCAACAGCTAATGAGAACTCCTGAGATGATGCCTGAAAGGGGCTGAAAGGGTAAGAGTCCCAGTCTAAGGAATACATTGCAGTATTCTCTCCAGTCTCGCTGGAGGCACTGAGGATCTCACTTAGGATGGAAATGTAATATTTAGTTCTCTGTATGTAAACAATACTATGCCTGTAAAAATAAACTTTGCAGATTGTGTCTGGACTGCAAGCACTATATTCTTAAAAATGTATTGATTGATGAGGGAGACAAATTCACTGCCTGATATTCCATGATTGTCCTTACGATACATTTATGCCCTGAAGGATAACTGTGAGAAATGATGGTTTCCAAGGATATGCAGGAAAGCAGACTGGCTGCCTAGTGTAGATATCAGGGAGGATGCCTGTGTAGGGTCGCATTGCTTTCTGAATGCCTACCAAATCCTAATTGCTTGTGACAGAACTGGGTTTTGCCAGGTTAGTGTAAGATTTTGACTGTAGGGCCAGAAGAGAACAATATAATTCACACAGTAATTCCAAAAGCCAATATTTCCTGTCTCATCGTGGAAAACAGGCATAAAGAGCAAGAAGAGAATGTAAAGTATGTGCAGGCTTCGAAGAAGAGATGATAGTTTTCTGCCTTTGTGCCAGAGAAAACAGAAGCATTTTGTTTGAGTCTTTTTAACAGCCTTGCTTTCAAGGCTAAACTAAAGCATGTGTTGATGGGTTCAGTGATTTGGAGGGAAATCAATATTTTGTATGGTTCTTTCAGTACTTCATACTACTTTTCTGACACCCTGGAAAGTGTACTAGACTGGCACAAGAAGATCTTCCCTAGACTTTGCCCAAATTGCAGAGAAAAGTCACCTGGGCAGCGAATGCAGCAGTTCCTGTTTGGCAGAGAACCAACAGAAGCTTCAGGATTTTTTTTAAGAAGAGTTTCCAGCAGTGGTTTATGGATTTAATCATCTCCAAGCCTCCGGTAGACGGTCCATGGGACGATCACTTAGTATTGTATTTTTATAGTATTTTCAAACAAAACTGTGTTGATAAAGGTGCATAGTGCCTGATGAGAACCTGACAGCGGCCCAATGCTCCAAACTGCACGAGGCTCCCTGTCCTACAGAGTGGAAATGTCAGTAGTATTCTTACAGCAGAGAAGGCACGGCTTTGGAAAGGTTTAAAGCCCTAAGTCTCCAAGATTGCTTATGGCCAGAGAAAATTTAGAACATTAAAATGAGGACAAAATAATTGCCTGCAATGTATGATTTGCTTAGTATTGGTGCCTGTAGGACTTTAAAGGCTGAGGACCATTCAGTGAGAGGTTTTATGTGAGCAGAAGCAGCTGGCAGGAGACAGCATATCAGGAGCTGCATTGGGAGCTTTTAGTTGATCTTCATGGATATTTTGCTTTACAGTAATTGTGCTTAGGGACCTTACATCTCTTAGATTCTTCCTTAATCAAATCAGAGGAAACTCTGTTGACGTCTGTGTGCCTGTGTTGTAGGAACTTTGCAAGAACTGGAGCTTTGGATGGGCAGTACCGGTAACGAAAGGTCTTCAGATGCGTGGCATGCACATCACAACTACAGTAATTTCTGTCTTGTGCCTGAAAGTTCACGGGAATCTTCTGAGAACTCTCCAGGAAGGGATCAAAGATTTTCTATTTACTGAAGCCTACAGAATTGTGCTCCCAGTTCTAGTGAGATATTAATGGTGACCCAGCAATGTAGGCACACCTTTGCACTGTGTTTGACGACGGAAGTTAAAAGTCTTCCTCCATCCTCTGATAGCACATGCTTACATTGCATTAATGCAACCCCATGGCACAGCAGAAGGGCTCAATTTAGCCAATCTCTGCCCATTCCTAAACATTCACTGGCCGGTTCATTTCTCTGGATAACAAGATCTGTAGCTGTCCCAACACAAGTGAAATCTGCTTGCTCAGAAAAAGTTGTGATGTCATGCCAAAGAAACTTGCTTCACAAGAGGATGGACCTTGTAACGATGGAAGCGAACTTGCCAGTAATCATGCATTTGTGCCACAAAACCAGTGTTGTGAAATCTTACAATTTTATCATAAGATTTATGCTATTCAATTTATTTCTTAAAGTTACACTACCCTGAGTCCAGACATTTCAGGAAAATTTCAGCTTTTATTAAAGGAAAGGAAAGGAAAAAAAAGGTACTCCAAAGTCTTATGTGGAAAAAAGCTTGGAGGTATGAAAAGAGTGTAGCCTAAAGCTTAGAAATCAGAAAGCATATTGATATTATGTGACATTTTAAGTCTCTTGAGAATAAAAGATTTTTGTTTGCTATTATTTGAAAATAAGGATAAAACCTTCCTTCATTGTAATAACTGGTACAACTCCCATTGATTTCACCAGGGCCTGGATTTCTCACATCTATTTTTGGTCTTATGCAATTGCAGAAAAATTCTTAAAGGTGTTTTTTTGGTTGTTTTTCCTTTTTAGAAAGAAATAGGAAATTCATCATCGAGCAGCACAAATGCAGAATCAAAATGACACGCAGCACAGAGCCAGCCTTGCTATCTTCCTGAAAAATATAAGCCTTTGGCATTGCAGAGGTTTTTTATGGAGAATTTTACTATCGCAAGCAGCAGCAGTAGCACATTTTGAATTTAGGTCAACAGATATTTGTCAAAGTCCTTAACTCTTACATGAATGCTATCCTAAAACAATTCATCTTGTGTCTCATCATTCACTACGGTACTCCTCTACAGTACTAATGGATGATTTTGAGCTGGATTTTGTGCTAAGAGGTTTCTTCTTATGTCTGTAACAAACTGCTGTCCTGAAACATATCCCATTTGTCATGATTCTTAAACTGCAGCTTCTTAAATCAAGAGATTTGATACAGCAAATCCTACTATCTTCCTGTGATTTTCTTTTAATTGGGTTTGAAAGTGATGGAAATCCAGTGTGATCCCATTAGGCTAAAGCACGGCTTGGCTTGCGTCGGTATAAAAGGGAGTGAGGTTGTCTTTCCATGTATGGACCAGCAACCTGTATTTTGTTGAAGGGAACAGAACTGGTGGTATCTGTTTACTTACTATCATATGAAGCGGATGGGAAATTAGAAGCAACCGCCAAATGCCTTGACTTTCCCTGGGAAAGATAAAATAGCTAACAGCATTGGGAGTATTGTAATTTGCTCCTGGAAAATGTCAGCAGCATTTTATTTCTCACCCATGAAGAAGTGGGAGCATGACATTCTGCTTTAGAAGACATGTTTCCTGGTTATCAATTAAAAAAAAATAGAGCCAGAGCCAAGTTTTTCTGATATAAACACTTTTTTTGCTTAAGAAAACTACAAAAACTTAATTTCAAACTAGAATATTTGCTGAATTTTAAGACCAAAATATTATCATTATAAAAAATTGATTTTTTAAGAAATATTGAGATTTCTCCCAAAGTACTTTAAATAAGTGATTATATTAACATCGAATGTAGATGTATTTGAATCCCCACTTCTGTGAACTATTTTGTGGGTTAGTCAGTGACAGTGTTGTTAACCATATGGAGATGTATTTTTACTTGTGGTCAATAAGCACTGTGGTACCTGTAGGAGGAGTCTGTACCTGTGTTATCTAGCATGAGAAGGGACTGCACAGCGCTTCAGGGCTAAAATTATAAAGGGAATAACAGTTCTGGTTTGACCAAAATAAGCTTGCATTAAAAACCCCATAACCAGCCTTTAACTGTTTTCCTTTTAATTGGTGGAATTTTCCTGTGTAAGAATGTTTTTTATAGAAGTAAAATTTTGATGCATTTATGAAGAAAATGTTACTGCGATATGCATCACAAATTCTTGACCAATGCTAATCACACAGAGATATTTCAAGAAAAAAATGCACAGCGAACCTGTTCTCTCCCAGAAAGCAGTTTTCAAAATAATAAACCAGAATAAACCCAAACAATGACTGTCAAACACAGGGTCAGGCAGCTGCCAGAACTCTTGGTTTATGCTCTGAGATGTAACGTTCCACTAAGCCTATGTTCTACTTCTTACCTACCAACAAAGCATCCCAGTGGGATAAACCACACATGGACAGCCAAGTAGAGGAATGGAGAGCCCACACAATCAGGGCTTTGAACTGGAACGTGGGCACTTAACAGAAACAACCTTTGGGCAGGTATTTTCCACTTGTCAGAACAAATTGGTAATGAATTACAAAACGATTTCATCAGGATCATCCTTTCAGTAGCTTTCAGGTTTGGTGGTTTCCAGGGCTGACGGCCTCAGAGAATATTTTAACAGAGACAGCAACTATTGACATTGCCTGGTTGTTGTTTCCTCCTATTCATTCTGTCTTACAAAAAGACCAGATGATGGTAATGCTTGGTATTCACAAAGGTTAACAAGCTCCCTGCTATACACTTACTAGGTAGGCAGCTAATATTCACACTTCACGCATGAGAAAACTTAAGTAAAAAATCTGTGCTATCACAACACCTTGTTACACTCTGTGTGGGTCGAAGACGGAGAGTGATGTAATGCCACAGACTGTCATGGAAGGACAGAAGCAGGACCACCTTTCTGACCAAATACGACCGGCACAGGCTGGTGGATGTGCCCTATCAGCCTCGCATCCTTAGTGTGCTTGTACCTCCTGCACGTGGGATAGCTGTACCCCTGGCACAGGGCATGGTATATGCTCCAAGGTAAAGAGAAAGATTTTTTTTTTTGTGTGTAAGCACAGTCCTACATAACAGCTTGGGCAGACTGCTCCGGAGTGTGGTTCTGGGACAAAGCTGAGGAGCTGGCTTCTGACCAGAGGTTTACAGGATCATCAGTCACCTTACATACCACCCACGTGGGAATCCCACACCTAAATGATTTTGAGAATAGTTAAATACCCAAGGAGTTTGAGGGAGGAAAAAAAATCAGCTTGGTGTTTAAATAGAGAGAGAAAGAAAAGACTGTTTTGAGGTAATAAGCTACAGTGAGAAGTGAAATATATGTCAGGTAAAGACAGAAAAAGTAGGTAATGCTGAACTTCGGATAAAGAAGGGGGAAAGGACTATGTCTAGGCACATAGTATGAAGCTTGGTGAGCCTATGATAGCACAGAAAAATGAAGGGAAGAGAAGACTTACATGCTCTATCTTTGATTTAAGGGCTCACTTTCTCATGCAGGGAGCCAGAGAGGTGTGGAGACACTTCCTTTGAGCGAGGCCAGTCACTCAATAGTATGGGTGTACTAAGCAGCCTTAGCAGGGTTGCTAGCGAGCTGGAGTGGCATGGGGAAATATGTATGTACAACCAGAAGCTGGGTCTTCACATGGCCTTGACTGCATTGGCATGGGTTTGTACTCATCTGTCCCTAGTGTGGGACATGGCAAAGCTGATGTGATCAGTGATGGAGGCCCGTCTTGGTGACAGGCCCTTCGGGTGAGTGCCTGGGCCTGGGGGAAGCTGTCTTTACCCTACGGTGTGGATGGCGCTGTTTTGGGATTCTCTGTGCTCTGTCCCAAATTGCCCTCAGTGAGCAGAGCTAGACAAGGGGCTGAGGTGGGGGCTTAAATATCGCTTTATTTCTGTTGAGGACTTGGAGGAAGATTTTATTGATGGGATGGAGGATGCCAAAGTGCATGCTCTACTTGGAGAGGAAAAGGCAGGAAGGAGAGGACCTGCAGGCAAGTGAAGCCCGGTGGCATTAGGGTGAGCAGAAATGAGTTACAACAGTTACAATAAACATTTGACCAAGGCAGGAAGCTGAAGAAGGCCGCCTTTCCCCCACCTCGTTACACTGCCAAATCTCCCTCAGCGCTGAGAGCCCAAGGCCCCGGGTACAGACGCACCTCCTCTGAGGAACCGCGGGCCCGGGACGTTCGCCGGCGCTCAGCAAAACATGGGTTCGCCTCGGAGAGGTTTTCTTTCCATCATCCTGTCAGAACGACGCAGACCTTTTGTCTCGGAAAAGACCCTCGGGCGACTCGCCGTCCGCGCGGCAGCGAGGACACACCCGCCTGGGGCGGGCCGAGGGCGGGGCGCCGCCATGACGGGCTGCCTGCCTGCCCCAAGATGGCCGCCTCCAGCCAGGTAACGTGCCGCTCCCGCCGGGCCCGGGGCTGCAGGGCGCGCCCCGGCGCTGAGGGGGGTGAGGGCACCGCGGGGGCGGCGACAGCGCGGGTGGCCCCCGCCGCGACCTCCCCTCCCTTCCCCTCCCCTCCCCTTCCCGCCGCGCCGCCGTGTGTGGGGAGCCGAGCCCGCGGCGGCCTGGCCCTGGCCCTGGCCCTGTCAGGGCCAGGTGATGTGAGGCGGGGGACAAGGCCAAGTCAGCCCCTTGCGTTTGCCTTACAGCTTTGACACCCACCCCGGTGTTAATGGGGGCAGAAGAGCATGCGTATATTCCTGCTGTTATTCCTATTATCATGGTTTTTAACCCAGCACCCGTGAATTTGAGGGCTGTCGGTGGGCGGTTTACGTGCTGGCTGCCGCCGGCAGACGGAGGGGGATAGCCGCAGGGATGTGCTAGCGCCTTCAGGCTTATTTTGGCCAATGCTGGAGCTCATAAATCTCCCCACTAAGGCTCTTGAATTTCCTATTTTCCCAAGAGTTTTGATGTCTGTGTGTATGCAGCGTCTGTATACGTTTATGTTTACGTGTCTGCAGCACAAACCCAAGCCAGAACAGTAACAAACTGCCAACTTCGTAACTGAGCGTGGTGCTCCCTCTGCTGACAGCTGCCGTTTAGCTCCACTCCAGTAACGATGCTCTTAACGTTTTCAGAGGTGGCTTCTGCAGCAAATAAGGCTCCCCTGTTACATTAAAGCTTTACATTAACCTTTGGAGTAATCTTAGGCCAATTGTGTGACCTGATATAGCCTGAGCTAGCATTGCAAGAGGAGACTGTTTCAGGGTATTTTCAGGAGCTGCCTTTTTTTAAATACTGGTGAAAGGAGCTGATAATTTTAGTGAATAATCCGCTGCCGCGTGCTTTTTCTTCTATGGTCATCTTGGCCTTTTTTAAGGGGGGTGTGAGATGCTACCAAATGAAGTTTTCCATTTCTGTACAGTTGTGTGTGATTCCTTAACTCGGAAATCAAGGCAGACTGTTGGTTTCCATGCCTGCAGAATTGAGCCTCGGGTAATGATGCAACAGACAAGGCAGTGAGTTTAGGCCCAGTTCAGACAGAGACCAAGGGAAGGTTCTGCTGTCTCTTCAGGGGCCAACGGCATCTGGGTGATGTTGGCAAGCATGACACAGCATGTGGGGAAGATCTTAAGCTTCTTGAGCAGCAGGTGAAAGGTCAGGCAGTGTGAGGTAGGGCATCTCTGCCAGTTTTAAATGCTGTTGTTTGGGCAGCAGAATCACACGTCGTCTATCCTTTGATCTGTTGTTTAGCTCGGAGGTTATGAAAGGATAGAAAGTAGTCTTTCAATTTCAGTTTCTGTGCTAGTTTACTGAATATTGGGCCATGATTTCTTGGATGGAGAACATGGAAGTTTGTAAGGACCTGACTAAAGGCCTGACTAAATTCAGAGCTGCTTTCCCCTGAGGTCAGATGGAGTCTTCCAGAGTGAAGAGGTGTAGATGTTATGGGAGAGGCCCAAGCCTTTCAATTCAATATCCTTTTCTTCTGGATGAGTGTGTGCTGCAGAGGCTGCGTGACAGTGGTCTGACTGGTATGGGTAATGTACATAGCCTCCATGTTTTTCCTTTGGAACCAGATTTGCATGGTTCCAAAGAGTAAATGAATCCCATATTTTTTCTCTCTTTCTGTGACTATACCAAATCAGAGGTGTGTCTCTCCTATACTTTCCTGTGAAGTAGTCTGAGACTGCTTGTGCCCCTTCTGAGAAGGTAAGAATCTGCACATGGGCGATCTGTAAAGCTGTCGGCCTCTGATCACCTATGTATGGCAAATAAAGTTGGGCAGGTCAAGCGTTTTGGGCTAAATCAGTTAATTGGACAGCTTGGTCATGTAAAGCGTGATGAATGAACCTGCAAATCAGAAGAATCCTGGTAAGGGTAACCCATTAGATGCACTCAGGAAAATGTACTTGATGTGAAATTTTCATGCCTCTTCATGAGACACACACCCCTCCATGCCCCTAGGTACTTTTGCTTCCATTTATCTTTTGTTGGTGTTTTTTTGTGTCTCTGCTTTTTTTTTGTCTAAGCAAGTTTGAGATTTCTTGATTGTTGTTTAACTAATGAAGGTTAAGGGGACTGTTTGTCTCTGTGTGTTTAACCGTAGTTGGAGATTAAGTGAGGAATCCTCAAGAAAAAAATATTTTGAACTATTTCTCTTTAGAAGTGAGTATGGTTTTGTCAAAGAATGAACTGCTCACTGTGTGCAGGTCTGCCATCAGGAAGGGAAAATGATATTTAAGAAAGTACCAAGAGATTCATGAAGGGAAGGGAGAAAATCAGAGTATGAAATCTGCAAAAATACTTAGTGAGCACTGTTGCTTTGAAGGGAAATGGAAGACAGTTGCTGACAAAGTTGTAAAAAAATAATTTTGGAGAAAGGAAGGGCTCTGTAGCCCATTGACCTTTTCAGCCTACACACACTGTGTTTCTGAAGTCATGTGAAATAATTAGTCTCCTCCTTTTTCTGAAAGTGTGCACTGTTAGAGTTTTGTAACTAGTGAGATTTCCTTCTCATGCATTTTACCTCTGTTGTATGTTAGCGTGGTTATGCTTGAATTAGCTCTGAATAAGAGACTGTAGGAACTGGCAAGAGTCTAGCCGTGCTAGGACGGATCTTGGTGCTGAGTAATTTGTTAGTTTTTTGGTTTTGTGTTGTTTTTTTTTTTTTTGTCAGGGTGGGATGTAAATGTGATCTTTATGTGGGCAGGGTATGTGTAAAAAAACCAAACCAAACCAAAAAAACAACAAACCCCAAACCCCCACAAACAAACAAAACCCCCCAACAAAACAACAAAACTAACAAAAACCAACCTCCAAAAAACCCTCACAAAATTACAAAATGGAGTAATGCTGTTTGGCCAGGAGGTCATGATTCAAACAGTTAGGGCCATGCATGTGCCACCTCAAACTTGATAGCATGCATCTGAAACCATTTCAGGATACAATTTTTGGAGCCTACCATGCCAGTAACTTGCTAGGTTGGCTTCAAATTGTTGTTTCCAATCTATTTGCTTTGACAAGTGTTTAAATTCATTTGAGACTGCTGTAAAATTGGGTTTGGGAGTGGAAGAGGAAGGGTAGGAGGAAGAACCAACAAATGGTAAGAAGTGGCAGAAGACGGAGTCGTCTTTGGCAGTATTTATTCTCCTCCTTTTTATGTGATTAGAACCTGATATTTCCAGTGGGTGCCTTTGTCATTATGATTCCCTTTAAGGATTTTTGTCTTTCAGTGCAATTAATGGTTGTGCGTGTTGATGATGGTAGTGCTGCAGCAGTCACAGGGAATTCATACTTAAAGCTCCTATGTAGCGCTCTAATATTTTTATAACAGTTTTACTAGCCTATTTGCATTTGTTTAAAAGAAAATATTTGTTAAGTCATTCAATACAAAGTTGCATGAAATACTGATATGAAATCGTTTTTTACCTTTACAATTTTCCTGTGGTACTTTGTCATATTATCACGATTGTGTCTGCAGTTTAGGTATTGGGAAGCAGCTATGCGGTCTTGCAAGCCAGAAGGTATGCAAGTGGATGACTGACTGTTGAAGCAGTTGACACATTTGAATAAGTAAATACAGTGGTGATTGGTGTAGTTGGTTTTTTTTCTTGTTTTTTTTTTCCTTTTCTTTTCTTAAAAAACAGAAACAAAAACATTTTTTGAGGTGAAGAGAAGATGAGGTGGAAGGATTGTTATCAGCTCAATGATAAGAAAAGAATGGAAAAGGACAGACAGCAGCAGTTGGATTGTCTACCTGTACTGTTAGGAGGATTTTTGGGAAAGAAAAGAAGTACATCTCAAATTCGGGTAGGGGATTATACTATATATAGAGAAAAACAGAAAGGCAAAGTCTAGCCACATCCATGTCTGGGGGCTTTGTCACAGTCTTAAGTAAGGTCTGGACTCTTCCCTTGGATTTGAAGGAAGTGGGAAGGGAGAAAGGAAAAGAAAGTAGGCTCAGAGGGATGTAGGAAGGTACCATATGATCTCAATATAGCCGTAGACAAGTGGCAAATGGTGTGACAAAACGTGGACAAAGCCAGTGACCGTTAAGTAACTCACTGGTAGGCAAATGCTGTGTTGCCATAAATTCAATAGTTAATATATGTACACAGTTTTCTGTTCCTTCTTATGAGAGAAATGTGATTTGTGTGAAGTTTGGCCTTGGGAGATGTTCTAAATGAAGTGTGAAGCATCCTGGTCGCTAGTTCTTGGACATCGAAGTATTGAACACATTTTTCTACTCTCAAAAAAAGCAATTTTTGCCAAATGTCATATTCACTTGAAAGTGGCAATTAGGAAAAAGGAGCCAAATGGAAACAGTTCAGTCCCAACTCAAACATTCAGTGAGGCATTAATAATTTAGAAGCTAAGACCATACATATCTTACGGCAGCTCCACATACATTTTTTTTCTCTTGTTCTGCTCTGGAGAGACTGTAGAGAGAAGGAAATTAACTGTACGAAATGTGAAAATAGGAAAGGCAGGCAGGTTAAAAACTGCAAACGGATGTAGTGATATTGTGAATAAAGGAGTGGTGAGGAAGAGAAAAACTTGAAAATGAAACCTAGCATCATGGTAGTTTTTATAAAGCTTTATTTTTGGGAGGGTTCCTCTTAATAAAAGAGAGTTTAATAACAAAACTTCAGAGATGGAGAAAACCGTGCTATTGAATGAGGAAGAACATACTTTGCAGACTTGCTTTTGTCAGACCTAAATAATTCATAAAATCTGGAATTATTGACAGTCCTATTGCTATCCTAGAGATGACATATGAATAGGGAGACTATCTCCCTAGAGCAGACTGAAGTATTTAACTTTTCAAGCAGGACCCTTACTATGTGTTGTTACTTCTGCTTCCCAGGTCACCGGCACAGAATTTAAAACCAGCGAAGATCATTTGAAAGTCCATAAAATGAAGAAAAAGGTATTGAGGAAGCAGATCAGAGCTCAGCATACATTAATGAGACACGAGGGGATTGAGTGCATCTCCCATGCCACACAGGTGACTGACAGTTCTGATTTTGATGGTAGTGTGAAAATGCTGCTTATTGGTGTTCAGTTCTTACATATGCTCTGTCTAAAATGCAGTTCTCCTCCAAAATGCAGTTCCTGAGGTTGGGGGTTTTCTGTGTCTCTTTGATTTCAAAGCAGAACTGTACTTCAGCAATTTAATGTCTGTGGAGACACTTTGATGGCCTTTGGATAAGGTGGTGGTTTGTTTTTTTTTTTTTAAATCTGAAACAGTAATTCCTTGGGTTGAGAAGGAGGAAGCATGGGAAATGTTACTGTTACCATGTTAAAGCAGAAAAAATTCTCTGTGCAATTTCTTGTCTTCTGTGGCTTTTAGCTTATGTATCTTTCCTCTATACTTCTCTGTCAAGTATGATTTGTCTCATTTAAACTCCCTGTTAAAAACATGCCTGTCTCAGAAATGTTTTCCACATTGTTTTCTTCACATAATTTGATTTAGGCTGTGGTTCTGTGGGAGTTGAACTAAAAGCCTGACTTGAAGCTGTTGAAAAGGGGACAACTTTCTCTTCCCTTGCACTGAAGGGGACAATCTAGGAGGAAATTCTACTTTCTTATGATGCTCAATGAAATTTACCATGAACCACCTAACCTAACATAAAGCTACTCAGCTTTTTGATCTGTAGTTTTCTGCCACAATAGAGAGTTACAGCAGATTAGAGGGTGACCTCGCAGATACTGGTATAACAAAAAGTAAGTGATAGGAACTTGCAGACTGAAAGGGAAGAAGTTACAGTGAGAATTTATAATTTCCTTCGGTCAGTTGTGAGGAGATGCTAATGGCTTGAAATACTGTAGAGCAGTATCATTTACTCTATCCTTGTTCATCCTGATCCTGCAAATTATTCCTATTCAAATATCGAAACATCAGTTAGATTTTTAAACTTCGTTGTAACAAAATTTGGCTTAGTCACATTTCACACCACATAAGCGTATGCTAAAATGACCGATCAGTCTTGTATATATTGTAAGCTCTTTGGGGAAGGAGCTGTGTTTTTTCTAGTGTTGCTTGGAAATGGGTCCATAATACAGGATTTGTTCCCCTTGACACTGCTCCATATACCAAAGTATCCATATCCACTGAATCTATTCAAAGAGTAATTTTGGGGTCCAGCAAGGTCCTCATCGATGATGGAACATTTTAATAAGTGATGTATGAAACACAATCATAGTGCTAGTGGTAAACTGTGTCAAGAATACAGAAGATGCTTTCAGGCTTTGTGCAAGAGTCTGATCATAGTGAAATTGCTCAGACAGGAGAGCATGATCAGTTGCTGTACATGCTGCTGTGGTGTACTGACGGTCTTTGTAGATGAAGTGCCTACAGCCAGTGAAAGCACTGGTTTGAGTCTCTGCATTTTGTCTACATACGTGGGCCTCCCCATTAATAACACTCTAGAAAATAACAGTAATTGATAATGTGGTCAGCTTTGAAAAATGTAATCAATAATGGACAGCCTGATGCAGTGCTAAGAACAAGTGTTAACAGAGCCATCGCAATAGGCATAATCACAGCAGTACCTCAGGCGTGCTCAGTATGTAATTCTTTTTTTTAATAATCCTTCTCTTCAGTTTTAAACATAATTTTCTGCCTTTTAGAGAAGTGAAATGCTATCATTTGAAACAATTGAACACTTTACCAGTTGCCTTCAGAAAAGGTCATACAACATTTATAGACTTTAAGAAAAAGATTGTCTGAAAGCTTTCTGGAAAGGTATTACATGGACTCAACCTGAGTAAATTGTTGCTAGCTGTTTGGAGTCACCATAGCTCAATCAAAACTTCAAGACTGCATCCTCATTTGGCCTTAAAAAGGGACTTAAACTTCTTTCAACTACCATGATTAGATTGAATGTCCAGCTACGGCATATAGCTATTTAGATGTCAAAAGAACTTGTTAATTTTTTTTGAAAAGGCCTATGTATTTTCAAAGGATATTTCTTGAATAATAGTCCTTTGAAAAGTTCTATTTTCTTGTTTCTTCTACTATTTGGCAAACCAGCAGCAATCCTCACAAACTGCAGTCCTTGATAATTTTGGACATAAATCACTACTTAAGTGTAGAATTAGGCGATTGGGCATCGTGCATGAAGTAATCTGTGTCAACTAAGGATGGGACATAAATCCCTTTTGTTTATAAAAACAAGAGGGAGAATTTTCAGGTAAGAGTGCTGGAGCAGAACTAAATGCTCTGTTTCTAGAGGCTGATGCTTTTTTTTTGGTGAGCCTGATGTATGGGGGACATGAGTTGGGACTGGGAATATCAATCTCTCTGTGCTTGGAGAGGGTCCTTGGAAAGATAAGAAAACCATTCTTAAAAAAAAGAATCACAGTTTCCAAAGGTTTTTCTCTTTGTTTTTGTTAGTGGTAACAGGTCTCTGGAAAAATTCCGTTTTAGAAACCTCCAAAATTATGTGTGCCAGTATCACTGTTTGCCTGCAGTATGCTTGATGCACACATGCAAGCCTGGTGTCACTGGCAGGACTTGGGGTTTTTTGATCGTGGGTCAGTTTACACAATGCCAGGCCAGTGAGTGACAGGCAGGGTATACCTGTCTCGAAGTGGGAAAAAGATTTTTGCACAGGAGTTGGCAGGGCTCATCGAAAGGGCTTTAAATCAGATTTGAAGGGGGAAAGGGACAAAACCAGGCTTGCTAGAGACAACCCTGGGGGCAGCACATCAATGTCTGTGGGACGGGAGTGTCAGAGAGGTCCTGCCATCCTAGTGGAGGTAGGGGATGGAGTGCCAGGTGATAGCAAAGACACAAAGGGATATTGATAGGCTAGAAATCATGGAAGTGCCTGGGAATGGTCAGGTAGGAATTAGTGCTTCTCCCTGCACAAAGGTGATGGGATCAATAGCATAACTGAAGTGCTCCTACACCAGTGCACGCAGCATGGGGAGCAAGCAGGAGCTGGAAGCCATTGTGCAGGAGAATAACTATGATATAGTTGCTATCACAGAAACATGGTGGGATGATTTGCACAACTGTAGTACTGCATTGGATGGCTATAAACTCTTCAGAAGGGATAGGCCAGGAAGGAGAGGTGGTGGAGTGGCCCTGTTCGTTAGAGGGTGTTTTGATTGTCTTGAACTTAATGATGGTGACAATAGGGTTGAGTGTTTATCGGTAAGAATCTTTAAGGCCTTCCCCATGTGCCGTAAGATGAGGTGGTGGGGAAGAAGACTGGCTTGGCTAAACTGAGAGCTTTGGATGGAACTCGGGAAGAAAAGGAAAGTTTATGGCGTATGGAAGAAGGGGCAGGCCACTCAGGAAGATGACAAAGATTTTGTGAGGCTATGCAGGGAGAAAATTAGAAGGACCAAAGCCCAGCTAGAACTTGATCTGGCCACTGCTGTAAAAGACAATAAAAAGTGTTTCTATAAATACATTAACAACAAAAGGAGGACTAAGGAGAATCTCCATCCTTTATTGGATGTGGGGGTAAACATAATGACCAAGGATGAGGAAAAGGCTGAGGTACTTAATGCCTTCTTTGCCTCAGTCTTTAATAGTAAGACCAGTTAGTCCCTGAGTACCCAGCCCCCTGATCTGGATGACAGGGATGGGAGCAAAATGAACCCCCTATAATCCAAGGGGAAATGGTAGTGAGCTAATACACCACTTAGATGCACACAAGTCTATGGGGCCAGGTGGGATCCATCCAAGGATACTGAAGGAGGAGCTGGCAGAAGTGCTCACCAAGCCACTTCCTGTTGTTTACCAGCAGTCCTGGCAAACCGGGGACGTCCCAGTTGCCTGGAGGTTAGCAAATGTGATGCCCATCTACAAGAAGGGCTGGAAGGAAGATTTAGGGAATTACCGGCCTGTCAGCCTGACCTTTGTGCCTGGGAAGGTTATGGAACAGATCATCTTGAGTACCATCACATGGCACGTACAGAACAACCAGGCGATCAAGCACAGTCAGCATGGGTTTATGAAAGGCAGGTCCTGCTTGACAAACCTGATCTCCTTCTGTGGCAAGGTGACCTGCTTGGTGGATGAGGGAAAGGCTGTGGATGTTGTCTACCTAGACTTTAATAAAGCTTTTAAAACTGTTTCCCACAGCATTCTCTTGGAGAAACTGACTGCTCATGGCTCGGATGACTGTACGCTTTGCTGGGTAAAAAACTGGCTGGAGGGCTGTGTCCAAAGAGTTGTGTTGAATGGAGTTAAATCCAGTTGGTGGCCAGTTACAAGTGGTGTTCCCCAGGGCTCAGTATTGGGGTCAGTTCTCTTTAATATCTTTATAAATGACTTGGATGAAGGGATCAAGTCCACCCTCAGTAAGTTCATAGAATCAGAGAATTGTCAGGGTTGGAAGGGACATTAAAGATCATCTAGTTCCAATCCCCCTGCCATGGGCAGGGACATCTCCCACTGCATCAGGTTGCTCAGAGCCCAATCCAGCCTGTCCTTAAAAACTTCCAGGGATGGGGCTTCCACCACCTCTCTGGGCAACCTGTTCCGCTGTCTCACCACCCTCATGGTGAAGAACTTCTTCCTAATGTCCAGTCTGAATCGACCCATCTCTAGTTTTAATCCATTCCCTCTAGTCCTACCATTACCCGACATCCTAAAAAGTCCCTCCCCAGCTTTCTTGTGGGCCCCCTTAAGATACTGGTAGGCCACTATAAGGTCTCCTCGGAGCCTTCTTTTCTCCAGACTGAACAACCCCAACTCTCTCAGTCTGTCCTCATAGGAGAGGTGCTCCAGCCCTCTGATCATCCTCGTGGCCCTTCTCTGGACACGTTCCAGCACGTCCATATCTCTCTTGTAGCAGGGGCTCCAGAATTGGACACAGTACTCCAGGTGGGGTCTCATGAGAGTGGAGTAGAGGGGGAGAATCACCTCCCTCGACCTGTTGGCCATGCTTCTCCTGATACAGCCCAGGATACGATTGGCTTTCTGGGCTGCTAGTGCACACTGACAGCTCATGTTGAGCCTCTCGTCCACCAGCACCCCCAAGCCCTTTTCTTCAGGGCTGCTCTCAAGCCAGTCACTGCCCAGCCTATATCGGTGCTTGGGATTGCCCCGACCTGCTGCGATTGAGAGACGGGACGCTGCTTGATGCAAGCAAGATGTCGGTTTATTAGATGCGTCGGAAAGCTTTTTATACAGCTACTTAACAGTTACATAAATTACACAAATTCTATCATTTCTAATTGGCTTAGCTCTAAATGTTTCATTACAATAATCCCTCCTACTTGCGGTTTCGCTACATGCTAGAAGTTACAGTTTTGGAATGTGCTAAAAGCTACAGTGATAACTTGTTGCCTACTCCCTACTTCTTCAAGGTTATTTATCTCAGACCTGCAAGGCCAGTTGTTCCCTGGCTCCTCAGATTTATTTGTCTCAGGTCTGCAAGGTCGGCATGCCCTCGAATTTCTTGCATACTTGTACTTTTCTGCTAGCCGCCCCCGACACCAACCCAGATGGAGGACCTTGCCCTTGGTCTTGTTGAACTTCATGAGGTTGGCATGGGCCCACCTCTCCAGCCTGTCAAGGTCCCTCTGGATGGCATCCCTTCCCTACAGCGTTGTCAGCCGCCCCACACAGCTTGGTGTCGTCTGCAAACTTGCTGGGGGTGCACTCTACGCCACTGTCCATGTCGCTGATGAAGATGTTAAACAAGACCAGTCCCAGTACCGATCCTTGAGGGACTCCACTTGTCATTGGCCTCCACTTGGACATGGACCCATTGACAGCCACTCTTTGGGTGCGGTGATGAATTGTCAGTCCATCAAAGCCATATTTTATCAGCTTGGAGACGAGGATGTCATATGGGACAGTGTCAAAGGCTTTGCTCAGGTCCAGGTGAATGACGTCAGTTGCTCTCCCCTTGTCTGTTGATGTTGTGACCCTCTCATAGAAGGCCACCAGGTTTGTCAGGCACCATTTGCCCTTGGTGAAGCCGTGTTGATTGTACCCAGTCACCTCTTTGTTAATTCTTCTGCCTCAGCAGTGCCTCCAGGAGGTTCTGCTCCATAATCTCACCAGGCACGGAGGCGAGACTGACTAGCCTGTAGTTCCCTGATTCTTCTTTCTTTCCCTTTTTGAAAATGGGGATTATGTTTCCCCTTTTCCAGTCAGTGGGGACTTCACCAGACTGCCATGACTTTTGGAATATAGTAGAGAGTGGTTTAGCAACCTCACCCACCAGTTCCTTCAGTACCCGTGGGTGTATGCCATTGGGTCCCGTGGACTTGTTCACTTTCAAGTTCATCAGGTGGTCACGAACCTGATCTTCACTTACGATGGGCAGTTCTGTCCCACCCCTGCCATTATCTTCTGTGACTCCGGGAGTGTGGCTGGAGCCCTTGGCAGTGAAGACTGAGGAAAAGAAGTCGTTGAGGACCTCGGCCTTCTCCATATCACTTGTCACCAGCTCCCCCATTTCCTTTCTGAGCGGGCCCACACCTTCCCTAGTCTTCTTACCATTAATATACCTATAGAAATTTTTGCTGTTTCCCTTGATCTCCTTGGCTAGATTTAATTCTAACTGAGCTTTAGCTTTTCTAACCAGGTCTCTTGCCGCTCAGACAGCTTCCTTATTTGCCCTCCATTCTAGCTGTCCTTTCTTCCAGTCCTTGTAAAGATTCTTTTGTGTGACAGTGTGTCCAGGAGCTCCTTGTTCATGCAGGCAGGTCTCCTAGCCTTCTTTCCTACCTTCCTCTTTGTCGGTATACTTTGCTCCTGGACAGGGAGAAGGTGATCCTTGAATACTGACCAGCTGCCTTGTCATCAGTTTGCAGATGACACCAAGTTGGGTGAGAGCGTTGGTCTGCTTGAAGGTAGGAAAGCTCTACAGAGGGATCTGGACAGGCTGGATCGATGGGCCGAGGCCAATGGTATTAGCTTCAACAAGGCCAAGTCCTGCACTTGGGTCACAACAACCCCATGCAGTGTTACAGGCTTGGGGAAGAGTGGCTGGAGAGCTGCCCACCAGAAAAGGACCTGGGGGTGTTGATCAACTGCCAGCTGAATGTAAGCCAGCAGTGTGCCCAGATGGCCAAGGAGGCCAACAGCATCCTGGCCTGTATCAGGAACAGTGTGGCCTGTAGGACTAGGGAAGTGATCATCCCCCTGTACTTGGCACTGGTGAGGTCCCACCTCAAGTACTGTGTCCAGTTTTGGGCCCCTCAGTACAAAAAAGACATTGAGGTGCTGGAGCGGGTCCAGAGGAGGCCAAGGAAGCTGGTGAGGGGTCTGGAGAACAAGTCTTATGAGGAGCGGCTGAGGGAATTGGGTCTCTTTAGCCTGAAGAAAAGGATGCTCAGGGGAGACCTTATCGCTCTCTACAACTGCCTGAAAGGAGCTTGTAGCGAGGTGGAGTCAGTCTCTTCTCCCAAGTAACAAATGATAGGACAAGAGGAAATGGCCTCAAGTTGCACGGGAGGAGGTGTAGATTGTAAAGGGTTGTCAAGCATTGGAACAGGCTGCCCAGGGAGGTGGTTGAAGCACCATCCCTGGAAGTATTTAAAAGACATGTAGATGTAGGGCTTAGGGACATGATTTAGTGGTAACTTGGCAGTGCTAGGTTTATGGTTGGACTTGATGATCTTAAAAGTCTTTTCCAACCAAAACAATTCTATGCCAGTTCAAAGCTTAAGTGCTCTTGCAATAGTAACTACATGCGTTAATTGAGGAGGCCTTTCTTCTGGAACATGTATTTTGCAAACAAAGGTTGCCTTTGCCTCATATACCAAGCTCATTGAAATGTAAATATCTTGTGTGGAATACATAAAAGAGTACTCATGATCTTACTTAATTTTTCTTTATAAAACTGCTCTCTTGGTATAGTGTTAGTTTTAAATGAACCAATAGTTATCACTAATTCTCCATTTTTCTTAATTCTTCTTCAATTAGAGCCTGGTTATTGCTAATGCTGGTCTCGGTAATGGAATGAGTAGACACCAACTGCTCAGGATATTAGAAGAATATGGATTGGTGGAAACACTCTTAATGCCACCAAATAAACCATATTCATTTGTGAAATATGGGACAACAGAAGAAGCCAAGAAAGCCTTTGATGCCCTTAATGGAAAAGAAGTAACACTGGAAGACTTTGGCCAAAACATTGTTCTATATATTAATTTTGTGGAAAAAGGTATCGTTTTTCTGCTCTCCTACATATCCAACTTCTTGCATACTTTTGCATTTACTTCCTAGGTTGTAAATATAGCTAAAAACACACTGGTCTTTGTAAGTAGACAGAGAGAACGAAAGCCAGAATCTAAGATTCAGGACATAAAATAAAGTAAATAATCTTTGCTCTTGTATTTCATGATAGGATACTCTAATTTGAACTCATTTACTTGGAGGCAAAAGGAGAAACTATTTTAGGTAGTTTCCAGACCATTCCATACTGCACTTGAAAGTTTTGTGATTAACTAGATAAATTGGGACCCAGGAGATCTCTGGACAGTTCATTGGCTTTTTTTATGTGACCTTGGTCTTCCGAATCGCAATTCCAAAAAGGAAGATAGGCACAGTAAGACTTGTGGGGTTTTTTTTCCCCTTTCTCACCAAGCTTTTTTATGACTGACTACAAGCTATTTAGGACAAGTACTGTCTCTCTGTCTATGAGCTTTTGAAGTGTCTAGTAAAAAGCGTTCCTGGTGTTGGTCTGTACATTCTGCCAGCAAATAGCTTTTTTTAAGCTATTAGGATAGCAAACTGAATGTCCCTACATCACCAACATTTTATGTTCACCTGGGTATTGCATTACGCTCCTCCATATTTAATTACAGATTGCTTCTCTGGACAGAGAGTAATCTGGTGATTTGGTACCTTACCAAAGTTCTAGAAAATTAAAATGAAATGCAGGTAGAATCCTGAAGTGATTGGGAAATTCTTTTTACCATTATTTTGACAGGAAAATCACAAATGGTTTTGCGTTTGAATAGTGTGGAGTCTTGTTGGTCTTATGCAGTAAAATTTTTAGAAAGTGCTTTGCATGATGCAAAATTTGGCCCTTACTGTGTTTTGTCATGCCAAAAAGGGATCATTCATTCAGCAAACAAGATCCCAACGAGGGCTCCATTTATCATTAAAGTAAATATTTCTACAGCTATACTATATTCTCATACATATTAAATATCCCTATAGGGAACACGTGTGTTTATTTTCTCTAAAGAGTGACAATATTCTTTTTTTCCATCCACCCTAGTTTTCTGGAAGAATGCTATTCCTACAAGCTTGCCTCCAGGCCTAATGGTCATTGAAAAGGTTATATCTCCAGAGGAAGAAAGGAGGATGTTGGAAAGTATTGACTGGACAGGAGATGAAGATACTCAAAATGGTGGGCAAAAATGTAGAAATTCAGACCTTCCATACTTTTATGCTGTTTTTTCCTACAGTTTCAGTTTATAAGAAGTCTCCGTCTTGGTAAATGCATTGTTTGAAATCATTGTGTATTTGTTCTTGGTGTTATAGAAATTGTGTCTTACATTGAAAGTGATAAACTCCTGGGGACAAGTGATCTGAATTGATATTCTGGTACGGATTTATTTGAATAATATTTCTGCATCCAGAAACAACTGAAATCTTCATGTGTCTTATGCCAAGCAAAAGACTGTTCTGTGAAAGTTACCAATGTAATTTGATGTCTTCTCTTAAATCAAAAAGAAGTCAGTGAGACACGTGTTCTGGATGCTTTTGTGCTTTCACTTGAGCTCTGTGGAGTTAAGTTCCTTAGTAAATGAATTGTTCTTGGAATTCACTTCAAGGTTTCTCTATAAATTTTGTTCCTTGGAGCAACACAAATGGTTATATTTACCTTAGCTAACATGTAACTGGGTGATTGGTGGAGTGAAGGATCCTGCTCTACCCATAGGACATTAATCAAGTGCAGGTTCAGAGATCAGGGCAAGAACAAAGATGCATTAAGCATAGCTCAAGAAGATTGGTGCGCTCTACTTCTTGCATGTACAAAACCACCATCAGTTTGACTTCAGACAGCAGTGAATGTGATGCTTGATGCAAATACAAAAGATAACAAGGCAGAAGAAGTGTGTGCCATGAAGAACAAGGGTCATGTATGTTGTTTCAGCTGTTAATTAAAGAATATTTAGATTTAACAGGTTGGATGGAATAGGGAAGCATAGCAAATTGCCTGTACTGTTTTATGTAGTCTAATCTTACTTTAGACTTGTGTGTTTTTACAGCCCAGAAGACTTTAAAACATAGAAGAGTAAAACATTTTGGATATGAGTTTTGCTACGATAACAACAATGTTGATAAAGACAAACCTTTACCTGGAGGTGAGAACTTCCCTATTAAATCATACTGATTTTGCACTGATGTTTGAACCATCATACAAAGCCTTTAAGCCTCACTGATAAAAGGAGAGCCTTCGCTGTATTCTTAAGCACCCCTCGAGCAGTGCTTTTGAATAGGATCCATTCCAAATTACTGAGTGCTTAAAGCTTGTTTTCCAATCAGTTGTAGCCAAGGGTTGCTGCCCTTTGAGATCCAGTCAAATGAAGTTTTTGGGATTGCATTTGTCATTCTTTAGCTTTTGTTTCATAAAAAAATCATGTTACAAATTACATATTCATATGTTTGGGGGTTGTAATGTATATTGCTGTGTATATTTACCTAGCTGGAAGCTTGCTGGGTATACACCAAAATAAAATTTCCTTTGGACTAAAAGCAATTTTGAAGAGGTTTGAATAACTCTTACTTGGAGTTGAGAGCTGTGAGTCAGAGCAAAACAAGTGAGTCATCTTATAGTCTTAGATTTAAAATAGTAAAATAGGGGAGTTAAATTCCTATAAAGCTTGAAGGTGTTTAAGGTGATGCATGTGTACTAGCGTGGATGTAGCTTCCAACGGAAGTATTCTGTTTACATTGAGGTTTTAACAGTGAAGCTATATAACCATAAAAGCATTGATATTTGAGCTGTTTTCTAGTCTCACAGGTAGAATATTTTATGTGTGAGAAAAGCATAAATACTTCATTAAGGGAGAACAATTAAAAATTAAAATCAATGGATTCATGAAATAGCTGTGACTAACGTGTTTCTGGGTGTTACCGCCAACAGAATTTTACAATGAAGTCTACAGGTAAAATAGCAAACTGAAGATTCAGTGAAGGACACTAACTTTGATTCCTGTTTCAAAACCAGTTTAACTTCATCAGATTTTTTTTGGTGATATTTAATCTAATTCAGTAACAGATTTTTAGAGGATAAATTTTTTGGAGAGCTCTCTGCACAACTTCTGACTTCCTGTATAATAATTTTGCTACTTGACTGCAACTTATTTACTGTAATTGGTGGAAACTTTGCCTCTGATCTAATCTCCTTTTATTTCTGCACAGAGATAGTGCAGTTTGCATTTTTAAGGAGTAGGCCTGATCCGCTTCTGAATGCGGAGGCCTTCGCGGCATGACCTTCCATTGTGAGGTGTTATAAGTACATTGGACTTGCAGATCAGGGCCCCAGTTCTGATGTCTGTTACAGCAAAAAAGGAGCAGGGAAGTGATCGTGCCTCTGTACTCGGCCCTGGTGAGGCCTCACCTCGAGTACTGTGTCCAGTTCTGGGCCTCTCTGTACAAGAGGGACATTGAAGTTCTGGAGCGTGTCCAGAGGAGAGCTACCAGGCTGGTGAGGGGTCTGGAGATCAGGTCATATGAGGAGAGGCTGAGGGAGCTGGGCATGTTTAGCATGGAGAAGAGGAGGCTGAGGGGAGACCTCATTGCCCTCTACAGCTACCTGAAAGGAGGTTGGAGAGAGGTGGGTGTTGGCCTCTTCTCCCAAGTGAATAATGACAGGACCAGAGGAAATGGTCTGAAGTTGCAGCAGGGGAGGTTTAGGTTAGATATGAGGAGGAATTACTTTACTGAAAGAGTGGTCAGGCACTGGAACAATCTGCCCAGGGAGGTGGTTGAGTCACCATCCCTAGAGGTGTTTAAGAAACGTCTAGATGTGGCACTTCAGGGCATGCTCTAGTGGCAGAGATTGTAGGTTGTTTGGTTGGACTTGATGATCTTAAGGGTTCTTTCCAACCATGAAGATACTGTGATTCTGTGAAATGCAGAGTGATCATTATTCAAGATGGATTTATGGATCTCTGAAGCTGTCTTTATGTATTTTGTCCAGTTATTATATTTATTGTGAAACAAAAGGATAAAAATGTAAAAAGCTATCTTGTCTTGCTTATAGTTTTGTTTCTATAACTAGGTCTTCCTGAAATTTGCGACCTATTCTTGGAGAAGTGCCTGAAGCAGGGATATATCAAACATAAACCTGATCAACTGACTGTAAATCAGTATGAACCTGGACAAGGTAAGTTTATTTGTCATTCAGAAATTTGGTGCTCATTACCTTCCATTGTGGTTTAACCCTGGTGGGCAGCTAAGTAACACACAGTCACTTGCTTACTCCCCCTCATTGAGATAGCGATAAAAATGAGAAACCTCATGCGTTGAGATAAAGACAGTTTAATAAGTTAAAAAAAATTTTAAAAAAACCCAAGGAAAGAAAAGAAAACTAAGTGATGTAGAAAACCCCAAACAATTGCTCATTACTGATGCCCAGCCAGTCCCTGAGCAATGGCATCTATGGTAAACTTCACCCCTAGTTTTATTACTGAGCATGATGTCTTACGGTATGGAATACCTCTTTGGTCACTTGGGACCAGTTGTCTCAGCTGTGTCCCCCCCCCAACTCCATGTGCACCTCCAGCCAACTCTCTGGTAGGGAAGCATGAGAACCAGAAAGGACCTTGACTGTGTAAGCATTGCTCAGCAGTAACTAAAACATCCCTGTCTTATCAACACTGTTTTCAGCACAAATCCGAAACATAGCACCATACAAGCTACTGTGAAGAAAATTAACTCTATTCCAGCCAAACCAGTACAACTTAAATGGAAATCAGAAGAGAATAGCATCTAAATGTGACATGGTGTAGGGACAGGATTTAAGCACCTGCTTAATTTCCTCTGTGACCAGAGATACTTTGAATCAAAACTAAATTTTTTATACTGATTTCTGAACCTGGGAGCTTGTGTTTAGAAGTACATTCTTTGATACCGCTGTTATGACAGTGTTCCGGAGTCTTAAGTCCATAACATGGAAACTAAACACAAAAAGATACAGGAATAAATAATCAGATTTGGTTTTGTACTCAAGTGCATTTTTTCACTACACACTCTTCTTGCTCCCTGTACTGTGCCTACAGTCTCCAGGAAACAGCTCTTCGTGTTAGTACATATGCTATAATGTTAGTAAATGTGATATGTGGACTTGTAAGTATGATACAAGCAGTGTTCCCTTATCTGAGGATGAAGAAAATACTCTATTTCTGCAGTCTTTCCCAAACTGGAGACATTTGAAGAGACATTTGCTTCTAATCACACCTCTAGCAAATAAATCATGTGCTGTGCTTTTTGCTAAGGTCAGTCATAAAGGCTAAGTATCTGGCTTCCTTTCTAGAGTGGATATCTCATTTGTCCTTAGGAAGAAGGGACAATGGCTTTTCTTTCAGAATTAATGTCTGACAGCTAATACAGTGCCTGCCAAACAGGGGTCTGAAAAGCTGATCCTGTTGGTTTATGTATCTGACAATCTGTTAAATTGATACAGTCATGTATTTCTGGCTGGGACATCAGAGGAGATTAGTTGGAATTGTAGATTTCTATCAAGAAGAGAAGCAGTTTTATTTATTATTTTTTTAAAATAAATCCAAACCTAAAGCAAAATGCCCTTTCTTAAGTGCAAATTGTTAGGATATGAATGAGCCACAGTGCAGTCTGATACCTTTAGTATCTGTGTTCTGAGCCAGATTGTCCCTGGAAACTGCACTTGAGATTTTAAAAAGTGACTGATGACTTTGAGTATCTAAGGTGCAGGGGCTACGCTTAAGACACATTAAATGAATTCCTTTTTGAGGGCATTTTTTTCATTCAGAATAATGTTTAAACTTGTGGATTGATACTTGAAAGCTACCATCTACTTTTGAATGCTTGGGTCTCTTACTATGTGCTGCATATATGGATATGAACAGCAGGTAGGTAGGTCAGTGTGGTCTTGATTGAATTGTTTGGGTGATGCTGAAGAGAGCAGTTGATGTTCTTCTGTTGCACAGTGAATTGCACTGAATTCAGTGTGCATCTGAAGGCAGAGTTCAGTGCTTTATGCTGAGGCAAAGTTATGAGCAAACACAAGCAGGTATGTGTCCTTGGTTTTCAAGCCTCACTGATTTTCTATCAGATTAAACGTTGGCCTCATAAAACACTTGTATTGCTTTAACTGAAACTAACAGAATTCAGAATATTTATATCTGGAGGTAAAATCTGGCAACAGGATGGTTTATAGGGCTGACTGACACTCTTAGGAGAAAATGTCTTCACCTCAGAAATTAGATATTGTCCAAAATGAATGTGGGTAGAGTTTTTAATAAGCAAATATGACTGTTTTTATTTGGATTACATAGGAGTTACTCTGTTTGGGCCTGCTGTGTGGTGTCAAAGGAAGGTATAGTTGCTGAGCTGTCTGTTGGCCTTGCTCCGCTGCTGGCTACAGTTCCCCACCGTGTGGTGAGACCTTGCTGTGGCACGCACACCGCTGTTTCAGCACTTGGTGTTAAAATGTGTGGCACAAGCTGCGGGGAATGGCAATTTCTTTCCAATTAGCAGATCTAAAAGAAAAATTAAAAAAAAAAAAATAAATTAAATTGTTGTCCCTTTGGCAATTCTCAGCTCTGTGTGGTTACTCATACGCACACCAACAGATATACTACCCAGGGGTTAGCCTAGCAATAGTGTGTGGAGTTCTCCTGGGAAATGCAAAGCAGGGGCAGGGTTTGACCCTGACAGTGCCCGCATTTGTGGTAGTAGGTCCTAATTCTGAAGCTGAGAGCCTTAGCACAGTCATTTGCTTAGCAATAGAGAGAGTATTTGGGATGACTCCTTCTCTGTGAAGGAAGTGAAGGAGAATACATGATCATGGCTGAACTAAGGCCCAAAATCACCTAATGTAGCGTAACTGTTAATTCTAAGTGCTAAACTGCCTAAGGGGAGAGCACAGTGATTTCCAGGTGCTCTCTGCAGCAAGGAGAGCATTTGGAGCCTTCAGAGGGTGAGTGAGGCCTTTGGGTGCTCTGAACTGTCTTCTAGATATTTCCACTGATTATATAGGATCTAATCTGGGCATGTCAATCAGACAATTGTCCTGAATCCTTTGGAAGGCAGCTGCCTCCTTTATGACAAATTTTGTTTGTTCAACTGTACATCCCAGTTTTCTATATCGACATCCATGGAAATGCAGCTTGCTAACAGAGATACCACTCTTATTATTTTTATACTGATTTTTTTGGTTTTTGTGGGTTTTTTTTCTTTTCTTGTGCAGGAATTCCTCCTCATATTGATACACATTCTGCTTTTGAGGACGAAATAATCTCTCTCAGTTTAGGAGCTGAGGTAAACTTAATGTTTGTATGCGTTTTGATGATGCTGTACTGAGAACTTCCATTTTTATGTTGTTTAATACAAGTTAATTTGATTTTCCATGATGTCTGTTCACACTCTTCTGAGTTTAATATCAAGCATGTTAGGTAATGTGATATGCTAATTAAATAAGTAACTGCTATAAGATGTTGTTATTGGAAGACTTGCCAGTGATATCAGTGATACCCTGTTTTTAAATCTTAGCATCCAGTTCTCCATCGGCCTTCCTTCATTTTGTATTTGACTTAGAAATTGTATCACTCCTGTTTATATTTCTAGTTCCATTTTTTCCTGTGTCGTCCCCTGTTGCCTCTGGTCTGCATAAGCCTCACATTATTTTTATATTCAGTACACTTACAGTAGGTGAACGTAGATGTATTACCTGTAGAAGGTCCGCTCAGTCTGAACCCCACTGAGCTAGTCAGGGTACAGGCACAGGGAGACTCTAATCTCATGAGTTTCCAACGTTTGCAGATGATGTAGAAAAAAGGTGGGAAGGGAAATGGAAGAACATTGGACTAGCATGAAGTCATGCAACATATCAAGAATAGGGCTGAAAACAGGCCGTATCATCTTGTCTCAGTGTTCTAATTGGTGTCTTTTACTCTGTTTGGATTAATCTGCTGCATCTATGCCCATCTGTGTTTTACAAATTTAATGTTACGTTCTCTGCCTTAAGCACTGCTGCAGCAAGGCTGCGACTTGGCCTTCCCATCTTCCTACGCATTTCTTGAGAGTGTAATCTGCACATCTGCAAGGCCTGCTTCTGTTTGCTGTCTTGGGCTTTTTGTGACAGGGGAGTTACATGTATTGCTGTGTATTCCCATGGTACTGGATAACTAGAAGCTTAACAAGACTTAAGAACAAGTTATCGCAGTGGGTAATAAAGGTTTGACTTTTGAATCTCGGAAAAGCTTGGGAAAGCATGGAAAAGCTATGAACGCCGTAAAAGAATGATCTAGTCTGCTCTTTGTTTATTCTGTCAGTGGTGTGTAGATGACAGGTGTGTGTGCTTATAGAGTTGTACCTGTATTACCAGTAGCATTCTTCTTTTACAAAACAACAACTTTGGTTATTGCTGTGCGTTTCTCTTACTCTTTAGGCAGAGAGAGGAACATGGCTGGATATTCTGAGCACTGACATTTTTTGAATCTTTAGTCTGGGCTCTGGCAATGACTTCCTGTTTTCTTCTTGCAAGTTGTGTAGTGGACGTGGAGCGCCCGAGACTAGGGGTGAGTCTAAGGAAGGATAGCTTTTTCATTAATGTGTGGCATTGGTACATCTGTGTTCTTGGTCACCTGAAAAGGAGGTGTCAATGTTATCAGTTCTCTCAGCCTGATCGTGGATGTATTCGTCCACCACTTACAAAAGCATCCACTCGAGTAGGAACATCTGGGATTAGTTGTGAAGGTGGTATGCACAGTGGCAGTAGAGTTCTTACTACTTTTGTTTTGAAATCTCCCAACCTAGGGGCTACCTCCTCATGTGGATTCTGCACTTAGCCTTGTCTCAGAGAACGTGTGTTCTCCCCAGTTCAACTGCAGTGTTGTCATTAACAGTGCCAACATATCCATGATAGGTAGCACATGGGAATCTTCGTTTCTTTCATGCATTTTCTCTAGGAGAAGGGCTCTAATTGATGTTCTGTGCGGTTTATCCATCCTAAGTTTAAGTTTTCTAATACATGCTGAGCATTCAGAGCAGCATAGCAACAGCAGATGACCCCAGCTTACAGCTGTTTGTATGTTGATCTTGTAAATAAAAAAAAAACAAACCAACTTTATTTTATAAAAACTGTATTGGCGCTGTAATTTCACAGGTTCTGCTTCTGTCTGCAGCCCCGGGCTTTCTTACCCTTTCCATTTCAATGTAAAGGCCGACTCTGTCACAGGTGCACTGTTACTTCATTAATGAGGCACCACAGGCAGTGCATTTTTAGATTATTATATTACAGCACACCTTTGTGATGATTTCCGAGATGGCCAAAAGCAGAGTGATTTTAATCACCTGAGAAATACAAACCTTTCCAGGAAGTGGACTGCCTGGAGCATTATGATGCTGTTAAAAATTGATATGTGTACACTTCAATCAGAAATAGCCAGACTCGGGCCATTTCTAGGTATTTCAGGCATAGGCATTGGATACAGTCTGTTAGATAGCTCCCAAGTTTCAGTGCATTTTCCAAATGGGCCATTAATACACTTTTCAGGTGCAGACAATCAAAGCATACTTGTAGTAAAACAAGCCAGTGGGCCATGAAATGCTTCATTGGCTTTTCTTTCTGGTACTTTTGCAACTTTTTATGATTTCTTTAATGTGGTTGTGTGCATTTAGCTCTTAATCTGATTTTAGAGTATAAATATCAGTTGCAAGTAATATGTGAGTTAGCTATTTTAGGAGTGAAGCCCTCTATTCCTATTAAAGCTTACCATGTACAAAATTTACACACTTACAATAAATAACTGGAGTTGCATATATAGCAGTAAACTTTGGTATCTGTCTGTTCTCTCTATTCTTCTCTCTATAGTGTGACTGTTGTTTTTTTTTTTCACCTGAGTAAGTTAGGCTACAATGTAATGGAAAACATACATAAAGTCATATGTCTTGTCCTTTCTTTATTCTCCTCAACAGTAAATGCATACATTTAAATAAAAAGGCCTAAAAGGCTAAAACTGGTTCTGCATCCTATTTTGGAAGTGGGCTAACCAGTCACTTCAGAGGAAGAAAAGAAAGCAGAATGCCTCATATAGTTTATTCTTCTACTAAGTCATAGAAAGAGCTTTTCTTTTGATTGGTTGTATGCTTCTTCTTCCAGGATCTGGGTTACACAGATCCTAGTAACTAAAATAAATGGTTTGGCTTATGAAAAAGAAGTCTGTGGCAGAGCAGGGGACTAAACACAAGTGCCTTCCTAGCCTAGTGCCTTAGCTAACAACATAGGTTCTCAAATTTCTTATGTTATCTTCACAGAACCACAGAATTGTTTAGATTGGAAGGGACCTCTTGAGGTCATCTAGTCCAAGGCCCCTGTTCAAATGGGATCAGCTAAAGCAGGTTGTCCAAGACTCTGTCCAATTGCGTTTCCAATATCTCTGCAGGTGGGGACTCCGGAACCTCTCTAGGCAACCTGTTACAGTGTTTGATCTTTGTCACAGTAAAAAAAAAATGTTTTCTTGTGTTCAGATAGAATCACATGGGTTTTAAATTGTACCCATTGTCTCTTGTCCTGTTGGTAGACACTACTAGGAAGAGTCTGGCTCCCCCTTCTTTGTTCCCTCCCATCAGGTATTTATAGACATTGATAAAAGACAGGTAGACATAGTGCTTAGAGATATGGTTTAGTGATGGTTTTTGTCAGAGGTTGGTGGTTGGTCTAGATGATCTGAAAGTCCCTTCCAACCTAGGCAATTCTATGATTCTGTAAGAGCCATCTTGCTTGAGCCATCACTTTTCCAAGTGGATCAGTCCCATCTCTCTCAGCATCTCCTCATATAAAGATACTCCTTAATCATCTTCATGGCCATGTGCTGGACTTGCTCCAATAAGTCCATATCTTGTAATGGGAAGTCCAGTCCCAGTGCTGGACACAGTACTCTAGATGCATCCTCACCACTGTTGAGTAGAGAGGAAGGATCACCTCCCTTGACCTGCTGACGGTACTCTTCCTAATGTAACTCAGGAAGCTCTTGGCCTTTTTTCTGCATGAGTACATTGGTGGCTTGTGTTCAACTTCTTGTCCACCAGGATTCCAAGGTCCTTTTTGGCAAAGCTGCTTTCTAACTGCTCAGCTCCCAGTGTGTAGTGATGCATGGAGTTATTCCTGACCAGGTGCAGGACTTTGCGCTTCCCTTTGTTGAACTTCATGAGGTTCCTGTTGGCACCAGTTCTCCAGTCTGTCCACGTCCCTGTGAATGGTGGCACAACTATCTGTTGTATCAGCCACTCCTGGTTTTGAATTGCCTGTAAACTTGCTGGGGGTGCGCTCTGCCCCATCGTCCAGGTCATTAATGAAGATGTTAAACAGTGTTAGCCCCAATATCAACCCCAAGGTACACCACTAGTGACTTGTATCCAGCTGCACTTTGTGCTACTGCCTTCTTCAGTGATATCCTGCAGCGTAAATCACACTATGGAGAATCAGTCTTTTCCTCAGTGGTGAATGAGTTTATCCAGTAACAAAGCACTTTGTACTATTTTGTTAGAGGAATCATTTTAAGTCTAATTTGTTTCTGTAAACTTGATTTATGTTAAAAAAGGAATGGCTATTGGCATGTAGCATATATGTTCATTTTAAATATGAGCAATCTTGAGAAGAAAATAAGGCCGTGATTCTTCACAATACTGCGTTTGTCTTGTATCAGATAAATTACAGCAATCCAAGCTCTTATGCTTGTATGAAATGAGGCAGAAATGTAGGTGTGAGATTCTCTTTCCCGTCTCAGTCACAGGGAACAGCTTTGTCAGACACAGAGAAACCAAGTGGCTCAATTTTATTCTAGTTGGTGCAATACCTTGTGTTTTGGAGAGTTTACAAGACAGATTAAATTTGATTTGAAGGAGGAGAATCTCACTATTACTTTGTACTTCTGCCTAGCTTATAAAATCACTAAATAGTTTGAGGGCAAAGCAGTGAGACATGTGATGTGTCTTGTCCCATAATACTCCAGGAAAAGTGAGGGTCTCAGGCTACTAATCACTTTTCTGTTTTTGACCCATTTATTTGGCATCTCCTGGGAAACTGCAGAATAAAGTGAGACTTTCAGAATGTCCTGGGGGCTTGTAATGGCATTTTATAAATCGCCACATTCACTCTTTCTTTATAGGAGCTGATACACTGAAAATATTAATGAATATCAAGTTTCAGTGTTGTGTTATTGAATACAACTTTCTTTAATTTGGAAATTGTCATAGTAGGAGAAGAGAGGCAATGGGGTAAAATTAATTCAGAGTGATTTTATTAAGCTTGATGGCAAAGCATATGTCCTGTGTCCATGAATTTGAACAATGTACTGCAAAGCAGGGAACAGTCCTTTCTGTTGAGAATTTTCTGTATTTGAGTTAGATGTTATTTTCAGTGCCTCCATTTGGTGTCTCTCAAGATACATAATTTTACAGTATTTCATCTTAGGAGCCGGGCCAAGTTCGCAGCTGTCTCAAAAAGATCCTAGTTAAAGCCTATGTCAGATTTCCTTTTGCACATTTGCAGCAGGAGCTTGATCAATATTGAGATTTCTCTTTTTCTGCTTTTCGTAATTTGCCATTTTACATGCTGTCATGTAAGCCTTGATTCATTAGAATTTTAGAAATACAGAGGTGGCGTTTCAATAATGAGCTCAGTGGTGCTATGAAAGTATCCAACCCATAGAAGAATTTTCCCTTTCTGGCTGTGGATCTTACCCCCAATAAACAGCTTGTGACGCCCTACAGACCTTGCTCTGTCCTAGACTCCTGTGGGACACCCCCTGCCCCACGCCAGAGGGTGAAGCACAGTCATAGTTTTCCTGAAGGGTGTGTTGTGTTTGGCACCATATTTATGTTGTTCTGTCCCACTTTCCTAATATCCAGCCCTGATGTGGAAGCCCCAGGCTTGTCATTCTGTTCTCCTTACCTTCTGCTTTTCTTCCATGAGTGTCTCACTTGCTGTCCCTGTGCCTTGGCCCGGCGGGTGGCTGGTATAAACACCAAGCACTGCTGCGATGCTGTGGTGAGGCCCCTGACCTGACGTCTGCGAAAGGGAAGCTTTGGGGTTTTGAGTCAGATTTGTGGCTCAAGGTTAAACAGTGGGGCTGTGTGTGGATCATCCTTGACCTCTGCCTAACTTCTGTTCATCTGAACACATATTCATCATGTCTTAGCCTGCAGATACTAAGTGCCTTGATCTGTAAAGAAAAGCTGTAACTCTTAAGCCTTGAAAGCAGAGCAGTGTTACACAGAAAAACTCCACCAGACCTTTTGAACTATGTATGACTGATGGTCGTCCTAGAACGGATAGAATAAGGTACCCTGCTGTTACTCATTTCTCAGGCTGATAATTGACCATTTTTCTGGCACTTTTGCTTCTTATCTGTTGATGTATTTCTAATCTGTCTTGGTTAACAAACAGAAACCAGTAGCTCCTATAGCAGCAGCTGTTTCTGTAATAGCTGCTTGAGAGGTTTTATCAGAAGCCTTTAGAAAGTCCAGATTGTACCCAGTCTTTGACAGTTAGTACCTGTTTCATGTCTTGTATGAGCTCTAACAAGGTAGGCAGGCACTGGATATTGTTGTGTTAACTTTGTGATCCTGCTTTTATTTTGCTTATCTTGGTTAGTTGCTGATTAATTTACTATTTACATTGCTTTTTAGGGAAGGCAGAAGGCATCTTACCTATTTAAGGAGTTACTCTGGTAGTGCCTATATCAAAGTTTTTCCTCTGTCCATGCTAGCAGCATGATTGTAGTAGGTAAAATAGTAGTAATAGTGATCAATATTTAAAAAGAGATTGAATTGGCAGAACCAAAATGTCTCTTAACCCAAATGGAAGACATTAATTTTAATCACTACAACCTAATGCTGAGTTCAAAGTTTGTTCAAGCGAGTCTGGTGGGATTCCTGAACATTGGGAAGCTCAATAGCGTGCTTTTCAGATCTGTAAGACAGGTTTCTTGAATTGTACCCTTCTTATAGTCATGGATTTTAACAGTTTTTGAAGAACAGTGATTTGCAGTGGTTTCTGTATCATTTAGCTGGAAACCCAAAGGGGCTATATTTATATTTATATACCAAATTTAGATGGTTTGTTCCGTTTAAAGTGGAATTTCATTTTTGAAAACTACTGAAGAGCTTGTCCATGGGAAAGGTGTCCTGAGCACCACAAGTTAAATCATAGAATGGTTCAGGTTGGAAGGGACCTTAAAGATCATCTAGTTCCAATCCCTGGCCATGGGCAGGGACACCTTCCACTAGATCAGGTTACCCAAAGCCCCATCCAGCCTGGTCTTGAACACTGATGGTTGGGGCATCCACAACTTCGCTGGACAACCTGTTCCAGTGCCTCACCACTCTCACAGTAAAGAATTTCTTGCTAATATCTAATCTAAATTTCCCCTCTTTCGGTTTAAAACCGTTACCCCCTGTCCTATCATTATGCTCCCTGATAAAGAGTCCCTCCCCATCTTTCCTGTAGGCCCCCTTTAGGTACTCGAAGGCTGCTATAAGGTCTCCCTGGTTTGAAACCTGCATCAGGTTTCATAAATCTATCTCTCCTGTTTGCATTTACTCTGTATAAATAAGTCCTTTGAGTTTCTTTCTGTCCATGTTGTACCATAATGTATTGTCATTGAGCTTGGATCAGATACAAGACACATCAAAATCAAGGGAGAACTTCTGGTGATGTAACTGAACATTGAATTGTGCCCTCTGAGATAAGCAACAAAGCCTGCAGCCCTTCATGAGAACATTTATAATAGTCTTACTTTTGTTTTTGGGAAAGATGAATATTCAGTAAACCTACTGTTCTCAGTTTTTATTTCTGTGCTGTATGGCCCTTCCCTGTTTGCATACAGGATTCTTTTCAGATATCAACATGACCTGCTGATGTTTCTACATGATCAGTTATTTTAACCTTTTTAAGGATCTTGAAAGCCCAGCTTTCGTGGAAATTGTTCAGAGGGAATCTGTCCTGCAATACCTAATTGTCTCCTTCCACTGGTTGTTTATAGGCTAACTCCTATTTTAGGCAAAGATACCAGCAGCAAGGCACTCGCTGTGTGCAACTGATGCAGGCAAGTGTTTGTTTCTCAAGTGCTGTAGGAATCTGCTAACCAATCTTGATTTGCACTGGGATGCTACAAGAACAGCATTCGGACAGAATCGCCCCCAGAACAATGATACTCGCATTATTTCTCTGGAAGCTGTGTGGCAGTAATTTGTTGAGAAACAAGACAGCAGCATGGAGACCTTACCTTCCCTGCTACCTCCTCAGCTACTTGGGAGGAGCAAAATCAAAGCTAAGCTATGACTGAGCCATATTTTAAAGTTTTGTAGGCAGAAATATTCTTTTTTTCCCCTCTTCTTTCATACTGGTGAGACATTATAGTTTCTGGATGCCTCTTTGTATGAGTTGTCCCTGTGATGAGTCTCTGAGGTCTGGCATTTACTACTGGTGGGCCAATACTGGGCAAATAGCTCTGAAAAGCTTTGTTTCCTGTCTCGCCTTTGTTGGATTCATACCAGCCTTCCTTCCTCTCCACAGAAGAAGGAAACTTGTCATCTGTTGTGCCTTTCCATAAAGCTGTTCCCCACTATGCAAGGCCTAATAAGTCCTAAATTGGCTAGAATCCTGCTTCAGTGCTAAGGAAGGAAGGGCAGCCTGTAGTTTGATTGCTGTGAGATCTCTGATCTGCAGATTATGCTGTAACTTACAGAAATCTTTCTCCTGTGTCTGCTAGAGTGGGAGTTTGCCTTACTCCATTCTGTGTGGCAGTTTTACGTTTCTTGGTCCATTATTTTGGCTGCTGAGAGGGAGGTCAGACCTGCGGCTCCTCCTGGTTCATACCATTTTGCTTTCTTCCCAGTCAGTTGGTTGCGCTTTTTAGTATCCTGTGTTTTCTTAGAGTTGTTGGTATTAAGAAAGGGATGTGGGAAGAATGTTCTCGCTGTCTCCTGAAGTCCTCTGGGCAGTTGCATCAGCAGTGCATCCAAGGTGAATGTGGAACGAGAGACAAAAGAAATTGCAATTAGGAGGAATTTGAAAATGAAATCCACTCGATATCACATGGAAAAATGCATAGAGATGCTATGAAAAATGTCATAAAGTTACAGTTAGTTTTGTCACAATCACACCAAAATCCTATTCTGAGTGAAACACTTTCTAAAATGTTTGAAGTCTGCAGTAGGACTTACGATTTTCTGACTGTGGTCATAGCTGCTAAATAATGAAGGAAAACTTCTGCATAATTCCTTTACCAACCTGATTCTGTTTTAACAGAACCTGTTGTCTCCAGGCTATTTGCTTTTTTTGTAGTGTGCTTATTTTGTATGCTGAGGCAGCATCATTTCATTTCCAATTCTCAGACATCTGGCTGTTATAGCTTTACTGTGACACACAAATACAGATAATGAATGTTTCAGTGGAAACAAACGTACTCTCTAAGTGTCTTGCTAGAGATTTCTACTTGGTTTTCATGTGGTAGGAAATATGTAGATAGATAAAAATATTGGAAAAAAAATAATTATGATGCATAATATTGCTCTTCTTAAACTAGACCCTTTTTTTAAATCTCGTTCCACTTCACCCATGTATCCTTCACTATGATACATGAATTACTCTTCAGTGGTGGTGGGATGAATTAACTGTTTAAATATGAAGTTGCTATTTATTCCTGTGAAATACGTAATCATTGTAATAGAAGAAAACTAACAGAGCATTTAAATTTACATTTCAATTAATATTTTCACAAATTAAATTATTTTCAAATCGAGTTTTGGTTTGTCGTTCTTGAAATATAGTTGGATTTTTTTTATAGATACCTCTGTATTGTTGTTTGAGTAGTTACTCATTTCTTTATTATTTTTAAAGAATTTTTAATTTCTGCGAGAAGTTTATCCGTAGAAGTTATTTCTATTCCTGGTGTTATTTTTAGAAGATCAGTACTTGATGCATGAAATGGAATCCTGGTGTCTGCACAAATTAACAGCAAACAGGCTGAACTCTGGGGCATTAAAAAGTCGTTATCTTTAGCTGTTGCATTTCAGCTGTACTTCAGTTCTGGAATTCAATAAAGAAAACTAATTTCATTAGCCAGTGATGTCATCCCTATTGTCATAGGAGCCTATTTTAAGACTATGGCAAATTTCATGTAGAAATGACAAGTAGTCAGTCAATAATAATAATCACAAGTAGTCTATAAGCAAAGAAACAAGCTTAACTTGTTAAGCTCCTGCTGTCGTGTTGAACTGGATTTTTATAACACCAGTAAATGTAGCAAATGGGGTTTGAAATCTGTCTGTGTTTGTACTGTCTTTACAAATCTGAGCATTTTGCATACTGCAGTCTTCTGTTTCTGTTTTTCTTTCCAGCTATGTCGAGTGTTTCAAGAGGAGTTTCTCCACAGAGCTCTTGTTTCAGTAGAGTTCACTCTGGAAATTTTCATTAAGGAACTGGCAATTTAGAGTGGTTAAAAGCATGCTGGAGCCAGAGCTGTCAAACCTGTGACGCTGACACACTTGACAGAAAGATTCTGCATCAAGGCAGGCAGAGGTGTGTGCCCTTACTGGAGAAGAAAGCGGGTAGGCAGCCTCCTGGTGCAGTGCAGGGGTGATGCAGGTGAAGCTCTGGTCTGTGTGCTGGGGCAGCGGAAGAATGGCTGGAAGGAACCAAGGTTGATGGTGCACCTGAAAGCAGGGAAAACTGGACACTTCACAGTTCCTTGTGAGGTGTTCTTGTTCCTCCTCCTCCTCTCCCGCTGTTACTGTGTACACCTCTCTGCAGTGCACATTCATGCAAGCCATGGTAAATTCAGGGCCAGATGCTGAGGCCCTGGTAGAGAGCCCTTTTGTGTAACTTTTGGCTGCATTATGTGAAGGCAGTCATTGAGCTAATGAAGCAGATGGAGGGAATGAGGGAGGGGAGAGGAAAGACGTTGCTTGTAATGAATATTGGCAGTGTTGGAATACTGCCTATCCAAACATCACAATGTGGGTTTTCTTTTTTATTGTTTTACCTGCTTTAAAATAATACGTGTATTTCAGATGTATGCTACTTCCATGGGGTGAAACATAGCAATTGTGTGAATTGATAAAACAGTTTTCTTCAAATGATTTTAAAGAAGTCTTTCTATGTCATGCTGTCTTTTGAATTATACTTTATGGCCCTAGGAAACATCATTAACCAAGAAGATGACTTTCATTTTGTTTTGTGTGGTCGGTTGGTTGGTTGTTTTGTGGGGGGGCATAAGCATACGGTTTGGGGTTTGGTATTTTTTGTGAGAGTTACATGCTTTTGTCTGCTAAGCAATCACTTTTCTTTATGTCTTTAAGCCATTTCTGTAAATTCTTGCCCAGATCTTTGTTCCTCAGTAAATTTCCCTTTTACAGTGAAGATGTAGAGGATTAAGAAACAAGCCATATGGTAGTTTCTATAGCAATAGATTAAAAACTGTCTTGTCAGCTCTTGTGAGATACGATGCAAGGGAAGGCACAGTTTGCATGTCTTGTATTCTGGCAATTCTCTGTTACTGTAATGGTCTCTGGGGCAGTTGTTAGACGGAGTTGTGAGAAGGGCTAGTTGACCTTTGTTTCAAACTCAGGCTGAGTATACTCATCACTTCATCATTTCGAATTTCAGATATTCAGTACTGGACTATTTCCATACTACTTTCTCAGTAACGTGAGAGATTATAGTGATAATAGTGCAGGAAGAGGTTTTAATTAAGGTGGGACTGTTTTAAACAGTTGAGGCATCTGCTGAATCCATACTTCAGTGCTGTATTTAATAACTAGTTGCCAGTGGTATGAAGACACATTTTGGTGTTTCCAAGTAGGTGTGTATGTGTGCACTGCATGCCTGAGCTACTCTGTAATCTATGGGGTCAGTCCAGCCTAGGGGATGATTCAGCTCACACTAAACTAGATATCTAGTGTCTGGTTTCACAGGCTTCAGTTCCCTAATAGGATTCCCAAATCTATGCCCAAATGTAGATGTCTTAATCTTGAACTGAATGACTGTTCCACCCTATGATTTATAGTTAGCTTGGATTCCTGGCAGCATTACAAGCAGAAAGCTGAGACCTGCAGAGGAGAGTAAGGTCTGATGAACAACCCTGATGTTTATGGAGAGTGAGGGAAGATGGTTTTCCACTATACAGGATGATGGGACATGCAGTCTGTTTTAACCGTGTCTTGAAATACCTTGAACCTGTAAGGACTTGGACTATTATAAAACAGCACTGGCACACTAGTATGTGGTATGAGTGTACCACCCTGAATGTAGGTGTTTCAGGTCCTCTTTCCTGGAAAAGACTCTTTCATTACCATAGGTGTTTCTTTTCCACATTTGGCAGTATTACTCAGCCAAGGCCTGGTTCGTCCTCTGTTGGTTATTATTTATGTTACATGGAGGCCCTATTCAGTCCCTTACACAGCTTCTGTTGTAGAAAACTTGCAGTTAAACGTTATAAGGGCCAATGACAGGATGATAAATGTACAGGTAGGGTAGCACGGGAATAAAATGATGGGTGGAGAGAGTCCTGCTACACATATTTGCAACCTCGGTAACGTGGAAGTTGCTGATTATAGTGTGTTCCTACAGATGTTTGTAAATCATCAGTGATTTAAAAAGGTGATATGCTCTTTTTGAACCCTGAAGTGTTTCCTTTTCTACTTAGATATTGAAAATCTCTTGAGAACTTGCAAGTTTTTAATGTGTGAAAGAATTACAGATATGCTGCAGCACCACGTGCACGGATGTGCATACCAGATTCTTGTAAATGTCATCATAGTTGCATATAAAGTTGTACTCATTACAGAACAGCTGCCTTTGTGTTGTAAGGACCTGTGCAGTGGTTTCTCAGTAGACGTTTGGTACAGTATTAAACATGAAAATAAGGATTATTTGCTTTCAGGACAGAGTAATACATTAAGTACAAGTCTGAGGAGGTGTATTTGAGGATGCAGGACTGCTTTCTTATGATGTCTGGGCATTATATCTTGAACAGATTGGGTCCTCTGGAGGCCACTGGGGTCAGGATGTGTAAGAGTCCTCTTGTGCTCTTGCACTGAACTGTACTCCTTAGAGAGCAAGTGATACAAAATCCTGGAAAGGAAAATGCATGATTTCATACATCTGGGGCGTGTTCTGCCCTGGTGTAGGTGGATGCAGTTCCCTGTATGTCAGTGTAGTAGCACCCACGGATGTGAGGGAAGACATATGACTGAAAGAATGGAAAATATTGCAGAGGAAGCTAAGACAATAAAAGAAATTATATTAAGGCTAACTGCATTAGCCTCTTGCTCTCTGTGTCCTAAAAAGTTTAAGCTAAGAGCTAGGGAGGCGGTTTATTAAAGGATGAAAATGGAATGTCAGTGGAGTTGAATAAACTGGATGTTGAGAATTTGACCAAGTCTTTGTATCTGGATTCACAAACGGACATCAAAGTCATATGCTGGGGTTGGATAGTATTTTTTTGGAAAGCAGAAATTACATCTATGGTGGCAGAGAGAGGTAAGCAGTGGTAATGCAACTATTGCCTTTTACTGTAGGGGTTGGAAGTCTTTTGTGTAGGAGTCTAATATTCAACATTGAGTTTTAACACACCTGGGAAGGTGCAAAGGCCACAGGTAATGTCCTGACATACAAAAGAAACCTGCAACTTTTAGAGTTAGTAGAAACTGGTGTATTTGATGGGTAGTCTTTAATGGATTAGGTTTGTTGTGTGCTTCTTTTTGTCTGGCTGTTCAATCAGCAAGATTGAACAGTAACCCTGGATTTACAAAGAGGCTTTAGAAAGAAAGAAGAGTCAGCGTGAGAAGACATATGAGTGAAGCATAAAAATTTGTAAAAGCAGGGAGAGAGACCTTGGAGTGGGAACAACAGCGGTCAAAAGTTGGTGTGATGCTGCCAGAATTACCACCAGCAACCCGACCTCTGCTGGGGCTGGGCAGAGCAGCTGCCCCTTTGGACACCAGGAGGAGCCAGCATCCAGCTAGTGGGGTGACAGCACAGAATGCAGCAGTGAAGAGTGCCCGTGTGTGAGCCTGGGGGGCCTTTGTCACTGGTGTGTGTGTGTGGGGGGTGCCCACATCTCACAGGAGGGGTGTGTGAGTAGGGGAGCCCCCATTGCATCCCTGGAGGTGTTCAGGGCAAGGCTGGATGAGGCTTTGAGCAGCCTGGTCTCGTGGGAGGTGTCCCTGCCCATGGTAGGGGGTTGGAACTAGATGATCTTTAGGGTCCCTTCTAACCTGAACCATTCTGTGATTGCCAGGAGAGGGGTGAGTGCTGGTGGCCCACGTGGCCTCTGAGGCGCTGGTGTGCACATAACTGTGCACACCGTGGGATTAGAATTTTGGGGGATTATTTATGAAGACTATTTTGAAACTTGTAGGTGTTTATTAACATTTTGTAGGCATGTAGTGCTGTGGTTTATCTGTTATTTTGGTGATGCTTTTGTTCAATGTGTAGTTCACTGGTTGCTTGTTAACTGTGTTCTTAATAAATCAGTAAACTTCTTGGACTCTGATTTGATTTAAACTACAGGAGTTGAGCAGTTTTCCCTGTTACAGTCATACTTGAAATATGGAGAATTTCCAAGACATAATGGAAGTATGGTTTTAGGCTTAGTTCATATGAGAGCTGTCCTCAAAAGGCAGGGTGGATGAGACTATACTGTGTTTGGTCCCCTTCAGCTGATGCACTTCACCACCCACCCCTTTTCTTCTGGCTTGTGCTGTCTCTTAACACTTTGCTGTTTTGTGCTATAATACTCCAGGCTGGGGTGAGTTGACACACAGTTCTCCTAACGCTTCAAACACCTTGAATTGTGATTAATAATCATACTTTTGTGCATACCTCCAAGCATCGTGGACCTGAGGTAGTGTGGGTCACTTGGCCTTGGGGCTGGAGGTTGTTTCTAATCATCTTTTGTTTAGAAATGTAGGCGTACGCAGAGTGACTAAACTTTAGCACTGGAGTTACTCTTCAGTGGCAATGATCAGTGATGAGGCACAGTAGAGGAGTTAATGGCATATCTCAGCTCTCCTGATTGGTGTTGTACTGATTGAAACACTCCTAATAACTTGGAGTTGGTGAACCTCAAGAGACTCATTCCCAGAGATGTGGAGATCCCAAGGAGAGTGGTGTATATTCCAGCTAGCTGTGAGAAGGCCTGCAGAGTATTTGAAGCTCCTCCATCCAACAGGAGCAGCAGTTTTCCTTTCCTTGTACACTACCTGAATCTTAGGTAATAGGTAAACAGAGTACAGACAATGAGAGAATTTGTATCATGGAATCAATGGCATATGTAATAGCTAGGAGACATACCGGTGTGTTTCAGTGGATACACTCTCCTCCTTGGGGTTATAAAGAAAATCGTAACAAGGTGAGACCTCAGAGAGACAAGTACTCTCTGTATATTGAAATAGTTTTTAAACATTGATATCCTAGACTTCAATTAAGAGGAAGAAATATATAGGTACTTAAAATGACACAGAAAATTCGGGAAGATAGTTATGCATTGTATGGATGGAAAATTGAATACAGTTTTTGAAGAAAAAAACCCTAATAGGTATATTAAGCATCTGACTAGCCATACCATAGTGCCTAAGTATACAAGCAGGCTTAGCAAGAGCTGGTATGCTTTGGGGTAAATCTGATATGAGGGAGGCCTGTGCATGTGTTGAGAGATTTTTGAGGTCAGCGGTACTGAAGTATTTAATCGTCATGATTGCCAACGTTTTGCTCATTTTCTGAACTATGGCTAGAGACCATGATATAGCATGTAAACGTCAGCATAGGTTACATAAGATAAATTTCCTGTAACGTGGATTATTTGGAGAAGATAATCCCATTCTCTTTCCCCTTAAAATTCAACATTTTTCTGAATTCCAAATTTTGGAATTCAGCATGGGTTTTGCAATGAAAGGCACTATGTATTCCTGATTGATTGCCTCAGTCCTGTGTAAGCCAGCAGGCTCTTCTCTCTACATGCGTAGAGCCCCACTGTGTTGTTCAAGCTCCATGTGTGGGCTTTAAACCTCTCAGCTGTCTTTGAAGTAGACATTCTTTTTCATCTGTTTTATATGTGGGAAACTGCTATGTAGGCTGATAATGTGTCTTTGCTCTCTGAAAATTCAGTAAATAATGTCAGAGACTTGAGAAGCTTTCCACGTTGCACTTTTTTTTTAGCTTTAGAGTATGTGTTCTCTAAGGTAGTCTATTGACATCAAATACAAATTTCATCAGAGACAAAGCTTAGAAAAACAATGTTGTCATTCCATGCTGTAGCTGTGAAATCCTTATTGACGTTGTCCTTCTAGCTCCATTGCATTATTTCTGTTTTATCTTTGGATCATTACTTATTTGATAGACCAGTCATTCACCTCCATCCTCCTCCTCTTCCATGAAGTGCAGTACCACTGCACTGGAAGGTGGTGCAGACTTCTCATTCCCTGAGGAGTTAAAAACCCCATACTTTCTTCTCTTTTTCATTTAAGCTGGATTTTTTTCTGGTTTTTGCATTTTGCTGTATTTTATGCCACAGGAACATTGTTCGTGATGTGGGTGATGCTTTGCTTTGATGTTTAGCTGTCCTTGAAAGCTGTTTACTGCTTCATGTTCTCCCTCGTCATGAACACTCTCTCTTAAATAACCTGGCAGCATGAGAAGATATTTAAATCCACAAGCAGGTATTATTAGCTGTTTGTTTGTTTCAAGTTTTTTGCTGTATATATAGAAACATTCCATAGTACAAAGAAAGAAGGTAAAAGTTGTATAAGATCAAAGCATCCACTATTTTTATTTTTCAATGTAATCCCTGGATGATGCACCATGGGCTAGCTGGAAGTTTGATCTTTATTGACTCTGCCACCTAAGAGAAAAAAGAAAATAGGTAAAAACGAAAATAGTAATTGGAAATAGCTCCTGTGGAGCAAAGCTGTCATGAAGCAGATTGATTCAGCACTGGCAGAGTTGCTTTATTGATTGTGAGTCCTTAGTAAATTAAAAAGAGGACCAAATGCGTTAATCTTTTGTGCGCGTGTGTGACAGTGACAATTTAGTGACAATGTTCTGCCAGGATAAAGACACATACAGGAGTGTGGGAATGTTATCTACTTCAGTCAGTAATAGGTTTTTCTGAGATAAGAACAGAGTTCTTCATAAACCCTTCTGGGTTAAATGTTCTTTACTGTATACAAAGAATAGAAGAAATACTGTTACTTGTTTGTTTTTTTAAGCATTCAGGTACAGTTACTCTAGATAAAGGAATGAAACATAGGAATTGCACTAATTTTCTTCAGCTGTTCACAGTGAGTCCCTTTAATTTGATTCTCTGTCTAATTGCAATGTCAAATTTGTTGTTAAAAGTGCAAAACTAATATATTCTAGCCGAGGATCTCTGCTTCATAAGCAAAAGTCAGTTTTGGATTTGGATTTTTGACTCCTCCAGTTACTGCTCATTACTTGATGTCATTGCCCATTTGCAAGTAAATTAATCCTTTATTTATATTTTCCTCCCCAAATCATCACTGCTTGTCATAAGGATGAAATTAATTTAGAAGGGGAGCAGCCACAGTGTGAGCTGATAATACAGAAGCTTTTCCTCCACAGAACAGTAGGGAGCAGGGACAGAACTGGGATCCCGTGCTAGTGAGGACTAGACTTGCGAGATGCTGTGTACAATAGGTAATCTGCTTTTCAGCCTCAGATTCTACACCATCAGAAATTTATTTCACATATTTCTTATTGGCTTAGCATAGCTGAAGTTCATCCAGGAGGGCATGCTCTCCTCTTTTACTGTCTGCTATTTTCCTGCCATTACTGCCTGAAAATCCAGCTACCAGGGATAGCTTTGTGAGCTGTCATTCCCAACATGCTATCTGTTAGAGAGCACTCTGAATCTCTGCTATTTTGGATGCACAGTTGTTAACAGGACAGGGTTTGAGGAGCATCCTCTGCTGAGAGACTCTAGGGCGCTATGCAGCTGGGGGGAAAAGGAACTGGAGTTGCATGAGGTAGAGCAGCAGAGAAGGCAAGGAGCTGGAGGAACTGTTCCCACTGCTACATAGAGAGTCCCCCAGCCTGGTGTGCAAAGAAGTGAAAGGGAACGAGGTCCTCTTCCAGGGCCTGGAGGGAGATGGGAACTGGAAGTGTAGTAGACCCCATAGAGCTGGCAGTCATTGACACTTGAAGAAAGTGCTGTTCTTGAACATCATCTGCAAGAACAGGACTTTGTAGCTACAACTGACACAGAAAGAGGAACAGTGGGGTAACTGAGCCTCCAGGAAGGAATGTGGACAGTCTCGTGTTCAGTTTATTGTGTGATACTTGTAAAGAACCCAGTCTCTATCTTGTCTCCTCACGCCTGTCCCATAGCAGCAGTGAGCCAGAGAGGCAAAAGACAGACTGAGATATCATCTCACCCATTTCATCCAACCACTTCGCTCTTTGCTTCTTTTCTTCTCATGCTTTTCCTTTCCTTACTTGTTGGTCCTGATTAGTCATCTTTTGGTTTCTTTGCGTTCCCAGATACTCCATCTTTTTACAGGGGCTTGCACCTAGTTGTGCTTTATGGGGCAGCCTCTCTGTCAGATCTGTGAAGCCACTGTGTTTTCTCCTTCTTCAACCCATGCTTCTTTGAGGACACCTGGAAGAATTGCTAAGTGCAAGGGATGGAGTGTATTAGCAAGTGGCTGCCATTCATCTGTTTGTGTAGCTATTGAAGTGTTTCATAATCATTAATTAGAACTTATGGGTAGGCTTTATTCCTGTTTCCCCGTATCTCTTCCCCTTTTGGCCCCACTGTTTATCAGCCTCGTCATTTCTTGCCTTAAATTTAGATAGCTCAACAGGAGAAGCCGTGTCACTCTATGTGGGTGGTACTACAGCATAAGTAATTTTTTCCTAAAAATGTAAATGCCATTGTAGTTTCCTCCAGTGTGCACAACATTAAATAGTAAATGTTGTAAGTGGTAATTTGTAGTGTTTAAGTCTTGCTTATTCAGTCTCTGTGTTGCCGTTTTTTTTGTGTTGAATGGCTGGTCATCGCACCACTGTTTTCTTTGTTAAACGCATCTGTATGCAGAAGCAGAACTGCTTAATTTGTTTCAATCTGGCATACTGTAGTAAGCCTGCTTTTAAATTGCGTACTTAGTAGGTTACAAATCAGGTGGCAGAACTTTCATGGTGCTAATTCTCCAGTGTAGCTGGAACCAATGACTTGAATAGTTTTTGACCACTTTTCTTTTTTGTAAGTCTTCTGTAACTTGTTCGGCTTGCTTAAATGACCTGCTCCTTATTTTCCATAGCAAGAGTTTCTCTCATTTGGGAAATGTAAAAGGATAACATTCCTAGCCCCAGCAGAAGCAAAATGTAGCACTGCCATCTGGGCTGTGAAATTGGAATAAAGCTGAAAGCGTTACCTCAGTACATTGCCATGGCTAGAAGCCAGTGGGCAAATAATAAAAGGATGGTCTGGTACTTGGCAAGTTAGTCAGGATCTTGGGAGACTGCATGTGCTGCTTGTGCTGCAAACCTCCAAGAATGTGGGCAGGTTGGAAATTATTTCTCTCACCTAATACTGGTTATCTGAATGTTATGTATTTACTCTGAATTAATTGTCTCAGCTCAATCTGCTGTGCATGGATAGGCATTTCCAGAGGGCATAGGGTCATTCCACATCACTTAACTCTACATTTTAGACTAGGGTGAATCCCTCTGTGGAGATACTTGTGTCTCTGCATAGACTTCACAAAAACAGTAGCTTCACAAAACCAGTACCTGCCTTAGCCCAGGTACCTAACTTTCAGATGCCTGAGTTACAGCAAATGAGCCCTCTCTTCCTCTTATGCAGTTGCCTTTAATTGAGGGGTAAAAATCCTTTCCTACCTTACAGGTACACACAGAGGTTAAATGGTGCTACCATGTTCTCACAAAGAAAGCTATTACTGTGAAAAGAAAATTTTCATAGAATCGTAGAATGGTTTGGGTTGGAAGGGACCTTAAAGATCATCTAGTTCCAACCCCTTGCCATGGGCAGGGACACCTTCCACTAGATCAGGTTACCCAAAGCCCCGTCCAGCCTGGTCTTGAACACTGATGGTTGGGGCATCCACAACTTCCCTGGGCAACCTGTTCCAGTGCCTCACCACCCTCACCATAAAGAATTTCTTGCTAATATCTAATCTAAATTTCCCCTCTTTCAGTTTAAAACTGTTACCCCCTGTCCTATCATTATGCTCCCTGATAAAGAGTCCCTCCCCATCTTTCCTGTAGGCCCCCTTTAGGTACTCGAAGGCTGCTATAAGGTCTCCCCAGAGCCTTCTCTTCTCCAGGCTGAACAATGCCAACTCTCTCTTTACAGGAGAGGCGCTCCAGCCCTCTGATCGTCTTTGTGGCCCTGCTCTGGCCTTCCTCCAACAGGTCCACGTCCATCATATTTTGGGGGCCCTGGAGCTGGACACAGTACTCCAGGTGGGGTCTCATGAGAGCAGAGTAGAGAGGCAGAATCATCTCCCTTGACCTGCTGGCCACGCTTCTTTTGATGCAGCCCAGGATGTGGTTGGCTTTCTGGGCTGCAAGTGACCAGTGACGACTCATGTTGAGCTTCTCATCAGCTGTGTTGGAACAGGTTGCCCAGGGAAGTTGTGGATGCCCCAACCATTAGTGTTCAAGACCAGGCTGGATGGGGCTTTGGGTAACCTGATTTAGTGGAAGGTGTCCCTGCCCATGGCAGGGGGGTTGGAACTGTGTTGATGAGAAGTCCTTCTCTTCAGGGCTGCTTTCAATCCGTTTTTCTGCCCAGCCTGTATTTGTGCTTGGGATTGCCATGACCCAGGTGCAGGACCACGCACTTGGCCTGGTTGAATATGAGGTCCACACAGGCCCACCTCTCAAGCCTGTCCAGGTCCCTCTGGGTGGCCTCCCTTCTCTCCAGTGTGTTGGCTGCACCACACAGCTTGGTGTCATTGGCAAACTTGGTGTGAGTACACTCAATCCCACTGTCCCCATATTGCCAACATGTTAAACAGCGCTGGTCCCAGCACTGACCCTGAGGAATGCCACTTATCACTGGTGTCCATACATATATTAAAAATAAATAAATAAATAAATATATCTGTATATATATGGGGTTTTTTTTAGTATTTTAATTATATATATACAGACATATTTGTGACTGCCCCAGATTTTTGAACACGGTGATGAAAGGGAGAGACCTTAAGGACAGAGACCTAGAGGCTTTTGCATCCCTAAGAAATACGTAGGTGTTTCATGGCAATATTCTGATGAACACACTGAAGAGGCAAAAAGAACGCCTGGCATTTGTATGAAGCTCTGTAAATCATGCTCATTCGTGGTGGCTGGTTTTGTTTCTTTTTAGATTGTGATGGATTTCAAACACCCTGATGGCCATACAGTGGCAATTATGCTGCCCCGATGCAGTTTATTGGTGATGGCTGGAGAATCCAGATACCTGTGGACACATGGGTATGTGAAAAAGTCCCCGCATTGCTGATAACGGAAGAATAATGTATATTGTTTGTCTGCTTTGTTAATGTCATTCTGTATTTAAAATTACTCTGAAAGAAATCAAGTTAAGTTTTATAATTAACATCCAAATTCACTTCTCTGCTCAGATGATGCTCAGGTTAAATTGAAAAAAAAGGGGATTTTAGGAAGCTAATTGCCAGTCCCTGAGCTGCGGTTTCCTGCTGCTGTCACAAGTGAAGTTTCGCTCTGAAATCACTCTTAGATGTGTAGTGTGAAAGTCCTCAGTGACTATGAACTGGCAAAGAATTGATTGTCGTGCAATTAGCTTCACCATTTCCTTTCTTTTCAGCCCACAGCTTTTCCCATTGGATCATATATGCCAAAGGCTTTAGAGAAGGACTGATTTAAGAGCATGACTTTCCCTGCACAGAGGGCACGAGGGTGACAAAGGGGAGTCTTCCTGAGCTCTTGCCAGCTGCTTTAGGGACACTTTAGCTAGTGATAAGGCTGCATTGTACTGGGCAGATCTGGGATCCTGGAAAAAAGATTTCTTGAAATATGTCTTGAGGCTTTGCTTATTGTAGAATTTAAATACATGCTTTTTAAATCATGCACCACTGGGAGTTACTTACAATAGGAGTGCTGAAATTGGCAAAAAGGCTAAAACCTTGGCAAGCTCTGAGAGTGACAGTAGTGTACTTCAGGAGAACATGGAAACCCTCATGTTGGACAGAAACACCCATGGTAAATGTTTCTTCCTTTGTTTGACCTAATCCATCAGTGCTTACAGCAGTCAATTGGAGATTCTAATTACATTCTGTGTAAATTAAACATCAAATCCTTTTATTGGCAGAAGGTTTTCTACCTTTTAATTTTACCGGTTAATTTGTATTATGAAGAAGGATAAATATGAACTCCCCAATGACGTTTACATTGTTCATTTTTATAGAGCACTTATACCACCTGTATATTCCCTCATTAAATTCAATAGTTGTAAAAAGCAGTTGGTACTTCTGACGTGCATCATTATAGAAGCCAGGGCAGTGAAGTCCTTTGTGTTTTGGTATACAAGACTGAACATAGATACGAGCACGATAAGCTTCTTATTCTGTCCTGTCAAATACCGTCAGTCATCTTTTGGAATGGTCATCTACAGCTCTGAGAACATAGTGCAGTTTCCATGTCAGTGACGTTGCTGGCCAGGGGACCAGGAGGGGCCCAGGAGAGCCAGGGGACAGCCCCCAGTCCTGCGCATCAGGCAGCTGCATGGGACTGGGCTGAGGCAGGGCTGGGACATCAGCCTGGGGGTCGAGGCCCAGATCAGTGGGGCAGTGGCCGTGCACAGACACAGCTGGGGACGCATCTGGGGCTGTAACTGGGGCAAGGACCAGTGAGACAGCCTCTGCTTAAAAGCAGTTCCCAGGGAAAGGAGGGATGGCCCTTGCTGAGGCTTCTGTCTGTCTTCATGACACCTTTCTCCAAGGCCACCAGCTCTGCTCTTTACAAGATGATCCCGGGCAGCCAAACTCCCAGGATGGGGAAGGATGCACACAGGGCACTTGCAATACTTGCCAGCAAGCATTCGAGTTGGTGTAATGTACCTGCCTGCTAAGAACTGGAATGAGATTATTATTTAACTCACTTGTACCTTCAAGTTATGGTTGTCTTTTGAGAACCAATAACATAAGCTACATTTAAAACTAAGATCCCAGATCCTTCTACTCATATATAAGTTATTGCTGTCCCACTGCTTGCCCACCTTTCCTAAAAATAGTTTTTCTGTATATTTTTAAAAGCAGTAGTGGATCAAGATACTCAACTGCAGTAAGCTTTTCATCGTGCTAGTGAAGCATACTATTGTAATCAACAAGATTAATCGTCCAGTGAGCAAGTGTAGTTAATTCACTTGGATACATAACATCAGGATGTATTCAAGATCATTTGTGATGCCTTTTTTGTGCTCCTCAGAAGTCAAATTGGAGAGCGAAAGGTTCGTTTTTGGAATTATTCTGGAAGAGTTTTCAATGTGTATGTTTGGATGCCAAGGTGCCGTGGTTTAGCCTCAGACGGCAACAAAGAACCACGTGTCGCTCGCTCGTGCCTTCCAAACACAGGAAGAATCGTAAGAAAAGGCAAGACTCTTGGGTTGAGACAAAGGCAGTTTAATAGAACAGCAAAGGGAACAGGCAAACAACAACAACACGGATAGGGGAATATACAAACGCGATTACGGAACCGCCGCTCCCCCCGCCGCTCGCCGCTCGCCGGCCGGACCCGGGCCGCCCCAGCCCGCTTTTAAGCAGCAACTTCCTGCCCCCTCCCCCGGCAGCTCAGGGTGGGCGTGGCTCACATGGCATGGAATACCAGGAAAAGTTAACCCTATCCCCACCGGAACCAGGACATTATCCACCCCTTATTCCATACCATCTATGCCATGCCCAGCAGGTTCCAATGAATTGCCACCACTTTCCCCTGTTATATATATATATATATATACACACATATAATACCCTTAGTTTATGGGTCATCCCTCCAAAGTGTCCGTTGAGTTCTTTTAATCCACGGCTTTGGGCTCCATCTGTTAGAACAGTCTCTCAGGGCAGGTGAGATGCTGGGTGGTGCTGGTCTGTTGCATGCTGTATTTTTCGGAGCTTGTGACTGGTGCACCTGGTGTGGCTCATGCACGCAGTCTGTAGGCTGAAGATGTAGATCTTGAGGAAACTGCTGGGCGCCGGCTGCTGAGATCAGTTCTTATCCCATCACCCCTGTGCCTTACTTGTAGTACAACTGATAGCAATGAGGACATACAGTGACAGTGTTACTTAGCAATTAACAGCACACAATCTGATTCATTGGCTATTCTCGCCCAAAATCAGATCTCCATGAGGTACACATCGGACTTCCCCATCCTTCCGCATCACCCACCAAGTGCACCCAGGTCCTTGGGCAAAAGCAATCCCACGGATGGGTTTGCCTTTGCCTGAGGCAGGACTAACCCAGACTGTCTTCCCTAGCATATTCTTCATGTGCACTATGGGGACTTTATCCCCTTCTACAGTACGTGGAAGTTTTGATTGGGCAGGGCCAGCCCGATTGTTAGATCCCCTGGTGTTAACTAGCCAGGTAGCTTTTGCTAAATGCGTATCCCAGTGTTTGAAAGTCCCACCACCCATTGCTCTCAGTGTAGTTTTTAACAGTCCATTGTATCGTTCTATCTTCCCAGAGGCTGGGGCGTGATAGGGGATGTGATACACCCACTCGATACCATGCTCTTTGGCCCAGGTGTCTATGAGGCTGTTTCGGAAATGAGTCCCATTGTCCGACTCAATTCTCTCTGGGGTACCATGTCGCCACAGGACTTGCTTTTCAAGGCCCAGGATAGTGTTCCGGGCAGTGGCATGGGGCACAGGGTATGTTTCCAGCCATCCAGTGGTTGCTTCCACCATTGTGAGCACATAGCGCTTGCCTTGACGGGTTTGTGGCAGCGTGATATAATCAATCTGCCAGGCCTCCCCATATTTGTATTTCAGCCATCACCCTCCATACCAAAGAGGCTTCAAACGCTTGGCTTGTTTGATCGCAGCGCATGTCTCACATTCATGGATGACCTGTGCAATAGTGTCCATGGTCAAGTCCACCCCTCGGTCACGAGCCCATCTATATGTCGCATCTCTCCCTTGATGGCCTGAGGAGTCATGGGCCCACCGAGCTATGAATAGTTCACCCTTATGTTGCCAGTCCAGATCCACCTGAGCCACTTCAATCCTAGCGGCCCGATCCACCTGCTGGTTGTTCTGATGTTCCTCCGTGGCCCGATTCTTTGGTACGTGGGCATCTACATGGCGTACTTTCACAACCAGATTCTCTATCCGGGCAGCAATATCTTGCCATAGGTCAGCAGCCCAGATGGGTTTGCCTCTGCGCTGCCAGTTGCCCTGCTTCCACTGCTGTAACCATCCCCACAGAGCATTTGCCACCATCCATGAGTCAGTGTAGAGATAAAGTACTGGCCATTTTTCTCGCTCAGCAATGTCCAAAGCCAGCTGAATAGCCTTCACCTCTGCAAACTGGCTCGATTCACCCTGTCCCTCACTGGCTTCTGCAACCCGTCGTGTAGGACTCCACACAGCAGCCTTCCACTTTCGATGCTTTCCCACAATACGGCAGGACCCATCAGTGAACAGGGCATATTTCTTCTCATTTTCTGGCAGTTTATTATATGGTGGGGCCTCTTCTGCACGCGTCACCTCCTCCTCTGGTGACATTCCGAAATCCTTGCCTTCTGGCCAGTCCATGATCACTTCCAGAATTCCCGGGCGACTGGGGTTTCCCATTCGAGTTCGCTGCGTGATCAGTGCAATCCACTTACTCCATGTAGCATCGGTTGCATGATGTGTGGTGGGGACCCTTTCTTTGAACATCCAACCCAGCACCGGCAGTCGAGGTGCTAAGAGGAGCTGTGCTTCTGTACCAACCACTTCCGAAGCAGCTCGAACCCCTTCATATGCTGCCAATATCTCTTTTTCTGTTGGAGTGTAGCGGGCTTCGGATCCTCTGTATCCACGACTCCAAAACCCTAGGGGTCGACCTCGAGTCTCCCCTGGTGCTTTCTGCCAGAGGCTCCAGGTAGGGCCGTTCTCCCCGGCTGCGGTGTAGAGCACATTTTTAACATCTTGTCCTGCCCGGACTGGCCCCAGGGCCACTGCATGGACTATTTCCTGTTTGATTTGTTCAAAAGCTTGTCGTTGCTCAGGACCCCATTTAAAATCATTCTTCTTCCGGGTTACTTGATACAGAGGGCTTACAATTTGACTGTAATCTGGGATATGCATTCTCCAAAAACCCACAATACCTAAGAAAGCCTGTGTTTCCTTTTTACTAGTTGGTGGAGACATAGCTGCTATTTTGTTGATCACATCCATTGGAATCTGACGGCGTCCATCTTGCCATTTTATTCCTAAAAACTGGATCTCCTGCGCAGGTCCCTTGACCTTACTTCGCTTTATAGCAAAACCAGCGTTCAGAAGGATTTGGACTATTTTACTCCCTTTCTCAAAAACTTCTTCTGCTGTGTTTCCCCATACAATGATGTCATCAATGTACTGCAGATGTTCTGGAGCTTCACCCTGTTCCAGTGCAGTCTGGATCAGTCCATGGCAAATGGTGGGGCTGTGTTTCCACCCCTGGGGCAGTCGATTCCAGGTGTATTGGATGCCCCTCCAAGTGAAAGCAAACTGTGGCCTGCACTCTGCTGCCAAAGGGATTGAGAAAAATGCATTCGCTATATCAATCGTGGCATACCACTTGGCTGCCTTGGACTCCAGTTCGTACTGGAGTTCTAGCATGTCCGGCACAGCAGCACTCAGCGGTGGCGTGACTTCATTCAGACCACGATAGTCTACAGTTAGCCTCCACTCTCCATTAGATTTTCGCACCGGCCATATGGGACTGTTAAAGGGTGAGCGAGTCTTGCTGATCACTCCTTGAACCTCTAGTTGACGAATCAGCTCATGGATGGGAATCAGAGAGTCTCGGTTAGTGCGATACTGCCGCCGATGCACCGTTGTGGTAGCAATCGGCACCTGTTGTTCTTTGACCCTCAACAACCCCACAACAGAAGAATCCTCTGAGAGACCAGGCAAGGCAGACAACTGTTTAACTTCCTCTGTCTCCAAAGCAGCTATGCCAAAGGCCCAGCGGTACCCTTTTGGGTCCTTAAAATACCCTCTCCTGAGGTAATCTATACCAAGGATGCATGGAGCCTCTGGGCCAGTCACAATGGGATGCTTTTGCCACTCATTCCCAGTTAGGCTCACTTCCGCCTCCAGTACAGTCAACTCTTGGGATCCCCCTGTCACCCCAGAAATACAAATGGGTTCTGCCCCTCTATAGCTTGATGGTATTAAAGTACACTGCGCACCCGTGTCCACTAGAGCCTTATACTCCTGTGGGTCTGATGTGCCAGGCCATCGAATCCACACCGTCCAATAAACCCGGTTATCCCTTTCCTCCACCTGGCCGGAGGCAGGGCCCCCCTAATACTGGTCATAGTATCCATTACTCACTTCTTGCATAAATGACTTGGAAGTTCCTTCAAGAGGATCAGAAGCAAGATCAAGCCTTCTGCTTTGTCTGGGGAACGGCCCACTGGAAACTGGGGCGGCACTTTTCCTGGAGGGATCCCCTTTTGTGGTTGTCCTTCCTTGCAACTCCTGTACCCGTGTCCGCAGGATCGAAGTAGGTTGTCCGTCCCACTTCCTCATGTCCTCTCCGTGGTCCCGCAGGTAGAACCACAGGGTGCCTCGTGGTGTGTACCCTCTGTACTCTCTCTCTTGAGTGGGGAAACGCCTGCTTCTAATAGCTGAGATGCTGGCCCGTGCAGGTGGGGAGTAGGACATATTCTCTTCAAGTTGCTGGACCTTCCGCGACAGTTTCTCCACAGCTGAGACAAGGGGGGAAGAGAGACTTTCTTCATATCGCCGGAGCCGGCCAGCTACCTCATCCACCGTTGGTCCCTCTTCACCTTTCCATTCCATTACTGCCAGGGAGTTGGCATATGACGATGGTGCGCTCCGTACAAACTTCCGCCACATGGGCCTTGTGCATCGCACCTCATCAGGGTCTGTGGGTAAGTCTGCATTGTCCAAGTCATAATAAATCATCTCCCGCACGGCTAATTCTCTCAGGTACTGGATACCTCTTTCCATGGTAGTCCACTTGCTTGGCTGACATACAACATCCTCGCTGAAGGGGTACCTCTCCCTCACGCCTAACAGGAGTCGTTTCCAGAGGCTGAGGGCTTGGGTCTTTTTCCCGATCGCCTTGTCAATGCCGCCTTCCCTAGACAGGGATCCCAGCTGCCTGGCCTCCCTACCCTCTAATTCCAGGCTACTGGCCCCATTATCCCAGCACCGGAGCAGCCAGGTGACAATGTGCTCGCCTGAAAGTCGGCTAAAATCTTTTCGCATATCCCGCAGCTCACTCAAGGATAGGGATCGAGTAATTATCTCTGGTTCTGCCTCTTCCTCCTGCTCTCGTGATGGCCCTGGTTCATCATCATCTCTTACTAAGCGAACTGATTTCTTTGTGTACTTCTTCTTCTGTATGGGGGCAACTGATACTGGCATGGGTTGGTTCCCTGGTTCAGTGGCAGTGGCTACCACGGGGGTTGCAGTAGCCGCAGTGTCTGTCGCAAGGATTGCAGTAGCTGCAGGGGCCGCCGCAGGGGCTGCAGCAGGGGCTGCAGCAGCCGCAGGGGCCGCCGCAGGTCTGGTTTCCATCTCTTCCCCTTGAGGGTGCTGCATAATTCTGAGCAGTGCCTGGTAGATACTGGCCAGGGCCCAGCACAGCGCGGTGAGTTGTGCCTCTCTAGAATAGCCACAGCATTTTCCCTTCAAATATTCTACCACTTTATCAGGGTCCTGTAATTGTTCAGGGGTGAAGTCCCAGACCATTGGAGGTGAGTAGTTCTCTAGGTACCTGCCCATGCTCTCCCACATGCCATGCCACCCCTGACTATCCAGCCTCGGAGCAGATCTCCGGGTGGTAGTCTTAAATAGTCGCTTAACCCAAAACAAGACCTGGAACGTATTCAGGAGACATAGCACTACGAACACGCTAGTTTGAGTATCCCAAGGATATTCAAAATTCTCAAAAGCTGTCATACCTGACCCGAAGGAGAAAAGGGAGGCAAAAGGGCTGGGGAAATTATTAACAAATTCTGAGAGACGGTGTCCAATGTACGGACAGGACAGCAAAACCGCATAAACACCCCAAAATAGCCGTCTGAACAGTGATGTTATCATATCATAAACAGATATCGCACAGGACAGCAGAATGATAATCCTCATCCCTGTTCCAGACATGGTAAACAGCATCGCAGGGAGTACATAAGCCATATAGGAATTTATGTAACACAGCCATGAGAACAAACCAAGCAACATGATGACCAGTGACTACTTACCTAATAAAATAAATGCATACAAAAAAAAAAAACCAAAACCGTTTTTTCCACGTTCTAGTTGGATTCTGTCGTTATCTCAACCCTTCGAGCCCCACGTTGGGCGCCAAAAGGACTGCCGTGGTTTAGCCTCAGACGGCAACAAAGAACCACGTGTCGCTCGCTCGTGCCTTCCAAACACAGGAAGAATCGTAAGAAAAGGCAAGACTCTTGGGTTGAGACAAAGGCAGTTTAATAGAACAGCAAAGGGAACAGGCAAACAACAACAACACGGATAGGGGAATATACAAACGCGATTACGGAACCGCCGCTCCCCCCGCCGCTCGCCGGCCGGACCCGGGCCGCCCCAGCCCGCTTTTAAGCAGCAACTTCCTGCCCCCTCCCCCGGCAGCTCAGGGTGGGCGTGGCTCACATGGCATGGAATACCAGGAAAAGTTAACCCTATCCCCACCGGAACCAGGACACAAGGGAATTAGAGACTTCGTTTTGATGGTGTTAACAGAGTGCACAGGAAAAGGATTTTTGTTCTGTTCTTTCTGGAAGAGAAATATACGGTTAAGAAATAAGTTATACAGTGTCATCAAGGAAGGCGAAAGATACGTACTCTTTTTGTCTCATAGGTGAAAGTAGAATTATGACTTTTCTGATGAGGTTCATTTGTGATGGCTTTTATGACGAAGTTCATTTTTGGTTGGGTGATCTGGGAAAACACCATTCCTGACACTGTAATAGTAAAACAACTCAGTGCCAAGCAAGAGGATGTGCAGTGTTTTATTTTTTACATTGGGAATCCTGGTTTTAGCCCAGCCTTGATTCAGAATTCTTGCTTGTAGTATAGGCAAAAGGAAATTATGTAGGTTGAAACTGGAACCTTGAAAAAGAAGACTTATTTCTGAAAATATTAGCTGCTGTTGATGTAGGTACAAAAGAAAATCAAATAGAAAATCTGCAAACTTGGGATTTGAAGTTCTCTTCTCCAGGGAGTCTTGGGCATCCTTAGCTGATTATTTCATCATAGCTTCATTATCTGCCATGAACAAGGCAGTTCTTTATTGTATCCCGGCCTTTCCATGGCTGCCTTTGGGACATTTCCGTTCTCAAGGCTGCTCCATGTCTCCTTTTTGCAACATCTAGATGGAGCATCACTGTGCTGCTTTCTGATTTCCAGACAGAAAGGACCCACACTCTTTTTCCCTGTGACTTGGTAAGAGATCAGCTTCCCTGTGGTAGGAAAGGTGGCATACAGCAAAGTATGGGAATGCCGATCAGGCTGCAGGCTGCCTTCTCGGCATTCAGATTATTTTTCTTTGTTAACTACAGGCATTGGTCAACAGTTTCATATGACCTGACCAAAAGTTCCAATGGAAATTTGAGATGAAACTGAATGTTCTGCTTTATTAAAAGATGTAAGACACTTTTTTCCCTCTTTTGGCTCAACCTGTGAGGGTTAGATTCAGCTAACCAATGTAGAAGTCAGTTTTCTACTGAGAGTTTGTCCTGCTGGGCATCGGTACTTTGAAGTCAGCAGCTCTGAAGGGGCCTCACTGAGAGGCCAATTCCTTAGAGATGAATTTTTTTTTTTTCTTGAGGAAATTTCTGCATTAATCTCTTTGATGACTAAGTAGAGGAAGCGTTTCAGTGTGACAGTAACAGCTTTGAAGTGCTAAGCTATTTCCCTGAAGAGTTTCCATTTTGTTCCAAGAGTATCTACTTTTTCCCATGTGCAAGTGATGGGAAACCACATGTGGGTGCAGCTGTTTCTCTTCTCTCAAGTTGTGTTTCACATTTTACTTTCTCATTTTCCTCTTCTCAACCTTGAGAGAGACCCGTGTGTAGAGCTACTACAAATTCTTGGGTTTGGTAGTTTTTCATAATGTAAATCTCTTCATAAAATTATTTGAAACTTTTGTCACCCCAGAAAAGTCCCAAATCACTTTCATTTTATGAATTTTGTCCTTGCAAAAATGTTTTTTGTTTTCCATGAAGATCAGCGCCAAATCCAGAAGTAGCTTAAGAAGCTCTGTTCCCAGATTGCTTGATAGATTTTGGTCAAGAAAGATCTACAGCAGAGTTTCTTCCTTTAGGCATTTTAGCAATGTCCCAAGTACTACTACTTTGCATCTTTGGTTGTCAGAAGTGGAAAAGCAGTTCTTTTGCAAAGCAGATTTCATTGGAGAGGCCCGTTTGTAACACGCAACTTCAGTCTGCTAATGCAGCGCTGAGACAGTGCTATGCTTTTATGCCCACAGACACCATTTTTACGAGTGTATTTTATCTTTAACAAATATATCTCAAATAATGTCCTAGAAAAATAAACAATCAAACTTTCTGGGAGGAAAGGAAGGGAGAAAAGGGAAATGTAATTACTTGCAATTAAATAACACTTTAATTAATGTCATTAGTTTGTGTCAGCACCTTTCTTTTTTTTCTCTGAAATTGAGTAAGTTGAAAACAGAAGCAGCAGTACATTAAATAGCATGTTGTAATTACACTTGTCACAGTATTTAAGAAGTGCCTTCTTATAAAGATGGATTTTTTTTTTTCTGATGCAAATTATTCTATTATTTTGTATTACTTTGTTTTAGGATTACACCCCGAAAATATGATGTTATTCAAGCATCTGAGCTTGGGCAGAAAGTTGGAACGATCACTGCTGATGTTGGAGATTTGACACTAAATCGAAGGGAAACCAGGACGTCGTTTACGTTTAGGAAAGTGAGGAGAAGCCCTTGCAATTGCAGTAAGTGTCTTGAGGTGATCTCCAAGTCAAAATTATTATTTATCACCAACGTGTAAGCATTTTTTTTGAGCAAACCGGATATCCCTTTGGGTGATTTTTGGCATTCCTGGTAGCCGTTCCTGGATGGCTCAGGGTTAGGCACACTATGTGGCCTGAATTGGTTGCATCTATGTGGCTACTGTAGTTTCTGAGTACAGGAAGGCATTTGGCTTGCTCTAGACCCAGGCAACTAATCGGGAATCTTGCATTTCATTGGGACCTCAAGTGCCAGAATTACATACCAGAATGGAAGTAGCTACTATTCTTCAGGTTCCCATCAGTTTTTGTTGTTTTTTATTTGAAGCAGACTGTAATTTTGTGAAAATAAGTACATTAGAGAAGAAGAAGCAGCCAGATCTGCAGTGACAGAGCCATGTAAGTGCCTTAGGGCTGTACAGATAATGATAGGTGACTCAACTGTTACATGGAATTGAAGTCCATTTGTGCCCTCAGAACAGAATTTCAGAGGCTGAATTGCAATGATGTCATGATCTTTGGTAATAGGGGCACTGTCTCAGTTTTGAAAACATAAACCTTGTTAACATAGGAGGATGAATGATCACTGCAAACAGCCTCTGATACATCTGGGCAGGTGCTTGTTTTAAGGTGATCAAACACACAAATGCAGGTTTGACCTGCATTTCAGTTTTGAAAAGGTAAAGGAGGAATGGAGCATTTTTTGCATTTTAATATTTCACTTCTAGGTTGTTTTTTTTTTTGCTAAATAAGTTTAACCAACAAGGAATAACTTTTAAAAAAATGATTTTTTGTGTATGTGTTGCTGTATCTAGTTTACCCATCTGTCTGTGACAGCCAGAAAGGACAGCAAAGACAGGTACAACCTTCATTTCCCCACAATGAGATGGAAGCCTCAAAGCTGGAACAAGAATATGTACACAAGGTGTACGAAGAGATTGCCACACATTTCAGCAGCACCAGGCATAGCCCATGGCCCCGAATTGTAGAGTTTCTCAGGTCACTACCAAAAGGGTCAATAGTGGCTGATGTTGGTTGTGGTAATGGGAAATACCTAGGCATCAACGAGGATTTGTACATGGTAAGTAGCAGCTTTTGTCATTTGTTTTCATTGGTACTAGTGTTTATTCCATCCTGCAGTTGTAGTATGCTGGAGCTTCAGTTGTGGGAAGAGTGCCAAGAACAGAAAGCTGTTTCCTGGTCCAAGATCGATTACCAATTGTGTTAGGTTTCCACATCCATTCACTATGTGCATTACCCTTTTATTTTTCCCAAGCCACTTTTGCTTTGCAAGTCAAAATGTGTTAATAAAAGAAATAGGTAATGGGTGCAGTGGATTGAAAAATTATAACTCTTTTGTTGAATAAGCTTAATAAAAGGGAAAATGGTTGGACAGTTTGAATGCTTCCAGTAAATTTCTCACTTGGCTGGTGGGTGGGAAATGCAATGTGTATCTCCCCGAAATCTTCATGGGCAGTACTACTTTTCATGTATCCTTTTCACTTCCCTTTGGCCTGGTGGCGTGGCTCATTTCTGAATGATGTCATGTTTGGCTGTCCTACCTCTGACTCTGTGCATAGGCCCAGTAAATGTGCCAACATAAAATTCATGGGAGAGTCTCAACTTCAGCCCAGATTTCTGGCCTTTCTCTCACTCCCTTCACTTTTAGACAGTTCTGACATCATTCTTGCTGATGTTCTCATCGCCTTCCTTGTCTCACAGTCTATACTTAGCCCAGTTTTACTTCTCTCCCTATCAGGAAGACATGAAGCACATAAAATATGAACCAAGAGATAATTTTTGTTGCGAATATTTCAAAGACTTTTTTTTTGCAAGGGTCAAACTTCCTGTTATTTTTACCCAAAAGAAATATTTCTGGGAGGTGTGCATTAGGCTATCTGCTCTCCCATGTTCCAGAATTGTCTGATTCTTTCATGTGCTTGTACTGTGAAACACTGTGAAATCCATCAGGCTTGAAAACCTCTATGTAAGGCAAAATGTTCATTATTAATAATAAAATCAGACTTTTCTGCCTGTTTCAGGAGTTTCTGTCCTGCTATTTATATTCAGCTGTAAAACATAAGTTGTTACTTACAGCCCTGTCTGTATTAGTAATGGATTTATTTCCATTACTGTTCTTATAAGTTAGAACAATATCAACTGATTTATAAGCAGGCATGTTTATGCGTGACTGCTGTAGCCTGAAAATAATTATTAATGTTCAGTACATTTCAGTCTTTCACTCCTGCTTCCTGTAAGAAAAATCAGTAAACTTAACTAAGGAGGAGAAAAGTTTATCAGGGTACCATGAAGGTCACCTGGTCCTAGAATGAATTTGGTAAACGGCTGTTGTGTACATTTGTGGTAGACTTTTAAGGCAAAATCTCTGCAAGGTGCTGTGTTCGGAAATTGCCAGCACCAGATTGTTCTCTGGAGCGCACAGTTAATGAACTAAGGGAAAGAAAGATCACATATGTACTAGCAGTCAAATGCAAGCCAGCCCCTCTCCTCGGTTACTTTAGGTGTTACCTCATTTCATATGTGCCTTCAGGAGAAATCCAAAATGTGGAAAATAACACTGGAAAGGAGGGAACTTTTGAAGAAGCAGTTGAGACAGCTGAGAAACAGAATCTGCCAGTTGCTTCACTCAGTTGGTTTCCCTTGGTGTTTTATTTTCCACTGGTGACAACCAGTTTTTCTTGGTTGGAACTAGGCTCTAGAACTCCGCATTTGCTTACTTTAATCCAAAGCCAGCACAGAGTCTCAGGAAGATGGATGTGCCTCCTTATATCTACTATATTTATTTTTATATGTCAGCTAAACTGTTGTTAAAGGAAAAACAGTGTATATTTTGTTTACAGATGTTTTTAGGCTTTTGGTGGTATCTTGAAAAGACTAAGAGAATAGTAGGGGAGAGGAACAGTGTGGTTTTACACTGGTTTGGAGAAAGAGGAAGGGAGGACTATTGAGTGTCATTCAGTACTGATGAAGGGTTATCAGTGGGTGTCACTTGGATCACCTAGCATGGATATGAGTAATTGCTGCTGGTGAGGACAAGGAGTTGATCCAAGGGGACCTGATGGTTTGGGAGCAGGTTAGACTGCGGCAGTCTGTTTTCTGCTGGAAGACAAAATACTTTGGGCACATTTGGTGTCATTTATCAGGTGGAGCTTACAGTCACAGAATGCCAGAAAGCTGAGCACTGAGCAGCAGTCATAGGGATTGGGTCAAATTCTTCTAAGAAATGTTAAGATCACTTTGTTCATAGGTAATACAAACCCTGATTCTTTGACCTGAAGAAAAGTGCCAGTAGACAGGGCTTAGTAAGACATTTTTCTTATGGTCAGCTTTTTAGAGTGAACTGTCCTGATGATTTTTATTTTTTTGTGTGTGTGCAGCTTCCTCTAAAGCTAAGGTAATGGCTATTATTTGAAGCAAGGTGCTACTTTAAATACTTTACTATTTCTGCGACTGCAGAAGTGACTGATGGCAGTTCTTTATTTTGTGGATTCTGATTTGTGGGAAACCAGTACTCATTTATTCCTTAATGGGAAATCAGTAGTCGTATATTCCTTAAAGGGATTTTTACCTGTATTCCCTTGCTATACTGTTCTTTAGGAAGTACAAGTGTTAGTGATGTATCAGTATTGTTACCAGTATCCCATCTCCTTGATACAGTGACTGTGTTGGATGAGTCAGCCTGTTCAACTGTTTTTTATGTGAGGGAGAGAGGAACAGTCTTTTCCACTTTTTGTTGTCCTCCTGGGTTATTATTTGGGCTCAACAGATAGGTCTGATTTTACAGTGCTGTTTCTCATATTGTGTTACTTCCATTTACCATGGGTTGGGCATGGATCCAAGGGTGAGGGGTTAAGGAATACGCTTTGTGTATCAGGTGCATCGTTGGGATAAGGACAGTGCTCTTGAGGTGCAGGGCATCAGTTTCCTCCCTCATTTACTCCTCTTGGCTTGGGGACATAAAATCCAGGCAGAAACTTAATAAATTGCTGCAGTCTTCACAGCAATTGCTGTAGCTCTTGGTAAGTTTCTGTGCACAGTGCATTGGAGCTCTTAGCCTAGATCCTGTTGGGAAAGCAGCAGTAAAGCAACGCTGTGAAATTAGGAGTTATTTAGGGGTTAGGTAGAGCACTGTCCGTACAGCCATGTAACTTTTCGTGTTTTGGCTCAGAAATACTGAAAACCTGAGGCAAGCACTTTCTAAAGGCAAGTGATGTGCTGTAAAGGTTACTGTACGTTTTTAGATAGCATAGTTTAAGTAGCAGCACTAATGGTAGATCAAAACTAAAGTAGCGCTCTTGACGGTTTTAATCTTCAGGCATCGTCTGAAAATGTCTCCACTGTAGCCTGTGGTATTGTATTTGCTTCAGTTTCTTTGGATGATTACATGTAGCCTTATCTACTTGAGTGTGGTTGTGTGACAATGAAATGCACTCGAGTCCAGCTACACTCAACGAAAATGACAGTGCTGTAATGGCTGCATTATTCTGACACAGTGAAAGAGCAGCAATTTCATGACAAACAAATTCAGATTAAGAATGTATGAGCGAGAGATGGAATCCAAGTCTGATGTAGTTAGGGCAAAGAGTGGAGAAAGACTGAATTTAATAAAGTTTCAGATTACTTTTTCTGTCTAGCGCATCTTTTTTATTCTTTGAATGAATGCAGAAGAGAGAAATGGTTGTTTTTATGCAGTCCCTTCCCCTCCCAACCTCATTTGGGGGAATTATTTTAACAATTTATATTTAAGCACTTTCAAGCTTAATATTTATATCTGTGGAGCTTTTATTTTTACAGAATGCTACGTTTCAGTCTTACCCATCCCCCCATCACCACAAGGGTTTCATTCCAGAGCCAGTTGATATCACTGCAATGTATCTCATCAATTTTTATGAGCTTTAGCTCTGTCTTCCTGTTGCCAGTGTTCAGGTAGGTGTGGTGGTGTGTAAATTCCCACAGGAACGCTCAGCATTCTCACGGGGCTAGGGTGTGCATGAAAGACATTGAAGCCTTTCAGTGTTGTGGTTTGCGTTTTTAATTGAACTGGTAAACTGATGGCAAATCTAGTTACACACGACTCAAAATGCCATTGGGGAGGTGTTTTTTCTTTACATATAAATTACTCTCCTTGCCAGAATACTGATGCTAGGAAGAAAAATGCTGGCAATGCAGGAGCCCAGATGGATTGCCTTAATACAGACATTCCTATTTCTGTAGTGCTTGTCATTCAAAGGTGATCGGTAATGCAGCTTGTATTTCACGTGACCCTTTTGCTGCGAGATGCGCATCTCTCTTTTCTGTATTACTGTCCCAAACTGGGCTCCACTGGAACTGTATAAAAATTTGATTTTTGCCAGTGTGTGGGGAAGAGGGATGGTGAATATTTGCTGTGGTATGCTTGCATAATGGTGGGTGGGTTTTACTTGCACTGGGTCCATGTTGATTGAGAACAGATTTCTGTCCAAAGGACTTAATATGAGTGGGTAAAAGCAGGAAGGACAAAACTAATTGGTAAAGGTATACTTGGAGGAAATTCACTCTATCTTAGTGATTGGCGGGTGAGGCAGAGGAACCTTTCCTGCCCTTTTATCTCAATGAATAGGAGTCATTAAAATGATGGGAGATCTGGGAAGAGAGCTCAGAAGGAACTGGGCAACAGCAGCACAAGACTGAACGCTGGATTGTTCAACCTGGTTCGGACGCTTTGTCACTGAGAAATGAACTTCACGCTTTAGACATAGCACTTTGTTTCCACAGACACCCTGACTGTATGCAATGGAAAACCAAAATGCTACGTGAAAGGAATACTAAAGGCCTGACTCAGACCAACTGGAGCAAGGAGATTTGTCTTTCTTGCTGTGGCTGTTCTGGTGTCTCTTTTTCTACGTATGTGTGTGTTTGCTGGAAAGTAATTTGGTTGAGGCTCTCATGCTATTAGTTATAGCTGAGGTGTTTCTCCAGGGAGCCACATAATTCCATTTGGCGTCTGGATTTCAGAATTAGATGTCGTTTTCTCCATCAGTTTCTAATGTGCTGAACCAATCAGGCTTCCAGACACTTAAATGAACTAATTCTACCAGGTAGAGTTAGTTATAATGAGATAATGCAGAAGGAAAATATATAATGGTGGGCAACATTGACCTGTCTTTCTTTAAGCTTGCAAGAGGATTTCTCTCTTGCAGATTTGCAGCACCATTACAAAGCAAGCTATTTATTTAGTGTCTTTTGCCCCCTAATGATCTATTCCAAACCACGACATTAAGTAGATTTTATAAAACTTAATTTAGCTACTGCTGGCTGAAACGGTGGAGGTGAAGGTGCCTGGGAGCGCAAAGGAGCGGGATGGGATATCAGCCTGTTATCCTGTTCTCAGGAAGCCGGTACAGCTGCTGCAAACTCAGGCAAATCACAGGTGTTACACTTGTTTCTCCCTTCCTTTATCCTTTTATCTTAGTCTTTTTTTGATACTTCTATTAGCCTAGAGGTTTGTGTTACCCAGTGTGCCCTAAACAGAGCGTGCTGTATGCCGGAATGACGACAGACTTTCGCCTCTTTCATAAATTTTGTGTTTGCTGGGGTTCTAGTTGCGGAATTACATACTAATGTACTGTACTAATACCGATTTCCTGGCTTAAAACAAGACCTGGATGCAGTTAGTGTTTATCCAGATACAATGAAAATCAGTGCCTGAAATCCCTGTTAAAAATGTAAGTGTATTGTGTGCCCCAGTACATAGGTGTCTGTGGCCATTCTGGAGCTCCTGCGAGCCATTGTCCACATCACAAAAAGCACTGAAGAGAGGAGTGGAGGTACCCGCAGAAAAGGCAGGGATGTGGGAATGGCTGCCTGGAGTAAAATTCGAGAAACTTGAGAAGCCAGCCTCCTTTGAGGAAATGCTAAAAGGTGTAGAGCAATTTGCTGAGAGGTGGACTCCCTAAGAGGTGGATTCAGCTGAATAGTCAGCCATGCTATTTGAGATATATATGAGAAATATGGGGGGTTGAGCAAGGAATTTGATTTGGAAAACAGGTATAAGAAATGATTGAGAAGACTCACATAATAAGAAGAAATAGAGAACCTTAAAAACTTATACAGTTTGGCTTACCAAGAAATGTTACTAGATTCTGTTGGTTTTGGACACTGAACTAGTAGTAATTTGACTACCTTTGTCCGCCCTTCTGTAAGAGATGTCAGCATCCTGTGCTAAGCATCAAAATTAGAGACATGAACTGGCAAAAATGAAAGCATTCCAGTTATATTTTGAGATTTTTTTTTTAAAATGTTTTGATTAAATCTGTAATTAAAGAAAAAGAAATATAAAACAGTCCTTTGAACTGTTTTCTGTAAACAAAGTTCCATCACATCAAAGCTTCCGCGTGCTTCAGAATGTAGAAATCAGTTAGTAACAGAATTGGGAAGAGTTGAGTTTGTGGTCTCTGCCCCTTGCTGTAGATGTTTTCTGTACTCATAAAAATCAGATAAGCTCATTTTCCAGCATTGCATCACTGAAGTTAGCTGTGTTTTGCTAGGTTATTGTTTTCTAAGCAACAGAAACCAATGTATTTTGGTTTTTAACAAATGCATGTTTTTTATAAGCTAGAAAATGCAGGAATGTGGTGATTATAATTCTTTTGAGATATCACACAGAGATAATTCTAGTAAGGATGCTACATTTGCTTAGCTTTAGCACCAGGCATATCTGCGGTGACTCCCTGAGTTCAGCATATGTGCATAGCATCTATTATGATGTTTACATTTAAATCTGCATCAAGTTTCAGCCTAATATACCTATTTTAGAGCAGCTGTGCATTCAAAGTAATCCATTTCAAGGTCTCCATTTTCATTGCAAAACGGAATCTTTTTGCTTTGGATGTAGATTCACTTTAATAAGTATGACAATACAAGTAAGGCTGACTTCGTAATTATTTGATACAATTTAGATGCAAATGAGGACTTCACATTCTGGCAGTCATGCCTTTGTTCTCATTCTCAGTTCACTGGGTTTCATCAACATAGTGTAGTCCTTTTCAAGGTCATTTTGGGAGGGGAGGGTTGAGTTCTATTATCCATCTCTTTTTTGCTATAGACACGCAGCACCAAAGCAATTCTTTCTGGTTAAAGTTTGTTGTCAGTGGAAATGGCAAGTATTCTCCCTCCTTCTGTCAGCAGTGAATTTGGTCCTTTGAGTTTATTAAATACTGCATGCTAATGTCTTAATTGCAAAAGTAGTTGAAGGCACCGGTAATGAGGCGTGGAATCTCTAACATGCAGGTTGTCAGCTAAATCCATTCCATGAAAAGAGTAATTTAAAGACACTTCAGTTGGCTTCCAGTGTGAATTGATGGGGATTTATGTTTACTTCCAAGTAAACCAAGAGTTTCCTTTTTTCTGTTCATAAATAATACTATTCACTCAGTGCTTCAGTAAACGCAGAGACAAGGCCAAGGAATAAATGGGAAGAAAACAATGCTAGAATTGATCTTTTCAGGTCTGTTTAGAGCTAATTGGCAGGACAATATGTATATATTCATCATACTGTTTTTGCGGAGGATTATCTTGGGTTGTCAGGTTGGCATTTTCATAACTGTTTAATTTACTTTGGACCAGAAGTCAGGGACCTAACTAGAAAGCAGCTCACCTGGAAGCTTTCAGGACATATGGCTGGAACAGAATCGTGGTTTTCTTCAAAACTGTGGTAGTAGATTGAAAGCTAAAATGATTTGAACTGATAAAATGAAAAGTTATGATGGAAAATAAATATATTTTCATTAATCATTGTAAAAGAGATTTTTAATTTTAGCAAGTACTGTTGTCTCTACTGGGTTGATTAACCAGAACAAATTCTTTGCTATTCTTCTTAGATCAGGGATGGTTTAGTATTCTTTCTGTGTCAAATGCAATAAACACTGTTAGCAGTAATTACTTAGGATTCTGAATCTGTTCTCTGCTATCTACTCATTACTGATCATTGGAAACAAAAATAAATTTAATATTCTTATGCAAGCTGGGTTTGATGTATGGCTTGGTAGCAGGGCTTCAGTTTGAGTGTTCAATGTGCATGGCAGACATGAAAATGAGGGTGGTGCATACCTCGCTCTGTTTGTTCTTTCAGAAGGGTCTTGATCAATTTGGATTTATTGTGTTTATGCAAGCATGTAAAAGATATCTTCAAGATGCTTTTTCTTACCATCTTGGACCTGCACACTGGGCAAGGTTTAAAGGCGGGGGGGGGAAGAAACATTTAATGAGGTGTCCTGAAATGGTTTCTAGGGGTCACTTTATCACGACTGCACAGAACCTTGGAAAATTATGTTGAGGTTAAATTTTTGTGGATCGTGATACTGAGGGTGAAGAGGACTGTACCTGAGCACTTCCTTACTTATACTGAAATGACGAAACCTGGGTGATTGGTGAAGCTGTGTGACATACTTCAGTGATGCCACCAAGGTCACCAGTTTGTCATTTACACTTGTAGATTCAGCTTTCGTGAGTTCAGTATTTGTCTGCTTCAAATGTTGTCAGGTTACAAATATCAATTGAAAGGAAAATAAAATACTGAGGCTAGGTCACCTCTTGTTTTGCTGGTTTCAAGAGACAGTTTTGAGGAGAAGTTAGGTTGAAACCTGTTCTGTCCTAAGCTGGTTCAAAATCAGCATGCTATAATGAGCTGTCTAATATCCAACCTGCCATCTTTGTTTAAAGTAAGCATCAGGAGTTATTTCTTTTTGTCTCTACCTGGGAACCATATATATTCCTCTTACTTAAGGCTATTTTCTTGCACTTGTTTTTATTTTAAACTAAAATGTGCTACCTCAGTAGGAGACTGTGATGACTCTATTACTGTAAGCATCAAGTGAAAATCATTTTCCAGTCTTGTAATTATGAAAAGCTTCATGAAGCACTTTCTGTTATAGGTTGGCTGTGATCGCAGCAAAAACCTGGTGGATATTTGTGGAGAAAAAAATTTCCAGGCTTTTGTCTGTGATGCCCTATCAGTACCAATCCGCAGTGGTTCTTGTGACGCCTGCATCTCTATTGCGGTAATCCACCATTTCTCAACAGCGGTAAGTCGCCCTCTCTGTGCTCCACTGTACTGTTGTATTGCTGTGCAGAGCTACTAATATTACAAAAACCCACTACTTTGGGCTCACGAAAGCAAAAGGGAAGAACAAAATGGGGGAAATCATAGGTTTGCACTTGGCGTAAGCAGCTGTCAGAGCAGATCAAGCTGTTGCACTGCCACTGCTTCTTAAACTTTCTCTTCACGTTCTCCCTCTGCGTGGCAGATGCCCTTGCTCCTCCTGGCACTTTGATCTGGGTGTTTGTGTTTCATTTTTGTCTGATTACAATTAATGACACTGGAGAAGGGGGGTCTGCTTTGGGAGTCAAGAGATACGTTACTTCCCAGCTCAGATCTTGAGCAGATCTCGTGTTTTTCTCTGTGCCTTCGTTGTCCATCTGCAAATGACAGGGACACTGCTCGCTAGGCTGCTGTATCTCTGGGCTGTGTGAGCTTCTCCTGTGTGGCAGGAGCTGTGTGATTGTAACAAACTTCTAGACCAGGGAGCCATAATCTTGGGTGGAGCCCGCTGGTCTCTCCCTACCAGAAACAGCGAATGTTTCCAAGCCCGATATAAAAAAGTAGGAAGAAGTCTGCTTTGGAGAAGGCTGACGTGGTCAGAGCAACCAGTGTTTAAGCCATAAATCTGACTCCTTCTACTGGAGACTAGGGTGTGTATCATCAGGTATGGTAGAATTGAATCTGGGATTTTAGATGCTGAGGCGTGTGTCATTTCCAGCTGGGCTGATATGTCTAAGAAATTCTGCTCAGCACAGCACTGGTTTCAAACGGAAGGAGAATCGTAGAATCATTTAGGTTGGAAAAGACCTTTTAAGACTGGCGAGTCCAGCCGTTAACCTAACACTGCCAAGTCCACCATTAAACCACATCCCTGAGTGCCCACCTACCCGTCTTTTAAATACCTCCAGGGGTGGTGCCTCAACCACTTCCCTGGGCAGCCTGTTCCAATGCTTGATAACCCTTTAGGTGAAGAAATTGTGTTTCAGCAAGAATTGTGTTTAAGAAAATGTCTTGGCTTGCACATAGTGATGGACTATATTATGAATGAAAATGAATAGTGGAAAAATATGTCCCTGATTTTTATTATGTCTTGTGGGGGGACAGTAAGGAGGAATTGCTGCCATTCCATTCTCCTGCCTTTATGTACTAGCGCTACACTTTTGCTTTCCTTTATAGGAGAGGAGACTGGCTACTATCCGTGAACTAGTCCGACTTCTAAGACCTGGTGGAACAGCACTCATTTATGTCTGGGCAATGGAACAAGAGTACAAAAACCAGAAGTCTAAATACCTTAAGGAAAAGAATGGTAGTAAAGACACAGTGGAGGAAATCAATACCGGCATGGCCCAGAGACCACTTAGCGATCAAATGCCTGATAGCAGCAGCCAAGACTCAGCATGTTCTGACCGACTCCTTCATGACTCGAAGGATGAAGGCTGTGATGCAAAGCCAGTCGCAGACTCCAGACTGCCTGTTCACACTAACCGAACCTCCTTTCACTCTCAAGATTTGCTGGTTCCCTGGCACCTGAAAGGTGGCACTAAAAAGAAAGGGGAAAGTGTTGATACAGTGTTGTTTCCAGCTGGCTCCAAGGAATCCCAAGAACTCAGCCCTGTTTTCCACCGCTATTACCATGTGTTCTGTGAAGGGGAACTGGAAGCAGCGTGCAGATCCCTGGATTGTGTGAGGGTTCAAAAGAGTTACTATGATCAGGGAAACTGGTGTGTGGTTCTAGAAAAGTTGTAGCCTATGGTGTTTTGTTTGTTTTTTACAGTGTGAAAGGTATTTTTAATGCAGGCTGCAGCTATTACCTCTTTTAAAATTGCAGAATAAAGACTTTTTTATTGACTTAATAACAGTAACTGGCACTGTGTGCATATGTTAACAATATAATGGCCAAACTCAGATACCACCTCTGCAGAGTGTTTATTTTATTTTTGTGAGTTACAGTGAAGAGGATTAAGTGGGAAAATACTGGCCATGGGAATCAGTGAGGACGGCGTTGAGCTTTCACAGACAAAGGGCCTGGTTCTCCCTTCTCTTACACCGGTTTGTGCTGGTGTAGCTGCAGTGGCACACACAGCAGCCCACAGCTAATTGGAGTGGAGCTCTGCGCGGGAAAGGTAAAGCTGTTTGCTATATGAAACTGTGGGTCAGGGACGAGGGAATGAATGACATGTGAGTTTAGCTAGAGTTACAACGTTGCCCAAAGTTCGGTCCTGCCTCTTTTGCTGTCTGTCAGGGGTCACAGATCCGTTTCAGTTTGGAATTTAGTCTCTTGATCATGGTAATGATTATTTCCTCAAGGAGAACTGGAAAGCCAGTGGGGATACCACAGCCCTTTTTCTCTTCCTTGATGCTCAGGCACCCACAGTTCATGCTGTCGTGCCCTAGATTTCTCTAGCTCTTCACTGTAGTGTTGTTTGAAAGCTCCTGTGTGCCTGCAGCACCAGGGCTCATAGTGTGGGGTGACAGCTCAGATGCCCCTGGAAAAAAAAAAAAAGAGGAAAAAGATTAACATGAGGGCAACATTGGTGCAAATTTTCTGCAGGGTAATTTCAGCCCCTAAATGTTGTAAGTGGAACGTTTTTTATTTATTGTACTTCAGAAGAACAAAGAACTGGAGTAGAGGGAACTGACGCTGGTCTGGCTGACTCATAGCAGCCCTGGCTGCCATTGCCTGCAATGACTAGCACAATTTATTTAACACAGCTCTTGTGCTACCAAAGGAGCGTGCCACCTGCAGTGCATTTCCGGAATTAAAATAGAATGGACTGGCTTTGGCATGGTGAGTGACTGTTGGTGCCTCTGAAAACTGGTACTGCTAGGCTGTGCCCTCATTGCCCGTTTCATTGATTCATCGCCTGTAGCTGTAGCAGATCTATGGTATGGGCAGGTCTTGCTGCTGTAACTGATGGCATCTAAACTGAGGTGGCCATCCTGAATCATGGGGACTTGAAGGACAGCTGTGTTCCCTTGGCCTACTCCTGCCTCCCTCAGACTTGCAAGTTAAAGGTATTGCTGTGCTGGCAGACTGCTCCCGGTCACCATTTCTACTGGGCTCTGCCATTTTACCCTCATCATATAACGGAGAAAATCTGAGGGGAATGACAGTGGTAAGAGAGGAGCTTGCTGTCACCACAATTCATCCAGCCTGTGCCTTGTTCGCTGGCTGCTTCCAAAGAACCCTTGGGGAAGGAGATCATAGAATCATAGCATGGTTTGGGTTGGAACGGACCTTAAAGATCATCCAGTTCCAGTTCCCCTGTCGTGGGCAGGGACACCTCCCACTAGACCAGGTTACTCAAAGCCCCATCCAGCCTGGTCTCGAACACTTCCAGGGATGGAGCATCCACAACTTCCCTGGGCAACCTGTTCCAGTGTCTCACCACCCTCGTTCCACAGCTGCACGTGTTGTCCATGTAGCAGCAGCCCTGTACTAGCTGATTTCTTTGGGCCACAGCGGGACAGAGTGGCATGTCCATGGCAGATGAACCTTCTTGTGCGTGTTCAGGAGTTGGTTTGCACACATTCAATAAATACCATATAGCTGGGAAGTGTTGGACTTCCCATACGTGTACAGTTTGGCACTTCTGGTATGCAGCACAGCTGGTGAGTTTTTGGAGGGGGAGCCTTTCTTTCTTCTTGATAACATCTGTGGTCAGGCTGTTGGGCATTGCTGCTCAAGACCTTGTGATGTGAGCAGGTCTTGGTGTCATCAGGGGAAACACGGTGCTGGAAAGTGAAGAACTAACACTATCGATGAAGCAGTTTCTGTCACGGGAGCAACTCGCTGTTTGAACAGTGCTCTGAGTGTGCAGGCATGCAGGAGAAGGCAGTTGTCACTCCAAGCCTTGATTTAAGCAAGAAAGCCCAAGATGGGAAGCAGAAACTGAGTCCCAAGAGTGAAGTAAACTGGTTGATGCCATAGGCAGAGATGGAAATGTGATCAATTCCCTGACTGCCTTGTAGGGCCAGGCTATCCCTCTAATCTTATAAATGCTTACAGGGTAGCAAACCGTTCATTTCCCAGTTCCAGACAACTGCCTCCTCCTTGCCCTTGCCTGGAGCGGGGCTTCCCCCTACTGTTGGAGTGAGAGGGGCTAATCATGGCTCTTGCAGTCAGAAGGGAGGCTCCCATACCCTAAAGTGTAGCCTGCGGGCAGTGATGGTGTGCGTTTGATATTCAGTAGGGCTGGTACCCGTTCTCCGGCTCTGCTTTTGCTCCTTTGCCACGTTTGCCTCTTACCAATCATTGTTTTTGCTGTTTCCTATTTTCCTCCTCTTCCTTTGGCCTAGAGAGGGACTTGCTTGTCCTCGCGTCTTCTCCCAGCTGTGATGCTGTGGGCAGAGGGTGGCCCTGGGAAGACATGCAGGAGGAATGCTGTGCTGATAGTTATCATGAGTAAATGACAACACTGAGTAATACATATTCAAGCTAAGAAAACTTAAAGAAATGTGGCAAATCAGCTGTGAGACCTGGGTTGTTATTCGTTATTTTACTTTTACTTGGCATTACATACTGCTGAGAAACCGGCCGACCAGTTATTAAGACTGCATTGTGTTTTGGAGGGGTGTCCCTGCATGCTCCCTCACCTCTGGGACGCTTCCCAGAAAGTTGCATTTCCCACCCGGGGTGGTTTTGACACAGTTTTGCGTTGAGGCCCCCGAGCTGGCGTCAGTGCTGGGATGCCATCCTTGGTTGCAGCAGCCCACCCAGTTCCCAGGTGGGCTGTGGGACCAGAGCCAGCCCGTATGGCTCCTGGTGCAGTGTCACACCGTGTCAGTGACGGGGGACAGGGACAGCCTCCGCTGGGTGTCTGTGCAGTGACTGACTCGCTAAATTGGGCTGCCTGTTATTTCTGATTATCGTGAACTGCATTCATGCAGAAAAAAAGTAGGAGGACCACATCTTTTGCACTCTTTGTCTGCATGGCCATGTGTTTGCCGGTGCCTGGGTTCCTGCTGAGCAGACAGCAGCTTCTGTTCCGTGTGCCCATAGGCGCATTTTCTGTAAGGATTTACAATGTGCTGGCAAGAAACTCAAGCACTGCTTGAAACAGCCCAAAGTGTTGCTGTATCTTGACCTTGTGTGACAAATGAGGAATCCGGTCTGCAGCAGCGCTGGATTACTCAATGTACTCTTCCTCCATCTGGGAAGAGGTCAGAGGTGCTGCCTCCAAATTAACCGCTGGCTCTGAGCTGGGCATGGGGTGAAGCGCTGTTCTAACCTAGGGCTCAAATGCACCAAGTAGACATAAACCCTGAGCAGTCGAATGTGGACTTGTGTAACAAAGTGATCTATTTTTCCTCAGGCCCTGTGGCTCCCCCGGAGCTCTGCTGCTTCCCACTGCATCCCTCCACTTCCCTGGCAGAGGCAGCATTAGGCTGTGTCTGGTGTGCCATTAAGCATTTCTTGACTGCCAAGGCTGATTAACATCACTTCTTGACTGCCACATAGATGAAGAGGTTGGATTCCCTCTTTCACCAGTTCTACAGTGAAGCACCAGAGATGTCTGAGAAGAGTCAGAGTTTGCCATCAGCCTTCGAATACTATCGGTATTCATAGAATCATAGAATAGAATCTAGGTTGGAAGGGACCTTTCAGATTATCCAGTCCAACCATCAGCCTAACTCTGACAAAAACCATCACTAAACCATATCTCTAAGCACTATGTCTACCCATCCTTTAAATACCTCCAGGGATGGTGCCTCAACTGCTTCCCTGGGCAGCCTGTTCCAATGCTTAATAAGCCTTTCAGTGTAAAATTTTTTCCTAATATCCAGTCTAAACCTCCCCTGGCGCAACTTGAGGCCATTTCTTCTTGTCCTGCCACCTGTGACTTGGGAGAAGAGACCGACCCCCACCTCTCTACAGCCTCCTTTCAGGTAGTTTTAGGGAGCGATGAGGTCTCCCCTCAGCCTCCTTTTCTCCAGGCTACAAGCAGTTGGTTTTCCTTTCAGCCAACAGCTTTTAGCTAAGTCACAGCAGCATTTCCCATCCGTGTCACTCTGACCCGGAGCAGAAAGTGTTGCTCTCCCTGTCCCAGGCAGCCTGGCGGTGGTGGGTCTCAGCTGATCCCGATTCTGGAAGGGGATCTGGCATGGAGAACACCGGCTTGGGCAACGCTGATGCGTGGGTTGAACATGCAGTACATAACTCATTACCTAAGGGGGTTTTCCTGGTGTTCCTGAGGGCTGTGAGCTGGAGGCCAGTCCCAGGAGCATGTCAGCTCTTCAAAGAAGAGTTGAAAGAATTCTGACATCCTCTGAATCTGGAAACGTTGTGAAATATGTCTTTGATTGAAGTCAGGCAGTCTCTTCAGATGCTGAGAAAGGAATCATGTGGTGAAGGAGAAAATGACAAGGGAGGACGGCAGATATATGTTAACAAAACGTATTGCAGAAGTTTATCGAGGAGCTCGTTACAACACAGGATTACGTGCCACCACAGCTGCCCTCTGCAGAACTCGCTTGCCCCTTTTTACCTCTTGGAAGTGTAATGAGCCAAAACTCTTTAAGGTCAACAGTTGGATTTAAATGTTACAGGTTTCACAGTGCAGTGGTTTTCATAATTATGTTCCTTTTTTTGGCCTTATTTAAATAAAAAAATGTGCTTAAATGGCTATTCATTTGCAGCCGAGAAGATGAAGGGACGGCAGAGCTCCATGTGGGGATCACCTGTGCTGTGAATGGCGCCAGGATGGGGCCAGGCTCTTTTCGGTGGTGCCCAGGGACAGGACAAGAGGTAACAGGCACAAACTTCAGCATAGGAAGTTCCACCTAAACATGAGGAGGAACTTCTTTACCCTGAGGGTGGCAGAGCACTGGCACAGGCTGCCCAGAGAGGTGGTGGAGTCTCCATCTCTGGAGACATTCAAAACCTGCCTGGACGCATTCCTGTGCAACCTGCTCTGAGTGACCCTGCTCTGGCAGGGGAGTTGGACTAGATGATCTCCAGAGGTCCCTTCCAACCCTATGGTTCTGTGATTCTATGATTCTATGAATGCTGATGCCTCTCCTGCTGCAGTCCTCCCCCTCCCCCAGCCATCCTCAAAAGTGCCTCAGTGCACCCAGGTGTGGGGAGATGGGAATTTCTGCTCTGGCCCAAATATGACCCTTGGTTTAGCTCTGGGCATGTGCAGGCAAACATCTGGTGGTGTGACCAGAGGTGGCTGTTTGTTTTTGGGGTCACTGTCCCTCTTGTTCCCAGCCTCCTGTTCCAGGGACCACCAGGCCACCCCATCTGACCCTGCATCAGACAGCCCTGTCCGCTCATGTGTTGCACTGTCCTGCCCTGACAAAACATTTGTGGGCTTAGAGCTACGTACATCGTGATGTGATTTGTTGTCCTGGGGGCAGACAGAAAATGAAACTTGCAAAGCACTGAGGGCTTCTCTTAACTTCGTAGAGGTCCTTCAGACTGACATCCTGGTGCAGTGATGCCAGTGACAAAACTCCCCCAGACCTCAGAGAGGCTGGATTTCCCTGGAAGTGCTCAACTTAAGCTTAGTAGGGAGAAGCTTAGGACAGCAGATGGCAAGGGACAACATGCTGACTGTGGTGCTTTGCTGACTGAGGGCCCCGAAAAGCTGTGGGGACCACAGTGTCTCTTCAGAGAGCTTGAAGGACTGGCCTCAGCAGCGTGAGCAGAAGATGAGCTCTTGTACTGCTCCTCAAGGCCGTATGAAGTCAGCGCGTAGAGGAGAATGCAGTGGGAAAGGCAGTTTCTCTGTTTTGGAACGTCAACATTTTTAATATGATGGAAGATAGATTTATCTGTCAGTCCTTGACCAAAGTATCAAAATCTACTTGAGAACCTATTTCTGGTGAAGCTTCCAAATGATTGTTCTAAGAGAATATCTAGGTCTTTACTGAGAAACAGAAGTTTCAAGTTTGCTACTTGCCTGTTTGGTTTTTTTTTTCTGTTTAGTATTTGTTTTTTCAGAACTGTTTCTCTATTTTTAGGGGAGTTTGTCAAGATCTTTATTTGTGTGTGCATAACAATTTCCAACATGATTTATTGAAACCCGCGATGAAAAATTTGTGCATGTGTTTAGTGAATTTCTGCATCTGGAAAAAAAATGCTATTTCCACGTGCAAGAAACAGCACAAAAAAACTTTAAATTTTAATTTTAAGTAAACCCCATGTTTATCAAACATGAAAACAAAAAGCCAATACAGAAAAATGCCAAGTACTCTCCCTCGTGGCAAGGCATGCTTCAGCCCTTGGACTGGCTGGTTATTCTGTTTTTTTCCCATTTTGTGTGAATCTGGGAGGGGTCTCAATGTGCAGCCCACGAATTTCCCTTGTTACTGGGGTCCATATTTCTGCAAATGCCAAAAACGGGATTTGGGTAACTTTTCTGCCTTGTCTTCTGTATGGTTGATAGCACGTACTATCTCGTCCCCTTATTTCTCTCCTTTGCAGCGATGCCTAGACAACACTGGAGTGCTGTGCTGTCAACAGCTACTGCCCATCCCACAGTTGGGTGACTCCTTGCTTCCCTCGTCTGTATCCCTGTTTTCTTCTGCCGTACTTTGTACATTGTGAGGTGTCTGCTCTTTGTGTAGTGTGAGTGCAGCTGGCTCCTCCTCTGCAGCTGTATTTCACATGGGGTTTGGTTCCATAGGTGTGTTCCTCACCAGCAAAGGCAGACTGAGATGTGTCTTCTCTTAAGCTGCAGATCCCATCTCTCAGCTGTGCTGAAAACTCTGAGGTAGCTGTGTGGAGAAAAATCACAGGAGATACATGATTTGTAGGGGGAAAGAGGCCTGCGACAGATGAGATGCCCCAGCTCAAGGTTCTTCCATGGACCCACGCAGACCTGTACTGAGGGTCCAGATGGCAGGAGATGGTATTTGACCCCCTCCCAAGCTTTTGCTTTGCCTATTCTCTCCTTAACTTTTTATGAGTATATTGACGTGTTTATACTAAGCTTTTGTAAGAAGTGACAGCTGAATTACGAACCATCAAGATAGAGAATTCACACATCACTGTGTTAGCAAACAGCGTTCCAGTTTCTTTCTTCTGGAAAAGCTATTGCATGGTAGGAAATGTTGAAGCAGGATGAGGACTTAGGAAGATGTGCAGTTCAGAAGAATCTGCCAGATACCAGCCTCTAATCCTGCAGACCATCAGTCTGCTCTTAGCAGACAAAGCAATTAATCTGTACAAGAGATGCAGATATTTAGGTCAAGATCTTTCCTCCCAATTTACGTACTTAGAGTGGCTTGAGAAGTACAGGAACAAAATGTCTAGAGCTGAGGATAATTCATCCTGGTCTCAGACACATTGCAGACTTGTTCAAAGGGGCAGTATTTTAGCGAGGGTTTGACAAACATAGTGGTAGTCTGATGCCGATGCAGGGAGAAGCCACTGGTAGTTCGTGTTGAAAATAAAGGATCTTCTGGGCAGAATGGCGCTAATTATACTGTGCCTGTATGATGGGTCCAAATCAGGCCTTGCTGCTGTTACGGGGTGCATCTCTCTAGCCTCAGCAGAGCCACGTCTCTTGCATCTGTCCATGCTCTGACTGATTCATGATTTGATCTGGAAAAGCTCAAGGTATCTCTGAGCTTCAAGGAGGCTAAAGAGACCTGCTTTGGTGTCAGGTTGTTTGTTCTTCTGGGAACGGCCAATGCCTCAGCTCTCTACAGCTCAGGAGAATCAGAGAAAGTGAGATTCCCCTAAAATTCTTTTGTGCCAAACTTGTAGGTCACTGAGCTCAAGAGCTGAATTTACAATTGTGCATGTCCTTCTGGTCTCCCTCCGACTCAGAGGCATGGTTTCAACACAAGGGGCAGTAAATAGGCACTTCTAGATGAAGATGAGTGTTTGGGGTCAAGAGGCCTGAGAAGCTCTTGACATAGGAACTTCGTCCCCTGTCTCCTGGTACGTGTTTCTGCAGATCGCACATGGTGAAAACAGAAGTGGACCACACTTTGCAGGAGGGGCGTAGTCTCATGGAGCTGTGATGAGGATGCCTTTAGAAAGGGCTACCTCCTGAGGCTTGGGCACAGCTTTGAAATGTAGAGAGGAGGCAGGTGAAGCCCAGGGAGCTGGGCATGTTTAGCTTGAAGAAGAGGAGACTGAGGGGAGACCTCATTGCCTTCTACAGCTACCTGAAAGGTAGCTGTAGGAGGAGGTTGGAGAGAGGTGGGTGTTGGCCTCTTCTCCCAAGTGAATAATGACAGGACGAGAGGCAATGGTCTGAAGTTGCGTCAGGGGAGGTTTAGATTAGATATTAGGAAGAATTACTTTACTGAAAGAGTGGTCAGGCACTGGAACAGCCTGCCCAGGGAGGTGGTTGAGTCACCATCCCTAGAGGTGTTTAAGAAACGTCTAGATGTGTCACTTCAGGGCATGCTCTAGTGGCAGAGATTGTAGGTTGTTTGGTTGGACTCGATCTTAAGGGTCCTTTCCAACCATGAAGATTCTGTGACTCTGCGATTCTGCTTAGTGATGGGAATACACAAAGCAGAACTGCAAGTGCCTTGTGCAAACCCTCAGGTCTACGAGGCTATTGCATGGGATGTTTTCTCAGTGCAATTTTCCATGTGCGTTACTTTGGATCTGTCTCCATCTTCCCTGTTTCCATGTTGCTAGGAATCAAGGTACAATACACTCTGGCTAATAGGACAGCTTGTTCCTTTTGCAGCCAAGAGTCCTTGGACCAGCTTTGGTTTTGTATCAGTGTCAGAGGTGGTCAAGTGAAAGGCACATCTGGGCTCTGGCGTGGCTGTGAAATAAAGGCTTTAGAAGAGTGAGCACATTGTATTTCAAAACTGAGAGAAGGAAAGGAGATGGGTATGAGGACTCTCTGAAGTTGCTTTGCTTTGATGTCTTCTGTTTAAGCACCGACAGGGGGGAGGATCTGCAGGAACATGCATGGCGAGCTGCGCTCTCCGGAGCCCACCGGGGAGCTGCCGGGTCCATGGGGAAGGTCACTGTGCCAGTGCGTGCGCAGACGGAGATACAGACACGTAGTTGTTATTCTTGTGATGCTTCTGTCTCTGCTCGGAGTCAGGTGGCTGAGAGGGATGTTTGCTCGCTTTCTAGCTGTGCAGGGATGCAATCCGACAGAAAGGGCAGGACTGGTGGGATTCCCTGAAAATGAAGCAACTTGTGGAGAGGGGCTCCCGGCAGGGGCTGTTAGCTCAGTGGTCTGAGAGAGAGCGACTCTCAGAGAGAAGGATGTGCCTGCAGGGTCACATCTTTGATTTTCCTGGAATATTTTAAAGACTGAGCTTGCAGCCCAGCTGTCCAAGGGAGACGGTCAGGGAGTGGTGTGATGCCATCAGTGGGAATCCTTTTAATGTTTTGGGAAGGGGAGGGCTTACCTTCAGGTGTGGAAGGAAAGTCAATTTGAGAGTAGTGGAATTTGGAAAGACAACCCTTGCTACTGCTAGATCGCCTGGCTTCAGTACTTGAGTTGCTTTGTTCCCTGGTGTTAAGGGGTCATGAACAGCTGTGCCCAACAGCAACTGGGCAAGTTTAACAAAAACAAATGCAAATTCCACTTCCTGGGGCAGAACAACCCTGTGCATTGGCGCAGGCGAGGGACTGACCGGCCAGGTGGCATGTCTGCAGAAAAGAAGCTGGGTTCCTGGATGACAACAAGCTGAACACGGGTCAGCCCTGGGACACAGCCCAGAGAGCTTGTGCAATCTCTGTCCTTGGACGTCTTGAAAATTCAGCTTGGCAAAAGCCGGAGCCACTTCGTTGGACTTTGAAATTTGTTCCACTTTGAGTGTAGTTGGACTACATGAGCTCCTGAGGCCCCTTCCAACCCAAATTGTTCTGTGACCACAACTAACCTCCAATATTTTCTTGTTATTTTTCCCCTGACCCTTGTCAGCAAATCGCTCACCAGTGTGGTTCCCTCACTGCTCCCTCTCTGTCCCTATTCCCCCTGCTTCAGACTGATGCTCTTCCAGTATCCGTGCCACTGGCACGGCCACGCCGGCTGTTTCCTGCGGCACGGAGTGGACAGCACAGGGAACAGCAGAACGTGGCCAGGAGCTTCCCGTGCTCTTCATGGTCTGATTCCCTGCAAACGTCCTTCCCTGCCGCAGGGGACAGGTGCTGGCAGTCTGGCACAGGACCAGGGTTTGAAGGGGATTGTTCTGAAGTCAAGAAAGAGAAAGATCATGAAGCAGTTGGGAGGGAAGAGGTGACACCTTCTCTGTCTGCTTCTTTCCCCTTATTGTCACCTGCTGTCACATCCCAAGCCTCTGGAACAGGCGGGCATGTGCCATGCAAAGCAGTAGAGCTTACTGCAATTTCATCCTGTCCCTCATCTTTGCACTTTTCTCGCGTGAAAAGATACCCACACTTAAAAATTGTAGAAAGAAATCGCCACTTCTAGCACTGCTACATGCATCTTTCTCTGAAATTAATTCCCAAGGATAAAGCCAACAACTTCTGGTTTTACATGGATCTTTCTAATTTCCTGTGATGTCCCTTGGTGCAGTTAATGTCACCCAGTAGTTTGCCTAAGTGCTTAAGGTCAGTTTGGATGCCACCAGGCTGGACCTGTGTGCCTCCAGGTTCCTCCTAGGCTGAGGAGACTGATTTGTGGTGGGACTGTGAGCAATCCCTCCGCTGGCCCTAAAAACACCAAGCCACAGAGCAGCTCTGTGTTAGCGCAGCCAGCATGAACACGAGGTGGACCAGCTTCCCAGGAAAGTGCAGGATCTCCCTCAGCCAGGCAGCTGCCACACGAATCCTTGTGCAAAATCAAGCCGGTAGGTTTGAGACCCAGCCTGGCACCACCTTCTGCCCAAGACTGCCATCTACAGAGGGCTGCCAGACCCCTTCTGCCGGATTTAACCCCAGGAGAGGGAAAATGGCTGAAAATCCCACAGGGAGAGAGATGTCCTGTATGGCATTAAGTTAGGTGTCTGTGTCTCCCAAGTGCGGAGTCAAGACACCATCTGAATTTAGCCCTCTGGTGTCTCCTTAGGAAGTGTGGCCATTTGCGGCGAGCCATCAGGGTTGTGCTTTGTGGCTGGTTGAGGGCCTGGTCTTCACAGATTTTTCTTCCTGCAGGAAAATGTGGTAGTTCAGATAACAGAGCTACAGACTTTGCAAAGGTTTCTTGACCCCCATATTATATTGAATTATGTGAGAAGAAGGAGGAGAAATGCAATCCTTTTTCTTGGCAGCAGATCCTTTCACTGCTGTAGCATGTTTTCAGAATTTAGGGCAAAGTCATCCGAAATGTCCTCCAGCAGGAAAAGTTCACATGGTTTTCTGCTCTACAGAAACACGTACGTTACTGTGCAGACAGAACCAGCCTGCTGTGCTGGACAAACGCATCCCTCATTCCCTCTTCCTGATCTGAGACTGGATTGTGTTCAAGGCCAGATTGGACGGGGCTTGACCAACCTGATCTAGTGAAAGATGGTGCCCATGGCAGGGGAGTTGGACTAGAAGATCTTTGAAGGTCCCTTCCAACCCCAAACTTTCTACGATTACCCATCATGACTCGATTCCTTGTTTTGCTCCCGAGGCAACTCTGGTATTCCTGTGCCACTGCAGGAAAGCTGGAACAAAATTACTTTCCCTCTGTTTCATCCCATTTGTCCAGGTCTGGGCTGTGTGCCAGCCAATGGCCATCGGTTACTGCCTCCTTTAAACGGACGCAGTGGGGTGCTGTTTTGCATAAAGAGTAAAGCCAGCAGGACAGTGGTTGAACATACAACCAGTTTATAAAAAGAGGTTAGAATCCATGTGGTGTCGTGTTCCCCAGACCCTCCCTGCTATTACCAGAACAAATGAGGTGACAGCAAAGCACTCGGCGTTTACCTCGTCTAATCCAGACTAAGGGTTTGCAGACTGCGGTAAAAGCAAACTTTCAGTGGGTGTTTGTGCGCATATATCTTTTTCTTAAGTGGTTAGAGGAAGCATCCTTGGCAACTCTTACCAGATGTGTTTACAAGATGCTACGTCAAAAGTCACCGCCGCGTCTGGATGCTGTCGGCTGAACTCGATCTAGCACTTTGCATTGCAGCTTCTTGCTCCAGGGGTGCCCCGGCTCTCGGTGCAGTTTCAGGGGGATACAAAAAAGAAATGAAATAGCTCAGCTACGTGCTTAGGTTTTGACTTAGGCATGTGGTCGTAGATCCTTTTTTAAAATTCTTCAGACTGCTGCTGTTTACTTTCTTGTACTAATCCCCACTGGGGGATTGCCTTATTTTTTAAAGACAACTTTGGATAGAGACTGGGAGGATAAGGAATGCACAAAGATTCTGCTAGTCTGACTTCAGTTTTAGTTTCTGAAATGCAGTAGAGGATTGTGTTGCTGCAACTTGAGGGTGAAAGAGGAAAAAGAAGATCATTTGATGCCGTATTACTCTTCTGCCCTTTCCACTCCTCTTTCTTTGTTCTTAAGGGGCTATTTTAATCAAACAATCACAACGTTGCTACAAAGCCACGATCTCCAAATGTCACTGTCTTATGGGCTGGAAAAATGAATCAGTAATTTGTTGCAGGCAATACTGTGCTTTGCTTTTCCTCCCTGCCCGGTTTGGGCTTCAGCAGCCACAGGGGTTTGTGGCTGCAAACTGGTCCACACGATCCTGTGCCCAGTCTGTTCTGCCTGCAGAACCACAGCCGGGAGGAGCAGGTACTGAATTGTGCTGGTTAGCAGGAGTTTTGGTAATGCAGATGTGCAGCCTGCCCCTCCCTCTCTCCCATCCCTGCCCTATGGAAACTGGTGGGACAGCCAAGGATTTTCCTTCTCTGCTAAAACTCTGGACTATTCATACAGTTAGGTTTTGGCATCTCTCAATCCCAGAACACTTCAATACAGCTTCAGTGGGGGTCAGAGATCTCTACCACTTAAGACAGAAAAGGCTATGTCTTTCCACCAGTGACATGCCCTGATGCTGTCCAGAACATGGACTAAGAGTGTGTCCATCACCACCACCTCTCCCACATGCGTCTACAGCTGGGTGTAGAGAAATCATGGTTCTTCTGGTCAAAAAAGAGTGGATTTCTTTTCAGCAGCTGGACTATGGCAGATGACGTAGCAGTATCCCCTCACATCTGACCCTCCCCTTAGATGCCTGGTATGCTGGAAGGCATGCCCAGTTCAGGCTCTTTCCTATATGATAGAATCATAGAATCATAGAATTGGTAGGGTTGGAAGTCGCTTTTTTTGAGAGTAGAAAAATGTGTTCAATACTTCGACGTCCAAGAACTAGCGACCTCCAGGAGGGTCTCTTCCTTAATCTTACCAGGCACGGAGGTGAGACTGACTGGCCTATAGTTCCCTGATTTCTCTTTCTTTCCCTTTTTGAAAATGGGGATTATGTTTCCCCTTTTCCAGTCAGTGGGGACTTCACCAGACTGCCATGACTTTTGGAATATAGTAGAGAGTGGTTTAGCAACCTCATCCACCAGTTCCTTCAGCACCCGTGGGTGTATCCCATCAGGTCCCAGTAACCTTAAAAATGTTGGGTATCACTTGATCAGCTGTCTATGTGGGACCCTAGAGAAAGCAAAGAAAAGTGGGGATAGGAGGCACTGGTTGATAGACCCTACAGAAAAGAATAATTTGGAAGAGGAATCAGTGGAAAAATTGTTTCACATGCTGTTAGTAATGAGGTTCCTGTGGTGGGAGAATATGAAGGAGCAAAATAGGGCCGGGTAGGAGGAATGAACAACAAGAAGAAGATTAAGAGTAGGCAAGTGTGTTTAAAGAAGGTAGCTGCAGAGGCTCTCTCAAAAATTGATAAGCAATGGAGCCGCTGAGGTGGAAAGATCTAAAGTGTTATCCTAAGTGTAATGGGCACTTGGTGCTTGGAAAGCTGCAAGTTAGAGATTGGAAAGGAGGATGCTGTTGGTCAGGGCATGAAGAGCAATGCGGAACATATGTTATCAGTCTCTTCTTGCTCAACGTGGTGTAAAAAAATGGGGGAGGTAGGGGTCGAAAATGAGATGGAGATGAAAACTCTGAGTCAGAGACGGGAATGAAACTTGTGTAACTGGAAAGGCAGAAGTAGCAAAACGATGCAAATGGCTGATGGGGGTGTTAAAAAGTGCCCGAGGGTCAGGTGTCAGATCATAGAAAGAATCAGGTTGGAAGGTACCTCTGGAGCCATGTAGTCCAACCTACTCCTCAAACCAGACTTAAATTCAAAGTTATAACTTAATATTTTTTTCAAAAGTTGTGATACCATAACTTCTGTGGGCATTTCTCCACTAACCTTGATGTGGGCCAAGGAGGTCTTTTTGCTCATGCTGACTAGCAGTAAAAAACTTCTTCCACAGAGGCCTTTGTATTACCAGTTCCTGAAGCAGTCCATGCAGCTCAGAAGCAGCACATTCTGTTACATTGCTATATATCCTAAGGGGTGGCTGGTGTTGGATGTAGTGAAAATGTTCCTGTTCCCTTGTCTGAAGACTAGAATGGAACGTAGTAACTTGATATTAGCTAACTACATTAAAGTCACCCTTAACTCAAACAGTGTTAAGGGAAAAAACAATTGTTAAGTGTTTATTTTTAAAATCTAAACAATGAAGGTGTTAATGCCAGAAGAAAGAAACCACGTTTGATGTACTTCCCGAATTCAAACCCGAAAGATTTCTGTCCTCTTCTCTTAGAAGTGTTTATCTCACCCCCGTGGCCATGGACCACTTGAGTTCTGAGTTTTCCTTCTGAGGAAAGACCCATGAAGAGCAGTGTGAACTTTTACGGACCAGATATTATTTGTGACTTGCTTTGTTCTTCACTGAAATAATCTCACTCCCTTTACTCGCTGGACTTCTATTTTTTTATGATTTCCCCGACTTTTAATATTTGTTCCTCTGTCTTTCTTCGTGCCTTGGGAAATGGTAATGTCTTGTTCCTATGCCAGGACTAGACATCTCCTTCCCTTGGCAGAACTATTACGAATATGAACCTTCTCCATGTGCTGAACTTTCTAGTCCATATAAATACAAATACAGATGTGTTTCATATGTACAAGTAAGATTAAAGTGTGCCTCTTGCTACTGGCTTTTGACTGAGAGAGTTGATTTCCATCACATCCATGTTGATACTGGATATAAGGTAACTAACTCGCATTTCAGTCTTTAAGAGGTATAAGGCAGTGTAAGAAGTCAAGAAATTGCTTAATTGTACTAAGAGATGGAAAAGGAGAGAGATTATAAGAAAAGGTTATAGGGAAGAGCTTGGTGAATAGAAGCTACGACTTAATATCAATAGACCGCGACAGCAGAGAGCAGAGACTCATAGTGATCAGTTAAATGGCATGATCCCAGTGGGAACAATTAAAGTAAATGTCTATCAGAGATATTAAATATAGGCTAGAAAAACAGCAATCAGTCTGAGTGATAGCAAGCTGCTGGTGTGCATACAGGATGAAGAGAACTTCTGAAAACAATACAGAAAGTCAGCTGTGTAGGTAAGTCTCTGCTGAGCAGAGCTCAAACGTGCTCCATATAAAGTGAACGGCACCGAGCACGTTTGGGGAACCGTGTGCCAGAAATTAATGTCACGCAGCTGTCACTGCATACAGCAAATGTTCTGAATGGTACAAAGTATTCCCCTGACAGTATGGGAAATACTGGGTGGATGGGGAGCCATCCCAAACACTTATATTATGAGGGATTCAGAGTGATTACATTTTGCATACATTACAAGGTTTACCAGAATCTGGATGAGTTTTAGTCTCAGAATTCCAGTTCAGATATATTATACCTGTAAATACCACAGAAACAATTTCCATTTGCAAAGGGAAAGCGGTAAAGATTTGTCTAGAAATACTAAAGAAGATTAATAGTTACTGTCTCCAGTGTGCTTTGTTTTGTGTATTCTTCTTGCTGCTACAATTAAGGATTTCTTGTCATTATCACTTTCTGTGTGTCACTATGGTTTTCTGTAATTTATTGGGGAGAAAAGAGGGAAAGACATTTCATTCATCATTGCAAATCTCTTTCATGTGCGTTAATGCGCTTTATATGAAGTGGTTACATTGACAACAGTGGCATTTGGACCCTAATTTATTATGCAAATAACTTGCCCTGCATTAACTAATATGTGTCCTCCTGACGCAGAATCAGAATTGCATGTCTTTGTCCAAACTGCTCTGAAAGGCCACACCTGACATCTCCTTCTGAATCTCCAGTCTAAACCACCCAGGCACAGGAACAAGCTGTCTGCATGCAACAAGCACCTCTGCAGCAAACTCCTGGTGAGGAGGCAAAAGAAGGAGAGGGATTCAGTTGTGGCCACTTAGAATCATAGAATCACAGAATGCTTTGGATTGGAAGGGACCTCAAAGATCACCCAGTTCCAACCCCGCTGCCCTGGGCAGGGACACCTCCCACTAGACCAGGCTGCTCAAAGCCCCATCCAGCCTGGCCTTGAACACTTCCAGGGATGGGGCACCCACAGCTTCTCTGGGCAACCTGTTCCAGTGTCTCACCACCCTCACAGCAAAGAATTTCTTCCTGATATCTAATCTAAATCTCCCCTCTTTCAGTTTGAAACATTTACCCCTTGTCCTATCATTACACTCCCTGATAAAGAGTCCCTCCCCATCCTTCTTGTAGGTCCCCTTCAGGTACTGGAAGGCTGCTATAAGGTCTCCCTGGAGCCTTCTCTTCTCCAGGCTGAACAACCCCAACTCTTTCAGCGTGGTTCTCCCTTGGCTATCTTGCAGACGCACCTCACTGTGGCTAAAACAAAGTTTGTCAGCCTTTCTCCAGCTGTAGGTTTCTATGGCTTGCTTGCTGCAACATTTATTTTCATTTGGTCTCAGCAATGTGATTTTACCATATTTACATCTGATTCGACACCTATATCCAGTGTGCTACTGCAGAGGTTATCTCCCCAGCTTCTCACTTTCACTGTCTTGCCACTCTCTTTATGTTCCTCTAATGATCCTTTCTTTGTCACATCCTGTTTTTCCATTGTTTTCAAGGTCTTTGGGATGTATTGTGAACCAATGTTAAGTGAAAGATAAAGGAGATCTTAAGAAGTCCTGGAAGTTAAAAAATAAAAATAGTGTACATGATGATAGTGTACATGATGCAATGGCCGGCAATACCAGTTTTCTGCACTGAAGACTTCCAGGGGTGCTCCTGTTCTTTCTTGCCCAGTGTGTGTGTCTGTGTCTGTGCAGGACCTTAGATGAGAGTGCCAGGCTCCACCAGGCTCACTAATCTCTGCTTTGCTTCAGACCACTTCTTATGCCCTTGTCCTTTTTTGGGCACCAAAGGGAACCAACCCTTCAATACTGCTCTCCTTGAGCTTCTTCCTTCACACCACCTCAGGAGCTGCTCTTACACTAGGAAAACGCCTGTATCTCCCTTGCTTTCCCAGTAAAGTGGGAGAGAGCTCTTCTATTAGCTTTTAGCGCTCTGATGCATCCTCTCGTGAAGAATCAGCTCTTGTACTTTATGGCTGGCAGGGAACCCTCGCTGTTAAGGGCTGCTGTGCAGAATCACAGAATCTTCGTGGTTGGAAAGGACCCTTAAGATCATCAAGTCCAACCAAACAACCTACAATCTCTGCCACTAGAGCATGCCCTGAAGTGCCGCATCTAGACGTTTCTTAAACACCTCTAGGGATGGTGACTCGACCACCTCCCTGGGCAGGCTGTTCCAGTGCCTGACCACTCTTTCAGTAAAGTAATTCCTCCTCATATCTAACCTAAACCTCCCCTGCTGCAACTTCAGACCATTTCCTCTGGTCCTGTCATTATTCACCTGGGAGAAGAGGCCAACACCCACCTCTCTCCAACCTCCTTTCAGGTAGTTGTAGAGGGCAATGAGGTCTCCCCTCAGCCTCCTCTTCTCCAAGCTAAACATGCCCAGCTCCCTCAGCCTCTCCTCATATGACCTGGTCTCCAGACCCCTCACCAGCCTGGTAGCTCTCCTCTGGACACGCTCCAGCACTTCAATGTCCCTCTTGTACAGAGGGGCCCAGAACTGGACACAGTACTCGAGGTGAGGCCTCACCAGTGCCGAGTACAGAGGCACGATCACTTCCCTGCTCCTGCTGGCCACGCTATTCCTGATACAAGTCAGAATGCTGTTGGCCTCCTTGGCCACCTGGGCACAACACTGGCTCATGTTAAGCTGGCTGTCCACCAGCACCTCCAGGTCCTTTTCTGCCGGGCAGCTTTCCAGCCACTCTTCCCCAAGCCTGTCGCGTTGCTTGGGGTTGTTGTGGCCCAAATGCAGGACCCGGCACTTGGCCTTATTAAACCTCATACGGTTGGCCTTGGCCCATCGATCCAGCGTGTCCAGGTCCCTCTGTAGAGCCTTCCTACCCTCAAGCAGATCAACACTCCCACCTAGTTTGGTGTTGTCTGCAAACTTACTGAGGGTGCACTCAGTCCCCTCATCCAGATCATTGATAAAGATATTAAACAAAACTGGCCCCAAAACTGAGCCCTGAGGGACACCACTGGTGACCGTCCGCCAAGAGGATTTCACCCCATTAATCACAGCTCTCTGGGCACGGCCATCCAGCCAGTTTTTAACCCAGCGAAGAGTACACTTGTCTATGCCATGATTCACCACCTTCTCCAGGAGAATGCTGTGGGGGACGGTGTCAAAGGCCTTACCAAAGTCCAGATAGACAACGTCCACAGTCTTCCCTGCATCCAGAAGGCGGGTCACATGGTCATAGAAAGAGATCAGGTTGGTTAGGCAGGACCTCCCTTTCCTAAACCCATGCTGGCTGGCCCTGATCCCCTGGCTGCCCTGCACTTGCCGTGAGAGCTCACTCAAGATGATCCTCTCCATGATCTTTCCTGGTACCAAGGTCAGGCTGACAGGCCTGTAGTTCCCCGGATCCTCCTTCCGACCCTTCTTGTAGATGGGCGTCACATTAGCCACCCTCCAGTCATCTGGCACCTGCCCTGTTGACCAGGATTGTTGATAAATGATGGAGAGAGGCTTGGTGAGCTCTTCTGGCAGCTCCCTGAGTACTCTTGGGTGAATCCCATCCTGCCCCATAGACTTATGTGCGTCTAGGTGCAGAAGCAGATCATTGACTACTTCCTCCTGGATTATGGGTGGGTCGTTCTGCTCTCCATCCTTATCTTCCAGCTCAGGAGGCTGAGCACCCTGGGGACAGCTGGTCTGACAATTGAAGATGGAGGCAAAGAAGGCATTAAGTATCTCAGCCTTCTCCTTGTCCTTGGTTGCAGCTTTCCCCCCAGCATCCAGTAAGGGAGGGAGATTCTCCCTGGCTCTCTTTTTGTTGATGTATTTATAAAAACTTCTTTTGTTGTCCTTAATGTTAGTGGCCAAGTTGAGCTCCAGCTGGGCTTTTGCCTTCCTAATTTTCTCTCTGTATAACCTAACGAGATCTCTGTACTCCTCCTGAGTGGCCTGTCCCTTCTTCCAAAGGTGGTAAACCCTCCTTTTATTCCTAAGTCCCATGTGAAGTTCCTTATTCATCCAGACTGGCCATTTTCCCCGCCCTTTAGACTTGCAATACTTGGGGACAGCCTGCTCCTGGGCCTTGAAGATTTCCTTCTTGAAGAGCATCCGGCCTTCCTGGACCCCTTTGCTCTTCAGGACTGTCTCCCAAGGGACTCTCTCAACCAGTGTCCTGAACAAGCCAAAGTCCGCCCTCTGGAAGTCCAAGGTGGAGGTTTTGCTAACCCCCCTCCTTACATCGCTATGAATTGAAAACTTGACCATTTCATGATCACTAAACCCAAGACGACCTTCGACCACCGCATCTCCCACTAGTCCTTCTCTGTTTGTGAGCAGTAGGTCTAGCAAGGCACCTCCCCTGGTAGGCTCCCCTACCAGTTGTGTCAGGAAGTTATCTTCCATGCACTCGAGGAACCTCCTAGCCCGCCTGCTCTCTGCTGTGTTATATTTCCAGCAGATACCCGGCAGGTTGAAGTCCCCAACCAGAACAAGGGCTGGCGATTGCGAGACTTCAGCCAGCCGCTTATAGAATACTTCATCTGTCTCCTCATCCTGGCCAGGTGGTCTATAACATACCCCCACCCCCAGCACAACATCTCCCTTATTTGCCTTCCCCTTCAACCTTACCCATAAACACTCAACTTTATCATCGCTGGAATGTAGCTCTATACAATCAAAACATTCCCTAATGTACAGAGCCACACCCCCACCTCTCCTCCCTTGCCTATCCCTTCTGAAGAGCTTATAGCCTTTCATCACAGCATTCCAGTTGTGACAGTCATCCCAACACGTTTCCATGATGGCAACTACATCATAGCTGTCCTGCTGCACAATGGCTTCCAGCTCATCCCGTTTGTTGCCCATGCTACGTGCATTCGTGTAGATGCACTTGAGCTGGGCTACCGATTTCACCTCCAGATGATGCAGGGGCAGCATCTGTTTAGGGTGCTGTGCTGCTTGGCCTGGTACTCACATGTGCACTGTCTGCACCCGGTACAAGAGAGAAATGGCTCCAAAGGGTTTTACTGATGGCTTTGAAGTTCTGGTGGAGATGGACCCCACTGTTCCCAAGGTAAGAACTGCCCCTGCATCATAGAATCATAGAATGGTTTAGGTTGGAAGGGACCTTAAAGATCATCTAGTTCCAACCCCCTGCCATGGGCTAGGTGATGTCTAAGCTATAGTGAAATATCAATATAATTTCCGTATGGGTCATCTAAGCCCCAGTTCTCTTACTGAAACCCTGGATTTGTTGTTTGCTTTTATTTTAATGGGAAGTTTTTGCATGCAGATGGGTTGTTGTGGTTAATAGATAGCTGAGCTAATGCAACCAGGGATAAGAGTCATAAGTAAAATCATGGTCTGCAAGGAAAATTAAGACCTTTCACAAAATATAATTTGTTTTTTATTTGTTCAAAAGAAGTCGAGGTTTAAGGTTGCAGAATCCTGTTGTACTTCTGCACTTGTAGCAAGTCACTGCTGGGATGTGAATACTGTAAAATTATTAGAAACTTTGCAATGATTTTAAGCTATTTCAAAGGTAGTCTTGTTTAAATTCTCTAACGTGTGACTTTGTCATAATATCAAATATCGGGGATTGTGTGAGTTGACTCTCAAAGCTAGGCATTTTTGCTGTCAACCATAGCTGTGGCTTTGAAGAGACAAGGATAACACGAGGAGGAAGCTAGAGACAATCCAGAGGGATTTCTTGTCCTGTCTGTTTCTTCTTCCCTTCTCTTCCAGTAAATAAGGTGGTCTAAGCATTTTATTTTATGAATTTTTCTACAGCCTCCTGGGAATTGATGGAGAGTTGCCCCTCTAACTTCTGATCAGTCTCAAAGGAAGGTGGCTTAGCCAGCAGGGCTGGACGCACCGGGTCTGACATAGCATGCGGAGAGCGGAGGTGCTTGTAGCTCTGAGGGCATCAGGACCTCAGTGTAGGCAGCCCATCCATATAGGCAGCTTTATGGAGGTACATCTGGGCACTGACTCGATCAGGGACACAGAGGCAGCTCTCTGACTGGAAACTTGTCTCCCCTCCTTAAGCAGGCTATGCCTGTGCTTTGCCATTACAAAGCAGCAACCCCAATGACAGCAGCAGTTTTTCCTTTGATTTTACAAAAGCAGAGGCAAGAAATTACCAGTTTACAAGTAAACAAGGGAGAGAGATGTGTCATTGCAATATTAGTAACTAAATTTCTCCTTCCAATGCAGAAACGCTCTGTCTTATCACCCTAACATGATGGCAAGCTTACCTTTGTTGTAAAACTAATGCCTTTTATCTAAAAAATAAAAAGAAAATCAATGTTCTATCACAACAATCAATGATACTGATGTATTTATTCTTGGCTACGTCTTTGTCTTATATTCCTACTGAAATGTAAATTAAAAGGAAAACTACTGAACCAAAGCATAAGACAGTAGAATAAATTGGTGTGAAATACATATTTTTGTAAATGATTTTTGTGCTTCTTCATGTGATGTCTTTGTTCAGAATCTAGATCAAAACTGAAATAGTGATTTCAAGGCCTAGACAGAGTTTAGAAATTATTAACATTAAAAATAGCTCATAGTCTGTTGCTGAGACACCCTGTCTCCTCAACTAGTTCATCTTTGATGCCTTGTGCAGAGCAGAACATGGAGTAACACATTTCTCATCACATTCTACTGCTCAAACACACATCAGTCCTTAATGTCAAGCTTCTTGTACCCTTGGATGAGTTCAAAGTAGAAACTTTCAACCAAGGAACTGCTAAAGCATTCATCTCAGGGAGGCAGAGTCCTTTACAGTGTGCTGCAGCTCTCTTCAGCAATCATTCCGGTTGCAATCTGACAATATCTGAAGCTCTGTTAGAATAATTACAGTGAATCCTGCAGTCCCTAGACAGGACCTAGACAGGCTGGAGAGTTGGGTGGAGAGAAACCTTATGAAATTCAACAAGGGCAAGTGTAGGGTGCAGCACCTGGGGAGGAATAACCCCAGGCACCAGTACAGGTTGGGGGCTGACCTGCTGGAGAGCAGCTCTGTGGAAAGAGACCTGGGAGTCCTGGTGGACAACAGGATGACCATGAGCCAGCAATGTGCCCTCGTGGCCAGGAAGGCCAATGACATCCTGGGGTGCATCAAGAAGAGTGTGGCCAACAGGTTGAGGGAGGTCGTCCTCCCCCTCTACTCTACCTTGGTGAGGCCACACCTGGAGTACTGTGTCCAGTTCTTGGCTCCCCGGTTCAAGAAGGACAGGGAACTGCTGGAGAGGGTGCAGCAAAGGGCTACCAAGATGATTAGGGGATTGAAACACCTCTCTTATGAAGAAAGGCTGAAGGATTTGGGTCTTTTTAGTCTGGAAAAAAGATGACTAAGGGGGGACCTTATCAACACTTATAAATACTTAAAGGGTGGGTGTCAGGAGGATGGGGCCAGGCTCTTTTCAGTGGTGCCCGGCAACAGGACAAGAGGTAATGGGCACAAACCTGAGCATAGGAAGTTCCACCTAAATATGAGGAGGAACTTCTTTGCTTTGAGGGTGGCAGAGCACTGGAACAGGCTGCCCAGAGAGGTGGTGGAGTCTCCATCTCTGGAGACATTCAAAACCCACCTGGACGCGTTCCTGTGCAACCTGCTCTGGGTGACCCTGCTCTGGCAGGGGGGTTGGACTAGATGATCTCCAGAGGTCCCTTCCAACCCTACAATTCTGTGATTCTGTGATAGTCTTAATACATTCTTTTGTTTTCCCTAAATCTAGCAACACAAACCTGCTGTATTTCTTTTCCTTCCCCACCCCCACCCCTGGCCCCAATCAATCTTCTGTGCCCAACATCCCTTTCTGAGGCCTTGTTTGTGTGTGTTGTCCATCTTTTCACCTTCATTAATGTACACGTTTCCTCTCACTGGCCTCATGGCCTCTAAACTCTCACCCACATCAGACTTACTAATATACCACTACTGAAATAATGTCTTGACTCACAGTAATGCCATACCCGAGTCCCTTGAAAATACTAATACTTTATATTTCCCATTCTAATTCTCTCTATTTGTTCCTCACTCCAGGACTTCATGCAATCTTTTCCCTATCTGCCTTTTTTCACTTCTAACCCACTTGTTTTATGGCTCTTTTTTTAATCGAGCACTGGCTTTTAAAAGGATATTGGCCATATTGTCCATGTGAAGGAATTATGTGAGATGTGAACCCTGGAGCCTCAAAGAGCAGGCTGTCTCATCCTCATCAGGTCTGCACTCCTCCGGGGGCTGGATTACTCACAAGCCTCAACACTGGCCAAATGCTGCTCCCTTTTTGGATGAGTCCTTGAACCCTCTCTCTGTCTTAGGTATCCACAGAGGAGCAAGCATGACCAAAGATGTGACTTCCACAGAGCTTCAAGGAATTACTCTTAGAATTTAATGATTAAGCTTTAAGTCTACATTAATTTTTGGAGAGCAATTTTTCGTTCCTGAAAAATAGATTCTTTTGAGGCACCTCAGCCTGGGAAATTTGGCATAAAGCCCTTCAGTAAATAGCCTGTCTCATAACTAACCTGATGCTGTTATTAATTTACCATAAGAACCAGTTTCTAGCATGACCCTTTTCTTGGTTATGCCCTTCAAGAGAGCATGGTTTCTTTGAGGAATGCTTCCTATCTCATTTTTTTTTATTGCTACTCTAATGATTTCTGCAGTGTGTACTCACTTCACATCTCACTTTCCTCCCTCTGCGTTCCCATATTCTGAAGAAGGATCAGAGGATGCTTTATTTAGAGTTCATCACTGCCTCTCACTAGGCCACCAGAACGAGAGGATATATTTCATCTGGACCAATTGTTTGGTTCCCCATTTTCCTTCAGATTGCTTCCTCTCAAATTACCTTGAAGTCAAATTACTTCAAAGACACTGGAAACTAGCATCCATATTCAGACCATAGAAATATTTTTGAGTCCTCCGACAAGTCTAATACTTTTTTAAATTAACGAGAAATTAATTAGACTTTCCTCCAGCATCAGCGCTCTCTACTCTGGCCTTTGGGAACTGGAACTTTCAGAGAGACCCTCAGACGGTGCGTTAAAAGGCATCTGGTTTATGCGTTAAATCCATTAAACGCATTAATTAAATCCATAAAACGCATAAATCCATTAACGGTGCGTTAAAATCCATCTGGTAGATGGATTGGTTTAAGACCTTCTATGGCACTGACAGGAGAGGGCTGTCACCTGCAGCTTTTAACACTGCATGTGGGCCTAAAGGCAGTGCCTATGGCAAGCCTCCACGGTGGAGGCCAGAGGAAGCCTGGTTCCTATCAGAAAGCACATGGTTACTGCTTCTGGCTACGTGCAGCAGCACTTCTGGTGGTAGCTAAGATTGGAGAGGGGTGCAGGAATCCTGCCCCTGGGCTTGACTTGGTTTCACAGTCATGCAGACCAGAGGAAAACCATGACAGTACTTTCCCTTCTGCTTCCTCACAAAATAACATGGTGTTCTTCTCATCTAGATTAATTTAAGCCTCAGACAAAGAAACAAAGTTTCTAGGGGAGTGAGGGCATCACATCATTGTCTGCATTCAATTAAAATTAGACTGAAATGCGTACTAAGATCTCTCTAGCCCATATCACCTTATTCTTCATTGCAAACATGTAGCACAAGCAGTGATTCACCACGCCATTCATTAAAGCTGAACCTTTCCTCACATGAATGCTTCTTGTGTCAGTGTACAGGAGGCACAGTTCTGAACATGGACTTGAGTTTTGTTGCTTTTTTTTGCTATAAAAGATCTCTAACCCTTCTTTCTGAGGCAGTGCAATTAAGAAGGTGGTAAAAAAAGCATGTCTATTTATCATGCTTTTTTCTTGGATCCCAGTCTGTAGGTGGCAAGGATGTAAATGAGAGAGTGATCTGCAGTGAAACACATTGGCACCAATTCCCTTTAACAAAGCAATACTGATCACGAAGATTTGGCTTATCTGTATGCTTTGAGTTAGAGGAATTACTGTGACTAGTCTGTCTCTTTCTGTTGATGTCTCACAGATTAAATAAACACAAAGTCTGGCAATCTATGGCACTATTCCTGTTCTCTCTCATTTTATGTTACAAAACCTGAAAGACATGGAGCCAGCTGGCGGGCCACAGGTACATTTATCATACCAGGATCACTAGTAAGAGCGGTGTTAGGATGGCCAGAACTCTTGCCTCAGCTCTGCTCTTCCCAAATAATCCTCTCCATTGAGTCAATCATTTGGCCAGGCCGGCATGCCAGGTAGGCTCCTGGGGGAACAGGCTGGAGAAAATAGAGGGGCAGATATCACTTCTTACCCGTCTACTCTATCTGACATGTGCTTGGCTTTATAAGGCATAAAGGCATTATAAAAAGGCATTATTCCTGTGTGATGGATTCCTTTCTGAATCCCCCGTCCAGGCAGGATGCCCTGCATGGGTGTGTGTATCTCTGACAGTGTCAACAGCTCCCTAGGATGCTTGTGACAGTCAAGGTGAGAGCTTGAAACCACATTGCGGAGAAATATCAAGATCTTGACTATGAAAGATATTATGTTTGGTCTTTCCCACTCTGAAACTTGTAGGACAGAAGAGGCTAAAGCACACGCTAAAAGAAATCCAAGGTCCTCCCACTGTATGGTCTCTTTTCCGACTCGGTGGTATCCAACACCGTGACATATGCTGAAGGTATGCTTGCTTGGTGTAGCCTGTGTGTTCACGGTAACAGGGGCCTGGAGGGGCATTTGTGCTTGAAAATGAGTCGAGTGGCAAGACAAGCTGGTAGTGTTACACTCCTCAGAGGGTTTGCTGTCAAGAACAGTGACAAAGACGGTGGCTTGGGATGTCAGGCACATTACTCAGACAGTATTTGCAGCTATTTCTGGGTCAAGGGCTGCGACAAGAATTAGATATGAAATTACCCTTCCCTCTTAACACAGTAGTATAAAATAAAGAAAAATGAAAAGCAATTTCAGGAATTGTGGGGTGAAAATTGGAGAGAAGTCAATTGTTCAAGTTGCTGCCAAAAGAGACAATTATGGACACTCTCCGTGGCAGTCAAATTCTCTTTACAATTATCATTACAGTGCTGTAGTGCCTCGGAGCCCTTTCCACGGAGCAAGATCTCACAGGTCTCACCAGTTTTTTTCCGTGAGTGTTCACCATTTCATTAAAGACACGCCCCCATCCCCGTGTGTTTTTTGATTCTCTATTGCAACAAAAGGAGACTCCTACGATACTCCGCACACGGAGTCCAGCTGGGAGTGTTGCAGCAGCTTCCTTTAGTTTGCTGGGTGCTGCCCAGGTGAGTGTGCATTGGGCTGAGCAGCAGCACTGCAGGAGAAAAGGGCAAAGGCTGTGGTTTCTCTGTACAGAGTGTCTGCAGTATCAGCTTAAGGTATTGCTGCTCTTACAACTGATATAACTGTCTGCGGGACTAGGCTGCAACCTGGTTTACAGAACTGACCTACCTTTAAGAAGCAAAGATACGTTTTAATCTCACTTTAAAAATAAAACTGATCCATTGCACTGCATTGAAGCTCCGCCTAAAATTGTTTGAGTTATTACTGCATTGGTATGATGCATAAGGACTGATAAACTAAAGCCCCAGGGCTTTAATTCCTGCCGCAGCCTGACCTGAGTCAGAATTTATGTCTCACTTCGGAAGTAGCTTTTTTGAAGGTCCCTGTGATATGTGAACCTCTGGACATCGCCAAGTTGAGCAGGCACCAGAAAGGACTTACACATTTCTCTCAAATAATTTCTAAAAAGGCGTGTTACCAGATTCAATAAAGCAAGGACAGGATGAGTGGTATCACTGCTGTGTGCTTCCCGTCTGATTAAAAAAAAAAAAGGAAAGCATGTAAAAGCCCCCCAAGAAACGAACTGAACGAGTTATCATTTCATATGTGTAACACCTTCCTCACAAAACATCTATTAGTAGTAGTTGTCACTGGAGAATTTCCCAGATGAATAATTCTCATTATTACAGTCATGAAGCTGGGGTGGTGAGAGGGAAAATGGAAGTTTCTACACTCCACCCCCCCCCCCCGGTCTGGCAAACTACAGCTGAAGAGATGGCTTGTTTTCAAAGTAGCTGAGCAAATTAACAAAATAACTATTGCTCAGGGGCAGACAACACACGATTTGCTATTGAATACGGAACAATGGGTGAGTCATTCCTCAATCCACCATAGTCTCCTCCTTCATTTTCATTGCAAGCTGAGCTCTCATTTCCAAGGCAGGCTGTCAGGATCCTCAGTGTCACAGGGGCTCTTTTGTTGCTGCCAGGAGCACTCTTTTTGATGGACAGTAGAAAGTTGTCTGGTTCTTCAATCAGGCCCTCACTGCACAATTCAGGTACAAGCAACTAATAAACCAGGCATTGCTACTGCATTGATTTTTGGGCAAAGTGTTCTGTCATTTTATGGCACTGAGTTTAGGCACAGTTGCTTTAATTTTCTCCTGAGGAAACATAATGAAATTTCTATGAAAGAAATAAGCTTTTCCCCATATTTGCGTCATTCATTGGGGTTTTTTTCCCCCTGCAATTTCTCCAGGGACCGATATTTTTATTTCTTAGACAAGTTATTGGAAATTCCCATCCCAGTGCAAGTAATCCCTCAGAATCAAATGTAAATGACTGCTCAGCGGTACCAACAGCAACTGAAAACCAGGTGGTTTTAAAAATGAACAGAATGAGAATTAACTGAAACTAAGCACATTTTGACTTAGATGTACCACCTCTCTGTCCTTTCCCCAGCATCCTACTGGATATCGTGCTTCTTTAGTATGAAGACTTCAGAATGTGTTGTTAAAATTGAGGTAAGAAACGCTCTCCAATGGCACTGCAGAAAAAAAGTTTCACATTCTCAAAGTAAAAAACTCCTTTCCCGAGTGAAACATTGCCTTTTGCTTACAGAAAACTGCACAAGATTACACTGAGTGGAGAGGGTTTTTTTCCCAATCTTTTTTGTATGAAAATAAAATATCAAACAGAGTGCTGAAGGCAAGCAGTGAATGTTAGCAGCATGGAGGTTTATAACACAGGTCAGTTGGAGAGACACCAGCTTCTTTCACAAAAAGTATAAAATATGCCATTAAAGGGGAAATAATATTACACTCTGCAAGGTCAGTGCCTCCCTGTATGAGTTCAGCAAAGATCAGTATCTCTGAAGCATTATTGTTTTATTAGCGAGTTTAATTTTGGCACTGAGAATGAGACAACTGAACAGAGGTGCCCAGCTGACCATTAAAAGTGGTATACCAAGGACTTGTTCTCTAGGCTCCTTGGAGATTTCTGAACATGTGAGGAGCTCTCAGACGTACTAACATCTTGAAGGAAATAAGTCTAAACTTTTGTTTTTGCCTGCTTCCTTGAGAAAATCATTTTCTTGGATGGGGAGAGGAAATAAGATTCAATTATGTCATCCATTCCCTAACTGCTGACTTCAAGATTCAAATCAGCTCTCAAAAACCCCAAAGGCATGATGATCATATTTATAAAATGGCCTTCTAGTTTTTATTGTTCTTCTGTTTTTGAGATTCTAGAGTGTATTTGCATCATGGTTTCTCTCCTGAAGAGAGGAGTACTAGAAATGTGTTTTTAAATGAAAATTTACAGTACCACCTTATTAATGATGTGGAGGGTCATGGATATCAAGAATAACATCAAATATGTTTTGAGTTCTCTTCTTTGTAATTTCTTGCTGTAGAAAACATGTTCCCTTTTCTGACTCCTGTACTGGGGGAAGAAATTATCCACAGCTGTCTCTAACCTCTGACACAGTTGCCAGGCTTTCTGTTCTCATGCTGCCTCTTCTAAGTACATCCTAAACTGATGCAGTCACAACTAGTCAGGTCAGCTCATGGACTATCAATTTGCTGTTTAGATTTAATACAAATCTGTTAAGCCAATACGCCTGGCTGTGTGCTGAGCAGATTAGGGAGCACCCACCTGAGATGCTCTGCTGGCTGCCTGGAGAAAGTGGTAACACCGGGATGGAAAGAAACCAGTTTGTCGGTAAGAAGAGCACATCATGATCAGAGAAGAGGCTTTTCTTACCAGGCCAAACGTGTGTTTTTCTTGCTTTTCCTCTCTCAACCAGTGTACTTTGCTGCATATAGCTAAGGACTGATCATAGCATTAGTCAATCCTGCGGGAATGTTTTTTGTATCTATCTGTTTGCTTTGTAAATAGCTCCCCAGCGGGGGTTCACGTGCTGCTTTTCTAAATCGTGCCTTGGAAGCTCTATCAGTTATCATTCTTTACCTAGTGGTAATCTGCAACAGGTTTTTCTTGAGATCTTGTTAACTGTCATAGCATAAATTGAACAAAGATGCAAATGCAATTTACACTTTTAATACCACCATGGAGATGATAATTAAATTACCATTATCACTTTGAAAACATACTGTCGCATGCAAATAGCTAACAAATTACCCAAGCACTTTTCTCAGACCTTTACCTAAATAATGTTATTACTTGGCAACTGTGAACACATTTGGTGTCAGACACATTAGTAATGCTCTGATCTCATCCCAAAGAAATTATGTCTCAGATAAACATTTGCTTCACCTGAGATATAGCAGCCCTGTCAAACACTGTTGGCCGACTGCAACTCCCAAGTGCTTGAACGTGCATATTTCTTAATTTCCCCCCTCCCATCCAGGCACATCCCAAGCAGCCAGCACCCTGCCATTACAGAAGCCACTGACCAGCATGGATGCACCGAACCAGCTGCAAACAGGGCAGAAAGCAGCTGGGAGACCATTCTGCAGGTGGGTCGTGGCAATGCGGAGTGTGAGGTGCTGCGTGGCACCGGACATGCGAGTGCGGGTAAGCCCACATGTCCCTTCTTCACTGCTCGTTAATGTGGGTCCAGCCGAGTAGGCCGGGGCTCCCACAAGGTAATTTTGGCCCAGCAGGAGGGCGAGCCTGGAGGTTGGGGTCCCCATCCCGGTGCTTTGTGGTCCTGTCAGTCAAGCAGTACAGGCTTGTGTCACGACACGCCGCTTGCTGTGACCTTCATCTGCGAGGCCGTGGAAGGCCTTCCAGAGGTTGACTTTAATTCCGATGCCATGAGAGAAGTTGGGGAAACTCCGTCGAGAGACAGACTGTTACGGCCGGGCACTGGCGAGGGGCACCAGAGGGGCTGAGAGCTGGCGGCCGCGGGCACCAGGGACCCGCCGCCTCACACCGTACGAGGGCGCTGGGGGCCCCGGCGAGCCCCTGCCTGGCGGGGAGGGCGCTGGGGGGCCCGGCCCGGCCCGGCCCGGCCCGAGGAGGAGGGCGCTGGGGAACCCGGCGGGGTGGGGGCTGGGGGCCCCACGGCACCGGCGGGAGGAGCCGTCCCCGTTCTGCCCGCCGTTGCTAGGGACGCCGTTTACGACAGTCCGCCGACCTCGCCATACGGCGGGGCTGCTGTACGGCTGCTGTGCGGCCGTCGGCTTCCGGTGGGGCCTGGCGATGGCGTCCGGGTTTGAGAGCGAGCGGAGCCTGGCGGCGCGCAAGGAGGACCGGCAGCGGCAGCGGGAAGCGCTGCTGGCGCAGGTGGGGTCCTGGGGTCCCTGGCCCGGCCCGGCCTTTCCCTGGGGGCCGCTTAACCCCGCTTCCTCCCCCAGGCCGGGTGCTGGGGAGGCCTCGTCTTGCGCGGTGCCGGTGCGCTCCTGAGGGCGCCCCTGGCCGCGGCCTCCCGCCCGCAGGCCCGCCACGGCAGCTGGAAGGGGGTCGTCCTGGGGAGAGCACCCTCTGCCCCGGGGGGAGCAGGGCTGCGGTACCGGGAGTGGCAGAAAGCGACCAGGATCCGAGTTTTGAGTGATAGTCACCTGAGTTCATGCGTTTTGCCGCTTGTAGTGGTATTGATCTGCTTAGTGTTTCATTTATTATGTGATTTTGCTCTTGCACCATTGGAAAGAGCCTGGCTTGGTCTTCTTTACACCCTCTTTTCAGATATTTGTATACACTGAAAAGGTGACACCACCCCCAGCCTTTTTTTCTCTAGGCTAAACTATCCCAGCTCTCAGCATTTCCTTAAATGAGACATAAAAGACAACTGCTCCTTCCTGTCTTCCTGGCCTCTCTTTTCTTGAGAGTCAACATCTCTCCATTGTAACACTCCAGTCATGGAGTAGGTAATAACTTGAACAGAAGTGGGACAGCCTGTTTTTGTGGTGCCAGGATGTTACTTACTTGGTTACATCTTACTGTAGTGTTAGCCAAGAATTAGGAGGCTCCCACACACAAAAGCTTTGGTAGAGTTGCTGTGGCTTGGAGACCTGTGCTAATCCTGATGCATTTTATTAAAAATCTGCCAATATGCCATGTTTGGTACTTGCGCAGTAAGGTGCTGATTCTTGTAACTTGTAGGTAAAGTGAATGATAAAATAGTAAATGCACATCACATTAGATACACTTTAGATGATATGACTTGAAGTTTAAGGAGTGGCAGATAACTGTAGGAAAATAAAAGTAAGAGGAGGACAAGGTATGGAAAAAGTATGAGGTTGTGATGATGGGCCTTTAAGAGAAGAAAGGCCAGCATAAGCAGCAACCAAATCTTACTGGGCAAAGATATTTTCAGAAAAAAAGTAATGGGAAAATGGCCTGAAGAGCTTGAGAATGACATGGTAGTGATGTCTTTTCTCAAGGCAAAGTAGGAAGACAGAGGATTTCAGGTAATATATTGTGAGTGTGTGTCCCTTGCACAGTCGTGGAACCATTTCTAGGCAATAGAAGTTCCCTTCAGTGACTTGACAAGTGTGGGGTGACCCTGCTGCACATGTGCTTCCCCCTTTTTGACAAGCAGTTGGAGGGAAATTTCTTTAACTTAGTAATACTGAATCATGCTATCCTGCGAAAGTTTGTTGTTGTTAAGATGTCTTTTGCTCTATTTGAACTGCGTATGATACTATTGAGTGCCTTTTTGCTCAGTTCAACCTCTTGGATGTTCAGAAAATGCTCTTAACTGGAAGTGAAGCTTATGTAGGACACCATTATCCTACTTTACTGTTTCTTCTCGGTTGGTGCCACTTGTACAGCAAACTCTGTGGGGCTGTACCTCTCTCTTGGAATCATAGAACAGCCCTGTTTGATAGGACCTTGAAAGACTACCTGGTCCAACCTTTGTGAGAAGGGGAGCCTAGATGAGATTATCTAGTGCTCTGTTCAGTCATGTCCTGAAAATCTCCAATGATGGGGATTCCACCCATTGTCCTCTCCATGTGGCTCCCTCGTTGTGAAGAGACAGACTCTGTCCTCTCTGTAGGTGCCCTTTAAGCATTGGAATACTGTGATGAGGTATTGTAATGTACAGTAATGATCACATGGTTTTCGTTGCGGTTGCCTCTGGAATTGCTGTGTTCATCATCGTATATATGTCCTTGAACTATTTCTTTTCCTTGCAGTAAGAACTAAAAGTTGAGGTAAGGAGAGGACATGTTGAAGGCTGGTAGTTTCTCCCCCACTGCCCTTTCTGTTCCAGAGTTTTAGAGTATGTTAGCAAAAGTGTATAATAAGCATTTTATCTTATTCAAGTCGATGTGGGACAAAGGATGCTGTAGAGTTTCCTTTTTCCCTATTTTGGCTGATAGAGAAATTTAGGAATGAAGCTTTTTTAAAAAAAACCTTATTGAATGTTTCCTCTTCCCATTTATGGACTGAATAACCTAACATTAAGCTATGTAAAATGGCAAAATTTTCAAGACTTCTCATGTAGCTACTGTTATTTCTGTGAGAAGTCAATTTAGCCTTTTGTAACATGGAAGCATGAGGATGTCGTAGTTGCCATGTAAGTACTTTGCTGTCAGTTTTTCAGAAATGGAACTGACTTGCTGCCACCTTTTTGCTGACAGAATAACATTTCTGTCTTCCTTGAAGTTGAGAGACACTGTAACTTGCAAAGCCAGGAGATGAATATAGATATACAGGATATAGATATATATGTAATATGTACTAGTACTTCAGACACTTACTGACGTAGCATTTGATAAAGTGGTTAAATATTTTATATTTAGCTTAAGTAATTGATGTTGTCCCCTTTAAGTATCACACATCTAGCAATAGTCAGCACTTAGCTAAGTTAGAACTCTATTTTTGATTTTTATGGTTTTAGCTTTTCTTAATAAACTCTCTTTTGAATGAAGTTAAAAGCAGGTTTTGTCATGAGCAGGGTTGGAAATCTTTCTTTTCATTTGTCTGCTTAGAAAAAGAACAAAGCAGAAAACAGACAAATGAAAAAACCTAACACCCCCTTGAGGGTACTGTGCCTGAAGCTTTATGCAGGAAAAAAGTTACAAATGGCAAATTAGTTGGTAGGATTCTTTTGCTTCCCTGCTTCTTACTGGGGAAGGAAAACTGGTCCTCATTTGAAGAACACGAAGTATTTGTGAAGTTTATGAACTCCTAAAGATGTTAATCTGTTCATTAAAATATGTATGTATTGATAATATCGGTGAGAATAGGTTAATGTATTTAGTGTATTGACTTTCTCTGCTTTACTTAGATTCCTTTGGTTATGGTCAGGCTGTCTGCTGCTATAGTGGGGGAACAGGATTGAGGGGAGACTTCAGCAAGGCTTTATCTCAGTGCATTTGGACCTTCTTGCTTGGGAAGGCAAAAAAGAGATGCACAGGGTCTTTTCACATGTGGCTAGTGTAGTCAAGACAATTATTTGGTGGTTGCAATCTTGGAAGCTCCCGCATTTTGCTGTGGGAAGGACACTTGGGAAGCTGGGTAGGTCTTTGCTTCTGATAATCTGAGAAGTTTACAGAAATGACTGTACTTTGGCAGTTCTGTTTCTGGAAAGGTGAGAGGAGATGTTCAACTAACTTGCCTTTAAGGAGCTTTTAGTTATGAAATATTGCAAATTATTAGTCTGTCTTCTGTTCTATAGAATTTGTAGTTAGGACTACGATGAGAGGGAGATCTTTAACTCTGATCACAGATACCATCTTTTTCTTGATATTTAGGACAGGGAGGAGTTTGAGATACTTCACTGTCTCTTCAGAAATAATTCTCCCCCTGATCACTGAGCTTACTAGAAGAATCAGGGATTAGCTCACTCTTGTATGTTTCATATCCACAAAAATCAGGAGGTTAAATATACAGTAGATTTTGAAGCAGCTGTAGAAGTAGAATGGATATCATTAGTACCTTTTACTTTTAAAGCAAGCTGAACGGAAGAAGTTGCTTCTTGTTGATTTTTTACAATTTGTTTACTGTTTCGTGTTTTTTGCTGGTTATGAACTTCTTTTTCTTTTGAAGAACCAAAATACAACCCAACTCATTGAGATCTCTCTTCTAAATTTGGGAAAAATTTGTTGTTCTTTTATTTGTGTAGTCTGTCCTCTCAACTGCCTTGGTAAAACCCAGCAGCTGGTAATGTTTATGGTAATGATCAGTAATCAAATAATTAAGTGTTGACATGCAAATTGTTATTAAGCTCCAGAAATAGCATCTTGTTTTGATGACTGCGATAGTTCATGACACTACTGTTTCACTTTGCAAGTTGAGAAAGAGAAAATAATCTGATGAGTACACATCTGCAGAGATGTGTACTTTTCCTAGATATAAACACATTTTTTGGGGTAAAAATCAGCAATAATTCAATCTTGAATTATTCCTGCATCTATGCTATGACATGGTATTTCTGTACCTCAGGGTTGCTCTTCTGTTGCTTGGGTTTATAATGGATTTTCAGAGTCTTTCACTCTTTGGTCTCTGAGGTTGATGTGATTTGACCATTGCTTATGTAGAAATCCTGTCTTTTAATTGCTAAGGATTACTGATAGATTGCAAGTTTCTCTTGATAGCAATACGTATTGATTTAAAATAAAAGTTGATGGCAGGTAAGTAGACCTCATTCATCAGTGTTCCAAACAAATAAGATATTTTCTTGAAACAATGTAAATAAAATGATACCTTGAAACAGGTTCAGTGCACAAACAAAAATTTATGTATTTATTTTTACTTATTTAGGTTTCTGAAAAAAAAAAAAATTTGAGATGCACAAGCCGTTATTTTTGGAAACATCTTGTTTGAGGCTTTTGACTTAGCTCTCTAACTTTATTTTTGTTTTACATTTTCTGTTCTATTTTCATTGAAAAGAGAACCTAAAATTTAACCCCCCCCATGTGTAACAATATCACTGAGTTCACTGTATTTCAGCTCTAAACAAGCTGTGAAATCAGCAGGTTTTTCCAGTGAAGTATGATCAGATATTTCCTCATAAAAACCTAACTGTTGGGTTGTTGCAGTTATTAGTATTTGCTGAGGTGATGGAATGCTTTGGCAGTATTTTTTACACTTCAGTTTTCAGTGGAAAATTACAGAAATTTCTCCTTAGACAGAAATTAATAGCAAAATATATCACTGCTAGGGGTTATAGAGCTGTTATTTGTTGGAAGTTGCTTCTGTGCTGTAACACAAAGCACCTCCTTTTTGTTCTTTCCCTTTTAAATCCGTTATCAAGTGTAACATCCTTCACTCTCTCTGCTGGAGGAAATAAGCATGTCAGTATTTTTATACTCACTCAAATCTTTGATTGATATTAGGAGAGTAACAGTACTGAGAAATTAATACTGCCTTTTCACAAAAGGTTTTCAGACTTTTGACAAAGCCCCTCTGCGTGCATTTTTGCAAGCAACATCCTTGATTTTAACAGGTCATTCTAGAAGGTGAGGGATGAAGACAGATGTCTTCATTGTTATATTCTGCAAGTCCTTGCTCTAGAGCTCGGTCTGTCACAGGAGTGGAGAGGTCCTACATTAACATGAAGTATCTGCCTGGAGTTTCCTAGCAGCAGTTGCTACTGTTGTGCATCTGTTTGTTGTTGTGTCTGCAGCTGGACCAGCAGAAACAGTCACTGCCTCCCAGATGTTCCTGAGAGAAGGTTGACTTCTACAGTGTGCTCCTTAAATCACATGTCTGACTGTTCTGTAATGATTATTGATCACAAGAAGCTTAGATGATTGAAGTGATGGTTGTTTCAGTGACCTGTCTCCTGTGTCTTTTAGTAGGTGAAAATGAAAGACAGCAGTGACATTTCCAGCTGGCACGGCCGTGTCTGGAGGATGTGGAGGCACAGGCAGCACTCTTGACTCAGTTGTGATTTGGCAAGTTGGGGGTGGAAGCTAAGCCTTTTCCTGTGCTTCCACTGCTGTCCTTCTTTAGGAAAGCTTTGTGGATGTAACAGAAATCAGAATATTGAGGGTAGAAAAATAGTCTGAGCACTCATGAAAATAAGTGTGTTATTCAGATAGAGAATTGGTGTAAGAGCATCAGAACTGCAAGGAAAGGTATGTTCAGGCTCCCTGAAGGTAGGCACTCGTGTAACCAGGACTCTCCGGCCCTGAGCTTTGGGGTGTTGGAAGCTGGGAGCATAACACAGGCCACAGCAGCCTTTCTGATAGCTGAGTGTTGGAACTGATAAATGAGTGGAATGGATTGTATGATAGGATGGGAGGGGGGCCTGAAATTAGAAATAAAAGCTCATTGTTTAGACTGTGAGTGCCTTATGTTGCTGTCTGAAGGACTGTGTAGGTGTTAGATCTTTAGAACTACTGTAACAGAAAGCTGTTGCTGAAAGGAGTTTTTTCCACACTTCTTCCTTGTATGGCCTTCCTCCCCAAAGTACACATTTTTCTCCTTGTTCAGGGTGGTCCTTGAAGTGGCTTCCCCTGAGGCCAGAGTGCAGAGACAGGCCTGTGCAGGGAACGTGGTGGGAACACGCGAGTAGGAGTGTGGAGAGGAGAGGTATGGGAATGGGGTCCTGCCCTTCAGTGGCATAGCCACTAAAGCAGCTTAGCTGTTGCTCTCTGTGTTGGATGTTTTTGTCACGCTGTATTGATCTAGTGTTGTGTTTTAGAATTTCTTCTAATTGCTTGTTGGAGAAAAAGAGAATTTTTCTTCTTTTGGATGGAGAAGTTGGCTATTAAATAGTGGTGATTATCATCTGAAGAACTAGAGGTTGACCACAGTTAAAGATGGGAAATTGCATGGTCTCTGTAGAGGTGTGGAAATTTTTCTCTGGCCTTGGTGAGAGCTGAAATGGTAAATAGAGTAGGAGTCAGGAAAGCGTGTTGGTCAGAGTTTCTGTGGACTGGGGAGGGAGTGTTTTAGCCTCCCTCCCCAGGTGATATCCCTCCATCCTTTCTGGACATCTTTGGGGGACTGTCATGTAACAACCTCCATTTATTGTGTGACCTAGACCTTGGCCATTGGCAGTGTCTTTGGTCTTTTCTGCTTCTTCCTGGGGTGGCACCGTGTAATTCTTACAGCTTTTGGTGTTTGTGTCTGCAGTGTATTACAGGCTGTTTGGAGCAAATTTGTTCTTCGTTTAGCAGATACTGTTGTCAGCAACTATGTGGGCTGGCCTTAATGACCTGCCTAATGAAAACCAGAAAGCACTTTCTCTGAACTTGATTTCCTTCCTCATTCAGATGGGGCTGTGAAATCCAAGGCCCTTTGGCCTGCTTGTGATAAAGACGACAAAGTTTGGCTCTGTTCACCTTGGGAAATATTGCTAACATAGTGCTGTAGAGTAATTATTGTTTTTATAGCACCTTACCAACAGACCTTTCAGAGTGCTTTGCCAGCATTATACTTCACCTCCTGCATGCTGCAAAGGAGACTATAAACAACTTTGTCAGGGTGTCGCAGAAGTACGTAATGTGACACGATGCGTGCCCTTCGTGACAGGTTGTTGCTTGTGACGGTCCTCTGTGTTCCTGTGTAGCATGCTCAGTCACTCGCATAATTAATACATTACTTTGAAATAGAGGTATTTCAGAAATGTAGCATCCTATATTTTTGGAGAAAAAAGATGTAAAAATATTGCAGTAGTGACCTAAGATAATAACATCATGTTAAGTACTCCTGTGTAAAGGGGAAAGGATAAATTGTTGGATATTTTTGTGGTATCATAAAGTATTAACAAACGTTAATGAGTTAAGTACTTGAACTCCTGTGAGTTGGCAGATGTGAAACTATTAGAGTCGGCCTTCGTTGCATAGAATGGTAAGTCTGACAGGGGACTTAATTATAAAATGTAGAAAAGGAAGAAAAGCTAGTCAGATGCTAACAAGTCCTGAATTATTATAAAAGACAAGTAGAATAGAAGGGTAAGTTTCGAAGCTAATAAAGTAGTGTAGACAGATTTTCCTGCTCCCCCCACTTGAAATAAGTGGGGGTGTGTGTGTGGGGAAACCATTCAGCAACAATAAAAATGAATATTGTAACTTGATGGTAGAGGGAGCTAGATAGTTTTTAGAGCTAGAAAGGATCAGAGTGTATTGCTGCTAACCTAGTCTTGTGTTAAAAAGATAATTTAGCTGAAAATACAACTGCTTTCATCTTTTAAAACCTCTAGGCAGCTTTCTCTTTTTTTTTTTTTATTTTACATATGGATGTTGTTATGAATCTTCTATATTTCATATCTTTGTCTAAGAAGAAGCAGGCTTTCACCTGATGCTTTTGTGTCTGTCTTTCTCTTTTTAACAGTCTGGTGGCATTGCCACTACAGATTCATCTTGCCTATCCTGTTTCATTTAGTATTCAGGAGACAACAGTCTGCAGTTTGATGATTCCTAGTCATTCTGTGTTCTGCATATGTATTTGTATACTTCAGCCAAAATTATGATCCACCTCTTTTATTAGGATCATGTACCTCAATTACCTAAGTACTTGCATGTATTTTTTTCCTGTTTATTCTTAGATCTAATAAAAAGTATAAAAGTTCCTTTTGTACCTTATTTATAATGTTAACTTCATTTTATGCAATGTGTATTTTTAACTTTGGTAACATGGAGGAAATAGTAATTTTATTTAAAATATACCAGTTATATAGAGAAGGGTAAGAAGCTAAATCTTCCTAGACAGGCAAAGAGCATAATAAATAAAGACATTTTGACAAGCTGATCTTGATTGGCCTTTATTTGAGGTGTTTATAAATTTATATGCACAAGAGCTTCTAGAAGGGTGGAAGGGAACTGTTGACTCCAGCTGCAGGTCTTTCTAAAGCAAAAGTGAAATGGAGTATGCATAAAGCCTGTCCTTTTCCCAGTCTAAATCTTGTCAACAGGTTTCATGTTTACTTGTGGAGCAAACAAGTTTGGAGTCTGTTTTTGTTGTGTTTTTCCCATGTAGAACTATATTCAAGTTCCCTTTATCTCCACTGTTTCATCTCTGTCCAGTTTTAAGCTTAAGTTTTGTGTGTATGTGGCTTGTAGACACTTTGTGAGTTGCATAGCTGAGGTTATTACCTTTTGCTTGCCCATAAATGTGGCATGCTTAGTTACTTTATTTTACTGAGTTTAATATATTTTTAAGATAGAAGGGCCATTGTATGGACTAAACCAGAAAATATCAGTCAGTGATGAACTTTCAAGAGTGTTGTGCCAGATGGATAAATGTTGTAGAGTGGGCAGCCTAAGAGCTCTCTGGATCATGGAGAGATTTTTTTGGTTTTGCAAAGTCCCTTCTTTTAAAATTAAGAAGTCTGTGTGACTGCCTTGCTTCGCTTGCATTCAAGCTCATTAGAAAGTTTATCACCTGGAGATTCCAAGAAAGAAGACAATGGAGCTTTAAAAGGGTACTTTGTTTGGGCACAGATGTGTAGGGGGTTTTGTTGTTGTTTTTTGTTTGTTTTGTTCTTTTTTCCACTTTCAATATTGCTAACAGTGTTCAAAAATACAACAGTACTCCTACCTTATGAGTTAACTTTTTTTAAAGCTTTAAATCTTATTTTTTTAGCCTGTGTTTCTGTTTATTGAACCTTTATGGTGTACTGGTCATACTGGTTATCCTCCTGCACGCCTTATTTTCAATCGGTACAGAAGCTGCGGATTTCTTTCTTCACTGTATCAAGAAAGAGAAACTGGCCCATGGTAGGGAGCCTACTGTCCTGTGCAGTGCACAGGCTTGTATCTAGAGTTTGTTACAGAGAACTAATGGCTGACCAGAGGAGAGACTGCAACTGGTTGTCTACTCTCCTGAGATTATTTCAAATATTGGTCTTTTTTAACCTTGTATGTGATCTCTTGGCTTATGTTTGAAAACACTTTCTAAAAAAACTTCGGTGTTTGAGGATGAAAACCAAACTCTACGTTTAGTTTTTGCTCCACCTTTAGTTATTTGAAATAAAAATCCCACAAACAAACAAAAAACCAGAAGGAAGCTCAAATTTGCAAGACTTATTTCACACAAAATTAGGGTTGTAATAACATAAAGTAACTTTTCTCCTTTTTAATCAGGTGTGGTGATATATCGTACTTTGGGATAAAGAATTTTCTAATGGCAAGTTATTTTTAAGTAAACTTGTTTGTGAAAGTCATGTTTCTGCTGAAAGTAATAGAGGAACATTCAGAGGCTGAAAAGGTCGTTATTTTGTTGATGTGGTTCATAGAAATCCTTTTCAGGAACTGAAGCTGTCTGCAGTGATTACTGCTTTTTCAGAAGTAGTAGTAAAATAATTTCTACTTTTATCTCCATAACCAGAAAGAGAAGAACATTCTGCAGTCCAAAATGCTAACCCTTATGTGCTTGTATACTCCTTGAGAGTGTGGACGTCTGCAGTTCCAGGTTTTGCACCTGGCTGAGATATTTCCAAAGCTGAATGTGCACAGAGATAAATTTGCTAATTTCTCAGATTAATAGATAGTGAGCTGCACTTTGCAGTGGAGTAATTGCCCAGAGAGTGCTTTGAAATAGAAAATCAGAAGTCTGCTAATATCATATCATATGCAGTTCATGAAAGTTGTAAGAACAGGAGAATTCTTAGAATGAAGAACAGAGGTTGAATATCTTTGTGTCACTCTTATTTAGGATGATAGGATGAAATCAGTGCTAGAGGAGCTGCAAAGCTGTCGCTTGAGGAAGGAGGGTATCTAATATGTTTTAGCTGAATTTCCCCTTTAACATGTAATCCAAAATTATTTTTATTGCAGTCCTCTAAAAGGCAAAGTTCTCAAACACAGTTCTCAACATTGTGTGTGGTTGTGTCAGTGTGGCTTACAAAGGTATGTCTGTAAGTAAATGCTACTGAACTCCATCTGGTTATTTTTATTTTTCTTCTCTGTTTGTCTTAGGCCAAAATTAATTATGAAAAGGAGCAGAGGCACAAGCTGCTAAAGCATCTACGAGGTGAAGATACGTGGATGCTTGCTGATGTGAACGAACGTGTGGAGCAACTGGAAAAGGTGACGGAACTGTAAATCGTTGACTTGTGTTGTTATCTTTGCAGCGTGTTCCTATGAACAGAAGGCTTTGAGGGCTTTAAGATGATCTTTAAAAACCTCTCAGTTTCTGAATTGTTTATGCTTCAATATTAGCTTTATTTAGTGGAAATAATCTTTTACTCACAAAGAGGAAAAACAGCTGTCATTCAATTACAGCTTTAATTTCTACCAAATGCAAAAGAGCAAGTGCTGCCAGGCAAGAATAGTCTCATGGGAAGAAACCTAGAAGAATCCAAGGCTTCGTAGCCGTCCCGCTTGTGGTCATTTACAGGAGAATCCTTAATGGGATCTCTGAATATCGCATCCTCTAGTATTAGTGTTGAAATTTGTGCACATATTTCAACAAAGGACAGATATGTATTGGTGATGTAGTGATCCCCAAGGAAGTATATTTGACCAAAATAAAGGTAGTGTAGAAGATATTCTAGGTATAGTTATAGTGCCTTAGTTCCAGTGAAGAAATATATTAAGAGGGGGAAGAAAAGTCGATGTCAGGCATGCCCTCCCCACCTCACCCCAATAGAAGAGAGAGAGGGTAGTAGAAGTAAAATGTACTGTGTGTATTTTATGTTTTTCAGTGTGGTTTGGTAAGTAGGTTGTGATTGTTTTTCTTGTATGTGGGTGATTTTTTTTGCTGGATCTCATTTACAAACATTTACTTGTAGGAACATTCTGTGCATAAAAAAAAGAAAAAGGATAAACATTCAAAAAAAGCTAAGAAAGAAAAGAAGAAAAATAGGAAAGAAAAATCTGAAAAGAAGGATGACTTACTTGATAGTTCTTCGGTAAGTAAGAAACTTTGAAATTCTTCAAATGACGTTTTTTAAAACCCGCACCATTTTAGTCTCTGTGAGTACACATTGTTCATAAAATTAAGGCTTATTCTTAGTATTTTCTGTTGGGAAAAACCGTGGCAAAGTTTGCCTTTTTAATATACCTGAGTGTTTAATCAATTTAAAAGGTGCTGTTATGTGAGTGCTTGTGAATTTTATAATACTGAATTCACCCATTAGCAACTAAGGGATTTATAGTTTTTCAGCAGAAAGAAAATGAAAGAAATCCTTGTTCTAGGATAGAGTGGAAAAATTCATAGGTTCCCTGTCGTCAGTGGTGTATGGTAGAATGATGCGTCTAAAATTGGAAATACTTGACTTTGATTTTAAGCGTGAATTACTACTGGCTTTCTCCATGGATGTTCAACCATGGAAACTCCCAACAACACGGGAGTTGCACGTGCCTCTGAAGGAAGGCTCAAACTTGTGAATCTGTAGACGGATGCCTTCACGTTGAGGGGCACTCCGGCAAAACAGTACAGAGACTGCATTAGAAATCTGGGTGCTGCTTTCTCGCCACATTGTATAAAACATCCTCCCAGCATTTGGGTGTAAGTCAGGTAGCACTGTGATTTTTTTTTTTTTTTTTTTTTTTTCTTCTTTTCTCAGAGAGTCTCTCTTGTTGAGTGAAGGAATATGCAGTATGATGAGATTTATTTTCCAGGGGCTGATATCAGAGGTGAACTATGGTTTTCAGTTTGGAAAGTAACCTAAGGCACAAATGTCCCACATTTCCCACGGGAGTCATCAAAACCCCTCAGATCACATCAGTGAGTTCCAGGATACAGCGCTGTCCTGGCTGATACCTTTGATCCAAAGTCTGTTATTCCCATGACAAGTTCATGTAAAGAGCAAAAAAACCACTGTTCAATGGAGTCCTGTTTGCTTCAAGTATAAAATCTCAGTACACTGTTTGCAAGTGCAAGTGTAGGAAGTTGGATATGAAAATAGGAGGAGATAGTGTGTACAGTGCTTTACATTTTAGTGTGTTACTGGTTTTACTTTTCTAATGTAATGTAGTAAATAGTAATGAATTTAGATTTTTTATTTTATTTTTGTAATACCGTAAAAACAATTGGGTTTGGTTTTATTCTGACAGTTTTAACTTTAGTAGCATTATGCTAATAAACTGCCAGTGTGAACTAGTGATACGTACTGTGATGTGATCATGAAGTATGGTGGAATGTTTTGATCATGAAAGAACAATCTCCTATGGGAATATCAATATTGTATTTTTATTATTGGTATTTTAAAATAATAAACAGTACTATATTAGTGATGCTATCAGCATCAATTTTGATTACCAATATGCTTGGTAAGTATTGTATTTTATCAACATATTATGTTAAGGTGTTGTTATTCTTTACATTGAACTCTTTAGGATTCTTCAGTTGAATGGGTTGAGTCAAATGTGTCACAGTCAGATAACACAGAAAAGGCTTGGAAGGTCAACAAGCAATCAGATGCTGTGAAAGAACCCTCCCTGCAGGTGAGCAGTCTGATAACTACTCCAGAAATAAATCCAGCATGACCAAATGTGAAATGTGCTTAGGTTTCTTGACAACTCTTTTGCAATGTGTTGAACAAAACCTATTTTACAGAAAAATGTCTTTGCTTAGCTAGGTACATGTTACATTTCATTCATTGGAAGACTTCTCTACCTAGTAGTTGCTTAGTACTTAACAAGGCACTATGCTTAAAGTTGTCTAGCACCAATTCCTTTCATCATGTTCTGAGACTCTAGCATCTTAGCTTGATTTTCTTGAAGAGGTCAACTTAAAGATTTTGACTAGACATAGTATTTTTTTCTGCATAATTTTGGTGGCTGTTCTACAGTTGAATGAGTTTTTGCTTCTGTGATGCTTAAACAGATATGAGGAGGAGAGGTGTAGAACTTTGCAGTAACAATACGTATGGAATCAATGCCTTTTTCGAATTTCCTAGGTGAATTCTGTGTTCAGTAAGCAGTGTCTGTTCTGAAAAATGGAGTCATTCTCAAATGAACTACTGTGATTTTAGTAACATAAATGTAGTCACATATCAGAACATCCCCAGTTGTGTGAAAATGGTGATTTTTAATTTAGGTCTAATTCCACTCCTGAAGAAGTCCCTGTTTCTCGTTCTGAATTTGTACATCTTGTTAAGAGAAATAAAAAAGATCTCTGAATCATATCTATCTTCTTGGAAAAGTATAAAGTAACAAAATATAAATCCTTATGTATGTCATGATAATTTATACTACAAAGCCATTTTTTCCCAAATATTTATTGTATGATGTGCATCCTTGGGCTTGTCTATTTTGGACGAAGAGTGTGCTTTTGAAAAGAATTTCCTGGTCCTCCCTACTTGTTTTATTTTGGTTCACATTATGAAGAAGTCTTGGAGCATGTAAATCCGTTTCCTGTTAGATTAAACTAAATTAGAATGTATGCTCTCAAAGTGCAGCTAAGGTGCTCCATGGGACCAGTCTCTGAAAAAAAAAAAAAGGTCCCATGCACATCCACTTCTGTTGGTCCACATTACTTGCTAATGTGGGGGCATAGATACTATTGAATTACTTGAAGATAGATTATTTTTCAGTTCCTTCTCTTTTCTGGAGGAGATCTGAGAAGTAGAATGTTGTGTTTCACCTCTGAAACTCTCTGATGCGTTGCCTCATGTAATTTTTAAATAACAGAAAAAGCGTGGCATATAGCATCTGTTCAGACTGACAACTCAGACTTGAACCCTACTGAAGATATGAAGACTCTTCTGCAAGGACATGTTTCAAAATAGGTGTAATCTTGTCATTTTGGTTGCTATACTATCCACAGAAGTGTTCCAAATTCCAAATACTTGTTTTTGCAGAGTAGTTTTTTATAATGTGTATGTCACCACTTTCTTCTGAGGCTTTAGGTTTTGTGTGTATAAAGGTAGTAGGTATATCTAGGCTTTTTATAAGCTGCTTTTCTTTAGAGAGTAGTCCTCATTTTTAAAATGTCCTTGGTCTGGCTTAGGTTTTGTAAATGCCCTGTTACTGTGGGTACAGTGCACAGAATTTAGGCGTGTAACTGTTTAATTTGAGGGTGCAGTTGGTGCCTAGATATTGGAGGTATGAACTCTTCTCAGTAAGTGATTGAAGATACTGTATATGCTAAAAGAGATGTAAGCTGTCATGAAGTCGGAATTACCAAGATGAAAAAGAATTGGTTTAGATGTACAGTGTTTGTTTAAGCAAATAATAATCAGTCCACATGGTTTGCATGCTTACTAGTGTCTTAAATATGTTGTGAAGTTGTATTTCAAGTTACAGAAAGACAGAAATTTATTTGTGTGAATATTAAAAGCTTGAAAGATTGGGGTTCTTAAAATCATATTTGCTTTTCATTGAAGTGTTTCATATGTGTTCATAAAACCTATACTTTTTGTTGTAAGTAATATTTGTCAATAGTTGCACTTGTTTGATTTGTACTTAAGCCATGTTTTTGTTGGAAGCATGAACACTGATTCTTTGTGTTTATTTTAAAGAGAGAAGAATGGATGAATTTAGATTTCATGTCATTGAAAACCACGTCAGTAGCAGCTGTCAAAGGTGAAAGACACAAAGAAAAAATACTGGAACGACAGAAAGCTCAAGAAATCGAGCAGGTAGGAGGAATTAATGTATCAACTTTTTTCTGCATCTTGCTAAATTTTGTGTGACGAATAAACAAAATTAATTGATTCAAATACCTAAGTCTTTGTGTAGTTATTTGTTTTGTTTGTGATAGGAAAGGCTCATACAGCAGGCTTCTCTTGTGGAGAAAAGCCTTTAAATTATCTTCTAGGTAAGGAGAAAGCCAGTTTTGTTAGGACTAAGTTCTGTAATATTTGAAGTGCTTATGGGATGTTTTATTTAATAACAGTGACAGTCTGGCCTTCTTCCCCACGGTGTGTGTGAAAGGACTGTCATTGTTTGCTGTGATAAAAGCTTTCCTAAGTTTCTGTGGTTTCTGTGTTAAAGTGTAGGGTGCTGAGGCTTTTTTTTTTTTTTTCCCCTGAAGAAAGAATTCAAAGCAGTTGCTGTGCCCTTCGTGCCACAGCTGTGCCTAAAAAATGGGTGGATCAGGATCCGTCTGGGGAAGGGGTTGCTGTCATTAAATTAGTTCTGTTTACATACAGTTGCTGACTACTTCATTTGTTCCATCAGCTCCTTAAATGCAATGTAGTCTGATCTGAAAACACAGTTGCTGATCCCTATCTAATATTTCCTTGTCCTCACAACTCACAGTAGGCCATTTGTTGCTGTTCGGTTTTCCAGTTAGTTCTGTTGTGGCTAGGAACCAGATTGACCTGGAGCGCTGCTCTTTTGTGTTATGCGGTGCTTGGTTATTGTCTTTTGAGAAGGGATCAGTCATTTTGGTTTTTCCCCACATAAATTTTTGCTGAACATTTTTTCTGAACTGTTGAAGGACTGTTTAATGTGAAGATCTCAAATCACCAGAATGTCAGCATGTATTACATGGTTAATGTTAATTTATATGTATACTTGATCTGAGAATAATACGATTTTTATAGACTCTGCCACCGAAACACTTTCTCTCCGTGCAGGTTTATACTTTTCTGTTTTCTACACCAGAATGTCTGTCCTTTCTTTGATGCCCAAACCAAACAGATGCTTACAGCGTGCTAGGGGTGGTGATGAGTTGACGATATAGCATAGACAAATTCAAAATTTTGTCAGTACCAGAAAGCCGAATCAGCTGTTTTCTCCAGTGGACTTCCTTGTCTGCTTCCAGAGAAGTCAGTTGACAGAATCACAATAAGTGGTCTAGTTTGAGGGTGAAGAGCAGTAACTTGAGGTAAAACTAAGCTGGAGCCCCAGTAACAGCAGTGCTTCAGACACAGTGCATATTAATGCTACACTGGAAATGAAGTCAAACAGTAAAACTGCTTCTGTGTAATAAGGGTGCCAACTAAGCACATGTTTGAGAGCTTTTACGCAGGATGGAGAGTTATGTTTATTTCTACCTGTCTTTAGATAGCACAAGTTATGAGTAAGCTATTCTATTCTCACGCAAGTCTCACAAAATTTATCAAATATTCTATAAAATACAAACCATGTGCTACGCACACATTAAAATTATTTCTGTTTTAGGCCATGCTGTCTGAGAGAGAACTCAATCCCTATTGGAAAGACGGTGGTACAGGTTTGCCACCAGAAAACGATGAAGCAGCTTCAGTTAAGAAAGGTAAACAGCAACTTTTAGTAATAATCTTAAATTTCTGTCTCCAGCCTCTGATCTCTGTGTTGCTAACAAGTTACTACTGACGTTGATGTAAAGAGATTATGAATATTAACATGTAATAAAGTAAAAATTGGATGAAAATTCAGTAGTGAATATTGGGTTAATATTATAGTATGTCGTTTTGCAGAATTTCTCTTCACGGGTTTTTAATCTCGAGTGGTTTGACCTTCAATATCTTTTACAGAAATTCTCCATTTTGAACTAATTAGAGGAAAGCATGATTTAACCAAGACAAGATAAATTGTTGTCATCTCATTTGGTTCCTTTCATTCCATTACACAAATTATAGTTTTAAAATATTCAACCACAGAAGTCTGAGTCACATTAAAATGAAGTACATTAGAGATGCAGTTTGTGAAAAATATTATTTCTATAACCTTTTCACTTCTTTTCTTACCCTAGGGTTATCCTGCCTATTTCCTGCAAGAGCAGTTAGAAAAACGTTTTTCATAATGTCGTGAAACGTTTATTATGTGATAAGAAGGGTCCTTGTATTCTGTCAGCAGGGAACAGTAGGGTCCCTGGCTTATCTCTTTGGGAGACTTTCCCTGTAGACAATCTGTCCTGCAAACCATTAGCCTCATGCCCACTTTCAGGAGTCACAGAGATCAGCAAGCTGTAGGAGGTGACAGGCATCAGTGAGTATGTGTCCTGAGTGTTAAGACCTCTGCAAGCTTCTCAAATGGAAAGCAATGGGTTACTCATAAATTTACTTGTTTGTATGTAAGGACTATGCCAAAGAATGGACACAGAAAGCGGAAACAATAAGAAAGTTATTTAATTTCATAAAAACCCCCACAACTTCTCATATGCTACTCCTGTCTTGGAAACTGCTTGTCGTGTTCTGTGGTAAAATGGAGAAGCTTAACTTAAATCAGTGGTATTACTGAGGTATATCCATCAATAAGTTATGAAAACATGTAATTGTATTACTATATTCATTGTTTTTTTTTATTTTACACATCTTCAATTTTTACATTAAGTTCAGGTGAAGATTTAATGTCACATACAGAGTGGTGTTAAATAGGAATAACTACTGAGATATAAAACTATGACCTCTCGTTGTTTTCTACTTTAGTTACAGTGGTAGAAGATGCTGGATTAAGTTGGTTACGAAAATCATACCAAAGGATGAAGGAGCAGGCTGAGAGAGAGAAACGAAATTTTGAGGAAATTGTAGCTGAGAGATATGGGGTAAGGATCTTCAATTACATTTTTTTTTTTGTACTAATAGATGCTTGGAAAAGGTTACTTTCATGTGAAGGCACAAATACTTAATGTGTAGTGTAAGACGTAAGGAAAGAAGAAGCAGGAAAAAACCAGCCTCTGAAGCTTCTCTCAAGTGACGAAGAGTTTAAAGCTACCCAGCCTTCTATATATTTTTGTTAAGTATTTTCTAATATATGGGATCCTGTAGTAAATTTAAAATACTTATCTCCTACCCAGTTACAAAATACCTGAGTGCTTCAAAAATTATGATCTGTACTAGAAAATATATTTTGTTCTCCTGCATGTAGCAGATAATAATGCACGTTGAGGATAATAATAATGCCAAGACAATTTGGAGAGCTGTGTCAAATCTTACCGAGTATGAATCTTCTGGCCACTTGTGCTTAGTCCAGATATGTTGTGAAAGCTGCTTGCTTCTGAAGGGTTTAAAAGTCTTCAAAATTTATTTTTAATAAAACAAAGTCTTCAAAATTTATTTTTAATAAAACAGTCTGCCATAACAATATTAACTCTTTAAAGCCTGTCGTCCCCCCCCTACATATTATATTATTGTTTTTAAAAGCATTGGTCAAAGATGTGGGATGTTAAATCTTGGCCATAGTGTTACTTTTGAGATTTCTGTGGATTTTTTGATTAGGTTTGTTTGTTTCTGGAAGTCTTAGATACGACAGTATGACTTCATACTATTGTCTTTGAACTGAATTGTAGTCACTCCTGAGTGATGAAACCAGCAACATCAGTGCTGGCAGAAATTATTCGATGCCAGTGATTGTAAAGAATATTATTTTTAATGATCTTTCTCAAGAAACTAGAATGAAAACAGCATGAACCACTCTGGCTGCAGGATAGTGATTGAAAGATATCCCTGCCTGATTTGCTTCAGTATATAATGTTTTGAGGAAAAAAAAAAAAGTAATTGATGGCTTTTAATTCAACTGGAAAGAGAGAAGAGGAACAGTCTACATTTTGCATAATTGCCTAATGGATAGAGTATTTGTCCAGAAAGCCAGAGACAGAGGGTTCAAGATAAAGATTTTGAACCCACTCTTCTGTATTTTTAGAAGTTTAACTAGATTGTAAAATGGTTTAGTGGAAATGTGCGTTGGTTCTACATAAGCTGCGCATCTGGTGAGCATAAATGCAAAGTTCATGAGTGAGACAGAGGAAGCCTTTCTCCCTAGCTCAAGCCCCTAATCTCCCAGTTGCCAAAACATAGTTCTGAGGCTCTGGTCCCTGTTCCCAGGAGTGCTTTGGCACTTTAGAGCCATGGGATGGAAGTTAGAAATAGTCCAAGAAAAGGCATGAGAAAGCCTTCCCAAGAGAGTATCTTAGACACCAGGCTATAAGTTCCCTTTTTCATAATGGTCTTCCTTTCCATTCCGTGGCTCATGCCTTGCCCTTAGCGTGGTGAGTCATTTTCACAGAATGATGCCTTTCTTGTAATACTTGGTAGGGAGCTTCACAATACTCCCTGATCTTAAAAGCAGTATGACTTTTTTTATTTTTTCTTATAGTCAATGGAGGTATTTCAGTCACGATTAGAAGAAGCTGAAAAAGTTGCATCCAGAAAGGAAAATGATTATAGAAGTGGAAGATGGAAGAAAAATGACTATTCAGAAAGTGAGAAAGAGAAGAAAGAACGGGATGTGAAAAAGGAGACACGAGATGAACATGATAGAAACAGAAGCATGTTTGGGGGCTATACTAGGGAGAAGTACAGCAAAGGATGGGCGCAAGAAGACAAAGGTTACAAACCAGATATGTCAAGAGAAGACCAAGAATGTGGACACAGTAGCACGGATTCAGTATTGAGAGGCTACCACTCCAAAGCAGAAAAACACTCCGATGAAAAACGAACTCAGGAAAAGAGTTCATCTCTAAGCAACATGAAACACAAATTTATGAAACCCTCTGAAGATGATGTATCATCTTATAGTTCATCTAGAGACTACAATTCACGACAGTCCTCTTCCAAACTGTCAGATCATAGCTCTCTGAGCAGCCGTTTCCAAAAACCTAGTGAGGATACTGCACTGTGGACCAAAACACACACGAAAGATAACAATGAGAAATCAACATCTGATCAAAAATTATCAGGTACAAGGGAACAAATTGATGACAATAGTTGGGAAAGAACTCCAAATGATGAAAAGGAGAGGTCACAACAGGAGTACCCAAGTGATATCCCTGAGAAGAAACAAATGTTATTTGACAATAAAACATCGTGTTCTAGGTATTGTACAAACATATTTACTTGTCTTTTATTTGCTGTATTTTTCATGGCAAAGTATACCAGAAACTGTGTCTTCTTTGTGACAGTATTAGATCTGATCATATCAGATCTCTTTAGTTAGGAGGAGGCTAGCCTCCCAGCTCAGGGCAGCTACAACAGACCACTGTAGAAGTAATGAACACCCCTACTTGTCCTGTCTCCTCACCATGTTTGAGAATTGTTAATGATAGATTATTTTCTCCTTCTTTCTAATGTTAGTTCACACTGCAGTAAAATTGGCCTCGTAGGCAAAAAACCTGCAAACAATATCTTAACTGTTACTGAATTTCAGGACAAGCTTGAAATGTTAGAAAATGCTGACTAAAAACTGAAATAATTAATGCAGCAGGGGTAGGTTTGCCACCTGTGTGATGAACTCATATGCTGAAGTAGTAGCATATGAAAAATAGTAGAAGGTATTGATTAGAAAAGTGCATTTTTTTTGTGGAAAAGAGGGAAGATCAGAGGAGCAGGAAGGGAAATGCAAACTAGTATGTGGTAGGAATTTCAGTTTGCCTGACTTGCTTTAGTGAAAGACAACAGAGAGTAGTAAGGAGAGGTGGTCAGAAAAGTAAGTTGTAGTCAACTGAGCTTTTGCTCTACTCGAGGCTACCTGTTGTCCAATATTACCAGTTTGCTGGTTCTTCCAGTGGTATGAGTAGTGTGGTTATTACTGTGAATGTTGTCCTTTAGATCTTCCTCATAATAATAAGTAGGCAGATGCAGAAGTATTTTAGAGTCAGGATGGTGTTAATTACTTGGGAAAGCTGGACAAGTAAATATTCTTGGTTGGAGTATGTAAGAAGGATGATATTGATTTGGTTGGAAACAGCATTTGATGAAATATCAAGTGTAATTCCTTTTTTTTATATGCCTGTCAGTTATTTGCAGAAAAACTTTTTATAGTGGGATTATGAATTTGCTTTTAATTGTTGGATTCTAATAACAAGACAATACCTTAAAAGTATTTCTTTTATTTATAACTGCCCCTGTGTGTAGTACTTGCAGATACCTCACTGTGGATTTGCAAAGAAAAATAGTACATTAAATGAGTACTGCATGACTAACCAGAAACAGGCAGCTTAGTCTACACAATTCTTTATATTGTATAGGTTGCGTATTTTTTCCAGATTTTACTTGCTATATTTTCTACTCTGATAGGAGCCAATGAAATTTACGTTTTCTTTGATAGCAGGAAGATAAATTGTTTGTATGATGTTCACTTAATCTTATTTATTTATTTATCTTTTTAAAAAAAGCCTGAGTTTGAATATACATCATGGCAGGAATTGTTTCTGATTCTGGCACAAATAGTTTGTAGGCACTATGTGAAGTCCCACTCATGTGTTTGTCATGTCTTGTTTTATTGTTTATTTTACTATTTGCCTATGTGTTAGTTTGCTGGAAAATGAGAACTATATCTTTATAGTTATTTTAGATACTCTGAAAAAAAGATCTTGTAGCATTAAACCTGTGATGTACTAGACCTTATTAGACATTTGAATTTAGTGATCCTCTTTGTTTTTCTTGATATTGTCCAAATAGTTATTGTCCTGAAGTGCCTGGGGTTTACCGCTTCAATGCACTTTGTAAAGTTCTGGTTAGAGTGAATCATGGTGTGTCTAAGCTGGAGCCTATGAGACTTCCTCAGCTCCTGAGTCCTGCTTTGTTCAAGACTTTGTTCAGGTACAAGGTCTGCACAATCCACAGTTGTTTTCTGCAGGCCTTGGGTAGTGCATTGGTTTCCATAAGAAAGAGTAGGTATTCATGTAAGGAGGGATGCTGTGCTGAGCTGGGACAGTGCATCTGCACTGCAGTTCAGGCACAGACTCCATGGAAATGAAAATATACACTCAAACTATATGTGTGGAAAAAACCCCACCCTGTTAAGAAGCTTCTTTTTAGTGCATGTAAAAAGGCATGATCATGCGTGGTTATAGTCTTGTCTTTCATCTTAAATATCATGCACTTTTTTAAAAGAACACCAAATACTTCACTGATTAACAGCAAATAATCTGTGTAAATGACACATAATCTTTTAGTAAGTCTGCCTTCATTGTCAGTTGTTTCCTCCATGACTTCCAGAAGGAGAAAGCAAGATCTAACAGCTGTGTCGTACAGCTGATGGCAAATAGGACTTCTGACGTACAGTAAACTTTATTGAACTGTAGTGAACTGCTGACTATAAGAGAGTATTGGTGATTGTCCAAAATGCAGAGTCTGAGTGAGAGGGACCATGAGAAGACCCCGCACTTTTTTCTAATTTTATTTATTTATTTATTTATTTATCTTTTCTTTTTGAGGGGTGGGGTGGCGTGGAGCTGGGTGTTGCTTTGCATGTTTGCAGCCACTTTGGAAAGACTGCACCCTCAGCTTTTATTGCTGAGCATGGCGCTACGTGGCATGCAATAGTCCTTGGGCCAGTTTGGGTTGGCTGCCCTGGCCGTGTCCCCTCCCAGGCTCTTGCCCACCTCAGCTTATTTGCTGGGGGTGCAGAGTGGGAAACCGAGAGCACCTTGAGGCAGTGTAAGGGCCGGTTCAGCAGCAGCCAGAGCACTGGTGTGTTATCAGCACTGTTGTAGTCACCAGTTAAGGCCAAAGCACAGCACCATGTGGGCTGCGAGGAAGCGCATGGACTCCATCCCAGCCAGACCTAGCACAGCATGTAATTATTGAGTAGAAGTTAGAGATACCATTGCCTCATTATTGTTGTCTTAAAAGAAGCAACTGCTCCTTTACAGTCTTAGTTTTTAGTTTCCTGTTAAATAATAGAATGATGGAGATTCACTTTTATTTTATTTTCTTTATTGCAAGTACAAAACCTGTACCTTTTTGCTGTTGGTTACCTCGTGTAGTGGATGCGATGCTAACTGTAACTGAACAGAGCTGCAAATTTTGGGAAACTAGATTGTGTGCGGAAGTGTTTCACTTATTGAAGTTCAAAGAATCCAATTATTATGATAGAAAAGATAATTCTTCTCTTTTCCTCACAGAAGAGAACTAATCTTAGAAGCTATTTAGCTGGTACTTTCTTTTGCATGCGTTTTCTGTTTTAGTACTGTTAAACCTGATTGTGCATCTTCTGTTGATAATTTAATTCTATTTCTTAGCCAATACAATTACTAAGATGATTTATTAATAAAGTGGAGATTACTTAGGCCTGGAAAACCATATAGCCTCTGCTTATTGACTTATTTCCAAGTTCTTTTAAGCTGACTGTTGACTCCTAAGCATCTGTGTGAGATAGGGTATCACCTGTCTTCCTGTTTCCTTCGGCGGGAATTGTCTTTTTCTGCAGAATTTTGTAGAAAATTCTGGCTTTTGGAACATTTCAGTTTTGGATATGTGGGGAAGTTACCTGTTGGGAACAATTTTCATGCTGCTACTTTCTTCTTCCTGAAGTTTAAAGTCTTGTAATACATGCACTCTTTCATTGATGTTCAATCAATCACAAAAAGTAAATCTTCATTGACGTTAAGGATTGGATTAATAGGTGTTGCTGGTTCAGTTCCTCATCTCTCACGCTGACAATGTACCTTTTAAATTTTATCCCTTCTAAAACACTGAGAGAGTTTTCAGCCTATAAATCAAAGTATTTTGGACAGTTATGACACAGGTTAATTAAAAGTGCTGATTGGATGTCCAAGTGATCTCCCCAGAGGAAAAGGCCATCCAACTAGCGTTTGCTGAAAATCACACTTAATAATGTGACTGCTTTAGATTTTAATTTGAGACAAGATAAAAAGCAAAACAAAACAATGTCTCTAAGTCTCAAAAAGCTCAGACAATGATTAAAGTGCTAACACCGCTTAAAAAAATCATGTATGAAGTAATAAACAACTCTTGCTCCCTTTACTGAAATAGTCTGCCTTGTTTTGAAAAATATAGGTTAAGGAAAAGTGGGAACTTCATCTTCGAAGGTTCTATTTCTGATGAAGTTAATGTAAATGTTTCTGCTGAGTTTTTGGGTTTTGGATTGGGCATCTTCAAAACAGACAAAAGTAGCTTTGGTAATTTCCTCCGGGCTGGGGAGCTCTGGCAGTTAAAGATGACACCATCTTCAAAGTTCTCCCGCGCTTCAAATCCTACAGGGTTTAACGACATTGAGTAGTGAGTGAATTCTCCCTCTCTCTCTTTTAATAGCAGTAAAATAACCGTACTCTTATGTCTCTTTTGTGTTAGATATTTTACTTTTAGTGTTAGTTGGTTTTAGTCTTCTCTAGGGTTAGAAAAAAGAGCCAAACGTGTTTGATGCCTCTTTGCAACAATACTTAGAGACCTTATTTATTATCACAAGAACTCATACACCCACCTTTTAATATTAAAATTAAGATACAATATTATTTACTACTAGCTATAGCTTCTCCTGGGAGACTTCCTGTTTTAAAGATGGTCCCAGTTAATTTTCCGTGGAAACTCTACCATATCAGCCATAATGCCTTTAGATGCAAAGGTCGTACTGTGAGCAGATAAGTGTGGGCACATAAGTAGTTTTCTGAAATGGAAGGCCACTGGGTGTACAGGAGAACTGCTGGGAAACAGGGGATTTTGCTGGAGCTGAGAAGTAAAAGCATGACCAAAGCCAGAAAGGACAGTTACAGAGTGGGTTTAAATTACTCTTCTGATCTTCCTTTCTTTGCTTTTTCTCTCCTTACACCTGCTACTGGCTCTTGACTGTTTTTTTTGTGCTGAGAAGGTGTTCATAGATAGTGCTTTTCATTTTAATTGATCCCAAAAGTAAAAGGAAACAAACCTTATAAAAATTTTATTCAAGCTTTTTGGTTTCAGAATCCTTGGCAACTTCTGACTGCAAATATATTTTTTATAGTATGTTCTTATCAATTATTTTGAAAATAGGAGCATATTTACCAGTACAGTAGGCATATAATACTTAATTACACATTGTGAATACTACATTGTTTTTCTATGGGTTTAGCACTGCTTATGTTTTACAGACATACCGCAAAGGATGAGCCGCCTCGGGTCCTTAGTGAAGAGGAGATGAACAGACTGGGAGCGAGGATTGTGAAGGCAGAACTCATGGGAGACATGGTAACGTCTTTGAAAAACTGTCATGCAATTTTTCTTTAAAGCTCACAGTGATTTCATTATCTTTTTTTTTTAAAAAAGCGTTTGATTCAAGCAAATAAAGTCCTGCAAAATTTGATTAGGTAGGTTTTAAAGATACTGCTTTTACTGTAACTTCTGCTTTAAATGCAATAGTTCATAGAGTAGAATAGAGGATTCAGGTCCCCAGGTTTTGTAGGCTAGGCAGCATATCCCAAACCAGTTGTTCTTTGCCTTTTTCATAGGTTTTTCTGTGGTTTTATTAAGCAGGGAAGAGGTGAAAACTACAAAGCTGTCACTCTGTTACAAGGTAGTGTCTGGGGCTTTTGTGTTTTCATCAACTTTGTCGCAAGTAGATGCTTTGTGGCCCATAGCTCTGCTGTATAACCATAACTCAATAGATTATGATATGACAATATAAAACTGAAAGGAACCACACAGGCCATTGCATGCAGCTCTGCAGTGGGAACAGCTGTGGAATGCTCTGTGGTCAGCTCAGCAAAATTCCTGCCCTGCGTGAGACTGGGTCCACAGAGCTGAGATAAACAGCTGCACCTTTAATGGTGTTTTAGGAGGCTTGTTTCAGACAGAAACCCGAAGGATCAAGAAGTTCACTCCTTTGGAACACTCTAAACTCTGGAAGTACATTTTATTATTTTTCTTAAATTGCATTAAATATGGCTATAGTGAGTTAATTGCATTCAGTAATACTGCCTGGAAGCTTCAATTATACCAAGGTCATAGTCTGTTAGTTTTTAAGCTGTGTTTTACAAGGGCGTGCTCTGAACATCTCTCGTAAGGAAGTATTGCTGATTTATTTTGAGGGATGTAATAAAATAACATTTTTTAGAAATGAATCCTATCACTATGGGCCTTTGTATATATATATTTAAGGTTAACGTTTAATGTACCTGTTTACCTTCCCTCTTTTGACAGAATATTTGCACCAAAATCTGCATCACTAAGAAGCAATAAATAAGGCATGTTATGACTTCAAAGTGCCAAATTAATCCTTCCTGAGAGCCATTGTTTCTTTGATTTGTGGGAAGTTTGAGGATGTTTGGCATATGATTTTAGTGCTGGATTAGAACATGGTGTTGATCTTTGTCGAAGCCGCTATCACAGAACTTAAATTTTGATAGGAGAAAGTGTCCATTTTATAAATATTTTATTTTGAAATGATTTTATATTATGGATTCTTTTTCCAGAGACTTCAGACACACACGTGTGTACGTAGCTTTACAAAATTTGAACAAATACACCTTTTCTAGAAATCGTGTCCATTTGAAATCTTACCAACTTCAAAAGTGAACTGAAAGTAACTTCAAGCAGTGTATTTTCTACTGAGATACAATGAGTGTTCATGATTTAAATAGATGCCTCCATGTTTTAATCTCTAGTTTTCCTACTTAATATGCAAAAAATACACTGGTGAGGAAAAAATATGTTTATGAGTGTAATTATATGATAAACCTGTGAGGGACTGGTGTTAGTTAGTTAAGATATTATTTTAAGACATTTTCCTACAGGGGGAAATGATTGAAGCTATCTATACACTAGTTGCTATAAAGTACTGGGGAGGGGAAGGTTTTCCAAAGACCTTAATGGGGAAGAGCAAAAATTTTAAAAGTGTTTGGTTTTTTTTTTTTTGTTTTTTTTTTTTTTTTTTCCTACTGCTCAGCTTCAATAGCATTGTCCAAATAAAAGTTTGGGCACAAGTGTGAGGCTTTTCTTTTCAGACTGACAGTAAACGAATAAGAGTAATTCCGATAAAAATATACAGTTCTTGTGGAGAGAGTGATTCTTTTGTTATTCTGCTGTTTTGTTTTGACCAAGAATCACAAAGCAGAAGCCAACATTACAACATTACTGTTAATTTTATATATACATTTTGCTACATAGGCACTCTGAGTTAGCCTAGTTAAAAAAACAAAACCGAACCACAGTATAAATAATAAAATAAATGATCTTTGCCTTGTTGCTCTTTAAATATTTTTTCACGGGCCTTCTCTGATCAGATTGAAAATGCAGCTTGTTTAAACAAGTTCATCCCTGCACACCAGAACAAATAAGTATGTAACAGCATGTCCTGGTGGCCAGAGCTCAAGGTTGACCATGTGGGACAAATGAATTCTGAACGTATTTTTGTTACTGACTTGCTGCTTGGCGTTGATCCCATGACTTAATTTTGGGGCAACAAGTATAGGCTTGATTGCTGGAGTCAATGAAACTGGCAAAGTGGTCAGAGTATAAATGGTTGTGTTTCTTATAGTTTGGTAGGTGGTCACCTAGCAATTCTTAGTAAACCAAGATATTCTAAAATACTTGTATTTATTTAATAAAGAGGTGGATGAGAGAGCAGGTGCATCAAAAGGAATTTACACAAGACTGTAGACAGTTTTCATTTTTCACTTCTGGATCATTTTAGTACCTAAGGTAAGGTCTTAACAGGCAAAGTTGGGACATGTGGTAGAGAGAGATGTGAAACTGCATAGCAAAAATTTCTGAGAGGTATTTCCCTTGACCCATTGTGTGTGTGCGTATATATATGTGTGTGTATGTGTATATATGTATAAAAATAAGTAAAAGAATATGTACCATAACCTGGAAAGGTTATACACTTCATGTGTTCAGGCTTCTTTATTTAGTTTCTTATACATAAAGTAGTGTCTGTGCTTAGCTACACAGAGCATTTATTAGTATAATTGAATAATGTTTAAGCATAATTTTTCTGGTGTTTTTATGACAGTAAATGTTTCTATACTTTAGATACCTCTGTTCTGAATATTTTTTTTTTAATTTAATCTCCATTAAAGAATTGTGTGAAACATATTGACATGTTTTCTTTAGTCTTTTGTGTCATTAGAGTTTAAAAAAAATATCAAAACATGAAGACATGGGATGCGTATTTAATTCTGATATAAAGGTCTATAAAAGTTTAAAATGGTTAAATTAATGGACTACTACCATTTTATTTGAAGGAGTTAGCTTCAAAACTTCAAGCAGAACTTGAGAACGCACGCAAATTGAGGGAGACTCAAGGGCAGATTCCAGCGAAGTCTGGCAGAGAGGTAAGGGGAAAATACTCTTATTTCCTTTGTGCTGACACAATGGTATAATACAGGTAGCAGCTGAATTCTAGACAACATGAAATGTACTTGGGAAAATTACAAGGTGTGAGTTTTGAACAGTAACTCATCTAATTAAATTGTACTTTTTGGTTGTAAATTGTACTTTCTCCATTGTACTTTAGCATCTTCCATAGGATTTTTTAACTGGTAATATTTTCTCAGCAATTATATATATCTTCCATTAAAAATAAAACTGATATGTGTCATGTTGTTGACTGTTTGCCCAGGAGGCCTAGACCTTGTGTTCTGGAACCTGGGTTGTCTTGCCCTTCAAACTCTGCAGTGACTAACGTAGGCACCAAAGCAGGTGACCTGCATCTTGTTTAGCTTGCCAGGATTTGGTGCAGGCTGTTAAGTAGCTCTGATTTCTCTGAAGAAGCCGACACTTCAAATGTTATTCTTTTTAAAGGGTGACATTCAAGAAATGTATAGTAATCTTTTTCCTAACAAACTTTGATATAGCTGCAAGGAAAAAGGGTCAATATCTTTATTTGTGAGCTCTGTCCTCATGATGGAAGGGAAACTTTTAGGCAAAACCTATGTTCTTGTCCAATTTGACTCCAATTCCACAGTGAAAATTCACCTGTAAGTCAGCTGAGTTTGAAAAGCCACTAATATTTTTTTCGAAAAGGCTTCATCTCAAACCTCATACATTGACTAGTATTTCTCCAGTCTTTAGAAGACAGACTGAACTGGAAGTTAATGTGTGGCCTCTTGCTGACTACATAGTGACAATCATATTAAAGTATAATTTCACAAGATTTCACAAGAATTTAAGGTTACAAAAGCTCTGTGTAGGTAGACTCTGCTTCATTGCAGTGCAATTCTTAGGCATGTTTTTTTTTGTGTATAAAAAAAAGCCTGAATAAAGCAGATTGGAGTTGTGTAATTACACAGGAAAAAATCCATTCAGATTTTAAAATTTGAAAGCAGAGGACATGTTATGAGTGATCCTCAAAAATGTTGATAAAGACCTGTTGCTTAGAAATTGAGTTAGGAATAATAATTTTGGTCAGCTTCAGTCTTAAACATAGTCTGATTTTTATCTTAATTTTTAATTAAAGGATTTTTAAAACTAACAGCATATTGTTGTTGTAAAAGTGCCAAATTTCAATTTTCAGAAAGGAAAAATAATTTCAAAAACCTAAGTGAAAACATTTAGCACGAGGCTTCTCTTTCTAGCTCTCTTCATCCTGAGGGCCATCGATCTCACAGCTTGTGCTTTTACCAAGTGATAGGCTGTTCTGCAACAGGGAGATTCCTCTCTATGTGTAGAAAGACCAAGCTCAGCAATGAAAGAGTTTAGGGAATCAGAAGGATAAACGGACAAAGAAATAGTCTGCATCCTTCTGGCCTGACATGGGTCCTTATCTGTCTTTGGACTGGCATTTGAAAAATGGATGAGTAGTCTAGGAGGAGCCTTACTGAAAAAGAAAAGTGTATTACAGACTTGGCTATATTGGAAATACCATCTTGCAGTCCTAAAGCTTCAAAGGGATTGACTTAGTCATTTCTATTCATGAATATTCTCTAAGATAGTTATGATTTTTCTTTTATCTTTTGTGTCCCTGTCCATATTCAGTTTTGCCTTCTTGTGTGTGTATTTACTTCAGCTGGGTCTAGGGACTTACAGGGCATGTCCAGTCCTTGTCCTGCATTCCCTTTAATCATGGTGGAAAAAGCTGTGAATACCCCTAATTTGCCCCTTCTTTTTTCTTCCTCTCCTGTGGGAGCTTGACTAAGCCCCCCATTGACCACTTTATTCTTGTGATTGATATAAGCTTCTTTGGAAGACTGAAGGGATTTAAAACCAGGGCTCTTCCCCCTCTGAAGTGTCTTGGATGCAAAATGTCTGCCCTTGTGAGTTCCATGTTGTCTTTCTCTGAAGCTCACGATCAGCTTCTTACATAATTCCAGACGTAGGAGCTTGGTTTTTACATCTGTTCATCTCAGGATGCTTATTTTTATGTTAGAGCCCATCTGTCTTGCAGAAACGATCTTTAGTTTGTGGGAACCAGGACTGTTGACAGTCCTGCTGTTTTGGACTTTCCATGGTTTGCCAATGCAAATAGTCCCTTCCAGATAAAACAGGCATGATGTCTGTAATTCTGCAAATGGTTAGTTATTGAACTGCATCATGCTGGAACAGTATCAACCTCTTTATAACTTGCTGTAAAGTTGCTCAACTTCTTGGGCATGCAGTAAATTGGCGGACTCCCCAAACCATGGTGAAAACCTTGAAGCTTACTTTAAGTCACTCCGGTTTTAATTCCAGAGTGTGAAGGTCTCTGTGTACATTGTAGAGATTTGCTGCCTTCTCTTTATGAATATGCCGTGCCTGTTTCGTGGCTACTTCTAGTCTGTATTACGTGGCTTTTGAGTTTGAGCAGTCCAGCAAAGCTGATGGTCGCTCCGTCCTCTGTCCTCAGTCCTGTCCCTGCGATAGTTGCCAGGTTGGTCTTACTGGTTTTACATCTTCAAACTGATTGTGGGCTATTGGGACACAAGCAGAATGTGTGGGGTGCTGCTGTGTATCAAGGGCCAGCTGTATCACATTGTGTCTATAAACAGCCCAGATGTTCTGAAATGATCTTGTTACACAAGTGCAGCTTATTTGGGAAAGTGTATTTGATACGTGTGAATCAGTCTTGCTATAATGTTGACCACCCAAGTGACAGCCTCAATCAGTTCAGCCAGCTGTATTCGAAGTAAGATACCTGAAGCAGTTTTCCAAATGGATGTCCCATCCATCCCGAATTTTGATAGCTTTGCCTCCGCTAGCAATAACAAACATGAAGCATTTTGTTTCAGGCAAGTCTGTCTCTGATTCCTTGGAGCAGCATGGCCAACGCCATGCTGAAAGGTCCTGAAACTTGTCTTTGCCCTGTTTTCACTTTTGTTGGTAGAACTGGGGAGATAAATGAGGAAGGAGTGAAGGCAATTCTGAATTCATCTCCCTAGGAAGTTTTTTTTTTTTTCCTTTTTGATTAATTGAACATGGATCAATTTGCCAATTCAGTTCACTGTGTGATTGAGTGAAGACTCATGTGAGTGTAAGGGGGTGTGCATGGGCTGCTGGCGTTTGTACAGAGGACAAGATCAATTCTTTTAACAGCAATGTTGGATCATTCTGCCTAGAAGTGATCAAGAAACTGCGGACTGAAAGCACTGTAAAGTGGTAACTTAAATCCTGGTTTTATTTATTTGTTTGTAATAACTGAGAATAGAGGCAAACCTGGCTTTTATAGTTTGTTTGATTTAGACAAGAATTCTACCCCAAGCAACTCCAAAATCATGGTTTTGAAGTACAATTTTCAAATACCAATGTTTGGTGTTTAAAAACCTTACATATATCAGCTGATGTATTTCACCAAGCATAAAGGTCCTGGTAACACTGTTTCGCTACTGGTTTTCCTTTTGGCCAAAGTCATCTGTAGTTTTAAGACCTGCTGTTTATAGTGCATTTAGACATTGAAAGTAGAGATCCCCAGCTGAAAGAAGCCAAAAAGCATGAATCTGTACATCTTTATGAACCTAGAATAGCAAGAAAATTCTACAAGATACTGAAGAAGAAGAGTCCTTAGTAAGGCCACCTGGGTAATTTTATAGCCAAAATTTGTCTTGGGGAAGAGGATTGTTGTTGTTTTCTTGTATGGTTTTTTTTTTTTAATTCTTGGTAGGTAGTGTGCTGTTTCTATTAAATAAAATGAGCAATCACAACTAATAATGTTGTAGGTTTTCTGTGTATGAAGGTATCCCAGATTAAAATTCAGTACAGGTGAAAAAGTGTTTAGATTCTCTTGATATTGGGGGGGGGGAAGATAAAGTCTATTGTGCTTAAATACTTGAGTCACATGTATACAACTACAAGGAATGCACATGCAAAGATCCTTTTTAAAGTGTTGATTCTGCTTGTTTTGTCTTTACCTTTTAGCAGGAGGCAACCTTCAGAGTCTATGGAAATCAAACAACAGGGTGAATATGCAAAAGTGGCATTTGGGCTGTATGAAGGGACTAACCAATTAAGTATTTTAATTTCATTTGTGATAGAATTAAATAGTGCTTATGTTCAAATGCTTATTTCTAAGTTTTCATGGGCATTTTGAGAGAAGCACAGTTGCCCTTTGAGCCCCAGTGAAACTGTCTAAGAGAAGGTTGCTGGCCTATAGAGTTTCTGAGTTAGGATAAGTGATGAAAATGAGTATTTATTGAATGTAAGGAGACAGCAGAAAATTTTGTAGATTTCAGCATTTAAAAATAACTTCTATGTGTTCACGGTTTACCTCTAAGTACAGTTTGTATTGCTGTAATCTGGAAATGCCACACAACTCTTGATTTTGAGTACATTGGTTATGAGGATTCTACTTTTGCCATTGTTTGTACCAGTCATAAATGATGTTATTTATGCTTTTGTTCTGTAGTTCTACTTAACAGAATATGTCTGGAACATTAGCATTCCTTTGAGGTAGATCATTTGCAATGGTTTTTGGTGATACAAAAGTTGAGAGGTAGAAAGTTAAATGAGCAAGAGGCAGACTGAAAACAAATGGAGACAAGGTGATTTTTCACCGAATGGTTGCTCCAGGATGTTGTGGATATTGGAAGCTTGAGTAGATTCAGGGAGAGACTGTGTAAATTCATGAAAAATAAATCCCTTGAGGATTGTGCAGAAATGATGTCTGGCTCTTAGTTGCTGAGTTGCAAATGCTCGGAGGCATCCTTTCTTTTTGTACTCTTCAATAGGCATTTACTTTTGGCTATTGCTGGAAGAAGGCATGTTGGGCTTTGGTTTGATCCAGTATAGCTGCTTTTATGTTTTAATCCACACATAGAAAACGTTCTTTACGATGATTCTAAATAATTTATGATGTCCATAATTGGTGTGCTTTGCCTTTTTGATTTTTTTTCCCAGATTTTTTTCCCCATCTTTTATCATACTTCTGTCAGTATGGTCCCTGCATAAGAATTAGAGTCAAATCTGCTAAATGAAAGACAGTTTGCTTTTGTGTTGCTACAGACTGACTTAATTGTGTTTGTGTTTTTCAATCAGGAAATATATTGACATGATACAAAATTAGGTAAATCTAGATTTGGTTCATGGTGGTGGACGTATGAAGTGTAAGTGTATGCATCTTTTAAAATGGTTTTCAATTCCAAGCTAAGTATAACCTGTAAGAAAAAACCTTCTCAACACTAAGCCTGTTACTGTGTTCCATAGCGCTTAATCAGTATGCAGGAAACAAAGTAGTCTCTGCTGAGCACTTGGTAGAGACAGTTCTTACTAATGATGAATTGTGTTTAAAATACAAAATCAATACAAAATTGAGTGAAAGGTAGAAGCTGGTACTTTAAGCAAAATAACATCGTAGAGCATATAGTATCGTAGAGTATTTCAAAGATCTTCAAAGTGAAGATCTGAAAAAGTAGAGAGAAACAAATACAGGCTTTCCGGCCATGCATTTGAGAAATTGGAAGGAAAACATGAAGGATTTCAGCATAGCAAATCTTCATTTGAATAACTGAATTTTCTAAGAAAATCCCTCAACCTTCAGTCTAGTATGATTCATTTAGTAAATATATTTAAATCATGGGGAATAAAACAGTGATTGAGATAGATACATATACACACACATACAAAAATACATATATTCCACAAGAGAGATATATATTCCTCAAGACAGCAAAAAAAAGTGAGAAAAAAATCTCCTAACATTTTTCTAATGAAGAGTATGTAGTGCTTCTGTGAAGCCTCTTGGGTATGAAAGATATCTGTAGAACAACGGTCTTCAATTTTGGCAGGCACTCTATGTCACTTTACAGTAGGCATCTGACTGGCATAGTACTGCTTTAAAGGAGAAAACTTTTTCTAGGCTACCTGTTGGCTCTGTAAGAGTAACACTCTCCGGTCCATTGCTTGTGCATCTCAGGTGTAGAAGGTTTATAGTGCAAGGAAAAATTATTTTAGCTAGTTTTATGGCATAAGTAGGGCTTGTCTTTTAGTGAAAATCTTCATAAAATCAAGAGCTTCACGTACTTCAAATGCTTCTGCTTTTTTAATTTAATTATTCTTCCCAAGTATAAATAAGAAGGATGATTAGGTTTCCAGCACCTTTTACAAACTATATCTGAGCACAAATTCTGATGTATTGAAGGTCTGATGTTTAATTTGTAACCCTGAGCTGCATTAGAGTCCCGACTGAGAGGGAATTCTGAGGAACCCAGTGTAAATGATCTTTTCTTCCTTTTGAAGAATTAACACTTACAATTTTTCAGACAGGAAACCAAATACGAACGCTTGGCTTATACTTCAAGTCCTATTTATGATAAAATAGCATCCATTGCGTGCCATTACGTATAGTTCTGCATTAAGAGACAGGATGGAACACGCTGGATCTTCATCCAGAGAAATTATTTGCAGCACAGTTATTATCTTGAGACAAGTAAACCATATGATATTAGGAGTACCTGAGAGGTATCAGTTGTGGAACAAATGTGAAATAATACTCTATTGGTTCCGATAATGATAACTTCTTAACTATGTTATCCCAGCAGTGCTACCACCATCGCGGATGGGCTTAGCCTTGGCTGGCGGTGGGTCTGTCTTGCAGCCGGCTGGCATTGGCTGTATGGGACGTGGGGGAAGCTTCTAGCAGCTTCTCACAGAAGCCACCTCTGCAGCTCCGCTGCTACCAAAACCTTGCCACGCAAACCCAATACACTCTGACTGGAACAGGGAGTAATAAATTGGGCCTACTTTTGTGAAACAGCTTTAATATCATTAGTGCATACTTTTAAAAAATAATAGGTACATGCAGTTTCTGGTGAGTGTATTTCCTGAACACTCTTGTTGATGTCAGTAAGAGAAGATTAGACAATTATTTATAAGACAAAAATGTATTAAGACAAACTGTCTTAACTTCCCGAATGTAATTTATAGGAAATTGGTTTTCACAATTAAAAAGTACTGGAGAAATTATATCAGCAACTTAATGATATAAAATATCTTCTGGTTTCAGTACATGTAACAGGTATAAAAGGGCAGAGCAGATAAAACTTCATAAGAGTTCAGACTGGTAATACAAAAGCTCTGGAATTTGCTTTGACACTGGAAGCAAAAGTCCTTTCCAAGTGCCATGCAGCACTTGTAGTTGATGGTGACAGTTTTTCTGGCTCTGTTTTTTTTTTCTGACACTAAGTAGAATTTCTGCATATTTTTACTGCAGTGTCTATCCTGTCACTCTGTTTGCTCGAGTGAATTCTGTTTTTCTTAACAAATTTGACACCCCTACACCAAGAAAAAACATAAGTAAAAACATTCCTGGAAAGCCTTTCTGGTACAGTAGATACTTCCAATTTGAAATCAAAAGGTAGAACCTCACTGATGCTTCTTTTAGTCTTTGCAAAGCCTTAGTAAAGAGATGGTATTACACCTCTTTGGATTTAAAATAATGTATAAGTAAAACCAATTATAAAAGTGTGAACGAGGAGTTAACAATGTATTTTGTATGGGTAAGCAATGAAACACAGTTGTGTTCAAAATGAGGTTTGGAAAGGAGAATTTGATCAGACAATGACTGTTGGGACCACCTGGTCTTTAGCGTAATCACAGATTGGGTCTCATTAGCCATTGCTACCAATATAAAGCAGAAACATTTTATAGAAACAGGCTGTTTAAGCGGAGCGATTAAACTGTGCACCCATCCTTCTAAAAGGAATTAAGACATTTGGCTTTTGGCCAGCACATCTGGATAACGAGGTACTTTCAGCTGGCAGCAGGGGTTGCGTATTTGTGGACGTGGGATTTTTGCAGAGGTTCTTCTCAGGCGCTGCACTAAGGGCTGCAGAGCGTGGGGCTCTCCACCCATCTCTGGAGCAGATGCGCCACTACCAATGTCAGTATTCTCTTTCCCATCTGTTCTGCCTGTGAGCCCAGAGGGATTGCTTCCAGGTAAGATGATGCTACAGGCTCATGGCTTTTTCAAGTCTTTGGCTTTCTTCTGATGCCTCCCAAAGTAACAGCAGTGATAATGGCTTGAGGGTATGGATATACATAAGTGGAAGCTTAAAAGGATATGGAGTTGAATCTTTGTTCTGCAGCATCTAATTGTCCACATTCTTCCTCTACCCTTTTTTTTGATGACCCTTTTCTACATATACTCCTTTAATAATAATTTTTCAGATTGGACTACTTCTTTTTCTAATAAAGCTCCCTCATATGCCTGAATTACTATTTTTTCGTTGGGTTAATCTGTTGCTTTCAGTTTGTAAAATTACCTTTTCTGATACTACAGTCTCTGAAAATACCCCATATACCAGAGCTAGGGTAAATCTCTTTTCTAAATATTGAGGCCTGAACATTTTTGAAACTTCTTGCGGTATTTTTACTGGACTTTTTTATTTACTTGTTACTAAATTTTTATATTTACTTAAGTAAATGCTAATTTTATTTATATATGCCAAACTTCTGCTTATCCCCTTCTCAGTTGTATATTACATTTCTGTCTTTGATAGGATGAAACAGGAATTTGTGGACTTAACAACTAACCTGCTGCAATACTTTTCTTTTTTTATAGTCTGAGTATACAGATAAATTTTGTATCAGATGTTCTTGCTATAGAAACAAGCCATCTAGGCATTAAATTTTTTTAGATTTTCTTACATCCCATACCTACAGTGGCTTATTGATGGTATGGTTAAATGACTAACCATTTCAAAGGGCAGCGCACAGTTTAATATATCAAACTGTATCTTTAGACTTTTTTTTTTAAGTTATATTTGCAAAGTTATGTGGCTTCCTGACATCCAATATTATTGTTAAGTTAGACTTAATTGCTTTAGTTTTCCCCATTTCTAGGCACATCACTGGACGCGTTACAAGCTGCTGTAAGTTACTCATTGCTATTTCCAATCTCACTTGCACAGGCTGCCAGTACGACTCTTACTGAATTTGATTTGAGGTTTGTGTGTGTATTCATTCTACTCATGAGATATTATTCTGATCGCCCTATCTCAGAGATGCTCTAAGTAAATAAGTAGTGAGAGCAAATAGAAAGATTTTTGAAAGCAGCGATGACTGGAGGCGTTCAATATAAAGAGGAGGGGTTAAAAAGGTCAGGTTACTTAGTCTGAGTAATTAACAGTTTAGCTAAAATCCCCCTTTTTGTAATATGAGAACAAAGAATTTTTGCATTAAAAGGGCAACTGATTTTATATCAATAAGAAGAAATTAAGTTTTTTACATAACATATTATTAACCTGCGTCACTCACTGACTTGGGGCAAGAAAGGAGAGAGACCAGACAATCAGTAGTTATCTAAGTACCTAACCCTTTTCTAATAATTAATGTTTTCGTTTATAAATAGAAGCTATGGTTTGTTTTTTTTTTTATTTTTTGTTTTTTTAGTCTCATACTTTATATATAAACCTAGCATTACCTGATGAAGATCCTCTTATGTAGGCCAGTCCTTTTCTGGGTTACAGCCTGCATTAGGCTTTCCAATGCTTTTCCTCACTGTTACACGCAAGGTCCTGATTATGCCAGACCAACTTTCTGATCTTGTAAAACCTTTTTTTATTCCCATTTCTATATTAGGTTAATACCTTTTGAAGTTGTAATGGTGATGTTTATTACTATGTTTACTACGTCTTTCTCGAAATAGTATATTTTTAACCTAGGTAGAAGTTTGCTCTTGCATGCAGCATTCCTCATGCTGCTATTTCCATTAATCTTTTTTTTTTTTTTTCTGCTATAAGAAACACAAATCAAAGATACAAGTTTTATACAGTGGACTGCTGTTACAGACCTGTGACAGCAATTTTAATTTCATCTTGCTGTGAGATCCAAACCTTGGTCGAGCCATGCAGAATGATCTACCTATGGATTTTATAAGCCTTACCTTGAAGTTGACGGTTCCATTATTCACAACAAATGTCAGAGCCTGAAGGATAGCTCAGGTGCTTTGAAACCTGTGTTACATGGGGACTCCAGGTAGTGACTACAGTGACTCCTCAGTGACGAGGTGTGCCCTTAGAAATAGTCAGCGCTGAAGGAGGCAGATGCTCCTTCTGAATGGGATTCACTCATTCTGCAGATAGTGGTGGTGGTCGTGTGTAAATGCAACCTAAGAACCTAAGAGAAGGGTGACTGAAATGGGAGAAGAAAGAGTAATGGAAAGAGAATGGGAGGCAACGGGTGGAAGAAATAGCTACGTCCAGCATGCTGGGAAGTGCTAGATGTCTTTTAGACACTTATTTGGTATTATAAGGACAGACTTTTACAATAGAGGGACAAGACAATATTCAAAACATTTCCATTGGCCGTAGGCTGTAAGAGAAATGAAACAGGTTGTGTGCTTAATCCAGTGTCTAATTTGTCCATAACTAGGTTGTAGAGGTTTGTTCCTTGCTGAAGACTGTTGCTGAGCTTTGTTATTCCATCATTACACTGTGCTTGTACCACTTCAGTGTAGCTCTCGGCAAACATTTGCAGACAGCTCTCAGCCACGCAGCATGCAGCTTTTTGTTGGCTCAGTAATTAAAAAAAAAAAAAAGTTTGTTTTTCCTAGCTCTAGTTGCTTCCTATCCCACAATATACTGACTCTTAAAATATATTTTATTCTCTTCAGCTATTAACATTGAAAACAAGTTCCAATTGAGTAGATCCCATTCAGGATGTTACTCCCTGCTTGCTCCCTTTGTTCAGCTACGCCAGTGTCCGTTCCTCAAGTTAAGCCGTGCACCTGGTGGTGGAGCTTTTCCACTTCCTCCTGCTGGATTATGGAACAGACATCATCTCTGGGGAGTTTAAAAATATTTTTTAGAACTGCATTTTATTTATTTATGCATTTAATTTAAAGCATTTATCTTTCAAAACCAGACTTGTCTGCTTTGTTTTGTTCAGTTGGGTATTAATCGCTGTATAGTGGTTTGTACATTTGGTGAGAATAACTGTGTACTTTGCATATTTAATTGGCCTGAAGTAAAAATTCACGTTCATCAATTAATGGCAACGAACAATTCCCCTCTCATTCTGTAAACACACACTATCTTTGTTCATTACAGACTGTAAATTACATTGTTTGTGGAGTAGTCATCACAAGATTCAGGGACGGTGACTGAACCTCTTCTCCAGTTTCAATTTTAACATTTAATAATATGTATCATATTTAAAGTACTTCAATATATATATTTTAAACCTATATTGTACTTTTATATATATATAGTGATATTTACCTGAGCATAATTAGTAATTGGTAATTATTATATTACTATCACCAAAATTTCTGCATATAATATAGCTTAATATGTTTAATATTTAATAATATTTATTTAGTAAGAGAAGTCATTAATTCAGAAACTTGAGAGGTTTAAAGCTATTTAATGCCATGCCACTGCATGAAGAAATAATACGCTCTCCAGATGTTAAGAGGAAGTTAAAACAGAAGCAAAAAGCCGGACTCAGGTGAATCTCTACATAAAGCACAAGAAGATAATTATTACCTCTTTTATAGAAGATGGTAACAGTTCCTGGGCACATTTGTAAGGTCTCCTGGATGATCTCACGGTTTGCTAATAAGAAGGAAAGTAATTACTCCATTCTTGTGCTGTGCTGAATGGCGCATGGGTTTTACTGTGTGCCAGGTCATACAGTCGTAGGAATGCAAGCCTATAAATGTGTGAAGAAAATATAAACAGATAAAATGAGAGTTTTAAGTAGATCTGTATCCACCCTCCTTTAAATCCTTCAGAAAATTGTAATCCTTCTGTGAGTCATGGCTTTCCCTGCAAAGGCACTTTCCCAGTACGCCACGTTTGTTCAAGTGCAGGGGAATTCTGTTCTTTGTTATATTTGTGTGAGTTTTTCTATTACAAATATTAGATGCATCACCCCGTTATTCCCAGAATCAGCCTTTGTCACATCTTAAAGGTTTATGTTGTACTTACCAGTCTCCATTGTTTTTTGCACTGAGGCCTATTTGAGTGCTGTAATGCATGCTGAAGGATGCTTATGTATTGGAATTCTTTTGGGGACCTCTTGTGAAAATCATCTCTTCATGGCAACTTGCTTGAAAGCTCCTTTTACTGTCATTTCAATTTGTGGATGATTCCTAAAGTTTATTCTGTTTTATTTTGTTGTTTTTTTTTTTAAAGAAAAAAAACACTTGTGGAATAGGAAAATCTTATATTTAGAATGCAAATAACTAATTTATTCTTCAAATGTCATCTTCTGATACTGCTATAATAATTTTTTTTCTGACAGAAAGCTTTCTGTTTCTGATGTGTTTATAAATAGCTTTTGTATTTCTTGTAAGATCCTCCTCAAAATCAACTTTTACCTTGCCTTTTTGTGTTAATGCAATTAACTTTGTATATTTACGTTGTGTTTTTGATTCGGTTCTATTTAGACAGGATTTTGACTTCTGAAAGATGTCTTTACCTCTGATAATTTCTTTAATCTTATGAATAATCATGTCTGGCATATTTGATCCATTGGATCCATCTTGGTTCATAGTATGCATTTAGTTTTAGTCTCTAACATGAGTTCACATTAGTCTTCATGCTGTCCATAATTATTTTATCCTCTTATCTGCCCCTTTTAATTTCTCTTTGATGGACCACAGCTTTTTTGTACTTCGTCTTCTAAAGGTAAATATTACTATTAATATTTTGCCTTTTCCTTTTCTCTAGAATGTTAAATATGTTATAGACAGTCTCATATGCCTTCTGTCAGGACTCTGGACTCTTTGAAATTAGGAAAAAAAAAAATCACAAAAAAACCCCAAACTTGACAGCTGTAAGCTTCTGACTCAAAGGATTCAGTATGTTTTATATCTAAATGTTTATTCTCTGCATCATTTCATGTTGTGTAAATGGGAGCCTGCTGAAATCTCTCATTACAAATTTCTAATGCCCTGCTGTCTTCCTCTGTAGTTTCATTGTACATGATGAATCTATGGTTCTTATTAGTTTTCTAGTCCTTCTTGCTTTTAAAAAAAAAAAAAAAAGAAAACATGATGGTGATGATTCCATATTCTTCCTAGGCAACAGTACTGTTGCTCTACAGCCCTTAATGTTAGAAAAATCTTTTTTAATACGTAACTTGTATTATTTCTTCTGTAATTTATACCTTTTGGTTTTCCTCTTGTTCATCACATAGCCTGTTTGACAAAACCTTTTGAGGTTTTGCAGCCTACCAGCATGTGTTCCCTAATTTTCTCTTCCTTCTCTTCCAACTTTTTTTTTTAAATAGCTTTTTATTCTCTAGTCATTCTCCTTTTTTCCAGTTTCTGTCTTGTTAAGTTTGCATCTTTGTTGAAGTGTGATATCCCAAATAGGGTGTGAGGCCATCTGAGGTCTTGCATGTGGAAAAAGGGAAGTATTCCCACGCAAGTCAGCTTATACTGGCATACATCTCCTGTATATGTTCCAGTGTAATGCTTGTTTATTTCCACAAAATGTAACTTTACTTGGTTTGTGAACCATTCTGCATCTCCAAGATCACTGGGAGAAAGGATCGTACCTAGAGAGCCCTACTTCTAAACCAGCAGCTTAATAGCAGCTTAGTGTTTGGTGGCAGCTACTGAGTTTTATATCGTGCTAAAATAACGAAATGTTCCAGAGGTATGTTCAATTGTGAATTGGTTATTGCTAGAATAAATAGGCAACTCTGAAGGACCTCATGGAATGCCATTTATCGGGAAGCTGAGAAAGTCATTTTTGAGGCAGAACTAGAGTAAACTCTGTTGTTTTAAACAGTACAAAGGTGGGAAGGAAACATACGCCTATTTATGTAGGTGATCATTAGACATGGAAACAGACCACTGGTATTTGTATCAAACACGATACTTAAAAACATTCCAGAAGCATGTCCAAAATAATATTTCCATGTCAGAAGTTAATCCTAATTTATGGTCAGACTTGATCATTTTTCTTCTTTTAGTCTATAAAAGGCCTTTTGGAAAAAAAAAAAAAGGGGTTTAGGTGTTTGATTGCTGTGTTGTATTTTTTGCTTGATCTTCAGCCAGATGTTTTAAGTTTGGTAGCAGCCTACGGGGAGTGTAATATTTGAAGTGAAACAGTTGACCCTCCTGAGGGTGGAAACTAAGTGAAAAATTACCAGATGCATTAAGAGAAAGGAGAGAAAGGAGAAGCATTCGAGTGGGCACAGAGGCAGCTCTGCTTTACTAAGTTTCTGCCCCTACCCCAACTCATTCTGTAGTTCAGATCCAGAAGATACTCTTCTACTGCCTGTATGTCAATGTGTTGGCATGTAGAAATGAGAAAAAAAAATGCAGCTGTTGTTAGGATCTAACATTTTGAGCCTGTCTTCAAAGGCACATAAAGTCTTGTTTTTTCTGACATGTAGAACACCTTGTGAATTCTATTCATTTTGGGAAAATAATAGGCTGCTCAACAATGGCATCCTTTTTGAAATGTCTATTTTAAACATTTTAGTCTAGACACTTAAATCTGGGGATGGATGTTTTAAATGGAATTAGGTACTTGTAAGTTGACGTGAGAATCTGATTTTTACTATTCTGTGCAGTTGCAGAGCCCAGCAGCGTTGCTCCTGTAATGTGCTTATTTCAACCAGATGTTGCAGATGGGTGAATCTCTTGTTGTCAAGTGAAGTACTCTTTAGGAAACCTATTTTCTCTCCTCTTTCTTGTTTTTAAAACTTTGCTTTTACTTTGTCTTTTCCCTTCCCCAGCTCGTTTAACTGTTAAAATTGTTTCTACTTTCTGTCACAGTACTGAGCTTTGCTAAGTTATGGGTTGTTTAAGCATTACAGTATTTACAAATGTCTGCATGTTTTGTTTGTGTTTTTTTTACACTCAGAAAGAAACGACCCATGCCCTAGCAACTTGCGCCAGTTACCTGTTTGTTATTATATCCAGAATACTTCATTTGCATTTATATCCCATTTAAGTGTGGTGTACATCTTGCTGCTTTTCCCTCATGTTGTGGTCTTTCCTCCACCCTGTTGTCCTTTGTCTTTGCTCATCTAATGCTGATGATTTTTGTTGTTGTTATGTTTTCAAATTAATAGTGCTTTTAATGCTGTAGTGATAACTAGGTCTCACACCTGTCTGGAACAGCACAGTGATCACATGAAAACACAGTCCCCCCTCTCTGGCTGTCTCTTTCTCCAGCCAGATTTGACCTTTGGCGCATGGCGAGCGTGGGCTGGAGGCACACAGCCTTTTTCTCCTGTAGCAATAAATCACCTTTTCTCCCAATAGAGGGAAGACGACTTATCTTGTGAAAAAGTAACAGCTGAGGCAGGTATCTGACTGATGCTGGAAATAAGTAGTATTGTATGTATATTCTCTGAAAATATGATTATTGTTATTGGAGCCAGACCATTGTTGGACATCTTGGTTTGCTTTGCGAAATGAGATTTGCCTTTGCTGATACAGAAGAGAAAAGTTTTTCTTACCTCGGCAGCTTTTTGATCCATAACTTCTATCTTTGTGTGACTTCTCTTGGAAAAATATAATAAAGCCATTGAAGTTAGCATACTTCAATATCTACAGAATCTTCAGACTTTATTTGGAGTTTCTGGGACAAGCTTTCATTAAGCAAGGATGGCAGATGTAAAGCAGACATCGGTTGTTTGGTGGAAAATAGCTTCAAATTGAGATGAATAAAGTTGTTTATAAGATTTGACAAAGGCTGTCCTAATATCACCAGATTTAGTGATATCCCCATTATTTGCTCTAATTTAATCAACTGACTTACCTAACCATCTTTGTAGTGTAATCAAGAGGCTTTCAGGGTTTTTAATTATTTTTTTATTGTTATTAATATTTTCAGAAAGTTAAATACTTATTCTTTCTGGTGGAGAATCTCTGCCTTTTTATTTTTATATATGTGTGTGTGTGTGTATACACATATGCACACCCACATATCTTTATTTAAGTCTGAGAACACCCCCATGAAGTGGGAATGTATTAATTGTCCCTGATTTGGAGGGTGCTGAGCTGACCTGACTCTTGACAGGATGTCCATCATCTGAATGGACGTCCGTCAGCTGAAAAGGTAGTAACTTCCATTCCAAACGAGAAGGTAGTTGGTGGGAACAGACGAAGGTATGGGAGGACTGAGGGCTGGGCGCATAAATGGAGTGATATGGAACAATATTTAGCACTCCTGTCCTTTACTTTTAGGGAGCTGGCAACAATAGTCTAAGCTGAAACTGTAAATACCTAGAAATGGAGTTTATAATAGCTGAAGTATAATGAATTATTTAAGCAGTCACCTGGGAAATGGATATATTCATTCGTCTCCCTGGTGTTTTGCCTGAAGGATTGGAATCCATGGGGATGCCTTCATCACTGAGCTATATGATAATGCTCCATTTTCATACGTGCTGGTAAATTCTGTCTGGCTTAATGAGTCCTCCATGTCTGTTCTTCACTCCTGCTGTAAAGGTATTCCAGGCTGCCGCCGCCTCCTCTCTCTGCTTGGTGGGTAGAGAAGTCGTGGGAGATAGATTTGTAATTTTCCAGAGCTGCATTGAAGTTAAATCTCCCACCTGAGTGAATGATTTTCCTCCAGAACATTTTTATAACAGGGTTTATTTTTCTGAATGAAATCTGTGACCACAGCTCGTTATAATGAACTCAAGAGCGTTAATGAACACTGGATGTGAACTAAGCCAACCAGGGGTAAAACTTAGGGATAAGGCTGCTTAGTTTATGCATTCTAGTTGTGTTTGGATATGGAATAGATATTAAACCATCCGTCTCTGGCAAAATGGGAGCAGTTTTGTGCATGTTCAGAGGCATAACTTGATATGACTATAGAACTCTACTGATAAAAACTTAGGTGCCCATAAGTTCCTAAGCGCTGAAGGGTAGACAAGGAGTTCGAGGATTACACTTTTCTGTCCAAACTAAGATGACTTCACTTGTAGGGAATTCCTTGAGGCAAGTGTTTGCTTGTGGTCTTACAGTTCTGAAGATTTCCCCATATGATAAGGATTTACACTATCTGGCAAAATGTTCCTATTGCACAAGAAACTGAGGAGTCTCCTCTGTGTTCATATGAGTGATAATGATTTTATGACCCATTCACCTGTCGCTGGCTGACAGATTGAACTGAAGCCAGGCAACTGACAGCTTGTTTCTTGGCTTCTGTTAAGGAAAAGTCAACATTACCAGTAGTTTTCATATTAACCTTCTGTGTCTAATGGTAAGGATCACTCTGTCAACTTCTTTGTTTCTGATATCCAGCATTTAATGTGTTCACAGCTGTTCTGTTTTTTCCTTTTTGTAAAATAATCTCAGAACTGTCAGTCATAGCGAGTAGGGGGTTTTGTTGGTGTTTTTTTCTTTTCTCTCCTTCAGCTGAAATAGGTTAGGAGCATCATGCAGAATGGACGTGCACTTTTTTTTGATAGCATCCCTATGTAAGTTGTGACATGGATCTTGTGATACCTCTTCAGGAGTGACATGGATCTTGTGATACCTCTTCAGGAGTGATATGCCTTTCAAGTTTGAAATGAAAGTTTAAAAAACTCAAAAAAATCAGAGGACTAGTTCTAGGTCCTCTGTTCTATTGGTTTAGGTCCTGGGACGTGATGCTTTGTGAACTCCAGTATTGCAAAAAAAAAAAAAAAATGTGTTCGGAATACTGATAGAGATAATGAAAAGAAAATGACACCATTCGTCTTTAGTTTCCTATTGGTCTTTATTCAGTTTACGTAAAAGGTATGTCAGACCAAGAATTCAGTTGACTGATTGCACTATTTCTAGATCAGGTAGTTCTTGTTTGTAAGTTTTGAACTCTTACCCCAGTTATATTAAGCATATTAAAGAAAAAAAAAACATAATCATCTTTTTTTTGGCTCATAGGCCATAAAAAGGTCTCCATGCTTTGTCAGGTAATAGTAATTGTCAAATAGCTGGTAAGATGTGCATTTAGCGCTGTTTGTGTCATTAAAGAGAACAGGTTAGAACTTGTTGACCACAATAATAACAGTAAGTAAACTGTTTTTTGCTAAGAATAAAAGATTTCTTACTGGTATCTGTTGATTACAAGGAAAGCAAAGGCAATGTGGAGACTTGCAAAGTTCTACATCCATAGTAAATAAGCAGTTGTATTATGTTCTATATAAAGAACACAGGAAGTCTGCTTAAAGACTGTTTCGTATCTGTAACAATGTTAAATATTAAAATACAGTGTAGAAAATTGCTGAAAAACTTCTAATTGATAGTACAAAAGATGTTAATCTGAAAATACATTTACAAGATACTTGTTTCTGTTTAGTTTTACAGATGGGGGAAATTATAGCTTTCTATATACATTTTTTAGTATTTGACAAAACTGATTATTTCAGCCGTGTTTCAAGGCTACATACTTATATCATAAAAAAAAAAGAGATATTTCTGAATGTTTTTCTGCTATATTTTGTCCAGAGCTCGAGCAGTTTTGGGAGAATGAACGCTTTAAGCTTGTTTCAGTTGCCCATTTCCCTCTGTAATCTTACTAGTTTAAGGGATCTTTTGAAAATGACTTTTTGGCGGTTCTTCTAAATTGGTGTAACAAATTGCATGTGCACGATTAAGGGTAGCATTTTGTCCTCTAGAATTCTCATTACTTTGTACAATCTATGAGATGGAAAACGCAGCTCAGGATGTGATTAGCTGGCTCACAAACTCATTTTTTGATGTGCTGTCAGCCAAGGATCCCAAGTCTTTTTTCTCAAGATGCCCTCTAGTCTGTCTTCAACCTTTGCCAATGCATGAGTTTGTCCCCAGGTGCAAGATTTAGCATTTGTTTGAGGTTCCTGTCAGCCTGTTTTTTCAGGTTATTGAGTTCCCTCTGAATGGCACCCCTACCCTCAAGTCTATCTGCCATGTCCCCATCCTACCTATTTGGTGTCTCCACAAATTTGTTTCCAAGAGCACTTTCTGTTCTGTTGTCCAGGGTGTTGAATTAAGCTGTCTTGATAGAGATCAGTCCCTGAAGAATGGCATGTAACAATGTGCTAGTTAAACTACGAGTAGTGCCAGTCAGACTTTGAAGTATCGGCAGCTGCTCTTTCAGCCTGGTAATCCAATTTCCCACCCATCTTGCAGTCTACATATCCCTCCAATTTGGCAACAAAAATATTATGAGACTGCATTAAAAACCTTGCAAACTTCAAGGTGAACAGCCTCCCTGGTACTTTCCTTGTGTACTGAACCAGCCGTCTCACTGCAGAGGACACATTTCTCAGGTGTGATTTGCCATTTACAAATCCATGTTGGCTGTTCCCAGTCACCTTGCAGTTGTTCATGTGCTTGGAAGGGGCTTCCATGAGGAATTATTCTGTAAGTTTTTGGGGACTGAAGTGAGGGTGGTCATCCTGTTGTTTCCCAGGTGTTTCTTCTTCATCTTTTTGAAGGTTACTGTATATATTTACCTGTTTCCAGGGGCATCCACCAGTCACCACTAATCTTTAGCTGTGATAGGGAGAGACCTCTTGTCCAGCATAACACGTGCATCCCATCTAGATCCATATGCTAGCATGTTTGCAGTTTGGTTAAGTTGTCCTTAAGTTGGTCCTTCTTTCCTTGCAGATAGTACTTCTGTCCTCCAAACTCTACTACTAGGCACTGGGGCCTGAGAAGCCCGAGAGCAGACCTTGCTGGTAAAGACTGGCGAGATATTGTCTTAACCTCTTTCATGTCCTTTGTCACTAGGTCTTTCCTCTCTTTCAGCAGTGGATCTGTGTTGTCCTTGTTTGTAGAAAGATATCCAGTATACTCATAAAATCCCTTCTTTTTGTTCTTTGCATGTCTTGCTAGTTTCAGCTTCAGCTGTAGTTTTCCTAATTCTATCCCTGCATACCTGGAAGGTGCTTCTGTGGTCCTCCTGGGTAACGTGTCTCAGGTTCCTCCTTCTGTAAGATTCTTTTTTGATTTTGAGCTTCGTTAGAAGTTCCTCATTTAGGCAAACACCAGATTGAACGGACCCTTCTTATCCTCTGTGGAGGTTGTCCTTGAAGATCAACCGGCTCTCTTGAGCACTTTTGTCATTCATGACCATCTCTCATGAGATCCAGCCAAGCAGATCCCTGAATAAGCTGAAGTCCATTTTCCTATAATCCAGGGGTTTTTCTTTGTTCTGTTACTTGCCTTCCTCACTTGCCTTAGAATCTTAAGCTCCCCTGTGTTGTGGTTGCTGCAGCCAAGGCAGCTGCTGTCTTCCACGTCCCTGATCAGGCTGGTTTATTAGATTTATGAGTAGAAAATTCAGTAGAGCAACACTCCTAGTCAGTTTGTTCAGCATTTGTGCCACTGCAATGCGACTTGCATTTGAAGTCTGGATTGCTTGTGTCCTACTATGTTGCTCTTCCAGCAGGTGACCTGGTGGCTCCATTCCACCATGAGGACCAAGGGTAAATGTATGAAAGCTTCCTTTGTTGCCTTGTCCTGTGTGTTCCTCTCACCTCACATCTCCAGCACTTAAAGAGCTTGTTTTAGTCGGGTTTAGAAGATACCTTCCTCATGATTCCCAAATTTTTTTTGGTATGTAGAAGCAGGAATTAAGTACAAGTGTAGTTCATGTGAGACTGAATGTGCTTGCCATCCAAAGGTAGATGACTTATTTGGTGTATATCAGGTAAAAGCTTGGTTTTGTTTCCATATTTTTCAACACACAAACAGATGATTTAAACGTCATTTCTGCCTCAGTCTGTAATTTAATTTGACCTAAATAATCAATATACATCTACTCATCTGTTTCTTCTTCACCATAGGGAGAGATACTTACGTTGAGCTGTGTGTCGCCTATTCTGCATATCCTAGAATTAAGATTAAAAAATTTTCAGTATTACATTGTGATAAAAGTGATCTGTACTGGTGGTAGGTGCAGTGGAGGAAACAAAAGTCTGATCTAATGGAATGTGTTGAAAAGTGATAGCTCACATTTTGGCTAGTTTGTTAGCCAGGTTTTTAAAGGAAAAAAATACAAAAAAAAACCCAACACCCCCAATCCACTAAAAGCACAGAAGTGGTTACATGCTGCAGCTTTTCAGATGGTTTTCAGGAATATGCTGTTATATTGGTGGTGTTGTATATTAATTCAATATCACCTTTTTAAATCTTCAGAAGCATTGTATTTCTTCTGAGGATGAAGTGTTATGAGAAAGGACCAAGAATACAAACTTCCTTCTTTTTGGAAAGGATTTGTTAGCTTTGCACTTAACTAGCTGAATGTATTTTTAATATTCTTTTTGAATGTGGAAAAGAATACCTTGTGTAAAGTAATACTGTCTGCTTTGAATTATAATGAACATACAAAATGTAAAGAATTTGTTATTTACTCTTTAGGATTTTAAACGTTTACTTAGTGTGGATTAGGTGTTTCTTTTGGTTTTATCTGTATCATCTGTTTTAAAACATATCTTAAAACCTGACACAGGCTTCAAGCCGTCAAGAAGATGAACAAGTGGTCCTTGTCAGAACAGATCAAAGTGGAAGGGCATGGCCTGTGACCGCACCAACTGAACCACAGGAGCCAAAAGGAGGACGGAGAAAGCGACAGATGGTAAGTTTTAAAAATGTGCATATTGGAGTGTAATTCTGAAATGATTTTGTAGCTTTATGATGCCATAATTAATATGAGTGTCTTATCAGAATGTCAACAGGTAGTTAAAAAGTTCCTTTCGGAAGATGATTGTAATTAAAGTGTTAGAGTACATATTTATTAAGCATATATTAAGTTTATTTTCAGACTGCGCTTCCCTAGGGATCACTTTAGGGCTGGTTTAAATGCACATTCAAGGAAAAGTGAGTTTTTCAAATTATCACAGTCTCTTAGTCAAGTAGCTTTTATTACATAAAGTTATGTAAATAATGAAGATTAGAAGAGGTGAATATTTCCAAAATAAGAAAGATTTTACTGAGATACTCAGGTCTCAGTGGCTAAGTTTCCTTTGCTTTTCTCCTGATCAAAAATACTGCTACTGCTGATAATAAAAATTATGACCTAATCTTTGTAACAAAGTACTTTGGGGAGCAGTGAGAAGCTTGGAGGCTGGAGCAGTGTTTTAATCTTTGTTTTGCTTGCAACAGTAAATAAACTAATATTTTGGTCGTCTTGGGATAAGAGATGACAATACTTCGTATTTCTAGCAAGTACGTTCTTGATTAGCAGGACAAATCAGTTTGTGACACTGCTGTGGGGGAGTGAAAGGCACAAGAGGGTGAGGAATTGGATGTCATCCTCCTGTTGTTTCCATTTTGGAAAATTCCATCTTGCTTTATGTTAATGTCCATTCCTGTGTTCCTTCAGGATTTAGTTTAGTCCTGCCCTAAAGTACAAACTGTTTTCTTGTGCACTCTGTCTAAGATGGCAACGTTTCCCAGCAGAGGTACCACATTTATGCAAGTTTTCAGTAGCGTCTGTAACTTGATGATTCAAAAGCTTCCGTAAATAATGGAGATTACTTTTTGGAATATTCAGTTTTTGTGAGCTGATTAACTGTTTCAGTGAATTACTGTATGTCTTTCCTGAGTGGTAATGTTGTAGCTCTTACAGCTTAAGGATATACAGGATATAGCAATTGTGGGAAGAGGCTATATTTTTATTTACATGTACTGATGCAATTGAAGAAAGGGGAAGATGTCATTTCCCTTAGGCCAAATGAAGCAGCAAGCCCAATTGTTTCAGATGTCTTAGCTTGATTCATGATTGTTTAAACTTGTTGAAATTATTAGAATCTGAATTTTATAGTTGATCTTTCTCACTAGGCTGATACGTATTTTCAATATGTTTGTTTCCAGATCCCTACTCATGTAGATAAAGAAAGAGTAAGGTATTTTCAGGATGATGATAGTATGAACCTGAAGGATTTGGTCAAAAATGAGAAGATGAGAACAGCAGAGGATCAAAACTCACTGTTCATGCGTATGGCGTCAAAGGTAAGGTGTCATATGTATGGCTTTTTAATTAAGCATTTTATTATTAAAAATATTAGGTAGGACATGAGGTCTCAGTGGTCTAGGTATGTTGCTTTTGGTTGAGAATTCTGATTGTCTTGAATAATAAAGTCTGCTGTAAGATCATCCTGGTAGATGTTATTGAAGTGATGGAAACGTGCATGCACGTAGGAAATTTGATGCGTTCAGTTTCTTCATAGAGGTGATTGTGATGTTATTTTGCCTGTAGAATTTTGTGCTTTTGAGGTGAACGCTTTTACAGTGTGCTGTACAAAGCAGGTTTTCCCCAAATTAGTGATGAATAAAAGCAGCATTTTCTTAGTGTTTAGATTACGTCTTCGGTCAAGAAGTTACAAGAATCACTGAGATTTGAAGTGAACTACCTGAAATTCCATCAGGATGTCCTGGATAATTTATACTTGCAGGCCACACAGATTTATACGTTATGGTTCCATAAGTGATTCCACTAAAAGAGTGTCCAGTTCACAGACAGATACTGCAGTGCAAAATGAATGATTAATTTCTGTCATCCAAACTGAATAATAAAGGATACTTTCTGTGCTTGATATGGAAGTGTTTGACAGAGGTGATTTCCAATAGCTACAACATGCAGTTTCTCTAGCATGCCTCAGATTTTACTAGGTCACTGCTCCAGTATTTTTTGTACCACTGAGCAGGTTTTGAAAAAGCTTGTTAGCGTGGCATTAATATCATCACAGACGAAATTTGGTTTTCCATTTATCTAGAAGGCAGACAAGATCTTGCAGAGTAGGTTTTGGTTGGGTTTATTTTTATTTTTAAAATTCTGCTTCTTCAGGTGATACTTGGAAGAACCAGAAAAGCCATGATAGTGCCCGGTAGAAAATATTTAACCTGATGCAATGAGCCATCTGGCAGGAAGCTCTTCTGAAGAGATTACCAGAACTTTAGAAACTAGTGTGGTTTATGCATCTTCTTGTTCAGCTGCTTCTGGTAGTTCTCATTCTCTCCCACTGGCATCTTCAAAAAAAAAAAAAAAAAAAAAAAAAAAAAAGAGATGCCCTTGGTGTCCAGTTAAATGAACATGCCCTGTTGCCAGTGTTTGATTTCCTTCTTTACCTTCCCTTCCAAAAAAACCCCAACCCAAACGCATAAAACTTTGCTTCAAAACCGGTGTAATACTTAAAAGTAAAATAAATAAAAATAGTTAAATCAAATCCAGAACCCAACTATTATTTAAAAAGTACTTGTTGTCTCCAGGTAAGGAGAATGGAAAAGAACGTGAGCCTAGCAGGCTTAGGAGTAAGCTTTGATAAGAAAGATTGAAAAATTATCTTGAGGGAATTACTTTAATTATTTTGAGTTTGCTAAAAGCATAAAACTAGGAGTTAAAGTCATTGGAAGCAAGAGGCCTGCAGGAATGTGGTGTTGAAAAAACCTGATCAAGGTATAATTAGAGCATTTAGGAAGGATAAGTGCACGCCAGAAGAACTAATGAACTGTTTGTATTAATATCCTCTATAATGAGGTCAGAGCAATTCTTTTGTATGAGCTATTATTTACAAGGAATAAGTGGAAGACTGTCTCAAGTTAACCGTGTCAGTAAAATGAATTTTGGCTGAAATTTATAGAAACTCATTATTTTAAAAAGACACTTGAATTTGAGATGAATAATAACATGTGACTAAAAGCAAATGGTCCTCACTTAAGTGGTCTAAAAGAAGTCAGGTGAGAAGTGCTGAACTATGAACTGCCGAGTGTCATCTTCATTCACCCTGAGGAACAGGAGATGATATGTGTAATGGCAATCTTTAAAAAGAAAACAGAGGGCAGGAGTAAATGGTTATTTTTTGTTATAAGAGGAAATTACCAGTGGATTCATCAGGAATCTCTTCTGTTCAAGACATACATAAACCATCTGAAGGAAGGGATACTTTATGACCTGACAATTTGTTATTGTTACATAATTATTCTGGACTGTTAAAAATAAAGGTCATTGTAAATTGTAGAATTTCAAAATACAAAGATGGGATTTTTCTAACATTGTGAAATTTACATCTGAACCAATTCTTAAGATTCACTTTGGAGGATTGCTGGAGAGACGTACATATTTTAGTGGTGTGAGTCATCTGTCCTATTTTGAATGCCATCTGAACGACATTATGGGTATAAAAGGAATTAAGATGTCTAGCTCAGACACAGGAGATTATGCTATAGACCTCTCAAATAAGGAGGAAGAGATCCCACCATAGTTATCGAGGCAATAAATTCAGATGAAAGTCAGGGTTGATGAATGCAAAATGATGGTAATCGTGAAGCTGAGCGAAGCCGTAACTGTGCATGTACCACAAGAGGCTGGTACTGCTTGATTTGGGAGTCATTGCGAGTCTGCAAACACCGTCTGGGTGCTGGTGGGATTAAAAAGAGAAACAGAATTTTGGGGATTGTGAAAAAAAGGAAATTTGGACCAATTTAAAACATATAAGGCTACTATAGTGCACCCATAGCTTGAATGCTACCCAGGCTCGTAGAGCGTACCCTGTGGTCACAGGCACAGACTGGCAGCCATTTGAAGAAAACCTAAATCAGCAACATTTCGTCACTCTGGGGGCAAGGGCAAAAAGGCAGCTGGTAGACTAGAACACACAATTAGCGTAAAAGTTTAATAGAAAACAACAATTTTTGTTTCTCATATCTGAAGTGGTCACAGAGCGGAGTTTAACACAAAGGAGGTTTTTGGTTTTTGGTGGGGTTTTATTTTTTTTTTTTTCAGTGAAGAAGGAAATTGTAGAACTCGCGTTGTAGAGCATGTGATGTTGTGTAATCCTTAAGTGCGAGTGGGAGGAAAAAAGATACAGCGGCTTTGTGAAGTACAGTTTCATTGGTAAATATTAAATAGGGAGACTGAGATAGGCTTTTTGGCTCAGGATTTGCTCGGTGAAATGCTCGAGAGCTGCAAGTGTGTAGCTGAAGCATCAGTTCTATGTGCTTTTTTAATGCTTTTTCCCATACATTTTAGCCATTGCTGGAGATTGATTTTTGCAACATAAAATGATCGCTCTGGGTTAGAGTGAGCAGCTGAGTTTAGTATGTTTCACTCTAAAAGCTTCTTCCTTTTTGGTATTTTTTTCGTTTGTTTTGTTTAAGGATAAAATTTCTTAGTAATGTTAGAATAATGTATTGTGTTTCCTGGCGTATGCAACTGCTTTATTTTAGTTTGGGAAGGCGCTGAAATTCCTACTGACTTCAGTAAGCTTTGGGTCAGATGCTGTGTATGGTGTTTCTTTTTTGTTATGAGTCAAAGATGCACTGCATCACATTATTTTGTTAGAACAAGCTTCTTGAATGAATAGCTGGCTCTTTACTAATATTTTAAGATTGAGCCATATGACTTATTTACTAGCTAAGTGTGCTGGAGCGTGTGCTCAAAATAGATGGTTTTGTCAGTTACTGTTCCAGATGAGGTTGTTCTCTTTTGGCTTTAAAAGGAATCTGTTGCAATAGATTTTTAATTGTCCAAATCTTAATTCATGGTACTGAAAGTCCTCCAGTGCCATGCAATGTCACATTTAGGTTTTGAAAGTATTTTTGTTTGGCTTTCATAAAAAGAGGCATCATAGATGCCAGTTCTTCTTCTCCATTAAAGTCTGAAATGGTAGTTTCTGTACAGGTGATTTCCAGCTTTTTGTTAGCACAAAATGTGATGGTCTTCCCCAGATGGTGATTGTTTCTTGATCCTAAATTAAGAAACTGTCTCCTAGGCTTCCTGAGTTTTCCATGTCTTTAGGTAGAAGGCATTCTTGTTCACAGCATTGCAAGATCAGTGTTAGTGCTGAAGTGTTGGCAGCAGTCTGAAAAATTTGGTTGTGATCACAGATATTCCAGATGGTTTCTTTATGTACTTTATAAACCTCTACTACAGAGAGTATCTGCATTATGATATGGGGGCTCAGTGAGACAATCTTCAAAAAAATCTTGTATCTCTCCTAAGTGGATTCGTTAAGGTATTTTTATGTCCATCAGGAAGTCTAGCAACCATATCTCTTGTCAATTTTAGTTTGATAACATAGTACACAAATTTGACACATACACATTACTTTCTCTTTGTGCCTTCAGTTGAGAAGTGGAAAAAATATCCACAAAAATGAATCTGTCATCTTTCAGAAGAGCAGTGGGAGGAAACTGCTGAAAGTCTATACATGATATCCTACCTAGAATGGGAGAAGGGAGATCCTATCCCTTAAATTCTGTTGAATAATTTCATTTTCTGAACTGCTTTTGTTGAGTGGTTGTTGTGATTTCTTGGGTGTGGCTGCTGGGATAGAAGTTATCCACTGCAGTCAAGGTAATTGCTTTTAAAGAATGAAATATAGGGTATATAGGGTATAAACAACCTTTCTTTAAAGATCTCTATTGCACAATTGCTTCTCATTACGGTGTTGTTTTTGCTTCCATAAGTTCTAACGTCAAATCTGATGCCAACATAAGTTGCGGGAAAATGGATGTTTGAGGGGTAGCTCATCCTTAGGTTCAGTTGGATGCCTCTTTTTGTCTGAACGGAAATCAAACGAACATTTGTTTGAATTACCAAAAAGCAATTTGGTTATTTGTTTTAATCCGTGGCATTTGTTAGTTGTCTTAGAATTGCTGGCTGCTCAGCCAAGTAAAAAGAAAAGTTAGGCTACAAACTTAAGGAGCTTCTGCTACCATGATATAGCCAAATGCATCTGACTTTTTTTTGTTTAGACCTTCTTATCTTTAGAGCTGTCTGTCTGTCTATCTCTCTATCAATCAGATTATTTTTCCATATTGTCTGTATCTTGTTCAGTGCAGTGCATGTTTGGTGTCTGGCAGCAAGGTGGCTCTCCAGTCCTTACAGCTCTTTGGTTATAGTCTGTGGTCAGCCTTATTGCCATCTTTAACCCGATGTGAATTTACTGCTGTGAACTGAGGAGGCTAAACCCTCCCTGTCTTCATCACCTCAGTCTTGGGCAGCGTGTTTGCTCCTACTCCCACGATGTTTTGGACCAGCCAGCAGTGTAATTCCCCATGCAGCTGTGGCTGTGGTCAGCTGTGGTTACCACTAAGCATGTAGACTACAGCACTATTATTTCCTTCATGGATTTTCCCAGGGCTTTTACTGCTTTCCCAGACTATGCCAAAAAGAAAATTCCAGCCTCACGGCTGTTGAGGATAGAGGAAGTGGGCACCACTCTCACGAATGGGGATGGAAGGAGAAAGACACACCAGTATATTTTCTGGTTTTTGCACAGCTGAATGCTGAGCTGCCTGCTCCACATGAGTATTACTTTCCTGCTATTTAGTTTTTTAATGGTATTTCAAATGATATACAGCCTAGTTGTTATGCGTCTCTGAAGATAATCACATAATTGCATTTTTGTAAAGGGAGATGAGGATGTTGAAGTAGAAAGATATCATTCATAAAAGGATTTACTTTCTTAAGTGAGACTTGTAAGAATTGTCAGTACATATACGCAAAATCTCTATCCATGAGATCTCTGTCTAATGCCATTGGCAAATGAAGGTCTGTATGACATTATCTCATGCCTGACTCCCACCTCAGAGTCACAGACTTAATATCTGTGATGGTCAAGCCATACTTGTCCTTACAAGTCTTTTTCCCACCTGTAGAGTTTCTTTTTCTCAAGAGCTCCATGAGATCAAATAGAGGAAATACGCCATCTCCTTGCCATTTGTTTGCCTGTTGAGCCTATGTTTTAAATCTAGATGAAAAGCAAATTCTGTTTTATCATACTCCTTTTGCCCATTCTTCTTTTTCTAGCTATGGTTCCAATATAAACCTGTTGTGCTTGAGGATCTTATCTCCTGTTACTTTTTGGCTTCTGTTCACAGCAGGTTGATGTGGATGTCAGTTGTCTCAAGCAGTTTTAAATACAGCCTCTCCCACAGCCATCCCATGCATCAAAAAGTGTCAAATATTTCATTTTCAGTGGTGGAAAAGCTTTTTTTTAAACAAAAATTAAAACCACAACACTAATCTTCATAGAATCATACATTCATAGAATACCAGGTTGGAAGGGACCTCAGGGATCATCTGGTCCAACCTTTATCTTTTTGATATATGGAAAAAAGCAGTTCTTAAAGTCTGTTTCTTTCATGTTTCAGTGTTATGCCTAAAGAAAAAAAAAACCAAACTGTTTGAAGTTACTGTTTTCTTTCTACAGCTTGTAAAGCAGGTTGCATCCTCACTGCTACAGAAGCATGACTATAGGATACGAAAACATCAACAAAACATTTGAAAACTGATTTTTTTTTTTCCGCTGCCAGTTTTAGAGTACAAAATGAATGTGAAGTCTTAGGTTTTAGCTCCTGAGAGCTTTAAGTAGCGTGTCTGTAGTTCCTTCTGTCCTTGACTGTTCTAGGAAGTTCAGTTTTCCCAAATTCATGCTGTTAAGACTTATGTAATCCTTTCAGTTATGTCAATAGATGCTTGTGGGTGTATAGAGGCTGATTTCTAGAACATTACCTCAATAGTAATTACCTTCTATTTGTACGCATGATTTCTAAGTCCTTTTTTAATTTGTGATTACATTTTACTAAAAGAAAGTGAGGAAGATTAATTTGTATTGTTCTTCACACCATTTAAATTTTGGCCATAAACTCATTTTATTTAAAAAACCTCTACAGTAATCCTAAGCAATAAAAAATTACAGAACTATATTAATAATGCTGACCTTCATTTATGGATTTAGTAAAGAGGTATGCTGGTATTATAGGTTTACAAAAAGGGAATTTGCCTTTCCTTGGTTCTGAAGTCTGTAAAATGGAAAATTGCTTTCAGCCTTATCAGTTTTACTTGCTGTGCCAACCTGCCTGTTGCACAGCTTTGCATTTTCATCACCATAAACCAAAATAATAGTCTAGAAACATTTTAAAAGGTAAAGTGAAAAATGCAGACTGTTGCTGCTGCTACTATTATGTAATGAAGCTTTTTCTTCTCTTTTTTTCACATGGTGAATCCATTCAGCACAGTATTTAATAGACACGATAAAACTCTAAAAAAAGCTCTGGTGCACTGTTGCTTTTTACATTTACTTAATGCATGTGCATGGTTTGCTGTAAAAAAATTAATATGAAAACCCAAGAGAAAATAATTTCAAACACCTTGTTCTGCGTTACGCTACATTTCAGTTCAATGCACTAAACAACTTTCTGTGTATATTGTGTAGACACAAAGGCAAAGCTGTTCCTGCATGTGGAAACAAATCAAGAGCAGTGACAGCTGGATTCAGAAAGAAAACCTGGGAAAAGAAGAAACTGTTAGATGCAGTTGCTATGAAATGACTGCATAAGCATTTGGCGATTTTCCTGAATTATGTTAAAATTAGAAGATATGTTGCAAATGAAGACTTGTGCAGGACAGTCTTTTCTAGGCATTTAAGTTACGTCCAGGGATAACTCTAAGGTTAAATGCTAATTGCACTTTTAATAGCAGCATTCAGTGGTGAAGGTATTTTGTTTGGCTTACATTTAATTTCATTGTCTTGCATATAAAGTTTTCTCTGTCCTAATAACTAATTATAGCAAAACCTATAGTTTTCATTTCAAATAACTGAAGCCAGAAGGAGTGCGGTGCCTAACCATTGAGCAGTACTCTACTCTTTGTTTATTTTTGGCTTCTGCTGCTCCAAGGTAGCCCTGGACTACCCTGCTCAACAGCAGGATTCATAATATTTTCCTGTCAGAAACATAGGCCTTAAAAGCACTCTGTGCGTTAATATATTAAAATCCTTTAATACTATGTGTTTAAAATCTTACTTATTTCACTGTGATGATAGGTTTGGGGAATGCCTATACGCTGAATTATATGTTGAACTAAACCTACAAATTCAGATGTCTGGGGTCGTAGGGAGACAGGAGTTTTAATAAAATTAACATGATAAAATTCTGCCTTGGTTTGGCTTGAGCAAACACTATTTGAGATCAGAAAGTCTGTTTTCTGAGGTGACTCTGGTGTAAACAATAAGTGCTAAATGCTTAATGAATTTAAATGTGAGGAGATGCATTCATATGTCACTCAGGTTTATATTCTAAAATAATAGTTTATTCTTCTTTATTGCAGCTTCCCAAAATATACTATGAGTACAACATTCCACAAATATTAACTCTGTCATTTAAAGTTGAAGACGTCAGTGTTGCCATGACAATTTAAAACCAAACTGATATGTTTTATACAATCTATAGACTTTTTTCCACAAATTTTCCAAGCAGATGCACTTTTATTAGCTTATATGGAAGTAACTTTAACTATGATTGCGTTAGTGAGAAAACAGGAAAAGCAGTTCAATAGTTGCATATAAAATAGAACAAGAAAATAAGCAGAAAATACGTGTACAACAAAGCTGAAAATAACCCCCACTAGAAAGACGCAGGTATATTTTTATCACCATAACTGCATATAATGGAATTTCCTGTTTCATCCCCAAATTTCAGAGGAAATTTGAAGAGGGGAAAAAAGTGTACTTGGGGTGTTATGTAGGAATAATCCCCGATGATTAGGAGCTCTGTCTCTTGAGGTTTCCTTTTGGTATCACAACGATACTAAATTTTTCGTAGGGCTTTCTTTCCAAAGGGCGCACCCCAAGAGCAAGTAATAGCAGCGGAGGGAGAGATAAGGGACGCAGCATGCAGCGCGCTTCAGATGGAGTGTGTAGGCAGCCAGCAGTGTATAAGACTCCAGGGGTTTTACTGTAGCAATAAGAAAATCAGAATCACTTTAAAATTAAGCTATGAGATACAGTTCCATCATTCTGAACACTTGGAGCGTACCTGACACAGACCGACAAGCGTTACCTTTGGAGGTAGCCCCGTGCCAAGGTGCGTAATGGCTTCAGTAATGTAAAAAATGAAAAAGGACATGAATTATTTTATGAAAAGAATGTTATATAACCAAATTATTCATGTAATATATTCATATTATTCATGCTAATTATAATGTTAATGATTTCTTCAGCAAATACAACATTGTAATTTTCCCCTCTCTCAAATCATTCTCATTTCTGCATAGTCAGATGCCGATCTCTTTCTGAACTCCTGTGCTGAATGGTTAACCAACTCTCTCCCTGTTTTGGGTTTTGGCCACATTTGCACACATTAGATCTATGCAAATGAGAGCCCTAAGGGTGATTTTTATCTGCTCCTGAAAGCTTGGATGCCTTCCCTGACTGCTGTTTAAATGTTTGTGTATTACAGGCCTTTCTTGGCCAGGGCAAGCAAAACTGTGATGCCGTCCCTGTTGGCTAAACCAAAACTGCATCCTAGTTGTTCAAAACAGATCCCTCGTCAGATGGATGGTAGAAATGTCGCGGTTGTACAATTACACCAGGTGTCGAGGCATGTCGTTTTGCCTGGTGCTAAGAGTCCTAAAGCTGCCTGTGTATTCTCTGGTTAACTGGTGCTTGCCAAAAGGGAATGAAAAACTGGAAAACAGAGAGCACGTACGAAGGAAGAATGTGTCAGATGAGCCCAGAGCAAAAAAGTGAAATGGGAAAGAGAAGACAAGGGACTGTGGAGGTGATCTGTCTTATGAGAACATCAGTTTAGGTTAGCTCTTGGTTTTGACCAGTGTCTGGTACAAACAAGAACTTCAGGTGCATTGTCTTTACAAATGTCTGAATTTCTTCTATTAACTTTGGGCAGTTCAGTGGTGGTTTTTTAGGACATCCCAACTTAAAAACGATATATGAAGGGTGACTACCTGCTTCTTTCTGATCGCTGGGCGGCACCTGAAGTAGAGTGAGCACAGCATCCAGCACGGTGAGGAACTAAGCACACAACTTCCAGCACGCATTGACTTTCACATTTAACAGGTGTGATGCTTCAGCTGGTGCAGAACAGCAGCTTTCCAGTGAATCTAATACATCAGCATAGTTCCTTCTTTGGATTTGTACTAGTTCTGTCTTTTGTATGGAAGAAGATATGTATGAAAGAAATCAGTTTTTAAGTGATTACTTGCTTTCCTTCTGGCAGTTTGGAGAACACTCTCTTCTTGTACTTTCAATTCCCCTTTAACTTGTTTGGAGAGATTTTGTTATAGTGAAATAATGCAATTGGCAGAACACACTGGGCACCTTCTTGTAAAAGAGTATAAATTTTTTGAAAGAGAATTTCCATGTTTTTCCCAAATAACTTTTCAAAAAGGCCAATATTTAGAGTAGCAGTAGCTCTAGTCAGCCATGGTAGCAGCTACATTTTATTTTATTTCAGTTCTGACACATTGATATTTGGCACTTGTAGGATTCAAAAGATGATGATATTTAAGGAATTATGCCCTTAGAAAAATATGTATATTTTTTCCCTTACTACTGACAAAGAGTGTGTCAGTCATGTTCATTGCTACTATTCCAATATTGCAGACTAAGCATCTTTAGTGGGTTTTTGCTTGTTTTTAAGGCAGAAAATATTGCTGAGTGGATTTTTCCACTTATATTCATATCATATTTTATTTCAGTAGGAACATACAATTCTTGCTGGATCATATTTTTGCCTGTTTTTAGGTTTCTGTACTTCCTGAACTGTTCTGAGGTATGTTGGAAGTACAGGAGCTGCAAAGAAATTCTTACTCCTTTCCTGACTGTTGTTTTTGGAGGTGACAATGTATTCCGTTTTAACACTCTTTTAAAGTCACCTAAAGGATGAGATAAAATGGCAAGAAATGAAGATTCAGGGATAGGGTGACCATCTGTGACTTGGTCTCTCTGTCTCAGAACTGGAATATAATTGGATTGTGCATTGATGTGCTAGACTTACGACTTGAATAAAGGTCTCATAAACTTCTCCTTAAAGGTGTGAAAAAGGGGGAAAAAATACCTCCTCATTTTTCTGCTTTGTCCTTGTCTGTTTTTCTTCAGCAAGGGAAGCGTGTGGTGCTTGAAGAGCATCCAGTTGGACATGAATTATTAATTACTAGGCTTTTTTATTGCACAAGCAGATTAAAATGTTTAAAGTAACGTTTTTCTTATACTCTGCTTGTTTCGAGCACTTGTTTAATGTCTTTGAAGCTGGGGTATTGGTTTCTTGAACTGCTTTGCATTCGTTATTACCTTTTGTTATTTGTTAGCACTGCAATGGGATCTGTAATTTTGTTGCTGGTAGAGGTAATCTGAACCTGATCTGTGAATATTCCTTATCTAAATATCCCGTTACTGTGGTTTCTCTCCCCAAAATGTTGCATTGCTACCTACCTTTTCTTGTTCCTTACTTCTCCAAAGTAACCGTATGTTTATTTTACTTCCTTCCTCAGTATGCTTCATCTAATTCTGTTGACCAACATATATTACATCTTAAACCAGAAGTGCAATGTTGTCTGGCTCCCATGGCCTCTAGCTGCATGAAGAACTCTTCTACACATCCTTTTATTTCCAGGAAAAATCCAAAATTTAGTTTAAGATTCCCCACTGACTTACTGTAGCCTGATGCACAGACCTTGGGTGGGATCCAGGCTGCACGAGGACCTTACCTTGAATGCATGTAGTCTGTTCAGTAATATCAGAAGTGAAGATATTATTTCATCTTTTCTACTGTTTCCCTTCACTTTGAGGACTTTTAATTTTGAATCCTGAAACAGTACTGTTGGATTTCCTGGAAGCACTAGGAGAACTCTGGTGCAACTGGGGAATCTTTCTCACCATTTTGTTGTGTGACTCCAACTTTTGCCAGTGGCTATTTGTTGGTTTGTTTTTTCCTTTTCCATTTTGTGTGTGTGTGTGTTGCATTTGTAGCTTGTTTTTCTAAGTCTCCTGACTTAGAAAAGATGACTTGACTCCACTTAAGGTCATCTATTAGACTTCATGTTGCTTCAGACCTACTGCTAGGTTTCAGTCGTTGAATTATGAATATTTTTTTCATATTGTGTCGAACATGATGCAGAAAAGTATAAATCCTGAAGAACGGCAACATAATTTCTTTTTGGTCTTACTGAATTACCTTTTGAAATACACTGATCTTCTGTTGGTCGTGACACTAACAGGAGAAACCAAATCTGTCTTTAGGCAGCACGTACTTCTTTAAAGTTTACTGCTTTTTAGTTGAGCATTCTCTTTTGGGTCCCAGGTATCTTATTGTATATAGTGCTTTATCCACTGTTGAAGAAAGATGTCATCCAGCCCATTTAATAAGATTAATATTTATTTCATCACTAGACAAAATTCTTGACTTGTGTTCCTGTGACATAAGGGACCTTTATAAAAGGATCTGTAGAGTGTTTTTAAGGTGTTTCGAAAAGTACTACTATTTAAAAGAGGTCATAAATAACCAGGAATTTCCATGACTACTTCTAAGTGGAACCAAAGCAAAATAGTAATGGTATTCTGTGCTGCATGTGGTATTCCTGATATCTGAGGTGTTTCGATTTCAGTTCTTCCTTTTCTTTGTAGTCAGCCAGGTGTATTGTTTCATGTTTATTTCCATTCTCATGGTACTTTTGTTAATAACAAAACAAAAAGTACTGCTTATTGGTGTTTCTTCTGTTGAAGCTCCAGTTTTACCTTTCTTATGCTTGTATGACAATGATTTTTGACACCCAAACCACTAAATATTTTTTTCTATGGCTCAGGAATCTCCCTTTTGTTTTAAATATAGATTACAGCATTTTAGTAAAACAGAACAAGAACAGAGTTGAGCTATTGAACTGTTCATTTTAGTCTGCAGTGGCTTCCAGTAGGAAACGCACATAAGCGGTTAAATGTATTACAGCTAAATAAAGTAATATTAAGGAGGCTGCTCCTCAGTTGTTTGGTAATGAAGTACTGAGCATATACTAAATAAGCTACTGGTCTGTGTTAGAGAATTGCAACGTTCAGGAAAAGCAAAAGTTCTCGTCTGTGTTTTTCGGGGGGAAGTTGGTTATCTACACTACAAAATAAAGTCTTAAATTCTTTTCACGTCAGGTTATCTACACAAACTACACGTGGGATATTTGGGTGATCTTTTTCTTATTTGGAGACTATGTTTCAATTATGACAGTACGCCTTCAAAATGCCTGCAGCTGACATTAGTCCTTTGCTATGGCTACCCCAGTCAGTGTCCTAAAACACAAGGATTTGTTGTGATGACACTTCTACCATTTCCTTAGCAATTCTTGGAGCAAAACTACTCATACATAAATCTGCCAAGACTCTGAAGGACCAGCACCTCCAATATCAAGAAATGTGTATAGTGTACTGTGTTGTGGGTTTTTTTTTTTTCTCCCTGTCATTTTGATAAGGAGATTACTGAAACTGTTCAAGGTAAAATTACAGTCAAGTATAGCATAAAAATATCGCAGCACTGGGATTTAATTTAAAGAGAAAAACTTGAAAGAATTCTTTTGAATTCTTTTTACATTTGCTTTAACTATACGCGTTGAATATTTATGGTATTAATGGCACGTAATTTGAAGTCGTGTAGAGCAGCCAAAGCAGAAAATGGAGAAGTACTTTCCTAAATCCTTAAAAAAGTTAATCTTTACAATCAAGACTTGCTAAGTCTTGATTTAGGCAAGACACCATGGAATTTGTTTGTCATCAAAATAATAAAAGATTGATAAAGCCTAGTACTAAATATATATAAGTGTTCTGCCTCTGTCCCTCCCAAATACCGCCTAGGTGAGACATATCCAGTTTGTGTGTGTTTCCACCAATAAGACCCTGTAAGATACCACTGACCCTGAGGCATAACAAATCTAGTATTTTCAGAGTTTCCTTTTAAATATGGCTTATTTAATTAAAATGTAGCAATTAGCAAAGAAAAAACCTGTGGATCATTCAACCTTGTTTCTGGTAAAGTGCTAGTTGTATTTGTTATCCACGTCTTTCAAGAAAGACTAAATATTGAAGACAAAGACTGTTTTCTTCACAAAATGGCTTATTACTGTTCACTTGGTAGAAATAACTCTTAGCATGTTTTCACAGAATATGAATATGAGGTACAGAGTCATGGTCTAGTTATTTCACAAGAGATGATTTAATGGATAGCGATAGTCATAATAGGAGAGGAGGAGGAGGGGGAAGACTGAAATAAAACATACCGTTATATATGATTTAAAAAATTGTGCATCTGTTTAAAGCTGAAGTTATGTCAAGATAATATTGAAATACCTAGCACTTAACTCGAGATGGAATATAGTAATATACTCTTCTCACTGCTGTGACACATCTATATTTTAATACCTATGCTGTCTGGGAGTGTGTGTGTGTGACTGCTCTCTGGAGATGTACCTGATGATTGTGTGTGTTGCGATGCCATATGGAAGGAAGCAATGCTACCGCTTACGTACTTTAGGCTTTTCTCAATAAAGGATAAAACAAAGAGCTAAGTATTTTTTTTTTTTGCTTATATAGACACAATTTTTCTGTGTGTCTTTTCAGTTTATGGAAAAAACTGACAGAGAGTACTACACTCTGGATGACATGTTTGTTTCCAAAGCAGCCAAAAGAGCCCGCAGTGGGGAAGAGGAAGAAATACAAAGAAGAAAAGCAATACGTGAGCACCAGCAGCTTGCTGCACGCATGGAAAAGTGCCCATACTGCTTTGATAGCAGTGAACTTTCTAAACATCTTATTATTGCAATTGGCACCAAGGTAAGAAAATAGCAATTTAACACAAATGCAAAAATAAAAAAGAAGTAAAGGAAGGCAGTGTTAATGTTAGAGTGCCTACGATTAAGAACGGAATTGCTTCTATGAAATGATTTATTGTTCTGCATCTTATTTTCTTTGCCCTTCCAATTGATTTCACAAATTCGTCAAGGGTGAGGGAGAAAAAGATCTAAATCTGTTGTGAATTATAAAGCTTTGATATCAGAAATTCGGCCTTGTGGATTTGTGGAAGACAGGAGCAGTAATGAAAGATCTGAGTGCAGAGATTAGACTGTAGGTGGATTTGTGGAAGACTAAATCACACTGCCCTGGAGGAAATTTGAACTGGTGAAGAAATGTATCTCAATAATTTCAAAGAAGATTAAGTGGAGAATTCAATTTTTAAGCCTAAAATCCTTTCAAACATACAAAAGTTTTGTCTGGGGAAACTTCTTGTTTCTGTAATGCTTTTAAAAATTGCATAAATGTTTGTATTTATAACATATGAAATGCTTCAGTATTGGCTTTGTCGTCTTTCTTTCTCCAAAGTTTTTCTTAATTATTGATGTTTGTCATTTGATTTGAAACTTTTTATAGGCCAAGGAATTAAATGCATAGATATGTATTATGGTACGTCACACTTATTTTTTTATATATATGTATATATATAAAAAAAATGCATACAGATATGTATTTATGTGTGTGTGTATATATATGTGTATATCTAATAGATAAATATACAGATATATCTGTATCTGTATGCATTTATATATTGTATTTCATGAAAAATGCATACAGTTATATATAACTATATAAAAAAATGTATTCTAATGGACTGAACAATGTGATTTCGTAATAGGATACTGGTTGGTCTATTAAGGCTGATATTACTGCCATGTTGGTGGTCTGGATACTACTAGCTCATTGGAGCTACTGATAGATAATGGGACCTTTTTAAAAACACTAAAATTACCAATACCCTGCTGTAATTAGAAGGTAACGGCTTCTTTTGGTTTGAATTTTAGCAAATGATATGTTTCTTAGCCTTAGCAATGGGAAGGTTTTTAACGCTAGAAAAATAGGCACTCAGTTTTTCTTTGCTTTTTATAGGTATACTTGTCTCTACCAAGCTACCAGTCCCTTACTGAAGGTCACTGCCTGGTAGCCCCTCTACAGCACCACACTGCAGCCACTCTTTTGGATGAAGAGATCTGGGAAGAAATCCAGGTCAGCTGAGAAGCTGTCTCATGTTCTAACATTTTTGTAAAATAATGTTGTTCTGTGTAACAATACACTTCTTAGAAGTACCTGTTTCCCTAGTTTCCAGCCTGGCAGCTCTTTTCTAATTCCACTAAGGGGTAGAATATTCTCATGCGATGGATGAAAATTAGTGGTCAAAAAATTGAAAAAGGGAGATGCAGGGTAAACACTGAAGAGAAGTTCTCATTTATAAACACTAGCAAAAGTGGCCTGGAATGCTGCAGAACCTCTGTTGTTGGAGATCTTTGAAACGATGTTAGCGGAACATCTCTTGGGGAGGATGTAGGTACAGCTGATCCCTTACAGAAAGTGGAATAACTGTCTTGGCAGTTTAGATTCCCTTGGGAGCGCCGGGGATTGTCAGGGCAGAAAGATCACTTAAAACGAAGCACAAGCTGAAGATACGTTGTTTACATATCTTCAGGTTGTTGAAGATAATCTGGATTCTGGGGGGATGTCAATTGAGAGAGAACGATCTCCTTCTTCAAGTCAGTGAGGTCCCTGTTAGAATCCAATTTCCTACTTTTTTGAAAAGAATCATTACAATAAAGCGCCAAGCACGATGGGTCATGTTTTCCAACTCTTATGAAGACATTTTGAAGTTTTTGAGTTCTGTTTTCTTTGGAAAAGGAAAATCAAGGGAGGAATGTAACAAGATTCTGACTAAGAGATTAACAGTGATTGGTCTTCCCGCTCCGCCGTCAGGATTACTACGAGGAAACCAACTTGGAACCCCTTATATCAAAATACTGGATACTATTTCAGACTAGAGAAAGTCTTCATCGCTTGCAGTTGATTAGATTTAAAAGCACGTTAGTTCATGAGTTTGAAATGGTTTAAGTAATGTTGATGGTGCCTCAAGCCTGGCAAATGAATTCTCTGACTTTCCAAATTTGCTCCCCACATTGATTCTCACGGCTGACGTAATTTTCGTACAATGTTTCATAGTAAATTATGCTCCTCCCGAGCAATATGTGGAAGGAGTTCTTTTGTATATGACAGAAATGCCCACTTGAGTTCAATAAGAAGCAAGTAAGTGCAACAAATAGGGATCAGGAAGAACAACAGAGCATGGGGAAAAGTGATAAATATGTTTATTCAATATCTTCTATTTATCCTAACCTCTTTTAATTAAATAGATGACAATTTTTCCAAATTTGTATGAGAACGAAAATAAGATAAAGAAAAGAAGCAAATGCAGTTCCTGTATTCAATGCTAGTCTTTTCCTTCCTAGAAAAGGCAACTGGTTGGTAAAACTGTTATCCATTGACCCTGTGAATACATTCATAGGCAGTTTAAACATTTCCTTGCAACAAATTACTTTAGGAGGTGAGTGGCACAGATATTTTTTTTTTTCCCAGCTTCTATGTAATTCAGTAGGAGGAAGTCTTGAAAATTTTAGCAAGAGTATAAGCATACATTTACTCAGTGGCTAAACTAAACTCTGATGCCAGAGCCATATTTTATATTGCTGTAGGGGGAAAAAAAATTTATCACACTTTTAAATATTCATAAAATGTTGTATCGAGCACATGTTTTAGGTAACTATTTTTGCTGGGATATTTATATTAAGATATGTTGGAGTAAAGCAAGAAAGGTTCTTTTATACTGTATGCCTTTAGGCACTTGAATTTAACATATTGTCATATGTTAAATGTTCAAGTCATATGAGGAGAGGCTGAGGGAGCTGGGCATGTTTAGCTTGGAGAAGAGGAGGCTGAGGGGAGACCTCATTGCCCTCTACAACTACCTGAAAGGAGGTTGGAGAGAGGTGGGTGTTGGCCTCTTCTCCCAGGTAAATAATGACAGGACGAGAGGAAATGGTCTGAAGTTGCAGCAGGGGAGGTTTAGATTAGATATGAGGAAGAATTACTTTACTGAAAGAGTGGTCAGGCACTGGAACAGCCTGCCCAGGGAGGTGGGTGAGTCACCATCCCCAGAGGTGTTTAAGAAACGTCTAGATGTGGCACTTCAGGGCATGCTCTAGTGGCAGAGATTGTAGGTTGTTTGGTTTTTTTTTGTGTGTGTGGTTTTTTTTTTTTTTTTTGCGTGTGTAAGGTTGGACTCAATGATCTCAAAGGTCCTTTGCAACCATGAAGATTCTATGATTCTATGATATTGTGTGTCTCGGACTGATGTTCTCACTTGCCAAAGTAAATATGCATGTAATTTTTTTAATATGAAAAGATATAAATTTTTACATGTTCTCTATTGCTTAAACTGTTACATGCATCAGTGTCGTGTGCATTCGAGCATAAGCCAAGTCCTCTTATTTGCTTTTATGAATGGTTTTGCCGTTTCCAGTGCTAATTATCCTTGATGTTTTGCTGCTCAGAATTTGGAGGAGAACTGCAATGTATTTAAAAACGAGAAATTGCAGTCTGGGAAACGCTAGCTAACACCTGCAAATATTCTGGGCTTTTCAGTGGGTTTGTATTTCACTTGATATTGCAGGGTAGCAACTGTAATAGTCCTTCCCAACATTTGGTTGGGAAATGGGCTGCTCCACAGGGAAGGCAAAGCAGGGGTGGAAGGTGATGGGCAAGGCATGTGGGGGAAACCACCTCACTGACAAGGCGCAGTCCCATGGTACCCAAGCCGGGAGAAGAGCAGGTCCCGTGATGGTAGACAGGGTCAGCCACAGCCCAGTGATGGCCAGACAGGTCTGCAGCGGTGAGTTAGGTTGAAGGTCAAGGCAGGGTCTAGATCAGGCAGGCACATGGCTGGGCACAGGTGTCCCTGAAACTTACCTCAAGCAAGGACCAAAAGTGTAGGCCTGAGCTTAATTGCAGCTCCTGAGTGAAGGGTGGGGCCAGGCCCCCACTTCTCACACCTCTTTTTTCTTTTCTTTTCTTTTTTTTCTTTTCCTTGGCCATTTCCACTGTGTTTGATCCCAGCTTAGAGCTGCCCTGTGTCAGAGCTGCCCATCTGCATGGGCAGCCAGAGCTTCGTCAGGCAGGAAAGTCTGCAGAGCCTATTGAACGTGTGCAGGGCCCTGGTTGATGCTGGACCTAGCAAAATTATAAATTGAAATACACTTTGAATAGGTGCAGTACCTAATCTCTAACAGGAACTGGTACGTGTACATTGAGACCATATGTATTACAGTCTCGCATTTGGTTAGCTTCTGTACAGGGAAGGTGGTGGTTATAGCCATGGCTTTCTTTTGAGACAATGTTAGTATTTTCCTTAAAGGTCAAGCGTGCCTAGTGGAAATGTCATTTTAAAAAAAAACAACTGTGTAATTAGAAGGAATAGTGGAAGGATAATGATATCTGGTGTCAACACAAACCAAGACATTAACTTCTCAGAAATTGCAAGCTGGGGACCTACTGTTAAAGCCATGTTGTTCTATGGAGCATCAGTTATGGAGTTCAACATAGTTTTAATTTCTACTATAAAAATATGCACTGTTTATTAAAACTGCAGCGCAGTGTTAATATAATGCATATTTCACAATTGTTTTCTAGACTTCCTGTGTTTGTATTGTAGGAAATATAGTTCATATTAAATTGTTGAATAATATGGAATTTTCCTAGTATGATTGCTGCTGTTACCCATTTTATTATGAGTTTATTATGAATATAATGTGTTAGTGAAATAATGTAAAATATTATATCTGAAAGCATTGTAAAGTTAATCCAAATTATATGTTTGTTTTTTTCTTTAAACAGATGTTCCGAAATGCATTGGTGAAAATGTTTGAAGCTAAAGACTTGGACTGTGTGTTCCTAGAAACAAACATGAGTATGAAGAAAAGGTATCACATGGTATACGAATGCATTCCTCTTCCAAAAGAAGTAGGAGATATGGCTCCAATCTACTTTAAGGTACACAAAAATGTTTTTTCTCTAGGTCATTTGAATGTATTTATCATATTTCATCTATTTCTGGAAAACTTTTTTTGATATTCAAGTACGATTTTTGAAAAGATGGATTCTTTGATCCTACTTCATGATCCATTCTTTGATCCTATTCCTTGATCTGAAAACAAGTCCTGTGAGGTAATTCTGTTTTTCAAGTAGTCAGTGGAAGAGCTGCATATCACTGCAGTTGCTTCAAGCCTGACTGCACTGAAAAAACGGAAAAAAGATGAGAGAAGATGAGTAGTTTCTTGAAGTGCTGCAAGAATTACAATACTTCTTACTTAAGTCCTGTAGTATAAACTTAAAACCCCATACACGTGCCTTGGCAAGCATAAAATGGGTAAATAATGTCCACTGTTTTAAGAAATACTCATGTATTATGTTTCATTCACGTCTTATTTCAGTAGACCCAAATTTTACCTGTGTCTTAGGTTTATGATGAACGTTAGGCAGCATGATAGATATTTCTTCAATAGCTCTTCTGGTCTCTTTCCACTGACTCTGTAAGGAAAAACTTGTTGAAGCTTCTGCCTGGAACTGAGGCCTTTGGGCTTTCAGAGTCTGGATCATGATTTACCTTTTACAAGTGAATTATGTTATTTGTTCTTTGAAACAGTTTCTGGTTTTTGATGAAGTGTAACAATCAGTATGATGAACAGCAATGCAGTAACTTCTACCATATTTGATACTCTCCACCTGGTTGATTTCATTGCTATGCTTCAAGTGCTGGTAAAACTTGTGTTTTGTCTGAATACTAAAGAAAAGACAAAGTACAAGATTTAATGCAATGTCATTTGCATAAAACTTTCAGAATTGTCCACCATTAAAACATAAAGCAAATGAAATTTAAAAGGTATGTACATTCTGCTACCCTATACCCACTTCCATAGTATGACGGATACAGAGGCAGCTTAAAAGGTTTTTAAGTGCAGTCAGCCTTCTAAGCTGGATTCTCTTCTTAGGGTTTAAAAAAAGAAAAAAAAAAAAAAAGGAAAAAATGCTAATCTAATGTAATGAATTCATAAGAGGTTTTGTATGAGCTTAGTAAAAAGAAAACGTGACCTTTTAGTTTAAACTTGTTAGAGATAATTTGTGTCAGGCAAAAGTTAAATTTAAAAAAAAAATAAAAAGAGGAACTTAGTGAGTTTGAGGATATTATACGATGCCTTTATGAAGTATGTATGTTCTGGAAATCAGAAAGATTACCAAAAATAAGGTTACTTTGTTAAGCAATAATTGGTACTTGCAGTGCAATGTACTTCACTACATTGAAAAGTTAGTTCTTTGCTTGTTCTATGAAGGACTATTTTCACATTTAGATAAAATGATTTTACAGAAAGCTATAATGGAGTCTGATGAAGAGTGGTCCGTGAACAAGAAGTTAATTGATCTTTCTTCAAAAGATGTTCGGAAATCTGTAAGTAATGAAATGTATTGAACACAGAATTTCTCAGCAAATTCTTCTCATCTTTTTTTGTTATTAACTGTTTCAAAGAGAGAAGAAAGGGAACACAATTAGATTAGTGGCTCAGGAGATGGCATGGGCATGATGAGAACTAAAAGTCTGACTGAACCCCTAACTGACGTTAGGGAAAAGATTCCCATTTATTTCAACAAAAGGTGGGCTGAGCTGCGAGCATTGGTTGAGAACAAAGCAGGCATTTTGAGGACATGTACCAGCATGATTTTCTTGATTAATTTAAATAATTAAGGTAGATCAAAGATTTGCAAATTACTTTCTTGGAAAAAATATGATGTCTCTTTTTTCATTGACCTATAACAGCCTTTTGTGTTGCTAAGTTTATGAAGCGTAAATATAAATAGCATTATGAACCTTTGTTTTCTAAAACCAGGGAACGGTACACTGTCTCCTGGATACTAAACTGAAACATCTTTGTATATGCAAGTCTTAAAGGAATAATGCTGAGGCTGTTAGGTTCAAAGATTGTTCCATCATTTTAAAATTAAAGTGGAAGATGTGTGGTGTATATAGACTTTACCATAAGTAGATTACTGCTATGTAGTAACATTTAATTTCCAAAAGTATCTTTTAATAAACGTAGCACCTTTGCACTAAAAAAATCCTAGTTTAGGAGGAAGAGAAAATGGGTTTTAGTAATGAGACATGAAGCCTGATATGACAAAAAGAGAGAAATTAAATGCAGAAAAGTAGGGGCTTGGGTGGCTGTATCGCAGGAGAGGTTTTGTATATTGTGATGACTCTTGAACTAAGCCAACAGTCGTAGCAAATATAGCAAAAAGACAAAATTTTTTCTGCTGCATAAGCTGAAAAGTCATATAAATGTAATGGGAGTCAGTTATGGGTCTCCTTATGGTGAGGCTTCACCTGGAAAATCTGGGTCTTGTTTTGCGCACCGCATTTTAAGAGAGTTGGAGGAGAGCAGAGGTTAGAAAACTTAACTAAAGAAAGTGCTTTAGTGGTTGTGCGGTCTAAGAAAGAAAAGACTGAAATGGGTGTAGTGGTGATGTGATGGTAGTTTTCTGTATATAGGAGATTGTTTCAAAGAATATAGTTGTTCTCTAGCACTATTGGGTACAGACAAGAAGGAAATAATTTAATTTTTAGCAAGGACCTAGGGAAAACTTAAGATGGATATAAATGGAAAACAAAATAGGTGTGTTTTGGACATCATCTGCTCACTGGTGCTTCAGAACAGGGAAAGCCAACATCTGTCAGAAATAAATGAAGTATAATTTTCTTGACACATGGTAGGACATCAGGACACTCGATTTCTTTAAGAATCCTTCTTAGCCATACATTTTTGTGACTGTATTATATACCCATTTGAAGGTAGGCCAGATTAAGTCACAACACTTCTTTTAAATTAATAAAATGTATCTGAGTATAAGTTGTTACACAGTTGTGTGATTTTAACATTATTTTAGGGTAAAAGAAATGTCTGTAGCCTTCAGGAAGGTATGAAAGTGCACTTTAGAAACCGAGCTGGGTTTTGGGAAGTTGGAGAGTTGTATTAAGAGATGGTGGTGCCTGGAAGGAGGGTCAGACATGGCTGAGACATCATCTAACGGGCAGATTGTGTGCAGAAATTGGGACTGTGGTGTCCAGAGGCAGAGCCTGAGCATCCAGCCCTTGCACAGCATCAAGGCCTTCTCCGCTGCTCCGTCCGCTCCCTGCAGTGAGGGACCTGGGGGTGGGCATCGGGCTGGGGGAGGACACAGCCAGGAGAGCTGACCCACCAGCAGACACTGATCAGCAATAGCCCAAACACTGCTGTCAACACTGCTTTAGTCACCAGTCTACAACACAGCACCATACAAGCTGCTGTGAATAAAATGAACTCCATCCCAGACAGACCCGATACATTGCTAGACACAAATAAGAAAAAGCTGACATTTTCCTTAAGGTGTCAGCCACCAACCCATTTTTTCCTTATATAACAATTTTTTAGTTCATTTAAAATGTTTTATGTTTCTTGCTGTGCTATACTGCCCCTCCAAATTAAATCTTAAGTATTTTTAGACTGAATTTTCAAGCAATATATGGAACATGCCTTGTGAAAATTGCAGTTATTTGGACTGTAGCAGAGGAAATACTTATGAATTTGAAGCTTTATAAGTCTTATCTATAGAGGAACATCCTCCACATTTAAAAGAGCAGAAAATAACTTGCTGCAGAAAACAGCAGAAATTACTTGAAATACTAGCAATTGAAATTACTAGCAATAAATGGATCTGCTTTCAAGGAACTTCTTGCTCTGCCAGACTGAAGGGTCTTTCCTTGTGGCAGGATAACCAGCGTCTCTTCTGTACGCTGAATGAATTATCAAATTACCTGATTCGGCAAGTTAATAATAATTTACAGTCATGTAGTGGGGATTTCTGGTAGTGTATTCTCCATAGAGATGTTTCCCCTTCCTCCGAGTATCAACATTTCCTCTGGGGAAGTATTTCCTGTTATCATACAACATTTCATCTTTAATAAATGCAACTTGCTGGTGATTATGTTAAAATTTCTACTCATCCCCTATAATTTGGAGTTGTGGAGTCAGGAAGGCGTTTGCTCAGTGTGTGTGCTGCTGCCTGGTCCCTCCCTGTCTCTTACCTGGTGCTGTAGCGGTGTCTTCTGGAGGTCCTGCCACCCAGTCATCATCTTTTCAGTGTCTTTTTATCTAGTTGTGTGTTGTTCTTTCCTGTTACCTGTTCTCTGTAGCAATTTTATAACTTGGTCCGAGAGGTGGTTTAAAATAAAATGTGAAACCACTTTCAAATTCATTGAGGCAGGGTTAACTAAATGCCTACAGTCTGATAAACATCTAAAAATGTGGTTTTGTGTGTACAGGTTCCTAAAGGATTACCATACTTTTCTGTGGACTTTGGCCTTCAAGGAGGATTTGCTCATATCATTGAAGATCAACACAAGTTCCCTCATTACTTTGGAAAGGTATTGTCGTGTAAAAGATCAATTTACCAATTATACTCTGTTTTGTATAATTTAAGTAATTAAAACAGATGCTGCCAGATCAGTCACTTTGATGTACCTTATCCCAGTTTATTAGCTGGCTTTTCTTGGTGAGTCATTGTAACTTAGCCTGTTGAATAAAGGAGCCGTTGATTTCTTCACTGGCTGATACTCGGAATGAGATTCTGTATCCATGTTTCTTCTGAATTAATAGGAACTCTAGATACTTGACATATAATCTAGTAGATGGAAAACGCTTGCATCTATTTAAGAATAAGGAAAAAAAAAAGGGGGTTTCATGGCCATAATATTTTCATATAGGTGCACTGGCTTCTGCTTGGATAAATCAGGGTGCATAGACACACAATCTCACAGACAACTCCTAGTATAATACGTATGTGGTTAAATTACTCCCTGTAGTATAGAGAGTATATATATATAGGAAGAGTCACAGTAAATCTTCCTCTCTTTATTATGTCACAGCAATCGCTTATTGAAAGAGTCAATATTGCAAAAACATTAAGAGTGATTGGGGAGAAATATAACTTACTTCAAGAAGAGTTAAGAGCAAAGTGCAAAGCTTTTTTTTCTGAACTTTTCTCTTTTTAGTCACAAATGTACTAATATATTAACAGTCTTGCAATGTTAGGATGTTTATGCAGTCCATTGCTAAGCTGTACTTAAAAGAATTTTGCCAAGGCGACCATCTAACAGCTACAGTTCTAATTTTTGAGTTGGTGTATTTTTCAGAATTTCCAGTTTTAATAAAAAGCACTTGAAGAAAGCAGTGACGAATAATCATTTGAAAATATCTATTTCTATATTCTATGGTAAAATAGTGTTAAGTAATGGTAATTTTGCACTTATCATGATCTCTCTTTGTTCTACTTGCAAAGGAAATCATTGGTGGCATGCTGGACTTGGAACCGCGGCTCTGGAGAAAAGGAATCAGGCAGAATTTTGAGGATCAGAGGAAGAAGGTGCTGCAGTTTGCACAGTGGTGGAAGCCATATGACTTTACCAAAAAGAAAGAATGAGTACATCCCTGCAGTCAAGGACTATATAAGCCATAAATTACATTAAAGGATTTTTCATATGTTAAGAATAACACCAACGTGTTAAGTATTGCTTATATATTTTAAAACCAAGGATATTGTTTAATTGCTCATTACCTGTTTCTGGTTTAGATGCTGTGGGTCGCATGAACCTGAAAGCCTGACGGACCAGAAGTGTACAGTGTTTTTAGTTTTTAATTTTTCAGCTGAGCCAAAAGAATAATACCCATGTCCCTGTTGGTATTCTTCAAAACAAATGTTCTGCTTTTGGAGTTTTTGATAATCTTTGAGGCAACTGATAATTTCTTTTTTTATGTAGCATAACGGTGCTTAGTTATCACAGTGACTTTTTGTAGAAAATGGTGTAAATTTTAAGAATGTTTTGATTAACACAAATACATTGTTGCAAAAAGACACTGTACAGAAAATTATTTTCTGATTTTGAATCTTTTTTGTTCTTTAAGTTGAGGTCATTGCAGTAATACAAATGCTCAGGTATGGTGTGACTGATAAACTTGCTGCTGCCCCCTTGCGCAAGAATTTTCTGTACTTTCTTTCAATATGAAGTAGTATTTTCAAGCTGACCTGGTGCACAAAGGATAATGAGACATTTTGGTGGCAAATGACAACTTTAATGGTAGCAGTTACTTACGATGACAATAAAAAACCAAAAAAGAAATAGAGAGGAGCGGTGAAGAACCTTAAGGAAAAACACTCTCTAATGGCCAGAGAAGAAACAAATCGCCACAGAGATCTCCCCAGGTGACTCTTCTCCCCGGCATCCCCGCTGGTGTGGCAGGCAGTCCACTATAACACTGTTCTAATATTAACTACAGAGTTTTTGTTGAGACCTGCTCAAACTCCCTGCCGGTTGTTCCGGCTTGCGATGCTGTTAGCGCTGATTGGAGCACGCTGTGATCAGGGGTGAGAGTTGCCCGTTAATTGATTGTTCAGCTTTGTGTATGGATGTCACTGGGAAATGCCTGACTGCTATTTAAAGGACTACTGTCTGCTGGGTTATTCACTAGGTTTTGTTTTTTCTTTTGTGTAAAGGTTACAAAATGAGGAAGCGTGAGGGGGGAAAAAAGGGTGATTCTCTCACCAGGGTCAATCACTTTCTGTGGGAAACCTGACATAGCAGGCTCGGGCTTTGCGGGTGCGGAGCTGGGGGGACAGGGCAAGGACAGAGGGTCAAGGATGGAAACATTGCCACAGCGTCCTCCCAGTGGTTAAGGGAAAGGGTGCAAACTTGCAAACAGAAGACTGCAGCGCTACAGGGAAAGGCTGGGAGTGGCAAGCGGAGGCCCTTAGCACAGCAGAGGTTAAGGCATCGTGCAAGTGTCTCAACGTCCTTCCTGCTCTTTTCCTCCTGAACCGTTGCCCTGTACAGCTCTGCTACCTGTTGTGAACTGCTCAGATTAAGAAAAGGATCACTAAATATTACACGGTTGAGTAAGTGTTCATTTTGAGTCCCTTGGCGGTGTTTTGCGACTTTCCACAAGAGCTAGTACTTTTTTTTTTTTTTTTTTTGGCAAGGTAGTCTGGTAGGGGTAAATATCTACTGTGTTGTGCGTTATTTTCGTAGTATCTTTGTAAATCTGTGTCACTGCAAGAGAAATAACTTAAAAATAAGATGTCATGATAATTTTGGTGATTTAATGTCTGATTGGTACAATTTTTCACCAGCAAGCTGTGGGTAAAAGAGACAGTTCTACTATTCTCTGGTAAGTTTTGATCTTCCTTAGGCTGCTGAGGAGATTACAGAGCAAACAGGATGTGAAACGGTAGCTGCTAGGAGTGGCTTCGAATGTGGTAACGCAGAAGCGAGTTTAGGTAAAGTGCAGTCTTTGGTGGTGGTTGCGGTTTAACCCCAGCAGCACGTAGCCACTCGCTCTGTCCCCCCACGGTGGGATGGGGCAGAGAATCGGAGGAGTAAAAGTGAGAAAACTTGTGAGTTGAGATAAAAACAGTTTAACAGGTAAAGCAAAAGCCACGCGCACAAGCAAAGCAAAACAAGGAGTTCATTCACTGCTTCCCATCAGCAGGCAGGTATTCAGCCATCTCCAGGAAAGCAGGGCTCTGTCATGGGTAACGGTTACTTGTGAAGACAAAACACCGTAACTCCAAACGTCCCCCGCTTCCTTCTTCTTCCCCCAGTTCTGTATACTGAGCATGACGTCCCACGGTACGGAATATCCCTTTGGTCAGTTGGGGTCAGCTGTCCCAGCTGTGTCTCCCCCAACTTCTTGTGCCCCCCCAGCCTGCTCGCAGAAAAGGCCTTGGCTCGGCGTTAGCCCTGCTCAGCAGTAACTAAAACATCCCTGAGTTATCAACACTCTTTTCAGCACAAATCCAAAACATACCACCACATACCAGCTACTGTGAAGAAATTAACTATCCCAGCCAAAACCAGCACAGTGGTGTAAAGCATGACTAAAAACTGTTTCCTCTGAAAGCGTATGTTGCCTCTGGTCTCATCTGCCCCCACCCCCAAGGACAACCAGGAAGCGGCAGAGGTGACTTGTCTTTGGAGGCCACGGAAAAGCCTTTATCCAGCGCTGTGCTGGAGATGCAGTTTTTCTAAATGGAATCACTTCTGCTCACAATTTGTGTTCCTCAAGGGAAGCACTGTGTTTCACAAAAGATATCTAACTTATACCTCAAAAAGTCTTCCTCCCTGACTCATGGTCTGCGCGTATTTATTTGTTCAGGTTTCAGCAAAACTACTGATATTCGTTGGACCAGAAAGGACTCTGAAGTATGGAGTGAGGGTAATAATCTCAAGCTAGTGATAGAGGAAAATGTGTCTTGCCCTATTAGAAGTTTTTCAGAATGGGAGACTGTGCTTATCACGTACACTGAGAATAGTATCTTCTTGTAATTGGTCACAGACCAGATGTGCATGTCTTCGGGTTAAACTGTTCCTCTTTGTAAGTGTCTCTAAATATTCATGGGGCCAGGAGAGCGAACACAGCTTGTTAGGGCACTTATGAGGAAGGCATGGTATGCTTAGAGTTCAGTCCTTACTCCTATAAATATTAAAATATTTTAAATAGACTTCCTTTATCCAGAAGAATACCCAATACCTAAATTGTTTTGGCACTAAGAGTTGGAAAATGTAAATTCACATGTCTTTAGGGAGAACAGGGATCAGAAGCTGTATTTCTTACATTGCTATAAATGTGCTCCTATGTACTCTTTGGTGTAACGGGGAAGAAAAAGAGACTTGTCTCTTCAAGGGAATCTATGTGTGTGATCTAACAGGTGTTAGGACGTAGCCATGTCCTGTCAGACAGGAAGATTCTCCTTTTGCATGATACCTGCTGCTGTTCTGCTCAGTGCCTGGCATAAAATGCAATGTTTCTCTGCTATCATGTCACCTTTTTCCAGTGCAGAGTAATCCCTGCCTTTGTATTTCCTTGCTCTGCTGAAGGAATTGCGTCCTTTCACCTGCATTCCAGGTCTTTCAGTGGTTTTGGGGAAGGTGTACTGCACCACCACACCACCATTGCTGCTGCTCCTCAGTCAAGCCCTGGGTGAGGTCTGAGCAGGAATTCCGACTCCAGAGCTTTTTATTCAATCATGTTTGCCAGTGAGTTCTCTACAGAGAACCAGGATGGATGATACAGCGAAGTGCACCATCTGCCTCAGGCCTTGATACCTTGAAGATTCCCAGCCTGGGTCTGTCTCGAGGAAAATGAGCTAAACAGGCTTCTGTGAGATGTTCATTTTCTTCCTTGCTTTTTCTCAGGCTGTCCTGTTCAACCTGGTATTCCCTGGGCCGTGCGGTTGCTGTAGAAAGCTGCCTGATGCATGAGAGGGTTGTCTTCATATTAAGGACCCACATTTTGAGGTTGTTATTTTTGCTCAAATTGAAGGAAAGCACCATGAATTTGTACCGCACCACTAGCTGCCAAATGAAGTGTAAAAGCTGCCATGGTGTCGTTATCCTTATCTATAACCAGCGGTTGGTTGATGTCAAGGTGATTGGCTGAAGTCGTCTGTTGATGTAAACTGAGGTACAGTGAAATGAGGTTGATGTAAGCTAAGGTAAAATCCGCTAAAATGGAAAGAAAGACTTTCTGCTAGTTACTGATGTTCTTCCAGATAGGTAGTTCTCGTATATGTCCATATTCCACTTGCTTTTCCCTTCTTTTGTGTTTTCCTTTGGAGTAAGACAGTGGGATGCTGCATTTAGTGCAGTCTTGGTGTAACAGCAGTGGATTGTTGCTTTGTACTTGTTAGAATACCTGAAAGAACAATGTAGATTTTTGTTGCTTTGCTAGAAAATCAATATAGCAACACCCCATCTTAGGTCTGTTTGGGCTGATTTTTTTCAGTTTGTGAATCCAAACAATGAGTTATTCCCAGAGACATAATCAAATATGATTTAGTGGGATTTTACATATTGAGTTCAACCAACTTGTTTTTAATTTCATCCAAGTTCTGATTGGAAAGTATCATGTTAAAATAAATAGTAACTCTCATGGCAAGAGATCACAAATCTCTTGCAATCTATGAAAGAAGAAACATTTTGATGGGTCCCTTAAGGGTTCTGTCTCTGGATGAAATTTTTTCAGCACTTCCTGTCTTGTGCAGCTATATTTTTATCATTAAACCTCTAATTCCAGCTGGACTCCTGAATGAGAAGATGTGGTGACACAGGCTGCTATACTCTTATTTTAAGTGTAGCTCTTTTGGAAACAAGATCCTTTATATCCTAGCTCAAAGTGCCATTTTTAGCCCTTGCAAATCAAGGCAGCCTAATCCAGCATTAAGGAACGGACTCTAGAAATCCAAGCTTGCTAACATGGTAATTTCCATGTACATATTGATGTAGCTGTGTGGTAACGTTCTTTTCCTAGATGTTGCATGTGTTTATGTAGTTGAAGTGAAAAGGAAGGGTAACAGGCTTCCTTCAAGAAAGTCACTGCTACGCCCTTTACAGGGAAGTTGGTGGAAATTTTACCCCCACGTTAAGAACCACTGGAAGTTGGTTCCAAAAGAAGATTTAAGCTTTCCATGGGTCCCAGATTTCAAAGCTAATAATACAATCCCGGGATTGTCCCAGGGAAATCTTTGTAAAAGAGTTATCTATTGAAATCATTGAATAGAATCATAGAATAGAATCTAGGTTGGAAGGGACCTTTCAGATCATCTAGTCCAACCATCAACATAAGTCTGACAAAAACCATCACAAAACTATGTCCCTAAGCACCACGTCTACCCGTCTTTTAAATACCTCCAGGGATGGTGCCTCAACCACTTCCCTGGGCAGCCTGTTCCAATGCTTGATAACCCTCTCAGTGTAAAAAATTTTTTCTAATATCCAGTCTAAACCTCCCCTGGCGCAACTTGAGGCCGTTTCCTCTTGTCCTATTGCCTGTTACTTGTCTAAGAGAGTCAGACATTTGCCAAATTTAGACTGCTTTTACATAATAAAATTCATAATAGTAGTCACTGGTCCCTAACCAATACAGTCACCAGAGCCTAGTGAATGATTCGATTAACCCACCAGGTCACCTACAGTAGCGCAAGAGGAATCACTCTCTAAGGCTCCATTAACTCTCTTGATTAGGCCAACACCAACTGTTTTGTGAACTTAGACACACAGCTCACAGGTGGCCACATAAAAGCGTTTTAACATTGTGCTGAATCCTACCTGCAGCGTGTAAAAAAGATTTATTCCCATTGCGAGAATATTCATGAACAGCAATAGATGGAAACAGAAGAAATGTTGCTTTGCAGCAAAGTGACACTCGTTTAAGTCTGAGACAGAGAATCCAGCACATCTTAAACCTGCTGAAATGCAGTGACGGTCTTTAAAGGGAGAAGAAACAGCTCAGGAATTAGAGATTTGCCACCTTACCTTCTGATCCAATACAATTACCAGACAGTCAAACCACGCACAAGTCTGAGTAGAACCTGATGTTCATCCTACTCCTAGAGCTCTGCAATTATGTAGATATGTTCAGATATATGTATCTGAACTGGTTTTGGCTAGAAGGGAGTTAATTTTCTTCATAGCAGCCCGTACAGTGCTGTGTTTTAGAGTTGAGACCAAAACAATGCTGATTGGTAACACACTAACATTTCAGCTGTTGCTGAGCAGTGTTTGCCCAGCGTCGAGGCCTTCTCTGTTTCTCCCTCTGCCTCCCAGTGAATAGACTGGGGGTGCACAAGAGGTCGGAAGGGGACACATCTAGGTAGATGACCTGAATGGGAATGGTATTACAGGAATGTCTGGTTTTCAACCCATTTTTTCCCCATGGAAAAACAGAATATAATCCTGGAGTTCATTTCCACTGCACCTTTCCCAGATGATATTGGTCCCTGACTCTTCTAAAGCCACCCTTCCTATTGCTTTTGCTGCTTGTGATGCCCACAGCACCTACATCTGTAGCAAGAATAACGGTATCAGAAGTTGCAGCAAGTCCATCAGCAACAGTAAAAGTAATAGCAGGGAAACAGTTTAGCCAGTGTACACAAATACTGCAGGGCACACATGGATGTTGCGATACAGTACTGCTGCTTAATTTTGTAGATGACTGAAGGGGCTGTAAAAAAAAAAAACAAAACCAAAAAAAAAAAAAAAGCAAAAGCAGAACTCAAAATTATCTCAGCAAAATGGAAAAAAAATGGTCCATGAAAAGGAAAAAAAGTTAACAAAGATAAGAGCAAGAACCTAGACTTGGCCAAAAAATATCCAATATAATAAGAGCAAATTGTTGACTTGGGAGCAGGAGAGGATCTGAAGATTACAGGGAGTCACGGGCTTCACTATGTCGTACTCCTGTGAAAAAGGCAAACACTGCAGTGTGTGTGGGGGGAGAATAGGATACACCACCAAGAACGGCAGTTACCCTTCCACACCAGACACACCGATAACCTCACTGAGATATCACAGCTACTCCAGAGACTTCCACCACATCACATCTTTATGAACCAGAGAGACTCCAGAGCATAAAAGAATGATTAAAAATAACAGAAAAAACAACTTACAAGAAATACTGAAAAAAATATTCACAGTTTAACCCGAGGACTAGAATTTGGAAAGATGACTAAATTGCAGTCTTCAAACATGTAAAAGGAAGCTCCAAAGAATGAAATAATGTTTCACACACTCATAACAGACTTGAATCACGGACAATTCAGATTTAAGAGTAGGAAGACAAATGTTTAATGATGAAAAGAGTGGATACTGGAATATATTGTCCAGGAAGGCTGTGGATTTTCCCTCCTCAGAGATCTTCATAGAGAAAAAAGACCTAGGAATGCCACAAATGTACCTGATGTTATCTTGGGATCAACTACATAAAATTATCTCCTGTCCTCCACTTCTGATTCTATGGATGTCACAAACCGCTTATGAAAGGCTTAAGGTTTACTTAATACATTTCATAAATCCAGTGTTAGCGGATTAAGTACATAAACAAGTAAAGTTGTAATTCCTTTCATCTACTTAAGACTACCTCCTTCTCATGATAAGGGACACATCCTGCCATTTGTAATGGTGTGAAGCCCAGTGTAACTCTAGTAAAATCATATTAAGTCTCAGCAGTTGTTCTCCAAATGTAATCAATACAAACCCTAACGCACACAGTCACACGGAGAACCGGAGTGCTGGTGCTGCTCTAACACACCGTAGGCATGCCAGTTTTTGTACCTTTTTTTACTACATAATAGTAGCCAACCCTCACTGTCAACCATGGGAGAGGGTGACTCAGGCAAAGACCTGGTATTTCAGTACCGACTGGTCAATGTTTGTGCCTGACTGGCTGAACCGGCCAGTCCTGGCAAATACTTGCTAAGTCTTTGCAAGTATTGCTAAGACGATCTACCTAATGAAAGAGCAGCTTGGACAAGACAGTGGAAACCTAATTCCTGCAATAGCAGCCAGGAAAGAAGAGAAAGGGACTGAAAGAGCACAAGGTCACCACTTCTGATTGAATTTGCCCATGTAAAGTCTAAACTAGGAGCCTACATACTCATTCCGGCTGGAGATGCCATCATCAACAAAGCCACTTTTACTACCAGTTGTCCTCTCCCACCTCTGTTGTCAAACCAGGACAACCCCGCAGGCAAGCAAATTCTTGGACCTACTGAACTGGGGTCACGCATTCAAAGAGTTGTTTGTCACTAAAAAGGAGAACATTGGAAGAGCTGGAAGAGCTATAACGCTTTCCAACAACCACAAAGCACACGTCTGGGGATGGCTATAAAAAGCATCCGGAGACATGAGAGATCAGTTGGTATTCCCAAATGAAGCCTTGTAAACCTGCAATAACAGCAATGGGGAAGCTGTACAGTGATAACTGTGTATTTATGCCACATTAAATACATCAGCTCGGTTAGCTATTCACATCTTGTCTTACAAGTGCTGCTCGAAGCCATTTTCACATAAAATATCAGAATTAAATAAGGTCCTAAAATCGCAGAGCAAAGAGCTGGGAGAGACTTTGAAAAGTCATCTCGCCTTGTCTCAAGACCAGACAAACTGTACCTTTCCATCATTCCAGTTTGATGGGTGACCAGTGGTTGTGCATCAATGACCAAAAATCACAAACTAGGAAATCTTGAATACAAATATTGCCTGCAAAGGCACTGGTCCGTGAAGAATGCCTTCAACTTAACTCCAAAGGGCTAATTATGATGGGGTTTTTTGCTAAATTCTTTGTTCCTGCATGTATGCTCTAAGATACTTGCTTTACAAAAATCAAAAACTGAAAAAGAAGGAATTGATGGATTTTCAAGTCTGAGGAATATTTTAAAGCAAGTTCACCAGAGCCATTTCAGGCCACCAGCTGCTCTCAGACCACGTGTACAAAGGCACACAAAGCTTGGGCACTGTGGAATGAACTTTTTACGTCAACCCACACGTGAAGAGCTCAGACCGTGCTTTCTCTAACGCAACCAACACATTTTGTGTTGCATGATGTGCCTCTGGGCTCTCTACATACAGTAGTAGGTCACACCTAGGAGGCAGGACACCAGGGAGGGTAGAGACGCTTGTAGTTAAAGATGTCCTGCAATTATGCAGTCCTTTTAAAACGTAGTTCTAGTACTTCATAGATGCTTTACCATTAGTCTCATAAACAGAGACAGCTGGGCAGTTGTGCTAGACCCATCATTGATCAGGATACAATGTTTAAAATTACAAGTTCATGAACTTCTACAATAACGGGCAAGAGGAAATGGCCTCAAGTTGCACCGGGGGGGGTCAGACTGGATATTAGGAAAAATTTTTACACTGAAAGGGTTATCAAGCATTGGAACAGGCTGCCCAGGGAAATGGTTGAGGCACCATCCCTGGAAGTATTTAAAAGACAGGTAGATGTAACGCTTAGAGACACAGTTTAGTGATGGTTTTTGTCAGAGTTAGGTTGATGGTTGGACTAGATGATCTGAAAGGTCCCTTCCAACCTAGACTATTCTATGATTCTAAGAAAAGCACCTGTTGGAGGTTTAGCCACTAGTGTGGCTATCCCTGTATAGTATTGGTCTTTGTTCCACCTGGATGTAAGGAATCTTTCAAAAGTTGCAAAGCGTCTCTATGTCGAATAGTGATTTTAACAATCAGAAATCCAAGGGTTTTTTTTCCTCGGGTTTTCTTCTCCCTAATCAGAAGTGATTAGAGCGTTAGTTGGTCATCAAAGAAAACTTAGTCAAAATCAATGTATTTCAACAGAATGGCTCAGCTTTATTGAAACAACTTATTGAATTATACTTTGTGGATGGTGTTCTCAGTAGTTCTCTCTCTTTACTTATTATGTGTTGAAAATTAATGTGGTATTCCCATGTTTAGTATTTTTAGCCAACTGCATTTAGAGTGAGTGGAAAGCAACTGCCCATGTAAAACAGACCTGGAAAGCTTGACGTGGGTCCTAGTTTGGCCCATACTGGTCTCGGGGCAAATTACCTATTTCCTTTGCCCTTTGCTGTTGGCAGGTAGCAAGAGGACCATCACCCAGCAGAAGTTTTGAGAGACCTGGTTGAAATTATGTGCCATGAGTATGTGCCAGTGATTTCCAAACAGGTTTGTTGAATTGAAAAGTATGTACTCTGGGGAAAATGTTATCTGTAATGACAACATAGATTCGGGATTTTAAAAGCCCTAAACAACTTAATATGCTTTTGAAGACAGAGAGCGGACAGAGAATTTGGCTATTATCTCTTTTTACAAACAGCACATGCTTCTCGAGAGATTTCTGTGGACCACCTCTCCACTTTTCCTGAAGTGTAGTCTTTTGTGGGAAGCTTTTGGGTTATTTTCCCTTTAGAGCAAAAATATTTTGGCCAGTATCAGAACAGAAACAGATGATATGGATTTTACCTCACATCTGTGTGAGTAGTTCTTGTCTCTGTGTATAGCTGTCTGGAAGACTGTGTAGATAAATAGCATTTTATATTTCCTACCAAATACAAAACATTTTAAAAACTTTGTTTAAAACTGAAAAAAAGAATGAAGCTCTCCGAGGAAATCTTAATCCTCAGGACGTTCATCTTCACAGCTCTTTACAGACATTAACTTCATATGTCTGAAGGCTTTGACCAACATAACTCCCTCTGACAGCTGTGAAACTGCTGTCCCTTTGGACCCCATGAATTTGCCCCCCTGGCCTCAGTGCATCCCCTGGCCCAACCCAGCACCTGGGCTTTGGGTTGCTCAGAGCACCCAGAAGGTCCTCTCAGATCCCAGCTCCTTGTGCACCCCTGAGATCCCATTCACTTCAGTTGATCACATCCTCCTTGAAGTGCTCCTCGTCCGTGAACACTGTTTTAAATGATTTATGACTGCACAGTCTTTTATTTTTAGCTTCTGTGCAAAGCTTCCAAATCAAATCTTGGTGGGAACTGCTGCCTGTGATAATTTTGTTGTCCTCCTCTCCACTAATGAAAAACAAATTCAGCCTTGCAGTTAAGCGGTGTGGTTGTCTTCCTTAGTACATTTTTATACAAATCAAACAGGAATACAGGTAGATGAGAACAGTAATATGATTCTGGTGTATTAAAATAATTAACTTTAAAAAGGTTAATGAGTCCCTGCCTAAGCAAACAGCAATGCTAGAAAGCCTGGATTGTCTTTTAATGGCGGGAAGAGAGGACGAGCAAGCGGGTTGTGAGGATTCCAATTCACCATTTTCTTGCTCTTGATTCACAGAAGAGTTGTGCAGCACTCATAGGAACTGAGTTTGCTGTGCAGCGAGGATGCTCACTTCTCCCACCCACCTTCCAGCCTGTTCATCATATTTGGTTTCTGTGAACTGCTGTGATTTAAACATCAATATTAATTTTTACGGTATCAGAGATGCAAAAATATAAGGTGATGGTAAATGTTTCCTCTAAACTAGAAGGGAAGGACTAGTTTGTGAGGTGTTTGACCATGTGCTGGCCAGAATGCTGACTTTATTTGTGTTAGAGACCAAGCATCAGTGGCAATATTGCCTTCCCACTGATCCCTGCAGCCATAGTCTGTGAGGGCTCTACAGACAGAAGGACAAAAGGCAGAAACAGAATGAAATTAGTATGGGACATGTTTGCATTCAAGGAGACTAGGGACTCTCTGAAAAAGAGATTTGTTTAGTGGTTTTTTTTTTTTTCTCTGAAAAAAACTGAGAGGAACTGGAAGCAAGATGCTGAAAGGTGAGCAAAACACCTCTGTGTTGCAAATACATGGCTTGTAACCCACACAAGTAACACTGACAATTGTTGCAGCTTCTTTCACTTGCTTAGAGTGTGTTATACCAGCATATATCAACATGTGTGATGTGTCTTCTCCAGCCAGTGATGGCAATGCCCAAGCTGGGCTCACATACCCTGCTCTGTGCTCCACAGCTCTGGAGTCTGGAGGTTTTGAGAACATGCTGAAAAGCATTTGTGGGGAATGGCACAGGTGGGGTGACTGTTTTGGCGCAGTGGAGTGCACTAAATCACCCTCAGAGTCCCTCATTGCCCATTTTCTGTGGTTTCTAGGGAATTTGCACAACTCCTTTGCTTGACAGTTGAGTTATTTTTGTCACCAATTCACAGAATAGCTTGGGTTGAAAAGAACCTTTAAAGATGATCTAGTCCAATGCACCTGCCTTGGGCAGGTACATCTTTCAGTAGATCAGGTTGCTCAAAGCCCCATCCAGCCTGGCCTTGAACGCTTCCAGGGATGGGGCATCCACAACTTCCCTGGGCAACCTGTGCCAGTGCCTCACCACCCTCAGAGTGAAAAATTTCTGCCTCTATGTCCAACCCAAATCTCCCTTCTTTCAGTTTAAAAGTGTTACCTCTTGTCCTGTCACTACAGGCCTTGGTAAAAAGTCTCTGTACGTCCTTCTTATAAGCCCCCTTTGTATATTGAAGGGCTGCAGTAATGTCTCCCCAGAGCCTTCTCTTCTCCACGCTGAACCACCCCAACTGCCTCAGCCTGTCTTCACTGGAGCAGTGTTCTAGCCCTGTGATCGTTTTCATGGCCCTCCTCTGGACCCGCTCCAACAGGGGTTATCTTTGAGTTGAGGCTGTTGTGTGGGCTGGAGCATAATACTTCATATACAAGAATATGGCAAAGACAGTAGTTTCCCATCGCCAAAAAAAATGTACCTTTCTTCTCATGGAGGAAGTTACAAATGAAGATTAATGAATTTATGAGGAGAGAGAATAAGCTGCTGGTCGCTCTCTTCCTTGCTGTCACAGCAAGGAAAGACCTTGAATTCCTCCCCCCACTCCCCTTCTTTATTATACATGGCTCATAAAGATATAGGGATAATTTTTTTAATCTCATAGTGATATGTATCATGACAGATTCAATTTTTTAGCTGACCCAGTCAAGTTCTTCAAAGTATTTAGAATCATTAAACTTCATTTTATGACCCCTGGTTCCAGGGGACCAATCCACAAACATCGGGCTTGACTGTTCGTGTTACAAGAAACTTGCACAGATTTGTAAGTCTCAACAAAAAGCAGAGATCCAGAAAAGCTATCAGCAATTGCAATGTTACAGGAAGCAAGCAAGAGAAAAGAAGTGGCATCATTTTTTTTTTTTCATTTTTTATTTTCAGTAGCAGGAACTGATGCTGCTCAGGAATAGAGTGTGACTCATGATACAAAGAGGCAAGAAGCCAGGCAACAGCTAGCCATGAATGCGGGGGAAAAAAAGGGATCTGTAAGGATTTCCAGTGTCACTTATAGACACAGAACATCCCATCTCTTCCTGTAGCTTTGCTCTGGTGTTTCACAGGAGAGTGAAGAAATAATCCGGGAATCATTTTTACACCGAAGGAGGCCACATTCAGTATGATTACTTTGCGGAAAAATTGTCAGCAACCTTAAACATCCAGCAATGAATTTCTTGTAACTGGAAAACCCCAGCTTAAGGTCTCCTCCATGAAAGACCATTCCATTAATAAGTATTTTGCTAATAACAGTACAACTTTTCTTAATAAAAGTTTTTGTTAAAAGAAATCTATTTCTTGGCTGCTCATATAGTTTCCTTTGCTTTTATAATTAGGTGATTCCTCAGTTCTGTTGCTGCCAGTCCTGGGGTGTTTTGCACGTATGGCTGCATTATTTAGGACAATGAAACTGTGATGTTTCATTTTCTGAAATTAGCCTATACGTGTTACTTCAGTAACAGAGTCATGTTTGTACAACTTCTGCTTAATGTGTTTGAGACTCCCAGAAGATTTCTGGCTGCGCAGTTTTCATTGCGCGTTGGGGTTTTTTTCCCCTGTAAGACGTTGCCTGCAGCTCACTTGTTAATTTGAGGGTACCAGCAAGAACGCGTCTCCCGCCTGGTATCACGCTTACCATCTCCGTATGAGAATTCCTCTTAGTTGAGTAACCGGCACTGCCTGATGCTGGGAAGTCCTTGGAGACCGGTGCCGTTGCCTTTCTGGGTAGGTGGGGGTCTTGGGGACAGGGTCTGTTTGTTGGAGATGGAGTGTGTGGTTATTGACCGTCTCCCTCTTCTGAAGGCAGAGGGTTATGCAGGAGGACAGGTCAAGGGTAATAATCTAAACAGGATCACCCTCACCTTCTAGTTTTCCATGTCTGGATCAGCTTATTAAGGATATTTACTAACGAAGCCCGAGTGTGGTGACACAGCAGCCAATTATTTTTTACATTGAGCTCCCACTTATTTAATGGCAGACAGCAGGACCTTTTAAAACTGCAGGCCTGACAACTTTGTGTTAAATCGGTTATTTCAGTTTAGTCTTTAACAGCATGTCGAAACCCCAACCTGAATCCACAAATATAATCACATTACAGACCAATTATTTTGCTTGCTGAGTCACTTTGTCAGTTTGACAGCATGCCTGGCAGAAAATTTCGATTCCTTTCAGTTCTTTGATTAAAGAAATTAATTAATTCAGAGTTTTATTTTCTTTGGAGACATCAGGTCTGACTCTCCCACTGATTCATAGTCCCCACTGGTAGTCACTGGTGGGATTCATTCTCTCTCCAGCCCTTTGAAGCTGGAGAGATCTCTTTTGGTAATGAGCAATCATGTTTCTGGGCAAAATCCTTCTCACTGCCGTGCTGGGGTGCAGATCCCTGCTCTCCTTATATTTGAAGACCTAATCCCAGCTTATAACTTACATTGGCCAGCAGTTGACTCTATACCTGTCTATGCAACAAGTAGTCGTAAAGAGGGAGTTGATCCTTATTAAGGTTGTCTTCCTGATGGATTATTATTTAAAACGGGGAACGCAAAGATGCGTAGACAGAGTTTGGAGATCTTTTGGATTTGAACAAGCTGGTCTTGAAGTTGGAAGTTAGCAAATGTTCATAGTGTTTGGAATACTTGGTTGCCTAGAAAAGTTGGGTATCTATCTGCAGCCTCTAGTGAAGACTGAGAACTGTTAACAGAAAAATACTGTCACAGGTCTCTGCTTGATATATTTTTCTACTCATTATAATGGGAAGGGAATAGTATTAGCATTGGCATTTTGAAACTGTTTCTCAAATACAGCAAATATATTATGTTTTAGAATTTATGAATATTGTATTGCTATCAGCAGACTGAATCAGCTGTTGTGCTCTGGCTATTGCCCAGTCCCATAACTAGGCCACCCATATCATAAAGAGTTCTAGCCAAAAAAACCACCTCAGAGCAGAGGAAAACTCACACTTTTCACTCCCATTTTGCTAATGAGGAATGACCCACAGAAAGATTAGAGCTTGTGGAGGTTTTCACTTACCACTGTGCAGTCCCTCCTGCTCAGACGTGGTCAGCTCAGACAATGTTTAATGGGAGGGACGATAATCCACTTCTAATTTATGGAAAGGAAAATTATTAGAGGTCTATGTAAAGACGTAATAGGAATGTGTAGGGATAAAATCAGAAGGGCTAAGATGTGAAGTGAATCTAGTGACTTGTAGGGTCATAAAAGACAAGGAGAGCAGCTTCTACACCAACGCTAAGAGGAAGGCAAAAGAAACTATGGCATCATTGCTGTGTTAGGAAGAACAGCAAATAACTGATGGTGCAAAAGACAGATGGAGTCATTTTGGATTCTAACTTTGTAAAAAAGATTAATTTTGACCAGACCCTAAACAGAATTAAATTTTCAAAGGAGGAAATAGTCGTCAGGAATAAGGAAAGAGGTAGAACGTGACATGCATGCCAATCTCTGAAAAATCAGCAAGAAACTATCTGGATGGCTTGGAGTATTTGAGGGAGATGTGAAAATACTATTACTGCAGACTAATAAATACTTACAAGGACTTTCAAGTATAGTGTAATGTTACAGCATGGCTAAAATTGCCTAGACTTGTGGCCCATAGCTTTGTTCCTTTTGTCAAGGACGTTTTTTTTTTTTTTAATAAATTAATCAAACTTTCAAAAAGAATAAATTTTTTGACATCCTCTCCGTGGGAATCTTCACACTTCCTTTAAAGTTACCTCTCCCTCTGAGCAAAGCTTGCAGTATTTCTACTTTGAGTTTTCTATCATTATGCAGTCCAAATAAAATTAATCAGTGAAAAAGTTCTTTCAGATGGAGATTTACTGCCCAAGAAAAAGAGTATAGTTTTCACTATTCTCTCGGTGATTTGTGCAGCAGAAAGGTTGTTTTGAAGTGCACAAAACCTGCTCTTTGTGCTGGGTAATTTTGCACCCTCTTGTGGCCATGAGGCTCCTGTTTTAGTCTCAAATTCCCTGAAGCGAATAAAACGCATTGCTGCAAGAAGCAAAGTGCTCAGAACCTCAAAGTCACCTGTGTGCCCTCTCCCTACAGTCAAGTAATCCTCCTCTGTTTCCAAAAGGATATATTCAAAGAACTGCATTTTTAATGAAACTTTTCCCTTCTACAATGCTGGGAAAAAAATCTCATCTGTGACAGTTTATGGTTAATAACTACCATGAGCAGACAGGAGTCCTATACTACTTGGTTGTCACCTTTGACAAGCTTTGTAGTATCACAGAAAAATGGCCTTTGGAAATAAAGAAAAAAAAAAAAAGTGCTGTGGTTCTGTGTCTGCATCTTCAAACATCGTTCTTCCTTCTGTTGGGAGAAACCCTTTAAGAGGAGAAATTGCTTCAGTAGTGAAACAATTTACATATTCTTTCCAAGGCAGGCATCAATGAGAGGTAGTGAAGGCCTGAATACCTCAGGACTTGTCTGTGTTTGTTCCCAGCTAAATCACAGAACTGCTTGAAACTTTGTATGTGCGTTGTCTGTATGTGGAAAGAAACTTCTTTCAAATGCCCATCAGCATCCTCCGGAGGAGAACCTGATATGCAGTTATGGCCTGTAGATGCATTTCAACCAGGACCCGTTATGTCTCTCTTGAGTCCAGTTTTCATATTAAGCAGTTTACCTTTCTTCCTCTAAGAAGCCCCCTAAGACATTGTTACCCTTGGCTGGCAAGTAACCCTCATCCTTCGTTTCTTCTGTAACCTTCAGAATTTGCTTGGAAATGAATTCTGCAGTTTCACTAGGGAATGTAGTGAACTGTGTAGGCTTTTCACTACAAAACTATGAGAGGCGAGTAGTAGAACATATCTCACCTTAAATTTAGGGGGGTGATGTAGCACTACTATAGGGAATGTCCCTAAACTCCTGTTACAGTCAATACAGTTACTGGAGCTGACAGTGTGATTCAGCCCACTGAGGCTGGTTTTGGGATGAGCCAAAAATGTGGAGTCCACTCCAAGCCATGTCCTGACTGGTTCTCCATGGACTGTAATGGGAGCTCAGACACCTGTCTCACGTAGACATGTGAAACAGCATTGTAGACACTCAGATCCAGGAAGGCGGGATTATAGCCTATATTTCTATACAGAAAACTATTGTCATGATTTTTTTCCCCTGTAGATAAGAGTTATATCCTATAGAATATAACTTTTCTACTATGAGTCTTGCAGCAGCCATCAGAATAGCATTGGATTTCCTTGTCTTAAGATATTAGCCAAATTAGGTCTTATTAACGATGGGAAAGTTTAATATGTTTCACATATTGAATGTTTAATGCATGTTAATATAGTTTAATGTTCTAATGAGGGGTGGGGACTGTGGGGAGAACCAAGGGCACTGAAGGCACTGGATCTTAAATGAGGCCAGCCCCTAAAAATTGAGGTTAAGTTTTCACATAGGTTAGTTGTTATATTTCAGAAGTCAAAGGCATTGGACAACACCGCAGAGGTCGTGCAGAATAAAAACATGTTTCAAAACACAGGCTAAAGAGAACACAGGGACTTACACTCTTCTGACCCATAACTTCAAACTGGAAAGAAAGCAAGTAAACATCTAAGGGTGATAAACAAAGGTAAGAAACAAAGTAAAAAAGAGGATTTTGAAAATTTCTTGAGTCTATTTTTTTTTCTTTGAATGGCTTACAGAGAAAGCAATAGATATGATAGTTGTGGAATTTTAATGATTCTGTAACTCGTGTGTGATACTGCCATAAGCAACCTATGAGGATAATGAAACCCTGAAAATGTTAGTTCGTTCCAGTTTTCAATCCATCTCTTGGTCTTTTGTCTCATGTAGCACTAGGATCCAGATGATTCCTATGTTGTCAGTAAATGTCATGTTTATTATGTTTGAGACATGTGATATGTAAAGCCTTAGAAAATGTGAAGAACAGCAAGGAAGTACTTTTGACAGAAAGGAAATTATTTGAACTTGTTTTGAAATTTTTAGTCAAGACAGAGGACCTCAAAAGACCATTTGGCTCAAGATGGGATGAGGCACTGTGTGTAAGCAACACGTCATGCTATTGGAGTGTAGTTTTGCTGCCTTTCACATAAAAACAAGGTGATCATGTACCAGAGGTGATGGAAAAGATCAAAGGATGTAGATCAGACAGAAGCAGTCACACCCTCTTGTCCTTGTCCCCCTGCCCTGAATGAAAACAACATGGGAAGAGCAGCACACCTTTTTTGCGGCTTCTCCCCTCACCTGGTTAGGCCAGAGTTGTGTTCTGCTGAGCTCCAGTTCTCACGTGTATTTTGCACAAACGGTGCTATGTATTCCCTAGTTTAGATCAGTAGCCTCTTCGTCTGACTGATTAAGTCCTCCTGCCTTTAATTCCCACTAACTTTTACCAACCAATGTATTTAATGACTTCAGGTGGACTTTTGTTGCTTTCCCTAGTACAGGCTTCCGCACAGGTGAAATCTCTCGCTTCACGCCTCACATTGTGGATAGCGCAGCATTTTCAGCCAGGTCGTCAGATACCGGCAGGAATCCCAGGTGTAGGGGAGCTCCAGGCTCTTTCCTTGTGCTGAGCATAACTGAGAAGAAGAGTTGCTGGCATGGAGCTCTGGGCTCTTTCTGACAGTGGACCCGTTGTTTCATGTAAGATATGTATCTTTGGAGGATCTAGTGTTCCTCGTGGCTCATATTTCTGGATGCACTGCAAGAACTCAAACAAAAATAAACACTTCCAGAAGATGTTTTTTAGTGTACCAGTTGCAGCAGTTCAATGCTATGTAAAAATACAGCAGGAAATAGAAGATTTTTAAAAAATAACATACAGCTGTAAAGGCCAGGAGTTTGGTTGTGGTTTCATGACTGCCTACATTTGCAAGAAAGTCTCTCTTCTTTTTAACTGTTGCTCAGAAGACTGAGAAAAGCCCCTGGCTCAAGACTGAACAGCCCAGGATGTGGCATCTGCCTTCCAAAGTCCTCAAACAAGAAGTAGCCCGGATATTTCCTTAAATTTAAGAAGATTATATAGTTGTTATATGAATCTTGACTGCTGCTGCTGTTGCAACTATATCAGAAGAATGGAGGTTTGAGTATGCTTGTTTTTTACTGTTCTGTTTTTGTTTCTCTTTTTTGAAGAACTTTATTCTGGTGGAACTGCTCAGGATTTTGGAAACATTATGCAGTGATGTTTCAGTCCTAATTTGCTCATTCCTTCTTATATAGATTTCAGGCTACTAATTAACAGTTTTCTTCTAGCATGATAATTTTATTGTCTGATGGTTGTTTCTTTGATGAAACAACAATGTTTTCTAGGAACAGAGAAAAAATACATTATTTTATTACTACTCGGGTCTCTAACAGGATCAGACAAGAAATATCGTGAATATATGAACAAGAGCAGTTTCTGTCCCAAATACATCATCACCTGTGGGAAAGGAAGGACTATTAGCCTACTATTTACAGATGAGAAATAAAGGTGTACAGAAAGACAACTTTTTCTCTTATGCTACAGCTGTGATTATGGGTACTTGTATTCAACGAAATAGTTTTGTGCGCTCATTTCTTTCAAGTTTGAGCATGAGAAGTGTTGGCATTTACCTGACACCTTTCAGCTGCCTGAACCAAAAACTTGATGCATAGAAACTGTGGTCCCTCCTTTGGTAAGACAGAGACAGCTGTTGGGTTCCAAGGCAGCACTACGCACCAGCAGTGAAGACTGCTCATTAGGCTAAATGCAATTGTCCATGAGATTAAGGCTAAGCTGAGTTAATAATGGATATACTCTTCAGAAAGTGCTGGGCCCCTGCCCTGGTAGGAGGATGGGCTAGATGTTATCCAATAGAGTGGTATCTTACATCATTACTTTATCTTTGGTGACTTTGCATTTGGGTAGAACTTAAATCTAACACTAAAGGTCTTGTGAAACGTGCTATAGGGTCTTCAGTGTCTCCAGGTGATGGACATATGAAATGCTACCCTGTGACCGGAAAGGTGCACTAACGCCTAGCAGATGAGATTCCCTTAAGCCTATTTGAGCTGTAGCAAACTGCCTGATTTTGTCTTGTCTAAGTTAAAGAGCTTTTCAGGCTTTGTCTATAGTCAGCAGTGAGGGAAAGGTACTTCCAGCACATAGGGGTAAGTGGAAAAAAAGAGCAGCTTGTCCATTAAGTTATCTGGTTAAGGACTTTTCAGTATGGAAAAAAACCCATGCACCAAATCCCCCTTAAACAAGGGAAGCGATAAATTAAACACAAGGACTTGCAATCATTAACAGCAAGCTAGTAATGGAGACAACAGTGAAGACCAAAACTCTTTGGTTGCTGATCAATGGGCCAGTAAAGGAACTACTCAGGCACAGCCTTGAAGACATCAGCCTCAGCTGTGTCACTGATAGAGGGAAAACACAATTATTGTTAGTGGTGTTGGATGATTGAGGGGGCTTGTGGGACTGTGTGAAGCATATTATGGGATATCAGAAGGGGTTTGTGGGTTATGTAAAACTTATCCCAGGAAGTTTAAGGGAAGGGGAATCAGGATCAGGGTGGATGGGTGACGAACAAACATGAGGCAATGGAGAGAAGGAGGGATAAAAAGGGCTGGCTGGACTGAGCCCTGTGCCTGACTATCACATCTATCCTATCTTCTTATTAAATCCTTTCCTGAACCTTTCTTTCTTTGTAATCTCGCTATGCTGTGTGAGTGCTGCAAGGTCTAAATGCCAGCAGCTGGGAAAGGTGATGGGGGGTCCCAGTGCCTGGGGTTTTAGCTGTCAGCAACTGGAGAGACTGGTTTGTATGCAAGAGAGCTAAATGCCAGCAAGGGGAAAAAATGGGGGTATTGTTATTTCCCTGGTGAATTTAATCCCACGTGCATACGTTTGCCAGTGAAACTTGAATTGGACTAGCCAGTGAGTGGGAAGACACCTGCCTCCTGAAAGACTTGAGATCTGAATTGGTGGCCGGGTAAAGGTTCCGGGGTCTGGGCATGGACGTTAGGTCCATGAGAGCCTCTGCTGATACCTGAGGGATCCGTGGGTGTGGGATGCCTGTGAGCTGAGTGCATGAGTGTGTGTACCTGTTTTGCTAGTGAGCATCAAGCTGGGCAAGCCGGTGGGTAGGAGGAGACCTGCATATGGGGTAAGGGTGGGCCAAATTCAGGCATGGACGTTAGGTGGACTCAGGGGCTGTGCTGACATCTGAGGGACCTGTGAATGCAGACATGTTTGTGACCCTGGAGCGCAAAGGCATGTGTGTCCTCACTAGCGGGCTTCAATCCTGACCAGCTGGAGAGGAGGGATGAGGCTGAGCTATCGGTGTCTGAATATGAACACTGATGGTGTTTGTGGGGGTGCTGGCAAAGGCTGTGTGGTCAGTGGCAGCCTGTGTCAGTGTCCTCTGTGTCTGGGATGCACTGTCAGCCTCGCTGTTGTCCGAACCTGCAAGCATCTGAGATATTTGAAGACTACTTTGTAGTTGACTAGCTTTCCTGAGGACTCTAAGTATATGGTATGAAAGGCATGGACTCAATTAAATGACTCTCTTAAAACAGTGTCCATATGGTATCCTGCCTCCCTGGTCTGCAATGGCATCTGCTAACAATAAAAGAAAAAAAAAAAAGTCATGTCAAAGGTCGTGTGTTATTTCCATGAGTTACAGAAAACGTGCTTTCCTAAAACTCCCACAGCACCAAATGCAATGGCTCATTGCCTCTGTTTATTCCTTAATTACAAAGCTCCTATGTGGGGGCCTTAATTGTGTGACAATGGATCTCACTGGCATCACTTTCATAATGACTCTGCTCCATGGCATGTTTGGGCCCAAGCGTGGGATTAGGCTGAGGGCAAAACGTACCTTGGGGTTTCCAGTGATGGAAACCTCTGGCATCCCCAGCTCCAGCACCCACTGACTCATAGCTGAGGAGAAAATGGGCGGAAAATTCTGGGGAAACTGTTGCGCATGCCAAGCAGGAGAAGCAACAGAACTGTAAGGTTTAAGGCAGAGCTAGGTGATGTACGTTGCGGTACAGCCAGAACCACATAAAGCAAAAGGCCACCTCCAAGTACATATCCCATCATCACCTACTTCCCACAGAGCTGCTGGACACAGCGTCTTGAAAATAATGCTGGTTTACTCTGTGTAATTTGGAAGCCAGAAGGAATTGTAATTACCCAGTTGAGTGATGTCCAGCCTTTAGTTGAAACCTTGTTTTTCTGACTGCCTCTAGTTACAGCCTGATGTGGGCTCCTGCCTGTGGCAGAGCCATGATTAATAGTTTTGGTGGTGATATGGCTTCTGTGATAGGAGGGCCTGCCGACCTGAAGAGAAGCTAATCCCAAAAGAGAGGCATGGCACAAAAGGTCAGGCTGCTCTAGGAGTGCTAGGAAAGTTGATCAGAGGGGATGAAGGCCTTGAAATTATGCTGGGTGAGCTTGTTCAGAGAAAGTACAAAAATAATGTTTCGAAATAATAAGAAAAATGAAAAATTGGAAGGGCAATTGAGAGAAGAGGCCGAGAGTGAGTGCTTTCCCTCTTAGTTTCACCCCTGATCGGTATGAAGATTAATAGAGAAAGAAGAGTTTTGAACAGGTCTGAGTCATCTCTTCTAATTTGGGGGTGAAATATTCTTCTGCAGAGTCCTCTCTCCTCTTCAGGGTGTGCTGCTGGGAGTCAGTCTGCCTAACCGAGGTGGCTTTAGGCCCTGCAGAGAAAGCTGCAATTGCATAAAGTCTGCTTGCTGTCTTAATACAAGCAGAAAGAGATGTGTTTGGGGTCGTTGCTGAGCTGGCAAACACCCACTTTGGATGATTTTCGTTTCAAAGGTGGCATGTAATAACACTGAATAATTAAAGTGTTGTCCTAATTAATCTGGACCTACAGATCATAGTGTCTCTGAAATATTTTTTCTCCATTAATTAGTGATTTTAGCGTTGTGGTTAGGTACAACAAAGGCTGCCATTCCCTGGCACAGGATATGCTCTAGCTTCTTTTAATGTGATTTTTCCAAAGGAAAGTAAAATCTCATTTTCTTTTTTAAATCTCAATTTGGAAATAATTCCTTGTGAAACTGTACAAAGAGGAGTTTCTTTAGACACTTGAGTAAAGACTGCAGCAAGAAATGACTGACTTCCTGCACCTTCAGCCCAAGGAGCTGGGGGTGACTCTTCTACCAGCCTTTTGACCAGGACGGTGTGGGTTGTCTGACACATAGGCTGCGGCTGAGCAATAAAGATTTCCCAACAAGTTCGTAGACAATACTAGCTTTCAACTTGCTTTTTCTGTGCGTTTTCAGGACAGCATCACCTAACAAGGGCTTGCACTAATCTCTCGATTATCTTTTTACATTAAGAAGCCTCAGCACGTTTTGATCCCTAACGTAATTCTTTCCTCCTGTGAGGAGTAATGACTCAAGTTCTTGTAGCTGTTGCGGCTGCCTTAAAATATATTACTCACTTGCTGGAGGCATATGACTCTGTAATGGCTGCTCTGCCGCCATTTTGTGGTCTTTGGCTCACTCCCATTATAAATCTTGTATTTTTGAGGTATTTCCCACTCGCTCATTGAAAATCACATCAACCTAATGTTCAGCATTCAGGATGCTAATTAGAAAAAAGATCCAGGAGTTTAAAAAGATGCAGATGCCTTAGTCAAAGGTCAGCTCTCCTGAGACACAACATTTCTTCTCAGAGCTGTTGGAGTTCACGTGAAAAGCCTTGGGGAGGGAGGCAAGAGCAGAAATCCCAAAGCTGTTCGATGTAGTTTGGGGTTCTAGGTAACCTCCCATATTAGACACCTTATATACATAATAATAATATATACATATTATTACATAATTAGATACATAATAAGATTGTGCTTGGCCCGAACAGTTTACAACCCAGAGAAGGAGTGGCACAAACCAATAAAAGATGTCAGGGAAAACTGGGTTTTGTGGGTACCAGGCTAAACCCTCCCTGCCCAACTGCAGGTTCGTTCTTGATAACCTGGAGCAATTCCAGGTGCTTGTACCTTCTTGCCATCATTCTGCTGGTTGCTCTAGATAAGGAAAAGGAAATGTCTCCAGGGATATCACACGCAAATGGGTATGAGCAGAGAAGCGCTGGAGGCGGCGGCCGGGAGAGGCATGCCAGCTCTGGGCAGCTGCCAGAGGACCCTGGCTGGTCCCACCACAGCAGCACAGGGTACCTTGCCTGTCTTGCTCAAGACAATGGGTTGCATCAGTAACACAAATACTGGTAACTTGTCCTGCTTTTCTTTCCTGTCAGGCCATGGTTTTATTGTTGGCTTTTTTTTTTTTTTCACTTACCTTCAGCACACAAGCTATTACTGAACATGTCATGCCAGAAGTGCTGCTTCTTTATTTGGGCTCCAGGCGTTCCAGTCTGGACATCAACTCCTACCAGACTGCATCGTGTGGAATCTCTATGGTTTGTTTAATTAATACAGCAAATACAAATGACAAATTAGGTGGAGATGTTGAACCTGAACTTTGCATGGGGATTTTTCATCCCAAGAAAATAACACTAATATCAGAATGGTTTTATGTTTTTTCTCCCTGGTGCAGTTATTGGGAGATGATATTGGAAAGTGCTACAAGAAGCAGAAAGAAAACGATGTAATAAAGGCATCAATTTAAGTTTAAAACATCTTCTGTACCTAAGTGGAAGATGCAAGATGGCACTGAGCAATTTTTAGGCCTATTATCTTATTACAGATGACAGAGGTGCATTTAGAAAAATCGGTATGAGCAGACAAGCAATATTTAGAGAAGAAGGGGAATGGGGTGCTTAGACAGTAGTTGTTTTTTGACAGGGCTTTGCAATGAACTGGGAAAAAAATAGATGCATAATGAGACTTTGGAACATGTACTACAACTGCAATCAAGATACAGATTTTAGCAAGATGATAAATTCATAACACTTTCTTGGCGTCTTGCTCTTGTAAAATCAGATGTTACTGCCACAAATTTGAGGCTTGTAAGCATTGTGAGAACAGCAAATGGTGCTGTCTGCTTTCTAGATAAAATCAATTTTCCTTTTTTTTTTTTTAAAAGAAAAATACATACTTCAAAACCATGCCAGAGAGAAGAATGAGAGGTGATGTTTTTTTCCTTCTATTAAGATTCTTCCCCAACAATATCACCACGGCAGCTTGGTACTGCAAAGCTTTCAAAAGCTTTCCTTATCCCCTGAGATGGGAAGAGAAAACCCCGTCCTCCCCTAACAAAACCAGGTGCATAGATATCATAGCCTAGACAGAAAAACTCTAACCTTCTTTGCTAAAATGTCCAGATAAAGTGTGTAATTGAAACGGTTGTGAAAGCTCCAGGTGGAGCTGGTCCCTCTGCAGGCCAGGGAGCAGGTTGCCTCCCTAGAAATGTGTCCTTTTTCTTCTTCAGCAAGACCACCTCCAGACCTTGGCGAGGGATCAGGTCCTTCACAGATACAACGGAACCTGCTCCATGTATTGGCAAACTGTCATGGGTGTTGCGATGTCAGTCCACTCTTCTTTCCTTGGGACAGCAGAGTTTGAAAGCTACGTACGAGACTGATTATTCCCAATTCAGCTTCTGAATCCTGCATAGGAAAGGCAGTTGCAGTCCATGGAAATATCCCTGCAAACACTGGGAAGCTGAGCAAAAGAAGGAAATTTCCAATACAGCGATGAGTGCTAGAAAGCATGCATCTGAAGTCATGGCTGAGGCTGATCTCTGTTTTTGCTAGAAAATTAAAGGGAAGATATGAAAGGTTAAGGGATAGAAAAGAAAAAAAGGAGAAAATATTCAGGCCAAAAGAAATGAGGGACGACGCTGGTTTGCATCAGTAGAGAGTACAGCCCTTTCTTAACTAATGGACTTACCTGAGGTAAAGAATTACATCAGTTCATCTTGAAATGACACTTGACAAGGGGTAAAGTGTCTATTATAATCTCATTTAATAAACTATTCAGCCCACTTAAATATGCTTTCTATCTGCTTTATCCACAGGAAACATGTGCTTTAGCAATTCATTAACCTCCCTTCTAATTCCGTGAGTATAGGTAGCACTCTACTATGACTCTTCAGAATCACAACACAAGAAATTTTGATCTGTTGCTCAAAATACATGTTTGTTTCTGAAAAGAGGCACAGAAAGGTCAGAGGGTTGTAGCTGTTTGTACTCTCCCTTGGATTTACTGGAATAATTACTTGCTTGTTCGGAATTAGCCATTACTTCAGGAAGGATTTTATTACAGGTCAAAGGCACACTTGTGGAAGCAAACCCAAATCTCCTACTGAAATAAAAAATAACAGATAACATCAGATATGGTATTTCTACTTCAAGGAAAATATAAATAAGTACTTCATTAAAGATGTTCTCAGAGGAAATAAGATGGTTTGGAAGAGGTCTGAATTTTGGGGACATTTGCTCAATGTGGAGCGGAGTTCAAACTTTGCGTCTCTGAAGATGTATTATGTTTTTTCTGAAGGGCATGTGGTGGGCTCAGGATGCGAATGCTGCTAAGTGCAAGAGAGCTGCATGGCTGCAATGTCTCCCAGTGCATTTTTTTTTCTAGTTTAGATTAGAGTCCAACATTTGCTGCTTTTAGGGAGGAAACAAGAAACTACCCAGGGCAGTTTTGAGGCTGATCGCTGCTGTCATTCATGAAGGTGGTTTGTTTGAGGTGCCCGGTGCCTACAGGTGAATTCATGCTGTCTGACACGAGCATTTTACAAGGTTTTGAAGACAGCTGTTTTCTAGCTTAATATTAATTGTTTCAGCCCATATGATCTATAGTCAGTTTTAAATCCACTCGTTTCAGAGTCTGTGAAGTGGCTCGTACTGCTCGTATTGTGCGGCAGCGATGTCCAAAGGCTGCTAATGCAGTGGGGGAACCAAACCTTGGAAAGAAAATGGGATAGAACAAAATGTTGTGTGTCTTCCTTCAGTAATCCTAGGAGAAACATTAGGAAAATTTCCAGGGGTTTTTCCATCCTGCTCTATTTTGTTACTTGTATTTATTCGCTCACTCCAGGAAGGGTGCCTCAGGTGTTGTGACAGCTGGGGGACAGGCCTATGGCTTCTGAGAAGTGCACTGTCACCTCACCGAGCACACGGAAAGGATGCCTGCAAATGTGTGTGCTCAAGGGCATGTAGCTGTTTGCAAGGACATGTACCGATAGGACGAGGGGGAATGGTTTTAAACTAGAGCAGGGCAGGTTTAGATTAGACATTAGGAAGAAGTTCTTTACAATGAGGCGGTGAGACACTGGAACAGGTTGCCCAGAGAGGTGGTGGAGGCCCCATCCCTGGAGACGTTCAAGGCCAGGCTTGATGAGGCTCTGAGCAACCTGATCTAGTTGAAGATGTCCCTGGTTACTGCAGGGGGGTTGGACTAGATGACCTTTAAAGGTCCCTTCCAACCCAACACATTCTATGATTCTATAATTCTATGATTCTATGAAATTGCAACAGTGATCAGGGCATAGACCATCCTTCTGCTCCTTGGTTGCACAGTGTCAAGTGCCACAAGGGTCCTGGTCCATTACTGTGCTTTTACATATTAGGTCTGTCACCAGAATAGACAGTTAAAATGTGACAGAGCTCCTCTGGTAGTACATGGACTATCAGATGCAAATAATAAAATGTGAACACTGCTCTAAGCATCTGTCACATCAGTGCTCCTGTTCTCCACACGGCCCTGTGCTTTGTGAATGAGGAGAGGTCTGAGAGGAAGCAGGCATTACCCTGTGTCTAGTGCAGAATGAGGATTAAGTAGAGAGTTGTGCAAAAACATCTGGTGTAGAAGAAAGTGCGGGAGCAGTGGGAAAGCAGTGCTGAGCCCCGGCGGGAGAGGGACGAGGACTAGAGTAGGTCTATCTTTGCAGAGTTGCTCTCAATGGATATGAACACGGTGCTGCTTCTGCTCTGGAGTAGGTACTGGAGAGCTGTGATGAGCGTGGTGCTGGACTGGTAGCACCGCTGGGGGGGATGGCTACGGCTGCGGGCTCAATGCTCCGTTAACCACAGCGGCAGAGCTAGCTCACGGCTGTCTATGGACACATGGCAGCTCACCCAAGGAAATGTTCCCGTGGATACGCGTCTAAGCTGCGTAGAGACCTTGTGGTTGTACTTTGCTTGCTGGAGTTTAAATGATATTGCATTGCCTTTACTACCAGTTCCCTTAACAAAGATTTTGTCTTGAGGATATTCCCTGTTGCACGTCTTTTCTCTAATGTAGCTCCATCGGCTCTTCTCCGACCCAACCAGTCCATATTGGGCGAGTAACTAGGACTTTCTGAAGAGGAAAGCTGGTTGCTTGCTTGGGTAGAACAAGGCCACCACCCCTCCACAACTACAAGACATTGTTTATAGACGTGTTATATTTTAGACCCGGCCGCCATGCTCCAGATGCTCAAAACCATATATATGTGAATAATTGACATTAGTATATTAACGGTGGTTGTTGCACATAACCTACATATTTTGAGGAAGTGGTGCTGTGAATGTCTTCACGTAAAATTTTCAGCACGTGCATGCTCTGCCCAGTAAATGGGGGAAAAATAGATGCTGCTTTACATCAAAGGTGCCCAAAGGCAAAATAGGCATGAAGTGAGGGAGGCAAGATTAAACGTCTCAACCAGCACTTTCTATGCATCAAGGTACATAACTGCACAAGAAGCACGACCATTACTGAAAAACCTTGGATTTCCATCTGGTGTTGCATTCCAGTTTTCCTGAGATGAAAGGGGCTGCATGCTGCTGTGAAAGGACAGAAAGTGAGCACTCAACGTGAGCCTTGTCACTTTGTGGTGGGCTGTGGCAAGCCCTGGCGTTCACTGTTGTAGGGTAGTGACATACACAGTACAAAACCTAACATTAATCAAATAATTAATTTGAGGGAGTAATGGACATGGTTTTCTCTTCCAGCATTTCGCTGTTAGATCTTCTCAGCCCAGAAATTGGGATATTTATTATTTAAGATGACCTGCCCTTGCATTTGGGTTTAGCCCAAGCAAAAGTTTTTGTTATAATGGGGAGGGCTAACAGCTGAGTGGGAGTACCACAAAGTGACTTCTAAGACTAGTTCTCTTGCAGACACTGCCTGTGTAGACAGAATGTCTCTTTCATGTTTAATGCCATGTAAAGTGCTGTGTACAGCAACTCGCTTAACTGAATGAGTAATATGAAAGTGATATAATAATACAAAGGTAATATAAAAACCTCTTGAGACGTTCATGATAAGAATCGCATCTTTTTTTGGTCTCGGTGTATTTCAGAGTGCCCTAGGGGAACCTTTTTTGCCAGGAGAAAAGCTGAGTTATGAATTTTTCTACTACATCTAATTGTAAACAGAGAATCCCATAAGAGAAAAGCGAGCTACCTCAAGAGTGTCTTTTTCTCTTAAAATTGGATACCCACCCATGAGGATAAGTGACCTGGCTGCCGGATCATGTGTACTCAGTGGTTCTTTTTTGATTTTAGATCTGGTGCTTTCCTGAGATAATAGGTGGCGCTGCCGGGCTTACTGGTAAAGGTATGCAATAGGATAAGTATGTGGTAACCAACCAAATGGACAACACAAATATAACTTCTTGCAGTATCAAACCCCTCTTTTCAATGGCTGGGTGGAAAGTTTTAAATATGCTTGTAAATATACCTGTTGTGAGGCTTCTCCTGGCTGCATGCCAAGTGGCAGGCAGTCCCTACGGATGCATAAGGGCAAATGATGGCACCCTTAATACTTCAGAAACCACGGGAACATCTGGACTCCCAGCAGGCACTAAATGAAAGTAGCGCTGAATTAGCTGTGTCTGTGGTCGTTGGAGGGGAGCGATCAGCCTCAGACCCCCCATGAACCCCACCGAGGGGACAGTGTGGCCACCCCCTCCCCAGAAGGCCCTGTGGACTGGCGGGGGTCAGTGCCTGCTGAGGAGGGGGACTCACGGTGGGGAAAAGCATTTGGGGATGTTGTACAAGTTCGTCTTATGAGCTGTTTTAAGGGGGTTGTGGAATATGCAAGACTTGTTATGGGATGTTTAGGGGAAAGTTCTGTGGGAGGAACCAGTGTGAGGGAAAAGGGGATAAAAGGGGCTGGTCCTGGGTGGGAGCTGGTTGGTCAGTACGCTCGTTTGACCGAGCCCTGCACCTGATCGCACAGCCTACCCTGCAGTTTTACTACATATTCTTATGTAATGATGTAAATAATTATTTACTACTAGTACTACTACTACTAATTGCTCTTACATTCTTTCCATCCACCTGTGTGGTCACACACACCCTCTGTTCTGAGCGTGTGTGAGAGACCACCAGTGACCCTCACGCCGGAGGAGTGGGCAGCAGCACGAGAGCCAGCACCTGCATCGGGACCGCGAGCCTCAGGGGCTGGAGGTGCCGGCACTGGGGAAACCGGGGCCTGAGGCTGCTCTGGGGCAGAGACAGTGGCTAAACCCAGCTACTGGAGAGACACATTTTCCATCTGTGAGTGTGTATTTCACTAGTGAACATCAATCCTGATCAGACAGAGAGGAACGGTACCTGCCACCCATGGTGTCCATGTGTGTGTGAGTGCTCTGTGTGTGAGTCTATGGGGGTGTAGACACAGTGTACAGACATTGCTCTCTGTGTTCATCAGTGGCTGGCTGTGCGTCTCTGTGTCTGTGTGTGTGTGTGTGCACCGTCCTCAGCCTCGCTGCAGGCTGGACCTGGGCGCTGGGAGCTGCAACAAGCCCACCTCCACCGGACGGGGGCAGGAGGAAACGCCCTGGGTACTGTAGCCTCAGGATCTGGCTGCCCTTTACAAAATGCAACGGAGAAAAATGCACGCTGCTCCTTGTGCAAGGACAGATTCAAGGTTTAATGGTGGATCACTTTGTAGATGCTGGCATGGTGTGGGAGTTTGGGCTCATTCACAGCAGAAGACTCTCATGTCGTTGAGAGCTGTGTCATCCCCCTTTCCCTGGGGTTCCTCCACCTTTGTCTGGAGCCCACAGATGGCTCCGGAGGTGCAGTTGCTGCTCCATGGGCCGAAGTGACCCCACAAAAGGCCCTCGCCCTCCAGCTTTGTCCCATCTGAGCAGGTGAACCTCACGTTGTTGGCTGCTGTGTTGTCACGCAGGTGCCGCATCTTTTCCACACGCAGTGAGAAGGAAACCAGCTTGTTGCTGGGGCAGAACTGGGCCTTGGTCCAGTTTCCCCACCTGCCAGAGAAGAAAACAACTCACCAAGATGTGTTCAGCCTCTGCTGTGCTGCAATCAACACCACAACTTGCCTGGGATCCTGGAAGTCCTGGGGTAGGGCTGGTGGGTTTCTACAAGCACATTTCACTCTGCTTCCCCATCACCCCCTAGATGCCTGGCCACCATCAACCCTGTTGCTGCAGGACCCCATGGGAATTTCATCTGCTTGCTTTGTCCCTGCTACTTAATAGCAATGTCCTTTTCAAAGTAAGAATTTGAGGAAAAGGAGAAAATACAGGTTTAAGATCTGCATTTTTTAACTCCTTCATCTTTCAAAATACTGTTCCCTTCCCTGGGACCAGATCTCTACCCTAAGACCTTCACAGTTTGTGGCCAGGGGGACCTCACCCACCTCCTCAAGTGGGATGGGGAGCCACCGTCACAGGGGTGCCTATGGAGAAACCATCACACTGGTTTTCCTTCATGCTCCCCCAAAGCTGCTGCCCTGAAGGAGGATGAGAAAGCGAAGACTACTCACTGCCCCACGGAGGACTCAATGACTGTGCCGTCCGTGCAGAGCAGGCGGATGCCGTTCAGAGCTGTGTCGTCACCAAACAGCCAAAATCCCTGGTAGGGCTGCACCTTAGAAGAAGGGAAGAAAACGGGAGAGGTCAGTACCCTCCCCCTTTTAAAAGAAGAGACGAGGTGAGCCCTTGTGATGAGGCGTGGTAGGAGGCTTCAGGGACAGAGCCGGACACAGGTAGGGCTGTGAGGCAGCTCCATGGCATTTCTCGGGGGGCCTTTTTGCTGTTGCCCACCTCTACTTTCTTTCCAAACTGCGGAGCAGAGGCTCTGGACACAGGAACACCTGGTGGCTGCTGCCTTGGGTCATACCCACCCTCTTGCTGTGTGCTGACACCCAGAGCTGCTGAGCTGGCAGCTGGGAGTTGTCCCAGCCCCTTGGGAATGGGCTCTGCAGTACCGACCCCAAGTCTTTTCTTACCCCATGGACACCTGCTAAGAAATCGCTCGCTGGCAGAGAGCCTGGAGAGCTGCTCTAGGCTAGAGATTTCTTCCTGACAAGCCTGCATGAGCGATGCAGAGACAATGCAAGCTGCTACAAGGGGACAAAGTGTTGTGGCCAGCCCTGCTGAGACCAGGACAAAATAACATCATTTCACAGCATGACTTTTTTCCACCCCAAAGGAGTGAAACCTTACCTTCATTTCAAATCCCTTAGCGTAGCCGCTGGGGCAAAAATGTTGGTGTCCCCAAGAGCCCCAGGGGCCTCCATTGCGCACCATGAGGATGGACTCATACTCCCGTGCCTCAGTGTCCTGGAGGCAGCAGGAGCCCAGCAGGCAAAGGACGGCAGGAATGAGCAGCTGCATCGCGGTGAACCTGCTTGGGGCCTCACTGCATGGAGGTGATGGCACAGGGGAATTTATGAACCAGCAGAGTGGGTGGGAGTCCTTGGGGAGTGTCAACAAACCCCATGGGAAGTGCTGGTTGTTGCTATGTACTGCTCCTGTTGCCAACCTGTCCCTCGGTGGTGGGGCCACCCTTGCCAGGCAGAAGGGCTGTCATTTGTTTGCACTGGACAGGGGGCTTGCAGGGCTATGAAAACTTGTGGATGTGAGGGAAGGGGGGGCAGAGCTGGGGCCACTCCCCAAGAGGGTGCTGTGGTGTTGAGGAGGGTCCTGGCAATGCTGTGAGGAGGGTGTTGGAGAGGGTGAGGTGGGAGGAGGAGTGGTGGACTAGAGAGGTTAGAAACCTCTGAAGGGGCTGAGGGAAAATGGAGGTGGAGGGTTCTCAGGGTCCTTTGTACCATGGAAGTCTTCACTTACTTCCTCTTCCTCACTTTCCTTCTCTCCTTACCGTCCTACTGGGGCTGAGGAAAGTGCCTGACTGGAAGCCATTGCATTTTGCTCTGGGACGTGCATTAAGTGTAGGTGACTATGTAAAGGGTGGCAACCCCTTCTCACAGGGAAACTGCTCCAGCTGCCAACCATCTCGTGTGGCCTTCGCTGAACTCACTGCAGTTCATTCATGTCTGTCTTATACTGGGGGCAGGGGAACGAGAGCAAAACTGCATGCGGTCCCATCACCCCATGTACTTGTGCAGACACAGCTCCCAGCTGCTCAGGGGTGTCTTTAGGAGGTGTGAGCACACAGAGGGCGTGGCAGTTCCCAGCAGGAGCAGACCCTGCTTCTGCTGTTGTTCCGCTCTCAGATGTGAGTTCCTGTTGCATGCCTTGTTCCTCCAGAGGGACTAGCCAGAAAAGAAACTGCTGCTGGCAGCAATATTCATGGGTATCCTGTGAGTAGTTGCTGAGCAGGAGGATAAGCTGCTCATGGTCCCATTGAAGAGTCAGTGATGGTGCCACCTGGGAGATATGTCCTGTGAGGTCTATAGCAGCATTATGTCCTACACTATAAACACAGCCAACACAGGGAGAAAGAGTTATTCCAGGCTTCAATTTCTGAAGAATGGAATAGCCTGCTTCTATAATAGCCATTTTTTGCAGGTGAGGGAGGAAGTGTTGCTTTCAGTTCAAATCTGCTGATATTATCCCTTGGGTAAAATCGTAAAGAAACCCAGTTACTCACGGCACCCCACAAGAGACAATGAGGATGAAAATGTATCTCATAGGCAACAGGAACCCAGCAGAAAGAAGACAACAGGGATGAAGGGCTGTGTGGTCAGGGTCCCGATCTGGAGAATGGACACTTTTCCACTACAGCGAGATAGGACTTTCTAAGCTTGAGGTGTCAGGTGGATTTCCTCATAAGAGTGGCAGTCACCACAGCAAGAGCAAGGGGCGATTGCCAGGTACCATATCCAGTAAAGAGCTGTGAATAAGTGATATGATCAGCCCTCTTCATTAACGATGATGGCTGCATGATGAGGCTTTCAGGATATTTGGAAAGTTATGGCTTTAGGGTGGAGCGGTGGCAGAGACACTTAGAACCATGGAAGGATCTTCAGGAGAAGCAGTGAAGAGGAGCTAGGTGGAGGAGGGGGCCCTGAACTGGCTAACCCCAAAAGATAGAGATGTTTTACAGTTTGTAGTTATATCCACAGGGCTGAATCTTGCTCCATTTGGGTCCCTCTTATTGAGAGGGCCTATTTTTGTTGTCTTCCGCTTTCACACAACTTCTCCTGTTTCCTCTCCGTCGATCAGTCTGAGCTCTAGTCCCAACGATCCTGTCACTGCAGGTAGGAGAAGGGGGATCCCGGCTGGGAAAAGACACTGTTCAGCATCTTTGCTGTTTTTTCTGCTGCCTGGGGAGGAGGCAGCCAGCGGCAGTGGCACCGGGTCAGTGGTTCTGAGATACTCCATCAGGAAGCAGTGAAAACAATTCATACTGGTAATGAACTCTGCCTGTGGGAGAAAGCAGACACGCAGTATGCCTTCCTATAACTTCAGAGTGGGGAGCTAGAAAACAAGCAGGGAACAAATCTCGGCTTTATGTTTCCCTCTCTTGTCTCTCATTAATTTTTAACCCTTCCAGAGTGATGAAGCTCCTTCTTCAGTCAAAGAAATTTTATTTTTTTTTCCCCCACAGAAAACCTTCCCAGCTCTAGGAGTAACACATGGACTGGAATGAAAATGCTGGGATCAGTATCAGCAGCTGAATTTGTGCTGCTGGGGTACAGGGCCAATGGGTACTTTGGGATAAATCTGCTTATACACTGAACTTACCTGAGTATCCAGCAATGTCTCCAGCATCCCTGCTAATGGACATTTTCTCATCTGGGGAAGCTCTTTCTCTTCACTCGCTGCTTCTTTTTCTCTTCCGTTAACCTGCAGTCCTCCAGTCAGGCAGGGAAAGTACCAGCTTGCAAGCCCAGGATGGGTGGACTTTTCATTATGTTAGATTGGGAAGCTGGAGTTTGAACTTCTCAGTGAGCCTGTCGGCTTCTTTGCTGGTTAGCTTTGGCAGCTAGTTGTAGGGTCATGTTATGTGACACATCTTTTTTTCTTTTAATTGAATTATTGGAAGACAGGATAGCATTAGACTCACTCAGCAGTGGAATTGAAGACATGATAGCAAGCGTAGAACAAAGACCAGTTCTGTATTTTTGCAAACATATAAACCAAAAAGAAATTTATCTTATTTTTTGGACAACTTAAGTGCTCCTCCCTATGACAAAAAATAACTGAGAGCTACAATGAAATCAAGATCTTTGGAAACAGTGCAGGTCTTCAAAATAATTAGAAATCAGCAGAATAGAAAAAGGCACTCGCAGAGCCAAAATATTAAGATAAAAGCGTGAAGTGCTGCAGTAGCTTTGTTGACATTGCATATATGCATTTACATTGTAGATACTGAAGTGTAGGTTAGGTGAATCCCACTTTTGGTGGGCCAGAAAGTATTTAATTATTTACTGCCCATTTACAAGATGGATGGGCTCTCCAGGGAAGGCACAGGAGCTGTGTTCTCAGTTGGCCGCCTTCTCTAGCAACATAAACCTTTTTAGATGATGGTGAGAAAAAGTTACTTTAAGTTGTATGTGGACTGAAAACATTCTTGGAATGGCCTTTGTAATGTCACTGGAGATAAAGCCAGTTAAATTTTTTCCACATTTGGAAACTAAAGATTTTGGATAAAAGACGTAGTTTCAAGCATTCTTTGGTGCTGCCAAGGGGCCAGTCAGCCTTTGAAGCATGTAGCACTCCCGCTGCTGTCATGTCAGTTTAAAAACAGATGCAGAGGCTCAAAGCTTTCTATGCTACTAATGGTGTTCTTTGAGGGACAGGGGACAGGCACTGGCCGACTTTGTTGGTGCACCTAGACCAGATACACAGGCACATTGCCAGCTGGGTGGGGGACAGCACTACTTGTCTACAGCATAAGAGTGGTGACGTGTGATTCCTGTGAATATGAGAAATATATATGAATATATATGAGAATATGAGAAAAGTGATTAGAAACATCCCTAGTAACACAAAGTCATTAGACTGAGGCAGAGTCCGTGCCTTCTTACCACTCCCAGTGCAGGGCAGCTGGTACTGAGAATTATCTCTCCAAGGCAAAAATAGAGGCAAAGACATCTTTCCTCTTCACAGTTTCTTTCTTGTTTCTGCTGCTTCTTGCTCTTTTCTGTTGACTGGTGAGGCTGCCAGAGCTGTGGTTCAGGTTCATCTAAGTTGTGACACCCCCATTTATTTGTCTATACGAGAGTCCCCCTGTGACCTTTGTGTCTGAGTTGCTGCTACAGTCAGTGGGGATGCACATGCTTGGTGCAGTCTAGACATTGAATCCACTGAACAGCCTTTATGCACCTTATTCAGCTGCCCAAGGTTAGGTGTCTAGTGCCACTGGAGACTGTTTACCAAGCCAGAAGGTGCACGCTTTTTTTTAAGCCTGGTAATAAGAAACTAGGTTCTACTTTATGTTTCCCTCTACTTATTTTTTTTTCCTATGGTTGTCTTTCATATTTCACGATAACCATTTCTCATGGATCTTTTTATCTCAGCTGAATACAATTTCTATGGATAGTCTTCATGAGGACAGAGCGGGTTGTTTCTGGAGAAAATCTGTTATAGAGAAATGCTGTCAGTGGTTAAAGTATGTATTAAAAGATGCATGTGAAATAGGTAGCAAGCTTTTCACACAGCTTGCTAGCTGCCAGGTACCCACCTAGACACTCTTTCTCTCCCCCTCCTCATCAGGACAGGGGAAGAAAACAAGATGAAAAGCTCATTGGTCAGGATAAGGACAGGGAGGTCACTCACCAGCTAGTCAGGGGCAAAACAGATTTGACTTGGGGAGGGTTAATTTAATTTATTGCCAATGAATAACAGAGTAAGATAGTGAGAAATAAGATCAAAACTAAAACCACCTTCCCCCCACCCCTCTCTTCTTCCTGGGCTCAACTTAAGTCCTGACTCTTTACCTCGTCCCCTCGAGCTGTGCAGGGGGACAGGGAATGGGAGTTGCGGTCAGTTCATAACACTGTCTCTGCTGCTCCTTCCTCCTCATGCCCTTCCTCTGCTCCCGTGTGGGATCCCATTCATGGGAGACAGTCCTCCACGAACTTTTCCAATGTGGGTCCTTCCCACAGGCTGCAGTTCTTCACAAACTGCTCCAGCGTGGTTCCGTTCCATGGGTGCAGTCCTTCCGGAATGGACTGCTCCAGCGTGGGTTTCCCATGGGAACATAGGTCCTGACAGAAAACCTGCTCTGCTGTGGGCTCCTCTCCGTGGGCTGCAGTTACCGCGAGGAGCGTGCTCCAGCATGGGCTCTCCACAGGCTGCGGCTTCCTTCAGAGCACATCCACCTGCTCTGGTGTGGGATCCTCCACAAACTGTAAGTGTGGCTATCTGCTCCTCCGTGGACCTCCATGGGCTGCAGGGGGACAACATGCTTCACTATGGTCATCATCATGGGCTGCAGGGAAATCTCTGCTACAGCGCCTGGAGCACCTCTGCCCCCTTCTTCTTCACTGACCTTGGTTTCTCTCACACTTTCTCACCTTTCTCCCAGCTGCTGTGCAGCATTGTTACCCTTTCTTAAATGTGTTACCACAGAGGTGCCACAAGCATCACTGATGGGCTAAGCTTTGGGCAGCAGTGGGTCCATCCTAGAGCTGTCTGGTGCTGGCTGTGACTAACACAGGGGCAGCTCCTGGTGTCTTCTCACAGAAGCCACCCCTGCAGTCCCCCCACTACAAAGACTTTGCCATGTAAATCTGGTACACATTGGCAGACCCTACTGTAGTATATAAGCTGGAATAAGAAGTCTGTAGTTACTCAGATCACCCTTGGAACAATTTTTTAAAATTGACCTCATGTTTGCCCCTTTAGCCTTCCAGTAATTTAAAATGACACGTTATCCATCACTGCAATGACCTTAGCTCTTCCACTTTAGAGACATCTTAGACCACTTGAGTGCTTAGTATCAGTTCTAGTTATTTTTTGCTATTCGCTCTGTGAATGTTTTTCATCTCTCTTCTAAGGTAATTTTAATTTCTACCTATTCTTTCCTAAGATCCCTAGTGCCCAAGAGTGGTTAGAACCATCTGAACTGAAAGTTTCTTCCACTATGAGCATTGGTGCAAATAAATAATTTAAAAATGGACATATCTACTGCAATCTTCTTTTACACCATCAGCTGGTCCTACAGATTTTCTGACAGCTGCCTGAATCTTTGACGTGAAGAAACATTATTAGCATTAATTCCCTTTGCCATTTGTTTCTCAAAGTGCTTTTTGTCTGCTGTGTTTTTACATGCAATCTGCCACCAGATATGTTACTTCTATTTTTTTTCCATTTGGCCACATGTTTAGCTTTTACTGTTTCCCGCAGCCTCCCTTACCTTATGCTTTAACAATGCCTAGTTCCTTTTACCCTTCCTCAAGTCCTTGTTAATAAGTTCTGCGCACTGGTCCTGTACGTCCAGCACCATGACCCTTAGGCTGCTCCTGCTGTCGGTCAATGTGCAAGCTCTAGGGTTTCCTTTGCAGGCTGCCTTTTGGCAGGAAGAATGGAGAAGGACCCCCTGCAGGGTCCGTGCCCATGGTGTGTCTGTGAGCAGGGGGGAGAGAGAGCCAGGAGCTATTCCGAGCACTCCTGAGGACTTGGTGACAGAGACCTTCAGCATCACCTCAGCCCTGCGATGGCAGAGAGAGACATGGGCATCCTGCGACTGTGAACATGCTGCGTGCCAACAACAATCTCTACTCCTTTTTATGAGATTACTGAGAACTTTTTTGAGAAATAAAACGCTGCTGAGGAGCATGATAATGCAAATTATAGCTGTTGCCCGAGGAAGCTGGCAGGCAGGTCAACGGCCTTTCCCAGGGACCTGCCTGCCTGTTGCCCACTTTGTTCCCAACCGATCAATGAGCAGGAATCCTGGCTGCAGCTGGGGTGGGGAGTGAGGGGCTGAAGCTGCCCCACAACCCCATGGAGAGCTTGTGGGGAGGGTTTTCTGCAGATCTGGAGAGGAGAGAGCCAGAGTGACTGAACTGGTACAAAACTAGAGATATCACAGTGTTACTGACATAACTGTGAAAGCAAAACTCTTCTCTTGGCTTGCCCTCTGCATTCTAAACACATTTCCTTTCTGATTTATGCTCTTCCTTCCAGTTTACACTGTCCCTTCTCCGCTTTCATCAATTTCCAGACACTATCTCATCCCTTCTCTTTCCTAAGTCACACAGATTTATCCTTTTGAGCTCTTCCTTTGCACTTCCTTCTGATATTTTCTGTGTTGTCTGGGAACTTTGGACATTGAAGAGTTAAACCCCCGTTAAGTGTTGTCTGCAAAGTCTCTAATTTGTTCTTCGGTCCCAGATCTGAATTTCAGGTGTTCTTTAAGCTAACATACAGCAAGCTGATTGCAAACCAAGGTGAAGAAAAAAACCCAGCCAAGCAATGAAAATACCTCAAGCACAAAGGAATTCTCTTTGTGAGACTGGATATTGCAAGTAGAAGGGCAGAAGGGAGATCATGGAAAAGCAGACTTTTTTTTTACTGTCAATGCAAATCCCGCGGTATAGCCACAGGAGGAAAAGCGCCTAATCCCTTTGTTTCCCCAGGAGCCTCCGTGGGCACAGCAGGGACGGAGCTGTGCTATTGAGCTCCTTTGTGCCGAGCACGGCAGGAACAGAGCAGGCAGGCAGAGGGCAGCTGCAGGAGGATTGCGTGACACCATTCATCTTGAGCCTACTGAAAGAGCAGGGGCTGGGTGGCTCCCAGCTTTGGAAACAGGGGAATTTATACTCCAGCAACATAGGGTGATCCAACCTTTATAACCACTGCTGGTATCTGCTCCTGTGTCCTCTGAGAGCAGCTGTCAGGCCGAGGAGAGACACTGCTCAGTACAACAGCAAGACAGGAAAACTGCCCATGTTTGCTGGCAATGAGCTGGCTCGGTTGGGCAGCTCCTTGAAGTTTGTTGTTAGGAAAAGTAGATGTTAGACGGAGTGTAAAACAGGTCCTCAGTTGGTCAAGTAAAGGTGCAGCCAGAGAACTTTTATCTCTTCACAGTCCCATATGGAGGCTTGATGGCTGTTTCTATTGACCCCCAACACCATTGGTATCCCCTTTCTTAGGGTCCCCCAGGCTCCCTGTTAATCTGTGCTCCAGCCACTGCATGCACCGACCTCTTCTGTCTTTCCACTCCTGTCTCTCTGGGACACGCTGGCATGTGGGAGGTGATCTTGATTTGGTGGCTATGTGACATGCCCGCAGCATAAGGACTTTCTGACTTGCTACTGGCCAGGACCTCTAAGATGAAGCACGTGATGTGCATTATGTGTTATTTTTTTTGTCCTCAGATGGGAAACAGATAATAACCTGAGTTTAGCTTTGTTTGTTCATATCTCTTGCTTTGTCTTGTTTCTTACCAGCCCCTTTGTATTCTGTTCTCATCATGAATCCTCTTGCCCTGACCAAATCCAATTTCCACAGAAAAACTTCATGAAGAATGAATAGGGTGGCTTTTGGAGAGAAAGAGAGTAGCAGGCAAATGTCAGGCCAGGTCATTATTAATGGTTTCCTATAAAATAAATAATAAGCTTATTAACTTTGTAGACCACAGCAAGCTGTAATAGGCTGCAAGCACTTTGGAGGACACAGCTTGAGCCTGACAAATGGTCTTTTCGAATTGGAGAAATAGTTTGAGAAAAATAGGAGGCAGGTCTGCAGGGACAAGTGCGAGCTCCCACCTTATGCAGAAATAAGCATCTGCATGCGGAAAAATGCCTGCATTAACATCTCTCTGCAGAGAAGGGCCCGGGGGTCATAATGGACCAAAGGCAAAGCATGAGTCAGCAGCGTCAGGTCGTCTCCATGCCGAGATATATGAACCAAATTACAGCCTGCAAGACAAATGGAGTGATTTTTCTTCTCAGCGTGTGTGAGCCCCCGGCAGGGATGCTCTGCTCAGCTGAGGGCACTGAACTTCCAGAAGGACGTGGCCCAGTTGGAAAGAGTCCAACGGAAAGCAACAAAAATGGTCATCGGTCTGGAAATCATGACCTGTGAGGACCGAGCGTGAGAGCCGGGGCTGTATAATCGAGAGACAGGAGGCCTGGGGAAAGGGAGTCATGGGAGGAGCAGTTCAATTAGGGCTGTGCAGCTAGTGCTGCTGTGGGAAGACGTGGGGAGGGCAACGCAGGCAGCACGGGGGAGAAAATCTGCCCCAGCTTTTCCTATCTCCTTCCTCATCGGGCTGCCTCTGTGCCACGTAGAGCCAGGTTGGGCAGCAGCTGTAAGGGGCCAAGGTGGGCTGCAAGGAGAGTCTGCGTGTGGGGCTCGGTGGCTGTACGGGAACCCCTGTTCAAGGGGGAGATGTAAAAAATATGTTGGGGAGGTAAACATTACTTCAGGGCCTGAGAAAACATGTCACAGTATGAGTTGTGTCACCTAGGGTACGTACAGAATGAGAGGATCAGCAAGTCCCCACACCCTGCGTTATGAACAGCCCGAGGCCACTGTGGGGGGGCGGGAGAAGAGCCTGAGACAGTACAAAATACTGCTGCAAAGAGAAAGGGAATGACCTGGTCTCTGTCTGCCTGGGACAAAGAGTAATGGATGAGCATTGCAGCAGGCAGAGATTGGACACTGGGGTGCACTTGATAACAATAGTTATGCCAAGGGAGGCTGGGAGAGCGCCGTTGCTGGAGGATTCTTGGCAAAGTTTGAGCAGATGTGCATCAGGGATGATTAGCATGCAATGATTGCTTTGGAGCAGGAATGCGCTAGAAGACTTCTTGATCATCCTTCCAGACCTGCATGCTCTAACTAAATGACTCTTTGTGCAAGTCCAGCAGTTCAAAACAAGGAGCCTGCCCTGACCTTCGGATGGTGAGTGGGGGCAGAGCCCCCAGGAGCTGCTTTCTCCTCTGGGGACTCACTGGGCATGTAGCTGCACCTGGGACCAATGGGGACACGGGTGGGAACAGCACGAGAGAAGACCCTTGTGGAGACCAGCGCAGCTGTCATGGACACAGCTCTGCTTGTGGACCCTATCTGCTGTCAGCACTCACCACAGGGTCTCTGCAGCAAGGGGGGCTTTGCTGAAGCATGGGTTGCTGGAACCCATGCGGAATGCATGGGTTGCAAATGGACCGAGGTGGGAGGGAGGTTCCACGTCTCCTCCTCAGCCACGCACGATCATGTCGTATTTGTCTGTAAGCTCGTTGGGGACAGCTTTCCCTGGGGCCTCGCCTGGCTGCTGGCCTTGGCCCTGGCACTGCTGTGCTCCCAGGGAGCGAAGCCTCCATCAGTGTTGCAAAGAGGGAGTGTGAAATAGCAAGTGACAGGCATTTACGGGAGCTTCACACCAGAAATTGGGTGAAGGCTGCTGCCAAAAGCATCGTTACAACGTGTATCTTTTCTTTGTATTTGCAGGGTAAAATTGGAGAAAAAATATGAGCAAAGGCAGTTGGACAGCTGGGATCTAACTGTTTACACAAACTGTTGATGGAGAGTGCAAGTAACCAGGGTCTTATATACATTACAGCATGTGCTGCATTTATTAGATTAAGTATATAAAAATATTTATTAGATCACATTTTATTATGTTTTACTGTGATCATAAGCTTGTACTGAATTTCCCAGCTCCTCTACAACTGGCCAGCAGAATGGAAGTACTAAATAATCTTGGACTTTTATTAATACAAGTTGGACAAGGGTTGCAGATAAGAAAAAGTTGGACATCAAATTCCTGCCACGCTGGGAGTCCTTTTCCTGACCAGTAACACGAGCCTAGCAAAGGGTAAATTTCCCCCAAGCAGTAGTGAAGAAAACAAACAAGGAAATAAATCCTGCCTAGCACTGACAAGCAAGAAATACCATAGAGCAAATTTTCTAGGGATACTTGGCACTTCCCTCTAGCTACGGCATTGTTTGTGGATCTGGGTGAGCCTGAGTGTACCTGCCTGGTCTGGCCCAGGTTGGGCTGAGGAAACATCCCTCCAGACTGGCAGGGTAGGGATAGGTAGGGATAGGAAGTGAAAGGACATCTGGGGGTCAAGCAGGGGAAGGAAAAAAGAGTAGAAACAGTGGTTTCCTTGGGCTGAGTTTCTCTGCCGTTGCCAGATCTGGAGCAGTTATTCAAGTGAAGGAGCTGCTTGTGCGTCCTGGAAAAGGTTCACTTCTGTGGGACTGGAAAGCCTCGCCACTCTGGGTCCCTGGTGGTGCAGCAGCAGTGAAGACCTGATGGGGGAGCAGGGACAGCAAATCTCCAAAGCATCTGTAGCAGCCAATGTTGCAGCAGTGGCTGGCTGGCTCATCACCGCTGCTCTCCTCTGACTTTGATACCGTACATGGATGCTCTTCGGAGCTGTGTCATCACCTCTACTTTTAGCAGACCCTGCCTGGGAGGAAGCAAAGATCTAGTGACAAGAGAAAAGACAGGAAGATTGGAAAAGTGTCACCTCAGTTTTATTCAGGGGTTCAATAAAATTCTGTGCATATTTCGATTTAAATGAGCCTCTTAAAAAAATGAAATTAAAACTGAAGTTGACACACCACATGGTTTCAATAGTGATCCACAAAGCTGTTTCCTGCACATTTCTTTCTCATCCAGGCTGTAAAGCTGAGGTCCTGGACTCCGTCTGGAAAAAAATGAGGGGGCTGCCTTGCCCTTGTCTCCCCTCTCATCAGCTTGCTGTCCCCAGGCTCCTGCAGAACTTTCATTTCTTGCAGCAACACAGAGATCACGACAGCTCCAATCAGCATGGGAGGGGAGAGCCCAGGCTTGATTTGCATTAATTTATGCACTAAGGCTTCCCTTTGTCTGAGGAGCTTTTGCTAATAGATCCCTCATTGGCAGGAGCCAAGGTCTAATTACATGATAAAATTGTGCAGCTGTGGCCAAAGAAGAGACACACGCTGCTAATAGAGTATTTTTCCACAGTGGTCTGTCCCAGTTTGGAGAGAAAAATAAACTCTCTTTTTTTTTTTTTTGGCTTGTATGACTGCATCTCATGTAGGCATATGGTCAAAATAAAGAAGACCTCAGCCTCACTGGTGAAGCTCTTATGGCCAAGGTGTTTGGACCTGTATTTCAAGAAACTCAGGGGCTTTGCCCTTCTATACCTGGCCATGGGTGAGGAATGGACACAAGGATTGAAGCACTGAGGAAATTCCCCAAAGCAAGTAAAGATGAGGGGAACAGAGCATTTGAAAGGCCGCCAGCTTCCCATTTCTATGGGGAGTTAAGAGGGTTTGTGGATAGGATTACCCTATTTTTGTGAAAGTTGTTCTGGGCAAATGTCCATAAGTTTCCAAGAAATTGAGAAAAATCCATATTCCAGCTGCATAAAATTACTGAAAAGCTGGACGTGCAGGGGGACATGTAGATATCGGATAGTTTTTGGCATGCAGCCTGGGAAACTGCGAACTGCTGTTGTCACCACAGATGGTGGTACCTGTGAAAAATCATGTGCTGGGATCAAGGAAGGTTTTCAGAGGGAGTTAATGAGATGTGGGCATAGGACCATTTTCTCTCCTTGTTGAATGCACAGTCCAAGTGTTTGTGTGCACATTAAAGCCCGTTAGAGGCCTCACTGAATGCATCACTTTTTTTATTTTCTTTACAAAATTATCTTCTGGGGTTCCACCTGAAATAAATTTCAATTTTTAAGAGGAACTGCAAGATATTTGGAGTCAGAATGATGCTAACATTTTCTTCTAGGAAGAGTTATATGTGTTGTTGCTGTGTACAGGCTTGCTAGAAATACCTGTTGAGATTTCCTACTGTTTGCTTCTCTAAGACTGATTTCAGCTGCTTGTAGCTTTTCCAGTCTACAACCATTTGTGCTGAAATTTTCTATTTGTGGTTGCAGTGCCTGACTCAATGCAAAAGTTTTTCCTGGAAATTTTTCTGGAATGATGATAAGGCCGTTGCTTGAGGGAGATGGACAGAAAAACTTACATACTAAAAATGGTAACTTACTTCTCCTTGTTGTGAGGAGTAGTGATCTCCACTTGTGATCAGTAGTGATCCCCACTGAGATGGTGGAGAGTTGTACTATGAATTTGCAAATTTCAATTCTACCGATGCCAGTGCTCATAGCTTGAGGGGTTTAGCTCCTTTTAAAAATTCATTAGAAAATTAGACACTCTAAGAGGTAAATGGGAACTCAAGAACTAGCGTAGGAGGAGTAACCAATTATTCATTTCATTTAGTATTTTTAAGTAATTAATTTAATACTGAGGTCAAGACAAACTCATCAAAGTGATGCAAGAAAATGTTTTTTGAAGGGATGAAGGGTGGCAAGACTGGGACAGAAAGACGCACTCCAAAAGGACCTGTTACATGGGAATTTTATCTGAGTACAAAAAAAAAGAAGGGACCACGGCACAGCAAATAGCTGAGAAAGGGAGATTTTTCACCAAGGCACTCACCTTTTGTCCCTGAAATAAGAAACCAAGCAAGAACCCAAAAGAGCATCTGAAGGGCCAGGTGTGTTTGCTCAGGCAGGGTGACACAGTGGCAGCCAGGGGACACCCAGACCTGCCCTTTGGCTGCAGCCCACACAAACCTGAAGGAGTGAAGAGAGTCACTGAGAAAGGGCTTTGACCTGGAGGTAATGCCATAAAAAGAAAAAAAGAAGGTGTCTGCTTGCTTCTCTCTCTCTGCTGTTCCTGAGATCCTTCCCCCTACATCTATGTGGCAGGTCCTGCGTGGGCCACCCTACAGTCACTCTCCCTGGTATCCGCCTTGTCCCTGCACTGAACATGAGGGTATCTCCCATGTCTAGTTGTGAGTATGTTATGAGGGATGAACACTGGGGGAAGGAATGGAAACAGCAGTGTCAAGGTTTCAAGGACATGCCAAGAGCAGCACGATGGCAAGCGCATATAGGCAGACTCTTTCAAGTTAGAGCAGTGAGATAAATAAGCAGAGCCTGACACAGTCGATGAGTGTGAGAAAGTGATGAGTCTTTCATGAGAAGAAACTCTTGGGGCTGTCTGAAAACGTGCATGTGGCAGCAAATGGAAAGAGTTAAGTGGGCTTCCCGTAGGGCTGCTGGAGGACACATGCTGTGGGCAAGACCCCGTTCAGATCGCCAGTTCTCTGTTAATGCTTCACTGACAGCTAGAGTGGCAGGCTTCAGTGGGGGCTAAGCAAACTTACACTTGCTGGAGCATTTAACCCTTTTTTTAATACATGCATATAAATTTACAAGCACATTATAAAGACGAGATGTCACTCACGTGCACCTAGCCTCTCTCTGAGAAGTTCTCAGGACAGGTGATTTTCATTCATACCCACACAGAGATTTGAAGTGTATTCAGAGACCGGCAGTTCCCACCAGTGTGGGACGTACCTCTGCTCTACGGTGATTCCAGAGAAGAGGGGATTGGGAAGCTTGTGCCCATTGGCTTCAGGCAGGAGAGTGGTACATTTTAGTGCGTAGGGATGTGGGTAAGTGGCTTCTGATAAAAAAAAAAACAAAGATCATCTGAGACTTACAGAAGCAGTAGAGGACTTAGAGGAAACTGTGGAGGGGAGGTAATTGTTCCTCTTTTCCTTTCCAAGTCTCTCTGGGCAAGGGGCAAAGCAGAAAGTGTTGCAAGAGGGACTGCATCTTGGAACCAGGGTCATGTGCGGGAAGCCAAGGTCTGGATATGATCAGTCTGGGATGACTGGGCAGCAAGACAGGGCCTGGGGACTGCAGCCTGAAACCCTGCTGAGTGTGAATGCTGCGTAGGGCAGTTCTGTCATGCCTCCCTTGGTGGTTCAACATAGATCACTTCAGTCATTCATAGATGATTTCCTAATCATTGGTTGTTTTCTGAGTTGTTTGCACTGAGGCACTAGGGTCTCAACTGCAGAACGGAGTTTTCTACAAGCAGCTGTAGCTCTGCCCTGAATTTATTATGTCCTATGTACTACCTGAAACCTTGAAATCTAGTCAAGGAAATCTAGCACTCAGAGCGAATGGGTTCTTTTTTCTTTAGTTCATGTGCCTTGGTGCCTGGACTATTATACAGAGAAATGTCACTCCGTTTCACAAGAGTAACTAATGTTTGTGGAGCCCTTGGATACCTCAGTGAAGAACACTATGGAAACTCCCAAAGCAAATAACTGAACCTTTCCAGATCAGGGTTTTAACATGGTGTAAATAATAAATAGATCATGCTCTAAACAGCTACCATTGTTTGCAGGTGGTGACCAATTCTTGCTCTTGACGTTTATGACAGAGGTGAGGCAAGAGACGAAGGTTCGGATCAATGCGTTTGTAGGAATTGAAGCCAAGCAGATGGCAGGTTCAAAACTACAGAATAAATACCTATTCACAGCTCAGAAAGAATAGCCTTCATGTTTTCACTCCAAACTACATCCAGATAAAGCATTTCCACTATAGTCATCTGTTCCTAACAGAGACCCCAGAGTAACTCAACAGCGCTGGTCATGCATGATTTATCTTCTGGTTAGTCCAGAGCCTCCCGCGTAGTGTGAGTCCAGATCCCCACGCAAAGCTGTTGGCTCCAGACCAACACTGTGGTTCACATCATATCATGACAAGCGACAAATGAAGTAGTGTCGGGATCAGGGCTGCCTCCAGGTCAGCCATCCACTGGTCAGTGGTGAGGGCTGTGGGACTGAGGTTTGAAGGCTGCTAATTGAAGGTCTCAGCTTTTAAGGTGCTGCAAGCTTAAGTACAACAAAGCCCTTTAGCACTTGCTGAACTTTAAGAATATAAATGAAGTCCAGAAGATTAATGCTGTGCTTAAAGGCTTTGCTGGATCAATATACCTGGCAGCAGCAGTTCTAGAGGTGGATGGCTAACTGTAGATGACAGGGTCTGTTTCACAGTAAATTCTCTGGATCAGCATGACCGCCTGTGAAGACCTCTTGAGGGAGAGAAGGCTTTTGCTTGAGTTTCCTCGTGTAAGTATTCAAACTGCAGTGGCCAACAGTAATTCCCAATGACCATCAAATTCTTCTGCCCTGCTCCAGAGTGGAAGGGGACTGTAATTCCACATGTGCATTTCCTGTAAGAACATGGTCTCTCTCCCATGAGTCTTCATCTGAAGGCCTCAAGACTCTTTGTCAAAACACGTGGTATAGTAGAGACCATCATGCTATGCTGCCTGGCTCTGGGTGTAGGCCAGGGTGCAATCTGCTCTGTTTATGAGCATCTCAGAGTGGTGGCTAAACTGTTTTCAGCCAACACCTGAATCACCTTAGGAGATACAAAATTTTGATATAAGTAACAGGTCTTTACAGATATTAAACACTTCTTTTAGATATTTTGATACCAACGACATGTCTTCTCCTTTCTTTTCATCCTCCCCTTCACTTGTGCTCAGGATCTGCTAATTAAGTCCTTTTTAAAAATAAAGATATACTTTGAATGATCTGCTATTTATCAGACTAATCTACAAATATTCAATTTTCTTTTCAGAGCTTTGTGCGCAGTTTCTTTCTTTCCTTTCCTTCTTCCTTCCTCCCTCCCCTAACCCTGAGCAGACCTCAATCTGCTCTTTTGGCGTTACTGAGCATCCATAGCCACCCTGTCGCTGCAGGCATGGCCAAAACCCAGCCACAGCACAGGCTGCCTTTTTCCACAAGGCAGTTAAAGGGTGAGGAAAGAAACCGGGGAGGATGGTCAAGATCCACCAGTAGGAGCTTGTGGAAGGTGGTGTCAGCGACAAGAGCAGTCCCAGCTCTCTGCAGGGGACACTCTGGGACTGAAGTACCCTTGCTGGCATTGCTGTTATCACCACACAGCTTTACATGGCCAAGCGGTGAGGACTGAGTGACCTTCATTATGCTGATCGATCTGCATCCCCATGCAGAATATGCTGTAGCTGGTGGCAGCCTGTCCCCACCAAGGGAACCCCTTGGTTTGCTAGGGAAGAAAGCCCAGGTATGCATTGGTGTGTCCACAGCATATACAGCCAGGGGAGTAGGACCTTGACATGGATGAGGGGCATGAGTCACTTTTGGACATATTAGATACACCACAACACTCATGTTAGGGGACTGAAGAGCCTTGCGGCTGTGGTTAAGGATAATGCTGAGAACTTTTCCCAATGCATTTTGAGGATAAGTTGTTAGGAGTTTTCATATGTGACCTTTAGTTGAAGATATGGTCATAGATTTGTAGTGGGTGTAAATTGACCTTTGGTCTCTGGCAGTCAGTAAATCTGCACCACAGGAGGCACAGGAGGGGCTTTTTTTTTTTTTAATTAGCTTGTAGAAATTTATACTGAGCGATGTTCCACAGGAGACTGTTCTGGGTCTGGAATTACTCGATATTTTTATTAATGACTTGCGTGGTACAATAGAGAGTTTGCTTATTAAATTTATAGATGGTACCAACCTGGGAGATGCTGAAGACACTAGAGGATGGGGATAGAATTCAAAATAAGCACAGGTGCAAAGTATTACACTACTGTGAGAATAGCCACCTTCAGAGAGAGCTGAGAGAGAGTGACTGGTGAGGCAGCAGTTCTACAGTAAGGAGGGTGCGGGTCCCACCCTTGCTATATAATTGGGCATTTTAACTAAATAAGCAAGTAGAAATTTTCCACCTTTCCAGTACCATGCTGCAATGTCCAGGTCTCTATTGAAATGCTGTTCAAAACAGGTGTGACTGGCTGGGTACAGTCCAGAAGAGGTCAGCAAAAAATGATGAGAGGTCTCGAACACGGCATATGCAGGATTAAACCTTCAGAAAGAGTCAAGTGTCAAAGCCAAACGAGACAATGCCTTAGTTTCTGTTGTCACCTCATGGTGTCCTGTACCCTGGGTATAAATGGACTGAGTTGTCTGCTACGGCCTTATCTGCAGGTCCCAGCTATTCTCTTTGCAGCTTCCCTCCACCTCCTTCCAGCAACCTGGGCTGCAGCCAGACAGCACCTCTCTCCATCCCCGGCTGCCCTTGTACAATCCTGCCTGAGCAGATATGCTTACTTTTTTTAGCTGCTATTCTCTGGTCCTTGTTTGTGAACCTCCTTTCCTGCTGATTCCGACCCCTAACACAACCCTGAGGAAAAGAAGTGAACGCGTTGGTGCAAAGAGTGTAAACAACTATGAGACATAAGCAAAACTATTTCTTCGTTACTGGCCATGGTCTCTGCTTTCTTTCTGCTCAACGAGTTTCTTAAGGATGTTTGATTTGCTTGCTGGCCACCCTATGCATGTAGAAATCACAATGAGATCTAGTGACAAGCGGACCCTTTATATGTTTGCAGACCTTATGTGGGCATGACGGACAGCAAGTAATACTGAAATTAATTTAGTATGAAGGAAAAGGGCAAGGATCCTCTGTAGCAATTCTGAGTGTAGCAAATCATAACTTAAGCATGAGAAAAAGCGTCATACTGTTGTGAAAATGACAGGAATCGTACTGGAAAACATAAACAGAAGTGCAAGCTTGCAGCCATGCTGGATAATCTTTCTTGTCTCCTCAGCATTTTGGTTCATCTTAGCTGGGATATTGGGCACGGTTCTGGACAATGAAATTCAAGGAACCTGTGGACCTACCAATAACAGAGAGCAAAAATTATCCCCAAACCAACCCCACAAAACACCAGATCTAGAAAATGACATAAACAATAGGACTGAAAGAATTTGGATTATTTACTAGGAAGACAAGACTGAAGAGGGATGTGCCAGCAGCCTTCATGTGTGTCAATGGCTGTGGAGGGAAGAAATTAATAAACTATAATATTATGAACAAGAAAAAACAATTGTCTTACATTTCAGGAGATGTTAGGAGAGCTGGTCCAAGAGTAAGGACAGCTGAGCACTAGACTGCCTTGCTTAAGGGATCTGAGGTGTGTTTATCATCGAAAGTTTTTAAGCACAGGTTGGACAAACATCCTTCATCCTTCGGGAACACTTATTGGTGGACTGATCCTGCCTTAGGGCTCCAGGCATGGACAAACTGTCTTGTTACGTTGCTTCAGGTTCTCTATCTCAGATTCATTTATAGAGAGGATTGTTCTGTGGCATTCTGGCAAAAATAAAGAGTTTTGGTATGCTGGAATCAGGAACTGAAAGAAACAGAGAGCTCCCACCGCAGGGCAATTAGGCTTTCACAAGAATGTGTTAAAATAATCAGTCATTGTAAACAAAAATTAGAATAAGCAAATAAAGAATAAGGCTATACAAAGAACATGTACATAATTCATAGATGAAGGAAGTTAGTTCTATCAATAATACAGAAATAAAAAATACGAGAAACTGTAAAGATTGTAATATCTCTGTTAAAAAACACTAATGGACGCTCAGTCTAGTAGGTAAGGTAACCAAATTGTCTAAGGTTCTGAGGAAAGTTCTACGTGAAAGCTGGGGTCATGGGCAGGTGGGAAACTGCTTGAAAATAAGTTCACAACAAGAGGAGGACCATCTCGGAGTGGAGCTCTTCTTTACACCCCATCCCTAATGCAAAACTGTCTCCTCCTACATCTGAGAAACAGCTGTACTTAGTCTGTTGTTTGCTGTAACGCTTCTTTCTCTGCTCATACATCTAGAAAATCCTGGCTCTTGTCTCACTTCTGACATCTCTCACTTGCATTTTTCCTCCTATTCTATTCTGTATTAATCTGAGTCAATTTAACAAATGAGAAAATGAGGACCAGGCAGCACATAATTTGATTACTCATGTTCTCTTAAACATTTGCCCATATTACTGAAAACTAATTCTAATTCAGCACTACTGTTTTTAGCCTACTAATGCCTAAAAAGAGATTGAGGTTATAAGACTAGTCCAGATGAGGATCATGCCTCCCTGTAGTCAGCAGAGATGAATGGGTATTTTTAGGGAGAGGTTTGTATCTGTTTCTCTCTGTTGTCGTCATATTGTCTCTCCCAGCAGCTATAAAGGGAGCTATAAATGGTGATTACTTCAGATGGAGACATATGCACTGTAAAAGTCTACATTCAGTCAGAATCCTACCTATTTTTTCTAGATAATGCAACTCTACGCTTGTTCATACTTTCATAGAACAGGATAGGCTCTCTGTTGCCCTTTCATGTTTCTTTGGCAATAGGTGTGATTTCTGTGTTTGCTGATGTACTGTTTCCATGAGACAGTGGGTTCTTTTGCAGGATTCAACTACCTGTAGGGTGTGTCATCTTCATTCCAACCTGCAGGTGAGGGAGGTTTGACAGAACTGGGCTGTGTGATTTACACATGATTTATGCCTAATTGTAATGGCCAGTGAGGGACATACATGGCTACTGAGAGCTGGTTTGTGGTAACCAGGATCCTGGTAACAGAATAGGAGGAGTATAAAATGGCCTGGATCACACAGAAACACACAGTCATTCAGCCAGAACCACCCATCTGCACTTACTGACTTCTTTGGTGGATGCTGTCTACCTTCACTCCTCTCCTGAGATCCTGGGCACATGTTGCCTTCAACCCTTCCTTCAGCTCATTCAAAACACATCACAGAGATTATCTTTGTGGCCATTTATGCTGCCTTGTTGTTCCTATTGACATCTCTCTTCCAGTTCACAGAATCACAGAGAAAGGTTGAAGGGACCTCTGGAGGTTGTCTGCTCCAACTGCCCGCTCAAGCGGAGTCACCTAGAGCCGGCTGCCCACGACCTTGTCCAGGTAGCTTTTGAATATCTCCAAAGATGGAGACTCCATAACTTGTCTGGGAACCTTGGCCAGTGCTCAGTCACACTCACCACAAAAAAAGTGTTTTCTGATGTTTAGAAGTCACCTCCTCTGTGTCAGTTTGTGCCCATTGCCTCTGGTCCTGTCACTGGGCACGACTGAAAAGAGCCTGGCTCCTTCCGCTGTGTATTCTCCATTCAGCTATTTATATATATGGATGAGGTGTCCCTGAGCCTTCTCTTCTCCAGGCTGAACAGTACAAGATCTCTCAGACTTTGCTCATAGGAGAGACATTCCAGTCTCTTAATCATCTTCATGGCCTCCCTCCGGTATGTCCCCATCTTTCTGGTACTGAGGAGCCCAGTATCGGCCACAGGACTCCAGGTGTGGCCTCAGCAGTGCTGAGTAAAGGGGAACAATCACCTGCCTTGACCAGCTGGCAATGCTTTGCCTGATGCAGCCCAGGATACCATTTGCCTTCTTTGCTGCAAGGGCTCATTACCGTCTGATGTTCAACCGGGTGTCCACCAGGGCCCCCAGGTCCTTTTCTTCCAAGATGCTTCCCAGTACGGTGGCCACCAGCATGCACTGATGCCTGGGGTTGTTCTTCCCCATGTGCAGGACTTGGCACTGCTCCTTAATAAACTTCATGAAGTTCCCATCAGCCCGTTTCTCCAGCCTGTTGAGGTCTCTCTGGATGGCAGCGTGACCCCCTGGCATGTCAGCCACTCCTCCAAGTTTTGTGTCACCAGAAAATTTGCTGAGTGTACGCTGCCCCATCATCCAGATCGTTAATGAAGATATTAAATGGATAGGACCCAGTATTGACCCCTGGGGTACACCGCTAGTTACTGGCCTGCAACCGGACGTTGTGCTTCTGATCACCAACCTCTGGGCCTGGCCGTTTGGCCAGTTTTAAATCCACCTGAGTTTCCTGCAGGCTTTATTCACTTGTAGAGAAAATGAATTCACCAGAAGTTGCCCAGAGGACCTGCTGGCAGCTCAAACAATGATTTAGGAGCATATGTAGACCCCAGACCTCAATCTAAGATGGAAATTCTCTCCTATTGGCACACAGAGAATCATAGAATCATAGAACGGTTTGGGTCAGAAAGGACCTTAAAGATCATCTAGTTCCAACTCCACTGCCATGGGATTGGACACCTCCCACTAGACCAGGCTGCTCAAAGCCCCATCCAGCCTGGCCTTGAACACTTCCAGGGATGGGGCATCCACAACCTCCCTGGGCAACCTGTGCCAGTGCCTCACCACCCTCACTAAGTAAAGAATTTCTTCCTAATATCTAAGCTAAATCTCTTCTCTTGCAGTTTTAAAACATTACCCCTCGTCCTATCGCTCCCCGCCCTGATAAAGAGTCTCTCCCCATCTTTCCTGTAAGCCCCCTTTAGGTACCAGAAGACATAAGGTCTCCCTGGAGCCTTCTTTTCTCCAGGCTGAACAATCCCAAGTCTCTCAGCCTGTCTTCAGAGGAGAGGTTCTCCAGCCCCCTGACCATCTTCATGGCCCTCTTCTGGGCTCATTCCAACAGGTCCATGTCCTTCTTGTGCTGAGGACTCCAGAGCTGGACACAGTACTCCAGGTGGGGTCTCACAAGAGCAGAGTAGAGAGGCAGAATCACCTCCCTTGATCTGCTGGACACGTTTCTTTTGATGCAGCCCAGGATGCAGTTGGCTTTCTGGGCTGCAAGCACACATTGCCAGCTCATATTGAACTTAAAGAAGAAGATTTAACAAAGGAGGAAACCTTTTTTAATTTGTCAGACTGGAACAGAGAAGTTCTTCGCATCTGACCAGCTGATTCATGTGTTTGTTTCTGAGTTATGGACGCCAGTGTACAATGCTTGGCCTTTGCTCCTGTTTCTTGGCACACCATCATACTAGACCCCTCCCTTCTCCTGGAAACTTCTGGAGTGAGCTGGATCCTGTGAAGAAGGGAGCAAGAATGTCCAAGATGGAGGGTAATATGAATAGCTGAAAGTTTTGATGCAATTCTCATTTCTACTTATATGTCTTGTTGATAAAAGAAACTTCAAACTTTTTCTAAATTAGTATATTTAATCTATTGCAGGGAATTCTACAAAGCACTGATTGACACAGAAATAATATTCATTACTAGGTTTTAAAAATGCCCAATCCTTACAATTTTAAGGATGTAAAAAGCCGAAATGACCCTAGTACATGACCTTCTTCAGAACACTGATGAAGAGTACCACACTGAAATACATCAGGATCTCCATGGGCTTGCAGAGCTCCTGACAGACCATCAGGAGCAGGGTGGAGGTATGTGGGCTGTGAATGGAGAGCAGAGCCCTGGAGACTGAAATGGGAGCGAGAAAATTGAAGCAGTTGTGGTCTTGCATGACTTCACAGTCTATTGCTGTGCTTTTCAAAGTCTATAGGACGAGGCTGGACAGTCTGGGAAGTCTCTCAAACAATCACTGCCCTTTGGGCAGCAGCAGATGCACATGAATATGAGAAACTGAGAATATGAGAAAGACAACACACAACAGTGTCGAATAAAGTTTGTGTTCCTAAGTGTGTGGTATTTTCAGGTGTAAAAATCTGAAATAAATTAATTTTCATGAGCGTATAATTTTTTTCAATAACTTCATAAAATAAAACAAATTGTGTATGGTATATGTCTTTATATGGTATGGATATAAATTTATTTTGCATGTTCTATATAGATTTCAAATATTTCATTGCATCAGAGTATTAATTTTATAAAATGATTTTTCCAATTAATATTGAATTAATCTGTTTATTTTTAAATTTTTAGAAGTATTTATAAAAGCTGAAGAATAATGGCATAATTTTTATGCTCCTCTGCTTGCAAAAATAATTGTATTCAGCTGGATGAATAATGAAAACATGAAATACCCTGTACCATCATCATTTTAGTGCAGTCATGTTTTGTTAATCAAATTCATCAGTTTGCCAATTTTCTTTAAAACTGTGTCCTGGCATTATTTCAAGGATATTAAAATACAGGAAAGGGAGTGAGGGGTATGTGTGTCAGTAAGAAGTCCATATCTCACCACAGTAAAGTTTTTTTTTTATTTTGATATGTGAGGTTAGCTGATCTTAGAAAACTTTTCAAGGCATCCAAAAAAAATTAGCACCATTACATGGTAACAGAAATCAATGGCATTTGTACATGTAAAGTGCTATCTCAGCCATGTACTCTGAAACCAAGTCCAAGGCAGCTCACACTGGCATCCCAGGTTACCAGGTACTTTCTTTGGTTATGAATGGGGACAACGATACTTCCCAAGCCCCAGAGTGACCGCGCTTGTCCTAGGACTGAGTTTTCTTAGGGGCCTCTGAAGCGTGCGTTTCTCGTAGCCAGATCCCTGAAGGTGGCCTCACCACTCTCCTGCCTCACCCTGCTTCCCTGCCACAAAGGGGGCTCACCGTGCCCTGGGATCCTCCCTCTGGGGCTGGGAAGAGGCGGGAATCTCCTGATCAGAGCAGAATCCAAGGGTAGGTGGGTCCTGCCAGTCTGTGGGTCTGCATGACTGCTGCCAGAGGTGAAGCAGCCAAGGAAGACGACTTGGGGCCAGCAAAGGTGAAACGAATGTGGGGATCCTGCTGCTTCTTTTGTGATGTTAACACCAGGTCCCAGCCATTTCTTTCTGAGTCCTTCTGCTTCTTTCCATTCATGTGCAGCCAAGGGCAGGTCTGGGTGTCCCCAGCTGCCACTGTGTGACCCTGTCTGAGCAAACACACCTGGCTTGCCAGCTGTGATTGCATGGCCCTTGTGTGGGAAAGTACTTTTCCTCTGGGTTTTGACACCCTCCTTGGAGAAGCAAGATGAAAGCCCTGGTTTGAGAAGGAAAACAGGCTGTGTCTCCATCACATGACGTGCTGTTTGGGTGCCTTCCACTGAAAGGCTCGTTCAGCTTCCCGTCATCTCCATTTGCAGATATTGTCACCTGCACAAAGCACTGACAAGCAGAAGGGGACTACAGAGCCAAGGGTGGGGAAGACAACATGGTCTCCTAATGAGAAGGGAACAGAGGGAGCCGAGCAGAGATTGAAAGAGAAAACTAGAAGAGGGAGACTCTTTGTCTTCTGATAATTGAAGGTTTGGCACCCCATCTTGCTATAAAATCCTGAGCCTTGAGATAGTTTCCTCAAATATATTCTCCTCTTTACCTCTTGAACAGAGAAACAGCTTCTGCCAGACCCTGCAAGCCTAAGAGCCCTAGGAAGAATTGCTTATCTGTATGTTAAGAGAGTCTCAACTCCAGGGTTTCAAATTCACCTCTCCCTGCATCCTGGCATCCCCAAAGACTGCACAAGTTCAGTATCACCTTTCTGTAAAATCTGCCTTACATCTCCCCTCCCAATGGCATTTATTTTACCGTCTCTCTGAGAATCACTGTGGGCATCCCAGCATGCCTGACTTCAGTTAGGCTTGTCACAAAGCAGAGTGTTTTTTATTGAAAAAAAATTCACATTGAAAAAAATGACATTGAAACTATGAATAGCCTACACATGTGTCAAGCTTACCAGGAATCCTATTCAACACAGGGTGCTGGGAGACACAAGGCTTGAGTCTACTTATGCTTGTTAAAGACCAGGCCCTCTGTGTTTCTTAATATAGTTTCACCTGTCTTGCCAGACATCCAGCAATAACTAAAATGATTATGACAGTTTCCCTCAAAAGGTAAACATCCCCATGGCCAAGTATATGCGTGGCCAGCAGCAGGAATTGATATCAAGCCTCTGCCAAGTTGCTCCACAGGCACCATGAGCACTGCAAGGATCACGCAGGTCTCACTATAGCCCTTTAGTGGTGGTGGATACCCCTGCAGCCGCAGCATCTGCTGCATGTTGGCTGTGGAACCCTCTGTGCTCCAAGGAAGCTTTTCATGGGCACTACGAGCAGGTCAGCAAGCGCTGTGTCACTGCCCGGGTGGAAACGATTGTTCGTATGGTGTTTGTCGATGGACCGGTGGGGAAAGGCAAGCTGCCTTAGCAGGGTATAAATTCCCTTGTCCACATGCCAGCTCTCCTTCAGCACAGGCAGAGTGCAAGAGATGAAGGTCCTCGTGCCAGCTACCCTCATCCTACTCCTCTCTGTCTACACCCCAGGCACAGGGGCACGTAAATACACCTCTGTCCTCACTGTGCCCAATGGAGGCCACTGGGGCAAGTGGGGGAGTCGGCAATTTTGCCGCCATGGCTATGCCAATGGATTTGCGCTGAAGGTAAAATTCTCCCTATTTCCCACTGTCTCCTGTCCCTGCGCCCTGGTACGCAGCTCTCCACCTCCTATAGTCTAAGGACTTTCTGCAGAGTTTTTCCTCTTCCTGAGTACAGTACTCTGTACATAAAACTATGAGTCTTTTGGGAAAATTTGGTCTAGAAAAAAAGAAAAAGTAAAGAAAAATATGTGTTTGTTTGGTTTTTTTTTAAGGACAAGAGGTCTCCATTAGATACAGCAAAGCTAGAGCTACTGCCAAAATTGTTTTGCTTTCAAACTGCATAGAGGTACGCTGGCAGATGCATGGTCTCCATGTGGCTGATTTTGCTGGGAGAAGCCATGTAAGTGCCAAAATCTGCTGCTGCAGCCTCCTCCAGCATCTCCCCTGGGACTCAGAGTCTCTGCCTCACACCTTGTATCAGAAATAGTTAGAAAATATGAAGAAGAACATGTTACAAGTGTTATATAGGTATATTATGGTTTCTTAGTATGACAGACATCTTTTTCCATGTGCTTCCCAAGGAATTTTCTCTTTCTCTTTACAGGAAGGGATTGAGACTTTATATGACTGGCACTTAAATTACTTTTCCTGAGTCTTCCACCTCTTGCCTTCACCTCTGTCCCTGTGTATCTTCTACTGCAGGTGGAGCCCTCCCAGTTTGGAAGAGATGACACAGCTCTGAACGGCATACGCCTGCGTTGTCAAGATGACTCAGTCATCGAGTCCTTCGTGGGGGAGTAAGTAACACTGTTTTTTGCCTTATTTGTTGTGCACCACCTCAACAAAATAACCATAGGTGTGACCATTTGCAGGGGTCTCTTCTCTGACTTGCTTTGTCTGCATAGTGCTGGGGTATAAAGTAAATTAAAACAAGTGGTTGGGTTTTTTGTTCATTCATTTTTAGGGTAATTAAACACAGTTACTTCACATTATCACCTTCTATTTGCTCTTGAGGTTTCTGCCGAGCACTATGAACAACCCAAGCATCGTCACAGGGCTAGAGTCCCCCTTGGAAATATGCAATCCATGGGGCAGATGCAAGGAAAGGGGGTTTTAACCATACATTTATAAACTGTTTGGGTGAAGCCCTGGCCCTGCTGCTCTGGATGGGACAGCGTCTGCTCTCCCTGCTGCCTGGTGCGTACTGGTCAGATGGGGTCAAGGTTTCATCATAAAACAAGTGCCCAGGCTGTCCTTAGAGTTTCCACCAGAATCATAACTGTCTAATCTTGGACTTCCTGGTGTTTTTCTGATGAGATACCAATAAAGAGAAAAGTACACCCTTGGAAGGAAGGAAAAAAGGAGAAAGTAAGGGTCCCCAGACTGCAGCAGGACATTGTGGTGGTCACTGCTGTGAGCAAGGAAGTGTTAAGCTTGAGGGCAGCAAGGTTAGGAGAAGGAGCATTTTGCAGTGTTCTGCAGCACCCAGATATTCCTCTGTCTTTTTTGTCAGGTGGGGTACCTGGACCAGCTTTCAGGTTTGCCCTAGAGGCTACCTGGTCTCCTTCTCACTGAGAACAGAGAAGTACCAAGGAGGAGGAGGTGATGACACAGCAGCCAACAACATCCAGTTCAGATGCTCAGATGCAACTGTGCTAGTAGGTGATGGACTATCGTGGGGTAGATTCGGCCCATGGAGCAAAAGCTGCAACATATGTGGTCTCCAGACCAAGGTAGAGCCCCCACAGGGGCTTCAGGATGACACAGCGCTCAACAATGTGAAGTTCCTCTGCTGTAGATGAGCACTTGCTCTGTCTTCATCACTGCCTACACATCACGTATCCCACAGCAAGTGAAACATCAGTAAAGCTTGGGTCTAGCTTCATACAGGGTCTTGTGATGTTTTGACTGCTTGCATCTTGCCGTACTGGACAATGCCTTACATGATGATGTCTTTTACAGCTACCACTATGTTAGCATAGCTTCTCATAGTTACTGAAGCGTATCATATTCACAAGAATCATCACATCACGTAACTGCTGGTATACCGCTGTGAAAATGCCCAATCTCTGACAATTGCTCAGAGCTGAGGAACAGATTTCTCAACTTTTTTTTTTTTTTACTTTTTTTTTTCCTGAGAGCTAAACGGGGTGAAATGGAAATTTGGGTGGGCTCATGAGAAGCATCAGAGGTTTGGTATCATTGCCCACTCCTAACTTTTATTGCCTCAAAACTTGTACATGTTTTTTACAATAAATCTGTTAGCTCATACCTGAGCTCCTGCCTTAGGGAACAGGGTTAGAAAGCGTGCTTATGCTGAGCATCCACCTAAGCATGGCTATGGTGCCAGCTGGGTGAGCTCCCCAAACCTCCCTTGCCGCTGCTTTGTTGTGTGCTCCACTGGCTCACCCAGCTGTTAATGCAAAACTCATTTTCATGGGACTTGTTTTTTCATTTGCTGCCTCTGGGCTTCATGCTCTAAATAGAATGGGGAGAATCCAAACTAAAAATAAATTCTATGTCATTCATCCATTTTTTATGCTCCAATTTACTGGATAAGCTTGAATTTATTACCTTGTCCTGATGGGCTAGCTGTAAAGAATGCACTCTCGATTTGGGGAAAAATCATGCCTGGAGATTATTACTGTGCCCTAATGTCTGAGGCACCGGGCCTCTCTGGCAAGGGTTCAAGAAGACTTATTGCCTCTCTGAGCACCTTTTAGGAAGTGCAGCTGTTGCTCTTCCCTCAAACCAATGCATTATGCATTTTTGTGTACTTGAAACAAGGTGGGAGCATGGTGTTGTCATTCTCTATGTGACTGGTTGGGCTGTGGGGGTATCGCGTATAGGACCACATCCACGTGGAGCAGCACAGACCTGATGGATGGAGGTGCCTTCTGCCAGTTCACATCCTCCGCTTAGCACACACACAGCAGCTATCACCGCTCTGGCTCTTCATCCATGTGAAATTTTCTTCCTGTCACTTACCTCAAAAAATACTCAAATAATAACAACTGTACTTTCTTTAAAAAGGAATGGAATACACCAGGCAAAATAATAGAATAAACATGGTATGTTCTTTGGTAAAAGGGTTTCTATAAAAAAAATCAGGGATTTGCTTTTGAGTAGATCACTGGTCTGTCTAACTCTGTGTACTGTCTCTGGTGGCAGTGCTCAGTGTCTAATGCTCGCTGCCATAAAAAGTTTCTCTGAGTCAGGGAAGTGATGATTATGAATTTTATTGGCAAAGCCGACAGCAGTCATTGGATATCTGGTCTTGGAGCTGGCCTTTGGAGCACATTGCAATTTCTCAGGATGCTTGTGTCATTTTGCCTCACAGTCCCTATTTTTGACAACGCAGGAATCTTCCAAGTAGTGGGTGATGAGCGGAGAAGCCAACCATACAGAACTCAGGATTGATTGCATCTACTGCAGCCAGGCGGAGAATAAAACATTTCTCTTGGCTCTGGCTGTACTGTACAGGGTATTGCTTCTTGTCTTTTGCTTCCTGAGGCACCGCTGGAGTAAACTGATGCATCCCCAGCAACTTCAGTGGTGCAAGAAGAAGTCTTACAAAGATTCCTGGGTTTGAATGATTTTATTTTCAAAAAATGAATACAAAATCTTCCAGCCAGACCTTCTGCTGCAGATTTGCATAGCTCTGATTTTTTGAATATCAGGATCTGATTGATTTCTTAACCTTTTAAGCTGTTCTGGTTTTTTTGTTTTTAAATTTGGTATATTTTAGGTGATTCTCTAACTCCTTTCTCTCCTCTTCTTGACTACAGACATTTTAAGCATGCAACTGTTTTTTAAAAGAAATGCTTATTTTGCAAAAACAGACCTATCAGCATTTGAAATACAAGGGATTATTAGCTTCAAGGAAGCATTTTATAACTTCCATCTCCATTTGGGAGTTTCTGAAAAAATCCTTGTTTGTCAAACATTCAAATCCCCCAGCTCTAGTACTTAGTAGTAAAAAAAAACCCTGAAGTGGCAACCTTTTTCTAACAAGCTGAACTGAACTAAATTAAAACTAAATTCTGATGCTATCACAGTTAACTGGGGTTTTGAACCCCCACACATGGACATATCTTAATTTGCATGTAGTTGCTTGACTTCCATTTACTTATCACAGAATAACAGAATCACAGAATGATTAGAGTTGGAAAGAACCATGAAGATCATCTAGTTCCAATCCCCCTGCCATGGGCAGGGACACCTCCCACTAGACCAGGCTGCTCAAAGCCCCATCCAGCCTGGCCTTGAACACTTCCAGGGATGGGGCATCCACAGCCTCCCTGGGCAACCTGTTCCAGTGCCTCACCACCCTCACAGTAAAGAATTTCTTCCTGATATCCAATCTAAATCTACCCTTATGAGATCGGCATCATTTCAGTTTGCAAACTGACCTCCCAGTATAATTAGTGAGGTGACATTTGAGGACATAAAAATAAAAATAGCTGCACTCTAAACAAAACAGGCTTCATTCAATGAAAGTGAACAGGAATCATGGTGACATTATCTGCATCGCCTTCCAAAGCCTGGGGAATCCCTTTGCTCAGGCAGACGCAGCTCCATGCACTTCACAGTAGTCTTAGAGGGACAACTACTGGTCACCTTCCACCAGAGCAAGTAGGACAAGCAAAAATCACCAAGTATTTTATATTACAATATTGTATGATCAGTGTCACCAGTAAATGCAGCAACATGATATTTAAAGTGCTTTTTTTTCTTAACATGTGAGTAAGTTGTGTGTCTCAGAGAGATATGCTGTGTGAATCTAAGTTGTGTGTGCAGCCAGTTATGTGTGGGGAAAGAGGTCTGGCAGTTTCTCTGTTGTCCAGGAAAAGGTGGTTTCTAAGAGAGTTAATTCTTCGAATGGCCATTATCACTGAGCTGAAGTGCCTAAAAGAAGGAATTACTTTTCTTTTGAGTGATTTGTTCAAGAAGTGGTGCCTGTTTTCTTGTGTGTATGTATGTGTATATGTAGAAAATTGAAACACTTGAACTTGGAGTGCAACTTGGAGTGTGTCCCTGGCACACCTAGGAGTCAGGAACATGTTGCCAAACACTTGAACACTTGAAGTGCTGGAGCATGTCCAGAGGAGAGCTACCAGGCTGGTGAGGGGTCTGGAGACCAGGTCATATGAGGAGAGGCTGAGGGAGCTGGGCATGTTTAGCTTGGAGAAGAGGAGGCTGAGGGGAGACCTCATTGCCCTCTACAGCTACCTGAAAGGAGGTTGGAGAGAGGTGGGGGTTGGCCTCTTCTCCCAAGTGAATAATGACAGGACCAGAGGAAATGGTCTGAAGTTGCGGCAGGGGAGGTTTAGATTAGATATGAGGAAGAATTACTTTACTGAAAGAGTGGTCAGACACTGGAACAGCCTGCCCAGGGAGGTGGTTGAGTCACCATCCCTAGAGGTATTTAAGAAACGTCTAGATGTGGCACTTCAGGGCATGCTCTGAAGGGCAGAGATTGTAGGTTATTGGGGTTTTTTTTTTTGGTTGGTTGGTTTGTTTGTTTGTTTTTTGGTTTTTTGGTTGGGTTTTTTTTTGGTGTGTGTAAGGTTGGACTCGATGATCTCAAAGGTCCTTTCCAACCATGAAGATTCTATGGTTCTATGGTATTGTACATTTCTTCTCCAGAGGGTAGGCCAAGCTGGAAGGCTCTGAACATATGCTTCTTCTCTGCAAATGAATGATTCTGTTAAATTTTGAGGTTGCACTGGGAGAAGAACTATTCACAACATCAGCAAAACTGACCTTTTATACTTCCCTGTTATGCCAGGTGTAACATTTCTTCACATTGGTGCGTGAATAGACACTCCAAATGAGAGCTGTTCCAAGAAATGTTTGGAAAACTGAATACCACCTCCTCTTCATGTACTTTCTTATGTGTTTGTCAGCAACTTCAAAATCAAATTTTTTTCATCATCTGCATACTGATGGAATACTTCCAGCTGGGCCTCCTGTGACAGTCCGCTTATATAACGTGGGTCATATATAGAAAAGATGGGGTGGGACTGCAACTTAGAATCTCAAGCTGAGCAGGTCTCAGCCATATACCGCACTCAAGGTAGAGGAATCCAAGGATTCCAAGGAATCCAAGGTAGAGGAAACCCAACTGAAACAAAGATATAAAAGCATCACCAAAGTGTGCTGGCACTGATGTGACTGAAACTGTGCATAGCTCAAAACTGTGAGTAACTACAGCTACATGACTTCAGAAATTCACTGTGTGTCCCTGGCACACCTGGGCGTCAGGAACATGTTGCCAAAGAACAACCAGCCAGTTCCTGTGGGATGACAATGTGACCAGTGGCAAGACCAATGACCAAGCAAGAACTATCCCTGCACCTACTGATAATGTGGTAATTTTGGGGCTGGAGTATGAGTAGGCTTGAGGAAGGCAAAGAGGAGTTTCCCACCCATCCACGCACATGTGGCACAGCTTCCAGGGAGACTGGCAGAAGCAGCAGGTCTGGAGCTTTCCAGAAGTGATTTTTAAAAGCCAATTCTATTGAAGAAGACTAACTCAGGTCCAGAACAAACCTGCTGGTAGTGGTACTCGAGTGAACTAAGCTTTGAGACTACTTCTAGAAAGTTGGCCTTACAAATCTTAGCCTTTATGGCTGCATTGTTCCCTCTGCATGAGAAAAATAAATACTCAATCCATCACAGGTATTCTGAAGCTTAAGTTACTAGGTTTTTTGAGTTGCAGAGAAAACAGCTGAAGATGCTTTACCTTCATACTATTGTTAATGCTGTACACGATGAAGATGTGCACCATGCAGCTCATGCTTAATCTGTCATAGTTACGTTCGTTAGCCCTTATAGCCAACCCTAATTAGCTAGCACAATTAGCAGTGAGGAAACAACTAAAAACATCTGGTTTAGAATTTTCTGAGTATAATTATTTGGAAAAGTTGCTATAGAATGTAACAGCACCAAGACCAGGCTGGATGGATCTTTGAGCAACCTCGTCTAGTGGGAGGTGTCCCTGCCCATGGCAGGGGGTTTAAAACCAGATGATCTTTAGGATCCCTTTTAACCCAAACCATTCTGTGATTCTATGACTCTATGAATATTAACCTGTGGGTCCTGAAGAGAAAACCAGTAAGGCCTTGGAGAGGCGAATCATGAAGGACTGAATTCTGGCTTTCACCCTCCCTTGCAGCACTGAGCCTGTGAGTACGCCCTTGTCCCACAGGACCGTGTATCCATGATCTTGTTCTTGAATCCAAAATTTTTGTCTGAGAAGTTGTTGCATGGTTTTTACCTGCCTGCTTTTTCTCCACCTCTGCAGAAACGGAGCCTACTCGAGGCAGTCCAGGCTCTAGCTAGTGATGTTAGAAACTGGTGTCCTGGCAGGAAGAGATGGTAGAAGTTACCTCCCTGGCTCAGTGGAAGCTAGGGAGACTGAATGAGCCAAGAGGTCCCAGGGAAAGTGTTGTCTGGCCGTTCAGAAACACAACAGCAAAGTGGCAACACCAGATGTAGAAAAAACATATTTTTCTTGAGCAGAAAATACAGAACCTTTCTTAGAGACTTTCTCTTCTAGTGCTTGTTTCCTGTGCTTTCCATATCCTACTGGAGCAAAAATGGGTAGACCTCAGTCACCTCATAGCACCTTACAACACAGTCGGACTCTTTATATCTTGCTGAGGTTTGGCGGATGCTGTAACAATTCAACTAGTTTGATGACATTTGATGCACTAACAACTGGGCGTCTCCAGGAAAGAGCAACAATGATTTCTTTTTGATCACTCAAAACCAGCTCAACGTCAGTAATGGAGTAGTGGTACTTTAGTGCATTACTTCATGAACATAAATCATCACTACAGACATCAGTGGCCTCTTTCGTGGTTGTGTAGCAGAAACAAACAAGTGAAGGTGCTGCAAGAGCACTTGTATGAGTTTATTAACTTGGTCTGTGGAAAACAATGTTTTTAGAGGGAACATGGCAGAATGAAAAGTTAGGTTACTGCATTTCAGGATCAGGCCCTAAACAGGTCTGAGATACCCCTTTGTGTTTCTGCTGATCTCTTTCTCAGGGGGAGCATTCTGCAGCTGTTTCGTGAATGGCTTAGACTTGCATTGACACAAATGTAAGTGACTAGCCTTGTTAAATCCAGAAAGGGACACTCGTACCCTAAAGGACAATGTCTCTTCGTGCTGTCAAAAAATATTTTAACTTATTGCACCTTCTCAAGAAGTGGGAGTAGATTAAAAAATTAACCCCTCCCAATCTGATGTTGTGTCTGAATGCCTTTCAATCCTTGCTCCTCCCGCCAGCAATTTTCTTCATGTCAGTGAACTTTTTATGGTGAGATAATCAGAAGTAATTTAAAAAGCAACTTTTCTTCTCGGCTTTTGCCAATATAGTGATTATCAAATAAGAGCAGTTCTGTTATTTCTAGTTTATTGCTATAACATCCACAACATGACTGGGATTGCTCGCAGTGGGAAAACATAAAATATATTCTAAAAGTTGATTTGAACATCTTTTCTGAGCAGAAAATACAAAAGTAAATTCTGACTCCCACCAGCTACCGTGTTCGTGCTTGGCTGCAACAGCAACTTCTGTGTGCTTACTGGGAAGAGCAGTGTCAAGGGGACAAAGCTCTTCTTAATGTCAAAGGAGACATTCACCTCAGGAAAAGTAGTAACTTAGTCAAGAAAATACCACTTCTATTTCTAGGTGTTTGCAAACAAACAGCTGGGAACAAACACTTCAGTGTTTTATGAAAAAAACCAAACCTGTATTTCTCCTCTGGGTCACACTGGAGTCAGTGAAGTTATATATGTGTAAAACAGGGGATAAGTGAGAAAGACATAAACTTAGGAAATCATTACTGTATGATCTACCTGACGAAAAATGTCCTTTAAAGCCTAGCCAAATGACCGTGGCTTTCTGTGTGAGATTATAACACCAATGCTGTGGTGCTAAGTAGTTATCCAGCAGTACCTGCTGAGTCTCACTCCTATTAGAGGTGTAAGAAATCCACTGGTGTCCTCCCAGGCTTTAAAACCCAGTTGGAAGTTTATCAATGAGTTATCTTGGAGGTGGCTCACCTTGAATGAGATACAGTGTCACAGTCTTGCTTGTTAAACAAGGTTTTATATAAGTGTTATGGTTTCCATAGAAACATAACTAAATCTTTCCTCCAGCATAATCCCAAAGGCTTTCATAGACCTGGAAAATGTGCGGTGAATAGTCAAATCATTTTTTTATGCTGACAAAAAGAATGCCACAGTTGTCACCCAGTGAAGTTTCTCATGTGGGGCAAAATATGTTTAAATCCCACATTGCAGAATTGCCTTGCAGCATTCAGACATTTTCTGGAATCCCATTTCCCTGCAAGCTCCGGTTTATAAACCTCTAATGAAACCTTACAGAACTGCATAAGCTATAGATGGGAAAGACCAGGGGGGTTATATTGGATATAAGGAAAAATTTCTTCGCTGAAAGAGTTATCAAGCATTGGAACAGGCTGCCCAGGGAAGTGGTTGGGTCACCATCTCTGGAGGTATTCAAAAGACGTGTAGATGTGGTACTGAGGGACATGGTTTAGTGGTAACTTGGCAGGGCTAGGTTAACAGTTGGACTTGATGATCTTAAGGATCCCTTCCAACCAAAACCATTCTATGATTCTATGATTTATCTTCCAAAAGCATGTTGTTGAGAGCAAAATACATGAGAACAGAAACAGTTATTAAGTTGATGAACTCTTTCCCAGGTCTATGTTGTGCAATTTCTAGTGTTCTTCATGTCTAGTTTTAAATGTTCTTCTTAATTGTTGGGCCTCTCACCATGTAACAGGGATTTGCCAGTTAGAAAGTTTTCCCCTGACGGTCAGTCCAGTGTCCTCTTGGGTATTTTCACCTCAGTTCTCTTAGCGGTTTAGGAACCTGTTTGCTTTTCTAGGTCATGACTAAAGATGTTTCTTGATACTGTTTCATAACAGAAATGGGGCTGATATGTACCAATTGCTTAGTAGCTTGTGGACATTCTAGTGCTATCAAATGAAAAAGAGACAGGCAATAATCTTGATCATTGGGCCCAGGCTGTTAGCTCCTCCTTGGGTGAGTTTTCCCAGGCATGTTTTTTTTTTTTTAATCTTTTTTTTAGTGTTATAGAGATGGATAATATAAAAGAGTTTCTGGACTGTTTGTGGTCTGTGTATTTTGTTCTTTCAGTGCTGAGTTATGCTGATTTCATGCCAGCTGAATACCCAGCAGAAAGAAAACCAAGAATTTTCAAGGTCTTTACTCTTTGTGCTCCCCTGTGATACCAATGTATTAGGAGAGGTCCTTTATATACTGTTTCCCACCTCTTTACCTCCCCAGTTAGTTTTTCTGCCTCGTTTATGTCACTACAAAGTTAAAGAAAGTCCCTATCTCACTGCTTCTGGTGTTGCTAAAGCAGCGTGCAGAAGACGGATTCTGGATGGGTACCTGGAAACATTTTACATCTTTTTTTTTCTCACCATTAGAGCACAGAAACACTAGTGAGCTCATCTAAACAGCTTTGAATTAATGTTTAGGGTAAGATTTGCTGCATTACAGTTGCTGGACGCATTAGCAAGAATTTCTGCATTATGAAGCTGATTTAGTAAGGCCATTTGACTGAACTCTGAGATCCTGAGCCATTTGTCATGAAGTCTTCCTGCTCTCCTTATACTTCTGTAGGTTTTTTATTGAATCCCTGCATATTCAGTAACTAATCTGTCACAAGAAGGCTTCAAATGCAGAGTTCATACCCAACAGAGTTTTCACAGATGGTCTGCAAATACGTAAGGCCAAGAAATGTTGAGCTTGATGCTGTTTGTAGCAAGAAGCATGTAGCAACCCTCCTTGCTCAGGCAAATCCCATCCCATGGGTAAAATGTAGGTTAAAAACAGGGCAAGTCCATAGCATAAAATACTGAAAAAAAAAAACCTTACTACTGTGTTTAAGAATAAAGGATTTTAGAAAAAAGGTCAGGCTGTGCAGTGGGACCCCTGATCTGTCTCCCAGTGGAGTCCTCTGATCTGTTTCCCACAGTGGTCAAAACGTGTTGGTGCTGACTCCTGTGTTGGACTGCAGGTCTGTATTGCACCAAAGGGATCTCTGGGATTACTGTTTTTTCTGGGCTTGTGCACTCAGACTAAGGAATGTGCTCACTGGAGACTGCATCGTCGCTTCACTCACCCTTTCAGAGGCTCATGGGAGGATCCCGGAGGAAGACGTTCCCATCCCAAGAGGCAGGAATACGGGAAACAAGAGTGGGATGTTTGTGCATTGTTTTAAAAGTCCATTCATACTCAGTTGGGTTCTGTTTCTCGTAGGAGATGTATTCACGTACTCCTGTCAGGGGAGGAAATTCTGACAATATTGATGTACCTTCTTCCAGCTCTTACTGAGTCTGCTAGAAACTGAGGATTCTTTCTTTGCTGCATCCAGCTACAATTCTCCCAATCTCCCAAGTACAATGACCCCTTCCAGCCTTCTGCAGTATACTGAAGAGCTACTTGGTGATTGTCTCTGTTGAGTGTCTCTTTGGCATAGATATACCCGTGGCCACATTCCGAGCCAGTGACAACACTGTTTCTTTGGCATAGATAGTGCCGTGGCCACATTCAGAGCCAGTGGTGACCCTGGCAGGTAGGAGGATGCAGTGGTGGCTGAAGAGGAAAAGCCCGAGGCTGCAGGAGCAGAAAGGGGTGGGTGTGTGGTGCAGGAGCGAGGCCTTGTCCTGTGAGGGCAGGAGCAAGGTCTGAGCAGGGTATGGTGATCAAGAAGGGAAATACAAAATGGAGAGGAGCTGGGAAGGGGTTGCATTTATGAAGAAGCTACATTCGTGTAGAAAAGCCTAGAGAAAAGGAGGCTGAGGGGAGACCTTATCGCTCTCTACAGCTACCTAAAAAGAGATTGCAGTGAGATGGGGGTCGGTCTCTTCTCCCAAGTAACAGGCGATAGGACAAGAGGAAATGGCCCCAAATTGTGCCAGGGGAGGTGTAGGATGGATATTAAGAAAAATCTTTACACCGAAAGGGTTATTAAGCATTGGAACAGGCTGCCCAGGGAACTGGTTGAGGCACTATCCCTGGAGATATTTAAAAGATGGGTAGACGTGGTGCTAAGGGACATGGTTTAGTGGTGGTTTTTGTCAGAGTTAGGTTGAAGGTTGGACTCGATCTGAAAGGTCCCTTCCAACCTAGGTGATTCTATGATTCTATGATTTGATAATGATAAATGCATTTTCAGGCCACCTCCCTTGCAGTAGGGATGGCTGCTGAGGTGGCGGCGGTGGGGCAGTGAGGTGCTGTTTGGTGCAGCTGGTTCCTGAGACTGCTGGTACAGGCACAAGAAGCTTGAAAATCCTTCTGGTACGGGGCTGCTCCTGTTACTGCCATTTCGCTCTAGCAGTGTGTAGGGAACACTGATTATTCGCCTTGTTGGGATGTTGGATACAAAAAGTGCAATTAGTTGTGTGTTGGGTACAACAAATGCCAGGTGAAGTAGCTGCTGTTTCACAGAGGCTGGAGTGCAGGTGTGTACCAGGGGGTCATTAAGAGGTGGGTGAGCCAGGGAAAGAGCATCTGGGGGCTTTAAGGAATGGGGGATTTGGACAATGAGAAACAGAAGTGTGAGCATGGCACTTACCTAAACAAAACCTGCTCATCTCATGACTTGGCTATTTATAATGGACTTCACAGTGCCATGAAAATCTTAGAGGCCCCATAACTCTGTATCATAATGACTGAACTCTGTTTGCCATTAAAAATGCCTTATTTTCCTGCAAAAGATTGTTCTTCTGCTTATTTATACTTATGGAAAAGAACAACCCACCTCATATTTTACCTCAACTTTTCCTTGTTTATCTTCCTACTACTACTTCTTGTCTTGAGACTCTGAATACCTTTTTGGTTTTGAGACTATGTAATGTATATCATTTTCTATGTATATTCTTACCTTGCAGGTATATGCAGTCTGTGATTATTGTTCCTTTTATTGACCACATAAATTTAACTCCTTCAATGTCTTTATGATTTGTTATTCCCTATATAAAGCCATAAGAGCTATGCGGACTTGATTTCTCTTGACTTTGAATTTTAAAAATAGTTACAATATTTTAAACAATACTTTAAGTAACTCTAGAGCACACCTTAGTTCAGCGCATGCAAAGACGATATGTGTCAATACCAGTTTAGAGGAGCTGAAAGTATGATCCTGTGAATTCAGAATTTTTTCACAATCTGAAAGGACTGGCTCATAAAAGTGGAGCCCGGAAATAATAATTTTTTTCTGGAATGATGGAGAGGGTCCTTTCAAGCAGCCAGCTCAGCAGTTCTTAGAAAATATAGGGACTAGGCTGATGGCTTATCAAGAATCTGTATTTAACCCCGCCTGCTGTTTTGCTCTACTCAGGAATGTGAGAAGACCGAGCTGAAACTCTACAAAATCCAGACGAAACTATTATGATTCATCTAATTTGCATTGTATATAGCTCCCCTTTTCTGAAGTTTTAAATATACACTGCTGCTGCAATTCAATTAAGCAACTGAGCATAGACTTAATGTAGGTGCATGAATTGTCCTGTCACTTTCAATACTTAAAATTAAACACAGCAGGCACTTCATTAGAATGAGGCTAAATTTCCTTGCTAAAATTATTTATTATGAATGACAGATATCTGAACTGCCGTGCCTTCAGGTGGAATATACCTGAGTAAATACGGGCACCTGTGATGTATATATAATCCATGTGCTCAGGAGAGGCTATGTCCTTGTCTTCTGCTCCTGTTACAGGAAGAGCATCTGAGATTTAGTAATAACCTAACCCTGTTCTTTCTCTGTTTAAAGGGTGGAAAAGCGGCTCTTCTAGCTTGGTGTTAGGTGATACATTCCAGTCTGAGAGAGAGAAATCTCTCTAGGAGCTGATTTAGAGCTGTTGGCTGTGGATGACCAACCGGGTTGATGAGAACTGATGGCTTGGTCACAGGTCTCCAGGCACTGGGTGCTTACTGTGCGTGCTGTCCCTGCTGCAAAACAGATGGTCTAGTCCACGGTGAGGAGCCAGGTGGGGGTCAGAGCTGGACAGCAGACTCCTTATACAGCTCCACTTCATGTGGGAGCACGGCATGGTTGTCAGCTTTCATTACATCCCCATGAGTGAATTCACCGCCTTCACAGCCAGGCTGATGAAGACCTGAGGAGCAGCAGCCACTCTGGAGTCCCTCTGCTTTCATGGGGGAAAATCCCTCCCCAGTTTTCTGGCTGTCTGACATGCTTTCCTTGGGACAGAGCAGAGGGGCAGGGAAGTGGGCTGTCCTGAGTGTCCTCATGGCACGGGGAGAGGAGGAGAGGAGCTAGCAGTCCTTGTTAGACATGTCCTCATCCAGGGGGCGACACTGAGCCCATCAGGAGGACCGAGCTGCAGCTTTGAGGAGCTGCAGAAATTATCAGGAGCATTAGCTGGGCTTGAGAGGGGACACAGACAGTCTTGAAGCTAAACCAGATGGAGAAGCAGCTGTGAGACGAGCTATTTTTTCATGTCTCTGTGCTTACCTCCAAGTGTAAAAGCTACTTCTTTAAACTTTGTTTTTCTAATAAATTCATTTAAATTGGAGTTGAAGATACCTTAATATTATAAAGTCCCAGGCAGGCTGGCAGTTGGTACTGGTTTGCTCTAGCAAGGCCAAGGTCCCCCAGGAGCTGCTTGGTATCTCCACAGGGGTGATCTACACATCTCTGCAGTGGTCATGCTCCAGCCAAGCTGCTGAGCTACCAGGTGATGTGTCTGCAGAGGACCTGAGCCCACTACATGGCATCCAGTAGGATGAACAGGAAGCTGCCCCTCAACGCAATACCCCAAGCTCTGTGTTACATGGAAGGATGGATAGCGAAGGGCAATCCTTAAGCAGGTGTAGGATGGAGAGTCCCATGGTGGGGATGACTGGATGCTTGTGAATTATTGTAATAGGAGGAAGGCTCCTTCACCACCTGCAGAGGTGTAGAACCTCAGCAGGTGAGCCCAGAAGGTTGAGTTGGAGGAGGCATCTGGGCTGGTTGAGCCTGATCCATATGTTGGAGCCAGGAAGCTGTTGGTGGCAGTGGTGGGAGAGTCCCTCCTGTGGGTGACAAAGACACCCTTGGCCTGACAGACTAGATGTCTCAGGAGGTTTTCTGCTTGACCAGGGTTGTGATATGGGAAGTATTAAAGAGATTGACAAGACTTATCCAGCCCTCAGACTACTACCCCTTGCTTGATCATCCACATGGACACTAGTGATTCTTCTGGGAAGACCTTCAGCATATCAAGAGTGGTTACAGGACCTTGGTGGCAAGGGCCCAAGGCCATGGTGGCCCAGGGGGCGTTCTCTTCAGTCCTGCTGGTGGATGGGAGAGGCTGAGGTCAAAATGGTTGCATCCTGCAGGTCAAGTTTTAGTTGTGTAGCCTGTGTCCAAGACAGGGCTTGAGCTCTGATAATTTTCTTTGAGGAACGAGGGCAGCAGGGGGGAAAGACAGGATCCATTTGACAAAGTGGGGCAAGAGCAGTGCCAGGAGGCTTGCTAACCTAGTAAATAGGGCTTTATACTGGGACTGCCAGGTGACCAAAGCCCAAAGAGAGGTAGAGGAATCCATATACTTATCTCAATTTATTCACCCAGCACTACATGTTAACTTTGTGCACAGGCAGGCGTGTGGGATAACACGGGGTGCACAGCTGCAAGTGCAGCACAAGCAGGTACAACTCTTCCCAGAGCCACCTGCTAGCAGTGGTAGAAACTGCTGTGTTCCCAGTTAGCTCCTCTCCCCTGACTCAGCCAGGGTCAGTTGTGCTGAATTCTCTGTTATAGTTAAACTGGGAAGTGGAGGTGCTAAGAGTAGTAGGTAGGCTCACCCTGAAATGCATAAAATAGTTTTTATTTCAGTCTTGTTTCTCATAACCTGCAATAGCATGCAGAAACCTTTGAGATTTTTTGCCTTTACGGTGCCTGGGTGAGTGTTCATGGGTCTTACAGCCCTCATGCTCTGCACAGTGACTAACGGCTGGGCTGTTGCCTGTGTTGGCACACAGCAATCATCTTGATGACTCAGGGCTCTGAGGGAGAGAGTAAAGAGGGTAAAGGGTGAGTGAGCACATGGGTGGCACATCTCAAACTCCAGTGATGGGTAAACAGTTCCTTTTCTGCGAGTGCTTAAAAGGACTGGGAATACACTAAGCAGTTCTTTTGTAGATCGCCTGGAGGTGATTCTCAGAGTCTACAGGACAAAAATGCTGTAGTAAAGCTCTACTGAATTTAACACAGCACTTGGCGCCCTCATGATGATTGACAGAAAGACCTTGAGGAGTCTGCTTAATAGATGTCCAGAGAAAGTATCCAAGCTTTAAGCATCCCCTGACCAAGCTCTAATCCAAAGCTGGCTTTTGGCTCAGAGGCAATCAGCAGAGAGGCACTCGGTGCCGAATCAAAAGTTGGTCATAAAAGCAATGTTCACTTCAAGACACGGTAAATAGTCATCTAGGCTGCTGGTATATGTCTCTGAACATCTCTTTCTCAAGATGTTGGACTTTAATTTTTGCATTTGTCCTTTAATATAAGCAGAGATTGGTCTTCTTTGTGGTTGTCACTGCTACAAAGAACGAAAGTATATATCCTCAGCACTCTGGAAGTACTTGACATGTTGCGTGTGCCTCACTGTCTAGGGCTTTCAAGGAGGCTGGAAAGTGGCACAGGTGGTGAGCAGTTTGTTTTGATCTCAGTAGTAGGGACAGTCATCTTCCTTTCTAAGGTGGATCGAGCATACCCCTTGTTGCTCTGCTCTTTCCATATCTGAAGATCCTGACCAACACTCCTTGCCTTCGTTGTTCCTGCAGTCCTGTAGCTGGGAGAGCTGTGACATTGCCTCACCTCTGTTTGGGATGAAGTGTCATCCAGCTCTGGCTGTTTGGATCAGCTGAAGGATGAGATCCGACTTGCAGCTTACCCTGCTAACTAGCTTTTTTCCTAACAGGCGGCTCTAAAACCTGGGAGAGAGTCAGTGGCATTTGCATCTTGGTCTGCATGCCTCTGGTCTTTAGTAAAGATTTAACTGCTGGTTGTGGAGTTTCTAGATGCTTTTTCCTTTCTCTTACATCCCAGGAGGTGGCCTGTCCTTGCAGTGATACTAGAGAAGCACTTTCTTTCTGCTGAGCTCTCTGATCCTTGTTTAATTTGGGTATTTATCCCATATGTCAGTGGCTCCTCTTATTTAATGCTGTCTAGCAGAAACTAGGGGAAGGGTTCATAAGGCCGTGTCTCTGAGACATACTCCTCATCTGACATCTCACAAAGCCATCAGAGTGCCTGGTTGTGGCCTGCATGTACCTGCATTCAGAGGGGATACCGGCAGGCAGAGCAGGTTTGCCAAGCTGGTGCATCCCTCTAGGTACAGCAGAGAGCCTGGCTCTCCACATCGCTACAAGTTTGCTGCTGCTCCTGCAGCATCGCTGCCCATGTTGAAGTCAAGGACACAGCTTCCAGGGCTAATGGAAATAGGACACTTGCTGTGTTTCTATATGAAATGTACTCTAAAATTAAATTACATCATTGTATTACTGCTCTTTATTCGTCTCATGAAGTTTAGTCCCTCAAAGGGCAATTATAATACAGACTGCATGTTATAAATCCCCATGTGAAAAGAACTCAGGCTCTCCTTGGGAAGAGCATGCAGGGAGGTTAAACTATGATTACCTGTTCACTCCTGTTGTGCTTGCAGGAGGAGTCAGCTTTTATGCCATAATTTCTTTCACTAATTTGCTGGATACCATCAAACAAATCACCTCACTTCACCCCACTGCCCGTCCATGTTTTTCCAGTGTATACTCTAAGCTATTTGAGATCAGGATGGTTTCTCAGTGGGAACATAGATAATGATGCCTTTGAGACACATACAGCTCATGGACAGGAAGCCAGATTAGCTTCAAATTAGGTAAATCCAGTGCTACCAGGAGCAGAGTCACAGCAGCAGAAAGCTCATAAGAAGTGACAAACCACTTCAGACACCCATGTCACCTCAGACATGCTTCACCTCAAGCCCACCTCCAAAGCTGGGACAAACACTTGGCTCTCCAGCCCATGCCAAGCCACTGCAGCAGGAATATTGACTGCTGAAGTATTTTAACATGTCAAGAGCTAGTTGGGCTAAAGCAGACTCAAGCTCAGCTAGAGAGCTGTAGGATTCATTTCACCTAACCATAGACACATACAAGTTAGGTATCCAGTCAAAACCAAGTGTCTAGGTTTCTCCCTCCTTCATGCTTCCACGTGATGATTCAGTTCCACCACTTTAGACGTTGTGTCCAGTGTCTATGCACAGAGCCCAGACTAGTTACCTGGCTTTGAAGTGTATAGATAACTGAGACAAATTAAATCCTATGTGGATATTTGTCCCATGGTGTTGTTCTGGCTTCCAAGTGCTGCTCCAGTTCTATCCCAAAGCAGTAGCTTTGGGATATGTATGCCAGCTCAGTGCCCATGGCAAAGCACTGCTTTCTCTAGATGAGATATTTGTCAAATTCTGATCTAATGTCAGGATTTCTAATTGTCAATGACAGTTTGAATAATCACATAAATTAGCTACTCTGAACATGATCTCAATAGGTGTGAAGCTGCCATTGTGCAGTGGCGGTTGACTCATCACACACACGGGAGGATGTTTTTCTATGAGTATTTCACCCTTGTGCATTTATCTGCCCTGTCAGTGAGATTGAGGCAATTTTAATGATTATTTTGCAACTGCATTTTATTTTGATGCAAAGAGAATTTTATATCGCAAGCAAGATACTTGAAGGTGTCTGCTGCATTTTGCCTGTTTTCCTTCAATGGTTATTCCTTCAAGGACAACAGAGGCAGGTAATATGTTAATATTTACAATGTCAAGACAGAGAGTGATTGCAGTGTTGACAGCTTACCTACAGCTATATTAGATATGGCAAACAATTCTTTCTTCCTGCTAGGGAGATTTCTGTGGCTGTATTTTCTCAAGCGTTTCCTCTGTGGTTAATTAATAAATGACTTAGTTTTTAAGAAGCCTAACTCTTGACTCCATTGGCCATAAAGGAAAGGAAGAAAATCCTTTTTGTCCTTTGCCAAGACATCAACAGGAGTTTTGCCTAAAGAAATGTGTTGGAAAGCTGCCATGGCTTGCAAGGTGATGTAATACCTAACGTATCAGCATGGACCTTGCAGTACATCAGTTTCTGCTTTGACTTATACAGTCAAGGGCTAATGACTTGGACTCAGGCCCTTGGTAACATTTAGCTGCCTACCTTTCACCAACAGAAATACAACGGAGGAAGTGTGTGGGTGCTCCAGGCACACCCATGTGTGTCAGTTCGCAGTGTTTCTATCTATCACACTCTTGGGAGACAGCATCCAAGGGATGTTTTTGCCAGAGAACAATTTCTGAATCCACACAGGCATGGGGTGGGCAGGGAAGGGAGTCTCTCTTGGCAGAGGGTTAGTGTCACTAAGCTAATTGGCTTAAATTCATTGACTGCAGTTTTCAGACTTTTGGCACTGATGGTCAAAAATGCTTATCACCTGGACAATTGTAATGGGAAAACTTTGTATTATTGTCCAGACCTGATTCCCTTTGTTCTTCACTCCTGCTCCCTTTCTTCCCCATACAGTAGCATGCCTGGCACTAAGCTAGTTAGTTGCTGGCATCAAATTCTCAGGATTGACCTTTAAAACTGATACTTAGTGTAATGAATGTGAACGAGTGAGATGGGTCGGTCATACCCTTCAGAGCTGTTAGATGATTTTGACAGGCAACCTGGGAATCAGGTAACACTTGCTATGTCTTTACAACTATGATAGAAATTTTTATCTCTCTTTAACAGAAATTTATGATTTTGCTAAATCTGAATGACACATAAATAGATTATATTGATCAGATAACAACATGCAGTCTGAATGCATGACCATCCTCTTCCTCTTGCCTCACCAAGATGGATGAATATTCACAGAAAACGCAGACTCATTTGTATCTGTGTGTGAATTCAGTCTTGGATAATGGGGGTTCCAATAGTGAAGTTCTCGAGCTGTTGCATGATTGGGACATGTTTTCTGGAGACTCTAACTGCTGAGGTTGGAGTGACACATATCACAGTTGCAGTGCAGTATCACTTCGCTTTTGCTAGGGCAGACCAGTTGCAGTAAAATCCAAATGTTTTCTCCTTTGACCTTACAAGTAATCCAGAAGCTTTATAATTATTAACTATAGCTTATTTCTCATTCAGAATAAGAATTGGAATATTATATTCCTTAATAACTGCATTATATTCCCCTTTATCTGTAGACTCTCAGCAGTGGTTTGATGATTAAATTCATCTTTTTAGATTCTGCTCCAAAAGGATCCCAACTAAATTCAAGATTAGTTGCCTGGGAGACCAAATAATGCAATTAAAAATGCAATGTGATGCAGACTAGTTGCATGCTGCCAAGTAGATGCCCAACTTTCTTCTACAGAAGCCCCTTTTTCAGAAGTTTCTGGCTACTTACTGCTCTCTCTTACTGCTTATTCCAATGGGAATAGGAACGTTTAATCATATCTCAAACCTCATCTTTTTGTTTGTTTAGTGTCTTGTCTCTAAGAAAGATGATGAAGTTTTTCTCATACTGCTGTATTTCTGTGTGTTTATGATTTTTATAGACACCTTCAGCATTGTTATCGTCTTCTGCTTTAAATGTTCACGTGAAGATTTTCAGTGCTGGGTACCATTGGAGCCAATGAGAGCAGCAGCTCTGAAAAAATAACACATTAACTGGATTAACTAGTTAAGTAGTATTACTTCTTACTTACTAATGTCCAGAAACACGAATAAGATACGTGTCACTTTGCCTGGAAAAGGCACAGGTAGTTCCTGTCTTGAAGAACTTATTGTCAATAGATAAAATGAAAATGCATCACAGTGATTTGGCTAAAGTGAATTACAGATGAGTGGGAGCATTGGGGAAAGAAAAAGATCCTTTGAGCTCCATGGTCCTCTCCTTCCACTCTGCCTGTGCTGGTAAATATAGAATTACCCAGTTTGGGATATTTCCTCCTTTTTTATTATTCTCTGTAAACCATTCTAGGTCATTCAAATGTGTTGCTGGGAAGGAGAAAACTCCTGAAAATCAGTGTAATCTGCAGGAGCATCTCTGTGATGTGCTGACTCTGCCAGGCTGTTGCCTCCACCCACGCACACCGGCATTTTGAAGAGCGGAGCATTGGATCCCCGATGCCAACAGCTGTCTCATTGTGCACTGATTCATTTGTCAGCAGTGACTCTGACTGCAGGAGCACATTTGTGACCTATGAGCTGCCTTGTCAATGCATAAACACTGGCTGTTTAAATTGACAGGAGATAAGCAGCAAGTATCTAACTTTACAGCCCAGAGCGAGATTCCTCTCTATTGTGCCTCCAGCTGGAGCTGGGGGATCCTGAAAAAGGATGTAGAAACATGGTGTGCAAACAGAGCATGCTTCAAAATCCCTAACCTATCTTGAAATGGTTTACTTTGTTTTATGTGATAGCATGAAGCACCTGACAGACGCTGGCAATTTCCATGGCACATAACCCCTGCAAGCAGTGATACTGCCAGGTTCACCGGTTCAACAATACCTAGGGAAGTGTTGCAACAATTTCTCCTGAATATTGGCCATAAACAAGCTTTATATCGCTGGTAGCTGACGGGTCATTTCATGGGTCTGTATTTAGAGGACTGGGAAATTCTGTCCCTACTAAAAGCCAGGTTTAGTACGATCTAATAACTCTTCTCAGAAAATATGCTCCGTAACATCCTATTTCTTTTTGGATTTTCCTTGGGTGTATTTTATTAGGTGAAAAAAACCAACATCTTTTTATTTCTATTTGTGTATCCACTTGTCCTTTACATGGTATCTGAGCGATGGAGAAGTCTGGGCTGCGTTGTCTCCACCCCACCAAGAAGTTCCAGTGCTACCAAGGTACAGTCACAAGAAGAAGACATAATAAAAAGGAACATATGCAGGATGGAGCTGTGTGCCTAGGGTGAAACAAGAAGCCAAACAGGAGGGCATCAACTGGTGAAACCATCAATCCAATTCAGCAGCTGCTTATGATTGGTGGTGACATGCTGCAGATTGCTACCACTGTCTGGCTACCAATACAGAGCTCCTTTGCAGAAGGATGCTGGTGTGAAATAACCCTGTAAGATGACTGAAGGAAAAAGGTTGAAGGAATGCAAATTGTATGGAAATGCCTGATTTAGACATGATGGGTCTTGATAATCACTGAGCAAGGATTTTATAGACTCTGCTCTATGCCCAGCTCTGCAAAATGCACTGTTGTTTACCTCTTATTCATACGCAGAGTGCTCTGCTTTGTGCTGCGCTTGTTAGGCCCTTCTGCCTCAAATGAAGATACAGCTTCCCTTCATAGAATCACAGAATCATAGAATCGTCTAGGTTAGAAGGGACCTTTCAGATCATCGAGTCCAACCATCAACATAACACTGACAAAACCACCACTAAACCATGTCGCTAAGCACTATGTCTACCTGTCTTTTAAATATCTCCAGGGATGGTGCCTCAACCGCTTCCCTGGGCAGCCTGTTCCAATGCTTGATAACCCTTTCGATGAAGAAATTTTTCCTAATATCCAGTCTAAACCTCCCCTGGCGCAACTTGAGGCTGTCTCCTCTTGTCCTATCGCCTGTTACTTGGGAGAAGAGACCGACCCCCACCTCGCTACGACCTCCTTTCAGGTAGTTGTAGAGAGCGATAAGGTCTCCCCTCAGCCTCCTTTTCTCCAGGCTGAACAACCCCAGCCCCCTCAGCCGCTCCTCATAAGACTTGTGCTCTAGATTCCTCACCAGCTTCGTTGCCCTTCTCTGAACACACTCCAGAATCTGCTCATTCCGGGTGAAAACAGTAGCAAGGGAGATCTGCATTAACACTTGGTATCTGCTGTCAGTGTCCACTGAGTGTACGGCCATGCCCGTGCCCCTCTCCTGCTCCCGCGGCAAGCTCTGGCAGCAGCGCACAGGCTGCCGTTCCTGCCTTCCAGCCACCTGCCGCAGTGCCACCCACCTGCAGGGCTGACGCCCTTCGCCTTTGCTCCTCACCTTTTGTGGGGCTCTACTCAGGCCTCCCTGTCCTTTGAGGCCAACAGGAAAATCTCTGCCATCAATCAGACCTGAAGGCATAGCCCCCATATCAGAGATCATCTCAGATATCTCAGATGTGGAGCAACCAAAATATTCCGTGATACTCTGCCTGCGTTTCACAGCTCTGCTCCTCAGTCGCAGGTGTTTTACCAGACATTATCCTGTACACAGATTGTAATGGTATGTACTTACCTGTGTCCTTTAAGAGCTCAGTGTTTAGTTTGTCTTAGTAAGCAAACAGGCTCATCTTGTTTTAAATTAAACATTTGGCTCAAAAAAAAAAAGTTAACCGCATGAATATAGCAAAATCTTATAAAGTATTCCAGGGCTCTGTGGTATTGTCTGCAGCGTGAAGGTTAAACAGCGTTTGTGAAGACAGTGTGCATTAAATGGATGAAGTGCCGCTCACTGTCGGGAACAGGGAGCGCCTGGTCGGATGCTCCACGGATTGGCACTGCACCCAATGCGCCGCAGCGTTTCTACCAGCTTTCTTGAAGCAAATCTATAAGCACTGATAATAAAAAAGTTGCAGTTAGGCTGGTGTGACACCAAGGAGTGGTAGGAGCTGGGCAGCCATTCAGAGCAATCTGGAGCATTTGGGTCTGTTCGGGGAAAAACATTTTCCCTTGCTCTTCTGCAGGGCCAACCTCTGAGGCTGGCCACGAAGCCAAAAGTGTGGTCAGCCCACATGGCTGAGATAGTGGTGGGTGCTCGGAGCAGGCCTGGTGGGTATTTGTCATGCGGGGAGTCCTGACTCCCTCCTGGAAGCTGGGGCATGCAGAAGGATAATGTCATGTAGATGCTGTCAAGCAGGGGGGATGGCCTGCAGTTCTTCACGCAAGGTCCCACTGAGAAGAAACCTTTGCTGAGATGCTGCAGAACCAGAGAGGATTTGCAGGCAACCAGCGTTTAATCCCCATTTGGGTTGTCCATGAAAGAAACAGGGAAGGGAGATGGTGGTGCTTTGGAGTACTTCTCAGCTGAGCAGCGCCAAGGTTCTCTCATGAAACCCAAAGAATGGGGGACTACAGCCTAGAAAGCAGGCACTTGAGAAAGGATTATGGTGACACAGGGGTCCAGCGTCAGCCCCTCTGAGACACTTTGAGAAAAAATGCATTTTCTGCGTTCCTCAAGAGAGGGGTAACGAGTTAGACTGGGCCAATGATTTTATCTCTATATGCATGGCATTGGGAGACCACATTGAGGACCTGGGAATGGTTCGGGGGGGGATTCAGGTGACTACAACTAAATGCACGCATGTGAGCCAGGCTCTCCTGCTTTCCTTTTAGTCACTGCAGGTGCTTCTGGGGAGTGACACATTACCTCCTAACATGGGCTTTATAAAGGATGGAAAAATGCTGCTGAAGACACGGAAAAGACTGCAAAAAAGGGTGTAATGTATAGAGGAAATACTGAAATATGTGAGCTTCAAAGGGTTCGGTTTGTTCAGACTGTTGGAAATAAAACCAAAATGTCATTTGATTGTGACCTTGAAAACCCTGACAGGAAGAAACTATCAGTTAGCAAATGGCTTGTTGAGCTCAGGGCAGAAGAAGGTATAATGAGATCCAGTAGCTGGATGCTGAAGACAGAAAACATGAGTGAGGAAAAATAATGCAGTAATATTAACTTGGCACAAGTAGCTATTAGAGCAGGCAGTCGGGGAAGGAGCCCAGCTGAGGACACCCAGCAAGAAGTGGACACTTCTCTGGAAGATAGCCTTTGACTCTGGTCAAACACAGATTGTTAGGCTCGGGGAGGAACACAAGAATATCATGTCATAGCTGTGACACCTGTGGCGAGGTGAGGGAACCGGCTGATTCCTAAGGGGCTTAAACTCTCTGGATCAATGAGCGAAAGGATTAGGAACTCATTTTGTCTTGCAGCAGTCATTGATTGTTTTTTGAAAATCCTCAATTTAGACATACACATCAAGCAGAGGGACGTGCAAAAAGGCTGGTTAAGTTCATAGCCTGTTGCTGTGCTGAGGACTCCTGTGGGAGTTATAGAAATGCAAAATCTAGTTATTGAATTAAATCAGTCCCACTGAGGTGTCGATAGACAGACTGGTGCAGTTTTTCAAAAAGAAGGCTTGCTGCCGGAGCTGCCATTTTCCAGTAAAAATAACCATTATGTGCCAAGTATGCCTTTTTCAGACACTCCTCTAACAAATACCTGCTTACATAAAGACATGGTTTGAGTGGGAGATGCAGAAAATAGGGCAGCCTCATCAGAAGAAGGCTGAAATCAAGGTCACCATACCATATTCCAGGTTAAGATATAAACCACCTATTCTCCAGGACACGAGTTCAGCCCAGCAGGTAGGACTGCTGCTTCAGCACGCAGCCGATGCTGGCGTACCACAAATGTTCCCACCCTGTTTGCAGTGCCTCCCCTGCCCCTGCCTGCTGTCCCCAGCCTTGCAACTCTGTGCTGAGCTCTGTGTCAGGCAAAGGCAGGGGCCTTTAGGTTTTATGTTTGCATTGTCAGCTTCACCCCAGCATTAATGAACCCACACCTTAATCTAATGCACTAGTTCCACCTTTACGCCAGTGGTTTCTCTGCAATACCAAATCCAGGTAAGGACTTTAAATTAACTGCAGAGACAAATCTGTGCATCAGACATCCGCTTGATGCTTGCCTCAGTTTTCCCACCAACAAGATGTATGTAATAATTTAAGTATAACAAATAAATATCAAAATTTGTAGGCCCATAATGAACAAACCCTTTTGAAATGATCTGACATCCTCTGGACAAAAGCTATGTTTTCTGTTTATTTTTTAAAGAAAATCAGCCAAGGATTCTGGGTGACCCAAACTTCACGTTCGGAAAATAAACTACCCGTGTTATGCTGAACTGGTCTATTAATATGGATGCCAAAAGGCATTCTGCTCATCGGTTACACAGAGAATGAATGATTTCACATGCTAACGCCCTTTCCCCATCAGTATCCTACAAATGGAGTCATAACAGCATCTTGCAGTCTTGCTTGGATGCTTGCAATTGTTTAAGAATCACAGCAGATTCTTAATCCGCACTAAATCCTCACCCTTGCCACCTGAGAAGAGGGTTGGTTTAAAAAAAGACCCAAAACTGCTACTGAGCAGCGCAGGCCCTGGAAGACGCAGTGTCTTGGTGCTGAACAATATTATTTCCAAATGGGTTCATGTCGATTTGAAATAACATTTTGAAGAAGACAGAACAGTTCCTCAGAAATTACAGCTACGCCAGCTTAATTTACAAATTCCTGTAAATCTGTTGACACATAGTAATAGTGGTATTTCATCATGGCTCTGATGTCAGATTTCTACTGCTGTGGTACACTTGGTGCTTTTCTTTGCTGAGCACTCTTTCTTTTTCAAAGTTGTACAGAGGGAAAAAATTCTCTGAGACTTGATTGTCTGGAAATGCACCATGAGGCAGGTTTCATTCTACTGGGAGAGGGAAACGGTTATATCAAAAGCTTTGTATTTTCCAACAGCTTTGTATTCTAGGAAGTGCTGAAGAAATGTATTTTAGGAAAAGGGAAGGAGAGGAGAGGAGAGGAGAGGAGAGGAAGGGAAGGGAAGGGAAGGGAAGGGAAGGGAAGGGAAGGGAAGGGAAGGGAAGGGAAGGGAAGAGAAGAGAAGAGAAGAGAAGAGAAGAGAAGAGAAGAGAAGAGAAGAGAAGAGAAGAGAAGAGAAGAGAAGAGAAGAGAAGAGAAGAGAAGAGAAGAGAAGAGAAGAGAAGAGAAGAGAAGAGAAGAGAAGAGAAGAGAAGAGAAGAGAAGAGAAGAGAAGAGAAGAGAAGAGAAGAGAAGAGAAGCCACTTTAAATGACAACTGCTCAGGAACTCAAACTGCTCATAAAATGCTGAGGCTCTGCTATACAAAAACACAGACTGCCTGTCCCCACTGATCCAGAAGGGAGTTAGTGACTGCTGGATACCCTTGAGAATCTGTGCCTGAAAATCTGATTTGAGAAACAAAAAAATGAAAACTGAGACTTCTTTTGCATCACAGTTTGCCCATGGGGGAACCACCAGATGCACTTTTAAGAGTAACAGAGGGCAGGCAGATCTCTCAGTACTAAGTGAGAGCCATAAGTCAACCACATCTGTTTTTGATGCCGTAGTTATTCAACACATTTTTCAAATTATTCATCAATTTCCCTCAAATAGATCAAATTAAAATATCTAAAACTCAAGCCCTAAATATGTTTTTTTTTAAAAAAAAAACAACTATCACCACCACACGGAGTTGCTCTCCCTCCTGCAAGCAGCAATCCTTTTAGCAAGGGGAGTAATTAGGCAGAGTAGACATGGCCATGCTGTCCGTGGTGGAAATATTAGCTAGTCCAGAGCTCTGCTGGGGCCACGGGCAATGCTGGGGCTCAAACTGCTGAGCCTGATGTTCAGGTGGGTTTGGTTGCCCAGGAGGCACCAGGAGCCCCAGGACCAGGAGGGAGGCAGGAGGTGGGGCGGGTGGTTGGACATGCAGTGTGACCCTGGGGTTCCTGCTCCTCCCCTGGACCTGCTCCAGGCAAACCCGGGGAGCCCGGTCACAGCCGTATGTCCACATGGCTCCTGCACCCATTGCCAGCTGCAGGAGACAGAGGTCTCGACCCACACCCTTGGGCTGGAGGAGGGGTAGCGAAACCTTGCTGAGAGTAATAGGAACAATATAGAAAAAAATAATGTACTTCAGAAATTAACTACATAGTCTGAAGTATTTTGAATACAATTAAATTCCACTTTCCCTGGAGCTTTCCCTGATATCAACCAAGCCAGCTATTAAATATTTTTTATGTGAATCTTAGGAATATTTGATGCTATAAACCATGAAATCCAAATATTATAACGTATTTCCCCCCAATGCCCAGTATAAACACCTTTTAAATCATGCTGCACCCACTGCAAGCTATTTCTACCTTAATGTTTTTGCTCAGTCTCCTAAACTATTGCAATCCATCTACCACCTAAATTTCCTGTAATGGATTGTAAGGATTCCTCTGTGCAGCATGCTGAGTGAGTGATCAGAAGAGTTGAATTTTTTCCTTCCTTTTCAACATTTTCGTGCATTATCTTTAGTGACTCATGTGCTTCAGTTTTTCCAGGTGTGCTTCAGGGGAAAATGAAAATACCCCACCTCCAGCGTATGCTCAGCCTCTCAGGAGAAACTGCAAGTTTTTGTTACTATTATAAACAAGATTTTCTGCTGTGGAAGATCCACTTACAACCGTTCCTGTTCCCTGTATCCTCTGGGCAGGAAGTCTCTTCTCAGACTATTAATGGTTTGCTTTTTTTTTCCTACGGAAAACCAACGAACAAAGAAACAAACAAAGGACCACCGTTGGCAATGCTGTTCATGTTACAAGTTCAGTTGTCAGAGGAAATATATAGATTTTCATATGAAAATTACTCTACAAATCTATATATAAATATAGAGATTCCTATTCCTTTCAACATAGCCATTTGCAGATCTGCAGTAAACAATGAATTTCAATGCCAGTGCTGTAAAAGTGTCAGTCAGCAGCTCTGTTGCTTCTGGGTCTGATGGTAATAGAGTGGCTAAGAAATCTGGACACGTTCATTTTGCCAAGGGATTGTGTGCTGCTGGAGGTAATGCACATCAGATGAGATGTCACACTCTCAGAAGAAGTGCAGAGGCGTTAAGACAAGCCAAATTCTGGGCTGTTTATATTCTCCTTTACCAATCAGGATGTCAGGATGGGGGCTGAATTCATAAATACTGGAACGGGGTTTGTTGCATGACAGAAGCTCTTGGAGAAAAGAAATAGGTTAGCCTTTTTGCCTTATCATGTCCCAATGAAAACTGATTATCTGTGTTCACAGTTTAAATTGAATAAATATGTTTGGATGTGGAACTGTAGAGAGATTTCAGAAAAAAAATATGGTGGTTCAAACATCGCATGCTGAGGGCCCCTCTGTATGTGAGAGGGTTGTAAGCAGGGAAGCAGAAAACAGCAGCTGGCTGCATTTTGTGCTGCACAGGTTTCTGAATGGTTCGGAACAGCCCTGTGAAACTCCGCAAGTGTTTTAGAAACAACTGTCTCCAATTAGCACTAGTTCTTGGCTCACATTTGAAAGTTGGTTTCGGGTCAGTAGTGAGTTCCCAGAAGAAAGAGTGAGGGGAAAAAAACCTCTCTGCTGGGGAATTGGTGAGAGGCAGAGGCATCGCTGTGATTTCATTGCGGCTGCGGAGGCACGAGTGGAACAGGGAGGGAGGACTGTGGCGGGATGTTGTTTTGGGTTTAGCTGTGGAGACCATGTGTAGCAGCAAGAAGATACAGTCTGACGTGCATCTCCTTAGCTTTTTGCCTTTCAATCTTTTTGCCTATCATGATTTGACTAATCCTTTAAATGTATTTTGCATTCATTTCTCAAATAACCAGCAGACATATGGTGTTAATAAGAACTAGAGAGGGTTTGTTTTTTTAATGAACAAGAGCAGCTGGTAAGCAGAACATAAAATTAAAAACGGAGGGAAAAAATAAGCCCAGGGGGATAGATACAGTTATTAATCACAGCAGAATTCCTCAGCTCTTTCCTCTGATGAGAAGAATCAGGTGGAATGGGACACTGGTGACCTTGAGATAATACGTGACAGCCTGTTGCACTAGGTGAAAAATAAATGACTGCCTGATACGCTTGACTGTGTGAAGGCTTGCCATGGCAGTGGAGATGCCCTGTCCCCATGCGGGCAGCCTCGCTGGCAGTGGCCCCTCCAGTTGCCCAAGCCTCCATCACCGCATGGTCCTTCCGTGGGGAGGGAAGGCTGAGACACCCGTAGGGGTGCAATCTGCAGCGGGGGCAGGTGAGCCCATATCAGCAGCCACATGTCTCAAAGGAAGATATTGGGAAAGGGGAGAAAATTGATCCAGCAGATCCAGGGGTAAATTTGCCATTTCTGAGTGGTGCTGCACTGCTGGGAGGGTTTGTGGCAGACGCTCACAGCTTTTTTTAAATGAAACCCTCTTCATTTTCTGCTATTTAAACATGTTGTCCTAACCAACGCAGAACAATAAGGGAGCGTTCTCGGGATGCACTGACTGAGAGGCTGGAAAGGTAGTCACTTTCCCAACACAAACTGCCATTCTGCCCAGTAGCCCAGAGTTTCTGCTGCACTACATTACTATTTATTTAAATCAAGCCTATTTCATTTAATGACTTGAGGCAGACAGACCCCAGCAAATGGCTTCAGTGCTAACTTACCTTCATCATAAATACATACTTTTCAAGACCGCTGTGAGTCAATCTGCCCCTTCCACTCAACACAACTTGTCTGCGATGCATTAAAGCCTGTTCCTGCTAGAAACCTCCTGCTCACATAGTTACTGTCAGCCTGCAGTCAGGGTACCTCATAACCCCTCCTAGACACCACCTGAGTCAGGACTGAGGTTACTACAGGCATTACTCATCCTGCGATGCTGGGGGCCCCAGGTTTTCAGGGGCCCTGAGCACCTTTGGCTGCACTGGCTCTGTGGCCATGGTTGTCCCCATTTATCAGACCCTGCATTCTTTGCCAGAGAAACATGTTTTGTTTGTAGGTGCAGCTAACTATTAAGGCAAGTCAGGTTGTCATCTGGTCTTTGCACATGTCTGGCCATAAATGATAGACATTATCTGGCCTAGTTTTAGATGTCCATATGTGATCCAGTCCATAGGTTTCTCCTACAGTTCAAAGACAGAGAAAGAAGGTGTGACTTGTCTCCTCCTGATACAGACATGATATGCTGGACAGGTGTCCTGGTTTGAGGTAGAACAGAAACAACTTTCTGTTCAGTAATTTCACTTCTTAGCTAGGCCTCTTCTAACTCTTTGATATTAACGGCACATTGTGCAGAAAACTGTTCATTCTCAGAGTGGTAAGACCAATGCCAAGGAATGGTATGCAAAGACGTTCTTGCTTATACTTATTGCTATAATGACGAATGCCAGATAACTTCATTATTTGCCCCATTGGAGGGTCAGAAATGGAAAAGCGTAGAGGGGTCCCACCTGTGAAGAGGAGCGGAAAGGACAGGTAACCCAAAACTGACCAACAGGGTATTCCATCCCATCTGCCCCATGCTCAGTATACAAGCTGAGGGATCAAAGGGTCAGCCCTCTTTCTTCAATGTCCGACAAGGACCCTGTCTGTTCATCTGCTTTTGATTCCAACCTGTTGGTTCCTGACTCCAGATCTGGAATCAAGTTCCCATCCGTTGCTGAGTCCAGTCTGGGACTTTCACAGTGCCTGCTGGTGATGTCATCCTGGGAGCTTGATAAGGTTTTGTATATATTCTATCTATTTCATGATTTTATTTTTATTCTATTATTAATATTTCTTTAAAGTATTTTAGTTCCTTCTGAACTCGTAAATCTCTTAATCCCTCCTCCTCTTCTTCTTGGAGCAAGAGGTGGGGGAGAGCATCTGTTGTCTTGTCATTGGCCGATCTGGCCTAAACCACGACAACAGCTTTAGAAACCTTTCCCTACTGTGGCCCTGCCAAGGACAAAGGACAGTCCTGGCCCTCCATGTGCTTACTGGAGCACCCTTCAATCCCAGTAACTGTGGGAAGAAATAAAGTTGCTGTCCCAGATTCCTGCTCCCCTTGGCAGGCTAAGGACATTATAGCAGCACTGGTGGCACTTTCAGAAGACAGTGTTGGTCCTTTTGGTGCTGGGAATGGTGAGAAAGGACAGGCATGGTCCAGTGAATCCTATAGCTAACTTTCATTTGAAAGGACCCCGTTCGCATCCACTGAGACCCACTTCATGATGTAAACCAAAGTGCAGGAAAAGGGGCGGCTGCAACATGCACTCTTGATCTGGACTGAAGCACCAATGTGGACACACCTGAAGAGCATTTAACAGGCTGCAGCATGAAGGCTATCCATTGCTCGTTTCTATGGCAGTATTGATCTCACAATTATTACGCTGAGAGTTAACGATTATTTACACAACACAAAAGCAGCCTCTTCTCCAAAAAGCGCCTTCTTTGGCAAATTCCTAAACCCTCTAACTTTGTCCAGTTCATGCCCTGAATTTCCCGAGTCAAACAAATGCTGAAGTAAAATGACCGCTCCAAGCAGGAGTCTGTGCGGTGCCTTTTCCTCCTTGAACAGTGTAGGCAGCTTTTACTCCTCTGAGGTTTACTGAAGGGTGCTTTTTCTTATTATTGAGTATGATATGTACATGGTTATAGCTACCAGGGCAGCAGACCAGTCACTGTAACAAAGGATTATGATTTCTTTACAAGGTGAGATTGTAAGAATCTGGTTATATGGGAGAAAGCCCTTGTTTGAACTTGTTGTTTTCACCAGTAGCAGAGAGAATCCTCCCAGCCGAACAACTGTAAGTGGCTTTTTCTGTTTAGTGAAATATAAAAAATCGGTCTATATGATCTGGATGACTAATGGAAGTGCTCAAGCCCTCTAGGGACACTCTCACTGTCTTGCAGGACTGGGTTCCTTTTGCATCTGGGAAAGGAAAAATTGAAAAGATAACAGTGGGAGATGATTGCTGCTGCTGACAGCGGTGAAGAATGAGTGCAGCTGTGTTGGGTTTTGCCCCCTGCATGGTAACAGCCTTTCTGGGAACAAAGAGATGCCGTGTGCCGTGGGATTAAATGGAAAAGCAGGGGTGGTGGTGTGAAACTTCAGGGGCACAGCTGAAGATGATGGGCTCAGAGGGAGAAGGAAACTACTGCAAATCCATTTGCTTCTTAAGTCAACCTGGAAAGCCTTCGGTGGACATAAGCATCACACATGCTGCAGCGGCCCAGCTTTGTGCCTAGAAAATGGCCTCCTGCTGTATGCTCAGCACCAGCAGTCTCTTCAGGAAAACGCTCCGCATGGCACACTCACACCGGGGCTGAAAAATGTGATATGAACTGTTTGTGCTGTGAGATTCCCCCTAGCCCATTGTGGGGGATGCAGCTTTCCAAGATCTCTATTTTATTCACTCCCCTATTACTATTATAGTGGTATTTTTTGCTACATACTGTGCTGAGAGAGAAAGGTCCCTTGGTGTGCCTGAATGTCGCGCAGTGTAACGCAACACAGTGCTCCGTCCCGCCTCTCCCAGACCCCCCATCAATCTCTCAGCAGGGAGAAAAAAGCTCACGTAAAGGGGATGTTTACACTGATGTTATTCAAATGAGCAACAGTACAAATAAAATTATATTTAGGCATTGCCGTTGCTTCTCAATAAATTTCTCTAGGCAAAATTACCCACAATGGTACTTACACCTCCTCGGGGGGTCCATAGTTGTTGGCAGTATTTTCTTTCCCGCCTGCTTACAGTTTGAGGGAAAAGAATATTCTTTACTGTACTAGCATAGCCCACAGACTTGCTGAGGCCCAGATGTGAAACACTTGCCTTAAGAAAAGCCAGGAGGAGGAAGATACCTGAAAAACAGCAAAAAACATGCAAAGGAAGACACTTGTAGTTACACAAAGTTCATCCCTCTGATTTAAATGTTTCCATAACTTGCTAAAAAATACAGCATTTGTAAGTAAGAATAAAAACTCACTGTATTGAACAGTTGTTGGATAACATGTTTGTGCAGAATAGAAATATTCTAAGGCCAAAAATCAATATTCAGAGGGGAGTGTTGAGCACTCACTCAAGCTATGGGTGAGCATATGGAGGCTACTATGAAGAGCTTAGCACTTTGAAATTCACCCCAGGGTCGTGGTCTCGGTTGGGACAGAGTTAAGTTTTTTAGTAGCAGCTGGTATAGTGCTGTGTCTTGGATTTGGGATGAAAACAGTGTTGATGGTGCGCTGATGGTTTTGGTTGTCGCTCAGCAGTCAAGGCCTTTTCTGCCACTCACACGCCCCACCAGCGAGCAGGCTGGGGGGGCACAAGACATTGGGAGGACACACAGCTGGGACAGCTGACCCCAACTGATCAAAGGGATATTCCATACCATGGGACGTTGTGCTCAGCATATAAATCCAGGGGAAGAAGAAGGAAGCGGGGGGGATGTTCGGAGTTTTGGTGTTTGTCTTCTCAAGTAACTGTTACGCGTGATGCAGGCCTGCTTTCCTGGAGATCTGCCTGCTGATGGGAAGTAGTGAACAAATTCTTTGTTTTGCTTTACTTCTGTGTGTGGCTTTTGCTTTACTTATTAAAGTGTCTTTATCTCAACCCACAAGTTTTCTCACTTTTACGATTCTCTTCCCCAGTACCAACCAGGGAGAGTGAGCGAGAGGCTGTGTGGTCCTGTCTGACGACTGGGGCTAAACCGTGGGACATGGTCAGAAGGAATGGAAACTAATTTCCAAGTAATGCCTTTTCTGAGCCTATTAGTTAGAATCTGTCAAGTTAATATGACCTTTCTTTCCAATTTCAAGAGGGCAAATGCTTCTATTTCCTATTTACAAGGTGTCTGTCGCTAGGGCAAAAAGCAGTCTTAGCTATTAGACCAGAAAAAACACTAGCAACAGAAATAGAAACAGTTCCTCCAAGGCAGGGCAATTACATATTGTAGGAAATTTGTGCAGCCATGGATCGTGCATTGGAGAACGGTGTCAAGTGTAGTCAAACTTCCATGAGCTTACGTGAGTATGGGGTTTGGTCTGCTCTATGTGAGGGTCAAAGAAATAAAGAAGAGGTGTCTCTAAATGTGATCAGGAGAGAGGTTGCCTATTTTGCTTTTGTATCCAGTTTGGTGGGGGGGACACAGGAAAAGTCTTCAGCCTCACCACCTGAGCAAACGACAGCATAGGCATCAAGTGCAGGTGACTGACTTGACTGATTATGGGATAGAAAGGCAGGAGAATAATACTGACAAAAGACTTTTTAAGGAAATGAAATGATTCCAGAAGAGCTTTGCTTTTCCTGATTAAAAAACCGAGGGCTGTGGAGCAGGGCTTACCTCGGTCACACTCATTGCTCCAGCTTCATCAGAGGTTGAACTCTTCAAAGAAAAAACCCCACCACTAAACCCAGACTGTGGATGTGATGACAATTGTAATCGATCAGACACTGATAGATTCAGCATATGCTGCAGCCAGGGGATTTTACCTAACTCCAATTGGGAGCTGACAGGTGGTGAGTAGGTCTGGCTTTGCCTGACGGAGAAAAGCACCTTTCTGTCCTGCTGCAGCATAATTAATTTACCCCCCAAATAAGACCTTCTGCTCAGAAGATCAGATGGAAAGTGTTGGCTGGGAGCAAATCCTTAGACCTGCAGGTCAGCTGTGCTATTGCCTGGGCAAGTCAGAAATGCCAGAAACAGCAGAATTATAGATGTGACTCAGCTGGCGATGTTTTGGGAGGAAGCCCACTGAGGGAGGGCTGGCCGGCTGTCAGCCCCCATGACCTGCAGTACCACTGGGAATGGGAAAGTTGAAAGATCCCTCTCTGATTGGCCCAGCTCCAGCAGGAAGATGTCCATGCTAGGTACAGCTAAGCTCACAGGCAGTGGGTAAGGTCACTGTCATGTCCTGGTCTTAATGTGAGTGACCATGGCATTTGTTGTTGTGAGGCACGTGTAATGCAGAGCACAGAAACCTGTGAGATTGTCCAAGACTTCACTAGAGTGTGTTCCTTCTGTGCAGACTCAAGCTGGTACTTTCAGATCTAACGAGAGATTTTTTACACATTGGGTCACTTGGTTTCTCTATAAATAGAGGAATATAAACATATTAAACTCTCTTTGCATGTCCTATTCAGGAGAATAACATAACCAGACACTTTTTAGAGATAGGGTTGCTATTTCTCTTTGCTTGCTGAGAAGCTGCTTACATAGGGTTCTCATTGCCTCAAGCCTGACTTAACTGAGACAGTGGGCAGCCCACCATGTAGCTGTTACTTGAGCCTTTTCATAAGACTTTCTCATTTACTTTTGCACAGAGAAACTTCAAGTCTTAGCGACCTACTTTCAGGTCTGTTTATCTGCAACAGATGAGAAGTGGCCCATACCCCTTGTGTTTCTGCGCTTCACTGGCTGAGATGAAGTCCTGCACGTGCGCTGAAGTGCAACGGGCCGTGCTCCTCGAGAGACTCCCCCTGCAGCTGGCTGACAGCGTCCCTGTCCTCCCTGTGTCCTCCCAGCAGGAGGGGAGGTGACACTGTGGCCACCACAGCACAGTCCCCTGGCAAAGCACAACCTGCACAGGATCATGCCAGTATCAGCCGGCTGTATTAGTTTCTTTCCTGAGCACCAAGAAAAAATATCTTCCTTTTTTTTGCAAGCTGACTGTATGTGCTGTAGATTACATCCGTCATATTCTTGTCTGTATTACCTGCATTAATCTAGTACAGCGTGGGATGAAAATGTGCCCCTGAGACTAAGCATGTACGTAATTTTAACTACCAGCTGCCAACGTGGATGCAAAGTTATCTCTTCAAACTACGCATAAAACCCTGTGGATAGTGACATTAAGTAGCTATCTTGTATGCAATGCAGGCATTACATTTGTGTTAGTGTGTTGACACATCATTATATTTCTCAACAAGGCAAATTAGAGCAATGATATGAAATTTTGTCTTGAGAGCCTGAGGATTTTTTATGGTTCTGGGAACCAGCATTAAGACAGTCTGTAAAATGGGGTGTAAATATTGTAATGATGAGTTATTCCTTCCTGCTTACTAAGAAGAAACAGACATCACTGGTAGAAGCCAGCATATCCCATATGGATAACTTGCATTGTATTTTAACAACCGCTGCGTGTACTGGTTGCTTTTAGTTCATAGGGACCAAAGATAATGTTATGAATACTCAAAGAAAAACTTATGTTTCATACACAGCAGCCATGGCTAACCATCTCCTCCGCTGGCTCTTTTGTCCTGCTCTTGCTGTGAAGACACCCATGTGGGATCTTCCTTTTCTACCTTTTTTTTAAAACTTTTTTCTGCCATCAGTTTTGATGTCACTGTGAACATGTGCAATAAACCTTGAAACGCTTGTCTCAGGGCCCATCTGCGTAGCACCCTGTGCCTGTACCTACAAGGATGGATTCCCTGTGTCCTTCAGATTGCTGGGCAGATGGTGCGTGTTGCCAGAGTCATTGTGGTATAACCTTGGTCCTGCACAACCCTTCCTCCTCCTCAACCCCAAGATCCAGGGGCATCATTTTGTCTGTGGCACCACAACCTTTATTAAGAAGGAGGACTGGGATGGTGGAGGACTGCAGCCACCAGGCCATGTCACCTTTTTTGAGCACTACCTCTCCCTGCTAGTGCTGTCACCAGCCTGTCTACTTGCATTAGCCAACAAGTATCCCGACAGACTTACTGTAACACACCTCACAGAAAGGACATTTCCACATGAAAGGTGAACAAGCATACGTAGAACTTAATATTCCACAGGAGCCCTCATTCCCTGCGTAGATATCTGCTTGGTTTCCCCTCTTCTTGTTTGCAAAGAGGCATATTTAAACATGAAAATAATCAGGGCCAGGCCTCCTGAGATCTCCTCCTGCAAATCCACTGTGCCATGGACATTCATAGTTTCAGTGGCTATGTTTAAGCTTCCAGGTTGCTGGACGTTGGCATCTGCTCGGACTGCATCCCACCTCCCGGTCAGGGGAAGGGATGGGTGAGCACCACAATGCCCTGGGTTTTGTATGGAGAAAGCCTGACTACAACAGCAGGGCACAATGCTGCATGCTCTTTGCCCACACAGGAAGCAAATGGGGATTATCTCCTTACATATATTTAGTAACATATACATTTAGCATCAGTTGCTGTTCATTAAATATTGCTGATACCTGGTCTGACCTTCTGCATGCTGCAGGACCCATCACTCCGCTTTGCACCCAGCAGTTTGTGTTTGATCACAGAAGGAATTGTGTTTTTCCACAATTCATGTTACAAAAAAGTCATGCAGTCTTCATGTGAAACCACAAAGGGGAAGAGAACATACCATTTTCCTTGCTCATTTGTTCTGCTGGTTACCTATCTTTGTTCCTATACTTGTATGCCTTATTTCTTATTTAAATGCATCTGACTTCAGTTTCTAGTGGCTGCAACTCATTTTTTTCTCTGTAAAATGAAGAAGGCATGTGGTACTGAACATCTCTGCAGCCAGGTCACCCTCCAGCCTCCTCTTTGATACAGGAACCACAATGAGTGCTGTAAACCTTATGAGGTATTTTCCCTAGCCCTCAAATTAATTTGTCTTTTTTAAAAATCTCTGATTTTTTGTCAGATCCTTGAGTTGAGCAAATTATTCCGGTAGCAATTTCTGTAAGCAGGAATGTGCTGAGCTGCAACTGCTGCCTGCGTCCCTGCGCTGCTGCTGCCATCCCCAGTGAGACCTCGCTGCACTCCAGCTTGTTCGCTTTGACCCCTCACGCCTTCTGCTTCAGGAACTGCAAAGACTGCATCTCTTGCTCCTAGATACAGACCTTTATGCTTGAGTGTTCCCAACAATAAATTTTGTATTTCACTTGCTGATAGTTTAAGGCAAAACCAGATAAATATCTCAAGAAAAAGGCCTCAAAATCCAGGTTTCTATCCATGCCCTCTGCCTTCATTACTGGGCTACAAAGGCTCCTTTTTGTTCATTTTCTTTCTGATTCTTCAGATCTGCTCTTGCAATTGTGAGGAGAGAGTCCCCAGGAGGAGTGAGAAGTGACTGTTTGGCAGCCCCGATGCCGTCCCAGGGGTTTGGGTACCCCCTTGGCAAGAGAGGGGTCAGTCCAAACTCATCCAGGCTGAGGAGGGCTCACGTCTATGTCTGACCACCAGCCTTTTCAATCATCTTCAGCTTAAAACGAGGAGTGAGGCAGTGTTACGTACCCAGCAGAAAGGTGACAACCTGGGAGTAGAAGCCTGTTTTGGAGGGTGCATCTCAAGCCCCTCGGTAGAGAGGCAACAGACTTAAATCTGTTTCAGACCAGACCTTAGCATTTGCAAAGAAAACATGGACTACCTACGCCCCTGTTCCCGGTGCTTTCCTTTCCTCATCTGCTGCAGAGGAGTCCAGGTTTGTAACCCTGAGCCGTGTGGCCAAAGATGCTATTTAAGCCCTTTCATGCAGCTGGAGTTGAGACTCCCAGTTTAACACAGGATTCCTGCTGTAAAACAGATCTGGCAATGTTTCCCCACCCCAAAGGAATGTTGTATTAAAGGACCTGAGATGTACAGATATGATGGGGTGAGGGTCAGGTACATTTTTTAAACAGCATTTATTTAATATATAGACAACTTTTCAGCAACAATATTAAATTTTACTTAAATCCCCACAAAATAGTAAGTATCGTCTCATTTAATACAATTATTAGGGATCATAAATCCTTAATTAATGGTAAAATAATTGCAAACCCAACACTAAATTCTCCTCTTGTGTGCATCTGTGTAGCTCTGGGGAGTAAAATGTTAGTTTAATGCTGTGAATGAACAAAACTTGACCCATAATTGTTTTAGCTTGGGTTTGAAACGTCTTCTTTGATTTTTGTTACTTTTTTCTTTGAGAGACAGGCAACTGCTCCAGAGGTGAAAATGGAAGGACACACGAGTGAACAAATAGTGGCCAATGGCACACAGAATTCAAGCGTTCATGCATTAAGGTATAATAACCATTATGCACACTGGATGTCTTATAAACACCTTTGCGTAGAACTGCTAAGGCAGGTCACAGCAAACCCAGCCAGCTGATCCATTTGTGCTGCGTGCTTTTTGCTTAAAAAAGCTGGAATTGTATAATTTGATTGCATAATGCAACAGAGCTCTGAAGTTTAGGATGCTGGACTGTGTTTTAGGAAAAATGAAGCAAAGAGAATGCAGACCAGATTTCTGGATCATAGGACATAAATGCAGCAGATTTCAGCTGTGGATGCAAATTTTTTCTTCTAATGACCAGCTATTAAAAGAGATTCAACAGGAATATATTTCCTTTGAGTGCCAGCCAACATTTGATTTCCTTGCCCTTCTAGTTCTATGGAAATTAATTTTTTTCTAGACAGTTAATATCAACTCGTGAAACACTGGTTCCTTCTCTCTCTTTTAAAAGCATTTTCTAGTGTCATTCACATTTCTGACTCAGCCAAGGTCTTCTCAATGAAAAGGTAAAAGGGATCTGTATTGAATTAGTTAGTTAGAAGCAGCCTGTAATATGTACCCTAGAACTATGATATACACTGGCACTGGTTATCAAAACCAGGTGAATGTGTGTCTGCTGTAAACAAGATTGCTTGTAAAGATTTGGCTGGCCTGAATTAAGATGTTTTATTTCAGGCATTGCAAGTTTTGTAGAAGAAAATTTTCAGATTCTTTCCACCATAGTCAAATGAAGGGTGTTGCTGATATAGCTGTATTATTCTCTTCTTTGGAAGCAAAAAAAAAATAAAAATTATATATTCTTGGACATTTCCTTTACCTTCCAAACCATACAACTGGACATCTAATGACCTGTAGAATATGGCTCATGACAAGAAAACAGTCACCGACACCTAAAATTTATAAGGATGCTTCTAGTAGAAGAACAGAACAGGAAGTTCCAGGTTTTATTTTGCATGTCTTGTAATTCTAGAATATCGATCTTACCATTTATGGGCTGTCTGGCTCTTCTCACCTGGTAATTTCCTAAGTACACACAAAGGCAGAGCTAAATAAAAGTCAAAGTAATTCCAAACTAAGAGATATTTGCCTTCCGCATTTCTTTTCTTTCTCCAAAATGAAAGCATCTAGTGAAAAATTATCATTAACACCAAAGACAATAATTTTGTTTATCACTTGTCCTCCAGAAGAGAAACTTCTGGTTCCTACTGAAAGCCAGAAGAGTACATAAGGGTCACTGGATGAATATTGCTATTTCTGCCACATTAGTGGGATCAGATGGACCTTTGATCTGACCTAGAGTGGAAGTTCTCATATTTTTATTTAATCTAAAGATGCATTGAACAGAACAAAAATTGGGGGGCGGGGCGGTATTGTAGTTCTGCAGACTAAGAAATGTATGTCCCAGTTGTTGTGTCTTTATACCCTTCCATCAAATAAGAGTAAGAAATTGCTACAGCATACTTTAAAAGAACATATCTGCATATATCCCTTCTATGTCATAAGAAAACAGGAAAATCCATGCTTGAATAAGAACATTTGCTTTTTGTATCCATTAGCCACTGTTCACCATTCTCCTCCCATTGTGTCACGTAGGTCTCCTGACCTACATGGTCAACCACACAGTCCAAAAATCCATTGGCACACATCACAGATGATCAGCCAGCTAAAAATGACTCAGAAGTAATGGATTATATGGATTGTTTTACCAAATCACTAACTGAGATAAGGGGCAAATTCATTAGGAACAATTACTTATTGGTGTTGAAAAATTAGATGGGGATTTTTGTTCTTTAAAAAGCACCTGGGGGAAGCTTCCTGAGCTGCTGCATTTGGGTCGCAGCAGACTGGATCCATATTTTCTTTATTTTCTCCTCATCTGATTGGACTGTGGCTCATTTTCTCCTTTTGGCTTCTCTGCCCAGAATAGGCTCTTTGCGTCTCTCCTCATGAGATGCGGGTTTGCAGCCCAGCAGCCACCTGTACTGAAGCTGTCTCTTCAGACTGCCAGCAGTTGAAATACAATTTTTTTACAAGAGATTCCACCATGAACAGTCTGAATTTACATTTTTCTCTCCAGGGACAGCCATGTAAGAGCAAACTATGCCCAGGCTTTGTAAGATCTTTCAGAAAAAAAAAAAAAAAAAAAAAAAAAAAAGGCTTTCAACTCAGAGTTGTACACATCAAGACTCACCTATAAAACACCTGTAGACAATTCAATGCTTCATTTCGCTCCTCATTCATAAGTCCTCCAGGGAATATGGTGCATTTCTGCATATGACTTCTCCTTCAAGTCACACACACGTGTCTCCTACAACCCATCTCCTCCCTCCTAAGCTGTTTCCACAGTGAAAATGACCTAATTTCTGCAAAAGTAGATCCCTCAGCTCTTCTCTCCCGCTCCAGCTTCCTTGATGACTTGAAGCCCCTACAAGTTACCATTTGTTGAGGATTCCTTTAATTTGCCTTGTCAAGTGACCAGGTCCCTACCAGAACAGTCAGTTAGTTAGTGAATAATTAGTGACAAGCCCACCTGTGGAATTATAGCCTGAACCATGGCCTTTTTTGCCTAAGGAAATACCTCTTAAATGGGCAGCCCCCAACATTCACTGGCCCTTTTCTGCTGGTCCTAGCCAGGTGCAATCACTTCTCCCGCCATCTTCTGGGGATTTTCCTGTGTGAAGCACCCCATGGAGAACACATGGCTTCCCCTGAAAATGCTACAGCTGTAAAATGCCAAGAATTCAGAAAATTCTTTAGTTTTGGTACCTTTAGTGCATTGTGTTTGGAGCCACCATGTGTTTTAAGCAGCTGATTAAGACCCAGTACTTTGAAACTGGTTGACATACCAATTTGTTTAAAGCTTGTCCTTTCTGAGGAGGAGCAGCAGCAGAGATTTTCAATCTCTGTGACAGTTTTCAGTTAAATTGGTGTGAATATGTTTTTGACTTTTCCTAAATCTACCTTCACTCCTCCTTTAGTAAACACATGCCAGGAGCAGCTCAGGCTGGGTTTGTTATAACATTTGATTTTCTTCATCTACCTGTAGCAGGACCAACTCTTCTAATGTCTTTGATTTGCACGTGACTCCCAACACTCGCTTTGCGAAAGGAAAGATCTGACCAAATGACACCCTTGCACCTTCCCACTGGCAAGCTTCGTCACCAAATACCTGCTTCATTGGTATGTGCCAGGTTAACTTCTTGCAGAAGTATCACTTTGCTTCTAAATCTTGAGCAAATACAGGTTTCTTTTACTAAACAGGCATGCTTCTCCCATGCTTCAGCCTTGCTTGGGCAAGCTGCTAAATGAATAAATGATTTAAAAAACCCACATGGAAAAATAAGCAGCATAGGAATGGGTGACGTTCCCCAGCAATCTTAGCTTTTTCATACCACACAGACTTTCTTGTCTTTTTTTCCCAAACTGACAAAACTATTTCAGACAGATGCCCCAGTAACCTTTGATATTCCCTACAGATCTTTCCTTGTCATAGAGAATCTAAAAGCGGTTCCCTCAAAGAAATCAGAAACCTTTTTTTTCTGCAAAAGCTCACTTCTTGATCTTCTCCAAGGGAACAGAATATAACTGTAAGTCTCCATTCCAGTTATAGCAGCTACTGTGACTAGATGGTACCAGATAAAGGAAACTTATTCTCTGTACCACCTAATTTTATTTCTACATCAGTATATTTATAAATCCTCCTTTGTTAGTATCTGCAGAATGTAAAAAGTGAATAAAAGGGATATAAGCTATATGTCATTCTTGTCAGATTCAACTCTGGGAAAAATGTGTGAGAGATCATGGCTCACCCAATAAAAGATGAACAAGAAGTTTGGATTCCATTGGATGTCTGCCAGCGGATATCGGCTGATTCACTTTGGACAACTCACTCATATAAACAACGTCCTTCTTGCAGCAAGCGCTTTGAGACTGTTGATCACCACGAAGTGGTCAGGACCTCAGCTATGCACCTCTTCTGAAGGACGGTCTCCGGTGCGACACTGTAACTTCAAACGCTGTGTGGAAGCATTGGTTCATAGTGCCACCTACAGAATCAACACTTCCACTTGATGGTGAATCAAGGGGACCACACGTGAATTGCCCCTCTTTCCTTTTCTCTTTTAGGGCCTGTAACTTTATTTTACATTATCATGAAATTGTGAAAAAAAAGAGCCTCAAACTTTAAGTGTTAAATTGACAAAGGTTTTCAAGAGAGCAACAATACAACGCACCTGGGTGTTTTTAAGCATCTCCCTTTAATCTAGGCTGTGATGAGAACATTCCAACCTCAGAAAGTAGAATAAAATTGAACACAAATTGAAGGTGGAAGAAAGATCTGGGACATTAATAAAAGGATAACCTATAAGAGTGATATGTGGGCATTGAATGACATAGCAAAACATATGTAACTTATTAGGCCTAAAAATATGGAATTTACTTTCCATACTGCAGGGAATGTTTTATTTTAAAAATATAAATTTGATGAATATACTACATAATTTCAAAAATGAAAGTGCGCCTTCTATGAATAGAATCCTATCTGTACCAGTTGCTGTACAAGTATGTGTAAAGAGGTGATACGTACCCTTGGAGAGCTGCAGTCTAGAGTCACAATATAAAGGATAGCCATGACAAAAACTTCATGAACCAGATAGTCCTTGAAGGAACATGAACTAGCATTGGCACATATAACAGTGAAAGTTGTAGTGGAGAAAGCTATCCAAGCAACGTATTAGTGTGAAGATATCCTTTTGCATGACTTACTTTCCTTAAGGCTAATATATATATGTGTGTGTATATATATATATATATATAAAATTAAGAGAAGTAGACTGGACAGTAAGGGGAAGTTTGGACTTCAGACATGTCTTTGGATTCCTCTTTTGTTAATTTATGCTTGTGATATTGTTTAACCGCAGTCAGGAACTAGGACCACACAGCTGCTCGCTCACTCCCCCTCGGAAGAGAAAAAGTGATAAAAAACTCGCGAGTCGAGATAAAGGCAGTTTAATAAATAAAGCAAAAGCTGCTCATGCAAGTGAAGCAAAACAAGGAATTCATTCACTAATTCCCATTGGCAGGCAGGTGTTCAGCCATCTCCAGGAAAGCAGGGCTCCACCACACGTAACTGTTACTTGGGAAGACAAAATGCCATAACTCCAAACATAAACAGTTTGAGAGTCCCTGTTCCACCAATTCTTAGAGTCGGAGAACATTTTAAAGTGACTGTGAAGCTCTAGCAGTGACTTAATCAGTGTATAACTCCTTCCCCCATAGAGAGTAGTACTTGAGTGGAAAATTATTTAAAACAGACAGAATAGAATAGATGTTATCAGTCTGACTGTCATTCTGTTCAGTTTGGGGAATCTTACTGGTCCCTGAGGAAAGACAAATCACATTTCTTGACTCACACTGTGTTGGTAAGGGGTGGTATGTTCAAATTACTGGGAACACGTGTTGCATTGGGTAGATATCAGGGAGAAGGAAGAGCTTGCTTAATTAGCATACCACTTGCTGAAGTAGGTATTGGTACAAGCTGGGCTGAAAATTTCTGAAATAGGAAACAAAGATCAAAGGGCTGAGATAGATAACTTTCTCACCCTCTCTGTGGGTAGCTACAAGCTACCTTTCTCCCTGGTTATCAGTTCAATTCTTGCACCTCTTATGTGTGACCTTTGTAATAATGAAGGCCAAGATCAGTTCCTTTGGGTTGAACTACTTGGCTTAATATATGACAAAGTATAAAATCAAAACACAGAAGGAAAGGCTGAACTAAGAATGCCCTTTTATTGCTATAAAAGAGAGTGAAGTTGTATATCTCTTCTTATGTTTGCCCTTTAGTTTTTGATGCTCTTTAGATTTATGGTGGAGTGCTAAGTGAAAATGATAAATGGATATAGACACTGGAAAATGGAAATGCCGCTTGTCAGCCTGCATAATATGAGCAGCCACTCAGTCAGCAGAATTAATTCCAGGTTTACATGTACTTTCTGATGCTTCTTCTACCCCTACACCTTTTCTTTCAAGCTTCTTTCTGAGATACTATCTTACCACGAGATACTTGCTATGTATTTATGTCTATCTCTGTTGAAGGAAAAAATCTCACTGCCTGGTAGTAAGGTCTGAGTTTGCTTTTGACTCAACATGGAAACACGCTGTTTGACCGTTCACCAAGGAGAGTGACACCTTTCTTTTATTCCAGATTTCTTAACAGAACTGCAAAAAGTGTTTAAAATATCCTTTTCATATTAAAAGGGCATTCTAAAGTACATAAAGGGTCTCAGTTTTGTCCTCGTTAACAGTGGGGCATTACACTGTAGGAAATGTCACCCAAATACTTCATATGTTTGAAACCTATCAGCCATCTTGTTCTCATCACTAAATGTAAATAAACATAAACATACTTAAGCAGTGTGTTTTCTTCCTGATAATGTATGGGAAAGATCAGAGAGAAGTTGCTAAACCATTCTGTTTTAATTTTGGATTGTAACTTTCCCTCTGCTTCTTGAGTATATAATCTAACAATTGTAGACAGAGAGATACCTAACTGGGATATTTTTCTTGCATAGCCATGTATTGGGTGGAATTCATCTGATCAGAGTGTCACTTCTACTGGACCGGAATCTACATTTAATTCTGAGGACCTGGTAACATCTGCTGGTCTTGATACTGAAATGAAAATCTGGTTGCTTTTGTTGAGATGGAGCCTGTTATATAAAGCGTGCTGGGGGAGATATGAGCTGTATTGGGTTGTGGGCAGCCAGTAAGGTGGAACAGCTTGGCAAAGTGATGTGGAAAAGTACCTGGAAAAGCTGGAGAAGCCGAATTTATTCCTGTCAAAAAGCAGACCCAGCTGCCGTGGGCCAGAGGAGAGTGACTCAAGCCAAGTGCCTGGGTAAACTTAAATCTGAACACGGGTACAGCAATGGTACAGGCATAGAAGTGGTACAGGAGATCCTTCATTTGATTTCCCTAAAGGGCTCAGTTTATCAAGATATTTCAGACCATGTCATGATAAATCACGTCTATCAACATCATTAGAATTGCATCCTATATAAAATTTAGCAGCAGACAGTATTTCTTTCTGGATCAAGGAATGGTTTCACTTATGCAATTGCTTTCTGCACAGACCTTTTGCTCCTGGGGGAGGCAGAAGGGATCTCCCTGAGAGGGATCTAATTTACCTTTTCACCTTCACAGGAGACTGCTCAAACTACCAGACTATAAGCTCCGTTGCGAAAATTACTTTCTGTCGCTCCCTTTCTATTCCCTCTATAGAGAAAAGAACCTCCTTTCTCTATAGGAAAGCACTGCAACTTAATTGGATTAAAACCTTGGAGCATGAAAGTAAGGATGGCTTTGTTGTTAAACAGTCAGATCATCAACATAGAGAGGAGTCTTGAGTTATGTTTTTTTTGCACTAAGACGTGTTTGTGCAATTTAACCAGTAACTGTGTAAATGTATAATAACATAACATAAACTAAAAACTGCCTGGTGCAAGGATCAACACTCACATCCCTCCAGTCCTAGGTTAACTCCCATGAAGGTTTGGAGTCATAGAAGTAAAATTTGGAAATAAAATTCAAACACACAACGTGTAAGAACAGCGTGCCCTGATTTGACAAGGATGACCATGGCTTTGAGTGAGGAAGCCTGAGCTCAAGTCTCCATTCTGTTTGATCTGGAACAGAGTTGCAGTGAAGGTCAATCACATCCTTAGGACATGTTTTAAGTGTCAGAACTGGGGGTGAATTTTTCTGTCCTAGTGAAGCTGTTCCAATTTATGTCAGTTCTTAAATGCCTATGGGGCCAGAGAACAGACAAGAATATCCAGATCTCTAAACCCGGTAGATAGGGCACTCAGACTGGGGGAAAGGGAATAGTAACTTGTATTCACCCGGTATTCCAAGGGATCTGTCCATATACAAGACAGAACATCCCATAATATCTGTGGTTGAACATCCCATAACATCTGTCTTCAGAAAGCCGATTCTCAGTGCAGCTGTTTCTCACAATTCATGAAGGAAAAAGTCTGATGCTAATCTTAGCCAACAAAAAAGAGTTGGATCAGTTATGTGGAATTCAGATAATTATACCCCAAACTTCCTGTGTATTCTAGATTCCAAAAGTCCTGCAATGTGAGGGTGTTTGAGAAAGTAAAGGGATTGTAAAAGGATTTTTTTCTTTTTTGGAAAAAAAAAAGGTATTAAATCTCAACTAGTTAGTTACACACTCCTGAAAACCTGAAATATTTCATTTTAAAAATGCCATTTCCAAAATACTGACATTTCCAAAATATTTTCCTTCTTTTTTTGGGGGTGGGGCGGGGAAAAGAACATGCAGAGGGGAGAGAAATGTGAAGAAAATTCCACCCCACCCCAGTTTGCATGTAATTCCATGTTGATGAAACCACAAAACTGCAATTTTGGTAAGTAACTAACTTATAGCCCTCCTCCTTCCTTCCCCTCCCCCCAGACCTAAAGAATTGCACAAACTTATACACAATGCTAGAAGATTATAAGCAGGAATGCCAAACTAGACCTAAAAATAATGACATGTCTTGCAATTACTGCTTAATGGGTTCCTCTTATTTGCCTCCAGGTTTTCTTTTGTGAGTTTCTTTAAAAAGAATTTGTCTTTGCTGGAACTGAGTTGACCAATGGCTCTTCAGATCCCATAAGAACAGCCCCAGCGCTGAAGCTAATGGAGAATTTTCATTATCTCTTTCTCAAAATACCATGGTGATGAGCACTGGGGAAATGACTATTAATCATTTGTCAGCAGCAGCAATAGAATATTTTTTTTTCCAGGCATTTAACCATATGAGGACAGGAACACCAAAGTACAGACTTCACCTGGACAGACTGCTCTATCTTTTATATTGTTTCTCCCACAAATGTCTTGGGTGGTCACTGCTCTGACAGATGGGAATTTGCGCTGGGGACTCACTGGTAGCAGTTGTGCCTGTGTGCAAGCTGGGTTAGGAATAAGCAGAGCGGATACTGGTGTGAGGATGGTGCCTGGGGAATGAGGGTGGCAATGACCTCTGCTTTCCAGGGTGTCCTGGTTTCAGCTGAGATAGATTTAATTTTCTTTCTAGTGGCTGCTGTGTTTTCAGATTTGGTATGAGAAGAATGCCAATAATGCATATTGTTTTAGTTGTTGCTAGGTGATGTTTATGCTAGTCAAGGACTTTTTTCAGTTCCCTATAGAAGCTGAGAAGGAGCATAGACAGAACAAGGGAATGGCCAATGGAATATTCCATACCATAGATGTCATGTTTGGTATGTAAATGGGGGCTGACCAGGGGGCAGGAATCTGTGATCACTGCTCAGGATGAGCTGGGCGATCTCACCGGGCAGTGAGAGTGACTTTTGTTGTATTACTTTATCTTGTATATTCATTTACCATTAATATTATAATTGTTATTCCCCTTTTTCTGTAACTGTTCTATTAAACTATCTTTATGGCAACCTACAAGATTTTTTTCCCTTTCCTTTCCTCTCCTTCTCTCCCTCTTCTCCCTGCCCTTCTGGGAAGGAAGGAAGAGAACTGTGGAGTTATAAGCATCTGTGTGGGATATTTCTGAGTGGGATGCAACAGCTCTCACGGTTCCTGAGAAGCAGCACTTTGACCCAATCAGAAAAAATACTGATCTAAGGACAGCTAAGAGGTCATCTGTTCCAGCATCCTGCCCCAATGCATGTCTATCTGTGCCTAAACCCTGCCTGGCTGCTGGACTTACAACCTGCCTTTAAAAATCTCTGACGGAGATCCTAGAGTCTCCCTAGACAGCCTATTCCAGTGCGTAACTAGGGTTAGGCATTTCTTACCTTGCTTCAGCAACGGGGTCTACTCACTCTCCCATCTGCCCCAGGTACGGTGGAGCAGCCCTCAGTGCTGGCACCCAGCACCAGGTCTCCAGATGTAGCTCCTGACCAGCCGTGGCTTGGTGATAATGGAATGTAAGGCTTTTAAAATGACAGTTAAAAGAGTCCTAATCTTCCTCTCTGAACAAATGAGTAGTCCAAGTCAGTTGCTTAGCTGTCGTGAAGTCGTCTGTCACCTCATTCCACCGTGGAAATTTATACTTATGAGAACATACTTGCACCCTAACGTAGGCATGAGCTCACTGTGATTTCCAGCCTGTGAGCAGCCACTGACGTTGGGTCAAGGTGCACTAGCACTATTATTAAGTGTAGTGTTCCATCTTTTCTGCCTTTGCATGGGAATGATCTGCAGGTTTAATGACAGACACTCTCTCCCCCATGGTCTGAGCTTCCCTTGTTGCAGACCTGACTAATGCACAGCTTGTCGGTGACTGCAAGGCGTTCCCTTTTTCCTTTTCTCAGCTGCTTGTTGTCTTTAAACTTGATCCTTACAGCAAACCATTCACTTATCCTAACTTACCAGTACATTCATTTATATGCAGACGTCATAAATCACTTTTTACAGTGTTTTATTAGTCAAAATATGATTAATTAGGTTTGAGTTCTTTTATTTCCGAGTAGTTTAAATACTTATGAACAAAAATTTAAATAATTATAGCCTTCTCAGAATATTTTTAAGGAAGATCTATCAAGTATAAAGTTGAATTTTCAATGCCTCATTAAGCAGGCTGCAAAGAAGAAAAAGAAAGATATTAAAATATTTTGTACTGGAGGTTTAGAATTGAAAAGAGGGACCTAGAAGTCTGATTACTAATTAAGTTCACATTTAACACAAATAAAACAGGCAGGGTTGTAAGAAAGTTTGACAAAGAAAGCCTACAGAGATCTGTACTTTTTGTGCTATAATTATATTGGTATTTTTATGTTATTATAGTTATTATCTTGCCAATACCCATGACAAAAAACCACTATTAAATCCTCCAAAGTTGATAGTGGTTGCATATGTATGTCTGTGTGTGTGTAAAAATGTGAAGAGTTGTAAAAATATTGAACCAGGTTCTGATTTCACATAGTCCCAAATCCTTCAACCACTTAACTGTAGCTACTACAGCACGAATTTCACCTTGTGTCTGTGAGCAATTCAACAGAGGTCAACTTGAGAAGAACTTCACTCAAGTCACGCATGGCTACTTACCCTTCATCTCGTAGGACTTCCACTGAAGTCATCTGCCAAGAGCAGGCAGGAGAACTATTGGTTGAAAACCAAAACCTGATGTAGATATTGAATACTGTAATACTGTAGGGATGTTGGCTTGGCTTACAGCCCTCCACCCACCGACTGTGAGCAATGTGTCTCCCAAGAGATTCTTCAGCGTTACTCTTGGTTGCAGGAAATGAATGAGAGAGAAAGAGGCTGGCAGACCAAAGTCTGATATTGCTCAGCGTTCCTTGCTTTCAAAGCGTGTGCAACCACGGGCAGGTGAAGCCCAGGGACTGCAGAAACAACCTAATCAACCTAGCTGGTTCCGATAGGGATTCAGTTGAGGTGAGAACTGAGCCAGGTGCATCTTGCATGTTGCTATTCAACAGTCTCCATCATTCTTGTTAATGTTGATTTTTGTTAGTGCAGAAATGTTTAATTTACTGAAGAGGATAAAATTGATTCTAAGGCAAGGTATGTCCCCGTTTTTCAAAATGGACAAACAGTAATTCTTAACAAACAGACTTGTGTTTTCCTAGAAAGGCCATTTCTCTATTCACATTTTCCTATTCACATTTAGACAGCAATATTAAAGTTCTTATTGAGAACATCATCATACATTTACAAAGATGCAAAGACATGAATTAGGGATGAGGAATACTTTAACTGCACTAGTTGGATAGTGTTGATCAATTATTTGAACTGAAGTTAAAGGCTAACTGGAGTCTGGAGATTAATTTGGAAATGGTTTATGTATTCTATTTTTGGACACCTTTATACATTCAAAGTGTGAATAAACATAGGCCAATCAAGAGACAAAGCAGTGGCAGAGGAAGAGGAAGACAGCTTTTTATGATAGTATAATATTAGCATTATGCTTTCAGAACGAGGCTCCCACAGGGTGTATGAAAACCTGGGGGGATTTAATTGAAGAGTTTGTGCATTCAGGTCAAGCCAGGTTTCATTTACAGAAGATCTTCCACAGTAGCAGGTTTCATTTACTAAAATGCAGGAGGGACTCCCCCTTTGCAAAGCCGCTCTATCAAACTCTGATGAAGACGCCAGACAAGCTCTACTAGCCTTTCTGCACATCTGGAGAGCAGGGAAGGTCTGTAGTGAGGAGCCAACCACAGTTAAAGGAACACAATAGTTGTTCAATAGCTGCTGCTGCTTTAAAAATATAACTTCTTGACAGTTGAGTATAAGCAATGTGCAAAATAAGTGAGACCATACTAATGAACAGTAGTATTTCGGTTCTTTCAGTAACAGGGGCTGCCTGTAACATCCTGCATGGCCTTTCATGCCTGTTTTGCAACCAAAAGGGAGAAAGTTCGGAAAGATCTAAGTAAGCAATGGGAGAAGCAGTGCCAAGAGCAGACCATTTCCCTGGTCTGCTCTTCACTGATGGTCCAGAAACAGCAGTTCAAACTGTGTCTTGGAAATAATACTTTTATGGGATATAGGAAAAGACAAATTTTAAACTGTCTCAGCTCCTGCTTACCTATGGCTTACTGCAAATTTTCTATCCTCCATTCTGATGCCCTTCCCTGCTTGACTCTGGGGCTTACAGTTTGGTGGGACAAGGAAGTGTCTGGAAGATGCTGAGGCACCTGGTTGGGTAGGTTGGTGTTGCCGTGATGTGGTAGCCACGTATGTGTTTGCCTGAGCTATTTTTGAGAGCTCAAGGAATTTGGGTTGCCTTTAGGAGGGCTTTGTGGCCATGCACTGGTCCTGATGAGCGTGGACAAAGCAGTCTAGATCACAGCATCAAGGTTACAGACAGTCAAAATTGGATTGGTTTCCAGATAAAAGCATCCAAATGCATCTCAGTTGCTACTAGGTGCTTGTGTTTGGATGAATTAACTGACCTAGAGTGATTTAGAATGTGATTCAATTTCCTACACATAGGCAATTCAGGTAACAACATATCAGAGACATCCACATGAGGCTATCAGGTTCATCATATCCTTGCAGAAATGGGTAGCAAAGGGTAACTTTCACTCCAAATGAGCAGGTCTTGTCTGGTTGTTGAAGGCCTTGCACCTGCTGTGTCCCTGCTGCTGCTATAATTATAGTCACAGGACATGCCAGCCTGCCTAAGAACGAGAGTCATCTCTTACCCCCCAGAACATTTAGCTGTCCTGTCACTTGGCAGGATCTTCAGGGGCTTTATGGAGTCCCCATGAGCACAAAAGCCATATTTCTGCACATTGGTCATTTCTCTGTGGACTATGATCTCATGCATAATGTGGAAAGTTCACTCTACCCTGCTGCCTTCATGCATGCCCCTTACAAGTCTCCATGTATTCCTAGGTTGTAGCCACTTTTGGCCCCTACACCAGCACCATGAGTAACTTTATGCCTGTAAGGGACATCATCTGAACCTACTGATCTGATATAATACATTAAAAATATCAGTACAACTTGACAGGGTGTAGACTAACACCTTGTGGGGTGATCAGAGCAGACAGTATTTTGGCATAGGCTGTGTATTACAGCTAACCACAGATTTAAAACAAGTAACAGTGTGAGCAGAAGGACAGAGGGAGGCTGACTTCCCCCAAATCTGTGGTCACTAGTAATGAACAAGCCCCAGCGCTCCCATTACCTTGGTCAGGGCATCAGCAAATTCTCCCTGCTCTACCAAACTGCCTTTTTCATGAAATCTTTGTGCCCATTCCATTTCCTATTTGTCTAAAATTGGGCAGTGGGTTCAGAGGTCATTGGGGAGAGGGTGACTGGGAGGTTCATGCCCTCATGCAGACAGCGCAATAGCATATGCCACACTTCCCTGAAAACCAGGGTAATAAAAATGCTATTGCTGCAACAAGCAAAGCTCTCAGGCAGGTTTCAGGAAGATTCTAGAATAAGGCTTTTTCTTCCTTAGTGCTCAAAAGAACAATTTCAGCAGCATGGTCTGTTTCCCAAGGTGCAAAAAGTCTGGGCAGCTTTTTGTTCTAAATCTGTTTGCTACAGACTGCTACCCGTCTGCTATTAAGATTTACTCAGAAGGAGAGACCCAGCCCTCATACCATCTCTGCTCACTCATCCATCTGTTCCAAACACTGCTCAGGGCATCAGCACTTGAGGTGTTGGGCTTTTTGGTCTTGGGAAACCCAGAACAAGTTCTCTTCAGACAAGTAATGAGCTTGGATAGAACTTTCCTGGTTTTGCAGCATTAGTAAACAGTAAATTGTGGTGTAAGACATTTTGCAGTCATACGTGGCTAGCAGTTGGTAGATATCTCACTTTGAAATCCACAAGATGTGCCTTCTAGTCCGATTTCATTAATCCTCTCGAACAGCCAGTGCCTGCCTGTTCATGCATGTGGGTAACCTTCTGTCACACCACCACTATGGTCCGTGCTGTCTTTGCTCCTCTCTCCAAACACCTCCTGCCCCAAGACTTGCTTTATAAAACGTTATTGCGGGGTGAATCAGCTGCAGAGCAAGTTGCCCACTGGTACCAGAGATCATGCCAGCCACAGCCCTGTGGCACCATTTGTGGCTTCTCCACCAGCAGAGGAAGTGCGTCCCCCTTGTTGTCATCCATGTTTTGCTGATGTGTCAGCACAAAAGTCAGATGTCCAAGCACTTAAAACACTCAGAGACCAGAGAAAGGTGCCCTTCTGGAGATTAGCCCATGGCTGTGGGCTCCATAAGAGAAAAATTAGACCAAGAGGTGAATGCTGGGGCTCAGATGGCTGGTGCCATGCTGACACTCACAAAACATATTTTCCATCTGAAGGCCTCCTGGAGGGATCTTTGCCAAAGCCATTAGCAGCAGAAGGGCACTGGCATTGCTTTGTGTCACCGAGATTGTCAGTACTTGTGGTGGCAGGGGGGCTTTCCCCTCTCCCTGCAGCACTTGTCGGGCAGAGCCCTCCTTCCTCCTCCTCACCAGCCTCTCTGCCCTGGTGGGCAGGGGGGAAGAGCCTGGGGTGACGGCAGGGGGTAGGGGAGCGACAGCAGGATTTTGGGCTGGCAGCAGCAACATCTCACTGCAAGGGGGGTCCAAGGCGGGACGAGAGGGCAGGCGCGTGAGGGCCAGAAAATGACCACGGAGGAGCCTGGGGGGACCCGACTGTGAAGAGGAACTGCATAAGAGGAGGCAAAAGTGAACAGCTGGAAGGGAAAACCATAGCAGAGAGAACATTTCATTGATTTTTGCCCAGGGAAGAAGAATTCCTCCAGCACAGAGCAAAACTGGAACAAGTGTAATGAGGAGCAGCTCGTGCGCGGTGGCCAGCGTGGCTGACCCAGCCTGCAGCGGGGCCGTGGCCACCTGCCGGCTGGCCCCAATTTAGTCTCGTACTCTGTCAAATGGTATTTTAAATGTTTAGAGCAAGCCAGTGAATCGTTAAAGGTTACCTGGGGGCTTTTCACACTCGGCTGTATGTACCGCACAGGGAAGAGCTCTGCTTTCACCTTGCATACCCTTTCTCCAGAGCGTGGCATCAGCCTAACACGCAGTTGTGAGCTGCAGGAGGTCTCCCTCCGTATTAATGTCTCCCTCCATATTAATACATTTTCCTTTCTTAGCTCATTGCCAGTATAGTTTTCTGGTTGCTGCTGGTGGCTGTTTGGCTTTTTTTTTCCCAGTAATTCTGTGACAAAAAACCAGATACAGGTGAAAGTTGCTGTGCAAAAAGCAGCCAAGCACAAAGGGGGAAAAAATGGCATCTCTTCCCGACGGCAGGGAGTTTCACTGTGATTCATTGTGCCGCTGCTGGCCTCACAGCCCTCTGTTGTTTTTTTAACTGCTGCAGGCAAAAGCCAGATGAATCTGTTTTAGGTGTTTGTTTCATTGTTGGTATTCTGCACTCTGTCAGTCGCAAAGGCAGGGGATGCTCACCCAGAGACAAACAGATGCTGGCAATTTATGGTGTGCCAGCTGGGGGTGTGTGATTCAATACTGAGTGGAACTGCTAACTAGAAAGGCCATCAAACAACACAGTATCTACATTTTCCATGCAATTATGGTCTGTTGGATCTTTGCCAGCCACAGATATCCACAAGCATGACCTCAGTTGTATTTTGGAGCACTTCTCTGCCCATGGAGGTACCATTTTACACCTGAGAATTTCTTGGACACCAGCACATGTGTTATCTACCTGGCTGAGGCACGGGGGAAAACCCAGCAGGGTTTCAGCACGTGTGAACAATATATGGTAATTGTTTTCTCCAGGAAATCATGGCCTACTAGGACAAATTAAACTTCTGCCTTTGTCACAGGAATCTATGAAGTTAAAAAATACCTTTAATCTTTAAAACACCTACAAACTTTGGCAGAATATTTTTTTAACTCTATAGTCCTACAGGGTAAATGTAAACCTGACTTCCTTCTAACATAGATATAATGGGCTTGATTTGCTTTTCATGCTGTTGTTGTACAAGAGCAAGCTCACTGTTACAGAGAGATTGCCCTCAGCAGACACTTGTGGAAAGGTGAGACCTCTGTGCCCAAGGGGTTGGAGTCAATAGGCTGTCATCATCCGAATCCTGCAAAAGACAGATCCCTTCGGTATGCCACAGCACTAAAGATGTGACCAGCCTGGTAGGGACCAGTTCTGAAGTTCTTCCACCGTTATGGCTGCATGACCACAACCTTCTGTGCTCTCACTGCTCTCCAGCCCAGGAAGATGACAGGAACTTGTGGTGGCTCCGACACAACCACAGAAAGCAGGTCTGGCCCTGGCATGTATTTGAGTTGTAGCTGGAGTTTCCATCAAGTAGGAAATACTTTCAGGCCACTTGCCATGGTTATCCATGAAGGTACTTGCACTGTGTCCTATGATGCTGGAATGACAGTCTGACTAAAACCTGACTACCTTTCTACCTTTCTCATGGCAGTAGTCCCTTTGCACAACAGTCATTACAATTTATTAGTTACATTAATGAGGTTTGAAGCTTAGGCTTGTTGGTTTGGTTTTAATTAGCCTACAATACTCAGCTCTATCTGAAGCTCTGAGATTGATCTTGAAACCTTAAATGGAAACACTTGATACATAGGGCAAAATATTTATTTATTCTAATTCCTTTTTCATACACACTTCAAAATCTCATATTTTAAATCTGTTACTGGATTGGGGGAGAAGAAAAGAAAACCTGTGGCTCCCTTCCTGCTCCCTCGATGCTCACAATACTCCTGTGATGAGATTGCTTTTCCAAACATGCTTATCCCTGGCATTGCTTTATCTTCCCCAACACAGTCTATATACATGGAATCTGATCCAGAAGACCATTCAAATCCATGGGAATCTTTTCTTTGGATAAATTTCTGATCAAGCTCATATCCGAGGTGGCTCAAAATGTAATGGCTTTAGAGCAGAAATACTTTGTGTCGTGTGCTTCTCTCATGCTGAGTGCGATGGTACAATAAAGTACCAAGGTGCCTTGGTTGAAAACCTTACCTGGCACAATGACAGGAACAGCAATAGATACCCTAAAATAAAACTGTAGGAAAAAAACCCCCAGGGAAATATATTTTCCCCTTCCAGTTCCCTTGAAGCTCTGTGGAAATAAGTCAATCAGTGGCTGTGTTTTTATTTCTAATTCTTCCCTGCCACTGGTTTGGAAAGTAAGACTCTTCTTTCCTCCTGTGGAAAAGCACTTCTATTTCCTGGGGATTCTTACTCTCTTTTCCTCCTTCCCCAGACACTCATCTCCATTGATTTAATCTTACACAATTTGTCATGCAGCCAAATACTCCCATAGTCAGGTATTCTCCTCTTACTCACAAACCCTGCCTTCCCTCGCCTATAAGTATTCTCTTGTTCCCACTGACATGAAGGCTGTTGCAGAACCAAGACTTGCGTCTTTAGCTGTTTCTCTCTTTTTCTGTGGCTCCACGAGGGCTCCTTTGTGTGAAGGGAAACACCTGACTGGGAGGTTAACGTGAGTCAAGGATAAGGGCTGTTCCCTTGCCTCAGCTGCTGGCATCTACCTGTACTGAGGAAAGTGAAAGGAGCACCCTTTTTCCCTTTTATTTCTCTGCTGGTCCTTTGCTTGTATCCTCACCTGATATTACCTGATACACCCTGTATCACTAGGACAAAAGAATAAATGTCTTTTTCTCAGCTTAGGGAAAAACCTAGCAAAGAGCATCTCCACTCCAGAGAGCTCTGTGGAGCTGCCAAGAAGAGGAAGAGGATGGGACACTGAGGATTGACCTGGTTTGACAGGCTGTGGTGGAGGTCACAGGGCTGGCGGCTATCCCAGCCTCAGATGGTGGTCTCCAGTGTCCCCAGTGCCAGCACTGCTGTGGGAGTCTGGCTGAGCGCAAGTCCTGGTGACTACCCATCCTCCTGCCCACCTGCCCTGGGTAGCTGTGAGAGGCAGCAGCAGCAATGCAATGTGGAGATCTCAGGCTCCTCGAGAGCTCCTTTTTGCCACATGAAATCAGCAGAAGGGAGCAAAAAAACTCTTCCTGGTACCTGGCTGTGGCACCCTGACCTTTCCAAAACAAGCTGTGAGGACCTCAGGCTGGCGAGGCTGAGTGGTGATGGTGATGATTTGCTCCAGAGATGCTGCTTCCCACCATTTATATCTAATGACTAAGCAGCCTCAGATCAGTTACTGATCTGCTTTAATTGATGGTCAGTATTGTCATTACCAAGTGGTAATATTTGGACAAAACCTTTTTTTTCCCCAGTAGTTGTAGAACTAGAAAACAGTGGGGCTGCTGCTGTTTGAGTACCCGACACTTCAGCAAGGACAAACTGTAGCTAAGCATGGGACCACCTCGGCAGCCTTCCCTTTCGTACTGTTCATCAATGTCTATATTTGAGTGTTGCTGTTAAAATGCAACATCTACCAATAGTCAAAATATTTTTCAATATTTGGTATTCTTACAAAATGTCATTCTTTTCACTTACATAGACATTTTGAATAGGATTGTGCCCTGAATCTTATCCTCTCTCAATATCGACCACAATAATTCTGTGTATTTGTAGTGCTTGTATGAAACCCTTTACAGGTGAATTATGGAGGCTTGGGTAGTTTGCATTGATCTATAACATCTTCTCAGGCATTGCACTAATTTTTCTAATAATTCTACTTCAGTATCTGACTGAAGTAAATGTAACTGTATTACCTAAGGAACAAAATACAATCTATTTTGTAAAGGGGACCAAAATCCAGTCTGTGAGCTGCAATAAGAATCCACAGAGAAGGTCTCACTGTCTCCGTGAGGGATGCGTACAAAGATGAAAAGAAGGATCTTGCCTTTGCATAGTGGTTGGGGGTACGATCATCTCATCTAATTACAGCTATCCATGGTATAAGCATTCACAGTGAAACAAGTTCCTTTCAGAGTTGATCGAGAGAAGTAGGTATTTTCAAGAAGTGATTCACTTGACCTATTTGTAGCCATCTATTTTAGGATTAAATGATTCCCCCCTCCTCTCCAAGAAGTGCCTATTTCTGTGCATTGACTGTAAAGAGCAGTGTAGGTACTAGCTGAAAGGTAAATGCCTACATTGCAGGTTTTTGCTTTTGGCCAAATGAATCAGTGGATGTTCAGATTTTATCTTTATTTATTAATGCCTCAGACCCTCACATTATAGTAATGGGTGGTTTTGGGGCAATATGCTCACAGCAAGGGCTGCTCTGGTTTTGCCCATTTAATCTCTGCCTTCTGTATCTTCATTTTCTGTTTCTCTTTTCTCTTCCCTGTCTTTCTGTGTCTTCTCATTTTCTCTGCAGCAATTTCCAGTCATTTCTTATTTTATTTCCTGAAATTGTTTGCAGTAAAATAACTAATACAAGTCCTTAAAATATTATTAAGACTTTGAAGGTAGTATGCCAGTAGGAGTAATGGGAAGCGGGGGAGTTCATAACTCTGGTAACTCCTGTGTTGGTCAGGTTTCAAGGTTATCTTCATAGCCAGGAGGAATGGAAATATGCATTGTAAAATAAAAGCTTTAACTGTTCAGAACCTGAATGGGTCCTGTATATTACACTAAATGCGCTGCATTCAGACAAATGTATTCCGGGGAAGAGCTGCTTGATGTGTTTTCTTGATAATGTCAATATTCTCAGCTGCAGAACACCACATTTTATTTTTATATTTTTACAGTTGCTGCAGTTCGGGTGCATTTCTTTATTTGCCCTTTGTTGATCTGGCTAATGAGGCTACATCCCGGCCCTCCTGAAGCCCCTGTGAGTTGACTCTGGATTTTAGCTGCGCTCCGCTTGGAGGGGAATGTATGCTTTTAAACTCTATGGGTATGGGCCACATCATGCCTTGCGCTGTCCTTTTCCTCTCTCAGACTTTCATCTGTGTGCTAAATAAGAGAAGGCAGAGGGCACAGCTGAGGGAAGAGGATTTAGTGGGAATGTATTTCATAGGATAACCAAGATGTGCCATGGCTGTGGCTCCCCAGCCAGCACAGGGTCATTTTACTAATGTGACTTTTGATCCCTTTCTCTTCTCAGAAGGAAAGGTGAGGTCTGAAACGTAAATCTCCTTTTCTGTTGAAATGAGTAATGCTATCACTATAGATTCCTATGCAGACATGAAGGCCATGGGTCTCACGGTGGTGGGCAGCCCTCCCGGGAGAGGCGTACAATGTACAGGGTGTGAAATTCATCTGATATAGCCACAAAGGCACACAAAAGCTGCAGAGCCAGGACAGGCAGTAATCCTGATGTTTTCCCTACCTCCCCCAGAGCCGAAGTGATACCCCCTCTTTCTCTCTGCTGCACCGAGCCTGGCAGGGTGTTCTGCACCAGCCAGCGGAACACCTGGGGGCTGCAGCGCCGGTGAGGGCTGGGAGGCACTGGCTGCTGGGTGCTGGCACAGTCAGGGGTGGGTTTGCTCCCCAGGACGCCATGAAAACAGGAACAGCCCTACCTTTCCCACTGAGTCCTGGCTCCAAACTCTATCCCCAGCCCTGGGCTGTGATGCTGAGGTGAGCAGTGGTGCTCCCTGACGTTTTGAGAGATCCTTTCTCCGGCAACTCTACGCGCTTCTCCAGGGTTGAAGATGAGTATTGCCGCCTCTGACTTTTTTCTTGCAAGCACAGTGGCTTGTTGCTCTTCTCATTTCCACCAAGATTATGCAAAATCTCCATCGCATTACGAAGTTTATCACCTCACCTTTAAAAATCCTGTTGCTGTCATGTTTATGGTTCAGCTGTTCCCAATGGAGCCTGATTTTCCTTCTGTTAGTCATCTTCGTTTTTCTACCCAGAAAAGAAAAGCACTCAAACCTCATAAATTCCAGTCCTCTAAAATAATAAAACGCTATTATTAGTGTTGTCTTCAATGTAGTCTTATGCATGCATTATGCACATTGCTTTCTCATCAACAGTAAAAGAACCCAGAAGATTTCAGAAGAAGAAATGAAGAACACAAATCTTGTGGCCCTTTCTAAGTCGAATTTCCTTTTTAAGTCAAAAGAAAATTATGGAAGAGCGTAAGCGTTGTAATGTTGATTGAAGTTTACTGTGACACAGTTCTTTCCCAGAATTCGCTAGCAAAGTTAAGTTTTATACTGTTAAATTTCTTAATGTGGAATTGTAAACAGCTACTCAGCTTCTAGTCAGGCCCATAAAAGACGATGGGTTGTTTACAGGAAGTAGAGATTTCCCTGGAGTGAATTCTCGTTTCATGTAAAATCAGAATCTGGCATCTTCTAATAAAATCCAAAGAAGGCATGAGAAGTTAACCTGAGATTGGCAAGTTTTAATTGGCAGAACTTTCTGCTTTCATAAATCGTATATCTATATCTGAATCCTTTACCTATCCATTTCTAATTTGCACCTTGTAACATCAAATCTGTCTCTCTGCCTGTCTCTAACACCCATAATTCTGTTCTACCAAAGCTGAAACTTCGCTTAGTACAAAGACCCCTCACAAGACCTTTCACACTATTTAAAACCCAATTGCCCTGAAAATTCTTCTCTTCCCAGATGTGTTCAAGTGTTCAGTGTATGATGAGATTGCTTTGCTTGATAATAACAGGTACACTTCCCTTACTAGTAGGAGAAGAGCTTTTGCTTCTGTTTTATATACCTGTACACTTATATCAGACTACAGTCTGCTTGAATTGAAATTTTACTGTTTTCAATATATAATGAGCTATCTGTTGACTTTTTATTTTTATAAATGAGGGGGACCAGAACAGGACAGGAAAGGATGGGAAAGAAGAAGAAGAGAGGAAAGAATTTTTAAACTTCAAATATTTAAGACTTACTGGCAGCAGCAGATAGGGAGTAAGATACCCCAGACAGAAGCATAGTGCTTTTGTTACTTATTTCACGAATTTCCTTAAAAAGATGTTTATTTAGGAACTTATTTGGCAATAAGATCATTCATATGCCTATAATTTGCCTTAGTGTAATTTCACATTTTTCTCTTTCATTCGGAAATCTTGTCTGCATTAAGCCATTGTAATGTTTTTGTGGTAAGCAAAAATTAATTTCTCCTATATGATGAATTGCATCTGTTAACACTGGAATGCCATGAGCTTTTTCCTACTTTTCACCTGCAATGAGTTCAAAGTGCTTCTTAAAATCTGGGGGAGTGTCCAGCATTTGAGGCAGTGGGGAAGTTTTCAATGTTAACCTGATTCTTTCTGCTGCAATGCATTTGTATCCAACCAACAACGAAATTGCTTTTTACCATTTTTGACACCCTGTTCATGTTGAGTCGTGTAAAGCATTAAGCTATTGTCATTGGATGGAAAATAAGACACTTTTTGAAGATAAACCATGTGCATGAAGAAAAAACAGTGTGGACAATTTGAGATGATACAGCAGGCATACATTTCACTTTGTAGTAAAAACAGGCCATGATATTTTACAGCAGCTTTGCATTGTGCACAGATTAGTACTAAAAGTAGTTCAAACCACCTATATTAGCACTTTCACCTTTTTGGAATCAAATTCTCATTGCTTTACAGAAGGTATTTTTAACTTCTGGGGCTTAGCTTTAGCTGAATCTTATTACTGAAGAATGAAGTGAAGAACTGATATAGCAAGCTTTACTGGTGGGTAACCTGAACTGCGGTGTTCACTCTTTCCGCAAACCAGGCACTTGGCTGCACTGCTGTAGTGAGAGCTTAGATCTACCTTGCCTTTTTAAGAGAAATATTCCATAAATCTGGCTTACCTATTAGCTTTAATTGCAAACTAGTAAATACCATTCTCTTAAGACTGACTTCCATTGTTTCAGGCTCTTAATGGTACTTTTCTGTAAAAATACTTCGCTCGTCTTTTTTATTTATCTGAAGAGACCAGTTTTTTAAAACATTATTCCTTTCATAGCAAGTGGTTTTGGTAGCTAGAATTTATTTTTGCATTGCTACAAGCAGTTAAATTCCTATTATAGCAGTATGTATGTCGCCTGTGGATTTTTCTTTTCATGTAAAAGATTTTGAGACGGATTCACCCAGGGCCTGATTCAGAGAAGTCCTGAGGATTTCCTGCAATGTGCTGAGCAGCGCAGCTGGTATCAGTAGGGATGAAAACTACTGGATTTGGCCCACAGTGCTTTTAAATCCACTGTGAAATCGTGGTTGTTTGTTCAAGCTTATTCACATTACAGACATTTGCTCTGTAATTGCTTGCAAATCGCCTTGAGAAGTTTGGAATGGAACATGCTACAGAAGTGAAATACTGATGTTATGGCAAACACATTGCACACACACCCCCACCCAGATATGTGATTCCCTCACCAGTAACCTACCTTTGTCAGACATTTTTTGCATAATATATGTTGACATGAAAGAGGACTTGAGAATCAGTTGAGAGTTTTTCATAGAGAAAAGGTTTGGGCTTTTTTTCCTATATTTTTCTTTTTTTGTTTGTTTGTCTCCTTCCCCTCCCTCCCTCACCAGAACATTTTAGACAGGGTCCAACTCAAATTCTGAAGCTGAAATTACATATATATGTGGGTTTTTTTCCAGTTGTGTTAACCATTATAAAATATATTTATTTAAACACTGTCAGTGCACAGCTTTTCCATTAGTATTCATATTACTCTCTGCATAAAAAATATTCCTCCGAGAGCCTATGATCTGTTTTGCAAAGAACACAAGAAACCTTGGAATATGAAATTGTGGTATCCTGATGCTAAGTAACATCAGCAAGAGTGACAGTGCTCTGCATTTGAAGTACAACAAGTGCTCGTATTTGAAAGTTGTATTGCTTCACCGGAACAAAGTGACAGGAACTAAATGACAGGAAAATAATTTACCTTGGTGTTTACCTGTAGCCTTGTTCTAAGGAGCCAAGTGAAAGTGAAGAATGAGGTAAAAAGCACAATTAAGTTTTCAAGGACTAAAGACGCAAGAGAAGAATGGAAGTAACAGAAAAGTGGATTCTGAATTGATGCTAAAACTTAAGTGACCGTATTTTGCAACTCTTGTAAAAATTTCTCTAGAATATTAGGATTGTTTTTACCCAAGTAGCCACAACATCCATAGGGTAGATAGCTGAACAGCTGGAAAGGTTCCTGAACACTACTAGGTACTTAAAACTGCTATGCACTGCTAAGCAGAGACAGACTGAAGTTCACTTTGAAGATACACCTAGTGAAAGAGGCTGGGACAGTCCCACCTGCATTGTAAGGAGCTGTATACATTACATTTTCCTGCTTGCAGAAATTGCTTTTGCAACAGGATCATTTGCTGTCTCTGGGTGAAATAGAGTAGATTTTATTACAATAGATTTTATCTAGAAGCTCAACAGGATCTTTCATTTGGACATTTTGGCTGACTTTGTGTTCAGTGAATAATATCCTGTAGGGTAGATACCGTAGATAATTTTTATTTGCTTGGGTACTATCTTAATGGCTTCTTATTATCTACATCTGTAGGTATGAGCACGCTCTCTCTCTCACCCTCTTGCTCTCTCCTATTGCTGAAACTATATATATATAAACCTCTTTATTCCTTTTTGCGCTTCATGGGAGCAAGTCATTGCAGACAATTTGTTAATCAGTTCATCCATTATAGGATGCAAAGAAGCTTCCAAGAGAAAGTGTTCCCACTGATTATACAATATGAGGTCTCACTTTTAAACAAGTCTGGGTAAAATACTGTGTGATTTCCTGTCATTAAGATAAAAAAGAAAAAGGTAATCTAATCAAACAAGATGCCAGTGTGAGTTGATCTTAGGCCGGTTGGTGAGAGAACATTAATGACAATGACTTACATTTTTGAATTTTTAAATTGGAAAACATCTGGTAGAAGGTCTCAATTTGTGAAGAGATGAACTGTAATAATAATTAATAATAGTGTAATGCTTGTGGAAAGGACCAGCTTGCTCAGGTGACACCAAAGAATATGCAGTACAAGACTATGTACTACATACACTGGCTTAGCCTCCTTTGGTAGAACCTGCTGCCACGCTCCCAGCCAGGTCCTGAATGAGCTACTCAAGAAAACCCTTCTTGTACAAGCTCTGCTGCAGGCTGGATGTCTCCCAGATGCTGTGCAGCACTGCTTGACTTGGCAAACTACTCCTCGATCAGATCAGGTTCATGCCAGGTAAAACCTGCTCAGTACTTTGTCAACTACCCTAATTTTCTCTGGACCTACCTGCTAACTCCTTGCCTTTTCTTCCAGAGATGCTTCGATGTTCTCCTGGCCCACCTCCAGCCCAGTGAACACCCCAGTGCTGCCTGGAAAATATTATGTGCTGTGTGAGAGACCATCAAGGGGAATTCCTACAAGCAAGCCAGAGCACTGGGACATGAGGAGCACACTGCCTCATGGCCATCAGCTCTGCCTTCCCTTGGGAGATCAGGCAGTTCTAGCAGCCACTTGAGAAAATGTGGGGGTCCTGGTTTAATTCAGCCTCTGCCTAGGACACAAGAAGCTCTTAAAGTCCTTGCTGTCTTGGGTTCTCGTGGTGTACAAAGAGCGCAGGGAGCTGGTTCAGAAGTCTAGAAACATGTCTGAATTCCCACTATGATGCAGAGGATGCTTGAAAGCAAATAGACTTTAATCTCGTATGTAGCTACCATTATATTTTCTTCGGATTAGCCTGATTGTTGACATCGATACGCTTACAAAAACTGCTTATAGTGGGAAGTCTATCTGGGATAAACATGGTTGCAAGAGTGAAAACAAAGTGGCTTCTGTAGAGAGATGTTCTTCTATAAGTAGTGTCTTGACTCAACTGCAGAGAGTGATGGGGTGAGGTAGTTCTAGACCAGCATCTAGATGCCCATCAGCATCTTCTTGGTTTGGTGTTTTAAATAAATTTGGATGGGGTTTATAGGTAACTCTGAGGCAGAACTCATGGGGCCTCTGTTACCTGAAAAATCTCGGTTCCCAGAAGAAGTGCTGATCAAGAAAAGGTTCAGTCTACCTCACCTGGTGTTGAATTCAGTAAATCTGGCTCTCTGTGCAAGCCAAATGGAAATTAGAGGTTTTGAGTGCTGTGCTATATTTTTTCTTTTACAATTTAAAAATTTTTAAGTCTGAATGTTTAGCCAGCTGTGTGTTCCTTCTGGACAATTAGTTGAAGCTGTATGCCGCCAGAAGTTCTCACTGGGATTTGCAATCTCACTTTGACCTAACCATCTGAATCAAAACACTGTTATCTGGGCATTCTTATTTTTTTTTTCACTCCCTCAGCAGCTTCCTTTACCGATTTTTATTTTGTTGAAATAGTGGTGATGTCAATGTAACATAACTCCTTCCATAGCCTTGACATCTTGTTTTGATCCTTCTTTGTCAAGTTGTTGTAGTGAAATCCCTGAAATTACAAATGGCTCTGCTGCTGGCCATTCATGTTTCAAGCCAATTGATTCTGAATAAAGTTGTCTCAAAGTTAGATTAGGTAACAAGGAATTTCTGATTCTACTATTGATCTGCTATGTAGTGTGTGACTCATGATATCAGTCACTGGTGCTTTGCTTTTCTCATCCACGAGAACAAAAGTCTTAAAAGTGTGCTGAGAGTCACAGATTAAAGACACTTTATGAGCATTAAGACCCAGATTCTGCTGCCTTCATTATGTATTATCTCATCACACAGTGAAAAAGAGATTCATTACTCCTTCAGTAATACACCATGCAACATGATGGACTCAAACATGACCTGATTACTAGAATATCAGCTTTGGTCAATGCTTTGGTCAATGTAAATCTGCTGTATCTTGCACAGAAACTGTATTTCTGAGTAGTTGAAACGTAAAATCGATCTGTTCTTTAAGCCAATCGTAACTCAACAGATCATTAATGACAAATGGCAGAATGCCCCAGCCATCCTTCCAGGCAATACTCCAGATGGAAGTCATTGGATAAAGAACAGGAAGGTTTGGCAGAATGTGAAAAAAGAATAAATTTACTACACATCACTCATTTTGCCTGACTGCAATAAAGTAATTGTAATAGAATGTTGTCACAGGGTAATGGTCTCCTGCTGCTTTAGGAATGCTTTGCAAAACAGATGTTTACTTTCTCTGTGGGAGACATTGATCCTGGGACAACAATCTTTTCTATTAAAGGAAAATTAAGTACTTATAGGTTCAGCAGTACTATAAAAAGATCATTATAAAAAAGCCATACAATATAATAGGTGAAATGATGTGAAATACGTATGTGGTGTATGCGATATATGCGACTCACCCCTAAGTGGGATTAATTGAAATAGTTTCTTCCGGCAGCTCTGCGACTAACATTTTCTCAACAAATGCAGATAGGACAATGTAATGCACTATGATGAAGTTGTTTTTGTAATTTTGATTTTCCCAGGCTCTGTGCAGAAAAACAGCATTTGTAAATAAAAATAATAACATCAAAACTCCAGCATATAATATCTGATGAGAAATGCTTAGTTAATAACAAATGGATAAAAATCATGAATAAATAACAATAAAGTAACATGTTGCAATTAGTGGAAATTAAAGACCATGCGTTTTCTGTCAGGGCTGAACTCAGTATTGTGAGTCTTGCTGTCTTGACTAGAGCCAAGACAAAATGTGAAAACAGATAAAAATTTATAAAACACTAGTGCGTTTCAGAATAATTTTCTTAGAAGAGCAATTATACATTAGGGATTGTAAAAGAAAAATATTCTTATTTTTCTCTGAACTGGCTCTAATACCTGTGGGACACACAAATTGTTCTCTATTGTAGTGTGATAGCAGATACATAGGCACTGTTTTGGTGATCCTTATGTATTTTACAGGCATTTCTACTATTCATCTGGTAAGGTGCCAACTGCAAATTTGGGCTGATGAGACATGTCTAAAAGAAGAACATTTGTTCTTTTATGCGCTGTGACTGTCTATGTCTATGTGCTGTCAAAGGCATTTGACTGTCAGATGAAGCAACCCGCTGTGGTATTTAGCTTTTGCCAAGGTTGCATCTGGATCAGGAGGAATAAAATGAGAATAATTAACCAGGGACCGAACGACTTGTTGTCTTCACCAGACTCACCTCCAGGACCCGCATCATCTTGGATCTTCTGCTGTCCATTTCTATTTAACTCAAGACATCTTGTGACGGTGTTTGGTACTTTTCCAGCTGGTGCCTCTATGCAATTCCATGTATTTTATATCTTGAATCCCAATCAGAGTTGCAGCACACAGATTACTGACATCTCTATAACTGGACCGGGCAGGTATCAGGCTTGCTTCCACAAGTTTGAAAGGTTGTAGCTGAGCCAGTGAATAGTTACACTGCATCCGGGTTTGCTCAAAATGTTGCTTCAGGTGGAAGAATAGAAGCCTTGAAGCCCTAACTGCATTTTTCACTCTGAGTGGTGAACTTCGCTATGTTGATGTTAAAAGAAAACTGTCTTTTATGTTCTTGAGAAGAGTTGGTTTGGTATACAAGTGCATTCAGTTATAATAATCCTGACCTCAGGAACACTCAGTGAAGCAAAACATTTCTCTTCCCATTTCAGGGTGTTGAGGACAGAGTGATTAACTTCACTCCTAAGAGAGAAGCAGTGTAATATTTATTGATATAAAACAGTGATTTAACGAAGTTTGATAGTAAATGTGACAGTGTTTTGTGAGATTGGATGACAACGCACACTTCGTTATTTCCTGCACAGAGGCCAGGGTCAGACAGAACTGTCAAGGAGACCCTCCCATGGAGTCACGAGGTTCAGAAAGGACCCCCTTGCTTTCTAAACTCCTTCTCAGAGAGGAGTCTAGGTGTGGCTGGATCCAATCCTAGTCCCAGACTTGGTCAATGGTTTATGTCTAAAGGATTATATATGCGCAATCAATCCTTATATCACTTAGCTAAGATTTCAAAGTTAGCATGCTATTAACCACTTACCGAGAATCTGTTGCAGCAAGGAATCTCTCAACCTCGAGGAGTAACCTTGAGCGGACATCCCCACTCAGGGGGAGATCCTGGCATGCAGCCCACTGCCGTGCAGGAGAGTTCAACGGGCTCTTGGGCTATCTGCTATTTATAGAAAGATAATTGACCTATAGTCATATTTGCATAGCAACAAAATGTCTAGGTCCCCATTCCAGACGGTGCTTGGCTGTGTTGCCAGCCATCCCCCAAAGTTCAGGTGCAACTCATCACAACTCCCCCTGATGGTTATGGCTTGAGCTGGGGAGGGGGAAAGGGGAAGAGCACACTGCCACACTGGGTCGCCACATTACAGGCATAAAAGGAATATGGCCATGAGGGGCATGAAGAAAGTAATTTTTAATGCTGCAAGGGGAACTCAAATGCCAATGATCAGTTGCGTTTAACTTTAAGAAAAAGAGGAAACCGAAGGCTTAAAAAGTGTCAGTTTTGTCATCTTGAAACTGTTTTTCCCTGGTGCTGAATAAAATGCAAACATGCCCACAAGCCAGTTGCTTACCCTACAGCTGAATTACTGCACATGGAACCAGTTGACACTTCAGTATTTTAGCAGTTTAGACTTATAAATATGTATTTGCACTTTCAATGCTAAACTATGTAGCTCTTACCCAGTTGTCACTGCCACTGCATCAGCCAGGGAACCCGCAGAAGTTTGCTTCACTGAGGACTGTACGATACGGTCTATGAGAAGGAAATGAGTTTAATGGAAACTGAAGCATGTGAAGAAAATTAACATCTTAACACAGAGTACCCTGTGCTGGGGATAGTGTTTAGCACTGAAGGACCCCTTCCAGGCCCCTTAATTCCTGAACCTCCTCAATGGCAGGAGCTTGGACTGAGGGCAGGCAGAATGACTGTCTTGTTTCTCTGCACTCAGGTACTGATGAATATTATTATTCACTAGAGGAGGAAAGACAGAGGAGGACAACGGATCTGGAGGTTCATGCATGAATTAACTTTCAGGTGAAGTCATGTCCGATTCCTGTCCTAGGGCTGCTAAGGGCATCACCAGGACTGCAAAAAGAAAGTCTCTGCATCCCAACTGTAATATTTTATAAGGCAACAGAAGGTAGTATAGACCACTCCAGCTTTATTATGCATCCTTTCAAGCCACAGCCTTCAAGCCCCAGCAATTTAGAAAATATGGCAAGACAAAAGGAGATTCAATGTTTCTCTCATTCCGTATATACTTCTATAGAAAAAAAAAAAAATAGAAATTGACTGGGCCAAGAGAAACAGGGATGATGACACTGAAAGCAATGTCCTGGCAAGGGCTGTTGTGCCCTACTTAAAAGCGGCATGCTCAGCCACAGACCTGTGCCCCTTCTGAAAGCACACCCCCGGGCTGTGCTGTCTAGGGCCATGCTCAAAAGCTCCTTCATACCTGTGGAAATCTTCCCAGTCTCTCCAGTGGGTTCTTGTTTAGGCTGCACTCAGGCATCTAACAGGATAAGGTTTTAAAACATATGTCATAATACAGGGGAAAGGAAAGGTAGAGTAAAAACTATCTTAAAATTGTTGCATTTTAAAATAAATTTTGTTTGAGTGAAGATAGAGTAATGACAAGCTGTCTTCCTTGATGGCAGGACGCACCACTACAGCTGAGATGACGTTTCCTTGGAGCCTTTCAGCTGAGAAACGTGTGGTTATCACTAGTGCCATGAAACTCTCAAGGTGTCTTTGAACTGACTGCATGGGTACAGAAAGTGGGGAAGGTGACACCTTGCATTGTCTTCAAGGGTGTCATCCCGCATCCAAGCTCCTGTGCTTTGTGTCCTCCACCCCGCTCCGTTCTCCTTTTGTAGCACAGGGCTGCTACAGGGGAATGAATTTAGTTTCTTCTTTTTTTTTTTTTTGGCCATGACCTGCAATGTTAGCGGCAGCGGCGCTCGCACGGAGACGAGAAGAACTTTTCCCTCCCCAAACTGGCGGCCGCATCTCGCCTCCCCAGCTTGTTAAAATCATTTTCTTCGCCCCCCGCTCCCCCCAAGGTTCAGCTTCCCGAATGCCGATCGGCAAAGTTGTCGGGCGGCAGGGGCAGCAGGACCGTCTCCCCCCGCCGCTCCCCGGGCGCAGGGAGCTGTCCAGCACCGCCGCGGGACGGCAGGGCCGGGGCGGCCGCAGCGGGAGCGCCGCGGGGAGCCCCCGGCCGCTCCCCGCCGAGCCGTGCGGGGGGACACCGGCCCGTTCCCCCGCTCCCCCCGCCTTCGCCCGGATCCAACGCGCCGGGAGGAGAGCGGAGCGACCTGTCCGCCCGCCCGGCAGCCGGCAGCGGCGGGAGCGCGGGCTGCGCGTCGGCTCCGGCCCTTGTCCCGCCCCGCCGGTGCTGCTGCCCGCCGGGGGCGGTGGCAGCATCCCCCCGGCAGGCGGGAGCGGGGCTGCGGGCCGCGGCGTGCGGGGCTGAGCGCGACAGGCGGCGAGCGGGGCGGGGGGAGGCGGGAGGAGGAGGAGGAGGAGGAGGAGGGGGAAAGGGCTCCAAACAACACGTGATTCCCGCGGAGCAGCGAGGGAGCCGGGGGAGGGGAGAGCGAGGGCGGGCAGCCGAGGCAGAGGAGGGCACCATCCGCCGCCGCCGCCGCCGCCGCCACCGCTTTAAAGCCTCCCGGCGCGGCACCGCGCAGCACCCGCGCTCCGCCGGCCAGGCGCGGCGAAGGCGCGGAGCTGCGCCGGCCCCGGCCCCGGCGCGGCGCCTCCGCCGCCGCCTCCCGCCTCGGGGCACCCGCGGCCATGCGAGGCGGCCGCCCCCGCGGCCGCGCAGCTCGGCGCTGCCCGCCGCGGCTGCCCGCCGCCCCGCGCTGAGCCCGGCCGCCGCCGCCGCCGTCTCCCCGCGGCACCATGTCCCGGCGCAAGATCTCCTCCGAGTCCTTCAGCTCGCTGGGCTCGGACTGCCCGGAGACCAGCCCCGAGGAGGAGGGCGAGTGTCCCCTGTCCCGCCTCTGCTGGAACGGCAGCCGCAGCCCCCCCGGCCCCGCCGACACCCCCTTCGCCGCCGCCGCCGCCGCCGCTGCCGCCGCGGCCAGCGCCGGGGCTCGCCGCGCTCCGCGCCGCCGGCGGGTCAACCTGGACTCGCTGGGCGAGAGCATCCGCCGCCTGACGGCCCCCGCGGTGAGTGCCCCGCGCCCGCGGAGCGCCGCGCCCGCCCCCGGCCGGCTCCGCGGGGTCGGGTCGGCGTCGGGAAGGGGGCGGCGGTGCCCTCGCCCTTCGCCCGGGCGTCCCCGCCGCGCCGCCGCAGCCCCCTGCCCCGCCGGGCCAGCCCCGGCTGCGGGTTGCCGGCCCCGCGAACCGGCGGGAGGAAGGATCTCGGCAGCCCGGTGCTGGAAATGGGGTCGGGAGGCACAAATACGTGCCGCTGCCGGTTTAGCTGGGTTTATTGTTTCTGCCGAGTCCTTTTCTGAGTTAAAAAATGGTAAAATCATAAAAGTGCTTGCGGCTGTCTGGTCCTAGCAACATTTTATTATAAAAAGTTATGTCTATATGATTCATGGCATGCACATTCTTTCTTCAGCATAGAGGAGATGTGAACTTATTACATTTATAGGGCTTTTCCGTACTGAGCAAGGTAAAACCACAAAGTTTCGACTTGGTGTTCAGAAATATTTCAGCAACAGATTTCCCTGTGCCTCCTGGATGCACTGGCATTCCTGAGAGATCAGTTTCTATTAAGCGTACTTTGAAATCCATGACTTATGATTGTCTGGATAGCTACACCTGTGGTTGAGAATCAATGAAGCATTGCATATGCTAAAATAAGTAGTGAATTTGGGTAGAACCCGTAACGTGTGCTGGTGTCGCTTTGTGAGACTGAATTCAGTGGCTCAGGAGTTCTGTAGGTTCATGTATAACGTAAGGTTCTTCTCCAGCCTTTCTGTTACGATTGTGCTATGCTCCTACAAATACCTCTGTGACAATCACTAAATTTTCCTCACGAAAGTTTCATCTGCAACTGAATGCTTGTTTGGTCTCTGGGATATTTTAACGTGTTACAGTACAAAATATTAATTGCAACAAGTAGCCTTAATCTGTAAGACGACTATATTTGCTATTGTGACATTGGATCATCTTTTTGCGTATTGTTATCCAGCTTTGGAAATTATGAGTCTCATCACCACCAGCTATCAGTTTGCTTTAGTTTTAATATTCTCTTTCTTTTCGGTGTTCCTTGAACTGTCTAGACAGGAGTGACACGCTGTTTAATGGGACAAGTTAGCCCGCAGTACAAGATAATAGCTGTCCAGTTTCAGTTAAGCCTTTTCTTTCCCATTGATTTTTCCCCACTCCGCTGGGAACCTGGTCTTGTAATGCTGATATTAATAGATGGTATCTCAGGTGACTTGTCTTGTTTTAGTAAAAAAAAAAAAAGAAGCTATTTAATTTGATAATAATACAACGGTATAATTAGAGCATGTGTTACCCAAAATATTTAAAGTATTCTGAAGTAGCTCAGTGCAGTATTTTTAGATAACCTTAGTATTTGTATTTTCCCAACTTTGACTGCTACCTCCTGAATTGAGTTGCTATAAAAGACAATTAGTTTTAGAGCTTTGATGAATTGTTGATTTTGTTCTTTAAATTAGCACATTCTTTGAATTAAGAGACAAGGAAAACTTTGGGAGATCTTATAGTCATCTTTCCTTCCTGCTCTCAGAGAAATTTCATTTAAGAATGCAAAAATTTCACCCAACCTGGTTTTGATGTCCCAACCAACAGCTTCCATGACTTCCTTGGGAGATAATTATGGCAACCGTTATTGCTGAAAAACTGTCTTTTAAAAAAAAAAATTAATGTGATACATACTGCTCAAAATTTCACTTTTTATCTTGGCATTATGATTGGTGCTTCAGTCACATCTTACACGCTTTGGCATAAATTAATGTGGTTAAGTCTAAAATGTCATGTTGTCACAATCATGGTATAAGAAACGAATCAGGTCCCCTGTCTTTTCAGTTTTCACTCTGAGAAATCACTGTTTAGGTGCATTGTTATTTTGGTGCATTTTTAAAAAATTGTTCTGTGATACTGAATAAATGCCTTCATGCAACAAGTCAAGTTACCATATGTTTAACAATTTGAATTGGATTATTTTTGCACATCTGCTAATGTAAATCAGGAATAAAATTAATTAGAAGTAAAAAAAAAAAAATACTTTGCCTGTAAAATTAGTGTCAAATGGGACTCATTTCCATTATTTGTAAAATTAAAAGGCAAGTCTGAAGGGTGCATTGACTTATGTTTTTTCTGAACAAAAAGCTTTAATAATTTTACTACAGACATAGATACCTCTTCATTCCATGACACTACAGATATGGGTGTCTGTTAAGTGTATAAACATATATTTATGTACATACAAGTGTGTGTGAAGGTATACACTATTTATATTCCCTGCAATGGCTTGATATTTTCCTTTCCAACATGAATGCAGGAGCAATTTGTCCCCATCCCAGTGCTGAACACTTCCAAAGCTGAAAGATGCTACAGGTTCCTGATGCTTATACTTAGCCTTAATTTTGTACTTTCCTTCGGCAGTGGGTGTTTTCACTGAGAAAAAGAATCTTTCTGTGTGTTTAATAGTGCTGTGACACGCAGAGAGATCTCTGGGGTGATACTATTTCAATGTGGCAGTAGCAGGGGCTACCGAGAGCTGCTCTGGGGCTGCGGAGAGTCTCGAACTGAGCAGGAGGGAGCATCCAAGGGGCAAAGGAGCTGAGCAAGAGCTCTGTCCATGGGGCAGAGCAGCAAGAAGGCTGTGCAAGCAGGCTAGGTCTTAGGGGTGGTAGCGCAAAAATGTATGTGAAAATATTAGTGTCTCCTGTGCAATGTGTTCACGAGTTAGTACAACTGCACTGTCAAGGGAAAGAGATTCTGTAGAGTAAAATGCAGTAATGAAGCATTTGAGATATTTTATATTAAAATACAGCGAAAAGAAGTTACTGCATTTTGTATCACCTGTAATCTTGGTCTCAAGTTTAGCTGAGTGTGACTTTGCACAAATTTTACTTTTTGTGGAACTGCAGGAAAAACTTAAACACCTTGCTGTGTTGCAGCGTTTAATCCTACCCTTCTGCTGGCTCCTGGAGAACAGCTTCTAGCACTTTCCAGCACATACGATTTTTCCAACCTTTTTCTTAAATACATTTTTCCTGCAGTTGCTATACTAGAGGATGTAGGGGTCTGATCCTCAGTCAGCGCAGGTCATTTTATGTTCCTCTGGGTTCCTAAAGGTTTCCTGACGTGCCTGGATGGCTGAAGGGTGGGCACCGTTTATCTGGAACTCACATACCCTGAACCCTCTATTTCTTAACAGCCAGAACTAGGAGGATGATAAGGCTCACCTCCACTGAAACAACTGTGTATTTTGGAGGCAAAGGTGTGGTGATGAAGAAGATGAGCAGACCTCCATATGTACCCTACCATTGTCGTTCATAAGTAGGGTGTGCTGGGGAAGGTCAGGGAGACAGGGTGCACCAGGCAGGGAGGCAGAGCAGCGGCGATGCAAGAAGAGAGGCAGCTTTTTCTCAAAGCTGCACTCAACAAACTAACTATGCATATACTGAACATCATCACTTTGAGTAGCTGCCCCGTTGCCCCCCAAGTAAGCAGGCGCATTGGCAGCAGGAGGGTCGAGGCTCTCCCAGCAGCCAGGCAGAGCTGGGTGCCGCAGACCGAAGAGTCAGGGGAACGGTGCCCAGCCAGGGCTGTGCTCAGCACCTGAGTGTGAAGATGGTGTTTTGTGGGACCAAATTTAGCTGCTCAGTGCAATAAACCCTGGAAATTGCACACACTCAGTTCTTGTGACTCCTGTATCCCATGAAACCGTGGCCAACAGTGCTCCATGCTTATTGCCCCATCTCTGGCTCTGCCCTCTCACAGCCTTTCACCCCTGCGATGTTCCCACAAAGCTGAGCCCATAATTGTGTAGGCAGCTTCTATCCACTCTAACATGTTCCTAAATCATGTTCCTGACTGGGCAAAGATGTTCCTTCTGTCCTTTATCTGAACGACCATCAAAGGGTCTTTGTTAAATACTCTATCAGAGAAATTTGGAGCTAGATCCAGCTTCTGTCAAAACAAACAGGTGTCCTTCTCACTGGGCTGGGTTCAGGTTTTTGGAGATAAATAATAAAAAGCTGTGAACCTTGTAAGGACATTGATTTATGACCTTGTTTTTAAGAAATCAGCTGCAATAATTATATGTACATCACAAGCAAATTAAACGATATATTTTTCTTTTAATTTCAGCTTTATTGTTGTGTTCCATTTTAAGGGTTGAATTTTACACCCACAACCACATGAACTTTGATAACTAGAGATGATGATACTATACGCTATTCATTATCAACATAAATTTTTCTGCCTTTTAGAGCTCTGCTATGTGGGAATGATACCCTGGCACCAGTGGACACAGTTTTATTCTGTAGAAATGCCATTTAGTATCTTACTGAATTCCAGTTCCTTGCAGCAATTTGCACATTTGCTCCAGTTCTATCTTGACTTGTATCCAACACCGGGCTGAAAATAGAATCAAAATCAGAAAAAAAAAAAATTTGTCACTGATTTGAAAAGTCAAATGCTCAGCTCCCATCTAAGGGGCATGGACTACCCTGAAGCATCTAAGAGTGACTGGGCATGCATTCAGAGGAGACTGTGAACCCCCAAGCGCTGTACTGATCTTTCTGGAAAGAGAATTACAGCATGACACAGCATTAAACCGACTTACATTTCCATTTGATTTTATTTTCTGAATGGCCTATGTAACGCATCTCTTGAACTGTAAACATTATTAAGTGAAAATCGCTTCTCATATACTTTCCTGTTCATTCAGAATTATTCCTGCTATTCTTTAAAGGCCCAGTTGAAGACACATTAAAGTAAGAACATTTTTTTCCTATTTAAGTGAGGAAGCTGCTACTGGCTGCTGCCAAGTAACTTGAATTTAAGAATTGTCTTTGAATACAGCCTTTTTCCTGACAGTGGGAGAAAAGTGAACCTAAGGACTGTTGTGTAGGCTAGTACTTATATCACAGAACCTCTGTAACTTGAAATTGCTTAATTGCAAGTAAATCCTCCGGTGAGTAGAGGTGGGGTTTTGGTGGAGAAGTTGCAAAGTAGCAGCTCAAATTGAACGTGGCTCCATCATAAACCTCTACCACTTACTCTCAAGGAATAGCTACTCTTTTTAGTAGCAATAACAAGTTGTTGCCACTAACAGGAGAGGTAACAAAATGATTTCCACATAAGATTTTGAAAAAAATTTGCAGAAGGGTTCTGAGCTCCTTATGACTCACATTAACCCATAAAGTGTATCTAAGCTCTACTGTTGTAGGAATAACTTCTGCCTATCTTTCTGAAGGAAGTAAGGTCATGTCAAATGATATCCATATCAGCGGTGTGATGAGCTTAATCACTTAATAGCCCAGGCTGGATGAGCTTTACATGAGTAACATCCTTCTTGGGAATGAGGGTGGGAAGGAAAAAAAAGTGTAAAAAATGGTGAAGAAAGGCATATGCCATGAGAAACTCCTGATTTCTAACTCCATCAGACAAACAGGATTAATTTTTTTAAAGTATAATAAAATCAGACTTTTTCCCAGTATCTTTGAACATAACAGAGAGAAAAGCCATGTATACACAAGGTTACATGAGCAGTCTGTAGTCAGTCAATCTGCTATTTCATAGCGTGGAACAGGGCTGTGGTGTCTTAAACAGGAACATTCTGGAAAACATTGTCAATATGAGAATCACGGTGGGTTTTGTATGTTTGTCTTGTTTGGTAGTTTAACATCTCATGCGAGGGAGCTTCAGCCCCAGCAAATAAAATATTAAAGGAATCAGTTTAACTGCACCCGAGGGCCTGCTGCATTCTATTGACCTTGATGAAATTTTATTTAGGATGAGTTTAAATATTTGACATCTAGTGCTTGTACTGATCTTAGCAATAGTTGCTTTCTTAATGTTTGTATAGTTCCAGGCTGAAATCTTGACTTCTGTGCAGTGCTTGATAAAAACCATTCATACATTGCAGGCGTCTTTGCTGCCTGGAAGCAGAGAGCATCTCCCTGCTGGGGATCAGACCTGGCCACAGGCAAATCTCGACCGCTGGCCAACAAACCAGAGTGTGGCAGCACCAGTGTTAATCCCACAAAATTGATCTCCATTGTTTTGCACTTCTCTGCCTCTCCCCTGGCCAAAGTGCCCAGGTACAAATAACAGACAAAGATGTAAAGCCGAAGGGTTACGTATGTCAATATATGTCCCTAAGTAGCAGCGTGCAGTCATGGCTCTGTCAAAATGAGGGTGAATGTCCTTCATTTGCAACTGCTTGAGCAGAGACAGTTACTACTTCACAGCAGTCCAGTGTACTCCTGGTGAAACTTAAAATGTTAACAGAGAGAAAAACCCTCTCTTCCCTTCTACCTCTTGTGCTAATGTTAAAGGCTGTTATAAAATGCTTTAAGTAAAAGAAATCATTCCATCTCATATCCAAATTCTTTCTAGATGTGTCTGCTTGCTAACTCTCAAAATAAGTTTCAAAATGAAGACAAAAAAAATCTGTGGTTTTTCTATAGATCTCAAAGGGATAAGCATCTTTGCAGCTCTGCATATGAAATTAGGTCCAGTTATACAGAGGAAATTTTTTTTTCTCTCCTAGCAGAAGAAATTCCCTGAGAAAGGCTGACGTGTAAAGCCTTTCATTTCCGATCTGTCTGCTAGAGTAGCACCAATGATTTTATGTAGTAGATGTGAGTTGCATTAAAAGGTGAACAGGTAGCATTAGCGGTAGATCACCTATTATATTCTCACCTACTGTATACATTCTTTCTGCAGCACAGAACAGATCTTCTATCCATTCCAGACATGGCTGAAATTCAAACATGAACAAAGTGATGCCAGCCGGTATTATAATGGATAGCACCCTGAGATATTTATCCTTCACTGTCAAGGAGTTAGACTAGATGATCTAATAGGCAATTTCCATCCCTAATGTCTGTGATTCTTCTAGTGGAAAGGCAGCTGGGGATGCAGGAGTTATAATTTCTAATTATTATTTAGCTCTGCTTTATTTCTTCAGAGTGTTTGCATTGTTATTGCCATGAAATAGTATGGGGTAAAATTTTTAGTCTCAATGTTATTTATTAAATTAAGGCATTTTCTCTGATATGCGCAAGTATTTCTCTGTGAAAAGTGCCCCAGTTTGCATGAACTGAGGAGCAGAACGGTCTCAGGTTTAGTTGCCATGTGGTACTGAGCTCAGGTGCTGTGCTCTTGCCTGGTCCCGTCTGGATCCTCGCGAGCTGTTGTAGGGCAGCTTGTTTGGCCTCCAGCTGTCAGTCATCCCACTCTGGATCCCCAAACAGTCCCCTCCTGGGGATTCTGCATCTTCCCCTCTATGATTCTATGATACCAATTCTGGTGCTAGTCATGGAGGTCTGCAAGCAGTTGGTGCTTTTATCTAAAGCACAAACCTCTGGACTCAGGAAGCTGGTTTTCATGAAGAAAAAATACATTTTTAGCTTGTACAGTTACAGAGAAAAAAATGAGTACACCCTAAAGGTTCAGAAGCTAGAGAGTAAAAATACATTTTTTCCTGTTTATATTATCAAAAGCACTATTAAGCCCCAAAGATGATTTTTTTCTTTTTTAATTTTTCAAATGTTTTCTTATGTTGGGGCTCCTTCTCCTTTGTTGGTTTCTGTCTGTGCCCTTTAATTTCATTCTTCAGCTATTGGGAAGGGGACAGGGAGGGATCCTGGCTGTGCAGGATGTGCAAAGACCTGCGAGGGAACCTTCCTCCTTTCTACATCATCATAAAATTGTAGGATGCCAAAGAAGCCTTCCTGTTCTTTTTCAGTTCTGTCTTTCCCTAGTTGCAGCAATTTCAATGCTTATCTCCCCAGTACTGGCATTTGGGAATGTTGATAAATGTTTGTCTTCAGCTGGAGCCTTGGTTCTTTGTTTATGGCCTCTTTAACATCAATATTTTGGTGACTAGAAGGACAGGGACATAACAGTTCTCCACTGCTTTCATGATCGTGGGCTAAATATTAAAAAAACCCCGACTGGATGTTAAAATTACTATTTTGCCATTTATTTCCTTCTGGATAGGCCAGGTGCATACCTACTTATGGGTGCTTAGAGATCTGTAATCACCTATGCCTAAAGACTTGACTAAAATCGGCTCTGAAATATGAAAAAAAGAAATGTTTTTCATTAATGAATGATCACCAGCAGCGAAGCTGGCAATTAAAGTCTTACACATTTGCTGAGTTAGTGACTGAACACTACAAATTTGAAGCTTGTAAAACTTTCAACATCAAAGCGCCGGTTTGGCTGAGGTCTGTGGCATCTTGCATCTGTATGCAGATGGGCGGATTCCTCTAGGAAGGACTTTGCAGCTCCCCAGGGCACAAGAGCCCAGAGGAGCCCCCTGACCCGGAGCTCCCTGACCTGACAGGCTTCCTCGAAGAAATTCTGATAGAAGCAAAGTGGTTTCTAGCTGAGCCTATTATGCTCTTCAGTGCTTCAACTTTCATGTTTAAAATTTTAAGCACTCAAGTTTTTAAGAGCATGACTGCTGAAGCACTTCTGAGGCACAGCTAGGAGCCACTTAGCTTTTGCCAGGAAAAATCTTTGAAGCCTTGTTAAGGTTACAGAAAAACTGTCTGTGTACCTGGCTGCTCTCTTGGCTCGGACCTCCCTGTTCCATCCAGTCCCTTTCTTCTCTAATTCTATCTGGTTATCTTAGGATGCAAAAGGAATGGGATGGAGAATTTGGAACTGCATTTATGTAAATTTAGACTGAGTCATCTGGGATACTGTGTGCAGTTCTGTCACCTCAGGGTGGTGTTTGTCTGTCCTTACTTAAACATTTAAAAGATGTCTAAGTCTAGAGCAATCACTCAACACCTTTTCTAGACAAAAGAAAGGAATGGGTATTTCTAAAGACTGAGTCCTCAGGCATGTATTAGATGCCAGCTGTAGGATGAAATGAATCACTTTGGGTGCCTACAGTTGGGCAGATGAGCCATACCGTTTATTTCCAAAGGTGTTGCAATCAAATGAAAGACAGTTCAGAGGCAACAGAAAATGTCTAGGGAATAGGCTACAGTCCCTGTCCTCTGAGAGGAGATTGGAAAGCTTGTATTTGATTGCTGTGGGGAAGACATTTATAATACGGGATGCAATTAAAGTGGAAGTCCTCTCCCCCTTGTCTCCAAAACTGGAGGCAATGAAGTTAAAAGAAGGAAAAATGAAACTCAAGAGAAAAAAAATGGTACACAATGTTTAAACTGGAATTCTTTTTCAATGGAAGTTGTCTGAGTTAAAAAACATGGAATACTTCAAGATCATTTAGACAAATATCTTCATAAAGATTTTCTCCAGTTAGTCACAAAAGCTCTTTTGAAAAGCTACTATGCCTGTAGCTTCAAGTCTTGAAGCAGTTTTGCACTACTGGAGAGTCAGGCGAGGTGTAACAAGAAGAGCAGATTCTCTTCAAGTGCATCCTGCAAACAGTGGTGTCTGGAGAGTCACAGCAGCTGTCACGGCAGGGCTGCCATGGTCGGGATCGCTGCCTGCTGCTGTGCAACGGTGGTGGGCTTTGGTTGCAGCACTGAGTTGCCAGGTGGAAGAGCTGTAGGAGACGGTGAGCAGGCTGTACACCTGTGCCCAAATGCGGGCAGCATGAGGAGCAAACAGGTGGCATTAGACATCCCCTGATGTCTCATAGACTGAGCTTGCACACATCCTTGTGTGGAATGGCACTTGGGATGGGAGTGCTGCAAGAGATGGACACAAGTTCTTCAGGAAGGATGGGCTGGGAAGGTGAGGAACAGGAGGCGCTCTCTGTGCAAAGAGGTGGCAGCAGCGTGTGCACAGTTGCCTTTGGACAGAGCAAACTGGCCCACAGTGTGAGGGTCAGGAGTAGAGGACAGATGAGCAGGGCTGGTGTGGTGGTATGTCTGCTACACAATGGATGGTCAAAAAGTGAAGGCAGAGGAAGCCTTTAGCCTTTGAGGCTTGGATGAAGCCCCACAATGGCAGGACTTGGTACTCGTGGCGGTCTTCAGCCAACCCAAAATCCACAAGAAGGAATCCCTTCTACCTTATATGTCATTCCAGATGGAGCTTGGGTACGATCTGGTATGGCAATTCTTGGATTCATTTACACTTAACAATAGCGATACTGGCATTTCTTAATTTGAGTTGCCCGTAGAAATGTGAACTGATGTGATTATTCCTTTTGCGATGCATAGCACATATTAGTAAATCGTTACAAAAAAAATGAATTGTTAAAATTTACTATTTTAGCTAATAGTCACTATTTTACATTTATATTAAATCTTTCATTTTAAGTGGTTTTGAAGCTTTAAAACCTTTCCAGTAAATAAGCACCACTGAGTACCTGCAGGGCATAAACGTACATTGCAATAGAAGAGGTGTATTGTTATAGGTAGGCTACCTTTTATCTCCCCGAATGGCAGAAACTATGTTTCTTGGAGAGGCTACTTGAAGAAGGTTTAGCTATTTTGACTCCATGCCATCTTGCCATTGGATGCAGAAAAGAGGTGGAAATGTTTCCTCCCCACTCTTGTAGGCAATGCATAGTCAGTAGTGGCAGAAGCGGTGCACCAAACTACCCTTGTAAGTAGCTACGAGCTGGTGTTATCTCTCTCCTCTCCATTTTGTTTAGTCATAGCCATAGTTACAGAATTGCATCGATAGCAAAATGACACTCACCAGTGATGAAATACAGCAAACCGAGAAGGCGCACAGAGGCTTTTTAACCACGCACAGTGACATGCTGTAATAATTCTTGTCAGAAATGAAGAAAGACTTTGTGGCTCTGCAGGTCAGTTTTCATACTGGCTATGAGCATGTTACATAGAGCTCGGTTTATGACCAGTGTTTTAATCGTAAATCCTATTTTTTGTCTGTACTTAATTTCTAAGATTTGATAGGAGATGCCAGTGAAAAGGAGTATGAGTTCATGGGATTGTATAAAATTGTCTGACAGCAGCTAGGCAGATGATTTATCTTTCAGAAGAGAAAGGTTTCTGTGTTGTTTTTTTTTTTTTTTTTTTCATTCCAGTACTGCAGGAGAAGGGAGGTCTATTGATGAAATAAGCTCAAGACTTGGAAGTTGCTCGTATGGTCAAATCTTGAGGTATTCAAAAGGACTTTTCCCTGGGTAAAAGAGGTGCAACATCTGTGTGTCAGGCAGGAGAAAGGCAAAGGCAATCCATGGAGGGCTGCTCAGGTGTCATAAGCTGCAAAACTTCTTGAGAAGACAAAAAGCTATTTTCCTTCATTTCTGCTGCGGTACCAGGCATTGCTGCCTTCCATATGCTTGCTGTAAAAGCACTTTGGGAGAACCAGAAGGGAGATTTAATTTAACAATCAGACATTTCTACCGTTCCCCATTTCATGTCAGAGGAGGTGCTGGTGGAGTACTAATGTTCTGTGTGTAGGGCATCAGGCTGAGGGAAATGCTCTATGGAGATGTGAGGTGGCAGCTGTCTGGACCTTTTTGCTTAAAGCTGTTTTGCTTTTCCTGGTTGCTAGAGTGGGAAAATACATCTTTTCTATATGTGAAGAATGGATTTTTCTGCCTGCTGAGCACAGAAAGCTTCTGAATCTCTGCGAGAACATGCCATGAAATATATTTGTAGCCCATCAGGCCTAAGGACTTCAGCACCTGCTGTACCACTGAGAAGGGTGTGATTTTTTGATATGTGATTGTTTCATTCATTGTGTTTTGCAAGAGAACACTTTAATGATTTTTAGCACAGGAAACTTAGCTCCCACAGAGAAAAGAAGTAATTATCTGATACGGAATTAACAAAAAACCCGAAACCTCTTTCAAGGTTTACATCTGTTTTGAGCTTATTTTTGTTAAGCGCATGTGTTTCTACACATGCAAATTCAAAAGGGTAGACACATTCGTATAGTTTGGTATTAAAAAAGAAATCTTGACAATTGCACAAACCTAGTGCAGCTTGGTATACACTTTTTCATTCCTGCCGTCATCACAACAGGTACCTCCTTCTGCAAACTCATGGGCGATAGTAGGCAGAAAGCTCAGCTCTTGAACTGCTGAATGTGTACAGAAGCAAGCAAAATCTGAGACTTTCAAAGATTTTGGTGGTTTTAGAATTAAATTCCTCTAATTAAGGGGTGTTTCAACTATTGCTTTCCAAAACGATTAGGTGTTTTTTCCAAAACGTAGGGAAATAGCAGACACCTCTAAAATTTGAGTGGCTGCTGCTGCGAGTCTGATCAAAATATCCCTGTGTGCCTCTGATACAGAAGGAAGGTTTATAAACCCCGGTTGTGTACCTTCGTCTGACCTGTGGCACGAGGGCAGAATGGACAGGTGAAAAACCTCAGACTTGACACAAACCAGTAATTTTGGAAGAACGATGTTTTGCCGTAAGTGACTTGGAAAATTCCAAAGAGAATGACATGGATTTCAAAGTTTCTTTATTTACCCAAGGATGTCTCATGAATTAATTCAAAGTAATAGTAATAGCAGCAGCAGCAGTAGTAGTAAGGAAAATAAATATATAAGTATTTTGGTGAACACTGTAGTAGTAGTAATAATGCAAATAAACACATATATGCACATATGTAGTTTGGTGAATACCTATTAAAATGAAATAGCATAGAAATGCTTGAAGCATGTCATGATTTTCTTTTGATGAACTTGAGTTTCCTGGTAATTTGAAGGATGACTGGAGAATCATAGCTTGTCAGGAAAGTAAGCCATAATAAATTGTGCCTTTATAATATCCTTTAGTACAAAATGCTCTAGGGAGTGTACAAAGTTTAAAAATCCAATGCCTTTTCCTGGTGATACTTTCATCACAAAATAATAGCATTTTCTTGCAACTATTTTAAATTAATTATTTTTAAATTATGAGATAATTGGTAGGTGATAGTTTTTGAAAATGAATAGCAAAATGGCTCCTTTGTCATGCACAACTAGTCCTGTAAGCAGTATTTATTATGTCACATTGTAAAATTCCTTCCTATTTAAATGGTGAAGTAAAGTATAAGGAATGAATACTATTTCATATCCATTGCTATGATGGACACCGAGCAGGTAGAAGATGATGAGAAGTAAAACTGCAGAAAAATAGTGTGTTAAAAGATAATGTTAATTGAACTGTACTGTACTTCCCTGATCTTATGATTTTTTTAATTATTCTTCCATAGCCTCAGACCATTCGGCAAACTCTTCAAAGGACACTGCAGTACTTTGAGCATCAAGTTATTGGGTAAGTGTTAATGTGAGGTAATGAAAGGTGCTTGGTGATGTTTTCCTCTATGCTTCCCAACTCACAGCCTTGTTTGACAAGCGTTTTAATTTTTGTTACAAATTTTTAGAGATGCTCTGGAGTAACTATACGTACTGTGGACATTAATGATAAACTGGTGTCCAGTCCTGCTTCCATGCAACCCCATCAGAGCATGACTGCTCCATTAACAATGATGTTTCCTATATAAAGAGAAGAGGGAATCTTTTACAAAAAGATTTACTCCAATTTTCTTTTCACAGAGCCAGCTGAGAATGTTGGAAAAGTTATTTACGCTGTGATCTGAGGTCCAAATCTTGCAAATTCCTTGTTACAAGCACTGTTACATACTTGCAGGTTTTTGCAGAAGCAGGGCTGAAAGCCGCTTTATTAATAGATGACTGAGGAGTAAAAAGAAAGTAATAGCAACTGTCATCATGAAAACCTAAGACATTCTGCCATTGATTAAAATAATCTCCTTTCAACCTTTCCCTTACCTGCACAGGTATTTTCATTACCTATGGAACTATTTTATTCTCACAGATAACTTGCTTTTCCTGACAGAGTCAGAATACAGTGGCTGCACATCTATAGCCATTAAATGGCTGTACCATATGACAAATCCTCTGAATTTAATTACACAGACGTAAGGGAAGTTTTTTTCAAGCTGCATTGAGTGTCTTTTTAGAATTTATGACATAGTTTCGAAGCTCGGTGCATTGAAGGGAATTGTCCTTGCCTGTTTCTCGATGTTTGGTTAAAATTCACAGGGCGCCCCAGCTTGGTGGGTGTTACCTGCCATATTAGCAGTCTGGCTGGTGCCTGAGGGCCGCGAGGGAGGCCAGTCTCCATGGATAGTTGTGACATCCACCGTGGAGCAGGCAGGGGGGAGAAGCCTTCTGGATGCTAATTTTTTTAGTTGCTGAGAAAATTGCTTGAAGTCTCACATTAGGAGACTTCAGAGGATGAGACAGTGCCTTGAGGAAAAACGTGTGCAATAACAATGAGGCTTTTTACTTATGCCCACATGTGGCTTAGATGTAGTTTTTTTAATGGACAAAGTTTTAAATGGGGACACTTTGAAAACCTGTAATTCCTGTGCCTTGTGATACACTGACTCAGTTTTCTGAACATCAGTATGAGTTTGTTAAAGTAGCGTTTGTCTCTAGAGGATGTCCTATAATTGTCCTGCCCTGTGATCTTTACTTTGGTACACATTGTGGTGGGTTGACATTGTCCAGCTGCCAGACCCCCACCCAGCTGCTCTGCTCTCTCACTTATATCATAGAATCATAGAATGGTTCAGGTCGGAAGGCATCTTAAAGATCAGCTAGTTCCAAACTCCCTGCCATAGGCAGGGACACCTCCTACAAGACCAGGTTGCTCAAAGCCTCATCCAGCCTGGCCTTGAACACTTCCAGGGATGGGGCATCCACATCTTCTCTGGGCAACCTGTTCCAGTGTCTCACCACCCTCACAGTAAAAAATTTCTTTCTGATGTCCAACGTAAATCTCCCCTCTTCCAGTTTGAAATCATTACCCCTCATCCTATCACTTCCCCTCTTCAACAGGACAGGGGAGGGAAATAAGATGAACAAAGCTTGAAGGTCAAGATAAAGTCTCCTGACTCCTCTACCTCCTCTCACACTGAGTGGCACAGGGGGATGGAGGTTGTGGTCAGTCCATAACAGCTCCTCTCTGCTGCTCCTTCCTCCTCACACTTTTCCTGTGCTCTTTGTGGGCTATCCATGTGCTGCAGCTTCCTTCAGGGCACATCCCCCTGCTCTGGCATGGGGTCCTGCACAGGCTGCAGTGTGGATATCTGCTCACTGTGGTCCTTCATGGACAACCTGCTTCCCCATGGTCTTCTCCAGTGGCTGCTGGTGGAATCTCCAGTTGGCGCCTGGAGCACCTCATCCTCCTCCTACTTCACTGACCTTTGTGTTCACAGGGCTGTTTCTGTCACTTCTTTTCCTCACCCCTCACATCACCATGAGGTGCTTTGCCCTTTCTTATATACATTTTTCCAGAGGTGCTGCCATTTTGTCTGAGGGGCTGAGCTGTGCCCTGCGGTGGGGTTGCTGGAACAGTCTGGAACTGGCCTCTCCTCACAGCGGCCCCCGCAGTGCCCCCTGCCAGCACCTGGCTGACACCCCATACAACATAAGTGTTCATCAGATCTCCCGTCCCAGTCAAGATGAGAGGTGAGGAGTGGCCGTGGGGTCAGTCAGGGATTCGGTGAGGCTGGCGGAAGAGGCCTGGCTGCTGGCATGGCGGTGGGGCTGGGCCCTGGCTTTGGGCTCTGGGTCAGCTCTGACACTGTGTCAGGACGTGGCCTCCTGAAGTATAAACAAAGTATGAAAGCATAACACAACTGTTAGTAAAATAGTCATTAGATAAGCTTTTCTCTGGGCATTGAGCTAAATCAATTGTATATTTTGCCAAGCGCATTATCACTCTGCTGCAATATTTTCTTCACTTGTATTCCCTCTTCTGTCATCATTATCACCTGCATAAAGGTTTGTTTTAAACATAGTTTGAGCTGCTGCTCTGTTTCTGTTGAATTAAGGAAAACCAATCCAGCAAAGCTAAATCAAATAGAATAATTTAGATGGTAGCTGGTATCTTGCTGGTCAGACCACAGCTCTGTTCTTTTATCAGTGGTGAGGTTCTTTTTATTTTTTGTTTAACAGGCTATAGCACAAACTTTATTCTTGATAGCTTAGTAAGTTGCAGCTTGGCATCCTTCTTTCTGCTGAGATCTTTTCCAAAGATAATCCACAGAGAAAGCTGGGTTTTATACTTGCAGTGCTAATGTAATGTGCTGTGGAAGATTTATTCTTCTTATTAGATACTCACCATTGCCTCATAAACATCTTGCTTGGAGTTAACTGTACAACTTTGTTATAGACAACACCCCAGTGGGAATGACGTATAAGACAGATCTGTCTGATACCCTTCCGTTACGCTCCAGCCCTTTGGTACTATTTTATTCTTATGTCTTCATTCTCATTACAGATAATACTTGAGATACCCAGGCTACTAATGTGTTGTCATCCATGTGTGATAGTGCACGAATGGAACGGAGGTGATCAAGGGGAGAAGAGACAAGGGAGGCTAAAGGCATCCTTTACCACCACTTCTGGAAGACATTTGTCGACCTTGCATTTGTATAAGGATATGCTATAACTTTTTTACTCTTTTTTTACTGTAGTTACAGGGATGCAGAGAAGAACTTTCATAATATATCAAACAGATGCTCCTATACAGACTGCTCTGGCAATGAAGAAACTGAAGATGTCTCAGGAATTCTCCAGTGTACGGCCAATGTACTTGGTATGTATTTTTTCAAGGGGATTTGTTTCCTTTAGTTGGAAGGAAAGTCTACTGACCATTCTAATACCAACAATGAACCAAGGAATTTTTGCTCCAACAAAGGAAATTTAGGATGTAGGCAGCTACATATCAGCGTGCTGTTACTACATTTGTCTCGTTTTCTACATGTATTTTGTGTCTTTGAGACAATCCAGAATGATTTTTCAGTGGTCAGTGGAGGTGTATTGTGCAACCTGGAGTACTGCATCCAATTCTGGAGCCCCTGCTACAAGAGAGATATGGACGTGCTGGAACGTGTCCAGAGAAGGGCCACGAGGATGATCAGAGGGCTGGAGCACCTCTCCTATGAGGACAGACTGAGAGAGTTGGGGTTGTTCAGTCTGGAGAAAAGAAGGCTCCGAGGGGACCTTATAGTGGCCTACCACTGTCTTAAGGGGGCCTACAAGAAAGCTGGGGAGGGACTTTTTAGGATGTCGGGTAATGGTAGGACTAGAGGGAATGGATTAAAGCTAGAGATGGGTCGATTCAGACTGGACGTTAGGAAGAAGTTCTTCACCATGAGGGTGGTGAGACACTGGAACAGGTTGCCCAGAGAGGTGGTGGAAGCCCCATCCCTGGAAGTTTTTAAGGCCAGGCTGGATGGGGCTCTGAGCAACCTGATCAAGTGGGAGATGTCCCTGCCCATGGCAGGGGGATTGGAACTAGATGAACTTTAAGGTCCTGTCCAACCCTAACAATAAAGTTTAAAAGGCTTTGAGTCCAAATGGACTTGCATCTTTGCAGGCCTTGGTCTTGGATTTATCTCAAGTGCTTTTATGGGGGTTCTACAGAACAAGAGATACTTTTATCATCTCTGGGCCTGGTGGATAGAGGGCCTGGGAAACACAGAGCAGGATGTACCTGAGACACGAAACATTCTGGAAACATATATTCATAGTGAAGACTGCTTGTTGCAATAAACTTTTAGAAATTGCATGTCAATATGATGTCACCCATCACTGAAGTGCAATTGTCTTGATAGCTGTCAAAATTAGATAGCTGGCTATTTGCATCCATTCATATTCATATCCATCCATTCATATCCAGCTTATTCTCCTTCCCAAGTTGTTGGTAAGCTTCCGTCAGACCTGTGTTCCTGATAAAAATCTGTCATAAAAGGCAAAGAAAATATAAGGCTCAGAGCTTAATACTAAGAACTTAGTTTTTTACTGGGGTTGTTTTAACTCTTTCACTTCTATGAAACTGATCATCTTCCTTGTTTTAGAGTAAACTTTACAGACTAAACTTTAACCACTGGGCAATTGTCTACATTTTACAGGGAACTGTAAGGAGGAAAAGTAGTTACTACTTTTAAAGGTAATTGTTTCAAAATAGTAATTCCTAATTTATTTGTGATATTCATTTGCAGTGTAGCAAAGCTGACATTACACAGCTCTACTTCCAGGACTCTAACAATTGAAAATAACTTTTTAAGTTCTAAGACATGAAGTGTTCTCATATCTTAATTGTATGCAATTATGCCTCTACTAAAAAGAAAGTAATACCAGCGTGGTCGTGTTGGTCAATGTGTTTACCACTGTCTGGGCTCAGTCCTGAGGTCAAGTGACCACAGCTCACCCACTTGCAGCACAGTGGCTGAACTGTTGTAGCTGTCAGTGTACCTGCTGCTATCTAGCATCAGCTGTGGAGCGCTGTCATTTGCCATCTGCTGCTTTCATGGAAGTCTGCAAATGGAGACTTGCTGCAGTTGTTTCTCTGTGGGAAAGGCCCCGGGGGGTGGCCAGCAAGAGGGACATGGGCCAGCGGTGAGTCCTGGCAGCAAAGGTGGCCAGTGGCAGCCTGGGCTGTATGAACAGGAGCAGAGATACAGACTGAAGGGACTCATTATCCCCTTCTACTCAGTGCTTGTTAGATCACATCTGGATTACTGAATCCAATGTTAGGAGCTCAAAACCATAGCAAAGTTGATAAACCGGAGGAAATTCAGCTGAGGCCACCAAGATGATGGGGGCTGAAGCACCTGCCATGTGAGGAGGGGCTGAGGGAGCTGGGCTTGCTTAGCCTGGAGCAGAGATGGCTTCTCTGGGGCTGTACTTTTTGTAATATCTAAACCCTCTTTGCTCTTCCATTGGAGGTCTCAGTAGACTACTGAAGTTGGAGTGGAAGATGGCATTCTGGTTCATAATTATTTTCCTTTGAGCTGGTAATATAAAGGATAAGCCTGGAACATTTTTATGGGCTTATGCAGTTAGAGAGACTTTCTTCAACAGGAGGCACAACACTGAAATCTGATCTTGTATGGTAATTAAAGATGTGATTTACCTTCCATGTCAGGGGAATATGGTAAAGTGATATTCTGCCCACGTTGTAGTCTGGACCTTTGTATCCTGCTGACTTAAAATCCTTCTGGAGGTATATGCTTTGCATGTCTATCTTTTGTATCTCAAACTGTTAAGCAGACTTGGTACCCTCTGTGAAACACCTAACATTCTAGTTGAGAGATGACTGTGTTTCACTGGCATTCAAAATGCTTTTTTTCGGTGTCACGTGCCTTATTCTGCAAGATGCTAGGCACTGTCAGGGAAGTTCTGAGTGTCTTTAACTGCTGCTGGGAATAGATAGTACTTGGCACTGTGAACTTTTGTTCATGGAGAGAATATAGAACACATTAAATTGTAAATATATCCAGTATTAGTTATGTTTTTTTGTTGTTTACATTTTTAAATAATTGAATGCTAAATCTGAGAAACAAATGTTATGAGTGATAAGGCAGGATTCATGCAAAGTAAGGACTTTTTGTGTTATCATGTGTGTATTAATATTATAGAAAACCAAATCAGATATTCAGTACTTATTTCACCATGACACAAAGTATGTGCTCTGAGAAATAGTTATGAATACACTTTCAACTTCAGCGTGCTTTTAAATCAATATGTTAGTCTTGGTCCCTTAGCATGGCTGAGTAATGTGCAGCCTGTTTTTCCATTGTTATGCTCACGGTGCACGTGTGTCAGGGGCAGATCAGACCGTTGGGATCACAGTGTAGGGGTAGCAGCTACAGATTACTGTCTTAGGGAATTATTAAAGTGGACTTTGCTGAAAATAAGTGTGCAGAGAATTACTCTTGGAAAAGCTCACCTTTTAAAGAATTAATTTGAGTTCATAGCAAAAAAAATCAATAATGTGAGGAAAACACAGACATAATTTAAAAGCAGTACTTCTTTCCTTCTCTTTGTCTGGGACAGGAGCATAAGGGAATGAGCAGTTAAACCAGCTTCTTCATTTTAATTGTAGCTCCTATCACAACAGGTAAATAATTAATGGAGGCTGCGTAATTAATTCTCACATATACAGTTATTTTTCTGGTTGAATAAGACTTAGTGAGAGCCACTTCTGTGCAAGAAGGATGTAACCACTGGGGTGTGTACCCAGAGCAATTGGCATTGCTGAGACAGGAGACAAGAATGAATCTGACTGTGATGGAGGCTAGAGAAACTATTGAACCAAATCTGGCTCTCAGTTGAGCGGTAACAGGGACTTGCTGTCTAGGGCTGGAAGAAAGTGTTTCCTTAAAGGTGCTTGAAGCAACCTCCTGCTCTCTTACCTTAGATAATGCCAACGTGATTCACCTCTTCTGACCTTCTAACTGCCTCTAAAATAGTCATTTGGCATTCCTTATTCATCAGAAGACAGCAAATGCTAAAATCATTAGTAAGCTTGGAAGATTGTAAGCATATGCTTCTCACCATGGTCCTGGTGCTTACGCTGCTCACAGCAAAGCGCTGGCTGCAAGCCGTATGCTCAGCTCGATGCATGTGATTTATCATGTATGAATACTGGAATTTTCCTCCTGTCAATCCATCACTAAAGTGTGACACCATCTTCCTGCAGTGGAAGGACCTGATTCTCCTCATCTCCTCGCTGAGTTGCTCCTGCTACAAGTCTAGACATCAATAGAGCTCCTCCTGCTTTGATCCACTGTAATTAAGGGAACCACAACCACCATGCTCACATACTGTAAACTATGTTTGATACCAGATCAATGGCACAGCTTTCCTTTGTGGTGACAGCTTCTGAGGCTGGAATATTTCATTTAACTTTGTATCCCTTTGAAAATACTCCAGATGCCTTTATGGTGGACTCTGCTTTCTTTATTTGGTACTTCCACACTTTTACAGTGTCCTTCATAAGCCTATCACCCAAAGGAAAAACAAGTGACAGTTTCTTGGAAGATGGGAAAAAGAGAAGAGAAATCCTAGCTTCTAAAGGGAGCCTTTGTAAAGTTCCTAGTTGGAAATAAAGTATTTCAAAGAATAAGCACTGGTATGTTTTATCCTGTTGACACAGATAATGCTTTTAGCTGGCTAGCTAAGCGGTGTTCAGAGCAGATTGGTGTTGTTAGTTTGAACTTATTTTAGAAATAATGATAAGAAAAAGATTCCTGTGATTAAGTATATTACGAGGATGACTACCACATTTCTTTTAGGTGACTATAAATTTATACTGAGGTATGTTAGAGAGAAAGATTATATCTGAAGAGATTTCTTATTTGACCTTGGACAAGTTTTTATTCTTTCTGTGCCTCATTTTCCCATCTGTACAATGAAGATAACAGTTTGGGTTTTTTTAATCCTTTAAACCATATGTCAGTGCTGTTCATATTTTAACCTTCTCAAAGCAGATGTTTTCATACCATTTGTACATTCAGCACTTTGAGCAATGACAGCCAAATCTTGTTTGGGACTGCTTTTGTCCCCATAATTTAAAATAATTTAATTTCAAGTAAGATTAGACTGTCCATTTTGACTTAATTGCAGCTAGTCAGAATAAAGCAGAAGAATTCCAGGTAGTTCCAAATTAAAACTTTGGTGACAGGAAAATAAGGATGAAAACTTTTTTTTAATTATTAGTCTGTAATTCCTACTGTAAGGAATTTATTTTGGGACATAAAGCCTTCATGACCTGTCTGCTGCTTATCTTTTGGGCAGATATTCTAGGTAGGTCTGTGGTACTAAGCTTTACGAAGCAATAGAGAAACACCCAGTTTCCATTTTTCAACTCCACTACGTACTTCTGTTACATCACATGATGTTTCGCACATCCCAAAGGCACAAACTAGATAAAAATTGTACTGCCTTCACCTCATGTCCTCCAAAAACTCTTTTTCAAACACTGTGCACAATGTAGCTTTGTGGAAATGAACTATTTTTCACTCTTATTTCAATCCTTCATACACAAAAAAAGAAAGGGAGTTTCATGAAGGGAGTTACCTGTTGTCCTTTAGATGTCACCAGTATTTTCTTTGGCGATTCTTTGCATCTTGATGGGGAACTCTGTAATCTGTCATAACTTTCATAGTAAAACTAATGAGAAATAATTTATATTCATAAATAACTATAAAAAAAATCAGTTGTGCAAAATTTGCAAAGCAGAAGTAGATGTTCATACCCAATCTTTAATGACGTGGAAGAAATGTTGTCTTTGAAAACCTCTTTGTGTATTAGACTACAATGTCTAAATTGTATGTACTGCAACACCATGTGATGTACACTGCATAAATAACACTTGAAACACCTTGGGTGCACAGCCTGAAGTTAAAAATGCACTTATATCGGATATTTGTTTTAACAAGGAGGCCTGGAGAAATAATTCCACCTATCTGTCCTTCCATTGCTTAAAATACAGAAAAATATTCTCTTCCACTTTTTTATTCAAGAAATTAATTTATACAACAGAATTCTTTTTCATCTGTTATAAAAATTTGGTTCCTAAAATCCTGCTACAGTTACCTTATTTTCCTTAAAAAATGCCCAGCGTATGTCAATGGCTGGTAAGTCAGCTCCGCATGTGGATTTAAATGTATTGCAATAATTTTTCCTGTTAGGCATTCTTAACTGACAGGTTAATAATAATGCTCATCCTCTTGATTTTGCTTCTGAGAGTGGTGTGAGGACTTTGGTCCTCTGTCATTTCTAAGTGAGTATCTTTCTGGGCGTCTTCCGTTTGGAGGATGATATGCCACAGTGGTGAGGATTGCTGAATGCCCTGGTGATAAGTTACGTGGAATCCCAGCCCAGAGCTCCATCCCATCAGGGAGATAAATCAGGTTTGTGGATTCAGCCTCCCCAAGACACTGAGGAGCAGGTGGAATCCATCGTTGGGTAGGGGTTTAGAGAGCTCTTGCTCTGGGTGACATTTGCTTGTCATCACCGAAGGAGATATGTGCTGTAGGCTGCTTTATATAGAGCAAATCACTTCATGCCTAAATATGTCTTGCAGGGCTGTTCCTTCATTTAGTGCAAAGGGCATAATTCTATAAAAGTCATTTGCTCTCTGTACATTTGTCAAAGTTGAAGATCTGCGTTTCCTTGATGAAACTTAAGAAAATCTCAGCTCTTACCCATATTCTGTAGTTAAAGAGGAATATATTTGGGATCATTCTGGTAGCTATTAAATAATAACAGCACATCACTGCTGAGAAATACTACATTTGAAGAGGCAGGAAATACGCTGAAAAGGAGATGCCAGGACAGATCTTAGTTTACAGTGAGATTTAAACCAGGTGATGTAATTGGAAAAGATGGACAAAGGTTTGGCACACTGACTGCTCGACAGGTGTCTGAAAACTGTAAATGTTTATATATTTAAAGTACGTAAATAACTATCACTTTGCTTTTCCTTTGAGCTAAGAACTGCAGATAGTCATTAGGATGCAACTAATTTAGGATACACAGCCTGATTTATAATTAAAGTTGTTGGTTTACAAATGGCATAAAAGGAAATGTTACATGGCCCAGAGGACTGGCGATACTAATGGATTTTAATAATACTTGGAACTCTCTCCTGGGGGGGTCTAAGCTATACACACAGGACTCCTACTATTTAGCAGATGTTACAGTGCACTGGCAATACAAAAGTAATCTAAACAAAAATCACATAATTCATGTGGTTTCAAATCTGAGATGAATACATCTAAATTAGAAAAGGACAAATGTTTATACCAAATGGTCTTAGACATCCCACTCTTCTCAAATCAGAGCTATTTATTGTAAGAAAGCAGATGAACTACCAGTAGATAGTGAGCAGTTTGAAGTTATGATGTACAATAACATCTTGTAGAAGACTATTTATAAAGTGGAAGACATTCTGGCCATGATTCATTGACTAAATGTAGGTGTTTACCATTATTTTAGGTGCTGTAAGGTATCCTGGGTGGCCTCTGTCAAACATTCAAAAATGTGTAGGTCTCCCTTAAGTCCCATGTCCTGGTAAATGTCTTAACTATCTGTTAGTCCTTTTGTAGATGTCTTGGATACCTTATGAAGACTCAAGTAGCATTAGATTTGTGTATTTAGTCAGCTGAATTGAGCCCTTTGTGAATGTGAGGAATTATGAGAGATGATTTTGCATTTCATGGGAAAAGTTTTCAGATTTAATTACAATTTTATCCTTTCCAAGAAGTGAAGTTCTGCTCCCCATGCCAATTCAAAGGCATATATGCTTATTTTAATGCAAAAGCAAATTAAAAAAACTCTGTTCTTATTGCCGTTTGATCTCTAGAGTTAACACAAAAACTGGATCTGCCTTATTTTTAGGAATCCCCAACCTAGTGATTGCAGTTTTCATTTAGTAAACCCTGTGCAAATCTAAGAAGTGAGATTTCCAAGATGTGATGGGAGACATAAAATGGTGATGTCTTGATTCAGACAGCTTGGCTTTGCCTGCAGAATGAGCTGCTTCTGAAAGTGTTATATGGGGAAAAAAAAAAGAACATTGCCTGTTCTTAATAGCTCAGCTGAGCTTCCTGTGTCAGTAGTTCAGAGGAGGATCTTTTACATGTATGCTGAGCACAGGTCATCAGGTCCTTACCAAGAGGCAGTAACTACAGTGATATTTCTAAGCATCATTTGTCAGAGGAGACCCTCACTTTAACAAGGAAAGAAAACGCCTCATTAAAATTGTATAAAGCAGGTATTATAGGTGAACAAGTGTGAGGAATTCTTTTAAGCAATAATTCTCATTTTTATTTTATGAAATCTTGAAAAATATGCAGGCCCTTTATGGCCCTATAAGAGAAGTGTAGTACACATTTTACAGTTGTGTCAAAACCATATGTAAAGGTACAAAATGATGTTACTATATTTATATAAAAACCACGAAAAACAATAATTTAAAAATACTGTCTGGATTCCCAGGATGATACACATTCACCATCATAATGAAGTAAGATCAAAGTCCTTTACACAGTAATTAGATCCTGTACTAGGCTCACTTAGGAGCCAAATTATTCATCTAATGTACCTTTCCGCATTAGTCTGTATGTACTGAAATCTTTTTTATTGAGAGAATAAACGTTGCTTTCCCTACCATCTTGAATTATGCTTTGGAATTCTGAACTGCCACCTGGCTGTCTGTCCAAAAGACTGTTTAAGGAAAAGATTTTATTCATGCCAAAAATCTGCTAATCCAAAACCATTTAAGAGGTATTTGCTATAATTGAACGTGGCAAAATCTGCTTCCTTCCACAGTATGAGTTCTGGAATTGCATATTGAATTTTCCCATTCCGTTAATATTTGACATTTACAGATTCTTAATGGGTATCCCAGAAAAAAGGTATTTTTCTATGCCAAAGGAATCAGATGCTGGCCACTCTGCAACCATTGTCTCCATTGTCTGATATACTTTAAGGAAGAACTGGATGGCTTGTAACTTCTTCTGCATGCTCTGCAAGTTAACGGATTACTTTGATGTTTTTATCAATTACATGCTTCATCTTCTATTTGTTTCTGAAGAGCCTGTGATTTTTGATTTTCTTTATGGGAACAGATTCCTATCTAATTTCTCCACTTTGTAATGTACAAAATACTTAGAAATACTGTATTAGTTCCTTGACGTTTTGTAGTGGGTTTGCAGTTTACAGCAACTGCTGAAAAGAAAATGAAGAAGGACCTTTTACTAGCATGTTATTACAGGATGAAGTCATCTATTTCTGCTCCAGTTCAGTGAAATACTTAATTTGTACTTTGAGCCCATGCTAAAAGACTTTGGTAATTTTGAATCTGGCTCACAAGTATAGGATCTCTTCTCTAAATGTCTTCGAGACACATTTTCACAGGATAATCATAGACCTTTATAGTACTTTTGTCATAGATCCCAAAGTGCTTTGTAATGGAAGCCCAGAGCAATATCTTCATTCTATTGTTGCTTTGCCTCAGTTTCCTTCTATGATGTTCATATTTTATTTCTGTCCAGTATGGGCTAGAATAAAAATGACATTGTAAGAAAATGTAACAAAAAGAAACTACTAAGGAAAAAAATTATTAGAGTTAAGACATGTGATTGGTGGATTCAGTGGTAGGAACACAGTAGATGATAACTTTCCAAGGGGAAAGTAAATTGAGACTGATGATGTTTTAGAATTTCATTCAGTGTATTAGTAGAAGGTTGGTAAATAACAGAAGCTCAAAATAACAAATGGCTTAACTTGGTCAACAGCAGAGAGTGTTGGGATGAATTTTGGCTTATTTTGTATCACTACTGTTTAGTGAAATGTCTTGGTGAGACTAAGGAAGACTTTTTTCCTACTTACTTATTGCAAGCTAGAACCCATTGTGAATCTTTATCTGTGGTGGTCGGGGTCATGCATGAGGCAATATGGGAGTGCAGTGGCCTCTACATTTGGAAGTGCTGGGCATGGATACAGGTCTCAAATATTTAATTTTTTTTCTGGGCAGCTGAATGAAAATTTTTATTAGAGGTCTATAGTGGAAAAGAAAGAATGGAAATGCCAGCTTTTTAGAAAGGAATAGCGAATCATCGATTTTGATGAACAGAAGTTGATGCACATTTTCAGTGCCATCTTCAATTTGAATTCTTCCACTGCAAAATCAAAATGAAAACAAAATGAAGATGCAGAGAAAGAATTTAATGTCAGATCGGTTTGAAAAGATTATACTGTTTATGCAGATGTATAACCTGAAGGTTATAAAGAAGATTATTTTGAAGATTTTATTTCTTTTCTGAAAATAAAAGAAAAACCAGAGGAAATACTGAATAAGTTGGAGCTGGAAATAATACCGAATGTAATTTTTAAAGATAATAATTAGCCTGTGGAATTCTCCAAATTCCGTAATGTATCCACTACAGAGACAATGAGTTCTGAGAATTCTTGTAATGAGCAGGTTTTTCTATATGTAATAAAACTATCTCCTGATCTGGTACTTCCATCCATTTCAGTGAATAAGCCAAACATTTACTGTAGCAATTAGGGAGGAGCTTCCTCAAAACCATGTTTTTTCATGATTTTCCATCAGATTTTACAGTTTTTCTATAGCATCTGATACCAATCACTGCTGAGGCAAGATTTCAGAGCAGCTGAATAGCGATCTGATGCAGTCTGACATTTTCTCTCCTTGTGATGATGATGGTAATTTCTATTGTCTCTTGAAAGCTAAACAGATACAAATATAGAGGAAGGGGTAGGGAGAAACTCCACAGAAGATAATCAAAAGATCGAGATCATTTATATTGTAGTAAATGAAAATGTCATGATGAAATATATACCGAGTTAATGTTAGGTGAGTGTGTGCTTCTGTTCATCGTTTGTTTCAATAGCAGAGGCAGGAATAAGTCAGTAAAAATACGTATGTAGTATTTTGTCCAACTTCATACAAGCTCATCACTGAAGCTAAGAGCTTTGTAGAAATACAGAAAAAAATAGTTTGCGTGTGTTTGTATAATAGGAATTTAAATAAAGATTTTTGATTTAAAGAAAAACCATTGTGCTTCAAGCAAAAATTGGCCTGTTATTAGTGAGACTTAGGAATAAACTTCCCCGATAGCTACATTATACTTGTTTGTTTTAGAAGGTTGGTTGACTTTGATTTTCTCAGTATCTCATAGTGTCTATTATTAGAGAGAAAATTCCCAACTAAGACAGACCAGCCGTTTGGTTGAGTTTGGCTATATCCATTTTTCTATTCTGAGCTAATCTAATTTTCTGCTGGTACTGTGTGCAACTCAATTCAAAGCTAAAATGTTTTTAAAAGTAGTGGCATGTCCTTGAGCCAGGTCATTGACCTGAATTTCATAGTATAATTCATGTTGCTTGGAGTAAGTACCTTGCATCCAGATTGAACAGCCAGTCCTCCAGGGCAGACAATAAGACCAGTCTAAGACAATCAGCAGGAACTTAGGCTGAATACTAAGATACAGCTCCCGCTAATGATAACGACACAAGGCTTACACATGTAGCAATAAAGTACACAAGTGATCAGTTCTGCATACCCTATTTTCAGTTAGTGGCACCAGGGCAACTGACCGTTTTACTGTAATTTTATAATACACATTAAAGACAACAAACCTATGCTATCACTTTGGGCAGCTTTCTGGGATGTCACTCTAAAGCTACTCTACGGAACCATGAGATTTAAAAATATGGCTATATGCTTCTGTATACATATGAATATAATAATTTCTTAGCTCCTTGCTATTAATATCCATCTATGAGAATGTTATTGGTATGGCTTAGAATTTAATTCTTTTTGTGAGTATTCTTATAGTGAGTATTTTTATGGAAGATGTTACAATACTATGTTATGCAGACGTAGCGGTAATGAGTCAGGAATTGGCACACTGTCCTCTGAGTCAGGATATTAGGGGGCATTGTGTACCAGAGGTACTTTCTTTTGGCTTAGCCACAGATCTGACCATCTGTGGTCATAAAAGATCCTGGGAATATTTTTATAATAACCTAGTTTAGTGACCAAATTTGATTATGAGTAATGGCATTTGAAAGAACTTTCCCAAATTATTACTATTACTTCTTTTGTAAAATATGTTTTGTCATGTTGTCATGTTGTCCTGTTTATATATGTAATTTTATGCTTTTTAATCTGCTATTAATCATATTGAAGGTCCAAACAAAACTATCGTTGCAGGTAGTTTGCAAAGCTGTGGAGGGCCCAGATCCCTTGTGAATATTGATCGTTACAACTATGCCTGTGTGCAATAGGCAGTTCAGACGCTGCCTTGGGATGATCAAAGGTTATTGTCTGCAAACAAGAGATGCACGACTTCTTCTGCCCACAGTTATACCTCTTGGACATGAAAGTCACTAATCGTACTGTTCTTCGAAATTTAAAAGCCTACAAGCAAACTAAACAAACAATGAGAAATTCAGTGATCCACTGTGATCTTATCAATGTTATAAAGCAAGCTGAACGCATATTAAAATAAAGGGCCTGTTGTGCCCTTAGGAAATAAATAACCGCCCTTCATTTCTGTTAGAATTCAAGATAAGTTTTAAGGTGTTCAAGTAGTTGACTGAAATAGGATTTTATTTCAATACACTGGAGGAACTATGTTGTTAATTCTTATATTAATTTCCTTTGAAAACACTTGCTGGATATTTGTAATTCACATACAGATGATTCATACTTCTTTTTCTTCTATTACAGGTTAGAACAATACAAACTGCTTAATTTTGTTACTCTACTATGTGATATGGGGATTATATACAGATGAAACTTAACAAAGCATGTCTTCCCTAAAATAAGACAGAGGCAAATGTTTAATAACCATCTCAAAGCTATTTTTTCTTAAATCCTTAAAATGGTAAATAACAAACCAGAGTAGGATTTGATACACATTTTTATCCAGGGGCTTCCATTACTGATATTTTTTCATGCCTTCAGCAATACCAGCCTTACCACCACTGTAAATCAAAACCTTTTGAATTTCTGTGATGGAGACTTGAAGTGACGTTGTGAGAAATCACAGAGCTGTCCCATCTTACTAGCAGTTTAGATCACTCTAAGCAGGGTTTTTTTTTAAAAAAATGGGTGAGGGTAAAAGCCTAAAATAGAAAGGCTTTGCTTTCCTTTGCAAGCAACAAAAAAGAAGTAATTATTCCTTCGTATCTTCTGGCAGTGCCCAATAGCTATAATGAGAAAAGTATTTTGTCTAAAAAAACAAAACAAAACCCAGAACCCTCCTCCCCCAGCTACTAAAGTGTCACCTGACTGCAGGGCTTTACATTGCTTACTGAAAGCCAAAGGCCTGACTTTGAACCCCAGTAGCTTATTCAAGAGCTGGATCCCTCACCAAGGCAGTGAACAGAAGGGCTATAAAAGCAGAAACCTCATTTGTGGCTACGTCAACAATGGCAGGGATGTACCCATGGCTGGGTGCATTCACATAGTGGACTGCATGTGACATGCAAAAGTCCAGGAAATTTTAATGTATTCTGGCTTCCAGCAGGGAAAAGGATACAGGCAAGTGTAAATCCCACAAGTAGCTGGCTGGGACACCAAGCTGAAAGCATGAGGAAATAAAATGACATGCAAAAATGGCTTCTAGGGTTATTCCCAACCACCAGAGAAAACAGAAGTCCTATGGGTAGGTATCCAGTGAAAAAGCCACTCCCGCTGACTTGGAAAAATACTGGGCAAATAGAGAACAAGGGGAAAATGTCACACAGTAGCAATACTATGTTGTTGATCGGTGTCTCGCTGTCCTATAGGTTTGAAGTTTGAGGAAATGCGAGAAAAGTTTGGGGAGGAATTCTTCAATATCTGCTTTGATGAGAATGAGAGAGTTCTTCGAGCTGTAGGTGGGACCCTTCAAGACTTCTTCAATGGCTTTGATGCTTTGCTGGAGCACATTAGAACTTCCTTTGGAAGACAGGCCACCCTGGAATCCCCTTCTTTCCTATGCAAAGAGCTCCCTGAAGGCAATCTCATGCTTCATTACTTTCATCCACATCAGATTGTGGGATTTGCAATGATGGGAATGATAAAGGCAGCAGCAAAGAAGATTTACCGCTTGGAGGTGGAAGTAGAACAGGTGACTAATGATAAGTTGTGTTCAGAGGGGACGAACACAGGTAACTGCAGCTGTCTGACTTTCCTTATCAAAGAACATGAAAATGCAAATATCACAAAAGCACTTCCACCGGGAACTTCTCAGTCCCCCTTAGACCTGAGGATTAGCATCAGCACCTTCTGCAGAGCTTTCCCGTTTCATCTGATGTTTGATCCAAACATGCTGATTCTCCAGCTTGGAGAAGGTCTTAGGAAGCAGCTCAGATGTGACAGTCATAAAACTCTGAAATTCCAAGACTGCTTTGACATAGTTTCTCCTAAAATCAGTGCCACATTTGAACGAGTTCTCCTGAGATTATCTACTCCCTTTGTCATTCGGACCAAACGTGAGGATTCTGACTCTGAAAATAAAGATAAGGTAAGAACATTAATTTGGATGGGGATGTGTGTATATGTATGTGATGGGAGAGGATTATTTATTCAGAGAGAAGCAGCTCAAGTCCTGTGTACTCTGGAAAGCTCACACACGCTTTGCAAACAGGGGCTAAGTGGTATTCCCCAGCCAAGTGAATATCTTCCTAAATTAGTTATAAGCTTTGCCGGTGATGTTGGAGCAAATTGTGACATTGCCATTCAGAAAATGCTGTGCTGTGGAATTGAATAGTGCAGTGTAAATCAAAAGGGTGAGGAATTTTACAAAATGACCATATCTAATCCTTGGTTTCACTCCAGCTATATTATGATAACAATAATAGTTATTAAGCCATTTACTAGGGAATAGCTTTCAGTATGTTTTCTGAAAGACTCTCACTGCAGGGTTCACACTGCCACTTTACTATATCCTACTTCCCTGTTTCAAAATGGTGCTTTCCTCTGTGGTTCTTCTTATCTCTCACTCTGCACTTGAGGGAACCAAAGCTGTAAGTGGTACCAAGTAGCCCTTATGCCAGTTTTAATGCTTTCCAGACATTGAAATAGGCACTTGTCCTCCTACACTGCCTCTTCCCTCAATGTTTTAGAAGAGAGCTACCTTAACTAGTCATCCCCATGTTGAATTCAGCACATCTCAGGTGAGTAAGGTGAGAACATGTCTTCTAGAGTGGACCTCTCCAAATTTTGGATGGAGTTTGTCTCATTGCATATCCTTGAATTATGGGAAAGCTTTCTGGTGTGAAGTTGGGTTCTAGCTTTATGCACCAAAGTACTTGGACTTAATGCTTACGTTGAAAGCCTATGTGCGGGTGCCTTGGAAATACTGCTGCCCGAAGTCAATAAATTATTGATTTGCAGGGATTTTAAGAGAGAGCACCCAAGGATAGTCAATCTCAAACACACTGGATACTTAGACACCTAAGTTCTGCCTATGGGTGCCATGTTTACAGTTTAGGTGGTCTGGATATAGCTTGACAAACTCCACTCTGTTTTGCTACCTACACTGGGCCAGAGTTTCAGAAAGACTCCCATGGTAACTGCATATCAAATTCTGTGTTCTTTTCAAAATATAGCCACTTCTAACAGCAGCAATCTTTCCAGCTCCTCTTTGGCACCACTCTTTGGCACTAATAAACATGTTTCTGCTGCATTTTCCCCTGGAAACAACATGTTCCCCCAAGAGAATCAAAATAGTGCTTCTCATTTTGTATGTATTGATGTAATTCAAACTATTTAAAACCAAATAGGAGTTTATTTTTCAGAATCTGTCCTCAAAGTCACTCTAGTCTTTAATTATGAAAAGGAAGTGTTGTTTGAAAAGTTTGGAGGTGTTGGCTCTGAGTTATGTTTTGGCACAATTGTTTCTGTTCTGAAAGAGGCTTGTGCTGTGCCCCTTCCTCCCTTGGAGCCTGCCCATCCCTCTCAGTCACCTTCCCCTGCCCTGGGACAGACTCACAGCCCTTCCACCAATTTCTGTTCTTCATGAATCTGCAGTAAATCACTCTGAAGAGGAAGAAGGTTTGGGGGGGTCGAAGTGCTTTAATTTTTTTTTTTTTTCCCTATCTAATTACGAGTTAAACAAACAAACCTGGGCAGGTTTCATACACTTGTGGTTTGCTCATAGGAGAGGTGGCAGGGAGTGGAGCTTGCTGGAGGCAGGTTTTAGCAGCCAGTTTGGGAAGCAACTCTGATTTCAAAAGCTTGTTCTCTACCATCAAGCTGTGCAGCTCTGAGTGCATCCTTGCATCATTGCTGTGGTTTGTACCGTGTGTTGTCACAGGTGGGTAATGAATCAAATCAGTCGTGTGCCCAGCTGCCACTCAGGAGAGTGAGTGACCCTCTCTGTCGTACACGTGTTGAGTCGGAGCCTGAACAACAAGTGTCAGTACGAGCACCGTAGTAGCAATTCAGATTTTCTTGAGAAGCAGGTGAAAGGGAATGGCAGTAAATGCTTTGTCTGCCAGCATTTAAGAGAAAAATTGTGTCTTAAACAGTAAGGTGTAAATGAGAGACAAAAGGGTGATGGCAAAGTGCAAGGGATCTGAAGTAAATGATGTGCTTGCTGCAGGCATAGGAATTAATTTGAGAACGTCAGTTTAGCTGGAGTGGTATTTTCTTCTGACTCACGTGTTTTGTAAGTACTTTCAAAAGTTTCTGTTTGTGAGTAGTTAAACGAAGCTCAGGATGTGATGTATTTTGCTAGATACTCCCTTTTTTTCCAAAATGAAAGGTTGCACAGATTCAGAGGTTGTTGTTGTCTTGCTTACACAGATTTTGAGAGGAGTAACATGGCAATACTGTTATGTCACACTCAATTCCTTAATATCTCCTGGGTAAAAAAAAATAGACTGAGCCTTGGGAACTGCGTGCTGTATTATTTTCCCAGAGCTCATGTCAGTCACGTAGCTCATTTTGCAGTTTTTTTCAGTTTGCGAAAACTTGTTTGGAAGTTGAGTATTGGGCAGGTAGGTCAGTGCCGTAAGCATGACCCCGCTTAAAAGACAGCAGTAACTGACTTAGATATTTCTCTATTTCTCTGCCACACACCTCTATTCAGTTCATACTGGGATTGCAACCCACTTGCGGCTATTTGTCTTTTTTTTAGAAAATTCTGACTCTGCAGTAACCTCAACACTTTTCAGACTTGGCAGCTGAATGGATGTGACCCAGACAACTCTGCTGCAGTTTTGAAGCTGTTCAGATGTCTCAGTGGTTCCTCAAGAAGAAAAAAATGATTTAAAAGGCTTTGCAATGAACAGAGGACCTTTCAGCCTCTCTTCAAAGCACTTTTATCTTCATTTCAATACATAAATTAGATCTTTTTTCAGGCTTGCAGTGAGAAAGAATAACAAAACAGCTTTCATTTAGGCCTGACACCAGCTCTGTGTTCAGATTAAAGACGTCACAAATCATGATCTTTCCCTAACTCAGCACGCAGAAGCAAATTAAACAAAAACACCTGTCCTGACTTTCAGAGTGCTTTTTTGTAATTGTATAAATTTATTATGTCAGCAGTCTGACTTCATTTGAACTTATTGTAAGTTTGCAACTAAACACACTTGTAAGTCTGTGGAGAATAAGAACTAAATTGTACAAAATAATCCGGGATAAGACAGGATGTGATGGTTTACTTCCATCCTTTCTTCCCTCCCTCGTTCTGTCCTTCCATTTTATTTTCTGCAATGATCAAGTTATCCACACAGATGCTTTGGGTTTTTTCTTGATTGTTATGTAAATTCAAAATTGTCTATATGAACAATTATGAATGTCTTTAGATCAGGTTTCCCAGTATGCATACAGCTCTTTAGGTGTATAAAAGCTGAATGTGATCAGCCTCTGAGGTTTCCAGTTTTCCCATGCAGCTAAATTCTTATTATTGTTTATTGCTTGTAGTATGGTACTACCCAGATGCTGAAGGGAGTATTAGGGCTCTGTTGCTCTACTTCTTGTACAAACATTCTGTTGTTTTTCACATATCACACTAATTTTTATTCAATTTTTTTTTGTGTGTTTAACCAGAGAGCTTCACTTGCATGCAGTCACGTTTCCCAAATTTTGGGTAATATCCCTAAATAACAAGACCACAAATAATGCTGGTTTTCACTTCTCTGAGAAAACTCATTCTACACCTCTCTCTCTGGAAGCAATTATTTATTGCAACAATCAAAAATACATCTATTGTGGCTATTAACTATTTGGGATTGATGGCTTGTAAGGTCACACGTGGTTAGTACAACTGTACTCCAAAAGAGTTTGATGAAAGTTAGTGAAGTCACATATGGATTAAGATATAATTTAAATTGAGAGGACTAGGTCTTAACTTGTCTGATGGAGTGCTCTGAAGTCCCTGTCAAGTCCATCATGAAGGTGCTGGCATGTGAGGGAGCTGATGGTTGCGCACTGGGACACAGAGGGGCAGGAACTGCTTTCCTTGAGGCACCTCACAGTTGTCTGTGCTGGGTCATCCTGGCCAAGTGACCGTCTGGGAAGCACCACCGCTCCCTCCCTGGCAACACCTCCAGGTGTTTGCGCAAAGCAAATGGGGTGTTTGCACCCAAGTCTCTCCGTGACTCTCTCACCTGTGCAGGGAGTGTGCCGACATGACTGTTCCGATGTTTGACTTTGAGCACTGCAATACTGTGTGGTACTATCATTGCTGTCTCCCATCTAAGCTTCTGCAGGACTTTCACTTTCATACTTTTCCAACAGAAGCCAATTCCTCATCCCTGTGAGTCACTTGTTTTTAAGGCAGATCAACTTTTACCACGTCTCTTTATATACGCTCTTTGTTTTCACAGAGCTCCCCAATGGGTATTACCTGATCCTGCTGACTGAATGATTTTAAGCATTTCTCGAGCAGCCTGATACCTTCCCCATCACCTTAATGGTGAGACTTGCACAAATCTTTTTTAATTGCCACGAAGGCCACATTTCAACTTTTTTTCCCTTTGTCTTTTTTTTGCAAAGAACGAGACAAAATGCAGCCGACAACCCAGCAATAAGTTGCTTATCTAGTGTGAGTGCAGGTGGGCCGCCCTCCCACTATTTCTTGACCAGGCAAGGCTGGAAGCTCCTGATGGGTACTTCCTGAGCGCAGTCATTTTCTGACTGTACTAATGAACAAGGCCATCTGAGACATGATGTAAATACTTGCCTCCTTGACAGTGCAGTGAGGTGGCTGGAGCTGCTTCACTTTTTGGCTGAATGGGAAGACAAGGACTGACTCTCCTGGTTTTCCTCCGCTGGCTAACGTCCTCCTCATGTGCCACTCCTATGCCATAAGCACTGGGCCGACTGAGAGGAGATGGGGATGCCCTTGTGGGGATCCACTGTGTCCCTGGGTCCTTGATCGGACCCAGTCCTTTTAGTGCACAGATTGACAAGCCCTGCCAGCACTGGTTTGTGGGTGCCTTTCTGAAACTGTGACTTGGCATGCAGTTGGCAAGAAAGTTGAAAGTGAATAACGAAAGAAATTATTTGGTTCCCTGCCAGATACTGTGCAGCTGTATACGGCTGCTCTTCTGCTCAGATTAACAGCTCTTTTCCACCTTTGAAATAAATCAGCTTTTATAAGGATACTTACTGGCCTTTGACTTACTGTTAGGCCTGTGAACACTTTAATTTAGAGAATTTGTCTAAGAATAAAGCTGGCACCTAGAACTGCATTACTGAAGGTGGTCAGAATTTCTCTGGTGGAATGTATTCTCTTTAAATATGCTATTTTACTAAAATCATAACTTCCCCAGGAGTTTGGCAAAATGTGTTCTGGAAAATAATTTACTTTTCTTTTGTTACAATATTTCATTCAATCATGTTAGATATAAATTACTTTTTGTTAGGAAAAAGTTTTCCATTATAAATTCCAATACAACATTTAAAAAATATGAACATTGGGTTTGACAAAAAGAATCCTCTGAAAATGTTATATTGCAAGAAGTTCCAAATGCCACATATAATTCAGATTTTCAGGAAACACCAACCCTGTAATGGTAAAATGTCCAGCAAAACGGTAATGTCAGTTTTTTATAGCTCTACTGATTGTGCAGGCTGTCAGAGCCAGCGCCTCATCTGTTGTCAGTGGGGAGGAGAGGTTTGTGGCAGATGAGCTAGACCGCACCATCAGGGATTTGTCCCAGTGTACTGATTTAGACAAATGCAAAATAAATAAAAATAAACCAGTCCAGAGCCAAGATTAACAAAACTGTATCTGGAAAGTTGGATTCTAAAGTGTATAGATAGACATGTAGTAAATGGCCAGATTTTTAAAAATGCTTAGTAATATACAACTGTTCATTTAAAAATGTAGGCTGATTCAGTGGGAGCCAGTGGGAATTTCCCCTCTTCATTTCTACTGTTTTTTTCATCTAGTCCTTCTTCCATGCGATGAGGTAGTGCCATCTCTAAGTCAAATATTTCTTTTCGATCACTCAACTGTGTATTTGCCATGTACAATCAGATCAAAAGTCCATCCAGTCCAGCATGCTGACTCTCACAGTGACCAACAGACAATGCTGAATGAAAAATATAAGAAAAAATTTAAGCCTGCAAGTGCTCTTTTCTGCAATACACCCTCGCAGCTTCCAGCTCTCCCGGGATGAAAGAGCATCCAGGATGTTGCACCTGATAGCCTCCACAGGACCACTCCTCCATAATTTTCTCTAGCACCTTTTGAACCAGGGGAAATTTATAGTCGGCTTCTGTGGCATCCTGCAGATGTAAGGTCCACTGTTTACTAGAAACTGTGAAGATGAGACCTCTCTGGTTGGTGGCCATTTTCAGCCAGGTCTGTGAGCACATCATATGCAGAGTGGAGCAGCTGGCAAGGAAGCCTGTTTGCCCATTGATTCAGCAGAGCACTTTCCCATTGTGTTTGTTGACCATTGGAAACTGTATGAAAATAACACTTTTTTAAATCCAGGAAGTACATTGTTCCCTTTTTTGTAGTGACAGTCTAACCTTTATCTGCTACTTTTTATTTTTATTCTGGACCCACTGAATTAAATGAGCAGTCCTGACACTGGCAGACTAATTTAATACCCATCATACACAGTCTTGAAGTGTTGTGCTTTTGCTCTGTTATTGTGTTTTTCCTCCTCTCCTAATACATTAAAATGAAGCGGCCTGAAAGTCATTCTAGCATGAGGGACATCCGTCACTTATGATCTAGGAATTCTAGTTTTTCCCAGAGCTGATTTATTCATAGTCAGTCAGTCTTTGACACTAGGCTCCCATTGCTTTGCAGGCTCCTGGAACTCTCAGAATCAAATTCCGTCTTCTGTTTCTGCTAATGCTAACATCCCACCCGGTCGCTTGTCAAAATGTGTTTGGACTTTGACGGTGTTCAAGGTGAATTGGATTGGCTGGCTTGGCTGCTTCTAGAGACTGTGATGGATCATGAGAAACAATAGATGACATGACTTTCTTATCTTACTAGCAGTTGTGCATCGGAGAACTTTAATAATACTGTGACTTTAATAACTTTAATAACACTGTGAAACACTGGGCCCAGAATTTTTAATATTTCTTCTTTAAGACAGGCCAATTAAAATGCCATTTTAAAAATATTTTCAGTGATAGGACTAAAAAGGAAGTGTAACAATCTAAAGATAAAATACTCCCTTGTCTTTTCCATTAGCTGAAAACCAAAGAAGCTGTTTGGAAATTATTTTGTTGAGTCAAGTGGCTATTAAAACAATTTGACTCCATGGTGAACTCTCCCCTCTTATTATTTGTATAATTTTTTATGATAAGGAAGCTGCTTGCACATGAAAATGTCCATCTTTCTCTCTTTGATTGAAAGCTTTGAATGGGTTTCTAAATTACACTATGTCATAACCTGAACAAAAAAGTACATTTCATTAATTTTTACATTACATAATGAGAATACTCAGGCACAACTCAGTTTGATTTTCAGGAATGCATTTTTTCTACCTCCCTCTTCTAGTGACTAAAAATTAAGTATTGGTTATTCACAATACGTTTTTATCCTTTTCCTCATTTTCTTATGCGAGTTCTTGAGTGACTGCTTTTCATGGCATCACAGTCCTCTAATCTGAATAGGTGTGACGTAAAAAAAAAAAAGCCATTTTCCTTGGGATAGTTGAATTAAGTGACATTCAGTCACTCTTTACCTTCCTCCCTCCTGTCCTGGCACTTGCAACTGGACAATGCGTAGTCAAGCTAAGGCTTCTTTTCTCTGTCTCTTTGCAGAGGCTAAAGTGGCCTTAGAAAGAAGGGGGAAAGCCTGAGTGTCTCCCTGTCGGTTGAGTGGGTTTTGTGCATGAGGTCCCACAAGTGCACGGGTGGGAAGTCAGAAGGTGTGGGAACACATGGGTTTGCCTCTGAGCATAAACACTAAACTTATTGCTTTGAGGGGCGGCAAATGCAAGGCCTGGCATTACCTATGTTGGCAGCTTTTGGTTGTAAGGTCAATTCTACCCAGCAAATGCCAAAACCTTCTGCTAACCCTGCACCTGGAGCATGCTCCTTGCCTGAGAGCAAGCCTGAGTTACTCCAGGTTGCTTGCAGAGTGGCCCCGAATGTCCAAAGAGCCCAGGGGGTGGAGAGGAAGCTTTCGGCTTTTCCCCTTCACCTTAAATTTTGTCTTGAAACCTCAAATTAGGACCATGGGATTCCCTTCCGATTTGGTTTTGAGTGTGGCTTAGTAGTTTTGGACCAGTTTTCGATTATTTGGCTTGGGTCTTCCAATCCTATCTCATAAATATCTAGTCTCTTGAGTTTATATTGTAGTTGACAGCATGGATTGACTCTAAATATGTTAATTTACTCATGCTCACTGTGCATGAAACTTGTCCTGGATTCTGCATGCTTTATTTCCATGGAGGCAAAGTTCTGAAGTTCTGAAACTCTCCATGAAAGAGGAATTTCCCTGGTGTTTTTCTGGGCCATGAATCCAGGCAGAATAGACAGCTGACAGAAAATTACTTTGCCTGTGATTTGCACCCGGGTTTGATCCCTTGTATATTCTGGGAATGTAGCTTAATCAGACATTGTAAATTTTGGAGGTTATAAGAGTCAAATCAAAAGAAATACTACTATGAAGTAACACCTAACTTATTTAGCATGTTGCCCCACTAGGAATAATTAGCAGTAGCATGAAAGAGTAAGATAATAGTGATTTGCAAAAGTCAAGACTTATAAAAGTGACCTGCAAAAGCCAGGTGCTGATTTGCTAATACTTAGGCGCAGTGTTTCTATTATCTTTGAGCAGCAATGGCAACCTTCATGGATGCAGAGTGGAAAATGGTGTGACGTGAGTAAGTTTGACTAGGTCACGTCTTGCTGCCTTTTAGTCTTGCTGAAGATATGCGATATTTACTCTGTTTTCTCCAGAGTCTTCCAAGGGCAGTGATTGACAGTCACAATAACAGCAGATCACCTATTGCCAGGCAGGGGTCCATGCCAGCAGTTCTAATCATCGTTTCAGCACATGTTTTGGAACGGTGAAAGGGCGTGTTGAAGAGCCAGGAGTACTCGCTCAGGAAGGACAAGCCTTTCCTTTGCAATTCTTTGCACTGCTGAGGAGGGAGTCATCATTCAAGCATACAGCCCAGCCAGGCAGACCCGTGGTTGGATAACTGTGGATTCGCTACTCTGGGAATATTCCTTTGTCACATGCTAAGACAGAAGTTATCTCAGTAATCAATGTGTTAGACGTAGGAGTTACATAAATCACAAAAGTATGGCTTAGAGGGAACATAGAGATGTGCCCAGGTTCTTCTGCCTGCCCCATCATTGGGAAAAAAAAAATCCAGAGTTTTGCAATGTGCTGTTTTGAGGATTCCTTAAATTTTGTAGTTTGTCTCATTCATCATATTTTTGAATATGTCTTTTAGAACTGCATGTATTCACATTCTCTCTGGCTAAAACTATCTATGATACATTTCCTTTTAAAAAGTATATAACGCCCCCCTCATATCATCATGTTTAAAGAAAGTGAAATGAGTTAACCCATAAAATAATATTTATATAATTTGTTCCTGTCACTAACCTTTGGCTTTTAGAAGTGAGCACTTAGAATGAGTATCTGAAAAGAAAATTAAATGTTCTTCTTCCACAGAGCCAGGACAGGCATGTAAGATATTCCTAACAAATAATTTTCCTCCTGTATTAGTTCAAAACAGAATAAACTTGTTCCTCTTTGCTGATTGCAAACAAGTAATAAACATTTGGTACTTTGACACCTCAGAAAGAAGTAAGGATTTTAAAATTCAGTCTCAAGTGAGAACACATTTAAACGTTACTTTGAACATTTTAACCAATGCAGTTTCTATCACCTCTTGTGTGAGTTTTATGTATTTTATGATACTTCTTCCTCTATTTCTTTCTTTCTAAGAACTGGAATTGATCGTATTGTTCACACTGGACAGCAGCTTTTTCTGTAATGGTTCTCAGTCTACTGTGGGACCACTAGCAGAGCAGGGTCTATGCAGTTCTATCAGGAATATAAACATATTTCATGTTAATTTTCACGCCACCTTTTTTTTTTCTTTGAATATTTAGAGATTGATCCAAAGATGTTGTGCCTAGAAAAGTCTCTTATGTAGTTTGATCTGCATAAATAAGGATTTTACCTATTAATTGCTATGTCTTTCCAACAGCATTTTCCTAGAAATATTCCTGTGCTTTAGTGGAATGCTGTTGTGTCTGAATTTGTTAGGGTCTGATCATGTCACGTCTCAGTACTTCAGTCTAGCACTTCCCTCCTCAAACACTGAACTGGTAGCTTTAAAAACGTCTGTTCTGGTGAAAGTACAGGTCTAGGGGATCCTCCTTAAGACAGTACAGATAATATTATGGAAGTGTTTAAAAAAGATGGTTTACATTGACAGGTTACAAAGAAAACTGCTTCTGAAAAAATTGTAAAATAAAAGCTTAGAGCATAAAAAAGATTTGGCCTGTGCTGTGTTTGGGAGAGTTTGAAGAATGACCCCAAATTTGCAAGCAATCTATTAATAAATCTATTTTAATGGACAAATACGTTCAAATTGAGATAAATTGTGAGGCCTTCCGTTGTGGCTGTTGAAGGATCAATACGTCTGTCACAAAACAAAAGAAAAGGCATGCTCAATGGCTTGAGGAATCAAAAAAAACCTGGGCAGACTAGCTTCTTTTTCATTCTGTGTGTGATGGGGGTAGGCTCCTCTGCAACATCTCAGCTCATTCTGCTGTTTTGGTTCTGTTTGAGAAGGGAAGATCGTTGACAGTGAGACATGGGCCCCAGAATAGGCATGAGGTGTGAATCAGTTATGTGCCCTCCTTCCACGGATGCCAAGGATCTTTGCCGCTTATATTCATCTTTTAATCCTTCCCCTCATAAATAGTGTTGGATGACTTAATTTGTCAAGTGGCTTCTCCTCATCTGCATGACTTTGCGTAGAAAGGAATAATAAAACTGATCTTATATGATACAACACAGACTGATTTCTTATATTAGTGTAAAACTTTCATGGGAAATGCCCAGTGAATTCTAAATTAATTATATTTTAAATGTTTTACTTAAATATAAAAGAATTGCTGCAATTTTTTGTAAAAACCTTGGTGCTTTCTGCTTTGTTACCTCAAAGATATGCAGCAGAGGGAATGTTTGAATTGATTAGCAGAGCCTGGGGATAATTCTCAGCTGTGCTTGCTGTGTCTCAGAGTTCTTTGCAGTTCAGGTTTTTGGATGACTCCCCTGTGAAAGTACTTTCTGCCTCCATGGACATTGCACCTGGCAAAAGTCAGGCAAAAGGAATGAAGAGATCTCCTTTTCCCAGAGTTCTGTTATGCCAATAAAGGAGAGCTACCAAGAAAAGAACAGAAGAGGCTATGTTTATTTCAGCTCCACTGAAACCCAAGGGGAAAAATACCAGTGCTCGGCAAATATTGAAGGAGATATTTCATATTCGAAGAACTTTGATTTTTCAGCTTCGTTGAATTGTATTTAATTTTTCATTTTAAATGAAAAATATGCTATAAAAATACTGACTATGGCAACAATGTTAGTGCTGTGCAGACAGGCAGTGTTGCTTAATTTTCATGTGAAAGAAGCATAGAACATATCATTAAAAGGGGATGAAATTTTTTCACTCATCTCAGTGGACTGCTGATTCAGTCTATTTCCTCTTTGCTCAGGAAGGCTTCAAATTCAGTTATTGGATAACTTCTGTTCTGTGTCTTGAATATTCAGTTTCTGGCATTTGTTCCTGGGAATATGGGATAAAATAGCTGAGAATATTTTCTGTCAGCCAAAAATGCAGAAACATCCGAGAGGTTTCCTAGCTATGTTCAGCTGCATCAGAGGGTCCTGAAAGGCTTTTGGAGCCATTTTGGGTGATGGGGAACTCCCCAGAGAGTTCTGGGGACATGGGAATAACACTGACAAATCCATAAACAGTATTTAAAAATAACTGACTTATTTGCTCTGATTCTGCTTTTTCCCATAGTGTCATATAATCATATATGGGCTCGCTTAATGCGATGAATACACCAGGGTACCATACCAGACTAACAGAACTTGAAGGACCATCCTAGTAGCCCACTGCTTGCACTGTTCAGTAATCCCAAATTTTTTTTGTAGAATATTCTGTGAAACAACTGTAACAATAAAAAAGCATTCATTCTGAGAGTATTGCTGTAGTAAGGTGTGTCCAAGAGTATAAAAGCAAAGAGAAGTGCCAGCGGATGTGGTCAGGATCTCCTGACCCCTGACTGATAACATAAATCAAGTTACAATTCTAAATTAAGTACATCATCCTGATACTGTGGGATCAAAACCTGTTACCTTTGCTCGGGATAAATAAGATGTTACTTCTCGATTTGTCTTAGTAGTTATCATCAGCCCAGTTTCAACAGGATTTCTCTGGGAGAAGGGGACTTATTTTGAGTAGGAGTAAGGAGAGCAAAATAAAGTCTAATTTGACATTAAATGCAGAAAATAAATTTGGTGACTGCTCCTACAAATGTCTTGAGCATGAAACTCTTTTGGTAACAGAAGCTGTCCATATGGCGTGTTCAGGGAATTAGACTTATTTCTAAATAGGAGGCGTTAACTTCGTCAATACTGTATCACTGTATTTCTTTTAGTTTAAAAGGGAGGCAGTCATAAATAATTATTTTCTTTTTTTAGAAAAAAATAATTTTTGTCCATGCCTTAAAAAATTGTATAAGCTTTATCTTTTTTGTATGTGTTAATTTGATTGGCATTATAAGATTCATTTCTATAGTCACTGTAGAAGAAGAGATTGTAGCATTCATTATGGGAAACGTCCACAAAATTTCAAATGGATTCATAACAAGAAGTAACCAACGCACTGTTTTCTACCTATGTCAAAGTACAAACCTCTACAAAATTATGAGGTGAAAGAACTGATTGGCCACCCCCCACCAAGTATTTATTTCTGCATTTTTTTTCAGCTACAAGCGGCTGTTTGTAGGCCAAACCCTAGGCTCCTTTCACTGGCAGATCTTACAGTGAAATCGTCAAATGCTGGTCTGAGTAACCACTGGGTAAGGATATAAATTCTGTGTGAAGTCAAGGAGAACTCTGTCAAGAAATGATTTAATTAAGAAAACAGGACAGATCCCAGATTTTGTCTTCAGATGTTTTAATCAAAATAGATATATTAAAATTATTATTAATATTATCTTAACGCAGGTCTCATTTTACAAAATCATAATATACAGGGAATTAACCTGCAATCTGCCACAGGAAACAACATCTGAGTGAGATGTCTGAGGTGAAATTATGGTATCTTGCAGAAAGTTTGATCTGTTGGGTTTTTTTTTGTGGTGCAGATAAAAATGTCCCCTACAAAATACTCTATCACCAAAAAGCTCTTGGTATTCAAAGAACGTGTCTATATGGGAATAGTTTTGCTGGGTGACACTTTGAAGGACACGTTAGCCCATTGCTCCTGTGTATTGAACTCTGCATTGGCAGAACTGGACAGAAATATAGCGGGCGCACAGATAACTCTAAAATACCCTGTGGGGTATTTTGCTGGAAAATGTGGATGAACTTCACCTCTAAACTGCTCCGGCCTGACCAGTTGTGAACGAGAAGCCAAGTCAGTGTTGCTAGTGTGACGTGATGCCTGAGCCAGGCTGGCGCCAGGGGCTGTTCAGCTGAGCAGTGCTGCGGCTTTGCCCAGCAGCGAGTCAGCAACCTATGCAGTATCAGCAGTAAAGCAACCTCCGAAGGGACCTCCTCGGGGCATGGAAATTATCCAAAACTCCCCGAGAGCATGAGCAGCTGGTTAACAGCTAATGACCTTACAGAAGTGTTGCTGCCTCCAGACTGGTTATGCTGGGGAAGGGACGTTGTAGATCTGAGCGAGCTCTTGTTTCTCAGCTGACAGCTCCATTTCAGAGTTCAGGCTTCTTTGGTACCTCAGCTGAGTGAGGACCACTGCTGCATGCCTAAATCTTGCAGCAGTGTTGTTGCTTTTTGAAATTCTTATATAAATGCTTTTGTTCAGTTTAGTTGGTCCCAGCCTTGATGCAGCTGAGCATCACTGAGGCAAATCAGTCATATTAGCAAACGGTTAATACTCCCTTCCCTCAAAAGAAAGGGCTGTGATGGAGAATAAATATGTTTTAAAATAATGTTATTAATGAACTTCGTCAATCAGTAAATGAGCTGAGTATATGCAAAGCAAACAGCGTGTCTGTCTTGTCCCCTGAAGGGACACTGTCCTCTGTCTCACCCATTTTCATGGTCTCCTCTCCTGCATGACCAGCTCTCTAAACCAGGACACTGACTCTTCACTTGTTGTCTGCTCTTCCCATCTGGTCCACTGCAACCCCATTCCTAGGTCCACAGCTGGAGTGTGGGGGTCATACCACATATCACTGGCTGTGTGTGGACTAGTGACCAGGAAACATTTGGAGGCTCTGCACAACAACTGTTTGTACTCTTAAATGGTGAGATGCTCCTTGGCATGATTTTGGCTAGTACCAATTATTAATCTCCCAAACATTTCCTGGACCAGGGTCAAGAGTTTCGCAGGGGGATTCTGGATGTGACCACTCGGTTTGGGAGGGTGAAGGAGATCAGTCATGTGAACCCACACCATTCCTTGCCGGTTGGTCACCAAGCCAGAGGACAGTCCTGGATGTTTTTATTTTATTTACAGAGTTCAGAGTGCAGGAGTTCCTGCAGAAGCAGGAGATGGTCACAGAAGAAGACCATGATCTGCAGCCCCCACTGTGCTCCTGCAGGTGCAATAGGCAACCTGCACTTGCACAGGCAGTGATGTCTTTTCCATATGCCTGCCTCCCTGCAGGCACGCTGCTCTGTGCCCCAGGCACTGTACCTGCTAGGGACAACTGATACGGTGAGTTGCTGTGTCTCCTTGACATCATGTTAGCTGCCACACCAGGTGACTGTTGTTCTTGCATTTCATATTCGAATTCTTTTCTTACCAAACCATCCCACCTTGCTGCCTGAGCTGCAGCTAGGCAGTGCTGGTTCTCAGCAGTTACCAGAGTTACCATCAGAGTATTAAGTTTTTTCCTAACAAAAAAAAAGTTTTAAAAGTGCATAAAATATTGTTTGTTTGTGGGCTTGTGTCATCTTTTGGATCCAATATCTGATTACTTTTCTCTAAGTCATTGGCGAAACACCATTAAATCATTTGTGACATTCTCCAGGATTTGATTTGATCAATAGTCTCCGACAATATATGAGCTGGAAACATTATCTAAGATAAGGTTTTCAATTTGAAACTGTGTTCTGAAGGTGCATGCCTTAATGTGAATGCAGGTGGATGTGATGTTATGTGGGAGAGGCCCAAACAGTCCTCCAGCTAAGGTCCCTAGGTATCTTTTATATTTGCCTTTATTATTTATACTTAGGCATTACCTCAAAGGGTCTATAGTTTGTGCCTGTATGTAGATTTGTGGGATGACATAGTCTCTGCATTGGATTGCTCAGATTCTAAGCAGATAGGTACCATGTAGGAAAAAACACGGAACCTCCTAATATATCATGGTTGAGCACAGGTGTACGTTCAGTTAGCAGTTTAAGCTCAATTTGCTATGATCCTGTATATAACATAGCCATTTATGATTAAGTTTATGACATACACTCTGTTACTCTGTTATCTTGTTTTAATGAATGCCACTGTCCTTACATTCCTATTAATTTCTACCTGATTTTGTCTGTGAGAGAAACGAGAACTTATACCTAAGTCACCTTGCTCCCTCCTGGTGCTTACCTCTATACTGAAGAGGCCCATAAGATGTAAGTCCTCTCGGCTTGTAGTTTAATGCCTTTAGCAAGGATGTGGCAGAAACTTAAGGAACATAAGCACAAGAATTTCTCAAGACCAGGACTTTCTTTCTGATATCACTTAATGACTATTGGATGTTTTTGAACAAAATATTCTGGGACATGTTTCTCTCCCTTTCTTTGACCACCTTCAAATCCCTTTATCTATAACCGCCTTCAGTTTATCTATGTTTCATAATTAGTCTGGAGCAGGGGGAGTCCTCCTCCCCTCTCTGGGCAAGGCTTTCTTGTGCAATGTGGTTCTAGAACAAAGCACAGTTGTGGTTCTTCTGGGTCTTCCAGGGTCTCCACCATGCTTGGTGATCCCACTGAGAAGCCTGGACCCTTTAGCTGTGTTAGCCCTGGTATTTGAAAACAATTGTGGCAGTGAGTCATCCAAATCAATGGACACACCACTGCAATTTTTTGCCCCCTTGAATAGTCTTCGCAGTAGTGGATACCCAGGAGGCTTCTTTAAGCAGACACATGGGTACTTTCCTACTTAGGGTCCTTTTCTGAAAGAAGACTTTATTGTAACACTTTTCCTGGCTATGCAATATGCAAACTTATGTCAGAAATAGCTAGCTGCCAGATTAGAGATGGCCTTATGCTTCCCTCTGTTAATTGCTTTCTACGATGTATTATATAGCAAGCGTTAGGGGTTGCTCTTCAAACAGAGCTTTCACACATGACTGGGGAAGCAGGAGGATTACACACAGAGGAAAAACAGATTCCATTTTTTAAGAAGCTGAAGAGTTATTAACATTTTTAGGGTATCTGCATGTGTTTGTTAATTGCGTCTGCTGAAATGATAATTGTACAGATAATCAGTATTCGATAGCGTGTTACGGAATTAAAAAAAAAAGAGAGAGTTTCAGATCCGTGCATAGATTAAAAAGCATGTGGCTTGCTTCTTTCAAAAAAGTGTTGTATGAATCATAAAAAAAAATGCCTTGGGAGTTTAAGCTTAACAGATCTTTCCCTGTATAATTCTTCACGCATTTGTGTTTGTAGGTAGTAATCTACCTAAAGGCTGCCTGGTGCTTTCCCACTTGAGATAGAGAAAATGAACAGAAATATGGCATTCTGCTAGGCAGGACAGATATCCCACTGCAGATTATAAAGGACTCGAGTAAACCTGTCTTCCCTTTAGCAGAAGTAAGACTGAGAAATTAGTTTAATTTGTGGATTTATTCCCTTTGAAGAAATGTATCACTAATGGATATTTGGCAATCTGATACTGCAGATCTGTGAGAAGAACCTAATAATATAACTCTCTGTTCTTGTTCATGAAAATGATCTACATTTGAAATAACCTCTCCTGGAGGAGGGGTGGGGGGCGGGGGAGAGGATTGTATTAAACTTGGATCTGAAACATTCTGAAAAGTTTACCTGAGTGCCCTAATTACTGGGACCCATTTACTGTGAATATGTTTGTTACAGACGTATTTTTGTAAAACGCTGGGATTTGGGAAGAGTCAAAAAGCTATAGGAAACAAACGAATTTGTTTCTGGGACAAGAATTAGCAGGGCTCATTCACAGGGCTTTAAACTAGGTTTGAAGGGGGATGGGGATAAAACCAGGACTACAAAAGTGGTGCCCGGGAGCAGCATACCAGTGCTTCTGGGTAAAAGTGTTAGCATTAGGGCTTGTCCCCCCAAGGAAGTAGCAGGACAGTTAGCCCAGCTGAAGTGCATCTACACTAATGCACGCAGCATGGGGAATAAACAGGAGGAGCTGGAGGCCATTGTTCAGCAAGGAAACTATGATATAGTTGCCATCACAGAAACGTGGTGGGAAGACACACACAAGTGGAGTGCGGTAATTGATGGCTACCAACTTTTCAGAAGGGATAGGCAAGGAAGGAGAGGTGGCGGGGTGGCCCTCTATGTTAGGGACAGTTTTGAATGTCTGGAACTTAACAGTGTGAATAACAGTCTTGAGTGTGTTTGGATAAGAATTAAGGGGAAGGCCAACAAGGCAGATATCGTGATGGGAGTTTGTTATAGACCCCCTAATCAGGATGTAGAAACCGATGAAGTATTCTATAAGTGGCTGGCAGAGGTCTCACGATCATTTGCCCTTGTTCTTGCGGGGGACTTCAACTTCCCAGACGTCTGCTGGAAATATAACACAGCAGAGAGAGAACAGTCCCAGAGGTTCCTGGAGTGTGTGGAAGACAACTTCCTAACACAGCTGGTGAAGGAACCAACTAGGGGAAGTGCCCTACTGGACCTACTGTTTGTTAACAGAGAAGGTCTTGTGGGGGATGTAAAGGTTGGAGGTCGTCTAGGGCACAGTGACCATGAAATGGTAGAATTTTCAATTCTTGGTGAGGCAAGGCGGGGAGCCAGCAGAACTGCCACCTTGGATTTCCGAAGGGCAGACTTTAGCCTGTTTAGGAGCATGGTCGAGAGTGTCCCTTGGGAGAGAGTGTTGAAGAGCAAAGGTGCCCAGGAAGGCTGGTCACACTTTAAGCAGGTGCTCTTAGAAGCACAGGAGAAGGCCATCCCCATGTCTCGAAAAACGAGCCGACGGGGAAGACCAGCCTGGCTAAATAGAGAGCTTTGTCTGGACCTCAGGAAAAACAGGAAAGCTTACATTCTCTGGAAAAAGGGATTGGCAACTTATGAGGATTATCAAGATATAACAAAGCTATGCAGGGGGAAGATTAGAAGGGCCAAAGCTCAATCAGAACTCAGCTTGGCCACTGCAGTTAAAGACAATAAGAAGAGATTCTTTCAGTATATCAACAGAAAAAGGAAGACTAGGGAAAATGTAGGCCCACTGATGAATGATACGGGTGCCCTAGTGGTGGAAGACACAGAGAAGGCAGAGCTACTGAATGCCTTCTTTTCTTTGGTCTTCACTGCTAAAGCTGCCTCTCACGAATCCCATACCCTGGAGGCAAGGGGGAAGGTCGGGAGAGAGGAAGATTTTCCTTCAGTTGAGGAGGACCGGGTCAGAGACCACTTGGCCCATCTGGACATTCATAAGTCCATGGGCCCTGATGGGATGCACCCGCGAGTGCTGAGAGAGCTGGCAGATGTTATTGCTAGACCGCTCTCCATTGTCTTTGCAAGGTCATGGGGAACAGGAGAGGTGCCTGAGGACTGGAGGAAGGCTGACATCACTCCAATCTTTAAAAAAGGCAAGAAGGAGGAGCCAGGGAACTACAGACCGGGTAGTCTCACCTCAGTCCCTGGGAAGGTAATGGAGCGACTCATTCTGGATGTCGTCTCCAAACACGTTGAGGAACAGGAAGTCATTGGAAGTGGTCAACATGGATTTACCAAGGGTAAATCATGCTTGACCAATCAGATAGCTTTCTATGATGTTATAACTGGTTGGCTGGATGAGGGGAGAGCCGTAGATGTCATCTACCTTGACTTTAGCAAGGTTTTTGACACTGTTTCCCATAACATCCTCATTAGGAAGCTGAGGAAGTATGGGCTAGATGAGGTGACGGTGAGGTGGATCGAGTGCTGGCTGTGTGACAGAACTCAGAGGGTTGTGATCAGCGGCACAGAGTCCAGTTGGAGGCCTGTAACGAGTGGTGTCTCTCAGGGGTCAATACTTGGTCCAATTTTGTTCAGTATATTCATTAATGACTTGGATGATGGGACAGAGTGTATCCTCAGCAAGTTCGCTGATGATACCAAACTGGGAGGGGTGGCTGACACTCCGGAGGGCCATGGTGCCATCCAGCGTGACCTGGACAGGCTGGAGAGCTGGGCAGAGAAGAACTAATGAGGTTCAACAAAAGCAAGTGCAAGGTCCTGCACCTGGGGAGGAAGAATGCCAAGCACCAGTATAGGTTAGGGGTGGACCTGCTGGGAAGTAGTTCTGAGGAGAAGGATCTGGGGGTCCTGGTAGACAGTGAATTATCCATGAGCCAACAATGTGCCCTTGTTGACAAAAAGGCCAATGGAATCCTGGGCTGCATAGGGAAGACTGTGGCCAGTAGGTCGAAGGAGGTCATTCTCCCCCTCTACTCTGCACTGGTGAGGCCACAACTGGAGTACTGTGTCCAGTTTTGGGCTCCCCAGTTCAAGAGGGACAGGGAACTACTGGAGCGGGTCCAGTGGGGGGCAACTAAGATGATTGAAGGACTGGAGCATCTCCCTTATGAGGAAAGGCTGAGAGAGCTGGGACTCTTTAGCCTGGAGAAGAGAAGGCTGAGGGGAGACCTTATGATGGCATACAAGTATCTAAAGGGTGGGTTAAAGGAGGATGGTGCCAGACTCTTTTCATTGGTTCCCAGTGACAGGACGAGGGGCATCGGGCACAAGTTAGAACATAGGAAGTTCCGTTCAAATGCACGGAAAAACTTCTTTACGGTGAGGGTGAGAGAGCACTGGAACAGGCTGCCCAGGGAGGTTGTGGAGTCCCCTACTCTGGAGATTTTCAAGACTCGCCTGGATGCAGTCCTGAGTACTGTGCTCTAGGCAACCCTGCTCTAGCAGGGGAGTTGGACTAGATGATCTCTAGAGGTCCCTTCCAACTCTGAAGTTTCTGTGATTCTGTGAGGTCTGATACAGGCAAACAAGATGCTGAGATAGCCAGACAGAATCTTGTACTTGGCACTGCGCTTGCACAAGAGCTTGCTACAGTTATTTAACACTGCTCTTCATTGGAAGACAAGTCTTGTCTCCACTAAATTTAACAGGATTTGTGCAAATTACTATGAAAGACGCAGGATTTTAGCTAAGATGAAAACAGACAAAAATGTATTCCTTCAAGTGGCCTATTGCTGGAATTACAGAAGCACCCTACTATAAAACTAAAATCAAATTGTAATTCAGAAAGTCTGATTTTCTGTTATCTTGCATTTTGTTTAAGAGAGAAAGAACAGTTATATGGTAGCATTTCTTATCTGCTTTGCACAGGAGCCTGAAAAGAAGAGGTGAAGAAATATCTTTTTACTTAGGCAATGATAATCCACCCATGTACTTACTTTTAAGCGTACCAGGTTGCTTGATTTTCTTTTTTCTTTCTCATTGAAGGGTTTTAATTTTCTACTTTAAAGATTTCTGCTAAGTAAATAGGAACATATGAATAAAGCAATCAGTACATATTTTGAGTATACCACTGTTGACATTTGGAAATTCAGAATTTTCGTACTTTTGAATGTATTAATAATATTAATATAATATTTTTAAAATAATATCTTAATTGATCTAAAATATGGCATGTGGCCATGTTTACTTTTAGAAAAGCATAATATCTTAATTTTTTTATACTATACTCTTTAGGTAATTGTAACGTGTACATCACAACAGAGTGCATCTTCCATAGATATTCTGATAATACATGAACAAACTGCACACTGGACAGTGAGACCATATATATTATTATTATTTACATATGCGTGTATTAGGAAAAGCACTGATAAATGAAAAATAAAGATAGACTTTAGGAGCTCACATTGCAAGGGTGTGTAGCATACCTGTGTCCTGTTAGACGTTTGCAAAATTTCACTTTTGAAGTGTTTGCCTGTCGCTGTCAAATGAAGCAGTTCCTTTCTCTGAATACGTGTTGCTAAATAAAATCTTATTTATTTCCTATACATCTAGAACATGAAAAGCAATTTGAGATACACTGCATTAAAAGTGTTCTTTAGATGAATGAAGCTATTACCTCCCAGTTATTTAGATTTTTGTTCAGGACAGTAGGCTTTGGAGAAAGCACCCTTGAAGTGTAGAATTGCACTTGAAGTTCCATGGTTATCTGGCAAATGAGACTGGTTTGTAATGCTGTTATTATTGGCTGGTGAATTTCCCTCATGCTTTTACTAGATGATAATTTTAATTACAGTTTTAAAATGTTTTTTTCTCTGTTATTTTTGAAAATACAAGTCTCGAGTCATATATATTCCATTTAGTGCGTAGTTTTCTTGTAAAACGAAGTGTTCCAGATCTTCATAGAATTACGCGTAAATCAGTACGAGGCTGTATATATTAGACACTGCACAGTACTAAGTAGAGTGGAGCGAATCTGACTCTTTAAATCTAAACCAAGATATAAACAAATGTTATTTGTAGGAAAAGCAAATGCTGAATCCTTTTAATGCATCTGAGTGGCAACCCTGTCATCTTCTGAATGAGAACTGGTGAGAAAAGAGCTCTAACCCTTTGGGCTCGCTGGTGAAGCTCAGCACCCAGGCTCCTCCTGGGGATCGCTGTTGTGTAAGGCAGCAGGTGTGATGAGTTGTTAAGATTTCAGTGACGCTTCAGTCTGCACGGCTACAGGCACCTCCTAGTGCACCACAAATCAGAAAGAGAAAGCTGAGGCTTCTGAATGTGAAATTTATTTTCTTTTTTGCTTCCTTACATCCGTATTACTGGTCTGCCACAAGCTGCCTCATTATGGTTGGTGTCTTAGAAGTTTCACTGGCTCTTTAAGTAAAAAATTCATTGATGCTGTAAGTAGGAAGGGAAAAAGAAACAGATAAAAATTATTTTAAAAGGACAAAGTTTTTTTCATATAATTTGATGACTGGAGTGGAGTTATAAAATTTGACATTTTATGTGTTTTTTCAGTTATGATGTGACTGTCCAAGTATTATTTGTTTATTAATGGACTCTCACAGGGTAGATAAGCTATAGTAATAAATATGTTACTGGGGTTCGAGCACGTTTATGTGTTTGGCTATTTCAGATATCCAATAAGAACAAAATGTTTTCTTTGTTTTGATATGAAATTGTTGGCTAAATACAACATCACATGATAAGCATGCTATGTGTTGACATCAGGCCGAGCCAGCAGCCCTGATATCATTTTCACAGTTGAAACCATTTATAGTTTGTTCTCAGATCCAGTCATCAAAGACCTCGAACTGAATCCATCCACTGGGACAATAGAAAGCCCTTCCAATAAAAAACAATAATTCATTTTCAGGTTCGTCTGCAGGAGCAAGCCTTTAAAACCAGAAATGGCATGTGAAATCATGGCCAGCGTAGCAGTATGTTACTCTGTGTGCTTGCTCTAGGGTGAGGCACTGACTATGTGGAGTGGCAGACACATATGTGCATCTTTTTTTGTCCCCTCTGACAATTCAGTTCCTAATCCACAGTCTAGATTTACCCAATTTAGATACACCATTTCTGCAGTGCAGAACTATTATCTTAACCCATGCTTTGCGTGTCTGAATCTTGCAATTTTCTTAAAATACCATATCATTTGATGGGGATAAAGGAGGTGAGGAAACAGAAACAACTTTTTGGTCACAGATTAAGGTAGCTCAGCTTTCAGTTTGAGATGAAGATGCAAAGGTTGTGGGCTAATTCCAGCTCCTTCCAGGCTTTATGGGAAGTGACCTGCTGAGATATAGCCCCATCACCTCCTCCTCAGGTGAGCCTGTATTGTTCTCACAGTGAAGATGAGTCTTAGAGCACAAAACAAAATTCCGCTTATAGCTATTACCAGGGTAAGTCTGAAGTGCTGGAACTGAAGTCTCTCCTTTAATTCTTTGTTCAAGTTGGATTACTTTAATGAAATAAAGAATATTTGTGAATGATAATTAATGACTGAATGGAGCATGATCCATTTCAGACAGAGTACAAAGGAACAAATGGAATTTAATATAAAAGTCTGACCTTCATATTTGACAGAGGAAAAAAAAACTTAATATGGATTTTATATTATTTGAGGCAGGATCATCTTTTTTCTCCGTTATATAGCACAACAAAATACCAGTCTAATTAATTAGTTTCCTAGGCACACTAAAGCCTTAAAAATAACCAACTCAATGGATGAAACCACATCTCTACCAGAATCAAGGAAGGTATCATCCACGGACTTTATTTTTAAGAATTTCCATCCTTGCACACAAATGTATAAATACTAGCAACGCAAGCTGTTTCTTGATTAGTGGTATCAGGAAGCGTCATTCTGAGGTGCTGAGTGAAGCGGTTCTCTTTGGGGATGCCCATGAGAGTGGTGCTACTCTGCTAAAGGCACCCATTCTGATTTCATTTTACCATGCATGTACCTGCATTTGAATCTGTTTCCAGAAGGGTATGACTCCCTCATGCTCTCACCTCAGGAACTCTAAAGCCTGGCAACATTTAAAAAATGTCTCATTTTTCCTGCTCATCCCTTCACAGTTTCAGGGTACTACCTTGCTCTTAGTACTGTCAGTTGATGTACTAAGTGTTTCCCCTCTCTTCTTTCCAGGAGGTAAAACACTCAGTGCCTTTTCCATGGAAATCTTTATGACTTAAATTGCATTTAATGTTTTAGTAATGTCACTGTATTTCTCTTTTTAAGAGGAAAAACCAGCTTTTATAAAAACTCAGAACTCATAATACTTCCTTTTCAAATCTGGAGTTTTGGTTTTGAGTCTGTCTGTAGCAAATTAGAGACTGATGGGACACATTAGAGACGTTAGCTACTTTTCAGATTAGCTCTGTCTAGTAAAATAGGCATTAGTCCCATTTGTACTTAACAAAGAAGTAATTTGAAAAGAGTAAATTAGTCGCTCACAGCTATGAGGTGAGTAATAACACACATAATATAGTAGCACTATATAAATTTAGTTTCTTTATCCTTTTGGCTATATTCAACTATTTTAGTACCTTTATTTAGTCTGCCTATTACACCAATATGTAATTTACTCCTTCTGCATTGTTCTAGGTATTTTTGTTTTCCATTTCATCATCTAAGAATTCTGTTTCTTCAGTACTTCTGACTTTGCTAAAATGATTTTTTTCATTTTGTTGACTGCTTTTCACCATAATCCCAGTAACAATGCATATTTTTAGGACCTTCAAGGGTCCAATCTCCTGTAATTGCAGACAACTTTTTCATAAAATTATCAAGTGCCATTTTAGATCGGTTAGATTTTTATTTTGCCACCAGTTCTCCTGTTTTTAAGACTTTCCCAATATTTTACTCCCCTGATGGTTGGAGGCATCCAACCAAAGATGGATGTCTTTTTTGTTAGCTTGCGTGCATTTCTTGTTGTGCAGAAAGTGTTGAAGGTACTCCTAAACCACAGTAATCTAGGTCCTGATGGTTAGGGATCTCTCTTATTAGATATGAAGTATGAATTGCCACGCCCTAGGCAGAAGAAGATTTCATTAATGTAAAAGACTGTCAGACGACATATGAGACCAATGGGAATGGTCGAGTTTTTTCTCTTCTTCTGTTTAATCATAGCTTAGCCTATACTGCTTTTATGTCACAACCCATTAAGCCTGTTGAAAGCTCAAAGCTTTGAGATGACATATACGGAAGCTGAGGTTCACTGCATGGGTTTGCCTTTCTAGATGCTTTAAGTGTGTGACTGATTATGTTGTTTCTTTGGCTGCTACCACTGTGTTCTTTAAAAGCCGTATTCCATGCATAGGTTTCTTTATTAACAGGAATTAGCTTAAATATTTTGCCCTGACATTTTAAGTCTGTGAAATTCAGGGTAGCTCAGAAGCAAAAAGATTTGGTTTGACATGCTGAACATATGTGCTGAAAATCCCAGTTTGGATTTGTGATATACTTATCCACAGAATTTAAGAATCAGAATAGACTAATTTTCAAAACGAAATAATAATGAAAATAAACCTTTGTGAATAAAACTAATTCCATATTTACAATCTGAAGAACATTTTTTTGATTTTATAGTGATTTTATACCAGAATGACTCTGCTCATTTCAGAGCAATTACTCTGGTTTACCTAAAATATACATAATACTAAGATCAAGCTTTTAATATAGGTCCTAATGCTGTCTCAGAAAATATTGCTGATTGAAAGTCACATAACTTTTGTTTTGATGTTTCCAAGGAAACACAGCTTGCTTCCAGTGCCAGTTGGCTTCACCATGTGTGGAAGATACATATTTTTTCTCATTGTGTAGTCCTCTGTATGGCTTTAAAAATTCCTTCTGTGATGACTGCATATTTCACTCTGCATCTGCAGTGTCTTTGCATTGAATTGAACCAGGCTTTCATTCTAATCTTGATTTACCCATGTATCAGGCACCACACAGATTCAGCTGTCTTCCACTTACAGTACTTTGTAGCTGATTTTACATTTCAGGTTTTTGTTACCGGTTTTTTTATTTGTTTTTGTTTGGTTTTGTTTTTTTTTTTTTTGTTCACTAAATGCTTCCATCACTCAGGCTCTTTTGCTCCTATACGCTTCTGCAAAATGGTTCCTATGGTGACACTGCTAAATACCTTTCCGTGTGCCTTGGACTGCCCTCTGTCATCTTTGCCTTCAGAAGAAAAGGTGGTATCATGACATCCCATCCACACTGCTTTCATAATAAGGCTAAAACAACTTTCTTTCGTATATATTTGTTTACAGAGCATATTCAGTACATTTTTTACTTCTAAGGAGTCTTAATTAAATAGCAGTATGCATGAATTTTCAATTCTTATTTAGTTTCTGTTGCTCTGCCCATATTTCTTCACCTCTGTAGAACCTGCTTTCATAACTGCTCTCTGCCTGCAATGCCTGACACCTCTAATGCAAAGGACACCCTCTAGAAGAGGGCCATGCTCTTGACTTTTAAAGTGCTTTCAAGGTTTATTACAATTCGAGTACATGGCTTCATGTTTGTGAGTGCTGCACTCATGCATATTTATGTTACTTTAGAGACCATAGTAAAAAGGTACAAGGAGCAGCTACGTGGTGTCATGAGTCAGCTTCATGACAATATTTCTGTAAAGTAGCCGGTATTTATAGGGCATGCACCATGCCAACCTAACAGTTCACCTGCATACCCTTACTCTTTGGGAAATGTATAGTAGCTTGGAGAGCTTTTACTGAGTGTGATACCTTAGAATCATTGCAAGGTAAAACACAGCCTGCAGCGTAGGTTATGGCATGTCAGGTGCTGTCTTCATGGTAATTTTTTACTATAGCCATTCCTGTACATGACTTGCCTCCGAATCTAATGTTTCTATGGCTTCTCATGCATGTTAAAAGAGAGAATGAGTATTCCTCCAGCAGGATAATAACACGTCCGTTTTGTCTACCTATAGATTGTTAAATGCAAGTGTGCCATAGCCCTGTGAAGTATTACGGGCTAATATGGTTTCTCACACGGAAAAGTTAATCTTGGCTGTATTTATACCAATTTGAGATTTTCCATTTTCTTTTCATTCATTCTTTTCAAAGCAAAATATTCCAGCAAGGTCATCTTCCTTTAGTGATCTTACGTATGTGATTTCTATTAAAAATGTATTGTGGTGCTAATAGCATTGCACATGTAAATCATTATTCCTACTGACTCCTGCATAACAGCTTTGGAATAGTTTAAGTGCAGAACAGTTAACTTTTCAGGGAAAATTCCATCTTGATTTGCAATTGAGAGGAATTTTTTCATTTTTTGGGCGTGTTTCTGTGTGTGTGTGATGTGTATGTGTGTTGAAACTCAATACAGTGGATGAAATATGGAGAAGAATCCTAATAGTAATGTGCCAATTATGAATTATAGAGATGAGTGGTTAAATTATGGTATAGTTGGAAGAACAGGCTCTGCATGAATACTACTCCTGGAGTTTTGAACTGCTAGTGGCTTTCGTAGATCAGTTGGAAGAGGTGACTTCCTATCTCACTACAATTGACACTTTTGCAACCAATATAAGGCTTATATTTTCTATTTCTCTGGTTCAGGAGTGAGAGTTTAGTACAAAGAGTCACGTTGTCTATCTCTAACACAGGGAAAATCTCCAAAAATACTGGGGTTTTTTTGTCAAAATTCTCAACGATTGTAATTGATTTGGTGTTATCAGCTGGATCTTTGCTGTAAATAAAGTCTATTAACCTCATTTCTTTGAAAATTGGAGTCAAAAGCTTGGAAATAATGTACGTCCTTACTGCATCTTCAGTAATATTCTTAACAGTTCTTCATTTTTACCTTTACACTGCTAATAAGTCTTGCATATTTTTGCCTATAAAGGTTATCAATAAATAACTCTGGTCTGGAGTGCCTTTGTCTGAGATGTGATATGATACAAATTTGCACACTAGAGCTTTGCATTGTTAACTAGCAAAAATATAAATAATATTTATATATTTTAAGAACAGTAGCTTGCTGTTGAGCAAATCCAAGACAACTATGCTCCCTAAAAGTTAGAAGTGTGCCTGGAAATTTCTTCTTGGGAAGAAGTAGATTTTATCTTATCTGTATACTGATAAGATGGATTCTGTTTTCATTTTGCTTTTTTTTGTCCAGAAAGGTGGGTAATGATGGTACAAGGTAAGTGATCTCCTCACACTTGGTTCCTGTGTTTTCACCCAGCGGTGTGTGTAGTACCCCAGATCTGGAATTGCCAGAAAATGTCTGTTCAGCCCTGGACTATAGCACACCCAGGGCATCTATCTGCTGAAATCTGCTACCAGCTATCTGATAAACACATTTTTAAAGGGTTTCTCCATTTGTTAATTTGGATGAGTTGGCAGAATGGCATTACCACATGCCTGATAGAGATGCTAAATTTCAAATTCGTGCTCTTATACACAAAAGTACTAGAAATCAACAACGTAAGGGTTGTTATTTCCTTCTTTATTAAGATTGATTTGCGTTAACCATGGGCACTTTTTATTTGTTCGGTGTTTTTTTTTAAATGGCCCCAAACCATTTTGGTGCAAATTCTCTAATGCCATGACAGCCCAAGGGAGACACTGGAAATGGAAAATTTCAGGCTGAATGGTTCAAGTATGACAGTTATGAGCAATAGAAAATGAGATTTGTTAATGGGAAATGTTTGTCACCTTTAGTAGTAAAAAAGGCTTGTAATATTGCTTATGATGCAGACAGAACAGCTTTAGTGTTTGGGGGTGTGAAGGGTAATGCAACTGAAATCCTTAGTTGATATTGGCTTATGACAGTGGACAGTTCTTTACAGGTGTAATTAATAAAGTAGATTAAGGCCTTTGCCATCTGTTTAAGTTACATTTAGGAGAAAAATGCTTTCCCCACAGTGTAAGGACACAGATAATGATGTGTTGATAGCTCAGTTACCTCTGAACATTCATACTTAAGATTTTTCACTTCAAAAAAAAAAAAAAGTCACCAGCAAAACAGTATATTCACGTATATGTAGTATATTCACTGGAATGCCTTAATTCTCTGAAGATAATCAGTGAGCCCCATACCTGAGCCTGTGGTGGCTTTGTCAGTGCTTCTGACCTTAAAATGTCTGTCTGGGATGGTAAAGATATCTTGGAAGGTGATACTGAGGAGAAAAGAAGGGAATGCAAAAAACCAGAGGCTAAAGGTGATGACTCCATCCCTACTGCTCTCTTCCTGTGGCATTGTTGATTTTAGGAAAGACCCAAGAGCCAGAGGTGGTAAGTCTGTTGTCTAATGCTAAGTGATATTATGGGGTGCCTAGTGTGAGGTGGGGTGCACCTTCTTTGAGCCTCTCTGAATTATGCACCTATCACACAGGTCTCTGTGGTTGTGAGGTCTAGATTCCTGACAGTCCTTTCCAATCCGAGGTTCCTGGGATTCCTCCCCTCACAGTGAAGGTAATGCCAAAGTTGCCTTAAATCTGTCTTCTAACTAACAAGAAGGTGCCTGAAGATGTCTGTGTTATTGGAACGTAAAAATTACAAGGCATTTGTATTTGCAGGTTGCATTACCCATTATTTAGGGCAGTATAATGGTCTGAAGAACAGCAAGATACGTGTTTCTGAATCATTTGTCTCTACCATATGACTGATTGATTTAATCCAGGATCTTGTCTCTCTATGTGACTGGCAAAATATAACTAGAGGCAGTTGAAAGGTGGAATGCACACTAACATAATTGTTGGGGAAATTTTTTCCGACTTTCTATCTAGTGTGAGGTGTGAAGGCTATCTTTTATGGATTAACTTTGGATGTTTTCATTACCCATATAAAGGACTAAGTGTTTTCTAACTCTTACTAAATCCTTTGTCTGGATGAGTCTTTTCAATAGTTGAAGAGGGTTATTTTTCAGTGTTAAATAAAAAAGAATATTCTCTGTTCTGCTTTTAATTCTCTTTCTTCTTGCATTGAATGTTGCCTTCCTCCTTCATTATGAGAGAGGATCATTAAACTTACAAGCTCAATACCTTTAATGTCTATATTACAGATCCCCTCTAGCCTTTCTGGCTGCTTACTTTATAGCTGTTAACTATAAGTTTTTCCATCTCAGTATCACTGTGGGGTTTTTGGTGGTTTGGTTTTTTTTAGATCATTAAGGAAAAACAAAATGCAATTCCTTTAAATATCATCATCTTAACAACCCTCCTTTGAAAAACTGATAACTCTCTGTTCTCCGTTCCTTCCCTTACCCTACTTGTGCATTGATAGAATATTACCCTGTCCGACGGTTATATTTCCTGATGATCTTCCCAGGCTGCTGGCTGTGGCTATTTAATCCCTCTTTTTTTCCTGTACCAGCTCTCCTGACATACCGTTCTCAGACTGTACCTCATTAATGAGAGCTTCTTAGCACCCTTTGTGTGAAGAAAATTACTACAAGGATATAATCTTTCCTCCCTGAAAATGTCCTTCCTATCCTTGGTGAAGAGTTTTATATGTTTTACACCACATGCTGGTGTAAAACCTATGAATTCATTGCTCCTTTCACAAACAGAAGTGAGAGAGGTTGAAGAAACTCACCTGGGTGATTTGGAAAGCCGCCTACTATCTGGTGTGGGCATACCTGGCTGTTGGTATGATGGTGGGAAGAACCCTTATCATGTCTGAGCTGGCCTGGGTCTCCTGTGGGGCTGCAGCAGGTGGAGCTGACATGTGGCATGCGTTCAAAAAACTAACTGCTTCAAAATTCGCAATTTGTGTGTTTAGGAAAATGAACTATATGATGTGATTGTCTCCAGCAGCAGGGCAAAATTAAGTGGCAGATACTTAATGACCTGCGAAGCAAACTAATGAAAAGGACTGAAAACTGCACACAAAATGCCATGAGCATTTTATATCCACTCTGCCATAGTGAAATGCACAGTGAGAATTAGACTATCTTGGTTTAAGTCTGAGTCTTCATAACCACGGAAAAAGCATACAAGACTGACAATGAATTATAACTTCTGTTCTATAAATACATTTTTAAACACTTAGGTAGATTATGGTTACTAAAAAATAAACCTGTATGTGATCTGGAAAAAACACTCTGCTATGTCTCAATTTAATGCCTTGCCAAAGGGATGAAATATTAAATACTGAATACCAGTTTTATAATGGACTTCATTATAATTCAGGAATTGCAGAGCTAGCTGGCTTTGAGGAGATAATGCCAACTACTTTTATTATTTGCAACTATAGAACATGGTGTGACAAACTGATGCTTGAGGTAAGGACCAAAGCCTACATGCTGTATGGCAACGCAACAGCATTTTCAGAAGCTGTTGAGGTCAGAACAAAGACCAAGCTGATATTTAATAGGACTTATACTCCAAAACAATCTAGAAGGTTTTGAAAAATCGTACCTATAGTCTATGTTGTAAAACAAATAGAAATCTGTGATCACAGAAGTGGATTATTTTCTGAAGCATTTACATATTTGTGATAGATAAGCAGCACTTGCTAATGGCAACTGACAACATGATTATTTGACGGATAGGAATGATGCAGGGCCTGATTCTCCACTGCTGCAGATCACTCATGGCCATTCAAACCCGGGTAAAGTGACATTTAGTCCATCAGGAGTGTGCTGCATTCATTTAGCATTTGAATGAGATAACTGCTTGAGTTTCTAGGCAAGGAAGAATTGGGGTCATGAGAATTTCATAGCTGGTTTCCAAGTTTAGCTTTAGGTACGTATGCTAGCAGGTTGGCATAAATTTAAGTCGTAATAATTCAGGACCCCTAAGTTGCCTGCCAAAAAGGGCATGCCAGACAGATTGGCATACATGAAATTGGCTCCCAAGATTATTCATAAAATTTACTTTATATAAACATTGGATTAGAAACAGACCCAGGCATGAGAGATGACTGTTTCTACACTAGCAAGCATTGTGGAGCACTAGGAACAGACCTGGGGGGCAAAACAGTAACTGTTGAGTACTCAGCACCTACATGATTTGTATTTCTGTGGGTGTTACTGTGGACAGGCTCTGGTCCTGTGGGCTGGCTGCCCTTCGGAACATGGGTTCATCAGGGTGACTCCTGGAGAGCAGTCTGCTCTCTAAGGCTGCACTGCCAGGCTTTGCTTCTGAGGTGAGATTCTAATCCAAATTAAAACACTGTAATAGACGTGGCTCATCTGAATCTACTATTTTACTTAATCAATTAAATGATTCAGTCATTTTCCTCTTAATTATTTTGCTATGAGCTGTATGAACATTTCATTCTTTTTTGTGCAGGATCCAATGGTGATGTGAAAGGTGCAGGAAGTTAGTTCAAATGAACCCTGATCTTTAAAGAAAATCTGTGAGTAGTTAGTTTTGAATCCTGAAAACACCTTGCTGGAGTACCTGCAAGTAGGAGAAATCATAAATCTCAGATATATCACTGTTCTAGCAGTCTGGCTACATGCTGAATATACAGGCTTTTCAATTACCCTCTTGAGCCACATGTATCTCCCTAGGCAGTTATACGGGAAAACAGGCACCCAGGGCTCAATTCAGTTGTCTACACTGTGTCATCTGGTATGACTGCCCTACAGCACAAGAGAAGCCCTCATAGGGTTGGAAGGAAGTGTGGGAGACCTGTGCTCTTTTGGAGCAGCAGTAGGAAGCCAAGGGTGATACCACAGGGCACCTCAAATGCTATTAATGCCAATGTGTCAGCCAGTGAATTTAATGCCTGCATTTCATGCTTTGGCACCATGCTTATTAAATGTATAAATTGTTACTTGTATGTAAGACCCAAATTCATATAATTAACAATGCCAAAAATACTGGTGCCCGGCTGTGAAATGATAAGATGGCAAACTACTGTAACACCTCATGATGATGATAATTCACCATGCATTCAAATGAGTAGTTAGCAGGGATTTGTCATATTCCTGACTGTTGAAGTGTTCATTTTACTTACTCCTTTTTCATCCTCTTTTGGTGGCCATTAGCTTTTTTTTTTTTTTTAAGGAAATCGCTTCTGCCTCAGTTTGTTTTCCCTTCATTAAGTTACAAGTTTACAAAGTCTTACTTCTTCACAGAGCACAGTTTTAGTGCAAGATTCTGAGTCTCGCCTACATGGTTTTTTTTCTGGTTGGCAGGAGCTTAGTGTTTTAAGAAATGGGTTTGTTCCATTAAAGATCTATTTTTTAACATAATATTAGTATTCTGTTAAAATTACAGTACATACGTTCCCTTTCTATGACATTTGCTTCATAATTCAACCGATAAGACACTGAGTTTGTCATTACCTAAAATTCAAGTATGAACATAATGAAAATTGAAGACTTCCTTGATGCTCTTTGGATATACTTTAGTGATGGAAGGCAGCTGTACAAAACATGCTGGATCTTTAAAATGTGTTTTCTAAGGGTGAAACATCCATTCATTTGCTTCAGTTGGCTGTGTCTCAGTCTAGTATTGATTTTAGTCAGGTACTGCTACCCATCGGTAGACCAGGTAGATTTAAGGGCAGTCTTGAAGTTTGGCATATGCTTAAATGGTTCTCTGAAAAGCGATGAATCATCATGAATGCACCAAAACTCAAGGATTTGACCACAGATAATATTATTTCCTCTCCAAATATATATTTGGTACAGAAAGGAAGTCTGCTGACTCTTTCATCAACTGGACAGATCAGAGCATGTTTAAATTATTTCCTACAGAGAAGATAATACAATTTTTGTTATGAGTAGCAAATGATAGGCACAAATCACTAGTCAATCTTTGTTATTAATGACAGAATCAAATAGTGCCGCATGTTTGGAAAGTGTCAGCCTGGAATGTTTCATTTTCTGTAAAGAGCAAATAGAATGAGACAACTTATTTGCAGCATACTTCACTTCCACAGCAAATCGTAATAATGGTGACATTTAATAAAATATATTTTTGCAATAATGCCATTACAAAACTATCTAGGCTTGATATGAGTAGCAGAGGTCATAATGAATCCTTATTGTTATCTGCGGAAATATCAGATTTCGTTTAGAGGCGATAAAATGAAATATATTTGTTTAATGTACCATAAAAGCACTGTTACCCAAGGTTTTTAATTTTCCTTTCTAACAGCCCAGTTTGATGAATTATCCTGATTAGCTCTGGAGAAATTCATATTAAAATTAGGTGAGACTCAAGCAGAAAAAAAATAGCAACATGCTCGTGAGTCGTTACAGGTTGATTCATATGATAAATTAACAGATCTATCGGCTAGGAACAGGTATCATTTATTTATTTTATTTTATTTACCTCACATACAGGATCATAATTACTGGCTCATCAGTGAGTTTAAAAAGAGTGTATCATTGCCAAAACCATGTAATGACCTATATCTCCCTCGGTTGTGTTGCATGCCTCAATGCTCGTGGTGCATCTCCTCGGCTGTATGCTCAGGCGAGAGCGGAGCCAGCACCCAGAGCGAGCTCCCTCGCATCCGTCGTGGGAGTGGGCTGGCTCCCACGGGAGCACACACAGGGAGATGCACAGTGGGGTCTGCCAGCCCTGACCTGCTCTGGGCTGCAGAAGAGGACTGAAAACCCAGGCCTGATCTGAAAAGAGAAACGGGCAGTAAAGCATCTAACTAAGGCAATACATCCCTCTCTTCTCAAGGGGGGCTGAGAACAGACCTGGGAGAGGTGCCTGGGCTCCGGGGAAGAGGCAGCAGAGAGGAGTCCAAACTTAGACCTTCATTAATGTGAAGCAAGAGGAATTGCAGACCACAAGGGAATCGTTGGAAATGCCTCATCTTTCTGTAACTGAGGGCATAAATCAGGGCAAGAAGAGAAGACCGGGAGCCTGAATAGAATCTAGAAAACAGAATCCTCTTCCAAAGGCAGATGGGAATGTAATACCTATGGGCTGATGAGAGCTTGGGCCCACACCTATTCTTATGGCAAGTGTATTTACAGCTAGACTACTATGCAAAACATGGCATAACAACCTCCTCTGCTACCTTTTTAAATAGGGGTGTCTCTGAGTGAGAAATCTGTGCTGCCTGTGACAGCAGGGCAGTTGAAGAGCATTCATCCCATGAGACTCTATAGAGATGGAGGCTGGGCTTTGCTGCTTTGTTGCCTTCCATTGCATCTTAGGTCGGAGTCTGGCTGCTATGGGCCCAGCTGGAGCAGCTCTGGGACATGTATGCAGGCACCTACAGTGTGTTTAGGGCCAGCAGGAAGATGCTCAGGGAGCTTATGTGTCCCTGACCACTGTGTGAGGCCTTTCAGGTTGCAGTTCAGGGCTTGTGACGAAAGGGTACTGAAATCCTGTTTTAGGTGTCTAAATCCTTTCTTTGGAGCTGGCTGTTGGTTCTCTGTGGCTAATCAGCAATAATAATTGAGGTAACAGAGATAATGATTTTGTGTAGATCACTTCTCAAGCTACAATTTTTGTAGAATGGAAGGGAAATGTATGCTGTTGAGAAACAACTTCCTGGTTTGGTTCTGTAAATTGGTAACAACTGAACAACTAAGGGATGTTACAATACCGTCATAATGTACTTTTTAATATAGTGCCCTTCATGCAGTTTGTACTATAAATGGCAGGCTACTAAAAGACATTCTCAATGTTGTTATGCATTTTAACTCCCTAATTTGGCTATTCAATTTGAACTACAAATGCAACAGTCTCTGGATTTTTAAACCTCTTGGCTAATGGCATAGATGGCTTCAGTGTTGTCCTATGAGAAAAAGACATGCTACAGACTGTGCCAAATTAACTTCATTTCTTTAATTAAAGGGGCACACGCTGCTGGATGAAAACTAGTATGAAATTGGACATGGTTGGCTAACAGTAATGATATAATTTCTCATTTTGCTTTATTATGTCTGATAAGTACGAATTTACCTTCAGAGTTCAGCCAAGAGGAAAAATGTCGACAATATTAGCATCCGACAGAAACTGTATTTGTTCTTTTAGCAGTTCTTTTTCTTCATTAGTGATTTTTTAAAGAGACTTAGTTTAAAGAAAATTAATAGTTCGTTTTCTGTGGCTGCAGAGATTATATTTTATAATTTCCCTTTGAACATTTATAATCTTTTAATGGCTGTTTTTTTGCAGACAATGTGACAATAATTGGTAGATTAAAAAAAGAGCAGTTTGGTCGAGCTTGAATGTTGGCTTGATCCTATTTCCATTGAAGTCAGAGAGACTTCTTCAGTAAGGAGAGTTGGAATTTGCTTAATGGTTGTTTCTTTTCTGCTGCCAAATCCTCTTTCACTCATCCAAGACAGCGAAGAGTTCTAATTTCAATAACAGTGCTGTAAATCTGGTGTAACAGCATTGACTCAATGGGCTTTTTTTTTTTGTAGAGATCACTATAAATGAGAGAAGGATTTATCCTTGTTGGTTTCATGCTTCTTGTTAGTGAGGCAATGTACTATATAATTGGCTCTATCAATAAGACTTTACGAGTATTAACTTCTTTTTCAGTCTATGTATGGAAACAGATGGAATGTATCATAGTCTGTAGTAGATATGAAAGGTACAGTATCCCGGAAAAAAATAAGTTTTTCTTTGGCTGGGCTTTTCATCTTTTATCCTGAAATTTAAAAATAGCAACAAAGTGACATGTATTGCTATCCATTGCGCTTTTTTTGTTGCTTCACTGTCCTAGATGTTGTGACTCCTGACAGAATCGTAACTGTTTGACGCTTCAGATTCTGAAGTAAGAAGCACACAAGGTGCTGTTTATTATTTATAGCACCCACAAGGTGCTATAGATAGAAGATCTAGAAACACATAATTTGGATTTTAGACAACTCATGGTTAATGAAAGTGAGGAATATGAAGATAACAGATCAAAGAAAGGCAAAATCTGACAAAGTTCACATGCTTATATTTGCATTGAGGGTGGGATTATAGATTGAAAAGGTTGTGGTTGAGATAACAAATGTTCTGTACTATAGTTGTAAGAAAACAGGAAGGGAGAGGGTCTTTTCTAGACAGAGGGGAGAATCTCAATACAAAATCTTCGAATGATCCTTTATATTGTTTAGCTTTGTGGAAAAACACTTTTGAGTGGCTGCTGTTATAATCTGGGAGCTCTCAGGCAATCTGAGTTAATACATTTTAGAGCCAAGAATTTACTTGGCATGGATTTTTTATATGACCCTTGACATATTTATTTTTGCTGCAGTTTTTCTAAACAAGAAGGGACTATGCTTAGACTGTGCTTACAAATCTGGAATATAGTCAGACAATAAAAGTGGGAAAAAGATAATTTTGTTCTTGTAAATTCTGATATGCAAAATAGCTAAAGGCAGCGCTGATTTATGCGCTTGGTTCCTCTTTTATAGGTTTCTGTATTTATATATTTTAGCTGTCTGTTTTCCATGTGTATACATGTTCCAAGAATTAATGCAACATAAATTAAGCATGTATGTCCTGTCTGATACGGTATTTGTGAGGCAAGAGCCATTACATCTTGTAATTTAGAGCTTGTAACACTTTCAGGAAGTTTAAATTACTCATCTTTACAAAAGGAATACAAAATTTAATTCTGATTTGAGCATGCCATTTCAAACCACCTTGGTTCTCATTAGAGTTCTGATAATCTAATGTTAGATTCATTGCCATCTAAAATTATTGCAATCTGCTGCCTTTTGTTTTGATTCAAAGTCCATAATTGTGCCATGTGATGTCAGTAATTACTGAGGCTGCTTTAGGAAGATACGCAAAAATATGTCAAGAAAAGATGATCAAGCCAAGTTTAGATTTGTTATGTGGTTGTACATGTGCGTCAGAAACTACATTTTAGTAGTGTATCTGTTTACACTTGATACTGCGTATGTTCCAGAAAAGGAGGAATTACGCTGAAAGATTAGGAAAACAAATTAAATATAGTCCTGAATCATCCAAGATTGAAAGGAAAGGACTCCTAGCCACATGAAGATGAAACTTCTATTGTATTTAATCCTTTCTTACTCCAATTTTTTTAAAGACAATATATGGTCTTCTCTTTGTAGAACCTGATCCTCTTCCATACAGAGCAGAATAAACCAAACATTCATACCTGCAGAAATGGAATAAATGTTACTGAATCCAAATTATGTTACAGGTTATATAATTTAAAATACATAAAGATATTTACTCTTTCTAAATAGTAATCCATTTTATTAATTTTGTCTTCTCTTTGCAAATTAATAAGGCTGTCTTTGCTCCCCAAGAGGAAGGATGAAGTGAATTTCATTTCTAGTCTTTGCTTTCATATACCTTATTATGAACATTTCACTAACGAAATGAGATTCTACAAAGAATATAAACATGAAATACACATCCAGAATAGCTTACTGTAATAAAAATAGAATCCTAGAGTCGTAGAACGGTTTGAGTTGGAAGGGACCTTAAAGATCATCCAGTTCCAACTGCCCTACCATGGGCAGGGACATCTTCCATTAGACCAGGTTGCTCAAAGCCCCATCCAGCCTGGCCTTGAACACCACCAGGGATGGGGCATCCACAGCTTCTCTGGGCAACCTCTTCCAGTGCCTCACCACCCTCACAGTAAAGAATTTCTTCCTAATATCTAAGCTAAATCTCTCCTCTTCCAGTTTAAAACCATTGCCCCTTGTCCTATCGCTACATTCCCTGATAAACAGTCCCTTCCCATCTTTCCTGTAGGCCCCCTTTAGGTACTGGAAGGCTGCTACAAGATCTCCCCAGAGCCTTCTCTTCTCCAGGCTTAACAACCCCAAGTGTCTCAGCCTGTCCTTATAGCATAGGTGCTCCAGTCCTCTGATCATCTTCATGGCCCTCCTCTGGACTGTCTCCAACAGGTCCATCTTCTTATGTTGGGGCCCCCAGAGCTGAACACAGTACATCACAATTTGATCTGTTGGTAACAAAATTAAAACTTTGAGGGAGCCTGAATCCACCAATGGGACACAACGTTGTGGGTAATGTTGTGCCTCTGTTTTTTTTCGTAAGGTTAAAAAAAAGTGGTTATGAGAACCAAGATATGCAAGTGTGATGGTGGATGCTGAATGTGAAGTATTTTAAAGGCCTTAATTTTCATCCCACAAAATTTTATTTCTCTTAAAAAGTTCCAGTCTTGGTGGCCAGAAGAAGTTGCTTTTGAGAATTTTGGTAATTTTCTCAGTTTAATTTTTTTTTTTTTTGCATTCTAGTACTCGTGACCACCTTTCTTTTAGAAGCTTGTATTCTTTTTGAGGCAGATGAAACTTTTTTTAGAGTAAATGAAAAAAGAATCTCTGGCTACAGAAACAATAGACTTTGTGTGGTTTACTTTCTGATCAATCAAATTAAAGGACTTTCCATGTTTTGCAGTTGGAAGTAGAAAGGAGAATCCTGTAAAATATCACAGTTCGGAAATACATGTATATTTATTGAGGCACTTAAAGTTAAGAAAGATTAAGGAAAATCAAACTGAAACTTGGCAATAAAACCTTTTCCTTTTGGTTTTTGCACAAAGAATGAAAAAAACCATCAAGTTTGGTGGCAGTCAACAGAGTCAATTTGTCGAAGCAGCTATAAATCAAGTACTGCTTTATTACACTGCTGCAGATTTAGAATAAATTGGATTTGCACTTAGCATTATTTTAAATTTGTTCTACTGAAATCACTATCCAAGGTTTCAGAAGAAAGACAGAGTTTAGTAAGAAGAAGAATAAAATGAAGAGAAAAAAATCATGTTAAAATCAAATCTCAGATTACAGTAAATAGACTAGGATTACTACTCTTATTTAGTCCTTAGTCTTATTTTGCTAGGTTTAAATGCTGACATTTATTGTGAATTATAAGAAAGAAAGAAAAAAAAAGCAGGCTCAAGACAGGTATGATGACTGAAAGTGTTAGAAAAGCAAGCTCCCTTTCCAGATTAAAGATGTTTTTGCCAAATGATACAGACAGCAGATTGTTGTTGATTACCAGTAAAATGAGAGAGAAGATATTTGGAAATTGGCCTCAGATCACTTGGAGAATTCAGTAACCAAAGAGATGAAACTAGATTTTCTGAAGGCATTAGGAAACCCCTAATGCTATGGGCCAGAGTAAAAACTCTTTACTCCCACTGTTGAACAAAGACCAACAACAGCAATCTTATTGAAGAGTTCTCCATCTGGTTTTATAAGAAAGGGAAAGCAATTAGTGGCTAAATCAGAATCAGATTACAGAAAACCAAAAATTAGCTTCATCGAAGCAAAGCTGAGAACCTCTCACAGCAAAACCGCTTAATTGGGAGAAAAGTTCTGGTTTTGCTGTTTCAGATCTCCCAGCGTGACTTTGTCATTAGCATCCCATAATGGGGTATTTGGCTTTCTAGTTAGTCCTGATCTCTTCCTCCTCACCTCAAGCAGCAGCTTTTTAGACTACCTCAAGATATCTCTCAGAAAAAAAAACCCAAAAACAAACCAAACAATAAAACCACCTCCAAAAAATCCCATAAACCCAAGGACTTCTCCTCACCCACAAAATACATCAGCAGCCCTCGCGACTTAGTTTGGCATGTCTGGTATTGCTCAATAGCGGACAGAGGGCAGGGGAGTGGAAGGACCATGGTTTAGTCTAATACAGCAAGTTTAGTACTGTAATTGTAGTGTTATCATAGTGCCAGTACAAAAGTACATTATCAACGTCTTTTTAGAAAGAATACATTGTATTCCAAGGTTGATGTATGAATACGCATAGGAAAATCATTATTTCCGTGTCAGGAATTCAACCTGGCTAGTCAGAAAGTGTGTAAAGCTGATACAGGATGCCAGAGACAGGCTGTTCCTGGAATTGGCTGTTTAATGGGAGTAATAGAAGAGCACCATCAGCATGAGAAAGCATGGCATGTAACATTTGCTGGTCTACCTAAGAAAAGTATCGCCTAATGTTACCTGTATAGGTGTGCAGCAGTCAAAATGAAGATGAAGAAGGGGAAATCACTGTGGTGCTGCATCATATAGCCAAAGCAAACAAATAAGTTTCTGTTAGCAGTATGCCAGTTAGGACTGATTAGGAATATCCAGTGGAAAGGAATGGCCAGAATTCATCTGAGATGAATTTTCAGAAGTCTGCTGTGCTGCATCAGGAAGGAAGTATTTCTGTTCTTGTTGGCCCAAATATCACAAAGCAAGATTTAATTCACGTATTTACAACCTGAACCTAATTTCAATTTTGATAGTATTGTTATATCTGAAAATACTATTTTCTTAGCCTATATGTAGTAAGAGATATGCCTTCAAGTAATACAACCTTACCACCTTTTTTTGCCTATAACTGCTGAAGAGGAAACTGTTTCTGTTAATTACAGCTCAGGGTATAGTGCCCCATAGAGACAATGTGATCTTTTAATTACCTATCTTTATTAGAAATAGTCAAAACTTCAACTTCCTTAATCTGAGACAATTCTGACATTTCACAATTTTTTTCTTCAAAAATTAAGAATATAACTTGCTTTTTCAAAATTTTGAGACAAACATAAATTTTTGAATACAGTATTTTTCTTTCAATAAGATCAAAAGTGTGTGTTTCAGTGCAGATAAAGCCATTCTTTTTATAGTTTATCACTTTATTTGTACTCATGATGGAAGAGTTTTGAATTTGAGTCCATGTGGATACATATTTTGTTTTTTCTTTTGGTTTAATTAAGGTATACCCATGAAATATTTTGCTTTCCTTGAATCATGATTTCTTGACACAAGAAGATATTTTGCCAGGATATTTTTGACCAGCTACTGTTACTGTTTTCTCTAAATATTAGGGATACATCTATCAGTCTTTATCTCAGGGGGACGCTGTATTTGAAGGTGACTGAAGAGCTTGCTAAAGTCAGCATTGTTGGAACTGTGTGGCTAAAACAGCTTTGAATATTAAACTGTCATCAAAGATGAAAAAAAAGTTAAGATTAAAATATATTTCTCAGATATGCTGCCAGATTTCAAGTCTCACTAGAGAACAATTAATTTGCAGGTTTTTTTTACTAATTAAATGTTAGAGCTATTTCTGGAAGATTTATTCTGTTAAAAACTAAAATATTTGGAACAATCTTGCATCTCTAAAGTTTTTAATTTCTTGCATGAACTTATTTTAATACAAAATCAGGAATTTTAACTTGTGTAACAAGAATGAGACAGTGATGCTTTCACAGAATAAGCTTTTTATTCTTATTTTTTTTATTCTGTGAAATCTTTCACAGAATAAGCTTTGATTTAATTTTTCTGTTGACTTCAATTGTTAACTTCTTTTGTGAAATACAAGCCTCAAAATGTTGTGAACCTTTGCAATAAGTGGAGGCAGTGTATTTTATGTATTGTCGTCAGTCTTCAAATAGTGTATAATTTCATAGCATAGAAAAGAAGCTGCAATGGAGTTCTCTACATAGTAAACTTGGCTGTTTAGTCATTTATTTCACTAGGTCAGGATTTTTGTTCTGGGGCCTTAAATGTAATTGAAGTGCCTTGGTAATCTGTGGTCATTTAACACACTTCAGTTGGGTTATTGTGTGTGAAATAAAAAGGTGGTTTAGATTGACTGAGGGGCCATCAACCGAAGCAGAAAGGAGAGAGAGAGAGATTTCATTCTTCCATCTTTTCACAAGTCACTAATACATCAAAATGAGTTTTCGTAAACAATGCCTTATTTTCTTGCCTGTTGAGCAAAGGGTGTTATTTCCTTTCACAAACATGTGTGGGAAGAAATTGGGGAAAATGGCTAGTTACACTGTTTAGCTATGACTGACAAATCACAAATGTCATCAGAGAGTTGTTTATGCCAGACTGTTTTCATTTATTATAATAAACTGACTCAATATATACTTGTAGTATATGTTGGTAGATATAACCTAGAATCTTTTGTTTCCTCCAATAAAAGATGAATGTGTTTTAATCGTTTGAGAAGGGAGGGATTTTCCACTCATTTGCAACCCTCTGTCCTAGAGTGTGCTGTTGTCAAAACTAGCCTCCCCACTAACTTCATACGACTTCAGATGAGGCCTTCTCATTGCCACAGCTCAGAAGCATCCCTCCTGAAGAGCCATGCATTTTAAAAGCAGTTGGAAAACTTCATTAAACAAAAGGTAACATACTGTCTTGTGAGAGAATTTGTGTCTTAACACCAAAATAGGCAGTCATCAGTCTGCTTTTCTGTGCCATTTCCTCTTACCTGAAACTCAGTAATCATCTTCGTTTTCTCTCAGTTGTGCAGTGAATGCCAGAATAGTTTCTCCTTTTAAAGAAATCAACTGATCTGTGAATAATCCCATTGATTTAAATCAAAAGGCTGTTTCAGTGTGATTAAGAACTGCCAAATTTTACTGTCCCTTTTTTTGGGGCGATTATTCTTCTGATGGAATACTGTGCAAGAACAGATTATTTGGGAGAATTGGCTTATTTTTACTTATTTAAACTTATAAATAAATCGTATGATTATGCATGAGAAACTGAGGTCCTATATTCTGTTTTTCTATCACATCAACTAGTGTCATTTTGAGGGTTAGAATTTTGTTTCATAGAATCATCAACTTGATAACACAATAACATTTAATATACCTTAAAGTGCTCTATGTACTCTTAATACTTTAGGAAGAGATTATGAAAAATAATGAAATAACAAAAAAAAATATTAAACATTCTGGAGGACACCATGTCTAGTCAAATATTGCAAGTTATATTTGAAAACTAGGGAAAGGTTTCTATTTTTTGTGTTTGTGTTAGTTTGAGTATGATGGAACATAAATGGATAATGCTCAGAAGAGAGGATGGGATTTCCAGTGGTAAATGTTTAGGAAAAATCTACATATAACAGCACTTTAGCAGTATCTGGTATTGGTGCAAAATAATTAAAGACAAAATTGTGTATTACTAGGCCCAACATTGACCTCATTGCTTGTTGAGTCCAAGTAGATCATGACTTTTGCTGAAGGAGGTATTTATGAGTGTGTCTGGACACATAAATGAAATAAGTCTATACCATATAAGTTTACATGAGTCAAGACAGGCCATGTAAAGCAAAACCCAAATAAATAATGAAAATGCAGTGCAACCAATAAAAACACGTGTGTCAGAGGAAGTAGGTTCTACACATGCTTAATAAAACTTAGCCTTATGGTGAATCATCACTACAGGAGGCTGCAGATTTCCAAAGAAACCAAATGTAAACTAATTCCCATTAAGAGAGTCTGTTTTCTTTTAGGCTCTTCTCATGAGATCTTTTAATGAGAGATTCTAGGCAGGGTCCTTTTTCAGGAGCTATCGAAGGAAAAGCATCTAATACCCCCTGCTCCTATGACCAAGGGTCAGGCAGGGTCCTTAATAACCCCTGCAGGGACTGGGAAGAGGAGGGGACAGACACTGGAGAAGTTTGCCAATGACACCACAGAACACACACTGCTGAATTACAGCCAAAGACTTAGGGGTCTGTATTTCTACAATAACGTCCTTGGATGTGGTGTTGGTTTCAAACAATGTGATGAGCGGGAGGCTCATCAGCCCCTTCCATTTGCAGCACTGCTTTGAGCTTGGGTATGTCCGTAAAACTATTGTCAAAACCCCTTCCTGGCTAGTCCATGCCAAGAGGGACCTTGACAGGCTTGAGAAGTGGGCTGGGCGAACCTCATGTTGTTCCACACGGCCAACTGGAAGGTCCTGCATGTGGGTCAGGGCAATCCCAAGCACATATACAGGCTGGGCGGAGAGTAGATTCAGAACAGCCCTGAGGAGAAGGACTTGGGGATGTTGCTTAATGAGAATCATAGGGTTGGAAGGGTTAAGGTTAGGGTTGGAAGGGACCTCAAAGATCATCTAGTTCCAACCCCTCTGCCATGGGTAGGGACATCTCCCACTAGATCAGGTTGCTCAGAGCCCCATCCAGCCTGGCCTTAAAAACTTCCAGGGATGGGGCTTCCACCACCTCTCTGGGCAACCTGTTCCACTGTCTCACCACCCTCATGGTGAAGAACTTCTTCCTAACGTCCAGTCTGAATCGACCCATCTCTAGTTTTAATCCATTCCCTCTAGTCCTACCATTACCCGACATCCTAAAAAGTCCCTCCCCAGCTTTCTTGTAGGCCCCCTTAAGATAGTGGTAGGCCACTATAAGGTCTCCTCAGAGCTTTCTTTTCTCCAGACTGAATAACCCCAAGCTCAGAAGCTCAACATGAGCTCTCAATGTGCACTTGCAGCCCAGAAATCCAACCATATGCTGTGCTGCATCAAAAGAAGTGGGGCCAGCAGGTCAAGGGAGGTGATTCTGCCCCTCTACTCCGCTCTTGTGAGACCCCACCTGGAGTCCAGATTTGGGGCCCTCAACATAAGAAGGACATGGACCTGTTGGTGGTCTAGCAGAGGGCCACCGAGATGACCAGAGGGCTGAAGAACCTTTCCTATGGAGATATGAAGACAGGCTGAAAGAGTTGGCATTATTTAGACTAGAGAAAAGAAGAGAAGGCTCTGTAGAGACTTTATAGCAGCTTTCCAGTACCTAAAGGGTGTCTACAGGAAAGATGGGGAGGGACTCTTTATGAGGGAGTATAGTGGTTATGAGGGGTAACGGTTTCAAACTGAAAAAGAGGAGATTTAGCTTAGATATTAGGAAGAAATTCTTTACTTAGTGAGGGTGGTGAGGCACTGGAAGAGGTTGCCCAGAGAAGTTGTGGATGCCCCATCCCTGGTGGTGTTCAAGGCCAGGCTGGATGAGGCTTCGAGCAGCCTGGTCTAGTGGGAGGCGTCCCTGCCCATGGCAGGGCAGTTGGAACTGGATGATCTTTAAGGTCCCTTCCAACCCAAACCATTCTATGATTCTATGTAACTATCCACTGCCTTTGCAAATACAGCACACAGCTTCATATTTCTATCAGACAGCACTGAGAGAGGACTGTTAGTTGGGTTTAATCGCCTTTGTTGAGATGTGATACGAAATGAGGTTGCTGAATGTGGAGCAGTAATCTAATCAGTGCCCTTCTCTCAGCAGTGTCAGGATCACTTTAGCTCCTGAAGGAATTCCTTTCCCATTTTTCATGCACTTAGACTCAGAAGGATCTTCTTATAATGTTTTTGGTTTTGGTTGTTGTTTTGTTCTGTTTTGGTTTTGGTTGTTGTTGGTTTTGTATATTTACAACAAAATACTCCAGGAACTGTTTAAAACCTTTGCAGTCAATAGTACGGGGGACTATTGTGTGAGAAGGAAAGTGCTTTTGACTCTTCCAAAGGGAACTGATATACAAAGCGTGAAATTTTGAAAGGCATCTAGATCTTATTTTTAAAACTGAGTTTTGAAATTGGGATTTTTGACCTAAAGGCTTTAACACGCAAAGAACCATAGGAGTCAAAATGCTGAAAACTGGGGAGCTCATCGAGTGCTCTGCCCTTTAGGGAATTCACAGTTCCAAACTAGCTGCAGGTCAGTATTTGCATAAATTAGATGAAGATGGTCCTGTCAATGTGTGTACAGACAGCTTTTCATTACCTCCGCTCAGTCTCTCAGCCTGTCATGGGTAAGTTGGCCCTGACCCAAAAGCCAGGTAGCTGTGTTAGCGTGGTGCTATGCCTGAGCAATTATTTTCTGCTTCTCAGCAGGGAGCTTCACCCGAGGCGGAGCGCTGGGCTAGGGCTGCGTCCTGTGCTTTCTGGGGCTGGGCTGGCTCGTAGTCTGCCTACACACAGCAAGTACTGAGCAGTTTTGCAACCCTCACCTGAGGTACCCAAGGGCAGAAATCTGCAAGCTGAGCGGGAAGCTTCCTAAGGCAGCAGTTCGTAACATTTTTAGACCGATCTTCGTGTTCTTCACTGTAGCAGCTGGGTCTCCCATTTGCATCCACACTCACACTTGCACCGTACCTTTGTATTTGAAGGATCAACCTTCCTCCAGGCTTTGGTGGACCCTAGGTAGCAATGCTGAGCAGCCAAGACCTCGAGGACAACTTCATGTTTCTCTCTTGTCAATGCGGGTCATAGAAGCAACTTGGTTTATACTGCTTTCTTCAATTTGCACTAGAATAATCATGGCAACAGAGATCATGTTTTGGTTTTAAAATACCACTTTCCATGTAATTCTTTTCATTTCCTTTGCTACCATTTCAAGGACAAATGAATTAATTGCAATGAAGAAAATGGAAGCTAGACGGATATTTTAATGCATACAGAAATGTGAATATTCACTGCATCTGGCTATCTCTCTCACACTCTATACATGTTCTATTTAAAATTAAGTTAAAGGTTTTTTAATGTTTTTGTTTGCTTTTAACTTCTTGATTGGTTGTAAAATAAAAACATTGTGGGTTTTGTTAAAAATGCCACCCTTAACCTGGGACTACTAAACCAGGCCAATGCATTCTTCCCAAATTCAGGTCTTTGACATGGCGTGTAAGAGGTGCCACATGAAGATTGTCTTATACTGGTGCATGTTAAATATGGTAGCTAATAGAAAGTTACGGATGAAAGGTCTCCTAATGCTGTAATGTATTGTGTTGAACATTCTGAAAGGAATTCAACCTTTTTAAGAAAAATATGGAAAATTTAATTTTAAAGGCCTGGTACAGTTCCCACTAAAACCAGCTGGATATCTTTACAATGGCTTTGGTGAGAGATAGAATGGCTTTCTAATTATATCTGACTTAAGAATGACTGGACTGGGAAAAGAAGAAATTTCTTCTTCTGGTGTTCTGAAAATTTATACTGCACCAAGAGATCAGAATTGATTAATCTCAATATCAAATTCTAATGATAGAGTCTTTTATCAAAGCTGCAAAAGTACTTGATATAGGGGGTAATAAAGAGAAAAACAAAGTAAAAATACCAACAGAGGCCTCCACATCTAATCAGTTTCCTTGGTGTGGTGCTGGCAGAAATTGAGAGCAAATTTGTGTACTTAAGATGAAATCAGGAAAGAATTGGAGCCTGTAAGTCCTAAAGGAGAAAAATGTCTGCAAGCTAGTTAGTGCATGGGCTAAGAGATCTTTTAATCACAGGAATTTTAAGATACCTAGGTTGGTGATGAAATGTCACATCTCCTAATGGTTGCTATATATATCTGTTCTGCACAGATCAAAGGGGAAAGCTGCTTCTGCTGCTCACTGCCTGCTGTTCTCATGAATAAACATATATTCTCATTTAACCATTTCATTGCATTTTGATAAAAAAAATTTCCGCAAAGAAACAAACTAACCTGGGTCAGGGAAAGAAAAATATTTAGCAAGAAATACCACAGAATGACTAAAAGTACTTTCTGCTAGCAGGCTGTCTCAGGCAGCTGGGACAGATCATGTTCATACCAGAAGCTTTTGCTAGGAGCTGAATACTGCTAGTGGAAGGATTAGGTGAAGGACTGATTTGTGCACCTGCACAAATCTTATGGTGACAACGGTAGGAACTAATCCAAAAAATAACAATGCTGTGGAAAATGGGAGCCTTTCCACTGCCTTCAGTGTACTGGCACATTCCCCCATAATCTTGCTTGGTTGACATTTATAGAAATAAATACAAATATGTCTTTAACAAACTAACCAATAATATTTGTCAATTATAACGGTCTTTACAGGCATGAGATAATTAGAGTTTTGATCACATGCATATATGTAGCATTTATTTTTAACCAGATAGATAGTCTTGGTGATCTTACTTGTGTCATTATCCTGAGTGCTAAGTGAAGAATGTTGCAGTGTAAGCTCAGCAGAAAAGCAAAGGTGCGATGCAGTGTGTTTGCAGAACATAAAGCAAAGAAGGACCCAGTTCAGAGTAGGGTCTCCAGAGGAATTTCAGCCCCTGGTAATCTTTTTCCCCTGGTATTACTGCACACTGCTGTATGGCAGCTGCACTACCAAAAAAAAAAAAAGTCCAGATGTATAGAACAGGATGAATTTTACAGCTATAGGAAGGATTGTGCTCATCCTTTAGTGCCTTTTAATCAGCTACTGCTGCTGCTGCGTAACTCAACTGTTCTTATTTTTTTTTGGTTAAATAATTCAAAACAAATTGAAAGATCTTTGATGCTGGGTTTGTGATATAAACAAAAGGTAAAAATAAAATTACATGTTTGTTTTAAAACAACAAAGTGTTGTAAATTAAAGGCAATCTTAAATTATTCTTATTAATTTATATTGGACATATAATAAAAAGATTTCCCTGCAGATGCTTTGCCTTTTGTAAAACTGTGTCTAGTGGAATGTGCTGAGCATTACCTTGCTCTGGATGCTGGTAATTATGCTACTTTGTAAGGTAATTTCCAAAAAAAGAAGAGAGACACAAGGTTTCAAATGTGCAGTGGAGCAGACAAAGGTACTTAATGATGGTACATTATCTTCTATTCAGAAGTGGAATTTTCTGCTTGTAATCCAGCATGTTCAGGGCTGTGTGTGTAAAGGCTGATGTGGTAAGGACCAGCCCAGCCACCATTAAAGCCAGTGGCAACCCAGAGACTCGCTGTTATGTGTGTTGAGCTTACCCGCACAAACACCCATCCTGCTGGGGTCTGGCCTGTGGTACAGAAGGTCGGATCTGCTTTTGGGGCAGGAGCTGTGGGCTTATCATGTACTCTCCAGGAGTCAACAACTGAAACCACAGTTTCATTTTTCCATAGATTCTTTCTTCCCTCTGCCCCCACCCCACCAAAAGTAAAATATGAGGGTCATAACTTTGCTAGAAGATTTACAACATTTTCTTTTGACTAAGTACATTGAAAGGTTCATGCATAGAAGAAAGGTTTGGAAGTTGAGTAATATTATAAATGATATTATAAAAAACAATGCATGTGAATGTTCTTAAAATATAAGCAGATGTAGAAGAAGACATGAAAAGTATTGTATTAGGGTCTATACCTATTAATTCGGCATAATGATTTTAGCTAACTTAATTGTAACAAGCATGTCTGTGAAGTTAGCAAACTGAATGTACATTTGCGCACCCTCCACCTCACTGCCTTATCAGGGTAATGGAGATTCCTTTGAACTGAAGAACCAACTTTTTAGAGAGCATTAATTACTTTCTCAAATGTTACGTACTTGTTTTCTCCTTCTACATCCCTTTTTTAAAATGGGAAGAAAAATGCAACAAAAAATAATCCCTTTATTTTTCCCAGGAAACACTTAAAATAAGAAGTAGTGTTTAACATACATTCATTGGATGTAGTGTAATTCTCTTCCGTTTGTCTTACATAAATGAATATTAAATATGAGAAGGTTCCCTTAAATTTTGATTGATTTGTTGTAATCAAACTGGGGGGGGTCGTAAGTACAAAAAATGCATTTTGCTTTTGTTGAAATGCAAAATTAATACAAGTGCATGGCTTGGGAACCTTCCATTTGGAGCATATTTATTGCCACAACTGTTCTCATAGTTCCTGTCAAGCAGCAGGGTTTCTTGTTTTCAGGAGTTTTTTAAAAATGCTCTTGGCTGACTCAAAATTATATAAAAATGGTGAAATAAACTGGAATCTCCCCAGAATCTGCAGCTTCTCAGAGCAGTTAATCCTGCTGTCCATTTCAAACTTTGTCAAGAATATAAATCTCACTGAGAGGTTGCATGGAGGTCCTACAGTTCATAACTTCAGGTGCCGTGTACTGGCCTGAGAGCAGAAATCCTACAGTTTCTAAACACCACCATCCATGAAGAGCCAGGCCAGCTCCACCTGATTGCCAGCAGCAATCTAATCAGAGCATCACAGAGAAAGATCTTAAGCTAAACCAATGGGCATTTTCCTAAAAATTGTTGTCACTGCTCTGCTCCTGACTAGTGCAACTAGATTTTTTTAGCCCTGATGCTGTAAATTTGTAACTCTGTGTTGTTGGTTAAGTTGGCTAGCTGTATATCTGCATAGGGTATCCTAACTGTTAGTGAAGCAGCAGAGAGGCATATTATCAACGTTTAAAAATCTACCATGCCAAGGCTCCCGGGGTGCCAGGACCCATGGGCTCTGGGACCTCCGTGGGTATGGGAACGGGACAAGTGTGGCCTATGGCCGGGCAGAGCAGGGCTGTGGGAGCTGGAGATCGGTCCTGCTGCAGCATCGCTGGGGCAGGGACTGACAGCCCCAGAGGACTGACAAGGGGTCCTGGGCAGTGGGCAGCACAGGGGGAGCCCTGGGAGACTGGGCAAGGGCGGTCAGGCCGATGGTGCCTTCAGGACCCTGACACATCCTTTTGAAGTATATGAAGTTATTTATTCATGAAAAATAATTTCCGATCTAATCTCAGTGTGTTGACTTTAAAAGGCATTTTGAAATGATCTTGGAATGACTGGGGAGTTTCTTCCTCTTGTTTTAGCAACTGTCTTTAGTTCCTCCATGCCATGCAGCCTGGCACCAGCACCTTGTCAGGCTGCTCTGTCCATCTGCCATGTTGAGTTCACCCACTCGTCTGCTTGGGAGCATCCATCAGGGGAACTGACTCAGGCACACATAGGGTTGAGTTATGGCTCTTTGCTACCTTGTGAAGAAAGGGGTTCCTTCGAAGGAATCATCTTCCCTTGATTTTTATGCCTCAGAGCTAGATTTATCTCGTATTTATCCAAGGATCAGTCTGGAGTACCACCTTAAAAGAAATTTCTGTGTCTTGGAGAAAGAAAGGAGAAATTGTAAATTGTCGTGTTCTTTTCAGGTGTAATCCACCATTTCCTTTCGTTTCTCTAGTTGTTTGACAGAGTAATGTGCAAAGGATGGAGCCTTTGCCTCTTCCCCTTTCACATTTACCTACAGATGGCCCCATGCTTTGATTCGCCATACATAACCTGTGCTTGATGTGGAGAAGGTCCTATCTAACCCTAATTTGTTTGCTTTTAATCTGCCACACTCTTACTCTTTTGATATCAAGAAATCGCTTTGGAGGTCCAAGTTTACAACTGAAGGATTTTAATGGTTCTCTCATTATCACTCTCTCTCTTCTGCATTATAGAACATGAATGTATTCCCACCAAAGTTTTGTGTTTCCTACAGGTGGGTTCCCTCAAATATTGCTGCCATTCTATGTTCACAAGGTATTTACGATGTACAGAAAATGTTAAATTTGCTCACTTTGGTCTGGAGACTGTTGCACATTATGTAACACCCCAGAGATTTCTATAAATAACCAGAAATTTATAACAGTCACTTTGCTACTGTGGGGAATAATGTTCTTTTGACAATGCATTGAGCTGGAAATCCATACTTGTAAGCAAATTCTGAGAGTTATACTTTTGCAAGAACCCGAGCACGTCCTGAGTTGTGCTGAGTGAATGCTGACTAGTTTATTCAATTGCATAGGGCACCGATTGAAAAAATATTTTTCATTTCTGTGGAGATGATATATATTTCTCTTAGCTTTGTCAATTAAACATAGGTGTAATGGAAGCTGGTGTTTCATCATGTTTTTTATATTGAGTTTAGATGCTTTTTTTGTCATAAGATAGCAAATCAGGGCTTTTCATTTGAATGTAAATTTTTCTTATGTGCATGGATCTTTCTCCACAGTTAGTTCTGCTGTCTGTGGCTTTGACTTACCCCACTCTACAAGCAGAGCTGGAGTATTGAAGAGGTTGCAATGGCTGTTCCTTTTTATCTGTTGAAGGTCAGAGTTGTGTTCTGCCTGTGTTGGTGGTCAGCCAACCACACAGCAGAGTTAACTTTACGGGCATGTTTTTGTTTAACAGTCAAGTTTTTTTTAACTAATTGAATTGAGATTTGGAGCATTTAAAATAGAAATCTGTTAGACCAATAGAGGACTTATACATGTACTTCCCTCAATGTACTTACATAATGGCATTTAGGTGTCTTTAAATACACAGGAATATCTTTACTGCCATGAAGTAAATTTGTTCTGATAGGGGGTAGACTCATCTGATCAGTGTAGGCATTTATGTCCAAGCCTTGTGCTCCTTTTAGAACAGAGAAAGGTAGGTATTTCTACACATGGGACATGATTCATACAACCCTGATTTAGGCGTCTCACATAGATCACATGAATTTTACTCCAGAAGAATCTGTTTCTGTTGTTTCCTGTAGAAAGAGGAACAACTAGTTAGTTGTAAACTGAGTGAAGCAAAGAATTCCACATTATCCACACTTGCACTACGTTAATTATCCCAGAAATAAGTTGTGTAGTTTTTGTTTGAAGACAAAATGATGCCTTCTTACCTCTCTCCTTCCTGTTTCCACATAGATTTCTGTTAAGTCACTGGTTCATCCCTCTGCTTCCCAGGAAGATTGATCGCCTTTGGCAGGTCTCACGAATCTCCAGTAATGGAGACTCTATCTCACCACTTGATGTTTTCAGTCTCACAGTCCCTATGAATAGGAGAATATCCCACATGAAACTCATTTTTTCTAATTTGAGCCTTTTACTTGTTCATTTCACAGTCACAGAAGGTGGAGGTTGGAAGGGACCTCTGCAGGTCATCTGGTTCAACCCCCTGCTCAAGCAGGGCCACCTAGAGTCTCTTGCCCAGGACCATGCAAAAGTCTCCACAGATGGAGACTCCACAACCTCCCTGGGCAACCTGTGCCAGTCACCCTCAGTTAAAAAAAGTGTTTCCTGATGTTCATAGGGAATCTCCTGAGTTTCAATTTGTGCCCATTGCCTCTGATCCCTTCTCTCAGCACCACTGAAAAGAGCCTGGCTCAGTCATCTTTGCACTCTCCCTTCAGGTATTTATGTACATGGATAAGATTCTCCTGAGCCTTCTCATCTCTAGCCTAAACAGTCTCAACTCTCTCAGCCTTTCCTCATAGGAGAGATGCTCCAGTCCATTAATCATCTTTGTGGCCATTCACTGGATACTTTCCAGCATGTCCATGTCTCTCTTGTACTGGGGAGCCCAGCACTGGAGATAGCATTCCAGGTGTGGCCTCACCAGTGCTGAGCAGAGGGGAAGGATCACCTCCCTTCACCAGCTGCAGCACTCCTCCTAATGGAGCCCAGAGTACTGTTAGCCTTTGATGTTGAGGGCCCGTTGTTGGCTCATATTTGACTTGGTGTACACCAGGACCCTCAGATCCTTTTCTGCAAAGCTTTTCTCACTGGATTTGTAGAACAGTCTGACTTCTCTGCATCACTTCTTAGTGTGTTTGAAGGGTTTCATATCTCTGAGATTTTTCTTCTTTGGGGTAAACCATCAGATTTTTTCAAATTTTTTTGTAGGTCATATTTTTCTAGACCTTTCATCACATTCATTACTCTTCACCAGACTCTCTCTAATTGATCCACCTCTTTTTTATACCAAACAGGAGCAGATTTGCCCATCTGGGGCCTGAACACTGGTGGTCAGAGCAGAAGGATTACATACTATATTTTTCAAGCTATTTTCTTGTTTACATAATCATGTACAGTGTTTTCTTTCTTAATAACTTGTTGGCTTACATTCATCTGTTCCATTCTGTGGACTCTGGGCCATCTTCTTAGGAACTGATAGCCTGCCTGTATTTTTTGCTCTTGATTATTTCTGCCTAGGCATGTTCATTGTCCCTGTTTTGAATCCTGGTTTTAGCTCATTTCTCTTTAAGAGATTTTTTATTTCCAGTGCCTTCCATCATACTTGCAGCTCTTCTTCTAGATGTGTCATCTGGAAACATGACAAGTAGAGTCATTACATTTCTTTCTGGAAGTGTCCTGTTCCCTTGTCCAGTGCTCACAAAATCCCTTAAGCCCCTAATTGCTCAAATACTTTGGAATATCTTTCTGTAAATGTTGCTGAGACGCTGCCATGTATTCTATAGGACATTCAGAGAACTGAACCTAGCTGTTTTAAAATTTAGGATACTAGCTGGCTCACCTTTTTAGAAGTCACCCTGTACTCTCATCCTCAGTGTGCAGTGATGCTTTTTTTTTTTTTTTTTTTCTGGCTTATGTTATTTTCTCTCTACCTTGAAGTAAAGACGGTGTCCAGGTTGATTTGTCATAAGCTGATTTTCCCCCAGTCTTCCTAGTCCTCTAAATAATTATGGGCCTGTGAAAGACGCAGATTTGTTTATTCTCATTGAAGTTGTTCATTGTATGAAGTCAAGCGTGCATGTGTAACTGTTTGCAAAAGTGTGGCCTAGCATTGTAAGTTTCATAACGCACTCCTAATTAAAAAAAAAACCCAAACAAAACTAAAAAAAGAAGGCTATAATCATAGCTCGGAAGGGATTATGTACTGATCAATGTCAAAGCACCAACTCCATTAAAATTTGTGGATTGCAGAGGCTGCAGAATACATGGCCTGGACTAATGATGAAGAAAATTATTTTTTTAAGCCCCCAATTCTTTCTCAAAAATACTACCTCATATTTCCCTTAATATTTTCCAGAAATTGTGTACACTATTCCAAAACAGCTGTCTGTACAGAGAAGTACTGTTTTCCATCAGTTCAACAAAAGAGGCTTTGCCCCATGCTTTTCCTTAAAGACTAGGCAGTGGAGTTGACATTTGATTCATAAGCTTTTGATCCATACTTAATCTTAGGGTGGCATGCATCCAGAGCACGCGGAGTGTTGGATATTGCGTACCTAATGAAGTAGCTGTTGGTGTACAGCACAGTGGGAGACTCTCTCATGTTCTCAAACAGCAGCTGTGGAGTCGGTCTGTGTTCCCTGGGTGGGCCTTTGGGGAGAGAGGCTGAAGGAGTCCCTGAGAAGCAGGGCCTCTTCTGTTTGCTCCCCTTTCTTTGCAGTGGGTTTGCAGTGAAAGTAAAATTCAGCAATGGGTTTTTTAGTTTTCATTCTGGAGCTACTGAGGCTGCACCATCATTTCACAGCAACGTAATCCTGTAAAATATGACATGTTATTGCTAATTTCAAAATGTTCTCTTATACCACTGTAGGTGAGGAGAATGTCCTCTGAAAACAGTGGAATTATTCTTATTTTATTCAGTGAGACTATAATTAAAGAGACAAGAAAGCAATGAAATGTAGCAGTAATGAAATACAACTGATGGCAGAAATGTTTCAATCTTTCCCTGTTTACAAGAAAGATAGATGAGGTAACCCTGATTGCCTGTAGGCTTACAGCCTGGGTGTAAAGCAATCCATCTATGGGGAGATGCCCAGAGGTGTGACTTGCTATGGCAAGCTTCAGGCAAATCTGATATCTCGTTTCATTCAGTTACACTTTAAATGAAGGATATAAGAGGCGAGAGAGTCCAAAGAAAAGAGGTGGAGGTTATGCTGGATCACAGTTGCAGGCTGAAGTCCTCTAGAAAAAGTTTGAATCATCTCAGAAACTTCTTCGGAAAGGAAAGGGCTTTTCAAAAACTGTGAAGAGCTCTTCTCTATGGTTGTGCTTTACAAGACCTGAGTGTTTCTCTCCAGGCAAACTGGGGCAGCTTTGCTTTTGCTGTCCAGGTCCCTGATTTGGCAACTTGAAGAGACTAGCAGGCTAGTTTCTAAAAAACCCCCTCAGTCATCAAGAGAGAGCAGGACATCAGAATCATTAATGAACATGAAAGGAGTGATAGGAAACATCAACAATTCCTGTTAAGCAGAGCAAATGATAATAATATTCAGAGGATAAAGTCAAAATAGCACTCATCCTTTGACATTTTCAGGAAACTAAGCAGTTGTGTAGGGAGAATATATTTGCAAAAGTTTCTAAAATTACTCTAGAAACCTTGTTGAAGCAGGGTCTCAGCTCACTTGGGCAGAAGAACAGGTTATTATTAGTTAGGCATTTTCAGGATTGTCTGTGTCTTCTATTGCTTCTCACACATAAGTCTCAAAGTGTGTTATAGCGTGGTCAATATTATTGTTCCTGCCATGCTGAAAGACCAAATAAGCACTCAGAGTTGATAATTTGCCTGGGGTTACCCAGAAGCAGAGCAGAGGACTCCAGTGTGCCTGTTTAGTACGTTGTTCACTCAATCAGTGTTTTCTGAGAAGAATCCACCCAGGGAAGGTTGGCACAATATATTCACACAGACAGAAATCACATCAAAGAGTTTAACACCTCAAATTGACAAAGGCGAAGCAGGAGCACAGAGGGATGCATTAATTTTCTTCTGGTCTCACAGCAGGTTCACGGAAGAAACACGGCCCCAAGCCAGGTGCCTTGCCTTGCTGACAAGCAGCCCACCCCCAGGCCAGGCTGGCTCAGCCAGGGTCTGTGGTCACACTCTCTTCTCCTGAGCTGACACCCTGTTTTCACCTGGAGGTGGAAGAAAGAAGTGGTAATATGAGATACATTTATTTTGCACACCAGTGAAGTTCTAGGAACAGAAAACAGAAAAGCTCTCTGGCAAAAGGGAACAAAATAGGGAGAGAATTTAGAAATGCCATGCCATGTGTTTCATATTTGGCAATTTGTACTTCAGAGTTAAAACAATTTTGTATGTGCCCTTTGAAAGTGTGAGGCTGCATGCATGAAGAAAGCACCTATTTTCCTCATGCTTTGAGCAGAGGAGCCATATGTTTTAAAAATTAAAAAGAACAATTAGTCTTGGAGCATTAAATCTGCCCATCTAGGTGGCTGACTAGCTTTCTCGCAGAGATGGCTGTCCCAGAGTGAAGCTGAGGAAACAAGGCTTAGAAATGTAAATGTTAGTAGGTGTGCAGGAATATAAATTAGGAAAATTGACAATTTAAATTACTTTCATTTACTTTCATTTGCTGAGTTCCCAGGCCGGCATCAGAAGTTACATCTGTCGGGTTGCTAGCAGGGTGGGGTATGGAGGCAGAGGGGCATGGGGACAGGACAGGCTCAGTCCCCATATTGACAGTAGGATCTGCAATGACAGCATATTATCTCATGTAAGAAGTCCTAATAGAAACAGGAGCTTCCCCCAAACATGGAAGGTACCATGTAGGGGTAGCTGTCAGCTCAGCAGAAGTTTTCAGGCCTCCGGACACTTAAAGCACATCATTATTACAGACACCTCTGGATTCTTTGATTGAGGTTTTCCTGTTTTGCTTGGGAGGATTATAGATGGAAGGAGGGTTAAATGATAAAGTGAATCATATGAGAGTGAGGGAATGCCCACACAATGAAAGAAAGGATGACTGGAGGAGACCTTTTTATTTCAGCGGGTTGTGTGGAATAGAAAAATACAGATTTAAGGCATTCTGGTGCCCAACACTGTGCTTAGATGCAAAAGGTTTGTGCATTGTGCTTGTTTTGACTATGAGATCCTTGGGGTAAGGACTGTGGTTTTTTCAGATCACCTAGCACAGTATTAACCTAGTCTTTGTGCAGTCCTGAAATGCAAACATTAACTATGATTGTTTTTCATGGCAAAGGCTATGGCAGACTATATTTACAAGGAGATCCATTTTATCCAATTTAATTATTTTCTGCTTAAAGAAAACACATTCATCTTAGTTTTGTATTTGTTTGGGTTTGTTTTTTAAATACTATATTCATGTGAGAAATGTGCCTTTGCAGTATTTGACAGTTACTTTTGTAGGTTAATAAAAATCATAATGTATGTAGCCCCAAATGTCAAATATATCATTACAGTTGGTTTTCAATGTCCGTTTCAATATGGTAGTTTTGTGCTTGACTGCCATCATGGAGCAAGAGGTAACAAGCCAGGGCCTCATTGGTATCAACCACTGGACAGCACTCAAAACATCTAATCATTTAACAGGCAAATGGAAAATCTGTAAACCAGTGTGACAAACCACCTGCTACTCCTTTCCTACTGTTCCCTTTTCTGTTCTGCAAATACAAATTACATGAATCTCTACCACCAAGAAATCTGCAGACTCTAACAGAATGTCAGCCTTCAACTCGGCTGTATGTATGAGAAGGCAAATAATAAATAGAAGCGTTGGTACACAATTTTCATGCCATTCATTATTCTATGCAGCTCTTTCTCACGTCTATTCTTATTTGATTCCCCTAGAATATGGCCACATTTGACTAAGTAGCTGTTCTGATGAAGAACAATGGAGGCTACTTCACTATTTCACTAACTTGCTTTCAGATAGTTGTCAGTTCCCTTTAATTTTGTGCTTTTTATAATTTATAGCTAAGAAACGGAGAAGGAGCTACTATGTTAAGGTGAGGTTCATCCAAGAGCAAAATTTTGAAGCATTATTTACACACTATTCTGAGAAATATATGTTATTGTCATTGTGAAATAGAATCTACCGTCTGATTTGGGAATACTTTTGTGTCACTATAGGCTATTTTCTGACTCACCTTGGCGAGGAGACTATGTGAATCTCATTACTTCAACAGATGACTGTAAGAGGCTTCTGTATAAAAGGCTGCAGTTTATGTTAATCATTTTAACCGAAGAGGAAAATGGGGAAAGTAGAATAGGGATCCATATTTATCAGCCAATTTTTCCTTTTCTAAATTCTATTTTTATTTTACAGGTGATGGAAGTTAAAGGACAAATGATTCATGTGCCAGAATCAAATTCGATTTTGTTTCTGGGTTCCCCTTGTGTGGACAAACTGGATGAACTGATGGGCCGAGGACTCCATCTTTCGGACATACCTATCCATGATGCTACTCGCGATGTCATATTGGTTGGGGAACAAGCAAAGGCCCAGGATGGCTTGAAAAAACGAATGGATAAGCTGAAGGCAACGCTAGAATGCACACACCAAGCCCTGGAAGAGGAGAAAAAGAAAACAGTAGATCTCCTTATTTCTATTTTCCCTGAAGAAGTGGCTCAGCAGTTGTGGCAGGGGCAGCAGGTTCAGGCCAGGAAATTTGATGATGTCACCATGCTCTTCTCGGACATCGTTGGCTTCACTGCCATCTGTGCACAGTGCACACCCATGCAGGTCATCAGCATGCTGAACGAACTCTACACACGGTTTGACCATCAGTGTGGATTCCTGGACATTTACAAGGTAATAGCTCAAGTTAAATTAACAAAATCTAATGGAAACTAAGATAGAAAAAAATCCCGGTAGCAATCTTCCTAAATTACAGACCTCCATATCAAAATGGAAAGGCAATAGTTTTGTTTCACATGACAAAAAAAATCTGAAATATGCCCATTGAAAGTAAAACACTTTGATGCTGAGCTGTCATCATGGTTCCCTCATGGGAATATATGCCTCATATTGCCATTTTCCTATAGGAATGTACATCTCCTGTATTATAGCCTGGTTTCCTTTAGGTGACACATCAGCCACTGTGTCCTAAGGGTAATGAAGTGCACAGTGATGATCCTAGACCAAGCTGCAGCTCCTGGAAATACTTTCTGTTTCAGCTGAAACTTGAATGGTTTAGGGTTTAGGCACTTATCTCTCACCTGAAAGAATTTATTTTTTCCATAAAAAGCAGAGGATTCACTAAAATAAAGTGTTATAAGAGATTTAAATTTCCACTGAAAAACAGGAAGAGGAGAGCAGATGTCCATTCATAGTCAATGGAATGAGTGGGACACGGCACCGGGGTGCCATGCTCCTTTACTGCTCTGCAGAAAAGGAGATGTTGCATGTATTGGTCCTGTTACGGACTTCATCACGTTCACTTCTCTTCAGTGGATTTGGTGTCCAGTATGTATTTGAGAGAAAAAGGAGGGGAGGTAGAATTTAATAAATGCAGGTAAGGTATGATCTGTGTAATTATCCTGTGAAATCTACAGAGAATATGTTTTGTATATGGAATACTTTTAATTTTGTGATAGGAAAAACAGAGCAAATTCCTTTTTATAATTGAATACACCAAAGATAAAACCCCTGAATTTTAAAATTATGTATTGACTTCATTTTCTGCCCAACGCTTGCAAACTAAATCACCAGTTTTCAAGCTGTTTCAAATAGAATTTGTTGATAGACTATAGGGAAAAGGTTTTCACAAGACTGCTGTCATTTTCATTTTTAGCCTCTAATACACTTTAAAAGGCATCCAAAAATATTAATTACCCATCTAAATAATAATTGTGGATGAAAAGTTACAATACATACAACAGATAGAACTGAACATAGTATATGTTGGTAGGACAGTATACTGAAGTAAAAGGTCACGCTATAAATAAGTTTTGTGCTCTTGGGTGATGGGTTTGTATTACTAATGCTCAGAAGCCATTTTGGGAGAGGACTGCAATGGAAGGTACCAACCCTCATTTGAAAATCGTTATGATGATAAAGTCAGAAAAGATTGGAAGTTTGATCTCAGTTTGTATTAATCTGGTGTTGCTGCACTGGATCTTGAGCCAGCTCTGGGAACGGGACTTGAGGAACTTCTGACCCACAGTCGAGAGTGATGCCTAGTGACCCTGTTTCACGTGCTGTATCTGGTACATGGGTGTAGTTAGTGTTTTCCCAGATGATTAATTTTAGTTAGCTGTTTTGAAGCATTCAGGACATTCTTTGTTGAAAACTATGGTTGCATGGGAATAGGAAATAAAGTATGTAAAACTCTATGACCTGTGTGGAAGGAAGGTTGATTGAGTCCTGTGAGAATACTAAGAAGGAATATTTATACATAGGTCATGATTATCATAGAATTTAGACCATGGCTTTCAGCCTTTCACCTAGCTTTGTGCCACTTCACATAGAAAGATATTACCGTATGGAAATACTGTCCTGACCAGTGAAATAAGATGATGGCTGCCGAGATAGGCAAGATAAGATTTATGCATTCAGGAAAAAAATAAACTCCAGAAAGCTAAGAACCCCATGTAATTCTATGAGCAGGGGAATAAACAAAACCTGTTTTTCTATGGAAGGATGTCTTACACCTCTAACACCTTTTGTCCACTGTCACTGCTTTAATATAACCAGTTGTTCTCAGATCCTTTCATCCTGGGTTTTCCTCCATCTCCCTACTCCCATGTAGGGAGCAGCCCTGAGCAGCCCTAGATATTCCCTGCTTCCCTCCACAGCCCACTCATGAGCAAGGCAGTGTGCACTGTGGCTATTTTGGAGCTTTGTGTACCTTTTTTTCCTCCCCCCAAATCTTTTTTTTCATTTATTTTTTAACTACAAGCCTAAAAAGTTACTGTAGGGTTAAGTGAAAATGACTCAACCATTATAGAAAGACAAAACTCAGGCAATGAACCCTTTTCCTTTTCCTCAGACAATCAGGCTTAAAATAAAATGACAATTCTCTTGAAAAAGCATTTGCATTTAAAATAAAAATAACTTGTGTGTTTATATCTTTTTCATCTGTTTCAGATGATATTCTGGAAGGTAAGCTTATTGCTAGGAATGATCACCACCACAACAACTATAATTTTAGAAGTTATTGTCAGGCAGTGAATTTTAGATATGTAATCACCAGTAATTGTACCTACAGCCTGCCTCTAAGATATACTCCTGTAATTAGGCTACAGAAATTTATCATGTGATCTATATATATCAAAACAGATCAGTTTTCACATTTGCTTGTTTTTAAGCAACATGGCAAGAATAATTTGCAAAGATCATTTGGTGAGTACTTCTTAATACCAAATTCACTGGTTTGTAAACAGAAAATTAAGCAAAATTAATTAAATAAATTCTACGCTGTAAGCTATTCACCCAGCCTTACTGTTACAGCTTTTTGAATTCAGAACCTTGTTGCGTCTAATCTTGGACCCAGATAATGAATGTAATATTTTCAATCGTCTCATACTATTCATTCAGGGATGTTTACAGAAAAGTATGGCACAGAAAGAAGAACAAAGATCCTCGCATTTAACAAGTCAGACAGAGCGCAAGCATAATGAGCTGTGACATACAGAATAAGAAATGCCTGGAGAAGGCTGAAGGGGAATGAATTAGACTTTGAAATTTCTTGGAAATGAAAGTAAATAGCTATAACTGATGAGGCAGGGAAAGGTTATCCAATGGATGGATGCATAGGTAAGAATGACAGAAGCAGATGATGGTCTCAGAAAATGAACTTCACAGCAGCATTTTGAATGGATACCAGAAATGACAGGTTACATTTGTCCAGGCTGAGGGAGAACGTTGCAGTAATTGAGATGCATGGTGATACAAGTCTGGGTGACAGTTGTAGCAATCTGGAAGAATCTGTGCTTTAGAGAGTGAAACTTTAGAAGGAATCTGCTTACATATAGCCTTGATGAAAGATCAAGAGGGACACTCTTGGGGAAATCACAGAAGGGAGAGGATGTGAGAGAACTGAGACCTGGCAATGCCTTTGGAAACTGGTGCTGCTGACTATCTGTGCTAATTATATTTGGCTTGGAACTGAGGAATGGGAGAAAAAGATGCTGTCAAGCAGGGAGTGCAAATCAAAGCATTGTAGATGCAGATGCTCAGTAAGCTAGTGTCTTTGGACACGTAAGTAGAAACATCGACTACAGGAGCAGAAGTAATGGGAGAGGGAAGATCTCAGTATATCTTGAAAGCAATTGCTTTGGGTAAAATACATACTGGTTGGCCTGACTGTGTCTTTGTTTTGACCTGTTTTTCTCTGTATCTGAGGTCCTGTTGTTTATGAGCCAAGTGCTGGGAAACAATGCTCCAGCTAAACCATCTCTTTATTAAATAAGCTATTTACATATGCTGCAGCCACGGCTGCTGGCATTTAAAACTTAACTCTGCAGACTGAAATCTTCCCTGCTTAAGATTCCTGCAGCTTCTGTTTCTCCCTCCAAGTAATATGTCTTTGACATAGGATCATTTAATTATTTTCTTTTGTTGAGTCCTTTTGCCTATGTAAGCCTACTTTCCCAGCTCTTTTTCCCTCAGTTTACTTTCTGAAACAACCCCATTTCCCTCCCTCACCCTTCAACTACTGCATGGAGTAAAGACAGCACATACTGTGGCTGTTTTTATGCACTGGATGGGTGGCTATATATATCTGGCTGGGTAATGCCAAGCCAAATAGAGCAGAACCAGGCCTGCTCCTGTAGGTGTTAGTTTCTTTATCCTTTCTCTGGACAGTGCAACATTTGTCCTTGAAGACATTTGCAGATTTTCCCCTAGCACTAAACTTCACTTTCTATGAAGTGCTGAGTCCCACTTTCCATGTCTAAGCAGAGAGTCACAAATGTTTTTGAAAATGAACTGCAAAAATTTCTTTGCTATACATCTTTTTGATCATAGGTTGATATACGAGACACCTGGCCTGCTGGTGGCAGGTGGGATGCACCTGTCCTGGAAGGGGAAAAGAATTTTGGGGCAGGAGTTGGCAGGGCTCATTGACAGGGCTTTAAACTAGATAGGAGGGGGGAAGGGGAGATAACTGTGCCTGTCAGGAATAAACCCAAGGGAAGCATGCCAGGGCTTGAAGGATGGTGGACTAGTGAGGACTCTCACTCTGACATTTCATTTGAAAGAAAGGATAGATGTTTAGAAATCATGGAAGCACCTGAGAGGGGTCTGGTGGGAAATGGGGCCCACACTCACAAAAAGGTGTTGGAATCATTAGCTCATCGGAAGTGCACCTATACCAATGCACGCAGTATGCGCAACAAACAGGGGAGCCTGAAGCCATGATGCACCAGGAAAACTATGACATAGTGGCTATCACAGAAATGTGGTGGGATGCCTCACACGTCTGGAGTGCCACAATCGATGGCTACAAGCTCTTCAGGAGGGACAGACAGGAAAGGAGAGGCGGAGGAGTGGCCCTGTGTGTTAGAGAATGCTATGAAGCTCGGAAATCAAGTATACTGATGATGGGGTGGAGAGTGTTTGGATTAGGTTAAGGGCCAATAAAGCTGATATCGCTGTGGGAGTCTGCTATAGACCTCCCAGCCAAAGCAGTGAGGCGGATGAAGCTTTCTATAAGCAGCTGGGGGAAATCTCGCAGTCACTTGCTGTTGTTCTTGTGGGGGACTTTAACCTCCTGGATATCTGCTGGGAATACAACACAGCAGAGAGGGAACAATCCAGGAGGTTCCTGGAATGTGTGGAGGATAACTTCCTTCACACAACTGGTAAATGAGCCGACGAGAGAAGGTGCCCTCCTGGACCTGCTTCTTGTGAACATGGAAGAACTTGTAGGAGAAGTAAAGGTTAGTGGCCACTAGGGCACAGTGATCATGAGATGATCAAATTTCTGATTCTTGGGGAAACAAGGAGAGGGGTTAGTAAAACTGCCAGCTTAGACTTCCAGAGGGCAAATTTTGACCTGTTCAGAAGACTGCTGGACAAAATCCCTTGGGAGGCTGCCCTGAAGGATATAGGAGCCCAGGAAGGCTGGACATACTTCAAGAGAGAGGTCTTAAAGGCACAGGAGGAGGCTGTCCCTGTGTGCCGAAAAACAAGTAGGTGGGGAAGGAGACCGGCCTGGCTAAATAAGGACCTTTGGCTGGACCTCAGGAACAAAAGGAGAGTCTATGACCTCTGGAAGAGGGGGCAGGTCTCTCATGAAGACTATAAGGATATAGCAAAGCTATGCAGGGAGAAAATTAGGAGAGCCAAAGCGCAGCTAGAGCTCAACCTAGCTACAGCTGTTAAGGATAACAGAAAATGTTTCTATAAATTCATTAACAACAAAAGGAGGATTAGGGAAGATCTCCCTCCCTTATTGGATGCAGAGGGAAACATAGTCACAAAGGATGAATAAAAGGCTGAGGTGCTCAATGCCTACTTTGCCTCAGTCTTTAGCAGTGGAACGAGCTGTTCCCTGGGCACCCAGCCTCGTGAGCTAGGAGACAGGGAGGGGAAGCTGAATGAGGTCATCACAATTAAAGAGGAAGTGATCAGTGACCTGCTGCACCGCTTGGATGCGCACAAGTCTATGGGACCGGATGGGTTACATCCAGGAGTGCTGAAAGAGTTGGCAGACGTGCTCGCCAAGCCACTTTCCATTATCTGCCTGAAGTTGTGGCTAACTGGGGAGGTCCCAATGGACTGGAGGGTAGCAAATGTAGCGCCCATCTACAAAAAAGACAGAAAGGAGGATCCAGAAAACTGTAGGCCTGTCAGTCTGACCTCGGTAGCAGGGAAGGTCATGGAGCAGATCATCTTGAGTGCCATTACAAGTCATATAATGGACAAGCAGGGGATCAGGCCTAGTCAGCATGGGTTTATGAAAGGCAGGTCCTGCCTGACGAACCTGATCTCCTTCTATGACAAGATGACCCGATTATTGGATGAGGGAAAGGCTGTGGACATTGTCTACTTCGACTTTCAAAATGCATTTGACACTGTTCCCCATGAAATTCTCATGGAAAAACTGGCTGCTCATGGCCTGGATGAGCATACGATCTGCTGGATCAAGCACTGGCTGGATGGGTGGTCCCAAAGAGTGGTGGTCAATGGAGTTAAATCCAGCTGGCGGCCGGTCACAAGTGGTGTTCCTCAGGGCTCGGTGTTGGGACCATTTCTGTTTAACGTCTTTATTAATGATCTTGATAAGGACATAGAGTGTATCATCAGCAAGTTTGCAGATGACAACAAGTTAAGCGGGAGTGTTGATCTACATGAGGATAGGGAGGCTCTACAGAGAGACTTGGATAGATTGGATCGATGGGCCAGTGCTAATGGAATGAGCTTCAACAAGGCCAAGTGGCAGGTCCTGCACTTGGGCCACAACAACCCCATGCATCACTACAGGCTTGGGGAAGCCTGGCTGGAGAGCTGCCTGGCAGAAAAGGACCTGGGGGTTCTCATTGACAAGCAGCTGAACATAAGCCAGCAGTGTGCCCAGGTGGCCAAGAAAGCCAATGGCATCCTGGCTTGTATTAGAAATAGTGTGACCAGCAGAAGGAGGGAGGTGATTGTCCCCCTGTACTCAGCACTGGTGAGGCCACACCTTGAGTATTGTGTCCGGTTTTGGGCACCTCAATACGAGAGAGATATTGAGGTGCTGGAGTGAGCGCAGAGGAGGGCAACGAAGCTGGTGAAGGGCCTGGAGAATAAATCTTATGAGGAGCGATTGAAGGAGCTGGGACTGTTTAGTTTGAGGAAGAGGTGGCTGAGGGGAGACCTCATCACTCTCTACAACTACTTGAAAGGACATGTAGAGAGGTTGGTGCTGGTCTCTTCTCACAGGTAATTAGCGATAGAAGAAGAGGGAATGGCTTCAAGCTGCAGCAGGGTAGGTTTAGGCTGGACGTTAGGAAAAAATTCTTCACAGAAAGAGTGGTCAGACACTGGAATAGGCTGCCCAGGGAGGTGGTGGAGTCACCATCCCTGAATGTGTTTAAGAGTCGTTTAGATGTGGTGTTAGGGGATGATGTGTAGGGGAGAACTTTGTAGAGTGGGGTTGATGGTTGGACTCGATGATCCCAAAGGTCTTTTCCAACCTAAATGATTCTATGATTCTATGATCTTTGTTGTCAAACTTTTAATTGAAACGATATTGAATATTTATTGAATAAGACAATATAATTCCACAGGTTAATGTTATAGTTAGAATTCACAACTTTGTTCTGTGAATTTCTGCTTTCTTTTTGGCTTCATTATTTGGCTAAACTGACTCTCTGAGTGCTGCCACGCACATGCCACAAATTCCTTTACCAGCTTCCGTGTGGTTCTCTTTGGCTATTATTCCTGGCAACATTATTTCAGTCACTTTACACTGACTGATATTATTTTATTTTTTTCTGAATGATACAGCTAGTATGTCAGATTGTAATTTTCTGGTTTTATACACCTAACTCTGCTACAGCCTTAATTTTTGTTTGATGTAAAGACCTGAGACTGAAAAGTGTGGGAAGTCTGGACTGCTCTGAAGTCATTCGAGACTGATACTCACCAGTTCTGAAAAGTGTTTATACTGAGGTTGTGATATAATGCTTTTAGGAACCTAATTTTAAACTCATATTTTCCAAAAACACCACTTTACCTTTTTTTACTGATAGCTTAAGTTGCAGAAATCAGTATTCGTTTTACAGAAAATATCAGTACTTTCTCAGTGCCATGACTATCCCTCCTTGATAACCAATATGATAACCATAGGATGATGGAATGGTTTGGGTTGGAAGGGACCTTAAAGATCATCTAGTTCCAACCCCCTGCCATGGGCAGGGACACCTCCCACTAGGAATACTGCAATGTCAGGAGTCCTGAGCTTCAGACTATTCTGAGGTTTTCCAAGCTTTATGTTTCATAAGCTAAAAACCATAGTCTCCAAGTTTTCATGTAAAATCTATGGCCACTATTTTTATCTTATTTCTATCACTTCTGCAGTTTTAACCTTTTAAGTTCAGTGCAACTACATGACCATTCTGAGAAGGTTTCAAATTCTTTTAGCTTCAGCTTAGACATCTGCAATATGAAGATTATGATGAAGTGCAATTGAAATATATAAATGATACTGATACTCTTGTATGAGCAATATGGTATGAATAGGTGCAGTTTTGGGGATTACTGGTGTACTAGGTGTTGCTTCTTCCTGTTAGTTTAAAGTCAGTGGGTTTTGAATGTGTAATAGAAGAAAACAGGTAACAGAAGAACAGTTCCATTGCCCAAAATCTCTCTCTCTGTGGTGCCACCCAGCCTTGTAGAGCTGCCCTTCAGCACGCTGCTCTGTTCAGGTCCCACCACAAAGGGCTTCTGATTCTTCTTTTTCTTGCTCTGAGCAGGCTATAACACCGACTTTCTCCTTGAACTCTCTGGCTGCACATGGACTTACTGTCACACACGTGTGTCTCACTCCATTATGAAGTCTGGGCAAAGCTGAGGCACCTATTTTTTTGTGGGAACTCAGAAGTGTTCTTGAGTTAGGTGGAAAAAACCCTGAACAAAACACAAAAGATTCCTTGGATTTTCCCTGCAGATCTGGTGTATCACCACCCAAGAGCTCCAGGATATTTTAAATCTTCCCATTACTTTAAACATGTATTTTTCTGCAGCCTTGTGGAGGATTTACACTTTTTGTCTTTAGGGAGATTTGCAACTGAAGCAGACATGCAGGCTCCAAAAGAGTTATTCTTTACTTTACAAACATACAGACCTGCACAAAGCACTAAAACATCTGTGTGTGTTACCCTGCTTTAGGCAATTCATCACCCAAGAATCCTCTAAAGAGTCTAAGACTTCTGCTTCTGTATATAGTTTCTTCTTCAGGAACACTGTGCTTGTATATATTTCTTTCTCTTTTTCTCATTTGTATCTCTCCTGCCACTTTTCTTTTGTCTGAAAAGCACACATTTGTTTATAAGTGTCCTGCTCCATTTCTCTCAAGCTGCTTGGGAGCCTTACAGCCTATGTCCAACTTACAGGTCCTGGGAGTGCTTCCCAAGTCCTTGGTTTGTGTGCAAACCCTGGCCATATTCTGACTTTTTATTTGGATGGGACCGGTAAGGGTATCCTCTTTTGGGGGTCCCTGCTGCAGCATACAGGTCTCCCTGATGCTATGTTTTGTAAAACCCACCATTAATACTTAAATTCTTTGTTTTCTTGTGTCATGTTTTCCCACCTTCTAAATTTTAGTCCCTATGAGGGTATGGAGAAAATTGATTTCACTTTCCATCAGCGTAGGCTATTTATATTTAAACAGGCCAGTATTGTGTCAGATCTAGAGGATACATAGCACAACTGTGACAACATATTGCTGTCCCTTCATATACCTGAGTACGCCAAGATGCAGCATTTTCATTCATGCAAATAGCATTCAGAACTGCACCTTAATTTCTTAAATTATTTAAATGAATATGGAGGATAGTTAGGTAAGTTAAGAGAAACTAGCTAACATATGAATTTAAAGACATAAATTAAAGCTTATGTAACCTTGAGGAAGATGTTGTTCAGTAGTAGTTTTAATACCAGGGATACCTATAGCAAATTAACACCACTCTTGACATCTGGAGAAGGGCAGTCACATTAAACTGAAATGTGTATCTTAAGTTATGCATGATTATTTGAATATTTGCTTATTTTGTTAAACAGTTCTTTACTTTGACATTGCAACTACCTCACATAAGGCAGAATGCCAGCCAGGATATTTTCTATTCATCAGACATCATTTGGTGTGATTTTTGCGATTTTGTACTTGCCTACAGAACAGAGAAATCCCTTATGCACTATGACTTTTGTACTCCACGACTGTTGTGTGCAAACCTAATGTTGACATCATGTAAACTGTAAGTCTTCTAGCATGTCTCTATTATAACTAGTGAAAAAACCACTTTTAAAATACTAGATAATAAGTCTACACAGCAAGTACTATTTGTCTCTTTTCCTTTCGTAAAGAAAACATCACTCTGAATTAATGTGTAGATGAAAGAGTTCCTCCATATATTGGATACTGAAAGATTTATACTTAAGACTGCTAAGTAGGCGCTATAGAAAGAGTTCGGATACAGCTCTTCCTGCAAAATGCTCCTGAACTTGCCAGCATGTAGCATCATTAAACTCACTAAAAATAAAACGCCCTCAGGCCTGGTAAGAGCAATTGCTTCATAATTAGGCTCTCGGGAAAGAAGCTGGGATTTGTAGTAAGACATTTCTTTTAAAAAATAAGCTTTACCAGATGAACAGATTTCTGAACTTCATAGGTGGACACATGGAATCCATTCCTGCTCACATGGGAGGGGTTGTCCATACACTGAGTTACTTCCAAAAGCAGAATGCAGCGTCATAAAAGCTTTTCAGAGTTACCTTGAAACTTACGCACGAGATTTCACTGCTTAGGAGTTAATTTTGAAAAGTTGAAAGGCAGAAGCTAAGACAATCCAACACTAAGGTAGAAACTGAAGGAGATTCTTGGGTCCATTTGAAGACAGTCTTATCCTCAAATCCTATCTTGAAAACTTTTAAAACCTTTAAAAAATAGGAGGTATAGTATAGTATCCGAGAGATTTTGGGAATCTATAAATAATATTGTATCCAACATGTAGAATTAATTTCTAGCACAAAACCCCAAACCTAAATATTTTAAGCTGACAGATGTTTCTGAGCTTCATGGTGTTGCACAATTCAACTGTGTTTCATAGCTTTTCTGCCAAATCTGTGCAGTGGAAAAACATATTGAATACTTCAAAATACAGACTGAACTAGGCTTTAATTTGTATTCACACAACATCAAGAAAACAAACAGGTTTTGATTAATTTGAAAAAGGTCAGTACTCACTCTTCGTTACATAGACAGAAATATAGATCTTGAAGCTACTTCAGGATCAAGTACACTTAGGCCATGCTCAGTGGAGTCTTTCCTGAACTGCACTTACACCACCTCTAGAGAAAAAGCACACGCACACACTTCACCTCTCAGTGGAATAACCTACCTAGTTTCTCTCCAGCATGTTTTTTTGACATTTCTTTCCTTAGAATCTGTATTTTAGATTAAGCGTCTTGTTCAAGTCTTCTACCATAAGCTGCCCAAAATACTTTACGTCTGTCCTCTCTCCCACTTAGTGATTAATAACATCCGTGATCTGCATGCCAAAATATGCATACCAAGATAGAGGATTCTTTGAGCTAAACAGAATCTTGCTGTTGTGCTGACAAACAGTATCTTAGCACTAGCAGCCAACACACTCATGTAATCTTTTTCCTGTTTTGGGGTACTTCATGGGAGCAGCAACATGGACTCTGTAGTGCACTTTCAAAGGCACGGGGTGAGTCATGCATGAGAAGATAACAGCTCACCTAGAGTCTTCTGAGAGTTGCACAAACTAAGCCATCCCAGTCTGTGGCCATCATCTCCCACACAAGCTGGGTTTTCATCCATTTCTCAGAAAAAGTGTGGGAGGGGTCTTGCATACCAAATGACAGTGCGGGTGTGGAAAGAGGCAACTAAGCAAAGATCCTGGCTCCTGCTGTAGTAAGTGGGTAAAAAATGAGGTTTGCAGAACTCAGGATGGAATAAATCATGCTCTGGAAGTTCATTTTTCTCTTCAGAGACTATAGAAAGAGTACAGATGAGTAGCTTAAATTCGAGGCTTAATTTTTCTGTGTCTGATACTGAGTAGTGTGAGTCCCAACCTGAATGACAATGTTGTGAGGTTATTACTGATTTGCAGAGATAAATTTTGGAGAAGGATTTGAGTAGAAGGAAATATGGGGGATGTCAATGATGTCTTGAGGTAGAATGTGGATACTAAATAACTTGCTCCCCCTGTACTCTGCCCTCGTGAGGCCACAACTGGAATACTGTGTCCAGTTCTGGGCTCTCCAGTTCAAGAGAGACAGGGAACTACTGGAGAGAGTCCAGCGTAGGGCAACAAAGATGATGGAGGGATTGGAGCACCTCCCTTATGAGGAAAGGCTGAGAGAGCTGGGACTCTTTAGCCTGGAGAAGAGAAGGCTGAGGGGAGACCTTATTATGGCATACAAGTATCTAAAGGGTGGGTTGAAGGAGGATGGAGCCAGACTCTTTTCAGTGGTTCCTAGTAACAGGACAAGGGGTAATGGGCACAAGCAGGAACATAGGAAGTTCCGAAAAAATATGAGAAAAAACTTTTACGGTGAGGGTGACAGAGCACTGGAACAGGCTGCCCAGGGAGGTTGTGGAGTTCCCTTCTCTGGAGACTTTCAAGACCTGGATGCAGTCCTGAGTAATGTGCTCTGGGCAATCCTGCTTTAGCAGGGGAGTTGAACTAGATGATCTCTAGAGGTCCCTTCCAACTCTGAAAAAATTCCGTGATTCCGTGAAATTACGTGAGTGCTGAGATTGCTGACAATGTAAAACTAGAATGGAGAGGATGTCCATTTTCTTCAGTCTTTGTCCCATACCAGTTAAAAAGGTATCCTGTTTTCTGCTGAACTAGAAGTCATGGACACGAATAATGAAACCCAAATGATATGTCTGCAGCGCCACTTTGCCATATACCATGGCCTTTTCCTAATTTTCCTGCTGTACAACTTAGGGCATGAAACAGATGAAAGAAAAGCCCATTGGGAAATACTAATAACTTCAAAGGTTTCTTATAGTTTCTATACTTGCAAGAATTTAATCTTAAGGCTGATTTTTTGTTCTATTGCTTTGGAGGGAAGGTATTTCAGCTTTCATAAAAGAAATACTTCGTGTTGAGATACTATGTAGTTCAGTCTTGCAGGTGGAATGAAGCGTGGATAAACAAGATAATGAAACTTGTGGGAAGGCATGTTTTTTTTACTGCAATACCTGAGAACAGTTCCCAGCTTCCAGTTTCAGGTGCATTCCCATCCTGAATCCTGGCTTCATGCTGGGATGAAACTTAAGAAACTACCTCTTCATATATTTATATGCTACCATGGAAGTGCAACCTAGATGTGCAGGAAGCTAAGATGTGCTCCAGTAAGTCCAGGCTGAGGAGTACATATGGACTTACTTTGACTAAGAGACAACCAGGGACATACCCTACCTTTTCTCCTTAAGCAACTAGATTATAATCAAAACAAAATTAATAAGCTAGAATTAATTGATTTTGTTGCTAATGTAATCGTAAGAATCACTTAAACTTCATATTCTCCAATAAATGCTGTTCTGAGTCTGGATTTATCTCTAAGAGTGTAAAGGAAACTGACATATGGGGTGTAGAAAGGTTTTCCACTGGTTCGTGTGTCTGTCTAGAGATCAGCTTTCCTGAAGGACTGTTTGTTTTCCCAGGACTTGCTCTGCCCTGTTTCTAAAATTCACCTGCCTCTGTTCCCTTCCATGTTCAGTCTGCACTTCTGCCTCTTCACGTAGCCTTGTTAGAACTTTCTCTTCTGTAGTTCTGAGACAGAGGTGAAACTATACTATTTATAATATAGAACTATTATAATATAGAACTAGCCATCTAGACTATCCTCATAGTTGAAAAAGTATGATTTTTGTAGGGTGAGGGTGAATCTTTTTTAGTGTGAGATTCATCTTTTCCTGACGGAGATGCTTAGCATGGGTCAGATGACTGCTAGAGTTCCCATTGCAGTCCATTGACTGTAAAGAGAATTGTGAATGAATAACTCAAATTCAAATTACTATACTAGAACTGTCTCTGGCTAGGGGAGCTGAATCTCACCTGTGTAGTCTACATCTTGCCAGCTTGCAGCCTATCTGCTTGAAATTTTGCTTCTTCCCTGCTTGTGCCATCTACTTTTCATGTGGTGTATATTTACACCCATTTAACATGATTAAATAAACATATCAATTAAAATGAATGAACATAAAATGGCATTAAACTAATATAGTTTAATGCCATGTTATGTTGTTTCATGCATAGAGTGTATTTTGACTGAGTAAAAAGAAGTTTCACTGCATTTTAATTTCTGTCATACAATCAACATCAACATCAAAGAAAAGTTATTTCTTTCCTAATTTCATTGCTTTTGTTATATTGGCACTGGAATAACTCCCATCATCAGCAAGCATGAGTATTGTGCTGTCTCTCAATAGGGTCTCTTAGAATGCTTCACTGATTAATTCAAAGCTTGACTTTCCGTGACTTTTGCAAATGGATATGATGTTTGTTGTCCAAAAAACTATGTATTGCTCACTCCCATTGAAACAATCAGTAACATGTGGAATTGACTGTAAGAGGCAATGGAGTATTCAAGGGTCCTTAACATTAGTGCTGATTCTGTTCATTTTTAACTAAGAAGAGAAATGTTAACAGCATTTCATCAACCAAAGAAACTGAGGTGGCAATTTTACCGACGATTGTTAGAGAAAGATAAAAAAAAAGCTGACGTTCTGGCAGACGCTAATCTGCTGGGTGATCACCAGGGAAACTGCAGTGTTGCAGCTCCAAGCAATGCAACTCTGTGGCTCAGCTGAGCAGTAAAGTTATCTATAATAGAATATACAGAAAAAAGGTGTTTTTTTCAAAATTTGTTTTCTTTCTTCCTGCCTTCCTCTCCTCTCCTCTCCTCTCCTCTCCTCTCCTCTCCTCTCCTCTCCTCTCCTCTCCTCTCCTCTCCTCTCCTCTCCTCTCCTCTCCTCTCCTCTCCTCTCCTCTCCTCTCCTCTCCTCTCTCTTCCGTAGGAATATAGGTCACAAATCAGAAAAAAATGAAAACATTTAATTAATGCCAATGAAGGAAAAATAATCATAAAAAAAAAATGCATTTCTTTAATGTTTCCTTGGGTGTTTTAAATATTACATCATGAAAAGTTCAGCAAGTGTGGATAATTTTCAGCTTTAATTTTTCAATTGTAATTTATATAGCAGATTTTTCTTCCTGGAATTATAAGATACAGTATTAAAGAGAAAAATCAGTGACTGCAGTATGACCTCAATTATCCGAATGACAGGGGAGACAGAAAACATTAGGACAACTAATATTTCAGATAATTATCAATATAGCTAATGGATATATTGAGGGACAGGGAGTACCATACAGTTAAAGTTTGGATTACAGTAGAAACTGCCATAACTAGTGCATTATAATGGTCCATGTTCGACAGTATTGAATGTGGGTACTCCAAGAAGTACAAGAAGTCCCATGAGCTACTTATGAAATGTCAGGTACATATGGCAGACTTTCTTCTAGCATTTTCATTTTGAGATTTACACCCTAAAATACAAGGATTATGTTCTTTATCACTGTATTTGCTGAAGCATCTATAAAAATCCTCATTGTCTGCAGAACTATTTGATTGTTCTTTAAAAAACTTGCAAAATTCTTTTTATCTGAGTAAGATCTCATGGTCAATAAGTTTCACAGGCTTCCCTCTTTCCTAATCCATAAGGATGTTGATGTAATTGTTTCTTCTTGCCCTCCCACCCCACACCACTGTGAAAAGCCCACCTCTGTCTCCCGGAGGACTTCCCTTAGGCACTGGTGGCTGCTCTTAAGTCTCTCGAAGCCATCTCTGCTCCAGGCTGATCAAGCCCAGCTCCTCCAGCTTCTCCTCACAGGGCAGGTGCTCCAGCCCCACCATCTCGGTGGACCCCCACGGGGCTGGATCTACTTTATCAATCTCTGTTTTGTACTGAGGGGCCCAAAACTGAACACAGTATGTAGGTGTGATCTAACGAGTGCTCGGTGGGGCGTGATAACCACTTTCCCCAATCTCTGTTCGTACATCCCAGGCTATCATTGGCCATCTTCACTTCCAGGACTGACTTCTGTCCCATGTGCCGCTTGCTGCTCACCAAGACCCTTAGGGTCTTTCCAGCAGAGCTGCTCCTCAGGAATTTGGCCCCAGGCTGTATCAGTTCCAGGGAAACTCCTTCCCAGGGACAGGACTTTGCATATGTCCTTGTTGAGTTTCATGAGTTTCCTGCTGGCCAATCCTGCCTGTCCCTGTCCCTTAGGATGGCAGCCCTGCCCTAGAGCAAATTGACGGGTCCCACAGTTTGTTATCAACTGCAGGCTTGATAAGAGTGCAAATAATGTTATTACAGGAAAAGAAGGACAGATTTTGACAGAAACGGCAGATATATTTACTCAGTAAAATTCTAGGTAGTATTTTTTACATATTGTATTTTGAAAGGTGTTAACTAATCAGCACACGTTGTATGCACCCAGAAAAATGTGTCTGTATTTGGGTAGGAGAGGGGAAACGTGCATAGGCAACAGGTGAAAGGAGAGGCAGGTATTTTAAGATGGAGAATAATGTTCTTCTGTGCAGGGAAAAAAAAATAAATGCCCAAACCAGAAAAGTTATTTTTTTCAGTGAGAAAAGTTAAGTGAAGAAAGCAAAGAACATTAAACTGTGATTAGCTAAGCCATTACCCCTTTCCCTGCTGCTTATTTTTGGTTTGGTTTTTTTTCACTTTTAACCTCTTTAAGAGGAAAATGATACCATTGCAACTCCTGTTTGTTATTATTTCAGTATTATAAAGTGAAACTTTATAGAATAACTCCCAGCAGTAGGAGAGTTTTAGGCTATTGGCAGATTACTCATAAGTGATAAGAAACAGTTTATTAATAAGCATCTCTTCAGCTAAATATAGCGTATACACTTTATATACTGTGGCTGTAAACAGTGTGTGGAGTGTAGAGAAACTGTTTAATATTCCAAGTTTTCCTGCCAACTTAAAATTACAATGATTATGAACACATACTTACTTAAGCAGAAATAAATATTTCTGGTGATTAAAATAACAGAAACAAGTGAGACCATGATCAGGATTTGATGCATTTGGAAACTCAACTGAATTTTTAGAAATATCTGGTACTTTATAAAAGAAAGATAAGAAATCGAGACATAGAAAGGACTGCAGAATATCTATTTTTAGTTACTCAATTAGAACCTGGCATATTCTGAAGTCCCTTGCTAAATTGTGACCCAGGGTCTAACATCAGGGAAGACCATAAAGCTGCTGGAGGACCTCTCACATCAGTCTTTTTTCTCATTCCCACTAAGACACCTGTTGTGGTTTAACCCCAGCTGTCAACTAGGACTATGCAGCCATTCACTCACACACCAACTGCCCCCTCAGTGGGACAGGGAGAAGGAGAAAAAAAATGTCATGGGTTGAGATAAAGACAGTTTAATAGAACAGTAATGGAAAATAAAATAATAACAACAACAACAACAATAATAATAATAATAATGGTAAAAGAATATACAAAATGAGTGATACAAAGCAATTGCTCGCCAGCCAGTGATCGATTGCTCAGCTCATCCCGAGCAGTGATGGCATAATCCCTGCACCCTGTCCAACCCCCCTTTATATACTAAACATGACGTCTATGGTATGGAATATTGCTTTGGCCAGCTTCGGTCAGTTGTCCTGTCTATGGGAAGCTGAAAAAGCCCTTGACTGCTTGGCACCAACTAAAAACATTCATGTGCTATCAACATTATACTCATCCTAAATCTAAAACAGCACTATACCAGCTGCTAGTAAGAAAATTAACTCTATCCCAGCTGAAACGAGCACAAGACCAAGAGGAAGTAAGTGGACAAAATTGGCATGCCCTTGCCCCAGTCTCTCCTGGTGGACATTTTCTCTGAGTTTGTTTGTGTTGCAGTGATTCCACTTGAGTGGATTGGTCCTGCTCAAAGAAGTACAAGGATTAATTGAAAGTAAAAATTAAACCTAGGTTACCTTTTCATACCATCTAGTGGTGCCACCCACCAGAATGAAACAATTTGCTGTAAATATTTCCCAAGTTTTGAAGTCTATACATGTTATACAGTTATGTAGATAATCTATATATGTTAATTGAATAAATCAAATAAATAAACTTTGAAAAGCATAATATATCTTTCCTTATACATGCACCACTGAAAGGTTTTCTTTTCTCAAGGAAGAACATCCTTGAGCAAAGGATGGTTATGCGGTACTTATGTATTTACTTTCCATAGTAATCCTGTATTCACTTGATCAGTTGTGTATAACATCAATGTATCCAGGGGTGTCCTGTAGTTCTTCATTCTGAATTGCACTGTAATTTTTTTTTTCCAGCTCCTTGTCAGAAAAAAAAAATAAATCTGTATATATCAGGAAGGTGCTGAAGGGTGAATGCCCCTTCAATGGATTTGGCTTGAGAAGGGCTCCTTTAGCAGTTAATTTTATCTCAGCAGCACAGCCAACTAAAATCACTAGTGCAACCTGCATAAAGGGCTTTTGTTTATGGATGACACTTTGAGTTAGAGACAATACTTTGACTGTGTTTATCTCTATTGTGAAGGCAATCCAACTTCTACTTCCAATATATTTATTTATTTTGCAAAAGAGCATTGAACAGTCCAGAGAGACAGTGTCATATTATTTTAGGGTGATATGCACTAAATATTATAACTCTTAGGAGTGAGATAATACCTATACAGCCTTGTGACTATTTAGGAGATAGGAACAATAGTACACAAGTACCCTTCAGAGGATGGTGAAGGATCTACAAGGAACATACTGTTAAGGGTAGATTTTCTTCCTGAAAGAAGACAGCAATTTTTGAATTTTCAGATCCATTCTTTTGTACATATTTAATTTTAATCTTAAGCAAAGAAGCCTTCTTGATACGAGTTTAATTTAACCCATTAAAAAAGGAACCATCCACACATACATTTCTTTATGGCTCTTAGGTGAAAAAAAAAAAGTGATGAGTACTCCACTGTAACAGTTATAACACAAATTATCTATTAGGCTTTTACAAGAAACCTGCGTAGAGAGGCAGGACTAAAACTGGAGCCAGTTCTCCCTCCAGCTACTTTCAGTGGCTTTAATATTTCTAATTGCTGTAGGAATTTCAGATTAGAATTTCCACAAGAGTGACCCCCCCTGATTAAATTTTTTATGTTTATTCCCAAGCTGTGCTTTGAAAGAGGTTCTAGTAAGAGTCCTAAGACTGTTGGGATTTCTGAATATTTTAGATTAAAATCTTTAGACTTGCTTTTACAGGTTTCACTTACAAAATGGTATTTCCCCCTGTGTAAGCCTGTGAAATGAAGTGTGACACTTTAGTTCCTTTATTACTTCTAAAAGTTCATATATGTAATGACTGGTGCACATTCATGCGTTCAGAAGGAAGAATACAGAAGTGGGGATGTTACTTCAATAAACCACATTTTCCTTTCTGAACTGTCACTGAATCAATACCCCAACTTTATGCCTGGGGAACATCCTTCAGCTACAACTTCCAGTTTCTCAGTTAAATAACAAAGCACAATGCAAGGTTTAGCTACTGGTAGTTAGAAGAGACCTGTTGGAGCTGCCCAGGGGACAGTCTATTAACCTCTGTTCTCTGGACACATTAATATTGGAAAAATTATATTCTCTCTGTTGGGCTACCAAATTCATCTACAAGTCATATTGCACATCTGTATGAATTAAGAATAAGTGACTATAAGACAACTACTGTAGAGTTCAACTTCTATAAAAATACTATTCATGTCTAAACCAGACATACTGAATCTACTGAGGACAAACAAGAGGCTGGGTACATAGAAGAATTCCCAAAAGTAGAAAATATTATAAACGTTTGCTTCCCGCTGCAAGACTTATGCATTGTCACCCTACAGTATTCAGCAGTCTCAGGATATCTACCAAGAAGCTTTTTCTGAATTGGAGAGTACACACAACTACTTAAAATAATTATGAATCTTAATCTTTGATTTGTTGAGGGCCTGACTGAAAATCTTTTGAACATTTACAATTACTTGATGTAAAACATAGAAGGCTTTAGAGAGGCTTTTGTATAGCAGTGTAAGTAGCTGTAATGATTCCTGGCTTCTTCCTTTGTTAATTAGGAATAAAAATTATATCCTAAATTTTTATATATTGATCTAATTTTGAAATTTAGGTTCAACCTCACTTCTCTTCTGTGATACTATATCTTAGTTCCCAATTATTGAAAGCTCCAGTGAAGCTGATTACAGTGAGTGTAAATCAGCAAAAAGGGATGAAAAATAAATAAGAGTAGGTTAGGCTGTCAGTGAATGGTTAGAAATATTGACAGTAGAAGAAATGATTCTTTAAATAGAACAAAAATGTACTAAATCTTAATAAAGGTGAAACTGTCAGTTGTATGCAAAAAATGACTGAAGTATTCAAAAGATAATATATTTTGATTTTTTAAAAGAAGCAGGATAATGTATTCCAGTCTTACAGTGATAGCAAAATACCTTTTCCTGCATACGTATATAGGAAGAATATAAAAATCAAATATACTACTAATAACACACTGTAACATTCACATTACAAAGTAAAAAAATCAGAGGTTTGTTTATCACAAGGTAGAGATTGCCTCTGATGTTTCGTTACTGTATATCATCATCTTGAATAGCATCAAACAGAACTGACTGCTGCTATTTTTAGCCACCTTGAGTAGCATCTTCCTTTTCTCTTAATTCTATTGACATTTACTTGAATATTTATGAAGTAAATTGGTCTCTGGTGTGCACAGTGATTTCAGGATCTACCCAGCAGAGAGTTTAGAGTGATCTAAGGGCACTGCTTTGTTTTTCTGGTCCCATTCTTGCTCCTCAGCTGAGAAAAGAGAAATCTCCATCTTCCTCATGAGCATCCAACTCACTGACACCCTGAAATTCTGAAGTGTGATGTATCACTCTCATTGCAGTTTCTACTTTAATGTCCTTGTATAACCATCTGAAGTTGAGCAAGGACAAGTGCAAGGTCTTACACCTGGGTCAGGGCAATCCCTGATATAAACAGAAACTGGGTAATGAATTGATTGATTGCAGCCCTGCAGAGAAGGACTTGGTGATACTGGGGATACAGCCCAGAAAGCCAACCATATCCTGGGTTACATCAAAAGAAGCACGGCTAGCTCGTCAAGGGAGGTGATTCTCCCTCTCTAGTTTCTGCTCTTGTGAGACCCTACCTGCGTCCAGACTGTATTGTGTCCAGTTCTGGGGTCTCCAGTACAAGAAAGACGCAGACATGTTAAAGCAGGTTCAGAGGAGCCATAAAAATAATAGAGGGCTGGAACACTTCCCCTGTGGAGAAATGCTGAGAGTTGGGGTTGTTGAGCCTGGAGAAAAGAAGGCTCCAGGCCTTGTTGTGGGCTTTCAATATATAAAGGGGGCTTATAAGAAAGATGGAGAGAGACATTTTACTGAGATCTATAGTGACAGGACAAGGAACAATAGTTTCAAACTGGAAGAGGGTAGGTTTAGACTGGATGTAAGGAGGTTTTATTTTATGATGGGGCTGGTGAGACACTGGAAGAGGTTGCCCAGAGAAGTTGTGAATGCCCCATCATTGGAAGTGTTCAACGACCGGTTGGATGGAGCTTTGAGCAACCTGATCTAGTGAAAGATGCCCCACCACGTGGCAGGGGTAGACTAGATGGTCTTTGAAGGTCCCTTCCAACCCAAACCATTCTATGACTCTATATGAGAGGACCAAATAGAAGTGCCTTGAACAATCTGAATTAGGGAGCTATAAGAACTCCTTCAGCTTTTTTTAAAAATGGTTGGGAAAAAACCCACACAGATAATTGGAAAATTTGCCAAATTTGATTTTGAAGGAGGACTGAATCAAGGTTAAAGTTTGATGGAGCTACTCAGTGTGGAAATTCCAGTTTAAATGCTTAATTAGGGAAGATCTTAGTAGTGACTGAAAATAGAGGCAGAGAATGGTAAATCATTAGACAACCTTATTGTTATTCATGACACCCAATTTCAACTACCAGGTCAGTCTCAATAGTCCTAATCATTCCCCTGGTACTCCAGTATTACCATCAGAGGAACTTCATAGGGGCAAGCACTTTAAAGGGTATCCTACAACAGTATTATTATGCTTTCTATTTTCAGATTAAGATTAACATGAGACAATGTCAGTCCTATTATTCTGGTAGTACACAGATATATGCAATGCAACTCTGCTGATGTTCCTCATTCAGTGAGTGGAATTTAACTGTTAAATTAGTTTACACAGCTATGGAAATTTCCAAAGGGGAAGATGCTAACAAAATAAGGAGGTTTGCCTGAACATTGCAGGAACAGTATATGGTCCTAGATCTATACTTGCTTACAGTGGTGCAGCTAACTGTAGTGGAAAAGTCATTGTGAAATTAAATCATTCAACAAAGATTAGAATTTATATTTCATTTTTGTATTTGACATGATAGACTCAGCTCCTTTTTGGTAGTCCCTGTATGTCTGTTCAAACTGTTATGTTAATCCACAATTTTAAGAATGGCAATGTGCAGTTATTTGGATTTCTGCTAATGCTTCCATCTGGTTTAGAGAATTTTTTACCATTCACTTCTTATCCATCCAGAGAGTCTTTTTAACTTCTGATACTTTTTCTCACTATGCTTGTATGTTTTCTTCCATAGTTTCTACATTTTTCACCAGCCATCGCACTTTACTTGTCCATCCATTTGTCTTCGGAGAAACAACCTCCTCTCCTTGCAGGGAGCTGGCAGTTTCTGCTGCTTGTGGACAGAGATCCTGAGATACAGATTGGGTAAAAAAGACAGACAGACGGCAGTATTGGTTGCTCCTACATGTTTTTTCTATATACAAGTGCTATTAGGAGCTTCCAAAACTGATGGGGAAACTCTAACAGCTGTCTCAGCTCTCACCTCATGAGAAACCCTCAGTTTATATATATCCTCCTGCACAATCAGGAGGAAAGGCTAAGGTGCCAAACTTGGCAATGGGCTTGTATCAGCTTCTGTTAAGTTTGATGGTGGGAAGTATTTGCTCATAGTGCTGTTATAGATTCATGCTCTGGATACATTTACATGTAGTACTTACTTTTTGAGATACTGTTTCCAATTCTATCAGGACTGGAAATTAATCTGAGAAGGCCCAGGTCTACTAATATTAGTAGGATCCCTGCAGAGAGAAGAATTAGCTCTACTTATTCCCTGAGTAACTCCTTGCTCAGTGCATGCTTTCTTCTCGCCCTAGTCTTTGCTGAAGCCTTTTCTGGCATTTCTTTAGTGTTGTGGGCAACATGAGAGACAGATTAGTTATGTAGCAAAAAGCAAACTAATCCTTGGGGGCTGAGTCTGCTTGGGCGTGTGTTAATGGACGGTGTGCAGAGCACATCATTGCAGATGTGTGGGCAAGTAGACTGCAAAACACAATGCTGTCAATAAAGCTGCAGAACTTGAGGGCTTCAGTGTTTCCCAGGCTGCCTTTGTCCGGAGCCAGAGGGCTTCTGTAATTTGTGTTGCTCTCACTTCCTCCTGAGGGACAGCTTTCTTTAAAGAAAATCAAGGATGAGAGAGAGGTAAGGCCTGTCTGAAGAGACCACAGGGATCAGTCTGCTGAACTTAATGCCTGAAGGTAGGGAATTCACAGTCAGGTAGCCTGCATAGTAGAGAGGCAACAATTCTTATTTGAAAGTAACAGAGGCAGATGCGGTCAAAATTCTGTAGCAACAATAACAGGTATTTGTAAATTCTCGCTATGCCAGGAAGACCTACCTGCTAATAAGAAGTTAGACTGTTCACTGTTTTTTATGGTCACGTTTTGCTTTTTCTAATTTTCTTCTGGATATACTTTTCTAGCAGAGCAAATAATAATTATGAATTATAATGATGTAGCGCTATTCTTACCCAACAGCAAACTCAGGTAGGATAGTGTCGAACAAAGCTGCAAGCAATTTCTCATTTAATAAAACAGAGTTTTCTGTATTATTGCTAGGGGAAAATGTCATATCTCAGCTGATGGCATACACTGTTCTAGATGTAATGATCTTTGCTTATAATGGTGAAGAACCACTATGCAATCGCATGTCAGGTTTTGATGCACCTGTTTGCAAACTCAGGTAATTATGCGCTGTTGTCTAATTGCTTATTTTATGGATGTTTTGCTCACATGTTTTTAAGCAATGCTATTTGATTGCAGATAACTAATGGTAGGGATCTCTTCGCATTATCATACTTTAACATTAGATTTGTCTGATTGCTGCAGGTGGAAACAATAGGTGATGCGTACTGCGTTGCAGCAGGGCTCCATAAGAAAAGCCTTAGTCATGCTAAAGCCATTGCCCTGATGGCACTGAAGATGATGGAGCTTTCAGAAGAGGTTCTCACTCCAGATGGGAGCCCTATTAAGGTAAAGCTTTGTTCTTTGTTCTCAGCTAGTACTGGTCGTACATGGAGCTGGTTAATTACATTGTGTTCTGTCTGTAGAAATTTTCTTATTCCTAGGAGAATTTACATCAATTGCATCGATATATCACAATCTTTTTAATGGATGTATATTTCACTGCTGCCCATCAACAATCATGTAAGTTATGCCATACTTTAGTAAGTACGGAATACCACAAAGACTAGCTGTCGCCTTGTCATCTGCTGTGGCTGGAGGGCATTAGGTGCACTCCTGGAGCCCTTCTTCCAATTCAGTTTAGTGTGAGAAGACGACAATTCACATGATCCAGGACTGTCCCATGCTACAAGCCAAAGCACAGTATGCGATGGCAATTGTGAAATTCGCTTCAGAAGTAGGCTCCTGATCTGAACTTCAGCATTAGTGTAGAGGCACTCAGAGTTCTGCAGTTCTAAGGGGCCACATGCCTTTTTTCTGAATAGTTGTTGACCTGTATAAAAGAAGAATGTGTAGACTGCCTGCTCTTCATCTCAGTGTTTATGTGCTTCCTTCCCACGCAACTCCAGTTCCTTCTCCTAGATTGGTACAGGAGGTAGCAGGAGGTGGAAAACCACATGTCCTTCTGTACCATTTTAAAGTTCCACTGCTGTTCTGCTTCTCTTGATCTTATACCGACTTTGTAGCTGCTGGCATTTGGGATTGGTAACGTTTAGGTAGAAAATGGACATTCAGTGGGGAAGAAAAACCATGGAGATATATACGTGCCTTGCTTTTTCAAGGGTTAGATTACACATTGTTTTCATTATGTGTACTCACTCCTGTTTCTGGTTAAATTGTTCTTCCCATAATACAAAGCTTTTGTTTTCAAAGAAATTGGGGGGATTATGTAGAACAATTATTCAATACTGTTGAAAGCCTATAACAAAAGCCATATGTAGCTGGATGAGAAGGCCGGACAGAATTCCCATGGCATGAGTTACATCGTGGTTGAAATGTATTTTGTAAATTTCAATTCCTCATGTCTGTTAAGAAAATGAGGGTTGCATCTGAAATACTTCTTTTTTCTTTTTTTTTTTTTAAATGGAAACACCTGTTTTGAAGGTTAAAAACTTGACAGAAAGGAGTTAAAACTTTTAAAAATGTGTTCAGGGATGTTGCTGTGATGCTCCTTGAGCAGTAAAATTGTATACTTCTGAGTTCCAACTCTTCTCTATCTGTTAGTTAGGTCATATCTAGAACTATATTCCTTGAACTCTTTGTGTATGGTGAATCAAGAGAGATTTAATCTGAATGAATTGTTCTGCCCAGAAAGGAGAGTGTGGATGCAAGGCAACCAAACTGGAAATTCCATGAAATATGGCAACACAATATTCAAATGAAAATACATTGAGTTATGAATGAAATATTTTTATTTTTGGATATTGATGCTGATGATGGATTTTTTTAAATGTCAAAATAAAATTTTTATTTGACTATTGAAAAATGTCCACATATTCTAAAGAACAACTTTCTGAAGAAATGTCTTGGACTATGGATCTTCAAGAATCATTTTTTTTAAAAATAATTCATGGATCACAGAATCAACATGAAAAGACAAATGTTGTCTGAAGATATCAGAATAAATAGCATTTTCAGTTTCAATACCGGACTATTTCAAATAGATATTAATTTAATCCTATTAAAATCGATTTTCTAGTTTGATTGATGATTTGTCTGTTTTTACAATAACTATCCAACTAATACATTCTTGCCACACTTTCACATGCCAGGAGAGCTGTCTCCCAGATCCTCTCCATGTTTTCATTTTCTTTTGAGGGATTGCTGCAATTGTGGGGAAATTTTGAAGGTGTATGTTTTATTCTGAGAGTCACAGTTTGTGACTGTTTTCATTACCAGTGTCATTATTTTCCAGAAAATTCCTTGTGATTTCAGCAGCTGCACAAGAAAACCTGTGTCAGAAAGACTATAAAGACAATGCAGAGGAAGAATGCTTGCATAGAATCGAATGCTAGGAGTAACCAAATATTTTGAAAAAATGCTAATTAACCTCCTTTAGAATTCAGAAGTGAAAAGTCAGTTCATCATAATTAAACTGAAAGCAGAGGTACTGAGAAGATCCTCAATGGGTGTTAGTTGTCCTGTCTTCAGTTTCAGGTGTAATAGATTTCAGGGCAGGGAGATGGTGTTACCAACTAATCTCACCTCCTGGGTGACAAAAGCCATAGTATGTTGTTGTTACCTTATTACCTAACCTGGTAAATCATGTTTTTAAAAGCCTTTCTTTCATAGAGGCATCTTGATTTGATTTTAAATATATTAAGGTTAGGATTCCTGTCACGCGGATATCTGCCCTGTAAAACTATTCAAATAAGGACTTTTGGAGAAGTCTACTTTAATTTGTCCTAGTTTAGGTGCCTACTGTAGGATGAGATGAATCACGCCCTAAAAATGTGTACTTTCTCAGTTGTCTGTAAGGGAAGCCTATGGACCTAGCCTAAATGTGGATGTCAGCACTGTAAGCTTCTACACTCTGTCAGATGAATCCTTCTACAAATAGCAAAGGACGCATAGTTTTTCTTAGTGGTTATGTCAATGATCGTCACAGTTAAAAACATATGTATTATTTCTAAATTGAGTTGGCATGACTTTACCTTACAGCCGATGTTGAATTGGCTAGAGTGATCCCTATCTTTGTTAGCTGCCAGTTTCTCACTTAAAAAAACGTGAAAGCGCCTATCGTGCCACAGATTCCCACTAAGAAATGCTCCGTGTGCATAATGATGTCTTAAAGCTGCGCCAGGGGTAGTTCAGATTGGACATTAGGAAAAAGTGGTCAAGCACTGGAACAAGCTCCCCCGGGAAGTGCCATGGCCCCAAGCCTGTCAGCGTTCAAGTGTTTGGACTACGCTCTTAGATATATGGTTTAACTATTAGGTTGCCCTGTGTGGAGTCAGGGGTTGGACCTGATGATCCTCATGGGTCTCTTCCAAGTCAGGATTCTATAGTTCTATAATCTACCTGAAGTTTAAGCAACCCCTAGGTATGTGTAACAGTTACTATGGATTCAGCTCAGAACCATTATAGGGGACTTACTGTATGACACATTTTACAATTAATCTTTGCCATTTAAATATTTAAATACTCATTAACATTAGATACAAAGTACACAATAAATAAGACATTCATAAGGCTATAAGACATTAATTCACTTCTAAACAGTGAATTAAATTGTACTGTAATGTGATTACTCTGAGCTGGACCTGTTGATATTGATGGCAAAACAAGTGCAGTATTTTGACTATATTTTGACCTTAATTCTTATCAGTGATTCTTGTTACCAAGCACAAGTCACATTTCCTGAGTCCTTGCCAAGTGTGTTGAATATAGAATGCTGGCGCAGCTTTTGTCTTCTTGTATTAAAAAATCTACATCAGTATTTGCATATTTGAAAAGAACTTGAAATCGGAGGACAGTTTTCCTCATGCCCAACTTTTTGATAAATTGACAGTTTTCATGAGTTGCTGTGACTAACTTCTGACTTTATTCTTCAGGATAGTATAGTAGCTATTTTGAAAAAGTACGACAATTACTTTCCTAAGTCCGAGACAATCTTTCAAAACACAGTTCCTAAAAATAAAGGACCTTCTGATTTGGGGAGTAAACAACTGTTCCACTTTCTCCTCTCCCAAAACTGGCTGATAAGCCTTGATTAAATAGGAAGAAATTATTCTCAGCCACTTTATATAATCCATGACACAACACAGTTATTTGAAGTTTGATTTCTCTTAGTAGGTTAACAATTACAGCACAGTTACTCAGTTCTGATTGTGGTTTCTAGTAAGAAGCAAACATGCTAAAGTCTCCTTGGTGTTTGATGCTAAAGTCTCCTTGGTGTTTGCAGGGGATTTGTTTTCCAGAGGCCTATCTCTTGTTTAAGCTCCCTGAGGTCATCACTGGAAACTGCGAGTTCAGAAGTTATTCCCCAGGTTTGTGGGGTGTGGCTGATATGATACACATTTAAGAGCCTAATTACTTAGGGGGTGACATTTTTTCCAGACAGAGTCATTATGAATCTGTTTGGGTTGTCCTGATTGCACAGATTTCGGCTCTAGAGAAACATAACAGCAATTAAATGTAGTGGTTTTTAATTGATGAATATTCAACTAGATATGGCTGACTTTATGATTATGGTTTATGGAATATATATATTTTCTAAATTACTTCGGTGGATGTACTTTGTTGTCATCTCAAGACTGAATTCACCAGAATGCAAATATCTACTTTTTGTAGCGCTTGAAAAGTTCATCCTCATGATAGCAGTGGGTATCTTATTGAATGACACTTACAGTCTCCGAGAGAGATGCACGAAGTTAGGAAAAAAAAGTGAATGAAAGAATGAATGAAAGAATGCCATATCATATAAGTGGGAATTTAGGATAAGATTTTCACCTGTAAAGTGCATTAACAGCCAATCAAATGAAGTTTGTTAGCTGGGCACACAGTTATCATTTAAAAGTACTCATTGTAGCAACCACAAAAACACCTGGTTTGTACAGCCATGTGCGTTTTATGAAAAGTCTGCCCATTAGAGCAATGTTGGTGCGGCCACTGAACAGTGGTGGACCTCAGGATGGTGACAAGGGGTATGAACCAGGTCTGGTTTATATCCAGATGATGCTCCAGCCCCCTGGGTCAGAGCTCATAGCACACTGATGAGAGCACCATGGTGTGCAGCTGACACGTACTCTGGCATTTGATACTTCCAGTAGAGCCAGAGGCAGCAGAAATGCATGAGCAGAATGGAGACCCTGAGCCTGCACTCCTTATACCAGTGCAAATAGCCTGCGATTTGTGGGGTAATGAAAAAATGGTGTTTTGCAGAAAAAGAGAGAGAGCTATATTATAGCAGCCTCCACAAATCCTATCATCAGCATTGTAACACAGTCTGCTCTTTTTGAAAGAAATATTTGTGACAGGAAATGGGCTGATGGTTCTCCTGTGGGTGATGGAGAAGGCTTCACATCCCTGTATGATTTTTTTTTCAACTCAGTTCTATTTGAGGCAAAATCCCATTACTTTTGCATTAGCTAAGGCCTTAGTACAAAAGAAGGACTTTTGCATGTAGAATTGGATATACACTTAGATCCTTTCGGCAAAATACTTTTCAGTCCAGAAGCACTCGTTTGATTTAGGTACAACTAATTCTTTGTAGTGCCCTATGACTGTTATTTGAAGATATTGATTTAAAATTGCCTCTTACACTTAAGTGAGAGTTACTTGAATTTAAGATATGCTTCATATTTTATTACATTCTTTTTAGATAAAGTGGAAGTACATTAATTTTAATGATTAGAGATAATGCTGTAAGAAGAATTCTCCAGAACATTGACCTTTAGAGGTAAAGGTCACAACGCAAATCTCATTTGATGTGTTAAAACCCATAGGATATTATTGGTGGCATCACTTTTTATCATGCTTCAAATCTTGACTAATTAATTAATGTGCAGCGTATATCCCAAAGAAACAGAAAGGCTTCCTTTTCAGTTTATGGTTAAAAGGGCTGCTCTGGCAGAAGATGCCTAGTTTTGACTAATGAGATTTCCCAAGACGTTATTCTCTAAGATTATCTGCTTATTTTTATAGTGTATGAAGGTGGTCCTAATACAGTTGTGAAGAGGTACAGAACGGAGAACACACAGAGGAAAAGTAAACGATTTACATGAAGCCACTGAAATTAACTACAATTATGTAGGTTTGTTATATACAGGTGTTCGTGTCCAAAACATAAAGATTGGGCCCTACCACAGTAGTTCAAAACATGTTTTAAAATATGTTCCTCTAAAGCATAAAAATGTCATGTATCTTTCAAATGATTATGTTACAATAACATGAGAATTAGGCCTGTAAATACTGTAATCACAAACTGAAGCACATACATAACCTCTCCTTTCTTTTTGCTCACCTGCTAATGACGAGTTCATGAAATGATCTGAATATAGCAGTGCAAAAAATTCCTATCTGAAATTGGCTTCGTTTTGATTAATTTAGTCTCAGGTGGGGTCAATGTGACCTTGTATTTGCGAGGCACATAGCCTGGTCCTTGTCTCAGTTGTTTCTTTATTATCAAGATAGAGTGCTTGATGCACTTGCAGCTTCTAACTTTCAAAAGTGCATTGCCAAACCTATTTTATTATTGGATTTATAAGGTGCACGCAAATAATGTAGTCTGGTATTAGTACTATCAACACAATAGCCTGTCTTCATCTGTCAGCTAGAGAAAGAAGAACAGCACGGCAGAGGGACCATTTCATGTGAAGAGTGGGATTAACCTCATCTAATTTCAAACACTGACAGCGTGAACTGCTACATCTAACTTGTTGCTGTAGCTCCCTCTTTAAATAGAAGAGAGTAAGTCTGTTTTAGGCTGTACTCATCTGACATGCTTTCAGTGTCTACTTTATAATGAAATATTTGAATGAGTATTGTCAGATAAGTCCTACCTCAAGGGTGAACAGGCTAATGAGCTCCCAGAAGGGTGGGCAATCCCGCTGGGAGGATCTGGACTGAAACACAGGTTCAAATCTTTGTTCACTCACAGCCTTTTCATTTGAGTTTTAGATGTTGTCGAGACTTTCCATACTTCAACTTCCCATAAATACAGTGTAGGTGACAAATAATGTTTTACAAGTAGAACCATTTCTGTAGCACGTCTAAGCTGTGTGACTTTACAGCCACGCAACTGCATTAGATTTGGTTTGTGTTGTCTATTTAAATACCTGTGGTCATGAGGATCTTTAAGGTCCCTTCCAACCTAAACCATTCTATGATTCTATGATGGAACAATGAAAGCCTGAGTTTGATAAACCTCTAATCTCTGCTTGCCAAGTAGTAGATTTTAATAAGTGTGAACTCTGCCTCATGAGTAAGGGTACAGAAGAGACCCTTATTGTGGATTGTAATGGCTCATGTCCACAAGTGACACAGTTTTTGAAATAACATGGAAATGGGCAATGAATTTTAGTGTGCGTAGCATCTTCTGCTGGTTCATTAAGTATTCTGCTTTGCATTATGGCAATATGGCACTTGGGCCTAGAACACCAGTAGAGTTTAAGTGCCAACATTTGCTTGAATGTATGTTTTTTATTAGTTTCTAAATGAAGCAGCCATTCCCAAAAATGCAATGAGGGAGAGTAGTTTAGTGAGTGTTGTCTGTGTAATCCTTGTCAGTGTTTCTTGCCTTGCTTTTCATTTAGATTGTGGCATGCTAGTTTTATAACAATTTAGTGGTCCTCACTAAATGTGCATCTTTACGTAAGCAGTAAAATGTTGTCTGTTTTGTTATAAATTGTGAAAGGCTGACTGCTGATGCAGGCGTTCTCATCAACCCTGTGTGAAAAGCTGCTGTGTTATTGCAATGCTCCTTGCTCCTTCTGTGGTCTCCTAGCAACTTCGCCTTGTACTTAATGTCTACATCAGACTCTGGAAGGTATATAATATCCTATTTCAGGTTGGATAACTTCAAATCAGAAATTTCCTTGTGTTAGAAAAATCAAAACCGGTTCCACAGAAGAAACACTTGCACGGAGAGACTTTTTTACTAAAAATGATGGATGAGCCAGTACAAGAGTTCTTAGTTTCACAGGCTTACCAACATTAGGGCAGCACAACTCCTTTGGGGAGCATTCAGGGCTGCATGTCTCAGGGAGAAGCCTGGTACTTTTTCTTGAGAGCATGCGGGGGAGATGGTGAGCCAAAGTCAGCCCTGGCAATGGTTCCCTGGACTTGAGGAGAGTTCGTGATGCCATCCCTCAGTTTGGCCCAGTGCCTCTGGAAATGTGAAATGAGAGGAGCTGACCTGTATCGCAGGATGTCTCCCCAGGCATCTGGGAAATTTTTTGCAGGTTTTGTTAGGCTACCCTAAGGGAAAATTCAGACCTTCCTCAGCCCTCTGAGCATTTTCATTCAAGTGCTTCCTTTAGTCTGATTTTAATAATAATCTTTATCAATTGGTTTAAAAATTCAAAACCACAGTCATTATTTGGAACTTTGGTTCTTTTGAAGGGACTTTGACATATGCAGTTACATGTTACACCCACTGTATGACAGTGTTACTGCATATGTGTTGCAATAACAAGGGTAAGTGGGTTTTAATATGAATAGTAGATGCACAACAGCAGCTTTGTGAAAGAAGCCAGTCTGAAAATTAGATTCATATTTATTCTACTGAAGAAGTTTCCCAAAGAGTTGGTTATTCTTTCAGGTGACATGCATTTCTTGTTTTAATCAGGCACTTAGCTAAAGTCTGCAGCAGATGATAAATATAAACTTTCAAAGCTACCAGGGCTTGATCCTGCACAGGATAAGGGTCAGCCTGCTGTGCATGCAATTGCAGGGCAAAGAGGCGTAATACCAGGATTGTCAACCTGTAAGCCCAACTTGAGTTAATTAATTAGAAGACTATGAAGATACTCTGTTTCTGACTGCTGAGAGGAAGAGGCCTGAAAGACGAGCAGAGAGCTAATTAATAATGTGAGGATCACTGAGAAGGGGTTTTGTCTTTGGACCTGGCCATTCTTCTCTCATGCTATGCTTTCTCTGACATCCTTGTCCTGCGAGTAAGAAACACAAGTGTCTTTCTGTCTATACTTGTCTCCATGGCAAAGATAAAACATACTTGTAGAAACCAGGGTAGGTACCCAGGGCACCTTGTGGGCTTTTCCACTGTTTATTGGTTCACAGTGACTTCTACATGTTCACAACTCTTTGTGACTTGTAGTATTTAGAATTAGCTGAGTATAGAAATGATTCTGTAATTCAGTCATATGTCCTGTCCCTGAAGGCAGACAAAACCTTACTACGATGGCTGCACCTAGCGCGTAACTTTGTCCTCCTGCCTCACAGTGAGCAGATCCTTTCATTCCCTTCTCCAGGTGATAAAAGCACATGCACAGGGAAAACCAGTGAGCATTTCAAGATTTAGATTCCTGCAGGGGATCTGTGGCCACAGGATGTGCAGCTGGATTGTGAGGTTAGGTTTAAGGTCACGGTGTGACATCCCTCACTGGTCTGATTCTCACGGTTCAGCACTCGTTCCAGACACAAACGCCTCCAAGTAATACTCCAGATGTCTGGCTAGTAGTAGAGCTGGTTGGGAATTTTCCATGGAAAACACTTTTTGGCTGAGAACACTGAATGATGAAAACCAAAAACTTCTGTAGAAATGTCTTGCCACATTTTCATCAGGCAAATTTACCAGATTTTGGTGAATTTCTGATCAGATAAAAACTAGCTCTAGAATAGTAAATGGATTAGTTACTCGGACAATCAATCACTTGGGAAAAAAAAAAAAAGACTTTAAACAGATTAAAGTGTTGAAGTTGTGTCCTTTATGAAAAAAACCCTGCATTCATGGTTGTCTAGGATGGAAAATATCCTATGATACTGTTTTGCCTCTGGCGTTGGGTTGGGGCACTTTGTGCAGCTACCAAAACTTCACCTTCTTGTTTTGACTGTTTCAGGCAGTGGAGAACTTCCATCTGAAGCTGAAATTTTCAATTGTTATTACTGTCATTGACTCTCTATACAGACAAAAAGAAAGCAATCATAACAAGAACAGCAGCAACACAACTCACCAGGTGAATAAATAATTAAATCTGCGGTGTACAGGAGGTTGACATTGTTACATTTTCACAAAGGGATAAGTGGACAAAAATCCTTAGCAAGTCAAAATTGCCATGTTAGTGATGTTTTATATTTATATAAAAAAGACAAAACCCCATATGATTTAAAATTATCCGTGAATATTTATAGGGTTGGGTTTGGGAATCCAGGGTAGCTGTGTGCTGGACTTTTATTTCTCCTAAGTCCTAAATATCTGTTCTCTTCTTCCCGCAGTGTGTCTTCCTGTCATACAAAAATTAAAAGTCGGGTTTCCACTATCAACTACAAGACTGTTTTTCTTATCTCCTGAGGTGGAGAAGAGATAGAAAACATTACACAAAAACTAAATAAAAGTAGTGATATGAGACAATACACAAACCTACAAGCACTCACAGAAGATAAGCAGTAATACACTCAGAAACATACACACATTTTGCATAAAAATAGTTCTTTATTGGCTTTTATGAAGTCTGAGCCCATAAGCACGAACAGAAAATGCTGCTGGGCTTGAATTGCCACCTCACTGAGTTAATAGGCACAGGTGGTCCCAGAGGCCTCTGAGTGGGACGAAGAGGGGAAAATGCCTTGCCCTTTACAGCTGTAGAGGTGGTTGCTACTTGAGTGTCTGTGTTTCCAGATGTTGAGATGCTGTCAGGCAGCTGCTGCCCTGTGCTGCTTTGCTACAGCATCTGCCTCTCCTTTCAGTGACCGAGCTGTCTGCTCCTGCTTTTTGCTCTGCCAGCTTTAAAATGAAGGAAGTCTCTTCTGGCCAGTGCTAGTGATATTTATTTACTGTTGTCATCTCAATTATGTACATTGTTTTTTCTACACTGAGCAATATTTTTGTTTCAGAAACACCATTACATCACTGTTGTCCCTTCATTTTCTGTCTCTCTTCCAAGGGTCCAAAGAGTGAAGTCCCCTGATCCAAATGTTTTACTTGATCTGGGGCAATAATGTGCCATAAATTGCAGTTTTTAGCAGTGAATAGGACAAATCTGCCTCCTCCTTTGATCTAATCCTCCACTACAAGCAAGAGATGCTGTTATGCCTCCAGGAACCCTCCGGTGTGCAGAAGCAATACATCCTCCTGGATAATGCAACCGGGGCCTTCATGTGCCAGGTGACGGTGCTAGCATAGCTCCCTCTTCTTTCACCCTGGTGCAGACTGGAGAAAAAGATTGAACAAAGGGCCTCATTCCATCTCCTCCTTCTCCCTTCTGCTTTGTATCCTACTGCATGAATAGTTTGGGATAAGGTGCTCTGCAACTAAAAAAGAAAAAAATTGAACTGAGCTGCATGCACTTTTTTATACTGCATGCCTTCTGTTACACATTTAAAAGGCATAGCTCTCCTCTCCATGACCTATTAGTTATCTTGCCCCTTTAATATAATTTCGCCAGGAGGATTATGTTCTCTGCAGGAAAGAGCCCCCTGACACAAAACTTTTCTGTTGTTGCAAGGAAGAACACCTCAGTAGCCCTTGTCTTTTCTGACCCTGGATGGCAAGCAGAGTCTTGCACAGAGTCCCAAAAGAGCTGCCTGTGGGTTGTCTCCTGGAGAACAGTGTCTTTCTCAGCCCCACTGGGTAATCCTGTAGATATGTTAACCTTTATGCAGATCTGACTTCATACTCTGGCATCCACAGTTATGGGATTTTTAGAAGCAGCTGCCAGCATCTCCTTTAAAAGATTAAGAAGACAGTGTATTTGTCAATGGCAATTCTCCACTTTTCCTGCCCTATTCCCTCCAGCATGAACAATTCTGAGAAGAAAAGTCACTCTGCAGTTTTATGCACTAGTTAAAAAACTCTATCACATAACTGTTGTCATTATTCTGTGCTAAACAGTGAGTCATTACGCTGTGCTGTATTTGAGTGAACAGTTCAGATGGGGGATGGATACTTGCCCTTCTGTTTGAAGCTGACAAGTTCAGCAACATTATTCAACTGTTTCAGAATAGTTTAGTTCCCTAAGGAAGAATGTATTTCCTGTCATAAATAAATCCATAAACTAAATGTTTAATGGTATTTCAGCTTCCTTTCATATGAGACATAGAATATTTTGGAAAAAATGCCAGTACTTCAGAGGAACTTGTGACAGCCTCTTCTGTTCAAATATCTTCCTTAATTTTAACTAGGGTAAAAGTCATTCATTGTAAATAATCATCTTCAGAGACTTCATATTGAATATCTTTAACTTTTTTAAAAAAAACAAAACAATCTCCGTATTTTGGTATATCTCATATTTGGGTTTTGGTTTTGCTTTAATATTTTAAAAAGAGAGGAGAGGCAAAGACATTAGTTTTGAATGAAAAAAAAAAAGAAAAACAAGGCACAAATAATGTAAGAATGTTCAGTTAATTAAAGGGCTCTTCAGCTTCTTCTTAGCTTTTGACCTATTTGATTAGGTTAATAAAAAGAAAGGGGAAAGTGGTATAAACAAAAGTGGATTAGGATGTACTAGGATATCTCTTACCTGGCAGAACTTGGAAGGGCCCAAGGGATAATTATCCCAAAGGAAGACCTGATTTTTGTCTTGGTTTGAAGTTCTCTCTAAGTTTTTGACTCTCTAGAGAACTGTCTCTATCTGGACTTACTGAAGTGAATACTAACAGCTATTCACCTTAGAAATTTAGTTAATAGCCAATTCACATCCCACACACAATTATGTTTAGGTTCAAGCAATAATAGCAAAATCTCTGAATCATCAGAACAAACTGAAATCATTCCTTAAATATATATAAATATTCTATATATAGACACGCGCGTGTGTGTGTATACACACACATATATTTTAATGAAGGGCCAGATTTAGCAAACCCATGTGTGGCTGATCTGCATGCACATGAGCGATTTGTAGCCTTACAGACTATTGTTATGACTAAAAGCAAGAGAGATCATTGACTGTTTAATTTTGCCATTTTTCAATAGTTCAAGTGTTTCATGATTAAATGATAATTATAAATACATTCGAAGTGTGTTAGTGGAGCTACTTTTTTGAAAGAGGAACAAATAACCTAAGTGTTCAAGAGAATGTGAGTTCAGGTTGGGATTTATTTTCTTTAACCTTGCTTTTGCGATAATCACAATTTCAACTTTAAAGCCTGTGGAAGCTTAAGAAATCCATGTAGTTTCTGTAAATACATTGATGGATATTTTGTAAGGATGTCACTTTAAATTCTTAGCTTGTGTGCACCAAAACAACATGAAAATGTTTCCCAAATTAATGACTGAGTCTTTCCCTTTTCCTATATAAACTCTCAAACACTAATTAATTTAATTTCAACACATATTAATTTTAACCTGGACAAGGTATTGTTAGCCCTGAAACTTTGTAGTGGGATGAAGACAGTTCCATTATTTCTAACTCCAAAATATCAGTTTCCGTTTCACTGGGCTATCTGTGTATAAGAACTTTCTCAAAGGTAGAAATTAAAAGAAGGTGATCTGGAGTTTAAACTTAGGGTTTTTATTTCTGTATGTGTTTACCATAAAACCTCACATCTCTTAGGAAGCTATCTGATATTCAAATTTACAGTCTCCCTTTTCTGAAACTTTTGCTGAGAACAAAGCATGATTGCATTCTGTTTGGCACTGTCTAAAACCTTTCCTCTACCGTAATTAGAATAAAGTTTTCACAGGCTTCAGTGAGTCCTTCATTTAACCCCATTTGTCTGCAGGGTACCATCCCTTGCATACTGGGCTCTGTCTTCAAGTGTTATGTCTGCTTTCAGGGCCACACTAGATGGTCATTTGTTCTGATCCCGTACAGTTGTTCTTACAGTCCCATCTAATTTATTGCCTGTTCCTAGTCACAGACCTCTGCAGCTAAATGTCAACTTCTTTTTTTTCTGAAGGAATGGCACATTTAATAGCTAGGATAGCTCAGATAACAAAAACAACAAAAGAGAGTGCAAAGATTCTTTCTGCTACCACTGAGGTCATGGTATCTATTTCAGTCTGGTTACCCTACAACATTTTATGGTTGCTTATACACTGCCATATCCTCCCCCAACAGACTCATAGGGAGCTTGTGAAATTGCTAATTATAAACATATTGAGGAGACTATAACATCCTTCTTCTGTTCTCAGAGCTTTCATTATTTCGGAGTGTTTGCCAAAGAATTTTTAGCCTTTTTGTTTTTCATGAGCTCTTCCTTGATTTTTGCCATTTGTTGCATTGTGTGTGTTGGTTACCTAAATTATGTGACATTCTTGCTCCCTGGACAGAGGGAAAGCTTTTAGTGCATGAGAATGAATGGCAAATAGCTAAATAATAAAGCCTGCTCTTGTTCACACACGAAGACTATTGTTTACAGGAGATGAGGTTAATTTTGCAAAGATCTGTTCCCCAGTAAATGCAGTGAGTAAGTTTTTTGGTCTGATAGTTCATGACTAGAAAGAAATGAACAGCCATTCAGAATCAAAATGATTGTTTGCAAATGTATCTTTTGCAGAACGGAGAAAGGTTATTCTCGAAGTAGAACTGTCTCTCCAGTTATGTTTACACAAACTTACAGAGACGCACTCTACAAACTGCAAATATAAGACAGTGCAGATTTTCCGATCTCGTTTTCAGTGAGGCTAACCATGGCATCCTGGATAGCGGTAGTATAGGGCTCAACTTACCTTGACTTAGAAGTGTGAGTCGGGTACATTATCCTTTTTCTGGTTTTGACAGTTCTGTAAGTAAAGCCATCCGAGATTTCTTTTTTTCTTTGTTTTTGATGATACGTTTTGCACATATGAAAACACAGATTCTTTTAAACCAAGAATTCTTGTGAAGTACATTACTTTTAATGATCGTTTAATAGAACAAAAAGTTCTTTGGGTTAGGATGGCATTTCTGGGAAGATAAAAGCATTAAGAGCAGCCAGTTGTTAAGTGGAGTGTAGAAAACCAAGCTGTCTCCATGGTGTACGTTAGGCAAAGGTGAATGTCCCACACTCCAGGTGAGTGAGTACCATTAAGCCCAAAATAGCATAATAGCTGTTCTTGAGCCTGTTATGGTTTTCTCATTTCATATTTTGAAGGACATCAGTTTTGTTTCACAGCAAAGATGCTTAAAAACTGCACTTTATACAAAATTGAATGTTTTTGTTGCTATCCCTAACATCATCATGGCACAGCCCACATAACACTGATATTAAAATGAAATCTAAGCTTCTTTTGCAAGAAGAATCAAAAGTTTTTTTCAAGAAAGTAGAAAGAGAGAAATAAATGCATGTTTTAGAACTTTGTCTATGTTTAGTGGACATCTGAACCCCCTGAAGTTACTTTGTAGATGCCTCTGTTTGGAGCTATGACTGAATTGCAACAGATGACTACTTTTAGTTTGGTCTTCAGAAGACAGGAATGCAATATGGAATCCTGACAGTTTCCTAAAAATTCTTCTCTATACCCTCCCCTCTTCCTCCCCAAAAAGGGAAAAGGAGAAAAAAGCCAATAGGAAAAACTTGGCAGAGGTGATTGTACACCTCTGAACAGCAAATCCGTGTGCATAAGAACCAAAAAGCAGGTTTACAGGCTGTAGAAAGCACTGAAATTTGTGGAAATTTCTGAGAGAGGTCTGTGATACCAGTTTTTCTGCTGCTTACTTTCCAAGAACACCAGCAAAGAGCAAATCTTTAACTGGATTTGTGATTTCTTCAGCAAGACGTAGGGGTTATGAAGACACGAATATAGCTTATTTTGCCATCTAGATAAAGCATTCATTTTAATTCATTCTGTTTGCAAACATTTCTAAGTCCATCTCCTCATCTGTCTTGCACAGTAATGACAATGTTATGAATAATGCCCTCGCGTCTTGATGCAGCTGCTTCCTGAGGATATTGCCAATTTAGTGGGACAAGGTTCCAAAATGAGAACGTGACTCATGTGTTCTCTCATTACTTTGGACTAACAGAAGGTGATACCTTTATAGCCCAGTGCCGTTACAGGAATTATAGTTTTCCCATGTTTGCTGTGACATATGTGGAATTCTTACTGGTGCATGAAAACCAGATATGCATCTTTGTCTGTGCTGGCATTTCTCACTATGGGCTTAGCCTGTCAAAACTTAACTTCCAGTGGTCCACTCTCCACATTCCTCCTCTCCCATTCCTTTGTTTTGTCTTGTATTGGAATTTTACTTTTAAGGCATTTTCTATAAGCAAGATTCTCATTTACTCCATGTGATTATGCCCAGGCATATTGGTTGTTGGATTTGGTAGTTACAGCATTTAAAATGTTCATGGATTAATATGAATAAACAGACATTGTCATCCTTCCCATGAATGCCCTGAAAGAGGCCTGTGTTTTATCTTGTATCATGGTCTTAACCACTACAACCCCTCTTCCCTTCCTGATAGCTGTTCTCCTTAAAGCCAGGCATTCTAACCATCCCACAGCATACTGCCTGCTCACCAGTTTGCATTGCCCTCTGCTGTCCTACCTTGCCTTTTACCCAAATACTTTTTCAGGCATCCTTTGAGTCAGTGAGAGTTCGTTAAAGAGGTTCAAACACTGTTCTGTGTGTAATCCAGGAGATGTGCTGCAGCGTGCTGTCAGATGTCGGCGTCAGCACAGGGCTAACAGCGTGGAAGCGCAGTTAGCCACATCATGTGATTTGATGGTACCTTCTTTTTTAAACACTATGGACTGGGCTGAGGTGACGTCAGAAGCACCACTTGTCACCTCCACGGAAATGATGCATTATCAAAACTGTTACTTCTAGAAATAACTTTTCACAAGGGTTTCCAGATGTTTCCACAATAAGCAGAACTGGTTCTATTCCTATTAAAAATATTTAAAAATCTATTGTATGCCAAATTTCTAATGAATTAGTTTGTTTAAATGAAGTCAACAATATGTAGAGCAGAGCAGGGACTCTTGCTGCTGAGTCGATGGAGAATTTTATCACCACCTTGGTGTTACAGCCAGGACGGCAGACTAAGGAAAAAGGAGCTGTAGTCAAGTAAGCTGTCATTAATTAGTGCCTGAGGGTTACAACAAAAAACCTCTCTTCGGTCCAATGAACATTTAAGGAACCCACCCACTGCATAGCTTTGAAAAATCTATGAAAGAAAGAAGACCAGAAATATGCTGGTGATTAAGGGAGAGGCAAATATGCAGCCATAACAGTCTAGTGAGGGCATCGCAGGACATGGGGCTCAGCAGAAGCTGATATATCTTTCACCTCAGAAGACCCAGAGTGACAAATGGTTGGAAGCAAGGAAAGTTGGAAAGGTGTCACTCTGCACTTGTCATGTTCTGATAATTTTTCATAGGTCTTGAGAACTGCCATGGTTTGAGTCAGGACAGTAGTCCTCGTAGCTCCTTGGGCTGATCCAATGGCCGTACTGTGCTTCTGTGGCTATATTGGATCAGATTTGAACAAGCTCATCTTAACATACCTTGGAGTCTGTATGTCTCACTGAAACTTACAGTACAGGTAATGGCTTTGAAGATATTTCAAATAGAAAAATAGCCTTTCTTGGTTTGGCAAAAAATAGAGATACAAAGAACTTGGTTTTGCTCGGCAACATTTCCTCATGATTAATATGGATGTGTACTTCCTTGTTAACAGGATCTTCACACATAGGCATAATTTTTAAAAAATTTGCATACTTTTTGAAGTACACTGTTCTATGATATAGACAGACATTAATGAAATCATAGAATCATAGAATCTTCATGGTTGGAAAGGACCTTTGAGATCATCGAGTCCAACCATACACACACCAAAAGAAAAAAAACCACAAAAAACCCCAAACAAACAACACAAACCACCACAAACAAACAACCTACAATCTCTGCCACTAGAGCATGCCCTGAAGTGCCAAATCTAGATGTTTCTTAAATACCTCTTGGGATGGTGACTCAACCACCTCCCTGGGCAGGCCGTTCCAGTGCCTGACCACTCTTTCAGTAAAGTAATTCTTCCTAATATCTAATCTAAACCTCCCCTGCTGCAACTTCAGACCATTTCCTCTGGTCCTGTCATTATTCACTTGGGAGAAGAGGCCAACACCCACCTCTCTCCAACCTCCTTTCAGGTAGTTGTAGAGGGCAATGAGGTCTCCCCTCAGCCTCCTCTTCTCCAAGCTAAACATGCCCAGCTCCCTCAGCCTCTCCTCACATGACTTGGTCTCCAGACCCCTCACCAGCCTGGTAGCTCTCCTCTGGACACGCTCCAGCACTTCTATGTCCCTCTTGTACAGGGGGGCCCAGAACTGAACACAGTACTCGAGGTGAGGCCTCACCAGTGCCGAGTACAGAGGCACGATCACTTCCCTGCTCCTGCTGGCCACGCTATTCCTGATACAAGCCAGAATGCTGTTGGCCTTCTTGGCCACCTGGGCACATTGCTGTCTCGTATTAAGCTGGCCATCCACCAGCACCCCCAGGTCCTTTTCTGCTGGGCAGCTTCCTAGCCACTCTTCCCCAAGCCTGTAGCGTTGCTTGGGGTTGTTGTGACCCAAATGCAGGACCCGGCACTTGGCCTTGTTAAACCTCATACGGTTGGCCTTGGCCCATCGATCCAGCGTGTCCAGGTCCCTCTGTAGACCCTTCCTACCCTCAAGCAGATCAACACTCCCACCTAGTTCGGTGTCGTCTGCAAACTTACTGAGGGTGCACTCAATCCCCTCATCCAGATCATTGATAAAGATATTAAACAAAACTGGCCCCAAAACTGAGCCCTGAGGGACACCACTGGTGACCAGCTGCCAAGAGGATTTCACCCCATTAATCACAACTCTCTGGGCACGGCCATCCAGCCAGTTTTTAACCCAGTGAAGAGTACACTTGTCTATGCCATGATTCGCCACCTTCTCCAGGAGAATGCTGGGGGGGGCGGTATCAAAGGCTTTACCAAAGTCCAGATAGACAACGTCCACAGCCTTCCTTGCATCCAGAAGGTGGGTCACATGGTCATAGAAAGAGATCAGGTTGGTTAGGCAGGACCTCCCTTTCCTAAACCCATGCTGGCTGGCCCTGATCCCTTGGCTGCCCTGCACTTGCCATGAGAGCTCACTCAAGATGATCCTCTCCATGATCTTTCCTGGTACCAAGGTCAGGCTGACAGGCCTGTAGTTCCCCGGATCCTCCTTCCGACCCTTCTTGTAGATGGGAGGCACATTAGCCACCCTCCAGTCATCTGGCACCTGCCCTGTTGACCAGGATTGTTGATAAATGATGGAGAGAGGCTTGGTGAGCTCTCCCGCCAGCTCTCTGAGTACTCTCGGGTGAATCCCATCCTGCCCCATAGACTTATGTGCGTCTAGGTGCAGAAGCAGATCATTGACTACTTCCTCCTGGATTATGGGTGGGTTGTTCTGCTCTCCATCCTTATCTTCCAGCTCAGGAGGCTGAGCACCCTGGGGACAGCTGGTCTGACTATTGAAGACGGAGGCAAAGAAGGCATTAAGTATCTCAGCCTTCTCCTCGTCATTGGTTGCAACTTTCCCCCCAGCATCCAGTAAGGGATGGAGATTCTCCCTGGCTCTCTTTTTGTTGATGTATTTGTAAAAACTTCTTTTGTTGTCCTTAATGTTAGTGGCCAAGTTGAGCTCCAGCTGGGCTTTTACCTTCCTAATTTTCTCTCTGTATAACCTAACGAGATCTCTGTACTCCTCCTGAGTGGCCTGTCCCTTCTTCCAAAGGTGGTAAACCCTCCTTTTATTCCTAAGTCCCATCAGAAGTTCCTTGTCCATCCAGACTGGCCATTTTCCCTGCCCTTTAGACTTGCGACGCTTGTGGACAGCCTGCTCCTGGGCCTTGAAGATTTCCTTCTTGAAGAGCATCCAGCCTTCCTGGACCCCTTTGCCCTTCAGGTCTGTCTCCCAAGGGACTCTCTCAACCAGTGTCCTGAACAAGCCAAAGTCCGCCCTCTGGAAGTCCAAGGTGGAGGTTTTGCTAACCCCCCTCCTTACATCGCTACGAATTGAAAACTTGACCATTTCATGATCACTAAACCCAAGACGACCTCTGACCACCAAATCTCCCACTAGTCCTTCTCTGTTTGTGAGCAGTAGGTCTAGCAAGGCACCTCCCCTGGTAGGCTCCCCTACCAGTTGTGTCAGGAAGTTATCTTCCATGCACTCGAGGAACTTCCTAGCCCGCCTGCTCTCTGCTGTGTTATATTTCCAGCAGATACCCGGCAGGTTGAAGTCCCCAACCAGAACAAGGGCTGGCGATTGTGAGACTTCAGCCAGCCGCTTATAGAATACTTCATCTGTCTCCTCATCCTGGCCAGGTGGTCTATAGCATATTGCCACCACAAGATCTCCCTTATTTGCCTTCCCCTTCAACCTTACCCATAAACACTCGACTTTATCATCACTGGAATCTAGCTCTATACAATCAAAACATTCCCTAATGTACAGAGCCACACCCCCACCTCTCCTTTAAAATGTACACTTTAAAGGAGATTTGCTTCCCTTTGCTCAAATTCGCATATTAATTTCAGCCACATGAATTTCAATGGTTACTGATGTGAAGAAAGACCCTGTTTATTTTTATAGAAAATAGTTAATTGACTTCAGAGAAAAGGAAAGGAGTTTTCATTACTCTTCCCACATTTCTACAATGGGGAATGGTGTCTGTGGAAGACTTAGTCTGAACATTATTCGTCTTTCCCATGGGGATTATTAGAAGTGCATTAGGATTCTCTGAATTTGCTTACAAACCAAGATCAATTTCTAAGTAAGACTAAATGAAGAAAAATTGTGGTGAGTTATCACGCAGTCCACTGTAGTAGCTGCTTTATAATGAGCTTTGAGACACACCATAATGCAGTCTATTGTTGCAAGTATCTTTTGTAGGCACACTGCCTACCTTTTATGAAGTAATTGGAATTTAACGTGCTACAGCTTTGAAATGTATGAAGCCAAACCCTTAATGTGGGAAGCTTCTGGGATTAAACAGTCTTGCAATGAGAAATCTTAAATGTGTTTTGACTAATTTTATTCAAGGTTCATCTACAACATTTTTATATAAGTGAATCTCTTAATTTTATGAGCCTTACTACTCTAATTAAAGATGCCATTGTTTTAATTTTACATTTCAATCCTGAGCATTTCTAATACAGCCATAACATTTTTACTTAGTAATTAATTTATTGTTATAAAATGTCAGTTGCTGGTTAGAATTTTAGAAAGCAAATTTGTAAATGCATGATCACAGGTTTGTCTGGCTAATGTTATGTTTTGCCCTCTTGCCCCTGTCACTGATGATACAATAGGTGTGCCTGCTCATGAGGGAGATCAGTGCAACAGAAAAGGATCACTGGAATGATGGAGTTTGTGCTGAGGCCCTTACATCTACACTCAATGCATTTTCAGGTTTTCACTTGGGCTGATTTTTTTCCACAGGCTGAAGGCCTCCACCATATGTGATTTGAAAGACCAAATGTTGATTTGGATCCTGATATGCCCATAAGAGTCTGTCTTGACTTTGTTGTACATCTTGACCACAGCTACTGCTTAAATTTCCTCTGACATGTAGACCAAAACTACTTTGTAAAGTGAAGAAATGTAGAGTAGGTAGGGACAACTGGGGCACATGCTTCAAAACTGCACTGCTTCTTTGAACCAAAACGTAGGACGTGGCCTCATTTTACTTTGGAAGTTGCTGCCCTTTAGTGAGGTGACCGTTTCTCTCATCTCATGAAGCCTGAATGTAAAACTGCCAAAGTATTTACTGTGAAAGGATTTATTTTGATAGTTGTCCATGTGAAGCTTAACTGTGATCATCTGTGGTGAGGAACAGACCAATACCAAAATAACATGACTACTTCAATGTATGGTTGCAGTGTATTAACAGAACTGACAGTCACATTCCTAAAGGATGACTGTCTAAAAAATCATATTACTTTTTCTCCCTGTCAAGGTTGCACTGGTTTACTATGCAGGGTGTACTTAATACTGCAAAGTATGTTAGACATAGATCATAGTGTTGTTATCGTTAAAAAAAAAAAAGTTAAGTATATTGTAAGTAAAATTGGCTCAGTATAGTTTCTGTACTCTTCATTTTCATCTCTAGTAACTAGATTAATCTGATCTGATCAGAAGTTTTCTGCCAAAAAAGGCTTTTGATTCCATGACACTAAAGATATTTTACAGATATGTAGGTTTTGAGATCTTAATGACAGCTTGCTTGATGACCAGTAGAGACCACATGGTTTCCAGGATTGCACACCCTTTGATCATCCCCAGTTCACCTATTAGATCTGGAGTCCCTTGTTCATATGAGGAAGTTTTAGGCCTCAAGTCTCCCTGCTGTGCTACAAGATTCTTAGACCCATCTCAGATGTTTCCTAGTCTCTCTGGAGCCATCCTTTTTGCCCAGCGAGGACCTGAGAAGGTACAAATCTTATGAGTGCTGGTTCTGGTGAAGCTTCCGAGTTTGGGATCCTGGTCTCATCTGCTTTCCAAAATACTTAAATTATTATTTCTTAGTTAATATTTTCCAACCTGGATTCTGCCAAAAATAATAAATTTCTTTCCTCAAAAGGAATGTGTTCCTTTTCTTATTCTCACACTTGCTTTTACCATAGAAATAGGTGTTCCAACATTGGACAAAACTCGGTAGCTCAGTGACTGTTTTCAATTACTTTTGAGTGTTGCTTTTACTAGGTGCAGAGTACTAACTTAATTCTACATAGATTTGTTCAAGGAGATAAAGCAAATTCTCAAAGTTCTTTTAGATGTCTTTTCAAAATGCTAAACCCTAGTTCGACCCAAGGTTTTGGACTAAGTTTAAGTGAAATTCTAAAGAGAATGTGAAACGAGTTACACTTACTTTAAAATGGTAGTTCAAAATTTTGTGGTTTTTAAGTGGATTCATAATTATTTTAAAAAATTTTTCTCCTACCCCATCTGCTATTAAGGAAGACTCGAAGACACACTTTTTGGCAGTCATTTGAAACCCTCAAATGTATCACTGCTTTCTAATTAATTGTCTTTAAATTCAGTAAGGTGTTAGAGTTAAAAATACATACATATATTAATGCATCCTGTCCATCTTCCTATCAACATCCTTACAATGTCTTTTCAAGTGTTTTACTGGTGACTTAAAGAAAGACCTATATGATATAGGTTGGAACACTTGTCTCAGGAGTCTGTTGCTGCCATTAATATACCCTGTTTAGGCCTAAGGAAGCTGGTTATTTATGTATGTCTTTAATTCCATTTTATTATTTCTATTTGTGTCCCCATCTGCCATTTCTCCCTCTTTGACATTAACACCTTGTAGATATTTGTAGATGATTATCATGTTCTCCCTATTGAGTAATACTTAGCCAAGCTGTGAATATTTACAGGTTTTTTAGTTTTCCTCCTAAACAAATCCTTTCAAGGATCTGAACAGATTGTTGATCTTTTCAGAAATCACTCCTGTTGACAGTACCTAGGCTTTAACTTAATATTCTTGGTGTGGTTGAACTGGAATTCTGTAGGAAGGAGCTATGTAAGGTGTCATATGATGTTCATAGCCACATATTATTTTGTTCATGTGACCAGATTGAATATTAACTCAAGTTCATTTTGGTCTTCACTCAGAAGACCTTACACAGAATTTTCCAATTTTCTCTCTTGAATTATATATTCTTAGTTTGGAGTATATTTCTAGATGCATTCAGTTTGTGTGATTAGTTAACTTCAACTGTGTGTTATTTATTGCAGATCGTTAACGAACACAGTAAATAAAATTCAGCATAATTTATTTTTATTTACTAGGCACAAGAAAAAGAAAGATGAAGTTCAGGCGTATTTCATGTACCTTATTTCATTTATCCACTTAATTTCAACTCAAGTTAAATACAAATAAAAATGATTAAATTGACATGATTTAATCTTCACAAAACCACAGCCAGAGTCACTGAAATGTCTAATGCTTTCTTTCCCTCCAACTGTTTTCCTTTAATTTATTAAAGCTAAAAGATAGACTTTGAAGCAACAATATCAAGAATAATTTTCTTTTTTTTTCTTCTGTAGATAATCATAGCTATATTTAGCTTTCCAGTGTCATTTATGTTGCTTATTGATTTTAAAAGAACTATTATTTTATTAGTGAGGTTGGTAGCTAATTTGTTTGCTTGTCTTGGTTGCATACTCTCTGCAGATGATCTGCTAAATAAGTACTATCTTACAAAAAAGTCCATATTAATGTCAGAAATTTTAATGTTCATTTTAACAAACCCATTAATATAAAGATCATTTTCCACTCATATTTTTTTCCTCTATTTTCCTACTGTGGGGATGACCCTTTATTTCAGGTGATTCGAATGGTTGCTGCTGCTTTCTGCATTTCTTACGTTGGCTTGATTATATACCATCTGATAAAAGTTCAATTAATTTTTAAAGACAAATGTGTTTTATTTTTGGTTGGCAATTTAAGTAGAGTTGGTTGCTCTTTGTGGGAGAAGAATTTTTATCTTTTACTCCTGTTTTTCAATTACACCAGTTACATATATGAGATATATGAAGGGCATGAAAACATAGAGTACCAGAGAATAAAGGGACTCTCCCTGAAAACACATCTTGCATACATTTGGGAGGAAAGGAGTAAAGAATGGGACTAAAAGGTAAAGGAGCTCTCAACTGCAAGGTTTGAACCACGAGATATGGCTTTGAGTGAAGAAGTTGACTGGAAAAGTTCCAAATAAAGCACAATCAGACAAGAGCAACAGCAGGAAAGAAGCAAGTAATGATAATGCTGGATAAGCAAAATCTAGGGCTGGGCATCTGTGTCCTTCAGCTGCCAAATTCACCCAATTAGCGGCATTAAAGGTTGGCTGGGCAGCAGTGACAAACAATGAAGTTATAGATATGCCATGCTATCATCTGTTACTGCATCCAAAACTAAATTAGTGTTTAATTTGTCTAGTGATTTTCAAAAGAACATGCAAGGATAATTGAGGCTTAAAGTCTCTTTGTCTTTCTTTTTTGGTCTTTCTCCCTCACACAAATAAAAGCATATTTGTGCTTTTATTTGTGTGTGTCTATTTTTGTGGATTATAGAAAAATAAATTAGTTGATAAAAGCTTGTGAAGATGGGAGAAGGTCATCTCAACTAGGCATATTAACATGTTTGATTTTTTGTATTTGCAAAATGCATAATACATATAAGAGGAATTATTATAATATGTGTATTATCATTGAGATTTTTTACAGACTGCACAAGCTAAAAACAGATTGTATGTGTTCCCATGCTTTGTTGTTTATCAGTGTGTCTCTGAGGGGGGATGAGCATGGGACACGGAGGGAGAGATCACTGAATTAAGTGAAGGAAAGTTGGTAGAGCGAACATTGAAGTCTTTCCTTCCCTAAGTGATTCACCTTCATCTGAGATTAATCTGATGGATTTTCTACATCTGTTTGGATTTTTTCATATTCTTGACATCATCAGGTCTTCATTTGCTAATTGTTTTGAAAATAAGGTTGAAATTTTTCTAGTCATGAAAACAGTGGAACATTCAAATTTCCTAAATATCCTTCTTAAAATTGCAGTGCATTTAGCAATTTTATCTGAAGCAGTTGAAACAGCAAAATAGTATCTCATTTCCATTCATAGCACATCTGACATGCAATAATCATCAGACATTGCTTGTAGATTTGCAGCTGAAATCTAGGAATAGAGAATGTTACATTTTACATGAGTTACAGAGTTATTTTTCATTGATTTCATTAACCATTTTATTTACAAATTTCTTTTTTAACCTGGATTTTCAGTGAAAGTAACAGAACTGTACTGAATATTCTCTGAGTTCTGATGTTGTTGTACTTGTTTTGTGGTGTCAAGAAAGTTTGATCGACTTGCTAAAGTGCTCGCTATACATGAATCATGAGATTCTGTGAATGCTTTGTTAAAATCCTTAGTTCAGTGCAAAACAGCACCCTTTCTCTTCATGCTCATTTCCTGTGTTGTATGAAGTAGTTTTTCTCAACTCAGTGGATTTGCCTGTCTGAAAGACTTCCAAAAAAACAGTATATGCGAATTGTGTTTTGATTTCACTGAGGAGGAAATTCACTTTCCCTGCATAAATCTGAAGCTCCATGATGGTGAAATACAATGGCCAATAAGAGGTGTTAATAAACCCCTTCCCAATTATAGCCAAGGTGAAGTCTTAGACTCTTGTTTGTAGGATCTATACAATCACAGAGCCTCTTTTCTCTTTGTATGCAATTGCCATTGCCTGTTAGGCTAATCAGTACCTGCCAGGTAATTGTGGTGGACTGTTGGAGTCTTGCTCCAGGTTTAAGAGGAGGGTAAATTGTACAAAAGTCATTGTCATCATCTAGCTTTTATATTGTCTTGTGTTAAGTCTTTAGAAATTTAAGTTCTTAAAAAAGAACTGATGAACAAGCAAAGGAATACAGCATCATTATTGTTTTAGAAATGAGTGAGATGCGTAAGGTTGGTCTAATACTGTGAGCTGTTCTAACACTGGAACGTATATGGTATAAAGTATCTATACACCCCAGCTGTCATACGGAAACTTTCTGTACGTTGCAAGCTAATTTGTCCTTTAGCTATGCATGAGAAAGAGTGGTCATGTTGGATATTTAGTATTCAGATCTCTATGATGATGGCAGTGCGCTAAGTTTCTTCACAAGGAAGCAAACTTTTTTTTAGCTTTTATAACTTGGAACACTATGCATTCCTTATGCACAGCTTGGGATGTTCTCAGCCTTTTATTTTTCCATGAGGTTATTCCTTGATGTACTGTATTTAAAAAAAGGGCATATATTGACTTGTTTCCAGTATTTGTCTATAATTGATTGGATATATTATTTGTTAGATTGAGAGGTGCTAAAGGAACCAGTCTCTCCACCTTTCCAACTTACGAACAGGCATACTTGCAAAACCTGGCCCATTGATTTTTATGTTGTATTTACTGTGTCCACATGGAGGAGGAGGGTTAATAAATTTTTTGTCTTGATTATGTTTGCCTTGGTGCTGATTGCAAGAAGCCAGGGGATCCAGTAGAAATTACACACTTAAAATGTATCTCCTCTTTGTGCAGAAAGTATTAAAACACCTTGCAGTGGTAGAAGTTTAAATTACATATGCAACCATGTAGGTCTCTTTAACAGTGTAGGAGCCTTTGGGAAGAATCTTGATACAGATACATCATTATTGTACATAGGCTAGATAATGTTGCTTCTAATCGTAAAATTGTAAGATTCTTATAAATCAATGGCTTCTGTAGATTTTAAAGCTGTTATGTGGCAGATCCTTGTTGATTAGTTCCAAGCTCTTCTTAAAGCAGATCAACATGAATTTCATCTATGCATAAAAGCATGTACTATGATCAAAAGATGACTCATTACTTTTTCATTGAAAGCTCATATCATTTTACAATTTCAAATATTGCGAAGACCATTATGTTAAATAATGTTGCAAAGATTCAAAGACTGTTGTGTTAAAATATCTGAAGAAATTTCAGCTTTTCTACAAATAGAATGATCTTCTGATGGAGTTCTATCCATCAACACCTGTTTCTTTGGTCATTTATGCAGAGGAGTGTATCTCATTTTAAGCAAAGATGAAAATGTGTCAACTTGCCAGTCAGAGGGCTGGGTTCATCTCACCTATCTTTAGCTGTCCATGCATGAGGTGTCCAGGCTAAACTTACCATTAAAAGTCCCTCTCTTTTCCAATAAGAGAGTTGGACAGCTTTTGGAGTGATTGGTGCCAATTTTGGAATGTGAAGAATTGCATCCTTAAGGTTATTTACCTCTTTGGTTTAGAAGGAGTCTAGAAATCTAACTTAATGAGCTGCCTAACTTCTAGGTGGTTGAAATTAGGTGAAATTTACCTTAAATGACTAGATTAGCAAAAGTATCGAAGGCTGTTTCTTAAGGTTAAAACCCTTATGCCCAACTTTTTTTTACCATACAGTTTTTTTTGTTTCCTTAAATATTTTGAGTGTGTGTCATTTATCCTTGTTAAAATATCACCCAATCCATTCAATATATGTCATATGATGGCACTGTGAGACAAAGATGTCCTCCTACACTAAAGATCAAACAGAACTTTCAGATGAATTTTTTTCTTTTTTGGGTGTCAGTGGAGGGGAGGCTGGGAAAAATCCTCCACTGTTATGTGGGCTTGCTTGAATGATTAGCTCTTTTTTAAGTGCTTGAGCACACAGATTCACATAGTAATTAAATTCCTGCTGTGGAAACTACTATTCAAAGAAAACAATAAAAAATGTTTTTGGTTAAATGCTATATCAGCAATGAAATGCAACTTTTTATTGAAGAGGGAGAAGCAGCTTATGAAAAAGCACATTAACATTAATGTCTTTTCTTTGGAATCTTAGGGGAAGGATATAGGACTTATTCCTCAGTTCAGCAACTCTAGAAATTCTCATTTACATGGTTTATACTCCCCTCACCCCCAGTAAATCATTTATGGTCAGATGTTTTCTTACAGATGACCCACGTTCTCTTCCAACCTAGATCCTGAGCAATGCCATAGTGAATTCATGTGATGCCTCAGGAGAGAATTTGGCCCCAAAAAACCTTGCCCCAGTATAAACTTTCCTTTGGCACTAGAACTAGTGAGCCCACAAAACTAGTCTCAGTCTTTGGTTTTAATTTTTACTTCATCTACTTCTACTTCATTCTGCTCATGAAGATTCATAGGGGCATAATTTTTCATCATAGGGTATGAAATGTAGAATCATGGAATAAAGGAAGTTGCAAGGAACCTCTGGTGGTCATCTAATCCAACCACTCTTCGAAGCATGGCTGACTTAGATCAGTGGATCTGGTGGATCCAGATCTAGTGGAAGAATCTAAGTGGAAAAAGAAAAGGAATTTCATCCTTCAAGTCTGGGGCTTCTTTATGTAGAAATGCTTCATAGCTTCTTGTTCCACATTCAGTAGAGATGACTGTATAGTCAGACCATAGTCCAGGGATGTACATATGTAATGTGCATCACATTGGTTATAATTTAGTTTTATGTCTTTTACACAACAACATGATTGCTTTAGCCAGTAACTATTAATATGGATCTATTTATCCCAAGGAATTCAATCTATGTTAGTTTATTATTGTATTTTTCATTGTCCTTGAATAATATTCCCTGTCTTTTGCTTCAGACAGGTTGAGTAATTCTAAGTCTATGAGTAACAAATATAGGAAATTCTCATTAGAAAAAAGCTAAGTGTTCATTTCTCCAAATGTTGTTCAAATATGGGGGAAATATATCCTGTAGTTTAGTTCTATAGAACACCTTGATTAAATTCAGTGATCTAAATTTTCCTCTGAGCAGGTCTGTTCCTTGGCAACAATTCTGTAGTGAGCTGTACTGTCATATGTCCCTTTCCAGAAAGACACTGTGATATTTATAAATCTATCTAAGAATACAGATAACCCACACACTAAAGCATATGTCAGGGCATAGCTGTCAGTCCTGTCAACTTGCAGCTCTTTGAAGGAGCAGAAAGGCACGTTGACTCACCAGTGTGTGGCCCTGATTTTAGAGCTCTGAGCTCTGTAGAGTCTATTTTGCGTTAATACATTTTACAAGTAAATGTCCCTGTGTAAGGCATATGTTGAGATTCAGAGATAGCACTGTTGTAGAACCTGCTACAAAATATTAGAGCAGATAATGTCCTACAGAATTTGGCACATTCTGTTTGAAAGGATCTGGCACTGCACCATGGACTAATAGCTAAGACGCTCTGTGAGAGGTGACATTCTCCTTTCTGAAGGCCACCGCAAGGACAGAAGGGAGAAGGTCCTTACTGAAGGACCTTCGGAGTATCACTCAGTATGTTAGGGCAGAAAGTGCTTTATTTATCTGATAAATTGTAGTGTATAGATATCCACTTACATTATTGAACCTGATGTCGAAAGTCCTGATCCAGCAGAACACTTCCTATTGTATTTAAATGCTTTGCTGTCTTGGGACATCCATGTGGGTGTGAATATTTCCATACAGCTACTCCTTTTTATCAGCCCTGAGCTCTGCTACCAGCTCAGCACAGTCTTGAGTAGCTGCCAGTCAGTCACATTATTAACACTTGAAATGCTCCAGGCTGGCTGAGTGGGGGAATACTTCTGCCCATGGTTGCTTTCCAAACTGTGTCACCTACTTCCCAGCCTATCCTCACTTCTTCAGCTCAGGGTCTATGAAAGACAGGCAGTTCTGTGAAAATGAATTTTGAGTCCTTCTGGATGTAGTTAACCTGTGAGGCAATTGACACTTCTCTTTCTAGCATGGGAGCATATTTTTCAGACTGAGAGAACTGTTTATTAAGGTCCTTCTCTCTGTGTGTGCAGTGGGAAGAACGCATACAGCTAACACTCCCATGAAATATTATCGTAGTTCATATTCGAGGAAGAACTGTGAACAACAAACACCTTTCCTCTACAAAAAAGGATTTCTTTTGGCTCAGGAAATCCCTGAACTAAAAAATACCGGTTGTAGTGAAGAAACGAGCATGTATTTTTGCCCTGTGCTTATCAGAAGACAGGTTACATGCACTTTTGGTTTGAATCGTTAAGGCTGCTTGCATGTTGTAACATCAACTACCCTTCACTGGCAGACAAAAAGAAAGGTATCCACACACTTTTTTTTCCTACTCTGCCTTGCAATACTGCCCACAAAGAGCCTTTTCTTTTCAACTCAGAAATCTTTCTTCACTGTCATGTCCTTATGCAGTTCCTCATGCTGTCGCCTATCAAGAAAGATGCCTCTGATGTCTCCTTCCTCTTCTTCTGAATTAAGCACAGGATATGCTTTCAAAAATAGATTTGTAAGCCCTTAACCAAGATTGCAGATACTTTCTCACAGCACCATGTACGTAAGAAGCTTGAAGAATAATTGAAAAAATAGTTAATTTTTCTTTCAGGAATTATTACAGTTTGAACCATTGTTTTGTGGTCTAATTAATCAAGGAAATATTTTTAAATCTTGTAATGGAATGTCTCAGTTTTGACTGGAGGGAAATATGAGTTTTAATGTGTTCTCTTGGTTATTAGCATGCAGACATATGTTGGTCAAAATCTTAGATTTGAGGAGGTTTTATAAAATGTTCTTGAAGAGACAAGTACCATGTCCCAGACTGTAGAATGGTGTCTTTCCATTTGCATTTTAACGTCATAGGTTTTTTTTTTCCTTAAAAATTATGTGGGGAAATGAGGAGAGGGGAAGGAGAATGCATTTTTCAACAGGATTTCAAAGAAAGTAAAAGCTCAAGAGCTTTGAACATAAAGCAAATTACTGGATCATGAATGTACTGATTAACAGAAAAAGCTATTAAGGAATAAATTAGCAATGATGAAATTTAGTCCAGGCATGCTACTGCATTCCTTTACTCTTTATAAAATATTTGTGCCTCTTCACCACAAAGTGAGTGCAGATGAGTTTTGAGTTTTCAATGTTGCATTTACTTTCATCTCAATTGAAATAGGCTTTATTTTGATGGAGAAGCACCATTTTCAGTATTGTGCCTAAGAAGGCATTGGGGCTGTTGGAAGTGATGGAAACTGCACAGCAGTTAAAAGCAAAACAAAACAAACCCCAGCACTTTTACCTATAAAAAAGAAAAATCATGCTTCGGCATGAGGTGTAAAAGGGTAACACACGACTCTTCTAAGAGTCAATACATCAGAAAAACACGTTAACAGAATTTCAGTTCAGGAAAACAAAATATTTTTATGTTGATCATTCCTGTTCCTCCTTGTTCTTGACTTTTCTCTTTTAGTCTGGTCTGCACTATCAGTTCTCATTGATACCACTTGTGCACACTTCCCCATCAGAGGATGACCAGTGCTCCTTATGAATCTTCTTTATCTATCACTATTATAAAAAACCACCATCCTTCCTGTCACTCAGGTATTAGCCTGTTCTGCTCCCTGTGCCTTATCCTGTAGGCAATATCCAAATACTGCTACACTTTCTTTAAAATTTTTGGAAGATTCTTTTCCACATAGCTGTGTCTTTCCTCTCATCCTCCACTGATCAAGGCAGGCTGCTTTTCTTTTACACCTCTGACACTCAGGTCAGCTTTTCTGCACCTCACTATTGCCACAGCTGCTGCAAAGATCAAATTAATTAATCTTTCTTCTCCCTGTCATTTTCCACTCTAAATCTTTCCGTTGCAGCCAGTTCAAGTTGTTCCTCTTTATCTAAAAGGCCTCTCACAGGTCTCTTGCTCTTTTTCACGCCTGTTCATGTTTCATTCACCATTGTGCCCTCCAGTATTCTCCTCTAAAAATGTCTTTTGCCTTTTTCCATCTCTTCACTGTTCCTTAACGATGGGGGTCTGGTATTTTCTGGTGTTTTTTTTTGTTTGGGTTTTGGTTTGTTTTCTTTTTGTTTTTCCCACAGCTGTCTTCTCTTTGTGATAGTTTCCAAAGAGCTGTCTTTCCATTCGTATGCATAGTGTCTCTGAACTTATGGTCTCAGTTATATGCTGTCCTTTTTTCATTAGCCAAATAATTAAGGACAAGTAAAGGAGCAGTCAGCACAGATGAAGAACATGCATTTTATTAAAAAAGCTCAATTTAAGTATGATAGTTAATACACATATAATATATATTACACATATATTTAAAGAACATAAATGAATAAATATAGTTATTATAGACAAATAATGCATCCCAGTGTTGCCACCTAATTCGCCATATCATGTGTTACTAATAACATTTAATGTTCTGGGAAAGCACTGATAAGAACGGCATATACAATGTAGCTTGGGGACTATAACTATACACGTATAACTGTTATTATTGTTCTAAATCTCTAGGCAGATCTTTTTCTGCAAAGTTAATGTGAGAGGTTGATGTGCAACGATAAGTCTCTTGTTGCTAATAATTTGGTCACACATTTTCTTCTTTCTTAAAAAAAAGCTTAAACTGTTAACACTTTTCAACTCAGTGAGGAAAAAACCCCGGCTAACTTATCTGCAGATGAAACAAAATCTTGAAAAGGCATTTTTATGAAAAGCATATTTCACTAAAAAGAAATATATGACCAATATAATGGTTATGCTTAATGTAAGAAGACACACGAAGGAATACTTCATGGCAACTGCATCAGTGTTGCAGGCTTTTTCTTGTAGAGAACCATATAAGGAAGCATAAGTGGAGATTCATTGCAAGCCATTCTTGGTGTAATTTTGTCTTGTATCAGGCATTTCTCTGTATAGTGTAATGAGAAAAACTCTCACTCTTCCTTTACTCCAGTGTGGGGTCCCGCCCACAGGAAACAGTTCTCCATGAACTTCTCCAATGTGAGTCCTTCCACAGGCTGCAGTTCTTCACAAACTGCTCCAGCGTGGGTCCTTTCCACAGGGTGCAGTCCTTCAGGAACAGACTGCTCCAGTGTGAGTCCCCCACAGGATCATAAATCCTGCCAGCAAACCTGCTCCACTGTGAACCTCTCTCTCCACAGGGTCATAGGTCCTGCGAGGAACCTGCTCCAGTGTGGGCTCTCCATGGGGTCACAGGCTCCTTCACATAGCATCATAGAATCATAGAATCATAGAATTGATGAGGTTGGAAGGGACCTTTAAGATCATCAAGTCCAACCTTTAACCTACCCTGACAAAAGCCACTTCTAAACCATGTCCCTAAGTGCCCCATCTACCCTTTTTTTAAACACCTCCAGGGATGGTGAATCCACTACCTCCCTGGGCAGCCTATTCCAATGTTTAATAAGCCTTTCAGTGAAAAAATGTTTCCTAATACCCAATCTAAACCTCCCCTGACGTAACTTGAACCCGTTTCCTCTCGTCCTATCACTTGTCGCCACATCCACCTGCTCCAGCATGGGGAACTGCCCAGGCTGCAGGTGGATCTCTGCTCCACTATGGACCTCCATGGGCTGCAGAGGGACAGCCTGCCTCACCATGGTCTTCACCGTGGGCCGCAGGGGAATGTCTGTTGGGCACCTGGAGCTCCTTCTCCTCCTTCTTCACTGAACTTGGTGTCTGCAGAGTTGTGTCTCTCACATATTCTCACTTCTCTCTTCTGACTGCTGCAGTTGCCCAGCTGTGCAGCAAATTTTTCCCCTTCTTAACTATGTTATCCCAGAAGTGCTACCACTGTCGCTGATGGGCTCGGCCTTGGCCAGCGGTGGGTTCATCTTGGAGCCGGCTGGCATTGGATCTATCGGACATGGGGGAAGCTTCTAGCAGGTTCTCACAGAAGCCACCCCTGCAGCCCACCGCTACCAAAACCTTGCCATGCAAACCCAGTACATATTAATAAATTTTTTGCTACTGGATTTTCCTTCCTGTAATGTATATTCTCAGTCCCGCTTTCCAACAGCAAAACAAAGCTAGTGCTATTTCTTATAGTTTCAATCTGGCCTTTCTATGTGCTTGAATGTACCTTAGAAGAGGTCACAGCAAGAGATTTATTTGTGATTCCTAAATGAACGTGCAGAGTAGTAGAACAAATAGGTAGCATTAGCTCTGTTCTTAAAATTGTGTACAAAATAACTAACCCTTCTCCCATCTCACAAAAAGACAACGTAAATAATTTCTTTATTATTTATTGAAAGCTGACAGCATACTTGCTGTTGTGTGAACAAGACTTTCTACTCATAATCTTTTGCTGATGGCAGGTCCTGACCTCACTAATACGCAAAAGGGCTGTTTGCTCACTTCTTGACTGCAGGAGCACTTTCTTCGCTGGAAACGAACAATGGCGTTTAAATGTATGTTGTGGCAAAAGCAGGAAATGTCCATGCCCCAAAATATGACCAAAATAATGTGGGTGTGATGGGTTTGCACAGATGTTCACAGCCAAAGCAAGTTCGTGAGTGCTTCTCAGTGCAATTGGATAGAATATTTGAAGGATTTCAGTAGCTGCCTTCCAAACTGTAGTAAAGGTTTGAAAGCTCAATTAAATTCAAGTGCTATATATTCATAGATTTTTTTTTAAAAATCCTAGTCAGTAATTAACAGCATTATTGTGAAGATTGAAGGTTTTACGTTGCCTGTGGGAATGCTGTAAGTAGTATCACATTGAATGCAGAACAACACATTCTTAGGTTATGCATGGGCTTAGTGTATAGCAGATATACCCATCGTCTGTGACATATAAGAGAGGAAAGAAATGAAAAGAGTGCTTAGCTGCATGTTAAAAGTCTTGGATACATAGGAAGAACTATAGTCAGTGAAATAATGTGGGGTCCCACATGCTTGTAGAATTTCATGGACACTGAGGTTATAAAATGCTGGCATTTTTCTTAACATAAAAAAATGCTAACAATGATTTTTGTATTTGTATTTCAGTAAATATTTATTGTATTATTAAAGAAAAAGGGATTGACAGACAAAAGCACAGTGCAATAACTGTGAACTGAGTAAGTCAAAGGACTATGTGGAGGATAGTATTAGTTAAGTACACTTATTCAGACCCCATCAGACCCTTTGTTTTAGTAGATGCTATTTATTTTCTTTACATTGTCACATGTTTTGCAGCAGTCCAGTTGCTATGAGTAAGAGTATCCTCACAAGATATAAATAGCTTCTTTTGATTTTTTTAATGTTATAGAGTTAACAAGAGAAAAAGACTTTCCTATTTGTAAAAATGATTTTCTTGGCAAACACAGTTGGTTGCTAAGATGTATGCAGAATGAATGTTCGCTGATTATTCACTCTGAAAGAAACTTGGATGGTGACTCCAAGCGTTACACATCAATGTAATCACCACATCTCAGACAGTTACAGGAGATGATTGCTAGAATAGTCACATGGATTTCTTTTAATTTGCTGCAGATTTATTCCTCCTTATTTTGGGGGGCATACAATTATTTTTAAAATCGCCAGTGCCTTAATCTTCAGCATCTTCACTGTTGCAATGTCTCTCAGTCAGTGAGAAAGACCTTAGACCTTGATGAGTTTGGAAGAAAAAAATATGAAGAAGATAAAAGTACGATATTCATTCACTCCACTTTAATACTCTTTCTGCCAGTTTGAAAAAATGTGAGTCTTACTTCAAAGCCTGTGTTAGAACTGGTGGCACAAATAACCCTCTATAATGTATCTATTTGTGTAATCAGATGGCTGCTATTGCAGTAACTCAAGGTCATCCCATCTATTCTGTTCATGATTACTGTTTTGACTATTGTGGTCTCCAGCAACATGCACAATAGAAGAAAATAGTTTTACTAAAAGATAACCATGGTTTTGTTCTTCTTTTTTTAACTGCATCTGATTTAAAGTAGAGGAATGGGAAGAGACGGTTTTCTTCCACTTCACTCTTTCTTCTTTGGTTTTTATTCCTTTGAAAGGGTTGCTGCAACTGGCTTGTAAATAAGTGCTAATGACATTACCGTGGGCAGTACAAGAGAGACAGACTGACGTGGATCTCATGTTTTTCCAGATGAGGATAGGCATTCACTCAGGATCAGTGCTGGCCGGCGTTGTTGGTGTAAGAATGCCACGTTATTGCCTCTTTGGGAACAATGTCACCCTTGCAAGCAAATTCGAGTCAGGAAGTCACCCTCGCCGCATCAATGTCAGTCCAACCACATACCAGTAAGTCCTCTAGCTTTTTCATACTATTTTTATTTCAGCCTCGTTTAAATTCAGTCTCATAATATGATCTGTCCTCAACTCATGAACTTCAACAGAAAGTTGGCAGCGCACCAGAACAACTGGAAAGAGGTGTTGCGTGGGGCTGTCAGTCTTTTGTTTGCCATCAGAATGTGCAAAGAAGTCAGGCAGTGGAGGCAAGGAAGCATAACAGGAGGGCCAGCCATTCCTGCCTAAACTAATGTGTAACAGAAGAGAGACATGTCTCCCATAGCACCATATTTTTTTGCATGATTACAGCTTTAGGCTAAGGATTTGGGTTCCACCGGCTATACACAGTTGATGAAGAACAGTTGAAGAACATTACCACTGTCTCAGAAGAAAGTATTTAATTTTAATTTTTAGTTCAGGAAGAAATTCTTAAAGAACTCTTTAACTTTTAATTCAGGAAGAAATTCTTTACAGTAAGGGTGCTGAGACACTGGAAGAGGTTGCCCAGGGAAGTTGTGGATGCCCCATCCCTGGAAGTGTTCAAGGCCAGGCTGGATGGGGCTTTGAGCAGCCTGGTCTAGTGGGAGGTGTCCCTGCCCATGGCAGGGGGTTGGAACTAGATGATCTTTAAGGTCCCTTCCAACCCGAACCATTCTGTGATTCTGTAATTTTGCTAGAAAAGCCAAGCTTTCAAAGAGTTTTTATACTTTCTTGAAGACAAAATGTATTGTTTAGCATTGTAAAGAGACACTTGATTAGAAGCGTTTTCTTAATGTAAGAAAAAAGATTGAAGATGGCAAAGCATTATCCTTGCTCTTTGAAGAAATTATGCAAATAGAGAGAAGGCTTGATTAAATCTGGTTAGGAGGAACAGCTCCTAAATTAAAAAGGTGTTCCTGACTGTTCAAATTTGACAGCTTGACTATTAGAATTTCTGCTGCTTGGATTACTACTGATGTATTCACTTTTTTGGCAGAAGATTTCAATCTTTGTCTTTTCCCGACATTCTGTATCTGAAGTAATTTTCTGAAGTACAGTTTTTCTCAGGTTTTGGGACTGTTCCTCTGTGGTTAATCTATATGAAATTGCTCAAACAATACTGGTTTTCTTTTTTTTTTCTTTCTCGTACAGAACTGTGAATCTCAATTATTTTTTTTCCCTATACCTATCTATGTAAATCGAAGTTTTAAATGGAATTTATTCATCCAAGAATTAAATAAATAATATGCTAAAATGTAAATCAGTCAGAAGATAAAGTTTAAAAGTAACCAAAGCTAGTGCATAAAATTACATTCATACGAAGAACCCATTCACTTGAGACCAGATTTACAGAATGGAGCAAGTGTAGCTAATTGAACAAGAGGCAGAAAAACTGAATGCACTTTTGATCATAAAAGGCACAGAAGTAGGTTCATTAAAGGTATGAGCTTCAACAAGGCCAAGTGCCGGGTCCTGCACTTGGGCCACAACAACCCCATGCATCGCTACAGGCTTGGGGAAGTGTGGCTGGAGAGCTGCCTGGCAGAAAAGGACCTGGGGGTTCTCATTGACAAGCGGCTGAACATGAGCCAGCAGTGTGCCCAGGTGGCCAAGAAAGCCAATGCCATCCTGGCTTGTATTAGAAATAGTGTGACCAGCAGAAGTAGGGAGGTGATTGTCCCCCTGTACTCAGCACTGGTGAGGCCACACCTTGAGTATTGTGTCCAGTTCTGGGCACCTCAATATGAGAGAGATATCGAGGTGCTGGAGCGAGTGCAGAGGAGGGCAACGAAGCTGGTGAAGGGCCTAGAGAATAAATCTTATGAGGAGTGATTGAAGGAGCTGGGACTGTTTAGTTTGAGGAAGAGGAGGCTGAGGGGAGACCTCATCACTTTCCACAACTACTTGAAAGGACATGTAGAGAGGTTGGTGCTGGTCTCTTCTCACAGGTAATTAGCGATAGAAGAAGAGGGAATGGCTTCAAGCTGCAGCAGGGTAGGTTTAGGCTGGACATTAGGAAAAAATTCTTCACAGAAAGAGTGGTCAGACACTGGAATAGGCTGCCCAGGGAGGTGGTGGAGTCACCATCCCTGAATGTGTTTAAGAGTCGTTTAGATGTGGTGTTAGGGGATGATGTGTAGGGGAAACTTTGTAGAGTGGGGTTGATGGTTGGACTTGATGATCCCAAGGGTCTTTTCCAACCTAAAGGATTCTATGATTCTATAAAAATATAAGTAGTGAGTAGTTGTGGGGCCAATCATGCACACAACTGTTTTTTTGGCATCCTGAAGCCAGAGTCATTTTCATGTGCCAGTGCCAGTTCTGTTGATTTTGGTTATGAGAGTGATATGGCAACTTTTCTGTGAGACAACGGATGTGTGGTCATCGTTGAGCAACGTCAACCTTGAACTTGTTGAGTTCCAGAGGTCCTTGCTCATTGCAGAGGGGTTGGACTAGATGACCTTTAAAGGTTTCTTCCAACCCAAACCATTCTATGATTCTATGTTTTGTTTTCATTACATTGCGGGGAAAAAGACTATTCAGAAAGCCAGGTTTAGGGGTTGTATATGGAGTTTGCTAGAAATCCATGCTTTTATGGTGCCCTTTATCTGACTTTGAGTACATTGTGGCACAGAGAAGGTGACCTGTTTGTCTGTGTCTCACCTCTGCCTGACTGCCATTGGTCATACTGTACCATAACAAGCCAATTGTGGGTAGCATGGGCTTGGAGAGCATTCTTACTAAGACCTAGTAGCATAACGAGTCAGATTTTCTCACCCTGTTTATCTTCTGGGTTGTATCAAAAAGTGGGCTACAATTTTTTTCACTTCCCTTTAATCCTAGAAATCCAGTAGGAATAGGACCATTTGTTTCAGGGTGGCCAAACTTTCACCTTATATGATCATCATGTCTGGTCTTATCATCTAGAAAGTTACAAATTTAGACTGTTGCATTCAAAAGGGGAAGATAGCAGAAAAGTGACTTACGATGCAGTCACTATACGTTATATGCTATAAGATAAAATTGCAAAACAAAACAACAAAATACAGATTTTTTTTGTATTTGTTATCTGCGTTATTGTACTGTGTGAAGTATCTGCTGCTATGTGCTGAACAAATTTAGTGCTCGAATCAGAGAGCTTCAAGTACAAGCAATAGGCTAGACACATGGTTCCAGGTAAAGGAAGTAGAAATGGCAAGAAAATGTAAGTTTGAATGAGAGTCAGTTGTGATTGAAGATGAATGGCTAAAAGTAACAATGAAAAGCCTAAGAACTAGTTTATTTAACATGCTTCAGAAATTATATGAGAAAAATAAAATGAATGTGTATGGGGCCACTTCAAAAGGCTATTTCAAACCATACCTTATGGCATGGTTGAAAGCATGAGAACAGACAGGGAAGAAGTCAAGAAATGACACTAGGGACACAGTGACCAGGAGAGTCTGCAATTACAAAACAGTCTGTAGGGCAGAATTATTCAGAGCTTCTGAAGGTGATCTGGGAGGTTTGAACATAATATACCGGTGCTATCCAAATAAACAACTAGCGATCTGATGTATCTGTATGTAACTTTTCTTAAATATAATTTTCATGAGTATATTATTTGCAAACCGAAGTGTCTTTATAGTTGACCTTATATTCTATCAAATGCTTGTATTTGATCATACTGTGCTGCTGTGTACTCAATTAATATTTTTATTATTTAAGAAGCAATGCTTTCCAAAGCAGACAATTCTGCAATCGGTACGAAAATAACATAATTTTCAATTAATTAAAACTACTGGCATTTATCATTACGTGTTTGTGTCTACCATGCCCCCTGACGAAAATTGTGATACAAGTTTTGTGCTTACAAAGCATACAGATACTGGAAACGTGTCTAACACCAGCTTTCGTTTTACAGTACAGATTATGCATCAGAAAGCGTCATCAGCATTCAAATTATAATCACACTTCAGAATGCCTATTATTGGTTTCAGACACTTCCCTGCGAGCCCGTAATCTGCCTATGTAGGAATCAGAGTCTAAAATTATAGCTATAAAATGTGGTGTTGCCTAGCAGCAGCAGCGAACCTGGGGCAGCCTTGGTCGAGTTACACCTGCCTGGGCAAAGCTCTGTGCTGTGAAACAGCACCTTTTACAAAGGTGGCCTTTGTATCTGTTGGGGATAAGAGCTCCCTTCTGATCAAAATACCTTGTTCCCTTGACTCAGGCAGGTCTTTTGACTGAGGGATTACAGAGCTTCATTTCATTTGCGTTGAATCACTGAGCATTGCAGAATGAGGGCACTGGAACAGCACTGGTAAAACTTCCAGTTAAACATGTGGAAACTGGAGAGGGAGTAGAGGATCCCAGAAAGGTCCATATTTAAACATGCGGCCAGGAAGGAATGGAAGAATAACACATTCTTGTTCCTTTAGTAAACTGGCAAATCTAGCTCAAGTTTTATTTAATTCATCTACATTATCCTGAACTGAATAAAATTACCCTATTTTACATACTCAGGAAGGAAGCATAATGAGATTTACAAGACTCTTCTTCAGAACAGAAGAGAGATTAAATATTTTTTTAATTCTTTGTTTCAGCCTTGAATAATGATGTTTATCAGACATTAATATAATATACCCACATTCATCCTGTTTCCATAATAGTATTACAATGTAATGCCCTGGGATCTCAAAGCAGTTATCAAAAGCAGGTAAACATAATTGTTGCTATTTGTCAAGTAACTGTATTTAAAAATGAATTCTCTTTTTCCTCTTCTTTCCACCTCTGGTATTTTCCAGCACGTATTTCCCTTATGGAGAAGGTGGTTCTGGCATCAAGTGTTGGGTACAGAAACTTTCCATTATCACATGCTGGGCAATACATCTGGGACCTGAGTTTAGGCAAAGATGAACAGCCTGTATCCCACATCCTTATCTGATTTAGGAGAGAGAGCAACCAAGCGTACCTCCTCGAGCTGGGCGAGGTCACTGATGGTTCACCTGCCTAAATTGCCCCTCATCCTTTAAAATTAAAACTGTGTTCCTATGATCTCCTTATAGATTTTTATTTTAATCAAATTCTTTTTTCTACAGGTTATATCTGTATCTATGTCTCTATATATTATTATATATATTATTTTTCCTACAGGTTTTATCTGAGTATATATCATTTTTTCTACAGGTTACATCTACAACTATCTGTATCTTTCTATATCTATCTATATTTTTCTGCCTCATATGGGTAAACAAATGGATTTGCTTTCCAAGAGCCTTTTCAGATTATTTTAAATTTTATTTCTGAGCATCCTTTAAAAAATGTCCCTTTTTGTATTTGTCAATTCACCATGTGTGCTTTCGTGAGGTATATTGGTGGACAGGCAATTTAGTTATGGACAGAAAGGGAACACAGCTTATACATGGGCACAAAAAATTATTGTTAGTGTAATTAAAGTATCAAAGTCTAATCAAAATGCACTGGTTTATTCTTGTTTTTCTGTTCCCGGTGTTATCTGCCTCCATGAGGCTGGACGCCCGTAGTCATTTGTGATTATGGTCCTGGGGCCTCTGCTGTTTGCCCGTTCTTGCGCTTTGTGAAACTTCATTTTTATTCAAGGTTTGTAGGTAGTTCAGTCTACACAGAATAACTCTGTGTTAGATCACTGTCAATAGTTAGTAGTACATGTTACACCACAGTTCCACAGAGCTTAAGTAAAGCTAAAACATATTTAGGCAATAGTCTGACAGCTAGACAACTGCTAAAACTACAAAAACTTCAAGCCTGTACAAATCCAAACAAATCCTGAGGCCGGCACTGTTAGATCAATGCAAAACCTGGGGCTTTTTACTAGTGGTGGTGCAATCCTGTTCACTGAGCCTAATTCTCTAATGTCCCAGAGAGCAGAGACCCACTATTCCTTCTGCTTAGGTGGGTGAGGAACAAAAGTATTAAAGGTCAGGGACAGAGACTCGCCATGCTGAGCTGCACGTGATATACAATATATTGTATGAAAAAATTCATGGCTGGTCTTTTCATAACCTTATTACATTTGATCTGTGTGAAGGAAAAACACCAATACGCAAACGTCCATAGTTTAAGAAGTAATAAAATACAATGTGAAGTGAATTCAATCCAGGCATAGTCAGGCTTTTTTCAGTCTCCTGGTCTTTCTAGAATATATAGAAACTGAGGGAGAAATTTAAAGCCACTAAAATTTAGAACCAAGCGCACTGATTTTTGGTATTACGGTAGCAAATTCATATCTTTATACATATGAGCAGCCTATCAATATTTCTAATGAATGCCATAATAGTTTATCATCTGAATTAATATGCAAACAGAAGAGCTGACTTATGTTATCAAACCAGATGCCCAGCTGGTGAAGTGACCGACACTTGTTGCCACAGAGGAAGGCCTCGGCAATCCAGCAGGAGACAGTCTTCTGATAGCCTGTTTGGGAAGCCATTAATTAAATTTTCCTAACCGTACCAAGTAATTGGTGGATGTGAACAAGGTTAACTACAGTTTTTACGCTTCTTTAAGAATGAAGGCAGAAAGAACCTTTTCTTTTGTTGATAGCTATCCCTGTGAAAGGTAACATTTATGGAAGATTGAGCTGGCCACTTTGCTTTTCTTGGTGCATACTAAATTTAAGAAGGCAACGCATATTCTCCTTTATGGTAGTGCATTGTATTTTTTTTAGAAATATTGTTCAAATTTTGGTCTATATAAAACTATTTTCCTAGAAGAAGTTTACATTGAAGTTCAGTTCTGAATAGGTGCTTTTTTGACTCTGATTCAGCAAATTGCCAAACCCTATCATAACGTGACTTTTATTTAAGCTATGTGGAAGTTCATTATACAGAGGTTAAAATGTATATATATGCAAAACCAAAGCTGAATAAATATTTGGCTGTTGTTAATACCTTCCTTGAATATTCCATTCCTGTTACATAGTTTATTGAAGCAGCAAGTACTGTAATTAGTCTCATATCTAGTTAGATATGAACATGCATTTGAGGGTTATTATCTAATACATATTTTTTTTATATATATATATATAAATTCATGGCACATATCTCAGGAACTGTCATGTCAATTATATCCACTGTACATTTTGTGGAGGGCCTGAGGAAGTCAGAGGGGAGCAGGCTGTCGGAGACGCTGTACTTTGTTCTGGAGAGGCTGATATTCCTGAACCGCTCCTGTGGTCATGGGTCAGCGAGTGGCAAGCTTGGCAAGCAAGAGGAGGCGCCTGGCATAGGATGCATTGCATCACCACCAGGATCGCTTGCTTGCTCCTTACTGTCTATTGACAGTCTGGAAGGATTTGGCCTGATTATATGACCTGAAGGTGGGTTTTAAGACAAGCCTGGTGTAAAGGGCGAGAGAAAAGACAGCCTCCCCCTGAGCACTACAAACTATGCAGTGTGCCAGGCTTCTGCAGCCGAAAAAGCCTGCTGGAATTTGCTGGGATCTAAAGTTTGCTGGGATGTGACAACCTGTGCTAGTCATGCCCAGCAGCACTAGTCACAGCAGTGGGAAGGAGGTTTCAAATGTCTCCAGATATGGGCAGTATGTCCTCTGAAGCCCTCATGGTGGAACTCAAAGCATTAGAGCATGCTGAAGCTAAGCAAGTGCTTCCCCAGCACTGCTGTTTCTCAAAGCAGCTAGCTTTGAGTTAACACATGTGCTAGTCATTTATTCCTTTCGCTGTGGAAACACAGTTCTCAAAGATCATCTTTTGTATTTCTGAAAGAGTTGCTCTTTCATATTCCCAAAGGAGTTGCTACTGCAAGCTGCAAAGTGGTTGCTCCTCTCGCCATCTTATTGGACACATCCTTCAGTTTGTGACTGTATCTTGTTTGGGAAGGAATGGAGCAGGTTAGCTCACTTTTCACAAAAAAATTTTAAAATATTTGCAGCCATCCTTCCTGCTGAGCCTGAGGGCAAGCAGAAGTACTTTTTTTTGTATGAGTATTAATTAATCTTAACAGCATCCAGTGATAAGTACAAAGGTTGGACATCTGTGAGAGATGGAGAGATAAAGAGGTGATATTGCTTTCCAATGGGTATGGAGAGAGTAAGAATCATTGTGTAACGCATGGACTCGGTATAGAGGGCCTTGCAACAAATAATTATGTAGTAACAAATCTTTGTTAGTTCATTTTCTGAATATAGGAACTCACTGATGAAGATGTGGCTGTTTTTCCCAAGATAAATTGAAATGTAATTACCCTATCATTTAATCTACACACAAAAAAGCTACAGCTTTTAAAAGATTCTTCAAGGTTTCCACTAACTATGATCCCAATTTTCATTCACATACAGACCTCCTGACCTTGAAATGCTTCTCATTTCTACTAGAAAATAAACACATTTTCTGTTTCCATATACTGACACCTTCCGTTTTGTTTTGGTTTGTTTTTTTTTTAATGAAGGATCTGAAAATTAATAAGTGGGATAATTCTCAGATACCGTCTCTTTTTGTCTGAAAGCAACAGAATTTACACCAGGGAAAGGACAGAACAAGAATTTAAACAGTTCTGGAAGATTTTGGGTTAGGAGGGGAAGCTGTCAAAGTTAATCAACTACAAATCAGTGTCTAAAAAATTCTTCCTCTGCTGAAACAAAGAACACAAGCTGAGGGCAGACCTAGTTCTAAGCAATTTGTAGGAGCGCTTCAGTAGCCCGATCCTCACAATTTAAGCACTGAATTTTAAATTGTATATCCATCCACTTGAGTGGAACCCAGAATTTTGAACCTGTGAATGACCTACTATAAAATTGTCCTTTGCAATAGCACTCTTAAGGGATATACACGGAAGTGATGCAGGAAACACAGCTAAGATAAATGCTTTGAAATGTTTTCAGACTAGTAGCTATCTGCATATTCTTGAGCTGCGGAGGTTCTGTAACTTCAACTTAAGCTCTATGACTATGGGACAATCTGGGGACATTTTATGTAGAGTTCAAGCTGCCGTATAATTTCCTGAAGGTGAAGGATAGATGGTGCTCTCAGACTTTCAGAATAGGCAATCTGACTTGGTCACAATAAAATGCTCTGAGAATGGTCCACAAGGTAGACAAGCAACCAGAACTAGTGCCACAACCCAGGAAATCTTCCAGACCAGAAGGTTTTACACTGGCTCTTCTCCTGAGCCAGAGGGGAAATCCAAAAACTGATTGGTTTTGCCTTGCTCTCACTGAGGCTCTGCACTATTCATTCAGGTGCTTGACAGAAGTATCTCTTGGAGTCTTTTGTACCCATGAAAAGGAAGACAAGAAACTTAGAAAGGCCTGTAGATGTGGGCCATGGCCATCAACTGCTACTGTTTTCTTTTTAACACCACGAATGGCCTAACTATAGGAGGGAAGATTCCTGCAGAAAAATGTCCTCACTGCTAAGCACTGAGGATTAACAGATAACTTATTTCTTTAGTGTATACAGAAAACTGTAAGAAATCAGAGGCAATTTCTGAACCATGATCTTTTTCAGCCTGGGAAACCAAGTGTCCAGACCAATATATTTAAGGAATCTGAAGAACCTGTTCTTTGGGAGAATGCTAATAAGAGGCCATTTTTTGTCCTGATTGAAGTATTTCTAATAGTATTATTACAAAAGACAGCAAATATTTTCTTTTCTTAAAAGTATGAACTGAAATAAGTAGGATAGAATATGGTCATAGAATCACAGAATCATAGAATCATTTAGATTGGAAAAGACCCTTGGGATCATTGAGTCCAACCATCAACTCCACTCTACAAAGTTCTCCCCTGCACCATATCCCTTAACACCACATCTAAATGAGTCTTAAACACATTGGTGTTTAAGATGGTGACTCCACCACCTCCCTGGGCAGCCTATTCCTTTCAAGTAGTTGTAGAAAGTGATGAGGTCTCCCCTCAGCCTCCTCTTCCTCAATCTAAACAGTCCCAGCTCCTTCAATCGCTCCTCATAAGATTTATTCTCCAGGCCCTTCACCATCTTCGTTGCCCTCCTCTGCACTCGCTCCAGCACCTCAATATCTCTCTCGTATTGAGGTGCCCAAAACTGGACACAATACTCAAGGTGTGGCCTCACCAGTGCTGAGTACAGGGGGACAATCACCTCCTTCCATCTGCTGGTCACACACAAGCCAGGATGGCATTGGCTTTCTTGGCCACCTGGGCACACTGCTGGCTCATGTTCAGCCGCTTGTCAATGAGAACCCCCAGGTCCTTTTCTGCCGGGCAGCTCTCCAGCCAGGCTTCCCCAAGCCTGTAGCGATGCATGGGGTTGTTGTGGCCCAAGTGCAGGACCCGGCACTTGGCCTTGTTGAAGCTCATACCGTTAGCATTGGCCCATCGATCCAATCCATCCAAGTAGTTTCTGTTAGCAGATACTACTGTTAGCATTCTGATCATAAGTAGTTTCTGTTAGCATTTGGTACGGAAGGTTTCCTGCCATGCTTGCTTGGGAGCAGGAATGTTATCCCAATAACGGTCGGCAAGACAATTTCTCAGGGTGAAAGGCTGATTCAAACAGTGTACCTAATACAGGGATGTGGAGTCTATCACAAGCGACAGTAGTGGAGGAATTTCCAAAGGACTAATTGACCCATCACTCCTGGTGCATTTGATACTCTCAGAGCATTTTGTTGCAACCAAGTTACAATTGACAAAACAGGTGAAAATGAGGCCTTTAGTTAATAACTCGCACTTTTTTCTATGAGGAAAATACTGTGAAATATCAGCTAAACTCAGTGCCAGCCCTGAACTGAATCAAAGAATATATATCTATATTTTACAGTTTCAGACTTGTATAACTGTTATTACAATTAGATAGTGTTAGACTCTCAGAAGGAAAACATTGATTTTTAGCAAGGCCAGGTGCTCCATAGTGAATAGTCAGTTTGGGGTGGAATGACTGCAGCAAAAGCTTACAGATTTAGCTCAGAAAATTCTAAGAGTTCAGCTGTTGCTTGCAGAAATCTAGTTTGGGAAGCAGTGAAGAGTTATTGCAGCCTGTAGTTTTAAAACGCAAAATATTTACCACAAGCATTGCAGAGATGAAAAGAAAGAAGCTTCTCTGTAGAGGCCTCTGCAAACTCTCATGCAATTTATAAAAGATTACAGTATTTTGATCATTAAATTGACAGCCTGGAAAATAGATTCTGACATTCAAACCGCATGCTAAACAAAGACCACCACAGAAGTTCAAAGGCAAAAACACTGTTGGATTTATAACCAACTGATTATTTAAATGCTGTGAAGAAAACGGCTTTATATTTCAATGAGTTCACACAGATTGTCTCAGCCAAAATGCACAAAAAATACTCAGTAAAGGAAGTGCCGTTACATGTGCTGAGAATCCTGGAAAATTCTCCTGGCAACAGGATTCATTCATTCATTTACTTCCCAAAAATCAGCTTTAAAGACACTAAATAAACAACCTATTACAAAATCCACTGAAGCTAATAAAGTTCCTCCCACTGATGTTTTTGAGCTTCAAATTGATTGAGAGAAAAAAATATCTTGGGAGGGGAAAAGATGAAGACTGCTTTTATATATCCAACTGTGCTCGGAATTTACCATTACCTCAAAACTGCTCTTTTCAACGCTGCAAGGGACTGAATACCCCTAGCTTAATTTACTGGAAACAAAAAGAAAATGTATAGAGTTATTTTCTTTATTTTACAAGTCCAACTAGTTTCAGGGAAGATACTTGATAAAGAGGCCCTAAACTTTAAGATCTATCCAGACACAGATTTCTCCACCGTGGAGGAAGAAGACAAACGGCAAAGGGCAGTATAGTTGAGTCTGTGATGTACCACTTGTGTGGGCATGCCTGGAGGATGGGTTCATGGCTCCTGTGAACCTGTATCCCTTTTTGACCCCAACTAGGTGGCCCAGATTAAACCCATAGGTACTTTTCATGAATAGTGTCAGATTTAATTCTGGTTTCTGTTGAAGCTGGATTTGCTGTATTTGAACCTAATTTATGAAATAACATACTACTACGTATGGGAAGGGCACAAAATGACCACTCTGCTTCTACCTGTGAGAGCTGACAAGCACTGCCACCTTCATACCTACATTCCAGCAGGAAACCTAATGGTAGTCCTCACTCTGAAATGTTAACTTCTGTACAACTGGCCAGACTAGAGTGTTTTAAGTGAGCCACATGATACATTATGGATAATGATCATTATGAATTTGGTACTCTTTCTGGTACATGACTTTCTGAATGCTGACGCTGATTTTCAGAGGATGTGTTTACTCGGGCCATCTACTCAGCTGATCTCAGTCAACAGAGCTCCTTGAAGTCGATGATACTAAGTTAAAATATATCAGCTGAGGATCCCGGTTTAGGGTTTTTTTAGATGTTACATAATACCTTTAACTCATTTTTTGTTTGAGACCACATAGGATCAATCTCTTCCAAAGAGATGTTTCTGGACTGTGTTTTATAGTTTTTTATATGTCTCTATTTGGGTTTTTGTTTTGTTTTGTTTTTCCTAGGCTTTTGAAAAAGGAAGAAAATTTTATTTTTATCCCTCGTTCCCGTGAAGAGCTTCCAGAAAACTTTCCAAAGGAAATTCCTGGGATCTGTTACTTCCTCGAGGTCAAAAGTGGTCAGAAGCCGCCAAAACCCTCCATCACATCTGCCAGAGTGAGAAAGGTTTCTTACAACATTGGCACCATGTTCCTCCGGGAGACTAGCCTATGAGGCCTGCTGCAGATCAAAGACTCGTCCAAAAAGCACAAGCCCAGAACTGGGTCATGACAAGGGAGTTGGAGGTTCTTTCTATTTCACTGCCTTGTTCTGAACAAGCAGTAAAAGCTCCATGTAATATCAGGCAATAATAATTTTAAAAGGTGGGTGACTGCTGTCAGTAAACAAAGCAGAGATAGCGAAAAAAAATTAAATGTACTTCCACTTCCAGAGGAATTTCTTTCATAAACTTCAGTCTGGCCCCTCTATGACAAACAAACAAAAAAAACCCAAAACAAAACAAAAGAAAACCCCAACTCTCAAATTAGAGGTTGGTTTTGTTTTGCGCAGAAAGGATGATGGTTCTCTGTAGATTTGCACCAGCTAAGCAGAATTGAGAGTCAGTTCTGATTATGCATTCCTACATTTAATGTGTTCTTCAGTAAGGTAATGATGTTTTTTAACTTTATGAGCAAACATTTCATACATATACTGTAGACCTGTTGTAACCTTCCTGGCAGGAGGAATTATAATTCAATACAAATATTGTAGGAATTTTACCTATTTTTATACATATTTCACTTTCTGGATAATAACATTCCACATACTGTAAGCTGAGCGAGCTTAGATAGCTTTTCAGAAGAAGCTACTGTATATTTCATGCATTCTACCTATCAAACCTTATTGTTATACAAGTGGGAAGAAGTCATTTTTTGACTTTTTTGGCAACAAAAATATCAATATTCTACAGAAAAAAAGCACTTTGATAAATCTCTTTACCTGATGTTTATGCTAAAGCTTTAGATGAGCATTGTCTTTCAGTATTTGTCCTACAGTGCTGTGTTTCCAGTCCTTCCAGGACAATGCAAAGTGTAGATCAATGTGTTGACAAACAGAAAAGTTCTGTTCAGTGGAGCTTGTTTCCCACTAAATTATCAGCCAAACTGATTTTTGGTAGGAGTCCTGGACTTTTTTACAAAAAAAAAGATCTTGTGAAAACTTATTCTGAGGAATTCCAGCAGACACTGGAAGCTCTCTGGATACTGGTTTTCTAGATTTTTTTAATAGAACTTGTGCTCCTACACCAGTTTGATTGTTGGAAATCCTATCTGTTATTAATGATGCTCGTCTGAAAATTTCCTCTACTGCTGGATTGGAAGGTCCCCTGCTTTATCTAATGTACTGAAAACACTGAAAAGGGGAAGGCAATACTTTCCCAGGTTTAATGCAAATGGCAGTTCAAGATTTAGATGAGTCCATGTAATTTTTTTTAAAAAAAGGCCAATTCTTTGCTGTTGAAAATTAGTCTAGCTTTATTGTCTTCAACGAATCCAGTTGAAACAAGATCTGTATCTTTCCCCTAATAGGCATGTTTGCAGGCATTGTTTATTTCTCAGGTTTTCCTTTTCAAAAATAATGTCAGTCAGTTTTCCTCTGCAGGTGTACTGTCTTTACAGTTGTACTGAAGTGGGCTGATGTTGTTCTGCTCTTGCAGATTGTTAGTTATCACTTGTGCGGTGATTATGAAGTGGCTTAGCTTTACGTGGGCCTGATCAAAGCTCACTGAAATCCATGGTAAGAGTCTTAACAGCGATAGGAAGCATGAGAAGCTCTGAATTCCTATAATCCAGACCAGAAATTAGAGTTTACTTATCTATTTAGTAGTCATAACTTGAGGCACTTTTTGAAAATGAGTAAATAACTTCCACCACATGTCAAAATTATCCAGTTAGATCTTTCTGTGGAGGGAATGATAGTTCTGTATTTCTCCCCTTTGACCAGTAGCCCATGTTAGAGTGGGAACAAGTCAGCGTGGCACCACTAGCCTGTACTGAACATGTTTCAGGCTTCCTTTCCATGAAGGCCTTTCTGGATGAGAAAGGACTATCTTGAATCTATACAGACTTCAGCATGTAGAGGACATCTGAATTTATTATGCAGGTGTGTTGTTTTTCTTGCCTGAAGAGAGTAGAGGTATGGGAATTAGACCAGAAACTTACTTAAATGGAAATTCCCTCACTTTCTAGAGGAACACTGAGGTTAAAGATTTCTTCCATTAGTATTAGAGCATCCTTGGGATTGGAGGTGTTAATCTTTTATCTTCCTTGATAAAAAGCATCTGCAGCTCTACTATTTGAAAAATGACTTAACAAAAACTGCTTGAGCTTGAGGTTGCAGAATTTCCATCCAAACTACAGATCTGAGAATTTGACAAGTTTTAGCCTATAGCCATTAGTTTGCACGTACACAGGATGTAGCATGCATCCTTTTCCTGGAACACCAGGGAGACATGCAAGAATCATAAACGGAGCAAAGTTCACATTTCACCACTGGAAGAGGAACACCACTTAGATAATAAAGCTGTGGTTTTGATGTCATTACCTAGTGCCCTAGAATGAATATTTTTCAAATAGCTATCAATAGATTGAAATTTTGTTCTGACTTCACTGACACATCCTCATTGTTCAGTAGGTGCTGATGTCAGAGTACCAATCTCTCTGGCCAAACTCTTTTTCTCTTCTCACCAGCCGTAGTCTTGTGTGAGGAGAACAAACAGAGGTACAGACCAAAAGCTTGTAGCTCAGTAGCTTCTCTCTCACATTTGCCAATAGGAAATGTCTAGGTTAATTCTGTGGCTAATCTTGGTAGATCTATGGAAACATTTTCATGAAAAATGACAGATAAATGCTAATTCTACTGGCAAATTGGAGAAGAAATCTAAAAAAAATCCTATCAATCACCATCCTCATCCTCTCAAGAGACTGTTTATTCTATAAGGAAATTTATAATCACAGAGATCAGTGCATAAACTGAAAATTGGTGTCGGCATCACCATGGAGACAATGACTGTGTTTGCAAATAAGTCATCTATCTCCCCAAATTAGAGTAGATTTACTGTATAAGAATATACAGTGTCTGTTTTTTATAAGCTTGTGTAAAGGTAACATGTCCAGAACTTCAGCACTGATGCTAAGTATTGTGTTACTTGTTTCTGTGTTATAACAAGGCCAGTTAATAAAAAAGTGTGGGCTTTATAGGGACATTTTTCTATCTCAGTGTGAGAAAAGTGTAAAACAAATCCTTAGCACTGTTTAACTTAGCAGTTGCATCTGCTGCCTTTAATATTAAAGTCGTGAGTTTATTTTCTTGGGCACCTTTATGAAGTGAAATTAAATTTATTATAAAGGTTGATGCTGTGAAGTCCATTAGATGGTAGTCAGACTCAACATTTCTTCGACAACACTTAGGTTTAGAGATAGGGAAAACTTTCTCATTTGCCTGGCATTGCTTTTATAAATAAAAAGGTTCTCAGAGTTTTTACACCTTGGCATGATGAAGTGGAGAGGTTAGAGTATGCAGAAATCACAGAGTTGGAATTTTCTTCTAATATTTTCTTCCTGTAAAACAGATGATCTTTTGTTCCTCTGATTAAGGATTTACATGCCTGTTTCTTCACTTAGCCGCAAATTGCAACATTTGCTGTCTTGAGTTTCTGTATGAAACAAATCCACCCCCTCTGAAGACAGAGGGAGGAGACTGACTGAATATTACCTGTTCAGGGAAAAGGAAGGATGATGTAAGGATCCTATCTGGGGTCATTGGTCTCTGCCGCAAACTTGTTCTATGCAGCTTCCCTCTGCTCCAGGTTCAGAGACCAGAGACCGCGGAATGATGACAGAGGGAAACCCAGTGGCCAACTTCTTGTACAAAACTCATGAGGCCTAAATAAACAGAGGCAACAGTGAGTCCCCCAGAGCACTTTTTACAGATCTTCTGTCAGATTTTTCCATCTGCTTGAAGCTCCCCATCACACAGGCTCTTCTGTGATCTGGTGCATAGAGATCAGGAACTCAAAGCAAGAAGGAAATAGTGATGGAAGTGGTAGAATGGTGGATAAATTTTGTTCTACATCACTCTGGTAATATCTGTCATTCAAAGACAAAAGCCTCTGCATGGGAGAATTGCTGCTAAACCAGGACTCTCAAAGTGTGGTTTTCTTGCAGGATCCCACAGGATATTTCTTTTTTAATTCCAAAGAGCCAATAGTCATTAACTGTGGTTGTGGTTTTGGCTTCACTTCACATTCCCACAGCTAGTTTCAGATCTGAGTCTGTTTGGAAATGCATTTTGGAGCCTGGAAACACGCCTCTGCAAACAGAAATCCAAAGCTGTTAAAACCTTGGAAATCTTGTATGGGAATTTCCTATTCTGAAGAAGAAAGCCTTGTAGTTGACTCATTAGCAGGTCCTGCTGCAGTTCATGTGCGTCCATATGCCATTTCACATTGCTGTCTCCTCTTTACACCCAACAGTGATGTCAGGTGTATAAACACCTTTTCTTTGTTTTCTGTTAACGTCCCTCTTTCATTTTTTTCTGTATAAATCAAGCAGTGACGAACCATGACATGTTGCATGCATTTAAAACTATCATAGCACTGCACTGAGGCTTGAACTCTGCTAACTGGTTTCACATTGTATATTTCTGCCTCTGAATAGATCTTTCTCCCGGACAATTTAAAAATGAAGGGGAAAAAAAACAAACCAAACACACAAAACTGCTGTGTTGAATGGCAAATGAGTATGAAACCAGTTGTGGGGCAAGTTTAGCTGCTGGACAGCTTTCAGATTCTTCAGCTGCCACAAGCTGTTACACGCTTCATGCAAACTGTCCAGCCAAGAAGTCTGTAATCCAACAGCAGCATTGCAAATCTGTGGCATTTTCTGGGTTTTCCTCTTGCAGTCTCAGGCCACCACCTCACCTCTGCTGAGCACTCAGAGCTCGCTGAGGAGAGCCAACTCCCCGTCCTAATGCAGTCTCAGAGATTCTGGCTTCATTTTTTGGGTTCTGTCTGATCTTTTGCAAAATTATACAAGTGTAATATTGGAAATAGCAACACGCTGAAATTAGCAACGAAACAAGAAGCATAAAAAAGCTTGTCAAACTCAGAAATGGTTGATTCCCTTCCTTTAAGGTAATACATTATTCATTGCATTTTACTGGGATTGAGGATGCCAGTGACAGCAGAGGCTGTAGATGAACTGAAGATGCTGAGTGTGCAGGAGACTCAAGAGGCAGGAGCTGATCACTCGCTGCTACTGTTCATAGTTCCATCACCTTGCATGCTATCTCCTGCTCTAGGTCATGCTTCTGCTCTTCAAAAGTCCTCTGCTTTCCTTCCTTTAGCACACTGTATGTGACATAGATAGTGAGTAATTCCTCTTACTGTTCTAATTTGCATCTGTTGTTGACATGGCTGCTTGTATCTAAAGAATAACTGGGATTAAAGGGCTGATCTTACTCTTCTTTGCAGCAAACACAAAACCGCTACAGTGACACAGCAGGCACTCACATCCTTAGAGAGGGAGAAGACTGCAGTCAAGTTGTCACTGGTGGATTTGGGTGGAGAAGTCAGTACGTTGGGAGTCCATGGCATGTTATAGCAGCCTTCCAGTACCTGAAGGGGCCTACAAGAAAGCTGGGGAGGGGCTGTTTGCAAGGGCATGTAGCGATAGGACGAGGGGCAATGGTTTTAAAACTAGAGCAGGGTAGGTTTAGATTAGACATTAGGAAGAAGTTCTTTACAATGAGGCGGTGAGACACTGGCCCAGGTTGCCCAGAGAGGTGGTGGAGGCGCCATCCCTGGAGACATCCAAGGCCAGGCTTGATGAGGCTCTGAGCAACCTGATCTAGTTGAAGATGTCCCTGCTTACTGCAGGGGGGTTGGACTAGATGACCTTTAAAGTTCCCTTCCAACCCAACACATTCTATGATTCTATGTTTTTAGTTTTCCCAAGCACCAAATTTATCCATGCAGCTAGGAGTTTCTCCTTAACAATGTTATTAATTTGCAATGCATGAGCAGCCTTACAACAAAACTCTGTAAACTGTTTAACCTCATATACATGATTGATCTTTTGTGGCTTGGCTATTAATCATGCATGAAAGCAAGCAAAACAGTGAAACTAGGGAATGTAACAATTCAGCCATAGGTAACAGATCATTCACCTCTGCAGATGCTTACTTGTTCCTGTGGCTTAGAAAGGCTGACCTCCAGTTGTCTGTGGTCCAGGTTAGTATCACTGTGTCACTATAGCAACAAAATGGCCTCTGAAATGCAGCATGAGGCATCTCAGTCTGCTTCCCTCTGGGCTGGGGTTCACATTAGAGGGGCCAATGTAGTAAGTGATGCAAAGTAGCAACTTCGCTGGCAGCCTTAACAAAAGGATCAATAGAGGCAGATGTTAAAGCAGCTGTTTGCTCCTGGGATTGTAGTTTCCAAAGGCAGAGTGAGGCTGAACATGTTTTATTTTGGACAAAAAGAGAAGACACAGGATTTCAGAGAAACAAGTGTCTTCCCTGCTTTGTGGCTAGCAGGGAGGCAGCAGAGTGCAAGGGCATCAAGAGGGACACGCTGGCTGCCTTGGCTGCAGGATGCTTGCTTCTGCCTTCAGCTCTCTGGACCACTCGGGCTATAGCATTCCAAGAATCAAGTGTCCTCTGCAGACTGGGGAACAGGTAAGTGCTTCAGGCACTTGTCCCCTCTGTTCTAGACAGTGTGAGGCTGCCTAAATCTCTGAGTGTGCTTAACTTTCTCAGTGACCACAGATGACAAACTTACTTAGACTAGACATCTATTCTTTAAGATGGCCAAGATAAGTGAGATTGATCCTACTGAATTAAAGTCTTTCTAGCCCAAGTGCTGCATCTCAAACCTTTTAGTCTATGCTGCTTTTCCCAGTTTTGCATTGTCCAAAATAAATTGAATCTAACTAAGTGGCAGAGGGATAGATAAGCATATTCCAGGATAAATAAAGGTTTGATACGGTAGCCATGGTGACTGTCAAGCACAGGGGCTACTGCAGTTCTGGAAATCTCTTCCTTCTGATGTCTGAACCCTTTACATATGATATCAGCACTGCCAGTCACAACTTCTGGATGCCATTAGGACTGTGATTTAGAAAAGCTTTTGAGCTCCTAGCCCAATTATGCAAAACCTCTGTGCCACCTTCACCTGAACTGTATGCCAGAATGCCTACATTAACCATGTAAGTTATCATGTAGTTAAGATGGTATTAAAATATGTAAGTTCTAAAGGGCAGAGACATAGTTGCCAGGTTATCATTAACACACATTTTTTGTGCTTTTGTAAATTTGTAGGCCCGAAATTAACATTACATTAGCAGAAGGTGTTACATTGAGCTACTTGGTTTTTAGATAATTATTCCCTAGCAATACTGTCTAATGACCACTCCTGAAGCAATAAGTAGAGCCATGATAATCTATTCTGTGTAGATTCTTCTACAACACCTATCACCTTAACAAACCACCTTTTAGCAGAACATTAAATGTCAGAATAATACCATGTATTGTTTGTCCTTCCATCGTCTTCCCCAGGGGACAAGAGTATGTAGTGGAATCATTTGATTTTGTGACGTGTTGTCTTTTTGTTAGTTGTCTAAAAATATATTTTGCTACTTAAATAAGGAAGAGCAAAATCAGAACTGTAGATGAGGATTAGAAAAGAGTTTTAGTTGTAAACAGAATATCGTAAAGACTGTCCACTGAGTAAGACTGGTCTCCCATCCTAGAAACAACAGTACCAGTAATATATGTAAAATATGTCCAGGAATGATAAATGTGAGCAATAAAACAGACAGGTATATATAATGGATAACTTCTGCTTTATAAACAACAGTAAACAGAGAGGAGGAATACTGTTTAATCCATTTTGGCATTTGTTTATTACCAGTATAACTCTAAGGTATTATTTTTCCTTCCCTAACGAGACTGGAACATACTGTTAAATCAATATCAGAGTTTCTGAGATTATTGCAGAAGAACATGATTAGAAATAAATAATTATCAAGGAGAGTTTTTTTTAAAAGTGAGTCATTGCTTGAGAGAACAGATCATATGGAAAAAATAAGAAAGACGTGTACACACGTATATATTTTAGAAGTTTCTGTGGCATTTCTGATTGGTTAAAATCATTTTGAAACTGTACACTTAAACCACAGCTGCTTAGTTAAGGTTATTTGCATTTGCTAAGAAGGAGGAGGTAAAATTTTTAAAGTCACATAAGGGACATAGTTCTCAATCCCATTTCTCTCTGCTTAAACACCACCTCTTTCTGTGAAGGTTGAACCTAACTTTGCTGAATGATCCTGAAGTTCTGAATACCTAAATGTGTTTTGGAAATGTGAATTATAAATCCGTATCATTTATGTTCCTTTGAAATGATGTATGAAAGTAAATTCTAACCAGCAGCAAAGGTGCATTTTCCTAGCGCTAACCTGTGCTGTATGATGAAATGTGGAATTGTTTCTAATTTATGCAGTTTTTTACACCTTTTTTTCGAGGTGATGCTCCCAGATCTGTTGCTGTGAGTGTATGAATGCTCTGATCCTCAAAGGGAATAAGGCTCATTACCCACCTTTATAAAGTTCTGAGGGATCCTAAGGGAGAAAGCACTGCCCAGCCAAATCCCTCCAATTTAGCTCATCTACTAAGGGAGTGTCAAGCTGAGCCTAAGATTTACTTTCTCATTACATCTCTACGTCAAGTTGCCAGTGTTTAAATGTGTAAGCATTACTATCCGGAAGCTTCTCACAGGCCCTGCAAGTGTAAACGTGAGAAGCCAACAGAGAGAAAGCATCTGAAGGAAGTGAGGTACGTGTGTAGGAGAGAGCTGCTGTACATAGACATGCTGCTGATTCTCAGCTTTCATGTATTTGGAAGTCGGATGACCCAGAGGGTATTCTGGGTATAATGCTAAATGCAAGAAAGTGCTGTACATAATGTCATGAACTCTCAAGGCATTAGGATGAGTTTTATAGTCCATAATCTTTAGAGTTTAGTGGAATTGCATGAGAAGTAGACTATTTTCAGAGGAGGGAAAGTTGCTTTGCATTTTAAATAAGAGTTGAATCTCTAGTTGCAGACAAAAATTTGGGGGGAAAAAGAAAATCTAAAAATTCTAAATGCAAAATGCAAAGAAAAATTTCCCACTTTTTTGTATCATTTGACTTTTCTGGAGGTAGGACTCAGAATTCCTCTAGAAGTTTTGATACTGAATGCAAAACTAGATGTGAAACATTACAGTTGTCTGTAGTTAATTTCAAAGAGAGCAGTATTTCACCAAGAACCTTCTGCAAAAATGCCAAGCAGTTCATGTTAGGTAAGGCCTAGATTTAACTCGGTTTAGAGTGTATTAAGAGATACACTGCATCCCAAAGCAAGGCTTTATATGCGCTTCCTAACATGTGCCAGCATTGTGCCTTTTACTGAAGTCTAAATAAAGCCCAGTCTAGACAGAATTGCCATCCCAAAACATGGCATTTATGTTGCCTCATTAGAATATTAGCACTTCACTAAGTTCCAGCCATTAATGTCTTTGATGCTGGAATATTGCTTATTATTCTTATGTCTTGCTCTGCCCAAGTTGCACTGGGGCCCATTATGCTCTAGAACACCAAGGGTTTGGGGAACAGCTGCAAGATTGAGTAAAACTCAGCTGACCTAAATTTAGGTATTTAAAAATGATGTCTGGTCTGAGCTAGTCAGGTTGTCTCCCTCTACAGTCAGTGCAGACATCCTGGCATCTCAAAGTACGATCGTTCCTGGGGAAAGTGTTAAGGATGAGGTAGAACACTGCCTTAGGTGTGTTCTCTGTGTTCTCTCTCTCCCCAGTGACTGCAGTGTGGAGGTGGAAGCCTAGTTCAGATTCGCTGCCATACTGTAGGTGAGATGAATTCCACTGCTGACAAGAATGAGAGGATGTAATAGGGTAGAACAGCAAATATACATGGAAAGAAACACATCCGGAGCAAGAGCAAGGGGTCCAACCAGAGATTCAAAGGGTTGTGATGGTAAAATTATTAATATTTAAGATTTGAGAGGTCTAGCTAGGAAGTTTATTCTAATTAAAAGAACATTTGTTTCAACTAAAAGCTAACAATCTGTGATTGTTTCCAACTCTCCACTTCTGATCTAAGATAATACTGGGGTCCCACTCCTATAGGCTCCACCAAGAGCTGTCTCTCCATACACTGCTTGATTCCTTCTTAGAATAGAGGCAGTTAGCAAGCTATTTGAGTCCATCCCTCCCAGGAATGGATATATGAGTTTCTTAACATTGAAATGATTTTTTTACCTCACCTCTTTCTTTCTTCTGAGACATTATATAGGTTGGTCTCTGCAATCACTTGGGAAAGAACAGGGGAGCAGAGGAGGACATGCTAGCTGAATAGTCTCTCACTGCGATCATAGTTACTAAAGCTTCTGTCTGACCTGTCCTAAATTGTACTTGTGTTGATACTCACTTGAAGTCCCCAGATTCTTCGAGAGGATCTTGGGTCAGGCTCTGAACCAGAGGCGAGTGGGAAGGACCAGGGCTGCCACTCTGCTCTACTGCTCCTGTACTTCTCTCTTCTGTTTGCAATTGCCATTCTGATCCTTAGACATGTGTGGTGATTTTCACCGCAGTCCTGGTTAGGGAAGCCATGGGAAAGTTCCCGGGAAGAAGCAATAGTATGCGGTCCTCCACACTGTGAACTGTCGCTCTCTCCAGACAAAAGGAATTAGAAATAGTATTGTCCTCAAGAGCTGAGAAAACTTGCAGATTTTCCATGTACAGTAAACAGTTTCTATAATTACCAGGAAAACAAAACAGAGAGGCAAAGTTGTGCAGCAGGGGCATCCCGTCTCGTACATACTGCTGTGATAATGAAATCCAAACCCTGCAGAATTGGAGGCACATTATTCTCACTTACTTTAAAGGTCAGCTAAGAAGATAATTTCTCGAATGGGCTCATAGCTCTGAGACAACGTAACACTAGTTGTTTCTTCCAACAAATTGCAGTTGTCAGAGAAACTGGATTAGTAGCTCATAGAGCTAAAAATAGACATTATGTGCTTGCCAGAGAAGGATGAATTCAGTAACAGAGGTGAAGGTAAATCAAAATATCATACCATCTGGACAAAAAGCAGCAAAAAAATACTCAACTCAAAGCAAGTTACCCATAAAATTACATTAAAAATAAGTGGAATCACCAGCTGGAAGAATGACAGAGTTTAGTCTTCTGTTTTATTCACCTTCCAGTTCCACCTTGTGGTTGCTGCTTTATCAGCTGAATCATTTTGACCACAGTCTTTTCAAAGTCATGTACCTTAAGTTAGGAAGTGAAAGTCATTATGTTAAAGCCATTAGTTGAATACTAAAAAAGAAGATGCTTTGGCTTAACATTTTTATCTTCTTTGGGGAGGGGAGGATAATTTATTGCTTAACTTATTCAACTGAAAAATAAAAAGTAAACTCTAAAAGCCCAAAACTAGTAAGACAGCTACAGTGAAAGCAACTTTACAAACCTCAGCATTTTTTTACTATGAAGTGGATAATTATTTTTCATCACATCAAACATTTGCATTTTACATAAGTCTCTGTTATGCTGCGATTTTGCAAATTACTATTACTACTTGCTTGGACTTAAAAAAGAAAAAAAGAAACATTTCTTTATTCTTCATTCTTCTTTAGTTATTTATTTTCTATAGCAGAGCAATTCCACCATACTGCATATGAACGTAAAGGAGCAGTGATCCACTGCCGATAGGAACACTCAGCTTGCCTGGTCAAGGTGAAGAGTTCTGCAAGGTGCAGGTTGGGTCTCAACTGAAGACAGGGCTGGCAGTAGTTGCGTGCAGTTTGTACTATGACTTAAGTTATTCTTTTTACTTTTATATTCAGAACTACGTATAGTTCAGGAGTAATCTTCACTACTTCCTTTAGAAATTCTTTCTGTGGTGTGTCTTTTCTGCGCACCTTTTTTAAAATCTCTGCATTTCAGATCTGAGGCATTGACAAGTGTAGGGTACAAATAATAACTTATGTCAGAAAATCAAATCACTGTGAAAAATATTTGTAAAGTATTTATGCTCAGTGTCTTTTAGATATATCTTATAAGCTAGAGCTGTTTTTACAAATTCTTTCTTGCAGAAGCCTTTGGTCATCATTCTGAGAGGTCAAGAGTAATCTTGATTTTGGGATTTAATTAGCATCAATACCATTTGTCTGGCATTCACTGTGCACCATTAAGACTGCAGTGTTAAGGTTCAGTTGTGAAATAGAAATGTCAGGACAGGCAGCACCAGCAGTTATCTGCATTGCACATCCTACACATTACGCACACATTTCATGGCATACTTTGTATTTTATAGAACGTATGACTGGTTAAATACGTAGAAAAATAGTTAGCAATAAAAAATAAAAAATATGTGGACACTGCCGTGTCTGATCGCTATCTTGAGATATTATGGATCTATTATCATCTATTCTTGGGATTGCTTAGAACCAAATCATGCATCCTTGGCAACCATCCTTGTTTCAGTGAGAGGCATAGTCATCATCATCCCTTTAGTTGACAAATTTCTGTTACAGTAAAGCCCAGAGATTAATAACACTGGAATTTTTTGTCCGAGTAGTCTAAGAGAACTAATACTGTGTTTTTCTGAAAGTGGTGGGGTCCACTGCTAGGACTGACTTTATGTCCCTTCTTGATTTGATTTTAACCTTTCCCGGTTTACTAAAATTCTGCAGTTCCTCGTTGCAGGATTCCACAGTGTTTTGGAGAGGCTGTGTGTAGTCTGGTTGTGCAATCCACTGATGCAACACACAAATGTTAAGCTGTTTTAGCCCACCATCCTGGAGAGTCCAACGAGTGTTTCACAGCCACAAATAATCCTTGTATTCTCTTTTCCATTTTGCTCTGCCCCTATTTCCAACTTTAGAGAATTAACTGAATGCTACTAAAAATCTTCTGGCTATTTATATTTGTGTCAGTGGGATAATTTCATGATTAGGAGGAACTTTTGTGAAACAAGCCAGTGTTATTGGCATGAACTTCGCAGCCCGAGCCCATCAAGTCATAGTTCAATCTCTTCCCAAAGCCTTTGAGAACAAATTGAACTTTGTATGCAATATCTCGCCTAGAAGAACTGATAACAATTTTCCAGTTGTCTGTCACTGTGATCCTGACTCTCCCATCTAATGGAAAACCCATGAAATTCATGAAACCACAAATGGAAAATCTCGTACTTCTGGTACTTGTTTAAAGCTTTCTTCCAGGAGCCTGCTGCAATTCTGAAATTGGTGATTTAACTGGCAGTTCATTCAGGCTCATCTTTGTTTCCTCTGCAGGTAGCTCTAGAGGATGATTAATCGTTGATGTTTTAGAGTTGCATCTTTCAACTTTTCCCTTTGATGTCAGTGTTGCCAAAGTGAAATCTGAGGGCTAATTCTTGTCTAAGGTGGTCACAAACAGCTCCGATAACAGGGTCAGAAGTGAAGGTAAATTGTAGGTATGAGTAAAAATTTGGATTATTGTAGGAAGGTGGTTCAGATGAAGAACTGAGTTCATGATGCTCAGTTTTAGGAGTGGGAATTTTTAGTGAGTTATAAGCCACGTATTGGTGGTCTGTCATTTACTGAGAGCAGAACAAAGGGAAGGAGCAGTTCAGTGCAGGGCAGTTTTAATCTCAGCTTTATGAATGCTGAGAGTTGATTCCTGGCTTGTTTCAAACTTCTCTGTTTTGCAAGCTGGATAAAAATGATTGATACCCCTACAATGTGACGATTGACCACCTCAAAGTGCACTCCTGTGGAAATGGATCAGTCTCCCCTGGGTGCAAGTGCTTTTTGTGTAATTCTGTAATACTTTTTTAGTGTGTCATATAAAGCTTCTCTGAAGAGACTTGAACTTCAATTGTACAAGCATTCTGCACTAGGTAACAAGATTACAACCTTGCACTATCAACAAAGGATGCTTAGCATTAAAATAAGATTAGATGTCATTGAATAATACTAGAGCTCTAACAGTGTTTAGAGCACTGTGATGTTTGTGAACTGAAGCAGTTTGTGTAAAATTTCTTACAGATATGAGGATAATCTAATTAATGACAGTATTTCCATTTTAGTAATATGCAGAGGAGGTAAGGTGGTATCTCTCAATATTTCTGTCAACTTAATGGTTGAGAGATTACTTTTAGTACTATGTCAATCTGAACATTATTTTAAAACATCAGCCTGCAGTCTGCTGGGAAGGGATGTGGCAGGGAGTTTTACTGTGAGCTAGCACGGGTGGAAAAGCTCAGGAAAGCATATAAGCCAAGATCTCCCCACACTGAAACCAAGGGATTAATTGCAAAATCAAGTCTGGTTACTTGTCATAGCTGTTCAGCAAAGGAATCCACCTAACAACAGAAGCAGAGTCCACACAAACTATCACATGCCGCGTTTCAGTTTCTTTATTGGGATTCATTGGGTAGTCTTAGTGGTCTGGAAGTTACAGTAGGTACCTCTGGTTGAAAGTTACTATTTCAGTTATGATTGCTTCCCCAAACCAACTGAATTTATTACTAACCAAAGACTTATTTACTTGAAAACAAAACAATAAAGTTTGGTTCTGTCATTTATGCCTTTGACTGCGAGCAGTTGAAGTGCATAACGTCTGTACAAACCAGGCCTGTGTTGTGTCATTGAGCAAGTTATTCAAGGCTACAGCACCAGTATAACACAGCAGAATTCAGTATTAATCCCTCTATGGGAACATGACTCTATGTAGTAAATTGATGTGCCATATGTGTAGGCCATGGGAAAATTGTGTGTGCAGTGAATTAAAAGCTTTAACATTTGTACTGCTCATCCTATAGCAGAATGTATATCTTGATAGCTGTGACCCTATGAGCTTCTGGAAAAAAAAAAAAAAGTAATCTAAAGTTTATTCTTCTTGTTGTAAAATCACTGTTTTTTGAGTTACTGTTTACACAGGCCTCCATGCAGCACGGGGTCCTTCTCCATGTGTTGCTGGGAAATGGAAAAGCAGACGCTATCTGTAAGTCTTGCAGGCTGGAGAGATCAGTGAATGCCTTTCCTGAATCTCCTCCTGATAAGCAGTTTCTTTTTTTTCCGGCAAATGCAAACAGTGCCAATAGCCTGGGCCTTCTTTAGAAGAAGCAAATCGTTTGATAAATAGCCTTATTCTGTTAATCTTCTATTGATACTTCTTAATTTTCTCTTTCTTCCTCCTTTTGAGTAGGTTTTCCTGATACAATTCTTGCAAAGTGTAACTGAGGGCAAGCAGTTTGTCTTTTTTACCCTTCCTTTTTCCAAAGCCACTGAAGGTCTCAAACAAGAAGAAAAAACTTTACAAAACTTACGCAGGCATGCTATTAACAGATAGCAGAAGGATAAAACAGCCTTCTAAGAGCACTCCAAATTACCTTTTAATAGCATGCCTGCACTGCATGGTGACTTCACACCTTGCTTTCGTAGTGTGACCTGCTATAATGGTGTTTGTTACTATGAAGTCCCTTTAGTTTGTCCAAAAAATTTTCTTGTTTGTCACCGTATTAGATACCTAAGGTACACTCTATAAGAAAAGCAATATACAATATACTATACATCTTCTATTTCAATGCCTCTAGTTTTAGGCTAGTATTCATATAAATGTTTATAATCAAAATACAGATTTTATTGTTCTTCACAGGACCAAGCAAAGTTTTGCCTTGTCTAAATACTGACAGTTGTCTAAATACTAACAGTAACATTTCTATTCAACAAATGCTCTTTTCTCATGCTTCTAGTTAACTTGTGGTGGGCTCCATCCTACTCTGACTCCCCATTAATGCATTTGAAAGGGAAAAGTAATGAGCTATTTTAGTGCATGACCTTTGCACAGTACCTGATTCATAAAGATAAATTGATCCAAAATCTCATTTATGAGTTATTAGTGATCAGCAAAACAACAAAAATCCTCTGAAGTTCGGCTGAGTGAGTTCCGAAGATCTTGCATTGCTTACTCCATTTCTCAGTTTCTTGAGTCATTATAATAGACATATTTGATGAAGCCTTTGCCACGGACACTGGCACCAGCCTTCATAAAAGATTGTTATAACTTCTGCTTCCCATTTTATCTGGAAGTTTACTGTAATGGATAAAATATCTGTATTTAAGAAAAAAACAAACAAACAAACACAACTAAACCAAAACAACATAAATCGTACAGGTTTCCTTCAAGTCAGTGTCCACCTTCTTTGACCTAGTCCTCTGGTAGGTAGCTCACGTTAATTCATTTTTGTTTTATTAGTAACACAATACCCAGAAAAAAAAATGCTTCCTCAGAGAAACTACACTGAAGAACATTTTGTTCTTAATTGCGACCAGGATACCTCTGTTACATATTTCAGAACTAAGTCACTGAAGAGGTGATCAAAGTAGACAGAATATTAAGACAAATCCAGAAATTCTATGCACAAGACATGCGTGTACTTAGTTTTAAAAAAATGGTGCAATAGGGAAGATAGCAAGTTTTTTCCTCCCTCCCCCTCTCTTTATACTTTGCTGATACACCTAAGGGTTGCTGATAAAATATTTGTTTCTTCACCCGCATGCTCTCATTTGAAGTCAATAGATCTTCAAATCAAAAAGAGTTACATTGCCACAAATGTAGCTCAGTCACTGGGTTAAACTGACAGAGCTTGGTTTACTAAGCGCTGCAATAACATGATAAGAGAAGTACCAGTTCAGTTGCACTGCCAGGTGGTCAAGATACCATCCAGACTGCATTTATTATTACCCTCTCATCTGTTAAAATGGAAAAAAAAAATAGTTTAAGTCTGTGTCTTTGCATTGTTTGAGTTCTCATATGTTGCGACTGCATCTGGTAGTATGTTGCAAACTTGCCTTCCCATGGTACCGCATGAAAGAGTAGCTGCTTAATCACTTTTCTGATACCTTTTTGTGTCTGTCCATCTGTCTGGAATTTTTTGACATCTCTTCAACAATGTCAATAGCTCTGATTGGGCTGACCGATGTCTGGAAATCCTGGTAAAAAGGCCACACCAAACATGTGCAGAACAATTCTGTATCTCAGGGGAGAAAGAGTTTTGTATGGATATGTTGGATTTACTGTGAGGGGCAGACCAGCTTTGCAAGTGCACTGGGCCCATCTCATGCTGTAGAGTGGATGTGTGTAGGCACAACACGTGTTGACACGTTGCTCAGCTAGCGCAGACACACGGTCCTGTGTATCAGTCTGGCAAACACTAAGATAAAACATGGAAGTTGCAGCATTTGGAATTTCAGATGGCAGGAGCACGTCATTGGTACCACATACTCTCTGTTGTTTCATGAAAAATGTCTGGAACAATAAAGAAAGAGAAAGAAAAAAAAAAGAAAGATGAGTGAAGGGGATTGTGAGCTAGAGCTCATTTGTCAAATTCATGTTCTCTTAAACCTCGCCACATGTGGAACTAAGGCCATTCAAATACAGTGGTCAGCATTGATCATCCATCTCACAGGAGTCGTATCTGAGTTTCCATAGGTAAATTTTATACTGAGTAGCTATAATACTGCCATGGGGCGGGAGGTGACTGTCCTTTTTAATAACCATTGCTTAAAGATTTGTTGCTGAAATGGTCAATACCCAAATACCCTTTTGGGACTCAGCAAGTAGGGCTCACTTTCCGTCAAGGTTTTGTGTTAGGAACTACAAATGTTATTGTGAATCAGGATTGATCTGTGGCGGTCCTAGGCCTTCACAAGTAAAGCAGATCGTTACAGCACAGTCAAAACCTTGGTCAGTACTGCCATGCCAGGAGCACAGTGTTCTGAACAATTACCGACTTCCTACCTCCTGATAATCCTTGCAAAGCAAAAACATATGACTCCTAGTATGGCTAATAGGAGTCTTTGTTTGGCCTAAAAGTCTGCCAAGAGCATTGAAACTGTATCCCACACTCCTTGCTGTACAAAACCATCAGTGGTCCGATTCTGCAAGTGTTATATTTGATGGGTAAAGCTCAGTCCCTAAACAGAATCATAGTCCGGCACGTCGATGTGTGACACATTCCATGTAGGAACAAGACGGCACTTTCCCCTGACCTGCGTTTGGATTTAAAGCTTAGTTACACGGGCCATCTAGGCTGCGGTCCTGCGTGTGCTCAAGTGAACAGGTAGCTTAAAGGACGCGGGGGCCTCATGCAAAGTGTGCTCTGGCCAGGTCTTCTGCAAACATCGTGAGCACGGGTGGCGGGACTGTGGCCATACCTCATCAGGTGGTTGTAGATGGGAGGCGCACACCCAGTATCTAATGCAGCATTTCAGATATCTAAGGACTTATTTTTCCATACATTCTACATGCATTCCTACATATTTTATGAATCAGGTCTGTGATCAGTGTTTTGAACAACTTGTTTGCTGCGGTTTCATGGGGTTACTATCTTTTCGGTTTGCAATGTAAATAATATTGTACATCTGCTATTTTATGATACAAATGCCATGTGAATTGCTTATTTTTAAGATGTTATAGCTCTGTTATAGTTTATTTACAATGCCATCTTACAGTATTGGTTTAATATACAATGTATCTGTATGGCATGAATTAAATTGCTTATATTTTACAATGTCAAATATTTTATTTTTGTTTTCTAAAATAACTACATTTCATCCTATGCAGTTTCATAAATATTTCTTAAGCGGCTCATTATGTCGGGAAATATTGCTTCCTCTCCAGTAGTGCAGGCATAAGAACCAGTATTCCTCATCAAAGTCATCAAATATATCATCTAGAATTTCAGATTAGAAATATATGTACAAATGTGTAAGCATTTATAGTTAATCAGAACATCTATTATATCTTCCTTGCTTTTCATGTAACGATACATTTTAATCATTTTGTATACTTTTTATTTGTAATTATTTGTGAGTCATACACAGTGTAAATAACATGTTTCATTATGCAAGATTTCTAGGTATTCAAGATTACAAAAAAGGTGAATTTGTATATGAAAAGAAATTGACAGTAGATTGGAATGACATAAAATAAAGTGGTGATGACTATGTTCTATTTATACTGTTCATTTCCAAATTGTCTGTTAAAGAAAAAACATTTCATTTGCCTTTTAATGTCCAACCAGTTATTTACAGTATATTTACATCAATAAATCATGCAAAAGTCTATTAAAAGTCATAATCAATCATTGAAATTTTCCTTTTTCTGTTGACAGCTTACCTATGGAGAGCAGAATTAATATATACTAAAACCCAGTTCAGTGGAAACAGTCCAAAAAATCTATGAAGATATTTGTGGAAAAGAACTTCTTTGCACTCCTAGCTCTCAAACCTCACCTTAGACAACAAATCCAAATGTAATATTAAAAAGAAAACTAATAAAATACATTATAACAGAATGCTAGATGCTTAAATACACATTGTGTGTATCCCTTGATAAGTAAGCACTGTTTTTTATGAACAGTTCATGAACCTTATTCATTTCATGAACCTTACTAAAGCTTTTGTTCTTGACTGAACTTTTGGAGTATTGAGGCAGAGATGCTTAAGAAATTTAACAGATTGTTGCAAAGAAAATGTCTGTTCTGGGTGATACTATAATGGCCAGTTTCTTCCAGTGATAGTTCAGTTTTCGGTCCTGTAAAACAACAGAGCAGAACCAGATTTCAGTCGTGGATAACAGAGATAGAAAATGGGTGACATTACAATGAAATATCGACACTAGCTCATTGCTACCAACGCAAGAACAAAGGACGCTGGCATGCTGTAACGTCATCAGCCTTACAAATGCTGCTTGTGTTGCCCATTTTTTCATTCCTTCTTCATCTTTTCTACATCCCCAACTGAGAACATGACTCATTCTGCTCTGCTATTTTTTACAGGAGACCATTGACTGGAATTGGTTGCAATATTTTTCTGTGGAATGTGTTACTGGGAGAAAAAGGAGTTTCATTTTGTTCAAAATGTTGGCAGGGGAGTTTGATTCTGACATTTCAGTACCAAATGTGCTTGGCTTTTGTGTGGCTGAAGCTAAAGCTAAGGACAGCCTAACCTATCCTAAAATTTCAGGGATTTTTGCCCTTGACACAGCTGGTTTTATGTCTAGTGTACATTTTCCAAGAATGAGACTGATAATTTGCCTTTTCCTGTCTTCAAAATTATTCCAGAAAATTATTCTGGAATGTTTAGGTGGGAATTTGAATAACTCTGGTATGTGATAGTCAGTTCTGAGTAGATTTGGGAATACTGTGTGTTAGGAAATTATGAAAAAGATAATTCTCAGAGTCTTTTTAGCTGGGATAGTTGCTTTTCTGTTAACATAACACTGTATTTTGAGATCTCAATTTGTCCAATAAAGCTCATTTATGTGACTGTATAAATGTAAGGAATGCCTTCAGCTTAACACCCATATGCAGTCTAGGTAATTCCAGCACAGAAGGATACAGTAAGAAGAAAAAGGGTACAGACAAGGACAACAATTATGAAAGCTGTTGCATATCTTCCAGAATGGAATTAAATGGGCAAGAATTGCCCAGGTTTGAAAAGACATGACTATGATGACGATCTCTGAATACTATGGTGAAAGGGGACAGAAAATGATTGTTCCATGCTTCTTAGAATGCCAGAATTGGAGGGTATTTAATGAGGTTACAGGCAGCAGATTAACAAGTAATGCGAGAGAAAGTACTTTTTTTCATAGAGTGTGTAATCAAATTGTGGCTCTCAGTGCCAACAGAACGTTTCGGAGACTAAAATAGAAGCAATTAGAAAAGCTGATGGAGGGCAGATTCATCATCTGATTTCAAACATGTTGAACTGCATGCAGTTGTCAGCTCAGGAAGCCACTAAGCCTTTCTTGCAGGAATCTGGGGGGATGTATCAACCAGAGGTCTCAGAATACTTTGTTGTGCTCTCCTTTGTGTAGAATTACCCATCGATATTGTTGCAGACGAGTTTTTGGGTAGATGGACCTTTCAAGAAAAAGTCCAGGTTTATATTCTTATATGGGAGACACTGGAAGAAGAGAGTCCAGGATGATCCACATGCTGCGGGAAGAACGGGAGGAAGAGAATTTGAAAGTCATACCAGCACCAGGAGGAGACAATGTAAGGTACCGGATTGTTAAAAACTATACATGGATTGGACATCAGAGTTGGTCTGGTGGAAAAGAGGTGGGCTGTGTTCTGCGAACAAACATACAAGGTAAGGATTTTACTCTGAGAAGGATATTGGCTGGAGCAGGAAAGGCCATCTGTGATTCTTCATATGGGGACAAATCAAAAAGGTAGATTTCTGCTGAAATGTCTCAGCACAAACAAGTCTCATGTGATCTTTCACAGAATTCTCCCTGTTCCTAGGAAGGAAAAAACATGTAAACCACGAAATGAAGACCCAACGATGGGCCAAGATTGGTTTTACAAGAAAGGCTTGAGGGTCTTTCATCATCATGACAGGGAAAACGCTCCATTGTGTGTTGACTCTACCCGAGTACCTGGAGCACAGGCGTTGCAGGTTTAAGTCTGAGACATTGTTAATAATAGCTTTAAGCAAAAAGGATTAAGTTTTCTTACATGTAATATCTCTCCCTGATATCTCTACAGAGGCAGAGAAAATTAGTTAATAACAGTGAATAAGGGAGCTATTCATGTAGGTCTACACAGACAAGTGCTTTTCTCCACTCTGCATATATGAGCATATCACATACTTTAATTCTGTTTTATTAGCCTCCTAAAATGTAGGCATACGTGAGATGCACAGGCTAAGTGGAACAGAAACCGAAGTTGAGGACCACTTTGATTCAATATTTTCATTAAGGACCTTAGTACAGAGGAAGAAGAAACAATATCTGTTGATGGCACAAAACTGGGAGTTGTTATCAACACAGTAAGAGCCAAATGAAATAAGGGAAGAATGGAGTGGCCTTCAGACCACATAAAATAGAAGTAGGATGAAAGGATAAGTAATGTGTGCCAGGATTAATTGCAGGTATTCCTGTAATAACTGGAAGCTTATAATTTAGAAATGACAGAAGAAGAAAAAGAGATAGAAGGGTACTGACTGAGCAGCGTATGATTATAGCCACTAATGTCATATGAGAAAATCAAATGCAACTGCGAGAGAGATGTTTCTAATAGATACAGGGAAATATCAATGTCATTGCATAAGGTACTCGTGGGATCATAGCTGGAATGTGCCTAATTCTGATTATTTGCATTCAGGAAAGTAGTGTATTCCTGTGACTGACAGCAAGGTAAAAACTCAGGGAAATAAGATTGTTTAATTAACCTGTTTCTTTTCCAGTGAACCATGCATCTTTTAAAGGGCATATATAAAACATTTTAAGTGTAGCTGATGCAATAGTATGTCTTTGAGTATAGAATATAGCACCATTAAAAATGTCCAAAGGGCTCGCTCTGTTAGGCCAAGGAGGCAGAAAGTGTTGGAGTTTAAGAATGTAGCCAAGAGATAGAAAAGGACGAGTTGTCATCTAGTGTATCTATCAACATACCCGGGCTGTGATTCTCTGTACCTGTTCCTGGTTTTTGTGGTGCTAGAATCAACATTCAGCCATCGCTTGAACTATGGACTTTTCTTAAAAATGTGAAAAAGAAAGCTAAATATCAATATTTGTGCAAGGGAACTTGGTTCAGCTTCCTAAACACAGACCTCTTTTGCATTTGAGATGCTCTAGTGCAACTTGCTTGGCTTCTGGCTCCTCAGTGGCCAAAGGACTCTTGTAGATTAGGCCATATTTACATAGAATTTAAATAGAATTTAAATAGAATGGCCCTATTTAAATATAATGGCCCATTAGACTAGGCCATATTTACCAGTGCCACCTTGATCTCTTAGATGCCATGAAATCTGTGTGATAAGGCTCTATTTTTTCCAGGGTATCCTGAAGGACAGAAGCAGCTGCCTTAATCCACCAGACCCCCAGGAATTTAACTTCCTGTGCAGGTCCCTGACACTTTGAGTCTGGAATTTCCAATCCTAAATCAAGTCATGTTTTTTGGATGTTTTCCATCATGTCTTTTACACTTTCTTGGTTCTCTCCCCCTATTAGGATGTCATCAATATACTGGTATACCGTACATCCCTGTGAAACAGGAATCTCTGATAGCACTTTAGCTAAAGCATTATGAGCAGTAGTGGGGGAATGTTTGTATCCTTGTGGAAGTCGGTTAAAGGTATATTGGACTCCTTTCCACGTGAATGCAAACAGCGCTTTGTCCTGCTCAAGGAGGGGAAACATAAAAAAAGTGTCTTTAACATCTAAGGCAGCCATCCAAGGATGGGCAGCTCCTTGTATCATTGTCACAATTTCCATGATATTTGGAACTGCGGCGGTGAGGGGTGCAGTGTTGGCATTCGCATTCAACTTTCGGTAATCTACTGTGAAACGCCATTGCCCGTTTGGTTTCTTTACCGGCCACACCGGTGAATTATAAGGCGAGTGAGTCCTCTTAATGATGTCTCTTTTTTCTAAATCTGATACCACCCTGTCTGCTCCTGCAAGCGCAGCTGCAGGCAGTGGATACTGCCGGACATTACTGATTTTAGAGGGAGGTAAAGGTATGGAAGTTTCCAATAGACTCAATTTCACTGTGTCTATTACTTTTTCGCATCCTGCAAAACTCCACACAGTTCCATCTGGGAATTTCCACGTTCGCCCACGCAGCACGTCAAATCCTAGGAGGTTAGTACACGAGGCACCCACTAACACTTCCGCCCTAGTCATTCGCTGCTCTCCTGGCAACCAGAGGTTAATTTTTGCAACGGGGCATGTTTTTACCACACCATCAATTCCTGCGAAGTTGACTCTGCGTCTGGTGGGATTTAGACCTAGAAGTTGTGCCGTTTCGTTAGTGATTACAGACATTTGGGCTCCGGTATCAATAATAAAGTTTACTGACATCCTCTGGGGTCCGACAGGAATGGCGATAATAGGTTCGGAATCTTTATGAGAGAGCCATTGAATAGCCAGTACCCGCCGGACAGGGTGGCTCACTGCCCTCCCCAGGGATAGGAGTTTTTTGACTGGGATTCTGACAAATCAATCAAATTACGCTCCGGTGCAGAAGGCACAATTTTCTCATGGCTTGGGGATTCTCTGGTTAGACTTTTCTCCCCAGCCGCATTATTCTTTCTAGTTAGAGATTGGACCAGTGTACGGAGATCTCCTGTAGGGACACCGTGCAAGAGCTGTCGGGGTACCCCTAATTGTAGGGCTTTACGCCACAACTCATTCCGGTCCTTATCAGGCTTAAACCTTTCCACCGGTTTGGGGTTTTGAGTGTGAGTTCGGACTTGGCGAACCTTTCGGGGGTGTTCGGAGGACTTTTCACTAGTTAGACTGGCCCAGCCCATTCGGCGCCCATATTGGTCTATTTCCTGTACATATTCATTCCAGATGGGCATGTAGCAACGCCGGCCCTGCCCATGAGCATCCCGAGCCTCTCGTATACGATCTTGAGGGCGAACAACGAATGGCTTCAGGCAATCGGGAAGACCACGGATGAGAGGGGCTAATCGATCGGGGTCGATAGCAGCTGACATTGGGGATTTCCGAAATTCCTCTCTGTCATACATGACTTGCAGACAAGCTGCTTTCCGTATCGCCGCAAACAGTTCAGAGTAGCCTGTAGCTCTAATCTCTAATGGCTCTCCCCTCTCTCGTGGATCCATACCACCTGCCCAAAAGGCTGCTAGAGCGGTTAGGGAATAATTATGATCCCCGTCTATTGTAGTTAAAAACACTCCTGGTCCCCAAGAGTCTCCTGCTTCTTCCTCACTCAACATAATTCTATCTTGTCCTTCAGAAGAAACTCGCCACACATACTCAACAGCTGATTCTTCTGGCTGCCTCGAATATTTTTCCCTTATTTTCGCTAACTCTGTTGGTGTCCACAGAATAGTACGCACAGTGTTGCGGACTTCCTCATCATCCTCATCAACTGTGGTTTCAGTTTTAATCAGTGGTCGTAAAGGAAAGACTCGAGATTTCACAGTAAAAGTCCTTCTCTCCTCATCTTCTTCCTCATCTTCACTATTAGACCAAAAATCTCCGGTCTGGGTTCCAGAATTTGGATAACACATTAATTTACGAATTTGTTGGACTTGGGTCGAGGGCTGCATTTTATCTAAGAGCCCAGTCACCCTTTCCAATAACATTTTAAGTTGGTGATTTTCACCTTTAAGTTGGAGATTTTCACTCCCAAGTTGTGCATTCCGGTTTCCTAAACATTCATTCTCACTCACAAGCTTATCAACTTGAGTTCTTAATTTTTCTCCTGTCTCCTTTTGAAAGGCTAGTGATGACTTCAACACCTCATTCTCCGATTTCAGGGTTGCATATTCTACAGCTGAAATCAGATTAGGAGCAGGGGTTTCCCTAGCTTCTTGTTGTGCACAAGATAAACAGGCGCCTAACACCGCACAAATCACACCTTTGCCTTTCCCCACTCTGAGCTTTTGTGAAGCCCGACACTCTTCAATACGTTCCACCACTTTCTCTTCATCCTTCCAAAATTTATGGGCCCACTCCTTCCCAGCCTGGGAAGGGGCACAATCATATTTTTGCAGCAGTTTATCCATGGCAATCCTGCTGACTAAGGGGCATGAAAAGGGGCAGAGCAGTTTTGGCAGAAGATAAACCCCCTTGTGTTCTAACACTCCTCACCGAGGTGGGAGGCTAGGTGCGGCTAGGTTTAAATTCTGAGTGATGCCCAATTCAGCACTATCAGTCCAATCGCGTTTAATATATATTAAACTATTATGATTTGGATACACTAATAGTGGACTGCACCTTCAGTCTAGTCGTGCTCATGAACTAGCACGGCCACTCTGGAGTCTTTGGTCGCATTCAGTGAGAAACCAAAACGAGTAGCTACTTAAAAAAGTGCAGTTTATTTAAACAACAGATATACAGGTTCTTAGGATTGCCGGTGATAAATACACTGTCTGCAAAGCATGTGCAAATGAAAGTATTGTTACATATACAAAATGCGCGACAAAGTTATAAACGATACAGCCTGGCTATAAATGTAGAAAAGAGAGTCTCTAGAGAAATTTCTAAGTTTCCCGAGGAAGCACTCGGTATAATCTAAGTCTTACCCAAAGGCGTCCCTATGGGGGGGAAGAGAGGCTCAGCCCGTCGACTGATCCCAGAAATCAGTGATGGAATTCTTTGTGATGGTGTCTTCCCTGGGTATCCCCCCTCTCTCGGGCTATTTTTATACTATTTGTTATCTTCAAGGTGGAGTTTGAGTGACTTTAGTCATACATACTTTTATCATGATTGGTGTAAATTTCTCTCGCTTCACAATTAAAGGTATAGTTTACGAGAAATTCAGGGCGCAGACTCAAGAAGGAGTGGTCGCACCTTGGAGGCGGGTAGCCTTTGGGATGGAGGTGTGTTTTGGTATTATAATGACATTATAATGAGCAAAGTTCGCACAAAGGACAGCATTTCATCAAAATTTGACAAAAAGTTGTCTCTGAGCATCGAGCAGGCAGCTAATTGGCAGCTTATCTGTTTCATGGTATCATCCCATTCCCGTATCCACTATACATCTTAAGGTAAAGCCACGGAATAATTGCATCCCATCCAGTACCTCATGTAGCTTATCAGGGAACCACAGATGTTGTGTCCTTCATGCCAGCTGCGGCTATTTTCTACCTCAGAAGCCGCTTGATTTTATACTTTTCCTTAATGTGTGAACAATGCTGTACTTTTGTATTTTTTAGCCAATTTAGTACTTATTCGACAGTGTGCGTGCACACATGTGTTGTGTTACATGCAAGGCTTGCTTTATTGCTGATTATGTCTATGTAGAAAGCAGTACACAGCTGGGTAGCAATGTCTTCTGAGAATGATGCATGAAACCAGGCTTAAAGTAGAATCTAGAGTTGAGCTCAAACTGAAATGAGCACGAATCCATCTGAAATAGCAGTCTAGAAAAAACTGGAAGATGGAAGAAGGAAGATGGAATATAAGCTAGGCTAGGTAGGACTTTCTAAGGGCAAAAGAAGAAGAGAGATGCTGCTGTTACCTGTAGAAAACTATTCAGAAATCTATTTTCAGGCGGTGCTGAATTTCTGTTTAAATCATGAAAGAATAATATTGCAGCCCATTATACAAATCTGCTGCTGAAAACCCATCAATAGCAGTAATAATAATCTTGAATTCCAGGATAAGAGGAGGTTTAAAATTAGCTTGAGGACTGGAGACTGTAGTTTATAAGGAGAAAAGAATTATCTCTTGATGTCTGTGCTGGCATTCAAGGGAGGAAGACAATTTTTTTTTTTTCTGCCAGTAAAGAGAAGATTATTCGTAGAAAATGGAAGGATTATTTTTCTCTTTAGGCCCAGATTTATTTTATATTAGAATCAAGGAAAATTCTTCTCTATCTCAGAAAAAGCTATGAATTTCTCAGATACTCTGTAAAATCAAGATCTAATAAATTTTAACTGTATATAGCAGATCACTACCTGTAGGAAGTATAGTATAGGTTAACTGTGAAACTTGACTGAGTACTTGCTGCACGCTCCAGGTCAAAAGAAGCTTGTGTGAATGTCAGTGCCATAGCTGATCGGTGACACTGGAAGTGTGTGGTAAATCAATATTGTCTTAATTACAGTTTCTTGAGGCAAATATATAGCAGTCATAGAAGAATGGCATATTTAGTTTTAGCATAATTTATAAAAGCTTAACGAGTTCAGTGATAAATTGTCTGCAAATCATTAAAAAAAGACACTCAAGGTTTTCTGATACTACTAATCTAACTGGGACGTTCCTGGTGAGACTGCGTAATGGGCTTTGGTCAGACCTGATAGTCACTGTGCTTAAGTGTCAGTATTTCAGAGACTCAGAGAGATCATGGCACTAGGGTTCACCATCCCCATCCCGCGTCCAGCAGCCACAACCAGGGGGAGGGCACAGGGGTAAGTGCCGCTGGTTTGCAAAGCGCTGTCTCCCCTTCTCTTGACCACCGAGTATATCTTTGTGGCAACCACTGTTCATCATCACACATCACATCCAAATAGTGAGGGAACAGGTTGCCCAGAGAGGTGGTGGAGGCCCCATCCCTGAAGACATTCAAGGCCAGGCTTGATGAGGCTCTGAGCAACCTGATCTAGTTGAAGATGTCCCTGCTTACTGCAGGGGGGTTGGACTAGATGACCTTTAAAGGTCCCTTCCAACCCAACACATTCTATAATTCTATGAATTGCAATGGTTGCACAATGTGATTAGGAAGCGAAGAAAGCAACTCATTTTGCACCACCTGGAACATTTTCCTGACCACAAGTAACATGTTGATGTGGGCGGATGGTGCTGCTCCAGCCATTGCGGTTCCCAAACCAGCACCACCACAGGAAGGTGGTTGAGCCTGTCAGCCTCCTGCCCAGGGCCTCAGAATGAGAGTGGCTGAAGAAACAAAGCAGATGTTGTGTGATGACAGGAAGGTTTCAGCATTGATGCTTATGCTGAGGGCTGGTGTGAGGGGAGACGGTTGCAAAGCAATATGAGCAGCTGCCTTCAGCCAAATCTTCACAACATATTCACAACATGAATGGTGTCATGTTGCCGTTTCTAAAACAGGCGATGCCGAGCCTCTTCTGGCTTTGCATCTTCTGATAACACTGTTTAATCAATATCCCATCCCTGAGGACACCACAGTTTCCTTTCAGAACAAAGCCTGTAAAGGAAAATTCTTGTTGAATCTTAAAAATGACCAGCTAGTCGCCAACAGGAGCCTTCATTAATGGCCACACACTGTGTTCACCTGCTGATGTGTGGCTTCACTGCACATTGCAATACACTTACGTGCCAGCGGCAGGCTGCCCTGTCTGGCACAGGGGATCGGGAGGTGGTCAGGAGTAGGAGAAGGTGAAAGAATGGTCAGTATAAAAGAAGGTAAATCCCCTATGGACTGTCACGGCCAATGGTGTGGGTATAACTCTGCCCCAGAGAGTGGGTAGGCAGCGGGCTGTGGTGGTCCCCACTCCTCTCATTACCCTGCAGCAGCTGTGGGCTGCTCCTAGGGCTTGTTTCTCCATGGGGGGAGCTACAGCTAGATTTATTTTTTTAATCTTTATTTATCTGGCTTAGGCCTCTTTACAATTTTTTTGAGGTGTGGAGCAGCCCCAAAGAGAAAAATTTATGACGCTTAAACAAGGAGAGTAGTAACACCCAATTCATTTTAAAAATAGGTTTGACACTTCCATTAAGAGAGGTTTCATTGCCATGGCTGCTGTTGTTTCCTCTGCATTTCTAAATACTACATGAAGGGTGCTGAAACTGGTTAGTGCTTCATCTTACCTTTCCCTTTTGATGCCCTTCCTGAGCATTACAGGGAAGATCATACCATGGAAATAAGTCAGGACGAGCATGCGCTTGCATAAAACACTGATTTTTCTCTTTGAAACCCTATTCTGCTGTGCACACCTGTCTCCAGACAGGGTACCAGTCTACTTGAACCCTCAGGCTGACCCAGCAAAGCTGTTCACACCTGTGTGCCCAGAGAGCCCAGCAGAGACCGGAGCCCCACAGGACCCAGAGAACCTGCCGGGGCTTTGGAAGGACCTCAGGGAGATGCTGACACATACAAGAGGACAGGTGAGCAACGCAGGAGCAGCAGAGGCAGCACGATGGCTCTGCCGTGATGCTCCTCTGGGGTGCAAAAACAGTCATTTGAAATAAACACTGAGCTAAAGCCAAACCTTTTTTTTTCTTCTGAAAGACACTTTTCACTCTGCTGTGCCTCCTTTCTAATAAATGGCTAATGCTACAGCATTTGTTTGATTAAAGAGGATTCAAGGAGCTACTACTCATAGGTCACTGCAAAATACAGCGGTGGATTTCACTACTATTCGCGCCTGAATAGTGAAAGATATTCTTTACAGCCCCTGTCACTAATGAGTGCAGGCAGCTCAGCTCGCTGCCCAGTGAGAACTCCTCTGCCTTAATCGTAGCCCTACTCTCCCTCATTTTCATCCCTTATGTAAATAATTAATGCTGTGAAAATATATTCCTTCTTTAAGCGGTGTGCGCTGCAGTTTTCAATGTCGCTCTGTGCAGTTAGGAACTTAATTCCTTAATTAGGCTCCGACGTAGTCCATTTCAAAAAATGTGGGATCTCACTCAGAACTGAATAGATGAGTGAAATGACTCACTGATTGCAATTTAGGCATGCTTGTGAATTCCTCCTCCCTCCCCACACACCTCAGGAGACGGTGTGGTGTAAATGGAGAAATGGTCTTAAAGGAAATGGTCTTAAAAGGAGTAATATAGTGGAGAAATGTGGTAAAAAGTAAATATTTATGTAAAGGCTAGGAAAACAAAATAGTTGGGAAAAAAAGAGGAGAGAAGGATCCAATTAACCGAAGTTAAAGGGTAGAGAACTGTTCAGAGACATTTAAATAGTATCTATTGACAGGGTTAGGAAAGCAAACGGGTGACAAGGAGAAGTACGGGCTGTGAGGAACAGCCTGTTCCATGGCAAGACTATTCCATAGTCACATCAGACTGAGGAAAAGTAGTGGGAAGGATGACATAAAGACAGTGAAGGCTGCCCTCCTGGTGAAAGGAAACCGGGGCTTTTATCTTCTGTGCAGATTCATTATTTTTTAATGCAACTTCATTTGCCATTTCACACAGAAAAATGCAGTTCATAATTTAAATCTTTTTTCTTTTCTTCCTTTTCTGTGCATGGCCGTGATTGGGTCGGGCTGAATTTCTTTCAAATTTCTCTGTAGCGACTTACACCAAATATAAACATTATTTTTATTACTTTTTAAATGTTGACTACTTGATTTTTTACTGATCAATCAGACCAAGACAATACTTGACATATTTTTTTAAATGGCTTGTGACTGCATAGAGTTTTTCTCAGTTTGACATATTTGGTGACCATTTCTGCTACAAAGAAAGTTTGCCATAGATAACTCATTTTCTCAGTGGTGAAAACATAAAGATTAATTTCTTGGCATACTCAGAGACCGAAAAAAGAGATGTATGAGGGAAGTACTTGGGTGAAGTGAAAAAAGAAGAACTAGAGAATAAGATCCAGAGAGATGTGTCTTCAGCCAGTGAAAAATGTAAGTGTAATGTACTGTGAGCCCCAGGTGATAACAGAGCAATGAGGAGCAAACCACATGAGTATGTAAAGAGAAAACGGGGACATCAGAATTCCCATCACAAGTGGCTGTTTTCAAAATGGTCTTGCGATTTAGGAGCGCCAAAGAGGCAATCGGTTTGAAGGCTTTGGTGTGATCTGCAGAGTTTGATGCAGCACTTCATGAACTCTTGTCCCAAGAGCTAGCTTGCATAATGGCAAAGTACCTTAAACAAAACAGGGTCCAGAACATGAATTCGCTTGCTAACGTATAGTAAGAGTATCAGAAGTTTTGGTGCCTTGGGAACCGACTAATTTTTTCCTCTGGCTTTGCCAGTAGACCAGCAGGGAAGTTATCTGGTATGGGACCTGTAGCTGGGCTCTTTGCCATTCCTTACCCTGCCTGTTTGCTGTTTGCACATTCCTTTCCCCCTCGCCAGGAGGCGGAGAAGGAGCCCTGGTGGGGTGGGTGGCTGCAGCGGCAGGTGATGTGAACACAGGCCAAGGCAACACACGCTTTGACATCCTTATTGATTCTTGCCCCAGGAGAATCCGTATCACTTACTCTGACCTTCATAACTGCACAAAAGTCCTTATCTAATAATTTTTCATCAAGACCATATTTCTCTTCTCTTCTCAGTAGAAAATGCCTTACAGAAAGAAATCCAGGCTTGGTTTAAAGCTATTGGCATGGAACACTGCAGGTTCAATTTCATTTTTCTAGAAAGCACCCCCATAAACACACTAATCCAAAACCTGTAGTCCAGCCAGATGATTTCTGCCTTAGCTTAACTGCAAGGTGACACTGGATCTTTGGAAAAAAAAACCAAAATGAGGCCAGTCTGTGGTCTCAAGTCGGGTAACTGCACTGTCTGGTGTAAAACTGCAATGTTTAATTGTCCTTCTCCGCAAGAGCAGAATAAACCCAGGCACAGCCTGGAGCCCTGGTAAGGAAATGATGTTTCAGGCTTTTTTATTGCAAAAAACTAAAATAATAAATAATGGAATACTAAAACCATGTAGCAGGCACTGTTACATTAGCAAGTTTAATAACTTTCCTCAGATATTACTTTGTTGTGATTCATAAACCGACCATGACTACATCAGCAGTGTGAGTGACTACTGTGTTGGCGAGATATAGCTATTGCAGTGCACATTTGCTGTCACCATGGGCTCACAGATAATAAACATAATTACCTCCATGGCACCAGCCACTGCTTCTCCTCGCATAAATTATTTTGCAATAGTGTGACCTATCCTCATGTGGTGTGTTGTGCCGCTATTGTATGTCGTGATCCCATTTCAGCATGGTATTAGCTGCACTGTGTCAAAGCCGTGGAACTGTTGAACACAGCTCCTAGAAGATTTTGGCCATTTATTGAATTCCAAAGAAGGAAAGATTCATTTCTTACCGGAGCTTCAAGAGGGTCCTTGGGGTTTTGTCTTGGAAATGTTGTGTAATTTTTTCCATATACCACATTGCATGGGCATGCTTATAGAATCTGATTTACACTTCTAGATTTACACATATATCTGATTTGCACTTCCACCTCCTCTCCTGGGATAGTCTAGACAGCTTTACAAGATTGATAGACAGGAGAGTATCTCAAAGGCTGCACTTTTCTGTCCAAAGCTGCTCAGATGTTTAACATGCTTTGGTGATAGTCCTAAATCTGGGGGAGTAAGCTCAGTTCTTTGAGATGGCAGGAGTCCTTGGAGAAACAGCACTGCACCAAACATACTCAGCTGGAAACTGAAGAACATGGTCTTGCACACAATGCATAATATGAGCAAGCTGTTAGGCAAATGTCAGGTTAGCGGATTTCTGGGAGCACAGCTGCTTTTCAGAGCGTCCTTTCTTCCCGCTTTCTTAGTGTTATTTTCCTGCTTCAGACCCCTCTTTCCCTAGTACCAGCGGCAGTATCATCTCCCAGAGCTGAGATGCACCTGATATTCAATTTGGAGTCAATTCTGTTTCTACCAACATAATCCGTATTTCTGATAAAGGGAAAGTAACAGCACATGTTTCGCTCTTTGTATCTAAGTAGTATTAAATCTTTGTACAGACTGCAGGGCTGCCTTTTTCATTCTCTGTAAGTGAGAGATCCGTCTCCTTTTGATCTCCAGTCCGACAACCGTCTGTTTCCTATCAGCATCCCTGGGCGTGCACCAGGACTTACTTGCCAGTGGCATGAGACACAAGGAAAGCTTGTCTTCCATGTCTGGATGTTGACTGCCTTCCTGAAGAACTGCTACCAGGCGTCTTGGTAGGATCCGATCCGTAAGGTTTGCATGTAACCTGTGCTATGCCTGACTGGGCACCAACTCTGTACAGTACATGGACTTGACTAGAGAAAACAAACATCACATTTACCCTTGAAGGACTTCTAAGAGCCCTTTCCTTCAAACTGCCTGGCATTCATCACAGGACACGCTCACAGGTTGTGCTTCTCTAGTGAATTAAATTCTTTGTACTCTTCCTCTTACCTCTCATGGGGTTTTATACACTTGATTTTTGCTTTATGAGTCTTTTAACATTATTATTAAAAGTACAAGGCTTCTCAGCAGGCTGCAGAAAGGAAATCTCCACTGGCATAAACAGCCCAGGCCCCTTCAGTCCAGTCTGTGAAATGGCTGTTTCTTTGAATGATCCGTCTTTATTGTTTAAATGGGTAAGCAAAATCCTAGTTATTCAGAAATTATGCAAGTGTGAAATTATGCATGAGCTATACAACAAAAGAAACAAGGCAAATAAAAGTGGAGGGGGAAGAAGTAGTGGTTTATTATGCAGGAAAATAAATGGCTTTTTAAATTATCCTGAAAACTGTGAGATATTTATTTGATTTTCCTTTGCATCAGCATAAGGAAATACATATTCTCTGACCAGTAGCAATGGGCTCATGGTGGGGGTCACATCTCTTCTGCATTTCATCATGACAGATGGGAAAACTAAGAAATAAACCTGAAGAGAACCTGAGACATCAAAACATCCTGAGGGAGAATGAACACCATTGTAATACTGAAACATGAAATTTGTGCTGTAACTATAGTAATTTAGTAGATTGTGTCTGACAAAAGACTTAAATATTGATCTCAGTCCTTCCTTTGAAGTTCTGGTTACCAAATATGTCTACTGTGGCAAGAGTTACAGGATTTAACTTGTAAGTCTGATATAAAAATGAAATAGGAGTTTGCCCTGTACTTATAACTGTGATAGCAGGGATTTGCCTGTGTGCACTCCCAGTGTACTTAGTCACTCATTCCCTCGGGGTGGTCAGGAACTCCCCAGCCAGTCCCTGCATCAGAGAGACATGGGACTGGTTTGGTTCAGTGGACTGATGTGCGACAAAGTGCTCGGATGATCTCCTTCTGGCTTCACTACAAAGCGTTTGACCAATTTTGACAGCTGCTCCCCAGGGCGGGATCTTGAACAGCCCTGCAGATTCCCCCCAGGCAGCTGCTGCTGTGCACAGGCCAGCTGAGAGACGTGGCTGCTTTGCCTCGGCGCGCTGAGTAACACCCTCAGTGGCGACTCTGGCCTGCCCAGAGACACCCCGAGGCCATTTCTGCAGCTGGACTGACCAAACTGTATGTAAATAGGACACCTGTATGGTCAGTAGAAACCGTTTCTGCAGATGCAGTGATGGACAGTCACATAGGAAAGTCCTTCGTACATACTTAAGACAGGGAAAGCTTTTACATAGTTAAAGAAAATCAGAATCTTGCGTGTCTGGGTGTGATCATGTAGGACCATACTCCAGCTGGATATCAAAAATCCCCATGACTACAGTTTGGGGTGTCTCACCTGATCCAGATGAAGATGCTGCTGCAATGACCCTTGCAGTCCCCCATCACCAACCAGACAGCAGCTGATCACCCCATCTGAGAGATTCAATTTCCCTTGTTAGAACTATCTTATGCAGAGATCTCAATAAATCGGTTTATCTAACATTCTCTGTGAGTGTCTGCACCACTATGGCAGAAGCCTTATCTCCACATGTAGAAAACTAATAAAGTCTTTATGGAGGAGCCCTAAAAATAACTGTGTCATTCAGATATGTAATAATCATCTTAAAATAATTCATTTTAAAAGCCTTAATAAACAACAGTGTACGTTTTCCTTCCTCACAGGTTGTTACAGTAGAGATACAGTTCTGTAGTAAGTCTAACTATTAATGATATGTCCTCTGTAATTTCTTCTCACATTAAACTTCACAGTATCTTCCCATATACTTGGGGTGAAATTCATACACTACCATTCTTTCAGCTCTCAGGAAACTGCTACTCCTTTAAAGTTTATCACCCCTCTAGCTGAAGAAAGGTTAGAGGTCTGACCATAATGGATAAAATTAGTTTATATAAAAATAATATAGTAGATATTAGCAGTTGTGACACAGATATGCATTGTTTTTTAGATTATTTCTGTATTAGTAGTGATAAACATTGGTATACTGCACTAATGTCTTAGAATCTCACCAGCTGAAACAGTGCTAATGGAAGAGGTAGATTGAATTTAAAAATGCACAGTCAGATAGGTTTTAATTTGGAAGAAGGAGAAGATAAAAGACAGCGAACGGTCATGGAATCTACTGTGAAAATTTTCCTGTATGATATGTTTGCAGAGTTTTTAATGTACAGCCAGTCTTAATGAGGAAGCCCTATCGAATGTCTCTGGGTCAAGATTGGAGGTGTCGTCTCCAAGGGGGTTCTTAAAGTAGGCACCTGCTACCAATCTCCAAACCAAGACGATAAGACCAACGAAGTAATATTGGGGCCACTTCAACAAGCTTAGGGTCAAGAGAAGGTAGTTCTTATGGGTGACTACCCAGGCATTTGTTGGAACAACAATAGAGCAGCTCACATGTTCCTGGAATGCGTAGAGGGCTGCTTCTTCATACAAATGTTAGATGTGCCAACCAGGAACAAGGCACTACTGGACTTGACACTCACAAACCAAGAAGACCTGCTTTGTAATATCTCAGATAGGGAAAGCCTTGGCTGCAGTGATCACAACGTTGTGGAGTTCAGAATCCTGCTGAGCACACTGAAGGTTAGTACTAACACAAAGGTTTTAGATTTTAGAAGAGCAAACTTCAGCTCACTCAGAGCTCAGTTGGGAGGGATTCCATGGGAAGCTTCCATGGAGGAAGAAGGAGCTAATGAGTGCTGGGAGTTTTTCAAGAATGCTCTCCTGGAAGCACAAAACCAGTTCATCCACTTTAAAGGTAAAGTAGGTGGAGCAAGAGACGACCTAGACTTAACTGCGAGATTCTGAGTCCGCTCAAAACCAAAAGAGATGTGTACCGGAGATGGAAAAGTGGACAAATACCCATTGAGAGCTACAAGGTCATTGCCAGGGCCTGCAGAGATGCAGTTAGAAAAGCAAAAGCTCAGCTTGAATTGAAATTGGCCAGAGATGTCAAAAACTACAAGAAAGAGTTCTTCAGGTACATAAACAACAAGCAGAAACAGAAGGAAAATATTGGCCCGCTGTTAAACAGGAGAGGTGAATTAGTCACCAACAACACTGAAAAGGCAGAGATTCTCAGCACCTTCTTCACCTCTGTCTTTACCAGCACTGTTGGGCCCCAGGCCCTGGGAACAACAGTCCAGGTTGATGCAAACACAGACCCACTGCCAGTAAAGGAAGAGTTGGTATGTGAACTAGTAAAGGAGCTTGACCCCTACAAATCGATGGCCCCTGACAATATCCACCCGAGGGTGTTAAGAGAGCTGGCCAACGTTGTTGCAAGGCCTCTCTCTATAATCTTTGAGAAGTTGTGGAGATTGGTGGACTCCCCAGAAGACTGGAAGAAGCCTAATGTCACCCCAATCTACAAGAAAGCCTAAAGTATGGTCCAGGAAATTATAGGACCATCAGTCTTACTTCAGTCCCTGGGAAAGTTATGGAACTAATCTTCCTGGGAGCTCTCACAAGTCAAATGAAGCACATGATTGGGAAAAGCCATAACACATTCACCAAGGGCAAATTGTGCTTGACAAACCTGATCGCCCTCTATGGCAAAGTAACCTGCTCGGTTGATGTGGGGTGAGCAGTGGACGTTGTCTACCTGGATTTCTTCAAGGCTTATGATACAGTTTCCCACAGCCTCATCCTAGAAAAACTGATGAATTACAGTCTAGACAAGGGTCTGTGCGGTGGACGGGGAGCTGGCTGACAGGCCACCCCCAGACAGTGGTGGCAAATAGCTCCTTTTCAAACTGGCAACCTGTCACAAGTGGGGTCCCCCACGGATCTGGATGATGGGGTCAAGTGTAGCTTGATGAAGTTTGCTGATGACACAAAACTGAGTAGGGAAGTGGACACTTTGGAAGGGAGAGCCACCCTGCAGGAAGACCTGGATAAGCTGGAAGAGAGTGCTAACAAGAACCTTATGAAGTTCAACAAGGACAAATGTAAGGTCTTGCACCTGGGAAAACTAATTCAGGAGTGCAGCACAGGCTGGGATTGAACTGGCCGGGGAGCAGCTCTGTGGAAAGGGACCTGGGGGTCCTGGTGAACAACAAGCTCAATATGAGTGAACAGTGTGCTGCAGGGGCAGAGAAAGCCAACAGGATGCTGGGTTGCATCTACAAGGGCATTACCAGCAGAGATAAAGAAGTCGTTATCCCACTCTACTCAGCACTTGCTAGGCCACACCTGGAATACTGTGTTCAGTTTTGGTCCCTGCTATACAAAAAAGATGTGGACAGACTGGAGAGGGTCCAGAGAAGGGCCACAAAGTTGATCAAGGACTGGGAAACCTGGCATGAGGAAAGGCAGAGAGAAGTGGCTTTGTGAACGAGGAGGTCACTGAGGAGAAGAGGACTCTTGACAGTGGTGCAGGGTGTGATACTGACACATAATGGGCATAAAGTGAAACAGGAGGGGGTCAGGCTGGATCCAGAGAGATTTTTCTTCCCCGTGAAGACACTCAGTCAGTGGCATGGGTTGCCCAGAGAGGTTGTGTAGTCTCCATCCTCAGAGGTATTTAAGTCCCAACTGGAGGAAGCCCTGAGCAGCCTGGTGTGACCTCAGAGCTGACAGGCTGTGAGCAGGAGGTGGGACCAAGGACCCCTGAGGTTTCTCCCCTCCTGAATCATCTTCTCATCCTGTGGTCCTCTAAGAACTGTGGCTAACCTCTGCATGGCTGCTGTCTGTTTCCAAGGACCCCTTTTCTCGTTTCTTCACTTACCAACCTTTCCTTCTTATATTCCCTTTATTGTAATCCAGTGTTGCACTGTTGCAATCATTTGGGTACTCTGAGTTACATCTGCTTGATTTGCTAAATTGGAGAGTGGTTAAGGGTGGTCTGAAATCTGAGTTTTATCAATACAGAGAAGGACTCTGCTGTAATTTCTCTTTTTCACTATGAGGATATACATAGAAGTTTGTAGAGCTTGATGTTCATACAAATACATTTACCTGTGGGAGGGGAATGACTCATCTCTGGGTTTTGAAAATGGAAGTGATGACTGGATTGTTTTTTGGAGATATGCTTTTACACCATCTGCAATGCTGTCATGTTACTGTGAACAGACCCAAAATGCAGTCGGAACAACACTGTAAAGTAGATTTCTGTGAGAAATTCCATTGGCCATACTGTGGGAATCTTACTAATAACAACGAGAAACACAATTTATATGAAAAATAAAGAAATCTGGAACGGAGAGCCTTCTACCTGTGCCTATAAGTTAGAGTCTGTGTTTAGCTCTGAAAACTGAGGCTTTATCTTCTTTCTGACATTCTTGCTGGCATTAATTCATGTAACCGCTCAAATTTCATTCAACCTCGTAGAATCCTTGACCTCAATTGCACCTCTATCGATGTATTTGCTCCACAGTCTAATTATCTGCTGTAGGGAATGGATTTTATCAGTTTTCATTCTGCCAGCTTTCTGTTTTGTTAGCATATCTGCTTGTTCTTGCATTACAAGAGAGAGGAAACAGAAGTTCCACATCTACCTATTCTATCACATTGCTTTGTTTAGTATAGTTATTTCTCATCTTCTCTTATTAATTTCCTTTCTAAAGGAAACAATTCCACTCTTTTCAATCTCCCTTTAAATGTTTTTCAGTGTTCTTAATAATTATGGCCTTCCTTCAAGCCCTCTATGACTGTGCGCAATTTTTCTCAAAAAATGGTGGCTGGTATTGTAGAACTAGCAACATAATTGCATTACTTTTGCAGTATTTTTCCCCAGCCCATTTTTTATGCAGTCTGACATCTCATTTGCTTTTTTCCATCACTGTGATGCATTAAGTAGAGGTTCCAGTGATCTCTCTGTAATGGTATGCAGCTCCTTCTCCTTAGGTGATAAAGTGAACAGATTTCTAATTCAACTGTTGAAGTAGTTTTGTGGGGTTTTTTTGTACTTACCAACTTTACATTTCACTTGTCCGTATACTGTCTGTTCTCCATTCTAAAGTTCTTTCTCCTATTTGCATGTTCTGAATAGCCCAAGTAACTATCAGATTTCAGATTTTGTGGACAGATTCTGTAGGTAGAATTCTGCCAGTTCTTTTATATCATTCTTGTTCCCTGATAATGCTTTTTTCTTATGCATAGTGAGACTTCAATTTTGGTTTTCTTGTGCTGGGAAAGTTATATTCCTCCTAAAGCAAGCAGACCCACAAACTTCCTCCAGTTCCTATTTTTCACAGATTCACCCACAAATAATACAACTCACAGGCAGAGAAAGGAACAAAAGAAAGGAGCTAAATGGATTTCCAGCTCAGTCCCTTGCATATTCAGATTAACATGTAGAAGAGATGAATTAAAGAGTTGTCTATAAAAGCATCCATTCTCCATTCCTGCTCCCATCCCTCCACACAGAAAACCAGCAAAGACCAAACTTAAGTTTGTAAAGCTTTTTAAAGTTCGGAATTTTGCCCTCAGTGTAAATAAAAATTCTGAAAAACATTCAGATAGTGAGCAGCCCCATTCAAAGACATTGCTAGCACGCTGTGACATTAATAAATTCAAAGTACAAAGTACACCTTACGAAGTGAGACACACCTCCCCCCCCCCTTTTATTTTAATTGATAGATGTAGTTCATTAGAAAAAGAAACAAGAATTGACTTGATAGTTGTGGAGGGTTCCTCCTCCATAGACCTAATAATATGGGGGAAAATTTACGGGGAAACTTCCTTTTCTTCCTTCTCCCATACTCATAGATCAAAATACCCGCGGGAGCAAAAATGTATGTCAATGTGGCAGTGTATTGCTTTGATAATGGAACTAGTTCATTGCTGAAAGTAGGGCAATGACACTAATTCAGCCTTCCTCTCAGATTGAGAAGCAGTGAGAAGCAGGACCTGATGACAAAATGCCATGCTGCCGTGGCTCTACGATTTCTCCTAAATTTGTCTGTGTAGGGGCAACTCCTAAAAGATATTGTGTGGCACTATGCAGACATCACTGCACGTCACCGTAAACCCTGAGTCCAGAAACTCTAGCCTTTATCTATTGGTCAGTATTCAATTTATGAAGATTAATTAACATATACTTTTAAAACAAAAAAATATGGTGTAAGAAGTCAGAGATCTTCAATGTGTTTATCTTGCATTGTTGTGGCATTGGACTTATATAATTTACAAAACACTTGGGTTTTAGCTATACTGGCCAACTTATTAATAATTTTTCCACCTTTCTGCCCCTTGCTTCTTGCAGATCCTTCCTGAAATGGGTATAACTGTGCCAGTTATGCTGGTATTGCATATTCTGATTCTGGAATTGAAGGAGAATCTGCCAGTACAAAGATGTGCTATGAGCGTTCCACCTCAGATCCTGAACCCACTGATTTAACAGTGAAAAGCAAGCCCAAGCTATAATTCAAGTGAAGAGCTCCCACAGAGACCCTTAGGGGACTGTGATGTTGTTTTGGTTTCAAATTGGCTGCCTGAATAACGTGTGCTGGCAAATTGTATGGATGACACCACCTATTGATACTAGGAGAACTTGCAGGATGGGCAGGGTTTACACAAGTTGCCCTTGATCTTCATTGTCCTCCCACACTTGCCTTTAATGAGTAGACGTTTTTTTTTTTACCAGGATTTATTAGACAAAAATATTTACAGTGCTTAAGCATACTGTTCCTCCAAGAAACATGAGATCGCCCATGAAATCTCTGTGTTGCTGTTGGGCAAAGACTATGATAGGAGCATACTAATTCAAAAGAATTAATTCAAATACAGGTCATAAATTCATTCTAGGATAAAGATACATTGCAAAATTGCCAGAAGTCACAACCCTAACAAGCTGCCAACATTTCTAGGTGCTCACCAAGCCTGTTTGGCATTTCCTGGAATGAGGTTGTGTGACACTTGCTATCCCCACTCACCTATCTATTACTCCTTCATTCCAGAGAAACTGTACTGGGTTTCTCTGGCAAGGTTTTGGTAGCAGAGGGGCTGCAGGGGTGGCTTCTGTGAGAAGGCACCAAGAGCTGCCCTGGTGGTTGACAGAGCCAGTTCCAGATGGCTCCAAGACAGACTCACTACCAGCCAAAGCCAAGCCCATCAGCAATGCTGGTGGCACCTCTGTGATATTTCAGAAAGGGTAAGAAATGTTGCTCGGAAGCTGTGAGAGAGACAAGCGAAAAAAATGTGAGAGAAACAGCTCTGCAGACTCCATGGTCAGTGAAGAAGGAGGAGGAGGAGATGTTCCAGGCACTGGAGTAGAGATTCCCCTGCAGCCCATGGAGAAGGCCATGGTGAAGCAGATTGTCCCCCTATAGCCCATGAAGGAACATGGTGGAGTAGGTATCCACCCTGCAGCCCATGGAGACCCCACGCTGGAGCAGTCTGCTCCTGAAGGACAATACCCTTGGAAAAGACCCATGCTAGAGCAGTTCTCAAAGAACTGTATCCCATGGGAAGACCCCACATTGGAGAAGTTCATGAAAGACTGTACCCCATGAGAGGGACCCCACGTTGGAGCAGGGGAACAGCATGAGAAGGAGCAGCAGAGATGAAGTGTTGTGAACTGACCTCAACCCCGGTTTCCCCTCACCCTTTGCCACTGAGAGGGAGGAGGTAGAAGAGTCGGGAGTAAAGTTGAGCCTGGGAAGAAGGCAGGGCTGGAGGGAAACTGTTTTTATGTATGTTTTTATTTCTCACTATTCTACTCTGTTATTAATTGGCAATAAATTAAATTATTTTCCCCAAGTTGAGTGTGTTTTGCCCATGATGGCAAGGGATCTCTCTGACTTTATCTCGACCCACAAGCTTTTTTGATCTGTTTTCTCCTCCTAATCCTGTTGAGGAGGGGGAGTGATAGAACGGCTGGGTGGGGGTCTGGCAGGCAGCCAAGGTCAAACCCACCACAGATCCCCTCTCTGTAACCTCAGCAAGCTTTACATCTACAAAACACATACTTGCCAATAAGAAGATATTTTCCACAATATACATGGTCTCCAGTTCACTCAGTGATGGTATTCAAATGCAAAATCACCATGCATAACCTCTTCCACAAATAAAGCTCTAATCTTCCATATATTGTACTTTGCATCTGAGTACCCAATGCCGGGTGTTAGGAATCACAGGCCTTTGTGTAAAGACATTATAAAAAGTCTCTAGCCGTGGATATACTGCGGGAGGTAAGAGGGCTTTACCTTTTGATATGACTGGAGTATCATGCTCAGCTGTGCAACCATTTCTGTTTCAAAATTGTGTCTGTCCCAGAAGTTGCCAAGCCACAGAAATAGCAGAAGCACTGGGACTGGATAACTGGGTCCATTAGAACTTAACTTTCAAGGCTCCTGGGTGTGACTTTCTCGATGCAAAAATGATAGAAAGACTTTTCTGTAGTTGTTAAGGTACATGAATTCCTGCTGAAATTGGCTGCTACTAGACTGACCTGATGATACTCAGTTTAGGATTTTTAACACTTTAGAGGTACTTTTAAAAAACAGCTTGCTTTTTTGTTTTGTTTTGTTTTGTTTTTTAATTTTTTACCATTATCAGACTATTTAGAAGCTCCAGACGCTGAAGAGGTCAGAAAGCCAGGAACGCTAATTGAGGAAGACAGGAAAGTGTCTTTGCTTTGCCCTCATTTATGTAGACAAGCTGACAGAGTTGGAAGCATACTTTCAATTACAGATAAACCTGTGTATGGAGAGTTCACCCTCCTATGCGTAGCAGAAGCTCCATCTCTTCTGCCTTAAAATGATATGAACCAGCAATTTGGGATCCAAATGTTTGGAAGTCCTGACTTCCTCTACTCCCCTTTTTGCTCATACTTGTTTCTTCAAAGCCCCTTGAAAGCCACAAAGCAGCCTGGCAGAATCAATTTTCCACCAAGAGAACCTGACATTACATTAGAGCAGCTACAAAGAGTGGTAAAGCAGAGGAAATCAAATCACAGAGATCCGTCTGAGAAAGAGGCAATGTGTGGTGTGAAGTGCAGACAGCTAGCAGAAGAAAAAGGGCATTCAGACTGAAAACAAAACCTATAAGGCATGTAGAACCTGTGATTGCTGCTGAAGCAGCTATCTTATATTGGTACTGAAATAAGAGGATAAAAAAAAAGTAGTAAAACAGCCGAGGCTGATGGCATTAAACAGTGAACAGGAAAATCACTTTCTATGTTATAAGCTACTGAAGAAAAACTGAAAGCAAGGCCAGGGAAAGAAGGAAAGAGTTTAGATTAGTTTCCTAGAAAATATTTCTTTCTAAGTGAAATGTTAACAGTGGAGAAGTTATATGAACTGCACTGCAATAGCTGCTTGTATTGAAAAAACTGGTGTGTAGATTTTATTGGGTTGTCACTGGAAAATAACATTATTTTTTTCTTTTGCATGCACTGCATAAATTAGATTCTAGCTTCCAAGCCATGAAAAGCAGACCTGTTTAATATCATACTTGGTCTGAGAGGAACAAGCCTCCTGACATGTTGTACAGCAAGCAGGAGACTAGTGGAATGTGTAATTACAACAGGGATGAAATCTTGAGATAACTGAGAAGTTTTCCACATGTGACTGAATTTGCCTCTTTGTCCATTCTTTGTATACTTATCCTCTGGAGAAACTTTAAAACCATAGATCATTTTCCACTTAACATCATACATTTTACAGAAATCATAGAATTATAGAATTGCCTTGGTTGGAAGGGACCTTTCAGATCATCAAGTCCAACCACCAACCTAACTCTGACAAAAACCACCACTAAACCATATCTCTAAGAATGTAGAAGTTCTGCACAATTTTCCAATTTGGAGGAGAAATCTGGCTTTAGATCTGTATATAGTAGGTTTCCGGCATGCCTACACTTATGACCATCTGTTGGGTGGCACTGTGCCATTCTCAGACACATAGTAGAAGTTTCAAGGAGGAACAGGCACGAGCCAAAGTGGAGGTGACAAAGATAGCCTTCACAACAGAAGATGGCCCTTACAACAGGCTGCCTCAATGAGCACTACACACCTCTGCAAGATGGTACCGCTTCTTCAATCAAGACTCTTTCCCATGCGTCACAGGTAGAGGCTGACAGAAGTTACTGTGGCATTAGTGGGTACCTCCCTCCAACGCCTTCTGATAATGCCTTCTGAACTAGTTTCTCCCTGGTGCCCCACTAATCCCTGTTTTCCCTTGTATACTTTGTAAACAGCAGGGAAATTGGTGAAAATGTGTTTTGCTGGAAATAAGAAAGTAGCTGCCCGCTTTGTTGTAACTCTTGGAGCTACTTCCGAGTTCCTCCTAAGACTTCCTACCAAACAAGCAACCTATGGAAATGCTTGCAGCATGCATCAGAAGGTGCTGTTTTGTACATATGGAAAGGCAACCTGATTCCCTAAAACTTGGAAAGAAGAACTAATGAGTCATGCTTTAGGAATCTTTTGAGTTGGCTACCAGCAACAGAGCTGCCTCCTACATACCTCACACACAGGAGACAGAAGCTGCACACTTGGGAGGATGCCGGGCTGAGGGTTTACTGGGAAGGAAGTGCCAGCTGACTGGATGCCTAGGTTACTCCAGAGTAACATATGTGGATTGTTTTGAAAATGGCAAACTCCATGTTGTGGAAAGGACACTGGAAGACTGAGGTCCAGCTACATTAGCTGAGAAATCAGCTTTTCTTTAATAATTAAGCATTATTGATTTGTTTACTTAATTTTTTGCTCTGAAAGGGTTACTTTAACTGGGATGATGACATTGACCTTAGCTAGACTGGAAAAGCTGTTGGAAATTAGGTATTAAACTGTATATGGTAACAAGAGTAAACATTTTTATGACTGCATGGTGTTTTTATGACAAGAAGGCTATGGACTCGGTAATAAAATGGAAATGACACCACTAAAGGTTTTGCCTTTCTGCAGATAAGGTAAAGAAAGTGTGCCAATAGCTCACTAACATAAACCTCAGACATCTTATCTATTTGTGTTTGGATGTTAATGTATTCTGAGTGCTTATCCTCATGGTTTGAAACTTGTGGATCTGCTAAGATGGGAGAACTTTTTTCCTTTGAATCCTAGGATTTTCTGGTTCTGTCTTGTTTGAAAATTGTGTTTAAACAGTTTCCTAAATTATATGAGTTCTTCCATTATTGGGAGGAACACAGAAGACACACACATAAAGTAAGACAAGATAAAATACTCTTTGAATTGAGTTTTCATGATAACATTTATGCTTTCAATGTAGTTGGGCTTGACGAGGATTTTTTTCCAAAGTATTTTCTCTGAACTTCAAAATAGTGTACCTTTAGATCCATAAGTATTAGTCAGGAGGTCCGAATATTTCTGCAGTTCTTGATTCTTATTTGCTGCATGAACCCAGGAAAGAAACTACTTTCAGGGAGTAATTTCTTTACTCTCATGTGGCAAGCCATAGGCTCCAATAGCCTGATTTGTTTCTGAGCAGAGGGACTTCTGCCATCATACTGACTTTCAAGCCTTTGGTATGCAAGCTGAACCTTGATCTCACTGTCCTCTTGTCAAAAACAAAACCCCTAAATAAATAATTTGCTGCTTTACTCCAGAGTAGCTGCAAGGCTGAATTTAAATGCTTATTCAAAGTATAAAAGTATATAAAACTGCCAATGAAATTGCTTCCCAGACAGGTGGCTGCTTCATCTACCTACCTACCTACCTACCTACCTCTCCTTTATCTCAAAAATGCTAGAAATTATCTTATAGAATAGAATTGCCTAGGTTGGAAGGGACCTTTCAGATCATCGAGTCCAGCCATCAACCTAACTCTGACAAAAAACATCACTAAACCATACCTCTGTGCACTATGTCTACCCGTCTTTTAAATACCTCCAGGGAAGGTGCCTCAACCACTTCCCTGGGTAGCCTGTTCCAATGCTTCAGAAACTTCTTAAGATATGTGTTTGAACAAGAAATAAAACAATAATTTGGGTAGTGAAAACAACTTGCCAAAGTTCAACTTGTTATGCCACGAGGTCCTTTCCCCCAGTTAAGAGTTCCTCTTGCAGTATTCCATGACGTGATTCCAGTTATATCATGGTTGTGGTGTACTGTGTTCATTATGGTGTGGCATCCCATCATCTGACATTTATTCACTTACCTGGTTAGGGATCTTTCAGTGACAAAAGCCTGATGACCAGTAGGTCTTTTGATAAAGCTGGACCTGACCCAAGTAGCACCCAGCTTGTGAGGGGTCAGGAAGAAGACTGACACCTAGACCCTCATGTTTTCACACCAGTCATAAATACTTAAAGCCCACTACAGTCATTTGTATTCTACTTTTTGACAAATTAATATTCTCAACTGCTCACACCTGATTAACATGCAGTGCCTACTGGCTTCTGGGAGCACAGACCCTTTTAGGGAGAAAAGAGGGAGAAAAATTCATGAGCTGCCAGAACTTACTTATGAATTTATAATTGAAAAGCATCAAAAAGGAATTTTCAATTATTTACTAATTGTTTCAGCTAGAAAAATAATTATAGCAATTTATTGAAGGTTGTTTTAAAGCAGAGATTGCTTTAAAAAAGTTTTCCATTTGACTCAGAGTAACTTAATGAAATTCCCTGCAGTCTTTACACTACAATTAAGGAAGGAGACACCCTACAGCATGGCAAGAATGGACTGTTCTGAATTGCTTAAATAGCTTTTCTGAAGTGGTCTGTAGCTGGACTGGCATTGCGTGTGTTTTTTGAGTCTAGTTTACATGTATGCTTTTGATGACTTCTAATCGAACTGTGCTGTCAGTTAAACCTGTGGCTAATCATCAAAATTATGCTAATTACTAACGTCTTGTGCTATTGACAGCTTCATACCAGGTCTTGGTTAGGAGACAGTCAGCTAGGAGACAGTCAGTTACATATCAGGTCCTAGTTACATTAAATTAAAAAAAAACCCAGACAACAAAATCTACTCAAAAGGATAATTTTGCCTTAGAAAGTCTGATAATGGCCTTGGATCTAGAAAGGCCTTTCTTTTTCACAGTTCATTTTCCCTTTCCTCTTCTTTTTCTCCTTTTGCCAGAAGTCCTTACTATTCGTTGTGATCATAATGAATTGGAGGTCTTTTTTTTATTTGATTTTGAAATTCATAGATATTGGGTTTTTTACTTTTTTTTTTTTTAAGGAGGAATTAAGCAAAGTTCTCATTCACTTCTGGATTTAAGGGTGGGATTCAGACAAATGCTCAGATATCTACAGATACATGACACAATGCCAGCGCATCTGGGGGCCATTTATAAAATCCATTAAAGCAACTTAGAATATTCTAGTTCTGCCAGATATGAGGGCTGGTCTCTCTCTAATTATAATGCAAAGACTGCTATTAACACCTTTAACCTCTGAGCCAGGCATCTAAGCTCCCATTATAATCAAGGGAGATCTAATCAAGTCAGCCAGCAGCGTATAGAGAGCTATTTACCTGACCAAATGTAGGTGTTTGCTTTTAGAGGAGACAATTAGCTCTCCAGAGTCCATATCTGTACTGGCCAGATCTCCATTGGCTGCCATCAAAGGTTAAATTTCTGGCTCGTGCAGATACCTAAATTTAGGTGCCTAAATCTTCAGATAAATTGTCTGAATTTGGTAACCTGCAATGTGTTCAACATTTATTTATGCAATAGACATGCTGACATAAATTAGTTTAAAAATGACTTTCCCCTGCAGCATACACCATTTTTTCTGAGCATAAGTAAAGGGGTTTTTTTGGTAACATCGGAGAGTTCCAGGCAGACGCTGGAAGCTGTGGTGCTCAGCAGTGTTTGTAGACATTGCAGAAGAATCCCAGTTTCAGACAGCTATCACCCAGATAAAACAGCGCTGTAAGTAGATCTGTATATATGCAAAACTGAAGAGTCAACCAAAAAAAAGGGGAACAAGTCTTAAATGTTTCTTTCATATTTTCAAATTTTATTGATTCTTTGCACTTGTATTTGTCTGAACAGTCTGCTGTCTTGTGACATTTTAAAGGTGGCAAGGTGTACATTTGTGGAGATGTCCTCCTTTGTCTCTCCTTCTCCCAGAACTCTCCTTACACAGGTGAATAAATTATGTCCTAACTTGCCCGTTTCTTATTTTCATCCTCTCTGCCTTCCAATTGTAGAGAGTTCAGTCATGTTTTTTTCTGTTTTCATTTTTAACCTGATCCTTACTGGTCTGTTCCTTTGTCTCTTTTTTCCCCATCTACCCACAGGGCTCACTTTGCTTCTCCCAAAAACAGAAGTGTATCAGTTTGAACACAAACAGCTATTTCCTAAAGGTGAACTTTGCTTACAGATTTAACTTCCCCTCTCAGATCTGTGATGTATGTAAATTATTTTTTTTTCTTTAGAAAACTAGAAATTTCCACTGTGTTTTCAAAAACAATGTCTGCACTACTTGCAGAAAAGCAATATATGTTTTTATTTATTTATTTTCTGGGCTGACACCTTGTATTTTCAGCTCCCTACTGTAGCAGTTCTTTTTTATTGGATTGCAGTGTAATTGTTCCTCACTGATACACTGAGATGTGAAAGTATAATCATCCTGCTGACACTTCTTTTTTGGCTGTTTATTAAATAATAATGTGAAATTTTGGTAATATGATGCAACATGTCTATTACAGTTAAGGACATTTAAATACATGACAACAAAAAGAAAAAGAATAAATGCAGCCTTGTAAAACTGTGAAGAACACTGTAATGGACATTATTGCTCAAATGCCTGAAAAAGCACATTGCATTACGTACGCATCTGCAGAAATAACATTGTCAAATGTGGTATTGGACTTACAGTGAAACACTGGAACGTTTTCCTAGGTATTACATGAGTACATGATCAGATTTATGTATTTATTTTCCAAAGAGCTCAGTAAACATGATCAGACATGACTGGATTGCTAAATCCCTAGGAAATTATGACTCCCTGCATTCATTTTTTTTGCTGAGCTGCATGTAACTACTGGGAAGAACGGCTGCAGCCCTGTGTCTTTCTCTAGCAGAAGGAATGCAGGCTGAGGGGGATGTTACTATGCTGGCCGTCAAGCTAGATAAGCCTAGCTCCTCTTCAGCCAGTTTAGGTGCCTTAGTGTCTCCAAGGTGAAAGTAGGCTGTAGATCCAAATGAAACAAATGTTTGAAATTGAAAGAAACAAAGAGGGAAGGACAGTTCAGGTAGTAAATTTTCTAATTTGTCAAACGTAAACGTACAGAATAATTTTCTGAAAGCAGACATATAGTCTCTGTTTTAAATGGCAAATCTGTTTTTTCTGAACCTTTGTTCAAACAAGCTACCTCCTTCATTTGAGTATTCCCATCGGAATCAGTGCAGCTTTTATTAATAGTAAGCAGAGCTGGTTTTAGATATGACAGCCACAAGCAGAGCTGGCAGTCAAGAAAAGAGAAGGTGGAAACTTTATTGTGGTCTCAGTCTGGCAGTGGTCATCAGACTGTGATGAACTTAGTACTTACGCACACTCCGCAGATTTTATGCCTCACTATGTCGTTATGTCCAAGGACATTGCCGCATCCTTAGCTAACACATCCTTAGCTAACACATCCTTAGTTAACACAGCCTTAGTTATCTTGGTCACCGGTTCAGCTTTAACTCAGCTAAGTTCTTTCTCACAAAATATTTCACAAACAACCTTTCCTGATTAGGTCACTATCATCTCTTTCAGAAAATGATAGGAAAATTGGTATCTCTTTTCACACGGAAATGAGACAAATGACCAATACACCGTGTTCTACAAGAGGTCCTTTGAAGCTTTCACTAGCTAAACTACTTGCAAGTCTGGAGGGCTTTTGTAATCTGCTTGCTCTAAGTGTAGGAGGCTGAAGGGAGCTTGTTTCATTCTGCAAGATATTATCTGTGAGTTAATATTTTAGATGTCAAGCTAGAGGAAGGCCATATAGCTCCTTGGACATGGTACTGTGATATTGGTTGAGATAACAGTAAGAGCTTGATATAAAGGATCTGTCAGGTTTGTCCCCTCCAAAGTGAATATGAACTTAAAGCAGCACTTGGGCCTCCCACCTTACTCCCTTTTTATAGCTATTTAAATATGTGCACATCAGTCATACTGTAAGGTAGGGGTTGCTCTTCTGTACAACTTTTCTTCCATCTCCCATATATGTAGTAGTTGTGTCTGACTTTGTGGCAGAAAACAAATTTGAATTTTAGCTGGAATAATGGATTTATATTATAGGTACTTCCCATGCATCAGCGCTAGAAGAATGGACATGGACTGGGACAGATGATGCACTAACTTATGGGTCAGGTTTAGAGGGCAGAGTAACATGGGTAATGGTGTGGTGTAAATCCACTACAGACTACCTGAAGAAGAAGTAGATGGGGCCTCATGTTGGCAGGGGCTAGTCCTCAAGGGGGAATTTAAACATCCCATTATCTGCTGGAGGGAGAACACAGCAGTGCACAAGAAATCCAGGAAACTGCTGGACAGCGTTGATGACAACTTCCTGACACAGGTGGTCGAGGAGCCAATGAGAGGAGATGGGCCTCATGCTTACAAACAAAGCAGGGCTGGGCAGGAATGTGAAGGTTGGAGACAGCCTTGGCTGCAGTGACCATGAGTGGTGGAGTTCAGGATTCTGAGAGGAAGAAACAAAGCAAATAGCAGTATCACAACTCTGGATTAAGGAGAGCACACTTGGGCCTGTTTGGGGATGTGTTTGGAAGAATCCCATGGGATATGAACCTGGGGAGAAGGCAGTCTGGAACAGCTGGTTGATTTTTAAAGATTTTTTTCTCAAGGCTCAAGTTCGGTCCATCCCAATGTGTACAAAATCAAGCAAAGGCAGTAGCGGGTCTGCATGCATGAACAGGGATCTCTGGACAAAACCCAAACACAAAAAAAAAAAGCTTCTGAGATGTAGAAGCAGGAAGAGGTGACCCAGAAGGGATATCGAGGCACTGTCCAAGAGTGCACAGACAAAGTTAGGAAGGCCCAAGCCCACCTGGAGTTGAAACTGTAAGGGACATGAAGGTCAGCAAGAAAAGTTTCTACAGGTACCTCAGGAGCAAAAGGAAGATGAGGGAAAATGTGACCCTGATGATGAATGTGACAGAAGGCCTTGATATCAAAGGACATGGAAAATGCCAAGGCTTTCAATGCCTTGTTTGCTTTGGTCTTTACTGGTAAGATTTGCCTTCAGGAATCTCAGACCCCTGAAACCAATGGAGAAGTCTGAAGCAAGAGATCAGGTTGGGGAATGTTTAAACAAAACTGCACATATGCAAGTCACCGGGACCTGATGGGTTACACCCAAAAGTGCTGTGGGATCTGGCTGATGTCATTGTGATGTTGCTTTCAATTATCTTTGAAAGGTTGTGGTGATCAGAGGAGGTTTCTGAGGACGGGCTGAAAGCATATGCCACTCCTACCTTCAAGAAAGGCAAGAAGGAGAATCCAGGGAACTACGGACTGGCAAGCCTCACCTCAATCCTGGAATAATCCTGAAAACTCTTTCCAAACATATGAAAGACAGGAAGGTGATTTGGAATAAGGAGCATGAAGACACAGGAGAAATCAGGCTTTAGCAACACGATCACCTCCTACAGTGAAATGGTGGAGGAGGGGAAAGCAGTGGATATTGTTTGTTGACATTAACAAAGCTCTTGACTGTTTCCTACAACATCCTCACAGACCAACTGATTCTGTGATATGTATGGAATAGACACATTTTGACCTTTAGTGAAAAGAGTGTGGTTTATGTGCTTCTTGCTTGATGTGTTCCCACTTAATGGTTTTCAGGACAGGAAAAAATTTAACAGTTTTCTCCCTAGTCTGACGAATTGCAAAGGGATTACATGAGGGTTCCATGTGTCAACACCTGCCAAATTAACTGAAGAAAGGGTTCTGATCCCAATTCAGATTGCTTTCCTTGCATTAAACGTGCAGATGTGAGGGTCTGGAGTAGTCTGGATTTGACAGCTCTTTTGAAAACTGATTCATTTGAGAAAATGATTAGTTACAGATTTCAGAGCCTAAATGTAGGCACCCATCTTTTTAAAGTCTTGGCCGTGGATTAGACTTATGCTTCTGCTTAATTCTCCTTTCTCTCTTATAGTATTTTAAAGCATATGGCTGAAGTTATTCTGCATCTTGCTAAATGTGTCATCCAAGCAACTCTGACACTTAAAATGTTAATCAGATGGTAGTCTTCTATTTGACAAGTAGGAATATGACATTGTGAAACTCTTGGTTTCTTAGATGCTGATAAGTATATGCAAAGTATTGTGATTTGCTGGGAATTTCAATTTGCTATAACCATGCAATGCGTGAGAGAATATAAACAGATGGGTCACCTTGTGATAACTAGGAATAAAATAACAAACGGGGGAGTCATTCTACTTTTATAGAACTATAACTGAGAGCAGAAACTGACTATTAGGGCATTTGCTGTCAGGCCGAAGCATTTCAGTTCCCGACTGCATGAGGTACTGTGTGGATCAATGTGTGGAGCTACTGAAACTCACTTCTCATAGATTCTGTCTTGTATCCATCCCCACCTGCTCCCTCTGCAGTATCCCCAGGTTCTCTGTGTTCCCATGATACCATCTAGTTTATCACATGCACAATATCTCTCTTGCTCCCCTTACCCCCCTATCATATCCCTCACTACTGTGTTCCCTTTCTGTTTTCTGTTTTCAAGGCAAGAAACAATTATGTCCTGTAGCTAGTTTGGAATTACAAGTGCACTGATTGGCCGTCTGGTGTTCATGGCAGGTGTGTCAGTTGTCTATTACCTCTCAAAATGGATAAACACTAAATTTTGTTCCCATTTTCCCCATTATCAAGCAGCTGTTGATTTTCATAGAACTTGTTGGGGATGGGTTCTCATGTGATGCCTCTCCCAGTTTAAGTCTAGTTGAAATTAGCCAACAGGTTTAGAAGTTACAAGTGGAGTGGGATAAGATACTATATTCCCATAGCACACGGGATCCCATAGGGGTCCCATATTGAGGTTTCCATCAATAGAAGATAAGCAAAACACAGCAAAGCAAAATAAAAAAAGCAGAATACCTGCATATTTTGAATCCTAGCTACTGGAAATCACTCTTTTCAACAGAGGGGGCTAGAGAAAAAGTAGTATTTTTTTGTTTGGGTCTTTATTAATTTTCATTTTTGACTTTGTGCGGTACTATGGAAGAAAAATTATCATTGGTAACACTCATGTCATCTCAGTTAGAAGTTTAAACTCAGCTGTCTATGCCACTCCATAATCAGTGGAAAGAAGGATATTTGAAAGATTCATTTTATTGCATGGTAGGTCAAATGAATCTTACATTGGTGTTCAACTCGCACAGAGTAAAATTCACTAACAAGAATCCCATCAAGTAAGACTAAAGATAGTTCAACCTGATTTTTTCATTTAAACATAAGAAAAAGCTCTTTTACTCTAAGAATGATCAAACAGTGGTACAGGCTTTCCAGAGAGGTTGTGGAGTTTCTATCCTTGGACACAATCAAAACATGACTGGACACAACCTGGAGCAACCTGCTCTAAATGACCTCACTTTGAACAGGGTGGTTGGCCTTTTCCACGATTCTGTGATTCTATGATTCTGATTTCTTTTGCCACAAAATGTCTAAGTGTCTAAGAAAGTGGATGACACTGACTGATGTACTTGTGCCTTGCAATGCTTCTTTCAAATTCATTATCTATTCTTCTGCCAGACTTAGTGCTCAGCCAGTGAAAAATCTATACAATTTGTATGCATGAACTAACATCATACAAAGTTGATTGTCTTGAAGAGACAATGTTTACTGATGATTTCCTAAGTGTTCTCACAACTAACAGGAATGTGTGGTGGAATACACAACAATCTTGCAGTAGACTTTTAGACAACTTTTTAATGCTGAAGTACTCCTTTTTTTTTGCCTGAGTTTCTCCAGAGCCTCCTGTGAAGGGGCTCATGGAGGAGGAGAATGACCAGCAGCAGATGAAGTCAGGGAATGCTTGCAAGGAGTTGACCTGCATGACTTCACTGGACCCAATAGGCTGCATCCAGTGGTGCTGAGAGAGCTGATAAAGTCCTTGCAAGGCTGCTCTCTATCATCTCTGAAAGATGGAGATTGAAGAAGGTTCCCCAATGACCAGAGGAAGGCAGATGTTGCACTCGTATTCAGAATAGGCCAATAGATCAATCTCAGGAATTACAGGTTTGTCTGCTTCACTTCAGCCCTTGGGAAAATCATAGAGTGAGCCCTCCTGGAGGACTTTGCTGGGCACATGGAGGACAAGAAGATAACCGGGAATAGTCATTGTGGATTTGCCAAGGATAAATCATGCCTAAACATCCTGATTGCCTTCTATGATAAAATGATTCTATGATCAGTGGATCACTATGAAAACACAAGACCACAGCCTACTCTTCCAGAGGTAATAAAATTGAGGTTCTGATTATTTATTTGAACAAAATAGGATGAGGCTGCTGAAGAGCTTGCTGTCTATTAGAAGACAATTTTTCGAGCACATCCATATTTCACTATGGGGTCTATAACTTCACATAACTATGACCTGAGGCAGTCTGGTGAAGATATACTTTGTTTGGGGTTAGTTTCTTTTCTTTTCTTTTTTTTTTTTTTTTTTGAGAATAGGAACTGATTGAGTTCTTTTGTGCTTAATTCTAATTATGTGGATATAGCTTGAATACCAACTTTTTTATTGCAGGTAATAGAAAGCACTGAACTCTGAAGTGATTGTCAGTCAGTGCTAGGAACAACAGATAAAGAGCAAATTGCTATAATCTAAACCCATCAAATCTGCCTCTCTTCCTATCGCCTCCTGCCATGCCCACAAAGAGTGGGCCCTCACCCTCTATGTCAAAGATTTGAAAGGAAACTACTCATCCTCTCTTCTCTTCTTCCTCTTATAAATAACCATACCTAACCACCTAAATGCAGATAAATTGCTTATCTGCATTTTCCATTCCCTGGTTAAGACTTGTAGTTGAGATGTACATATACACTCAACACTTTCGAGATCCATTCCTTCAGGGAAGCAGACAGAATGGGATAACGTTATTTTTTTTTTCATAAGCAGATTGGATTGACTTGCATGTAATGTAGCTTGAAGCCTTTCTTTAACTCTCAAATGAGAGCACTGAATTAAGCCTCTGATCTTTGCTCATCACATTAAGTCCATGTGTTCATCAAAACTGGACCGACTAATTTGTCCTTAATTCAATTTTATTTCCCCTCTAGATCTTTCTACAAGATCCATTACTCCACTTTCATTTTAATATTATTTCTACTGGGACTTAATATGACAGAAATTCTGAAATTAAAACCTCTGCAGCAAAATTCTTCTCCAGCGTAACTCCTTCATTGGCAACAGATTAACCTAGTCCCACTTTAAAAACTCCTCTATTACTCAAGTATTAATTTTGTATTTATATATGTATATCTAAAATGCCATGAAAATAAAGAAAACCCAATTAGATCAATAAAAAAAAAGCCAAATAATTAACAACTGAAGTAGAGGACGGTGAAATCTGAAATGCCAAATGAATGAAAGCTCAGAGACCCACCATGAAGTCACATCATGATTGTCTCATCTGTAGCCTAGTAATACAATGCTGCCATTACTAGTAACAGGCCACAAGGTTTGTACTGAGTTGGCAAGGCTTTGTCTAATCTTTTCTTGACCTTCCTACAGGTTTGTTTTCATTTTATCACTACAGTGATTTTTCTGATGATCAACTAGTCATGTCTAACTTGTTTTACTGTAGCTTATCTCTATGTGTCGTAACTATAATTTTTATATAGATGGTAGTAGCAAGTAAGCATTCTGTGTAGAATGAAATATTTATGATTGTGACTTAATAACGTGGTGTGGAGAAATTCCGGTTTGTTAGACAGCAGAGACCCAGAAAAATCAGTTTGCAGGATGCAGTAGAGAGGACTGCATGAGCTGATAAGAAATGGGGTACAGGTTTTGCACCCCACAATGCATGTGGGGCATTGCACCCCATTGCTCTAATGCAATGGGGTCTCTTACCAGTGGTTATTTAAAGAATTTTAGATGTAGAGCTGGACAAAACTGGGTTTCGGGGTAACAAAGAACAAATACTTAACACGTATAAAATGCACCATCTACAGTGAATTCACGTCTAACTTAGCATTTTAGACCAATAAAGTAAAAAAAAGTGTGTAGGTAAGCTAACAATCATATGCAAATGGCCCCAAGTAGATCCTAGAGTGAAGAAAGAGAAACCATCACCACTCCTCCTGGTGAAGGACTCTGGATGCTGACAAATTGCTGAACACCCGCCACCCCCACTAGAGTGAAGCCAACGACCTATGAGTCAGAGGGGCAGTGGTAGCATGACCATAGCACCAGGAAAAGGGGTGCTGTATGCACACACGGAAATACGTGGCTACTGGTTGCAACTGTGTTATTGCTCTTACTGAGATTTTTTTCTGGTATAATAATATTCCTTTTTTTAAAAAAATTTCTAAAAGTATCTGTTTTGTTGGAACTTGAAGCCTATCTCTTCACTAGTTTATATTAAGGCAGAACGGCTCATCTAAACTCTCATCTGCGCAAACAGGAGACTAGATTCAGTGGTTCCCAAAATCTAATCTTGTTCGTTGTTCTCCTTTGTTTAATTTAATATAATGTTGTGAAAGGATCTTCTAGGTGATGATGATTCATATCACTCAAAGTCTTTTGTGTAGAAAGTGAGATTTAGTCAAACTTATTTGACAAAATCTCAGTAAAATTTGCCATGGGCTCTGAGGCAAACTGCAGGAAACATAAGAGGTGGCCTCCCTCAGCCTTAATATCTGCATTTGAGTTGCAAATGTTTAATTATTGCTCTTGTTAACCAGTACTATTCCGGGAAAAGTGTATAACTCTAAATAAACTAGTTTGAATTAGGAACTAACTTCAGTGCTTTCACTGCACTGCCTTTGGGAACATGGTCCAGACAGAACTTAGTCCACATCTTAGCATGCTCCTTGGTACCTGCACCACCAATCACTCCCTTACCACAGCATATAAAGATCAAGCTGTCTACAAATCCTAGGTAGCCCTGTGGCATGGACTTTTAAGGCCATGTCAGAAAGGACCCTGGATTGTCTTGTTTGCCTGACAGCCACGTGGTCATGCGATGGAGGCAGGTGGGATATCTGGTGGTTTGACTGAGCACAGTTGTACCAGACAAACTCCAGGAGAGTGCTTGCTTCTGTCCACATTAATGGGTATTGCAGACTCAAGGTTTCTCTTCTAGCGTTTCTTGGAGAATATCTGGGTGCCTGGGCAAAGTCTGTCCCCACTTCAGCTGAACAGCATCTCTGGACTTCAGTGGAGGCTGGGACTGAGAGTACCCATGTGCCTGAGTCACTGGTTTTTCCTCTAGCTGGACCTTAGGAGTTCAGGCCATGACATCTGCCATTGTCAGGAATAGCCTTCACCTTCAGCTAAGCTTCTTTGCTTTGATTTCAGGAAAGAAGATCGGAAGTCAGTATACAGACACTTCTGTATACACTTGCTCATTTTCATTTCTGTGTTGCTTATGTCAATTTTGTGGCAAAAACGACCTTGCGAAAATGCTTGCATCTTTGCTTGGATGGAGTCAACTTTGTACTGTCAAGTTGTAGAAATAAGAATAACTTTGTGTGTGAGTGTGGGATAGAAGGAGGAATGAAAGCCAGCATGTTTCTAATGAACGAAGATGCATCAGAACTAAGCCTTCCGTGAAATAATACAGAAGTTGCATATAGCATTTATTTAAGTCTGCAGACATAATCTGTGCCACTGAAAGTTGGGACGTGGCAAGGTGAAAAAGCATGATTTCCTAGAGGGAACGAACTACTGTAGAGCGTGACATCTGTACTCTCTGTTCTGACTGCTTTATGCAAATCTTCCCACCTTTTGTCCAACATTTATCTATTTATTTATCTGTCTGACGTTATCACCTGCCAGCACTCTAGATGGCAGGACTTTTTCCTCTGGTGTCTAGTACAGTACCTCTTGTTTTTCTAGTACAGTAGTCCTTGTTTAACATTCCTAGCTACCACTAAAAATAGAAATAGTCATGTATTATTTATAATAGGAGTTAGGAATCTTGAATAGTAGTAGTATTTCATTTTGGCCAGCCACTGAACTAAACACTTTATGCCCTGACAAGTCACGATGTGGTGGTAGAAAGATTCAAGCGAGAGAAGAAAAGGCACAAAGGCTGTGAACATCTGTTAGACCAGTATATAAACAAAAAGGTTAAGGCTGGTGTGTTTTTTTTCACTGCTGTTGAGAGAGTTATGTTTTTCATAGGACAAATTCATCATATGAATCATTCTTCCCTCCTGGACCACACTGTAATGAGCGTGCCAGGCTGTAAAGAAATAAGTGACTATTTCCGTATGCTGATCAGTACGACCAGGGCTCAGGGATCAGCGCATGATACATAGGAGATGGTATGTGATATCCAGGAAGTGGGTATTGCAAGATCTATGTTTCTGTGAGGGGGCAGCCCTAGGGCTCTGCTCAGAGGCATGCCTCTAACCGTGCCTGTCCCATTCCAGGTCAAATTTCCTCCTATCATTTGTGGATAATGATATCATTTCACACATGCGTTAGTATCAAGGTCAGACTTCCAGAAGAAGTCTTTTTTTTAATAGCCTGCAAGTTCTTGGCTTTGCATGCTCTTTTTCTCCCATCTGAGAACAAATCTGACTTTTCCAATCCTCAGCTTTTATGGTGAATTCCTGAAAGTCTGCTTTCTTCTGCCTGGTGTAGGTGCTTCCAAAAGGATCCATCTCTTCAGCTAGAATAAGCTAGTAGCTTATTGAAAGAGCTTGAGATGATTCTTAAATTCTCCTTTTCCCTTTCCCATTCTTTCTTGGAGAGAAACTGACGGGACTGTGGAAGCTAACCCATCATCTCCAGTTGCCAAAATTCAGTCAGGAGTTTCAAAAGGTGGAACTCAAAAGCAATGAATGCTTACTGTATTTTGAAACAGAAAGATTCTTGCTGGCCAGGAAAGAAGAAAAAGAAAAAAGATATTCCAGGCTTCCTGCTCACAATTATTTTGGGGTGAGCTGGAGCCAAAAGCATGGGTCAAATGACAGGTGCCTAATCCCAGGGTAGAGCCCTGTGATTCACACCACAAATTAGACTTTGAACTCACCCAGAAAAAAATATAATTTATATGCTGGTGGTAGGTAAACCTTTCATTCTTTCTCTTCAGTTCTTCCCTTGACAGTGAAAAGTCCCTTGTTCAGACATCTGGCAGCTAAAGCTGGGTTATAAAGCTACACTGAACCAATACGATAGGAGGCAGATGGTTTCCTTAGCAACTTCAAAGCAAATTTTAGAGCAATTTCTCCCCGCTCTGGTACATTTCAGTATAACATTCAGCACCCGCTGGCTGGAAAACTCTGTATTTGTGGCCACGTGAACTGACCAGGCATCATCAGAAGAAAAAATAAAGGTGACCCAAACTGACTTCTTCAGTCAACAAGCTCACGCATGGAGGTACCCCAGGCATAACATCAAAGCTCCCCTAGTCTCCAGTTCTCTGATATTCTCCGATAAAGCAGTTCACAGACTGATGGGATGACAAACGCCTCTGTCATGTCCTCGGTTGTGTCTGCAGTGGAAGATGTTTCTGACAAGAATTTTATGTTTGTTCATCTACTTCCTGAAAGTCAAATGGAACTTAAAGGCAGCAGAAGTTTCATCAGCTTCTGTCCGTATATCGTGGTTAAAGCATTAAAGTAAGCTTATCTAATAGCATTTCAGTAAAGATTCGAAGTCAAGTGAGACCACCAAACCTCTATCTGCAAACCTTATGCGTAAAATGGAAGAATCATTTGGACTCCAAGGAACTTCTAATGAAGCCTGGGATTCCAATATTGCCCATACAGCCTGCATATAAATATGCTTTGTCTTCTTTTTTTTGTTTGTTTGTATGAAACCTTGGGAAGCACAGCCACTTATGTGAGTTTTGTATTAATGTGTCTGTGGGCATATTAGCAAACGCACCTTCTCAGACATGAGTTAGTACAACAGCAGAAAATTATGCTTGTCATGATGCATGATAAGGTCAATAAATGCTGTGTACGTAAAAGGCATGAGGTATGCTTGTCAATATAAATGAGATCAACAAGAAAATCTTCCTATTGACATTCTCTGCACAATGTTGCATTTAGTATTGACAAAATGACTTCTGAAGCCAGGAAATCCTTTGGAAGGACACTTGGAAGGCACTAACAATCTTTCTTCTTGAAAGCATACAGCTAAACATGATCATGGACATCCATTTTAGTTAAAATTTTTAATTAGCAAGAATTAAGTATCTATAATGTAATTTAGGAAACAAATATAATAATATTCAAATAAGATTTATTCCTTCCATTTTTACTTGATTAAAAAGTGTAAACCTGTGTAGTGTCAAGCTCTCCTATTTACATTCAAGAAAGAAATAGTCCCTATGATCTAGCATGGGAAATGAAGCTCATGAATAAAGCTCTGCCCTGTGCATAAAGTAACCTTGTAACGAGCTCTCACTGCTGAAAAAAATATTGATAAATTCTCCAAAATATTCATTCAGATTTTTTGCTGCTTTTCCCTAGGATGTCACTCTGTCTGTTACTCAGAATTTGACAAAATTATGTTGGAGAAAACAAACATCCAGTGCTGCCAGGGCTGGGGTACTGAGTTAAGCTAAACATGTGTTGCGAGGTGCTAAAGATAGGATTTTTTTTCCTCTCAAAGCACAAACAAACATCACTGGAAACCCTGGGTGCCATGTTCCAACAGCTGGGTATCTAAGTGATATATCCAAATATATGCACACATGTGGCTCTGAAATTTTAATTAATCTTCTCCAGAGAATGCTCTCATTTGGAAGATTCAGAGAACAAAAGGCAAAGCTCTACGCAGGTTTGAATTTGACTATTCAGTCTAATGTGACATCCAGAGCTCCCTCTGTTTTTCTTACCTGCGCCTTTGGATTATTTGACACAGTGAGACAGATGTGCACAAATAGCTCTTAGAGTCTTGGTTAGCCTGGTGCTGCTGAGGAAATGGCATAATAAATTAGCTCTGGTACAAACTCTTGAGAGGAAACCTACCTATACCAGTTACTCCGGCTTTGATATTTTTTGGAGAAAACTTAATTTTATTATTCTTTTTTGGATAGGAAAATAGTGTATCAGAATGCAGACATAAGCCAGGATGTATTTGTTTAAGAACATTAGAAAGTTACTATTGCATACAGAGAGGTCAGTAGTGGAGGTACAGAAGGAAATTATTAATAAGGAGTTTACTAGGTTGTTAAAAGTTTGTCCTTGAAAGAGAATATGAAGAAAAGTTGGGTGGGAAAAAGGTCCAACTTGATAATGACCACCTATTTCTTTATTAATAATCAAGTGACTGCACAGGAGACATATAATTCTCTGGCTACACGTTGTAGTCTTTATTCAAGGATTTATGCCCTGGTCTTCTCTGGGATAACGACCCCCTTATCTTACTTTGCTTGATTCCTCTTCTCCAGTCCTGCCATTTTGTTTCTCTAACGTGCAATTTCTATCAAAACACATCTGACACTCACTTGGACTGATTTACAGCAGTATAATTTACACCACTTCTGGACTGATTTACAGCAGTATAATTTACACCACTTCTGAATGTTGACCTTGCAGTTGACAATATAAGAACTGTTATTTTTATTGCCATCAAAGACTGAAACAGGAACGTCCAGAGAGGACCACGAGCCTCTGCAGAGGAAAGGATAAGTCCCTGGGATAGGTCTACAGCAGGTCAGTCCTGTCTGTGGAGGAGTCACACACACCCCACAATGGTGGTTAGATTGAATTGGGTTAAGAAGTTGCATTTCACTACAAAAAACTTCAAGGAGTACTTGGGGGTGCTATTTACTAAAGGGGAGTTCCGTGTTCTGACATCAGAGCTGCACCAGTACCATCAGCAGTGTTTGAATCCCTTCAGTAGAGTGACATGGAGCTTTTGCTGATATTTAACAACATGCCAAATACCTACATGTGCAAAATTGTTAATCGCTTGATGGTACCCCATCAAGATAACTGTGGTGAAATGTTAATATGCTGGTGTCAGTGGGAAACATATGCATGTCCTCAAAGGCCTGCTTTTTAGACAGTCTATCCTGTAATTCTGGTGCACCCAGTCAAGCAAAGGGGGTGGCGTGTATGAATGCACCAATGGTACTCTTCTGCCCGGTAGGCCATATCTAAGTCTCACAGTGACATGAACACCCGGATGTCATCAAAGCACACAGTCATAGCTGGGAGCTGGGAAATGCTCCTAATTAGAGTTAGCCATTGGAGAACCATGCCTGAAGGCACCTAATAGGCAAAAATAGGATAAGTCTTCAGGAGCAAGTTTGTCCCCTTGGTTTTAACCTTTTCTTCCCCTCCCCACCCAAAAGAGTACTCCTCTTAAACATTCTGGAAATTATCAAAAGCTAAGTCTAGGCTAGGAAGTAGTGCAGCATAATGGGAACCATTTGGAGAAGAAAACAGATTTGAGGACCCAAAGTCTGCACTGTGTGTTTCCAAGGGAGCTTCACTTGGATTGAGTAGTTCTGGTCTGGCTCTGTGAGTTCAGCACCCACCAGTGTCCACAGCACCAAGGTGGGCTCCTCTTCTGGCTTAGCTTCAACTGGAAGAACCCATTTGTGTGCTGCGAGATCACTCCATGGTACAAACCAGCGTGGGAACAAAAGTGTATTTGCCTCCAGACCACACTCCCGATCCAAACTGCAATGCTACTGTAGAGGTATTTTAAGTTAGATGGTATTTCAGAGCAGCTCTCTTGATATCTCCTATTTGGAGTAACCTAGAGGAGATTAATTTTCAGAGGGTGAATTAACTAACATCCTGAGACGATCAGACCACTTTAAATCATTTCCAGTGAGACAATTAAACGTGGATTGTATCTAAAATCATCGGTCACATACGACAGCCATGATTGCAAGCTGAGAGAAATGTAGATATAGGTGAGAAACAGTCATTCCTCTTTTGCTCTTCTTTACCATGAAAATATTGCTATCTCCAGCAATAATAGTCTGTGCAACTTACTAGTCAGAGTAATATTCTTCAAGACAACAGAGAGTGTGCTTTCAATTTTATAAGCCAATGCAAACTTGAGACATAAAGGAGTTTTGAGAATAAACTCAAAAGCAATAATAAGTCAGATGGAAGAAAGCTGAATGTTAATAAGCTGCCTGAGCATAAACACCAGAAAAAAACTGCAAGTGCCTGTAGTAAGGAAGAATTAATAAAATGGTCAGGGCCTGCAGGGAAGTATTTGCTAGGTAAAACAAAGTGTTACACATTTCAGCTGGTTGGTAGGCTGCTCCTGATCTGGACGCCATCAAAAGTTCTTAAGAGGAATGTCCCTTTTATTCCTATGGTTACCAAGGTGCTGTAACGACTACCACTTCTGGGGATATATCTTTTGTGCTTTTGAATGCTTAGGTCAGAAGAGGTGGTGGTGTGGTGATGAAGAAGAAAGGGAACCAGGGACAGGCAGGGGAAATATAGGAAGAAGAATTTCCCCTATTCTGCTTTATTGATCTTTTTGCTGTATATAGGTACAGCAAGATTGATCAGTGTCTAGCTTTTCTGAGATTAGCATCTATGATATACTTTGGTCTTGTTTCCAGTCCTTTCACTCACACTTGGGTTTCACCTGTTCATGTAAAATTTCAGATGGACTCTCGTTCCCTATGGTCTTATTTACACCTAAGAGTTTAACAGGTCCGGTTGACTTGACATGATCTTTGCTGTTTATTCCATTTTCATACACAACCTCCTGATACTGCTTCTGTTGAAACTGAGCCATGAGCTGTGGGAAAAATTAAATCTATCAGATTTAATCCATTGCAGTTATCTGACGTAGGCAGTGCTATTTCTTTCATATCCACAGTCACATGCCTGAAATAAATACACTGATTCTTCTGCTGGCTGGAGCTACTGCCAAAATAATGGAAGTAAAGAAAAAATCTGATAAGGTTAGTCACATGCCTGACATAAACACACTCTGATTCTTCTGCTGGCTGGAGCTGCTGCCAAAATAATGGAAGTAATGAAAAAATCTGATAAGGTTTTCAATAAACTACATCTTATGTATTAGCAATATAAGGCATGCCAGCAAGCATGAAGTTACAGAAAATAAGACTTATTAAGCAAATTGTTTTCCTATTTTTTTTTGGGTGCAGTTTCAGATTTAGTCAGCAAAAACTGAAAAATATGGTAAACTTACAGAAGTTTGAGTTGACATAATCCGAGTTTTTTTTTAAAAAAAACTAGTATCAAGAACCAGGCATTAAATGTTCAGAAAAGTTAATGAGAAGGTGCCAAAAGATAGGAGTTTATGAAAAAGGAAAATTTTTTAATGGAATGGAGGTGGTGGAGTTGCTCCCTATGTGGGAGAACAACTGGAATGTATCGAGCTCTGCCTGGGAGTGGATGAAGAATGAGTCAAGAGCTTATGGGTAAGAATCAAGGGGCAGGCTAATAAGGGTGACGCTGTTGTGGGTGTTTACTACAGGCCACCTGATCAGGAAGAAGAAGTCGATGAAGCCTTCTACAGACAGCAGAAAGTAGCCTCACTATCGCAGGCCCTGGTTCCCGTGGGGGAATTCAACCACCCTGATATTTGCTGAAAAAGCAACACAGCCAGGCACACGCAATCCAGGAGGTTTCTGCAGAGCACTGATGGTAAATTTTTGACACAGGTGGTGGAGAAGCCAACAAGGAGAGGTGCGCTGCTGGACCTTCTACTAACAAGCAAAGATGGACTGTCTGGGGATGCAAAGACTGGGGGCAGCCTTGGCTGCAGTGACCATAAGATGGTGGAGTTCAGGAACCTGCGTGGAAGAAGCAGGGCAATAAGTAGGATTACTTCTATATAAGTGTATAAGTATATATATATAAGTAGGATCATATTTCCCTTCCAAACTCAGCTATTCTGTGATTCTATGATTCTGTGTGCCTATGTTTATATATGGCATTGGCTATACAGAGATATGTTTGGGTATCGTGTATGTCTCTATACAGCATAGTATACATAGCACTGGAAATCCTATATCTAGCTGTAATGTAGAAGGCTACCCAGAATGAGTGTGAGGGACACTCATGCCCAGAATGGGTATGCTAATAATTTCTCTGTGATCAGCTGTATGCAACTACAGGTCTTTGCTATTCTGTTCTCCATCAAAGGACTCTAGATGAAGGAGATATGTCACATGTCCTCAAAACAAGAGTGGTATGTGGACACTAGCCATATGTAGATTTACAACACAGAGATGGCTTCAGTGTCTGGATGTCGTTGTCTGGCGAGATGTCAGTAGAAGGGAGCCCAGCCAAATTTTGTCATCCTTCTTCCTTCCCACTAGCCCAAGAAGATGTTTCACAGCCAGGAACAGGCTGAGGGTCAGTACTCCTGGTCTTGCCTGCTGATGTGTTTTGCAAAAAGAGGTACTGTAGAGATATTCTGTAATTTCCAAAGATCTTAATCCACAGTAAGAGGTCCCTAGAGGTCAAACCTGCCCAGTTTATGTTACCAGAGCAGTAAAATGATGTTTACACGCAACAGTCTTTCTTCCTGCCTGCAATTTCCATACAAAGTCTTGGATGATGCCAGGGATTAAAGAAATTGAGGAACCACCCTCCCTGCTAAGGGCTCTAACAGACTCACAGTCTTTCTGCATCAGGCAGAGGGCATAGAAATACTCCTTTTCTGATAAGTTATAACTGTGCCTTTTTGATGTGTTTTCTGGAGGTCACTCAGCTGAAGTCTTTCAGCTCGTTTCTAGTTCAGCTTGAAAACAAAGATTAAAAGCAATTTACTTATCTGCCCTGCCCCGACCCTTTTAAGTCAAATGGATACCTGGATGTTGAGACAGGCTAAATACAGTTTGAAGATCTTCGTGCCATAAGATAATGTGTCAGATGGTAAAGGGACACAGCCCTTTCCTTACCCTTCCATTTTTGCAGTCATGACCTGTGTGCTGAGGAGGGAAGAATGTGGTATAAGAACTGGCTGATGTAATCTCAGCCAAGAAGATACAGCTGTATGCACCCAACAGCTGAATTCCAGACCTTGTGGTCCTGATATGAGAGATTTCTCTGAATTACCTGTCTTACCAGAGGGCCAAGCTAGTAGAATGTGCAAGCATGGGGGTGATCTGAGTAGATCTCTCCCATCCGCTAGATCAGGGCGGGATATTTGTGATGAGTACATCATCAGCACAGTAACAGTTTTCACTACTTGTGCACAGCACAAAAACATACTGTGGCTTTTGCATTTATCCTTGCAGCTTTTCATTAGCAGGTGAGTGTTCCCCCTATCCAATTTCTGGTACCCAGTCTTAGACACTGTTCTCTCTCACATTATACAGCATTCATACAGGATTAATCTGGTACAGAAAGGTCACAGGTTTTTACCTCCTTTTGTAGATTCCTGAATACACTGGCAATACAGGTTATGGATGATTTTCCTGAATTCTTCTAAAATTAGTAACTTAAATTTTAACCTTCATCTCATTTTGATGCTTTAAGAAACTATTACATGCCAATCCACAAGAAAAAGGATGTCCCCTGAAAAAACAGCTTCTCTGCAAGAAGTTGGGAGACCAAAAAACTACCTGCATCTCTGTGTGTGGGAAATGAACAAAAAGATCTGTAGATTTGACTGAACTGTAAAACTGTTAAGAATTATTTTTAAAGGGTCTTAAGTAACTTTTGTCTTATTAAGAATTATTTTGAAAGTCATTAAATATTTTTTTCAGTGATTTAGCCAACTACAGATGTGGCATAATGCTATTGTTAGTTTCTTAATTTTTCTGCAAAGGACACAATTTGGTGCACATGACTTCAGAGGCTTAAATTACATTCCTGATTATTTTTAATAAGTTTTAAATCAATTTACCAAGTATTGGACAGTAGAGATCAATGATGTTAAACAAAGATTTCTCTGCTTGTGATATATTTTGCCTCTTGATGAATAAATTTTGCTGTATGTTGCACTTTGGAAAAGAATTTCTTCACTGGCAAGATGTAAAAAACCAGAAAATCTCCTGTGCCTGGATCACAATCTTCCTGTTGAAAAATAGGATTTTGTCCCTGACAATCTAAGAGTCACTAAAAGGATGGTGATGTCTTCATAGATTTCTGAAGAGCTTTCAGTTTGAGAGATGTATTTTTCTGTACCTCACTGGACAGGGACAGATGGGATTTTTTGTAGAAACTCAGCCCTTCACCATGTTACTAAATGGAAAGCAGAAAGGATGCTTTTTGGAAGCAGAAAGACAAGTCTTAAGCATGGATTTTTTAAGGACTGGAACAGTTCATTGGACAGGGCCCTGACAAGGTGTGAGATCTCTGACTTCCTCCAATAACATATGAAATCCATTGCCAGACTGGCAAAATGTACCATTCCTGCCCTGATTCTACCATCATTACTTACACTGAGTTGCATTTTTCTATTGACATCCTCCACAGGTTGAGTGCAGGGAATGTTCCTACTGATTGTAAGTGCTAGGAACTGTATCTAGTCCTTGGATGCTAAACAATAAACTTATATCAATATTATCATCAAATACTTTATAGGATTCTTCCACAGAGAAAGTAAAATGTGTGTCTTTCTCTTTAAGAATGCAATAGGAATACAAAATCAGATCCCACACGTAGACCTCTTTTCATATGTAAATAAAGGCTCTTTAGCCTTTCTGATATCCAGTCTTACATTACAGACAAGGATGGGAAACTCTCAGATCTTTTGGGGATGGAGACAAGTCAGAATGACTTCTAGAAGATAAGTTAGTCTGAGAAACTACTCTGCCAATTTGTTCTGCCAGAAGTCTGGAGTAGACCATCGAAAGTTGTCGATGGTCACGCTTTATTTGAACACAGGAAAGAGAAAGATCAAATGCCCTGAAAGAGACAGCTAAGGAAATTGAATAGTCATGGGGTAGTAGAGTGTAGTCACAGATTGGACTCTGTCTATAGAGACAGACAAAAATAGCAATAGGTGGCTAATTGCCAACATTGGTGACTGACAGCATGATAGCAGACGAAATTCAACCTTGGCAAAGGACAGAACACATCATTGGACTGTGTTAGCTGAAAAGTTCATGCACATTTTAAGGTTCTGGATGAACCTCTTAGTTGTAGTAATAAATGGATATTTAGTTATATATACGTACATGCATACACACACTTCCATATTTTAACTTCCTAACCATCACAGTACTCTGTAGTTTTCAGGATGACGTTGCCCTATCCAAATATCAGTCTTAATTCTGAATGGTGTTATTGTCCTTTTTCTGTTTCTCATTCTCATAAAGTTGTTCATCCTTCTAGTAGGGAGAAGTCTCAGACCCATCTATAATTACTTCTACCCTGAAGGCATGAGGGAAATATAACAATCATCCAAAGCTGAACATACATATTTGTCAATGTTTTCTGCAAGTTTATTTAATATGTATCATAGAAATAGCGTGTAATTTTTTTTTCACAGTTCTCCACTTCAAGTAACAGTAAATACAAAACTTCTTAGGAATTTGACTGTCCTTCATAGGATTTTAATGTCCATTAACGTGGAAACAAAATTCTTTGAATATTATCCGTCTTCCTTGATGTAACTCTCATGAACACACTGGAACTACATGGGAATCATTTTGTCATCTTCTATCTTCTTCAAAATACATGTAGACTCTCCTCTCCTCTCCTCTCCTCTCCTCTCCTCTCCTCTCCTCTCCTCTCCTCTCCTCTCCTCTCCATTCCATTCCATTCCATTCCATTCCATTCCATTTTAGAAATCTCATCACAAAACTAACTTTCTGTTGTATTCACAAACCTGGAAAGAACCACAGTTTTTACTGTGCAGGGAAATCTCAGTGTGATTGTGTCAGATATTTGAGATAAGACCATTTTAAGATGTTAAAGGACACTATTTCTCTGACCTAAAAAACAGACTTAGGAGGAAAAGTATTAATTGAACGGTATAAAACAAGTACTTCAGAAATCCCCCTTCAAAGACAAACACCGTAGCCCTAATATCGAGACAATTTTGGTAATCCATTCACTTTTCCTGTTTGCTGAGGTAACTCACCATCTGCTTAACTACTTGTCTGGGTGGCTTTACAAGTCAGCTTGTTCCTCAGTTCAGGAGGATAAAGTATCTTCTTAATTTACCAGAGCAACCAGCTCTGAGTTGCAGAACATTGTCTTGGGAAGACAGATAGTCCTTATTTATATTCTTTCTATTTTTATAAAGCAACATATCTTCTAAAATGTGGAGCTATTTTATCTCATTAATTGTGTGTAATTTTAAATTTATTTTAATGAGAACAAAAAAGAAGACAAGTGAGACTGTTGGCACAAAAAAAAAGCAGGGCCCAGAATATCCTAACATACACTCCGTGGAAGGGGTAGGACTGCAATTTGCATTAATTAAACACACATCTATTGTCCACTAGTCTTGATCACCCCTTTCCTGGCTCACACTGTCTCAGTATTCCTCTTTTCAGCCCTGTACCTCTTCCCAGCTCATTACTTTTGCCGCGCAGACCCTCCATCAATGTACCCCTCCCTTTGTCCCCTGCCCCAGGTGTTTCCTGATCCCCCCACCATCTCAGAGTTCTTATTCAAGTCCCAGCTCCATGGCCATCCCTGTGCTCAGCCAGCTCTGAATGCCTCCCCCCTTCCAACATGTTAAATCTTCCCCCTAGTCCTTTTCCTTCTGTTCTTACCACAGCTAAAAAACTCACTTCTACCTTCTTCTCATCTCACTCATTCACGTGAGCTGCCTTTGCCCTGCAGCATCTTTGGGTCTGAACCGACAATTAAAATTCATCTTCCAACTGATTTTTTACTTCCATTTCTTCCTGATCTCTCTTTCTGTTCATGATACCAGCCCCCCTTGTCCTCTGCTTCCCTTTCCATTCTCTCTAGTCTCCATGTGATAATCTACTCTCTTTCCTCATCCCAGCCTGGTTTTTAATCCTTCTGCTAGCCTGTGACCTAACAAAGGAGACATCTTTCCCTTAAGTAATAGTCCCAGAGAGTTTCAGTGAGAAGGGGAGCCTAAAGGTGTCTGCTCCATTAAAATCTGGTGGAGAGAAGAAGAGATAAAGGAAATAAGCCAACCTTCTTAGGCAATCTTCTTCATTGCTTGACTTATTGTGCATAAAGGTCTCTTTACTGGAGCATTTTGAGAAGAAACCCTTTTTATCTGTGTGGTATGGACATCAGCCACCAAGCGATGCTACTGTCATGTAAGAACATGTAAAACTAGAATGATGACTCTTGATTTGGCCATATGGCAGCAAGCTGAACACTAGCATTTTTCATTCGCTACTCCAGGCAGCAAGCACATATTATAATCTCCAGCTAAACTAAAGAAGAATAGCATAGAATGCGTAAACTTGAACATTTAGAATGTGTAAACTTGAACAGAAAATATTCTTATTTTCAGTGCCTTCCACATTTTTTTTGCAAAATCTCTCAGTTTGAGTTTTTAAATTATAGGTGACTTCTGAACTTTCCCCTTCCACCCCATCCAGGCATAATAAAATTTAATGAATAAAAATATATTGTGTATGCTTTTGAGAAGTCTAGTGAAAGGTCTTTGAGGAAAAGAGGGTGAAATAACAGAGCAATAAGCATGATAATGATGTTGAGGGCTGCTAGGAAAATTTGTTTTGATAGGGTCATGGAAAAATCTAGGTTGGAAGGGACCTCTGGCTGTTGTCCAGTCCAGACCCCTGGTCAGGAATGTCTTCGGAGTTAGATGAGGTTGTTCAGGGCAACCTCATAAGGACATTGAAATCCTTGGAGCTTTCAGCAGACTTTACACGGGGGTGATATTTGCCCAATTCTTCAAGTAGTCAGTGACTGTGTGGCAAGAAAAGAAACATCCTGGAGTAAATGAGGGTGGTGGGTAAGAACTGAGAGATACAGCCTCAGTGTCTAGACACCGGGAGAAGCCCAGAGTCAAAGGCTGCCTTCTTGTCTGTGTGAGGATACATACAGACATGGAGTTAGGACAGGCTAGAAACAGAGTTATGGGATCAAAAGACTCTATTACATGACAAAGCAACAAACTGAAGTTCCTATCAGACTGTACTTCCTCTGGGCATCCATATACTTGTTTTGAAGGTGCTCAGACTTAGTGTTTAAGGAACAGGAATGACTACTCTGAGTCCATGCAGAGCTCAGTTTCACCTCTTTACTGTGTAAGACACAGTAAATGAGAACCAACTTGTTTAATCTGGAGTTTGGCAACCTGCACACGACACAGTTTGGCTGAGAAAACAGAGGAGAGGAAGAACCCTGATGTCAGCCTCCTCAGAGGGAGACAGTTTGTCCTCTGTCCTTGCCCAAGAAGCATCTTGCTCTAGAAGCCAGAATTAACATCTTTAACACTCCTGATAAGGAGAATATCCATATCCACATCCATATCCATCCATTTATATATGTATCTGACACGCATACTTCAGCTTACGTAGAATTGCCCTTTCGAAATCTGGGAGGGTCATAGAGATAGATTCATTTTAATGGCAGGGCTGGAGTAGTCTTATATTTTAGATACTACCGTTAGAATAATTCACCAAAAAAACCCAAACCAACTCAAGCTGGGCTTTTGTTTTTTTGTTTGTTTGGTTGGTTGGTTTTGGTGGGTTTTTTTGATGATGTCATGTCATATTATTCACAAAATTCAGCCTATGGAATGCTTTTTTCTTTCTTTTTTTTTTAAATGCTTCATCATGACTACTTGCTACCTGCTGATTGTGATTTACTCTTTGAATTGCATAGAATTTCTGTTTACATTTGATGACAGGCATTTTTTAAAGATGAGACTAGTGCATGAAAAATAGTGAATTACTTCCAGTCTTCTCTCAGTGCAAATAATTGTCCATGCTAAGCTTCATTAAATGTTTAGTAGTCATGTAAGCACTTATAAATAAATTTGTGGCCATCTGACCATTCAGAAAAAAAATAATATTGCTGCATAAAAAAACTGTGCACAGAACTCAGTATGCTCAATTAAGAGAGTATTAGAACAACAGTGTTTGCATTGTCTAATTAGCTCCAAAAGCAGAAAATGGAAATCTGCATTTCCAAACTGATATTTTCCATCATCATCTTTCCTTCATAAATGTCCAGTGCCCTTTACAGGGTGTCCTTTACATTTCAATGTCATATTTTGACAAGAAAATGCAAGGAAGGAATGTTTTGCAAGTGCTTTTTGCGAGCACATGCTATAAAAAAATGTTCTATTGTTTTGCCCAATGTTAGAAATGCTTTGTCAAAATGCTGCTTCAGTCAAATCTAAGATTTTATGTTAAGGTAACACTGAAATATTTAAGCAAACAGTAGGCCGCTGTTCTAAGATGCATTTTCTGTTTTGCAGAGCTGTGCAACAGAATAAGTATTACTCATTATCCCTGATTTATTCATTGCAGTTAGTTATTAGCCAGCTCTATTGAATTTCCTAGCAGGATACCATTCTATTTTAAAGGCATATGTGTATTACAGCAACCCTTAATTTATTGGTCTTTTATAATATAAAAGCCCTATTTGTTGTTGGTTAACAAAGCTGTAATTATGCTAAACTTTGTCCTTTTACAGGCTTTCATTGAATGTCTTGTGAGGGACATCTTCAATGCAATGTTATTAACATTATTAATGAATCAGGTCAACCTATAGCTTGGAATAGTCTTCTCAAATTTTAAGAGAAGTCTTTCTCATTTCACTTCTATGAACAAAGATGACTATAGCACCAGTGCTGTTTATGATTTTGCAAGTGAAATTGCTCTGCTTAAAACTCTGCAAATAGCTGAGTAGTCAGAGCTTTAAAGCACTTGTTTTGGTGTTTTGAGGAATGAAATCTATATCTGAGTTTTATCAAAATTTCTTAATTTCATCTACCACATTTCTTTTAATAAGCTACAACTAAAACCACTTAAGAAAATATGGTTCTCACTTAATCTCATTTAAAATATCCTTGGGATTTCCAAGGGCCAGAAAGCAGATTAAAAATTCTTTTACAGATCATATGAGATATTGCTTATTAAAGCATAGATTAATTACTTCTCTGTTGATAAATTACTTCTGACACATGTAATTAAAGCAGAAGATTCAATCATTAACTTCAATCAGTGTGAAAGTACAGTTAAAAAGAGCAAATTCTAATGCACAAAGGGTAATAGCCTAATGGTACGCTGCATTTTTTATGTTTAAAAATATCTTTTACAGGAAAATATTTATTTTAAAAATATTTTTAAAATACTTTTTAAAATATTTTTTTAAAAAATATTTATTTTAAAATTGTATATATATCTGCTTTTTCATACTTCTAAATCCATAAATCACTAAAACGACATGAAAGGAAAAACAATGCTAGCAACATAGATAAAAAAAAAGATTGGAAGGGAGAACTGTTGACATTATAATCATGGTGTGGTACATATATGTAGCACACATCTGTGATGTTCCACGTGCAAACAGGGTGGTATTTGACATTGCTAGTTATTGTACAAACATGAACAAAAAGGCAGACTCTGACTCAGAGAAAGGTTTGTGACATTAACAACTGCATCACTGTGTGATTGCACCACACTGCAAGAAGAAAAATGCTATATTTACCTCAGAGAAAGGCCGATGCCTCTTAGCCTGGTTAAATGCTTCGCTAACGCAAAAATGCAGCGATTTTCAGTGAAATGACTGCCCTGGAGTATCTCAGGCACTGACTAATCCTGACTGAAGTGGTTTCTGCTTCCAAGTGGATGGTAGGAACCATCTCTGTGTCTCTTCCAACCCAGATTTCATTGATGTTACTACATTTCTCTAGGATACTAGTTATCATCTAAATATTTGCCATGACTACTACCAGACTTATTACTATTCAACCCAGTAGTCCAGACGATTTTCAACACACCCAAGAGTTTGTTTGTCCAGTGCACACTTATTTAGCTTCTAGATTATACTCAAAGTACATTACATTTTATTATATCAAGTTATAAATGTCTCCAAGGATGGAAACTCCACTGCCTCCCTGTGAAAACTGTGACAGCGTTTGACCTCCCTCATTGCACAGATTTTTTTTCCCTTGTACCTAAATGGAATTTCTCTTGTCACAGGCTGTTTCTGTTGTCTCTCCTCCTTCATGCTGAGGAGCCTTCTCTGTACCTTCCCATCAGGTGATTGAAGACAGTAATAAAATCTCTGTAGAGCCTTCTCTTCTTAAGGCTGAACAAATCCACTTCTTTCAGCCTCTCCTGACGTATCATGATCTTCAGTGCCTTGATCACCTTGATGGCCTCTGCTGGACACACTCCAGCATGTCAGTGTCTTTCTTGTGCATGTTACCTCAGATGCGGTCTCACAGTCACCAAATTGAGAGGAATAATCACTTAGTAGTAACCCTAACTTGTTGCTGCTCTACTGTTGGCTGTCCCTCTCCTTCTCAAAAAGTGCTGATGCACACAGGATCTGGGAACAGGTTTTGGTTGTGACGACTAGTGCAAAAAAGGTGCCACGTATCTCAGCCATCTCCTTATCATCTTTTACTAAGTCATTTTTGTAGCATGTCCTTTTTTCCAATTCTCATACTTTTTCTTTTAAATTTTATTTTTTATTTTGTTTCATTAAAAAGGTATTCTGCCAAATTTTCTGGGTTGCTCCTGCTCTCTCAGAAAGGTATTATTTATTTATTTTAAATCAGCTGGCTCCTCTGGGCACCATTCTTCTGATAGCAGCTTATCAAGGGACTCTGTCTAACAAAGGCTTAAACAAGCCGAGATCTATTTTAAGGAAGTCAGAGTCCTACCTCTGCTGCTTAGCTTCGCATCTTTCGTCCCTATCCTGAACTCACGGAATCACGGAATCACGGAATCACGGAATCTTCAGAGTTGGAAGGGACCTCTAGAGATCATCTAGTCCAACTCCCCTGCTAGAGCAGGATTGCCTAGAGCACAGTACTCAGGGCTGCATCCAGGCGGGTCTTGAAAATCTCCAGAGAAGGGGACTCCACAACCTCCCTGGGCAGCCTGTTCCAGTGCTCTGTCACCCTCACTGTAAAGAAGTTTTTCCGTGTATTTGAACGGAACTTCCTATGTTCTAGCTTGTGCCCATTGCCCCTTGTCCTGTCGCTGGGAACCATTGAAAAGAGCCTGGCTCCGTCCTCCTTAAACCCACCCTTTAGATACTTGTAAACATTAATCAGGTCCCCCCTCAACCTTCTCTTCTCCAGGCTAAAGAGTCCCAGCTCTTTCAGCCTTTCCTCATAAGGGAGGTGCTCCAGTCCCATAATCATCTTGGTTGCCCTTCGCTGGACTCGCTCCAGTAGTTCCCTGTCCCTCTTGAACTGGGGAGCCCAAAACTGGACACAGTACTCCAGTTGTGGCCTCACCAGTGCAGAGTAGAGGGGGAGAATGACCTCCCTCGACCTACTGGCCACAGTCTTCCCTATGCAGCCCAGGATGCCATTGGCCTTCTTGGCGACAAGGGCACACTGCTGGCTCATGGATAATTTGCTGTCTACAAACTCAGTCACACCATGGTTGCTACAGCCCAAATTTCTGTCTGTGACCACAATACTCAACAGTTATTCCTTGTTTATGAGCAGTGGTCAAGTAGAGCATTACTCCTGTCTACCCCCTCTGGCATTTGCATCATGAAAAGCATAGCAACATCCCGGGTTTGCTTGCATCATGCTGCGTTGCTCTCCCTGTAGGTGCCTGTATTGTTGAAATCCATCCTGAGGACCAGAGCCTGAAACTGGGAAAATTCTCCAAGTGTTTTTTTGGAAAAGCTTTGCCCACTTCATCCTTTACATCAGGCACTCTGTAACAGACACCCAAGAGATTGTCCCCGGTATTTCTTTCCCTTCTGTTCTGGACCCTCAGGCTCTCAGCAGGGAAAGGACAATGAATTTGCGTCTCTTTTGTTGATGTCTGATATAGAGAAAAGGTGATAAAAAGGTGATTAAAAGACAAAGTGAGGTGAAATTAGTGCCACCTATAAAGGTGAAGATCATAGAGAAAACAGGAAATAAAAAGTAGCACATGAATCTAACGTAGCCTCTTATATAGAAGGTGATTGGGATACAGAGCTAAGTACAGCTCTGTCTTCATTTATGGAAATTAAGTTGCATCCACTTACATTAGAACTGATTATAGCTCCCGCTTTCTAGATTAAACAGCCCCCAGATCTCACATACCTAATGTGTCCAAAGTTCAGATTCCCTCAGCCTTTCCTGACATTTGTAATAGCAATTTGAGGCTTCAATTCTTTCTGTCATTCTTCATTCACAATTGCTAAATTCTAATTAGAATTTTTATTCAAGCAGCAGGCCAGTGACTCTATTAAGCCTGAAGAATTTTTCCTTTTTTTTTTTTTCAAAGAGGGAGTAAAGAGATCTCAAAAAAGCTTAAAACTTCTGATTAAAGATATCAGAAGAAGAGTGTGCTGCTTAAATCTACACCTCAGCCTGTTATTGATACCTTAGTCATCAGACTTTTTATTCAGGTAGACCTTTTCTATGTACCTGTTGCTACTCAAACAGTTTGGAAGAGATGCATATAATGATTTTCTTGAGAGAAATTGAAAACGTTCTTAATACTCTGTAAGTATTCTTATTAACAGTTTTTCTTAGGGTAAATAGCAAGCACCTTGAAGGACGTGTAAGAAAACCACACCATAAGAATTTACTTTTGGTTTGAGACTTCCTAGCTAAGTGGTTGACACAAAATATATTTCCTCATTATATTTTTATTCATTTTGGTAGAATGCTGTGGAATAAAATACATGGATTGGGGAACCAACAAGGAGAATAAATTACTTTCAAAAAACTACCTTCATGCTTAAGTGTTGGTTACTTCACCATCTATTAGTGAAGAATAGTGGAATGATGATGTCGGGTCAGGCAAAAGGTCCTTTTTGGCCTTGTTCTTTACTTGAAGCGGTGGAGAGTCATAGGATGATGGAACCACAAGATCACAGGATCATTCAGGCTGGAAGAGACCTCAGGAGACCTCTGGTCCAACGTCCTGCTCACAGGAGGGTCAGCTCTGAGGTCAGACTGGGCTGCTCAGGGCTTCATCCAGTCAGGGCCTGAAAATCTCCAGGGACGAAGAACGCAAAACCTGTGCCTCTGCCTGACTGTTCTTTTGGGGGAAAAAGTTTCTCCTTATATCAAAGGTGAACTTCTCCTGCTTCAGTTAATGGCCATTGTCCCTTGTCCTCCGACCCTACACGGCTGTGATGACCCCAGTTACATACCCTTGATGATCTCCACGTAGGCACTGGTGGCTGCTGTTAAGTTCCCCTCAAATCCCTCTCTGCCCCAAGCTATGCAAGTCCAGCTCCCTCAGCCTCTCCTCAGAGGGCAACTGCTCCAGCCTCATCATCTCGGTCTCCCAGTAGGAAAATAAAAAGACAGACCTGAATAAAAAAAGACTTTTTTTCTCTAGCTTTTGTTGCAGTGTGTATTTTTCTTTTGGTCAGCTTGCCTATCCAGTTTCTTACCCTTCAGCCTGACTGTGGTGTCCAAACATGGATACTAGAACATCGTGGGAGGCAGGACTGAAAATCTTGCCAAAGTTGAGGACGTGGGATCAAGGACTTGTACAGAATGAAAAAGCAGTTCCTTCCCCTGCCCAGTGACCCTTGTTGGGATTTATCAACATACTGAGGGATCATAATAATTTTTATTTCCATTTAGTTTTTCTTCAGAGTAGAAACACTTCATTATAATTATTTCATTTATACATGCCGTTTGCCCAGGGAGAGGTCAGGGAGTTGGAAGCGCAGACTGAATGTCTGGCTAAGCACAATAAATACAGTTACTGAGCAAGTTCCGTGAGTTCCCTGAACTGCACTGTTAGATAATATCTCTTCTTATGGTAACTCAGACACATCTTCTTTGTTGCAGGACGCCTTCTTTTGAAGGACTTTACAAATACTAAATGCAACCTGCTGTGTTCAGCTCCTGCCATTCAAGACGAGATCCACGAAATGGTCGTGACGACTTAATGCACAGATGTTGGTGTAAACTGGACTAGGTCTAACATGCAAAATTTCACGTGAGACAACAACATCTTCAGTCACACACCCTTAGACTGTGCTTCAGAGCATACGCCAGAGCCAATTTTTGTGTGTACATTACAATAACTACTTGAATAACCATTAATTTATGCAGAGCTGTCAACTTCATTTTTCCCGCTGTAGGAGGGTGTGACATGCTGAAGACAGAGTCATTTTTAATATCATAAGGGGCAGATGAGTGCTTTAATGTGTTCATTTTTTATACTTAGCTTTGATTTCATCTAAGCCCAGTGCTTTGAAATTTGCATGGCAGTTAACAGTATTGCCTCTTCGCTGCTGACCCTGGTTACTCCCATAAACATTTCTGTAAATGGTTGATCTCCTGTAGCTGTTCAGTATTCATGACCGAGACTTTGTAATTAAACGTCCCCTCTTTCAAGTTAGATCCCCAAAAAACCTGTCTCTGAAGTTTGTAGGCATCTAATATTTGTAATTCATGGAAAAATATGATCTCTTGCTGTCAAAATGAAAATATTTACATGGGCAGTTAATTATAACATTTATTGAGGCAGGTGTGGGTGTATGGCTGTAATATGGCTGTATTTCATACATATAAATGGATAGTTGAAGCAGTACTGCATTCTTTTTAAAAAAGAATCCTTTATATAGAAAGAGAGTATGTGCTTATCAATGAGTATTTTTTAAATATTTGGATAGAAAATATCCTACTGCTGTTTGATTAGAAAAATCAGTAGCTAATTTTGAAGCATCTCTTCTGATATATCTGGATATTTCTTGCAAACACAAGGCTTTTATTTCTAATCATACAGTGCAGCCAGCAATAACAAGATTTAAGGAAAATACTGCAGTTTAAATAGACATTACAGATACATTTTTAAGGCAGCAACTATAAACTCCAATTACTGTATAATATGTAGTTGCTTTATATAATATATGAGTACAAAAGATATCATACTTGAGGGAAACTGCATAAATGTAAACCAACTATACCTCTTTGAGAAAAACACTCAACTGAGAAGAAAGAATTAATGAACCTGATGGCTGATGTACAAAATAAGTGACAGCCGAAAGAGGTCATTGCCTGTAATTCAGTACTCTTCAAAATATGCTCGTAGTTAAGTGCTACTTTTTCTTGGGAATTTTAAAATATCATTAACCTACAGGAGATAGCAAAAATGTTCGTGACAGGAATGTTATGTTTGAATAGAACTTGCAAAAAATTACAATATCACAATACCATTGGTGTAGAAACCTTAAACTCTTAACTGCAGAGTACTGGAGGAAGATTACATTATAATTCACATTAAGTAGCAAGTTGAATGAAGTTTCTATTCTGCTTGGAGTAAAGGGAATAATAAAATTTCAGCTGACTTCCTTGGGGACAGGATCGGGCCCTGTCAGGCTAAGGATGATAAATCAAAATAATATATCAGCAGCAGATGGTTGCAACAGATGATTGAATAAGCACTAGGTTTAATTTTTATGAAATAACTTTTTTTTAAATATACAACTTGTCAAGAAATTAAATCTGACTCAGATGAATTCTAAAATGTGCTATATTTTCATTACGGTATGTAGGGGGCAATTTTACTTGCCAAATTAATCTCTATGGCAATAATATTATACAACAGTAACATAATATATATATACTCATTCAAATTCAGAAAAAAATAATGTTGCTGTGTGTAACAAGAATGCAACAGAAATAAGGAAAGAAAGGACAAAGAAACAGCAGGAAGAGTTTTAAAATAAAAAAAAAAAAGCCACTCTCCCTCTAGGACTCTCTAATCACACTGCAAAGGTATTTAGGTACCTATTCTCTGTGGAACTGGGGGAGTTTGGCTTCTAAAAACAGCGAAGCACCTACACACCTCAGTGGATATGTCTCCTGCACACAGATAAGTAGGGTGATATATATAAAACACAGCACTGAAATGTAATGGATGTTTTGACTGATCCTGTCACCACACATTATATGCCATAACAATTGCATGCGTCCCTATGGCTACTACATCGGCAGCTGGGGTTTCCCAGCTAGACAGAAGCGTGAAGCACTCTGAGTGCATACAAGCAGGGAGCCTGATCTGCCCTGGAGGCATACAACAACGGCCCATTCAGCAGAAAAAATAATCTGTGCATCTGCAGCTATCTGCCAGCCATCCAACAGCTCCAGCCAGGTGTTCCCCCATGGTTCTGGATGGGCTGCAGGTACTCACGCACCCCGGGGAAGGTGTCAAGGGCCTTTGCTTCCTTCTGAACAAGCTTAACAGTGTTTTCTTACTACACCTCCATAGTAGTAGTTGGACTGGATGACCTTTAAAGGTCCCTTCCAACTCAACACATTCTATGACTCTATGATAGTGTGCCATAACGACTATTCAGGCTTGCATAAAAGCTGTGTTTATACTATGTGAATAACATAGCAAGGCATTGCCTGCCCTCTGCCTTAAGCAGGGCTTGCACCCACACAGCTAAGACCATACATCCAGCTAGAGTGGCCTCACAGAGAGCAACTCAGTGACCTGCAGAACAAATATGCGCTGTGGACTTCCCTCTGCCCTTCAGATTTTTGAAAAGTCAGAATCCTCCAGTCTATTGTGGGGGAAAATCAGTTTGCTTAGGCCAAATGCATGCAAGGAAAAACACTAAAGATTTAACAGTGACCATAGTCATATAAAGTGTGTGAGTCCAAAGCCAGACTCTCTTCAGTTTACTTATAAAGATATAGCCAAAGATGCCACAAATCTTTTGAAATACATCAGGAAAGAGAAGAACTTTAGTCATGGACACATGTTAATCTAGGAAATCACATAAGTTAGGAAAGCTCCTCTTTTTCAAAGTTTAAATTCAGTTAACACCAGGACTCCAAGAACAAAAAGGCATACCAGATTTATAATCTCTACCCCAGATAAAGCAAACCAGATATCAAAAGTTTATTATTGAAGCAGATTTGTGCACATAAAATCAGTGTCTGAAAACTGTGTATTCAGTGTGCTCATGGCTGAAAGAAGACATTGACCAAATTTAGTGTAAGAATGAACTGTGCTTTTTAAAAGTATAATAAATTATTGGGACAATGCATCAGCCACTGTGGCGTGTTTGTCGTTACTGGAAGACTTGAAAGCAAAACAAGTCAGCTTTCTAAAAGCAAGGACTCTAAGGTGAATAAAGGAGTTACTGGATAAAATTCTGGATCGAGTAAAAGATCAAAGAATTCGTTGGTGGACACGAGGCCACCCCAACAAGGAAGGGCAGGTCCACCTGGGTGCACTCTTCAGGATCTCTTCTTTCCCTCTAGAACGTCCCAGGAGAGCAGATGACCAGTGATGAAATGCCTGCCCATGGGTAGGTGCCTTATTTCAGGTTCTTGATGCACAGAAGTCATACTTCTATGATTTTTGGACATTTTGTTTTTCAGAACTACTCCTCCAGCTGAGCTGTATGATGCCTGAAATCATGGAAAATGTACTGGATGTCCTGAAAAATGTACTGGAGACAGCAGTAGTAATAGTTGTCTGAGGATTAAAGATGCCGTGGTTTTCCCTGCCCTCCAAGTGCTAAGCATGTTGTCATGTCTTAGCTTGGGAGCAGCTGGATCACAACAGTCGTTGATCTAGGGATTGCTGTTCAACCAGATGTTTGCAATGTCCTTTGGGACCATCAGGGTGAAAAATGAAGTATAATCATCAGCTATTATAAATAGCAATGGACTGAAAGAGGCTCACAGACTCTGCACAGTATGTGCAGCATTCACAGAAATCTGGCTTTGCATTTGCTATGAGAACAGCAGAACAAGTCTGAGAGCAGTCCACATCCTTCACAGCTCTTGTACGAGTCCAAGTGCCCTGAAACATGACGGGAATCTTTCTAGTCATTTCACAGAAAGTTTAATAGGATCCAAATAGGGCAGAAGAGGACTCTGTCCGTTTTTTTCCTACTTAGTGTTATCCTATGAAAGGTATGGGCCAGGAAGGGAGAAATCATCTGAGTCATTTTCCATATCATTTTCAAGTAAACAGAGTTTACATGGTTACAGAGAAACTATGAGTATACAGTGGACAGCATTCCAGGAAAGAATGTTAGGTTAAAAAAACAAATTAAAGGAAGAAAATTGTTTTTTGCGCTAAAGAATCTCAGACCCTATCTAATTTTGTGGTAATTCAAGGATCTTCTCTGAAACACACATCAGTATCACCACAGAAATAATCTTCCTGTGGCATATATGGGGACTGATTTAGTTTAAAAGGGCTGTGCACTTTGGACAGAAAAGCAAAATCTTAAACTCCATCATCAGCACCAGCCAGTCACAACACGAACACTTTAATGTTGACTGCTGCTCCTGTGGGAGTTGTTATGACTCCTATGTTCCCTTGATAAATTCTGTTCTCCAAGATGTTCCCAGGGCTTGTGTACATTCTGCTTGTGGCTGCACTGATAGCAGTCACATTCCTCAACTCTTAAAAACCCAACAAATACATTGTGTTTTTTCATGAGATTTGTCTGGCTTTGCATTGGAGAGCCAAGGAAGAGGACATGACATGGCCTTTAGCATATAGCCTTCTGCTTATGAGAACGTCTTCTTATTTCTATGTTCAAGAAGCTCCTTTCGGGAAGCACGTCTCGCACAAACAACAGCATGACCAGCTTTCTTTGGTCACACGGGAAAAAGACATCTGAATGATAGGATGCTGTGACCAGTGCTTCTGTGTCTTAAAACAGATATTAGTCACATAAAACTCACCTTAGTGAACTACAGATACCTTATTCTAACACGGTAGTCTATAGACACAGCCTCTAGCCTGCTTAGATGCCTGAGACATCACTGCTGCCTGTTTTCTACAAATTTCTCCTACAAAAAGTCCTGTTCCCCTGTCTGCTCAGAGACTCTACCGTATTGGGTTGATCTGAAAAAACAGGTCCTTTTTTTTTCTCCTTAGCCAGTCTGGAATTCACAAACTAGGTAACACTCACCCATGTCTCCTGAGGATCCTAACCTTTTACACTTAAATCATACTTAACACACTGATTAACCAACAACACCGACATTATGCACCCTCAAATTTAAGAATTACAGAGCCTGCAGTGCTTCATTGATGATGCGGTAATGCCACGCCACTGGGAGGGAACAGGGCTGGGATTATACCTATTTTCAATTCTATGACTTTCTAGATGTCTAGAAGTATCTAACTATCTAGGTATGGCACGCTGCCCCACCATGGCTCAGTTATTCCAGCGTTGTAGTTTTGTGTCCGCTCTTCAGACTCTAGTTCCTCCTCTCCTTCCCTGGCTGTGTGCATTTCTGTCTGAGCATGTGAGGAGGGCCCCTTTTTCACCTGTTTTACCTTCCTCAGGACTCTCCTGCTCCCATCACCCTTCCCCATGTACTCAACAACTCTGATCTCCCTTCCCTCACTTAACTGCAGGCTGTTATCATCATCACCACCCAGCAGACACAGTTGAAAGCCCTCCTCACCAGTTTGGCCGGGCCGTTAGCAAGGATGATTTTGCCTTATTCTTTCAGGTGGATCCCAGCTCTCCTCAGTAGTTTGTGTTTTTCAAAGAAGACCTCATGGTCATAAGAGACAGAGTGATTCCTGTGACAACAGCCAAACAGCCAGTTCATATCTTACTGGATGTGTCGGCTCCTACCCAGTCTTTCCCTTCACCACCATCAAGAAGATACAACCTGGGCCCCCGTACCTTTCACCTGCACCCCTGGGCCAGCAACCTTTAGTTGGTATTCTCAGGGTCTCCTCTGGAAGTACCATTGATGCCCACATGGATGACCACCAAGGATAAATAGGCTGAGGGCTGGATAAAATGTCAGTCTCTTCACAACATCCCAGATGTGGACACCCAACAAGGAACAAGCATCCTATGAGAACATACCTGGATGGTAGGTGAGTGTTTCTGTCCTCCACAAAGGGGGCTCTCCAGCCACTCTCACCTGTCACTTCTTCTTAGTGTGATGTGCAGATGTTTGGTTCAAATTTGATCAAATCTGAAGCCTCTCATGGTGGAGCTTGTGCCCCCTGTCACCTCCCAAGGCACTGAACCTCTCCCTGTCAGTCTGCAGATGGAGTAGGAGACTTCCTCTCTTGCCAGATCTCATGTCTCCAGCCTCCTCCATCTCTGCAATCCACCCTTCAATCCAGTACAGCCTCTGCCTCTCCCTCCTTTGGCAAGATGCATGTTCAGTCTCTTGCATCTGGAGGGTCTCTATGCAGATCCCATTAATCCTCCTGAATGTGATTAAGCCTGGTCACCTCCACTGGCAGCTCCTTCAGCTGGCAAGTCATCTCCTCAATCAGAGCACACTTCCAGTAAGTGGAACACCATTACTCCCAGCCCCAGGAGCACCAGGGACTCCCTGTAGACTGAGTCTTGAGTGGCCATATCCTCCCTCTGGAGCTCCTGCTCAGCTGATGCCCCTGATGCTCCAGGGATATCTGCTCTGCCTTGTGCTGTGGACCATGACCTTTTTGGCATGTCCACTGTTGTTCAGCAGCCATTTGCTCTCTTAAGCAGTTGTTGGGACACTTCTACACCCTGTGCTGTACAAGCTGCTGCATATGTTAGCTAGACAACCATGTTCCTGAAGAGGTGAGTTGTCATGAAGTTCAACAAAGGAAAGTGCCAAGAACTGCACCTAAGGAGGAATAAACTGAGGCACCAGGGCAGGCTGCTGCATTTATTTATCTGAAGCTATTATTATATCATTTGAAGGAATGTTTCCTATTTAAAAGAAACAACAAGCAAACTGAAAAAAAATAATAATAAAAAAGAAATAAAAAGCAGTTGCAAGGCTGTTTGTAACAGTAGACAGGATGGTCTGAAAAAAACCAAATGTCACTTCAAAGTTCCTGATGATATAAAGCCCCAAAAAGGCATTCTCATGATAGTTACTGTGCCACAGACAACAAAGTGAGTCAGAAACTTGGATCCCATCCAGAAATGAATGGGGGGAGGTGGGATAGTGTCTAAATCAAAAATTAAGATAAGGGTTAGTTTTCTCCCATGAGCTCATTAAATTGGATCTCTTGGTTGCAGTTTTATGACAACAACTTGACAACTGGGAAAGAGACAGTACATTTATCCTCAGTATTTCCCTTGGCCTGCTAGATTCCTGGACAAAATAAGACCAGGTCCCAGTTTTCTAACTTATTCGATGCCCTAATTTAACCTCCCTTAGAATATTTTCTATTTCTTTCAGTGTCATAATCAATGAACAGCTTCTTTTTCTTTCTTTTTTCTTTCTTATATTTTCCTGTAAACACTGCTGAATGTGAGGTTGTCTGCTGGGGAAGTCAGTCTACCAACTCCAATAAAAAGGGTTTCTTTATTAGCCGTCTTGCAGGACTGAGGACCCAAATGGCCTTTACTTTCTGTCAGCTTCAGAAAGACACCTAGCAGTTTGTTAAAGCAGTAACTCTAAAAAGTCACAATTAATTCTAAATGTCCTGCTGTATTATTCTTACTAAAACTGTGTTTCATCCTAATGAGGTCTAGAATAATGAAAGAAATTTACCCATATTGAGGAACAAAAAGGGTAATGGCAAATAGAATTACAAAGCACTGTGGAATTTGGCCCTTGGTACCTATTATTGACCTTTCACATGTAATGGAAATTTTCACTATGTTCCCATCACCAAGTAAAGTTGTTAGTTGAACAAAAATTATAGCAGTTTTATATGGTACTACTTAATGGCTAATGCCAAGTTATTCAGGCTCTTTTCTCTCTGTATCTATCAATTAATTTCTTCATTAATTGGCCTATAGATTCTTGTATTTCCTTTCTTTTCGCTTTTTGAATAAACTGGCTACTTTCGTTGACCTTAAACCCTCTAGGACTTCATCAGTGCTTCTCTTGTTCCCCGCCAACTGATCATCTCCAATCACAGCACTGATTGCAGTTTTTCAAAGGTCACAGTAAGAAGTAGCGTTTAGGCGCAGCAAGAGCGGCTGGTCAGCTAACCAAACGGGGATAATATCTTCCCAAACACACCTTACAAATGTCATGAGGCAACCTATCCAATTAATCATTTTTAAAATGCTATGATGCTCTCTTACATTTCAACACAATTACATGTAAAATATGCTAACTGACAGACAGCCTGGTCTTTGTGGATGATTTTTTGTGCATACTTGTACAGTGTCAAGCACAGACAGTCCTTGATCCCCCATTAGATCCTGTCTGCCCGCCACAATAAAAGGTCCGTATCTTTTATGATGGTGATTCGATCTCATAGTAATGGTAAAGAGCACAGTTCTTGCTCAGAAGTACTTGGAATCTGGTTCATCCCTTCTTTATAGGTCGCGTTTATTTTAGATTAAGATAGTAAGGCTAGGTGATAAAAGCCTGATTTCTCCTTTCCTGTTATTCTAGTTGCATATATCTGATGGTTTCCAGCAAATGTTTATGAGAATCCATCTTCGGAAAGACAGTGACAAATTATAAACACCATCTAATTTGACTTCACTGTCAGGAATGTCTCAGGTGCTAGAATTAGCGTCAAACCTAGACAGCTCCAGACTTCACAGGCACCTCCAAACAGAGGCAAAAAAATGAATCCATGCAGCTTGGAGACAGCTGGCAACAGACACTGGGCTGCTGTGCTATCTTTGTATGCACAACTTTACCAGAAGTAAAATTAATTTAGAGTATCGGCAGAATGTAGTAAAGATCCTGACCCTGGTGTAAGAAGAGCATTTCAAAGAAAACTATCTGGAGGTCTGTTCACAGCTAGTGATAGCAGCACCACAAATCAGTCATGCTGGGATTCAGCTCATTTAACTTTCAGTGCCTGGAACGGAGACGCTGGCACATTTGACAACACTCTAAGTTTTTTGCACAGTTCATAGACAGGAACTTGCACTTCTAGGACACAGCCTATCTCCTGCCCCTTTTCACATATCTACTTAAAGAAGAGATAAATTGGGCTTTATCTTTCCCTAACAATGTTCACTCATTCCCTGGCAAATGGGATTGGCAACTGGGTAACATATATTGGCAGTACTAGGAGAAGAAAGCAAGCCATCTCTTCTGAAGGAGGCAACTCTAATCAGAGCTAGGGTCCAACTGTTGTTTGAAATTATTTTCGCAAAAGAGCAGAGACGTGGCAGGCAAGGCACTGAACCAGATATAAGAACTCAGGAAGCTAAGAGTGATTTCTGCTCTTTAAAAGACAATAGATGAAAAATACAACTTTTATTTTCAGATTATCTTCTAAGGACAAAACTCCAATGCATTTCCTTTGTATCTGAAGAAGTCTGAGTTTCTTCCATTCTAATCAAGCTAGGACTTTCAGAACTCTGTTATGACCACTTCAGGGCAACAAGAGGTAGACGGAGGGTTCAAATGTAACAAACCCATAGATGTCAACTAATCTTTAAGCTGCATTCACTGAAATCATAGACTACCTTTTCCATCAACCATGAAAAGCTATCAATAAATCTGCAGATAAAATCTCCAGACAATTCAGTGTAAATATCTGCAGATACTGGGAGACAGGTGGTTTCAAATGCCTCTTTTAAAATTATATTTTTATTTATTTTATAGAAATTCTTGAGCCCTTTAGAGAAAAGAAATCTGTTACATTGTCATATCTCATGTTTTCTCTCCCTATCCCTTTCCATTTCCTACCAGTCATTACTCTCTCTCCTTTCCACCAACATAAAAAGGACGTTTCAGTTAGTGTAATAATAATTATTAAGCCATGTGGATGGTGGCAGGCTGGTGCTCAAGCCCATGTTCTAGCCCTATTCAGTTTATTGGTGTTGATGCACCTCCAACACTACCACCACAGTTCATGGAGTGAAACAAGCAACTCAAGAGAGCAATTCATCATATGCATATTAACTTGCTCAGCCACTGTCTTGTCATTGCCTATCTTTTTCCTAAAGTAGCCTTTTTTGACTAAGATGTCTAATTTAGATGTTGAAGTTGGAGCAGACGAAAAGCATTCTCACTTTCCAGCTGCCCAATATGAGCACAATTGTCAGTGGTATTAGGCAAGAAAAAGCAAATAGCCTTAAATTAGGGGTGTAGTATATAAAAGGCATCCTTGAAAATAATTTTCGGTGAACTTAAGGTATTCCAGTTATCACAGGATATGTTACTTTTCTTTCTAAGCATGCTGCAACACATCACTTACAAGTAAGGCCAGTCCATAGTGCAGCTGCGATTAGTCCTCAGGACATTCTTTACTGGACATTGTCTCTTTCATTTCTGCATGGCATTTTGTTCGTTCTTCTCCAGGCTGGAAGACATTGTGATGAGCTTTCGGTCTGGAAAAACAGGTGAATGCATATTATGTTCAAAACTTCTGACAGGGCTTCTCTTACATATGCTATCCCTGCACACCAACTAGGAAAGACACCAAGATCAGGAAACTGTCTTCATGGCTAAATTATTTCACCTCCCAACGCATATGCCAGGTCAAGATAAAACCAGTAAGAGCAGCAGACTGAAAAAATTTCCAAATAACTTTCCTAAGGCTAACAGTGACCAAAATCAGGAGGAAAGTATATCTTGGTTTAAGAATTTTCACTGCTCCAGATTGAGAGTAAAATTTTAGATAAGTGTGGGGATGTCTGTCAGCCCCATAAATAAACATACAAGAGGAAGCTGCTTTCAGCCTGTGCTAGCAGACACATAGTGTCAATAAGTACACAGTAAATAATGTCAAATAACAGAATAGCAATCAATATACAAATGAAAAGAATAGAGAATATGATGGGGATTTTTTTAGAATAGGTTGAAAGTAGGAACAATACGGAAAAAAAAAAAACAAACCAAGAAAAAGTACCACTTTCACGAGTATGACGTGGAGTAGCCTGGGTAAATGTGATTCTAAAGTATGCCTGATATAAATGCCATTTATTATCTTTGTGTTGAGAGAAGGTACTTTCCCTACAAAGCCTTCGGCGGGCTGTTCAGTGTATAGATGGACTCATCAGCATTCATTTAATAGATGGGCTAATTATGATGAGAATTGTTCGGTGACCCTAACAAAGCTACCCATTTCTTCAGTCTGTCTTTCAGGCAAAGCAGCTCAAACTGCAGCAGCAGGAGTGTAGTTACAGATAATGGAAACAGACTGGAGAAACTAGGCAGAAGCATGGCTAAATAGCTTTTAAATGAGATTGGAAGAGTGTGAGGGAGGAGATGTGATAGAGGTCATCTCAGATAGAGTGCATAGCAGAGTGGGGCGCAGGAATGAGCAGCTCTTGCAAGCTGAGATGAGTTGGAAAGATGTTTCTCCCTCTGGTTGACTGGAGATTAAATCTGAGAGTGCCGGTGTTACTCACTTTCAAAACACCATCAACAATTATTCTTTCCTTTTCCTCTCTTTTCCTGCCTTTCTACCCTGTATGAAGCTATGTGCTTTTCACCTTCAGAAATTAACAAAATCCATCATTCTTGTTCAATAGCCTAACTCAAGCTTTTCATGGGCACAAGAACCAGTAGACTCAGCAGCCAAGAAACAGTTGGTCACTATGGGTGTCATCAGTTTTGCTTTGCCCTGTTACATAGCAAGTCCAGTGAAAAACTTTCAAAAATTTCAAGTCTGGGTCAGAGGGGAAGAGCCCAGAATTTGGCTCCTCAGCTTTCTGGGGGCGTCTTGTCAAGACACAGAACCTCCTCTTCCTAGTCTTTCAGTGGGATTCATCTCCCACTTATGGGAATCTCCTTCTGGAAATCACTGTCACTAAATTATAGAGAGAATCGTAGACTCACTCCTTGGAGATATCTGAAAACTGACAGAGCATGGGCCTGAGCAACCTGCAGTAGGTGACCATGCTTGAGCAGAGGGTTGGACTAGATGATCTCCAGAGGTCCCTTCCCACCTCAGCTGCTATGTAATTCTGTGTATCTCAAAAAAACGTGTTGGGCCAGAGGGCTGTGTTTTAGGTGACTGAAGTTAGACAAGATGAGTCCAAGCCTTTGAGGTTATGCTAGATCCTGAAGAATATACTCTACAAAGAAAAGTCCTAAATGAGCTACTAACACTGAGCTGGTCACTCACCACGAGGACTTGAGCTGCACTTCACCCTGTTGAGGTCTCAGAGGAAAAACAGGCTAGGATAGCAGTTGCAAATAGCTGTTTCCTTTCTAATGACTTCTTTTTTTCCCAATTTCTAAGACTGCTGGAAGGAAGAACTGGGATCCCACTGCCTGTCTGGGAAGGAGCTGATCTGACATGCATAATGATAATCAGAAGCACCTGGACACATCTGGCCTCAAGGCAGTGTTGTAGGCAGCCATGGTCAATAACACCAAGAAAGTGTTTTATCTCCCCAACTTGTCAGAGCCACCTATTTAGGAATGGGCGGCATAGTGCCTCTTTCAGAAAGAAGGGCAAGAAATGTGCATTATTTTGGCTATAATTAGTTCATGCTAAGAAAAAGAAATAATTGTAATTTCTGCGGTTCAACGCATTTTTTCAGAGGCTTAGAAGTGTCAAGATTCTGCCCTGAATAGTAATGACGGCATTCAGTAGGGCGCGGAGGGCTGTAGTGCACAGCGTGCACTGAGATGATCACACAGCACCGTCCTGCAGCACAATACCATGAATGTGCAGGTCACTGAGGGCTTCTAGGCAGCGAGTAGGGGCTGCCGAGGGGCAGCACTCCCTGGGTGCTAATATGGAAACGTAAATCCACTGAAGTCCTTCTTGCCAGGAGGTGCTGAACAATAGTCTACAGGGTTGAGCAACAAAACGCACTCTGTCCTACAGAAAAGAAAGGCAAACGGACTGCAAAGGTAAAGAAACCAATATGAGAACCGGGGTAATGATTAGATATCTCACTGATGTTAGTGTTTCATGAAGAAATGAGAGAAATTCTGGAACAATACTGCTGAAGTTTCGGCTTGTCAACAGCAACACAATTTGGTGAATAGTTCTTATAAAATCAAACTGTGAGAGCAGTTACTGTCGCAGTTTCCACTATTATTAAATCTCATGAGATTTAAAGCTGCAATTTTACTTGAAAGCAGAATTGGAGGTGGAAAACATCTTAATCCTTTTCTTTCATTCAAAATTAGATGTCATTTGAGTTTTGAACAAAATCTTAGGTAATTCTCTGGTGCAATGCTTGTTGCATTCCTTTTTTTTAAATGGTCACAGAATTTGGCAATACTTCTTAGAACTCTAATACCTGATGTAAGAGAAAGGAACTAATGTGAAACACATTTTAGTTGTTTGTTTTAAGCTTAATCTCAGCTTTTTTAATCTTACATTGCAGATCCCATGAAGGACTGCTACAGTTTTTGTAGGGCACAAGGTGTGTAAGAATTGACGTTTGGTCCAGAAGATGCTTGAATTTGAGCATTTGGACGGTAACCATGAAAGAACACTCCCATATTTAGTCCATGAGCGGGATCTCATAAGGAAAGACAGTATCTGAATGTCTGAAAGCACAGACAAATATGTTAGCATGGCAGATGCCATACTTACAGTTGTAGCACTTGATATTGTGCAAATCTAGCCCCATATTATATCTATTACATGGTAACAGATGACTGTAAATGCTAGAAGAAAAATGTCACTGTGTTGCTCTCAGGGTAATTGCTAGGGAGCAAGGCTGATTTCCTTGAAATGTAGAGTCAGAGCTCTTTGATGAAAGGATTGAAGAGTTCATTTTTATCTCCAGTATAGAGAAGCTGGAAGTTTACTCTTCATTTTCTGTGTGCCCTTTTTTTTCTCCAAAGGAATAACAATAACAACAAAAAACTCTCTTCTGTCTGCAGAATTTGAAAGGGTAAAAAGACTTTTTGGTAGCTTAAATATCCCTACAAGTTTCTCATTTCTCCTAGCACTATCCTTTGGGGTAAAACACAGCTGTTTCCAGAAAGGTAGCTGTTTCCCCTTTATGTTTCAAAGCCAGCATTTCTACTAAACCCTGGAACAGAACTTGTACAAGGATGTAATATTCCCACACAATTATTTTCAAAGGTGGTTTAAATTTTGATACAGCATTCACAGCTTCAGTACAGAGAAGCTGGCACAGAAACGTTCAGAGACTGAATGAAAATCTTGGGGAAAAGCTGAAGCTCAACAATGCAAGCTTCCAGTTTGACAAGCCCAAAGAGTAAATAAATAATCCAACATTTTATTCACCTTCTGGTTACACTCATTTTAAACTTTCATCTGTTACCTTGAAAAGCTAAGGCTTGTTTTATAAAAGAGAAGAGAAGAGAAGAGAAGAGAAGAGAAGAGAAGAGAAGAGAAGAGAAGAGAAGAGAAGAGAAAACTGAAACTGTCACATAGTATGAGGATACCAGCAGCTGCTACTTGCATGAAAACACAATCAGGTTTGAAAACAAAATAAACCCCAAAAAACTTCATAGGTCATTTTATAGCTGGATTTCAGATAAGAACTCAGGGCCGAAGGCGTTGTCATCTTCTTGGACAGTGTTTATAAGGCCTGACATAAACATGGTCCATGAATTCAGGGAGTCCTTGAGTGTTGCCAGCTTTGACAAATCATGCCATTTTTGGTGTCCTGTCAGACCTTATCTGTAAAGCCTCCACGAGCTCCAAAGTTTACCAGTTTTTCTGTCCCATCAAGAAACTTTGACTACTGCTCACACATTTATGTATGCTTGGGATGGTGAATTAAGGCTACCCAGGAGGCAGGCACAGCTCCAGCTCCCACCTCTGCCTGTTGCATAAGGCCAGGGAAGATGCAATAACCAACACTTGACAAAGCAGAGGAGGAGGGAGCAAAATTAGCCAAGCACTTTAGGGCAGCTCTGCTGTGCATTTTCTCCTCTTATCCTAAGATCATCACATTAGTTTGCTCCCAACTGCAGGAAAAGCAGAGAAGAGAAAATATGCTGCAGGTGTTGCCTTAGACTGGATTTTGTTTTCCACTAACAAAGTCTTCCATAGGCTGAACATTGCACATAATAATGTAGCTGAAAGCTAGCATTATGTTGTCACTTATGGTGTGGATAGGCAAAAGGTTGAAGAGACAGAAAACACAGAAGAAAGGAAAGAAGATCATATACATAGACATATATGAAATTTATGGGGACCAGTCTGATGGTTAAGGAGCTCACAGACTCGAGGTCTTCCCATGCTTTGTTGGAGAAAACGATTTAACTTCAGTTCTCCCCCACATCAGCCTGAACAGCTCATGTCATAGAGAAGTGACTTTGTGCCATGTTTTGTAGAGGCTATTGGCAGAGGATGTGCTCCCCTGTTTGCCAGAGCTTCTTGGAAGAAAATCTCTTTCCCGGAGCACCCCCTTGGTCATTGATTATCCCAGTTCAAGAATTTATGAAAATATGATTGAGGTCTAAGAGAAGACTCTGAGTTTTTTTCATTAAAGGAAGACTTTGCCAGTCTAGGATGGCTTCAAATATAGCAATGCTTAGGGACCAGACAGGGTGAGCAATATATGAAGTTGTAGAAGTTGCTTTATTCTCATGGTATTTCCACTGCTAGTTTACGCAAAGCAAGATTTTTGACAGGAAAGAGTTTCGTCTAAATTCCTCATTAAAAGCTTATATAAACTTATACAGTGGCAAGAAAGTTGATATTATCTAAACTCTTTAATAAAAAGTGCAAAAAGCATAGCTGCACTCTGTGGTGTTTATACCAGAGCACAAGCATATGCAAAAGGAGGCATTATTAACAATAACTAATCCTACTAAACCCCTCAAGAAAGCAGAGCTTTGTTTCTCCAGAGTGGACTGTGGCCATACAATGCCATCCCCACTCATATTACTGAAATTCAACACATCTTAAAGGCAGGTTGTGCAGACTATCAAAGCCTAACGGACTTGAGGGCTCTGGACACCTTACCCATGAAGCGTGCCCATCAACGTTGGCTATTTGGAAGCAATTTCACCCAAGTCCTCCATGGCAAAGAGCTGATGTGGCTTTTCTGCACAAAGCAAATGTACCTGGAGAAAAGTGAGACAGGACTGTGTGAAGATCTTCCTCTTCGGCTGTTGATGTGACAGCTTGTGAGAGTTATGAGAAACCCATTCGCACTTGGGGATCATTTTTGTGTCTTAGGAAAAAAACTCTTCTCTCCTGATTTTGGTTCTCCTCACTAAGTGCACTGGTTGGCAGTGACAATAAGCCATGACTTGGTCATTATAAACTGAGTTATTTAAAATGACTAAGGTCAAATTAACCAAGTCATGAGACTGGACTTTTTCCCCTGGAAAAGGGAAACAACACTGACCACAAGGGAGAGGGAGATAACTATGCCTTGCATTGCCTGACTCTGGGTACTGTGGTTCTTCCTTAGACATAGTGTGCTTTAAAAAGCACAAAACAGGCAGCTGCAGAGAATATTTTCAGCTGGGCAGAGCAATGTTAGAGCAACTCCATGGCTAGGCAGATAATTGGAAAGGCAGCAGGAGACATCATCTCAGTTTTATTATCAGAATATTACAGGATAACAAGTTATAAAATATCCTTAAGCTTAAGTTTTTGGGGGTTTTTGTTTTGTTTTGTTTTTCCACACAGCTTGTATACGCAATGAAACTAGATCCTGAATTTTTCAAGCTTGCTGCTCCAGCAATCTGAATAGCAACTGAGCATCATTAAGTAGGGAGAGTAAAAATTATGAATTTGGGAGCAGAAATTGAAATGTCCTTTTTGTGTATATATATCTATATATCTGTGTGATGTTTCAATATACAGAACAATAGTAGTCTGACATGCCTGTTCAGTAGTTTTCGTGGAGTTTTGGGAAGTATTTAAAGAACTCCGAAGAAACCAGTGCACCTCTCTATCTCTCCCGTGCAACAGAGAATATTAGGGAATAAATAGGGATAAAAGTACTTATACCATGCTGATGAAAGGCAGCAAACATTTCCTGATCCTGTGTGGAGAATCAAAGAAACCTTCCTTTGACTCAGAATTGAGTTCCTAATCTGAACATTTTCCAGAAAGAAAAAGGTATTTTCAAAGGCTTGCATGAGGCAATATCCCTTAATGGGGCCATGGCTGCCCCTCTGGAGGGCAGAAATTCTGCTGTGAGTTACTAGACAAGATGTTTACTGACTTTGCCTGCCAGCATCTGAAATTCTTACTTGACACTGAAGATTCATTTGACATAAAACCTGTAAATAGTATCTATAGCTACAGGTATCAGAGCATCACCAATATGACCACTTCTGTTTCTGGGCCTTCCATTGCCAAGGGAGGAATTATCTTCCACCTGAAAATGGTAAGACACAGTGACAACAATACCCCTGAGTCTGTGACAGGTTTCTCTTTGAGTCTCTTCCCTGGGATTTGTACTTCTCTATTCATCCCCAGCATCTGTAAGCTGCTTTTAGCATGCAGCAGCTGCCTGCTCTTTTGAGTCTCTAAAGAGACTCCATTAAACAACAACTCTGCTACAGCCATGAAAAGAGTTTATTCTGGTGGCTCAGAAAGCGTTTGGAAGCCATTGCGAGCACAAAAGCTCAACTGAGTATCTAATGTAGAAAAAGCATCCCTCAGGAGAGAGCAAACTTGGTTTAAGAAAAGGAAGGTTTGTCTGTGAAGCAGGCTCTAGGGACATTTCCTCTTTTTTTTTCCTCAAAACTGCTCACCCTAGTCCTTCTGTAGAAGCTTCATTCAATGAAAAAAACCCCACACATCTCCCTTTTCTGACCCTCTTTCCCCTTTATCTGGGACTCAATTTGCTGAAGTGCAGGAGGGGATGCAGAATACCAGTTGAAATCTCTTCTAGCTGATGTGGAAAGACAATACCAGAAGAGTCTGTAATTCACTCGTAGCACGGTTGGAAAAGAGTTAGGAAGAGTTGGATTCACACAGGTCTGCCTTGTTGGATCCTGCATTAAGAGTCACATTGGCCAAAAATCCAAAAGGGAGATCCAGGTTAGCAGGGCACTAGTGGAGGCAGTTGGGAGTGCAGGCAGAGCCCTGTGTCTGAATCTATGAGTGAAGCTGGGCTGGGGACAGCTTGGGTCTTGTTAGATGCCTACTGAGGGGGACAGGCTGATGTGGGACATCTGTCTTAGATTTGCTCATTGGGACTCATGGTTATCGTGGAGTTAGCCAGCTGCATCTGATATCCTGTCCGAGGAGGGTCAGAGTAACCACATAAAAATATTTTCATTTGTTTCATCTAATTGGGAATGTAATGGTGTTTTGTCATGAGTGTGGGGCAATGTCGCTCATTGTGTGGGAGTCCAGACAGATATAATTCACATTTTGTTCTGCCCGTGAGAGAAAACTTAGAAATTTGAGGAATTAATTCCCTTTTGAGCTGAAGGATAATTGGATAACAGAGTCCATAGTTAAGATAATCACTGCAGATCTGCTGCCCTTGGCATTTCTGCACAATACCTTACAGAGCCTTCCTGCTTGGTAGCTTCTGAGAGCACAGATCTTGGATTCATGATCCTTCCCTTCCTCTGCAAAGGGAGACAAAGTACTCAGGGGCCAAAAGTGTGCAGCCTTGGTGATAGGTAGTTGGAGTCCTGCAAAGCTGAAGAAGCTCTCTAAATTTATCTCATAGTTTGGAAGGTTAACAGATGGGCTGAATGACCCGATCCACAGTTTTCAACATTAATGATGCTAAAATCTTAGAATGTGGGTTTTGGTGTAATACCTATGGAAAATGGTCATTGATTAGTGTAGACGGTGGGAGCTGATAAGTTCACATATGACTAGGGAAGAAGAGGAGGAGTGAGATCTGGCAAAATCACTGATCTGGAACCAGAATATGGGGCCCTACTGAGCCAAGATGGTTTAGGAGAAGGCTTTAAGAAGATGCCTGGTGTCAAACGATCTCCACCACTGCCCTCTCTGGCTTCCTCCGTGGGCATGTGCTGATCCCTTGATCTGCTTTCTGCCCACCCTCCATGGGAGATAGGGAGGATGGGGAATGATGGCATTTAAAAAAGCACAGGTTTCAAAATCGCTCTTGAGTCCTGTCTTGTCTGTGTTAGAGTGATAAACTCAGCCCTAAATAAAATAAAAGAGAGAGAACACTAACCAGCCCACAAATGATTGATCATCTGGGATCAATCAAAACTACATTCAACATGAAATTGCATCTAGTGTTTACATTAATGGTAACTGCAAGTGACAGGGCAGTAAACCAGCAGACCAGTAAACATTTTTTAGATCACGAAGAGACATCAACCTTTATCATCAAGGCTTTTTTGTGGGATGTTTGTGTTTCTTTACAAAACGTAGTAAAGACTCTACAGTTCCATGGACCAGCCCCTGATCTTACAGTCTCGTAACCCAGATTTTACGAACAAACGCATTAAACAGATTTGTCAAACTGCTTGGGGTGGAAGTGGCTTGCATGACGGTTTGTGCGATATTGCATGACTTAGTGTAAAAACTTACAAATATCAGCAGGGGTGTCCACTTTTTCCTGTTCTGTAATAATTCCAGCAGTCTGGAATAGCAGTTACAGTTCAGGGATGCTACTTTGATGTCTAACTCTTCCATCACCTTCTTGCTACTTTATCCAGTGCAAAGAGTTTTGCATCTTTTCAGTTACTGGAACTGAAATTTTGAAAGAAGCTTCTGCCTGGCACTGAAGTTTGTCTAAAATTGCCAGAAATATGCTTTTTGAGAAGGAGGCGAAGGGGGCAATACTGTGTCAGCCTCTGTTAAAACAGCTCAGGTTAAGCTTTGCTTTGAAATCATCTCTTAACCCTGTGCTTTGAAGTAGGGGTGCCTTTTTCAGTTAAGTGATTGGCTTTGTGTTGCCAATGTCTACACACATTTGCCCACACTTTGCAGCTTTCAAAACCTGCAATATATGTCTGCTTGGTTGATGCTACCTGGTGCTGGTTGCTAAAATCTTCAGAAATTTTGTATAAATGGAGTATATGCAGCAGAGAGCTTAGTAATATCTATAGGGGAGGTGGTGTTAGGGAAGAAAACTGGTCATGATTTTGCGGTGTTGGGGAGACTTAAATGGAGATTGCCTAAGCAAAGAAGTGGGCACCTGGGAAACAGAGGAAGAAGTGGGATAGACTAACAAGAAGAGAAATGCCGGTAACTGGATTTTGGTTTAGAAACTTAAGAGCCGACAAGAGGATAGTAAATTAAAGGTGGAAGGACAAAGGCACTGGAAAACCATGCCACTGGAAGGAGGAACTGGTGAGACAGCGGATCTGCGACAATTAGAATGATGGGACCGAAAGCCAGAAATAGCTGAGTCATGGTTTAACCCCAGCTGGCAATTAAGCACCAGACTGCCACTCACTCCCCGCCCCCTCCCCCCCCCCCGCCCCGCGGTGGGATGGGAGAGAGAATCAGAAGAGTAAAAGTGATAAAACTCGTGGGTTGAGATAAAGACAGTTTAACAGGTAAAGCAAAAGCCACCGCACACAAGCAAAGAAAAACAAGAAATTTGTTCACTAATTCCCATCGCTAGGCAGGTGTTCAGCCATCTCCAGGAAAGCAGGGCTCCATCATGGGTAACACTTACTTGGGAAGACAAAATGCCATCACTCTGAACGTCCCCCCCTTCCTTTTTCCTCTGCTCAGCAATAACTAAAGCATCCCTGTATATTATCAACATTGTTTCCAGCACAAACCCAAAACATAGCCCCGTACTGGCTACTACGAAGAAAATTAGCTCAACTTCAGCCCAAACGGGCACACTGGGGAGGGGAGAGTGAGGTCCAAATGGAGACTGACAAGGATGAAGCTAGATAAGACAAGCACTTGAGGATGAGTTAAAGACTAAAGAATTTTGTTCTCAGCTGCTGACAGCTGCTTCCTCATCTTTTGGGAAAGCTGTAGGAAAATGTTATGACTGCTATGTCTCTACAGACTGACTTGTCCACTTTAGCCTTTGCCTGTGTGTGACAGTGCTCCTACGTGCCCCAGCACCCCAGCAAACATATAAGAGGAAGCAGATGCAGGGTGGTTCCTATAACCCAGCTTTTTGGTTGAATGCAAGGTTACCCAGAGAGAATCTGGCTAATAGGGGATTTCTACAGAGGGAGCAGTAGGCTATTCGATGCAGTTATCCTTTCAGCTGGGGGGGAAGGGAAACTCCTGTAAAAGTGTGTTACTAACAGCTCCCTCAGTAACACAACAAAGAAGTGACATTCAGGGCTTCTGTCAGTCTTTGTAACCCCACAACGGACCAAGTTATTTCCAAGAAGTTTCCAATTTATTTCATTCATGTGCTGCTAAACATTTCAGGACAACACCTGAGTTACAGAAGAGACATAGTCTGGGGGCTTGGAGGTTTATTTTTCATTCTTTTGTAACCAAAGAGAAGACAATTCAACCACGATATGCTCTTTCTTTCTGTGTTACTCAGCTGAGTCCTAGAACTCCTCTCGCAGACATCTTTTTCCCGTCATAATGTACAAAGCATTCCTGTTGTCTCTCCATTGTCCCCTCAGAAGACACATTTCCTCTCCTCTATAGTAAAATGCTAAATCCACTAGAGGGGGCATCTATCCTACCCTATTTTTGCCATGCTGAAAGTCCCTCCAGTTTCCTTTGACTTTGGAGACAGACGCCTTTCCTCCCCCCATGACTACCTTACTCCATAGCTGGGTAAGGTCCTAGTGGACCTGATTTCACTGAAATCTTACCTCAACTATATGTTTCTTTATGAACAAGTATTTAAAAAATCCAATACCTATATGCTGTTTATCAGAATTGGGTTTGACCTCTGTAGGAAAAGCCATTTTTCATCCACATGCTTCGCTTCCCCTTTAACAACTCGGATGTTGCAGAACAATGATTTGAGTTTCCTGCAAGGTTCCTGTTGTCAAGTACTCTATTGGTCTTTCAATACTCTAGGTTGTAAAAAAAAACCCCTATAATTATGTATAAACTAACAAAGTAGAGAATTGTGTTACAGAATAAAGAAATAGATTAACATGTACCACAGTAATGAGTGTATCTTAAGGGCTGATGATACGTAAGTGTCCCTTTAAACTCTGAGGTGGTGGCACCCAGACACAAGATTATGACAATAGCTGTGAACTGTTCTATTGTCACAGGCTGCAGCCAGCTTTTTTCTATCTCCTATTGCTGTGCAGCATATTAGAGTAGAAGCTTTGTATGTGGCTTCCCACGTCGGTGCTGGAGGCTGCTGCATCTCAGTGGGAGGGAACTGTGATGCACTCCTGTGTGGAGCTTGTAACGTGCTTTGGTTTAGAAAGCACTGTGTTAACATAAAACAATATTACTGTTTCCTACCTCAATATAAAATGTCCACAAAATGAAATAGGTTGAAAAAAATTACCAAACCCCAACAATATTCAGCTCATCTCACATCCATTACACTAATTTAGAAATGCAGGAAGGCAATAAAACAAAACTGAAAATAGAACTTGCTTATAGAGCCCCAGCAGTACCCACGATCTGAGGTTTACCACATCCCCCAAGGCCAAGGAAGGACTGATCTTCACAGTATAGTTCTAATGATTATTTGTCAAATCTGATTTCCATAATGGAGGTACCAGGACTAATGTTTTCCTGGCAGATTACTGCATAGTTTGATAGATCATATTTTCCTGTTATTCAGACTAATTTTTCCTCTTCTCAGTTCTGCTGCTCTATTGCGTCTCAGGTTAAACTTCACCATAATTCAAGAAAATTTTTGTTCCAGCTTTTTGCCTGAAAATATTACGGAAATTTATCTTTAGTACAACATTCTTCCCTACAAAGCCAACTTTGGAAAAAAATGAATAAACAGATCTGTTTAACTCTGTCTCCAAAGGCCAACAAATTCTGAGCACCAGAGGTCCTGGTCAAGGTGCTTCCACCAAGAATACCAGATGGCCAAAGTTTCTAGGGAAAGCACTTTAGTATACATCAGCAAGTGTTATCTGAGTACATAAATGAGAGGTTATACCTTTTGTGGCTTAGATCCAACCCATCTGGAGTTTTTCAGTGATAGACTTATTTGAATAACAGTGTAAGCTGCCATACGCTGAGTGCATGACTCCCATGGCAGCAAGGACTGTCCTGCCAGTGGCCTCTGATGAAGCAGAGGGAGTGCTGGGTGACTTCAGGTGATGACTCCATGTATCTGAGCAACTGCATCTCTATTAGCACTGTCTGTGATAGGGAAGACCAAAACGATTCAGGAATAACCAAAGGCCTCCTGTGGGTAGCTGAACCCCAACCCTCATTACAGAAGAAACGATAAGAAGAAAAGTTTAGCTTGTGCTAATGTGTCAGCGATAAACTCTGCATTGCACCTGAAAAATTCTTCTTTCTTTTCTGTACTAGTGTGAGCAGAAGCCAACAGGAGCTTTTACTCTTCCCTTACTACTGGCCACCAGGCCTCATTACGTTCCCAATAGTGCTATCCCTCCCCAGCATGGCCTTTCAGAGCCAGGCTCACAGACTCCTACTCTGTTCTTTCCTAAAATACGCTAGGAAAATGTCTTGTGTTAGAGTATGAGACTTTTTTTTAGTCTTTTACGTCATATTGTGTACTCAAATTCAGTAGGCACCTGCACTGAGACCAGGCGGAAAGTGGCACAGCTGAAGGGAAGATAAGAGCCTGGCTTTTAAAATACATTGCTTTATGTTGAATTTTTTGAAAAAAGGTGAAAGTACTACATGCGAGACACTATATAGCAGACAATGTCTTGAAACAAAATATACTCAAAATTAGCTTTCAAAGAGCAGCCAAACAGACCCAAAATCTATTAGAATGCAGTGCAAAATGTGACTAAAAGCAAATGATGTGATAAATTGAATATACAAAATGAAACGACATGCCATGATAAATGGCAGCAGTTTTATTATATGCAAAGAGGGCGTTCCAAATTGGATATGATAAATACTGAACTGAGTATACAACACTGAAACACTGACATCACTCAGCAGATGACAAGAATGGTCTAAACTAAGGAAAAGGACGGAGAGGAAGCAAACAGACTCTTATTGATATGAAGGCTTTGTATTCAAAGGCACAAGTTTAACATGAAGGCTGATCAGGTATACTGTATGTATAAAATATGAAGAAAAAAAACTCTGATCTGAAAGCTGTGTATCTACCTCAGACTTCCAAAAGAATTTTGCCTTTAAAACTTCCAAGAGGCAAAGTTTCAGACAGTACATGCAAATGAAGCCTGGACCTGATAAACTGAGACTATGATTTACTGCAAAAATTGAATCCAGTCACATGCACCAAAGAACATCGAGAAACATGGTGGCAAGATATCACCTTATTCACTCGATTCTGATCAAAAGCTTTTTGAAGTTGTTGTCCTAACTTTATCAAGAACATATGAGAGTTTACCTGAGAAAAAGGAACTACATTAACAGCTAGAGAAAATGCAGAAGCAAAAGCAAAAAACCCTCTTGTGACTGCTTTGAGAAAAGACAGTCTTGTAGTCCTGAAAGTAGAATCTTTATTTCTACAAAAATGAGATGAAGAAAGTTTGACACCTTGACACCTACTGCTAGTATGGCAAGCAGTGCAGCCTGTGTCATACTTGCATGCTTTCTTTTCTTGTTCACAGAATGGATATTTTCCTGTTCACAAAGATTTTAGATAATTTCCCCTCCTCTGAACTGCATTGCAGGCTGCAGTGCACAGAGACATGGGTATGGCCTTTGCAGACAGACCTGTGATCCTTTTCCCTGCAGCTTCCAGCAGAGTCTGACTCGGCTGCAGCTAGGAAATCCCCAAATCTCTTGGTTTGAAGATTTGCAGATCATCAATGGAAAGCAAAAATGATACAGCATTGGAAGATAAAACTTGTCAAAACCAACTCTTCAGAAAACTATTTCAACTATCAAACATATTCGTTGAAACTTCTTTTTCTTTTTTTTTTTTTGCTTTGAAACTGATAGAATAAGGGGACATGGTGAGATTGTAGGGCAGGTTCTCTCTGAAGTAAAAAGGATGTTCTGTCATGGAGGTCACAGGTGCTATGACAATCAGTGGAGAGTCCACCCTGCAGTTTTTTTAAGTCTCAGGCCGTGATGTTTTGAATCCCCTGCTGAGAAGATTGTTAGGATGGTAATCTAAGACTTAATAAACTTTACTTCTCCTTAGATATCAATTTTCTCAGTGCCTGTCTCCTTTTTATAACAACTGTCTCTCCAGCTTTCAGTAACAATGCAGATCAATCTGCAAATACAAGGAAAAGTGACTAACCCCAGCTGCCCTCCTTCGCGAAGCCGCAGCCCCCGCAGGAGAGACGGCAGAATGAGCACATTACGATGCACGCGGCCAAGCCAATCTGCAGTGCATGGGAGAGGCGTAATCAGTGCTACCTTCTCATTGTAATGCTTAATAAAAATAGATAATAAAGCATTTGGAGTATTGTTGAAGCAAAATGCTAGTTAAAATGAACCTGATAATAAAAGGCTCAGTGGGCTTTCTTGAATCGAGTGCCAGCCTCAAGCAATCAAAAAGAATTTCCCAAGAGCTTGCTTAATAAAGGAATAAAAAGAAACATTTACTTCACATGGCTCATTCTCCCCAAGTTCTGTGGTTAACTGTGTTTGTGCTTGGGACCCACAGTGATGCCTTCCAGCCCCTGTGGAGTAATAATGTCTAATGCAGCCTTCCCTTTGTCAGGGCAAGCTGCTTACACACTAGAGCTGCTAGAGCTGCAAGGGCAGGAAACACCTCGGTTTCTCAGATGTCCCGGACATGCTTAAGAAACCTTCTAGTTAAGCATGAAGTGAGTGATAAAGTAAGAGCCTTGTCTCTTGCAGTTCTGAAGTGTCATGAATGTCATGTATGGAAGGCGGCAGACACTAACTGCAGATGCAGGGAAATGTGAAGTTGGACACATATAACATCAGTGTCACTTGAAGGGCATATCACAGAATCACAGAGTCAAAGAATGGTAGGGGTTGGAAGGGACCTCTGGAGATCATCTAGTCCAACCCCCCTGCCAGAGCAGGGTCACCTAAAGCAGGTTGCACAGGAACGTGTTTTGGAATGTTCAGGTGGGTTTTGAATGTCTCCAGAGACGGAGACTCCACCATCTCTCTGGCCAGCCTGTTCCAGTGCTCTGCCACCCTCACAGTAAAGAAGTTCCTCCTCATGTTTGGATGGAACTTCCTATGTTCAAGTTTGTGCCCATTACCTCTTGTCATGTCCCCGGGCACCACTGAAAAGAGCCTGGCCCCATCCTCCTGACACCCACCCTTTCAGTATTTATAAGCATTGATGAGATCCCCCCTCAGCCGTCTTTTTTCCAGACTGAAGAGACCCAAATCCCTCAGCCTTTCTTCATAAGAGAGGTGTTCCAGTCCCCTAATCATCTTTGTAGCTCTCTGCTGCACCCTCTCCAGCAGTTCCCTGTCCTTCTTGAACCGGGGAGCCCAGAACTGGACACAGTACTCCAGGTGTGGCCTCACCAAGGCAGAGTAGAGGGGGAGGATGACCTGCTGGCCACAATCCTCTTGATGCACCCCAGGATGCCATTGGCCTCCTTGATCACAAGGGCACATTGCTGGCTCATGGTCATCCTGTTGTCCACCAGGACTCCCAGGTCTCTTTCAGCTGAGCTGCTCTCCAGCAGGTCAGCCCCCAACCTGTGCTGGTGCATGGGGTTATTCCTCCCCAGGTGCAGCACCCTACACTTGCCCTTATTGAATTTCATAAGGTTTCTCTTTGCCCAACTCTCCAGCCTGTCCAGGTCTCTCTGTATGGCTGCACAGCCTTCTGGTGTGTCAGCCACTCCTCCCAGCTTTGTGTCATCAGCACACTTGCTGAGGGAGCACTCTGTCCCTTCATCCAGGTCATTGATGAATATATTGAAGAGGACTGGACCCAGTACTGACCCCTGGGAAACACCACTCATCATTGACCTCCAACTAGACTCTGTGCCTCTAATCACGACCCTCTGAGCTCTGTCTTTCAACCAGTTATCTATCCACCTTATTGTCCGTTCATCTAACCCACTCTTCCTAAGCTTCCCTATGAGGATGCTGTGGGAGACGGTGTCAAAAGCCTTGCTGAAGTCAAGGTAGACAACATCTACTTCCCTCCCCTCATCTATCCCTCCGGTCATGCCATTGTAGAAGGCTGTCAGATTAGTCAGACATGATTTCCCCTTGGTGAATCCATGTTGACTACTTCCGATAGCTTTCTTTTCCTCCACATACTTTGGGATGACACCCAGAATGAGCTGTTCCATCATCTTTCCAGGATGAAGGTGAGGCTGACCAGTCTGTAGTTCCCTGGCTCCTCCTTCTTGCCTTTTTTGAAGACTGGAGTGACGTTGGCTTTCCTCCAGTCCTCAGGCACCTCGCCTGTTCTCCAGGACCTTTCAAAGATGATGGAGAGCGGCCCAGCAATGACTTCTGCTAGCTCCCTCAGCACTTGTGGGTACATCCCATCATGACCCATGGACTCGTGGATATACAGTTTACTTAATTGATCTCTAACTTGATCCTCCTCAACCAAGGGGAAGTCCTCCTCGTACAGACTTTCCCTCTTACCTCCAAAGTCGGGGACTCCTGAGGGCTGTCCTGAGCAGTAAAGACAGAAGCAAAGAAGGCATATGGCTATGAGAAGCCTAGGGTGATGCATTGGTGGGCCTGGGTTGATGCTCTGTTCCACCTCCTGTGTACAGACAGGACACACTAACCAATTCTCATCAGGTATCATTGGGAAAAGGGCAGCACGCCAAAGGTGTGATTTCAGACACAGAATGGTTGTACAGTAAAATAACCAGAAAAACAGCTCGTTTACATTTTTCAATAGTAACCCTCCAAATATTGTGACCTGAGAGACAATTAAAGGAATCGTGAAAATAAAGACAGGGCTTATGCCTTTTTTATACTCTTTTAAAGCAGGCAGACATGTTTGCTCTATTTCTTGCACTTTATTATGCTGTCTTCATCTTTCCTATATTTTCTAAGTGTGCATGTGTGTGACAATTAATTCTGTGTTAGTGTCACAGGACGTGAAAGAAACCGTTTGGAATCCTGTCTCACAGAACGTTACCACTTGAACAACTGTGAAAGAAGGTTTTTATTTATGCTGGTTTAAGATTCGAGAAGCCACGATACGTGAATCTACATCTCAATGCAGACCTGATGGCAGATGACACTAATTCTGGCACTGATCCTTGAGAACGTGTAAGGCCCAAACTAGGTACTGTAAATCTGAACTGTGATAGCATAATCATCTGCATACAAAGAGGAGCCCATTCAGAATGTGTCTTTTCCAACTTCAAAGTGCCTATGAGACAAACCACAAACACTTCCACCTGAAAGATGCCACTCAATACACAGTAGTATGAGCCACTCATACAGGTATTGTCAGTGCAAGCAAATAAAATAGAAAGACAGTGGATAATGCCTAAAGCATCAGCACTTCAGAAAATCATGCTATGCCCATTTTGACTGGAGAACTGCTAAGAGCATTAATATCATTCTCCTTTATTAAAATTATAGTTTGTAATTTGTGTTTCAGAAAGGTCTAACAAATGGAAACTGGGCACCCAGCTGCAGCAGTGTTCTTTAGAAAGTAAATAATTCTGCGGAAATAGGAAGAACTACCTTTCAATGAAGTACTGTGCTTTGTCAGACATTGAAGCCCTTCCAGCAGACACAGACTTTGGTATTAATCACACTATATATGTTAAATTTTGTCTTTCTAGGTATTAGGAGAAATTTTGTCTTTCAATGAGGAGAAAACTCTTCTAGTTTAAAAAAAGGCCTGATCTATATTCCACTGAAATAAATGGAAATTCTCCCCTTCACTTTAAAATGGAAGATGGACTGGGTTTTTAATTCGTTATCTCATTTCATATGTAAAATAAGTCCAGTCACTCTTCTGTTTACCTGGAATACTGAAACTTATCAGATGTTACTTATTGCAAGGAAAGGTGGCACAGTGCAAAGTAGCGCGTTCAACAGCCTATGGGGTAGGAAGAGGGACCTTCTGCATGATACTTTAGAGAAACGGTTGCAGATCCCTGGCACTGCTACAGCCATGCTGAACCATCAGTTTGGTTTGCTTTTTCTTTTCCTAGCTGCAGCATTTATACTCACATAGCCTCTTGCTTAAAAAAATCTTTTTAAATTTTTCTTCCTCTGTATCTTACTTCTCTGGAAATTGTCAGTAATAAATTGATGAAATCCATCTAAGTTTTCCTTGAAGATTATCAGAACATGTTTTGAAGAGACGGAGGGAGGAAGAAAGGAAGGGGCATCTGTTTATACATTCCAGTCTTGTGACAAAGTAAAATATTTAGCAGTTTGGTAATGAAGGTAGGAAACAGAATGTGTTCTGCAGAACAAAGCAATCCTTTGAGAACCTGCTTAATGAGATGAAGGCTAGCTGGTGACACAGTCTCTGGTTTAAAGTCCCAAACTGCCTGCATAGAGGAAAAGAGACAAAGTTGTTAAATATATTTTCCCCTTTTTTCTCTAGTCCTTTTTTTTTTTTTTCCTTTCTTGGGTGGGGGAGAAGATAGGCACCATCTCCAAAAATAGCAGAAAAATAAGATTCACACTTACATAAAGAAAGGAGCTGTTCTCATTTAATACACTGTAGAAAATATAGTACAAAATTTACAATAGTAAGCTTCAAATCAGTTTGCTGTAGTTGTTTAGTAATCTAATAAATTATATTTAATAGCCTTACAGTATGAAACCATATAACCACATAATATCCAGTATTATTCAGCTAGATCAAATTTAAATAGTAGGGCTAAACGCAGTCAACATTTTCTCCAATGGAATTAACTGAATAAATGTAAGTATGACAAATATGGATATAACTCACTGCCCTAAACTGCCTTCTAGACTGGATCAAGGACAGAAACAGCCTATGTGTATGTGCTACTGACTTGAATACTTATAGCTCAGAACACAATTTAGGACCATTAAATTTACTTAGGCTAAAAGAAGGCTACAGGAGCCTAGGCTGTACAAGCTTCACAGGAATATTGTCTTTTCATTAGTAAGTGAGTCTTTGCATTTTGAAGCCAGAAAGGATACAAGATTGAGGAAGTCGGTAAATCCACTATCTCTATAAAGTTCATAAAAGACAATCTTGCACATAATGCTCTTAAAATGCACTTTTATTTTAACAAGCCCCTTCCAGAAAAAATTTAACAGCCACTTCCAGAGTTCATAGTTGACACTGATCAAGAGGGACTCTTTCCCACCATCTCACTGTGTCTGTCTATTGAGGCTTGCACAAAACACCAATATTTACCTCATACTGGAGGATCATTAAATGGCCCTTGAAAGTTGTATGAAATTATCGTGACACAAAGCACATCAAACGTATTTTAGACCATTAAACTCCTTGTGCCTGTAACCTTCATGACTGGGAGATGGGAACTGGCCAGTTCTGGACTTCCCAGTTATTTATTCTATTGTGCCCTTGGAAACTGAATGGAGCTCATGGTCCTCTGTGTATCTGGCTTTGAATAATCCTAATGCCTTTTGTAGTAAATACTTTAATCATACAAAGTGAATGCTGTTTTTCAGTGTATGATGTAGTTCATGATAAACTGATTACTGAATATGGACTGCTAGTGTATGCCCTCAACCAATCTGTGTGTCCCACTGTCCTGGTTATCTTCAGTCCATGTGTTCCTAGAGTATGTAATTTCTTTGTTAAGAAGGAGCAGGCATCTAAGCTCAATATGTTTAACAAGCCCTACCAAAGCTAACAGAACAGGAAAGCTGAAACATGCAAATACCTTCTCTGCTTTTTTCTGATTAGGGGGTATAAGAGGGAGTGGATGCAGCGCACAGAGCAAGAGATTCTATTTTATGCCACTCCTTTTTGTTTTTTAATACATTCTAGGTTATTTGTTTATTAGGAATAATTCCTACAAATTATCCACATTCAAAGACAGCTGCTGCTAATTAATTATCACGCTATCAGTGCTGAAAGAAGAATGACTTTATGGGAAACAGAATCGTTCATACAATTTATCAGCCTGAATAGCAGTCACACATAATTGGAATCATAGATGGCCACAGCATGCAGATAGTGCTCCAAAGCCAGCTATCTAGAATCAGTCCAATTAATATGGTTTTATTTTGGCAAGGGTGTTACTCAAAGCCATACAGAAAGTCTACCATGCTTCCATTTCTTACGAGCTTCTCCTTCCTTAAATGACTGTTAGGAAGTCTTTTTAATTTAACCTTATAATTTTTCCTGTACATGGCATTTTTCAGTAAAGTAGGCTTAGATTCTATTATATCATATGTCAAATGAACAGAGACAAAGAAGACAAAACCCAGAGACTAATTGATAGGACTCAAAATTCCCATTGATTTTGACACAATGAGGAGGCTAAGTTCATAATCAAAAAAAAAAAGAAAAAAAACCACAAACCCACAGGAAAAGCAGAATTAAGGTTTCCATGGCAACCTTAACTTTGACTCTTTCCATGACTTAAAAGATGGTCTTTCATTCTTTGTCTTAGGCAATTCTTGTCTGACATTTGATTTTTCCTCCCACTTTAGAGTACAGTTACAGTCCTCTACTTGCTGTTTAGTCATTTTATTGAGTCAAATAAATCTAGCTTTTCCAAAATCAAACTGAAGGAAAGGTCAGTGTTTTCACTTTCCACAGAGCAACAAAAGCAACCTTTTAAATATTTTTACTGTATTGCTATTATTAATTATTATTAATAATAATAATGAAGTCTAGATGATTTCCTCTATTCTGCGAAGAGTCTGAAATGTCAGTAAGACTGTTGCATAGCCCCCAGAAACCTAAACCAAGACTAAAACCACTGCTTCATCCAGCTTTGTACAAAGCCCTCCTTGCAGCTGTTCCTGCACTGAGTTGATTGGTTATGCTACTCCATTTCCAGAAGGCTCTTAATAGCAGCGACGGTCCGTAACATCACATCCAGTCAGCCCAAAGAGACAGGGAAGGTCTATCAGTAGGTGCCTTGCAGTGGAGAAGTGAGGATATCTCAGAGAACAGAAGCAGCTGCTTGGTGGTGGTGGGGAGGGAGACATGAACAAAACGGTGAAAGGGGACTCCTCATCCCCTTGTGCCAGCCCCCAGATCTCTGCACAGTCACCACTGCTGAGTTCAGACCTTTCCTCTCTGTACCTCCTCTGGGTCAAGGGCACTGCAGCCTCCTGTCTGGCTGCAAGAGACAGGCTTGGCAAATTGAATTGCTCGGTGTACAGGAAAGGTATGTTCCCGGTTGCAATACACCTGAGTTCAGACAAGCTTCCTTCTAGGACTGCAGTGAAATCAAAGAAGAAAGACGGAATAAAGAAAGAAATAAAATTTTGTGTCTTTTATTGCAACTTTAGATAAAAATGCTCTGAGGTTTGTACAGATGTCCTATTGCATGTACGGCACAGGTAGTGCTCTCTAGCCCTGTTCTTGACTCTGTTTTTCTTTTTTTTTTTATTCTTTAATAAAGAATTAGCTCAAACATGCATATATATTGGCATAATTTGGGGTTGCCATGGCAATGCTCCTATACCAGAAATAAATGCAGTGTGAAAGTATAGCATAATTATAGCCAGCACTGAGATTCAAAAGAAGTATTTCTGAGACAGCTTTAAGTCAATACAATGCAAGTATCTTATTTGTATGCATTTGTGGAGATCTTATTTCTACAGCAGAGCCTTAAGCAGAAAGGGCATTACTGAGGGCTCACTGAAGTCAGTCCGAGTCTTACTGTTGATTTTAGTGATTATTTTTTCAGATGTGTACATTCATTTTGCCTTGTACCTCTGCCTGGCAAAGCACACAAAGCAAATTTATTCCTTCCAGCATTTGCACTTCCAGTGCTTTCTTAGTTTCAGGATTTGGCCAATGAATCTCTGGGTGGATGGGGGTGAAGGGGGGGCCTTCTCACGGCCAGTCTGTAAGTTCCCGTCTTGCAAACACTGGGTGTACCTTCACCTATACACCAGTGTGCCCGTAAAGGAAGATGTATGGGGAGGAGGAGAGGGATGAAGATGAAACAGTTTACAGGCTCCCCCATGCTGCCTTTGAAAGAACAATGAGAAATACAGACACAGGGCGGGCCTGGGGAAATTGCGGCAGACCACGCATCACGGGGCAGGGGAGGAGGAGGTGGAACTAATATGCACGAAGGCAACAGGTCTCGTGTAGCAGAATTTCTTTTTAAATAGTGGCAGGTAGGGGAGACCGCCCCAAGATGCTTGATTGTTTTTGAATGAACAGTAATAAAAGGCTGACCATACATAATACGACTTCAAGACAGAGGGTTGTTTTGTTTGTAACTTTGTGACAGTAAGTCAGTCTCTAGCACCTATTTCTGCCGAGATGTCTGTCTGAGCATCAACAGTGCTTCAGAAGTCAGTCTTAAAACCCTCCCATTCTTTTAAAAAGGACATCTTTCCTGCCAGAAAAAGCCTACCATTTGATACCTTTATCAAAGCTAAGGAGCAATGTTTTGTCCTTGACTTTAATTTTAACCACTTTTTTCGTAAAAATTCATTATATTTCTTTTTCTGCTTCTGTCAGTAAAAAGGAAATTCGAAGTATTTGTATATGGTGGTTGCAGATTTACATGTGAGAGTATGTGTGAATTTCCTGAATTCAAAATCCCACTTTCAAGAATAGCTATGTTTTTTAAATGGCAGTTTTCAGTCATAGATCACTGATATGTCTTCAAATAAGACTCAGTGCTCTTGGCCTTCCTTATAACTTTTAATTTGCTTATACATCCTTTTTTATTTTCTGCCTGTGGGTGTAGAGATACAGGACGTGTTACAGACCACATGATCCCAGCCAGGTCTGATCGAACCAAGTAAAGCTGCTCTTCCTTTTCTACAGATCCGTATAAAGTGATAAATGTTTCTGAAATCTACTGTTTTAGGAGCTGGGTTCCTCTATGGAGGAGCAGAATACAATAAGGAAGGTGGAGAGGGCTGTGATTTGCCTTTGCATCATGATGGATTGCCAAACCAAAGAGGGACAGGGACCGATCCCAAGGCTCTGTCCCCCTCTAAGGCAGGTTTATCTTGAGTGAGCGAGGCGAAGTGGCCTGCAGGAGAGTCAGAGTGAGTCAGCAAGCTGCGGGGACAGTGGCGGACCCAGAGCTCACACCCTGGATATGTGACAACCTCAGGGAAGCAAATTCCTTGTCTTCATAGACGCAAGAAAAGCCTGGGAAATGTAAGACCCACTATTAGACTCAATAAGGAAAACAAGGTGGACCCTACATTTGCCATTTATTTTTATGATGCATTTTCTTTAGTAATCACACTATTTTTAATGCTTGAATATTTTTTTTTTGTTGTGTGGAGTAGTTGATTAACATAAATTTCTGCAGAAGGTTTTAGAAAGGATAGCCAACGCTAACACGGGAGGTACTAATCACCATTTCCCCAAACATCTCCTATCACACCGAGCACTCAAAGCACTTAAGCAGTCACAGGAAAGTGCAGATAACGTTTGCCTTTTAAATCAGGTCACATTTTTACATGTAAATACGTGTGTGTGTGTGTGTGTGATTGTTATCAACATATATTTTTAATGTATATAATACACATATTTACAATGCATAATAAATAAAATTATCAAATATATATCAGCAGCAGTCTTAAAAGGCATAGATGAAGCTAAAAAAGAAACGTGTTGACAGAAAGGAGAAGGGGAAAGAACATATTCTCTGAGTGCATTATCATTTACAGGTGATTCCAACACATCAAATAGCAGAGTTAGCGTAGCAGGTTGGTGTATCCAGAACAATCACTCCATGAGAGAGGTTTCCTGACAATAAGAGGATATTTTTTTGATTCAGGAGTTGATTTTAATGGATATGATATAGCTAAAAGGCTGCACAGCATTTTGAAAATTGAGGGCTGTTATAAATGGTGCACTTTGCAGATAGATGATTCTGCCAAACACAGTATGCCTGACTTTCAAGGGGCAAAAGAAACTTTGAGTGGGGTGAAACATTAACTGGCAGGATGGAGAGAGAGCCTATTACCACAGTACACTTTGGAGTAAAGAGTGGAAGAGGAGAAAATTAAAAAGCTTTCAGACACCTTGCCATGAAACTTAGGGAACTGAGATATAAAATTGTTTTTTCTTACACAGTACATTGCTATTTAGGGGTGACTGAGAAGACAGAAGCACTGGGGACTTCCGTGTCTCTGAAACTACTTGAAGAGAAAAAATGGTGTTGTAGAAAAGAAATTACATTTCAGCAGCCCTTGGGCAAACAAACTGACTGCTAATAAGGCCTTAGTATTAGAATTCTGAAACAGGGCAACAAATCACTTTTTTTTTTATAAATAGCAATTAAAATATGACTGCACTGCTTTCATAGATCAGTTCTGAACAGAGGACTGCACTACTGCAGACTTTATTATCTATATAATTCATTTGAAAGTAAAACTACTAGAACTATCACAGAAATTTTCACAGCCTACTCTTAGCATATCTCTACAATAAGGTGTAATTGAGAAAAAGAAACCAATCCAGAAACAAAAAACCTTACAGAATTGAGAGTATGTACCAGTAACTTCAGGTAGAAGATAGGCATCAAGAATATAGTAATTTTCCTAAAACAATAATTATTTTTTAATGAAAAGTTTAACATATTAAAGTGTATGGATTCATAACTGAGCAACTAAAGGAATTTAAGTATATCATCTAAAGTCATAGCAAGGAAAACAAATTGTAAAGAATTACAGTATTTATCTTAAAAAGTAGCGCAGTGTCATTTGGTATCACAAACACTAAAGTCTGAAACAAATTTTGTTTATACAACTATCTCAAACATCACTAAAGTCTGAATTAAGGTTAAATTTAAAAAAGCTTAATAGGTCCAAGCAGTGCTTCCTCCACACTGCTTGGCAGTCTTTTGGATGCTGCTTCCAGTACCACGCCTTTCGCCGTGCTCCTGCTCTCCTCTTAAAAAATTAGTCTAACTGGGCCTATTACATTGTAAATTGAATGGAGCGGTTTACTTGTACTCCTCAACTCTGAGACCAGAAGTAGTTGTTCTAAATACTTTATGCGGTTTCTCTTATATGTAATCCATGTATGTATATTTTTCACAGGTCAAATTAAAGAATTGTGTGTTCTTTTCAAGATACCTAATCTCATTTTAAAGACTCCAATGCAATGGTAAACGTATCTCTTCACTATGTAATCTCTCCAATAGGAAAGTAACTTTATTGCTAGAAAATTACACCTGATTTCAAGGTTGAACGTGTATGACTTCAGGTTTAAGATGCTGGATCTCGCTATTCCTGTGCACATAAGGGAAAAGAAAAAGGTTACCACCACTGTCAGTTACCTTTTCCTTAATACTGATACTTAGAATCATAGAATTGCCTAGGTTGGAAAGGAACTTTCAGATCATCGAGTCCAACCATCAACCTAACTCTGAGAAAAGCCATCACCAATGTAAGCTATATCTCTAAGCACTACGGCTAACCATCTTTTGAATACCTCCAGGGACGGTGACACAACCACCTCCCTGGGCAGCCTGTTCCAATGCTTAATAACCCTTTCAGGGTAAAAATTTTTCCTAATATCCAACCTAAACTGCCCCTGCCGCAACTTGAGGCCATTTCCTCTTGTTCTATCGCCTGTTACCTGGGAGAAGAGACTGATCCCCACCTCTCTACAACCTCCTTTCAGGTAGTTGTAGAGAGCGATAAGGTCTCCCCTCAGCCTCCTTTTCTCCAGGCTGAACAACCCCAGCCCCCTCAGATGCTCCTCATAAGACTTGTTCTCCAGACCCCTCACCAGCTTCGTTGCCCTCCTCTGGACCCGCTCCAGTACAGTACTTCTCTACTACAATAAAATAATTTCTTACCCTTCTCTTCATTATCTGGCATAATATGTGGTAACCTTAATACTGCAGCTGTACTTTTAGAATCCCAAGTACTTGCTCACTCTGTGATCTGTCTCATTCTTTGCGGAAAGGGGACTCTGGCGCTGGTGGCAGCACTCCGATAGTGATCCTCCCTGCACTGCTGACCTGAGGGGAAAATGACTCCCTGCAGTTTAGAGCCATTTCTGCTGTCTTGACTTTTTGACATTGATCTGCATTACAGAGAGCAACTGAAGAACCTTAGCTGTCAAGCAGGAAAAAGGAACAGTGACTGAGCCCTATCTCAAAATACCTTTATGGGCAAGAGGGACAAAGGGTTGTGAGAATTTCAGTGTAGTCCATATAAGCGTAATGAAATTAAATAGCTAGGTGCTGTAGCTAATGCTTTTAGAGTGGAAACGAGATACTCATCTTTCACAGGGAGGATGACTAACCGCTGGAACCACCACCTAGAGATGCAGTGGATTCTCTAGTGGATATTAACTACTTGAAGTCATTAAAAAAAGGAGTAACTCTCTCTTTCCCATGAATTACCCACACAAATTAACAGGTAAAATGTTAGGATCTGCTTTATAGTAAGGCCCCAAAGTTACAATACTCCTTTCTGACCTTCAAAACCATTGATCAGGGGAAAAAGAGGACAGATAAACCCTACCCGCCCGCAAGTAGGCATCAATTTTCTGATGAGTTAGCAATTAATGAGGTAGAGTTTTTCTGCTCCTTAACTTGTGAGAAATCACAAGGCAAAAATGAACTAACAATATGCATGAAAACATTACCCATAAAGTATCTTCATATGCACAAAGCCCACCACCTGTAGCAGGCAGGCAGCCTAAATTCAGATTTAAAAGCTCCCTGCTGGAATGGTGTGGGGCTGAGAGATTTCTGTCATCATTAAGGGATCACAGATCACAGCCTAGATGCTACTGTCCACCATGAGACACCAAATGAAAACAGACTCTACAAATCAAGTTAGAAATGTTCGTGGGACCAAGGAGGAATATCAAGTGGCTATATCCACGTAACTTGCCCTGTGTGGCTCCCCATTGAACCCGTTGCACGTGGTGACTGACAGATTCCGAAACGTGGAGCTGCTGGCTTAGACAGCTTTGGGGCACGAAGAGAAGTTCTGCTACAGGATCCTGCTTAATGGCACAGAGCTGCTCCCACAAGGGCTGAAGTGGCTCCCAAAAGCCTCTCTTGGTATAGCTGCTCATTTTTAGCTCTGAATTTCACTACAGCTTGGAGACCACAAAGCTGCATAACATCCTGGTTGTAAACCTGGAGGAATGAGTTAGAGCAAAATGGCATTTATTAGTTTCTTTCCTCTCGCTAAGTGAAGAAGAAAGTGTAAGCCTGCTTCCTGGAAGTTCACACTAACATTGTAAAGTAGTAACATTAACAACACAAAAAAAAAGAAGGTGTGAATTTGCTAAGGAGTTGTACTGGGTTGGGATTTCTTGCCTTTAGAGTGAGGACCAATGTTTGGAATTTGTCTCAACTATTCGCTTAAGAGTCTAAAAGCAGAATCTTTTAAAAAATGGGTTTTTAAAACTATCTTATCGTTTTGGTGTTTGTTTTTTTCTCTTTCTTGGGACTCAGCTTTTCAACTGTTTAGGGTTGGGATTTTTTTCCATCAAAATTGACGCAAACACAAGTAGGTTTCATTCTCTTTCTGAAAAATCACCAGGTGCTTGGTGAATCCTGGTATGAAATATGGCAGCTCAGCAGGTGGCTGGAACTGATTTATTTTTCCTTTTTAAATGACATAAACTTTATTTTAGTATGAATAAAAGCCAACTACAGTAGCATTTCAATTTCGCAAAGCAAAGAGCAAGTTAGGATGAGATGATTCTTATCCGACTAATGAGGGCATCTGGAAGACGAACCACAAATAGAAGTACACTAGTTAAGGCTAACGAACCCACTGTGAACTTGAGGAGGAAGCGGCAGAGGTTTGAAAGCTACGTGCGGAGCAAGCAGATGGCAAGTACGGCAACTCCCTGCAGAGTTTCCTCTGGGGCTGTGGGAGTGGGATCCTCGAGTACTGAAGGTGAGGGTATTTCTGAATTGCTCTCCCACAGGTCTTTCAGCTTTCCTGAGGCCAGGAAGGTAACGGAGGAGTCCCGCTTGCTCATGTACCACGTACACAGCCCACTGTCTCCAATGAATTGGTCACAGTAGTTTTCTGCTGCTCACATTCCCTGCTATCATTGCTAGCAAGAGTGAAAACAGGGCTTTATTTCTTGGTGGTGGGCCACTGCAGCTCCCTGGCTGAGGTTGCCGAGTGAGGGGGCAATCCCTATGCGACACTCAGATGTGCCCCGAGGGTTCATTGGAGGGGACATGTAAGCGACCTTACAAGCGAGTCTGGGAAAGAAGCTGGGAAAAGGGCACCTGTGCAGGAGGCCAGACAGCAATTCCTGAGCCGTAAGTGTGCAGAAGATCAACCTTGGGTTGAGCACATCACACATGAGCATGTGCAGGATCAGCTCGTATATTTGCTGCAATGATGTCCAGGTTCTTGTCTTATCTCTCAGTTCTTTGTGATGCTTTTTGACTTCTTATTCTTTCTCCATGTTGTTAGGTTAGGACCTTCCTTTTTGATTATTTTTCCTCCTCTCTTATCTTCTTTGCACACCTCAAGTGCTGTGCAGGAGCAATCCCTTAGTCCAGCAAAGGCCCTTCCTCCTCACATCCCGTGGTTTTGACAGTTACATCACCTGTTTCCTCTTCTGTCGCATTACTTTTTAGTTTTAAAACTCTCTCAAGCATGTATTAATAGTAGATTAAAGTGCGTACGAGCCACATTCTTTATTAGAGAGACAGCTTTCTCCCCAGTTCCTAGGCTGGCAGCTATCACACCAAGTTATTTTGGAGCCCACATACCATAGAATATGCATGAAAGCAAAGCATGCAAGGCTTTGAAAAATTCCTCCGTCAGGCCTCCAGATACACACAGTGGTGATACAGAGGAAAAGGGATTTGAGTTTTTGTTATTTTGAGTAACAGAACACTGGGAAATGGTAAGTAATGGGAATTTTGGTCGGGAATTTTGGTCAGGAATTTAAAACATGAGAATCTAAAGTGAAATCCCTAACTCCTAATCTAGAGCAAATGAGCATTTTCGTCTTTTCTCACACTCCAGAGGAAGTTTTACACCAGTAAAAATGGCTCATTGTCCTCCTCCAAGTCTCTTCTTAAAACCTTTATTTCCCTAATGCCAGGGAAAAATCCTTATCATGGTAAAACTGCTGCAGTAATGATTTTACTGCCACTCATGTTGATTGATGTTGTGTCACTGATTCCTTGTACTCTCCATCTGCCTCTTTCCATCTGTCTCTTGTCTTGGATGGTAAAGTCTTGGAAAACAGAACTTTATTTTTATGCTTTGGATAGCATCCTGCGTCTCCTATCATGCCCATTCTAGGAAGAAGAAGACGAAAAAGAAGAAAATCGAAAGACATTAGGACTTTTGTATTGGGTCAAATGAAAGATTCATCTAAGCAAGTCTCCTGCTCCAACAACAACTAACAGCAGAGGAATAGAGCAGAATGTAAAAGCAGAGATAGTGTTGCCACCCAGAGCTGACCAACCTGAAGCTCTGGGACTTCCTAAACTAGAGGTCTTGTTATTTTTAATAACCCTGGATTATGACATTTCCCAAACTAAACTCGTGTTCACATTATCATGTGAAAATGAGCCCCGCAGCTTAATTAGGCCTTCTGTGAGAAAGCACTTCTTTTGTTCATCTTATATCCCCTGTTGAACAATTTTGTTCATTACCTGCTTTGAAAAACTGTGATACAACAACAAGATCAGTGGTAATATCATCTCAGCAAGGCATTGAGTCTGCGGTGTATGCTACTGGCCCAGACCACTGAACTAACTGGAACCGCATAAATTTGGGTGGAAATCTATGAAAGCACATAGCCCAATGAGACAAGATGTAGTATGAGCTCATCTTCAAAAAATGCCAAGGAAACATTTGTTTGTTTTTTTTAACTAACGTCGTGATGATTTTAAAAAAAATGAAGATTTCACTCTTTTGACTAAGAAAAATTAACTTACTTTTTTTTTTCTAAGAGTTTGGGAGCATTGCAGGGATTGAAACTCAGATAAAGATGAAACTATAAAAGGCAAAAGATTAAATACAATTCGTAGTTTGGGAGTGGAGGTTTTTGAGATACCTAAGTGAACTGGAATTCATGTTAAAAAAAAAAGTCATTGTGGTTTTACATCTCAAAACAAGACAGTTTTTAAGATTGTGTTATGATGACATTGCTGAACAGTACATTTAAGTTTACATTCAGCAATGACTTTCACAAACCAATACCCTTCATCAACTGTGATCATTAGACCAAATGTCAAAGTTCCTTTTAAAGCGACTTTATGGTGTAACTGATGAAATTTTCAGTCCAGATTACAGGATCCCAAGAGTGTCACCTCTCACTAATCACTATTAATGGCTATTTCAGCAGTTACAGGAGCAAGTCTTTTGCTATCAGGATACTCCTGCATGCTGTTACCTAAACCCATGAAAAAGTTGTACAAGAAAACCCTTTTTAGTGTTCCTGATGTAATTTTCCATGAGAAAATAGCTCCATATTTCACATTTTTAACACATTTTATCACTTTTTCTTCACGTTCAGGAATGCCTTAGGAAGTGATCCTGTCTTTATTATGATTCTGATAATACCTTTTTTAGGGGAAAACTATCTTACCTCTGATGAATGACAAACCCCTTTTCATTGCCTTGCATTCACACAACCCAACTTTATGGAAAATGCTTCAGGCTTTAACGGTGACCAAACATCATTTTTCTGGTGGTGATCTTTCCACAGACTGGTAACTTCTTGTTTGCCCCAAATTTTCATTTGTTATTTCAATATGATATAAAAATAATTAATTCAACTGTGATTGATATACCATACTATTTATACAACATTAAGAGTCAGGCTACCATAAAAACCTTGCCTGTAAAGATGAAATAACATTTGTAATGAAAATGGGCCTAATAAAAAAGTCCAAAAGTTAAGCCTAAAAATAACTGAAAAGAGTATAGATACAAATAAGACTAGAAAGTGATGTAAATTTTATCATTGAGCTGTTGACTGGAAAGGTTTTAAAAAATTGGGGGGTTTCCCTAACAAGTTTGCTGCTGTTTGAGTGTCCAAAAGAATTTAAAGTCTTCTTAGTCAAACCCATCATTTCAAAACATAAAAATAAAAGATCAATTTATCTCTACATTGATCTTCCTCAGACATGTGTTTTATAAAAGTTAATAATTTCCTTGGAAAATTTGCTTGTCTTTCATGGCTTGTGAACTCTTCAGAGAAGTTCATAAGGGTGTTCTTGACTTTTATTCTTAAAGAAATTGCAGCCATTGTTCATTTCTCTGCGATCACCTCACAGGACCAGGGGGTGTGAGGTGGTGTTTGAAGATCCATAACTTAATATTTCCCCTTTTCTGTCACACAGCAGAGAGCATCAGACAGTGCCTGTGCCACTCACCTCAGCCTCGTGCACACGTGGGCACTGGTAGCATTGCACAGCTGGCACATGCCCAGCCTGGCATGGATGAGAAGGCAGAGAAGTCAAAAAAAAATCTTGGATAATCACATCGTTTGCTGAGTTTTGGAGCTCTCAAAGCTTTCTAGTTGCTCGGGGTTGCGGGGAAAAGGACCTTCAAGGCCAAGATAAAATACATGTGGATGTGTCAGTGGTGTTAAAATGTTCCATATCTGAGTGTGTGTTGGAATGACTTCATCGGGAGTATTGGCCACAGTGTTTTAAACATGTACCATCTGCCTTTCCCTGCGCTCCTGGTTTCTGTTATTGAGAGCAGGCATAATAGAGACACATTACGCTCTCAAATATTGTCCTAAGAAGTATCTGGGGCCTTGTGTTCCTTTCCTTGATGAGCACATTCAGAAGCATTCCTGGTGGTGAGAATACCTAAAGGCATATTCTTCTAAAAAAAAAACAGAACTAAAGCCAAAGTCATTGGCCTGCCCTTAGGAATACTGGAACCATTTGGAGACAGCATTTTTGTTTAAATCTTGGCTAGTAGAAATTTATAAATCTGTAACATGTGCTTTTATGTGACTTTTCTGCCCAGAACAGTAGATATTTCAGATGAATTAACATTATTATCATAGAATTATAGAATAGTTTGGGCTGGAAGGGACCTTTAAAGGTCATCTAGTCCAACCTCCTCTGCAATGGTGGTACCCAAAACCACAGAAAGACATTCTCTATGAATGCAGGGTCTAATAGTAATTGCTCTGCCAAAAGTAGTGCCATGAGAATTGAGATTATAGTCAGCTTCTGGACCAATTAATATTTAATAATTTATGCAGTATGAAACAGTTCCAGTTAAAGTGTAAGCGAGAAGCACAGCTGAGGGGATGTTTGTTTGCTCTGGTGTACATATGTGAATTAGTTGTGCCAATGCTCTGAAACAGCAGATTGTGAACAAATTCTGATCCAAAAGTATTCTGCCTATCCTGGATCTTACCTTCTCAGAACCAATAACAATGTCCAAAGAGACTTAGGAGAGTACATTGAAATGTAACTAGATGTAACAGAAAGAATGGGTAGAATTAAAATGCAAAATAACTTTCAGGAAAACAATACTTGACTGCAGGATGGTTCTCTCCAAAAAAACCCAACCCTGTGAGTTTCAGTTTTATGTTAAGGTTGAAAAAATGATAGACATTTTTGTTGTTATATGAATCAAAATGGAATAAATCTAATCATAAGTCTGATGAAAACAACAGCAGAAATTCTCTTTTCACGCTAAAAGTTTCCCGTTATTTTGAGGAAAAGTTTACCCATCAATTAAGTTTAGGTGAACACCTGAATGAAACATAACTTGCTTGGAAAATGTCAAAATAAAAAAAATATATTAAATTTTAAAAGAAATATAAATTAAGTCTTAAAAAAAAATAATTCTAGAGTGGTGCACACAAATGAGATTTTGTATTTACACTTGTTATTTATTCAGTTACCAAAGACTATTTCAATCCTCAATTTCAGTCAGATCATCTTTAGACATCTAGGCAAAGCACTAGAAAATGCTCTAACAGAGGTAATCTTCAGAAACAGGAAAATTGATAGACGGCTCTTATTGCTCTTTTCAACCTCGCTTTGCAATGTGAATAGTGAGAGAGAATAGTGTCTTTTTTAGGCTACAAACAGAGTATTTCAGCCCTGGGGCTGGCAGAACTGACCTGACCTGATCCTTACCCTCTGTTGCACCCCCTTGCTAGTGTCTGTATTACGGTCCTGTCCTGGAGTCCTCTTAACATTTTGCCCCAGTCTCTGCTCCGAGGTGCTGCATGGTGATTTCTGTCCTCAGAACAGGCACAACCACTCCAGCCAAAAACTCTCCTTCATTACTTCTTTACTTTGCTTTCTTTAAAGGTTTCCAATCATGTTCATGTATATTAGCCAATTCTATTATCAAACTGTCAAACCTCAATGTCTCATTTCAGATACCTGAATCCATGCCTTGGAGATGTGGCCTTGATTTACCGGCCCATCTTTGAGTTGGGTACAAAGGGTGATTTTGCTGCTTACACCCTGCCTGGGTATCGGTACTGCTCACACTCACCTGGAAGTAGTTGATGTTGGAGGTCATGCAGCTCATTTCATGTTTTGGAGCAAGCAATACTTGGTACCGTTGCTTCTTTCAGATATCTTCATTTGCTGTTTTTATTGTGCTATGAAGTTATTTTGGCTGGAAAAATTATTAGCAAAGAGTTGTTTATGCACACAATATCTCTGGGACTTGACTAGCCTGCTTAGCTACTCCATTACACTAGTTTTATGGAGATACGAGCCAGTTTTGTGTGTGTTTTTTTCAGCAAAGAAGGAACAAACCCAGCCTGTACAAGCCCATGATGACATGTAAATTACTTGACACAACAGCAGATGCAGAGCACTCACCGGTGCCAAGGGCAGCCAGACCTTCAACACAACTTTCTCGAAGAACTGAGGGCAGACTCAGATTTCAGCAGCTAATGAGTCCTCCAGGGGGGTGGAGGTGGGAGGGGAAAACAGGCTCTTCCATGTGATTCTACTGCAGACCAGAAAGGGTTTCATTGTCATCAGTGAACACCAGACTGATGTGCTGGGGAAAGCACGCTTTTCTTACCCTTTAAAGAGTTGTCTTTTCCGAGACAGCTTGATAAAGCCCAGGATCATTCAGGCAACTAAGGAGCCTAAAACACCCTTTATTCTCACATAAAGTAAGTCCAAGAGCTATTTCAAACATAAAGAGGAAGTCTATTTGGCTGTAATTCTGGATTTCAATCTAGCCAAAATAATGAGAGACCAAGAAATCCAACGTGCCAGTCAAAAATCTTCCCAATATATTTATCACTAAATATAGCACTTAAGAGTGAAAAGAGTCTATTCTCCTTCTCATTGGGTTTGGGTAGATTTGACCTTGGACTAATAGCTATTTCTATAAATATGTACTAGTAATCTACCTAGGAAAATAAACTCAGACGGGCACTGGCTGAGGCTGGTGGGCGATCATTTGTATAAGTAAATTTCAGGAAGCCCCTTGGCACTAGGGCCCTCCTAGTCTATGTCCTGGGGCAGATGCAAGAATTACCACCAGTCAGAGATTGCTCCCTACTGACTGTGGGATGGGGCCACCCCGTCCTGGAAGGAGAGAGGAGAGGAATAAGCAATGTAGATGCAAGCCATGTCCTGAGGATGGGAGATAGCCTCTTCTATTTGCTAATCGAAGCAGCCCTTGGAGCAGCCCAGGACATCCACATGATCAGAATGTTTTAGTTTATCTTACACTAGTTGCCTTCTGTGGAATGTAAATCGCAACCAGGTACATCAATTACTTTAAGAATAGGTACCTACATAAAGATTATTTGTTATTTTTGCTGCGGCTGTGGAGCCAAGAGAAAGGCTACAATTTTTTAAAGTCAAAGAAGTAAGAAGGCTCATCCTCCGCTTGAACGTACCTGGTAAAAATGCATCAAAATCTACATTCGAAGACACATCTTTTGGCAAAATTATGAGATTCTTAACACAGGTCCATTTCTTTGTTCATGGACTTGAAGTTTTACAGGCAGAGTTACAAATTTATAACAGTTTTCCTGAGTGCTGAGATTTTCCATTTGGGAATATTAGTGAAATGCAAGATGTTCACAGTCAAAATTACCATCGTATATTCATAAGAAGGGCTCAGAGTAGTGACAGGATTTGCATACAAAAACACAAGATACCTGTGTTTTCCATAAACCCATAATTGATTGGGTGTCTCTATTCTTCATTCAAATGTATTTTAATCTTGGACGACCATTACTACCACAAATTATTCCCTATGCAATTTGCTATTTCTGATCAAATTTTGAAAACAAAATTATTGACTTTTTGCTGTGTATTAATAATAGATATGATGCAGTTTAGATGCAATCAACCATGTAACCTAGTAGTAAAAGGAAAAGAAGAAAAAAGATCTAATACAAAATCTCTGGACAGCATGTTACGAAAGTGAGATACATTTAAGACCGTGGGGAGCATAATGGGCTAAACCAACAGTGGATTAGAGATAACATTTGGCTTTTCAGTGCAGGAATTGTTCTTTTTAAAAGGTATTCCACAGTCTTTTACTAAAAACTGCCTCAATTCTTTTCTTTGCACTCGATCAGGGGTGGGATAGGCAATGTACTATCTCCCTAGATGAGATTTCTCAGCTATAACTGCCTGACTGACAGCTGTAATGCTCTGAAGCCTAAAGGACCACTGGCATTGCAAAGAGACGTACAACATGGAAAGAGCAAGAATGACTCAGGCCATCTTCTGCCAGGGATTCAGTTTGTGTCCCACAGTCTTCTATCTGCTTTGACCTTCCTTAACCCTAACCTGGAATGACTAAATTCCTGGTATGAGTACTGCAGTGTCGTAAAAGACCATGGAGTGCCATGTAAACAACAGTACCAATCCCTTCTTGTCTCTAAACATCTCATCTAACGTTCTCAGTCCTCTAGCTTCCTGCAGCATGAGACTGTTCAGCTATAACCATGGTGCTAGTCCTAACATGATATGACCAGAAACCTAGAGGACCATTCCCCGTTGTAGAAGAAAATATAATGCAAAAAAACCTCCCTCTTTCTGTCCACAGGGGACAATTAATATCCAGTAAGCTACTACCTGTCCAGACTGCTACTTTCTTCATGCTTAGCCCTCAAGCCAAGCAAAGCTTGCAAGCAGGACAGTAAATTTCTCTTATAGATACAAAGGGGAACCGGATTTATTTCCTTACTAGGTTTTCCAGGGCCTTTTATGGCAGGGCTGCATTCTCTTGATTCTGGAATTTTCCTATAGGCTGAGGTTAGGGTTTGCAATCCAGGCGGCTAATGGATTCTGGAATATCTGATATCCCCCAGTAACGTTAGGTGTTATTTTTATAAAGTTTTGACTTTATTCTTTTGCAAGCTATGTGCCAATCCTCAGAGACTGAGAAGGGGTTAAAGCCAAAGAAATGGATAATTAATGTAACTGAAAATACAGAAATTGTTCAGATAAGACTGTCAGAGGATAAAGCAACATTATTAAAAGGATGTTGTTATTAACTTGCTTGTTTTATTCATCTCAAAGAATTAATATATTTAAAAATACAGGATTTTTGATGATCTGATCCACACTTCCTTTGTCAACAATATACATACTTTATATTTTATGCCTCAGAGCTGTAAAGCTACTTTAAACACTTCAGGCTACAGGTTGATGTTTTGTTATGTTTGTAAACATTTTAATTGTATTCAGTAAAATGCATTATTTTCTAAATCTGCAAAATTATCAAGGGTAAGAGCCTTCCAGCAGTACGTAATATATGTATACCCTACTGGATAATCTCCTTCATACTTGACATCTTCTTGTTAAAACACTAATAAAGTAATTTATCATGAAGTTCAGTTTGTTTGGGTGAACAGAAATATTTTTATCTGTCACTGAAACTGATGAAATTGTCTATTTGAATGCACACTATTTTGCAAACATAGACAAAGTACTGAATTAGAGGCAATCACAATACAGCAAATCTGAATAGACTGCACATTGACACAACAAATTCAGAGTAAATAACTTCTGTTCACCTTGTGACTAATGTTTCCTTTTTCACTGTCACTCTAGCACGCTAAGGCAAATTTTTGAAAAATTAGTATTAGAACAAATTTATTGAATAATCAAAATTCACCCTGCAAAAAGAGTCAAAGTCAGGTTGACAAAGGAAATGTCACCACTGTCCTGGATTGTTTTAATGCTGTGTTTACACATAGGTCCATCCATACTGTCTCTGGACCTAGATATTTGGGAGTACCTGGGGCAGACACCCAGGTACCAGATGTGAGTCAGCTTGGGGCAAGACGCTGAGTTACTTGGTTTGCTCACGGGCAGGACCACACTAAGCATTAGCTCAAGTTTGAAAGCAAGTGAGCTGCAAGATTGCACTGAATTTAGGGCTGTATTAATTCATTGCTCTCCAAACCAGACTCCATTTCACACGTGTAGGCGTACCTTAGATGCAAAAATGCATAATTCCCTAGGAAACTGTCCTACTCTTATAGCAATCTCCAAAAAGGAAAATTGCCGTGGTATGTATCTGTTTCTAATGATAAGCCTGTTGCTTATAAATAGCTATTTTTAACAGAAAAAATTTAACTCCTTTCACCCTCATTTCCAGCTGTGGGAAGTCACTGTAGTGCAGCAGACGGTCCACTGTATAGGAATTAAAGAAACTTATTCTATCTTTTACAAACCTTTACTAAGGAAAGCCATTTTATATGTCTCAGTATGTACCTCAGTTTATTCCTCCAAAAATGTAAATAAAGACAGTCCTTCCTTTCCTTATAGAATCTTTAAAAATCTTCTCATAGAATGTGTTAGAAAAGATCCTGTTACTCCCAAACAGGTTGTTCTGCACTATTTTCTATGAGTAGTGCGTGTGTTTGCAACAAAGAACTGGAAGGAACCTCCTAAATCAGTGAGTCCAGTCCCCTGCTTGGGTTGTATCGTCATTGTATCACCTTTTCCAGAAGACAATTGAGCTCCATCTTGAAACTAGTTAGATGCTTTTTTACTGAAAGTCTCATTAATCACACATAATAATGATAAAGGAACTTTTTTATTTTTATTATTTTGAACTTAAATGCATTCCTGCTCAGTATATACATATTTGTGGGTTTGGTTTGGGGGTTTGTTTGTTGGGTATTTTTGTGGGTTAGTTGGCTTTTTTCCCTGCAATACTGTGCTTTGGTTTAAATATCTCTTTATTAAATGTGTTTATCCCTTAGCATGTTTATGGATGAGTCTCTCCTAATTCCTCTCAATGAAGCTTTCCTACCCCAGAGGACACCCTGTGGGGTGCCACATCTTCCTTCAATGCTGACAAGGTGTGACCACAGGGGTGTGCAGAACACCAGAGGAAGCGTCACAAAAGCCACAAAACCCATGAATATTTCTCACAAAATATGTTAATATTTCTTTACCTCCACTGAGCTTCAGTCTGCCATGCAGGTAAAACAGACTAGTAGCTTCTCCTGCAAATACCTCTCCCAGCATATCTTAGGAACACCGTTACATTTTTCATGGCTACTTCTCCATGGTAACTCAGAAGATACCTGTGCTCACATCCCACCCTTTCTCTGCCTCATTCAGCTCCAGCTGATGAATTACTTATTACTCCAGAAAGTCTTCTTGTGAGCCCTTAAGGACATGACCTTTCATTTTATACACCATTGAATTTAATCCCATTTCTATCACTGCAGTCCTCAACATCATGCTGTTCTTCCTGACCCACCTGTTTATTGACAAAGTCTTCATGCTATTACAAAGTTTTATCATCACATATTTGCTTTTGAGCTAAGACCATTAATGAAAATATCAATAAATGAATCTTATGAGCAATTTTTGAGTATCCTTGTTTTTACCTTTCTCTGATGACCCCTACCCTCTGGAGAACACTGGTTTTATTTCCTCTTTTAGCAGTTCCCTACCTACCTTACCTTAGTTATGCTTACACATTACTCACGTTACATTTACCTCTCTTGTTTTTCATCTTCACTATGATTTTCTTAATAAAAAATGCCTACTTTTTTACTTATTTTTAATTTTTATTTTATTTATTATTTATTTAATTACTTATTTTTATTACTTATTTAATTAATAATTTTATTTTCCAAAGAAAAGTCTGAATTGCTTGACAGAACTTAATTTGACAAAAATTGCTGTGTTTTTCTATTAACCTCACTGTCTTTTGTCATTTTTTCCTTCAAAATTTGTTTCAAAGCTGTAAGGTCTAATCCATCCTTCAAACTTAAACACCTGACTCAGACTTCCAAATTTTAAGTGCCCAATGAATCAGTTCTCCTAAAAATGCCCAAATCCACTGCACACAAGAGAAAAAAGCAGACATTTTAGAAATTCTCTAGAGGAAAAGCCCGCCTGCATTACTGCAGTACTAAAACACAGTCCCTCTGAAAGCCCTCAAATACCATTTAAAACTGCAAGAAAGGCTTTTATGTAATTTTATGTCATTAACTTGTTTTTCTTGTTTTCATCATTCTTAAATCGGTACTGCCTTTATTTTTTCCATAATTTTTCCCCAAATGAGAGTGAAATTAACCTTGGCTAATTGTAATTGTGGAAAATACATGTGTCTGGTATAAAGCAGTGGTCCCAACTTCCCTTACAGTGAAATGAGAGACCAGAGTTTCTCAAAAGTAGCCCACCCCAGAGCATTGTTCAAGATAGGTGAGATGAATTAAATTCGGCTATAACATATTTCTGTCCAGACTGCCCAGGAAACTAGACAATTATCTTGAAATGAGATGCTTGAAGTTTAAATGGTTGAAGTTTTAAATGGTTTAGATGGTTGAAATTAGGCAAGATTAACTCCACCCTAAAAGCTCATTTTTCCTTTTTATATTAGCTAGTGTTTTATCAAATCAACTATATTTTTTTTACTACCACAGATATCTCTTAAATCCTTTTGTATTAGATCTCTGTTCTTCATATTGTTATATCATTGTTCTATTTATTTCTACCCAAGTAGATGATATTTACCCATAATTTTAGATTACTGTTGATAATAATAAAATAGGAGTAATTCTAATATTAACACATAGATTAATCTTTCCATGTTCATACTGGCTCTCCCCTTGTTCTCTGCTTTGGCTATCTTTCATTTTTGTTTGTTAACACATTTGAATCATTTGTGTGTGAGCAGATTGGAGTGGTTTAGTGCACCTCAGCTGCACTCCAGGCTGTAGCTACTGTTTCTGTCAGAATTACAAAAAAAGGCCAGATCGATAGGAAACTATTGTAAGTATTTAAAAATCACGATCAAGGCACAGAAAATCAATCAGTTTCTATTTAAATTGAAGAGATTAATAAATACATTTTTTAAGATCTATTTGCCTCGTGTTTTTTAAGTCTTTGAGAACTGCAATCCAATGACTTTTCTCTACAGCCTTATGGAAAATGTGAAATATTCATAAATGCCAAAAAGAAAAAGGGAAAGCTAGAGATAAAGGCAGTGAAGCTTCTATAGAATAGCTTGACTACTAAAGCTAAAGCTTTAAATCTCTTATTTAATGTTAAAATGCTGAGTGATGGCAACACTGTTTGAGAATATTGTTACTTCTTACATTTCCCTCACTCCATTTCTGGATGATAATGTTGTCAAATAATCCTCTACATATTTCTATGAGTTCTTAAAATCTCCACAAATCTCATTTTGATTGGTTTATGGCATACCGCATTTCAGAGCACCGTAGTCCAGCTGCTAGACTTTTTCCCCACAAATAATCCTGTTTTCAGTTCTATTCTGAAGTAAATCTATTGTGTCGAGCTCGAGGTCTACTAGTCTGCTAACGAGTTTGACACACTGACGCCCCCTCTGAAAATCCCATTGAGGTTTGAGGCTTCATGTAATTTTCATACATGCCTCAATGCGTTAAGCCTTTTCAGAATGCTGGAAGCATGAATGTATCCAGGCTGGGTAATGACGGAAGCCTTACTGAATCCCCTTTAAGTGACTGTCTTCATCTAGGTGATCGCTAAGAAAAGAAATCCTCAAGAATAATAAAAAATTGTTTGAAAAGCGGGATACAGTCGTGGATTCTCTACGAATGTAAGAAAAAAATAACCTGACAGGTAGGTTAATAGGCACACATCCATGCAGACATGCACACGGGGATGGATCAGCCTACTAGCTGCCCTACACTTTTGGAGAGGTCTCCATTAGAGGTGTTAGTTGTTATTATTATTATCTATTTGTGCTACAGAGCACTAGGAGCCTCCTGCTGAGACTTCAGTGCCATTGTGGTAAACATGAGCACATAGCAAGAGAGTGCTGCTGGCCTCAACACATTTCCAGCCTCAGTGGTCAGAGGAGAGCAAATAATCTGATTTATCCTGGTGCAGGCAGGGAGTGGAGGTACCCAAAGATGAAGCAACTCGCTCTGCAATTTGGCAAAGGTATCTGCGGTGGAGCCCAGCCTTGGAGTCACTGCTTAGGAGGTGCTGATCTGCCAGGAGGACAGTCCCTCTTTCAAACTGTGTCATGCGTCCAAAGTTTAAGTTTTTTTTCTTTCTTTTATTCATGCTATTCAATCCTCCGCAGGGGTATATGAGTGTTAGCCCTCGGAGAATTAAATCTGAGTATCAGAGGAAGGACAAATGCTGTAAACGGATGCTTCATGGAGGCGTCATGCTAAGACAGCTGTACTGCTTCTGATAGCCAAGCCAGTTTGTTTATTCTCTCATAACATTGAAGTTGTGCTGTGTTGTAGTTGTGTTGTTGGATTCTCAAAGACTCTCCAATAAGAGAGATAATTTCCATGACTTTTCATTAAATTCTGAGCTAAATATCAGAGGTATGTGGTGTATGCAGCAAAAGTGCCTGGAATAGGCGTCTCAAAGTTTCATCTCATGGAAAAACATAATTGTCTTCCTTATTGGTGTTCCACTTATATTTATCTCTTCCTTTAGCCTGTTGTTAGAGACTTCTGGAGAAAAGGAATTATTCCTAAAGAAAGACAAATGAGGTAAGTTACCAAATTAGTTCACTTCAGATGCTTTTGTTCAAGTGACAGCTCTAAAGGACAGCAGGCTAAATGACTCAGAAGCGTGAGAAGAATTTAAGTACGATTTATTATCTTGACACCCATTATATAATCTTTGTTTTGTGCTGTACTTCAGAAAATGCCTCATTAAATAAATTTCCCAACATTTCATTATTTTTTTTTACTTACATCTATTTTTAAGCAATTTCTTTTTCAGCTTGTGAAGATTCATTTCTTGACAGACATCTGAGGACAGTTCACAGGATTTCTATATGCATCTTCATCATATGCTGCATACACAGCAGAGGCACCTGTTTCAGAGATGGTATTTTAATAGTTTTTGTCAACTTTTGGCCCCTACCTTTTTTTAGATTCGAGCACTGCTGGTGGGTTTGTATGCATTGGATTCTCTCACATCTTTGTCTTTTGATTCAGGTTATCCCAGGTCTGGTGCCTGGCATAATTTTTAGTTTCCCTTTTCTCTCCCTGCCAAAGTCAGATCCTGGGAGCCGGGCTGGCAGAGCCGAGCAGCAGCACGCTATTGCCCTGTGCCTCTGCAGGTTGCAGGGGGGGGCTGGCACAAAAAAAAGCCATCAGAGCTGCCTGTGAATGACAGTCCCACATCTGAGCCTCTTGACTTCTTTTATCTGTGCTGTTTGAACTGAATCAGACTGAGCATCAACTTTATCCACAATTAAACAAGAAGCTGAGCTTAATAAGAGCACAAATGGAGACCGCAGTGATGGCAGAGCAAAAAAAAATGTAGAGCAAACCATCACAAATCTTGACAATAGGCACAGAGATCGAAAAGTTAATATCCTAATGGTCTATACATTTAGCCAGATAAAAGCCTATTTTATGCTTTGTATAAACGTTTCCTTTTCAGCTTAATTTATTTCACCATTGTTAAAAAGTTCATGGGAAAGAAAATTAGAGCATATGCAATGATATGACTGGTACTTCACCATTAATCAGGTAAGTGTGTTTTTGCTTATCTTACATGGCTACAGTGGGTCAAACCATCTGTTTTCCAGTAGTGATCAAAAAGCCTGGGGCACTGTATGGGAGCAGGACAAACATATATGCTATTTTTCTGATGATTCTCCCAGACAATTACTATTTGCAGCTCAGGCATTTCCTGAGTTGAGAGTAGTTTCTATGAAATTAGCTACTCTCGGTATATTTCTCTTCTGTGAACATTTACAGCCTCTCCTTGCAGCCATGTATGCTTTTACCATCCATAACTCGTGGTGAGAAGTTCTGCCTCTCAACTGCAACACCACCTGCAAGAAAAACTCTTGCTTGTTTTGAGTCTAATTTTTGGCAGCCTCATTAGATGTACCTACTGCCATAATAAGGTGGTTTAGAAGCTACAGTGGGAAAAACTCTGGTAATGGGATGCAGCACTTCGTAGGAGGCTGCAAGTGTTTTGTAAAGTCTTGTCCCAGGTGAGAGCAAGTGAGCAAGTGAGGGCTCCATCTCTTCATAAAAATGTCTGAAGAACATGAAAGTGCAAATGTGCTAGTGAGGGGAAGGAGGTTTGCCTCCTGTGATCAGAACTGATAAGGTTAAATATAACTCTAACTCCTCTTCTGCTCTTTCTGCCACATTCAGTATGTCTCTGGTCTCATTGTTTGGGAAACCAGATACTGCAAGGATTGTTACATTTAAATAAATATTTTAATACCTGCAATAATGCTGCAGCTATGTCATAACCAGAAAAGATGAATTTCGCTAATTTAATAGCAAAGTTCACAGTGTTGCCTCTGCAAGGAATATTACATGTGGACTTTCCCAGGGAAAAAGAGATGGAAAGGGGCTGAGGGCAGAGGGTCTGTAGCCGTCTCACTGCTGCTCCATGCTCCACAGGTAACCCCTCCCTCTGTAAGCCCCTCTGCAGCCTCCCTCCATCCAGGGACTCAGCCAGCTGGATCACCAGGCTGAACCACCTGGTCATCAGTGTCGTAAGGTTTTGGGTCAACAGGAGACAGCAAAGCAGCAGTACTGAGGACTGAGCCCAGCAGCTGCAAGGGCCAACCCTTCCCCTCCTGCCCCACCAGCAAAGCGGTGCCTTGTGGAGTGGTGAGTGTCACCAGGCTCCTTAAATCCCAGCTATCTTTTGTGTTTGCTAGCCAATAAATAATTGGTTTATACTTCTATGTGTGCGTAGCCTTTTTTGCACAGTCTCCTTATGCAGAGCTAAAGACGTCCAGCCTGACTCAGAGGAAGGGTAGTGTTACCTGTCATCTTGAGCTTCTCTTATTTTAGCAAAACTTGAGGAATGCCCATCATTTGGTAACTTGCAGATGTTTTTAAAAGACCACTGGAGTCTGATCCAATACAGAAGTCATCAAGTGAGATAAAGGTGTAGGTCACTCAGCTTTTCTCCTCAACCACCAAGTACCTGAATATTTAGTCTATTCGCTTTCTGCTTGTCCTTATTTTCCTCACAATGTATGTTCCACAGGTAAATCTAAGCTTTCTCAGAAGTGAGGATGGATGTTGCTGCTGTGCTTAGATCTAAACCAACGCAGTGTTTTTCCTTTGATGCCAAAGATTTTTCTGCAGAGTTGAGCTTCTGCTTTGACTTTCAAAATCCACAAGACAACCTCCAAGCCAGCCTTTTTAGCTGTAGCTCAGAAAGTCACCAGAGAACTGAAAAACTGAAAAACAGTATATGGATTTATCCTGGATTACACCTTTTGGTTTTAGTTTAACAATCTCAAATATTATTTATAACAAATTATTACTCTTATATTCTTCTGTACGTACAACTCAAAAATGCAAAACAACCCCAAAGACCTAAAATAGAGGAAGCTTTGTCATACTCTTGGTTTTAAAGAAAACTAAACTACTTCAATAAAAATATTAGTAAAATAATAAAAATAAAATAAGGAATTATATACAACATATAAAAAAATATATCAAGTTCCCAGGATGACAATCACATCACTGGCAGGCACCGGCAAAGTCCCAGACTAGACTCAGTGATGGATGGGAACTGGATTCCAGATCTGGATTCAGGAACACACAGATCAGGACCAAAGGCAGACAGACAGAGTCCTCCTTGGATGCCGGCCATTGAAGAAAGAGGCTGACCCCTTTGATCCCTCAGCTTTTATACTGAGCATGATGCAGATGTGATGGAATACCCTGTTGGTCAGTTTGGGATCACCTGTCCTGTCCGCTCCTCCCCGAAGGTGCGACCCCTCTGTGCTTTTCCACTTCTGACCTTCCAATGGGGCAAATAACAAAGTGAGCAGACCTTGATTGTTACAGCAATAATTATAAGCAAGAGCCTCTCTGCATACCATTCCTTGCCATAAATTAGAAACAATCAGATCTTATGTCTCTGAGAGCACACAGTTTTCTGAACAACACGTTGTTAATTTCAGAGAGTTCAGTTAGTTAGAAGAGGCTTAGCTGCAAAGTAAAATTGCTGAACAGAAAATTGGTTCTGTTTCACCTCAAACCAGGACAGTAACACAGATCCCTTTGGGGATCTTTGGTAGGCAAATCATTAGTCTAGTCCTGCAGGCTTACATGATTTGCTATGCATAATTGCAGATAACTAGATTTTTCTAAAGGCTAAGAACAACCCTAGTGTGTTAAGAACACATTGAAATGGCTCATTCCTTGTCGGCCACTATTAAATTGCAGTGGTGTTTCACTTCCCTTTTTACTGTACTAAGTAATGCATTTTCTGGAATAGTTCTTTAAAGGTCGTGATTAAAGAGAAGCAAAGAAACATCAAAAGGTAAACTGAAAGTTTCTCTAGTAATTCAATTTTTTTACCAGGTAGTGGTAAAAGCACAAAGTGCTTCCTACTAGTGAACAGTTATGAACTTCATGGCACTTAAAAATAAATGTTGAGAAATTTGGAAGTGCCTAAGGATTTCTGACAGTCAATTTTCTAAAAAATTACTGGCATTTAGATGTAGGGAGATTTGAAATACTATTCTTAGTATACTTCCTATACTTAGTATTAATATACTATATAAAGAGAATATATATATTCTTCGAAATATTGCTTAGCAACATGGTTTAGTGATGGTTTTTGTCAGTGTTATGTTGATGGTTGTACTAGATGATCTGAAAGGTCCCTTCCAACCTAGAAAATTCTATTCTATGAAAACCTGCACCACAGAGTTTATTGTCCAGGTGGCTCCTCAGATGGTTTGTGATCAGAAGCGGAAGGAAATGGTAAAGAGATCTGAGGGAGGCCATTACTAATAATGTCTTGTGGAGACACTGGGAAACAGTAATTGGAGTTCTAGCTGCTAAAAGGACAGATTGTTTAGTGTGACAGTCTGTAGAAGAGAGACCTGCTCTGAATTCCTTACTGTGAAGCACAGCTTCCTGACAGACCGTCACCTCGGTGGTGGAGACTGCACCAATAGCCTCGGGGAGCTGCCCGGGGAATGGCTACCCTTCATCTGGAAAACAGCACCTTATTTATAGCTTGAATTTATCTATTCTCAGTCTCCACTCACCAAATCTTCTTATACTTCATTCCCTAGATTCAAGAACTCCTGTCACAAGCCAAGGGAAATGGAAACAATGACCTCTTCCTTCCAAAGCCTTCTGAAGCCACCCAGCACGTGCTGCTCCTCCAGCTCTGACACCTCTGGGATGGATCCTGCTGTCTTTCTCCCCATTCCAGGCATTTATGGTTCCTCCTGTCTGTTATCGTGGTCCCCGCAGTAGGTCTGGTGTAGGTACTGGTCCTCTGCTGTCACAGAGCTAGCTAACCAGACACCTAAGGCAAAAGACCGCTATTTAAGACAAAAGTTTTAAACAAAAAGACCACACATTTCTGTTCTGTTAATCCTCAGTTTCAGGGCTATTTCACCTCCCCTAACTCAGGGTGGTCCCTCACTGCCATCATCAGGGCTTTGACAAGAAATTTTCAACAGCCCACTCCAACTAGCCAAGGCAAACATGGGACTGTGGTTCCCTCTGAGTGTTTTTTTCTGATTAGCTCTTTGCATTACCTCTAAGTTAGTTTATTTCATGCAGAAAACTTCTTTAACTCAGAGACACATGTAACCCCTATTTGGCCTATTAAGGAGCTTCTGAGTTACATTTAATACTTATCTACTTGATATTACGGAACTGATTATTCTCTGGGTTTCTACCATTTGGCATGTCCATTACCAAAGCTTTACCCACATGTGTTATTTCCCATTCTCTTTGTTTCCTTCTCCTTGGTATGAAATGAATCAGAAAAGGACGTGCTCCGCCTTGGAGAAGAGTATTTCATGCAGCTTAACAGGACAGTAAGAACTGCCATTGTCCCAAAAGGAAGGCATTGATGAATCAAAATTTATAGCGGGGGTGAGGTGGAGGAAACAATAACTGGTCTGGATGGTAATGCAGATGGTAATACTAAACAGGATGGTCTGAGAAAACATCAGATTCAAAATGTGAGTTTATACTTCTGTAGAAAAGTATAAAAGGATTGCCATGTAAACCCAGCCCTCAAAGGCAATTCTGCAATTCAAGCTAGCACCAGCTAGCTCTCCAGGAACAGGAGGAACTCACTGATTTACCCTGATGTCTGTATTACCCATGAAGTTAATGCACACGTTTGCCTAAAAGCATCCAGAATTAAGGTGAATAAAATCCTCCCTTACATAAATTCCACGTGACTTTCCAGGGAGGACAGAGAATTTAGGCACAGTAACTTGATAGCACTACACTGATTTCAACCCAAAACACTGGCATACTACCTCCCTTTTTCATAATAACCTAATGCTTAATGTTGTGGGCTCCTCTCCTCCTGCAGCAGGGTGAGAGCACAGCACAGCACACAGGAGGCAGACTGACTGCACCCATAGCGAGCTCACCCAGCTAGGTAGGGGAAGGAGTAAACCTGAAGGATTTTGTTCCCAGGATGGTGACTTTCTCTTTGCTAGTAGTGCACAAACATTTCCTAGAAAATAAGATCTCAGATCTTGGAACATCTTTATCTTGGGTGAGTACCTTCATTCGGAGACGCTGTTTGCTACTGACTCTGCTTTGGAGGGCTTCCTTGGCTGTGTAGCAGCAGCAAAAAGCTTGACTTTACCACACGGTCAACTGAGACAGGGAGTCACTTAGTTAATTGGTCTTAATTGCCTTCTGAAGACTTTCAGACATGCTTGCAGTAATTATATGGGACACTTAGCCTTTCTCCTTAATTCCGTGCTTCTGACTTAGTCTGCATCTGACTCTTTTGGCAACACAACTGAAAAACTTCATTTACCAAATGCAAAGCCAATTCAGGAACCAATGTCTGAATCTTCTTCGTGGAAAAAAAACAAAAAACAAACAAACAAAAAAACCCCAACCAAACAAAACCAAAACCAGAGAGCTTTATTTCTAAGCATCAGCGCTAAACTCAGTCTCATGTCTTCTGGAGACATTCTCCATTGTGGTGTCCCACCAGTGAGATTGTGCTGCTTTCTGATAAACTCAACATGTGTTTTCTTAGTTGTCCTGCCCTATCCTAGAGCACCAAGTGGAGAGAGTCTCAGAGATGACTCATTTCCACTCCGCAATCAGGAGCAGAGTGCTAAGGAACAAGGAAACGCATTTATGAAAGTTTCATTATGAAAGTTCAATATCTCTTATTCTGTTGCCATTGGCTTTACTGGTCCAGGAGGAGAATTTCTACATACTGTTCTCTTTCTCTAGGATAGTCCTAATTCAGGACAGCAACCAGCTGTGTTCGAACACTCCACCGAACAGGTTTGAATGCAAAAGCATGACTAAGCTTACTCCTGTATTGGGACCTTTTTGGCATTAAGTTAAATTGGAAATCTGCACAATGGAGCTCTAATTTTAATCAAAAATAGAAAAATGTAGTTTCCTTTTGCACTTTTCTTCTTCAAAGTCCTCTCAAAATATTAATTAGTTAATCCCACAGTGATACTGGCATTCAAACTTTTTCTACAATAATGATAAAAACTTTCTGTAAATGTTAATGTGCCACTGAACTTTGAAAATGTAGATACTGTACTGGAAAAGGGATGTATTCTGTCAAAAAAGCTCTGTCTGAAGTGTAAAGAGTAAAGAATGAAAGATTATGCATAATAATATTGTTCAAAGATACTTAAAGGTCAGACGTAAATTTTAAAACTTTCCCCTTCAGAGGAAAAAAGTGTTCCCCTTTGAAGTGTTGTTATCAAGCCCTTAGGACTTTTTATGACCCAGTCCGTCCATTTTATCTCATTATGTTGAATATCATCCAACTCTAAAAAATGAGTGTTCATTGTATTGACTTAGTGTTAGTGAAATCCTTCTGTAGCAAGAAAATACAAACCAAACAAAAACAACCACTTCTCCATTTTCAGATCAAGTGTAATTGAAATGCTAATATCCTGAGAGTGAACTACTAAAGTTGTCTTGATCTTTATTCTTCAAAGCGGGTACAGTCTGAAGGAGCACTGAGAGCCCAGCTGAAGGCAGTACAGGTACTCAGCAGGATGCTGTTTTGCTCTCATGAAGCTGGCCTGTCAGTGACCCCAGAAGGAGCACAATACAAATGGGCATTTGCCAATTGCTGGGCATTTAGGGTCAGAAAGGAATTTAGGAAATCCCAGGTGGTGATGAACAGATGTCACCAGATTTTGTTTTCACTTGGAAGTATTGGTGCTGGGCAGAACCTCACTCCATACCACAGATGTCTTCTCCTTGGCAGATGAAACCTAGACACAATGATGAAAAAAATATTAATGCTGTAACAGAAGACATGAAACTACCAAAGAAACCAACCAAAAATAAAAACAATCTAAAACAAGGACTCTCCTCCAAACAAGCTGAGCACCCTGGGGAAGCAGGAAGGGTTTCAGAAATTCGTTATGTGGAATCATAGAATCACAGAATAATAGAATGGTTCGGGTTGGAAGGGACCTTAAAGATCATCTAGTTCCAACCCCCTGCCATGGGCAGGAACAGGAAAGTACTTAACATCCTGTACCTTGTGCCTGTGTCAGTCCCCGCAAACAAAAATTGCAGACCATTAGGTAGTATTTAAAAAAAAATACAATGAAAGGCAGAGCATTACAGTAAGCACTTAGTGAGTTTCCTCTGACATCCTCTGGTGTAAACCGGGAATAATCCCACTCGGCTCCTGATTTCATCCTGTAACACTCCGAGTGGAATTATAAATGGAGTGATACTATAAACCGTATAAAACCAGAGCAAGACCCTGAATCACACCTTGTCTCTGTACAATGTATGTCAACCTAACTCCTTGATCCCTGAGCTTTTCTTCCTTTTTATGTAGCCAAATTGAACATACTCAGGTAAAAGCCTCAAAAAACTCTGCCACACTCATCTGCAGAAACAGAAGCTGAGCACTGGACAGTCATAGTGATCCCACCCCTTCAAGGAAAACTCATGAAACTCAACAAAAACTCCCAATGTGTACTTGGGTCTCCCCTCCACCTCTGCGCAGTGCTTTCCCAGTAGCGATGTGTGTCTGCACCTAATTTCTTTTTGAGGATTTTATATGTCCTGAGGCAACATCCTTCCTCTGTGGAAAGGATTAATTGAGCTCTCAGCTGAATGAGATTGTAAAACTAATGACTAGGCCTTGGTATAAAGCCACTAGCATTGGTAAGCTGCTATTTTTACCTGGCATAAATCTTTCACAGTAAAGACAAGAAATCTTTAAAAAAGAAGATGGCTGAAAACACCATGGTTTATGGCTCTTCACAGAGAATTTTGTATTGAGAACCGTGTCTGAGGAATACTTCCCAGCTACTGCCTTCCTCCCTCCCTGGCAAGCATGGCCAGCTGGCTGCGTAAGAGCTTGCAGATCTCTGCAGGGCTCAATCCTGCCTGAAAGGCTTCCATTTAGATATTTCAGCATACCTAACAACCACTGCAATTATTTACAACTTACATATTAAATTTCCAATGACCTCGTGCTGCCTTGAGATCATTAGCTTTAATGAAGGCAGAAATACGTGATAAGGTCAAAGAGTCAGTCCTCTATTGAAGCTTTTAAGTTCTGCAAAGAGGTTTGGGGACTAAATTTACCTTTCCCATCCAGTACAGGGTCACCTGCTCTAGCTTCAGGCACATTCTTAAAGTCTTCAAAGATGACTTCCTGCTTTTGGGGATATTCGGTGTTGAGAAGAAGAGGTGCAGAGGCAGCAATTGCTGAGGATCATTCTGCCCTAGTGGGTCTATGCTCCTGCAGTGGCTCAGAAGGAGTCTGGGCACAACTGAGAGATGTTAACTCTTACAAGTGACCCAAGTTGCTCCAGAAAAACTGCCCCCACAGTCCCTGATATAGGAAGCAGAGCCCATTTGCCCTGACTAACACCATTCGCAGTCCCCTTACCTGGACAAACTGGATCCTTAGCTGGCAAGTTCACCCTATGGAAGGCTCTGAGTGTTTTTCAACTAACGTGAAAAACAAGAGAAGAAACTGAACAGCTGGTGTATGGTCTCATACACCACCACCAGCTCTCACCCTTAAGGGTGGCTACATTGCTACACCAAAAAGAGAAGCTACGCAGCCTTCAATATTAAGGTAATTTAAGAGAAAAGAATTGCCTTTCCCGCCACAAGTTAAGAAGCTTATTCAGGGTACAGGGGTACATTTCTTACGTAGGTAAAAACTAATCTCCTTCTGCTGCTGACCTAACTTACTGAGGAAAATTTTGCAGCTGGTGAAAAATGGAAGATATTTTCTTAGGGATAAAAAAGGATATTCTCAATAATCTTATTGCAATTCTGCTGTGGCAAATTCCTGGAGATGTGGGGACAAGGCAGCACAGCTCACTGTAGAAAACAGACCAACAGACCAACACATGAATTAGATCCAAGAGCAAATGATGCAGTGCTCTCCCTCATAAAGCTGTATGTATTATTTGTTGTGATTCCTTTTGTTTAATTTAGATGGTTTTTCTCTTTGCTGACTGGTTCTGAGCAGATGGTGTCTTCAACTTTTTTTCAGGTTTGTTTATTTCTATTTATTGTATTTAGTGAATGTGGTGGATTCACAGGAGCAGTGAAGTACTGCTACAAGTTTGAAACATGTGTCATGTGATCAGTCATCCAGATCATGTGGACTTGTTATTTTGACCTAAAAAACAGTAACTTGGGCAATGGAAATGCATGTTACAGAAAAAAACAAAACAAAACCAAAAAAACATGAAAACGCAACACAGAATCAAAGAATGGCCTAGGTTGGAAGGGACCTTTCAGATCATCGAGTCCAACCATCAACCTAACTCTGACAAAAACCATCATTAAACCATATCCCTAAGTGCTATGTCTAACTGTCTTTTAAATACCTCCAGGGATGGTGCCTCAACCACTTCCCTGGGCAGCCTGTTCCAATACTTGATAACCCTTTCAGGGTAAAATTTTTTCCTAATATCCATCCTAAACCTCCCCTGGTGCAACTTGAGGCTGTTTCCTCTTCTCCTATCGCCTGTTACTTGGGAGAACAGACTGACTCCCACCTCACTACAACCTCCTTTCAGGAGCTAGCTAAGGTGTGCAGGCCAGGAGAAGTGCTACTGAAGTTCATGCAGCCTTTGGATAAACCCTCGCTGCTCCTCCAAAGGGACACCAGCACTATGTCCAGGAAGACATGGAGTGTGTCTGGAGTAACTACATGGCTCTGGGGATGATGGTCAAAACCATGGGGTCCCAGGTGTTTTTCTCCTTGGTCCTGCCAGTCTCCCCCTCCTTGGGGTGAAGGTGATAGATCCTGCAGGTCTACAGCCAGTTCCACAGCTGGCATTGTCAATAGGAATTGTTTTGTTGACAGGGCTTTTAAAACCACAGGACCATCTTTGAGGATATAGGACAAGCGGGGAGACATGGGACCCACCTGACTTGACGGCCTTCTATTATAAAATGACTGGGTTTCTGGATGAAAGCAGAGCAGTGCCTCACACAGTATTCTTGTATTCACATGAGGACATTACGGTCTGGAAGGAAGGGTGGACAAACAAAGATGTAAAAACCTGTTTTGACAGTTGGAGAGCAGTGGTTAATGGGTTATACTCGATCTGGAGGCCAAGAGCAAGGGGAATAACACAGAGATGTGTCCTGGTAAGTGCCCTATTTAATGTCTCTGTCAATGACCTAAAGGAGGAGACAGAATGACCCCTGAGTGAGTTTGCAGGTAGCACCAAACTTGGGATGCAGCTGGGATCGAGTACCATGCTACAGGGGAGGCTCTCCCAACTCAAACTCTGCTGATGAACCATTCCCTTGCCCATTCTGCTGTGTTGCATGTTTGCATCCCTGTAGTTATAGACAGAGGATGTTTCTAGAAGACTTATCTTTCTTCCTTTGTTTTGTATTTTCAGGAATAAAGGGACATCAAGACGATTTAAGTTTTGAAACCTTTATTTGAGTTAGCTTACTTTCCTTCTCTTCCCCCTCCTAGTAGGTTTGAGTATTGCTCATGGGGAGGATGAAAAATGACAACTCTTTCCACATCTGCAGACTGAAGAGAAAGATGATGAACTGTCATTTCCAAAAAGCTTTTGGTTTTCTTCTTGGTGCCCTGAAGGAAGAAATGCCTCCTTCTGAAACCAGCAGAACTGCTTTCACTAGAAGGTTTCCAATATAGCCCTTCAAATCCCGAGGACTCACTTGGGCTTCTTTTGCCTTGAGGCCTTTTCTGTTCATTGGGGTTGGGTATTGTGAGGGGGGACCTAGTTTTGAGGTTTTTTTCCTTGCTTGCTCCCTCCTCTCTTTTTTGCTGTCTTTCTTTCCTTCTCATTGTGTGTTTTGATGATTTATGCATGCTGAGATGCAACATGCTTCTGAGAATGCCAGTTGCTATTCAGATGCCTGGAGGAAAAACTTTTTGTAGGGAGTTGCTGAAGTTCCTACTAAAATAATTTTAATATTATGTTCTTCTGCTTTCCAACTTTAATCATATCTGATCCACTCAGAGGCATTATCCTGATCAAAAAGGCTAGTCTATTGCTTGGGCTACGATTCAGTTGAATACGCACACTATGTTTTTCTTTTTGGAGATTCACGGACTCGAGAGATGTGGGAAGAGCAATTGCCAGTGAAAAATGAGGCAAAAAAGTCGTTGAGAACCTCAGCCTTACCCATGTCAGTTATTATCAGATCCTCTGTCTTATCTATCAGGAGGGATACAATTTCTTTTGTCTTCCTTTTCTGACTAATGTACTTGAATAAGCCCCTATTATCCTTCAATTCCCTTGTTAATTTTAGCTCTGGCTGTGTCTTAGCTTTCCTGATTATTCCTCTTTTTTTTTTACTACTTTTGCAAAGAAAACTACTGTGACAGCCTTTGCATGTTTCTCAAAGCAAGGAGCTGCCTGTTTGCACAAGGGCTCCAGGCAGTTCCAGAGAGACAGGGAGGAGGAAGAGGAAGCTCCTGTCTGCAAAGATGGCCAGGGAGCTGGGCTGTAAATCAGGTACGTCAGGAGGGAGTTTGCAGCAACCACACAGCCCGTGGTACCCACCAGGGGCTCCCTTCACCAAGGTGTAAAATCCTTGGGTGGCTCAAAGTCAGCAGAGCCATGAAAAAGTGCTGGATGTCTGAGACAGGATGCTACCAGAAGATACGGCACAGAGAAGCCTCATTTTCTGCCACAGACATATGTCGTGATGCAGAGAGCAATGCAATGCAGAGCTAGAGACAGTGTCATGTTTGCTTTAGAAATTAGGATCTATAGGAAGTTATTCTCAAATTTCCCTCGGTTATGCTTACAGTGTTCAATACATGGAGGAAGGGGACTTCTTTGTGTTATTGCTTGGGGAAGATGCCCTTAAAACTCAGGGCATAAATACTCAGCCTCTATAGCATGGAATAATTTATTATTATGTGGCTTCCAGACAGGATGCTCCCGGGAACACGACAAACATTGAATTAGAAGTCCAAATGGCAGCAACTGTGGACAGTATGGTCGGATCCTCCCAAGCCAGCCCTTCGCGGCCTTGCAGGGGCCAGCAAGCCTCTGCAACAAGGTTCCAAGTAGTACATCTGACAGTGTGCAGCTGGCAGAATAGTTTATACCACCCTGCTTATAGGTGCCAGGGGGAAACCAAGGAGACTATTTAAACACAGCAAAGTGACGACCCCATGGCCATGTTGGACAAGCGTATGCATTGCAGCTAACCATGGCAGGTCAGAGCAGCCTCTGAAGCTGTGCCAGAAGATTAGAGCAGACATAATCCAAATTTACCTCAGGAGGCCACATTTACAACCCAGCACTCTGTACTGAGCTCTTTGCTAGCAGAAAATCCATCTTTGATGTCTGCTTGAACTTAACTACTTGTTAAAACTGTGGTTTTAGCATTCAGACCTCAAAAAAAAAGTAGTTCAGGGCTGTGGTTCCTTATGTTCCTCTTTATAAACTTTGTAACATTTGATGTTTTTAAGATTGCACGGATGTGGGACCATGATTATCCCATCTGGCTTTGTCTGGCTTGATCCATAACTACTGTTAAGTGGTGTAAGTGCCACAGGGATCCCTTTGCCTGTCAGTGCCAAGGGACTGTGTGTGTGATTGTACTTCAGACTCTTACCTTCTGGCTTGGAGCAGAGTGAGTCAGAGACCTTCAAGGTTTTCTCTCATCGTGCCAGCTATCCTTCTTAGTGTCACCAGAAAAGGGGGAAATGTTCTTTCCTGTGCACGCAAAGGCAACGCACTTTAACACACTCAGGCGGAGGGAATCAGGCACAAATAATAATTCATTCAACTATCTGACCGAACTTCTGAAACTACCCAGAGACTGACTTGATAGTGCTGGGTTTTTTTCCTATCCTTTGATTTTTGTGAGCATGGATTACCTTTCTGGCATGCTCGGTGGAGTCAAAAGGTAACAGCCCCAGTCATGAGATCTGACATGCTGCTATTAAGCTACTGCAGGAGTGAGAAGTGATTTTTTAATATAAAGATTGCCTCTTGGTGCTGCAAGTCTTCACAGGCTCTTCCCAGAGCGTGATTTGCAAGCAACTATCTTTCCTGTGTAAGAAAAATTCTTAAAGCCTACAGGGTGTTTTGTTCTCCAAAAGGAAACATATTGCTTCTTCCTGCAAAACTTAGTTGTAGCACTTCTGATCTTGAGTTTATTCTAACAAGAAATCATTCTCTGGCTAGGAAAAGCCTGATCAAATTTAATTCTAAGAGATGAAAATCAACAGTAGTTAAAACTGCAGTGTCTAGGCCAAAGCAATATCTATTTAATGATAAACAAACTCAACTATTTGAATTAAGCAGCTGTATCTATCTAATCCTCTTTGATCTTCAAATTGGTTCTCTTGCTGCTTTTCTAGTACAGTACACAATACATTAGTGGACTCTTTAATCTGGCAGTTAAAAGCATAACAATGTAAAATGGCTTGAAGTTGAAGTAAATCAAATTCAAACTGTAATACAGTGAACATTTTTAATAGTGAATGTCATACCTTCTGATCAGATTATCACTCATGAACTGTATAAAATTACTAAATTGCAGAGAGAAAACGATGCAATTTATTTCTTAAAATGTAAATTCCCTGCTAGCTTTTCCTGTCCAGGACAGATCACATTCCTGAAAAATGTCTTAAATGCACTAAATCAGTAGCCACATGAGAAAACAGTAGATCCATCACCACTAGGAAGCAATGAGCTTATTGTTCATGCACTACTCAGCACGTCTGTGCGGCCATGTCCCTGCTACTGAGTTGCGCCTAAAAGGAAGCTGCCACTGACAGAAGAGTTCACCACATCTACCCTTTTCTGGTGTCTTTCCTGAGTGTGCCTCAGAGGCAGAAAGGGAGCCACACATGTGGCGTCAGGATCTGTCCATGCTGTGTTGCCACCTTAGCAAGCTGGAGACAGGGTCCCTCCATCCAGGCCCACAGCTGCAGTGGCATAAGGCAGACCAGGAAACATCAACAGGCAATTGTACAGAGTCAAATGCGAATGGAATGGAATGGAATGGAATGGAATGGAATGGAATGGAATGGAATAGAAATTTCAATTGGAAGGGACCGACAATGTTCATCTAGTCCAACTGCCTGACCAATTTGAGGCTGACCAAAAGTCAAAGCATGTTTTTAAGGGCATTGTCCAAATGCCTCTTAAACACTGACGGGCCTGGGGATTCGATCACCTCTCTAGGAAGCCTGTTCCAGTGTTTGATCACCCTCTTGGTAAAGAAGTGTTTCCTAATGCCCAGTCTGAACCTCCCTTGGGGCAGCTTTGAACCATTCCTACGCGCCCTGTCACTGGATACCAAGCAGAAGAGATCAACACCTCCCTCTCCACTTCCTCTCCTTGGGAAGCTGTAGAGAGCATCCCTCAGCCTCCTTTTCTCCAAACTAGACAAACCCAAAGTCAGGTCAAGTGTGTAAACTTCAAAAAATGTTCAAACTTCAGAAGTTTGGAACTTTTTTGGTCTCTGTAATGACTGGAAGTGTTTACAAACAAGGAGTCCTTGTGGTTGGACATAAAATTACGTCCTGATCTCATTAGGATCCATCCAAGGCAGAAGGCATGTTAGTAACCTATGGCTGATGGTCACATAGGTAATGATGGATGTAGAATTGCCCGTCGTTGTGGCTTCTTCAGAAGCTTTGTGAGAATGAACAATTACAGATAAAGAATTACTTCTAGGGAGCCCAGCCACTCAGCAAGCACATTCCCCTTGTCAAGCCCATCAGCAGCTCCCCGTGTGCTTATTCATGCTAAGGAACTGCCACCACACCTAACAGCAGCCTGCTTTCTGTCTTCTGTATTCACAGCTCTTTTGCATTTCTGCAAGACACAGTGGCCACACCTGTGAGGACTGGTTGCAAGCTGATTGCAAACTGGCCAGTTTATAATCTGTTCAGATGGTCCTGATGAAGGGTCTTTATATTGGATTGTAGGGCTACTAAATGGTAGTTCCTGATGAGTTTTCTTGTTCCTGGTGAGGAATATATTTCCCATCAACCTGACTCCAGGCTATCTCTTTTCAATGCCAGACTCTTTTCAATGGTTCCCAGTGACAGGACGAGGGGCAATGGGCACAAGGTGGAACATAGGAAGTTCCGTTCAAATACACGGAAAAACTTCTTTACAGTGAGGGTGACACAGCACTGGAACAGGCTGCCCAGGGAGGGTGTGGAGTCCCCTTCTCTGGAGATTTTCAAGACTCGCCTGGATGCAGTCCTGAGTACTGTGCTCTAGGCAATCCTGCTTTAGCAGGGGAGTTGGACTAGATGATCTCTAGAGGTCCCTTCCAACTCTGAAGTTTCTGTGATTCTGTGATTTCTGCTCAGTCTGTTACACCACAGGGGTTATTTCAAAGACTGTGAAACTACAAGCATATTGGAAAGATTTATGTGCAATGGCAGACAAACGATAGCCTGGATCTTCCCTAACAGTTAATGAGCTGCATCCCTGTGATGAACACATATGCTTAACACCAGTGACTGTTAAGACAGAAATATTTTCATGTGGTAAGCAGAGTGAAGCATACCCACACACCTATCAGCTCTCTGTGACAAATGACATGACATGAATAGGGTTTTGCAGCTGAGATGCGGATTGGAGAAGTATGTGAGTATGTGCAACCCAGGCTAAGGTAGCTAGTCAATACAAAAGTGCATTACAAGCTTTAATTTTGGCATGTGTTCCTAAAAGGTCAACATTTGAGCTAGCTTCACACCAAAGAAGTCTGGATGTGGCCCACACGTTGGAATGGTATTTGAATGTTTGCGCTGACCATGAGTAGAAAGTTATTGACAGTCATTTTGTTGGACTCATTGGAAGATACCATTTTCTGCAGTATTCAACCACCCTTGCCATGTCAGAATTTGAACTAGAGGCAAGTCAGAGCTTGACGATGCTGGCAGACTAAGGCATCTGTTGTCTGTATTGATGGTCTTCTATGAGTAAAAAGGTAGTGGCTAATCAAAGTGCAGGAGGTTAATGTGAATGGCAGCACAGAGAGCGCTAAGATGCTGTTGACTTACCTTCTTTTTACAGCTCTTTGTTGTATACTGCCAAAATAGCTTGTTATGAACAGGCAGCACTGGTTTGTTTTTTCAATCCTGGACACTTTAAAGAAAACCTCAGTGAGGCAAACAAGATCTGTGAATTTGAGATCTATAGACTTTGCTAAACAGTACAAGAAATCAACAGATTTTTATTTTTATATTTGCTATTTCTTCAATGAAACCTAGCTGGACTGGTTATCAAAATGATCTCCATCTCTGTCTTATCTGCTGGAGCATGACTTGCTCCAATATTCAAAGCCTACCAACAGAGGGGATACCAGAAAATAATTTGACTCATTGCATATGCTTGATAGCACAGTGAGCACAGACTGGCAAAAACCTTTTGAAAGTTTCCAGGTCTCTGGAAGTTTGTAATCACTCTTGATGCAGTGAAATGCAGAAGTTAAGACTCAATAGCCTTGGTGACTATTAAGCAGGTATTCTTTATTGCAGCGCTGGACGCACAGGGGATTGGTCCACCTAATGTGCGCGCCGACTGATTTAGGTGTACAGTTTAAATACATACTATGTACGTATATTCACTAGTTTTCCAAGAAATGATTACCCATTCATTAACTCATTATTACAGGTTACTGCCCACTCCTGCATGCGTGCTAGAGTCTCTCGGTGGTCTTCAGAGACATCTGGTGGTCGTTTACTTCCTCCACTCCTCTTCATCATTGTGACTTCTGGGTGAACTGCAGGCCTCTACTCCGTTATCCTTGCTGGCGCATCAAAAGTGTCAGCTTTGACTAGTCTCTGCATTCCTCAGTAATCCTGGGCCCCTTGTTTTGAGAGATAAGCTTCTCCTACAAGGTTATATTGTCCTAAAGCATTCTTTCTTAAAAAATAGGAGATAAGTTCTGACATTTAGTACTACAACTGTTGCATCTGCTCTTTGTACAGCCTTGAGGCACCCAGTCTCCTAAATTAAGCTCCTACTCTAATTTACAGTTCTAATATATTAAGCACCTATTTCAATCAGTTTACAGCTTTAATATATCAAACACAACTTCACTCTTAATCCAGGTCGGCAACTGGGTTATCTAAAGGTGAGCAGTGTCAGGGCCATGCCTGCACTGGGAGGCTCTGCCACTCTTTCCCCGCTCCCGTGGGTTTGGCTGTCTGTGTTCAAAGCCTGCCCTGGTACAGTGCAGTTCTGTAACCTCAGGTCAAACTTGCAGAAGAACTTTGGGTCCTCACCTCTTCACTCAGGACCTGTATTAATGAACTGGCTCACTTGAAAGAGTTTTGTTACAGGGATGCCTCCACCCAGTGTTGTACCACACTTCTCCTCACTCCAGCTTGATGATGTGACTTCCTGGCTTGGCCACGGTCGTGACTTGTCACTGCAGACTTGTCTGGCAATTACTGGGCTGTGGTTGACCCTGGTTATGGACATGAGACCTGCTCTTCTTATTTGAGTACCGTGGGACACTGCACCTTGACAGTGAGGTGGTTGCCCTGCTGCCCTGGCTGTCACCCTCAGCTCCTGACTCACCTTCTTCTATGGACCAGCCCGCTTCTGCTGCTTTCTGACAAGCAGATAGTCCAAACAATTTCAAAGTCTGCAGAGGATTTTGATTTCAAGTACATAAAGCATTCAGAAATTAGCATTTCTATTGCCCTTGCATTTGCTGTTCTAAAATGAGTGTTACTGCATGTGGTGCAGGTAGCATATTTGACCTCTAAAACTGTTTATCAGTTTGATGCAAAGATTTGCATCAAATCAAGTTTTATCTGAATTGGGTCTAATAGACAGATGCACATTGTCCTCATGACTGCCCTATATACCAAAACTGCTTAAGTTTTGGGTTAATCGATATTGCAGTATTGTGCAGTTGTGACAATATGGCTGGTAGCTTGTTTCCTAGCTTTGTTACCTGTTGGCTGCACATGAAGTCCTTTTTAAGCTAACACCTCTCTGTTGGAATTTAAGCTTGCTATTTTGGGACCTGCCAATTTAAGACATACCCAACTCATACTGTCCAAAGTTTTCCTGGCACCCAAATGACATCATGACACCCAAGGCTGCCAGTGTGTGGGAGTGTGTTCCTCAGAGGAATGGCAATTCTGAACAGTTTTGACAAACAGGAACAAATCACTGAAATCCAGCTGTTGAAGAGCACAATTCATCATCGGGAGGTCAAACTTATTTAGCATTTTCAAAACTTACTGTTTGTAGTGTTAGACATTTCAGGAGTTTTTTTGTGGTACTCTTCTGAATTAGAGCTGGTGTAAATGTCTACTGACTCTCTGTGGATGTGTTTAATCCATATGTGGGAAGTCTTGGATAGAACAGGTTAACAGACCTCTTGATTTAAAAACGATAGGCAAGCCCAATCTTTTTCTGTTATTACTATTTTACATGCACATAGTAAGAGAGTAACTCTAATGCAAATATCAGTTACAATTTTGGGGGGATCAGAGGTAGGAAATAGCTATTGCCCCAAATTTATTATTTCTGAGTAATGTGATTTCAGAAGTACAGTTTAAATATTTAATGACTAAAGATGAATAATAAACATTTATGTCAAAGCACAGAATGTATGCCTTCATATAAATGTTTGAAAAAAACCTGAACTGCTAGAGCAAGAAGAATGTACATTGTTTTTCCAAGCCAAGAGCAAAATGAAATTTGAAAGCAGAAAAAATATTGTATTTCACTGACAGAATATGGTAAACAACAAGGTCAACTAAACTGCCTGCAGCACATATAAGCATGCCTATTAGAGGCTCACAGGGATCACAACAAAGCGCAACACTATTGAATGTTTTTAATCCATAATCTCGAAGTAGGTATCAAATATCTACTGGAGACAACAGGCAGATGAGGAATGGCAAAGCTTGATGCGGGCAATGAAATCATACAGGCCAATGACAAGATGAGGTATGAACAACAATGGTGATTAAAACAGCACCTGGGAAGGTTGTGGCTTTTCCATCGTTTGATGTCCTTGGCTGAAAATTTCATTTATCTTCAAATGACGACTTTGATGTCTTTTGGGGAAATAAGCTATAGCCAAACAAGTCATGCTTTACTCAAATATAAGTTAGCTTCCTCAAGATGAAGGTAAGTGGATAAAATTAAAGGAAATACCCAGAGATTTCTAGGAGGTTAATTCTCTTCTGCACTTTATTGAAAACTGTCAGAATGAGTTGAAAACTCTTAATTTAATGTGCTAGTGATACGTTCAAATTTTTTCAATTTTTTTTTCTGATACAAGTAGCTTAAAACATCAAGCCTGGCACCTTCTAACCCATATTTTCAAGTAGCATTTGGCTACTTCAGCCCTTCATACCTTAACAGCAAATTCTAGATAGAGGGGAGAAGATAGTCTTCTGAGTTCCCGAAACAGGGTGTACACCATGGATCCACCATTGGGATGACCCTGACATGTGATTCATAATCTCTTATTTTTCCCTCCAAGTCCTTGTTTCTGCAGAAAAGAAACCTCTGAGTGCTGAGCAATGGGAAAGGCATCATGCTTCACAGGTCCCCAGTCTAAGCAAACAGGGGACCAGAGTGTCGCCTCTACCACAGCCCTCACTGGTACGTAAATCTAAAGAGTGACTACAATTGACAAAGAACTTAGAATCTTCACTTAACTATGCACATATCTGAGTCTCACACTTATTCTTTTATCGAGTCATAATGAGACAACAAGCTCTTCCGCTGATGTCACTGCTTTCTCTGACAGTTCATCTTATCTTAAAACACAATTTTTTATTTTACTCTATACTGTAGCATAGGTCTGGAGAACACAGTTCCTCCACCTCAAGTCTGTGTTGGAAATTGCCTGGCACTTCGCCACATCAAAGGACTTTCACTGACTAACTTGCCAGATCACAAATTGAATTGCACAGTAGTTGCCATCAATGGATCAGTGCTGGAATGAGTGAACAACATTGCCTTCATCTTTGCCCTGCACACACTATTTAAATGAAGAAATTATTTACCCTTTTAAAAATACATTTTTGAGCTCTTTCTCCTGCCTTCTTTTCCCTTGAATTGGAAAGTGCAGGGCCGGAGTAGGAATGGAGCAATTCTCAGTTATGTGAAATGTATTTTCCATGTGATTGAAGGGCCCAAGATAACGTGGTTTGGACCCTTTGAGAGATGAACTCTCCAATTTATGTATTCTGACTTGACTGAACCATGAATAAATTATAGTTTAAAACCTGATAATTTGCATATACCAATAATGAAAAGAGTATTAGGAAGAAGTATTGTGTATATTGTCATATAAACTTGTAAATTATATGCCACTGCAGTCCGGATACTTCTGCCCAAGGGCAATGACTTCCGCTCAGTGATTCTTTCACCAGTGGCTTTCCGGTTTGGAAGCACACAAGAATTTTCCTATACTCGTGTCAAGCTTTATTTCAGGCTCACTTTAAAACATCACTTTTCCTGGCTTATCTCTTCCGTACTGTTCCACGCTGTAAAACTCACAGTGGTACAAAACACCCTGGCGGCAGAATTTCCATTGGAGACAATGTTGAACCTGGTGAGAGAGAGCCTCTGTGTACCCTGGAGCAGGGTGGGAACTGGGACACTCTTTCTGGTCAGAGGAGGATTGCCACTTTAACCCTATGTTCTCCAAGGATCATTGCTTCAGATTGCCATTTTGGATACTCTTCATAATCCACTGACTTAACGTAAAAGCTCCAAACATGCTTGTACTTGGTTATAAGTTGAAAATAAGAGCGTTTTTGCTGGGATTTTGATACAAACCCAAGAAAACCAGACACTCAAAACACATTTTAATTGGAAAATGGATGGTTAACTGTCAGACTCCTTTGAAAAAAACCTTTCTAAACAAGCCTTATTGGTGTTATCATATTAGATTTTTTTCCTGTAAGGAGAACAGATTGCTTGCTTCTTTATGGGAAATTACTGTACTGATGCACTCAGAACATCACTTGTTGCTGCTATAACCTGCTCAGATGCACTGTAATATCTAAATTTTCATTTCCGCATAAATTCATTGAGTGACGGGACTGCTGTAGTTTTAGTGTATCTGCCCACCTTATGTCTACTTACTATACTATAGAGGCTGCCCCTTTAATTTTCATATCCGTTTTTCTGGAGATGGTAGTGTTCTGATGAATTTGTAGTTAATATTCTAAGCGTGCGGTTTGTATTAGCCGAGCAGAATGGTCTTGCATTGCTCCCATGAGCAGCTGACATTTTCAGTAAAAAATATACTTCCAAACATCCTGAACACCCAAGACACTGTTTCCCAGAGTACTCAGCGCTGACAGCACTGATGTGTAAAGGTGTTTTACTAAGAGAGGGTTCCTATTTCAGGCACTGGAGTTAAAGCAGAAAGAAAAACAGAAGAAAATCTGAAGCTTATCATGCTGAAATTGGGCTCTAGATTATTACCATGGTTCCTCCTTAAAATTAAGGGCGTATTTGTGAAAATCCCTGTTAAATATTATTTTTTAATGATCGTTGATTGTGCTTCATATCTGATTTATTTATACGCACGACCCTGAAACAACAAATAAGAAAAGCACTATTAAAAAAAAAAATTATTTTCAAAAGTGGTAGAAGAGAGCGTCATTGCTGAAATGGTTTATTTGCAACTTTCAAAACAAAAAGTGCTTTTCCAAAGCAAACACAAAATCTGTTTCAAAGCTGAACTATGTCAAAATTGACTAAACATGTCAGTCTCGCTGAAGTGGCACTTTCCAATGAGAACTGTTTAACCAGAAAACCCCTGACAGCCTCTGGCCTCAAGGCAGAGCTGGGGTGACCTGCGCAGCGATGCCGGCCCTGCCTGGGCAGGACCATCAGGATGCTCCTGGCTGGGGATGCTCCCGGCTGGGGTACCTCGGGGAGACAATCTGCCTTCACTCCTCGCTGCCGCATGTTTGCAGGGGCTCTGCTGAGCCTCGTATCAGCTGTGCCTTTAATGAAACACTCTCTCACTTATTTTTGTGGTCTGCTTCTCCTCACTTGCTGCTCCCACAGTCCCTTAATGTATAATTGTGTTCAGGGAACTGAAGCAACCAGATCTTTCCGAGGCTGTTTTCCATGGTAAACAAAATAACAACATGTAAAGACTGCTCATAAACAGCACCTCCCTCAGGAGGGAAAGTATTACCTCAGTATTATCCCATTTTCTGCTTATTCAAAGAATGAGAACTTCAAGGTCAAACAAACCGAGGCCTCCCTCGAGGCAATGCTAATACCAGACAGGCTGCGCACACCAAGCTGCTGCCCAAAGGTTATGCATTACGGGCTTTGGCTGTCAATATTCTTAATTTGCTGATTTTCCCTTCTATTTACCATTCTCCTGCACTGCAGCACTTATATATCAGGCTTTTAAAAAGTCATTTCTCCTCCTGTTCCCCGAAATTTTCAAACCAGTAGCTACAGTTTGTAGGTGAAGAAGCAAGCTATATATAAATGCTTATATATGCTATGCACAAAAAAAAGCTGGGTTGAAGGAACTATCTCATGAGGCTAAAGCACTTGAGTTGGGTACTCAAGAGTTAGGAGGAGCAGCACTAGCTGCAGTTTTAACTTACCCTCCTGCCCTCCTGATATAAAACTGAAATGCTGAAGTAAGTGAAGTTATTGTATCTCATGAGACTTGTAATTTATTCTCCTTTTTCCTGTTTTAAACTGACTGAACCGCACTTCTGATAATCTACTGTAGACAAATACTCCATGCTGCAGTGTTCCTTCACCAAGAAAGGGCGTCATGATACGCTGCTACGGAAATGGGTAAGCAGGAAAAAATAGTAAGAAAGGAAAACAACATGCTTTTTATGAGGAATTTTAAAAACAAAGCTTAGATTGAAACATGGTCTTAAAATAAATCTGTCATCCAGGCTGCTATGCAATACTCTGACAAAAGCAAATTCAGGGTGGCAGTCCTATTCCGAACTTCACTTTTAATTTTTAGTCTATTACACTGAAAAGGACCTATGAATATATTTCCATTAGGAAAGGCATATTCCGAGGATTTAAAACTATCTTTCTTCACAGGAAAGGAAAAAAGACTGGGGCTTGAGGGGAAAGGGATTTTCTTTCTCCTCCATCCTCCTTTCATGTAAGAACCGCACCAGGTGGCGAAGGGAGGAGGGCGGTGTGCCTGCATCTTCTGGCTGCCTGCTGTGCCCTAAAAGGGAGGTGTCTGGGAGTGGAAGAGAAGGAGGATTCCTCTAAGCACCTCAAGATTGTCACCAGAATTCTGTTGCTATTTAAATAAGAAGACGTAGAATTTTTGCAATTTTGCCATACAGCCCCCTTAGAGGCTGTGCCACTGGAGATGGGCACCCGCAATGAAGGTGAGAATTCAGACCAAACACACAAGATTTTTTTTCGCCTCCTGCAGACCAGAATGGCCTCCACCCCATTGCAAAACAAAAATTTGAGTTTTAGAGAAAATGTTGGTTAGAGAAGGGACTGTATGAGTATCCTGCCTCTGTGAGAGAAAACTAAAATGCTTTGCATCATGCCATAGAACTGAAACGCCACCATGAAACGTGTACCAGCTGTCTGAGAGGTTTTACACCTGAGACTGACACAAACACTTTGCACGCTGTACTCCAGACGGAAGTGAAAGTTAGAAAATCCCTCACTGGCCTAGCACCTTTGAATAAATATTCACATTTCTGCAGAGTTCAACTCAGTTGCAATTATACTTTTTGTTCCCCCTTTAAACAGTGCACAATCTAGTTCCGAAGGATGGTTTTCAGTCAGTGCCCAGTTTACTCAGAGAATTTCACATCCAAAGTTTGAACAGCTGATTTTGCTCTAATTCTCTGAGCAAATGTTGCATACTGCAAACGTCTGTGTGTGTCAGAGGTGTTTACAAACTCTGTGAGGCACTGGCACAGGTTGACCAGAGAAGCTGTGGATGCCCCATCCCTGGAAGTGTTCAAGGCCAGGCTGGATGGGGCTTTGAGCAGCCTGGTCTAGTGGGAGGTGTCCCTGCCCAGGGCAGGGGGCTGGAAATAGATGATCTTTAAGGTCCCTTCCAACCCAAACCGTTCTATGATTCACACCTCTCTGTAACTAGGGTGCTCTGGAGAGGGGAAGGGATGCAATGAGATTTGTCTCAGGATTAGTTAACAGAGAGAGTGAAAGGGAGCTTAATGAAGTGAAAAAAACATAAATTCATAGTCTAGGTCTGTGAGCATGGTATTGCCATCGAAATAATCTGCTTGTGGTGCTGGTTTAAACAACAAAGAGAAGCATGTCAGCGATGCCTGACTGCAACACTCTCCTGCCTAAGTAGGGAGCTCCACAGGGAAAATCCAAGCCCTTGTCCCTGTTTTCCCATGCAACCATTCACAGCTTATTCAACATCTCATACTTACCATTTCACTCCTGCGACTCCTTTCCCAGGCAGTGGCTGGGGCTGCTCTCAGCAGCCAAGTGATGAGCTGCTCGGTACCAGAGCAGGAGCCCGGGCACTAGCGCTGCACGTAGATCCGTCCACACACAAAGGGTTCATCTTTATTTATTTTTCCCCTTGGAAACTTCATAGTGAGCCCATGCATTTGCTGCACTGGTGTTCCTAGGAGTGACTGCTAATGCATCAGAAAAAAACATAATTTCCATCCCTCTGAACTTTTCCACTTTCTGTCTTTGGCTTGATGCTTGGACTGTAAATGTTTCTGCACAGAGGTGGTCTTTTTCTCCTATATGTGTGTGTCATTTAACTACTTGATATTCACTAGTATAATCAGCTTTTCCATGAAAAGTTGCAAAAACTTTGTAACCTGGCTGCTGCACGTGGGTCACTGGTTCATTTTCAGATTGTCACTGAACTCAAGCAACAGCAAGGCTGCATCCTCTGGCTTGTCTTTTAGGCACCGTCTCCCTGCTGACAACCGTTCTTCTCCAGATGGCAAGATTCACACCCAAGTGCACAGCTTTTCATACTGGGGATTTATTTGGGATATGTCGTTGCATTTCTTTTCTACAATTTTGAAATGGTGCACAGAGCTAACTAGCAGCCTGCCCAATTTCAGAACTGGCAGGAAGGGCTGCAGAATTGCCGTGACGATTCAAGTGGCAAAGCTGGTCATTTGTCATGCTGCAAGCTGGAGAAGTTGTTTATAACTCAGCAAATTCAGTTGGTTTCCATCTTAGATACTACTTTTCATAAGATTTCACACCCGATTTTAATATTTTTTAATTCCCTTAATGTAATATCTCATACTGAAGAAACCTTTGCTCACTCAGTAGAGGGTGAGCAATTATTTGAGCAAAATGTAAGTCTCTGGACTGCTTTGATCCTTCTTCTTGGCTTCTATTGCTGGCACTCTCAAATGTTAATTATTTTTTTAGCAATTGTTAGCAGTTGTCAGTAATGTTCAAGAAATGGAAAATTCAGACTGCATACAGTAACTGCTACATTTTTGATGGCGCAGGTTATAGCTAATAGCTTCCAAATAACCATCGAGAAACAATCTTTTTACAAGCTCTGTCTTAACAGCCCTTATTAACCTCCGCAATTTCATCTGAAAATGCTGAGAGTAGTTTACTGAAAAATTCCTCCAGTTTTGTCAGAAAGAAATAGTTACTCCTTATCTACTTTGTACATTCATAGACATGTTTTATTCCAATAGGTCTAGCTCTGTGAGGATTGAACCGAGAAAAGCAATGAGTTTCCAAGTTCTCTCTGTAGCTTTGGTCTGGGAAATGTAAGTAATTACATACAATGGTTTAAAAGTGAACGGAAAGCAGCTAAGTGAGATTTTTATGAAATAGTATCTCCATAGCAACACTTGGGCATTGGGTTTAATAGTGACTTACAACAGTTTCAGCCATTTAGACAAGCAGTTTTCCAGGCAATGTTAGTAATTATTAGTCTTCGTATTTCCCTTCTCCTGGCAAGTGCTAGTCTAAGACAAATCAAGTTACTGCTCTGCTTTCCTCCCGTTTTTAGGTAGGCTTCTGAAGTACTCTTAGGTTGCAGGAATAAAGAAGAAAAATACTATAATTTCTCCGCAGAAGATGGCAGACTCCTCAGTTGCAGACACCTCGGAGCAGCAGTGCAGGAGCTGTTCCTGCCTCCTGCAGGCTGTCTGCGCTGGGACAGACTGCAAAATAAACTCACGCTCCCAATACCAGCACCAGCGCCGCAGCCAGGCTTAGCTGGATGTCAGCGGGTGTTCCCACTGAAGTCAGTACACACTTCCCAAAGCAATTGTCATCGACATCAACAGAATTAATCACATTCGTGAAGTAATTCTCTGAGCTGTCACCAATGCAGCATTGGGCAAAGCAGAAGCCATAGATTGCCTCTTAAAATTCCAAGAACAATGTAGGAACCTCACACCCGTTGCCCAATTTATTTGTTTCTTGCACTGACTGAAGTTTTATTTTAGAAAATTGCAAGTATTTTATCAGAAAGCTTATCAAAGCTTTTTCCCTGACTAACTATGTGAAACAAAATGACAAGCTTTTATATAAACAGCAATGTTCTCATTTGCATTTAGATAAACATTATAATCACAGCTTAAGTAGTAGCAGTTCTCAGAATTCTTAAATGGCTTCTAGTAATAAAAGCAACGCTCCACGTAGCTTAAATAGTTATTTTATATGCATCATTAGATTTGCAATAGACATCCTGTACTTCTACACTCAAATCAAGGCCCGCCTGGAAAACATCAGGTACGGTGTGCATTTTGAATGGAATCATTATTTCTAGAATATTGGGCCAAACTATAAGCTGGTTTTAGGCTGCAAAGTTCTTTCCACTTTAGTAGAATTAAACTGATTTGGGCCTGCTAACAGCCTGGCCCATAGCATTTATTTATTTGGAAAAGAAAAATAAAACCAGTCAGGTTTACAACAAGGCCCCAGATCAGAGCAACAGCCCTAAAAGCACAAAACAGAATGTCTGATTGCACCACAAAACTGTGAATATTAAATTGTACTTGATGGCAAGGAGAGATGAAAATATAAAACATTTAAATCGACTCTTTGACAGTCTTTTAGCTGTTTTTATTTAACTAAAAATATCAATATTTTCTTAAGGAGCGAAATGAGTAGCATCAGAAATTAGTCAGCTTATAGCCACAGCACAGAATTCTATGGCCACAAACTCAACGGTTTGGCAAGCTCAAGGTAACAGCCTAGCTCATGAGCATTCCTCTCTGGGCTGAAGATTTTGGTACAATTCTGCTTGTATAAAAGCACTGACCTGACTGTAAATTCAACACAGAGTTAAACAGACCACACAACAGACCTATCCAGAGCTCCCTACAGAGAGGGGATACGGCCCCTGCTCTCCTCAGGCTTAGCTCCAGATCCTCTGGAAACCAGAAGCCAGGGCAGACCCCAGTACTCCCACTGGCAGCCTCTGAGCCTGACGGACCTTAGCGGCAGAGGGGGATCTGCCCATACAGCTGTCTTTGCTGATCCAGGGTAAATCAGTCCTCATTTACATCCATCAAAATTTGCAAGCTGTCTGGCAATAGCACTGCAAATGCGTTCTCCTGCAAGAATTGAAATAATAACTACATTATAGAAATAATTTAAGGGTAAATTTATATTGGCATTGCGGATCATTTTAAAGCCCAGCCTGAGCTATATGAACAGTTCTTCCTATTCCTTTATCACATCCTGTAGGCTGTTTCAAATTCAAGAGTAAAATACATGATATTGAAGTACTGAAAGTCAGAGAAGATACTTGGGCTGTTCAAAGGACACAATTTTTATAATAAAAAATTCATGGATAGAAAAATAAATTAAAAAGTAATCAGAAGCCCAGTATATGGAATAAAGGAGAGAAATTGGGAAAGTCTTTTCTCCAGAAAGCATTCTCAGATGCTATTTGAACTTCTCTAACATTTTTATGATTACATCTGACACGATGGAGAGGATAAGCCTATGTTGAGTTCAAAACAAAAATTGGAGCAGAAGCTTAGGTTCAGTTTTAAAATTGTTTCTCCTTCTTGCAGTCGAGACAAGTCACAGAGAGGGTGAAAAAATAAGCTTATAAGTCAGTTTCTGATATAAGAATTTTCTGATTCTTTGCTGGAGCCTTCCCATGCATGGAATCAAACAGGAGAAAGTCTCATTTGCTCCCATCTAACACTGCAGCTCACACGCTTGGGTCTGACTCTTTCCTGGCCCATCTGGCCCATAGATGCTGCCGCACAAAGGACTACGGGACACCTTTAGGCACCAGTTACAAGTCTCTCCTGTTTATTCCACATCGCTCTGCCTGCTCTGTCTGATTGCCTCCTTTCCCGCATTCAAGTAGGAGTAAGAAACTAGCCACAGGTTAACCTGGATGCTGTTCCTTTAGATGTGGGACAGTAAGGCATTTGCAGAAATGGTCCAGCATCAATTGCCAATGCAAGCCCTTGACCCCATGTGTATATCAAGTCTTCCAGATGCTCCTGCATGCCTGGCTGTAGCGCTGCTCAGTGATCACCCAAAACCCAGCTGCCTTTAGCTGTGTGCAGGTGAGCTAGCTCCCACTGCTGACAGGCAAGCAGGGGCAGACACTGCTTTTGTGTGATTCCATCTGAACCCAGCGAATCCCCAGCCCCAGTCAGAGCGAGGGTGGCCACGTGCTGTGTATCCAGCTCAGCCCTCACCCAGTCACTGCCCGTGTCCCACCCCTGAAAGGGAGGGAGAAGGTCTGAAGGTAAAGAAGTTTTTATATCAGCCATATAGCAGAATAACGGGAGGGAAGCAGAGGGTAATCCCGTCATCTCACCTTCCCCACACGGCAATGATGTATTTTCTAGCAGAGCTAGTGCATTCCAATTATTTTGTTTTCATCCTCTCTGCAGCAAAATTCAATTTTGCCTCCATCACTGGAGAGGCCTTGAGCCATTGCAAGGAGTCAGGTCACCAGCCAGCTTTCACCAGAGCCAAGTAAAGGCACACCTTAGTATATCTTCCTTCTCCAGTCAAAGAAAACATTAAGAATTATAAAAATTAACCATAACACAAAATTAACATAATACAGAATTTAAAAAACATGCCAGTTTTATCCTGATAACTAAAAGAATTAACGAGATTCAGTGGGTGCCCAGCATGCCCTGGGGTGTTCTGTCTTGCCTCTCCTGCTCTGATTTGTCAAACACTGCAGGCATATGAGGTCTAGGGTCTCTGCACGTTGGGCTTTGTCACCTGCAGCGTCCTTGGGGATTCCATCTGATACATTTCCCTGTTCTCCATCCTGCAGGGATGAGGAGAAGATAACGCTTCTTCTTTCATCATTTTTGTCCATCTAGGCCAAAAATGCCTGCTACTGAGAATATTAATTAAAGCACCTAACTCTCACCACTGAATGAAAAGGCAATTCAGGCACCTCGTTCTGCGTTGTGGGTTCCCTTCACAGGCTCACGCATCCAGGTTTTGGACATGGCAAGTCTGAGGGGTGTAGCTCCTGGGGTCTTTCTGAAGCTGCCCAAAGGTGTTTAAGACCCACAGAACACAGTTGCAATGGAATACCTCAGAGGTGTTCTTCTAGATTGCTTCATGCCCGTTCCCATGATCATAACCCTTTTCATTACGTGTAGCTGCCATGCAGATCCTACACACCCAATGGAAGAGAAGCAGCAAACTGGTTCGATGTCAAGAGACTGTGGCCTTTGAAGTTAGAAATAATCTTTTAAATTCTCCTTTGATTACAGCTTTGTTCACCATCCAATGCAAGTCAATTGCCAGAAGGTCAATATCTACATATACAATCCCCTATCACAGATAACATAATGAGTGATTTGGACCTAATAATTCTGTTAGATAATAGATGGAAGAGAAGCAACAGTTCAGTTTATATTTTTTGGAGAAAAATACTTTCATGGGAAAATAATAGGAAACTTATTCTTTACTACAGAAAACAATAAAATCATACGCATTTTCCTTTTTATGCACAATTAAGCTAATCGCTGTTTTCATTCCAGTGGTGTACAACATAAATCATTTACAAGCAGTTACAATATAAAACAACCTTTTGAAAGCATTAAGCTAACATAAAACTATTCGTCACATTAAACGAACATTTATCCAAGTACTACAGCTTAGTAGCGTGGCCTCTAGCTATCTACTACGTGTTGATACCTCTGACAAATTATTCTATCCTGACAAATTTCAAAATACCTTCAGAATAAAAATTACACTTTATGCGGCTCTTACGTGAAACGATCTCATCAGACGTTCCAGTTGCAATCAGACTGCTCACACATACCTTGGAAAGCAGCTCTCTTTTTTGACTTACCTCACTGTTGGGGTAGATACTTTTTTGAAGTCTTTTGGCAAAGCACCTGGGTTTTGCAGTCTTTTGGTTAGTATCAACCCTCTCAATGAGGCATAACTGTCTTGTGTGTAATTCCATCATTTCCATCAAACTGATGATCTGAACATTTCTGTTTTAATTGATTCAATGCAAGACCTGCTTAAATGTCATCCGAGGACAGAAGTTACAGTTATAAAAGTTTATCAAACCCAAAAACTGCCTTATTCGCTCACAGCTAATTGTAAGGGCTGGACACACAGAGGCATGGAAGGCCTGGAAGAAGGGGCAGAGCCGTAATGCACTACAGAGGGCTTGCAGGGGCTGTGAAGTTGAGTCCTTGGCTCTAACTGGGCTGGTAGAGGTAAAGCAAGCGATGGGCTGGCATCTAAATCCATTCAGGCATAGTCTATAGCTACAAGCTATTCTGCTGGCAGTAAGTATGTGTGGATGCACTCAGGAGCCTTCACAGTGGATTATGCTGATCTCTCCTTGAACATTAAGCTGCTGAAGCCTCCAAAATCCATTGATGTCTTTCCAAAACCCATAGACCCAACTGGAGTAACAATTTTTCAATATTTTTCATCTCCGTAAAAGCTTGAATCCAAGGGCTTTGAGGCACTAAACAAGGCAAACCACTGGATAATAGAAATGTATCACCCCGTTTTACAAGTGAGAAAGGAAATGCATTGACAACTTGCTGAAGGTCCCATGTAAAGGTGAAAATAAAGTTGGTGAGACCCATGTGGCACAAAACCAGATGCTTTTCTTGTCTCATTATAATGTCAGGTCCTGCCTCACAAGGGTATTGTAAAGATCTTTAAAGAACCAAACTAGCAACATAATCCTACTGTGACTCTGCTGTCCAAAAAGAGCGGGCGTCATCTCTGCAAGGACCTGGATGAGTGTACTCCTGCCTGAAAACAGGGTCACAGGGTAGCTTGAGCCAGTCTAACTGGATGCGCCTTCCCACCTCCGTAGCTTGCACACAGCTGTGTGGGATCTAAGGGCTACATAGCAGAAAAGAGGAGGAGGAGGGAGCAACCTGGGAAGTAAAATGTGGATTTATTGTACCAGGAAAAACAGAAGGGGTGTTAGATTGGAGAAGAGGAAAGTGTATTAGGAGAAAAAAAGGAACTAAGAAGGAGAAAAGGGAAATGATAAAAGTGGGGAAACAAATATCCAGAGACTGACACTGCAGGTATTCGATTACACTTGTGCAAAATGGGAGTCCATTGCACTGAGTGGCTTTGCAGCCAAGGGAAGGACAATCTCCACTGCAAGAAGGATTTGGACCCAGTCCCCCATAGAGGGAAATTAAACTGGAAGGAGTAAAAGAACATGAACAGGAGGAGAAGCGTGCTGGAGGAGTGTGCTGTGACTATACAGTATTTGTGAATTGGCTTGGGATGTAATCAGCATCACAAAAGAGACCGTGGCCTGCAGAAGATAAAATATTCTGGCCAAGAAGTTGTAAGTTAAGCAGGAAAGCATGGTAAGCAGAGGCCATATACCCTAAGCACAACTGAATTATCTTTTAGTTCATACATACACTCACATTTAATTAAGTTATGATATTGTCAAGCCTTTGGCATGCTGCCTGCTGTATAAACATTACTGGCATAGATATTCTGTAATTCCATTACAGACTTATTAATTCAAATGGAGGAGCAGGCAGGCATGAAACCGTCTAGAAATTTCAACTGAAAACCACCTATAGGTTAGACAGAGAAACGCAACACGCCAAGGTGGAAGAGCCTAACAGCGACATTGCCACTCACAGGAGCCACCCAAGGTCTATGCCCATCTCTTTAGTGTATTAGCAGCCAAACAGCCACGTCTGTCTTGTATCAGCACAATGACTCCTGATCATCCCCCATGCACAAGAACAGCATCGTCTGAGTTCGAAGGAGCTGCTGTTGGATTATTAGGTTTGCCATTGGTGGGATTCAATTATTCCTGTATTATTTGTGTAAGAGTAATGCAAAGAGGCTCCATCTGAGACCAGGTCTCCATTTTACAAAGTACTAGGAGACAGCTTCTTTCTCAAAAGGGGCTTGCAGTTTCGTCTGACGATACGCAGGCAGAAGGGAAACAGAGGCATCAAGAAGTGATTTTATTACGGTTGCATAGAAATACAGCCAACAGGCAGAGACTGATTCTAAATGACACTTTTTTACTAGCGAGTACCCAGTTAAAACATACCCATATGCTCTTTCTTGATTAAAATAGAAGCAAGGCCATTTTAAACCTAAAATATAAACTAAAAGTCATATACAAAATTACAAGAAAATGTTATATTAGAGATACAGAAATGTTACACTTCAGAAGCTGGAGGAAGGGAGAAAAATATTATACCACCAGAATCAGAACACTCCTTAGTTCTTACCTCCCAGCTGCACCGTTGTCTGTACCATTTCTAACAGGAAGTGTGTGTTTCAACTTCCATTAAAGAAAAAAAGACAGACTGGAGTCTTATTTTAGAATCTATAAACCTTAGATCAATGGTTTTCACCACAAAGATTACACTATAAACCATTCTACATAGAATCAGGTTTTAGGTGCCCCTGTACTTACCTTAAGAAGTAAAACTGCTTCTTCCAAAGTCTTGTTTGATACCAGCTCAGGTGCTAGGCTGGTTTGCAGTCCTTGGGTGCCTCACTTCTCTTACCAATTTTTCCTGGGTAATCAGAGCTCTCAGAGACCCTCCTGAAGCCTAGGAGGGAAGCCCTGTGTCCTGCAATGGGCAAACATCTGACTCAGTGTCCTGCGGTTGAAATCAGATTCCTTAGAGCCGGGGAATCATCTTGAGCAGGCGTATAAAAGCTGACAGTCGTCCATCCTCAGCATCTCAGGATGGAAGACCTCACAGGAGTTTGGATTCAGATTTTTGTTAAAATTTATCCTCTTGATCATTCTTTTACCAATAATGTTCTTTTACAGACACCAAGAGTAAGTTTGTGTAAGTCCTACAGGACCTGTACTGCTAACTGGTGGAGAAGACATAGGCAGCACTTCTGCTATTGTGCCTTATCACAGAATGACAGAATAGTAGGTGTTGGAAGGGACGTTCAAAGATCATCTAGTCGAACTCCCCTGCCAAAGCAGGTTCACCTAGAACAGGTTGGACAGGAACACATCCAAGCGGGTTTTGAGTATCTCCAGAGAAGGAGACTCCACAACCTCTCTGGGCAGCCTGTTCCAGTGCTCTGCCACCCTCAAAGGAAACAAGTTTTTCCTTCAGATGGAATTTCCTGTGTTACTGAGTTTGTGCTTGTTGCCCCTTGTCCTGTTACTGGGCACCACTATCCCATGCTCAACGCCTGCCCTTTAGATATTTATAAGCATTGATAAGATCCCCTCTCAGTCTTCTCTTCTCCAGGCTAAACAGACCCAGGTCTCTCAGCCTTTCCTCACAAGAGAGGTGCTCCAGTCCCCTGATCATCTTCATAGCCTTCCATTGGACTCTGTCCAATAGTTCCTAGTCTTTCTTGAACTGGGGAGTCCGGAACTGGAGAGTCCAGTACTCCAGATGCGGCCTCACCAGGGCAGAGTAGAGGGGGAGGATGACCTCCCTCCACCTGCTGGCCATGCTCTTTCTAATGCACCCCAGGCGACCATTGGCCTTCTTGGCCACAAGGGCACATTGCTGTCTCATGGTCATCCTGTTGTCCACCAGGACTCCCAGGTCTCTTTTAGCTGAGCTGCTCTCCAGCAGGTCAGCGCCCAACCTGTACTGGTGCATGGGGTTATTCCTCCCCAGGTGCTGCACCCTACACTTGCCCTTGTTGAACTTCATATGGTTCCTCTTCGCCCAGCTCTCCAGCCTGTACAGGTCTCACTGAATGGCAGCACAACCTTCTGGTGTGTCAGCCACTCCTCACACTTTTATGTCATCAGCAAACTTGCTGAGGGTACATTCTGTCCCCTCATCCAGGTCATCGATGAATATGTTGAACAAGACTGGACCCAGCACTGACCTGGGAACACCACTAGCTACAGGCCTCCAACCAGACTCTGCTCTGCTGATCACAACCCTCTGAGCTCTCCCATTCAGACAGTTCTCAGCCCATCTCACTGTCCACTCATCCAACCCACACTTCCTAAGCTTACCTACGAGGATGTTACGGGAGACAGTGTCAAAAGCCTTGCTGAAGTCGAGTTAGACAACATTCACTGTCATGGTCTTAGGACTAAGATGATGGAATCACCTCTTCAAAGCAGGACACAGTAGTTATTTGGCTGTGATATGCCAACACATTTTCTAGTAACAGGTGGTTTTCTACCTGTCAAACCACAATGTCAAAAGTCTTTTTCAGAAGCATTTGTTTTCTGAAACAGTTACATCTGTACTCTTCTTTTAAAGACCCGTTAGAAACTCAAACGTATTTCAAGCATGTACTGTAAAGTTACCACAGATTTTCCATTCTTACGCTGGATGTTGACTAGAAAAGCCCTTAAGACCTATGGGCTAAAGGAAAATAAATTCAATGCAGTCTTATTTCTTGGGTTTCTGCTGTTAACTTCCCTCATACAAAGTACCAATCATTTAATGACACTGAAAAAAAGAAAAGTTATTTAACTATATTCGCTCCTTTACACATTTTTTAATTCATGTATTTTTAATAAAAGCTTCAAACAGATAAAAAAAATTATGTCTCAATCTGCTCCTTCTCCTATTTCTTCAAGGCAATGTTTTTAATTTCCCCACTGCCAGGCCTTAAATTGTCTCTTGCATCAGACAAATGTATTTGCACTGTTTGTATTACTCGCTCTTGAAGCTCTTTTCTTGTACTTCCTGGTTATTAAGAAAGATGGGGTTAGTTTCTAGGGGTTTTAAAGCTCATTATCTGTGTATCATATATATATATATATGATGTATATATGCATATGTGTGTGTGTACATGCTACACACCCATAGCAACTCTCTGATACCTGTCAGTGATGAACAGACTGCAGTCTGAGAAAAAATGAGTTAAAACCCATTGTGTAGCTGAAACAGACATATTTGCATTAACAAATTTAAATTTTAATGCAACTGCATTTTTATTTCCCTTTTAAAAGCCTGTTTATACAAACTCAACAACTCAATCAATGCTGCACTCAAACTGCTGTCTCGCCAAAAAGAAACAAACAAAAAACCTTAATCATTCTATCACATTGTTTCAGAAGTCCCCAAATTGACTTTTATAAATAAATCAGATGATAGATTTTAAAATTCCTGGCACATACAAGGTTTCTCCACTATTTCAGCAGCCCTTTACTCTGGGACAAATTATTGCCTTCATCTGACATTACTTTCTTCCCTCTTTTAACTGAAGACTCGCCTCAGAAGATAAACTTATTTTCTGATTACTTAAAGGCATTTACATGAGCGATGTTACATAGCCATATGGCCAGCATATCTGACTTTACCCAAGTAAACTGAAACCAACATGCTTCCACTGCAATGAGCAGTTTTCTATTCTTTTTTTCCTGAAAGGTGACTGAAAGATAACAATGATTTCTGCAAGTAGGAGCTGCCTGACTGCCCCAGTTTAAATGCAAATAAATATCCTACTGCACTTCAGGGAAAACATTCTAAATTAGCAATCATCTAAAGATCCTAACAAACAATTAGACAGAAACGATATCAGAAAGATCAATCTCTTTGTAATATGCTGTTTTCACTCATGAGAATTTTAATTATGGTAATAAGCAAGTACACAACTGAAGTACAACCTTTACCCACACACAATTTTACTATGCAAAATTAATCCAATACATTTATACATTTTCCTAATGTTGTACAGGTAGCTAATTAATTGTAGAGCACGTAACTGTCACAAGATTAACAAAATGCTTTTATGTAGGTAGTAAACACTGCTTGCTGAGAGTATTATTCTATTCAGTAGACAGTGTTTGAACTTAACACATGCAGGAAAATTCCATTTCTCTTACAAAGAGACCGGTGACCTCACTGAATAAGCAGCTCACCGTACCTTTCACAAAAGCTCTCAACGAGGATGAGGAGCACATTGTACAATCAGCTGATACACGGGCTGAGAATCCACTCACCTGATGGCAGCGGTGATAAATTACAGAAAACTACGCTGCTGAAATAGCTGAGAAAATACAGGATATTCACTTTAAAGGAGAATATACTTCCAAGGTACTATCTTCAGATTTTTGCCTGTGTGCTGTTTCAAATGCAAACTCAAAGTAATTTCAATAGGCAGTCATTCAAATATATCAAACACCACTCTATGCTGAAAAATAACGAATGCGTATTTTTACTACATATAGGTACTCACCCTTATACAAACTGCAGAGGAAAACACAGGTCTATCCTTAACTGAAATATAAGATACTCTATACAGCGTGTGTGCAAACATATATATAAGTTTATGTGTATAAATATATAAGTAATCAATTGATAAAATTCATATATAACAATATATGACATTTTTAATACATTACATATACAGCACACAGTATGCACCATGCAATGATAAATAAAAACTATCATCATATTTATAAAGATCATTTATATTTTCTTTAGTCTTTTTGCACTTTCTCAACACCGCAGTCCCTTCTGCACTGGTTAGTAGGATTGCCATCGATGATGCCTTAAAGCCAAACCCCGCAGTACATTGATATTATGGCAAAAATTGCAAACAGTGATAAGAACAGCCATTAGTAAATTCATGGGGCAGAAGCATTAGCTTCAACTCTGGAAAAATAAATCAAAACTAATTATCAGTCATGCAACTGAGAGTTTAACATTCAGTGACGTCAAGTAGCGATGTCATGCAATTGAGTGAGTTAATTCAAGAAATAATGACGCAGTTTAAGAGCCATTACAACAAGAGCATGTACTCTCCTCCTCTGACCAAAGCAGGGTCACATTGGACAACCAAATAACTGCTGGCTGTTCAGCAGCAGCAGGTTGGACAAAGCGCTGTGCTCAGTCAAGCTCTTCCTTCTGCTGACGTATTTTCACATGAACATCTGTGATGCACTGCCCGACTCCAGCCTTTGCCATCCCGTAGCACTGCTGTACCAATGGAAGGGGCTGCAAACATGCCCTGCCTGGGCAGCCAACAGTTTCCACAGGCACAGAGGATCCCGGGCGCACGGGGCATGGTTGAGCAGGAGAACGGGTGAGTGCCCGACCTGTATGTGAATTCAGGAGCAGCCTGAGCTCCTCCCTTCTGCCTCCGGACACAGATTCCCATAGATAAAACAGAAGTGACTGGCTACTTGAGTGAACTTCAAGATTAAAGGAAAGCAATTTCTTAGAGCACCGAACAAGGCTGGAAACTTTGGACTACTGTGACAAGAGAAACTCACTAGATAGCTAGCTGGAAAACATTAACAGGAACTTTGAAAGTGTGTAATATGGTTACTACTATTTAACCTTGAGGGGAAAAAAAAGAAACCCAAATAAAAGGATTGAAATAATTTCAGCTGCTTTCAGACCTTAGAGCAAAGCAGAACTAACAACTTCTCTGCGAGTTAAAAGCTAGCATTAATACACTTTCAACTTGTCTTTTACATTTATTTCCCCTTATTATTTGCAGTACAACATTAAGGCCTTAACATAATTCCTTTACTCACCTTTTCCGTTAATTTACTAGGGAAACATTGCACCACTTTTTGGTAATGATACCAAAACGTTTTCTTGCCAGCTCAGAGACAGCAACCTGCCAGCAGGAATTTTCAGGATGCTGGGACTAGCCCGTTAAAAGCTGTTGCAGCAAAAGGTACCCCAGGCAGATGTGTTAGAGGTCCTGTGGTACCAAGGGCACAGCATAAGGCACCCCAACACACGCCAAAACAGGATGGAATTGATGCACCAGGTTATTCAGGTGCTTTACAAAAAAAAGGCAAATTTATCAACAGCAATCACACTGAGCTAAATCCTCAAATCCTAACACAATCAAAACCCCAGTGCCCTTGTGGAATATCGCCTGAATAACTTAACGTGGTAATAACCAAAACCAAAGGGAGACATTTATATATCTACAACACAGCTATCAAAACCTAAAAATAGGAACCTGAAAAAAACCCCACCCAACCCCTTTAGAGCTGTGGCATTCGTAAGAACTTTACCGTTTACCAGAGCTCCATCAGTCCTTCCAAGCTCTGGTATTGCATGTAGGTCTGGCATTGCATCTCGCTTATGCTGGGAACCTTGGTGTTAGGGCTGCCTGACGAGCATCCTGAGCAGCCTTAGTGCAGGAAGCTAAATCCCTGGGACATGTCTGACAAGCAGCCTGGCAAAACTTCTAAGTACGCTCAAAACACAGGACTTCCAAGCTTGAAACTTCAAAAAAAAAAATCCTTGCCTTCAGTAGGACCTATACACTTTTCATGTCAGATAGTGCACCTGCCTTCAACACATCTGCAAACCAATGACTTAAAATTCTTTATTTATAGGACTACAACTTTGATTAAAAGGTAGGAACTCCTTCAGAATCCTCCTCAGCACAAGGTAAACATATTCCCCTTTCAGAAACAAATTTGATCAGGTGGTTATAGGCTGACACAGGCAGGGTTACTACTCAGTAAGATTCCTAGCAGCCAAGAAACAAGAAATCAAAGTCTGAAATTAGCACTTGAACAAGACCTTTGTGACAGAGTAAAACATTTGGGGCTTTGTACCCTGTTGCCATGACTGCTCACGTGTTTTGCAACAGACACTGGATACAACCTTTAATCATTAGAAGCTCCCACCTAGTTTAGTTTGAAGAGCTAGACTTCATTACTTACACGTAGAGTGAGCTGGATGTGACCACATCTAGATCCACCATGCCCCAAACCATTCTTTCTCTTATTGGGCTGACAACCACTACAAACATAAAAAGGCAGCTTTATAATGTATTAAATTATTCAGTTGTTAGTAGTGATGCAAACTATTACCTAACAGATTATACACACTCACTGCAGATACTTTTCTATTTGCGGTATGAAGAATACTTCTTTATAAGAGGCTACTGAGCAGCTTCTCTAATGCCTTGTTATATGACAGTGCTTCTTTATTCCTTTCTAAAGTAGAAATAAAGGTGTCCAAGAACCTCTAGATGTTGGCAGACCAAAGATGCATTTCAAATGAAATACCCATTTTCTTACTGTTTACATCACTTATAAATCCAAACCGATTTTTCAATGGTTTTAAAGAAAATCCTTGTGCAAACAAAGTGCTTTTTCTGTGTGAACAAGCTCCTACTACAACATGAAGAACCTTTCTGTTCTACAACATAGTTCCAAAAAAAATTCTGCAGAAATTTCCCTACATGTGCAAGTACCACTATGCAACGCTGTGGCTTTGTATCTGAAAATACGTATCTTCCTACAAGCATTAAGACTCACACTATTGCAATTTTGACCAAAAGAAGAGACACTCACCCTAACGTAGAATATGCCAATATTATGTCATAGTTATGTCAAGAAACTAGGTTGCATATTATTAAATGAAAATTGCAGGAAGAAACCAGCAAGTGGTCCCAGAAGAAAGACTTGAACAGACTCTTCTTACATCCAGTCTTACAAGGATGCCACAGAGTGGGCAGCTGGTCCAGAGCTTTGTTTCATGATTCATCTAAAGGACGTCACTAGAAGCATATGATATTGCGTTCCCCTAAACTGCTTTAGAAATAACAAAAGAGTCTTAGATGAGTGTTTCAGCAATTCCACCTATGTCTGGATCTAAATAATGCTGAGATTAAAAAAGTAACTCCCAAAGGTAGAACCATAAATAGGCAACACAAAATCAGAACGCAAACACAAAATAACCCACTTTTTATTTCAGTAAAGAAATTAATCTCAATCTTAGCAGAAACAGGAGTCATACATAGTATCTGGCCATAAAAAAAAAAATGTATTTGACATCATAATATAGTAACACTATACATCTTGCATAGGTTTATGGACGCTGTGAAAGGCCAAGAGTGAATTCATATGATCCACTTTTTCAAGTTACAGATTTTCACATCAAATGGCACCAGCCCCTTGTCACACAGATGCAAATTGTCTTGAACAGTTTTATCCCCTGAAGTTCCTAATCCACTCAAATAATTCCTATGAAAGATACACAAAGGTTTGAACAAGATAAAATGTCCAAACTAAACCACATTTATTCACTTTTCCCAATCTGTTGACTGAAGACGGAAAATTTTTAAAACATTTTTTAGTTTTACGTCAGAGAATGTTAATAGTTACTCCTCATAAACATTGGGCTGATCTGTAGCCTAGGGCAGCTGATCTCATCTAAGATCTAAACTTGTCCTTTAAGAAACAGGAAGGCTGGTCCCTCCTGTTCCATCGGGAAAATGAGTACCTAGCCACAGCCCCTGCTGGGAAAGGCTCATGTGGAGCAGAGCTTGTGTTTTTGCAGCTTCTTACCCTCTAGGATCCAGGTTCATGGTATGGTCACAAGTAGGGCAGTATAAGGAAACAAAACAGATAAAGGAATGGAGCTCTGGGGATGGAACCTGAATGCCAGAGGGCTTCTACACATAACTGGGAAGTTTCCTGCAGATAGAAGAGTGACGGGAGACCTGCAAAGGTCAGCTCATCTGCACTGGACTGGGCCAACAAGCCAAACTAGGGAGGGAAGCTGGAGTTGTGCTGGATCAGTATTTCTAGAGATGGCAGAGACACTCTACGGACATTACAACTATATTCTGAGGAAATGCAAGGAAGCCTGTGTGACAGCCATATGTGGATACAGGGCTCAATTTTTTATATAAGGGAAAGTGTGATGGTGAAATAAAAAAGAAATCTTAAGACCTGTGAGAGTACATTAACTTATCCAAACATGCTACCAATATTTATTTCAATATATGCCCCTACAGTACACAGATGCCTAGAAAAACATTCACTCACATTCATTAAGAGTCAGTGTCCTGCTGGCCTTTTAGGAGCATGCTTTTAGCTGATAATTGCATAAGTATACAGCTGCTCTTCCCCACAGTGGTAGAGCAAGTGTAAAAATTCTGTCCATTTGCACTAACACTAAACAACCTAACTCAAGTGGCTCTTCACAAGGCATTATCATCACCTAACCTTATTGCTACCTAAGGTTAAAAAAAGAGAGAGAATAATCTTATTTTTCAAATAGCTCAGTGTAAATCAAAGACATGGAAAAAATTACAATGCGAGGAACTGCAATCTTCTCAGCAATTCTGTCTGGTCTGTTAGAAACGATGCTTTTATTTCATAGAAAGCTAATCAAACCAAACTCATTTGTTTTTCTAACCTTTCTAATTAGATATAGTCCTGAAAATTACATATTCCTGGCAAGCAAACCAAGTGTAATTTTCTAATTTAACAAAATTGGTTTGTCCTCTCCTTGCATGCAAGTGCAATATTATAAATAATTTCATTAATACTGTTTAAACTCTTTCCAATGAGAGAAAAGATTGTTTTGAGACACTGCCACCAAGCAAAAATATATCATCTCAAATATGAAATGAACTCCTTTACCCCCAGAAATCTACCCCCTGAAAATTCTGTATTCATCTCACACCGTATTTGCCATTCATTTCATTGTCCCAGCAAAAAGGCTGGCAATTTAAACTGGCTGGTACATCTGCAATTGATGGGGTCCTCAGTGACTGGTGAGGAATGGCCTATACTGGACCACTTAACAGCCAGCCAGCCATAGAGCTCAGTACTCCCCAGCCTCTTACTGAATCATTGAATTCTCTACGTTGGAAGGGACCTTTCAGATCATCAAATCCAACCATCAACCTAACTCTGACAAAAACCATCACTTAACCTGATCTCTCTGCACCACATCTACCCGTCTTTTAAATACTTCCAGGGATGGCAATTCCACCACTTCCCTGGGCAGCCTGCTATGGTTGATAACCCTTTCAGTGTAAAATGTTTTCCTAATATCCAATCTAAACCTCCCCTGGCACAACTTGAGGCCATTTCCTCTTGTCCTATTGCTTGTCATTTGGGAGAAGAGACCAGCCCCCACCTTGCTACACCCTCCTTTCAGGTAGTTGTAGAGAGCGATAAGGTCTCCCCTCAGCCTCCTCTTCTCCAGGCTGAACAACCCCAGCTCCCTCAGCCGGTCCTCCTAAGACTCGTTCTCCAGACCCCTCACCAGCTTCATTGCCCTTCTCTGAACATGCTCCAGCACCTCAGGGTCTTTCCTGTAGTGAGGGTCCCAAAACTGGACACAGTACTCGAGGTGGAGCCTCACCAGTGCTGAGTACAGGGAGGATGATCACTTCCCTAGTCCTACTCACCACACTACTCCTGATACAGGCCAGGATGCTGTTGGCCTTCTTGGCCACCTGGGCACACTGCTGGCTCATATTCAGCTGGCTATTGACCAACACCCCCAGGTCCTTTTCTGCCAGGCAGCTCTCCAGCCACTCTTCCCCAAGCCTGTAGCGCTGCATGGGATTGTTGTGACCCAAGTGCAGAACCCGGCACTTGGCCTTGTTGAACGTCGTACCATTGGCCTCAGCCCATTGATCAGACTGTCCAGATCCCTCTGCAAAGCCTTTCTACCCTCAAGCAGGCTGACGCTCCCACCCAACTTGGTGTCATCTGCAAATTTGCCGAGGGTGCACTCAATCCCCTCATCCAGATCATTGGTAAAGATATTACAGAGAACTGGCCCCAATACCAAGCCCTGTGGAACGCCACACATGACTGGCCACCATGGATTTAACTCCATTCACCACCACTCTTTGTGCCTGGCCCTCCAGCCAGTTTTTTACCTAGCAAAGCGCACACCCATCCAACCCATGAGCAGCCAGTTTCTCCAGGAGAATGCTGTGGGAAACCGTACCAAAGGCTTTACTAAAGTCCAGGTAAACAACATCCACAGCCTTTCCCTCATCCACCAGGCGGGTCACTTTGTCATAGAAGGAGATCAGGTTTGTCAAGCAGGAGCTGCCTTTCATGAACCCATGCCGATTGCACCTGATCACCTGGTTGTCCTTCATGTGCCGCATAATGGCACACAGGATGATCTGTTCCATGACCTTCCCAGGCACCAAGGTCAGGCTGACAGGCATGTAATTCCCTGGATCATCCTTCCTGCCCTTCTTGTGCATGGGTGTCACATTTGCTAGAGACCAGTCGACTGGAACCTCCCCAGTTTGCCAGGACTGCTGGTAATTGATGGAAAGTGGCTTGGTGAGCATTTCCACCATCTCCCTCAGTACCCTCGGGTGGATCCCATCTGGCCCCATAGATTTGTGTATGTCCAGGTGATGGAGCAGATCCCTCTGTCACCATTTCCCTTTGGATTACGGGGGCTTCATTCTGCTCCCTGCCCCTATCTGCTAGCTCAGCAGTCTGGGTACTCAGGGAACAACTGATTCTACTACTAAAGACTGAGGCATAGAAGTCTTTTCCTCATACTTTGTCACCATGTTACTGCCCCCATCTAATAAAGGATGGAGATTCTCCTTAGTCCTCCTTTTATTACTAATGTATTTATAGAAACTTTTTTTATTGTCCTTAACATCCAAAGCCAGGTTAAGCTCTAGTTGGGCTCTGGCCCTTCTAATTTTCTCCCTACCTAGCCTCACAACATCTTTGTAGTCTTCCTGAGTGTCCTGCCCCTTCCTCCAAAGGTCATAAATTCTCCTTTTTTCCCCCCGAGTTGTAACCATATCTCTCTGTTCAGCCAGGCCAGTCTTCTTCCCCAACAGCTTGTTTTTCGGCACATGGGGATGGCCTGCTCCTGTGCCTTTAAGACTTCCTTCTTGAAAAACCTCCAGGCTTCCTGGACAGCTTTACCCTTCAGGACTGCCTCCCAAGGGACTCTGTCAAGCAGGCTCCTGAAAAGACCAAATTCCGCCCTCCAAAAGTCCAAGGTGGCGTTTCTGATTACTTCCCTCCTTGCTTCTCTAAGAATCAAATCATACTCTGAATAGGCCTCCTTATTCTGCAGACTTCAAAAACCTGTGGCAGAGCAAGTCCATCCTTTCAGCTTGGCAACGGTTCTAGTTATCTCAGCTATTAAGCACCTTCATGTGCTTGCCATCTAGGATTATAGTACACTTCAGGTAGAACAGAATAAGACAGAATCAACTGAATCAGTTAAAAATATCCTATCCCAGTAAATGATACTGTTACATATCCACTGAACAGCCTTTTCTGGCCTCCACGAAGTGCCAATTATTTATTGCAAGTTGTATTTAACTAAAAACAAAACAAAACATTACCGTCTGGAATACTGGACTCACAATTTGTATATGAATTATTCTATATTTCTGTTAACTTCAGATTTGAAGTTACTGAACATCTAACATAACCCCTGTGGAGCCTGAAGAGAAAAGTCAATGCTTCCTTGATTTGCAGTTTTGGAAAGCAAACCACCAAAAACTATGATTTCCATGCAACATGACAGAGTCATTTGAATGGAAATAAAAATATTAATCAGAACTGGTGGAAGCAGGAAAGATTAACAGCATATTTGAATTCAGAATTATCTACAGCAAAACTCCAAAAGCTTGTATAATATTGTAAAACTCATATCCTTCTCTCTCAAAACCTTTTCTTTATCTTTGTAATAAGGCATGGCTTCAAAGGTTACGTTACAAGTAGATTCTCCTTTAGTCAGAATACAGGGTGCAGCGGAGTTGTACACAAACTTGAATTCACTGAAGACCTATGTTTAACTGTAGGACAGAAATTAACTCTTTTTAGTTGTGAAAATCATTCCATCTGTTATGACTCATTCTGTTCAGTACGTTTTGTTACATTTAGATAGACCATAATGTACCTATGACTTCTAGAAAGAAAAGTGAGAGATAAAGCAGGAAAGAGGATTTGTTTTGAAAAAGAATACAAAATACTCTAAAGGAGCACTCAAGATCTACAGATCTTCTCCAGAAATTTTAATTCTCTGTAAGACAATAAAATATTCTGCCTTCAGATGTTACAAGACTATTCGGAAAGAAGTAAATAGGGGTTTTTTGTTGTTTCCTCCCCTCTCCCCATGACTCAGTGTCTAGGACAATACACATGTAAATGCAAATCTAGGAAAACTGAAATGCTGTTTGGCTCTTATCTATTGCTGAGGGGAAAAAATACAAAAAGAACTGTTAAAAATCCAATCCAAAGTTACACACAGGGAGCTTTAATTATCGAAGACTGTAAATGAAAAGGATGCAAAATGCTTAAAAGTTAATTCCCTGCTTCAAACTAGTTTTGCACAGACATAGTTCCAAGACTATAGACCTCTTCAGTCTGCCATTACACAAAGTGTTGTACAAACACTTGCACCAAATAGCACCATATAGTAACAGCAAAAGGATTTATACTAATTCTTCTGGCTTTATTCATCCATCTCAGAATAAAACTAGTATTTTTTGTAAGAGAAAAGGCAAAATCATAACTTAAGCTTCAGCATAAATGAAATGCAGAAACACATTTTTATATATTAAACACTTGTTGACTAATCAACATTATTGTAACTCTGCTCCCTGTTCCTAGTGCAGGTAATTATCGAAGTGTAAGAACCAGAGGCATGGAAAAGCAAAACAGCATGGGGTCAGCTTACGCTTTTCACTCAGAATTCCTTCAGTGGAGAAACATGCATCTTCCTTAAGATATTGACAAAGAACGACAATTTTAAAAAGGTGAAAATCAGACAGTTTAAATAAGGAAAAACATGTCTCATTTACACATGTACACTTATTCCCACACTTCAGCATTAACAACTGTGACAATTTTCTTTTTCTTACAAGCGTTCTTATCTTGAATGTGAATTCTGTTTTACTGGACTCTCCTGTTTGGAACAAAAATTATCCCAATATGCAGAATCCTCAGGTGCAACTGGAATACCAGATGCAACTAAATCTTCAAAAGTCAATAATGTAAACTGTGGTTGGTCAGGGTCCACAGAAGATACCTAAGGAAAATACGTATTAATATTACATGAATCAATAAATCTCAATTTTCCTCCTGCAATATTCTTCTGTCAGCTTAAAGTGCACGTTGCTTATTGAAGAAGAAAATATTGCAGTTGAGACCAATGTCCCTGTCCCTAATTTAGGCTATACAGTAACTAATAAAAGCATGTTAAGAGGCCACACAGGAAAAGCAAGTTTTTCTTTGAAACTCAGGTTAGAAAACTGAAAGAACGAGGGACACAGAATGCTGTAAATACCACAGAATGAGTGTTTAAGTCCAGAAAAGAGGAAGAAAAAACCCACCAACAAACCCAAACCGACTGTACTTCATTTGCCAGCAGACATGATTATTTGAGATGATAGCATGTTGATTTATTCCACTAGAGGTGTGCCTATGCATACTCTTTTTAGCACCAGCAATCACCGAGGTTGTGCATGCTTCTGTCAAACTCGTGCTATTTAAGTACAAAAGCGGTTACAAGCAACCCACAATTCCCTGTGTTAAATCCAGATTAAATGCAGAATGAGATATTAAAGTGTCATGGTCTGTGTTAATCCCATCACTTCAAGAAAAATGACATTTCAAGAAAAAAAGGTTTGGTTTTTTGAGCACATGTTACTGTGCAGCCTGCTGTAAGCTATCTGCAAGTGTAATTCTTTCCAGACAGCAGGGCAAATAGTACAGCGGCAGGAATTGAACATGAATAAAGCAGATCCTTCTAAATTTGGCATTTGCCCAAGCAACATACTCTTCCATGTTTTATATTAGATAAAATTCTGCAGGTGGGTTATTGTGTATGTCATACAAACTGACACATTTTTGATGCAGGCTAAGGTACTGTTAACTTCTTGGGGAGCAAATACTGATGTCTGGTAATCACAGAATGGCTGAGATTGGAAGGGGGCTCTGAAAGTCATCTGGTCCAACACCTCTGCTCAAGCAGAGCCACCTAGGGACAGCTGCCCAGGTGCATGTCCAGACAGCTTTTGAATATTGCCACAGATGGAGACTCCAAAACCTCCCTGGGCAATCTCAGTCATCCTCACAGAGGCGGGGGGGCGGGGGGGGGGGGGGGGGGGAAGTGTTTCATGAAGTTTAGAGGGAACCTCCTGTGTGTCAGCTTGTGCCCGTTGCCTCTGGTCCTGTCACTGGCCACCAATGAGAAGAGCCTGGCTCTGTCTAATTTACACCCTCCCTTCAGGCATCTAGATACGTTACTAAGATTCCCCCCTAGCCTTCTCTTCTCCAGGCTGAACAGTCCCAGCTCGCTCAGCTTTTGCTCATAACAGAGATGTTCCAGTCCCTTAATCATAGTTGTGTCCGTATCTCTCTTGTACTGAGAAGCTCAGAACTGGACAGTCCTCCAGGTGTGGCCTCACCAGCACTGAGTAAAGGGGAACGATCACCTCCCTCAAGCTGCTGCCAATACTTCATCTAATGCAGCCCAGGGTACCGTTAACCTTCTTTGCTGCAAAGGCCCATTGCTGGTTGACGTTCAGTCTGGTGTTTACCAGGACCTCTAGTGCCTTTTCTCCAAGGCTGCTATCCAGCTGGCTTCTCATCCATCCCCGGGCAGAGCTCCATGTACTCCAGCTACTCTCTTACACAAAAGGCAACTCGGGCAACTCCCCCTCTCATCTTCCCTGCCTGTCCTTCCTAAAGAGCCTGTACCCCTTGATCACAACCCTGAAGCAATTGCATAATGTCTACACGCTCCATTTTTTTAAACTTAGATGTAGAACACCTTTCCTCTCAACAAATCTGGCAACACACAGAATCCTTTTTTACAGTTAGAAAGAAAGAAGGCCACTTCCACTTCCTCCACATTCCTGTCAGGAGTCCTGAAAAGGGGGAGTCACAGAATGCTCAATTGTCCTATTTTAAATGACCTTTTCTCAGTGAACTGAGCTAATGAAATTCAGGTCATCACAACTTTAGACAGTGGACAAGTATGCCTTTGAGACTTTTCTTGATTCAAAGGCTTTTCATCATAACTCTTGATACCATGCCTATTCTCTCTAAGATAATTTTAAGGTGTGTGACAGTGATACATTTGAGCTCTGATTTACCACAGTAAATCCTCAAAGGCAGTTTACACCTCTTTTTTGAATCTAAACAATACTAGTTAAAAGGCCTGCCTCTCCGAGGTCTGCCTCTCTGTATTATCCATGAACAGAGACTCAGACTTTATGACCATGATAGACGTGTGCATGAACACTTTCATCCTTTTATTCGTTCATATACTTATCGTTTTTCTAGTTTCTGGCAGAATCTTTCTATCTGCATAACAGAAAACAACTAACCCATTTTCTTATGAGCAACTAAAACACCACAGACAAACCTGGCAATTTGTCACACTTTCACTTGCTGACTGTCCGGCTATTTTGGCTACAACTTGCCAGTCTGCCTCAAATTTGACTTTTATGGCTATTTTCATGACCAAGATCTTTGTTAAATTGCACAGAAAATCCTGAAAAGCTTTTAAACAGCTTTGTTGCTTCTCTCAATAAAGAGACCACATGGAATGAAGACTAACACTGCTGTTCTTCCCATCTGTTGGTGGCTGTCGCTTGTCTCGAGGGTTACCCTGTCATAGTGGTGTTTGAGAGATGGATCTGCTCTGGGATACAGGCACTGACAGTCCCCCATTAAAATCAGCTTGGTGAGGTGCTGGACTAGTTTAGCAGTCCAGATTGGTTCACTGTCTCCATTTCCCTTTGTGAAAACCATCTTTCCCACACAAGTACTAGCAGACTGTGACAAAAATCACTTAATCTTCTCTTGAATGAACACACTGAATGCTGTAACGCGTACATTCCAGATTTGACTCCCACTGCTGTCCTCTGAAACCATTTCACCCTCCCAGACCTTTACTGAAATAGGCACAACAGAACTAGAGGTAGCAGTTCAGTTAACAATCTGGTTAATACTGTGCTTAAGATAAACCTCCCCCTTGGCCCTACATCTGAGATAACACTTTTAGGTACAGCATCAGACTAAGTTTATGTTCAAGTAATTAGTTACCAAGATCTGAAAACATTTCATAATTTCTTACATCAGAATGCTTCTGTCCGAATCCCTCCTGTTTCCCGAGAGCCACTGCAACATGATGATGGTCATCTAACCGGGTTTCCTAGTAAAGATGAAAAATGGCAACGTAGATGCATTTTCTTCACTCTGTTTCCAGTAAAGACTATATAAATGTTTAGAATACAGTTCAGAACAATAGCAGAACATCATTTAAAATACTTTAAAATAATGACACTCAAAAAGCAATAGTCCTTTATAGCAGTTATGTTGGAGAGCTCAAGGATGCAGATACATTAAAAAGTTGGCAGGGCTGAACTGGTTACTATAGGTTACATTCATTTCATCCATTTGTAGATATTTATATTCAAGCTTGTGACCAGAGCATTCCTTTACCAGTCACTTCTAAGTCACAAGCCATATAACCCATCTTAGCTATCTGTTTACCAATGAGATAAATTGTGAACTTCTGGGAGGTATTCTGAAAAACAACAATGTAAGCGTAAACTTAAAGCAATGACTCTCTCACTCTTGTCTTCAAACAGCATGTAAAATCACAACTTTAGGTTTCTGACACAGCAGTCTGAGCACTGCTCTGTGTAAATATGGTTACTCAACACAGTTTTTAGATATATAGCTATATTTACACATAGTATTATATATTACATTTAGTAATATAGTTTATCTATTTAATAGTTTTGCTTAAAACTGTCTTCCTCTAGAAAGGCAAAGAATTCATCCTGAACAATTCATTTCAAAAAAACCCACTTTTATATTCTGTTTCTGAATAACGTTTATTCTATAGTCAAGTCATAATTCTGTTGGCTTTTTAAAAATATATATATAAAGGTGGGAAGGAATATGTTTTCCTTGCTTCTTTATCCAAAAATTTTCACATAATTTCTGCACAAACTTTCTAAAATGGAAATCAAGAATAACAAGAATTTTACCTAGAAAAATGAACAATTTAGATACCACCATTAATCTGAAAATCAGCTCGTAGTCTAGATATTCTTCTGGGAGGTATTACTAGACCTCCAATTTCCACTTCCTTAGGAAATACTCTAACTGCACTATATTATAATATAAAGAAAGTATCATGATGTCCTATTTCCTCTGACAGGCTGTTGGTTGACTTTTTTTTTTCCTTTTTAATCTAAGCAAAATGTCTCTTAAAACAATACTGCCAGTCTGCATTGGGCTTCTCTACAGTTTATCTACTATATAGGATTTTCAAAGATTTCAGTTGCAAGGATACCATTTCTGTGATTCCCAAACAGCCCTGTATATAAAAAAAATTGGGCCAAGATGCTCAGCTCAAATCTACTCAACCCAGCTCAGCCGAGACAGCAGCTGCTCTAGTCATGTGTAGCAACAGTACAACTGTAAGGCTGGGAGACTTTACTGGCAAAGATGTGGGTGTCTTGGCAGATAGGTGGTAGTGTGGGAGTAGAACTGGGTTTTTACTTTGATCTCTTCAGCACCAAAACTGGGCCTATTTGACAGATTTAGCAGTGAACTTTGTATCCCTCACCTACTTAAAAACAAAACATCATGCTCACATTATTTTACCTTTCTGTAAAGCACTAGTAAGAAAATGACTATTTCAGTTCTGTCTAGATTAGGAGAAATATTTAATGCATATGAGAAACGCTAACAAATTTGCAATGTAAGTGGTATTTTACATGACTGCATGAGCTACAGGTGTACTTGCTATGAAGTGTTTTACTAGGCTTCCCATTCCTTTACCAGGGTACGAGACTGAAAATAAGTCAAGCATAAAGAATGCTGTCTCAGGTTTGATGAAATCTATCCATTTGAACACATCACGCATATTTCTATAACTTCCTCAAAAATAAAAAAAAGACTATGAAAATTAGATGTTTGATCAAGGGCTGCTAAACAATTTATATAGTTCTAGGGTGGTAGCGTTTTGTGTTTGTCTAAATTGAAAAATGACTACATCTAGTTTTTAATCACTTCATTTCCCTCCCCCCCCTCGCCCTTTCATTTTTTGCAGGTTAAAGATTGATCAGAAGTGAGGGCACATCACAGCACATTCAACAGTGGCCTGCATCTGTAGTCAGAAGTCTGCAAACCACTGCATTAAAGCTTTTAACTTTATGCTAAATGCACGGAAACTTCTTTTTGTGAAGTGAACTTAGATATTACTTCTTGTTTGTGCAACTAAAACGTATTATAGATGAAGTCTTTTACATATTGTTAATAATTTTTTGTCATCTCAAAGGTGCATTTAACAGGCAGTGACTCTAGAAAACGGGGACCATTCTCCTGCAGAGACCCTGCCCCAATGGACAACTAATTCAGAAGGTTCCACCTCTACTTCACGTATCTTCTGTGGTGACAAAAGCGTTTTCAGCATCTTACAATATAACATAACAAACTATGCCCTTTATCTTATCTTTGCTGCTTCAGAGAAATGTAAATCCAACCAAATACAGAAGGGAAGAAGATCTTTCCTGGCCCCTACTATCGGCTAGCAAAAACCTTAAGGTATGGAGTTAATGAAGGGTACTGAAATCATAAAAACCAGGGCATCAGCTTGCTTCCCTTTACATCTGGAGATATTGCTATATCAGCTTATAAAATAAATCCAACTTCTTAAATGGAAATAGAGGATTAAACAAAAAGAGAAAGAGGACAATTATACAGAATTCCTCTGAGGTAGAGAGTTCTGTAAAGATTCCTCTCTATAAACCAGAAAACATATAATGGATAGAAATTTGTTTTCCTCTGCACAGAACCAAAGCGCTACTAGAGTTGTTCAAGCTACAGGCACACTGAGACTTATAATGACCTCACTTCAAAGGCTCGGCAGAATGATGTGTCTGGGATTCAAATCATTCTGGACTCACTCAAGAACAGACAGCTTATGAGGAAACTGCACCTCCCCAGCCAGCAGAACTGATTGCTATGTGAATCCAGTTAGATTAGCTAGTCTCGGAAGTAAAAGTTTTCATTCCTATTTATTCCGGACAATAAAACAGGATTAATTTATCTTACTGAGGGTGAAAGACTCCATTATAGTTGTATACCAACTACAATTACTAAATATGTTCCAAACTGACCCAGGTGATCTCAGTTTGAAATTCATACTCTGGAAGTAAAGTATTTGCATATAGACAAACCAAGCAAATATTTGTTTGCATTTTTTCATAACAATTATTTGTGTAGTAGCAGTGATGCCAGGTGATTCTTAATCCCTGAGTGAGGTTTAGGATAAATTATGTGCTTCCTTTATAAACTGGTTGTATCCAAAATTGAGGTAGAGACTAAAGCAGAAGCATCTTGTGTATCATTTAAGAGTCTTCTTTAATATAGATTCCAACAAGTGCTATCCAGCCATTCTTCCTGATTAACTGTACAAACCTAGGACCAATAAAGAGTCATGAATACACTCAACATTTTGCAAATCAGTAATTAGGACTTTTTTTTTCACATACCAGATCTGCTACAGATATGCATATTATAAACTTCTGTTTCTCTCTTGAAATCAAAAAGCTTGTCATAGTCATTATTGATCAACTTATTTCACTTTTATTAAAATTAACCAGTACTTCATTCTGTAAGTTTATTTTCTTCAAAGGAAGTAAATGGAGCACATAGAATTACCCATAATAATAATAATAATCATCATCATCAGAAAAATGACTCCGTCCTAAATTAACACCCTGACACAAATAGCGTATCACTCTTCATTGGGTTAGTAAACTTTTAATTAGTACTAAACAGATTCGCCTTTTTAAAATGAGGGAAGTGTGGACTGCCTGTGTGAATAAAGCATATTTAGCACACACAGCAGACATATCTTAAAATTTAATTTATGTTTTTAAATGAAGTTTTATTGTATTTTTTCCTCCTACTTCTTTCAAAACAGTTGGAAGGAATCTGAATAGCAATCTCTAGAGTACTATATGGAAACAAGTGTCTAAAGCTAAACTGATCCATCAAGACCAAACAAGATGATGCTATTTCTGAGCTGTTGCCTTCTAAGATCAAAAATATATGAGGAGTGGAAGAGGGGAAAGATCCTTCAAACAAAAATAAACCCTTGGTAAAGGGGCCACACAAACAGTCAACTACACAACAAGGTAGTTTATTTGGTATTTGCAATGAAGTAAAATTCAGAAAATTCTATCTCCATTTCAGAACAGGCTTTGTTCTTGTGAACAGTTACTGGTGTCTGAACAGTGTCAACTTTCATTAGCTCTGATTCACTAGTACTTCTCTTGACCTTTCAGTCATGACAAGTATAAGGGGGTAAATCTTTTTCTAGTCCTTATGCTTTTAAGTTAATTTTTTCACATTACATGGTACTTTCTGAAGGACACTTCAGAATATTTTGTGTAATTTAAGTGGGTAAAATCCCTTCTATTTCTCTCTTCTGTTTTTGGTAAATTAGATTTTCTCTAAAACTGAAATAAAACAATCCAAAATATGCGATACTTGGATTTTAAACAGCCTTGCTCTCTTTGATCATCTTCCATCATAAAGATATAGGCAGATCTGAAATGTAAAAGTGAGGTTTTTTATTTGATAGAAAAGGTCACTCACGCAAATTTAGCACAACAGGGAACAAAAGGAAAATACCATACCACTAATACGCAGTCTTAAAGGCGATTCTTAATGACTTCTCTTAGGTGACTATTCTGGATTTCTCAAAATTAGTGTTTTCAGTTAACAAGCTGTTTCAGGAATTTGGCTCAAGGGCAAATAATGAAACATAGACTTGTATAAGTAAGAAAATAGGCACAAAACTAAAGGAAACTTGGGAGAAGACAAAAAAGTAAAGTGATGCTTAATTTTAGGCTGGGGATTGGTAACTGAAAAACATTTTTTTTTCCCAATTTTATTTTAATAAATATTGATATTCAAATGAAATTATATTCCAATTGAGCTTGCATTTAAATGAAACTTGATAATAAGTCCGTTCTTTGAAATACTACAATGTGCCTCATAAGGCTGTGCTCTTGGGAAGCAGGAGGGCAAAGACTGGAGAGGAGACAGTACTCAGACAAAAATTAATTTCAGCTTCTAGCAATAATTACTAAGCAGTAATTACTAAGTAATAAGGAAAAATCAAATAATTATAAAGTATTTAAGTAATACAGGGAGCTATATAAAAATATGTATATGTATATAAATATATATATAAAAAAAACTATATGTAAAACTTAACACTCAGGTAGAAGATTGAGCCCAAACTAATGTCCCAATTAAGCAATGGCAAGTTTTTTTGCATCTCTCCATTTCCACAGACAGCAGCCAATCAGCACACTGTAACTCCAAACCCACAAAAGCACAGGTTTCTACCAGCTTGTACGGACAAGAAGAAAGATGCTCAAAGGAGCTGAAGACACCTTCTCAATTTCAAACATCTAACATAAACAGCAACTAATAGGGCTATTCACTCGCCCCATTCTAGACCAACTGATGAAGAACTTTAAAATGTCAGACAGTGTTCAGAAGTTAGGTCTGAATACGCTTCAGTGAGCCTCCTGCATGTCCTAGGATGAATTTCAGAGTGCAAGGAATACAGTTCAAGAACAGAAAAAATAAAAAGCCATTATAATTAATGTATCTCTGGGGTGTTTTTGTGATCATCAAAAATACTTTAAACTGCTGCGGATTTATATCCTAAGTTTTGATTGATATATGTTCAATACAGAATAAAGGTGTGAAGCTGCAATTAAAAAAAAATAATCAGATATGTAATGCAACCATAGGGTGTTGAGACTGTTTATCATTATTGAAAAAATAAATTAGAATATTTCTTACCTCAAATGTCCACTCTTCTTCTTTATCTCCATCCAGAAGCATTTTTGTCTCCTTATACACCTTCCCTATTTCCAGTTGCAATGGGGACACATTAAACTCAATTCTTTGCAAGTTAAAGCCGATTCCAACTCCAATAGCCTTTAAGAAGCTTTCCTTTAAGGCCTAAACCATAGAGTAAATGTATTTTATTCATACTGTCGGTTTTCAAAGTGTTCTATAAACATTACTTTTGAGCAGACAACCTAGACCAAATAAATTTAAGACTTGTACTACTGGAAATGCGAGGGTAGATTAATGCAATTATCAAGCGAAAAAGTTATCAGTGTTGTTAATACCTACCCTAACTTGCTGCATTATAATGAACATGCAACCAGAATTACCAAGGGGCACATATAGATATGGACCCTTTACCTTGTTCTGGGTACGTGTTTAAAACTAGTCATAAATCCTTCTAGAAATGTCAGCTGTACTATGGTTCTCAAAGTTATTCTGACATTAAAAAAATCACTAAAATATAAAACCATTAAAATATTATCTCCACATGAACATGCAACTATAAAATGTATACTATTTTACTATAATGAAAATAACAACAAAATATATCAAAAGAGAATGTGCAGGTTATAGCACTTTAAACAGGAAAAAAAGTATTACCCAGTACCGATGAAACATATCCAGCTGCATCCATTCATTACCCATAGAGCTGATTACACCCCACTCTGTTTCAGTAAACTGTCGGTTCATGATGCGAAAGAAATTTGGTATTGAGCTACTACCTATAAATTAGAAAGAGATATTTACAGAAATTTAATAGAGTAGTAATAATAAGCAAATGAATTACCTCATGTTATTGCTCTAGAAAAAACTCATACGGAAAAAAATTATGAACCAACTCTGCTCTACAATCTGAATTTACAATAGCCTCGAAGCAGGGATGCTGATGATTGTTCAGGGAACAGTATGAAAAAAACCAAACATTCCTATAGCAGAATTACTGCATTAAAAATGTGAAATGAAAGTCATAAACATATGCATTTTCAGCATTCTCTAAAAAAGTAAGTATTTAACCAGTGCTGATTTTATATTAAAAAAAACTTATGTTCAGCTACAAAAGCAGCATGTACAGTCTTTGACATCTGACAGCTTGATCCAGTGACATTTGATAAAACAGCATGCTGTTTGTCAGAATTCATCACGCTATTCTGCCTTCTGCCCTTGGATGCTGGGATACAAGAGAAACACTTTTTTTAAGCACATGTAGAAATACAATCTCCCAAATTTATCACAAGCCTATTAAGCCTTTTGGATTTATTCTGCAAGAAAAATGGGGGTAGGGGAGATGCCCATAGTTACAGTAAGAAAAACATCAAGGTAAAAAAACCCCACCAAACCTTCAAATCCTTAAGATTAAATTTAAGCCTCCTCTAAAAATAAGCACAGCTGTGTAGCACTGCAGCAGCTCTTCGGGGGCTACACCACTTTCCCCCACTAGTCTAAATTTACTCTGCAGAAGACACTACAGACTGTGTGGTTCTATTGATCAATGGCACTTCTATAATACACTGGAAGCTATGGACCTCATTACACGCTTGGCTAATCACCCATGGCCTATATCATTAATCAGCGTACCATGCAATCTGTCCAACAGGGCTTACAGCTGGCTAAACCAACAATGGCAGAAAGCAATCTATTTTCTTTAGTAGGGATAATAAAAATCTGGATAGAGACAATTCCACATAATTCCACATATTGAGACAAAAATTTTCATAGGTTATGTAATGTTCTTATTAAAAAGAAAATATTAGTTGTATTTAATCCAAAACACACTCTCCCCTCCCAATACCACAGTACTTTTAAGAACCGATCAATAAAAGGTTAGATGAAGATTCCAACCCTAGCTCTGCCACTGATTCTTTGAGTGACTACGGGCAAGGAACTTTTCTTCTCTACACTAATGTTCCCCATGTTAAACCTTCTCTATAAAGTTGTTGCCTTCTACAGATATCTAAGCATTATATAAAAACAGGTATTGGTAGCAGTAATAATTGATCTGAACGAACTAATGTCACACTAAAGCACACACTGAGGTTTTCTGACAATTTCCAGTTCATGTTGCAAAGTGTAATCTGACACATACATCACACCAGACATGGCAGTGACATTTCAGAGATGCCCTCAATTTCATGTATAGACTAAAGCAAAGAAAACACCTTAAGACAGAAATGTTGTTGACAGTTGCAGTAGTCAGCTAATGGAATGATCCAAAACCATCTAAGGACAGAATTAACTTTTTTCTCTCTGGAGAAAATGATGATGCTGAAAAAGAAAGGCAGCCACACTGTCAAGTATATTTCGATGGATTACCAAGGCAAATGAATACCTGTCCAGTTAGACAATCCAACTTCCCCCAAACAATGCAAAATAACAAAAAAATACGTTAAACTTGGAGAAAGGTTATTGTCTTTCATCTCTCTCAGTTTATATGGCCCATTTTATGATCAAATAACTCTTAACACCTGCTCCAAATGATCCACTTATTTTCTTTCTCTTCTTCTCTCAAGTACTTAAGACAACAGTGGTGAGGCATGACCTGGGGGATGAGAAGGGGACAAAACTAGAAGCAGCAGAAAGTTTTCTTTTAGATTATACCTTTTTTGCATTTATTTTGAGAAAAAAAAAGCCTCAAATGGACTTGCCACAATTTACAAAAAATTCCTTTGAAAGAATGGAAACAAGTCCCATATAGCAAATTATTCAGTTGGTTTTAAATTTCCATTTCTAAATTACCTCCCATTTGCCAACTTGTTTCAGAAATAAACTCACCTATCAACAATTATACCAACACTTGGACTTATTTCTGTGACAATTTCAATTCATTAATAATCCAAGTTCTAGTTTACAAAATAATTAAATTTCATTAAAAATACACCAAAGAGCTTTCTTGCCAAACTATTCCATTATGCATACTTTAGAGGTAACAGCTATTTTGGATACAATTTTGGATTACACACGGTATAGTCTACAGATGATCAACTGAGGCACAGGGCAAGACAGGGTACCATGGTCCTTCACTGAACGACTGAGCTTCCTATTCTGATGATAACTTCATAAAACCTTCTTAAGTATTTTTCCTTCCTGTGTTTATTGCCTGTCTTTTTGTCTCAGAGAAGTGTGAGAAAAGTGCTAAACATTTTTGGTAATTGCAAAGTCTACTCTGTAAAATTTAAGTGAATAAAGAAAAAATGTGCCTCAGTATTTTAATGATCTTCGTGAAGTCACAATATTTTCTACACGGAAAATACAAAGACCACGTAACAGAATACAAAAGAAACTGAAATGCTAGTTGGAACTCCGATAGGAAATAAAGGCAAGACAAAGAAGTATTTATAACGGTTATCAACCAGACAAATTATTCTTAGAAGTACTTTTAAAAGTTTCAGAGGATCTTCCCCAAGACTTGCAAAGTATTCACCACAAAAATGACATAACATGATAAATATTCTCATAAACATAGTCAAGTTTTGTCTTTACCTTCAGACTAACTAAAAATGTTAATTTAATAGCTGCATTTCACTGCACAGTGGTTTCTTCTTCTCTACAAGATGATGCACATTTTCTAAGAGAAATCTGAACATAGTGTACATGTATGTATTTATGCAGGTGGAATTCTGGTACATAAATACTCTGAAATCCTTAATGTATGCAAACTTCAGTATTTTTCTGAGAGCAAATTCTAAGAAAATTCTCTGAAAAGATCTATGAACTGGAGAAGCGTGATAAAAATTAAATGACAGTAAAAACTTGAAAAACAGATTCTCTGAAGGAACAAATGCTTTTATTGTAATGCATACGTAATACAAATACTTCCAGAAATACTTTCTGTCTTTACATTAAGACCAGACACTCATTAAAACTTATGTAATTGTACTACTATTTCTTACTTAACTCAGCACTAAAGAAAAAGGATTCCTTTAAGATATGCCTATGCAGGTTGTAGAAAACTGCACATCTGACCTGTCTGTGCTTCTAAGCATCCATATGTTAACAAGCTTCAGAGCAGATGCCACACAGCTGGGTTCACACACTACTAAGCCCTTGTTCATGTAATCCAGCACTCCTTTCCCAGCGTTCAGGGTTATTCAAAAAACCACTTAAACATTGAGCCAAAAAATTAGCTGGGGATACAACTATGTGGAAAAATTTAATTGAAATGCTCAAAGCTGCATCTCAAATATTCCTTCTTGTAAGTCGTATTTACAGCTTCTTCAGAACTGAAATTTAGATTCTGATTCCAATAAATCCAATATACTTGAAGTAATCTTGTCCATCTCAGTGGCAAAGTGAGATTCCTGTAACACAAATGTGAGCGCTTCAGAAAAAATATTTACGTATGAAATTACTTAAATTGGTGAGCATAAGGAAATTGCACAATATTTATCTGTTTGGTCAAGCATCTGACTAGGTGAGGGTTCATCACTGAAATGGAATAAATTAAATTTTGTGATTTTAGGAATACATAAGAGATATAAGACATGTTTTCATAGGAGATTTCAAAAATAGGTGGAGTTGGAAGCAGAGGAAAACGGGAAGCTTGTTCCACAGATGGCTTATGATTAATGGGAAAAGATATGTATCCCCATTAACTATTAAAACTATCTGAAAGAACAGCTGCTCACCTTTTGCTGGTTTTCTTTACAAGAAGAAAAATTGTGATAGGAGTAGATCTATGAAAATACTGGATAAAAGGTTTCAAAAAAATAAATGAGAAAAATGCTGATTTAGATTCTATAGGGAATTGAGAGAATGCATTTCAGCAGACAGAAATACTGAGCCAACGGCACGGAAGTTATTAACATGACAAGGGGGTAGGAATGAGATTTTTGAATTAAACATGAAACCAAACTTGCCTGGGTCAAGGGGATTAATGAAAATAAGCTCCACTGTGACTGAGAGTTTTCTTGCTTTGAAATTTATTGTATTGATTACTCTAAGTATTCTGTCAGAAATCTAACAATATCTCTTTTCACAATTACCCTCTATTAATACCTTAAAAATAAGATTAGTATAGAAGACTAATCATAAAATGTTACTAATATAGACACTTTTTCTTTTCAGAAATGCATATATCTCTTCAGTCATCAACGAAATCACTATAAACCTTATGAAAATCTAAGTTAACAGCTACAAATTTTGAATGTGGTAATTCCTGGTACTGTAAACTTTGAAACTATTTCCAATTCTTTGTATACATACTTCTTACTCGCCTATGCCTCTTAATTTCCTAACTTACAGTTAAAATACTCATCAAAATTTACACAGCTTCTTTTCAGGAGAACCTGGAAAACAAACTTTAATTCTTTTTAATACTGATCAGAATTATATTGCCCTTTCTCTCTCTTTTGAAAAAACATTTTCATTTGTATATGTTTTTATAGTTAACTCCTTTTCTCACCTTTGCACAAACTGTTGTGCATTCTTTCTTTCTGCATTTGTTCATGATAGCTAATATTCCGAAAGCACTTCTCTAGTCTACTGTAAACTCCATACTTTTGTTTGTTACAGAGCATGACATCCTCTAAAGATTGGAAGCAGGTTTTGTTTTTACATTGGATCACCTTGCTGAAAAGCAAGGGTAAACTAGAAAATTCTAATAAATTTAATCAAAACAAACTACAGCTTCTTTTCATAATATCCAATTCACTGACAACAATTTGTCCCAGTATCTGATTGCCTAACAAATGCAAACCCGTATGTTCATTTGCATTAGAACAAAATTGACTGGATGGTTTAGCTGTTCAGTGGCTGAACTTTAAAAGTGCTTTTTCCCTAGAATAAGTAGAGCTCTGCCTCCTTCCTCTAACACTCATTAACTTGCTTCTTAGGGAACAGTAGCCAATAGAGGAAAGGCATCCAGCAAAACTCTGTCCAGTTCCTCCAGTTGGTGTCTAAAATAGTTTGATATTCACAAGAGAAGCTAGAGGTTTTATCCTCGGGACCAAGATATATTTTCATTGATTTTTCTTTAATCTACAGACACTTAAGCCTCACACCCCTACCACATGATAATGCAGATTTGAAAACAGAGTAATCTACAGAAAAATTAAATGTAAAATTAACATAGCTGTGAAGGCAATAAATTTCTTACCTATATACGGCTATTATTCCATGCAAATAAACTTTAAAGCACATTACATCCTTAAAAATGTAATCTGAGTAATCCTTCAAAAACTGTCTTCCAATCATTAAAAGGAAAAATAAAAATCTAACCCAAAAGTTAAGTTTCTTAATTAAATTAAAATACACGATTCCCTGGAAATTTCAGAAAGAATGAGGAGAAGAAATAGTGAGCGATACTGGAAGAGTCCAATATTAAACCTGGAAAGTAAACATGCTATATACAGGTAAGTGTGGACATAGGTGTGTGGGCACGTTGTAGCATCTTGGATTTTTTGCTCAAACTATTTACATTGAAATATATAATGCCATCTTTTCTACTGCAATGACAACTAGGTATTTTATTAATTTTTTGTAAAGACTAGGCCAAAAATCTGCTTTGCATTTTCCCCGTGAAACAGCAAAACCTCAGACCAGACACAAAAGATTCATTTTAAAAAGATGCAGGAGTGAAGAATAAGAAAACATACTATATTCTCTAGTCCTATTTGAGAAAATGCTTTAGAACTAGTGGATAAATACAGGGTAATTTTTCCCCGTTTTTCTACCTGATAAAAAAAAGTCAAACAAACTGCCTTTGTAGGAATATAAAAGACAATCATGATTGAGATCCATGTAAATTATGATACTAGTAATAACGAAGATTACCAACCCTAGGGCAAATACAGAAATCTTCATACTAGTGTTTTGTTTACAGTTACAAACATCAGGTCAATCCTAAATCAGCTTTGGTAATACAATGTACTCTTAACAAAGGTAGTAACTGTCCTGTTGTACCTGAAGCTATTAAAACCATGGCATGCCTTCTCAAAAATAGCAACCTTCCTCACTTCAGTTTTTATCGGTTTTACAGTCTTCAAATTGTTTTGGTCAGATAGCAATGAAATAGCTTAGATTGTGGTCTATATCCAAAACTATGGAAATTGAAAGCTAAAAGCTATTACTGACAGTTCATTGATCAACTAATCCCCTGAAAAAAAAAAAACCAAGACAAACAAACAAGAAAACCAAACCCCAAAATGCTAACAGACTCCTGATTGCCTTGAACGGCATGAAAGAAAAAGGTCAGTTATCGAGAACTAATATCTAATCAATACGTATCAATTTTTTTTCAGACAGCAAACAGGCAAGGTGACAATGTGAAACGTACTACCTAGCAAAATGAGCAACTGAAGTATGAACAGATCAACCTACTTAATAATGTGAAACACTGGCTAGCTATAAATCCTGCAAACTAACAAACTGTACAGGATCAATACATTTTGAGTAGTTGATTCTTGGGCTGACAATCCTTTCAGTGTAGGACATAAACCATATTTGAACATGTTTTACTGTCTCTAAAGGAAACCAAAGCAAACTGATACAGAGAAAACATTTCTTTTGCAACAGATGCACAAGTCCTAATTGTTTATTAATACCACCTAACCCTTGTACAGATGTTTAGAAACTGACAACACAAGACAAATAATTAGCTAGATAAATGACTAACTTAGAAGAACCAGATAGAAAATTAACAAAGCATGTTTTTTCAAATCTACCGGCTCACACAGCTTTAGTGTGAATTGGAAATTGGATCTGCATTCTGTGACCTCTCCACTTCCTGCCAGTATCCCACAATTCTCCCAGTGATAGATATGTTAAACATCCATTCTTGTCATGTAACTACTGATGATATATTTTATCTTGGCATACCTCAGAGAAGCAGCATTAACTTTAAAATGACAGAAAATTTGAAGTTGCCTCCTTTGAATTACTCAACATTTCCAAGATTGTAAAAATGGAAAAGTCATGCAAAGACTGACATAATTTCATCATGTTTGGTATTTTCTCTGCAGTTAGGATCGTTAAGCCTTTCCAATATTAGGGAAACTGCTAAGGTTTCAATCACATTACTGTGGCTGGGTCTAACAGCAGTGATGAATATTTAAGCAAGCTGCCCTGACAGTCATTGTTAAACAAAAGAAAGTAAAGAATCACAATGGATTAGATAGCTCTATCTACAAAACTGCACCGGAGAGACAGCAATTTTGACACAGGTATGGTTCGGATGGAAAAAAAGTGAAGACAAGTCACAAGCTATTAACTGGATACCTCACATCTGATAAATTTACAGACAGGTAGTGTGTGGTCTGCAACAGATATATGGTTTTTGTAATTTATTCTGAAAATACAAAAAAATTCCAGATCTTCTCAAATTCTGTTCAGATTCCAGCATACTTTTACATGATCTTTCTATGCCAAACATTCAACTGTAAAATATACTTGCCATTGAAGAGCTTACTGACATAATCATACCTGGGTGCAAGCACATAGTTTTAGCTTGCTTCTGAGTAGAGAAAATAAAAGTATTTACACTACTGTAGAACTATCAAGCGACCAGTTCTCTCAAACATTTTATTACATCTTACGAAATAACGTACTAGACGGCCTTTCTATACATACAGAAAGATTGTATTGACAATTGTCTTTGACAATTAATCCTTTGCTTGAAAATAAATATTTTAAAGAAAATCTACCACTTAATACCATCTACTATTCCCAGAAAACTGACAAGCAAAAACCCACTGGTATGAGGACGACCGCCCAATATCAAAACTGGATAATTTCGTACCTCCAGTGAAGAGAAATCAGATTAACTCTCACACTATACACTGTAAAACATGTGCGTGTACATATATATCTACACACACATATTCATATATATGTATGTGTGTGTATATATATATACACACATATATACACATATATAGGGAGAAGAGAAGGCTCCGAGGAGACCTTATTGCAGCCTTTCAGTAGTTAAAGGGGGTCTACAGGAAAGATGGGGATAAACTTTTTAGCAGGGCCTCTTGCAATAGGACAAGGGGTAATGGCTTTAAACTAAAAGAGGGAAGATTCAGACTAGATACAAGGAAGAAAATTTTTACAGTGAGGGTGGTGAGACACTGGCACAGGTTGCCCAGAGAGGTGGAAGATGCTCCATCTCTGGAAACATTCAAGGTCAAGTTGGACAGGGCTCTGAGCAACCTGATCTAGTTGGAGATGTCCCTGCTCATTACAGGTGGGTTGGACTAGATGAGCTTTAATGGTCCCTTCCAACCCAACACATTCTATGATTCTATGTCTATTAAAAAGCATATATATATATATACACACACATATATATATGTATATACATACATATACACGCACATATACTGGTATGCGTGTGCATAGATATGCATGCATGCATGTATGTATGCATGCATATATGGTGGTGGTGTGAGATGCTGTCCTGGGTTGAGTGACACAGGACTAATTTATCTTCTAATACTGGGGAAAACTCCACTTTTGGAAGAATCTAGTGTCTGAATTTCTGAAAATATTTAATTTATAGCCAGCTAGGCTATGTGGGATTCAAGGTCTCAGTGTTTTCAAGCCATGCCAGATGCAAGGATGAGGAAGAGCAAGGCCTAGGCGTTTGACCCAGGCTGGCCAACAAGATTATTTTATACCATGAATGTCACATTCTATATAAATTAGAAAGTTTGCTGAGTAGTTTCTCTCTCCCTTGATGGCGGCAGTCCAGAGAAACTCCTTACCCCGGTGTCAGACCCCTGAGGCCTTCCCTTCCTCCCAAAGCCATTACGCTCGCAGTGTCCAACATTTACTGTCCACTGCTGGGAGTGCACAGCTTCCTGCTCATAGAATTGGCTGAGATTAATTCTTGTATATCTTATATTAGTATCAGGATTAATACTGGTTCTTTAGTATTACTGTTAACTATTTAGTCTTATCTTATTACATCTACTTAGATTTCAACCCTTGTGTTTCCTTGCTTTCCCCAATTCCCCTTTCCGGGTGGGGAGGGGTCATAGGGTGATAGAATAATTGTCTAAATGGCAATAAATTGTTATGGGTTTTCTCAAAACGTAACAGATACACAGACAGAAATTCCAGCACAAGGGGGATGACACACAGTTCTACCTTCGCATTGAATCAGATAGACTGCAAAACAATATTATCCAAATGGTATCGCTAATGATTGCCACTGAACCATAAAAGTATTAAGATAATAGTAGCAGGAAAGGGTAGGTACTTTAATGAAAATGTGATTATAGGGAAAGTATTCCCATCTCTAATAAACTAGTACCACTGCAGAACCTGTGGGTGTGTTGGGATCTGCTTGGTACTTGGTATACAAATGTTATATTGACAAAAGAGGAAGGAAAAAGCCAATTCTTAGTACCCAAGTCATCTTCGTCTTCCATGTGAATTTGACTACATGATTCACACTTCCTAACACCTCCTTGATTTGCCTTATGCAATTTTTTGCCCTCCTAGGAAGCTGTGTGACCTTAGAAAGCACATCCCCGCTTCTGTGTATACAGCGTCTTTCCCTCTTTGCCCTCATCAAAACAAAGTCCAAAAAACCCGCAAGATGACAGAAGTAGTATTAAGTGTTGTCAAACTCTCCTATACAACAGTGAAAGTAACCACGTAAGAACATGCTTTAAAAAAACTGACAACTTGTAAAGCCATTTGTTTGGCTTGCCAGCAGCTGAAAGACTGGCTCACTTGACAGCTAAAACCCATCATGCTTTGTTTGTTCTTCCCACAGAGAAGAGACAGCACTCAGCTAGTCATTCAGCATGTTGTCCCCCTGCATCCTTCCCCCCTAACAACACACAAACTAACTTTTGAATAGCTCCAGACCAGCCCCTGCAGGAGCTGTCTTTATCCAGCCAACAGGCTATAGAAGAAAATGTAAGAGAAAGACAAATGTATTGCAACGTGGCAAAAGCAGAGCATGGCCCACAACTGAAAAACTGATGAACTTCAATTGCCCATTCACCTGTATCAGTTATATCTCATAGATACTATCTCCAAGTGTTTGCTATGGTTCTATTAAATTGTGTTTTGCTAGGGAAAAGATATGTATATACACATTTACACATGTACACATGCACATTTAATGCAAACCCCAGCAATTCCTACGAACAGACAGAAAAAACTATACAGGGCAAGTAATTTTTTAATGCACTACAAGATTGGATTTTCCATTAAAATACAACTCAGCACGTAACACAGACATGAATGCATAGAACTTAGAGCATCAACCTGATAAAGGCAAGAAAATAGTAGACAAATATTACAGAAGTAGCAAAAGTCTCCTGGTTGTGAAAATCTGACACGACAGCTGCAACCTGTAACCCTCCGTGAGAAAATATGAAAATATTTTCCTTGTTAAAAATCAAAATATCTCTTAGAAAGGAAATAAGTCAAGGGAATGCAGGTGAAGCTATCTTTTTACAATTTCTGAGGGGAGATATTAAATATTTAAGACATGTTTCTATCATTTCATCAGTCTAAAAATCTGCAAATCTAAAACACTGCCTCCCAACCTTGAAACTAATAAGAGCTCCAAACTGTAATTCTTGCACAGACAACATACAAATAAGCTTTTGACAAGACAGAAAAAAGACAGCTTTCTCTTTTCCAACTCTAACAAGAAATACATGTAACTGTAGAGCTGAAGCTATTGGAAACAGGCAGTGTTAGCAAGAAACTCCTCAAAAAGCAAATTCTGAACACCTACATAATAATTAACTTAACCTTGGCCCTCCTGTCACATCTTTCTGCTAGACTTCCTTAATTTGGAAAGTCAAAGCTAACTGTCATTAGTGCAGGCTGAAAAGTAATTTTAGATTTGTTAAAAAAAAAAAAAAAATAAATAAAATCAGTTCTCTTTAGCCCCTCATTTTGAATGCTTAACTTAATCTCCCAAAAAAACAATTGAGTAAATTGTGCAGAAGGATATTTTAGCAGAAAAAAACTCCAAAACAAAACAAAACTAAACAATCATTCTTATAGTTTCTCTTTGTTCCTCCTGATTTTTACTAAAAGCTCCTAGTTTAAGTTTTTTGCATTCTTAATTGTAAATTTATCCCTCATTTTAAACATATCTATTCTCCATAAATTCATTTTTACTGCTCTACATTTTGCTATCAGTTTCTATTTTAATCCAAATGGTCTTATGTTTTCCAATTAAAAATCAATAATAAAGGATTAAGATAGGCTTTTTAGACAGAAACAATTTCCCCTCAAAGACGAGATTCAATCACAACATCAAATTCTCCTTTCACAGTTTATCAAGCATAGGTGTTTAATCAATTACCAGAATATCCAAGTGATTTTACAAATGTGATGTAATTCCAGGTTAAAACAGTGTTAGAAATGTGATTAAATAAAGCACTATAATGAAACTGCTATATAGTATGTATTCTTCAAAAACGTGTTTAAGATGACTGTTTCTTCCATTTTCAAATAGATCAAGAACAAAGAAGCTCCTCCCTGTTTACTCAGCGTAACGGCATATGACCACTGTGATTCATTAGTTACAAGGGTATTAGTTAGCCCTTTTAACACTACTTTATATCCAAAAATGATGTGGTTTTATATTTATAAATTTTTACTTCCTTAATCAATTAGAAGTAACATTTAACCGAAATCCTTTGTTAATTTCTTCATCCCAAACAGTGCATCTACACATATACAGCTGTACCATAGCTAATAATTTGGCAATTATCTCCTGTAGTAAAAGATCAGATGCTGATTGCTGCTATGAGATTTACTGAAATACAACAGTAAAACAAAAAACAATTAAAACTTTGTTTAAGGTAATGTTAAGGCACCACAAGGACAAAAACACTCCAAAGAACACTCTGTTTTGCCATTTATTTCTAGGTCAAGAAATCCTTATTGCAAAAGCTGAAAAGCAGCAATTAGAAAACTATTACAAGTTCAAAAACTTGAACATGGCTGCTACATAAAAGACATGCCAAATATCTTAACTATGATGTAGGCGTGCCTAACTCTTTTAGTTTATGACCACCAAAAGAAACAGCACAAAGTTCACAACTGCTGGAGAGAAAAAGCTTTCCTCCACTACCTAGACTGAAATATGGTACTTAGCTTCTTAATGTGGGACTTAGATACCATGGTTCATGTGTGACATCTCTCTGAATTGAAGATTTCTACCATCTCTTGTATTATCTCACCTCAATGATGAAATAATGAAAATTAAGAGAAAAATTAGATAAGTTCTGTTCATATTTCTTTGCCTCAGAGAAAAACAGTTTCAAACAATCAGGTGTTTGCACATAATAACCTACTTTCTTAAAAAAGCATTTCAGGAAGTATTTTTAGATCAAATTAATTTTCGGTAAAATTCACATGCAGAAAATGCACTCTTTTGCGTCTTTTAATAAGCAAACCTAGCAGAAAACTGAAAGATTAATGAGAAAAGCTAATTTTATTGCATGTCAAATATTTAATTCTGGAATTACATTGGGACTGGAGATGTCTGGATCAAAGTAACTGTAATGCAATAGGCAAGAAAGACTGCAGGCTGACTATGAAAGAACAGGAATGACCTGCTAATTTATTTACCATTGTAATTCCATCTAAGCTAAAAAATTGCATTACTGAAAAGAAATTCACTTGCACAGCAGGAAAGCTCTTGAACCTAAGATCTAAACTTTCTTCAAATGCTCAAAGCAATCTTTATTAAGCTATAATTATTTCCTCCGTCTCCAAAAATGTTCTACTTTATAGAGCTTAAGTGACTGGTAAATCAACATCCCACACACCACTTAAACCATGTTGACACTTGTTGCAAAATTTCTCGTCCATAAGTCAAAAATCAAATACATTATCACTAGCTGAGTTTTTCCACAGGAGTTAGTATTACCGTGAGAATCCTTCTCATTTATTTTGTAGAAGGGTTAAAATAATTCCATATGCATTACCTCTCTTGCCAAATAATGTCCACAATTACTTCCATTAACAAATTTACAGTACCGTGTGCTTTTTCCCAAATGACACAAGAGTTCATCTTAAACTGATCTAAAGAGAAGAAAAAAAAATCATTGATCTCAGTAATTCTTCAAAAACAATTCAAAGCCTGATTTAAATCTACAACAATAACCTGACAGATAAACAAAAGGCAACAACACACAATAGCGAAAGAGGATATTTTCCTTTTCTACCATCACTGCTTTATTTAGTTCAATATCTGAATAGAGGAAAAAAAGGTGATAAACTGCTGCATACCTGTGGAACTTTTGTAGAACTGTCTCTATTTGCACTGCTAAGAATAGCTTCTTTTGTGCCCTGCCTTCACGTTCGAAGAAGGCTATGTCTTGCAATAGTTTCATTTTTCAGATTTTAATAATGCAGCAAAAGTAATATGGAAAGAGGTGCCTTCCTATTGCTCATAAGTAAAACAAAAATAGCACAGATTAACAGACATAAAATGTCTATGTGCACCAGGTCTCCTGGTTACATGCTAGCACACAATTTAACAGCATATTTCTCAAAACTTTCAGATGCATGATACTCTCTTGTATATTTGCACTGCATATTTTGTTCACTAGTTGAACCATAAAGGAATATAAGTAGAATACTGGAGACCTCAATCAAGATTCTGTTGGATAACACCACAAGATGAAGTACTTAAACAAGCATTTAAAAAAAAAAAAAAACAAACCCAAACCTACTGTAATGTACTTTGTACATCAGGAACTCTTTGTCCTTGTAGCTATTCCAGAGAAAGAGATTTATAGTGGATTCACTCTCAGAAATATAATGTACTCAGCAACTGCAGAGCACGAGCACCACTCAGTGGAACTATCAGATAAAACAATGCTGGCAAAGTCAAAGTTCTATGTTCATAGCACAACAGTAAAAACAGTTCCAGGCAGTTCTGTTAAAACAAAAATCTTTCTCAGAAAAATTTTAGGTGAAAAAACTGCTAGTTTTAGTTATATTACAGAAACTATAAATTTAAATTCTATCCTTAATATTGCTTATTTGCTGGCTCACTTCCCACATACAATTACTAAGTTTTCATTACTATCATATTTCTTTTCCAAAAATACAAATTATAATTTCAAAATAGGAAATGTATGGCTGTAAACAAAACCTCTTCAAAATTTGGAACCTGGTATTTTTTTTTATTTAATTCACAAATATTTACATAAAGTTACATAACGTGGACAACAATTGCACAAGCAGGTGCTGACACATGAGTTATTTCTTCCGCATAATGACAAGCATTGTAGTTCCTTTCTCTCCTTATCAAAAGATAGAAAAAGATGTATAGAAGTTGCTGACAGCTAAATTACTTCAGGACAGACTATGCCACGACTATTGAAAAGGAAAGCCAGAAATTTTGTAATGATGCATTCTGTACTCCACTCTATACACTGAAGCCTGCCACCATGAATTTAGATTGTAGATACAGCAAGGCTCTACTAGCCGCTTTTTCAGTAAATATATAGCTAGATCTCTGATGAAAGAGGGAGAGGTGGAAAAGTAGCTATGGATAAAGGTGGATAAATGACCCGTGTTCAGGAATCCTAGTAGGCTGCATCTGTCACTAGCTCATTTCAGATTGGTCATCTGATGTAATTTTTCAGCATCACTTTATTACAAAAGCACCAATTTAATTCCATTATTTAGTCTTTGGAATAACGAGCATTTCCAGAATAACCACCATTTTTCTCTCTATGGGTAAAACCACTGAAGCCTGTTTGTATCGGATCTCACAGCATTACTTAGTCTCACCAGCTCATATTCACAAATTAAATCCACACAGCTCCTAAGTGCAGCTGCCCGGGGGGATGTGGCAACATTTGCTTTATGGTAAAAGGTCATGACTGCTGCCACCAACAATTCCAGGACATGTTGGCAGGAGCCTCTCTTGCTGCAGAAGAATTTCAGAACTGAATGTTGTATCTAAACCCTGTTTGTACTTAACTAAGAATTGAGTTTCGTTTCACCACTTTTGCTGTATTTCTGCTGAGATTAAACTCTTCCCTTGATACCAAATTCTACTTTAAACTTCACCTTCACGTTGTTATTTGGAAACCTAGGACAAGTAATCACAAAGCTACGTGGCAGAAGCAGAACAGCAACAAAAAAATCATCAGTAAGGTAAAACTCAAGATATTTTTTGTCCTAAACTGCTAAAGTTGATATAACTAAGCGTAAGCGACAATATATACTGATGGCCTAACTTTGATTCCACACCTCTTATCACAGCAGTGACTAGGGACATTGAATGAAGAATACACTCAGGCACAAGGTAAAAGAACCTTGATTTGTTCTGACGCTGCCTGCAGAACGAGCAATAGATCAATGAACACTGAGTCATCCACTATCTCAGCGATTTAACATGAGGGAAACAAGAAAGCAATAGTGAATAAATAAGTAAAAAATACATGCGAAAGGAAGTAATAGAGATGTTTGTTTTTTAAATAAAGCCAACTAATATTGAAGTTAAAAGGTATTTTTTTCTGTCAACTGGAAAAGAACTAAGAATATATTCCCTTACAAATCTGAATGCATTATGTTCCAAAATAGAGACGTAATACAAATACAGGTTTCTAAACCTAAATGTAAAGTTGAACATCTACTCTTCACAATTATTTCCTACTTTCAGGAGAGTTTAACACATTTCATAAGATTTGTCAGCTGGACATCACCAATGTGTCTTTAAAATGCCAGCTACATTTCCAGCTGCATAAAATAACAGCAGAGGACACCCTTACCTCCATATATGACATATATAAATGACTTTCAATTTTTCATTTCCCAAGAAAAGCTTAAAACACAAAGAGTGTTTGAACATTTTGATTTTCACTATTTACCTGGTGAAACAGGAAAGCTTTTTATAGTAAATAATTAGGGAGTCTTGTGGTGAGGCCTGTGGCAAGCCCAGACAAAGTGTTTCCAAGGACACTGGGTCTGGGTACTAATTTTTTTCATAGCAGCCTGTACGGCACTGTGTTTTGTGTGTATGCCTAAAACAGTGTTGATGCCACACCAATATTTTATCTACTGGTGCAGTGTTTGCACAGCATCAAGGCCTTCTCCGTCACGCTGCCTCCCCAGAAAATAGGCTGGGGGTGCGCAAGACATTGGGAGGCGACACAGTTGGGACATCACTTTATTTTGTTTTGCCTGGAAGGGCTATGATTAAAGCACCAGCCTTGAGGTTAATCTGGTATTTAGGCCTTGCATTACTGTAGTCCCTTCAGGGGTGTACCTGTTCCAGTGTAGCCTTATCCATGGGCCACAGCTCCTGTCACAAAATACAGAACTGCGCTGGTGTGGGGTCCTTCACGGGCTATAGCATGGACATCTGCTCTGGCATCGTTAGAGAGCCTTCCTACTATAGTGAAAGCACCACATGCTTACTACCATCTTTAGAGTGAGGGTCTACAATAGATGTAAGTGAGTCACAGAGGAAAAAAACTTTGGATTGAAATAAAGTTTCTGTGCATCTTAGCTAAACATGCCAACCCAAAAATGTACACTTGTAATAATCATTAAAAAGCTGTAAAGTGATCAGAGAAAAAGTTATCCAGTTAGGGTTTATTTGAAGCTTTAGTTTACTACACAAATTATTTCATAGCATAAAATGCTGGGCAAATTGAAGATTATGAAGAGATATTTTCTAAGAACACAGCTATTACTGTCATACCTGGTTAAACATTTGACGAGAATTCTCAAAAACTAAAATTCCAGTAAATGGCAAATACCAGGATGTCTATCCTTTAACCAAGACATGCATTGATGAACATTTGTGAACTAAATGATCTTCATAAAACTGTATTTAAATACACTTTGCTACAATTCTAATTTATAATTTGGGTCCTGAAGTTCATTAATATAGTCAGGTTAGCACAACATTTCATACAAATAAACAGGCCAACAACTAAAGTTTGTGAAGTTTGGTCTTTCACCAGGGGCACCTCAAATGTTCCCATATGACCCCTTCCCACTGAGGATTTCTGCACACTCATAGCAAATCTTCGATGCCAGTTTGCTACAGCGTTGGGCCTGGTCCTGACACATACAATGCCCACACTTATGGACAAGACTGTAACACTCACAGTCACAGGCTATAAAGTTCTCGTGGTGATGGATCCCACTGTCCCTACTTGGGAAGTTGTCCCTGCTTCTACCTAACAGACAGCAAATCAGTAATTAAAATATCTGTAGATACTAGTCCTGCCAATATCATAACAGGATTTATGACCTTATATTTCCAGGGTTATGCTTTTCTAAATGGGAAACGTATCCATATCTGGCATAACAGAAAACCCTAAATAAACAGTGAGGAGTGCATTTAACAATAAAAAAAGCAAATATGCAATACATTCATGCACTCTAATGACACTAAATTTCCAGGAGACTGGTTCTTTGGGAAACATTAAAATGTTCAGCACTTAACACTACAGAATCTGCTTTGGTCACCATAATGCATTACCTGGTAAATTAGTCTTCATAATATCAATGCCAACTTGAAGCTCAGGCTCAGCTGCAAGAACTGCATAATCTCCTTGATGAGAGACATTGAAATTGTAATTTGAATAGATACCGAATATATTATTTGCCAGGAAAGGTTTTCCTTTCGATGTCCTTTGCAAGGTTATTTCATTCCAAGGTATGCGCAACTTTTCTGCAATTAATTTCCGTATCAGCAGGCGACCAGCCTATGAAATAAAACTGTAGTGATTCATACAGAACTATTATGCTACATGCAAAATATCTGTGATTGCTAGAAAACCATCTGCCTAAAAAAAAATGGGGTTCTATTATTGTCAATAGAAAGTAAGAGTGTATTTTAGCCAAATCGTTTTGTTTTCCCCCTTTTATAAGAGCCTGTGTCAACTAAATTTAATCAAGTGTTCACCAGAGCCAAATATATAATACATTTGTTACCACTATTACCACAAAGACAAGACCCAATAGAAAGCAGTCCCAGCCTAGAGGAATCACATAAAATAGTTCCTTCTCCACCTTATTTACTTAAGGTACTTTACTGCATAGATGAATACTTTTTATACCACACTGAATCAGTAAAACTGCCTCAACCGCTTTCCTTTCAGTACATTCATTCAGTTACTTAGGCACTAAATTAAATACTGGACAGCTAAAAACGATGAGTAACTTCTTATAGACTAATCAGCAGTTTGCATTACTACCATATTGTTATGTGATATTTAAAAACTGAAACATGTAAAAACAGCTTTATTCTCTTACACATTACACTGTTCTCGTGTATAGTCTCCTCGAGTATGTTGATTTTGTCTCCTAACTTGACATCGCAACAGAAAACTTGCCAAGTCTTTAAAAATTATTAATAGCAGACAGTGACCATTCCTCTCTCCTCCTACGTGAAGGTGTAAGTAGGGATAGCAATTAATACTTTGTAATGCATTTAACGTCCCTGAAATGCCTTCGCAGGGCGTGTTTTCCCACGAGAAGTGAGAAATTTGGGCAATACTGAATCTCTTGAGAGACAATCGGGTCCCCACGGGAAAGGGCCGGTCCCGGGGCCACTAGTGGTGGCCCCGGGACCGGCCCTTTCCCACGGGGACGCCCCCCCAGCGGAGAGCTCCGGGCAACGCGGCCCTCTGAGTGCGGCCTGTGGGCTTACACCGCCAGCCCTGAGAGAGGGGAAGCCGCCCCCTTCTCGTCACAGAATCTTCATGGTGGGAAAGGACCCTTAAGATCATCGAGTCCAACCAAACAACCTACAATCTCTGCCACTAGAGCATGCCCTGAAGTGCCGCATCTGGACGCTTCTTAAACACCTCTAGGGATGGTGACTCAACCACCTCCCTGGGCAGGCTGTTCCAGTGCCCCCTTCTCCCCTCCCCCCCGCCATCATGTACCAAGGCGGCCTTGGCATCGCGGGCAAAGACAAACTGGCCGATGCGGTCCTTCTCCTCGGGCTGCACCAGCCGCGCCGCCAGCAGCCACTCTTCGCGGCAGGGGCGCCAAGCGGCACAGGGGAAGGCCCAGCGTACGCTGCCCATGGCCGCTACAACGGGAAGCGGCGAGCCGCAACACCCCGCCTCAGCGCCGCCGTGAGGGGGTAGAAGACACCCACCCTCGAGGCACACCGGCCAATCTGATATCAGAGCGCCCTGTGAATGACAGGGGAATGCACCAGGTACCGACCTATCAGGGGAAAGGCGGCGCCTGCGGCTTCAGCGACAGCCGCGCTGTCGTCAGCGGGCCCAGAGAGGGACCGGCTCGGAAGAGTGGGCGGGCTTTCCTCTGGATTGACGGCTAGCGCAGCCATTGCGAGTGCAAGAAGCGGGAGAATGACACCGGAAGCAGCCAATCTGCTGGCGCTGCTGCTGCGGCGGGTGGGCCAGACAGGTCGACGAGCTGCTGGTGTTGGCGGCAGGTGGGTGCGCGCTGTTCGGAGGGAGCGCTAAGCGGGGGGACGAGTTCTTGGCCGGCTGCAGAGAGGCGGCTGCGCTGGAGACCGCCACACCCGGCGGCCGGGCCCGGCGGCAGCGCCGTGAGAAGAGGGAAAGCCCCTTTGCAGCATCCCGCTTATCCCGCCGGAATGAGGCCTCCCGCAGGGCGCATGCGCGGGCGATGTGGGCATGCGCAGTCGCGGCGCTGTGGCGGCGGGCGGGGCGGGGGAAGGAGGCTGTGGCGGCTGGCGCTGAGGCCGGTTCCGCGGGGAGTGGCAGCGGGAGGGAGTGGGGTGGCGGTGTACTGATGGGGTTGGCCGATAGCCCCGGCTCTGGGAGAAAGAACGTAGTTTTCTTGTAACTTCTGTCTGCCCCCGGCTTCGTGCGAGGCAGGGCCGCGTTTATGCCGTTGGGGGTAGTGTCTGTTGGGACCGTTGGCACCGTTATCGGTTAACGGCAGGTGATTCCCGCCGGTGTCTCTGGCCCCCTCGTTGCCATCAGTACCTCCGTGCATCCGGAGAGCCGTCCTGGCCCCGTCAGAGCTGGCGGGGCCCGGAGCTGCAGCGGCGGGGCGGCCTCTGAGCCCCCCCCGGACTCGCCGGTCGGTGCTGACCAGAAAAGAGGAGACGACTGTTGCCGCACCAGATGCAAAGCACGGCATCGCCCTAGTTTGATTCTGGCTTCTAAAGAACATGTCCAAACAAAAAGCCTTTTATATCCTGTGCTTTTTGTTGTGCTAAGAACTGTAGTGGTGGTCAGAACTGGGATTCCTGTGTGCCCTCAGTTACAGGCCATCTGTAAATCATTAAAAGGTAATCACTTTGTTTACTCTTTGGATTTGAAGCTGGGCCATGGCTAAAACTTTAGGGTCCGTTTGAAAAATTACAACCCTCATTTCTGTTGGTTGCCTTTAGAAATATTTATGCTTTAACCATTCTATATTGACCACCATTGAATGATGCAAAAATATTGAAAATTACATTATTTCAGGTATTTCTTAGAATCTTTCATTGGTTTTTTTTGTTGTTTAGCATTTCCAGCTCCCTATCAATGTAGAAAAAGTGCCTTCTTTACAGATGCCAGAACAACTGCTGTCTTTCTGCCTAAAATAAGTCTCAGTTATAACTGAGTATAGGTTGGTCTTTGCAAAATATTTTAAACACAGAAGTAACATTTGGGGAAAAAAATGTTTCAGCAAGTAATCAGTAGTGTAATTCATTTATTTTTAAATATGATTCCCATTTTTCTTCATGAATTAGTCAAGGGATGTCGTACATGCTCCCTTATGTATTATCCAAAGAGACAGACAAAATTAACGGAGAGCAGAGGAAGACGTAGCACATTCAAAAAAAAAAAAAAAACCCAGGAAAATGCTATTCACCAATATCAAATTGTAGCTGAGGCTTAGGTTTCAAGCATTGTATTCTGCACATTTTGAAGAAGAGATGCGGCCATATCTTCATTTAGTTACTGATATGTGATAATACTAATGGAATATGGATCTTACCTAGTTCCCAAAAAACCATTAGGTTTGATTAATAGGTTTGACTTGTCCATGCTTTCTACTTAAAGAGATGTAAACACGTAGCATTTTTTTTTCACTAGTGGATTTATTGATCTTTTTAAAAAATAAGCATCATGCATAAGCAACAAGCAAACTGAGGATCAAGATGCAGTGTATACTATGCAATATAAATTCAATATAAAACCACATTGTTATTATAAGTAAAACATGCTATAATAATAAGCTATGCTAAATTATTCTACAAGTATGCTCAATATTGCATGTATGTTTTGAAAAAAAACCCATTATTTTAATCACATACAGAAATGACAGACTACAGAACACAGTAAAAACAGTAATTCCCTCTTCCAGAATTTGCAGTTATTTTTGCCACAATTAGAGGAACAGCCTGGCATTTTAATTCCATTTTTTTTTCTGAAAATGAAAATTAGAGTTCTTGAACTTTTTTGGCCAACAAAAGAATTTCTGAAGGAACTTGATGAATTCAAGAAATCTAGCTTTATAATAAAATCCAGTCAGCTTGAGTTCTTCTAAATGATTATTTTCTTTATCTTAATGGATTCATGTGTTTGTGAGAGGATATGCAATTAAAGATCACTGCTTGCAGGGAGGTAATCTTCCTACTTTTGGAATGCCTCCAGGAATCAGTGAGATTTCACTGCTTCCTGCTGCTACCATGCTGGGTTTTTTTCCATGCCAGTTTTTTTCAATCACTTCTAAAGAACCTAAAGCTTTAAAGTCTCTGTGTCACTTTTCCTTTTTAGAATACTGTCTCAGCATGTATTATTGATAAATGCCACTTTTGTGGATTAAATGTCTCAGAATGTCACATGCATCTTTTTTGATTGTCTAAAAATGATTTACTGAATATTAATTTTCTTTGAAGTTCAGTTATTTGTGAAAAAGCTGTGAGATTCAGTTGCATTGAAATTTCCAGACAGGAACCTGTAATTCTGTTACTGTCTGTTTTCAATCTTAGACAGCCAATGACTGTAAAAACAATAATACAATGTAAAAGTATAGAACTTTGTGCTTAGTATTTGTAATTTAGTTACATTTCAGTCTACTCTTGTCTTCTTAGTCAGCAATTGGAAGTATCACAAGATCCTTTAGGTACCTGATACACTCATATTCATCTTGCTGAATATTAAATTAGGTGCTGTTAAATTAGATGTGTAGTGGGGAGTTGTGTCTTTAAAAATTGTTAATAAATTACTAATTTATCCCCCTTTGAGTAGATAAGGAGTGAAAATAGCAAATCATCTTGATGGGTATATAGTAGACTTAATAATATAATACTTTTAATATTAGATTTTAAAATGCTGACCTTGACAAAACTTACATTAACTGTTCAGTTAAAATTTGTATGAAAAACAATCTAAAACTTATCTAGAGAAATGCGTATGGTTTCTTTATCTGCATTTATCTTAATTCTTTCTTCCTCGGTACAAAAAGCATGCTGTAAAATACCAGCATTTAAGATGTCTCTTTTTAAAAATCCTGCTATCTAGTCAGACATAGTATCCAAGGTGGGAGGAGGCTAAGTGACAAAGGTAATGTTCTCTTGAAGAACAAATTATTTTTCATAAGATATCTGCTAAGAACTATTAATAATTAATATTCTTTTTTTTTTATTGGTGAGAGAGTGCTGTACAGAGAGTGCTGTAGCATAGCTGAATTGTGCTTTGAGATAAAGCAGCTAAATAGTTTTACAATTGATTGTAAATAGTAAAGTATCAAATAAAGGTTGAGTTTAGACTATTTTTGTCAGCTGCTTTGGTAGAGGAGAGCATCTACACAGATTGTTATTTGTACTGTCTGAATGCGGACATGCCTGATGTAAGATTGGTGTCTGTTGTGCTGGGAAGAGTCCAAGGCTTCAGTCCCATGGCAAAGGTTTGATGATGTTTATTGTCAGGCAGACATAGCCCAAACATGCTTTTTTTGACAAAGTACTAATTTAACTGTACATGATACTTACGTATGCTCAATACTTTCACAAAACAATATCCCCTATGCTATTACAAAGTCTCATATATTTGTATATATATTTTTATCTTACAATATAAAGTGATCAAAACAGCTTGGTGTAAGTCTTCCCCAGTGTCAGTCTGTACCCTGTGTCCTCATCTGGGTGTTCATGCTCCATTCATAGGCCCTCCCTTGATTAATAAATTTTCCTCTGTTATTCACTCAGAATTAATTGCACATCTTATACCATTCTCAACTTCATTACCATATTTAAACTTCTGTAACCATGTTATCTGTCAGTTGCAGCATTTAAGGCTATTTTGACTTTCAGCAAAGGTGTTTCTGGATATGTTCTTTATATGAGTGTGTTCTGATTGATGCTGTGGTGAGCACTACAGTGGACGCTGCACAAACAAAAATTCATCTCTGCCCAAAGTTCACTCGGCATTTCTGTTTGCTCTGCTGTTTCAAATCTGGTGGAATGGATATGAACACCATTCCTAGGAGGCATATTGCAGTAGTTCTGATTTTAGCATATGCCTGTTGAGATATTCTGAAAATGGCTGTCCTGGTTGTTTTTGGACTCCTACATAAGTTTAACAATATGCTGTGTTTACAGTCTCTTAGTGTAATATGTAGGATTCAACAAATACCCAGGGTATGAAATTGATACTCAAAAGGGCAGCTGGACTTTCCGAAGGATAAATATAAGAATAAACAAATAAATTACACATTTCAACTTCTTCCACATACAGAATTATAAGTACATCTAAGAAGGATTGTTGATGGCACCAACTAAAAGAAAATCTTTATAACCATGTTAGGTCTTTTAACTATCTTTGGAAAGGGAACATGAGCATTGGTGAAGTAAAAGAATTCCTATAGAAATTCAGTGGGTGTTTTTGGCAGCTGGTTGCTTGGTATACAAGTATTAAGGTCAGTTAAACATTTTCTTGTAGCTTTTTATCAATAGATTAGATACTTCTAATAGGAACATGTGTATATATCAAATTTTCGACTATGGGCTTATCAGACTTCTCAGTGAGGGTACAGGGCATGTGGGTCAACAAGCTCATTATGGTCTAGGCTGCTCCATCCTTTATGGTCTTGGGAAAAGGACAGTGTTAAAACAGGAGTCTTGTGAACAGCAGAATTAATTAGGTCTGTATCCTTATTAGTGGACTTTGTGACAGACCATAAGAATGCTCTTACCCTCCCAGATGGTCCCTTAGTTCATCCACTGTAATGACAAAAATTACCTTACCATCCCAAGCCTGCTTCTGTTCAACTGCTATCTGCTTTGTGGCCATACACAGACTGGCCATTTCTTGCCACTTAACTGTCAGGTGTGCAGAATGCCATCCCCCTCAACTGGATATCTATACAGATAGCTCTGAGAGGTATGTTTATCTCCCCAAGGATGTATTATGTGGCGTTTACCTTAGTAACTTTGAAGTCTGTATCAAATTTCACTGTAATGGCCAATGGGCACTTGTTTGATGTCACTTTCAAGCAGAAAAACGGGGCAAATGTATTAACTTTAAAGGAGTTTGGTTTGGGAGGGGTTTTGGTTTTGTTTTTTTTGTTTTTAAGAAAAACAGGCTAATAGCTAACCAGGTACTTGTCAGTATAAGATTTGTAAACATTCAGTATGCCAGCAGAGAAGTTTTGTCAAGCTTGAATTTGGTCACATCAGAGAACACATTTGATCTCACTGCAGGCAGTACCCAGACACAGTACTCAGCCTTTGATGCATCATGTTGCAGGAGATGCTGAAAGGCTGGTGGTGCGACAAGTGCCCAGTGGGTCAGGTGATGGAAGAGGGCTAGAGTATACAGCCTTTGGCTGCCATGGTAAGAAGCTGTATGGCACACAACCATATGTTAATAAACAAAAGTAGGAAATCCCAACCCTAATGATTGGAGTTTGGTTCTTGTTAATCCACATAAAAACAGACTTTGTAATTGAAATCCTGTGGGAGTCAATGGAGCAAATATAAGGGAGGCTCATTGCCCAGCTTTCCTGAACTCTGCACCTACGTAATGTATGTCTGCACCCTGCTATGTTTTCTACCCTTTTGTCAGTAACTTGATCAAATATTTATAAAGATATTGATCAATTCATATGGCTTTGTAGAAGAATGCATGAAATAATTATAAATGCTAGTTGGCCTCATTTAACGTACCAAGTTTTAGCTGAATTGGTAAGATATTTTTGAGGGCTCTAAAATCATCAACAGATTCAGTAAAGTAGTAAATTAGTACCAAAATTATCAAATAAAACAGGAATTGGCTACAAGGGAGGTGAGAATTGAATTTTTTAATATTTTTTTTTTAATTGAGTGGAGGCGATGGTGAACTAGGCTAAGCCACAGCACAGTATTCATAAGTATCTTCCTTAATGATGGACAAATACATTTGAGGTACGCTGCTGAAATTTGCTTTTAATAAAAAATAAAAATCTGCTATTACAGATTAGGATTAGGATGCACTGGATAACCTGCAAATTGGAGAAGTGAGACACTGATGAGATCTTAACCATAATGCTGTACAACAAACCTGATATCAGTAAAAGAAGTATGAGTTCAAACTGGAGTGGATGAAGAGAAAACTACAAGAAATAACAAGGAAAACAAAAATTCAGTCTCATAAATGGACCTTGGAACGTTTGACAATTGTTCATTATAATAAAAGCTGAGAGAGGATATCAACACTCTTGATAATTGTGAGTGAGTAAATATACAAAGAAAAATTAAGTCAAATGACAATTTTGACAGAAGAACATTAGTAAATTGATTGTGTAATTAAAAGAAGATCTGCAGTCTTGGTACCAATATACTGGGATAGTCTTTCTGTAGAAATAGTGGTAGTAAAAGAAAACTTTCTGAAACATAGATTGCTTTTATGAAAGTGATTGTATGATGTCTTTGCCTAAAGTAGCAGAGATGGACTTGGTGACATCAGATGGTTCTGTGTACATTATACAAAGATGAATATTGCTCAAATTGATAATTTTACCTACAGAGAGCAAGTGGTAGGTTGGAGCTTGCTATAGAAACTGCGTGTAAAAGGAGATACACGTCTACTATCTATTATCAACTCGAAAATTTTGTGAAAAGGTTTACATTTCCTTTAGAAGAAGTGTTACTTTTCATGATGCCAGATAAACCTTGAAATTCACCTACATTTTTTTTAAGTTTAATTCAAATATGGGAAACTAATTTTGCTGGAACAACTCTGCTTTTGAACATTCAGTCTTTTGAGGAACAGGCCTTTAATTTCATAAGAAAAGGGTATTCTAGAGAATCCTGACGTACAAAAAAGCTTTATGGTTTATGGAAGTTGGGGTTTATGAGGCCATACATTATCAGAATAAATGGTGGTCTTGTTCTTCTGTATTTTCCTAGTTCCTCAGGCTTAGAATGGAAAGAGTGAATACGTGAGATTGTCTGGCCATGGGAAGGAGAAGATGCCTGCTCCAAGGGTGCCAGTGCTGGCAGCAAGATCAATGGATCTCTTCTATTCCAGGAGACATGGAGGTCTATTTGTGGTTGGAGCTACCTGACTAGATAAAGCATAGATCAGTCTGCTATGAAAGTACCTCCCATGAAGAAGACTGCCTGGTGGCTTAGTTTGCTCTGAATGTATCACTTTATCAGATAAGCCTTTTCATGAAATTAGAAACCCAAACCAGTATTTTTCTGGTTTCCTGGTTTGGCTTGGAATTTTTTATCCCCTTCTCTGTCGATTCAGGTGGGATGTTATCTGTTGCTAATTTTAATTGGAATTGTGGAAGCAGAATCCTGCAATAGAAAAACCTTGGAATGATTCCTTAAGATTTAAAATAGGCAAGCTTCTCTCAAATTTGCAGTAAGGGCAGTTTATGCATCTGTAGCAGTATAAATAGCTCTTTAAATAGGTATAAATAAAATATACTCATGTTTAAAGTTTCTTTATGTTGTCAAAGTGGAGTAAAATATTTTTAATGTAAAAAATAGTGAAGCCCAACTTACCATACAAACAATGCATTTCAGTATAGCGATTTGCACCAGAAAAACTTGGCCGCTGAAAGCGAGATTGCATTGTCTTGAATTTAAATCAGTTCTGAAGACAGTTAATTTACGCCACTGTAAAGGAAGCTCACAGTGTGCACCATAAGCTGTAAGCAAACATACAGCTTCATAGCAAGACTAGAGGTACAAGATAAAATCAGTATCAATTGACAAAATACTCAAAGTTGCACCAAAACGCTTTTAAATGACCCCACTTGGTAAGCCCTAGCAAGCCTGTGATTTGGCCAGGCTGTTGGTGTTTGTTCTGTTACTTTAGTCCGGAGTGCCTCATGGGAATCCACTTGGAAAGTAGTTAAGTAGCCTGTATCTCCCTTCCACTGTAAGCTGTAGAAAGACCATTGGTCTGCTTTGAGTTTGGGGGTTTGTAATATACAATAGAGCCTTCTCAAGTCTAAAAACATGTAACAAAGTTTTGCTTTCCCATCTTCATTTTACATCCAATTGTAAGAATTTGGGGGGTTTTGAGGGTAAGTCTAGGACTAGTCTTTCTCTTGAATGACCATTAAAAACTTTAACACAGTCTTTGCTGTGCTTCTTTTGGACTTTATTGAAAAAATTCTTACAGGTGGGTACTATTTTTAGAGTTGTTCTTTGAAACATGTCAGATATTTTACTTTTCAAAGTATGCTATGTGTATTTATTTTGCAAAGTAGAAGTAGTATTATCAAATTAAATTCATTGTAAAAGTAGTTTCTAACAAAAATTCAGAACTGAGCATAGGACTTACAAACCAAATTCAATGCTGGGATATTTTTTGTTTGTTTTATGGTATATTGATTTATTTTATTTTTCTTTAAATAGTAAGACTGTAGAATCAAGTACTTACTTTTCCATTTCAGTTTCAGGAATACGTTGAAGAAACCATGGCCAATCAACGGGATTACATTAGCAGACCTATTTGCAATGGAATTTCTGTTCCTGAAAATAAAATCAATTCCTTAGTGGCCGAAGGTCATGGACAACAAATTCTAAAAGTACTACAAAAATTCAGAGAACAAAATATATTTTTTGACTTTAAAATCCTTGTGAAAGATGAAATAATTCCTTGTCATCGTTGTGTACTGGCAGCGTGCAGTGATTTTTTCAGGTAAACCTAATTTTGGCATGAGTTTGCAGGAAATGAATTGAAGGTTCTCTGGGAGGGAGGGAAGGAATATAATTACAAAAATTAAAAAATAAATCACCACAGCTTACATGTCTGCAGAGTTTGGAGCAAAGCATTCAAACATCATATTAAGGATAGGAAAAAAAAAAAGAACCAAAAGACCTCCAGTGTTAGTTGCCTAACCATACCCCAAATACCTCCGTTTGTATTTACAAAGTGACATGAGGACTCTATGAATTTGAGATTCAGACAGCAGTCGATACTCCGAAATACGAATGTCAAACCATAAGCGCATGGTTTTGCGGTTAGGTAGAATTGACACAAGTTCTGTAGCTTTTAAGACTTATCTGTTATCTGTCGGCTGTACTTGAAGGTCTGCAGGGGTGTTGTTTGACTTTGTATGGGACAGTCTATGTACTTTGACACATTAATATTGTGCAACATAACAGGTCATTTATAAATACATCTTGCACTGAGCAATTGTGGATAAATTGTACATGGTTTCGGAATGGGGCTGGATTTTGTTTTGTGGACAGTATAGTAGAGTTTGTCTTCAGAGGTATTTAAACAGAAACCTAATATTTTTTCTAAAGTACAGATTTCAGCCTTTCCACATGGAATTATCTGTGATAATTTAAGCGCTTTTGGTGCTTAAAGCTATGCATTCTTAAGGGAGAGGCAGATCATTCACATACAGGATATTAATTTATGAAGAACTCTGCTAACCTTTTTAGTAGTAAGGCTCACACTTGCAATCCCACGCTGAAAGTCTGTTTCCAAATACACTCTTTAGTAAAACACAAAGCTAAGATGCCCTAACAATGAAAAAATAGGTTTCTGGAAATGAGTTAATGAGTTTGATTCAGTTGCCCATACATAGGTGACAGGTGTTTTTTTCAAATGGCCTGGCGCATCCTGTGGTCTGTGGGAGTCTGCTATATATGACACCGGACATAGGCTAGATGTATTCTTAGGACTACTGAAAGAAGAAGAAATGCAGATAAAATAAGGTAGCAGCAGATTGTTTTTTCCCTGACACACAGAACTACTTGCATTTCAAGTGTTTACTGCTTGACAGCACAGAGTTGCTCTGGTAGAAACAAATATTAGGATGAAATAGCTTCCAGTGGTAATTTTTAGAACTGAAGTTAAGCACATGGTAAAACATGTGGCCCTTTCACTACCTACAGGCTCTTCAGGATAAAAGTTGCTGGGAGAGACCTCTCCCTGCATGTTACAGTTGATAACAGCAGTCATCAAATTCGTAAGTTGTCTTGGAATGCAAGACCTTCAGGGAATAAAAAGTACCTAGGTCCACTAGATAAATTTTAAAATTAAATGCCTTTTGTCTTCCTTGACCTTTTGACTTCTCTTAGTTTTGCTAAACCCAAGATTCAGCAACATTTTGCTCCCTACTTGTTAGCTTACAGAATAAAAGCCTTTGCCTAGATTGCTCTCCTTCTAGTATTGTTCAGTTGCTATTTTACTCTGTAATTTAGAGATTTGTATCACAGCTTTTGGGTTAATGAGGAAAGGATTCTAAGGATCATCACTTAGTATGCAAAAAAGCAAAAAAACAGTCTCTAACTGTCTTATTGTAATTTTATGTTCTGGTTCAAGAGGTCACACAAGTTCCTGCTTTACCTGATGTTCACTTCCCAAAGAGCATTCTGTACCCCGTGATTTTATTTTTTTTCCCTTTTTGCCTTCATAAAAGCGTGGGATTTTAAAAATCACATACTATACAGATACTAATTGTATAACTGAACCGTGATATTAAACTTTTTTTTAATAGGATATATTAATAATCCAGATTATATACTTAGTATTTGCTGATTTATCTAATTTTTTTTCCGCTATTATCTTTTGTCAAATTCAGAAGCCATTGCTGTCACAGCCTGATGCTTAGGCTCTGGGAGGGTAGGGCAAGTGATGTTGCAGGACTATTCTGTTGCCAGCACTTACCGGCTTGAAAAACCTTAATTATTTTATCTTGCCATGTTAGATTGTGTGAAATAGTTAAATGTTATTACATATTTACTAATAAATCAGTCAAAGTTGTAATAAAATTTGCACAAATCTACTCATCAATAATATTTGTTCCACAATTTCAACCATCACCTTTGTATTCAGTCACAATCCACTTTCTGCACAAGTTTCATTGTGTCACGAAGTTCTATGTCAAAACCTCATTTTTTCTGACATCTGCCTGTACCCATGCATCTGTCAACTCTAAGGCAAAAATTAAGTTTCCTCATGTTTTTTCTCCTCTTTCACCCCTCACTTTTATTACTGAGGAATGCACCTATCATCCATCCTGCCATTTGCTCAGCCTGCAATGTGGAAGCCTTTTTTTGCTTAATTTTCTGTATTCGTCCACAGTGCATGACCTAAATCATGGAGCTTTTTTATTATGTATATTTTTAAATGTGCCTTTATTTCTCAAGCTGTTGAAACTGATGCTGCCCCTAAAAATTTCACATTTTCTTTCACATTGAGAACTGAGACTTCATCACTGTCTGTGAAAATCCATACAAAACACAGGTGCTGCTACCATTTTTATGAGCCATCACTTTTAATAAGTACTTAATCACTACTACTTTTTTCTTTGACCATATCAAGCAAAGGCAGTGTTCTTACTTATGAGAACCTCCACATTTTAGATCTATGCAGCCTGCCCACCTTATTATATGCCACATTTTCTCCTTCCGCTCACATCAGTGTTCTCTGCTGTTTGCTAGATCTTTAATTTGTGTGTGTATCTTCTATATTTTATTCACAGAGCCATGTTTGAAGTTAATATGAAAGAACGTGATGATGGCAATGTTACTATTAGTAATCTATCACCCAAGGCAGTGAAAGCTTTTCTTGATTACGCTTATACAGGAAAAACAGAGATAACAAATGATAACGTGGAAATGCTCTTCCAACTGTCGTCATTTCTTCAAGTTTCTCTCCTTTCCAAAGCATGCAGTGACTTTCTAATAAAAAGTATTGATCTTGTGAATTGCTTACAGTTGCTTTCTCTATCAGAAAGTTACGGTTCTGTCCGCTTATTTGATCATGCGCTAGACTTTGTACAGCACCACTTTTCTTTGCTACTCAGATCAAGCGATTTTTTGGAGATGAATTTTGAGATATTACAAAAATGTCTTGAGGCTGATGAACTAAATGTTCCTGAGGAAGAATCAGTGTTGAAAGCTGTCCTTCAATGGACCAAGCATAACGTAGAAACACGACAGAAATATCTACCTAATTTGATTAAAAAAGTAAGACTACACCAGTTACCTGAAAAGACTTTGCAGGACTTTCTACACTCTGAAGAACACTTACTTAAGAGTGCTAATTGCTCAGTAATAATCAATGATGCAGTTAAAAGTGTGCAAAACTTTAGCGGACTCTTTCCAGATGCACGTCCTTCAACAACAGAAAAATATATATTTGTTCATAAAACTGATGAAGATGGAGAAAACAGACATACATTCTGCTACAACATCAAAACAGATAAATGGAAAGAACTACCACATACGCACATGATTGATCTTCCAGGGTCAAGTTTATCTAGCTATGGAGAAAAAATATTTATAACTGGAGGATGTAAAGGGAATTGTTATAGGACTGTCAGGCTTCATATTGCTGAACCATTTCATGATGCTACTGACCAAACCTGGTGTTACTGTCCAGTCAGCAATGAATTCTCCATAGTGTCAGCTATGAAAAAACCAAGGACAATGCACACATCTGTTGTAACCTTAAATCAGCTGTTTGTAATAGGGGGAAAGACCAGAGGAGCTCAAGAAACACGAAGTCTTTTGGATGTAGAATCCTATAATCCTCTTTCCAAAGACTGGAAATCTGTAAGCCAATTACCAAGAGGTATCTACTATCCAGAAGCAAGCGCATGTCAGAATATAATTTATGTCCTTGGCTCAGAAGTAGAGATTACTGATGCCTTCAATCCATCTCTTGACTGTTTCTTTAAGTATAATGCTATGACTGATCAGTGGTCTGAGCTTGTAGCAGAGTTTGGGCAGTTTTTCCATGCAACTCTAATCAAAGCTGTTCCAGTGAACTGTACATTGTACATATGTGATCTCTCCACCTACAAGGTCTACAGTTTTTGCCCAGAAACCTGTGTTTGGAAAGGGGAAGGATCTTTTGAATGTGCTGGCTTCAATGCAGGGGCGGTTGGGACAGAAGACAAAATTTATATATTAGGTGGTGATTATGCTCCAGAAGAAATCACAGATGAAGTTCAAGTCTACCACAGTAGTAGGTCTGAGTGGGAAGAAGTTTCACCAATGCCAAGAGCCTTAACTGAGTTTTACTGTCAGGTCATTCAGTTTAATAAATACAGGGACCCCTGGTCATCCGTACTGACAATTTGCTCTGGAGAATTTTGAAACTCCGGAGTCAAAAGAATCTATTTAAATGCACAAGTTTTAGAACAGATTTTTAGGTATTAATTTACAGACAGAAAAATATGTACTGTTTTGTTTAAATCTTTAGTTTAAATTGGATGCTATAGAATTGCTTTTGGAAGAGTCCATTAAATTGTCATTCAGGCTCATCATTACATAGAAAGTATTACTTAATTTTATATGCAAGTCTTCTCTGTAATTATCTGAATACTTTGCAAAATGATATTATATTTCAAAAAAGCATTGTCATGAGGAATTCATTGTGTAATATGTGCCATTATTTCTGTAATATTCGTAGTTGTCCTAGTAGACAAATTGCTGAGTGAGAAAACTGACTGTGATACTGTTTTCCCTATGTAACTGAAGTTTAAAAGAAATCTACATTAGTGTTGTTTTATTTAGGTTTTTTTAATATTTCTAAACCTGTAATAGGAATTCATTGTTAGCTTTGTCTTCTTAGAATGACCTTAGCAAGGGCAAGAGCCAAAGTGACCTTCACAGCATTAAAACCAGGTATCTAACTTGAAGAGACTGGTAATTCCTATCATCTCACTTCAGCTCTTCAGTTTTACCAGTTTTTCTCCATCCTTGTGCCTTAGTAGTAGCTGTACTTTCTGCTTTCATCCCATTAACCGTGGCAAGACGAACTGTGATACACAGTGCAGGTTGGGGAAGATTTCTACAGGGTGGATGATTCATGTGGTACCTTTGCTTCAGTCATGCTGTTAAGTAAAGAAAAAACACTTCAGGATGTTTTCTACAAGAAGTCTTCCATCTCTGAAGTCTCCAGCGCTATCTACTAAGCAGCCATTAGGCTGCTTACAGCAGCAAGCTGTAAAATAAATTTTAGTTGTTGCTTCGGTTAACTATGGGAAAAGTTCGTATCTTGTCATACATCAAAGTTACAAAAACAAACCCCCATATTTAAAATCAAAGTAAATAGTATTTCTGAAGTGAAAGAATTCATTTTTTTAACTTCTGTAGTGATTTAAATGAATTCAAACACTTTCATCTTGTACTTCACGGTAATTTTAAGTGTTAAAATATTACATGATAAACACTATATTGCTTGATAAACTTACAGTAATCATTATTATAATGTTAAAACTGTAATGGACTTTTAGTATAAATACTAGTGTAGGCATACATTGTGAAGTAAATTTGATCTTATGAATACAAAGTGTCTGACATAAGGACACTGAAAATAGCTAGATTTCATAAATTCATTTGTAATCTTCCACAGCCTGAGAATTTTCTTTCTTTCCAGCTATTTGAATAAGATATTGGGAGCCCTTATGTTCCATATAAGTATCGTTTAAGCAGTAAGGTTGTCTTATGCCAGACAGAACGGTTCTAAACATCTAAGCACATCTTTTGCAAGCAGTTTAAAAATGAACAAAATTTAGTGAGGTGTCTAAAACATCTTTCATATGGCTTGCGATGACCGTGGTAAGTTCATTATCACATCACTACTGTGTGTGCTTTTTGCAAGTCAAGCTCGTTATTAATGCTTAAAGCTTAATATTGCCTAGCAACATACTTCTGTTTTAAACGGTAAATGGAAAGCTCCAGTTCTGTGATTGACTCCAGAATTTGTTATCAGATACCTTTATATTTAGATAACATGCATCATAAATATTTTCATAAGGATGTAAATGAAAATTATGCACATTTGGAGAACATATTGATAGACTGGAACCCTCCCACTCAATAATTTATTTGTATTAAGATGCGTGTGAGTTCTGTAGAAGTAAGTAGCTTGTTGTTATAGCATTTCAGGCAACTTCCACGTTTATTTTGCTCTTTTCATAGTGAGTCTCCAAATCATACTATAGCTACACTTAGCCAGGTAACCTTTACGATCACCATACTGAAATGCAAGCATTTTTATATTGGAACACAACTACTTTTTGTTAGTGCAAAGCAAATGTATTGACTAATTTAGGAGAGATGGAGACTTCTATTCCTGCTTACTGAAAGAGTAGGAGAAAAATAGATACATAGGAGAACAGTTGTTTTAGCATTAATAAGGCTACTCGTGGTAGCATAGAGACTTCGTTAATCATTAATTATTGCAACTCGTCAGTTCATCAGAAATACAAGGCCCAATTCTCCTCTGCTTGTGTTTTTGTGTTGTTTTTATACCCGAGTAATATGAGTATGCAATTTATGCAATGAGAAAAGTAACATATTATGCCCATAGTACATGGGTATAAATAGCTATGCAAACTGGAAGAGACTAGAGAATTGCGAGGTTTTTTTAATTGCCACTGTCGTGACCAAATTGCTGGGTCACATAAACAGCTAGCGAGTCAGTCAGTAATTCAGGTGATGCTTTTGCCTCCAAGTTTTTCCTTAAAGCAGATTTTTTTTGCAGTCTTCCATCCAGCCACTTGTTATATGTATAAGCCTCTGGCATATGACATCAGACAGAGCAATGACGTATGTGGTAAATTAAGCATTATTAGTATATATATGGTGAAAACTGAACAAAGCTTAATTTGGAAAAGAGACATGCTTCTTTAATATTCTATGCTACATTTGCACAGGAACTAATGTCAGTTCCCAGTTTGACAAATCATTCACGGATTTCAAATGGAGTTGAACTCTCTTACTCAGTGATCAGAAAATAATGTAGTAGCATCAGTTACTTTATACTATTGCTTACAGAAAAGTTACTGTGAAACAGTACGAATTTTCTTCAGTTATGTAGGTAAGCCTGTATTATGGCTCTCATAGAGGAAAAAAAGGCCATTTGCCACAATTCTGCATACAGAGAGTTAAATCTGATAGCAGAATTGAGTGCAGAAGAGGCTGTGTTAGAAACTTGTGGTTAAAAACAAGGCTTTATGATAGCATTAGGGGCCTATGTTCCAAATCCTGTAATTAATCGCTAATGATGTAAGAAACCTCAGTGAAGTCAACTCCACTACTCGGAAGAATATGATTACTTGCATGAGTATCTGATGTAGGTCTGGATCGAACAGATTTTTCAGTCTACGCAGGCGTTACGCAATTTAAAACAAAAATCACAAAATTAGTCCAAAGCGAGTTTTTCTACATTTTTTCTGACTTTTCAAAGCTCACAGTACTTTATGAAAAAGTACCTCCTCTAAAAATAGTCGATGACTAGATTAATGATTACGTATGTTCTCACTGAAATATAGTAAGATGTTTAAAACACAAATTGCATGTGTTATAATCTACTATTTGCACTTAAATGATGTAACCAAAACATTTCTAATAGTATTCTATGTCACAGAACACATTATAAGCATGACCAGTATAATATACCTGAAAATAATATATATTGTATGTAGGATTTTAATATCCAGTAATGATTATATTGGATAATCTTGATTTTTAAAGAATGCTATCAAAACATTATGGCACTTTGGTAATGTTATCATTCTGGTTTAGTTGTTATAATAAATATCGATTATTCAGGTGTTTATATTGATTACGTTTGCACAGACCTGATGATTACTCTATTATTTATGTACTAATGAATTTATTTTCTATATTCTAAATACATTTGTAGTAAGTCAGTTTACTGCTGTTAAAAATTCATTATATTCACAAAATGAAATAGAGTTACTGGGTCGGATTTATTTCTGGTATTATTCCATGAAGAAAGCTGTATACCTCCTCTGATTAGTAGTAAGTAGTAGATAAGGTATAGCCTATAGAATGTGCTGTCTGCAGTTCATAATGTGGAATCTAATTTTAGATGTTTCTGTTTGTAGGTGACCAACAGGAGGCAGCATAAGATCTATTTTAATTAAAACAGACTGAAACCAGGGATATATTTGACAAGATTTATAGCTGAACATTATGCTCAATTTACTTTTTTTCCCTGCTAACATCCAATAGAGATCAGTAACATTTTGCTGCTGCCTGGGCTCTGCTGATATGTGGAAAGTATGATACTACATGTTTGCCAAGATGTTCATTCTTTCGTGAAATAAAAGCACCAAGCAACTGAATCCTTCTCAGGTCTGATTTTTTTTCAGTGGGTTTCAAAATACAGCAAATCTACAGTGTTTCTAATGAGGTTAACTACTTTTTTCTTTCTTTCTTTTTTTTCAACAGGAGAACATTTTAAATGTTAGGTTATAAACAAGAATGCAGTTAGCATGAATGAAAACTGCAATGAAGCGGTTTTTTAATTATCCTTGGACCTTGTATTTGTATATCAACTTGCTGCTCCCATGCTAAATTTGATTTAGCCTGCTGAAAAGTTGTATGTTCACCATTGTAAACTACTCATTTAAATTGGCGTATTTTTTAATTGGATCCATCTAGCTCAGATTGATACATAGTTTGTTGTTTGGTTTTTTTTTTTAACAGTTTAAGTATTGCAAATGATTAGGTATTTATTTTGACTGAAGTGGGCTTCCATACTACTTAGAAGTGGCTTTAAATAAAAGGACATATAAGCTAGTCTAAAATTTCTGTGCAAAGGGTGCAGAAATGGCATTAATATAAAGTGAGGGAGCCCTGTATTGGCTTGTGTTCTTCCAGAACTTAACATTCTGAGACCTTCAAACCTCTGTATAGTTTACAGAGTTACAACGATAAAAATTAACGTTCCAACAGTCCAAGGCCTTTGCCCACAGCCAGCAAAAGCTATTTGGAGACATGAAACATTCCAGCAGCGTTCACAATGTTAAAAGCTTATACTGAACAATGAAGGGATTCTCAGACCAAATTTGAGAGCTGTAGTTGTGCAGCCCTGTGCGCAATCAGAATAAAATTGCATAGGTATGTTCTACACATCCAGTGAATTCACCATGGACTTGCCCAGTTCTTAGTCTGAAGGAGACCGTATGGTGGGGCTTTTCTCATTGTCATCAAAGGCAAAGAAGCAGAGTCTGGATTTAATGAATAAGAGACACATAAATTACACATAAATTCAAAACAGTTCACACGAACAAAAGAAGGTCCAAGGATTTTTGTTGGAGGAAGCTGGTACACACCAAGATTTTTCACCTGTGATCAATAGTCTCTGTAATACTGGACTAACAATAGGGGAAAAAGTAGAGCTATTTAGAATTATGTGCACAGCTATCCTAGGAAATCATATGCTTCCTAATTCAAATTATTCTAATGGACACTAATCATATTTAGCATTTTTGTGCTTCACAATAAAAGAAGGATACTCAATGAGGTACAATTAGCACTAATTATTTTTGCAGACTGGCAGAGGTTCAGACTGTTAATGACTTTCCCTCTCTATCATTTTTCCACCTACTTGCACCTGAATCTAGTTTGAACTAGCTTGCAAGACCTTTAGGGCACACGTGCATCTTATTTCTGAGCACTGTCAAAATACCGGTAATAATCTAAACTGAAGCCTAGTTCATACATAGGCCTTAGTAAGAAATATCCCTGCATAATATACTGCCAGCAACATGGCATGGTCTTGCCACCCTACTCTTTACTATTTTCCTTTTTAAATGTTTGATATTCAGTACACAATGGTAAGCATGGCAGCAAAACTATCGTTACCTGTAAACAAGCTGGTAACATTCATAGCCTTTCCATGTTTAGTTTCTGTAAATATTTTCAGGAAGTTCACTGCCAGAAATGTTGACTGAAACTGGAAAAATGCCACTTTAAAGGAGATTTGCAGTTTCATCATCAGAATTACGATCACTAGAAGCTATATTAATCAAATAACCTCTCCATCCAGTGAAATGCTTAAGTCCAAATACTGAATACAGCCTAGAACTTGCATTTGAAAAGGACCGAGCAAGCAATTGTTAATAAATATGCAAAAGAATACATGCATACATTGGGTTAGGCAGAATAGAGGTAGCAAACTTTAGAAAACAAATATATTTTGCATTATCTACCTGCAAGGAGTGCCTTAAGCCGGCACGAAGGTTACGTTACCAAGGCAACAAGATGTAATACAAAGAGCAAGTACCAGACGCTTCCGTGCGGCTGAGGAGGCAACAAGGAAGCGCCTAAGAAGTGTTTCACGTGTATATTGACTTACATTAATGACACGGTGGCTTACACAAGCGGCACTTCCCAGAAGGCAAGTATTTGTTACAGTATCTCCACAAACGTTACTTCACTATTTTAATCACAATACAGTCAAGCCACACAGTTTAGGCAGAAGCACAAACCGCTATGCGTTAGCTCTGCCACCATAAGCCCGCTGGCCACGCTAGCTGCGGCTACTGTTTTCTGGTTGCCCCTACGCAACGGAGGAAAGGCCCGCGCGCCCAACCCATTCCCTCGAGCCGGGCCTGTGGCCACACAGCGACGGGAGGAGGAGCACTAGCAATCCGACCTTCCCCCCTTGCTTGCAGAGCGGGGCCCACCCCCTCCCACCGCCCCCAGGCCCCGCCGCGTCGCCCCCTCAGACAAAGCGGGCGAGACGGCGCCGGGACCGCCCCGTCTGGCTCCTCCGTGAGCCGGCGAGACCCCCGCCGCCGGAAGCTCACTGAGGGCAGAGGCGGGACTTGACAGCCTCTAGCCAATCACCAGCAGGCACCGGGAAGACAAGCAGCGACTGCAGCCAATGCTGCCTGGGGGCTGCGCTCGGCGGCGGCCCCGCTGGGAGAGGAGTTGCCGCGCTCCCGGCGTACATGGTGGGATTCCGCCCGCCTGGCGCGTCAGGGCGGCGAGGGGCGGGGCGGAGGAGGGAAGCGGCGGACAGGGACCGCCAATAGGAGTGCGGGAAGGACTGACAGGCAGGCAGCTCACCCAATGGGAGGGTGGCGGCTATTAAAGGGCCGGCGACCCGGAGGGGCGAGTCGGGCGCAGGTGAGGAGTTGGCGCGGCTCCCCGGGGACCTCAGCGGGGCGGGAAGCGGGCCCAGCCGGCGGCGGTGCTGCCGGGGCAGCCGCTCCCCTGGTGCGGGGTGCAGGCGGCCACTCTGTGGGGGCAGAGCGGTGGGTCCCGGTGTGGCCGCGGGGCGGCCCGCCTCCTCCCGGGAGAGGCGCGGGGTCCCGTGGGTCGCCTGTCGAAGAGGAGGCTCTGGCCCGCGGCGCGGGTGGGGGCCGCGGGCCCTCCCGCTGCCGGCGTCTGGCCTGGTGGAGTGCGCCCGGCGGTGCTCGGGGGCGTGCCGGCCGGGGCAGCCCGCCGTGCCCTTGCCCGCCTTTGTTGCCTTACTCGGCCGCCCCGCGGGTCTGCGTGGGGCTTCGGGGGCGGGGGCCGGCCCCGCTGGCTAGGCCGCCTCCGGCCCGGGAGCCTCGACCGCCTTCCCCGCCTCCAGAACGCGTCCTGCTGAGAGGGGTGGAGGGGGGGAAGGTGTTCTCCGGTCCGTGGCCATTGCAGTGGTAGGGGAAGGGGAACAGCCTGACCCCACAGCCGCTTCCCATCCCCGCTGCCTCCTCTCTGCTTCCATAAGTTATCTTTTTAGGTGGTGTTGGTTCCCTTTAGCGCCTGCCTTTTTCAGGCGCCCAGACCGCGAGCTCCGTGGAGGGAGCGGTGCCCGTGTGGTGGCCTGTGCTCAGCAGCACCCGCGTCCTCCGGTGCTAGAGCCCCTCCGTGCAGAGGCATGGGGGGTTCCATGCCAGTGTACCCATCCATTACGAATCGCGTACGAAGCTTTCCTGAAAGCCCTAGGCTTTAGTATCATGCAAAGATCCTCAGACTCTCTACTTCTATTTAAAAAAAAATGTAAATAGCAGGTCCTCCTGATTTGAAGTTTGTTTTTTTTTCTTTCAGTCATAAGCTCTGAAAGTTTAAAAAAAAAAAGAGAAAAAGGCAAACCACCAAGGCATCATACTTAAAAAAAGTCTTTTTTCTAGAGAATAATTAAGATTTAATGTTAGTACCAATCCTTCAGTCCTTGTGTATACATGATTTTTTTGTTTGTTTGTTGGTCCAGCAGCTGCTCACACAATACGGTGTGAGCAAAGGAGACACAAAGACACAGAGGCAGAATGTGGATGCCTCTGTCATTAAGTACATCAAAGTTATTCAATGTATGTGTTTTCTGTGTGTCTGTGGAGTGTTCAGTTTAGTTTTGCAATACTTGTTTCGTTTCAACCCTGAAAAATAGTTTGTGTTTCTTTAGTCCAGTGATGAAATCCTCTTGACCGTAGGTTGCTTCTGACCTGACAGGGCTGCATCCAACTCATAGCTCCATGTTGCCATCTTTCCTGGAAGACCCTTGAAATCTTTCTGTTATTGTGTGATCGGGATTGTTTCTTTTTTTCTAGCCAGCACTTTGCATTTCTAGCCACACTGTAAAAATACGCATTTTGCATTTGCAGCTAGCACCTTGCTGTGTGATGGATGCATGACCTAATGGGCTCTTTGCGTCCTCTGTTATTTCTCAGGAATTTCTTGGTCACTTGCCTGACCAGACTGCAGCTGTTCCCTGTCAGGTAACTGACGTCTTTGGTCATGTACCGAAAGTACTTTTGGTCATATAGTTGAGGAGAAATTTTTTTTTTCTTGCAGATGTCTTCTCTTACCTTCATAGTGGTGTAAGTGGCTTGATCTGACCAAAAGATTTTTTTTCACCACTGCTCTTATCTCCACATACCTTTTTTCTGAGTGAACTGCCCATTTTCCCAAATGGTGCACTCAGCAAATATTACTTGCTATGGAATCCTCTGCTAAAGACAAGAAAATGTAGAGCAGTTACAGTCTGACTTTGGAAAAACTGTAATGTCCATAGGTTGTTTTTTTTTTTTCCAAATGCATGTATTTCATGTTTTAGGCTTCATATCAAAGTAAAACTTAAACATGCCATATGACATGTTTTTGTAACTCACATGTTTCAAAATGGTGATAGGGTGTTTTTGTTTTCCTATCTAGAATGTGTACAAATCCTAGCTTATTACCATTCTGGTCCCTTATATACTTTGAGCATGTAACAGCCTACTTTTCTGCGTTAAAGAGTAATATCCTGGAGACCATCTAGCAATGCCAGAAGACAGAATATTCCAAACCTCAGCTTTAATTAGATAAAAGTGCTTTTTAGTTAATGTATCAGAAAGGTAAACAGTCCCACATGGAGTTGATGTAACTCTGGGAGTCTATATACTATTAAGACAATTCATTAACACCAATTTAGATTAATAAGAAAGGAATTGTCTTTAATGAGGCAATATACTTTCAAAAATGAAAGAGTTGGAAGAGGTAAGATGTCCTTGCCAATTGGAAGTTAGTAATTATGAGTTTTAAAATAGGTAGGCTTTGCTACTGCTGCTGTCTTACTGGGGAGTTCAGGGGCTTATATCAGACATGTTCTAGCAAAAAAAAAAAAAGTCTAAAAGAAAGCCTTACCTAATAAAGGAATTGGGTACCAGTAGTTTCCAAGTTAGTATTATAACTCTTAAAGGTTATGTGCTTGGCTTATGGCAGAAGAGCCAAACCCAAGATGAGGCACCTCACGAAGAGTGTTTGGGGAGATCAGACAGGTGATGCCCAGCACCTGTGTGAGGAGCAGTGAGACTGGCCCACAGTGTAACCTGACATTTGCATGTTTTAACTCTCAGGCTTCTCTGGAGCTAAGGTGAAAGCTTGGCTGCCTGTGTCTTCTGCAGCTGCATGGAATTATATTTAGAAAATAACGCTGACGAAAATTTGATTTGAAAACCCAAGTTTTTTTTTTGTTGTTTTTTTTTTTTCTGTGATTGTACCCACTTTATCCTGCTCTATTAGGACTGAAAAATTTAGGGAAGGCCAGGGTAAATAGAGATAAGAGTCTCTAAAATCCTCTGGTTCGCCATTATTGGGGAATGACAGAACCTTGTTCATCCCAGCTGGGGCTAAGTAAAGGACTTAGTCAGTGTATATCTTGAGATGAAAATGGCTGTGATTCAGTAAAAGTCTGATATTTAGGTACCTTAAGAGACAACTGAGGATCTACTAGTACTTTCAAGAGTTTGACCTATCCAGCTGGCAAGTACTTTGGAAAGTCTGACCCATTTTCCATAGTTAGCAAAGTACCTGAATGTTCGCTTAGGTAGGTGCTTAAAGTCAAACGTGAAATTCTGCTGATTTCAGTAAAAACAAGTGTGACCTTATGAACAGAGGTTCAGTGTCCAGGTAGTGAGAAGTCAGAAATACTATAATTCTTGTGCAGCTTACGTTTTAAGTAAGAACTCTATAATTCTTTTTACCTAGAAGATCACCTCAAAATGGATACCTCTGAATCTTTCACACACGCTCCCCACCCCGAAAACAGGTAAGTGCAAATGTGTGTGTTTCTAAAGCCAGCATGAAGACAAGAGTGCTTGGTCATTCCCCAGTAACCAGGAATCACATATTAATCTATGTATTTGTCAGTCCAGAATAATTGCCTTATTAACAGTGAAACTTCTAAAAATGCTCTTGGTTTGTTCTGTGTGCAGGTAACTCTTCTGAGGAATTTACCTGCTCAGTGACTTTTTGAAAGTTTAAAAAAAAAAAAAAAAACCTGCAACTTACACAAGATAAACTTACAATTTGATACATAGGTCCAGAAATTCAGTTGCTGTAATAATAGAAAAGCACTAACACTGTAACTTGTGTTTGAAAAGCACAGCAAGTGCCAAACAAATTGTTTTACTGCCAGACAAGTAAATACGATGCTGCTTCCTTGAAAGCCCAAGTATCTTTTTGTGGTAAAGTTATAATAATGAAGGTTAAGGGAGATGCTTAAATATCAGATAAAAAGTCTCTGAAAAAATTTATGTAATTCTAGCAGGTACAGAGCTGTGTTGTGGTACAACTCTGAATTTTTAAACTGCAACATCATGTTTGTTTTTTTTATATAACTCCCTTTTCTCAAAACCAATTAGTATTTTAATTTTCAGAAGGGTAGGAATTTTCATGCATCTTAAACAGCAACATGCAGCTTCCAACTTGAGTCTGAGGAGTCAAAAGTTCTGGGTAACTGCATGGGAGCACAGTAGAGTGGTCCATGCTGATACAAACTCATGCTTTAAACAAGTGATTTTTTTCTTGGGACTCTGTGTTGGATATTTGGTAGATAGTAACCATGGGAAGCAAATGGATTAGAATCATAGAATCATTCAGGTTGGAAAAGACCCTTGGGATCATCGAGTCCAACCGTCAACCCCACTCTACAAAGTTCTCCCCTTACACCAGATCCCTTAACACCACATCTAAACGAGTCTTAAACACATCCAGGGATGGTGACTCCACCACCTCCCTGGGCAGCCTATTCCAGTGTCTGACCACTCTTTCCGTGAATGATACAACGTCTGTATAATCTGTTGTATCTGTATAATGTTGTATAATATCTGTAATGATACAACAATTCAAGTTTGTTTCGGAAATAATTTAGCATTCCAACTTAAACGTGTCCATCACATTTTAGCCTTAAGCAAATCCCGACTGGCAAAACTCTATGAGTTGAAGGAAAATAGATGTATTTTTGTAATGGAAATATCAACACAACGGTTCGTGACGTGGATATATTAACAGATTTATAATTCAATGAGATTAGAGAAGTTATCTATAGCTGCTTTATATTCAGGGTATAACAAAATTATTTTCTTCTTTCAAATGAACGATTGGTTCAAAATATGCATTCCTTAAATGATGACTTAGGAATCAAGTTCGTTATATGAAAATATACAGTGTATACCTTGGAGATTTATGTTGTTTGCTCTTTTTCTCTTAGGAAGCCTGACAAATAGGAAAATACTACAAAGTGAAGAGAAAATTCACTTCACAAGAACTCGGCTTTCATTGGCTTCTAAATTTTATTTGTATTAATAACTGATCAGTTTCAGATCATGTCTGTAGTCTCCTGTGGTGAAATTACTAGGTTAAAGCTGGAAAAAATGAAACAATTAAAAAGAAAAAGAAAAAGCAATTTTAGCGTTCAGGAAACTCAAACTCTCCTTAAGGAAATCAGAAAAAGGAGAGAAGTACTCTTTTCAAAGCAACTTAATACCACAATTAATGAGATGAAAAGGAAAGCTTGGGAGGAAATAGCAGAGTGTGTAAATGCTGTAGGTGAAGGAGAGCAAAGAACAGGGACAGAAGTGAAAAGGCGATACCTTGACTGGAGAGCACTCATGAAGAGAAAACGTCTGAATGCAAACATCAAAGTAGTAGGTGCTGGCTTTCACCTTCCTTCATCCAATTTAGATGACTCTCTCAATGAAGACATGGATGAGAAAATGGGATTTGCAATTGAATCTAGTTTTGAATGGCAGAATATCACTGACTTCAGAGAAGCTGGTGGATCTTTAACAGAAATCAAAGTAGAAGAGGAGGATCCACAGAATTTTGAAGTGAGTGACTGACATACATTAGCTATGTGCAATATGGCCTTCATTTCATTTCAGCATGAGGCTTTTTGCTGTGTTTCTCTATGGCATCTGTTTCTGTTTTTTCTGAATGTGTGAATGAAAGAAACTGTAGAAACAAATATGTTTCAGAGAGATGGTATTCAAATCTAGCAGCTTGCAATTGTGTGTAAGGTCTTGGATGTTGATTGTTGAATTTACATCCCTCAACTTTGAATATGTATTTGCACATATATTTTTCCATTTGTATGTGCCATAGCTAAGAATTAGTTCAATCTGTAGAATGAAAATACGCTGTTGAACGAAACTTTAATACTTAGGCTGTCTGGGTGGATGAATGGAGAAAAGCACCTCAAACAAATGAAAGTATATGTTACTTGCAGGTACAGAAAGAAACAGCATAGAGAAAGAAATAGAATACTTCTTGCATTTCTTAAAACAAACCCAGGAGATTAGAATATTACCTGAATAAGTCTGTCAGCCATTGCTCTCTGTCACAATTCTTGGGTAAATTTCACAAGTAGCTGTGGATGCTGTAGACAGGTGGTTACTCCTAGTAGTCTTGTGGCTGCCCTGGGGTAGGCAGCCAGCTGGAGTGAAGTCCAATGTTTGGATAGTTTAGTTGAGCCTGTACAAATGTATAGTTCTCCTTTCAAGAAGGGGTACTCAAAACAGTTTTAGTTTGGGTTTGTTTTTTTTTTGGGGGGGGGGGGGGGGGGAGGTGGGGAGGGGAAGGAAGGAACTCTCAGCCTGCAGAAGAGAAGGCTCCAGGGAGATGTTATAGCAGCCTTCCAGTACCTGAAGGGGCCTACAAGAAAGCTGGGGAGGGGCTGTTTGCAAGGGCATGGAGCGATAGGACGAGGGGGAATGGTTTTAAACTCCAGCAGGGTAGGTTTAGATTAGACATTAGGAAGAAGTTCTTTACAATGAGGTGGTGAGACACTGGAACAGGTTGCCCAGAGAGGTGGTGGAGGCCCCATCCCTGGAGACATTCAAGGCCAGGCTTGATGAGGCTCTGAGCAACCTGATCTAGTTAAAGATGTCCCTGCTTACTGCAGGGGGATTGTACTAAACGACCTGTAGAGTTCCCTTCCAATCCATTCTGTGGAGTTCTATGAACTCCTGTCTTAGCTCAGTTGAGGTGTGCGCTGGGGAAAAAAAATCAGCATAAGCCGTTAAATGGTATGAGACTACTGTCTGAGAACTGCTGAAGAACAGTATCCGTCTACTCTAATGCTAGGGGACTGGCAATGGCTCTCATTGTCTTAAGATTTTCTGAAGCCAGGTCTTTGTCAGTTTGCCTTTCTCTTGTAGCATGTTTAGTGGGAGACAGTTATCCCTTATGTACTATGAATCTGTAGCACATAATGGCCATAATTCTTCATGAGTTGTTACAGTCCACCAAGAGCAATGATCCTAACCACCCAGTTATCTGTGTCATAAATAGCTTTACAGCAAATGTGATAATACAAAATTAGTTCAACAAGTCCTGTTTATTAACCCATTTAATATAGTGTGAGTGGTTAGGAGCATGTGAAAAAGTCACTGTTAAATGTTTTTTAGACACGGAATCCTCAAGTTAGTGAAGGCTGGGTTACCTTACATACTACATAGCCTGTGGGTCCAGCTGCTCTGATAAATAATTAGTCACAACAAATTCTTAGTGGCTTACATAAATGTCACTTAGCTATATGAAAAGTAAGAACAGCATATGCTTTTTTAGATCCTGTTTTCTATCAGTGGTTCTGAATGCTCTGTAATATCTATTGTACAATATTTTCTGTGTGTTCTTGCATGTCCACTGGCAAGCTTATTTTCCATTTTTCATTACCAGATATTAACTTGCAGGTAAAACGTGTTTCTCTACCTGTATAATGGTAGAAAACAGTCTTTTGATTTAACATGGTTATTTCACAGCATGTGAGTTAAACAGTTCTGTGTAGCTCCTAAGATGAAAAACCCCGATATGTTCTTTTCAGTCAAGTGGTGTGTAACAGATTTATTCTGGCATAAAGACTGGAATGTAATTCTTGTCTATCACGTTCCCCTCTGCAGTTTCCTATTGAGGAAGAAGAAGAAATTTTGTCGTCAGTTTTGCCAGATTCAAGAAAGGAGAATGACTTACCGGACTTCCCCCACATTGAAGAGTTTGGAAATCTAAGCTCCGTTCAAGCTAGGCTAGCCTATGAAGATTCTCACTTGCTTATAAATCTGGAGAAGCAGAAGGTGGAGCTGGAGAAGCAGCGACTAGACATTGAAGCCGAAAGGTTGCAAGTGGAGAAGGAGCGCCTGCAAATTGAAAAAGAACGGTTGCGGCACGTTGACTTGGAGCGTGAGAGACTTCAGATTGAGAAGGAGCGACTTCAGATTGAATGGGAGAAACTCAGGCTAGAGACTCTGCATGCTGAAAAGCCTGCCCTGGAGAATGACCTCACCCAGACAGAAAAACCCATCGTGCAGCCTCTGGATCTAGAAACTGAAAAGTTAAAACTTGAGAAAGAACGTTTGCAGTTAGAGAGGCTGCAGTTCCTAAAGTTTGAGTCGGAGAAGCTGCAGATTGAGAAGGAACGCTTGCAAGTGGAGAAGGAGCGCCTTCGAATTCAGAGAGAGGGTCACTTGCAGTGAACCTTTTGACTGAAGTGTCAATGTTAGTGTTTTGATGTTTGTAAAATAGAGGTAGTTCTTTCTTATTACTGAAACTGTCCTAGAGGCTTAACGTTCTTATGTTCAGAGTTGAATGCTGATGTTAAACTGAAAAAGGAAAAAAAAAAAAAAAGAAAATAGAATGGTGCTCAATATGTCAGTGTGCCTACATAAATGAGCTTATGTGTGAAATTGGTTTTCAGTGTATCAGAACTAAGTGTTATGTTCTCTTGTCTTCAGTATCATGTTGTATTAGTTTGCTGTCCTCCTCTCATAGGCACATTGAGAAGAATCGAGGCTGAGCCTTGTGCTTTTTTCACTGTACTAACAGTAAGGAAGCATCAGAATAAATCAACATATGTTGTGAGGGCCTGGTGCTGACGATAGCCCACACAGTAAATAAGTTAGACAGAACACAATAGCACAGAGTCATGATGCGATTGATTCATTAAACTTAATTTCCCCTTCTTGGTTTCTTTTCCACCCCCACAATTGGAAAAAGAGTTCAAGAATTACCTAAAAGTGAAAGTACAAGCTAAATTCACTACAGTTGTGTTTACTGTTGTTCCATGGCTTGAACTGAATGGGAGTGCAGAAAATAGTATTATTACTCTTGCATGAAGTATTCATAGGAGATAAAGTTACACATCAACCATACCTACTATAAGCTGGACTGTTGGTTGCACCAGGTCATTAATAATGCTATCTGGAATCTGGCACCTCTCTTAGTATGGCATAGGGATACACTGATTGATCAGGTGTGCTGTCTTGTGAGTCTGTGGTGACCTGAAGTAAATTGGTTGACCTGGTTTGTTCCTTGAAAGACAGTAGCTGGTGCTGGGAGTCTTGGGAGTGGAGCTACAGAGGCTGAGTACAGCCTGAGGAGCACTGAGCTCGAACACCAGCGCTCTTCATGTTAGTTCTGCCTGGCCAGCACTGAGGTCAGGTCTGTGAGGCAGCCAGAAGGGGCTTCTGTGGCTGACACCATATAGTATGTTTTCATTAGACAAACAGAAATGGTCAGTGCTGAAGGCTGTCCATATTTTTCATAAGCGATGTATTCATTTAAAATAAAAAAAAACCACATCAAGGAAGCTTTCTATTATTTCATATATGTTTAAATCTCTACTGAGCCAGACTTTACATTTCTCGTCTTTCTGCAAGTGACCATCTTTTGTTGACTCCATTTGAAATTTAGGACTATGAGAATACTAAGTCTGAATGTATGTTGAGTGACTTACGTGAATTCTTGTGCAAGTAAATATATTTTTACCACTACACGATTACTTTTATTCTGCAAGGAAAATGTTATTTTTTTTTAATTACTGAAATAAGTGTGCTTCTACAGTGGAAATAGATATGACTACTACAATCTGAAATTGCTCTTGAGGCTGTGTTTCTTCACAGAGAAGCAGAGTTGTATATGAAGAGAAATCTGGATACTTAACACTGTAGCACCCCAAAGTTGCTGGTGCCTGTGTTCCCTGTGTAGTAAATCAGAGAGATGAGGCGCCTCAGAGTAGGACTTAAACCAAGCAGTACTTACTTGAGAACAGAAAAAGAAAGGAGATAAACCAGCTGGATAGAAGTGCCCCAGGGCAAAGCCTATCTGAGATTCTGCATGAACGTGGTGGGTTGACCCTGGCTGGCCACCAGGTGCCCACCATGCTGCTCTATCACTTCACTCGTCAGCTGGGCAGGGAGGAGAGAATATAACAAAAAGGCTGGTGGGTTGAGATAAGGACAGGGAGAGATCGCTTACCAGTTACTGTCATGGGCAAAACAGAGTCAACTTGGGAAAATTAATTTAATTTATTGGCAATAGGAATCAGAGTAGGATGATAAGAAATAAAACCAAATGTTAAAACATGTTCCCCTCACCCCTCCCTTCTTTCCAGGCTCAACTTCACTCCAATTTTCTCTACCTCCTCCCCCCGAGCGGCACAGGGGGATGGGGAATCGGGGTTGTGGCCAGTTCATCACAAGTTGTTTCTGTCGTTCCTTCCTCCTCACACTCTTCCCCTGCTCCAGCATGGGGCCCCTCCCATTGGGGACAGTTGTCCACAAACTTCTCCAACATGAGTCCTTCCCACAGGCTGCAGTTCATGAACCACTCCAGCGTGGGTCCTTTCCGTGGGCTGCAGTCCTTAAGGAACAGACTACTCCAGCGTGGGTCACTTCCATGGAGTCACAAGTCCCGCCAGCAAACCTGCTCCAGTGTGGGCTCTCCATGGGGTCACAGGCTCCTGCACATCCACCTGCTCCAGCGTGGGGTCCTCCACGGGCTGCAGGTGGATCTCTGCTCCACCATGGACCTTCATGGGCTGCAGGGGGACAGCCTGCCTCACCATGGTCTTCATCATGGGCTGCAGGGGAATGTCTGCTCCAGCGCCTGGAGCACCTCCTCCTGGTTCTTCTTCACTGACCTTGGTGTCTGCAGGGCTGTTTCTTTCACATATACTCGTCTCTCCAGCTGCAGTTGCCCAGCTGTGCAGCAACATTTTCCCCTTCTTAACTATGTTATCCCAGAGGCACTGCCACCATTTCTGATGGCCGGCAGTGGGTCCTTCTTGGAGCCATCTGGCATTGGCACTATTGGACGTGGGGGAAGCTCCTAGCAGCTTCTCACAGAAGCCACCCCTGCAGCCCACCGCTACCCAAACCTTTCCATGCAAACCAAATACCTTGAAATAAAGTGACAAATTTTTAGCTCCCTGATATGTATCAAACAAATTTATATTAAAAATAGCTTTCTGTGATTTGGAGAATTTATCTTTTAAGCCGTGAGAGAGGCAGAATTCAGGAAGCTTGTCAGGTTTGGCTCATGCCTCCAGCATTTACCCAGATAGTGGCATCACTTGGATTTCATGATCACTGTATCCTGAGGTGACCAACTTCCTAGGTAACTACTCTGAGTAGGGTGAGTAGGAGCAAGGAGCAACAGCCAGCCGTACAAGAGGTAGTGACCAGAAGGATCAAGCCAGGACGGAGAACCTTCCTATGGTCTTGCCTGTAAGAAGTGCTTGGCTGGGAAGGAGCAGATGTGGAGTCTGGCTCCTGTTTCAACAGGTAGTTAACGCTGCTGCTTGATACCAGCGCTCTTGTCTTCGTATTTTCCTCCAGGTGAATGACTTCACCATTAGGGTAATTATTTGTGTTTTACATTGGACAGCTTGGGAATGATGCCCCCAAGAGCATTAAAGGTTTTGGGGGAAAATAAATAGATAAATCCGAACCATTTCTGAATTCTGAATTGTTTCAGAAATCTGAACACTTCTCCAAATGTGAATAGAGCAGTATGTAAGCAATTATTTCTTCTAATAAGTATTCAGCCTCCTAGGGAAATGATGCATCCTTTTGGTTATACAAAACCTTTTGGAAAATACTGAATGGTGAAATTAAGTATCCTCATAAATCATTGAAAATACAGTTTCAACATAAAATTTAGAGAAAATTACAGAGTTTAATACATCAATTTTATAGCTTGCTTTTTTTCATACCAAAATTGCAGTCATTTCATGGTAATTTGAATTTAAATGTCGTATCTTTAAATACTAATCTGCAATCTCTTAAATTTTAATTGCTTGATTTACCAACCTGGGATCCTGACAACAAAGCCTAAGGGCAAGATTTTGACCATGTAAATGGCACTGAAGTCAGGACATACGCGTGAAGCCAGTTCCTCTGTTGGAGAGGGAGAGATTTTGGACACCTGCTTAAAAGAAGGGCTTGTGATTGTAAGTAATGAGTGACATTTCCAGACTGGGAAGAGTTTTAAGACAAGGGGGAAACCACACGCATACAGAGGAAGAGGCAAGTATTTGGAGAAAAAAAAAAAAGGAGAGGGATGAAGATCAAACATTTAGTGAGAGGGAAGGCGGGTGAAGCTGGTGATAGATAAAATGAAGTACTGGAAATATCCCCAGTGGTCATTGCGAACTGCATTATCAAGGTTGTGTCTGATGCACTAATGTCAGATCTCACAGCTCTGTGGGCTCTATCGGGATGCAGGAATGGGGAAGGGGAGGGGTAAAGCACAGCTGAGGTGCAGACGGAAACTTTGCAGCCTCTGCAAAAGGAGGCAGGCTGGCATGCTCCATGCATGCCATGTCGTTTCTACATGGAGTCTACTACTCCATCAGTTTCTAGCCACTAATTTTAGGGTCAGAAGGACAAATAATGAAGGTAAAATAAAGGCTACGGAATCACAGAATCACAGAATGGTAGGGGTTGGAAGGGACCTCTGGAGATCACCTAGTCCAAGCCCCCTGCAAGAGCAGGGTCACCTAGAGCAGGTTGCACAGGAACGCGCCCAGGTGGGTTTTGAATGTCTCCAGAGAAGGAAACTCTCTGGGCAGCCTGTTCCAGTGCTCTGCCACCCTCAAAGTAAAGAAGTTTTTCCTCATGTTGAGATGGAACTTCCTGTGTTCCAGCTTGTCCCCATTGCTCTTTGTCCTGTCCCCGGACACCACTGAAAAGAGTCTGACTCCATCCTCTTGACACCCACCTTTTAGATATTTACAAGCATTGATGACATCCCTTCTCAGTCTTCTCCAGGCCAAACAGACCCAGGTCTCTCAGCCTTTCCTTATAAGAGAGGTGCTCCATTCCCTTGATCATCTTTGTAGCCCTGTGCTGGACTTTCTCCAGTAGTTCCATGTCTGTCTTGAACTGGGGGGCCCAGAACTGGTTTCTTGCTGTCTGTTAGTTAGTGATAGGTTCTGCCAATTTGTGCCTGGTGCTTTCACAAGGCAGTTTGGAGACAGACTGGTTAATGCTTAACAGTGTCCTAACAACAGCCAGAAAAGGTCATAGGTTGTAAATATGGTCCCCAACAACAGCCCAGGACGAACAGCAGCCACACTGCCAACAGGACACATCTGAGAAAGCATGGTAGGATTCAAAGGCAACTTCATTTCCTTGAGTAAGGGATCCTGCATTATTTCTGGGCCATTCTGAACAACTTTCACTGTGCATAAAAAGATACCGAAAGCAATGTATAACAAGGTATAAAATATTTATTTATTAAGACAAACAAGAGATAGTTAGGATTTGATAAGCTCTCAAACTAAGCATTAGTATCCTCACCACCTCAAGGTGTCTTTACTAGTCAGGCAGGCATCAGCCAGGAGAGGAAGGGTTTGTCATCCTCCAGGGCTCCCCGGCATAACTCTTTGGTGGTGCTGAGTTGCCATTTCCTAATTTTATTTTTTTTTTCTTTTAATTTCTTAATATTTCCATGTTGGTATGTTTATTTTCCCCTTAAATCCTTGAAGTGCTACTGACACCTATCTCAACAATCCCACCTCCACCTGTAGTTTGACCTTATCTTGTTTGACTCTTCTCTACAAGCTTTCTGAGCTTTTTCTCGCAACTTCACAATTTTCCCATCAGAATGAGCCAAAGTTAGGCAGCTGGGCTGTGCTGGGCCGGGCCATGAATAAGACATGTGGCGGGGAGGCTGCATGTTTCCCTGCAGAGTTGATTGAACCCACCCAATCTCCCTGATAACAGTCCAGGAGGTCTCATATAGCGGTGGTACTACTCAGACCACCCTGCAGTGAGTAAGGCACTTCTCCAGCACCCACCTGTGGGGTTTGTAGCTGTGTGACTGGGTGATGGTTTCCTGGATGTTGCTTCTGCTGCTGTCTCCAGGATAACAGCCAGATGGGGCAAAACACAGTATTTTGGGTCTCAACAACCCCATGCAGCATTACAATCTTGGGGAAGAGTGGCTGGAGAGCTGCCTGGCAGAAAAGGACCTGGGGGTGTTGGTCGACTGCTCAATATGAGCCAGCAGTGTGCCCAGGTGGTCAAGAAGGCCAACAGCATCCTGGCCTGTATGAGGACAGTGTGGTGAGTAGGACTACGGAAGTGATTGTCCCCCTGTACTCAGCACTGGTGATGCCCCACCTCAAGTACTGTGTCCAGTTTTGGGCCCCTCACTACAGGAAACACATTGAGGTGCTGGAGCGGGTCCAGAGAGAGGCAAGGAAACTGGTGAGGGGTCTGGAGAACAAGTCTTATGAGGAGCGGCTGAGGGAGCTGGGGTTGTTCAGCCCGGAGAAAAACAGGCTGAGGGGAGACCTTATCGCTCTCTACAACTACCTGAAAGGAGGTTATAGTGATGTGGGGGTTGGTTTCTTCTCCCAAGTAACAGGTGATAGGACAAGAGGAAATGGCCTCAAGTTGCGGGAGGGGCAGTTTAGATTGGATATTAGGAAAAATTTTTACCCTGAAAGGGTTATTAAGCATTGGAAGAGGTTGCCCAGGGAAGTGATTGTGTCACCATCCCTGGAGGTACTTAAAAGATGGGTAGATGTAGTGCTTAGAGATATAGTTAGTGATGGTTTTTGTCAGAGTTAGGTTGATGGTTGGATTCGACGATCTGAAGGGTCCCTTCCAACCTAGGCAATTCTATGATTCTGTGATTCTGTGATTCTATGAACAAAGAGGACAGCCAGTATCACTCTCCTCGAACTGTTTCAGGTGTTGGAAAAAGCTTCTCAGTCACTAGCAGCTCTGTGAAACAGCACAACAGGCCCAAAAAGTGAGAGAAAAGTAAGTCTTGGGTTCCTGTGAACTTTCCCAAGTAGAGCACAAGGCTTGTGGTTAAATCAGGCTGTTTGCCTGGTATTGCCAGGTATTTGGATAATCCAGGTATTTGGATAATCCAGGACTGGATGTTGTGTGTCTGCATCATCTTGAAATAGACAATAATCTGTCAGGTGCCCTTTCAAAATGTAGTTGAATAGTGTTCATAGTTTGTTTCCCCTCCCAGCAAAAAAGAAGTTTCTAAATCTGTCAGATAAAATCCCACTTGCAAGTGAGAACCAGAGGCTGATAACTAACATTTCTTTGCTTTTTTATAGAACTTTTGAGACAGTTGCCCCTAAAGAGCATCAGTGACATCACCTGCCTTTCCAGCTCACACGCCTCCAGAAGCTCCCCTCAGAAAGGCACGGGGTGCTCCAAGGAGACAGAGTCAGATCCAGGTCTGGTATTTTACAAACACAAAAATACCCTCAAAAATCCTACTCCGTGTCAATCAAGAACCTTGACATAAGTGATAGGTGGGAGAAGAGGGAGGAGGAAAGACTGATTTTTCACTATTGTTGCTGAAATCAGTGAATTTAACCCAGAGGGTGCCAAAAAATGCCACCAAATACCTTGATGTTCACTTCTTTCTTTCTCTTTCTTTTCTTTTTTTCTTTTTCTTTTTCTTTTTCTTTTTCTTTTTCTTTTTCTTTTTCTTTTTCTTTTTCTTTTTTTTCTTTTTCTTTTTCTTTTTCTTTTTCTCTTCTTTTTCTTTTTCTTTTTCTTTTTCTTTTTCTTTTTCTTTTTCTTTTTCTTTTTCTTTTTCTTTTTCTTTTTCTTTTTCCTTTTTTTTCTTTTCCTTTCCATTTCCATTTTCATTTTCCTCCTCTTTTCCCCTTTCCCTTTCTGTTTCCCTTTCCCTTTCTCCTTCCCTTCTTTTTCTTTTTTTAGAGATGAATGTAATAACCTTGCAATCTGATGAATGGCAAAAGTTAGACTTGATACAGAAGATCGCTTAAGGCCCTGTGCTGGTTCCCATCTCACAGCCTGTCATTCCTCCCTTGTTGACTTAGGACACTGGCCCCATGTCTTCTTACAAGAATTAGTAACCCCAAGCATGCACCCTGTTCTGCCCTTGCTCAAAACACTTTGAAATGTGACCCAGCTCAACTCAAGCTCCGAGCGTCCTGTCAGGAGTGGAAGTGCTGGGACAGGCAATTTGGCCCCTTACCTCATTCCTTAGAGGTCAGGGAAAGGCTGTTTTTCCCTGCTCCACTCTCCTCCAGGCTGTCACCCCACCTCCTTGCATGTTCTCCAGGCTGTCACCCTGACTCTTTGCATGTTCCCGGCCTGTGCTTCACCTTGTGTCTTGCACTTCTCTGCCTTCATCTAGCTCAGAAATTTCTGGGGTGCTTGTCAGTTTGGTGTCGCTATATCCACATGATGTTGATTTGCTCTCTATTCAATTTTGATATCTATCCATTCACATGACACTGACTTGGCTTTCTGTTAAAACGGAACATGAGAAGGTAACTGTCCTTGGTCACTGGCTGACTCCCACTGACTTTCCAGAGAGAACTGGTGATGATATATTCTCCCTTTTTTCCTTCTGTGAAGAAGCAAAGACAAGGCTTCCTCTTTTCCTGCCCAATTTGAGCAAGAAGACTGAGAGATATTAAAGCATCACCCACAAGGAATGGGTGAAAAAAATGGGGTTGCCTAGTCACGAAAAGAGGGACTGAGGGGAGACATAACTGCCTTCAAATACACGGAAACCTGCAGGAAATAATCTGCTCTTTGTGCCTACTGCCAATGAGATGTGGAAGAATAAACCTGAATTTCATCTGTGACTGCCTTGACTAGCCATGAGGAAAAAGGCTGGTCAGGATGTGAAGGACTGGTCTAGATGCCCAGGGAAGCTGTATGGTCTCCATTGTTCAGCAATGAGCTGAATTAAATGAGCAATTAAAAATAGGTTTGGCAAACATGAAGAATGATACAGATACTGTCCTCCACCAATATATTCCACGATGCCACGAACAGGAGCAATAAAAGCATTCACTTCTTTTCCTACTTATCTTTCCTATTTCTCTGTGCCGTCAGGTTGCAGGCTGGCTTCCCTTGAAGTTTTGTCTTGAGAAAATACGTCAGATGTGCAGTGCGGACATGAGATGCTGCCTTTGCTTTTCTGACCCATGTTTATTTCCTAGGCTCAGCCAGCTCCAGTGTGTTAGTCGAGAGCATCCCTGTGGATGGGGAGGGCTGTTCCTGGAGGCCATGGAGGAGGAGCGTGGACATTCAGCTCAGGGCTCGGGCATGTTGCACTGGGAGCCCTGCTCCTGCTTGGCGTCACGTGTGTGGCACAGGGAGTACTGCCAGGGTGTCAGTTCAGCTGTGTCTCAGGCAGCTTCTCACCTCTGAAAATATCCAGTAGCTCTTTAACAGCTCAGTGTTTCTGTACCAGATTTGTACCATCTCCTATGTTTGTGCACCCCATGAAATTCCAGACTGGAAAACCTGCATTTCCAAGGTCACGAGCACTCACACAGCCCAGAACAGGCAAAAAGACAATCAGTTCTGGAATCATAGAATGGTTTGGGTTGGAAGCGACCTTAAAGATCATCTAGTTCCAACCCCCTGCCCTGGGCAGGGACACCTCCCACTAGACCAGGCTGCTCAAAGCCCCATCCAGCCTGGCCTTGAACACTTCCAGGGATGAGGCATCCACAGCTTCTCTGGGCAGCCTGTGCCAGTGTCTCACCACCCTCACAGTAAAGAATTTCTCCCTAATATCTAATCTAAATCTATACTCTTTCAGCTTAAAATCGTTACCCCTCGTCCTATTGCTACACTCCCTGATAAAGAGTCCCTCCCCATGCTTCCCGTAGGCCCCCTTTAGGTACTGGAAGGCTGCTATAAGGTCTCTCTGAAGCCTCCTCTTCTCCAGGCTGCTGCACAAGCTGCTGCTCCAGCTGTGACTGCTCACCTGCAGAGCTCTTGCTGGCAGCTGCTGGCAGAAGGGGCTTGGTGGGCACTGTACTCTGACACGGGAAAGGCTGGAGCTGCTTGCTTTAGATGTGTATTTGTCTTCATGGATCTCTTATTTGGCATTAGGTTGTTGGTTTGTGAAGGCCTACATTATCCAGTAACCATGTTATCCAGAAATCAGAGCAAGAACCAGTGGTCTTTGAGTAGTCCAAAGTGTTAAGGAGGCAAGTAGCTACGTATGAGGCAAATAAACTGGATTTTATAAGTAGCAGAGTGAGAGCAGCAGCAGCTACAGCCTCTGGCAAACCTGGGTTTCACTGGGAGTCTCAATCCCTGCATCTCTCAGGCACTGTTGAAGCTTGCAGCTAACGTTAAGATAAAATATCAGTGGGCTAGATTCCTCCATATGCTAGCGGGTTTGTTTTGCATCAGTGACTCAGAATGTTTGTAACTGGCATCAGGACTACAGAAAGATTTTAATCCAGGCTTAAAAAAAAGGAAAAAAGGAAAAAGAAAAAAGATTCCTTTTGAAAATAAATGCCTAACTTTTTTTGTTTCCAGATAATCAACCTATTTGAAGTTGTGTGCTCCAAGCAAATAAGAGGAGGAGGGCAGGGAAGACCACCTTCAGTACTGACCTGGGGTGACTTTAGTACTTCATCCTTCCCTCTCATTCTTTTTTTAACTAATTTGTACCAAAACATTAATTTTTTTGGACCACTAGTTATGCCACCAGTGCTTTTGGCTCGGTGTCACCAGGCGATCTTGCAGCCACGCTGTGATCTAGCCATTTGCTACTCACGCAGCTTGACACGGGAGCTGGAGAGAGATGTGACTGCCGCAGCTCTCCCCCCGACTCATCATTTTTCCTTCCTGATATCTTAAAGCACAATCTCCTGATTCTAGGTCACAGTTACTATACCAATGAATTCAACAGTTCTCAGCCATCAGAAAACATATTAGAAAAAAACAGGTCCACTGACACAAGACCAGAAGAAGCCCTTTTCATGCACTGCACATAATCCTTTTAAAATTGACCTACTTTAGAGGACACTTACATCCCCTCCTTTTACAGTTTATTAAGAATACCATTGTTATTTTTTGTTACAGTTTTACTGTTTTTAATTTCCCTGCTTCACACTATCAGTAGTTTTATTCTACACATTAGCAGACCGTGGAATACCTTGCCTTGTTACTTCCATATTTTCTAATTGCAACACTCCATCATTAGTCAACTGGTTCATAATGTGGAAGGCAAAGTTGCTATTTCATTTCATGCTATATAATACAATGCTTCTGGTTCAGTAATTACATTGTGCCAGACTTGTGATCAATCCTGAGATAGCTCACTCTTGATGGATAGCCCCATCACGGAGTGTATAAGAGTTAAAGGAAGAAGCAAATTTTTAATTTTGCTCCTCTGTCAATTTAGCTACTTGAACACTGCTTTTCAGACCAGTATTTATCTCACTGAGATAGGAAGAGATTAGAGAAATGAGAACTTAAAAGAGAGAATTGAAGTTTGAAAAGCATTTTCTAAAGTTTTGGTTTGCAAAACAGGAAAGATATAAATTAGACGTTCTTCCACGGAAAGTTATTGTGTATTACTCTGTTAATGTAGTGCAAATCTTTTAGTCACCTGTTTAATGTTCTGGAGGAAACCATTACCTGCTTCTCATAACTATTCCAAGGATTATGTGAAATGAGCTGATGGTCTTACTTACTACTACTGCTCAGTACTAAGCCTGTGAAAAACATTATTTCCAAAGGTTTTTCCACTCAGTCATAGGACTTTCAAACAGTTGTAAGGTATAGAAAGTGCCTTTTCCTAAGGCATTGGACCCCATTGCAAGTACGGGGTCCAAGAGTGCAACATGGGTCGCAAGGACAGCCAGAACAGCCCCATCAAACGAGTAAGAGTGAAGAGGGCTATAGCCTTTATGGACAAATGACATCCTACTGCCCTGAGCTTCCATCAGAGGAAAGTTTTATTCTAGTGGGGGGCGTTTACACTTTCCCCAGAAGCACCTACTGGGAGTTAATTTCAGGGACAGAATTTCTGGCCAGATGGACTATTGCTTTGGTTCAATAAAGACAGATTTATGTTCTTGCATATCTTTATAGCATTGCATGATATGAGGGCAAAACCTATAGATGAAATATTCGTAACAGAATTCTCTTGTTTTCATTGCTCTTTAACTTTGGCACAGGGCTACACCTCAGACTTTTCCATCTTACTTCTTACCTGCCATCCATTTCATATCTCATCTGTCCTCCAAGGACTAGCAGTGAGATCCCACTGGTCAGAAATAACAGAGTTAAAAATGCTTCAGAAACTCTGAGTACCTGGAAGGGGGTTTGTTCATCTCACTATATGTAATGGCAAAGAAAGGTGAGGTGGCCATGTCCACAAAATTGATTAGCAATTTTGTATCCAAAACATTGGAAAAGGTCTGACGTTCATTGTTCAGCCATACAGCTGGGTAGAAGTTCAAGGGAAAGAGGGCAACAGGAGAACTAGATTAGTAAAACAGCTGCTACACACTCTGCTCTGGCAATGGATATTAAAAAAGCCGAAAGCAGTTAACTACAATACTTAATCATGTAGAGAGAGATGGAAATGGGGAAACTGGTCAGCAGGCAAGAAGATCACAGGTGGACAGAGGCTGTCTGCCTGGCCCTACCACCTCCTCCTCCTCCAGAAAAATGATACAGCATCACTTTGGGTTTCCCACTTAAGCAGGTCTTCCCAACATCCCCCACACGGCCAGCTGTAATGATAAAAGACCAACAACAGAAAAGCAACAGATCAGGAATCGGAGAATAGAAGTGGAGTCGGTAAGTGAATACCAGGCACACAGGTGAAGGGTGACAAGGAGAGTGACTACAGAATTTATAGCATTTATAGCATCTTACCTGTCTTCTTGGGTCTCCAGGACTAATACGCTTTTCTATCTATTGAAGTATTCAATTGACTTTTAAATGGATGAGCCGCTACTATTTTATCCACATTTTATTAACATGGAGGTCTTTTATTTGAAAGAGTCCAGTCTGTTTACAAACACAGTAAACTGCTCCACCAAAGAGGATTCAGGAGAAATGCTGTAAAGACAGATCAATTAATCATAGAATCATAGAGTAGTTTGGGTAGGAAGGGACGTTTAAAGGTCATCTAGTCCAACCCCCCTGCAATAAGCAGGGAGATCTTCAACTCGATCAGGTTGCTCAGAGCCCTGTCCAACCTGACCTTGAATGTTTCCAGGGATGGGGCATCGACCACCTCTCTGGGCAACCTGTGCCAGTGTTTCACCACACTCATTGTGAAATATTTCTTCCTTGTGTCTAGTCTGAATCTCCCCTCTTTTAGTTTAAAGCCATTACCCCTTGTCCTATCACAACAGGCCCTGCTAAAAAATTTGTCCCCATCTTTTTTATAAGGCCCCTTTGATCAGTCACTCCATTTCTGGTATGTATCTTTCTTTTACACTATTGCAGCAAAACAGCAATTAAGAAAGTAAAAGCAGAGCAGAAGAAGTGGGAACACTGAATATACAAAGGTGAAGAGGGCTGAATTGTTAATTTTCTTGTGCCTGGGTTCAGCTATGCTTAACAAGATCAACATTTTACATGTTTATTTTACAAGTTGGGGCTGGAGAGATCTTTTGGCCTGGAAATACAGAGGATAAATTGTGGGCTATTCCAGAATGGTATCCAGGAAAGCCCTTCCTCTTAATGGACAAGCCAAGGGTTATCACCTACCTCTGAGCTGTCTCAGACTGAAAAAACAGCATTTCTGTTGAGTCAAGTATGTATTGTTGAATATTCCTCTAAGAACTGATTTGTATTTGACCTTATATATAAGATCTAGATAATAACATTTTTGGCCATAGATCATCTTGATGAGAAAATATTTTCTGGAGGCAGTTCTTTCAGAGGCAGAAGTGAGCACAAATACTTGCCCTACTTCATTTTTATTACAAAAGGACCCCCACAAAAGTGCACATGCCGGCTCCTCCTCCTTCCTGGAGCCTGCCAGCTTCCCTTCCTTCAAATTGTTTTCCCATCTGCAGTATTTATAATAATTGCAATGTTTCTGCAAGAAGGAGACAAGGTTGTTTGTTTAGGAGGCTGTACTCAGAAGCCTGTCAGTTTAGCTGGACTGTTCTCTAGAAAAGAAAATTCAGTCTATTAGAAGATGCCAGCTTTTATTCAGGATGAGCAAACCTATTCAGAAAATAAGTCCCTCGTGCCCTCTTCACACTGCCCCTTTTGATATATGAGCATTGTTAAGCCTGAGTAGTTCATAAGTTTATACTTTTTGTAGAAAAGAGTTATTTCCTGTAGAACAAAGTCTTTGTGGGAAAGACAGAAATCAAGCTCTGTGAGCTAAGTTCACAGCTTTCATCCCAGAGTTCAGAAAGAGGTTGAGGAAATGCAAAAACACTGAAAGTGGAGCAAACTTTGAAAAGTCTCCTCCCAACCCCCTCTGCCACTGCCAAAGGGAAGGGAGAAACCTCCAGATAGATTTGATTTGGCACCGTCCCTTGGGGTCAGCAGGACCCTCTACATGGCACACATGGTGCAGGGGCACTGGTCCTCCTCCTGACCAGCACCGTGCTAACATCCTCATGGTTGCCTGCACCAGGGGAAGCTCTGAGTACTCACGTCTCTACTGCTCTTCAGTTGGTGGAGATCTGAACAGGAAATTGTACGTGTGTGCATGTGTGCTTATAACCCAAAGGAGGTTTAGGAGAATATAAGTTCTGATGGAGATGGACCCTGTGGTCCCCAGGATAAGAGCTACCTCGAGCCCGCAGGTGCTGCAGAGGAACACTTCTCCAGTGTGCTGATGTGTTCTTATCCAGGTGCATGCTACAAATCTGACACACATGACAGTTTGGGTTGGGTGACATTCACCAGTGGGAAGGGAGGAGGTGATTGTTTTGCGTACTCAGCCTTGCCCCATGTGGTACAAGTGATTTGGATTCTCCCATCTGCTGCACAGCCTGCCAACCATCACTGTGCTTCTGTAACATTGTGCACTGGAGCTAAAGAAGAAAGGGGTGGAGAGCAAAGACAGCTGGAGAATTCAGAGATTTCAGAATTCTCAAGAAGTGATGAAATTAACAAAACTAGCAGCTTCTAAGAAAATTTAAAGTGCTTACCTCTACTTAGTAACATAATGGGCAGTGATTCAAAGTAACCCAAGCAAAAAAAAAAAAAAAAAAAAAGCCTCTTTGGTACTGAAAAAAAGAAATGAAGAAATGAGGTCCTTTGCTAAGAATATTTGTACTGATTATTCAAACCGATTGGAAGAGACTGAACTAAATAGATTTTAGGCTGAAATTGTTTCTCCAAAGTAGTGATAAACTTGCCTGGTGAGACTCTCAGAAAATGAGGGGTGCACCCAAGGAAAAGGATATTGTACAACCGGAAGGGTGGGATGGAGCCGCTCAGGTTAGCTGCATAGCAAATTTCCCTGCCAGAATATTTCTTCTCAAAGGCCTGGGATATTGGAGTGTCCTGGGATGAGTGTCTGAGATAGCTGAGCAGGTCCAGAACTGTAGCAGATAAAGTTTATGTGGCACAATTGCTAACATTATTTTGTAGAGTTAATTTTAATTTGATAGCTAAAAATGGATACCAGAAAGCAAATTTAGTACGACAGATACAAATGGGGAGCTTTGAGACTATTTTTTCAGGTGAACCAATGTCTTCCTATTAAGCTTTTTTTCTGACAGTGTCTTTGTTTTCTCATAATGTAAATTCTGTGCTGGTCTTTTTAATCCTGCATTTTCATTGGAAATATTTGTTCTAGCCTTATCTCTGCTCCTTTATCATTGTTATAAAAAAATTCAATCAAGCTGGAGTTCAAACTGAAGTTTTAAATTCTTTCTTAAATCAGTGTAGTGAGACAGGGAGTAAAACTGAAGTGTCCCATTCAGGTTTCCTAAACCTGAGGTACAATGCCTGCCTGGATAATTTCTGCCCAATATACAGATATTTTTTTTTGTGCTGGAGAAGTAGGGAAAATAGTAGGCACTGAGCAAAAGGAGGAGAAATGATAGATACTTGTTTTAAACAAGTATTAAAGGAAAGAATATAACGAGGGATTTGTGAGAACTAAAACCAAATGACTCCATAGTCTGGATATTTAAATTTAGCATTTTTGGCTTGTTCCTTGTTGAAATCTGACCTCCAATGGCTCCTATGAGCCTCTGAAACTCTGTGAGACACTGTTTCACAGGTGGTGGGAATCTTCAGTGACAATCAGGTTTGCAAGAGCTGAGCATATTCATTTCAGCAGCAGCAAGAGTGGCTCAAATCAATTCTCAGCGCACTCCCCTTCCGTGGCTTCCTAGACATCTGCATCCAAGTTTGACAACATCGCCAAGCTGACTCAACAGGGTTACAAATGGACAGAGAGCCTCATCACAAAAACATCGGGCAGTCCATCTCCGAAAGCACAACAGAGGATGCAAAGACTGAAGGAGAATGATAACTGAGACGTGGTTTTCTCTGTAAATAAAGGCTTGACGCCAAGACTTACTGATGTGTTCTGGGGGTAGCCAGCACTGCTATTGCCTGTGCAGTATTTTTCCCAAGGGCTACACAAGAAATTCCAGGTTCAAAGGGAGTCTTTCTGATAAGTTTTAGCAGCTCTCACGTATTCTGCAAAAAAATCCCCACCAACCCCTATTTACTATGCTATGATATATACAAAGTGCAGCAGACAAGAAACTTTTTGTCCTTTTTTTTTGTGTGTGTGTATGTGTGGGTATATAGGAAATCATCCAAAAGAAATCAAATTAAGAAATGCATCACCAATTATCAAATATACATAAATTAATGTTTTCTGCCTGAAATACCAATTCAGAGGACATATTCACCTACTCATCACATTTCCCACTGAAATTAACAGAATAAGGTCGTAGGCCCACGAGGAGTAGGCAGGGAAAAAGCCACCACATGTTCGCTGCAGCATGTGATAATAAATCACCGCTGCGCGTGGTCGAGTTCTCATCCCACCTTTTCCTCCCTCCAACAGTCTGTGGCTGCCCTGGATTTGGGTGGCTGTGTTGCTCCAGGATCGGCTCTGGGGAGAAAACCTGTCCCATGGGTCCCAGGTGAGAACTTGGCTTCATCCTTCTCTTCCTTGAGTGTCCATCCAAGGCTGGTGGCCATGGCAGGGCATGGGAGGTGCCCTCACTGATGGGAGCGTCCCTTCGCTTGGGTTACAGCTGGGACAGCAAACCTGCCACGTCCCCAAAGAGAGAAACAGGCAGTTCTACAGCTGAATAAAGGCAAGGCAGAGGAGTTTTCTGTCTTCACCTGCACACATCTGAATGGATCTTGCCGGGCTGTGGTGAGGTTTCCCTCCTTCATGCCAAAGCGTTCTTAGCCTGATGAAGCTTTCAGGAGTATGAAATATGACTGACTAAAACGTTGTGCAGACACAACCCAAGGATACATGGATCAAAAGTGATTCCAGGTTGGAAAAAAAAATGCTGTACACCGAGATATTTAAATAATAAATCAATTTAATTTATCTGAGAGTACAGGTCATGATGACATGGGTTGATTAAGGTCTAGAAATATCTACATGGGAGATTTCAGAGGGTAGAGTGTTATAGCAGATAAAGGCAAAACAACGCAATCAAATTCCTGGATGCAAAAAATAGCTGCACTTAACCTTGAAAAATGATGCTTTTGACCCCTAAGAGCTTGCAACAAAACATCTAGGGATCTAGATTTTCTTTCACTCAACATCTTCAATTCAGTTCTGGGTGGCGTTTGAAAGCCTAGCACCAGCAAGAGAAGTGGCATATGTGCCTTGCGATGAGATGCTTTTAGTTTTCCCTTCTGGACTGTAGACCTGTGAGTCTCTGAAAAGACCAAGGGATTGCCCAAACTGTCTGTTCTAATAAATGATGACAGTCTGAGTTCCTCAGGTAGATAAACACCCTCGGTGGCAGGTGGGTATTGTGAGATGGGAAATCAGCATCTACCACACAAAGATTAGCTTGTGAAACCAAATGACCAACTCACATGTTAGTGTGGGTGTACCCATTACCATCAGTGTTTTCTCTGTCATCTTTATATGGTAAGTGGAAGAAGGGACTGACCCCTTGGGAGGATTACAAGAATGCTGCCAGAGCATGCAGAAATGAAACAAGCAAAGCCAAGGCTGCCTTGGAATTAAACCTGGCTAGGGATGTCAAGCTCAACAGGAAGGGCTTCTACAAGTATATTGGAAGCAAAAGGAAGACCAGAGAAGTTGTGGGCCCACTGTTGAATGAAACAGGAGCCGTGGTGACGGAGAATGCGGAGAAGGCGGAGTTACTGAATGCCTTCTTTGCTTCGGTCTTTACTGCTCAGCCCAGCCCTCAGGAGTCCCAGGCATTGGGGGAAGTAACGGGGAAAGAAGATGACTTCCCTTCGGTTGAGGAGGATCGAGTGAGGGATCAATTAGATCAATTAGATATTCACAAGTCCATGGACCCCGATGGGATGCACCCAAGAGTGCTGAGGGAGCTGGCGGAAGTCATTGCTGGGCCGCTCACCATCATCTTTGAAAGGTCCTGGAGAACAGGCGAGGTGCCTGAGGACTGGAGGAAAGCCAATGTCAGCCCAGTCTTCAAAAAAGGCAAGAAGGAGGAGCCGGGGAACTACAGGCTGGTCAGCCTCACCTCCATCCTGGAAAGATGATGGAACAGCTTGTTCTGGGTGTCATCTCAAGGCATGTGGAGGAAAAGAAAGCTATCAGAAGTACTCAACATGGATTCACCAAGGGGAAATCATGTCTGACTAATCTGATAGCCTTCTACAATGGCATGACTGGATGGATAGATGAGGGGAGGGCAGTAGATGTGGTCTACCTTGACTTAAGCAAGGCGTTTGACACCGTCTCCCATAGCATCCTCATAGGGAAGATTAGGAAGAGTGGGTTAGATGAACGGACAATAAGGTGGATAGATAACTGGTTGAAAGACAGAGCTCAGAGGGTTGTGATTAGGGGCACAGAGTGTAGTTGGAGGTCAGTGACAAGTGGTGTTCCCCAGGGGTCAGTACTGGGTCCAGTCCTCTTCAATATATTCATCAATGACCTGGATGAGGGGATAGGGTGCTCCCTCAGCACGTTTGCTGATGACACAAAGCTGGGGGGGGGTGGCTGACACACTGGAAGGCTGTGCCGCCATACAGAGAGACCTGGACAGGCTGGAGAGTTGGGTGGAGAGAAACCTTATGAAATTCAATAAGGGCAAGTGTAGGGTGCAGCACCTGGGGAGGAATAACCCCATGCACCAGTACAGGTTGGGGGCTAACCTGCTGGAGAGCAGCTCAGCTGAAAGCGACCTGGGAGTCGTGGTGGACAACAGGATGACCATGAGTCAGCAATGTGCCCTTGTGATCAAGGAGGCCAATGGCATCCTGGGGTGCATCAAGAAGAGTGTGGCCAACAGGTTGAGGGAGGTCATCCTCCCCCTCTACTCTGCCTTGGTGAGGCCACACCTGGAGTACTGTGTCCAGTTCTGGCCTCCCCAGTTCAAGAAGGACAGGGAACTGCTGGAGAGGGTGCAGCAGAGAGCTACCAAGATGATTAGGGGACTCGAACACCTCTCTTATGAAGAAAGACTGAGGGATTTGGGTCTGTTCAGTCTGGAAAAAAGACGGCTGAGGGGGGATCTTATCAACACTTATAAATACTGAAAGGGTGGGTGTCAGGAGGATGGGGCCAGGCTCTTTTCAGTGGTGCCCAGGGACAGGACAAGAGGTAATGGGCACAAACTGAAACATAGGAAGTTCCACCTAAACATGAGGAGGAACTTCTTTACTTTGAGGGTGGCAGAGCACTGGAACAGGCTGCCCAGAGAGGTGGTGGAGTCTCCAACTCTGGAAACATTCCAAACCCGCCTGGATGCGTTCCTGTGCAACCTGCTCTGGGTGACCCTGCTCTGGCAGGGGGGTTGGACTAGATGATCTCCAGAGGTCCCTTCCAACCCTATGATTCTATGATTCTATGGTTCTGTCATTCTATGATTCTATGATATAAATGATACCATATGCTGGTACTTGCTCATTGTCTCTTTGCAATCCTGGCATTTTTTTGTCTTTTTCCAAAATAAACACCAGAAACCAGTAACCCCTTGGGCTTCATGGTTTAGTGGTGAACTTGGCAGTGTTAGGATTCAGGTTCGAGTAGATAGTCTTAAAGGTCTTTCCAACCTAAATGATTCTATGATTCATTTGCAACAGTTCACATTTATTCTACTACAAATGTCTACTCCCACCAGCAAAGATAATCACCCCAGCACTGCCTCTATCTGCATCTCTTGTTCTCTGACAGGACTTTGCTATAGTGTCTGTCCCCATTCTTTTGGCTCTATCTTTTTCCTAAAATCTTTTTTAGAGATTAAAATATCCCTCTTTCCTGTGCATAGAGAACCCTGTGCCTACAGACAGTAGAACTTCAGGCACCTGCATGTGGATCTTGCAAAATGGCGAGTCTCCTAGTGGAGCGGGAAATGTGTGCTACCTGGTCATGAAAGGAGCAGATGAGAGCAAGAAGGCTACGGGGAAGCAGGACATTATAAGAAGCATGGGTTTAATATATGGTCTCCTCTTTTTAATACTATTCATTTACCAGACACAAATAATCCTTGGTGAAGATGCCACTGGGTTGTGTGAGTCAGGATCTATGGGTGTGCAGGTGCTGTTAAATTTTGTGCATGATCAGCACCTTAAATCTCACCTTTCACATCACCTTCCAGCACACGTTGCTGCACCACTTGCTTAGCATGAACCTCCTCCTCAGAAACCTGCTCCTTGTGTTCTAGGAAACTTGTTTCTTCCCTCATCTTTTTGACTCATTGCTGCCACATTGGCCACAACGGGTTTGAAAGTCAGAAAATTGCACTTATTGAATGTACTTTTACAGTGAGCCCAAAATCTCATACTGGATAGTCATGCTCCTTTTTACTCTTTAGTTCTCCACATAGGAGCTGCTTGGCCACCAGACAAGTGTTTCTACCTCGCTCTAGGTTGTCCAGTCTAGCAGCAGTACTGTTTCATGTTGCAGAGCCAGTGTCAGAAAGGAAACAGTCCTCTGCTGAATAACATTTTCAGAATAGTGTTTAACTTGCAAGAAGATCAAGGCCATTGGAAGTTTCTGTGCCAACCCCCACTCAAAGCTGGGACATCCCACTTCAGTGTTAGATCAGGTTGTTCAGGACCATGTCCAAAAACTTTTAAATATATCCAAGAATGGAGGTTCCACAGCACCTCTGAGCAGCCCCTCTCCACGCTTGACCAACCTCATTGTGAAAATTTTTTATGATGTCTAATTTCAATTTCTGCTACTGCAACTTCTGTCCACTGTGCCTTGCCATTTCATTGCCTGTATGTCCCCTTCAAGCCTTTGAATGCAACTCTTGACTTGGTGTTTCCGGAGATGCTCTCTGTTTCCTTGGAATGGTCTTCCATTGGATTCATTCTAACAAGATGTTTGGATTTCTGCAAAAATTTGTATTTTGTAACAGCTCGGTACAAAAGATTTGGTCTTTCTACATCTCATTCCAAGGACTTTCTCCAAGTGCTGTCCACTTCTGTGAACACTGCTGTAGTTCTTTCTTTGTTCCTGTTTCATTTGTGCATCTTTCTGTTTGACATTAATGGTAGCTGGAACTGTGGTGTTTGGCATTTCTTCATTATTTTTATTGTGGGCTGACACCAGTCTTCACATTGACTGAAATGTTGCTCAGCAGCATTTATTCATGTGCTGGTGCCCTGTATAAATTTTCAATACCACAGTTGGAAAATGTACAAATCTTTTTCTTTCCTCTTTTTTCTTCTGACAAAAAGCGTAAGAAAGGATGTTCTAGAAAGGGACATCTTTTGTCTTAGCGTCATTTTACTGAATAATATTTTTTTTAAAGTTAATTTTAGCATTTATCCAAGAGGGCTGATTCAAAAACAGAAGAAAAAGTTTTCTGATTGATGACTTCATACCTAACCAGAAAACAAAAACTTGTTCTCCCGCATAGAAATTATTTATTTTCCTTTCCACCTACCGGGAAGCCCTTCAGATATATCACCTTTACTGAATTGTGGTGTTTATCCCATGTTATAAACTTAATGTATGGGTATAAATCTTATTTTCCTAATAGATATTACAGTAAATGGGCCTGAGGAAGTACTGTTGAAATATTTATCTTCTTTCAGCTGTAGATTTAGTCAGAGGGAAGCTAGGATATTTGGCAATTTATACATGGAGAAGTTTTAGATTTACAAACCTTCATCTGTCTTTTTTCTTCAAAGCCAAGCTCATAAATGAAGCAACTGTTCCCAAACTGTCACTGTAATGTCACTCGCTTCCATGAAGTCATCACATCACTTCTGTCACTATAACAACCTAACATTGTCTGTTGCTAATGTCGCAAAACCATTGAATTACCATCATTTTGAAAATAACTCTGAAGTGATGACTTTAAATGAAGCCTTTCTGCAATACATTTTGCAGGAAATCACCATTTTAACAAGAAAACTTTTGAAAATGAATCAGCTGTATTAAATATTATATAATTGAACTGCACCTGGTAATTTGTCACAAGGAAATAATATTTCTCAGTATTAAAACATGTCCTGTCCTCCATTTTTCCCTTATTCTTTTCCATATAGTATGAATTGTTGAAAAATTTTATAACATATTGGATGAATAGTATAGAAAAAAACTCAATGCAAATTAAGACGGACAAATGTAAAACTCTATACTTAAGTAGAAGTCATCTACTACAGATATGATGAATGAAGAATGAGTGGCTCTGCAGCTTTACAGCAAAAAAAACAGGAAGGAAATGCACTAACATCCTCATACTCCTGTAGATAAAATAAATATAAAATTTAGGAAAACTATCTGCAATACATGTGAAGAAATCCTTGTCCTTTAATTGTGCCCACTCACCGGGTCTGAGCTGGAGGCAGCTTTTAGTAAGGGACTTCACGATGGAAGTGGTTCAGTTGGGAAGAGTCCTGGATACAACACCGTAACCAGTCTGAGGTTTACAAGTTAGTCTGAGGTTAGCTGTCACGGAGGACTGGAAATACTATATTGCCTCAAATGCACGGGCTGGCTGGTGACAAGGCTAAAACCTTCAACAGGGATGAATCAAGGCATCTTGGCACAGAGAAGCTATTCAAGCTGCTGCAACAGTGGAAGAAACACCGATGGATGGGAGAAAGCATTGGGGTTTAGTGTGGGAGAGCAAAGGTGGAAAAACTTGGGGCAGGGAAGGAAATTCGTGACAGAGCGGGAAGCTGGGCTTTGATGGAAGTAGCTCTGGCAGGAAAGTGCTGTAGACCAGAGCTGTTGTGGGGCTTGAAATAAGACAAGAGGGCTGAGAGGGTGTGTGGGACATCAGGAGAGATGCGAATAGGAAGGGCAGCCAGGGAGCAGCGAGTAGAGCAGGTCCACAACATGCCCATTCAAATTTCCATTTTCATCAGTCCCTTTTCTCCTCACTAGCTATAGCCCATTGATGCCTGACAAGACAGGACACTACTCTGGAATCTCACAGACAAGGAAAAGGGCCAGGGTAGGCCAGCAGGGAGCAAGGAGGAGAAAGGATGGGGACAGAAGCAGGAGCCCGAGCAAAGCACCAGAGAAAAGGGCTTTCTGCTGCTCTGGTTTACTGATCCACAAGTGGTCAGATGAACACCACACCAAGTGATTTGTGTGTGGGACTGTGTGACCATTACTGAGACTTGTAAGGAGATGAGATAATATGACTCCGCTTTGGTGGACTTCACTTTCACCATGCTGACTGGCCTTTGTTGCCTTGTGGGAATGTGAAATCTCCAGAGACCTTTTTTCCAGGTTGACCACAAATTGCTAATGATGTACTCCCACACAGTCCCAAAGAGCTTCAGTGGTCTTCAGAAAACGACAGAGACAACAATGTTGAGTGAAAGTGTCAGCCCATTTCCTCTTAGGGACAGGACTCTATGATTCATCTGTGGAAACATGCCACAGAATTTGCCAAAAGTAGAAGGAAAAGTTTAATGCTTGTCAATTTTTTTTCCCCGGGTTAATTTAATGTCACAGTGAACCCTGGTTTTTAAGTCCTAACAGGGGATGTGATAATCATGTGGTCAGGTCTGAATGGAGGGTGCAGTTGGTAAGCATGATCAACCAAATCCTATCAGCTCTACGTGCTAATGGCTTAGATGTCTTACAGCCTTCTTTCAGGCTTTGCATATCCCCTGTGACCAAATAAAATGGGAGGAGAAGGAAGCAGCAGCATTTCCACACCAGCTCCTTTCTTCTGAGCACTGAGAAATCTTCCTGAAAGCAGTGACCTTAACTGCACCCTCCCTCCTGAGCCTGGTTCTGTTTGATGCGGAGTAAGAGGAGACGGGCTAGAAGTTGTGCCCGCATCTTTAAGAAAGAAACCTCCCCTTCTGCTCAGGAGCTCCATGAGAATTTCAGACTCAATTGCATCACGCTTGCCACTTCAAAGCCTTCAGCGACTGATCGCACACTTGGAAAATATCAAACCTAACTTAATCTGACACGGTTATCAGTGTAACTCAACCTGCCTGACAGCCTCCTTCCTGAGGGTTGCTACAGCTCCCGGTACTCAGAAATGTCTCTAGAGAAACAGCAGGCATTCCTTCTTAACATTAGTCAGAGTGATAATTGCTTCTTTAAAAATGAAGCTTTTTTTTGTACACTTTCTTTGGGAATGATGCAATTTAATGTTTCATACAATGACTTTTTTGTTGCTTTGTATTAGCATTAGTTTTAAATATTCCCTGTTTTAAGAAATGAAGTGAACTCGTATACCTAGTCTCCATATAAATGATCTAATTTTGTTACTACCTTGACTCTGATCCATGGAATACTTCCAGTGATGAGGAATGAAACTGGCCTGCCCCTGGCTGTGGTTTCTTCTGTAGATATTCCGGTTGGTGTGAAGAATTTAGTATTAATAGAGTAACATGAACATGGAAATTTCTGTATTGCCAGTAGTTAATGTACTCACTTGAACTGTAAGAGATAAAGGTTCAAGTTCCTGCTGTAATGAAAACGTACCTGGTTAAATGCACAGAGACAGTTGCCTTATACCTCTATAAGTCCTCAAGATGGCTGTACCGACCTGCTTTCAGCCCTCTTGATCCAAAGCATCATGCCTGAGGTGTACTGTGAGTAGATACATTTATCATCAGGCTCCACCAGGGAGATGTGTTCCCACCTTCCCTCACCTCTACTTTGAAAAGTCAGATTTCAGGGCATCCAGCTGCTGCTATAACATGGGTTTCCACCAGATCACCAGTATCTTATGTTAATTAAATGGTAATTTTAATTAAATGTGTATCAACCAACATAATCTTTTGCAGTTGAGGGAAAGCAGTCATCTGTAGCAGTTGGGGGTACTTAAATAGCATCTATAAGAACAGCAGGGAGTCCAAAGTAGCGTGTTTACACAAACACTGGCAAACAAGCGACCTCCAGGCATTAGATACTGTGAATCTGGAGGTCACAAACACACAGTCTGGAGGTGATGGTAGCAACTCTGTCTTTGTTTCCTGGTGTCATTGATGTTGCGATCAGAGTTAGTCTCACTGTATTTCACAGTGTGGTGGCTGGACTTAGGTCACCATGAGTAGGAGTCATCTGGCCAAGTGTTGGCATCTCTGCTGTAAATTTCAAAATTTCAGTTGCTCACCCTTGGTTGTCTTCATCAACAAAACTCAGAATATATTGGTAGGGCATGACTACCTCACCCACAAATAGTCATCTAAAATCAGTCAGATATACCGTACCCTACAAGTTCCTAGATCGTTACCTTGGAGATGTTTACAGTCAGTGGGTGTCACCCCAAACATCAGCAGACGTTCTCAGAATGCCACTGAATTTTCTATAGGCTTTCCGGCAGTTATTTCTTAATCTTTGTAATGGTGCTTTTAACAGATAAATTTTTTAAAGACTAATGAATCTGTCCTTTAGCCAAAAAAGCATTTTTTTTTTTTCAATTACAGTTTTAGAATCAAGTGTCAGGGAAATTCTAGCAATTGACAGTATTGCAGTTAACTAGAATAGAACAGTGTTCCTTTTACAATACAGGCAAAAAATTAATTTTGGCAGTCTGTCAGTCTGCTCACCAACGCATGGAAAGTCTCTCACCTACCTTGGCATGGCGGAAGAAGGGAAGACGCCACCTCTGTTACATTGTTATGGACTTGATGACTGACGTAATGTGTAAAAAGACCCTTTTAATGGATTTACTGGATTTAAACTGTTACAATCTTGTGCCTTCCAGGTTCTCTGAAACTTCTGCACAATTAGACCAAAATAGGTTTAAAAATCTTGCCAGATCAGATCTTCCCATCCACGCTAGGGGCTGCATTTTTACATCAATTTTGCATCGATTTAAACAATTAGTATCAGGAATAAGGCTGGGTAGAATCAAATCCCTAGTACTGGAATCCTTACAGGAATAGCAAAAATATACAATAGCTTGAAAAGTCAAATAATTTTTTTCAAAGTCTAAGGAAAATAGCACTTTAAAGTCCATTTCAACAGTTTAGCCTTACGGAAGGTCTTTAGACCTACTAGAGATATATCACTTAAATTATAACTTTTTAATGTTTGGTGCTAATGGAAGATGATGGATTGGTGAGCTAGGAGAGTGAATCCTCTTTTTAGCCATAAGGAAAGGCTGACAGCAGTGCACGCTTCTCTGAAGTGTGATGACAGCGTGCCTTAGACTAACAGATCTGCCCAGATTCTTGCTTATGCAAATAATAATAATACATATTTACATTTAAGTAAACAGGTGGTCAGAACTTGGAAAGAGGTTGCTCAGACAGGTTATACAATCTCAACACTGGAGATACTAAATTTTTGATAGGACTAACCCTGAAAAGCCTCTTAAACTTTGAAGTTGGATCTAACTTCAAAGCTGAACCTCCTTTAAATGGAGGTCTGAAGCAGGTGATCTCCAGAGGTCCCTTCCAATGTAAGTTATTCTGTGATTCTTATTTACTGGTTTCAGCTTGCATGACCTGCTGCAAGGTTTCAGCTTGCATGAGATGGTGGAAAAACACTGAGTTTCTACACTAAATTAAAGAATATTTGCTTTCATTATTACATCCTATCAGGGCAGAAGCCGGTATGGAATTACTAAGGAACAGAAGTGAACAGTAACCACTCTCCTCTTTCACCACACACAGTGATTACACCAGTTGTATAAGGCTGTGCTCCTTTCCCCAGGCTCTGTTCTCAATTGCACTGAGGCAAATTGAATTCAGAACATGTGCATTCAGCTCCCACGATAGTCTCTGGGTGAAATTCAGCAGTAACAAGGGATTGTGTAAGACTAATTTTGCATGTGAGGTCCTCAGACAACCCAGCAAGTCTGTACTGATTTTGAATTTAATAGGTGTTTAATAGAATACACCACCAATGTGAGAGGTTTGAATGTGTAGAATGAAAACCAACTAATGTAACAGTGAACATCAAAACAGGCTTGTCCTACAGTATGATTCACATCAGCTCAGAGGACACTTGTTTTGCAAACAAGTTTAATATTGTTCTAACTATTAATGTTGATATTTCATAGAATCATAGAGTTGTTAGGCTTGGAAGGGACCTTAAAGATCATCTAGTTCCAAACCCCATGCCATGTTCAGGGACATCTCCCACTCGATCAGGTTGCTCAGAGCCCCATCCAGCCTGGCCTTAAAAACTTCCAGTGATGGGGCTTCCACCACCTCTCTGGGCAACCTGTTCCGCTGTCTCACCACCCTCATGGTGAAGAACTTCTTCCTAACGTCCAGTCTGAATCGACCCATCTCTAGTTTTAATCCATTCCCTCTAGTCCTACAGAGGGAACTTTTCAGCGTTAGTCACCTGCTTCAGACCTCCATTTAAAGGAGGTTCAGCTTTGAAGTTAGATCCAACTTCAAAGTTTAAGAGGCTTTTCAGGGTTAGTCCTATCAAAAATTTAGTATCTCCAGTGTTGAGATTGTATAACCTGTCTGAGCTGTCTAGTAGGACAGTCTGTCTAGTCCTACCCGACATCCTAAAAAGTCCCTCACCAGCTTTCTTGTAGGCCCCCTTAAGATACTGGTAGGCCACTATAAGGTCTCCTCGGAGCCTTCTTTTCTCCAGACTGAACAACCCCAACTCTCTCAGTCTGTCCTCATAGGAGAGGTGCTCCAGCCCTCTGATCATCCTTGTGGCCCTTCTCTGGACACGTTCCAGCACATCCATATCTCTCTTGTAGTAGGGGCTCCATAATTGGATGCAGTACTCCAGGTGGGGTCTCACGAGAGTGGAGTAGAGGGGGAGAATCACCTCCCTCGACCTGTTGGCCATGCTTCTCCTGATGCAGCCCAGGATACGATTGGCTTTCTGGGCTGCTAGTGCACACTGACAGCTCATGTTGAGCCTCTCGTCCACCAGCACCCCCAAGTCCTTTTCTTCAGGGGCTTGCACTCGACTACATCAAAAATGAAATGATTTTAGAGGCAGGTAAATACATACAGCGTTAATTTAAAGATTAACATTTCTAAATGTAGATATCTATAGGAAAAGTATGTGTCTAAGGTCCTTTCATAGTCTGTAACAATCTAGTCAATGGAGGCTTGAAAATAACTCAGCTGAACAGACTACAGGACACAATTCAGTTAATCTCCCATAGGTACCTGGTATCATTTGAGATGGCCTTAGGCCATCTAAGACATCTGCATGGGGCTTTTAGACCTATGACCTACAGGAAACTCATGCTTTTCTGGACTTGCACTAGGAGGCCAGGTTGGATACTAAAAGGCACCTCACGTGACCCTAAATGCCTAGGTTTATGCAGCAGAAATGAGCCTTCAGTTGATCATAATAATTCTTTTGACTAGACTCAATTCATTTGCCCACATATAGCTATCCTGTCCTCTTTCTGGTTCTCCACAATGATTGACATACCTTTGGAACTGGCAGACAGGACTCAAGGTTGATAGGACACTTTCTGGACCTGTAGCTGGAGGCCACACAGCATGGCCTGGGGCATCCGGAGTGGCACCGCATCCTATATGATGGAAAATGGGTCAGGTTCTGTTGTCTGCATTCTTTTTCAGAGCAAAATCTTGGAAAAATCTGGACTTTATTTGAGTTAATGCCTCAATATTAATAGTCCCCCTTTAATCAGTAACCTCCTTTGTTTATTTTTTCTCCCTTTGAGCCAGTGATTGCCATGAAGTGGTGGAAGAAAGAGCGAGGAGGGGAGGAGAAGAGCTGAGACCACTGTGCTGGGAGGGCTGGATGCAGCCCAGCAGCTGCCAGGAGCTGCACTGCTGCTTCTCAGCTCCTTGGAGCAGCCCTGATCTAATGATGGAGCCTCAGACCCTCTGGAGGACTGGAGATCATGGCATTCCTGACTTGAGGAAGGGTCCCCCTCCTTTGGGTCATATTTCCTGCACAAGAGGGGAGGGTGACTTCTGGCACTGATCTTCAAAAGGATGGGGGAAGATACAGAGAGAAGTGAGAAATGAGTGTTTCAGAGGGAAAAGCAAAAGAAAAAGTGTCTGAGGGGCAGGTAAAATAGATATGTGAAAATGGTCATAGGAGTCATGCAGCGGTTACCCCTTGTAATAAGACAACAGAGTAAACTACTGTGGAAAGGGCAGACTGATACCCTGAGATTGCTTTCTCAGCCCCTGAATTCTAGTCAACTCTGTCTGCTGTAGCATTTTCACATCTAGTTTTCTTTTTTTAATTTTTATCTAAGGTATTTTGTGAGAGGCCTTGGGCAAAGTCACAGTCTCCTCTTCACCTCATCTGACTAAGATTTCTTTAAGCAAAGCGTTCCCTTGCCAAGGACAAGGCTTGGAAGCAGTGGGAGGATGCAACAATTTCCCCCCATGACTGCTGGCCACATGCCCTTGGTGGGTCAGGCCAGTCCATGGCCGTGCTGCTCAGCAGCTGCATTGCTCATGCTGCTCGATTGTCAGTCCTCTCGGTGGGGATTCTCAGTAATTCCTGACACTGGCCAAGACATCTCAAAGGACTTGGGAGTCTTGTTGCTACGTGGAAACCCAACTTAGGTACCTAAGAATGGGCTCCATGGAGTGACGTTCCTAGCTGCAGTGATGGGCTGTTTACTGAAGGCGAAAAATAAACGTAATGCATTAAAGAGACAGGGGAGCATATTGGAGGAGTAACACTGGAAGACAGCAAAATATCCCAGGACAGTACTGGCACTGCTCACAGTCCTGAAAGAGGAAAGGATGAAGACAAGCTTCTGGAAAAACAGACGTACACAGTAGAACAAAATAGACTTCACACTCAGTCTCCCAATCTGAAAAATTGACAGACCTTTTTTGTGTGTTTGTTTTTTCGATTTCTTCTTTAAAAAAAACAAACCCAACAACAAACCAGAAGCTGCTTTTTAAATTTATCTGTAAGAAGAAGTCTGAGGGAACTCACAGCTTTACTCAAACAGCAGAAAAACCAGACAGCTCACCATTCCGGCCACAGAAACACAAACAGTTCACAGTAACTCATGAATGAGCTGAACATGCCAGTAAAACAAGGATATAAAGTAAGTTTAGTCACAGTGATTCGTTGTAGTGTTACGTGTCTTTTTCTCCAAGGCACACTTTGTAGTCGTTGTGCCTTAGGGGTAAGCATCATCTGATTTTCACCTCTGCCTGCACCGTCAAGCTCTGTATAAGAACTGGTTGCCCTCAGCCTAGATTATAGTCAGTGCAAAGATGCAGGCTCTTGCTGCTGCGATTCAGCCGTTTGATGTTTTAACGTCTACTTTAAGATGAAGTCATTCAGTCTCAGTGATTATTTCCCTCCACTAACCGTAACGGGTGTCTAGCGTATTTGAGGTAAGAAATACATATCTATATTGTCAACACTTCAACCGAAGCTAGCACCTGCTATGCTGCTTTACTTTGTAGATGTCTATATCACACATAGGATGACTATCGCCTCATTAGTGCTTTTTGTTTGTCCTTTGTTGCAGATGTTGAGGGTTGGTCATTGTTCGGCAGTGTCAGGCTCCAGCCTGTGCCCACACTCCTCTTCGTGAGGGCCTCCAGCTCTGGGGGCTGAGACAAGCACGAGCCATGGAGGCTTTTGTGAAATTTAAGCCACCTGAACGTGACCCCTCATGGGCCTAGCAAAATCACAAGGGCATCAGAAGCTATGACTGATCCAGGTTTGATCTGATTTGCCATCTGGGCTCTGGCATGGTGCTCTTACACTGCTGGCGATGCTTTGGATTTGGAGACCACTGCAGTGTCTAGTGTAGACAAGGAGAGTGACCATCACAGAAGAAAAGACGTGCTACAGCTTTGCTTACTGAAAGCCTGGCTGATGAAAACCTAGGTTGGTGGGTACCAACACACTGTATCTACCGCATCAGTCAGTCTGAAAGATGCTCATTCTTACTTTCCTGCTCCCTCATATCTCATCCCTTGAACTATTCGGAGAACAAACCCTATCAATAAATGGTTCCCTAACCTCTCAGAAAGGGTTTCACTGACTAGTACTAAAATACCCAGTGAATAATCATGACGGCTTCGAGTCCCTCCTCTCTAAGGGCTTAAAAGCACTTCACGAACGTGCAGGGACTCAGACTCTCTCTGATAAGGGCCTGCATGCTGCGGTAAGAAACAAACCACCTTATTGTATTTTGCAGGTGACATCCCTAATGACCAGAAAACAACTCAAGCTCTGTCGATATTATAAGAACGTTTGTTGTTTTATTCTTTTTGGTGGGTACAAAAACCACAGTTTCTTACACAGAACAAGATTATAAATAATATCTGTAACATGAGTGACCCGTAGTCTCTTTTGATTCTACACTGCAGACTGATGACGTACTCTAAACATTTTATCATTTTGTTTCTTGTATTAGACAGATGCAAATCTGTGGAACACGGAATGATGGAACAGAATGAAGGTAACAGCAAACAAGAGGATGACCAACGACTTTTATAAAAAAAAAGTCTCTGAATTTTATTACAGTGATGGCATTTTATATCAATTATTGCAATGAATTGTTCCCTAAGATGGTTAGAAAAAACAATTGTGTTGTCCTCTACCGAATTTACATCAGTTAAAAAGCAAGCATGTTTCAATATTCCTCTTTTTTTCAAAGAAAATGTAAATAATTTCTTTATTTTTTCATAGGATTTACATATTTATTATTTTCTTATCACAGTTTAGTGATTCATTTCTACAGCTGAACAGCTGAGTATTCTTCCATTGTATATATTGATGTTCTGGAGACACAGGTTAGCATGTTCATTGACTTCTATAGCTATTTTTCTCTCTTTGTCAAGACAAAGACCAAAATGTTGTCCTTTCTGAGCATGTTCTTCACAGTTTAATGCGCTAAATTGGCAAGTCTTATTAGTTTTAAGTCCACTCAAGTGAAATTTGTTGCTGTTAATACACCCTTCCCAGCCCCCTCCCCCCAACAAAACTAAATTATGAATTTTCCTGATATAAAATCTGAGTTTGGGTTTCCGAGCTGAGCTCATGCACACATTGTTGCTGATGATGTCTGGCGCATTTGGACGTACTTCCCTTTCTCAGCCAAATTATCAGTTCATCAATGACACTCCTATGTCGTTACAGTCTGTGCTGTGTTCCCATCAGTCACCAACACAGTTTGATTAAGGCACTCAATTATTTTTTTGGTTTTTATGGTAGGTCCGATGCAATTACAGCCAATCCTGAACTTTGCCTAATTGCAGTTCCAGTATGCACGGCCTTCGGGCAGTCGGGAGTCAATACGCGTCCGTTTTCTCCCACACTCCCTGTGATGGATAATCTGGCTTTGTTTCTTATGGCTTCAGAAAAGGTAAGCTAGGTTGGAAAAAAAGGAGAAGAGAAGACAGTGTTACAACGTTTCTGTCCTTCAACAAACCGGGACACAGCAAACACCAAAATATTAAATTTTAGACATCTGCATTTTTTTCTTGTTAAATATAATTAATTATTAAATAGAATTAATTATTAAATATAATAATAGCAATAATCATAAATATAATACATAGCATTTAAGTCTACTAGGGGAAAAAGACTAGCAATTCTGAGGGTAAATTTCATTACAGTAAATCATTATTGATATAAATATAAAACCCAAATTTGTTCAAGAAATTAACAGAAAAGGCAATACCTTCACCTAAACTGCTTCAAACTACATTTATATACAGTGAAATGAGAATCAAGACCTTTTATGATCCTGAATGCATTAGCATCTGTGAATAAAGTCATGCACAGGTGTTTATAGGCTTAGGCCTTCAACTAGGAACGTCAAGATAAAATTTAAGTACTAAAAATTGTTTATAAATCGCAATAGCTGTACCAGCTATCTTTGTGACAATTCTATGGATCAAATCTAAACAAATTATTATTTCTTTTCACAATGCCCATATTTAATATCAGTAAATCTGAGAGCTGTCCTCAAATCTCTTTTCATATATATATACTTTTTCCTACCATTAGAGAAGGCGGGAACTTTCAAAGGAAATGTAGTTTATTGAAAGAAAATACAGTTTTCTATAGTTTACTACATCAAGTCTAAATCTTCCACAGGAAGGTTTAAATTTTTCTTACCTCAAAATCTTTACTTTCAGGTAAATCAGAACAAAATATCTTGTTTAGGGACTAACTGACTCAAGCAAAAATTTGGATATGTTAAAATAAAATAAACTTCTACTTATGCCATCTAACTTTAGTCATCCAAAAATCAGTAACAGCTAAAAGAGCTCTCTCATGTGTAGATAGAAAAAGCCAAGACGACTAGTTGACTAAATGATTTCCAGATGACTAGAATTAGGGAAGTGTCTAAGGTCAACCAATGCAGCAAGGACATGTGGAACAACAGGCGCCCAAACTACGCTATGTTGAAACAGATTTCAAAGGTACCATGTTAAGATATCAATTAGTGGGTGATTTATACCAGCAAAAGCTACAGCCTATGCAACTAACTCATATAACTGGTGTGCAGGGATGCAATCTGAAATACCAACTGGAAAGAGAGACAGGAGGATGCATTCACATAGGAGCAAAGGGATGACAAACATCATAAAACCATTTTATTTGCCTTATTACTGATCTCTGCATTTAGAACTTTGTCCCTCTGAGCCCGGTTTCTCCTTCTGAGGTAGCAGTGAAATCCTGAGCTAGGGTTTGATACACTGAAGGCAATTTTATACATGAGTGTGTGTGTATAGGCGTAAGGGAGGTTCCTTAGAAGTCCCAAATGTTTTCACTGCTTCTGGGTGCACTTCTATGAAAATGCACCAGTCTAATATTGCATTGCTATCAGTGGCTCCTTCAAAAAAGAGTTCTCGTAAGTACAGCTGCTGTTGTGACACAGCTGGAGCCTGGATGTAAGAGCAACTTTCCAAATTGATTACCCGGAAAACCTCAGCCCTCACGAGCAGCCGAATTCAGGAAAAGGCCTCAGGTTACAGAAGGCGTTATGGCATTCCCCTTATGCTGAAAGACCTTGGCTTTGATAATCATCAATTGCAATGTCCAAAGTCACCCTTTGAAAAGTTTCCCCGCTGCCACAGTACTTTGTGACAGGGACTGTCGCCAAACATATCTTGACCGAATTCAACAGCTAGATATTAAAAGGGAGGGAGAGGTAATGAGGGAGTGGGGACCTGGGCCCACGCAGTATCAAAATCCTCAGCTACTCCCCAGCAGCAAATAAAAATCTATGCATCTGCAAAGCACAGACACAACGCGATGTGGTGTAGCCCCACACAGTGCATGTCCAGAGCCCCATCGCAAACGGATGCCAAGGACTGGTAACTGCCTGCAGAAACGCACAGAACATGTTTTGGTCAATGGCAAGAAAAAACAAAGGTGCTTTAGTTTTGGGGAGGGACGAGAGTCCAAACCAGATTGTAATGCAAACTTGGATGGAAAAGGTACATCTTACTCCAGGTGTGCTAAATTTCCCAGAAAGTCCTCATTATGTACCAGCATCTCTCCTTCACTTTGATCAGCTGTCTGTTCATGGCCATTCAGGGTTTGCCACTGGGAAATCTGAGAGCGAACCCAGATTTATATGGGATATACGAGTTATATGCAACTGTGGTTTTGTAGCTCAGTCTATACAGCTTTCTGGCCATTGCCAACACACTCAGGACAGAAAGACAGTAAAAAGGGATCCACCAAAAAAAAAAAATAATCAAATAACAAACAGTTTCTCAGCAGCCTTCCACAGAATAACAGAAAAAGCTGCAATAAACAACTCCTCTCTTCTCACAGGAGAGGTTAACAACAGTTCAGCAACACACCACAGAAATGACCCAGACAGTTAACAAAGCCAGGAGGAGCAGGTCAAACTTGTACTCGGGAAGGTGCCATAAAACCAACTAACCAGGTGCTATATTTTAAACTACGCTATGGGTAATAAACAAGGGTAATATTTGGCTTAACTGTGCTGTTACAATTTCAGATTTTTGGCCTGGTGGCAGAAACATTTTCAGGAGAGGCTGGGTTGAGAGGGAAAAGTCTTAGTATTTACTGTGACTATTACTCAAATTGTGAAGGTGTCTGTGCAGTAAGTGTATGCAGTTAATAGTGATAATGCATTTGTCATTAGTTTTGATTAAAGTAGTTGTGGAATTCATCACGTGAAAACACTTAACTGCGCTGTTCCTACTGGGAAATGGGAATTTAGGAAACTGATATCTTCAGTCTATATAACACAAATATCCTACCCTGTGGGGGTTCTTTTGTTGTTCAGGCTCCTCCAGTACCTGGGTCACATGGAGGTGTCTTTGGCGCAAATATTTAAGATGAACTTTTAATGAATTTTTCTATCTTGAATATGAAATTGGAAGTGTACAAGTCAAAATAAGCGCATTACACATTTACTGAGCCACCCTGTAGCACTTCACCTTTTTTTTTGTAATTAATGTCATAATTTTTTCATTCCTTTTTTGTAGTTTTGTAATTAATTTCATTAATTATAAACAACAGCATAGGATGGGAGAGCAAGAGAAGGCAGCTGAACTGGAAGCTGGTTCATGAGCTTTATGGCCCACTGAGAAGGCCACGGAGAGGTGGTGGTGGCTGGCTGGATACTGGGACAATCTCTTTGAAAGCCTCGGGGTTGGGGGTGAGGAACTCAGTGGGGCTGAGCTCCCTACAGCAGCGGGAGAGGAGGCTGTGAGCCTCTGCACTGTTCTCAGCGCATCAGCTCAATGGGTCTACTAAGGGCTCACGACTGATACACAAAAACGTTAAACTGCTGCCCAGGGGAAGGGGAAGGGATTGTTTCCTCCTTAAAGCGAACTTCCTTCCCTGCCTTCAGCAGATTCAATAGCCTCTCGTCCCATCTGAATGCCTTTATCCCACACATACAGCCTGGTCCTTTATCATACAGACTAGTCCTTTATAATACAGACTAGTCCACACATACAGACTAGTTTCACGTTTTCATTTTCTGCTGCCTCCCAGGCAGGTGAATTTCCCTGAGGCAACTCACTTTTGACTGGATTAAACTACAAGAAAAACATGGTAATGAATATTAATTGTCAAGCGGGTTATTTAAGCTATTTCATATTAGTTTAAAAAATCTACTATTAAAACTATTTGATGTTAGATTAAAAAGTCAGCGTATTGGTTACTCGTGCAGGTTAGAATCACCAAGCATCTTTCCATATTAGCAAGTTTTAGTCCCAATACGATCCCTTTACTCCTTGGATGGATAAACGTATCAAAGGTTTTGAAATGCATGACAGACATATTTCTGCAGAAATATGCGTAACCAGGGTTGTGGGCTCTGTACTGCTGCCAGCTAACAGGGGTTTGTGACCAGCACGACTATGAACAGATGGCACAGTCACCCTGAGCAGAGCACGGCACACAGGTAACCCCGCGCTGCCTGCATGGCCAGGGATGGCCAGGTGTTGCCAGGAGAGGATGGATGGACCTTGGCAGTCTTCCACATATAAGCATATAAGCGTTTTTATAGGAAGTTCACGTGCTGAAATTTCTCAGGTAAATATTACGGCAAATAAGTAGAATAAAGAATTTCAGAAGTCTATAAAGATTTGCTCAAAATCCTAGTTATTTCTATTTTTTTTTTTTTGTGAATTTTTAAATGCCTGCACCCTAAAATGTTTTTAAGAGATTATTGGAAGATTATTACTGACCCAAACAAGAATTTCAATAAAATAAAATGCAACATGGGCATTTTTTAATATATTTTTTTCCTATAAGAATTCATCTCTATATTGCAACAAGTCCAACAAAACCCCGGACTTTAGAGAAAGGTACTTATGATCTTTCCTTAAAAAATAAAACTTAGTTAGCCCTAATTTTTATTTCAAGAAAACAGTAAGGCAAAACTAAATTCTACAGGTATAATCATAGTGTTTGTTGCACTGGAATCACAGAGCTGGGTGGGAACCCAAGGGACTGTCAAGTCATGCCATGCTTAGCCCGTTTGGCTCAGGTCAGTATTTGAATGAAAGCTCTGGCTTTTTGTTTGCTTTCTTTAAGACTATATTTTAGATGCATTGCACCCTGTAAACTTGATAAGGAACACGTTTTCTGGGACTCTTAGTTTTATACCAGCCTGGGGACACTCTCATTTGTGGGCACATCACTAATGAATTTAAAGGAAAGTAAAGAGATGTCTTCATTTGCATTTTGCACAATTACTTGCACAGGATTATTTCTTTTTAAGACCTTTTTTACTGACAGGAGGCAGTGAACTTGGGAGAGGAATATTAGCATCTGGAAGTCCTGATTCCCAGTTCACAGTAATGAATACTGGCCTATATGCTTGGAGTCCCCCGACATCTACTATACCTCACATTTTCACTAGTGAACAAAGTGGACGGCTAAGACTTTTTTTTTTTTCACATTGGGAAATTGGGCAGCTCTGTTACAATTAATCATGACCCAGGGTCATGACTTTTTGTACAACAGTGAACAAAAGAAAACTACACAGTGACAGTATCTTTGGGATAGTTTCCCAGCCAGCGTATGCCAAGCCCCCTCCCTCGCCCCCCGAGAACCCACCTATTCCTTGCAGCGCTCCAGCTAGCATGCTCAAACACCATTCTCTGCTCACTCTGTGTTTGCTCTGTACTGTATGGTTCGGTATTGTACCGGCTGTGCCTTTAGACTGTAAGCTCCTCGGGACAGGGACCTGTTATGTGTTTGGCACACTTCACCTATTGTACAGCGCCGTGTACTCCAGCGCTATATAAATAATAAATAAAAGATAAGAATTGTATCTCCAGTTGTTTCCTCCACATTTTTTTTTTAGGCGGCAACATAAAAATTATACTCTTCATCTCCTCTCCTTAAATTTTTGTTTCCTACTTCCACTGTAGGGATGGCTCAGTGATTTCAGGAAAACGTAGCTCAAGCTTTTTCTTAACACAGGAAACACGTGGCTTGCTATTTGCAAGGGCAACGGAGCTCTAGGTAGCATGAAAGGGCAGGGTCCTAGCTGCACCTTTGCTTTTAAAGCAGCCAGTACAGCTTGGGAGCTATGTAAAAGCTATATTTAGAAGCTCAATTTGCTGCTACGTGCCATTTCCAAAGGTCAGAGAGTTGATTTGACTAATGATTAGTTGGCAAGATACTCACTGCACGGACAAGAACAAGTACATTAGTAAACCACCCCTGCACGCCTACCCAGGGGAACTGTGCAGGACGCAGCTCGGCAGCATCAGCGGTTCAGTCTCGACATCACCGCGTCAACATCTAAAATACACTAGTCCTGAGCTAGGTAAGGGGGTACGTTACTGAAAGCCGAGGATGATAATCAAGGCCTATTCACTGGTTAGTGACTTTTTGTGGTTATTATAGTGGGCAAAGGTTGACCTGAAGTAGGATATTGTGAAAAAAAAATGCCACACAATGAGCATAAAACATGTACCAAAGGGAGGGGGAAGGAATGGTGTGGGGAGGACGAAGAGAAGGTAAAACAACATTTAGACTTCTTGTAACAGTGGCTTGTCTTCCGTTAAGTTAACTATGGTTCAGTGACGTTGCCTATCCTAAATCTTGATTATAATGAGGTCCCAGTTAGGGCCAACATTGAATAATAAAGGCTTACAGCAATTTGTCACTAGCAGAGTGCAAACCTTCAGGAAAATAGACTGGCCAATCAAGTAATTAAACACTGGCCCTCTGAATATATATTTTATGATTTCAAATAGTCGTCATCTCCCAATTGATTCGACAACATTGAGTTGTTAAAAATATATTTTTTGCGTTAAAAATTCCTTGCAATGCAGATGTCTATTAGCAACATATAATAGTATACTGTACATCTGCAGCCAAAAAAACTGAACCACTTTGCACTGAAGTTTTCCAAAATATAAAGCTCTGTTCAGAAGCAAGCACCACTAGACAGACATGTCACAACACTGCGTTACAAGATGCATCACCCACTCACTGTAGTAGGCCCTAAGTCCTACCCCTAAATTTTAATACTTTCGGTTCCATATACGTTGTAACCTTCTCTATAAGTTGCTAAATTCTGGGTATTCTGCGAGGAAGTTGGGTTAAAAGTCTGTGCACTCTTTGCCACCTTCATTCGTTTCGCCTCTGCCCTGGACTTGTAACAGAACTCTATCAAAGCCACCAGCATTGCCAAGCCCAAGCCTCCAACCAGAATGTAGAAGACTCCAGCAACGTTGCTGAGACTCAAGGCACTCGTCTTGTCCTGGGGAAACAGAAGCGACACAGTTAACCCCGGAAACCAGACCCCCGGGAGCACAAGCTACACATTAAAACATTGGAAATAGAAATAAATAACAACGTTTAGCTGAAATTAAACGACAGTTGTTTACATACTTCTCACAAAATTTGACCTATCTGGATCTATAAAATATATTTTAAGCACCTAATTTTCCTGGTCGGCATAAGAAATATTATAAGTATGTTGCCAACATATCAGGATGTCATTGCCTGCTTATCACAAAGCATTACTTCCACGAAGTGGAGAATTAAACAATGACATGTCTCGCTCTCTTTAGCACTGATACAAAACTGCATTTACGTAAAGCTCTTTAAAAGCTTTGAAATCCAGAAATCCATTTACATCAGACAAGACTCTGCTTGATCTTTACGAAAACAGTAATTGTATTCATGGTAGGCATTGCTGTTAATTTAAAAGATCCAGACTGAGTTTCTGATACTTAAATAACAGGTGAAAATAACATGTGAGGCTTAAGTTATTTCTCTGAGCAAACACTTCCTTTGAAAGTGCACACTGTACCATACACATCATGATGTATTTGCCTCTTACCGATTATTGTATTTTGTTTTTATTTTATTATAGATACAGTTCTGGAACATGCCCATGGACTACTAAGGCTCAGTAATAGTACAATTCTATATAGCAATTTCTGAAATCTTACACATTATTTATAATTTAGACAACGAGAACTTTCTTTAGCAAATTATTAAATATGCATAATTTTATAAACTATCACCTTCTTGGACGTACTGTAGTAAATAACTATTCTACATTTCTCTGTACTTCACTGCTTAGTTATGAATCATAATTTTTGGTTTGAAATCCATCTGCATTTTTAGCACAGTTCTCAAGGAACTCTCTCAGGATTGACTTCCATATACTACATCGTGCGCCTTAAGATACTTATAAAGCTTTATTCTTACGCAGACTATATAATCTTTACCTAAAGAAAGGAGAGTACTTAACTTCCGATTGTAATCTCTATGAAAATTTAACTTACGAAGTATGCAAAACATTTGGATGTTTAATTTAAAGAGGCACTATTTATTGTGCAATCCGTAGATTAGCACAGTAACAATTCCTACAGACGTATAGAGGTGCTTGGGGCTTATAGCTGGGTTCTGCTTTGTCTGTCTCTTTTTAGCTGGCTAAGAGGACTCTGAGTATCTTGGAGCTGACTCTGTTCTTCTGGTGGCAATTGCTAACATGGTGCTTGCAAACAAGGAGGAGGCAGGACTGAGGAAGACCTGTGGTGGGTGGAGGCTTTCTCAGCTGTCATTTACAGGTGCTCTGCCATCCTCTTAACTGCTTTTCACTCGTTTCTCCAAAGGACTCACCAGAAAAAGCAAAATGTGTTGGCAGTTTGTTTCCCAGGTTAATTTTACCCCCTATCCAGCAGGTATGCAGCAAGCGGTGGCTGCCCATCACGCTTTCCTTTTAGCTCTGGACGGCACATGCTGGCACGGGGACAGGCAATGTGAAGAAATTTCAGACTCCCCGAATACAGGGCTGGCACTGACTGTGGTGCTTCCCAGCCATCAGAAAATACCCGCTTCTGCGTTTGTCCCCAAATAGAGAGAAACTGAGAAGGCTCCACTCCCTGCAGCTGTCAAGACTACTGTTTGGGAAAGGACTAGGGTAAACACTGGAAGCTGTAGAAAGCTATTAATTAGTGAAGGCTTTCACTTCAAAGCTCAAGTTAAGTCTTCCTTGGCTCCTCAAGGAGCTGGGGACCCTCCCAAAGGGAGCCAGGCACAGCCACCCTGGGCAGCGATGAAAGGCAATCCTTCCTGCTAGCGTTTCTCCTTTCCCAAAAACTGCTGAGGGAGGCCAGCTCTGAAAGAAGGCGTGAAGGGACATTTCCCAAGCGGTCAACGGGGAAAGTCCATCCCCCCTAGGCAGCAAGAAAAAAACAAACCCAACCTGCCTCCCCCAAAATCAAAAAACTGCCTTGTAACTCTTCAACAGATGCCCTGAATGTGCAGGACGATGTTTGGTGATTTATATCACTGAAGACTTTAAAGACCAATAGTGCTTCTTTAAATTAAAGTGTAACCCCCATCAAGATGGGGCAAAGCCGATTCGTTCTGTGTCTACAGCTGCTTATTTTATTTCTAAGTCATTTTGTTTATTACTTCCTTTACTGCTTTGTGAACACGATAGTAGGTCCCGAACTGCAGCGACTGACCTTACTTCCAGAGTCCTTGGGTCCACATTCACCTTTATCGTACCACCATTTGTTTTTCAGCTTGTCTAAGACGCCTGCCTCACTGAGTTTCAAAACGGCAAGGTTTACAGGAGTTCTTCACGTGGAAAATAACATAAATAACATTATATATGTTATTTTATGTTATTCAAGTAAAACTACATAGAATCGCATTGCAAAGTGACAGAGCAGAGGCCACAGTGGGTGCTATGTCATGTACTGTTGGCCCAGGTTTAGAGACAGACATACGACCGGGACCTGCTCCATCGCTTTAGGTAACAGGCACATACTGCTGGGGAAAATTTGTAAATAAATAGTATGCAATTACTGTGAACCCAAAACTATTGGCTTAGGCACATTAACAACATACCCTTCAGCGACATATATAATACAACTGGATATATGACTTATGAAACAGATTCATTTGTGTTCCTTGCTTTCCATCTGTTTTCAGTTGGTGTGCATACAAACTAATAATATGACTTGGCTACAGCTATTTCATTTACTGCCCTCAAAATTACGCTGGCAAGAGAAAGGAGCTGCTTCGTGCAGTTTGCTGCCTGTAAGCACTTGGCAGAGACCTGTAACCGCCCCCAGCGCCGAGCGCCGCGGGTGCCAGCAGATCTGCAGGCAGGGATCTCAGGGGGAGAGCTGTGGTGCCCTTATCCTCAGCTAAGAACAAGAACGTGACAGTCGGTCTTTCATTTTAATTTCCTGTTTCAACGTTATGTTCAAATTCAAAGTTTTCCCTCAAATGTCACTTATTCAAATGAGTCTTTCAGGGGTCCCAGGCTGAGGATAAATTACTACTCAGAATATCTTCTCTGACTTGTGGTATTTGCTGTGGGTGACACAATGGAATTTAATAGTGAGATGAAACCTAGTCTGATGCCTCAGAGTCATGAACCACTATGGGTTTACACTGAAGTTACTTAAACTCAGCGAATAATCTCAGAGTATTATGGTAATGCCTCCCTTCATGCAGTTGTACCAGTTTATTTTCTAAAACCCTGATTAACAGACTTATTTTATGTACTTTCCACTTTGAATCACTGACTGTCCAATTCTTAATGTGGTAGGCACATAGATATCTATTTATGTGCAGGTGTGCATGAAAATACAATATATATCAGAGAAGGAGGTAGATAAAAATGGCATGGGATGGCTGGCCTTCTGGTGATGTGAAACGAGATAACCCCTGATCCTGTGTGTGACAGCAGATTCCTATGGGAAAATTAATCTCTCATAATACAACATAATCCATACATTGCTAAAATGGTAACTCATTAATTCAGGGCTTAATAAATAAATAAATAAACCAGTGCAAGCATTAATTAGTAAGTGTAACTCAACTACTAAAATAATTACTATAAAAGAGAAAGGGGGGTTGTAGTTACACTCTACAACTGGTTTAACCGAAAATCAAAGAATGCTTATGTATGAATATATTTGTGCATGTTTGTATATATATAGTAAATATACATGTAACAGCTCCTGAACCATGCATGCTACTCTTAGCTTTAGGGACCTTGTCTTTCCATGCATTCTGATTACTCTTTCTGTGTATATATATACACACATAAAGTAGCGGGGATTCACCCCACCTCAGTTTTTTCCACCCAGAAGCTAAGACCCAAGCTTGGCTGCCTGTCTAAGCTTCCCTGTAGTTAAAAGAAAAAGATCAGTACCTCCAAAAGATGGGCTTAGATACCGGTTTTAACAAAGGATGAAGCATGCTGTTGAGATGCCTGTCCCTGTTTACTACGGAGGAAGTCTCAGTGCCTCAGAGAAATGACAATTTTTGACAGCTACAGTTGGGTGAGAGGATTCCCAGGTGCTCTCAGGTGATCCCTTTAAGAAAAGGGAATGCTTCATCTGCTTTCCAAATCCCACACATTTAATTGATATCGGCTACTCTGCTTCTAGAACAGAAAACACCTATTTCTTGATCTTTTTCAGTATTCAAACTTACACTTTGTCTCCAGGCTTCCTGGGAGCAGGTTATGCAGGTTGATAGCGGAATATGAGAGTCCCACAACTGTGAAATGAGTAGGTAGCAGTTTGGGATGCTGGCAAGTTGCCTGTCAGTATGTTCCTCTGTTTGCGTCTAGTACAAGTGCGAAATAATTAATATTATTTGGATAGCCATCATCTGTAACATGTCATGCATTGACACTAAGCCACAGTTCAGTGCTCCTAAATCCCAGCAGTGTAACGGGGCTGGTTATGGCAAAGATAAGGGACATCCAGGTATTGTTCTCACAGGGAAAACCAGGAGCCCGCGTAGTTGTTGCAGATTAAACTGATTGAAGGGATAATTAGGACTCTAGATGAACTACCAAGACCAGCACCAAGCTGGGACAACAGATGTCTCCCACTCTTTTGCTTGTTTTTTCAGCACTAACGGTTTAGGTTTATAAAGCCTGATACAGGCAGGGATTTTTTCTTCTTTGCAGCTGTAGCTCCTTTAATGTCATGCTTTCTGCATCGTCTCTGCGAGGAAGCTCTCAGGTTTTCCTTTGGGAAAAGCAATCAATTTCATGCTTCAAATTGCCATGCGATCTTCAATACATAACTGAACGCAATGGCAATGGCCAGCACAGTTGAGGCAATTCCCACTTTTCACTGAAATACACACATGATGTGTCCGAGGCCAGGCCTTTGTTTCTCCTCTCCGCTACCGTCCTTTACATCGCCCCTCAGAGAGTCCTAGCTGTGATGAGGGACAGGGACTCTGAGCTAAATTTAAAAATATTTTACGCTTTCAGAACAGGATTTTTGTCCCACTACAAATCGGCCAGCTGTGATGGGAACAAGAACAACAAGAAGCCCAGACTGAGGGCATCCAGAGTGGAAAAGGAACGTTTTTGCTTATGCTTTTCAGAATAGCAACATATACCTGTTTGCAATCACAGTGATTGCAAATGTTGTGAATTTTCATGTATTTTAGGCTTTGATTTGTTTGGGTTTTTTTCATGTTAGTAGGAGATTTTCAACAGCTCCTATGGGAGATGAATCCCAGATCACCTTGACTTTCACAGCAAGTGGCTTATCTAGGCGTCTTTCCTCTCTTTGAAAATCTCCTCTCCAAAAAAGCATCATTTTGACAGTGTCAGTCACAAACTCGGAGGCGACAGCTTGTTACCACACTGCTTACACAAATGGTTGGTGAGTGCCCCCCCCCGATATTAAGGGGGGCAGAAATTAAAAATCAGTACGGTGTGCTGTACATAAGGAAGAGAAATCCACTTAAGTCATATACAGAGGATAAATCCAGCATTTAGAATTAAATTTCCTATCAAGTTCAGCCTTGTATACTCAATATTACAATGGAAAATTACTATAGATTTTTTCAAGTTGTTTAGTGATTCCTGAATTCCTAATATTGGGCTAAAACTTCAACTAGAGTGAACTGGCAGCGTTTGTAAAAATCAGTGTAGTTTTTGCGATGTACAGCTGCTGAGAATCTCCCTTGGTAAATATAAATAGGATCCATCAGCCTTAAATGCATGTAAGGATAATACATGAAAAATAACATAAATATATGGAGAAGAACGTGTCTCATGTGCCCACAGTGCAAAACTTCTGTGTGACAGCACAGCAGACCCTATTCTTCACCCACGTGCTGAAGTCAGCGGTGGCCTGGGTGCCTGACGTGGGTGCAGGGACACTGGTTTCCTACCTCTTCATCAAGTTCTCAGCCCTTCTACCTCTGCTCTCGGCTTCTTACTCATTTCCTCCTATCCTGTCATCAATCACTTGCTGTTGGAAGGGCTGATTTTTAAGAGCCTCGGGCTGGACCTTGTGCCAGCAACATCAGCGGAATCCCAGTGCCTTAAAACGGCATTAATGATGTTCTGACTTAGTTGCGTTCAGGACAACAAATGGGCAGTTACAGCATTTAAATTACAATACTGAGTGATTCTGAAACCAATACAGAATTTTGGTAGACAGGGATTTTAAAAATGCAATCACGAGTATGCTTTAGGAGCATTTTCATTACCCACTCATGGCTGAGCCATTAATTAAGTGTAAGGTCAGTCTCATCCGCTGAATGAAAAACAAGGGCCACTGTGCTCTCCTGAGGGCTGCCAGCAGAGACCGGAGGAGAGCTCCATCAGCACAGCTTCCTTCCACTCCTGCTTTTATAAAAATAACGGAGCAGAGGGGCAGACACTGTGTTTAAACGCCTTCCCATGCACCCCATGAAATGATGATGGCAAACAGCTAAGATCTGGGGTAATACTTTCAAAAGCACTCAAAACAATTGGGGACCCCAGGTTTATCTTCAAGCATGACTTAAATACTGAGGGCACCAGACCAGTGGTGGTTCATGCAGGGCAACTCTCTGAACCAACTTTTTGAATTTTGGAAGATTGTTCCTTAAAGGGAACAACGAATGGGGAGGCTAGAGATGAGGCAGAGAATGGAGGTAGAAGAAATCTTGTTTCACAGAGCAACACAAACCTTTGGAGAACGGCTGAGCTCTTGTGAAACTCATCAATTTCTGTAGTCATTTGTACTATCATGATGGGTTATTCTGGGTCTCGACTCTCATATTCTGAATAGTGAATCTCAAATAGAAACAGCACTGTTATCAGTCCAGTCTCGGGTGCTGTATTTCTTTCAGGAGAAGAGGATGTTCTTATTCTCGTTCATGACAGTAGGAAGCCCTGTAATTTGGACTGGAACTGCTAACAAAGCTCAGGGTTTGTTCTTTTTAAATTCATACAATGAAAAGAAGTATTAGCTAGAGACGCTGAAGAGCTTAGTTCAGGACTTGCTGGTAGCTCTCGGTTTACAACAACAGTGCATGGTGTCCTGGTTATTCCACTAACAATCATTTGCTAGCATATAAAATTAAAATATTTAGAGGCCCATTAATTCAGTAGAAAGGGTCTTATTGACGTTAATTGATCAGATCCTACAAGACTGAACAAGGAAATGGACTTCGTAGATGATAAATAGCTAACTAACACTTTTGGGAGGAACTAACACTTTTGAGAGTAGCTGTAGTTTAAGAAACAAGACCAGATGCTGCTTGCAACGCAGAATTTGAGAAATAAGGTAATGCCCGCTCATCCCCATGATGTGCCTGGTCCTACTGAATGTGGGCAGTGCGGGCACAGGATAGACCTGGGGCTTCCCGGAGGCACTGGTAATGCCTGCTCACTCCGCTGTGCCTGGGAAAAGGTGCGGCAAGAAGCAGGCCTGAGGTCTGATGAATGCTCCCGGCAGGCTGTATGTAGTCCTAGGGCCACAGGTTGAGAGCGCCATTGTGTTACCCATCCTTTGCTAACACTGCTCTGCCCACCGTATTTTCTACTGCACCCTGAACTGCCTGTGTCACCTGTTTTTCATTTTCATTGGCAACGTGTTCCTTCCTCCCTTCTGCATTCAGAGATCCTCCCTGTTCCTCCCTGGACTGCACTCCTTGCCGTTCTTCTCTATTCCCCCCCCCTCCTTTTTCTGTCACTTGCCATCACACCTAACTTGCTCCTTCAGCACTCCCAGACCTTTCCCTGGTGAAGCCCTGCCCGTCCCTCTGCCGTGAGCTCTTCCCTTTCCCTCCTTTGTGACTCAAAGCACCAGTGGCTGGTGATCAGGGAAAGTAAGTTAAAAGCATCCTTAGTTTGTTTGCTATCTAGCTTTTACCTCACCTTTCAACCACAGCAGGTTTGCGAGGAGTGCATTTTAAGAAAATGGAGGTATTTTAATGATGTGACTCCCTGCCTGTGACATTTTAAAAAATAAATAAACACCCCTCCCCCAATAACGGAAAATTTCAGGCTTGGGTGGAGCATGTAATAGTAGCAACATGGGAGATTTATGGTTCACTCGTAAACTCTCTGACAAGAAGTTGGTGTCTGCTCCACTTGCAGGTAAGTGCTATTAGGTCTAATACGTCTGAGCACTTTGGAAGAGAAAATAGAGACCACTTTTGCAACTGCGACTGCTGGCGAGCAGAGCGGTGGGGGAAAAACAGGTAGAGCAGCAGGATCGAAGGTAAAGTGAAGCGGATTAGGAGACCAGTTCTGGGTGAGTGCAGAACAGCCCAAGGGATGATCCCTGAGGCCAGGACACAGCATGAAAGAGCAGGAGGACTAAAGAAGGAGAGAAAATAGTAAGAAAAAATATATGTAGGCAACTGTAAAGAGAGCTATAAGCTGCGTATGACAGATCAGTCAAATTTAGTCATCTATATCTGACTAGCTCTGTGCCTGCACGGTTACCTATGCCACATTCTCTTATATATTGTTCACACACAAGCACATAAATAAATATTATTACATGCTACCTGGCATTTTTTTAATACCTTCATCCTCCCCCACCTCTATATCTTCCACGTCCACATCTTTGCTTCTTTTCAGCACAAGGCGGTTTCCCAAAAGGAAGCTGTGAGGAGGCAAGGAAGTAGTGGCACTGGCCACGTGGAAGATATGGAAATGCAAGAAGAATAAGAAGCTGTCACCACCTCAGCCTAAAATTCCCGCCTAATAAATTCTGCCTAGGGACCCACTGTGGATTTCAGTTCACTGGTAAGATACAATAAAATGTCAGTGTGAAGATATTTTAGCAGAAATTTGCCCTCCTATTTTGGATACTCATGTGAAAATTGTAATTTGTACCGGTATTGCTTGTGTCGATAGTGGATCCCTGAGCCTGGACCATGCATTAGATTATTGCTATGAGGCAGTCACACCGATTTGCACCCTTTTCCTTTACTGTCACTGAAAAATTATTTTGGCTACTACATTATAGTAGAAAATAAGTCTGAGCTGGTATTGGCTCCTGAAGGTTTCAAATTGCTCGTTCACAAGAGCAAGAAGATGCAGCTTTCTGAAAACTGGTGATAGATCTCACAGCAGAGATTGTTTTTGGGTTCCCCTTAGGGCGCTTAAACAAATGCAAATATTTTTGCTTTGACAGTAATTGCATACACCTAGATTTCAACTGCAGGTACCAGCAGTATTGTGCTACTGGTGAAGCTGTTTCGTCGCAGGTAAAACCCCAGCAGATGCACCAATTACTTTACATACTGTTTACCCGCTTTTGGTGACATTGAGGCTAACCTTGGAGTCACCTCCCCCGCTGCCACATTCTCCTTTGTCGTACCACCATTTGTTTTTCAATTTGTCCAAGAGGCCTTGTTCATTCAGTTTTAAAACTGCGAGGTTAACAGCATTTCTTGAAACGATAAAACATATTTTGTAAGAAACTGCACAGCTGTTAAGGTGTTAGAAGGAATGAGGACTTAAGCTGTTTATAAGCTTGATCCACACACTAAATAAACCTCTCATTTCCATATTTCAAAGCCCTTGGCAGCACAAATAATTGTAGTTATTTTCAGATGTGAAAAATGTGTTTCCAGTGTGGAAATGATTTTCAGAATGGCTTGGATTTTAACAAGAAAATTCTATCAACCAACCAAAACAATTTTTGCAAAATGACAATAAAACTCTGCCTGGAATTATAAACGATTTACACAGATTTGTTTGGATTTATATTTAGAGTATCTGTTTAGTGTGGGCCCAGGATGATTTTTCAAGTAGATGGGAAAAAGTATTCCCATATACTAAAGAAGCAAGATCCAGGCGGCCCCTATGCTGGATGCTGCCGGTCGCTGTGTCCCACACAGTTTTGATGTACAGCACACCACAGTGATCCCGCACAAGCTGAGGGCTGAGGCTGCAGAAACAGGCAGCGCGAGGCACAGCTGAAAAGAAGCACTAACAGCCTGCACGCTGACCATGATGCTGCCTAGAGAAAGTCAACAGGAAACAAGGCACAAAGAGGTGCCGGGAATCCTGCCCGTCCGAAGCCTCATCGCCGGCTGTAGGCACATCCGTACATTTGAGATGCAGACTCGAGAGGAGTCCAGCAAAGTAGAGGCTCAGCTGAAATGCAAGACCTGAGGTCTAGCTTAGTGCCGTGATGCCGGGGACTCCCCTGCTATCCTGGAAGAGAGCTCTGTCTCCCAGCCTGAAGGACACCCGCAGTGTCGGGGAGGAAGGCAGTGGTGGAGGGCATCGTCTCTGGGGAAACCTGGAGACAGTGCAGCCAAGCAGAAGCCCAAGAACTGGGAAGACCAAACCCAGCCCATTCACTGGGTGCTGAGATACCAGCAGGTAGTCAGGATGTCCTGAGGACTTCTCCCTGTGGGGTTTATACATGTTATGCTACCACTGGATGAAAGACGAATACTGCATTGCTAGCAGCACAATGGCGTAGGCACAACAGATGGAAAGGGGCTCCGTGAACCTGGTGTCCTCCCTCTCATGCTTAAGTGCTCTTTTTTCAGATGAGAGAAACACCTGCGAGACTTTGGATTTGTGCAGGCAGAGGGGGGTTGCTAACACGAAGGCTAAAGCACGGAATCACTGCTTCTCTATGAACTCAAGGCTGCTGGGAGTGCACGGAAACTCAGGAAAGAAAAGGACACAGCTTCATCACCTCCTGAGGAACCTTTGCACTTGCTTAAGTGTATGAATTCCTACCTTTATTACTAAGAGCCTCAACAGTCATGTACCCTAATGGTACACGACTACATCAATATTTATTCATAATTCATAATAATAAACTCTTCCTCATGTTCAGAGGTCCCTAGTGCATCCATGCCTATCAGACACGAACACTCTTTCTGGTGGGTGTCTGCCCAGTCTTGCTTGCCGATCTGCAGAGGCATGTGGAACAGTGGCATCATATCCTTGAAGCACCATTCATCTCCAAAGGGACAGAAGTATCTGTGAGGTGCCAGTAGCTTTCAGGGACAATATGCCGTTGAGAAAGATGGAATTTCTCTCTCTGAATTTCTTTAATGCTCTCAAGACCTGTCTGTCAGGGCTAAGCGTGTTTTGGCAAGGGCTACGTCTGTCAATGGCATCTTCCCCTCATTGATTATGAGAGGATGCAACACCTTCAAAGCACTCGGAGAAGGGTTGGGGAAGAGAGATCCTCTGGTGACAGGGCTCCATCAGATCTTATGGAACCAGGCTTGTGATTCATCCTCTCTAGAGATGGCTGGCCTCTGGTCCCTGGGGGTCCCTTCTGGCCTTAGAATGGAAATTTGTCTCTCACTCATTACGAGAGAAATCTTCCTGTCAGACAGGCACAGACAACGCTATTTCACAGCTTATGGAGCATTCCTTACAACATTGACCCTGTTTATGGGAACAAACGTCAGCTTCAGGACATGCCTTCATGGTCTTCTGGTAACAGCTTTTCATATAGCTCCTGCTGGGACTGAGACAGGTCTTTGCTGTCTGGTCATGAAATTTGGAAACCGCTTGTGTGTAGATCTGACTTTACCTAGCTTCACTGTAGTTACATTTATACGAGATTTTCAATACAGATAAAGTAATTGCTTGTCTCTCCCCGAAAGCGAAAATGAGAACTGCAGGCTGTAGTGGGAGTGATAACAGACTGCTCTTTGTGGATCTTTGCGGATAAAGCTTTAAGGGGAATTTAACAGCCAGGCTGACAAATGTGATTTTGTATAAGGGCTCTAATTATGGTTCACACTCCAGAGGGAGAGGAGCAATTGCAAAATTGGAATGAAATTGTTCATTTGTCCCTTTTGTTCTTGGAAGCAATTGCTTTTGAACCACTCATATTTACTACAGATTTTTCCTACTCAGCTTTTAGTTACAAAGCCCATGCTTTTAGCCTGCTTGCTCCATTCAGAAAGGTAAGTGTGGCCAGCCTTGACACTTTGCAGACAAACTGCCAGCACGCTAAATGTAAATTTTACCTTTGTAAGGACATTGGGACTGAGCCATTGGTGAAAGATGATCCTAGAAACACTATTTCTTTGATGCTGAGCAACATTACTTATTCTGAAAATGGCTTAGATATAGAGCTTGAGCCTGCTGTCTACAAAGTCAATGTCAAAACTCCTCCCTTCAACAGGAAGCAAACCAAGGTCTAATTTAATGCTGCTGTATCTGATTGTCACAGTGGGTAGCAATAACATAAATGGCTGCTTTGACAGTGCTACAGATGTAGGCAGGAGTGATCGCTCCCATGAAAAACGAACTGTATCTCAAGGAATATCACTAGCTCTCAATTCAATGAGCCACTTAAGCACAGTCTTATTTTTAAGCAGATGGGAAGCCCTATCAATCAGTCTATCTGTAAAAACATCTTCATACCATTTCCTCTAAGCTGTAGTCTCTCAAGTATGAACACTAAAGCGCACTGAATTAGACAAAGTCCTTATGCTAAAATCCTTAGAAATCCTTTTTTTTTTTTTTCCAATCTTTATCTTATCTTGGATGAAGATATTACCTGCTAAATTACAACATTTTTTTCAAGCTTTTCAAGTTAATGTCTATTTAGACATTTTATCTGGATATTCTAAAATAAATAAAAAACAACTAGGTGGGTTTTTTTGACAACTAATATAAGTTTTCCTGTTTAATTTCTATGTTGAAGGGAAAGAGCTTTCTCACTCGCCAAATGTTCGAATTTATCTTTCAAAGCGTTAATGATTATCAAATAAAATTTTCCCACAGCCATTTCAAGAAGCTGCAGCTGGTTGATAGTAATCCTAGAGTAATACATAAATAAATGAAACCCATTCATGAGAGGGTTATTTAGCTGGGTTATTAGCCATATCCATAGACAGTTTCACAGCACAATAGAGAAATGGAAATAAAAAGGATGAAGAAGTAAATGTGGATTTAAGCTGCAATCATTGCTCTGAAATTAAACTGTATTGTTTAGAAATGAAACACATTAATGTCCTCATCATGTCTAGTAGGCCATGTAAAACCAGGTTAGTTTCACACTGCTTTTTCCGTTGCTTTGTTACCCAGGTCCACCTCAACATGTGGAAATAAATAATTTCCTTCTGATCAGAAGAACACAGAGAACCTTTGCTCAATACTGCTGTTATCTCCCACAGAAATGTTGTAACTTGGATCTCAATAGATGCAATGGTGACTACATTGAAAATTATATACCTGAGACCTCCGAGCCAGGCTAGATTACTCATACTCATCCTAGACAATGCTTCATTCTGCCACAGAGGAAGGCATTTCGAAACTTGAATATCTGTGGCAGAAACTGTTCTTTCATCATTAAAAAATAAGACTATATCTTCAATACCACACTTAGTCAAAGCTCCCACTGAAGAACGATGTGTTCCTCAATAAAGCAATTGAAACCTTTGCAAGAGTAAGGGTTTAATAGAAAGCAGGCAAGTGCTTTAATATTTGACTCTTAATCCTTGCTGTCACTGCACAATCCTCCCTTTTCCACCACTCAGAAGAAAATGGGGTCCTTCTATGCGATAGTCAAGCCAGTTCAGCCAAAACTGCAGCCCTTCCACTACAGCGATACCTCACTTCACAATCACTTGAGTGCATTGACAATGATTTCAATGTATGGATCACAGCTTTTTTTTTTAAGCTGCCTATAGAATTACAATATGAAAAACTTGATGAGAATTAAATCATTCTCACTCATTTAAAATCACTTTCCATCTCCCCATAAGTAAATAGTAATAAGCAGTTTAAAATGTTAATCAGTGTCACTTCTTTTTATAAAGAGCCCACTTGTGCCAGCTGCCTTTCACAGTTAGCAAAAGATAAAACCGCACAGACAGATGACAGTGCACCTACTCAGTCCCTTGCAAAATAACATCTAGGACTCCAGACACGGATAACTCTTCTGCCACCCAAAAGAACGGTGGTAGGGTGCTAGCCCAAAGCCCAGGGAAGATGGCAGAGAGATCTGCTGTGACTTCCAATGAATTTGGGTCATAGCAATGGGTAACAAACGACGCATCCATGGGACTTCAGTCCGTATGAGGCAGAGAGACAGGTGTTCAACAAACGACCTGAATGCTATGGCACACAACACCACGGTACCTAGCAATTAGATACTGAACCACAGGAGGGGCATTTGCAAGGCTGACAGTGGCACACAAAGGTCCCTGCACCATGAGGGAATGAGAGAGAGGCCCAGGCTAAGGACCACAGCCGCTAGGGACCACACCACAAGCATTGCTGGAAGTCTGAGACAGCTGCAGGGTAACAGGGTAACAGCAAGGGACACAAAATTCTGCCCAAGGTACCCCTTTAAGTACCTATTTCATCGCAGCAATGTAGTATCTCTAAGAAACCAGAAAATAAAACATGGAACGCATCCTGCATGGTAAAATCACGCCGGTTTTCAACAGCCTAATGCCCATACCACGAATGCATGCAGTAGGTAGAAAAGTCTCTCTCCGGCCTGATTAGACGTGAACGAGTATCCACGGTCTCAGCCACAGTGTCTTGTCTAAGTCATTCAGCTCTCCAAATCCCTGGACACACAGTGGTTCACAGGATGGATGGAAAGCACCACCCATCAGCACCACTCTGCACCATCCCTCAACGCAGCTCAGAGAAGTCAGCCTGAGCACACATGGGAAAGGAGACCCCCTCCATGAAGTCAGGTCCCAAAATACCTGTTTTTGAATAATAAATGGCCTAAATGCACAGACAGGTCCCTAAGTACTCATTACAACAAAGGCAGGATCTCTGCCGGGAGCATTTAAGAACAATCTTTCAGGCAACCAGTAGAGTTTTGCCAGGAAAACTTAAATGGCTTAGCTATTTAAACAGGTCTGACATTTTCCTGAATCCCTTTCCTGAACTTAAGCACATAAATTCTGTGTAACTGGCACGTTAGACAGCAAAATATTTCCCTGAATCCTGCGTAGATTCTTGGTGAAATTCTGCTGTTATCTTTACAGACGGCGGCACTGTTGTTTCACTGCTTAGCATTGGGAATGTTGTTCACTTGAAATAATGAACAAGCAGGATGTGCAAAAATAACATGATTCACTAACGAGACCCTACATACACAGAGACAGCTTTGTTTAAACTGCAGCCGAATTGCACAGCGTATCATCTGAGAACCCTGGTGCCACCACTGCAGTTACTGAAGCAGAAGCAGAGACCCCGACCTTCTAAAAGCCTTTTCACAAATCCTTCTCACGAGGCTTTGAAAGCCTCAGAAATCACTCAGTCACTTAGAAGTCAGATCGTGCAGAGGGATGCTACCTCTGTTTAACCTTAGGTTCTCTGAACACACAGCAAACTTCAAACAAAGAGTACCTGAATGTTAAATCATCAAAGGACTGTAGGGTGGGCCATACACGAGGTATGGACCAACTGGCAAAATACAGGGATTTACTTTTTTTTTCCAGTAAAATTCATGACTACTTAGTCATGTAAGTTTCTTATAGTCATACTACTATGTCCAGATAGTGCCTGGAATGAAGTAGGGATCAGTAAATTACTGCACAATGGGAACTGAAGCCACGAATGTGGTGGTACACCTGGAGGAGGAGTTCACTGAAGGAACAAGCTTTTCCAAGATCACAATCATAGAATCACAGAATCATAGAATTGCCTAGGTTGGAAGGGACCTTTCAGATCATCGAGTCCAACCATCAACCTAACTCTGACAAAAAAACATCACTAAAGTATATCTCTAAGCACTATGTCTACCCATCTTTTAAGTATCTCCAGGGATGGTGACGCAACCACTTTCCTGGGCAGCCTGTTCCAATGCTTAATAAGCCTTTCAGTGTAAAAATTTTTCCTAATATCCAGTCTAAACCTCCCCTGGCGCAACTTGAGGCCATTTCCTCTTGTCCTATCGCCTGTTACTTGGGAGAAGAGACCGACCCCCACGTCGCTACACCCTCCTTTCAGGTAGTTGTGGAGAGTGATAAGGTCTCCCCTCAGCCTCCTTTTCTCCAGGCTGAACAACCCCAGCTCCCTCAGCCGCTCCTCACAAGACTTGTTCTCCAGACCCCTCACCAGCTTCATTGCTCTTCTCTGGACTCACCCCAGCACCTCAATGTCTTTTTTGTGGTGAGGGGCCCAAAACCGGACACAGCACTCGAGGTGGGGCCTCACCAGTGCCGAGTGCAGGGGGGACGATCGCTTCCCTAGTCCTGCTCACCACAATGTCACAGCCAGCGACATGTCAGCAATTGATGACGCATCTCAAGCAACTCAAAGCTCATTTTCTTCCTTGCACTTTGGACGTCTCTCCCTGCAGCTACCTGCCGACGCAGCCGTCTGCCAGACAAGCTCCTCAGTGCTCCTGGCGCAGGCTGGAGGGTATCCTCCCTTGGGACAAAGCAGAGAGGCAGCCCGGGGAAGCCGAGTTCAGTGACCTCATTTCAGTGATGCGAATCACAGCTATTCTCTCGTGACCTAATGTGTATCCAGCCCAGGTGGCTTGGGAAGAGGCGTCCACAGCTGCCCGAGAGCCCCCCCTTGCCGCACAGCCCGGCCCTCCCTGGATGCAGCTGAGGATCTGTCTCAGACCTATTTTGTGGAACAAAAGCGGGTCCATTTTCAAAGCTTGTTCATATAATCCGTTCAGATGGTTTTAGAAGGGAAAAATTAAAATGCAACCTTACCAAGCAAAAACTTAAAACCTGCCCAGCTTCTGAGCTGTTTATTTTAACCGTGGTTTGAAAAGTGCTGATGGCAGACTGTAACACGGCACATATGCAGCGCAGTTTAAGGGTGTTTGACAATTCATCAAGAGAAATTAAGTGTAAAGCTGCATGGCACTGCCTGAATATGCTTAATAAATTAGGAATGAAACAAGCACTCCGTTAACGAGGAAGATGTAGCCAAAGCTGATATCATTCTGTCCTCAGACGGCTTGAAGGATCAATAATGCAAACATTAAAAAAAGAGAGCTAATGCAAGAGCATTTTTACAAGAAAAACAACCTAAATTTTAATGACAAAGGGCCAAATTTGAAATCATGTTTTTTTAAACACATTCAAAAATTTATAGGAATAATTTTTGTACTAGTATTTACAAAAGTTTGTATGCTGTAATGCTATTTGTATGAAAAACTTGTATTCCAATACTGAAGCACAGCACATATCAAGACATTTTCACATGTAGCTGATAGTTCAAACAAAAGAGAGTCCTTGGCACTTGCTCTGATAGCTTGCCCAGCACTTATATTAAATAAAGAACCACTAGTATTCAGGTTGTGAGTCTTCAAAACAGCATTAGCTATTCTGCGATGAGTTTCTCAGGCTTTTCTGCTAAACTCTTCCATTGCTATACACGTTTATCACAGAAACGACGTGACTGGCCATCTCAGTTGAGTGCCCAGACCCAGCTGAGGATTCACCAGGACAGTGGGTGCCTCTTCAATTCCGCCTTGAAAAACCCACGTATCCCTGAGGAACTGACTGGTCTGCAGAAAGCCAAGAGTCACGCAAAAAGCTATGGGCAGGTTGTGTGCTGCATTAGAAGTTAATACCATTTATAACTGTTACCTAAACATCTCTTGTCCAATTGCATTTAAAACACCTCTTCCAGAACAGTAGCTCAAAATATTCTACAAACACTAAGAATCTTTACAAGAGTTTGTATGTATGGTTATTCTTTGTCTAGAGATAGGAAATTTAAAGCAGTGCTCAAATACTTTTCAATTGTGGATAATTAAAATAAGTATAATGCTCTTCACTTAGCCATCCAAATAAGATGGTTAATTTCCAGGGACACCAAGTATTTACAGCTTCTATGTATATCCTAAGTATGCAGCTTAGTTACTTGAACTGAGCTTTGTAAACAAATATGAGCCAAACTGACACCTTGAGGATCAGCTGGAGTTCCAATTAATGGGAGACCCACTGCTGCTAAAAATTGCCATAGCTACTTTGAATTCAAAGAAGTTCTGACAATTTACACCAGCTAGAGGTCTGATGACTGTAGTTTAAAATATTTATATAAACTGAAAGCTGTTTTGCAGCAAGATATTCCAATTACAGTATGCAAACACTTCTTGGCACAAGCAATTAAATATATATTTTGCTTATGTAAAAACAGCAGCAGTTGACCTGGGAAGGGAACTCTGCTTGTTTCTCTGCTTTATACAAGGCTTTGCTGTAAATAAAAAACACATAAAATTGTCCCTAGAGTAACTGTTCATATTGGTTCAGCATATAGTCTTTAGTAGAAGCAGAAACACCTGTTTCTCTCAACTCTGAGCTGTTTTAATTTTTGCTAATGACTACCTAATCCTGTGCTTATTGAGCAGTACCCCTTTTCAAAGCACAATTTTTCTTGCTGGTTGCAGCATAAGCAGGATTATGTGAATAGGCTGCCGCCGTCCAACACCGTCAACTCCAAATACATGTTTTAAAGGCTTGAGTGGGATTTTTCAAAAGTGTCTGAGCACCAGTGTAACACCGCTCCACCCTGCAGGAATTGCTCTGAGGATAACCTTAGCCCACTGCCAACTGCCTCTCTCACCTCAGAAACATTAGGAATCCTGAGCCCTTCACAGTTTTTATACGTTTGATATTGCTGAAAGCACTTACAATAATATCTTAAAATTTGAAATGTGTGAAATGAGCATTTTTAAATACACGCCCCCCAAATACTTAATGCTTTCTGGCGCGGCTGGCAGAAAGCTTTTTGCCTTTTTGCACCTTAAGGTGAAGCAGCCCTCGACTCATGGTTTTGCCACAGCAGGGTGTTTTGATGCTGTTTCACCTGTCTCTACAGTAACTCCTAAATTTAGGGGCCCCCAGCTGAGAATAAAAATGCTATTATTGGCAGAGCCAGGCAGGGGTTTCGTGGCGGGGCACAGGACATGGTTCAGTGCCAGGCAGAGGTTCCATCAGCGTTGGATTGGTGCTGCTGAAAGACAGGGAGTAATGGCTTGTAGTGGGGGCCACCGTGGTGAAGCTCTACCAGGTCTCACGCTTTCCCTCTCCCACTTAGGCTGCATTAGTGCAGGTTCCCTAAGTGACATTATGTTACGTTATCCAGGCACACGTCGTTGAGATTCCTTACGTCACCCCATCCACAAGAAAAAGCCAAGCACTGCAGTTTACTGTCTGCACAAATGATCTATTTGTTTTTCGAATGGTTGACTTGATTTTAACAGGATTGAAAACATTATTCATGATTACTGAAGTTGGCCAGTAGATTTAAACTTTCTTTTACCTAATATCTTAGCCATATTTGTAAGGCATTTGAAGTTTATGCTTCTGAATGCCATGGAGTGATTATTTTCATACAGAATGAGGCCAGGAAAAACCTATCTCTTTTGGATGCAATTCAGTGCTTATTGAATAGAAATAGTGTGTGGTCCCCTATAACTTAAAAAGTTGTTCCTTCTTTATAACCATCTCAATCTGTTTGATATGAGTGATGGCTTACCAGACAGTCTATTAAGATCACGGACTATGGCCACCCTACACAGAGGAAGAGTTTCCTACATCAAAATCTTCCAGCACAAAGCAGGTGGCAGCTGTTTCAGCAGCTTCTAATTTTTCACTCCATTCAACACGCCCCAGCAGTGGCAGGAATATTGTGCCTTGGACTGAGCATTTCACAGCTTTCATCCACAGGAAGACCCAGCCCTAGGCTGAATCACCTATCCCCAGAAGAAATGTTACTATGACCTCCAAAAACGGTCAGGACTCTTACTGACAAATCACAGAAAGTAAAATATCCTGTTGGGCTCACTGCAAAAATTAGGTTTTCTGGTTCCTAACCATCCCCATGTCTCAGTGTGCTATATAAATGTATGTTCTATTCATTGGGTAGCAGGGCAGCTAATATAATAAACCCAAGATCTTTCTTAATGCAGTATTGAAGGTATCTGGCATTTTTGGACACTGGTTCAAATTTGGAAATGTTTGAAGAGATTGCACTATCAGGCTTCTCCAATTTTTCATTTATGCCAGGCTGAATCTCACCCTTTATGAACATATAGTGGTAATATGGATAAAAGGAACTATATTGACATGGTCTTCTCCTGTTATTCTGCTCCTTATAGTATGTTGCTGCATTTTCTTACGTGCAAGCAGCAAGACCTCGTAACAGCAACTGATTAGTTTAAGATGTCATTTTAAGACTAAGAAATGGTAAAATCACATGAGGAGCCACAATGGAGTGACTTGTACAAGTGAAGATGCTCAGCTCAGCATCTGTGCGTGCCTTTTTCACAAGCTACCTCACTGTCAGTTTAAGGTGCTCCATAAAAGGTGATAGAAGTCCTCTGTCCGAGCTAACCTTTCTGAGATGCCCTCAGAGAAGAGTCATACAAAATTAGTCGCATTTAGCCACCCTCAGGGTGACAGAGACATAGGTATCTGTGGCAAGAGCCACAGTGGAAGAAAAAAACCTCCTGCCATCTTCTCAGCAGCTGCAACTGGAAAAAGGTGAACTTACTGCTGTTACTGTTCTCAGGCATTTGAGGAGTAGCCAGATTCAATTGAATTTCCATATTTTTATTTTAGAAACCAAGCCCACTATTTTAGCTGCTGTTTCCGATGAGCACCAAGCATTCTCCTGTTTGGTTAGACTTTTCAGCCACCAAGTCCCAGTTTCACCTTAATGAGAATGAAGCATGAAACGACTGCAAAGCCAAACACTGTAGGGTACCAGAAGTGCTGTGATACAAACAGTCTGCTCACCCATCAGTTTTTTCCTAGCAAGGAAAGTAACTCCACATGGGAAAGCTATAGGGCAAAACTGCGGTTTGCTTCTGAGGAAATTCATTCACGGACATCAGTGTCCACAAAGGCATTAAAGTAACATGGCCACTATGTCAAAAGCCATTGATAACACTGCAAAATCAGCATGGATGCTTGATTTTTACTGTTGCCAGAAACAGGCCACTGATTCCTCAGATCTGCATGGCTGACACACTGCCATCAGATCTAAGCTTAAACTGAGAAGAGGTATGAGAGATTTCTGTATCTATGCATGCTTCTTTGTGACTCCATACTGTTGTTTTTCATAAAGAAGTATTAGGAGGAAGGCAATAAATGGAAAGATCCCCACTAAGAGACGGTTTCTTAAGCTTTGGTCTAATTATAATGCAAACACTTTGAAATTCATCATTTTAATTAGAAGCAGAAAAAAGAAAAAACGGGTCCATTCCCCAGGTGGGAACTCCAGCTGCAACTGCAATGCAAGCAATACATAATACTGCACAACTCGAGCCTTAGTGAAATGCTGGCTTGTGTTTTGCCTAATGGCAGATCAATACCATACAAATGAAGCAATTACGTTTGTGTCATATAAAGCCTTATTTGGTCAGCAGCCAAAATGGGGATTAGCTGGAAGAGTTCCTAGGACTTTCTGTCTGAATAGTATCGCAGAAGTTAATGAGGAAGATCTGATAGGCTGAGACAAACATAAATGGTGCCAGCAATCAGACGAGATGGTCGGTCCAATAGCCAGTGTGCTGATAATTAAAATGCCCTGAAGCCAGCTGAACATCAGTCCAAGATCAGGTGAAATTATCAGATAAGGGCAGTGCAATCCCTCTGGCAACCAGCTATATAATGTTGCCACCATGGGTAGAGCCATGTACCCAGCGGCAACTGCAAATGCACCAGCACTCATACCAGTCAGACCAAGCACCGTCACCTCAATACAGTAATACTCATGCTTGTAATGCTTCAAACACAACCAGAGAGGGTACAGAGAAAAGAAGGAATGGAAATTACTAATAGACCTCTGCAGTGGATATGGAGATCCAACTAATGTAATTGCTGTTGTCCTGAACACATGCCACTTTTAATAAAAAAGCTGGAGGGAGTAGGCTCCACTGGTGATGGAGATTTCTGCTATTGCTTTCTAAAGGGAAGAGAGAACAACATGTGGTCATAGACCACAGACTGTTTAAGAAACATTTTCCCTGTCGTTACATGCTGTTACATGCTGTTTCCCTAAAGTTACATTTTCCCTATTGTTTGAACTCCAAACCAGTTTCTTTGCTCAAAGACACTGAGAAATCTACCATGGGGTTTGTTCTGAGGCACACACCTCTATGGATTTGAAATAATCATACAAACATGTGAAGTAGGAATGGACTTTAAATATTCACAGCACAATAAAACCTACGCTATTAGTCTTCACTGTCCCTCTGAGGTTGATGGGCAATTGTCATTACCCTCAATTTGCAAAGGTGAAACTGAAGCCAGAAGGTGAAGTGACCTCCTCCAAGACCCCCAGGCAATCAAAGCAGGATCATAATTAAGCTTATCAGCACAACATGACTTCCAGCCTCATGCTTCAGTTAACCACACTTCATTGCTGCTCAGAAAACTTTGGGCCTTGTCAGGAAAGTGTTCATAGAGAATTTATCCTTCTGGCCTATCCAATGGAAATCACCTCCTAGAGATAACTAAGCTTTAACTTCTGTGCACATTCCCTCGACTCAGTCTTTAACCATGAGATACTCCTCATTTTTCTGCACACGCTGCCAAAAGTGAGGGGCAGCTAACCTGAGTCGTCTCAATCCTGTAAAAAAAATGCTTCCACCTTTTGACTCCACTCCTAGGGGTTCCACAGCGGTCCATGCTGTCAGTCACTCACCAGCTACATAAGGCTGCTTGGGAAGTTAAGGGCTCCCTTTGCCCTGGCAAAGCAGAGATACAAAGCACTGACAGTTATTTCACTGAGTTCAGATACTGTCACTCCTTTTGCTTTTCCAGCATGAGAACAGGATTTAGATGAGAACAATCTGACTGACTTTTAATTCCCAGAAATCATAACCGAAGGTCAAAACCAGCTTTTGTGCAAGCTGGGGAGAAGACCTTCTACTACACAGAAAACTTAAACATTCCTCTCCATGAACTCTTACAACTTTCCAAATACTCCTGTAGTTCCAGGAGATTAAATGTGATGGCTGAAGAGGTCCCTTTCACATCCATAATGGTCAAAAAAGGACCATAGCATAGTGCAGCACGGAAGGCACCTCAGGAGGTGTCTGGTGCAACCTCCTACTAACACAAGGGTGAGCTCTGAGGTCAGACCAAGCTGCTCAAGGCTTCATACAGAGTCGGTTTGAAAACCTCCAAGGATGGAGACTGCACAAACTCTCTGGGCAACCACTGTCACTGTCAGACTGTCCTCAGGCAATCAGGGGAAAAAGTTCCTCATTACCTCCAGCCTTAACTTCTCCTGTTTAAATTTATGCTCACTGTCTCTTACCTTCCTGTCCTGCACTTCTGTGAAGAGCCTCACTCCATCTTCTCGAAGACTTTCCCATAGGCACTGTGGGCTGCTGTTAGGTCCCCCCCAAAGCCATCTCTGCTCCAGGCTGAACAAGCCCAGCTCTCTCAGCCTCTCCTCACAGGGTAGGTGCTCCAGCTCCAGCTTCAGCTTGATCACCTTCCACTGAAATTGTTTCGATTTATTGATGTTTTTCTTGAATTAGGAGGCCAAAAAAGGATGCAGTATTCTAGATGTGGTCTGAATGTTTGCAATTATTTGATTTGATGCCACAATATCTTCTCTTCTAGTCTACAAATTGGATGAACTAAAAGCACTCTAATTGGAACTGCCTTGGATAATTGCCCACTATCTAAAAAGTGATGCCAAAAGTAGCAGCCTGCTTATTTAACTGTGATAGAAACAACTCCTAAATCCTCAAGAAACTGCGATGACTTTCTGTTCCCTTTCAACTACACTTTCATAACCTGAGTTTTGCACAACCAGAACCAACTGTCAAGCGTTCATGTGGATTTAAAGGAAAAAAAAATCATTGGCAGGCGATGTTAGAATATAATTAAAATAGTAACATATGCTGAATAAAACCTGAGACAATGGATCTTGGAAAGCACAGAGTGTCTAAATGTAGGCTGGTCCCACAGCTTTACACACAGAAAGACATAAACTCTTTAATTTTAAAACGAATAAAGAAATGAGCATCAGCCTACATCCCGGCTCTTACTGGTTTGTGTTGCAACCAGTAAAGAGCTTTTCTGGAAACCTTCAAATCAAAAACTGAAAATGTAAAAATCTGAAAAATTGCCTAGTAATGTTTGCATTTAGACTGAAATTTGGGTGATTTGACTTATTTAGAAAAAGTTGAGACGTTCTGTAGGAAATAACTTGCAGATTTCCAACCAGGTCTGATAATTTTTCTATTGACTCAGAATTCTAAGATCCAAAATAGATCTGAACCACAAAAATGACACAGCATAAAATGCTATAAAAAGAATTTCCACATGGCTGTGTGCAAAAACAGGTGCCTGCATCCGTATCAAGGAAGCCAAAGGTCTCATTCTAAATGTAAAAGCCTCTCTTATGACAACCACTGTTGCAAACTTCGGCTGCGCTAGATGGAACCATATAAGCAATATATCGGAAAGAGCCTAATGTGTAATTATGTATAGACGAAGTCTATTCTGGAGGTAACAGATGAGCTGCCAGATGTTGGGGCTGCCCTCACCTGCAGGCCTCGGTCATCCCTGCTGCTAGTAACAGAAGATGCAAGGGGTCTGGATCTTCCTGCACACAGATGCTATTCCTGGCCACGTGTGGTGGTGGGAGAGGGAGGAAGGAAAAAAAAAAGCTGTTTTCTCTGCGTTCTGGAGGCAGATTATTCTTCTCGTGTGTTCTTTTAGAGTAGAAAGAAATAACTGCTGTGTAACTATAAAACAGGTCTCTATCAGGTCAGGTTTGGACCACTTTCGCCCAGTTCACTTTCCGTTTTTAAAAAAGTTCACTCTGACTACAGAAAACTGCCAATCCTGCCAAAACCTGTTAAAAGAGAGTCTCACTCAACAGAAGAGCATACAGCATTGTTCAGCATCATGTGATTTGCTAAAAGATTGCTAAAAGATAGTTAAATAGGAGCTAAATCCTTCCTCAGCTTTGATTTAAGCTCTTACTCAGTGACTTAATTGGAATGGGAAGCAGGGTAAGGAAGACAGAAAATGGGAGTAAGGCTTCTAGCTGAGGTAGCTAAGAGCAGTGCTTTTGACCCTACTTCCTACAACACACAAGGCAGACCTGTTCAGAGAAATAACTACTGATCAACCACAAGTCACCATTTTTTCACACAATCTTTTAAACTTGTGTTGCTCAGCAAGATGCACATACGGCCATTTTTATCTGGAACCTGAGCACCTTGGGAATATCTTGCTGACGTGGGGCAATAGCTGCATTTTGGAATGTCATGCCAAGGTACGCAGTAGCTTAAAAGCTATATTAAAACTGCCCAGGGAGCTGGAGCTGGAGCTGGAGCTGCGTGTCAGTCCCAGGTTTCCTGAATCTTGTTTTGTGCTTTTTTTTATTGTTAACATTTTCACCTTTCGTTCTAGGATGTTCACTTCCTCCATAATGCCTACTCTGTCGCACAGCGTGCTGGTCTGACATACAGTTCTCAGCTCAAAGAAACTCCACAAGAGAGAAAATAAACTTTTTTTCCTACTTTTGGTTTGGGATTTCTCACAAGACCCAAGGCTGCATAAAGACTAAATGGACATTTACTGTCTCTCGGGAGTCCATCTAGTATATACTGTCAATTGGACGTGTGCAGTTTTGCAACTATCACACAGATTAATCGCCAACTGTTATTCAGGTGCTATTTGTTCCCCAAATGTCAGTTCCACAGAGAGCTATTGTTACAAGCTGCTGAGATGCCTTTCAGTGGCCTGCTCCCTTGCTTTAGTCTACCTACAATTTACCTGGACAATTATTATCTTAGTGGGATAGGCCTTTTACTTGGCGGGAACTGTACCATCAACTTCAAAGGGTAGCTGGCTTGTGACCTTAATAAGTACATATTCTGAAGCCTGGCAGTTTCCTGGGAATTGACACCTAAACAGCCAGAGAGTTGTAACGAAAAGAGAAGAGAGAAATAATAACGAGCTGCATTGTTAAAATATAATGGGCTGCATCTTGCCCTCTGCTGAGCTGCTTTACGAGGGATTGGAGAAATGGCAGGGAAAAGGGCAGAAGAAATTATTTCTGAAGTGCCAAGAAGCAGAGTTTGTTCCTCGGAGGATCTATAGATCTGGAAACAATGATAGCCCTTTTGTATCCCGCTGGCATACTCTGAGGATTACTGCTTATCAAACCTTGGCAAACTCCAGAAAGTCAGTAAGATGTGTGCATAGCAATGCTATCAGGTTTTTGTGAGATTCTGGTCTTCACTGATAGATTTAGGGAAGTGCATTGGTTATACTTAAAAATATGCCCCTTTTTACCTGATGGAGAAGTAAACAGCCTGACAAATTTCATTTGAACAGATTTCATATTGTGAAGCTCCTACTCTATTTGCATTCAAATATTTCTGAAGCAGAAAAACAAAAAAAGAACTGTGATGATTGGTTTTGATGCCTTGATTTCTTTCTGATTGTAGAAAATAAGCCTGTTATAAAACTTGTGCTGCTGCTGACTACCATGGACTGGTTCAAACGATGCTTCTATATGACACAACAGAAATTTCACCTTTAGTAAACACTAAATACCAAAAGGACAAAGCTCTTGTATAAATATCCTGTAAAAAAGAAAATAAAGAAAAAAAAAGGCTCATTGTGCTGTTAGGCCAATGCTAAATCCGAAGAGACAGAATGGTAGTTTCACCTTTTATACTGATTATACTGCTAATTTAAAAATACCTAGTGCCATTGCAATGTTTAGATAAAAAATTACCTTTCTAGGCCATATTTTATTGCTGTTTCCATGCTCTGTCCTTTCACTCCTGCTGAGAACCACCTCGTTTCACAACTGTTCTCACTAAAATCCTGTGATCTTTCCTGGAGTCGGAGTAGGATGACACTAGCAGAGAGATGCGACCAAAATGGGAGCTGGGCTTCTTGGAAGAGCTTTGCCTTCTGTCAGTGGCTTCTAATGTCATTTGTAGTGTAGGAAAACCCAAATTGCAACAGAACAAACTCCTGTGACTTTTGCTCTCTCCTTCAGAGCACAGAGAACTTTGTTCAATTATGAATCCCCCCCCTGAAGTCTGAGGGTGAAAACTTCCTGCAAGCGGCAATGAAGAAATAGGCTCTATGGGGCAAGGTAGATCAGAGATGGCTCTTTGAAGTACTTGAAAGATATAATGATGCTTGCTTTTCTTTTTTTTTTTTTCCCCAGGACAAAGAAAATTCAGTGAGTGCAGCATCGTGGTCACTAATGAATTGTTTTCTTCTAAAAATACAAGTATCAGAAACTTTGCCAATAACAATGTTCTTCACTGCAATTTGGTGACTTAAATCAGGATCATTACAATTTCCTGCCCCTATATGTAAAAATTGCAAGAAAGGGCAAAACTGCTCCAAGTAGATTTTGCTTAAATACATTTGTTCATACATCTTGCACTGGATCTCATTAGCCATCATCAAATTTTCCTCTTTTTTTATAGCACTCTTTTCATATGGGGAAGACACTTATCTTGATGAAAAATGAGAAATTTAATCCAATAGGCATCACTGTGAAACAGAATAAACTGGGATCTGATCTGATCTCTGTTCTCGGTGCTCTAGTTTTACTTCTAAAACAGACATTCTGTTTTTAGACAGAAATAATCCAGGTAACTGAAACTAAGTACGTCTCCCAGGCTCAGCTTAAAGAACAACTTGCTAACATTATTACCAGGCTCTCTCTTCACTGATCTTTTGACCCCTGACTTTTATATTCCTTGCTAAGCAGTGGCCCACTCTCTGCCTTTTTACCTAGTAAATGTTATTTTTAGTTGACAGAAAACCCAACAAGCCCTGAAGGATCTGACCTGCTTGAGAAAAGTCCAGGCTATAAGCTCTGACACTGAATGGGTAATGGGGTGGTAATTCAAGCCCTGTTATACCTAAAGTGAAGGGAAGAATATTATGCAAAGTCATACAGTATGATCTACATCATCAGTCAAACAGGATAATGTTTACAATACGCATAAAATGTTATAGATCACATTCTAGTTTACAAAACATTTTGTATCACAGAAATAAATGACCTTGTAAAATCCTGGTACGGGAAACTCCTGACTAAAATCCTGTTCTTGTAAATACCAACAGACCATCCCATAACTACGCAGAGATTTGTGCTTTCTCTGCCGCCCCTTGCTTTAAAACAATAGAGGTCCATCTCAGTAATGTCACAACACTCGTTTTTTATCCTCAAACTTCCATTATTCACCAGTTGTCTCTGTATCTTCTCTACATCAAACACACATAACATCAATTTCTAGCTCCTTCAGTGCTTTGCTGCAATTATTGCCTCTATGGATAACTCACTGATTATGGGCAAGACCAAGCATTCTGGCAGGAAAAGAGAAATGTGAAAAAAAAAAATCGGACCTGCTTCCTCTGCATCTCCCCTCACTGTGAAGGTCACTTATCTTTAGAATGATCTGGGGAGGTCTTTGGATGCCAGTGTTGCCAGCTGGAGGACAGCTAGCCACCAGAGGAAATACCCATTCTTGTCTCTGAATTGCCAGAACGCTCAAAAGCACGTAGGGCATGGACCTCGCCATGCTGACCCAAGTGTACATTAACTTTGCCTATTTCTTTGCCTTTCTAGAAACAGGAACACACCATTGAGTAAACAATGCCGCCCAGATGCACAGAAAGACCACATGTTAGAATAGCTACATCAAAGATATCGGTTCAAAAAATAAAAATCTAGGAAGTTCTTTGAAAACTGAAGACATAGGGAGCACTGAAGAGTGGTCCAGGGAAATGCTTACTTTATGATACAACACAATTTGCACAAGGAAGCTTCACTCATGGCAAAATTCTATTTTTGTGAAGATTCATGGACTTCTGCAGCACGAAACCTTTGAAAAACACTAGTGAAAGAACTTCTCTATAGTAAGCAAATTTTGACTCTGTAAGTAATTTGGTTGGTCAGCTCAAACATTCTTTCCTAGTTTTGCTCTTACTCCAAGGGAATCTGTGAATATCACAGACTTTTTTTGTACGCACTAATCCAATTTTATAAATATCATAAGAAACCAGAGAATGCAAGAAGTTTTGATGAAAAATTTTTTATCTATCCTTATAGGTGACTGTGTACCAATTACGATTCTTTTCCCATGGAGCTTGATGTTAATTGTCAATTCACTGATCTACAAAAACAGGGTAAAAAGAGAACTGAGGTATATCTCAGCATAATGTATTAAGTTCACAATAAACAGCTTTGACAATGAAAGACGATCTGGGAATTCCTTCCACGATAAGCTCCTTATATTCTGGTCTCCAAAAACATCAAGGACAGAACTTAATAAAAAGTTTAATGGTCCCATCGGAAGAAATTATGCTATAAGATTTACCCTTATTTTCCCAAACTTGTTTCAGGTCAGTGAAAAATGCGACAAAAAAAATTAAATAATAGGGAATATCCCATCCATCTGCCAATATTTTGTATTGACGTACATGCATTACCAAAATAAGCTTTCCTTCAACAATAAAATTCTAACGAAGGGACCACACTGGATAAATCCTTGAAAAACAAAGGCAATATTGTCAGCCATCGTACCACATTGAAATAAAGCAATGAAAGAATGGCTATTTTAGAGATCTACCTTGGGAAAACAAGGACTAGCTGAAGTCACTGAGATCAAGATAGTAGTTTATAAAGACCATGCACAGAAAGAATTCCTTCATAATAGATCTTTACCTTATTCACACAAACTCACAGGTTTTGTCAAGAAAAGGTTACCTCCACCACAGATCCCTCACTTCTATGGTAAATCTCTTTCAGGTATTGCACAATTATATAAAACAGGAGAATCTGTAAGATGTTGACAGGGTACCGTTGGATGCCTTTTGCACTTCAAGCATTCTCCAGGGCACTCCTCCCTTGCAAGGAATGGAAACTAAAATCAATAGCTTCACGTACGTTGTACTTTGCACTTCACACAAGTTGCTAGAATACTCAGAAAATTACATCCGCATCACCTGCTTCACTGATGCATTTCCTACCTCATGTTAATACAAACACAGTAAAGAATGGATAAAGACCTGGCCGGTGTAAAGAGTCAGTTCACGTCACCAGCTGTCACACTGCAAAGAGCCAGCAGATATCACCATATGGCCCTTTTCTCCTTCCTCCACAGACCATAAACAATTCCTCCTAAAGTCAAAGTGCAGTTACGTTTTTACTATATAAAAAGAATAAAGACTTGAATAATTAAATATAGAATCCTAGGTTCATATCTATAAACATCAGCTGTAATTACAATAGTGGGAACTTAATATACCTCTTTATTTCATCAGGTTGGTGAACAGACATCACCAGTCTCTAAAATACATCAACACACCTGTTCACAACAGTTTTTTATTATTTGTCTAGATCTAATCCTGCCACACTTATCTGGCTGGGCTCAAAGTGTCTCACCAGACACTCATGATGTGAGCAGGTTTCACGCGTCCACACTGCATACTGTCAGCTGCAGGACAGGACATCCAAACGTCCTTAGTTAAAACAGTCATAGAATCATAGAATCATAGGGTTGGAAGGGACCTCTGGAGATCATCTAGTCCAACCCCCCTGCCAGAGCAGGGTCACCCAGAGCAGGTTGCACAGGAACGCGTCCAGGCGGGTTTTGAATGTCTCCAGAGACGGAGACTCCACCACCTCTCTGGGCAGCCTGTTCCAGTGCTCTGCCACCCTCAAAGTAAAGAAGTTCCTCCTCATGTTTAGGTGGAACTTCCTATGCTCAAGTTTGTGCCCATTACCTCTTGTCCTGTCCCTGGGCACCACTGAAAAGAGCCTGGCCCCATCCTCCTGACACCCACCCTTTCAGTATTTATAAGTGTTGATAAGATCCCCCCTCAGCCATCTTTTTTCCAGACTGAAGAGACCCAAATCCCTCAGCCTTTCTTCATAAGAGAGGTGTTCGAGTCCCCTAATCATCTTGGTGGCTCTCTGCTGCACCCTCTCCAGCAGTTCCCTGTCCTTCTTGAACCGGGGAGCCCAGAACTGGACACAGTACTCCAGGTGTGGCCTCACCAAGGCAGAGTAGAGGGGGAGGATGACCTCCCTCAACCTGCTGGCCACACTCTTCTTGATGCACCCCAGGATGCCATTGGCCTCCTTGATCACAAGGGCACATTGCTGGCTCATGATCATCCTGTTGTCCACCAGGACTCCCAGGTCTCTTTCAGCTGAGCTGCTCTCCAGCAGGTCAGCCCCCAACCTGTACTGGTGCATGGGGTCACAGAAACAATGATGGCAACTCCTCGTTTTTTAGCTCAACCTATCATTCAGCTTTGCATCAAACAACTTCAAGGTACAAAAAGTAGAGAAACCTTTTAGGGTACCTTTAAGACAACTTTGCCCCTACTTTCTTTTTCATTACCTCTAAGAGTGGAGAACTCTTTCATGTTCATCACTATTCAAACTTGTTTATGATGCCTACATATCTAAAAGAGAAAAGCAGAGGCATGCAAGGCATAGGATTTGCATAGTACAAGATCTCCAGGTGTTGCCCTCTAGAAACACAGATTACTGCAAGTGGCAAGGCAGACGAGTCGGGGGGGGATCCACAATGGCCAGAAGTCTGGCCACGAGAACATCTTCTAATGACAACATATTTACAAAGGCAGGTCCTACTAAGCAGACAAGCAGCACGCTCTTTACCACCTTTGAAAACACCACCTTCGGACAGAAAAACGCATTAATTCACACTGATTACTACACAGTAGTTTTGGAAGGATACCTACCGTGGTAGGAGGAGGGAACAGTAAAGACAGCTGGGTAGCGCCATGAGAGAAACTCAAACTTTGTTGTGATGAGAGCCTTTGCCCTCAATCCCATGTTCCTTCTCAAATATGTCAGTCTTTACAACATTATATGGAAATGAATATCACTGTAAAGGAAGGACGGAAGGAGACACACATGATGTGTAACGTGGTACTGCCCGGTAGGCATAAAAGAAACACACATCAGGCATTTCCCATTCTCCTCCATCCAGTGATATGCATGAATCCTAATACTGCACCAGCACTGAGAATAAATCATTCCAATTAGCCAATAGGTACTGGTTGAACACTGCAGGAGTGTAGCATGAAACCCAGTAAGGAAGAGTCTCAAATTAAAATCCACTAGCCTGCTCATGTGTAGGGTCATGAGCAACAGAGAGACCAGTCCCTGGATCACTCTGACAGGTGGATTTCATCTGCATGAGTGAAGTGATGGGTATGTGCTCTGTCATGAACATGAGCCCAGTGATGTGATGGCAGGGAACCATCGCTAGTCTTACCCTACAGGAAGAAGTCTAATTTAGATTACCCAACTTTCTGTCAGTGTTAGATGTGTAAAAATATATGGTCTGGCTCTCCATACACTCACATCAATTGTATGCAGCTGTTACTACATTTCCAATGAAAAACTCCTGATTTATAATCATCGTAAGTAGGAGGAGGATTAACACTATAATATCTCTAGTGAAATAGGTGTTCAAAGAGTTTAGTGTATAATTTGATATGAATAATTCATTTGAAAAAATTGATATTTTTCCCTAGTCCTGAACAGCCCAAAACCAGAGTGTGAATGTTTAACATTTATAAGCTATTTGCAATTATTTGTGAACTACATCAAGTAATTTGTGATCTACACATAACTCAAATAGGAAATTATGATTATTAAATAAAATATAGAATTTACAACTCCCATAGCAAATTATGTCTTTTGACTAATTTATATAATGAGCTTAGCTAGTCTGCCCTTCATGGATTTCAAACTGCATGTTCAATATTTGCAATTATCTGTGCAGGCAGCAGTTACATAAGTCATCTGATCAGTAACAGAAACACTACCACGTGGGAGTGGGATGCAGTCAAAATAGCAGAACCAGCACGTTCTACAGTTTCAAACAATTCAGGAAATACTGAAGCATGCAGTTGAAATTTACAGCTGAGTCTTTTCTGTTCAAAAGCACAGGGGTAGGAAGCTTTTCCCCTCTTCAGTAAGTACTACTGTCTATAGACACACATGGAAGAGGTGGTACGAATACGAGGTATTGCTTGTTCTTTCTTTTTGTCCAGAACATTAAGTGTGTTGCTTAATGTTTTTAATAGGTAAGCAGCACTGACATGTTGCCCAAGGTTTGTCACTGGGGCTGGAGAGGGAATGGGGTGCAGAAGGAGAACAAGCAGCTTAGCACATGTGAAAAACAGGCTCGGGAAAGGCATGGATGCGGACAGCCAGTCGAGACAGCTTGAAAGAAAATTTGGTCCAAGTTTCATGTTGGGTAGGATTTCCCCTATTCCCCTTTTCAAAACACATTTGAAGGCAGGATGTGAAAAACTAAATGCTTTTGATCACATCACCCTAATGATAGTTGCTGACCCGCAGTTAGACCAAACTGTGGCCTCACTGAAACGTACAGCAGCTTGGTCTTCAGCTGGGACGGAACCAGGATTTCACACTTGATGCTTACAACCGTGGTTGTGCTCTTCCTCTCTGTTCTTATTAAACCATCTTACTAGGCCCTCTTCCTTCTAACTGCTTTATGTCTTGTCCCTATTACTCCTAGATATTTTTATCTAGCCAACTGAACAAACCTGAAATAAGCCCCAATTTGACACAAACCAACTTCCACTGGCTACTAGTGCTCATTATAACAGGCTGTCTCTTGTCGATGGTGTTGGGGTACTCCGCAGAAAAAAGTGAGAGGGACTGAAGAGCACCATAACGCATGCTTAGAGCAAACAGCTCACTGCTGGGATATATATTACAGCAGCTAAAGTGATTCCTAAAAAGTTTGCCCTAGCTTTGGCACGGTAAAGCATGACTGTGTCAGCAATGGGCATTTCTTTACTACGGGAAAACATCTCCACTAAACTGCAGTGCTGCCTACCAACCTTCTAGGTTGTCTGAAACACTGAGAAGGAGATAGGAATATATTAGATATATAAAATAAAAAATAAGGGCTTTGAAAATATACCCAGGTAATACATCAGCCTCTCCTATTATCTGCTGCTTTCTACCTTTAACAGCCCCATGAGTCTGGACATGTTTTTCTTTATATTTTTATTGTTGTTATTTTCCCTCTCTCATGTCCTTATGTTCTCATACTACTTTATTCATCAGAGAAAGTGTCGGTTTTTAAATCCATTCAAATATTGAATGTTAAGGACCAAAAATTAATATTCAATCACTGATTTTCCTTTAGACATACAAATCTTCTTTTGCTGCAGGTGGAAATGATTCTGATGATACTCCTATTCCCATCTGTGTAATACAGTTAAAGCTATTGAGGTTAAACTGGTGAGTTAAGAGTGAGCCAAGCTATCTGCATAGTGGTAATGATGTCTCCTCTGCAGTCATGGATGTGGACAGGTACCTCCTTAGTTATTTCCTGCACAGAACTATGGCCCCATCTGCACTTGCAACTCCTCCCTTCAACTTGCTTCCTTTGTGAATCTATTTCATCAGAGCCTGTTGTAATCCCTTATGATGAGCACATGGGTGAAATTTGACAAGTGGGGCGCTGGTTGCTCCGTGGGCCATTCCCTCTCTCCCGCCCGCATGCGCCCTATCGCTGTAAGACTCCACAGGCCACACTCCCTCGATCTGCGAGTTGCTCTTTTGGTTTGAAGAAAATTGGCAAGTCTACCAGAGGAAAAAAGGCAACTTTTCTTTGCCTTAAACATTAAAGACAACATAATGGTAAGTACTGCCAATTTTAACACAGAACTAGTACCTTTACTTCTGTCTCCCTGACAATTTGAGTGAAGAGCAAATGATGTTCTGCCTGTGAATTAAGACCTTGACTGAATGTGTCTGATACCATGGTAAAGAAAATACTGGCGAGTTTGAAGGCAGTACTGAAATGCATAATGCTAGAAACACAAACTTTTTTTTTTCCTAAATAAGAAGGTGCTTTACTAAAAAGTACTTTAATGAAGTTGCTTTAATGAAGGACTAATTGCCTCCAAGTGATGACATTTGAAAAAAGATGTTACAAGCAGCTTCTTATTCAGAAATTAGCAGCCAAGATCAATAAACAAAACATAAAATGTAGGCATATTATTGATGCAGATACTGATGCAGACAATGTAGGCATAACACTACTATAAAGGGTTGAATTTGGTGAAAAAAGCTGATGAAATAGAACAGCTGATGTCAACTCTATTGAGGCTGACTTCAAGTAGCTAGTGTTCAACCAGTTTGGTTTTTATATGGCCTTGAAAGATATGCCAACTGTAGCTGCTAAATCCATATTACAATTAGAAATGTTTACCTTTGTTGATCAAAAAAAAATGAAATGGAAGAAAAGAAAAATAACATACCATGTTCACACACAAAACAAAAAGAGCTATATCAGGGACATCAGGGAAGGTGGAATACTATAACAACACATTTTATATTGTTATACTATTCCACCCACCTTAATGGAGAACCCTTCGGTGTGGCTACGCCATAGCCTTTCGAATCCAGATTTCCTCCCACTTTCATGGTGTCACATGGCTTTCGTTGCTCAATGTATTCATTCATGGTGGACTCCAGCAGGAAGGCAAACTTGCCCTTGGACTTGCGGACACGAGCTACTCCCTCTGCAGTAGTCCTAGTGAACACTGATGGCTCAGCTGATTTCATGTAGGTCCACATCTTTTCATACACTGCTATTTTTGATCTCTGGAGAAAATCAAAAAGAAGTTAGAGAAAAAGAACATTGCTACGTTTCAGAATGGCACTGTTCAAAATAAAATCAGTCCTACTTAATTTTTCAAACAACTGTGGTTGGGAAAATCATACTTGGATAATGGCTTTCTCTGAATTCCATGATTATTTTAAAAGAAAAAAGAAATAACAGTATCAATACTGTAAAATCAGATACTATTTTTAGGTCCAGTTAGCCTCTAGCAGTCACAATAAAACTGCAAAGCTAAGCCCTGAATTAACTGTTAGATAAAGGCAGTTCACACAGTCAAAGTGTTGTAAAGTGTGTTTTAGGGAATTATGTATGAAATAGGTATCCATAATAAATCTGTATGGGAAAGAGAAACAATAAAATAATCCTCCTGTAAATACTGCGCTGAATCCTGAAGCATTTCTCAGCTCTAACACCCACTTCTTCCACCATCAAAAACACAAAAGCTTAAGTAAGATTTCTGCTTCAAATATTCAGAGTCCAGAATTCATTCAATTTACGTTCAGAAAGGCTGCACAACATTTCAAGACATGGTTCACAATAAAAGATGGAAACAGAAAATTGGACCAAATATACTACTAAAGGAAACAAAATGCCCTAAGCATTTATCTTAAAGCAGTATTAGGTATGTTTTTAGAATCACAGTATCAGTGGATTTATTGTAAAGACTCTGTTCCTGCAAGTAATTGAGTAAGAAATGTGCTTGCTCAAAGAATGTGCAAGAACTCACAGCTTAGAGTGCATTAGTTGGAAATTTTCCTGCCCAGGGACGTGTAGTGTAATCACAAGTAAAGACTTAAGCAAAAATAAAAATTAATAAAAAATAAAAACAAATAAAAATTTTCATTGGAAGGAAGGAAGGAAATGCTGTCAGGCTGAGAAGCTTCTCATGGTCATTAGATTCATTCAACAACTCCTTTGCTTCCCCCAGCAACAGGGATACGTACACTGTACAGTGTTTTTGTTTAATAACAGATGGCACTTGTCTTCTCTTATGCATGCTGCCAAAAAGACTTTTTAACCCAACGCTCAAGTCAGCTTTTATTTGAGTCAACAGCAGTTTCTAGCTAAGCAAGACTTGGTCTACGAGCCCATTCCTACACTGTGCTGAGCACTCCAGGAAAATATTCATTATTATAAAGCCCCAAAACAAAGGGCCTTAGAATAGTTAAACAAATATCAAATCCTATAATCTAGGTATTATTTAGATTGACAATGGCTTTAAAAAAGCCTGCAACTGAGCCTTTGAATAGGTAACAGTAATTTCCCTTAAGCACTTCTTTTTACCAATTACTGGATGATTGGTCTAACTTGAAAGTAAGTGGTGTTTAACCAGAAATGTTCAATGAAAATACCATATAACAGAACATGATAAATTATCCTTGCTTTTTTAGCTTGTCTGTATGCATCATTTTATCTTTCTGTCAAATATAATAAAACTTAAATTAATAACAGCTGTGCATGTCCATAATCACATCCTGCCTTGTCACCCTCTCTTTCCACTGTAGTCACAGCTACTTCCCATTTACATAATAGTGGCTGAGAGCAGAGCATAAGCTAAGCCACCCATGTATTCTTTTTGCTTGACGCTGATGTAATTTCATGGATTTAAATTTACAGACAGGAAAAAAATGGAAGAGAGCATTAATGGATCAGGCATCATTTCAAGAATATTTACTTCCCTTCACTTCCAAACATTTTTTATTTTTTAACATGCACATCATCAGATTCTTTATAAAGTAAACATCTAATAGGTCACTTTCCTTCAAAACTAAAAACATGCAACACATAAAATAGCTCTATTAGTAAGAGGAAACAATGCTCTATATCAATTGAAAAAGGTTGCATTTAAATCTATTTTTTTAGGATCTAGTTTCCTTGCCCATCAAGAGACAAAAAACCGTGGCAAGTCTAAGAAGGCATCTGCTCTGTAAGAACATTTTCTTCTCCCAAGCTTTCATTTGTTAACATTCAATTTCGACATGTCAATCCAGAGCGAAAATCGAAGAGCGAACCAACAAATATTCCTTATTATCATATGAGGAAACATTGCAGCTTTCCCTTGCAGTCAGCCAGGCTAGGATAATTTTAATTCAGGGCTTTTCTGAGTAGGATTGCTAAAACTAAGTTCTTTTCCTCTTGAGTAAGCAGCTCAGAAAATGCAACTCTCACTATCCAAAACAGGTAATAAGTAAATGGCTAATAGTATCACAGTCTTCATCTTCCTTATGTTGGCTTTCTCCTTTTCCTGTTTTCAATCTGGAATCAAAGCAGACTGAATAGTTGTTCGAGTTTCTGACATTTTGATCAGAAAAGATCAAATGATGTGAAAATGTCCCGAAGGCTCCTCTTTATCCAGACAGTAATCACTAACAGAAAAGTTACACATTACTTTAATCCCAAAACGGATGATGTTTGCTTCCAACCACAGAATATGGGAAGACTTGGGTAACGAGTCTTCCACTACTATTGTTTCAGTCTAGGTCTTCATTTATGTATTATGCAAACAGTGTTTGTGTAAGTATTGTCTGTCACTGGTATTTTACCTTTGTCCCTAGTTTGTGAAAAATATTTTTAGAAATGGTGCATACAATATCATTAACGATATTTTACCTTTGTCCCTGTTTTGTGAAAAATATTTGCAAGTTCTTCTATAGGGACATCATTTGCAATAAAAAAGGTTATTTCACTACAGACCTTTTGGGGTCACTCAGCAGCTGCCCTTGACTTGATACTGTCTATAGTTCACAAATCCCATCCATAATTTTGTTAATGATTCATTGAGTTCAGTTTGGCCAAACTGAAAACAGTCAAGGTGCGTGGGAGTAGCTAACACAGAACAGTCCCCTTTCAATTACAGAATAAGAAGAAATCATCACTCCATCTTCCTGTCTTCTAAAAATGCCTTAAACTGCACCTTTCAGATAAATAATGCTCCTAACTGTGTAATTTCCAAGGAAGGATTACAGGCTCACAGCATTTATTCAGAGCCATGTTCAAACACTAAACTCACACACATAAAGGCTTAACTTTCATCTGCTAGAGACATGAAATAAAGCAGGAGGGACTGTTTATTATGTACTCCTTGTGATGTCCAGGCTCCCTGTTTTCCAGCTGGCAAATAATGAGGATTACATACCAACCACACTAAAACAGGAGAGCAAATGAAAATGAAGTAATCAATACAGACAGCACAGACATACGAATGGCTATTTAGGCTACTTCCTAATGCTCCAACCACATCCCCCCGAGATATAATTTCTCTTTATTATTCATCCGAAAGTCAGCAAATTAAAAAATGCATTTCCTTCCCACCGCCCAAAGACCGTAAAGCAAAATGCACACAGCGAAATCCATAAGTAAAAACAAAACCTGCAATCCTATCATCATAGGCTTTCAATGCTGCACATCATTTCAGTAATATAGCTTCAGATGAATCAATAGTGCAATGCTGCTTTAATTATCACTGGCTTGAGTGTCCCCTGGGGCACCTCTTTTGCCCAGTGTGACGGGATCAATAAGCTTTCCACAAATTAAAATAACTGAAAACTCCAACAAATGGTGTTGTGGGGGTAAAAATGTAGCTAAAGCATTGCAGGAGTTACAAACTCTATTAAATATAATTGCAAAGTAACATCATTTCACCCTTCCAAGCATCTTACAAGAGCAGGTGGTAGAGAGAGCTGCTCTAATGGACGTGTCAACTTACTCTGAAGAACTCTTTGGTTGACCCCGAGTCCAGTGTCCCATAAGCGATTTCGGTTTGTTTGGCAAGGTCTTCTGCACTTTCTATGGGCGAGACCATTCGCTCAACAGTCAAGAAAGCAGCGAGGTTAGCAGTGTAGGATGAAATAATGATGAGCGTGAAGAACCACCAGACACCTCCAACAATGCGACCTGAGAGGGATCTAAACATGAATAAGATAATGCACATTTTCCTGTCTTTTAAGCCATGAAGAGAAAGAGAGAAGGCACCATTATTGCTGAAACATGTATCATTAAGTAGCAGTCAATAGGAGGCAGATCATTTGCATTTTAAATACTAATAAATGCTTTTTCTCTTGAATCTTAATGCCTACAGTACAGAGTCTACTGTATTAATATGCAAACGCACATACAGAAGTTTGAATTCTCTTTAAGAGTAATCCCAGTGTTATTATTTCAGGAAATGCCTAACACAGCAAAAATTTTGTCAAAAATACTGGATAGGTAATCTCTTTTTGGAGACAAAAGTAAAGCATGGTGGCTGCAAATCAGTAGCTTTCTCTGTTTCTTCGTAAAAAAAAAAAGACACAAAAGGCTTTGCACATGGATTATGTTGGCTCTAGGATTAAAATGTTCCTGTCAGCCAAATTTACCAAACATTCTACAAGCTACTGCATTTATTTGAACTTTCACTTTTTTCTTATGTAAGAAGCAAACATTTTGTGGTAACAGATATTTATGTTAAGTAAAAAGTTATATTTTCCATTTTAATACCTGTAATTTGATGAGAAGGCTGTTGAGGAGTAATGTACATCCAGCCATAATCAGTAGCAGTTTTATTGCTACCTTCAATAATAGCAGAGTTAGGCCAACGCTGAACACACTCAAAATCTCACTATTAGTGGCTAAAATGAAGCATTCGAGTTCGAATAATTGGGTCATAATGTTTAATTAAGAAGTTGTAGTTACTGCACACTAAAGTTCCAGAACATTTTAAAAGGTTGAGAAACTCAGGACTGGGATCAATGTTACATCCGAGGCACCCGCTAAGGCACAGCCTAGCCATACAGCGTGGCTTCTCAGAAACAGTCAAATATTCTGTCTCATAGATAGCCATATTCTGGAAGCAGTGCTGTAGAACTTGATAGGGAACAGAAATGGGACATTCATTCATGCAAGGCAAATAATCAGCACAATAGCGTGCATTTCACAATTGTAACACAATGGAACTAATTTCGAAACAACACAGATCCTCTGAAGTCAACTCAGTGGAATTGCCCCTGTGTACACCTGCTGTTTCTGAGAGCTGTTTGCGGTTTATGCACATTGACACATGTAAAATAATAGTAATGACTGAAATTCAAAGCAGATTCTCTGTTGCCCTTATCATAGCTATCGAAAGGGAAAAAAATGAAAAGGCTTCCTAAAGAATGAACTTCAAAACACTGCCAGGAAAATAAACGAAGGAAGATTTTATGCTTCAGTGTTGAAGATAAAATGCAAATGTAAAAAGATTTGACACAAACCTTGGGGAAATATCACATCCTTGTTGCATAAAGGCACCCAGGGAAAACCAGAGGCTGTTGAATATGCCAAACTCATTGGGAGGCTGGTCACTGGGTCCTTCTTTCCCATCCTCTGGTTCTTCTGTGTGCCACTCATATGGACTAAACCTGCTAACTAGGAACAGGACCACACTGACACCAATGTAGGCAAAGACTATGCACATCCAGATCTCATACGCCAAAGGGTCCAAGAAGGAAAACACTCCTGGTTTAGATTTCTGGGGTTTTTTGATCATAATGGATATCCCCAAACTCATAAAAGGCTTAGAAAAATCAATGACCTCTTCTCGTACCAAAGTGATGGTCAGAGGCGCAACAGCAATCTCTGCTTTCTATAAAGAAAAAAGAAATATAGATGTATAGATTAATTGGAGTTGGTTTATACACTCAGCTAAGCAGCTAATTCCAAAGGTATGTCATTAACATCAGGACACTGTGGCTTAAATGTTCTTTATACCATGTTTCTGTTTCTTTCTATCACAGACTACATATTTACTCAATATGATTTTAGTAAATATACACATTGCAGGTTTTTACTTTAAAGAATTATAGAAATACTTAATTTTCCTGGTAAGGAGAAGACTCTTAAATCTTATAGACGTGAGCAGCAGTGCAGGTAGATCATTTTAGATATTAATTTATATTTAAAGTAAAGGAATTCAAGGAAGAATGAAAAATGAGAATGACCCTATTGTCACTGAATGTATAGAGATTTTTTTATAAGATCCCAGAAACAGTCGTTTATTATCATATTTTCATAAGATACAATAATTCTTCGAGGTAAGCCAGCTCATAGACTAAAGGAAGTTCCAAATAGCATTAAGCAGCGAAGGTGAGTAACTATTGCTGTGATGCCACAGAACTGCATGCAGTTGTCTTGCAGGTAAGATAGTTCATTAGGAATGAATTAGATAACAGGGCAAAAAGGCAAGTGTACAGAAAACAGTTGTGCAAAATCATGCGATAAAAGGATAAAAAGTGTGCTGAATCCATTCCCATTAGAGACAGGAATAATTTTTAGTATGTTTCTCGAATATGTTTTTAGAATTAAGATGTCGGTCTTGAATGAATCGTTTTTGATGGTGATGGTGATTACGGCTGCTAACAATGATGTCTGCATGAACTCTAAGGTACTGCAGCTGTGCTAATGGGTCATGTCTGTCATCAGGGACTCAACATTACATTAAGGTTTTCTCCTTGCCTTGCCCTGCCTTGTACACCAAAGCTGTCATTACAACAGTACTTAAGGTGGGACTTGTAAGAGGAACTGGGACAAAAGATGCACCCAGTGGGAGAAGAACAGATGCAGAAGCTGCTGAAACCTCTCTCCTGTTCATCATAATGTGGTGCTGTATCTCGGTGGATTCCCAGAGCAGAGCCCGTGCTCTGTGCCCAGCACAGACTTCTATGCAGTTTATGGGCTAAGGAGGGAAACTGAGCGTATTTTGAGAACACTTGGTGTTGGCTGCAAATAAGGCAGACTCACAACCTGCCTCCTGCAGTGGCATTACTCTGCTTCAGGCCCCAATATATGAGATAACCTGCCTGCATTTACCCCACCCCATGCCCAGTCATCTTCACTGGCACAATCAAGAGCTGTTCATAAATCTCCATAATAGAACTGTTGTAGTTTTATTTTCTAAATACTTAGTTGACGCAAATTCATTTTATCGGGTAGCATCTTCAGTTATAGTACATAGCCCATATTTTAGCAAAGCATTTAAGCATGTCTGCCTTTTAGGATGCTCTTAAGGACACTCATACTCAGTAAAATATACAAGGATATATTTAAATCCCATCAATTTCAATGAGATTAAAACATGCTGAAAATTAAGGATGTGCTTAAGTAGCTTAATCCAAGTGTTACTCAAATAGCTTGTATGATAAAGAAAAAAGGAAATTGAAATGTAGGCTTTTTTGCCATATCACAACTTTGAAACAGATAAATGCATTTACAATAATATGTTTTTGTTATTTTTATGCACTGTTATACTGAGCTATATATATGTTATGGAATTTAATTTCAAAATAATTTAATATAATTAAAATTTAAACCTATTTTGGAAGCTATATAATTGTGAATAATTCAAAAGAACTGACTCATCCCAGTGCAGTGGCCCAAAAATGCAAATTTGTATTAAAATTGCTATATATTAATCATCAGATTATATCTGTCATTCTGAAATAGTTGTGATGCAAACACATCATCGTAATTTTATGTAAAGATATTATAGTTTAAGCAACCCAATTAAAATCAAGCAAGCACATCAGACATTTCTGGTGCTAATGTCTTGGGTAAACATTATGATAAAATTCTCTGAATTTTAATGTAAATTTTGTAATACAAGGCATTTTTAAAAATTTGGCTTCTTGAAGTCTTGTGATTACATAAGTCTGACTGAAACAGATTTTTTAAGATAGGTACTATATGAAGAAAAATAGCATCTAAAATATATTTTTAAATATCCTGAAAATTGTACAGTAAATTTGGTTTCTGTGGTCCAAGGATGGTAGGATGGTTTGGGCTACTGGCATTGCTGCCTATTTTTGTATTTCATCTCACTCATAAACTCCTTTTTTCTAGAAGGATGGCTTCCTTTTTAGAGTAATTGTTTTTTATATTCCTAAACTTAAGCTACTGTGAACACCTAATGTGGAGTCCTTGAAATGAATTAACTGAAAGACTCAGGGAAACTGTGATCTATTACTGCTAATCTTCTCTGTATTTGTCACACAGTGGTATCTTCAGGAGCACAGTGTAAATGATAGATCTGGTCACTGGTCTTCAAAAGTGTTGGCTAATGCTTCATTTTTTGTGTTTGCAGATTGCTACTGGGATTAAAAGAAGGATCCTTGAGGGCTGTTAGTTTTTGAGATGTGAGGTAGAAAAGTGACAGCATCATTTTAGTGCGAATTGTGGAGATTTTAAAGACCTAATTAGCACACTGCATATTGTATATGAAACACTGGATAAGATTAATCTTAAAACATTTAAAAGCTTACAGAGTACGTGCACAACTAGAACTACATCAAAAACTATCTGCCTACACTACTTTAAGTAGTTAAAGAGGAGAAATAGGAACTTACCCATTTCATTGCAATAGGGATCTAATGTCAGATTATTCATAATGTAGATACACCTGTTTCATGCCAATGAATGTAAAGGGACAGTACACAGCTAGGTCACAATTAGATGCCAAACAATTGGCAAAAATGAAGCCTCCCCAGTCTGATCATTTTATTTATTTAAGGCTACTGTGTGCCACATTAAGGTCTACATCAACTTTTCGTTGTTGAAAGCTAAATAATGACAATAGCTGTGCATCGTAATCATCAGCATTTGTGCTTTGCCCAGTTAATGTGCACCATATAATTATGGATTTAAACTATTAATATTATAACAATGCTGTGAGTAATTAATGATTTTGTTGCCAGCAAAATCTGTTTTGACAAAGGCTAATCATACTTTACACTTGAAGCAACTGCATCTGCAACAGCATTTCAATCAAGGCTGCACCACTAACGAGTACAGATAATGCAGATGGATTCTGTATCCTTCCAATATTATACAATGGGACAAGACTGAGTCTGATGGTAAGAGACTTTTACTTTTTGAGGACATATTATCATAACCTTATGAATAAAATCTATCCTTGGTACAAGGATATCTGCGAAAAATCATGCAGGAAGTGATTTCAATTTCAGAGGCTCTCAGATTTTAAACAGAAATGAGTTGTGACCTTTTCTGTTAAGCAGTGAAAGAGCAGAATTCTGCGTCAGGAGAATGAATAATTGAAGCTGACTGTTAGTGCATTTGGAAACACCTGTTAACATGTGCTTAAAGGTATTTCATCCCCAGACAGTATTTCCTTTGTGAGGTTCATATCAAGGGCTATAGAGCCACACATGGACTACTGCAGGCATTCGGATAGATCAGGGACAAATCACCAAGATTTCCTGGTAGTTTTTAATACAGTGCTAAAAAAAAACCAAACAGGAAAATAAACACCCTCCCTTCCCCTCAATCTTCTGTACAGTCATAGCAAAACTGTACACCGCAGCACTTAGTACACTGTGTCCCCTGGGACATGATGGAAAAATCAGCTACAGAGTTCAGGTGACACCTGAGCTGCTCTGTGCAGCATCTGAAGGTGTCCAGCTACCAGAACAAGCAATGGTGTATATGGGTCTCAAGGGAACCTGGGATAAAATGCATCCACTGTCAGTAACACGGATAGGGCTAAGCGGCACTGGGGTATAGTATAAAGAGCAGGAGATGAGGGGACCCTTTCATGCGGCACAGAAAAGGATCGATCTCACTGGCCGGCACAAAACTGTCTGTTAATCCTTTAATGTGGTTGGGAATTAGAAGCTGTAAAATGTTTCCCAAATAGATAACTTGCTAATTCAGTTGCAAATTTTGTCCCAATCCTGGCTGCTTACAAAAAGCCCTGCTCGAAGCATAGCCAGCTACTCAGAGTACTTGTGTTTATGATTTGGGGATCTACCAGAAAAGATGAACATCCTCTTACAGCACAGCTTTGCAGGAAAGTCTCTGGCTGACTGATTTTTCTGCTTTCTCTATATGGAATAGTTAGGGAACCTGATGTTCTGTAAATCATCTGGCAAGGACTCAAGGAAGCTGCAGAGAGGATGTTCTTCATGGATTCCCTATAGAAATCGTAAACAGCAAACTTTTATAAGTTAACAGGAAGAACGATTTCCTTTAAAGCTATACCTGTAAAAGTACATTAACATGCTTGGAGCAGCTTGTGGCTTTAAGGCCAACTGGCACAGGACAGTCTGTGTCACCACCATGAAAGTTATTTACCCTCTAAACCAGGATGGCTGCATTCAAACTGCTTATAGGGAATGGTCTCTGCTAGTGTCCCATGCTAGTGTCCAGCTGGGCTCCGAAATTGTTTTGGAGAGTAATTATGAGCCAAAATATAGCAGGGACCATTGTTGCAATTTAACAGTTAGGCAAAGAAGTTACAGTGCCCAGGGACATTCCCTAGTACCATGATATACTGGGATAGATATAGGCTAAGGGGGCCCTTGGACAGTACAGCATATATACTGGGAAACAGCAGACTTCTGTTAGTTCTTTCAGTAAAAAAGCAGCTCCAAGAACTCTGCTGTGGTCCATTCCCATTCGGATGGTTGTCCAGGAGCTTTTAAATTTGGCCATCAAACCTTTAAAGAGTCTTCACCTCATTCTTTTCCATTACAAAAACCGAAGTGTTGACCATGTATTGCAGGGCGTCCTCTTCATGCAGGTGATTTGCAACACATTCCTTATGCCTGTGTTTTGTTCCTTTCAGCTACATTAACAGCAGCAGGTCACATTCCAGTACTGGTATGAACCTCTGTGTGAGCTTCCTAATGGCCCTTTGTATTTCAGTCTAGCACTAGGGCAGTTTGGGTTTGATGAGGTAAGTTTTTCAAGACAAATAAAAGGGGGAAAAACCCCCAACAACCTGAAAACTGAAGTTTAATTTCAAGTTTCCTCTATAATTTTCAACTAGACTATAGATTACTGAAACTCTGCTATTAAAACTCTGTATCCGTGCAAGCGAATTTTCACACAATATGTAAAATTTCTCAGATGTTTTAAAAAACCAACTGGTGTAAAGCAGTGCATAGCCATTGACATCCATGCAATGGCTATGGCGATTAAAAGGCAGACAAGGAATTGCCTCCATTTTGATAAAATAAATCTGAAATAACCTTGACTTTTAAAATCCTGCGAGTTGAGCTCCTTCCAAGCCACTAACGTGGATATACATACTTGGTGATCATTCAGCTTTTCCACTCTTTAAAGACACCAGTGAGCTCTGTTCCTCCCAGAACTTGCAAGAACATACAGGGTTTTGCGAAGCTGGTATAACCTTCCCATGTGGAGGGGAAATCAACAAAACTCTGGGGCACCATTTCCCATGCTCCTACGGCACACAGTCTTATTTCGTGTTGAGGAGTCCCTTGAACTGATCCTAGCGGAGAAGACTTGGACAAAATTTATCAGCTATACTTAGCTGACAGAAGGGAACAGAAACGGAACTGTGAGAAAAGCCACTAGGCTTTTGCTACGTGTGGCCCTAACCTTCATTGGAATTGTGAAAACTGAAGCTGTGGATGGACCAACTGCTACGTGGTAGTTTTTTATAGGGAGATTAAGGCATGTTATGAGTTCATTGGTGAAAATGTTCTCACCTGAATAATTTTAGGATTTTTTTTTTATTCCATCACTGAAATTAAACATTTCTCTAAGAATTCTGATCTGTTCTCAGTGCAGGTATTAGCAACTGCAGTCATCAGCAAGCACAGCTCTGAGTTTTGCTACTTCTGATAACACCAGATACTATTTCTTTGGGTTTGTTGGAACTACTTTCATTAAATATTACAACTTTATGTTTCAACAGAATTGTTAACTGTTATACTATTCTGCAGAATCCTTCTCCAGATCACTGTATAACCGTTGCTGAACTTACCAGGTTTGCTCTTAAATTTTATTGTTGATGTTTATCTTAAAAGTCTGTATTAATTCTGAATAGCCTAATTGTGTACTTGTCTGTAGTGGTTATATGGTGGTGGATTCTCCATTTCTCAAACTAGATCAAGAGTCCAATCTTTTTTTTAAAAGATCTGTCCCCCATTCCATGAAAATGAATAAATGAGTGATATTCTTCCCAACTAAGTTGTACAGTGTATCAGGAATAGATGCTCTCTAACATCAGTTCTAAAATTAATGAATTTTTAAGGGATGTGCAAACTATGGGTGCTCTAATCTTACAAGGTACTAGTTGAATAAATAGTAGAATTTGAATTAAACTATTTGATTTTCTCTGGAAAATACATGAAAGCACAGAGATCTGAAACAGAATTCTGTTTCTTTTCTGTGACTCCCAAGGTTAAATAAAATGCACATATACTTCCCATTTTATGACTAATACTACGATAAATTAAATCCTGCTTCAAAAATTGGTATGCTTACCCCATAAACAAGTTCTCCCACCATCCCATTCCAGATTTTTGTTTCTGGATCCCTTGCTCCATATTTTCCATCAGGAACAATGGCAATTTTGTACTTGATACCAATATGTTTTGCAATTTCTGACGCCAGATCTACACAGTATCCTTCAAACTTGTCATTCCCTTCAAACGTATCATGGTTTTTCTTGAACATAACATATGGGGCTTCCTATAATGAAAGAAGTAGAACTGTAAAGGAGAAGTATACAGAATATACTCTGAAAGTAACATTTCATCTACTGACTGAACAACACACATCTTATCAAAAGTTCATGGATAGTATTAACACATTTAAATTAAAACGAATAGAACTTCTGGAAAGGTATACTATTTACACTATAATTTGGCTTATACATTTCACAAGATTTATTAACCTTCAAAATTACAAACACATACCTATCCAAGAAGGCATATAAATTTTACTTTGTTTTAAATGAAAGACCTTAGTGCAGTATATGCAAAATTTAAAGCGTGAGTAGAGGTTGCACCTATACAATGCAAATGATTGTGGGATAATGCAAGGCATAATTTACACTTTTGACTTCAGTAAGTAAGCATATCCTCTAACATAGTGTGGTTACTTTCTATGTAATTTCAGACGCATGGCCTGAATGATTTGGTTTCTCGGGGTGTAGAATGCATAGTTACTAAGAGGCTACATACACTTTAGTGAGAGCATAGATACGTGTTCCCGAGGAAATGCATGTCTTCCCCTTCGAATAAACAGTGCAGACTCTGCAAGGTCTTTTAGGATGAATCTAAGCCATATGCATGGGCAAGAATGGTATTAAGCTGACACCGACTTTACATGCAGCATGAAAGAGAAGTACCAAAAGATTTTTGGTTGGTGAGTGCCATTGAAAACAACGGAAACCTTCTCGAAAAGTGGATCTTACCTTCCCTGTGTAAACCACACTAGCACAATAGTGAACATTATGTGATTGGGAAATCAAGGTCACATTGGAAAAACAAGGTCATATTTTTCAAAAAAGAAAAATATGTGTGGATTCAGATGTTAGCAATCATTATGTAAAGCTATACTTTCTGGTGGTATTTTAAATTACTTCACATAATTCATATTCATAGCCAGTTCTAGATAAAATACTTGTCACTGATGTCAACCTTTCTTTGAATTTACATCACAAAATCCTGGCAACTTAAGTTTTCCGTGTGCTGGCCCTGGCAAATGTTATTTTTTTGACACTAACCTTGATAGTAGTCTGCCCTATTCACACCTTTCCTATACACATAATTAATACAAAAATAAAATAAAGGTAAACATGTAGTCTGAGAATGTCTGCTTCATTGAAACTATATCAACATCATTTGTAAGCAACAATAATTTTGTAACCTCTATCAGATGTTTAACAATGGAGGATATGTGGCACTGCATGAGCAATAAGAGGATTGAAAAAAACGATTCCAAAATTTTTCAGTGTGTCAGGTAAATTTTTCCTTTCGGATACCAATATGTAGGTCTTATTAGCAGGGTGTGGATCCACCCAAGAGAAGAACTTGACAGGCAAGCCTGAACAGTATCTTTAATTTACTATTATAAGGTGAAAAGGCAGAGAACTAGAAAAGAGAGAGATAATACATGGGAGGCACCATTCCCTTTCCTTATGCAAGCTTCCTCCCCATGTCAATTCTGCACAGGACCCACCTTCATATAAGGATGACAGAACAAAGCTTTAGGTAATGTGAGTAGAGAAAGTTGCCTAGTTCGTTTACTTCAATGTGACAGAAAGGTTCCAGATTAAATTCAACACAGTTTGGGAATGAGGAAAGTGCTAGTGTTTCTTTTAAGACAGAGTCAGGTTCCTCAGTACTGCAGGAATGTCTCACTCTCAGGTGTATTCCCAGAACACCTCTTCTCCCATCATCTTCCTCTTATGTTATTCTCTGCTATGGACATGCCTCTCTGGGCTACAATCCCTTACCAGTAATTCAGTGTTGGAGGCCATTGATGCATTATGGCCATTACTTCAGCTAAGAAAAGTGTCCACAATGATCACTTCAGCTAAGAAAAGCGTCCACAATGATCACTTCCTAAGTCAAACTCTGTCTGACTACCTGGTTCCTTCACCTATATATAAGTATAAATGCCCAGAAAAATTTGAGGCTGACAACAGCGGATTGCTGCATTTCTGGAGCACATAGTTATGACCACTGCACGGCAAAGGATTGCCAAGGACTTCTAAAACTGGGGCAATCACAAAACAAGCTGTTATCGTCTTGAGGCCTGGGCACTGAGAAGGCCACTGAGCTACCGCATTAACTACACGCTGGAATCACTGCAGCGATGCAGTGCAATTTGCCCATACAGGGACTGTATCTTCAAAGGAAATCTGATGAATATTACCAGCAGCCTGCACCATTTCTTGCATTTCTATCCCCAGTTAAATGAGCTTAATCTCAACCCCTTGTCTTCCAGAGGGAGGGAGAGAGAAAAGCAAGAAGGGGTCCTGCCCTCTTTTTGCAGTAGATCTTGATTTGGGGAAGTATTTTGGGCACATGAAGCAAATATTCCTCCCTTATGTAGGTTTTTTGTTCCCATGAGAAGAAAAGCCAAAATCTGGGTCTTTCCACATATGTTATTTCACAAAAATGGTTAAAAACAAACAGAGGTGAAAAATACTATGTCTCCTGACTGTGATTTATCCAACTGCTAGCTAGAAATACAACCAAGTCTTGTCCAGTATCCTGCATTTGTGGACTGTCCTTAGAAGCTTCAGTTACATTTGCTTGCTGCACCTCAAAAGCAATTTTGTTTTTCAAAGACCAGAGTTAGTGACTGCTAGCTCTTCTGATTCAGCCTTTCTTATAAATCCCAAGCCAAAGGCATACAATTAAAGTCACACCAGGAAATAATAATTCTGGAGCGGGACACAAAGCAGACAGGCACAGAGGAGGCCAGGTCAGCCTGCTCCTTCTCCCAAAACCCAGACACTGTGCTTCTGCCTGCACCTCATCACTGGCAGGGCTGCTACAAAAAAGCATTTCGACTGCCTCTGCACAGCAAAGTGAAGTGACAGATGCCTTATTTTTCCCATTAAAGGCTAAATAAACTTCAACCCTCCTCCTCATGAGTTCTGTCAGGGAACGCTGAGAAGGGAAGCAGTGGGGTCCAACACTATCCTTGGTGGGTGCAAGCAGCGCCAATCCCATACAGTGGAAGGACGACCAAGCAAGGGCTCAGAAGACCTGGGTTTTCCCAGGGATCTGCTGGGTGACTTGGAGGAACTACCTTGGTTCTCTCCCCATCCAATTCTCTTTCTACACACTGTCATCTTACTGATTTAGAGCAAAATATAGCAAGGAACATCTCTTATAATGCAATTCTCTTACAGAGTAAGGTAGTACCTCTTGCTCTGACTGCTTTAAAAGAAGCAGCCATTGAATGAGATCTGACAGTGTGAAACAATACAATTAAAAATAATGGGAACACCTACCACCTTTTGCTTACTATGTTGTGCTTTCCCTCCTACCTATTTTACACAGAACAAATAACAGTTTCTTTAATTGGTGTGCTTACTTTACCTGCCAAATATTGAAAGATGGGTTTTCAAGGTAGAATTTGATGGGGGTACGTGGGTGGGACTGAAAGTGGCTTTCTGATAAAGACTGTTTGCAAAAAAAATCAAATAGTAGCACTAGTTTTAAATTCTGTCCATTTCAGACTTTGGTGTTTTTTCAAACTAATGAGGTGTGCAGATGTTATTATAGTAACATCAGGGCACTGAAAGGCAAGTTTTACTGGTTTGATAACAAGCATCTTACACAGATGAACTTGCAAGGTCACGCTGCAAAGTCACGGAATATCTGAATTGATCAAAAGCATGTACTCAGCCATATCTTGATGCTCTTTTCTATCTGTGGCACCGAAAAGGAGTATAATCTATTACAATAGCATTTTCTAAATTAGTAGTAATGTTATTGTAACCATGCTAGTCTAAAGATACGAGATGCAAGATATCTATGGAGAGGTAATATCTTCTATTAGGTCAGCTGAAATAACCGAAAACAGTTTGCAGGCTTTTTCACCATTTCCAGTTACAGCATCTTGTCTAATAAAAATATTACTTCTCCCCACCATTTTTTATTTACTACATTTTTGAACTATAAACTCTTAACCTACTGATGTAAAACACAGGTTTGACTTACTGCTGAATGAGGTTTAACACCGGAATATTTGCAAGATTTCAGCTGCTTAATCGTATTCTACAGAGTAGTGAATCAAGGAGAAGTCCACATTGAAATGATCAATGACTAGCACGGAACAGATATTTGAAATGGTGCAAGCTTTACTTATATAACTCACAATTTTATAACAATACTTAACATTTGTAAATACAAGTTGATGTCTGCAACAATTACCTTTATAGATGTAAACAAATCATTCCACCACATTGCCACAAATTCATGTGTACAGTAAAATGCTCACAACTGATGATTGATACTATACGGGAAGCTGGAGAAAGTAATTACCCAAATACCAAACAGATCTATGTTTGGCTTTTCTATTCTAAAGTTCATTTCAAAATCTTTAAACATTGTAAAAATAATTTTTAAAAGGACAAGTATTTGTGCAAGGAAATGTCTCATTTTTAGAACAGAAGTGGCACACATTATCACACTTTATTCTGAAAGAAAGTTCTGTAGATGTCAATAGAAGGTTTTTTGGTTTTTGTGGGTTTGGTTTTTTTTTCTGAATAAAGTGTCCAGGATTCGGTTTGAAGTCTTTGTTATTGTCATGCAACAAACTTCAATTTTTTCTCCATTCTACTAAAGAATATAATTAATAAAATTTCTAATGAAAAAATATTTTTCTATTATGAGAAAGGAGGTTATAGCTAGAATTTTTGAGGTAAGGCTCCATCAAGAATATATCAGTTAAAACAGTGAGGGTGGTTGTCAGTCACCTAATCAAGGTATCTGTCATCTGAGATGCCCTAAGGTAAACTGCTTGACCTCCAAGTGCCGTTCAGCAGGTCTTTTGTGCTGCCCCTTTATGGGTAGGTCTGATACCCTCAGTGCTAGGCATCTGCCTATGGGCCACTGAATCAGCTTCTAAATCTGTGTGGACTTTGCTGAAAACTTACATACTTGGCTCACAACTTATCCCACATCCCTGAAACAACATACAGTAGCTGAGACATCCACATGTAGTGGTCATAGATGGTGTAAAACAGGCCAAGTGTCATCTTGCCGGTGTAAGAAATGGGGGGTACGCAGTATAACCTAGAGCATCTTAAATGTCACTGGGTACTTCTAAGTGGGCAACTGAATCAATACCCTTTGTAAAGTCATATACATTTAGGTGACTCGGTCTTCAATTGTATCCTGCCCTTGAAGCTTAATCTGCCAACACCAAGACTACCTCATTAAAATACTGAGCTGGAAGCCACAATGCAGACGCAGCTAAATGTACACTGAGATTTGGTTCTAAAGGATTTTTATGATTTTTTAAGTTTTGCAATCTCAGAGTAGGTACAGAGTTAGCTGTATCATTAAATGGATTAGAGAGTTCGGAGTAGTCTTCCCGGCCTATTCTTCTACGTTCTACCTCAACATCTTGCCAACGTATTTCTCAACTTCCTAAATTAGAGATGATCATTCTATCCAGCTGGACAGGATCCACTCACTTTACCTTAGCGTTAGAAGAGGACTACATATGGCATCCCTTCTCCAGTCATACAATTAGCCTACTGTGCACTTGGAGGTCCCAAGCCACCCCTGGAGGGAATGCTTCTGCACAGAGGTAGAAAATCTGAAAATCCGTCCTTTCCACAGGGCAAGAAGTACAGGAGGACGTGCATCACATGAGGTGCTCTCCCAGGAACTTTAAAAACCAGGGCTGCGTGGCAGCTGGTAGAGTAACATGCAACAGCTGCCCTTGCTGCCGCTTCTCTCTGGGCTGCTCCTTCACCACACGACTAATTGGAGATTAGTGTGCCTACTGGAGATTGGAGAGTGCCTATGTGCTAAACCAAAACTGTAAAATAAATTCTACATGCTCTCGCTATGTTACAAACGAACATAACATTTTGCCAAGCAGAAAACACTGTAGTAAGTTCTTTGATTGCAGAGCTAATTTGTTATGCTGCACCTTCTATGCAATAGCCGTACAGCCACATTACAGCAAAGTAAGCATAGACACATAAAAACTGAAGAAACAGCAGGCAAATCAACTTGTGCTATTTGGCTTCAGGCAAAAATTAAAGCGAGTCATGCTGAAAACTTGTAAACTTTTCTTATGCTGCCACGACACCTGTCTTTGAAGACTGAAAAGCCTGACAGCACTGGTTGCAGAAGCTTTTCAGTTTAATGTTGGAAAATACGCATGCAACCAAAATTATATGTGTTGTCTACAACGGTTCAACTTCCCTTCAATGTGAAGAGGGCAACGAAGAGGTGAAAAAGTCTCTGTCTGGCATTTGCAACATGACTGCAATACAGAGAAGAGCAAAATGCCAGGAATCTGAAAGCTACTCTAGTTAAATATACCTTTTCTTTCTGTGTGTGATCATATGCTTGTGGATGCTAAATACATTGCCCTGGCTGGCCAGTATTAAGAATCATGGTTCTAATCTGCCTTCAGCATCATGTGTGCAGCTCCCAGCGGACACAAGGGGAGATAGGCATGATAAGGCAGAATTCACCATATATTCTTATTCAAACCAAATTCTGATATATTTCTCTTGCACTGTGATTTTGAAACATTGAAATGGGACACTTTTGGTCAAGAAGCAGTGCTGCTTTCAAATAATTGCATTTATCCCAAAATGACATGCTGCATAAACATAGGGCATGCTTTGGAATATTAATTCAGCTTTTTGGTTTTGAAAATGATCCCACCAGTCCTTTCAGTACAGGGACTGGAAAAGTTCTTTTGAAGATAACATTTATTATGCACATCAAAATGCTTCAATGCAAACAGGACAGGCAAGATAACACATTTTAAAAGCTTTCTTGTTTTCCTTTTTTTCCTTTCTGGCAAACAGGAACCTTTTATATTACTTTTCATTACTATTTTTTAGTTGCTTCTCCTAAGCTTGGAGCTATTTATGGAAATTACAGTATTCATGTATGGTAGCTTCAGTCAAAGATATCAGGATTAGTATGAGAGGAAAATTTCGACTGAAAGCCTGTTATTCACATCGTTCTCTTCTCAGCTTGGCAAAGTTGAAGGTTAACGTCATCTGTTCTAGACATTTCAGATTAGTCACAGAACTTTTCTTGGTGGTTCAGTGCCTGGTCATCCAGTCAGAGGAACAGTAATCCATATGGAAAAATTAGCTCAATGCTACTAGACTGGTGGTTAATACTTGAGCCTTAGTTAGGAATGTTCGCAGCATCTTGGGACTCTTTTCTTCCTTGATCAATTTCTTAAAATAGGATTCTTCATCAGAGGCTGAAAAGAGGAGGACTGTACTGAAGTATATTTTTTTTCCATCACCAAGTCTTTTTTTTTTTTTTTAGGAAAAAGATACACATATTTTTAATGTCCCATGCAAAAAAATTAAAATAAAATAAAAAGTTACACAATTTGGTTAGGAGTTACATTCTGAATTCCTGTATAGTAGTTTGCTTGGTTTGCATCCTGGAATGATAATCTTCAACAGGAGATTTGTTAAGACATACTTAATGTATAAATGCTGATAAACACTGCTGGAAATCTGGTAACTAACTGCATTTTTGAATAAGAAAATATCTTGACACTTCCCTTTGGATTATTTTCAACTCTGTATTAGAAAAATTATTGCTTAACAACACATACAGAATATTCGTTCCCATTTGAGACATGGCTTATTCTGAAGGGTTAAACTATCTTGTCTAAATGAGGCAGGTGGAAAGGGCAGTGAACTGATATGTAAAATCTTAAAAGTGGTCAGGTAAAGGTCACCCTTTGCCAGTTGGCTTTGACAAACATCAGCTTAAAAGGGCATATCTGACTACAGAGGGAAAATTGTTAAGTATTTTGCTTAAAATACAGATTTGTAAGAAATGATGGTTTTGGAAAACTGTGTATTAAAACTGTAAATGAATGAAACAACTGCATTCTCCTTTGCAACCACTCTTCAAAAACACCAGTAACACTGGAAAATCAAACCCCAAATCCATTTAGATTTTATTAAAATGGAAATTTTACTGAAATGATGAATAAACATATTAAGAAATAGGTTCTAATGCATCTACCAAATTCATGTTTTCATTCACAGTTAAAAGTAGCTAATCCAGTTCTGACTGGCTGACTGAACTACATTACTTAGAATTTTAGTTCTTGCTCACACCAATTTTGAATTTATAATGCATCAACAAAAAAGGACACTGGTATTACAGGCACCTGATTTTATACCCTCTGTTCAGTTCTGCCATTTAGAGGGTTTGGGTTTTCCTTTTCTGCCAGTTTTTGTGAGTCAAGATTTATCAATTAGAGCTTGAAAGAATTCACTTATATTTCTCAGACTTACTTTAGTAAAAAATGGAAAAGACTGAATAAAGGAGAAAAAAACTAATGCAACTCAATTTTGAAAACCCGATTTCAAGTGAATCATTATATTAAATGCATACCAAAAAAACTCTGTACAGACATGACAGTCAAGATAATTAAGATACATGGCTCTTACCCTCCCACTAACCTATGAACTGGCAGACTAAATTAGACCATAACTAGAAATGAGATTCTATCACACACCAGTATACGCATTAAAAAAAAAAACACCTTACCAAAATTGTAGTGACAACTACTGTTCTATTCTCAATGGCCGAAGTGTCATTTCCAAGTGTAGGTTCATGCTGAATCAAAACTAATTTATCCATATCATTCCAGTAACCAACCTGCAAAACAAAATGTATATAATTTACAATAGAATAGTCTAAATTCTGTATAATTACAACCTTATAAATGATCATAAGAACAACAGAGTCATCCCAAGATAATTTTGTACCAAAGGAAGTGCTGTCATGCCCATAGACAGGCCGCGGTGGTACGTATCTAACATTTTGGGTATACCATCTTGCACCACTGCTGCTCATAGTCAGAGTTGGTATCGCTGCCACTCAGCTGTTCCTGAACGATCTGAGCTTCAACCAGAGGCATAAGTTATATCCCATTCTCAATAGTTTGAAGCCTTCCTGGGGCATAAATGAGATATAAGAATTTTTGCTCTCCCCAAGAAAATTTTCATTCACTAATCACCTCCAGATCTTCTGGTCTTAGATGGAGGAGTGAAAGACATGTGGATGATAGCTTTGCAATTCAATGGCTGATCTCAGTTCCCTGCTCCACCGTGGGCTTCCTGGGAGACCCCAACCCAGGGACTTACACCAGGCTCGCTCCACTCAACTGCTGGCACTGACCTTTGGTACCTACACTAGAAGCCCTGTTATTAAAGTTTTCTTAACACTCCCTGGACAGACAGGCACCACCGGACAGTGACTCAGCTCATGCAGGATAAGCACCCCTCCTAAAAAAGTGCTTGCTTTCCCCACTGACTATAAAGCATGGTGAGAGTGACTTCACTCTAGAAGTATCTCTGGTAAGTGCCTTCAGGGTTCATCTCCCTGGCTGCATTCAGGGTGCCACAACCCTTCCCAGAGCAGCCTTATGGTGAAACAGCTGCCTTTGTTCATCGCAGGCTGTTCCCTAGGAACAGGTCTGAATCACTCATTCTTGTATTCCCATGGAGAAAAAAAAAATAATCAGAAGAGGTATGCCTGCAATCAGAAGCCTTCCCTTACAGACAGATATCACTCTTTGCAGTGCACACCGCTGCAGCCTGCAGCTGTGCCCTCAGCATTGGTAGTGATGCTGCTGGCCCAAGACATGAGTCAACATCCTTTTCTGTGAGGGCCCAGGGATGTGGCACTTACTTAGGGACATGGTTTAGTGGGACTTAGCAGTGTTAAGTTTATGGTAGGACTCAATGATCTTAAAGGTCTTTCCAATGTAAATGATTCTATGAGTCTATGAAACAGCAAGTGGTTCATGACAGTGGTCCCTTGTCTCACTCTTACTTGGAGATGTCTAATTCCACCTTCACAACCATCCTTTCAGCACAACACCAGACACAGGTCCCTTAGCTGAAGCTGTTCTCACATCTAACCTCTGACTCACTAAGAAACACCCTCCCTTTTCCCCTTCTTGCCATTCTCTTTGCCGTAACTAGATCATGGTTGTCTGTGGACCCTCTGACGTGGTAGCTGGGGAATAGCTCAGTGCCTGTTCCTCTGACCCGGCACTGACAGCACTCAGCTCCATGTCAAATGGACAACATGAACAAACATGTCAGTAGAAGAACAGTGCTCTAACCCCATCTAAAGGGGCCCTCTAGGTTCCTAAGAACATAATGAATTAAGAGACTGATCTTTTTTCCTAGGAAAGGTGCAGACAGCAGCAGTGATTTTCAAAGGTTCCTATCAAAGAGATGCAATTCGAGCTGGCACAGCTCATTTTCAGAAGCACCTGGGGACCAGTCAGCAGCAACTCTCCCTTCCCTCCTTCCTTGATTAATCAGGAGTTCATGAGACCAAGAGCTGGGAGAGGGAACACCTTGTCCATCTTACCAGAAGAAAGGGAATTTTAGTGGAAAGCAGGCTCCAGAAAGAGCTCCAGTGTAACTGTCAGTGCCAAAGGACAGTCCGTACCTTGGATGAAAAGACTTCAGTATGATGGAAAATGGCTAAATGATCAGATCAATCATGCAGCCAATATTATTTCTTACATTACTGTAGAACCCAGACTAAAATTCACCATCACATAGGATTCTGTATTCATGATGTGGAGAAACATCTTGTTCAAATCAATTCAGTGATATATGACAGTCTAGAAGTGCGGGGGAGTGCTTTTGGTTCCTGGTCTCATATGCATTAAAAAATCCTTAATTCTTAATTAAGGATTAAGAGAATCTTAAAAGAATCCTTATATTCTTAAAACAGTCAACCTTCCTCTTGATTCTTAAATTTACTAGTTCATTATTTTCCTTTTTGGAAAAAAAATTATGCAGAGGCAAGTCACTTTAACAGCTCCTAGAGCAGTGCGCAGACACACTCGCCACAGAGAATTACGAATACATGAAATAATTCAATATGAGTGAGCGAGTATGAGTCAATACGAGTGAATATTTTTTTATTAGTGAAGCAAACAAGCACAAACTCTTCCCATGCACAATTTCTGGTATATTTAGTTGAAATGTTCCTTTTCTCTTTGCAATTGCGATTACAGCACAGGAGCCTTGATTTAGGTGTCTGCAGCTAACAGGAAGCTTCAGCATTGCTGATACAGTGGAGGGGGAGGTTTTTTTCCCAATAGGATGCACTGCTAACAAAGATTCTCTTTCATCCAGACACTATAGAGTCACAGACACAATTGATAACTGAAAATGTCAAGTTCCTGTCAAAACCTGTGACCAGCTAAAGGCAGAGTATGTACACCAAAATCTGGCAGTTTGTGAAACTCATTATAATAGTGAATGATTGTTTTTCATTGTGCAATTCCTCACTGCTGGGAAGTTCAGAAGGAAAGCAGAAAATGAATGATGTACTGTGTTATAAAAGTAAGTACCATATGAAAATGCAGACAGCGATAAATAAGGTTTTTGAGGAATAGCAGGTATTTTTTAAAGGAATTTTAGCTTGTGTGCCTGGGTGTGAGCTTGCATGTGTGTGTCTCAAACCTGTGCTAAAGTAACCCTGGAACTGGATTACTGAATAAATACATAAGATATATGATGACACTTGTGTAAGTATAGATATTCACAGCCACTCTGAGAGCACTAAATAACAATATGTTTTCCTATAAATGCCTCAGATCCCTAAGGAAAAGAACTCCTCAAAGGATAGGACTGAATTCAGCTATTAAAGTGCATCCAATTCTACTTGGATTGCAATTGGACTTTATAGCAGTTGCATCCACTTATACAGAGGCTGAATTTGTCTTTTAAGAAACAATATTGCAAAAATATCTGCCTCAAAGTAAATTTGTCACAACAGTACGGCATTTGAACGAGTAGTGTCATTTCTGAAGGCTTGCGAGCCTTGCAGCAATCACAGAAGTGTTCCTGCTGAAGCCCACATGTCGCTAAGGGTACGAGAAAACTCAAAATTTTTGATAATCAATTTTCAAGTTAGTTTCCCAAGTTGGCATTTAGGAGACAAAGTTTAGACTGCCTTGTGCATGTGTGCATGTACGTGTATACGTATATGTATGTGTTTTGTTTACATTTTTTTCCTTTTTTTTTTTTAAATCTTGGTGACATGATGAATGGTGAATGACAGAATCACAGAATGATTGGGGTGGAAAGGCATCTCTGGAGGTAATTTGGTCCAACCCCCCTGCTCAACCTAGAGCCAGCTGCCCAGGACCGTTTTCAGATGGCTTTTGAGTATCTCCAAGGAAGGAGACTCCACGACCTCTCTAGGCAACCTGTGCCAGTGCTTGGTCACCATCACAGTAAAAAAGTGTTTCCTAATCGCAGAATCACAGAATGGTAGGGGTTGGAAGGGACCTTCGGAGATCATCTAGTCCAACCCCCCTGGCCAATGCAGGGTCACCCAGAGCAGGTTGCACAGGAACGCGTCCAGGCGGGTTTTGAATGTCTCCAGAGAAGGAGACTCCACCACCTCTCTGGGCAGCCTGTTCCAGTGCTCTGCCACCCTCAAAGTAAAGAAGGTTCTCCTCATGTTGAGATGGAATTTCCTGTGTTCTAGCTTGTGCCCATTGGCCCTTGTTCTGCCACCAAGCACCACTGGACTCTGGCTCCATCGTCTTGACGCCTGCCCTTTACATATTTATAACCATTGATAAGATCCCCTCTCAGTCTTGTCTTCTCCAGGCTAAACAGACCCAGGTATCTCAACCTTTCCTCATAAAAGAGGTGCTCCATTCCGTTGATCACCTTGTCAGTGTTGTTGTCAACGGACTCCAGGAACCTCCTGTATTGCTTAGGTCCTCCTGTGTTGTCCCACCAGCAGGTACTGGGGTGCGTGAAGTCCCCCATGACAATCAGGGCCTATGAATATGAGGCTGCTCCTATTTGTCTGTAGAGGGCCTCATCTACTTGTTCTTCCTGGTCAGGTGGCCTAGGGCAGACACTCACTACAACGTCACCTTGACCTGTCCTCTCTTTAATCCTAACCCATAAATTCTCATCTGTCTCCTCATCCATCTCCAGGCAGAGCTCCATGAACTCCGGCTGCTCTTACACACAAAGGGCAACTCCCCCTCCTCATCTTCCCTGCCTGTCCTTCCTTAAGAGCCTGTATGCCTTTGCTGCAACACTCCAGTCACAGAAGCCGTCCCACCACATCTCCGTGATCTTTCTCCTCACACCCTTTCCCCTCACTGGCAGGTTTATTATGGTTCTGCAGACAAGAACCAAGTAAGAAATGCTGCATAAATTAAACCAATATGAACATTGGTTATTGTTACCCATGTTATTAAACTATATTGAACTCTGCCTCTGACTAGCTGTGCCATTTTGTAATGCTCTGTTCACGTCCTTAAAGCTGTAGGCAACAAAAATCACTTTTCTGAAGATTAGAGACATGCATTGCTCTGACTGGAAAGGCTAGTCCTGAAAAGATACTGCTGGGTGACTCATAAGTCATGTTATGTAGGACATGAGAAGAAGGCATTAAAAGTGAAGGCCTCTTAGTTCAATCAAGTATAGCCATTTCTCACGTATTATATAGGATTTGTCAGGCTGGAGCACATAATTGGTCCAATGATCACAAATAAAATACTATGTAGTACATGAGAAATAAATTCTTGTGAGTAGCCAGATCTGTCAAAGCTGTTATGGCTTGTTACATCAAAGTCAGGTAATGCCTTAAGAGTGGCAGAGAGGCATGCCTGAAAAGGTAAGAAAAGCACCTTGGGACTCTAGCGTGGCATAGACGTAGCTCCTCTTTTTGCAGCCACCCTCCCCTTCAAATTGCAGACAAGAAGAGAGGGTGGGGACATCCCTGCAGTGGTGCCAGCAAGAGACCTCTCTCAAAGCAGGTGACAAATATTGAAAGAGGAACAATAGGCCACTTGCGACAGTTTGCTGCCAAGCAAATTCCCTAATGAGTTACTGAAGTTGTGACCTAATTAACCACCTTGCCTTCCCTCCTGTACAGTTGGGAACTGGAGATGGAACAGTCACATATCACCACTTGCCTTTGATGCACCCCAGCCACCCGTACATCCCCCTGGCTGCCGACAGTGCAGCGCGCAGCCAGGAAGGGAGCAGGAGTGGCAGCAAGGTCAGACACATCGCCTGGCAGAAGACACTGGGCTTCCCAAGAGAGAAGGAAGACAGACTCACCTTTCCCAATTTATTCTTCAGCCACCTGTCATACTTTCAAAAAGTATGTGCCTCATACACAGGCGCATGCTTTGCTTTGGTCTACAGCTCTACGCTGCAATATACCCATAGTTTGTTCATCCCAATGTGTAATTCTGCTCTGTGTCTGCAGTTTAACACTCTGCCTCCTCATCACTGTGGCATGTGACTGTCTTTGGGGACACACAGTTCCCCTGGGGTACTGTTTACTGGGCTTGTCACCTCTGGCCCAACAGCAGAGGACTATTCAATTCTGATTGTCTTGGCCCTACTCAAGTGTCCATGATTCTCCTATTCACCGTCAGCTTCTCGCTTTTTCTTGTTGTGATGAGCTTGAAAACCAAACAGGCCACAATGCCTCCAAAGGAAATAAAATCATTGAGCTTGAGTGCATTTCATGATCTTTATTTGATTTATACTATGAAAAATGGACAAATTTCAGCACAGAAGAGAAAGTGTTAACAAAGTACCCGGGCTTATCTTTTCAAAGTGATTGGGCTGAGTGATAAGCTATATGCATTCAGACATGGAGGATCTGCTTAGACATATATGTTAATGTGTGTTTGCCTAAGTTGCTTACAAGCAACCAGTCAAGCACACAGGATTAGATACTGAAATCAATTTCAGAAAATATAAGAATTCAGGGCATTCTCTCTTCCTCCGCTCTCCTCTCCTTTCCCTCTTAAAAGCCCTATGTTAATACAGTCTATGATTCTTGTTTACACAGAACACACAAATGACCCAGCCTAAAAAATGCCAGTACTTTGCAAGATAGATAGAAATCTTTGGATAAGATGAAAGAAATATCTACTCTTCAGACTTCTGACCATTTCCCATCACCCATCAGCCTAGCAACATGCCACAGAGCTGGTTTTCATTAGTATGCGGGATAGATTGATATCCCACCTTTCCAAGATGCACACTTGTTCTTGTGTCCCCTAATCTGTTGCACTGAATAATAGTATCTAGTAGAAAATGCAGTTTAAATCTGCTTCCACCGGAATTATTATCCATGTATTCAATATATTATCTTTTTTTTTAAACCACACAGCGGTCCAGTTTAATATAAGTTTGCATAATAATTTCATCATATGTAACTCATTTATATGATATCAGGATAGTAAACATTGTCAGTACGTACCTTCCGAGGGCCCGTGTTCTTCAGCTCAAAGACATCCATGGTGTAGTTGACTCTGCGACCATAGTGGTCAAATTGAACATTTCCTGTCAATCCTTGTATTCGAACCTACAAAGTGAAGAAAAAGCATCATGAAGATCCCACCTTATATTCTTTATTCCAAATGCCACAGAGCAGTGGAAGTGATCCTGGCTGTGTCCTTAGATTACCATAACAACACTACTCTAGAACAGACAGGCATTATAAAGCAAAAAAGCTGGCTACTCTTCCTTTGTATTCCTTTTTCCTGTGAAACCATGCTCAAAATAGGCTTAGATATGCCAGTATCTAAATGCTAACAAAGACACACAACGGACCTTCTCTTCTTTCATGCTGTGCAGCTCAACATTTTCAAGCTGCAGGTCCTAAAGACAAGTACATTTTTTACCATTCTCATCACTGCTGCAGAATATTTTGGATCACGTGAAATAAACCTAAAGGATGTTCAGCCTGAGCTCATATATCTTTTTAGCTCACACTCTGGTGGATTAAATGTATAAATTGAGTATATATTGCTCATCAAGGTAAACGTGATGACAACCTTGTCCCCAGTAAAGCAATTTACTATCACAGAAGATGGGTGACATTCACAGGGCCTGAAAAGAGTGTTTTCTAAGCCTCAGAGTGGAGAAGGACAGACGTAAAGCCATAAGATTGGCTGTGGCAGTTTTCCACTACCTGTGTCTCAGCTAAAACCAGAACTCCTTTTTTTCTTTTTTTTTCTTTCGGTGCTTTACTGCCTCACTGAAGGATACCCAGACTGTAGTCCTCATCTCAAAGAAGCCATGGCCATATCGCTGCTGGCTTTAATTGTATCAGGATCTGGCCACCCAAACCTCTTTGGCCAGATTCAAAGGCTCATGCTGCCCACCCAAACACAGAAGCCTGACTGCATGCTTATGAAAATTGTTACAGATCTGTGCATCTGCACGGGGTATGCGAAGCATACAAAATGCTTTGTTTCTCTCCCTAAGAGACAGGATGTGGATTTAAACCACTTACTCCTTCCCTCTGTCCATTTCTATCTCTGCTGATTTTTCTCCAGGACTGAAACCTTGGCTTCGAGGCACACAGCTGCCAGCTCTGTCAGCAGTCACTTCTCCTCAGCAGTTTCTCCTGAGTGGAGCCTGCTCATTTGCAATGATTTAAATTCTACTGCAGGATTTTTATTTTCTTACTGTCCCATTCAAAGGAAAGGCTAAATCATCTTGACAGAGATCCGGAACTTTCTAGGCATCCATATTCATCAGGAATTCCAAATCCTGACATCAGAGAACAACAGCTCTGGGTTATTTCTTTTTAAAGAAAAAAGTACTACCTGTGTGATTTCCCTGGGAGAAATCTACTCTTATTCCAGACGACAGAAACATCTTTGAAAGGTTGTATTATGTAGCTATACCTTTTTCCTTAAATGGTAAATATCTGTGCAGCCAGGTTCTATGCAAAAGTAACAGATGAGCTCACCGGTTCAGTGGAGGAAGTCCCAACTATCTCAATAGAACTAATAGTAGTTTCAGATAGTAGTAGTTCCCCTCTGCTTTCATCCCAAGTTATAAACCAGAACAAGCAGAACAGCCCCAGCTGTTTCCAAATGGCAACTGAAAAATTAATTTGCCCTCTCCTATTACTGCACTTGTGTGTAATATCTTTCAAATCATACAGTGTACACTAGTATCTTAATATTCATAAAGATCACCAGAATAAAGCACAGCCTTACCTGTTTTAATGTCCTCTCCATATCAATTCCTTGACCCCATGGGGCTGCAGGGTTAGCAAGGCAATCACCAGCATTTCCTCTCCTTGAAATATCAATTTTCTGTCTTCTCAGATTACGGAAAGTTTCAGCCATCACAAGTACTCCATCATACGTTAATGCAGATGTATACTAAATAGATGGACAAACGCACCGCTTTAGAGCTGGCATGTCTTTACAAAAATCAGCTGTCTCAGATATTTCCAGTTTGATTCATTATGCGGCAGTTTCTACACCTTCATTTAGAAAAAAACTCTCCTCAAAATCAAAAGCAATTTTGTCTAAGGAACAAACGCAGGACTGAGAAGAGTACACTTCAGTAGCTCCAGCTTTATCTTAAGGGTAGAGAAATCTGCCTCCGAAGAATTATTAAAAGAAACAAATTAAACTGGAGATATGCAGGTCTCACATTATTTTTTTTTCTAGTTGTCTTATATGGTAGGGAATAACCCCACCCTCCCAACTTACTCAAAAGAAAAGAAAGAAACAGTAACTCAGTGAGAAAATATAACTGAAAGAAATGCATGGCTAATGAGCAGACATCCTGGCTACTGGAATTGTTAAGAATGATCAAGGGTATGTTCTTCCTATTGGAAAACCTATGATGGCTCTCTGAATGACACAGGGCGCTAACAGGCTATGTTTCTACACTAGCTACAGTAACTGCTTTAGGTTGAGAACATGTCAAATGAAATGCATAGAGCAAGTCCTCAACGGATGTGAGCCTGCAGCCACATAAACAAAGGGGCATTTCCTCAGTATGGTCCTCTCATGAACGTACTGCACCAAGTTGCCAACGTGCCCAGGGCTGCGACTGACATGCCCTGTAACTTCCAAAATTTAAATTCAGTTCTTCAAGTCTAATTTCCTTCCTTTCCTTTGTCTTGCATATTGTTAGCTCTTTGGGACACGGCTTATCTTTATAATCTCAAATTTTGGCTATCCATGGGTGAATTATGTGCATTTCGGGTTAATCATGCTGACTTCTCAGAAGGAGGCAGCACAATCCTGTTCATGTGGAAAGTACTCCCATAGGCTAGATCGCTCCCGTCACCAGGTCTTGGGGATGTCTGCACTCCATAGATGACAGCATCCTTGTGGTGTTTTTCCTCCATAACGTAAATTTCTTGAATATTCACTGAATTATGTAGCTATGCTTCGTATTATCCATGTTGATACCTTCTCCAGACTTTGCAAACCTACTCCTCTCCCAGCACAGTGCCCAGCACAAAGTAGCCCAGTTTCAACTAGGTCTGATATGCATTAGTTCAAATAATCACAGAACTATTTTGATGAAGTCATATTTATAGCTATGCTGTGATTTGCCTGCCAAGAAAATAATAGGTGAGAGAAATATTTTGTTATCCATCTGTGAGGGATTAGGATAGAGGAACACTGGAAAGTAATTTCACTCTAAGATCATGCCTGAAAGTGATTACTACACCAGGTTTTGAGGTGGATAGAATTTCCAGCAGAAACTGTAAATTAAAATTTAAGGGTAGTAAATTTACAGTTGTGGTTACATCTTATATAGAGAAGAATTCAGCTGTCAGGAAAGCTCTGCATTCTGAGTGAATCTAGATAATTACAGTAATTAATGTAAAATTGGTTGAAATTAAGTTGTCAGTTACACATTTGACCTTTAATTCCTGTCAGTTAAGGGGTGAAGTTGGAGAATAAGTGACAAAGGACATTAAAGTACCTCACTGAAATGTGTTGCAGTTTGTGCTTCTATCATACAGTCATAAGGATAGGCATAATTAGTTGCCAGTAAGATAACCGCCTTCTCATCTGCCTAAATATTAAGGTCTTCATTCATGTATTCAACAATGTTAATCAGAAATTAGAACACTTGAGGGATATCTTTGGTGGTGCTTCAGATCAGCCAGTACCTTTGGTGGGGTCTCGGATCCTGGGTATTCTCTCTGGTCCAGCTTCTTCCAGCGCTGCATCAGCTTAGTTACCATCGGGGTACTGAAATCTACTAACTGAAATCCAGTCACATTGGCTCCTCCATGCATAAATCTCTCCAGAGAAATATCTTTGAATCCCTAGAAAATCAATTTAAGATATTTTTTTTGTCCTCATACACCACTGTGGGTCCAATCTGTTCTAGGTCAGCAGGGCAGCATAAAGAATGCATTTTCCATTAGAAGCCAAAACTTAAAACCAGAGAATAATGTTGAACCTAGGTTGACAATTTCCATTTGTTTAATAAAGTATGAACCAAAACCAAGAAATACATTCTCACATTATTGCTAGGGTGGTCTGGAGAGCTAAGCAACACATTGCTGGGAATGGCAGACAGTTTTTGAAGAAAAGCCTTTGGCGAATCAGCTCAAAAGTGCCTCCAGAATATTAAAGCCTTAATCTGGTTTCCATAAAAGTTGGCAGATTTGAATGAGCACTGTACTAGTGTTTTAACAAATATATGCCTGTTTCCTTGGATCTTTGCAAAATGAACAACACTATTCTATAAATACATTTATTCCAGGATTCGTTTTTTAGGCTGAAGGTGTCTGAGACAATGAGATAATATAATAGACAGTACAAGGCACAAGGATCTCACTGTTAGTGCAAGGAAAATATAACAGCAGAATCACACTTTTGTGAAACATGATGGTGGTAGCTCTCAGATCTGCTATATATTGAAAGCCTGGAGTGACCCCCAACACTGAAAGAAAAAATTAAGTACATATATTTAATAGTTTCTCAGGCTAATCTCTTCATCATGTATAAAGACAAATTATCTAGTAAAATTTGCCTCTAGAGACATAACTGAACTTCAAGAAACTGTATAATGCAAACTGCTAAAGCAAGCTAAGAATCAAGGATGAATCTTTCTGCTCCTTTCCTAGCTGCTACGTTTAATGTAGCTCATAGGTATCTTATTTTTATTTTCTTAAATTCCTCTGATTGGCATTTATCAATGCAAAAAGACATCTATTATCACACTGAACTTAAAAAAGAAAGACTCAGGAAAAAATAATTCAGGGTTACTGACCCAGTACGCAGGGGAAAAAACCTGTTAAGGACAGAGATTTGATTCATGTCCTAAAGGATACTGCCAGTAACTATAAAAGGTGATGCATCAGAAGTTATAGCACCCACATTGCTGAACAGCCAGTCGATAGCAACGTAGAATCACAGAATCATAGAATCATAGAATTGCCGGGGTTGGAAGGGACCTTTAAGATCATCAAGTCCAACCTTTAACCTACCCTGACAAAAGCCACTTCTAAACCATGTCCCTAAGTGCCCCATCTACCCTTTTTTTAAACACCTCCAGGGATGGTGAATCCACCACCTCCCTGGGCAGCCTATTCCAATGTTTAATAACCCTTTCAGTGAAAAAATGTTTCCTAATACCCAATCTAAACCTCCCCTGACGTAACTTGAACCTGTTTCCTCTCGTCCTATCACTTGTCACCAGGGAGAAGAGGTCAGCCCCCATCTCTCTACAACCTCCTTTCAGGTAGTTGTAGAGTGCGATAAGGTCTCCCCTCAGCCTCCTCTTCTCCAGGCTAAACAACCCCAGCTCCCTCAGTCGTTCTTCATAAGGTTTGTCCTCCAGACCCCTCACCAGCTTTGTAGCCCTTCTCTGGACACGCTCCAACACCTCAATGTCCCTCTTGTAGCGAGGGGCCCAAAACTGAACGCAGTACTCGAGGTGGGGCCTCACCAGTGCCGAGTACAGGGGGATGATCACTTCCCTAGTCCGGCTCACCACACCATTCCTGACACAGGCCAGGATGCTGTTGGCCTTCTTGGCCACCTGGGCACACTGCTGGCTCATATTCAGCCAGCTGTCAACCAACACTCCCAAGTCCTTTTCTGCCGGGCTGCTTTCGAGCCACTCTGCCCCAATCCTGTAGCGCTGCATGGGGTTGTTGTGACCCAAGTTCAGGACCCGGCACTTGGCCTTGTTGAACCTCATACCATTGGTCTCAGCCCATCGGTCCAGCCTGTCCAGATCCCTCTGCAGGGCCAACCTACCCTCAAGCAGATCAACACGCCCACCCAGTTTAATGTCATCTGCGAACTTACTGAGGGTGCATTCGATCCCTTCATCCAGATCATTGATAAAGATATTAAAGAGAACCGGCCCCAGCACTGAGCCCTGGGGAACACCACTTGTGACTGGACACCAACTGGATTTAACTCCATTTACCACCACTCTCTGGGCACGGCCATCCAGCCAGTTTTTTACCCAGCGAAGAGTACACCTGTCCAGGCCATGAGCAGCCAGTTTCTCCAGGAGAATGCTGTGGGAAACAGTGCCAAAAACTTTGCAAAAATCCAAGTAGATAACATCCACAGCTTTTCCCTCATCCACTAAGTGGGTCACCTTATCATAGAAGGATATTAGGTTTGATAGGCATGACCTGCCCTTCACAAACCCATGCTGACTGGGCCTGATCACCCTGTTCTCCTGCATGTGCCGTGTAATGGCACTGAGGAGGATCTGTTCCATGACCTTCCCAGGCACCGAGGTCAGACTGACTGGCCTGTAGTTCCCCGGATCCTCCTTCCGGCCCTTCTTGTGGATGGGTGTCACATTTGCTAACCTCCAGTCAGCTGGGACCTCCCCGGTTGTCCAGGACTGCTCATAAATGATGCAAAGTGGCCTGGCGAGCACCTCCGCCAGCTCTTTCAATACCCTTGGGTGGATCCCATCCGGCCCCATAGATTTGTGCACCTCCAGGTGCTGAAGCAGGTCCCTCACCGTTTCCCTTTGGATTACAGGGGCTTCATTCTGCTTGCCATCCCTGTCTTCTAACTCAGGGGTCTGGGTGCCCCCAGACGTGTGCCCCCCCTGAAGCAGATGAGGAGATGTGCCTGTCTCCACTGTATATCCCACTAGTAGTTCACTAGTTCATCCGTTTCCTTGTTTACAGCAACTATTTTACATAGGAAAAGTTACTTGGGGAACTATAAATTTGCACTGCTGAAAATCTAATTTGTAAGAGAATAGACATGTATCATTTGAAACACCTGAGGTCTTAAAAATAATCTGAACTGATCTTCAGTTAAGGTACAAGTACAGCAAAGCACAATAAAATATTTCATGTCAACTAAAATTCCTTGAGGGAGAGTAAAACCAAAACAATTTAAAGCATACATTAGACTTTGTCCTACATTCACAGTGCTTGGCCAGGCAGGTATAAAGAATGGGTTATTTTAATAACAAAATATTACATTTCTGCTTTCTTTGCCTTCTTCTGAACATTATCTGTGTGAATGTGCAGTTTAGACTTAAAGTGAAAATACTGAACTAGTAATTTGACTAGCAATAGCTGATCTCCCAGCAAAATGAACGCTCCTTGGAGAATGTAGGAAAGTTACCTTGAGGATTGTTATGTTAGTAATATTAAATGATGAGTCAAAAGTCATAGTGTAGTCCTGTAAATTCTAATTCAGCCACAAGATGCACTGAGCAGTCCTTTATGCTACATTGATTTTGATAAAATTTAAGAGGGTAACATTGTGCCCTTCTGGTCTAGATGGCTGTAACAACAAAACCAAGTTCTTTTACGCACCATAAGAATGCGTTACGCACAACCACGTATTAGTGACAAATGGCAAATGTTGTGTGAAGTGCTATAACTTTGAAGCAAAGCTGTTTCACTTACCAAGCAGGGGTATAATTCTAGAAAAGTATCTTACCAGGTTGGCAACAATATAATGGTATCCTTTAACATGCTTTCCCACGCTCACAATCTGTTGGAGAGAAATAAGAAGAAAGAAAAAACAATGTCATATTGTTTTCTCTAGAAAGGTATTTTCATAGCCAGAGAGATATAAATTCTGAAATATATAACATCAGTAATACAATGTTGAGAGTCTTTCTCCAATAAAATAGCTATAACTTTCCAGGTGCTTAATCATGGGAAAAAGTTAAAATGAAAGCGAGTAAAAGAATGAACTGGTAATCTAAGTGTCTTCCGTATGATTGAAAATGTTATTGTAGTATACTATTTCATCAAATAGAGCAATTATCTATGCGATACAAATTCAGTAGGAGGAGGTCACACATTAGCTAGAAAGCCTACCCACAGATGCACCCTTCCATTTTAAATAAGTGTGGAATTTATGAATCAAACCGGCTTTCCATCTCGTGGGATCAAAGCTGTTTGCCCTTGAGGTGGTCAAGTGCTACGAGTGTTACTCAGCTCTTAGTAATACACTAAAGACTTTGGGAATGGGCATAAGCGAGGTCAGAGCGAGAATGGACACGGTGAGGCTGCCCTTGAGTGTTTAACCAAACATAACAACAAGTGATGCAAAAAGGGGAGCAACTGTGATGTGCAGCTGCTGAAGTCCTACTATGGCAAGATCAACAACAGGGTTTAGACAAAAACTGTGTCAACCTGTGCTTTGTATCGGTATTACTGCCATTTCTATGATGGAATGCCTCTCATTTAACGTGCTGAAAATCAATAACGAGGAGAGAATATTTTGTCAGTAGAAAATGGTATTAATAGTTTAATTACAGATTAAAGCTGTTTTACTACAGAAATTAACAATAATACCTGCAACATGCAGCTTCCATTTATTACCACTACAAAGTCCTTTTAATTCATATTTTTGATAGTTTACCACCCATTTAGAAAAAGTTTGCTTGCAGACGAAATATGTGGGGTTTTTTCTCCTCATTTACTCATCTCCACAAAGCATTTTAGCTTCCCTCCAAATGAATAAATAAGATACCAGCAAAAGTTTTCCATGTGGTGCAGGCTACTCAATAAGTAATGGGCAACTTATAGATCTGTCTCCTTCCCGGCTTTGAAATCTTAGCTCTAGGCCCTGTCCTGAAGAATTGGCGAATTCTTACCTTCACGGATCGCACCTCATGTTCAAAAGACAGAGCAAACATTCACTAAGCCTTGCAGCCCCTTTTCTCAGTGCAGAAAAAAAATTAAAAAAATAATATTGCATTTTGGAGATGAAAGACAAGCTGCTGAAGAACTAAATAATTTGGCCAAAGACATCTAAGTATCCAGGATCTAAAGCTGGATTAAGATTTGGAAATACTTGATTTCCGGTTCTGTTCCAGTAAGTCAATTTGCTTCCACGGAAGAGTGGAAGGGGAAGTCGGATGTGGCACAAGCATCTTGCCAGAACTGTTTCGATTTAATTATTTTAAAGGAATAAAGTGAATAAGCAATTTGTCTGTTGTGTGGCAGTTGTGTGATCTGTTCCCTAGTTTGGTTTCGTAACAAAAATTGTGGCGATCATTGCAACTTATGAGTCAAATAAAACAAGCACATGATCGACCTGCAACTGTTGAGGTATGTCAAACACATGCCCATAGTTGTCACAGTCAAAATGAGTAAATACTGCAAATGATTAACCATATTTGCTTCTGTGATTCTTCCTAGCAAATGCAACTGGAAATGACTGCAGAATTCCTGGATTTAATGAGAACAATACAGAATATTTTTGAAAGAAAACCAAAATTGAATTTTTCAGTGTACGCTCTCAAAACTTGTCTCTTAGGGTGAGTGATAAAGGTACGTGTTTGTGTATCATCTAGTCTTAACTTCCTTTATAGTCAGTGGAAAGCGCAGGCACTTTGAGGAAATGATGATTCTTATCCAAAAGCACATGTCTAAAATTAATTAGACAGCTTGTGCCCTGAAAGTGCATATTTTTCTGCACTGACTAGAAAAAGAGTTGATGATGATTAGCTCTGATGTAGACACCTACATTTTCTACGCCTAATGTTAACTGAGGCGAACTTCACCCTAAGAATGTTGATCATGCAGAGAGAGAAGAGAAATGATGCCATATTGCCTGCATTTCCGACCAAGACTGGATACAATTCTGATTTTGAATTTGAAAATGTTTACGGTTATTGATCAAACACAGTTTGCAAACCTGGAATTGATTACGTTTTAGAAAAAAGTGCCTGTTTATCATAGAATCATAGAATGGTTCTGGTTAGAATGGACCTTAAAGATCATCTAGTTCTAGTTTAGTGAAACAGCTTTCTATGAGCATCTCATACTTTCGAATATCCAAAATATACATACAGTCACCTTTCTCTCTCGAATACTCAACTGCAGATTATGATCTATAAAATAGGATATGAATTCTTTCTGCCTGAAGAACCACCTTTCTCTATACTGTACTTCTGCACTGAGATAAATTGAGGCAATGAACTTAAATCCTTCATAACAAGAGGAGTTTCTGACAGCTACTCAGCCTGGAATGCAAACTCTCACACTTTTCTTCTCTATTCTTTAACTGGTTAGCAGTCACTAGAGCTTTAACAGAGATGAGATCTCAACTATTCCGTACACATAACAGTAGATATCGTCCAGAACCACAAACTAAACAGATGAATGCTGGTGAGTGAGGTAAGAATATTTTTCTATCGCAGAGTGGAGGGGGGATGTAAAAGATTCAGCAAATCTGTTCCAAAAGGGAAAAACAGGACTGAGATTTTGACAGACAAGAGTGATCCAGAAACCTTTTGCTATAGAAGTTCATTAAGGCTGGGGGCACCTTAAAAACTCACGTACTTCTTTGTGCACCCCTAACTTCAGACTGAAGGGTAAAGCTCAGTCACAGTCCAGAGAGGGCAGAGCTGCATTGCCTCACATCTACATTGGGAGGCAGCGCAGTTGGTAGGACAGGATCTATACAGCAAAGGCACTGGTGCAAAGGAGCTGGAATCCATAGCATGCGTGTTTCAGGGTTTTACTCTGGACTGTCTCTATCTGGTCACTAGACTGAACTCACACTACACTTCAGGGATGCTTCTGGGCACATTCTCTCATTTGGCATTGTCCAAAAGAAAATCAATTCACGTATTTTGAGTCTGCCCTTGATATGGAATGCAGGAATCAGGTGATTCACTTCAAAAGAGCACGTTCCTTGCACCAAGATGCTCTGTGTGCCTGTGGGCCCTGCTCTCTTAGACAGGCGCTGGGCATCCATGGGGCAGGTGGCAGATCCATGTACAGCACAAGGCTGAGCAGTGAGAACTATCTTCATTTCAAAAGCAAGGCCCTGAAGAGAGGGCGATGCTGCCACATGCACCCATGGAGGCTCTGCCCAGGGAGCAGGAGGTCTAGCTCAGCTCCCGCCCTGGCCAGTTGCAAAACCTGAGACAGGGCTAGGCATCAAAGATGGGCTTTGCCAGTCACATAAGCAGCGATACACATAAGCAGTGCAGGATGCTGCACCGGCTTTTGTGCATGTTGCATGTTTTAATTCAATGACCAAGGTGGATAGCGCCTAGAACTGGAGCTCTTCTATACTCATATCTGTAAAACTGAAGAAATTATTAAATAATCAACACTGTTATGAAGAAGAATGGATAAGAAAATATAATCTGCTTCCCAAATTACCATTAACAGGAAAGACAACAACAGTCATTCCATGTATTATCCAGAAGTCACACCATTAGTGAATACTTCATTTCAGTAAATGCAAGAGGATAGAATCAAATGAAGTAACATATTAAGGCCGTTAGGCCACAAATGTTGTTTCAGAATCTAATGCAACTTCTTATTTTTTTCCAAATATCATTCAGTATGTGAGTGTCCACAGGAAGGTGAACTTTGTAAAAAAAATCAGCCTTAGGGTCTATTCACATTACCAAATGCATTTATGTATAAGAAACTAGAAAGAACAGTACATCGTGAGAATTTTCAGTTGCTGATCTACCATACTGCAATTAAGAAAACACCTTATTCTGATTTCAGTGACTCCAGTGATAATCAAAAGTAACTAGAATTATACTACGGACTTTAAAGTGTGGTAAAAGCAGGGGCAGTGAGATCTGAATACAACTTAGGCTTTAGACACAACTCTGAACTTTTTGACTTCATCATACAATACTCTTCTTTCCATTTAGCTGAACAATAGCCTGGCGTAGGAAATTCAGAAACTATTCCACTACCGAAGAGCTACCAGTGTCTGCTTTGATTTTTTTTCCATTTTTTTCACAAGGAGTGGCAAGTTCACTGACTTTGATAAAAAACATTTCCAGACTTACATCAGCATCTGAACAGAGAATCAGGCCCCAAGTCATCCTCTGTTCTCTTCTACTATGAAATGGATATTGCATATAACTGATTTTAAAAGAATGCTTAACTTTTGTAGCATGAAATGTTCCTCATTATGATTTCCAGAAGATGGAGGTCAGTACAGCTGGAGTGAAAAGGACTTATTTTCAGTAAAATCTCTTCAAAGGGTGATAGCTGTGCATTACCAATGGGACTATAACAAAGGTTTTCCTCTTTGCTATTGTGTCACAATCCGCTGCCTTAAGAAAAAGAACACCTGCAATAAAATGAAGTCTGTCTAGCACAATATAAAAAGTGTGGAGACTTGTTAAAGACAGAAGATTGAGACCTGACCTGAAATATTATGGCAGAAATGGCGATGATATAAACCACAACTGAAATGGGATTTTATACAATATCTGAACCAAGGATAAATCTTTTACAAAGCCATAAAAAAGCAATGGAGAAAAAAGCATAATTTTAACAGCCAGTGCTCACGAAAGGGCACTGTTAGGGAAAGGGTGGACTGTTAACAGCCAAAGAAGATGTTAAAGAAGGCAACAAACAAAGCAGAAGTGGCTCCTTACAAACCAGGGTTTCCTTCTCTGTTGTGAAGGCAGATGCTGAGCCCGCACAGCGGTGCACACACCTACCCCTCGCACGGCCGAGCAGAGGAGAAGGATGCTCCCCACGCAGTCCCCGTCCCACAGACAGCTGGGTGGGCAGAGCCGGGGCACTCCCAACATGGCGCTGGGAAGCTGCCGGGGAAGAAAACCTGGAGAGGTGGCTCAAAGGCCATTAAGCAGTGCTCTGAGCATGGCCGGCTGCTTTCTTCTGCTGCTAAGTTTGTTTGCATTCAGAGTCTACTCCTGTGAAAGGTTTGCTCAGAGCTAAATGGGATACGCAGACTTGTAGGGGAAAAGGAGGCAAGGAAAGAGAGGAAGAGCGTAAGAAGAAGGTCACTTTACAAATCCTCTGAACCATTTGTATGCATTCTTTGTCTTCTACCACCTATTTGTTCTTTCAGTGACTGAAATAACCTATTTCTTGGGTCCAAACCTCATCAGTTGTGTGGTGCAGTGACAAAATGTGTTTTTATTACTGTGCAGCGTGGGACTATTATTGTGTGCAAAATCCCAGCTGCTTCACAGAAAATGAGCCTATGCAGAGAGCCCCTCCTGTCTCTGCGGGGTGAGGAAGACGCTGGTGGCAGTGCCGGCAGCTGGCTCCCTCGAGGAGAAGAGCTATCAGTTTGCATTGACATTGCAGTGTTTCTTAGAAGCAACTCCATAGAACTCTAGGGAAAAAAAGCATGGAGAGAAAGGAATGATGAGGAAAAGGCACTTTATGAATCTCTCAACACCCCTGGGACTAACAAGAGATACACAGAGAGCTGCCACTATGTCCCTGAAGCGGTGTAAGTCCAACAATGCTGCTACTGGCCACAATTACTGTGTGCTGTGCACGTACCAAATTCTTCGGCTAATGATTTGCTCCTGTGATTCTGCATGAGCAGAACTAAATCTGCATTTTGTTCATGCAAATCAAAAAGATACACAGGAAAACTGGAGACGGTGAGAGATGAGGCAAGTCCATGCCGTTTCTGTCTCAAGGGATAAAGAAAACCTCATTACACAACTGAACTACATGTAAAAGCAATGCAATCTCTTGATAAACACTTGTCTGTGTTGTGCTAGTGATCCTTTGTGCCAATGCACTGCTGCGTTCATGAAAAACAGGAAAACAGAAGAAACTGTGGAGGAATGATTGAGCTAATACTCTGTTTAGTTCATGCGTCTGGTTAATTTCTGCCTTCCCATATGTATTTTGTTGTAATTTATTAAAGTATTAAGTTGTAATTTATTATTATTACCTTAAATCAATCTTAACACTATTTGCAAAAATGCCAGTTGCTAGCTTCAGTTAGCAGACACACTGGAAATTACGATGAGAAAAAACATGTTTTTAAAACCATCGGAATTTACAACTTGATCAATTCAGAGAAATTCAGCAGTCAAACATTACTTTTTTAAGTTTAGCACTCCTGTGGCAAAATAGAAGAGCAGACCAAGAAGGAGTGGAATATGTCAGCTTCTGTACTTCCCTCCAATCACACATTTATTTACTATCATTTTGATGGTAATAATAATAACCAGTCTTGCTCTGACAGCCTGTTCCAGCTTATCCATCAGAGAGATTTGGTCTTCAGTGCTAACACATACACGTTACTAATCAGCTACGTATCTCAAAGCTCTTTAAGGCTGGGGAAGGTGAGGATCAGCAATGTCAACACATTGAAAACCTGTGTTAGGCAGACAGCTATGAACAGCCTCTAGGACACTGTGCAGCTACATCCCTATCATGCTCTTTAATATGTGTTGTTAGCTTTTATTAATTGGAGTTTATTGGCTTGTAATTTTTACAAGATAAGATTAATGATACTCATACTTTACTACGTGACAACTTTACATCCACGTTTAATTTTTAATATTACGAAGTACAACGTAGATTTTTTTATTATTATGTATCAATTCAGCTGTGTACATTGAAGCATTAAATATGTGCCAGATGCTGCACAGCAGTTTTCACCTCGGTGTTTAAAGGCAAATACAGCCCTGGATGAGCAGCGAGGCTTGATCTTGCTGATACAGAGCACTGACAGAGCTGAGAAAAGCGGCTGTCTACTGGGAAACACCCCATTTAATTCTTATGGGTAGGGGAGGGCAGGGAGCAGGAAAAAAAGACTGGAATCAGCCTGTCTGGTAGACCAGGAGCCAGACTGTTGATCCCTGACAGCAAAACTGATTCACTGTGCAAAATTCAGAAGAAAATGCTGCTAACAGTGGACACCTTGGAAGACTTCTAACACACAGAATGATGAGCTTTTGTCAGATGGAGAGGGGTGGGAGCGGGTGGAGCTGCAACAGATGGAAGGAGAAAGGAAATCCATTGCCATTCCTGCAGAACGGATTCTTTTTTAGCTGAACAGAGTCCTGTATATGTCCAAGCGCACGTGTTTATGTATGTATCTGTGCGTACAAATATAGAAACAAACACTGTAAATGTTACTGCATATGAAAAAGCCTGAGAAAACAGAAATTAGGAGTAGCAATATGCTCTTTCAGAAAGAAGTAAACATAAAGGTCCTAGGCACATGGAATTACAGTTAGCTTGTGTTTTTCAGTTTGCTTTGCCGAGTTTTGCATGAAGGACATTATGGAGAAACAGTTAAACTGAGTTCCTAGTAAAATGCTGCCCAAGAGGATGATCAGAAATTAGGAAGAAGTAGCAGAGTATTTAGTAGCAGAGAATGAGGAACCACAATACTGGAGAAGCATGTTGCACGGCCTAGTGAAGGATTTTTTTAGATGTGGTCACCTAAAGTAGCACAGAGGTTCATCTGATCACCCTGGTATTCCTTCTAGCTGTTTCTGATGTAAGCACATTATGAGTTTGCAAGATCCAATACCAGATGAGACACAATTCACCCACTTATAAGGCATTTCTGTGCAAAGAGCTGTCTATAGGTGTGCAAACCGAGTAATGAGAAACAAATGAGCTCGTCTGTGTAGATCTGTGCTTTATTTTTTGGCCGCGCTCTCAGCCTGACTCAATAAACACAGCAGGACACACTGGATAGGAACAAACTTTGCAGGAAAGCTCCTGGGAGTTCCCGTAGACAAGGTTACCATGAGCCAGTCTATCACCCTCATGGCAAAGAAAGCCAACAGCCTCTTGGGCTGCATCGCCAGCAGGTCGAGGGAGGTGATCCTTCCCCTCTGCTCAGCTCTGGTGAAACACATCTGGAGTGCTGTGTCCAGTGCTGGGATGCCCAGTACAAGAGAGACATACTGGAGGCAGGTCCAGAGAAAGGCCACAAAGGTGACTGACGGCTTGACGCATCTGTCACATGAGGAGAATCTGAGAGAGGTGGGACTGCTTAGCCTGGAGAAGAAAAGGCTCAAGCAGATCTTAGTAATATGTATAAATACCCACAGGGCAAGGGAAGAGGGTATCTGACTCCTCCTTGAGGTACACAGCAACAGGACAAAAGGCAAGGGACACAAGCTGCAACACGAGAAATTCCAGCTAGATACGAGGATTATTTTTTTTTTACAATGAGGTAGTCAAGTACTGAAACAGAGCATAAAGGGGTTGTGGGATCTCCATCCTTGGAAGTGTTCAAAATTTGACTAGATGAGTAACCTGATCTAAGCTTGCCCCCTTGAGCAGTGGGAGCATCCAGATGACCTTCAGAGGTCACTTCCAACCCCAAATATTCTCTTATTCTGTTTGTAGAATACAGCTGTTCATGTCAGTACTTCACAGTCTGAATTGCAAAACTGGGTCCAAAATCTGCCTGAAACCAGATCTTAGAGCTCGAAGAATCCAGTCTTTATTCTGGTACCTTATTTGCTCTGCAGTGTTTAATATGTGCTGACAATGAGAATTTTGGCAGAAAAAAGAAACGGGGGACCGTAACTGTTAACCTCCAACTTCAGCATTTCATGCTTTTGAAAACTTCGTTACATAATTTTAAATGTCCTTTTGATATAGATCAACAGCAAAAAGAAAAAAAAAAGATTGAAAGGCCAAAAGAAAAGGGCTAAAGTATTTACAGTTAACAAAACTATTCATCACAATCTAAATGATTCTGATTTTACACTTTTCAGCTTAATTGTAAAATCTATTTGGAGCACTGACTTCATTGTGTATTTGAACACATTTCTGAGCACTGAACAAACTATAAGTAATAGCTGCGAGATCAGCTATGGCTGGGCAAATGACAGTCTGCTTCTCTAGTAATAAGTGCTATTAGTGTCTGAAGAAGTAAAAAGAACAAATACGATGGTTGAACAAATAACATATGTTTTCACTGAAAGCTTCAAAACGATTTTCTGTGTTATTCTTCAAATATGACCACAATTTCATCATTTTATTATACTTGACTCTTGCTTGAAAGTTAGCAAACGAAGACATAACTAAAGAAATCTACATGTATTTGCTGAAGGTAAATTATTCCAACTAAATAAATGCAAGTAAGATTTAGAAGAGTGATACGACATTTCCTTAATTGCGTGTGTTTTGCTATTTCCTAAGGAAATCATATTTGTGCTACTGAGCTGTCTGTGGGTCTGTCTATCCATTTCCCAGTAAAATATTTTTTAACAGACTTGGCAATTTCAGCTATATTCAAAAGGAAGACAATGCCTCTAAGACATCCAGGACATCTCAGACATTAAGTCTGTACAGTCCTTAATAGTACCGGCCGCTGGGTGGAGAACAAAGACCCGTATGTTTTTGCCACTGAAGGGATAAGAAGCACCCGGGCACTACACCTCCCATCTGACAGCTACTCGTCAGCACGTGGGTACTACCTGGTCAATCAACTTGCACATATTTCGTGATTAGCCACAGTGAGTCCTGTTTCTTGCTTGGCCAGTACATTTTTGGGAAGAAGATTTTTATGGTGCTGGTGGTAGTGTTGGTCTAAGAGAAAAACAAAGCTCACAAAACCCAAGAGGGTATCAGCTCCTCACTTCTTACTGTTTTAGTAATTCTAAACACTGCTTTGTTCTGCTATATGTAGCTTCTGGATTGCTTCAGGTTGCACTGATACAAATTAAGCAAATACATATTCATGAGTATAAAATAATATGAGAAGAAAAATAAAAATAAAAATAAAAAAATAATAATTTTGCTAAACTAGGAAGCCTGACTTGAGGTTTTATAAGTTCAGCTTAAATAGGTATCTGGTATTAACTGTGATTTGGCTTTCTCAGTAATAAATAAGAACTTTTGTAGGCATGTTTATTTTGAAACATGATTTCTGTATTTCAAATAGAAACCCAGTAAATAGGTAATAAGATCAAAGTAATGATTTTCTAATTTTGGTAGATAACATCCTTTATCCTCAGGCTGACTTGACTTCTGATTTTCAGTGAATAAGCCAGAAATGCGAATAATATACTATTTTAGAATACAGGAAGAAAAATAAAATTAAAAGGAGGAGTAAGAAAAGAAGGAAAACTCCTAGTGAAAAGTGAGAGAAATACATGGGCCTGATTCTTGCTGTGTAATATGCAGGAAATGACTACTTTGGCTTGGACTGTTCAGACGCTGTATTGCTTGTTGCCAGTATTCGCAGATTAGTTGGTAGGAAATGGAAATCACGACCTTATGGTGTGTTTCAAGTATTCATTGCATCTTAAGCAGAAAGTTCTTTGTATTAAATTCAGGGGGGCACTTCAGAAACACAACTTGGAAAGAAAAGACACACAAGCAGAGAATTTTCCATCTCTCTCACTGACTTTCATCCTTTGATTCAAACAGAATTTTTGTGTGCTTTTAAAAGACCACCTGCTGAAAGTGTCGTGAAAAAAGGGATGTAGATAAACAAGGACATAACGGTCCTTGACAGAAGAATATGAATCACAAGAAATTCTTTCTGCTATATAAGCTATATCTGTTATATAAAACTGTGGAGATGTCATTTTATCTTTCTGTGTCTTTGTTTTAGCTCCTTTTTTCTATCTTGTCCCTGTAAACTGGAAAGGTAATGGTAAAAGCAATCTTTAATTCCACGCATGGAGGAAAATGGGCCTTTGTCTCTCTTTCTAGCATTTATGCAATACAAACAAAGAACTATCATAGATTACTTTTAAATTAAAAACGTGGCATATTTTTACTATGGCTCTGTATGGACAGACGAAACAAAGGTCCAGGTAAGTAAACTGCAGAGACACTTCATCAGATTTAGTGAGATAACTTACGAGGTTCTAGAAAACATTCTGTTAGGCATAAAGAGTCCTCCATAACTGTTAAGAGTAGACGTGCTTTCTCCAAAATGGAAACACGCTTTCTGGAAGTTCTGGGGAAAGCTGACATTAAATAGATCTTCACAGAATCTCAGAATCAGAATGGTTTGAGTTGCAAGGGACCTTAAAGATCACCTAGTTCCAACCTTCCTGCCATGGGCAGGGACACCTTCCACCTTCATTTTATTGTTTTCGCTGTTCCTGTGTAGCGCTGAACCAGACTGTTTTGGGGTTATTTCTGGGTGTGAGCAGCAGTGGTCATGCCAAGCATTGCATCCCCTTGTGTCAAGGACTGCAGAGCTGCCCAAAGCACCAGCGCTGCCAAGGCTGCCCTGAGAGGCCATGGCGAGGGAGCAGTCCATGCCCAGAGCCACCACACCCCCAGACATACAGCAGGTCTACACCGGTAAATTAAAATGGGTCAGGATCTGCTTCCCTTCCCCAAAGGCAAATCATGTGCATCGCTTAAAGTGGGCACAAAAAGAAAACACTTATGGCAAAAGTCTTGATGTTTGTGGTCTGTCTTTCAGAGCCTGGGATTGCAGGATGATAAGGTCTGCCAGAGGAGTGTTTTCACTCACAGGTAACAAAAAGGTTTTCCTGGTTATGGCTATTCTAAGATACAAAAGAGGTATGATGTTCTTTCACCATCCTCAGAATAAAGTCTAAAAAGGAGCTAAAATTATCTTGGTATGTTTACAGTTACAGCAGATTCTCGAGAGTAGGTAGAGATCTACTGACTCAGATAGGCTGAAGGCACTGTCTGTGTTACTGATGAATCAAAGCAACAATCCTGTGACCCTGCAGAAATTGATGTCTTGCTCCAGCGTTGCGTTTAAACAGGGCTTTGAGCCGAGCCATGCCAACTGGCGCTAATACAGAAAGCGAGCAAAATGTTTCCACTCACCCCCAAGAAGGTCTGGTTGCTACTGGAGACTGTATGGTCTTGTGTGGGTGAGCATGACCAGAGAAGAGGAGGATAGCTTTATTTAGAAAACCATCACAGTCGTGTAAGTCTTGGCAGAGCCTTGAGAGGTAAGATCTGAAACCTTTACTGAGGCTAAAACAGTACTCGGCAATCCAAGCAAATCAGATATCATCACTTGTGTGCAGGCTGAATGCATCTCCTGAATTTAATGCTGGCCCTTCTAGAATGAAAATCTGAAAACGAAACTCCATCTCTCTATACTTCACCCTTAAAAGGAGTACAGGTTTGGCCCTTGCCCAAAACATCAACCTTGCTAAAGCAGCATAAAAGCCTGAAAGGAAGATCATATGATGAAAAATGCAGGGAAGTCTGGTTTTCAGATGCATCATTGGGTTCCAGGAGAGAAATTTTCCCTGAAAACAAGCCTCAGGTAAGAAGTGCGGAGGCAGCTTCTACACACACGAAAGCACACGGAGAGGAGAAAATAAATGAGAAAAACTAATGAACTAAGAAAAATATACACGACAAAAGGAAACAGAAAATGGTAAGATTAAAGTTTCACAAGAAGTGAGGAAAAAGCAAGGTGGTCATTTTCTGAGCAGGGCACCTGGGAGAGAACAGCGAGCAGAAACCAGGTCAGAGAAGTGGGCACCAGGTACAGGCAGGGGAGCAGCTCATGTGCTCCCTTTTTGAACACAGCCAGTGGAAAAGTCTCCAGCCTTCGCTGCTTGAGGTCTGCAGTCATGAGAAGCGTGCATGTGTATATATATGGGCAGTCACTTGAGAAGAAACCCACAAGCCCACAAGCCAGTTTCTCTCCCTTCATTAGCATAGATTTAAGGGCAAAGCACTTTGAGTTACGGTCTCATTACTGAGATTTAATTACTTTTCCTAAATGTTCTGCAGAACATTTACTTGTACATTGCGAAGTATTACAGTATAGTCACAACTTAGGCTCTCAATTACAGGAGAACTAGGCAGGAAAGAAGTTGAGTTAATTAGAGTCACTGAAGCTTAATCAATTCCTCTGTGTATGCAGAGAAGAGCACGCCAACTTTTAGTCCATTTGTGAAGCCACCTTGCCTGTCTGCTACAGGTTATTAAAGCCTTCATGCAAAGGGAAAAAGTCAATGGCTGGTATTTTAAAATGGCTGTTATTCTGCATTTTCTATATTGAGCCAGACTTTTTTTTTTTGCTTCAATCCCATTTTTGGCAAACCAAATGTTTTTCTCTCTGAGACTGTTCCTGACTGCCCATCCGTAAGCAGCACTTGATCTCTGACGGCAAAGTGCTTTCATTTTGGAGCCCCAAACCAGCATGCTAGGCCTACTCGCAGATCAGCCTGTCTAGAAAAACCAGGACCTTCAAACAGAGAGTAAAGCTGCAGCTCTTCTGCACATTTTGTCTAGCCTGGCTACAACGCCATTCCTGTTTGCACAGTGACCTTCCTTTGGAAGGATGGAGAGGATATCCAGGCATGTTGGGGAAGAAGTGAATTACATGATCTGGAAAAATCAGATAAATATTCTGAAATACATTAATTCAATTTTATTAGGTCAAGTGTAAAAATATATATATATTTATATATATAGGCAGTCACTATTGGGAAAAGGAAAACCCACCTGGCCCCCCCAAAATTTATCTCCTTTCATTGGCATAGATTAAGGGTAAAGGCTTTACACTTAGGTGTGAATAAACACCAGCAAAAGTAAAAAAGACCTAATTTCCTGGGTAAAATTAATCCCACCCAAGATTAGGTAGTAGCCAGATGAATCGCTTCCTAAAAGTGTTTGTATGACTGGCTAAGATACAGGTATGTTGCAAGTTAGGTGTTAACTCCCACCCACCACTCCCCCCGTGCAGTTAATGGAAAGAGGACTCAATCAGCTTTCGGGCCAGCCCTGTTGAGGTGTTAGCCAAACTCACCACATCTGATTCAGTCCGCTGAAGCCAGCTGCTGCATTTTTATGACCTACCATGCCTGCATTAAGTACCTACTTCAGGCGTGCAAAATGCAGACCTGTATGAAGTCAGAGGAGGTCAAACCCTAATCACGTTAAATCAATATCCAATTCAGTTCTGCATGATCTGAACAAAGAGCACAGGTCATATTCCTAAAAAGGAACTGACTATGCAGATGCCAATCTGGCAGGAAAATGAGTAGCAGCTCCTGGAAGCAAATAAAACGCACACGTGAGATCCAAACACATACTGGATGACTTCATTTTGCTTTGAAACTGAGTGGATACTCAGTCAATACACCTACGCAGGATGGTGGGTGTACTTCAAGACGTATGGTAATATAGCATACTTAGTTTCTAAGTCACATTTGCATGCCATGTAAAAGAAATCAGGTACATACACACGCGCACACACACAGAGCTGAGAGAGAAATTATTTTTCTAATTGTATTTTAAAAGATCCTCAAATGGGTGTTCTGTTTTACTACAACATAGGCTGAAATGGGGGAGGATTTCATTATAAGCTATAGGAAGCATGTGTCAAAGCATATAGGCATTCATAATAGAAAAAAAAAATCCAAATGAATAGCTATAGCAATATGGCATCATCTATTCCTCTTCTGGCAGCAGTCATAGAAAAAGTCCTTGTTAAATCAGCCATACTATTAATTCTCAGTTTCCCTCTTTATCTTCTGCCAGTGAAAGCAAAATTGACGTATATATTTTATGCATTTCCGTATCACAAAAGACATTTCACATTTTAATGACTTCAGTAGCAGATGCATCATGAATGTTTTTGCAACAAAATCTTCAGAATTCTCTAATGCGGAGCAAGAAGGAGCGCGGCGGCGGAAGGTCTACCACCAGCAGATGGCATCCATTCCCTGCAAGTCCTGCAGCGGCAGCCGGTACCGAACGGTGCACTTGCACCGCATCCGCATAGTATGTGGGATCACGCGAGAAGCAGATAGTTAACCCTAAGTTATTTTCCCGCCATTTGACAAAATGGTCTTTTCAAAGCATTATTTTACTCTTTCGCATCATTTAAGAAAGAGCTCATACATAAGCACTACATAGAGATAGATTTGCCACATCAAAGCAGCAGGATTTTATATTCACTTTACACACTGGTATAGCTACTACCCAGTGCAAGCCTCTTTGTCCTAACCAGTATTTTCTGTATCTTATAGCAGCTTTCCATGAATAACTGAAGGAAGAATCTGATCTTCCTTCCCAGTTCAACAGCACCTTTATTCTACTGTTCTTCATAAATACTCTGCTAAGGTAATAAAACCATCAGTTTAAATATGTGTAATAATAATTTTAAAGCATTTTATGGCTAGAGATACATCGCCTATGCTATCTGGAGAATAGAAAGTAATACTGGATTCAAATAAGCTTTTTTTTTTTTTCCCCTCCAACAAAACTGAGCTTTACGCCCATGAAGGTACGGACTGATGGCATCTTGGCAATTCAGCAACACCATGTTGTTCTGCCAGCCCTAAGACCCTGATGCAAGATGTATCAGGCACGGAGGTGTTGGGATGCGGGGCCAAATGTGCAGCTGCCCTGACTGCTGGCACCCTTCGCCCATAGACCCGCTGCGTGGGAAAACGGGGGGCGGGGGGCTCACCGCACTGATGTGCTGGCTGGTAAGACAAGAATTACATAGGAAAAGGGAGCAGGTAAGTGGATGTACAAATATAGGCCCATGAAGAAAAACAAAAAGAAAGAGGAAGTAATCTCATTTCCGTTGAGAAAATAAATGAAACGCAATGCACAATGGTATCTCATCTGGAGATAATGTGCTTAACAGCGACATTAAAAGCAGGTATTACCTGTTCTAAGAGATTCTGAAGCCTCTCTATTTCACAGTCTATTACAAATTTCTTTTCTTGCCTTCGGTCCAGATCTTCTAAAAGCCGCCTGTAGCTGGCATCGTTAAAATTCTCCACACAGATGGCACTGACTTGCCAGCTATTCTGTCCCGCTTTTTCCATAATAGCTTGAAGTATTGAATAACCTAAAAGAAAAGGATACAGTACACTAGTAACACAATCATTGCATTTTTTAATAGGAATTTTCCTTAATCAATATCATGTCTCTTAATATTTGCTTCTGCAGGAAAGGGAACAAAAGTCTGTTTGTATCCCTACCAGTGCTGCTAGCCATGATCAGCGCACAGTATGCAATTAACAAAAATTACAATTTCTGTGATCAGAATGCCTGGAACAATTCTCAGCATTATGGATAACCATTATATGATTTATACAAACAAACTCTTCCAGTCAAGCATTCAGCTTCTCAGACTGGTTTTGTACAGGTTTCTATATCCGGGAATTTCACAACACAGCAAAGAAAAAATCTGAGCCTACTCATTCACCAGTAGTATTTGTATACTACAAAAGCAGTATGTTAGACATTCAAATGCTTTGCTTTGTTTGTTGCTGGGCTGTTTTTTTTTTTTTGACAACATTCAATCCAAGCAGGTTTTAATGCTTCTTAGTAAGAATTCATTTTTTCATTTATTTATAAATAGAGATATATATGCCAGTATAGATGTATGAATAGAAATTATATTGATCTATTTTTGAGATTCTGTATAGCTTTAATCAATGTATGCAAACTGATTAGAGGTCAATGAATGAAGGGCACCATAGAAGCATTAATTATTACTACTAGCAGAATTATTGCTCTTTACCATTATCAGTATTTGATGCCCTCTTTGTCATCTTTGAGCCCATTCACAGAAGGGAAAGGCAGTATCCTTTCAGAGCTCTCCACCTGAACCCGCAGGGCAGGCTCCATGCCCTGGCCCACCAGCCCTTCTCCTTCTTCCCTCTCCTGATGTTTTCTCACTGGGGATGTGCAGTACAGAGGCAGGCGAGGAGCTCATGACATAGCTTAGGACAGCTTGCAAGTCTAGCCTTGACTTGCCCAACCCATTCCTGAAGTAGGAAGCATGTGTTATTCCATCTTTTATCTACAGTAAATGGTGAATTTGTTTAAAGCAATGAGGATTGCACACCTCAGATCCAGACTTAATGTTTAAGAAAAACAAAAAGGACAGATACGGTTGTTAATAACACACTGATACAAATGATACAATTCAGAGAAGGTCCCCCCGTCTAGGATCAGAACACAAAATATCATGGCTTTTTACTCGTTATCTGGCTGATTTTTCCCCACCAGCTTTAAATGAAAGATTTCACCTCTCGAAAACTATCCCTAGTGATGCGGCTACACAGTGGTGGCTCCCTTCTCTCTCCAACAAGAGGGTTCCATGCCTGAATGCAGTGACCTCAGCTGTCATTTTACTGCACTTGAAGACGCTACTGCGTGACAGATTCCCTGTAAAAAGTGCTATCAGACATTCCCACAGATTGCAAGAGGAATCTTTGTAAGTCACATTTCAGAAAGAGTACTTTTGACTGTGCTCTTGCTAACTAATTATCGGAAGGCCTACAAACCCAAGTTTGCCTCCAGTAAAATAAAAATAGACAATAGTTTTATCAGAATATGATTGTCTTATAGTTATCACACTATGCACCCGCACTCCCAAATGAACATTTATTAGTTTTTTTCTCCAATTCAGTTGACATATTTAAGATAAAAATACAAACAAATAAAACGAATACATAAAACACGTAACATATTTTATCGTATAAATTAGACACTTATTTTATGAAACAGTATTTTCTGTTAGGAAATGAATTAAAATACTTATGTATTGAGTATTAAAACATTTCTGTACTTAGCATATATTTTTAACCCAATGACTGTTATTTTTTTCAAAGAACCATACAGCTTTCCTGTTAATTGCTGCATAATTATTCTGCTTTTCCTGTTGCTATATTCAATCTCCTTTTTGCCCGTAATTATCTCTGCAAATCATGACGAGATTCTTTCCCAAACACTGTATTTCTTGCTTCATTTCCTATTCATTTCCACATATAGACATACATTAAAACTACTCCAGTGCTACAGGGGTTCCTGCTTCATTTAGGCTGTAACTTTGACTTGATCTTTGCTACAAAGGCAGTCAACATTTACTTAATTCAGCTTCCTGACACAAATTAACATTTTCTTTGATTCAGAATGAATGGTGTTTGAAACAGCAATTGACATCCCCTCATCCCTTTCTTATTTTGCTTGGACAACTTTACTAAGATGTGTTTTGATCAAACTGGGAATTTATCCCAGCGTAAAGCACGACAAATATCAGACAAACACATAGAAAAGCTTTGCTTCTACCTTGGATCAAGGTTTGACTTGCCACATTTCATTAGCAACCGCCTTCATTTAGGCATTTGAAGCTTCTGTAGCTTCTTGTCAGTAGCTGGCACTCAGATGTGGGTTTTCATGTTAGCATGTCCTTCACGTATAGAATAAGACAGCTAAATGGTAGTAACTGAATATGGTGCAACATCTCCATCAGAAGAGTTCAGAATCCCTGTGCAAGTAATCAGTGGCAAAGTCATCTATTCAGTGTGCAGGCACAATTTTTAATATAACAGACTGACAAGGGTGGAGTTTATGCAGAATGAATAAAGGCATTCACAAGCTCAGTTGGCATAAAAATTAGACATGCTGAGGAGAATGCTTAGTTGTCCAAAATAATTGGCTACAGCTGACAGGGAAAAATATTAGTTGTTATGTAGTGCTGCAAACATTTTATAAGGCAAAAAACCTGAAACTAACCTGGGGTAATTCTCAGAAACTGAGCGCAACATCTCTATTTAGACAAAATTCTTAAACTTCAGGAAGGTGTTTGCCCAAGTAAAGACAACAGACATGAATCTTACAGCTGCTGTCTAAAAGGTATTTATTTTCTGGTTATCTGCTGTTTATCCTCAGTTATGCTACAGACAGATAAGTGATTCATTTTCTGGAATACATTCTGTCCCATGTATTGTGGAGTACTATTTGTTGCATAAAAGCAAACTCAAAAAACCCAGGCTAGCTCTCATTAACTGAGATACACAACCAATGTTTTTCAAAACAACATTATTTAAAAAAATGTTTAGGACTATGCCAATACATAAAAGTAAGGTAAGTTCTCACAAATGTATATAGTAAACCTTCCTCACGAACTAATTCAACCTTGAAATGCAGATACCTCATTTATCAGAAAATACAAATTATTGTGCCCAAAGATAACTGCTTCAAGTCTGGAAGTCTGTATCAACAAGCTCCTCATTCATTGTTATTCAAAAGAAAAATAAATAGCAAATCTAGGAACAAGATAAAACACCAACATAACTGCATGGATACACAGATGAAGTCCTTCCCAAATGCAAGGATGCCATATGCAAGAATGGCTTCTTTTTCCTCTTTATGGGACTATGACTCTGGGGAATCTTTCTCAATTAGAAGTCTGCCAACTGCTTTCTGTAGGTCATTGCTCAAACGTAGATAGTATTGACAACTGCTTAAGGACCAGTAATACCAGTTCCACCTGAATATACTGGAACCAAACCAGAGACAGGGAAAGACTGCAAAGATTTTATTTATTTTCTTGATCCCTCCTGTCCTTGCTTTTCTGTTCTCTGGTCAGGTGGAATTGTGATGATCTAACCTACTGCTATTTTTTTTTTTCCATAAACATACCACAGTCATCACGTTGGGAAAAAACCAAAAAACCTCACATGGAAATGAAAAGTTACTGTATTCGTTTCCTCTAAAATCAGAGCTGGAGATGCTTACCGCAGAAAACCTACGTATTGGAGTTGATACTACAGATAGGTACCTCACAAACAAAATCTTAGATTTTTTTTAAGCCTGCTTCCCTCATTCCACACTCCATAAGCATTTTTTCCATTGCAAAATGCATCAGCCACACAAAAACAGTGCCAGATGTGCACCTGGTCTTATACCTGTTTAGAGAGAGATTAGTACCTCTTCAGAGAGACTTAGAAATCTTCTGGAGGCCAAAGTGTATAATACACTTGACCAATTTTGATATTTGGGAACACATTGTAAGCAGAGGAGTCTGGGAGTCCAGGATTCCTCCTAGTCACTACAACATTGTTTAACTGGAGCCCATACACAACCACCCTCCACCCAAGTAACTGAAATCATGAGTCATCTTTGTGATTTTAAAAGTTCAGTGGCCTTTCAGGTTTTTTTATTTGTCTTCTGCTGTACCAGCTAGGCCTTCTCCTATCCAATTTCATTGCAGCAGTCCATGACTTAATTTCTTTTATTTCCATTTAAATGAAAAGTAAAATCTGATATCTAAATCTTTTCAGTGTGTTCAGAATAAACTAAAGAGATAGAGAAGCATTTTCTTTACTTATTTTCCTGCTGGAATGCACATGGTTGGCTTTTCTCCTTTTCTTTCTTCCTTTTTTTCCGTTTTTCTTCTTGCTTGCTTGCTTGCTTTCACCAGAAATATTTCAGTGATCAATTACAGTGTTATAATTAAATTTCAATAACTTTCATCTTCCATCAGCCTTTTCATTCTGGGAAACCGTTTCCCCCGCCCCTCTAAGCACAGGCAATCATTCCTGATTGTCTCGCCAGGAGACATATAGCAAAGTGGCTGCTTGCTGCAAATAGTAGCACCCCCACTTATAATTCCTATTTTGGAACTACTGTGCAGAAAGTAACTTATTATTAATTTTCTATGATGAAGAGGATGCAATATTTACGTATTATTTCTGTATTTTTCTATGGCTAGCAGAATGACAGCACTGATTGACAGAAGTTAACAGGTTAAAACACTTGGAGACAGCATACACAACACATTTGTTATGGCCCCAGAAGCAGAAAAACATCTCTGATGAACATGAGTCTTTTCCAAAGATGGGCATCATATACCGCACATTACTGAAATGCAAATTCATTTTCGTCTCTTTCTGGTCCAATTAACTTTCAAATAGGAATTGGTCCCAATCCCAAGATTAGCTATGATCCCAACAGCCACAGACACTGAAATGCTGGAGCTATTTTATGCAAGCTACTTCCATCTATTGGAATGCATGTTAGGATCAGTAGAAGAAATAAATTTGTTATAAATCCAACACACAGCAGAAGTAAAGAATAAATGATCAAATCATTTGGTATGGATAAGCCAATATATTTGACATTCAGGATTGGATTCATGTCACTTAACTCTAGCTGTCTATAAAGCAGTTGTCTAAGTTAATCATTCAAGCTTTCAGAGAGACATATATGCCATAAAAAAGCTCTTTTTTGGTCTTAGATATCTATCTCAGAGGTGCTTTTCTTTTTCTGCAATGAATACTGAAGGAGTCTAGACATGAGGCTTAGTGAAAATACCTACTATTTATCTAGCCAGGTTTTGGGGAGATGAATCCAGACACTACAGTGATGAAAAACCATGCAAGAAATTTACAGTATGAGTGATGCATGATTGTATATTCAACCAATCAAAACTCAAACTCAAGCTTACTTTAATTTTCCTCATTATGATTAATACCTTTTTATTAACTTATGGTTCTGTTTTAAGTTTTTGGTCAGTATACAGCTTCCAGAACTCAAACACAACCAGTAAGATTTATAAGCTCTATCATATAACCTTTGACATATGATAACTCATTTGCATGCCCCATTTTCTCCGCATTTGGTGTTGGGAGCCAGAATACTCAACAAAAAGTACATAAAAATTGGTCACAGAGTGAAAGCTAGAACTAGAGGTGTTTTCTGAGTCCTTATTGGGTCTAATTCACAGAAACGACACATAGATTGGAAAATAAGACAAGAAGCTCAAGAAATAATCCCATCCACACCTCTCTAGCCCTCCATCCCCCAACAGAGATAAATTATATTTAAATCATTCTAGACAGATATCTTTCTTTGTCCTTAAAAAACTCTAAAGAGGATTCTGTAACTTCCTAAGTAATATATTCATTGCTTAATTATCCTTATCATTAGGAGATGTTTCCAAAATTCTAACCTAAGTCTCCCCTGGCACAATTTAAAGCCACTCGTTTTTGTCCTGTCCCTAGCAGACCTGGAGAACTCTTTGTTCCCTTCTTCTTCAAAGAAATCCTTTACATAACTTGAAGACTGCTGTTTCATTTCTTTTCCATCTGCACTTCTCTTGCTGAAACAAGATTCTTTCAGGTTTTCCTTGTGGAACATGTTTTAGCCTACATTCTGACAATTTTCCTTCCTTTCCTCTGGATACGTTGCAATTGATCCAAGTCTTCCGTGAAGTGCATTGGTGAAAATGGGATGTATTTCAGAAATGTATTCCAAAGTACACACAGTCCTTTCGATTTCTTATCATCTGCAAGTTTAACAAATGTATTCTATCTTACTTCATCCAAGTCATTAACAAAGATACTGGAAAAAACTGCAACCAGAACGGATCACTACTTAATAGCTCCTTATTTGACAGTCAGCCTCATATACTTCTTTCTGAGTTCAATGTGTGACCAGTGTTTCACATATCTCCTAGAATTTCATTGAGACAAAATTTCTTTAGCTCATTGTGGTGGGCTGACTTTGGCTGGACGCCAGGTGCCCACCAAGCCGCTCTATTACTTCTCTCCTCAACTGGATGGGGAGGGGGGGAGAAAAATATGATGAAAGGTTCATGGTTCGATATAAGGACAGAGAGATCACTCAGCAATTACTGTCATGGACAAAACAAACTCAAATTGGGGAAATTAATTTAATTTATTACCAAACAGAATCAGAATAGAACAATAAGAAATAAAACCAAATCTTAAAACATCTTCCCCACACCCCTCCCTTCTTCCTGAGCTTAACTTCACTCCCGATTTTCTCTACCTCCTCCTGCCAAGTGGCGCAGGGGGGCAGGGAATGGGGGTTGTGGTCAGTTCATCACACGTTGTTTCTGCCGTTCCTTCCTCCTTAAGGGGAGGACTCCTCACACTCTTCCCCTGCTCCCGCGTGGGGTCCCTCCCATGGGAGACAGTTCTCTCTGAACTTCTCCAACTTGACTCCTTCCCACGGGCTGCAGTTCTTCATGAACTGCTCCGGCGTGGGTCCCTTCCACAGGATGCAGCACTTAAGGAACAGATTGCTCTAGCATAGGTCCCTTTCATGGGGTCACAAGTCCTGCCAGCAAACCTCTTCTAGCATCCAGCATGAGCTCCTCTCTCCACAGTGTCACAGGTCCTGCCAGGACCCTGCTCTAGCACGGGCTCTCCACAGGGTCACAGCCTCCTTTGGGAGCATCCACGTGCTCTGGCGTGGGGTCCTCCATGGGCTGCAGGTGGATCTCTGCTCCACCGTTAACCTCCATGGGCTGCAGGAGGTCAGCCTGCCTCACCACAGTCTTCACCATGGTCTGAAGGAGGACAGCCTGCTCCAGTGCCTGGAGCACCTCCTCCCCCTTCTTCTCCACTGACCTTGGTGTCTGCAGGGCTGTTTCTCTCACCTGTTCTCACTCCTCTCTCTGGCTGCAGTTGCCATTGCACATAACTTTTCCCCTTCTTAACTATGTTATCCCAGAGGCGCTACCACTGTTGCTGATGGGCTCAGCCTTGGCCAGCGGCAGGTCCCTCTTGGAGCTGGCTGGCATTGGATCTATTGGACACGGAGAAAGCTTCTAGCAGCTTCTCACAGAAGCCACCCCTCTAGCCCCCGCCGCTACCAAAACCTTGCCATGCAAAACCAAAACACTCATTTAGCAAAATTTCATGCAAACTGTGTAAAAAATCATAGTAGAATGAGACACCTATTTTTTTCCCAATGTCTACAAAACCCATTACTTTGTAATAGAAAGAAATTTGCATTATCTCACATTATTTGTTCCTGAAAAATCCATGTTTGGCTTTACTTAGCTTTCCAAATGCTATGTACTTTCAAATATATCTGTTAAGATGTACGTTGTGAATTAAGTCAAGTCACCTATACTATCAGTGACCAGGATAATTTTATTACAGATCGTTCTGTAATAAAACTGAGGAACCAGCAGATGCAGTTTAGCCATCTTCTCTATCACTATTTTGCTTCAAAGATTTCAGAATATTTGATAAAGGAAATTACCTTTATTATCTGAGTTTATGTTTCTCGCCTTCCTGAGATCTATGACTTTGAATATATTCTCAGTGTTGTGAAACACTTCCAAACAAGATTTATGGTCAGACTTTCTGTCTTTCTCTCCCTTAATCCTGTAGAGACTGGTACCTGTGCAGCTTAATTTACAGTATTTAATAATCCTTATTTCCTGAGGAGGACATAAAGCTACAAGAAAATGCTGTCAATATATTGCAACTATGACCATTTTTTTAAAAAAAAGTCTTAAGTGGAACAACAGTGTTGTAAGTTATGTACTTTCAGTGAGCATATGGGAGGAGGTTTGACTTACTCCACAACGCGAGTTAATGATCAAAGACTGAGGCTGCGTCAGGTCCCATTTATGCTACACCCACTCTGCAGTAAGATTTTTTCCCTTCTTTGCATTTCAGAGTCTGCAACCTTCATATGAAATACACTGTAAAGGTGTCTCATCAAAATGCTAAGTGATAAAGACGAGTGGAAACTTGAGAAGGACTGAAGAAAAGGCCTGTTTTTGAAGGCAGTCAGATAGTTTTGCTCTTATATTCACAGTTCTCAGATACCATTACCCTTCCCACTTTCCTAAATGCCTCCAAACTAACGTCAAAGTCCAGTAACCTTTCTTCTGACAAGCATGCATAGAGATGAACACATACATTTATACATAAAGATCTATGCCAAAAGCACATTTTTGAAAATCCAGCAGGTTCCTGGAATACTTTGAAGGTAAATTCCTTCTCCAAGTGATAGAGGAGTCAACGAGGAGAGGTGCTATGCTGGACCTTGTTCTCACCAACAAGGAGCGGCTGCTGGGGAATGTGAAGGTCAAGGGCAGCCTTAGCTGCAGTGACCAGGAAATGGTGGAGTTCAAGATCCTTAGGGCAGTGAGAAGGGTGCACAGCAAGCTCACTATCCTGGACTTCAGGAGAGCAGACTTTGGCCTCTTCGCGGATCTGCTTGGTACAGTAACATGGGATAATGCCCCGGAAGGAAGATGGGCCCAAGGAAGCCCATTAATTTTCATGTATCACCTCATGCAAGCTCAGGAGCGATGCATCCCAACAAAAAAGAAGTCGGGGAAAAACGCCAGGAGGCCTGCATGGATGAACAAGGAGCTCCTGGACAAACTCAAACACAAAAAGGAAGCCTACAGAGGGTGGAAGCAAGGACAGGAAGCTGGGAGGAATACAGGGAAATTGTCCAGGCAGCTAGGGATCAGCTTAGGAAAGCTAAAGCTCAGATAGAATTAAATCTAGCCAGCGACATCAAGGGCAACAAGAAAAGCTTCTATAGGTGCGACAGTGATAGAAGAAAGACTAGAGAAAATGTAGGCCCTATCTACAAGGAAACGGGAGACCTGCTCACCCAGGATATGCTGAAGGCTGACGTACTAAATGACTTTTTTGCCTTGATCTTCACTGGCAAGTGCTCTACCGACACCACCCAAGTCACAGAAGGCAAAGGCAGAGACTGTGAGAATGAAGAACTGCCCGCTGTAGTTGAAGATCAGGTTTGAGACCATCTAAGAAACCTGAAGGTGTACAAGTCACAGAATCATATAATCATACAATTATAGTATTGTTAGAGTTGGAAGGGACCTGAAAGAGGATATATTTAGATTAGATATTAGGAAGACATTCTTTACTGTGAGGGTGGTGAGACATTTGCCCAGAGAGGCTGTGGGTGCCCCATCCCTGGAAGTGTTCATGGCCAGGTTGGATGGGGCTTTGAGTAACCTGGCCTAGTGGGAGATGTCCCTGCCCAGGGCAGCAGGGTTGGAACTAGATGATCTTTAAGGTGCCTTCCAAGCTAAACCATTCTATGGTTTTCTTTTCTTTTATTGGTATACAATTCAGCTATGTCAAAGGGTTCAGCTAGAACTGGCTCAGGTGAGAAGTCTTTCCTCCTCTGAAGTTTACAAGCAGCAAGGAAGTCACATTCTTAGCAAATTTTAGCAAATTCTTACTAATTTTGAATACTACATCAGAAACTCTATATAATTACAGTGTTATCAGAACCGCACAAACTATTACCTTAAAAAATCAGCAAGCCAATGAGTGGATAAAAACAGAGAAAAATAAAATGCAGGTGCTAGGCTCACTCTCTGTCAGGCCAGTATTTTAAAGTAACTATAGAGGCTACATAGTCTCTCTGAATACCCAGTTTTCTGTTATGTCATCTTGGGCCCATCTTTAGGGCTAATGTGTATCAGTATTTTTTAAAAAAGGAGAGAAAACAGGAAAAAGTGAACTTACTTTGTAAGCAAATACAGCATGTTCAAATATTTAACTTATTATCTTTTTTCTTTACACTTATTATTTATTTATTTGACAAATATCCAGCTTAGTTGTAAATATTCCTTGCTATAATATACATTATAGCCTAAACTTGTCTTCTTTAGTGCAATGCCTTAAAGCCATAATTCATTTCACTAAAACTTATAGTCTGTAACGTTGATACTAATAAATTATCTCTTACATAATATCTTCATTGATGCAAAGCTATTTGCCAGAAATTGCTAGCTTCCCAACAACTTGCCTCTCCAGTCTCAATTTAATAGGATTTCGTTTGCCCTGTGATGGTATACAATTGTACGTAGGCCTTTGTGCAAACAACATCCAAAAGAACCATGTCAAAGAATATTAAGACTGTAAGCTAAAGCACTCAAGAGCTGGTATATCTTAAAATTGGCAGTACCCTAATGTATTCTAATCAATGTATTACGGTGCTGTCTTTAATTATATTGTCACATACTATTTTTCCCCACAAGGCACCTGCTTCAGTCCCTGCATAAGATATCTGTGCCCTAGGACAGAACTGACTGTGGGTACTAAATGAGGATCTTGATGTCAGAACTTCTGCCTCCTTTCTATAGGAATTTGTTAGAAAACTAGTCTTTTACTATAAAATACCTGACAATCTCTGCCTATTGGCATTCATGCAGTGATGTTTCTAATACATACATGAGAGAAAAATGGAAGAACAATCTTCAGACTGAAACAACAGGCATTCACACGAAGAAGCATTCATTTCAAGAGAGTTGCAACCTTAATTCTATCTCTATACACAAGAGGAAATAGCCTCAAATTGCGCCAGGGTAGGTTTAGATTGTATATAAGGAAAAATTTCTCCACTTAAAGGGTTATCAAGCATTGGAACAGGCTGCCCAGGGAAGTGGTTGAGTATCCTGGGAGGTATTTAAAAGACATGTAGGGACATGGTTTAGTGGTGGACTTGGCAGTGTTAGGTTTATGGTTGCACTCGATGATCTTAAAAGTCTTTTCCAACCTAAATGGTTCTATGATTCTACGACATTGTATAATCTTGTACCCCCTAGGCACTTAATCTGAGGGACAGCAAGTATCACTCTCAACTAAATCCTGAAAACGGCTTAGAATCTCAGTTTCTTAAAAAGAACAAAATTCTACAGGAAAACAAAACACGAGAAAACAATTTAGTAAGTTCTCCTAAATGCTCCAGGACATTTCAAGCATACATATATATGTACATGCAAGTAAATGCATATATATGTATGTATATATGTAAATACTTTATATGAATCTGTGCAAAACAGCATGCAAAGAAGTGACAGAATTTTTAAAGAAAAATTCACCCCTCCTCTGAAAAGAACTGATGGGGCAAAAGGCACTTAATAATCTTGGATCACTGGAGTGTCTTCACAAACATTGCTATCACAGTCATAGATACGCAGAACCGATCTTTTCTAGCGGTGCTATGAGTAAGAGAGCTAATGTAACATCCAGATACTTGAACAGAAAAACAGGGAAAAGGCAGGCTAGAACGATACGATCTTCATACAGGACACTGGACTAGTCCTACATGACTAAATCTCTTTTTGGCGTCCACACTTAAAAAAAAATAATGCTAAAATATTTGACAGAGTTCAAAGAAGCAAATCAGAATGATTTGAGGCCAATACATAAAACATGCCTTAGAGTAAGAGACTTACAGGAGAATTTATCTCAACTGAAAGTTCGATGGCTAAGTCTGAGCTAGTCACTCCAGTATCCTTCTGCCAGCAGTGGAGGGAAACAGGCACCGTCTGAAGGCAATTCATAAAACCTCCTATCATCAGTCTCACGTAATTTCAGGGGAGAAGAAATTTCCCCATGTTTAAAATGAAAAATCCAATACTACTATTTCTCAAGTTTAATGCCATGAACACTATTAACATAGTATTGTGCATATGTAAAAAAGCATGACTAAAAGCAGCCTGCAATAGTAGCAAAGTATCTGTTTGCCACTCACATGCCTTTTAATTTAAGTTCTTTGATTTTGTATCTATCTACGTTTTCCATATGAAGATACAACTTTTCATTTAAGTAGAATTAAAAGTTGGGTTACTTTTATGCTCCTCTTGTGGAGGATGGGCAGCTACACATAGGTTTCCTTTGATTATGCTGGCAAAGGGATTTGCATACAATTACAGAGACAATTTCAGTTCCTAGCAGGAACAAACACAGGATGAAGTACTCACCATATGATTAGACTAATTTATTACGTCCCACTGAGGCAAGCTATATTCCAAGAAGTAATCATAAACTCATGTTCAAAGCTCTGGTAGACTGAATATATTTAACAATTAAAATTAAATTTCATTGTAGGAACTGACATTTAGTGGGAGACATGGAAATGGGCACGGTATAATGAAAAGACAACAGGTAAAAGAATACAGACATTAAAAGCTGTGATCGGCCTGTGTGAAAACAAGCCAGGATAGAAAATTGTGATGAAATCCTGACCATTTTCTCGTATTAAATATATGTTGATCTGGACTTTGGTTAGTTTTAACTGACCTTGGCATTAATGTCTGCAAATGAACACAGTGACCAGTCAATAACTGCTCCATAAAAGTTAAGTGCCTGTGACGTTTCATTATACAATGGCACTTGTGTTGACCATTTTGAAAGCAAATGGTCTTAAGAACTTTGTTCATTTTAGAGCTGGGTATTTTTCTTCCCCTGAACAGCTGTTTATTCACAGAAAAGTGCACCCTGGTGACATCCCAAGTCTTAATGAACATGAGTGAGTTTTTATGCATAGGACTTGCCAGAAGAAAAAACGACAAAGTTTTCAAAAAAGTGGAAACAGTATCTAATAAAAACGGACATTTCTTAACTATTTCCATGAATACAAACAAAAGGCACAATTTGGCATCTGCGTAACTGTCACCCAGGAGAGCAGCAGTAGCAAGATAAGCTCTCCCCCTGCAAGAAAGCGCAGGACTCTGCATGTGTCACTGAATGTCCCTGAGTCCACCGTGTCACGATCATTAGGACTGCGGGTGTCCGGTGTGGTTTAGTCTTCATCTCTCCATCTGGAGCAGCTCCACAGCATAAAAACAATGCTACAATATTCACCAAGGCAGAAGAAAGACAGAGAAAACTATTCTGCAGCGTGGTACAAAGAATATTTATCAGAGGTGGGAAAGTTCTATTGCAATCTTTGCTTCAGTGGCTAAGTAGTTTATAAAAGAATATCTGAAAGAGCTGCAGAGAATGTGGGAATTGGCTGCAAAAACTTAAGGAGGTGAAAAATAAAAATACAACAGAGAGACTTTCTGTATCTGAGAGGAATGAGAAGTGAGAACGCAGTAACTGCTCAATAGAATCATAGGGTTGGAAGGGACATCTGTAGATATAAAATACTTTGTAAGTCCTAGAACATATCTTTGGCATTTTAGACTGTAACGTAAGTTGAAAATAAAATAGTAAATAGGGTCTGGTTTCAGTCGTACTAGTGTAAAACCAGAAAAAAAAAACATTTTCACCAATTTTTTTTGAGGTTCCCACTGCTGTACTTGGAAACTATTTCTGAAAAAGCTATAGGAGATGATAAGCCATCTAAGTATACAATATTATTTAATTTATCTTGAATTTTCTTACAAAGTTTGCGGCCTGGAACAACTCTCTCGATGCTTATTGCTCAAAAACTACTGTGAAAAAAACTGCTGCCCGCTGATACTTTTTTTTCTATCTTGGCTTCTGCTTCCACTGCCCATTTCAATGTGAATGACAACATATTATTTCATAATAGAGCATCTTAAACACTATAAATTACCTCAACTGTCGTATTTTCCTCAAGAGATACAATGTAGATTTGAATTTTCCAGTCTGCTTAATGCAGCGATGTCCAGCCTTTTCAACCTGAGGGCTGAAACACTCTTCTAAAAAAGGTCAGTGGGCCACAATTAACACTTGAGGGCATTTTCTCTGGAAACAGAGTGGAAGGGAGCAGACACCACACCCAGCTCTTGCTGGTGATCCTTAAGGGTTTCCAGGAGACCAGGCTACAGCTGTAAAAATGCATATAATTCCTTGAGGACGTCGTGTTTTACTTGTATTGCTGAAGTTATGCCTACTGGTACCCCAGAAGAACAGGCCCCGGCAACTTTGGGCGGTGACTCCAGGCTGGGATGTACCTGGTACAGTCTCCCAAGATGCTAAAGATCCTCTGGCTAAAGTTACCTGCTAAATCAGGTTTCAAATCACTGAGCCAGATCTCAGGCTAATTAATTAAACAAACATCACCACTACAGAAACTGGACATTTGCCTGTGTCTCTTACGAGACGGTTTCATGACAATTTGCACAGATACAAGCAGCAGCAGGAGTTTTTCTGCTGAGCTGTAAACACTGGAGATGATACGAGGACAACAATCTCAATATTTACACACTGCAGGACATTTACACCAAACAGCCCTGTGAGAAGCTGTGTGTAGACCTTGCTGCAGTCGGAAGGAGGGTGTGAATTTCCAAAGCGCTCATGTGTGGTGTTTCCCCCCCCAGAGACCTCTGTCCCAGGGCCAGGCTGCCTGCATGGGCTGGAGCTGCTCCGAAGCACTGTGTTCTAAGTGTCTCTTGAGGTTGTTCAGGACAGACACAAATCAGACATAAACCATTTGTTCCTGGAAGAATACTCTACAAGATACTAGTTCTACTTAAATCTAGCATTCTATTGATCATGGCATCTTGACTTGTGTGTCACGGAATGAACACTTAAAAAACCCTTAGTGGCTTAATTTCAGAATGTATTCATGCAAGACAACAAGTTGTAATTACTTGATAGATATTTCTTTAAGGTTTTATCTCTGTCTAAAAATGTTAATATTCACTCTTTAGCTTTCATCTCCATGGCAGTTTAAATGTGCAAGTCCTTTTCGAGCAAAAGAGTCTGTCGTTAATTCATTTTCATTATTAAAAATGTTATTCTGATCCTGAGACAACTATCATGAAATATGAGATAGGCCTGTACAATACAATCTATGATAGAGAATGTGCACAAAATTTTAGGCACCCTGCTAGGAATAATTGTTTGTATTTACATAAATAATGTTGTGCTCAAAGGCCTCATTGTCCCAGGTACTGTGCAAAGTATGTATGCAGAAAAAGTCTCAAAAAAGACAACTCTGGAAACCAAATAGACTCAGAGGTAGGGCAAGTTGTTTATAATAGAAATTAGACATATTTGAATATGTATATTTTTAATTTTTATTTATATTAATATTTGTTTCTTTTAAAATATACTTAGGAGTAAATGATTTAGGTAATTTACTTGACATTTTCCTTTCTGTCATTCTTTTGCAACATTACAGATGAGTCACTAGATGGTCCGTATTCTAAGTTGCATTTTCACAGATAAGAACTAGAGAAGTACTATAAATACTGCTTTTTTTTAGGATTATTTATAAAAGATAGGACAAATCCTGTTGCATAACTCATAAAATATTCATATTGACTTCAGTTGGAACTACTGAAGGAAGAAGAAATTGCTCCAATATTTGAAATCTGATGTAATTAAAATTTGAGAGCATTTAATTCCAAAACCCATTTAATACATTCACTGGAATTTATGTGTACAACAACTAATTCTGTGCCAGGTAAAAATGTAACTGACAAAAAGAACTTAAAGTAAAAGCTAACAAAGAACCAGATAGGAAAATGAGACCCCAGTAGGCAGGCAAAAACTTTACAGCTGGAAGGCAGGCAGGCAGGAAGGGGACCCTTCTTCATAAGACGACTACTACACACTAAAACCGCAGTCCTGTCACAAAGCATATTAAATATTATAGGTGAATTTGGGTAATAAATGTCACAAATCACAGTCTGGATGAGAACTGATGTTTTATCCTTATGTTAAATCTTGTCTTGATATACTTTTTTCCAGAAATAGATTTTTTCACTTTTTAGACTGAATGTTCACCTCTTCTGTGCACCTTTCTCTTGTATATCTTTCATATACACTCAGTTTCACAACTTCAGGATGGTCACAACATGTGTGGCACAGTTTTGGCACATCAAAAGTATGGTTTAAAAAGCTACTGCATATGGTTTATGATCATTTCCAAAAGATATGAAGCGACAGATTTTGATTTTTAAGTGACATGCCTTATTTGCAAACTGAACACTTAAAACATGACCAAACATGTCTACTATAGGTTAAGCATAGGTTTTTCTCTTTAGAATTCATGGCATTTTTGACAATTCATTGTCAGCATGCCAGTATGTCAATATTAGCTATCTCCTGGCAGAGGAGACCTATGTGGGTGAAGTGTATGACATATTCAATGGACTGCAATAGCAAAAGCCATTTTCCACCCTGGAACAATCTCGGTCACTTAATGTCCAAGATAGTCAATATTTGGATAAGAAACAAACTTTAAAAAACCCTACCGTGCTGACAAACACTACAAAACATTTACCAGGGAGATGCTAGAATTTATTAGGGATAACTTGCAGCAAACTGACATTTCAACATTCAGTTTGAATACCAGCTTTCTTTGTTGGTACACTGACTTGCTCCAGGCACGCTTCAGGCTTGCATGTCTACTGAAACCCACAAGGAATTGAACTTGTGGTCTCATGCCACTCAAAACTGGTACCAGGAAAGGTCTTTATGTTGCAAGACAGTAATACTCACATCTGAAAGCTACGCTGTTCTTTAAATAACTCTTCATATCTTATTGCACGTTCTTACCTAAAAGCCACACTTCTCCGTTACACTGTGTCTTTGGCGCTCCAAAGGTTTTGTGTCCTGCAGATTTATTACAATTAAAGTTTTACAAAGTCATCTACAGATATCCTGCCCTCATGCATTTAAGATGTATAATTAAAATGTGGTAAAATACCTAACGTTCCTATATTAGGAAAGCCTGGGCCAATGCCTACGTCATCCTTGGGAATTTCTGTCTCCATCCTGGAAAGGCTCCTGAGAATCTGCTTTTGTAGAGTAAACCTAATTATAGCAGACATGTCAAAATGCTAGTTCCCATGAATGTCAAAGGCCAAATTCCACAACAATATAACTTGCAGTACAAGCTACATGTACAGGATAAACTTACAAAGTATGACTTACAAAGAATGAACTTACAAGGTACTGTCAGTCATTTGGGACACCTGAACACACTTAAAAATTAAATTTTATACTAGATTGTCACTCTGTGGGTTTGCAAAATCTATGGATTTGCCCACAAAGTGGAAAAGAAAATTCCAGGAAACAAGGAATTCAAAAGAGCAGGCAATAAAGGGGGTACATCCTATAAATAACACCATGGGATTTTCTTTTCCTGATATTGGTCCTATTGTCTTTTCAAGTTTTGCAAGCTATCTTCATGTTGGACTGTCCCTGAAGACCAAATCCATGTAGCATTAGAGTACTTCATTGTATTTAGAGGGATTTGTAGGCATCTCAGTAAAATTATAGGAATCCAAATCCATAGACTTATTGTTACATCTAATTACCTGTTTTATGGTGCAATTTTTTTTATTTAAATGCTTCTTTTCAACAAAAACAAAGACTTAAGCCACAAACATAATGTATCCACATCAAAAGTGCCCAATAGATGTGGAAAAGTGCGGATAGATGCATATCTATGCATAAATAGATGTGCGGAAAGTGCCCAATAGATTGGGAAATAACCCTACACTCTATTTCTGTATAATAGGGTTAAAGACACTCAAAATCACATTCAGTAATTTCTTCCTCATTTTTCAGAAATTACGGGTGCCAAACTACTTCAAGTATCTAGCCACTCCAAGGCTGAGATTAAGAATTAGCTAAAGACTGAAGTAATCAAGTTCAAAGATACTGATGATAATCACATAAAAACTGTGACTGTTCTTCATTATGTGGTACAGGTATACTACCTTGAGTTAAAACCTCCTCCAGTTCTCTAGAGAGCTATTATTGTTGTCCTTGCCCAAACTCAAATATTCTGAATTATAAAAAGAGAATTAAACCTTTTTATGCTATTTAGTCCCACCTCATCTCAAACAATTCAATAGAGAATTTCATCTGGTGCTTTTGCTTGCAATTTAATAAACACGGAGGGCTTGTTTCTGGCATCAGTAGGCAGCTGAGCCCAATCCTGTGACCCAATCCTTCCTGTGACCTGCATCCTGCCTGTAATTTCCCCACAAGAGGCCTTTGCACCCCACTCACCGACCCACCAGGATCGTGCATCCTGTGCACACTATGGATGACAAAACGTGAACCTAAAAGCAGACTTATTTTTCTTGTATGTATGGTCCCAATGTAACCCAAAGTATTTACAGTAATCTGCTGGGGAAATTCAGTCAATTATATGGCAATCCAGGTAAAACGCAAGGTCAGCAAGGTAGAAAATGGTTTTCAATTGGGCTTTTTCCGATTAACAGTTTATTTTTTTGTATTTAAGAGGCTGGCATATTTTTCTAGTCAAAACCTCATTGTTTTTTAACCCAACAACTAAAACATAACACCCTAGAGGAACACCTAGAGGAAAAGGTTTTCCTGAAAATATTGGTTAGGTATTGGGTATGGGACAAAATCCAAAGGGAAATGAATTCATTTCTTAAAAGCCCTGTCAAAGGCTGCTGTATCTAACAAAGGAGTGGAGTTACTTGACCCTAGCAGGCAGAAGAACTCCCCTCCAGACTGTTAGATATAATAAGAAACAGAGGGGCAAACTGTATGAAAGGATCAGACAACTCATTTTCAGAAACTTACTTTTTCTTGACAAGTACATAAAATCTTGACAGTTCTTGTTTTTTATCTTCTCAGCAGCCTGCTCTTTCGTTTACCTTAGTGGTCTTTCTAGGCAGACAATATTACTGACCCTCGGTTTACAAAACTAAATCTTAGATGTTCATGGAGAATTTGAACCGGATCACTTTGTATTTATCCTGGACTCTTCTTGGACTCTTCAGAAAATGTTGATTTTTCCTTAATGGTATTGATATTTGCAAAAGTAAGACAATACAAAGCCTAGGAAAGGGGAAAGAAGTTTGGTAATTGGAAAACAGCAGAAGTTCCTGTTTTGACTATCAGTACTATGAAGTTTATTGATTGGTTATTGATAATGGTTGATTTATACTCAATTGTCTTTTCAAAGCTTTCTATAGTATTTATCCCCCCAAGATTACCATTTACACTGCTTTGCATTTGAGTCAACACTGTTCTTTAGCTTAAAAAGTTTCACTTCCTCCATTACTTTTACTATCCTAATATATTTATGAAAATAAATCACTTTTCATTTACAGGAGAGGCTTTTTACTCTCCTCTCATGACAGAGGCTCTGCACAGTGATGATCATCCTAGCAGATCTTCTCAGAATCACTCTTTCTTGAAGAGAAGTCACAAGAATCGCCATGGTTAGAAGTCCTGTGTGTCCCTATGTAGCTTTAAGTTTTTCATATAACCCATGCTCCAAATCAAAAAAGCTTTATTTATCACGATTAGCATTATTTACATGAATGACTTTCTAAAGGACAAACTATGCATTTGTTGTAAGTTTAGTAAGAAATAAAAAGTTGTTAAAAAGTGTTAGGAAATGCATATGCTATATAACATAACTGAGCATGAAATCTCATGAGATAATTGTATCCTACAGCACCTTGAATCAAGGGTGGTAGCCAAGTAAATTCAGTTCTCCAGAGGTACGATTATCTCTTGAGGACTACATACCCCGAGACTCGTCTCAGTGCTGTTTGAAAAATCTCTAATATGTAAAAAAACTATGTTACTTAAGAAGAAGAAAGATGAAATATAAAGCTCAGAGCAGAACAGTATAATTTCCAATGAATCAATGAACATCATAAGTTACACACAGTAATCTGCCACTCTGAAATGTTTAGTAATAATGACGAATAGATAAAAAAATCCCCCATTTTTGGTGGGGGTAGGGAAAAGCATGACTCATACCTGAGAAATACTTCTACATGCCTGTCAGGTCTTCAATATTGCTTTTTAAAAAACCATTATGATACCTACTGTAAACATGAAAGATGAGGAAATCCCTTTCCCCCCCCCCCCTTATTAATGTATACAGACTTGATATTTATGCCCCTTGTTCACATGACAGAACTTCATCTTATTTAGGGACTGAACATGGTAAAATTCATACATGCTTAAAATAAACCTACTATTGCAGAATACTTTACTTGTCCATTCGTGTTCTCAGAAAAAAAAAATAACAAAAGGCAAGGAAAGGAGATTAAAATGTAAAAACAGTTACTTAAAAGAGACTTAAAAAGGTAAATGTGCATATTTGTAAATTAAGAGGTTAATTAAAACAGACAAAAATATTTTAATGGGCTTAATAGAAACTACTCCAGTCTTTCTAACACAGTTCTCTGGGGAAGAAGAGGAATGAAAGCTGTAATGCTTATAACACTCAATCTCATTACCAGTACTTAATGTGTCCCTTTCTCTGTCTCCCAAATTCTAAATGCTCAAAACATAAAAATTATATGGACTTCTGTGAAGTCTTTGATACAGTCCCCCACAACATTCTTATCTCTAAATTGGAGAGAGAGGGATTCGATGGATGAACTGTTAGATGGATAAAGAACTGACTGGATGGCTGCATACAAAGATTTACAGTCAACGTCTCAATGTCCAAATGGAAACCAGTAATGAGTGGTGTCCCTCAAGGGGCATACTGGGCCCAATACTATTTAATATCTTCACTAATGACATAGCCAGTGGGATTGAGTGCACCCTCAGCAAGTTTGCAGATGACATCAAGCCAAGTGGTGCAGCTGACTTGCTAAAGGGATAGGACACCGTCCAGAGGGACCTTGACAGGCTTGAGAGGTGGGCCCATGTAAACCTCATGAAGTTCAACAAGGCCAAGTGTAAGGTCCTGCACCTGGGTCAGGGAAATCCTGGTATCAACACAGGCTGAGGGTGGAAGGAAAAATGGGACATGAGCCGGCAATGTGCAACTGCAGCTGAGAAAGCCAATTGTAGCCTGGGCTGCACCAAAAGAAGCGAGGACAGCAAGTCAAGGGAGGAAATTGTCCCCCTCTACTCTCTGTTCTCCTGAGACCTCAACTGGAGTACTGTGTCCAGCTCTGGGGTCCTCAGTACAAGAAAGACACCAACCTGTTAGAGTGGGTCCAGAGGAGGGCCACAAAAATGGTCAGAAGGCTGGAACAGAGTCAGAGGCTGGGGTTGTTAAGCCTGGACAAGAGAAAACTCTGGGAGACCTTTATGATGAGAGTGATGAGACGCTGGAACAGGCTGCCTAGAGAAGGTGGGGATGCCCCATCTTTGGAAGTGTTCAAAGTCAGGTTGGATGGGGCTTTGAACAACCTGATCTAGTGGAAAGTGTCCCTGCCCATGGCAGTGGCGGTGGAATTAGATGATCTTTAACTGTCCTTTCCAACCCAAACCATTCTACGATTTTATGAAAATATGTGTTTAAATTACAGTCAACAAGATCCACTAGGAAATAAATATTTATTTCTCAGAAGGACTTCCTAGAATGTAAAGACCAGAAACACAAAGTATCAAAAAATCCTATCGAAAACAACAGAAATGAAGCCTTTTGCTTTTGTAGACCTGGTCTTTCTTGCTGCCCAAAATCAGCCATACATTTTTCCTAGTGGGAAGCTGTTTATGTGGAAAGACCTTTTGGAGGAATTGCATAGAAAATGTCTTCAACCTCCATCTCCTAGGGCATCTCATATCCCTGGCTGTGTGCTCCATGCCACCATTCATCAACATTAAGAAGTACTGATGAAGTCAAAGCTAGATATTTGCTTATGAATAGAATTCACATAGCATCTTGACCTTTAGCTCATCACTGGTACTGTTATGAAGAATTTTGTGCATATTTGTTTTTGTCACAGTATCATAGAATAATTTTGGTTGGAAGAGACCTTTGGAGGCCATGTAATTTCATTTCCTGCTTAAAGCAGGGTCAACTATAGCATGTTGCTCAAGACACGTCCATTTGAACATGCCTTGAGCATCTGAGCATCTGAATTTTGATGCAGATTTTAGAAACTCTCCAAGCAACCTATTTTAATGCTTCATGACTTTCACTGTGAAGAATGTTTCCTAATATTGAACCATAAACTCCATTGCTGCAACTTTTGAACACTGTGTCCTCCCCTTTTGCTGAGCACAACATGGAAGAGCCTGGCTCCTTCTACACCCTCCCACCAGGCAGTTGAAAACTTCAATAAGATCCCCCTGGAGCCTTCTCTTCTCAAGGATGAGCAAACCCAGGGCTTTGCTGACTTACGTTCAACTCATCAGGACCTCAGGTACTTTTCTGCAAAGCTGCTTTCTATCCCATCAATCTCTAGTGCTTACTCTTGAGGCTTTTCTGTCCCAGGTGCAATGCCTGTGTTTGTTTTTGTTGAACTTTATTTCTGTCCAGCGTATCAGTCATTTCCCCCAGTTTGGTGTCATCTGCAAACCTGTGAGGGCATGCAGTTTGTCACAGTGTTCAAGTCATTAATAGAGTTGATAGAGATTATTAATTCCCTTATTGACCAATACTTGGCTACAAATTGGGTTTTGTACAGCTAATCACAACCCTTTCAGCCTGACCAGGCAGCCAGTATTACACCTACCTTGTCATTCACACCCCCAAACTGTATCTCAGCTGTCAACAGCATAGGAAATAATGTCAAAAGCCTTGCTTAAGTCAAACTAAACATCATCTACTGTTTCTTCCCTCGTCCACAGAGCCATCAGTTTGATCATATAACGCCATCAAATCGGTCAGGCACAGTCTTACCCTGGTAAATCCATGCTGGCTATTCCAAATCACCTCCTTGTCTTCCATATATGTAGAAATGGATTTGTTCCATAATCCTCTTGTAGACAGAGACAAAGCTGACCAGCCTGTACTTCCCCAAATCCACTTTCTTCCCCTGCTTGAAGATGGGCATGAAGTTTTCCTTTTCCCAATCATCATGAAATTCCTCTTGAACAAAATCTTTTGAAGACCACAGAGAACACCCTTAAATGATGTCAGCTGGTTCCCTCAGCACACTTGGATGGATCCCATCTGGTCCCATGGGTCTGTATAAATCCAATTGGCTTAAAAGGTCTCTCACTCAGTCCTTCTTTACTGTAATTCTGACACTAAGCTCAGTGATTTGGAAGGCCTGGGGGCAGATCTTGCAAGTAAAAACCAAGATAAAAGCACTGAGACTTTTGTGTCCTTGGCCACTACTTCCACTGACCTATAAGCAGTGGACTCAAAGGGTTTTACTCCTCCTTTTGCTGCCAATACACTTTTAGAAGCCCTTCACGCTCCTTTTTGGTTTTCATTCCACTCCATAGCTACATGCTTGAGCCTGTAATCCTCCAGGTAGCCTGTCCCTACTTCCACCTTCAGCGGCCCTCCTTTTTGCATTTGAGGTCAGTCAGGAGTTCCCCATTCATCCATGCTAACTTTTTGCCACACTTGCTTGACTTGCTGCACATCAGAATGGACCATCTTGGTGCTTTGAGGCAACTGTCCTAGAAGATCAACTGGATTCCTGGAGCCTTTCCTCTCCAGAGTAGAAGTCTATTGGATTATGTCAAGAAGATTCCTGAACAAGCTGCTCTCATTAAGACAAGAGCTATGACTCTGCTATTTGTCCTGCTTACTTCTCTGTCTTTCATTTCAGAATCTCGTAGTTGCTGCTGACAAGGCTTCCATTGCTCTGTGCATCTCCAGCCTTGCTCTTCCTTGCTTGTAACTGCAGGTCCAACAGGTCTACCCTAGTTATCTCCATTGCCTGTTTCAAAAAATCATCTGAATGCTCTCCAGAAATCTCCTGCATTGGTTGCATTCTACCCTATTGTCTTTTGGCCAGATATCAGGGTAGCTGAAATACACTATGAGTACCAAAGGCTCTTGTACAGAGGCTTCCTCCAGCTGTCCAAAGACTTCCTCTGCTCCTACTTCATAGATTCATAGAATTTCCTAGGTTGGAAGGGACCTTTGAGATCATCTAGTTCAACCATCAACATAATTCTGACAAAAAACATCACTAAAGTGTATCTCTAATCACTATGTCTATCTGTCTCTCAAATACCTCCAGGGATGGTGCCTCAACCACTTCCCTGGGCAGCCTGTTCCAATGCTTAATAACCCTTTTGGTGAAGAAATTTTTCCTAATATCCAGTCTAAACCTCCCCTGGTGCAACTGGAGGCCGTTTCCTCTTGTTCTATTGCCTGCTACTTGGGAGAAGAGACCGACCCCCACGTTGCTACACCCTCCTTTCAGGTACTTGAAGAGAGTGATAAGGTCTCCCCTCAGCCTCCTTTCCTCCAGGCTAAACAACACCAGATCCCTCAGACCCTCCTCATAAGACTTGTTCTCCAGACCCCTCACCAGCTTCATTGCCCTTCTCTGGACCCGCTTCAGCACCCCAATGTCTTTTTTGTTTTGAGGGTCCCAAAACTGGACACAGTACTCAAGGTGGGGCCACATTTCTTGACTAGCCAGTGTGCAGCAGACATACAATCACACCACCCCTGCTCATCTGTCCTCTGACACTGACCCCCATGCTCTGGGCCATCTTGCCCCATAGGCAACTTCTTGCATATTCCAGCCTCTCCTTTGCACAGAGCACAGCTCATGCTCATCATCCTTCCTGAAGAGCCTGTGTCCATCTCCTTCATCCCCTGAAGCACTCCCATCCTATAAATCATCCCACTCCTTTATGTACTCCCACACAAACTCCTGGCCTGGTGGCTATGCAGGGACATCTAATACTGCTTGTTTGTTCCCCATGCTGCCTGCATTCAGGCACGGACACTCGGGATGGTACTATAGTCACAATGTTTTCAGCAGCTGAGAGCATGAGAGCCTCTCCCATCACTTTGTTCCTCAGGTCCTTCCTCAAGGCCTCCCATTCCCCACTGGGTCAATTCCTCTGACATCATTCTAAATAAACAGATATCCAGTCATTTTTGATTTTTAGGCCTAAATGCAACAGTTCAGACTAGAAATCAAATTAAGTTTTATGTTATCAGAACACAAATATGCCTGGTCCTTATTATCTTTGTCCCTCTTCCTTTACTTTAAATAAGCTGAGATGATTTAGCTTACATTTTAGAAGTCAATTCTTAGACTAAAGAAGCCTCATAAGCAAATTTTAGACTTCTAATAATAGTATTATGAAAGAAATGCTTACAAAATATTAACTATTGTAGTATAAACAACAAATAATAATGGTATTATGAAGCATCATATCTAGGGAAACCATATTTGTGTTAGTTCCCATTCATTGTTCGCTTTAGATCTTTATCAAAAATATATTATTTTGCAACACTTCTTTGAGTATCCTCTAAAATCCCTGTATATGGGATAAAGCAGAAAATCTGAATACTTGTCTGATTTGATTGGATTTTTTTCCCATATAAAAAGACTAATAATAGGGTAAGATTCAAAATGTCAAAAAATACATTATTTATATTCCATTTTCTCTCTTTATTTCCCCATTAATTTCGCTCTTTTCATTTCAAGGCATTAAAAGTGGTATAAAATAATCAGCAGTCAATGCAGTATGTCTCTAGTCTTGCATTAGCTCACATAGTGGGCCGGATAAATTGGCTATGATTTCAGGACTTTATATAGCTCTCATTATCTTTTTCTGCAACAAAGGAGGTTTAGAAAAGCAACATCCGTACTCTTGCATATTATACTCTAAATGTAATATAAACCAGTTATATTAGGACTTACCTATATAATTAGTGGAACAAAGCTCTTAATAGAACAATTTAATAAAGACCCTTCATAAATTAAGCCAGTGTTATGCCCTTTTTACTCTCAAGGAATTGCTAAATTCTAAAAACAACCCACATGCTTCCTGTAAAAATAGTGGCAGTGCAGCTACAGTAAAAAAAAAACAAAACCCAAAAAACAACCAAAAACCCAAACCCTAATCATGCTTCCCTTTGGGGTATAGCCTTTATTTTCTAAGCTCATAAATATGCATATACGGGCATATACTCTAACACACACATTAGTTATTATCCTTTCCTCCCAATCAGAGCTTGAATTTGTACCAATCCTAGTTCCATTTGCCTTTACAATTACTACTCAGCTCTCCTTTATCTCTAAGCTCTCTGAATACATTGCTTATAACTCCTTTAAGCATAATTCTCTGCCAGGTCCACATCTGCTTTCCCACCTACCTGTCTTTATCACCTACAGTTTCTACTCAAACCTTTGAAACTGTATTCTGCCTCTACTTTTCTAGATCTTTTGCCAACTTAATTGATACATATAACCTACACATTTGCTATTCCAGTCTGTCTCTGACAAACTGAAACTTGTCCTCTGCCTTTCTACTGTTTCCTCACGAGCTCAGGATCAACATGAATAATTTTCCTTCTTGAACTGACCGTTTACTTTCTTCAGTACTGTAATAAGATAAACACCACACCTTAAGGCTCTTAACCTTCAGAACTCTTTAGTAAGTTGCACAGTAAACATGCTAGTATACAATCTTATCTTTGCAGTTTAAATTCCTTAATATTTAGTGTATTGTATCTGTCCTGCAACGTAAACTCACCATAGCTGCCACCCTCTTTCTTAGCTATTTCAACATTATTTTATTCATTTCTGACTGACGTAATCTTTTCTCACTCATATCCATCCATAATGTTACTCAATGAATGTCTCTTAGCCCACTGTTCTGCTAATAATATCCCTTTCTTTGTATTCCTTTACCCTGCTCTTCTGTACTCACTGCATCAAATTTAAATATTTCTACCTACTTTCAAGACCCTTTCTGACTTACCTCCATCGTATGACCATTTATTTTAGAGATGCTGATGATCAATGATGCTAATCTCATGCCCACTTACTAGATTTTCCAGCATTTGACTCTGCTTTCTCCTTTGTGATTCTTCAGGCTGAGCAGAGGCTCCCTGTGAGCATTTGCTTAGTCACCTCATTATCCTCCCTCAAATACTGCTTTTCCATAATACCTGCAAGAAGGCTTGACAACGATTAGACTGCCACGATGTTAAGAATACTTTCCATATCTCCCTGTATGACCGAATCCTCCCATCTTTTGCTCTCTTTTTGCTGTCCTTATTAATATGTGGATGCAATCACTTTAAGTAATGATGGTGTCTTTCTTTTGTACTTCTACGTGCAAGTAATTTTCTCTTACTACAGTTCTCAAGTGCTGCGATGATACTAATAAATAATACTCAAGTGACCATGCTACTTCCATTCTGGTGGTACAGTTTGCCCTTGGGTAGTTCTGCTGTTAATTCTGTTCTAAAATTGTCATGCTATTAAGCTATTAAGGTTCTTGAAGATGGCCCATTTTTTGAATGCTTCTTCAGCAGTCAGGAAACCTGCATATGATATGCCAAAAACGGTAGTTTGGTCCTGGAAACAGAGGTTCAGAAAGCCCAAAAAGTAAGGCTTCCGATCAAATCATAACGTGAAGTGTAGGCATAGCCCACATTTTCTTGACTAATTTCTAATTATGTTTAATGAATCACTTTTCAACTTCCTATGCGAATCAAGAACTCTATATCTGAAAAGTTGGAAGCTTAAAATCAAAGATTTTGAACAATACTAGCTGAAACAATCACCTGGATATTTTATTAGCTCTTCCATCCTACTGGAGGTAAAAAATAGTCATGACTTTGTCACACTCCCACATGAATTCCTTTCAGCTATTCTGCCATTTGTAAGTGAATTCCATTTTGGGGATTGAATGCTTTTCTACAGAGTAGAAAAATCAGAGCACTGGGCAACGGTCCTCAGTCATTTTGTATCTGGGCCTTGTTGTTGCCACCTTCTCAAAATTTTGCCAGGACTCCCTTGGACACGTCTACAGTCATACGAAGATAAAAGAAATCAAGCTCTATGTTAGAGTTCAGTGAGAATCAGAAGGAAAGGTTGGATAAAGAAAGGAAAAATCCATTGCTGTTCATTTGCTAATGCACAGCACTAGTGAAAGGGTTTACCACATGACAATGACATTTTACTATTATCAGCAGTTGGACTTTTTGTAAGTGCAAGAGAAGCCAGAAAGCCAAACACTGACTGTAAAGAAAACCAAAGTAGGATGCCCCTGTATTCTCCTCTCGATATATTTTTGCATGTCATTTATGAAATATATTTCTGAAGAGGAGGTAGAGGGCTACTCAGTAAGTTGCCTTTTCCATGCTTTGGAAAATTACACTTGACGGGTATTGAAGTGGAATCATCGTGGTGTGTTTGACCTATTACATGTAGCTGCCACCACTTTATTAATTAATTTTGGGTTTGTTTTGTTTTGTTTTGTTTTTTTTTTAATAAAAATGTGAACTTTTATAGCATAATGTATAGCTCAAAAACCAAAAAAAGAGGTGTCAGGTTATGAGATAAACTGGCTGCTGCCTGTTCCACAAACGTGACTGATGACATATTGATTTTACTCTCTCCATAAACAAAAAGGCCACGGTCATGTGATTTGGGAAATCACAAAAAAGAGGAAATGAGAAAAAAAAGAATGTATTTTCAATTAATTATCACGCCCTTTACAACCTTCAGATGCCTTTTTCTTAGCATTCAAATACCTTCTAGTATCACTGTGTGTCAGCATCTCAAAAACGTATGGTACCGCGTTTGAACAGAGACGAGATACTATCCCCATTTTACAGATGAAGAACTCAGCCTGCCCTTATTCACTTCATGTAATATAAACCTTCTGAATATGTAGGTAGATGCCAAGGCCTGGTCCGTGATAAGCACCTAGAGATGATGTGTTTCTGTGATGCAAGGACAGGTAGGATTTAACATCATTCTGTTTTTCAAAACAGTAGAAAATTATTAATAAATAGAACTAATGAGTAGAAAATTATAAATAAACTGCAGTGTCATTATTGAGCCCTGATGGACAGATTATGTTACTCTGATTCTGTGAAGACTATGAAAGCTTCCAATGACTGCTCACACACATATCCTTCTCTACAGGATACTGATAACCACTGCTAAAAAATACCGAACCAAAGCTTTGTATAAACCACAGTAATAACATAATTATTTTTATGTTCATACTTTGTTGTGTTTTTTTTCCAAACCCATGCGAAACTTGCTTTCTGATATTTCTTCATTATGACCTGCATTATTTTTTTGTTATTTTTAATAACTTAATAATATTTTCCCCCTTCTCATTCTGCAGCACCATTGTTTGCATTTCCATAGTACGTGGGAGTCACTGTGATAGACCAGACTGACGTACTTCAGGATGCACTTTAGTTAGCCCATTTCAAAAAAGGAGTCAGGATGACACTATTACTTCTCAATCTCCCTTACTTTCAGTTTTTAACTCTGCCCTGGCAGAACAACTCTAAATCGGATCTAGAACAAATATATCCACTTTAAAATCGTAGCCTGGCTGTTGTTGACAACGTATTATTGAATAAATGTAGGGTTTTTTTCCTTTCCCTCTAGTGCTTTCATTTTGAGTTCACAGAATTGTCAGTCTTTACATACAACAGCCGCACACAAGCAGTGGCGAGGTGAGACTTCAGTGGCTACAAGAACTTCTGCTTCTCATTACACTATTTCATTGCAATGTGCACTTTTGCGAAGTCACAATACAAACGCACCCAAATCAGATGTTGACTCAGGTACAGTACAAGGCCTGAAAGAAGCATTAAGTAGTAGTACCTTTCAGGAATGTATTCTGTTATCTATCTAATTATCTTCCCTCCTTTCCTCACTTTGCTGTGATTCTCCACCCCCATCCCCCAAAAAAGGACCCACAACACTTTTCCATATGCAATACATTGGAAAAATTTGCAGTGTGAACATAAAAAACATGGAAAATCTGAATTAACGACTCTTGCAGTAATCATAAATCATGCGTAAGGTGGCTCTGAAATAAAAATTAAGTACAGTAAAGCATTACTGAGAAATACTAAGTACTGCATATACCCAGCAAAAAGAAATTGCAATCTGTGTGGGAACAATAACTTCAAATTTTCTGACATTCGTACATTTATAATCGTTTGATGTTGGATGTTTTGCATTAATATATTTATGGTTCAGAGGAGCTATACTAAGATCAAAAATGTTCATCCCGCATAACAATTCCATCAGGAACAAAGATAATAAAAAGTATTTCTGTTGGAGTTTATAAAAACATTAAATTCAGTTATGAAGCCTTATGCTGTATGTGAGATACTCAACTTTTCAAAGAAAAGAAGTAAAGAGCTGTCTCTGTTGAAGTAAAGATAAAATGATACAAGCAACCTGTCAGGAACAATTATGCTGATTCATGTTGTAAACACCATTACAATGTATGCCCACCAGAAAATTTAGAAGCGTGACATTTAATGCATCAAATTTAGCTTTGTCATTGCCTTATCTATGGGGTAGGGAGCTTTGCACACATCTCCCAGGAGAGAAAAATATCCAGTTAAAACCCTTTCAAAAATACCCCTCGTTTATAACTTGAAAACCGAATTTCGAAGTATTATTTCAGAATTTTCTTTTCAGCATTTCACTAGACCCTGCATACACAGAGACAAGAGTGCACTGCAGTTGTATAAAAACAGCCATGTACCACCTTATCTAATCACAGTTACGTGAATAGAGGCTTTGAAATTTATTTAGATCACATAGTCAAACATGACCCCTGAATACGGAAAATGTGTAATTACATAGCTCAGGGGCAGATTCAGGTGTGCACTGTGACCCCGAAAGTCACATTTAAGTCCCCTCCTTCCTCCTTGCAATGGGAGCAGCTGCAGCCAGGCGTGCCCCAGCTGTACTTACGTGCCCTCTTGACAGCCCAGCCGCTGTGAGGAGAGCGTTAGGGGTCAGAGCCACAGTGATCTCCTATTTCGGCCTCTTTTAGCCTTCCTCCATTAGCTCACATAGGTGCAGCAGTCTGAGGGAACAGTGCCTGAAAGGTGGCTGCTCCTTTTTCCCCCATGGCTAGCAGACCAACAACGCGATCAGCCTTACGTTGCGCCCCCATCTTCAGAGGCACTGAAGCAAAAAATTCAGCCCTTGGCATTGTGTGTTTGCATATCTAAGAAGAAGGGGCATATTTCCATGCAATTAGACTGTCCCTGCTCCTTGTGTGACCAGTTCCTCACGTGCTTCCCACTGAAGTCAGGAAAAATTTCAGTCTTGATTCTCATTGGTTTTCAAGAACTGTTTCTGCATCCAGTGTCCTAGAAAAAGGATGGGCTGAGGTGGAGGGGAGATGATAATCTACAGAATACGTAATGGAGCAATGTCACAGCTTGTTTTTCCCCACGCTAAGAGGGCATATAACCAGCAGAGTCTAACCTACAACGAGCATTTTCTGTCTCTGCAGTTAGTTTTACCTTAAGGCAGAGGAAAGAAATCTTCTTATTATAATATTATACTAGTGACACCATAACTAGGATTGAAAAAGGCTATTACTGGCGTAAATGACTCCAAATAAGGTTCCTTACTCTTTTCAAATTGCTTCTCAAAATGCAGTATCAGGAGGATATTAACTCTTTGAGGAATAATTGCTTTGCCTACCCAAGACTAAATATATTGGGCCAAAGCCTTTCCTGGTTCACAAAGTTCAATTTAAATTGGGAGAACTACAGCCCTCACACAAGACAGAAGGCAGCAACAGAAGGGAAGACTAAGGGGGATGTTACTGCTCTCTTCAACTACATAATGGGCGGACATAGAGAAAAGGGGGCCAGATTCTTACGGTGATGCACTGTAAAAGGAAAGGCCCAATAGATGCAAGTTCCAAAACCAGAATTTCCAATTCTCACAATGAAGGCGGTCAGAGAAAGACATTTCCCAGAGAAGATCTGGGATACCCATCTTTGGAGATACTAAATATCTGACTGGACAAGGGTTTGAGCAAGGCTGAAGCTGACCCATATTTGAGTGGGGGTTTTGTCAGATGAGATCCAGAGGTCCCTTCCAACACAAATTATTCTGTGATTCTATGATTTCAGCGGGGCTATTGGTATGTTTTTCTATTGACTCAGATGTGTGTTTCAGCCTTGCTCTGCCCTTGGTTGAAACCTCCTTCCCAGCCCTCCGATCATGCCAGATAAGCCTCTGTGACTCCAGACTACAGCATCCCTATGGGGTTTGGATAAGCTATCTTCACAAAAGCCATCTAAGCATGGACAGACCTTTACTTATCATTGTTGAGATTATATCCCATATATGCAGGCTAAAACCAGCTTTAGCAAAAGTTTTCTATGAAACAGAAATCTGTCAGAGAAAATTTCTGCTGCACTTACTTCTTTCGCATAAATTTGTGTTCTGTGCCTGGTAAGCCATGCATTTGTTCAGTATGCATGACTGACAAGAGATGCTTAACTAGAAATACTCTCAGTTACATGCAAATATCAGAAAATCTACACCCCATGTATGGCAGAATGCCCAGGTAGATGAACACAGTCAATCCATCTGGCCTTATAACCCCTCAGTTCTCATTGAGTCAGACTGACAGGAATGGTAGGACGTGCTGCATTTCTTCACCATTTAAGTGCCATCAGTCAGAAACATGCTGCTTTACAATGCTAATTCAAAGAAAAGGGAACTAGAGAGAGAAAGAATGTCATGTCAGATGTTCTGTCCATATCTAACAACACAGTCTCTCCCTCTTTTTTCATCTGTGGTTCTGTTTTAAAAACTACACCAAGTCTAACAAAGTAAAGAAACTCACATAAATAAAGACAGAATGCGCAAATGTAATCCCAGATGAACAAACAATCCAAGACTCAGCAGGGGTGTTGATAAAAACTACAGGAGCTATGGCATTTTCTCAATGAAGAAGACAGACGTTTCTCTTGTGTACTAACTAAAGGCTTAAAAGGAATTTACCTCTATTAGCAACTAAACAGGACTTTTTGTTCATTCGTTGTGTGGTTTTGTTTTTGTTTTTGTTTTTTTCTTTAGTTTAGCAGACAGATTTGTCCTTTAAAGGGGATATCCCAGTTTCTCATTTTAAAATTACAACAGGGGCAGATCCCTCTCAAGAAGCTGTCAAAAGGAGAATTATACTCCCTTTAACTTAGGTACAGGTTCCTTGATTAACTCTCACAATGTAATTTGTACACAAGCATGTTCTCAAATGAATGTCTGTTTCTAGCCAAGGAAGTAAAAAGTGACAAGGAGATAGTGCCAGAGAGCATCTGTCATTTGTCTCAGTGACCAGTCCGGCGCAAACCACGACAGTATCCTAGCATCGGCTTTCTAGTTAATATTCTTCCACTCATTAACAATGAACGGCAATTTTTTTGCAGGCTCTTGATGCAAACTACTGGTTTGGCTGTTCTGATTATTTACAATTGCATTATTCATTACTAGGTTGTTGCTACAGAGCACTGTGATATTGAAAGTCTGCAAATACATATATTTTATGTGAAATTTATGTGTGGGTTGTCTCGATGTTATTGTAAAGACCCATCATCTCCTAACAAGAGCACAGGTCAGAATGTCCTAAATCATAGCCTGGATTTTCTCTTGAAATCACATGTCCTAATGTGCTGGTTGTCAGCATCTCTCCAGAGAAGGCAGCATCCACCATCTCATTTGTCACTCTGCTTCATTGTTTCTCCATCCTCTAGGCAGTTCTGTCAGTTCTGGTCCCATGGTCTCCTGCTCCATGCAAACCAGCCTGCTCGCTCCCCACACAATGGAGACAAACTTGGAGGGCAGCCCAGCAGAAGTGTCCTTCTGCTGAGAATGGCTCAACACCTGTTTCAGCAAGCAATGAACCTGAGCCACGAAATAAATACCCATGTCCAAAAATAGGTGTAGTTAACTTAGAAGTGTCCAATTTATACACTAATAAACATGATTTTGCCATTACTAAGAAAACACCAAAGGCTTTTTATTTACCTAACACTGTAGTCCTCTGGACTTGCCTGGACTTGTCTTGGCCGGAGCTGATTTTAGCTTGTTTTAGTAAACATTTAGCAGTCAGCTGACTTTGCCTAAATACGTATTAGCTTCAATTCAGCTGTGTGAAGCTGTATGGTACAACACCTATTCCTAATTAATAGATAGTGATAACCGTTTTTCTGCATTGGGTGAACAGTCCGTGAGTTAGAATAAAAGCATAATGCAGAGAAATACAGGTAGAGATCAAGGGCAGAGGCCTGGGACAGGAATCACAAATCGCAGCGGTCAGTGGCTGGTCACTCAGGTGAAATGGTTTTCAAGAACAGAACAGAAAAACTGCATAAGGTGGAATTAGGAGCCAATGAAGAAAGACCAAGTAAGGAGACTGCATTAGCAAATACAGAAAGGCCCTCAAGAGGACCGTGGAGGAAGAAGCCCTCACCAACATGAGAGTTGTCCTTGTAAACCCCTCACACCTCTCTGATGGTCCAGCTCCCCTTGCCCTACATTATGTAGAAGGAGGACGAGCACTGTAAGTCCTCGTGTTATCATGACTCTTAATAAGACTAATCATAACTTGTATTTTGATTAGACTGTTAAGACTCGAATTACACTAACATTAAAGTCTTGTCTCCACATATCGACTGTGTTCACATTTTGTCCTTACATGATTTTTAGTGCAACTACTTAACGGAAATTATGTATCAAAATCCAAGATGGCACCAGGCATATTTTAAGGGAAGAAAGAGACCTGTCTTGTCAGAGTTGTCAAAGGAAAAACTTAGACGACTAGTTCCAAAGTGGAATTTGTGAACTTTGAACAGATTCCTCAGGATGCCCGCTCATGGGAATCTCCTATTTTCACATATTGGCTATGTATGTACCTCAGGCTGGGGCTCGGACACACACTGCTGCAATGCCAACCCTCTCTGTGAAATAGCCTGAAGTCCAACATCTACAGCAAAACCTTCCCTATCCTCTATTAGAGAGAGCCATATCAGAAATGTTTCTGGACTTTGAAAGTGGAACAAAACAATACCATAAAGAGATTCTAACAAAAATAGTCATGTCTTTCTGACAGACAAGTTTTTTTGTTCACTTGCTATGATGTCTTTACTGTATACACTATTATTCCTAAAATTATCAGCAACTTACTGTTATTGTGAATAACCTACTGGCAACAGACAAGTCAGAAAAATAATATATTTTTACAGGGGAAATAATTTTTCCCTGCCCAACTGTCCTAAAATATTTTGTAAACAATCAATATGCTTTGAATGCTACGTATTTTTTAGTTTCTTACATTATTAAAAAACACCCCACCCACATCAGGACTTGTTTGGAGTGCCTAAATATTGTAAAGTATAGTTTTCAATGCCCAGTCTGAAACACATGACTGGATTCTTCTTTGCATAAAGGCTACATTAAGCCCCACATAAATTAAGGTCCCTAGGTAACAAATGTGTAATCAAATTTGCATTAAAAATGGAAGGATACCAAAACATGAGTACATTTTCAAAACTGTAGCTGATGACTACATTCCACCAGGTACGCACTGGGAATATGTGAACACAGTCGATAAAGGGTTCACACATGTTTTGAAGACTTCTGCACTGAAAATTATTTACTACTCATCTTAGTAGAAGATGAGAAAACATCCAGTCTACCATATGCGCAGTAGTTCTGGAACTCCTTAAAATTTTTTGGTTCAAATACCTTTAGTTATGTTTCTTCCAAATGGGACAATCTGTCTCAAAGCAGTTTGGTAATTAGCTAGTTGCCAGTTTATCACAAATATTATCCTTTTAGATAAATGTTAAGAATACAGCCCAAATACTTTTTGCTAAGCAATGCACATACATAAGACCTGATAAAGACATCAGAGATTTATGAAAAATCTTCTTTTAAAACTTCTCTCAAAGTGATTTTAGATTTTAGGCTCATTTCTCCCTTTTTATACATGTCTCTGTCTTGTTACATTTGAAGTACAGCATTTTCAAGCTACCAGAAAGCAAAGGAATTTGTCTGCCTGTTTTATGTTGTTTGGTTCTTTTTTTTTTTTTTTTTTTTTATATTAGACACTTCAACTTTTTACTACAGTATTCACAGAACTTTTATTGCTGTAGTTCAGAAAAGAATATCCTATTTCTTTGTGGTTTTGGTCAGTGGTGGCCATCTAAGACTGATTATGGAAGAAACCCCAACAATGTTTTCTATGATATGGGTACTAATTAATTTTTTTTCTCTACATATTTGAGTAAGTTTTTCACTCTATGGTAAAAGAGGCTGCAGTAACTGAGACCGTCACAGAACCAGATATACAAGTCTCTTTGACTGTTACTGCTCAGGCAACACAATAACAAATGATACAGAAATGCCCACATCGTTCTTTCTACCATTCCATCATTTATATTTATAATTTTATTTCTCCCAAGACCAATAATTTTAGCTGTTCAAAAAGTAGCTTAATATTTGGCTTGAAGCATTTGAGTTTTTCAGTTTTCCACACCAACATTACCCAGCTGTAGTAGCTCGATGGCATCACCTGAAGGTGAGTTTTACAAGCTAACAGCAGGAAACGCAGGAGCTGCTCCCTGCGAGGAAACTTTATGTGATTCAACTTGAGAATCAGAATGAAATGTTGCTACCTCTCAAAAACTAGATTTTCACTTTATGTTGTCATTAATTTTAAAAACAATTTATTAGCTTTATGGTAGTTTTTCATTCAGGAGTTAAGGACTCATTACTTCTCAGTGTTTGTTTTGCTGAAATCTCTTCTTTTTTATAGCTTATCTTAAAGCTCTAAGCCCTGCTGTCACCCGGGACAAATTACCATAGTCCTACTACACAGAATGCAATCAGATGAATTATCCAAGAGGAATTCTGGACGGAGAATTTTGAGAGACAGGCTTTGTATCATTTTATTTGGGAGTCATTTCCATTATCCTTACTTTACAGCGTATAATTTTTGACACTGAACAAAACAAAGTCCAATCCATCCAGTATCCTACCTCTCACCATATGCAACACCAGCTGCTTCACAAAAAGGCCAAAAAGCAGTTGCTATGTATTACACTCTCTGTCAGTTTTATCATACTCGCTAGTGTTCAGACGCTGGCTTAAAATCTGACATGAGTTGTTGTCTTCCTTGTAATAGTTCTTTCACTTTACTAGTATAACTCAAGATACTGTTACTCATAGCACTCTCCAACTGATAATTGCCTTCAGCAATATCCTGTAAGCGTCACTTTCGTGGTATAATTTCAAAACTGTATATAAAACTCTTCATAAGTTTTGAAATGGCCACCTTTCCACGGCCATTTCAATCTACGTTATCTACAGATCTACTATATCTTTGTTCGTATGCATTCACATGGAGATAGAAAACACCTGGCCTCTTGTAACAAGAGGTTTATTTATTCTCTTTCGGAGACAGTTTTTGTATTTCCTCTGAATCATTTCAAAGGCATTGAATAAAATCGAAAGCTGTCTATCCCTGGGTATTCCCTTGGTAGCTTCCTTTCACTCTAGTAAAACCTTGATAGTCCCACAGTTATAATGTTTTACATTTGACATCGTCTGGGTTCATCCCACTAGGCGTTTTCAGAGCCTAGGACTCCGCTCCTGGAATTTTTTTTTTTTAAATTTAAAATAGTATTCTAAGTAATTTCTTTACGAGTTTTTCATTCTTAAATTTCCCATCTTGTTAGTCACTCTTTTTTAATCTTCTTACCGAACAAAAGTAATAGTTCGACATCCTTCTTTTGCTTTCCTTTCACTAAATTTTTGAAGTTCCATTGGCTATTAAAATTCTATCCTTGAGTAAAACTTCTGCCTTCTGAATTTTAATCAGAATTGTCAGTTTGTACTCTGCATTATCTGATCCTTTAGAAGAGAAATACAGTGGCATTTTTTGTGCTAAGGATCAAAACTTAGTGTTAGATAATTTGCACAGGACAAGGAACAGCAAGGAAAAGATAAATTAACTGGATTATTAAATGTTACTAGCACCAGATAGTAACTTGCAGTGTTCACTATGAATCATATCTAACCTGTATGAATGTAAAGCTGAGGGGAGTGAACAGCAGTTTGAAAGAAACATCAAAAATTACAGTCTAGATGGATCTGTTTAACCCCAGCCATCCCCATTTATTAACTAAAACACGAAATATGTTACTAGTCATTGAAAGATCCAGTAGTTCAAAGTGACATACAATAAAATGCCTTCATCTGAATGAGTCTGAATTTACTCAAAGATTACTAGCTGCAAATAAAGAATATTTCAGGAAGTCTCTGGCATACATTTCTCCAGTTTGTTTTGTATGAGGCAGACTTTGTCAGCAGTTTTGGAGACGTATACTTTCACTTATAAAAAGGCAAACTACTGTGTTCCAATCATTAAACTGAAAACATCTTTGTAAAAGATCTTCACATCCAGTACAATTTCTTTGTACTTTTCCAGTTGTTTCTCTGCAAAAGAGCAATGGCAAAGAATGGTTCTGCCTGCATTCAGCACTGAAAAAAAAAAATCAATTGCTTACAGGCCACTACTATTTTTTCTTCGTTCAAGCTGTGTCATAGTCCATAAAGAAATAATCCATCACTGCTAAATATTTGCTCCACAGCTGTGACAATAAATTCCTCATTTTGTTCTCATCTTACCCCAGGTAGCTCCACTGACTTGGCCGGAGTTACTCCTGATTTTCATCATTGTCAGTGAAAGCAGAATCAGGCTGAAGGAAAAGTCACTGCCGTGTGCATTCTATGAAGTGTATCTATGAATCACAAAGTGTTTTAAAAGCTTTGTTCTCCTTATTTTATTAATTGAAAAACAATTCAACTAGGATTTCATTTTCAGCCCCAAATAGTCCTTTTAATTCAGAAGGACAAGACATACGCATACATTAGTCATGTATTAAAAAACTTTCACATTTGTAGTGCTGATATTAACTCATTGCATAGTGTATTTTATGTTGATTGATATGACCTGCTCTAAATTTCCTGTCACACAAACCAGAGGTAGCCCAAGCCTAATGCTATGGCAGAAGGATTATGCTACATGAAATATAAACAGGGATATGAAAATTCACCATAGATATTTATGTGTTTGTACTTGCAGTTTTCTATTTTTATAAATTCATTAGGTCTTACCAGAAATCTTTAATACATTATTTTCATTTCAAATATCCTATTTGGAAATTCAAGTATATGTATGATTCAAAGTAAAGCCAAGCTAAATTAATATATTGTTATTTAATCCATGTGGAAAAAGGAAAAAGGTAATAAGAAGATACCCACTTCTGTTTAGATGAGACTAAGATTTTAGTGTTTTAAGGGATAATGTTGACCAACACCATATGAAGGTCAATACCCACTTGTCAAATGTACTGTAAACCTCAATGGTCTGAAGAATGAGGTATCAATATATAAGGCCTTGAATTTTCATGATCATTTATGACAACTAAATGCAAAACTGGTGTAAAGTGTTTTAATTCAGGCCAATAATATTTCACCTTCCATTTGCACTCTTTCTAATAAATATAATTACCGTTCAAGTCTACGGAGACTAAATCATACAGAAAGTATCACATGGAAAAGAGGTATGTTTTCAGCTTGCATTAACCAAGTAAAACTGAGCTGAGGTGACATTCTAAGGAGTATTTCTGTTTGCAGATACAGGGTAAAATAAAGTCTAAAGCACACGCATGCACGTGCACACACATGTACGCACACACCTATTTGTGCACGTATATATACACAACTACTTTCTTGTGATGTGTGTTTAGAGTCCCTGGGCTGTATCCTAAGTCTGTGAAACCAGCCTTCCCGCAATGGGGATTCCCTAGCTTAAGGTTAGCAAAGGCTGCAAGCTCCTGGCACAGCAGTCATGTCAGAAGGGAGCCTTGGGAACCAGCCTTCAGAGGATAAATGCATAAATGCCTCTTTTGTCGCTTTGATGACAGCTGGGAATCTAGTCCTCCTATAAACTTATTCATAACCATTTTTTAAAAGCTAAAGGACAGAGAAAGTTTATTGCTATGGCCAGTACATATTTATTACTATAGATTTTTAAAATACATATATATCTCCTCTGTCAAAGACTCGCCATAAGCTCTCATATAAAGAACATAGGAAATGACAATGCTGAATTGAAATCCTTACTTTATTACCTAGTAAGTAAGCTATTCTGCTTTGCAATACACACTGTACCAATATTGCTCATAACCAATGAGAGCTCAATATGCCCAAGACACTAATGTCCTCTCCTTGTGCTTAGACTGTAGGATGCTGGAGAAAAAGGTGTTTGCTCAGGGCCCAGAAATACCATCCCCAACACTTTATGAAGAAAACATCTTGCCAAATTTTGCCAAGGGTGACTCCCTGAGTACTTCTTGCTGGGAATGCTGCAAGCAAATTCAGTATTATGCCAGGCTGGCATGGGCATTTGCTTCTTTTGCCCAGGTTATGGAAATTGTGATAGCTATGCAAAGAAGTTACCAGCATTCTGGCAGTGATATCTCCCATTAACATTATTGTCTAAAAGATAAGAGAACAAAGGAGCAGGGGATGATCTCAATGAATCAAACTATTAGCAATTGTGGATTTCATAGGATCATTTGCAGGGTTTTGGTTTTTAAGCTCAATCTGCTTTCATGTTTTTTGGTAGGGCCTTGGTAACCAAAATTTGCCTAAGCAAACAAACTTTCAAAATCATTGTTTGAAACTAAAATAAATTCCACAACTAATACAAAAAAAAGGGATTTAAAGATAACAATACATACTTGGGTTTTTGTTTTGTCCCCTAGTTTATGAGCCACTGCAGTGTTTGTGGTCACAAATTCTTTTCTACAACCAAGGGGGACAGAAATTTCCGTTTTTTAATTTTCTTTTTGGACAGAAAGGAGAGCTGAGAGCTTCACAAAACCACTTGATTCTTCAAGCAAGAGACTCAAGAAAAAAACACTCAATACTGTCAGCTTTGCAATAATGTCACATGGCTTTGCAGCATGGGATGAGATGAAGCAGTATGAAATCAAGAAAAAATGGTTTTGACTACAGTAAGCTAAAATGAGGACTATTTCAGAACTCAGAATAGCCTCTGAGGAGGCCCATCTTGCCATGCCATGTAACTAGTTGTGGCAAAAAAAAGATTAAGCTTTTTTTTTTCTTCTTTACAGCAATAATGTTTATCAAATTGCAATGTAACAGATTTAGTGTTTGGGCATGATGATATTCCAATCTGTAAGTTCTATATGGACCAGCCTATATTTTGCATTGTTTTTAGCACCAGAATCTAAAAGAAGCAAGGCAAAGTAACCTGGAAAAAACACCTGACAGCATTAAACAGCTTTAAGGCTTCAGGTCCCCTTAAAAGGCTTCAGGACCTATTCTTCATATTGAACAGTCTGATCTCAGGGAGCCATGTGTAAATCCATCTAATAGGATTTTTTGTTAAGTAGGTCAAATTTTATAACTCCAGTCTGTAACAGAGATTGGGTTTTTCTTTACAAGCCAGATAACTTTTAGGCCTTCAGAAACTGCCTCTTTACTACAAACGGAGCAGAGAGCCAAAAGAAATTTAGTGGCTTGTACCAGGTAGCTCTTTCAGACATACTGATTTGTCATATTAAGGTATTAACAGTGAAACAGATAGAAGATGGTCCTGGAAAAGACGTGGTAAATGGGAACATGATATGGTATATATATGCAACTGACATGCTCAGGGCAGAAAAAGGCCAATGCACAGCCACTGAGAGGTGGATGCCGAAGTACTAGAGCATGTTTACATTTCTATAAAGACGTTTGCCTTTTACCACACTAACAGCACAAGCTGTGTCAGAATCTCCACACTGGTATTTAGGGATGCCCTTGCAGGCAGTTAGTGTTGTCCTTCTTTCTAAACAGTAGATGGAAGATATAGGCTGCAGAATTAGAAACAAAGAGCTGCAGACCTGCTGCCTCAAAGGCTTCACGCCCAGGGGAAGACAAAATCACTGCAAAGAGCTGGAGATAAGCAAGGATGCCATCCGAATATGAAGTAAAGTTTATGACTGACATGTGAGAGACAGAAGAGAAGGGAGGGAAGATGCTCAGAGTGTACCAGGTTACGCTTGTGGCTGTGCAGATGTTTCCCAGAGCACTGGGGAAGGAAAGCATGATGCCGAGCCAAAGCAAGCCACCAGTAGCTGCAGCAGGATGAAAGGCGCTAGGAGCAGAAACGGGCGCCACAGCTGACTGGAGCAAGATTAACTCCTCTGGCCCGGCTCTGCACACCATCACGCAGCTCGCAGAGGCCTCTGTAGACAAGAGGCCAAGTATTCCTATTGAAACAAAAAGTTTCTTGGTTTTAGACCTGAAAGGAATGCTTGGCAGCACTTCTTGAAGGTACAATACTATCTGAGCACGGCCATCCCAAAGTATCTTCCACTTTTCACTTTTGACAGTTCATCTTGATGCTTTAAGATCTTTGATTCTGCTTGCAAATGGAGCAAAAAGGATGAAGCAACATGAAAGAAAGAGAATCAAATAAGTTAAGCCCACATCACAGTGGGAAGCTGCTGCTGAAGTTAGAGTAGGCATGTATATTGCAGACATTATGAACTATGATTCAGGTTTAGTAGTTTCTCCCTATTGGCTTAACCTCCACTCAGACCCTTCGATTGTTTTAACTCTTCCAGTCTAAAAATCAAAAGCTCCACTCTAAAAGTGTATGTCCTCAGAGGATGCAACAACAGCTATGTCCCCACGCAGACCTAGGGCTTACACCAGCCCGGGGCTGCCCTCCCAGGGTGGCGGGGTCCTGGGAATGGGCTCCCTCACACGCGACACTGCAGAGGGGCTGGGGAGGACACGAACCGCACTGTCCTTTCCCGGCTGCCTTCACGGGCACGAGGGGATGGCCGTGGCCACTTGCCAGCTTTGGCTGGAATCCATCTACTTTGCACCAGCTGAGCAGCATGACATGGACCGTAAAATCTGGCCTAAAGGTTTTTAAATGTTTAGAGCCACAAAGGCAAAAGGGTAGCCTGAATAAATGGGGCGGCCCGCCCTGACACACTTCTCAGCTGTGGGGGTATATCCTTTTTATTATCCTGGACAGGAGCTGAAAAATGACGTAATACTGGAGGAATAGGACACGGGGGCATTGGGGTTACTTTAGAGATGATTCAGATCTTGTTATTAATTCTCTCCACTTGGCAAAATGTTTAAAAACTGGCAAGGGAGCATTAGAGTTGCTGGCAGAGCACCACTACTGCTACACAGGTGGAGAGAAATCAGCAAGTAGCTCTTTCCAGCCTGGTGAGGAGGGATAAAGAGCAGGAGAGAGTACCAGCCCCACATCCCAATGACAAAACCAGGCAACAGAACTCAAAAAGGTTAAAAAACAAACAAACGTTCTGTCCTAGCAGGTTGGCACAAGGTAACTGAAGCATGTCATATGTTGATATTTGGCCTCTCTACATAGCAGATGTCTTTTTCACAGGTCAGGCAGAGAGAGTGAACAATTGATTCAATGGCCAGAAAAATGCTGAGAGAAAGAGAAAAAAACTGGAGATGGGCCAATGTGTAGTACGTATTTCGTAAGTGTGTATGTAAGAAAGAGAGATAATCCTCTCCACAGTTCTTTTAGCAGGTGTTTATCCTTTTTGGCATTGACAGCAATATTTTGTAGCTACACAGCAGACATGCAGAATAAAATTCCTTTCCACACTTACAAAAAATAATTACCCTTTATGTGACTTACAGCTGCTCTAGTCATTCATCAATTCTGTTGTCCTCTTTCTCTAAACCAACACTATGAAAGTATTGCTTCTTCTGGAATTTACTGAGAAAACTGCATAATCTCCAAGTTGACTCTTCAAGAGAGTGACCAGGGTTCTACTTTGGCTTCCTTTAAAAGCACTTATTGCTTAGCAAGATGCTTTCCTCTGAACACAAACAGAAAAGCCTCAGAAGAAAGAGAGCTGTAAACTAGAGTTGCCAGGGGACAGGAACCTCAATCTATCCCACTCCTAGCAGTTTGATGCCAGTGCCACCAACAGATGACCAGAGCCTGCAGAAGGATCACAGGTCAGCAGAAGGGCACATGGAATGCAGCACAGAGGAATTCCAAGCCACTCCAGTAAGTTAGCTTCATTGGGGGCCCAACTTAATGCCTCTATGCAAATGCATGTAGGATGGGGAATAAACACATGCCCACAGGGCTTCGACCTTATTGGCATCACGGAGATATGGTGGGATGGCTCCTATGACTGGAATGTGGGCATGGAAGGATACAGGCTCTTCAGAAAGGATGGGCAGCGGAGACAAGGAGGGGGTGTTACCCTCTATGTCAATGAAAAGCTGGAGTGCATGGAGCTCCACTTGTGGATGGATGAGGAGCCAACTGAGAGCTTATGGGTCAGGATTACTGGAGGGCTGGGAAAGGTGACATTATAGTGAGGATCTGCTACTGGCCACCTGACCAGGAAGACCAAGGGGATGAGGCCCTCTATAGACAGATAGGAGCAGCCTCAAGTTCACAAGGCCTGGTCCTCATGGTAGACTTCAACTACCCCGGTATCTGTTGGAGGGACAACACAGCAGGCCATAAGCAATCCAGGAGGTTCCTGGAATGCTTTGATGGTAAATTCCTTCTCCAAATGACAGAGGAGTCAACAAGGAGAGGTGCTTTGCTGGACCTTGTTCTCATCAACAAGGAGGGGCTGGTGGGGAATGTGAAGGTCAAGGGCAGCCTTAGCTGCAGTGACCAGGAAATGGTGGAGTTCAAGATCCTTAGGGCAGTGAGGAGGATGCACAGCAAGCTCACTATCCTGGACTTCAGGAGAGCAGACTTCGGCCTCTTCGTGGGTCTGCTTGGTACAGTAACATGGGATAAAGCCCCAGAGGGAAGATGGGCCCAAGAAAGCCCATTAATTTTCATGGATCACCTCATGCAAGCTCAGGAGTGATGCATCCCAACATGGATTCAACACGGATCAGAGCAATCTCAAGCACAAATACAGGTTGGGCGGAGAATGGATTGAGAGCAGCCCTGAGGAGAGGGACTTGGGGGCGTTGGTGGATAAGAAGCTCAACATGAGCTGGCAATGTGTGCCTGCAGCCTAGAAGGCCAACAGCATCCTGGGCTGCATCAAAAGGAGTGTGGCCAGCGGGTCGAGGGAGGTGATTCTGCCCCTCTACTCTGCTCTCATGAGATCCTACCTGGAATACTTTGTTCAGATCTGGGGCCCCCAACATAAGAAGGACATAGATCTGTTGGGGTGAGTCCAGAGGAGGGACACAACGATGATCAGAGTGCTGGAGCACCTCTCCTATGAAGGCAGGCTGAGAGAGTTGGGGTTTTTCAGCCTGGAGAAGACAAAGTGCTGGTGAAACCTTATGGTGGCCTTCCTGTACCTAAAGGGGGCCTAAGAACAAAGCTGGAGAGCAACTTTTTACAAGGGCATCTAGTGATAGCACAAAGGGTAACGTTTTTAAACTAAAAGAGGGGTTATTTAGATTAGATATAAGGAAGAAATTCTTTACTGTGTGGGTGGTGAGACACTGGAACAGGTTGCCCAGGGAAGCTGTGGATACCCCATCCCTGGAAGTGTTCAAGGCCAGGCTGGATGGGGCTTTGAGCAACCTGGTCTAGTGGGAGGTGTCCCTGCCCATGGCAGCGGTGTTGGAACTAGATGATCAAGGCGAAGGCCAACAAGGCAGATATTGTGATGGGTGTTTGTTATAGACCCCCTAATCAGGATGTAGAAACCGATGAAGTATTCTATAAGCGGCTGGCAGAGGTCTCGCGATCATCTGCCCTTATTCTTGTGGGGGATTTCAACTTCCCAGATGTCCGCTGGGAATACTACACAGCAGAGAGGGAACAGTCCCGGAGGTTCCTGGATTGTGTGGAAGACAACTTCCTAACACAGCTGGTGAAGGAACCTACTACGGGAAGTGCCCTACTGGACCTACTGTTTGTTAACAGAGAAGGTCTTGTGGGGGATGTAAAGGTTGGAGGTCGTCTTGGGCAGAGTGACCATGAAATGATAGAGTTTTCAATTCTTGGTGAAGCGAGGCGGGGAGCCAGCAAAACTGCCACCTTGGATTTCCGAAGGGCAGACCTTAACCTGTTTAGGAGCATGGTTGAGAGTGTCCCTTGGGAGGCAGTTTTGAAGAGCAAAGGTGCCAGGAAGGCTGGTCATACTTCAAGCAGGTGCTCTTAGAAGCACAGGAGAAGGCCATCCCCATGTCCCGAAAGATGAGCCGACGGGGAAGAAGACCAGCCTGGCTAAATAGAGAGCTTTGGCTGGACCTCAGGAAAAAAAGGAAGGCTTACATTCTCTGGAAAAGGGGCTTAGCAACTTATGAGGATTATCAAGATATAACAAAGCTATGCAGGGGGAAGATTAGAAGGGCCAAAGCTCAATCAGAACTCAGCTTGGCCACTGCAGTTAAAGACAACAAGAAGAGATTTTTCCAGTATATCAACAGAAAAAGGAAGACTAGGGAAAATATAGGTCCACTGATGAACGAGACGGGTGCCCTAGTGGTGGAAGACACAGAGAAGGCAGAGTTACTGAATGCCTTCTTTTCTTCGGTCTTCACTGATAAAGCCGTCCCTCACGAATCCCATACCCTGGAGGCAAGGGGGAAGGTCGGGAGAGAGGAAGACTTTCCCTTAGTTGAGGAGGACCGGGTCAGAGACCACTTGGCCAAGCTGGACATTCATAAATCCATGGGCCTTGACGGGATGCACCCGCGAGTGCTGAGAGAGCTGGCAGATGTTATCGCTAGACCGCTCTCCATTGTCTTTGCAAGGTCATGGGGAACAGGAGAGGTGCCTGAGGACTGGAGGAAGGCTGACATCACTCCAATCTTTAAAAAAGGCAAGAAGGAGGACCCAGGGAACTACAGGCCAGTTAGTCTCACCTCTGTCCCTGGGAAGGTAATGGAGCGACTCATTCTGGATGTCATCTCCAAACACGTAGAGGAACAGGAAGTTATTGGAAGTGGTCAGCATGGATTTACCAAGGGCAAATCAGGCCTGGCCAATCTGATAGCTTTCTATGATGTTATAACGGGTTGGCTGGATGAGGGGAGAGCCGTAGATGTCATCTACCTTGACTTTAGCAAGGCTTTTGACACTGTCTCCCATAACATCCTCATTAGGAAGCTGAGGAAGTATGGGCTAGACGAGGTGATGGTGAGGTGGATCGAGAGCTGGCTGAGTGACAGAACTCAGAGGGTTGTGATCAGCGGCACAGAGTCCAGTTGGAGGCCTGTAACCAGTGGTGTCCCTCAGGGGTCAATACTTGGTCCAATTTTGTTCAATATATTCATTAATGACCTAGATGAGGGGACAGAGTGTATCCTCAGCAAGTTTGCTGATGATACCAAGCTGGGAGGGGTGGCCGACACTCCAGAGGGCCGTGCTGCCATCCAGCGTGACCTGGACAGGCTGGAGAGCTGGGCAGAGAAGAACCTAATGAGGTTCAACAAAAGCAAGTGTAGGGTCCTGCACCTGGGAAGGAAGAATGCCAAACACCAGTATAGGTTAGGGGCAGACATGCTGGGAAGCAGCTCTGAGGAGAAGGACCTTGGGGTCCTGGTAGACAGCAAATTATCCATGAGCCAGCAGTGTGCCCTTGTCACCAAGAAGGCCAATGGCATCCTGGGCTGCATAGGGAAGACTGTGGCCAGTAGGTCGAGGGAGGTCATTCTCCCCCTCTACTCTGCCCTCGTGAGGCCACAACTGGAGTACTGTGTCCAGTTCTGGGCTCCCCAGTTCAAGAGGGACAGGGAACTACTGGAGCGAGTCCAGCGAAGGGCAACCAAGATGATTGTAGGACTGGAGCACCTCCCTTACGAGGAAAGGCTGAAAGAGCTGGGACTCTTTAGCCTGGAGAAGAGAAGGTTGAGGGGGGACCTGATTAATGTTTACAAGTATCTAAAGGGTGGGTTTAAGGAGGACGGAGCCAGGCTCTTTTCAATGGTTCCCAGTGACAGGACAAGGGGCAATGGGCACAAGGTGGAACATAGGAAGTTCCGTTCAAATACACGGAAAAACTTCTTTACAGTGAGGGTGACAGAGCACTGGAACAGGCTGCCCAGGGAGGTTGTGGAGTCCCCTTCTCTAGAGATTTTCAAGACCCGCCTGGATGCAGCCCTGAGGGATGTGCGTTAGGCAATCCTGCTCTAGCAGGGGAGTTGGACTAGATGATCTCTAGAGGTCCCTTCCGACTCTGAAGATTCCGTGATTCCGTGATCTTTAAGGTCTCTTCCAACTCAAACCATTCTGTGATTCTATGATTGTATGATTCTATGAAATACTATGTAGTGTTTTGATGCTAAAGTGATACACACCATTTACAAAGCCCAAAAAAGACAATAATTGGTTGGCAAGTATAATTAAAATATTCCCTTCACTCCCCAACAGATTTTACTCCTGCAGAAGAAGATTTTGTTTCTCTTCTTATATTCAGAGAGAAGTGTGAGGACATCTGCCACAAGGTCTGAGCCACCATAAGCCAATGTTTCCTCAGTTAACTGAGGTGAACCTTTCTCTGAAATAACTGAAATAGCTCAGGTAACGGAGTATCCACCTTTGAGCAACGCACCTCCCTGCGTGTAAAAAAGGGTAAGTATCTGAGCTCTCACTCTGGACAAAGCTGAAATTAGACCTGCCTTGGTAATAAGACTTCTTGCAAGGACACATGGATTCATAAATCCTGAATGAGGACAGAGTATGGGTTCTGTCCTGTGGATCAGAAAAACTATACAATGTTAGACATTTAAACACAGTGGCCTGATTCCCTGGCAGTGTAGGATGCAGACAGCAGATTATGCTGAGCTGCTCTAGCTGAGGATTGATGCCCGCATTTCCTTATACGTGAAGATGTTCCTCACTCCTCTGCTGAAGCCACTTATATTAACTGTACTTTTTATTACCCTGGTTTTCACATTTGCTAGCACTATTCTTTCCTAAAAAGAAATTAAAATATTGATTAAAATATTGTACCTTCTTTTAGCCAGCTTGGATTTGATGTGAATTGTGGATTTAATAAAACTACATCATTTTACACTAAAATAAATAACAAAATCGCAGACGCTGTGAATATGATACATTGTATTTCACATATTTTGGGAATATTAGGCCAGTAATCTGGAAAGTGAAATGGACTCTTCATACCAGCAATATTTTCCAATGATCTCTAACCTCATTAGGCATTCTCAGTACATCCAGAAGAGTAGTGTAAATAAAATACACTGTTTTCTGATGAGCTTTGATGAGCAGATGTTCGGGGTTTTTGTTGATTCATGTCTGGGATGTTTTTAAAACTTTTCTGCTTGTGTTCCATTTCCTGTTGAAGGAATTCAGAACGACCCAGATGAAAAAGGGACAATTGTGACTGTGTCTGCCTGGATGCCGCCCAGGCCAGCAGCTGTGCGGTGGCCACCGCAACGCGCCTGACTTGCGGGAGGAGAAATTATGTAATTTGGCATTTAGGCTACTTGTGCATTCAGCTCTTGGTGCAGACGAAATACTGCACCTCTATGCATTTCTTATTATCACTCCTGTCTGGTAGCCTGGAAGTGCATTTGAGGATACAAGATAATGCACTTGGTGAACCTCCCTTTTTGCCACTTGGTGATACACGCACGTCAGGTCCATACACATTTTTAGCAGCAATAAAGTAAATAAATCAAAACTTGAATTCTTTCCCTTTCTAAAGTGATTTACAATTTTAAAAAAATCAATATCTGTTTTTTTTTTCTCATATCTTCTGTTTCACTCAAACTGATGTGTTGATGCATTAAAATATATAGATATATTTGTTCACCGTGGAAACAAAGCTACACTTTTTCCTCCATGACAGCCACAGACACTGAGTAATTTTCATAGAATCATAGAATCATAAGGTTGGAAGGGACATATTACATGTTTTTGAATATTTAAAACCTTAATCTGTGACAATTATGAATGGCAGAGATAAAAATAGAAGGCAATGCGATGCCCCAGCTTCTCAAATAATGTGCAAGTGCTGAAAATGAATCAGGCTTACCGGAAAAGGAGTTGAAGAAGGTGTAGAAAAAAAGCCAATGCTAAGTGATCAAAGAGGAAAAGAAATGCAGAATCAAGCAAATAAATCTGTGCAAATATGTGAAAGCAGGAATTCAGAAGTAGATCCTGAGGTGATTCATGAGCTAATGCAGTTGAAGATAATTCAGCCTCCCTGTAGTAATGGAAATATGAGCAACAAGATAGATAAGCCGAGTTTTGGGAAGCCCAATCAAACAGAGTTTGTGATGTGACAGAAGATAAAGTTGCTGCAGTTCTATACACAGCCCATGATGCAGACATGGGATTAGGAACCCACAACTGGATCTTCTGGCACAGAGGAGAAAGAAAGATCCTCTTCTCCCAAGGGGAAAAGATTAGTTTTAATATGAGAAGGGTGCATCAAGTGGGGCTGTTTTGGGGATATTACACAGAATAACTGAAGTCCTGTGCAGAAAGCTCACTTTAAAAATGTTGCTTATTGTCTTTATGTGTTCAAGACTTGTTTAATACTGTCTGGTTTTTGTAATGTTTACCTACATTTGCCATTTGTTACTTAGTTTTCTTTGAACTCTCTACAGGTGAAAATTAGCTCCAACAGCTTTTATAAAATAAAAGTGTCTATACAGGACCTTCCAGAGTAACAACCGTCCCATCCTGATGGGGTTTTCCATTAGGAGAGAGAAGATCTAGGATACAAGTCCTTACTCCCAGAACAGTTTCTTTTTTCCCCCAGTGATGTGTTAACATAAAATGCATATTTGTTCTGGGGACCTAGACTAGCAACCACAGTTTTGCATTCACAACTCTTCTCTTTGATCACACTTTTGTCACTTATTATGCCCAGATATTCAAAATGACATGAAATGTTCTTTTTGCCATTTGCAGTCCAAGTCGAACTGGAACAAAATACATGTCCCTTGCCCACAGGAAAACTTCCTGCAGCATCCAGGTGTACATTAATATTAAAACGCAGCAAGGTAGTAGTACAAAAGAGAGATTTTGAGTCCTTAGGATTGAAGGACCCTTTGGTAACTTTCTTTCCAATTGCAAAATGCTAAATACCTCAAACATTCACTGCAATTTTGGTAACAGAAGCAGCTGTTAATGCTATTATCTGTAAACAGTAGTGCAGGAAATTCCCTATACAGAAGCAGAAATAGCATCTGTAGTACCGTGATAAGTAGCCAATCATTTTAAAAGGATCTCTACACTTCCACCTCTCCTTTTGGAATTGACCAAAGACAAATTATTTGTATAAATATGTATGCAAATAGGATTCAGCTGTAATTAATGAGGAAAATGCCTAAAATATATTCCATTTACAGGCAAAATGCATCTCAAAATAGTGAAAATCTTAATACCTTGGAATATGGTTCTTCACAGAAGCAGAAAATGTAGTCCTAAAATCGCTAAGATTGCATAGATGACACAATCACAGTTCAATCAGCTGAATTAAGAATGTGCAACTCCAGAAATGCCCTTGAATACAAACACAGATTTACTTCATGACATCCTCTAATGCTGAATTACCTTTATTTCCTGCTGCAACTTCAGAGAAGTATTTTGTACTACATAAGGGATAAATCTGTGTCACAAAATACACCGAGTGATCATGAAGAATGAAATTAGTTTAATACACTTTGATTATTTTTTAAACAATTTGGAGCATAAACAACAGGATAGTAGGTTTTGATATTCGTAAGTGTTTATTTATTTTGATTTTTTAAAAGCCTGCTTTATACTGTATTAAAACTTGGAACACTCATCCACACATATATAATGCTCTCAAAAAACAAGCTAATTTTTCTAACTAAAAATGCATTTAGAAACAAATTGGCACAAGTATTTGTTTTACATTCAGTATTAAATTGGCACTATGTCTGGTCTCTGGCAGCATCGACTATACTCCCCTTTGTTTGCTACCACTCCGTGCTCCAGCACTGAAGCCAACACCTGTGGCCATATAAAAGGCTATGTACAGCAGCTGTGGGACTCAGATGTCCACACTGAAATAAATTTCTAAAGCATAAGCATTTGGATGTGTGGCTGGCTTCCTTGTCTGAGTCTTTTCAAGGCCTTCTTTGGAGGTCCACGCTGCTGGATGTTGCAGCGATCAACTGTCTGCAGTGTTACTACTGACCAGTGTGTAGTGGTAACACAGGACAGCCTCATACTTTGGAAAGATGCTCTTGGTTATGCCAATGTAAGGCTGCCACAGTCCCTTTCCTGAAGACAGTTTTTTGCAGGTTTTGCCAATTGTGATACCACTGATATAGATATATATAAGGAAGGGCAGAGTCTATCCTAAAGATTAATATGAAAGCTAAATATCTATAAACCACAACACTAATTTCTGCTTAAAACGTTTTTTCTCTGGAAGTATTTTATTTAATCCATGGAAAAGATATATTAATATAAATCCCATTAGTACGTATATAAATGACCTGCTCTTATTTGGGATCAAATAAACATAAAATTAATTTTTTACAGCATACAGTTTCTAACATACAGTATGCAGACCTTTTATTATGCCTTATCTGTATGTGGCAAGTGACTACAATTGCTACTCAGAGGAATATGTCTTCCCATACACAGGTACAGCATGTACTCAGAAACATGCTCAGAGTTGCTACTCGTAAGAGCAACTGAACTTAACTTTGCTATGCAGACAATCTAGAGTAAAAATGCCAATACAGGAGTTTTTTTTCAGAAAAAAATGCTATATTATAAAGTTGCGCCCTTTCTTAACTGCAGTACAACTCCCTTGTGTGGAAAAAGCTCTTAAATAAATGGAAACAGGTACTCAGAATTACAAACCGCACTGTCTTGCTCTCAAGTAAATACAGAATGTGTGTAACAGACAGCTAAAAATGGCATGTTTCCATTTAAAGGAATGTGTTACATATGCAGGTAACAACAAATTAACTCTTTGTGCCAGGTTCTGTAAATACAATTGCTCTGATATTATTAGAACAAGCCATTGGAAGCAGCAATGTTATTTACATCAGGATATTGGAATATAAAAGCATATAGAAGCTACAGGCATACTTTTGAGTTACACATGTGCAAACCTGCGATAAATGCAACTAAGAAAAGAACTTAGCTCTAGGGATTCTGCGACACTGTCACAAACACATCATTAAAAACAGAAAAGCTGATTCACTGGCATGGCAACTTGAAAAGCAGTATTTAAAACTATCACGAGTCTCTTGTCTTCTGTATGGCATCCACTAACCCAGAATAAAGGAAATTGAATTCTTCAGATCAGGAATATAATGAGCAGCAGTTTATTTAATGTTTTCTGATTTATATATTTCTATATCATTTGTATATTAGGCTGTGCTGCATATTCTGCGTGTTTAGCTAGATGACCAAAATACCCACAAAAATTCTGATGCAGCGTCGTTTAATCCACATCTTACATGGAGTAGCAGAGTCAAGGGACTCATCTGTACAGCTGATGATCAGCCTTTGATTTCCATACCTGTATTTTCCATTAATTTCAACCTTGATCTAATGTTCAATCATTTCAATCAATAGAAGGAGTACTTTTATTTAATGAAGCAGTTTGAAAGCTCTTGGAAGATTTTAATATGTAGTGAATTCTGGGCTTATTACATGATGACCATGCTGGTTTACCATAATTGCTTCTCTTTGGTGGTAAGACAAGGGAAAGATGGAAAATCATAGTATCATTACTGATGCCAATGTTAGGATTCTGCTCCATCTTATTTTCACGTGTGCATTTACTACCTATACTTTCAAGCTGTTATCACCTGCTGAGAAGATGAGGACAAGCCAGCATGTTGCTGGTGTAATTAATAATGAGCTAACACTGGCAAAACAAAATTTGCTGCAAACCAATTATCAATGGAAAAACACATTGGTCTATTCAATTAAAAACATGGAATTTACTGTTACTGACTATAGACAGCAGCAGATAAGAGGAAGGAGAGTGACAGGCTTCTACACTCTGACGTTTGATACAGGAACTTCTTCTCTGTGTTTTGTGTATCAGTTCATATTGGCCTGCATGAAATTACAATGTGACCTTGGTAAACAACAAACACAGTGGTACTTGGATCCCAATATGTATGACATGATCCACTGCCCATGTAGAGTGTTTGCTGAAGACAACGAGCTTTTTTATCAAATCCAGTGAGGATTCTTTTCTGTTCACCTACAGAATAAGTGCCATCCTATTCCTAGGATGTATTTGGGCTACTGAAACTCCACACCAGTTTGACGTGATGGAACTACTCTGAAATAGATAGCAACTGACATGGTGAAAAACACTGATGATTTCAATCTCAGCAATTGTAAAGACACAATATACGGAAAAGTTCAAACCTACAGAACCAGATGTCAGATTTGCCTAACAAACACTACAAGACCAGGTATTGGATGCTACTTATTTTCTGGAATACATCATATCAATATTTCTGCAATGTCATGACAGCACTGATCTTGGTATCACAAAAGTTTGGTACGTAACTGCATGATGCAGGTATGAACCTTTCATTTTTAGTGGACACAGTCAAGAACAACTGTTTCTCTTTTATTGTTGGTCATTTTGCCAAAAGTCAGTAGGACAAAAAATGCTTATGGTGGGAATCCTTCCAAATTCTTCCTGGTGATCCTAATGAAAAAAGGGCCCAAGAACAAGTGGATCACTGCAACTGAACAAAGTCAGATTCCCAAAATGACCTTCTCTACAATCTACCACATAACCGTTGTTTCTCAGGCTTACCTGAAACCCCTGTGACATTCTAGCAGTTTCAGGTAAGAGCGATGTAGGTCTAGGCGTAACAGTGTTATGCAGAAAAAAATTAATAACTAAACAGCACTTGGTGGCAAACTCTTTTTTTTTTGGTCAGTACTGTGTTATAAATTCATCTTCAATTTGCTGTTTATTAGCAACACTTGGTCTTTTTAACTTCACAAATAAGAGCCTTGACTCAGTATTTTAATGCAGATAAACATGTAGGCTATATTTCTGTATTACAACTGGCTTTAGTATGTCTAGCTCTTTCAATTGAGCTAACTATTGAAATAACTTTCCAACTTGCTATTATATTATTACTCTTTTCATTATTAAGACATTCACAAATGTGTTCAGAAGTGCAGTAAAAATATCAAGTAAAGCTTGATGTAGGGTCCATTCTTGCAGTTCCTAAATGCCCAGCTAATGATAACTTAACTTACTGAGTACCACATTATAATTATAGTCCTTCAATCTGATTTTACAGTGTTTTTTGTCTAAGTCACTTTAGAATGGTTTTGATCTGATTTTTGAATAATAGAACATACTAAATGTTTTACAAAGGCTATATATATAATTGAATAGCAATAATATATTATTGAAAGTTGCTCCATAGTAGAAAACTATCTTTTCAGTGTCCCAAGTACTGTGAAGAAGCCATTCCCAGTTTCCTAGAGAAATCATGAAAATTACATGAATATAAATCCTGAGGGGACATAAGAGATCATCCGAGGCAGGATGTAGCAAAGCAGATCACCACTGCAGATATTTTCTAACCTCTTCTTTAAAATCTCTAGTGGTAAGAATCCCCACAATCTCCTCAGCTTATTCTAACCTTATTGAAACATTTTTCCTAGTAACACCTTAAATCTGCCTTCCTGCAAAATAACTATAATTCTTGCCTTGATCTCAGTGGGTACAAAGAAGAATTGGTCTTTGCTTCTTACGAGACCTAGAATAAAAAAAATCTCAATTCCTGAATCTTTTTCTCACAGGTCATGATTTTTTTTTTAAATATTCTTCCTTTCCTCTGGGCCCTGGAAACTTACATACGTGATACCTGTATGTGGTGGTCAGTCATCGCAGTGCCATTCCAGCAACAGATGCCTAATCCTTGTGCCGTGCCCATGCCAAAGGCCCTTGATATAGCTGTGAACAGTACACAGGGCTTTCAAAGAGCAAGGAAAAAGTGGTGGGCCACAGTGCTGCCACCATCATGTCCCCTATGTGTCCCATCCACTCAATCCCATTCCACTTCCTCAGCTAACTGGAAATTTTTGATCTTTTCTTTTGCAATGGAAATCCCAACATGTGACACAGCAGTGTAGCCAGCTGGGAGAGAGTAATATTCAGCTTTCATTTCTCAAATGCAACATTATTTTTCCTAAATTTCAAAATAACATTTACTTTATTGGTAACAGTATGGCTTTCTGGACTTTTATTATTCTTACAGCTCACCAGAACTCCCGAAGCATTTCCCATGATACTAGTGCTGAGAGAGTTACACTGCACTTTGTGTTTGTACTTTTGATTCTTCATGACTAAGTTTACCCTTTGTTCTACCTTTATCACATTTCACCTTCTTGATCCATCTATTTAGCAAGATCACTTTGAACTCTGAACCTCTCTTGTATCACTCTTACCTTAGCCGGGCTGGGTACCCACAAAAGCCGTTCTCTGTGCTACCATGCAAATTCATTCTGGATGTTCACTAGACCAGACCAAAGACAAATCCCTTGCACCTCACCTGAGACGTCCTCTTACTGTTAAAATGTGTCATTAATAATAATCTTAGGGCTACGGTTTCTAATTTTCAAGACACCATGCTACAGTTGAATCTCTATTTTCTATTTTTTCTGGAAGAATATCAGACATGAAGCAATATCACTGGAGTTACTAAGCACGGACACACCAAACCTACTGCTTACTTCTGGGTCAGCTACTCTGCCCAAGGAGAAAACTAGATTAGCCTGATAAACTGATTGTAAATAATCTCTCTCAAAATAAGAGGGAGAGCTATAAATTTCCTGTAGCTTTCTTTGCCTTCTCCAGACATCTGGAACTCACCTATCCTCCACAAGTCCTCAAAGACAAAAGCTTGGAGATTGCTACTCTAATTACTGTAGGATTAATTCAAACAGGCCATCAGGACTTGTGTAAGCCTTCTGCCAGGTTTAGATTGTCATAAACCAGAACAGTTTCAACTTTAAAGGGGTTGCTATAAAAACACTATCCAGAAATGTGGGAAAATCAAATTTATCTTGTGCACAGCAAGCTGATTTTCCTCACCTGCAACCATGACTGAGTTGGTTTAATGAACAATATGTAATTACAAAGAGCAAAGGGAAAAAAAAGCATCAACAAGGTACATAAACAGGCTCACACACAATGCTTAATTTCTAGACAACTATAACTATTTTACAGTCCTTGCCTCTGGTGAGCCAACTGCTACGCCAGCTGGTAGATCTACCCCTCCTGCTACCACTCTTTAGTCACAGTCAGGGAACTGAAAACTCTTTCTGGGAAACACAGTTGAATTCAAATGGCTGATGAACTTTTGTGAAGACAGTTTCCAGCTTGCTGGCTGCCGTTCTCCCTGGCATCCCATTGCTGCTCTGCAGCCCCTCTACCACTCTCCACCCTGGGACCCCTCAGCGCTGGGTAATCCCTGCAGTTTTACTAGCAACTTCCGTCATTCCAGCTCTCAGTAAGGCTGCACACAATGTGGAAAACTAACAACTTCTTGTATGCTCGATTACTGCACCTCCTAATTCTATATCGTATATTAGGAAAAGTTTCCTCACCAAAAGGGTTGTCAAGCACTGGAACAGGCTGACCAGGGAAGTGGCTGAGTGACTATCCCTGGAGGTATTTAAAAGAAATGTAGACATGGTGCTTAGGGACGTGGTTTAGTGGTGGAGTTGGCAGTGTTTGGTTAACAGTTGGACTCGATGATCTTAAGGGTCTTTTCCAACCTGAATGATTCTATGATTCTATTCTTAAATAGCTAGCTTCTCACACCTCACACAAACTTCTCCAGCCTTCTGTGGTTTCAGGGTCCAACTTTTGCTTTTTGCTGCTACAAAATATTGTCATCAGCTAGCAAAATCATACCATAGGCATACCTGCATTAAGTCAAAAATTCCCATGGATTTGCAGATGCACAGCTCCACTTGATTGTACACCTCTTTTAAAAATAAATACCTCTCAATCATAATAAAACAACATATATAAACTAAATGTTCTTCTAGTCTACTCATTTGATTCTTTCACTTAAGTCCCTTTAGAGGTGACATCAAATATTAACTGAGTATTTCACCCCTGCTGGACATTCTTTTCCTCTGAATATCTCAAGGAGGCATGGTTTTCATTCCAGCCCTTTCCTACTATGCTTTGTGTAACTCAGGTAAGTGTTCTTCAGCTTGCTTTTTCCCTGTCAGGTCAGTGTTCCTGGCACTTTGCTGTTAATATTAATTGTATTAAGAACTGGGTCATAATTAAACCTTTTTATGGAAGCAGGGTAAGAGAAAGAAGAATGTATTGAAACAAAAGGACCCTTGAGGCTTTAGCCTTCTGTGTCACTCTTTACTTGCTCACTTCACCTGTTAAATAATGAGCCGCATTTTCCTTCATCTTTCTTTTAGGTCTAATGTCTTTTGCGACACCTGTTCTCCTTCCCTGTAATGTCCCCTGCTAGATCCAATTCATGTTATATCTTTGCCATTCTTCCTAGTATCTTCATCCCGTCACAGCACAGTGATTTTCCAGACTGTGAGTCTGGCAGAACATCAGAAAGGAAGATTTAACATAATAGCTGAAGCCACCACATCATCAGAGTTTGTGAGCTCCATGACTACTCCATGGTGTAAACCCAAGAACGGTATGTGGGAATGACTTAGAGAGATGCAACAAGAGTGCATTCCTCACCTGAACTGAAATGCTAACATAGATGCCCCCAGCAGCAGAGACTGGGGTTCTGCAGGGACCTGAGAGGCTGTCAAAGAGATGAATGGAGTGATACAGCAGAGAAACCTACCTTAATAATAGGATTTAATTGTTCACCCCCGAAGAGTGAGCAGCAACTGAGCCGCGTGCAACAGAATCAAGAAGCAAGCAGGATGGAGAGGCTGGGAAAGCAGGTCTGAAAACAACATGCATTGACCCACCACAGCACGTCACCACCGCTGCTGAAGATTTGCCTAAGTTTATACTGTCATATCACTTTCTGTCAATGACTTCTGTCTTTTACAATACTGACAGCTGCTAAATGCTCTGTTCCTCACAAACAACTACTGTGTCTGGCTGGAATTTATGCTTATTGCTTACCTTCCCCATAAGAGTTTATTTATAGCTTCCTCGTTAAGCTGTAAAGATCAACTTGCAGGCTCAATATCAAAACTAAAAGGCTAAGGGGGTTCCCCTTCCTTCAGTTTGGTTGGACGAGGCAGCGCAGAGAGACAGAGAAACAACTGGCATGTAAAGGAAGAATGTCTGGCAAAAATCTGGACAAGGTTAAGTTCTGGCCTCACTGCCAGACACTCAACATCAATGATTTTTTTTTCTTTTTCTGCTTACACTGATAGTAAGAGATGATACTTACTTTTTTCTTATCATATCTCAGCTCCACATTAAAAATTTAAATTCTACATTGTTAGTGAAAATTATTCAGCAATGATGTATCTTTAGAGCCATTTTAATACCTAAAGTTACATTGAATCTTCTTTTCTCCTGCATTTGACTGAGTGACAAGACCTATTCAGAATTTGAGAGACTATCCAACAGAGCACACCCTGCATCCAATGCAGCAAATGTCATCTCTTTACCAAAGACACACTGATGAGTTCAGAGTTGCTGAGTTAAGTGCCATAAGAATCATTCATTAACCACACTGTTACAGATGATGCTCTGAAACTGCCCTTGGTGTGATATTGCATGCTAAAAAATGATGTCTCAATCTAATTAAGCCTGTGAATTTAGATGAGAAAGGTGACTGCAGGTTGTGCACTTCTTCTCTTAATAATTTGTTGAACTTGTAGGATCACATCCTACATGTGTTCTTGTTTTCTTGTTATCCATAACTATGTGGCATAGGAATACTTTTAAATATACTAATTTTTTCTCTTTCCAGTTATTGAATAGAGTCTATAATGCTTCCCAGAACTTCCTTGGTAGGTCCATCAAACATTAAAAAACTCTTTTAAAAAAAACAAACAACAAACAGTTATGGAACAATACAAACTCTTTCATTTTGTTCCACTACTCATTTTGATTTAAATTCAGGTATTTAGGCAGTATATCAAGCTCAAAACTCACTAAAATTTAGAGCTTGTATATATGAGAAAATTGACTTCTACAGCCATAATCAAATAATTAAACAGATTTAGTTAGGTCAGTATAATTCCCTATTTCTACTGCAGAGTAATTATACTGGAATAAAGCCACTTTAATTCCAGAATAGACTGTCCACATGGGGAGCTATATTGAAACAGCTGTAGTAAAATAATTATTTTACTACAGCTATGCCACTCGCTTCCCCCCTGAAAGCAAGCCATCAACATACAAATCTTGCCTCTCTCACACAAGCTCAGCCATGTCGGCTCAATCCTATTTCGTAAACAAAGGCAAAGGGCTTTGCCAGCAGAATGAACACAGGACGTGGAGAACAGGAGATTTTACTTCTCAATTCAGCACTGAGTGATGAGGTGCAGTGATGCACTTGCAGTTTTTTACTACTTAAAAGGTTCTGAGATGCCCTGGGATGTGGAATGAAGAATGTGGATAGAAAGTGTAGTCGTTTGTGTAACGCGCTATATATTTTATAAAAGTGTAGTCCATCACACAGATAACTCCAGATGAAAGGAGTAGAAGACAGGCTACTGCAGCACGCCGTCCCTCTGCTGCCCAGTGGATACCTCTCTCCTGGCAGGTATGGGCTCTTACCCCCACTTCTCCGCCGCAGCCTGAGGGCCTCACACTGAGCGACCCTCTCTCTGCCTTGACCTTCCAAAGCATGGAAGCCCCAAGGGGCTCACTTGCATCTCAGCTTACACCAGTGCAGGTGCAGAGAAGTGGCTGTTCCTCTCCACTTCTTTGTACTGCTGTCACTTTTGAAGTGAGTTGAAGGCTGAACGGAGCTGTAAAATTCTGCTTATTGAAGTCTTTGTTTCACTAACATTAGTTAAAATGTTTTAGTATTCCAGAATTAAAGCACAGGCTTTGGCTGGCCAATTACATACCACGTGCATCCAATATCCAATATTTGCAGACGAAGGAATTCTTCCTTCAGCCACACAGCGACTCAGTCAGGGGTATTTCACCTCAAAGGCCCTTAGAATTTGCCTCCCCGAGCGCTCAACCCGATATAAAAAGGCACAGTTCTTGCAAAAGTCATTGGAACTAGAAACAAAGCTGCGTCGCAACTCACCTCGATCTGTGTCATACAGGAAGACAAAGCGGTTCCATTCATAATGATCCAGCAAGCTCAGCAGGGCTCCCCGCAAAGACGGCCGCAGCTGCAGCACAAACTGACTCTCACCCTCTGTGGGGAAACTCGGCGTGATGAGGGAGATGTGCAAGGCGCTGCAGAATGAGGTCAAGGTATGTACTGATCTCTTATCATACAGTCCAAAAATGGCAAAAACTCCTCTAGAATACTGGGAGCAAACTGGAAGAAAAAAAAAACAACAAACAACAGAGTTCAGCTAGTGGCAAAAATCTGTAAACACATACTTACATGCTCCAGCATCCTCAAATTTTTAATTTGAAGATTTCTATTTCTGCCTGTATTTAACTATACACAATTTTCACATATGTTTCATTCTGGAAACCAATAAATAGCTAAATAACATTTTGCCATTTTTGGATCCTATCCATAGAACTCTACTTTACATTATCTGTAGTGTTTTTACTCTAAAATAAAATATAAAATAAATAACATGTATTTTTGCACACCAGTGAAAAGTCAACATATGCTGTTTTTTACCGTAGCTCTGCATATTACCAGGCATTGATCATTTCCATTACCTTAAACAGAAAAGTGTTCACATTTTAAAATGTGAGAACTATCAAAAAAATGTTACTGACCTCATAAGTGAAATTTGGACATTTTGCATTCTAACACTTCACTCCCTTTTAAGCAGGGAGCCCTTCTGCTACATTAAAACTCTACTACAGACACTGAGTAAAAACCTGCTTCAGGAATAATCACCTTGACTTGAAAAGAGCAGTTGAAGGAAAACATAGTAAGTCAATGTGACCAGACTTTTGCCCCAAGCCTTTAATTTCTACTCTATGTCAACCTCAAAACCAGAAAACTAATTACCCGAATATATATTCTGAGTTTTGATTTGCTTTTGGACTCATTTAAGACATAAAGACTTTTATTGATTTCAGCAGATTAGATCAGGGCTTTACTGATCTATGCGCGTAAAAGCAGGCATAAGGGTATTTTCTTGAGAAAATACTGCCTTTCAAGCAACTCATTATGGGCCCAATGAAAAACATCCACTTTTTTTGAAGTACAAAACAACTTATTGGAAAGTGTTGACCATTAATAGTGTTACCTGTCCCAGAATCAGAGAAAATGGAAAAGGAACAGTCAGTTAGGGGATCATCGTACCCGTTTTCTCCTACGTATGTATGCTCTCCTGTTTCAGACTCTCCCTCCTCGCAACCCATTCTTACTTGATGCCTAAACATGGGAAAAACTAAGTCACACCCTTTTAACTAGATGATGGCCTCCTCTCTTCTTGCCTGGAGGTCACAGTTATCCTGTAAGAGCAGCACAGTCAGGTTTCAGCGTACACACTTGGCAAATGGGCTGATCCAAACCAGTTCCGCTTTAATTCTTTCATATTACATTTACTGCATGAAAAGCAAAAAATACAAGTTGTGCATTTTTCTCCTTAGAGCTGGGTGATTTATCCAGCTCTGATGCCGGAACTGGAAAAGTGTCCTGAGGGCAGTTCTGTGATTTTATGTGCTGCCCCACTGTTACAGCCCCCGACCTAAGGTTTTTCATAGCCAGATTATATACAAATGAAGGCTTTTAAAAAGCTTTCTTCCTTCCCCTAAGTTCTTCAATATGTTGATACACAGCTCTTACAAAACCTCCCAGTGTTTTCTTTGCTGGACCACACAACACACATTCTCCTACACCCATCAAATGACTTGCTTGCCATTCCACTAATCATGCTAAAAAGTGTTGTTCTGTGCTTTCCCAGTTTCATCTCATCTTTCTGGAACACAGATGGCCAACGTGTTTAGAATTTCAGTTGAAGGCTTTGTGCTTCTTTTTACATTACTTCCCTATCACTACTATAAAATACTTCTGCTTACGTATCTTAAGATCACATTGTGTTTTTCTAAATCTGCACCTCAGTGATGGCTGACAATCATCTCAGGATCAAAATTCTGCTCCTTTTTCCTTCTGAGTCATTTCCAAATGATGAGTTTCTGCTTATAGCATAATATTTTTATTAGTCACTATTATTCATTTTCCATTATGTCACATCTATTACTGTACTCCTCAAAATTATTTACTTCCACAGTTACATTCTTAGTCTGCTCTGAACTTCTGTTGATGTCTGTATCTGCCTCACCAGCGAATTCCATCAGGATACTCTTACTTTTTGTCTCTGTGTCTACTGTAAAATCAGTCTCTTGGTATCCTCCTCCTGCAGCAATGTTTCTCCAGCCTGGTACCTCCTTTTCTACCAGCATTTGTTGCCATCTTCCCCTTAGTTTCATGCCTACCTTTCGACTCTCCTGTTTGTCTCTGTTTTCATAAATCACTTCTCAAAGGAGGATGTCTATTTTACTTCATTCTGTTAGCAATTGGAAGATATGGATGAATCCCGTGCTTTCTACCTTAATAACTTTTGGTTGCATTTTATGCAATTTTCTGTCTACAGACATATTTTAAAGTTTTTTTTCCCCATCAAAATCTGTTCTATAACTTCACAGTCTATTGATGTTAAGCTGCTAGGTCCATGGCTGCCAGATTCTATGTCCCCTTTAAAAATAGGTATTATATTTCCTATTCACTGATTATATGTATCACAATTCATTTAACAGCTCTGTTAAGAAACACTTGCTATTGCATCTGCCCTTCAGTAAAACAATTCTTTAAGAACCACGGAAGAAAGAGGTGAATTCCCTATTCCCTTAGCCATCACGCTTCTTTTAAGGTCAACGTCCTCCTTGAGTGAAAATCAATCTGAAGTATCTATTAGTTTTACGTCTCTAACCAGATTTTCCCGTTTTTCTGTCCCATCATCAATATATAACAGCTTCAATTATTTTCCTGTTTCCTGTCTTTGTATTTAAAGATGTAAATGGCCTTCTACTGTTGTTTCAATGTCCTTTGCAAGTTTCAGTTTTCACTGGCAGCCCTAACTTAGGCTCTCATTTTTGCAACAAATGTCCTCTATACCTCCTGATTTCTTCAACACAAGCTTTCTTACTAATAATCCTTTTTAAACACTTATTTCTTACATCTTTCTTGTATAATCATTCATTCAGTTCTGGAGTCACATCCTGCATGTTACTTTCCACTGCAAAGGGATTTCTCAGCGTTTTACAAGTGTTTCTGTGAGGAAATGGCAGGCCTCCTCTATTTTCAAACACAGTCCAGTTAACTTTGCCAAATGAAATAGTTGAATGTAAACCTTGTGTATGTAAGCGGTAGTTACTTAATGTGTTTTCTGTTTTAAGAAAATTCTTCTTAAGACCCTGTATTGCCTTACTTTGCAGTTTTACAGGGGCAAAGGGTACTTTTCATAACACACAGTCCATAGAGTAGGATTCTACATGATGAAAAATTCAAGAAATCAATGTCAAGCTGTGAAACTGTATAGTGAGTGGAGTTAAAGCTCGAATTCATTCTCAGGATGGAGGAAAAAAAGAGAGAAAAAAAGTCAAACTTGAAATTTCATTAAACAACATGATATGAGCCTAAAATACTTTAACTAAAAATAATAGAATAATAATTCTTCAAATTTTCAAATCAAACTAACCTTGCCACAGCCTAGATACCAATACAATAAAACATTACCTGACTACCATTAAAGTCCTGGAATAACCAATCCAAGAAAACTTGTGCTACTATACTCGAGAACAAGACTGGGAAGTTACTGAATAGTATCCTTCTTTGCTCCTTGATAAGAAAAAATGCTAAAATGAAGGTTATGAGAATTTCTTCCTACTCAGTACAATACCCACAGAGAAGAAAAATGCCTGTGACACTATGGAGATTAGGCTTAGACATATGCAGAGATGCTGCAATGCTACTGAATCAATTTTACAGTAATCAGCAGCGACCACAAAAATCAGCAAAGCCATGAGAATTTGCATTCTGACTCACTACTGTTCTCAGAAAATGCCTCCAGGCAAACATGACTACCTGGATTTCCCAGTTCTTTATCTATTTCTCTTACACCTCTAAAGGCATTTTAGTTATTATAAATGGACTAAATTATACTCAGAAAAACACAGTCTCATATTAACATTCTAAGAAAATTTTGTTCGAGATTTTTCCCCCCATAAATATAAAGCAGTGACAAATACACTTTCATGAGCATACTTGGAAATATATTGAATAATAATTTGTCTTTAAACCAGACATCTCTTCATAGCTGACAACTTAATTCCAGTATTACGCATGTGATTTTCTCCTGAAAATTTTGCAATGCCATTGTTCTCACTAAAGATAAGAATGTGGAGATCGGACTCCAGAAAAGACATTGCAATGCACCTTAAATAGCCAAGATAATGTTATTGCAGTAGCTGTAATATGAATTACATATGTTATATTCTAGCAGATTGAACTATGTGACAGTACCATCACTTTAAAAGAATTGGTGACTAATGTGAAATCATGATGCCAAAATGGCAAAAATTATACACTGCAGGGTTTACCAAAACACACAGCCAAGCCACCTGTAGTCTTCTTTCTCTGTGAGAGAAAGAATTCCCCAAGTCCCTGTTATTGTTCTAAAGACAGATCCAACACTTTAAACACAAATCTTTTCTTGAAAAACAACAACAAAAAATAAAATCCCAACTTCTTCTTACTCACTGATTTCCAGAAATTATACCCATATAGTTTAAATCCTCTAAACAGGCACAGGGGATGTCAAGAGTCCAAATACAACTGTAAACATAACCACAAAAATGACATAAAGAGGTCAAGTGAAAGTTTGTGAGAAATGTTTATGTACAAATACACATAAATATACATACCTGTGCACATATTTACATGATATTGGTCTTGTTTTATTATTTGGTCACACACAAAATTTTAATAATTTCTCCAAGAGACGCTACTCTAAACATATATTTGCAAAATAAAGTCTGATAAGCAGAGCACAGCTAGTCTGCCAACAGCATTAGTTTTGCTCAGCAGCCTATATGGTACCTATACCATATAGGTGGGAATCTGGAAGACCCATAGTCTAACACAGAAGTAACATGGTAGAACTTGCTTCAGAGCCATGACTCACAGACCCCGAGTCTTCCAGGACACAAGCTCTGGAACAAGCATTTTAAAATGCTTTTCCTTAGGTTTTAGACTTAGGTTTGTGCATGGGAAGCCCTGGCACAGCTGGCTGTTACGGATATACTGACAGGCCCACTGATCTGCCATAAACTCGCAAACTGTGGAAGCACCAAAATTGAAAGACTGAGAACAGTTTCTGTTACGGAAGTTTTCCAGATATGAGGACAGTCTTTCATTGCTCTCTCTTTCATTTCCTCCTATGCTTTGGAGATCCAAACAGGGAGCGGGGATTGTGGTCAGTCCATAGCAACTTACTTCTGCTGCTCCTTCCTCCTCATGCTGCTTCCCTAACCCCGTGTGGGGGTCCCCCATGGGATACAGTCCTTCACAAACTGCACCAATATGGATCCTTCCCATGGGCTGCAGAAGAACTGCTACACCATAGGTAGTCTCCACGGGGTACAGTCCTTCAGGAAAAGAATGTTCCAGTGTGCGTCCCCCATGGGCCACAGTTCTTGCCAGAAAACCTGCTCCTGCATGGGCTCCTCTCTATGGGCGACAGCTCCTGCCAAAAGCCTGCTCTGGTGTGGGCTATCCACAGGCTGCAGCTTCCTTCAGAGCACATCTACCCCCAACTAAAACCGGTCCACAGAAAGCCAATACACCTCGTAAACTACAGACAGCAATAAATTTCAAAAATACACATAAGGAGTTACATTTCCTTGCCATCGCAATAGTATATGAAAGCTTTCATTTGAGATATCCCTGCAATGCTGTCAGCAATCCATGTCCTCAAGGATCACAGTCATATACTGTCTATTTCATTCAGCTGCTGTGCACCTGCATTTGCCAGCACTGATGTAAAAGTACTGGCCGAATTTTCTCAACCCAAAGAACTCCTTCCAAGAGGAACAGCCTAGCCATATGGAGATGCAAGCTCTACAAGTGAGATGAAGCATAGAAGGAAGAATCATTTAATCTAAATAAGGACCTGCCTCCCAAGGTGAAATGATTTATCAACTTATATGCATGAAAGCTCCAACACTTGAGGTGAGATTAAGTAATATTTCTAAACCAGCTTTGAGATTAGAGTTTCCTGTTAAAATGTCAAAACATGTTTCTGTTCATTTTGCACAGAACATCCCAACACTCTCTTTCTCCTCTGTGCTCCCGGATCCACCTCCTCCTAACCACTCCACTGACCTCCACCTCCTGGAAGAGGACACAAAGCCAGTCAGGGCTCTAGAATTACAAGACAAGTGATCTAAATTCATCCCCATGCAGTTTTCAACTGTCTTGCACCCAAATCCAGTGCAAATTTGATACAAATATGCTCTTCCTCTGGGTTGCCTTTGAAACTGCTGATTTTATACTAAATTATGCTGTTGCATCAAGAAAAGTTCCCAGCACTGAGACCAACTTAATGAGGTACCTTCATGAATTAAATCACTAATATAAAATGACAGATAGGATTATAAAAGAGAAAACAGTGTTACATAAAGTGGGTAGATGAAAAACATTATAGATGTATTAGGACCAGTTTACTACTATCTTAAGAATTGTCTTGAACAGAAAAGGGTATTTTTAAATATTGCTATCCAAAAAGGGAAAGGGAAATAAGGAGTTTCTTACAAATTACATGGTTAGTTTATTTGTGTCTAATGAAACAACCACCCATCACAACCCTAATCATCTTCTATTTATAGATCTTGCACCCTCTAAATCATCATCTACCCTTACCTTTTGATCACAAACTTCTTCAAGCAAAAAAATCATCCCCCTCTTTGTTCAGGAGGCATGCACCACACTTTGCGTCGCATCATGCCTAAAGCATTATAACCGGAAATAATATCACATCATTACTTCAAGTAAAATCAGTTTATTGCTCTACAATTTAATACAGTATTAATGATGGAGGTGAACAAAAAGAGACTAAATTAAGATCTTTCTGGTTAAAAAAAACCAAACAAACTGAACCACAAACGTCACCATCTCAAATATTTCTTCCTCTTGAACGTTTATCCTCCTATGATGTAACTGCATAATGAGAAGTCTGGTATGTTGGGCACTGAAACTCTGAAAATACATTCATACTCTGGAACAAATCACTTCACATTTCCATGTCTCAGTTCTCAATGTTTCAAATGGTCTATTTTGGACTGTAAGCACTTGACAGGAAGGCCAGTATCCTACGAGATGTCTGTAAGAAGTTGAGCACAATGGTCCAACTGTCTCAGCCGTGGCTTTTGCGTGCTACACCAATGTGAATAAACATTACACCTAATAGACCTTTATCTTGCAATTCTATAGTAAATTCTGGAACCCTAAAAACACGTAAGCACCTGTCCTAAAGATCAGTGTGTTCAGTTGCATACATAAAACTAAACACATACTAAAGAGTGTGCAGGAGTATTTATCTGGAGATCAACAGAAGGATCCATCAAACTTCAGGCACAGAAAATTCACGAGTGTCTTTTACATTTAACCCACAGCCACAGGTTACCTCTAGCACTCTCTAAGTCACTTGCCAGCTCAGGTAGAAATACCCTCCTAGGAACAACGAAAATCTTGGTTTAATGTCCTAGATCAAATGGTAATTTGGGAAATGCAGTTTTGTTTGTGTAACTGCAGATGTGAGAACATATTGCAAAGCAAGAAACAAACTTGCTACTTTTTTTAATTAATAATTAAGTTTCCAGAAACAATTTTTGTGAATCGTCTCTAAAAGACTATTTCTGCTCAAGTCAGTTCCTGAAACAACAGCAGAAAGTGATAGTACATTTCTTGCCTATTGAATGGAAATGATATTGAATTAGCTTATTTAATATGCACAGGATTTTCTTCTTTTAAAATCAATTTGAGCATTGTAATACAGTATTTTCTGGATGATCTCTTATACCAGATCACTAAGTTACAGAACACTAACTTCAGAAGGTTACCCTGAGATATGCCCAAAATAACAGAAAAGAGAGGACCGTAGGTACTAGAGACGACCGAATTGTAGATCCAACTGGTGAGCTCTTCTCCCTATTTCATAAGGAGCAAGCTTTGCTCTTCACGAATTAATACATTGATTAAAGTTTCCTCCAAGCCAATCCCAAAAGCATTTGTGAAAGGAGAGGTATGTGCATGCAGGGAGAGTGGAGGGGACTGTCTCACCTGATTCTTACCAACTGAAAGTTAGATTTTTATTTTTTTTTTTTGCCTGTCTCTGAAACAGAAAAAGATAATATTCAGAAGACATATTCAGAAGACGGATCATCCCTGCTTAAGATCGGTGATCAATTAAATGCACTGATTCATCCACCAGAGGTACCTATCTCTTCTAGCTATAAAAGGAGACGATGAAAGACTTGGCACCTACATTTAGATAGCCACATTTAAAAATTGTTTAAAAAAATCTCACTTTAGGAGACATATCTCTGTGTTTTTCTCCCCTGTCCAGCCCTAGATTCAATGCGATTTGGAACTGTCCTTCTCTGAGGCCCTTCTCACACAACGGACACAGATCCCTCCCAGCCAGGGGTTGCGGGTATTTTTCAGATACAGACCATGTATCTCTATTTTCCTGAAAAGTGCTGACAACTCTTGTTTCTTGATGCAGAACACAAAGTAGCTTGGCCTTTCATAAATTTCTAGGAGGAAAACTGCTTTAATCTTTAAGTATTTTCCATCTGAAATCTTTGGCAGCACTAAAGTATTTTACTTTCATTAATATATAATTCCAAATAATTTAAATCCAATGGAACATTTTTACACAACAAGAAAACATTTTCCACTGGGTTTATTTATAAAATTTCTCTTTCCGCTGTGCCTTGGCTAATCTCTTTGATAGAACTCCCCTCATGAATTTCACATTTGCTGAATGCTAACAAATCTTTTCTCATTTTTAAAAGTACTTTACAGCTCTCTCTGCTATAAATTATCCAGTCTTTGTGCCTTTGTCCTCCAGTCCTTTGCACTCCGTGGATCTGGTATTTATAGCTGTCTAGCAATGCACATACACGTGCATTTCCCTAAGTCTGCCAAAACTTTATCTCTGAACGCTCTCCCATAGAGAACCCACATGCAGCATTTACCTTTCATAGTCATATGAATGAGAATCCACATTGGTACAGAAGTTCTTTTTTGGCTGTTTTTTTAAAAAAATGATAAAAATATCAGCACCACATGAGACTGCCAGGCTTTTCAAAACCACAGAACTTTTTTAAAACATTAAACATGAAGGTTTTGATAGAAAGTTCCATGAAGCTGTCAGGTTTTCTCAAGGATAAAATGTCTATGGTTATTTTTTATTATTTTTGTTTTCCTCTTTCAGAATAGAAGTTTAGAGCAGCATAACAGATTGCATGGAAATTAGACTGGATTGCAGTAAAAAACTGTTTTATGGAATCAATGGTAAAAGTCCCAGTTGCTTAACCGAGGTTAACATTTCAACTCAGATAGTCATGTGGTAGTTAGAGCTCTTGCAAAATCACATCACCTCTTCAGTTTGCTAGCTGAGGGAAAGCTCATCCTCATTAGGTGAATATCTAGAGAAATCATGTTTTATAACTTCTCTAGATTGCCTGTGTGATTAAACGTGTTTTTTTGCTTCTGTGATTAAACGTTTTTTGCTGTTCTTGAATTGATTCATTTCCTTAAGAGACATATTATTTCTTTCAGTGCAAATTTGAACTTCATCCAAACATTCCTTTGTAGAGAAAACAAATTTCTTTGCAGCTTGTTTTTCCCCCCAAAATGTAAGATTTTATAAAACCTGCCCCCATATCCCATTTTAATGAAAAAGAACAAAGAGAAGTCTGAATTTTGTTTTAAGAAGTAATCCTTTGATGGCCCAATTCTCTACAACATTAGCTTTCTTTTTTCTTGAAAAGAGAGAAGATAGGCACATTTAAACAGACATTTTTCTTTCCAGAAGAAAAAGAACTGAAAAAAAAAATCAGTACAATTTTAAATGGGAGGATAACTTATAAAATGTGCAGTTGATTATATAAAAATAGCTTTTTATACATAGCTACGTAATCACAGATTTTTCTTATGCAAAGGAAGAACTATTTGTAGTTTTCAGAAAAAATAGCAACAATATTTTTTTATTCATTTTGGAGAAATACATGTTAATTTTGCAGTACTCTGCCAGCAAAACTGTCTTTGACAGGAATTAACTGAATTTCACAGGAGATATGAGAGGTGGAGCCATACAGTATGGCTCCTGACCTAAATTGTTTTGATGGATGCATTATCAACATTTATACCTCGCACTTTGAGCCGGTGGTGCTTCTTTATGTCAAACCTTGTGTTCTAATTTAACTAAACTGAAACAAAACATTAACTCTGATGTAATTTGAGGAAGCTCAAGTAAAGCATTTTTTGAAGTACTGGGGAACCTCCATCTGACTTTAAAAGGGGACTAGTCATCTAACTGGTCCCTCTGACTTAGGAAATATCTCCCCAGATCTCTGAAACATCTGGGAAAGGAAGGAAAGGAAGGCAGAAAATCAAGAAAGATGCAAATAACTTGGTCCTGCATGAAGATGTAGGTCCTTAGGTGGTTGTCACTCAAACTTGAATGGAGATGGGTTTTTTTGTCTGGTTTGTAGTTTTAATTTTAGAATTGAATCCTGTCATGAGGGGAGTGATGCTGATTGATCCATCACTGGAACTCTATTTCTCTTTCATTGGTGAGTCTGTCTCCCAATTACTTAGTCTTCCACTTAGTCTTTCAAGCCAATGCAGGTTGTCCACTGCAGTGCAATGCTCTCTGTCCAGCCCAGGCTTTTGAGAGTTGACAGGGGGAGAGGCTGGGATTACTTTCTTCCCTCAGTAACAGATTTTGCACCACCAAGAGTCCCCTCACTAGCAATTTAAATAATTTCTTATTTTGATACATGCTATTGCACAAGGATATCATCTTAAATAATTCTTCCTACTTTGCTATTTACCATTTAGAATAAATGAAGCCATGGATTCCTTTTGGCCTCAGTAAGATCAACAAACATTCACCGCATTATGTTGTTTAAATAACAAATACAACGTTGCTTCCTTGGCCGCTGTTAGATCTAAGTGTCTTTTAAAGAGCCAGAAAACATGGTTTCTTATTTTTGAAAACAATGTCAATGTTAAGAGGACATATGTGATGAAAATCTTACCTGTTTTTCCCAATTTCTTATGGGTTAATAAAAGCCATTATCTAATTACATACACCCTATCTTGAAAAAAACTTTTCCGTCATTTTTTGCTTACAGTTGGGACTTTCATAAGAAGAGTTTCTGAATACTTTTGATAAAATCTGTTGTTTGTCCTTTCCTTTACTTCCTTCCCTTTGATGGTACGAAGCAGAATTTGAAACTACTATTATTGTCAAATAAATGGAACACAGTATCACATCGTGAGATTATATACAACTTGGTCAGAGAGAAAAAAAATACTCATAAGATCCAGAAACAAAATTCTGCTGCTGCCTTCTGCAGTTTGTGACTGTATATTGGCAGAACAGCAGTGGCTGACCACGTGCACCAGGCCCTGCTGAAGCTATTCCCCAGTCAAGGGGCAACCCTCTGAGTTACTATTTCAGAGATCAGGATATATGAAGTGCCAATTGTTCTATTAGTCTTCCCACGTTTGAGGACCTTGGTTTTATTTATAGTGGCTAAGAGATTTCCATGCTTCCATGATTTTTCTTCTATGTTAGTGCAAGTATGTTCTGATGAGTAAATAAATTTTTTAAAAAATAAATAAAAATTGAAATTTACTTTGTCATGTACATCCAAATTGTATCACTCTGTTGTTTGGGTTGTTTCTTCCTACACATCGCCATTGTTAATGATGGCATTCCCAGAACACTTAGGTATTTCTGACAGCCTAGAATTATCTTATTTCCACTAGCTGTAGACATGTTACTTAGCTTTTCTGACTTTTCCAATTTGAAAATCAAAGATTTTAACACTTAATATTTTCAATAATAATAAATATTTTCAAAGAATCATTAAGATGAATGTAGATACCCTTATTATCCATCACTGGCCTGTTGACCAAGAATTCTCTCAGATTTCTTTCATCATTCGTTACTTCATACTTCATCCCTCCCTCAAACATCCTAGGCATTATTACTCTTAACTTCACAAAATCAAAAGCATATCAAGAGATTTTCTCTCTTGCTCTTCCTAGAAATTTGGGTCTTAGCCTGTTTCAGTGACTATATATCTGGGAATTATGGTTGCTTAAGACATCTCATGCCGACTTCTCAAACAGATTGTGTTTTCATTACTTGTACTTTTTCCTTTATGTTGCCTTGTTGTTTTGATCATCTCACTGCACTGAAGTTTTTTCAGCATCTTGTAGCTTGCCTGTTTTGCCCAGATAATGCAGTGATCATAGCTAAGGGATTTTTCAGATGTAGATTCTACTTACTATGGACATGTCATGTCAAAATGACATTAGGGAATTATTGTCTGTGGAGGGCCAAAAGTCCAAAGCTTAAGAAACCCCGAGCTATCTCTTTTCTTTCCCCCTTCCTTTTTTTCCCCTGTGAGCCTTGCAGTTTTGTCTCTATTCATTTTAAGAGAGAGCCTCTTCTTAGCCTCCCACAATTATGCCAGTGGGAATCGACCACAGTACAGTCAGGTGTTTTTAAAATCAAATGCTTGGAATGCATCTTCCACTGTCTTCACTTTTTTCTTACCAAGCTGTTTCTTCTTTCTCTGAAAAACTAATCTTTCTGCCTTTTTTTATGTATAAAAGGCATTTCTAAATAGCTGTAGGTCTCCCATAATAATTAGAATAATGAGAAAAGAAATTACCTCTCAAAAATAAAATATAAGCGATACACTTGACCAACGTTATTTAAAGAGAAAGTCATTCACTTCCTAAATGGAAGATCAGATTCTCATCAGATCTGAGTGCAAGATGGATTCTGGCCATGCCCCTGTATTTAATGACTTCAAGCTCTAACTGCTTGATAAGGAAGGCAGGTTTCAGCATCAAATGCCATGAACGGAGTATGTTTTCTAAATAATGATTTCCAGCAAAAACAAGACTTAAGAAAAGAAGTTTAACACATGCATAAAAACACCTGTGTATACATCACAAGAATATGTATGCATGTTTTCTGTTTCTGTTGATCACAAATTCTTTTATTCTAATGCGAACTGTACAGGTGTTTATTTTAAACACATATAAATCTCTACTATAAACTGGGATAGATGTTAGCTTAGATGTCTGTTTATTTGGCAGATAAGCCAAATAAAAGTACGTAACTGTAACTGTGGCTAAAATATTTGTCTTCTGCAACTTCTCCATGTTTAGTTTAACAAGGAGAGTTTATTTCATTTCGATTCTGGGGCAGGAGATACTTATGGAAATGAATGTGCTATTGTCTGAGAGCCTAATAGTTGATGAGAGGACGATGTTTATGTTGTCTCATAAAGCATTGTTACCAGCCACAAAACATTGTTTCACATTAAATAATTACATTGTAAGTTCTGCTATGAATGAGCATCTCTTTTGTAACTCTGTATTTGTAAAACATCTAACAAAATGGTGTCTTTACCCAAAACTGGAGCTCCTAATCGCTACCAGACTAAAAGCAGCCTGTAGAATGTAGGCAGAGGTTTTGAATGCTCGGCATGACCCACCTCCCCTCGCTTCAAGTAGCCATTCTGAAACACACACAACCTTTCAATAGGCAGAAATTGCTTAGCGTATCTCATATTCTCCTCTAAGAGCAAAATTGCTCACTTGCATTAAAATCAACTGATGTCACTAAATTGCATTATTACGTCGCTGACTACAGTAATTCCAGAATCTTTCTTGCAATCACAGTTCTCTCTCACAGTATTTCCCAATACACAAGAAGATGGCTGTACAACCTATGGGCTTAAAATCATAAACCCAAAGAAATCAAACTGCATCTCAAAAACTATCTGTTCATTGTTCTCCTTAGGTGCACTGTGATGCAGATATTTGGGTTCCTATCCTGCTCTTGGCACAGCAATCAAAAATTGTGTTTCCATCTCTCTTTCTATGAGATTGTCAGATTGTAAGCTTACAAATCAGAACAATAATCTGTAAAGCATAATAAAAAGATGGCAAAATGTATTCAGATCTGCTTAAGAGAGAGGGCATTGCTGGTCAAAGCCTAAACCAGCTATGAATATTCAGTTTTATGCACCGCTTCACATCTTTCTACATGCAATGAGTTGTCTTCATTTCTCAAAAAATTTACCTTCTGAAAGCACAGATCATGATTTCTGTACTTGGAAATTGCCTAACAAAAAGAAAGTAGTAATAGAAATATGCTTTTCAGTTGCCTTAGTTTCTTCATGAGTTTTCAGTTAATCCTGTTTTCTCTATGCCATGTTTTCGGGCACCATCTTAAGTATTTCCACAACTTCACTAATTGAAAACAGGAGCACAAGCCCTCTCATTTTGTTCTCTCATATCTTTGGCAGGAACAGGGCTTCATCCATAAGGCATATTGAAATGGACTATCTATAATTGGGATTTCTACAAAGCTGTGAAATGTGCTGGTGATGGTTTTAGAAAAGAATACAGATAAGAAAGGAGCTGAGATCAGTTGGCTGGCACCCTGTTATCTCTGCGAATGGACCGAAGCTGGGTGTACTGTGGGGCCTGGGGGAAAAGGAGGCAGATTTTCAAACAGAATTTGCCATTAAAATATATTTTTTTTATCATGGTTATCACAGGAGATTTAAAATAGCTGTCACCTTATGTAAACTTCTTTCGCTGTTCAAATAGTAGCCTTCTCAAATGAAACCCTTGTTTTTATTTGTTTGTCATCATTCTATGATTCTATGATTTTATTTTTGAACTTTAGGGCTGACCAAAGCAGAGTCCTTCATGACATTGAACTGTTCGACCAACAAAATGAGCAATATATTCCATCTCCTTTTATATATAAATCTTAGTCTGCAAAAAAGACCACTGAAAATTAATAAAACATTTAACAGCTTGACGTACATAATGAAAGAACATGTCTTTGTTGATGTAGTTAAATTAATTTGCTGTAAAGACTGCTTTACAAATAACAAAATATTGTATATATGACCCCAGGCATTATGTAAGGCTAGTAGCTTCTATGCTGGCATTTGCAGGAATAAGCAAAATTAGTTCAGCACAGTTCACAGCTGTGATCACTGGAGTAAAGCTCAGGGTCTAGGGGCCGCTAGCTCTGATATTGTACTAAAAAGGCAGCTGTACTTTACTACTGGTCCACTGGGCCTGATGCTAATAATTTTTAAATGGCCTGTTAGTTACAGCAGTGGCCTCAAGCTACCTCTTATTTCAAATCCTATTAACATTTGTGTATCTTTAAACTACTTTATTGTCTTAATTAGCATAAATTCATTCATAATTCCCAGATAGTCTGTTGCTATATACAAAAAAGAAAAATGACAAAAAATCATTCACAGTGGCTGAAGAGTTGGTGGATGAAATGTGACTGTGGTAATGTGTACACAAACCAAATCAGTCACACAAAACACCGAAGTGCAGAAATGCTTCTGTACGTGTTGCTTTTCCCCGCAGTGCTCTGCAGGATCAAACTGACTGCCTTAGGATAATGGATTGGTATTGCTTATAGGCATATCGGAGAAACGCAGACTGTTGTAGGTAGAGTTTTTAAGAAAACATTCAATCTTTTTTTTTTCTGTTATGAAATTAGATAAAAAAATATTATAAACAGTTTTCAACAGTTTTAATGATTCCAGCAAGACCTACTCAAAATAGTTGTTATAAAGCAAGTTCTTCCTTTCTCTCTGAGACTATCTTGCGTATTCTGTGTTCTGTTTCAAGAAAAATTTCATTAACAGAAATGGAAATTTTTCTTGAATAAGGACTGCACCACATTTTTTCAATGCATATATACTATCATATTTAGTAAAAGTAGCTCTGACATTAAAATCTATTAACTTCTGGTACCCCAAAGCTACCACAACATGTATGTTTCTAAAAGTCACATTGTATTTGTCTTGAAAATTTTTTATGATCTTTTAATTTCTAACATACCGAAAACTCATTAGTAATTAGGTACCTCAATGATTTTATTACACACATAAACAATTACTGGCCAAAATCAACTTCTGTAAATAACCATTCTGTAACTTTAGAGAATGCTGATCCTGCTAGGTAAAGGTCTTTTCAACTAACCAAAGGTTTACATGAAATGTTGACATTACATACCTAAACTCAAACAGTCAAGAACAATGTACAGAATAAAGCATTTTTCTCTCCTACACAACTATGCAGAACCAAACTGGCGACCCCTAGCCTGATGAATTTGTTTTGTTTATGGGTACACAAAGGAACATAGATGCTACTAAACCTACAGAATCAAATATTTTTCACAGCTTGATTTGAAGTGAAAGAGTTGCTGCGAAAAAGAAATACATAGAAACACAGAAAACTTGTCTTTTTAAAACCTGACTTTCTCTACAGTCTCTTTCTTAGCTTATTTATGTGGCATTTCCACAATACTTATGTTTCTATACCTACACAGATCAGAAAGAAAGAGATGCACCAACTACTCCTTTGCCAGGATCAAATATAATCGAGGTAGGGTCATTTTACTTTCTTCCAGGTGTTACTACGTTTAATGTGTGTCTCACTGAATTCACACTGAGGAGCTACAAAAAATCCAGTCCTATTAATGTACTTCTCCTGTTTTCTTGATTTTCAATGTCCAGATCATTTATTTCACATCCATGCTTTGCTGGAGAATTCTTCCTCTATGTACAAGTACAATACTACCAAGAGACAGTTTAAACAAACTAGCTGCTTAATTTGCTTGTCTCATTTCCTCTAGATTGAAGAAAAGAGGGATGGCCTGCCAGCTGGTGGCCTGTGAGAACAGGGAGGACTGCGCTGGAGGCTTAAAGGAATCTCATTCAGCACCACGTTCCTTGTCATAATGCTCTGATCTGAGTGCTGACACACTCAGCACAACCCCACAGGATTTCCTTACCATGCTACTTTTTTATCCCTGAGTTTAATTGAGATCAAAATTCAGAAAAAGCAGAGATTTCAAGTGAGCTGGCTGGACAATACGAACAGGGTCACAGGATGATTCAGAATGGGAGGGATCTCAGAGGTCTCTGGTCCGCCCTCCTGCCCACAGCTGGGTCAGCTCTGAGGCCTGACCAGGCTGCTCAGGGTATCACCTGGTCAAGGTTGAAAACCCCAAGAATAGAGACTGCATGACGTCTCTGGGCATCCTGTGCCACTGCCTGACTGTCCTCATGGGGCCATTTTTAAAAAAATATTCAGCTCCTACAGCCTGTCCTCACATGGCCAGTGCTCTAGGCGGGTAATAACTTCCCATAATCTACTGGCTCCGCTCCTGTTCACACAGCTCAGGATACTGTTGGCAAAAAATTAAATACTGGTTAATAAGCCTTCCTCTAGACATTACCAGCAAGACGTCACAATTTTCATTGCCCCATTGCAAGCAGTAATTAACTGCTATGAACAAACATAGCTATTAGGAAAAAAAAAAACAACCCAAAACCTTAAAACCTGGGCTATCAATGGGAATGTCAATGAACAAAAATGTACATATACTTCTGAAAATATGGGCTTGAAAGTACATCATATTTGCACTTGATAATCATATTTTCCTATATCGTGCCAAATTTGGACCAGGAGTAAGGCAACTCTAGAAACAAAATGAAAGTCATGCCTGCTTATGCATAGATGAGCCTATGACATAATGTTATTAACATGAGGAACATGTTTTATTCACACAGAAATACTGACTGATCATTTACTATTGATTGGGTGCACTATGAGGTGTCACAAAAACACAACTCCGATTGATTAAATAATTGCATTGCCATAAAAGCTGAGGGACAATATCCTGCTCCTGTGTGGAGTCACCTTGCTTCAAAGTCAGTGGGAACTGCTCGTGCACACGCAAAGGCAAAATCTAGCCTGAAGTCATCCCTCAGCATCAGAAAATAAAACAACATATATCAATGAGTATTTTAAACAGCACAATTTGATTATTTGACACTGTACATAGCCTAAGGCATAAGTCTAAACATGTCAGAATAGGGCTAAGGGTTTGCTCTAGAGGCTGTTATTTCACCCTGTCGTACTATTGTCTATTTACTGTCACACCTTCATATTACCTCAAGAAAGTAAATGGTGAAACAGAGATGTAACAGAATACTTGTGGAAATAATTTCTTGCACAGACACAGCAGATCCCTTCATAAAAAAAATTAGGAGGCTATGTAGACATAGGACTGACTTCTTTAAGCATGAAGTTAATGGGAAGACTGTGAAAAAATACATGCAGGTCTTTTAAATATAGTTCAATTTAGCATTTAAGGAATATCACGTGGATGTATGTCTGAATTAGAAGTTTAGATTCACCAACACAAGAAATGGAGTGGTGATTTTTTTTAACTCTGAAATGAATATTCCCATGAAGGATAAGACTCCACCAGCACAGAGTGCTTCACGATGAGGTGTGTAATGGATAGGAATGCTTTTCCTTAGAAATAAAGAAATGAACTGACTGTTACTGAGGAAAACACTAGCACTTTAGGCTCCTCCTGATGCTTACGTTTCGTCTGACACCGGCTGTTTAGTACCGAACACACTGTTTCGATTTACACTCATCCAGTTGGGTGAAGCAAGGTTATTACTGCCTTTGATTATAAAAGCTCCTCTGCGAAAAACTGAAAAGTGCAAGTTGTTTTTTGCAATAGCCCTGCAGCAAAGAAATAGTGAGTAATTTGTACAAAACACGTAAGTTTGCTTTTAGTGTAATTCCCATCTTCTGCAAAATGCTGAGCAATCAGGAAATCAAGTAGCTAGTGAGATATGCCTCAAGCGGTCTCTGATATTGAGGGCCCTCTCTTAACCAGAATGCTACCAATTTTTCTCTTTGTGCTATTGTATGCACTGTATCGCATCCATAAAGACAACATATATTCCCTCTTTTCCTGAGACTACTGTCTTTGAATTACATTTACTACATTATGTACATTTTTTAGACACATAATAGGGAAAAAAACGTAACAGTACACAAATAACAAGGTAAAAAGGTAGTTATTACATGTGTGTATATATACACACATTCAAATTATAATAATTCAAATTATTATCTGCTATAATTATTTTTGTTCTTTATATTTAACATGAGAAAAAGTTATTAGAAATTGTGACATTTGTCTGGGTTGGATTTTGTAAACAACATGAAGTTTTTTTGATGATTACTTACTGACCTTATTTTCTGTAATTTTGGTCTGTTCATCTCATGAACATCTTCCACATATCAAAAAACAAAGACTACTGAATAATATCAAAACAATAAAAACATCTAATGAGAACTACTGGTTCTAATTTCAATAAAAGAGGCACAAGGGTAATGTCACAGTGTACAGTGTGACCAAAAAAGCTATCTCTTTTTCTGACATCTCCCAAATAGGAATATTATCAGGCAAACATAATTTCTATAAAATTAGAAGTCTCTGCCAACTGCTTCAACTACCAGAAAACTTTGATCTTTTCATCAGTAAAATCAAAACAAACATTTCAAATAAAGTCAAAATATTTCATTTTTTTAAACTGACTGAGAAAATTTTGTTTCAGAACTGTCCATCCTTAGCCATTGCCTTCTTCAGTCAATTTTTCATTCTCACTTGGGACAGAACTCTCTAGGCAGACCACATTTCCATTGATGGAACACAACGTTTCCCCTGGCCTTTTGACCAGGGTCATTACAAGAGCTGCAGCCGGGGTAGAGGGGAGAAGGAAACAACAACAAAGCAGAAATTGAATTTTTGAACATGTGGTTTGGCTGTAAACCACTAGTGCTACTTAAAAAAACGGACATGAATTGAGCAGTCTATCTTTGAGAGCTATGCAACTGAAAATACACCTGACATTCAGTGATCATAAATAATACATATACCTTCATCACCATCAAGAGTTGAAATAAGCACATCAAAACATATAGTAGTTTTAAAAGGACAACAATATGAAGTCGTCATATTTTAAGACAAGAACATTTGACTTGGATTTCACAAAATACTAGTTGTCCTGCAATTAAGATTCAGTGACTCCGGTTTTGAACAACTTGTTAAATAGAGCCCTGAAGTGATCATATTTTTAGACTTTGGGACATAACATTTCACGAAGCTGTAATCAGGTATTCACAGCTTAGTGTATGTTCAGCTCACAAGCTGTCCAGACATGGACTCGACAAAGATACAGTTAAGCTTGCCTCAGATCAGGAAAGTCTAATTAGCTCCCCCAAAAAAATCAGCTTCAGAGTCTAAATATTCCCATTTTCAATCTCAGTTGTCATATTGACAGAAGACTCCAACAATTAAATTATGTGTGGCTGTAAAAAAGGAAAAGGTTGAAATCATCAGAATATAGGATAGCTCATGTAGTAAGGAGAAACATTTATACTTTTCAACCAAGAGTACAGTGATAGAGTCTGGGAAAGACATTTTATGCTTTATAATGGCAGTTAAAATATAAGGGTAGGAAATGTTAATATATATAATACGTAAACCATAATATATATAATAAATGTTATATATGTATTTGTCAAAACCTGTAAGAGAAATATTCAAGTGAAAAATGTGAAGCAGGTAGTATAGTCATGCCAGCACAACCAAATGTCTGAGGTTGAAGAAAACAACCTTGCCCATGGAAAACAAAAAAGGAAGCCCAAGAAGGAAAGCAAGTTTACTCCCAAAGGCAATGGACAAGAATAGCAAAAAGAACGCTGGAATTGGTAATGCTGTCCAGAAGAGCAAAAGAGGCTCCAAGAGCGTTTGGGGAGGACTCAGGCACCAACCAGGTTCATTAGCTCTTGAGAAAAGAAAGAAGTGAATGGGCCTAGTGACAGGACTAGGTCTTTTCTACTTAATAAAAGCTATGAGGAAGCTCTAACAGTTCACCAAATGACAGAGTAATTCTGATAAATACAGAGCAGTAAACCTTATTTAAGAATTGATTGTGAGGGAAAAAAATATGGAGGGAACAACGGGGGGAAAAGAGAAACTTGAGCGAGAAGCAGCAGTAGTTTAGGAATCAAATAACATGATTTGAAAAATATCAACTTTATTTATATAAAGAGAGAGTGAGCTTTCATACACACACCCACACAGGAAAAAGCTTTAGTCCAGAATTGCTGGAAAACAGAACGGAGAAAATGCACCTGGGGCTGGGGAGCAAAATATTCCTGTGGATGTTTTCACCGGATTGTGCCTCCGTATGGGGTGTCGGTGCCCAGGTGCTGGCAGGGCGGGCTGGGGGGCTGCTGTGAGGAGAGGCCGGTTCCAGCCGGCTCCAGCCGGCTCCAGCAGCCCCGCCGCCGGGCACAGCTCAGCCCCTCAGACAAGATGGCAGCCGCGCCACTCAGGGCCGGGGGGAGGCACTCAGGAGGGAGGGAGTGCAGGTGAGCCTGGGAAAAGGTGCTTAATTAATTTTCCCCAAGTCAAGTCTGCTTTGCCCATGACAGTAATTGCTAAAGGATCTCCCTCTCCTTATCCCGACCCAGAAGCTTTAATTTTCTCTCGCTGTCCTGTTGAGGGGGAAAGTGAGAGAGCGGCTGGCAGGCATTTGGCCCTTAGCTGAGGTCAACCCACCCCACTCTTTATGAGATTCTTCTTCAACACATCTTTAAGAAAAAAAATTAACGAAATATACAAAGGGGAGAAGGAAACAGAGGGGGGAAAGAAAACTCCAAAGAAAAATTAATTTTAAATTTGCTTCCTCAAACCATATGCAATCAGAAAAACATTCATAAAGGATGGAAAAGTAGTAGCTGTTAGTCTGCATATATGTAAATAACAGAAGGGTAAAAAAGATACTTAGGCTTGGATGAGTTGTACAATCAAGCGGGACAGAATGACAGTAAGGGATGATTTAAGATGAATATGAAGGACCTATCCTGCCACTGCAATGTGTGGACAAACTGTCCCAAAAGCAAAGACAAAAGCTCTGCTGCCTCAGACACGCCGAACTGCGAGCTAAACAGTGGGAAAATTCTGTGAGGAAGGGGAAAAACAACACCGACGTGAAAATGACCCAGGGCAGAATCCCGCAAATCCTGACTGTGACTGTAAACCTGTGAGGAATTACACAACTGTGACAGCTTCCATTTGCTGCTTCTCTTTGGTGTGAATGTGGTACCTCATATAAATAATTGCTTGACCTGCAATAAATTTCCTAGATGGTCCAATCTGAGCTAACACCTTTGCACAAACCAGAACTTCAGGTGCATCTACCTTATGGTTGTTGGGTTTCGTTTAATCTTACAGACAGTCTTAAACATAAACCATATTTAAGCTATGTAGTAGAGTACCATATTTTTTTTTCTTATTTTATTTTGCCATCAGTTCCACACAGCCACAGTTACTTTTTGCATTGATTCATTTAAAATCTTCTCTTGGGTATCACAACAAAGCTGGTTCATGTCCATACGGCAACAGAACACACCGTATCCTACTGAATGGGATAACTTAACCTGGCTTCCTTCCTTGCTAGACTGAAGCAATGCTTTTACGAGTAGCTCCTGCAGGCTGGTTATTCAAAATGGAAGGCGCTTAGCACTTTGCATGCGGAGCCGTTTATAAATAATATATAAAGGTCAAATAAGTTATTTATTGGGTCTCTCTGTCCATTTTACATATGCCACCTTGTTTCAGTATTGAAGGTCTGATTTTCAGCTGCTGTAAATTCAAATCAATTGACATATGTTAATTTGCTCTCAGCTGAGAAACTAGAAAACGACAAGAATGGTCACTATTTTTTCCACTCAGACAAATGCAGTATCTACCCATAATCACAGATTCCCTCTCTTCTGCAACACCCAAGCCTCACAGAATTTTTTCTTAAATTCCTCCTCTTGAAGCTGCCTTTTTTCACTTTTTTTTTGCAACTTTGCTTGTTCAAAGACTGCTCAGTAATAGTCTTGTAGAGGTGACTCAAAGCAAAGCTGCTTCTTCAGTGATTGCCTGTCTCCATTTATTCAGTTCCATAAATCTACCTAACTCATAACTTCACAGTATCTGCTCAAACTCACCATGGCAAAACAGATCTCTTCTGTTTCCTCCAATCACTTACACTTCTCTATGCAGTTCTGATACAGCCCAACATAATTTTGACCCCTTTTCCTCACCTCCCTCAACTCCACAAGTCAGGTCTGATAGTGCTTTCTTCCTCATATTGCATCTAAGATGTTTTCTGTTCTTTGTCCTCCTATTACGCTTTCACCAACCTGATTCAGAGAGATGCCTGAACACTGGCCTGACAGAGATCACACTCATTCCTTTCTGCTCCATATAAAAGTCATCTCTGACAAGGTCTCCCTTGCTTCTTCTCATCACAGCCTCACCTCTGAGCTCTCACCAGTCTTACTTCTGAGACCTCCAGCTGCAGCAAATTGAAAGCAAATAGTCATGAAGGTATTATTCACGCCTCATTTGTTGCATTTCTCACTGATGCACCTTCACTTCCCTCCATGCTTCTATTCCAATGCAATCACACGCTTTGAAATGTTTGGAAAAGCTCCCCAATCCATACCAGGTTTCTCCTGGAGACACTCTGCTTCCCTATGGCAGCTCTCAGATATGCATGGTTGGGGGCACAGATATGAAGCCCACATTCATCTAGCCAGAACTGTTGGAGGAAAAAAGCTAGAAGCAGCCCAACATCCTGATGCTACATATAACATATCGGGAGCTTCATGAGGGTGAAGGTAGGAGACAGAAGGTCCCCACATGGGGCTAGGAGGCAGTGGAGCTGGGAAGCAGGTTGAAAGCTCTTAACGAGTTCTTATGCAAAGGATGACATGGGAGCATTTCCCATCCCAGACCAGCCCGGGCTGTGTGTGAGCCAGGCTGGGGTGCCTGGCTATCCTCGGTGCCATCCACTTGCTCCCACAGCTGTGGGGTTTACTTATCCTGTGATGCCTGTGATGGGCAGCCTTACCATGGTCCTGCATACAACGCTGCACGGAGCTGCGCGTAGGCTACTCAAGAGCCACAGGCTGGTCACTCCTGACTTAGATGGATTAGTGCGGACAGCAAAGGCTTAAATACCACAAATGTGTTAAATTTGGAATCAGACAGGAGCAAACCTGTAAATAATGAGACATTTGCCTAGCATCAATCTGACTCTCTGCATATACATCTGTTCTCACAGCTTTATGCATTTTTTAAGATGCAAGCTGTGCTGTCCTCTGCATTTCTAAAGGATTCAGTAAATTTTAGATAATACTGGAATACTAATAGTAACAATAATTATTGCCCTACTCTCTTGCCTAAAATACTTACTGCATTAATAATTTTCCACAGTATCAACATTCTGTAATAATGAAATTAATAACTATTGTATAAATCATTAGCAATTAAAATTTATTTGTACACTATAATTTGAAAATCTGAGAAATAATATAGTACTAATTAGTGTATGCAGAACCTCTGAATAACGAGTAAAGGCTATTCATTTGTCTTTTCTTAATAAAGCCATATTTCTCCAAAACCACACAAACAGTCCAATAAGAAATTAAATTCTACTGAAACAGTAATTTTCAGCATTACCCATTTTTTTTTCACAAGTGCACCCAAACTCAAAAAGCAAGACATTACCCTCTGCCTTATGAATACTAAACCGGCATTTTGCATCTAAAGGTTAGTCAAGAAAAATCAGTCTGTGTGCCTGTATTTTTATAAGAATTGCAGAATATTTTATGTGCATTGTTAAGTGTAGCCCAAACCTGTATTGCACGTTAGCAAACTTTAATTTAGCATAGTTTTTCCATAAAAATGTAACATTATAAATAGCCTTCAAAACACAATTGCAAATTTTTGAACTATTAAAACAGATAATTCAAAAATACCTCTCCCCTACTTTATCTCATTCAGGAAATCCACAAATGCATTACATGTCTTCAAAGAGACTGCCTATATATAAATATTCTGTGAGTCTTACACATTTCTAGAAGGGCCCATTTCACAAACGTGATAGCAGCCATAAAGTCTGAATGCGGCCACTGAGTTTAATTTACAATGATCAGGGTTCAAATGCCACAAACAGACGATTATGAATCTGAAATACATTTCCTAACAACAGAGTCCATAGATGGCATTACACAACACCTAAATGAGGGAAGAGCAAAGCCTGGCTCGAATACAAAGTGGCCCATCTCTGAGCTGGAGAACCAGCTCTGATTTTCTGGCAAATATATTTTTGGGTTTCAACCAAAAGCAGTACACACGTAAACCTATTTACACCTGGGTTTTCCTGTTGTATACTCTGTTCTCAGAGCTGAACATAGGAAGGTTCCCCATGCCTTTTACTCAATGAGGGCAAACCTGCTTTCAAATACAACCAGCCTTCATGATCAACATGGTAAACCAGCTTGGTGACAGAATTAGCACGTTACCAAATCTCTTGACGGAAATATGTGTCTGGGGAGAGGATGATGACAGAGTTTTGCCAACACATGCAAGACACAGAAACATAACACTTTCCATATTTAATTCAGTGTGCTCCAGACACAAATAACCCAGCAGTAAAAACTGATGCATCTCCAGCCAATACGTATTGCAATACTCTTTCTAGTACTACAGCACTAGCTGTAGCGCTATGGGGAGTACCTATAGCATGGTATGACCACACCAAACCTTTTTAAAACAAAGAAAGATGCAAATTCATGGCATTCACATGCCTAGTGTTATCCTTGGAGAATGCACATGAAGAAAGATAACGAAAAATATTTTTCATTTACTGGGGGTAAGCTACAAATTCTGGGTGGTGATTAATACAATGATCCATGGGAACAAAGTTCTCTGGGGAGCAGTACCAGCCCAGACTGACTTTCCAGGAATGCTGAATTTTATATCTGGGTCTCTGCATTATTAAAAATATAGAGAAAAAATATGAAGCAAAAGTACAAGTTATCAGGTCTGGTTGTGGCACGGTCTATTTGAAGGTTCAAACCCATATTTATTCCAGTAAATAAAATGTATTGTGTTAGCTATACAATAATACATATGGAGAGCACCAGCACAAAAGACTAAAATCCTGCAGACTGGCTCCACTGCTTGCAAATACATCTTTCCAACCTAACACATTTTAGCAGACAGGAGGAGAGCAGAGTAACTATTTTGGACAGAGGCTGCTATTAGCATCTCCAATACAGAGTTTATTCCAGATTTGGTGCTATGCCTCTGCAGATCTCAGATCAGAATCAAGCCTTTAGGCATTAACTGAGATAAACAAAGTATGATACGTCAAATCTAATTATGCTATAAATATCCAAATAAGATCTAGATCTCTAAGGTAATTCTAAAAAGCCTTAGTGACGGAGAGGCAAATATGATTAAGTTTAAACTCCAAACAGCTTGTGAAATATGGGAAATAGCATTACATGTGAAAATAACTGTAGGGGAATATTTTCCTTTAACTAATAAGGCAGGAAATTTCATGACATAATAAATAATTTTTCCAGTAGCTTAAGGCATCTTAAAGCAGAAGGAAGAGATGCTAAATAAACTACTATACATTCCTGTTTTAAAGCTATCATCAGTAATACTAATTTTATAATTACTAAGTTACAAAAAATAGTGAAAAGCAAATCAGTTACAAAAAATAGTGGAAAGCAAACTTCTTATATGTTTGCATCAGTTATAATTATGAAACAAGCAGCTAACTTGGTTAATGCCTCAATTTGTTTGGGACAACATCCCCCTCTCCCCTTTCACAATTTTCATACCAGGGGAAAGCATGAATAAAATGGCAGCAGATTATTCAAATACAATCCTTTGCCCAGGAAGACTCTGCAGAAAAAAAAATAATTGTTAAATGCCAGACCTCCGCCATCCCATCCAGAGGCACTGATGTACGGTTAAGTGCATGTAGCTACAACTTTATTTTAAGATCAAACCGAAACTGAGCTTGCAAATGCATACCAAACAACTGTCTGACTTTGCCCTCTAGTCCTCCTCTGTGAGTTCAAGTCATAGAATTCCACAGATGCTGTTATGGCTTTTTCAATTAAATGAGAGAAACTCCAAAACTCTCTGCTCAGTGCTGTTTCCAGGAACAAATTTAGATGTTTATATATATAAGCTCATATATATATGAGAGATATATTCCTTAATTAAATCTATTTCCCTTTGCATTATTCTAAAGTACTTACATTAACTTTTTAATTCTTTGAGCTATGTGTACCAACGCTGGCTCATAGGATATCTGGCTAGCTTCACACTCACATGTGCTATGGGAAATGTTTCAGGAGAACCTCAGGAACACCTCCTGCGACAAAATCCCACACGTTGCACTCACCAAACCTCCATCTTTCCCACTCAGACACTATGCATGCTGAGGGCCTCTGTCTTACATTCTAAACCAATAACAGCAACTATATTGTATCCTCCCATATAACTTCTTCTTTTGTTAAGTTAGCTCAGTTCATGTATCAAGTGATAAAATATCAGATCAACTTACATGTATGCATGAGTATAGCTAAAACCTAATTAATATTGACTGTACACTAAGTTCTGTACATAAATCTTCTACTTCATGATCACTAACTAGAACTTGTTTCAGCTTTGCTGGCTGTGTGAGCATTATAGATAGGAACGCACATAGCCATGCAGGCTAAGACTTGAACGCAGGTTGTCCAAGATGAAAGCCTAGTCCAGAATTGTCCTAAGCTTCTAGGTCCAAAGAACAAAACTGTGATCATCAGTACAAAACTCATAGAACTCTCAGTTTCCAAGTTTGGAGATGTGAAGAGAAAAATGTAGAGAGAAATGAAACACCAGTTTTGACAGATACAGATTTAACTGCTGGGACAGTTCTGCAGCAACCAGCCTGCCGCCTTCCCACAGCCTGAATTGGGACCAGTGACAGATACATTGGCAGGTCTTCTTCCAGTGCTGAAGGAATATATTTCATAGTTTAAGAAGAGTGAAGTCATGTAAGAAGGGCTAGATAAAGATAGAAACATCACCTAAAGGAAGGATTAATCTGAGATGCAAGAGGAGATTTTTCTGAGCTGCAGAGAGACAAGGCAGTGCAATGTACAGTGCCAGATATGACCTCAGATCCCAATGGACATTGCCACAAGTCATCTTGTCGGCTACGCCCATTCTAAGGTCATTTCATGTGCCTAAGTAGCACCTTAGGCACAAGGGAAATCTGAGGCCTGCTGGAAGAGTCCCCCGTTATCTTGGCCCTCAGGTACCAGCAGAACGTTCTTCACGGAGCCTTTGAGCATGGCTCTCAAACAGAAGATATCCTGGGAAATGGTCCATTTCCTTCACATTCCTTTAAGGTGTTGCAAAAGAAACTAGAGGGCTTGGAAACACTACACGATTCCTTTATCCTTCACTGTTTCCTCACGTAGCTCCTCAGAAAACGCAAAGACTGAAAAAAGGTCTCCAGTCCCTCCAGCAATGCACTTTTTTCTCCCCATTCTATTCACCTTGCAATCAGGAAGCCTCACCAATCCTTATTGGACAAAAAACATCTGGTAAATTATGATTTAGGTCAATAATGCAACATCTTTAAATAGCATCACAGATGTAAATGGAGAAATTACAGCCCTGATCTGAAGACTTAATCTAAATTTGACCCACTAAATAGTGAAACATTATATTTCCAGGAGTAATTGCTGAACAGAATGATAGGAGGCTAAATGCACAGATTTATCTTTCAAGGACAGATTTATGGAGAAAACTCTCATGTTTACAAGACTGTCTCTACTGTTGGACCTGGGAGCATTGCAGGATCTTAGAGTCTGCCTGGGGAAAGTTAAGAACTGAGATATACATTCTCAAAGTGTAAACATGCAGTTACACTCAATACTGTTAACTACACTGGAATTATGGTATGGTCCTATAGACTTAAATAAATATATATTTCAAAGGGTTAATTTAAAAAATTTACATTTATTTTAGGGATTGAAATACATCACTTATTAAAAAACTACATCCTAGAATCTAAGGTCACAGACATTTACTTACTTTGCAGGCAGCTGGAAGAGCTGCAAATGTTATTACCTCAGGCCATGTTTTACCACCTCCATGTTGGACATCACCATGACAACAGCAAAGCGAACGAAATGGAACCCACGAGTGCTTTCTAAACTCAACATCCCAATGAAAAATCTTCTTTTTTTTATCTTAAATCAACAGTGAAGGCATTTCAATCTAACATGGTTGACTCCACACTCAAACAAGGAAAAGGTCAGGGGAATAGGGAAGGCAGCAATCACCCACACACTGAGCTGTACGACAGCAGTCTTAGGCTATAACATGGAGTTGGGTTACCAGCATTAAAAACATCGGCAGCTAGCTCCAGAAAAGGACAGCCGGGGAATTCACTTAACACCAATGTGAAGTCAAAACTTCCCAATGCTACACATGAACAATGTCCTGTGGAGCCTCCTGACCCATGCCAGGACCTGCTTTGCAATTTCTAGTCCTTGAAGGACATCAACTGTAAGTTAAGACAAAAAAAAAAGTTTACAGTCAATTCTTTAAGAAAAGACAGTAAATTTTTCTACTGTTTCACTTCTAACTACATACATGTAAATTATAATGAATGGCAACTGATTTAGGGTTCAGCTTTTTTTTCCACTTCTGAGGTGAAAGACACTTCTGATGTCTAGACATTGAAGTCATGAACATAAACTTCAGACTTACATTTCTTCATTTTGTGTAATATAATCTTCTTTGTAATTTAACTGCAGATATCATGCATTCTTACAAAAGTATTTTCTCTATATAGAATCATAATCAAAACACGTCCCAGGTTCATAAAGACTTTTAAAGACTTCCCCCCCTGTTGTTATCTGGATTTATGCATACACTTAATTGTTCTGATATTTTGTCTCATGTCTTCAGAATAAGCCCTTAAAGGTTTTTGTTGTAAAAGCTGTTATTCAGATCATGGATATGTGAAATTTCAGGAAGTTGAAAAAATTGAGCGTGATTTCTTTCACCAGAAACACCAGGTGCACCTCGCTACTTTTCCATATTATGAATGAAAAGAGGCATCTAATGATACAGGAAATTTCTCCATAAATATCTGCAAGCACAGAGTTTTTTTATTTGCATTTTTTCATTGCATTTGTAATTTCAAAATGCCTCTGCATCTACAGCTACAGGCAAGATTTACTTTATGGAATTCTGTTCATAGTACTCGTTTCTTGCATTCTACATAGTGCAGTAGGCATTTAGTAGGTAGATGCACATTTTATTCAAAAGCAATGTGTAAAGGGTTACGAGAATAAACCCCAGAAATATTGGAATTTCTGCATCCTTAAAATATAACATTCAATGTTATTTATCATTTTAAAACTAAGAAGTTGGCTGCAATATGGTCATAAAAATTGCAATGTAGTTAGTTTCTTCTGGGAAGTAACACTTGTGAATGATACCTGAAAAATCCCTTGCCTGACAACTAAGAACAAGCTTCTGTTTCTTAAAGTGCCCTAAATAATGTCTAACACCCAGAATTGTGTTAGACAACTAGAAAGAAAAAAATATTAAGTGACACAACTATAAGGCCGTTATTTTCTAGAAATAATTAATCAAGTACCCGATACTATAAATGAATTGACAGCAGAATATCAGAATCCCCATTGAACATTTTCAGGTTTTCAAGACACCATTGCTCTTTTTTATTAACTCTATGAAATAATAATAATTTTCTATATATGAGCCCTCTTATTCCAGTGTACTTTTTTCCTATTACTCATCATATCACCAGTACCTAAGAAAATAAACATAACTGTTTGAAAGTATGTTAATTTAAAATTATCAGCAGGAACAGCATCTTCAACTTTGGTATTTATTCCTAAACTGTATGTTAGGATCCATTTTTCAACATATTTACAAACATTAAGCAGACATTTGAGCCATTTGGATGACTGGAAGCATAACACAATTATTTGTGGGTTGGAGTGATCTTTCATTTAATTAAGGTTGGCCCTCAAATGTGGATTCAAAATGTGCTCACCTCAGTACCACACAACAAACTTGCATTTCTATTATCTATCATCTGACAATAGCATATTACATAAATCTGATGTTACACAACGATGCTGTTATTCAACACATATTGGCAGTGAGCTATTTGGATAGCTGTTATTCAAATTAGGATGACTCTCAAACCTTACTTGTCTCAAGTAATCAAAATATAAAAGTGATCAAGTGCAGATGCTCCTACCACTTTCTGATAGCAAAGGAAATCTATCTGAACCATCTCCACGTTAGTGAGCTCTACTGAATTTACCCGAGCAGTTTTGTTAGCTTTCAGATGTAAAGTAAACCTTAATATTTTGAATTTCTCCCTGTCAGCTGTGGGAGGATACCCTGAGGAGCTACCCTTTAAAGGCTCTCTAAACACTAGTGATCTCCTGTTATTTAGACACCCATATCTCCAATTCTTTACATTACACCAGTCTCTGAGGATTAGCAGGAAAAGGATAATACTTTCAATCAGCTGATAGACGAGGAGGGACTAGCACTGCTGAATTTTCAGTTTTACTCCTGAGCTTCTATCTAGGCTGAGTCAGCAGTTGCTTTATTTTAAAGACTCTCTTTATTCACCTGCACTGCTGCAAATTGATAAGACCCATAAATTCCAGTCACCTCTTGGAGGGCTGCTTTAGAGATTAAAAGTATGTACTTACTTTAATACCACAGTGTAACTCCCAAAAGGATTAAAAGGAGTTAAGTGCGTGCATCCTAAGCAGGAGATACTCTACACCTCCCTCCTCAGAGGAGGCAAGCGAGGAAATGGACCCCACACACTCCGGCAGGGAAATGTAAAGGCCATGCAGGTGAACCGCTGACCAGATCAGCCTTCACTCCCTCAACCAAGTATGTAGCACACCTACTATTTCATTCAGGGTAGGAGTCCAAATCAGAGCAAGGAACAGTGCCGTTAATTAGATACTAAAATCCTCTCGTGAGAAAGGGCTTCACTGCACATTTACTCCAAACTGGCAATACAATTTCAGGTTTCCTAGTGTACACAAAAATTACATTTTTTTCTTTTACACTGTAATTGCTTCTGATTTCATTGCTGTATTGCATGTGTTCATAAATCAGCACAGGGCATTGAACCATTCTGCTGTTTACTTAGTGCTGTTTACTTCACATGGGATAATATAAAGTAGAAATAAGGCAGATGACTGGTGCTATATAAATGTGGTGATCCATCTGGTGACAACCAGGAGAAAAAGTAACATCAGATCAATTCATATGTTCACTAATGCCACATAGGATATAATGCAACTCAATTGTATTTCTGTCTGTTGCAAAGCTATTGTTCCCTGATTCTGTACCATGTTCAGCTTACAAGTGCAGGATGTAATTTTTTTCTTTGAGATTGTACACACATTACAGTAACACTAAAAATAAGCAAAAAAAACCTCTCTACAAAAGAAAACACCTTCATGGGAGGCTATGGAATTAAGCCCATGAAGTGGGGTCCGTGTTCACGATTTAGAATTTATAATTAATGCAGTCCAAAATGGACACTGGATTTTTTTAGCATCCTAACAATACTTGTTACTAGTTCTCTTCTATGTTAGAAAATAGTGTAGGCAGCATTATGAGAAAGCTTTTGCTTTAGCAGCTGCACAAAGAATAAGTAATGAAAAACTGAACTAACATTTTTAGTAACCAGTATATATGACAGAAGGGATATTGTAACTGTTCAAGCAAATAATATGCACTTATGCTTCAAATGAGCATAGGTTTCATGGCAAGCATCTTCTAAATTAACAATGGCTGAAACAGTAACAGTGCCACTTTTATTCTCTAAGGACACCTTCCTAAATAAGTTGTGAACTATCTCAGTACGGGGCATACTCTTGCAGCTGCCTTCACAGAAATATCTTCTCCAGACATAAAAGTGACAGGATGCCAAACCCGCAAGGCTGAAGATCTGCCAGAATCTCTTTATACCACAAGTGCTGTACAACACATCTCACGAAGGTGAAGATCTAGTGATGCAGGTGAAGATGACAGCAGAGCTCAGAGGACATGAAGACACAGTGGAGATAGGAAATGAGAGGGAGCTGTGCAAACAACTCAAAATTTTCAAACTGCCATGCAAGGGAAAACAGAAGGAAGGACTGTCCTGTGGGGAGAATGACCCACGGAAGCACACGATCCAGAGAAGAGGGGAGGTTGAGAAGACTTCAGGGCACTGGCATGGGAAAAAGTATGGTGCACAGAAGGCACTCTGGAAGAGTGTCCATTTTGATTCTCTACTGAATTCCAAGTCTTCAAAGTCTTGTTCCTTTCAGCTATAAACTAGATGATTTACCTTGCAATATGCTGTTGTTAGCAAAGACTTGCTAAGGAATATGCAAAATTCTCAGCATCTTTACACCATTCAGTATCTCACTATTTATCTAAAGTGAGTTTTATCTATCATCTGCCTTGTTTCCTACCTGCAATTATAGTTAGAAATTAAATAAATTCATGAACACACAAGTAAGTATACAATTTTACAAGTAAGTTTGCGTTGTAGTATGGATTTGAGGCACAGGTGGGGTATACAGCCAGACCTTAGTGTTGGACCTCTAGGTCCAACACTCAGACACAGCCATTGCAGCCGGCACAAACTGCAGCCACAGCATAAGAAACCACCTAAGGAGCTTCCTGAACAATACTACCACGCAGTCAGCATCAACACACGTAAGCCATAAAGCTCCTTTGTAAATGAGGTGCTTCTAGCTGGTTTTCAGCAAGTTTCAATGATGACAACTTGCCAAAACCTTCCTTTCAGGAGGCTGATCACAAAAACTAAGGTAAAACAACTACTGCAAATTGAAGCCCTCTGCCACTTTTTCCCTTTCACAAATTCAGCATGGGCATACAGCACCCTTCTCAATCCCTGCAGGCACACAGGAGGTGGATAAAATGGCGAGGTCAGATCTGCAAATATATAGTTGACCTTGAAACATTATTTATATAATTTTATTCTGTTTACATTTGTCTTTTAATTACTGAGATATTTTATACCCTCCAAAGGTGACTCACCTAAGTAAGAAGGCTGAAAGAACAAATGCTTCCATTTTGTTATCATTCTATTGTTTATTATTGCATTTGTGCAAAAATGTCAATTTTCTAAAGGTTTTATGACGAGACAAATTCAGTACAGATTTATGTGGCAGAAGTGAATATATCTACACTACATCTGTATTAGTGTTTTAATGTATTTCCTTACTGATTTTGCAAAGCTCAAAGCATAAAATCACAGGAATGTTTCCTGTAATTTAATAGAGTACATTACCATCTAATTAATATTTAATAAATGCATGAAAGAAAGCTGTGTGGAGAGGCAGAAAGGGACATAGAGAAAATGAGAAGAAGGGTGCAGCTTTGCTAACAGTATTGAAAGCAATTTATATCCAAGAATACTTATGTCTGACTTGATTTTCCTTCTCCATAGGTGCTAAAGGACAATTCCCAGTGCATCCTTCAGAAGAATGGACAGTCTCCAAGTTTTCATTCTTGTAAGCACCAAGTCCTGAACTCCGCTACATCAGAAATACCAGAAAGCCTCTCTTGAGCTCAATTCCTAGAAGCTAGGGCTTTGCCCTTAAATAGGAAGAGAATTACAGAGTGTTGCAGATTTTTGTGCAGGGTTTACATATTCATGCTCCTGGCAAAACTGAGCTGTTTAACTTCTATTTGTGGATAGATACAGGTCTCTCCTCCACAATTTGATTCATCTTGCTCTGCCTTCCTCCTATGCTCTTAGAAACATGAGAAATTGCTATAATAATCATTATGTAGTAAATAAACAACCTTTACAAGAAACCACTGGATGCAAACTACTAAGAAACACACATATGAGGAGGATATAAAGGCCAACACCTCCAAATGTGAATTCATAAAGTCAGGCCTGATTGTGAGAGCTGCCCTCAGGCCTCTACACCAGTTAATTTCAGTGAGAATGGCAAAACATTCTCACAACTCCCAAGCTATTAATTTAAATACTTGATATTAGACATTTGCAGTTGAAAATCTAGGCTAAAATATGTATTTTATTCTTTTCTCAGATAGTATTACTGATGGATCTATAAATATTGTGTAGTTTGGTATCACTACTACCTTACCAATACCTACCCATATCAGCACTGCTGATTATTCTTTTTTGGACTCCTAATCTCTCCATGAATCATCTGGTATCTTATCTTACAACTCTCCTTGGCCAACGACTGGCTTCCTTATGCTGCTATAGTGCCTAGCATAGTGTGTCTTAGATGTTACCACCTTCAAATGATAAACACAGATAATAATATACAATTCACATGGCGACCACCATCTGTGACTTGTTGAAATGAAATTCTTCCATCGGACTGACTTTTCGGTAGTGAACAACTGAACTAGAAAATCAGAGTGTGACACATTCATGATATGACACCTCGCAGCCTAAATCATCTTTGATGACTCACATAAGCATCTCCCAGATATCTACTTTTCTGTATACTTCATATTCTAAATACAGTATTTTATATACTCAATATTCAATTTTATACTAAATCAAGACTTAATACTAACATTACACTTCTGTTTGACTGAAAAGTTGAATGCATGATAAATGTTATACTTTCAAAACAGAATTTACGCACGAATAATATTCAGGGATTTACACACTGACTCAGGTACAAAAAGTATCTACCAAGTTCACTTAAAATAGATAGCAAATGGGCACATAAAAAAACTTGTTGAGCTGCTCTAAGTCCTCCAAGTAAGTCATAAATCTATGTGATGGTTTCAATACCGTAGTGTCCAGAGAAAAATACACAAGGCAGACAGATTATGCAGAAGTAAAACCTCTTTACATACGTTACTGTTTTTTCAGGAAAATGATTTACACAGCATATCCATACTACCAAAAATGCCAAAGCACATATAAACCAAGAGGTATAGTCTTAGCCATACTCACAAACATGGTATAAACAAAACAGAAATCTCAGTATAAAAAGGGTAGTCTTTCTAGCTCAATACTACACAGGTTTGATTTCTAAGGATTAATCCTTTAGTTCCCAAGGATCTATTGGGATCTAGCAAAAAAATTAAAGCATCTGTTTCCCCGCCCCCCAAAAAAACTCCACAACACAATCTCACTTGCAGCATGCAGAGTGTTGTTGGAATGTAGCACTATTTCAATAAAGATAATTAATCATCCTAGAAATTATTATCTAACAATTTGAATCAGATGAACTTACTCAGATACCTCTACCAGTACCAGCTCTGGCTTTCCCTGTCAAAACAGTAAGAACACAAGCTCCCACTGTACAGTCTCCAAACCAAAAACTGAAGCTGACACTCCCCTGCCTCATACTTCCTACAGGCACTTACATCTGGCCAAAAAACGCCCCCAAAATGGTATGAGAAAGAGCTGCATACCACTGATGCGGCTCTGACAGTGCTTTATACCCACCTTACACAAAGCAGTGCAGGGGCTTGTCCTCCATGCCTATGTATGGCAATGAAAAGCATATGGCCTGATAAGGATCTGAGGTGACATTCCAAGACAGCACATCAGAATATTTTAGTACTTCAACCAGGAAAGCACATTTCTGGTTTGCACCACAGCCAGACAGCCTACCCCAACAAGACTCGGGGCTGGCGCCTGCAACCACATTGTAAGCGGCTCCTACTAGGAAACCAGGGAGCACGTTAGGTATTAGAAAGATTTCATAATGTTCTTAACTGCCAAACGAGCCATTGATGACAAAGAACTGTGAAGCCAAAATATTGAGTTCTTGCTCGTCTGCATTTCATCAGAGACCATTTCATTTGGCTTTTAATTAGATTAAATCAAATCAATAGTGGACACAAAGGTCATCTGGTTTGTATCATTCCTCCAAAACTACAGACTAGTGTTACTTCCACAATAGATTCTTCCGAGGAGATAATATTCCATTTTTAATATTATCACTAGGGTTTCTGTAATTAAATAATGATGATTTCCTAACACCAAATAATACAACATCACATCTATTCAAAACACAGAGAAGGACAAAAGACGTTGAAAAGCCTAGGTGTGTTGTTGAATAGTGTGCCCAGGTACGTGAGACCATCTCTCTACAGAACATATATAACAGAAATTTCAAAAGGCAAATTAATTTTAATAGCATCTTGGTTTTACCCAACTCATAAAGGCGTTTTCTCTGATAATGCATTTGTTTCTCTAGATTGGATTTTTTTTTTCTTATTGTAAATATGATTACCTTCTCTTGCCATGAGAAAATATTCATCTACGTGAGACTGATCCTGAGAAAGGTGTCAGTTAAAGCTGTGGTATCTTAATGTGCTTCTCCTACTATGGAAAATACTGCATAAAGTAGGTTAGAAATGGCAAGTATTTTTGAAAATTTTTTTGGAAGAAACTTTCTCTTTGCTCAGAGGAGAAACATCCATTTTCTTTTCCTTCTTTTGTTAAAATAGTATTTCAAAACAGGTTACAGTACAGATTTTGATTTTTCAGCTCCAAAGGATGAAAATACAAGCATAAACATTTCTTAATCCAACATAAAAATTTCCAGTTTTACTTGAAGATTTTAATTTTGCTCATTTTTTTCAACATAATCCACAGGAATAATTTGACAAAAATACGCATTTTGTTCCAAAAGTCTCTTGTCAAAAATCTGGAAAATATGCAAAAAAAAAATCTCACTTTTCTAGAAACCCCCAGCACAAAAAAACTTACTACAATTGGCAAATATCAAGTACATATGCATTATGCTACTTTAAAGAGTCTATCTCAAAGCTAATTATATAAAACATAAATTTGTTCATTTTGAAACACGTATACAATTCTTACTCCAATTCAGCAGCAACTCTAGAACCCTCACTATAACCCTGAATTCACAGATCACATTCTGACATCCCTCTGGTTTAAACAGTACTTACATTAATTAAAATAATCTTCAAGGAAGACAGAGAACATATTTCTTCATTCAAGAATATACTATGTTAAATATAACATGTTAGTATGCTAAATATAAGGGCTGAAAATTAAGCTCTCTTTTAGCTATATGTGTTAAAAAAAAAAATTTTCGATCCATTACCCGAAGTGAAAAAAACGCACTGCTTTTACAGTCAGAAACCTCAAGGTTGTTGAGAGTTTATCCAGCTTCAAAAAGAAGTCACCTCCAGCTAAGACAAATGCTAGGACATTTGAAATCATAAAACATTTTATATTAATTACAATATTAATTTTAATGAATCTGCCTGTTAATTACTTTGAACATTGCCCGAATAAAAACATGACTGGCATTTCAGCATTATTACTTGGCTATAACAGTATTTTATGAGTCTGAATCTGGCAGTGCAACCTTAAGTACATGGTTATCACTCCAATACTATAATGAATTTAGGTTTAGACAGTGATTGATTTTGATTATCCTTTGTCAAGTCCACCATGTGTTTTACTGAACTGAGGAAACAAGCTCTCAAGCAGTTCCACCTTGGAACTGAATAAAAAAGTTCTGTTATGTTAGCGAGATTTTGTCCCTGTTCCAGTATGTTGACAGGAACGTATGATTATTTTTTTTAAATACTATCACTTAAGTTATTATTTTATTCACTTCAGCTGATTTTATGCTTTTTAAATCCATCAGCAATTTTAATTTGGAAGTATGACTTTTCTTTAACAGTGAGTTCCTGGCATTATTCAGTGGCAGTACCACGCTTACTGCCACCTCCGCAGGTTAACATTGCCACTTAGGGTCTTTACCTCATATTGCAAATCTAACCCAGGATCTTGAAGTAACCCTGAAGATCCGTTTCAAAAGTCCACGACGTCTGAACCCTTGCAATTATATCACTACATGCAAGAAACACTTGCATACATAGTCAGCTCTTTATTCTTAAATATTACACTGACCTCCCTGACGCTGCCTAGGTTTAGCTGCCTCCAACAGGATCCTTCCTCTGCAATTAACACTACAAAAAGCAAGATGTATCCATCCGAAGTAGCAGCGCTGAGATAACCCATAACCTGAATTTCCACATGCAGCATCCCATCCCAAGCTGCTCTCACTATTCCTGGTACTAGAGAGCTATTGTTAGTCACAGTCCTCTTGTAAAACTGACATGATCGGACAGTCTGAATATTGCCCAGAGCTACTTATGCTGCCCTCATTTAAGAACTCTACGCAAGCTTTTCTAATTTCTGCAGCAAGCACAAGTACTAATAGTGTTTGGCAGTATATTTATTTGGTAGCTGTTTGCAGCTACAGTAGCCATCACTGTAGAGAAATGACATTTACCATGGCCCTGTATTTGACTTTTGAAAAAATGAAAAGACTTTGCATATTTACAGTGCGGTAAATATTGACTTCCTATTAATGATCACTTTACGTAAATGGTTTTTTCTGGCTGTGAGCTTCCTCGCTGATTGTTCCATCTCTTCATTAATTTGTGGTACAAAGAAGACTGAGTAATGTGTAATTGCCGCTTGAATTTCAGGGAAATCTGGTGGAGCCCCACTGTCATTTTTTATTTAAATATACATTATCTTGTCAGTCAACCTGGCATACTGCAAGCTTGTTAATGTTATAGTCTACAGACACTGTGATGTATATTTTAAAGGTTTAAATTATAATTTTAGTCAATAGAGCACAAAGAGATGCAATCTTTAATAGCGTATGACAACTGCCTTCTAAAAAGGCCCCATATGAGTTACAGAATGACTCTCCTAATTTCCAGCAGCACTTAGCACCAACTCCAGTGCAGTGTTAGGAGCCCATAGCAGCCACAGCCACTGCACCCGCAGGGTCCGTCTGCACAGAGCTGGGCTGTGCTGGCAGGGACACAGGCAAACACTGGGCTCCACTGTATGCCCTTCCTCTGCCTCTTCCACGAGCACGGGCATCAGAGCTTGGCAGAGGCGTTTACCAGGTATGATGTTTGCAGCTCAGAACTGCGCTTCTGCGGTTCGTTTTTTTCTGCGACGTTCACTCAACTTGAATTTCTTCCTCTACATCTCTAACTATACTCATCTAATGAGTATGATTAAGTATGCCCCTCATGGCTTAATTTGGAGTGTACTGGTGGGCACTGGTCCCAGTACATGAGAACCTATTATTTGATTTGTCAGGCATGACAAATCCTCAGTGTACATACACTGTGACTCTCTAACACAACATAAGGTAAAGCTTTAATGCCCATTCTACAAAAATCATGATGCATAATGGTAAATTACATGAAACTCAGCATGTGGGATAGTAGAGCAGTTCGATGGTTTGAACTGCTTGTGGACAGTCAAGCAAACACAAACATCAGTTCATAATAGTCTAAAAAACATTGTTGATGTTCATCAGTCAGTAAAATGAAAATGTATTAGTTTTAGTTAGTATTTTACTTGCTGTTTTAAAGCAATGCTTACTAATTAGACATCACTTGTTCAGATTATTGTCAAAATATTTATATAGTTAAATCGCGTATCACAATTGCACAACAAAAACTATAGAAATTGCCTACACAAACTATACAAATAGGACACAAGGAATTGTTTAGAAAACAAAATATATTTGCATTATTTTTCTACTTTGAAAACATAGGGTTACGTACATACTTCATGACACTACATTACTTTAACCTCATGAATAGTTCAATTAAAGACAGCAGCACTGCCAACTCACTCAGCTGCTACAGGTGGGAGCGGGCACTTGGACAGGGTCACAGTGACAACACACACTTCCCGTCAGTGAAGCCTTAAGGTTATCCCATCAGTTTTCCCTGGTCAAAAGATGACTTTTCCAAAGGGGGAAACTTCTGCTGCTCTTAGTAGCTATGTTATGGGGTCCAAGCAGAGACCATGCAGAAGCCCCAGGGGACTTCCAAAGCAGCAAAAAACTGTGTGGTGGGGGGACGTGTCCTGGAGTATGTCAGATGTTTGTGTGTTAAACATAATGAATTGAAAGTAAGTATGTATGAAACAGGCGGTGGGATTGTCCCACTCTGGCCCCATTTTGCTGTGACAGCGATGTTTCTTGAATGACGCTCAGGTCCAGAAAGTACAGGGAGAGTGTAGCTTAATCCTGTGATGCCACAGGCAGATCCCAAGTATTGCACATCTCAAAAACAGTCCAGGAGTGACAACCATTGGCGATAACACCTCCCTTCCTTGCATGAAAATTTCCTATCACAAACAACAGCCAAGAGCTTTCACTTCCCACAGGCTCCTTAGCCCTGGCTCCCTGGCTACGAGATGGGGAGGTTGGGGATAACCCTTTAATCTTCATCGACACTTCTGGTGTGGAGAATACCTTCACATGGGGTGAGGTTGCATATCTGAAAGGCAGCCACCATCCAGACCAGTGGGGCTACTTCTTTCTTTTTTTTATTCTACCTTTGCCGTCTGGATCAGACCATGGATTATTTCCTGTGCTGCCCAGAACTGGTGAGGGTAAAGGGACCTACAGTCTAACAGCTTTCGACGCCAGTCCTAGCACTTGGTTTCAGGCCAGAAAAAATTCAAGCCTGGTTAGTTTGGTCTGTATAAATGTTCCCGTAAACATGTTGATCTTTGTAAGCATAAACAAAAGGGCCACACCTTGCACGCAGCCTTTATTAACCTTGGGAATCCTTATTTTCCCAAAGTATTTACAGTGACTTCATTAAAAGCATCAAACTTGTATCAGAACATACAACTGGGGAACTTACGTGTAACATATACACACATGCATGCCCCCATCTGTACACATACATATGTATATGCACACGTTGCTGTAATTTCTAAGGAAATTTTTTCGAGACGTTCGAGAGGAAATTGCGAAATAGATAAACAGAAACAAAAGACTCATGTTCTAAAATATCTAGTGTAAAAACAGAAAAAGAAACGAAAGTAAACCTCTTGCATTTCCCTGCTCTGAAATTTACACATTCACTTTGCAAAATCCTGCAACACAGAAGTATTAAAGTAACATTACTCTCACAAATAAAGGTGCACCACTCAGGACACTAATTCAGCTAATCTCCAATACACAGAGAGGGATGCTAGCCAGAAGAGTCATTGCCAAACTGGTGGAAAAGGTACCCAATTTGTCTGGATTAGATGGCTTTTCCACATACTGTCTGTTCTCTTCACAGCAGTGGTTTAAGACATAAATTCCTCTAAAAATCTGAGGAAAACACAGAGACATTTATCTAGAAGTTAACTTTTGAATCATCAAATGAAATCCCATAAAAATACATGCAGCCACATGAGATAAAGCCAACAGTGTGCCCAGGTGACCAAGAAGGCCAACAGCATCCTGGCCTGTATGAGGAACAGTGTGGTGAGTAGGACTAGGGAAGTGATCGTCCCCCTGTACTCGGCACTGGTGAGGCCCCAGAGGAGTGCTGTGTCCAGTTTTGGGCCCCTCACTACAGGAAACACATTGGGGTGCTGGGTGGGTCCAGAGAAGGGCAATGAACCTGGTGAGGGGTCTGGAGAACAAGTCTTAAGAGGAGGGTCTGAGGGAGCTGGGGTTGTTCAGCCTGGAGAAAAGGAGGCTGAGGGGAGACCTTATCGCTCTCTACAACTACCTGAAAGGAGTTGACAGTGAGGTGGATCGAGAGCTGGCTGAGTGACAGAACCCAGAGGGTTGTGATCAGCGGCACAGGGTCCAGTTGGAGGCCTGTAACGAGTGGTGTCCCTCAGGGGTCAATACTTGGACCAATTTTGTTCAATATATTCATTAATGACCTAGATGAGGGGACAGAGTGTATCCTCAGCAAGTTTGCTGATGATACCAAGCTGGGAGGGGTGGCCGACACTCCAGAGGGCCGTGCTGCCATCCAGCGTGACCTGGACAGGCTGGAGAGCTGGGCAGAGAAGAACCTAATGAGGTTCAACAAAAGCAAGTGTAGGGTCCTGCACCTGGGAAGGAAGAATGCCAAACACCAGTATAGGTTAGGGGCGGACATGCTGGGAAGCAGCTCTGAGGAGAAGGACCTGGGGGTCCTGGTAGACAGCAAATTATCCATGAGCCAGCAGTGTGCCCTTGTCGCCAAGAAGGCCAATGGCATCCTGGGCTGCATAGGGAAGACTGTGGCCAGTAGGTCGAGGGAGGTCATTCTTCCCCTCTACTCTGCACTGGTGAGGCCACAACTGGAGTACTGTGTCCAGTTTTGGGCTCCCCAGTTCAAGAGGGACAGGGAACTACTGGAGCGAGTCCAGCGAAGGGCAACCAAGATGATTGTGGGACTGGAGCACCTCCCTTATGAGGAAAGGCTGAAAGAGCTGGGACTCTTTAGCCTGGAGAAGAGAAGGTTGAGGGGGGACCTGATTAATGTTTACAAGTACCTAAAGGGTGGGTTTAAGGAGGACGGAGCCAGGCTCTTTTCAATGGTTCCCAGCGACAGGACAAGGGGCAATGGGCACAAGCTAGAACATAGGAAGTTCCGTTCAAATACACGGAAAAACTTCTTTACAGTGAGGGTGACAGAGCACTGGAACAGGCTGCCCAGGGAGGTTGTGGAGTCCCCTTCTCTGGAGATTTTCAAGACCCGCCTGGATGCAGCCCTGAGGGATGTGCTTTAGGCAACCCTGCTCTAGCAGGGGAGTTGGACTAGATGATCTCTAGAGGTCCCTTCCAACTCTGAAGATTCCGTGATTCCGTGATTCCGTGATTCCGTGAGGCTGTAGAGAGCTGGGGGTCGGTCTCTTCTCCCAAGTAACAGGTGATGGGACAAGAGGAAATGGCCTCAAGTTGCTTCAGGTGAGGTTTAGACTGGATATTAGGAAAAATTTTTACACTGAAAGGGTTATTAAGCATTGGAACAGGCTGCCCAAGGAAGTTGTTGAGGCACCATCCCTAGAGGTATTTAAGAGACAGGCAGACATAGTGCTTAGAGATATACTTTAGTGATGTTTTTTGTCAGAGTTAGGTTGATGGTTGGACTAGATGATCTGAAAGTCCCCTTCCAACATAGGCTATTCTATGATTCTATAAGCCCTTCCAAAAATTGGAAGAGACCTCACCAGAATTTATCCTTTCCTTAGCATTAGTGTCACTGGAATATAATAGCAATACTCAAGCAAATTCTTATTGAAACCAAACTATGCAAATTGAACAGAACAGAAAGAAAAAAATTACTTATCTCTTCCATTATTTCCACAACTTTACAGACTTCAGAATACAGATTAGGGGCTAACTTTTATCTTAATGAAAGCAATGATATTTTGGTAGACTACTTCTGATGGGAGGATTAGAATCGTATCTGCTGTGCTTCCAAATATGTCTAGCCTTGAGATTCCTCACATACCTGTGTAAGCTGGACATAACCACTTCCAAGGCAATCTGATTGACCAACCTGCTACCATTTTCAATGGAACAAAATAACTTTGGACTGTATCAGACTAGGAAGACTGCTTGTCTTCCAAGCACTTTTTCTTGGCTTCCTCAGGCATCTGAGGGACATGCAGACCACAGACCAGATGTTTCCTCAAATTAGCTGGTCAACTGAAACTGATTGATCATTTCACGCTCTGTAAATAACTAGGTGTACCTTATCCTAAACATAATCATTCAATAACAATGAAAAAGCATTTCATTTTATGAAGTGATTTTTAATATTATTTGTTTTAAGAGACTTAAGGAAAAATTGTAATGTGGAAAATGATAAAACTCTGAAGCAATAAAACAGTAACACGGAAAGCCTTATGTTGGTGATCAAATGAATTACAAAGCCAGTATTTAGAGAAAGCAATTTGTGTTTGCTCTTAGAAAGAATCTTTGGGAAGGGAAACAATAAACACTGGAAACTTAAGCCAGAAAGGTTAACTGAAATGCCCCAAAGCTTCCAGTTCTGGGGTAAAGACAGGTTTAGAATGAAGATGAAAGTTCAAAAGAGCAGTGAGCACCATCCTTTAAACTATCATTCCCGTCTCTTTAATTCAAAAGTTGAGAGGGATAAACTTTTGTCCACAGTAGCGTGGGTTATAAAATGTTTTGCAATCTCTTTAGATGTCTTTGGAGCTGTGTCTTTGCATAGCTTTGCTCCAAGGGCCAAAGACTCCTTGAGCAAACAGTTCATCACCTATTCTTCTGGTAACCATCTAGTGAAAACCTGTGCACACACTGCTGGAAGTCTGCGGGAGTGGAAAATTCATCTCACCAGCCACTATACCCCAGGAAAAGGTTGTGTCTGCACTGGGTGGTGATTATCTGCCTTTGCCCCAGTGCACGGCTGTGTTGTGGATGTTGGCAATGCAGATTTAAACGTCCATGTCAGTACTGCCAAACTGCAGCAATGTGCCATTATGCTTTGAATCCAAAGACTTATGACAACTTCCCATGACTATTATCTTACTGGAATGACCACCTACGGATCGCAGTACCCCTGAGCTGAAATTTTATGCCATAATATCTTTTTTTCTCTCTTGTTGCGGAACTGATTGCAATTTCAAAACACAAGAAAGGTTAATTTGTAGTCTAAAGTAGGCAAAAAAGAATTCCATCATGTAAGTATTGTTACCCATTTTCACCAAATCACAAAAAAGGAAGCAAAATATAAGGTCTGCTAGCATATGTTAGAGAAGAAGACATAAAACAGTTTATTTGTTTGACTACTAATTCTGAGGTCGCAGTGGATGACAAAACCTAAAACAAAAACGCGTTTGCCTTTCTATGTAAAATGTTCATTACCTTTAGCTGAACATGGCTGTTCATTTTTTAAGCATCTATCTGTTCATCCATACTGTAATTTAATTGTAAATATTTTTACACATCATATAGTCTGCTTTTTGACTGTAAAGCTAGGAAAAATAATTTCTTGCAGCTTTCTACATTTTTCTTGAAAAAGCATTAATTTCTTAATAAACAAGGAAAACATTAGCTACACAGGTCCAGCACAGAAGTGGCATTCCTTTACTGTTCCCTAAAATAAAGCAGCTAGGACATTATATATGTAAGCAGCACCTTAAATTGCATTTCTTTGTTCTAATTCTGGTATGTACTATCAACTAATAACGCACATCCCTGTTCATTAGTGCTATGCAGTAGGGTCACATTGGAAAGACCTCTTCATTACTCATGCACTGCTTGTCAGCACACAGACTGGAGCAAGATTACTAATACATCTGTCTAATTTTACTAAGGATATTGATGTAAAATCAGTCTAATCCACTGTCTGCACAAAACAGAAGCCTGTCCGATTGGTAAAAAAAATCTTGTTTTTCTTTTGAAACAACCTAGGTGGTAATGAGGAACAGATGCGAGTGGTCTACTGTGTCTTATTTTTAGACTGCAATAGTTATCCAATACCTTTATTTCACAGATTACCACATGTAATGCTGAAAACTAAAATTCCACTGAGGGACATGTGCTAGCTTTGTAGAGGAAAAAAGAAAGGAAGAAAGGAGAAAAAACTGCACATCCTAATAGATTTTCTTATAAGACTTATATGACTTGTAAAACTTAAGACAGAGCCCTGGCTTTCTAACAATTTACATTAGCAGAAGTTCTCTCCCCGTCTTATAATTTGGGAGAAATTTTAAATTTTTTTTTAATGGCTTTTACAAAATAAATGACTGTTAAACACTAATTATGTTGATATTTAGCATTGAATATGAACATTCATGGTTATTTAGTTGTCTTCTGTTGCTTCAAAATAAAACAACAAAAGGCCTCCAGTATCCACGCAATATTCTCACCTATCATGGGTATCTTCCTAATTAGGAAGATAGTGATAAAATACAGAATGGAACAAAATATAGGGAAAATAAAATCTAAATGATCTAATTACAGTGTCTGTCACCAGGTTTATTTCTTGTTTTTTATTAAGTGGAGTATAAGATTGAGATTAAAGCAAGCAAAGGGATTTCTGCTCTTTCTCAAGGAAAGTAGAGCCCTAATAACTCTGGTAGAGAACAGCTACCTGTAACATTGCAGGGTTAGACTTCTACATCTCAGCATTTTGCTACACTGTCTTGCTTCACTGACATAACATAAAATACTGTGCCGACTTATTAGATTATTTGCATTTTTTGATTGTTCATACAGACATTGTAATATCCTTTAAAATTGTTCTGGGCTTACTTATCATAGAAGTACAGTTTCCAAAAGGAAGTCTTCAAACACTTCCTATGTTTCAAAATTTTAGTGCAGTGGTTTCAGAAAAAGAAGTCACAGATATTACAGACTATTTTACTTCATCATTTCCCACCTCTTCACAGGACTCTGACAAATCTAGAGTGTCTTCAAGAGCTAGTTGTTCATTTGGATTTTGATTGACCGGGCAGTCACAAAAATCATAAGGAGACAGAGAGTACTGTAGCAACTTCATAACTGTGTAAAGTATATAATTTTTAACAGATAACTGTATATTTTGAGGAATTTAGGATGACCCTGTCTTGTGCTACTGCTTGGATTATTCCATGCCATGTACCAATGGCATACATATTTTGATTATTTGCAAGACTGGAGCACACCAATGAGTACTACAATATAAATGTTGTCATCTGAGACTTCTGAAATAACATTACACTTTATGTGACTTTTCTGAAGATGCAGGAAGAAAACTGTCTGAATAACTTATTTTTTAGTTTGCTTGCAATTCTGAAAATAAAATCAACATCTGCTGTGGATGGAGATAAAATCCTTTTTTGTATTTGGACAATGAAATACTTAGAAACATATCTGAAGGTAAAAACATCTCCTTCTGGGTTTGAGTCATTTTGGAATTTCAGAGTTTTACACTGAATTTAAACTAGATGTCAAAACAAAAATATCAAACACTAAATCTGCAAATTGGTATTTAAGTATATCTAAGTTGAATATAACGATTCCTACGGAGATGGGGAGAGACAGGAAGAGAGCAAGCTGCCAACTATACTCACAAAATCCAAATGGATTAATGAAATGTCTCAATATCAACAAATCTGTATGTTTGGTTAAATGATATTTTGGATAAAACATTTTGTCTAGTTTAATCAGTCAGCTTGATGCAGCTTTCTGCATAAATTCTGGAACAGCAACTACCAACAGTTGAAGATTTGCCTCTTTCCCGTTCATTCCATAACTGAAAGAAGGAAAGACATAGTAGGTCATGAATATGATGTCCCCCCTGGCCCCTTCCCACCCAGGATGCTATGGATTTCAGGAAGATACATGAATTCAGAAAGGGATTGGCAAAGTCATGAAGGATAGATAAACTGATGGAGTAATTTACCATGGAACAGCAAGTTGGCATATTGGCTCCAGAAACCTCTACACTCTGCCAGAAATTGCACAGGCCACAAAGTAATGACCACCCTGTACTGGCCTTTTTTTCTATAAATACTCTCCAGTAGCAATTGTTAGAGGCAGGATGGTGCTTAGATGGAGTTTGGTCCAGCTTACACAGCTATTCTCACGTTGCAGTACCCTGGAATTGCTTTTCCAACTTTCCTGTTTGACTCATGGCGGTAAATCCTTTCCATCTGCTTTTTGCTGTCTTTTGTTATCTTGATCGAGACTACATTAACAACAGGTTTTTCACCTTCTCCCGCATCTGCTGGCCCTTTTATTTAAGCCATTTTTTCATCTCCCCATTTCGCTTATCCCTCCTCAAAAATGGCTTTCCTGATTGAGTAACCTTCTTTCATTTTGATTTTGACATATTTTTCTCTAAATGAAACTAAAATTTTACTTGATTCTAGGTCCTGCTTCACAAGTCTTCAACTACTTGAGTGAGACTACTTTCGAAAATGAAACACAAATTACTGAAAATAAAAACTTGCTATAAGAAAAGAGACAAGAGCCAATGTAAATTCAGATGAATGCCAATGAACTTGATCTAATTACATCCATGTAAAGCCATTTTCATTTTAAAAAAATAAAAATTTAGTCTAAGAAAGAGGAGTTTAACATCAAAGATCAAAAGTGTTGCATCTTGCTTCTTTTGTTGTTGGGGCTTTAAAAAAAAAAAAATAGCTGTTGCCTCCACCCTGCAATGCAGGCAGAATTTTAATGTTCCAGGACTGTGAGTGCAGTTCCGGTGGCAAATAATTTGAATTATGTTTCGGGGGTTGCAAGGCACCGAACACTCCTAAGAATTTTGTGTTACTGAAAAGTAATAAAATAGAGAGGAAATTGGGCTGACACGATTCCGGAACTACAGAAATGCAGATTCTTTCAATGAGGGCATCCGACAGACCTATGTACTTATCAGTCTTTGACAGGTGCCTTTAGGTTTACCTGGGTTATTGCTCTCAGACCTATTAACCTCTAATAGGTTAGGGGCCCAGATTTTGCCTCTTACATTCAAGATCGTGCAAGGATGCTTGGGGCAAGTAAATAAAGAGAAACCTCCAGACAGTACATAATTTCTCACATCTCTAATCTTCCTGCCACCCCCAAAAATCTCCTCACAGAATAAAATTTAAAAAAATGTGTTATCTCCTAAGCATAAGGAAGCAGACCATGCATACCAGGACAGCAACAGAACTGTAGTATAACATATTTCCCCTATTAGTTGTTTCCTCTGCAGGCTGCTTCATTTTCAGGGCTCCCAATAACCCTGGTAGGTAACTGTGGACTGGGAAAGATCTGCATTAAGGGCAATTTTACTGCAAAAAGTAACAACAGATAGCACTGTGGGGGTTCATATTTTTTGACCTCCTATCTTCTTGACCTCCAAAAGTGCAGCTTTCAGCCGCCAGCTGTGCAAATATATCTTACTGCATTGTCACTATTATCAAAAATCTCAGAAGATGAAAAATAACTCTTCATCGTATCTGGGCACCATTGGACTTCGGATGATATTCTTGAGTTGTGCCTCAGCATTGCCCATTGACTTCAATGGGACCATTAGAGTAACGTACAGGGAGGTGGTAAAGAACTCCACAGATGCTCCACTATTATTCAGAAATGACATGCCAAGACATTTTCTCTCCAAAGTTCTGACTACATAGGATGATGTGGTTTTGGCAAATATTCAAAGTAGGGAAGTTTGTAAAAGAATTGACAAGAACTTCTGGGTATGCAGCCAAAGTCTCTAGTTACTACTAGTTTTGAGGCCGCCTTCCTCATTTTAATATTTAATGCACATTTTTCATTTCTTGCATGGTACCCCAGAGTACAATGCAGCTGCTTTGGCCTCTAGGGAGAAAAGTACCTTGCCCTAAAGAAACTGAGGAAAACTATATGCAGGCTATTATCACATTGCCACTTTGAGAGGTTCATAGCGCATGTCCCATTGTGTCAGTGCTTTTCACTAATTCCTTGAATAGACGGCATATTGTCACTGCGCCATCCAGCCACATGACATTCTTGCAACAGTCCACCAATGCTAACAGACAATGCAAACCCATGGTCTCGCTTCACAACAGCGATCTGTGGGGCTTAGTATTGTCAGCCCAACTTCACTGTGAAATCAAGACCCCACAACACAGCAAAATTAGAACTGTACCCTAAGATCTACAGTGGACTTAGTGGAGTACCATGTCCTACCCTGCTTGTTATGGTGTCTCGCATATGTACTTTATTACCTATTGAGTGTAATGGGCTGTTAGCTGAGTAGAACAGTGCTACTAATGGGTTCTGTTACAATATAATGCTTCGTTAACAGAGCTCTCAAAGAAATCAACAACTTCAAAACTCCCATAATCAATCCAATTTAATCTGATATATGCTCTGTCAAATTGCATTTCAAAAGGCTTTTATAATACCAAAATTCAGTTATCTAGTAACAGCATTAGCAATGTTAATTTTCTAATCAGAACGCAAAATCATTAATTATCCATGCCTTCCTTAAGTAAAAGCTGCAGTTCCTAATCAGTAACCCTACAGATCCTTTGATGTTTATGAGTAAAAAGGGTGCATTCTCCTCTGGAAATACCTGTGAGGCTCTCGTTAGTGCTAGCGTGTGCACTGAACACATAATTGCTTCACTGGGTAGGAGCCTCTCCAGTCTTCGCATCCCGGGCCAACGCCTACACGAGGCTGATGCTCAGTACCAGGAGCAGCACTCTCCTGGTGGTCCTCGCTTCCATGAAACCACACTCGGGGGTCAGCCACGCCAGTCCAAAGGTGTTGGTTTGGATCACGTCTAGCCTGTTCTTACGTTAGCACAGTATTACACAAAAAGTCCGTAATCCTAAAGGGATTGGAAACATTCTCCCAAATGAGAATGGTAGTTTTTCCTCAGGCAAAGGGTCCACCTATCTCCGGTAGCGGCCAGAAGTGAGTATTTCCGCTGAATATTCTTCTAGCTCTCAACTATTTACAGCTCCTGGGTGTTTCCAAGTGGTTTGGCCTCACAGATATCTTCCCCCCTGTGCACAGCTAATCTGTACTTGAATCCATGCAAACTTTTTGCATCCCCAGTTTTCTTTAGAAAATACTCCCATTGGTCTACCACTCATCATGCGAAAAACACATCAGTTTGTTTGTTTTGAATCTGTTGCGTATAAACATTGCTGGGGAAATGCAGTAAAAATGTATGAAATAAATTAATTTACACCATTATTTCTAGAACTCTGAAACTTCATCCCTCTTTCTGGAAATAATTGTTTTCTTACTTCAATTGTTATTAAAATCTGAGCATGTATATAAATTTATCTTAAAAACAGCCAAAAAATAAACAGAGGAATTATTTTCAATTTTTTTTCAGGCAAAGATTAATGTGTGAGAAGTTTACACTACATATTTAATAAATTATTAAAACAAAAATTAAAAACAGAATAGTAAAACAATAGCTCGGCAGCTGTTCTTGCCCTTAACAGTCAGGAAATTAATTCTGCTGGGAAAAAGTGTACTCCATGCTCCAGGAATATACCATCTTAAACTTGATGATAAACCAACAAGCAATTGTACACCACACACTAAAATTAAATGACAGCTTTAATGGTACTAGGGAAAATGAAACATATTGCTAAGGCTATAAACTTGTTCATGACAACACTATAAGACAAAACCCAGAAAATACAGATAAATTACTATTTATTTTTATACTAGTAATAGATAGTCATGTAACAGTTTATTTGCTCTTTAAAAAAAATCCTATTTTTCAGATTGAGCGTTTCCAGACAATAAAGACAGCCATAAAACACAACCATCATGAAGTTTCTTACACCTATATCTAAATATGTAAATGGATCTCAAATTGTGCTCCGGCTGTCAAGAAGCTAGTCAGGGAATTTCATTCCTTCCAGTCCTGCTGGTAACTGGTTCCTTGGCCTCAAGCAAATATTTCACTTTTCCTTACCTATTTGTAAAATATTTGTGCTTTGGCCTGAAAAACACTGAAATGTTTGAACGTGTTGTTCAGCTAAGCATTTAGAAATATGCTTAAATTTACGCATACACATAATTGTAATGACTTTGACTTAAATATTTTTTTGTGAAAATGCATGAAAACAAATTTTCTCTGAGATGGGCCTTGAAGAACAATACTATTTGTACCCTGATTTTAAAGCAGAATCACTAAATGTACATTGGATGGATCATATAATAATTATTTTCACTTGTAGCTCGGCTGTCCAATGCATTTACTTTTCATTGACAGAGGATAATTTGTTACTGAAGCATGAAAGTGCCCGGTTATTGGCACTGAATAGTTTACACCATTGATTTCCTTTTCTTCAACTTTTTGCGTATTTTCAGTTTTTAAAATAACAGATTGTTACTGATGAGAACATCTAGATAAAATGCAATTTCTGTCTTTGGCACACAGATGACCAAACTGTCGGAAACTGGATCTAGAGTCATTTTGCCACACATATGTACCCAGAAGATGCTACTGCATATACATCATATATAGCTGGGCATTCAGTCTTTCTGAGATTTCCAACTGTCCTAGAAACTATACAAGAAGGGGGTTTGGCTGATTCTATTCACTTTACAAACTAAAATGGAAACAGAAGTTGACGGTTAAAGTCACTTTACATAATTACTGGTTCTGTAATCGGGCGAACTGATATAAGTGCTCCAGCAGAATCTCTTCTGACTTTTTTTTTTTCCAGACAAAATAAACTGCCTTTGACACACGGAGACTCAATTGGGAGAAAAATCAAGCCCTATGTTTTAGAAAAGTGAGCAACAACGTCACCCTTTAGCTTTCTGGCTGCTGGAGCAGCAGGTGCCCTCAAGCACACCAGTGCTGGAAATCAGGCCCCAGATGCCTGATGGGTAGAAAACATCCCAGATCACTTCTGTTCTCTGCGGCAGCAGCGATGGGGAGCTCTCCTCATGGCCACTAGCCACTGAACTTTTCCTGGTGTTAAGAATTAGAGACCTTTCCTTTCACCCCCGCCTGCGCGTACCGCCTGCGATGGAGGACACCAGCCTTCCTCTGGATGTCTGCTCTCCTCAGCTCTGCCAACCGGTTAACAGCACTCAGAAAGCAAATGCATCTGAGCAGCAACTGAAGTAATCTTTTCATATTCCACATAAAACGTGAAACATTCAGAAACTTAGTTAATGGATAACACAAACACTTAAAAAATCCCCACGTGAAAGACACTGAGGAAGCTAAAAGCTTTCTCCCCTGCGCCTTTCACCTGAGGAAAAATATCAGCTGTGAAGAAAAGCCAAAGACATGCTTCTGAACACCATTTTATGAGCAGTTGCTTTCACCGTGGGCAATGGGGTGTCTGGCTTCCACTGAGAACCAAGTATCTCATGCCCTTGACTTTTTCGGACTTTTTAAAACGACAAGAACTTTTTGCATTCAAAATGCCCCCTTCCCATCCATGAATTATGTTCCCAACTACAGTGCACGACACCGAGTGAGTAAAGTAAGTCAATGGGCCTGGGGGCTTCTTAAGTTACGCCACGGAAGTTTGTGCTCCCCCAGACCCTCCCAGTGCCCAGGGTGTGGGGGCTGGTGGGGGCCATGGAGCCTCCTGGCCAAGCCTGGACCAGATAAGTCAAAGAACCACCATATTTAGGAGTACCCTGACACCGGCCACTAAGCCCACACACAACTAGTACATTGTATTAAACGTCATTTTTATCCTAAGTGACCAAAGACACCTCCACAAGAAAAAAAGGGCGTTATGAACAAACCGAGAAATTTCATCTTCTGTCTCACACTAGACCTTTCATTTAAAATGGTATTTCAAACTATGGACATATATATTGCACAGGTGCCATTTATTTACTTTTAGGTTAAAGGCATTCCCAGCTATAATAATTACCTCTAATGATATAAAATTAGGTACCCATCATTTTCTTACAGCTGATTACTCCTCGGAAGCCAGTCTCATGGTTAGGCAAGAGTGTACTCTGCTATCGAGACTCAAGTTCACAGAATCACAGAATGGTTTAGGTTGGAAGGGACCTTAAAGATCATCTAGTTCCAACCCCCTGCCCTGGGCAGGGACACCTCCCACTAGACCAGGCTGCTCAAAGCCCCACCCAGCCTGGCCTTGAACACTTCCAGGGATGGGCCAGTGCCTCACCACCCTCACAGTAAAGAATTTCTTCCAAATATCTAATCTAAATCTCCCCTCTTTCAGTTTGAAACATTTACCCCTTGTTCTATCATTACACTCCCTGATAAAGAGTCCCTCCCCATCCTTCTTGTAGGCCCCCTTTAGGTACTGGAGTACAGCTAAGTATGTGATATATTGCATACACATTATGTTTCTCACATGCTACTTTTAATTTAGCCTGAAAAAGAATTGTTGAGGTAGATAATTATATATTTACAAGAGAAAGACTGTGAAAAGTTCATTATCTAAACATGGTTTCATGTCATTACATTAATGACATATCATCTATCATACCACCCAAATTGGTAAGCAGTTCCTGGAATATTTATCACAAAGTAAACTGAACTTATCTATTCAAGAACAACTGGAAAGGACATAGTTAAGAAATATTTTATTCAATATATCCAAATAGGTGCTGTTAAATAACTAAAGAAATATTTGCCACAGAATATAACAAAACATTACAGCTACTCCTCTAGGTTTTGTGTTCAGCACTTCACATTGTACTTAAAGCTCAGTTTCAGGATTCTCAAGATTTGTGATGGATGTACATTTGTCCTATTTGCAGCCCTTCTTCCTAGAACAACTTCGAGAGTTCAAGCAAAATAGCTGCAGCAAGGCAAAATGGAGGAAAGAAAAATTCCACATGTTCTACTCTAGCATCTATTATCTATGCACCATCTTCCATTTATCTTTCTTGCACTGCAAAGCCAGCCCAGTCTATTTGTCTACCTCCTATTAATGAATTATAAATATACCGGATAATTAAATTTCGGTATTTACAATCCTGGCTATGCAGTGGCACTATGTGTGATGCAAAGCTGTCGCTCTGTGTTAAAAGCAAGGTATGCAGCTCTCCAGGTCTTCTGGCAGCATTTCAAGAAGCCTTGCTAGAAACACTTAGCAGACATGCTCTTATGACACGACCACAGTGTATTAACCCTAAAGAGCAAGAAAAAAAAAAATCCACATAATTTCAAGCCATACACACAAGCACTAGCTATTTTGCTTATTAGAAGATCTAAAAGTTTCCCTCTGAAAGCAACTATTTTTGGAGTCACTTATATTCACCTTAGGGGTTGCAAGTGAGCTTTTAATGACAGTAACTCACTGCAGTAAGCCTGAGGCTGATAATCAGTGTTTATCGGCTCGTACCTCTATGGAAGAACAGCCGATGCCCTCTCCAGCCCCGCTGCCCGGCCCCCTGCCCTGCGAGGACACAGGTGGCCAGACACCAGGCAGCCCCTTGTCTGGACCCCAGCCCCCAGCAGCCAGACTCGGAGGTGGGCACTGCTCAGCATGGGCTGCAAGAGCTTAACACAGGTTTGCTCCGATATAGCTGCAGTCCCTGCAGCTCTGAGAGATAGTCTCAAATAGCTGCAGCCCCCCCATGCCTTTAGTACAATCCTACCAGCCGAACCCCATCTCCATCCTAAAACCAGCCCTGCCTATTACCGGAGTGCGTGCAAGTCCCTTCCTGAGGCCAAGCTGGGCTGGGACGGCAGCGGCGGGGACAAGGGCACCCCGCAACGAGGGGTGCCACAAGCCCCGCGGTGGACCACTGACACGTCTGGGGGTGATGGTGAGGCAGCAGCAGCTCTGCAGGTCATTAATGACCCGTGAAACAGCATTAATCCAGCACAACACCCGCGCTGGTGTGCCTCGCTGAAATGGAAAGTACCAGCTTTGCCCATGTGCGCCCACTCGGGAGTTTTAGGGGTTTTTTTAAAGATTTGTAAGATTTATACGGGAGATTCTTGGTTCTTGGTTTTGAATGTCAAACAAAACAAACAATGAGAGGTACCCAACAACAAAGCAAAGGCATCGTCCCAAGCATACCTGAAAACCATTCACCTTGCTCACGCTTGATCATATCACTAACCCACTTCTTACAAAGACATGGATGTTAGAAGGACACTAATATAAAGACATTTTCTGCCCCCACTACAGAAGGGCTTTCCTTCAGGTCACAGTTCGTCCATTAGAACAAAGATTGCCTTAGTCACTAATTAAAACAACAACCATTGACTACGGCAGCCTTTCCCATTATGAGAAAGCCCTTTGGTGTCATAGGTTTACACCAAAGTTAGTTTCCTAGTCCTTAAGATGAAAAAGCTTAACTTTCACATTGTTTCAGTGAAAACATGACCTCAGCTTGAGGAAAAGCTCTTCCTTCTGTTGTCCCTGAGGACGAGTGCAGAAGAGACCTGGTTTTCATTTCCCACTTCTTCCCAGGAAATACTGTTTGCCTACTTGGGCTCCACGTCCTTCTCCCCATTCCTGGGTACCAGAAGACGTCACACTTACAATAGATAATCATAGGAACATGGAAAACACAGATCACAGGGATCATCAAAATATATATATATATATATATAAAAATATATAAAAATCATCCCTGATATCAGTTCTGATTAAACAGTGCTGTTGGCAGGTTCCCTTCATAAAGCGTGGTGGATGACTCCACTCGCCTCCAGCTGCCCGTTCTCATTTTTCTGGGTCGCCCTCATTACTGCCTAGACCCCTGAGATCTGCTGTAACCTCTGGAGATCCAGCGCATGCTCTGGGCAATACCACGGATGACGACAGAGCAGCGAGAGGGACAGAATAAACTGCTGCAGATCACTGTCATCCTGTGAGGATGTGGAGTGGGACAGAGACAACTCGCTGAACGCTTCTGCAGTGCACGTGCACATCGCCCAATAGTGGAAAACGGCAATTAAGTGGCAAGAGATAAGCAGAGCATCTAAAATACAGTTAAATATACTAGTTGCTGCTCTGGGACAAATTTCACTTTGGTTTTACATCTCTGCAAATTCTGAAAACCAACTGAAGTCTCTGAAGTGTCTCTGGCTTCCACGCCCTGTGAGGGACAGCAGAGCACTTGAGACAAAGCTTCGCCCTGGGAATTTCCAGCTGCTCAGTTTTTTGTTCTCACACTTGGTGCTCTAAATATGCAACAGGATGAATATTATCACAGGGTTATTATTTCTGTCATAAATTTTAAAAACTACCTATATGAATAACTGTAAGTCAAAGTCCTCCAGGGACTGCCATAAATCCAAAAGCTGTCTGAGTGCTAGATTTAGTATTTCGATCATTGAATTAGCTGAAAGAGGTATAAAAATGCACGTTCAGAAGGAGAGCTCTCTGTTGGGTATACGCATTTGCACAGACTTCGGGGCAACAGTTTCAACCAGAAATGAACAACAACTTGGTTCAAGTAAATGAACTCCCATCCATGCTTCCAAAGGAGTACGGGGATTTGCCCTGCCAGGACGTGCAATACATCAAGTCTCTTAAAGTCTCTTCCTGGAAAGCATCTCCTAAATGTTTACAGTTGTCTAACATAAAGCCAAAATAGAGAGTTTTAAAGGTATTTAAGTGTTTGTAAAGCTTTCTCTACATACATATGGAAGAAACCAAATAAGATGTTTTTACATGTGTCTGCCTCTGCAGCTGCACCTGAGACAAAACCCAAAATGATGTAGCGCAGCCTCAGTGACCTGTCCCAATCATCCCAAGCCTCCTTTCTTGGTGACAAACACTGTCAACCAAGTGCATAATTTGAGATGCATGTAACCATCCTAAAACAACAAACAGTTTGAGCTCCAGAAATTAAACTGTTGCTCAAATTCTCTTGCAAATATGTGCGAGAAAGCCAGAGCGCAGACATAAGCCATATATATGTACGGGAGGCCCCAGAGGAGAAGAATGCAAGTCCCACCCTTGTTTTGCTCCCCACTTAGTTTTGCTCATTTGGCAAAAGGGAGCAGAGATCAGTGCCCTTCCTGGGTAGGGGCTCTCCGGGGTGGGGTGTAGGTGCAGAAGAAAAAGGCCCCAGGAAGGCAAGGGTTACCAGCCATCATCTCTTCGCTCCTCATGTCCTCACCACAGCCGAAACGAGTTGAAATTACCAAGGTAGATGGCAGAGTGGCTGAAATGTAAGATACCCCAGCAAACATCTGCTGCAATCCCTTAGGACCGTTGTCAGGTGTCACCACTTTCAGGGGACTGGATCCAAACAGACATCAGGGATCAAAGTGTCTTCTCCTTGCTCAAGATGACCACAGAAACAGTGAGAAGTGTTACAGTATAACCTCTATCGTTTGCTTTCTCGTACAATGAGGAATGGCTGGCTGCCGACAAAGGCATTGCACCCAGCGCGATACCGGGAATGGCCGCATCCAGGCTGCCCTCTGTGGGTGTCTGCTGTGGGTTACAACTGGCTGTACAGGGAGCCAGAGTTGTGGCATATCCTGGATTTTAGGAAGTCTGAGCCATTATTTCCTCTCTTGAAGTCATAGACGCATTAATTGAGGTGATAAACACAGCTTTTTCAGTCACCCATGCCACCCATGAAGGGAGACGGTCTGCTGCATTTCTGTCTTCTGACAAGTGTTGGTTGCTTCCATCTCTGTTTGGACCTACTGAGAGAGGTGAGAAAAAGGGGCAGACTCCCACTAAAAGCTGGAGTTGTTCTGTATTCTTACTATGGACAGTTACAGGCTGCACCACCAAAAGAAAAATATCTAGGCTTTTAAATCACTTTTCTGTTTTTGTCTTGATGAAGAAACTACGGCACCGGCTTATTATGGTCACACATCCTTAAGGAACTTATCATGATCACAGCACTAACTATAGGTTCAACGTTTTGAAAGACTGATGCTAAGCTTCATAATTTTAATTAGGTGCGGAGCACCTTTTTTTTGGGCCAGGAAAAGGCCCCAAAGGATTTCAGTATCTAGAAACTGGCTATTTACTGTACCAATAATCCAGCTGTTTGCAGACAATCCTTTCACACTCAGGACCAGACAGAAGGAAGTGCATTATCTTAATGCACATCTTAAAAAACCAACAGGCTTAAAGCTACACCTGAGTGTTACATTTTTCGTTGCACACATTTAACTCACTAACGCTCCTAAGATCTACATGATGTGCAGTCAAGAAAGGAAAATGCCTCATGTAAGCATGCTCCTTCTGAACTGGAGAGGCTTTACCCTTTAACATTCTCCTGTATTTTATAGCCACACACAGGAAAAAATCTTCTTCATGCTGCTGATTCCCCTCTTTCACTTTAATGACTTTATTTGTGCAGTCAATTGCTCACAGACATGAATAAGAAGGTGGCAATGCAGCCCTGCTTGACCATACCAAAGCTAAGGGAGCAAGAAGTTGAGGCCATGGAGAGCAGTTTCTCAAGATGATGCTGCTGGCGGGGGATATCCACACCTTTTCAAAGGGGTAATTTTATGCTGGATCTCATTTTAATCTCACAGACACTATATAAGTGCAGGGAACTGCAATAATTATTATTATCCTATTACTGTAATTGCTCAAAGGATTTTCTGCTAGTCTCCCATTTAGCATAGTATGTGAAAGGCTGACAAAGAAAATGTGATTAAGGTGTGAAGCTCTGGTGCCTGCCAGCTGTACTGAAGTGCAAAAGATTCCCATCATAAACAGTAACTGAAAGAATGATGGGCTTTCTGGGGCTTTCATCAGGAAATAAAAATACAGGAGCCCTTCAACATCTGTCAGAGACCCAGAGAAGAATGGAGGAAAGCAATCCAATTCATCTGTATAAACTGTCTTTTGTGGTACACCACCACCACTCCCTCCTTCCATTCACTCCCGTAAAATATTAAAGTATTGATCACGATGGAGTCTAAGGCAGGCTGCGGGGACTAAGAGAGAGATGGAAACTGGCACGTTTTTTCCGAGGTTGTATAAGGATAGAATTTCTTTTCTGTTTGTAACCAAGAAACAAATGCTTTATGCTCCGTCCCTTCCCTTCCTTTCCCTGCAGTAGTTAAGTTGATGGCTATTTGTAATCAATACGCTACAGGAGCTAATAACGCGTGGGGAACGCAGCAGGCACAGCGGCTCGTCCCTAGGTGTGGGGCAGGAAGGAGACGGGTGACTCAGCCCCGGGGACATCAGCTGCTGCCTCCAGTGCAGCAGCGCTTCTCCAGCACTGCAGAGCTCGGGAAGCGCCGTGTCCTCTGCTTCCACTGGTTGTGCTTCTTGCAGACTGTTCCCGTTTCGTCGGGAAAAGATGGGGCACGTAACAGTAAAAAGCAGGGAGGGAGAGGAGGATGGCTAATGGAAGGGAACAGGCTTTTCCCTCTGTCTCTGAACAGCACATTTTAGTCTTATGCTCTTCCATGTCTATTAACTCTACTGTACTCCACTGGACAGACACACGGACTAGTCATTACTTCCCTCTCTACTAAGTTCTAAGCTTTGCACAACAACACGTCTACCGTGAAGCCTTTCAAAGTCATGTCAGCTCACACCAGCTATAATCCCTAACTCACAAGCACCAGCCACACCTTCCTGCTCTGCCTTCAGAAGCAGAGAATTCCCCATGCAGCGAGCAGTGCTGCACGTCAGTCCTTCCCCCGCTCTCAGAAACCTCCTTTCCCAACATTGAGTTATGCCGTTTCATAAATACATGGCTCCTGCTGCATCTTGAACCCCTTCTCCCACACAACTCAGGGTACACAGAGGGTGAAAAGAAACTTCAGGTGCAAGGTCTCAAACTTATTCAACTTCTGACTCGAGGCAATCTGGCGCTTCTGAGTCTGAGAGGGCCCCCGAAGAACCGGGGCAGACCCACCTCCTGCCTGGGCTCCAAATCGCACACAACGCCTGGCTGAACCTTGCCAATTATACGCCACGCACACGCATTTGCATTAACTGTGCCTGTTCTTTTTCTGAGTTAGTTATCTAAAAACACCTTTTCATTTTCCAGCTGATTTTAATAATAACTGTATAATAAATCATTTAAGCAAACCATTTAATGGATGGACTGGTAGTAAACAGGATGCTACAAGTACAGCTATTAGTGTACCATAATTAATTGCTGAAGTCTGGTGATACTATTTCTCTCTGTTTTAATGACTTATGGTATAAGGAAAAAAAACATTTGTCCTTTTTTTCTTCTTTCCATATTGCTATTCAGGATAGTGCAGCAGATCATCAAAGACAGCTATGGGAGCCCTTCTTGTACTCCTTTATTCAGGCTTTTGCTTTCTGCAAATATCCTTGTGCATTAAATCTCATTCATCATCATGTTTGTGTTCAGGCCGCCATCTCTTCCGACACACAAAGCAGATGAAACCAGGGACTTCCAAAGCTAAATCCATAACTCTTGGTATCTTAAGCTAACAGCCCAAACCCTCCAGGTGAAAGCAGTAATAGATTTACATCCGCTGTGGCTCATAGAAAGTGAAATATGTGTAACATACATGACCATTAAGTTGTATTTGTAGGCAGAGGAGCCTGTGAATACAAATAACGTGAATTAGCGTACATTTGTTAGCAAAAACATACTTAACAGTCTTTGAACATATTTACCAAGCTTATATTACTGTTGCTTCAAGCCATACTCCCTGCTGCAGGGTTAGGTGATGTTCTTTCTCAGGAGAGGAAAAAAAACATGCCATTTATGTCCACTGGAAGTATTTTTCAAGGGAACTTGAAAGAGGCCCCAGTAAGTCCTTAGATGTCTTGCCGTGGCAGAAGCCTTGCTACTGTGGGTGCCCCACACTGCACCTCTGCACAGGCAAGACACGGCACCGACCAGCCAGAACAAACCTCGGGGGGCTCTGGGAGCTGAACAAGTGTGACGACTGGATGCAAATCATGCTGACTATGGTACCTCTCTAAATTAAAGACCACCAACAAACCCAGTAGGGAAATTTCTTTTTCTGCTTGCCCCCTCTGTGTGACTCCTACATTCAACACAGAGAAAGACAGTGAGGGGTACATCCAAATGATGTCTCAGTGACGTGACAATTTACCTGTGATTCTTTCAGTCTTTAATTCAACACTGCGTTCAGTTGAAAAAAGTGGGTCAACCAGAAAAGAATTATGGGTTCAATAAAGAAATTAATTGAAGCTGGCTCATTAGCATGTCGTTGGTCAGACTGGGTGACCAAAATGATCCCACCTAGCCTTAAACACAATAATCTGTGAACACTATTACATGCTATCCACTCTCCCAGTTATTTTGGTGACCTTCTTTACTTTTTCTTCTTTAAAACACTGATGCTCATATTCATCAGACAGCATTTCATCCCCTCGACTGCTTTCACATCTTTTCTGTATCATCCGTAAGGACTTTTAACTTGGATCACTTCCGTGTGTCACTTGTGACCTGCCAGCCACACGCTTTCATGGGACATATGTAATCCTGCAACAGATGCAGATGTATGTTCTCCCAATATACCAGTGTCCTCTTATGGTCTCTTCCTTGCACGTTTGCTTGTGTCTCCAGACAGCAACTCCAATTCTTATCAATATAATAATGTACTACTTAAAGTATTACCCCGTTGCTTTTACCACTCAAGAGAAACACTGAACAAGGACACTGATTTTAAAAAAAAAAAAAAAAAAAAAAAAGAGGACCTGAGAAAGAAAACCCCCTGACCAGCTCTCAACTGGAGGCCACGCAAACGGCTAGATACAGAGAGAGCATTAATAGGGTGTGCAAACAGCCCCAAGAGCCCACCTCCTACCTGCCTTGTGCTGTCTACTTGGAGTAGAAGCAAGAAAAACTCCTGAGTCAGCCAAGAGCACAGGACTATTGATTTTCAAAGGAAATTATGCTCCCAGTTGCAGTGTTTTTTAAAAGTCCATTCTTAAACACTCTTCTCAATTTAAACAAATGGAAATGACCAAGGCTGGAGGCCATTATTAGCAACCCTCTCCTGGACACATCCACACAGAAAACCTGGAGGAAATCACTAATACAAGGTCCTACACAACTCTGCTGAGACTGTGGATCTGTAAAATCTCGTTCCTTTTTCCCACCATCAGCTCAGGAGAGGAAACAAAGGGCTAAGTGTACTGATGTGCATGCACTTTTCTTTTAATATTATAGCTTTTTACTCCTGAATTTTACCTGAATGTATCTGTGCTTGATAAAGTGTTTTTCACTTATACTCAATAATGTTTTCCAGACCCGAACGCGGCACCATCCAGACCCATATCTCACATTAACTAGTAGCATGAAATACTGCTACTGTACATCAGGAATATTAAAGCAGAACAGGACAAATAATATGCTGTGTTTTGTACTCTCTTTGCTCTACAAGAATTTCCTCTCCTTCCTCTGCCTCTACCTTGAATACGTATTACACGAATCATTTTACCCACTAAGGAAACAGATCTGACCCTGACATTGAAAAAAAAAGCCATGTGATATCAGTTAAATCTTTAACAAAAGGAAATGAAGCATAACACATAACTGTGAAAGAAATTAACAAAACTAGAATATTTTGTACAATAATTCCTAATTATTTTGTATAATAATTTCTAATACTAACATATGCATCGCCTTTTGCCCCACAATGTGAAAATGTAAATTCCACATCCATTTATAAATGGATTTGAAAACTGAGGCAAACAAAGCGTAAAAGTCTCAATTCTTTTCAGCAATTAACTCTCACTACCCGTGAACCTTCCTAAAACACCTGTTTGATGGATATTCATTGGGCAGACCTGAATTGTACGAAAAGGTGATGCGCAAATAAAACTGAAGTTCAAATTTTATGGGTTTAAGAGAGCACTATGCAAATGCACCATAAAAGCAATTGGAAGAGCGTGCATGCAGAAATGGACAGAATCTACTCTACAGAGGGTCTCTGCAAGTGAGAATCAGAGGAATTGCTATGAATAGTTAAAAGCGGATATATTTTAATATCAGTCTTCAAAATGTGTATAAAGCCTTTCCCTGCCAAGAGTATAATAAATAAACTGGTGAAAAGTGTAAGTGCTTTTTGTTTCTCTTGTGCCCTATTTGTATTTACAGGAGAAAAACCAACCCTGCAGTCACGCTCATGTTGTCCATGACTTTAGAATATTGAAAGCTACTGCACAAGATTGCATTTTTCAGGAGCAATGGTTGCATATAAATACAACACTGAAATAGCCTGTGGAATACAAAAAAAACAGTAGCCTAAATGACATTCTTTTAAAATAGGCAATTATGTACCAGGGGTCCAATTTCTAAGCATATATTTTTTTAAAAAATAACAGGAGTTAAGCAATTTAATACTTTTAAACAAATTGAGCTGCGAGACAAAAGAATGAGAACCTGTTCACCTTGCAAAAAAGCTGATTCCTACTATTCCTTCATCATAATGGGTTCCAGTCTGCAATCCCTGCTCAGGTGGAGCCCCTATTTAAAACACCAACAGCTCTGCCTGGGCAAAGGACTGCAGGACAAGGGCAAATGTTTGAACTGGAATTTGTTAATGTTAGCATAGCTGGCCAAAACCCAGCAAGAATAGTGGCTTGTTAATAAGTATCCGGGTATTCCCCCTTGAGCCCAACATAAAGCTCATCTATAGTCAGCTTCTGAGGAACCTGGCGAAGAGGAAGGATGGGTTGGGTCTTTACAGTGCATTGCCAAGACAAAGGTGACATGTATGTGACCCTCTGCTTCCATCTTCTTTCCATAAGGAACCAGGAACCCAACAAACAGCTGCAGTTACTTGAGCAAGGCAGGCAGACGCTTCATCAGGACTATGGGAAAAAGAACAGGGAAGAAACAGAGCCCTCACAAGGAAGAAACGCTACTGAGACCAGACAGCTGACCCATGCGTTATCACACACCTAAGGACAAATTTTCTGAACTGCTCGGCGGTAAGCAGTTCCTATTGGGAAGGCAGGTGCTGCTGAGTAGTCTGGAAAATACTAGAACGGCTCAGAGTGCCAAAATGCAAGAGAGCTTCTCTATTTTAACTTGGGTGCCTCAAAAAAGACATCGCTGATATAGAATTTTTAAGAATACTCAACCCATAATGGCATTGGCAAACAATTGAATACATACCAGGTTTGTTAAAAGCAGTAAGATCTTTAAAATAAAATAAAAAAAAAATTAAAAAAGTGATGTAAGAACGCAAACTAGATAGAGCAAAATAATAAAACTGCTGAGAAAATGGTTAAAAGTAAACCAATGCCGAAATTTCCAAACAAGATGCTGTGATCAGGTAGTCTTTATTTTCCCAAGTTCAGAAGAAGAATTCTTGATTTGCACAGGAATAAATTCTCTAGTTTGACTTTGTGTGTGTCCTGACACGTAACTTCGGTATAAGTATGCCTACCTAAGTTGCAGAAGCAGAGCTGGTGCTGTACTAGTCCAAAATCTTTGCCTCAAGCCAACTACCCAGAGGAATGGAAATCCAGAGAGGAGCCAATTTTTCCCTTTAATTACACTGGTGCAATTACACTAGTTCTTAACTTTTGCACTAAATTTCACCTCCTTTAAGTCAGTCATATATTAAAGGGTAAGAACTATGAGATTATTTGGTCCAACATGTTTAAATCCAAAGAACTTCACCTGCTCACAATCTGAATTTGCACAATTCATAGTAGGATCTAAAACCGTTAAGAAATCAAAGCAGACGGCTTCCTCTCTCGTGAACAAGCAAGTCTCAAAACAATCAAGACCTAGAAATGAAATGCATGAGCTATTTTGACGAGCATACAAACTTAGATTACAATGATAAAGCTGAAGTTAATCAATTTAATTTACTTGTTAAAGTGCTTTGTCCTACACGAGAAGCACTGCACTGCGTTGGCTTCTGCAGGAGGAATGAAGGAACACAATCCTTGTTATTAATCCTCTGAAATGAAGATTAAATTATTTCTGTAGCCTATAATAAAGCTTTTGCATTTACAGTTTTAGTCAGTCCAGTAACACGCTAGGACAAAAGTCTTATTTCATGCCAGGGAAATGCATGTTCTGCATTTTCCCTGAAGAAATCTGACTATATTTCAGCAAAGGCCCATCATTTATTTTCCCAACAATAACCTTGGAAATTAAATCCAGACTCTGATGGATTGGAGCTATTGATGGTTGATTTTCTCTCTGCTGTACAGCTATTTAAAAGTATCACATTTAGAGCTATGAAACTCTTTGAATATGTATCTTCTTGTATCTTAAAAATATACAGTATCCTTCTTATGGCAAATGACACCCAAGTACACATGTATTCTTTGATTCCATCAGCAAGTGCTAATAATAGAAATTTTAAGATAAATTGTTTTCAATAATTGGAGTCCAGTTTGAGATAAACTCCATGTATTAAAGCAAAACACTCACTTCAAATGGGTTTTTGTAATCGATCCTATTTTAGAAGGGTACGATTTAATCCAGTTCCATTTTTCTAGCCAACTGGCACACTATTTGCTTTTGCAGTTCAAACCTGACCGTATGGTACGCCTTTATGGTAACTCTCAATATACTCCAAACTGCATCCTTGGGAATACTGTACTGCTCTTGATAGCAAAACACCATTCAGCTGTACGAAACCTCACTTTCTAAATAAAGAACACCGTGGTTTTAAATGACACTGATTATTAAACTAAGGTTGCACTCCTATTGCTAAATTGAGTTGTAATTATAAAGCAGAATTAATAACGAAATTTAATGAAAATCCCATTATGATGCAGCTTAGCAAATCAAAGCTGAAACTGCTGTAAGTAAAATGACAGATAGTCACAACATAAAGGCAACACTACATTTGAGTCTATTTCCTCAGCTTTCGGGATGTCTCAGCAGACAAGTTAACTCCAAAATGACATTGCCTCTCCCCTCACAAGCCCAGAGACAGACCCGCAGAGAGGGCAGGGTGATGAGGGAGGTTCCTGCCTGTCCTCAGGGCTGCCTCCAACCTTGCTGGGTCTCGTCCAGAAACTGGATTCATGCTGGTGAGGCAGAATCAGCCCCTCCAACTTCAGGTCATCAACCCCGCATTAGTCCAGAGGGCATAAGCATCAAAGAGACTAACTCTTGCAGAAAGAGGAAAGTTATTCCAAGATGTGAAATTTTTAATTCCAGTGGGCTTTTCTTCTTCTGATCAGTGTGGCACATAAAACACAAAGTCGCATTTTTGGAGGTTTGTATCTGCTGGGATTAAAATCTGGTAAGAAATGAATTGTGCAAAAGATGAAATCAGAGGAGTGTCTGATTTACCCCAAACAATGACAACTTATTAGGAACATCCTCATCTCAGAATACACATGAAGTCAAACAGAGAAAAGCTTTACTTCTAGTATGAAACACTAATGAAAGACTTGAATTGATCTCTTTTCTTCCCATTTTAGCCTAATCCTGTACAAGAACTGCAAGACTGGTTATACATTAAGGATTTTTGAAACTTCAACAGAAAAAAATCACAACCACAAGACAAGAGCTGGAAGGCAAATGATTCTTGGTAAAATTATAGAGCTACCTCTCAAAAGTATGCAAGCAGGTTTAATGTTGACTGTATTGCCGAGATATACTGATGTAATATAGATGGTGCATAGAGCGGAGAAAATCATTTTGCAATCAGATAAAGAATAAATATATACAATCCTCTCCAAAAACCAATGCATTGCTCCATCACCTGAAATCAAGCTGAAGGCAGATTTCCAATCACAAGCAAAATTTCCTGCTTATAATGTGCAAACCGATGTATGCCAATAGTCAAATGTTTCACCTCTGGTGTATTGTGTTCTGATGAGTAAGAATCTTGTACTATTCATGTTTTGCAATAATTTCAGCGCTCTCTGTCAGTAAGAGAGATTCTCTGAATAATGTATGCAGTGCAAAAGAAATGAACAGAGTTTAAATAAAACACGCAAATGGGAACGGGAAAGAAAGAGAACTATCTCCAAACTGATACAGATCAGATCAATTTTGCAAACTTACAACAAAGTCTATCTGCTTAAGCAACCTGTTTCATGAGCATTCATGGTTTAGAACAAAAATACTAACGTTCTGGGCTTGCTTAAAGAAAACAAAATTGTGTAAAAGATAACCATTAGAAAATAGATAGTAACCTGACTATACAAAAATTATTTCAGTTCCAAAAGTACTCCTGGGTGGACACTTGGCTACATGTTTTTATCTAGCAAAAAGAAAAAAAAACAATTCAAGTTTTGCCAACGTTGCAGTGAGTTACCTGCTAATGCGCCATCCATAATCCTTTGAAATAGTCTGTTTGCTGTCCCTAACACACGCAAGGGGCCAGGCCCCGAATCCTCACAAGTAACCGCTGCAGCAAATGGGAACAGAAATAGAGGCAACTGGTCGCGTCTCAGAGCTTTACGCTTGAACTCACATGAATATTCATTTCAGTCCAGCAGCTCGAAGGCTTTTGTACTGTATATTTGGGGACGTGTGCGCTGAGTAATTTCTACACAAATAGCAAGATCCAAAGTCGCTGTTTCACAGCGGTTCAGCGAAGAGTTATCATTTCATATTGCCACGAAATCACTTAATTCAGGGCTGATGGTGGGGGTTCTTTAATTAGGTTAGAAAATCTCACACATCTGCGCTTTTGAAGCCTCTGTCAAGCCAGCAAATTCAATCACATGGAAGCCGGTGTCCTCCAGCTATCAGACAATTGATTTTTTCAGGATTCTGCTCATATTTAGCTTAAGGGACATGCGATATGTTCATTCGGTTGTCAGTCAGTTTGCCTACGTTCCATTAGGAGAAGATTTGTTGTTTAAAAAATATTCTTCAGTATTAAAGTGTTTTAAAAAAAGCAGAAGACATTGGATTATGGTCACGAGACTGCAAAATGTGAGATAAATACAAACTTGGACTAATGCAAAAATACATGTTGGTTAAAGTGGGAAGTACAGACCTAAATTAGGCCTGTAGGATTACGCCTATTTATTACAGACATGTACAGAATTTTATGAGCATACACACACATAAACAGATACATTCACCTTCCCACTCTTTCTCTGCCTCCCTCCATGCTGCAAAGATTCATCATCTTCAAGTCATTAAACTCTTTGGAAATTAAACTGGGTTCAGTTAAAAAAAAAATAAAAAAAAAATAGGGGGATCCGGTTATGAATCACTATTTCTATAAATGACAGCAAACAGAAGGGGACAGTTCTTCCTCAATTAAAACAATGCAAGGTGAACAGAACCTAAGGTGGTCGGAATGAGAGAGAAGAATCTGCTGCGAATAGTCTAAATGAGGAAAGTTTGGGGCAAACCCTTTTTGAATCTATGGTGTTAGTCTAACACGGAGAAGTGGTTGGATTTTAGACAATTTAAAATTTATGCAAATCAGAATTAATTCACTAACGCTCAAATGGAAATACTGTGCAATACCCTTAATCCAAAAAGTAACACTAGCCTCGGAAATTATTTGGTAGAACTGGATGCGTAGGCAGAATCTAAAATAATTGACTTCACCTAAAATTACTGATTTCAATATACAAAAATTTTAGTCCCCTCCTCTTTCACTAAAAATGAAAGTTTAAAAAAGCTACTGTGTCATTTGTCTTCATGGAATATATAATCAGTGCCTGCAAAAGTTGACACGCATTGTCATATTTTCTCAGTGAAGTACACCTGCACAGATCTGATTCCTTCCAGTTTCAAAGCACCTTTTGAAATGTTTTCTCCTTATGGAATTTGATATTGATTTTCACGCTAAACACAACTAATACATTGCTTAATATGGAATTCACACTTAATGGGACATCAATCTTCCCTGCATAAAATGAATGGAGCCATTTTGGCAGCTCAGAAGCTTTTCCTGTTAAATAAGGTGGCAAGGTCAACTGAAACTTGGGAGTACCAAAGACTCATATAAATAAATTTAGCAATCATTCAATAAATTATACATGAGAACTGCATGGTAAATTTTACGTTTACACATTAAAAAGTGCCACAGAGATAGCTGTGAGAAAGTGGAGGGAAACGTAGTACGTATTTTAAAGGCAGGATGAACACTAAGACCTTCTCCAGTATGTTTCTATTTTAAACTCGCTCAGCAATATTGCTCAGGGCATCTACTTCCAGAGGCGATTCACTCCTGAATGAAGAGGAGGGATTCGAAAACTTAAAGGCCACAGAGGAAAACCTATGGAGTCCTGAAATGCAAACATCAAAGTAGTAATGCTACCACAGTCTTCAGCTTTGCCACACTATATCCCACTGTCTTACATGATAACATGAATTCCTTTTTATAAGCCAGACATACGTGAAGATAAACAGAAATAAAGCTTTGCCACTCTCAGAGATAAAGCAGTATCCAGCACGTGTTTTAACCACCGCTAAAGACCCTGAGATGATTTAAATGTAAGAAGTTCAGCTAATTATACTTTCCTTTTTTTTTTTTTTTAAATAAAATTTTACCTCATTTGGTAAGGGCATTTCTTTTTCTGTTTTCCTCCCATGGCGTATGCGCATCTGCGTGTGTGCGGGGGGGTGTGTGTATAAAATATATAGTAGGAAGAGGGTATTTGTTCCAGTTGAGGTGGTCTGTGAAATCAAGTAGATCAGATACTAACTTGATTTGGCACCAATGTATGGATGCATAGAGACATATCCACAGGATGTATGCATTACGAGATGATAAGAGACATTTACAACCTAGAATATAAGAGCAGGGCTGCCTCAAGTGACATCACCAGATCAACTGCAGCGTCAACCAACTCAGATATATTATCCTGCACACCACTGCTTCCTTCTCTCCTTCCCAGCCATTAGAAAAGCATTTGTGAGCACAAATATTACCGTATATTTTCAAACACACGCAAGGCACGCCATACCCAAAAGCGAACAAGAGTAACTGTGGGGTTTACGGACTGATCGAGACATTTCATAATTTTTCTTTACAACAAAATTCATCTCCATAGAAACCCAGAAGCAAGAAACTACAGCAATAACACTAAAGTAAATGTCACATCAGGTTAGTCAGCAGAAGGCAGGAGAGGGGATTTTGCTCCACTTAGAAACTAACAAGGATTGCTGCCCCTTTTGCTCTTCTGCAAAGGGTATCTACACTGAAGACAGACTTACTGATGTATTTGCAATGCAAGATAATGATGTGGTTTCCTGTTATTCCCACTGCAATTTACCCGTAAGGTGGTCAGATCAATGGCATGTTTACTTACAGGCATTTGTTACAGCGAAGCTGTTAGCTGTTTCAATGTTGTCTACATGAGGAACCAAATTAAAAGGTGCTTCAGATGCATTGGGGCTGGTGTTATGAAGAAAAATTGCTAATCGAAAAGCAGTATATTCCTGATCTGTGTTCCTGATGAAGAGACCACCTACAAAAAACAGAAAAAAAGCAAAAAGCAAAGGAAGCAGGGTGAATTATTTGCAAGCTACTTCCTATCTCGTAACACCAAGCAACTGTCTCTGACAAAGCTGCACAGTAAGGCAAGTCCTGAGACTTTAATGGATAAGGAACTAATCATATTCATAATCACAACCACTGCCTTTAAATCACTGCCCTCAATCGATTTTAACCTCCCTGATGCATTCATGCTTCTTTTCTGACTTCTCAGTTTCCAGCCTTTCATACATAGCTACCCAGATTTGTCATGATTACAGTGACCTTTGAAAGTGTTTAGCCTCCATCTCCGTGATACTGAACACAGTGGTAAATCAGCTACTCAACAGCCTCTTACATTAAGTGGCGGGCTGATTAAAGGGAACGATGCTTTCTGGATTAAAAAAAAAAAATAAAAAAAAATACCAACTCTGTGTAGGATAATCTGCACTGAACAGGAATATAATGAACTTTGCTCCTCTGCAGCCATGTGCAGGCAGGGAGCAGCTCAGCCTTATTAGCAGCATCTTTACGAGTCCACGAGAAATGATGCAGTGATGGAGCTGAGCTGGAAAGAATTCAGATAGCTGCGCCCCATCCGAAACACGTCCGAAAGGAGGGAAGCAGGAGGCGATGGGAAAGGGGTGAGGAGGGGGCACAGGACTACACGGAGAGACCTACAAAATCCTAAACTTTCCAACTATGGGAAGGGAAAGACGGGCAGCGTTGCCTTTTACCCTACACCCCTGCCGGCTACCGCAACCTCCGGTGCACGTTAACTCGCCATCCCTCCGGGAGCCAGGCAAAAGCGGGGGGCGGGGATGCCGGAGGGGGCTGAAGCAGCCCCAGGGGCATCATCCCCAAGCCCCTTCCTCCCCTTACCGATCCTCCACAGCCCGCAGCTGGAACGAGTTCTGCAAAAAGGCGAGCATCCTCCCTGCCGCCCGCGAACGCACACGCGTATGTATGTACACACACACACACACCCCGACGGAGGCAAACATACACAAATACACGCGGATTTTCCGGGAAGGCAGGGAAATGGGATAAGCGGTGGAGGAGAAAACCCCCAAACTGCCTTCCGAGCCTCCCTCCCAAACTCACTTTGGAAAGGATTGAAGCCCTGGACACACGCACACAGCCCAATGCAGCGCTTACCTATTTGCACACTGCTAGGAAAAGCTCCCATTGCTAGTCCCCAAAAGCCAGAAAACAACAAGACAAGCTGTCTGCAAATTATCCTCATCTTCTCTTTTGCCTCTCTGTCTCGCCTTCTCCCGCTCGCTCGCTCGCTAGATGCTGCTCAGAGAGGCATTGAGGACGAGGTGGCTACAAACAAAATCAAGAATTTAAAAAAAAAAAAAAAAAAGGGAAAGGGGAGAAAAAGAGAGGTTTCCTCCTTTCTTTTTCTTTTTCTTTCTTTTTTCTTTTTTTTTTTTTTTTGTGTTTTGTTTTATTTGTTTGCTATTCGCTCGCGCTCTGCCTCTCTCTCTCTCCGGTTGCCGTTTCAGCAAGCCATCCCGCCGCGCCGGATTTTTCCCGCAGTCTCCATCGCCGGGGAGCGGTTTCTGTCCGGCAGCGAATGTTGCACATGCAGAAGATGGTGGTGAGTTTGGCGGCGGCGGGGAGCGAGGGGGGGGTTGGCTGGGGGGTGGGGGGGGGGTAGGGGGGACGGACACGACACAGCGTCTAGTGGCGGCGCGGCGCGGTGCGGTGCGGGCGGACATGCGCCGTGCGCGCCCCCCCCCCCCGCCGCCGCCGCCGCCGCCTCCCGCACCCCCCGCACCGCCGCGGGCGGGGAGCGGCTCCGCGCCCGCCGTCCCTTCCGTTCCGCGCCGCTCCGCGCCGCTCCGCACCTCTCCGCACCGCGGTGCCGCCCGACGCTTCTGCAGCGCCGGCGGTCGCAGCCACCGCGAAAGCGACGTTTGGGGTTTTTTTGTTTTCTTTTCTTTTCTTTTTTTTTTTTTTGTGCCCCCCCCCCCCCCCCCCCCCCCCCCTTTCTGCCGCTCGCAGATCCGCGGGCGCGGAAGTTTGTGCCGAGGGCCAGGCAAGGTCGCGGCCCCGGGCTTTGCGCGGGGCGGGGGAGGCACGGCCGCCGCAGCCCGTCATCCGCGCGGCTCGGGGCTGGTGGTATTAAGTACCAATTATTATTAATGAAGGTGGCAGGGCGTATCTGCGTGCGCTGAGCGGCTGCGGAGCCGGTGGGGAGGGTGAGGGGGACGCGGACGGGCAGGGCGGGGGGCTCCGCACGGGAGGAGCGGGACCCCCTCCGCGCTGTCGGGGTTTGCGGCAGAGGATGGAGCAGGGAAGCGCTGGGCGCTTGTGGGCACTCATGGCAAAAGGAGAGGGAGCAAATGAAAGGAAAACTTCCCTGCTCCTGTGCCGCCGCCTTTCCTCTTTTTTTTTTCTTTTTTTCTTTCTTTTTTTTTTTTTCTTTTCAGGTGGGAAAAAATAATGGAGCTTTTTTTGTGTCTAGACCTTTTTTTGTTTTGGTGCCTTTGGATTTCTCTTTCCAAGCCTTGGAAGTTCCCCAGAGCGGCTTGCCAGAAGTCTGGGGATATTGCAGTTAATAATTAAAAGATATATATAACAAATGATAGGTAATGAAATCATACAACAATAGCTGTATGACAGAGATGGGAGCTTCTGGTTTTACATGGGGCTTTGCAGAGAGGTTTCTGTCAGTCACAGGGAATGATTGATCCAACAAATTAATTTTAAAATGTTAATTGGTAATATGAAAGAATATTGATTTTTAAGGTGAACTTTGTGGCTCTGTGTTCAAATACATCTGCTCTAAGACCAGAGTTTAACCAGCTTTCACTCACGTTTGCTTTCTTAGATTAATACTATAGCCCACGTCCCCAAGCTCTCACCAAGGGGGTGAGAGACACCCCCTTTAATTGCTGCAGAGGGTGGCAGTGAGTTCTGAAGCATGACTGCGAGTTCCTTAGCGTCAACCACATACCCTGAAGAGCAAGCAAAGAACATTGAAAACAGATATATATATATATGTATATATATATAAACTTATCTGCATGGGTATGTGTGACTGTGTGCGTGACTGTGCCTGTGTGTGTGTTTGGGAGAGTGTGGAGTTCCTGCAAATAAATTACTCTGTGAGAGATTTCTTTGCAGATCAATGGCAAACAGGCTTCACCTGCATTTGAGAATACTCACTCTTTTATTTTTCAGTAAATCTTCTAATTCCCTTTACTTTCCCTCCACGTATTCCCATCCTTCCTCTGAATCTGCAGGCTTGTGCTTCACATTATTTAGCCATGGCTTTTTGTGACCTCTGCTTTTGCTCTTGCTTGTCTTTCTTTTCTGCCTCCTTCCCTTGCCCCCTTTGTCTCCCTAAATTCTCCCTAAATTCTCCCTAAAAATTTGGTTCCTCCTTTCTTCTATCCTTTGGCATTTAATTTTTTGACTTTGTAAATCCAATTAAAAAGTAATGGAAAAGGAATAATATTTCCATTCCTTAATGGCTGTTCTTCACCAGTAGCAGCAAGTGAACTTGGAAAGAAGTAAAAAAATTAGTTAACTTGGTGACACATACTCATGTGAATTCACACCAAATATGTATAAAAGATTAGGATTTTTATACGTATAGTATAGTCCATTGTAGTGCCACAGCAAGTTACTGCCTACCAACTGAGCTAAGGAATATGCTTTGGTCTTTTTCAAATATAATCCTAGCATGTTAACTGAAATTTAATTTTAGAGTCCACAAGGAACCATTTCATACACTGGTCTAATTTGATTTGACCAAGAGTCTCACCCAGCACTTCCTACATCAAGGCTGTAGTTTCTGTTGGAGTTGGAACATACATTCTAGTGGAACATCCAATCTTGATTTAAAGACTTCAAGTGACAGGAAATCCATCACTTTCCTGGGTAAGTTGTTCCAGTTTGTACCTACTCTCATTTGTTAAAACCTGCTTTTTGTCTAGCTTTGGTTTCTAATGTTAACTATCAGAGATGAACCCGGTATTCCTGTAATGGTATTACTCAGTACTGTTCCTGGAAATAATCCCATCCTCTACTTGACACATCCTTGCTTAGACATCTCGGGGTCATTTTTGCAGCTATGGAAAGCAGAGGAAGGAAGGGAAGAGGCCACCATAGTGATTTTAAAGACACAAGAAAAAAAAAAAAAAAGAAAATTGCAGCATCAAAGGGGGAAAATGCCATTTCAGTAAGTTTTGAGAATTGAATGGCAGATGATCAAGTAATTGATCACAACGTTTATCTTACAGAAAAACTGGAAAAGGTAACATGGATGTAATCAAGATTAAGGCTGGAGGGGAAGAAAGGTGAAATAAGTTTTTAGACTGACTGCTGCTCTGGTGGGTTAACCTTGGCTGACTGCCGAGCGGCCGCCAAGCTGCTCTCTCACTCCCACCAGGACAGGGGGAGAAAATAAGACAAAAAAGCTCATGGGTCATGGTAAAGACAGGGAGATCACTCATCAATTACTATCACAGGCAAAACAGTCTCAGCTTAGGGAAAAATAATTTATTGCCAATTAAGAATAGAGTAGGATGGTGAGAAACAAAGACAAAACTGCATGACACCCCACACGCAGACACCTCTTCCCAGGCTCAACCTCACTCCTTCTTTCACGACTTTTCTCCCTCCTCCCCCTGAGCAGCACAGGGGGATGAAGAATGGGGATTCTGGTCAGTCCATAACACTTCATCTCTGCTGCTCCTTTCTCCTTGCATGGTCCTCATGCTTTTCCCCTGCTCCAGTGTGGGTCCTTCTCATGGGGTGCAGTCCTTTAGGAACAGACTGCCCCAGTGCAGGCTCTCCATGGCCCACAGTGCCTTCCAGAAAACCTGCTCTTGCGTGGGCTCCTCTCCACAGGCCACAGCTCCTGCCAGGAGCCAGCTCTGGCATGGGCTCTCCATGGGCTGCGGCTCCTTCAGGCTTCCCCACCTGCTGGAGCGTGGGCTTGTCCACAGGCTGCAGTGTTGCTATCTGTTCCACCATGGTCCTCTCCATGGGCTGCAGGGGAATCTGCTCCAGCAGCTGGAGCACCTCCTCCCCCTCCTTCTTCACTGACCTTGATGTCTGCAGGGCTCTTTCTTTCCCATTTTCCTCACTCCTCTCTCATGCAGCTGCTGTGCAGCATTTTTTTACTCTTTCTTAAATATGTTACCACAGAGGTGCCACCAGCATCACTGATGGACTCGGCTTTGGGCAGTGGTTGGTCTGTTTTGGAGCCGGCTCTGTCTGACATGGTGGCAGCTTGTGGTGTCTTCTCACAGAGGGCGCCCCTGCCACATCTGTGTCCCACCCTTCCCCCCCCAAACTTGCCTCATAAACCAAATACAGCTGTACACTGCCAAGCAAGAGACCAGAAGGGAGAGTTTGTGTGTTTTCCTGGTGGCTGCTGGAGAGCTGCTGCATGAAGCCACCTCTGAACTGGGGTCCCTGGCTGCCCCTAGTCCCCTTCAGGCAGACCGTGAAGGTTGAGGTAGGTGATTAAGGGAAAGAGGGACAGATCTCTGAGTTATACAACAAAATATTGGAGAAATTAAGAAATTATTGTAAAATGCTTTATTGAATGTGTAAAGAGTATGGAGGGGATAGACTAGAGGGAGTCTGGAGAGGAGCTGCTGGTTCTTGGTGGCGAATGCTTGCTTTGCCTTAGGTCATGTTAACAGCTCACGTTGGCCTTGCCTGGGGGTCACCACTGGAGAAGACTCCTTCTTTAGAGCATCAGCTGAGAGTTTGACTGTCTGCCGCAGCACCTGAATGAGTCCCACTGCAGAAGATGCATGAATATGATGCTGGCAAGGATCGGAAAACTTTGGCTGTTTTCTTGATCAGATGGTCTTGTGCTTGGACTAAATACCTTTATGAAAAGACCCTGGAGGAACAGAAGAATATGAGAAGATCTGTGCTACAGAAGAAATGAAGGCTACGTGTTAGCCAGGAGGAATAAAACTGCAGTGAAGATAGCAGAGGCATGCACCCTATGGGAATCCCAGAGGAAAAGCAGGATATGAAGGAGACAGACACTTTGCAGTGTGGACAGAGTTTGTCATGCTGATGTACTGATAAATACCCTCATGCTGAAGTAGCAGGTTTGATTCATATTTATGTGTTCTTGCAACCAAAATGCAAATCCCAGCTATTACAGTCTATTAAAGAGGCATGTCATTATGTGCCTGGAGACATGTAACTTTCTGAGGACTTGACTGAGGAAGAGGGAGAGTGAAGCTGTGCTAATTATCAAGGCTAGGATATTAGGAGCACAGAGAGGAGGAAAGGAGAAGAGCGATTTCACTAGCAAGAGACAGAAATAGACACCCACCACCCTCCCTCCCCAGCAGGTTCCAGGTGCACCGAGGCAGCGACAGTGGGAGAACAGGCAACACCCTGACCCTGGTCTGTGTGCCTGTGCTGCTGCGCGAGCTCCTCCACAGCAGGCAAATGTCTGCGCCACAAAGGCTCCCTCCCCGTGGCACAACCATCTGGGCACCGAGTTCCATCCCGAAACTGGATTCGGTCATTTAGATCAGTCTTGCCTCAGATGCAGTTCTCGTTGCAGCTTTGGCTGTGTGGTCACTGGGAATACTTCAGCAATAAATGAATGATGGAGAAAACAATTGACTCAACACTCTGTCCTTTCTTAGTTCTTTCTTGCCTTATGAAATGTTGTAGCTCACATATCTGTCAAATAGATCCATTAGACTGTAAACTCTGGGACAAGGCTATGTCTTCGGTGGAGTGCTTAGCACTTCTGGGCAATAAAACGTAAATAAAATACAAATCATCTATGTAGAATTTTTTACACTCCACCCTTTGGCATAGTCTCGCATCACCTTTTGAAACGATACCAGCGGTACCGAACAGATTAGCAGGGCACCAGAACAAGATATGGTTTCCTTCCAGTAGCAGAACTGATTTTCAGGAAATTGCTTTACAGTGTTTTCTAGCATTTTCTTTCTTATTGATTTATTTTTCATTCTAGGGTAGACAAAACAGGTAATTATTTTTAATAGTGCTTCTCATCAAGAGTGTTATGTTGATACTGAAACAAGTGTAGTACAATGCGTTTTGCTTTGAATAAATTAATCCACTGGTCCCACTCGTTTCCACCACGCCGTATGTTAACATCATTCTTTGCAAGCTTATCGAACTTCAGAAATTAAAGTGGTATGGTAAGAGACCTTGACCATGAAAGGAGAGGTTATTGTGGTCGTCCTGTGGAAAGCAAAAATTCCTGATTACGCTTTAAGTCATGCTGATACCAGTCAGGATTATTTCAGTTTGAGAAAAATGTGGTAACACTGATATAATTAAGAACTGCCATATTAAGTTAGACTCAATGCCCATTTAGAACAGTATCCTATGTCTAATATCAGCTGATGGTGGTTTATTAGGGAAGAGTATGAAAAGCTGAGCAGTCCTTCATTTAAACTTGAAGCACTTTGTCGAGGTTCTTCCTTGCTGACTGCTCGCACCTCCTAACAGCCAGGGCTTCAAGGTTCCTAAGGGAAGATTTCATCGAGATCCTCGTGCTGAAGGGCTGCCTACAGTCATTATTTCCTTATATTTACTGCCAGTGTCCACAGTATCCTATGCGAATGGGCTCTATAATCCCATTCTAAGAAAGTATTTTATTGAGTTTGTTTTAAACCTCATTTTATATTGACCATCCCCTGGCACTTCTCTAAGAAAAAAGAGGTAAAAATCATTTACCATCCCATATCATCCTTGGTTTTGTACAGCTTTTAATATCACCCTTCAGTCACCTCTTCAAATGTGAAGAATCCTACTCTATTTATTCTGCCATCTGGTATTCTATAGTCTGTACTATATATCAGCCATCCTTGCCACTATTCTCTCTGCTTCTTATGGCTTTGTGAAAAATAGGACGCACAGAATAGGACACAGTTTTTCAGGTGTAAAACTGGTTTCTGTTTTACTCATTTCCTTTCCTAATCGTTCCAAAAATGCCATTTCCCTCTGAGCATGCAGACAATGTTTTCAGGAAACTAGCCACAAAAACTTCAATATCTCTTTCCTGAGTGGTAATAGCTAATTTAGAGCCTATCATTGTGTATGTATAGTTAAGGTTATTTTTCCCATGTGCACTGCTTTTCTTTTTTTTTTTTAATAGGGAATTTCATCTGCCATTCTATTGCTCAATCAATTAGTATTGTGAGATTCTTCTGCAATACTTCCCAGACAGCTTAAGTCCCTCGGAATTTGATACAAGAGCAAAATTGGAATCTACACCCTTTAAATTTGATCTCATCTTCGTTACATTTTTAATGGTGTAATGGGTTTCTTCTGGCCCAGATTTATAACCTGGGCTGCATCATAGAATGTACCTGAGAAAGTATGAAAATTTGAAGCAATGTTTCTTTCCTAAGTACATCTTATTGCAGTAGTAAATGCCAGGCAATTCTGAAGGATGGGGCAATTTCCTCATCAATTAGAGGTGTGCGTGTGGGGAAAATGCACCAACTTAAATGCATTCCACCTGAGCCCATCTGGCCTTGTTTATATAGTGAAAAAAAGAAGATCAACTTTTGCTAATGCTGGTTTCTGCCCATTGTTTATAATATTTCCTGAATTTGAAGTGAGTTATTGTTAGTCTTCTAGGTACTGTATGATTTAGACCAACTGTCAGTAAGTTTACGTGAAATAGTGTTTAAAATAAGTGTATTTCATTCCTGGTTTTAGACTTACTCATTTGAGTACTTTTCTAAAGTAGCAAAGGAAGGGTTCCCTTGGGTATGTTTGAGGTGTCTGGCTGGTAATCACCTAAACTACAAAGTCTGGCCAACCTGGTCGATCCCTGAAAGGGAGACTACAGGTTAAGAAAGGCTGTTCACCCGTATGTCCACCACTATGCATTGGAGGCATATGGCCGTTCTGAATCATACAGTACTTAAATATTAAATTTAAATATTACCTTTTTTAACTGGGAGTAGGATGTTGATTCTACATCTGCTAAGTGAGCAAGAGTCACAGTAACAACTCCTCCCGCCCGCAGTTGAAAACTGCAGTGAAGCTGAATTCAGCGTGGAATAAGATGGGAAGAAACCAGAAGAAAATCATCAGGAAACAGAAACTTGACTTAGATAATTACAGATGTTTGGAATGTGACTTACTAGGAATAAAAATTGTTTTTGCCTAAATCAAAAAGACAGTTTCTTTGGATTCTATTCAGGAAAAAAACCAAAAACATGTCAAAACGTCACACTGTTTCCATGAAAAAGAATTTGAATTTCCCCCAAAACCCTTTTTTTTTCCAGTTGATGAAAAATACTTTTAATTTTCTTACCAGTTTTCATTAAAATGTTTTGCTATAACCTCTGTGACATAATCTAAGCAGCAGAATGAGGAAGATGTCAGAACAGTATAAAGAATGGCCTCTGTTCACTACACAGAGGAGCTTGCTGTATTGACCTAATTGTCATTTCCTGCAAAAAAACCCCAAAGTTCACCTTTGTTTGAAGGTGGGAGTTTTTTAGCTCATTTCTCGTGTTCACCGCCCTGGTGCTGCCGCGCATGTGGAAGGGTGAGCTGGCTTCTCTGTGGCTTGTGCGCGCGACCACGTCAGCTCCAGCTGCAGAAGTCTCAGCATCATCATGTTGGATGAGCAAAAAGGACAATTCTGAATTCCAGATCCAGGGGGAGAAAGGGGATGGTGAAATTGCTGAGAAGAAGCCTCCGTCCTGTCTTTTTAACTCATGAAGTGAAGCAAATTTGATAAAAAGTCTTTCAAGCATAATAACCAGGAAACCTTCAATGCTGTTTCTACAAAATTATACTTATAGAATGTAACTGCAGCTTGATACAGTAAATTGCTCGTAAAAATTCATTTTAGTGAGGTTTATTGCCAATAACAATGATACTTTTCACCTGTGTCCTGTGATCTAGTCTTACTTTTCCCAGTTTCTAACAGACCGTGTCTGCATGTTTGAGAGATAAATATGCTGCCATCATACCAGACTCTTATATCAAAGCATTAGTTACATGAAACTATTTCTCAGCTCTGGGAAAAAAATGATCAAGCAAACTAATGCTTTTCTTAACACACACACACACACACACACACAAAGAGATATAGTCTATTTTATGATTAATTTTCACATTAATTAGAGCTCATACAATATTGCCTGCATTAGGAGATGCATTTTCAGCCCACAGTTTTGGCTTGTCTGTATTCAGACTTTTATTATTCTCCCTATGATAGGGTTAAAATTGATGTCAAATAAATCTGTCTGTTTGCCTCAGCTCTAGCAAGCTTCCAGCACCCGTCCCCCACACCGCAAAAGCTGCAGATTGGATAATTGCTGCCATTCAGCTCTAGCCACGTGCTATGTGTTTGTAGAACTAGAATCTGTTTTCCTAGAAAATCAGAACAGTCTTTGATGCCTTAAGTGCTGTAAGCATACCTGGTATTTATTCAACAGTGTATGTTCCTACAAGTATTCTGATAGTCAAGACGTGTCTGGTTTTATGCCGTTATTTTTTTCTTTAAAAAATGTATAATGAGGATGAGTTATCCTAACCAAAAATCAAGGTGGGTATGTCTGTTACATAACTAGGTGAAGTTATATGAAGCACATCAGTGCTGTAATGATCTCATCTATCCCTAAAATACCTTAAAAGCAATTAATTTTAAAGCTGTTGATTTATTTAATGTTTAATACACAGTGATTCATACTCTGTGAAGCTAGGGATTATTCACACAACATTTATTCATGGAGCATCTTTTAAAACAGGTCAAATTTTGTCCTAATCATTTATGTAAACATATTTATAAAAATTATCAAAATACATTTTATGGCAGCTTCCTCTGTCTTTAGCTGTGCTGAATAGCACTGTAATCTGTAAGTAAGCGCAAGGGAATCAGGGGTGCCTTTTGGGGAAGAAAATACTACTCTGTGAAAGGGCGAAATCATCTAACCTTATGTCACTTAGAGCACTCTCTTAAAAAATCCATAAATGGTCCTTGCTAAAGCACATCATGTGGTCATTGAATTAGAAATGCAGGGATGGAATAGATTTCCAAAGGTTACATAGTGCAGTCCCCTGGCGCTGGGGAAGGATCAAATATGCTAGAGCTTCCCACAGAGATTTTTATCTGGTACATTTTTTTCAGAATTTCTGCCAAAAGACTTTCCAAGGGTGTCCTGTTCGTGCTTTTTCTCCTCTCAGTCTTTTTCTTAATATATGACCTATATAGTCTTTACTGCAAGTTAAACTGGGTTCTTTTTCTTCCTCGTGAACAATGGGTAGCAATCGATCATTGTCTTTCCTATTAAGAATCTGGAATACTTATCAAATCTTTACCTGCCTAGACTAAAAGAAAACCTTCTTCTGCAGTATTCCCTCATGGGTAATGCGTTCTCAGCCCTCTTCTCTTTCTTGATGATTTTTGCTGTATTCTTTCCAGAGTGACTACATGTGTTTTGGAGTACAGCTCCGAGGACTGCTCGCACTGCTTCAGCCGCATTCTCCCTGGAAACAAGTAGAAGAACATGATCCTCACCCATATTTTACCTGCAAAATTCTTGACAACATGAGATTTTGCCTTTCCTTCCTTTGCAGTAATACTGCACTGTTGACTCACAGACCATTTCTAATACACTTAAACTTGCAGATCCTTTTTCCTCATTTGGCATTTTAGCTATTAATTTCTCCTTACTAGTTATTGTGCTCTGAGCTTTCTCTTTTTTTTTTTAATTTCTGGGGTATGCCTTTATTACGACAGTTTTGACTTCTGAAGATCTTCTCCAGACTTCTGTAACCCTAACACATCCTGGTTTCATTTACAAATTTTTATCCATTTACTTTGTAATACATATTTTTAATGAAAATATTGGACAGAGTTGGGCCTGGAATCTCTGAGGGAACCAGCTTGAAAGAAAATCCCCATTTGGTACTGATAACTATTCTTTGAGAAGAGCTTTTCAAGCAGTCACACACCGTCTTTATGTTTTTTTTCACGTAGATGACATTTCCCTCATTTTCCTGTGAGAATTTAGTATGGAAAAATATTAAAAGTCTTACTGTACTCAAGATACAGCAAATTTATTCTTCTTCTTAACCAGTGTTGCAGTTATCCTGTCCAAGAAGGAGATTAGCTTGGCTTGACATAGTTTGTTCTTCAAAAATCCATATTGGCTGTTTTTTTTATTCTCCAGGTGCTTGTAAATTCACCATTTACACATCTATTCCATTCTTCCATAGTCCATATTTAGTTGAAGTGTTCTGTTTTCTTTGGATTCCCCATTATCCCTCTTTTAAAGATACATGGTTTCTTGTTTTCTGAGACTATCCCCATCTTATATGGCTTCTCCTATGTAATCACTGATGCTTGAAATACACTGGTTTCTATTTCTTTCTGCATTTGGAGGTAAATTTAATCAGGTTTTGGACACTTTAATATATAAAACTAATTTAGAAATATTAGATATTGTGACTTAACTACTAAAATTCAGATGTTGTCCTTCAAATACTTTAGAAGGTTTAAAAGCAGCTTGAAAGAATCACCATCAAAACTATGCTGCAAACTATGCTAGTGGTCTTTGAAATAACACAGGCCTGTTTTACACAGGTAGGCAGGACACTCTTAAATCTAGTTTATTGCCATTCTTTGGAAGTATTTCACTTTTTGTTCATTGAAATGTTTTCTTATTGCATTATGTTGTAAGCTAAGGAGCTAAAGGAATAGTTTAATAATGCAGTATTTCAGGAAGAATCTTGAGTGGCGGGAAGAAGACAGTGTAATGCCCCAGGTGAACAGATAATTTCTTTAGAGGTATTTCAAAGATATTCACGTTGTACATGCACCTGATGCACCTAGCATGTGTAAACTTTACTGAGAGTTTTTACATTCAGATCAGGTAAACTTCCAGCCAAATACACTTATGAATACTGAAGTAATTACTGAGCTCTAAGGACACGTTGCAATGACATTATCGTTTGTCAGCAGGATACCAGTGACTGCTGTCATGGAAAATTTACATTAGCATCATTGTTAAATAGTCTGTTTACTAGTTTCTTAATGACCTGCAGCAAACAATGATTTGAACTACTTTATGAAGTTCAGCGTGGCAGGCTGTCGTTATGTTGAATATATTTTCATAGGTTAATGATACTAATATAGAACCAACAGCAGCTGTCATGTCGTCTGCAACCAAATAATCTTTGAGTAGGTCTAGGTGGCAGTTATTACTGTGACACTGGTGTAGGTTAGAGATACTAAGTTAGTTTTAAAATACCTACTTGAAATGCAAGTAGCTGGATACCTGTGCTAGCACGAAGCACAGGGAGGGCTCTGAAAATCCTCTCGTGGGTTAGGAAAAACAGGACTTACTAAGCCAAAGTTGCCAAGAATAGTTTGCTACGGCATCCGGCCCAGATCAGAAGTTTCTGGGATAGCAGTGTAGACAAATCAAGACATATGTGGTTTTCTTTGTAATCACATCTTAAAAGATACTCAAGAAACACTGAAAAGTGCTAAGAAGTTTAAAAAACAATTTCCTTAGATTTCACTTGCAATTATCTGCTACTCGAATTTGGTAATTTCTTTTTAACTTTCGCAAATTATGGTTTGATCTGTAATCAGATGTTTCTGGAAAGATTTAATTAAAACCTGTTAATTGAAAAATTTATATGACTTCTGATAATGGATGAAAAATATTACACGTATTAAGTATTTGTGAGAATTCTTTACCTGAGATGTCTAACAGGTTTCATAGAGGAAAAATTAGACTTAAGACTGTTATTGGGTACACCCGATGAAAAGGAAATCATAGAATCATAGAGTCATTGAATGGTTGGAGTTGGAAGGGACCTTAAAGATCACCGAGTTCCAACCCCCTGCCCTGGGCAGGGACACCTCCCACTAGACCAGGCTGCTCAAAGCCCCATCCAGCCTGGCCTTGAACACCTCCAGTTGTGCTACCTGTTCCGGTGTCTCACCACCCTCAAAGTAAAGAATATCATGATGCAGATGGGATGGAATACCCTGTTGGTCAGTTTGGGGTCACCTCTCTTGTCCACTCCTCCCCACAGGTGGACCCCTCTACGCTTTTCCACTTACAACCCTCTAACAAAGCAAATAAAAAAAAGTGAGCTGGCCTTGGTTGTTACGGCAATTAGTATAAGCAAGAGCCCCTCTTCATACCATTCCTCGGCATAAATTATAAATAATCAGGTCTTATCAGTCTCTGGAAGTGGACTACAGTCTTAAAAATATGCTGTTAATTTCAGAGAGTTCAGTTAGTTAGAAGAGGCTTAGCTGCAAAGTAAAATTACTGAACAGAAAATTGGTCGTTTTACCTCAAACTAGGACAACTCCTTCTTTTATTTTTAAATTAAGGGTTTGTGTGTGTGTGTATGTATGTATGTTGTTCTAACTCTCTGGCCAGTAAAATACCTGAATCCCTCTTCATATCTTCATCATTACATTCAGTAGGCTTTCTACCCTTTTTTAATTCTTTCATAGATTTTATTAGGTTACACAGAACAAATTGTTTCTGAAGGAAACTGATCCTGAAGGAAAATGTCTTTGCATTTATTATGCATTTATTATGCTCTTCTGTGTGCACCAGATGAAATGTCTCCTTCATTTTCATCCATTATAGGCTGCCTCGCAGTACTGAGGGCTACCAGGAGAACCAAGCAGTGCGGATTTCCACGTTCGACATTTTTTGTCATTTTTGGAATTTGGGCTACAGTACAGTCCCAGGAGGAGAAACAGCAGCCCTAGAGAAAGGATGCTTGATCAGTCATATAAATAAGTGTTATATATATTCAAGGGAACTTGATGTGGGGTAATATTTAAAAGTTGGTGTTTCCTAATGTTATTGGCCAATGTATTGTGTTTTATTCCTCAGATCTCTCAATTTCCATAAAAGTTCTTGTAGGAAAAGATGGGTTGAAATTTTCCACTAAATATTTATTCACTTGAGTAATGACTACATACGGAGTCAGAATTACGTGGAAAATGTTCAAATTAATTGTGTAATGATAGTTTATGATAAATAATGTATGTCTAAAAAGGAACAAATTTGAAATCACAGATGCAGCTTCAATTCCTTGATTTTCACAGTTCTAAGTGCTTGATTTCACTATTTTAGCTGCGTATATCGTAGGGCTTTTCTTCTTCTGTGGCATAACACAAGGAAGTAAAACAAGCCGCTCCAACAGGGTAACTGCGGACTGTCAAACTGAGAAAAAGGTATTTCTCAAGCCTCATTCTTGCATACTTCAAAATTATTAGAAACTACTAGTCTTTTGAATCCACATGTACCTATATGGAAAAATGGATCTTTCACTGTTGTCGAAAAACAGTAGCATGATTAAAGATTAACTAAAAACGAAAGAAAAAAGAACAAAATATTTCTTAAGCTCTAAAGGAGTCAGGAAACTGAAACTTCTGAAACTTCTGACAATGATAAGCAGGTTTATCTTTAAGAATGAGTGCTGACATAACAAATGCATGTTTCTTTTTTTGTCATGAACAAGCATATTTCTACAGAAAGTTCCTTGAAAACACACAGCATCTAGTAGGAGCACAATCACAAATTATTAGGTTCTCAGGCAAAAAATTTTGGAAGTTTTTTACTGAAGATGAAATTTACTCAGCTAACAGCAACTTATGCAAAGACTCAGAAACGCCATTTTTATAGGACAGGGTTTGTCCTGGCTTAACTAAAGAATGATATTTTTCAGGATGAAGTCTGAGTAAGGAAACAGTGTTGTTTACTGGAAGAAATGAAGGGATTTGCTATAGAGCAATCAGAACACCTGTAAATTTGTAATACCTAGTTAATTTATCCAGATTAAAAAAATAATATTCCAACCAAATACAGAATATATATATATTAAGTATATTTAGTTTTTTTAGTAAAATATCTGTTATCTGTAATTCAAGACCTGACATTGGCACTAAATGAAGATGTCATTGAATGGGAATTGAGAGCTGGGGATCTTGACCTAAGGGAACAAATATGTCCTTAATTTTAAAGAGCTTAAAAGAAGATCAGATTGAGCACTATATACCGTTCAATAAGGGACAAATCATTTTAGAAGGCAGATTGATGCATTATTTTAATCCTTTTTCTTCCTAATCTTTTATTTCATCCATATTGTCTGGCTTATCGCTGTGGGGAAGTAATTCTAATTATGTGATTCATTTTCAAGCTTTTGGTTCTTAATATGACTTGTCACACCATATCTGGATACCTGCATACCTGGCTTGAGTGTCCAGTTTAGAATATGTGATTTCAAAGTTGAAGACAATCTAGCTTTTCCAGAAATCCTGCACTGAGCAACTTTCTGCTTAATTATTCCCCCCTTAGCAGATAGTCAACACATACCTTTGGAAAGTCGACTTAATGACTTATTGATAAAAGTGCCAATCAGCTTGGAAAAAAAAAGAAAAAAAAAATCAAAAACTTGCAAAATAAACCCAGCCTGATATGTTTCATCTGCTGAGGTAAGCAAATCTGTGGATTAACTTCTTTCTAATAGTCCTCTAGAAATAGCACACTGTTATGATGGTGTACAACATCTGGATGTACATACCTGCTGTTGTTTCTTGCTTTGCCAGCTTGCTTCTGCTTGGAAATCAGCAAAAAACAGAACCACCTATTCTGTTCATCATAAATTAGAAAATCCTAGGTTTGTTGTATCCCAAATGGAGAAAAGAAAGAGAAACTGAATGCTGGTTTTGGTGTTTTCCCTGGGATTGGTACATCTTGCTCTGGAAGAGATCAAAAGCCACATCAGGAAAGCTAACCTCACCGTTTGCGAGCACTTGGTCCACGCAAGGGAAAATACTGACATACATTGTGCCTACAATGAGGGAACAAATATATTGAGCTACTTCTGAACCTAAAGACGTGGTCAAATTGCAAAATAAAGTCTTGCAATGTGTCAAACTTAAAAAAAAAACAGAAAATGGTCTGGAAGGGTATCCATTTCAATCTTTAGCTGTTTTGCCTGAAACCAAAATTGCTGTATTTCTCCCTTGGTATCTTTAGAAATGTTCAGCAATGACAGAGAGGGAGGAAATGTTAATGTATAAGCATCTTCATATATGCAAAACTACTGAAAACTATAGCAAATTGGAAAACAGACTGCTATTCAGATAAAATTTCAAGGAAATTGGTGGTGGCTTTTTCTCTTAAAAAGTGTCAGTTTTCATAGTGATTCTTTGGCTCTTAAACTTACACAGAGTTGGTTGAACTTTTTAGCAAAAAATTTTCTCAAGAGTTTAGACCTATTTCCTCAGGCAGAGGTAGAAAGAAATCTTGTGGAAATTCAATGGTCTGAATTCTAAGATATTTTAAGTTGCTCTTGTTACTCATGTTAAAGAGTTCTGAGATTCCTTCAGCACTGGGCTGAAGGAAACACGTACATGTTTCCTACATGTATACTGTACATGAAGGAAACAAAGTTTACTGCTTTGGATGGTCCACTGAAAAAAAATATAATAGGAAACAAAACCCAGCCAAATAGAGAAGTGGGAGCTGGCGGAGAAGGATGACAGGTAATAGTAAAAACAGTGATAGCTGAGATGGATTTAGACATGCTTGAATGCTTTCCAAATCGTCAAGGCTTACTGCAGTTGCTTTAGTATTTTCTTCTTGACGCAAGATTATTCCCGAAGTGTCAGCACATCAAAGCAACCTATCAATTACTTAATAGGAGTTTAAGAAATGATAATAAGTAAATTTGAAAAGCTTGGCTATTTGTGTATTATGTTCTTAAATGTAGGACCAAGTTCAACCATGCAATTTAAATATACCTTACACATAGTGCATGTCCCAGATACTTACAAAATAAGGTCTTGATCCTGTAAAATTATTCATATATATAACTTCACATACAAATAATTTTACTGTCTCTGAAGAACTACTCAAAGTTAATATCATGAAGAATGGTTCGTCATGTTTCAAGAATGAGATACTAAGATGACATGTGAAGTACAAAGCTGAAGTATGAAGAAGGACCATTCTGATACTCCATAACTTACAGCAGCAAATGTTTTAAATCCTACATCTGTGTGTTCGAAGAGAAATCTGTGAAAATCAATGGAAACAGTTGCTTGACTGATTGACTGACTGATACTATATACTTTGACCTTTACTCTAAGTCTCAGTGAACATTTACACACATTCATCATGTGGTTCATGGTTCATGCTTTTTGAGCACAGCTGTAGAACTAGGCTTTAAAAGAAGACTACATTTGTATTTATTGTGTATTATTTAAAGGCCTCTTTTCACGGAGCCCAGTGCTGTCATCTCTAGGTTCTGCCTTGTGGACTGGGGTCTTCTCTCAGTTCAGGATCATAAATTACATTTGTAGTGATGGAATACCAGCTTCCTGCTCAAAAATTGTTGTGTTCAGGAAGTTAATGAGTTTGAAATGAAAATAAATTCTCTACTGAACTTTTGCTGACGTGTCACCAGTTTTTCAGAAGCTTCATCATTCAGATTCTTTGACAGTAGGGAAGATCCCCAAAAAGTAATTGCACTTTTTAAGAAAGAGACATATTTGCAAAATCACTGTCGTTTCTTCTTCTTGTACTGCTGTGTAAAATATCCATGAGTAATTTGAGGTATTTCAGCTATAAATGTTTTACCAATAAAAGTCTTGTTAAAATTACTATTAAGCATATCAGACGTATAGACAAAAGGTGCCATATAGAGGAGGTACAAAATTTAACATTCAGATTTATGATTTGCACATAGATGTTCCCAGGAAAATATTGATATGTTACAATAATTTATAAATGTAGGCTTGTCACGTGTGGTAGATTTAATGTTGATGGTATTGTTTCTCTGAAGTGGTGTTACGCTTGATAACACAACGAAATTGAAATTGGAGCAGAAGGAGGCTAATATTTGGGTCACCAATTGAAATGAAAGTGTCATGTAATCTGGCGTGTCCTCTTCATTGCTCTTTTCTTTTTTTTCCTGTGCTACTGAACTTTTTTTCTAGCCTAAGAGCAAACTAATCTATTCATATAAATAGTTTCAAAGTCAAAGGATTTTAGGTAGAAACCATGTTACTTAGGAGGGTTACTAAAATTTCAGAAATGTTGTCAGTTAGGGGTTTCTTTTAGTCATTAACACATATTTTGTTGTTGGGTCAGAAGAAGACTGTGAGGCGCTGAGCTACCATTATTTGGAAAATCTCTAAGGAAGAGAGGCGTATGAAATTAAGCAATGGAAAGTCACCGTTACTGTGAGAAAAAAATAATCTGGTTTCTAGAGTGGTACTGGAAAATGACTGTTGAATGGTACTTCTTAAAAAGTTAATTGTTGCCCATATGTTAGTCTATCTTTAGGCCTGAAAATAATGCTGTCTGGCTGTTTATTTATATGTGGTAGTACTTACAGGTGTCATTGATTCAAGAACATAGTAAAGACAAGCAGTAATTCTGGGCAGAAGCTTAGGTTAGTAGACTTTTTTTGTTCAAACAAGTTGCAGAAGTTCTTCTGTATAGTTCCTATTGCCTTGATGCCGGAGAAGCTTTTTTTTCTCTCTTGTAAACACTGCACAGGAATGATGAAGCAACTATATGAAGTTAATGTCAAATGCTACTATAAATTAGCTGTTAGGGTACAAAGTTAGTGTATTGATTTTTTCCATCTAGTACATATTCTTTTTATAAACAAACTTGATCATGTGTCTATTGATGTATTGCAGATGTAAATTTTATTAGAAAATATAGGAAGAAAGTAATAAAAGCTATGAACAGGCAATCACTATCAGCAAATTCCATTAGTAAACAGATAAAATTTCAAGCAAGCTTATTGTTTTTTAAAGAGGTTTTGATTATTCCAGGAGACCAAAACTGACTGATGTAAGATGTTCCCCAATCATTCGAAAAAAGAAAGAAAAACCTCACTGACTGGTAGAAAATGGAATTTTTTCCATACGTGTGGATTTTATATATATTCTGATTCATAGGCAAAACAACCAGCACAAGACATGATAAGTTGTAAGAAACCCAGGCAGATCTTGGTGTCAAGTGTCAGTCTTCTCCTGGAGCTGGATCATGCATTCACCCTCAACAACACTGTTTTAAAATGTCACACTGCAATGATGCCTTCAAATGCTGGTAGAATGCCAGAATGCCAGAATTCTTAGTCTTTTTAGGAAAACAAATTTATTGAGCACTACTGTAGGAAAATGAGATAACTGGGTACTGAAAGCAGACAAAACCAGTGAGTCAAGCAGGAAGGGAGGTAGATGCTGATGTAAATTCCCAGTACAGACTGGGCGAATGAGAATTATAAATCAGAGACAGTGTCACTGTCTCACCTGTGCTACCACTGCAGCTAGCAGTAGTTAATGAGGTAATTTCACATATTCTGGAAATGCAAAACAGGACTGAAGCATTATTGTTGAATTTTCCTTAAGGCTCAGGCACCTGCTCCTGCTCTATGTTTTCTGCACGCTGCTACCAACAGCTCACATTATAGAAGCACCATTGTTTTGATGAATTGCTTATTGTCCTAATAAGGGAGCATACAACCTCTGTTTTGTGGGAGTGCTATAAAAAGAGCAGTTTTTTAAATCCAACACATTTCTGTTTTAAAAGCTTTTGTAAATCAATTTAGCTATGTCACAGAGTTTCATTGGGAAATGTGAAAACAACTCTTTTACAGTGAGCTAAGCTTGCAAAGGGCAACATGCTATTATTTTACAGCCCAGTACTTTCCATTTTCCATTTCTGAGATTTGCACTTTTGTTTTGAATGACAGATATTTTTGCACATGATTATTAGGTGCAGAAGAACTCAGCTTACATACAGATGTAGGGGTCTTAGGGCACAAATAGTCCTTGATGACTCTGACCAGCCTCACCTGGCACCTCCCCACACCTCCTGACGGAGGACCACCAGTCCTGGTGTACCAGTCCCTGTCTGAGCCCTGTTGTAGGGGTGTCTGTATACTCTTTTTCCTGGATTATTGCTTGGATTTCCTGGCTGGACCTTGGTGCTGCCTTGCCATTGCCCAGTGACCATTGGGCTGTTGGCAGGACCCTGTGCTGTCACCACCCCGCCCTGCTTGCCTGCCTCTGGGACGGTGGCAACGCGCCTGTAGGTGTAGGCACTGCCCAGCAGGGACTCTGGCATCTCGCCCAGGGTGTACCCCTGCTCTTGTTGCACCCTCACAACAAGCTGTATTCACGCCATCCCATTAAATAAATGTATTGTGTTGCCAGAGTACCACCAAATCTTAGCTTTTGGAGCAGCTTTGTTTCTGTACTGAAAGGCTATGTGGAGCTTTCTGGGGACTAGAAAGTTGTAGCTCCAATCTGCCTGCTTCAAATAGACACTGCTATTGCTCAAACCCTTTACATTTGGCATTAGCAATGTGTGGCTTATGACAAGAAGCCAAGAAGTTCTCACTCTATGCAGTATTTTGGAAACCTGTCTAAGAGAGCTTCCTGCATGAGATTCTCTGCAAGCACATGGATTTTGCATGTTTTCAAATCCTACTGCTTCTAGTAGCACGGAAAATGTGTTGCTAGCCAGGCATTTGTGGTTATCCTAGTCTCCCTTTAATGGACACCTGGTAATCTGCACTAGTCATGTTGCTAAATCGTAGAGAGATTTGGGGACAGAGGAAAGGACCTGAAGCTTCAGAAGCACTATTGAACTCACTAAATAGTTTCTTTTTGGAAGAAAAGAGTGGAGTACTTGAGATGCTTAAAGCCTGTGTTGATGATTACAAAGTCCTGCCCCTTTCTTCACAGTGTGGGCAATGGGCAGAATCCCTTCAGCTTAGCTGAAGAGATTTGTTTCTGTATTTTACACAACATAGAAGAATGCCCTGATACGTATTGGGTACTTTCATGTGGGAGATTGATGTCTCCTGATGGCAGTGCTCCATTGTATAAATAATTGATTATTTAGTAGGTCAAAGACAGGAATCCAGTTGAGTTATTTCCTAGCATGACAATTCAAATAATGATCTGGAAGAGTCAGTCATGCTAATCAAGAGCTGTTTTGGGCCTGTTAGCAAAATTCCCTGAAGTAGTGATAAAAAAACACCGTCCTTTGTGCTGCAGACTTCCATCCTATTCTCCATTCCCTTCATGTTCATCTAGAGAAGAGAGGACCTAAGGGAGAAGGGAAACTTGCTAGGCTATTTTTATTTTGATGACCTGAAGAAATGGCCTTTGTTACTTTCTACAGTCCCCATGGAAGGCCAGCTACTCTCTAGCACATTCCCTATAGAATGCATTTTTTTATTACTTACAAGCAGCGGTATCAAGCCAGCCTGTGAAAGACCTCTCCAGTTAGTTTTCTCTCTGGTACTGCAGACAGTGTCTTTCTATTCCAGAGCAGCCTGGGACTGAACTAGGTGTTTTTCCTGTTTTTATTCTATTTCAGACTCTAAATATAATTATGCTCTAAATTCTGGAATATCTTCTTTCTTTCTATATATTAGTCAATGACAATTCATATATTATGTCTTTCCTGATATATTAACTAGCATTTTCACCAATTTGATTCTCATTTTGTTTTCCTTTCATGCTTCTGCTTATGTCTGTGTTACTGGTTAGAAGTTTGCAGGTGTTGACAAGACTCATTGCATCACTGAGTGGCTGACATTGGAAGAGACCTCTGGTGATCATGTTATCCAGCGTCCCTGCCCAAGAAGGGCCACCTAGACCCCAGGACAGGACTATGTCCAGATGGCTTTTGAACATCTCCAAGGATGGTGACTCCACAACCTATCTGAGCAGCCTGTCCAGTTTGATGTCCTTGTCCACTTTAGAGGCAAATTAAAACTGCACATTCACGTTTCTTCCTGTACAACACTAGTGAAAATAAGACATGGCCAGGTACTGGTTTTCTCAGTGGCTCAGATTTGCCCTGTCGTTCCTCGTGAGATAGTCTTCCAGTCCATTTTCAGGCTGCATCAGGCTGCTCTGACCTCAGCGCATGTATGTTAAACTATCATTGCAGGTACTCTAAGACAAAGAATTGTATTTGTTCCCACTGCCCAAATACATTTTATATTCAGGCAGTGCTGCATGAATGGACAGACTACTTCTGCATTTGTTATTCGTATTTTCTCTGTACTACATTGGTGCTTTTAGCAGACATGATGTGTCTTTTTTTTTTTTTAACATATTATACCTAAACAAATTCATTTTTCTTCTAGATTGGACAAGTTGCTGGAGCAGCACTCTGAGGAATGGTAAACATGCATTTTTCTTTTAAGCGGGTATTGTTACAAACACTTGCTCTTAAAAACTTTTGCCTTTGTGAACTAGCCAGTCTTATTGCGACATCTGCAATAGATAAGGTTACTGCTGAGTGTGCAGTATTTCCTAATTTCCAGGCTTTAAAAAGAGGACTGGGGTGTTGCTGCTTTGATATGCATATCTGTCAAGATCTCCTTACCATCTTTCACATTTCTCTTTGCGTAATTAATCAGATACCCAGAAAAGTTCTAATATCTCTAGAATTCTCAAGTTTAAATGCAGGTCAATAACATTTCTGACATAAAAAGACAGTTGAAATCTTTAAGAGAACACTGCTTTGGAAGCACAAGAACAGCCCACTTCTTTTTTTGAAAGTGTTTCAGTGTTTGTTGAAGTCTGAAATTACTACTGGCCTCAGGATTAAATTCTTCTATTCTTAGGAATGCTATTCACTTTGTTGTTTTCCAAGTAGCCTGTAAGAGCAGGAGAATTCCCTTCAGCTAGGGGCAAGCAACTAATCAATCTGATGACCTGGTGATAGCTGTGCCATTATTAACACTATAAAGTTTAGCTGAAGACATGCACTAAAACTTTATTTTGCAAAACACCTACTAAAGAGAAAACCAAAATATACAATGGTACTGTTTCTCATGGTATGTGGACATAAGATTACATCCTGGAGATAATAACATTGCAAAGAACCCATTCTGCTGACCGCCTTTCAGCCTCAGCCGTTCTGTGATTCTGTGAATAAATACTTTCTAATTTTAAGAGATCAGTGTTATTTTTTTTAAAGAAAATAAAATATTTGAACAAGTCTTTTTTTTCTCACACAGTTATGTAACCTCCAGCAGAAGCAAAAGACTGACATATTTGTGTCAGGTTATGTTTATATAGTTACAGAGATGCACGTTTTGGTCAGTGTACCGTAATGGCTTAAAAATAACGTATTCTATGGCCATAACCTATCTATGTATCTCTGATACATTAGAAAGTACACAGAGAGCAACACTGTGGCCAACGACTCAAAATGTCTTACAAAGCAGTATCAGGAAGACTGAGAAATTCTGCTGGAAGAAGGGAAGCGTCAGCCAATCCAGCGACAGATGGTCTGATGGACGTAGTCACATCTGAATGTGTTTCCTGCATTTTCAGGGCATTGTGGTTGTAACAGTGCATTTGAAGGTTACCTCCCTATTGGCCTTCTTTGCTGCAAGGATGCATTGCTAGCTCCTGGTCAACTTGATGTCCACCAGGAAGCCCAGGTCCTTTTCTGCAAAGCTCCTTTCCAGACAGTTGGCTTTGAGCATGTCCTGGTGTCTAGGGTTATTCCTCAACAGGTTCAGGACTTTGCACTTCTCATTGTTGAACTTTATAAGGTTCCTGTCAGCCTATTTGTCCAGCGTGTCCAAGTCCCTCTGGATGGCAGCATGACCCTCTGGCATATCAGCCACTTCTCCCAGCTTTGTGTCACCAGAAAACTTGCTGAGATTACACTCTGCCTCACTGTCCAGATTATTAATGAAGATGTTAAGCAGGATCTGACCGAGTATTGACCCCTGGGGTACACTGCTAGTTACTGGCCTCCAACCAAATTTTGTGCCATGGATCAGCACCCCTAGGCCTGGCACCCAGTCAGTCTTCAATCCACCTCACTGTCTGCTCATCCAGCGTATGCATCATCAGCTTTTTTTTTGTGAAGATGTTATGGGAGACAGTGTCAAAAGCCTAACTGAAGTCAGGGTAGACAACATCCACAGCTGTCCCCTCACCTACCAGATTTAAATCCACCCTAGGTGGCTACTCGTATTAACTAGAGGCTAGCTGTTACTCTTGTAATTCTCTGAGTTGGGATATAAGATTAGGATTGGAAGACCTTGTGGTTCATGCTTATGAAATGCATGTCTCTCTGTTGGAAGAACTACTGAATATGTTTCGTACAGCATAAGGTCTCCAGCTTACATTGGTAACCAGCTGTATGCAGTACCTGTAGCAATAGAAATACACCCCGTGAGTATGTCTAACCTATCTGGATCTCTCTGTGTATTTTAAGCTTTCATGGCATCCTGCAGTCATGAACTCCAGTTACATTTAATTTTATTTCATTTCAGTTTCATTTTGTGTTTGATCTGCACTTACTGCCTGATAATTTCCTAGTATGTTCTCTAGTTATCTTATTATGACATGAAAAGAATAATCTTCCTCTTTCTTCATTTTCTATGTCGATAGTGATTTTACAGGTATTTTTCTTTAAAAGCATCATATTCCTTTTCCCAGCTGAAGTCTATGTAGTTTCCTGTCATGTGTAAAGCTTTCTATAATTCTGTTCATCTTCTAGTGTACTTTAGTTTTGCAATCGTTTGACCAGACCCTTATGAAATATTCCAATATGGAAAACGTGTGGGTTCAAAAGGTGACATAATTGTTTCTTGTAGGTTGTTTTCAATTCTTTCTGGAATGACCCCCAACATCCAGTTACTACCTGAACTGCTAGTTGAGTATTCTCTTGACATTTTCAGAGGACTATCCCCAATATTTCTCAGAGTTTTTTCTTAGTGATAATGGCTGACTTGCAATCCTTGGCATCCATCAATAATGATATCTTTTCCTGCTTGCATTACTTCTCACATTGTTATTGAATTTCAACTGCTATTTTATCACTTGGTCACTGGGTTCTGCTAAACAGAAGATAGCAACAACAAAAAAAAATTATTTATTGTGGCTGAAAAAAAATATCCAACAAATGATGACTTTTCAAATGATTCCTACCTTGCAGTGACACTTTTGTGCTTAAGCCATTGTCAGTAACTGTCACTAGGTCAGCAGCCGCCACAGGACAGAGCAAGTTTTGGAAAAGAAGTGTTTTGAGGTGTCCTTGTCAGGAATAATTACAGTGGTACAAAAATATCCACAAACTTCCACAGGATCCCTGTCTTGGAAAAGACACTAAGACTGTTTCAAGCAATTTTCACAGGAAGATCCTTGAATTCCCCTGTAATCTTGTCTCTTCGCACAAATCTATGGGCCCTGACTTATCAGTGCTGTAAGGGACCATTACAAAGTCTGATTGTTTGCTTTAAATAGCAAGGGCTTGTATTTGAATCTGACCACTGCATTTGTCTACAGACAAACTAACTGAAACAAGAAGGAAGGAATAAATGAGAAGGTTTAGTTCATGCTCTTGTTCCGTCAGATTTTCTTCCCTTATTAAACCCCCCTAAAAAAAAAAACCAAACTGTAAAAATGTTTTCACAAAGGTTTAACCTTGATAGAATTACCTTCTGTACTGAAAGCTGTTTCCATTTAAATATTTATGGCCATTTGAAGCATTCAGGATGAGGTACAACTGAATGAGCTCCCCAGTTAAAAAAAGTAGGTCTGTAGCAAGCGGTTACAAATAATTGACATTTTCAGAGTTTCCAGTGAAGACTACTAAAATATCTAAATTACTTGTTTAAAACTTAAAAAAAAAATAATAATCAGGTCAAATGGAATGTTCCGTAACAAAATAGGCACATTTTTTGAGTAATAGCAGCATTAAGCAGAACAAAAAGGTAATTTCTCTTTTGCCCAACAACTTAATAGCTAGAGGATACTCCTAAGAAGCCTAGAAAAGTGGACTTTGGGGATAGAAAATACTATTGCATAAAATAATTGGTGCTTTTCCTGGAGATCTCTCTGGCTCTGTGTACTGGTTTTGGCTGGCATAGAGTTAATTTTCATAGTAGCTTGTACGGGGCTATGTTTTGGATTTGTGATGAGAACAGTGTTGATAAAAGAGTGATGTTTTAGTTGCTGCTGAGCAGTGCTTAAATGACATCAAGGCCTTTTCTGCTTCTCACACCACCCCAACACCGAGTAGGTTGGGGGTGCACAAGGAGTTGGGAGGGGACACAGCTGGGACAGTTGGCCCCAACTGACCAAAGGGATGTCCCATGCCATATGATGTCACACTCAGCAGTAAAAGCTGGAGGAAGAAGGAGGAAGGGAGGGGATGTTCGGAGTTATGGTTTTTTGTCTTCCCAAGTAACCACTATGCATGATGGAGCCCTGCTTTCCTGGAGATGGCTGAACACCTGTTTGCCATGGGAAGTAGGGAATTGATTCCTTATTATGCTTTGCTTGCATGTGCAGATTTTGCTTTACTCATTAAACTGTCTTTATCTCAACCCACGAGTTTTCTCACTTTTACACTTCCAATTCTCTTCCCTATCCCACTGTGGGGGAGTGAGCGAGTGGCTGCGTGGGGCTTAGCTGCCTACCAGGGTTAAACCATGACGGACCTTTTCTCTAGGTGAGTCAGAAAGCAAGGATATTTATACTATAGGATATTTATACTATAGGATATTTATACTATATGATCAGGGTGACCCTCCAGTTGTTTTAAAGACAATTTCTCCTATTTTCCCAGTACTTAGTCTCTTCTGTCAATGCAAATAGTTGAATAGGAAGCTTATCTGTTCTTCGAGGGAAAATACAAGGTTAATTTTACAGCACTCTGAACAGGTTGCTTGCATGATAAGAGGGAGATATTTACTCATATTTGGTCTTCCTGCCTGGAACAAAGGTCTCTTGCTCTTTACTTGGTCAGGACCTTATGTATATGAGGCTAGAAAGATGCGTCATACACTTTTGTCTATATTTGGTATGTTATCATAGAATCATAGAATGGTTTGTGTTGGAAGGGACCTTAAAAGATCACCTAGTTCCAACCCCGCTGCCACGGGCAGGGACACCTCCCACTAGACCAGGCTGCCCAAAGCCCCATACAGCCTGGCTAACTTATTAGGATGAAGGGAGGCACTCATAAAGAGATAGGGGTTTTTTGAAGCTGTTGTGTAAAAATGTAGCTTTTAAATAATGAGTGCTACTAAATGCCCTGTATGCCTGAAAATAAAAGCCCATCAGGCTTCCATAGCGGACTGCTTGGTGGATGCATGGGGATGCCCCAGACCCAGACGTGCCACCTGGCTTGCTCCCTGCTTACAAGGCAGGCAGTTTGCTGTGGCTGCTGGAGGAACTGATGTATCCACAGGATGGCTTAAAATGCTTTTATTTTTTTTAAATATTTCTTGAAGAATATGTCTTCTGATCAGATCAGCAAAGTGCCCACACTTCATTTTGCTTGTAGCATTTCTGTAACTAGTACGCTGCTTTCCCTGATTACACTCATCTTGTCTTTGCGTACTGAAAAGCTTGGGAAAAGGATAAGAAAACATACACCTTTCTGTTGGACTGGGGATACTTTTCATATCCTGCTCTTAATTTTGTCTCCCCTTTTCATCTCTCACTGATGCACTGTAGCACACTGTTAAGATTTATTTTATGATGAATTACAAGATTGCATTATAAATCACATCTCTGAAAATTCTGATGTATCTGTAAATAGCCAATTGCATTGTTTCCTTTTCTCTAAAGACATTTACTGTATGTATCAGTGAAGTCCTGAAGTAGAAGTTTGGAAGAAATTCTACTGTTCTTACAGCACTTAAAGATATTTTTCCCTCTCAATTCCTAAATTTCCTTTTGTAACCATTTTATTCTTTTAAACTTGTGTAACTTTTTGTCATTCATCAATGCAGCAGTCATCTTCCCAATTTTCCAGTTATGTCTTTATATACTATCCAGAACTCCTTAACTTCTGTAATCTTAGGTTGCTATTACTTTAGGAGTAGAAGAGGGAAACTTGGTGCATGAGTAAGACAGGTAGTAGTTAATGATTTTTCCAGTTTTAGCCAGCACATTGGGCCAGACTTTGCAACTAGTATGCAAACCATGCAATAGTATCTGTATTACTGTATTCAATGAAAAAGTATGTCTTAGAGACAAAAAATAGTTTGCATTTACAAAAAGACATGGCAGTCTTATGCCTCTGACGTGGCGCCCACAACATACTTCTCTCTAAATTGGAGATAAGGATTTTATGTGTGGACTGTTCGGTGGATTGGTTGGATGGTTACATCCAGAGAGTAGTGGTCAATGGCTCAATATCCAGATGGAGATTGGTGAGAAGTGGTGTCCCTCAGGGGTCTGTACTGGGACCAGTACCATTTAATATCTTCATCAGTGACTTAGACAATGGGATCGAGTGCATGCTCATCAAGTTTGCCAATGACACCAAGCTCAGTGGTGCAACTGACATGCCTGAGGGACCTCATGCTATCCAGGGGGACCTTGACAAGCTCGAGAAGTGGGCCCATGTGAACCTCATGAGGTTCAACAAGGCCAAGTGCAGGGTCCTTCATCTGGGTTGGGCCAACTCCTGTTATCAATACAGGCTGGAGGATGAAGTGATTGAGAGCAGCCCTGCCAAGAAGGACTTAAGGGTACTGGTGGATGAAAAGCAGGACGTGAGCTGGCAATGTGTGCTCACAGCCCAGAAAGCCAACCGTATCCTGGGCTGCATCAAAAGAAGCGTGGCCAGCAGGTCAAGAGAGGTGATTCTGCCCCTTTACTCTGCTCTGGTGAGACCCCACCTGCAGTACTGCATCCATCTCTGGAATGCTCAGTAGAAGAAAGACATGGACTTGTTGGAGTGGGTCCGGAGAAGGGCCACAAAAATGAACCTGATCTAATTGAAGATGTCCCTGCTCATTGCAGGGGGAGTTGGACTAGATGACCTTTGAAGGTCCCTTCCAACCCAAACTATTCCATGATTCTATGAAAAAATACAAATGGCATGCAGACACGGGCTATTTGTGGAACAAAGTACTACTCTGCTGGAGCAAGGATGGAAGAAAGTGATCTAAAAATATTGCTTGTACTTTTGTAGAAGCATCATGTTGTGTAAAATAGAGGTTTTCATAACACTCCTGTAGCTGACCGTTCAATAAAGTATTTGTTGAATTAGGCCAGACATTTACTGAAACAAAGACTTGCATGAATAACTCTCTGTAGCAGAGATGCTAATTAATCCCTTTCCTGGGGAAATGTGTAAAAAATAATTCAGAGGCTGGCAGGTTTTTATTCTGATATTTTTTTCCTGACCTAAACTTATGGAGATTCCTTAGAAACTTCCAGGAAATTAACGCTTGTCCTATGTCTTGTAAAGAAAGATTGTCCCATTTATGGAAATCTATACATATGAATAATATGATATGGCCTTTTGAGGGGTCACGGTATATATTTCAAATTATTTCTGCCTATTCCTTACTATCTGCAAAGCCTTGGCATCATCAAGACCTCGAAGGGAAGGAAATAAATAATTTCACAAGATCAACGAATTTTCTCTTAGCATGGAAGGCAGTGCCTGCGCAGGTGATTACTGTCCCTGGTCTTACATTCAGCCGTATGGCTCCAGTGTTACCTGATGTCTGTTCATGTCTGCAGTGCCATGAGATGTTGCAGCACTCAAGAAGAGGGAGGTTGCACCATCCGTATTTGTGTTGTGCAATGCGAGTCTCTCCCTGTGAACAGATCTGTACACGTACCTCTCAGACCTACTACGCGTGCTGCTTTAGCTTTTTTCCCAGTTTATTCTGAGTCATCCTGCAGCTATTAACAGAACAAAATCTAGCTGATGACCTTTTCTTCAAGATTAAGGAGCACAACTAACATATTTAGCATAGCTGATGAGATTATTTTCTTCAGTTTAGATGTATCTTCCACTGCTTTTGCTTTGTATTGGGAACAGGTTTTGACCTTAGACTATTTTCCTTCAGCAATAGCAAGAAGCTGCTGTCTGTATTTTCTTCTGAGCTTGTATTTAACATTTTGGTACATGTTCTGGACTATACAGTTGAGGGTCTTGTCTGGCTCAAATTTTTTAATTCCAGGAACAGAGAGAGTGTGGAAGATATGTGTCACTGGTACGTTACCAACTATATTATTGTGATGTTATTTTTTTTCTAGCTGAGAATTTTTACACAGTAAAAATCAGCATAAAGGTATTGACAGTTTTCTGGAAATACATTATAAGAGTGTTCCTAATCAAGCCAAATGTTGAAGTGTCCCAATATAGAAAGTGTTTGGATACCATGGTGATTGTCTCTATAAAAATCTATACCCTGTCAAATTTCAGGGATTAAGAGCAAACACTCTGCAATAGATTTTATGAAAATCAATTAGTAGAAAAAAACTACAGCACGAGTACTGTGATTTTCTTCATGTGTCTGAACTCACTCTACTATGTCAGCTGTTTTGAATGTCACTGGAATTTGAATGTAGAGATCAAGAGTTGAATAGAAGCTCCAACAAGCCTATACTAATTTCTGAAAGGTTTACAGTGTAGTGCTGGGGATTAACAACAACTTTTTCCCATGTGTCTGATCTGTCCTTTCATCAGGGTTCATTGCTATGAAACTCAGTGTTAACTTCTTGAACCAGTATGAGTGTGACAGCTGCAAGAAAGCCCTGCAATTCATCTTGATCAGGGCCATCTAAAACTAGATACGGGTTCCTCTGTCTCCACCACACCAGCCAAGTGCTTGTTCCAGAACCCCAGAATCCTTCCTCTCATTTTCAACCTGAATTTCTTTCTGTCCAGTTTATGCCATTTTTTTCTTGTGTTAGTCTATCTTGCAGTTTATGTAGTTCTACCTCCCTGCTGATTCTCTTTTATTCTGACACCATCCTACCTCATCTTCCTACACCATCCCTTTGTTATGTAAAAAAATCAGTCATAATTCCTCTCCACATCCCGGCCTTCATTTTGGTAAAGTGAGCAAGTCATGCTTTTTGAGTACTCTATAAAGTCACCCTTTCTCATTTCCCAGTTCATGCTATAAAGCTTTCTCTGTTGCTTTTGCAATTTCAACTCCTATTTTTTTCAGTGAGGGTAGCTAGAACTTTTATAGAGTTTCCAGGTGAAATCTCGTGAGTACATTATACAATGGCATTAATATTTCCTGAGCCTCTGCAAATACTTTTTCTGATACACTCTACTGCTGTACAATTTTTTTTTTTTATTTAATGTTATATCTCTTGGGTGAGAGAAGTTGTAACATCTGTCTTTTACCTCCATTTGTGTTATGTCCAGTTCAGTAGGTGCTAGCAACTTAGGCCCTATTGTAAAGTTTAATAATAAGTTTTATTTGTAGTCTTGATGCAATATGTCTCTCATTATTTGAGGATGTTGAAGATATGTTTTATTAATCCTTGGTTACCTAATTTCTCCCCATATTTTCAGTTCATTTGCTTCTCATTCATACTAAGGTTGCATATGTTCATTTTAGCAGTTGTACTTCTGTGCTGTGGCTACCCTTTAGGAAATGCAAAACAGTTTACAAATCTTAGTGTTGCATATTCAGATCTTGGTGCAATATAATCGTGAGGTTTAGTCTGCACATAATAAAGTGTACAGATTTTTTACTGGAACTAAATAAACAGTAGTCAGCATTACAGTAAATTCTAAATAGTAAAAGTAATGTTTGTAATGAACTCTAATGAAGCTGCTATTTAGATGACAAAATATTTAGTAGACCCAATGTAATTTCATTTTCTCAGTAACTCAAAATGAAAAATGTGTGTGTATATATATTGTTACCAACCATATAGACTGCAGCATTATACAAAGAGGAAAACAGCAAGAGAGAAGGAAACAGGTCAAAATCTTACTATACTGTCTGATACAATAAAATAGACTTTTACTGAACATAAAATATGGTCTTTAAATTCAAGATGTTGCACGGCTGAGACATATAACTACATAAATTTCATTTTATGCAGCTGTGGCAGTATCATTTAATGTCTGTAGGATGTATGCTATATTTTGTGGCTTACTTAATGTGTGTTATGTACAAAGATTACATTTGCCCAACTTGAACAGAAATAAATCTGAAAATCTAATGCTAAATTTAACATTTGAATCACCATCGTTTCTGCAACCCTGCACTATCCTAACCCTGTCAGACCAGGGACCTCATTTTAAGGGAACTGGGTGCAAGAACAATCAAGACCGGATGGTCCGTCCGGTACTGATGCTGTTCTTGCCATTGCAAGGCTATAGAACTGAGCATTGCAGGGTGCACGGTGTTCCTCAGAGAAGGTCACTGCACCTGCTTTTTGATGCCTTTCATTAATGAAACCCTTATGCAGTAATCCTGAACACTTGGGAGAGTAATATAAAATTATCAACTTTTTTTAAGAAATGGCTAGTGAGGCTTTTAGGTGGACGAGTTAAATTTTCCAGATATAAGTTTCTTCTTGGAAAAAATGTGATTCTCTTTACCGACATTGGTAAAACACTTAAGAATAAAAAAAGAAATCTTATGGCCACAGATAAATGATTACTGTACTAACAGTTTTGAATGTAACTGCTGATACATTTATTATTCGTGTGTTGCTTTTTCATCTTAGAAGCAGATTAAAAGCAGTCTCAGGGGAACTACCTTTTTATTTGGTTTTGTATAATGCGTAGCACAGAAGGATCTCTAAAGGACTGTGTAAATAGTCTAGGTTGCTGTCTGGAATAGGGATAAATTGGCAGAAAACAGTATTTTCTATTCATCTTTTGCCCTTTGTCAGCCAGCATAGTGTTGCCTTTAAAAACATATGTCTTTGAAGAATATGTTGTATGTCTTTAAAGAACTGTTGGAGGAGAAAGAGAAACTAACAATTTAGTTACTGAATAACTGAAAATGAAGATCCACATCCAACACAGAGATATACTTTGGTACTTTGGCATAAATGTGATAGTTTGTGCATTCATTGCTGCAATGATCTGGGGTTGTAATCCTGATGTTTTATTTAGGCGTCCACCTATGAAATTTAGAGCTGTAATTAAATAACATCCCCCTGCATGTCAGACTGACCTTGAAAGAGGAATATACACAAATAAATAATTCCACATATTAGCTGAACAAGAACTATCAAAGCATAAACCAAATCAAAATCTTATTCTGGAATATGTCGCTTAAATGCATCTGGTTGTTTAGAGAAATAGTGGCCTTGCCTGCTATATATCCTGACTAGAATCTTACTGGAGAAATCTGGAAGCATATTTGGTTGGATTTTTTTTGAGTTGTCAGAATATAAAGAGATTTTTGCAGATCATTCCTATTCAGGGAAATTCCACCTGAGTCTGCCTGGGTTCATGCCAGGCTCTTGCTGTGCTGTGTGGTAGCTCCTGAACTTCACAGCAGAACCCACTTCAGAGAATGTGAACACTGGGGCACACTGCTCTGGATCTGTGCTATTATTGCATTTCATTTAACACAGGTATTCCTGAATTTGTACCTAGCAAGAACAAAATCAAAATGAAAAATATCTCAGTATGCACTGAAGTGGGATTCTTTCTCTGTTATGATCTTTGCAAATTCTCTGGTAGAACAATGTGAACTCATATAGAGAGAGTGAAGGCAAAGTTTTCTAGCACTCGAAAAGATGTGAATTGAGTTGGCTGTCAGGTCAATTGGATTTGAGAAGAAATCACAATGTGATCGACCCATCATATGTGAAGGAAGCTTCAATTTCTTCACAAACACAGTATCAAGGGGACACATATGGCCTTGCATCAGCTTGGGGGCCTTACTTAATCTAAGTCTAAGTAGAATATTGCATATATAGTTAGATGGTAAATATACATTCAATTTTTATGTGCCCTGTGTCGAAGAGGAACAAAAAGATTCTGTGGCAGGAGATATTCCATTTTCTGACACTACAGCAAATTTCTCTGCAAGGTATTTCTTCATCATTGTACCTCAGTTCATTTATAGAAAATGGGGGTAACATTTTCCCGTGTTGCTAAATTATGCTGATAAGTCTCTGATTTATGATGATAGCAAATTCATAACTCTTTCAACATGTTTTTTTACAAGTAAAATGTTTGTAAAACTTCTGAAAGCTAGTACATACTCTGCATATAATTTCAGCATATAAACTATCTTTAGTGGCTCCAAAAGCTGACCACCGTAATATGCATTCTTGAAGTCAATTACACAAGACTGATACCTCTGAACATGCATTAAATTGGGCAACAATTTAGAGAATGACAATTACATGACCTGCTGCCAAGAAAGCCTCTAACATATGTGTTGTCAGACATTACTAACTGACGTAATATTTTGTAATAAGGATTTTGACTGAAAATATTAAAAATGGGGAAAATATTTCTGAGAGGAGGGGAAATATTTAACTTTTCAACTGAGTGATACATGAAAAACTAGTGATAATAGCAGAAAAGAACCTTTTTTTTTTCACAGTGCGCATTAACTGAATCTAACAGAATTCAGCTCAGACAGCCAAAAGAAGAACTGGACAGAAACAGAGGTTAGATAACATAGCTGGCCAAAATGTTTGGATGTAACAAACACAAGGCTTTGTAAAAAGCCCTGTACAGTATGAACATAGCTGTAAGATGAAAAGCAATGAGAAAGTTGAATGTGTAATGTCTATCAACACAGCTTTCAAAACTCTGAAGATTCTAAACGGGATGAAGAGTACACTTTGCTAATGCAATTCATGCAACGTGTTAAGGGAAAATTTAGCTAGCAAAGAAGGTTAAAACTGATTGATAATGTTTTCATTGTATTTGAGCACTTCCATGGGTAAGAATTAATGGCCAGAGAGATAATAAACTATGCAGCCAGAGATATAGTCTTGAAAACACAATTGTCTTCAGTTCTTCATGACATTGACACTGGAACTGGTGCTATTGAAATGACAAAAAATTATCTGGCTGAAAAAAACCACAGTAATTTTTCTATAGTAGTTGTCAACAGTTTTTCTAAATTATTAAATGTCTATATTATAATATATAATAACTATATCATCTAATATATTATGTTACTGTATATGATATGATATGATATGATATGATATGATATGATATGATATGATATGATATTCCGACCTTGAGACAGCTTGCATATAGGCGAAGCATCATCCAAGCAAGCACTATGTAAAGAACTGTTTTTATCTTCAATGGGATGTCATTTGGCTTTTTGAATAAAAAGCTGAATGGAAGTAATAACCATTTAATGGGTACATCACCAAAGAATGAAAGAAAAGTCAAAAAAACAAGCCTACAATACTGGCATCTGAAGTAACAATTATTATGCACAGTAGCAGGTAAACTCTGAGCAGTCAACTCAGGACATAATCACAGGACAGACAGGCTGTCAGTGAAAGGATCAGGTACTGGCTGCTTCCTTCAAGGGGATTAATAGTGTCAAGTATAGGTTATCAATCACCATAAAATACGTGATTCAGAAGATTTCCAAATGGACAGCAATGAGACAAAAGTACAATACTTTGAACAACTAAGTTATAAACTAAAATTATTTCATATATTAAGGATAATGTGAAGGATATACTGTTAAAGTCAAGGATCAATGTTTCTTAACAGCGATCAATCATCTTAGTTTCATTTCGTGACCACTTCAATATCAGTCAGTAATTCTCCACACAGGATCTCAGGCCTTGCCATATGATCATCAAAGCCTAGGATAATGGAACAGGAGGAAGAAAGAGCATACAAAAAGGCAGATGGGTTAACACACAGCAATAGCTGAAAAGGAATGGAGGAAAAAAAAATCTACTCTTTCAGTGAAAAATGTAAGTACATTACAGGAAAAACCATCATCACTGTCTGTAATTAGACATATATTTAGCTAGGTTACCAGACACTTCCCATTATCGTCTGTCATTTGTGTTGAAACTTTAATCATTTGGGCTGGAATTTTCTACACGACAGTAGCTTTAGGCCATATAGATTTGTATCTTCTCTAAATCTCAGGTAACACCACTAAGTAGTTTCTTTAAATAAAAACAAGTGGGAAAAATTTTTTTATTATGTTTAAAAAATCCTAACTACTATTTTTAAGAATTGCTAGCGTTTTGGAATTAAGACTTGAAATCTGTTACATTACATGGGGCCTTATTTGGTTTATGGTTATTGCTGGTATTTTACCAGCATAAGAAATATTTAAGCCTAAAAATACTAATGTTCTCTCAGAAGTTCCTTCAGAGATGGATGGGAACAGAGGTTTCTCTAACTATTGCAAGAGTTCCCTAAACACTAGTTTACATTCGGTAGGAATTTCTTCCTTCTACCGTGAATTGTGTACCTGCAGGGTTTTCTGCAGGAGTGAAAAACCCTTGGAGCCATGGAGAGTGAAGTATGAAAGAGAACATGACTCTGTTTCATATGACATTCACAACTATGCCACAAAATGTAAAACAAAACATACCAGCTCGCTCAGTTCTTTGGTAAAGGTGTTTTATGATCAGGAGGGGACAGAGGTTCCTTTTTTTAGGATTTTCCTACGCAGTTACACTCTGGGGAACATAAGGCTCTCAAACTCCAGCGTTTGACAGATCAACAAGAATAAGTTGACTCCCTGTAGATTTATTAACTGGTTCTTGGAGGTGCTTCTCTCATCCTACTGACTGCCTAGAGATGGAGGCACCCTGCTCAGTATTGTGGGTCCAGCCCAAGGAAGGAAGGAAATACCTGAGATCTCAAAATGAGCATTCACAATGAGAGAGCACTTGGAAATTTTAGCCTAAATCTTTCTCATGCTTTGCTCTCCAACTGTCAATTGAAGTTAGCCCTGGTGTCTAAGCATCCAGATATGAAGTCTGTGAATCTGACCCTGTGTAACCACAACTCCTTCTCATTTAGCGTGTCCAAAAATGTGTGTCTGAAGAAGTGAGGGGAAGGGACCAGAGAAAAGGAAGTCTTCAGAGACTTCTCTGGATAAAGTTTTATTTCCACATCTGAAACTGTTTTTTTATAAGAAACAGAGAATATATTGGAGGTTTCAGATTTAAATGGGCTGATGTACAAGTCTTTTCATGTACTTTTCATGATATATGGCACCTTAAAAGATTTTAAGGTTGTATATTGATCATAGCAGAGAAGAGAAAATTGAAACTGAAATAGCAATATTTCCTTTCTGGACAGGGACAGTCGGAGAAACTTGAAAAGGATTATGAATAGCAGAGATATTAATTTCAGAGAAAAGTTATCCAGGTTGCCTTTACATTGAATTAGAGCAGAAGCTCTATCTATACCTGGGTTGGGAGGAAACAGAATAAAGGAAGAATTCCTGCACTGATGCAGTGTCCAAGGTGCAGATGCCATGTGAATATGTGGTCAGAAGCTTTCTGGCTGAACAGTACCCTAAGTAGTACATTTTGCATAAGACGTTCTTGAATCTATTTAAATTACATGTTTCAGTTTTACTTGTAACCTCTTTATTTCCAAAACTCATAATCATTCCTTTCCAAATCTTTGTCTAAAACCTTCATAAATATACCAGGACTTTGTTGTCCTGAGTACCCTAATACTACAGGACCAGATTGATGAGTATGAAACCAGAGAACTGAACATAAAGTGCTGCAAGGAAACAGCAGATGAATCTATAGAAAGAAATACTGTCATTCTGGAGACAACACCACTTCAAAGATGTGCTTATAGAGCTCAGAGTCTGGGAAAGTAGATGTTGACTGAAATATTCTGAGCCATAGTCTGCAGAGATGAGTTTGGAGGCTTATGTCACTAGCAGATGGAGTTCAGGAAGGAAGAGACTACACATTGTGTGATGTCTTTTGAAGCTGATCAGAGACATCTTGGTCTGAATTCCATGGATGCAGTTTCTTCTATTTAAATAAGTGAATTGGTCAAGTAACTGAAAAAGAGGATCACCAAGATCTGCTTTCAAAAGCAAAGCATTCAAAATGCGTGAAAACTATGCTAAAAAGCATAGGCTTTTGACAATTTTGTTCTGCAGGTATAAAATGAAGTTGACCCTACAATCTAAGCTCACAGGTATTCTGTGAAACTAAATTTGTTAATGCCTTTGAAATACTTACATGGTGAAAGGAACAGGAAGAAAATAATTGTCTGTAATACAAATTCTGAAAAGTACTTAGTTAAACAGGCATATGAATACACATTGGATCGGAAGATCAAAGCAGCTATTGAGAAGATATTAATGAAGAAGGAAACTGAGAAAAACAAATGAAAAAAATCTGTCAGGACTGTAGCAAAAGTAAGAAGTGAATTAAGACTATATATGTTGTGTATATAGTTATAGTTACATTCTCCATTCTGTAGAATATAAAGTACATATAAGTACACACATACTTTTTTTTTGAAAGATATTATTTGTGAAATCAAATGATTATATGGTAACAAATGCCAGAATTGCAGATATTCATGAAAATTGAATGAGAATATGCTCCCTAAAATACAGTCTGGAGAAACAGAAAAGATTTGAATTCAACCTGAATATAAATCATATACAGACATTTCCTGTAAGATTTCTCACAATATTAGGCAACAGATGTTGAGAGAAAAACTTCCTTATTGAAATGCTTGCAATGGCTGCAGCCTAAAAGTTGGAAGCTGGATGGTGCTCAAGGGCATTCCTGTAGCTCTTTACCAGCTGATCTTGCGTGCCTGCCCAGTCTAGCAGCTAAGGGGCTCTAGCCCCTTCAGTACAGAGTTAGCTGCACTGATTGAATATGCTTCTAACACTTCCTATTTCTCCTGTCATCATCTGTGGGTTTTTGTTGTTGTTGTTGTTGTTTTTTCTCATGTGGACATTGTCTATTTTTTTATATTTTAGTCCTGGATCCATGTCACAGAAGGAGTCAGAAACCAGACAAATTGACATGAATTTATGAAAAGGAGGACTGGCTCAAGAAACCTGATTAACTTAAGAGTAAATGACAATAAGAGATGACAAGAATTGGGAAAGATATATAATCTATGTGGACATCAAGAAGTCCTTTCATACTGTGCTGTGTGAAAGGATCATATATGGGGTTACTAAATACATTACCAGTGGTGAAATTTTACGTAAATATTTAACTTAGCTGCCAAGGTTATAGCAGTTAAGTGAATACAGACTGAAAAGGAGGAGAGGTGGATTGTGCAGTTCTGAGGGACAATGCATTTTTATAGTAATTTTCTTTTTTCTTAAGCTTTCAGTCACTCGTTATTTGCCACAGACCTTTATTTGACAGAAGAACCCCCCTTGGATTTCAGAAGCAGCTTTTATTTGTCTTGTGACTTTCTGTTCTGATTTAGATAGTGAAATTTTAGTAGTCTATCCAAATTAATTGAGATTGTGAGGACAAACTCATACCACATATACATCACTGCCATATAGCAAAGAATAGCTGAAGTGAAAGATGACAGGATATGGGGAAAGGGTGTGAGCTTTCCCCAAGAGCACAAGGATCAGCCAAATGATGCATTTCTGTCTCCTCCGGAAGGGATTCGATTCACAAAATCCTGCCTGGGAAAGGATAGATCCAGGAGGTACATTACTGCTTCACTGCAATTTCTCATCTCAGAACTTTACACAAACAGCTAAAAATCTCTTTGAAAGTGAACACAGAAACTGAGTCTGGATAGAAAGAGCTGTAGTGGAAAGCAGGACTTCTCCTACTAGTCCTTCAACTGGTAGCATTACATCTTTGGGTCATATGCCTGGTATTTCCTCATCTCTGGTGTTGCCTGAGTTCACAACTTAATGCTCCTTTAATGAAAGCCTTGTAAGCATTTGTGATATATATGAGCAAGTTTCAAAATGAAAGCAGAGGAAGGGTGTTGTACACAGTGCTGGTCACCATATTGCAGGAAATAATGAAAAATCAGAAGTGACACAGAAGATGTCAGGTAAAATAATAGAGAGTTTATGGGCTATATTGCTGTGGAAGCTATTAAAACCTAATATTTATTTTAAAAGGAGCAATTAAGAAAGGGTATGTTGTAGACATATATAATTCTAAGAGGGTTAGAGGAAGTAGATACATAAAGTGCATTGAAAGGTGAAAACTTCAGGAAGAAGCAAGCACGAATTACAGTAAAAGAGGACCAGATATTTCATTGCAGGTAATTATTATGTGAAAGAGGTAAAAACTGAGTCATTTGAGTTGTGGTGGGTTTAGAATACTTCAAGTAGAAAAATGGATCCAGCTCAGGGCGCTGTATTTGGTTTACCTGGCAAGGTTTGGGTGATGGAGAGCTGCAGGGGCAGTCTCTGTGAGAAGGCTACAGGAGCTGACCGTATGTGAGACACAGCCAGTTCCATCCAGCTACAGTGGACCCACCGCTGGCCAAAGATGAGCCCTTCAGCGATGCTGGTTGTGTCTCTGTGATAACATATTTAAGAAAGGGCAAAAAACGTGCAGCAGCTATCAGAGAGAGGAGTGAGAAAAATGGGAAAGAAATGGTTCTGCAGACATGAAGTCAGTGAAGAAGGAGCGGGAGGAGGTGGTCCAGGTTCTGGAGCAGCTAAATTCCTCTGCACCCCATGGTGAAGACCATGGTGAAGCAGGTTGTCCACTGCAGCCCTTGGAGGACCACAGAGGAGCAGATAGCCACTCTGCAGACCGTGGAGAATCCCACACCGAAGCAGGTGGAGATGCCTGAAGGAAGCTGCAGCCTGTGGAAAGCCCATGCTGCAACAGGCTCCTGGCAGGAGTTGTGTCCCGTGGGGAGGATCCCATGCTGGAGCAGGTTTTCTGGCAGGAACTGCGGCCCTTGGAGAGCCTACGCTGGAGCAGCCTGTTCCCGAAGGACTGTACTGTGTGGAAAGGACTCATGCTAGAGGAGTTCATGATGGACTGTATCCCATGGGAGGGACCCTATGCTGGATCAGGGGAGCAGTGTGAGGAGGAAGGAGCATCAGGGACAAAGTGTTATGAGCTGACCAGAGCCCCCATTCCCCATTTGCCTGCACTGCTGGGGTGGGGAGGAGGTAGAAGTGTCAGAAATGAAGGAGTGAAGTTGAGCCTGGGAAGAAGAGGGGGTGGGGGTAATGTGCTTTTAGTTTTTGGGTTTGGGGGTTTTGCTTGTTTGCTTTTAACTGTCACACTCTATTTTTAATTGGCAAAAATTTAAATTAATCTTCCCCAAGTTGAGTCTGTTTTGCCTGTGATAGTAATTGGTAAGTGATCTACCTGTCCTTATCTCAGCCCATGAGCTTTTTCCATCTTATTTTCTCCCCCTGTCCTGTTGAGGAAGGAGAACAAGAGAGTGGCTTGGTGGGCACCTGGCAGTGAGCCAACGTTAACCCACCACAAGAGCTTTGAGCTTTCCTCTGAAAGCAGGGGATGATTTTGCCTAATACAACATTGGAAAAATATGGTATGCGTTGCAGAAACCAAATATTTTCACTTGAAATGTCAAAAATACTGAAACATCTGCTGTATAATTATATCTATTTAGATCAGAAATGTGGGTCTATAATGGATCTGGAAAGCTTTAGAAAGTGAACGTATACAAATATTCTGTCTCTTGAAAGCATGCAAGTTCCAAATGAATGCATATACTACTATCAAGTAACACTGAAAATACCCATGGCTTAAGGAAGAGACAGGTTAGGAGGAAGACATATTACCTTTGCACATTATTCCACAACAGCTGGAAAGTCTTTATCTGTTTGCCAAAGTGATTAGCTCTGTCCATTTCCCTGCGAATGAAAAATCCTTGGTGAAAATTCAGAACCAAGTGTGAGAAATGTTTACAATAAATAAAATAATTTGGTTATCACATTTATGAAAGGATACCAGGGTATGCGAATGCATCATCACAAAGACTACTTTAGCATTTTATTCAGACATACAGTATTTTCAAAGTTTGCAGAAACAGGAAGAGAACAAAGCACTGTAAAAAGTTTCCTATAACCTCTAGAGGGATGGACTGGTGTTACTAGCATAGTAGAGAAAACCTCTCAGAATCAAGAAGTAGTCTCTCTGGTATGGTGGATGAAATGTTACAAAAGAAAGATGGAAAAAAATCCCCTCTCTCTAAGATCACCACCACCAATAATAATGGATGATTAGTAATAATGAAGAAAGATAAAGTTTTTAAAGGTGAATGCATTCATGCTTCTTTTCTGATAGAAGCTTTTAGATGGAACATTTTATAGCTTTCTGATCAAGGGAAGAGTAGTTACAGGTGTATAGGTGCACACCCAGTCTGTGCTTGCTACATTGCAGGCACAATGTCAAAAATCACTCCAAGAGGGAGAAAATGTATTTTAACACATTGTGAGAAATACATTTAGTCCTAAAATTTGATATGAGTTTTCTAGCTTTTGAGTGTTGATCATAGAAAATGACATTTGAGAGTGCAGAGCAGTCAGTCAGGAATAAAGATCAGAGATGTCTGAGGGGAAAAATTCTCAATTGATGGCAAATTCTGTCATCGTTAGCTCACTCTCACTTCTTCTAAATACTCTCTGCAGGAGGAAAAACTAGTCTTTGAAAATATTATTTCCTAATATGCTTTGCATTTAATTCCTTTGAGTGAGGTGAGTGAAGTTTACCATTAAAAAAAAAAGCAAGATATGAGTCTATCACAGGGGTTTTTGTTGTTGTTAGTTGTTTTTTCTTTTCACTTAAAGGATATGGAAAGCCTGCAGAAAAGTACTAATGGACATTGAAATATGCATTTCCTTTTGCAGGTGCAGGGGACCAGAAAACATGTCTATCCTGTCCTCTGAACTGTGTATTACAAAAAGTGTCAGTTTCTATATATAGTCATATATCATCTTTGATGATAGAAGACCTAAAAAATGATTGCATATGTTCTTGTAAAACTATAGGTTCCATTTTGTTGTGCAAGCAACAATTTTCTTGCTAGATTATCTTCAGCCTTTCCAATTTCCTTTTGACTCCAGCTTGGACAGAAAGGTACTGACAAAGACTGAAGAATCCATTGGTAGTAACAGTCCCAGACCTGGAGGCTTTCCTGCTCAGTAGAGGTGTTGGACAAGTGAGTGTGCAGTCTTTCATTCCGTTTGAGCAACTCAATGTGACTGAAAGACTGCACCTTGCCTAAGAAAGGAAACAGCAACTTTACATAGAGAGGTTTTTCCAGCACCCTTCCTGAAGCTGAGAAGCACAAGGATGAGAAGGTGGAGGAAGTAAAGACACAGTAGAGTGAGGATGGCAGAGGGTGGGATTTTCCTGCAAGTAGTTCCATTTACAGACATTTGTATTTGTCTTATAATTTCCCCTTTGCAACACGTTTGCCTTTGTGACAGGGTAAGTGATAAATTTGAAGCTTTTAGGTTTTGATGGTACATGTGGGAACAACTTTCAAGGAGGGCGGCTGAGGAAGCTGACAATTCTTTTAGGCTCTAGAAAACTTTATTGTGACATCCCAAGGATGGAGAAAGCATTAGCCATAGAGTATAAACCTGGAAATTTTCATGGAGGTCCATAGTGAATGATATTGCATAGTTATTCTGGTCCCAGTGAGCAAGGGAATGTAGGTCTGCAAACTTGGGTTCATTAGAGCAGAGTGGTGAATACCTAGCAGGGGTGAGTGCAACCACCATGTAGTAGCAGTAGTGTAAAACTACATGAAAGACATGGAAAGAAGCAGGTAAACATATATGTCCAGGTGTTTTCCTCCATAAAAGCATTATTAATTATTCTACGATAGCAAATACATCGGAAATTTGTGCCATTTGGTGATGAAACTGAAACATGGCTGAATTTTGAATAGCTTTTTCACATCCAAATGAGCATGGTCCCATTTATACATATATCCAATATCCAAAACAGAATAGAAGGACAAGCAAAGCAAGGGTTTGAGAAGCAGAATTCAACAGAAAATAGGCATCAAAGAAACCATAAATCATATGCTCAATGCAGAAATTGGAGATTCATAGATTTTTTCAGTACTATGACTTTGACAGGGTAGTAAATATTCTAGCAAGACAAAAATATTCTGCATCAAATTTTATAGGACACTTCTCTTATGACCTTAAGATCTCGCTGACGAGACCAGCTCCAGCGAAGGTAAGTAAGTCTTTAGTGGGGAAGGGAATCGCAGCAAAAAAGGCTGGCAAGAGGCTCGTTTTTGAGTCTTTTTAAAGCCAGGAAAAGCAGCTTTTCTTTTTCAAAGGGGGGAAGAGGGTCTTTGCCCAAGAAATTGTGGGGCTAATCAACAGGACTTTAAACTAGATGTGAAGGGAGAGGGGGATGATATTATTAGGCTTGTCTGTGACAAGCTGTGGGACATCACATCAGGGTTAGAGGGACGGGGTGCTAGGAAGAGCCTTCAACCTGTTGCCCCGAGGCATGCTGGGGATGCTACTTCACAGCCAAAGTCTTACAGAGATGAGCCAGGGGCTCCTGAGGTAGTCCAAGTCAGCAGGGAAACACCTGAGAAACACCCATGCTCCTCTAAGAAGGCATCACAGCCAACAGCCTGGCTGAAGTGCCTCTACACGAATGCACGCAGCATGGGCAACAAACAGGAGGAGTTGGAAGCTACTGTGCTGCCGGAAAGCTATGACATAGTGGCCATTACTGAAACCTGGTGGGACGAATCCTATGACTGGAACGTGGCTATTGATGGCTACAGGCTGTTCAGAAGGGGCAGGCAAGGAAGGAGGGGTGGAGGTGTTGCCCTCTATGTTAAACAAGGGATAGAGTGTGAAGAGATGTCCCTAAAGAACAGCCAAGAGGAATTTGAAAGCTTATGGGTAGGAATTAGAGGCCGAGGCAACACAGGGAACCTTGTGGTTGGTGTCTATTACAGGCCACCTGATCAAGGGGAACCTACTGATGAAGCCTTCTTCCTCCAGCTACAGGAGGCATCACCCTCGAAGGCTCTCGTCCTGATGGGGGATTTCAACCACCCCAACATCTGCTGGAAAAGTAACACGGCGAGCTGTAGACAGTGGGATCAAGTGCACCCTCAGCAACTTTGCTGATGACACTAAGCTGAGTGGTGCAGTCAACAGGCCAGAGGGACGGGATGTCATCCAGAGGGACCTGGATGAGCTAGAGAGGTAGGCCCGAGCAAACCTTATGAAGTTCAACAAGGCCAAGTGCAAGGTCCTACACTTGGATCGGGACAACCCTCGTTATCAATACAGGCTAGGGGACGATGTGATAGAGAGCAGCCCTGTGGAAAAGGACTTGGGGGTACTGGTGGATGAAAAGCTGGATATGAGCCAACAATGTGTGCTTGCAGCCCAGAAGGCCAATCGCATCCTGGGCTGCATCAAAAGAATGGTAGCCAGCAAATCCAGAGAGGTGATTCTCCCCCTCTACTCTGGTCTTGTGAGACCCCACCTGGAATGCTGTGTCCAGCTCTGGAGCCCTCAGCACAAGGACATGGACCTGTTGGAGCGGGTCCAGAGGAGGGCCATGAAGATGATCAGAGGGCTGGAGCACCTCTCCTGTGAGGAAAGGCTGAGAGAGTTGGGGTTGTTCAGCCTGGAGAAGAGGAGACTCTGGGGACACCTTATAGTGGCCTTGCAGTACCTGAAGGAGGAGGAAGGAAAGGCTGAGAGAGTTTGGGTTGTTCAGCCTGGAGAAGAGGAGGCTCTGGGGACACCTTATAGTGGCCTTGCAGTACTTGAAGGAGGAGGAAGGAAAGGCTGAGAGAGTTGGGGTTGTTCAGCCTGGAGAAGAGGAGGCTCTGGGGACACCTTATAGTGGCCTTGCAGTACCTGAAGGAGGCCTACAGGAAAGCTGTGGAGGGGCCGTTTGCAAGGGCATGTAGCGATAGGTTGAGGGGCAATGGTTTTAAACTAGAGCAGGGCAGGTTTAGATTAGACATTAGGAAGAAGTTCTTTACAATGAGGTGGTGAGACACTGGAACAGGTTGCCCAGAGAGGTGGTGGAGGCCCCATCCCTGGAGACATTCAAGGCCAGGCTTGATGAGGCTCTGAGCAACCTGATCTAGTTGAAGATGTCCCTGCTTACTGCAGGGGGGTTGGACTAGATGACCTTTAAAGGTCCCTTCCAACCCAACACATTCTATGATTCTGTGATTTCCTGCCTACTTGAGGTTTTAGATTTTGGATTTTGCTGGAAAGGGTTTTCAGATCCAGCACTTAAAGCAGGTACATTTGGTCTTTCTTTTGACACATGGAAGACATGCAAAATTTCCTGTTACTAGGTGTGTTACTGTTATGCTAATCTAACAATGCAGTCTTTGTGCCTTGATTGACCTTATCAGTCCCCTATCAATTTAAATCACCATAAAGATTTTTAATTTACTGTGTTTCTGAATTTTTCTTTTTGTTTTTGTTTTTGCTTTTGCTTTTTGTTTCTAAACAATGATTTCGGAATATGAGCCAGTAAGATAAAAAATCTATATTATATGAAAATGCAGTGAAAGTTTAGCATATAATTTTAAAACTCTTGTTGTCCTTTGAAGGCCATATCAGTAATACATGTTAGGCAAGTATTAGTATCAGAGTACTTTGTTTCCGAAGTACTAAATTTTTAAAGTAACCATATATTTGTTTATTTTTCCTCAAGTATTTGACTCCCCAAATTACAGCTGAATTTTGGAGTGCTGAATTCACTCAGTCCCCATAAAATGTTAGAGTATGGCTTGGCCGGTTCCTCTTGCTCTAGTCCTCTCCCAGGTCTGCACATTTAGCACTGCTGGCCCATGGCAAGTAGATTTTTTAACCTGTTCCGATGAGCCCGGCGGTGAACCGCGTTCAGACAGGACTGTGTTGCTGGCCGTGGTGCTGAAATGTTGATGAGTTCAAATATACAGAATAATTTGTGTTTTAAAAAACGTATTGCTATAGCAGACAAGATTTTCCTTCAGTATATTTATCTGTTGTTGCTCCGTGGATATCATTCACTCAAACAGTACATTACCTTCTCCACTAAAGCATTTTGAGGGGAAAGGAAAGTTCTGAATGTTCACTCTGGCATGGGAAGATCCAAAATACATTTTTTGGTAATAAAAGTAGTGGTATGCTGAGATCGCTAGCTTGTGTTCTGCTGCAAGGTTAGGTTTTTTTTTTTTTGCTTGCTCACCTCTAACTTTTCATGTTACTTTCACTTATATGCTTCAGTAATAACCATAAAAGACACTTAGATTTAGACAGCAAAATATTCTCAGGCAAGGATTACCTTCCAAGCTCTTAAACCAACACTTCCTATCAAAAATCTCTAAATACAGGGTTTCCAGCATTTATTGTTGAAAAGAAATCTTAAGTATAAAGATTGGGGCCTATACTTTTTTGATTTTGGTACTTTTTCTGATAGTGCTATGATTACCTTAAGATACCTCCTGTGCATAAGGAATAGGCATGACCATGACTGATTAAATGAACAAAGTATAGATTTATTTTTTTTTAAGAATGGGAGGAAAAGGAATTTCTGGCTAGTGGAGCATGCTAGATATTAAAGGAAAGTGTATGTCATCAGAAAAATGACTAAGCAGGTTGTTCCTCAGGGAATTGTCCTTTTATTTAGTCCAGATAGTGGTAGCTGTCATATTTTAGACTACTCAACATGAATGATCACAGAGCAAATGCCTATTCTGTACTCTAAACAATTTTTATTTGTTAACTGTATGTGCCTCAGACATTAATAGCTAAAGGTAGAATGCTATTTTTTTCCTGTAGTTAACTTTCACATTAAAAATGACTGGTTTGCACCAGGTAGTACTGGTTCATCTGTATCCCAATAAGAAAGGTACATATACTTGCCAGACAGATAGCTATTTACTAAAAACCTAGAAAATGTAACAGCAAGTTATAAAATCTGACATCCCTTTCAGATGCTGGGAACCCTGAAATGATACATCATTGGATGGACCTCTGATGAAGGCATGGCATGCTCCACAGATCCCATCCATGGTGAGGTTCACCGTTTTTAAGTTTACTATTGTCCTTATAGAGTCTTGCTTACAGTGCAGCTTCATTAGTCACTGGGAGCAATCAAACCTGATACGCTGATTTAGCTTTAGAGAGTCTCTTGAACACTATGGTGTAATAGTCTTATCTCATTAATAAAGCTACAGTTCTTGAAGAGGTGCATCTAATATTTCAAGTGGGCAAGACAATATATGCATACTTTTGATTAAGTACACATTGACTACATGTACATTGAATAATTTTGCATTGCCTGTGTATTCATTGATTAATTATACTATTGATCAGCTATGCCTTGATTAAGTAGCAGTCATGTGGCATCCATGATACAGAAGCTTACACTGAGATGAGTCATTATGTGGATCACTAACTCCTCATACAGTAGTCTTCCAGGCTGACCATTGCACTGTCAGATTTCATAGGCAGTCACATACAGAAATTGCAGTGTTCAAATCTTAAGGGTAAGCCAAGCCCAGCCAAATGAAACCTCACTGTACCAACACAGTATATTTTATAATAGAAAAGTCAATGAAAGGTATATGCTTCTTCTCAGACCCTGGATAAAATATCATGTTATAATATCATGTTGCTAAACTTATTTCTAGAAGGAATTGTCAAATGAGCCCAGTCATGGAAAAGTTTAGCTCAGAGAAACTAAGCAACTACAAAGTGATCAAAACAGTACTCGTGAAATCCTGCAGTTGTCTTCCCAACAATTTCTTGTTTACTTAGTTCATCACAATAGTAGTTGTCTGACATGTACAACATCACATAGGTGAAGGTACTGATCTCGGTGCTCCAGGCTAAATAAACAGAAGCATAGAGCAGAATGTCACCAGCAGAATAGAGAGAATTCAGCTCTCTTTCAACATAGAATGAAGTCTCAGGACACTGCAGATAAAGGAATAATTGAAAAATAAAAAGGACATATTCTGGGTCAGAACAGGCAGGAAATACTTTTCCTCTGCAGAAAAAAAAATATAAAAAAAATCAGGTTTCAGAAATATCCCAGTGCAACAGAGGGACGAACCCAAGATCTCTTATGAATAATAATAATAGCAACAACATAGGCCAGACACACAAGAAAAATCTGGAGGGTATAATTGCCTTTAGAATTTGGAAGGTTTATTTGCCTTCAGTGTCAGAAATCCAAAGAGATCCTGTGATTCTTTTACCTTCTTAGCTGACAACCTTAATCATGGCACTATTGGCCACTTTGGTGTGAGGCTCTCAGGCTCTCTTTGAGCTGCACAAATGTTCACTGCAACAGAGGTTTGTTCAGTTACTGCACATTTGTGGTTTGGACCAATCCTGCTGCTAACCCTGTCCCCGAAGAGGGAGATTTAAATAACTGTGAAATTTGCATAAATTATTTTTTAAGCAGAAACAGGACAAATGTTGCCTTTTAGTGGGTGATATTGTCCCTCTGAAAGTGAATGTTCCGTCTTTCAGCCAGCATGAAAAACAATATTTCAAGGGACTATGACAGCCACTACAGACAAGAATTTTAGCTGTAGGTGTTCTATGGCTGGACCTCAAATAGGAGCAGAAAGCAGTGCATAAAATTAGTCACAAAAATACTGTCTTTATGACATGCCTCATAATTTTGCTAGTCTATACCCAGATGTCTCAAATTTTTATTGTTAGTCAAACTGTTTATAAGCCAAAAATGGTAGAATCTGAGACACACAAAAAGCATACAATCGAAGGAAAAAGAGAAGAAAAAAATTTCCACATAATATTGTCTTAATTCTGTTTTTGCTAATGCCAGAGTTAATTTTACCACTCAATTCAAAGGACTCAGGATTAGGAACAGTTTCAGAGTCCTTGTATATCCCAGGTTATGTACAAAATAATTGATTTCTAGCCAGATCGATAAATACTTGGTTTTTTTGAGGGAATATACACCACAGCAGGAAGCAAGCAAACAAAAAGGCCTAATATCTACTAAAGTCTGTAACATACCTCAAAGATGGAATTTAGGAGTGAAAAATAGATATTATCTACACAAAGAATTACATTTTATTAGAGTGCATAAATATTTTCTGCTTACTACAGTTTAAAACTTTGGGAAAATACAGTGAATCAACACCAGAAATACTGCTTTGCAAGGGAAGTGTTTTTGCCCTCGTAGCAGGCTTCCCTTCTCTTTAGCAGCCTATTTTTGCTGGATATTGTATTTTGCTTTATTTTTTCTCATCTTTTTCATTCTCTGTGTTGGAATAAAATGAAGCCACTCTGTGCTGTATGTATTTCCACACAGAGCTCCATAGACTGTTCCAGCAGTCTATCTTTGATGCCGTATTTGCATATTATTGCCACCCATTACTCTCACTGTTTGACCCCAGTGCATCCATTTCATGTTTAGCAAGTTCAGATGTTATTCCCCATTCATAACATTTCAATTGAGTTCAATTAATTTATAACACCGAGTACTCTTAGGGATTATTTGTATAGTTTTCAGACTATTGTCATTGTGATAAGGCAAAGTCATACACAGAGGTGATTGGAATGGATCCTTGCAGGTCAACCTAATAGTAGATCAAGAGCTCATCTGACATACGACATGATGTAACATGATGGCTAATGTTTCAAAGGCAAGCTGTCAATAACTGATTCCTTGTAGGATAAACCAGAAACCAGACCTGTACAGGCACAGAAGAACTGTGAGGAACATTGGAAACCAAATATTATTTGTAGCCTGGTAAATCCAATGCAGATTATGTTAAACAAAGTTGCTCAAACAGAGCTTTTCACAGCTTTTCACATCAAGAACAACTCATCTGTTCTCCCTGGAAGGTTTAATTTCATTTTCAATAGGAGCCACTGCAAGCTGTAGTTGTACCTAAGGACTTTCCCCAGAAAAGTAGAGTGATTGTAACAGCTGTTAAAGTCAGTTTCATACTTTGGGAAAATAGGTGTTGTGGCATCCGATAGAGAATACATCAGAGACATTTTCAGTAACACTTTCTCCATGAAGTTAACAGTAGTACAGCACTTCCTAGTCTAATTGCATTTATTCTATCTATATATCTATATATCTGTAAACCCAGCATGTATTTATAGATCTTACACAACGGTATTCCACTCTCTCTCTTGATGTTTTTTTAACCAATGCAGTCTTCTCTGCAGCAAAACTGCCCAGAAAAAGAAAATTATAAAAAAAAAAATCTAGGTTTTCAGTTATGAACTAAACAAAGGAAATCAACTTCCCCACCTGCTGTGGCTGGCTGAATACAGAGAGAAAAGCAGTGTTAATTCAAAACAAATTCACCCAGTGAGGATCCATTCGCAGCTATTCTTCTGTTCTGCTCACTTTATATAAGACAGTAAAAACATCTGTCTGAAGCAACTTTTCTTTCCAAGGGGTACCTTTGTAAGGATGTTTTTATTGGGAACACACCTGCCATGCAATGAACAAATATATACTCGGATCGCCCATGGGTCTTAGCTTCCATCATGGCTTCCAAAATATCTGGGGTGCATCTCTACTCTGCATGTTAGTAAATCCTCACTAGTGCATGTCAGATGTACTAAATAATCCTTTTTAAATGGGAGAAGTCTCTGCTTGCTAACATGAAAATAGGACTATCCCATATAAAGAGGCTGATTTTCCTCAATTTCTTATCGATTTCCGAATAACTGCATTACCTCACATTTCCATGTGAGGCAAGAACTCGTAGATGCTGATTTATAAACACTGTGACATTCAGAATGAAAGGTAAAAATACTGCTACTGACTTAAATGACAACATTTCTGATCTCTGTGAGGTCCAGTGCAATTATTTTCAGGATCAATGGCCCCATTAGCCCTAGAGAGAAAGTGCCGCTGGGCATTATGGTTGTTTTTAACTCCCTGGATTATCCGTAATAAGTGTGACAAAACACGAGATATATACTTGAAATAAATAACTTTTTTACACATATATCTTCCAAATATCAGCTTTGACCTTAAAATTACAGAATTATGAAAGAGTGTGCCTTTGTGGAAATAATGCACATTAAGATCACAATTTTACCTCAGAAGGTTTTGCTCCTGCTTTTTAAAAATCTGAATAAAGCTTTGCTTATTGTCTGTAAGGATGAGGTTTCCCCTTGTATCCGTGTTGTAAATGACAGCAAAAGGTTTTCTAAAATTTTTCAAAAGTATCTTTTTAGTGAAATGTCCACCAGATGTATATATATCTTTTTCCCACACCTTCCAGAAAGAGTGGTTATTGATAGACAGCTGTTACCTCACACTGTAGCTTAATGTTCTTTCTGAATGTGGACACAGCCCCCATTTTCATGTGCAGTTCTGCTGAGACACTTATAAACTTTTCTATTTTTGCATTTTATATGCCAAATCCATTTATCTAGTGTCATATCTTAAGATCCTTCATATGTAGATAACATGGTAGTACCCAAACACCTCAGATCTTCAAAGCTTCACAATGCTCCAGTGATAAACTGAAGAACTATAGTCCTTTTGGCAGAAATGGGAATAAGAAATACAAAGTCTAAGTTGTCCCAGATAATATCAAAAAACCTGTAACTAAGCAAGAGCAAGAACTCAGTTCTTACTTGTGTGTGTTTATCATTATGATTGCAGGACTGCCACTGAGGCTGCAGATGAACCACTGCTGAAGATTTTTGGTCCTAGTTACTGCCTAAATGAGCTCACTTATAAGATAACTTTACCATCAAAGCTCTGTTAAACTGTAATAGAAAAAATTTTTCATGCAGTTCCACATCGCTTTGATGTTTGTGTCTACATTATCCCAAGCTGATCATACCACATTCCACTCAAGATATTGTGCTTTTCAGAAATGGGAAACTGTCTCCAGTTTCCTCAGACACCAGTCCCCAGCCAGTAAGACACTAATAAAAGCAATGGAAGAACCCAGCTGGGTCTAGGTGCACTGCTGGTCCCATTACTTCAGATTGTATCGGGCTGATGCTGATCTGAGAAGGCAAAAGCAGAAACCCAAAAGAGGGACCTCTGCTACTCCCCCTTGTGGTATGGCCACTGGCTTTGCACACCATTTGGATGAGGGTGATACATCAAAGGATCCAAGATGGAGGGGTGAGATAGTGAAAGGAAAGAATCAGCAGAAGAAACAAGAAAATAGGAAGGATGGATGGACAGTCTCCAACACTTCTTTATTTTCCTTCTTTTTTTAAAAGTGAAAATGGTAGCAGGCACAGCAATCTTTCTGAAAATATCCTGGTTTCTGTCATCCTGGTGTATGTTCGGCACGTGATGGCTGTGTTTGCCTAGAAATCTATCAGTGCATGCTAATACAAAATTAAGTATTTCTGTTGAAAAAAAGAGGGGTTCATAACACATATAGGACTGGTTTACACCTTGACCTGACCTATCTAGGACTCGTCAAATTGTGACATCCGAAACTCAATTGTTTGTACAGCAAATGCACTAAATGCAGCGAAGTATTTTCTTATTTTTCACTTTTCCTCTCCTCCTGTAGCATTCTACATGTCTATGCAACAGCTCTTCCTATACAGATATATATATATACCTCAGAGCTGTTTTTACCATGTCCTACCTACAGATAACACTCAAAATATACATCAGCTTTAAGATCCATACAGTAACAGAATAGAAGAAAAAGAAAGGCACCATTTGACCTACTGACTGAGAAAGAAGATGTCACCTTTTCTAAAAGACCCCTTTCCGGTCGGTTTCAGTATGCCAAATTTAAAGGGATAAAGGCCTCTGAATGCAAGCTGGGAAAATGGAAAAGTGTAGCCCCAGGCCAGAAGGAGATAAAGGAGACTGTGAAATGTTAGACAAGAAAGAAATAAATTTTACTTAGGAATAGGTCACTCTTCTTTCATAGAGAAATGGCTATTATTAATTTTCAGTGGCTTACAATTCCTTCCCTCTCTGCTGAGTATTTATCTCTCCAGGTTGCTGTTGTATAATAGTAAATTCTTAAGGTTTGCTTTTCTATTAGGTCACACAGTACCAGATAACTTTACAGCATGTCCAAATAATTCAACATCTCACTAAAAAAAAAAAAATAAGGTCGTAGCAGCTATTTATATATGTGGCCCTCAAGGCTAACATAGGAAAACTTGAGCCTTTATTATTTTTTTCATTCATTTCTAAAATGTGGGTTTGCTGAGGTGTGAGCAGTGGATGGTGTAAATTTTTAAACAGTGGCACTCTCAGCAGTTATGCAGACCTGTAAATACAGTTTGTCTCAGAGGACTGCAATATTTGAACAATATTCTCCATTTGAACAGCGCAAGAGAATTTTCTATTAATTTGTAGTGCTTAGGAGTGTTCAGTACCTGCTCGTACCTTCTGTAAGAAACCAAGAAACAAGTCCAACATCAACCATCTATCACACTGTGGATGATCCCTGGAGATGCAGTTATCTCTGAAATGAAAAAATCGTATCTAGGCAGTATAACGCTTTGGCTTCTCCTCCTTTGGCTACTCCCCTCACCCCCCCCAGGTCTATGAAGGAAAGAGTTAGGAAGTGTAAGAATCTGAGCAAGGCTAAGTGAATTGAAATCACAGAATCACAGCCGACTATCTAAAGACTATTAGAGGATGGAAAACAACAAATACTTTTAGTACTTCAGTGCTTTAGGGATTCCAAGTCCTGTTGAATGCATTCCTGAGCTGGTCCCCTGCTACTTGAGGTAGGGAGTGGGGCACAAGTTGGTCTGAAAAACTCATATGTGAAAATCGCCTTGAAAATACTGTATGTGTTACACTTTTCAGCGAGTACAAAAGTATATGATATTAGCATTCTCCACATCTTAGAGAGGGCATGAGTTTAATTTATGGGCAATGCCTCTGATGTAAACTCTGAGTGCTCAGTTTATCCCTGGCACTCTGATTCAGCAGCAAGCAGTGGAAAATTCATGTAGATAGACAGACAAGTTTCTTTTGGCTGCAAATCCAAAGAAGCACTATTTATTCCACGATGTGCTGTTGCAGTTGTTCCTGGTCTTATTATAGCAAAATATATCTACTAAAAGCTGTAATGATTTTCAAGGCAAGAAAAAAAAATAAAGAGGAAAAGAATGAAGGCAGAAAAAGTAAGGCTGTAGTGTGATAAGGACAGGGAAGGAATATAGTAAATCTAATAAGTCTCAGTACTAAGTGAATGGTTGGTTGCAATTTTTAATTGCAATAGTGATGCTGCCTACATGCTGTGGGAAATGAGGTAAAGCAGTAGAAATGAAAATGATTGTAACTGAGGTTGGCACTGAATTCAACAAGATAAATAAAGCTGTCTTGGGCATGGATAATTCTGAGAAAAATGACACTTTAAGTCATGGATCTGGTGGTAAGGATTTGGGAGATTAGTACAACTACAAAGATAAAGGTAGAGATAGAGTTGGAGGGGGCAGGGGAAAAATATTGTACTGTCAGTAAGTGAATACCTATTAGGATTGCTGAATAGGTGACTTGGACTGAGTTTCAGCAACAGGAAGCTTTGAAGAAAAAAATGCAAAAAACATGAAATTGGATAATAAGGAACAGGTTTATAAAAAGTAGATTAGGCTAGGCTGAAACGACATCTTTCTGTCATAAGATAATTGGGTTTTGGAACAGAGAGATCTTAGAAGAGATCTAATCGATCTGTATCATTACATAACTCACCTTTTAATAAAGCACACAATAATTCCACATGGAGATTTGCTAGGAGAAACTGAGATAAATGTAAAAAGGTTAAAGCAAGTACAGCTAACAGGAAGAAAAGAAATGGATAATGTTGAACCAAGAAGTCTTAAGCTAAGCATTTTGAGCGAAAGCATTAAAGAGTCATTTTCGAGATGCAGGTCAATTGATGTTATGATTAATAAAATAGAAATGTTCTAATAAAATGTGCTAATTATTTGAAAATGACAGTACTGTTAACATGATTAGTAAAAGGACGTTACTCAGTTAGTTGGCATTAGGATTAATATAATGTAAATAGAATAGCATATAAAATTATAAAGTACAAAGCACTTTAATTATTAGGGACTAATAACTGAAATCAAACAAAGCCCTTGTAATAAACTTAGGGCTTATCAATGGAGTGCTGATGGGAAGGAAGTGTATCTCAGTGCATTCATCAATCACAGGATAATTTGTGTGCTACCATTGTAATGTGACAGTGAAAAAAGCTGGTAAAAGACTGGGATGTGTCAGGGGAGACATTTCCAGTGGAAGGAGGGAGAATATTAATGCCACTGTAGCAGGCTTGGATGAGACCTCATCTGGAATATTGTGTTCAATTCCTCATTCATAGTCAGGAGAGATGAATTTGAAAAAATGCAAGAGACGGGCTCTTACAATTCTCAGGGGAAGGAAGACTATTTCATGAAAGGACACTGAAAGAGCTTAGAATTTTAGCAGAACAAAAGCAGAGAAGGGATAAGATTGCTGTCTTTAAGTACATCAGGATGGTAAAGCCAGAGACAGGAAGGAACTGTTGAAGCTGAAGAATACTGTTGGCTCAGGAACAAGTGGGAACAAACTGTCCAGGAATAAATTTAGGCTGGAAAGGAAATGAGGGTAAAATACCCCGGTTTTCAGGAAAACGATTTTAGGAAATTGATTATATTATATTGTATTAATTATATTAATTATAGCATATTATATGATATGGTTACCTACTATGAAGATGATGTAGTAATTCTGTTCCAGTTCTCTGTTCATCTGTTATTTTCTGTGAATTTGTAAATGCCTGCATGTGTAAATATTTAATTTGCAGTAAAACTGTAGCTCATTTGGGATTATTTAAACACAGATGCAAAAGGCAGGCCAACTCTACATATTTACACAATCGTTAGGGTCCAGGATTTTGATAAGTAAATATATCTACCTCCCTAAAATGAGGTAAATTGTGCTTTAGGAAAAATATGTCTATGCATCACACTTATACTATTTAGATAAAGTTGTGGGTGGAGCTGTTCACATTCTGTTCCCATGCTCAAACAGATTTTGTTGGCGCAACCAAAGCATATAAAAAGAGATTACAACTGACAAAAAGAGAGGCTAGAAATACACCTCTGTAGTTCCATAATTTGTTTTTTGTTCTACGAAGGAAAGAAGAAAACTCTCTGTCTCTGACCTGTTTGTTTTGTTGTTTTGTTTTTTTTTCTTTTTCTCCATAGGAAAAACTTTTTATGAGAAAATAGATTTTAGTGGGAAGATGGTAGAGGAGTCTGTTATTCCGGACTAGAAATGATACAATCTACATAGAAGATAGTGTGGGTGAGCACATGGTCAGTTTCGCGGAGAAATGGCTGAAAGAATTTTGTGATGGTATTGAGCACTCTCAAAAGAATATACAGAGTACAGCATTGAAATAGGAAGAGTGTGAGTTATAGGGACCTTAATGACAAAGAGGAAAGCTCAGGAGATGGTCTTGTATATGCTGTTTGGAAAGGACTGAAGTGTGGGTGAAGTGTTGAGGGAGGTTTTTCATGTTTCCAGTGAAAAAGCAGTGAAGTTCACACAAATATCTGTTCAGAGATGGGTCAGCTCTTGGTGTTCTGTGAAATGGCAGGGGCTGGATTTTTGAGAAAATGTTCCAGAAAGGTTGTCTGAGTTTGTCATGCCCTTTAAGATGAAAATTTTCTGTGGTGCTGTAGCTGCTTAGACACTGTACTGTTCCTTGGACATGTGTGTTACATAGAAAGAGAATCCTCAGGAGGGTTCAGCATCAAACAGTTGCACAGTCTACCACCTGGTGAGCTGACCTGCTTTTTCTGAGTGCTGTTGCTCAGAGACAAAGCAGAAATGCAGATCAGTGTTTGTGTTCTTCTTCCTCTGCCCTTGAATTACCTTCTGGTCTCCTGCTGTTTATTCATGTCTCCTTTCCTCACTGTTTTGCTATAGTCAAACGTTATATTAATTTGTCCTTTCAAAATGATCAAACTTCAGTTTACAATATATTTTTAATGAGAACAGTTTACTTTGCCACTAGTTTTCAATATCATTAGGTTTTACCACTCCTAGTAGAAAACTTAAGTCCTTTTTTTCTGTAAAATGCAGCTGAAATTTACCATTTTTTGAGATAGTGTTATTTTCCTGGGTGTTTTCTTGCAGCATTGTTTATGATCACTTGCAGGCTGCTAGAATTACTATCAGTAATGGATGGAAAAGCTACAATTATGGTTTTAGGAAAAAAGTGTTAGGACAGTCCATGGTGTTTTATTCTTTCCAAAAGAAATTCATCCCTTTTCACCATTTGCTGAAAAACTTCTTGCATGGATATGAATAGACACACTTTCTATATATGTTCTTTGACAACCAGATGTAAACATTTTAAAGAGTTCCCCAAGCAAGCCTTAGGTTTCTTTTTTCTTCTGTTCATTAGATTTGAAAATGTATGTCAGTGAAAAGAAGGGATGGGAAATGGCTGTCTCCTTCAGTACAGATTCACCCAGGATTTTCACCCTGTGCCAGCCTGCTCATGGTTCACGCTATCATCATCATTTTGTCCCAGTGATTTTACTGAGGGTTCAGAATGGGATTCTATCAGTGTGACCCAAGTCTTATTTTGCAAGTTTGATGAAGAATTGCATGATAAAAAAACTATTTGGGGCTTAGCTATGTGGTTTTGTCTTGTTTGCTTTTAACATGTCTAACAGGGTGTGTGTTCAACAGTGTTGGTCTTATATTCCTTTCTTCCTAAGAGAACTCATGGGTGCAAAATGAAAATAATCCTCAAACTACAAAAAAAAATTGAACCAATGTGGTAGTTTTCTTGTACGAGTCTGCCAATAGCTTATATTAACAGTAGGAAAGCTGTGACCTTCAATGAGATGACAATTGAGAAATTTCTAGTTGCCTGTTCAGTACTGAATTGACTAAATATTTCACTGATGCTGAGCTACAAAGCTAATCTACTGTTACGGGGTGTACTGTAGGGACCGAGTGCAGAGTGGCAGGTACCACTTGTCACATTATTTTGGAACTGAAACAAGGTAGTTTATTTTTGGAATTGTAAGTCTTTCTCTGCTTTCTTTTGCTCATGAGTAAAGAAATCTTTCAGGCATGGGTGGCAGGGAGATCGTGCTTGATCTCCAACGTTGATTTAATTTGAATCTCTGAATGGAGAGGTAATGACCTGTGTTATACGGGAAATCTGTCTGGGTGATCTGCTCCTCTCTGCAACTAATGTGCATGGAGGTAAGAAACTCTCAGCATGTCTCATTGCCTCCTCAGATTCTTCAGAGCAAGATGTCCAATTCTTTCTCATCCAGTATTCTCTCATCCACGTTTTTTCTTAGCATTATTTTGGTTTTAAATACAAAGACGTGAGCGGAGCAGGGGAAATTGTCATGGCAGTAGCTGAATGCAATATGAAAATAACTCAAGAGATTACACTGAAGCAATGTATTTATAGACCAGATACTTGTCTCTTTTCATAAAAGCTTTTATTTATTCTCTGCAATGTCCAAACCAATGTAATATAGAAAAAAAATACAATAATTTTGAATCTGGGTAAGATCTTACTTAACTAATTTAATCACAGATATTCTCCTTGATTTTCTGTTCTTTTCTTAATTAATTCTTACAGAGAGTAGTTAATATGCATTTGTACAATACGTTAGGGGACCATTACCTTGAAAAAATTAATCAGTTTTAAATTAACCTGAATGTAGAATTCCACACGGGAAAATTAATATACTGTTAATGTCTCTGAAAGTTGTAAAGCACTTGGAAAAACAAAAAAATCACATGGAACATCATGTTGGTTCAAGAGTTTTTATATTCCCTTCTGGTTTATGAGCCAGAGCTCCCATTGCTGTATTTGTTTTAAGGCCTGTTCCTGGGCTTTGTCACAGAGATGCCTGAAGAAGTTATAGGACGATGCTTGCTGAAAGACTCTTTTTGGGACTGATATGTTAGAAAACCTGCTTTGTGTAGAGAAATGGGAAGCTGTATTTTCCTTTGAACAGCAAGCTGACCATTTCTTTGATTCTGTGGGTAGAGGAAGCCAAATAAACTTCTACGTGTTCAATTTTTAACATAGTGCTTTCATTAAACTTACTGCTGCCCAAGGTGGGATTCATTTCAGCTGCTTCTAGGTTTCTACACATTAAATGTTCAGAATGCATCTAAAATAGGCAACCTTTGCTCCCTTACAGTACTGGAGAGAAACAGGCACTTAAAGGACAGTTTGTGTGACCTAATTTAGTTGTTTACTTTTGGATGAGGTGAATCAGAATATACATTTCATCAGTCATACTATTTCCTAAAGATGCTGCATCTCCTTTAGGTAATTGCAGATGTCTATCTGTTAATTCTGCAAATGACTTTTTAGAATAATTAATAAAAGATGGGGGAGAGGAAAAGATAGAGTCTTTTCTTGCAAAGACTCAGGTACCTCTTGTCAGCAACCTCTCAAGCTTCAAAACCACACCGTGATACCTCAGTGCTTGCTTCTGCTCTTACCAGCTAAGACTGCTGAAATGAAGCTCAGCCAGCAGAACATCTGGGCATCAGTGGAAGTCATCTGGAGAAAGTAATGGGAGCTGCACAAAGGAGCACATAACGGAGGAGGGTTCCCCTGTATTGGTACAATTACAGACACAGACACCAGTCACCCACCCACCACCAGCTAGAGAGCACTTCCCTGTGCCCAGTGCTCCAAAGAAGTAGGCCAAAAGCCACATGATTTATTAGAAATCATAATGTGACATTGGAAGAAAGAAAGGGAATCAAAGGGTGCCACCACTGTTCTGCCTATAACAAGTAATTTAGTAAGTAAAGACTCCCAGGTGATTTTAGAGATGGGGACATGCCTCGTCCTAAAAAGAAAGGTTTGAAAAAGAGTAGCTGCCCCATCCTTGCCCCTAGTATCCCAGGGGAACTTTCCTTCTTGACCCCAAATGTGATGACCAATTTAATCCCCAGAATGCAAGCAAAACCAAGGTACACCACAGAGACAGGCTAGAGGTGTTTCAGTACCACTGGTGATTTAAACATTACAAGCAGTGGAAGGTATGTGAAATAAGGTGGAGAGTAAAACTATTACACCTGCAGTATATCTTTCATTCATTTTTACCTTGAATTGGTTCACTATTCTTTAGAAATGGTGCTCTTGAACTTAACCGTACAGAGTCTCTGGCCCAAAGTTCATGAGAGCATATTAAATTTCTGTCTCTGAATCTTTTATTTTGCTTCAATTCTGTGGATTCGGACAGCACTGGCTGAATTCAGCAAATCATGAGAAGCAATCACTGAATGGCTTAGTCACCACTGTCTTGAATATATTGTACCTAGTCTGTTAACAGTTCTCCTGTATGACTCCCTGGTGTCCAGAAATGTTTTCTTGAGATGGTGCTGGTGACCACATGTTGTCTCTTCAATGCTGGGGGCAGGATGCATCTACCCCAGAGACAGCTTTAGCCACCAAGTACTATTTGGGGTAGGGAAAAGCATGTTACAGTCCTCACAACAACTTACTGGGGAACATTCCTCTGTTCTTGGTAGTCCTGAGCCTGTATCTTTTGTATAAAAAACAGGCACACTTGCCAAGGAGGTAAAAAATACCACTGATGCTGAAATTAAGCTTGTCATAAATAAATAATATATATATATTTTTAGTTTTTGCACTATCCTATACATTGTGTCATTTTAACTGGGATCATATTTGTAGTGATTTTCAATAAGTTAATTTTGGGGTTAAGATAATTACTACATCTCATCTAATTTATGCTGTCATTGTATTCCATCCACCGTTCCTGGGTGTTTCATATATACTCTCAGCACAGAAGATACAAATGTGGTGCATCAGCCTCCTTTGAAAGGGTGCTCAGGTGAGGCTGTTGAACTGACATAGTGGTTCTCAGATAACAGAAGGTAAAGGTTTCTTTACACCACCGCCCGCATCCTTCCCTGCTCCATCTGTGTACTCACTCCATGGGAGTATCTGGGTAGTCTTGCTTATATTTTCCTCAGTGAGAAAATGCAACTCACCAATCCAGCAGAAATCTCTCTCTATATATCCTTTTTCTGCTGTATTAGGGGATGGAATTTGCTCACTGAAGGGCAGGATGAGCACCAGAGCTGGCTCCGAGGAGTGGCCTTTCAGAGGCAGCAAGCTATTAGACTGAGTCAATCTGTCTTGTCTGACTGCACCCTGCATCAGACCAGGCACCACATGGTAAAACACACTTCTGCACTGCAAAAAAGCTAAGTTAAACCTTCTCAATGGGATTTCTTTACCTCAGTCCATCTTTGCTCCCGTGATGCTGGCAAAGGGCTCTGCATGATCTCTATGACTCTGACTTTCTTTCTCCACAGTCCAATTGTGATGCTGCAGAGCAAGGAATAACTCTTGCAGATTTTCAACTCTGGCAATACTTACACCATGGATTGGCTATTCTGCTGCTTTAAGCTCTTTATGCCTGTTACATTTGGGCCAAAATTTTGAAATGCAGCATAAATTTTGGGGTCTAAAACTGGCATAAGTCTGGCACTCGGAAAGGTACGAGTGCTCATTTTTTGAAGGTATTAGTAGATACACATCTTCTCTAGCCAGACTGGGTGGGGGAAGAAGGTCAGAAAGGAATAAGAAGGGTGAGGGAAGCATGACTGCATTTCATATGTGTGCAGCCTGGACTCAAAGAAATCTGCAGGAGGCCACCATCGCTGAAAATTTGGTTTTGGGCATATCAAAGTGGTTTACCAAAAGTAAGATGACAAAAGTAAAAGCATTTTTCTAAAGTATTCTCGTGCTCAATAAAATCTACAGCAGTAATTTAAGTGTTAAAAGAAACATGTAAAAGAATAAGGGATATTTTGTGCTTTGAAAGGGGCTTGCTACAACCAGCTATAGTAAGAGATGGCAGACCAGGAAAACATTATGCATACATAGAAAAATTTCTGACTGACTATGAGAGAGAGGGACATAAAGACTAGGGAAGGATTAGAATCTGACAAGTTAATTTACAGTCTGGAAACCTTACCAAACACAAATTAGAAATGGTGATTACCCCTATGAAACTAGTTTGCAGGCTGCCAAAGATAGTGACTGTTAATGACTGGCTCTAATCTGATGGACATATTTACTCAGAAGAATATTACTGAGATTTACCATTTTGAGAACTGTGTCAATGCAGAAAAACTCTTGCAGAGTTGTGAGATGGCCAAAAAAGCAATTCAGAGAATGAAAACTCTGCTAAATGAACAATCATGGTCAATATATGATATTGTGTCAGTGTAGAAATGTATAACTACAAATAGACTTTCCCAGAATAGATGATTTATTTTTGCAAGTAAATTTAAACATATATTTGATGTTTGACCTTACTGAGAAGACTAACAGAATACTTATAGCTGGTATTTCAATGATAGTTACCGAAAGGAATGCTCCTACATCTGAAAGTAGCCATAGCAGCAGTAGCTGGCTTGAGTTTCAGAGTCCTGTTGGATTCAAATGATTGACATTGTTCTTTTCCTGTTTCATTGCTTCCTTCTCATGCTATCCTGAGGTAACTCTAAACAAACATTTAAAAAGTAGAACAGTTGAATTACATTTTTAAACTATGTAATTTACAGAATTTACAAAAAGGTAAAAAAATATACCTTTTTGCTTTTGAAAGTTTCTTAAAAAATAAAACAAATTTAATTGATAATGGTCTGCTTTGCTGGAGGGAGGATTTTGAAAAACAGAAAATGGGAAGTTTTGCTTTCCCTGTCTTTCATTTCATGAAGAATGTTAATGAAGACTTTTGCTGCTTACTAGCAAATATAATGGTAGTGTCACAAGGTGTGCAACACTAACGAATGTTGAAAATTAGGCAGCCAGCAACTTCAAAGACCAAGGCTGTAGGAAACACATCAAATCAATCATATCCTTAAAGCTGTTCTAACTAAGTCATACAAGTTTCTTCCTATAATTTTTGGAAAAATCAAGTCATTCTAACCTTAGAGGGTACAGAAGATGCTGAGTTCATAGCTTTGATTTTCTAACGTATATGTTAGGTATATTTAATTTTAAAATTTTAAGCCTAAAATGTCCTTTTCATGTGAATGACATCAAATCTTACTCAAGTGATGGGCTCCCACCCCAAAAGCCTTCTCAGCTTCTTGCATCTGAGGGAGATATCCAATGCAGCATAGACCTGCCTGTGGAATAAAGAACGAATTATTGCAGTCTACAGGATTAAAACCCATCACTGTACCAGGAGTACAGAAGTTCCAAAAATAACTCTAGGAAGCCAAAAGTAGGATTGTTTATACTAGTTGTTTTCAAACTGGTCATGAACTACATTTGGTGTTCAAGACACCAGCAGGTGGTAAACCAGCAATAAGGGCAAGGTGAGATGGACTCCTGCTCCAGGAGAAGGTTGGGAGCAGGTAGGTGTTACAGCTCATTGCACCTCTGCTGACCAACCACCTAACAACTTGGATCCTTCCCATGTCCTCAGAGATTTTTACCCTGATTTCTCACTTGAACTTTCATGCTGAAGATGCTGCTTTCATTTACTTCAGAGATGTGCTTTTCCCTGCACTTTGAAACTTCCCCTAATTTTGGAAGTATATGAAAATTCTCCAGCCTTGGGGGCCAGAGATCCACCAGCAGCACTGGCACAATTTCATATTCCTAGCTGCAGTCTCTAAGTCCCTCTGCCCCTCTCTGGTGTGCCTACTAACAGTAAGCAGCCTGGAAGAAGAAACATTTAGAGATCTCAAATAAGTCAGAGGAACTTGTCCTTAAAATGTGTCTACTTTTTTTACCTGTTTCCCCTTTTCCTTCTTTATTCATCTTGGAGTGACTCACTCCAACATCTACATTGTGGGTATGCAAAAATAGTAGAGACAAATCTCATCTCTTCTTTAAAAATGATTTTTGGATTGTAGATGACTTCAGTACAAGATAATGACAGAGAAGCAGTGGGGTGGTTCACATGATTTGGTTTGGTTCAGGACAACCTAGCAATCAGCAGCAAGTCATGCAAATGTACTTTTAACATCTTTGCCATTTTTCAGAGGCAATTTTCTTTTTTTTTTAAAGGGAATAATTGAGTCCCTATAATGCCTAAATTTCACTTAGACCTTCAAGTGGTATTCATTAAATTAAAAAGAAAAAGATCAATGAAACCTTTGATATTTAAAATCTAGTGATGATAAAAATCTTAGTTTCAGTAATAAATTTGATTCGTAAATATATGTAAGATCCTGCTTAGCATAGTAGAGTTTGAATGTAGACATTAAAGTTATCTCTTCTTTCAGGTATTCTTGCAGAATTTACATTTTCTAAATCTAATCACATGATTTTGTACACTCAAAAATCACTACAGGGCTCTGGATATGTGTAAAATGAACTTTCTCTTGTAAGCACTCAGTTAGTGATGGATCATATAGGAGATCTACAGTGCATTCACTTAAAAGATGTCAATATTGTAGAAATTTATTTGAGCAATGCTTTCATCGTGTAAGAAAAAGATAGGCTTTTCCTGAACATAGGATTAGCCTTAGTAACTAGAATAATAACTTAGCAAACTTGTCAAAAGACAAATTAGAATCAAAGAAATTGTATTAATTTCTTTAGAATTCAGCATTTCCATTTCTTTAGTAGCTAAAACAACTAAGCTTTTATTTAAAGTTGTGAATAGCTTCTTTTTTCCTTCTTCAATATGTTTTAACAGGTGTTTTGTCCACTTCTCTCTGCTAACTAATTTTTTAAAAAGATGAATTTTCAGTATTTTTATGTTTCTTCATTCTTTTCTGTTTTCAGAGCTTATATTTGATAATTTCAGCATGGAGTTGTTTTGAAACTGAAGTCAGATAGAATTTTTTGCAATTTCAACAAGACAGATAACACAATGTAAGTTTGGAACCTAGTATTTCCATTATTTATATAATTGCTGTATCTGTTTCTTCACTGAAATATGTATGACAGAAAATCTAGGAAGATGTCTTTTAGGACCTGATTTTGCAAACATTTACACATTGCATAAAATTATCTTTTTTTTCCATTTTTTTTTTGCATATAAACAACAAGAAGAAGTTGAAACATTTATAAGAAACAAACAAAAGACAAACCTTGAACCTGCTTACTGAAACCAGCATTCTCAGGCTTAAAACAAATCTTTCATATAAAGTGCTCAGCAGCCGCTTTTGATACTAAATGCATGTGCAACAATCAACATCTGCTCCTGCATCACTTCTAAGAGGCTGTATTTATCTCTGTTTCCAAAACAACAGTTAATCTTCATGATTCCTGATACCTTTTTCTATTTTCCTTCTCCCCATCTGAACTGCGTGAAAAATGGCAAAGCATCTCCATTGGTCATGAGGGGGAGGAAGGCTCCAATTTAAAGATCTTGTGCTACATAAAACAAGCGAGTGGCCCTTGCTTATTCTATATGCATATGCCTGCCTTGGAAGATCCAGCTTCTGTCTGGTCACATAAAGCTGCACAACTGAAACACACACCACCCAGACAAAGTACTTTCTTGCAGTATTGTAAATATCCAGCCTATCGTGTTACGATGATCTCTAAAGTTATCGCAACCTCAGCTTCTTCCTACATTTTACTCTATTTCAAATGGCATGCAGCCTTCCTTATTTATACACTCTATTCGCTAGCCAAGCATATTTTCTTTAAAAAAAGAAATTGCTACATTTCTTTTTGAGAAAGGCTTTGCTACCGCTCTCGTAGATGAATGCATTTGTATAGAGAGTGAGAAGACAGGCAGTGGATGTGAGGGGAATCCACAATACCTGGTTCTCTGCCTTCCTTTCCCACTGTGTGTTTTCCTGCCTAGAGCAGGATCCATATCACCATATATGTCAACAACGGTGCATCAAGGTCCCTGGAAAATCAGTGTTATGGATGATTAAATAACTACAAAGTGAAATTCTCTTAGAAATATTTTCCATTGATCTGGGATTAAAACAGTCATAATAACAAGAATTGTTCTGGTTAAATAGTTTAAAAGTCTCACATTGTATTAAGACTGCATGAAATACACACTGATAACTTCCTTATTCCCTCCTTCCAGTGCGTGTAGCTGACTTTTAAAAACAGGACAAGTCTATCGTAGGAACAGATGATTGTGGAGATCTTAAAACGACATGTAGGTATTAATTTATGTGTTCCAAAGAGTAAAAACCATGCTATTCAGTAGGTATTACCTATAAAAACAATTTGTACTCCAACTGGGAAAGCTCTGTCTGCTGTCTCTGTCAAGCACCATGGATCCAAAGGTACTTAGACCATAGAATAAGAGGAAAAAAATCTTCTGGAGAGCAAATTGCTTACCTAGGTAGAAAGAGTGAGAATTATTTGATGCCATGAAGTGATTTGTTTGTTTATTCTCTGGATTTATTACATAAAAGGAACTTAGGTAGGTTCTCTGAAGAGACTGCAGGGAAAAGTGGGGGAACTGAGGGATAACTATTTTGTACGCAACTGAACTGAGGTGGTGCTGGGAGATGAAGGTAGATCTGACTGATTTACTGAGCTGACTGATGGGTGTAGAAGCTGGGTTAGGGTTGAAGTCCAGCACTTTAAGTGTTTTTCTCAATCAACTCTGGCACAATGAGAGGTAAACAAGGGAACTGGTGAACTACAGAGAGGAGTGATTTAATGAAAGAGTACGTAGCAATGGGTAAGAGAGGAGAATTTATTTTCCAGCACAGAAATCTATTTTTCTGGAATAGATTTTGTTGATATAGAGAAAAACACCTACTCATCCACAAAGGACAGTGCTGTGGCTAAATCCCCAGACTACCTCTTCTGGCTAACACTGTGTATTTAAAAGGAATCAATTTGAAAAAATTGCTTTGATGTCGGATTTCATTGCTTTGGTGGAAGGAGCTAAAAAAACTCCACAAACAAAAACACTCTAGCATGGCCTCACATATTGGTGATTTTACATGGATATTTCTATTACCTTTGAATCAGTAAATGCATCCTGTAGGTCAATGGGTGATATTTGCTTCAGTGGTAGACTCCGTGGATGATGAGCCAAATCATGTAAAGCTATTTACGGGAATCGGGAATGGAAAGCTTTTGAAAGCGCTAACTACATGCAAGCATTTCTTCTCTTTGGAGTTGCTTTTCATCTCTTTGACAATATAAGCTGTGGTGGTGTAGGGACCCACTACTGACCTCATCCTTGGTGTTTGTAATGCGTTGCCAGCAGTTCCACTGAGTACGGCAACAACTTTGCACAGGGTCAAAACTAAGGCTTTTAGAAGGTCTATGTTTTGCATTCTTTATGTGATGAAATATGCGTAGATGCACTGTCATTAAACTTCAAACAGACTGCTGTTTAAAACATTAAACACAGAAACTAAGATGAAGTTTATACCACTTTGTAATTTACATTGACATTTAACCTAATTTACAATGACTGCTGCTTAGTCCAGGTGGATACTAAACTGCAGCTGTTCTTTAAACATTATTCTGTGTACCCTCCAGAGTCAGTTCTAATTTGTTTGACTTCCTTTCAAAGCACTAGCTCCTCTGTTAAAACAAAAAAAAAAGATAAATAAAAAAAAAATTGCTACAGTTAACCAGGCAGTTAGGTAAGAAGTTACATGGAATTATTCAGCTTTGATTTTCATTTACTATGAAATGTTTCTCCAATAGAATATGTTGTTGATATCTTTAATTGGCAGATAGCTTGCAGAATTATGTATTTCACATATTCCTTGTAGTTTTGTGACATAAAAAAAATATTATATTTTTCTCTTTAATTACAAATCTACTTTTTCTCTCACAGTCAAAATCATTGAGGGTAGATCAGGACTTTTTCTGTCAAAGATATCTTGGCTGTTTCCTAAGATTAATCTTTATTTTAAGTCTTTCTTTCATTTTTCTTCCAGACTACTCAAGTCCCTCCTGTTTTCAAAATACTATAGAAAGACACAGCAAGATTTCAGTGCAAACTGAGTGAGCTTGTGAAAGAAATACCTTTGATTTCAGTGGACTTGGATCACACCTTTAAAGGTCCCTTCCAACCCAACACATTCTGAGTCTATATAATAAGAAAGATATTAATTATTTCAGTTTGGCTGTCAAAAAATTTTTATATCAAAATTCTTCATTTTTCCTTTTAGTAGAATACTCTTGTTTTGACAGTTTTAATTTCTTTCCAACCATCTATTCCAAGAATATCAGCAAACAACATAGCTTAACATAAGGAATTAATATTTGATACTCTATACTCTAGAAACTTTCATTATCCAACAAGACTAATTAAATTGCACTTCAGATATCTATGTGAGAGGTGATATGCTGAACATATGGTAAAGTTTTAACTCTGGTATTACCTTACCCTGAAGAATTCCTTTTGATAAATATTTTAATGCACTGAAAATAGTAAAGAAGTGATGTCCTATCCAAGTAGATGCTTGTCAGCAACTAATCCATGTAAGATTTCAACCCTTCACTTAGAAAGCACTTTATAAAAAGGTGCAGATCCTCAAATGGCTTAAGGATTTTCTCCTTCAGTAAAAAATCCAATAGTATAAAAAACTACATGCAATTTCTCCCCTCTCTGTTATTTGCAGAAACATGTGCTGTGTACATGTCTATATAAACATAAATTTACATATAACGATAATAATGTGTTAGGATTATAGTAGTCAAATTTACTGATAAATAGCCAAGTTCAAGTGATATATGCACACAGAGTAATGAATGTGTACCATTTATATTGCTCAAGAAGAAGATGGGCAGAACAGCAGAGATGCTGGTGGAAAATGCTGAGATCATCTTCCTCACCTGCATTCTTTAAAGCCAGTAGGACTTATGCTCCCTGTGGGAGTGTACATATAAGTCCTTCCCCACCTTTCAGCTTTTACTTACACCAAAGAAAACCCAGTGTCATCCCTGTAAAAGCGTATCAATTGTCCGTGAAAACAATAAGTGGAGCAATATTTTCTTTCATTATTTTTTTCTTACATAACTTTTCTTACATACAGTCGCCGAGGAGACCAGCTCCAGTGCAGGTAAGTCTGTACTGGGGAAGGGAATCGCAGCATAAAGGCTGGCAAGGGGCTTGTTTTTGGGGCTTTTCGAAGCCTGGAAAAGCGACCAGCCCACGCCAGTACCCAGCATTTGCCGGGAGTGGTGACAGCTGAGGGCCATGGGGCGGAGCCAGCACCGCCGGCAGCAGATTTAAACAAGGCCTAAACATGCCAACAGTGACTTGCCGAGGAGACCAGCTCCAGTGCAGGTAAGTCTGTACTGGGGAAGGGAATCGTGGCATAAAGGCTGGCAAGGGTCCTGTTTTTGAGGCCTTTTAAAGCCAGCAAAAGCAGCCAGCCCGGGCTGGTACCTGGCACTTGCAGGGGGTAGTGACAGCTGAGGGGGCATGGGGCGGAGCCAGCACCCCCGGCAACAGGTTTAAACGAGGCCTAAACACGCCAACGGTCACTCGCTGAGGAGACCAGCTCCAGTGCAGGGAAGTCTGTACTGGGGAAGGGAATCGCAGCATAAAGGCCGGCAAAGGGCTTGTTTTTGGGGCTTTTCGTAGCCTGGAAAAGCAGGCTGACCAGGCCGGTACCGGGGACTACCCAGCACTTGCGGGGGGTGGTGACAGCTGAGGGCCATGGGGCGGAGCCAGCACCCCCGGCAGCAGATTTAAACGAGGCCTAAACATGCCAACGGTGACTCACCGAGGAGACCAGCTCCAGTGCAGGTAAGTCTGTACTGGGGAAGGGAATCGCGGCATAAAGCCAGCAAGGGACTTGTTTTTGAGGCTTTTCGTAGCCTGGAAAAGCGGCCAGCCCGGGCCGGTAACTGGCACTTGTAGGGGATGGTGACAGCTGAGGGAGCATAGGGCAGAGCCAGCACCCTCGTCCCCAAGCTGTTCTGGGCTCCCCAGTTCAAGAGAGACAGGGAACTACTGGAGAGAGTCCAGCGTAGGGCAACAAAGATGATGGAGGGATTGGAGCATCTCCCTTATGAGGAAAAGCTGAGAGAGCTGGGGCTCTTTAGCCTGGAGAAGAGAAGGCTGAGGGGAGACCTTATTGACGTTTACAAGTATCTAAAGGGTGGGTTTCAGGAGGATGGAGCCAGACTCTTTTCAGTGGTTCCCAGTAACAGGACAAGGGGTAATGGGCACAAGCAGGAACATAGGAAGTTCCGAACAAATATGAGAAAAAAACTTCTTTATGGTGAGGGTGAGAGAGCACTGGAACAGGCTGCCTGGGGAGGTTGTGGGGTCCCCTTCTCTGGAGGCTTTCAAGACCCACCTGGATGCAGTACTGAGTGATGTGCTCTAGGCAATCCTTCTTTGGCAGGGGAGTTGAAGTAGATGATCTCTAGAGGTCCCTTCCAACTCTGAAAAAAATTTCCATAATTCTGTGATAAGCACATGGCCACAGTTTTAGACGTGGCTTTCAAATTTGACTGCTAATGTTCAGTTCCCCAGTTTGAGACATTCAAATTCACTTGCTTCATAGCAAGGAAAGGCTAAGTTGGAAACAAGGACAGAAAAAGGAGTACACCTTTTAAGAAACTTCTCTTTTTTTTTTTTTTCCTGTCTGATGCCTGCAACAGTTCCTGTGGTAGTTTTTGTAAGTATGTATTATTAGTAACAGTGGTGCCAAAAATTTCTGAGAAAGGATATACTGTGGACAGTATCTTATCCTTGTGTGGTGACAGCCTTTCATTCTTTGGGGTTTTTTTTATGTACAAAGATGCTTCAGTATTATAGTCCTTAAAATATCTTAAAGTAGTTTACTTTATATATGGGGTAGTCACTGAAGATAATTAGGAAGAAGAAAACAAATGATTCAGAAGAAATATTGTTTAGATAAAGACAGTTTTGTGTCCCAGTGTTTTTTCAAAGATTGAATTTTAAAGACTATTATTTTAAATGACTGACAGATAAAGAATTCATGTATTTGATTCTGAAAGTTAACAGAAGCACAGTAAGACTGTTATCTTCTTTTAGTGGAAAAAGGGTAAATGATACATCCTTGATAACTAAAAAAAAGGAAAAAAACAAGATCTTGAGTTTATAAAAACTAAACAGATAGAAGCTGACTTGTTTGGGTAACTTATCTCAGAGTCAGTCTTCCTAGTATTTGTTGTAAAAATAAAAATCATGATACATAGACAGAAAAAATATAGAAATAAAGTTAAATTGATGGTTCTGCAGTTATACTGAGTAAGATGCTATCACCAATCATTTTAAGTCAATCCTTCAGTATGGTAGTGCTCAATGGCATCATAATCTGTTGACTTTTTTGTTCAAAAATTAATTTGCACTGAGGAATAAACCAGGTCTTTCAGTCATCTTGTATTAGGAATACAAGCAATGAGCAGTATGAACATTTAACATTACATCCTATCATAAATTGAGAAATAAGTTGATAAGAGATGAGGTTATGCAAAGCAGGCTCGCATATCACTCCATCATAGAATGGTTGAAGTAATAAGGTACCTCTGGACATCATCAAGTCTAGTCGCTGCTCAAAGCAGAGTCATCTAGAGGTTTCTCAGGGCCATGTCCAGTTGTGTTTTGAATATCACCAAGGACAGAGATGCCACAAGCTCTTGGGGCAGCCTCACCTGAGTATTCAACCACTCCACCAGTAAAAAAGTTTTTTGTTTTATTTAAATGAAATTTTCTATACAGAAATCTGTGAAAATAATTTTGGTTTGGAATCCTCACAATGAGAGGGGGAAAAAATATTGCTTACAAAAGAGAACAAGTCTCCCCTTTTTGAGGGGAACAGGGTCCCTGGAGCATAGGGTCTGAGCAAGCACTGAAGTACCATGCCTGGTTTGCCCCTGTTTTACTATGGGATGTAAAAATCTAAAGAAAGGGGCTGAACTCCCCACTGTTACCTGGGAGTGTAACCAGCTCTTGTGAAATAGAAAACTCATTCTTAAAGAAAAGCGCAAAGACGACCCCTAAAGGAGTCAAGTCATTCCATGGGTGAAACAACTTGAAGCAACAATGAGTTTTGAACAGGAGTAACTTGAACTGCAATGAGCAAGTGAAATATGAAATTCATAATGATATGGCATAATGCCACAAACTAAACCATCTTCAGAGAGTCCATTTTCAGGCTGTGGCATGCATTCTTGAGCAATGAATTTGGTACCTCACCTCATCCAAAAGACAGTATGAAAACCCACTTCATTGACTAATTACCACAAATAATAATAGGAATTGATATAGCGGTAGAGTGAACTCATCATTTCATGGATAAGTATCTGAGAAAAGTGTAATCTCAACACCACTTACCATCTGAACAGATAATTAAGAGAGAAGGGACTGGAAAGGGAATTAAAAATTCAAGCGGATACAGCATTTAAAATCAACACGTGTTCTACTCTACTTTTTTTTATTTATTTGAAAATATTCTACTCTCCATCATTGCTTTAGCTATGTAGGAAGAAGTTTGGGATGTACAGACCGTTTTGAAAGAATACTGTTAAAAGGATTTAAGGGGAAGAGCCAATAGCATTACATAAATCAGCAAGCACATCATAAAGCAGAAATGGGTAACCAATTTCCACCAAATCTTTACAGACAGAAAGGATTTTTTTTTTCCCAGTTCTATACAGGTCAAACAGAAATATGCCTGGATTTATATTCAGATTATTGAGCTTTTGTCTACAAAGAAAAAGCCCAAGTTTGGTACTTGGTTTTCAATGACAAGTTGAATTGTTGTAGTGTAAACATAATTGAAAAAGTATTTTTTTCTTGCAGGCTCTTTTAAAATTAACTATAATAATGTCCTTCTTTTCTACCCAACTCTAATTACAGATGTAATGGTCAATACTAAAGAAGAAACTGAAAGCAGGAGAAAGGTGCATAGTCATAATGATAATAGAATCATAGAATCATTTAGGTTGGAAAAGAACCTTGGGATCATCAAGTCCAACCATCAGCTCCACTCTACAAAGTTCTCCCTTACACCATATCCCTTAACACCACATCTAAACGAGTCTTAAACACATCCAGGGATGGTGACTCCACCACCTCCCTGGGCAGCCTGTTCCAGTGTCTGACCACTCTTTCTGTGAAGAATTTGTTCCTAATGTCCAGCCTAAACCTACCCTGTTGCAGCTCGAACCCATTCCCTCTTGTTCTATCACTAATCACCTGTGAGAAGAGACCAGCACCAACCTCTCTACAATGTCCTTTCAAGTAGTTGTAGAGAGTGATGAGGTCTCCCCTCAGCCTCCTCTCCCTCAAACTAAACAGTCCCAGCTCCTTCAATCGCTCCTTATAAGATTTATTCTCCAGGCCCTTCACTAGCTCCGTTGCCCTCCTCTGCACTTGCTCCAGCACCTTGATATCTCTCTCATATTGAGGTGCCCAGAACTGGACACAATACTCAAGGTGTGGCCTCACCAGTGCTGAGTACAGGGGGACAATCACCTCCCTCCTTCTGCTGGTCACACTATTTCTAATACAAGCCAGGATGCCATTGGCCCTCTTGGCCACCTGTGCACACTGCTGGCTCATGTTCAGCCGCTTGTCAGTTAGAACCCCCAGGTCCTTTTCTGCCAGGCACCTCTCCAGCCACACTTCCCCAAGCCTGTAGCGATGCATGGGGTCGTCGTGGCCCAAGTGCAGGACCCGGCACTTGGCCTTGTTGAAACTCATACCGTTAACATTGGCCCATCGGTCCAATCTATCCAAGTCTCTCTGTAGAGCCTCCCTATCCTCATGTAGATCAACACTCCCGCTTAGCTTCGTGTCATCTGCAAACTTGCTGATGATACACTCTATGTCCTTATCAAGGTCATCAATAAAGATGTTAAACAGAAATGGTCCCAGCACCGAGCCCTGAGGGACACCACTTGTGACCGGCTGCCAGCTGGATTTAACTCCATTGATCACCAGTGGAGGGTGGTAGGCTGAGTTTGTGGTGACTTTGCTGTAAGGAGAAGGATCTGGTGTTGTAGTCTGGATCTAAGTTGTGCAAGCTTATTAAGAAAGGCATAGGAGTATGTGGGATGAGAAAAAGTGTCTTAAAGGGAATATTTAAGCACAATCACTATTGAAAAACAGGTATAAATTGGAAAAAAAAAATCAAATGTGTTTAAGAGGAGATGGATAAGAGCCGAGAGAGAGAATACTAAATGGAATAAAATGGAAAATAGTCCACTTCTAGAGGCAACTAAATGCTGTGAATGCAGGTTAGATTTTAGATGACAGGCTAATAAATCTGTGGAACACCATATACCCGAGATATTTTTACACTGTTAAACAATAGAACAACAGTTAGAAGTCTTCTAGACAGTTAAACAGCGAAGTTGGTGCATAGTGCATTTTATGCACATGTTGCAAAAGATTGTGAGTTATCTGAAATCTATCAAACTAAAACTGCTTGGGATGTTTGGTAGAACTGTAGTCGTTCATCCTCATGGCCTTTCAAGTAACGCGCAGGGATGACAGTAGTCATGATGGTGGGTCAACGTGCATTAGGCACAGCTTAGTAACCTTAGTCTGGGTTTCCTGCTGGTCTTTGGAAGTTCACTACTACAGTACACCCTTTGTTGTACCTACTTCATTGCAACTACTCTTTTTTTCCTGTGTAAGCTAATACTACATAGGGTATTCCAGCATGCTGCTATCTCACTTCTTATTACGTTCTAGACATTACCTCATAGGTTAAGACAAATAGTTCATCAAGCAGGTAATTAACCAATAAACTAGGCAGTATGATAAATAATTTGTGGTGTAAGGAATGTGGCAGTGGACACACAGTAAACAATGTCATGTCAACAGGAACTGTCATGCCCAGAGGCAAAGGCAGATAACAGCAGAAAAGGACAGGTCACTAGACAATGTTTCTCCTAGGAGAGGAATCCTCATAGAAATCCAGTCCTCTCCCTCTCCTAGTAACAACACACTGATGTTATTTTAACCACATATTCATGTATGTGGTTTTTGTGGTCTTTGTATGAATACACTGAAAATTTGGTGAGCTTGTATCACTGAAGTTCAGCTTAGGACAATGTGGATAAATCCAACCATATACATTACAGATACATTTTAAAGACAAATGCAAGAGTTACTTTCTCATTGTTCTGACACTGATCCTTGCAAAGTCCACAAAGTACACTTTGCAGTACAAGAGAAGCTGTAGATATAGGGAACAAAGGGAATGCCAGTATGAAAAGATGATGAGAGATCAGGACATTATTGTTTATATGCTGAAATATGGGTCTCGATTCCTATATCTAGCTATTATGCCTGACTTTTTTGGCCTGTGTTAGCAAATTAACTAAGTAGGTTGGATCTAGGATAATCTACCACTTATTATAACAACAGATTTGATAAACTGACTTTTTTTTTCTTTTAACTCCTTTTTAAAACTGATTTCAGAAGTTCTAAGAATTGAAATACCTTTTCTAAAGATAATTTTTTTTTCCTTTTAGAAAATATGGACATCAAATATTTCCACTTTACTCTCACCGTTATTTGCAAAATTTTATCCAAATTTATAAACAGTTTTGTCTCCTAGAAAATGTATTTTCTAGTAAAATATTTTTCCTGAATATTTACAAAATTACACTACTCATCTCTTGAATGTATACTCAAACTCACAAAACTTAGAGAATTTGCCAGAGTTACCCAATTCATAGAAGTGAAGAACCACTGAAGAATTTATAACTGTTTATAGAATTTATAGAATTTATAGACTATTAGGAATGAGTTAATAAGTGGATTTAACTCTTTTTGACTTCAAAAACAGGCAGCAGGTTGTTGGTCTTAGGAACACCAGCTTTAGTACAGTCTCATTTAAACCTGAAGTGGGGAGATCTGTTATAGTCAACCAGATTTGAGGTGATTTGGTCTTCATTTGTAGCAGAGCAGCAAATGTTGGCAGTGTAGTACATCATGATGAGTAAATGGAAGGTGAAGTAAAGCCAGGAAAAGCTCAATCTATATTGAATGCAGACTTCAAGTTCACATTAAGGTCATACAGAGATAAGTTGAAAAAACACGTAGCACGGACACATAATGCTGCCTTTAGCCTTTCTGTTAATATTCTGATGGTTTGGGGATAAAGCCTGGCAGATATGTCAGGACGAATGATTTTTGGGTTTTGATTTCAAGGAAGGACCCTTGTGGAAGTCCGCATAAGAGTAAATTAATGGAAGAAGATGCTTGAAGATGTTAAAGCATTTTATGAATGCTTTTTGTATTTACAGTTTAAAGGGTCAGTTATGGCTTTCCTTGGTCAAAACCTGAGTAGATGTATACAGCTTACATTCTGAATCCATCGGGAGAATTTTTGGTTTACTGAAAAGCCACTTACCACCTAATCAGAATCATTCAAGATTAATTTAGAAGTATTTAAAGTCTTGGACTTGCTTTTTCTCAAACGAACTGGTCATTTACTGTAATACGTCTAGGTCTTGAAGCTATAAAGACATCTGATGTTAACATATATGGATATGATGTACTGAAATACTATGATAATATTTCAAAGAATGTATGCATCTTCCAGAGCCCGGAAAATACTTCTATATCCAAATACTTTACATATAGACATAGGCCGTCCCTTTAATCACATGTACTGTATTTTAGCTTATTTTCCACTAAGACACAAACAACTGTTGTTTTTTTTTTTTTTCAGGAAATATTAGTCTATTCTCATACATGCTTGTAAATCTGGTTGTGAAAATATTGTTTCCAGACATATCCTGGGTTGTTCCCCTCTCACTCAGCTTCATATGTCTACAGTTTATATGTGTACATACTAGCTAGTAACCCAGTGCTCTCTTCAAGGTCAATAGAGAACAATATCCAATGATTCATCTGACCTATTTTAATCATCTATTTTAGGATGAGATGAGTCATGCTTGGAAGTGCCAATTTTACTCCACTCACTGTGAAAAAGTCTTGACAACTAGCTGACATGAAAATATCTGTACTGCCGATGTCTATATTTGTGATCTCATGAATGCTATTCTGTGTCTATCTTCAGAACTCTTTGATTTCCCCATCCTTTATTTATGAAAATTCTAGTCATCCAATCAGTGAGTCAAAACAGAATTTTATAGCACTGCTGAATATGCATATAGCACAAGTATCAACTAGTTACTAGCATATTTTAAACAACCTCTGTGAAAGAAATTCACATGGTGGGATGCAAGTCGTCATTTCTGAGTGAAGTAGCTTCAGAAACAATTCTTCTATCACTTGGTTAACTGAAATTTCATTCAGGATAAAGTAGTTTGGTAAGGGATATGACTGGTACTAATATATCTAAAAAGGCACACCCCTCCCTTTCATATGAATGGATGCAGTTATGTTATTATAAAAGTATCTTCTATATGGAAAAAATTGTATGCATACAAATTCCACTGTTTTGATAAGACTGAGAGGGTTAATCACACCTTCACAGTGAAAATGGTGTTTTGTATGAAGCCTGTCCTTAACACAGTTCATATTTAATGTACAATGGGAATCAAAGTTGTTTGACAATTTTTAAAAAATACAATTGTTAAACATTATGACAATTGGTTATACACAGTAAAAGGTGGAACACTGCAGCTAAATTGGCCTTCTTCAGTATCCTCCTTCCTGTGTTTAAGGATTGTGACCTTTAGTATAATGATATCATTTATCTTTTTGGAGATTACTAGAGAGAAAAATTTTCATCAGCAATGTGGGAAACTAGTGCAAAGGTTTCTAAACCTAACTTCTTACTCTGTGCATAAAAATCATATTTCAATTCTTCAGCTATTATTTAAACAAAACTTCTTTTAATGAGGTATCCCAGCTGTTGCTGTATTTTGACTTTCACCAGATCAATTGATTTGTAGTCAATAAAAAAACCCTACATTTTGATGAGTACAGAAAAATGTTGCTCCCTGAATATCAAAACTTAGTAACAGCTGAAACTCACTTTCACATTTTTTGAAGCATAAACCCAATGTTTCACAGTGTTAATTTCTACTGAAACATGTAGCATATGAGTACAGAGTTTGTGAAAACGTTATTGTCTCAGGCTTTGCTGGAAGTGTAACCAACCAACTAACTATAAATTGATGATAGCTGCCAATTTTGCAGGGATTTAGAAGTATGATATAGCATTATCACATATAGTAATTAATTTTAGAAATGAGCACATTTCCTTCTGTACCTTATTATTCATTTTACAGGTCTGGTGGGTTAATTACATGTCTGATTAAGAAAAGGCATATTTATTAATATCTTAGTATAAATAACTAAATTGTGCTTTTACAGGAACTGCCAGTGTCCCAAACCAAGCCAGGCAGTGAGCAGTATGGGTAGCAGTATAGACAAAAGGGGTCTGGCCCTTCAGCCTGTGTCTTGGCTGGTGTAAATGCTGCCAAGGGTTCTATCTTCAAAATGGTAGCTTTCTACATTGGTCAGCTGAATTTCACCATATGTGTCTGTATGAGCTTCCTTGCAGTTCCTAACTTTGATCATCGTAATTTAAGTTAAATGCTTAACTAGTTTTCCTGTCTTTTTGACAACAGGCTGAAGAAAAGATTATCAGAAGTAGCTTCATTTTGCTGTAGGATGGAGTTGGATACAGTCTTTCATGTACTAGTCTGTTACTGGATTTGTAATCTAATTCTTTGCTTTCATTGCATGCAAAGGGCTTTTGGGCATTGTAGATCCATGGTTATCTTCTTTTATTGTTTTAAGAATTTGGGTCCATGAAACTCTATAATTCTTTAGTCAGCTTTTCTGGGTTTTTTACTCCTTGCTCAATCCAGTGAGGAGCTGTGAAACTCTCAAGAAATGCTGAGCATCATCAAGGTCTATAAAAATCAGTGGAACTGGACGTCACTCACTGGATTATGATATCATACAAAATCAAATCCTCAGTGAGCCATGGGCTATCAATTTAAATGAGATACATTTGTGAAACTTAATATCCTCTGCCTTATTTTAATAGCTTTGGATGTACACAGATAATGCACAATAGTATCATATAAAATATATAGTCTGCATTATTTATCTTAATTTGCAGCATGTAAATATTAAACCCCATGTTCTGTTATTATTACTGAGTAGCAGCTTAATTGAATTCAGCAGGCATAAGATACAAGAAATTTAAGGATGGCAAAGCTACATCTTTAAGTGCTTTGTAATGATGAGTTAAAGAATTATACAACTCAAAAGCACTGTTACTTAGGAAGAAATGCAAATATGTCTAAGAACTTATTTGATATCTAATTTCTGATGTTTATCCCAGCTTTAATTGCATTCTAATTTTCTAATTAATTTTAGAAGGAATACTCATGGGGATACCTATTTATTAGTGAATTTGAAGGTTTATAACTTTTCCTTGAGTGAACAGCATAGAATCTTTGAAAAAAGAAAACCAAACAACTAAGCATACAGTTATAAGTAACAGCATGTCAGAATGAGAATAAAATGTGATTTATAGTCATACAAAGATGTGCTTTTTTTTTTTTTAAAGAATATGTTCTTTGAAACTTTAGCAAAGATGGGTGTCTGTAAAAAAAGTCACTGATGCTTTATCTGTGAACTTAAAATTTTTCAAGCTGAGGAATGTGTTGCATATTTGTTCCCTGTAATTTGTTAGGATGCACTGGGAATGTCAGAGGTTTGATATTAAAAGAAGTCAACTGTTGTAGGAGAATCAGTGCTAAGTTTGAAATGATAACTTAGTTGTGCAAAAGAAGCAGTAGAGTATAGCTGCTGCCTTTCAAGAAGACAAAGAGTTGGAGAATGAGAGTCTCTGTTAATTCAAGTAGTGCACACTGAAAAATATATGGACTCATAAATAAACATAAGTACACATATGTGCATGACTATGCTTATTTCAGATACTCTTAACTTTATTGATGATCACATGATTATGTAGCGAGGGGGAATTTCAATCATACCTCCAAGCAGAAAATGTAAACTATGAAGTTAGGTTCAAAAGTATGGATGGAAAATTTGTGATTGTTGATAGCTGTTAAGGCTATGTGTAATGTCCTGATCTACACTGACGTACTTTGATATATCCACTTCCCTCTTTAATTTCTCAAATCTTGTAGTAGTAGTAGTATTAATTCTTAAAAGAGCTTTAATTTTTCCCTTACTAATTTATCTTTTATGTAAGTCCAAAATTCGTATGGTTATAAGATGATATCTACACCTTGACTAGTCATCTGTATCTGAAAAGAAATAGACAATTACCCTATGTCATCCCTTAACATTTACAATTAGAAATCTGATCTCTCTTTATGGTCAGAAACATATTTTTACATTTACATTTTGTGACACAAAGTTCACATTTCCTGAACAGCTTTACTCATGTATAGATTTACTCATTCGTGCTTATGAAAACTTTACCCTACTGATGCTATGCATTTATTTCCATTTTAAACACTTTCTTCCACTTGATTTTCTTTAAATAATTTTTAATTGCAAAAGAAAGAAAATATTTCCATATTTTTAAGAGTTATGTTTAAAAAAAATAACTGTTCTGGAAATCAAATTTATATTTTCCCTAGAAATAATAAACCTTGAAAAGCATCCTGAAGAACTGTAGTCAAATGGAATTTACAGAAGGCCTACGTGCAGGTGACTGTATTGCCTTAAAGTGAAGCTATAGGACTAAGAACCCAAAACTGTACAAAATTATGATAATTTTAATAACACTATTTGAGACTATTGTCTAAAAGAGATTAATAACATCTCAAATGACTTTTACATAATTACATCAATGTTTTATTAGCACTGTTATAGCCAAGTAAAAGGATCTGCATGTAAATGGGACTATGTCTCTTTGCTTATGTTTTCTTTTAATTTGATAAAGGCTACTCAGCCTGTCTCTTGTCTCTTTAACACAGTTCTTAAAAAAAACACCTGTTGTTATTTATTTCCTTCTTATGCACCCGTGATCCTTTCCACTTTCTTATCAACTTCAGGTTTTTAAAAACATGTGTTCTAAAGGGTTTGGTTTTTAGAGGTGGTGAGAGCAGTCATTGTCAACTGGATTGTTCATGCTCTGAAATGCTGACAAATCTATCCATTACACTTTAGTAACAGACTGGAAACAAACACAGTAACAGCAGTAGAATTACTAGGCATCTGTAAATGTCGCTCCTTGCCCTTTGAACAGATTTGCATTCACCCATGCAAATTCCTGGAAATCTAGTTGGCTTTTACACAGATGAAGCAGTCAATTACAGAACCGGGTCCCTTGTGAAATGTTCATCGCAAATTCTCTAGTACAGTAGCATGCAACATCAATGGTGTCTGAAAAATATAAATTAGTTAAGACCAACTAGAGTTAACTGTTTGACTAAATAATTATAAAATACAATACCATTCTTTTTCCATAATTCTGTAACTACAATATATCATGTTGAGATACTGAGATCTTTTTGATCACTCATATTTCAATTAATTAAAAAAAGTCAGTTTAATAAACACCTACACCAATATTTTAGAGCAACAGACTGTAGCTGATTATTTTTCCATGTTTTTTGCTTACAACTATGCAAAAATGAAAGAGAATTTTTCTTCTGTAATAACAGTATCACTAGTTCAGTACTACGTACATACTGCACCACATATATGAGAATTATTATGGTCTCTTGATCAGCTTTGTTTGTATGTTTCTTTTCTATTAAAAAGTAATAAAAAATTGCTAACTTAAATCTTCTCTCAAACAGTAATTTTAATCTTTATATGCTTCTCTAAGGAAAAAAAATACTGCATAATTATCTTGATAATTTACTGCATTGATTTTCTATTAATAAAGTAACAAAATCAGCAAAATGCTACACCGCAAATTGATAGACTTGAATTATTACTACATTAACTGAATATAGCAAATTATTAAGCAATCAAGTCACTCACACTTATTTGTTAGAGGAGATTCCATTAGTAAGTGTAGCACAGGAAAAACAAAGAAATCATATTGTTTAACTTAACTATAAAATTTAATGGGCTTTGTGTTCCTCAGCTTATAAGATAGTATCCCCAAATGTAGTCTGATCTCTTTAATAGACTCATTGTTTTTGACGTGTTGGCAACTATCGTAAAACATCTGGAGCAACAACATGTATGTTGCTAGAGTTTTCATTTTTAACTTCTTTAGATAGCTTGTCTGTTCGGGGTCCAGCTCTGCTTCTGTGGGTTCTTCATGGCATTGTAATGGATGAAGAAATTTGATGATAAAGCAGTTATTCTTCATTTCTGTTGCCTAAAGGAAGCAAGTCCTTGCTAAGAGGCTTTTGGAAAGAAGTCAGTCCTCTTACTTCTTACTCCATACAACTAGTAGTTTGACCCCAATTCCATGCCCTAGAGCTCCATACCAAAGCATCAGAGCATGTAGAGCACTCACAGCATTTTCTGCTTCCCCGTGAACAATAGCCAACATCTGTTAGGGCTTCCATCTGAATTTTGGATAGGTGCTGTACTAGGCTTGAAGGATGATGCTCATCTGTCAACATGAAAATTAAGTGCTCATAAAGCCAGTGATCCCATCCTTGAAAACAGTAACGTGTCCCTTGGATATCAGTCCTGCCCAATGTTTTTGATCATTCCACATTGCTGACACATCTACTGACTTTTCAAGAGGACACAGAGCAGTTTTATGACCTCTGCCTTCCTCTGTGTACGATACTTGGTTCTCTCTCGATCTTTCTCCTGCTGATTAAAAAAAATAGACCCATGAGTGGAATCTTTTATGAATAGGGTAAATTATGTCAAGGTTAAATATGAACAGTTGCTTTATGTTGGCAAAAACACAGAGGAGAATTTCCTGCGCCATGGAAGTGGGTCCTGTATAGGGCCTATAGAAGGAATATAGAATGTACAAGGACAGGCTGCTTTTACAGGGAGTGAAGTGGGCTTGAATACTCCACAATATATTTTTTTTATTTTTTCACAACTACGGATGACGCCAGAAATAATGTCTAAGAAGACATATGGGTGGAGAGTGCATGACCACCTTAAGCCCTGCAGCAAGACAACTGAAGCACTGGATATACAATTGTTTTTTATTCTGAAAACTCCACTGAATAAAGAGCGTGCTGTATTGAGAACAGTGAAATCTCTCCTTGGGACTCGTGTTGTCGTAAAGAACATATCAGTCAAGAAAGGAAAATCAGCAGAAGAAAAGGAAAACAATAAAAATAAATTTTCAGTGTTGATATACATCTTTTGAAAGAGCAAACAATAAAAAATATAAAAGTTCAAGTCAACACCTCATCTTGCTTTTGGGAACTGCATAGTCCCTTCTTTCTCTGTTTGTTTTTACATATGTCAAATTAGTGTAAAAGCTTCCTGGACCACAGATTTTATCTTGCATTTATATTTCATGCACTTACTTTAAAATAAAAATCTGCATTCATGAATACTGGAAACTGCCTGAGTAGTTTGAAGAAAACTTACTTTTATTTCCTTAAAGAAGCAAGGAAGTTTAATTCTCTGCGATTCACAGGATCACATACTTAGAGGTGACCTGAAGTAATGGGAAGGTACATGAGCATCTGCTAAAAATCATTGTGAGTTAAATTTGGAAAAAGCCATACAAATCTGCAAACCAGCAGAACAAGCGAAATTGCAAATGCAGAATTTCAGAAATGTGGAAAATCAAGAAAGAATGAAGAAGGTTATCACACAGCAGAACATGCTGAGAGCAGTAGAGGAAAGCACCTGAGTGATGCACCACAGAGACCATCCTAAGCAACTACGTAAAAAGATATCATCATGCAGACAGAATCCACCCAGCAGAGCTTCCCATAAATATGATTTTGTCGTTGCTGCCATCCTTTATGCAGGTGTTGGCTTCCTTGTACGCTGAGCTTAGGAGAGGAACTGGGTGCTGCTGTGCTAACCATTTACTGTAACAAAGGGTACTGAAGCAAAAGAGGCAGTAAAAGGCAGTAAGCCCTATATCAACTCTTGCGCTGATTATCTGTGCGACAAAGCACTCTGAGTGCCCTGAAGGATCAGGGCCAACAAAGAAGTCGAAGGGCACAAGAACATGCCAAACAATTTTCTGGGCACAGGTGATAAAGGGTCAAGTGATCCTTCTAGCACACATTTGCAACTGATCAGCCATTCTATTCTCCTGGAAGAAAGTGAATCTGGATGAAAATGAGGAGAAAAATAGGTTTTGACAGAGTTTGGGTTATATTATCCACTCAAAATTGTCAATTATTTTTATTATTCTTCCCTCTCAGAGCAACTGGAAGCCTGTGCAGAGAGTCTCTTCCTTGTGTTAGCTGCTGTACAAATGAATCCAAAACATTTTCACTGGCCCACTTCCTTACGAGCATGTCACAATAGCAAAACAACTCCTTTACCTGAAGTTGTCATCTATTCCTTACAGCAATGTGTTGGCTGCTGGCTCCTGTATTGTAATAGGAGTGTCTCAGACTGTGACATGTCTAACAAGAGTAAAGGCAAAATGTAGAATCAGCTCTTACAGCTAGCCCTTATGGCTTACTTAGACCCAAATAAGTGATGCTAACTTTACATCCAGGTTTATAAGAATTAGAGGAACATTGCAGACAGGTTCTGCTCCTCACCTCTTAAGAAGACTATGTATTGCGGCCTTATACCATAGTGGTGGTGTCCTTTTTCTTGTGCTTTTCGTCCAGCATAAAAAGAAAGCAGGGAAAAAAAAAAGAGCAAGGGAGTGGGTTGATCAGGACTGAAGATGCAAATCTGTGTCTCTTATTTTCCAGGCTCTGAGGATCTTGATATGAAACTTCTGAAAGTCATGACCATTTCAGTTCTGTACATCAACCAAAGATATAAATACCAGAATTGCTTCTCCCAGTGTGATATGGTGGAGGTAAAAAAGTCAGAAAAGAAGCAGAGTGATGAAGAGCATGGGCTATCTAAACACAAAAATAGCATAGCCAGGCTGGATTAGAGGGCAAACAGAAATTAGAAGGAAATTATGAACCTTTCCCCTCTGGATGCAGGAAGTCTAGCACTTAGATACTGTTAGCATTTATTTTCATTTCCAAAGCTTTGCAAATGGATTAAGTGTATCAAGTTTGTTCTTCAGCATCTTGACCAAAGGCAGCCTTGACTGCAGCAGAGTTATGGTTTATTTAGCAGAGTTTATAATCTCTGTTTCCACGTATTTCTCTGTTCACACTCTGAGTGCTGCAGCAACTAGTATTACACAGTTAATGCAGTCTTGTCACAGAACTGATGCAGGTATAATCACTTACAGAAGTGAACAGGGAATCCTTGGGGCCCTGCTTTAGGTGACTGACTTAGATTTTAGCACTACTAGAGCTGACAGGACCTAGCTGTGACACTGAAAAGGAAAACTTGTTAATTAAATTTCTCTTTTATTAGAATGTTATACAGATGACATTCAGCTATTTTATAAAAAGTTTTGCAGCGTGGTACAGCAGTCGGGAATGCAGCATTTGTTATAAATGCCAGCACTATCCATTGCTTTTCTCTATGAGGAACTCCACTAGGTTGATAAAATCTCTGTATGCAGTTTAATTTAAGGTTTACTCTGACAATCCTAGATACTTAAAATGCTTTGCTAATTGCTACTTGATCAAAATGAACTATTTAAAAATTATCATTCTTGAAGGATGGAAGGAAATTGAACCTTTCTGCTCAAATTTTATTCCTGACAAGTGCCTGGTTGAGATCTTGCAAAACATTTAAGCATGTGTTTATATGTAAATGTAATGGCAGTTCTAGACTTCATAGACTTAATCTCAAGAAGGTTTAATGTGAGAAAATAATACTAAGGTAGAATTAGTATCATCTAACTTTAGCCATGTGAAAGTTGTGTGTCTAGGAAAGTTAGTCTTTGGCTTCTTTCTATAATCAGTGGTAACGAACAAAGGCTATTAGTCCTGACTGTCTTAGACATCTTAAGTTGTGAAATGCTTATTTGACAGTTGGCTCCAAAGGGAGCCTAGGTAATGAACTTAGACTTGATACCTAACTCTTATAAAGCTAAGTGAGATGAATCTCTTCCTTCATTTCCAGATAATAATAGATGCAATCATTACAGTAGCTCCATTTTCACAAACACCCACACTTCATTACAAGACGAAAGCATAAGCATGATATTATTAACATAATTATTCTGTGTAAAACATAGCTCTGCACTTCATATAAATGGAAGCAGTTTATTTTCCCATCATTTTTATAATTCCAGCCTTTAATGTACTTAATTATTTCTCATTCTGACATGAAAATATTATGTATTACATCTTCTCTGCCTGAAACACTGCTTATTCCTGGTTTTCATTATGTCCTTCACCTCTATTTGTTCTGTTACTAGTGTGTTTGTTTTGCTTACTCCCTTTAGAGAGAAGATACATCTTTCCACATCCCACTGTATGTCCTGAAGTTGTATTCTGTCTTCTTGGTGAGTATCCATAGTGCTGCTTTGTAAGTCATCATTGTCAGTAAAAGATCATCAAAAGCACTTTGGCTGAAATCCTGGTTTGCTATGGAAGCCACTTTAAAAATTCCCAGGTCTTCAGTGGGACAAGATGTAATTCTGTTTGTGAAGACATCCTTCTGAAATGTTTAGCTTTCTACAACTCACTCACCCGGTCTAAATTTCTTTCTTTAGTAGGGCTAGGACATGAAGAAAATATCTCATGTAGGGACTACTGCAAATTGTTTCCTTTCTTCTATTTCCTGTCAGCAAAGAATTCAACAGTTTGTCATGAGCAAGAAACAATACTGAGTTTAAGTAACATGAGCAGAGCTTCTTTCACAGAATCATAGAATCATAGAATGGTTTGTGTTGGAAGGGACCTTAAAGATCATCTAGTTCCAACCCCCCTGCCCTGGGCAGGGACACCTCCCACTAGACCAGGCTGCTCAAAGCCCCATCCAGCCTGGCCTTGAAGACTTCCAGGGATGGGGCATCCACAACCTCCCTGGGCAGCCTGTTCCAGTGTCTCACCACCCCCACAGTAAAGAATTTCTTCCTAATATCTAATCTAAATCTCCCCTCTTTCAGTTTAAAACCGTTACCCCTCATCCTATCGCTCCACTCCCTGATAAAGAGTCCCTCCCCATCTTTCCTGTAGGCCCCCTTTAAGTACTGGAAGGCTGTGCTAGATATCACTTTCCCAGGGCAGATGGATTTCAGATAATCACTTCCCCTAAATTAATCAAGGCCTGGCTGGTCTCAGTACTCACTCCATGATGTAGTAAATGGTCTGTAGTGGTGCATTTGTAGAACATTCAGATCAGACTTGGGGCAGCATGATGCTACCCAGAGCATTCAAAAATTCACCCATTTGTTAGGGTTTAACTCAGACAGGAAAAGAACATATGCGTGCACTTGGTTACCCTGGTATCGAGCATCTTGGTGGTATAAATAGCAAAATATAAATTATTACCTGGATACTATTTTCTTTGTTTCTAAATAAGTCTGCCTCTATAATATCAAAGGATTCTTATTCGCGTATTTCATGTTTCACTTCATCCTTTGTTACATATTGCATAACTGATTACTTTTAAAAAAAAAGGTTATTCTAGAGTAACATGGGAATATAATGCTGTACAAAAAAAAGGAAAGGATAAAAAGTTCTGCAAGTCTTATGATGGGGGCTGTGTTTCTTGGTTCCTTCATCTTGCTCTGACTGTAAAATTTGCTGAGCTTTGGTTGTTCTTGATTTCAAAGGCACAGATCCTCAGCTTTTCAATAACAAAAGGCTGTGGTTAACCTGTTTGCACCTCAGCTTCCACCTTTGAAAAACGAAGGCTGTTAAGGATTCTCCACTTTATAAGAATTTAGTTTTGCAAAGCTAAATTACTTAGCAACTGTAAAATATGCTGAGATCCTGCTGTAGAAGATGCTATGCCATGGAGACTGCAAAGTGGTATTATAGTGGTTACAAATGCAGGGAATGGGGAATGGGAACAGAATCACCAGTTTGGGTGATAACAGCATGTGAGGTGCAAACAGCATGTGAGGGAGAAGGAGGTCTCTGGGGAGTAATTTAATTCTTTGAAGAATTATACCTGCTGGTGATGCCAGCTGAATGGGTTTGTTCTATACAAAAAAATGACTTGGTCAACTTGAAGACCTAGAATTAATTAAGACCTAAAATTCATTCAAGTCATTATTTCATATAGAGATGTGATCTCGTTAATGTATATGCTGCTGTATCGGGGGGCAGGTGCATTTGCAATATGCCAATTTAGGGCAATTGCATCATTATTATGAAAAGTTATGATGACAGGCACATTTTCATGGCATCATTAATAACGCTTGTCCCAGTAATGTGCTTATTTTTGTGTGAACCGTAGTATCTGGAACAGGTTGTCATGCTAGGGCTGCTATGGAAGACAATAATCCCAACCAATGGGAAATCCTGAATAGGTTGCTTGTTGGTGATTTAATCTGGCTTGGAAGGTTTACATTCTTATGTATATTGACAGATTTTCATGATCATTCTAATGGTTCTGAAACAATTTTCCAAATTATCTTAATGGTTTGATGATAAAGTATTTGAATAGGATTTTTTCTTACTGTCCTGCAATACTTTTTCTCCAGCTGTTGATAACAATAAAACTGAAGATACAAACCTTGTGAGGTTTTTTGTACATTTCAGTTTTTGACATTGTATGAAACATGCTCTCCAATAGCATCATGCATAAAATGTGTCTTCTTGTTTATACGAACGTTGTAAAAATGCCTGCCTTGTTCTTGCATAGCTCAGTTTTCTATTGAAAACTAGACTTTCTCATAAAGGAGATTCATGGAACTGAAGTTCTTATTGACTCTTATGGTACCTGTCAGCAACATATTATTTACAAACAAATTTAGAAGTCTAAATGTAGGAAAGCATTTAAAAAGTCTATAAACATTTATGTAGAACCATATCTCAGACTCCCTGAGACATCCACAGAGAGCTGCCATGTATGGCACAGGATGGCCAATAGTCTCCTGGGGTGCATTAAAAAGAGCGTGGCTAGGAGGTTGAGGGAGGTCATCCTCCCCCTCTACTCTGCCCTGCTGAGGCCATGTCTGGAGTACTGTATCCAGTTCTGGGCCCTGCAGTTCAAGAAGGACAAGGAACTACTGGAGAGAGTCCAGCAGAGGGCTACAAAGGTGATCAAGGGAATGCAGCACCTCTCTTATGAGGAAAGGCTGAGAGACCTGGGACTGTTTAGATTGGAGAAGGCTGAGAGGGGATCCCATCAATGCTTATAAATATCTAAAGGGTGGGTGTCAAGGGGATGGGGCCAGGCTCTTCTCAGTAGTGCCCGGTGACAGGACAAGGGCCAATGGGCACAAACTGGAACACAGGAAGTTCCATCCGAACATGAGGGAAAACTCCTTTACTTTGAGGGTGGCAGAGCACTGGAACAGGCTGCCCAGAGAGATGGTGGAGTTTCCATCTCTGGAGACATTCAAAACCCACCTGGACGCACTCCTGTGCAACCTGCTCTAGGTGAACCTGCTTTGGCAGAGGAGTTGGACTAGGTGATCTCCAAAGGTTCCTTCCAACCCCTGCAATTCTGTGATTCTGTGTGATTCTGTGAACTACTGGAGGTCTCTGAAGTGGCCTCTTGGCATCAGGACAGATACCTTAGGACATCTGAAGTGCACTGCAGACCTAATTTCAAACACGTGAATTAATCTATATAGGGTGTTCAGTTCCCAACCTATAAATACACAGTGCCACTGGGGAGGTGTTGGGGTGTCCTGAGACCCCCAGGCAGAGCAGACCAGCACGGTGCCACCTTCACACCAGCCTTGCCCTGTCCCGGTGTAGCAGCTACAGCCCAGGTGAGGCTCCTCACAGCCCCTGAAGCGACACTGCGGAGCCTGTTTCCAGACACCCGAACCCTGCTCTGTGCTGCCAGCTATGAGCTGACTGTCTGTGCACAGAGACAGCGGACTTCTAGGGCTTACAATCAGGATTAAAATATGCATTTAGTGTAATGTGAGATGCCATCGTGTATCTCTCCTGGCTGATCTAAAGAGGCATGCATTTTTCCGAGGTCCTGTCTGCCAGTTTCATGTGTATCCATAGGATATTAGGCTGTAAGACAGCCCAAGTGGCACTACGTCAGTGTATGTTAAACACCTGAATTACTCCCCAGTGTTTAGACACCACATTTGTCTGTCTGCACCCTCATGCTGAGCTTCACCTCGCTCTGCCCCGGCCCTGACAGCAAGGAGGAGACCCAGGGGAGGTGGGGTGGGACAGGATGGTGAGGGGCCGTGAGGTGACCACAGCCCCAGGGGAGAGGCTGTCCCCACACAGACAGGAGTGACAGTGGTCTCTCCATGTTGGCTGGTTTCCCCATGGGCGTGAGTTATGGGGATAGTCCATCCCACTGCATTTGATCAAGGCTGAAGAGTGACACCCCTTTTTCCCCAGGCAGCCAAGAGCTCGGACTTCCATCAGCTCTAGAACACCTGGTGACATGGTGACCGTATCAGAGAGCAGAATGCTGGCGGTAGCCATGTGACGGCGTTGGTGACAGGGTGCCCAGGATGGGCACAGAAAGGGCTGCAAGGTGCCAGCCCAGAGTGAAGGCGAGCAGGCGGGTGAGTGAGGGCTGAGGTGAGAGGCAGGAGGAGGGCAGGGAGGGGAGGGCAGGGCTGCTGGGCCCGGGCAGGGAAGAAGGGGTTGCTTGTGGCGTGCCCGATGGCGGCTGCTCCTCCTTTGTCTTCCAGAGACTGAGGCTCACACATGGACAGGACCAGACCATGGCACAATACTGCCTTCGACCACACAGCCGGATAGATTCACACTAAGAGAAGGCATCAAGAGTCTGGCACAGCCCTGGGAAACGAGAGCCCAAGGTGAGCCAGGGTGATAGAAACTTTCTTCGTTTTCCTGTCTTTTGCAGCCACATGCCTAGACAGGGAAAAGACTAGATAATGGCACACTCCCAACCACAGCGACACACCAGATATTTGCTACGTTCCACAAGGACACGGACACAAATTTAAGGCATCAAGAATATGGAAGAGCCTGTGCACGAGTTGCCCATGGTGAGCCAGGGTAGCTGACCAACTCTTTGTTATCTTGTCTCTTGCAGCCACAGACCCAGATAAGGATAAGTCTAGGTCATGGCACACTCCGAACCACAGCGACAAATGGGAGATTTGGTCTTTGCACAAGGACACGGACACAAAGTTAAGGCATCAAGAGTCTGTAAGAGCCTGGGCAGGGGTTGCTCATGGTGAGCCAGGGTGGTTGACCCTTTCTTTGTTCTCCTGTATTTTGCAGCCAGAGGACCAGATATGGATTAGACTAGACGATGGCACAAGCCTATCCTCAACCACATAGCCAGAGATTCAATAAGTTCTGCAAGGACGTGGAAATAAAGTTAAGGCATCAAGAGCATGGCAGAGCCTGGGCACGGGTTTCCCATGGTGAGCCAGGGTGGTTAACCCATTCTTCGTTATCTTGTCTTTTGGAGCCGCAGACCCAGATCCAGATAAGACTAGATCACGGCACACTCCCTTCCTCAGCCACACACCAGAGATTTGGTACTTTCCACAAGGGCACGGACTCAAAGTTAAGGCATCAAGAGTCTGTCAGAGCCTGGGCAGGGGTTTCGCAGGTGAGCCAGAGTGGTTGACCCTTTAATTGTTCTCCTGTCTTTTGAAGGTAGAGGACCAGATATGGATGAGACGAGACAATGGCGCGAGCCTATCCTCAACTACATAGCCAGAGATTCAATATGTTCTGCAAGGAGGTGGAAATAAAGTTAAGGCATCAAGAGTCTTGCAGAACCTGGGCAGGGGTTGCCCATGGTGAGTGAGGGTGGTTGCCCCTTTCTTTGTTCTCCTGTCTTTTACAGCCACAGACCCAGATGAGGATAAGTCGAGATCAGGGCACACTCCCAGCCAAAGCGACACATGGGAGGTTTGGTACTTTCCACAAGTACACGGACACAAAGTTAAGGCATCAAGAGTGTGGCAGTGTCTGGGCAGGGGTTGTGCAGGGTGAGCCAGGGTGGTTGACCCATTCTTTGTTTTCTTGTCTTTTGCAGCCGCAGACCCAGATCCAGATAAGACTAGATCACGGCACACTCCCTTCCTCAGCCACACACCAGAGATTTGGTACTTTCCACAAGGGCATGGACACAAAGTTAAGGCACCAAGGGTCTGTCAGAGCCTGGGCAGGGGTTTCCCAGGTGAGCCAGAGTGGCTGACCCTTTGTTTGTTCTTCTGTCTTTTGCAGCCCGAAGACAAGATATGGATGAGACTAGACAATGGTGCAAGCCTATCCTCAACCAGATAGCCAGAGATTCAATATGTTCTTCAAGGAGGTGGAAATAAAGTTAAGGCATCAAGAGTCTGTCAGAGCCTGGGCAGGGGTTGGCCATGGTGAGCCAGGGTGGTTGACCCTTTCTTTGTTCTCCTGTCTTTTCCAGCCACAGGACGAGTTGTGGAAAAGTATGGACCGTGGAGGAAGACCATCCTCAGCCACATAGCCATACATTTAGGACCTTCTGCACGGACAAGGACACGGACACAAAGTTAAGGCATCAAGAGTCTGTCAGAGCCTGGGCAGGGGATGCGGAGGGTGACCCAGGGTGGTTGACCCATTTTTTTTTTCTGTTTTTTTGCAGCCGCAGACCCAGATCCAGATAAGACTAGATCACGGCACACTCCCTTTCTCAGCCACACACCAGAGATTTGGTATTTTCCACAAGGACACGGACACAAAGTTAAGGCATCAAGAGTCTGTCAGAACCTGGGCAGGGGTTTCCCAGGTGAGTCAGGGTGGTTGACCCTTTCTTTGTTCTCCTGTCTTTTGCAGCCACAGGACAAGTTATGGAAAAGTATAGACCGTGGATCAAGCCTATCCTCAGCCACATAACCATAGATTTATTACCTTCTGCAAGGACACGGACACAAAGTTAAGGCATCAAGAGTCTGGTAGAACCTGGGCAGGGCTTGCCTATGGTGAGCCAGGGTAGTTGACCCTTTGTTTGTTATCCTGTGTTTTGCAGCCACAGACCCAGATAAGGATAAGTCTAGGTCATGGCACACAGCCAACCACAGCAACACATGGGAGATTTGGTCTTTGCACAAGGACACGGACACAAAGTTAAGGCATCAAGAGTCTGTCAGAGCCTGGGCAGGGGTTTCCTGGGTTATGCAGAGTGGTTGACCCTTTGTTTGTTCTCCTGTCTTTTGAAGGTAGAGGACAAGATATGGATTAGACTAGACAATGGCGCGAGCCTATCCTCAACCACATTGCCAGAGATTCAATATGTTCTGCAAGGAGGTGGAAATAAAGTTAAGGCATGAAGAGACTGGTAGAACCTGGGCAGGGCTTGTCGATGGTGAGCCAGCATAGTTGACCCTTTGTTTGTTATCCTGTGTTTTGCAGCCACAGACCCAGATAAGGATAAGTCGAGATCATGGCACACTCCCAGCCACAGCGACACATGGGAGATTTGGTACTTTCCACAAGGACATGGACACAAAGTTAAGGCATCAAGAGTCTGGCAGTGTCAGGGTAGGGGTTGCACAGGTTGAGCAAGGGTGGTTGACCCATTCTTTGTTTTCTTGTCTTTTGCAGCCGCAGACCCAGATCCAGATAAGACTAGATCACGGCACACTCCCTTCCTCAGCCACACACCAGAGATTTGGTACTTTCCACAAGGGCCCGGACAGAAAGTTAAGGCATCAAGAGTCTGTCAGAGCCTGGGGACGGGTTGGCCATGGTGAGCCAGTGTGGCTGACCCTTTAATTGTTCTCCTGTCTTTTTGAGCCAGAGGTCAAGATACGGATGAGACGAGACAATGGCACGAGGCTATCCTCAACCACATAGCCAGAGATTTAATATGTTCTGCAAGGAGGTGGAAATAAAGTTAAGGCATCAAGAGTCTGTCAGAGCCTGGGCAGGGGTTGGCCATGGTGAGCCAGGGTGGTTGACGCTTTCTTTGTTCTCCTGTCTTTTGCAGCCACAGGACCAGTTGTGGAAAAGTATGGACCGTGGAGCAAGCCCATCCTTAGCCACATAGCCATAGATTTAGTACCGTCTGCACGGACACGGACATAAAGTTAAGGCATCAAGAGTCTGGTAGAACCTGGGCAGGGCTTGCCGATGGTGAGCCAGGGTAGATGACCCTTTGTTTGTTATCCTGTGTTTTGCAGCCACAGACCCAGATAAGGATAAGTCGGGATCATGGCACACTCCCAACCACAGCGACACGTGGGAGATTTGGTACTTTCCACAAGGACACGGACAGAAAGTTAAGGCATCAAGAGTCTGGCAGAGTCTGGGCAGGGGTCTCGCAGGTGAGCCAGAGTGGTGGACCCTTTGTTTGTTCTCCTGTGTTTTACAGTCACAGACCAATATAAGGATAAGTCGAGATCATGGCACACTCCCAACCACAGCGACACATGGGAGATTTGGTTTTGCACAAGGACACGGACACAAAGTTAAGGCATCAAGAGTCTGGCAGTGTCTGGGCCGGGGTTGCGCAGGGTGAGCCATGGTGGTTGACCCATTCTTTGTTTTCTTGTCTTTTGCAGCCGCAGACCCAGATCCAGATAAGACTAGATCACGGCACACTGCTTTCCTCAGGCACACACCAGAGATTTGGTACTTTCCCCAAGGGCACGGACACAAAGTTAAGGCATCAAGAGTCTGTCAGAGCCTGGGCAGGGGTTTCCCAGGTGAGCCAGAGTGGCTGACCCTTTCTTTGTTCTCCTGTCTTTTGCAGCCACAGGCCAGGTTATGGAAAAGTATAGACCAATAATCAAGCCTACGCTCAGCCACATAACCATAGATTTAGTACCTTCTGCAAGGACACGGACACAAAGTTAAGGCATCAAGAGTCTGTCAGAGCCTGGGCACGGGTTTGCCATGGTGAGCCAGAGTGCCTGACCCTTTGTTTGTTCTCCTGTGTTTTTGAGCCAGAGGTCAAGATACGGATGAGACGAGACAATGGCACGAGCCTATCCTCAACCACATAGCCAGAGACTCAATATGTTCTGCAAGGAGGTGGAAATAAAGTTAAGGCATCAAGAGTCTGTCAGAGCCTGGGCAGGGGTTGGTCATGGTGAGCCAGGGTGGTTGCCCCTTTCTTTGTTCTCCTGTCTTTTGCAGCCACAGGACCAGTTATGGAAAACTATGGACCGTGGAGCAAGCCCATCCTTAGCCACATAACCATAGATTTAGTAGCTTCTGCAAGGACACGGACACAAAGTTAAGGCATCAAGAGTCTGGCAGAGTCTGGGCAGGGGTTGGCCATGGTGAGTGAGGGTGGTTGCCCCTTTCTTTGTTCTCCTGTCTTTTGCAGCCACAGGGCCAGTTGTGGAAAAGTATGGTCTGTGGAGCAAGAGCATCCTTAGCCACATAGCCATAGATTTACTACTGTCTGCATGGACACGGAAATAAAGTTAAGGCATCAAGAGTCTGGTAGAACCTGGGCAGGGCTTGCCAATGGTGAGCCAGGGTAGATGACCCTTTGTTTGTTATCCTGTGTTTTGCAGCCACATACCCAGATAATGATAAGTCGAGATCATGGCACGCTCCCAACCACAGCGACACGTGGGAGATTTGGTACTTTCCACAAGGACACGGACACAAAGTTAAGGCATCAAGAGTCTGTCAGAGTCTGGGCAGGGGTTGGCCATGGTGAGTGAGGGTGGTTGCTCCTTTCTTTGTTCTCCTGTCTTTTGCAGCCACAGGACCAGTTGTGGAAAAGTATGGACCGTGGAGCTAGCCCATCCTTAGCCACATAGCCATAGATTTAGTACCGTCTGCACGGACACGGACATAAAGTTAAGGCATCAAGAGTCTGGTAGAACCTGGGCAGGGCTTGCCTATGGTGAGCCAGGGTAGATGACCCTTTGTTTGTTCTCCTGTGTTTTACAGTCACAGACCAAGATAAGGATAAGTCGAGATCATGGCACACTCCCAACCACAGCGACACATGGGAGATTTGGTTTTGCACAAGGACACGGACACAAAGTTAAGGCATCAAGAGTCTGGCAGTGTCTGGGTAGGGATTGCGCAGGTTGAGCCAGGGTGGTTGACCCATTCTTTGTTTTCTTGTCTTTTGCAGCCGCAGACCCAGATCCATATAAGACTAGATCACGGCACACTCCCTTCCTCAGCCACACACCAGAAATTTGGTACTTTCCACAAGGGCCCGGACAGAAAGTTAAGGCATCAAGAGTCTGTCAGAGCCTGGGGACGGGTTTCCCAGGTGAGCCAGAGTGGCTGACCCTTTGTTTGTTCTCCTGTCTTTTTGGGCCAGAGGTCAAGATACGGATGAGACGAGACAATGGCACGAGCCTATCCTCAACCAGATAGCCAGAGATTCAATATGTTCTGCAAGGAGGTGGAAATAAAGTTAAGGCATCAAGAGTCTGTCAGAGCCTGGGCAGGGGTTGGCCATGGTGAGCCAGGGTGGTTGACCCTTTCTTTGTTCTCCTGTCTTTTGCAGCCACAGGACCAGTTATGGAAAAGTATAGACCGTGGAGCAAGCCTATCCTCAGCCACATAACCATAGATTTAGTAGCTTCTGCAAGGACACGGACACAAAGTTAAGGCATCAAGAGTCTGGTAGAACCTGGGCAGGGCTTGCCGATGGTGAGCCAGGGTAGATGACCCTTTGTTTGTTATCCTGTGTTTTACAGCCACAGACCCAGATAAGGATAAGTCGAGATCATGGCACACTCCCAACCACAGCAACACGTAGGAGATTTGGTACTTTCCACAAGGACACGGACACAAAGTTAAGGCATCAAGAGTCTGTCAGAGCCTGGGCAGGGGTTGGCCATGGTGAGTGAGGGTGGTTGCTCCTTTCTTTGTTCTCCTGTCTTTTGCAGCCACAGGCCAAGTTATGGAAAAGTATAGACCATGGATCAAGCCTATCCTCAGCCACATAACCATAGATTTAGTACCTTCTGCAAGGACACGGACATAAAGTTAAGGCATCAAGAGTCTGGTAGAACGTGGGCAGGGCTTGCCGATGGTGAGCCAGCATAGTTGACCCTTTGTTTGTTATCCTGTGTTTTGCAGCCACAGACCCAGATAAGGATAAGTCGAGATCATGGCACACTCCCAACCACAGCGACACGTGGGAGATTTGGTACTTTCCACAAGGACACGGACACAAAGTTAAGGCATCAAGAGTCTGGCAGTGTTTGGGCAGGGGTTGGCCATGGTGAGTGAGGGTGGTTGCCCCTTTCTTTGTTCTCCTGTCTTTTGCAGCCACAGGACCAGTTGTGGAAAAGTATGGACCGTGGAGCAAGCCCATCCTTAGCCGCATGGCCATAGATTTAGTACCGTCTGCACGGACACGGACATAAAGTTAAGGCATCAAGAGTCTGGTAGAACCTGGGCAGGGCTTGCCGATGGTGAGCCAGCATAGTTGACCCTTTGTTTGTTATCCTGTGTTTTACAGCCACAGACCCAGATAAGGATAAGTCGAGATCATGGCACACTCCCAACCACAGCGACACGTGGGAGATTTGGTACTTTCCACAAGGACACGGACACAAAGTTAAGGCATCAAGAGTCTGTCAGAGTCTGGGCAGGGGTCTCGCAGGTGAGCCAGAGTGGTGGACCCTTTGTTTGTTCTCCTGTGTTTTACAGTCACAGACCAAGATAAGGAAAAGTCGAGATCATGGCACACTCCCAACCACAGCGACACATGGGAGATTTCGTTTTGCACAAGGACACGGACACAAAGTTAAGGCATCAAGAGTCTGGCAGTGTCTGGGCAGGGGTTGCGCAGGTTGAGCCAGGGTGGTTGACCCATTCTTTGTTTTCTTGTCTTTTGCAGCCGCAGACCCAGATCCATATAAGACTAGATCACGGCACACTCCCTTCCTCAGCCACACACCAGAGATTTGGTACTTTCCACAAGGGCCCGGACAGAAAGTTAAGGCATCAAGAGTCTGTCAGAGCCTGGGGACGGGTTGGCCATGGTGAGCCAGAGTGGCTGACCCTTTATTTGTTCTCCTGTCTTTTTGAGCCAGAGGTCAAGATACGGATGAGACGAGACAATGGCACGAACCTATCCTCAACCACATAGCCAGAGATTCAATAAATTCTGCAAGGAGGTGGAAATAAAGTTAAGGCATCAAGAGTCTGTCAGAGCCTGGGCAGGGGTTGGCCATGGTGAGCCAGGGTGGTTGCCCCTTTCTTTGTTCTCCTGTCTTTTGCAGCCACAGGACCAGTTATGGAAAAGTATAGACCGTGGAGCAAGCCTATCCTCAGCCACATAACCATAGATTTAGTAGCTTCTGCAAGGACACGGACACAAAGTTAAGGCATCAAGAGTCTGGTAGAACCTGGGCAGGGCTTGCCGATGGTGAGCCAGCATAGTTGACCCTTTGTTTGTTATCCTGTGTTTTACAGCCACAGACCCAGATAAGTATAAGTCGAGATCATGGCACACTCCCAACCACAGCGACACGTGGGAGATTTGGTACTTTCCACAAGGACACGGACACAAAGTTAAGGCATCAAGAGTCTGTCAGAGCCTGGGCAGGGGTTGGCCATGGTGAGTGAGGGTGGTTGCCCCTTTCTTTGTTCTCCTGTCTTTTGCAGCCACAGGACCAGTTGTGGAAAAGTATGGACCGTGGAGCAAGCCCATCCTTAGCCACATAGCCATAGATTTAGTACCGTCTGCACGGACACGGACATAAAGTTAAGGCATCAAGAGTCTGGTAGAACCTGGGCAGGGCTTGCCGATGGTGAGCCAGGGTAGATGACCCTTTGTTTCTTATCCTGTGTTTTGCAGCCACAGACCCAGATAAGGATAAGTCGAGATCATGGCACACTCCCAACCACAGCGACACGTGGGAGATTTGGTACTTTCCACAAGGACACGGACAGAAAGTTAAGGCATCAAGAGTCTGGCAGAGTCTGGGCAGGGGTCTCGCAGGTGAGCCAGAGTGGTGGACCCTTTGTTTGTTCTCCTGTGTTTTACAGTCACAGACCAAGATAAGGATAAGTCGAGATCACGGCACACTCCCAACCACAGCGACACATGGAAGATTTGGTTTTGCACAAGGACACGGACACAAAGTTAAGGCATCAAGAGTCTGGCAGTGTCTGGGCAGGGGTTGCGCAGGGTGAGCCAGGGTGGTTGACCCATTCTTTGTTTTCTTGTCTTTTGCAGCCGCAGACCCAGATCCAGATAAGACTAGATCACGGCACACTGCTTTCCTCAGGCACACACCAGAGATTTGGTACTTTCCCCAAGGGCACGGACACAAAGTTAAGGCATCAAGAGTCTGTCAGAGCCTGGGCAGGGGTTTCCCAGGTGAGCCAGAGTGGCTGACCCTTTCTTTGTTCTTCTGTCTTTTGCAGCCACAGGCCAGGTTATGGAAAAGTATAGACCAATAATCAAGCCTACGCTCAGCCACATAACCATAGATTTAGTACCTTCTGCAAGGACACGGACACAAAGTTAAGGCATCAAGAGTCTGTCAGAGCCTGGGCACGGGTTTGCCATGGTGAGCCAGAGTGGCTGACCCTTTGTTTGTTCTCCTGTGTTTTTGAGCCAGAGGTCAAGATACGGATGAGACGAGACAATGGCACGAGCCTATCCTCAACCACATAGCCAGAGACTCAATATGTTCTGCAAGGAGGTGGAAATAAAGTTAAGGCATCAAGAGTCTGTCAGAGCCTGGGCAGGGGTTGGTCATGGTGAGCCAGGGTGGTTGCCCCTTTCTTTGTTCTCCTGTCTTTTGCAGCCACAGGACCAGTTATGGAAAACTATGGACCGTGGAGCAAGCCCATCCTTAGCCACATAACCATAGATTTAGTAGCTTCTGCAAGGACACGGACACAAAGTTAAGGCATCAAGAGTCTGGCAGAGTCTGGGCAGGGGTTGGCCATGGTGAGTGAGGGTGGTTGCCCCTTTCTTTGTTCTCCTGTCTTTTGCAGCCACAGGGCCAGTTGTGGAAAAGTATGGTCTGTGGAGCAAGCCCATCCTTAGCCACATAGCCATAGATTTACTACTGTCTGCATGGACACGGACATAAAGTTAAGGCATCAAGAGTCTGGTAGAACCTGGGCAGGGCTTGCCGATGGTGAGCCAGGGTAGATGACCCTTTGTTTGTTATCCTGTGTTTTGCAGCCACATACCCAGATAATGATAAGTCGAGATCATGGCACGCTCCCAACCACAGCGACACGTGGGAGATTTGGTACTTTCCACAAGGACACGGACACAAAGTTAAGGCATCAAGAGTCTGTCAGAGCCTGGGCAGGGGTTGGCCATGGTGAGTGAGGGTGGTTGCTCCTTTCTTTGTTCTCCTGTCTTTTGCAGCCACAGGCCAAGTTATGGAAAAGTATAGACCATGGATCAAGCCTATCCTCAGCCACATTACCATAGATTTAGTACCTTCTGCAAGGACACGGACATAAAGTTAAGGCATCAAGAGTCTGGTAGAACCTGGGCAGGGCTTGCCGATGGTGAGCCAGCATAGTTGACCCTTTGTTTGTTATCCTGTGTTTTGCAGCCACAGACCCAGATAAGGATAAGTCGAGATCATGGCACACTCCCAACCACAGCAACACATGGGAGATTTGGTACTTTCCACAAGGACACGGACACAAAGTTAAGGCATCAAGAGTCTGTCAGAGTCTGGGCAGGGGTTTCGCAGGTGAGCCAGAGTGGTGGACCCTTTGTTTGTTCTCCTGTGTTTTACAGTCACAGACCAAGATAAGGATAAGTCGAGATCATGGCACACTCCCAACCACAGCGACACATGGGAGATTTGGTTTTGCACAAGGACACGGACACAAAGTTAAGGCATCAAGAGTCTGGCAGTGTCTGGGTAGAAGTTGCGCAGGTTGAGCCAGGGTGCTTGACCCATTCTTTGTTTTCTTGTCTTTTGCAGCCGCAGACCAAGATCCAGATAAGACTAGATCACGGCACACTCCCTTCCTCAGCCACCCACCAGAGATTTGGTACTTTCCACAAGGACACGGACACAAAGTTAAGGCATCAAGAGTCTGTCAGAGCCTGGGCAGGGGTTGGCCATGGTGAGCCAGGGTGGTTGACCCTTTCTTTGTTCTCCTGTCTTTTGCAGCCACAGGACCAGTTATGGAAAAGTATAGACCGTGGAGCAAGCCTATCCTTAGCCACATAACCATAGATTTAGTAGCTTCTGCAAGGACACGGACACAAAGTTAAGGCATCAAGAGTCTGGTAGAACGTGGGCAGGGCTTGCCGATGGTGAGCCAGCATAGTTGACCCTTTGTTTGTTCTCCTGTGTTTTACAGCCACAGACCCAGATAAGGATAAGTCGAGATCATGGCACACTCCCAACCACAGCAACACATGGGAGATTTGGTACTTTCCACAAGGACACTGACACGGACACAAAGTTAAGGCATCAAGAGTCTCTCAGAGCCTGGGCAGGGGTTGGCCATGGTGAGTGAGGGTGGTTGCCCCTTTCTTTGTTCTCCTGTCTTTTGCAGCCACAGGACCAGTTGTGGAAAAGTATGGACCGTGGAGCAAGCCCATCCTTAGCCGCATAGCCATAGATTTAGTACCGTCTGCACGGACACGGACATAAAGTTAAGGCATCAAGAGTCTGGTAGAACCTGGGCAGGGCTTGCCGATGGTGAGCCAGGGTAGATGACCCTTTGTTTGTTATCCTGTGTTTTGCAGCCACAGACCCAGGTAAGGATAAGTCGAGATCATGGCACACTCCCAACCACAGCGACACGTGGGAGATTTGGTACTTTCCACAAGGACACGGACACAAAGTTAAGGCATCAAGAGTCTGTCAGAGTCTGGGCAGGGGTCTCGCAGGTGAGCCAGAGTGGTGGACCCTTTGTTTGTTCTCCTGTGTTTTACAGTCACAGACCAAGATAAGGAAAAGTCGAGATCATGGCACACTCCCAACCACAGCGACACATGGGAGATTTGGTTTTGCACAAGGACACGGACACAAAGTTAAGGCATCAAGAGTCTGGCAGTGTCTGGGCAGGGGTTGCGCAGGTTGAGCCAGGGTGGTTGACCCATTCTTTGTTTTCTTGTCTTTTGCAGCCGCAGACCCAGATCCATATAAGACTAGATCACGGCACACTCCCTTCCTCAGCCACACACCAGAGATTTGGTACTTTCCACAAGGGCCCGGACAGAAAGTTAAGGCATCAAGAGTCTGTCAGAGCCTGGGGACGGGTTGGCCATGGTGAGCCAGAGTGGCTGACCCTTTATTTGTTCTCCTGTCTTTTTGAGCCAGAGGTCAAGATACGGATGAGACGAGACAATGGCACGAACCTATCCTCAACCACATAGCCAGAGATTCAATAAATTCTGCAAGGAGGTGGAAATAAAGTTAAGGCATCAAGAGTCTGTCAGAGCCTGGGCAGGGGTTGGCCATGGTGAGCCAGGGTGGTTGACCCTTTCTTTGTTCTGCTGTCTTTTGCAGCCACAGGACCAGTTATGGAAAAGTATAGACCGTGGAGCAAGCCTATCCTCAGCCACATAACCATAGATTTAGTAGCTTCTGCAAGGACACGGACACAAAGTTAAGGCATCAAGAGTCTGGTAGAACCTGGGCAGGGCTTGCCGATGGTGAGCCAGCATAGTTGACCCTTTGTTTGTTATCCTGTGTTTTACAGCCACAGACCCAGATAAGGATAAGTCGAGATCATGGCACACTCCCAACAACAGCGACACGTGGGAGATTTGGTACTTTCCACAAGGACACGGACAGAAAGTTAAGGCATCAAGAGTCTGGCAGAGTCTGGGCAGGGGTCTCGCAGGTGAGCCAGAGTGGTGGACCCTTTGTTTGTTCTCCTGTGTTTTACAGTCACAGACCAAGATAAGGATAAGTCGAGATCACGGCACACTCCCAACCACAGCGACACATGGGAGATTTGGTTTTGCACAAGGACACGGACACAAAGTTAAGGCATCAAGAGTCTCTCAGAGCCTGGGCAGGGGTTGGCCATGGTGAGCCAGGGTGGTTGCCCCTTTCTTTGTTCTCCTGTCTTTTGCAGCCACAGGACCAGTTATGGAAAAGTATGGACCGTGGAGCAAGCCCATCCTTAGCCACATAGCCATAGATTTAGTACCGTCTGCACGGACACGGACATAAAGTTAAGGCATCAAGAGTCTGGTAGAACCTGGGCAGGGCTTGCTGATGGTGAGCCAGGGTAGATGACCCTTTGTTTGTTATCCTGTGTTTTGCAGCCACAGACCCAGATAAGGATAAGTCGAGATCTTGGCACACTCCCAACCACAGCGACACGTGGGAGATTTGGTACTTTCCACAAGGACACGGACACAAAGTTAAGGCATCAAGAGTCTCTCAGAGCCTGGGCAGGGGTTGGCCATGGTGACCCAGAGTGGCTGACCCTTTCTTTGTTCTCCTGTCTTTTGCAGCCACAGGACCAGTTGTGGAAAAGTATGGACCGTGGAGCAAGCCCATCCTTAGCCACATAGCCATAGATTTATTACCGTCTGCACAGACACGGACATAAAGTTAAGGCATCAAGAGTCTGGTAGAACCTGGGCAGGGCTTGCCGATGGTGAGCCAGGGTAGATGACCCTTTGTTTGTTATCCTGTGTTTTGCAGCCACAGACCCAGATAAGGATAAGTCGAGATCTTGGCACACTCCCAACCACAGCGACACGTGGGAGATTTGGTACTTTCCACAAGGACACGGACACAAAGTTAAGGCATCAAGAGTCTGTCAGAGTCTGGGCAGGGGTCTCGCAGGTGAGCCAGAGTGGTGGACCCTTTGTTTGTTCTCCTGTGTTTTACAGTCACAGACCAAGATAAGGATAAGTCGAGATCATGGCACACTCCCAACCACAGCGACACATGGGAGGTTTGGTTTTGCACAAGGACACGGACACAAAGTTGAGGCATCAAGAGTCTGGCAGTGTCTGGGCAGGGGTTGCGCAGGTTGAGCCAGGGTGGTTGACCCATTCTTTGTTTTCTTGTCTTTAGCAGCCGCAGACCCAGATCCAGATATAACTAGATCACGGCACACTCCCTTCCTCAGCCACGCACCAGAGATTTGGTACTTTCCACAAGGGCACGGACACAAAGTTAAGGCATCAAGAGTCTGTCAGAGCCTGGGGATGGGTTGGCCATGGTGAGCCAGAGTGGTGGACCCTTTGTTTGTTCTCCTGTGTTTTACAGTCACAGAGCAAGATAAGGATAAGTCGAGATCATGGCACACTCCCAACCACAGCGACACATGGAAGATTTCGTTTTGCACAAGGACACGGACACAAAGTTAAGGCATCAAGAGTCTGGCAGTGTCTGGGCAGGGGTTGCGCAGGTTGAGCCAGGGTGGTTGACCCATTCTTTGTTTTCTTGTCTTTTGCAGCCGCAGACCCAGATCCAGATAAGACTAGATCACGGCACACTCCCTTCCTCAGCCACACACCAGAGATTTGGTACTTTCCACAAGGGCCCGGACAGAAAGTTAAGGCATCAAGAGTCTGTCAGAGCCTGGGGACGGGTTGGCCATGGTGAGCCAGAGTGGCTGACCCTTTATTTGTTCTCCTGTCTTTTTGAGCCAGAGGTCAAGATACGGATGAGACGAGACAATGGCACGAACCTATCCTCAACCACATAGCCAGAGATTCAATAAATTCTGCAAGGAGGTGGAAATAAAGTTAAGGCATCAAGAGTCTGTCAGAGCCTGGGCAGGGGTTGGCCATGGTGAGCCAGGGTGGTTGACCCTTTCTTTGTTCTGCTGTCTTTTGCAGCCACAGGACCAGTTATGGAAAAGTATAGACCGTGGAGCAAGCCTATCCTCAGCCACATAACCATAGATTTAGTAGCTTCTGCAGGGACACGGACACAAAGTTAAGGTATCAAGAGTCTGGTAGAACCTGGGCAGGGCTTGCCGATGGTGAGCAAGCATAGTTGACCCTTTGTTTGTTATCCTGTGTTTTACAGCCACAGACCCAGATAAGGATAAGTCGAGATCATGGCACACTCCCAACGACAGCAACACGTGGGAGATTTGGTACTTTCCACAAGGACACGGACACAAAGTTAAGGCATCAAGAGTCTGTCAGAGTCTGGGCAGGGGTTGGCCATGGTGAGTGAGGGTGGTTGCTCCTTTCTTTGTTTTCTTGTCTTTTGCAGCCACAGGCCAAGTTATGGAAAAGTATGGACCGTGGAGCAAGCCCAACCTTAGCCACATAGCCATAGATTTAGTACCGTCTGCACGGACACGGACACAAAGTTAAGGCATCAAGAGTCTGGTAGAACGTGGGCAGGGCTTGCCGATGGTGAGCCAGGGTAGATGACCCTTTGTTTGTTATCCTGTGTTTTGCAGCCACAGACCCAGATAAGGATAAGTGGAGATCATGGCACACTCCCAACCACAGCGACACATGGGAGATTTGGTTTTGCACAAGGACACGGACACAAAGTTAAGGCATCAAGAGTCTGGCAGTGTCTGGGTAGGGATTGCGCAGGTTGAGCCAGGGTGGTTGACCCATTCTTTGTTTTCTTGTCTTTTGCAGCCGCAGACCCAGATCCAGATAAGACTAGATCACGGCACACTCCCTTCCTCAGCCACACACCAGAGATTTGGTACTTTCCACAAGGGCCCGGACAGAAAGTTAAGGCATCAAGAGTCTGGCAGAGCCTGGGCAGGGGTTTCCCAGGTGAGCCAGAGTGGCTGACCCTTTGTTTGTTCTCCTGTCTTTTTGGGCCAGAGGTCAAGATACGGATGAGACGAGACAATGGCACGAGCCTATCCTCAACCAGATAGCCAGAGATTCAATATGTTCTTCAAGGAGGTGGAAATAAAGTCAAGGCATCAAGAGTCTGTCAGAGCCTGGGCAGGGGTTGGCCATGGTGAGCCAGGGTGGTTGACCCTTTCTTTGTTCTGCTGTCTTTTGCAGCCACAGGACCAGTTATGGAAAAGTATAGACCGTGGAGCAAGCCTATCCTCAGCCACATAACCATAGATTTAGTAGCTTCTGCAGGGACACGGACACAAAGTTAAGGCATCAAGAGTCTGGTAGAACGTGGGCAGGGCTTGCCGATGGTGAGCCAGCATAGTTGACCCTTTGTTTGTTATCCTGTGTTTTACAGCCACAGACCCAGATAAGGATAAGTCGAGATCATGGCACACTCCCAACCACAGCAACACGTGGGAGATTTGGTACTTTCCACAAGGACACGGACACAAAGTTAAGGCATCAAGAGTCTGTCAGAGCCTGGACAGGGGTTGGCCATGGTGAGTGAGGGTGGTTGCTCCTTTCTTTGTTCTCCTGTCTTTTGCAGCCACAGGCCAAGTTATGGAAAAGTATAGACCATGGATCAAGCCTATCCTCAGCCACATAACCATAGATTTAGTACCTTCTGCAAGGACACGGACATAAAGTTAAGGCATCAAGAGTCTGGTAGAACCTGGGCAGGGCTTGCCGATGGTGAGCCAGGGTAGATGACCCTTTGTTTGTTATCCTGTGTTTTGCAGCCACAGACCCAGATAAGGATAAGTCGAGATCATGGCACACTCCCAACCACAGCAACACGTGGGAGATTTGGTACTTTCCACAAGGACACGGACACAAAGTTAAGGCATCAAGAGTCTCTCAGAGCCTGGGCAGGGGTTGGCCATGGTGAGTGAGGGTGGTTGCCCCTTTCTTTGTTCTCCTGTCTTTTGCAGCCAGAGCACCAATTGTGGAAAAGTATGGACCGTGGAGCAAGCCCATCCTTAGCCACATAGCCATAGATTTAGTACCGTCTGCACGGACACGGACATAAAGTTAAGGCATCAAGAGTCTGGTAGAACCTGGGCAGGGCTTGCCGATGGTGAGCCAGGGTAGATGACCCTTTGTTTGTTATCCTGTGTTTTACAGCCACAGACCCAGATAAGGATAAGTCGAGATCATGGCACACTCCCAACCACAGCAACACGTGGGAGATTTGGTACTTTCCACAAGGACACGGACACAAAGTTAAGGCATCAAGAGTCTGTCAGAGCCTGGGCAGGGGTTGGCCATGGTGAGTGAGGGTGGTTGCCCCTTTCTTTGTTCTCCTGTCTTTTGCAGCCACAGGACCAGTTATGGAAAAGTATGGACCATGGAGCAAGCCCATCCTTAGCCACATAGCCATAGATTTAGTACCGTCTGCACGGACACGGACATAAAGTTAAGGCATCAAGAGTCTGGTAGAACCTGGGCAGGGCTTGCCGATGGTGAGCAAGCATAGTTGACCCTTTGTTTGTTATCCTGTGTTTTACAGTCACAGACCAAGATAAGGATAAGTCGAGATCATGGCACACTCCCAACCACAGCGACACATGGGAGATTTGGTTTTGCACAAGGACACGGACACAAAGTTAAGGCATCAAGAGTCTGGCAGTGTCTGGGTAGGGGTTGCGCAGGTTGAGCCAGGGTGGTTGACCCATTCTTTGTTTTCTTGTCTTTTGCAGCCGCAGACCCAGATCCAGATAAGACTAGATTACGGCACACTCCCTTCCTCAGCCACACACCAGAGATTTGGTACTTTCCACAAGGGCCCGGACAGAAAGTTAAGGCATCAAGAGTCTGTCAGAGCCTGGGCAGGGGTTTCCCAGGTGAGCCAGAGTGGCTGACCCTTTGTTTGTTCTCCTGTCTTTTTGAGCCCTAGGTCAAGATACGGATGAGACGAGACAATGGCACGAGCCTATCCTCAACCAGATAGCCAGAGATTCAATATGTTCTGCAAGGAGGTGGAAATAAAGTTAAGGCATCAAGAGTCTGTCAGAGCCTGGGCAGGGGTTGGCCATGGTGAGCCAGGGTGGTTGACCCTTTCTTTGTTCTCCTGTCTTTTGCAGCCACAGGACCAGTTATGGAAAAGTATAGACCGTGGAGCAAGCCTATCCTCAGCCACATAACCATAGATTTAGTAGCTTCTGCAAGGACACGGACACAAAGTTAAGGCATCAAGAGTCTGGTAGAACCTGGGCAGGGCTTGCCGATGGTGAGCCAGCATAGTTGACCCTTTGTTTGTTATCCTGTGTTTTACAGCCACAGACCCAGATAAGGATAAGTCGAGATCATGGCACACTCCCAACCACAGCAACACGTGGGAGATTTGGTACTTTCCACAAGGACACGGACACAAAGTTAAGGCATCAAGAGTCTCTCAGAGCCTGGGCAGGGGTTGGCCATGGTGAGTGAGGGTGGTTGCTCCTTTCTTTGTTCTCCTGTCTTTTGCAGCCACAGGCCAAGTTATGGAAAAGTATAGACCATGGATCAAGCCTATCCTCAGCCACATAACCATAGATTTAGTACCTTCTGCAAGGACACGGACAGAAAGTTAAGGAATCAAGAGTCTGGTAGAACGTGGGCAGGGCTTGCCGATGGTGAGACAGCATAGTTGACCCTTTGTTTGTTATCCTGTGTTTTGCAGCCACAGACCCAGATAAGGATAAGTCGAGATCATGGCACACTCCCAACCACAGCAACACATGGGAGATTTGGTACTTTCCACAAGGACACGGACACAAAGTTAAGGCATCAAGAGTCTGGCAGTGTTTGGGCAGGGGTTGGCCATGGTGAGTGAGGGTGGTTGCCCCTTTCTTTGTTCTCCTGTCTTTTGCAGCCACAGGACCAGTTATGGAAAAGTATGGACCGTGGATCAAGCCCATCCTTAGCCACATAGCCATAGATTTAGTACCGTCTGCACGGACACGGACATAAAGTTAAGGCATCAAGAGTCTGGTAGAACCTGGGCAGGGCTTGCCAATGGTGAGCCAGCATAGTTGACCCTTTGTTTGTTATCCTGTGTTTTACAGCCACAGACCCAGATAAGGATAAGTCGACATCATGGCACACTCCCAACGACAGCAACACGTGGGAGATTTGCTACTTTCCACAAGGACACGGACACAAAGTTAAGGCATCAAGAGTCTGGCAGTGTTTGGGCAGGGGTTGGCCATGGTGAGCCAGGGTGGTTGCCCCTTTCTTTGTTCTCCTGTCTTTTGCAGCCACAGGACCAGTTATGGAAAAGTATAGACCGTGGATCAAGCCTATCCTCAACCACATAACCATAGATTTAGTAGCTTCTGCAAGGACACGGACACAAAGTTAAGGCATCAAGAGTCTGGTAGAACGTGGGCAGGGCTTGCCGATGGTGAGCCAGCATAGTTGACCCTTTGTTTGTTATCCTGTGTTTTACAGCCACAGACCCAGATAAGGATAAGTCGAGATCATGGCACACTCCCAACCACAGCGACACGTGGGAGATTTGGTACATTCCACAAGGACACGGACAGAAAGTTAAGGCATCAAGAGTCTGTCAGAGCCTGGGCAGGGGTTTCCCAGGTGAGCCAGAGTGGCTGACCCTTTGTTTGTTCTCCTGTCTTTTTGAGCCCGAGGTCAAGATACGGATGAGACGAGACAATGGCACGAGCCTATCCTCAACCAGATAGCCAGAGATTCAATATGTTCTTCAAGGAGGTGGAAATAAAGTTAAGGCATCAAGAGTCTGTCAGAGCCTGGGCAGGGGTTGGCCATGGTGAGCCAGGGTGGTTGCCCCTTTCTTTGTTCTCCTGTCTTTTGCAGCCACAGGACCAGTTATGGAAAAGTATAGACCGTGGATCAAGCCTATCCTCAGCCACATAACCATAGATTTAGTAGCTTCTGCAAGGACACGGACACAAAGTTAAGGCATCAAGAGTCTGGTAGAACCTGGGCAGGGCTTGCCGATGGTGAGCCAGCATAGTTGACCCTTTGTTTGTTATCCTGTGTTTTACAACCACAGACCCAGATAAGGATAAGTCGAGATCATGGCACACTCCCAACGACAGCAACACGTGGGAGATTTGGTACTTTCCACAAGGACACGGACACAAAGTTAAGGCATCAAGAGTCTGTCAGAGCCTGGGCAGGGGTTGGCCATGGTGAGTGAGGGTGGTTGCTCCTTTCTTTGTTCTCCTGTCATTTGCAGCCACAGGCCAAGTTATGGAAAAGTATAGACCATGGATCAAGCCTATCCTCAGCCACATAACCATAGATTTAGTACCTTCTGCAAGGACACGGACAGAAAGTTAAGGCATCAAGAGTCTGGTAGAACGTGGGCAGGGCTTGCCGATGGTGAGCCAGCATAGTTGACCCTTTGTTTGTTATCCTGTGTTTTGCAGCCACAGACCCAGATAAGGATAAGTCGAGATCATGGCACACTCCCAACCACAGCAACACATGGTAGATTTGGTACTTTCCACAAGGACACGGACACAAAGTTAAGGCATCAAGAGTCTCTCAGAGCCTGGGCAGGGGTTGGCCATGGTGAGTGAGGGTGGTTGCCCCTTTCTTTGTTCTCCTGTCTTTTGCAGCCACAGGACCAGTTATGGAAAAGTATGGACCGTGGATCAAGCCCATCCTTAGCCACATATCCATAGATTTAGTACCGTCTGCACGGACACGGACATAAAGTTAAGGCATCAAGAGTCTGGTAGAACCTGGGCAGGGCTTGCCGATGGTGAGCCAGGGTAGATGACCCTTTGTTTGTTATCCTGTGTTTTACAGCCACAGACCCAGATAAGGATAAGTCGAGATCATGGCACACTCCCAACCACAGCGACACGTGGGAGATTTGGTACTTTCCACAAGGACACGGACACAAAGTTAAGGCATCAAGAGTCTGGCAGTGTTTGGGCAGGGGTTGGCCATGGTGAGCCAGGGTGGTTGCCCCTTTCTTTGTTCTCCTGTCTTTTGCAGCCACAGGACCAGTTATGGAAAAGTATAGACCATGGATCAAGCCTATCCTCAACCACATAACCATAGATTTAGTAGCTTCTGCAAGGACACGGACACAAAGTTAAGGCATCAAGAGTCTGGTAGAACCTGGGCAGGGCTTGCCGATGGTGAGCCAGCATAGTTGACCCTTTGTTTGTTATCCTGTGTTTTACAGCCACAGACCCAGATAAGGATAAGTCGAGATCATGGCACACTCCCAACCACAGCGACACGTGGGAGATTTGGTACTTTCCACAAGGACACGGACACAAAGTTAAGGCATCAAGAGTCTGTCAGAGCCTGGGCAGCGGTTGGCCATGGTGAGCCAGGGTGGTTGCCCCTTTCTTTGTTCTCCTGTCTTTTGCAGCCACAGGACCAGTTGTGGAAAAGTATGGACCGTGGAGCAAGCCCATCCTTAGCCACATAGCCATAGATTTAGTACCTTCTGCAAGGACACGGACATAAAGTTAAGGCATCAAGAGTCTGGTAGAACCTGGGCAGGGCTTGCCGATGGTGAGCCAGGGTAGATGACCCTTTGTTTGTTATCCTGTGTTTTGCAGCCACAGACACAGATAAGGATAAGTCGAGATCATGGCACACTCCCAACCACAGCGACACGTGGGAGATTTGGTACTTTCCACAAGGACACGGACACAAAGTTAAGGCATCAAGAGTCTGTCAGAGTCTGGGCAGGGGTTTCGCAGGTGAGCCAGAGTGGTGGACCCTTTGTTTGTTCTCCTGTGTTTTACAGTCACAGACCAAGATAAGGATAAGTCGAGATCATGGCACACTCCCAACCACAGCGACACATGGGAGATTTGGTTTTGCACAAGGACACGGACACAAAGTTAAGGCATCAAGAGTCTGGCAGTGTCTGGGTAGGGGTTGCGCAGGTTGAGCCAGGGTGGTTGACCCATTCTTTGTTTTCTTGTCTTTTGCAGCCGCAGACCCAGATCCAGATAAGACTAGATCACGGCACACTCCCTTCCTCAGCCACACACCAGAGATTTGGTACTTTCCACAAGGGCCCGGACAGAAAGTTAAGGCATCAAGAGTCTGTCAGAGCCTGGGCAGGGGTTTCCCAAGTGAGCCAGAGTGGCTGACCCTTTGTTTGTTCTCCTGTCTTTTTGAGCCCGAGGTCAAGATACGGATGAGACGAGACAATGGCACGAGCCTATCCTCAACCAGATAGCCAGAGATTCAATATGTTCTTCAAGGAGGTGGAAATAAAGTTAAGGCATCAAGAGTCTGTCAGAGCCTGGGCAGGGGTTGGCCATGGTGAGCCAGGGTGGTTGCCCCTTTCTTTGTTCTCCTGTCTTTTGCAGCCACAGGACCAGTTATGGAAAAGTATAGACCGTGGATCAAGCCTATCCTCAGCCACATAACCATAGATTTAGTAGCTTCTGCAAGGACACGGACACAAAGTTAAGGCATCAAGAGTCTGGTAGAACCTGGGCAGGGCTTGCCGATGGTGAGCCAGCATAGTTGACCCTTTGTTTGTTATCCTGTGTTTTGCAGCCACAGACCCAGATAAGGATAAGTCGAGATCATGGTACACTCCCAACGACAGCAACACGTGGGAGATTTGGTACTTTCCACAAGGACACGGACACAAAGTTAAGGCATCAAGAGTCTGGCAGTGATTGGGCAGGGGTTGGCCATGGTGAGTGAGGGTGGTTGCCCCTTTCTTTGTTCTCCTGTCTTTTGCAGCCACAGGACCAGTTATGGAAAAGTATGGACCGTGGAGCAAGCCCATCCTTAGCCACATAGCCATAGATTTAGTACCGTCTGCACGGACACGGATATAAAGTTAAGGCATCAAGAGTCTGGTAGAACCTGGGCAGGGCTTGCCGATGGTGAGCCAGGGTAGATGACCCTTTGTTTGTTATGCTGTGTTTTGCAGCCACAGACCCAGATAAGGATAAGTGGAGATCATGGCACACTCCCAACCACAGCGACACGTGGGAGATTTGGTACTTTCCACAAGGACACGGACACAAAGTTAAGGCATCAAGAGTCTGGCAGTGTCTGGGTTGGGGTTGCGCAGGTTGAGCCAGGGTGGTTGACCCATTCTTTGTTTTCTTGTCTTTTGCAGCCGCAGACCCAGATCCAGATAAGACTAGATCACGGCACACTCCCTTCCTCAGCCACACACCAGAGATTTGGTACTTTCCACAAGGGCCCGGACAGAAAGTTAAGGCATCAAGAGTCTGGCAGAGCCTGGGCAGGGGTTTCCCAGGTGAGCCAGAGTGGCTGACCCTTTGTTTGTTCTCCTGTCTTTTTGAGCCCGAGGTCAAGATACGGATGAGACGAGACAATGGCACGAGCCTATCCTCAACCAGATAGCCAGAGATTCAATATGTTCTGCAAGGAGGTGGAAATAAAGTTAAGGCATCAAGAGTCTGTCAGAGCCTGGGCAGGGGTTGGCCATGGTGAGCCAGGGTGGTTGACCCTTTCTTTGTTCTCCTGTCTTTTGCAGCCACAGGACCAGTTATGGAAAAGTATAGACCGTGGATCAAGCCTATCCTCAGCCACATGACCATAGATTTAGTAGCTTCTGCAAGGACACGGACACAAAGTTAAGGCATCAAGAGTCTGGTAGAACCTGGGCAGGGCTTGCCGATGGTGAGCCAGGGTAGATGACCCTTTGTTTGTTATCCTGTGTTTTACAGCCACAGACCCAGATAAGGATAAGTCGAGATCATGGCACACTCCCAACCACAGCAACACATGGGAGATTTGGTACTTTCCACAAGGACACGGACACAAAGTTAAGGCATCAAGAGTCTGTCAGAGCCTGGGCAGGGGTTGGCCATGGTGAGCCAGGGTGGTTGACCCTTTCTTTGTTCTCCTGTGTTTTGCAGCCACAGGACCAGTTATGGAAAAGTATAGACCGTGGAGCAAGCCCATCCTTAGCCACATAGCCATAGATTTAGTAGCTTCTGCAAGGACACGGACACAAAGTTAAGGCATCAAGAGTCTGGTAGAACCTGGGCAGGGCTTGCCGATGGTGAGCCAGCATAGTTGACCCTTTGTTTGTTATCCTGTGTTTTACAGCCACAGACCCAGATAAGGATAAGTCGAGATCATGGCACACTCCCAACCACAGCAACACGTGGGAGATTTGGTACTTTCCACAAGGACACGGACACAAAGTTAAGGCATCAAGAGTCTCTCAGAGCCTGGGCAGGGGTTGGCCATGGTGAGTGAGGGTGGTTGCTCCTTTCTTTGTTCTCCTGTCTTTTGCAGCCACAGGCCAAGTTATGGAAAAGTATAGACCATGGATCAAGCCTATCCTCAGCCACATAACCATAGATTTAGTACCTTCTGCAAGGACACGGACGCAAAGTTAAGGCATCAAGAGTCTGGTAGAACGTGGGCAGGGCTTGCCGATGGTGAGCCAGGGTAGATGACCCTTTGTTTGTTATCCTGTGTTTTGCAGCCACAGACCCAGATAAAGATAAGTCGAGATCATGGCACACTCCCAACCACAGCGACACGTGGGAGATTTGGTACTTTCCACAAGGACACGGACACAAAGTTAAGGCATCAAGAGTCTCTCAGAGCCTGGGCAGGGGTTGGCCATGGTGAGTGAGGGTGGTTGCTCCTTTCTTTGTTCTCCTGTCTTTTGCAGCCACAGGCCAAGTTATGGAAAAGTATAGACCATGGATCAAGCCTATCCTCAGCCACATAACCATAGATTTAGTACCTTCTGCAAGGACACGGACGCAAAGTTAAGGCATCAAGAGTCTGGTAGAACGTGGGCAGGGCTTGCCGATGGTGAGCCAGCATAGTTGACCCTTTGTTTGTTATCCTGTGTTTTGCAGCCACAGACCCAGATAAGGATAAGTCGAGATCATGGCACACTCCCAACGACAGCAACACATGGGAGATTTGGTACTTTCCACAAGGACACGGACACAAAGTTAAGGCATCAAGAGTCTGGCAGTGTTTGGGCAGGGGTTGGCCATGGTGAGTGAGGGTGGTTGCCCCTTTCTTTGTTCTCCTGTCTTTTGCAGCCACAGGACCAGTTATGGAAAAGTATGGACCGTGGAGCAAGCCCATCCTTAGCCGCATAGCCATAGATTTACTACCGTCTGCACGGACACGGATATAAAGTTAAGGCATCAAGAGTCTGGTAGAACCTGGGCAGGGCTTGCCGATGGTGAGCCAGGGTAGATGACCCTTTGTTTGTTATCCTGTGTTTTGCAGCCACAGACCCAGATAAGGATAAGTGGAGATCATGGCACACTCCCAACCACAGCAACACATGGGAGATTTGGTACTTTCCACAAGGACACGGACACAAAGTTAAGGCATCAAGAGTCTCTCAGAGCCTGGGCAGGGGTTGGCCATGGTGAGCCAGGGTGGTTGCCCCTTTCTTTGTTCTCCTGCCTTTTGCAGCCACAGGACCATTTGTGGAAAAGTATGGACCGTGGAGCAAGCCCATCCTTAGCCACATAGCCATAGATTTAGTACCGTCTGCACAGGCACGGACATAAAGTTAAGGCATCAAGAGTCTGGTAGAACCTGGGCAGGGCTTGCCAATGGTGAGCCAGGGTAGATGACCCTTTGTTTGTTATCCTGTGTTTTGCAGCCACAGACCCAGATAAAGATAAGTAGAGATCATGGCACACTCCCAACCACAGCGACACGTGGGAGATTTGGTACTTTCCACAAGGACACGGACACAAAGTTAAGGCATCAAGAGTCTGTCAGAGTCTGGGCAGAGGTTTCGCAGGTGAGCCAGAGCGGTGGATCCTTTGTTTGTTCTCCTGTGTTTTACAGTCACAGACCAAGATAAGGATAAGTCGAGATCATGGCACACTCCCAACCACAGCGACACATGGGAGATTTGGTTTTGCACAAGGACACGGACACAAAGTTAAGGCATCAAGAGTCTGGCAGTGTCTGGGTAGGGGTTGCGCAGGTTGAGCCAGGGTGGTTGACCCATTCTTTGTTTTCTTGTCTTTTGCAGCCGCAGACCCAGATCCAGATAAGACTAGATCACGGCACACTCCCTTCCTCAGCCACACACCAGAGATTTGGTACTTTCCACAAGGGCCCGGACAGAAAGTTAAGGCATCAAGAGTCTGGCAGAGCCTGGGCAGGGGTTTCCCGGGTGAGCCAGAGTGGCTGACCCTTTGTTTGTTCTCCTGTCTTTTTGAGCCCAAGGTCAAGATACGGATGAGACGAGACAATGGCACGAGCCTATCCTCAACCAGATAGCCAGAGATTCAATATGTTCTTCAAGGAGGTGGAAATAAAGTTAAGGCATCAAGAGTCTGTCAGAGCCTGGGCAGGGGTTGGCCATGGTGAGCCAGGGTGGTTGACCCTTTCTTTGTTCTCCTGTCTTTTGCAGCCACAGGACCAGTTATGGAAAAGTATAGACCGTGGATCAAGCCTATCCGCAGCCACATAACCATAGATTTAGTAGCTTCTGCAAGGACACGCACAGAAAGTTAAGGCATCAAGAGTCTGGTAGAACCTGGGCAGGGCTTGCCGATGGTGAGCCAGGGTAGATGACCCTTTGTTTGTTATCCTGTGTTTTACAGCCACAGACCCAGATAAGGATAAGTCGAGATCATGGCACACTCCCAACCACAGCAACACATGGGAGATTTGGTACTTTCCACAAGGACACGGACACAAAGTTAAGGCATCAAGAGTCTGTCAGAGCCTGGGCAGGGGTTGGCCATGGTGAGTGAGGGTGGTTGCCCCTTTCTTTGTTCTCCTGTCTTTTGCAGCCACAGGACCAGTTATGGAAAAGTATAGACCGTGGAGCAAGCCTATCCTCAGCCACATAACCATAGCTTTAGTACCTTCTGCAAGGACACGGACACAAAGTTAAGGCATGAAGAGTCTGGTAGAACCTGGGCAGGGCTTGCCAATGGTGAGCCAGCATAGTTGACCCTTTGTTTGTTATCCTGTGTTTTGCAGCCACAGACCCAGATAAGGATAAGTCGAGATCATGGCACACTCCCAACCACAGCAACACATGGGAGATTTGGTACTTTCCACAAGGACACTGACACGGACACAAAGTTAAGGCATCAAGAGTCTGGCAGTGTTTGGGCAGGGGTTGGCCATGGTGAGTGAGGGTGGTTGCCCCTTTCTTTGTTCTCCTGTCTTTTGCAGCCACAGGACCAGTTATGGAAAAGTATGGACCGTGGATCAAGCCCATCCTTAGCCACATAGCCATAGATTTAGTACCGTCTGCACGGACACGGACATAAAGTTAAGGCATCAAGAGTCTGGTAGAACCTGGGCAGGGCTTGCCGATGGTGAGCCAGGGTAGATGACCCTTTGTTTGTTATCCTGTGTTTTGCAGCCACAGACCCAGATAAGGATAAGTCGAGATCATGGCACACTCCCAACCACAGCGACACGTGGGAGATTTGGTACTTTCCACAAGGACATGGACACAAAGTTAAGGCATCAAGAGTCTGTCAGAGTCTGGGCAGGGGTTGGCCATGGTGAGCCAGAGTGGTTGCCCCTTTCTTTGTTCTCCTGTCTTTTGCAGCCACAGGACCAGTTATGGAAAAGTATGGACCGTGGAGCAAGCCCATCCTTAGCCGCATAGCCATAGATTTACTACCGTCTGCACGGACACGGATATAAAGTTAAGGCATCAAGAGTCTGGTAGAACCTGGGCAGGGCTTGCCGATGGTGAGCCAGCATAGTTGACCCTTTGTTTGTTATCCTGTGTTTTGCAGCCACAGACCCAGATAAGGATAAGTCGAGATCATGGCACACTCCCAACGACAGCAACACATGGGAGATTTGGTACTTTCCACAAGGACACGGACACAAAGTTAAGGCATCAAGAGTCTGGCAGTGTTTGGGCAGGGGTTGGCCATGGTGAGCCAGGGTGGTTGCCCCTTTCTTTGTTCTCCTGTCTTTTGCAGCCACAGGACCAGTTATGGAAAAGTATGGACCGTGGAGCAAGCCCATCCTTAGCCGCATAGCCATAGATTTACTACCGTCTGCACGGACACGGATATAAAGTTAAGGCATCAAGAGTCTGGTAGAACCTGGGCAGGGCTTGCCGATGGTGAGCCAGGGTAGATGACCCTTTGTTTGTTATCCTGTGTTTTGCAGCCACAGACCCAGATAAGGATAAGTGGAGATCATGGCACACTCCCAACCACAGCAACACGTGGGAGATTTGGTACTTTCCACAAGGACACGGACACAAAGTTAAGGCATCAAGAGTCTCTCAGAGCCTGGGCAGGGGTTGGCCATGGTGAGCCAGGGTGGTTGCCCCTTTCTTTTTTCTCCTGCCTTTTGCAGCCACAGGACCATTTGTGGAAAAGTATGGACCGTGGAGCAAGCCCATCCTTAGCCACATAGCCATAGATTTAGTACCGTCTGCACAGGCACGGACATAAAGTTAAGGCATCAAGAGTCTGGTAGAACCTGGGCAGGGCTTGCCAATGGTGAGCCAGGGTAGATGACCCTTTGTTTGTTATCCTGTGTTTTGCAGCCACAGACCCAGATAAAGATAAGTCGAGATCATGGCACACTCCCAACCACAGCGACACGTGGGAGATTTGGTACTTTCCACAAGGACACGGACACAAAGTTAAGGCATCAAGAGTCTGTCAGAGTCTGGGCAGAGGTTTCGCAGGTGAGCCAGAGCGGTGGATCCTTTGTTTGTTCTCCTGTGTTTTACAGTCACAGACCAAGATAAGGATAAGTCGAGATCATGGCACACTCCCAACCACAGCGACACATGGGAGATTTGGTTTTGCACAAGGACACGGACACAAAGTTAAGGCATCAAGAGTCTGGCAGTGTCTGGGTAGGGGTTGCGCAGGTTGAGCCAGGGTGGTTGACCCATTCTTTGTTTTCTTGTCTTTTGCAGCCGCAGACCCAGATCCAGATAAGACTAGATCACGGCACACTCCCTTCCTCAGCCACACACCAGAGATTTGGTACTTTCCACAAGGGCCCGGACAGAAAGTTAAGGCATCAAGAGTCTGGCAGAGCCTGGGCAGGGGTTTCCCAGGTGAGCCAGAGTGGCTGACCCTTTGTTTGTTCTCCTGTCTTTTTGAGCCCAAGGTCAAGATACGGATGAGACGAGACAATGGCACGAGCCTATCCTCAACCAGATAGCCAGAGATTCAATATGTTCTTCAAGGAGGTGGAAATAAAGTTAAGGCATCAAGAGTCTGTCAGAGCCTGGGCAGGGGTTGGCCATGGTGAGCCAGGGTGGTTGACCCTTTCTTTGTTCTCCTGTCTTTTGCAGCCACAGGACCAGTTATGGAAAAGTATAGACCGTGGATCAAGCCTATCCGCAGCCACATAACCATAGATTTAGTAGCTTCTGCAAGGACACGCACAGAAAGTTAAGGCATCAAGAGTCTGGTAGAACCTGGGCAGGGCTTGCCGATGGTGAGCCAGGGTAGATGACCCTTTGTTTGTTATCCTGTGTTTTACAGCCACAGACCCAGATAAGGATAAGTCGAGATCATGGCACACTCCCAACCACAGCAACACATGGGAGATTTGGTACTTTCCACAAGGACACGGACACGGACACAAAGTTAAGGCATCAAGAGTCTGTCAGAGCCTGGGCAGGGGTTGGCCATGGTGAGTGAGGGTGGTTGCCCCTTTCTTTGTTCTCCTGTCTTTTGCAGCCACAGGACCAGTTATGGAAAAGTATAGACCGTGGAGCAAGCCTATCCTCAGCCACATAACCATAGCTTTAGTACCTTCTGCAAGGACACGGACACAAAGTTAAGGCATGAAGAGTCTGGTAGAACCTGGGCAGGGCTTGCCAATGGTGAGCCAGCATAGTTGACCCTTTGTTTGTTATCCTGTGTTTTCCAGCCACAGACCCAGATAAGGATAAGTCGAGATCATGGCACACTCCCAACCACAGCAACACATGGGAGATTTGGTACTTTCCACAAGGACACTGACACGGACACAAAGTTAAGGCATCAAGAGTCTCTCAGAGCCTGGGCAGGGGTTGGCCATGGTGAGTGAGGGTGGTTGCCCCTTTCTTTGTTCTCCTGTCTTTTGCAGCCACAGGACCAGTTATGGAAAAGTATGGACCGTGGATCAAGCCCATCCTTAGCCACATAGCCATAGATTTAGTACCGTCTGCATGGACACGGACATAAAGTTAAGGCATCAAGAGTCTGGTAGAACCTGGGCAGGGCTTGCCGATGGTGAGCCAGGGTAGATGACCCTTTGTTTGTTATCCTGTGTTTTGCAGCCACAGACCCAGATAAGGATAAGTCGAGATCATGGCACACTCCCAACCACAGCGACACGTGGGAGATTTGGTACTTTCCACAAGGACATGGACACAAAGTTAAGGCATCAAGAGTCTGTCAGAGTCTGGGCAGGGGTTGGCCATGGTGAGCCAGAGTGGTTGCCCCTTTCTTTGTTCTCCTGTCTTTTGCAGCCACAGGACCAGTTATGGAAAAGTATGGACCGTGGAGCAAGCCCATCCTTAGCCGCATAGCCATAGATTTACTACCGTCTGCACGGACACGGATATAAAGTTAAGGCATCAAGAGTCTGGTAGAACCTGGGCAGGGCTTGCCGATGGTGAGCCAGGGTAGATGACCCTTTGTTTGTTATCCTGTGTTTTGCAGCCACAGACCCAGATAAGGATAAGTGGAGATCATGGCACACTCCCAACCACAGCGACACGTGGGAGATTTGGTACTTTCCACAAGGACACGGACACAAAGTTAAGGCATCAAGAGTCTGTCAGAGCCTGGGCAGGGGTTGGCCATGGTGAGCCAGGGTGGTTGCCCCTTTCTTTGTTCTCCTGTCTTTTGCAGCCACAGGACCAGTTGTGGAAAAGTATGGACCGTGGAGCAAGCCCATCCTTAGCCACATAGCCATAGATTTAGTACCGTCTGCACAGGCACGGACATAAAGTTAAGGCATCAAGAGTCTGGTAGAACCTGGGCAGGGCTTGCCAATGGTGAGCCAGGGTAGATGACCCTTTGTTTGTTATCCTGTGTTTTGCAGCCACAGACCCAGATAAAGATAAGTAGAGATCATGGCACACTCCCAACCACAGCGACACGTGGGAGATTTGGTACTTTCCACAAGGACACGGACACAAAGTTAAGGCATCAAGAGTCTGTCAGAGTCTGGGCAGAGGTTTCGCAGGTGAGCCAGAGCGGTGGATCCTTTGTTTGTTCTCCTGTGTTTTACAGTCACAGACCAAGATGAGGATAAGTCGAGATCATGGCACACTCCCAACCACAGCGACACATGGGAGATTTGGTTTTGCACAAGGACACGGACACAAAGTTAAGGCATCAAGAGTCTGGCAGTGTCTGGGTAGGTGTTGCGCAGGTTGAGCCAGGGTGGTTGACCCATTCTTTGTTTTCTTGTCTTTTGCAGCCGCGGACCCAGATCCAGATAAGACTAGATCACGGCACACTCCCTTCCTCAGCCACACACCAGAGATTTGGTACTTTCCACAAGGGCCCGGACAGAAAGTTAAGGCATCAAGAGTCTGTCAGAGCCTGGGCAGGGGTTTCCCGGGTGAGCCAGAGTGGCTGACCCTTTGTTTGTTCTCCTGTCTTTTTGAGCCCGAGGTCAAGATACGGATGAGACGAGACAATGGCACGAGCCTATCCTCAACCAGATAGCCAGAGATTCAATATGTTCTTCAAGGAGGTGGAAATAAAGTTAAGGCATCAAGAGTCTGTCAGAGCCTGGGCAGGGGTTGGCCATGGTGAGCCAGGGTGGTTGACCCTTTCTTTGTTCTCCTGTCTTTTGCAGCCACAGGACCAGTTATGGAAAAGTATAGACCGTGGATCAAGCCTATCCGCAGCCACATAACCATAGATTTAGTAGCTTCTGCAAGGACACGCACAGAAAGTTAAGGCATCAAGAGTCTGGTAGAACCTGGGCAGGGCTTGCCGATGGTGAGCCAGGGTAGATGACCCTTTTTTTGTTATCCTGTGTTTTACAGCCACAGACCCAGATAAGGATAAGTCGAGATCATGGCACACTCCCAACCACAGCAACACATGGGAGATTTGGTACTTTCCACAAGGACACGGACACGGACACAAAGTTAAGGCATCAAGAGTCTGTCAGAGCCTGGGCAGGGGTTGGCCATGGTGAGTGAGGGTGGTTGCCCCTTTCTTTGTTCTCCTGTCTTTTGCAGCCACAGGACCAGTTATGGAAAAGTATAGACCGTGGAGCAAGCCTATCCTCAGCCACATAACCATAGCTTTAGTACCTTCTGCAAGGACACGGACACAAAGTTAAGGCATGAAGAGTCTGGTAGAACCTGGGCAGGGCTTGCCAATGGTGAGCCAGCATAGTTGACCCTTTGTTTGTTATCCTGTGTTTTCCAGCCACAGACCCAGATAAGGATAAGTCGAGATCATGGCACACTCCCAACCACAGCAACACATGGGAGATTTGGTACTTTCCACAAGGACACTGACACGGACACAAAGTTAAGGCATCAAGAGTCTCTCAGAGCCTGGGCAGGGGTTGGCCATGGTGAGTGAGGGTGGTTGCCCCTTTCTTTGTTCTCCTGTCTTTTGCAGCCACAGGACCAGTTATGGAAAAGTATGGACCGTGGATCAAGCCCATCCTTAGCCACATAGCCATAGATTTAGTACCGTCTGCATGGACACGGACATAAAGTTAAGGCATCAAGAGTCTGGTAGAACCTGGGCAGGGCTTGCCGATGGTGAGCCAGGGTAGATGACCCTTTGTTTGTTATCCTGTGTTTTGCAGCCACAGACCCAGATAAGGATAAGTCGAGATCATGGCACACTCCCAACCACAGCGACACGTGGGAGATTTGGTACTTTCCACAAGGACATGGACACAAAGTTAAGGCATCAAGAGTCTGTCAGAGTCTGGGCAGGGGTTGGCCATGGTGAGCCAGAGTGGTTGCCCCTTTCTTTGTTCTCCTGTCTTTTGCAGCCACAGGACCAGTTATGGAAAAGTATGGACCGTGGAGCAAGCCCATCCTTAGCCGCATAGCCATAGATTTACTACCGTCTGCACGGACACGGATATAAAGTTAAGGCATCAAGAGTCTGGTAGAACCTGGGCAGGGCTTGCCGATGGTGAGCCAGGGTAGATGACCCTTTGTTTGTTATCCTGTGTTTTGCAGCCACAGACCCAGATAAGGATAAGTGGAGATCATGGCACACTCCCAACCACAGCGACACGTGGGAGATTTGGTACTTTCCACAAGGACACGGACACAAAGTTAAGGCATCAAGAGTCTGTCAGAGCCTGGGCAGGGGTTGGCCATGGTGAGCCAGGGTGGTTGCCCCTTTCTTTGTTCTCCTGTCTTTTGCAGCCACAGGACCAGTTGTGGAAAAGTATGGACCGTGGAGCAAGCCCATCCTTAGCCACATAGCCATAGATTTAGTACCGTCTGCACAGGCACGGACATAAAGTTAAGGCATCAAGAGTCTGGTAGAACCTGGGCAGGGCTTGCCAATGGTGAGCCAGGGTAGATGACCCTTTGTTTGTTATCCTGTGTTTTGCAGCCACAGACCCAGATAAAGATAAGTAGAGATCATGGCACACTCCCAACCACAGCGACACGTGGGAGATTTGGTACTTTCCACAAGGACACGGACACAAAGTTAAGGCATCAAGAGTCTGTCAGAGTCTGGGCAGAGGTTTCGCAGGTGAGCCAGAGCGGTGGATCCTTTGTTTGTTCTCCTGTGTTTTACAGTCACAGACCAAGATAAGGATAAGTCGAGATCATGGCACACTCCCAACCACAGCGACACATGGGAGATTTGGTTTTGCACAAGGACACGGACACAAAGTTAAGGCATCAAGAGTCTGGCAGTGTCTGGGTAGGTGTTGCGCAGGTTGAGCCAGGGTGGTTGACCCATTCTTTATTTTCTTGTCTTTTGCAGCCGCAGACCCAGATCCAGATAAGACTAGATCACGGCACACTCCCTTCCTCAGCCACACACCAGAGATTTGGTACTTTCCACAAGGGCCCGGACAGAAAGTTAAGGCATCAAGAGTCTGTCAGAGCCTGGGCAGGGGTTTCCCGGGTGAGCCAGAGTGGCTGACCCTTTGTTTGTTCTCCTGTCTTTTTGAGCCCGAGGTCAAGATACGGATGAGACGAGACAATGGCACGAGCCTATCCTCAACCAGATAGCCAGAGATTCAATATGTTCTTCAAGGAGGTGGAAATAAAGTTAAGGCATCAAGAGTCTGTCAGAGCCTGGGCAGGGGTTGGCCATGGTGAGCCAGGGTGGTTGACCCTTTCTTTGTTCTCCTGTCTTTTGCAGCCACAGGACCAGTTATGGAAAAGTATAGACCGTGGATCAAGCCTATCCGCAGCCACATAACCATAGATTTAGTAGCTTCTGCAAGGACACGCACAGAAAGTTAAGGCATCAAGAGTCTGGTAGAACCTGGGCAGGGCTTGCCGATGGTGAGCCAGGGTAGATGACCCTTTGTTTGTTATCCTGTGTTTTACAGCCACAGACCCAGATAAGGATAAGTCGAGATCATGGCACACTCCCAACCACAGCAACACATGGGAGATTTGGTACTTTCCACAAGGACACGGACACAAAGTTAAGGCATCAAGAGTCTGTCAGAGCCTGGGCAGGGGTTGGCCATGGTGAGTGAGGGTGGTTGCCCCTTTCTTTGTTCTCCTGTCTTTTGCAGCCACAGGACCAGTTATGGAAAAGTATAGACCGTGGAGCAAGCCTATCCTCAGCCACATAACCATAGCTTTAGTACCTTCTGCAAGGACACGGACACAAAGTTAAGGCATGAAGAGTCTGGTAGAACCTGGGCAGGGCTTGCCAATGGTGAGCCAGCATAGTTGACCCTTTGTTTGTTATCCTGTGTTTTGCAGCCACAGACCCAGATAAGGATAAGTCGAGATCATGGCACACTCCCAACCACAGCAACACATGGGAGATTTGGTACTTTCCACAAGGACACTGACACGGACACAAAGTTAAGGCATCAAGAGTCTCTCAGAGCCTGGGCAGGGGTTGGCCATGGTGAGTGAGGGTGGTTGCCCCTTTCTTTGTTCTCCTGTCTTTTGCAGCCACAGGACCAGTTATGGAAAAGTATGGACCGTGGAGCAAGCCCATCCTTAGCCACATAGCCATAGATTTAGTACCGTCTGCACGGACACGGACATAAAGTTAAGGCATCAAGAGTCTGGTAGAACCTGGGCAGGGCTTGCCGATGGTGAGCCAGGGTAGATGACCCTTTGTTTGTTATCCTGTGTTTTGCAGCCACAGACCCAGATAAGGATAAGTCGAGATCATGGCACACTCCCAACCACAGCGACACGTGGGAGATTTGGTACTTTCCACAAGGACATGGACACAAAGTTAAGGCATCAAGAGTCTGTCAGAGTCTGGGCAGGGGTTGGCCATGGTGAGCCAGAGTGGTTGCCCCTTTCTTTGTTCTCCTGTCTTTTGCAGCCACAGGACCAGTTATGGAAAAGTATGGACCGTGGAGCAAGCCCATCCTTAGCCGCATAGCCATAGATTTACTACCGTCTGCACGGACACGGATATAAAGTTAAGGCATCAAGAGTCTGGTAGAACCTGGGCAGGGCTTGCCGATGGTGAGCCAGCATAGTTGACCCTTTGTTTGTTATCCTGTGTTTTGCAGCCACAGACCCAGATAAGGATAAGTCGAGATCATGGCACACTCCCAACGACAGCAACACATGGGAGATTTGGTACTTTCCACAAGGACACGGACACAAAGTTAAGGCATCAAGAGTCTGGCAGTGTTTGGGCAGGGGTTGGCCATGGTGAGTGAGGGTGGTTGCCCCTTTCTTTGTTCTCCTGTCTTTTGCAGCCACAGGACCAGTTATGGAAAAGTATGGACCGTGGAGCAAGCCCATCCTTAGCCACATAGCCATAGATTTACTACCGTCTGCACGGACACGGATATAAAGTTAAGGCATCAAGAGTCTGGTAGAACCTGGGCAGGGCTTGCCGATGGTGAGCCAGGGTAGATGACCCTTTGTTTGTTATCCTGTGTTTTGCAGCCACAGACCCAGATAAGGATAAGTGGAGATCATGGCACACTCCCAACCACAGCAACACGTGGGAGATTTGGTACTTTCCACAAGGACACGGACACAAAGTTAAGGCATCAAGAGTCTCTCAGAGCCTGGGCAGGGGTTGGCCATGGTGAGCCAGGGTGGTTGCCCCTTTCTTTGTTCTCCTGCCTTTTGCAGCCACAGGACCATTTGTGGAAAAGTATGGACCGTGGAGCAAGCCCATCCTTAGCCACATAGCCATAGATTTAGTACCGTCTGCACAGGCACGGACATAAAGTTAAGGCATCAAGAGTCTGGTAGAACCTGGGCAGGGCTTGCCAATGGTGAGCCAGGGTAGATGACCCTTTGTTTGTTATCCTGTGTTTTGCAGCCACAGACCCAGATAAAGATAAGTCGAGATCATGGCACACTCCCAACCACAGCGACACGTGGGAGATTTGGTACTTTCCACAAGGACACGGACACAAAGTTAAGGCATCAAGAGTCTGTCAGAGTCTGGGCAGAGGTTTCGCAGGTGAGCCAGAGCGGTGGATCCTTTGTTTGTTCTCCTGTGTTTTACAGTCACAGACCAAGATAAGGATAAGTCGAGATCATGGCACACTCCCAACCACAGCGACACATGGGAGATTTGGTTTTGCACAAGGACACGGACACAAAGTTAAGGCATCAAGAGTCTGGCAGTGTCTGGGTAGGGGTTGCGCAGGTTGAGCCAGGGTGGTTGACCCATTCTTTGTTTTCTTGTCTTTTGCAGCCGCAGACCCAGATCCAGATAAGACTAGATCACGGCACACTCCCTTCCTCAGCCACACACCAGAGATTTGGTACTTTCCACAAGGGCCCGGACAGAAAGTTAAGGCATCAAGAGTCTGGCAGAGCCTGGGCAGGGGTTTCCCAGGTGAGCCAGAGTGGCTGACCCTTTGTTTGTTCTCCTGTCTTTTTGAGCCCAAGGTCAAGATACGGATGAGACGAGACAATGGCACGAGCCTATCCTCAACCAGATAGCCAGAGATTCAATATGTTCTTCAAGGAGGTGGAAATAAAGTTAAGGCATCAAGAGTCTGTCAGAGCCTGGGCAGGGGTTGGCCATGGTGAGCCAGGGTGGTTGCCCCTTTCTTTGTTCTCCTGTCTTTTGCAGCCACAGGACCAGTTATGGAAAAGTATAGACCGTGGATCAAGCCTATCCGCAGCCACATAACCATAGATTTAGTAGCTTCTGCAAGGACACGCACAGAAAGTTAAGGCATCAAGAGTCTGGTAGAACCTGGGCAGGGCTTGCCGATGGTGAGCCAGGGTAGATGACCCTTTTTTTGTTATCCTGTGTTTTACAGCCACAGACCCAGATAAGGATAAGTCGAGATCATGGCACACTCCCAACCACAGCAACACATGGGAGATTTGGTACTTTCCACAAGGACACGGACACGGACACAAAGTTAAGGCATCAAGAGTCTGTCAGAGCCTGGGCAGGGGTTGGCCATGGTGAGTGAGGGTGGTTGCCCCTTTCTTTGTTCTCCTGTCTTTTGCAGCCACAGGACCAGTTATGGAAAAGTATAGACCGTGGAGCAAGCCTATCCTCAGCCACATAACCATAGCTTTAGTACCTTCTGCAAGGACACGGACACAAATTTAAGGCATGAAGAGTCTGGTAGAACCTGGGCAGGGCTTGCCAATGGTGAGCCAGCATAGTTGACCCTTTGTTTGTTATCCTGTGTTTTCCAGCCACAGACCCAGATAAGGATAAGTCGAGATCATGGCACACTCCCAACCACAGCAACACATGGGAGATTTGGTACTTTCCACAAGGACACTGACACGGACACAAAGTTAAGGCATCAAGAGTCTCTCAGAGCCTGGGCAGGGGTTGGCCATGGTGAGTGAGGGTGGTTGCCCCTTTCTTTGTTCTCCTGTCTTTTGCAGCCACAGGACCAGTTATGGAAAAGTATGGACCGTGGATCAAGCCCATCCTTAGCCACATAGCCATAGATTTAGTACCGTCTGCATGGACACGGACATAAAGTTAAGGCATCAAGAGTCTGGTAGAACCTGGGCAGGGCTTGCCGATGGTGAGCCAGGGTAGATGACCCTTTGTTTGTTATCCTGTGTTTTGCAGCCACAGACCCAGATAAGGATAAGTCGAGATCATGGCACACTCCCAACCACAGCGACACGTGGGAGATTTGGTACTTTCCACAAGGACATGGACACAAAGTTAAGGCATCAAGAGTCTGTCAGAGTCTGGGCAGGGGTTGGCCATGGTGAGCCAGAGTGGTTGCCCCTTTCTTTGTTCTCCTGTCTTTTGCAGCCACAGGACCAGTTATGGAAAAGTATGGACCGTGGAGCAAGCCCATCCTTAGCCGCATAGCCATAGATTTACTACCGTCTGCACGGACACGGATATAAAGTTAAGGCATCAAGAGTCTGGTAGAACCTGGGCAGGGCTTGCCGATGGTGAGCCAGGGTAGATGACCCTTTGTTTGTTATCCTGTGTTTTGCAGCCACAGACCCAGATAAGGATAAGTGGAGATCATGGCACACTCCCAACCACAGCGACACGTGGGAGATTTGGTACTTTCCACAAGGACACGGACACAAAGTTAAGGCATCAAGAGTCTGTCAGAGCCTGGGCAGGGGTTGGCCATGGTGAGCCAGGGTGGTTGCCCCTTTCTTTGTTCTCCTGTCTTTTGCAGCCACAGGACCAGTTGTGGAAAAGTATGGACCGTGGAGCAAGCCCATCCTTAGCCACATAGCCATAGATTTAGTACCGTCTGCACAGGCACGGACATAAAGTTAAGGCATCAAGAGTCTGGTAGAACCTGGGCAGGGCTTGCCAATGGTGAGCCAGGGTAGATGACCCTTTGTTTGTTATCCTGTGTTTTGCAGCCACAGACCCAGATAAAGATAAGTAGAGATCATGGCACACTCCCAACCACAGCGACACGTGGGAGATTTGGTACTTTCCACAAGGACACGGACACAAAGTTAAGGCATCAAGAGTCTGTCAGAGTCTGGGCAGAGGTTTCGCAGGTGAGCCAGAGCGGTGGATCCTTTGTTTGTTCTCCTGTGTTTTACAGTCACAGACCAAGATAAGGATAAGTCGAGATCATGGCACACTCCCAACCACAGCGACACATGGGAGATTTGGTTTTGCACAAGGACACGGACACAAAGTTAAGGCATCAAGAGTCTGGCAGTGTCTGGGTAGGTGTTGCGCAGGTTGAGCCAGGGTGGTTGACCCATTCTTTGTTTTCTTGTCTTTTGCAGCCGCAGACCCAGATCCAGATAAGACTAGATCACGGCACACTCCCTTCCTCAGCCACACACCAGAGATTTGGTACTTTCCACAAGGGCCCGGACAGAAAGTTAAGGCATCAAGAGTCTGTCAGAGCCTGGGCAGGGGTTTCCCGGGTGAGCCAGAGTGGCTGACCCTTTGTTTGTTCTCCTGTCTTTTTGAGCCCGAGGTCAAGATACGGATGAGACGAGACAATGGCACGAGCCTATCCTCAACCAGATAGCCAGAGATTCAATATGTTCTTCAAGGAGGTGGAAATAAAGTTAAGGCATCAAGAGTCTGTCAGAGCCTGGGCAGGGGTTGGCCATGGTGAGCCAGGGTGGTTGCCCCTTTCTTTGTTCTCCTGTCTTTTGCAGCCACAGGACCAGTTATGGAAAAGTATAGACCGTGGAGCAAGCCTATCCTCAGCCACATAACCATAGATTTAGTAGCTTCTGCAAGGACACGCACAGAAAGTTAAGGCATCAAGAGTCTCGTAGAACCTGGGCAGGGCTTGCCGATGGTGAGCCAGGGTAGATGACCCTTTGTTTGTTATCCTGTGTTTTACAGCCACAGACCCAGATAAGTATAAGTCGAGATCATGGCACACTCCCAACCACAGCAACACGTGGGAGATTTGGTACTTTCCACAAGGACACTGACACGGACACAAAGTTAAGGCATCAAGAGTCTCTCAGAGCCTGGGCAGGGGATGGCCATGGTGAGTGAGGGTGGTTGACCCTTTCTTTGTTCTCCTGTCTTTTGCAGCCACAGGACCAGTTATGGAAAAGTATAGACCGTGGAGCAAGCCTATCCTCAACCACATAACCATAGATTTAGTAGCTTCTGCAAGGACACGGACACAAAGTTAAGGCATCAAGAGTCTGGTAGAACCTGGGCAGGGCTTGCCGATGGTGAGCCAGCATAGTTGACCCTTTTTTTGTTATCCTGTGTTTTACAGCCACAGACCCAGATAAGGATAAGTCGAGATCATGGCACACTCCCAACCACAGCGACACGTGGGAGATTTGGTACTTTCCACAAGGACACGGACACAAAGTTAAGACATCAAGAGTCTGGCAGTGTTTGGGCAGGGGTTGGCCATGGTGAGTGAGGGTGGTTGCCCCTTTCTTTGTTCTCCTGTCTTTTGCAGCCAGAGCACCAATTGTGGAATAGTATGGACCGTGGAGCAAGCCCATCCTTAGCCACATAGCCATAGATTTAGTACCGTCTGCACGGACACGGACATAAAGTTAAGGCATCAAGAGTCTGGTAGAACCTGGGCAGGGCTTGCCGATGGTGAGCCAGGGTAGATGACCCTTTGTTTGTTATGCTGTGTTTTGCAGCCACAGACCCAGATAAGGATAAGTGGAGATCATGGCACACTCCCAACCACAGCGACACGTGGGAGATTTGGTACTTTCCACAAGGACACGGACACAAAGTTAAGGCATCAAGAGTCTGTCAGAGCCTGGGCAGGGTTTGGCCATGGTGAGCCAGGGTGGTTGCCCCTTTCTTTGTTCTCCTGTCTTTTGCAGCCACAGGACCAGTTGTGGAAAAGTATGGACCGTGGAGCAAGCCCATCCTTAGCCACGTAGCCATAGATTTAGTACCGTCTGCACAGGCACGGACATAAAGTTAAGGCATCAAGAGTCTGGTAGAACCTGGGCAGGGCTTGCCGATGGTGAGCCAGCATAGTTGACCCTTTGTTTGTTATCCTGTGTTTTGCAGCCACAGACCCAGATAAGGATAAGTGGAGATCATGGCACACTCCCAACGACAGCGACACGTGGGAGATTTGGTACTTTCCACAAGGACACGGACACAAAGTTAAGGCATCAAGAGTCTGTCAGAGCCTGGGCAGGGGTTGGCCATGGTGAGCCAGGGTGGTTGCCCCTTTCTTTGTTCTCCTGTCTTTTGCAGCCACAGGACCAGTTATGGAAAAGTATAGACCGTGGAGCAAGCCCATCCTTAGCCACATAGCCATAGATTTAGTACCGTCTGCACGGACACGGACATAAAGTTAAGGCATCAAGAGTCTGGTAGAACCTGGGCAGGGCTTGCCGATGGTGAGCCAGGGTAGATGACCCTTTGTTTGTTATCCTGTGTTTTGCAGCCACAGACCCAGATAAGGATAAGTCGAGATCATGGCACACTCCCAACCACAGCGACACGTGGGAGATTTGGTACTTTCCACAAGGACATGGACACAAAGTTAAGGCATCAAGAGTCTCTCAGAGCCTGGGCAGGGGTTGGCCATGGTGAGTGAGGGTGGTTGCCCCTTTCTTTGTTCTCCTGTCTTTTGCAGCCACAGGACCAGTTGTGGAAAAGTATGGACCGTGGAGCAAGCCCATCCTTAGCCACATAGCCATAGATTTAGTACCGTCTGCACGGACACGGACATAAAGTTAAGGCATCAAGAGTCTGGTAGAACCTGGGCAGGGCTTGCCGATGGTGAGCCAGGGTAGATGACCCTTTGTTTGTTATCCTGTGTTTTGCAGCCACAGACCCAGATAAGGATAAGTCGAGATCATGGCACACTCCCAACCACAGCGACACGTGGGAGATTTGGTACTTTCCACAAGGACATGGACACAAAGTTAAGGCATCAAGAGTCTGTCAGAGTCTGGGCAGGGGTTGGCCATGGTGAGCCAGAGTGGTTGCCCCTTTCTTTGTTCTCCTGTCTTTTGCAGCCACAGGACCAGTTGTGGAAAAGTATGGACCGTGGAGCAAGCCCATCCTTAGCCACATAGCCATAGATTTACTACCGTCTGCACGGACACGGACATAAAGTTAAGGCATCAAGAGTCTGGTAGAACCTGGGCAGGGCTTGCCGATGGTGAGCCAGGGTAGATGACCCTTTGTTTGTTATCCTGTGTTTTGCAGCCACAGACCCAGATAAGGATAAGTCGAGATCATGGCACACTCCCTACCACAGCGACACGTGGGAGATTTGGTACTTTCCACAAGGACACGGACACAAAGTTAAGGCATCAAGAGTCTGGCAGTGTTTGGGCAGGGGTTGGCCATGGTGAGCCAGGGTGGTTGACCCTTTCTTTATTCTCCTGTCTTTTGCAGCCACAGGACCAGTTATGGAAAAGTATAGACCGTGGAGCAAGCCTATCCTCAGCCACATAACCATAGATTTAGTACCGTCTGCACGGACACGGACATAAAGTTAAGGCATCAAGAGTCTGGTAGAACCTGGGCAGGGCTTGCCGATGGTGAGCCAGGGTAGATGACCCTTTGTTTGTTATCCTGTGTTTTGCAGCCACAGACCCAGATAAGGATAAGTCGAGATCATGGCACACTCCCAACCACAGCGACACGTGGGAGATTTGGTACTTTCCACAAGGACATGGACACAAAGTTAAGGCATCAAGAGTCTGTCAGAGTCTGGGCAGGGGTTGGCCATGGTGAGCCAGAGTGGTTGCCCCTTTCTTTGTTCTCCTGTCTTTTGCAGCCACAGGACCAGTTGTGGAAAAGTATGGACCGTGGAGCAAGCCCATCCTTAGCCACATAGCCATAGATTTACTACCGTCTGCACGGACACGGACATAAAGTTAAGGCATCAAGAGTCTGGTAGAACCTGGGCAGGGCTTGCCGATGGTGAGCCAGGGTAGATGACCCTTTGTTTGTTATCCTGTGTTTTGCAGCCACAGACCCAGATAAGGATAAGTGGAGATCATGGCACACTCCCAACCACAGCGACACGTGGGAGATTTGGTACTTTCCACAAGGACACGGACACAAAGTTAAGGCATCAAGAGTCTGGCAGTGTTTGGGCAGGGGTTGGCCATGGTGAGCCAGGGTGGTTGACCCTTTCTTTGTTCTCCTGTCTTTTGCAGCCACAGGACCAGTTATGGAAAAGTATAGACCGTGGATCAAGCCTATCCGCAGCCACATAACCATAGATTTAGTAGCTTCTGCAAGGACACGCACAGAAAGTTAAGGCATCAAGAGTCTGGTAGAACCTGGGCAGGGCTTGCCGATGGTGAGCCAGGGTAGATGACCCTTTTTTTGTTATCCTGTGTTTTACAGCCACAGACCCAGATAAGGATAAGTCGAGATCATGGCACACTCCCAACCACAGCAACACATGGGAGATTTGGTACTTTCCACAAGGACACGGACACGGACACAAAGTTAAGGCATCAAGAGTCTGTCAGAGCCTGGGCAGGGGTTGGCCATGGTGAGTGAGGGTGGTTGCCCCTTTCTTTGTTCTCCTGTCTTTTGCAGCCACAGGACCAGTTATGGAAAAGTATAGACCGTGGAGCAAGCCTATCCTCAGCCACATAACCATAGCTTTAGTACCTTCTGCAAGGACACGGACACAAAGTTAAGGCATGAAGAGTCTGGTAGAACCTGGGCAGGGCTTGCCAATGGTGAGCCAGCATAGTTGACCCTTTGTTTGTTATCCTGTGTTTTCCAGCCACAGACCCAGATAAGGATAAGTCGAGATCATGGCACACTCCCAACCACAGCAACACATGGGAGATTTGGTACTTTCCACAAGGACACTGACACGGACACAAAGTTAAGGCATCAAGAGTCTCTCAGAGCCTGGGCAGGGGTTGGCCATGGTGAGTGAGGGTGGTTGCCCCTTTCTTTGTTCTCCTGTCTTTTGCAGCCACAGGACCAGTTATGGAAAAGTATGGACCGTGGATCAAGCCCATCCTTAGCCACATAGCCATAGATTTAGTACCGTCTGCATGGACACGGACATAAAGTTAAGGCATCAAGAGTCTGGTAGAACCTGGGCAGGGCTTGCCGATGGTGAGCCAGGGTAGATGACCCTTTGTTTGTTATCCTGTGTTTTGCAGCCACAGACCCAGATAAGGATAAGTCGAGATCATGGCACACTCCCAACCACAGCGACACGTGGGAGATTTGGTACTTTCCACAAGGACATGGACACAAAGTTAAGGCATCAAGAGTCTGTCAGAGTCTGGGCAGGGGTTGGCCATGGTGAGCCAGAGTGGTTGCCCCTTTCTTTGTTCTCCTGTCTTTTGCAGCCACAGGACCAGTTATGGAAAAGTATGGACCGTGGAGCAAGCCCATCCTTAGCCGCATAGCCATAGATTTACTACCGTCTGCACGGACACGGATATAAAGTTAAGGCATCAAGAGTCTGGTAGAACCTGGGCAGGGCTTGCCGATGGTGAGCCAGGGTAGATGACCCTTTGTTTGTTATCCTGTGTTTTGCAGCCACAGACCCAGATAAGGATAAGTGGAGATCATGGCACACTCCCAACCACAGCGACACGTGGGAGATTTGGTACTTTCCACAAGGACACGGACACAAAGTTAAGGCATCAAGAGTCTGTCAGAGCCTGGGCAGGGGTTGGCCATGGTGAGCCAGGGTGGTTGCCCCTTTCTTTGTTCTCCTGTCTTTTGCAGCCACAGGACCAGTTGTGGAAAAGTATGGACCGTGGAGCAAGCCCATCCTTAGCCACATAGCCATAGATTTAGTACCGTCTGCACAGGCACGGACATAAAGTTAAGGCATCAAGAGTCTGGTAGAACCTGGGCAGGGCTTGCCAATGGTGAGCCAGGGTAGATGACCCTTTGTTTGTTATCCTGTGTTTTGCAGCCACAGACCCAGATAAAGATAAGTAGAGATCATGGCACACTCCCAACCACAGCGACACGTGGGAGATTTGGTACTTTCCACAAGGACACGGACACAAAGTTAAGGCATCAAGAGTCTGTCAGAGTCTGGGCAGAGGTTTCGCAGGTGAGCCAGAGCGGTGGATCCTTTGTTTGTTCTCCTGTGTTTTACAGTCACAGACCAAGATAAGGATAAGTCGAGATCATGGCACACTCCCAACCACAGCGACACATGGGAGATTTGGTTTTGCACAAGGACACGGACACAAAGTTAAGGCATCAAGAGTCTGGCAGTGTCTGGGTAGGTGTTGCGCAGGTTGAGCCAGGGTGGTTGACCCATTCTTTGTTTTCTTGTCTTTTGCAGCCGCAGACCCAGATCCAGATAAGACTAGATCACGGCACACTCCCTTCCTCAGCCACACACCAGAGATTTGGTACTTTCCACAAGGGCCCGGACAGAAAGTTAAGGCATCAAGAGTCTGTCAGAGCCTGGGCAGGGGTTTCCCGGGTGAGCCAGAGTGGCTGACCCTTTGTTTGTTCTCCTGTCTTTTTGAGCCCGAGGTCAAGATACGGATGAGACGAGACAATGGCACGAGCCTATCCTCAACCAGATAGCCAGAGATTCAATATGTTCTTCAAGGAGGTGGAAATAAAGTTAAGGCATCAAGAGTCTGTCAGAGCCTGGGCAGGGGTTGGCCATGGTGAGCCAGGGTGGTTGACCCTTTCTTTGTTCTCCTGTCTTTTGCAGCCACAGGACCAGTTATGGAAAAGTATAGACCGTGGATCAAGCCTATCCGCAGCCACATAACCATAGATTTAGTAGCTTCTGCAAGGACACGCACAGAAAGTTAAGGCATCAAGAGTCTGGTAGAACCTGGGCAGGGCTTGCCGATGGTGAGCCAGGGTAGATGACCCTTTTTTTGTTATCCTGTGTTTTACAGCCACAGACCCAGATAAGGATAAGTCGAGATCATGGCACACTCCCAACCACAGCAACACATGGGAGATTTGGTACTTTCCACAAGGACACGGACACGGACACAAAGTTAAGGCATCAAGAGTCTGTCAGAGCCTGGGCAGGGGTTGGCCATGGTGAGTGAGGGTGGTTGCCCCTTTCTTTGTTCTCCTGTCTTTTGCAGCCACAGGACCAGTTATGGAAAAGTATAGACCGTGGAGCAAGCCTATCCTCAGCCACATAACCATAGCTTTAGTACCTTCTGCAAGGACACGGACACAAAGTTAAGGCATGAAGAGTCTGGTAGAACCTGGGCAGGGCTTGCCAATGGTGAGCCAGCATAGTTGACCCTTTGTTTGTTATCCTGTGTTTTCCAGCCACAGACCCAGATAAGGATAAGTCGAGATCATGGCACACTCCCAACCACAGCAACACATGGGAGATTTGGTACTTTCCACAAGGACACTGACACGGACACAAAGTTAAGGCATCAAGAGTCTCTCAGAGCCTGGGCAGGGGTTGGCCATGGTGAGTGAGGGTGGTTGCCCCTTTCTTTGTTCTCCTGTCTTTTGCAGCCACAGGACCAGTTATGGAAAAGTATGGACCGTGGATCAAGCCCATCCTTAGCCACATAGCCATAGATTTAGTACCGTCTGCATGGACACGGACATAAAGTTAAGGCATCAAGAGTCTGGTAGAACCTGGGCAGGGCTTGCCGATGGTGAGCCAGGGTAGATGACCCTTTGTTTGTTATCCTGTGTTTTGCAGCCACAGACCCAGATAAGGATAAGTCGAGATCATGGCACACTCCCAACCACAGCGACACGTGGGAGATTTGGTACTTTCCACAAGGACATGGACACAAAGTTAAGGCATCAAGAGTCTGTCAGAGTCTGGGCAGGGGTTGGCCATGGTGAGTGAGGGTGGTTGCCCCTTTCTTTGTTCTCCTGTCTTTTGCAGCCACAGGACCAGTTATGGAAAAGTATGGACCGTGGAGCAAGCCCATCCTTAGCCGCATAGCCATAGATTTACTACCGTCTGCACGGACACGGATATAAAGTTAAGGCATCAAGAGTCTGGTAGAACCTGGGCAGGGCTTGCCGATGGTGAGCCAGGGTAGATGACCCTTTGTTTGTTATCCTGTGTTTTGCAGCCACAGACCCAGATAAGGATAAGTGGAGATCATGGCACACTCCCAACCACAGCGACACGTGGGAGATTTGGTACTTTCCACAAGGACACGGACACAAAGTTAAGGCATCAAGAGTCTGGCAGTGTTTGGGCAGGGGTTGGCCATGGTGAGCCAGGGTGGTTGACCCTTTCTTTATTCTCCTGTCTTTTGCAGCCACAGGACCAGTTATGGAAAAGTATAGACCGTGGAGCAAGCCTATCCTCAGCCACATAACCATAGATTTAGTACCGTCTGCACGGACACGGACATAAAGTTAAGGCATCAAGAGTCTGGTAGAACCTGGGCAGGGCTTGCCGATGGTGAGCCAGGGTAGATGACCCTTTGTTTGTTATCCTGTGTTTTGCAGCCACAGACCCAGATAAGGATAAGTCGAGATCATGGCACACTCCCAACCACAGCGACACGTGGGAGATTTGGTACTTTCCACAAGGACATGGACACAAAGTTAAGGCATCAAGAGTCTGTCAGAGTCTGGGCAGGGGTTGGCCATGGTGAGCCAGAGTGGTTGCCCCTTTCTTTGTTCTCCTGTCTTTTGCAGCCACAGGACCAGTTGTGGAAAAGTATGGACCGTGGAGCAAGCCCATCCTTAGCCACATAGCCATAGATTTACTACCGTCTGCACGGACACGGACATAAAGTTAAGGCATCAAGAGTCTGGTAGAACCTGGGCAGGGCTTGCCGATGGTGAGCCAGGGTAGATGACCCTTTGTTTGTTATCCTGTGTTTTGCAGCCACAGACCCAGATAAGGATAAGTGGAGATCATGGCACACTCCCAACCACAGCGACACGTGGGAGATTTGGTACTTTCCACAAGGACACGGACACAAAGTTAAGGCATCAAGAGTCTGGCAGTGTTTGGGCAGGGGTTGGCCATGGTGAGCCAGGGTGGTTGACCCTTTCTTTGTTCTCCTGTCTTTTGCAGCCACAGGACCAGTTATGGAAAAGTATAGACCGTGGATCAAGCCTATCCGCAGCCACATAACCATAGATTTAGTAGCTTCTGCAAGGACACGCACAGAAAGTTAAGGCATCAAGAGTCTGGTAGAACCTGGGCAGGGCTTGCCGATGGTGAGCCAGGGTAGATGACCCTTTTTTTGTTATCCTGTGTTTTACAGCCACAGACCCAGATAAGGATAAGTCGAGATCATGGCACACTCCCAACCACAGCAACACATGGGAGATTTGGTACTTTCCACAAGGACACGGACACGGACACAAAGTTAAGGCATCAAGAGTCTGTCAGAGCCTGGGCAGGGGTTGGCCATGGTGAGTGAGGGTGGTTGCCCCTTTCTTTGTTCTCCTGTCTTTTGCAGCCACAGGACCAGTTATGGAAAAGTATAGACCGTGGAGCAAGCCTATCCTCAGCCACATAACCATAGCTTTAGTACCTTCTGCAAGGACACGGACACAAAGTTAAGGCATGAAGAGTCTGGTAGAACCTGGGCAGGGCTTGCCAATGGTGAGCCAGCATAGTTGACCCTTTGTTTGTTATCCTGTGTTTTCCAGCCACAGACCCAGATAAGGATAAGTCGAGATCATGGCACACTCCCAACCACAGCAACACATGGGAGATTTGGTACTTTCCACAAGGACACTGACACGGACACAAAGTTAAGGCATCAAGAGTCTCTCAGAGCCTGGGCAGGGGTTGGCCATGGTGAGTGAGGGTGGTTGCCCCTTTCTTTGTTCTCCTGTCTTTTGCAGCCACAGGACCAGTTATGGAAAAGTATGGACCGTGGATCAAGCCCATCCTTAGCCACATAGCCATAGATTTAGTACCGTCTGCATGGACACGGACATAAAGTTAAGGCATCAAGAGTCTGGTAGAACCTGGGCAGGGCTTGCCGATGGTGAGCCAGGGTAGATGACCCTTTGTTTGTTATCCTGTGTTTTGCAGCCACAGACCCAGATAAGGATAAGTCGAGATCATGGCACACTCCCAACCACAGCGACACGTGGGAGATTTGGTACTTTCCACAAGGACATGGACACAAAGTTAAGGCATCAAGAGTCTGTCAGAGTCTGGGCAGGGGTTGGCCATGGTGAGCCAGAGTGGTTGCCCCTTTCTTTGTTCTCCTGTCTTTTGCAGCCACAGGACCAGTTATGGAAAAGTATGGACCGTGGAGCAAGCCCATCCTTAGCCGCATAGCCATAGATTTACTACCGTCTGCACGGACACGGATATAAAGTTAAGGCATCAAGAGTCTGGTAGAACCTGGGCAGGGCTTGCCGATGGTGAGCCAGGGTAGATGACCCTTTGTTTGTTATCCTGTGTTTTGCAGCCACAGACCCAGATAAGGATAAGTGGAGATCATGGCACACTCCCAACCACAGCGACACGTGGGAGATTTGGTACTTTCCACAAGGACACGGACACAAAGTTAAGGCATCAAGAGTCTGTCAGAGCCTGGGCAGGGGTTGGCCATGGTGAGCCAGGGTGGTTGCCCCTTTCTTTGTTCTCCTGTCTTTTGCAGCCACAGGACCAGTTGTGGAAAAGTATGGACCGTGGAGCAAGCCCATCCTTAGCCACATAGCCATAGATTTAGTACCGTCTGCACAGGCACGGACATAAAGTTAAGGCATCAAGAGTCTGGTAGAACCTGGGCAGGGCTTGCCAATGGTGAGCCAGGGTAGATGACCCTTTGTTTGTTATCCTGTGTTTTGCAGCCACAGACCCAGATAAAGATAAGTAGAGATCATGGCACACTCCCAACCACAGCGACACGTGGGAGATTTGGTACTTTCCACAAGGACACGGACACAAAGTTAAGGCATCAAGAGTCTGTCAGAGTCTGGGCAGAGGTTTCGCAGGTGAGCCAGAGCGGTGGATCCTTTGTTTGTTCTCCTGTGTTTTACAGTCACAGACCAAGATAAGGATAAGTCGAGATCATGGCACACTCCCAACCACAGCGACACATGGGAGATTTGGTTTTGCACAAGGACACGGACACAAAGTTAAGGCATCAAGAGTCTGGCAGTGTCTGGGTAGGTGTTGCGCAGGTTGAGCCAGGGTGGTTGACCCATTCTTTGTTTTCTTGTCTTTTGCAGCCGCAGACCCAGATCCAGATAAGACTAGATCACGGCACACTCCCTTCCTCAGCCACACACCAGAGATTTGGTACTTTCCACAAGGGCCCGGACAGAAAGTTAAGGCATCAAGAGTCTGTCAGAGCCTGGGCAGGGGTTTCCCGGGTGAGCCAGAGTGGCTGACCCTTTGTTTGTTCTCCTGTCTTTTTGAGCCCGAGGTCAAGATACGGATGAGACGAGACAATGGCACGAGCCTATCCTCAACCAGATAGCCAGAGATTCAATATGTTCTTCAAGGAGGTGGAAATAAAGTTAAGGCATCAAGAGTCTGTCAGAGCCTGGGCAGGGGTTGGCCATGGTGAGCCAGGGTGGTTGACCCTTTCTTTGTTCTCCTGTCTTTTGCAGCCACAGGACCAGTTATGGAAAAGTATAGACCGTGGATCAAGCCTATCCGCAGCCACATAACCATAGATTTAGTAGCTTCTGCAAGGACACGCACAGAAAGTTAAGGCATCAAGAGTCTGGTAGAACCTGGGCAGGGCTTGCCGATGGTGAGCCAGGGTAGATGACCCTTTTTTTGTTATCCTGTGTTTTACAGCCACAGACCCAGATAAGGATAAGTCGAGATCATGGCACACTCCCAACCACAGCAACACATGGGAGATTTGGTACTTTCCACAAGGACACGGACACGGACACAAAGTTAAGGCATCAAGAGTCTGTCAGAGCCTGGGCAGGGGTTGGCCATGGTGAGTGAGGGTGGTTGCCCCTTTCTTTGTTCTCCTGTCTTTTGCAGCCACAGGACCAGTTATGGAAAAGTATAGACCGTGGAGCAAGCCTATCCTCAGCCACATAACCATAGCTTTAGTACCTTCTGCAAGGACACGGACACAAAGTTAAGGCATGAAGAGTCTGGTAGAACCTGGGCAGGGCTTGCCAATGGTGAGCCAGCATAGTTGACCCTTTGTTTGTTATCCTGTGTTTTCCAGCCACAGACCCAGATAAGGATAAGTCGAGATCATGGCACACTCCCAACCACAGCAACACATGGGAGATTTGGTACTTTCCACAAGGACACTGACACGGACACAAAGTTAAGGCATCAAGAGTCTCTCAGAGCCTGGGCAGGGGTTGGCCATGGTGAGTGAGGGTGGTTGCCCCTTTCTTTGTTCTCCTGTCTTTTGCAGCCACAGGACCAGTTATGGAAAAGTATGGACCGTGGATCAAGCCCATCCTTAGCCACATAGCCATAGATTTAGTACCGTCTGCATGGACACGGACATAAAGTTAAGGCATCAAGAGTCTGGTAGAACCTGGGCAGGGCTTGCCGATGGTGAGCCAGGGTAGATGACCCTTTGTTTGTTATCCTGTGTTTTGCAGCCACAGACCCAGATAAGGATAAGTCGAGATCATGGCACACTCCCAACCACAGCGACACGTGGGAGATTTGGTACTTTCCACAAGGACATGGACACAAAGTTAAGGCATCAAGAGTCTGTCAGAGTCTGGGCAGGGGTTGGCCATGGTGAGTGAGGGTGGTTGCCCCTTTCTTTGTTCTCCTGTCTTTTGCAGCCACAGGACCAGTTATGGAAAAGTATGGACCGTGGAGCAAGCCCATCCTTAGCCGCATAGCCATAGATTTACTACCGTCTGCACGGACACGGATATAAAGTTAAGGCATCAAGAGTCTGGTAGAACCTGGGCAGGGCTTGCCGATGGTGAGCCAGGGTAGATGACCCTTTGTTTGTTATCCTGTGTTTTGCAGCCACAGACCCAGATAAGGATAAGTGGAGATCATGGCACACTCCCAACCACAGCGACACGTGGGAGATTTGGTACTTTCCACAAGGACACGGACACAAAGTTAAGGCATCAAGAGTCTGTCAGAGCCTGGGCAGGGGTTGGCCATGGTGAGCCAGGGTGGTTGCCCCTTTCTTTGTTCTCCTGTCTTTTGCAGCCACAGGACCAGTTGTGGAAAAGTATGGACCGTGGAGCAAGCCCATCCTTAGCCACATAGCCATAGATTTAGTACCGTCTGCACAGGCACGGACATAAAGTTAAGGCATCAAGAGTCTGGTAGAACCTGGGCAGGGCTTGCCAATGGTGAGCCAGGGTAGATGACCCTTTGTTTGTTATCCTGTGTTTTGCAGCCACAGACCCAGATAAAGATAAGTAGAGATCATGGCACACTCCCAACCACAGCGACACGTGGGAGATTTGGTACTTTCCACAAGGACACGGACACAAAGTTAAGGCATCAAGAGTCTGTCAGAGTCTGGGCAGAGGTTTCGCAGGTGAGCCAGAGCGGTGGATCCTTTGTTTGTTCTCCTGTGTTTTACAGTCACAGACCAAGATAAGGATAAGTCGAGATCATGGCACACTCCCAACCACAGCGACACATGGGAGATTTGGTTTTGCACAAGGACACGGACACAAAGTTAAGGCATCAAGAGTCTGGCAGTGTCTGGGTAGGTGTTGCGCAGGTTGAGCCAGGGTGGTTGACCCATTCTTTATTTTCTTGTCTTTTGCAGCCGCAGACCCAGATCCAGATAAGACTAGATCACGGCACACTCCCTTCCTCAGCCACACACCAGAGATTTGGTACTTTCCACAAGGGCCCGGACAGAAAGTTAAGGCATCAAGAGTCTGTCAGAGCCTGGGCAGGGGTTTCCCGGGTGAGCCAGAGTGGCTGACCCTTTGTTTGTTCTCCTGTCTTTTTGAGCCCGAGGTCAAGATACGGATGAGACGAGACAATGGCACGAGCCTATCCTCAACCAGATAGCCAGAGATTCAATATGTTCTTCAAGGAGGTGGAAATAAAGTTAAGGCATCAAGAGTCTGTCAGAGCCTGGGCAGGGGTTGGCCATGGTGAGCCAGGGTGGTTGACCCTTTCTTTGTTCTCCTGTCTTTTGCAGCCACAGGACCAGTTATGGAAAAGTATAGACCGTGGATCAAGCCTATCCGCAGCCACATAACCATAGATTTAGTAGCTTCTGCAAGGACACGCACAGAAAGTTAAGGCATCAAGAGTCTGGTAGAACCTGGGCAGGGCTTGCCGATGGTGAGCCAGGGTAGATGACCCTTTGTTTGTTATCCTGTGTTTTACAGCCACAGACCCAGATAAGGATAAGTCGAGATCATGGCACACTCCCAACCACAGCAACACATGGGAGATTTGGTACTTTCCACAAGGACACGGACACAAAGTTAAGGCATCAAGAGTCTGTCAGAGCCTGGGCAGGGGTTGGCCATGGTGAGTGAGGGTGGTTGCCCCTTTCTTTGTTCTCCTGTCTTTTGCAGCCACAGGACCAGTTATGGAAAAGTATAGACCGTGGAGCAAGCCTATCCTCAGCCACATAACCATAGCTTTAGTACCTTCTGCAAGGACACGGACACAAAGTTAAGGCATGAAGAGTCTGGTAGAACCTGGGCAGGGCTTGCCAATGGTGAGCCAGCATAGTTGACCCTTTGTTTGTTATCCTGTGTTTTGCAGCCACAGACCCAGATAAGGATAAGTCGAGATCATGGCACACTCCCAACCACAGCAACACATGGGAGATTTGGTACTTTCCACAAGGACACTGACACGGACACAAAGTTAAGGCATCAAGAGTCTCTCAGAGCCTGGGCAGGGGTTGGCCATGGTGAGTGAGGGTGGTTGCCCCTTTCTTTGTTCTCCTGTCTTTTGCAGCCACAGGACCAGTTATGGAAAAGTATGGACCGTGGAGCAAGCCCATCCTTAGCCACATAGCCATAGATTTAGTACCGTCTGCACGGACACGGACATAAAGTTAAGGCATCAAGAGTCTGGTAGAACCTGGGCAGGGCTTGCCGATGGTGAGCCAGGGTAGATGACCCTTTGTTTGTTATCCTGTGTTTTGCAGCCACAGACCCAGATAAGGATAAGTCGAGATCATGGCACACTCCCAACCACAGCGACACGTGGGAGATTTGGTACTTTCCACAAGGACATGGACACAAAGTTAAGGCATCAAGAGTCTGTCAGAGTCTGGGCAGGGGTTGGCCATGGTGAGCCAGAGTGGTTGCCCCTTTCTTTGTTCTCCTGTCTTTTGCAGCCACAGGACCAGTTATGGAAAAGTATGGACCGTGGAGCAAGCCCATCCTTAGCCGCATAGCCATAGATTTACTACCGTCTGCACGGACACGGATATAAAGTTAAGGCATCAAGAGTCTGGTAGAACCTGGGCAGGGCTTGCCGATGGTGAGCCAGCATAGTTGACCCTTTGTTTGTTATCCTGTGTTTTGCAGCCACAGACCCAGATAAGGATAAGTCGAGATCATGGCACACTCCCAACGACAGCAACACATGGGAGATTTGGTACTTTCCACAAGGACACGGACACAAAGTTAAGGCATCAAGAGTCTGGCAGTGTTTGGGCAGGGGTTGGCCATGGTGAGTGAGGGTGGTTGCCCCTTTCTTTGTTCTCCTGTCTTTTGCAGCCAGAGCACCAATTGTGGAAAAGTATGGACCGTGGAGCAAGCCCATCCTTAGCCACATAGCCATAGATTTACTACCGTCTGCACGGACACGGATATAAAGTTAAGGCATCAAGAGTCTGGTAGAACCTGGGCAGGGCTTGCCGATGGTGAGCCAGGGTAGATGACCCTTTGTTTGTTATCCTGTGTTTTGCAGCCACAGACCCAGATAAGGATAAGTGGAGATCATGGCACACTCCCAACCACAGCAACACGTGGGAGATTTGGTACTTTCCACAAGGACACGGACACAAAGTTAAGGCATCAAGAGTCTCTCAGAGCCTGGGCAGGGGTTGGCCATGGTGAGCCAGGGTGGTTGCCCCTTTCTTTGTTCTCCTGCCTTTTGCAGCCACAGGACCATTTGTGGAAAAGTATGGACCGTGGAGCAAGCCCATCCTTAGCCACATAGCCATAGATTTAGTACCGTCTGCACAGGCACGGACATAAAGTTAAGGCATCAAGAGTCTGGTAGAACCTGGGCAGGGCTTGCCAATGGTGAGCCAGGGTAGATGACCCTTTGTTTGTTATCCTGTGTTTTGCAGCCACAGACCCAGATAAAGATAAGTCGAGATCATGGCACACTCCCAACCACAGCGACACGTGGGAGATTTGGTACTTTCCACAAGGACACGGACACAAAGTTAAGGCATCAAGAGTCTGTCAGAGTCTGGGCAGAGGTTTCGCAGGTGAGCCAGAGCGGTGGATCCTTTGTTTGTTCTCCTGTGTTTTACAGTCACAGACCAAGATAAGGATAAGTCGAGATCATGGCACACTCCCAACCACAGCGACACATGGGAGATTTGGTTTTGCACAAGGACACGGACACAAAGTTAAGGCATCAAGAGTCTGGCAGTGTCTGGGTAGGGGTTGCGCAGGTTGAGCCAGGGTGGTTGACCCATTCTTTGTTTTCTTGTCTTTTGCAGCCGCAGACCCAGATCCAGATAAGACTAGATCACGGCACACTCCCTTCCTCAGCCACACACCAGAGATTTGGTACTTTCCACAAGGGCCCGGACAGAAAGTTAAGGCATCAAGAGTCTGGCAGAGCCTGGGCAGGGGTTTCCCAGGTGAGCCAGAGTGGCTGACCCTTTGTTTGTTCTCCTGTCTTTTTGAGCCCAAGGTCAAGATACGGATGAGACGAGACAATGGCACGAGCCTATCCTCAACCAGATAGCCAGAGATTCAATATGTTCTTCAAGGAGGTGGAAATAAAGTTAAGGCATCAAGAGTCTGTCAGAGCCTGGGCAGGGGTTGGCCATGGTGAGTGAGGGTGGTTGCCCCTTTCTTTGTTCTCCTGTCTTTTGCAGCCACAGGACCAGTTATGGAAAAGTATAGACCGTGGAGCAAGCCTATCCTCAGCCACATAACCATAGCTTTAGTACCTTCTGCAAGGACACGGACACAAATTTAAGGCATGAAGAGTCTGGTAGAACCTGGGCAGGGCTTGCCAATGGTGAGCCAGCATAGTTGACCCTTTGTTTGTTATCCTGTGTTTTCCAGCCACAGACCCAGATAAGGATAAGTCGAGATCATGGCACACTCCCAACCACAGCAACACATGGGAGATTTGGTACTTTCCACAAGGACACTGACACGGACACAAAGTTAAGGCATCAAGAGTCTCTCAGAGCCTGGGCAGGGGTTGGCCATGGTGAGTGAGGGTGGTTGCCCCTTTCTTTGTTCTCCTGTCTTTTGCAGCCACAGGACCAGTTATGGAAAAGTATGGACCGTGGATCAAGCCCATCCTTAGCCACATAGCCATAGATTTAGTACCGTCTGCATGGACACGGACATAAAGTTAAGGCATCAAGAGTCTGGTAGAACCTGGGCAGGGCTTGCCGATGGTGAGCCAGGGTAGATGACCCTTTGTTTGTTATCCTGTGTTTTGCAGCCACAGACCCAGATAAGGATAAGTCGAGATCATGGCACACTCCCAACCACAGCGACACGTGGGAGATTTGGTACTTTCCACAAGGACATGGACACAAAGTTAAGGCATCAAGAGTCTGTCAGAGTCTGGGCAGGGGTTGGCCATGGTGAGCCAGAGTGGTTGCCCCTTTCTTTGTTCTCCTGTCTTTTGCAGCCACAGGACCAGTTATGGAAAAGTATGGACCGTGGAGCAAGCCCATCCTTAGCCGCATAGCCATAGATTTACTACCGTCTGCACGGACACGGATATAAAGTTAAGGCATCAAGAGTCTGGTAGAACCTGGGCAGGGCTTGCCGATGGTGAGCCAGGGTAGATGACCCTTTGTTTGTTATCCTGTGTTTTGCAGCCACAGACCCAGATAAGGATAAGTGGAGATCATGGCACACTCCCAACCACAGCGACACGTGGGAGATTTGGTACTTTCCACAAGGACACGGACACAAAGTTAAGGCATCAAGAGTCTGTCAGAGCCTGGGCAGGGGTTGGCCATGGTGAGCCAGGGTGGTTGCCCCTTTCTTTGTTCTCCTGTCTTTTGCAGCCACAGGACCAGTTGTGGAAAAGTATGGACCGTGGAGCAAGCCCATCCTTAGCCACATAGCCATAGATTTAGTACCGTCTGCACAGGCACGGACATAAAGTTAAGGCATCAAGAGTCTGGTAGAACCTGGGCAGGGCTTGCCAATGGTGAGCCAGGGTAGATGACCCTTTGTTTGTTATCCTGTGTTTTGCAGCCACAGACCCAGATAAAGATAAGTAGAGATCATGGCACACTCCCAACCACAGCGACACGTGGGAGATTTGGTACTTTCCACAAGGACACGGACACAAAGTTAAGGCATCAAGAGTCTGTCAGAGTCTGGGCAGAGGTTTCGCAGGTGAGCCAGAGCGGTGGATCCTTTGTTTGTTCTCCTGTGTTTTACAGTCACAGACCAAGATAAGGATAAGTCGAGATCATGGCACACTCCCAACCACAGCGACACATGGGAGATTTGGTTTTGCACAAGGACACGGACACAAAGTTAAGGCATCAAGAGTCTGGCAGTGTCTGGGTAGGTGTTGCGCAGGTTGAGCCAGGGTGGTTGACCCATTCTTTGTTTTCTTGTCTTTTGCAGCCGCAGACCCAGATCCAGATAAGACTAGATCACGGCACACTCCCTTCCTCAGCCACACACCAGAGATTTGGTACTTTCCACAAGGGCCCGGACAGAAAGTTAAGGCATCAAGAGTCTGGCAGAGCCTGGGCAGGGGTTTCCCGGGTGAGCCAGAGTGGCTGACCCTTTGTTTGTTCTCCTGTCTTTTTGAGCCCGAGGTCAAGATACGGATGAGACGAGACAATGGCACGAGCCTATCCTCAACCAGATAGCCAGAGATTCAATATGTTCTTCAAGGAGGTGGAAATAAAGTTAAGGCATCAAGAGTCTGTCAGAGCCTGGGCAGGGGTTGGCCATGGTGAGCCAGGGTGGTTGACCCTTTCTTTGTTCTCCTGTCTTTTGCAGCCACAGGACCAGTTATGGAAAAGTATAGACCGTGGAGCAAGCCTATCCTCAGCCACATAACCATAGATTTAGTAGCTTCTGCAAGGACACGCACAGAAAGTTAAGGCATCAAGAGTCTCGTAGAACCTGGGCAGGGCTTGCCGATGGTGAGCCAGGGTAGATGACCCTTTGTTTGTTATCCTGTGTTTTACAGCCACAGACCCAGATAAGTATAAGTCGAGATCATGGCACACTCCCAACCACAGCAACACGTGGGAGATTTGGTACTTTCCACAAGGACACTGACACGGACACAAAGTTAAGGCATCAAGAGTCTCTCAGAGCCTGGGCAGGGGATGGCCATGGTGAGTGAGGGTGGTTGACCCTTTCTTTGTTCTCCTGTCTTTTGCAGCCACAGGACCAGTTATGGAAAAGTATAGACCGTGGAGCAAGCCTATCCTCAACCACATAACCATAGATTTAGTAGCTTCTGCAAGGACACGGACACAAAGTTAAGGCATCAAGAGTCTGGTAGAACCTGGGCAGGGCTTGCCGATGGTGAGCCAGCATAGTTGACCCTTTTTTTGTTATCCTGTGTTTTACAGCCACAGACCCAGATAAGGATAAGTCGAGATCATGGCACACTCCCAACGACAGCAACACGTGGGAGATTTGGTACTTTCCACAAGGACACGGACACAAAGTTAAGACATCAAGAGTCTGGCAGTGTTTGGGCAGGGGTTGGCCATGGTGAGTGAGGGTGGTTGCCCCTTTCTTTGTTCTCCTGTCTTTTGCAGCCAGAGCACCAATTGTGGAAAAGTATGGACCGTGGAGCAAGCCCATCCTTAGCCACATAGCCATAGATTTAGTACCGTCTGCACGGACACGGACATAAAGTTAAGGCATCAAGAGTCTGGTAGAACCTGGGCAGGGCTTGCCGATGGTGAGCCAGGGTAGATGACCCTTTGTTTGTTATGCTGTGTTTTGCAGCCACAGACCCAGATAAGGATAAGTGGAGATCATGGCACACTCCCAACCACAGCGACACGTGGGAGATTTGGTACTTTCCACAAGGACACGGACACAAAGTTAAGGCATCAAGAGTCTGTCAGAGCCTGGGCAGGGTTTGGCCATGGTGAGCCAGGGTGGTTGCCCCTTTCTTTGTTCTCCTGTCTTTTGCAGCCACAGGACCAGTTGTGGAAAAGTATGGACCGTGGAGCAAGCCCATCCTTAGCCACGTAGCCATAGATTTAGTACCGTCTGCACAGGCACGGACATAAAGTTAAGGCATCAAGAGTCTGGTAGAACCTGGGCAGGGCTTGCCGATGGTGAGCCAGCATAGTTGACCCTTTGTTTGTTATCCTGTGTTTTGCAGCCACAGACCCAGATAAGGATAAGTGGAGATCATGGCACACTCCCAACGACAGCGACACGTGGGAGATTTGGTACTTTCCACAAGGACACGGACACAAAGTTAAGGCATCAAGAGTCTGTCAGAGCCTGGGCAGGGGTTGGCCATGGTGAGCCAGGGTGGTTGCCCCTTTCTTTGTTCTCCTGTCTTTTGCAGCCACAGGACCAGTTATGGAAAAGTATAGACCGTGGAGCAAGCCCATCCTTAGCCACATAGCCATAGATTTAGTACCGTCTGCACGGACACGGACATAAAGTTAAGGCATCAAGAGTCTGGTAGAACCTGGGCAGGGCTTGCCGATGGTGAGCCAGGGTAGATGACCCTTTGTTTGTTATCCTGTGTTTTGCAGCCACAGACCCAGATAAGGATAAGTCGAGATCATGGCACACTCCCAACCACAGCGACACGTGGGAGATTTGGTACTTTCCACAAGGACATGGACACAAAGTTAAGGCATCAAGAGTCTCTCAGAGCCTGGGCAGGGGTTGGCCATGGTGAGTGAGGGTGGTTGCCCCTTTCTTTGTTCTCCTGTCTTTTGCAGCCACAGGACCAGTTGTGGAAAAGTATGGACCGTGGAGCAAGCCCATCCTTAGCCACATAGCCATAGATTTAGTACCGTCTGCACGGACACGGACATAAAGTTAAGGCATCAAGAGTCTGGTAGAACCTGGGCAGGGCTTGCCGATGGTGAGCCAGGGTAGATGACCCTTTGTTTGTTATCCTGTGTTTTGCAGCCACAGACCCAGATAAGGATAAGTCGAGATCATGGCACACTCCCAACCACAGCGACACGTGGGAGATTTGGTACTTTCCACAAGGACATGGACACAAAGTTAAGGCATCAAGAGTCTGTCAGAGTCTGGGCAGGGGTTGGCCATGGTGAGCCAGAGTGGTTGCCCCTTTCTTTGTTCTCCTGTCTTTTGCAGCCACAGGACCAGTTGTGGAAAAGTATGGACCGTGGAGCAAGCCCATCCTTAGCCACATAGCCATAGATTTACTACCGTCTGCACGGACACGGACATAAAGTTAAGGCATCAAGAGTCTGGTAGAACCTGGGCAGGGCTTGCCGATGGTGAGCCAGGGTAGATGACCCTTTGTTTGTTATCCTGTGTTTTGCAGCCACAGACCCAGATAAGGATAAGTGGAGATCATGGCACACTCCCAACCACAGCGACACGTGGGAGATTTGGTACTTTCCACAAGGACACGGACACAAAGTTAAGGCATCAAGAGTCTGGCAGTGTTTGGGCAGGGGTTGGCCATGGTGAGCCAGGGTGGTTGACCCTTTCTTTGTTCTCCTGTCTTTTGCAGCCACAGGACCAGTTATGGAAAAGTATGGACCGTGGAGCAAGCCTACCCTCAGCCACATAACCATAGATTTAGTAGCTTCTGCAAGGACACAGACACAAAGTTAAGGCATCAAGAGTCTGGTAGAACCTGGGCAGGGCTTGCCGATGGTGAGCCAGCATAGTTGACCCTTTGTTTGTTATCCTGTGTTTTACAGCCACAGACCCAGATAAGGATAAGTCGAGATCATGGCACACTCCCAACGACAGCAACACGTGGGAGATTTGGTACTTTCCACAAGGACACGGACACAAAGTTAAGGCATCAAGAGTCTGGCAGTGTTTGGGCAGGGGTTGGCCATGGTGAGTGAGGGTGGTTGCCCCTTTCTTTGTTCTCCTGTCTTTTGCAGCCAGAGCACCAATTGTGGAAAAGTATGGACCGTGGAGCAAGCCCATCCTTAGCCACATAGCCATAGATTTAGTACCGTCTGCACGGACACGGACATAAAGTTAAGGCATCAAGAGTCTGGTAGAACCTGGGCAGGGCTTGCCGATGGTGAGCCAGGGTAGATGACCCTTTGTTTGTTATCCTGTGTTTTGCAGCCACAGACCCAGATAAGGATAAGTCGAGATCATGGCACACTCCCAACCACAGCGACACGTGGGAGATTTGGTACTTTCCACAAGGACACGGACACAAAGTTAAGGCATCAAGAGTCTGTCAGAGTCTGGGCAGAGGTTTCGCAGGTGAGCCAGAGCGGTGGATCCTTTGTTTGTTCTCCTGTGTTTTACAGTCACAGACCAAGATAAGGATAAGTCGAGATCATGGCACACTCCCAACCACAGCGACACATGGGAGATTTGGTTTTGCACAAGGACACGGACACAAAGTTAAGGCATCAAGAGTCTGGCAGTGTCTGGGTAGGTGTTGCGCAGGTTGAGCCAGGGTGGTTGACCCATTCTTTGTTTTCTTGTCTTTTGCAGCCGCAGACCCAGATCCAGATAAGACTAGATCACGGCACACTCCCTTCCTCAGCCACACACCAGAGATTTGGTACTTTCCACAAGGGCCCGGACAGAAAGTTAAGGCATCAAGAGTCTGTCAGAGCCTGGGCAGGGGTTTCCCAGGTGAGCCAGAGTGGCTGACCCTTTGTTTGTTCTCCTGTCTTTTTGAGCCCGAGGTCAAGATACGGATGAGACGAGACAATGGCACGAGCCTATCCTCAACAAGATAGCCAGAGATTCAATATGTTCTTCAAGGAGGTGGAAATAAAGTTAAGGCATCAAGAGTCTGTCAGAGCCTGGGCAGGGGTTGGCCATGGTGAGCCAGGGTGGTTGACCCTTTCTTTGTTCTCCTGTCTTTTGCAGCCACAGGACCAGTTATGGAAAAGTATAGACCGTGGATCAAGCCTATCCTCAGCCACATAACCATAGATTTAGTAGCTTCTGCAAGGACACGCACAGAAAGTTAAGGCATCAAGAGTCTGGTAGAACCTGGGCAGGGCTTGCCGATGGTGAGCCAGGGTAGATGACCCTTTGTTTGTTATCCTGTGTTTTCCAGCCACAGACCCAGATAAGGATAAGTCGAGATCATGGCACACTCCCAACCACAGCAACACATGGGAGATTTGGTACTTTCCACAAGGACACTGACACGGACACAAAGTTAAGGCATCAAGAGTCTGTCAGAGCCTGGGCAGGGGTTGGCCATGGTGAGTGAGGGTGGTTGCCCCTTTCTTTGTTCTCCTGTCTTTTGCAGCCACAGGACCAGTTATGGAAAAGTATAGACCGTGGAGCAAGCCTATCCTCAACCACATAACCATAGATTTAGTACCTTCTGCAAGGACACGGACACAAAGTTAAGGCATCAAGAGTCTGGTAGAACCTGGGCAGGGCTTGCTGATGGTGAGCCAGCATAGTTGACCCTTTGTTTGTTATCCTGTGTTTTACAGCCACAGACCCAGATAAGGATAAGTCGAGATCATGGCACACTCCCAACGACAGCAACACGTGGGAGATTTGGTACTTTCCACAAGGACACGGACACAAAGTTAAGGCATCAAGAGTCTGGCAGTGTTTGGGCAGGGGTTGGCCATGGTGAGTGAGGGTGGTTGCCCCTTTCTTTGTTCTCCTGTCTTTTGCAGCCAGAGCACCAATTGTGGAAAAGTATGGACCGTGGAGCAAGCCCATCCTTAGCCACATAGCCATAGATTTAGTACCGTCTGCACGGACACGGACATAAAGTTAAGGCATCAAGAGTCTGGTAGAACCTGGGCAGGGCTTGCCGATGGTGAGCCAGGGTAGATGACCCTTTGTTTGTTATCCTGTGTTTTGCAGCCACAGACCCAGATAAGGATAAGTCGAGATCATGGCACACTCCCAACCACAGCAACACATGGGAGATTTGGTACTTTCCACAAGGACACTGACACGGACACAAAGTTAAGGCATCAAGAGTCTGTCAGAGCCTGGGCAGGGGTTGGCCATGGTGAGCCAGGGTGGTTGACCCTTTCTTTGTTCTCCTGTCTTTTGCAGCCACAGGACCAGTTATGGAAAAGTATAGACCGTGGAGCAAGCCTATCCTCAACCACATAACCATAGATTTAGTAGCTTCTGCAAGGACACGGACACAAAGTTAAGGCATCAAGAGTCTGGTAGAACCTGGGCAGGGCTTGCCGATGGTGAGCCAGCATAGTTGACCCTTTGTTTGTTATCCTGTGTTTTACAGCCACAGACCCAGATAAGGATAAGTCGAGATCATGGCACACTCCCAACCACAGCAACACGTGGGAGATTTGGTACTTTCCACAAGGACACGGACACAAAGTTAAGACATCAAGAGTCTGGCAGTGTTTGGGCAGGGGTTGGCCATGGTGAGTGAGGGTGGTTGCCCCTTTCTTTGTTCTCCTGTCTTTTGCAGCCACCGGAGCAGTTGTGGAAAAGTATGGACCGTGGAGCAAGCCCATCCTTAGCCACATAGCCATAGATTTAGTACCGTCTGCACGGACACGGACATAAAGTTAAGGCATCAAGAGTCTGGTAGAACCTGGGCAGGGCTTGCCGATGGTGAGCCAGGGTAGATGACCCTTTGTTTGTTATCCTGTGTTTTGCAGCCACAGACCCAGATAAGGATAAGTCGAGATCATGGCACACTCCCAACCAGAGCAACACGTGGGAGATTTGGTACTTTCCACAAGGACACGGACACAAAGTTAAGGCATCAAGAGTCTGTCAGAGTCTGGGCAGGGGTTTCGCAGGTGAGCCAGAGTGGTCGATCCTTTGTTTGTTCTCCTGTGTTTTACAGTCACAGACCAAGATAAGGATAAGTCGAGATCATGGCACACTCCCAACCACAGCGACACATGGGAGATTTGGTTTTGCACAAGGACACGGACACAAAGTTAAGGCATCAAGAGTCTGGCAGTGTCTGGGTAGGGGTTGCGCAGGTTGAGCCAGGGTGGTTGACCCATTCTTTGTTTTCTTGTCTTTTGCAGCCGCAGACCCAGATCCAGATAAGACTAGATCACGGCACACTCCCTTCCTCAGCCACACACCAGAGATTTGGTACTTTCCACAAGGGCCCGGACAGAAAGTTAAGGCATCAAGAGTCTGTCAGAGCCTGGGCAGGGGTTTCCCAGGTGAGCCAGAGTGGCTGACCCTTTGTTTGTTCTCCTGTCTTTTTGAGCCCGAGGTCAAGATACGGATGAGACGAGACAATGGCACGAGCCTATCCTCAACCAGATAGCCAGAGATTCAATATGTTCTTCAAGGAGGTGGAAATAAAGTTAAGGCATCAAGAGTCTGTCAGAGCCTGGGCAGGGGTTGGCCATGGTGAGCCAGGGTAGATGACCCTTTGTTTGTTATCCTGTGTTTTGCAGCCACAGACCCAGATAAGGATAAGTCGAGATCATGGCACACTCCCAACCACAGCAACACGTGGGAGATTTGGTACTTTCCACAAGGACACGGACACAAAGTTAAGGCATCAAGAGTCTCTCAGAGCCTGGGCAGGGGTTGGCCATGGTGAGCCAGGGTGGTTGCCCCTTTCTTTGTTCTCCTGTCTTTTGCAGCCACAGGACCAGTTATGGAAAAGTATAGACCCTGGATCAAGCCTATCCTCAGCCACATAACCATAGATTTAGTACCTTCTGCAAGGACACGGACGCAAAGTTAAGGCATCAAGAGTCTGGTAGAACCTGGGCAGGGCTTGCCGATGGTGAGCCAGCATAGTTGACCCTTTGTTTGTTATCCTGTGTTTTGCAGCCACAGACCCAGATAAGGATAAGTCGAGATCATGGCACACTCCCAACCACAGCAACACATGGGAGCTTTGGTACTTTCCACAAGGACACGGACACAAAGTTAAGGCATCAAGAGTCTGGCAGTGTTTGGGCAGGGGTTGGCCATGGTGAGTGAGGGTGGTTGCCCCTTTCTTTGTTCTCCTGTCTTTTGCAGCCACAGGACCAGTTATGGAAAAGTATGGACCGTGGAGCAAGCCCATCCTTAGCCACATAGCCATAGATTTACTACCGTCTGCACGGAGACGGATATAAAGTTAAGGCATCAAGAGTCTGGTAGAACCTGGGCAGGGCTTGCTGATGGTGAGCCAGGGTAGATGACCCTTTGTTTGTTATCCTGTGTTTTGCAGCCACAGACCCAGATAAGGATAAGTCGAGATCATGGCACACTCCCTACCACAGCAACACATGGGAGATTTGGTACTTTCCACAAGGACACGGACACAAAGTTAAGGCATCAAGAGTCTCTCAGAGCCTGGGCAGGGTTTGGCCATGGTGAGCCAGGGTGGTTGCCCCTTTCTTTGTTCTCCTGTCTTTTGCAGCCACAGGACCAGTTGTGGAAAAGTATGGACCATGGAGCAAGCCCATCCTTAGCCACATAGCCATAGATTTACTACCGTCTGCACGGACACGGACATAAAGTTAAGGCATCAAGAGTCTGGTAGAACCTGGGCAGGGCTTGCCAATGGTGAGCCAGCATAGTTGACCCTTTGTTTGTTATCCTGTGTTTTGCAGCCACAGACCCAGATAAGGATAAGTCGAGATCATGGCACACTCCCAACCACAGCGACACGTGGGAGATTTGGTACTTTCCACAAGGACACAGACACAAAGTTAAGGCATCAAGAGTCTGTCAGAGTCTGGGCAGGGGTTTCGCAGGTGAGCCAGAGTGGTGGATCCTTTGTTTGTTCTCCTGTGTTTTACAGTCACAGACCAAGATAAGGATAAGTCGAGATCATGGCACACTCCCAACCACAGCGACACATGGGAGATTTGGTTTTGCACAAGGACACGGACACAAAGTTAAGGCATCAAGAGTCTGGCAGTGTCTGGGTAGGGGTTGCGCAGGTTGAGCCAGGGTGGTTGACCCATTCTTTGTTTTCTTGTCTTTTGCAGCCGCAGACCCAGATCCAGATAAGACTAGATCACGGCACACTCCCTTCCTCAGCCACACACCAGAGATTTGGTACTTTCCACAAGGGCCCGGACAGAAAGTTAAGGCATCAAGAGTCTGGCAGAGCCTGGGCAGGGGTTTCCCAGGTGAGCCAGAGTGGCTGACCCTTTGTTTGTTCTCCTGTGTTTTGCAGCCACAGACCCAGATAAGGATAAGTCGAGATCATGGCACACTCCCAACCACAGCAACACGTGGGAGATTTGGTACTTTCCACAAGGACACGGACACAAAGTTAAGGTATCAAGAGTCTGTCAGAGCCTGGGCAGGGGTTGGCCATGGTGAGCCAGGGTTGTTGCCCCTTTCTTTGTTCTCCTGTCTTTTGCAGCCACAGGCCAAGTTATGGAAAAGTATGGACCGTGGAGCAAGCCCATCCTTAGCCACATAGCCATAGATTTACTACCGTCTGCACGGACACGGACATAAAGTTAAGGCATCAAGAGTCTGGTAGAACCTGGGCAGGGCTTGCCAATGGTGAGCCAGCATAGTTGACCCTTTGTTTGTTATCCTGTGTTTTGCAGCCACAAACCCAGATAAGGATAAGTCGAGATCATGGCACACTCCCAACCACAGCGACACGTGGGAGATTTGGTACTTTCCACAAGGACACGGACACAAAGTTAAGGCATCAAGAGTCTGGCAGAGCCTGGGCAGGGGTTGGCCATGGTGAGCCAGGGTGGTTGACCCTTTCTTTGTTCTCCTGTCTTTTGCAGCCACAGGACCAGTTATGGAAAAGTATAGACCGTGGATCAAGCCTATCCTCAGCCACATAACCATAGATTTAGTAGCTTCTGCAAGGACACGGACGCAAAGTTAAGGCATCAAGAGTCTGGTAGAACCTGGGCAGGGCTTGCCGATGGTGAGCCAGCATAGTTGACCCTTTGTTTGTTATCCTGTGTTTTGCAGCCACAGACCCAGATAAGGATAAGTCGAGATCATGGCACACTCCCTACCACAGCAACACGTGGGAGATTTGGTACTTTCCACAAGGACACGGACACAAAGTTAAGGCATCAAGAGTCTCTCAGAGCCTGGGCAGGGGTTGGCCATGGTGAGTGAGGGTGGTTGCCCCTTTCTTTGTTCTCCTGTCTTTTGCAGCCAGAGCACCAATTGTGGAAAAGTATGGACCGTGGAGCTAGCCCATCCTTAGCCACATAGCCATAGATTTAGTACCGTCTGCACGGACACGGACATAAAGTTAAGGCATCAAGAGTCTGGTAGAACCTGGGCAGGGCTTGCCGATGGTGAGCCAGGGTAGATGACCCTTTGTTTGTTATCCTGTGTTTTGCAGCCACAGACCCAGATAAGGATAAGTCGAGATCATGGCACACTCCCAACCACAGCGACACGTGGGAGCTTTGGTACTTTCCACAAGGACACGGACACAAAGTTAAGGCATCAAGAGTCTGGCAGAGCCTGGGCAGGGGTTGGCCATGGTGAGCCAGGGTGGTTGACCCTTTCTTTGTTCTCCTGTCTTTTGCAGCCACAGGACCAGTTATGGAAAAGTATGGACCGTGGAGCAAGCCCATCCTTAGCCACATAGCCATAGATTTACTACCGTCTGCACGGACACGGATATAAAGTTAAGGCATCAAGAGTCTGGTAGAACCTGGGCAGGGCTTGCCGATGGTGAGCTAGGGTAGATGACCCTTTGTTTGTTATCCTGTGTTTTGCAGCCACAGACCCAGATAAGGATAAGTCGAGATCATGGCACACTCCCAACCACAGCAACACATGGGAGATTTGGTACTTTCCACAAGGACACGGACACAAAGTTAAGGCATCAAGAGTCTCTCAGAGCCTGGGCAGGGATTGGCCATGGTGAGCCAGGGTGGTTGCCCCTTTCTTTGTTCTCCTGTCTTTTGCAGCCACAGGACCAGTTGTGGAAAAGTATGGACCGTGGAGCAAGCCCATCCTTAGCCACATAGCCATAGATTTAGTACCGTCTGCACGGACACGGACATAAAGTTAAGGCATCAAGAGTCTGGTAGAACCTGGGCAGGGCTTGCCGATGGTGAGCCAGCATAGTTGACCCTTTGTTTGTTATCCTGTGTTTTGCAGCCACAGACCCAGATAAGGATAAGTCGAGATCATGGCACACTCCCAACCACAGCAACACGTGGGAGATTTGGTACTTTCCACAAGGACACGGACACAAAGTTAAGGCATCAAGAGTCTGTCAGAGTCTGGGCAGGGGTTTCGCAGGTGAGCCAGAGTGGTCGATCCTTTGTTTGTTCTCCTGTGTTTTACAGTCACAGACCAAGATAAGGATAAGTCGAGATCATGGCACACTCCCAACCACAGCGACACATGGGAGATTTGGTTTTGCACAAGGACACGGACACAAAGTTAAGGCATCAAGAGTCTGGCAGTGTCTGGGTAGGGGTTGCGCAGGTTGAGCCAGGGTGGTTGACCCATTCTTTGTTTTCTTGTCTTTTGCAGCCGCAGACCCAGATCCAGATAAGACTAGATCACGGCACACTCCCTTCCTCAGCCACACACCAGAGATTTGGTACTTTCCACAAGGGCCCGGACAGAAAGTTAAGGCATCAAGAGTCTGGCAGAGCCTGGGCAGGGGTTTCCCAGGTGAGCCAGAGTGGCTGACCCTTTGTTTGTTCTCCTGTCTTTTTGAGCCCGAGGTCAAGATACGGATGAGACGAGACAATGGCACGAGCCTATCCTCAACCAGATAGCCAGAGATTCAATATGTTCTGCAAGGAGGTGGAAATAAAGTTAAGGCATCAAGAGTCTGTCAGAGCCTGGGCAGGGGTTGGCCATGGTGAGCCAGGGTGGTTGACCCTTTCTTTGTTCTCCTGTCTTTTGCAGCCACAGGACCAGTTATGGAAAAGTATAGACCGTGGATCAAGCCTATCCTCAGCCACATAACCATAGATTTAGTTACTTCTGCAAGGACACGGACGCAAAGTTAAGGCATCAAGAGTCTGGTAGAACCTGGGCAGGGCTTGCCGATGGTGAGCCAGCATAGTTGACCCTTTGTTTGTTATCCTGTGTTTTACAGCCACAGACCCAGATAAGGATAAGTCGAGATCATGGCACACTCCCAACCACAGCAACACATGGGAGATTTGGTACTTTCCACAAGGACGCTGACACGGACACAAAGTTAAGGCATCAAGAGTCTGTCAGAGCCTGGGCAGGGGTTGGCCATGGTGAGTGAGGGTGGTTGCCCCTTTCTTTGTTCTCCTGTCTTTTGCAGCCACAGGACCAGTTATGGAAAAGTATAGACCGTGGAGCAAGCCTATCCTCAACCACATAACCATAGATTTAGTACCTTCTGCAAGGACACGGACACAAAGTTAAGGCATCAAGAGTCTGGTAGAACCTGGGCAGGGCTTGCCGATGGTGAGCCAGCATAGTTGACCCTTTGTTTGTTATCCTGTGTTTTACAGCCACAGACCCAGATAAGGATAAGTCGAGATCATGGCACACTCCCAACGACAGCAACACGTGGGAGATTTGGTACTTTCCACAAGGACACGGACACAAAAGTTAAGGCATCAAGAGTCTCTCAGAGCCTGGGCAGGGGTTGGCCATGGTGAGTGAGGGTGGTTGCCCCTTTCTTTGTTCTCCTGTCTTTTGCAGCCAGAGCACCAATTGTGGAAAAGTATGGACCGTGGAGCAAGCCCATCCTTAGCCACATAGCCCTAGATTTACTACCGTCTGCACGGACACGGACATAAAGTTAAGGCATCAAGAGTCTGGTAGAACCTGGGCAGGGCTTGCTGATGGTGAGCCAGGGTAGATGACCCTTTGTTTGTTATCCTGTGTTTTGCAGCCACAGACCCAGATAAGGATAAGTCGAGATCATGGCACACTCCCAACCACAGCAACACATGGGAGATTTGGTACTTTCCACAAGGACACGGACACAAAGTTAAGGCATCAAGAGTCTGTCAGAGCCTGGGCAGGGGTTGGCCATGGTGAGCCAGGGTGGTTGCCCCTTTCTTTGTTCTCCTGTCTTTTGCAGCCACAGGACCAGTTGTGGAAAAGTATGGACCGTGGAGCAAGCCCATCCTTAGCCACATAGCCCTAGATTTACTACCGTCTGCACGGACACGGACATAAAGTTAAGGCATCAAGAGTCTGGTAGAACCTGGGCAGGGCTTGCTGATGGTGAGCCAGGGTAGATGACCCTTTGTTTGTTATCCTGTGTTTTGCAGCCACAGACCCAGATAAGGATAAGTCGAGATCATGGCACACTCCCAACCACAGCAACACATGGGAGATTTGGTACTTTCCACAAGGATACGGACACAAAGTTAAGGCATCAAGTGTCTCTCAGAGCCTGGGCAGGGGTTGGCCATGGTGAGCCAGGGTGGTTGCCCATTTCTTTGTTCTCCTGTCTTTTGCAGCCACAGGACCAGTTGTGGAAAAGTATGGACCGTGGAGCAAGCCCATCCTTAGCCACATAGCCATAGATTTACTACCGTCTGCACGGACACGGACATAAAGTTAAGGCATCAAGAGTCTGGTAGAACCTGGGCAGGGCTTGCCGATGGTGAGCCAGCATAGTTGACCCTTTGTTTGTTATCCTGTGTTTTGCAGCCACAGACCCAGATAAGGATAAGTCGAGATCATGGCACACTCCCAACCACAGCGACACGTGGCAGATTTGGTACTTTCCACAAGGACACGGACCCAAAGTTAAGGCATCAAGAGTCTGTCAGAGTCTGGGCAGGGGTTTCGCAGGTGAGCCAGAGTGGTGGATCCTTTGTTTGTTCTCCTGTGTTTTACAGTCACAGACCAAGATAAGGATAAGTCGAGATCATGGCACACTCCCAACCACAGCGACACATGGGAGATTTGGTTTTGCACAAGGACACGGACACAAAGTTAAGGCATCAAGAGTCTGGCAGTGTCTGGGTAGGGGTTGCGCAGGTTGAGCCAGGGTGGTTGACCCATTCTTTGTTTTCTTGTCTTTTGCAGCCGCAGACCCAGATCCAGATAAGACTAGATCACGGCACACTCCCTTCCTCAGCCACACACCAGAGATTTGGTACTTTCCACAAGGGCCCGGACAGAAAGTTAAGGCATCAAGAGTCTGTCAGAGCCTGGGCAGGGGTTTCCCAGGTGAGCCAGAGTGGCTGACCCTTTGTTTGTTCTCCTGTCTTTTTGAGCCCGAGGTCAAGATACGGATGAGACGAGACAATGGCACGAGCCTATCCTCAACCAGATAGCCAGAGATTCAATATGTTCTTCAAGGAGGTGGAAATAAAGTTAAGGCATCAAGAGTCTGTCAGAGCCTGGGCAGGGGTTGGCCATGGTGAGCCAGGGTGGTTGACCCTTTCTTTGTTCTGCTGTCTTTTGCAGCCACAGGACCAGTTATGGAAAAGTATAGACCGTGGATCAAGCCTATCCTCAGCCACATAACCATAGATTTAGTAGCTTCTGCAAGGACACGGACACAAAGTTAAGGCATCAAGAGTCTGGTAGAACCTGGGCAGGGCTTGCCGATGGTGAGACAGCATAGTTGACCCTTTGTTTGTTATCCTGTGTTTTACAGCCACAGACCCAGATAAGGATAAGTCGAGATCATGGCACACTCCCAACCACAGCAACACATGGGAGATTTGGTACTTTCCACAAGGACGCTGACACGGACACAAAGTTAAGGCATCAAGAGTCTGTCAGAGCCTGGGCAGGGGTTGGCCATGGTGAGTGAGGGTGGTTGCCCCTTTCTTTGTTCTCCTGTCTTTTGCAGCCACAGGACCAGTTATGGAAAAGTATAGACCGTGGAGCAAGCCTATCCTCAACCACATAACCATAGATTTAGTACCTTCTGCAAGGACACGGACACAAAGTTAAGGCATCAAGAGTCTGGTAGAACCTGGGCAGGGCTTGCCGATGGTGAGCCAGCATAGTTGACCCTTTGTTTGTTATCCTGTGTTTTACAGCCACAGACCCAGATAAGGATAAGTCGAGATCATGGCACACTCCCAACGACAGCAACACGTGGGAGATTTGGTACTTTCCACAAGGACACGGACACAAAGTTAAGGCATCAAGAGTCTGTCAGAGCCTGGGCAGGGGTTGGCCATGGTGAGTGAGGGTGGTTGCCCCTTTCTTTGTTCTCCTGTCTTTTGCAGCCAGAGCACCAATTGTGGAAAAGTATGGACCGTGGAGCAAGCCCATCCTTAGCCACATAGCCATAGATTTAGTACCGTCTGCACGGACACGGACATAAAGTTAAGGCATCAAGAGTCTGGTAGAACCTGGGCAGGGCTTGCTGATGGTGAGCCAGGGTAGATGACCCTTTGTTTGTTATCCTGTGTTTTGCAGCCACAGACCCAGATAAGGATAAGTCGAGATCATGGCACACTCCCAACCACAGCGACACGTGGGAGATTTGGTACTTTCCACAAGGACACGGACACAAAGTTAAGGCATCAAGAGTCTGTCAGAGCCTGGGCAGGGGTTGGCCATGGTGAGTGAGGGTGGTTGCCCCTTTCTTTGTTCTCCTGTCTTTTGCAGCCACAGGACCAGTTGTGGAAAAGTATGGACCGTGGAGCAAGCCCATCCTTAGCCACATAGCCCTAGATTTACTACCGTCTGCACGGACACGGACATAAAGTTAAGGCATCAAGAGTCTGGTAGAACCTGGGCAGGGCTTGCCGATGGTGAGCCAGGGTAGATGACCCTTTGTTTGTTATCCTGTCTTTTGCAGCCACAGACCCAGATAAAGATAAGTTGAGATCATGGCACACTCCCAACCACAGCGACACGTGGGAGATTTGGTACTTTCCACAAGGACACGGACACAAAGTTAAGGCATCAAGAGTCTGTCAGAGTCTGGGCAGGGGTTTCGCAGGTGAGCCAGAGTGGTGGATCCTTTGTTTGTTCTCCTGTGTTTTACAGTCACAGACCAAGATAAGGATAAGTCGAGATCATGGCACACTCCCAACCACAGCGACACATGGGAGATTTGGTTTTGCACAAGGACACGGACACAAAGTTAAGGCATCAAGAGTCTGGCAGTGTCTGGGTAGGGGTTGCGCAGGTTGAGCCAGGGTGGTTGACCCATTCTTTGTTTTCTTGTCTTTTGCAGCCGCAGACCCAGATCCAGATAAGACTAGATCACGGCACACTCCCTTCCTCAGCCACACACCAGAGATTTGGTACTTTCCACAAGGGCCCGGACAGAAAGTTAAGGCATCAAGAGTCTGGCAGAGCCTGGGCAGGGGTTTCCCAGGTGAGCCAGAGTGGCTGACCCTTTGTTTGTTCTCCTGTCTTTTTGAGCCCGAGGTCAAGATACGGATGAGACGAGACAATGGCACGAGCCTATCCTCAACCAGATAGCCAGAGATTCAATATGTTCTTCAAGGAGGTGGAAATAAAGTTAAGGCATCAAGAGTCTGTCAGAGCCTGGGCAGGGGTTGGCCATGGTGAGCCAGGGTGGTTGACCCTTTCTTTGTTCTCCTGTCTTTTGCAGCCACAGGACCAGTTATGGAAAAGTATAGACCGTGGAGCAAGCCTATCCTCAACCACATAACCATAGATTTAGTACCTTCTGCAAGGACACGGACACAAAGTTAAGGCATCAAGAGTCTGGTAGAACCTGGGCAGGGCTTGCCGATGGTGAGCCAGCATAGTTGACCCTTTGTTTGTTATCCTGTGTTTTGCAGCCACAGACCCAGATAAGGATAAGTCGAGATCATGGCACACTCCCAACCACAGCAACACGTGGGAGATTTGGTACTTTCCACAAGGACACGGACACAAAGTTAAGGCATCAAGAGTCTCTCAGAGACTGGGCAGGGGTTGGCCATGGTGAGTGAGGGTGGTTGCCCCTTTCTTTGTTCTCCTGTCTTTTGCAGCCAGAGCACCAATTGTGGAAAAGTATGGACCGTGGAGCAAGCCCATCCTTAGCCACATAGCCATAGATTTAGTACCGTCTGCACGGACACGGACATAAAGTTAAGGCATCAAGAGTCTGGTAGAACCTGGGCAGGGCTTGCCGATGGTGAGCCAGCATAGTTGACCCTTTGTTTGTTAACCTGTGTTTTGCAGCCACAGACCCAGATAAGGATAAGTCGAGATCATGGCACACTCCCAACCACAGCGACACGTGGGAGATTTGGTACTTTCCACAAGGACATGGACACAAAGTTAAGGCATCAAGAGTCTGTCAGAGCCTGGACAGGGGTTGGCCATGGTGAGTGAGGGTGGTTGCCCCTTTCTTTGTTCTCCTGTCTTTTGCAGCCACAGGCCAAGTTATGGAAAAGTATAGACCATGGATCAAGCCTATCCTCAGCCACATAACCATAGATTTAGTACCTTCTGCAAGGACACGGACGCAAAGTTAAGGCATCAAGAGTCTGGTAGAACCTGGGCAGGGCTTGCCGATGGTGAGCCAGCATAGTTGACCCTTTGTTTGTTATCCTGTGTTTTGCAGCCACAGACCCAGATAAAGATAAGTCGAGATCATGGCACACTCCCAACCACAGCGACACGTGGGAGATTTGGTACTTTCCACAAGGACACGGACACAAAGTTAAGGCATCAAGAGTCTGTCAGAGTCTGGGCAGGGGTTTCGCAGGTGAGCCAGAGTGGTGGATCCTTTGTTTGTTCTCCTGTGTTTTACAGTCACAGACCAAGATAAGGATAAGTCGAGATCATGGCACACTCCCAACCACAGCGACACATGGGAGATTTGGTTTTGCACAAGGACACGGACACAAAGTTAAGGCATCAAGAGTCTGGCAGTGTCTGGGTAGGGGTTGCGCAGGTTGAGCCAGGGTTGTTGACCCATTCTTTGTTTTCTTGTCTTTTGCAGCCGCAGACCCAGATCCAGATAAGACTAGATCACGGCACACTCCCTTCCTCAGCCACACACCAGAGATTTGGTACTTTCCACAAGGGCCCGGACAGAAAGTTAAGGCATCAAGAGTCTGGCAGAGCCTGGGCAGGGGTTTCCCAGGTGAGCCAGAGTGGCTGACCCTTTGTTTGTTCTCCTGTCTTTTTGAGCCCGAGGTCAAGATACGGATGAGACGAGACAATGGCACGAGCCTATCCTCAACCAGATAGCCAGAGATTCAATATGTTCTTCAAGGAGGTGGAAATAAAGTTAAGGCATCAAGAGTCTGTCAGAGCCTGGGCAGGGGTTGGCCATGGTGAGCCAGGGTGGTTGACCCTTTCTTTGTTCTCCTGTCTTTTGCAGCCACAGGACCAGTTATGGAAAAGTATAGACCGTGGATCAAGCCTATCCTCAGCCACATAACCATAGATTTAGTAGCTTCTGCAAGGACACGGACACAAAGTTAAGGCATCAAGAGTCTGGTAGAACCTGGGCAGGGCTTGCCGATGGTGAGCCAGCATAGTTGACCCTTTGTTTGTTATCCTGTGTTTTACAGCCACAGACCCAGATAAGGATAAGTCGAGATCATGGCACACTCCCAACGACAGCAACACGTGGGAGATTTGGTACTTTCCACAAGGACACGGACACAAAGTTAAGGCATCAAGAGTCTGTCAGAGCCTGGGCAGGGGTTGGCCATGGTGAGTGAGGGTGGTTGCCCCTTTCTTTGTTCTCCTGTCTTTTGCAGCCACAGGACCAGTTATGGAAAAGTATGGACCGTGGAGCAAGCCCATCCTTAGCCACATAGCCATAGATTTAGTACCGTCTGCACGGACACGGACATAAAGTTAAGGCATCAAGAGTCTGGTAGAACCTGGGCAGGGCTTGCCGATGGTGAGCCAGGGTAGATGACCCTTTGTTTGTTATCCTGTGTTTTGCAGCCACAGACCCAGATAAGGATAAGTCGAGATCATGGCACACTCCCAACCACAGCGACACGTGGGAGATTTGGTACTTTCCACAAGGACACGGACACAAAGTTAAGGCATCAAGAGTCTGTCAGAGCCTGGGCAGGGGTTGGCCATGGTGAGCCAGGGTGGTTGCCCCTTTCTTTGTTCTCCTGTCTTTTGCAGCCACAGGACCAGTTGTGGAAAAGTATGGACCGTGGAGCAAGCCCATCCTTAGCCACATAGCCATAGATTTAGTACCTTCTGCAAGGACACGGACGCAAAGTTAAGGCATCAAGAGTCTGGTAGAACCTGGGCAGGGCTTGCCGATGGTGAGCCAGCATAGTTGACCCTTTGTTTGTTATCCTGTGTTTTGCAGCCACAGACCCAGATAAGGATAAGTCGAGATCATGGCACACTCCCAACCACAGCAACACATGGGAGATTTGGTACTTTCCACAAGGACACGGACACAAAGTTAAGGCATCAAGAGTCTGTCAGAGCCTGGGCAGGGGTTGGCCATGGTGAGTGAGGGTGGTTGCCCCTTTCTTTGTTCTCCTGTCTTTTGCAGCCACAGGGCCAGTTGTGGAAAAGTATGGACCGTGGAGCAAGCCCATCCTTAGCCACATAGCCATAGATTTAGTACCGTCTGCACGGACACGGACATAAAGTTAAGGCATCAAGAGTCTGGTAGAACCTGGGCAGGGCTTGCCAATGGTGAGCCAGGGTAGATGACCCTTTGTTTGTTATCCTGTCTTTTGCAGCCACAGACCCAGATAAAGATAAGTCGAGATCATGGCACACTCCCAACCACAGCGACACGTGGGAGATTTGGTACTTTCCACAAGGACACGGACACAAAGTTAAGGCAACAAGAGTCTGTCAGAGTCTGGGCAGGGGTTTCGCAGGTGAGCCAGAGTGGTGGATCCTTTGTTTGTTCTCCTGTGTTTTACAGTCACAGACCAAGATAAGGATAAGTCGAGATCATGGCACACTCCCAACCACAGCGATACATGGGAGATTTGGTTTTGCACAAGGACACGGACACAAAGTTAAGGCATCAAGAGTCTGGCAGTGTCTGGGTAGGGGTTGCGCAGGTTGAGCCAGGGTGGTTGACCCATTCTTTGTTTTCTTGTCTTTTGCAGCCGCAGACCCAGATCCAGATAAGACTAGATCACGGCACACTCCCTTCCTCAGCCACACACCAGAGATTTGGTACTTTCCACAAGGGCCCAGACAGAAAGTTAAGGCATCAAGAGTCTGGCAGAGCCTGGGCAGGGGTTGGCCATGGTGAGCCAGGGTGGTTGCCCCTTTCTTTTTTCTCCTGTCTTTTGCAGCCACAGGACCAGTTGTGGAAAAGTATGGACCGTGGAGCAAGCCCATCCTTAGCCACATAGCCATAGATTTAGTACCGTCTGCACGGACACGGATATAAAGTTAAGGCATCAAGAGTCTGGTAGAACCTGGGCAGGGCTTGCTGATGGTGAGCCAGGGTAGATGACCCTTTGTTTGTTATCCTGTGTTTTGCAGCCACAGACCCAGATAAGGATAAGTCGAGATCATGGCACACTCCCAACCACAGCAACACATGGGAGATTTGGTACTTTCCACAAGGACACGGACACAAAGTTAAGGCATCAAGAGTCTCTCAGAGACTGGGCAGGGGTTGGCCATGGTGAGCCAGGGTGGTTGCCCCTTTCTTTGTTCTCCTGTCTTTTGCAGCCACAGGACCAGTTGTGGAAAAGTATGGACCATGGAGCAAGCCCATCCTTAGCCACATAGCCATAGATTTAGTACAGTCTGCACGGACACGGACATAAAATTAAGGCATCAAGAGTCTGGTAGAACCTGGGCAGGGCTTGCCAATGGTGAGCCAGGGTAGATGACCCTTTGTTTGTTATCCTGTGTTTTGCAGCCACAGACCCAGATAAAGATAAGTAGAGATCATGGCACACTCCCAACCACAGCGACACGTGGGAGCTTTGGTACTTTCCACAAGGACACGGACACAAAGTTAAGGCATCAAGAGTCTGTCAGAGTCTGGGCAGGGGTTTCGCAGGTGAGCCAGAGTGGTGGATCCTTTGTTTGTTCTCCTGTGTTTTACAGTCACAGACCAAGATAAGGATAAGTCGAGATCATGGCACACTCCCAACCACAGCGACACATGGGAGATTTGGTTTTGCACAAGGACACGGACACAAAGTTAAGGCATCAAGAGTCTGGCAGAGCCTGGGCAGGGGTTTCCCAGGTGAGCCAGAGTGGCTGACCCTTTGTTTGTTCTCCTGTCTTTTTGAGCCCGAGGTCAAGATACGGATGAGACGAGACAATGGCACGAGCCTATCCTCAACCAGATAGCCAGAGATTCAATATGTTCTTCAAGGAGGTGGAAATAAAGTTAAGGCATCAAGAGTCTGTCAGAGCCTGGGCAGGGGTTGGCCATGGTGAGCCAGGGTGGTTGCCCCTTTCTTTGTTCTCCTGTCTTTTGCAGCCACAGGACCAGTTATGGAAAAGTATAGACCGTGGAGCAAGCCCATCCTTAGCCACATAACCATAGATTTAGTAGCTTCTGCAAGGACACGGACACAAAGTTAAGGCATCAAGAGTCTGGTAGAACCTGGGCAGGGCTTGCCGATGGTGAGCCAGGGTAGATGACCCTTTGTTTGTTATCCTGTGTTTTACAGCCAGAGACCCAGATAAGGATAAGTCGAGATCATGGCACACTCCCAACCACAGCAACACGTGGGAGATTTGGTACTTTCCACAAGGACACGGACACAAAGTTAAGGCATCAAGAGTCTCTCAGAGCCTGGGCAGGGGTTGGCCATGGTGAGTGAGGGTGGTTGCCCCTTTCTTTGTTCTCCTGTCTTTTGCAGCCAGAGCACCAATTGTGGAAAAGTATGGACCGTGGAGCAAGCCCATCCTCAACCACATAACCATAGATTTAGTACCGTCTGCACGGACACGGACATAAAGTTAAGGCATCAAGAGTCTGGTAGAACCTGGGCAGGGCTTGCCGATGGTGAGCCAGGGTAGATGACCCTTTGTTTGTTATCCTGTGTTTTACAGCCACAGACCCAGATAAGGATAAGTCGAGATCATGGCACACTCCCAACCACAGCGACACGTGGGAGATTTGGTACTTTCCACAAGGACACGGACACAAAGTTAAGGCATCAAGAGTCTCTCAGAGCCTGGGCAGGGGTTGGCCATGGTGAGCCAGGGTGCTTGCCCCTTTCTTTGTTCTCCTGTCTTTTGCAGCCACAGGACCAGTTGTGGAAAAGTATGGACCGTGGAGCAAGCCCATCCTTAGCCACATAGCCATAGATTTAGTACCTTCTGCAAGGACACGGACGCAAAGTTAAGGCATCAAGAGTCTGGCAGTGTCTGGGTAGGGGTTGCGCAGGTTGAGCCAGGGTGGTTGACCCATTCTTTGTTTTCTTGTCTTTTGCAGCCGCAGACCCAGATCCAGATAAGACTAGATCACGGCACACTCCCTTCCTCAGCCACACACCAGAGATTTGGTACTTTCCACAAGGGCCCGGACAGAAAGTTAAGGCATCAAGAGTCTGGCAGAGCCTGGGCAGGGGTTTCCCAGGTGAGCCAGAGTGGCTGACCCTTTGTTCTCCTGTCTTTTTGAGCCCAAGGTCAAGATACGGATGAGACGAGACAATGGCACGAGCCTATCCTCAACCAGATAGCCAGAGATTCAATATGTTCTTCAAGGAGGTGGAAATAAAGTTAAGGCATCAAGAGTCTGTCAGAGCCTGGGCAGGGGTTGGCCATGGTGAGCCAGGGTGGTTGCCCCTTTCTTTGTTCTCCTGTCTTTCGCAGCCACAGGACCAGTTATGGAAAAGTATGGACCGTGGATCAAGCCTATCCTCAGCCACATAACCATAGATTTAGTAGCTTCTGCAAGGACACGGACACAAAGTTAAGGCATCAAGAGTCTGGTAGAACCTGGGCAGGGCTTGCCGATGGTGAGCCAGCATAGTTGACCCTTTGTTTGTTATCCTGTGTTTTGCAGCCACAGACCCAGATAAGGATAAGTCGAGATCATGGCACACTCCCAACGACAGCAACACGTGGGAGATTTGGTACTTTCCACAAGGACACGGACACAAAGTTAAGGCATCAAGAGTCTGGCAGTGTCTGGGCAGGGGTTGGCCATGGTGAGTGAGGGTGGTTGCCCCTTTCTTTGTTCTCCTGTCTTTTGCAGCCACCGGAGCAGTTATGGAAAAGTATGGACCGTGGAGCAAGCCCATCCTTAGCCACATAGCCATAGATTTAGTACCGTCTGCACGGACACGGACATAAAGTTAAGGCATCAAGAGTCTGGTAGAACCTGGGCAGGGCTTGCCGATGGTGAGCCAGGGTAGATGACCCTTTGTTTGTTATCCTGTGTTTTGCAGCCACAGACCCAGATAAGGATAAGTCGAGATCATGGCACACTCCCAACCACAGCGACACGTGGGAGATTTGGTACTTTCCACAAGGACACGGACACAAAGTTAAGGCATCAAGAGTCTGTCAGAGCCTGGGCAGGGGTTGGCCATGGTGAGTGAGGGTGGTTGCCCCTTTCTTTGTTCTCCTGTCTTTTGCAGCCACAGGACCAGTTGTGGAAAAGTATGGACCGTGGAGCAAGCCCATCCTTAGCCACATAGCCATAGATTTAGTACCTTCTGCAAGGACACGGACGCAAAGTTAAGGCATCAAGAGTCTGGTAGAACCTGGGCAGGGCTTGCCGATGGTGAGCCAGCATAGTTGACCCTTTGTTTGTTATCCTGTGTTTTGCAGCCACAGACCCAGATAAGGATAAGTCGAGATCATGGCACACTCCCAACCACAGCAACACATGGGAGATTTGGTACTTTCCACAAGGACACGGACACAAAGTTAAGGCATCAAGAGTCTGTCAGAGCCTGGGCAGGGGTTGGCCATGGTGAGTGAGGGTGGTTGCCCCTTTCTTTGTTCTCCTGTCTTTTGCAGCCACAGGGCCAGTTGTGGAAAAGTATGGACCGTGGAGCAAGCCCATCCTTAGCCACATAGCCATAGATTTAGTACCGTCTGCACGGACACGGACATAAAGTTAAGGCATCAAGAGTCTGGTAGAACCTGGGCAGGGCTTGCCAATGGTGAGCCAGGGTAGATGACCCTTTGTTTGTTATCCTGTGTTTTGCAGCCACAGACCCAGATAAAGATAAGTCGACATCATGGCACACTCCCAACCACAGCGACACGTGGGAGCTTTGGTACTTTCCACAAGGACACGGACACAAAGTTAAGGCATCAAGAGTCTGTCAGAGTCTGGGCAGGGGTTTCGCAGGTGAGCCAGAGTGGTGGATCCTTTGTTTGTTCTCCTGTGTTTTACACTCACAGACCAAGATAAGGATAAGTCGAGATCATGGCACACTCCCAACCACAGCGACACATGGGAGATTTGGTTTTGCACAAGGACACGGACACAAAGTTAAGGCATCAAGAGTCTGGCAGTGTCTGGGTAGGGGTTGCGCAGGTTGAGCCAGGGTGGTTGACCCATTCTTTGTTTTCTTGTCTTTTGCAGCCGCAGACCCAGATCCAGATAAGACTAGATCACGGCACACTCCCTTCCTCAGCCACACACCAGGATTTGGTACTTTCCACAACGGCCCGGACAGAAAGTTAAGGCATCAAGAGTCTGGCAGAGCCTGGGCAGGGGTTGGCCATGGTGAGCCAGGGTGGTTGCCCCTTTCTTTTTTCTCCTGTCTTTTGCAGCCACAGGACCAGTTGTGGAAAAGTATGGACCGTGGAGCAAGCCCATCCTTAGCCACATAGCCATAGATTTAGTACCGTCTGCACGGACACGGATATAAAGTTAAGGCATCAAGAGTCTGGTAGAACCTGGGCAGGGCTTGCTGATGGTGAGCCAGGGTAGATGACCCTTTGTTTGTTATCCTGTGTTTTGCAGCCACAGACCCAGATAAAGATAAGTCGAGATCATGGCACACTCCCAACCACAGCAACACATGGGAGATTTGGTACTTTCCACAAGGACACGGACACAAAGTTAAGGCATCAAGAGTCTCTCAGAGACTGGGCAGGGGTTGGCCATGGTGAGCCAGGGTGGTTGCCCCTTTCTTTGTTCTCCTGTCTTTTGCAGCCACAGGACCAGTTGTGGAAAAGTATGGACCATGGAGCAAGCCCATCCTTAGCCACATAGCCATAGATTTAGTACCGTCTGCACGGACACGGACATAAAGTTAAGGCATCAAGAGTCTGGTAGAACCTGGGCAGGGCTTGCCAATGGTGAGCCAGGGTAGATGACCCTTTGTTTGTTATCCTGTGTTTTGCAGCCACAGACCCAGATAAAGATAAGTAGAGATCATGGCACACTCCCAACCACAGCGACACGTGGGGGATTTGGTACTTTCCACAAGGACACGGACACAAAGTTAAGGCATCAAGAGTCTGTCAGAGTCTGGGCAGGGGTTTCGCAGGTGAGCCAGAGTGGTGGATCCTTTGTTTGTTCTCCTGTGTTTTACACTCACAGACCAAGATAAGGATAAGTCGAGATCATGGCACACTCCCAACCACAGCGACACATGGGAGATTTGGTTTTGCACAAGGACACGGACACAAAGTTAAGGCATCAAGAGTCTGGCAGTGTCTGGGTAGGGGTTGCGCAGGTTGAGCCAGGGTGGTTGACCCATTCTTTGTTTTCTTGTCTTTTGCAGCCGCAGACCCAGATCCAGATAAGACTAGATCACGGCACACTCCCTTCCTCAGCCACACACCAGGATTTGGTACTTTCCACAACGGCCCGGACAGAAAGTTAAGGCATCAAGAGTCTGGCAGAGCCTGGGCAGGGGTTGGCCATGGTGAGCCAGGGTGGTTGCCCCTTTCTTTGTTCTCCTGTCTTTTGCAGCCACAGGACCAGTTGTGGAAAAGTATGGACCGTGGAGCAAGCCCATCCTTAGCCACATAGCCATAGATTTAGTACCGTCTGCACGGACACGGATATAAAGTTAAGGCATCAAGAGTCTGGTAGAACCTGGGCAGGGCTTGCTGATGGTGAGCCAGGGTAGATGACCCTTTGTTTGTTATCCTGTGTTTTGCAGCCACAGACCCAGATAAGGATAAGTCGAGATCATGGCACACTCCCAACCACAGCAACACATGGGAGATTTGGTACTTTCCACAAGGACACGGACACAAAGTTAAGGCATCAAGAGTCTCTCAGAGACTGGGCAGGGGTTGGCCATGGTGAGCCAGGGTGGTTGCCCCTTTCTTTGTTCTCCTGTCTTTTGCAGCCACAGGACCAGTTGTGGAAAAGTATGGACCATGGAGCAAGCCCATCCTTAGCCACATAGCCATAGATTTAGTACCGTCTGCACGGACACGGACATAAAGTTAAGGCATCAAGAGTCTGGTAGAACCTGGGCAGGGCTTGCCAATGGTGAGCCAGGGTAGATGACCCTTTGTTTGTTATCCTGTGTTTTGCAGCCACAGACCCAGATAAAGATAAGTAGAGATCATGGCACACTCCCAACCACAGCGACACGTGGGGGATTTGGTACTTTCCACAAGGACACGGACACAAAGTTAAGGCATCAAGAGTCTGTCAGAGTCTGGGCAGGGGTTTCGCAGGTGAGCCAGAGTGGTGGATCCTTTGTTTGTTCTCCTGTGTTTTACAGTCACAGACCAAGATAAGGATAAGTCGAGATCATGGCACACTCCCAACCACAGCGACACATGGGAGATTTGGTTTTGCACAAGGACACGGACACAAAGTTAAGGCATCAAGAGTCTGGCAGTGTCTGGGTAGGGGTTGCGCAGGTTGAGCCAGGGTGCTTGACCCATTCTTTGTTTTCTTGTCTTTTGCAGCCGCAGACCCAGATCCAGATAAGACTAGATCACGGCACACTCCCTTCCTCAGCCACACACCAGAGATTTGGTACTTTCCACAAGGGCCCGGACAGAAAGTTAAGGCATCAAGAGTCTGTCAGAGCCTGGGCAGGGGTTTCCCAGGTGAGCCAGAGTGGCTGACCCTTTGTTTGTTCTCCTGTCTTTTTGAGCCCGAGGTCAAGATACGGATGAGACGAGACAATGGCACGAGCCTATCCTCAACCAGATAGCCAGAGATTCAATATGTTCTTCAAGGAGGTGGAAATAAAGTTAAGGCATCAAGAGTCTGTCAGAGCCTGGGCAGGGGTTGGCCATGGTGAGCCAGGGTGGTTGACCCTTTCTTTGTTCTCCTGTCTTTTGCAGCCACAGGACCAGTTATGGAAAAGTATAGACCGTGGAGCAAGCCCATCCTTAGCCACATAACCATAGATTTAGTAGCTTCTGCAAGGACACGGACACAAAGTTAAGGCATCAAGAGTCTGGTAGAACCTGGGCAGGGCTTGCCGATGGTGAGCCAGGGTAGATGACCCTTTGTTTGTTATCCTGTGTTTTGCAGCCACAGACCCAGATAAGGATAAGTCGAGATCATGGCACACTCCCAACCACAGCAACACGTGGGAGATTTGGTACTTTCCACAAGGACACGGACACAAAGTTAAGGCATCAAGAGTCTGGCAGTGTCTGGGCAGGGGTTGGCCATGGTGAGTGAGGGTGGTTGCCCCTTTCTTTGTTCTCCTGTCTTTTGCAGCCACAGGACCAGTTATGGAAAAGTATGGACCGTGGAGCAAGCCCATCCTTAGCCACATAGCCATAGATTTAGTACCGTCTGCACGGACACGGACACAAAGTTAAGGCATCAAGAGTCTGGCAGTGTCTGGGTAGGGGTTGCGCAGGTTGAGCCAGGGTGGTTGACCCATTCTTTGTTTTCTTGTCTTTTGCAGCCGCAGACCCAGATCCAGATAAGACTAGATCACGGCACACTCCCTTCCTCAGCCACACACCAGAGATTTGGTACTTTCCACAAGGGCCCGGACAGAAAGTTAAGGCATCAAGAGTCTCTCAGAGCCTGGGCAGGGGTTGGCCATGGTGAGCCAGGGTGGTTGCCCCTTTCTTTGTTCTCCTGTCTTTTGCAGCCACAGGACCAGTTGTGGAAAAGTATGGACCGTGGAGCAAGCCCATCCTTAGCCACATAGCCATAGATTTAGTACCGTCTGCACGGACACGGACATAAAGTTAAGGCATCAAGAGTCTGGTAGAACCTGGGCAGGGCTTGCCAATGGTGAGCCAGGGTAGATGACCCTTTGTTTGTTATCCTGTGTTTTGCAGCCACAGACCCAGATAAGGATAAGTCGAGATCATGGCACACTCCCAACCACAGCGACACGTGGGAGATTTGGTACTTTCCACAAGGACACGGACACAAAGTTAAGGCATCAAGAGTCTGTCAGAGTCTGGGCAGGGGTTTCGCAGGTGAGCCAGAGTGGTGGATCCTTTGTTTGTTCTCCTGTGTTTTACAGTCACAGAGCAAGATAAGGATAAGTCGAGATCATGGCACACTCCCAACCACAGCGACACATGGGAGATTTGGTTTTGCACAAGGACACGGACACAAAGTTAAGGCATCAAGAGTCTGGCAGTGTCTGGGTAGGGGTTGCGCAGGTTGAGCCAGGGTGGTTGACCCATTCTTTGTTTTCTTGTCTTTTGCAGCCGCAGACCCAGATCCAGATAAGACTAGATCACGGCACACTCCCTTCCTCAGCCACACACCAGAGATTTGGTACTTTCCACAAGGGCCCGGACAGAAAGTTAAGGCATCAAGAGTCTGTCAGAGCCTGGGCAGGGGTTTCCCAGGTGAGCCAGAGTGGCTGACCCTTTGTTTGTTCTCCTGTCTTTTTGAGCCCGAGGTCAAGATACGGATGAGACGAGACAATGGCACGAGCCTATCCTCAACCAGATAGCCAGAGATTCAATATGTTCTTCAAGGAGGTGGAAATAAAGTTAAGGCATCAAGAGTCTGTCAGAGCCTGGGCAGGGGTTGGCCATGGTGAGCCAGGGTGGTTGACCCTTTCTTTGTTCTCCTGTCTTTTGCAGCCACAGGACCAGTTATGGAAAAGTATAGACCGTGGAGCAAGCCTATCCTCAGCCACATAACCATAGATTTAGTAGCTTCTGCAAGGACACGGACACAAAGTTAAGGCATCAAGAGTCTGGTAGAACCTGGGCAGGGCTTGCCAATGGTGAGCCAGGGTAGATGACCCTTTGTTTGTTATCCTGTGTTTTGCAGCCACAGACCCAGATAAAGATAAGTAGAGATCATGGCACACTCCCAACCACAGCGACACGTGGGAGCTTTGGTACTTTCCACAAGGACACGGACACAAAGTTAAGGCATCAAGAGTCTGTCAGAGTCTGGGCAGGGGTTTCGCAGGTGAGCCAGAGTGGTGGATCCTTTGTTTGTTCTCCTGTGTTTTACAGTCACAGAGCAAGATAAGGATAAGTCGAGATCATGGCACACTCCCAACCACAGCGACACATGGGAGATTTGGTTTTGCACAAGGACACGGACACAAAGTTAAGGCATCAAGAGTCTGGCAGTGTCTGGGTAGGGGTTGCGCAGGTTGAGCCAGGGTGGTTGACCCATTCTTTGTTTTCTTGTCTTTTGCAGCCGCAGACCCAGATCCAGATAAGACTAGATCACGGCACACTCCCTTCCTCAGCCACACACCAGAGATTTGGTACTTTCCACAAGGGCCCGGACAGAAAGTTAAGGCATCAAGAGTCTGGCAGAGCATGGGCAGGGGTTTCCCAGGTGAGCCAGAGTGGCTGACCCTTTGTTTGTTCTCCTGTCTTTTTGAGCCCGAGGTCAAGATACGGATGAGACGAGACAATGGCACGAGCCTATCCTCAACCAGATAGCCAGAGATTCAATATGTTCTTCAAGGAGGTGGAAATAAAGTTAAGGCATCAAGAGTCTGTCAGAGCCTGGGCAGGGGTTGGCCATGGTGAGCCAGGGTGGTTGACCCTTTCTTTGTTCTCCTGTCTTTTGCAGCCACAGGACCAGTTATGGAAAAGTATAGACCGTGGAGCAAGCCCATCCTCAGCCACATAACCATAGATTTAGTAGCTTCTGCAAGGACACGGACACAAAGTTAAGGCATCAAGAGTCTGGTAGAACCTGGGCAGGGCTTGCCGATGGTGAGCCAGCATAGTTGACCCTTTGTTTGTTATCCTGTGTTTTACAGCCACAGACCCAGATAAGGATAAGTCGAGATCATGGCACACTCCCAACCACAGCAACACATGGGAGATTTGGTACTTTCCACAAGGACACTGACACGGACACAAAGTTAAGGCATCAAGAGTCTCTCAGAGCCTGGGCAGGGGTTGGCCATGGTGAGTGAGGGTGGTTGCCCCTTTCTTTGTTCTCCTGTCTTTTGCAGCCACAGGACCAGTTATGGAAAAGTATAGACCGTGGAGCAAGCCTATCCTCAACCACATAACCATAGATTTAGTACCTTCTGCAAGGACACGGACACAAAGTTAAGGCATCAAGAGTCTGGTAGAACCTGGGCAGGGCTTGCCGATGGTGAGCCAGCATAGTTGACCCTTTGTTATCCTGTGTTTTACAGCCACAGACCCAGATAAGGATAAGTCGAGATCATGGCACACTCCCAACCACAGCAACACGTGGGAGATTTGGTACTTTCCACAAGGACACGGACACAAAGTTAAGGCATCAAGAGTCTCTCAGAGCCTGGGCAGGGGTTGGCCATGGTGAGCCAGGGTGGTTGCCCCTTTCTTTGTTCTCCTGTCTTTTGCAGCCACAGGACCAGTTGTGGAAAAGTATGGACCGTGGAGCAAGCCCATCCTTAGCCACATAGCCATAGATTTAGTACCGTCTGCACGGACACGGACATAAAGTTAAGGCATCAAGAGTCTGGTAGAACCTGGGCAGGGCTTGCCGATGGTGAGCCAGGGTAGATGACCCTTTGTTTGTTATCCTGTGTTTTGCAGCCACAGACCCAGATAAGGATAAGTCGAGATCATGGCACACTCCCAACCACAGCGACACGTGGGAGATTTGGTACTTTCCACAAGGACACGGACACAAAGTTAAGGCATCAAGAGTCTGTCAGAGTCTGGGCAGGGGTTTCGCAGGTGAGCCAGAGTGGTGGATCCTTTGTTTGTTCTCCTGTGTTTTACAGTCACAGACCAAGATAAGGATAAGTCGAGATCATGGCACACTCCCAACCACAGCGACACATGGGAGATTTGGTTTTGCACAAGGACACGGACACAAAGTTAAGGCATCAAGAGTCTGGCAGTGTCTGGGTAGGGGTTGCGCAGGTTGAGCCAGGGTGGTTGACCCATTCTTTGTTTTCTTGTCTTTTGCAGCCGCAGACCCAGATCCAGATAAGACTAGATCACGGCACACTCCCTTCCTCAGCCACACACCAGAGATTTGGTACTTTCCACAAGGGCCCGGACAGAAAGTTAAGGCATCAAGAGTCTGTCAGAGCCTGGGCAGGGGTTTCCCAGGTGAGCCAGAGTGGCTGACCCTTTGTTTGTTCTCCTGTCTTTTTGAGCCCGAGGTCAAGATACGGATGAGACGAGACAATGGCACGAGCCTATCCTCAACCAGATAGCCAGAGATTCAATATGTTCTTCAAGGAGGTGGAAATAAAGTTAAGGCATCAAGAGTCTGTCAGAGCCTGGGCAGGGGTTGGCCATGGTGAGCCAGGGTGGTTGACCCTTTCTTTGTTCTCCTGTCTTTTGCAGCCACAGGACCAGTTATGGAAAAGTATAGACCGTGGATCAAGCCTATCCTCAGCCACATAACCATAGATTTAGTAGATTCTGCAAGGACACGGACACAAAGTTAAGGCATCAAGAGTCTGGTAGAACCTGGGCAGGGCTTGCCGATGGTGAGCCAGCATAGTTGACCCTTTGTTTGTTATCCTGTGTTTTACAGCCACAGACCCAGATAAGGATAAGTCGAGATCATGGCACACTCCCAACGACAGCAACACGTGGGAGATTTGGTACTTTCCACAAGGACACGGACACAAAGTTAAGGCATCAAGAGTCTGTCAGAGCCTGGGCAGGGGTTGGCCATGGTGAGTGAGGGTGGTTGCCCCTTTCTTTGTTCTCCTGTCTTTTGCAGCCACAGGACCAGTTGTGGAAAAGTATGGACCGTGGAGCAAGCCCATCCTTAGCCACATAGCCATAGATTTAGTACCGTCTGCACGGACACGGACATAAAGTTAAGGCATCAAGAGTCTGGTAGAACCTGGGCAGGGCTTGCCGATGGTGAGCCAGGGTAGATGACCCTTTGTTTGTTATCCTGTGTTTTGCAGCCACAGACCCAGATAAGGATAAGTAGAGATCATGGCACACTCCCAACCACAGCGACACGTGGGAGATTTGGTACTTTCCACAAGGACACGGACACAAAGTTAAGGCATCAAGAGTCTCTCAGAGCCTGGGCAGGGGTTGGCCATGGTGAGTGAGGGTGGTTGCTCCTTTCTTTGTTCTCCTGTCTTTTGCAGCCACAGGACCAGTTGTGGAAAAGTATGGACCGTGGAGCAAGCCCATCCTTAGCCACATAGCCATAGATTTAGTACCTTCTGCACGGACACGGACATAAAGTTAAAGGCATCAAGAGTCTGGTAGAACCTGGGCAGGGCTTGCCGATGGTGAGCCAGGGTAGATGACCCTTTGTTTGTTATCCTGTGTTTTACAGCCACAGACCCAGATAAGGATAAGTCGAGATCATGGCACACTCCCAACCACAGCAACACGTGGGAGATTTGGTACTTTCCACAAGGACACGGACACAAAGTTAAGGCATCAAGAGTCTGTCAGAGCCTGGGCAGGGGTTGGCCATGGTGAGTGAGGGTGGTTGCTCCTTTCTTTGTTCTCCTGTCTTTTGCAGCCACAGGACCAGTTATGGAAAAGTATAGACCATGGATCAAGCCTATCCTCAGCCACATAACCATAGATTTAGTACCTTCTGCAAGGACACGGACGCAAAGTTAAGGCATCAAGAGTCTGGTAGAACCTGGGCAGGGCTTGCCGATGGTGAGCCAGCATAGTTGACCCTTTGTTTGTTATCCTGTGTTTTGCAGCCACAGACCCAGATAAGGATAAGTCGAGATCATGGCACACTCCCAACCACAGCAACACATGGGAGATTTGGTACTTTCCACAAGGACACGGACACAAAGTTAAGGCATCAAGAGTCTGGTAGTGTTTGGGCAGGGGTTGGCCATGGTGAGTGAGGGTGGTTGCCCCTTCCTTTGTTCTCCTGTCTTTTGCAGCCACAGGACCAGTTATGGAAAAGTATGGACCGTGGAGCAAGCCCATCCTTAGCCACATAGCCATAGATTTACTACCGTCTGCACGGACACGGATATAAAGTTAAGGCATCAAGAGTCTGGTAGAACCTGGGCAGGGCTTGCTGATGGTGAGCCAGGGTAGATGACCCTTTGTTTGTTATCCTGTGTTTTGCAGCCAGAGACCCAGATAAGGATAAGTCGAGATCATGGCACACTCCCAACCACAGCAACACATGGGAGATTTGGTACTTTCCACAAGGACACGGACACAAAGTTAAGGCATCAAGAGTCTCTCAGAGCCTGGGCAGGGGTTGGCCATGGTGAGTGAGGGTGGTTGCCCCTTTCTTTGTTCTCCTGTCTTTTGCAGCCACAGGACCAGTTGTGGAAAAGTATGGACCGTGGAGCAAGCCCATCCTTAGCCTCATAGCCATAGATTTAGTACCGTCTGCACGGACACGGACATAAAGTTAAGGCATCAAGAGTCTGGTAGAACCTGGGCAGGGCTTGCCGATGGTGAGCCAGGGTAGATGACCCTTTGTTTGTTATCCTGTGTTTTGCAGCCACAGACCCAGATAAAGATAAGTAGAGATCATGGCACACTCCCAACCACAGCGACACGGGGGAGCTTTGGTACTTTCCACAAGGACACGGACACAAAGTTAAGGCATCAAGAGTCTGTCAGAGTCTGGGCAGGGGTTTCGCAGGTGAGCCAGAGTGGTGGATCCTTTGTTTGTTCTCCTGTGTTTTACAGTCACAGATCAAGATAAGGATAAGTCGAGATCATGGCACACTCCCAACCACAGCGACACATGGGAGATTTGGTTTTGCACAAGGACACGGACACAAAGTTAAGGCATCAAGAGTCTGGCAGTGTCTGGGTAGGGGTTGCGCAGGTTGAGCCAGGGTGGTTGACCCATTCTTTGTTTTCTTGTCTTTTGCAGCCGCAGCCCCAGATCCAGATAAGACTAGATCACGGCACACTCCCTTCCTCAGCCACACACCAGAGATTTGGTACTTTCCACAAGGGCCCGGACAGAAAGTTAAGGCATCAAGAGTCTGGCAGAGCCTGGGCAGGGGTTGGCCATGGTGAGCCAGGGTGGTTGCCCCTTTCTTTGTTCTCCTGTCTTTTGCAGCCACAGGACCAGTTATGGAAAAGTATGGACCGTGGAGCAAGCCCATCCTTAGCCACATAGCCATAGATTTACTACCGTCTGCACGGACACGGATATAAAGTTAAGGCATCAAGAGTCTGGTAGAACCTGGGCAGGGCTTGCTGATGGTGAGCCAGGGTAGATGACCCTTTGTTTGTTATCCTGTGTTTTGCAGCCACAGACCCAGATAAGGATAAGTCGAGATCATGGCACACTCCCAACCACAGCGACACATGGGAGATTTGGTTTTGCACAAGGACACGGACACAAAGTTAAGGCATCAAGAGTCTGGCAGTGTCTGGGTAGGGGTTGCGCAGGTTGAGCCAGGGTGGTTGACCCATTCTTTGTTTTCTTGTCTTTTGCAGCCGCAGACCCAGATCCAGATAAGACTAGATCACGGCACACTCCCTTCCTCAGCCACACACCAGAGATTTGGTACTTTCCACAAGGGCCCGGACAGAAAGTTAAGGCATCAAGAGTCTGGCAGAGCCTGGGCAGGGGTTTCCCAGGTGAGCCAGAGTGGCTGACCCTTTGTTCTCCTGTCTTTTTGAGCCCGAGGTCAAGATACGGATGAGACGAGACAATGGCACGAGCCTATCCTCAACCAGATAGCCAGAGATTCAATATGTTCTTCAAGGAGGTGGAAATAAAGTTAAGGCATCAAGAGTCTGTCAGAGCCTGGGCAGGGGTTGGCCATGGTGAGCCAGGGTGGTTGACCCTTTCTTTGTTCTCCTGTCTTTTGCAGCCACAGGACCAGTTATGGAAAAGTATAGACCGTGGATCAAGCCTATCCTCACCCACATAACCATAGATTTAGTACCTTCTGCAAGGACACGGACATAAAGTTAAGGCATCAAGAGTCTGGTAGAACCTGGGCAGGGCTTGCCGATGGTGAGCCAGGGTAGATGACCCTTTGTTTGTTATCCTGTGTTTTGCAGCCACAGACCCAGATAAGGATAAGTCGAGATCATGGCACACTCCCAACCACAGCGACACGTGGGAGATTTGGTACTTTCCACAAGGACACGGACACAAAGTTAAGGCATCAAGAGTCTGGCAGTGTTTGGGCAGGGGTTGGCCATGGTGAGTGAGGGTGGTTGCCCCTTTCTTTGTTCTCCTGTCTTTTGCAGCCACAGGACCAGTTGTGGAAAAGTATGGACCGTGGAGCAAGCCCATCCTTAGCCACATAGCCATAGATTTAGTACCGTCTGCACGGACACGGACATAAAGTTAATGCATCAAGAGTCTGGTAGAACCTGGGCAGGGCTTGCCGATGGTGAGCCAGCATAGTTGACCCTTTGTTTGTTATCCTGTGTTTTGCAGCCACAGACCCAGATAAAGATAAGTAGAGATCATGGCACACTCCCAACCACAGCGACACGTGGGAGATTTGGTACTTTCCACAAGGACACGGACACAAAGTTAAGGCATCAAGAGTCTGTCAGGGTCTGGGCAGGGGTTTCGCAGGTGAGCCAGAGTGGTGGATCCTTTGTTTGTTCTCCTGTGTTTTACAGTCACAGACCAAGATAAGGATAAGTCGAGATCATGGCACACTCCCAACCACAGCGACACATGGGAGATTTGGTACTTTCCACAAGGACACGGACACAAAGTTAAGGCATCAAGAGTCTCTCAGAGACTGGGCAGGGGTTGGCCATGGTGAGCCAGGGTGGTTGCCCCTTTCTTTGTTCTCCTGTCTTTTGCAGCCACAGGACCAGTTGTGGAAAAGTATGGACCGTGGAGCAAGCCCATCCTTAGCCACATAGCCATAGATTTAGTACCGTCTGCACGGACACGGACATAAAGTTAAGGCATCAAGAGTCTGGTAGAACCTGGGCAGGGCTTGCCGATGGTGAGCCAGGGTAGATGACCCTTTGTTTGTTATCCTGTGTTTTGCAGCCACAGACCCAGATAAAGATAAGTAGAGATCATGGCACACTCCCAACCACAGCGACACGTGGGAGATTTGGTACTTTCCACAAGGACACGGACACAAAGTTAAGGCATCAAGAGTCTGGTAGAACCTGGGCAGGGGTTTCGCAGGTGAGCCAGAGTGGTGGATCCTTTGTTTGTTCTCCTGTGTTTTACAGTCACAGACCAAGATAAGGATAAGTCGAGATCATGGCACACTCCCAACCACAGCAACACGTGGGAGATTTGGTACTTTCCACAAGGACACGGACACAAAGTTAAGGCATCAAGAGTCTGTCTGAGTCTGGGCAGGGGTTGGCCATGGTGAGCCAGGGTGGTTGACCCTTTCTTTGTTCTGCTCTCTTTTGCAGCCACAGGACCAGTTATGGAAAAGTATAGACCGTGGAGCAAGCCTATCCTCAGCCACATAACCATAGATTTAGTACCTTCTGCAAGGACACGGACAAAAAGTTAAGGCATCAAGAGTCTGGTAGAACCTGGGCAGGGCTTGCCGATGGTGAGCCAGCATAGTTGACCCTTTGTTTGTTATCCTGTGTTTTACAGCCACAGACCCAGATAAGGATAAGTCGAGATCATGGCACACTCCCAACGACAGCAACACGTGGGAGATTTGGTACTTTCCACAAGGACACGGACACAAAGTTAAGGCATCAAGAGTCTCTCAGAGCCTGGGCAGGGGTTGGCCATGGTGAGTGAGGGTGGTTGCCCCTTTCTTTGTTCTCCTGTCTTTTGCAGCCACAGGACCAGTTGTGGGAAAGTATGGACCGTGGAGCAAGCCCATCCTTAGCCACATAGCCATAGATTTAGTACCGTCTGCACGGACACGGACATAAAGTTAAGGCATCAAGAGTCTGGTAGAACCTGGGCAGGGCTTGCCGATGGTGAGCCAGGGTAGATGACCCTTTGTTTGTTATCCTGTGTTTTGCAGCCACAGACCCAGATAAAGATAAGTAGAGATCATGGCACACTCCCAACCACAGCGACACGTGGGAGCTTTGGTACTTTCCACAAGGACACGGACACAAAGTTAAGGCATCAAGAGTCTGTCAGAGTCTGGGCAGGGGTTTCGCAGGTGAGCCAGAGTGGTGGATCCTTTGTTTGTTCTCCTGTGTTTTACAGTCACAGACCAAGATAAGGATAAGTCGAGATCATGGCACACTCCCAACCACAGCGACACATGGGAGATTTGGTTTTGCACAAGGACACGGACACAAAGTTAAGGCATCAAGAGTCTGGCAGTGTCTGGGTAGGGGTTGCGCAGGTTGAGCCAGGGTGGTTGACCCATTCTTTGTTTTCTTGTCTTTTGCAGCCGCAGACCCAGATCCAGATAAGACTAGATCACGGCACACTCCCTTCCTCAGCCACACACCAGAGATTTGGTACTTTCCACAAGGGCCCGGACAGAAAGTTAAGGCATCAAGAGTCTGGCAGAGCCTGGGCAGGGGTTGACCATGGTGAGCCAGGGTGGTTGCCCCTTTCTGTTTTCTCCTGTCTTTTGCAGCCACAGGACCAGTTATGGAAAAGTATGGACCGTGGAGCAAGCCCATCCTTAGCCACATAGCCATAGATTTACTACCGTCTGCACGGACACGGATATAAAGTTAAGGTATCAAGAGTCTGGTAGAACCTGGGCAGGGCTTGCCGATGGTGAGCCAGGGTAGATGACCCTTTGTTTGTTATCCTGTGTTTTGCAGCCACAGACCCAGATAAGGATAAGTCGAGATCATGGCACACTCCCAACCACAGCGACACATGGGAGATTTGGTTTTGCACAAGGACACGGACACAAAGTTAAGGCATCAAGAGTCTGGCAGTGTCTGGGTAGGGGTTGCGCAGGTTGAGCCAGGGTGGTTGACCCATTCTTTGTTTTCTTGTCTTTTGCAGCCGCAGACCCAGATCCAGATAAGACTAGATCACGGCACACTCCCTTCCTCAGCCACACACCAGAGATTTGGTACTTTCCACAAGGGCCCGGACAGAAAGTTAAGGCATCAAGAGTCTGTCAGAGCCTGGGCAGGGGTTTCCCAGGTGAGCCAGAGTGGCTGACCCTTTGTTTGTTCTCCTGTCTTTTTGAGCCCGAGGTCAAGATACGGATGAGACGAGACAATGGCACGAGCCTATCCTCAACCAGATAGCCAGAGATTCAATATGTTCTTCAAGGAGGTGGAAATAAAGTTAAGGCATCAAGAGTCTGTCAGAGCCTGGGCAGGGGTTGGCCATGGTGAGCCAGAGTGGTTGCCCCTTTCTTTGTTCTCCTGTCTTTTGCAGCCACAGGACCAGTTGTGGAAAAGTATGGACCATGGATCAAGCCTATCCTCAGCCACATAGCCATAGATTTAGTACCGTCTGCACAGACACGGACATAAAGTTAAGGCATCAAGAGTCTGGTAAACCTGGGCAGGGCTTGCCGATGGTGAGCCAGGGTAGATGACCCTTTGTTTGTTATCCTGTGTTTTGCAGCCACAGACCCAGATAAAGATAAGTAGAGATCATGGCACACTCCCAAGCACAGCGACACGTGGCAGATTTGGTACTTTCCACAAGGACACGGACACAAAGTTAAGGCATCAAGAGTCTGTCAGAGTCTGGGCAGGGGTTTCTCAGGTGAGCCAGAGTGGTGGACCCTTTGTTTGTTCTCCTGTGTTTTACAGTCACAGACCAAGATAAGGATAAGTCGAGATCATGGCACACTCCCAACCACAGCGACACATGGGAGATTTGGTTTTGCACAAGGACACGGACACAAAGTTAAGGCATCAAGAGTCTGGCAGTGTCTGGGTAGGGGTTGCGCAGGTTGAGCCAGGGTGGTTGACCCATTCTTTGTTTTCTTGTCTTTTGCAGCCGCAGACCCAGATCCAGATAAGACTAGATCACGGCACACTCCCTTCCTCAGCCACACACCAGAGATTTGGTACTTTCCACAAGGGCCCGGACAGAAAGTTAAGGCATCAAGAGTCTGTCAGAGCCTGGGCAGGGGTTTCGCAGGTGAGCCAGAGTGGTGGATCCTTTGTTTGTTCTCCTGTGTTTTACAGTCACAGACCAAGATAAGGATAAGTCGAGATCATGGCACACTCCCAACCACAGCAACACGTGGGAGATTTGGTACTTTCCACAAGGACACGGACACAAAGTTAAGGCATCAAGAGTCTGTCTGAGCCTGGGCAGGGGTTGGCCATGGTGAGCCAGGGTGGTTGACCCTTTCTTTGTTCTCCTGTCTTTTGCAGCCACAGGACCAGTTATGGAAAAGTATAGACCGTGGAGCAAGCCTATCCTCAGCCACATAACCATAAATTTAGTACCTTCTGTAAGGACACGGACAAAAAGTTAAGGCATCAAGAGTCTGGTAGAACCTGGGCAGGGCTTGCCGATGGTGAGCCAGCATAGTTGACCCTTTGTTTGTTATCCTGTGTTTTACAGCCACAGACCCAGATAAGGATAAGTCGAGATCATGGCACACTCCCAACGACAGCAACACGTGGGAGATTTGGTACTTTCCACAAGGACACGGACACAAAGTTAAGGCATCAAGAGTCTGGCAGTGTCTGGGTAGGGGTTGGCCATGGTGAGTGAGGGTGGTTGCCCCTTTCTTTGTTCTCCTGTCTTTTGCAGCCACAGGACCAGTTGTGGAAAAGTATGGACCGTGGAGCAAGCCCATCCTTAGCCACATAGCCATAGATTTAGTACCGTCTGCACGGACACGGACATAAAGTTAAGGCATCAAGAGTCTGGTAGAACCTGGGCAGGGCTTGCCGATGGTGAGCCAGGGTAGATGACCCTTTGTTTGTTATCCTGTGTTTTACAGCCACAGACCCAGATAAGGATAAGTCGAGATCATGGCACACTCCCAACCACAGCGACACGTGGGAGATTTGGTACTTTCCACAAGGACACGGACACAAAGTTAAGGCATCAAGAGTCTGTCAGAGCCTGGGCAGGGGTTGGCCATGGTGAGTGAAGGTGGTTGCCCCTTTCTTTGTTCTCCTGTCTTTTGCAGCCACAGGACCAGTTGTGGAAAAGTATGGACCGTGGAGCAAGCCCATCCTTAGCCACATAGCCATAGATTTAGTACCGTCTGCACGGACACGGACATAAAGTTAAGGCATCAAGAGTCTGGTAGAACCTGGGCAGGGCTTGCCGATGGTGAGCCAGGGTAGATGACCCTTTGTTTGTTATCCTGTGTTTTACAGCCACAGACCCAGATAAGGATAAGTCGAGATCATGGCACACTCCCAACCACAGCAACACGTGGGAGATTTGGTACTTTCCACAAGGACACGGACACAAAGTTAAGGCATCAAGAGTCTCTCAGAGCCTGGGCAGGGGTTGGCCATGGTGAGTGAGGGTGGTTGCTCCTTTCTTTGTTCTCCTGTCTTTTGCAGCCACAGGCCAAGTTATGGAAAAGTATAGACCATGGATCAAGCCTATCCTCAGCCACATAACCATAGATTTAGTACCTTCTGCAAGGACACGGACGCAAAGTTAAGGCATCAAGAGTCTGGTAGAACCTGGGCAGGGCTTGCCGATGGTGAGCCAGCATAGTTGACCCTTTGTTTGTTATCCTGTGTTTTGCAGCCACAGACCCAGATAAGGATAAGTCGAGATCATGGCACACTCCCAACCACAGCAACACATGGGAGATTTGGTACTTTCCACAAGGACACGGACACAAAGTTAAGGCATCAAGAGTCTCTCAGAGCCTGGGCAGGGGTTGGCCATGGTGAGTGAGGGTGGTTGCCCCTTTCTTTGTTCTCCTGTCTTTTGCAGCCACAGGACTAGTTGTGGAAAAGTATGGACCGTGGAGCAAGCCCATCCTTAGCCACATAGCCATAGATTTAGTACCGTCTGCACGGACACGGACATAAAGTTAAGGCATCAAGAGTCTGGTAGAACCTGGGCAGGGCTTGCCAATGGTGAGCCAGGGTAGATGACCCTTTGTTTGTTATCCTGTGTTTTGCAGCCACAGACCCAGATAAGGATAAGTCGAGATCATGGCACACTCCCAACCACAGCGACACATGGGAGATTTGGTTTTGCACAAGGACACGGACACAAAGTTAAGGCATCAAGAGTCTGGCAGTGTCTGGGTAGGGGTTGCGCAGGTTGAGCCAGGGTGGTTGACCCATTCTTTGTTTTCTTGTCTTTTGCAGCCGCAGACCCAGATCCAGATAAGACTAGATCACGGCACACTCCCTTCCTCAGCCACACACCAGAGATTTGGTACTTTCCACAAGGGCCCGGACAGAAAGTTAAGGCATCAAGAGTCTGTCAGAGCCTGGGCAGGGGTTTCCCAGGTGAGCCAGAGTGGCTGACCCTTTGTTTGTTCTCCTGTCTTTTTGAGCCCGAGGTCAAGATACGGATGAGACGAGACAATGGCACGAGCCTATCCTCAACCAGATAGCCAGAGATTCAATATGTTCTGCAAGGAGGTGGAAATAAAGTTAAGGCATCAAGAGTCTGTCAGAGCCTGGGCAGGGGTTGGCCATGGTGAGCCAGGGTGGTTGACCCTTTCTTTGTTCTCCTGTCTTTTGCAGCCACAGGACCAGTTATGGAAAAGTATAGACCGTGGAGCAAGCCTATCCTCAGCCACATAACCATAGATTTAGTAGCTTCTGCAAGGACACGGACACAAAGTTAAGGCATCAGGAGTCTGGTAGAACCTGGGCAGGGCTTGCCGATGGTGAGCCAGCATAGTTGACCCTTTGTTTGTTATCCTGTGTTTTACAGCCACAGACCCAGATAAGGATAAGTCGAGATCATGGCACACTCCCAACCACAGCAACACATGGGAGATTTGGTACTTTCCACAAGGACACTGACACGGACACAAAGTTAAGGCATCAAGAGTCTCTCAGAGCCTGGGCAGGGGTTGGCCATGGTGAGTGAGGGTGGTTGCCCCTTTCTTTGTTCTCCTGTCTTTTGCAGCCACAGGACCAGTTATGGAAAAGTATAGACCGTGGAGCAAGCCTATCCTCAACCACATAACCATAGATTTAGTAGCTTCTGCAAGGACACGGACACAAAGTTAAGGCATCAAGAGTCTGGTAGAACCTGGGCAGGGCTTGCCGATGGTGAGCCAGCATAGTTGACCCTTTGTTTGTTATCCTGTGTTTTACAGCCACAGACCCAGATAAGGATAAGTCGAGATCATGGCACACTCCCAACGACAGCAACACGTGGGAGATTTGGTACTTTCCACAAGGACACGGACACAAAGTTAAGGCATCAAGAGTCTGGCAGTGTTTGGGCAGGGGTTGGCCATGGTGAGTGAGGGTGGTTGCCCCTTTGTTTGTTGTCCTGTCTTTTGCAGCCAAAAGACGAGATACGGATGAGATGAGACAATGGTGAGCCTATCCTCAACCACATAGCCAGAGATTCAATATGTTCTGCAACTAGGTGGAAATAAAGTTAAGGCATCAAGAGTCTTGCAGAGCCTGGGCAGGGGTTAGCCATGGTGAGCAAGGGTGGTTGACCCTTTCTTTGTTCTCCTGTCTTTTGCAGCCACCGGAGCAGTTATGGAAAAGTTTAGACCGTGGAGCAAGCCTATCCTCAGCCACATAACCATAGATTTAGTACCTTCTGCAAGGATACGGACACAAAGTTAAGGCATCAAGAGTCTGGTAGAACCTGGGCAGGGCTTGCCGATGGTGAGCCAACATAGTTGACCCTTTGTTTGTTATCCTGTGTTTTGCAGCCACAGACCCAGATAAGGATAAGTCGAGATCATGGCACACTCCCAACCTCAGCAACACATGGGAGATTTGGTACTTTCCACAAGGACACGGACACAAAGTTAAGGCATCAAGAGTCTCTCAGAGCCTGGGCAGGGGTTTGCCATGGTGAGTGAGGGTGGTTGCCCCGTTCTTTGTTCTCCTGTCTTTTGCAGCCATAGGACAAGTTGCGGAAAAGTATAGACCATGGAGCAAGGCTATCCTCAGCCACATAAGCATAGATTTAGTACCTTCTGCAAGGACACGGACACAAAGTTAAGGCATCAAGATTCTGTCAGAGCCTGGGCAGGGGTTTCGCAGGTGAGCCAGAGTGGTTGACTCTTTGTTTGTTATCCTGTGTTTCATAGCCATAGACCCACATAAGGATAAGTCTCGATCATGGCACACTCCCAACCACAGCAACACATGGGAGATTTGGTACTTTCCACAAGGACACGGACACAAAGTTAAGGCATCAAGAGTCTGGCAGTGTCTGGGTAGGGGTTGCGCAGGTTGAGCCAGGGTGGTTGACCCATTCTTTGTTTTCTTGTCTTTTGCAGCCGCAGACCCAGATCCAGATAAGACTAGATCACAGCACACTCCCTTCCTCAGCCACACACCAGAGATTTGGTACTTTCCACAAGGGCCCGGACAGAAAGTTAAGGCATCAAGAGACTGGCAGAGCCTGGGCAGGGGTTGGCCATGGTGAGCCAGGGTGGTTGCCCCTTTCTTTTTTCTCCTGTCTTTTGCAGCCACAGGACCAGTTGTGGAAAAGTATGGACCGTGGAGCAAGCCCATCCTTAGCCACATAGCCATAGATTTAGTACCGTCTGCACGGACACGGATATAAAGTTAAGGCATCAAGAGTCTGGTAGAACCTGGGCAGGGCTTGCCGATGGTGAGCCAGGGTAGATGACCCTTTGTTTGTTCTCCTGTCTTTTTGAGCCCGAGGTCAAGATACGGATGAGACGAGACAATGGCACGAGCCTATCCTCAACCACATAGCCAGAGATTCAATATGTTCTGCAAGGAGGTGGAAATAAAGTTAAGGCATCAAGAGTCTGTCAGAGCCTGGGCAGGGGTTGGCCATGGTGAGCCAGGGTGGTTGACCCTTTCTTTGTTCTCCTGTCTTTTGCAGCCACAGGACCAGTTATGGAAAAGTATAGACCGTGGAGCAAGCCTATCCTCAGCCACATAACCATAGATTTAGTAGCTTCTGCAAGGACACGGACACAAAGTTAAGGCATCAGGAGTCTGGTAGAACCTGGGCAGGGCTTGCCGATGGTGAGCCAGCATAGTTGACCCTTTGTTTGTTATCCTGTGTTTTACAGCCACAGACCCAGATAAGGATAAGTCGAGATCATGGCACACTCCCAACCACAGCGACACGTGGGAGATTTGGTACTTTCCACAAGGACACGGACACAAAGTTAAGGCATCAAGAGTCTGTCAGAGTCTGGGCAGGGGTTTCGCAGGTGAGCCAGAGTGGTGGATCCTTTGTTTGTTCTCCTGTGTTTTACAGTCACAGACCAAGATAAGGATAAGTCGAGATCATGGCACACTCCCAACCACAGCGACACATGGGAGATTTGGTTTTGCACAAGGACACGGACACAAAGTTAAGGCATCAAGAGTCTGGCAGTGTCTGGGTAGGGGTTGCGCAGGTTGAGCCAGGGTGGTTGACCCATTCTTTGTTTTCTTGTCTTTTGCAGCCGCAGACCCAGATCCAGATAAGACTAGATCACGGCACACTCCCTTCCTCAGCCACACACCAGAGATTTGGTACTTTCCACAAGGGCCCGGACAGAAAGTTAAGGCATCAAGAGTCTGGCAGAGCCTGGGCAGGGGTTGACCATGGTGAGCCAGGGTGGTTGCCCCTTTCTGTTTTCTCCTGTCTTTTGCAGCCACAGGACCAGTTATGGAAAAGTATGGACCGTGGAGCAAGCCCATCCTTAGCCACATAGCCATAGATTTACTACCGTCTGCACGGACACGGATATAAAGTTAAGGTATCAAGAGTCTGGTAGAACCTGGGCAGGGCTTGCCGATGGTGAGCCAGGGTAGATGACCCTTTGTTTGTTATCCTGTGTTTTGCAGCCACAGACCCAGATAAGGATAAGTCGAGATCATGGCACACTCCCAACCACAGCGACACATGGGAGATTTGGTTTTGCACAAGGACACGGACACAAAGTTAAGGCATCAAGAGTCTGGCAGTGTCTGGGTAGGGGTTGCGCAGGTTGAGCCAGGGTGGTTGACCCATTCTTTGTTTTCTTGTCTTTTGCAGCCGCAGACCCAGATCCAGATAAGACTAGATCACGGCACACTCCCTTCCTCAGCCACACACCAGAGATTTGGTACTTTCCACAAGGGCCCGGACAGAAAGTTAAGGCATCAAGAGTCTGTCAGAGCCTGGGCAGGGGTTTCCCAGGTGAGCCAGAGTGGCTGACCCTTTGTTTGTTCTCCTGTCTTTTTGAGCCCGAGGTCAAGATACGGATGAGACGAGACAATGGCACGAGCCTATCCTCAACCACATAGCCAGAGATTCAATATGTTCTGCAAGGAGGTGGAAATAAAGTTAAGGCATCAAGAGTCTGTCAGAGCCTGGGCAGGGGTTGGCCATGGTGAGCCAGGGTGGTTGACCCTTTCTTTGTTCTCCTGTCTTTTGCAGCCACAGGACCAGTTATGGAAAAGTATAGACCGTGGAGCAAGCCTATCCTCAGCCACATAACCATAGATTTAGTACCTTCTGCAAGGACACGGACACAAAGTTAAGGCATCAGGAGTCTGGTAGAACCTGGGCAGGGCTTGCCGATGGTGAGCCAGCATAGTTGACCCTTTGTTTGTTATCCTGTGTTTTACAGCCACAGACCCAGATAAGGATAAGTCGAGATCATGGCACACTCCCAACCACAGCAACACATGGGAGATTTGGTACTTTCCACAAGGACACTGACACGGACACAAAGTTAAGGCATCAAGAGTCTCTCAGAGCCTGGGCAGGGGTTGGCCATGGTGAGTGAGGGTGGTTGCCCCTTTCTTTGTTCTCCTGTCTTTTGCAGCCACAGGACCAGTTATGGAAAAGTATAGACCGTGGAGCAAGCCTATCCTCAACCACATAGCCATAGATTTAGTAGCTTCTGCAAGGACACGGACACAAAGTTAAGGCATCAAGAGTCTGGTAGAACCTGGGCAGGGCTTGCCGATGGTGAGCCAGCATAGTTGACCCTTTGTTTGTTATCCTGTGTTTTACAGCCACAGACCCAGATAAGGATAAGTCGAGATCATGGCACACTCCCAACGACAGCAACACGTGGGAGATTTGGTACATTCCACAAGGACACGGACACAAAGTTAAGGCATCAAGAGTCTGGCAGTGTTTGGGCAGGGGTTGGCCATGGTGAGTGAGGGTGGTTGCCCCTTTGTTTGTTGTCCTGTCTTTTGCAGCCAAAAGACGAGATACGGATGAGATGAGACAATGGTGAGCCTATCCTCAACCACATAGCCAGAGATTCAATATGTTCTGCAACTAGGTGGAAATAAAGTTAAGGCATCAAGAGTCTTGCAGAGCCTGGGCAGGGGTTAGCCATGGTGAGCAAGGGTGGTTGACCCTTTCTTTGTTCTCCTGTCTTTTGCAGCCACCGGAGCAGTTATGGAAAAGTTTAGACCGTGGAGCAAGCCTATCCTCAGCCACATTGTTATAGATTTAGTACCTTCTGCAAGGATACGGACACAAAGTTAAGGCATCAAGAGTCTGGTAGAACCTAGGCAGGGCTTGCCGATGGTGAGCCAACATAGTTGACCCTTTGTTTGTTATCCTGTGTTTTGCAGCCACAGACCCAGATAAGGATAAGTCGAGATCATGGCACACTCCCAACCACAGCAACACATGGGAGATTTGGTACTTTCCACAAGGACACGGACACAAAGTTAAGGCATCAAGAGTCTCTCAGAGCCTGGGCAGGGGTTTGCCATGGTGAGTGAGGGTGGTTGCCCCGTTCTTTGTTCTCCTGTCTTTTGCAGCCATAGGACCAGTTGCGGAAAAGTATAGACCATGGAGCAAGGCTATCCTCAGCCACATAAGCATAGATTTAGTAGATTCTGCAAGGACACGGACACAAAGTTAAGGCATCAAGATTCTGTCAGAGCCTGGGCAGGGGTTTCGCAGGTGAGCCAGAGTGGTTGACTCTTTGTTTGTTATCCTGTGTTTCATAGCCATAGACCCACATAAGGATAAGTCTCGATCATGGCACACTCCCAACCACAGCAACACATGGGAGATTTGGTACTTTCCACAAGGACACGGACACAAAGTTAAGGCATCAAGAGTCTGGCAGTGTCTGGGTAGGGGTTGCGCAGGTTGAGACAGGGTGCTTGACCCATTCTTTGTTTTCTTGTCTTTTGCAGCCGCAGACCCAGATCCAGATAAGACTAGATCACGGCACACTCCCTTCCTCAGCCACACACCAGAGATTTGGTACTTTCCACAAGGGCCCGGACAGAAAGTTAAGGCATCAAGAGTCTGGCAGAGCCTGGGCAGGGGTTGGCCATGGTGAGCCAGGGTGGTTGCCCCTTTCTTTTTTCTCCTGTCTTTTGCAGCCACAGGACCAGTTGTGGAAAAGTATGGACCGTGGAGCAAGCCCATCCTTAGCCACATAGCCATAGATTTACTACCGTCTGCACGGACACGGATATAAAGTTAAGGCATCAAGAGTCTGGTAGAACCTGGGCAGGGCTTGCCGATGGTGAGCCAGGGTAGATGACCCTTTGTTTGTTCTCCTGTCTTTTTGAGCCCGAGGTCAAGATACGGATGAGACGAGACAATGGCACGAGCCTCTCCTCAACCACATAGCCAGAGATTCAATATGTTCTTCAAGGAGGTGGAAATAAAGTTAAGGCATCAAGAGTCTGTCAGAGCCTGGGCAGGGGTTGGCCATGGTGAGCCAGGGTGGTTGACCCTTTCTTTGTTCTCCTGTCTTTTGCAGCCACAGGACCAGTTATGGAAAAGTATAGACCGTGGAGCAAGCCTATCCTCAGCCACATAACCATAGATTTAGTAGCTTCTGCAAGGACACGGACACAAAGTTAAGGCATCAAGAGTCTGTCAGAGCCTGGGCAGGGGTTGGCCATGGTGAGTGAAGGTGGTTGCCCCTTTCTTTGTTCTCCTGTCTTTTGCAGCCACAGGACCAGTTGTGGAAAAGTATGGACCGTGGAGCAAGCCCATCCTTAGCCACATAGCCCTAGATTTAGTACCGTCTGCACGGACACGGACATAAAGTTAAGGCATCAAGAGTCTGGTAGAACCTGGGCAGGGCTTGCCGATGGTGAGCCAGGGTAGATGACCCTTTGTTTGTTATCCTGTGTTTTACAGCCACAGACCCAGATAAGGATAAGTCGAGATCATGGCACACTCCCAACCACAGCGACACGTGGGAGATTTGGTACTTTCCACAAGGACACGGACACAAAGTTAAGGCATCAAGAGTCTGTCAGAGCCTGGGCAGGGGTTGGCCATGGTGAGTGAGGGTGGTTGCTCCTTTCTTTGTTCTCCTGTCTTTTGCAGCCACAGGCCAAGTTATGGAAAAGTATAGACCATGGATCAAGCCTATCCTCAGCCACATAACCATAGATTTAGTACCTTCTGCAAGGACACGGACGCAAAGTTAAGGCATCAAGAGTCTGGTAGAACCTGGGCAGGGCTTGCCGATGGTGAGCCAGCATAGTTGACCCTTTGTTTGTTATCCTGTGTTTTGCAGCCACAGACCCAGATAAGGATAAGTCGAGATCATGGCACACTCCCAACCACAGCAACACATGGGAGATTTGGTACTTTCCACAAGGACACGGACACAAAGTTAAGGCATCAAGAGTCTCTCAGAGCCTGGGCAGGGGTTGGCCATGGTGAGTGAGAGTGGTTGCCCCTTTCTTTGTTCTCCTGTCTTTTGCAGCCACAGGACCAGTTGTGGAAAAGTATGGACCGTGGAGCAAGCCCATCCTTAGCCACATAGCCATAGATTTAGTACCGTCTGCACGGACACAGACATAAAGTTAAGGCATCAAGAGTCTGGTAGAACCTGGGCAGGGCTTGCCAATGGTGAGCCAGGGTAGATGACCCTTTGTTTGTTATCCTGTGTTTTGCAGCCACAGACCCAGATAAAGATAAGTGGAGATCATGGCACACTCCCAACCACAGCGACACGTGGGAGATTTGGTACTTTCCACAAGGACACGGACACAAAGTTAAGGCATCAAGAGTCTGTCAGAGTCTGGGCAGGGGTTTCGCAGGTGAGCCAGAGTGGTGGATCCTTTGTTTGTTCTCCTGTGTTTTACAGTCACAGAGCAAGATAAGGATAAGTCGAGATCATGGCACACTCCCAACCACAGCGACACATGGGAGATTTGGTTTTGCACAAGGACACGGACACAAAGTTAAGGCATCAAGAGTCTGGCAGTGTCTGGGTAGGGGTTGCGCAGGTTGAGCCAGGGTGGTTGACCCATTCTTTGTTTTCTTGTCTTTTGCAGCCGCAGACCCAGATCCAGATAAGACTAGATCACGGCACACTCCCTTCCTCAGCCACACACCAGAGATTTGGTACTTTCCACAAGGGCCCGGACAGAAAGTTAAGGCATCAAGAGTCTGGCAGAGCCTGGGCAGGGGTTGACCATGGTGAGCCAGGGTGGTTGCCCCTTTCTTTTTTCTCCTGTCTTTTGCAGCCACAGGACCAGTTATGGAAAAGTATGGACCGTGGAGCAAGCCCATCCTTAGCCACATAGCCATAGATTTACTACCGTCTGCACGGACACGGATATAAAGTTAAGGCATCAAGAGTCTGGTAGAACCTGGGCAGGGCTTGCCGATGGTGAGCCAGGGTAGATGACCCTTTGTTTGTTATCCTGTGTTTTGCAGCCACAGACCCAGATAAGGATAAGTCGAGATCATGGCACACTCCCAACCACAGCGACACATGGGAGATTTGGTTTTGCACAAGGACACGGACACAAAGTTAAGGCATCAAGAGTCTGGCAGTGTCTGGGTAGGGGTTGCGCAGGTTGAGCCAGGGTGGTTGACCCATTCTTTGTTTTCTTGTCTTTTGCAGCCGCAGACCCAGATCCAGATAAGACTAGATCACGGCACACTCCCTTCCTCAGCCACACACCAGAGATTTGGTACTTTCCACAAGGGCCCGGACAGAAAGTTAAGGCATCAAGAGTCTGGCAGAGCCTGGGCAGGGGTTTCCCAGGTGAGCCAGAGTGGCTGACCCTTTGTTTGTTCTCCTGTCTTTTTGAGCCCGAGGTCAAGATACGGATGAGACGAGACAATGGCACGAGCCTATCCTCAACCAGATAGCCAGAGATTCAATATGTTCTTCAAGGAGGTGGAAATAAAGTTAAGGCATCAAGAGTCTGTCAGAGCCTGGGCAGGGGTTGGTCATGGTGAGCCAGGGTGGTTGACCCTTTCTTTGTTCTCCTGTCTTTTGCAGCCACAGGACCAGTTATGGAAAAGTATAGCCCGTGGAGCAAGCCCATCCTTAGCCACATAACCATAGATTTAGTAGCTTCTGCAAGGACACGGACACAAAGTTAAGGCATCAAGAGTCTGGTAGAACCTGGGCAGGGCTTGCCGATGGTGAGCCAGCATAGTTGACCCTTTGTTTGTTATCCTGTGTTTTGCAGCCACAGACCCAGATAAGGATAAGTCGAGATCATGGCACACTCCCAACCACAGCAACACATGGGAGATTTGGTACTTTCCACAAGGACACTGACACGGACACAAAGTTAAGGCATCAAGAGTCTGTCAGAGCCTGGGCAGGGGTTGGCCATGGTGAGTGAGGGTGGTTGCCCCTTTCTTTGTTCTCCTGTCTTTTGCAGCCACAGGACCAGTTATGGAAAAGTATAGACCGTGGAGCAAGCCTATCCTCAACCACATAACCATAGATTTAGTAGATTCTGCAAGGACATGGACACAAAGTTAAGGCATCAAGAGTCTGGTAGAACCTGGGCAGGGCTTGCCGATGGTGAGCCAGCATAGTTGACCCTTTGTTTGTTATCCTGTGTTTTACAGCCACAGACCCAGATAAGGATAAGTCGAGATCATGGCACACTCCCAACGACAGCAACACGTGGGAGATTTGGTACTTTCCACAAGGACACGGACACAAAGTTAAGGCATCAAGAGTCTCTCAGAGCCTGGGCAGGGGTTGGCCATGATGAGCCAGGGTGGTTGCCCCTTTCTTTGTTCTCCTGTCTTTTGCAGCCACAGGACCAGTTGTGGAAAAGTATGGACCGTGGAGCAAGCCCATCCTTAGCCACATAGCCATAGATTTAGTACCGTCTGCACGGACACGGACATAAAGTTAAGGCATCAAGAGTCTGGTAGAACCTGGGCAGGGCTTGCCAATGGTGAGCCAGGGTAGATGACCCTTTGTTTGTTATCCTGTGTTTTGCAGCCACAGACCCAGATAAGGATAAGTAGAGATCATGGCACACTCCCAACCACAGCGACACATGGGAGATTTGTTTTTGCACAAGGACACGGACACAAAGTTAAGGCATCAAGAGTCTGGCAGTGTCAGGGTAGGGGTTGCGCAGGTTGAGCCAGGGTGGTTGACCCATTCTTTGTTTTCTTGTCTTTTGCAGCCGCAGACCCAGATCCAGATAAGACTAGATCACGGCACACTCCCTTCCTCAGCCACACACCAGAGATTTGGTACTTTCCACAAGGGCCCGGACAGAAAGTTAAGGCATCAAGAGTTTGGCAGAGCCTGGGCAGGGGTTTCCCAGGTAAGCCAGAGTGGCTGACCCTTTGTTTGTTCTCCTGTCTTTTTCAGCCAGAGGTCAAGATACGGATGAGACGAGACAATGGCACGAGCCTATCCTCAACCAGATAGCCAGAGATTCAATATGTTCTTCAAGGAGGTGGAAATAAAGTTAAGGCATCAAGAGTCTGTCAGAGCCTGGGCAGGGGTTGGCCATGGTGAGTGAGGGTGGTTGCCCCTTTCTTTGTTCTCCTGTCTTTTGCAGCCACAGGACCAGTTATGGAAAAGTATAGACCGTGGAGCAAGCCTATCCTCAACCACATAACCTTAGATTTAGTAGCTTCTGCAAGGACACGGACACAAAGTTAAGGCATCAAGAGTCTGGTAGAACCTGGGCAGGGCTTGCCGATGGTGAGCCAGTGTAGATGACCCTTTGTTTGTTATCCTGTGTTTTGCAGCCACAGACCCAGATAAGGATAAGTCGAGATCATGGCACACTCCCAACCACAGCGACACGTGGGAGATTTGGTACTTTCCACAAGGACACGGACACAAAGTTAAGGCATCAAGAGTCTGGCAGAGCCTGGGCAGGGGTTGGCCATGGTGAGCCAGGGTGGTTGACCCTTTCTTTGTTCTCCTGTCTTTTGCAGCCACAGGACCAGTTGTGGAAAAGTATGGACCATGGATCAAGCCTATCCTCAGCCACATAGCCATAGATTTAGTACCGTCTGCACAGACACGGACATAAAGTTAAGGCATCAAGAGTCTGGTAGAACCTGGGCAGGGCTTGCCGATGGTGAGCCAGGGTAGATGACCCTTTGTTTGTTATCCTGTGTTTTGCAGCCACAGACCCAGATAAAGATAAGTAGAGATCATGGCACACTCCCAACCACAGCGACACGTGGGAGATTTGGTACTTTCCACAAGGACACGGACACAAAGTTAAGGCATCAAGAGTCTGTCAGAGCCTGGGCAGGGGTTTCCCGGGTGAGCCAGAGTGGTGGACCCTTTGTTTGTTCTCCTGTGTTTTACAGTCACAGACCAAGATAAGGATAAGTCGAGATCATGGCACAGTCCCAACCACAGCGACACATGGGAGATTTGGTTTTGCACAAGGACACGGACACAAAGTTAAGGCATCAAGAGTCTGGCAGTGTCTGGGTAGGGGTTGCGCAGGTTGAGCCAGGGTGGTTGACCCATTCTTTGTTTTCTTGTCTTTTGCAGCCGCAGACCCAGATCCAGATAAGACTAGATCACGGCACACTCCCTTCCTCAGCCACACACCAGAGATTTGGTACTTTCCACAAGGGCCCGGACAGAAAGTTAAGGCATCAAGAGTCTGTCAGAGCCTGGGCAGGGGTTTCCCAGGTGAGCCAGAGTGGCTGACCCTTTGTTTGTTCTCCTGTCTTTTTGAGCCCGAGGTCAAGATACGGATGAGACGAGACAATGGCACGAGCCTATCCTCAACCAGATAGCCAGAGATTCAATATGTTCTTCAAGGAGGTGGAAATAAAGTTAAGGCATCAAGAGTCTGTCAGAGCCTGGGCAGGGGTTGGCCATGGTGAGCCAGGGTGGTTGACCCTTTCTTTGTTCTCCTGTCTTTTGCAGCCACAGGACCAGTTATGGAAAAGTATAGACCGTGGAGCAAGCCTATCCTCAGCCACATAACCATAGATTTAGTAGATTCTGCAAGGACACGGACACAAAGTTAAGGCATCAAGAGTCTGGTAGAACCTGGGCAGGGCTTGCCGATGGTGAGCCAGCATAGTTGACCCTTTGTTTGTTATCCTGTGTTTTACAGCCACAGACCCAGATAAGGATAAGTCGAGATCATGGCACACTCCCAACCACAGCAACACATGGGAGATTTGGTACTTTCCACAAGGACACTGACACGGACACAAAGTTAAGGCATCAAGAGTCTGTCAGAGCCTGGGCAGGGGTTGGCCATGGTGAGTGAGGGTGGTTGCCCCTTTCTTTGTTCTCCTGTCTTTTGCAGCCACAGGACCAGTTATGGAAAAGTATAGACCGTGGAGCAAGCCTATCCTCAACCACATAACCATAGATTTACTACCGTCTGCACGGACACGGACACAAAGTTAAGGCATCAAGAGTCTGGTAGAACCTGGGCAGGGCTTGCCGATGGTGAGCCAGGGTAGATGACCCTTTGTTTGTTATCCTGTGTTTTGCAGCCACAGACCCAGATAAGGATAAGTCGAGATCATGGCACACTCCCAACGACAGCAACACGTGGGAGATTTGGTACTTTCCACAAGGACACGGACACAAAGTTAAGGCATCAAGAGTCTGGCAGTGTTTGGGCAGGGGTTGGCCATGGTGAGTGAGGGTGGTTGCCCCTTTCTTTGTTCTCCTGACTTTTGCAGCCAGAGCACCAATTGTGGAAAAGTATGGACCGTGGAGCAAGCCCATCCTTAGCCACATAGCCATAGATTTAGTACCGTCTGCACGGACACGGACATAAAGTTAAGGCATCAAGAGTCTGGTAGAACCTGGGCAGGGCTTGCCGATGGTGAGCCAGGGTAGATGACCCTTTGTTTGTTATCCTGTGTTTTGCAGCCACAGACCCAGATAAGGATAAGTCGAGATCATGGCACACTCCCAACCACAGCGACACGTGGGAGATTTGGTACTTTCCACAAGGACACGGACACAAAGTTAAGGCATCAAGAGTCTGGCAGTGTCTGGGTAGGGGTTGCGCAGGTTGAGACAGGGTGCTTGACCCATTCTTTGTTTTCTTGTCTTTTGCAGCCGCAGACCCAGATCCAGATAAGACTAGATCACGGCACACTCCCTTCCTCAGCCACACACCAGAGATTTGGTACTTTCCACAAGGGCCCGGACAGAAAGTTAAGGCATCAAGAGTCTGGTAGAACCTGGGCAGGGCTTGCCGATGGTGAGCCAGAGTGGCTGACCCTTTGTTTGTTCTCCTGTCTTTTTGAGCCCGAGGTCAAGATACGGATGAGACGAGACAATGGCACGAGCCTATCCTCAACCACATAGCCAGAGATTCAATATGTTCTGCAAGGAGGTGGAAATAAAGTTAAGGCATCAAGAGTCTGTCAGAGCCTGGGCAGGGGTTGGCCATGGTGAGCCAGGGTGGTTGCCCCTTTCTTTGTTCTCCTGTCTTTTGCAGCCACAGGACCAGTTATGGAAAAGTATAGACCGTGGAGCAAGCCTATCCTCAACCACATAACCTTAGATTTAGTAGCTTCTGCAAGGACACGGACACAAAGTTAAGGCATCAAGAGTCTGGTAGAACCTGGGCAGGGCTTGCCGATGGTGAGCCAGCATAGTTGACCCTTTGTTTGTTATCCTGTGTTTTACAGCCACAGACCCAGATAAGGATAAGTCGCGATCATGGCACACTCCCAACCACAGCAACACATGGGAGATTTGGTACTTTCCACAAGGACACGGACACAAAGTTAAGGCATCAAGAGTCTGGCAGTGTTTGGGCAGGGGTTGGCCATGGTGAGTGAGGGTGGTTGCCCCTTTCTTTGTTCTCCTGTCTTTTGCAGCCAGAGCACCAATTGTGGAAAAGTATGGACCGTGGAGCAAGCCCATCCTTAGCCACATAGCCATAGATTTAGTACCGTCTGCACGGACACGGACATAAAGTTAAGGCATCAAGAGTCTGGTAGAACCTGGGCAGGGCTTGCCGATGGTGAGCCAGGGTAGATGACCCTTTGTTTGTTATCCTGTGTTTTGCAGCCACAGACCCAGATAAGGATAAGTCGAGATCATGGCACACTCCCAACCACAGCGACACGTGGGAGATTTGGTACTTTCCACAAGGACACGGACACAAAGTTAAGGCATCAAGAGTCTGGCAGTGTCTGGGTAGGGGTTGCGCAGGTTGAGACAGGGTGCTTGACCCATTCTTTGTTTTCTTGTCTTTTGCAGCCGCAGACCCAGATCCAGATAAGACTAGATCACGGCACACTCCCTTCCTCAGCCACACACCAGAGATTTGGTACTTTCCACAAGGGCCCGGACAGAAAGTTAAGGCATCAAGAGTCTGGTAGAACCTGGGCAGGGCTTGCCGATGGTGAGCCAGGGTAGATGACCCTTTGTTTGTTCTCCTGTCTTTTTGAGCCCGAGGTCAAGATACGGATGAGACGAGACAATGGCACGAGCCTATCCTCAACCACATAGCCAGAGATTCAATATGTTCTGCAAGGAGGTGGAAATAAAGTTAAGGCATCAAGAGTCTGTCAGAGCCTGGGCAGGGGTTGGCCATGGTGAGCCAGGGTGGTTGACCCTTTCTTTGTTCTCCTGTCTTTTGCAGCCACAGGACCAGTTATGGAAAAGTATAGACCGTGGAGCAAGCCTATCCTCAGCCACATAACCATAGATTTAGTAGCTTCTGCAAGGACACGGACACAAAGTTAAGGCATCAGGAGTCTGGTAGAACCTGGGCAGGGCTTGCCGATGGTGAGCCAGCATAGTTGACCCTTTGTTTGTTATCCTGTGTTTTACAGCCACAGACCCAGATAAGGATAAGTCGAGATCATGGCACACTCCCAACCACAGCAACACATGGGAGATTTGGTACTTTCCACAAGGACACTGACACGGACACAAAGTTAAGGCATCAAGAGTCTCTCAGAGCCTGGGCAGGGGTTGGCCATGGTGAGTGAGGGTGGTTGCCCCTTTCTTTGTTCTCCTGTCTTTTGCAGCCACAGGACCAGTTATGGAAAAGTATAGACCGTGGAGCAAGCCTATCCTCAACCACATAACCTTAGATTTAGTAGCTTCTGCAAGGACACGGACACAAAGTTAAGGCATCAAGAGTCTGGTAGAACCTGGGCAGGGCTTGCCGATGGTGAGCCAGCATAGTTGACCCTTTGTTTGTTATCCTGTGTTTTACAGCCACAGACCCAGATAAGGATAAGTCGAGATCATGGCACACTCCCAACGACAGCAACACGTGGGAGATTTGGTACTTTCCACAAGGACACGGACACAAAGTTAAGGCATCAAGAGTCTGGCAGTGTTTGGGCAGGGGTTGGCCATGGTGAGTGAGGGTGGTTGCCCCTTTGTTTGTTGTCCTGTCTTTTGCAGCCAAAAGACGAGATACGGATGAGATGAGACAATGGTGAGCCTATCCTCAACCACATAGCCAGAGATTCAATATGTTCTGCAACTAGGTGGAAATAAAGTTAAGGCATCAAGAGTCTTGCAGAGCCTGGGCAGGGGTTGGCCATGGTGAGCAAGGGTGGTTGACCCTTTCTTTGTTCTCCTGTCTTTTGCAGCCACCGGAGCAGTTATGGAAAAGTTTAGACCGTGGAGCAAGCCTATCCTCAGCCGCATTGTTATAGATTTAGTACCTTCTGCAAGGATACGGACACAAAGTTAAGGCATCAAGAGTCTGGTAGAACCTAGGCAGGGCTTGCCGATGGTGAGCCAACATAGTTGACCCTTTGTTTGTTATCCTGTGTTTTGCAGCCACAGACCCAGATAAGGATAAGTCGAGATCATGGCACACTCCCAACCTCAGCAACACGTGGGAGATTTGGTACTTTCCACAAGGACACGGACACAAAGTTAAGGCATCAAGAGTCTCTCAGAGCCTGGGCAGGGGTTTGCCATGGTGAGTGAGGGTGGTTGCCCCGTTCTTTGTTCTCCTGTCTTTTGCAGCCATAGGACCAGTTGCGGAAAAGTATAGACCATGGAGCAAGGCTATCCTCAGCCACATAAGCATAGATTTAGTACCTTCTGCAAGGACACGGACACAAAGTTAAGGCATCAAGATTCTGTCAGAGCCTGGGCAGGGGTTTCGCAGGTGAGCCAGAGTGGTTGACTCTTTGTTTGTTATCCTGTGTTTCATAGCCATAGACCCACATAAGGATATGTCTCGATCATGGCACACTCCCAACCACAGCAACACATGGGAGATTTGGTACTTTCCAGAAGGACACGGACACAAAGTTAAGGCATCAAGAGTCTGGCAGAGCCTGGGCAGGGGTTTCCCAGGTGAGCCAGAGTGGTTGACCCTTTGTTTGTTCACCTGTCTTTTGCAGCCAGAGGACCAGAGACGGATGAGACAAGGCAATGGCCCGAGCCTATCCTCAACCACATAGCCAGAGATTCAATATGTTCTGCAAGGAGGTGGAAATAAAGTTAAGGCATCAAGAGTCTGTCAGAGCCTGGGCAGGGGTTGGCCATGGTGAGCCAGGGTGGTTGACCCTTTCTTTGTTCTCCTGTCTTTTGCAGCCACAGGACCAGTTATGGAAAAGTATAGACCGTGGAGGAAGCCCATCCACAGCCACATATCCATTGATTCAATATGTTCCGCAAGGACACGGACACAATGTTAAGGCATCAAGAGTCTCTCAGAGCCTGGGCACGTGTTTCCCAGGTGAGCCAGATTGGTTGACCCTTTGTTTGTTCTCCTGTCTTTTGCAGCCACAGGACCAGTTGTGGAAAAGTATAGACCATGGAGCAAGCCCATCCTCAGCTATATAGCCATAGATTTAGCACCTTCTGCAAGGACACGGACACAAAGTTAAGGCCTCAAGAGTCTTGCAGATCCTGGGCAGGGGTTGCCCATGGTGAGCCAGGGTAGCTGACCCTTTCTTTGTTCTCCTGTCTTTTTCAGCCACACACCCAGACAGGGATGGGACTAGATCGATGCACACTCCCTTCCTCCGGCACACACCAGAGATTTCGTACTTTCCACAAGGACAGGCACACAAAGTTAAGGCTTGAAGAGTCTGGCAGACTCTTGGCAGGGGTTGGCCATTGTGAGCCACTGTGGTTTACCCTTTGTTTGCTCTCCTGTCTTTTTCAGCTGCAGACCCAGACTTGGACAGGACTAAACCATGGCGCGCTCCCTTCCCCTCCATTTGCAGCCACTTCTGCATCTTTTGGCTAAGTCACTGACATAAGGAGAAGGAAGGTCACAACTGTCCGAATCTGCACCATGCCATGGTCCCACAGGCAGCTGGAGTGTGAGCTCCGCGTCGTCCGCCCTGTCTGACTGAAACTGACCTTGAAATATAGTTTTCTAACTCATTAACCATTGCCTGATTCTGCTGCTTTATGTTTTTTTGGGGGGAAGACCTCCTATACCTTTTCCTTGCAGTCCTTATTACACTGAATTTATAAATCTTTATAAATATGCAAAGATACATATGTATCTCTATCTGTCGACATATAGAAAGTGTACCTGTATCGTCATTATGGGTAGGAAGTGGGGAGCCAATCAGAGGCTGGTCTGAGATCATGTGGGAATGATGATTTCAAAACACGGAAACCAGCCAGCCACAGAGCAGTATGAAAACACGTGGGCTGTGAGCCAAGAGCGGTGTCTGTGGGCCGGTGGGATGAGGCGCGAGGCAGAGGTCAGCCTGTGGTACTTGGGCTCCGTGCAGACCTCACCACGAGGTTTTCTCTTGCCAAGTGCAGAGCTGGGGTGTTCTGTGCCCTGTCTCTGGGAATTGTCACCTGTGGCCATCAAAGGAGAACGTTTCACTGTCTTGCCTGTTTTCTCCTAGAAAACATCCATTATCCATGGAATTCCATGAAGATGCATTTTTTTCTTCGTTCGAATTTATTGCTTGACGTATTACCATATAGTGCGTGAAACCGAGGGCAGACCGTATTACTAAATATTTTTTTCCAATTATTCATTATAAAGCTTTTTTTAAAAAATCCTCAAATTCTCAGAAAAATCATAAATGTAAGTCAATGATGATAATACAACACTGGTGCCTCTATAATATTTTGGTAACTTCCCCAATGTTTTACCAAAATATATAAGCCATTTTTTTATGATTCAGATGTCTCTGATGTAGATTACGTCATGAGAGCTGGGACAGCACTCTTTTCATGTTGTCTTTCTAAGATTCTTTTTGTTATTACTGGAATTAGTGAGACTGCTAATCAGATAATATGATGCAACTAACGTGCAGAATTAGACTATTGTCTAGATGAGACTCAGAGCCCTAAACTCATTGGCAATTTAACATCTATGGTGCTGTTTCCAATCCTCCTGCTTTGATTTTTTGAGACAGACCTCTCCCAGAAATGTCAATGCATATAAAGGAAGTGCATAAAAGTCACGTTTTACAAAGCCAAGTGTGACATCCTCGTGTTTCTCAGAAAGTGTTGAGAAGAGATGCTCATTTAACATAGGAAGGACATTATAAGAAGATCTGTCATGATAAGTATTAGTCATGTTGCACCACGTATCACTCGAAGGTGTTGAAGTAACCCTAGGAGAGGTGCAGTGTAGGGTTCAGTGGATTAGACTGGACTGCGCTAAATGGAAAGCTGCCATGTCACAGTCTGTCACCTAAGCACAAAAAGAGTGCAAAGAAGAGAGTTTTGAAATCAGTTTGAAACAAAGTCCTTCCTTAGGTTGAAACCTGATTCAAATCCCATACCATTCAGGGTTAAGGTACCTCTCATGATGATTTACTGACCTGTGATGCATAAGGTACCAAAACTACTCAAATCATACTTTGGCTCAACTCAATTACTTTTTAAAAACCATGACATCTGGTCACTTAATCACATTAGGAATGCCTGATCACTCAGTTTCAATTCTGGTATAGTCTGTGAAGCTGATATTTTGCAGTTCGGTGGTACCAAGCTGGGGTTTCTCAGTCCTTGTGTGACTTCTGAATGTATTTTCCCTTATTTTCATATTTTACTATCCTACTTGTACTCAATAGGTGTGCAGGTCTTCACAGGCCATTGAGTGTTTGTGAGTGTTTGTGATAAACTCGTAAGTCTGTGTTTTTTTGCAACAGACCAATTTTTTGCAACAGTGGACCAAATCTTTTATGACCTAGCATAATTCAAATGCCCATTTTTGTGGGTTGTGCTAGATACCCTGAATGTGTTGCGTTATGCATCTGTTAGAAGTATTGGTAAACCAGCACAGAACGGACCAAGCAGTCATTAGAGGTGAGACTCGCCTCATCTCTTTTCGGTATGTATGATGCAAGTGTCTCACCTTCTGAAGTAGGCTCCTTTTTTAGCTAGCGGAGAGAAACAGGTGCTTTTAGGGATCATTCGTTTGACCTGCTGCAGACATCGATTTAGGATTAAATGAATCATATCTTAAAGGGTGTGGTTTTTTCTCCTCTACTGACTGTGAAATGAGTCTTGGGCATAACTCAGCTATAAGCATGGAAGGGTGAAGTTCAGTGAAATGAGTATCATCCCAGCAGACCTTGACCAATATAAGGGACCTTATGTCACACATGCTTATGCCATCTTTAGTTATTCTATCTGTGTTTCTCCTACAGTTCAGACTAACACTTTGCCTGTTTTATGTTGAACTTAATGGAAACCGTTGACCAATGCAAAACACTTAACTCAATTAAAAGAAGCGGCTGCCCAGAATTTGCTGTGATCGCCCTGCATATGCAGTCCTCAAAAAATTATGCAGGTAACAAATTTTATGCTGCTGTAAAATATTTCTTTTATTATTGGAGGGCCTATAGTTTGGCCATGACAGTTGTGAACAAGGTTTAAAGACAATGAACCACCTGCACAGTTGTGGTGGGTTAGCCTGGGCTAAGGACCAAACCCAGTTGCTCACACACTCATCTTCTTGACAGGGCAAGGAGAGAAAATAGGATGAAAAAGCTTATGGGTCGAGATAAAGACAAATAAAGACACTTACCAGTTACTCTCACGGGAAAAAAAGGACTGTGGAAAACGAATTTAATTTATTGCCAGTTAAAAATAGAGTAGGATGGTGAGAAACAGACAAAACTAAAAATACCTCCCCCTTTTTTCCAAGCTCAACTTCACTCTGGTGCTTCTACCTCCTCCCCACCCTGAGTGGTAGAGGGGCATGAGGAATGGAGGTTGTCATCAGACCTAACCACGCTTTCCTCCAAGCACTTTTCCCTTGCTTCTTCATCAGTCCTTCCCAGGCTGTAACTCCTTCAGGATAAACCTGCTCCATCATGTGATATCCATGAGCCATAGTTCTTCAGGGTATATCCACCTGCTCCAGAGCATGGGGTCCTCCTTGAGCTGCAGCGTGGATATCTGCTCCAGTATGGTCCTCCATGGGCTGCATACTTGGAGCACTTCCTCCCATGCCTTCTTTGCTGACCTTGTTGTTTGCACTGCTCTTTCTCATTCTTTCTTTGTCATCCTCCCTTGTCTGTGTGGTGTTTTGCCCTTTCTTAAATATATTTTCCCAGAGGTGCCACCAGCTTGGGTGATGGGCTAAGCAGAGTCTTGAGGTTGGTGAATTGGAGCCAGCTGGGACTGGCTGTGTCTGGCACTGGGCAGCCCCTGAATAATTCTCACAGAGGCCACATCTGAAGCCCTTCGATACCAGCACCTTGTCATGCACACCCAATACAGACAGCAGTGTATATTTTTTAGTATTTTCTACGACAGCCAGAAAGACAAAGGAAGGCAAAAGCAGAAAGGGAATTGAGCTCAACAGCTCTTGGAGAAGGGCTCAGGCGGATGGTTGCATTTACCCTAATGGTCACATTTGAGAGAAAGTTTTCTCTTGCCCCCACCTTCAGTGCTGCCATATCTCCTGCTCTGGTCCTGGAAAGACTTATTCCTGGATATTGTGGTAGTTCTTTGCTGTCAGGCTTACTGTTTTGGAAGACTGCAACCTCCAGGTTGCAACAAGCCAGGCAGGAGGGAGCATTTTCAGCTACAGTCTGCAGTGGAATGAGCTATGTGACTAGTTAAAGTGGGAGAGAGTATTTGGGACCATGGCAGTGAGTACAGATAAATGTGTGAAACAATACAAAGAAGAAAGACACGACACTGTTACAGACTTCTAATAGAAAACCATTTGAGTAGAGCATCAGCTCAAACACTGCGATGAATTCCCACTGGACTTAAGTCTGGAGAATGATTCTTTATGGGGACCAATACAACCAGATTCATTCACGAGATAGAAGCTATTTGTGCTTCCAAATTGCTGTGTCAACATATTATTTCCTCAAGATATTGGTAAATGAATACACCCTCATGATTCAGGCAGCTCAGGACTGAAGGCAGCATGACCATGCCAGTGGGGTGCTGTGTTTAGAACAGTTACCTTGGGCTGCATCAAAAGAAGAGTGGCCAGCAGGTCAAGGGAGATGATTCTGCACCTCTACTCCACTTGTGAGACCCCATCTGGAGTACTGCATCCAGCTCTGGAGCTCCAAAATGTTGGAGCAAGTCCAGAGGAGGGCCATAAAAATGATCAGAGGGCTGGAGCACATCTCCTATGAAGACCGGCTGACAGAGTTGGGGTTGTTCAGCCTGGACAAGAGGACATTCTGAAGAGACCTTGTAGCAGTCTTCCTGTACATAAAGAGGACCCACAGGAAAGATGGGGAGGGACTCTTTATCGGGGAATGTAGCGATAGGACAAGGGGTAACAGTTTTAAACTGAAAGAGAGTAGATTTAGATTGGATATTAGGAAGAAATTCTTTATTGTGAGGGTGGTAAGACACTGGAACAGGTTGCCTGGAGAAGCTGTGGATGCCCCATCCCTGGAGGTGTTCAAGGCCAGGCTGGATGGGGCTTTGAGTAACCTGGTCTAGTGGAAGGTGTCCCTGCCCATGGCAGGGGGTTGGAACTAGATGATCTTTAAGGTCCCTTCCAACACAAACCATTCTATGATTCTATGATTATACGTGATTATTGTGCTATGTTGATGTGATGATCCTAACCCTGTCCTGGGGCTAGCTTGGTTGGTATTTAGCTCAGGAACAATGTGAGTTGTGTTCCCTGTTGCCAAGTAGGATGCCCTCAGTCCTGCAGTAGATCTCAGAAACTTCATAAGTGGAAACTACATGAGCTAAATAATTTTTCCTTGATCACAGAAATTAAAAAATACTTAGTCAACTTTGGTTGGGCGAAACAGACTCCATCTCCACAGGTCACGCTACAGGTAGGTGCTTCCAGCATCATTTAAGCCCTGGTTTTACGATATCATATTGGAATTCACAGACCATTTAAAATTCCCAGGTAAAGTTTTGGCAAATGCAATAGGCCTGGTATTATATTAGTTTATTGTGGGTTTGTCTGTTTGTTTGTTTTTTAAGTCTTAGGAAGGCCACAGTATTAATTCTAGGAGAATTCTCATCTTCTTCAGAAATTGAATTGTAAGCTATTTTAGCTTGTATTATCATGAAAAATGTATTAGTCAAAATATTAAATTAGCCTTAGTTGACCTTTCAGACCTGAGATACTCAGTAAGTCTTCTTCAGAATGTGCTGGATTCAGTTAGATACAAATAGTTACCTTTCTCCTTATATGTATGAAAAATGTCACTTTGTACAGTAGTCTCTCTGGTAATGACCCTATGAGTCAATGTAATTTTACAAAACATACAGAAATTCTGTTTCCTCAGATAAAGGTGGAAAGTAATCACAGAAATTCTATCCCTTGGGACAGACATTTGTCTTCTTTATTCTCTAGAGTCTTCTATGTGCATTACTGCTTCAAAAGTGGACATGGAAAAAATCGTTTGAGAATAGCCTCTTAGAAATCCCCTGTTATTGTTCCCTGGGAGGAAGCGCAGTCTGTTCCATGCAAATGAAATGCCGTGTGTCCTGAACTCCAACTCAAATGTCCCTCAGGATTCACAGAAGGTTCAAGCCACACATCTAGAAAACCGTACCTTATTGCTGGCTGTGTTGTTATGCTTACTCCCTTTTTCTATTAGTATGATGACAATGGCTGTAGAGACAGACAGTGCCTCATAGTGTCTTTCTACAAAGTCAGCAATGCTCTTGGCAGTGAAGTGTCTGGAAACCATGTCTGTCAATAGTCCTTACTTCAGTGAAGTGTGGTGGTGCAAAGCAGAGCTTGCTTGGGAAACTGGCCGTAAGAGCAATTTTCATTCTTCATCTTGCAGCCACATGCCTTGAAAAACCCAATGCTTTCCCTCACTTATGTGTGACACTTGGAAAGAAGAACTTCTGTGATTGAAAAAAAGGTCACAGAAGTTCAGGTCTCGTTCCACCCTTGTTACATACTTAGCAAACTCATACTGGTCAGGTTTTTATGCCTTCCTCCTATTCAGTGTCAAAATATGAGGGAAATGGCCTAATGCTAAGATAATTTCTTCAGTGAATGTACTAAAAGAAAATAAACATAATTAGCCATCTTTCACATAATGAGATATTCAGATGTGCCTCCCTCAGGAGCTTTTGAATAGAGCATATTCCTAATTAGCTAAGTCAGGACCTTTGTATGAATGCAGACCAACTATATCAAAATGAGAGATGGTGGTTTTCTGTCAAATATGCACGTTTAATTTTCAGTGTTGACATTCTAATCTAATAGATAAGCCCTGATCCAAAGTCCACCGAAGGTATTTTTAAAAATACTGTTCCGTATGTTTTGAGTGAGCCTCATAACATGCTTTACTGTCAGATATGAGTGAATATAGCAAGTAAAGCTAGCAAGTAAGCAACAAACTTCTAAGCATTCAGTACGAAGATATTCAGGGAAAGAAATAGTAATCACACCCTGTAAATACACAGCCTGTCTCAAAGGCTGTAAATGTGCAACTTGCTCAGTATCTGCAGGGTAAAGAGTTTGGTATGTCTTGTGTGTATGTACAGTTAGAAACCAAAACATCAACTTTGTATCATTTTTAGTGATTTGAAGCCACATGAAGTGAGCAAAGCAGATGTAGCTAGTTTACTGAGAACCTAGAAAGGGATGAAGGAAACCCAAGGATTCCTAAGAATCGGTGGGGATTGCAGAGAGCAATACTAAACGGTAAGAGTGTGAGTAGCAAGATTTCTAAGGTAACAATTGTGGGAGCAATAACTGGATGTGTAGTCTTCTTTACTCTTCATCCTTCCTTGTGGACGTCACATCTGTTCATGCAAACTCTTTCAGACTAAGGTTGAGACATTTTCTGTGGAAGACGCCACGCTGCCCACTGCTTTTGCCCTTCCATGGGGAACCTGATTCTGATTTGAACTTCTGCATAAATCTAACATGAATAACCCTGGTTCATCATCTCATTTGCTGACACTTGTATCAGTACTAAAAGTGTATAAACAATGCAAAGTAGCCAATAGTTAAATTATTATTATAATTTGCACATAATAATTGGCTGGGATGCTGATAATAGTGAAATCCATTGGGCTTTTTTGCGCTCATTATATTAAATGTTATTTTAATGACAACTCACTTTTCTTTATGTATATACTTGTCATTATCCATTATGACTGAAGGCGATAGTCAGTTAGCCTTCCTATTCTAGTAAGCAAGGAAAAACAAATCCAGAGAAGCCTTCACTGCAGCAGAAAGACAGAGATTAGTATCAGAACCCACCATTTCTAAAGCAATTTACTATGTGTGTTTTATTTATATAATCTTGTGGCAACATTGACTGAAATGTTTATTTACCTCAAGAGAGTTTTCATAACAGTGAGTTAATGTGATTTGGATGATGGAAAGCACTAAATGATTCATGGAATTATTACTACTAGTAAATCACTTAGAGCTTTCTTGACAGAAGGGATAGTTGTCTTTATTTCATACAGTTCTTTATATCTTTTTAGAACATACGACTGAGCACGCAGACTAACATACTAAATGTTAGTGATTAAACCTACTTTCATAGATTATGAATAGGTTATTTTCTTTTCAGCTGCTTAGTATTTTAGATGAGTTTCTAGGAAGCTAGATGACGATCTAAGAACACGGTAGTAGGGGAGCCTAAAAACCCTGAGGTAGAAATGAAACGGTAGAAATCTGTTGTGTTGAATTTGCTTCATTGCCCTATATGGCACTGAACTCAATTCCTTCTATAAGCAATTCAGCTTAAAATTTGCAATATTCAGAAAAGAGCTGATAGTCCAAATCCACATGTCCTAGGCAAAAGGAGGGAGACAGATACCTGGAAAATGCAAAAGGAAAAATTAAATCACTGGAATACAAACTTTCAGCATATGTTAATGTTATTTTTACCCACCACAAAAAGGATATTGCTCTGCAAAACAATGAGGTGGAAAACGGTCTGAGATGAGGGCATCTGCACTGTGTTCTAAATTTTCTATGAAAAAAATAATTTGACTTCTTATACCAGCCTGATAGTTGATACTAATTGGCAAAACTCCACCAACATCAAGCAAGAGTAAGTTTAACAGTTGTAGGGTTTTGTGTTTATTAATCAAAGGCTAACAGAGAGTCCAAACTAATATTTTTGTATTACAGATAAAATGTGTCATTAAGTAATTGAGTGCATTTAAGTGTCTTTAGTTCTGTTCTTCCTCAGTACTTCTCAGCTGTGGCTTATCTTTCCAGGGTGCTGAACGTCTTTTATTTTAAAGAACCTTTAAAGTACCTTGTTGTGCCATGTGCTCTACAATCAACGAATAGACCCCAAAATACGACCTTATCCACTGGTTAATACAACCTTACCGCAGCTGGTAAGCAGGTGAATAGAGTCTTTGTTGGTGCTCTCCTCTTTTTCAACACTGGGTTACAGGATATTCTGCTCGAGACGCTGCTCAATTATTTGCTGTGTTTATTTCTATATATCTGTATTCCATTTATGCTGTTTCAGTTATTCCCTTTAATAACACAATCTGTGAAAAGAGGGCACAAACTCTCTGGGGCAGATGCCAGATCTCCTTATTGTTACTACAAAATATTTGCCTTTTCTTGAAAGCTGTATATTTATAAATACTTCAAAAGCATAGAATTCATTCAGAATATTGCAGAATCAGACTATATAAATATGGATTTTAAACAAACACTGTGTAGGTAATATATATTTACATTCAAACTCCCCTTTCTCTCTGTCTTTGCATATCTATAGTGTGTAAACAAAGAGAGAGAGAAATAAATTAGTTAAATAAATAAATATTCTAAGTTACATTTTTGAGAACTTATTCCACACAAACAGAGGGAGAAGATGTCCTTTATAATATACACATTTTTGCTCAGATACTGAGGTAAGAATGGAGTTTATCTGTGATACAAACTATCAACTAAAAGCAAGTCAATAACAAGAATTAAGAAACAGATTGGTCATTTGTGTATGCTAATATTAAATGCCATAATTTGTACAAATATGAAGCTTCCCTTTTTCAGTTGGAAGCATGGGACTTACAAGCAGTTCTTCACATAGCAGGAAATTGTTCAATTTAAAGGCTGAAGGAGGCTACCATAAAAGACAAATAGGTTAGTACGGATTTATTGAATTTGCTCAAGTGAAAGCTGCTATCCTTTTGGGGTTTTTTGGGGGGTGTAGGGGGATAGCCATGGCTGTAATGTAAAGTAAAATGGTGCTTTTTCACATGAAAATGCAGCTTAATAAACATTTGAACATTTACTTGTCTAGGAAAAATCAAGACTTTTTCTTAATTTGTTCTCAATAGACATTGACCTTGGAAACAACAAGAGTCTACCCTGAAGGATCTTGTTTATTTGTGCATCCTCAGCATGGACACCATTATAAATACTTTAGAGCAGAATGTGTTGTAGTACACATTTGCACAGGATGTAGCTGATGAGAAATGTAACACAGCTTAGCTAGGTGGCACAAGCCAAATAGCAAACTTTCTTCTGCCCTTAAAATTTAAGAGAGTTTCAAAGTTCAGACTGAAAACAACATCTCCTGATATTGTTCCAGGATGACACCACTTTAGGTGCCATGTGTGCTCAGCTCATTTTTTGAAGCTTTTCTTCTACCCTAAAGGCCTAAGAATGTAACAGAAACATGAGAACAAACATTCTGATCTCACCATGTGCCTCCAGAAGCTGTAGATGAAGGCAAAGAAATTTAATATCTATGTCTTACTCTACCTCTGCCTAACTCATAAGACTCAATTTCTAAGTTCTTAGCAATGTCACTGTGTAAATTTTTTTCCGCATAAAACTTACCTTTTCATGTAAGCAAACTTAATTTTTATTGGAGAGTATGAATTAAAGATGCAGAAATATGGATGCCTGTGAGAGGGTTATAACTGTATTACTATTTCCAAAAGGGTAAGTTATCACTGCAGAAGTCTAATCTCCTATTTCATCCATATGTGCCAAAATGTGGTAAACACATTCACTGTGATCAATTTACAGATAAATCCAAGCCTTTCTGAAGCTGTACAGTTTTAAAATTTTGGTTTATCCATTGATGTTTATATTTATAAATATCTATTGTGGTTTTAAACTTCAAAAACACAATAAAATGCAATGCAACTACAACAATTTGTAAAAGATTAGGTTAACAATTATCCCTGTCTGTGTAAGAATCTTCAGAGTTTGAAGAGAAATAAGAAGGTCCTTGGAAAGTTTCAAGAAGCATATAGCTCTGGCTTCCTAATAAAAACTTCATTACTTCATTAATTAACCATTATCCTGGCTTATAAAGAGTCCTCAGGACATTCTTTGAGTTAAGGGCTGTTGGGAGTGGCTACCACCTCCAGCATCTTGGGAGTCCAGGGATTCCTCCTGCCCAGCTTCTGGAACCCAGCCCCGAGCATGTAGGGACCCAGGGGTCTCCAGCCAAAGTCAATGGATGTGGCTGCTGCTTTCTCATTTGCAGGTTCAACCAGTGGTGAGGCTGAGTGTGAATCCCAGACACACACATACGGACACACACGCACAGACAGACAAAGGATATGACTGGCTATGCAGACTGCCACAGACAAGGTCATGCCTTCGACAGCATCTCCCTGTTATATATATAGGATGCACGCAGAACGTAACTATAGACACCAAATTCCCCTCCTCCTCTTCAGCTGGTAAGGACTGAAGTTCATACACAGCACTCTCTAGATTCGTAAGCACATGCACATTCACAGATCCCCTGACGACCATCATGGCCCCTCTGTCCATCCAATACGACTGCCCTCTTAATCATTCCATGGGTCTCACCAGATGGTCTAGCTTCATACTTCTGATCAAATACACACGCTCGTCTCACAGGCACCCCACACTCACATTTCCTCCCACATACCAGCATGGACGCTCCACCTGCATGATACCCCAACCTGGACCTAGGGCCTTCTACTCACTCTCTAGTCCAGCTTGAAGTTTGCTAGGGAATGACATGTACACCCCCTTGCACACCAGGTTTGGTGAAGAAGTAAAAACTCTCTCCCTACACTGGAGCCAGCACCAGGAACACAGGCTGTGACCCACAGTCCTGCTCCAGCCACCAGCACTGAGCTCCTCCTGAGTTTACACCCCTGGTCTGACTCCAGTTGCTGACCCCAAATCCACTCACACTGGTCCCACCAGTTGCTGGCACTTAGTCCTTGCAGCCCTCATACACACAAAACAGAGATGAAACTACACAGAGACATAGTTAAGAAAATATTTTAGAAAATGGGACAAACTGTGTGATAAGGTGCAGAGCTCAGCCAGACAAGTGTACTGACCAGCCCAGTTTTACACATTTGTACTCCTTTCTGTCTATTCCCCTCTCTGTTCCTCCCTCATTCCCTTCAGCTATACATTCTTTTATTAGCTTACATGCTTCCAACACCCCCTCTCAAATATCCCAATTGTTCTTTTTGCTCCCTCTTCTTATGAGCGGCCAAATCCAGGTTGGACCTTTAGAACACCATGACTAGAGTTTCTTAATGGTCTAGCCATTAGTCACTGGGGGCTTTTGGTCGTTGCCATCATCTCTGTTATCCTATGTCTACCAGGTTCATGTCTCTGTGTGTTCTTGTTTAGTATTTCCTTCTTTATATGCCCTTTGCATTGAGAAGGTCCTTGATTAGATAACTTTAATGAAACAGATGCACTTGCCTTCCATATACCCTTACACTTTGTGGAGAAACAGAACCTTACAGATAAGTGAAAACCAGACTATTACATGTCATCACATATAGGTAAATGAAGCATATTTTATTTATGATGTCTCAGGTCTACCTGTTTGAGATTAATACAGATAAATTAATATGGATACACTATCAATGTCTGAGACACACAAATGTACTGCATACCTTTGGAAGCAACTCAGAAAAAATGTTTTCCCAATCTGAATTGACTCATAGGATGTACAATTCTTCAAGCAGTGGTCAAGGTGTGTCTCTGAACATATTACAATATTGCACAATTTATTAAAATATAGGCCAGGCATTCCATTTTTTTTCCCCCATATTTTTCACTCACCAGAAAAATAATCCAAATTTAAAGGAAACACACTTAAGAGTTTTCAATTTTCCTTTATCAGCAGTTGGTGAGTGGATAAGGTGCATAAGCACACGTGTCTTGTGCCACCGTAGATGCCCTAGGATGTTGTCCAGCCTCAAGATACCCTTGAAGAGCTAATGGTACTCTGGTAGTATTGTGGCATATTTGCCAACACCACGTGGATGTCAAATGTACAAAGTCACCAGGCACCTATATGTAAGCATTTGAATGTCTCAGTTTTCAATATTGAACAAAGCAAGAATGACGAATAGCTGCCAAGGGCACTGGGCAAAGCCTAGTATTTTTCGTATCCCATAATCTTTTTTGGGATTTCACTTTTTTTCTTCTCACAGTCTGGGTGGAAGCAATAATGTACCACAGATTTCCACAAAGGGACCTATCTGAAAAAGAAGGGAAAAAAAAAGGTAAAAATATGCTGTTTAATCTATACCATGACCTTGATTTTTTAAATCTTTTTTTTTACTATGATTTATCTCTCACACAGAGTGACAGTATTTTTCTAAGGAAAAAAAGTCATTTGAAAGTACTGAAAGTGGATGTAACAACAATGTTACAGCATGTTTGCCAACAGCTTTTGACCTGGAAAAATTCTCTGAAACTACAATGCTTCTCTAAATAGCTTCATTTTAGATAAACCAGCCTTACTTTTTAGGACCAGCTATAAAGCATTTGCACGGACATTTTTCATTCAGTTCCTGAGCTGTGTTCTGATGGATATCTGCTGATAAGGGTTTCTCCCTGTTGGGGGGCATTCATGGTCCAGTGATGTCGAATGACCCCCTGTCTGGGCAGCCCTAACTGTTTTCAGGTGCAGAACAATACAACAAGGTTAGAAATGGGAAATCACGGTGGCTCAGTAATTCCAAAGTTACGGCATTTTAAAGACAGTATTCTCATGCATATGCCTTAGCAGGGTAGTTTGGGCATATATATGATGCAGAGAATGTACGGTCATTTATAGAGTTTGCACAGAGGCCTTCTAGAGTTAGAAAGTTCTCTTATCTTTTGAGTTTAGGCATCTAGGTTGCCAGCACCTCAGGTAAGGTTGCTCAATAAAATGTGCACCTTTGTGTTTGTGTAAAAAAGACCTTAGTTATTTAATACATATTGCTACAGAATGAAGAGAGGCTGTGCTGCTGTGGAAAGATGGAATAGAACTCTTCAGTGGGGTTTCTTCTTGTTTTTATACTTGGTAATTTTTTCATTAATATAAATTCACTGATCCCAGTTTCTTATTTATAGTGATCAAAATGAGACAATGTTTAGGTCGCTTCTTATACAAAAAGTCTCAATATTATGAGTGTTTTCTTCCACTGCTTTTTAATTTAATAGCTGCATAGATGCTTGAATACCTCATAGTCCTGTTTAATTTCATCTTTTTTGTCTGATGCAGTTTTAGGATTTAGAGGAAAGGATCATCATCTGATTTTGAAAAGGATTTAAAAGTCATCCCTCTCTGTCTTTACCAGAGATAGAGAAGCTCCTTAGAAACGTGGGTGTCTGTCATGTAGGCAACAGAAAGAAAAAAGCGAGTACAAAGTGGTGATTATTTCTTTCTAATGCTTTGAAGCTCTCACTGTTAGCAACATACAGGCTTCCTCTTGTTGTTAGCATGTCTGCCTTTTTTATTTGAACAGCGTGTTTTACAGAAATAGATCTAGACTCATAGCACATTTCTTAATCATCTATCATTTTTGATACATATTAATGCCAAGTCAAACATAGTATTCTGTCACCTTTAATGCCGTAAGTTATTTATGCAAAAATTATGAATCAGAAAAAATGAGGTTGTACAGTTTGATGTTTGTATTGGTGAAACTAATGCGTTATCAGGCAATGCTTCCTACAGAGGTATTTTTCACATCTCTCTTATTTTGGGGCGTTTTTCCTCTTTATTTTACAATTTAAATGCTATAATTTTCTATATTATGAACAACAAGATTGAAAGTCGAGTTTGGTGGGAATTGGTGGGAATGAAAACTATAAATGGGTGAGGCTATAAACAAGGAGCTGATCACCTAACCCAAGGAAATTTGTACATGTAATCCAGTGTCTTTTCATTGACGGCTGAGTTGGTATCTGAACACGATGTATCATGAGATGAAATTATACCCAGGAACATTTAGGCTAAAATAACAGAGAAAACTGAATAGTGGCACACGCTGTGGAAACTAGCAAGTATTTCAGACCTCTGTTTGTTTAGAAGAACGGACAAGGAGCTGGAAAGGGCAGCAACACCTCAACATTCAGGGAAGGTATGAACAAGCTAACATTCATGAAGTTTTCCAGGCCCAATTGCATTGTTAGCTGCTCCATATACTGCAAATGTATACTCCCCTGTACTCTGCATTTGAGAAGTGAAATGATGAGAGGAAAAGGGAGTGCATTCATCGAAGCGCAAGAGTTAAAGTCAAATGTTCCAGTATACTCTCAGACTGACTTACCTCTACAACTCTGTGCAAATCATTACCATTTCATATTTCAGTGAGGCCATCGGTCCATAAAGACTGCAGTATTTTCCCATATCTCAAAGATGTTGCATGCATTCATTTGTATGCATAAAATATTTTTGCAGATAATGCAGCTATTATCTTTGCTTAAAAATGAACCTGTCTTTAGCTTTGAGAAAGAAAAACCTTTCTGATCAAATCCCCAGGGAAATTTTAAGTTCATGGTTTTGTTTTACCACTTTGATGCTTTCAGTACCTTTTCCAAAGAATTAAAATGTCTTTAACAATAAAAAATATCTTTATCACTCTGGAATGCTGTCAGCAGTCATGATTTGTTTGTAGTGATCTCATGGACTACCTTTTTATATTTTAAATTAATGTAAAGTTGATGTGTTCTCTTTGAGTAAAAAAGAATAACTTTCATTATGGCTGCCAAAAAAAAAAAAAAATCTGTGTTTGTTTATGCAAAGCCAAATCTCCCTCAGAACATGTTACTTCCTTTAGTACCCTCCCAGGATGCCCTATCTTTTCCAACACAGAGCAAGATGTGTCTTATATTGTACCTTGTATTGTAACATGCACTTTCCTTATGATTAATGACATACACATAATAATTATTAGAGTGTAATAAATTCAAGTTTAATATTATAGAATTTATAAAGCTTTAAAAACATAAACTAATAAGCATAAACTTATGACCCCAGATAATTGCTAGTTACATTAAATCTTACAACAACATATCTGTAGCATACACTGTTATTTCTTCTCTGCAAACAAAAGCCGGTGGAGACGGAAAGTCATTTCAACTCAGTAGTGTGCATCCATGATAACCCATGTGTCCACGTTTTCATGTGTACCACTGCCAAGGGATTTTTATACCTTCCTATGATGCATCTGGCATTGACCAATGTCCGAAATGAGGTCCTGGCCTCAATGAACTTCAGGTCACATACACCTTCATGTGGAAAAAAAAAATAGAGTTCCCTGAGCTAGGTCTATTTCTTACTTTAGATAATTCTGGCGTCAGTTTATGACAACTGTGTAAAATGGTGTAAAACTGCAGAGATCCAAATGAAGTCCAAGTCAAACTGCAGTGCTTTCTGTTGGTACTTCTTCACTATTTTCATTGGAGATAAGGCTAGCATGAGAATCAGGACCCCCCCAGTTTAAATCTTTTCACATATTGTCCCTGCCCATGGCAGAGGGTTGGAACTAGATGAGTCAAGGCCAGGCTGGATGAGGCTTTGAGCAGCCTGGTCTAGTGGGACGTGTCCCTGCCCATGGCAGGGGGGTTGGAACTAAATGATCTTTAAGGTCCCTTCCAACCCAAACCATTCTATGATTCTATATTCCCAAGAAAAGATCACACAATGATTTCTGATGATTTTATACTATGCGTTGAGTTTTGATACTGAGACAACTAAGAAAATTTTGATCGAGAGCAAAATGACTGCATCATATAACAAGAATTATTAAGGGAAGAAGCATAAGAGAAAGTACTAATAGTTTATGATTATTTTATAATAATTTTTTTCTTAAATTACAGATGAAGCATTCTCATATCTCAGACTGGATATAATTAAAGTCTGCAAGCCACAGTAGTCAAAATTATGATGCTTCTACAATTGCTATGAATTAAGTTTTGAGATGGTTTAATTCCTCATCTATATGCGCAAGTAAAGATGGCATGGGTGAAAATGTTCTGATAAAGAGATACATACAAGAGCTGAAACATCTTTTGTTTGATTCTGTTACTGTTGGATCGGTGGACCTAATTGCTAAAATAATTTGCTAGGTGTTTGATATCCAAATGTTTGACCAGGTAAAGGTTACATATGTCATTTAGAAAGTAGAAAGATACCAGAAATCTTTCTATTAAAAAAAAAAAAAAATCAGCACAAAACCAAAACAGAGATTTTGAATATATGCTAATATTTTGGTCATTAGAAATGGGAAGATACCGACTTGTGAAGGCAAAGTAAAAGAGATTTGTATATACAATAGAAACTCATTATCCAGGATGACCTTATTTAGACTTTCTTTTTACATCTTCAGTAATATAAGAGCAAATAATCGTGGAGACAATTTATGTAGAGTTATGGATTCACTGATTCACCGGTGAATTATTCTAGTATTACACCAGTTTAACATGGTTTTGAGGAAGACTTATAATATTTACTTCTGAGGTGTAATCAGGCAGTTACATATCCAAATGAGATAAATTGCATAAGTAATTATTGTGAATGTAAAAATGTGTTCATAATTTGTGTCTGTAAATTGTGGAAACAGAAAAGATAGCCCATACTTAAATATCCATCTCTATCTTCTATATTTATACTCAAACCCAGGGCTAGATGGTAGTTTGCAATTGCAAGACTCTAAATCAGTTTAAAACACTATGACTTTGGCCAAGAGGTTGCCACTTTACCGTAATCTTTTAATAGAGTGTTACCTGCCAAGTTGAATTTCTGCTGTGATACCAGAAACAGTTCCCTAACATTGTGGTGTTCAGAAACAAAGTATAAATTAAATGAAAAGGGACACTGGTGATTTTCCAGAAGTGAAATGAAAATAGAATATGAATTAGCTATAGCTGTATACCTGGCTATAGTTATACTCTGGCTAAAGTTGCCATATGCTGGATGGTGTCATGGAGAGGAAAAGGAGAAGAGAGGGACAGGGAGGAGAAGGGAGAGGAGGAGAAAGAAAGGGAGAAGAGGAAAGGGGAGAAGAGGATAATTTCAATAAAAGGGCTTTGGCCCCGTGTAATTCTGTTCCCTAACAAAGCTTTTCCCTTTGTCCTCTTCAGTGGGGACTTTTCAAACCTTCAGACAATTTCATGAACAACAACTCCTGCCCATATATATATAAGCAGAACCTGTGCTGCTCACAAGCAAAGATCAGAACTCACTGGGATGACATCAACGTTTTCTATATTAATGAAGGAACAGTGACAAATTGGAAATGTAGTGCTTCTTTACTAGCTCATTAGCAATGAATTGGCATTATTAAAGAATAGTTTGATAAGAATATGACTATATTCACATTAAATAAAAGTTTATAGAAGAAACATTTCTGATGGTTTATAGTTTCATCAATATGTTAATAGAAAGTCAGCCAGGTGTACTATTATTCTTTGTATTGCCTTGATGGTTATGCTTTAGAAAACTTAAATCAACATTTCCATTTGATACTTGGAAAGCACATAAAATTAGAAGAGAAGGAGGAGACACAAAACTTGTATCCAGTTTACAAGAACATCTTGCCATTGATTTACGCCTCTGCTTTTTGAAAGTGTAGTTTAAAATCTGTCCTTGGAAACACGGATTATATCATGCTGCCAAGTATTTTCTAGATAGATTAAGAATGATGTCTTTTGCCAGTGTTATGAAATCAGTTTGCATTTCCTGAATCAACATATGGAAATATTAAGTATTAGGGCAGTTTAAGATATGTAACCAGACTTGATATCTTCTATGACTTTTACAAGCATGGTCACAAATGAGCTACCAAATTCCAGAACAACTATTTCATCTTGCATCTTGCCTCAGAATAGACTTGCTTCTAGTATAATTTCCTGTGCCAATGTTTAGATATAAAACATTTGTGTGTATACAGAGTATACACAGAATATAAAGGTCATAATGCCTATGTTTTTAAATGTTTTCCAATTTAGTAATGATATCTGTGAAGATGAAAAAATTCTAACCTCCTTCTAATCTGTAGCTGCTTCAGTTCTAACAAGGAAATTCCCGTATCTCCTGAGCTCAATAGTAATTGCAAAGACAACTAAAAAAATTCTGAGAGTTTAAGTTTTATAGACAGTGTAAATTGCTAATCCTTTCACATTTTATTTCTTTATGATTGGGATAACAAGTTTGAAGACTTTTTTTAGATTTTTTTAAATATATTTTTTACATTATCATAAAACAGAAAATTCAGAAAAAGGGTTAAATTTTGACATTTGTGATTATAGGAAAATACGTGGATATCTCCAAAACTAGACCAGCTTGATCTAAGATTAATAGGTGCCTCCCAGGCACTATGATACAATTCTGGTAACACATGCCTCTTACTGCCTAAGCTTTTGTTGCATATTATGTGTTTTCAAGATATAATCATATGATTTTCATCATGTGTCACAATTTCAAACATAAAAAGGCGGTGATATGTCATGGGAAATGTAATCTATTCACAGAGCTGTTTCTGTTTGAGAGAGCGAGGAAGGGATGTGCCTGAGTTATAACGCCTGTGAGGTCCTGCGGCAGCAAAGCACAGACAGACGTTAATGCAGGCTACAAAATAAAATATTTTCATTAGTTAAAAAAAAAAAACCCAAGACTTTTCTCATTCTGATCGTCCTGACCTACTGCATTAAGATTTTGATTTTCCTCACAGGAAAAATAGTTTTCTTGGAAAAATATTTGAAGAAACTGCATTTTCCCCTTTTTAAAAAAAGGTCCTTACCAGATTTGTCTGTGGATCAATAATAAACCTAATCCTTAACACAGTACTTTGAAGCACTTTGCTGCTGAATGTTGCATTTTTACATGAAATTTCATCAAGGTCCTGATGGTTTATGACAACACGAGTTGCAGGAACAAGCCAAGTAATAGGAGCCGAATGGACCTGCCTAGGACGTGTGAAGTAAGCTGTGCGTAATGAGGTACAAAGTGAAGAGCAGCAGGCTCAGACATGTTTCTAAGCCCTTGAATTTTATTTGCAATTAGTTACCAGTTAACTGCCATGCAGTTGCAGGTGGGATTTGCCAGCCTCCCCACCCCCAGCTGTGCGGTCAGCCCTTGCTCGGATGAGAGATGTGGCAGATGAATGCTAATTACCAGACTTCAACCCGCTATTTCAACTTGCTATAATAGCTCCCAGAGGGGCGAAGAGGTACCCGTATATGCTTCTCTCTTGTTCTGAGGAAAACTCGTTTGTTTTTTTCCCCATTAATACAGACATAAAACAAGTCCTGGCTCCTCATTCCTCTTCTCTGCCAGGCCCTGAGCACACCCCTCTCTGGGCCGTGTCCAACGGGACCATGGGGGAGCTCATGACTTCTCCGTGGGGAAGCCATGGCCAGGTCTGATCTGGCCCAGTGAGGTTCCTGCACCTGGGGTGATGGCTCTGCCACGAGGCAGCCATGTCCAGGCCTGGCTATGGCCCTGCTGACCCGTGGGCTGACGTCCTGGTCAGGCCTCAGCCTGTCCCCATCCCCATGGCCATCCTGGGGATTCCCGACCCCGATTCCCCTCACCGGGCCTGATCCCGACGCACACCCAAGGGGCGCCCTCATGGCGCCCTGACCTCTCCCACCTACTCTTTCCTAGGCAGCTGGAGCAAGTGCCCTGGTAGCATTAATGAAGCAAACCCCTAGTCTTTCCCTTCTCCTCAACAGCAAAAAAAACACAATTTTTTTTGTTGTTGTTGTTTTGCTGCATACTGCAGTTTGATTTGCACTTAAAACCGCACAAACCGAAGATGTTTCTTTCTTGGCAATTAGTTATCCAATTTGCATATCTTTTCATGCCAATACTCATATGCTACTGAATTTTGTACTGATAATGCCCAAGAGTAGTGTGTTGACCATGAAGCACGCAAAGAACTGTCCTGGTTACTAAAATATACAGATCGCAAGGCCAGGATTTGCTTTTCAGACCTGTCAATTTATCATTGAAGGTCTAAGTTACTCTGAAATGATTCTCTTAACACAGGATAAAGCTGCTTGTTGATTAGTTTACACAAGGTATTATGCCATTTTTAAAGCCAGTTTCCAAAGTTAAGTTATGAAGCAGCCTATTGATTCATATTTGAGTGCTGTAAAATCAATCAGTGTAAACAGCTTCAGTAAATAATTTAGACACATTAAGAAAGCAAAGAGAAAGAAAACTCAAGCACTGACAACTGGTAAGAGGTATTATGCTAAACACAACATGAATTTAAACATTTTTCACAGTCTCTGTGCTTATAAACCACCATTTAGTGGTTAATATTATAAATTATTTTTCATGAACTTGAAGAAAGAAAAGCACTATGAATTTGTCAAAATTGATTTTTATGTGAGTTATGATTAGACACAGAAATACTGCTGCTCTATTACTGGAAGGACCTAAGCAAGAATTTTATATGATTAAAACCCTGATCATATAGTCAGTCTCCAATGTGTTATACCTATATTTAGAAGACTTATTTCTTCATAAATCTTCTGCATTTCTAGTTGTCTCACACAGACTTTCCAGACCTCCTGGGTTCTGTCGAGGTAACAGCTTAATTTATCTCATTTCAACCTGTGTGATAAAAGTTTGTCAGAGAACTCTACAGTGCCCCCAAACATTTGTTTGCTTTTGGTATTCTGTGTTTAAACCTGACAGTTTAAAAATTTTTAAAGTTCCTTGTTTAATTTACTGAACTGAATTTATAGGAAGATTGGTTAAAACAGAAATTATGAGGTAATTTTGTCACATTTCCTTCCTCGATTTGGTAGTATAAGCCCCAGCGTGGTACTTAGTACAATATTTTTAAATAAGAGTTTCCAGATTTTTTTTGCTCAACAGACAGAAGATGGACTCTAGCACCCATTTAAAGTGTACTGGAACCAGGAGATACCAGCCAGGAACAACAATTATCCAGATCCAGTCTAAACTAAACTAAACTTAGGAAAGTCTAGCCAGCAAAACTTGGGAAAAAGGAAATTTTCTGTATGTCTTCAGCTCAGTGCCCAGCGTTTACAACAGACTTTGTTATTGAATCTTGCACTGAGTTCCATCTAAGTCCATATATTAATTTTGCATATGGCTACTGAAAAATACCTCCTTGAAAAAATATTTATGAAAAAATAGATTTTGAACAGTTATATTTGCTTGCAGGAAGATATATTTAGTCCATTTTTTCAAGCAATAGTATTTCCATAGGACAAACTGACTTTTAAAATGGAGCCTGCTCTTTGCCATTAGTAGGACGGGGTTTCTGTGAATACTCATTTGAATTATTTTATTAATAATTATTGGAAGAAATAGATTTTTGGAAAAGATTGTTGAACATTGTTGAAATCAAACTGAGCATATTCTCCCCATGAAGCTTCAGTAGAAGAGCTGCACTCAAAGAAGGAGTAATCGTTTTCAATGTGATGATCTCTCCACCGCCAGACATACGCAACAAAACACTGACAGATTTGAAGAATGCAAAAGTTTGTGATTGTTCCCATGGGTGTAGATGGGAATACAGATCACAAAATCCTTCTGTGGTCTTCCTCTATCACTAGCCGTGCTTGTCAACAGCTTCTTCAGAGAAGAAAGTATGGCAAATTATTCTGGCAGAAGTGTTCACTACTGGTAGGGCTGATGCAAACATACATTAGACTTGACAGGAACCCTCACTCAGTCCCCTTCTTCCTCATTTCTTGAGTGAGAGCCATTAGCTTCTACCCCAGTGGGAGCTGGGTCAAAGCTGATCCGAAGCCCAAGGACAGCTTCCAACTTGAGGAGAGAGAATAACACTTAAAGAGTAAAATCTGTTCATAATTTGCAAACAAAAAAGAGCAAAATGTGTCATATTACTTGATATAAAATGTTGGCCTACTCAGTATTTAGCACAGATGCTCCCTAAGTGAGTCATTTGTGCAACATGCTAAAAACACAAATCAGTTCAGTTCTTGGAAGGGAAAAACATAGAAAGGAACTTGAGCTTGTTCGTATTCACAAGATACCCCATTTCTATTTTGAAAGTTTGGCCTGTATGAGGTTAGCAGAATTAGAACCAAATTATAAGAAAGTTGGGTTTTTTATTAAAGTTTGTCTTCTGTTAGCTACTCAGATTTGGAAGACATGCCTAAATGATTTTTAAAATATCAGATATATCCTTTAATTAAAATTTTGTCTAAATCTTTAATTGTCTGCTCGTTTTTCTAGGCTTTGGTTCAGCAAAGCACTTGAACATGTGCCTGGTTTCAATCCTATCGAGTAGTCTCGTGGTAGCCAAGTGGACTATGCACATAGTAATGAGTGTGCTTTAGAGGCCATGCGTGCAATTGTTTTGCCCAAAAGCACATTGTATAGACGTAGCTACGTATCTCTTTCTATTTAATTGATAATGTTCTTGCATTTTCTAGCTTATATTCTTTAATCATCCATTTAAAAATAGCACATTAAAATATGTTAAAGAATTGTTCGATCAAACTGCTGCCAAATCAGTTCTGATTAAAAAAATATATTTTTTTCCATCCAGCTGGAAAAGAGACACTTGAATTTGTGATAGTTTAATATTGTTTGCAAACAGTTTATTCTGAAATTTGCACATGTACTTAACAAGTTACACATTATAAAATTTGGAATTGTTTGGTTTTTTATTAAATATAAATCGGATCTGCTAAATGGATGGTAAAGAATGAGCAGACTTCCTTCTCCTCTACTTACAAGTTTGTGCTAACAAACTAACTATGGTTAATTTTTAACAAGTTCATCTAGAGTGACTATCTAGAACCTGCTTTTGGAGTATCAAAACATTATTTTTTATTATAAGGTTAGACCCCCTGGGCACTTCCTTCCACAGAAAATTAGCTACCATTTTATCCCATTTTGAGAAACTACCATCCATAAAAGCTCGTCACAGTTAATGTTGGCACGTGGATGAAGTTTTCTTTCTTCTGGGTACTTCCTGTGATCTGCATCCTGTGCTTATGGAATTTCTCAGTCAGAAAAAGCAGAGGCAGTAAACTTCCAGCACCCTTACCCTCCAATAAAAAAAAGCTAAAAAAAATAAAGATTTTACAAACTTTCAAAGTTACAAAATTCTGTACATGTTGAAAATTCACGGTAGTTTGTTTTTTTTTTCCCTAAGGTTCCTATACAAGCTAGTAAGTTACCACACAGAGTTCTATGTTGAATTTGTGTCAACTTCAGTATGAAATGCATGCACATTGCAGGATTTGCACCACCGAGCATTGGAACCTGTCCATGACCAGGGACTGGCCTTTTGAGCTTTGTGCTTTCTCAGTGATGAAGACATATCTATTTTTCACTCCGAAGCATCACCTTGCTTTAGATTGATGGGGAAATCACCAACTTCAGGCAAAGTTGCCCTATTGTAAAAAGAAATACTGAATCTCCTCAAAGAAGGCTCTTAGGCTTTGGAATTTGCTATATCAACACTTGACTGAAACATCTGAGTATCTTCAGGGTGTGCAGCCAAACATATCTGTTTCCTTGGGCATTTGCAAAGAGTTGGTATGTATGTATTTGTGTGTGTGCGCATGCACATGCAGTTGCTGGAGAATGAAGAAGTGGTTTAATTTCTTTGAGTTTGGCAATGCATAACTTTGAATTGTGCCATTGATTTTTAGGTCTGAATAAAGTTTTTATTGAATTATTAAATTATATCGAGGTGACTGGGGGCCTTTCTAACATTTTGAAGTAATAAAAATACAGAAGACAAATAAATGCTAAAGCTTTCTCTGATTTCGGTTCACGACATATTCTCATTGCTATCTGATATAACTGCAATCCCTTTCTCTAAGTTAACAGCATAATATAGCTCACAGAATTCATGTCTCAAAAATAACCCTATAAGTGGTATATGCTATATTTACTATAAGAATTCAAATCACAGAGGTTTCTGAATCTGCAAAAAACTCACATTTCTATATTTTCTTTCTGCTAAGTTGAAATACAGCAGGCTATTTTCTAACACATTGTGAATGAGAAATATTCTGATAAAATAAGCCTAGTATACTCACCTTCAGAATTTTAGAATAGATTGTTGCTAAACATAGTGAAGGTCAGAATGAAATGAAAGTATTCTGTTTCAAATAGGTTGATACGAAACTCCTAGGAGTATCACTCAATTGACCACTGTTGAAGATATTGATAATGAATCAATGACATTGTTTTAATAGTGGGAAGCAGCAGCTAAAAGTGAGGGGGTAGGAAATCTGTATTATTTTAGTATCTTGAAGGTTGGTTGCTAAGCACTGGCATGAAATGTAGCATGTATTTTATACCATTCAGAGCATAAAAATAAAGAAATTAGAAATTGTATATTAAAGAAAATGCAGCTGTTGTTTATACAGTCACAATTATTGGAGATGATCTAAAGATATTAAGCTTATCAGAGCTTGGCCAAAAAAGTAGATTGCGAGATAAGAAAACAACTGCTTTACAGGATCTTTTAGCCCTCGGCAGTTCTATGAGTCTATGACTGAAGTAAGGGGTGATGGTAGAAATAATGGGTATAGTTAATTGTTGTGTAAATGATAGTTACAATGAAAACATAATAAATCATTATTAATGATTTGCACATGCTTCAATTTCAGAACAAGTCAAACAGTACTTGTCCTGTCCTGGGAAAGACCCTTCAGATACTTCCTCATAGCTCTGGAAAACACAGAGAAGAGGAATCATGACTGACACTGGACAGAAGAGGAGGAAACAACTATTCACTTTTTCTCACAGCACAGGAACTAACAGACATGAAATTAAATTATGGGGTAGCAGGCTTCAAGCAAACAAAATAAGTTAATTTTGTGTGGTACTCATAATTAAGCTGTCCAATTTATTGCCACATGGTGCTAGCGGTGCCAGAGGCATGAGTTCAAAAAGCAATAAAAGAAATTCAGAAAAGAAAATCACATCAAGGCCTATTGAAAACAGAACCTCTGAGTCTGGAAGTCCCTAAGTCACAGACTGGGAGGTTATTTGGGGAAGCATCCCTTATGGTTGCTGCATGCTTATTCTCTTTCTCTAGGCTTCCATTATTAGCCAATATCACTCAGGTTCCTGGGCTAGGTGAAGCTCTGATTTGACCCAACATGGCCATTCATATCTTCTTATGTATTATAAGAGTCATTATGTTAACTTATCATGTGATGGGACAAGATTCCCTTCCCCATCCCTGGAGACATTCAAGGCCAGGCTTGATGAGGCTCTGAACAACCTGATCTAGTTGAAGATGTCCCTGCTTACTGCAGGGGGGTTGGACTAGATGACCTTTAAAGGTCCCTTCCAACCCAACACTTCCTATGATTTTATGATTCTAAGATTTCAGTTTAGGTTTGCTCTTGACTAGACAATGCTGCATTAGAGCAATATGGTTTTTATCGACCTCACTGTTGATCCTGCACTTTTTGATTTAAGAATATGAATCAGAACACTCTACAAATTGTATCTTCTTTATAGGTCCATTATATGGATAACACAGGGAAAGCTGAACATGTCTTCCTGTACAAAGCAAGCAAATGAAATGCAGACTTCTGCTGTTACAGCACATTAGTACCCTTACATTACTATTTGAATAGATAACAGATAACTTCTTGACAGTCACAGGCTACTTCCATTGTAAAGGTAGCAATGATGCAAGCTACAGCTCCAGTTCAGATTCAGATCCCTGTAGGCAGAAAGAACTTAATCCACTTCTAAAGGTGAGCAGCAAAATTCAGTGACTGCTAGTTCCCCCTACCACAAAGTGAGAATTACAGGAATTACCGCACAGTGTAAGTACTATTTCATTACCCATAACTGGCCTGAATTGCCCCACAGAGGTTGGAGTCCCATGTAATAGGCTGATGTGGTGTCATCTGTGGGATCATCAGTAAAAGTTTTCTCCCAATCTCTAGTGTCACAAAATCTAGAAAAAAATAACTCTAATTTTGCCTAAATAGTATCAGAACTTCTAGTGAATACTGCCAAGTTCAAAGACCTTGTTTGATCATGGCAATTTCACACTGTGGGGGGAAAAAAAAAAAAGGAAAAACAAAAAAAGAAAGAAAAATAGCCCTCCAAACTTCCCTATCACAGTTTCAAACTTGCTGGTTTTGGATTAAGCAACTGCCTCTTACACCTTGTAGGTAGAGCAGGGAAGCATAGCCATTATCATGATGCATTTACAATATTTTTTTTGGGGGGGAGTAAACTTTTTTACTCTTCTCAGTGTCTTTTTCAGGAAAAAATATTTCAACTCTACTTTCTTTTCTTTTTTTTTTTGTTTGTTTTGTTTTGTTTTGTTTTGTTTGTTTGAGCTCCTAAGGAGTCACAGAAACCACTTAGATAATGAAGTATTTTTCAAAAACATGAATTCTTGTCTACGACTATGCTATTTACACCTGTGTCTTCTAGTCTCACTAAGTAAACTTACAAGACCTGTTCCACAGAACCACATTATTATATTTTCATTATTTTGTTTGTTAGTTTGCATGGTATCTTAGCTCTATGAGCTAGAGTACTGTGGGTGGGAAGTGATAAAGGCCCCACCTATTCTTTCTTCTTCCTCTTCCTGTGTGGGTACTTGCAGAGAAAATGCAGAGGTGGCAGAAACAGTAATGCCTCTTTTCTTTGCCACATCCCAAGTCTAAAATCCAAGAAAAGTGCACAGGAATGGCACAAGATAGAATTTTTGGTTTTAATCCATCTCACAGTATGAGTATTTATAGCTGGATTGTAATTCTTTCCCCAAAAAATTGTAACATAAATTATTACAAAACAGGGCAAAGAAATAGTAAATTGAGTATTGTTGATACCCTAAAGCACACTTGCTAGCTTTTCCTTATGGGCTAGGCCATTTGAGCTTTTACAGCATATATGCACTAAGGACACATATTATCTCTGAATCTACGTTTGATGGTATTGGAGTTCTTCATATTAGATCAGTTTATGTTTCAAAACTGTAGTTACCTGTGGAGGCTGGTACAATTCATTTCATGCATTTACTGCCCATTACCATGTGCCTGAAGTACTTTCTTGCTGCGTGTATATCTGTAATGAATATTAAACCATCTCATCTACTCATAATAATATAATGGGTCCTGTGATGACAGACTCTGTTTGTTCAGGAAGCAGATGTTGGTGTTTACCTAGATGTAATTTACAATGATGAGTGGTGGTGAGCAGGGTTTTTTTCCTACCAGCACAATGCAGCCTATGTTAAGCTTCTGCAAAATTCTTTGCATGCCACTGCGGTCTCTAAGGTCTATATATGTATATATGTTATCTTCAGTGAATAATTACTAATCTATATTAGGAAAATAAATTATGCATTTTAGGAAACTATTTGATTAAATACAAATTTACCAAATCTCTGAAATGGCAAAATTCTGGGTAGTCTCAACCAAAGAAGAAAAAAGTGTGTGTTGAGGTCATAAATAGATTTCTGAGAAGTAAATATGGTAGGAATTATTCAGAGAAAGCACCAGTGGTTAGAAACTGAAATCAGTAAAGGGTAAAGCTGAAATAAGACACATTTATTTTAATACAGAGGAGTGCCGAGCGCCGCAATGGATTACAAAAGGATGAAATGAATTCTCCATCATTTAGAGTCCTTAAATTTAGGCTGAAAATCTTTCTAAAAGATGCCCTTTAGATCAACTTGCCACATAAATTGATGAATGACATTTTCTAACCTGTGTTATGCTGGAGGTAAAAAAGACCGACATTATTGTTATTTCTTTTGTCTGCAATACCTGTAAAATCTATGATATCATGAAATACAATCAGATAACTGCATTTATTTTACTTTTAGATTTCATACTTATTTTCACTTTTGGAAACCATTTGTAACTTTAGGAAAATTTTGTCACAGGGATTCCTGTTTTGAATTTGGAGCTATGATTCCTTATGTCCAGTTCCCTTGTTGTCTCTCTATATGTCCTAAAACCTGTTTGTGCATTTTCTTACTCACATTTGAAATCGGGGACGTACCACTCTTTCATCATGAACAACAATTTATCCTGCTAGTTTTAGGAACTCTTCTCTGAATATCTTTTCTTGTTGTCAGCATATTACAGTTATTTGATCTTTTCTATACTTCTTACTACTTGGAATCCTGATATCAAATCTTAATGATTTGATAGTAATGATTTAATAGTAAGACATAAAGCTACAGTTGTAGGGATCATGTCAGTGCTGTACACATAGACATTTTCTAAACTCACCACTCATTTTCAAAAGTATTCTGGGTTTAACATAAAAATGTGGAAGGCATCTCCAGAGGCAACCTTTTCCTTGGTTATTTCCTAAATCAGACCGTTGGCTCCAGAGACAATAAAAACAGGGAAAATACAGAACTTTCAGCTCTCCGTATCTTGATCTAAGTGAAAGTGGTATTTCTTGGCTAAAAGGAGTGTTCTAAATTTAAATCAGTTGTAATTACAATGGGCTTAGACACATTTTTCCCAATTTTGTAGTTGCTTATGGAGTGACACTTGTTTACACCTTAAAAGAAAAGAAAAAGACCAGGCTCCAATGTGAATAGAGATTAATGGTAAATGTGGTCTGATCACTTGCGTAAAACTGGCCTTAAAATTTCCTTTTGAAGGTCATTTAGAATGATATTGGCTCCCAGATGTATTTGTAAATATATCTGTTTTTTTTTTTTTCTCTTGGAAAGGCAACACCTTTCTAGTCTCTAAGGTCTTCCTTTAGGGACTCTTTTTAAATTCACTTTCTTTTTTCTTTTACTAATTTTGTCCTGCTGCTTCTCTTCTGTATCCTGAAAATGTCTCTCCCTCCTTGGCATTTAGACTCTTCAAATATTTATAGATTGTTACCATGTCCCCCTTTAGTCATTTCTTAGACAAACTATGCATACTTAGCACTTGCAATCAATCCTCATACATCAGTCACTCCAGAAGTCTAATCATTTTTGCAGCTTTCCTCTGATCTTCCTCCAATATGTGAATATCTTTCTTATTATTAGATACTTAAAATTAAATGCAATGGGTCATGTCTGCAGCTTGTGTAAAACACTGTATCCTTGCTGAAGACCGCGTTGATTCATGATAGCTAAAGAGCAAAATTTCTAGTGCAAAGATATCAAAACTGTATATATTTTGTGAAGTAGTGAGCCTGAATCCACACAGAGCTTTTTTTTTTTATGTAGTAAAGCCTTTTTGAATTAATTTCCATCACTTAGCTATGTTTTTGAATTATGACTTTCCAGTTTGCTTCCTGTAAAACCGCAAAATACTCTGCATTTTCATATTTTTATTATTGTTTTGAGGAGCTCCTTCAGCCTCTCTGATATACCTTCATCCCATTCTCAGCACAGCCATGTGTCTTAGCCCTCCAGCTGGAGGTTTCTGCTTGCCATGGTCACACAGAGTTGATGCCGGTTTAGAGTGACTGTGGGAAGGATTCCTCTAGCCCAGTTGGTAGTGAGCAACAATGGCTGACACCCTCCCAAAGCACATCTACTATGTGGAAAGAAAATTTATAATCCTCCTTGCAGTAGCTGATCTACCTTTGAAGTCTACTACCATATTTGTCACTCTACTGGCCCTATCAAGCAGTCTGGACCTCATCATGTTTAATCCCAAATGAGTTTTTTTGGTCATTATAATCCAACAAAGTCCATGCAAACTCGTAATAGGGATAAATAAGCTTATTTTTTAAAACAATTTTTTTTCAAACCAGCTATGGCTGAAGGGCAAAAGTAGCAGCACTAATTAGGCTCCTAGTAGTTCCAGGCCTTGTATATTGTCAATGGGGATGAATAGGCTTTTTTTTTGAGGATTAATACAGCATTTAGCAGAACAAATTAGCATTGAAAATAAATAAAAATGAAATAGATAAATAACTTATAAAATAGGCTATCACTGCTAGATGCAAAATGTGGACCTTCCATTAGAAATACTGTGAGAGAAAAAGTGCTGTAAGGATTAAATTTTACAGGATTAATCTGTAATATATTAGAACTACACACACCCCCACCCCCCATCACTGAAGAACACTATTTCACTATGTCACTATGCTCAGTTCTGTCCTGAATTTACACTATTTTGGGGAAAAGATAAGGGGGAAAGACTTCTGAATTGTTGTTGACCTTTCCATAGTATTGAATTGATATTCCTTTTTTTTTTTTTTTTTTGTCACTATCATGTAACACAAGCGGCCATACTTTAGAGAAATCTGCCTTATTGCAAATATATTGTGTCTGTGGACCTTGGTTTCAAACCAAGATAGCATCTTCCCCAGGGAACATTTCATTCAGACTGTAAAAACTATTTACTTGAGAAAGTTCCGTAGCCAGGCAAATTTGTAATTGATAATCATAAAGAAAATCTATTGACTGCTTTGCTATTTTTAAAATTATTTTACATATTCTTTTTTTCCCCCCTCCATTGTTTTCCAATTTATACACTTTTTCTTGGCCTTTTCATTTTAAATGAGTGTTTTCTGCTTGATTTCCTTCAGAACTGTTCAGTAGGACTTCCGTGACTTTAAATTCTACAGGGAAGAGTAAACCAAATGCCATCTGAGCTGTAAGCCATATGTCAAAATGACCTTGCATTCAATACCAAGGGAGTCACATAATAGCATGGGAGTCACAGATGATAGTATTTGTTCAAATAATTACAATCACAAAACTGGGATAAAAGGGATTCTTTTTTGTTGTAAAAAATACATACAGGGAGAAAAATAAAAGCTTTCATGAGAAGTGAACATATTAGCACTGTTTCACCACAGAAAGGTATGGAAAAAGACATTTTAAAATTTTCCTCTGCGCTAATCAGCATATGATCCTGGTTCAAACGGATTAGACTTTCTGGTACCAAACAGGTCATTGAGATGGACTGACAACTGATGATAAATTACATGGCAACAGGAATGTGACATAGAAAGCACCTAAGGAATGAGGTCGTCTTCTGTGTTTGTCAATCCAGGATTCTTCCCCCCAAGGGCACTCTTGCGTGTTGTGCAGGGTACTTCCCTAACTACTTCTCAGGGTGAAATTTCTTTCACCAACTATAGGCATTCATACCACACTCACTGTAGTTTACAGTTAGGACTGTATTTCTGACCTCGTACACATTTTAAATTTTTTTCCCCTGTTTTGCAAGGAATGGAGTGAAGGGAGTTGAAAATATTGATTTTTGAGGCATGGTAAACAGGCTAATATTGAATTGCCTCCTCTCCCTTTTTCTTAAAAGCTCACAGCTACATTGTCTTTCTGGAATCCTTATGGGATTCACCTCCAAGCTGTGTCAAAGGATTTCTTGTGAATGATTTCAGAAAAACAGACTGCTCCAGCAACTGAAGGTGAACCAACAGCTAGAGGGACCTATTTTACATCAGTGGTTCCAGTTCCTCATCACTGTAGACAAAGCAGAGGTTTTCTTGTAGGAACGAAATGGAACTGTGCTTCTCTTCCCATCAGAATTTTCTGGGAAGGTAGAGAAACCAAAGTGTGAAGAAATGGTGAAAACATTTGAGCGGTCTACTACCATTGCCAGCTGCCCCTTTGCCTGTGCTTAGATCCGCCACTGTTTTCTAGGCAATCTTAGGGTGTGTTTTAATCTGTTTGGCTCCTACACGCAATTGGTAATGCATCCACAGGATATGAGCATTAAGCAGTAACCATTCCTGCCCTGAAAAAAGCATGCAGTGCCTGCTGTGAAGAGGTGCAGAGGAACCTCGAGATTGATAGTGTCACTAAATTATTGACTGATAATAAAATGGTCAATGAAATACAAAATACTGCTTGTTGGGAAAAACAACCATATCTATGCATATACAAAGATGACCACTAAATTACTTAAGACTACTTAGCAAAGGGATCGCAAAAGAGCTCTGATAGTTCTGTGAAGAGAGCTTAATGCCGGCTAAGCCCAGAAGGCAAAACGTGATATTAGAAGTTGTTAGGGAAGGAAGGTAGAATGAAACAGAAAACATCATTAAGGCAGCATAGGACACATATTTTTTAGGAATACAGTGAATTCTAATATTCTTCTCTGAAAAAGGGTTAGACAGAAATAGAAAAGCAGGAAGGAATGTGACAAGGATGAGCAACAGTACAGAACAGCTTTGGTCTTAGGGGAGATTACACAGAATAAGACTTCCAATTTGGAAAAACTGTGATATGGTACAAGTATATAAAATCAAGAGTGATGATCATTCATTAGCTCTTAAAATAAAAGGGCAAGAAGTTGTCAAATGATATTTTTCAAACAGCAGGTTTAAAACAAACGAAGTATTTTTTTTTTACCATGCTTATAATTAAAATGTGGAACTCATTGCCACAGGTTATTATGAAGGACAAAGGTAGAAATGGATTCAGACAAATTTATAGAAAGAACAAAAAATCCTTCAGGGGCTGTTAAACACAAAGATCTGAAGCCATGCTTGATTTAAGAAATCCTTGAACTACTAATTATAAGATACTTATAGCATATAAACTTGTCTTGTTATACTATTTTCTTAAGCACCTGCTATTCACGGAATCACGGAATCACGGAATCTTGGAATCTTCAGAGTTGGAAGGGACCTCTAGAGATCATCTAGTCCAACTCCCCTGCTAAAGCAGGATTGTCCAGAGCACAGTACTCAGGGCTGCATCCAGGCGAGTCTTGAAAGTCTCCAGAGAAGGGGACTCCACAACCTCCCTGGGCAGCCTGTTCCAGTGCTCTGTCACCCTCACCGTAAAGAAGTTTTTTCTCATATTTGATTGGAAAGTAGGATCACTACTGTCCACTCTTAGAGACAGGGCACTGTATCAGATCTCAGACTCATGTTCTTTCAGGTGCTCTTCTGTGATTATTTGCTAAATAAAATGACTGTGTTCAGCAGAAAAGAAAGCCACTTGGTCATCTGGAGCTTGTTTTGGGGAGTCAGCTGGGCTATACAACTGACAAATTCCTCTCTTTCTTCACCTGTAGAGCTTCTGGAAGTAACTATTTCTATGCTTAGAAATGATCTGTGTGTTTGTGAGAGTGAGCATGTGCAGCGGCAGTGCGATCTCTTACGTGTGTCTTATCAATGTGCTTCCATGGCGACCTCTGTCTCACAGGTATATGCAGGGAACTGTCCCTCCGCCCAATTTGATCCTTGGCTTCTGCAGACATTGTTCTGAAATATGCCAGCAGCAGAGATTTATCTCTTGTGAAACACACAGTCATCAGATGAAAATCAAAATTTGTCACTCAGCTGAGCTTTTGGTCTGAGAATAGGCCAGGAAAATATTCTTCAGAATACAAGCGATGAAAAGAGGGAAACTATCAAGAGTTAGATATCTATCTCATTAGCATTTCCAAATACCTTTAAGTTAATAGTATTTTGTTTTATTTTAAATCCTGTCACATTTTTAGCAGCTTTTTAATATACTAATTACAATTACAAGTTTTAAGTAACCAGACAAAAGATTCTTTTATCTTTTTAAATTATTAATTTTTTTAATTAATTTTCTCATTTATCTGAACAGGAACTTGCAATGCTGCATTTTTGCCAAGATTTGTCACCGATGTGTGAAAGATTCCAAAGATGTGATTGAAATTGGATCCTTCACATACACTAGTGGTTTCTCCTTATCTTTAGAGGACTAGAAGAGCGCTAATGAACTACTCTAGTAAAGCCAGTATACACTTTACTCCTTCTGCAAATCAATATAAGGCTGTAGAAGAAAGTAAGCTTGTGGCTCGCAGACTGAACCTAGATTTTCCACGTAGTTCTATCTGAGAATTACCTTTCTATTCTTCTCATTATAATTTAAGTAAAATACACTCCTGGGCTGAGGTTTCAGAAGATTTCTCCTCTGTGCTACCTCTGTTTTGGCAGGCTTTTTTTAGTCAGTCAACAGTACTAATGCTTATCTCTACAGATAGCAGCGATCCTGTCAAAACACAGGAAGTAACAATTTGTTTTTCTTTCAAAATTATATTTAGGTTGAAAAGAATCAAACTTCTAACTAATATTACTTTATTTTTTGGTGCTGAAAAGGAAGATTTCACTAGAATGTCTTTTCAGGGATTTTGGATTGTTTGAAGTGGACATGATGGAAAAATACCCAATTTCTCTATTTCCTTTTTTTTTTAGCCCTTGGGGCTTTAAAAAAAGGAAGGAGGAAGTAACATCTTACCTTTTAAAAATAATTTGTTTCATGTTGGTAAGCAGCACTTTCTCCTTTACATGTTTATTTTACTTCAAGGCATGACCACACTACTTCACCTCCAAAGAGTGATTTTAGCACTCTGCTGTTTTAATACAGTTAAGCTGAAAAGCAGTCAAGGGATGTGAGGAAGTCATTTGTTGTACATTTAATGCTGTAAAGTATCCACCAGGGAAACCTTAAAAGATTTTTCTGTTTCCTCACAAAATTGTCCATGAGTAAAATTCCAATTTCCTGAAGAGTTCTCTGATTAGCTTTTCACAACTCTGTCCTCTGTCAGACAGTTGGCAAGAAAACAAAGATCAGGCTTTTGTTGATATGAATATTACACCTTTATCATCACCCCATTTGGTTGTGTCTTCTGGATTTGCTTTTAGGGAAGCTTCACAACCGCTGAGCTTATCTTCAGGCACCAGTCCTGTGGTGCTCTGTAACTGTGCAAGGCTGAAGCTAATCTGCTGTTTAACTCTGCTCCTAAGGGGATCTTGAGCACTGCAGCAGCTTAGCTCCAGCTCTGTGGAGCTCAGACGCTCTGTGGGTCACGAGCTGCTGCGTATCTGAACCATCGTTTACCCACCGGTTTCTCAAAGCTCCCCTTGGACCTTCATCACACAGGAGGCTGCACCAGCAGGGTCTTGTATGGCCCAGGGTTAAAATGAGAAATATCTTTCCAGGAATCACGATCTAGCTCTTCCTTACAAAATAAATACAAAGCTAAACAAAACCCTGTTTAGAGGGAGCTTTGAGGAGACACTCTGCTAGGGCTGCACTACACAACTCTCAATACACTGTGGTGTTAAACTAATAACGTAATGCTCCTTTAAGCAATATAACTTCCTTATTTTTTGAGAGAATTTCTGGAACTGAGGGAGCAGATTGATTTATTTTTAACCTGCACTTCATCAGGTGTTGTATGCTAGCACCTACATTCCCTCCCGAAGCTGGTTTAGTATTTGCTTTCAGTTAGATAGCAAAAAGCCTCCAAAGAAACCCCTCGAGTACCCTTTATGAGACTTTTGTGGGTTGTTATTTGTAATGGAGTCTTCATACCACCATATCTGCCTGTGACATGAAGTCAATCTTATGCCTAGTTTCCCATAAATACTTCATTTTCTTAAACCCAGTGTTCAGCACAGAAAAGGAAAGTGTTTTATTATTACTAAAATAATAATTTTAGTCTTAGCATGAGTGGCCTTTTATGAAACTTGTATTTTATTGCCATGAGCACTGTTTTACCATAACAAAACTGTCATGCAAACCCTTCTGCTCATAAATAGTACTTATTTAATCGCCACGGTCATCATGTTCAAGTAAATAAATATGTGAGATTTTTTTCTAATTCAGGCAGTAGGAACAGATGTATGGGTTTGCATGCTCAAGAGGCTTTTTTGTATTGTAATGACAAAATAAATATTTTTTGTATCCATCTGCAAAATATATTCTAAAATAAAATTCCACAGGTTGAGTCTTAATGCTAAGCCATTTTATTGGCTGAATGCTAAGGTAACATTTTATTGAGTGGTCTTAGAGATTTCTTCTGTAGATGTAAGCAGAAGTTACTTTGGCATTTAGCAAGAGCAGTATGTACTAAAGTGTAGAAGTGTTGGGTTTGCTACGGCTGTTACTTCAACACATTTTCTGATTAATTCATTAATGCGTCAGCCCTGAAAAATGAAATGACACTTCACTGCAGTAGTCCGAGAAAATCCTGATAATACTTTAATCTACAATATTTTCAGCAAACTGCTTGAGGTTTTCAGCAAAAAAGTTTCCCTGCTGGAGTTATCTTTAAAAAAATCACACTAAGTCTGCCTTATAGCACATGTCATGCAGCACAGAATTCAATATTTTGGTCAATAACTTGCCAGCAACATAAAAATGTATGATCTTCCACACCAGGTCAGAGTGAATCCAGTCTGTCTCCTGTGTGAAACCATCCTGCACAAGACGTGAAAGGAAAGTTTATATGAGCAGGGCAGGTGCAGTGACACTTCCTGCAGCTTCTAACACTCAATACTTTAACCAGTTTTGGAGCCCAGAAAATTATTTTTACATTATTGATTAAAAGCAGCCAACACCATAAGAGGGATGAAGACCATAAGGTGATAATTTTTTTATATAGAGTGTTAAGTCTTGAGGTGTTGCGGTTTGTCCTGAGGCACAAGCAGTGTTTGACTTACCAGTGGACTTCTTTTTCGGGTGGGTTTATGTAATATTGACAGTCTTCATATCAAGGGACAAGACTGTTTAGTTCACACTAATCAGATGATCACAGAGAACTGTTTTGCTATCAGCCCATATAAAATGCCATGCTGCAAAAAAGCAGTTAAGCATTATCTTTATCCGCCCCATCCTACCTACCTACCTCTATGGCTGAGATCATTTTCCTGGTGTACTGCAGCGCTGGTGTGCTATCATTCTGGAGTTTCTCAAGGAAGAGTGAAATCCCTCAGGAGAAACATAATGGTCACCATAACTGCAATGGTTTTGGCAGTTTCTTAGATTCAGTAACATCAGCTGGCTGTGTGCAAGGAAAGCGATGCGGTCCAATGTCCTGGGGAGTCATACAACATAACAATGGCTTCTGAAAAGTCCCACTGGGCTGGCTGTTAGTTCCCCAGCAAAATAATGCTACTACTCAACAGCACCTAGGGGTCTCCTTCTGTATGAGAATGCTGAAAGAGAAAGCAAAGAAGTGAAGCACTTGCATTCTGTAGTTTATAATGTTTGTGTAGTTCTAACAAAAAATATCTGTACGGAAGGGAAAGAATAAAGAAGCTAATGATATTGTGAAAATCTGATAGGCAAAAAGGAAAATTGTGGCAAGCACTGAGCCGGAGGCTGTAATCAATTAGCTGATGGCTGAACTTCAGTCCCCTACATTATATCTGCCGGCAGCGGTGAAAGATGTACAGTTGAAAATTCCCCATCATAAAACCACAAGTCTAAGCAACTCTCTATTCAAAAATGCTTTAAAAGGAAAGGATCTGCTGTAGTATAGATTCCATCACCTTGATAATTGGCAGCCTTTCAGTGGTACCAAATTTATAAATAGAAGATCCTTGGAATACAGAGATGTGAATGCAGTTGTCTGACATAATAAAACTCAAACTAGGCTCCAGTATTTTAATAAGAAATCATTAGGCTGAATTGCTTCAGGTGAAGTCTTTCTCCATTGAAGGCAGCAGAAAAATTCCCTCTGATTTCAGAGAGCAAAAAATAAAATCTTTGCAAGACAGTTATTAAGCTGCAGTGATGGCTAAAAGGTAAGGAATTTATTTTGATTAAATGGAAATCTATATCTATCTCACAAATAAAACAGGAGAAGAGATTCTATTGATTTTTACCTCATTGGCTGTATTTGCTGATACGCATTAAACTAAGAACCAAATAGACTTTGAGAGTCCTTTTTTTATTTTCTGGCAATATCTACCTATGTTTTTTCTTTTAATAGTACTTTGGGAAAGGTGACTTTAAGAACACAAAGATAATCTCACAAATAACCAGGTAAGTAATCCAAGTTGTGCTACAGCAAACTGAAAAACCCTAGATTGCTGCAATGAACAGTGCTTGGGAAGAGTCTTTTGTTGAGTGTTTTTGGCTCTTAATTAGAGCTTAGAGATAAATGTCTATCTTCAATGCTCAGTGAGTTGCCCCAGCGTTGGCTGGCTGGGGCTGTCAGATTACTAGGGGACGTTGTCTGTGTTATGAATTCTAACTGATAGGTTGTTGCTTTTTTACTATACTTGTATGTCTCTTTAAAGTAATTAAAATAAAAAAGAATATGAGTTGTCAAAGTAGATAGGTGAACAATAGGCTTTCAGCATAAATGGTCGAGTAAATGAGGTTTCTTGTGAGCAAATTATACAGATGACAGGATTTGAGGCTAGTGAGGTGTTTTAACTATGTGTACTTCTGTTGGAAAAAGCTGTGAATATCCCACAAAGTCCTTGGAATACACTGGTGACAGTTACAAATGCAGATGGTGAAGAACTCAACTAGAAGAGAGACGTCTTTCCTTGTTTCTAATGATAGGGAGGAATTGGTCAAGAACATCGTGTAAAAGGCAGTAGTGGATGAGAAAAGCCATGCAATAATAGAGTTCATGAGTATTATGATAGGAAAAGGGAAGAACAGCAAAAGAAAAGCATCAGATTTCAGAAAAGTAGGCTTCAGTAAACTCAGAATTGTCTCATCATACATCATTGGAATTTAAGAAATCTGGAGTTTCTTAAGGAAGCGGTATTAAGGGCATACATGCAAACTGTCCCCAGTGAAAGAAAGACAGAAAGTATAAGATTTGCTAAATTGTAAGCCACAGTGCTAAATTTTGAGCTCTTCATGCAGCATTCAAAAAGGTGAAGGTGGGTCACTTCCTAAGGGTAGGGAAGTATTGCATAAATGTGATGCTACAGAATAAAAAATTACCAAGGCACACAATAGATTTAAATTCCAAAGGTCATGATAATAATAAAAATCATTCTTTCATCACAGAAAAAATAGGATGAAGACCAACTAAATAGCAGTTCAGGAAAAGACAAAAAGCAATCAAGAGCTGATACTGATACATATGGGTTTTAATACTTCTTCTGCACCACTCTTATTTAAAAGGGTGAGAGGCAGTTCAGTATTACAGTAATAAGTAGCAGTGAAGAAAATTTAAGTCCAAGGCTTTAAGTGGGAAGGAACAGGTTAAATATTTATTACTAAGCTAGATGTTTTTAATTATCTGTGATGCTCTGATACTTGAAGAATTAGCTGACGAAATATCAGAGATGATAGAAGTCCCTCCGGAAAGCCAAGGGTAATGGGTGATGATCAGGGACAAAAGCAGTAGTGACCTTTGAAAGGAAAGTGAAAGAATATTTGGAAATTAGATGAACTTCAGTTCCTGGAAAAAAGGTAGAACAAATAGTCAAACTTCAAGCATCTAAAAGAAAACAAGGAAATTAGTAACTGTCAACATGGATTTGTCAAGATAAAATTATATTGGAATAATCTAATTTCCTTCTGTGAGAGAGCCACTGTGGATAGAAACGAAGCAGCAGATGTCACACATAGCTCTTAATGCTGCCTCATGATATTCTCATAATTAAGCCAAGGGAGTCTATTCCAAACAAAGTTCTAGAGAGTGGGCACAAAAAGACTTGAATCTTTTTACTGATAAAACACTTACCAATAGTTGACTGTCAAATTGGAATGGTTTGTTGCAAGTGGCTTACATTTCTGGCTCTTTTATTTTCCTTCGTGACCAGGAAGAAGTAATAGACATGGTGCTTACTAAACCTGCAGGCAGAACCATAGGACTCAGCAAACTGGTTGAGCTTGGCCAGATCTGTGACATTTGACGATTCATGCTCCTATCCACTTGTGTATCTGGCATTCAAACCAATATTTCCATATACATATTAAGCATAGAAATAAATATACTCTCACTTTTGTTGTATTAAATGCACAGTGGTCACAAAAGCATGTTGTATTTTCTGGAAATATTTCTCAGTACTTTCGTATCTTTCATTATAAATTGTACTTCTGTTAAAATTTCCGTATAAAATTTGCCTTAACGCATTAAAAAAAAATAAATTGAAATAAGTTGTAATAATTTGGACCTTTTTGAAAGGTACTGAAAAGATTGAAATTTCAGTGGGTTTAGGTGATCAACAGTATCATTGCCCAAAAGGCTTTATGAATAGTTTATTTTTAATCTTCTTTATCTTGCAGTATCTGACTAGACACGCGGCTAACATCGTACATTTCCTTTCCCGACTGAACAAGCATAAATCTTTAGAATAAAGTGAGAGTCTTTAGAATAATGTTTCCCACTTTGATTAGTAGCATTCATAATTTCAAAAGTAGTTTTTCAGTGGTATCTCCATTATTTACTTAAAAGTCACTGCTCCTATAAATATTTTTCTAATTGCGTGGAGGGAGATAAAACAGGAATGCCTGGAAAAAGGGAAAAAAAAAAAACACAGGATTTTTCTTTGGAAAGGAAGTTTCATTTTTGGAAATGAATTAGCATTTTATGTTCGCATTATTTTTCTACTTTATAGCTTGCTATGTTTGCATTGCCTGCCAATAGGTGGCACTAATAATTTCTACATTAACTCAGTGGTTGTTCTATTGTCTTTCAACATTAATGGAGTTATATCCTAATGTACCTCACAATTTCATTGTCTTTGTTTGGTTTTGACTTAAATTTTATGTTTAACAAAAAAACGGTTTTGGTATAAAAATATGGGTACTGTAGATCCAAGCAAATATTAAATTTATAGGCACAGAATTGATACATTAATAAACTCTAAACAAGCATTGTTTTTTGTTTGGAGGATCAAATGTAATGTACCAAAAATTAACAAAGCCTGAAAATTGTTGATCCACAGCATCTGAAGGGTACTTTTAACTTCTGAAATACCTCTAGTATAACACTCATATTTCTCACTGACTTAATTTATTTCTTAGGAAAAGATTTCAAATATTGTGTTCAGAATAGTTGAAGTAAAAAGCATTTTCTCTTAGTGCAGTCTGAATCTTGAGGTTATGATTCACCTGACCACATGTGTCTATGACCAGTGCTTGATTTTTAGGCACCTGTGATTACCTGTCCTTTATCTGTGAGCTTTAATTTATTTATTATTCTCCCTTTCAGCTTCATGGTGGCACTATCATTTTGTAAGAACTGGAAGGATAAGGCAGAGAAGAACTGGCTAGCTGGCAGGTTTCTCTTAGCTCACCAGGGGCATAGGCATGCATACAAAATTTCCAGAAGAGCACACATTGCAGTGGAAGCTGGATGCCACCAAGGTAATTCTCTTCCCCTCCATCTGAGTAAAACCCAGGATATGACATGCTGTCAAGGGCACGTCAAGTTCTGCTGAGTTCTCCTGTGAGCCAGTCTGTGCAGATTGTGCTGCACAAGGTCATTTATGGTGGTTTGTGTTGCAGACCCAAAATATACCCTGGTGTGCAAGCAGACACAGCAAAACCCAGTGCCACTCCAAAGCAGATCTCATTTCTAAAGACAAGGAGATGAAGGCAGTTATTTTAATAACACGACTTTCAGATCTCAGATTTCATGATTTCTCGAAAAATTCTGATGAGTCAATTTTTGTCTTTAACACCGTACACTAAAAATCTGCTTTTTGGAGGATTCTTCCCACACTGGCTGCCTTCTGATATATCATTGCAGCACTGGCTGTGGTGGGCATGCTTGGGTAGGAATGCAGTGTCGAATAAAGTTGAAACTGATATGCACATAGGAGGACTGCCTTATCAGGAGTATTTGGCAATTAAAAGTGGCTTGGTACCTGCCTGAGGATTATGGGAATATGGATGTTCCTATTGTAAGATAAATGTATGCTCTGAAATTTCTGTCAGGAAAGAAAGGTGGCAGCAATAAAGTTAGCACACAAACACCATCTGTGAAAGCCAGAAAGCATCTATAGACCCTCTACATGCTGTGAGAGTGCTAGATGCTCATCACATTATGTACGAGGAGGGATAGAAAAAAAATGGAAGGAGGAAGGCAAAAAGGAAATACAGAGTAAGGACCAAATAAAATGCATCATAAAGCTGATAAATTAATATGAATTAAAAAATACTGTATGGACCCTCTTAACACTGGTATGTTACTGCAATACTAATCACGGACATTTTCCACGTGTTGTACAGATGAAATGAATTATTGCCAGCCCCAGTAAATTCTGTTTGTAAGTGTTCTGACAAGCTACTATTTGCAACAGGAAGGGCTTGAATATGCAGGGGTTCCTCTTAGAATTAAAATAAAGCATCAGCATGAGGCACTATCCAGGCATACATAAAAACTAAATCTATCCTGAAGACACAATTTAAATGGAAGACTTCCCTGATTATTGGTAATAAGATTGCCCTCAACCCAAGGAGGGAATATGTTATAAGTCAAGAGAATTTTGCTGGAACTCTGGAAAACACAGCTATAGCCTACTGAAATAAGTAATGAGTAACGCTCTTCAGCTCATATTACTTGCTGGTACACCAATCTTTAAGTCAGTTCCCTGGTGGCCTCTGACTTTGCACAATAAACACTAAACATTTCTGTTTTCTTCCCTGTCATGCTCTACTCCCAGGTACACAGCAAGAGACAATGCTTGTGTTTGCATGGGGATACAAAGGCAAGGCCATCTCAGGCCCAAGGTGAAACACTGCTAGTCATGGCCATGAGCTTCCATCATTTCACCCAATTACAGTGACTCCAGCTCTACTGGAAGTGGTTCTTCTCTTCCCAGGGTCACTTGCCTTTCCTCCTGTGCTCTGCAATATCAGTAAAGAGCATCACACCACAAGGTCACCTCTGCCATTATTGGTTACAATGTCCTCCATGAAGAGGGTCATTGAGGACGGTTCTCTCTGGTAAGGATGCGCTTATTTCCACAATTTGCACAGTTTTCCCTTCCTCCTCCTTTTTTTGCTCATCACCCTCCACCCTGCTGTTTTATATTTTGTATATCCTGTAAAGACTGTAATTTGATTGCTGCTCAGGAAAAAAAAAAAGCCCATGAAAGGAAAACTCTACTTTCTGCTCTCTCCAGCAGACAGTAACAGAGAGCAATCAGCTCCGGAGACTTTTCTTTATTTACTGATAGAAGAAGGTATCCATCTCCCTTCCCCTTTACCGTGTCTGTACCTTCACTTGCATTTTTTGTTTTGGGCACTTAATATCCATGCTGTCGACTGTGGATCGCAATATTATATGGTTTTATTCCTGTAATGTCCTGATGAATCAGGAAATGTCTATTTCCTATATCGACTTTGTAGGCAAAACATTAAGTGCCAATACATTTTGAGCTCAGGCCTTTGAAAAAATCTTTCATCATAAATGTGTCAATTCTCTATAGACAAAGTTTGTGGCAAATGCAAGAGAACTCAGGTATCTCTGTCTTTTCCTTGAAAGGTTCTGAGACACAGTTCAAAAGAATAGAAAGAAATGCAATGTTACCTTCTTTTACCACATACTAAGTTAACTCAAATAACTAGCAATTGCTGTTGACTTATTTGTGGTAACGTTTTACCCTGAGTTTTCATTAATTGTCCCATGCTCACAGTGGACTATGTAGCAAGTAAAGAAATGGCATCTGATTCTTTTTTTTTTTTTTTTTAGTCCTAGGCTGACTGATGGAATGTCCTTCCTCTGCATTTTTTGCAGTATTCTTGTAAGTGATGTGATATAACACCTTTCATGCTTAAGCATCCCAGAAAGTGTTTAACAAAGAAATGACACCACCATCTCCTGCAGTGTAGCGCAACGTGATGTGTAGGGTTGAAAGGGCAGAGAAGAAAGCATGTTTGAAGAGGACAGCATGAGAAAAAGGGGGATGCATTATCTATCATTTTTACTCTAAAATCTTGTGTCTCACAACCATAAAGTGCAGTAAATTACACATAAACTCAGCTATTAGTGTTGATATAAGAGATCCTGTTGTGCCAGCAAGGGAGTAAATATCAGCATAGGTATATTCAGGAATATAAAATTTATATGCAGGAAATGGGTGTTTACGAACAAATCTAATGTCTAATGATTGTGGCAATATTACTTGACATGTTTGGGAGTGTGCTGTCAAGGTGAATAGGATCCCACCTTTATTCACAGAATGATGCTGTGGCAAACAAGAAAAAAAAAGTCTTGCTCTGTTACAGGCTGTGGCCTATTGCCTGTGACTCAAGGGTGGCGAATGACCAAGGCATAAAACAGTATGTAAAGTCAAAGGTAAACTGAAATTCTGAACAATACAATTAGAATAGGATTGTTTATTATTGATCCCAAGCATCACAACAGAAATCATTCCCCCTTGACTAGGTTTTGGACTCTCTACCCTGAGTAACGCCCCGTGCGGCAGTCTCAGTGCACATCTGTGCCACGCCTGCGTCTATTGCTAGTCAGCTTTCTACTTTCTAAGGTATCAATTTGGACCTAATACTTTACAATCCTCATTGCGTTTAACACCACAATATCTTGGGAAATGGGAAGTGGCAGTCATCCTGACCCTGAAGAAAGAGGATAAAGAGTGTGATTCCAGAAAGGACTTGAATATTGTGATGCTCAGTACAATAAAGCACACAATAAGCAACCGCATAATCTAAAGTTTAAACACTGTTCTTTAGATAAAAACAAACAAACATACAAACCAACAAAAAAAACACCAAGCCAGGGAAAATGTAGGAACACCGCTCTCTGTACAGCAAATGAAAAGGGTTTGGTAATTGACAATGGGATTCAAAACTGTGCTATAAATCATTCAGTCACATTAGGAGTGCCAGAAGTTGAAGTGCACCTGAAATTCAGTCATTCTTGAGGGGCATTTATCACAGGGTATACTGACATACAACAATGAAGCTTGGTCAATGGCTCATACAGAGAATTTTAGCTTTGCAGAAATTCACACAGGATAAATTAAACTCCCAAAGAGCCTAATTAATTATGAGATCTGCTGCTTGGCAAAAATGACTAATTTATCAGTTCATCCTTTCTCAGAAAAAGCATAGGTAACCAAGGGTATGATTTCGTGTTTAGCTGAAATGTGAAGGTTGGGAACCAAGAATTGTTTTGATACTGGGCGTTCTGTTAAGCCAGCTCCAAGCTGAAGTATTAATAATAGTATAACCATAGTAATTGCATAGCAACTGCTAATGTGAATGTAACACATATAATGGAGAGATTTGCACAGCCTGTAGAAATCAGGTGCTGAGGGTGGGATTCATCTCACCTAATTTTAGAGCTCCAAAACGTGCATGCCTGTCTCAGTTGGTCACCCTTAGACTCTTCAAAAGAGAGGCAGGTACTCCTAGTTATGTAGCTGACCTGTTTTAAATTTCTGCTTTGGGATAGCATGAACTGTGCTCCAAAAGTCCATAATCTCTTTCCATTGAGAGTTCACAGTTCTTTCTAGGCACTATAGCTTCTAGCTTCTGAGTCTGCTCAAAACCAAAAGAGAAGTGTATCGGAGATGGAAAAGTGGATGAATACCTGTTGAGAACTTAAATGACATTGCCAGGACATGCAGAGATGCAGTTAGAAAAGCAAAAGCTCAGCTTGAATTGAAATTGGCCAGAGATGTCAAAAACTACAAGAAAGGGTTCGTCAGGTATGTAAACAAGCAGAAACAGAAGGAAAATATTGGCCCGCTGTTAAATGGGAGTGGTGAATTAGTCACCAACAACACTGAAAAGGCAGAGATTCTCAGCACTTTCTTCACCTCTGTCTTTACCAGCACTATTGGGCCCCAGGCCTTGGGGACAACGGTCCAGGTTGATGCAAACACAGACCCACTGCCAGTGAAGGAAGAGCTGGTATGTGATCTATTACAGGAGCTTGACCCCTACAAATCAATGGGCCCTGACAAGATCCACCCGAAGGTGTTAAGGGTGCTTCGAGAATTCATGGAGACTGGGGGGATGTCCCAGAAGACTGGAAGAAGGCTAATGCCACCCCATTGACAACAAGGGCTTAAAGGAGGATCCACAAAATTATAGACCCACCAGTCTTATTTCAGTCCCTGTGAAAGTTATGGAAATAATTCTTCTGGGGTCTGTCACAAGTCAAATGAAGCATGTGATTGGGAAAAGCCAGGACAGATTCACAAAGGACAAATTGTGCTTGATGAACTTGATCACCTTCTATGACAAAGTAACCTGCTCTCTTGATGTGGGGTGAGCGGTGGACGTTGTCTACCTGGATTTCTCCAAGGCTTTTGATACAGTTTCCCACAGCCTCCTCCTAGAGAAACTGTTATGACGAGTTATCATCTAGACAAGTGGTCTGTGCAGTGGGTGGGAACCCAGCTGACAGGCCACCCCCAGACAGTGGTGGTAAATAGCTCCTTTTCGAACTGGCAACCTGTCACAAGTGGGGTCCCCCAGCGATCAATATTGGGCCCAATGCTGTTTAATATCTTCATAAATGATCTGGATGATGGGATCAAGTCTACCTTGTTGAAGTTTGCTGATGATGCCAAACTGAGTAGGGAAGTGGACACTTTGTAAGGGAGAACAACCCTGCAAAAAGACCTGGATAGGCTGGAAGAGTGTGCTAACAAGAACCTTATGAAGTTCAAGAAGGACAAGTGTAAGGTCTTGCACCTGGGAAAACATAATCCAGAAGTGCAGCACAGACTGGGATCTAACTGGCCAGGTCCTGGGCTTCCTGGTGGACAACAAGCTCAATATGAGTGAACAGTGTGCTGCTGTGGCAAAGAAAGCAACAGAATGCTGGGTTGCATCTACAAGGGCATCACCAGCAGAGATAAAGAAGTCGTTATCCCATTCTACTCAGTGCTTGTCAGGCCATACCTGGAATACTGTGTTCAGTTTTGGTCCCTGCTGTACAAAAAAGATGTGGACGGGCTGGAGACAGTCCAGGGAATGGCCACAAAGATGATCAAGGACTGGAAAGCCTGCCATGAAGAAAGGCTGAGAGAACTGGTTTTGTTCAGCCTTGATAAAAGAAGGCTTAGGGTATGCCTTATCACCATGTTCCAGTATTTAAAGGATAGCTACAAAGAAGATGGAGACTCCCTTTTTACGAGGAATCACATGGAGAAGGCAAGGGGTAATGGGTACAAGTTACTCCTGGAGAGATTCCAGTTGGACACGAGAGGAAATTTTTTCACAATGAGAACAATCAGCCATTGGAATAGTCTCCCCAGGGAAGTGATGGATTCCCCTGTATTGGACACTTTTAGGATTTGGATGGACAAGGTGCTGGGCCATCTTGTCTAGACTGTGCTTTTGCCAAGGAAGGTTGGACCAGATGGTTCTTGAGGTCCCTTCCAACCTGGTACCCTGTGATTCTGTGATTCTGTATACTGCCTTGAGTGTTTAGGTGGAATGTAGATGTATGTGCTATAGGCATTTACATTTGGTCAAATCAAACCCATCCACATTGCATTATCTGATTTTATTAGGAAATGCTTTGAATAAATTAAAAAAAAAAGATATAAGAGCAATAAATATTTAAGACTTCATTCCTTGTAACATTCCTCAAGGCAATATTTATAGTTACCATGCTGTCAGTCCCCTGGCAACGCGAGGTTGTAAGAAAGGAAGTGAAGCACAGAACAGTCTGTGGGGAGCATTGCTTTAGTAAATCTGATTTTTTTCTTAACTACCGTTTCAGACTCTGTTGTCACAGAATCTGAAACTCTTATGATAATTTTAGACTGATTTGGTTAGAGATTAACCTCACAAAAGTGCTAATTTTTGTTTAAAGAAATCTTAATCTAATGCCTGTCACAAAATATCTTTGCAAAGGTGGGATGTGAGAAAATTTCCTCTTATTATCACATATCAAACTCATGTGCAAGGGTACAAAAGAAAAGACAACTGCTTTTTCCTAAAACACAGTCACAGGAACATGGATAATGTTACCTTTTCCAGGACAGCTTGATGGAAATTTTTATTGTAATTAGCACATCAGCTGTAGTATCTTTTCCTTTTCAATTTAATCAGTTTGATAGTGAAAGTGGAGTTCTGAGTCAGAGGCAAGAAGAAGTGGCAGTGGATTATCAATGTTCTTATTTTCTCTTTTAATGCTGAACATATTTCAACAATTTTTCCATAACATATCCTAACATTTTGTCAAACAACTGCACAGTTGTGATCAAAGTCTTGTTTTGGGCTGGATCACCCAGATGTTATGATTACTTCTGTGATTTAGCTGAGTCTGGGAATTGTCTCTGTATATTGACCTTCCTCTTCCAGGATGAGTTCTTGATTTGAACTCTCCACAAAAAAACTAATCTTAGAGACTTTTTCCCATCTGATACCAGATTACTATCAAAGAGGTCACAGATTAATATGACTGAAGTAACTCATAGATGACACTATATTTTGCCAATATCAATGCTGGTACACTCTGCAGTATCTTCATCAACTGAAGCATTTTGAAAGCTTACACTATCAAGGTCAAGAATTTGCAGGCTTGAAGAGCATCTTAGAAATGGGGGAGTCTGTGCATGGATTCAATTCAACCAGTCTTACTCCAAACATACTTTGTGTTTTTGTTGTTGTGAGACCAAGATGCTTTATAATTTGAGCAAAACAATTCTAAACCAACTGAATTATCCTTAGGGATACAATTCAGCGGAGCGTAGTTGTATGCGAACAAGCATTCATCTGTGTTTGCCTTTATTATTTCAGCTTTTGCATACAGCTGACACGAGTTCAAGACTTGTCTATCAACTGCTGCCTTCTTTTATCTGTCACTAGGAATGTCTTTAAATACAACAAGAAACAGAGGGGCAAATAAGATGAAGAAGAGCAATGGAGCCAAGTCATAGCTCTGTTTAACATTATTAATGACAACAAAACTTTCTGAGAAACATCATTATTCAAGGATATATGATAATTTAGTGATTAGAAAAGTACTCACTTAGGAAGTGGAAAACCTTCCTCTTGCAAGCAGGGCTCTCATACTCACAGCTCTCACACATCAGCCTTTTCCCACCCTCCATTACAAGATGTTACGAAGGCACTTTACAATTCTTGGTGAAGCTGGAACACTGTAAATCTGGGAACGCATGAGCTATAAGATAAGAGAGACAGACTCTGAACTAGCCGGTCCCTTAGCTGCGAGAGACCTTTCTTGCATTTTTGTTCTGGCTTCAGTATTATTTCTATGTTTTTACCCAAGGACACTCTGTAACTTAAAATCACGGAATCACGGAATCACGGAATCTTCAGAGTTGGAAGGGACCTCTAGAGATCATCTAGTCCAACTCCCCTGCTAGAGCAGGATTGCCTAAAGCACATCCCTCAGGGCTGCATCCAGGCGGGTCTTGAAAATCTCCAGAGAAGGGGACTCCGCAACCTCCCTGGGCAGCCTGTTCCAGTGCTCTGTCACCCTCACTGTAAAGAAGTTTTTCCGTGTATTTGAACGGAACTTCCTATGTTCTAGCTTGTGCCCATTGCCCCTTGTCCTGTCGCTGGGAACCATTGAAAAGAGCCTGGCTCCGTCCTCCTTAAACCCACCCTTTAGATACTTGTAAACATAAATCAGGTCCCCCCTCAACCTTCTCTTCTCCAGGCTAAAGAGTCCGAGCTCTTTCAGCCTTTCCTCATAAGGGAGGTGCTCCAGTCCCTCAATCATCTTGGTTGCCCTTCGCTGGACTCTCTCCAGTAGTTCCCTGTCCCTCTTGAACTGGGGAGCCCAAAACTGGACACAGTACTCCAGTTGTGGCCTCACCAGTGCAGAGTAGAGGGGGAGAATGACCTCCCTCGACCTACTGGCCACAGTCTTCCCTATGCAGCCCAGGATGCCATTGGCCTTCTTGGCGACAAGGGCACACTGCTGGCTCATGGATAATTTGCTGTCTACCAGGACCCCGAGGTCCTTCTCCTCAGAGCTGCTTCCCAGCATGTCCGCCCCTAACCTATACTGGTGTTTGGCATTCTTCCTTCCCAGGTGCAGGACCCTACACTTGCTTTTGTTGAACCTCATTAGGTTCTTCTCTGCCCAGCTCTCCAGCCTGTCCAGGTCACGCTGGATGGCAGCACGGCCCTCTGGAGTGTCGGCCACCCCTCCCAGCTTGGTATCATCAGCAAACTTGCTGAGGATACACTCTGTCCCCTCATCTAGGTCATTAATGAATATATTGAACAAAATTGGACCAAGTATTGACCCCTGAGGGACACCACTGGTTACAGGCCTCCAACTGGACTCTGTGCCGCTGATCACAACCCTCTGAGTTCTGTCACTCAGCCAGCTCTCGATCCACCTCACTGTCACCTCATCTAGCCCATACTTCCTCAGCTTCCTAATGAGGATGTTATGGGAGACAGTGTCAAAAGCCTTGCTAAAGTCAAGGTAGATGACATCTACGGCTCTCCCCTCATCCAGCCAACCCGTTATAACATCATAGAAAGCTATCAGATTGGTCAGGCATGATTTGCCCTTGGTAAATCCATGCTGACCACTTCCAATAACTTCCTGTTCCTCTACGTGTTTGGAGATGACATCCAGAATGAGTCGCTCCATTACCTTCCCAGGGACAGAGGTGAGACTAACCGGCCTGTAGTTCCCTGGGTCCTCCTTCTTGCCTTTTTTGAAGATTGGAGTGATGTCAGCCTTCCTCCAGTCCTCAGGCACCTCTCCTGTTCCCCATGACCTTTCAAAGACAATGGAGAGAAGTCTAGCGATAACATCTGCCAGCTCTCTCAGCACTCGCGGGTGCATCCCGTCAGGGCCCATGGATTTATGAATGTCCAGCTTGGCCAAGTGGTCTCTGACCCGGTCCTCCTCAACTAAGGGAAAATCTTCCTCTCTCCCGACCTTCCCCCTTGCCTTCAGGGTATGGGATTCGTGAGGGACGGCTTTAGCAGTGAAGACCAAAGAAAAGAAGGCATTCAGTAACTCTGCCTTCTCTGTGTCTTCCATGTCTAAAATGCATAAACAGTCCCTGGAGCAAGGACCAGAACCACAGGTTATCCCTTTGTTCTATTTGATTCCATTACAGGTGAAAAGAGAAGGCTTATACTATGAATCTGTCACTTGTACTGAGGAATGACTATGGAATTCAAGATGATGTTCAGTGAGGACACTGAACTGATAAACCGGGCTATGTATATAATTCTGAACTCTTCTGGACCATCATATGAACAATGGAGACCATATGAGAAGAGGATAATATGTCCCTTACTAATGTGAACCCTCCGTAAGTTTATTCATACTGATTATTCAAAGCAATGATAGCTTGTTATTGATAAGCTGAATTAATGGAGTTCAAAATCTTGTGCAATTAATTTCTACCAGCCCTCAAATAATTTTCATAGAAATTCCCTCCAATGTTCCATTTTGTAAAGAATAAAACTACACACACCATCCTAGCATGGTCTCAGTATTGATGAGAGGAGAGATTAAATTATTGTTCAGTGCCTCTTCACCCATACCCTGTTTAATCTTTCCAGGGATTTATTTGTTTGATTTTCTTGCTGCTGCATCATCTCTGAGAAAGACCTCACTATTATTTTGATTATCAACTATGATCTTCTGATCTTTTTCAGAGCAATTTTTGTCTATGTTACTCTATGTTGTAAGCATGACTTATATTCTTTATTCCAAAATGTGTAACTTTGTTTAGGCTGTATTAATTTTTTTTACTGATCTTCTAAATGTAACCAAGGTATGGAAACTTGTGTTCATACTATGAAAGTCTGGAAAGCTGGGATTTGGGTAATTAGCTGTAAAGGAAGTTGCAATTATAACCAAAAAGGATGTCACTCTGGAATGAATATTCATGTTTGAGACACGTTATAAATATTTCTCGGCTCTTCTGGTTACATTTTTTGAATAGGCAAAATGCTAATGTGTCTGCTTGTATGGTCCGTGCGTAGATGAGTTCTCAGTTTATCCTGCCTGCCTTATCACCTGTTCTCCTCTATGAGGAAAACATATATCTGCTTGAAACTGAATATCATAAAAAATCTCACAGATTTATTACTCTACATGTATAGCCCCATTCTTGTGTTCACTGTGCTTAATATGACAGAAACTAATTAACTCCTCCGAAGAAGTTGGAAAGGGAAAGTCGGCAGTTTAGCTCAATTTGCCACATGTTTTCCTAAGGGTTATTTCATGTTTTTCCGTAGCAGGTTCAGCTCAATAAACCTCCACTCTAGGTTTAAAGGAACAACATGAACTGCCATAGCATGTTTTATAATTCAGGAAGCTTCAGTAAGATGTTTGCTGTCTTGCTTTGTAGCACTTCTTACTCTCTAACGACAAACCCTCAACATTCATTTATTAGTGTTCCCTTTTCATAGGAATGGAGGATGTTAAACTGAGTAAGACCTCCCAGGTCAACCAGTACAGTCCCTGTTGTCTAGGCAACCACATTTTTTGGTATCTTTCAAAACAACCTTTTATCTGTAGTGGACTATGGCATCTACAGTAATGTTGATAACAATGCATTACATATAAGACACTTGAGCTTTGCAGGAAAAATACTGCTCTTTTTCTGTCTGGGAAATATTCAACATCAGTGATTTAAGAATATCCTTAGCAAATTTTAAAAAGATGAGCATTGTTACCGCAGGGAAGCTGTCCTCTTATCTTGAGAGAAAAAAAAAGAAAGTCACAGTGGAGGGGGGAGATTGAAGATGAATGTTCATTAAATTCAAGGCATTGAGCAGATTTTTTTATTTTTTAGTAACTGGATTGTTGCTTTTTCACCCTTCAAATTGTTTCTGTCCATGTCCCAGGCCAAGTGCTGCGTCCTGCATTTGGGTCACACAACCCAGTGCAGCGCTACAGGCTTGGGGAAGAGTGGCTGGAAAGGTGCCCGGGGGAAAAGGACCTGGGATATTGGTTGACTGCTGGCTGAATATGAGCCAGCAGTGTGCCCAGGTGGCCAAGGCTAAGAGCATCCTGGCCTGTATCAGGAACGGTGTGGTGAGCAGAACAAGGGAAGTGATCTTGCCCCTGTACTCAGCACTGGTGAGGCCCCACCTCGAGTACTGTGTACAGTTTTGGGCTCCTCACCACAAAAAAGACACTCAGGTGCCGGAGTGTGTCCAGAGGAGGGCAACAAGGCTGGTGAGGGGTCTGGAGAACAAGTCTTATGAGGAGCAGCTGAGGGAGCTGGGGTTGTTCAGCCTGGAGAAAAGGAGGCTGAGGGGAGACCTTATTGCTCTCTACAACTACCTGAAAGGAGGTTGTAGGGAGGTGGGGGTCAGTCTCTTCTCCCAAGTAACAAACAATAGGACAAGAAGAAGTGGCCTCAGGTTGCACCAGGGGAGGTTTAGATTGGATATAAGGAAAAATTTCCTCACTTAAAGGGTTATCAAGCACTGGAACAGGCTGCCCAGGGAAGTGGTGGAATTGTCATCCCTGGAGGTACTTAAAAGATGCGTAGATGCGGTGCTTAGCAACATGCGTTATTGGTGGTTTTTGTCAGTGTTACGTTGATGGTTGGACTCAATGATCTGAAAGTTCCCTTCCAACCTAGACAATTCTATGATTCTATGATTCTATGCTTGGGAGAGTAGACGTGACAACAAGGAATGGTCAGAATTATTCTTATATAAATATTGCAGCTCGGGTTTTGGATGGTAAAATAATGGAATCATAGACTGGTTTAGGTTGGAAGGGACATTTAAAGATCATTTAGTCCAATCCCCCTGCCATGCATGGAGACACCTTTCACTATACCAGGTTGTTCAAAGTCAGGTCCAACCTGACTTTGAACATGTCTAATGATGGGGCATCATCGACATTGACTTTGAACACTTCCAGTGATGGGGCATCCAGAAAATGTAGTACATTCAACAGTTTCCTTTTCCTAGACACAATAATTCTGAAAAATGGTTAAGTGCTTGCAACTGTGTTGCAAAGGCACGAGCAAAATAGAAAATAACAGTATTTCACCTCCCTTAATTTTCAGTGAGGGTCTTCACTCCCACTAGATTTCCTGTTCACTCCCACTGGATTTCCTGTTCTTTCTAAGTCTTATTCTGTAATCTTTGAATATAAAATAAACTATTCCTAAGTGCTCAAAGGAAAACCCTAGGTAAAATGTTAAGAAACTGATCCAGGAATGTTACTGCATTGTGTAGGTATCATGCAATACAATGATGCAAAAGAGATGCAAAAGCTTTTCTGAATTGTTTGCAAACTAAAGGAGATACCATTTAGTAGGACATTCCAATTGCTTTAGAGCTGTTAAACACATTTTTGTGAGAAAGAAAAAATCAAAGAGGGTGCTAATGGCACCTTTGAAAAAGTCCAAACAATGGACATAAAGAGTTCCTCGACCCCTTCAACTAATTCCATAGTGTTAAAAAAGCTAGACAGAAAATGTGCTGAGCAAAGTGCTGGATGTGTTATTGCAGCAATGGCAAACTGTGTGCACAGATAATTGAAAGAGGGAAAGGGGTCTTGATATTAAAAGCAAGATGGGACTAAGTAACATAAGAACAAAAGCTGTTTTTTTGACTAGTTAATTATTGTCCTAGGATTACCCTAGGTAATCTGTTGTGTAGTAGCATTAATATACCATTTCAAATCAATACAAAGAAGCGAGTGCTCTAACCAGCATGTTAAATACTTTCATCCTGCAGCAGAATCACTTTGAAATTCTGTTGCTTGAGGGAACTAGTAGATTTCAGATACTACAACATTTTCTAATGAGGAGGAGGCAGAGGAACTTACTGAAATAAATTCTTGAAGAGAATTTATGTCTTAATGTTCTCTTTTTTCCTCCTGTACATGTACTTTATTTTTCATCGCTATTCAAGAAAGCTTTCATGAAGATTTTATTCCTGAATGAACATCCACAGCTGTATAGCCCCCGCCTTGTCACTGCTGCAGCTAGAGCCTTTGAATATGTATTTAAATAACCAATTTATTTAAGCATTTCCTAGAAAATATTCTTTCCATTTATTCATGAACTGATGGCAAGATGAAAAGGAGAAATATAAACGAACTTGCAAATCTATCTGGTAATTATTTACTTTTGTTTTCAGTTGAGCTTTGAAAAAGAAATACATGTCTCCAAAACACTGCAGAAATGAATGTTGGTATCTCTTTTGTAAGGTGCTCACTAGTCTTAGACCAATCAAAAAGAAGAGGAACAGCAGGTGCATGCTAAAACTATGCTTCATGTATTGAAAACCATGAACTGCAATACATGAGTATGTTAGGTGTTAATACACAGTTTGTGGGTTAGTAATGACATTTGGTTTGGTGGAGGAGCTAAATGGCTTTTTCTGCTCTGCAAACATAAGTTGAGAGGTGATTGATGCTACCATAGCCGAGCCGTATATGGAATCAGTGAAACAGCTTTCCTGGTCATAGGCTAAGGCTGAGATCCACAAAGAAAGGTACCTAATTTTTATTTAGGCTCCTAATTTTCCACTGAGATTGAGGTTCTCAGCAAACCTCAAGGAAAATAAAAGGCAGAGGTGAAAACTGGATGCTTCTCTTTTGGCCAACACACTTGGAAGCCATTAGCTTAGAACCACAATTCCAAGGTAAGAGGCTGACCTGTATCTAACGTCTCTAAGACAATAAGACAATCATTTTCATGGAGTAAAAAAAAATTTCCATTTGTCAGGCTGGTGAGTTTTTCTGCTGCTGACATGTTCATTTTTACTTTTAAGGACTCCATGCTGCTTCTTCAGTATTAGACTCTCAGTGACAGTAGCGTCAGTCAAATTCCGGTCATTTGACCAGCTGCTCACCATTACTTGATTAGTTCATGCACAGCAAGATTAACATACTACTCTGAGTGCTTTATCTTAATTAGTATGATGAACTAGATCATATTAAATGGAGAAAAGGGCAGAGGGGGATGAATGTGGACTGTGAAGGAATAGCCAGCTCACAATAACAGTTTATATCAGAGATTATATCCCTCGAAACATACACACAGGCAGAATTGGTCTAATTCACTGAGAATAACCTGCAGGACAGGTTCTTGCCAGTTTGGTTCTTTGCTCTGCTACTGATGCATTGTATAACCTTGGGTAATTCACATAGCCTACGTGTAATTTGGATCCCTTTTTATAATGAGAATAATATAATTTATCAATCCCACAGAGTCTATGTGAGGTCTTTTCAATATCAGGAAAGTGCAATATAATTTCCATGTCTGAACCTCTCTTAACCTCCAAAGTATTACAATGATTAAATATTGATTAGTTTATAAAAAGCTATGTTGCAGCATTTACAGCCAAGAGAGGGAGGGCGTTTATCTGTGGCAAGCAAGAAAGGCATGAAAAGCTGACAGGGAACTGGTGAATCAAAACATGGCTATGTAGATCCTTTGAAATGCCTTTATAGATCCTGTGAAGAGCAAATGCAAGGGCTTTAGGTGGATTATCAGTGATAGATCTAATAACAGCTATTCCACTACTCTCTCTCTCCTGATATTTGCATGATCTCATGACGAATATATCCAGGCAGGTGGACTGGGACCACAAAGAAACAAATCCACATAGAAATGGCAGTACAGGTGCTCCAGAAGGTGGATGTTGTCCCTACTATTATAGGAGTGACACAACTAATTTGTTTTGGTAACAGAATGTAGAGCGAAGATGAGGTCCCAGCTGTCTCTGTTCATCAGCTGGATGTTGCCCTAGGCCAGGGGCATGCTGTTGCTAATTTTAGTTTATTTTGCTGCTCAGCTCAGCTTGTGTCTGTGATTCACCTAGTCATCATAATTAGCAAAATCACTTATTTCTGTTTCGTAGACTCCACGCATGGATCTTTTTAAAATGTGAAAGACTAGGTGTAGATGAAAGCAGTTTCTAAATGGCATATGACTGCAATACTTCACTTAGAGGCATCTGTCTGCTTAAAGGAAATCAGAACACTGATTCTTGGTTCTTGTCTACACCAAGTAATGAGTGATATGACATGGAGAAGCAGGAAAAAGCAGTGCATGACAATGTTCTATACTTAAGCTAGAAAATCAGTGAAAAAATCATCTATCCTGGAATGGACCTCAGGAATTCTTACAGTACCTCCCCCTAACCCAGTGCAGTACTCACTGTGTCGAAATAACCATGAAATATTAAGGAGGAAATCTGGGAATAAGCCCTCAGGGTTAGATGCCAAATATAATCTTGAAGAAATACCTTCCTACACCTAGTATTCCCTGCTGTGTTGGAGTCCTGAAGTGCTGTGTGAAGGCACCTTTGCCCCTTCAGAAATGGAAGAGCCTTTTGCCCACTCTGCTGTGTGTTTTTTCTGGAAGATGAATGTTCTGTACCATCCTCCACCTGAGACATACATTTCCTTGCGAACAGTCGTAACCAACAAAGTTTCAGAGACAAGACTCCTTGCCATAAAAATTGTTCTGGTTTGTGTACAGTATTTAGAAAGTGATCCAGGAAGATAGAAGGAGAAACAATCTCATAAACCATATACTGTTTTCCATAGGTTTTATCTGTAAGTTGCTAGTCAGTATGCAAGTTCTGCAACACTTTATATTTAGCTCTGTATATCTTTTTCAGAGGTTTTATCACACTGACAACACAATCCTAGACTTACTAGAAAATGAAGCAGAAAGAGATCAAAACCACCTTGGTTTTCAGAGAAAAGTCTTACTCAATGGTTGACTGGAGTGCAGAGTAGGACTGGTACAGACCCACACTTCTGGAAAGTGATGTAATATTGTGGTAGGGAAAGGACTGTGGGAAAGCAAAGATAAGTGTATCAGCAGATAGGAGAGAACCTCATTGAAATCTCACCCTCTCAAGCTGCTTCAGGTCCCCTCCTGATGTTAAAAATATGGCTTCTGCAGAATATAAGAGAGGTTTGGGTCTGACTACATTTTAGGCTGTGTGCACCTCCTGTTTGGTTTAAGGGATCTATTTTCTTCCTAATGGTTGGGTTTTCAAACTCATAAATTTATGACATCACATTCATATAATTTGCAGAATAGGTTTCAAAGGGGTGCATATTTCACTAAAACTTTTGGACATATCTTAGAATAAGACTAAGATTTGAACACAGTTCCTTGAAAAGACGTGCATTCCATCAGTTAAAGGTAAAAAAAAAATAAATCACAACTTCTGTTTTTATTTTTCTTCACTATAGAGCAAACAATATTATATTACAAACAGAAACAAATAGACTTCTGGATTTCACAGAATCACAGAGTCACAGAATCGTAGGGTTGGAAGGGACCTCTGGAGATCATCTAGTCCAACCCCCTGCCAGAGCAGGGTCACCCAGAGCAGGTTGCACAGGAACGCGTCCAGGCAGGTTTTGAATATCTCCAGAGCTGGAGACTCCACCACCTCTCTGGGCAGCCTGTTCCAGTGCTCTGCCACCCTCAAAGGAAAGAAGTTCCTCCTCATGTTTAGGTGGAACTTCCTATGGTCCTATTTGTGGGTGTTTCCCCCCCACCAGAAAAAAAAATATAGCAAAAATATACCTTCTTGGAGTATTACACTCAGTCTCAGAGGCCTTTCTGGTGATTTCCTATCTCACAGAAATATGGAGTGGTGGTCATTCATTGTCTCAGAGACAGTTGCTGTTGCTTTTACAAGGACTTTATTTACTTATCTCATATTAAACAAGAGTTTAAGAGGCTTTAGCAAGGAGCAGTGACCTGCCCTTTCTCTACCTTTGTGGGGTCCTGATGAGTACTTACAGCTTTAATTTCGTGCTGCAGGAACTGAAAATTCAGTTATTTGCAAAGCTTGGAAATGACCGTGTGTTATAAAGAGCACCTGAAGCTGAGTCACTGTCTGTGGGAAAATACGCTCAAAGAAAAAAGAAATAAGAGATTATTCAAGATTACTCCCAACACAGCTTCCAGGTATTTTTATATTTTTATCTATATAGTGCTATTGCTTAGTAAATTGCATGATGTCTTCCTGGTGATTTAACACTATAACGTGTATAAAAGAATTAAAGAGATTGAATTCTGCATTGTGCTTTGCACAGTGAAGTGGCCTGAGGTACAAGGTGAAAGAACCACGGTACTGAATACACAGCCTTAACTTAGAGTTATACAAACATCACCAAAAAGGGCAAGGCACCTCAGGCTACTGGAAAGAGGATAGAAAACCTTTCCCTCCTGGATCACTGGGTTGTATCTGTCTGTGTTTAGTAGTGCCCATAGGTCATTAAGTGAAACGAATTGGATATTGCAGATCCTCTTGCAAAGGGACAGGTGTTCACATCACTGAACCATCAGTATGGTCGTTGCAATTGACGGAAGGGCCAATGCCTCCTTCCAACACAGATCTGAGCTACATTAAAGGAAGACTGTGGGGAAGCTTGTGGGGCTGCAGAAGTGTAGGTTTTAATAATTCAATCTTCTACCACTTAGTTGAGAACAATTGCTGCACTTTGGATAGGACTTCGGTCTCCAAGGTTGTCAATCTGATACTCCTGCAACACTAAGCTCATGGCAAAGATTAGAGTGGGATGGTGAACCTGCATTTGAAAGCTGTAAAGTTTAAACTTACACTGTATGAGGGGCTAGTCGTGTCAGGTTTGGCACCAGATCTGGCATCAAACAAGTTGAATTGAAGTTAGAGTTTTGATTCCAGAAGTGGTCTTGAGAGTCCCTTTCATCAATTTAAAGTTAAAGCAAGATCCAAAATGTTGAATAATTTATTTTACAAGAAATAGTGGCAATAGTCATAGAACAGCAGACACTGGTTCGTTTCATTAATGCACGTGGCAGTCACAAACAGCATTAAGTCTCCGGAGGCGTGAGGCTGGGTGGGCACCTATTCCTCACACATTCAGTTGCCCAACCCTTCCTTCCTGTGGCTTGAAACACCATGTACTTCCTGTGGTTACTCTGCATCCTGAATCTCTATGGGGTGGTTGTCCTGCAGAAAAAGCAAAGCTTTAGGAGTAGTTTCCCCACGTCATTCCCACACAACCAGCCAAACTCCTTCAGGCGATCCTATAAAGAAGTTTCCACTGTGAGAAGGCTCCAGAGGGAAACTGGCAATTCGATATTGAGAAGCAGGTATTTAAAAGCAACTCCCACAAGGACGCTTATGGTCTCGTGTATCTGAGATACCAGAAAAGTCCCTTCTGGCAAGATAACTCTGGTTTTGAAATGTGAGTTGCAAATGAGACAAACTATGAAAAGAACATGAAAAAGACATCTGTGTTTCAAACCTATTCCACAAGAGTGAAACGATCTCACTGGTTTTAATCCACACTGCAGAGAAGATTAAGTGCCAATTGGTAAGCCAGGGATGTGTTTCTGTGCCAGCACAACCCTAAAGGAAGGAACTGAAATGGTTCCAAAGAAGTTAAAAAAGTACATGTTTGGTATTTATATGTAATAGAGCAAGAAGATCGTCCTGGTTTTAACATCCTTTTTTCAAAACCATCAAAACACACAGGAGTATGTCCTAGTGTATCAATGATATGTCCTTGGGTTATGTATGTATGTACGTGTAAGTGTTTATGCACACATAATTTTTTTGTTCAACTTATTCATCATTTCTTAATTGAAAAGACCCAATTGTCTTCTGCAGAAACCTACTTGTAATGTACATAAAGGTTATTGATTCTGACAAAATTTTCTCCAAACATTCTCACACATTCAGGTTTTTGGTTTGTTCTTGTTTTTTCTTGTTCCTGTATTCTTTCAAAGAATAGGAAGCTCATCACTGAAATCCTGATAGGCTGTTAACTCTTAAGAAATGTATGTGCAGCAGTTTGGAGAAGATTTGTAATCCCTCTGAAACCTAATACAGCTCAGTCTAATGTAGGTATCTGAAATAGGTCAAATATGTCTACTTCTTATTATTAGTAATAAAGAAAGTTTAGGATGATGAGCTCATATATAGACAACAGCAGTGTAGATATTTATAGTTTAATAATGTAGATCCTGTGCACTGTACTGGGTCCCATATGTCCCATTCACATAGACATCAGTACCAGTGCAATCAAGTATTTTCTGACAGTATTTCCTCCACTTCTACTTTATGTTCTTCAACAACAATAAGTCCTTATTTCTTAGGAAGAGAAGGACACATAAGAACACAGAGTCAATGCAATTCATGTGTTTTCTGTTGATCTTTTCACTATACTGCGATGGAAGAGGTAACAGGAACCAACTGTACAGCAAGAAGGATTTAGTTTCTTTTAAAGGCGCAATACAAAGAAAGGGAGTCATTATGGGTCTTGGTGATATTTCCACCTTTTTTTAGACCTAAAAAGCAAGATACCTGCTTAAATACAAAAAATGACAGTAATACATTTTATTGAATTTGAGTGCCCCTTGTGCAAAAGCTCCATGTTTCAGAGTTTAACTACCAAATCGTGTACATTTTTTCCCAAAATAAGTCCAGCAGCGTTTGCTCCTTATGTCACTGAATTACAAAGAAAAAGATTTTAGCAGAGAGCTTCTATTTAGTCCCATTGTATTGGTATATTACACTGAAAAGGAACAGTGATTATCTTTTGATTACCTTGTCTCTTTCAAAACTCTGGAAGTTCTGATTTTGAGCTGAGAAGTGTAATTAGAATGTAGGTTGAATGAGATTCATGAATATTGTTTTGGGGGTGGTTGGCAATAGATCTGAGTCTCTGTCTCAATTTGGTGACCACCTCTAATTGTTTCCTTGCCTTTTCACAGCTTTTCCCCAGGCATCACAGATTGCAATTCTACCCAAGCTACACTCATGTTCTAGTGACTGGAGGCACAGAGCCAAGAGGAGAGCAGTCAGCTTTGTGGAGACAAGAGCTTGCCCTGAGTTAAACACAGTGGTTCTGTCTCTGGGTAGGCAGTTTCTCTGTTGCAGAGTCCTGGAGAATATCCTGAGGAAGTACTGCTGTTTGTTTGATCTCTTATGTTCTTCCTCAAGCGTCCTTCATCCTTACTGAATGCCATGGAAAAGACAAGCCTATGCCTCTCCTGAAAAGGAACTGAAAGTCCTAACAAAAAAGCTGAGAACCATGGGAAATGGGGAAAATTAATAAAAAATAATGAAGGAAATGTGGTTAGTATTCCTAAAAATATCAGAAAAAAAGGGCCAAAGAGTTAAACACAGGACCACCAACCTAGTGGCCATTGCTCATTCTGCTGTGGAGGCAACAGAGTGAGGCCCGTGTTGGATGGGGAGAGTAGACAGACCTTTGGCCTAACCTAGAAAAGCCGTCCTTTTGTTTTTGTGTTCTCAAATGATGATACACTTGGTACTCAGCCTTTTTATTGTGAAAATGTATTACAAGTCAGTATTTCAGAAGCGATCAACAGGGTTTTGCAGTCCCCTCAGGTATGTCTAGTGAGTCTGAATGTGTTATCAATACAGGGCTTTGCCTCTGAAATAAAAATGATGGCTTACACTTCTATGGAGCATTCCCTTTCTGGAGACAGAAAATAAGTGCATCACTAAATAAAGAACAGACAGATTACAATTTGAAAACTCTAGAGAAAAGGTATCTCTCGGTAGGATGTATTTGATACATCAAACATCACTCTTAAATAGCAAATATTCAAAACCTAAGACGACATCTCAAGAATTTGGACTGAGGCTTTAGGTGTTTGCAGTAATATTTATATAAGGGACTCACATAAAGTGGGCACCTAAGTAGATGAAAACAATAAATCCTGTGTACTTGAGGTACGTGCCGCTTGTTCAGTCCTGCTAAATGTCAAGGTTTAAAGCTGCAGAGATAAGTCACCCCTCACGTGGGTGATTTAGTAGTATCTATTGTGCACGTAAATACCTATCAGTCAGTGTTATCGCCCCAGACTACCCTTCACTTTGTTTATGGAATTTAATAAAACAGACTCCAAGGCTACTATGAGGTCCTTCCTGCACATCGAGGAGATGGTGCAGAAGTAACTAGAACCAAAAAAGAACTGGTAATAGCTATTTCTGCTGGACAGGATCTCTGCGCTTGGAAAACTTTGGCTGCCCATAAGTGATGGTGTTTTACATAAGCTGAGCACTTGTTTTTGTGGACAGTGAAGGTCTGTTTACTCTTTTGTTATGGTGAAAGTTCTTCAGAGCAATCAGGGTGCTGCTTGCTGCTGTACTGCAGGTACGGTTGTATGTTTTTTTTCCATATAGTATTTAAAGTTTTTCTAAAGCCATAATGTGTGTGCCACTGCAGTCTGAGGCATGGAATGACAAGATTCCTGACACTTGCAATTGTTTGTCCTATTAAGTTAATGGGATTTTTTTGGGATTTGGTCTTCAAACTTCAAATAAAGACGTTCATAAAATTTCCTGCATGGTTCAATCTTTGCATGAAAAAGGTCCGCTCAAACACTTTATACAACCTTTGCACAACCACAATTTCTGCTGATTATAAACTGCAATGAAATGTGGAAACTGTATTCTTTTTACATAAATAAGACTGCTGTATATTTCCATGCTGGTTGTAGGTGATTTATACCAAAACACACATGCAGGAGGTATTAACAACAGCAGCAATTTCTATGCATTATTGGAGACAGTCTGTTTTCCTAACAATATTCAGAACAAAAGGTTAGCTAAAGGTAAGTGCGGAAATACTTTTTGCTGTGCTCTTTTTAATGTTTCTAGGCTTATAAACGTATAGGTTGATTACTGCATGTTGGAACAAACACCACTGCCCAGAAATGCTGCATGAAGAGTGTTGCAGGGAAGTGACTTCTATTTCCCAAGCACAGAAAATAAAGTAGATTTATTTCATCAACAGTTCTGTGAAAGAGCTGATGCCTTATTTCAGAGGAACTGGATATCTGTTCACTGTTTTAAATCCTTCCTGGAAATGATGTTTTTAGGCTTGTAATATTGAAGAATTTGATAGCATTTGGTCCCTACTCACAGTTGCTTTCATCTGCTACAACAAATTTTTGAGGCATTTCTGAGACTACTTAATTACTAGCTGTTTAAGGAACAACTCACTTTCAAAAGCTCCACTAAGCTAGCATGGAGAGCCATACTGAAGAGTTTCTTAAACCTCTTTTGAGAGGCAAATTACCAAGCATCTTATCCAGGCTTCCTCCTTCAAGCTTGCAAGTGAAGTAGGGAAAGGGAAAGAGGAAAGAAAAAGAAAAAGAGAAGGAAAAAGAAAATAGAAAAAGATAAATAAAAATAAAACTATAAAAAAATTTAAAAAAATAAAGAAATAAAAATAAGAAAGGAAAAAAGGAAAAGAAAAGGGGAAAAGGGAAAATAAAAAAAGAAAGTTTCAGCACACAGCTGCTGGTACTGTGCCATGGCTCACTTAGTGGAAGAAAAAGAAGGGATCCAAAGGAAGGTTCTCTACAGTGCTTCTCCCTTACTATGGGCTCTGAAATGCCATGATACGTGTACTAGTATTCTTGGCATACAGCGTCTGAAAATCAGCACACGAAAGTGTCATTGATTCAGGGGAAATATAGGAAAACATCACAGGACCCTTCTCTTCCTTTTTTCTCCCTTTATTCTTGACTACTTCAAAGCTTCTTTGCTTAAGTCATGTTAAGAATGTTCAAAATAGTTTTTCCTGCGTGACGATTTTACACTGGTGTCATTTCACCTGCTAACACTGTTTCTGAATTAAGAATAAATGGGTCCATTCTCTGATCCATAAGGGGAAATGTGTTTCTGCTGCTTGTATCTCTTAAAGATTTATGGGAAATTACTGAAATGATGATATAGACCAGGTCACAGTGGCAGCCCTGAGACTGCCTTCAGTTCAAAGATACTCAGTACTCTTCTATCAGTTAGAGTCTCCCTAAGCAGGACCAGAAGAAACAGGCCAATTACTGAAAATCACCTACTTTCAAGAGAGGGGAAAGAAGGGTTCTTTTATGTGCACTGTGCTTTCTGGATCATTCACTATAACCAAATAATATTCTTAAATTTACAGTCAAATTTTCTCCAGTTGAATAAAATTACTATCATTACCACATAACAGAAACAATTTCCTGTAAGACATACAGTAGCCAGTATAAAGTGTGACATGGGAATAGCTCTTGCAATAATGAAGAAAGAGTAACTAGCCACACTGGTTCTTTTTGGTATTTAGAGAGCCAGAGGTTATAAAACTGAGCAAAATAGTATTTCAGAGAAATGGAGACATCCGGTAAAACAGCAGAGTATAATTACCCTATCATCATTTATTGCAATTCACCTAAGGACAGTCGAGAGATTGTAGAGGAAGATAGCTCAATTTAAACTCATTTCTATTGACATAGTCAAATATCCTCTTTCCCTGGTTAAATGACCAAACAGATGAGCTTAGTAGAGGATGTTATGCAGAGTCTGGACTGATGAAATTCTTCCCTTAAAAGTAGAGCTACTGCAATTTTCTCCTAATGAATATTTTGAAATCCTGAGAGAAAAAAAAATGTATTAGATTTTTAAAAAGAACTCAAACTGAAGAATCTCTTGGACCTTAGAAACAGCATATTGATGTATTGATTTCCCTGAGATTTTGGGGTGGGTGAAACTGTCAAAATATGTTCATCATGTTTGTAGATGAACAATAGGCTCATTTTACAAGGTACTGAGGTCCTCCATCATGATTGGATCTCCCTTTTGTTTTCTACTGTACTTTGTTTTCCGCTGTTTTTCTTGTATTATCTTACCCTGTGTGATATCTTTCTTCCTAGAATCTTCTTAAAACCTTAACTGGAATACCAGAAGTCTATGACTTCCTTTGCTTTTTCACAGAAATATTGTTTAATGTTGTAGAACTAGTGCCCATAGACTACTTTTGTGTGTATTTTATTTTATTTACTAAACTATTTTGGCTCATGTCTCAGTCCGGAATGGCCAGTGAGTCCAGCAATAGTCTGAGGAGCAGAGGAGAAGCACAAGTAGTCCTTGAAAAATAAAGGTGAAATGTGAGCATCTAATAATTAATTTAGTGAAACAAGACGATATAAGCAAGAAGAGAATGTAAGGCTTTTCTGACTATTACCTACATTTTACATGTAGGCTAATGAAATAAAACGTATGATTAAACTGTTATACTTCACAGATATTTAACCTTATTACTAGATTATTAACGGCTTGATGTTCTTTACCAGTACGGGCAGAGGGGAACACACACAGGACAAAAAGGAGCAGGAAACACAGGGAAAACAAAAGTTGAATATTCATTTTGGCAGCTCTTGGATACTGAGCTATTAAAAGATTACTGTTTTCATCAGCTTCTTCAAAAAAGCAAGTAAAAAGGAAACAGGAGAATTCAGAGAAAAAAAATCCGTAAGGGAGTGTCTTAGTATATTGGTCTTTAACTATGAGGATTTAGTGTTTTCATGAGGGAAAAAAAAAGATAAGTGCACAAAAAGAATTTTCTTGTTAAGGCAGAGAAAGATTACGTATTTCATAAAAAAGAAAACATTTACAATAAAGCTTTTAAAGAATGGAGTTAAGTGTTAGCACACATGCATACACACATCAGTGTAGACTGTATGCAGTGGGGAAAGGATACCTGTAGGATTACAAACTCTTTAGTTTAAGGACTGCTTGGTTTTGGTTTTCGGAATGTACTTAGATGTACTTTAGTAGAGTATATTCTTAGCACATTACCAATAATAATTTTCTCTATATTCGTGGTTTTTAATCTCCTGTCTGCCAAGTATTGGATGTATTTATTCCTCAGATGATGGTGAACAGTGTAAGGAATAGTTCAATGCATACACTATAGGTGCCTTTGTTTTTTAAACTGTCACCTTTAACAAATCCTAACGATGTACACACTGTTTGTGTTTAGGCAGTCTGGGAAACCTCCACTTTTCCCCAGTTTTGGTACTATCATTTTCTGGCAACGTGATTTGTTTGGTTGTTGGTAGAGGTGTAATCTTCAGACACTTTTTAAAACAGAAAATAGTTATTAGTTACAGAGAATAAAATGTATAAGTGACTCGCCATGGTTTTGAAATCTACCACACCCCCCCCCCAGTGCATTACAGCTGCAATAAACGTTTTCAAGATGTAGTCAGTGCACTGTTATTAAAAGAAAGAGGTCACCCTCTTTCTTTTACACTAATAGCATCACTCCTGTGGTCACTCCTGTGACTCAGGTAAAATAAATATATTTCTGTGATGTCCCTGCTTTCAAATGCCAAGTGGTGCTCGTTCATGAAGAATTGTGAGATTAGTTATGACAGCCGTTAATGTCAGTGGTAGCGACAATCAGATCCTATGAATTTCTAGGTATTTTAAAAATGCAAAATGTTTTGCAATCATTCTCCACTACTATTTTCTTTTACCCTCACTATGTCAATGAAACTAGGAAAAACTTAATTAGGTTTGTAATGAAATGCAAATGTGACATGTGGTATTTCTTATGTGTGTAAGTAATTGTTAGATTTTGTATTGTAACCCTTTCCATTTACATTTCTGATTGCCCAAAATATGTCTTTATTTAAGGAATTTCAGATGCAGGATTTTCATCACCAAAGATTTTCTACACTTCTAAGAAAAAAAGGAAAAAAAACAACAACCAAACAGTTCTTTTCCAGGTTCTTGCATCCCAAGCTTGCTTGCTCCTACAAATCGTTAAATTTCTACTTCAGCATGAGAGAACAGGTCTTTCAGACAGAGCCAGAAAGATATAAATTCTTATTTTGCTTAGAAAGAATAGGTAATGGGTAACCTTGGCTAAGGGCCAACCTCCAACCCCGCTGCTCACTAGCCCTTCCTCCCCAGCAGGACAGGGACAAAATCGGTGGAGATAAAGAGAGGGAGATCACTTACCAATTATGCCCATGGTAAAACAGACTAGACTTGGGGAAAAATTAATTTAATTTAGTACAAATTACAATAGATTTGGTTAGTGAGAAACAAAGGACAAAATTAACAATCACCTTTGCCTCACACCCACCCGCCCACCCACCCGCCCCCGTGCCAACACCTTGGCACTAATACCCCATACGCAGCCTTCCTCAAAATCATGATGTCACTTTCATTCTCTGGAATTCAATAAATGATGCCATTTTGTGTGCAGAAGTGGTGCTCTGCATCATCCCTCTTAATCCTGAGGACACCCTCTTGATGCGTGGGAAACAGGAGAGCTCTGGCTCATACACCGACTTCGGTTTCTTTCACACACCGCAGTCTGCTGCTGTTTCTGCTTTTTCAGCAGCAATTCTCTCCTTTATGACAGCTCTCAATATTACTGACTGCATTAAGGATCCCATCTTTCTCTGGCATTGTTTCTGAAACACCTTCCGTGTGTTCTGTGTTTATTAAGACCAGACCTCCACCACCGCATTCTTCACATCAGTGATTTACTTTGCTTAGGGAAGCAAAGACAAAAAACATTCCTATTCAGCAAGTCAGGAAAGCAAGTTGAAACTAACTGCAACAAGTGTAGGATCAGCTTTACAGTTCATACAGACATGCAGCCATTGCAAAAGGTACTTACTACCAATTCCATCTAATAATTAATTTTAATTGAATTTTGGCTTAATCCAAGACAAAGATCTCCCTGAAGCTATAGAAGTTTTTCCAACATAAGACTCAACTACTTTATTCCAGTTGCTAATCATTCTCACTATTAAAAATATACTCCTAATTTCTGCTTTAACTCTATCTAGTTCTGTTCCAAATTATAGCAATTGTTTTCTGCTATTCTTTGTCCTCACATTCTATAGAGCATTTTAATGTGCTGGAGTTTATAAATCCTGGGATTACATTTACTCATTTTACCACTGCACTATGCTGCTCATAATATCTCCTTTTTAGAGTTATTATTTTCCAGAAGACAGTCCTCCCTTTGGTTGATAGGGCCTACATTCTTTGCTGGAACTGTATTAAAAGACATTTTATAGGAATGTGTCCAATGAGCCAAATGATACAGACTGAGCTCAGTGATTGCTCCTTCCTTGTTTACAGCTCTGCCAATGCCTTCATCATTCACAGATTTGTACAGCACTTGTTTTATATTTAGGTCCACTACCTCAATGACATGCTACATGTACTAAAAACATGCCCTTCCAGTCACCATGTCCCAGCAGCTGCTGCTTTTGCCATTTGTCAACTAGTTGTTAACCGTTTAGTATGGCATCCATTGGTACTGGCTGGTGGGGTTTCTCTTCCTTTATCTCTCTTTTTCCTAAGGAAATCTTATTCAATTACTCCGTCTCAATAATTGTGCAATCCTCTTGAAACCCTAGCAAGTTTCAGCCAGACTGAAAAGGAAGGTAGAGGTCTGACTAAGTTCCTCCGTGTTTTATCAGGATAGTCAACTAGATATGAAAGAAACTTCTTTTATGCTCAGTAATGAGAGCAGAGGTAAGAAAGGCACACCTTATCAGGTTCAGAGCCTCCACAGCGTGAGGTTAGAAATGAAATATTTGACAGCACTGGTGCTCGTGGACATCCTTGCTGGTGAGAAGGCCCCTCCCTGGCAGGCAAATGCAATTTAACTGTGGACTGTTCCAGCCTTCTGTTTCATGGGTGGTTTTTTTTCCAGACTCCTCTCTTTGTTTTTTTGTGGATTATGTGAATATATAGCAGTTGAGGTTGTGATACAAGGTATAATGTGATTAGCCTCACTCACCAGATCTCCCTTGAGAATGCATAAAAACTTCTGATGGAAGGAATGGTTTTCCCTACAAGTTGTGGCAATCCATGCTGTCCACAGTTTATTTTCCTTCTTTCTTTTTATTCTTCACTTTTTGGTTCTGGAATCACCTTCACTTTTTGATTTCTGATGCACTGTTAGCACACATCCAGGGTTTTGTACTTTCTCTCATGATTAAAAAATGGTTAAAAAAAATGAATTACAAGAGCAGAAATCGCCTCAGTCAACACTTTCAGGAATCCATTGATGTTAGTTATCCATAAGCCAATTTCAAAATACATCTAATGTATGCCATCTAGCATCCTCCTTGGTTACTAATGGACTGGAATTTCTTGAGCCTTATGGGATACAACAGCCAATTCTTTTCTTAGATGGTGCATAATTATTTAATGAAAAAAGCTACCTCTGTCTTTAAAAGCAGCACAGAAGCACCTGCAATTAATTAAATTATGCCTGCAACATCAGAGACCAGTCTGAGTCTTATCAAATCTGAAGACTCACCATGACATCAGAAGATGACATGTTTGTTTTAACTTGCCGGTTCTTTCAAATGATCATAGAATTATAGAATCATAGAACTGTCTGGGTTGGAAGGGACCTTTCAGATCATCGAGTCCAACCATAACGTCCAATCATAGTGGCCAGAAGCTGACCAGTAGTGACACAACCGATGAAACAAGTAAAGAAATGAACAGACTGTACACCAAAGCCTCTCCTTAAAGGCATTTCTGGTATTGGTTAAAAAAACAGTGGATACATGCAAAATGACTGAATATAAAGAATAGCATTCACAAAACTTGGAGCGTGTCCTGTTGTATTTTCCTATTTCAGATTTTCCTAGTGCTACTTTGGAATTTTGAAAAGACTTAGCCTGTCTTGCAAATGTGCAGAGAGGGAAAGGAGAACTGGAAATAAAACCCCAAACCATGATTAGGTGTTATCATGTGTGGCTAGTTTAAAAATGGAAAATGAATCATCAGTGGTTTCTTTTTTTTTGTTTGTTTTGAAAATAAGTATGCATAGCATTCAGGGAAAACAGCAAAATTAATTGGTTCTATACATGCTAAAGGTAGTCAGATGAAAGCATTATCACTGCAAGGAAAGTAAATGGAAACATCTGGATTAGATGAATATTAGCAACACCGTTAGTGAAATATAGCTACAGTACTGTTGACAAGGCAGGGTACCAACTCAGAGCCCTGGGCACAGTAAAAACCTGGACTAAGGATGAAAGAATGCCTGCTGGCTTATGTGAGTGGAAATATTCTTTTGGCTTGAAGGCACACTGCATCTAGAAAGCAAGACCCTTGAATATAAACTCTTTTAGTTACTTTTTAACTTGATAAGTGTTTTTTTTCTAAGTGTGATCAGTGCAAGGTGTGTTGAAGTGAATTGCGAAAAGCTTCAGGCAGAAAGTATTGCTTTTGTCTATACATTCGTCCTATGGCTACCCTTGTAAAGGCAACTTGCCACCAATTTTACAGTGTATTTTAAAGACTGTGAGTATGAATTTTAAACCAGGAGAAATATGCATATGTATATGTATAAGTATACATATATGTATGTGTATATCTATCTATATCTATATCATCTACATCTGTATCTCTACGTAGATCTATAGGTAGATTATTTATGTTATTTAAAGCTATAAAAATTATAATAATATATAGCTCTCTATATGTCCTTCACAACATTTTATATATACAAAGTTATATCCATATAGATAGAGATATTTATACCTATAAAAAGTTAAAACTTTCTCCTAGTGGGCAAAAGCCTTATGTATATCAGTATAATATAAGACGCAAAATTTCTGAAAACTTTTCTCATACTACAGAAAAATTGCTCTCCTCTCCACCCACAAAAAAATCTCCCCACTTCCTCTCCCACAGTATCTCTTAGGAAAAATTAATTCAAATACAGTAAGACAAAACCTTCTTGTGAAATTATTGCTGGTTTAATATATAATACATATCGTATCTATAATGTATTAATATAGTATGTATGATATCTAAGGTATGTGTCAGAAAAGAATTTAAGCCATACCTCCTATGTCAAATTACCTTCCACAATCCTTTTGCCTGCACACCACGATTCCTTTTTCCCCATTACTTCCCTTTTTTTACTATTACCTCCTTTGCTGTGCCAGATCTGTCAGGTTTCCTGCCCTTTCAGGTCTTGATAAATAAGAAGCCAGTGGCTCAGTAAAGCTCATTTTACTAGCTGTAGCAGTGCTGGGATGCAGTAGTAGCCCCCAGGTGAACTTCAGGGCAGAATTGTCAATCGTACATTATTTAACTGCGGGAGTACTTTCAGGTCCCACTCTCGACATACTGCGTTGGGCTGAGGAGCGTAAGCTTGAAAATGGTAAAGAGATAGGACAAATACTACTGTAACATTTAATCCAGTTCTCCACACAGAAACATGATGCAGCAATGACTTTGACGTTGAGCAGTGATGACCATGATATGATTTTTTAAAGAGTTGACACCTGGAGTCCGCCATGAAGCCCGAGTGAGTATCTGGTTTATAAGACTTCAGGCAGCAGATTTCAAGACCACAGTCCCCTTGAGGAAAAAAAAAAAAATTATTTATATTTTTTATATATGTATTTGCAGTGTAACATAATGGTGTTCCACACAGGAAAAAAAGTATTGTAAGAGTGATTTAGTTTAATAAAAGCAACACTATATAGCTGCAGGGATTATTCTTTGCGAGGCTTAGCTCTAATGAAGTCTTTTTCCTAGGCTGTGGCAGTGCTAATCATTTTATGAGTCACTGTGACAAGATTTTTCTCTTGTCAGTGATTCACAGCTTCATTCTGCTGAAATCTCTCGGCAATTTGACCGGTCCCAGTGGGCTCCAACTCCATTTCTCTGCTCTCAGTGTTTCCTCCTTTGGCTATTCAAGTCTGAGCTTTGCCTTCCAGTACTCAGGTTATACCTAGACAACATCCCCCTAACATTCATAGACATCCAAGCTAAGTCTAAGCAAAGCAGTTGAAGTACTGGAAGCAGTTTAACTTCAAAATAAATAACACTGTTAGGGTTACTTTGAAGTGCTAAGAACCTCAATTACCCTATTACAAGTCAAGTGAAAGCATATTTTACCTGTTAAGGACAGGCTATGCTATATACATTGTACTTAAATTTGGTAAGACTGCAAGCATCTGCATGTCTAAATTATTGGATATCTGTGGTTTTTCCTATTTTGGGGTCTACCTAGGGGTGCCTTGATCCCTGGGCAGCGTGAAGAAAAGGCAGATGGGCACATGCCACCTGCTGACCTCTGCCACCGTGGGAACTGTCACACCGACAAAACCTGAGCAGTGTTGGCAGCTGAATTTTCACGAGGACCCTGTTATAACACAGAGCATCAGTATGTTTATGGCTTCACAGAGACCACATGGAGAATTATGTGTCTGATTAATCATGTTTAATTACCAGCTCTTATTAGGCTCACATCCATTTTGGACACCATGCCGTAATACAGCAGAGCCATCACCACCCGCGGTGTGAACAGAAGTGGCACACGGGTGCGTGCAGCTCCTCTGACTCCTTTTTGTCTGGAAACTGCAGTCAAAAACTGTGGTACCGTCATCCAGAAAACATAAAACACTTAATGTGCTTTCATCTTGGTTTACATAAACCTCATTTCGACACTGACATTCCAGGCTACCAGACACAAGTGCTTCACGTGGAACATAGCCCTGTGTTTCAGGAAGAATTTTTGGACAACCGTTTTTTGGGGTTTTTTGCAGTTTATAATTACAGATACATTGGCAAGAATGTTTTGAGTATATTAATCTTTAAAATTACACAAATAAAAATCATGTGCAAGGACACACACTGCTATCTTGCATCTAAGTTAATTTGGTAATAAGAATTTACCTACCTGAATAAGCTTACATCATTGGAAGTTGGAAACTTTTTACAGGTATTTTCCTCATGATTCTCAGTATATATCTTTGTTCCAAATAGTGTTAAAATAAAAGTCTAGTCCAAGGCAGCTATGATATTTATTTATATGTGTATATATAATGTGTAAACCAGCTTGCCTATCGTCCCGTCTACCTCCAAAGTCCTATTCTGTTTTTACAGCACACAGTATCAGAAAAATATTCCCACTGATGCTAAACACACAGTAGTAGAGATAAGAATCACACCCTCAGGCACTTTTACAACTAATGCACTTAAACCTGCTTAGCAAACTTCTATAAAAATAAAATAATCTACTTGTAAATACTGTCGCTACTAAAGGAATTAATTTTAAAATTTAAAGAAAAAAATATTAAGAACTGAGCATCTGCTGTGGTTGTGCACCTAAAATCTCCATTTGGCATACTCATCTGCAGACTTACACTGCCAGGATTTGTTTAGAAAGATGCTGGAAACACGCTGGTACCTTGCATGCCATAAAAATTATATAGATGAGCAAAATGAATGAATTATTAAATTACATGTTAACTCCCCAATGAATGTGGGGCATTCAGAAGTTCCTGTCTCAGAACATCAGAACAGAGAGTCACCTTTTTCCTTTTTGTTGCTATGTAGCCTCACTATCTATTTTACAGAATCATCCTCTCTCCAGCGCTAAGTGTGATTAAGGACCTTTTCAAAATAATGATTTAATGATCTGCTTTTCTTTTTTTTTTTTTTCTTCCCAAAGTGTACCCAAGCAAATAGAGCATCTGCCTCACCCACAAAAGCCCAGACTCTTATTTTGTATGGACACGTCATTGCAGCTGGCAGTGCTTCACCTGGATGTATGTCTTCAGGTAACAACGTGAATTAAGCAATAATCCATTAAAAGCTGGGCTTTTTTTTTTTTTTCCTGTGTTGACATTATATAACAACTCACAAAAGTGACTTGAGGAAAGGAGAGCTTTGGCAAGACAGTTCTGACACCACAGAGCTGGATTCTGATCCTGAATTGCGAAAAGGCAAACACTACGAACCCTTTACAGAGGATCACATAACTTCATGTTTCCATTTCCTCATGGAAACCCTTGTGAATTTACTGATGCTCTTACAACCTTCCATCCAGTCATTGTCTAAGTATATTCAGGTAGGGCCTTTGCCCCAAAATAAGAAAGTTGGTGTCTAAGTTCTTAGCTCTGCTTTGGTCTCTTTACCACCTTCTGTTTAACAAACAAGCTTGAAAACAGTTGAATCTCACCAAATAGAAGTCCCATGTATGAATGTTGGGACGTTATATGCCATTCCTTACAGCCACAGCATAGAGGAAATATTGAGGTTGTCCTAGAGAAAGGAAGAACTTGACCAGATTATTTTGTCATTTTGTGCCTAACCAGCTTTGACTTAGCATACGGCTCTGAAAGAACTGCAGCTCAGGACTAGCCTAGCAGCCCCAGTTTTGTACCAAAGTAGGTGACTTCCTGGGTAGAAAAATTGCAAAGGGGTTCTCCTCAGGTCTGCTTGTTGTGTCTGCGCTGTCATTCTAGAGAGGCTGAGCTCTCTAAAACCAGATTTGCTGATGGCCCCATCCTGGTGGCTGCCAGGAAAGCACATGGGCTGGCTGAGGGGGGTGAAAACTTCAGCCACACGCTATGGTCTGTGATACACGTTTGCAGCATGAACAGGTCCCCTCCACACCTCAGCTGACTACCTTCAATTTGCTTTTGCAGTGGTGGCCTGGGACTGAAGGTCTGACTTGAACTGCAGGAGCGTGGTTTTGGGATGCTTCAAGCGCCGCAGATGAATATGGTGCTACCTCAAGGAAGAAGAGATGAGCTTCATCTTGTTCTGGAGAGCAGAAAAATCAGTTTCTGAATAAATCTAGGTGGAGGCAATGTGTCTATGCAACAGATTTTTTCTTTGCCCACCAGAAAACCATCTTTTTTTGCTGTAGTTAAATGGATTTAACTGCTCGCAGTGAACAGACAGGACTGATTCATGTTTTCTGAACAACTTCATGCAAGCTGCCAGTTCTTTCATTTTACCCATTTTTCAGTACCTTCTGACTGACAATCTGTCTGAGTTGTGCTGATTTGTAACTGATGATGCCAAAGTTGATCCCAAAAAACCAGTCAAGATTTCTTCAATCTTCTTTCAGAGAAGGATCATCTTGGAGGGAAGAAGTCCATCTTAGAAATTCTTCATGGCAAGGTGGGAAAAAGGGTGGGAAAAAGCTGTTTCTCAGCTTTCTGCTGAGGAGATCCATCAACAAGAGCATTAGTACAGTGAGGATATTCCCCTTATTCCAAATTCATCTCAGAGGTCTCGTTCTTTCTGTGGATTGACTTGGCCACAGTTCCTGGCTCATGTCGGTGCTGCTCCTCAGCCTGCTTTCTGTTTCTTCCAAGCAATTTCTATAGCTGGAGCATCAACCTCGCAGCAGCTGCTGTCTGAGACGCACAACAGAAAGAACTTAGTTTGGTCAGAACACCTGGTAAGAAGAACGAGTTTTTTGGAACAGCCTCTTCCTTCATGCCTCAACAGACATCCCTGTTCCATTAGCACCTGTTCCTCAGCTGCTGCTTTAGCCTGGTATGTATTTCACACACATGCCTTTAATGCCTAACCAAAACCCAAGGTCGACAGCAAGACAGTGACTTATGCAAACACAGCTGAAACATGAAGAGAAAGGCAGCTCACCTGGGGAAATGAGGTGCACGGAAGAGGATGGGGGGGTTTATATTCCTTACAATGATATCAAGGTGTGCCAATGAAACTGCAGGAGGCAGGATAAAGAGGCTTTAATAGAGACACTAGTGAAATAGAAGTGTCATGACCCAAGGGGAACAGAAGAATTGGAACATTGTCCTCTTTATGACTCCTGTAAAGAAGAGAATACTTTTCGGGGTGGCTTGTACAACTGGAACAAAACACAACTTACATAAAAAAAAAAAAAAAAAGGTTTCTCCTAAGTTTTCTGACTTCCTAAGGACCCAGATCCAGGAGCTACTATCATGCACTAATATGTGACGCCAGTGATGTGAGCTGAACAATGTAGTATGAGATTTAAACAAACTGTGTATAATTATTGTATTTTAGAAATTTTTAGATGTCTCTTGAAATTCTCCATTATACTGAAAAATTGCCTAATTCATTAACATTAAATAAATACATACCTGAAATGCAAACCCATCAGATATTGCATAAAAACATTCACTCCATTTCAGCTACCTTGCAGCTGAAGTGCCAGACTTAAATCATTAGTTTCATTCATGCCAATGAGTTTTCAAAGAGAAATTATGGCCTTTAATAAAATAATATGATACTTAACTCTTCTACTGTGCTTTTTTTCAACTGTACATGTCACAATGCTTCAGAAGGAAGCCAGCATCATTAAAAGTAATGAGCAGGCTTAGAAACGAATGACTAAGGTATCACACATTCAGAAATGATTGCAAAATTGGTTATGTGCCTGCATCCAGACAGAGCACTAATATTAAGGCACAAAACTATTGCTTGTTCTCCAAAACATGGAGTGATGTGGTGGGTGAGTGGGAGAAAACATAATTTCAACCAACTGTCTCTTTTCATAGGATACTACTGGAAGGTGCTTGTTTTCTGGGCCCACTACTGATTTCTAAAACAACTACTTTTTCAACATCTCTGCAGTTGCTTTCTTATTCTTTCATTTTCTCTGAATGACATTGCTGTCTGTCCTCTTTCAGAGTAGCTGGGTAACTGCGAGGAAAAAAAAAAAAGAAGAAAAAAAAAGGATCTTTCCAATATATTTAAGCATAAAAAACTAACACTTGGAAAACAATGTCCTTTATGTTTCTCATTCACCCAACTGCCAGCCCTCTGTATGTGGGGCAGCGTGAGTGAGTCACAGCAACTCATGTAAAAATGGTTTTCTCTGAGGTATTTGTAGAATAATGACACTTGTTTTTGCCAACTTCTTAAAAAATGCAAGGCCATAGCAGCACACAAGAATGTGCATGTCTTCATGCACATGTATTTCCACACAGGTGTGCTATCCTTGCTTTAATATTTGCCAAGGCTGGAAATGTAAGAAGGCATCCCCTGTGTAGACAACCCATTACTGCCCTTTCAAGATTCTGAGTTACTTTCACAGGGTTTGAATGAGCATATCCCTTACATCAACCATTTTTTTTCTTTACATTATAACATTTCCTGGCAAGAAAAGGTGTAATACTTTGCCAGATTTATGGCAAAGGAAAGGAAGAAAACACAAACACTTTCTACGTCTAATTTACTTTTACAGAAATAAAATTAATATAAGTGTCTAGTATGCTCCATGTCAATAAACTCCAGCTTTAAGTTCAATCTGCCAGTCCTTACTGTAAGCAAGGGCCATGTCAACAGTTCATTCCTTATTGAACTCCTTTTGAATAAAATGCATTATTGAAGCTTATAGTACCTGGTCCTTAAGAAAGAAAGAAAAGAAAAGAGAAGAGGAAGAGAGGTAAATTCCCATGATAAAAAGGATCTTACTTTTTTTAACCAAAATTTACTCACATTAATCAATGTCATTGAAGTTCAGCATGCTTTAAGGCATAAATGCTTGAAAAGTGCTTTTAAGATGCAAAGAAAGATGCAGTTAGGTAACGTAAAGAACAAAAGTAGTGGAGGGCAGACGATTGTCGTGACACCTGTCAGGCTATTAATGATTTTAGTGAAAATGAATTTTATATGAATCTTCAAATAAATCTTTGGGTATCTTTAAAGGTAATATCTGTGGTTAGTAACTTTTCTTACATTCCTCACCTCCCCATAATGCAATAACAGGAGATGAGATGGAACCCCTTAATCATAGGGGTTCCCCCTATGCTGATTATGAAATTCCCCCCTTGCTTATTATGAAAAATAAGAGGAAAATCCCAGTCAATTAGGCTCTAGTTTGCTTTGAGGGCCTTGTTAAGAATATTCTTAGTGAACAAACTCTAAATGTTCAAAAATGCCGTCTGTCAACAGCAGGGTTCTTGGCTAGAAATGCACATGGTTTTCACATGATTGCAAATCCTCTGCTACTTACAGTGATGAAAGATTCAAACAGCTGCATCAGACCTACAGTGCACATTTTCATCAGATTGAATGTTTAACCTTATTTCTGTCGTTTATGTTACTGAATGATCCAGACATGTAAATTATACTGCAGTTTCATTTAACATTTTATAATACAGAGACACTGTTGAGATTGAAATCATAAACACTTATACTAGGTGATATCATCTAACCTCCCCCCTCAGTAATGCACTTTTCCCAAATGTCCAAAGATACCAGTTCAGCACTACAATAACATCGTTTCTGCCTTTGCTCCCTCTCCCACCTCAAAGGGCTCAAATCAAGCAAAAATCCTCTAATATCCTTTGACTGTGAGTTTGTTTGGTTGTGTTTTGTCCTTATATTTTCTCTATGTACAAGTCCAAGGACCATACTTAATTCCATTGCAGTGGCTAATTATGACAACAACAACCAATAAAAACTCAGAATCCTCCTGGTGCACTGCACTAGAAATGAGAGGCAGCCAAACAGGAACTGTAGCAATGCAGTTAGAGATGGAAAATCACTCCTGTGTTTCAATCCTTCTTGTATTAAAGCAAATAACTGTTGTATTTTTACTCACTTTTCTTTCTTCAGAGTATAAAATTACAGACAATAGTGTATTGCACACAGGAAAGAAGAGGAGCTAAACATCTCCCTGTGATTACCTGGGTGGTTGTACTGTTCTCAAACAAGTATGATTCTCAAATAAGCATAATCCAATACAGGTCTATAGACCTGTAGCTGTCCCCTCTCAGCATTTGGTTGACAAATACATGCCCAACCTGCTTACACCCTGAGAAGATCGGAAACTATTTTGTTGTACTTAAAACACCAAAGATTGCCATGGTAATTATGAACACATCTTGTTTTCAGCTTGAAATGGAAAGGTGAGCCTCTGCCTGTCTCTGAGTGGTGGTGCAGACCCACCACCAGAAGGCGGGGTGGGACAGGACCAGGCAATGTGTCATCACTCGATAGATGAAGCGTGAGGATACATGACTCACCTTGTTCTCCTGCCTCCTGAGCCAAGGGCATACTTCAGAAAGATAAAGCCAAGAAAAATTAAGTGATTGACTGCCTTTGGAATGATGATGACCTGAAAATCTGTACCCCAACAGATATGCCTGAGGAGGAATAAATGGCCACTGTGGATTTCTGTGATAAGGGCTTTATGTCAATGACTTTGCTGCTGGTTTGCACAGTTAGAGTGGAGTGATTTTAAAAGCCCATGAATATATCTGCTATAACACCCAAGTCAATTACAGCTTTAAGTCATTTCAGAGAGCTGACTGCAGATGGTGTGTGCTCAGGTACCTCTGACTGAATACAACTGGTTTTGGCCTCATGACAGCTAGACATGAAATAAACCCTAATCACATTCAGCCAACAAGTTGATCACAAGTAATGGAGGGTACAGAGCAAGGCAATCTGGACAGTCATCATTAATGTCAATCAGCTAAACTGAGCCTCCATAATCATGCTCAGACAAAATCAAATATCCCAAGATATTCCAGCGAAGGGCAAACCCAAAGGCTACCTATACCCATAAAATATAAATATTTCAGAGAGTAAAATAGTGTAGCTGCTAAGTCTGCTGAAGCACAATCATCTCACAGCACGTATTCTTCCTTTGACAGTGTGACGCACAGTGGAGGCTGACAGGGCATGATATGCTTGAATCTCACTCCCATGTCTTCACTCCTTCCTGTTGCTAAAGAACTTTTTATATATAACATCTACTGAGGGGTTTTAGGCTTCACAGAGGTTTTCTTTATCTCTGATACTGAAAAAAGTTTTATTTCCTCTTCCATACTTTATTGTTGATGCTACCAGCATAGGATCGCTCTTTCTTAAAGATGGATGAATATTACTGAAAGAGAACTAAGTAACTGCCAAAGAAGATTTCCCCCTATGTAGAGGACAAGTACTTCAGCTCCAGAAATGGACAAGGTGTGTAAGATAAAGTAGAATTTGGTTCCTTTGCTTGACTTAGTCATAATTTTCTACTGCTTGCATGGGCTTGTTCAGCATCTTTAATTCAAGTAAAATTAAAATCCCCACTTTGTTCTCTGTCTCATTTTGTCTCTTATACACACAGAATAAATGAATAGATATAAACCATTCAGGCGCATGCAAAATATACATATTTTTAAAAAGCTTCTGATGAAATTGTTGCTGCCTGGAACAACAGTAATATTTTAAGTTTATTTATTCATAGTTACTTGCTTTCTGAATCAATAGAGCTCTAATGTCTAGTTATAGTTCATGTAAGTTAAAGTCAGAAGCATTAGCATTTTCCTAGAACAAAACACAGAGACCATGTATACTTCCATTTTAATGGCACTACTCCTAACCCTAGGGGAAGAACCTTTTCTGAGAAGGGACCCACAGAAAGAAAAAAATCTTGTCTAGTTACTTCTCATTAAAATTTTCAAACTTTGTCTTCACTGAAAAATCAATACAGGAGATAAGTATTGTATTGCTTTCTGGAAGTGCTGAGTTTCAAGCCTAGACATATCTCCTGCAAAGCAGAAACTGTACAGAAATTTTTTGACAAAAGATACTGTAGGAAGATGATGCAGTAACTAAGGAACCAATTTTAGTAACGCAAAAACAAACGTTGGAAGAATCATGGGACTGAAATATGAAAGCCATTTTTAGGTCCAATACTAATTTCTGTCAGAGTAAGCTCCAATATGAAATGGTAACTCATTGATTATTATTATTGATTATCATACTCTAGTGTGAATTGATAAAGAATTGAGCTGCTATTGCTTGGGTTGGAATATTGGTATCATGAAGTCTTAGTTCAAGTACAAATTGTAGACATTTTACAAAATAAAATGTCAATATTGTCTCATCCAAACTTTGCTTTTAAACCTACAGACTACATTTCTGTGAAATTCAAGATAAATAATGCAGTAGCTTACCATTTTTCAAGCATCCAGAATGTGAATAGCCTAAGGTTAGTCCAGTGTCTTGATGTTCATTCAAACCACTGGGTAAATCAAAACTTTAGGTTTCCAATAAATAGATTTTTTAGTACAATGATTGTGATACAGTTGTGAGATGGTAGTGAAATTCTCAGGAGCAATCTCCACTTATCTATTTTACTCAAAACATTCCTATTATTGTATCTGAATGCCTCACAATCTTCAGTGTATAGTAGAATAATAAAAAGAAAAAAGTCTAGAAGAGGACTTAAAACGTCACTTAGACTACCGCATTACGAAGACTGGATCCACTGTATCTATGATATTTCTGACATGTTTTGTTTTAAAAGTTTCAATTACGGAACTTCCTTATCTTTTCTAGGCGATTGATTCAAGTATTTAACTGCCCTTAGACTTAAAAGGGTTTTCTTCCTGCGTAGCTGAAAAGTACTTCACAGCACTATAAATTCATTTGTTCATGTCTCGTCTCTGGTGATTATAGAGAACAGATTTTGTTCCTCTTTATGCCAGTTTTTTACTTATTTGAAGGTAGTTATTTCTTATTTGACTGAAGAAATTCCGTTCTTTCATGCTGTACTCAGGTCATGTTCCGTAGTCCTGTGGTCAGACTTATTGCTCTTCTCTGGACCATCCTGGAGGGCAATGTCTTGAATTAAATATAGCTGAGGTCTGTCCCTAGATATAATGAATGGATCTGACATTATATAAACCTCAAAAGCAGCCTTTTCTCCCTTTTGTTTTTTTTGCTGCAGTATGGTGTTATAGCCACTAGCCCACAGACATATTTGCATACTGCATCCTTGCTAGGTAAGCCACATCAATGTGCAACGGAATTGAAAAAACGTGTATAGAGGAAGAGAAGCCAAGAACATCTCCTCACACTGTGCATGAGTGATGAGTCACGACTGAGTACCTAAATTTGAGTGTCTACTCAAACACCTGTAATTAAACCACAGAATTTTATTTCCTTGTGCCCGTTCTTCATGTAGAGCTTTGCTTCCCCACTTCAGGAGTTACCTATAAAATGCTGAGTGCAATGTGACTTCAGATTTTTCCCTTAGGTTAAAAGTGCGTTGAAACCTACCTGCAGTTGCTGTGATTATGATGCAGTTGTATCCAAACAGAAAAGTGTGTTTTCTTGTACACAGGGAAACAAGAAGAATCTGTAAAAGAATAGGAACAGATGACCTAATTACTGATTGATAGAAGAAGCAATGTTCATGGGGAACGTAACAAATCTCCTGTTCTAATTAAAATATTATACCACTGAATGGAAGTGAATGTTATGTTCAGGATCTGTTATATCAGCTTGACTACAAATACGGAGTGAAGAGACACTTCCTTGCTGCACAGGTTTTACATCCAGGGGAAAAAAGAACAAATTTATAACACTGACCTTGCTCTACCTGAATTCTTTTAGATCAAGAAAAAGCTATCTCTCAACTTGCTAACACAATGTTTAGAAAGGTAATATATGATCTAAAAGAAGCTGTAGAAAGATATGTTCAAATGAGGAGAGATGTGTGAATAAAAGTAGTCAAACAGTGGGTAAGAGGAAAAAAGGATTGGAAATCGAGAGCATAGCAGTAGTCAATTTTGTCAAGAAATACTTTTCCCTAATTTTTTGGCCTTTATTCATAGTTGGCTTCTTTTTCTTTTAACAAGTCAGTCACTCGCTATTTTTAAAGCTAAATTTGAAAAATAAGAAAAAGAGAGGGAAAAAAATACCAGCAACAGCTCTTTCTATTGCTGTGCTCCTTTTATCTTTTTCTCCATATATTTTGTGGGTTTGTTTTTGTATTACTGCAGCAGTTCTGAATTTTAATGATAAAGCACTTGGCTTAAACCCAACATGTGCAATAATAGGCTTAGTTACTCAGTACTTGTCCAGAATCTCTGAGAATTTCAAACCTTAACATCTTTGGAACCAGCACATATCTTATCCCCAGGTTAAAATAAAAAATATGCCAGAACATGGAAGTTTTAACTTGACTTGAAAACCCTGAAAGCAGGAAATAGTTTGGGGTTTTTTTGTTTTGTTTTGTTTTGTTGGGTTTTTTTTTAACAAAACAAAACAGAAAAAACCCAAAAAAACGAAGTTAAAAAGTAAAAAAGGAAAAAAAGTGTATTATCAGAAGAAGGCAATGTATCTGGCTGATACACCAAACGGGTGTGCTGACATTCAGTGGGACCTCAAGGAGCTGAAGAAATGGGCCAGCAGGAACTGCATGAAGTTCAATACAGAGAAATGCCAAGTCCTGCCCCTGGGGAGGAACAACCTCAGGAACCAGGACAGCCTGGGGGCAACTGGCTGGACAGCAGGTCTGCAGGGAAGGAGGTCATGGTGGACAAGTTGACTGATCAGCAATGTGTCATCACTGCAAAAAAGGGAAATGGTATCCTGCCCCCAACATACACTGGTGCCTGGGGATGTTTCTCCTCAGGGATAGGACTTTGCAATTCCCCTTGTTGAACTTCAAGGGGTTCCTGCAGCCCATTTGTCCTGCCTGTCAAGGTCCCTCTTGGTGGCAGCACAACCCTCTGGTGTATCATTTCTCTCAGTAACCAAAACAAAGTGCTGCTTTCTGAAATCATGCCGGACCCTGAATCTCAGGAAGCTGAAGGCACCTGAGGTGACAAGCAGCAGTTTCCTCTGTGCAGCACTCTCCTCTGGCTAGCCCTAAAGCAGATTCCCACCCAGTATGTCAGGTCCACTCTTTGGCATGCTAGATTACATGCAGAGATTATATGCTTAGAGTTTCACTGGGAGACGTAACCTTCTAAAAAGCTAGTACTAACTGCATTTAATGTGTAGGAGATTAAACTCCATTTTGGGTGCTGGCAATGACTTCCTAGCCAAAAGAGAAAAGCAGCTTCCTATGACTGGAGGCAAAATGTGAACTGATTCATATAAGCCTTTATTCCTCCATCTGTTAACCAACCAGCTTTCTTGAAGACTTCCTTCACCCCATATAGGAAAGCAGGTGGAGTTGAGAAATTTACCTGGAGGCAATCCCCGTCTGTCTGCACCTAGACTATAACCTGCCATAACCTCCACCTAGTTATGAGATGGAAGGTTAGCCAAGGTGTAGGAGTTTGACTGCCACCTCTCCTCAGCAATTTAAAGTCAAGTATCCCCAGTAGCATGCTGCCGGAGCTTTTGGTCGTGTTCACAACAAATAGAACCTTTCATAAACTCCAGCAATTTACTAAAACAATGTTGCATGAAAAGCAATGCAAGGATTACAGACAAGAGTGCCAATGCTAATTAGGGTTAGCCAAGGTTTTCCCATTCATACAGCTAAGGGACCATATGGGAAATGTCATGTTGTCACAGCAGATTCTTTACTTCAAAAAGTTGTGTGAAACATCAAAGCCAAGTAAAATAATAGCTGCATACAACAAATGCGAGGTACAAAATAATATATCTTTTTTCACTGCCTGAGAAGGGTTGCAGTAAGAATCCATGCAAAAATGCAATCTGCTGTGTTGTCTATTGCCAAGCTGTTACTCTGCCTCTTCTTCTGAGATATTTCTCTAATTTTATATTAAAGCATTTAAAATAGACATTTAAAGAAAAGTGATTTTATTCAAACAGAAAGCTTTACAATTAAAAATATTTTTAACTGAAAAAATGTTATGCCTGCCTTTTAATACGGACGTAGCTCTTCTTTCTTCCTGTTGTCTGTAGGACTGAATTAGAAGAGTCAACAGTGCTGATTGTGTTAGTTAATGACTAATCCGAATCCTAGAGTACTTTCTTAAAAATATTACTTTCTATGTAGATCTTTCTTCAATGTGATTGTTCTGTACAAATAATAAAAGAGACATTTCACATTCTGTGTTGGGACTCATCTAGGAAAGAAGCCTTTTCAGATGTTGTTCCCAAAGCTCCCGTGTATGTATGCCCTATGTACGTATAACACTTGTGTGAGTACTTTTGATGACTGTTGGCCTCTCTGAGGAACACTGAAGTAATTTTGAGCAGACAAACAGAAGCCAGTGGGAGGAACCCATAGATTAAGATGAATGTCTGCTTGCCAGAGCGCGTAACAGGTTCTTTAGTATTCCTATAAGGGAAGAAGCAAGGCAGTGAAAAGTATGTTAGGCTCAATATGTGAATGAGCTGTTTGTTTGCTTTTTAAGTCTTGCTTTTCCTCTTGTATTTTGCATTAGGAATGCTGTTGGATTTTCTGTTTGCAGCTTCCCAAAGAAAGGAAACACAAGTAGCTGAAATATAGGCACTGCCAGAAGTTTCCTCTCTATTTCTGGCTCCCTTACCCCTGAAACATGAAGAGAGGAACGCTTTGCAAGAACAGACATTTTCCCCTTGTGTTCTTGGTTAGCCCATGCCACATGACCCTGCTTCTTGTCCTGTGGTTTCTGCTTTTCAGCCTTTTTTTTCTTAAGGGAACTTCTTTCCTTTTTGCTGGTCCCGCTTGCCATTTAACCTGACAGAAGGGTGGCAAGCACATCAGTCAGCTTTAACAAGGTCTGTGATTGGTCAAAGTCACGCTTGTTGGGAAACCTAAAATGATAGCAAAAGTGAGTCTTAAGCTGTGTTTGAACCATCAGAAGTTCAAGTCTTAGATTGTGTCATGTGACTAACAGGAAAACTGAGCTGGCATGGGAACTTCTGGATAATCTGAATCTCTGTCTTTGGGGAGGCAAATCAGCAGGATATGCTGAGGCTGATAACCTCTAGGTCAGTGGACCAGTGGGACTCCTTGGGTGTGCTGTGGTCTTTTGTGAACCACAGTTTGAGTCCCTGTCTTCCCTCAGGTCTCCAGAATATGTGATGTCTATCCTGTGGCTCTTGGGCATTTGAAAATTTGATGGCTGGCTGTTGGGATCAGGAAGGTTGGACACATCTATGCTATAGGACTACCAGTCACTGTAGACCAACAGCTTACCAGTGATTTTTAGAACTGAACATAATGCAACTTTAATGCAATATTCAGAACTGCCCACTAAAGTCTTGTTTTTACATTATCTTATTTCTTAACTTGAGATCATGGATTGAGCTGATAAATACTACATGAATAGCTATTTTCACACTGTTACTGCCAGAGATTACTAGAAAGCTGTTGAGAAAACTCATTATGTAGAGCCATAGCATAGAACTTTGTTCGAATTACTTATGATATGACTCTCAGTTGTAAGAATTTGTTGTGGTTTGCTTTTCTACTGACTCTTTCTTTTAGTTATTTGGTGGAAAATGGAAGACGGGGTCACCGAGAGAAACTGGGACTGTTTAGAGCCTGTAGATGGCATTATGACATTACTACATTTCTATCCACTAGCTCTGGACACATTAAAAAATATGAAGTACTAAGAGGTCATAAAGGTGTGCAGCAGCTGTGTCACAGCTGATGAGGCTAGATGACTGCCAACCAGTATCATTTAAATCCCTTTAAAAAATCAGTGTAATGTTTAACTACAGTTCACTGTAGTGAGTGACTGCTATGTAACCTATGAGTAATGTACTGAGTAATGTAATCTAACTGTTTCTCGGAAGAACTTGGCTGTGGTTTTAGTCAACTAAGATTAGCAATTGGCAAATCAAAACTGGAAGTCATTGTGTAGTCAACAGTGGAAAAGGCCAAGACGTGCCTTAGGGCCTTAATTGTACTGGCATATAGAAAACAATATGACCTGGCTGCATTACGCTACTGGAATTACGCCTTGGAAGTACCAAAGATGTGTCACTTAAAAGAAATATTACTGCAATTTTTTTTTTCTCATAATCCAAGACAGAAAATTAAGATGCAACTAGGAGTGAAAACATATACTTAAGGACATGTAGGATTGAGTTAGCATGCTCTCTTTCCTTCTGTGAATTAAGTTTCAGGGCAGTAGTCTGTAACAAATCCTCTGTTCCAGAGGGAGACGAGCTAGTGCGTTAAAACATAGAATCCACACTACCTTATAAACTGTTTGTAGAAATGAAATAAGATCCATCAGGATACATAAAAGTATTTAACACATTAAATCAAAAATAACTTTCTGAGATTACCCTATTTTTTTAAAAGGAGGTACTCTTTCAGTAGAGATCAGCTACACTCAAATTACCTTCAGTATGCATGACAAAGTCTGAGGTAATCATTGTCACTTGAGATGAAAATTGTACTGTAGAACTTATTTAAAAATAAAGCTTTCTTGCATGTTCCAAGTATGTTTATATTTTGCTAGTACGTATTAAAAATATCTTACCATAATGTTAATATTTTAAATTGTAAACAGCATTATGCTATGTATGTCAAGTATGGCTGCAGAGTAATGGAAGTGCATCCAAAGCAGGGTATCACACTGACTGTTCTTCAACTGTAATTTGGGGGTTGCACACATTGAAGAGTGATTGTTTTTCATCAACCGTGGGTTTAACACAGGTATTTTTGCATAATGCAGAGCAGCTGCTATGATCTAGTTGTCTTCCAGAAGAAAAATCCTATCCCTGTGCTTTGCTCAGGTCAGTGAATCCCATATAATGTGTCAGAAGAATGAAATCGTTCAGTTGATCCAGGAACTTAGCAACAAACAACTCTTTGTGATTGCAGTGTCATTATCATTTTGTTGTGAAAGAAAAAAAACATCTCACGTAAGTTAGGTGACCATTGACCAGAAGCTGTATCCATATTGCATATAGACACTTGTCTATATGAAAAATTATGGTTTTGATGTTTCCACACAAGATTTTGACAAGACTAGCTTTACCTCAGATGGCTTTTTTTCTTAGTGTCCTTTAAGCCATGTCTTCCAGCTGATAAGACACTGTTGAAATTGATGGAGCTTTCTGCCTTTGAAGTGCGGACTTGCATTCCCAGTTAACACAGAGGCAACTGGAGCAATGAACTCTGTAAGGGCATGAATCCATTAGAATGAAGGAAATCGCTGTTAGGATAGACTACAGCAACACATCTCTGTACAACAGTAAGCACAATCCGTCCTCCATTCACTACAGCCGCTCCCTGTGGAGTGCTGAATAGGTAGAGCAGAACTTGCATCTGTCTGTCTTAGCAGCTCTGTTGGCTTTTTCGTACTCAGCTCTGCCTGCCTTCCGTATGCGATGAAATGTTGCTTCCCATGTGCAAAGTCATAAATGTTGGACAATATTATCTTGGTTAAATTCATTATGATTTTTTTGTATGGCTAATAGATTAGCAATATATTTATTCATTAGAAGTATGGGGTATGAGTAGGGTGAAGGGAAATAATTACTCAAAAGAACTGTGTTTGGGTTTGCTGGTGTTGATGCTGTATTTGAATCTTTACCCTTTAAAAGCCTTTTTGGGATATTACTCATTTGATACATTTTAAGAAAACTGTTTTGAAATGTACAGTGTAATTTTCTTCTCAGAAGGAAGGCTAGTATATGTTTTACTGTGAGAAATGGAGTTTGTCTGTGTGATGGATAGTGACTTTGTGTCTAAGCGTAGTGATTGTGTCTTAATGTTATGTTTCTTGTGGTGCTGCTTAGCTGAAATACAGCTGAGGTTTGAAATCCTGATCCAGAAGTGAACAACACAGCTTCTCTGCTGTCTATGAATCTGTGCAATTTAATCAGCTGAGGACAAGCCTTGCAAGTTCAAATCCAATCAAATAAAAAAGTCTTTCTCCTGTGTGAAATACAACTGTAACAATTAAATAGTATATACGGAACAGTATGTAACAGTCCTTGCATACTCACACGTGCTCTAGCTGACTTCAGTGTTCACTGCTATGAGCATCCACTGTTCAATTTGTTTCGGAATAGATTCTGATGCTAATTTTATTACCTCTCTAAGAGTGTGTTTTCATTTAGAACAATGAAGCGGGCATTTGTGAATGAGTCACTCATAATTAGACTGAGGTGTTTATGCTGTGCTTCTAATAAGAGACATAGCAAATAAGATGTTTACTAATAATTATAGGGAAACAATCTAAACAGCTCCTCTATCATATTGGAAATCATTGAGAATCTGAGGAGAAGAAGGTCCATCTTAAATTACTAGTGCATATATCTTAGAGATTCTGTCATTCCTCAGGCTTTATCAGTTTATTCTTCAAGTGCATAGGGATGTCTGCAGCCTAGTAATGTGCAGCCTAGTGATCAGCCTGGCAGGGGAAACCCTCAGCTCCTGCTACTTGGTGATGGCAGTTTAAATGAATGGCAGAATTCCCACCAACTGGAATGGATACCGTTTGTCATTGGAAGTGGGTCGTTGTGACCATGCAACTCATTTCTTAAAAGTGTTTCTTCAGGCTTCTCCGGTCCTGGAACTGTTTTGACATCTTCTACTCCTTTCTAATGCTGTTATAGTCATCTGAGACCAGTCTGACTTGCTATCCTATTTACTGTGTTTCCTCTGCAAAGCACTTCTCCGTAACCATAGCCACTCAGTGTTGTAGAGGGACAAGGAACTGGAGTCCTTGAAATTAAAGATGCTTTACTGTACATTGTCTAAAAGTAGCAAACATCAGTAACTGCCTCCTTTCCTCCCCCGTCACAGCTCACGTATGGTGTGTGGGCCTTGACTTTCCAAAGCAACCCTCAGATCTGTAAATGTACTGAGCAGTAAAAAGGTGTGAGTTAAAATAACAGTATCTGAAGAGAAGAAGGTTGCAATTCTCTGCATAGAGAAAAAAAAAAGCCCAGAGATATGTCAGCTCCTCTCATCCAGTACATGTTTACAGACGCCTAGGAAGAAATCAGTTCTGGGGACTGCTGGTGAAACTGGCACAGCACAGGGCCTGGTGCACCCCTTGGACATGGTCCCATTAAAAACATGGGCTGTCGGAAACGAAGCAAAACAAGGCCTGGAGGCTTCCAACAAAAAGTTAATTAATTTTCAAGGAATGGATTGAGCCTTTTCTCCTCAAGGTGTTGACTTTCTCATGGAGAAACGTGCCGCCCATGGCTTGGGTGGGAGTACTCTTCACTGATTAAAAAACTGGTTAGAGGGCCGGGTACAGAGAGTGGTGGTGAATGGAGTTAAATCCAGGTGGTGGCCAGTCAAGAGTGGCATTCCACAGGGCTCGGTATTGGGGCCAGTTCTCTGTAACATCTTTATCAATGATCTGGATGAGGGGATCGAGTGCACCCTCAGGAAGTTTGCAGACTACACCAAGTTGGGTGGGAGTGTCGACCTGCTTGAGGGTAGAAAGGCTCTGCAGAGGGATCTGGACAGGCTGGATCGATGGGCCGAGGCCAATGGTAGGAGGTTCAACAAGGCCAAGTGCTGGGTCCTGCACTTGAGTCACAACAACCCCATGCAGCGCTGCCAGCTTGGGGAAGAGTGGCTGGAGAGTTGCCTGGCAGAAAGGGACTTGAGGGCGTTGTTTGACTGCCAGCTGAATATGAGCCAGCAGTGTGCCCAGGTGGCCAACAAGGCCAACAGCATCCTGGCTTGTATCAGGAACAGTGTGGTGAGTAGGACTAGGGAAGTGATTGTCCCCCTGCACTCTTATGAGTGAAGTTAATCACTCCGCCCATGATAACTCCGCACTGGTGAGGCCCCACCTCAAGTACTGTGTCCAGTTTTGGGACCCTCACTACAAAAAAGACACTCAGGTGCTGGAGTGTGTCCAGAGAAGGGCAACAAGGCTGGTGAGGGGTCTGGAGAACAAGTCTTATGAGGAGCAGCTGAAGGAGCTGGGGTTGTTCAGCCTGGAGAAAAGGAGGCTGAGGAGAGACCTTATCGTTCTCTAAAGCTACCTGAAAGAAGATTGTAGAGAGGTGGGGGTCAGTCTCTTCTCCCAAGTAACAAGTGATAGGACAAGAGGAAATGGCCTCAGGTTGCACCAGGGGAGGTTTAGATTGGATATTAGGAAAAATTTCTTCACCAACAAGGTTATCAAGCATTGGAACAGGCTGCCCAGGGAAGTGGTGGAATTGCCATCCCTGGAGGTATTTAAAAGATGTATAGATGTGGTGCTTAGTGACATGCTTTATTGGTGGTTTTTGTCAGTGTTACGTTGATGGTTGGACTAGATGATCTGAAAGGTCCCTTCCAACCTAGATAATTCTATGATTCTATGATTCTAAGTGTTGACTGCAAACTCCAGACTTCCCTGAAATTCATTCCTAATTAAGATGAGGAATCTCTGAAAGAGGGTGAATGTAACACCTTTAGTATTCTCCTAACTATTTTCATTAAAAAATAAAATCACAGAGTGGTTGTGGTTGGAAGCAATCTCTAGAGGTCATCTGGTCCACTGCCTCTGCTCAAGCAGGGCCACCTCAAGCAGGTTGCTCAGGACCATGTCCAGATGGCTTTTGAACATCTACAAGGATGGAGTGTCCACCACCTCTCCAGGCAACCTGTGTCAGTGCTCAGTCACCTTCACAGTAAAAAGATGTTTCCTGATGTTCATAATTTTCTCTCTCATCTACTTTACTTTCCTCAGAGACTTTTGCATTTTGTAAGAACAGAGACAATTTTTCTTTGCAAATATAGATAGCGTCAAATATAGATAATGAAACAATAGATAGATGGCTACAGAAATGATCAGGTGGGAGAACCCGCTATAGACTTTGCCGTTAGCTGCTGAAGCAGGTACCTTTGTAACTCAAAGAAGGCACGTCCCTTCTATGTATCTCTCCGCGAGTCCAGTCCTCAAAAAATGAAGGTAAATGGCCTCCCAGGAAATAGTAGAGTCCATTTATCTCCACATCCTTGTCCAGTACCAAGACTATGCAAAGCTGATTTCTCCCTGTCTTTTTTAAGGGTTTCTTGGTCATTGCAATCTCCTGCTTTCCTCTGGGAAATGTCTAGAGGGGGGAAGGAGACCTACCTACATGATCTACATCAAGGAGACTTGATCTACATGAGGATAGGGAGGCTCTACAGAGAGACTTGGATAGATTGGACCGATGGGCCAATGCTAACGGTATGAGCTTCAATAAGGCCAAGTGCCGGGTCCTGCACTTGGGCCACAACAACCCCATGCATCGCTACAGGCTTGGGGAAGTGTGGCTGGAGAGCTGCCTGGCAGAAAAGGACCTGGGGGTTCTAACTGACAAGCGGCTGAACATGAGCCAGCAGTGTGCCCAAGTGGCCAAGAAAGCCAACGTCATCCTGGCTTGTATTAGAAATAGTGTGACCAGCAGAAGGAGGGAGGTGACTGTCCCCCTGTACTCAGCAGTGGTGAGGCCACACCTTGAGTATTGTGTCCAGTTCTGGGCACCTCAATATGAGAGAGATATCGAGGTGCTGGAGCGAGTGCAGAGGAGGGCAACGAAGCTGGTGAAGGGCCTGGAGAATAAATCTTATGAGGAGCGATTGAAGGAGCTGGGACTGTTTAGTTTGAGGAAGAGGTGGCTGAGGGGAGACCTCATCGCTCTCTACAACTACTTGAAAGGACATTGTAGAGAGGTTGGTGCTGGTCTCTTCTCACAGGTAATTAGTGATAGAACAAGAGGGAATGGGTTCGAGCTGCAGCAGGGTAGGTTTAGGCTGGACATTAGGAAAAAATCCTTCACAGAAGGAGTGGTCAGACACTGGAATAGGCTGCCCAGGGAGGTGGTGGAGTCACCAACCCTGGATGTGTTTAAGACTCGTTTAGATGTGGTGTTAAGGGATATGGTATAAGGGAGAACTTTGTTGAGTGGAGTTGATGGTTGGACTCGATGATCCCAAAGGTCTTTTCCAACCTAAATGATTCTATGATTCTATCTGAGGGCCTACAGGCATAGCATCAACCTGCCAGCTTTTAACTGAAGTCATAAAGGACGGTGTCTCTTATTACGATTTTCTTTAGCTTCAAAGGTCTTTTAAATACAACTTCATGACATTACCATCTCTTTTTTGTATTTTTGTTTCCATTTAGTGAGCTGCCTGCCAACAAAATCCCACTTCCTTCCCCCACTAAGTTAGAAGATGGAATGAAGATGCTGGAGCAGATCTGTAGGCTGTTCTTTGGGCAGAAGTTAAAATGCAAGAAATTCCACTTGAATATAAGAAAAAAACCTTTTTTACTGTGAGGGTGGTCAAGCACTAGAGGTATGTAGAGAATATCTTTGGAGATATTTAAAGTCTGACTGGACATGGTCTTGGGGAACCTGCTGTCTCTGATCCTGCTTGGAGCAGAGGGCTGGGCTAGATGATCTCCAGAGGTGCCTTCTCAGCTGTTCTGTATTGTGATTCTCCCACACTCATATCTATTCACTTGTGCATCAGAGTCTGTGCATTCTGTTCTGGTTGTAAACTCTTCCAGACTTTTCGCAACAATCTTACTCAGTGCGTAATACGGTACGATCTTGGGCTCTGGGCTCTATCATAATATCAGTGTTAGTGATGATTTATTTTCTTAAATACATGTTCACTTTAAATATGATTGTTTGTATTTTTTTTTGTAGAGGCAAGGTAGCACAAATCACAATGACACCAAACAAAACCCGTTTACTGTAAATATATGTGTTAGCTATATAGAATACCAACCTATATTTATTCTTAAAGTAGTTTGCACTCTTCTTTGTAAAGGGACATTTTTTATTTTTATTAACACCACAATCATTTTACCTTCAAGGCTGAAATGTGGCACATTTGTTCTCAAACCAGGAGTGCTTTGTCATTGTTGTGGGGTTTTTGGTGGTTTTTTTTTGTTGTTTTCTTTCTTTTTTTTTTTCTTTTTAATGAGTAATGCGATTTAAATAAGAAAGAGGAGGGATAATACCTTTGTGATAATTCAAAAAAATAGGTAGTCATGTTTGTCTAACAGTCCTCAAATTCCTGTCTCAAGGGGCATGTTAAGTACAAATTTAGCAAGGACAGACATGTCTGTGTCACAGAAATACCACTCGTTGGTCTCTATTATATAGAGGAGACATTAGGAAGAAAGCTGCCAGGGTAAAGAAATACTTTTCTTTGCCTCTTTTTTTCCGGTTGAGTTGTAAATGACTTTTAAAAGTACCTTTTCCTGCCTAAATTTCTCTAGAAATATTTTGTAGGCTGCCAAAATATCGATGAAAGTGAACATCCAAAAAGACTAGACTTGCAGTCTAAGAGAATGGCATTAAACCACACTGGATGCCATCATTATGAACTTCTGAAGCAGGAAATGTAGCAGAATTGAAAAACTTTCTCCTGCCACATTTTGCACATAGTGCTTCCTCCAGCCCTTTCTTTTGTGGTATCACACTGGGGAGTTGCATTTCCATAGTCCAATCTCCTGACGAGAGAACAGGAAGAAAACAGGCAGGCAAGAAGGGATTCATCAATGCTGGTTGGTCTAAACTGTTCTTACAGGCTGGGGAGAGAAACTGGCAGCATTATGAATTTGTTTGATTGACCTTTCAGTTAAAAAATTGAAATAGTTTGAACACTGAATAGGCCTTTTCCCAACAATTTCAAGAATGTAGAACTTTTGTCGTTCACTGATAAAATTCTGTCTGCTGTTGCAGGCTAACATTGATAGCCGTGTAAATTAAACAACAGCAGCAAGTGGTAGAGATTTACTGTTGCAACATGGATAACAATTCATGCAGAAGCAGAGAAGTGTCCTAGTTTATTCTATTGAATGTTATTTTTTAAAAAAAAAAGCCCACATACATAGACTGAAAAGGATAAAATAATCCTAATTAATTTTCTTTCCTTTGCTTCAGCAGACCTGAGAGGAGAAAGAGATTCTAACAGAGCTTGATACATTAGGAATCAAAAGGAAGGTAGCATGGGCAATTTTTAATTAGCTTAAATTACATTCTATCTGCTTGTTTCAGTATGTATTGTGCTTTATATATCTGTATGTATTTTATTTTACACGGTTTAGAAATGGTATATAAATATATAAATAATATGCAATTTATAAATTATAATTGGTTGAATATGTATCTGCACTGACATTGGCTCATTAGTGGTAGTCACTTGTAAGTATTTAACAACACACTTAAGTAGTTATCTGAAAGTACTGGAAACCATAAAACAGATTGTTACATAGCACTATTAACACTTCCTGCCTTCACTAGCTGTAAATGAAAATTTAGAATAAAAATAAATTCCATTGACTCATCATGGGACACCAGGTAGTATATGAAGGTGACAGCAGTAGATTGCTCTTGCCTCCTTCTATTTAGGACAGTGAGTACCAGGCTCACTGTCATGCAAAGTCTCTCAGACTGTATTTGCAGTCCAACAAAAGATCAAGGCAATTCCACCCAAGCAGCAAAGCCAAAAAGAGAACAGAAAACTACTTTTTTAGACTATGGAAGCAGTACTTTTCAGCCCTCCTGAGAACTTTAATCCCTCTACTTGGTCTACCTTGTACACTTCCACCTCTGATTGTTCCCTCTGCTGCCACACTCCCTGTCCAAGAAGTGCATGTCCAACCCCCGCCCTTCTTTAAGTCTGGACATCCATTTAAATCTACAAGGTGAGCTGATTCCCAGCACCTTAAATGCAGTTTTCCTTCACAGCGACAGCTGTCCTTCCACGGTGTGAAAAGGTCTGTAGTGTTTGGGCCTAGGAAAACCACTTCTGGTCTCCACAGATTTTCTTTCCTGTTTCTGTTACTGATATGTTACTTTACTGGATGGAAATTCCCTCTTTTCCTCCCAAATCTCACCTGTCTTGTCTAGTGGGACTGCATGGTCTTTGAGGAGGAACTGTGTCCTGCTCAAGATGTACAACATCTATCATAACATGTGTGTTATCTCAGCTGGAACTGTTATGGGGGAATTAAAGATACATATGTTGTCTAGATTGAAAAACATTCTGAAGATACCAAATAGGATTATTCAGTCCCTGAGCATTCCTCAGGATCACATCTATATAAATTATCTTTGGTTAGCACAGCTGTTTCATAATAACTTCTAATTCTACAAATTGAACTACTTAAGGAATATTTTGCAAAAACATATTTCAAAATCACGATTACCCTACATACACATTCATAGCATAAGAATTTGCTGTTGGTTTGGCAAAGCATACTCAAATGTATGTTTGTGTGTACAGCATACAGTAAGGATAAAAATGTACACATAATATTTTGAAGTGCCTATGGATTATTTTTACCCATTTATTTTACAGCTAACTTAGCTGTTGCTTTAGCAACAGAAAATCCAGTGCAGACAGCTCTCGGATCAGATAGAATGATTCAAGTCAGTTCAAGTATGATAGATATGACATGATCACGGTTTCTTTTGCTAGGCTTATACAAACAGAACATTCCTTTTGCTTTTGCTAATGATGTAAAAATGCATTACTCATTGTATATAGGTTATTGCTCCAATCCCTCATTCCCCTTTCCCGTGCACTGGAAGCAATAGTTCATGCCTTTTGAGGCTGGTGATATCTGAGTGCATTATGTTACTGCTGAGCCTTTACAATGTTCTATATGCATCATGTGTCTTGTTTAGAATAATTATTTGACACTAAATCATCACTAGTCAGTTGGCCTGAAATTTAATAGTCTATCATTTCTTCACCTCAGGCCAGTGATGTCATGTAACATGACTTTACTGGCTTATCGCGTGCCATCATCTCTTCTTGGGCTAATTATTCCAGTTCACACAATCTGCACTACTGCATCACTGAAAGTGCATGACTATTTCCAGTTGTTTTGTGTCATGATGATTATTTTCTTTAATCATAATGAAAATAATAAATCCTAGGAAAAAATAACTCAAAGCAAATCATTTAGCAAAATTTATGAGGTACATGGGATTCAGTGTCCATTACTCAGGTAATACTAGAAAGTCTCTTTAGGGTAAAGATGTACTTCATATATGCTTCAGTGAAGCAGGCTGTATATGGTGTTTTGGTTAAGATGGCTAAAAATGTACAGTAAATATTTAGGAAATATATAGACACTGAAACTGGATTACAATCGGCCTAGCCCTTTGATTGGCAGTGGAGAAGGAGATGCACGAGGGTATGCTTCCCAACAAAATTTGATCATGTTTTGTTGTGATGAAGAGGGGAGGGAAGGACAGGAGTGTTTGTAGAGGATATGAACAAGTGAAAGATGTTTCTTAGAGCCACGTCTGGAGATCATGATGCATTCTTGAAAAGGTATTTGACCAAATGCAGATTCATTTGATGATGAAAATTAGACGAGTGCTTCTAAACTAGTCACCCTAAGTGCCTTCTTCAGTAAAGAAGAAATGAATTTATCTCATCCTAAGTAACATATCTAAAATAGGTCAAATGACTCAGTTGAGAAGAGAGGAATATAAGAATAACCATAGAGCTTCAGGCTAAAGGTGCACCTAGCCAAGCATTTTTCTCTCTGACTTCCTTGGCGAGTGGGACATCATCGCCAAGAAAATGATTTCCTGAGAGTGGGGCTCAACTCCTATGTTCCGGGTGTTCTGGGTCCTCTGACTTTATCAAACACAGGGTTTATGTTCTCTCCTAAAAAGAACTTATGAATGCTATCCAAAAGTTAGTGGGAATAGAAAAAGCATGTACTGTATTTCCCCCTCTCTACTCTCCCAGGGGACTTCCTAAGCCTGTAGTGATTCATCTCTCTAGTGACTCATAACAGATTTCTCCATGAAATGTTTATCCAGTTGCCCTTTGAATCCCTGTAAACTAACTGCATCCACAATGCTCTTGAAATGGAATCAGCAGGTCAATAAACTGCTGCATGAAGAACCATCTCCTTTTGTTTCTTTTGAACCTGGCTGCCCATGGTATTGTTTGATAGAGGAGGCCACAAACAATTGATCTTTTCTCTCCATACCACAAGGATTGTGTAGCTGTCTGTCTTATCCCCTGTTCTCCAGGATGAAGAAGGAATCTCTGTGTCTCTGGACCTTGCATGCGCCATCAAGCTCTGCAACCTCCTTCCCCTCACTGCAGGCTCTGCCTGCCTGCACAGTTGGTCAACCTCAACATGGTACAGCTATAACTTGAGTTCAGGCTGCTGCAGAAAGACCAAGGGCAGAAAGAGCCATGAGAAGACTCATCAGAGCCCCCTGCCTTCACTAGGAAGCTGAACATAAATTCAGACTCTTGCCTTTAGGACTGGCACAGGCTACATAGTAGAGGTGTCTGTGCCCCATCATGTACCGTACTGGTCTTGAATTTGCCTTGGTAGCTTGTTTTCCTGGATTGAGCTCGGACTTGCCTTGTCATTACAGGCTCACCTGATGATCATTGGACTGTGGCTGACACTGGTTACTGTCACCAAACCTGCTTAGCTCATCTGAGACTGCACCTCATTGGAGAGGACACTGTCCCATTCTGTCCCCCATGGCTCCTACTCATGTCTCCTTGTGGATCAGCACCTTCCTGATGGTCCCCTGACACAGCCTGCTCAGTCATTCCTCTTACAAAGGCAGCCTGCAGTCATCCTTGCTGCAAATCTCCTCAGGTTCTCTCATTCCCTGCTCGAGTAGAGAGCAAAGCTGTCCACAAGCTTTGACATGAGGGTGAACAATAGGTTTATACAATAACAATAACATAATTGTTTTCTCTCTTGTTCTCAAATCTTTTTCTAATAATTCCTAAGATTTGACTCACTTCTTTTTGGGTTTTTTTTGGACTAAGCACTGAGGTAAATTTTCATGGACATGTCTGTCACAACCCAAAGATATCAATCCTGAATCACAATGGTCAACTTATAGTCCATTTCTTTTTTCTTACATGCATCAGTTTGCATTTACTTACACTGAAATTCATCCGCTGAGTTATTACTCAGTCACTCAGTCATGTACATCCTTTCTGCAGTTCCTATATTTAGCCCTTGTTCTTTCTATCTTCATAAGAGCTGCAACTTCATTGCATATTATATGTATAATACATATCATATTCTATGATTCCTATGAGCTGCAAACATTGTCTGGTCACTGCTTACCCCTTTTCCCAGGCCATTTAGGAACAGCATGGATCTCAGCATTTCCGTGAAACTCCCCAGTGGCCTCCCACTGCAAGGAGTGACTGTGCACCCCCACTTCTCCTTCCTACTCTTGGCAGTTCTTATCCATGCCTGTCCCTTCCCTCTTATTCCACCTCTGCTTAGTTTCTTTAGAAGACTTTGATGACTGATTTTTTCCTTTTGGAAATCCAAGCAGGCTATGATGTGTATGGGGACAGACATGTCTGGGGCGGAAAAATTCCCCTATTAACATATATTCACTGAATCTGGTGAAGTGGAGGAGTCTGCTTGAGCCATGTAAGGAAAAAGGTATTCACTCTCTATAAGTGCCTTTTCTTAGAAACCTGTAAAATGGTCAAAGTTCTTATTCCAGCCCTGACACAGGAACTTACCCTGTGGCGACTGCTGAATAGATGCCCCAAAATTGTAAATCCCTGTGCTCCCTTCTGATCTCGCACATTTTTTGTCAGAGATACATTTCATCTGAACTGCACATTGTTCAGCTCAAAGACAAGAATCTGTGGTGCTGTTTTGCTGGCAAAAGGGCTTTTAGTCAGGAATTTGACTAAATTATTACAGTATTTATACCTAGCACTAGAAATCTGTTGATAACATCAGAGTTAATTAATATATGGAATATATGGCAAGAATCTTCTCTTGTAATTTTATAAATAGCATTCCATTAGCAGTAGTTGCAGAGTAACTAGAAAATGTTTCAACTTATAACTTACTGAATAATTTTGCTGACTTCCTCTGGTTTTGAAAAAGTCTACATAATATTGAAATGTGAACAAAATTACAGAGATGATGTTCATGTTCTCCCATTCTTTTTATCACTGCTAGTAAAAAAAAAAGAAAAAAAAAGCTAGGAAATGCTTCTTTTCATGTTTCTTTTTTTGCTTTTATTTTTATTATCTAACTTTCCCCTTACCACCCCCCTGTGCAAAAATCTCAGTCAACAGGGCTAATAATTTTATTAAGGGATACAGATGCAAAGTCCTGAATACATGACAGCTTGTATAATGCGTGCACTGCTATGAAAGTTTGTAGAAAACTGACTCATAGCTGTAGAGAATAAAAGCTTAGCTTGATCTAACACAGAAACAAATTGATAAACTAGCTGTAAAACATAGAGTCATATCTCTAAAATAACTCTAACTCCTGACTGAATGCAAGTTTAGTGGAAATAATTGTATAGAACCATAAAATAGAAAACCTGATTTATGTAGCTAAATAGTTCTGTACAAGGATAGCTTTTCATAATCATGCTGTATTAGCTAAAATGTACCCATCTGAATACATTTTACGGCATAGGACTTGTGTACTACATGCACTTCTGTTACTGTGAAGTAATGTTCACAGTAGACAATGTTCTCAGGTATATAGGTTAGCATCACCTCATCAACTTACCATTGGCATAGGTAGGATGTGAAATATCCAGAGAAGCCCTGACTTGTCACAAGTGAGATGTCACTTCTGAGTGATATTTCTGAGTTTTTCAGCCTTATGACCCCCTGAAATAGGTTAGAAAGTTTACGTGTAAGACTAAAGGATGCTGTGTTGAGACAGGATTTAAAAGGCACTTCTCTGACACGAAGGTAGTTACTGAGGGCTATAAGTGGGGATTTAATTCCCCAGCACTGGACACTTTCCATTGGAAATGGTGACTGAACTTTCAATGAAAGATACTCAGCATGCAAGTGGAAAGGCTCAAACTCTGGGATGACAGGATAAAACCTTCTTTCTTCTGAAGTCAATTGACAAATTTCCACTGATTTTGAACCACAAACCACCCATGGATTTTAAAATGTCAGGGATATTTCAAGGTCAGATCCCACCTGTACCACAGCTGCAAGCTTCCTGTATGGCAGAGATGTGTCCAGGCTGCCCACACTCTGGCACACCCACTAAATGGTGCGTATTCCATTAGAACCTGCTGTAAGTCTAGACTGACTTTTCTACCAATAATACTAGGTAGAATGTGTCTTCACCACAATCACATGAACCGACACTGTCCTATATCAGACAACTGCCTGCTTTAATCCCTCATTGTTGATATTGATTTTACTGATTAGGTTTCAAGGTGATAAGCTGGAAGAGTGGGCAGGAGAGGAGAAGGTAGATGAAAAGCTCTTTCCAGCCCACTGGTTTGAGAAGTATGTTCTGATTCCTGGAATAAAATCTGAATGTTGTCTCACCATCATGTTCTCACATTTGATTTCCCTGCACCGTAATTTCCACTGGAAGAAAAGCTGGCCAAGAGTGACAGTTGGGAGTAGAATTGTAGAATCATACAATCATAGAATGGTTTGGGTTGGAAGCAACCTTAAAGATCATCTAGTTCCAAACCCCCTGCCATACCCCAACGCCTTCCATTAGACCAGATTGCCCAAAGCCCCATCCAACCCGGCCTTCAACACTTCCAGGGAAGCAGCATCCACAAGTTCTCTGGGCAACCTGTTCCAGCGTCTCACCACCTGCAGAGTAAAGAATTTCTTCCTGTTTTCTAATCTAAATCTCCCCTCTTTCAGTTTAAAACCATTACCCTTTGTCCTATCGCTACATTCCCTGATAAAGAGTCCCTCCCCATCTTTCCTTTAGGTCCCCTTTAAGTACTGGAAGTCTGCCATAAGGTCTCCCCGGAGCTTCCTCTTCTCCAGGCTGAACAACCCCAACTCTCTCAGCCTTTCTAAACAGGAGAGGTGCTCCAGCCCTCTGATCATCTTCATGGCCCTCATCTGAACTCGCCCCAACAGGTCCATATCTTTCTTATGCTGGGGGCCCCAGAGCTGGACACAGTACTCCAGGTGGGGTCTCACAAGACCAGAGTGGAGGGGTAGAATCACCCCCCTCGACCTATTGGCCACGTTTCTTTTGATGCAGCCCAGGATGTGGTTGGCTTTCTGGGCTGCTAGCACACATTGCCAGCTCATATTCAATTTTTCATGTGCCAATATCCCCAAGTTCTTCTCCTCAGGGCTGCTCTCAATCCACTCATTGCCCAGCCTGTGTCCATGTTTGGGATTGCCACGACCCAGGTGCAGGTTCACTTGGCCTCATTGAACTTCATGAGGTTCACATAAGCCCACCTCTCAAGCCTGCCAAGGTCCCTCTGGATGACATCCCTTCCCTCTAAAGTGTCAACCACACCACAAACTTGTTGAGGGTGCACAATCCCACTGTCCATGTCACTGTCAAAGATATTAAACAGCACCAGTCCCAGTACGGACCCATGAGAGACACCACTCATCACTGGTCTCCACCCAGACACCGAGCCTTGGACTGCAACTCTTTGAGTGCAATCATCCAGCCAATTCCTTATTCACCAAGCGATCCACTCATCAAATCCATGTATCTCCATTTTAGAGACAAGGATGACATGTGGGACTGTATCAAATGCATTGCACAAGTCCAGGTAGATGATGTCAGTCGCTCTTCCTTTATCTATCAATGCTGTAACGCTGTTGTCAAAGATCACCAAATTTGTCAGGCTCACATGGTGAACAACCAAAATCACCAGGACTGTGGAGTGTATCTGTTTTGGAATTTACATATGCTGAAGTGCAAAAGAGGTTGAGGAAATGAAATTCTTCTAGAGAGGCAGCTAGACAGCCCAGAAGATAGTGGGAAAGTTATTGCTTGAAACAAGTGCTATTGAACACATCATCTTGTCCTCAAGGGAGAGCTGTAGGAGCAGCAAGAGGAGGAACTTGTGTCTTTGGGGAGACAGCAATAGAAGCTACGTTCCTATGTAGATCCATGCATAAAAAGGCATCCTGCAACATGTTGCTTCTGCTCCAGAGACAGTCAGTTTCTTTTTCAGAGCCCTGAGTGCATCCGCTCTCCTGGTATTTGGCTGCTTCATCTCAAGGACAACTAGAGAAAGCATAACAGGTGGCTTTGGATGTGAAATTGTTTTCTGAAGAAAGCTAGAAGCCTTAGTGTGGGCTGGTCCTCCTTCCCACAGAAGCCGCCGTTAAGCTGAGGCACTACCCCTTGGGCCCTGTCTGAGAGGAAGTTTGGGTTGCCTTACAGCCGTGCCTGTTCCGGGCCCTGCACCTGCTGATGCAGACCCTGACCCTAACCCACAGATTGACTTCTCAGCTTGACCTCAGACCTGCCTTGCCACCATGGATTTGCCTGGTTACTGCTGAGCTGTGTCTGACCCTAGTTACTATGACTCAGCTATGATCCTGAGTTTGACCTGCTGGCTTGACTTCATGGCTTGCACTCAGACCTGCAAGACCACTACAGACTTAGATGATGATCCAGGCTGCAGGCTTTCCCCAGGTGCCACTCCCCAGCCCCTGCCATGAGAGACATGGTATTGTGCTTGGCTCCCAGCTCCCTGTCCCTTAGAGAGCAGCTGGCCCTCACTGCTCCCTGACACTGTTCTTTTTACCCAATCTTTCTTTTGTTTCCCAGTCCCATAAATTGTCTCAGAAAGGTTTGTCTTATGAATAGCAGAATGTCTTATTGACAGGTTGAAATAAAGCCTCATTGCTGTTCTCCCAGGCTCGTCAGTCAGATCCTTGTGGTTGAAAGACTGATTGCACTCTGGCTGGTGATGAGTTATTCAACATCCCTGAGGAGACATATCATGTACTATTACAGGCTGAGCCATGAACTTTCTGCAAAGGGGTTTCTGAAATTTGAGTTTTCCAAGATGAGATTGCCTAACAGTAATAAGCATGGGGCATTGCTTACAGGTGCATTTGCAACTCTGTTGGGCCATCCTGGCAAATATTATTTTCAAATCTTCTAGATATATTCATTCCTGCACATGCAATACTTACAGAGAAGGAGGATACTATAGAATTCCTGGTTGGTCCAGTTGATGATAGTCCTTTTTGTAAGCTCTCAGTGGTGTGACCAGGCCAGCATATACAAGACTGGCGTTGTCAATGCTGAATTTTTGAAGGAGCCTATCAAATGCAGAAGCTTTAGGGTGCAAAGTAATGAGGCATAATCCTGTTTGTTACACCATCACGTAGTAATACTGGTGAACTCAAAGCAGTTCCAAGGGCAAGAAATGTGCATAACTTGTGGGAGCTTTTGGAGCAACTCAGACCTTGGACTTCATCTCCTGACTCCTTCATGAGGCTCAGAGAAGAGCATTGAATCTTCATTTTCCTTGTATTATTCCTCACACCAACTGGTTTTATAGACTCTAAATAGCATTTCACTGAAATTTTGGCGAATTAATACAAACAGGAAGAACTTTTAAAATCTCACATGCCAGCAGAATCTGCCTTTGACTTTTCTATTAATAGAAAAAATCAGATTATTTTAATTCAGAACTGGTTACTGAAGGAGACGAGTGGAATAAAAACATACTTGTTCTGTCATTTTACCGTGTAAAAGAGAAGATGCAAAGATGTTCCTTGCTCAAAGAGTGCCTCAGACACACATTATAGGAGGGCCTTTACCTCTCTGTACTTATATATTCTGGGAGGAGAGGGAAAGATAGCAAGAAAGCCACTGAAATAGGCAAAAATCTGCCATAGTATTCATTTTCCAAAACCCACTCCTGCAAGGCAAAGCTTTCAGCTGTGTCTTATAATCTTTGTTATTATTGACATACTTAAACACTTACAAGTTTCAGCTTATTATTAGTTTTATTTTTCATAATTAATTCTTTCTTTTAATTACAGTTTGCACCATACAGCTGGTGAAATTTATAAGCATTTCTCCTTATTTATTAGCGATTACGTTCCTTTCTGCTGTCACATTGCTTTATTTTCACACAGATTCTCTGCCACCTCCACCCAGGACACAGGTTTCTTCCTATCTTTTCCTGCCTAAGCAACATTACATGCTTTTGCTTGATGTAGCTCAAAATAAAGCTTCTGCTCATTTAAATGTCTATACTGTCCATTTACCATATTTGGCAGGATACTTTCAGCGTTACATTCACTGTAGTACAGTCAGCTTTCGTTTGTCAGCTATGGTACAGAAGTTATTCTGGGGAAGTCCGCCACAGAAGCAGTGATAAGAAATAATAAACCATGTCAAACTCATACAAAAAAGGGTCTAATCAAATGTGACTTGAAAGAGTTTTATAGAATCTATTTTCACCTGGAGCTTGATGGGCTGACAGTAATGATTACATGTACTTGAGTGAGGAAAGGTTCCAAAGGGTATACTGTTATTCCATCTTGTCATTTGAAATACGGTCAGAAAGGAGAAGAGATCACATATTTATGGATTTGCAAATGAAGTGAATAGTTTCTCATTACCAGTTCAATCTTTTTCCCCAAATAACCCATGATCTTCAGTGTAAAATTGAAATTTCATATATTTGCAAAACAGAAGGCTTTTGGCACACAGTGACTCCAGGTTCTGGCCAGTGATATCTACTTTTTAACAATACTGCCTGCTAGAAATAAAGTTATAAGTGAAATTGCATGCAAAATCTCTCCTTTAAATATTTTACCCTTTTGGACGCTGGTGCAGGCCTCTTGCCTCACTTTGTGCATACTTGGGAGACTATAACTGCAGAGAAAGTTGTGGTCTCTACCTGTCACAGCAGATGTTTGTTTGGGTTCCAGTCCTCTAAATAAGAGAGACAGAAAGACAGAACTTTGTTTTGCTAGCCTCCAGAAACATGTTTTCACAAAACTCCTACTAAATGAGATCTATACCTGGGGATTTTAAAAGTGTAGTCTTTTCTTCTCAATGGTATGTTTATTAGTTCTTTTGAAAATGTTCAGATTTTGTCATTTGCTCCCAACCTGCCTTTTATTAATTCCAGTGGAACTTCTCACACTGGACGTGTCAAGAACATTATGGACTAGGTTCTGCTTTAGGTGATATATATATATGTTCCTTCAAATAAGAATGAGCCAGAGTGTTTCAGGTCCCAGCACTAGTGTGTGCGCCAGGTATCTGCTCTCAGCCTCCAGGGTCTAAAGGAAAAAAGGTCAGACGGGGTAAATTTAAGAGCTGTCTCCTTTGAGAGCAAGTGAAGACTAGCACAGTATCCACTTTATGTGTACACAAGAGATACGAGGTATATGTAGAGAGAGAGCTTTACACAGTTGCCAAGAGGATAGATTTGGAGAAACGGAAAGTCTGAGATATGAAGCAGCCCAGAAGAGGATGCTCTTAAGCCCATCCTTTGCAAGATATGATAAAGACTCAGCTCTACCTCTGCTGTGGGCAGCTGGATATATGTGGTGGAAAGGTGTGAATAACCTGGAGACTACAGAGGAAAAGATCATCTTCAAGCAGCCAGGGAAGGAGCGATCACCTACGTCAGGACCGGCAATTGAAGCACACAGCAGAAACAGCAAATTCAGTGTTTTGCTCTCATGAGGAGAACTCCTGAGAACTCCCCCCTCCCACCCTTCCTTCAGTTGCATATGTGTTCACAATGGCTCCCATCTGATGGACAGGATCTCCCTGTTGCCTCCTGAAAAAAAGCTGGCGAGCTGGTAGTGTGTCTTCTGGAACTACTCACTGCCAGCCCCATGCTGCAGTACACCGTGTGGAAACTTGTCCTGTGGAGGGTGGATTACAATGCTTGGGGTGTTACTTTGCGTTCTTGTTTTTCCTGGAAAGAGGAAGGATTTTATTTTGTCTGAGGGCCAAGATGGCAGCACTTTCCATCCCTGGGCACAACTTTTTAAGAGAAACAAACAATGGCAGACTGAAACTACTCTTGCCTCTACTTGCTCCTATGACTCAATGGACTATCCAAAAGAGCAGTCACGCAGGAGTAAATGAGGCTATGTGGTCATTGCCTTTCTTCCCATTTGAGTAATTTTATATTTTTTTGAGTATTTCCTTTAGCTGGATGAGGAAAAACAGTTTTCCCTTTCTTTTAAAAGCTGATTTTTTTCATTTTTTTTTTATTTTTTTTTTTGCAGTACAGGTAATATTGTTAAGGGTTCACTATTACATTTTTAAAGAATTATAGCTTTTACTTGATTCTTTTTGCTATAAATCTCAGTGTCTTATAGTAACTCACATCCCTGAAACTAGCATGTCATTATAGTGCTTTGATTTATCCACTGATATTTCTCTAGGTTAGCGTTCACTCCCCATAAATATTAATTTGTTTCGTGATGTTACATGTTTACCTGTCTGTGCTCTTGAGAGTCCATGGCAAAAGCACAATGTTCTGGAGTCACCTTTGCTTCTCCTCATCAGTGGGGCTGTAAATGAAAGACAGACGGGATCTTTGGGGAAATGGTGTCACTACTGATGCGGGCATCAATTCTCTGTCACTGTGTGTATCAATATCTTCCAGGCTTTTCCTCTCATGGGTCAGACAGTTGAAAGTAGGATGACCACCTAGACTGGGAATAGATTGGTGGGGAGAGAGAATGTGTCCAGCCACAGCTGAGGTCTTAAAAGCCTCAAGCACAATGTTATCACTTGTCTTTTTCCTCCTTGTTCCTGACTTTCCTGTGATGAGGAATGTAGGGTAAAGTGCAGGAAAAAGCTCCTTAAATGAAACCTCAGTGAACAAAACACAACTTCAAAGTCATGCTCGTACCCTCGTTTGCTTCTGAGGTTTCATTTCTTATTTCTGTCTGTCAGCTTCAGCCTGCAACACTTCATTTAATCACTAGGTCCCTCTCTTAGCTTAAAGGAAAAAGAAGTTAGACTCAACCCTGACTTCGTTAAGAACATCTTTTGGAGCATGCACCAGATTTAGGGCAGATGCCATTTTCACCTTATTTAAAACCAGCAGGAAGTTAAAGGCTGCACTTTCCTTCCTGACCTTCTGCTGAAAAGGTTGTTCTCCAGGGGACTTTGGAAAGGAAGGCAAAGTTGTTCAAGATATTCCTCAGTATCAGCAGAGCTATAGTAGTAAGTATGATGACCCACAATAAATTGATAAAACCTGAAAATTTGTATCTTTTAATCCTTCACTTATATTTCTAGTTCATTTGTCATTCTGTATCTGTAATGTGTAAGAATGAATGTAAGCTCTATTTTCAGTTGACATTTTATAATTCACATGTGTATGAACATCTGAAATCCCAAAAGAAAGGAAAGAGATTAGAAAAACATTAAATGAAATTCCGGTTGGCCTGAGCTAATATTTATTCAGACTCCATGACCTTAACACTTCGTACAATACCTTCCACTATTATCTCTGGGCTGCACTTCACATTACAATCTGTAAGAGCCAGAAGATGAGCTTCGGTTTGCTTGTGGCAAATACTGGCATTGTGACAAGGTATATATGGTATCGGGCTTATCAACAGGCAGCAGGCAGGGCCAGAATTGACACCTACAAATATTTCCCACAGTATCCAAAAAATTGATGCTTGATAACGTTTTCAAAGATGGTTTCAAATGAGTACTGTCAATCTTTCTCTGAGCCAATAAACCATAGATTTTAAGTAGGTTTTTAATAAGTTACATCTACAAAGTTGAAAGATAGTAAGCTCAAAGTGTACAGACACAAATAGTAGTGGACCTGATTGAATGTCTCTGCACCAGTGGTAGAAGAGAACCTATTGTAGTTACACTGGATATAAGTTGCTAAAGTGGACAAAAAAAAATTTAAATCAAAACACCCTGCATGTCATCAAGAAAACGTATTTAGTACTTAAGACTACTTTTGCAGAATATTCCTCATATATTACACAGTCTATAAGACCCTTCTCTTTCCATCTGAAGTGGTTCTCTTAAAAAAAGTCAACATTTGCCCACACATGAAGCAGGTTGTAGTGACTCACTTCAATAAATATTCTTTATGGTTTGTAAAGGAAAAATGTTTCTGCATCTTGCAGCTTCCAGATTGGTACCTTTGACAGTTGCCTATAGGGTCAAATTTGTGTATTTCATACTGAAAATGCCCTACTGTATGTTCCCTGAACATCTGTCTCTTTCTTTACTGAGGTTCAGTTTATTTTCTCAGCATTAAGCATAAAACCTAAACATTGCATATTAATATTGCTTACACCTACCATGTTTCCTTTATTGCCTTGTTTGGTTCTCAGAGCTTATGTTTACTCCTTCAGTCTTTCTCATAAAAGTATCTCCTTCTTTTAATGCATACCTGGATTTAAAAGTATTGTCTCTACAACTGTCTTTACAACTGTAAATACTAGATAGGCTTTTTTTTCCTGGACTGGTGCTACACTTAGTAGCTAGATATCTTTTCTTGAACCATGCTTAATGGGTCAGTACATTTCTGTTTCTAAAAGTTTCTGGAGTGTATAATCAGAATTTTCAAACTTTCCAAAGTTCCAGAGCATACATATTTCTTTATGTAAGATTTCTATTTGGACTAACGGTAATTGTGACTAATTGTCTTATTTAACTATTGCTATTCATGCTCAGTTGCTGAAGTATGATTCACTGATTAGACAACAGGGCTGTAATGTTCACACCTTGTGTTTTACTCATTTTTCAACTTCTCCTGAAGGGAAGAGCAAAACAGGTGAGTAGAGCAGTGGAAATGGACATAAATGGATGGTCTTTCAAGCAAAATACAATGTAGGAAGATGTGAATTCTCTCCCTGGATTACCCACAGACTTCCATTGTGCCCCTGACCATCTTTTGAAATATCCATTTCCCATCATTCATGGTGTTTAAGGATGTTTACGTAAACCACAAGGAACATTATGGCACTAAATTTTTAATGTGCTTTGTCCTTCAAGAAGACTGATACAAGCATAAATGATCATTGAACTTATTCTTCACATAAGAAAAGACAGGACTGATCAGTAAAGCTTGCTGCTCTGATTCTCCGCATTTGTTTTGTACAGGCTTTGTTGGATATTAAGATATTTTCAGAATATGTGTGGCTTGGCACAACCAACATTTTGTAGAGCACTAAGTCCTAAAAAAAGAAAAATTTTAAAAATGTTTGGTATATAACATAAAATAATATAACTGATTCTTATAATGCCACTAACTTAAACTACTTAAGCGGGTATGTGGGAGGGTGGAGGAGGAAGGTACTCAGAATACAAATTAAATTCCACTCTTCCTCTTCTTTTTTGCCATATTGCTGTAGCATCGGCTGATGTCTCTCCATTTCTTTTGAGAAATGAGATAGAGCAGTGCAATTTAAATGGCATCTTTTTTGTTTTTTATTTCCTGCACAATGTTGAAGCAAAACATACAGAGAAGGGTAAATTTTCCCCCTTAATAACATTACATCATTTGTGATTAACTGCTGATATTTATTTCCGTGATATTTTAGCAATGGTACGGTTGAATGTCAAAAAGCAGTCAAATCTGACTCACACATTATATGGTAAGCTCTTCCGTAGCTCTGTTATACACAATGAATTCATGCCATTACGTCTCTGTCATTTCAGCAGCAGTCTTTTTTTCTGAGTAAATACAAGGTCATTAAGTAGTCAGATATCTGCAATCTAGTAATCCTGATGAAATTAAAGATCCCACAGTTTCACTACAGTAATAATATATAACTTATTCAATTTTACAATAGGATGGATGGATGTCCTTCAATGCAGGGCTTGAACAAGGCTGAAATCGAAATATCTTTTGTACGCTGAATAGTATATCTGATTCCTTTGAAATATTAAATGTCAGTTTTGCTTTCAGAATAATTTTTTGTTAGATCTTGAATGCAGACAGCTACTAAGGCTAGCTGTTTTCTTCTATTTTGTTTCTGCTTGTGAATTCAAGCAGCTTGTTAGGAGAAACTCCTAAGAAAGTATCCTAATGAGAAAGAAGTGGCTGAATTTAATTCCTGCCTTCATCACTGAGTTGTCCTGTGACTTTAGGCAATGCAGTGGGGTGGATCCCACTTCGATGCTGAAAGGAGATGCTCTACTGACCTGAGCAGGAAGGCTGGTACTCAGGAGTTCTCAGGCTAAACTACGGGTCAGGTTTAAATACCATTTCACTCTCGAGCAAGGAAGTAATTCTCTTCATCAGAAAAATGTGAATATTAGCCAAAGTCCAGGGCAAATGGAGATAGAGCCTTTTGGACCCAAATTCATTATATAACAGTTTCGTGGTGTTCCCTTCAGTGTGAGTGAGTCGCATTATATTAGAATAACAGTTATAACTGGATCTGCTGCCATCTAATATCCATATAAGTGCTACTTAAAGAGAATTTAGAAATAGGATTCTCTTTTTCTCTCTCTTTCTTTCTTTGGCTCTGTTAATTACTTAGCAACAGAGCTTATGGCATTGCAGAAAATGAGGTCGGGGTGACAACATCCTGTAGTTATTTCAGCAGTTTAGAAATGTTGCTTTATAATCTTCACCCTCTTAAAACTCTCTTTTTTTCCCCAGTAAAAGTACCTATTTAAGCCCTATGCATATCTTTAAGAGTAAAAGATCATTAGGACCAGCGTCTCCTAGTACCCCTTCGTCTCCTGTTTGTTCCTAAATCTTTTCTGCTGCACTCCTACATACGTCCAGTCTTACTGTGGATCAAGGACAGCAGATTCATCCAAGGAATGTAAACACAAACCTAAAGCACTTTGTAAGCAGATATTGTAAAAAAATCCTGAGCTTGGTGACTTGTCTTTTGATTCTCTGTGTTCTATCATGGCTGAAGTCTTTGAGATACTAGTATGGAGAAAATGGTTTACCTCTGGGAAAAGAAAAAGTATGACTAAAATACTCAACTGTAAGTGGTCCCAGGTGAAAACAGCCACTGATTTATAGTGCCTTCTGCCCTTTTGTCACTCCTAGCTGCAGAGAAACAGAGATAAATGGGGCTAGAGTGTCTATTCTAATGTAACAAGGAGGTTGCTGTCTTGCGTTGGGAGAGACCTTTGTAGAAGAGACTACTCTTACTTCAAAATTCACTGCTCTTACCTCTGGCGGCTGCTGCCAAGTGTCACAGCCTGGATCCATCTGGGTACATCCATACTACTAAATAACAGAGGGCAGAGTCAGGTCTGTAGCTGTGAGACAGTTGAATGGCAGAACTTGCGTTCACAAAGCTGCTGCCTCTGACCTTCCAAAAAAGAGTAACTGAATCCAATTGCACTTTGGGAATGGGGTCTGTCATGTATTATCCATTGGGCATTATCTGGTAGAGTGCTAATTTCCACGAACCAAATGTCTGTGAGAGAGCAAGCTAACGAAGGGGTATGAAGGATCACAAGTCAATTGTCTAGCTTGTACTACTGACCTTTCTCATTTCCTTGTATAGATGTATCCAGTATATCTATCGTGCCTGGTGCAGAAAAGATTAACAAAGCTTTCTTCTACATAAAATGTATCCCATCCTGAGCTTTAATTCCAATTGCACAGAAACCTTAAGTTCATTGATTTGTGTTGGATATGTTAATTTTAGACATATATGTAAGTCTGTGCACACATGTGGATGCATAACTATATAATCTCACCAGCATCCTTGCAAATTCAATTTGGTTCTAATAGACAAGCTATGCTGTTTTCTTATCAATCATCATTACCACTGATATGAAATGATAGGCTAGAAAAGTTGCATATCATCTGCCTAAGAGGAGCCAGGAGATGGCAATTTCAGGGGAAGGCGTAAAAAAGTTTTAAAATAAAAAATAAGATCCTACAAGCCAAATGATTTCCATAGTTACACCTCCGAGCATTCACTAAGATTTCACGGCTGTCAACAAGAACTGAAATTGTCTTGTATGATCTTTCTATGGTGATGGAGGGAGAGAAAGAAGTCGCTCTTATTCTGAGGATTTGTGGGTTTTACTGTGGTAGCCACTCTTAAACCTTATGAAAAAGGAAAAAAGATGGCACGCATACAGTCTCCAAACATGAAAATCTACCATGACTCAGAGGTATCTCTAAGTCATAATTCAGTGCACTGGGAGGATTCTTCTTCTGTGCAAATTTACCTTGACTCTGTATTTGGAGTCATGCCATATATATACAGTCAAGTCAAACTCTAGCCCCTCCCACTTTAGAGGGTATCAGCTTCTAATGTAGATACACCCATTTAGTCACTGTCTAGGAAATAGATTATACTTCCCTCACTGTCTTTCTGCTGGTGCTTTAAGACAAGGATTTCAAACTGATAGGGAAGCATATAGACAATATATTAGGCAAGGTGCCTGAGGACTGGAGGAAAGCCAACATCACTCCAGTCTTCAAAAAAGGCAAGAAGGAGGAGCCGGGGAGCTAGAGGCCGGTCAGCCTCACCTCCATCCCTGGAAAGATGATGGAACAGCTTGTTCAGGGTGTCATCTCAAGGCATGTGGAGGAAAAGAAATCTGTCAGAAGTACTCAACATGGATTCACCAAGGGGAAATCATGTCTGACTAATCTGATAGCCTTCTATGATGGTATGACTGGATGGATAGATGAGGGGAGGGCAGTAGGTGTGGTCTGCCTTGACTTAAGCAAGGCGTTTGACATGGTCTCCAACAGCATCCTCATAGGGAAGCTTAGGAAGAGTGGACTAGATGAATGGACAGTAAGGTGGATAGATAACTGGTTGAAAGACAGAGCTCAGAGGGTTGTGATTAGAGGCACAGAGTGTAGTTGGAGGTCAGTGACGAGTGGTGTTCCCCAGGGGTGACTACTGGGTCCAGTCCTCTTCAATATATTCATCAATGACCTGGATGAGGGGATAGAGTGCACCCTCAGCACGTTTGCTGATGACACAAAGCTGGGGGGGGTGGCTGACACACCGGAAGGCTGTGCCACCATACAGAGGGACCTGGACAGGCTGGAGATCTGGGCAAAGAGGAACCTTACGAAATTTAATAAGGGCAAGTGTAGGGTGCTGCACCTGGGGAGGGATAACCCCATGCACCAGTCCAGGTTGGGGGCTGACCTGCTGGAGAGCAGCTCAGCTGAAAGAGACCTGGGAGTCCTGGTGGACAACAGGATGACCATGAGCCAGCAATGTGCCCTAGTGGCCAAAAAGGCCAATGGCATCCTGGGGTGCATCAAGAAGAGTGTGGCCAGCAGGTGGAGGGAGTTCATCCTCCCCCTCTACTCTGCCTTGGTGAGGCCGCACCTGGAGTACTGGGTCCAGTTCTGGGCTCCCCGGTTCAAGAAGGACAGGGAACTGCTGGAGAAGGTGCAGCAAAGGGCTACCAAGATGATTAGGGGACTGGAACACCTCTCTTATGAAGAAAGGCTGAGGGATTTGGGTCTGTTCAGTCTGGAAAAAAGACGGCTGAGGGGGGATCTTATCAATACTTATAAATACTTAAAGGGTGGGTGTCAGGAGGATGGGGCCAGGATCTTTTCAGTGGTGCCCAGGGACAGGACAAGAGGTAATGGGCACAAACTTGTGCATAGGAAGTTCCACCTAAACATGAGGAGGAACTTCTTTACTTTGAGGGTGGCAGAGCACTGGCACAGGCTGCCCAGAGAGGCGGTGGAGTCTCCAACTCTGGGGACATTCAAAACTCGCCTGGACGCGTTCCTGTGCATCTTGCTCTAGGTGACCCTGCTCTGGCAGCGGGGTTGGACTAGATGATCTCCAGAGGTCCCTTCCAACCCTATGATTCTATGATTCTATGATTCATAACGCTCATGAACATGAAGAAAATGTGTTCCAGCAGAACTGGAAAGTGACTGCATAAGTGACTTTCATCTCATCAAACGTTAACCATAAGATTTCATCTATGCTTCTACATGCTTGTTATAGGCAACGGAGAAAGACACAGTTAAGAGAATACACTTTATTATGGGAAGGTATATATACACATTAATCACCTTCTGGATGCATCTAATTCTCTTCATTGAATTTGGAGAGAGTTTAGAAATTGGATTCATCTTTCTTCATGCAAATCCTGCTGTTTTATACACATATCTACATCTCAGCTAGGCTTTCTATATAGTCAATGGGTATAAATGGACATTTCTTCAGTGTGATTCATCACACACTAGAGATGCAAGTAAGATGAATGAATTTTTCTTTCCATATAACTGTACTAGAAGGTTATGGCATTCTACACAGCTGAAATAACTACATTATAGACATTCAAAGTCAGGTGAAGTAGGAATTGTGATGAACTTGTTTAGACTGAACACCTTACTTCCACAGGAGGTCAATTCCATATGATCTGTTCCTAGCACATAGTTCATATTCCATGTATAAGCAGGTTAATAATATATAATAGCAACCTTATTTCTATTCTTTTCACAGTGCTTATCACAGAAATGTTGATTGCAGACACAGGGGTCTGAAAGTATTTTAGAGAATATTTGTGGAAAGAAAATTCTCTGTTTGAATATCTTTAGTGGAAATATTATATGATTAGGTAAGGATATTTGAAGGTACATCCCAAAAGGAATCTGGAGAGTCCCTCTTCCTGTTGTTATGTGTAATCATAGGACCATGCAACACAGACCTCACATATTCTTTATGGGATGCAATCTTAATGGGCCACGTCTTGTGGTCTTTTATACAAGATGGGCTTGTATATACTATGGATTTGAGATTACTGTTTGGACATGTTCAGAAAACATTTTTAAAAAGAGGAATAAGCTGTAACTGCTATTGGGTTTTGGAAGGTTAAAATTGGAGAGGATGCAGAGGAGGCTAGGTTTTGTGTGTTTTACCTTCTTCTGAGCAGGATAAGCAACTCCTTCAATGATTAGAAGGCTTCTCCTTCCCTCATTGTCAGAACAGCCCCTAGGCATAACACTGATATATTAGAGCCTAAGCAAAGAGGAGCATCAACAACAATCATCAGATCTAAAAGTTGAAGATAGATAGCAAGAGTACATGTGCAATTTAATAACTGGATTTAGCTCTAATAAATTTCAGCCATATTTTCTTTTCAAAGAGCAGGTTTCAAGAGCCAAGACTTTGTCCCCATAATCTGCTTTTAGTTATCCTCTCTAGAGAGAAATATATATGTCCCCACAGCTTGTTCAAAATGCTGATCAGTGACTTTCTCTTCATGTACAGAACTGGGTTTGATTTGTTGAGACACTTATGCAACTTCTGGCAGATGTATTAGAGAACATGAGATTCCTGCCTTCCTTATATGTCTTTTGGACCATTTATTCCATATGCTATATTCTTCCCTCTCAACATAAAGAAGCAGCTTTCTGTCAATTTTATTCTTCTTAAGAACATAACTTCCTCAAGATTTGGGAAATTAACATTGTCCACAGCCTGAAACCTAACAAAATTAAATGTCCCTTGACGCTGGGATAGATTTTTGTTCTTCTGTGTTTCCATGTCAAAGAGGCTATTCTGAACATTTTTGTTTATGGAAAATGCATGACAAGGGAATTGTCTGATTTCATTTAATTAGCAAATATATCACTTATATGACTTTGGCAGAAGCTAATATTCCACCTAGATTAGATGATACTTCTCAGCATCTGGCTAACAGCTACCATGGCTGCCAGCAATGTAGGCATGAAATTATTAGCAGAATTGACTGGTTTCAGAGATACCCATGGCAGAATTAAAGGGTCCACAGCTTGAAAAATAAATAGCTCAACATTTAACACAGTATATTCAGATTTTTCTAAGGGCTTTCCATTATTTTAATTACTCGATATAATATTTGGAAGATTGTTAATTAGCAGAAATTTGCAACTTCAGTGTGAAGTAAATTAAATAAGTTGTTTCATGGGAAACAGGACTAAAGAACTGAAGCCACCTGAATAGCTGTGGCCTGTGACATTTTTCCCTCTACAGTAACTCCTGCTGCCTCTCTAGCACTGAGGAAGATGGTGGAGGGCTATGGTCACTATTTCCTACTAGCAATCACAAGATGTTGTTTTGCCAACATTTTTTCAAATTTTGTGATGTTTTGTGCAAGTGGGTTGTCTGCTTCTTGGTGGATATAGGCCTCATTGTGAGGCAAATGAAACAACAGTGGAGGAAACTGAACCACTGGGGGCCAGAACTTTATTAAGTCAGAGGAGCACATGTGACCAGAGACACACTCTTAGGGGGGCACTCCATCCCAAAACGAGTAGGAACAACCACGAAGGGACTGTGGCCGTGGGTCACCAGCACTGTGTCAAGGACACAAAGGAATAAAGCAGCAAACCCCATTACAAGCAGAGCTGCTACGTATAGGCAGCAGAAGCCATCACATGCATTCAAACTCCTGTACTGCCCATCACCTCCTCAGAGTGCAACCCATGGTGGAAAACAGGAAAGCTGAGATGGGGAGGAGGAAGGATAGATATGCGTGCAAGCGCTTGCCTGTTTGTGCTCTTCTTCTACTTAATACTCAAATCATTTATGGGAGGTTTGTGCTGGTTGGCAATAAAACAAGCAAAATGCTCTTACCCTAGGCTGTTTTTCCTTAAAAGGGTATTTCAGAATATCTCAACATGATTTGAGTAAATACACTTTTGTTTTATAACAATAACTGAGATTAACGCATATTTATGCAATGTTGAGAATTTCCAGTGATTTATTGAAAATTAAGAAAAATATTCTGTTGGAATAGATTCAGGAATGAACTATTCTCTGACACCTTTAGATTCTCTAGAATCACTGCTTTCACCTTGCCTGCCATAATGACTGAAAAGAAAACTTTTTGTAAGCACCAGGGGAAAAAGTAAAGACACACGATGTTATTTAAACATCAATAAGATTGGTACAAGGCTCAAGGGTTAGCTGCAAATGTGAGTTTAATGAATTCAAGTTCAGGCAGATATTGGATTTATAGATGTTAATAGAGACAGTCATGTGCGTCTTACGGATTGCCACAAGCCAGGAGTGCTCATGAAGTGCTTATGACAAGCTGACTGAAGGTGGAGAAAACAGAGATAATAAAATAAATATGGGCTCAGGTCTCAAAGTCCTGACTAATGAAACCATTGGAGCTCTGCCATCCTATAGTGAAACTAAAATCAAATGCAAGCTAAGTGTTGAAGTTGTTTACAGAAACATGCTGCTCCTGATTGCTGTTCTCATGGGTGCTGCCCCCATTAAAAGATGCTTCACTCAAAGATTCTGCAGCAGAGTGCCTGCATAAGAAGCCACCACTGTAACAGTTACTACAAACTAAGAAAAAATATTGTCACACCAAAATTATTGTCTTCCCTTACAGAAATGCTTACTTTGTTTTGCTCAAATTGATTGCATATTTCAGAATGTAAGGAACTTTGCCTAAGCATAGAGCAATGACGTAAGACAAGATCAAGAAGTCATCACTGGAGTCATATAAAGGAAATAAAAGTCTTTGCTGCAATTTGGTAGATTTTCATGTGTACAATCAGCCCTTATTCCTTTGCAGAAAAGTGTATAAGGACTGGAATTTCTATAGCTTTATACCATGAAAAGTCAGATGATTGCAGTATGATAGACATCCCACCATGTTGTTCTTTAAGGCAGAATCATTTTCAGATGCAAAACAGATTAAAAGAAGGTTTTGGAGGAAAATTATTAAAAAGCTTTCTTTTTCAAATTTCCCACAAAAATGTATTGCCCAGATTGATTTTGGAGTTCTCCACAATTTGTGAAGTCCTACTTGAAATGTGTAATCCTTATTCCGTTGATATCTCATTAATAATGACATTGCTGTTCTGCTCACATTTGGTAGTTCACAGCTTATATATTTGAGAATCATTTTCCCGGTATTTCATTATTATCTTATTATTATTTACCACATATGTAGCTATTGTAGGTCCTTTTACCTGTGAGACTTACATTCTTTACTTCTAGATTTATGTCCTTTCATACAATTCATGATCCCATCTCGCCAAATGATCCAGTCAATCTAACATAGACCTGCGCCTGTGGCTAGCTGTGACGCCACCATATTTGAAGTTATGGGAAAGTTATACAAGTAACAATTATGTATTTTTTGCTGGTTCATAATATTCTCCTAGTGATTTATTATGATTTTCCACTTATAATTAATTTCTTCATATGTCATATAAATAATAAACCATATCACATTAAAAAAAATAAATACAGAATCATAGACTAAATTAGGTTGGAATGGATCTCTAGAGGCTACATGACCTTTTCCTCTTCCCAAAGCAGGGCCATGTGAGATCAGGTGCCTCAAGGGCATGTTCAATTGAGTTTAACATACCTCTAAGAAAATTCACAACTTCTCTGTGCAAGTTTTCGTTGTGAGAAAAATTATCCTAATATCTTCTTGAAACTTTCCTCTCTGCAACTTTTGTCTATTGCCTCTTGTTCTCTTATGATACACATATGAGAAAAGTCCAGTTCTCATAAGATAGTTGAAGACAGCAGCAGCTATAAACAATACCAGACAATTAAAATAGCAAATTTACACACTATGTAAGACTCTGAGTGATTTAATATTTAGGCAAATATACTATTGCATAGTCTCATGTCTCTGTTTTGAAACTGGAATTGTGTAGACAACAAAGTCAAATGACAGAGGACTCAACCATAGCCAAACCTGAGATCTCATTAAAATATCATCTGTCCCTTACAAGTTTAATTTCCATAAAATCCTTTTGTGTAGTTTTTATCTCCTGACTTTTCATTTCAGAGGCCCATCATTCCTTTGTTAGCTGTACAGGGTTGCACAATATCCTGTGCATGAGAGGCATTAAAGCTATTCAGAAATTGAAAATTCTTACACAGTGGGGTATCTGTGTAAATCTGATGCAATAAATGATCTACTGAAATTTAAGTTACTAAATATGGACTATAAAATTTTACGTGGCTTGGGACCCATCTGCTTGGGAGACAATGGCATTCTCCCTGCCCCTTATGTGTGTGCCAGCAATGCTCAAGCTGTTTCCCACTCCTTATAAAGGAAAAGTAGGCACCCAGCTGAATGTTGCCTGCAGCGTTTCCTAGTTGCTCAAATTTTCTTCAGAGTTTACTCTGCAACAGCTACATTTGTACTCTGGAGAAAGCTGAATCTGTTTAGGAGGTACACAGAGGGAGTAGGTTTTAGCCTGCTTTGGGAACTGATTTAAATGGTGATGAGATGTAATTTAGTCATATTTAATATATAATTGAATATAAGACCACCTAGAGCCTTGTATAATGTCTTTATTATATTAAAATGAAATTAATAAACAACCACAATCAGGTCCATTACTGTGATTTATTGAGGTTACAGTTTTGTAATGCCACAGATGCAGGGACACCGCAGTGGGCTCTATGCAGCTCAAATCTGGAAGACCTGACTAGGTTGAGCAATATGCTGGTCAATTGTTTTGACTGTCCACACTGCTAGAGAAAGATAGCTGGGGACTAATAACTGTGATGGCCAAGTGGTCGCTTAGCTTGTGCACATAACAAGTAGGGCATTCATCCTGAATCAAAAAAGTTTGATCATCTAAACCTGGAGAGTAAGCTAGTAGTTCAATCATCTGGGTGATAAGGGTCTAATATTCCAATTCAGTCACCAGCCCTCTTTTATTTAACAGTATAGGTATAGTTCTGTCTCTGGAGATATTAGAAGCTTTACTAAACAAGTGCCCAGGGAACCTGGATCTGCTCTGAGCAAAATTGGATTAGGTGGTCCACAGAAGTCCTTTACCGTTTAAATTATTCTAAGATTCTATGACTCATTATTTCTAAGGACAACCTGGTGCTATTTAAACTAGTTGTATGCAGGTTTGCTGCTGAGTGTTGAGGTCAATTGGAACAGAACAGCCTGTATCCACAGCATTAAACTTCTCTTAACCTCCCGGCTGTTGAGAATGATCCCTTACCCATGCTAGCCTCTGCACTGTGTCTGAGAATCACTCTGCGATTCTGCGGAAGAGTATGTTCTAAATCAAAAAGAAGCGTGCAAGGGACCATGCTAGTAATTTGGCAGGCCGGATGATCAATTTCTAATACCTGGGAGGGTCCCTATCCCTACTTACTCGACTTGTACAGGAGTAACACTGGAGCTTGGAAGCTAGTTCAGACAAGACTTATGGATCTGAGGAGACTTCATGCCAGATGCTGTATCATAGAATCATAGAATTTTTTAGGTTGGAAAAGACCTTTAAGATCATCAAGTCCAACTGCAAAACAAACACTGCCAAGTCCACCACTAGACCATGTTGCTAAGCACCACATCTACACATCTTTTAAATACCTCCAGGGATGTTGATTCCACCACTTCCCTGGGCAACCTGTTCCAATGCCTGATAACGCTTCCGGTGAAGAAATTTTTCCTAATATCCAATCTAAACCTCCCCTGGTGTAACTTGAGGCCATTTCCTCTTGTTTTATTGCTTGTTAGTTGGGAAAAGAGACTGAGTCCCACCTTTCTACAACCTCTTTTCAGGTAGTTGTAGAGAGCAATAAGGCCTCTCCTGAGCCTCCTTTTCTCCAGGCTGAACAACCCCAGCTCCCTCAGCCACTCCTCTTAAGACTTGTGCTCTAGACCTTTCACCAGCTATGTTGCTTTTCTGTGGACACGTTCCAGCACCTAAATGTGTTTCTCTTTAGTGGGCTCTCCCATTTCTTTAGGATCCTGGTGCATTGTCTTGGATTAAGGTAGACTCACAGCCTACACTTATGTTTGAAAACTAAATCAGACAAAGGTTTGCACTGTGGTTAGCTACACTGTTGTATTAATGTTGGTATGGTTTTGGCCCAGGCTACCTAGCACTGCACAGGCAAAGACAAGGCACCACTCTGGACAGCACTAGCGAAGGTCTGCTGCTGATGGGCAGTAACTACAAGACCATCCTACTCAGAGGACAGGAGAGAATTTAATCATGTGTACTGGTGCTATGATGTGCCACTTGCCTTCAAAGTGGTCCCAGCTCACTTTGTTTACTAACATAGACATAGTACTGATATCAAGGATGCTGGGGACATCTCTGACTAAATCATTTGCTTAGAACTCAGGAATGTCAGGCAAGATCCACACTCATCTGCTTTTCCTCATGGAGAATTTTGCCAGGTAAACAGAAAGATGGAGTTTTCCTGAAGTCTGATATTTCTTGGGATGATTAGTAAAGAACTGGGGGGTGAAAAAGATAAGTTTGGCTCCTACATAGATGTGTAGCTCAAATGGAAGTATTATCTAAAAGATGACTACATATTTGTAGACTTGCAGTATTCCAAACCAATGTATGTTCGGTGCTTCTGAGACACTCGTTTACCTAAATTTTCTCTTAGATTAAGTTTGATGTCTTGTAAAACAAACTGATGCCAATTCTGTTGCAATTATTATGACTTTCGATCCTTAGCAAAGCTATAGTAGGTTATCTAGGTCTTGCCTTTTGGACTGCCTCATTAAACCTTGGCTTTTCAGCCTTCAAATTGCTTTTCCTTTTAACTGTTCGTAATTCTGTGCAGAAACAGGAATACTTAGTATGTCCTAACATTTTTTTATACTTTTTTGATCAAAGTGTGTGAGATTATTACAAGGTTAAAGTGTTATGTGCCTTAAAACTTTTTAAAGAAGTTCAGCTGCAGAATCTTGAATTATGTTATCTGTCCTCTTAAATATGCTGTTTGTAACCCCAGAATAGCAGCAGCACATTTTGTTCCACTTGGCAGCTGGGTGAGCAACAACAAGAACAGACAGCAGACGCTAAAAGGAGACTCAGCACTGAGAATAGGCTTTTTCATTTTTCCTACTTATTTGCTGCCAGATGGTTTCCAATAGAATTCCTCAAGTGTTTCCTACTATTTTGCAGGGAAGTAAGAATTTGAAGTATCCTTAGACCAATCTTTGTGCAGCAGAGTGATGTGTTCAAATAGCAGGTATGAAATATTCAAATAACTCTGAAAATAAGTTTACAGGAACCAACAGCATTGTTAGTTATTCATCATAATCATAATAATTCTGATCATTCTGATGTTTATTTCTTACTTTTTTTGTAAAGGAGTACATGAAAATCAACAAACAAGTTTTGGTTTTGTTGGTGTGGGATTAGCTGGGAATGAATCTTCATCTATAAAATATTTTACAGAGAAAATAGTGCAAGAAGGGCGCATGTCTGCTTGCTTATATTTTCATTTAGTTATTCAAAATAAGAAATGTGTAAGACAATGAATGTTGATCACAGCTGAGTTCAGATCTGCATAATTTATGAATAACCAAAATGCAACTCAGCCAATCAGGATCCAAACTTCACCTGTCAAATACACTTCAATAATAGATTTCTACAGAGCTCACTGAACCTTCCTAATGTTGATATAAGTTATGACAGTACTAAGAATTCTCATAACTTTACAACTGAATAGACAGAGGTCTGTAGAAACATAACTCCTGAACTATAATAACTTGGCATCAATGATAATGACATTTCAAGACAGGAATTATAATGCTGGCGGAAAAAAAAAAAAAAACACAGAAAGAATTTAATTTCAACACACTTTTTTCAGAAGGATGGGATTTTCCTAAGCCCTTCTACATAATGATATTGTAAGTTAATTGAAAATATTTGTTCAGTTTATTATTTTTTTCAGTTCACTGCATTTATACTTAATAGCTAATACACTTTGAACTGCAATAAAGTAATTTTTCAAAAGATTTGATAGGGTCTTGAAGCACTGTCATATTTAAGATTATTTATATATATAAATTAAGAGTATTTTTAATATATATATATAAAAATATGTATTTTTATATATATAAAAAAATATATATATTATGTCTCCAGGTATTAATACAAAAAAACAGTATTTTAAGTTTTCAAGTAAAGACAGGAAATGAAAGAAATCATTGGATATATGCTAATACAGATAAAATGGGAACACGTGCTTACAAAACTAGCAGAAAGTTAAAAAAGATGGTACGTTTCACAATTCTGAGATTTTGACACGTGAAGAACAGGACATAGTAACTTACAATGCACATGAACAACGGTGGAGACATTCTGGCTCCAACAAGATGAACTGCAAAAATTTTAGTGACTCAATCATTAAATCCTGGATTCATAAAAGCAATTTTTGACCAGAATCTTCAATAAATTGTAAGTATTTTAATTTTCAGTTACTTGGAAGCCTGAACAAAGGTTTTTGATTATGTTTTGCTGTCATATTTAATGCCTCTAATTGACATTGATGGTGTTCTGAGTTTCTAGAATCCTAGATAGTAAAATGTTAGTCCTTTAAATACAAATAAATAAGACTATGAGGAAATTAGATCTTTTCTTGTGGACACCTACAGCGCTTACAGTTTAGCCAATCAGAAAAAAATATTGCTTTAAGTAAGAAGACGGAGTTGATGAACTGATGCTTTCTTGTACACAGAGGTGCATCAGTTCAACTAACAATGTGAGATAAACCTGAAATGAGACAGCACAATGTGAAAAGACATGCTTTTCAGGTTTCACCATAGTGCAATAAGAACAACTTTCAACTAAATCAAAGCAATAAATCTTGAAGCCAGAAGCAGAAATGAAACAGTGCCACATCAGTTTAAAGAGATAAGTGTATAGAATCACATAGACCTTAAGACACAAACTTTGTTTGTTTGCACTGCTATATTAATTAAAAAATTCTTAAACATAAGATTAGGAGACTGACTTTTCAGCTACGCAAAATATCTCCATTTGTCTGGGAAAAATTATGCCTGATCTCATGCTGTTGAGATCAGCTGGCTTTTCAGCATTGAATTCAGTGAAAAGCAGAGCCTGATGTCTGCTATGTATAGTATTGCAATCACAAAAATGTGTGCGAAAAATTGGTAACAAAAAGAAGGGTCTTGGTGATGGAAATAGCAGTGCGGCATTTGAATTAATGCATTCTAGTGCCTTCAACCAGTACCAGTCTTTACAAGGGGAAATATCTAGATTTAATAGGTAGAATTATAAACTCATTGTTAAAGAGCAAAAACAGAAATTTCCTCTAAGAAGCTCTGTTGACACAAGACTTCAATTCCATATTTACATGATATCAATGATACATTGCTAAAGCCACCTGGTAATAAAATTACCATTCAACTCCAAATGAGGCAGAAGGTATAATGCATTTTTAAAAGAGACTAGCATTCATTTTCTCACAGAATGTTCTCTGACTTTAACTTCAAATTAGGCCATGAGTTCCTCATTCTGCAATCAGCTAATGTAAGCACCAGTTATGAGTCAGTCAGATACATAAAGTAAGCAGGCATAACTTCATCCAACTGAATTATTTGGACATAAGACTCTAAGAAGACAAAGCTCTACAAAACTCCACTCAAGCATATGGTAATGTACTTTAGAAGGACGTTAACCTGTCCTCTTCTCATGCCTTGCGACGGCAATGTCGACTCTTGTTAAAATCTCATACTTTTTTGCCAACAGTTCTCCAAGTGTTAAGGTTAACAAATCTGAACGAATCAGAAAACAGTTCTTTATTCTTGCTTTGTGTCAACATACAGTCAGGTCAGGTCAAATTGTTGCCCTACTGAAAGACACTTATATGGACTGCATAAGCTTTCCACCTCTTGCTTACCACTGAAGTTTTTTAGAGTTTTCAGTAATGGAAATAGCCAACATTTTCAAGACCCATGTCTTGAGTTACATATGAATTTAAACAATGTACAAGTGCCAGATCGTTTGTATAATTTTTCTTCATCCCATCTGTAAAGCAAGAAATTTAAGAAATTTGATTTCTTACAGAAGAGCAATGGTGAATTTATTTAGCAGACCAGCATCACTCAGCTGTGGTTCTCTTTTGCATAATAAGTTCTGATGTGCAATGGTATTAAAAAAAAATCTAAAGTAAACGTAAAACTAAGAGAAATTATTTAACTATGAGATTGACTGCAATAAAGAAGATGAAAGATTGGTTAAGAGACATAATCAAAGATATTGATTAAAATAACCATTACAAAAGAGTATTTAAAGCGGTTTTAGGATTTCATGTGTTATTTCTTCTCCAGCAATTTGTCCCAAAGGAGCTTGGTGCTCAAACATAGGGATTGATTCACAGTTCTTGATAAATCCAATGCCTTCTGCTCGCACACCTCCTATCAAATTTCATTACAGTGTTCTGTGAAAGTTGATTGATTAGCTTGAACGTGGTTATGCCAGGGAAACAGACAAGCTCTTGCTTAGTTCAAGTATACTTATTTTATAATACACATCTTACTAACTAAATTTAACAAAATAATAATCACTGAAACTAGTAAAAAATAATAATAAACTATCACTACTTAAAGAACAACAAAAATAATAACACAACACACACATGCACATATGCACACACAGTCACATCTTTACTTTTGGTTGCTAATCTCCAGGTACGGTTATTTACTTGTCTGTCTTGTTTCAGTCAATCTGGTTGCTATTTTCCAGGAAAACAGCCTCAAACCAGGACACTTCCTTCCATCAGTCATGTTTAATTCACCTCTCTTACGGCCAATAAAAATAACCGTTACTATACATACATTTGTTTTTTAGTAAGATCATGGTGCTAAGGGAGTGCAATTAATGTTACTCCACATTACCTGAAACAAACAATGGGATACACACAGCACAGATTTATGACGCTAAGCATATTTTTATATTAAAAAGTTTCCTTATGTATTCTAGCAGTCTGGGATATCTGAAGGATTTTATATATGGTGATTTGGCACTGAATTTTGTATCTGCTCTTACATTTGATCCCAAGGGTCTTTTCCAACCTAAATGATTCTATGATTCTATGATTGTGCTTTACATACAGGGAATATGAAGCCGGAGTTACACATGCAAATACCCTAACAATTGAAAAGAACCATCAAATGGCATTTGGAAATTTACTGTGAACATCGGCAAAAGAAATATGCAATTGAGAAGCAACTCTAGTAGGGTGGGCTATAAACTTTAATGAGATTAGACTGAAAACTATGCTAGGATTAAGTTGTTTCTTTTGTCTTTGTTCAACGTGTTTTGTAATTGTTAGCAGAAATATGGCATAAAATATTGAAAATCATCTTTTTTAGCGTAGTTTAATTACTTAGTTTTATTTAAAAGGTAAACTTTATCCCAGCACACATACTTTTTACTGATGGTGAGTTTGGAAAGGAGAAAGGAGAAAGCTTTTCAGCTTTACATGCTTTCATCAGGTTCTGGGACCCATTATGTTGTTTAGGATTTTATCTGAAATTGTATGCATTTTAGATCAACTAAGTTATCCTTTTAACCATCTCTGACTGATGTATTATTAATATACTAGTGCAAACTTCCCAATAGATGTTATGAAAATCAGACCATTCGTACAATAGGATCATAGAATCATAGGATCTTCATGGTTGGAAAGGACCTTTGAGATCATCGAGTCCAACCATACACACACAAAAAAACCCTCTACAATCTCTGCCACTAGAGCATGCCCTGAAGTGCCAAATCAGACTTTTCTTAAACACCTCTAGGCATGGTGACTCAACCACCTCCCTGGGCAGGCTGTTCCAGTGTCTGACCACTCTTTCAGTAAAGATAATATCTAATCTAAACCTCCCCTGCCACAACTTCAGACCATTTCCTCTGGTCCTGTCATTATTCACCTGGGAGAAGAGGCCAACACCCACCTCTCTCCAACCTCCTTTCAGGTAGATGTAGAGGGCAATGAGGTCTCCCCTCAGCCTCCTCTTCTCCAAGCTAAACATGCCCAGCTCCCTCAGCCTCTCCTCATATGACCTGGTCTCCAGACCCCTCACCAGCCTCGTAGCTCTCCTCTGGACACAATCCACCACTTCAATGTCCCTCTTGTACAGGGGGGCCCAGAACTGGACACAGTACTCGAGGTGAGGCCTCACCAGTGCCGAGTACGGAGGCACAATCACTTCCCTGCTCCTGCTGGCCACGCTATTCCTGATAGAAGCCAGAATGCTGTTGGCCTCCTTGGCCACCTGGGCACAACACTGGCTCATGTTGAGCTGGCCGTCCACCAGCACCCCCAGGTCCTTTTCTGCTGGGCAGCTTTCCAGCCACTCTTCCCCAAGCCTGTAGCGCTGCTTGGGGCTGTTGTGACCGAAATGCAGGACCCAGCACTTGGCCTTATTAAACCTCATCCAGTTGGCCTTGGCCCATCGATCCAGCCTCTCCAGGTCCCTCTGTAGAGCCTTGTCGGCGCGGAAGGCTCGGACAATAACACAGCGACCAATGTGATCAGGTTAATGCCAGTTTATTGCACAGATAGCTCAGTTATTATAGACGTTCTGATTCCGCATCACGCGCCGACAATTTGCTGATTGGTTGCACGAGCTGTGCACGCGGCAAGCAACATATTATAATTGGCTTAAAGCATCTGTCCACGCGGACAATCACCCCTCCTATATCCTGGGTGAAGCTCTACATTTCGCACGCTGAATTCAGCACACTTTCTCATATCTTGTTGGTCTCAGCATTTCTAACATCGCTACAATGTTTTCACATAGCCTTCAAACTAACAAAGCCTACATAGTTGTTAGCAGTTCTTCGGTGCTTGGAGTGTTCACAGGATGACCCCTTTGTATTAAAAATCCTCCAACAAATCCCCCTTTTTGTTTTTGAACAATCCAAGCACCTGAAAACATTTTTTCCACAGACGCTTCTAAAGATCTTCGTAGACAAGAAAACAAACAAAGTAAAATGATCAGCAATATCATTACAACAATCAAAATTACAAGGCCCTGTTTCAACAAATCTTGTACCCAGCCTGCCAGTCCCCAAGAATTAAACAATTGCTCCAACCACGAATGACCCTGAGTGAGCTTATGCATATTGTGCTGTAACTGGGCTAAGTGGTCATGAATGGAGCGTGAGTGATCAGACAAATTCATACAACACATGCCTTCAAAATCCTCACAACCATGGCCTTGTGCTAACAACAAAAAATCAATAGCAGCACGATTCTGCAGCACAGCATGTCGTATACTATCAGCATCTGTTAATAAAGCAGAAATCATCTCAGAAGTCAGGTTAAACTGTTTTATACTCCAACAGGCTAGCTTTTCTAGATCTGTTAAAGCCTTAGCTGCAATCACACCTGGAGCTAAAAAACCTGCAAAAACTTTTGACGGGCGGTCCCAAAACTTGATGTGATCACTGCACTCAGGGGTAAAATTGGTAATCGCTCGTCGTGATCGCCGTGACTGGTTTCTAAGATTAATAAGACTAATCCTGTCAGGAGTAAACAAGGTAAGTCTGCCTAAATAACACGGTCCTCCTACTGTGCGACTAGGAATGCCTCCCCAAGCTTGATCACCACATATCAAAAAATATCCAGGTGGAAGTAGCTTTGGAAAAGATGTATTATTCCAAATCCCTCCATATGATAGTCCTAGGTCAGCACCTTTGTTTTGACAATAATTACTCTTAATAAATGATACAGTAGGAGTAACATTTTGCATACCAGTGAAAGCACCTGTCATCTTAAACCCATAATCTCTTTGTAATACTGAATTTTGTCCTCCCAATTCAATACATCCTAAGCTAAAGTTGCCAATATGCTTGCCAGTATTGTTTCCCACATGATGTCCCACTGCTGGAAGTGACCCCAAAAGATCCAATTCCTACAAAGGAAAAGGAAATGATCGGTTTAAATGATTAATGAGATGACCTTGAAATAAGGATCCTACTCCTTTTGGACACCAATAGCTGTCTGCAGATCCTCGCAACAGGTTACAAGTGACGTTAACCTGCTCTGATTCTAACAACGAACTATTTGTTAAATTGACTTGGGATACATAGCCTTCAAAGTCCTCCAATCGCAGGAACGGAAAACCAATCAAACATGTTCGGAAAGGATCTGATGGAGTAGCCATGGATAAGCAAAAAGCCGAATTGCCTGTCTGATTTGCCCATGTTACCCATATGTTCTGCCTAGGGGATATGTTTGTAATACCTTCCACTTCTGGTCCCACTAAACCAATAATCATTATCCCAATTATCCAACCCATGTTGCTCCTATGACTTTACTTTTTGCTTCCAGCCAAATTGCCTTGCACACTTTTTCTTCGTCTTCTCCCACTCTTCCGGTTTTACCTTCCAAATGCGAGGTATTAAAACTTTTCTGCTACATGCCCTGTTAAAATAGCTATACGAACAGCCTGTTGTATTCTTACATACTGAACTTCCAGACAATCCGAACACCAAAACCCTGTCAATCCGGCACGTTGATAAAGTTGCTTCTTCCACTCGTTACACTTACAAAGAACCCACAATTCACATTCTTTACAAGCTGGACATATGACAGTTGTCAAGCCTGCGAGAGCCAGAGTGGTGAGGTCACGTGGTCACATCACCGTCTCGCGTTCTACTCTCTTGTGTTTCAGGTTCCCTCCACGGCTTAATCCAACGTGCTGGTACCCATCTTGGACCTTGATCTGTCAAAACACAAACATATCCGCGACCAATCATTTTTATCTCCACTGGACCCTTCCATTGCCCTGATTGCCAATCCTTATACTGTACCCGTACTGGTGTGGTTGCTTGCAAACCAGACCGTAATGACATGTGATGAATCACTATCGGAGGTGAGTCACATTCTCCAGTTAACCGCAAATAGTTCAATACATATAAAGCTTTTGCAAGGCGTTCTGCAGGAGAAGAGGTAATTTCTCCCCCTTTTTGTTTTTGCAAAAGCGACTTCAATGTGCACGCTCGACTATGGCCTGTCCTGTGGGACAATGAGGAATTCCAGTATGTTTACGTATACCCCATAAAGTACAGAATTTAGCAAATCGTTGAGAAACATAAGCAGGTCCATTATCGGTTTTAATTTCCTGGGGTACCCCCAAAACTGCTATTGCTGCACACATATGCTTAATAACATGCTTGGCCGTTTCTCCAGTTTGTGCTGTGGCCCAGATGGCATGCGAATAGGTATCAATGCTTACATGGACATATTTGAGCCGTCCAAATTCAGGAACATGGGTAATATCCATTTGCCATAATTGCAAGGAATGCAACCCACGTGGGTTCACGCCCAGGCCAAGCCCAAAACCAGTTCCTTGGCAATCTGGACAGGATTGCACAATGCCACGTGTCTCAGAAATAGGTAAATTAAACTGTCTCGCTAATACTTTAGCTGATTGATGAAAAAATTCATGAGACACTCGAGCTTGTTCAAATAGGTTCGTTTGACGGTTCTCCCAGGTTGCTGCAACCAAATGGTCAGCACGATTATTACCAATGGCCAGGCCATAATCAGGTTGATGGCTATGTATATGCACTATAAAATAAGGATACGTTCTCTGATTTAACAAATGTAACAATTGTAACAATAACTGATATAAGACAGAATTTCTAAGAGATCGAAGCATCGAGCGTTCCAGTCTCATAACAGTACCAACCACATACATAGAATCTGAAACAATATTAATCGGTTCATCCTGCCAATTTTGAAAAGCCCACACCACTGCCCGTAGTTCTAAAGTCTGTAAAGAATCTTGTAAAACACCATCGAGCAGTTTGGAATGCCATTGTCCATTAAGGTACCAGGTAATCGCTGCTCTTTTTGATTTCTTTCCGGCATCCGTAAATACCTTGAGTCCAGATACTGGAGAATTCAAACGTCGTGGAGTCTCTTCAAAAGTTTGATTTCGGATTAATGGCAAAAGTTTCATCGGTGGGTAGACATTAGTGATTTGTCCAGAAAAATCCGCTAATGCATATTGTAAAACCTCTGAGGAAGAGAGAAGCCAATCCAGATAATTCTGGGTAATTGGAACATACATAACCTCTGGCTCATGTCCAGTTAAATCAACGATACGACGTTTGCTTTTTCTTATCGTTATTATTACATTTTCCTTTTGATTGCTGTTGCACCAAAGGACGTACCGCAGCTCCAACAGCAGCAGCCATAACCGTAGCCTGTTCTTGGGAAAGCACCCGCTCTGCTGTTTCCAGCAGCTGAGCAGTGGTACTGCCTCGAGGTAGGGTACTAAGAGCTTTTTTGGTTTTATCATTTGCATTATCAAAAGCAAGTAAGTCTAAAAACTTCGCTTTCATGGTCTCATCAAGGTCAGGGTGAGCAGAAATAGCCGCATGCAATCTATCAACAAACTCAGAATAAGGCTCCGTAGATTTTTGGTGAACATTTGTAAAAGCAGGAGGAGTTTTTTCCCCTCTAATCCCCAAAAAAGCCCTGTGAGCTAACTGTTGACTGAGTTGCAAAACCTCCACAGCAAAATTAGCTTGCCAATCAGTCCGAACGTAAGGTCCCGTCCCCATTAACATCTGTGTTTGTACCCCATACAAAGGATCACCTTGAGGACGCGGGGTGGCAGCAGCCTGATCACATAGGTTCTGCCACACACTGAAAAACTGCAACTGCTGAGAAGGGGTGAGCAACATTTGAGAAATCTGCTTTGAATCATGTGGTATGAGTAAATTCGCAGTAAATAAATGCTCTACCATAGCCCTAGTATAGGGAGAGCTTAGTCCATATTGACTAACAGCTTGTTTTGCCTCCTTTAACAATTTCCAATCAAATGGTTCCCAATCCTTTCCACCCCCCGCATTAGCAAACACCGGAAACGCCATAGGATCAAGAAACACGCCTTCAATTGACGCATCTCTAATTACTCCCCTCCATCGGTTTGTTAATTCTTTCTCCCCTCCTACCGCTCCCCCACCCCCCGCATTTTCCGACGATGGTGGCCACAACAAGGCATGATGAGGCAGTGGCAAAGGAGCAGGGTAAACCGGAGAAGCTCGTGAACTGGATTGATCGTCTAGACGAGCTTTCATCGCTTCCAACTTTTTTAACAACTCCCGGAATTGATGGTCTGTCAGTACACCAGGTGGTACTCTAGTGCTGCTGCCGGGTGATGGTGGAGTAGAGGGTGGCAGAGGAGGATACGGTATTGACTGATCCCTGGAATCCTCAGGGGAATCTCCTTCGGTATTTTCAACAACAGTGTCTTTGGGAGGGGGAGGAGGAAACATAGTTTCTTCCTCTTTTCCACTTTCATAAACGGGTGTCTCAAGAGAGTCTGTAGTGGGAGTAGGCTGGCTCGGGGCAGTAACGGCGCGACTCGCTACATTCCCCTGTGTTATTCTGCAGCCCCGGGGTTGAGGGACAACAGCTTCTGGCGTTCCCCAAAAGAAAGACTCGTGGGAGAAACATCCTTAACTCCAGGTGTTAATGCTGCAAAGGCAGAGGCGGCCGCAGCACGTTCTGCCTGCATTGTTTTCAAAGTCTCTGATACTAACCTCCACACAGCGGAGAGTTTCTGCGCCTCCTTGGATCCTTTACTTACGTCATCCCACAACACCGCTCCTATTTTAGCCCACGTATCTTGAGCAAAAGTGGTAGCAACAGTGGGGATAAGTCCTTTATCCCGCGCCCATACTAAGAGCGCCTTCAAGGTAGGCGTATCATACTTTAATCCTCTCGTAGAGAGTATATGTTGGAGGAGCTTAACTACTGCCTCTTCTTCTTTGGAGAGTGTAGACCCCATCTCCTCCCCGGCTGCTCGCTTGGCCAATGCGAGATTCCCTACCTTGATGCGCTAGCGTCTTCCCGAGTGCCGGGGCAGCACTCGCCTATCGACCGGCTTCTTCCACCCCCTCCGTCCGTCACTTGCTCATCGGGTATTCGCTGATCCCAACACCGATCTGAAGGTCCCTGTTCGGGCACCACTTGTCGGCGCGGAAGGCTCGGACAATAACACAGCGACCAATGTGATCAGGTTAATGCCAGTTTATTGCACAGATAGCTCAGTTATTATAGACGTTCTGATTCCGCATCACGCGCCGACAATTTGCTGATTGGTTGCACGAGCTGTGCACGCGGCAAGCAACATATTATAATTGGCTTAAAGCATCTGTCCACGCGGACAATCACCTCTCCTATATCCTGGGTGAAGTTCTACATTTCGCACGCTGAATTCAGCACACTTTCTCATATCTTGTTGGTCTCAGCATTTCTAACATCGCTACAATGTTTTCACATAGCCTTCAAACTAACAAAGCCTACATAGTTGTTAGCAGTTCTTCGGTGCTTGGAGTGTTCACAGGATGACCCCTTTGTATTAAAAATCCTCCAACAGAGCCTTCCTACCCTCAAGCAGATCAACACTCCCACCTAGTTTGGTGTCATCTGCAAACTTACTGAGGGTGCACTCATTCCCCTCATCCAGATCATTGATAAAGATATTCAACAAAACTGGCCCCAAAACTGAACCCTGAGGGACACTGCTGGTGACCGGCCACCAAGAGGATTTCACCCCATTAATCACAACTCTCTGGGCACGGCCATCCAGCCAGTTTTTAACCCAGCCAAGAGTACACTTGTCTATGCCATGATTCGCCAGCTTCTCCAGGAGAATGCTGTGGGGAACGGCGTCAAAGGCCTTCCCAAAGTACAGATAGACAACATCCACAGCCTTGCCCGCATCCAGAAGGCGGGTCACATGGTCATAGAAAGAGATGAAGTTGGTTAAGCAGGACCTCCCCTTCCTAAACCCATGCTGGCTGGCCCTGATCCCTTGGCTGCCCTGCACTTGCCATGAGAGCTCACTCAAGATGATTCTCTCCATGATCTTTCCTGGTACCGAGGTCAGGCTGACAGGCCTGTAGTTCTCTGGATCCTCCTTCTGACCCTTCTTGTAGACGGGCGTCACATTAGCCATCCTCCAGTCAACTGGTACCTCCCCCGTTGACCAAGATAGTTGATAAATGATGGAGAGAGGTTTCATCAGGACGATGTTTTAATGCTCTTTAAATGCTTTTTCTCTTCAAATAATGTAAGGGATCCACTGAATAATATCCCAATTTTTTAGCCATTTGCTGGGAACAACAACATTTATGCTTCAAACAGAATTGCTGTTAACACTGTTGTCAGCAAATGAGCTTTCAATTAGCTATGTTTTAGATGCAGAAGAACGACCTTTCAGAAGAATGCCGTAACCATGTGGTTCCACCCATTCTTTCCTCTTCTGGATCAATGAAAATGTAAAAGATGGAGCAATATCAGCAGGAAAGATGGAAAATGACTCATCCTAGAGCAATTGATAGCCCACCAACCTGGGCCCTTTGGATTCAGATTGAGTTGTGGTAGTGGTTGGTCGTGTTGACAAGTGTTGTTGTCCCTGAGCAAAAGCATCAAAGTGAAAACAATTGCCTACCACTTTGCTGGCAAGACAGTATTTTTGACCTTTTGTTTCCATGCAGTAACGATGACATCTGAACCCCAAAATATTTGTTCCAAAAAGGCAAGCATTTCTGAAATATCTGGTCATTTTGGTTTTTACCGAAAATTTAAGAAAAGATTAGGGCAATCAGAACTGCAGCTTGCAGCCACAATATTGAATAATGCTCATTTTAATATGTTCATCTACTGTCGGTTACTATAAATGACCACCCTATAACATGTAATGCAAAACCTCCATAATCTATCTCACAGGTTAAAACTCTTGTGGATGTAAAAGTTAAGAAAAGTGAAGCTTATTAAGCCATCCAAAAACTTTAGAGATTTTTTTTATATTTATATAAACATTATCTGATAATCTGAACTACAATCTTTTCTAAAACCAGCTAAATCCTGGCTTTCCAAGACCAATAGAATGAAGCACGTTTTGATTTTATCATCTTTTTATTTATATAATTATTATGTAAGCTATTACATAAATAATGTTAAAGAAATATTATTATGCTGTGTATGTACCAAACTATAGAATATTACTGTTCAAAGATAAAGAAATATAAAAAATGCAAATAAATTTCAAAATAACAATGTAAATAAACACTAGAAAGTTATTATGGGAGGAGAAAAAGATACTGAACCTGGTCTTACTTGAAAAGATTTTTCTCTGAATTCCTTATTCATGTCTAATCTCACGATGTGTGCTATAAAAATAGATTTATAGTCTTCGGGGAAAGTATAATCCCATTTTTTCCCATTTTATGACTGAACCTAATATTTTAAGTGTAATTTTACACAGCATCCGACAGATTTTGGAAAATATCTAGTAAAATCAAGTGGCTTCCTGGTGTAATGTGATTGCAACACTGAGTAGAGTTATGCAAGCCTATATTCTTCCAACTTAAATATGCTTCCCAAGACACAAAATGAGTGGAGAGGCTATTTTGTTTTTCAAGAATCCTGCCTCAAGGTGAAGCTCAGATACCTCTGTCTAGACATGATCACAAGTTTGTAAAGATCTTCTAAGGATGTGTCAATACATAAACTTTTTAAATATGACAGAAAAAGCAATGCAGGAATACTTTGATTTTAAGTTCAATGCCTAACGGTGCCTCCTAAACAACAACAGAGTATCATAACCCCAGGCCATAGAGCACCATATGGGATAGCATCATTCACTCTGTGGTAGCTGTGCTACTGTGAGGACACGAGCACAATAGTCAGAGTCTGAAAAAGAGAAATTAGGAGGAAAGTTCTATGGCCCAGTAATTGTGATGCTGGTCTTGTGGAAAGTACCCTTAGATTTGGGAGCTTACCTGAAATCACAGGTAACAACCTCTATTTCCTCAGAACTGTCATTCCTTTGGCATTAACATCCTGGAAGAGGTTGGTTGATAAGATAGGCAGTGCAAAACCAAGTTATCCGAGCAAGAGAAACTAGGCAATGTCTCCCTGTCTCCCATTTACTCTACATGAGAACAGCTAAGAAGTAAACAATTTGAAACATTTCATACGGATAATCCCAACAAACAACTTTTTGAATGTATTATGTGTTGCATCACAATGTTTTGCAGAAAAAAATAGGTGACATTCTTGGTTAGAAAAAATAAGTTGAAATCTCTTGCACATTATTCTGTATTGCAGCAGAAATTGTGTATGGGGATTTCTGATAGAGAATATGATCATAAAATATATATAGTACTAGATTTTCCCCATCAATATTCATTTTAATGTTAATTAATGTTTTAAGGTTAATTTTAATGTTAATTACAATATTAGGATTATAAGACTCTAAAAATAATTCTTACTGGGTTTTTTTTCTGCAGTTATTTTTGTCTTTTATTATGCTTTAACTCTGCAATGCTTCATTTTTCTATGACCAGTTTCCCCACTTTCTTCTACTAATCAACTGTTCCATTATGTATGCTAGACCGTTAGAGAACTATTCCTTCATACTAGTCTGTTGGACTTCTCCAAAATTAGCACCATCCAAGTTTCTCAGGTCTGTAGTTGTAGTATCTCATGTCTTGCAGGTCTATCAGTCTAAAAGTATCTCATAGTGCCAGCGAGGACCTAATTTCCAGTGAGTAAATTATTTTTTACACATTCAACATTCCTGTCGTGTATGGGCAGTGTTTGCCAGGATGGTTAATCTGGAGGTGGAGCTGAGATGCTTTGTCTAAAGCTGTGAGCCATGAGTCCTTCAGCCTCATTTCAGCCCTGATCCTGTCCTGCTGACTTGAGTTTCTGCCTTGACCTCAGCCCTGCCTTGTCTCTATGGATGCACCTGGCAGGCTGGACCATGGCTGACTCTGGTCACCGTTGCCAACCTGCTCTGCTCTTTGCTGCTCAAGCAGTGCGGCATTGTGCCCTTATCGGAGACAGCCCTGCTCTGCCAATGCACTTGCCACCTTTGGCTCCAGGTTCGCCTCTCCTTACAGAGCAGCCAGTCCTTGCTGCTCCCCAATAAAGGCAATGACTGTCCCTCTAATCCTACAAGATCATTCTCTTTCATATTATTGAATAAACATGCAAAATTCCTTATGACAATATACTCAGTTACATTCTTGATATGCAAAAAATAATGATTTCTTTAAGGATTGCAATTATCCAAGTAACCAAGTGTCACAGGGAATTGATGATGGTCTTCAGACTATTTCTGGATAGAAAATACCATGAACACAATATTTTCTGAGAGACAAAACCACTAAATTCACATTATTGTTCAGTGCGGAAAGGAACTAAACTGAGTTAAAAAAAGGAAAGACGATTCTGCAGGATGGTTTCCTTAGTTTCACCAGTTTCCCTGAGTTGACCCAGTGAAAATAACTTCCATGCAAGGTCATCTCTTGTCTAACAGGAAGGGTCTGTGCCTTGTGTGTTCCCCTTCAAAACAAAAATAATTTATAACAGGGGAGGAAAAAAAGTTATTACCGTTATGAGCAACCTTGTCTAACACTAACCACTTTAAGACCCACAGGGAAGAGGGAAACATTAATTTTTCTTCTCATGCATCCCAAGCATTAATGTACATCTTCAAGACAGTTAATCTTTCCCTTTTTTGTCCTACAGTCTTTTTAAGGAAAGATGTATTGCAACATCAGCCAAGAAAAATGGGTAAGTCATTTCTTTTCTATGGAAGAGGAATGAACAATCTATCCAGATAGTCTCAAGAAACAAAGATGAATAACGAAATGAATAGTTAATTCACTAAAAAGTGCAGTGTTGAGGTCACTGAATTTTCACTATTACTTGAAATGACTTTTTAATAGAGATTGTTTTGAAAAGCTCACAGTTTGATTTTGATCTCTTCAAACGGCATTTTTCAGCTTTTCATTTTAGCATTTAATTTCAGAATTTGTCAGTTTTGATTAAAAATGTGAGAACAAATTATAAATAATGACTTCACATTAAATTAAATTATTTTTTCTTTCCAAATTATTTAAGAAACAAACAAAAAACTTTAACAATGACCGAAGTAAAAGGAAACGATGTAAATATGTAAATATTATCTCACCAAGAAATACTGTAATACTGTTAAGTGTATAAGATGCTCAAAAGCTTTAATTTTTCCAAAATGCTGATAATTTAAAATAGGAAAAAAATTACTAAAACAGACAAATACATACAAACAAATATCAACATAAAGAATAAATTACATTGGTTCTATCTTACTAAAGTAATTTTCTCATATAGTTTTTATTAAAAAATATGTTTACATACAGAAAAAGGGAGCAGATAAAGATTATTAATTCAGCAGAAAATTAAGATGTCAGTAAAATAGTATCTTTGGCAATAAGGCCTTGGAGAAAAAAAATCTTATTTGCTTACACACCAATTTCAGAATCATTTATAAGAAGCTAGAATTGCTGATGTACGCACAAAAATTTAGCTGATAGTTCTGAAACCTGATGGGAAGATTTTCTTAGTTAGAATGTTAAAATGGCTGAGTTTAAATCTATTTAATAAGGGTCAAACGCACAAGAGGGGAAAAGGAAGTCAATGTGTTGTTACCTTTTTTCTGTACCCAGGACAAGTTGGAAGTAAAAGATCTTTCTGGCTTTGAGCGTAGTCTTCTGACTAATAAAAAAGAAGATGAGGTACTCTCTGATGTCAGCTGAAGAAAGCAAAGGCAGAACAGAGAGAATGAGATAAATGGTCAAGCAAGTCTAGAAAATATGTTTTAAAATAAATAAATATAAGAAAAAAAAACAAACACCAAAAACCACACAGTAAAAACATAGGGACTTTAGATAGAAAGATACTGGAGTTCTTTTTTTTTTTCAATATTAACAGAAAAATAATTTATTTAAATTATTAGTGAGAGTTTTCTAACCTTTGAAATACTGCATTGCAAGTGAGTAAATTCTAGGTTAGTCTTCTTTTTTTTAGAAGTACTGAAGAACTAATTCAAGCCTAAAAAATAATGGGGATTACTGCAAGTGATCATGATTTGATTACTCTTGTGTGGGAACCAATAAAACATTCTCTGGTGCATACCAGGAGCTGGTTTCACAAGCATACAGATAATTATGGGCTTACTCAACTGGTAAATAGAAACTATAGAGAAAAATGTGAATTATTTTTGGGAACTACTTAAGAATACTGACTAGTTCCTTAAAATACACAGTTGCCTAAAGCCTTGTGGATTATTTATGATGATTTCAGAGAATGAACATCTGCATATATATTCCAATCAAATTATTGAATTGTTCACTGTAACAATATCCTTGAACTTTATTTTGTCCATGTTCAGCTTTCACACTTAGTGTTTCTTCCAATGCTTTCTGCTAGACTGAAGAGTCCGCTAATATTAAATGTTTTTTCCTTATAGATTGTGATCTAATTACCCATTTGTGTTCTCATTGAACTAACCCATTGAGATGCTCATTTTTTTCATGCTAAGGCTTTGTTCAACCCTTTAACAAGCCTTTTTGCACTCCTCTGAATCCTCCAGTTTTCCACCAAGCTCTTCAATATGAGAGATGTAATTTCGTTGGCAACCAGTAATAACAGAATTAATACATGCAGGCATCACATTAACCCTTTAGGCTGTGGCACCAGAGTGGATGTTCATATGCAGAAGATCATCCACTAGTATTTTTTTTTTTTCCAGAGTCACTGCTTTCCTGTGGAATTTTTGTTGACAGCTATGAGAGATATTCCAACATTTGGTCATATTGAAACTTGTAAATTTATATTTCTATGTTTATATACATATCAAGTCAATTGTTGTTTTTAAAAATCTAGCTTTTTCCACGTCTGCCTGATTTTCTAATAGCCAAACACACCTCTTTGATGCTATCTGTGAATGGTAAAAATAACTTTTTTTTTTTTTAATTGACAATGAATTTGCTTTTTCAACAAGACTTGACACAAGCTTTAAATTATATTCCAAATAATTTTTGGAATTAGGATCTACAGAGAAGTTCACCTCATTGGTCAAGATTTACTATTTATAACACTTTTTTGAAATCTACTGTTTAACCAGTGTTTAATCCATCTGGTATGCACCACACTAATTTTGTGTCCCTCAAGTTTCTTAACCCTAAGGTGTGTAGTATGAAGTCATGCATTACAGAAACCTATTGCATTAGCATTTCATCTGTCAGATAAACTCATATTCTCATAAAAGTAAAGTGAAGTTAGTTTGGCAAGACTTATTTCTCAAAACCATGTGGGGAGTAACATTCATTACATTACATTAACATCTTATTTTTTCAAGAGTAAAGTTCATACTAGCCAGCTGTTCAGTTTTTGAAGCAACACAACGATCATTAAAGTGAACAATTTTGGAGATGGGTTGGACATGTTTTTAAAATGCATACTGCTTTCAAATGCTATGACTAGAGAGGAATTGGGATCTCATCTGCGGAAGTCTTGGCTCCTGGTATGTGCGAGATTAGATTAGATGGTTGCAGTTACTCATTATTTGCTTAAAAGAAACAGTTTAAAAACAGTTGCTTAGATGAAACAATCTATGAAACAGTTTAAAGTCTCCGAGTATACAACAAAAAGCCACCACACCAGGAAACACCATCACTGCTGGATCGAAGCAGTACTTAGTGAAGATAAGAAAAAGACTCCTCCAGATAACTATTCCTTTCAAATCCAAGCATTAGGAGCTTTTTTTTTTTTTTTAAAAAAAAAAAAAAGGAGAATTTACAGGTGATTTTTAATGGGCCTTTTATCATGATTATGCCAGCTCTCACACATTAAACGTGCTATAAATTAAGTGACTCTTATTAAACAGTATGAGAAACAGTTTTTGCTGTTCCGTAACTCCTCCTCTGGATTTTCCCTTGGCAGAATACATGGACCACAGGTATAAAACAAGGTAGTAGATAAGTGGAGTCTGGTGTTTACATGGCTCCTGGCTAAGTTTAACTCCTTGGGTGTGATTGGAAGCCTTTTTTTTTTTCATTTCTGGTTGAGAACAGTTCTGTCGTAGGCAGCCACACAGCTCTGGACTCTGCCTGATTCATATGTCAGTGCCAAGGCCAAGCACTGGACTTACCGCGTGAGCTGAAAAAATTTCAAATGCCTGTTCCATGCCAGGCATGCTGATCAGTTGTACATTGACAGGTCCATGCCAACACCCCACTTTGGTGGGACCATACGACTACAATAAGTACACAGTGTTTTGTACTATTAAAAATATTCCTTTTTTATCACATACTTTTACTTTTCAGCAAGGGGCAGAGCGATTTCTATGCATTTGTCAGTCTGAGTTAATGCAGTGCTGTGGTACTCTTTGCTCCCACTACATTAGATAATTACTCTACTACACGTAGAGTAGTAGAGTAAACGTAAACCCAACGTTTCTATGCGAATTTTTCCCAAGGACAAGCATCGTCTGTGTAACCTAAAAGCAATAGGCTTTCTATTCAAACCTTTAATTTGAACATATTTCAACTTTTGATTCCATCAGCCATTTAAACATACTCTTTAATTTATATTTCAAGTTAAGTGATACTTTTCCCACACATTTCTGACTTAAAGACTTTTTTATTTTTGAGTGATTACATCTTTAGGAAAATTCACTCTTTATGAGCAGCTTAGTCTTTGAATCCTTTGTCTATCAGCAAGCAAGAAAGTGTCTCCTGGATTTTCTTTAATTCCTCTTTCTTACTGAAATTATATATTTTAACTAAAAAAAAAATCCTTTCAGTGGCAATTCAGATCTCATCTTTCCAGAGCTGGCTAAATCTTGATGTGAGTTGAATATATACTGGTACTATAAATTAGTCACTTTCCTCTATAAATTCTTCCTGATGAATTTGTCTTTGATCCTATCAAGACTTTCAAAGCTTGAACAGTAGTGAAAGATCTTCTAAAGAAAGCAATTTGAAATTACATATTAAGGAAAATTATTAGACCTTTTCCTAATTATGGTTTGAGACTCATTTAAAAGACATCCGGGCAATAAAGCTTTTTAAAGTATGCTGAGAGGAATTATGGCACTTAAAGGCTGTATTGCTGCCTGCTGGAGATTCAGTTGTGATTTCAGTGAGCTCTTGTGTTAAGTTACAAGACATCGTGTGTGTATTAAAAGGACAGAGACCCCAGGCAAAACTCAGGAGCAAAGCCTGTATAGGAGGACTTGTGTGTGTGTAGCATGAGAATGTGCCCTGACATTTAATGCATGGTGAGTTAAAAAAAATCAAAGTCCTTATCTAATCTGAGGTTCTTTAAGGAAGAAGCTCTTCAGAAATGAAGCACATGTCTGTAAAACCAGTTCTGGGATGTACACTGCCCAAAACACTAGGAGGGCACCTGTAGGTGTCTAAGAGCTTTACCATGTGAATAATTTTCTTGGATTAAAACACATTTCCTCACAAAAATAAAATAGAAATAACTTTATAATTTTATTTGTGCTTGACACTTAATCACTCCATCTGCTTTGTCTTTTTAGACACTAGTATTTGATATTAGTCCAGTTATTAAACAGTAAACATAGTTTTGACATATTGGCTGATTTACGTCTTCTGATCCTGAAACTACATGGAGGATATCTAGATAAAAGTAAGTTGGTTTTAGTTCCTTTCTCAGATACAGTTGAATGCTCAAGGTGTTTTAGTAAGACACAGGTGTATAAATAGCATGCTGAATTTTCAGTATCATTTTCTTTTGTCTTCCTGTGTCATCAGAATTCTGTTTGTTGTTGTGGTTGTTCGTTACGTAAAATTTCATTTCCACCTTTTTCTGAGTTACTGTTTCTCTGGACCTCAGCTATCTTTTCTCTGACCTTTTTCACATTTTCAGACTGTCTTCTAGAGGAAAATTTCAAATGTAGATGACTTAGCTAGACAGTCTTTCCAATATAATAGTGTTGCTCATCTTAATTAAAACTTTTTGGAATAATAAAAATGGTATAGGAACTTAACCAGGAAAAGAAATCCAGAAGCCTCCGCCCACCTTGAATGAAACAATGGGTAGCTCAGGACACATATGAAGTGTCATCTAAAATTATCCAGCACAATTCATGGTAAATGATTTTTCCTGTTCTAATCACATGTAACAAATTTGCAGTCATTGCCTTATCCTAAAAGTCCTTGAAATCAAGTTTTATTGGAGAAAAGGAGAGGGGAAATGACTTACCTTAGCTGCTTTACATAGTACTCAGCTGCATTTTCTTTAATTTTCTAATATGCAAGGCTTATTCCAATCTCTGCAGCTGTTAGTCTAATTGGATGATTTCCTGTTTGAAATGCAGAATAATTTAAAGTGACTAGCAGTTGTTCAGGGAACCTCCCTTTCTAGGACATAACTTAATCTGACATATTCAACACTCATCAGAGATTCAACATCTTTTCAAACTGATTACTGCTTCCTCCATCACACTCCAAGTTCCTTGACTTCCATTTAAGTGTTCCAATTTAGAGCCTGATTATTCAAATGAAACTAAGAGGAAAAATCAAGCTTTTTTTTTTTTTTTTTAAATTCTGCTTCTTCAAACAGTATACTGCGTGCACTCTGTAGTATTTACTAGGTTTCTCATCTGTGATGCAATCACAAACTCTGTATTTTGGGGTTTAGCATTGCTGAGATTAAGGACAATGATATGGGGGAAGTTCAGGTTGCATATTATCAGAATGTATCTATCTATCTGGTGGAAAAATATATTTTTTATCAATGAGGACAAGAGATTCTTTTGAGTCACATGAAGAGCATGAATGTTTGAATCACAGGAAGGTATTAGATTTGCAAGATGTACAAATAACCAAGAAATGGTATTTCTCTGTATAACCTCAAAACATAAAAGTTTGCATCTGATTTAATAGGCTCCAAACCTTATGTTAGGCAGGTAATTTTGAAATTGGAAAATAATGTACAAGAGAGAATGTTCACTTTACTAAGACAATTACTTAGGCATGTGGCCCTCCAATGAACCTAATTACATCTGCCTCCTGACAAAAGTATGCTTACCATCTGACCTTTTTTATTTCGTTGTTTTTATTTTTTGTTTTGTTTTGTTTTTTCTTTTTGGTATTGTGATTGGTTTGGTTTGGTTGGTTTTTTTTTCTCTCACTATGTCATGCATGGCTACAACAGCCATTTTCCTCTTGGAAGTGTAAGGCCACAATGTTTATTCTACATCTCCTTGAAAACATGAAAATTCTTTCTCAAGTAGTTGTCCAGGAAAATCATCCATATATCTCTCATTAAGGTTAATGAAGAGTTACTTGGCTTAAAACCTACACCTGCAGAATAAGCTCTTGAACAGTAGGTAAAGGAAAAAGCATTTGCAAACAGGCTATGCAATAAGCTCCAAAGGAGGGAATGAGGTTTCTTCTGCGTGGAAAAAATCTGGGAAGGCATTTACTGAACCATAACGAGAACAGTTCACTTGAGGTTTCATCTAGAAATTTACCTCCTTTGTAAAAATGACTGGGGCATGAGCAGCTCACTTAAAAAAATGACTCAGAAGACAGAAAAGACAGATAAGATTTCTTAAGATATACACCGAGTCCATGGCTATCACTTAAATTCAAACAAATAAAACACATTAAAAAATCAAACTCACTAAATGCATCCTAATACAAATCTTATCTGTGTGTTCATGATGAAGGAAACCAAAACACTTATCCAAGGATCATTTTCTAGCTGTTAACATTTTCTAGCTGGGAACTTAGCAGGCTGCTGTTGAAAAGTGGCAATCCCCTCTTGTTTCAAGCTGCCATTCCTGTTTTACCTTACATTGCTACCAGACAAGTTTTCCCTTAGAAGTAGAAATTAAAAAGGAGTTCAAAATTTGAAAATAAAATCTGCCTATGGCATAAAATATTGAGGGTGATTTTCTTCATTATTTCTGAGGGGAGCAACATCTTTCCGCTGCAGGCCATCAGTGGCCAAGTGTATGTACAGTTGTATACACATTTCCTTTCTATTTTTTGCATTTATTTCTTACTATAATTACTAAATTTTACCAGGTCAAGCCTAAAAATATTACAGTAATTTCCCTAAAAGGAACAATCAAAATGAGACTACTACAAAAATGTCCCTGCACAACACTACCCATTTTATAGCACAAAATCCACTTTGGATTATCTGTAGAGAAAACAATTGGTACTAAGGTTCTGGAGTACTTTTTATGTTTTTTTCTTTACTTTAGGATAACTGTACTTTGGTCCCATGGACTGAGTGACCATCGCCTGATGGAGTACATTAGCTATCCTCCTGGAGCTCTTTTTCCAGTTTACAGAATCACAGAATCACAGAATCTTCATGGTTGGAAAGAACCCTTAAGATCATCGAGTCCAACCAAACAACCCACAATCTCTGCCACTAGAGCATGCCCTGAAGTGCCAAATCTAGACTTTTCTTAAATACCTCCAGAGATGGTGACTCAACCACCTCCCTGGGCAGGCTGTCCCAGTGTCTGACCACTCTTTCAGTAAAGTAATTCTTCCTAATATCTAATCTAAACCTCCCCTGCCGCAACTTCAGACCATTTCCTCTGGTCCTGTCATTATTCACCTGGGAGAAGAGGCCAACACCCACCTCTCCCCAACCTCCTTTCAGGTAGTTGTAGAGGGCAATGTGGTCTCCCCTCAGCCTCCTCTTCTCCAAGCTAAACATGCCCAGCTCCCTCAGCCTCTCCTCATATGACCTGGTCTCCAGACCCCTCACCAGCCTCGTAGCTCTCCTCTGGACACGCTCCACCACTTCAATGTCCCTCTTGTCCAGAGGGGCCCAGAACTGGACACAGTACTTGAGGTGAGGCCTCACCAGTGCCGAGTACAGAGGCACAATCACTTCCCTGCTCCTGCTGGCCACTCTCTTCCTGATAGAAGCCAGAATGCTGTTGGCCTCCTTGGCCACCTGGGCACAACACTGGCTCATGTTGAGCTGGCCATCCACCAGCACCTCCAGGTCCTTTTCTGCCCTGTAGCGTTGCTTGGGGTTGTTGTGACCGAAATGCAGGACCCGGTACTTGGCCTTATTAAACCTCATGCAGTTGGCCTTGGCCCATCGATCCAGCCTGTCCAGGTCCCTCTGTAGAGCCTTCCTACCCTCAAGCAGATCAACACTCCCACCTAGCTTGGTGTCATCCGCAAACTTACTGAGGGTGCACTCAATCCCCTCATCCAGATCATTGATAAAGATATTCAACAAAACTGGCCCCAAAACTGAGCCCTGAGGGACACCACTGGTGACTGGCCACCAAGAGGATTTCACCCCATTAATCACAACTCTCTGGGCACGGCCATCCAGCCAGTTTTTAACCCAGCCAAGGGTACACTTGTCTATGCCATGATTCGCCAGCTTCTCCAGGAGAATGCTGTGGGGAACGGCATCAAAGGCCTTCCCAAAGTACAGATAGACAATGTCCACAGCCTTGCCCGCATCCAGAAGGCGGGTCACATGGTCATAGAAAGAGATGAAGTTGGTTAAGCAGGACCTCCCCTTCCTAAACCCATGCTGGCTGGCCCTGATCCCTTGGCTGCCCTGCATTTGCCGTGAGAGCTCACTCAAGATGATCTTCTCCATGATCTTCCCTGGTACCACGGTCAGGCTGACAGCCTGTAGTTCTCTGGATCCTCCTTCCGACCCTTCTTGTAGTTTCATCTAAAAGGATACAGTTCATGATCTCCAAGACCACTCTGTGATGTGAGTAAGAACCCAGAGAAGAGCAGGAAATTCTTTTTGGAAGCACAGTGCTGGTCCAGTCTAATTAGATGTAACCTGTTAGTCTAACCTGTTTCTAAATGACACAATAAATATATTGTTACTGAGATCTCTATGTAATATTTCAGGTCTGTTATCATGAAATAAATAAATGTTCTTCAATACTCTGCTAAATTCTCTTCTTTCCGCAGAGAAAATTGAGAAAATATGAGGTGAACTGGACTGACAATCTTCTTGCTGACTGGGGTAATATTTGGGCTTTCTATTTCTGTAAAGGAGGGCAAATGGAATTTTCTCAGGAAAACTTACCAAAGAATTGGCTTTTTAAAATTTTCATCAGTTTCTTTTGAACCTCAGATTTTTTGTGAAGCATATTACAGATGTGATTGTACATGGAAAAATCAGTCAGCAGAGATTTACATTAGCAGTGTTAATGAACACTGCTTTACAGAGTTTTTATTTAGTAAAATTAGATGACATTGCTTTAATCCATTTAAAGGACCTATTATCTTGCAGCTAACGTCCAATAATTTCTCTTATGTAAGCAATTAGTGCAAGTGGGGATGTCAGTATTGCAGTTTGACAGAAGCGTTAAATATAGGTATCATCTGCACACACTGGAAATGGTGATTGTTTCTTCTAAGAATACAGTCCAAAAGTGAACAAAAATGAGAGAGGAAAGTACCCAGAAAGCAATCTTGGCTCATATCATAACAACTGTGGTAATCAGAGCTTTGTTTTGCACTGCCTGCAATTGCCTTTCAACAGTCAGTACAAAAGTTAGCAAAGCCTGAGCATTCATGTGACAAGAATAACTCCCTTGAGAGTAGGAACCGAAGCTGACTTTCTCCAGAGAGGACATTGCAGAATTGCAAATGCAAGCACTTGGGAAGGCTTTTAGCATGGTAATTTTAGTAAGGGACTACAGGTTTTTGTGTCCGGTTCTTGCTGAGAAGTACTGGATTTGTTTCCGTGCACCACACAGTCTGAAGCTGAAGAAAGACAATGTCTGAGTTATTGTATGACTGCCACATATTTGTACCTGTAAAACACTATCTCAGACACTGTTTTGTTTATTTTTATGCTCAGGTCTCTGCAGGTGCTTGGTAAAATCAGAAATCCCTGACCTTACAGGTTGCTCACCTCTGTATTGTGAGAACACACAAACATGATCACAGCGGAAAGACATGAACCATTTCCCCATAAAAGTCTGTAGGGAGGCTTCGAGTTGTGAGGGGTACTTTGGTGGAGCTACTGATCTGTCTCTAAGTTACATCAGATATTGAGTGGATTTTATTTTATAAATATATAAAAATACAGCTCTGCTGCCCAATCAATAAACTTTTGCATGGCTTTAACAAGGCACTTATCTGTTCTGTGGTCCATCTTAGTGCCTGAAAAGAATATTTAAAATCCAAAGTAAATAAAGCAAAAAGAATTTGCAAGATAATATAAATAACATATCCAGGGACCTTTGATTAAAAAAAAAAAAGAGGCATAGATAGCAAGCTGGACAAAAATTAGGCGTACTGTCTGTGGTGAGGTGATTAGCTTTTAACAAATGAGCCTGAAATCCCTGTTTTGAATGTGATGGAAGCATTCCAAGTTTAAATGATAAATTCCCTCTTTCCTTTTTATGTGTAGTTGTTCCAGGTAGGAACTTCCCCTCAATAAAAAGATAGGCACTCAATCTAAAACGAGTATGGTAACAGATAAGTAAGAAAAATTACTCTACAATTTGAAGGGCAAGATTTCAAAGTGAAAGGCAGTAAAAGTAGAAAAGCTGAAAAAAGGAGGGCAATAAAAGAAGACAGCTGAGGTGGGTGGGATATACAGCAACGTTTCACCAATTTAAACAGTTATTAAAATAAAACAAAATTAAAACTACCCATTTTTCTGATGGAAAACCACATGAATACTATTAATAGATTTTCTAGGATTAATACTGGAGGAATGAAGTTACCTCCATTTTACCAAAAACTCTGTGGTAGTTTGTAAGACATGCGATTTCTGCACCTCACACACAGAGTAATGTCAAAAAATATGTAGTGTCCTGTTGATGATCCTTTACCGTTAATATACATAGTGTCTGACTATTCTTAGATGAAAAACAAAAACATGCTGAAAAGCAGTCCCTGAAGATCACCTCTGCGAGAAAGATGATCTTTTGTGCTTGAAACGTATTACAGAACAAATTGAAGGGCAGGGAAACTTTTACTGCAATAAGTGCTCAGGAACACATCTCTGGATCAGCTTATTGCTTCTCTAAGCTACTTTCCCAATTTGTGCTATGAACTTTATGAATTAGCAGAAAATAAAAGATTTGGGGTTTTCCCCTTCTTGCTGTAATTGCTTCAGATTTTTTTTTCTTTTCCACATTAAGATATTGGATTATGATAGCAATAGGGTTTTTTTTTAACAAAATTAAAGATGTTAAAACCTCCTACATAGAACAGAATTTTTAGTAATTTCCTTGAAGCCTGAAGTCTGGTTACAAATAAATTATCTTTGACTATGGTTGTTTTTTTTTCCTAACAGCCTCCACTTGTTATGTCATTTGCAGAACTTACACTAGTAATGTGCCCCTTAGACTTTCTCTGAAGACAGTATTGAATGTTCCCATGACAATTTGCAACTGCATGATCTTTTGGAGAAGCTAACCTAGTGCTCTTAGTTTGTGGTATTGAGCTTAAACTGCATTATTACCTAGGAAATTGAGGTACTCTTAGAAATTACTGGAAGATGACAGCTCCATTTTGTGACAATTTCTGAGATTTTAAAATGCATTTGTTCAACCTCAGAGTGAGGAAAAAACATCCTGTTTTTCTGGAAAAATGAATGGTGTCAAAATGTTTATTTTTGTTTCAGATTTTCATTCTGACCTCTCCCTGTCTCTCCAGAAATGATCAGAGTTTGCCTCGGAAGGCAGAAACTTTTCTATGGCTATCATCACCAGAATCCATGTGTCTAATAAAATTTTGTCTTTGAAACCTTTCTTTTTGACAGTGCAAAGGAAAAAATTACGCCTTAGCAAAAATGTTGCTGCAGGTCTTTCACAGCTTATTATTCTTTTGCCAAAAAGCAGATGGCTTTCAAAACTTTACAAAAATCTCTCTGCAAAAAAGGTGACTTGTCAATAGCCTTTTTATTGAGCAAAAAAGTGGAAAAAATGTAATCAGATGAAGGTGTTTATTGCATATTCAGTTGATCTCCGGGTACCTGTTGGAGCTGAACAGAAAGGAAGCAAGGCAAAGCACACTGAAGGCAAAAATATACTAAATAGTCTGCATGAGGAATGATCTTTCGGAACACCCAGAAGGCAATCTTTCTAGGATAATTTGCAAGATTTCTTCCCTGACAAAAGTACAGAAAATTAAATCTTTAAATTATTCTCAAGAGATTAGGGCTTACTTAGAATGAGGAGCATGCCTGTAAACTCTTCACTAGTCAATGGATTTAGGCTCCAGTTTGGTCACAGAATAAATCTGTCTTTAGGTCTTGTGGTATGAGATCAAAAGAAAATCCCATAATGCAAAGTAAGAAGCCAATATAAACTCATTCTGTATGGTCAGTTTTGCTCAAAAGATGTTGCTGTGCTAACTTTGAAGTTTCAGGCTTTCTCCTGGAATAAGTTTCAATGTGTTATCTGTTTTCCTACATGCTTGAATAGAAAGGGTTTTAAACACTGTATTGTATGCTTCAGTGCTCATTTGAAGAAATGTCAGCAAGCCCCCTTTCCTGCCCTTCTTTGTCTCCAGTCTGGATCAAATTTGTATTTTTATTTATCTGTTAACACACAGATACAATATTAATGTTTACTGAAGCATGGAAATAAGGTATAAAAATGACTATTTTTAATAAATACTAAGGCTTAATGCAAACAGAACTAAGTAAATGCCTGTTAGTTTACAAGGTTGGGGGACTATAGGTAATGACTCTATACTGCCATGTTTTTTGTAGTGCAGCTTGCTTTGTCAGTATTCATGACTCCGGTGACTACTTTGCCTCTTGTTTGGTTGTTAATGAAAGCTAGTATTAGAATTTTTCCAGCCTACTGATGTATTTTTGTTAATTCTGCTGTCTGTCGACTAAAAAAGGGTTCTGTGCGTGCCTTCACCAAACTGTAGTAAGAGACAGGTAATGAGAAATGGCCAGCAAATGAAGAAAAAGCAATTAAGCACTGCTGCCAAGCTGACTTCACAAAAAAAATATCTCTTTTAAAAACTGAGTAAGGAGAAAAGTGTTACGAGTGCTACAGCTGGGGTTGTCAGAGAAAACCCACTTCAGAAAGTAAAACATACTGCAGAGTTCAGGATTTTTTTTCTAACTCATCAGAAAGGAGTTCCAAAAAGAAAATGCAGATGTCACCAAATAAGTAGTCAAAAAAGAGAGAGAACCATCTGTTGTATCATTTTTCCCCCCTCTAGGGGGAAGGGAAGACCTTCATAATCTGAGTCAGACACCTGCAAATGCGAGACCTATGGAAGGGGATTTTTTTTCCCGCTACAGCTTGGAGAATTTAAAACAGGATGGGGTGGGGAAGGGAAAGGGTAGAGGAAAGGGATGAAAGAGCAAGGAAACAGAGAATTTTAGAAATTTTAAAGATTTTAGTTCCTCTTTACAGACTTTTGTAAATGCTATTTATAGAGAGTAGTCTTTGCAAAACAATGGCAGAGTCAGATATTAGTAGATGTATCCACTAATGCAAATTTCACAGGAAAACCTATAATTTTGTTAAAAATAGATGTAACCATGGGTCCCTTAGTTTACAATAAACTAATGTTATCAAATGGTGAATTTCTGCTAAGAAAACACATTGCTTGAAAGATAAGAATACATTGAAGATTGAGTTAAAATTCTGCAGCTGCTGTCTTGAACATTCCTCAAAGATTAGGATGATACTTATTTCCTGGAAGTGGTACCCGTGAAAAAGAGTAACATTACAGAAATGTAAAACAATCAAGCAGTGAGCACTGATTTGTGACTGCAACCTTCATTTCACCCTGAAGTTCCTGTAGATGGAATTCCAGAACATAAAGAGATTAAATATTTTTCTTGAAGAGCTTTCAGGTTAAGTCCCAGAATTGCAACCAGATCCTACAGGGTGACCTGGTTTGAAGTTAATGGAACTCTGCAAGGATGCCAAGGTCACTCCTTGCCAAGCCTCTGGGAGAGACTCAGCCTGTGTCAGGTCTGACAACAGGAGTGATGACAGTAGACAAAGTAACCCCGAGGCAAAGTCTGAATCAAAATCAGGTCGCATGTAAAGGAATCATTGGGGTTGCACTTGTTTGCATCAGCTGAGAATCTGGCCCTCGGGGAAGGAAGGTTAGTGGCAGATGGTGGAGGGTTCTGTGGATAGACGTCAGAAAGGGCAGCAAAGCCACATAGCAATGATGAAGATCTGTGGAGGCAGAATGACAGAAAGTGAAATACTAGATCTTGACTCAGCACACTTTCATTCTCCTTTTTATCCCCTTCTTGTATAAACCTTTTATTTATCTTAGATATTTTTACTGTCTTCACTCTAAGATCTATTTAAACTGAAATACTTAGATGGATCAAAACTTTTTTGTTATGAAAATGTGATGTCTTCCACACTGGGCTCAAGTAATGTATAAGGTCTTTCAAACGATACTGCTAAAACTGCAGAAGAAAAAATAGAGGCTTGCTGCAATGGACCTCATGAATGAAAGCTCTGCAATGTGGTCAAAATTTGCAACAAGATGTTTGAAACTGAATGTTAAAAAATGGTAAATAGAAACTAGTTTTTTTCAGAGCACACTAAATTAATATGTCTCCATCATTATAAAGTGCTAAGCTAATGTATTTAATTAAGTCCTCTTGAACCATAGATGACTGAACAACAGGATTTATGACCAAGCAACTACCTTCTACTGCAGATCTGCGCACTATGCTTTATAAACTAACCTTGAACACTCTGGTAAAAAAAAAAATAAAATCCAGTATTTCAAATGATGCAGCAGGAAGATGGCAAAGACATGGAGCCTAGCAGAGCCATGGAATTTGGTAGGTGGAACACATCAGGAACACAACATTGAGCTGCTCCCTGACAATAAGTCTTACCAGCCAACTAAAGATGGGAATGTGACTGAAGCCAAAATCCCTCCCCCATCAGTTTTTTTCCTTGAAGAATAACAAAAAATATTAGAGAAAAACGATTTGAGACCCTTATGGTGTCTCCTATATGTGGAGGGTTTTCAGATTCCAGAGTTGGACAGCAGTACTAAATACATCATAATCAACCACAGCTATTTAATGATGAGGCTAAGGCTGCTATCAGAGGCACCTGTGAAAGTGGTTTTGGTGTTCTTAAGACTACATTTATATAGAACAATGGCTACTGTCTCTTCTGACATATGCTATACAAGAAGTCTGAAGCACATGAAAAGAATTGTAATATACATTTGCAGGCACCGCAAGAGTCTTCTTTGTCAAGAGCACTCTATATGCAATCATACCACAGGAAATCAAGTCTTGATTGAAAAATGTAGATCTGCCTCAGGTAAAACTATGGTACCAAAAATCCCACTGTGAGCACTGAAAGCCAGGATGGAATTATAATTAATAACAGAAAAATTGTCAGGTAAGATCTTCCCTTTAATACATTTTTTTCTCCCTCATATTAAGTCTTTATATTTCCATTGTGAGACTTAAACTTTAAAGACTCTTGCTTAGAGTCTGCTTCCTACACTAATTACAGACACTAAGCATCTGTTAGAATGTCCTCTGGTTACCACTGGAATTTAAACTACTACCATTCCCCATAGTATAGCAGTTAAATCTTAGTGTTTTAAGTATATATTCCCATGTACTTACTATGCAGTGAAACAGTAGAGACGTCTGAAATATGCAGCTAAATTCTAACACATTCTGATAATGAAGGAGATAAGGCAATCATTCACTGATCTTTTCAAATGAAATACCTCCATCTCCCTATTCAGATATGCAACTTCTAATTGCTGTTTTTCTGAGAATAGTCCATACAATATAAAGTTCTCTCCAGCTTTGGAGAGGTAACACTGAAAGAGAAATTACAGATCTCTCTTCAGCATTGCAGCTTCATTCTTCACATCTGTTTGTTAGTCTCTGAAAATTGTTTGCTTTCCTTTTGGAACTGCACAGTGATTAAAAAAAGCCCATTTGCTCAGAAAACTCACTGGTTTGTCTTTCTGATATCTCTGCAAATTTTATTCTGCCAGTAGAACTGGGAATTCTCAAAATATTCAATCTTGGCTTTTCTGCTTTATTCAGATGGAGAAATAATCAGAGCTCTATTAGTTTGCTCAATTTCAATTCTATTCCTTGGAGTTTATCTGCTTTACCTGAGCATGCAATCTTCCAAAATAAATGTTCCCGGCTACCAAACCTATTGTAATAGACCCTGCATTCTGGATTTGTTGTTCAGTTCTCCAGCTTCTTTCGCTCCGAGGCTGATTCATTATCTCTGCCCTAAGACTCATTCAGGTCCTGCCACCTCACTAGCCCGTTCTAGTAAACTGATATGAAATGTTGTGGTCTCCTGGATTTATTTTGTGTGGGTGGTTAACTGTTGCAGTAATCCTGTTCTTTTTTGCTTCTTGTGAGACACATATATGGAGTGTGATGATTTGATCACAGTCATATTAGGGGGGTGAAATAATAATTCCAACAGTGACTGCATAACCAACACCCCTCACTGCATCCCCAAATTTCTATCTTAATGGAGCATTTTCATCTCAGCTACACACGCTCACAAGCAAAATGGAGCTTAGATGTCCTAAGTTGGATTTCAAAATTTTTATGCTTGTATCCAAAAATCAAGATTCTCCAGGCAGTCATTGAGTTGCTAATTAATCCTGGGACCATCAGACTTTTATGAACATTGCACTATTTTACATTAATATCTTTCAGAGCGTGCTGGAAGCGTCTTATCCTAAAAACAGATAAGACTGTCATAGCTCAGTTAAACCCTCTGCAAAAGTAACAATAACAACAACAAAAAAAGGCATTTCTCTTATATAGCTAGAGGAACTTGATCCCTCTGGCATTTTCAGTCCATAAGTACTGAACTGGCACCCATGCAGGTATAGCTAAGACCTTGTTGGCGTGCCAATTAATATCCATTTTTATCTTGGATCTAGGCTACAAGGTTCAATTGTCCCTTCTCCCTTATGATCTTCTGAGTCTCACAACAGATAGGCTATAGGAAGCTATAAGATATTTGGGGATAAAGGAAGGGAAGCAATTAGGATGAAGGGAAATCACTTTTCACATTATCTTTAGTATAGTGGTTCTAGCGTGGTGCAGGATAGGGAAAGCAGTGAGTGAATGTGGTACTGATTAACCAGTTCAGTAACAGGAGCTAGTGGGTGAACTGGAATTCACGTCTCCCTTGCTCCCAGTTAACACCGCAGGTAGTGAGCTGTCTCTTCATGCATATGAGCTTCAGTTGACAAGTGATTTATGACTGACAGAGTGAAATAAAAACTTTCCCCTCAATTCTACCTATCATTTCATTCTGCCTGTTCAACTCATGCGGGGGCTTCCCTCTGGTCTGACAGCTCCATGAGTGCCTATGATTCTGTTTCTAGGAAGACAAGATTTGCTTTCCTGAGGAGCTGCATTCTTAGTTTCTGCCTTATTCTTACTACAATCTAGTGGAAGCCTGGTCTACTGCTTTTTAGGGGCTAACTCAGAAATCATGCTGCTACCACCCATATGTGGAATGTACTCTCACAGAACTAACCAATACTTAAAAGGGACCTACAGGAAAGGTGGGGAAAGACTCTTTATCAGGAAGAAATTATTTACTGTGAGGGTGGTGAGGCACTGGAACAGGTCTCCCAGGGAAGCTGTCAATGCCCCATTCCTGGAAGTGTTCAAGGCCAGGCTGGATGGGGCTTTGAGCAACCTGGTCTAGTGGCAGATGTCCCTGCCCAGGCCAGGGGGTTGGAACTAGATGATCTTTAAGGTCCCTTCCAACTCTAACCATTCCATGATTCCATCATTGATGTCTTCATTCCTGGGTGGATTGCAGCTTACATTTACTTCCCAGAAGAGTGCATGAACAACCAGTCTATACTGTGTTCTGGGGAAGAATGTGTATTCTACCCTTCCTGTTGAAGCCAGTCCGCTGTGCAATATAGAATACGAGAACGATTGGGACAGAACTGGAACCACCAACTCTGGCAGCTCCAGACTTCACGTATGTGATGTGTTCTGCACTGGACATAAAGCAAACAGGCAGCAGACCACCTCCGCATTGCATGTATGATGGCCATTATCTGGAATGTTTTGGATCGTGTCCAGGGAGTTAATTCCCAAAGTAATAACAAAAGCAGCACATTAGCACCCAGATTGGAGGATATGGTGGTCCGGCAGAAAATGGAGCCTGATTCAGTGGCATAGGAATTAGTGGTTCAGCCAGGAAGGGGAAAGTCTGATGTCCATTGCCTCATTTCCTAGAATTTATTTTTTAATCTTTTTTCCTCCCAAAGAAAGTGAACTGAATGTCATGACTATGCAATCACCTAGAGCTAACACTCATGTAACCACTGTCATGGACTATAAAATACTGCAGAATGAAACCACTGAATTGAGTAATTTTAAGTACCTACAATAACAGTTTAGGATTCTTAGAAAATTGATGCACTCTTACCTAAACAGGTGCTTCAAAGCCCCAAACTGAGCAGCATGCAAGCAGCCTTTTTCTCAGCTGAATAATCGTAATCCTCCTAATCTCTCTCGCTTTGTTAAAATGCCATCTGACCCTAGAAGAAGGTAAAGGCCTGTTTCTCTCCAGAATCATCATATCTTTGCCTGCAGGGTCTCATCTGCTTGGTGCTCCCAGAGCAAGACTAAGAGCTCCAGCTCTGTCCAAAATGTGCCTGCAAACATGCCCATCTGCCAATCACTCCGTATCTAGGGCACTACTGAGTTTGAGGACATCTTAAATTTAGGTGGCTCCTTTGTTTTAAAGGCTTTTTTATCCAGGTCTCTCTACCAAGAGAAAATAAGCACAAAGATAACTGTAATTTAGTGTTTGGACACATCTGAGGAGGAAGAAAGACTGGAATTTTGCCTTTGCTCTATTATTTTAATTTCATATTAAGTATTCAATGGACAATAGACTGATATCTAGGCTTTCTTCCCTTTTTTTGGATGTTTTCTAATTAATACAGTTTAGACTTGTGGATCATTTTCTCTCTTTCCACTCATTTCCAACAATAAATTGCTCCAAGTTAAACAATAGTTTCATTGAAAGGGAATAAGAACCTTCCCCACACTTCTGTTCTGCAAGAACATAAAATAAGTTAATGATTAGGTCTTTCTTGTGTGGTAAGACATATGGGTTTGAACACTCTTCTAACACTCTTACCTTGCTGTAACTGTAGGGAGATGTAGCTTTCAACTGAAAGCTTTTAAGTTGTCTGTGTATCAGAAATTTCAAAATTGTTTTCTGGAAGAGGCAAGTATCAATGAAACACCAATCCAAGGAATGCAGGCACAACGCAACAGACATGAGTCACCTGAAGGAGGGAGTCTCAATGTGTCTCCTGCTTTCACCTTCTCCTACGCTGCAGCTCTTCCTCTTGCTTTCCAGCAGAGTAAAAGATTTCACCGGCTTCTACTCCACAAGGAAGAGGAAAAATAGTACCCTGAAGGAAAATGCAGGTGGAATTCACTATTACTTATAAACCTTCCCTTTACAAAAGTACAGCGATTGATTTTCCTCCAGTTGAAATCCTAGGGATGATCCATCACAGCTCCAACATCATGATCTGCTGTTCACTTCTGGCTCAGGATTTCTGGCCAAAACCTGTTCTGCCCATTCTTTTTAAACCCCTTAATCCTACATGGCCCCAAGTGTTTATGTAATTTTCCATTCTCTCAGACGTGTGATGATACCTTGGTGTGACGGGAAATCACAGTGGTAGGAGTCTCCTATTAAGTGATGGGCCAAAATGGGATTTTTGTGATCCTTGATTTAATTTTAACAAGGAAGACTGAGCCCTTGAATTTCATAGCAAAATTTTTATTCATCCAGGATTTAAATCTACATAAATGTTAGAGGGATGTATATAGTATATTTTACTTTCGTTTCTTTTTATTGATTTATTTCACTGACTTGTCATTTTCCACTCATACACAGTATGATAGAAATCGTAGTTGTGTGAACATGTCTTTAACAAATAGCTGTGGTTCAGTCATCTCACAACATCATTAAACCTCACTGATAGCTCTGCTCTCATTAAATCACAGGCTACATCACTAATCACCAATATTAAGAACATAACAATCATTTTCCATAAATGTAAAATGTCTGAAAGAAAGATTTTCCTCTGTTCTATTAAATTTTATTATAACAAAAGATAATACATTTAACAGACAGAAGTATTCTATCAAACATTTTATTATGTCATTAAACCTTAAATATCTTCCAGCTTTCAAGAAAGGAGAACAAATTATGCATTTAGGAGGCTTCATAAACAAAGCTTGAAATTTCATTCAACAATTCAGAAAGTAAAGAAAAAACTTTTTTCACATATTTTTCCCATGGGTACTTTTTTACACCCACTTAAATCTGAAATAATATAAATAATTATAAGTGTATATAAATGGAAACAAATCTAACCTGTGCTGTACTATGTAGGCTACGATTCTTTCACAGATATTATTGTCGTTCATTATTCAAAGGTTGCTGCTAAAGTAAAGAATCTCTGGTGGTAAAGAATAGGAAACAAAAACAGCAAAGCATAATTACACCTACAACTGTAGAATATAGTTAGAATATAGTTAGGCAACACACTACCAAATTTAGCAGCAGAAAGGTACTGCGATGCATTATTTTTCATTTTGTAAGAGCCACTTTCGAGTGGCTATGAGATTAATAAATGTAAAGTTCAGGAGATTACAAAATGCAGGTCATTAGTTTTTTGAAGAGATTAACTTTCAAAAATGCTTTAAGCAACTTTTAATTAATTCCTTTTCTTTCTGATGCCTCCAGAAAGGGCTGTTAGGAGCAGGATGTAATTGGGGATCAACACTCAAGGCTTAAGTAAACAAATCTGTTGCTAAAACCAGTCACCTCTGACAAACAACCCCCCCTTGCTCTCTGCTGAGCCAGCGTGGTGCTTGGAGCACGTTCCTGCACCATGGCACCCAGGATGGGCAGAGCTCCTGAGTGCCCGTGGGCAACCCATGCACCAGGGGGACCACTGAATTCCAACCCAGGCTGGATCACACATGAGGCAGGTGATCGTCCTTGAACAGTAGCAGTCACATATGCTGAAAATGAGGTAGAAACTACTGCCAGAAGGCATTAAAGAGCTAAAAACATTCTCAAGCTCTGGTTGAAAAACAGATTAAATGGATGTGTGGAGAATAGGGCCATTTGTGCCTATTTAAGTCAGTGAACCAGATGCAGTCTCCAGCTCAGGTTTCCCCAGCTCACTGACTGCCAGAAATCCTATGAAGCAGAGAGATGTCAGCGTCCAGAGGGCACCAGTGGCCTTACCAGCCCTGTCCCCAAGGCCTCCCCAGACCCTGCCCACAGCCCAGGACCCCATTGCTGCCCCCGAGGGCTGTCAGGCCCTGCCCCACAGCAGGGCTTGTCTCCAGCTCCCACTGCCCTGCTCTGCCCAGCCATGGGCCCGCTGAGCCAAGCCCTATCCTTGACCTATCCCTCTCCCCAGGGAGGTGTTGGCGCTGGGGGCTGGGGCTTCCCTGAGCGCCCCGGCTGCCCTCCTCCCTGTCTGGGCAATGGGATGGGCCTGTTCCCTCAGGCACCCTGATAAGAACTTCTGTAGATTGCCTGTTGCCATATTCTTCCCTAACACGATCCTGACCACTGTCTAATTTACACTAGTCCCGGTATCACCAAAAAAAATGGCAAAACCGGAGCATAAAGGCACTAGGCTGACAACTGCACCCAGAGAAAGCAATGTTTTTGTACCAGAGTGGCACATGGCTAAGAAGATGACTGGGCTCCAAGTGCTCAAAACTGGTCAGACAGCAGGGCCTTCCTCAGGGAAGTGCAGTGTGTCCACATGAAAAACCTCTCTACGGAGGCTTGAAAACACTTCAGAAATAGTTTGAAGACACTTGGACTGATGTTCAGTGTCTATAAAAGAGATATTTTCCAAATATTACCTGTGTATTAGCAGCCATAAAGACAAGCAAGTTGAAAAACTCAGCGACGTAAAGGAAGAATGAGTAGTTACGCTCTAAAAGACAGTTTGCTTTTAAAAAAAATGCCTGAAGCTCATACTTTGGTCTTATTAGTTGGTCAGAATGTTTTAATTGGTCCCAGATGCTTTAGTGTGACAGGACAGAAAGTGGGGGATGGTGACTCTTGTGACTTCAGAGTAAAAAATACTTTGTTCGAGCATAAAACAATCAGGTGATAGACTTTTCATGAGTGTTGGGTCAGTGGATTTACAGTCATCATCATTTCAACAGGGAACTATCAAGGTGTGATAGAAAGTCTTTTCTTCAAAGAGGTTGACGCAGAACTGGTCAAAATTTACCAACAGACAGCACTGAAATAAAACTTCCAAGTAATAAATTGCCTGTTAATATCCTCGGAGTTCATTTTAACATAGACAAACTGGAAATCCATGAAAAAAATAGATAAACAAAAAATGTCAGTCAGCTTCTGTTCAGATGGCACAAATCAGAAAGGGTACACTGGTTCTTACTTCTCTGAAGATGCTGCAAACTCCTGGAGAAATATGTTCCACAGAATAAACCTGGCAGCATGAGGATTATGTGAGTAACACAGGACTCTAAGGCCATAGCCATAGACAGAAGTGTAGAAGAAAAATATTGCAGCACAAGATAAGAAGTCATTGCAATAATTAAAGTGTTGATAGAAAATTGGCTCAGACAACCATGCTTTAACATACCAGATTCTTCTTCAGCAAACTCCTGTAGGAAGGCTACCAGATTATCAAGTATTTTCTGAAAGTTCACTTCAGTAGAAAAAAAAGTGTTAGCTTGCCTAATACTGGGATATAGATTGCCAAGTTTTGCAGAATACGATCTGAGCCAGAGAGGAGACAGGAAAAGATCTATGCAAGGAACTTAATGCATCATGGAAGTTATCTTCCAGTAACTACAAAAAAAATTTGGATGTGGTGCAAAAACTGAGAAATAGTAAAACCCCTCTTAGAATACCATAAACCTGTCAAAATCCTTTGGCAAGTCTGTAAAATGACCCAAGACTAGAGTATAGACTCTGATGATTTTTAATAGTAACTAGTATTCCTCTGACCACTGGGACTAATGAAACCTGGATTCTAGTGTCTCTCTTTCCTGTGATCTTAGACATTGAAAAGGCTTAGTAGCTGAAAGATCTTTCTTCTACTTAACAGCCTATTGTGTTTTAAGATCTTTGAAACCTGTACCATCTTCAAATTTTGACCAACATAGAAGACTTTCTAACTGAAGAACAAGTTTGGATTATGTTTGAAAAAAGAATAAAGCAGCACACATTTAAATTGCCTGTCCTGTCTATATAAGATAAGACTGGAGGATGGATCTAGTTGAAGTCCCTCTGTATTTTGCTAAGGCGTCAGACTAATGTGGAAATCCTTGCGTGTTCATGCAGCTGACTAAAACTGATGAGAATGTTACATGGCCAATATAAAATCTTATCAGAAGTGTGATGACTTTAGTGCTCATATGGCAGAGTAAACTAATTACTCTGACTTGGATATTGTGGCGGTGTGCTCTCCCCTTTTCCCCTTCCCCCCACTCCCCAGCTCCTGCTCAAGCCATGGCCATCAGCGGGAGTTGTTATGAGTTGCACTTGAACTGTGGGAGATGGCTGGCAACATAACCGAAACACTGTCTGGAGTGGGAACCTAGGTATCTTGTTCCCATGAGAATATGACTATAGGTCAATTCTCTTACTCCATAAATAGTGTACAGCCCAAGAGCCCTTTGAACTCCCTGGCATGGCAGCCGGCTGCACGACAGGATCTCCCCTTGAGTGGGGACGCTCGCTTAAGGTTCTTCTCCTTGAGGTTGAGAGATTCCTTCTTGCAACAGATTCTCGGTAAGTGACTAATAGCATGCTAAACTTTGAAATCTTAGCTAAGTGATATAAGGATTGATTGCATATATATAATCCTTTAGATCTAAACTGTTGACCTAGTCTGGGACTAGGATTGGATCCAGCCGCACCTAGACTCGTCTCTGAGAAGTTTAGAAAGCAAGAGGGTCCTTTCTGAAGCTCAACTCAACAGGAGGGTCTCCCACACAGCTTGTCTGACCCTGGCCTCTCTGCAGTAAATAATCAATTGTACCCTGGCATCGAATCTCATAAAACACTGTCGTATTCACTACTAAATTTGTTAAAACACTGTTTTATGTTAATAAACATTTCACTACTCTCTTACAAGTGAAGTTATTCACTCCACCCGTGACAGATATGCATATCAAAGACATTACAGAACCTTCTTTAGCTCATCTGTAAGAAATCTTAAATACATGTAATAAATCTTAAATGGAAACATAGAAAATAGCAGGAGAATATATCCATGACTAGGTAGAACATTATTCATTTCTATTTCACTAGTTTGATTTGATTTGATTGGATCATCTGAAGAAAAAAATACAATAAAGTGTCATACTTGAAGGAACATAAAGAAAAGTTGTGGTAAAGTGGCAGTCCCACTCTTTCTGCATCTCCCTATAAGCATGAGCATTAAGCAACAAAGTCATTGGGAAGCTTTCTGTCTTTGGACTGAGATGGCTGGGGAGATTGCAGTGTGTTAAATACTCTTTCTGTAGGACAACAGAAAGATTTTTCTCTGTGAATATAACAATATTTGATATCCTCAAGATAATCAGATAAATACAATTCAAATCCATTATAAACTTAGGCTGATAAATGGGTGAGAAGTACTGAATCAGTCTCTCAGAGTTAATATTTAAGTGCCAGTAGCAGACAGAACAGTAATGTAATGAGCTGGACAGTGCTCAGCACTGTGTGGCTTCACACAGCTCTGTGAAGGCCATAGGACAGGAAGAAAACAAATTGTGAACTTTGCAAGTTTTGCATGTAGGACTTTGCCTTGAAGAGTAAAGAAGTTAAATCTTCAACCAAATCTTTGATGATGAATAGTGATTAAGAATTTATCAATAAAGATTTGCTATTTTAGGGTGTCTTACATGACAAAATCTTTAATGAGTAAAAGGAAGTCATTTTCAGTATTTCAAAGGAGAAGGGAATTTTGGTTTGAGAAAGTTACTATTTTACCAGCTACAAACTCTTACACTTTTAAGAAGGGACTTTCTCCATTTGCTATCTAACTCTGCCAGCCTTATATACGGAGAATAAAAGTTCAATATGTGTGTGGCCCAAACGAATTCAAATCAGATTGCAAGTCTCTTAAAGTGTTGTTTTTCTTAACAAAAGATGTTTAAAATTGCCTATTTGTGATCTTGCACTGATTTATAGCATTTTAAGAAAATAAAGCCTTTCCTGAGAAAAAGTCAGACTGCTTGAAATAAACCAAAAAAGCTTAAGTATCCATAAATTATTCTGCTTTCAGAATTAAGGGAAGTAAAGGGAAGCTTTGTTGCTAGGAGACTGTGGCTAGAAGGTATCAGGAGAGATTGCTTTATTTTAAAGATTAGAATCTGTAATCAAAATACTTAGCAGGTAATAAAATAGCTACATGTATCAGCTCAGTGCAGTCCAGGTGAAGTATGAGACAAGTACTAGAAAGCTTATGAAAAGTGCAAATCTTCAAAACAGTTCAGTTATCATGATGTACTGGCCTTATAAAAGCAGCTCATTATTTGCTTGCTTACAATTAGGACAGAATTTCAGTTCGGATATAAATTAAGGAATAAATATTGATGAATATGTCAAGAAGGGACTATGATTTAATTTATTTCTGGTATTTACATGGTGACAATTTGTAGGTCTCTCAAAGTTTTTTTAATTAATAACTGTAAAACATGTTGCAGCTACAGAGAAAGAAAGCTTGTTGCAGAGAAGAGATGAAACTATGTGTAAAGGTAGCTCAAATTTGCCAAGTGCTTTCAGATAAAGGAAAGAAGTTTGGAAAACTTGGTTTTTCATACCTACAATTTAAAATTAATGGCTTTGTGAAATTCCTATAATGTTTTTCTTTTGTAGAAATTTAAACCAAGAAGTTACAGTTATAATTTAAAACGTAAAACAGAATTGAGAAATAAATACTTAATTTTGTATTAAAAATAATATTTTTTTCAGCTCAAGGTTTTGGGGGTTTTTTTGGGTGGAAAAAAAGGTATTATTTTAGTTAAAATATCTCAACTATTATATTTCAGTGTGCCTCAATCAATGGAGACGTAGAGTTTTCATGGGATGAGTGGATGAACCACAGAATTAAAAAAAATAATAATTTATTTCCTTAGTTTTATAGTTGTGAAACATCTCTTGCTGGTGTCCGTATTGTTACATGGCAGGAATTTTCAGATACCCAGACCTACTGAATATGTGTGGGAACCCTGGATACAGGCCATATGGAATTAATTATGACTAAAGTTGAAATATTTTGACTTATTAAAATATGATCAAAATAATTTAATATAATGTTGCTAAAAAAAAAAGAAAAGTATCATTCCTGAAATGTTAGAAAAAATATTTTGCCTAATTGGAACTAGCTGGTGTTTTTTCACTCCTACTTCATTCCCAGTTTCCATCTGACATTTCAGGTCTTTCACTGGGTGATATTACACAGTTATTTATTATAAAGAAGGTACTGTTAGAAAAATTGTTCATATGTGAAAACATTCCTCAAAGAGCAAAATAAAAACTGTCAGTGTGGCATATGACTTCCCTCATGTAGTCATCCTAAAGCATCAGAGCAGTTACTCATATTTTCTGGTGGGAGGACACCCTTCTGCAATTTTTCTTTAGCGCCAAGCCATCCTGTTCAACACATAAATTAGTCAGCTACAGTTAGGCCCCCTCATCTAAGAGTCGCTTAGAGATTTTAACTTTGCAGTGTCAAGCCCTCGTTCACAGCAAGCTAGATGATTTTCCAGCACCACATGGTAGTTTGGTAGCTCATTTTCAGTTGTGTTGTACAGGGTGAAATCTTAGCTTTTACCTGCTAAGGTAAGGATTTACATCTAACTTTCTTTAATTCTTTTCTATCAATTAATATTATTTTTCAAATGCCAATGACTAAGCAATATCAGAATTTACAAAATCAAAACTAAGAAGAAATGAAATCCTCTGCATTGCTGAAATCCATGGAGATCTTCATGTCCAAATTCACTTGGCTACTGGAGAGCTAAACCATTCTATGATTCTTTGATGTCCTCACCCTTCTGCTGTCTGAAAGTATTAATCAAGAGGAGACACATTCTCAACAAATTATGCAAAGTCCAAAATCACTCAGGCACTTTGTCTTTCTTAGTGTCAATTTGCTCATGATTGCTTGACAGTAGCAAGAGCACCTTATAGAAAAGTGCAGTAGCTGCTTTCTAGAGGAGGGTGAAATGATTAAAAGTTATTATTTTTTGTTTTAAGATGTGTTTTTAGTTGATGAAATTGGCAAAATAGCATCAGTGATAAGGCTATGAATTTTCTGAATGAAGTTTCATATATTCAAGCATATATTGACATTGAGATGCTCTGACAACTTGCAGATATACGTGCCATCAGAGTAACTACTTTACTACCAGCAAAAAAAGAAACCTCAGTTGGGGTCAGGAAAAAAAATTATTAAAATTCATTTAGTATTTTATGTCTTAAAAATGTGAATATGTTCATACCAGTGTAGTAGTTGAACTGTTCCAAGTTGAAGCATCATTTGTATATAAAATGAAAGAAGATCTTATCTTGGGAACATACGGTCTCTACAGACTTAAAAAGCAAACAATGGTAAAAAGAAGAGATAATTATCCCCAATTTATATGCAAAAGCTAAGGCACAAATACACAAGCAGTAGGACTCATCTGAACAGTTGTAGCTGTCCATAGTGTACATATCTACATGTAAGCTAATGACTTTGGGGTCTCTTTTAAATCAGGATTGAAAAACAGGCACTTACAAGCTTTAATTCTCCTCAACATCAACTAAATACCTAAAAAGCATATCAATCACACACTAAAAATGTTTTTTTCTCTCCACTCACTGTAAAGGCAGCTTAATGTCTTATTTCTGTTAAGAACTATGCTTCTGCATAGCTAGGTTTAGTCCAATTAATTGCATCTGGATGCATTCAGCAAGTGCATCCAGCAAGTCACATAGCAAAGCTGTTACAGACTTGGAGATTGAATCAAGGTCACTGGAAATCCCTATCAGCTCCCTACCAAACCCCTCTTTTTCTTTGCAAATGATTTTCAATTATCTAAAAGGCAAATTTGGATGGAGTGTGTGAATTCCTGTGAATTTCATCTTTCACAAACTCATTTAAAGATTCTTTACATTTTGTACTGATTTATTAGGAACTTATGGAGACTACCATTTAATTTTGGTATTCATCAATAGGTAGCTACCAAAGCAAAGATCTTCTTTCCTAAGGAAAGCAAAAAACGATAACACTTCACTGCATAAAAATGTTTAATTCATAATATTTTAATGTTCATTATGCTTTCTGCTCAGTGCTGTTGGACAATTAAAATTACTGCATGTATACCACATATATGTGCTGCAATATCATTTTTTCAGAAATCACTACTTAGACATATAGTTGCAAGACAGTTTTTTACCTGAGGTAACATGCCAAATTCAATCATACGCATAAAAGTTAAATTTCCTTGTCATTTTCATTTTGCATCGAACTTGGTGGGGATTATAAAATTTTGGCAAAGAATTAGACCCATTGACCTGTGTATACCTATACAAAAAGTGGGTTTGGGGGTCTCTCTGGCATGTAACATTCACCAGAAATCTTTCTGTCTCAGCCATGAAAGCATTATGCTGTCATAAAGCCAGTCTATAATAGATAAGTCAATCTCAGACTGTTAGTGTTACTGTCATATATGCATTTTGAGTCTGCATAACGACAAGAGTATCAACTTACCTTGTATAATTTTTTTTGCTTTCTGAGCAGCCTGACATAGAGCCCACTAAATAATCTGATAGCTTTATTAGTTAGCAGGAACTTAAAAAGCCCACAAGTTTTCTTCAGTCATTTTCAGGCAGAAATAGTGCTAGAACAATTCTAGTGCAAGTCTGTAGGAGTGAATTTACTTCATTACCTGCAGTGAACCTTTATGCAAAGAAAGTTTTGTCAGGTACTCTGAAGTAATCTTATTACTAAGAATGAAGGTTTTCAGGTGAATGACTTAAGGTGACTGTTATGTCATCTAAATATGATGTCTGCAATTGACTAACTAGAAAGTTAACTTTTCTGCATCTAAGGAACTGAACTGATACCAAAAACATCTGGCCTAAACTACGGTTTTATGATAAATAAGTATTTGTTGTGATGCTTGTGTTCCAAATCTAATAAGCCCACCACTGTCACGTGGAATTCAGAAATGCACAAAATACAAGTAACATTTTGATCTAACTTGTGTCTCCAAAGTGGTTTGCTAGTTGATGTGTCTGATTATTTTATAATTACCTCCTTAAAAAATTCTCTAACAATGAATTCCTTTGAACAAGTTCCATGCAGCAAAATGCTTCTTGGAGTTGTGTAGATGTAAATCTAGAGCAAATCAACAGACTACAGCTCAGTAGCTACTTCAAATTTTATGATTTATTGTAGATCAATGCTTTTCAAATAATGCTTTGTTTTGTTTTTTAAACTTCCAGATCTTTCCTCCTCCTAGAATCCTGAAGAATCCAACAAAACCATATCAGTGACTCTTGCCTTAAAAGAAAGTGTTGAACACATAAGAACATTTTCGGAATCACATAATGCTTGAGGTCGGAAGGGACTTCTGGAGATCATCTGGTCCAATCCCCTTTCTCAAGGTTTTCAAGGTTATTGACAAAATATTTGTTTTTTCTTGGTGTTTTATGGACCTATCAAAAATCATCCACATGGCTCTCAGATCCTATGTTCCCCTATGAAAATCCTTGCTCTAAATACTTTTGTGTCTAAATACTTTTCAGGGTTTTTTGTAACAAACACAGCCATGCATTTTTTATTCCCTCCCCATACTCCAAGCCACGTAGATATAAGCCTCCTCTGATCCAAAAACTGTGCAGTTACCTTAGTAGGTAACCTTATTAGGGTTAGTGTTCAAACTGATAAAACCTACTGAAAACTTATTAGGTAATGCATATAATGCTACACCAAGCAAAGATATGATTTTCCTATCAAAGCAGAATCTGATTCAACGGATTCCAAGTGTTGCCACAGCAAGGTTTTATCTGTCTGTGAAAGGCAGAGTATATAAACCAAGAGAGATTTTCTTACTTTCTGACTACAGAGTTAATTTGCTTAGAGAAGGATTGTTTTGGTTTGTTTATTTCTTTATTTTCTTATTTTAGTAGGTAAGTGAGCGTAGTAATAATTGAACTTGATTAAGGAAAAATATAAAAAAAAGGAAAAAAGAGAAGAGGAGAGAAGAGAAGAGAAAGAGAAAAAGAGAAGAAGAAAAAGAAAAAGAAAAAGAAAAAGAAAAAGAAAAGAAAAAGAAAAAGAAAAAGAAAAAGAAGAAGAAAAAGAAAAAGAAAAAGAAAAAGAAAAAGAAAAAGAAAAAGAAAAAGAAAAAGAAAAAGAAAAAGAAAAAGAAAAAGAAAAAGAAAAAAAGTATTGCTGCTTTTGTAAAATGTGCTATTAATGCTCCTATGACAAGGACGTATGTATTTCTACACTTAGCTAATAAAACATTAGTAGAATTAACTGAGAGCAGCTCGTAGGTTGCTGAAAAAAAGCTGAGGACTGCAACAGGCCCTCAAAACACAAGATCATAATGCCTTGAAAGTACAAGCACAGAATGATACCAAAGGCCACAGAGCTCTAAACACAAATCACAAATCATTGATCGCTCACTGTTCATTAAATTTATTTTTAATCCAAAATTTTAATCTAAAAAATAATTCACATTTCATCAATGTGACAACTAGGTAAAACTACATTTAGGGATAATCAATGGAAAAAGAACAAGTTAATGTGATTTTTGCAAAACTGTTACCCAAAGAAAACTCATGAGCTAAGATGAAGAAAACATCAATATCACACTGCTTCAAAGAGTGAGGCAAGAACTTGGGTCACAGAGGACTCGCCCCCACTTCAGTTCTTGAGGAAAACCTTTTATCAAGCTTGTAATCTAACAAGGAAGTGAAAGGCTGAGCATAGTATCAGAAGATTGATAGACAGAAGGAAGTCTGCCTGTATCAGTTTTGGCTAAGTTATTATTGAGAAAGAGATGTGATCAACAGATAATTTGGGAAGTAAGTTTTACCGTCATTACAACTGGAAAAATAATTATTAGATAAGATTGTTTGCATATGAATTAACCTAACGGTAAATTCTTGCCTTCATGTCTAAGGTTCATTACTGTAGCCTACATAAATTGCATAAAGTGTTTGGTCTGTTACCCTTATCCTTGAAGACTGACTGTTAAATCTGAGTGCAGAAATTCGTGGAGAATATAAGTGACCTAGGCTTTAATTTGCATGTTAGAGCTGGTGGAGAATATGGGCATCTTCAGGTGTTAAAATCTGGATGGCAATCAGGAGGTATGGAAGAATCTCTCTTTGTCCCGGTACTAATTGAGTACTTTACTGGAAACACACATAAAACTGTAATAAAATTTGCAGATGAGAGAAACTGGTTGAGAGAAAAGGAATAATCATGTGTAAAAATTGGTTCCTGAGAGCCCCTTGATGTGCTTTTCTCATTAAAAGCCAAATGTAAGTCCATATGCCGAGGAACCAGGAATGCAGGTCACACAGGCAGTATGGTCCTGTGTTCTCTGGTAAGCACTTTGCCCAGTTGTGGCTGAGGTAGTAGCTGCTGTAGAAGGAGGAGGTTAGGTACAGAGTTACTAGGCCAATTACTGGGCCAAGTAAACCGTTTGAGTCAATGCTTAAACAGCCCTGTTGAAGGAGTTCAGAACAGAGATGGAAAAAAAAAATTTAAGGTTTTGGAAATCTTTGAAGGACTAGACATCTCTCCATTTAATTTATCAAAGAAGAGATTCAGTGATCATGAAACAGTGACAGTAGTACTGAGGAAAGAATTCTGATAGCAGAGAGCTATCTGATGTAACAAAGTCATACTGACATCCAAAGGCTGCCAGAGAACGTTAGGTAAGTTCAGTCCAGAAATCAACCATATCAATGAAACAATCAGTGTGATTAACTGCTAGAGCTACTACAAAGGGTCCAGACAGAGTATCTGCCACTAAAGTTTAAATGAAAGCTGTTTGTCTTTTTAGAAGAAGATCTGTAGCTCATCCAGAGATCAGGAATTACTATGTGAAAAATTATAGTCTGTGTAATGTAGGAGATCAGAAAAGATTATCATAATAGCCCCCTTTGTCCTTAAACTCTGTGATTTATCAAATTTTTCATTATCCGGGATCAGTGTGCTAATAGACATGATGTCTATGTGCCTTGATTCTGAAGTCTTTGGTTCCTACTGTAAATGTTCATGAGAGTTTTGCAAGACTGCAAATTCCTTTGGGCATATATTTTGAATGAAAGGTTTGGCTTGTGCTTTGACCTATAAACAGAGAAAATGAATGCAAGGTGCTGCATGCCAAAAGACATATAAGAAAAAAGAGGGTTTAGCAGTAGTCGGAATGAAAGACTCTGAATTTCACAGAGGACTCCAAACCCATGAAATCACATTTAAAACAGGCTTCTTTCAACACCAGTAACAGTTAACCATTAACTGTCCATGTCCATTTGCCTCTGTGTTTACTTGTTGGCCAGGAATTGTGCTCAATTTCCCTTATTCAGTGGCCTAACAATGCAAACCACCAATCATTCATGTGTACATGTAGTATCTGTGCACACAAGTTTTTCTACTGAAGTGTTGAAGAATATTTGAATGCTTGAAGTTACACTTGAAATATTTGCTAGATTAAGGTTTAAAACTAAACTGTAGTTGTAATAGATGGGCAGCAGGAAGGAAGGGTATGGAGACATAGATAGCAAAGAGAAATGAGTTAAAGTCAATGTAAAAAGTAGTGGTTCCCACATGAATACATGAAGTTACTTCTCTTAAAATTTTCTATTTACTTAAGTGAAAGCTCATGCAATAAAAGCATACCTCTACTTAGGATGACATTGTATCATATCATATTGATATGTTTCTATTAAAGTAGGTGAAAAGTAGGCATGACTTTGTGTGAATTTCTTTGCAGAAATTCAAAGTCTTAGATTCAAAGATACTCAGTGTGTTTTGCCACATCTGGCTGTGGGACTTAGAATAAAGCAGGTGCAAGACCCTTGAAGGAACACCCAAACCTCTTGCGTCAAATGTAAAGAAGCTCAATAAAATAAAGTCTGAAAAAGGGACTCATTCTAGTAAAACATAAAGATTTAGACAGCTTTCACTGAGCAGAATTTACAGGAACAAAACCCACAAATAATAACCCGGATATCTGTTGTCCTTCATATGCATATTTATCAGTTTCGGTGGCAGTTTGCCACATTTAAACTTAGCTGTGTCATTCAGACTCTCCTGTGCAAATGAATAGGTTGTGCTTGTACAGCTGAATCCATTTAGGCATTTTTAGTCAGATTTTTTCCCTTCTGTCTTATGGAGAGAGTTAATGCAAAAGATGCTGATCCACACTCCACACTTCACATATGGTGCTAAAAATCCATTAGCTGAAGGAACAGTGAAAAAATGATTTTGATCAGACAGAACAGTTGAAGGTCAGGTTTAAATAGATGTATAACTTTAGCCAGGCTTGATTGGCCATGACTTTGGCATGTATCTCTGAACGACTATGCAAATATTGATGTTTAGTAAACACAGAATTCTGAATACACTACTTGAAATTAAAAACAAATACATAATAGTAACACATCAGCTATGGACAATGTTTTAAATATATTTATTAGAAAAGAGTGGGATAAAAAAAATAGCTACATTTTGTAACAAAAAAAAGAACCCTTCAATATAGAGCATGGGTTCTGGTTCCAATGTGGTTTTGCAGGTGTGTTGGGTTTGCGTGGCAAGGCTTTTATAGCGGGGGGCTGCAGGGGTGGTTTCTGTGGGAAGCTGCTAGAAGTTTCCCCCATGTCTGACAGAGCCAAAGCCAGCCATCTCCAAGATGGACCCACTGCTGGCCAAGGCCAAGCCTATCAGCAACAGTGGTAGCACTTCTGTGATAACATAGTTAAGAAGGGGAAAAAGGTGCTGCGCAGGAGCAACTGCAGCCAGAGAGAGGAGTGAGAATATGTGAGAGAGACAACTCTGCAGACACCAAGGTCAGTGAAGAAGAAGGGAGAGGAGGTGCTCCAGGCACCGGAGCAGAGATACCCCTGCAGCCTGTGGTGAAGACCATGAGGTGAGGTAGATTCCCACTTGCAGGCCATGGAGAACTCCATGTTGAAGCAGGCAGATGCTTGAAGGAGGCTGTGACCCTGTGGGAAGCCCACACTGGAGCAGGGTCATGGCAGGACCTGTGGCCTTGTGGAGAGAGGAGCCCACACTGGAGCAGGTTTGCTGGCAGGACTTGTGACCCCGTGGGGAACTCACACTGGAGCAGTGTGTCCTGAAGGACTGCACCCCATGGAAGGGACCCACGCTGGAGCAGTCCATGAAGAACTGCAGCCCATGGGAAGGACTCATGCTGGAGAAGTTCATGGAGAACTGTCTCTCATGGGAGACACCCCACGCTGAAGCAGGGGAAGAGTGTGAGGAGTCCTCCCCTTGAGGAGGAAGGAGCGTCAGAGACGTGTGATGAACTGACCACAACCCCCATTCCCCGTCCCACTGTGCCACTAGGGGAAAGGAGGTAGAGAAAACTGGGAGTGAAGTTGAGCCTGGAAAGAAAGGAGGAATGGGGGGAAGGTGGTTTTAAGATTTGGTTTTATTTCTCATTGTCCTCCTCTGATTTGATTGGTAATAAACTAAACTGATTTCCCCAGCTGACTCTGTTTTGCTGGTGATGGTAACTGGTGAATGATCTCTCTCTGTCCTTATCTCGACTCACAAGGCTTTCATTATATTTTCTCCCCCCGTCCAGGTGGGGAGGGCAGTGACAGAGTGGCTTGGTGGGCACTTGGTGTCCAGCCAGAGCCAACCCACCACAACAGGTAAGACCCTTTTGCTGTGCTCCTAGATGTTAGTGGACATCTAGTGACTAGAATGCTAGTGACACTAATAACACTGGATCAAAATCCCTAGGATAAATGAGGAGAAGCTCACTCAGAACCTCTCTTCATTACTCTTTACACTGCTTCTTAAATATGACTGAGATTTATGTTAATAAATGGGGACTGGTAGGGGGTCATGAAGGAATCCCTGGTGTCCCCTCACAGTGTCGTATCTTAATGGGTTTTTTTTTAACTAATTTGCTGATTAGTATTTATTAAGCATAATCAGTATACTGGGGATGGACTACAGGCACAGTTTACTGGAATAGTGAGAAACTGATCATAAATCCTAAAGGGATTATTCAGCTCTCCTTCAGGAGTTAAAACCTTTTCTAATATCTTCAGTGAAGAAAAGTAATTTTTCTCTTGCCTGTTCTCTGCACCATCCTGTTCATAGACTGGACCCTGGTTTCTGCAATTTATTTCATTATTTTTATGATGGTCTTCAGATTTTAAGTGTTATGTTGATGGACTGGGTTTCTTTCCCTATTGTTCTCTGTAATATTTCCATAGCTTTCATTCATCTTCTGCTCCTGAACGGTGTTCAATTTACCACTTGACATTAAGGTCATATTGATATTACTCTTAAATTTATCCTGAATATGTTGATCCCCATTTTTTTCTCATTATTGATTCAGGAGATTGGTTTCCTTACTTAGAAATTACAGTATAATGAGCTTTCCAATAAGTTTTGATAAACTCCTGCAATCAAAGGTTTTGAATTAGTTAATAGTTCTTCCTAACCACTACTGAAAATCTTCATGACCATTTCATAAAGATGACAGTGTTGAAAAATCATTTTTGTGACAATGCTAATCATGCTATTTTTCCAAATCTTTTCAAGGTTATAAAGGCTGTTAGCAGCATTTGGTCATCGTTTCTGGATGTCTACCACAGTATCATTTTCATTGCAAGACTCCACTGTTGATAGGAAAACTGACTTATTTGCTTTAATATTTCTCTTTCTGAAGTTATGCTCCTTTGGGGACATTAATAACCATATTTTTATCTTCCTTTCATTGATGAAACCATCAACCTGTTTTGTTTTGATTTGCTTGCTGTTTGGTGGGTCTTTTGTTTACCATCAATACACAGAGCTGAGTCAGGTAATGTCATCAGCAAAATCAGCATTGTAATATGTTCATAAATCAATAAGACAGCTTCTTTATGATCTAATACTCAAACTACATGAGCAATAGTGAGACACAGAAAACCCTTAAAGTGCATTGGTTGCCACCACAAACCACCAAAGGATATTTTCCACCATCTCTGTTAGCCACAGTGTTGCTCTGTTTCTTACAGCAGAATCTCTCTTTCCTTGTACTCTACACCACGCCATAATTTTCCAAAGATCATCTTGTGTGTTTCATAAAACTGTTTGAACAATGTGGTCGTTTTATCAACAAAGCGTCTGTTGATCTATATCCCTTTCAATCTACAATGTTGAAGAAGAATTTGCTCTGCATACATGAACTTGGTGTCTTAAAGAACTCCCTGATCTGCTGTGAGCTGAAGATCTATTTATTTCTTTATGTTCCGTGATGTTGCACATTTTTGAAACACACTGAGACTTGTTACTGTAGGTAAAGTCACCTATCCCTCAAAATATACTATAAAGTCTTTTTTACATTTTTTTCCCCCTTCATTCTACATTCTATTTAAAAGTATATGGGAAGACTGGAGGGTTGTTTTTGTCACTTGCTTTAAGCTTTTCTGTGGCTAAATGTATCAAATCTCTGGTGTGAAAAATTCAAAGTGATCAACAGAGAAGATACTGATCTGACCAATGTTGCTATACATTCTGGCTTCATTTTATTTTTTGATTTAAGGAAACTGAAGTTAATCTTTTCAGAAAATGCATTAATTATATTTATAAAATACCTGTTATGTTATCTCAGCTGATATGGTTTTATGACCATAGTATAAATAAAGGATACGTTATTCTGGATCCTGCTGAATATATTGAGCTTCATTATATATGGGACACAAGTCTGAGAGGGGAGAGGAAGGTAAGAGAGAAGTAAAATGTGCAGCAGCCCATGGCTGCTTACATTGCTCAGGTTTCTCTCTATGGTCCATCAGGGAATCAAGGAAACACTGTGAAAATGGACCATGGGGATAATGAAAAGAGCACGTGCAGGGAAGAGCCCTGCACTCTACAGACCTGTCTGAGCACTGTTTTCTTATTCTGCTCTTAAAGGCAGTATTGCTTCTTGCCAGGACTTTCATCAGAGTAGGCCGTGAAGACTAAAGGAAAGCAAATAAACACCTTGCAGTTTCTTAAAGAGAACGTGATGATATGCCTATGCCAAGCTGTGTTACAAGATCTGGCAGGAGCTGTAGGAAAGGGGAGACAATGTGGAGTTTTCATGTGTGCTATATTAGGAATTTGAAACAAATAGTCAAGGGTTATAGTAACGTTATGGTTTGAGAAATACCCATAAAAATTTATTGTCATTTAGACAATTATTCTGTCACCTGATGACCCCTCCCCACCTGGGAAGGGGGACTGGGGAAAAAAAGGAAACAGGAGGGTTGAAATATAAACAGATTTAATAGGATAAGACTAAATAATTAACAATAATACTAAAGAACCAATTTTTATCCCGATACCAATATAAAATATACAAGGGTTATACTTGTATGTACAACAAGAAATTGTGCACTCCCTGCAGCGGACAGCAAATGTCAGACTCTGCGAGCACTGTGGCTTCAGGAGGAAGAAAAGGGCTCAGGGCTCCAGCACTGGGGCAAGGAGTTTCTCTGGACCACTGCCATCAGGGCAGAAAGAGAACTACACAGCAAACTTTCTAATTTATATTAAACGTGATGTTCATGGTACGAAATAATCCTGTTGGCCAGCCTGGGTCAAGTGCCCAGGCCTTGCTCCTCCTCATCCCCGCACCTGGCAAGGCTGGAAAACACCAAGACCTTGAATCCCATATAGTCTAGCTGGCTACAAAGTAAATATTTTCATTAATTCAGAGACTACAGCCTTCTAAAAGTGCAGTTTTCTTGAGCATTAGGAGAGAAGTTAGTCCTGTGTCACTCAAACCAGGACAAGTAATTAAAATAATCTGCTGAAATGCTGTTCTACATTCATATATTAACATAATACAGTTTGTTTAAATTCAATAGTGATGTGGAGAAGAGCCATATATTGACAGGAAGATAGTCCAAACATACCTTAGTTTCTTGGTTCTCTGACTGCATGGATATATACAGACGTACAGGCCTCAGGCTCCCATTGTATTAGAACAGAATAATTTTAACCTTTTCTGAAAAACACAGAAATGAAGGGTGGAATTAATCTAGTTTAAATTAAAACTAAGGTGTCTAATCAGGTGAACCTCCTTTTGTAAATAATAGAGAACCAGGTCTCCATGGCAAGCTATGTAACCCAGCTTTCTCACTTTTGCCTTTCTGATTGTCTCCCTCATCCTGCTGGGGGAGAGGGGAGAGTGAGTGTGGGGCTTAGCTGCCTACTGGGATTAACCCACAACAGTCCTTTTTAACCTTCTTGGAGAAACCGTGTTGGATTTCAGATTTCAAGAACTAGCAAAGTAGTATTTGAACAACCAATAGCCCTGTGATTATATTAATGCACTGCAGGAACCAGGTACAAGCAGAACAGTGGTGAGAAGTTGGATTGCCTACAGAAATCCTAAATCCAGCACCTTATTGGCTGGTTTCCCTCTTTCTCCCACATACAACCTATTTTAAACCTGATCTGATTTTGTTGTCAAAGACACTCTGAGGATTTCATCTGATCAAATGCAGACATCTGCAGTGTAGATGTTAACTTTCATCTCAAACCACTATTCCATGTATGAACCTAACAGTGACTTAGGCTGACTAGGGGTCCACATACCTCAGGGAAGCGTAAGAACATATATGGCACTTTTCCTGATTACTCTCCTGGTCTCTGGTTATTTCAACTCAAAGAATTTTTCTGCAGTGAATGTCATTTTGAGATTCTAGCAATTTACAAATTATGTCTTTCACATCTATTTGTCCGAACTTCTTTTAACACCAATACACACTTTAAGCAACCACATAGTCCTTCGGCATGGAGTTCCACAGATCTTCTGAAGGACCATTTCCTTTTGTTCATTTTCAGTGGGGTTGATTTCGTGAAGCTACAGTCATCTTTGTTTAACGTCTTTTTTTTTTTTTTTTGGTTAGAAACGCTGAACAGCTGATCTCTTTTCACCTTTTTGCAGGCCACTCATGATTTTGTAGCCCTTTAACATTTCATATCCTTTCTCCCTGTTGTCTCTTTTCCAGACTGAAGAGTACTAACCTGAGAAATTAACCTCATCCTCAAACATACACCTAAAGTAGATCAGAGAAAACACACTTCAAAAGTCCGGTTCCTCTTTACTGATTGCTGAAGGAGCCCAAGATGACTAAACCGAAAACCAGACGTTTGTGCTATGTACTTTTAAATTTAGATGAGATCAGTCTCATCCTCTATTTCTGTGAAATATCTCATTTTAAATGAGAGGTAAATACACTGAAATTAGTGAAGTGATTCCAGTGTGCAAGAAATTAATAGAGCTGAGGTGGTCAAGAAAAAGTGACTATGAAAGAATAAAATCGGATCATTCATTGTGTGCAGAGATAAGGAAATGAAAAATTTAGGTTTAGCCATTCTGTCAGCTGTGGCTATGTCTTCTTCCTTTATAGTTTCACTGGTTTTTACTGCAGAGTTAATAATAAGGTTTTCAGCTAAGAATTCAAAATAAATACCAATGTTAGAATATGAATAATTTTTTTACCTAGTGTTCATAACTACTAGATATTTATTTATATGTAAAAAGTAAATACTTCAGTACTCAATTTATTAATCCTATTATTTAAGTTGTGAGGAGATAAAATTAAGCAAATTGTATTTTCTTCTATTTATTTCTTTAAGAGAATCAGTTTCCTAGTAGCTTAAAGCTTTCCTCATCTTCTCTAGTCATTAGCATCACTGCACGTGATACACGCAAACTACCTGAAATCCCAGATGTCAGGTTGTGAAATGTGTTCTCTCAGTGCTGGTGTCTGGCCACTTGGCAGAGCCCTACTTTATCAGCAGTCGGTCATGCTAGCAACTCTCAAATTGCCTCTGGGTCAGTCATGTGCTCTTGGCTTTTATTAAATCTGTGAGGGGCTTTGAGTTCTCCTGGTGCTATGTTCCATTTAGGCCAGAAGGGACTATTATGATCACCGATACTGACCCCCCGCATAACACAAGCCACAGGATGCTCCTGATTTAATTCCTGGTTGAAGTAGAGCATATCTTTTAGGGGAAAAAAACATTCAGTCCTGTTTAATATTTCCAGAAGAATATGCCATGACCTCAGGCAGGTTATCCAAAGCACTATTTATCCCCAGTGCTAGAATTTCCAGCATGAATTGGCATGGTTTCAACATTCAGCCCTGGGCTTTTGTTGTGCTCTGCTAGATCGAAGAAGACATCCATACTTTGTCCTCCCTGTTATCAGGTCATACCTTAACTTTTTCTTTGTTAAACTATGCAGATAGCTCTGCCAGTTTTCAGCTATGAGGCTGGTTTGTATTAGCTTGACATGATTATTTAGAGATATTACAGATAGGTGTCACCAAAATCCTCAATGAAAGTCAGTGGAAATGATGAAAAAATGGCTGCTAATGGAAGGGTTCTAGCTCTAGTAGTTAAGCAAAGTGGCTGCAAAATACAAAAATGTTCCATTACAATACAAACACACAACAGCTTGAACAAGAACTTCAAGGAAGTTAAGGAGGAGATGGAGCCAGGCTCTACACAGCAGCACATGGTGCCAGGACAAGGGACTAGCAGCATTAAGTCCATACAAGAGAAGTTCAGGCTGGATGTAAGAAGTTTTTTCCCATAAGGATAGTCAGACAGTAGCACAGGCTGCACAGAGAGGTTGCACAGTCTCTGTACTTGGGAGTTTTCAAGCCCCAACTGGATCAACCTCAGCAACCTGGTCTGACCCATGGCTGCCCATGGATTGGACAGGAGTACTCTGCTGTGTAAAAAACTGGCTCAAGGGCCAGGCCCAGAGAGTGATGGTGAATGGAATTAAATGCAGCTGGTGGCCAGTCACAAGTGGTGTTCCCCAGGGCTCAGTACTGGGGCCAGTTCTCTCTAATATCTTTATCAATGATCTGGACGAGGGGATTGAGTGCACTCTCAGTAAATTTGCAGATGACACCAAGTTGGGTGGGAGTGTTGACCTGCTTGAGGGTAGAAAGGCTTTGCAGAGAGATCTGGACAGGCTGGATTGATGGGCTGAGGCCAAAGGTATGAGGTTCAACAAGGCCAAGTGCTGGGTCCTGCGCTTGAGTCACAACCACCCCATGCAGCGCTACAAGCTTTGGAAAGAGCGGCTGGAGACCTGCCTGGCAGAAAAGGGCCTGGAGGTGTTGGTCAATAGCCAGCTGAATATGAGGCATCAGTGTGCCCAGGTGGCCAAGAAGACCAACAGCAGGACAAGCGAAGTGATTGTTCCCCTGTACTGGGCACTGATGAGGCCCCACCTCAAGTACTGTGTCCAGTTTTGCACCCCTCACTACAAGAAAGACAGTGAGGCACTGGAGCGGGTCCAGAGAAGGGCAACAAAGCTGGTGAGGGGTCTGGAGAACAAAACCTGATTAGCAGAAGCTGAGGGAGCTGGGGTTGTTCAGCCTGGAGAAAAGGAGGCTGAGGGGAGACCTTAATGCTCTCTGCAACTACGTGAAAGGAGGTTATAGCGAGACGGGGGTCAGTCTCTTCTCCCAAGTAACAAGTGATAGGACAAGAGGAAATGGCCTCAAGTTGTGCCGGGGGGGTTTAGACTGGATATTAGGAAAAAAATTTTCACTGAAAGGGTTATCAAGCATTGGAACAGGCTGCTCAGGGAAGTGGCTGAGGCACCATCCCTGGAGGTATTTAAAAGACGAGTAGCTGTGATGCTTAGGGACGTGGTTTAGTGGTAGACTTGACAGTGTTGGTTTTGCAGTTGGACTTGATGATCTGAAAGTTCCCTTCCTACCTAGGCAATACTATGATTCTACGACCCAATAGCTGACCCTGCTGTGTGCAGAAGGTTGGACCAGGGAACTTCTGAGGTCCTTTCCATTCTGAATAACTTAATGATTCTATGATGTCATAAGATGCTTCAAGATACTGACATAAAAATGATTTCAGCTTTTTTATCTTTTAATACCATAAAAATAGTATAAATACTATAATTAGATGGGATTTACAATTATGTTTGCATTAAAGGTTTAATTGGTTTTGACATAATTGATATTTCCGTTTATGAATAAGTAACACTCTATTTTCTTACTTTGAGTTCTGATTATAAAGCCAATAAAATCCATTTTTAATGGATGTGATAAGTTACAGAGGGGATATATCCTGTTTGCTCAAGTGTAATTTCTGTAAATTGTTATTGATATAATCCATGTAATTAAGTAACGGGATGACAGAGATTGTTTCCAAGAGAAATAGAGAACAATTTGAATTAGGATAAGGTAGGCTAGGCTAGGCTAGGCTAGACTAGACTAGAATAGTTCAGTTGGAAGGAATCTACAACGATCATCTAGTCCAACTGCCTGACCAATTCAGGACTGACCAAAAGTCAAAGCATATTATTAAGGGCATTGTCCAAATGCCACTGACAGGCTTGGGGCACTGGCCACCTCTATAGGAAGCCTGTTCCACTGTTTGATCACCTCCTTGGAAGAGAAATGCTTCCTAATGTCAAGTCTAAACCTACCCTGTTGCAGCTTTGAACCATTTCCATGCATCCTGTCACTGGATACCAAGGAGAAGAGATCAGCACCTTACATTATATACAATCATATAAAATATAAACAATCCATGAAGAGAAAAATCCTGGAATGAAGTCTGATTATCAAAAATACAGTTTGCTGAAAATTTACAAAGTTTATATTCATTTAAACGTCAGTATCAATATTTGAAAATATTTGGACTTCTGTAGCTTGAGATTATCAATTTTGAGGTATGAAAATGCCCGCTGAAGTGTGCATTCTAGCTTTCTACCACTTTTCCTGTTCTACCACTTGTCCTGGTTGCAATATATCAGGAATGGAGTCACTATGCTAAATATAATGGTAAAATTAAATGTCTGCTTTTCTTGATGTTTTTCTGTTTAGTTGGCCAAGGACACAGAAGTGGAAAAGAACGAGATCAGAGGTTTACAGTTAGCTGGTCAGCTACAATATCAGGTAAATCCCTTTGAAAGTCTTTTGGAGGTCAAAATACTTTTCAGAACAGCCAATGATGGCTGCATGTTTAACTACATTAAATTAGGTCCAGGCAAACAAATAATCCAGATGTTTCTCCAACGGTGACCCTTCTTTATTTTTTACCTCTCCCTTAAATTTGTTAATCTGTACATTTGATAAATAATTACTCTCTGTTTAATTCTTTAATGTTTATTTGAAAAAAGTCATTGCTTGGGCTTGGACCAAGGACCCCTGTGTGTCCCGCTGGAAACCCGTGCCCTTAGGATGATGCCCTCTTTACACTTAAAAGTAGAGGGAAGTCATCAGTTTATTTCATTTATGTAATCTGAATTTTATAACACTTTGTTTTATCAATGAACATGTCGTGCAACTCAAGTCAAATTCCTTGCATTTATATATATGTGCATTTGTATTCTATCAGCACTGCTACCTTTATCAGTCAAACTTGTAATCTCATTAAAAGGGTATTATGCTGGTTAAATAACATCTATTTTGTACAAACAGTTGACTGGCATTAATTACACTCCTTAATTCTTTATTACTTGTGTTTCATATCTGTTGTTCCACTATTTTTCCCAGAATCAATATCAGGCTGATGTCTAAGGGTCATTCCATTTAAATATTGGCACAACATTACCTCTTTTCTCCTCCTGAGCTTCCTCCTTGCTGTAACAGCTGTAGAAAACTAGCATAAATTCTCCATGGATTTCTATAGTGAGCTTTGAAACAATTTGGGCTTGCTGGTAAATGTCTAAATTCAGAAACTGCTATTTCTTACCTTTCTTAGTCAATGATCAAATCTAAGATATTTCATAATCACAGAATCATATTGTGTTCATTGATGTAATTAAAGACATGCATAAAATCATCATCTAGGTCATCATACTGCAGTCCTTCATGCATATCTTTTGTTTCCTGTGTATTCCTGTATATCACTAGGATTCTAAACCAAATTATACTGAAACAAATGTCAGTTGACTTCACTGACTTTTTTGGCTGAGTATGATCTTTAGGCCGTGAGCGTTTTTTATGGGCCATCATTGCATGATGCTTGCAAAAAATTTTCTTCATTCTAACAAATGTCCATTTGACATCCCTTCAAGTATTTTGTAAATTTTATTTTACAAAAAAGGTTTTGCACTTTTAAATTCATTACATGGGAATAATATCTGGCAATTATGCAAGGCTTTTACCTAAACATGGCTTTGAGGGGGAAAGACTGAAAGGAAGGAAAAAGCAAAGGTAGGGTTTGCTCTCTGCTGTAGAGTTTGATTAGAACTGATTCTTCAGATCCTCCGTGAGCAACCACTGAACTAGGATTCTTTGAAAAAATAATTACAGTAGCTGACCACACACCATTGTCCGCACCAAGGCTGGCACGTATTTGTGTTCCAGAGACCAAAGTATTGTAACTCACATTTCCATGTCTTCCACTACGTTTTGCAGTAGGTTTCACTAGCCATAGAAATATGATGTAGCTCAGAAGATAATGAAAAATGATGCCAGGATAGGACAGTGAGGTAGGAAGAAAAAGTAACAGTATTCAAGTAATTTACTTCCTCTCAGAATGATGTAGAAGTAAAATTCTTTTTTTTTTTTTCCCAAAGGAAAATTAAAACATTTCCTTAGAGTGGAGAAAAGGACAGTTAAATAACACAAACCATCCTGTTTGGAAGTTGTGAAAACTGGGTTTTAATTGTATAGAATATTTTAATTGTTTGAATTAAAGTCTGACAATTACTGATGTTTGGAGTTGCAATCTCTAAGAAATTATCATGAAAAGTTGAAAATAAAGCAGCTGACTGTATCCATAAGTCTTATTTGCATTTGAACTTAATCTAGAATGATGTATAAATATCAGTGTTCATCTGATAGGTTTCAGGGTCCTGAAAATCAGCCTATTCATGGATACCACACTCCTTTATCACATCTTATCCAAGTAGTTTTTAAATTTCCTAAAATATTTTCTATTTGATAGTTTTGGAGAGGTGACATGGGATGTTGGAATGTATGAGGTATGAAGGAAATTGAAGGAATCTGTGTTCATAAAATATAATTGGTTAGGGTTTTTTTTGACTTCTAAGAAACATAGTCTATGATAAGTATATGTTTTTAACCTTTAGAAGAGAGTTTAAGGATTTTTTTTCTGCCCTTGAGTAATAAATCAAGTGAAAATGTACCATTTACCATAATGTTACGTGATTCCAGTAATGCTTCTGAACTGAATGATTTTGAAATTGAAAGATTATTCCTTCCAAAGACATTCCAAAGTCATTTTTACTCAGATTTCTGTATTTTTCTTTTTAGTTACACTGATAATAACATTGCTAATATACCAACACAAACTGCTTGTGACTTCCAACAGGCCTGCGAGCAGGGACATTTGCTGAATAGGGGAGCAAGGCTATTAAGACAATTTCATCATCTCTGTGTGAACCATTCTCAAAACTTTGTGAACTGAACAAATGAAATTTCATACACATTCTTCAAGAACGATATGAATGAGTTTTAAACGTTGGGATTTTTTTTCAACAACAGTAATAACAAAAGACTATTGATTTCAAATTCTAAGAGATGACTGTTATTCAGACCACTGATTTTCAAATCTCCATGGTAAAGATTTATTTTGTATAAGTTTAGGACCTCATACTGTAGATACATATGGGGGTGAGGGTGGGGGGATGTAGACAGAGAGAGTTGGAGGGGGAAAGAGAGGGTTTAGATTTAATTAAGAAAAACAGGTATTCTCACAGACAGCCGACCCATCCTTTGCCCAAATACTCACTTATAATTCAGGGTTTCTCAAAGCTCCAGTTCTTGCAGGCTGGATGTGGCATTACATACATGGCCGCAAGTCTTTAGACAAGCAAGAGGCATTTGCTTGTACCCTGCAATATACAAATTATTCTCTTTATTTCTGAAAGGCAGGATATGCTGCTTCTAAAAACCCCTACCTCTCCAGGGCCCAGTTTCCTGTTTTAAACATCTCATGCACAGCAGCAGCACCAGGAGGACCCTAAACCCAAACAGGAGAAATCAAATCTGCCCCTACAGCAGTAACCAGATGTCATTGGCAACCTCTTCTCTACTCTCTGAAGTTGTGTGCTCTTAACAAGCTTGACCTTTATCTGCTGGTCAGCCTGACTTGGTAGAAGAAATTATAAATTGTGAGAACACTCTATCTCTTAATCTTCTCTTTGCATAGGCTAAATGGACGGATATTCATGAGTGTGTCCATGCGAGGAACCTTTCTAGAATTCAAATAAGTGTGAGTTATTTGGTTTCTTTCTGAACGTTTTCTAATCCAAAAAAAATAATATTTTTTGAACCTTGGACATCATGATATTCCATTAATATCACTGACACTAGTAACACTAATATCACCATCAAAGATATCTTGCTATTCTCTTATTGTTACAGCTGCATTTTAAACCCGTGTGGACATTAAACAAAGTAAATTCCATGAAGATGCCATTGAATTTGATAACTTTTCATATTGCTGTTTGATTTAGGACAGGTTGGCATGCAAGTTGAAAATTTAGAGCTTCTTTAATTCCTCTTACACTTTGCATTAAAGCTGTCCACATTTAAAAAGTGGACACTAATTTTAAATACCTCAATTTTTAGTTGCTCACACCCATATACCTTGGGGGGTGCATGCTAACGAATTTTATGAGGTATTTTTGAGACTAAGTTACTCACTCTCTTCTCCTGCAGTCAATAAAGACAAAATAGACAACTCCAGAGCCTGGAGGTTTCATCTTACGATAAGACCTAGCACTTCCTGGAGATATCTACATGCAAGACCTTGCGTAACTAGCTCATATGTGGAGGTGTAATTTTTTTAATTAGCGTAGATGAAATTCAGAACTGCCGAAAATCAATAAAACATGCCAACAGGATCAGAATGTGTTCAATGGTTATGAAAATTGTGTCCTACTTTGGTCTCCCAAAATCAGCACATTAACACTTAGTCCATTTCACTTTCAAAACGCTCTGGTGGCATTAGTCACAGTATTAACTTCACATTTTTGTTAAAAAGAAGTCTGTGTGCTTTACTTTTACCTTTTACAGAAGCAATACCATATATTATTAAGACTTTTGCAAATACATATTATGATTACAGTGTGAAAAATGGAGACTCAGCATCTGAGATCAATATTATCCAGGATGTAGAACTGCACTGTATCTATCTGTTCTGGCAACAAATCCTTCAATTGATTTTTTAATATCTCTGGAGCGGGGCGGGATAGAAAATCTTCTCTTTCAGCTTCAGCTCAAAATTGCTGGGTCTGTGTCTCAAAGACCTTTTGCTGTCCTATAAATCAGTGAAATGAATGCTTCAATGACCATGTGTAAATAAGCCTCACACTATTTATTTGCTGTGCAGCTGTCCAAAATAATCCCCTAAAGGAACAACTTGGCCTGTATTGTTTGTTTCAGAGAGCTATTTGTTTATAATCTTAAAATGAAGGGGGTTTACAATATGCAATACCAAGAACTAGGAGATTTTTCTAAATAGATGTCGATAGCAGAACAAAAAAGGATTGAAGTTTGACCATTTCACCATAGGAAACCTTTAGAAATAATGTTGCAGGGTTTAGGAACATTAACATAGTCATTGATATAGATCAGAGATCACCTGTCCTAAAGACACACGGCTAAGTAAGACATTATTCATTTTAGTTTCAGTATCAAACAGATATTACAAGAAAGTAAATTGTTCCAGTATCAATGGTTTTGCTTAAACATATATAAAACCCCATCCATGCTCAAAATAACTATATATTTAACTCCTTCTGAAAGAAAAGCACCTGCAGATGATCAGGCCTCCTGAATATGGAAAAATTCTAAAGGGCCCTTTAAAATAGCATAATTAACGCACAAGAGACTGTGAGTCACATGAAAGAGAGTCAAATTGTGGCTAACCCTGGAAATCAAGTTGGATGCTATTTCTCATAAAAAATGACTGTGAAAGAAGTGACCGCCAAGGTACCTTGAAGAGCAGTCTTCCCACCAATATTTAAGAAGCAATTACAAAACAGAATTTTCCAGTACACAAAGTACATGACTCTTGAAATATAGAAAAAGTTGCCATCAGGAGAAATTGTTCCTTTGACAGTGCATGCCTTTTATTTTCAAGCTCTGTATGGTATTCGCAGGGACTATTTTTACCTCTGTAAAAATTTCACTGCTATTTCACTCAGAGTCAGTCAATATTTGTTTAATATTTACTGGGCAAACACATCCTGAAAAAATGAGGTGATGTTCTAATGAAGAGTCTGCAAACCCAACTCTTAGTTAATAACTTTGCTTAAAATTAGAATGCTGTAATTATTTATTATTATTATTCTTAGAGACCTATTAATACCTAACCTTAATTGGTAATTTTGTGTTCAATATTTTTAGTTTTGATTACATAACATTGACTTATTCTTTACTTTAGATTAAAGTGCTAAAGTTGAAGCATTCAGCTCTTTCATAGACTGCCAGTAAAAGTGATTACAGAGGTACTAATTATCCTTGCTTATGTAAACATTTGTGACATTGAATTTCATTTAACAAGGACAAGCTTCAGAACTGAGTTTATTGTAAATTCATTGCTAAAATGTGAATGCTTCTAGTCTTGCAAAGAAAGATAATATTGATTTTTCTCAAAATTTCCCCATCTCACTTTTTAACATTTTATATGTAAGAAAAATGACAATTCTCAATCCCTCATATTAACAACCATTCTTTCCCTGCTGCCTAACAAAATATTATGTCAAACTTACACCAAAACAGGACTCCTCTATCCAATAGCAAGTCCCTGTTGGTCATATTTTTACACTACCTATTTTTTGGAAACCATACTTTGTGAGGTATGTAGACAAATTGCAGAGAGTTTAATAGAAATTAGGAAGAATGATAGCAGTTTAAGAAAGCAGTGGGAAAACATGAAAAGAATTGAGTTTGCTTATCTTAGAGAGGACATAAAGAACATTAAATAAGTCTTCTGATTTATATAAAGGTTGTAAAAACAAGAGAGTGATCAGTTGTTCACTGTGTCTGTGAGGGACAGTACAACTAGAAAACAGCCTTACCTGTGACAAAGGAGATCTGGGTTAAATATTAGGGAAGATGTTCTCACTACAGGGATCATGAGACACTATAATAGATGGTGCCAAGATACAATAGAACCCCCTAAGTAGGTCGTTTTAAAGAAAAGTTGAGAGGAAAGTATTTCCAGATGGCCTATTTAAAGTCCAATCAAGGGACAGATTTAGTCAGAAGTCGACAGGCTTTCAAGGGGTCTTTCCCAGCCTGTATTTTTGTTTCTTAAATTAACAGGCTAATTAAGCTGACAGAAATTCAGAGGAAGCCAGGAGACCATATCACACAGAGGAGAAAAGATGCTGGCCACTTTTTTAAAGGCATTTTGTTTCTGGATAAGGCACCAGTTTCATACCTTATTCTGACTTGGCATTTCAAATAGGAGCCAGGAAGCAGAAAACATCACCTCTCACAAGTTTTTCTCTCACTGACTTTTGGAGCTTGCCCCAGGCCCCGGTGCATACTGTGAAAATGTACTCGGTGTGTTGTGCACTCAGGATGGAAGGAAGTGACACCTGAAGCGAAAGATCTCATGAGGTCTCTTGTCTCTGTCCACTTCTATAATTCAGTGATTAGGCTGAACGGAGAAAGGAACAAGCACTCTGCAGTTGTACACACTGTTCAGGTGTATTAATGCTGCTTCACTTAGCTTTCTTCTGAACATGGCCCTCCTAGGCCTAATTCAAGGTTTCAATCTTATTTTTAAAGCCCACAGTTTATGAGATTGGATATTAAAGGATCCATCCCACCCCGATAACTAAGCTACATTTCACAGCTCTCCTGGGGAACCCACCGCCACTGTGGCAGACACAGCTGTGTCATCAGGCAAACAAAGCTTTGTGAGCACTTGCTCTGACACTCAATAATAAGAAGTCCTGTTTTTTCCATCATAAAATTGTGTTCAAATCTGCTTTTCTATGTAATAGCTCATAATCCATTACCATTTATGAAAAAGGGGAAACAGGGAATATAGATATAACATGGAATATCATAGATCTAGAAAATAAATTCTGCAGGTTTATTCTAACGGGTTCTTAAGTACTTTTTATTTAGCAAAACATGCAGATCTAAAGAAACTTGCTTTTCTGAGGTCCTCAGCTAAGAGGACCCTCGATCAGATCAGCTCACCTATGGCTGAAGACTCCATTTTACAATCAGCAAGTCTGACCAAACCTATTAAATATTTTCCAGGACTCACATTTAGATTCAGTAAATATTCACTGCTTTAAGACATTTCAAACAATTTTTTTTTAATATTATTAGAAGAATTTTAACAAAACAGAATTTCCCAATGCAATGGCATTTTGATAAAACATTCACATCAAGTTGCAACAGTAGGAGTAAAATGCTCTCTGATTCTGAAGTGTTTAATGGAGCTGGCTGTAGAGACATTTGCACCAGCATTGGTTCTGAAACTACGATGTAGATTTTTGTACAACTTCTAAAATTCTATTCTTTAGGTACCAGATTGTATCCTGTTTTGCACCGTTAACAACTCTTGGAGTGTTTTCTGCTGCTTTAATGTCTGGCTGAACTTTATAAACATGATGGCTATGATATCTCGACTACAAATTATGTCACTTAGGTCCGTCACACAAGGGTTTTTGTTCTATCACAGTCTTTTAGTGTTGTCTTACATTTGGATTTATTTTCTTTTTACTTCCGACCATTGTTTACTGCTTAAAGGCATGAAACTCATCTCACCATGTTTCGGCTGTTTCATTCTGTTAATGTAATTTTCAAATTTACAAAAATTATTTGCCAAATTACCATAGATAACTTCCAGTGGAGAAGAAGAACTGTGATTCCTCTGCAGTTTGAGAAATTCCAGTAGGGCTAAAAATAATATTCAGAGAGTGACTTTTTTCTCTTTTACACTGCTTTTATGAACAAAAGCAGAGTAGAAAATACTCAGCAAGATAGCACGTAATTTAACAGAACTGGAACTACATAGCAGAGAAACGTAAGCTAATCTGGGAAAGATATTTGTTTTCTGGTCACTGTTCTTCTGTCTTAATATGTTATATTTTATAATCTTCTCTGAAATATTTTTTCTGCATGAAAAAGCAACCATTTTTAAACGTGACTGGTTTTGTAGTTAACACTTTCTATCAATATTACTCTGTGATTTAATGGCAAAGAAAATCCTATGACAGAGGGAGAGTTACTAGTGGACTGTTCTCACTGTATCTTGGATCCCACCATGGGAAGGCCAAAACAGAGAACACCAGGACTCAGCTGTACCGTGAAGGCAACTCAGCTGCCCTGTCCTTACTGGCCAAGGTCACTGGTCACCTACATCTATGTAGAAATAAAGGTTTCCTTTAACAGTGGTAGTCCCAAATTATCTCACATCTTCATCTTCAGTGTAGCCACAGACATTAATTATAAGATCTGTCACACAGATGTTTGGAGTCCATTCCCATTCCCATAGTTTTCTTGGCAACCCCATCTTTCCTTACTTCTATTTGGCTAGTTCTCAGCTGGCTCTGAAGAGGTGATTCCCTACTGTTCTCTGCCTTGCTTGGGAGGAGCAATTGGTAAGGGACCGGTTACCTCATCCCTTAGTTGTTTTACATCGGCACAGTCAAGACTGCAGGAGATCTACCCGAGTGTGTGCAACTGCAGAGTTAAGATCTTCCTTCCCAAATTGTTCCAAACAATAAGTGCAACAAATCTCAGTCACTTGCATTTCACTTGTACCTTGAAGTCTCAACCACGTACTGGAACCACATTTGGACAGGGTCTGTGCAAATGTAGAACAAAAAACATTATTAGCCCCAGAGGTTACCAACCAGCCCAGCACTTAGAGCATTATTGGGTCCTGTGGGACCTGGTTTGTTTTCCACTCCCCAAGTCTGGGAGTGAGATCCCTATCCAAATGGGATCGAGACACAGGAAAGCACCATTCCACTCCCATCACTCACCTCTGTTCGCCCAGAAGGAAAATATGGGTCCAAAGGCTAGGAGAGATCTTCAGCATGCTCTGTCCTATTCAGGTTTTTCACCTGTCAGGGCTCTGGGGTGGAGGAGCGTCCTAGGGGTGGACCTCCTTCTTGGTCTGGACACAACCATGCACAAACCCTTCATCACAACAGTTTCACTGGAGATACCTAAAACAGAGCTGCACCGGTACTTCAAGTACAGCTTCGTTTTCTGTACACAAATAAACCCCGATCAACCCCAAATCGTGGGGAATGTGTGACAGTTGGGTAACTGACTAAGTTTCTGGTGTACTAAGAAGAAAATATAAGTTCAAGAAGAAGGATATGCATTGTATAAGGTATAGCTAGCCATGGGCACTCACTGCAAAGGATAAAGCTGCAACATCAAATCCTCTTCTGTCACTTTTACGTTTCCAGGCAGGGATTAACTTGAGCTCTGTGTCAGATAATAAAGATTTGTTTGATATGGGAAATATTGTGTTGCCAGGGTCACAGAAAGATACTTTTGTGTAACAACTTCCAGTTAGCACGCATTCCCTTCCCCCTTTCTGTTTTCCAGCCTCAGCTCACATAACTAAGAGAGCAGAAAGAGACTGGAGCAAGGGGGCATTTGGAGCTTTGGAGATTTGCCCCTACCAATCCAAAGGATCAGCAGAAAGCTGGTAGGGTGATGACAGTGGGGAAATGGTGCAACTCAGGTGTGGGCTGTCCCCTCCAGCGTCCTTTAGTCCTTGCAGAGAGCCGCTGCTTCAAGCAGGAGCTACTCCCCTTATTTCAGATAAAGTTTATTGTGCTGACATGCAAATTCCTGTAGGATTACTTTGCCTAAGTGGTAACAAATATTTTTGATTTGCTGGGTATACAGACTAATTAGTCAGCTGTAAGAAACAGCTGGTTCACAATGTTCTGATATTAGTGCTTTCCATGATTTTGATTTAATTTCAAGGGCAGACTATGGAGAGCAAAGTTGTAGATGGAGGATTTTTTTTTGTTCTTGCTGTTGTTGGCTCACTTGTTTGTTTTACTCCTTTTGCAAACCTTTATTTGATGCCTATTCATAAATTATACTGCTATACTATGGTATCTCATTATCCTTTATTAGTAGAACACCACTAAATAGAAGCTGGAATTATACGTCATGCCCTTCATATGGAACAAAGCAGCATATGGAGACTATGCCTACTGCAGTTTTCAAGCATAAAAAAGCAGGAAATTATACAGGAAATTATACATATTTCAAAGACTCTCTGCCAAGTGCTTCTGTGTTGTATCCTGTAATTCAGAGTCATGTTAATCTTTACTGTGTCATTTAAAATTTGTATAGTAGAAATATAGTCAGGTCATAATCCATACAGCAAGGAAGGAAAGCAAATTTTTTTCCTAAACATGCTTAAAATAGAACAAGTCTCAGTAGCATCTGGATATCACATCCCCAGTATCGCATCAATGGGCATGGTTTCAAAAGGTATGTTCCAACTAGTAGGGACATATCATTTGTTTAACACCAAAGCACTCTGAGCAAGTTAGCCTGACTGATAAAATATAAAGATGGGAATAATGCATCCCCTATACCATGAATCTGATAAGGAATTTTTTCCTTTAAAATGAATGTTTTCTCAGTAAAAACATATGCCATTCTCAAAATGAAAATGCTTTAAAATGTTTCCGTGCTAACAATCTTGATTAAAGCATGAAATGAATCATATCCTGAGGACTTTGGAAAGGAGTGGGTTTTTCCTTTGGAAAAAGAAGCATTTTTGCAAAACAACAAAATTCAAATTTTAGCAAAATATTTCAGTTGTGTGGCTATTTCAATTAAATCAATTTCCTCTCACAGTTTAATTTCAACATCTTAGAATTTTGTTTAATAGTGTATCACAGAATAGATATTGACATCATACAACTTCCTGTGAAAAAGAGTTTTCTTTGTCTGTTACTTCTTTTTACACAGTATAAGTTATTTGACTAAGTCTCAATGAGAAAAGACTTACTTTTAAGCCAAACATCACCATAATGAACAAGATAACATAAACACTTGTTTCACTACGTTATGTTTCATCCAAATTCAGTAGCATAGACATAAGGGTAAAAATAATACAGAAAAAACCCTCAGTAGATTGAAATCAGAAACATCTTACTCCATAGGGACAAGATCTGGCTAATGAATAATGTCAGACCAAGTCTTACTGTGAAGTGGACTCTCCATGAATTTTCTGACTGCTGGACTTGTGGTGAAAGCATGCAGCACATGCAGACTATCACCTTCTTTTTTTCTGGGAAGAGTATTTAGTGGTCTTTAGAATACATGGTAAAAAAAAAAAAAAAGAGAGAGAGAGAGAGAAGTAAAAGAAGAAGAATGGAGACAAAAACGGAGCTTTCCTCTGATATTATGCTGAAAAGAAACCTCGGAAAAGTGAATATAGACTTCCTGTACTGAAGATTTCTGCAAGATATCCATTTAGGTGACCCCCGCGTTACTAGAAAGTGTCTCATAAAACATATATGGAGTAAACAGACTGTAAAAGGGTCTCTGTGCTGTTCTCAGGATCTTGGGAGGTTTCATATTTTGGGACACGACCTTCCCCTTTTCCCACGACAGCCATACAGACGTTTCTTTTCACAGAGCTTCCTACAGGCACCTCAGGGAGAAAGGGTCATCTGAACAATCAGGGTTCCTGTCCAACTGATTAGGTCTGGATTGGCACCCAACTTTCCCAGAGGAAAAAGTCACACTGTCTCAAAAGTCACACTTCCACTTCCACCTCTTCAACCTTCCACACACAGTTTTTGTGTTCATTTTGGGAACCTGACAAGTACAAGAGTTTAAAAGAAAAGTGCATTATAGGCATATCAAGATGGGTGTATCGTTGCTCAGTAATTTCTTTCTATTTATGTCTGTACAGAGCGAAGGAAAACATGCCATCCTTACTTGCTCTACATGATTGCACAATGATCAGCTCGTGTATAAACAACATTGTGAGTTGCAAAATGGTGGAGAGCTTGTGTTTCTTTATCCAGTTATCAGATTACTAGCCTTTTTATCCTCAGGGATGAAGGTCACCAAGGTCTGCAGAGGAGAAACTTTTGAGGTTGAACAAAGATTTCAACTTGTGGGACCGCACTGGGACTGGGACTGGGACTACTGTGGTTACTTGAACTTCAGTAGAGCATATCGTGCTCTGGTGATCATGTGAGGATCATGTATGCACGAGCCCTGAAATAAGTGTTGCCCCCCCTCACCGCAGCCTCTTGCTGCAGCCTCTTGGTAAAAACATAGGCCTCCACTCCAGTGCTTTCCCTATAGAAGTTAAACAGCACTTCCCTCCATTTCAGGTTGGGAATGTATTCTTGTTACAATGGAACATGTAGTTTCTTCTCACAACAGTCATGGCTCATTTCAGATTCTGGAAACTATGGATCACAGAATTGCCACTGCTCATTGTTTGTTCACCTAATGAATTTTTTGGCTGGGAAAAGGGCCAAGAGTTTCCCAATAATGAAAGAATTATCAGCTTTTTGGCAAGTTTCAGCTCTGCCTCCAGGAAAACACCTTGCCTTGGATGGTTTTGCACATTATGATAACAGAAAGCAGAGAGAGGCATTTCCTTTTCTCTGAACAGTCAAAGAGACTGTTGGGGGAAAAAAAAGAAAGAGAGAAGAGAGAAAGCAAACATCATTTTTAAACATAAAAGGAGGGAGACAAAAATGCCCAGCAACTTAGCCTATTCCACCCTCCTCTCGTGTGAACAGTGAGTGAAGTTGCTGTCTGATGCCCTCTCTCTCTTCTACAAACCTTCCAGTGCCAGACCTCATAAAGGAGAGAGCCTGCAAATATCACCCTCCCAAGTCCAGAAAAAGGGTCTTGCTGAAGCTGCCTCTTGTGGCACTCAAACAGTTAAAGGTCAGCAGTTAAAGTGCAGTGATGGGAATAGGGTCATCAACAAAACATTGTTTGCATTAGATGGTGACAGCTAAGCACTGCATACGCACCAAGTACAAAATGGAGAGGAAAGAGCAGTCAAGGAAATTAAAAAATAAAGAGAAAAAAATTATAACACAATGTTTTCATGAGAAAAAAAATCTCTTGCTTTTCATGGGAACTTCTGTATGTACAATTTTATAGACTTGGGAGAAAAGCTGAAAATCTCTGAATGTCCATGTGATTTCTTCTGAACTGGCTTCCAAACCCATTTTGAGAATGGGGAGATTGAGATATCATATTCTAGACAAATCTAATAGTGCATCTGCTGTTTACGTGACAAGATGATCACTAAACAAATGAGGTATGTTGAACTTTCAAGTTCACTGAGGAGGGTGGTTTATGTGAGATTCATCAGCCTTTACCTTCTTACAAGTACAACGCTTATGATGCATGTCTTGCATCTGCACATGCCGCTTGGACCTTTGGCCCTCAGAGGTCACTGCTTATGCATCAGACAGAAACAAGGAGAAAAAATACTGTAGTATGGGAAAAAAAATACAAAACAGCATTCACTTGTCAGAGGAGCCAGAGACAGTGATTTCAAGGTCAGCACTTCCCTTAATTTTATTCCAATTAATTTCTTATTAATGACTTCTGGACAAGCAATTCCTGAGCTTTTGGGTTTGGATTTATTTTTGGGGTGAGGGCTGGGGATGGCTTCCAGTTCATTCTCTCCTGATTAATGACATAAGATATGTTTGGATTTAATTGGAATCTCTGTCCGTTCCCGCTGTATTCATTAAGACTGAAGCAACCACAAGCAGTGCTTCGCCAAGATACCCCACATCTTACAGCAGCCACTCATGTGAGAAAGGATGTCCTCTACGAAAGTTTTCCTGTGGTGGTTCTGCTACGTGTAGACAGGTCAGCAAAGAGGAACAGATACATTTTATCGCTCTGCTTCCTTATGCTGGAGCTTAACCCGTGGAGAAGAGGGTGCAATGAGGGATTGGGAGGATAAGCAGTTTAGGGAAGGATGAAATAAGATGGTGGAGAGTCCTTGGAGGAAAGCAGTCGCGGCAGCATTCATAGGAACTTTCTGCAGCTGAGGGAGCTTGAATTAATGCTTGTTTAATATTTCAGGAGGTCTAGTAAGAGTAACAAAAATGAGGATGAGTGTAATTTCTGTATTGTCCGTTACAGCTTAAGGCTGCCTGGAGTCATTGTGGCTGTGTCTCAGTTTGAAAACTGACAATAGATGGAGTCATTCAGATCATGAGGGGATGAGAGAAAGGGAGAGGGTAAGTAACTGTAAAGGGAAGACAGTGGATATTTATCAGTCAGGTAGTAGCACATAATAGGGGTGCAGTGTCTGCCCCTTTGAAGTTATAGCAATCAAAAAGCAGTTTAACATTTCCACATGATTTTATTGTTTATGCAAAACCTCAGGAGTTAAAACCAATTATATTGTTTTTCCACTACCTGCATTGCAACTGTTACAGACTGATAGTTGATGTTATTGTAATCTGTCCTGAATATTCTTCAATATATTCCTACTTCTATTTCCATAAATACTTATTTTATTAGATAAAACTGGGGGTTTCTTTTATGAAACTCTTCCTATTAGAAAGCTATGATTGTAACTTAAACACACAGAACTAGAAGAGGCTGCAAGAACTCAAGCAAAAGATACCTTTATAATAAACTCTAGAGAAACAGTGTTTAAACCAAACACTTACCGTGACCTATCGTAAAATGAGACAGACACAGCACAGGTGGGAATCAAATAAAAGTAACTTGTATTTAAGTCTTTCTTGTCCCACAGGGTAACTTTTATTGGTAATATAGTGAAATTACCCCTTCTTTAGTAATATAACTGTCCAGAATATCTGACACTGGATGTTTATTGGATCAGACTTAGCCACTGGCAGAAATGAGTTTCTAAAATTTGATTTCTCTGTATTATAATTAAGCTTTGATTCAGAAATGTAGAAGAGTAGATATAGAGGTATCACATTTTCTTCATGTTCTTCTGTCTGTGGTAAACCTTCATTGCAGCTGTGGTACAAAAGACACTTTCCATTACTTTATTGCAGCAGTGTCAGTCTCTATACCATAAAATCCATCCTGCCAATGAGGAATCAACCAACTCAATTTCATCATCTGGTTTTCATTTTCTTGGAGAGAGAGGGAAGCTCTTTGTGCACTTGACAGTGCATGTGGCTAATCTTGTTTTCTATCTGAATTGGTAATTACTGTTAGATGCATTTTCAGAGAATGAGGTATTTTTAGCCAGCAGACAGGCTTGGCAATATCTCTGAGGAATATGCTGTTTTTTCAGGGCTCAGAAGGTGAAGACATGCACTCACCACTTCTAATTCTGATTTTTTTCCCTTGTTACTAGCATGCCATGAAGATCTTTTTTATCTACAGGAATGCTATCACTGCTCTTCATGGTTGAGGTGAAACTGGGAAACCCGCTTTGTTTATTTACATTTTCTTTCTTGAAATACTTCCAATTCCAATATGGATGCTCCAAGCAATTTGATGTGATGTGGCGGTTCACTGTCCTCCATAGCAATGCTCTTCTCTACTGAGAACAGTGAAAACTTTCTAAAGGAGCTAACTCTCTCTTAGAGCAGTTTCATTCTGTAGGATGTGGAGGATCTTTAACTTATTATAGTCATCTTTTTCTATTTCACTTGCTAAATTGTATTCCAGGCTACCATGTCATCAGATTTTGTCTATCATTTTAAGATTCCCTTTCGTATTCTTATTTACTTCCTCTGAGCTGAAGTCTCAGAGGAGACATCAGAGGAGACATGAAGAAATCTCACTATTGTTTCATGAGGTAAATCTGTGGTGTTGCTTTGTATTTTGCACTAATAACAAAATAATTGTCCTGTTCATTTTCTGACAGTTATCACAAATACAGATGAGTTTTTAGTTGAATGTACTTTGATTCCTGTCCCCTTTTGTTTGCCTCCGTGTAACCTCACAGCAATTAATTTTGTTTGTATTTGGGATTCCTTTTTTGTTAGCAGATGGCCTTAGGCAGGTTTTAAAGAGAAGCATGCCCAAATTACGTCCAAAATCTAGCAGTGATCACTGTTAGCATGTTGTCTTTTGGAACTTTTGGAATATTTGTAGACATATGTGCATATACTACTAATGCATCCATTTTTTATAGACTCAAAAGCCAATAACGTTTCCACAAAACCATATGTTTCTAAATCACTAGTTTACTTTATTCTCATGCAGTGAGGCAGTATATCTTTACTGCCCGTCATTTCTGTGATATCTTTATAACATTTCTGGTAACTTTCATGTAATAATCTAATTCCTGGTTTTCAGGTTGATTTTTTTTTTTTTTTAATATTATGTGTGGCATTTCCAAGGTTTCTATTTATAGTTTCTTGGACTTGAGAATGTTTGTTTTTTCTTATTGTTCTGTGTTTCCTTTAGGGCATTCTGTGTCAAGTAAACCAGGTTTGAACCTGAGGAAGAGTCTGAGGCATTAAAGTTATGACTATACTAATAAATTAAGCAGGTTCAAGGCACAGGTCCAAGCACTGGCGTACAGTTGTCCATACTGTTCAAATGTTAATGCAAGTCCTGATGTAGTTTTAGCCTGTGATAAATGACCATGTCTCAGTCAAACACCCAGAATCAGTTTAGGAGCCAGCAGAGGCCCAAGATTTCTCCCCGTGGGTAATACGGACAAATTCACCCTCTGGAGCAGAGCTTGGACCCTAACCTTCTTCAGTTCACATATACAGGCACTAATTATGTGTTGGAGAAGACCCAGCAGCAAGATGACACGCTGGTGGAATAGCAGATGGGGTGTCTATGGAAGCAATCTTGACCAAACTTTATTTCTTACCTAAAGCCCTCAGGCCAGTAAAGATCTATTTAGTGTGATTGCAGAGGATAATGCAGTAAAGCCAGCTTGTTAAAATGACTACTGAGATGTGTTTACATGTTCTTTTCTAAATAGACCTATATAGAAGTAGAACTACTAGGATTTAGTCATAGTTAACCCTTCACTTTACTAATTTTTTGTATGTCTCAAGTATCTTCTCTACTCATGCTGGTACCTCCCACCTGATTCTTAGCTTTAAGGATTGACTATCTTGACAAGGCAATTTTAGGGAAGAAACAACATCAGAGACAAAATACATAAAGAAGGTGGAACAGTAAACACTACCAGTTTTGAAACTTTCAGGGAAGGATTAACCTCAAATTAATCAATGAAGAAGATATATAAATACTTTATATTTCAACCAAGGAACCTCCCCTATCTTTGCAGACAATATACAGGGTAATAACTTTTAGGGTATTATTCATGACATCTCTTTAAGCACCTCCAGTAGGATGAGAAACCATACTTTGCTTTGGTGTAAAATACCTTTTTCTCTCCAGTGACTGCAAAAAGAGTCACTGAGAAGTCTCCCACATATACATTATAGATATCTACTTTTGGTGGAAAGATCTCATCTACATACTAACTGTCTGACAATTTGCCAGAAGGTCTATTGAGCTTCTGAAGTTATCTTTTGTGATTTCTGAGTTGCTGTTTAAGGATGTAGAAGAAGGGCATGATCTGGGTTGTATACCACCCAAGCAATTACAAATCATAATATATAAATACATAATATTTTGACAGACTAATAAAGAGATATTTTGACTGACTAATCTGATAGCCTTCTATGATGGCATGACTGGATGGATAGATGAGGGGAGGGCAGTAGATGTGGTCTACCTTGACTTAAGCAAGGCGTTTGACATGGTCTCCCACAGCATCCTCATAGGGAAGCTTAGGAAGAGTGGGCTTGATGAATGGACAGTAAGGTGGATAGATAACTGGTTGAAAGACAGAGCTCAGAGGGTCGTGATTAGAGGCACAGAGTCTAGTTGGAGGTCAGTGATGAGTGGCGTTCCCCAGGGGTGACTACTGGGTCCAGTCCTCTTCAATATATTCATCAATGACCTGGATGAGGGGATAGAGTGCACCCTCAGCACGTTTGCTGATGACACAAAGCTGGGGGGGGTGGCTGACACACCGGAAGGCTGTGCCACCATACAGAGAGACCTGGACAGGCTGGAGATCTGGGCAAAGAGGAACCTTATGAAATTCAATACGAGCAAGTGTAGGGTGCTGCACCTGGGGAGGGATAACCCCATGCACCAGTCCAGGTTGGGGGATGACCTGCTGGAGAGCAGCTCAGCTGAAAGAGACCTGGGAGTCCTGGTGGACAACAGGATGACCATGAGTCAGCAACGTGCCCTCGTGGCCAAAAAGGCCAATGGCATCCTGGGGTGCATCAAGAAGAGTGTGGCCAGCAGGTGGAGGGAGGTCATCCTCCCCCTCTACTCTGCCTTGGTGAGGCCGCACCTGGAGTACTGGGTCCAGTTCTGGGCTCCCCAGTTCAAGAAGGACAGGGAACTGCTGGAGAGGGTGCAGCAGAGAGCCACCAAGATGATTAGGGGACTCGAACACCTCTCTTACGAAGAAAGACTGAGGGATTTGGGTCTGTTCAGTCTGGAAAAAAGACGGCTGAGGGGGGATCTTATCAATACTTATAAATACTTAAAGGGTGGGTGTCAGGAGGATGGGGCCAGGATCTTTTCAGTGGTGCCCAGGGACAGGACAAGAGGTAATGGGCACAAACTTGAGCATAGGAAGTTCCACCTAAACATGAGGAGGAACTTCTTTCCTTTGAGGGTGGCAGAGCACTGGCACAGGCTGCCCAGAGAGGTGGTGGATCCTCCTTCTCTGGAGACATTCAAAACCCACCTGGACAGGTTGCTGTGCCACCTGCTCTGGGTGACCCTGCTCTGGCAGGGGGTTGGACTAGATGATCTCCAGAGGTCCCTTCCAACCCTATGATTCTATGATTCTATGATTTTCTGTGACATTTGAGGTGGGAGATGTAACTGAATGAGCAAAGTCCTTAAATAAAACTAACTTTTGAACTTTATTTATATTCCCTGGTTGCAGTTAGAGATTACTTTAAAAATAATGGCAATTACAAGAAACTGGGACATTTCAATTCAGTGCAGTCATGCAACGATCATCAAAGAAATTTAAAGTCATCAGAGGTCAGGTGGCTTTGTTGGGTTTAATGGGTTATTAGGATCTGTTTCTCCAGTGTGTGTTCTTCTGAGGAGCTTTCCAGATTGAATCAGTGAGGGAATATCTTGATTTATGTTTAATTATTTTATCGTGTGATTTTCTATGATAATAGAAAAAAATTACTATACATTGTGTTGGTGGGTTTTTTCTGAGATTTATGAAGCTGTTCTGTAAAAGTAAGTATAATTTTTGTTTTTCTTGGAAATATTTTTGAGGGGTCCTAATGATTCATAAGTTTAATGAAGGGACTTAACAAGTTTACCCAGAGAGAAATTATAAGTGACTAGAGAATAGGAGTCAGTCCTGACTGTACACTAATCATATTAATCCAGACAGTAACCTCTAAAGGAGAAAAAATGTGCATGGATGAAAGAAAGCATGGAGTACCCCATTTTACTTAATGCACTTCATGTCTTTCCTCTATATTAGTTCCCTTGATTAGCCTTTTTGCCTTAAGAAAAGTGATCAACACAGAGTGCTTTGGCAATTAGAAAGCCCTGAATCATCTCTAATTATTGCCTCATTTTGCACTATTTCCTACTAAGCCAAAACATCTTGGTGTGTTTACAAAGCTGCCAGATTTTATATTGGATTTTTATGGAACTCAGCATTTCCAGACTCCAGACTTGGCCTAATTAACCTTTTTTTCTTTTCTTTTTTTTTTTTTAAGATGCTTTATGAATAGATTCAGCTTGTCAAATACAAGTTTTAACTCAAATATAATTTAAAGATGGGGGAAAGAAACTCAAGAAGAGGACTAGAATGGATAGGATCGAACAGGGTAGGGTGGATGATTTTTTTCATAATGGTCTTGTTTTCTTCAGCATATTTAGTTCAGGATTGTCTGGTGTAATTCTAAGAATAACTTGTCCTAATAAGCAAGGAGAAAGGTAGCCTCATATATTTACATTTTATGCCAGCACTATAATCTTTCTGGAACTGAACAATAGATAGAGAGAAGACTGTATAAAAATAAACATAAATGGAAGTGCAGAGGGCATAGGCAGGAGGTCATTTGGCTGGATTCCACTTTCAGTTGTGTACCTGCCCTTCAGGAAATCTCAAAAATTAGTATTTGTGGATTGCCGAGGCTATTTAATTGATCTTTGTATCTGCTTGCTTTATATTTTCAAGACTAGTCTTTTTTTCATTAAAGGGAACAAGACTGACTCAAAAATATTCCCCAGTATGAAACCACTCTCACTTTAGGCACAGTTCTTGTACTATGTTAAGTGCTGTTCATTTTCTTTTGTTGGTGGGCAAGGTGAAGATGGGCCTTTGCAGGATTATATTTTTTTTCCAGACAGTATAACACTACAAAGATCCTCAGTATGGAACATGTCAGACAGAAGTGGTAGGAAGCAGTGATTTCTTTTCTGTCTTTTGTACTAGAGGAAACATAAGATAGGAAGGAGATTTTTGGAAGTCATTCTGTCCTCAGAGAGTTTAGGGCATTAGCAAGCAGATGTAAATGAGGGGCTTCAGGATGAGCCACTTAGCAACCTAAATTGTCTCGTCTGTGGATGGGACTGTAGTGAGACCCACCCTCCAGCTGCCACTGAGGGACCTCGCAAGTTTATTGCTGATCGTGGTGGGGTTAGTCCTAGGGCTCACCTCCTCCATGCTCAGAGATGAGGAGCTCTGTGGAGATGGACACTGGGTAAATGACACCATTACTGTGAGGATAATAGTACATTTAATTTGAATTTTTCTGATAATTCAGGCACAAGAGGGAGTCTCAAGGGAGGACCCTCTTTTCTCTCATAAACCCACCATATGCCTGTTGCTGTAACAGCCTGTCTACCTCAGTCCTTCACACACATGAGCCACACCAACACAAAAGCCTGATACTAGGTTGTTACTAGTCTGATGTTATTCAGCTTCATCCGCTTTGTCATCACAACACAATGCATTCTTTAGTGCTTAACGCCCATGTTTCATAAAGATTTACAGTTACTCTTGTTTCAAAATTTTCTTTGAAAGCACTGTTTAAAGTTGAATCCCCTACAGTCTATTTTTGAGGAGAAAACAAAGGGTTTTATAAAGCAACCTCTACAAAGAGACTCTTCCACTTTTGTCTATTCTTCTATCCTTTGTAACTTCTCTGCCTTTTCAATCTGTAAGAAAACTGGCGGTTCGTTTTAGCAATTCTCGCTATCTTAAAAGTGATTCCAACTAGCTATGAAATAAGATTTTAGAAAGACTTTTTAATTGGAATTAAAAAGATTTATAATTAAAAATATTTCCCTTCTTTTTAAAAGTTCTAATTTTCTCAGATCATTGAAAAGAAGTTATTTTTATCATCTGAGCTGTTTTAAAGTATAATAAAATATAATTAAATATATTAATGAGAATTAGTCAATAAATGCAGGAATGTTAGTCAAATATAGATATATACATACATACCTAAACTATTCCATCATCTCTGTGGCGACTGGCAACATCTTTAGCTAACATTGTCCAGTCTTTGTTGAATTTTAATTCTCTGTGTTTAATTTTCCAGTCTGCCTTTTTTTCCAGAGGCTGATTTTCTTTATTCTTTTTTTCGTTTTTTTCCTCTGACTGAAAGTTTCAGCAAAAATAATTAAGCCAGTCCTTAGAATTAAAGCTAGGAGTGAGATTCTCATAGAACTTTCCAGTGTCCTTTGTGGCTGAGCACAAGTAGTCAAAGATCTTGGGCTTGACTTTGCTTATTACAAAACCAGATTTACTGTGGGAAGACTGAGGGTGACTCTTCCCTTTTGCTCTGGTTTCCACCAAAACAATTTCAGTATCACTTTTTTCGTTGAAAAAATAGGAAAAGCCCTCTTGTTGTTTGTTTTGTTTCAAGGAATTAACATTAGCTGTAACTATTACATTCAATTCTTCTGCTTTCTTCTGGTTCCTTGTGGGGGAAAGGGGAAGTTGTAGGCATTTTTTTCATCTGATTATAGTTTTGCTTCCTTTCTATAATTATGTGAAGAGGAAAGTTTAGCCTCTGGGATAGCATACCATAGGGACTACAAAGTATGTTAAATAAAACACTAATTATATGCTTACCTCTTAATTAGACTTTAAGAAGGGAGCAGGCAGCTGTTACACAGTTAGGAGGATTTGTCCTGGGATAGCTGCATTTGAAGGAACATGTTTGGGAGGTTTTTGGGGGACGACAGACTCTAACTGCTAATGCTTATGGGACAATCTCAGTTTTGACGTAGATTGAGAAAAAAGGGATACGAGAACGTACGAACAGCACCTGAGTCCAGTTCTCCTCTTGCTGTGCAGGTCTTGACTTGCTTAGTCAGTGTGACTAATCCTTGATCTCACCCTAGTGCCAGACCCTGGTCAGGATGTCTTGGTGATCACAAGAGATTGTACGCCTTGATGCAGAGGTAACGTGCTCCCTCGTGACAGACAAGGGATGAAAATGCATGCTTCCACAAGTTGAAGCTAGTCCTATTGGAAAAAAAAAAACAAAAGTTCATTATAGAACCAAAAAGTTGTGGTTAAGTTTCAAAAAATCCTGTTTCTTCCTAGAGGACTGTCATCCTGTGGTAACCCTCCGCTGATCTCCTGTAAACGTGCTCAGGACAAAGTTAGAATTAGTGTTTGTGTAAAGTAGAATGAGAGAGATTAATTTCCCTAGAGAATCCAATAAACTGCTGCACAGGGCACTGTGCTAGGTAGTTCAACACCTTCTCCGAATCAGATGAACTTACTGAGGCAGCAGATTTTAGGTCAAAGTCTTGATCTGAATCAGGCGGAGCAGGGATTACCCCTGGCAGCACTGTCTCACAGAGAAGCTGCCCAGCTGCTGCCCTGTAGGATTTCAGGGATACCGCCACAATTACTCAATAATTCAGTGAGTGATTGTCAGATTTTCTGTGATTCGAAATTCAAAGCATCTTGGAAAAATTGAATTTATGACATAATTTATCTATGGTTTATGAGCTTTAGCAAGATCGTAACCCTCAGCACCCTCTAATAGGATGACAAATGGAAAATACATAACTTATCTCAAGAGGCATTGCTACTGTGCAAGAGGGTTGGCTGCAGGTGTATGACAAATAAATGAACAGAAGGTGGTAGTAAGTAAAAGGAGCACCAAAAGTAGGAAATAATGGGAGACCTGGGGAAAAGAAAAGACAGGGAAGTGACAAAAGACAGGCAGCAGATAACAGAATATTTTTATTACTATTATTTCACTGAAACAACTTCCAAAGTAAACTTTAATTCGTGGGTAGTTTGAGATAAAACAGAATTCCTTGGATGCTTAATTTATTCACCTCCTAAACATTTAAAATTCAGCCAGCCTTCTTGGTATTGGGGGGTGGATTGTATTTGCTTGTTTGTTTTCCTGAGGCTGAAGCTATTTCCCAGCCAAAAATAACAAAGTATGAAGCTTCTTCATACTGAGAGTTCCGCTGGAGAAATTCCACATGCTGAAGGATTTACTGATATTCCAGTTGTACTTTGGGGTTGTCCCAGGTTTGTTTAGGACTGGTTTAGTGCTGTCACTGCTCTTTCCCTTGCTCCATTAGCCTGACAAAAAATCGGTGATGTGTTTGAAATAATTTTTTCGGAAAATAAGCAAAGGCTGCAGTACACAATTGAGCCCTGTCCGTGGGCTTTGGGTAAATTATTATGCAGCCAGTCATTTCGTTCCAGTTTCAACATCTCAGAAGGGGCAGGGAGGAACTTTGTTACGATGTTCTTGTTCCAGAAGAATAAGTCCGTTGCCACAGGCTCAGAGACCTCTGAGGAAGAGCTGTTGACATCAGTGCTTCTGGCAGTCAGGGCTGCAGGATTTGGCATATGTTGCCAGTTTTTATTTTCTTGCATTTGCAGGCTGACATCAACCCCACACTGATAGAAAAGCTGGTGAATGGAATTTGTCTGTGCATCCATTTCCTTTGTGAATTTCCAGTACCACTTCTGTTCACAAAGCCTGTGGTTTTCTATTCATTGCTGGCATGGCAAATATTTCACTGCACCAAGGTCAACATCCGTGCAGATGTTATTTTCAAATTCCTCTGCCTGCTAAACTAAGCTGTGCTGTAGAAAGAAAATTTCTTCCTGCAAAATTTTCTTCAAGGAATGTCATGTTTTTCATAGATATTGTAGAGATATATTAAGTCTACAATGAATGAAGGTTGAAAAAAAGGTTGTACATCCACAAATTTCACTTAAAATAAAAACGCTTCAGACCTGTTTGAACAGGGAATTACAAATGTGTCCAGGAAGATATCCATGGGTGCTAAGGTTTAACAGCTGCATCTGTGCAGCTGCATTTAGGTTTTAGGATTTAAAGGCTATTTGTTACCATTCTCTTGTTTCTAGAAGCTGGGTAAATGCTTCCACTGATGGCCCACAGCAGAGTGTGTCTGATTTTGAGTTTCTGGCCCTCTTATTGGCAGAGCAGGGGAAGAAGCATGTGTCTGAGGAGCTGCGTGAAATAAGCTGGTGTGTGCAAATTTTTTGAGAGATGTTTGTGACCTGGAACTTCTGTTTATGCCTAAAGTGTCTTTGCCCCTAAAAGACCTGTCTCAAGTTGTCACTGGATTAAGGGGACCAGTTTTTAACTTGTATTGCAGCTTTGGGGGCCTAATTACGCTCAAGTTCCACCAGGGCTAGGTACCTAAAAATGGTGCATGAAATTTGAAGAATCATAAGAAATTGAACTAAAAGGTGACTTGAAAGGCCATCTATGCCTCCTAAGACATCATATGAGTTCTAATACTCATAGAACAGAGAATTTTTCTCTATGATCTTCCCCATCATCAAGTATTTACATTTCAAAACAAGGTACTGTAGTCCCTACCCTGTATGAAATCTCTTCCTTGGCTGTGTAGTAACAGAGAAATTGTGTAGGGAATTCTGATGAAACAACTAGGCATTACATTCAAATTACTGTTTCTTTGCTTCCTATATTCTTTTATAACCAATACTAAGGCAGATTTGCAAGTACACCCTGACACAGGATAGCTACATGGTGGTTATTACCTTCTTGTATTTTGCCTGACAACATTGCTATGACCTTGCAAACTACAGCACCCATCTGTCATTTATAATTCATGTATTACCATCGATTTATAGAGGACTAGGCAGCTTGTCCTATGTCTCTAGTTAGGAAGAAATTAAAAATGCAGCAAAATCCCTCTTGACTTTTTTTCAGTAGAATTCATACTGAAGATGATGGTACTGATAGTTATTTCTTGTAAGTCATTAACTAGACATTCCAGGAACACAATTTTCTCTTCTGCAGCTTATTTGAAATCAAGAAAGGCTTCTTCTGCTGCTCTAGCAAATCAAATCTTTCCCCACAGCATGGGATAGGTTGATTAATGTGATAGAATATTTCAGTGAATGATTCGTTATGTACGGGAACCTCGGATTCTGAGGGAAATTTTCTGAATATATTTTAAAAATTCCAACATATGAAGTAAAAGGAGCTGTCAATATTTTAGAAATCACTCAGAAATTTTCTAATTAGAGAAAACTGCAAAGGTGGTGAGGGCTACTTTTTCTTGTTGTTGCTTTGCTATTTATTTCCTTTTCTTTTAAAAATCTGAAGCTTTGAAATTAACATTATCCCAACTAAAAATAACTATTAATGTTGGAAAATAGCAGTTTACAATGAAATCTATCTTTAGAATTTCACAGAATCAATGAGGACAAATCTTGACTCTGCTCTAAATTTGCTTCTTTCTTCTAGGGACAAAAGTAGTAGAAGAAACAAAGGTATCAAAAGGACACAGCCTAGATCCTCCTTAAGGCTCTTTTAGACCAGAAGCAATACAGAACAGAAGAGGGGAATGAGAAAACAGGAAGAAAACTAAGACACTAGAGAAAACTGATTTTCCATTATCCAGCAGATCAATGCTGATCCAAGAAGGAAATCTAAGTAACTTAGTTCCTATTATATTTTTTCATCCAATAGATTAGGTTGGCATCATAAGCCAAACTGTACTTGTTGCTCCAAGAGAATGAAGTCGAAAGTACTTTGCTAAGGCATTACCTGCCTGTGAAAATCACGTGCGACATCCCAAGTACCTGTTTGGCATTAATGTACAGCCAATGTATGGCAACCAAGTTTATGAAGATCTAGACAGAGGATGCTCAAACAGAGGCTTCTGACTTAATGTGAGGATGAAGGGGCTGCCCACTTTCAACAGTCTTGCCAACAGGTGTTTATTTTTCAATAGTAAAAGATTACTTGGAGATTGTTCCAGGACTGTAAAGGCATTCTTGACACCATTCATCAGAACATGCTTGAGTCTCCTTCCTACCAGATTTCATTCCTTAGAACATTACTTCTAAAGCTGGATCAAGGGGAGATCAGGTTTAAGCACCAGAGCCACAAGCTGATAAAATAACATTGCCCTGAATGGAAGAATAAAATCATGTTAGGTCCATAGATTTCATAAACATTTCACCCTTTCTTGAAGTTTCATTTCTGAGAGATACAAGTTCTATGCAAATTCCAAGAAGAGGATGAATCTACTGAATATTTTATCACATTCACACATGCTCTAAAAGAACATTGCTACTTCACCGGAAAGTTCCATTATGAAAACACACAGGATAAAATCACTTGTGATAGGAAAGACCAATACATCTTAGAGATTCTTCAAATTCATGCTGAAAAAAAATCAGTTACAGTTACACATATCTGAGGTAAGTGCATGAATAAGCAACTGGAATCCAACTAAACCCACAGGCAAAACCTAAAGAGCAAGCATTGATGTGAGCACCCACTGACTTTCCAACCAGTCCAGCAGAAATCTGCCAAGTGCCTGGTGCAGATATATCTCTAGGCACCCACATGACGAATGACTGGCTGAGAACGCCGTGTGTGGCAATGTCACAGAGGGCTTTAGATGTGTGTTGCTCAGAGGGCCACCATTAAAGGAACAGCTGCAGAGCCCAGGCTGCTGGCATTGATGTTATTGCCAATGAAATACTGAAGCCACTCTACCCTGGCAAAGCCATATAGGAATATTATAATTGTCTCTAGAGTTCTGTAAAACGAAATAGTGCAAGCAGAAAATTCAGAATATTTAACTGAAAATAAGGAAGAACTGAAATAAAACTTTAATTTCCCTAACATAATAGGAAAACCCTGGGAGGTGGTGTTTTTAATTTTGTAAAACTTATTTAATCTCCCCAACCCTATCCTTCACTTCCATAAATTACAAATAAAGATGGTTAGAATCTGGATTTCTCTTTATTCATCTGAAGTGGATTGTTGCATCTTTGGCTAGGAAGGAATGTCAGTCAGAAGGCTGTGACATAGCCCCAAATTTATATTTATTATAGCAGAAATACACATGGCTTTGTTGCTTTTTAATTTAATGTGCATGTTTTCACTACTGAAATCAGTTTTGGAATTTTTAAAAGTGTTCCTGCAGATTCTTGTAGAAGTCCATCAAAAAATATTTACAAGGAGAACACAGTTCAAAGTGGGCATCACAACTGAGAAGGGAAAGCGTAAACTAATAGACGCTCCATATTGTTGTGGCTATGTACTTAAAACAGTCACAAAAGTAAAGACTTCTACATAAATTATACTAAACCCACCATGCTTTAGCTAGTTTATAATTAAAATGTGTTTCAACACCTCTGGAAAACACAATATACCAATAGCCTACAGGATGAAGGATATCTGCATGTAAAGTAATTGTAGCAATATTTCTTTTATCTTGACTGATTCTACATGGCTTTGCCAAATAAAAAATTAAAGACAACATTCAATATTAATTGCCAAATAAGTTCAAAATATAAATTCAGACAAGCTAAATCTAGAGTTTGCCCAGGACATGATATCTCTTGTAAAGAAAAGTCCTTGTTGATAATGATAATTGGTCTACTTCTGAACTTTATATAGTACATGAAAAGTACCATGACAGAAAAGGTCCAGATAACACCAGTTCCTAAAAACTGAATGTGATGAAATCTCTGGTCAAATTCTCACTGAGGAAGGTATGATTCTTAATATCCTGTGCTTCCTGGCTACATTTTTTCTTGAATGGTGACTCTTTGCTCTGGGTTGCTGTTGTTTTGCATGAATTCCAGTATGCCACATTTTCACAAGAGTTTTCTTATAAAGCAAGACCTTTGGAGCTGTGAATGTTATTTTGGTAAGGGCAACAGACATGTTGCACATATGAGGGTAAGATGAACTTTGTACACACAAGAAAATAAAGATATGGAAGTTGAACTGAATTTCAGTCAAACATGAATTAGAGTCTCTGTTTGAACTGAAAGGGAGATCAGCTAATTCTGAATAAAAAGGTTTGCTTCATGGTACTGATAATGCCCATTACCTTCATGGCTTCCTTTTAGGCAGATTTTCCCTTTTCTTCATAGCATAAATTGTACTTGGACAACCACCTTTAAAGCTCCACAGTGTCAAAACTTCATACTCATAGGCTGAATTTCTGAACAAGCTGAGCCTGTCCCTGATATTTCACTTCACAGGGAATTTAGAAATAATTGCTCAACATGCTCTTTTGCCTAAAACACCTGCACAGTACAGCTTTGTTTTCAGTGTTTCTTTCCAAGTCCTCCTTGGCTCCTCTGATCCTTTCCCCATGAGTCTTCCCCTGCCTTACCTTCTGTCTGTCAGGGGTGAAGCTGTATAGACCATCTGACACCGGTTCCTCTGAACCATATTGTGGAGCATCAGAAAGTCAAGCTTGGGGTGACTCAGCAGACAAGGCCTGTGTCACCTTATCAGACCTTAGTGTTGTTTACTGTCTTGTGTATTTCAGTTGCACTGAGCAAAGATGCTGAATGATTAAATCTCCATAAGAGCAGCTAATTAAATATTTACTTGGAAGTTCGCATGTGATACAATTCACCTCCATGAAGATCTATCTGGTTTTGCATACCTATCAAGTGTATTCTCATCTCAGTGTACATACAGTTGAGTTAAACATAAAAATTCCCATACAGCAAGAAAATATTACATCTGTACCTCCAAAGCCAAATTCATCACCTTCATTCTCGTAAGCATTAGTGGACGTTACCAATGTTTCCGACTGCTTAGACACTTATTTTATTACATCTTCAAAGACAACACTGACATACATCTTAATCTGAAATGTTACCCTCCAAAAAATGTTCCATTAGTCAGAAAACATTCACTGTGTTGCTCTTTCACAATGTTTGAAATCAGCATTCAATTCACAGTGTAGTATGTAATCATAATAGACTGCGACACAAAAACAGAGCAGATGGAAATATTTATGCTAGTTTTGAAGGTTAGTAAGTTTTTCACGCATTCGCACAAGAGTCCAAAATGTTTGCCTGCCCTTAGCTGAAAATCTTCAATAAAATCCTGAACTTGCTAGATCTGCCTCTGAAAATAGCAGCATAGAAATATTTATTAAATAGAAATCTTGGCACAATGTGTTTTCAAGAAAGCTGGGTTTAAATATACAGAGGGTAAATTATGTTTAAGTAAGACTCCTCTGAGGACATGATTATGATGCTCTATGTTCCCCAGAACAAAAAAGAAGCATAACCTCCATTAGTGCTTTACTAGTCAAAAATATAAAAGGATAATTTTAGTTTTTGAAAAAAACAGTCTTATAGCTGTCTTTTCAACAACACAATGGCAATTTTAAGAAAACAAACAAATACAGGAAAAAATAGTTTCCATATTGGAACTACCATTGTGCCATATTCTGCCTAAATGAAGCTTTTGTGGGAAATGGAATGTTTATAGCTTCATTTTCCCTAGGATGATCGTTCACTTGGCAAAACTACCTCTGTATAAATGTGATCTCTGATACAGTATTGAATGAAGTCAGTGGCCACACCACACTTCAGACTGTGTGTTGACTTCTTCAACTGAGCTCTATTGAAGTGTTCCAAATTCAAATTTGCAGGATCCTTACAAGATCCTTTAAATTTAGTTTAGAGGTTTCAGTTTGCAAGGTGGAAAGTACAACAGCAACTCAGAAAATCCAAGATAATAAACACTGTAAACAGTGAAGTAGTTGGTATGTAAGGTAGAAAGTCAGCATTTCTTTAAATTATAGCTAGTCTCATGCATACCAATAATTTTTGAAACCTTCATAATATCAGGTGATTTATAAACATTCATTCAAAATTTACTATTCCTGGTTAGCATCTAAGTATATTATTGAGATTAGATGCTATAATGTACAATTCTAGTATTGCCTCTGAAGAAGTTTATCATCTTGCAGTCAGAACAGTTTATTGGTTTATGCTTCTTAACATCTTGTTTTCATCACATTCAGATGGCAATGTCCCATCCCTTACCCAGTTACTGGATGGGATTTGAAGAGCAGTGAAAACGAGCAGACTGTGACTTATGAGATATGGAGCTCACTGAAGTCACTAAGACACTGGCATGTAGCAACCGTAAAATTGTGGAGTTGAAGATCTTGAGAGGAGTAAGGCTGGAGCAGAGCACCGTCCCTGGACATCTGGCAAGCAGACTTTAGCTGGATCAGGGAACTCATAGGCGGGATCCCATGGGAAGCAGATCAGAGGAGTGAAGTTGCTCAGGAAAGGTAGGTCTTTAAGGGCAGCATACTCTGAGGGCAAGAATGATCTGTCCCAACTCTCAGAAAAACAAGTAGACATACCAGGAAACTGGTACGGCTAGGCAGGGAGTTCGCAGTGGAGCAGCATACAAAAGGGGGAAGCAGGGACAGGCTACAAAGCAGTAATTTAGAAACATTGCCTGGACATGCAGGGGTGCTGTCAGGAAAGACAAAGCTCACCTTAAGGTGATTCTCACAGGGAACAGCAAAAGCAACCAGAAGAGCTACTTCTGATGTCTTAGCAGGAAAAAGCCAAACAGGTGGCGTCAATGGCTGAACAGGGTGATTGATTTAATGACAGTGAACACAGATTAGACTGAGGTATTCAGTACCTTCTTTGCCTCAGCCTTCATCAACAAGGTCTCCGCTTCTTGAAGGGGCTTAAGAAAGAGGAGAAAAACTAGCTGTGGTTGAGGGTTGAGTAAGGGGTTACTTGAGGGAAGTCGCAGAATCACAGAACGGTTGTGGCTGGAAGGTTCCTCTGGAGACAGTCTAGTCCTGCTCAAAGCAGGGTCACCTACAGCAGGTTGCCCAGAACTGTATCAAGTCAGGTTTTTAATATCTCCAAAGGACAGAGATTCCATAACCTGTCTGGGCAACATGTTCCAGTGTCTGACCAACCTCACCCCCAAAAAAGTGTGGGGTTTTTTTATATGTTTAAATGGAATTTCCTGTATTTCAGTTTGCTCCCATTGCCTGTCGCCCTGTCACTGAATGTGACTGAGAAGAGCCCAGCTCCATCTTCTTTACTTCCTCCCATCAGGTATTTATACACATTCATAAGATCACCCTGAGCCTTCTCTTATGCAGGCTGAACAGTCGCAGCTCTTGCATTCTCTCCTTGTATGGCAGATAGATTGCACCAAGCCCTTAATCACCTTCATGGCTTTTTGTTGGACTCACTTCAGTATGTCCATGTCTCTCTTGTACTGGGGAGCCCAGCACTGGATCCAGCACTCCAGATGTGTATCACCAGTGCTGAACAGAAGGAAGGGATTACCTTCCTCAACCTCCTGGCAGCAGTCTGCCTGATGCAGCCCAGGAGGCTGTTGGCCAGCCTTCTTTGCCGCAAGAACACATTGATAATTCATAACTAACTTGTCCACCAGTAGCCCCAAGACCTTCTCTGCAGACCTGTTTCCCAGCTGGCTGCCCTTAGTCTGTGCCTGTGCCTGGGGTTATTCCTCCCAAGGTGCAAAACCTGGCATTTTCCTCTGCTGAACTTCATTCGTAAGGTCCTTGTCAGTCCTTTTTTCCAGGCTGTTGAGGCCCATCTGAATGGCAGCACACCAATCTGGTGTTATCAGTCACTCCTCCCAGTTTTGTACCATCTGCAAACTTGCTCTGTCCCATATGTCTTACCCAGGTCATTGCTGAAGATGTCAAACTGCATTGGCCCAAGCACCAACCCCCTGGGACACCCCACCAGTGACTGACCACCAGATGGACTGTGCCACTGATAACGCTTTCAGCTTGTCAGTTCAGCCAGTTTTCAGTACATGTTGCTGTTCACTGATCTAGTTCATGCTTCATCACTTTGTCAATGAGTAAGGTATGGAGCCATGCTTGGTGCAGATGCCAAGGTGTTGACAGTAGCAGGCTGCAGGGGTGGCCTCTGTGAAGACAGGTTGGGCCCCAGCCATCTCTGGCCACATGAAGGAGAAGAACATGATCAGAAGTGGACAGCACTGATTTATCTAGTGTAAATCATGCCTGACCGATGTGTTTGCCATCTGTAATAAAATGGACAACTTCATTGCCTTCCATAATAAAATGAGTGGGTTTGTCAACAAGGGGAGAGCACTGGACGTCATTTAGCTTGACTTCAGCGATGCTTCGAAAGCTGTTTTCCACATGTATCTGTGATGGGATGCTATGGTCTGAATGTATGAACAAGCAGATGAATAAAAATATGGTTGAATGGTCAGAGGGCAGTGATTAATGGGTTATACTTTACCTGGAGGCCAGTAATAAGACGAGCACCGCAGGGGGTCTGTCCTGGGACCTGTCTTGTTTAACATCTCAGTCAAGGACCTGGAGGAGCTTACAGAGTGCTTCTCCATCATATTTGCTGATGTCTCCAAACTGGAGGGGGGGGACAGCTCCTGTGCAAAATCTTCCATGTAGGGCAAATGAATGATGCAGGCTGGGGACCAGATGCTTGAGGAGCAGCTCTGTGGGAAAGGCCCTGGAATTCTGGGGGCAGTCAGCTGGACATGGACTAGCAGTGTGACCTGGAAGCAGAAACAGCCAAAGGTATCCTGGGCTGTATGAACAGGAAGAGACCTAGAGTGATTATTCTCCTTACTCAACACTCACTGTCCCACACCTGGATACTGCGCCCAGCTTTGAGGCCTCCAATACAATAAAGACATCAATAAATTGGGGGCTGTTCAGCAGAGGCAAGCAAGGTGATGGGGGCTGGAGCACTTTCTCTGTAAGAAGAGGCTGGGCGAGCTGGGCTTGTTCAGGCTGGAGCAGAGATGACTTTGGGGGCACCTAACAGCAAGCCCCCGTGCCTACAAGGAATCACACAGGGAACAGAGCTGGGCTCATCACAGTGGTGCATGGCAGGAGGATGAGACAACTGACATAACTTGAAACTACAGAGGGTCACAATGGATATAAGGAGAAGCTGTTTATCCATGAGGACAGTCACGCAGTAACACAGGTTGCCCAAGGAGGTTGTGAAGTCTCTGTCCTTAGAGTTTTTCAAGCCCTGACTATCACAGAAACACAGAATCACAGAATGGTTCGGGTTGGAAGGGACCTTAAAGATCATCTAGTTACAACCCTGCTGCCATTGGCAGGGACACCTCCCACAAGACCAGGCTGCTCAAAGGCCCATCCAACCTGGCCTTGAACACCACCAGGGATGGGGCCTCCACAACTTCCCTGGGCAACCTCTGCGAGTGACTCACCACCCTCACAGTAAAGAACCTGATATTCAATCTAAATCTACCCTCTTTCAGTTTGAGGCCATTACCCCGTGTCCTATCATTACACTCCCTGAAAAAGAGTCCCTCCCCATCCTTCCTGTAGGCCCCCTTTAGGTACTGGAAGGTTGATATAAGGTCTCCCTGGAGCCTTCACTTCTCCAGGCTGAACAACCCCAACTGTCTCAGCCTGTCCTCATAGCAGAGGTGCTCCAGCCCTCTGATCATCTTCGTGGCCCTCCGCTGGACCCGTTCCAACAGGTCCATGTCCTTCTTGTAGTGAGGACTCCAGAGCTGGACTCAGTACTCCAGGTGGGGTCTCACAAGAGCAGAGTAGAGGGGCAGAATCACCTCCTTCGACCTGCTGGCCACTAGATGAAGCCCTGAGCAGCCTGGTGTGACCTCAGAGCTGACTGTGCTGTGAGCAGGAGGCTGGACCAGAAACCTCTTGAGGTCCCTCCCAGACTAACCTATCCTGTGATCCTGCAGTAAACAAAAGCTTCCCATCATTTGGTAGAATGTGTCAAATGCAGTTACTGTGATAATTGTTTCATGCCTTCAACTGTGGTTTTCAGAATTTATTTCCTATTGGAGTCTTTAGAGTTTCTGAGTTTCTGCATAGGAATGGTAGCTTGAATGACCTGTTAATGTGTTCAACTGACCTAAGATTTTAAATCTTTCTACCATAATATAGATATTTCCCAATTTTTGTGTCATGTCCCTGAGCTCTATATCATGTAAAAATGTGCTTAATGTAATGAAAAATGTATCTATGAATTTTTGGTGGGGCAATTTGTTTTTGCTTGTATTAAGTACATTCTTACTGCTCTGCATCATCTCTTTATGCATTTCTTGTTACATAGCTAAAGATGTCATCTAGTACCAGGTTTAATTTTGAATTTTTTGAAACCAGCTGAGAGGCTGCCCCTCATCCTAAATATATGTAGGTAACTATGAAGGTTGCTTCAATAGCCAAAGTTTCTGATTCAAGCAAAACACTAAAAATTCAGATAATTTTGTCTCCTCCTTCCAACACTGCAGTATATGTAATTTGGTAAGTATAAGCTATTTGCTATGTCTGTATGAAGTCATTGGTGAAGGAATGAGTTTTGCATTTTATTCTGCTCTCATATGGAAGTGACTTTCACAGCCTAAATCTAACAACTTTGAAACTTTTGTCAGCTAGAGAGCTCTTCCTCACTGCTCAGTAGTTAAACTCTTCTCAGTAATGAAGGCAAAGGTTTTCTTGCTGTTGTTGCCTGGAGATGGATTTCTACAGACCAGTTAGAGGATGAGGATTCAGAATACATACTCACGTTAGCACCCCACAATGTCATGCAGTAACAGTCTGTGAGTACCAACTAGTTGTGACACCCTGTATCAAATGCAGGATAACTTAACCTTCTTTTATTGCCAGCTAAGATGCACTGATTTGGTTGTCTTGTATTACAGACATCTACAGACCAAAACGGGCCCAGAGAGTCACTACAGAATAATAACCTATGGTATGATAACTTACTGTGTGGCAAAGCCACTTGCAGAGAGCTCACCATTTAACTTTGGTTTTTACTCTGCTGAATGTGTTCATTAGATCCTGAGTGTGGAAGCTTTGAAAAAAATTTAGAGTTCTTATTCCATTAGCGCAACACCCATTTGACTTAATTTGGTTTGAGTTGGTTCCTGGCAATCTGATGGATCACAGTTGTCATTTATACTAACAGTGGCAGTCTGTCTCGTCCATTTCACGTGCCTTGTGCTAGAATTCTCATTACTTGGTACAACAGAATTTGACTAGTGATTGGAAATAATTACAATCAGTTCACATACACACAGAATCACATATAAATCATATTCATGAGAAAAATCCCTATATTTTAAACTACAAAAATTCAACTAGTCTTAGAAAAATATGTGTGGGACATTTCATATGTAGGTAGGTATGCTTCTCTTATACCAAACTCAGTAGCGTGTTTCGTTCATTGTTGCCTTTCAAAGATGAAGCAGATGAAAATAGTACAAGAGTACATTTATGTAACATCATGTCTTCTGAACATTGTCAGCTTGTTCCCCCAATTTCTAAACTTTAATTCTGACATGCACATGCAGATTGTGGGCACAGTGACTCATTAGTGCAAGGATGAAGAATGAATCATCCCAAAATGATCATGGAGGAGGTGGATACAGTGGTACAGGAGGGCACACCAGAGGCAACATGCTGCACCATCTAAAAAACATGTTCAGGAATGATTGAAGTGCTCTCAGATGCAGTCTTTCTCTGAGGATTAAAATAGAGCAGTGTGATTTCTCTGCAAATATACCTTGTAGAAAAAATGTACTCTACAAATAAAACAAAATTTTAAGCGCAGAAAAGGCATCTGGGATTGTACTTCCATTTTTACTTTCCAAATTGATCTTGGTTTTAAATAACAGGGTAAGTGTTGGAGTGTCATCTGTGATGTCCAGTAGTGTTACCTTGCACCATGCCGAATGTTGTCATCTGACTGCCCTCTATTGTAACTAATAATGACCTTATAGCATCATATCCAGAGAAGCCTGAAGAAATCATTTTCAGCTATACACACCTCTTCTCTTCCTTACATCTGTCAAGTCCTAGAAAGGAACAGTAATGTAAGGACTCTGTTCTCATGACCTACTGTTAGTATGGGTTCATTTAACTTGACTGCCAGTGAGTATTACTGTGTATTTGTTTCTTATTTCCACTTTGTCTGTATATAAAAGTGCCTTAAAACTGACAGATATAGTAAATGCCAGTGTATTTATATAGTATTAACATAAACATATTTTCCATTCCCATCACTTCTGAGGACTCAACTCAACTTTTGAGATACGCAATTAAGATACAGATACAAAATGAACACAGTAATAACATACGTATTTTGCATGAGAAACGGAGAACAATTTTACAGGTGTTTTGGTGTTTTGTTTTTTGTTTTGGTTTGTTTTTTTGAGTTTTCTTGGGGGGATGGGTTTTGGGTTTTTGTTAAGCAGTTTTTTTGTTAACCTATACTTTTTATTCTTTGTTCTGTACCTCTTCAAGGTACTGGCATGAAATTCCTGAGAAACACCCCACTCGAGAGAAGTTGGATAAATATTACTTGCTCCAACAATACAAAAGAAAACAGAATCTGGTTAATTCGAGTTATAACAACAAATCTTTTCCTAGCGTAATTGTTTGATGCTTCCTGAGGGAATTCTTTTTTCTGTTTTATGGCAGTACTTCATGAAATAAGAAACTTCCAATACAATGGCCATATTGGGCAAGCAGGAATTTAGACTCCCCGTGGAAACAGCTGTGCCCGTTATTGATCCTGCCAATTGTTCCAGGGTGAGATGTGAAACAGAAACTGTGTTAGTCAGGAAGTGTTATTGTCTCACATGAAATGCTAGCTTCTCCTAATAATCAGCACCATGTTATCTGGGCAGCATGGGTGAAAAATTATTCAGGCCACTTTTAACATGTGAATGTAGTCCACACACCTAAGAATAACCAAAGGGAATCTACATTAGTATTTCATATAAAGGCTTGAGGCAGCAACTGAAGACTTTCTCTTTATATAAATTTTGTCACTGATAGTGAGAGAAAAAAACATCTCAGGAAGGCAATTGATAAACCAGTGGATAAACTTGGTTGGTTTGGTGGGATTCTTTTTATTTTTTAATTTTTTCAAGCCTTGAACTATAACAGACTTTGAAGCCCCAGCTGCATTTGTTTTGGCTTCTGTTCATGACTGGGCATTTTTACCTCCTCTAGGCTTCTTTCCGAACTGCAGTACAACAATGAATACAGCAAATCAAAACATTTTCCAACATAATTTTGTGAGAAAATACCAATTCATCTCTACTGAAATATTGTTCAGATTTCTCAAGGAGGGTCTGAAGGTGAGAAAGAGATCCCAGCATAGCTAAAAAGGCTAAGGCAATGACAAGTGATGTCTAAGTCAAAGTCCCGACTCCAGTTCTAACTTGCAGTCAGGACTTAAATTTCCCAGTCCCACGTATGAGACAAGTATATGCAAGGGTTCTTAATTGGAGATGTCTTCTGCTGTCTCTCACTGTACGAGTTCTGTTTAATTTAGTCACAGAAAAAAATAATAGATTTTCAGAGCAATTTTCTGAGCGGCAGTATCATCAAACAGTGAGAGCATCTGGAAGAGTTCACACAGCCCAGCCTGAGAGCAGCTTCATAGAGTCTGGCCTAGGCATGTTCATCCCCGCTGCTCACCTGCCTCATCCTGTCCCACCTACGGCAGGTATGGATGTCACGGGGTATCTTACAGATGCTTGACAGCAGATCAGTAAAAGAAAAAAGGATTAACTTTTGAGGAATTTAAACAGTCTCTCATCTAGATATTCATGGGTTTAATCAGTTTTGTTTCTTGCCTCAGCTGGGAGGTCCAAGGCATTAAGGGTCAGGAATATGGGAAGAGCAACAAATAAATTCACCTTCAAACAAATAAATGTAAAAGAACAGATATTATCTTGATAAAGGTACTTTAAAGGAAACTGTTTATTTTGATTGTACTTAACCTGACATTTGTTCTCTCTGTTAAAGGACAACCTCAGTGTACTCATAACTACATTGTGCAGGGAGAAAGGGACAGGGGAAACAAGGGAAATGAAATACTCACCTGAGTCATGCATGAACTTTGCCTTTCAGAATTATTAAAACCATTTTATCTAATCTCAAAAGCGCATTGCTTACATACTCAGAACTTTAAAGAAGCTTGTATTGGTGAAAAAAAACCATACATCATTTAGTCAGTGATTGCTGTTTATAATAGTATGGTTATCATTACATTTAAAGAGTTTTCCTGCCCTGAATATGAGATATACTTTCTCTCTGCCCAAGTACAATGGATGGAGGAATGGGGCCAAAACCAGTGAAAACAAAATGCCACCGTAATGTTTGGTACCTTAAAGTCAGTGACAAATTGTCTGTTGACTTCACTGGGACAAGGATTTGAACTAGAAATACTCCTACTGAGTAGAAAATCCATCATGTACCAATTGAAAATACATGTTTATGATTTCCATTTTTGAGAGCATTAGTTTCTGATCCATTAATTTGACCATTTCAACAACATATTAAAATGAATAACATCTGATATTTCAGAAAGGCAATAAAACACAACCAAATAACTTAGTCTGAATCTGATAATTTTGAGCACAACTTATTCATCCTATTCCTTGTTTAACGATGCCTTCACTTAATCACTATATGGCTACACAGTCTTTCCTTCTCTCCTTCCCCATCTGCATGGCTGCTGTATTTACCACATAAAGGCCCAGACTGTTGAATACACATAGATTATGTTAAATAGTGAGAATGTTGTTCCAGTGATTATCCAGCTTCTCAGATGCCACAATTATCCCAAAGATTCAACAGCTGCTTCATGTTTCCCAGTTACAACTACAGACTGGTCAGTAGAAAAGAAGATTGCATTTGATTTTTAAATTTTACTTTTTTTTAAAGACGTGGTACCTTACACTCAACTAAAAAGCCAGTCAGAAGTCTTAGGTGAAATATTGAAGTCAAGAATCAAAGAAAGGTCTTGTTCTCTCACCTGACATAAAGACCACGTAATTGAGAAAAATAAAGAATGCAAACATTAATATGGAACTCAGTGACTGGTTTTGTAGCAAACCTAGTTTCCAGAGATGCCCTGACTTGCCTGGCTGTTTAGTGAAAAATCAATGATTGGAAATTGGACCGATCCAGAGAAGCACAGCTGTCAACATTACATTGCTCTCCTGCTGCTTTATTTCTCCTCTTTCTTGAATCCCTTCACTAGTTTCTATATTCCTCCTGCATTGGTTCCAAGTTACTTATTCTTTGCACATCTTATAACCAACTTCTACATCTTTCTTTGCCTCCTTTTGAGTATCTCTGTGGGTTTTATTTTTTTCTTCTGTATGTAAAAAAATAGATGCATAAACCCCAATCCTCTTAATTCTAATTTTTTAGTCCTCTCTTTGAATGCTTCTCCTACTGGTTTTGCGCCTACCTTTGTGTCAGTCTGCATGATTTCCTAATGTGTCAAACTGTCAGGAAGAGGCAGGAGCGTTTTACTGTGGTCAGACCAACTGAGGACAGTTTTGTTTGCTCTGAGCCAAAGTACATATTGAGTCCCTTTTTTGAAAAAGGAGTGGGTAGGTTGTTTCAAGGGAGGGATATTCCCTAGAAATGGACAGCTGAGAATTCAGCTTGGTGTATGTTTTACGTACAGTTATTTCTATACTGAGATTCGGGAGTAAATTAGACAAATTGCATTTCCATGCTACACCCAAGAGCCAAAAGGAGGGTATATACACACTGAAGCTCGATAATGCCTTCAGGATTTCCCAGGTGGGGAGTGCTGCATTAGTTGATGATGCTATACCTGGCACAATTTAAGGAGCTCTGGCTTGCCTACGTTCCTGCAGCCATTCCTGAGCTTCCCATGGACTGTGGTGTGTTTGGACACTGTATGGTGATTTGTGTTTTCATGCCATTTTACGTTCTTTAAACCTGAACTTAGATATCACACCCTGTGAAGAGGAAAAGGTGGGGTGGCTTGATTGTATTTACCATTGTACTCGCACTACAGGGAGCCTTCAGGCTGAATGCAGGGCTTTTAGGGACCAGCAGGTTGCTTGACTCTGTCGCATTGAATAAATAGGCTGAGGTGGATATGAGGCCTTGCACTCCCTTTTAAATTGAGTCTACAACAGAGATTTGATATGGTGCGCTTCCTTGCTTTCCTGTCAGCCTTCCAAAATCCTAGTTGCTGTATATACTACTTCTGCAGTGAGTTTGGTCTACAGACTATCTTTTTCTTATTCTTTTTTTCTTTTTCTTTTTCTTTTTTACTTTTTTCTTTTTTTCTTTTTCTTTTTCTTTTTCTTTTTCTTTTTCTTTTTCTTTTTCTTTTTCTTTTTCTTTTTCTTTTTCTTTTTCTTTTTTCTTTTTCTTTTTCTTTTCTCTTTTTCTTATCTTCTTCTTTTTCTTTTTCTTTTTTTTTAAGTTTATGATATTATACCATTAAGAATATGAATATTTTGATGTCCAAATATGAGCTATGTGTCTAGGCTCCCGCTACAGTTATCCAGCTGTAGTTAATACAGGTGATGGACTCTGGAGAGTGATTCAGCTAACCCTTGAATGGACACCTAGTTGTAGTCAACTGAATTGCTCTAGGCTCCACTGACTGTGTTAATTAGATCTCCATGAGCTGTAATGGGAGTTTAGTCACCTAATGTACATGTAGACATGTACATTTAGATATCTGAATCTGCAAGTTGTTTTAATCCCATTAGGATCTCTATGGAGTCAATGGAGAGAAATGAGCTAGTCTGTGATGCAATTAATTTCATACTAAAATACACATCTCAAATATGGTCAGATGAATCCTACCCTAGGATTCTTTCAATTTGTTGCCAAGTTTTCACTTTTTATAGCATGTTACTTTTATATCTAATTTAGGAGCTTAATTTCAAACATTTTCTTGGAGCTGGAATTCTTCATAGGCAAAGGATATATGGGAAGTATATATAGGGCAGCTAGTTCTTTCCCATTGCTTTTAGCTGAAAGTACAGTTTGTTCAGATATAATTTCAAAGGCTAGTTCATTTGTAAGCTCACTTTAACACTGAACCAGTAGAAAATATATTGCCATTTCGTATTTTTATTAGCACAAATAATTGGTCATTTAATTGCCAATCTCATCAGTAAAGAGCCTTTAATAAGAACATACAGGCAGTTCCAAGCTCATATGCTCTTCCACAGTAAAATTCTCAAGGGGTATTCTCAATTAAATATTCTGTTAACCATTGCGGGCCTTCCTGAATCAATTGCTTTTGCTTTTCTGTTCCAAGGTTAGATGTCCATTGTGCTTCTCCCCACCATTTTCTCTCCCTGTAGAAAGCATAACAGTGAAGTAAAAGACTCAATCAAATAAAGTTAATAGATATTGAAATTAGAAGGAACATTATGATCTTTAATAGCCTGACTCCCTAAATAAAACAGGCCATAGAAACTCACTGAGCAATTCCTGCATTCAGCCTACAACATCTCTTTAAATTTCAGTACATGCACTGGAAAGTTATCTAGTCTTGATGGACAGACTTCTAGAGAGGTAGAATCCAGCAATTCCCTACTTGTTCTATTTGGTAAATTACTCCAAAAGGTTAAACTAGGTACAGACAGCTTTCACCAGGTTTTATTGTTGCTTTTCATGGTAAACAGAGCTATCAGGAGTCACTTCCCATATCGTTACTTCTAGGTCACAGGCAAATCACCTCTTAATTCCTTTTTGAACTTATTACATGCATTGATCTTCCTTTTGGCCTTACTATAAAAATGCTTTTCAGATATACTTAATTAATTAAGCTCTTCCCTGAGATGTTTCCCCCTTTTTTTCAGTGTGGACATCATAATGGGACCCAGGATTTTCACTAATATATGCAGAGATGGTATTTCCCATCTACTTCCTTTCAATTCTCTGCAGTTTATATTTCAAGGATAACACTTTCTTTCCAAATTATAACGACATACTGACAGATAAATTCCCATAGGTTATCTATCAGTACAACTAAGTTCTCAGTAGTGTTGTCATACTCCCCTGTCACCAGTTTACATTCCTAGACGTCTGGAGTTTGACTTACTTCTGTTAATATTTTGTTCAATGGAGATCACCTTAGCAAGGGATCCAGACCACTCTGTAAAACTGGTCTGTCATCATTATTATTTACCAGTCTAGAAAGCTTACTGCATCAACAAACTGTGCCACTGATTACTTTGATTTTTCTCCCATAAATTTGCTAGAAACTTTGTGCTGCTATGAAGCAAAACTCAGATCTCTCTGGCAAGACTATACCTTAGCTATGATGTATTGGCAAATTGCTTTAGTTTTTGTATTTAACCAGTCTTCATCCAGTCTTAATGATCTACTTCAATTTTGTGAAATTTTTTTTTTTAAATACTGTGGCACTAAAGATTAAGTAAAATGTCTTGCCAGCATCTATTATATTTACTGAGCTTTTTTTTTCATCCAAATTTTTTATATCATGTTTTTTTGGCAGAGTTAAATAAAATTACATAAACCCTTTTTGATTGTCATTAGTTATTTCAACATCCTTTTATTTTTATATGAATGCCTTCCATATTGGACAATAAATTGGACTTACTAGAGCTTTGAATGCACTATCTTTTAATGATTGGGCAACAGATTTCTAAAAACTTGAAGAATGATTGATTTTGAACATAAGAGAAATCAACTGAATATTCACTATGAAGAGCAAGAAAGCCATCAATAGCTTCACTATATTTGGGGAATAAATGACAGTTTCAGACAATGAATACATTAGAAAAAAGTTCTCTTTGACTAAAATTTGTAAAGAGGAAAAATAAATGCTTTTCTATACATGGTTTTAACATTAGGCATATATGTGACTAGCTGATTTATTACAAGCATTGGGCATTTTCATAAAAATCTATTACTTTAACCTATTTCCTGCTAAAAAGTGTGAGAGTCACATTGTTACTAAAACCAGTTTTTCCTGATCCATGTGTAACATCAATGCCAGTGTAAGTAAAAAATGAGTCATTCTTCATGCGTGATTTGTTATACCATTTTTCTCACTATATTTTTGTTTAAGAAAATTGGCTAATTGCAAAACCAATGGCCACATTTAGTCACTGACCATATTAGTGTCTCTGATGGTTTGGTTGGAGATTTGTAACTACCTGCAGTTTTTCAAAAGGTAATGGATTTGATAAACTGTCAATGTTGCAATGTTGCATAGTGTTTGTGTAGATTTCTATTCTGGAGAGTAAAATAACATCTCAGTTCTTATGATAGCACCAGTTTTCTTCAAGTTAATAATGAGGAAATTCCTTCACCTTAATTGATAGGGGACTTTTTTCTTTTTTTTTCTCTTCTGAGTGTTTGTTTATGACTGGTAGCTTTGTTCAACAGTGAAGAAATCCTGTAGATCACTAGAGACTAAAACTACAAAATATTACCTGAGGTTTTGTCCTCAATTTTTTCAAAAACAGTGTTACTTGAGAAAAGCATAGACCATTAAGGCATTAAAACACTGTTTCCTTCAGCTTTGTAGTGACTCTATTTTATTTTCATGTAAAGTAAAAAATTATGTTCACTTTTACTTACCAAATGCTGCAGTATTTGAGCCATACAATTTTGCAATATAAAATTTAGCATAAGTGAACTTTTTCCTTTAATTTTGCATTGTTTCAATCACAGCATTTCTACTGGAGTTTTATTAAAATGTTAATTAAAAATATTCAGAGCATAGGCATTATTAGTCTGTTTTAAACAGATTAAAATACAGAATACAAAAAAGGTTTTTACTATTATTTCAAATACTAAAAATAATCCCACATTCAGGGCTGTCCATAATGTTTAGAGCTTTCAATTTAAAAGCTATCCTAGTTTTGGCATTCACCTTTACTTAATTATTTCTTACGTGGGGAGAATGATTCTGTCTTTGACTGAGGCAGCAGCTGCATCATACCGATGTAATCCAAAAAGGGCAAAAATGTATTTGTTATTCTTGCTTGGACAGATGACTTGAGGAGACTTTATATAGAAAATGCCATGTAAAGTAACAATATTGTCTCTTTGAGGCAAATCCATCTGCCACTGTGTTTACTAAGTTCTTTTCACATAGCAAGCTTTCTTTTGATTTCCTTCATTATACAGTTATTTGTGTTCCACTAATTATTCTTACTGAAAACAAATCAAAACAAAACAAAACAAAAGAAAATCCCCCAGATCCTAGAAGTATAGTATTTCATACTTCACAGTTTTTCCAGAACAGCAGTTATTTTTTTCAAGGGAGGTGGTATATTATGACTTATAGGTCATTGATTTCATGCTTAAGTATGAATATTTGACCCTTAAATACACCATTGAGACCAGGAAATTTATTGGTATTTAAATTACTTTGTATTTGGTTTTGGTTTTTTTTTTTTTCCACCAGCATTGCTTTGTGGCACATTAGCTGTCTGCCTAAATCACAAGAGCTTTATTACTCTTGAACCGTGTCAAAGTTCATCAAGGGGATCTTATCAATGTTTATAAATATCTAAAAAGTGGGTGTCAAGAGGATGGGGTCAGACTCTTTTCAGTGGTGCCTAGTGACAGGACAAGGGGCAATGGGGACAAACTGGAACACAGGAAATTCTATCTCAACATGAGGAAAAACTTTTTTACTTTGAGGGTGGCACTGGAACACCTGGAGGTGTTCTGGAGCACTGGAACAGGCTGCCCGGAGAGGTGGTGGAGTCTCTTTCTCTGGAGATATTCAAAACCCGCCTGGACACATTCCTGTCCAACCTGCTCTGGGTGATCCTGTTTTAGCAGGGGCGTTTGACTAGGTGATCTCCAGAGGTTCCTTCCAACCTCGACCATTCTGTGATTCCGTGAGGTCTGATGTCCTGTTTCCAGCTGTAGTTGGAGAGAGGTACAAAGCTCTGCAGGAGATCCTGCCCACCGTAGCAATCTCCACTCAATTTCAAGAGCCACAAAAAATTAAGCTTTGTATTCTCCTTCATATAAAGTAGTTTAACATTAAGTAGTCATGCATTCTCTGTAAATATCAAATACGATTTTGAATCACAGCCTCACTGGCCTTGTCTTCACCTTCAGAAAAGGCCAGGTTCTGTATACCTATACTTACAGGTACTTCACTGAAAGCTAATGGAGGCAGATAGTTTAGCTTCCTAGCAGCGCCTCATTTCCTTAACTGCAACTTTAAATTCGTGGTATTCCAGCCAATTCACTGACTCTTTTCCAAACTCTTAAGTTTCATCAAGGAAAAAAACGTTCAGTTTGTTTTATACCTTTGGCTATTTATAATCATTTCAGCCATCTTTATTTATAACAGCCTGCAGTAATTTATGCCACTGCCAATTATGTTCACTAGAGATACATTTAGCTAAAGTAACCTCATATGACTTCCAGTTAAATCATATCAGTTTACTTTTTGCCTTCCAGTTCTCTTTTTAGTCACAGGTATGTAGGCCTTATTGTGTTTTGGGTTTTTTTAGATTTATTTCCTGTATGCAAGGATTTTTTATTTTACTTTATTTTTTAGCTGCCCTACAATAACTCCCTATGTAGTTATTTACATTGCACATTTCTTGAAGGATAGTTTGCTCCATTTCTGAAGGAGATTAAGCTATCTCACACAGTCTGAAAAAGAACAAAGTGTGCACACAAGGAGATACTGATGACTAATTAGTGTCTCATGAATTTATTACATTTTAAATTTCCTACGATAACTCATACTGCAGCAACAATGGTCTGGTAGAATATGAGCAAAATATAAAAGAGGAAAATATTTCCATTACTCCACTAGCATATTTGCTAGTGTTGTGTACAGTCTGAGCAGAAATTTTTTATGTAATGTTTGAATTCCTCATCACACTTATTTCCTCCTATATATTTGAGAAGTTTGTCTTAAGTCTGAATATATCCCATTTCCCACCCTTGCATCTCAGACTATAGCTGTTTGAAGGTCGACAGGTACAATTACAGGATCCTGTTCTCTCTCTATGCTACTTCTTCCTTGCCCAGTCTTCCACACAATGGCATTTTAGGATTAGAAAAGACCCTTTTCTTTCCTATCTTCTCAGCAATAAACACAATTACTTAAATATTTTATAAGAAGCACGAATTCCTGCAGAGTTTAAGTAGAATGTTCTGCAAACAGACCTCTGCACATATGTTTTTGCATCTCCTGATGTGTGCAAGAAAACCATTTTCTTGGATTTTTGACAACTTCCATTATGAGCTTCTTCCTTTATGATGGCTGCTGCATAGTTTAACAGCCTCTGCATATACCATGCTCCTGCCTACACTTAGCAGCTGAGCCTTTGTTGTGTTTGGAATCATGAAAGGCTTCTGTCATCCTTTGGATCTTCATTACAGTACTAGATTGCATCTAATGTAGTTCTATTTAGAAGAAATAATATTTACCAAAATCACCTAGAGCCAGATTCCACCATGTGATTCACATTAATTAATTCCTTACTCTACCAGCGGTTCCCAAGATATTTGCAGCTCAACGTAAGAGTGACAGAATACGGTTCTATATAAAACAGGTATGTCTTCTATTTTGAAACAATAACCACAAATTAGTTGGATGTTCTTAATCAGTGCCCCTTAGACACACGGAAAAATACACACATCTTGCTCAAGAAGCTTCAACAGGGAAGGAGATATTTCTTGATACTACTGGTGTGGTGGACTTGACCATTTATGATCTGAAAGCTTTGACTCTGCTCTTCCTCCCACAGCTCACCTAACTCTAGAAAGTCTGTGGCACAAGAAACCCGGTCCAAAATCATGGCTGCACCCGTCCATCAGTTTCTTTACCTGATGCCTTCAGAAAGAGCAGAAATATCTTTGCAGCCACTCACTGAGACAGTGTGTGATGCAAAGTCCATTCACGGCATAAACACACAAGGGGATTTTAGGTAAATAATATGCAAATTTGAAAAATTATTTGGTAAAGATTAATGTTTTTTCTCCTTACTTTGCTAATCTAAAATGAATGATACCACCTTTCTCTAATAAAAGGAGTTGGTTACTTCTGACAGCTTAGCTCCATACTTGATGCTGATACCCACAGCTTTGTTGGTAGGCCACGTCAACTACAAATGATTTGAATCTTCAGTCTCAAATATTTCATCGTGTATCCTCATCAATCTCCAGTGGCTGTACCAGGCACATCGTGCACTATCTATGCATTAGCTCGAGAGGTATATGCACCGCAGTGCAATTGCACATACTTCACTTTTATGAGAAATATGTGTAGCCAGTGTCTTTATTCTTGAATAAAAAAGAAAAAAAAATTAAAAAAAGTTAGATAAATACACGGAGGTACTGTAGGGCAGCATATGTCCCCACAGTTCTTTTGTAGGATGGAAAAGAACACAAACATGGAAATGAGGAAGGGGGGAAGCTGGGAATGAGGAGAGTGAAAAAAAGAGGGAGAGAGACAGATTTTTCATCTTCTTTCAAACCCCACAGCAGAATATTAATTTCAAAATAACTATTTGGCAGCATTCTGAACAATATATGTGGTTAAAAGTGGAGTACAGCTCTGTTTAAACATGGCCTTTTCTTGGAGGAAATCACAGAATCACAGAATCTTCATGGTTGGAAAGGACCCTTAAGATCATCGAGTCCAACCAAACAACCTACAATCTCTGCCACTAGAGCATGCCCTGAAGTGCCAAATCTAGACGTTTCTTAAACAGCTCTAGGGATGGTGACTCGACCACCTCCCTGGGCAAGCTGTTCCAGTGCCTGACCACTCTTTCAGTAAAGTAATTCCTCCTAATATCTAATCTAAACCTCGCCTGCCGCAACTTCAGACCATGAAAGTGTAGCTGAGCAACACATGAAAGTAAGAACTTCGGGATGGCTCTTCATTGGCACGTGATCTAGTGCTGCTTGCTAAAAACACCTTCCCTCCTCAGTGTTACAGAGTAGCCATTTTGAATGAGACACTATTAAGCTTGCTGCAGAGGCCAAGTGAAGTGCTTGGAGAAGAGTCCATCCCATTAGCAACAAAATTAAAAAAAAAACAAAAAAAACCAAAAAAACCAAAAAAACCCAAAAAAACTTCCTGAAAATGAAAAAGAATACCTTTTCTTGGATATATTTGCAGATAAAATGAAAACCTTGATTTTTACACTGGATCGGTGAGTTAAAAATATTCCATGCTTTAAAAAAATTCAAAGTTGTAGTAAAAATAAATATTTTAAAAGAAATCTCTAATCCTGACAGTAATGTACCCAGTAACAGGAGCAACATAGCTCCACATAGTGCAACACAATATAAACTGATACTGAAATCTTTATAGAGTTTTGTTTTGTTTTTTTTAAAGGGAACTTTCAGTATGTTCCCTTTTAACTTGGATAGACAAAAGTTGTTAATTCTTTTCCTAGAGGCCAACGTATTTTTGGGCCAGTAAGGGAAAGAAATTAATAATCCTCCTGACTCTACTTTAACCTGATCTCAGACACGTCCACATTGCTCAAGCATTGGAAGGACAAGAACATGGGAGAGGCAGCATGATGGGTGATGTACAGCTAGGTCCAAAGTACAAACAAGGAAGGAGATGACTTACTTGGTTTTCTAATATTGAAATCAACTTTTTCCTGATAGTCTGCAATCCAAAGTAAATACTGTCATCAAACTAGAATTTAGGGTCTATAATTAATATGAAACTATGTTTCTGAAGACTAGATCCTTATGAAAAAATGATGGAACATTTTTGCTCATTTTTTCTTTTTTTTTTTTAACATCCTACCTAAGAGTTATGAGATGACATAGAATTTCAAGCAAATGAAGCAAAGTTCTAGGAAATACGTACGCCAATCACTCCTGGGTTGACAGGGCTAATTACTGATAAATAGTAGTGTTATTTTAATTATACTCACATTTTTAAGGGAATTCATACACCTTCAAAACTGGCATAACTTCTTTCATTGCACAGCTTCACCTGGGAAATAGGAATGCAGAGTTTTCCTCTTTTAACTTGTAATCTCAGCAGCTGTTTCCTGAGTAGCTATTAATATGATGGAATATTTTACTTCAGCAGATCCCTTTCATTGTCCTCACCAACCGTTTTTGATTTTCTGGTTGACAAGATTACACAAATGTGCTTGTGCATTACAAACGACAGTACTTGCTTTTAGTACAAAATAGCACAGAAGAGCATGATAAGGCATAAAGAAAAGTTGAGGAGACATTATTGGAACAAAAATAGAAAAAGGCACTGTATCTCCAAGTGAACCTGTAGTGGAATGGTCTGCCAGGCAACGTTCCTTCAGCAGAGGCTGTGGTCAGTCAAGATGCAATCAGATGTCCTCCTTTAGATGGATAATACCATATTTGATGGAAGCTTCAATGTGCTGAAACACCATATCTTTTTCCAAACATCTCAGGAGCATTTACACTGGCCAATATGGGAACGCAGCTGGCAGTGCAACATCTTGTGAAATCTAAAGTGAGAAGATGGGAAACTTGTAAGTTGGTTCAGAACTGTCTTCAACAGTGTCGGCACAGTTTTGCTGATTGTCATGCCAGAAAAGGAATGCCCTTTTTAACTGTTGGCTTCTGGAAAAGAATTACATGTCTGTGCTTATGTTTACAATGATGTTTATATGTTCTTTTTTTTTCCACTTATGACCTGGGCTGACCTCATCCAATGGGGTTTTAGCCCATGTTGCATAGCACTGAGTTCGAGATAATATACTTTGCTTTTCAATAAGGGTTAAATGCACAGGTACAGGGGTATATCAACATGTTCCAGCTCCTGGTACAGAGGGAGCAACTGCGGGAAGATAGTTGTCTGCATTCCTCTACAGAGGGATTGGCTAAGTAATACACATTTAGGATAAAGTGAAGACAAAGAAGAAAAAGAACAGTCTCATGGCTAAGGAGATGGATGGAAATCTTAACATTTGCCATCAGATCTGAGTTGGCTAACAAGTAATTTGTGAAGCTGTAAGGACAGTGTCCTCTCTATTGGTTTCCTGATCAGTTGATTTCTTATAAGCTTAATTAATATTTTCCCCATGTTTTTTATATCCATGAGCGTGAAACATTGATGATTATTTTGCAAGATATGGGACAAATTTGTTTAATGGAGGTAAAATCTTACTGTTGCTACTGGTTGCATAAACCCTCAGTGAAGATTTTGGAAAGATCTTTTCTTTTGCTGTTTTATGACTGATAGTTCATGGAAGAAGGATTTTTTCTGTATTCTCCTGCGTTTAACAAGCAACTTCTGTCCAGAGGAGGAAAGTTAACGAAGTTCAAACTAAATCCAAAATTCTCACTTTTTCCTTAACTTCCCAACCTTCACTGCTGAATCCCTTTTAAATCTATGCATAAAAATATGTTAGTGGGTTTTCTCTTTAAAATAATTTGAGTAGTAAAAAAAATGAGGAATGATAACACATGCCTCTCTGGATCATGAAGCATCTGAGCAAGCAACAGCTACTGTCCCTCTACTATTGGGTTGGATGGAGTGTAAAAGGAACAGGAAATATGGACGTAGTCTTTTTATTTATGCTTCTTACCTCCTCCTAATACACTGTGATTCTAGTGTTTTGTTAACTTTTTTACATTCACAACACAGACCTTTCACAAAAAGAGCGTAAAACTGGTGATTTTGCTTCTAAGCTTCAGTCATTCTCTAGTATAGCTACACTTTTCCAGGTGCAGTGCCTAACATAAGGCTGTAGTTTAGTCCGTTATGCCATTGTCTGCTGCAAAGTTTTGTGGATATTTTTAATTTTATTCCTGAGTTTACTTCTGCTATGTGTCTTACTTGACATGTGAATAGACTAACAAAAAATGCGTGAGACTTTGCATGGACTCACAAGAGAAAAACTTGGATAGAATCCTCTAGGGAATATTGCCAAAGTCAAAAGAAGGCACACAGCAATGAAGTAATTAATTCCTTCTCTTGCCTTGGATGAGAAATTGAACAGAAATGGATAAAAGCGCTAGCTAGAAATGTAGAATTGTTTCATTTTGCATTTTTTACAACATTTGGAAACTGCAGATAATACATTCTTGTGAAATTCAGTGCATGCTTCTACAATTAATTGAACCTGTGGGGCTTTTTTTTTTTTAATCAAATACTAAAGAGAGAGCACATAGGAAAAAAGTCGCTCCATGTTTTTCTTCTAAACATAAAGAAAGCCACATCCTACAAAGTCTTACATGCATCCGCAGTTTGATGACTTCCATATACATCTTCTTATAAATGGTGGAACTCACGTAGCAGGTGTTGTTAAAGGTATTAATATCTCTTAAAGGTATAAAGCCTCCTAGAACTTGTTTAATTTTTCCTGATCCTATAATCAGTAAGTATCCTCCACTCTATTTTCATAGGTTTAGTGATTAGGCAGTTTTGATGCTGAAAACTTTAGTAGTGCTGCTTCGCGGGAGACAGTATGTAAATCTTCTGACATGAAATTTTAAAATGTAGTTTTTATGAACTAAGGTATTTCAGGCCACTGGTTTAAGTTTACCCCAGAAAACCTTCAACACAGTATGAATCCATAATCTGTATATCCACCATCCTACAAGATCGAAAATAACTCAAGGGTCAAACCTGTATGGGCCTGGGGTCATGATTAAAAGCTAATAAAGTAAATCTGGCAAATACTTTCACATCTTGAGGTACAGAGTTTTTAAAAAATCAACAGCCTATGGCAATAACTGGGCTTTATATGAGAGTGTGTTTTCTCTTGGTATTTGTCTGCATACAGCAACAGTAATACTAACCCGAGAATGTAAGTAAAGAGATGAGAGAAGAAATCAGTAAAATGTTATTTTCACTGATATTGATTTTTCACTTGACATCAGATTTGGCTGTTATTTTGGGGTTTGGGTCCTGCAGTTGGAGGTGATAAATGGACAGTGCTATCAGGTTTTTTGCTGAGAAATTACAAATATAATTTTCTACCTAAATATTTCCTCCTTTCCACTAGCTCTTGACTCTCCTACACCACTGGTAGACATTATTGAAATCAAGGAAACATAGGAAGAAAGATATTATCTAAGACAACTTACTACAAGCCACTTACTTAATTTTTTAAAACAGGAGTAAATCCATGTGAATAGTATAAATTAATTTATTTTTCTGTGGCATTAGCCTATTGGGTTAACTGCTTAAATAGTTTAAACTTTTCTTGAGAATGCATTTTTTTTTCATACATATCATAGCGCATGTGTGAAAACATAGTCTACACCTCTAAAGGTCAGGAATTTATTTAAAAAAAAAAGAAAAAGAAAAAAAAGGTTTTCCTTAGCCCTTTCATATTCAAAAAAGCTTTATTCTTGTCTTCCATGAATTGAGGCATGCTACTATTTGAACAGAAGCAGCTGTATACCCACCCTCACATCTTCTTTCAGTAGTGAACATTTGGGAATTTGAATACCTGTTTTTGCTCTCCAGTATCTTTCCTCTCATCAGTTTATTTAAAGTCACTGTTTCTCTACTTGCTTCATTCCATCACCTCTTTCAAATTCTGTTACCCAGTCACTTTCTTTGTTTATTTGTGTTGTCTTTCTGACAATTCTTATCCCGCTTTGAAACTGCTGCCTCTGCTGTTTTCTTCATTTGTTTTTGGTAAAAAAGGTTTAGTTTTGATAACAAGATATTTTCCAGATCATAGTGGGTATATTAAACCTTTGCTTTAAAGTAAAATTTGCTGAGTTCTAGCTCTTACATTAAAAGTGAGTTATGCCAAGCCATTTAATGTATTAGAAAAAAAAAAATGAAAAAAATCCACCTTGATAGATTCCTACATTGCTTATAATACCAAGTCCTCCATTTTTCTCACAATGATTAAAATATTGATGCAGTTCTATGAATAGCAGGTACATAGGTTTTTTTTGCCTTAATCTTTGGGAAACTAAGCTACAACAGCTTGCCCAGGGTCAGCAAGAAATTGTACAAAAATCTATTAACTGCAGGTGTGGCAGGGTGGAGGCTTGTTAAATTGTATTTAATGGAAAAACAAAACAATGGTTTTTAAGCTTTCTTTTCCCCAGAGCAATTAAGATAAGGATCCTGTTTACTTCACTGTGTTTCTTGTAACATGCAGTTGCTTATGCCTGCCTTATGGTTCCTTCACCACTGAAATGATACGAAAGCTCTCCAGAGCATTGTGGAAGCTGATGTGAGCAGGAGTTATTAACAGACCTAGCCTTTGGGAAAAGTCTGTCTTATCAAGCCGTGAAGTTTGAGTTTATTCTGACCACTCTGTGTCCACAGGCTCGTGAAGGGTTGCTGACCTCCTGTCAGGTTTTCCTCTGAACTGTCAGCTTCCAAAAAGCTGTGCTTACGTCCCAATGCAAGCAGAGTTTATCAGGTTTTCTTTGGTTTCTCTCTGTAACAGAAACAATGAATAAATCACGCCTGTGAGTGTTCAGGACCTTTTAGAAAGTAAACTTTCTAGGGGGAATTTATTTGAGCTGCCAGGTGCCAAATGGCCATGTGGAAAGCATTAGTGTGTTGTCTATAATAATTAAAGTACCTTGCAAATTAAGTCTTGTCTGTTTATGATGAATACTACGCATTCTGATAAAAAAATGGCGCTGTTAGTTTTACGGTGTCCTCTAGCGTAACTGAGTGCGATGATGAACTCCTTCCCCACAAATACAATGGACTTTACACTAACACGATAATCTCCTCACATTAGTCTGTAATGGACAGGAGTTTCAAGGATTGAGTTTCCCCAGTGGACCATTTAAGACCACTCCTGAAACCTGCTCCTAGGAACTTTCCACAGTAGCAATCTCTGAGGTGCCTGGGGCAACCTTGCTGTGGTTGGCTGCCCCATGCATGGTTGTCCCGGTTTGAGGACAATGGTGCCTGCACAGCTCGAGCACCAGGGCAGCCTTATAGTGCTCACACCAACCTTTGCTTGGTATGCAGCCTCACTGTTGTTCCTGGCAACAGTCAAAACCCATTACTGTAGCTCAGTAAGAAAACATTGTTATCCATTTCTTTTGCACTAGCATATAAGGACAGTCACGCACCTCAGCAGCCAAGGATAACCCATTAGAGACGCATCAGTGCATTGGACCAGGGAAACTGAAGGTATTATCTAAAACAGCATCACGAAAAGCCAAGCTTTTGAAAAGAAATCTCTGGCTACGGTTCTGTCATGGCAAGCAATATTTTTCATACTGTTTTTAGCTCAGGACTTGGCTAAGAAGATGACAACAGTGAGAGCATGTCCATTTGACTAATGGGAAAGCAGTTTGGAAGTAGAAAGAATGACAGATTTCTGCCCATTAAGCAGAACAAATAATAATAATAATAATCTCTGTTGTATTTGGCAACTGATTTCTGCCTCTGAGCCAGGAGCAATACTATCAAATTTTATCATGTACCACCACAAACACTTCAGTATGTGGAGTTGGAGTCTTGACTTCTAGTGTCATTGCTGGCCTGTTACTCCTCCTCAGCACGATGTCACTCTCTTGCTTACGGAAACACAACTGTTTCTGTGACAATATATCAGTCCAGATTTGGAGGATGACTAAGTGTTTTGGGGCAAGTGAGCAGTGATGATGGCTGTAGATCAATTAAAGATCAGTAAAGGATCAGTTAAGAAGCCTCTGCATCTTTTTTCAGGGATGATTGAAAGCCTCAAGCTTTAGAGACTACTTTCATACGTTCTACGGAAAATACCAAGACAAAGATGATTCAAAAAAGACAGGTGTGGTGGGTTAACCTTGGCTAGCTGCCACCCAACCACTCTCTCACTTCTCTGCAGGAAAAAAGGAGAAAATAACATTAAAAGGTTGTTGGTCAAGATAAGAACAGGGGCATTACTCACTAACTGCCATTATGGGCAAAACTGACTTGACTTGGGGAAGATTAATTTAATTTATTGCGAATTAATAACAGAGTAGGCACAGGGTTATGCAGAATTGGGGTTGCGGTCAGCTCCTAACACTTGTCTCTACTGTTCCTGCCTCCTCATGCACTTCCCCTGTTCCAGCATGGGTCCTTTCCATGGGGTACAGTCCTTCAGGAATGGACTACTCCAGCATGGGTCCCCCATAGGTCACAGGTCCTGCCAGAAAACCTGCTCCTGCACAGGCCCTTATGGGCCACAGGGTGCCTGCTTTGGTGCCTGGAGCACCTCTTCCTCCTCCTTCTTATCTGTCCTTGGTGTCTGCAGGACTGTTTCTCTCACATTTCCTCATTAGTTTCTCACGGCAGCTGCACAGCATTTTTTTTACCCTTTCTTAAATACCTTATCACAGAGGTGCCACCAGCATCACTGATGATAGCCTCAGCTTTGGACAGTGGTGGGTCTGTTTTGGAGCTGACTGGAACTGACTGTGTCTAATATGGTGGCAGCTCCTAGTGTCTTCTCACAGAGGACACCCCTGCAGCCTCAGCCCTACCAAAACCTTTTCACATAAACCCAATACAACAGCACATTCCTAAGTTCAGGGTCTAACCCAAAGGGAAATATATAACTTATGCAATGATCAAGAGTGTTCAACAACTAAGTTTTAAATAGCTTCAAGGCTGCAGATAGACATAATTGTAACTTGTAAAAGCAGCATATCAACAAAAAACACACCGTACAATAACATGAACTGTCTTGCCGGGTAGCTTAGACATATAAAGGGAAATATAGGAAAACAATAGTAAATTAAAAGAAATTAAAATCACACTATTTTGAGGGCCCACTCAGAGTCTTTGTTGAGGTCTCACTGAAACCAGTTATAAGATTTCGATGAACCTGCACAAAGCAAGGATTTGGGCCTCCAAATTTGCTTCAGGCAAGGATGTGAGGCAAGGAACATGCTAAAATCACTCTGCAGAGTATGATTGAGTTTCACATTGGCCACAACAGGCTAAATTGCTAAACAGATCTCATCTTATGGGCATGGGAAGTACTGTGTGAAACTAGAACTCTTAAATTATGGTTTGGAACATTTTCTTAGGCTAAATCTTTGGGGCCAATAAGAGTAATAGTGGAGTTTTGTTTGAAGGCATACAGTGCACTGCCTTTGTGACATTAATCTTTTTATTGATGTTGAAGACAGATTTTAGTCAGCTCTAGGTTACATCTCCAACAATATTTGCTAAGTTCTGGGCAATGATCTCAACTAAATATCATTGTAACTAAAAACAAGAAACAGCCTGACAGAACAGAAAGTCTTTTTGCACTGTTCTTGGTTTGCTCTATCCAATTCATCATCCCCATGGTGATCAATGTAATCAGGGGAGGAAAAAAAAGGCAGCTTGTACTTGACACCTGACTGGAATAACCAAGAGTTTGGGAAGAAAGTTCTTGACTTGTTTCACCTACAAATTTGGTGCCTTCTGAGTGATGTGTTCCCAAACACAAAGCCTGACAGTTGGGAATGTTTATGTTGAAAACTACAATCTTGATTTCTGGTTTTACTTATAAATAGTTTATGCCCTTTAATGGTCTGATAGCCTTCTATAAGAAGTTCATTAATTAAACATAACTTTGTATTAGCCCATGTATAAAGACCAATGGAATTAAAATAATGTAAATAATTTACATTTTCTTCAGAGAGTGTCCTGTAGTATTTCATTAGAGGAAGTGAAGCAATTTATAACTGGCAGGACTTTCAATTTATGAGCCAGGATAACTCGGAGAGATGAAAAGAATGAACAGAAATGTTTGTTTGTCTACAAGAAATTCATAAGAAATATAAGTAGAGTACAAAGCTAGCAAACAAATTATCCATTTAGAAAACGTGCCAGCGGTCAATGCAAGAAAATGCTTTAAACTGTGCTAAGTCAATTCAGCATACTGCTGCTCAAAACATACTGCTCACCAAGATGGCTGGAACTGAGAAAAACATAGGCCTTGCCATAACTGTATCTTTATCAGTTGTACCTGGAACAAAGGCAGCTAGTGTACAAGTCACAGCAGTAACTGACCTGTGACTGGAGGACATGAGGATGAGTGGTCCTTCTTTGTGATCCGTGTAAGGTCTGACCTCAATTAGGGCTTTAATTGATGATGATATTTATCTATTGCTTATATCAAAATATGAAATAACAGAATTTTCTTAGCCATTTTATTATTTTCGTTAAAAAATAATAGCAACAGTGCCGTTTATATATTTTCCCTCAAGTTAAACCCACAGGGTTTGGCTCCTACATTTTGGAAGTAGGAAATAATGAGCATAACATTCACACATACCACCTTCTTTAAAAATAAGTCTTTTAGTTACTTCCAAAACCAAGTTTCAAGTGTCCCAATCAAATATGCAATTGGTGTGCTAAGGCTGAGAACAACACGACACCTTCCTGTACACACTTTGATATGCATGCATTCTTTAAGCTGCCGTGCTAATGCTTAGCTTTACTATTTAGGTTAGGTGGTACATCCATTGAAGGAACAATATTACGTGCATGTCCTTTTACATCCCTGGAACACCGTAAGTAATGAAATTAGAAATATTTCTTGGTATTCCTGTTATTAAACATAATGAATAAAATCACACAGGTGGCTTCAATTTAGACTTTTTCCCTATTTTGAGTATTTGAGTATTTCATTGTGGAAACATAGTGTTTCTTTTTTTCCCTTTGTTTCCAGTTATCTTTTTTTTTTTTTTTTTTTAATCACAGAATCATAGAATTGCCTAGGCTAGAAGGGACCTTTCAGATCATCGAGTCCAACCATCAACCTAACTCTGACAAAAACCATCACTAAACCATACCTCTAAGCACTATGTCTACCCAACTTTTAAATTCCTCCAGGGATGGTGATGCAACTACTTCCCTGGGCAGCCTGTTCCAATGCTTGATAACCCTTTTGGTGAAAAAACGTTTCCTAATATCCAATCTAAACAGCCCCTGGTGCAACTTAAGGCCATTTCCTCCTGTCCTATTGCCTGTTACTTGGGAGAAGAGACCGATCCCCACCTCGCTACAACCTCCTTTCAGGTAGCTGTAGAGAGCGATAATGTCTCCCGTCAGTCTTCTTTTCTCCAGGCTGAAAAAGACACTTCTCATAAGACTTGTTCTTCAGATCCCTCACCAGCTTCATTGCCCTTCTCTGGACCCGCTCCAGTGCCTCAATGTCTTTCTTGTAGTGAGGGGCCCAAAACTGGACACAGTACTTGAGGTGGGGCCTCACCACTGTCAAGTAGAGGGGCACAACCACTTCCCTAGTCCTGCTGGCCACGCTGTTCCTGATACAGGCCAGGATGCTGTTGGCCTCCTTGGCCATCTGGGCACACTGGTGGCTCATATTCAGCTGTCAGTCGACCAACACTCTGAGGTCCTTTTCTGCCAGGCGGCTCTCCAGACACTCTTCCCAAAGCTTGTAGCACTGCATGGGGTTGTTGTGACCCAAGTGCAGGATCCAGCACTTGGCCTTGTTGAATCTCGTACCATTGGCCTTGACCCATTGATCCAGCCTGTCCAGATCTCTCTGCAAAGCCTTTCTACCCTCAGGCAGGTCAACACTCCCACCCAACTTGGTGTCATCTGCAAATTTACTGCGGGTGCACTCGGTCCTCTCATCCAGATCATTGATAAAGATATTAAACAGGACTGACACCAGTACTGAGCCCTGGGGAACACCACTTCTGACTGGCCGCCAACTGGATTTAACTCCATTCACCACCACTCTCTGGGCCTGATCCTCCAGCCAGTTTTTTACCCAGCTAAGAGTACTCCCATCCAAACCATGGACAGCCAGTTTCTCCAGGAGAATGCTGTGGGAAACCATATCAAAGGCTTTAGTAAAGTCCAGGTAAACAACACCCACAGCCTTTCCCTCATCCACCCTAATAGTGGATTGCTGCTTAATGCAGCAAGGTTGTATTCTTTCCAAAATCTCCAAATAATTAAGCTGTAAATAAAGAGATTTCCTTATACAGAACCTTATTAGCATTTGTCTGGATTGATTTTCAGCATTACTGGAATTTGTAGATACAGTGGTTTGTCTTGCCTGAGCTAACTGTGAACAAGCAGCAGGCAGTCATCCTCTGCATGCTCAGCAGTAAAAGGGAAATGGGAAGAGATGAGGATCTGGAGTTTGATTCCAGATGAAGGAGAGAGGGATTCTGTAATAAGGCAGGAACTTTCTGCTCCACCCATCCCACCTGCCTCCAGCCTGGTCCTGGCACTGGCACTGGCACTCAATCTCAGCTTTAGATACTTTGTCTATGGGATGCTTGTCAATACTTACCTCTACATTGGTAAATTACATAGGGCCAGGACTCAGGTCTAAGCACTGTCCTGGGACTGTCTGTGCTGATTAATTGCTAGCATTCTCTCTGGCATGGTTTTGGCCAGACATCAGACCATCATGGAGAACACCCAGGGTTCATAGAGAAGTACATGGGCCAGAGACCCTTCTGCAGGTACTCTACTTGAAGCCACTCTGTTTTGCATGAAAAGGTGTCTAGTCACATCATGCCATGCCCTACTGCTTTCCTTCTGGGACAGAGAAGGAACTCTATGCATCTTTCCAAAGTGCAAAAGGCTGGTCTTTAAAACTCTAACTTTTTTCTGGTTTATTTTAGGAGGTGTAGGGAGCGTTTACACAATCAACTATCTATGGATCAGAGGGGATAGTAGTGCCTGGTGTGGGAGCTGTAGTAAACAGTCAGTTACCGCTACTGATAACCCAGTTGCCCAGCTGATACCCTTTCCAGCAGAATGGCATGATCCCAAGAAAAGGACATCTGTATTTAGCCTAAATTCCAAGGTGAAATGCATATACATGAGAATTCTAGAGCTCTTAGAAACCAACACATGAATTAAGTGTTCAAAGAGAAATGAAGTGGTGTTTACTGACGGCATAAATTTCTAACTTTGATCCTGTGATCACTATAACATTTATATTAAAGAGACAATTGGGCAGTTGTGTCATCTATTATTCAGATTGTCCTTAGTGGTGTCCTATTAGGCAGGCCACCTACTTGGGGTTCTTATCAAATATTTATTTGTTAATAACTCATAAAAGGTATCACTTGCTGCCACTATTTATGGATATTGACAGGTGTGTCTAATAAGGGGGTCAAAGTACAAATCTACATTATTATTATTATTATTTTGATTTAATCTGTAACCTGTTCAAACCAGTAATTTGCAAGCATATTTTGATGACTGACATTGCAGTGTTCCCAAAACAGATGCTTTTGAATATTGACGTAAATCTGCAATGCCTCCGCTGACCTAGATGGAACCAAACAGATCTGTGTGTACTGAAGAATTCTTCCTTTCACCCTTTATTTTTACAATATTTCTTGTCCACGAGGGGCTTGCTCTCTAGTAACATCTTCAGGAACTGAGGAGGAGAATCGAGGACTGAATAAAGTTTTTCTCATATAATTTGCTTTTTCTGTGTGTTTTGCTTTGTGACTGCAAAGAGGCAGATAGTTAAAGGGACCGAATGATTTGTATGTGTGTGTACATATAAACATGGGGAAACGGCAAACATGAGATAGGGATCATTTCTGAATGCCAGAAAAATGAATGATGAGTACAAAAGTCACACTAATAATGTCAGGCAAAGTTAGATCTGTAAAGAAATCACATAAAACTTTATTTCCATTAAAACTTACCATAAGCATAATTGACGACATTTAACAATCTAGTATAGCGAACATCCAGTCTCCTAAAAATATTTTGTTCTACAGATAATTACCACTTGGCTGAACCATTGTTTATGGCTACTAAATAATTATTCAAGTGTACAGCTTTGGATACGTAAACGTTTTGTGCTTCCTGATGAAGAAGATCAGGTTAAATGCTAACTATGCACAATATAATATTCAATTCACTTACCATATTCTGGAGGGGTAATAATCACCAAGAGAAATGGTTAGTTTTCAGCTTTCATTACCATCCTTTTTATGCAAAGGAAAAATACTACATTAGTATGTCTCACTTCTTAACTTTATGACTGACACTTTCCTATTTCCCAGGGATAACAGGTGACACATAAAATAATAAAAGCTGTGTCCAAGATAATCAAAAGAATTGAAAGAGCTATCAATGAAATAAAGCACTGCTTTTTTCTTTGATGGTCATATTTGTGCCTCAGCTCTTCTATATCATTACCTTTGGGTTTATTACTTGTATTTTTTCTCAAATGCTTTACCTCCACTTACCAAATAGGTAGCATGCTTCAAAGATTAAGATACTATTTCTTGATATCAGCATATTGTTCACAGCTAACCTGGACTGTTTGATGGGCTTCTTATTCTTCAGTGCTACCCTTCAAGTGTGACCCCTCTTGACCCCAGAACCTGTCAGCTAATTGTCGACTGAATCTCAAGGGGGATTCAACTTACATACTATTTGTTTTGGTTTTCATTACTACAAAGCAGTAGGTATTATTTTGCCTACCAAGTCATGTTTAAGACTCACTGTCAGGCACCGAAATCTTTGTAATGCAGAGAAGCCTGAGAGTTTATATCTACATGTTTTTTGTTCCTGCACTTGAATTTTAATTCAGTTACCCCTTGGATAAAGCATATTTTTGATCATTTTGGAGGAACAAGGAAGAGAAATCAGCACAAATCAGTACACATACATATAAAGGGTAGTTGACCTGCCTATTTAATATCTCTTGGCTTCCTCTTTTTTATGTATCCACACACTCACATGAGCACACACCCTTTAATGTAGGATTGATTTGTCCAGTCAGTCCATCAATGTTCTATTATGCAAATGTCGTTGAGTTACTTTATGAAGTGCTCCTTGCATCTTAAGATATTGTTCTTACTAAAGACATCCTGCACAATAACTACAGTTAAAATCACAAGGTCATAGAGTTCTACATTTGTTACAAGTCAAGAATCAACAGAAATGTTTTTCATTAGATTTAGAACAGAATTATAAACTTTGTGGAAACTAGAGAAACTCATAAAAATGGAAATGCAAACATTAGAACAAATCAGAATGTCTTGTCTTAGAAAATCATGTAATTAGCTGTACTTCTCAGCTTCAGGCTAGCCATACTTTGTTTACATAGAAACACAGTGGCTTAGCTTCTTGAAAGGCAGAGTTAAGAAAAAGTTGCATCATTTATTTTCTTGTCTTTCTCCAAATCAGTCAATGCTGTGGTATGTTTCAAATCATTCAGTATCCAGCAAATCATATTTATCTTATCTTACCATAAGGGTTGTATTCTATTCTCATGCATAGCTGGCACTGAGCATTTTTGACAAAAAGAAAACAATTTTATTGATTAGAATAATTCTGTCCAAACTAGTAAGTACTTTTGAAAGAAATTTCTGTGCTACATTTGAGAATGAATGCCACTGCAATGATCAGAGAACAATAACATATATTTTTCTTCCTTTTCAAATTAAACTCTTCTCTTCATAATCAAACAAAGGTCCCATTGAACACAATCGAAGTTCTGATTTGAAACAGGAAGCAAAGAAAGATAAGGTCTGGAGTGAGCAATTTGTTTAAGGTGATAACAGTCAAGTAGAAGACATTGCTGAGAATTTGTAACTGCCATCTTTCACACATGGATCGCGTGTGGAGGAAAGCAGGAGTGAATGAGAAATACCCTGTCAAGAGTGTCTGCTGCCAGCACCAAAAACAGGGCTGCTGGGACTGAAATGAACAGCACAACAGACCAGGAGCTCGTCCCTTCACAGCAGAAGGAAAGCCCTCTTCCCCCAGTCATTTCTGGGGGACATGGGGACACGCCCTCCTCATCCTCCTCTCTCAGCTCTGCCTGCTTGAAGAACGTGAGAGGAAAAGGAGCTGGAAGGAGAATGAAAAATAGAGAAAAGATGACAAAGCTCCCAAAATATGTAATCACGTTGCACAAGCGCATCTTTTGTGTAGGTACAAATGAACACCCTAAAGCAAGGGTATGGAGAGAATTTTTAGCAGTGGCTGAGCAGGCCTATGACCTGGTCTTAGACAACATTATGTCTCAGGGCTAAAAGTGATGAAATCCACAAAATTACTACCTGGGACCAAGCTAAGGCCAGATCTTGAACTCTTACCCACAATGGCAAGCATCCTGGCCTTAAAGCTGGTAAGCTCAAGTCAGTGTGATACTTTCTGGGGAAGACTACTTATTTTGAGCAAGATGCGTTTGATCTGACTCTCACAAATAATTAATGGTTCAAACTACTAGTTATAAAAACCCCAGATCTTCAGCTAACACCTTAATTTTCTGTAAGCAGTAATTACCCACATATACAGAAAGCACTAATGATTTACTACCGCTCCTTTGAGAACATGCTGCTTTCTTCCATTGATTCACAACTGCTCCCTTCTCCGCTATTATTTCAGCAGCATAAGTTAAAATTAAAGCAACTGTTTTCAGCTTGCACCTGTCTTGTAGGTTCCAGTTTCTATTTCAGATTTGTGTTGAAAATTTCATTCATGTTCTCCAGCTATCCTGTGTTTTAATGAAAGCCAATTGCTGCTTCTTATAAGCCTCAGCCCAATGAAAGGAATTATAGAGGTCCAAGTCCTAAAGAGTTGCCTGGATGGGCATTGAAAAGTTCAGAGTAAGGTCAGATTTTCTGAATGAGAATTGAACGGTTTTATTTCATTGTCAACTTGCCTGATAGCAAACTGGAAGCTACATCTCCCAGAGAACATGGCAGGAGGCAACTAATTTGGAAAAGTGGTACCAAGACTCTGCAGCACACTGAAGCAACCTATTTACATCCTACTTGATCCATGTCGTTTGGGAGCGTTAGGAGAAAAACATTACAGAAATCCTGACTTTCTCTTCTATTGTTAGCTGCAGCATAATACTAAAAATAGCCATATATTCGGATATCTGTAGTATGAATTGTTCTTGGGGCTAATGTTTTGGAGGGTTTTTTTCCTCATGGCTAAGACTTACCCAGATTTTGGTAAGCCATCTGTCAAATGAAAGAATATTGAGCTCTTTCCAAACTGCAGGGATAGTAATTTCAGCAGTTAATAACAAGAGGTGAAATAATACATACTGAGCAAGGCTAGCAAAGTAATTATCAGCTCTTAATAAAGCTAAAATAGAGGATAATAGCTGACTCATTTAAAATGAAATTATGTATTTTTTCCACCAATGAGAACAATTTCTGGACAATACCACCACATATGAATATGAGCACATTTGCCTACATTCTCTTAAACATAAATCATTGCTGACAATGACACTGACAATATAGTAGGAACATCCTCAATCTGCTTCATGGATGAAATTCAGTTTGTGCAGAGGGCCTGAATAGGTCTAGGAAAGTAGTATGACCATTGCAATTTTAGATAATGAAATAACGAGTCAGAATATACTCAGAGAATGCAGGCTCAAATTCCTCTTCAATCTGATATGCTACTAGTCAAACACTGAATTTATACTGTTGGCATGCAGCTGACACAGCAAAGCAAATTAATTAGTGTATGTTACATGTTGCTGTAAATTGTCCCTAAACCTCAGCAGCTGAGCATAAATATGTCCCCAAATGGAGGAATTATACCATTTTTCCTTCACTGAAGTTTACTTCAGATTTTTGGCACAGCCTTTCCATCTGGGATTTAAATATTATACTGCACTGAGTATCTCATATAAAACTTTTAACTCCTGCTGAAGCCAAAAGAGTTGAGAGGACTCAACTGCACAGGGGACTGCAGGCCTGTGGCTGATTCGCATTTTGCCTGGATGGTTCTGGGGGGGCTATTTCTGAGCAGACTCATCCGCTACTGACCTCTTGGGGAGGTGAGGAGATGAGCATTTAAAGGTTTGGAGAGATAGTCCTCTTCTTAAAACAGTATTAATGACATTTTTTTTAAATACTGTTATGAGAATCATAGAATTGCCTAGGCTAGAAGGGACCTTTCAGATCACCTAGTCCAACCATCAACCTAACTCTGACAAAAAACATCACTAAAGTATATCTGTAAGCACTATGTCTACCTGTCTTTTAAATTCCTCCAGGGATGACGATTCCACCACTTCCCTGGGCAGTCTGTTCCGATCCTTGATAACCCCGTCGGTGAAAAGATGTTTCCTAATATCCAATCTAAACCTCCCCTGGTGCAACTTGAGGCCGTTTCCTCTTGTCCTATCGCCTGTTACTTGGGAGAAGAGACCGACCCCCACCTCGCTACAACCTCCTTTCAGGTAGTTGTAGAGAGTGATAATGTCTCCCCTCAGCCTCCCTTAGAATCATAGAATCATTTAGGTTGGAAAAGACCCTTGGGATCATCGAGTCCAACCATCCACTCCACTCTACCCTTAACACCACATCTAAACGAGTCTTAAACACATCCAGGGACGGTGACTCCACCACCTCCTTGGGCAGCCTATTCCAGGGTCTGACCACTCTTCCTGTGAAGAATTTTTTCCTAATGTCCAGCCTAAACCTACCCTGCTGCAGCTTGAACCCATTCCCTCTTGTTCTATCGCTAATTACCTGTGAGAAGAGACCAGCACCAACCTCTCTACAATGTCCTTTCAAGCAGTTGTAGAGAGTGATGAGGTCTCCCCTCAGCCTCCTCTTCCTCAAACTAAACAGTCCCAGCTCCTTCAATCGCTCCTCATAAGACTTATTCTCCAGAGAATAAATCCCTTCTCCAGGCTAAAGCAGCAGTGACGTGCTATCAAGCAGCACTGAAGAAAAAAATGCTCTCTTAACTCAGATGTATAATTCCTTTCGTATCTCAGTGGTATATGGTGTGTTAAATAACATATTTTTAAAAATCTCTTTTGTTTCTAGAAAGGAAGTATTACCTTAGACTGTTTTTCCTATATATAGTTTTTAAGATACACTAAAAGTTTCAGAAGCCTTGGTTTCTTTGCTTTTTTCATTGAAATTTGGGGTTTTTTTCATTGAAATTCATACTTAGTAAATAGTAATACTGTTGTGCTTTCATTTTTATTATGGAAATTATATAGACAATCAATTTCAGATGCAAAGAAGAGCTTTGAAATAAAGGCAGCTGGACACATTTTCAAATATTTTCCCAATGCTGTAAAAACTGGAGATTTATAAAACAAGATGTTAAAATGCTAATGATCTACTACAATAAAAAAAATCAAAAGTAACAAACCCATTATAATGGAGATTCGTATGCTGCATGGAGCTCTGGAAATTGGAAAATATCCATTCGCACACTTGCAGTGTAACGGATGTGAAACCTTAATTGAGTCCACAGACGATCACTTCCTGCATAGCTTACTGTATTGATATTTCCCTGCACAGGCTCAGCTGGCTTCTTTCAAAGTTAAGCCTAGCATAGGCTTAATTCTGAGCCACATCAAATTTGTTTCTGATGTATCTTCATTAAGTCAGTGGAACTACACTAGTGTAAACTACACTAGTGTAAACTTGGTATAAGAGCAGCAGCTCATGCCCTTAAATTTAAGTGCTGGCACATATTAACTATGTTGGAATACTTTAGCTGGATTGTTTATGAGAGATTTCTAAGGGCATTTGCTTGCTGAGAAATATTTAATTTCCAACACTAATGTCAAAAACTTTCTATGACCATTCAGTCTTTTGAGATAAAACTATTTTATTCACAGGCTCATATATATTAAAATTGGGAAAAGAAATAAATCTCTATTTCCATTACAGGATTTTGTTTTGAGAAGGACCTTAATCACAGAAGAGTTCATAATTAGAATATGTCGGAAACTTAAGTCTGGATGGGGATGCAGGAAGCAGACTGCATGAAAACTGCTTCTTGCTTGGTGCATAAGTGTTGACTTACCATCTTACCTTTTTAAGGATTACAGAAGGTATATCCAATTACGGTCAATATGTTTTGTCATAACATTTAATCCTCTGAAACTCTGAAACCCAAATCGCTGTTATTCCATCCTAAAATATTAGGATTTTGGGTTCCAGTACTATTCAATTCCTATTTCAAGCTTCTGTCATTTGAAACCTATACCTTTGTAATTTCAGGCTTGTACTTTATTGGTTTCCAGTCCAAATCAATGCCATATGCTTTAAATTATTGTTGAGTTTAGATATGTCTTCCCCATGCTACTCCATTATACATTCAAAAGAATGGATTTAACGCCTTTTTTCCTTTTTTTCTTCTTTTTTTCTTCTCTTTTTTCTTCTTTTTTTCTTCTCTTTTTTTCCTCTCTTTTTTTCTTCTCTTTTTTTCCTCTCTTTTTTTCTTTTTTTTTTTCCCTTTTCTTTTGGAAAAGCACGCAAATCAGGCTATTTTAGTCCTTATATGAAAAAAGTTCAGTCCTCTTGATAATTCTGACAGTTTTCTCATCCAGTTCTCCCAATTTAATTCTTTTTTCTTGAACAGAATGACTCAAATTTCACATGATATTCCTAAGGAAGTACTACCGCTGTGATGTATTTTCCTATCTCAAATACAAATGTCCTAACTGATGCTTCCTGCAGTCTTTTGTTCAGTGTCAAATGGATGGTTCAGTCTTGTGATTATTCATGTGCTTCTTTTTCTCCACAAATTGCACAAGTGAATTCTCAATTTATAGCCCAAAGTTTTGGATTTGGATGTACATAATTCTTAACTTTGAGATGATATATTTTGTTCTATTTCCATGATTCCTATACTTACAGCTATCCATTTTTTCCTGAATTGTATTACTATTATTAGTCTCCAATTTGCCTCCCACAGAGGTATCATCAGAACATCACCTTTGTATTCTTTATTGCTTTTACTCTAGACTTTATTGTGAAATTACATGGACCACTCCACAATTTTGTGTCATTACTTCTCATTCTCCATGCACAGCTTAGCACAGTTGACACAAGCTGCTGACACTTTAGCTGTTTGTAAAAGAAAGAACAAAAATGTCTCATTGAAACATACACAGCAAAATTCTTGAGATTCCCTTAAGAAAACCTGACACAAAGACCAGGAATAACATTGAAAAACTGCAAGCTGTGCAGTATTCTCTGTGCTCACTTTTGTTGTAAACTGTTTAAAATAGTGTTTTACGTTGTTAAATAGATATAGTATCATAAATATATGTAATAAATGCAACATAGATTTATTAATGTTCCTATTGGGAACTGAATTCTTAGATTTCGTGCTTCGAATTCCCTAAGACCCTCTGGTGCATGCTTAATTTTATTTATGTGAGTATTCCCAGTGAAATCATTGAGATTACCTTAGGCAAGAAGTTATTCACATACATAAGTCCTTGTAAGATCCGAATATTCAGGGACTCTTCCCAGGAATCCATAGCCTGATCCAAAGGTGATGGCCAACTGATGTTATAATGTATTAAACTGAAAGCCTCAACACAAACCGACTTCTTATAACATTCTGACACCTGTACCTTAATTCCATAGCTAATAATAATTGATCCATCAGTCTGAATTTCCTGTTTGCCATCTTCAGTTTATAAGACATTGTGAAATAGTCCATATATGTTCCTTTAATCATCACAAGTTAACAGAGGAGGTTGGAAGCAAACAAAGAGCATGCATTTAATTTCACAATTCAGATTGGGAAACATCTTTGATTTTCTGTTATTAAAAACCTCACATTTATTTTTGTCAGTGCATTGACATGTAAAATTATTATCATAAATTAGTAACTTCTTATACAGTCTTCAAAGTACTGCATTTTAATGTATTGTAGGCAAGATAATGGATGAATAACATACTGCCAGTATTCCAGATGCGGACATGAAACTATTAGGTACGGAAAGCTAAAAAAAAAAAGATGCAAATTTTCACACGGTGTTTAAAAAAGCTGTTACGAGTTTGTAGAAATATAACCCTGATACCATTATACTATCTTGACTGAGAAGAGTGAAAAGAATAGTCACTCTGAAAGAGTTTTCTCTTTCTTTTGATTTAGAAAAGTGGACAAGCATGTGATATCTGGGGATACGGGGGGATAGCAAAGCATGGATTTGATGAGATATGGGCAAAGTACATATGCCTAATTCTGACAGAAGCAGCTCTTGGTGAGATCTAGCCTAGGAGTTCCCACCCATGATCTCAGAATGTCAGTGATTTTTTGCGATCTGCTGTAGAAACAAAGTAATGAGACTTATTAGGAGTGGAATTGTCTTTCTCTTTCATGACTGCAATGGTGGTGACAGACTGGGGTTTTCTGTAGAGGAGCCAAAGGCAGTTTTATCAGGTTAGAAGTGGGTTTATCCTCATGGCTGCTCAGTAGGTGTGTGGAGTGGAGGAGAGATCCCCAGCACATTAGAAACAGAAGCAAACTGCAGAGAAAATTGACTCTAAAACAGCTGAGAGGTGAGACTAGATGTACCACTAGTACCACTTCACTGAATGAGGAGGCGCCTCTTTTCTCCCCATTCTGAAATATCATCCAAGGGGAGACAAGCAGAACCCGAGCAAATATGTGTGTCATATTGGGAAGGTCATAAACTGACAGCAGGAATGGGGAAGGGAAGAATAAGTGTGATGAGTTTCTGCCAAATATTTCCCAGATAGATAAAGATTGCAACAATTTCAATCCCATCTGTCATATCTTGTCATTTTTGTGCGTGTCTAGGAAAAGAAAGCATGATGCGTCATCGCTGATCAAAACTTTGCTGATACTGCTTATAAAGAAACACGACTTGGGAGATTTTGAAGAACCAAAACTAAGAGGAACATCAAAGCCACATAAAGATTCACAAAAATTTTTGCTCTTGCAAAATTTTACAAACTAAAACATATATCTAAAAGGACAGTCCAGTATCTTCATGGTTATTTGAAATACTTGAGTTGCAGGAACGATAGATTTCTACAAATTCTTCACCCTAATTAAAACTCAATTATTACTGGTTTATTGGAAATTAAGCACTTAAAATCTTATGGATCTGAGCTTCGGAATTGGTCATTATACTATTTAGTTCACTCCTCTGGGTAGAAAATAGCTGCTTTGGCAACTCTTCACCAAGAACGATGAATCATTGGGATGATACTGTGATGTAATGAGCACCATGATGTACAGGTCTCACCCTTCTTCCCCCCCACCTGACCCTGAATCTTGCCTCAGTTCACAACACTGGACACTTTTGATCTAGCCCATAGCAATCAGACCTCCCATAGACCAAGTATCCACTCCAACTTGCTCAGCTCAAAATAATAGTTCGCCCAGTATGGGCCTAAATACCCAGTGATCCACCAGTGACCCTCAAAGGTTCTTATACCTACCTTATCTGTCATATCTGCATTATGGTTTGTGCAGATAAAAGTCACAAACAGTCACTGTGTAGTTTGGTTTTTTGGTTTTGTGGGGTTTTGTTTTGTTTTGTTTTGTTTTGTCTCCTAGCATTCTTCTTGTTCTTTTCTAGATGTTCTCCAGTTTGGCAAATCTTTGTCATAGTGCAGTGATCCAACTGAGACTTCACCAGTGGTAAAATGAGAACAGATTAGTTGCCTCATTTTTTTTTGCATAGATCATACCAAAACGTAGAGTCAAAACTAGCATTTGTTTTTGTGATCCAGTGTTTTTCCTTTTCGACCTTTCCGATTTCATGACATTTGTTCTATTTCAAAAGATGGCTTTTTGTTCTCATCCTGATTTTGGTCTAACAGCCTTGCTAGCCCTGCCGGCATGTTATCAGCTGCAAACAGCATAAATTGAACCTTTATTCCATCTTTTGTCATTATGAAAAATATCAAATATAACTGAGCTCCTAACAGTCCCCTTTGAGCTTTTAAGATGCTTCTAATGTTGGTGATAAGTGCATGTTGTCAGTGATATTAACTCGTTGCACACCTACCTGATGATGATTTCATCTTCACCATGCTCCCTCAGCATGCTTCTGAGAAGCACATAATCACAGAATACCATTTGAGGCAGTGACAAAAAATCATACTGAAATCAAAGTATGGTACATTACCATTACCCTTGCCATTTAAATTATTTGTTTTATCAAAAAAAAAAAAAAGGTTTGTCTGGCTTGATTTATTCTTAAAGAACTAACGTTGGATACTTTTTATCACCATCTTATCTTCTAGATTCTTAAACTGATTGCCTAATGATTTGTTGCAGGGATTAAATTTGAGTGCTGTGAGCTATAATTTTCCAAGTCCTCCATACTATTCCTTTCAAGGCTAAATAATATGTTTGTTATTCAGTTCTCAAAAATTCTTAAACATAATTGCTAGTGATTCAGCTATTGCTTTGTCTAGTTCCTTTAGTGCCCTAAGGTGAATCAGGACTTCCTTACTTGAATGCATCTATCTCATCTAAAACATATTTATCCTAGATTTTTTTGTACATTTTATATTTTTTTAATTAATGTATTAAAGATTTGGTTACTGACAATGTTTTGTTCTGAAACTGAGACAAAAGTATTTAATGTTCAAGTTTTATCTGCCTTATTCACTTCTAACTCCCCTTTCTTTTTTTTGGTTAACTGATCTACGCTTGTCTTTTTTTAACCCATAATATGACATTTTTTGTTCTGTATCTTGCTCCAGATTGTAGCAACATTCAATAAAATGTAACACCAGCATTCCACTTCTGTGGTTTCACAGGTGTAACTCCACATATAAGTAAATTATGTTATGAATTACAGAATTGCCCTACTGTTGCCCTCAAGGATTAATCCACGATATGAAAGAATTAGTAGATTAACTACCTTTTACACTAGGAATTACACCAGGACACTGCTTATCAATTACACCTTTTCCTTTTGTTGGGTCCCTCTCCAGAAGTTCTAGTGGGATTACATCAATTTACACAAAGGAAAATTTGGAGTCATGTATCCTCCCAGTGCTAAGAATCCATTACTTACACAACAAAAAACAGTTTGATGTGCAGTTGTATTGGGAGAACTTTCTCCTATACATTTTAAATTTACCTTCTGGACCCTGCCTTTTTCTTTGTAAACATGCAGCAAAACAGCAACAGACTGAATGCAGTGCAGTTCAAAGCAAGGGTGACCCCTTAACCTGACAACACATCAGAGGTTGTCCAACTTAAAAGGCAATGAAACCAATCGGTCTTTAAGGTACATACAAAACTCTGAGTTTTAAAGACCATACTTTAATCCCCTAAAGACAAATCAGAACATGACCCTATTGCTTCGGCTCCCGGATTGAACATCTTCTTTAGTTTCTTTTTCTGATCTTTTATCCTTATTCTTTGTGCCCACAATCCTCTCGGTGGTATCACAGTATTTCTCCTGGACCACAGGCAACACTGATGAGAAGTTCTTCTGTAAAAAAGAAAAAAGAAACACTCAAGGACATATCCGCCAGCTTTGATCTGTGTAACTACTGGTGGTGGCAGTGATGCTGCCTCCGTATGATAGCTGCATCGCATCCACGCAGAGATATAGTGTGCTAGGAGTGTAGTACTCTCTCATGTCCATAACTTGGCAAGGAGGGTGACCTCCTTCCCTTGATCCCTCCTACACACTTTCTTCAAAGCTTGTATAAGCCTTGAAAACTTTTTATCCTTGGAGTCAACTGTTTAAAAGCAACCACCAGAATGAAAAGACTTTTTTTTCCTGAAGCATGAAAATATGGCTTACGTGGAAGAGTTTGCATAGATTCCTCCTTTTCTCTGCAGATGATAATTACACTACTGCATGAAAGTATTACAGACCTTTTTCATAAACTAAAGGTTTCAGCTAAAAATATAAAATAGGTAGGGCTTGAGTGTGAACAGGATAGCATGCAGCTGCACTGAGGTAGATGACTGGCGTATGTGAATTCTATAGCATCAAATGAAATTATATGAAACCAGGTTATAGAAAAAAAGCATCTCTCACATAGGTAAGACATTCCTCCTTGAATCATATCTGACCTTCCAAAAGGCTATAACCATTTCTTGTCCAATTGAATTGACAATGGTGGAAGTGAATGTGATAAGTCAAGGTACAGCAAGCACTGTTCGTGCTGTGCAAATGATGTAGGTTAAAGCATGACCTACAAAAATGACAAAGGCAGGACAAATTCAGAATCACAAGCTCAGCAAATTGAAAAGATGCAAGAAAAATATTTTTGCTCTGCGGACCTACAAAATACACTGAAAACTACAACATACTTCTAAAGATGACTATAATGAATGTACAGTGTAAGTACCAGATTTTACCCTAAGAAATGCTATAGCTTCTAATAAATATAAGTGAATGAAATGAAGTTATTTTCTCAGCTAGTACTGTTTTCAGTGTTGCAAAAAAAACAGTCACAAACATTCAAAACACTGCTTAGGTTTCTGCTGTGCTGGGAAGCTAGCCACAGACTAAGGAGTTTGTCAGCCATGCACACAGCAGGATCTCTAATATTTAAATCTATTTGCTTAATTCTTTAGAAATTTCTCAGTTGCACACTCTATGTTCTGAGCCAGCTACCTGATGAACCAAATTCCTGTGAAGATTATCTGTAGGTCGGCATGTGGAGTGTAGGGATGACTTTAATCTGTAAGGCTTGTTTAAGGGAAGTTTCATGAAGTTCAGCTAAGGCAAATGAAATTCTACCTGGAGTAGAATAACCTCACGCAACACTACAGTCTGGGCTCCAGCTGTCTAGAAAACACCCTTGCTGGGAATGACCTGTCCACGTAGACAACAAATTGAACATGTACTTGCAGTACGCTCTTGCAGCAAACAAGAGTAGGTGCATAAACACAGCATTATAAAAAGTGTAGTCAGAAGGTCAAGGAAAGTGATTGTTGCCATCTGTTTGTCACTTGTGATGCCTCATCTGAAATACTGTGTCCAGTCTGGGGCCCCCCAGAACAAGTCAGGGATCAGCAAAAATGGAAGCCTCCAACAGAGGGTCACCACACTGGTCAGGGGACTGGAGTGCATGACAGAGGAGAGTCAGAAAAATTATTTTGCTCAGCATGGGGAAGAGAAAGAGGAAGGGAAACTAGTTGCTGCCCTCAACTACCTATAGGTTACAGAGAAATGGGGTGGACACTTTTTTTTGGGCGAGATATTGCAAAAGGAGAAGGAGCAACCATCACAAGCTGTAACAAAGCAAATTTGATTGAAGAAGGAAAAAAAACATTCACAGGAAAAACAGTAGGAGAGGGGCCCAGAGAAGATGTGATATCTTTATTCAGCACAAGGCCCTGAACAACCTGACATAACTTTGAAGTTAGCCCTGCTTTGAGCAGGAGTTTGAACCAAATAGTTCCCAGAGGTCCCTTCCAATCCAGCTTCCTCTGTGGTGCTGAATATGAGATCCTATACATAATTCACAACATCTGAAATCTGTTTTGTACTATCAGTGCAGAAACCTCTTAGCTGAGCTGAGAACCCCTTGTAGTTAACAGCTGCAGAAGCACTGTCACGGGGACTTCAGTCTCAGCTGCCAAAAATGCAAACAGACAGAAAACTTCACTGTAAAGAACTTTGTTCTGAATATAAAAATTCTTCTTCATGAGGTATCCGGACACAGACATGCTGTTTACAGTCTCAATAAGCAATGCTATACCATTAAAAAATGGCATTATTGAACAGATTGTATTTTCTGGACTGGAAAGTGCAGAAAAGGAGTAGAAATTATGAAAAACAGCTAAAGCTGTTTAAAAAAGGTGTAAGAGAGTAATTTTCCAGCTAAGCCTGAAAATTTCTGAATCAAATGGTGTTAATTTTTTTCAAAATTGTGTTTTGGACACAAAATCCCATATTATTCCTATTTGATATTAATCGTTAAGACATTCACATTCCGTAGGACTGGAAAATATGATACAAGATTTATTGCAGAATTGTGCCGTCCCATAGTGACAGGGAAACCAGGCAGGATATATTAAGGAATTTCATATACGTGTAAGAAATGCATGAAATTCTGGATCTCTAATCTTTACCCTTAAACACGTGTTATGTTGATACACTCAGCAGTGTACAGTAGACACCTATTGACTGGTCAGCTGAGTAATTCCCATGTTCTAGTTCCATTTTGATAGCTTTTAGAGCAACACATTTCAATTTTTACCAGTGAAACAATATTTCATTTGAAGCCTGCAGATGGTTTTGTACTATTTATGTAACATTACTCTAAGATTAAAAAAGATAATACTGTAATGTAACAAATTTTTCTACATAAATAATCTGCAGATAATATCTAAACCAAAATCCATATGTTAAAATTTAAAATCCCTTCAGGAAGTGGGATTCCCATCTTCTGTGCCACTCGAGTAGCAAGTAAGTGGCTATGCTAAAGAACTAAGTCACCTTGAAAACAAAAACTTACCAAGGCACTAGAAGAACAAGGACTTTTGCCTGTAGAATATGCAACTTGACACTGAATATGGTATCATCCAGGTGTTGCTAGCTGCTGAGTATGAGCAGAAGAAAGATTATTCCCCAGCTCCGACCATATTTTTGCAGGAAGAATTCAGCCTTTTCTCCATTGCTGCTCTGGTACAACAATTAGTGTTAATAGGCAATACCTGATAACAGGACAAGCTATATCAAGCTCTTAGAGTCACAGAGTGTCAATCAATGACAATGATCCAAAAGCAGGTGGTACCATGTCCCAAGTGCCGGTGATCACTGTTTTGCCATTACTGAATAACTACAAAAGAAGGGGAATCAGCGTATGAAAACTAGGCTCAATGCGGGAGTGGGCTTTTCAGGGAGACAGCTATAAGGCGATACTGAACCACTGTGCTGAGTTACTGTAAGGAGGAGCCTGCTATTTTCATTTCAAGAGGAATATGGTGGCAAGAGAAGACATTCATGCATGATGATAGAGAAAAGAAACCTGTTTGTGCCTAATGTAATGGAAAATTTGAGAATTATTCATGCATGTGAATATGTATGCAAATCTGACCCTGGTGATACTGCCAAGGTCAGTGCATGGTGATCTGCTGAGTAAGTGCTAATCATTCAGCTTGAAATGTGGCTTTATCAGAAAAGCAATTTTGTGAAAAATCTCATGTCATTCTCCAGTACTCTTTCTCCTGTGATCTCCATGTCATACCTGCTCATTTGTCAAGTTTACATGCAGGACTTTTCCAACTAAAACATCTCCTTGTCAATCAAATCATATTTCTGCCTTGTGCATTGTTAATGCATCTGAGATAACAACTTAAAATTACACAGGCTTTTAATAGGGGAGTGACATTCTCTGTAGGACATTAACTGCTAAATCAAAGTATGGGACAGTGGTTGAACTTGAAGCACTACTTGAATTTCAAAACCAACCCCTGTACTGAAAATGGGCCATACTAGGCCATAATCAAACTGAATAAGTTCTTGGTACATGTACACTGAGGTTTTACAGAAAATAAAACCTCATATAGGAAGATCTGAAGAATGTTAAGTAGAGGGGAAGATAACTTCATAACAAAAGAAACTGGCAGAATTGTTCCTTAACAACAGCAAAAATGAAGATCTCTCTATTTCTTTGAGAGTCTTAGGAACTTCATGACACTACAAGGCACATCAAACTTAATAGCCTACATTTTAGACTTGCATTTTAGATTGCAAGTATGCTGGCAAAAGCAATGGGATATGATTAATTTACGTTTTTTCTACTGGCTAATTACAGCAGAAACCAGCATCATGCCGGTTCCCTGGGAGGTTCTTCCCTGGCAGAGGCACCTGCAAATTCATGGTCTAGTTGTCATTGCTGCTTCCTTGGCCCACTTCAAAATCATCTTCCAGTCAGAACTGCAGAGACAAGAATAGGGTCCCATTTGTTAGGTATCCTCTTGTTTCACACAATAAATGCTTTTGCATGAGTAAAGGATAGGAAAATATTTCATTTACATGTGCACTAACCCTGTAGATCTGTTAGAAAAGAGTGATGTTTGTATTTACTGCCCAGTGCTGGGTATCCCAGGATCTGCATACAGGAATAAAGCTTGTGGAGCTGGGATGGAACTTGACTGTAGAATTACTTCTTTCAACAACTAGACTAGAAGGACACAGAAAACTGGTTGATTAATGTTCATTTCAAATTTGATGGCGATTGTCCAGGTTCTAAGAATATACTAATTTATTCTTGGTAAACCTGGATAGTAATTCTTATGGAGCAAATGACAAATCTGAAACCTCTTACTCAATATAAAACCATGAAATTGAGCTGTTCTGAGCTGTCTCTGTAATCTGTAATGACTGGAAGAACTAGCAGATAGTTTAAAAATGGAGATTTGAAATGCTTCAGTCCTAGAACTTTTACCAGAAATGTTTATAACTCATGTGTTTAATGAGTTCCAGACAGGACTGAAATTATTGATGCATTAAAACCAAAGCCTAGAAATTAATTTATAGTCATCGTGAAAGTTAAGGATGCGCTCCCCATCAGAGAATAGCATGTTAAGCACCAGATATCTCAACAGTCATTAACAGTAACCCCAAACAAAGGTCTTTACAACAATCCAGAGAGTTTTTTAAAAGCTTTTTGTGGTTTTTTTTTGCCATTGCCATTATGTGAACTTATAGAAAATGTGTGAGATTAATAAGATTCCCAGATGAACAATGTACAGAGAAAAAAATGCTCAGCCAAGGCAACAGACATGAAATCTGATGATCTGTTTCTTTAACTGAAGCTACTGCTTTTATCTTTCAGAAACGTAACCTCAAATGCCCAGTCTATAGCCTTCTCCTGGTCAAAGGATAACTCTCACGCACTCAGGGAACAGAAACAATATGACATGACATGACATAGAATACTACCCACACAAGTACCACCCTACAAGATACTTCCCATTTAATTGTTCACATTGTCCTTACATGGCAATATCTGAAAAAAAGAAGTGTATAAAATTAACAGAATAATTTGAGAAAATATGAAATTGTCTGCATAAATTCTGTAACAGAATGAGCTGATTTTAGCTTTTTATATTTAAAACAGTACTTTTGTCTCTAAAACTAATACCTGTGTCATGTTTGAACATAAATCATGCAAAGCATTGAAGTCAAAATATATTTGAACTATGTGGCAAGATAAGCCGTAATACATATCAGTGATGTGAGCAACCCGAAATAGTTCTTTCCAAGAAATCGTTATGTTATTCTTAATGTTCAACATATATAGTGCTAAAGAATAAAATAACCTTAAAGTCAAGTGGTGCAGATGAATAATGTAACAGTTCTAAAAGATGAATGCTTAAAATAGTAAAAAATAAATGGAAAACCTTCTTTAACCCTCTTTGCTTTCATAGAGTTTTGCAATGGAGAAAGCAATTAACACTCACTTCTGGAAAGAATTTTTCTAACATTTTTAAAAAGTTATTTTTAAAATAATATGTTTGGATTAAATTAGAAAAAAATAGAAAAGAAAAAGTGGTGAACTTTCTGTTTTGGAAGAACTGGAAAAATACAATGAATTACTCTCCCAGAGAGCATGATGGAAGGGGGACATACCTATGGAGAGATCAGAAAGGTACTTTCCTCTTTGAAACACAGACCTACACACATTCTGCCAGACAATTTCCCCTGTAAAAGAGAAGGTTGAAAAGCAAATGCTTTTTTAATGTGTAGCTCTGTTTTCAATTATACAGGAAAAGTGCATTTCCAAAGCCCATTTGTCTTGAACATGACATTGTCACCCTGTGCTGTTCGTTGAAGGGATGCAAAGAAAATATTGATTAGAAATCAATGTAAAGTTTGTTTTCCTTGGTTTAGGAACTTTAACTCCAGATAAATAAAATGAAACACAAAGGGAGAAAAAAACTAGTATGACTATGCTTCATGATACTGAATAAGTCAGACTTTATCAAAGCAAACTCAGTTATCTCCTCACCTGATTCTCATTTAATGAGTGCAAAATCAAAACCTTTTTGAGGAAGATCAGAGTTTAGATTGGAGATGAGTTGGAGCTGACCCAGAAATCTTAATTGAGCTATTTTGTCCCTGCTGGAATTGACTCACAACATCGTAACTGTCCTTAAAAATTCTAAGGAGAAAGGACATACAGACATTGTGTCACCATTTCACTCAGGATAATGGAAGTCTTAACAATACCATGGTGGTGCTTATTCTGTGACTGATGTGCTCAAGAGTGTCGTTATCTAGACAGCTAATGGTAGTCCAGATTGGTAACAAGTACTCCATATATTTTGGCTAATAAACTTTTGCATCTTTGAGATGGTAGCCCTGATGGATTTCACATGGACACGCTCATACACTATTTACACTCTAGAAGTTATTTTCTACAGTTAACTGAAAAGGTTAGATACAAATATTAGAAGTGTGGGAGCTTTTTAGTTACAGTGCCTCATTACATCTCCCTAGGGACAGTCTGAGGGGAGGAAACAAAATTGTCCTCGTCCAGGGAAGAGATTCATGGCCAGAAGTAGTAGTGCCCCTGTAGTCCACCAGCCCAAGACCTATTAAGAATAGGGAGCAGGGGAGAAAGAAGAACAGCAAATTAAGAATATCATGGTTCAGATAAAAGGAGAGAGGGAAAGATATTCAGGCACTGTCAGGAGGTGGAAAACCTCTGTTCTAATTCTTCCTGCCATGCTTAATTATTTATATAAAATAAAATAACTTTATTAAGAACACTTTTCTAGTTCAGAATATCCTATAATAAATTTGATCAGAGTCCTACGGGTTTTGATCAGAGTTACTACAGGTAAAAATCCTTTCCAGAAAAGGACTGAATTCAATCTGAACATCCCACACTGATTCCCTAATTAGCAGGACTATGGAAAAAAAGGAGTTGATATCTCCTCTGGGACGTTTGCAAATCTTCTGTTTTCTCCCCTCCTACCTAAAACCATCAGTCCAGCTCAGATAGTTTACCCACATAACATTTTTTTTCCAAGTGACCAAGGAAGAAGTTTCCCAGATCTGCCAGGACAGTGCACCTTGGAAAGAAAACATTTCTGAGACCCTGTTCTGGCACTGGAAGAGTTGTTGCTTGAACCTGGCTTTCTCAGAAATAAAAGGAGCTAATAGTTAATCTGGGTGGACTGTTTTATTTTTTAAAAAACTTTCTTGCATACTTTCATTAAGTTTATGTTACAAGTCACAGACTTTGTTCTGTGCTGGAATGATAACAAATTTCAAAGCCTCACAAGAAAATATTCTCCAGCCAACCTAGCCCTTTTCCCTAACTTGGCCACTGTTACAAATAAAAACAGCCCAAGAAAGGCTGAACTAAGTGTACTGATCAGCTGGTGATCAGTGACTGGCATGCAGCATCCTCATCCCTGGCCTTCAGCTCTCCCTGCGTCTTTTAACTGTTGTCCAGGTTCCTCCACACCTGACTGTCTCATCCAGCACACTGGACCTCAGCACTGAAGACCAGAAGCACCCAAGCAAAACGTGAGCTTACCCCGCACTGGTGTAGGGGAAACTCTGCACAGTTTGATACTTAGAAGAGTCACGGTTGCAGAAGAGTGAACATCAGTCCCTCCCTTTTCCCAGCTCTCTGTTGTCTGTATCTGCAGGTAATACGATGATAATCCTGGTACCTCTGCTCCGCAGTTAATGGTAATAATCACTGCGGCACCCAGAAACCTGCACCTCTGCCTGGGTCACATGCTGGAGGTCTCCTGGGCTCAGTAGGTTGTGTGAAGGCAGTGGGGTGGAAGACAAGTGAATTCCCTTCGTGGGTAAGAACCAGGTAGCGTGGCCTTGCTTTCTGTTGCTGTTGTAGAATAACAAGCACTGTGAGACAAATGATTATGTCTCCTCAGTTCTGCTCCTATGCAATATTAAAGATGCACACAACACAGCTGTGGCTTTACCAAGGTACCAGGAGAACTAGATATAGCTCCTTCCCTTTCAACCATAAGCACCATCCAGCACAATACAATTCATGTCACCTAACTGAAAGACACCAAAGCTCATCAGGGACATCCCTGAATGTGTGTAAGACTCGTTTAGATGTGGTGTTAAGGGATATGGTGTAAGGGAGAACTTCGTATAGTGGAGTTGATGGTTGGACTCGATGATCCCAAGGGTCTTTTCCAACCTAAGTGATTCTATGATTCTATGATCCGAGCTCTCACATCCACAGTGTGGCTAGATCCCCCCACCTACCATAGCAGCATCTGATTCTGATCTTTTTGACTCAAATAAATCCTCAGCCTAAAAATCAAATCTGTAAAGCTCAAGGAGACATAGACATTGTTTATGCAGATACAGTGCAGAGCAAAAAGCTCTGCACTGCTCTTTCATCTTGTCTTTTCTTTTATAATCCTAAAACTGATTAGATTGTAACACAGACTCAGCCCTTCTCTTGGTTATTTTTAAAGATTTGTAGCTACTGTGTATAGTGCAATGCATATCTGAAATATAAACTTCTTTTGTTTTCAGTCTCCTTATGAGCAAAAGTAGGAAAACAAAAAGCAAGGTACGTTCTGGCCTGCTGTAACTCGTGTGCACATTTTAATGAGGAATGAATTTATCACAGAAACTCTGCCACGGAAGAAACAGAATTAAAATCACACAGACCATAAAAAGTGCATTTCAGATGTACTCTGTCTGCAGGTTTTCCTAACGGATAGTGCCTTTCCAATGGCACACATCCATATGGACAGCAGAGATACCCTGGTCTGGCAACCATCCTACCTCCTTTTGGAAATGATACCAAAATGCTATTCTCACTGCTGATGGGCAGCTGGTTTCCTTTTTACTTCCATCCCTAAGAAGTCAACCTGACCATTTGCTGAACACTGCAGAAAGCCCAGAACTCATCTCGCCCACAGAGTCCTCACGAAACCTGGAACTCCAAGGACAGGGAAAAGGGACTGGTAAACAGGCGTGCTCAGAAAACTTTGGGAGGATTTTTCTGAGTGACATAAAGCATCTGTGTGCTTTGTCTGACTGACAGAGCAGCAAAAATCTGAAAAGTGATGGGAAGATTGACTTTTTTTGTTTTAGGGGAACAATGTTGGTGAGAGAGTAAAGGAGGGGCCAGTCCACATTATATAGAACATAATTACATAGGAAAAAGAAAACCTCTCGCATGCAGGAAATCCTTCATCTTTTCTCACATCTGCTCAATCACTGCTCTCCCACAGATCAGTTTTTCCTTACTTATTGCATTTTTTTTCCCCGCTGTTCTTTGAGTATACAAAGGCAAGAGTGAAAGGTCAAGGCATTAAGGAGACAGCACGAGTGAGAAGAGTCAGGAATCCTGAAAAAACTGCCAAACTGGAAGCCTGAGTGGCTCAAAGCCAATATACATGCAAAACCCCCTCTAATTTTACACAAATAAATTCAGATCCATGCAAATATATGCATTTTTAATATCTGCCCCTTTTGCTCAGTATTATAACAGATGTGTAAATCATGGAGCAGAGAGATTTCTCACAAGCTACTACCAGAGTGTTGAAAGAATCTGAAATGTTTTTGCGTGTTAAAGAACAACTTAATACTAAGAAACTTTCAGGTAACTGAAAAGTGTTCTCTCAGTGGAGTCTTTGTCTTCTACTCATCTCCGTATCTCTTTTTTCCCTTTACGCCTTTGTTCTTTCAAATCCCTCTTTAATATACATTTTTCCACCGTGCTTTCCAGAGATGATCCACTATAAATTGAATGTCTACCATGCACCCTATACTTTAACACCTTGTCGAAGCCAGGCCTTTTCTTGTTCTACAGGCAATTTGTGGGCTTGTATTATATCACCTAATATAAACCAAGTATCTCTCTTGGGGAATGGTATGTTTTGCTCCCTCTGTTGTGCAGGGCTAAACACACAGTCAACACTCAATAAATAACACATTTTTCCTTTCCATCTTTTAAAGTTTGCCAATAGCAATTTACAGCCAACTCCCTCAAGAAGCCTAAAAGTGACATAACAAATGAAAGTCCCACTTAAACAATGCATTTGAACAATACCTTGCTTTACAGTTCACATGTCTTTAAGATAACAAATGATAGATTTCTGGAGGGGATGGGTTATAATCCATATAGATATAAAACCAGGACACTTTCAACTTGTGTTTTCCTTGGCAAAGAATGCTGTATATTTTCACAAATCTTTGTAAGCCCATTTCCATATTTCACAGGGGAGGAAAAGGACAGCTCTATCATTGCAGAAGAGCTTTCAGCAGAGGAAATTAATCTCTTAAATGTGTTACTACCAGAGTTGGATAAGCAATTTCTTTACTGAGCCAAGTATTTTCCCTGTTTTTCATGTTTCAAACTCTCTGGGAAATGATGTGATTTTCCTTAATGTATTTATGTGTAATTGTCCAAATGAATTGCAATCCAGTGTTATTAATTATTTGTTGTGTATGCCTTGGTCATTTTCTTCAAGAAACTCACTGAAAAGCCAACAGCTTTTAGCACTTAGAGTGCCTTTTTTGATTATAGGTATGGGAAAAGGACAAAAATAGTGTTTGTGTGAGAGAGCCAAGGAAAGCATACTTTTTTATTTTTCCCTGTGAAAAGTGGCAGTGGTGGCATTTTGTTTTTCCTTAAGCCAGGTCATAGGAGAGGCCAACCTTAGGCGGAGGGAAGGATGAGTGGAAAGAGAGGATCAGCCTGAATCTCCGATGGGGTGAAAACGAAGTTGAGGAGTGATGTTCTGAGGGAAGAAGTCACACCACCATTTATAATGGGGAACCACAACATTCGTTAGTGTGTGTGTTCCTCCCTTTGGAGTTTAATACCAAACATCAGTCTTGATTGCCTGGCCACATGAGTACAGAACTTGTCTGAGAAAGGAGCAGCTGGGAGCTGCTCTGTGTGGCAGTTTCCTATACATTATGTCAAAAAAGAATATTTCAGACAGCTTCCAAGCATACAGATCAAAGACATTTGTTTTCTACTTACCATCAGATATGAAACAGAGCGGGGTTTTTTCTTTTATTTAGGTGGGTTACCTCCTTTGGTCTTTGGAGAATGCAGCCTTCTAGTTGCTCTAAGGCTATACATATTCTAAAGAAGGGATATTAAGATGGTACTAATGATGATATGTGTTAAAATGTCTTAATTTAATATCAATAATTTAATATTTTAAATGGGCCTAAGAAAAACTCTAGAACAGCAATGTAAAACAATGTAATAAATAACGCTCAAATGTATTTTCCACCAAAGTGATTACATTTGTCTTCCTGGTGTTACTCTTCAAAGCTTGGTACCAGTTGCTAGTAAGTATGCACCAACAAATTATTGTCAATTCTTCTTGCTTATCATTTTGAGTATAGCCTGATCCATTGCTTGAGTTGGATTAGTGAGGCCTGAATGTTTCCAGGCACTGCTTTGTATGTCATCCGCACTGAGGATCACAGTGCCGTATACGCTAAGTAGTGTCTGCTGTCTACACAAACAGCAAAACCGAGTGCTTTCTGCATTGCTTGAACAGTCCTGAGCTCCCCATTCAACTTCCTCCCAGCTATTGCATATGCTAATGCTATCTTACCACCATGTTTTGTCAGCTTAAATAATTTTCTTCTTTTTCTCTCAGAATAGGTAACGCATACTTTTCTAGATGTAAAAACCTTGTAAAAAACTGGAGGCAAATATACCAGTAATTTTGACACAAAAAGCAAAGATCACTTTCTTCTGGCTAATGTATTTCTCTGTTACTCAGCCACCTCTGCCTGATTATACAGAAGACACGTCAGTTGTTATTCACACACCAAGCACCTTCTTGCTGTCGAGGGATTTCAGTGAATTATAAATTTATGTCAGTCAATCAACAATAAGGGTGCATGAAAATGTTTGGATGATTAATGTGGATTAGAATCCCTAGTTCCTAAAGCTTACACAATGTATTCAAAGTAGTAAAACTAAAAACCTGTCCTCTTGATCTCCACGACAGGTAACTGTTCTTTGCCTGTTAGGTTCCAGAAGGTTGGTTTGGGAAAGGTCATGGGAAGGATGGGTTTGGTGCAGATCTGGATTTACTGGGGGCTGGGGTCCCACCACCGCTCAAAAATAGCAGTGACAAATGCTTTAATGCATTTGTCAATATCATATATCATACGTGCAAATCAATATCAAGTGAAGCAGTCAAAACCGCATCACAGTTCCCGCCGAGCCATCATTACGATGGAGAACAGGAAAGGATAGTGGAATACGCCAGAGGTTTGTGGCAGGAGGTGGAGAATCTGCATGCCTGCCAGTAGGAAGACCACCAGAAAAAGTGCAGGAAAGCAAGAATGTACTTTGTCCAATTTCTCTTCCTTTCTTTCTTTTCTTTCTTTCTTTCTTTCTCTCTTTCTTTCTTTCTTTCTTTCTTTCTTTCTTTCTTTCTTTCTTTCTTTCTTTCTTTCTTTCTTTCTTTCTTTCTTTCTTTCTTTCTTTCTTTCTCTTTCTCTCTTTCTTTCTTTCTCTTTCTCTCTCTTTCTCTCTTTCTCTCTCTCTTTCTCTCTTTCTCTCTTTCTTTCTTTCTTTCTCTCTTTCTTTCTCTCCTTCTTTCTTTCTTTCTTTCTTTCTTTCTTTCTTTCTTTCTTTCTTTCTTTCTTTCTAAATATATTTGTTGTGCTAACAATTACAGCTATCATTATATTTAATGAAAATTCATCATATTCACATATTCACAAAATATTTTCACATATTCAACAAAGAATCAGACTAGAAAACCCCCAGTAAGTTAAAGGCAGCAATAACCAAAATAAAGATAATCCCAAAGGTTGAGAAGTAACCATCCCTCCCTGAAAAAGGACAGAGACAAAAACAGAGCACTCCAGAGCAGCCTTGGGTAGCTGTTAAGATACTTCCATTTGCAAAATGAGAATCGGGCTACCCAGCAGCCACTGAAGGACATACACAGCAGAGGGAAAGTTTGGATTTACCAGCAACAGGTCCAGCTATGGGGTTTAATTGTCCTCCTCTGTAGGTCCAGCAGCCAGCAGGTTAGTTACTGCACCCCTTACATACTGCAAGGCAGTTCAAAGAAAAAATAATCTAACCCAGCGTTGTTAGAAACACAAACACTTCAAATACCGTGCTCTTCAGTGGGAAGAGATGGACACTGTGTTCCTTTTTATAACACTGTTTGTAACATCTGAGATTATATGATTTGCAGCCATTCAACAAGAAGAAATTTAAACTAAACAGTAGCAGCCACCACTTACACTGTATGTTCTGAAGAAGAGCTTGCTTTCTGGCAATTTAACTTGTTGACTCTGGTGTAAAAAGAAAACGCTTTTTACTTCGCTCTTTGCAGGCTTACAAAAAAATTAAGACTATATCATGGCCATCCGGTTATTTCAAGGCAAACAAAATCTCTGTTAGGTATACCAAAAGTAATAAATTAATTTTGTAACACGCCTTGGCTCAAAAAATGGTATATTTGTGAAAAATTTTCACAGGAGATCATCTTGACAAAATAAAATACTCATTGATTACTTCTCAAAGAAAAACATGGTTGAGTACCCTACCAATTTTCTAATCCTTCCATTGCAGAAGAAGAAGACAGAGAGCATGTGCATAGACTGACACATCCATCTTGCTACCGAACAACAAAGATTAATGACTTTCATTCAATAGGAAACAGGACTGTTTGATACTCATAACATCATAAGAGTACTGTACTAATTTTGTCTTTGAAATCCTTAGTTAAGCACCTGGCCCTTGTCCTATGTAGAAAACAACCTCAGAGGTAGGTACAGACATCTACACCTGAGTTAGTCATCTCTTGTCAATGCAGACAAGAGTCACTTGTAGGGCACAATCCATGCCGTCAAGTATTTTTTTTTCATCCGGAATTGAACATTCCTTAGAATTGCCTGTCTCTCTTTCCTTGGACTGCAAAGTGCTAGCAGGATGCTAGCTCCAGTGAGAGTGTCAACTGAATAAGGTCCCCAGTTCTTGGTAGTTTTTTCTCAGAGTTTTAATTCTTGGTGTATCATCCATCATTTTGGAGCTGTTTACCAAATAGCAGTTAGGAGCACAGGACCCAAGACTGAAACCAGCACATACAGTATGCTGCTGTAGTCAGCTAGCGATGTCACTGTATCTAATTCTTAACTTCATTTCATGTTTCTGTCTTGTCAGTGTGGCTTTTGCCACATTAATATTCTTTTGTGAAGAACAAGTGGAATACATCACCTTCTGGTGACTCAGTGAGTGCTAAAGAATTGCAGTCCATTCCATTAGTCCCTGGACTTTCTTGTGCCATCTTTTTCAGTCTTGTACATGTCACCCTTTCTGGGCCCTGATTCCTAGATACCTCCTTTATATCTTTTCTTGTGAGATTTTCTGACATACCTTTCTTTCATGCTACACCATAACTGAAGGTCAAAATTTAATTCTATCTCCAAGAATAGGCATTTTGGATGCTTTTGTTCAAGGTCTGTCTGCAAATCTTCAGAGAAGCTTCTTCATCCTATCGAGTCTTATAATCCGCATACGGACTGAATCATCACCGCCAGCTGTATCTTCATTCTTCCCACTCAAGTTTTCTCTTCTCTGCTTTCTGACCTCCATAGTTCCAGAAGCTTGAAAAAATTACTTGTGTGTTCCATAAAGAGTTGAAAATTACATATGAAAAGCAAGCCAAAAATGTGGGGTTTTTACATCATTGTTTTAGGCCAGACTTGTGACTTTTTAATAGTCTGACTCACAATTTTTGAATGCTTACAGATGGGAATACCATAACCCTCTGTGTCAAGGAGAAACAGAGAGGCTTGAACCTCTCTATCCAAGCTTGATGGCATAATCAATATGTGTAAGCAACACAAAATGTCTATATCCTCCGATCTATGGGTATTAAATTCACAAGAGGTTTAACTACTTTCTATAAAAAATAATAGGGATCAATGTAAGTAATACAGGGCCGGGCAAAATGCAAGATGTGTAGAAAAAAAGAGATGGATTTCTTTTGTGCCTTTTGGCCCCTGTACGACTTTTCAGGATAGTTGCCTGTATTGCCTTGATGTGATAGTAATGTAATGTTTTTCATATAAAATAAACAAAATACTGCTTTACATTTCTGTAGATTCAGAGTTGGAATTCAGCTGGCATACACGGTTCTGTATATCATTAAACCTAATCAAGAAAATGCTGCCTCTCTTTCAAAAATTCAAAACACATTTCTGTTTAAGTAGAAAACCTACTATATATTTATGTAGTGATTTGCTGAGCTGAAATTAAGCAGGCCGATGACTTGTGTAATAAAAAGAGGATTGAAGTAATAAGTTCTTTAAGGTCAAATCCACTTGCCATTATCTGAATATCTACAGCATTAAATTGTGTAGTTCTAACAGAAGCAATGTTTTAATGCACTCATCTGAGAATGAAATTTCAAGATGAAAACAAGGGAGAGTGACAGGCTAATGCTTTCCTTAGAATGACTTTTCAGACTAAATTTCTGAACTGCTTAACTCTTTCACCATAAATCCCTGTGACATTTTGTGGGTATCCCAGTTCAAAATGTGTTTCAATGCATAGCTTCTCCAGGCTAGTTGAGCACATTTTATTTGATATAAGGCTCAACAGCTTTCCCTAGTTTATATTATACAGTTAGCTCACAATTATAAAGATGAACTGTGATGATCTTAAATGGAAATTTTAAACACATAGCTGCACAGTCGTCCTTTAGCACTTCCTCATGACATTCAGTGGTCAAGAAAATCAAATTGCTCAATTCTAGGGATGGCATATACTTCTCAGTGAGTACAATATCTCACAAAGTTCTGTGAGACATATCCAAATAGCCTGCAGTACTAGAAAAGCACTGCTTTATGCAGAAACAATAGCTTGTGAAATGTGATTAAATATGATAACGCCTTATGGCAGACATTATATACTTTTGTTATTATCTCCCAGAAACAAGGAAAATAATTTTCATCACAAATGTCCATCCAAGAGCACGTGTATTATGTTTATTTTTTCATGTAGTCTTTTATGTCCCATTGAAATATTTTTAGGAGGAGGCTTTACATTTTGAATCAATATTTCTTTATGTCCCAGGGGCCCTGCTTTGCTCCTCTATTGTCACTTTGCTTTACGGATATTAACCTCCCACATGCAGACTAAAACAACAAGGGGCACATTCATATTTCAATGCACAATGTAAAACCTAGTGTATCAAACTGGGACAGAACAGTAAAATTAAACATTTTACATATACTTGAAGTAAATAAATGTGTCCCCTGTCAGAACTTACAATGTTTTTATCATTCTTGTTGTAAACACGCACAGCAGAGCAAATATAAACAGATTAAGACAGGACTGTGATATAGCAATTACAGCTCTATAAACTCAGTAGCTATTAATTCTTTAGTAAAATAGTATGAAAAACAGTTTCATGGAGCAGAAATACTTGATATGCACTGGTTGAGTTACAGTAGGAAACTGGAAATGCACAAGTTACTGGTGTTTCAAATTGCAAGCAGCAGTCAGGTAGGGAAGGCTTGGAGGGTGGCACATGCTCTTCCCCTACAAGGCTGACGAAAGAGCAAACATGGAAAAGAATGCCGTCAAGGCAACACGTCTCCCTCTCACATCTACAAACATGAACAAATCTGACCAAGCCCAGTAAAGAAGGCAGAGCTGCTAGGAGGGAACCTGCTCAGATAACTCTACCAAACCAACTTTTTCAGATAAACTGTTTCTTCAGATCCCTATGATCATAAAAATCCACAGAAAAGAACTTAAATCAGCTCTGCTTAAGGACTACAGCTCTGCCTCCCCCAAATGAGCGTTAGATGTAGTTCTCACACCAGGAGGATAATGGTGCTGAGAAATACACAGAAAGCTCCAAATTGCAGATCTGCTCATTTCTGCCCTTGGAATGTATCTTGAACAAATCGTGCCAGTTAGTTACTTTCTTTTTCTCTTGGGAATGCTCACAAAACCTTCCTGGTGCTGAAACTTGAGCAATACCACTGCAAGATTACACATAAAATTTAATCCATCTAATAGTGTTGGATTGGGCTTTCTCCTTTGATCTCTCTCCAATGTTATGTTCTCTCGGGAAGAGTTTGTAAAGGCTTTGTTCTTTCTCAGAAACTAAGCATCCTTCGCATATCTAAACTGTGTCATTTATTTCTTCTGGGGAGATTGTGCAGATTTGATTATACAGATAAATAATTAAGTAGATTTAAGTGAAAAGACAAAATAACTTTAGGAGAAATGTCAAATATGGACAAGCTGACTCCTGTATCTTCGTGGTTTGTAGCAAATAAAAGGAGTGATGTGAAAGGTATATATTCTCCTTTCAAGGGCAGCAGGGGAGTCATTCTTTCTGTCCAGTTGTTGCAGTAGAAAGTGACTGTTTTTCCACTACAATATCAATTACTCTGAAAATTGAGAAATAAGGTTGGAATGGAAAGCAAAACACCTTCTTCTGATAATACGAATGGGGCTTTTCCATTGGTCTTACACAAAGTAATAGGAGTATATATTATATTGATAGAATTGTTTAAAATGTCTGTGGCAAGAATTGTCAAGGATTATAAAGAATTCACTTGAAGAAAATTAAATATTAAGAAGAAAGTGTCATACAGATTTCTGCAAGATTGCGGAGTGCAATTCGCTAGTAATACAACTTTTCTGTGACCACTTAGATTTGTTTTTACTCTGGAGCTGCAGACATCAGAGATTGAGTTTAAGGTCTCGGCGGTCCCCTTGGAAGATAGAGGTTCCTCCTCACCCCAAGGGATATCAAACGCAGAGGTCTAGCCAGCAGCCAGGCTTCCCTAGGCATTACGTTATTGCCTCGATGGAAGGAGTGTGTGTGTGGGAAGAGAAGGACCAGTTCAGGCCTCCTGCCAAAAGCAGGCAATCTGTCAAGTCAAGACTAATAGGTCAGGAGGAGAGCAAGCACAGAGAGCCAGGCTGCTGCAGCCCAATGATGAGGGCACTTGACTACGAATGAGAAGATCAGAGCTCTTCCTGGAGCACTGCTGTTTTATCTCTAAAGCCCTTGTTTGGACCCTAATCTTTCTGACAAAGGAAAACAAGAAATAAAAGAATATATCTTTCTTTTCAGAACGGATTCCTTCTTCAATGTAATGACAAAACTTGCAGACAAACAGAAGCCAGGTGGTATAATATATGAGATTTTACTGTGCGTACTATTGTGTGAAATTTTGTTTATAGCATCATATTGCCACTGACAGTAATATTGACATATAAACTGAAAAACAGTTGCTTGGTGGAAGCAAGGCATAATGAATAATGATAAATATCTATCCCAAAGGCCGATGGTACGTGTCTTGTCGAGTGCTACATGGGTCACCTTTGTGATTGGACTTCCTTAACATCTGAATGAACATATTGAGAAAGGACATAAATAATACGTCATGCAAATCTGCAGATGATAGTACACGGATATTTTCCGAAGACTAAGCATCTACACTTATGTGAAGGTCATAGCAAGATGAAACTAATTGTGAGGAAAATGCAGGTGAACTGGGGAAATGGGAACGGATATTCGTGGGGAAAAAGAAACCTGAAAAACCAGTAATGCATAAAAGGAGATTGAGATAAATTCCCAGTTCAGACTTCCTCTGATGAAATATCCTGTGCCCGTTCTCTTTCACTAAGCTTTACCACACATGTTGACTTCAAAACAATCCCTCCTTCCATGTACCTCTGCCAAAATTTTTGCCTACACCATACTAACCTCCTTCCACAACTACTTCTGACTCCTTCTTGTCAGGTTATTGTCTTCTATCCAAATGTTTCAGTTTTCTAATGCCACAGGTTTTATATGGGCAAAGAAATGATCCCCCCACACCATTTCAGTGTCCAGTGTCTTCTATAGTGTAGAACTGTGCTGTGCTTCCCCTTCCCACTCCCTCCTCGGTTTAATTTGTGAGGGTATGTTAGTTTGAAAGCGAGAGAGAATAAAAGTATATAGATGGACTGAGCTCCCTCTCTCCAGGGAGGGAACCATATTAAATCCTCTAAGGGCCTTAACTGCACTTTGGAGGTTTTAGACGAAGCAGTCCCCTCTCTTCCTTTGGCATCTCTGACGTATTCAGTTTGTTTATACGAGATTGAAGACATCTCTTCCTCTCATTCTCCTGTCCTTGAATAATGATGCTGAATCTGTAATCACACAGGCCATTCATTTCATTCAGGTGGTCACTTTTCAATGTGATTACCAGTGATAAGTTGGCATTTTTCATTCAGCGTTACAAAGTACAGAGAGCTTGTATCTTTTTCGCTTAATTCTAGAAAAACAAGGGCCAGATCATGTTTTGGCTTTATGCCAAATGTTATTCATCAGGAAAAGCTGCTTTTATGACAGCAGTCATATGATAAAATCAGTTGATTTCACAAAATAAATGTGAAATAAGAATACAGTATGCTAAATAGTCTGTTTGAGCTGGGGTACGTTAAATTCCTTACTATATGTATATTAGCTTATGATTTATTTTTCATTGACAAGCATACATGTGGATCTGTGATCAGGGACAAACATACATTTTAGATTTCATAATTTTCTCCTTTTGTAGGCAAATTTCTGACATTTTCTGAGCTACAAGTTGTTCCTATTTGAAATTGTTTCATGTTTGCAGTCTTAAGGTTTTTACAGTTTAGAGGTACTATATTCTGATACAGAAAATGAATGTCATAGCAGTGCCATTCTTTTCAAATCTGTACCACAATATGAATTTCAGCAGGGTATTTCATAATTTAAGGGCTACACTGAAGAGAGGATAATAGGAAGGGCAGTAGGAAGAGAGAAAAACTTCTAAAACATAACAACAGGAAGCCAGTTAACGCTTATGAAAGTGATGAGATAATTATCACCATCCCATGCAATTTCCCATTAGGGAATAATTCTGTAGTCTGTGTGGTGCCGGCGTTGTGAAGTTACCTGCGTGGATGAGGAATGGTAAAACTGCAGAGGCAGTGATTTTATGGCGTTAAGGGAGGGTGAGGGGAGAGCAGAGCACAGCACTACAAGGATTTTACTCGTCACTTACTAAAACCAGATCTCAGCAGTGTCATTCTGCTTGCTGCTATAGGAGTGCAGAATTTAAATCAGGGTAAAGCAAGATCAAAACTTCACTTTAAAATAAATGGGCATAGCCTAGTTATACTGTAAGTAACTTTGTGGGAGGGATTACTTTCTTTGACACATTTTCACAGAGGCCAGAAAGAACCATGAAATCAACCAAAACCATTGTTTCTGCTGTCATGGGACACTACTCTTGCATCAGTTAGTCTAGTCTTGAGTCCAGCAAGCAAAGCATGTTTTGCTGGGGAGGACAATAATGGTGTTTGCCCTGTAGAAGCAGCAGGGCAGAGTGAGGTGCCACCAAAGAAGCAAGGCAATATGCCCAGATGTTCAAGGCGGTCAACATTAAATTCAGAAAAGGAAGGCAAAATGTAGGCAATATTTTATGATCTAATCTGAAAAAAAACCCTCTCCTTCCTGACCCTAAATCTGGCCATCAGCATGGCAATAAATCTGTCAGGCTGTCCAGCAAGAGCTATGAAAGAAAATTTGCTCTCCCTCATAGCGCTAGCAGGTACCCTTCCAATGTCCTCTCTAAGGCTCCTGCCAGGCCTCAGCACTTTGAAAGAACACAAGAATTAATGCATTTGGCCCATACTGCCTATGGAAAAACAATCCCTTTTGGTGTTGGCAGAGGAACTGGATGAATCTCTGGAGCAGCCAGTGCCTCAGCTCGGTGATGACAGTATTATGGGTGACACAAGGCAAGGGTAGACCTTCCTCTTCTCCCCCTGGCCTGTGAAGGACAAGCAGAGATCATGCTCTGGGATGGGATGGTCTTCTGAATATGCACGTGACAAAACAAAGGGATACATCCAGCAGGCAGGAAAACAAGTTTTTATGCTGTAGTTTGCTTTTTTTCTTTAGGAGTAAATTGCCCACTCCCTATATTTTATTTTTATTTTCATCACAGTGTGGTTGTTATAATGCTGAAATGCTCAGGTATATCTTTAAATAGAATTTCACAGAAACAAGAAAGATTACCTAGAGGTCATCGAGTAAGTAGTTTTGTACCTTGAGAAAAATAGGAAGTGTGGCAGTAATAATTACAGTTAAATTCAAATTGATGAAGTGGGCTATTAGCTCTACAAAAAGCCAAAAAAAAAAATATCCAGACTTTGTCCTGGATCAAATATCAGAGAACATACACAAATCAAAAACAATAAACAAAGAGCTATGAGGTGATATAAAGGGTTTGAAACAATGTTTTTCTCCCAACCCTGACTCAGTTCACAAAGGTCTCTCTTCTTCTTTTAATGTGTTTTCTATGTCTCTCTCAAAAGGTCATGAAAGTGATGTCTGATGTGAAGTATCCAGTCTGTACTCAGGACAGTATAGACCAGCTGTCAGGATTCCCAGTGCATTTCTGTTAAAGTGCAATGTAATAACAGTAATCTGTTGCTGGCATTTTAGTTCAGCTGATTTCAGTTAGGAGAGACTTGAGTTTTTCAAGGCCTTGCTTCATCAGACAACTGTGTAGTCTTTCCCTAATGTTGTGCCCTTCTCCTTGCTCAGATAAGACCGTTGCTTAATGTTGTTTAATGCGTTTGTGGTACGGTTGTGCCCCAAAGACCTTTCAGTGTTTTTTGGCATAGGAATTTGGGGGCTGAAAAGAGTCCTGAACATCTCACTGATTTTGTTTGGATTCTATTTCTCTCATTTCTCCTGCAACCTCACTGTACGTTTTTTATCTCATCTCATTTGTGTGAACTCTATCCCCACCCAAGTATGCCATTATCTTCTACAAAATTCACCACTTCTAGATGCTGTATAAGCCCTTCTCAGCTGCGATACAGCACCATATTAAAAATGTTCAAGAACAAGACAAATGATCCAGAAATACGAACTCCAGTAAAGCAACACTACCTTGTATAATGCAATCTTGTTCTCCCTTTTCTCCTTCTTCTCTGTATCCCATGCTGCCTTTTTTTTAACTTATTGTTCCCTGTAGTTTGACCCTGTGTCTTCCAGCCTTTCTTCCATTGTCCTGCTCGGAGCTCTGTGCATTTTGGCAGGGGCTCTGTGTATTAGGTCAGGCTTCTTGGCGCTGACCACAAATTGGGCACTCTGAGTTTTTCTGAGGGAAGATGATCATTGCTCATCTGTATTGCACTCTTTCCGTCGTTAGGATTTGAAAACTAATAATACTATTAGCATTCAATCCTGAATGGGCTGCGGCAGTTTGATTTCTCCCAACCCATCAAAGATAGAAGAGTGTTAAACGTTACTTTGAACTTTTCCAATGATATTGATTGTGCAGCATTCCTCAGCAGCTGCCTCCATTACCTAACCATTCGTAGGCTTGTGAGAATTTCTTAATATTGAACTCTTAATATTGAGCTCTTTTTTTCTCATACAAAGTAAGCCAATTATTTCTTATTCTGCTCTATTTGACAAGAAAGGAAGGTGAGCTCTGTCTGTATTCACAGTGCACTTAACTCCTTTTCCTACCGCTCTCCTTTTATATATTCTCCTTATCTGTGTTTGTGCAGAGACTTCTTCCTCTTTCTCTCACTAAATGTTGATGAAACAAAACATATTCAAAGCCAGCCTGTCATTCTGGGGACAATTTCTTGAATATCAGGTTTCCAACACACAGTTTTATAAATACCAGGTAAGCAAAGTATGCTGTGTTTATTTGAAAGGCAGCTGGAAACAAACAGTACATTTATGATCTTACTAGAAAAGATGGAACCATAGCTTTGATGTATAAACCTTCCTGTTTCTGAAATAACATTTCCAGCAAGATAAAAAATGAAACAGTCATAACTGATAGAAGTAAATCTTAAACAATTCAGAATCTTGTTAGGAATTTTCTACAAGGATCACTGAACCATTTAATATAGCTATTTAATTTTGTGGAATGACTCGTGTGATATTTTATACTGAATGAGTTTTGCATATAAAAGTGCATGAGGCAATAACATTTCTCTCTAAAGTCTTGTGTGACTTTAGTAGTAGAGGGTAGTGCCAGAGTGATAATTGGAAAATGAAATTCAGAGTTTATCTATAATGCAGCAGCAAAGCTAACTTCTTACAGATATTGTGCCATCACCATGACTCAGTCATGGTCTGTGGGGAACATACAAATTTTCTTAGTCTTCTTGGCCCATGCCATTGCTGTCATCACTGCAGTTCATTAAATAATGCAAATCCAGTATGTCGTTTTTGCAAGGAATCAGTCAAAACGGAGACCCACCATACTCATTGCATGAATGGGACAATTAAACTTGCAAAATGAAGGGTTTTTTACTCCTGGTAAAATGGGGAGGGTTAAGGCAGATGGACTGCATATGCAAAGATGCGCCTCAGAGCAGAAACAGTTTGAATTATCCCATTCTTTCCAGAAATCCTGACCAGTCACATAGCTGGTGGAAGACCTGTGCACTGGACTCCTAGCCTGCAATTACAATTCCCGTGGTTTATGGGGAGAACTCTAGTCTCAGCATTTTGTGGGACCTTGACTTTTCTCCTCTTTTCTTCCTTTTCCGTCTGGAAGCAGTAGAGTAGGAAACTCACATAATTCACAGATCTTGGCTGTAGCTGCACTCAGGATTCTTCTCTTCCTAGAAGCGTCAAACAAATCTTGTCAACCTCCATTTCTCCTCATCACAAAATACTCGACTGTGTCTCACTCATCTGCACTTTGTCTTCCCCTGAACAAACTATGATTGATGTTTTCTATCAGTATATGCTAACCTACCTTCTAGGGTAATTTATTTTCTTAATAAAAGTTAAGAGCTGGTGGTTTGCTACTGCTTCGTATGTGCTGCTAATCATCCTGATGAGTAGACTGTCAAAAACAATTCCTTCCAAAAAGAGGGAAAAATGTAGAAAGCAGATACAAAGACCTGCAAATAGGGTGTTAGCAGACAGAGAGAACTTTTTTTGATGGTGCTCACAATGCTTCAGGAGATCTGCATTGAACTATGAGGGACACCAGATTTGTCAGTACCCTTGCTTAAGTACCTCTTAATAGATATGGCCTACTCAGAAAGAATTGGGGACAAAAAAATAGGAGGAGAAAGGTTGAATCCTTAGAGGAGAACTAATGTTCAGTTTAACATCAGTTTAGCCAATTGATATTTAAGACATACGGACATTTCTGTAAGTGTGTTTCTGAGGATCTCAGTTGTCTCAGTGATTCACGTGGTGGGCCTAGTAACAAGTAAATGAAAGATGAAAAACTAAATGCTGGCTGAAAACAAGGAGAAACTTGCTGATGCAGAAATGTTAACTTCGGAAATAACTGTGATGGCTGACCCACTGGTAAAAACATCTTAAAATAAAGTAAAAAAAAATTAAAAAAAAAAAAAGGAAAAATTAAAAATACAAATCCTTTGCAGATAGGTAAGGAAGGAACTTTAGGAACTTCTAGGACTTTTTTTCTTCCCCCCCACCCCCAGCACCTGTTTTCTCTGAATGAACTCTTGAAGCATTTTTGTGTGATTTACAAATGACTATAGGATCTGGAATTGCCTGTGGAATAGATGATTAAAACCCAACAAAATAACAAGAAAAGCAAGGGCATTCAAGACCACATGGATTAGTTAAAGCCTGTCTTCATTCATTCCACAAATCCTGCTGGTACTAGTGGTGCCAGGTAACAATTTCAGAACCATTCACTGGCAACACAGATACAAATAGGCAGTGGGATGGGAAGGGTTATATTTACTTTCAGGAAAGAGTTATATCAGATGTACTATGAAAAGAACCTTCATCACTTATTAATGAAAGGTAGATTTATATTCCTGGAATTGTGTGTGTGTAGATTATGGTTGAGTATAAAACTGATGTATTTTCAGGTCACATGAGACAATATTTCATTTCTCTGGCGGTGTGCACTGGACAAGAATAGAAGAAAATCCATTGCACCTTCATAGGCTAATACTACTTCTGCATAGTCATGCTATAGTATTTGATATCACCACACTGTAAATACTATTTTCTGATTAAGTAGATGTTTTTTAAAGAATAAAGAGGCAAAATTTGACATTTTCAAGTGTTCGTCTCTGTTATGGATATGTAGGCATCATTGTTTCACTTGTCTCAGAGATATCCAGGGCCTACCATAGAAAAATCTAGGGGACAGAAGTACTGCACAATGTTTGGAGAAGTACTATCCACCACAGTAAAGTAAACTAGAATTAGGCACCACCTGAAAATAAGCAGGATGCACACAAGACCTTGGGATGTAGGATGCATCTGAGAGAGTTGAGGACTCAGGCTGATGTAATTGTGAAGTTCATCTCTATCATCTCTGAAAAGCTGTAGTGATCATGGGCTGTCCTCATTGACTGGGAAAAGGCAGACTTTATGTCCATCCTTAGAAGAAGGCAAGAAGATGCAAAATAATTTCCTTTTTCCAGAAAGAAAGTCCATGGGCTAGTCGCCTCACATCAGTCCCTGGGAGTGTCATGGAACAAGTCTTTACAGAAGCTGTTCCAGGCACTTGAAGAATGCAAGGTGATTGGAAACAACCCACATGGATTTATGAAGGGCAGATCTCTGAGATTAAGTGACTGGCTCAGGAGACAAGGGCAGAGCAGTAGATGCCATTTATCTTGACTCTAGGCAGGCTTTTGACATATTCTCTCATAGTAACCATGTAGCCAGCCTGTCAAAATATGGACTGAATGGGTAACCTACAAAATGTGTAAAATACAGTGGACCTTAAAGGGTAGTTAGTTCAAATACCAACTAGTTACCAGTTATGACTGGCGTTCCTTAAGAGCTGGTAGGGTTTAACACCTTCACTGATGATCTGGATCATTGGATAGAGCACACTCTCAGCAAGTCCGCAAGACACCAAACTGCAGGGAACAGTTGATATGCAGGAGGGATGAGCTGCCATCAAAGGGCCCCCAAAAAGATGAAAGATTAGGCTGACAAGAACTTAAGTTCAAAGGCAAATGTAAGGTCCTGCACTTGAAATGGAATAATTATGTGCAATATTTCAGGGTGGAGATTTATTGGCTAAAAAGCAGATACAAAGAAAAGGACTAGGCAGTCCTGGTAGACAGGAGGTTGAACAGCAGTGTGCCTTACCAGCAATGAAGGCCAAACACATCCAGCACTGGACTGGCTAGAGTGCAAACAGCAAGGCAAGGAAAGTTATTATTCCCCTCTGTTTGGCACTTGTGAGACCACATCTGGAGTATTGTGTCCGGTTTTGAATGTCCCAGTAAAGAAGAGAGATCAACAAAGCAGGGAGAGAACTTGGGGTCCGGGTCTATTAAGTCCAGAGAAAAGATGCATGAGAGAAAATCTAATTGCAGCCTTCCAGTACCCCAAGGGGAGCAACAGAGAAGATAGACCCAGACTTTTAGGTGGTGCACCCTTTTGCTGTGCAAAGACATTAGACATTATAGAAACAAAAATTGGACTTACAGAAAAAAAAATATTCACAATGAGAGTGGTTAAACGCTATAACAGGCTTCTAAGAGAGGTTTGGGAATCTCTGTCCTTGGACATGTTCAAAACTTGCCCAAGGACTTATCAACCTTATCTAATTTTGAAACAAGTCTGACCTTGAACAGGAGTTTGGAAGACCCAGAAGTTTTCAATGATTCTGTGAAATGTTGGTCAATTTTTCAATGGCAACATGGATATGAGTAACAATTTCTTTGACTGTTTTAATGCACACATGACTATGTTCAGAGATAGTGAGCAGACACCACTCCTTATGTTGTGTCAGAGTACCTTCTCAGTGCCAGCTTGGTGCCTCTGAAAAATGCCTTTGAGATTTGCAGAGTGTGCAGATGGAAGTCAGATAGTGTTATGTGTTTTACAGACTATCTCTTTGCTACAGGGAATAATAACTAGTTGCATGCACTTAGTGCACTCTTGGAACATACTGGTGGCTCAAGAGAAAAAAGCTTTTGGTACATATTGTCGGGATGCAATCCATCCTGAAATTAAAATCAGATTTTTTTTGAAAAATTACTCTGTTTATTTTCTATTAACAACAGCCTTCCAAAGATATTCTGCCAGTCAGGAAATGTACAGATAAGGTGAGAGAGGAAAAAAAATCACTTGCCTCTTTTTCAGTGAGTCTCTGACCTTCTAATTTTGAAGTTAGATCAGATTCAAAAGAACTGAAGGGCATTTTGAGAAACAATGCACCTTGCATGGGTCTGTCTGTATTATCCATCCTGCAAAAATACCAGAAGGATGTAAAAAAAGTTGTTCAACGGTATTTTCTAACCATTTAAGGCTTGAAAATCCTAGCTCATATAAGGTTTGTAAATAATTGATAAAAAAATCTGTTGTTCTCTACAAGCACTGAAGAAAGAAATGTGCCTCATTCTGAAAGCAAAACATTTTCTTATGTTTTAAACGCTAATTCTTTAAAACGACAAAATGGCGAACTATGTAAAACTGTTTATTTAGAGACCAATAAGAAGGATGTGACTTGTAAAAAAGGGTTTATTAGTCCTTACCCAGCTTTAGTAAGCAGGTTTCTACATCTAAAACTTTAATGTGCAGTTAGCACTTGTCTAAATTTTAGTCAGCAGTTTCTGTTTTCTACTTTGCCAGTCAAAATAAACCGGAACTGTAATCCATAGAATTTAATCCACGTCTCATCATGCCTGGACTATGGGTGAAATTAAAACTCAGAATTTACATTTATGTTAACAATTTTTAAATTGTTTTAAAAGAAATTTATACGTACTCTTCTGTTTAGCAAACTATACTTGCATTTTATAGATTGGCTGCACTGCTGCAGCTTGCTCTTTCAGTTATTTAATTCATCCAGACCAGATAGCTACGGCATTGTATCATTTCCTAACAGCTCACTGAAAAAATACATAAAGGAATATAGTTGAGTCTATATATTTGGCTACAGATGCTTGTATAAAGCAATTTTTCTCAATTTGCATTCATCTGTAAGTAATTTTAATATATATTACTGAAGATAGAGTTAGCCAACATTCTGCCATAGGGACTGATGCAAAACCAAAACGTCTAAATTATGAAAAAAGTGTTGTCTGTAACAGAGAAAGAATGTCTGTCTTCTTTACTGTATGTGTGGGTTAGTGGAGGAAGTAACGCTGAGAAGAGAATGGTCATACAGAAAAGCGAGGCTCACCATTCCCTATGTAAAGTCCTGTTTCCATAATAAGGGGAACTTTTAAAGCTGGTAACAAAACTAAAATTAGATTCAAAGAATTCCTGGAGTCTAATGCATTTGCATTCCCCAAACTATGTCCCCCGCAGAATAAAGAAAAGGTTTTAAACTTTTCAGAACTAAAACTGATTAGGACTTTTTTTTTTCCAAATTATATTTTGGCTAAACAAAACATCTATTGGAAAAGGTTTTTTAGTGTAAAATAGTCCGGCTTTAAAGTATATGGCTATGAGTAACCCATACCAAGACAGAGAAGGGGCCAGGACTAAATAACAAACATAACACAGAAGACACAAAAATTCATTATTCCATGGTGTGCCTTCATTTTATATCTAATATGCAATTCGAGTCCCAAACAATCCCAAAACAGTGAAGCAACAGTCAAAAGTACACAGAGTGATGAAAGATATGAAATGGCTTTTATTCAAGTACCAGAAGTCTACAGGGAAGAGAGAACTTCACAAGGGATACCAGAACGGTCTGGAAAGTAACACATAGACTGAATAATAAGGAATGGTTGTTTACGCTATCCTTCTGTATCAGCACTAGGAGGCATTAACTGAAGCCAGCAGATGGCATATTCAAAAGACAGATGTTTTCATACAATGCATGGTGACCTTGTGGACCTCTTTGTTATATGATCTGGATGTAAACATCTGTATGAGAACAAGCAGCAAACTGAGAAAGCAAAGAGAGGAATCCACCAAGAGCTGATAAATGCAGAGATCTCCTTGATGTCACCTAGGAACCATACAATCATAGAACTGTCTCGTTTGGAAGGGATCTTTCAGATCATAGCATCCAACCATCAACCTAACACTGACAAAAACCACCACTAAACCATGTCCCTCAGCACCACGTCTACACGTCTTTTAAATACCTCCAGGGATGGCGACTCAAAGACTTCCCTGGGCAGCCTGTTCCAATGCTTGATAACCCTTTCCATGGAGAAATCTTTCCTAATATCCATCCTAAACCTCCCCTGGAGCAACTTGAGGCTGTTTCCTCTTGTCCTATTGCCTGTTACTTGGGAGAAGAGACCGACCCCCACCTCACTATAACCTTCGTTCAGGTAGTTGTAGAGACCGATAAGGTCTCCCCTCAGCCTCCTTTTCTCCAGGCTAAACAACTCCAGCTCCCTCAGCTGCTCCTCATCAGAATTGTTCTCTAGACCCCTCAGTAGCTTTGTCCTTGGAGGAGGGAAGAGAGCTCTGGTGAATTTCCACTGTGTCACTGTCAGTATCATTATATCCTGCCCCTTTTCTGTATTCTTCCTTACGCATCTGCCACTGATCACTGATGGGAAAAGAGAACTAGCCTCACTAGTCTTAACTGGACATTTGATCTTATCCAGTCCAGCTCTTCTTATGTTCTTAATCCTGGAACATACACATGTGTCATATAGGTGTTTATGCATTCCAAGGACAAAAGACTTCGTTTTTTCATTTTAATGCACGGGAAACAAGTTGTTCCATGAACTGCAAATTGATGCAGCCAGGGTTGCAATAAGCTTACATCCTTTGCTCCCTGGTCGTTTTCCCTCCTGCCTCTGGGATGGAACAGGATGCAAAAGCTGTTTTCACTGGTTTAAATGTATAAAAGTGCTGCATGCAGTAGGTGCAAAGCGATTTGACCTTTGGACCTTCAAAGTGATGAAAAGTGATGTGTTAACTGCTGTTGCCTGTAAGGATTCCTTCCATTATCCATCTCAACGTAATGTAATGTCACGGTTTCGATACCTTAACTCTTCTGTTAAATTTGTTTGAAACTGGCCTGTTACCTCAAAAGCTATCGGTAAGGCAACAGATAAATAGACAAATGAAGATTAATCAAAAAGATAGACAGCTTGAGTTGACTTTGTAAGCTTTATTCCTTTTGTTCCAAAACCTCAGAACTTACTGTGAAGTGGAATTGACCCTTTCCAGTCAGATCCATAGTTTTATTATTTACTTTCTCTACTGATATACCAGAAACTACATTACATTCACTTTCTGAATTACTATGCTTTTTAGATGCTAAGGAGAGTTGCAGAGAAAAAAGTTAGCTGCCTCATTTGTCATGTCTTTCCTCCGTTACAACCTGTTTGCCACTACCCATCTGTCATCCGCACAAAAAAGAAACTCCTCAGTCTCTTAAATTTGCCCTGAAACACCAAAAATGAGAGTTCCAAGAACAAGAAGCAACTTGCTATTCTGTGCAAGCTGGTATGTCAGAGCGCCTGGAAACCGACTTTCCACTCCAGTCCCTTCTAGAAGGGTCCCTTCCAAAGTCTGCTTTTCCTCTCCCAGCCATACACCCTCATATGCTTCCCAAAACAACAGAAGTGCTGGCAACATCAGCCTGCAGGACAAATGTCTCTGGGAGGCCAAGGAAGAAAGCAAAACCCATGTCAGAGAAAGGCAAGCTAGGAAGCTAGGTTGGCTCTGGCTTTATAAGGAAGAACTTCCTGTGGAAAGCAAGTAGTCTGTAAGCTGTCATGCTTCTCTGAAATAGTGGCATATGAGTTCATTAATGTCTACCTGCCACCTCCATATTAGACTCCGAAACATTTCTTGTACTGCTACAGATAAGAGGTTGAGTGAGGGATCTGTCAACCTGCACCACAACAAGCCATTCATCCTGTAGGAGTCAGACAATGAGAATCTCCTCCTTCAGGGGAAATTGCTCAAAGTATGTGTAAGCTAAACCCTGCGATGTGAGCCCTCGTTATGAGGTAGAATTCAAGTTTGCCTTGGTAACCTGCATATTCCTTAAGTTGTAGCGTAATGTTTACCAATATTCCTGCAATGTACTAAAGGAAAATAGATTATCTCTAAGAATTTAAACAGTAATAGGCGTCCTCCCCTCCACCACCCTTGGAATAAATATCTCACGTCTTCTGAAAAAAAAACCTTATATACATTAGAGCATACCAGTGACCCTGTGGGTACTCTGAAAACTGTGTGCCCATACTTTATTGGCAGAAGTGACAAAGTTGAGAATTATATTATCAATTCTTCAAGTTAAAGATTCCCATAGAATCACTAATCAAAAAAGTGTTTAATTCTACTCCTAAATTAAGACAATGATACGAACGCAGAGGGTTTAGTCATATCTACCAACTACTTTTCAATGCTTTTCAATGGTTTTGAGGAAAAAAAATATAAACATCTACAGATCCATGTGTAAAGCATTTTAAATGGTGGGGTAAATCTTTCCTCACTTGTCTTCTCTGTTTGATGGGACTACAGAAAGACTATGAATCTGAGTTTATTTATGGAAATTTGTCATGGTTTGAGTTGGGATAGAGTTAACTTTCTTACTAGCAGATGGTATAATGCTATCTTTTGGATTTGGGATGAAAGCAATGTTGATAGTACACTAATGTTTTTGGTTGTTGCTCAGCAGTCAAGGCCTTTTCTGCTCCTTACACTGCCCTGCCAGTGAGTAGGCTGGGGGTGCACAAGAAGTTGGGAGGAGACACAGCTGAGACAGCTGACTCCAACTGACCAAAGAGATATTCCATACCATGTGATGTCATGCTCAGCATATAAAACTGGGGGAAGAAGAAGGAAAGGGGGGAACATTCGGAGTTATGGCATTTGTCATCACAAGTAACCATCTGGTGTGATGGAGCCCTGTTTTCCTGAAGGTGACTGAACACCTGCCTGCCCATGCGAAGCAGTGAATTAATTCCTTGTTTTGCTTTGCTTGTGTGTTTGGCTTTTCCTTTACCTACTAAGCTATGTTTATCTCAACCCATTAGTTTTTTCTCACTTTTAGTCTTCCGATTCTCTCCCCCATCCCAACTGTGAGGAGTGAGCAAGCGGCTGCATGGTCGTAGGTCCTGGCTAGGGCTAAACTAGAACAAAATTGTCTTTATCCTCAAACAGCAAAGGGAATAAACAAGACAAAAAAAATATATTATTCCATGACGTGCCTGCACTGTGTAACCTACACACAGTTCTATTCCCTGACAACTCAAAACACCAAAGCAGTTATGGAAAAAGCACAGGTAAGGTAAAGGTAAGGCAAGCATTTAATTCCTCAAAGAGTACTTGGCTATATATACATGGAAATGCCTTTCATAGAATCATAGAATTTTTTAGGTCATTTAAAGGTCATCTAGTCCAACCCCCACTGCAATGAGCAGGGACATCTTCAACTAGATCAGGTTGCTTAGAGCCCCATCCAACCTGACCTTGAATGTTTCCGGGGCTTATGCATCTACCACTTCTCTGGGCAACCTGTGTCAGTGTTTCACTACCCTCATTATAAAAAATTTCTTCCTCTTATCTAGTCTAAATCTTCCCTCTTTTAGTTTAAAGCCATTACCCCTCATCCTGTCGCAACAGGGCCTGCTAAAAAGTTTGTCCCCATCTCTCTTAGACACCCACTTTAAGTACTGAAAGGCTGCAACAAGGTCTCCCCGGAGCCTTCTCTTCTCCAGGCTGAACAACCCCCAACCCTCTCAGCCTGTCCTCACAGGAGAGGTGTTCCAGCCCACTGACCACTTTTGTGGCCCTCCTGTGGACCTGCTCCAACAGGTCCATGTCTTTCCTGTGCTGAGGGCTCCAGAGCTGGACACAGTACTCCAGGTGGGGTCTCACCAGAGCAGAGCAGAAGGGCAGAATCACCTCCCTTGACCTGCTGGCCATGCTTCTCTTGATGCAGTCCAGGATACGGTTGGCTTTCTGGGCTGTGAGTGCACATTCTCGGCTCACGTCCAGCTTTTCCCCCACCAATATCGCCAAGTCGTTCTCTGGAGGGCTGCTCTCAATCCCTTCATTCCCCAGCCTGTATTGACAGCGGGGGTTGCTCTGACCCAGGCGCAGGACCCTGCATTTGGCCTTGTTGAACCTCATCAGGTTCACACAGGCCCACTTCTTGAGCTTGTCCAGGTCCCTCTGGATGGCATCTCATTCCTCAGTGACTTGAGCTCAAGGTCTTTCAGTGTAAGATCAAGAATCACATAAAGTCTGCCCAGAAATTCCTGTTTCTCTCTAAAAACCAAGGACTACCTTTGGTCAAATAATCCTCTCTCTTGCTATACATGGGACCACCAGTAGGCACTTCACACAGACACAATATGAATAGAGGCGGATCCTCCTGCTCAAGAAATGTTAGGAGTATTTTTATATTTTTTTTTTTTCAATACGCTTTTCATATCTGCTCAGCATTTAGTTGCCTGCCAAGGCCCTGGTCCCACGTGCTGAACAAAGATTCTGGTCCTGAGTATTTGGAATACATTAGCTAAAGATGAGATATCAGTAAATTCAGATGTACAAGAGACAGCCTTAACACCCCTACCATGGACATCATGCCAGTACACATACAAACAGTCATGCATATATCTACTCCCTTGGAAAATAACCTCGGCCTACACTGTGACCACAACAGTAGAAAATAAAGCTACTGTGCTTAAGTCATAATCCTGCAATTAACACAGCAGGGAGCAGTTCCAGCATCATCTGTCATCCGTGTAGAGTAGAAAGTGGAAGAAAATTTGCAGTAACTAAAATACTGGTTGAGCTCATTTTGTCAGTCCACAGCAATTTTGTTTTAAAGGTTCACGGACAAGGTGAATTCATTCATTCCTCAATTTCTGATTTTTGGGTTTTGGGTTTTTTTTTTCCAAAGGAGATAATATTTAAGCTCTACTGTAATGAAATATGAATATGCTGAAAATCTTTGTAGCATATTTTACCTCTGTTGTTTCCACAGAGCTGTCACTACCAGCTGATATATCTCACCTCAGAAGGTAAAATTGTTTCATGAGATAACATTTTCCCTTCAGCCCCATGAAGCCCCAATGGGCATATTTCTGGATGCATTTGAAAGCAACAGAACCAGCTGTGCACCTCCATATGTGAAAGGTCTGATCAGACCAGTCTCATTTTAAAATCAACAGAATTGACAGAAAGACTGTTTTGCTACAACAGAGCGATTCACAGCTCTAGTACAGGTTGATGCCAAATTTTTAAAAGGCTTTAATAAGCCAAGCCAGCCAGGAGTCAGAACATGATGTAGCTGTGTGGCATTGCTGCAGAGCCTGACATCCCCAATCAGCCATAAATTAATTTTCACAAAGGGTAAGGGAAGACATTTAGAAAGGAGTAATGTGCCCTGATACTGTCAATCTTATCAGCGTGATATTGCATTGACATTCTAACCAGTAGCTATGAACCTATGTAATGGTTACAAATTAAGTAATGAGATGAAATGAAGAAAAGATAAATTTTGGAATGAGGAGCTGAAAATGAGTGAAGTCTGCAAGGCAGGAGCAATCTCAAAGACAACTGTGGGAAATCTGATTTCCAGGACTACATCAGACAAAGAGCTAGAGAATATACAGAGGGATAAATCCTGCTGTGGGCACGCATTTGGTCCATAGTTTTGAACTCCTACAATATAGCTATTAGACTGAGATGAGAATCTTTTAGCAAAACTTTTTTTTTTCTGGAAAATGCTGGTCTATGTAAACCAAAACCTTTCCTGTATAAATACATCATTTTTCTCATGTCTAGGGGAGATTCACAGGTAAACATCTGAAATAGTCACCTTCTCAGCACAGGACATGGGGCTACTCTTTGTCCATGATGAGACCAACTTCCACACAGGAAAAAATGGGCGAGGCTAGAGAGAAATCACGTGAAAGGAGGAACCTGCATGAGTCTTCTCCTCACTTATGGGTACTGTTCACCAGGAGGAGAGGTCTCAGCTTCTGGGCCTTTCTCCACTGACTTTTATGTTTTTTGTAAATGTGAGGTTTGAGAAGTGTTTGAACTGAGACATTTCTCACACTTCTAACCACGCAAGAGAGATTCAGGTTAAGCACCTGAGAAACACTTCATACAAAATGGAGCCATGATTGTGCTTCAAGACTTGGATTCAGACAGCCCTGAACTGCAAGGAGTTTAAAGAGCATGTTAGTGCTTCAATACTTCATAGGTCCTTCAAAAACACTGCAGTCTCTGGTGGTCTGAAACCAATCATTTAGTTTTATGGATAGAAACCGTCACTAATTAATTATGCTATTTATCCCTCATCAAATTAAGCTGGCTTGTTAAAGGTGCAGAATCAATATAATCCATGTAGCAAATTAGCTTTATTCTCTGCTTAGCTACGCACATTTCCTAAAAGCATAGGAGCAGCAGGCTGTTTTCTTCTAAAGCAAATAACAGAAACAGCTGTCCCTTATAAAATTACAAGCTTAAACACACCCCAGTGAATGTGGGTGCACTTATGAAGTTCTAAAGATACAAGTCTTCCCAGAAAGTATGGGACATTGTCAGTGACCCTTCTTTTCACAAAGACATGCTCATTGCTTCCATGGTGGCATCTGGCCTTAAAGAATAGGGTCCACCTGCTTGTGAATGATGCCATGCTGAACATCTTCTGAAAGTTTAGTTTCTTACTTATGCATACAACAGTGTAAAAGACCCAGGGACAGCTGGGCTGTCAATACTCTGCTCCAGGAGGACCAGGCTCAGGAGTATGCCCATCCTTCACTCACCTGGAAGATGGCTGGGAAGAAGTACACATGCTTTTTAAACTCTTGCGGACCAACGCGTCATCTGGGAACCCTACAGGGGAAATAGAGAGAGCAGCAGGTCTCAGGGGCTCACTATGAGGTGCCCCAGTAATTCAGTCTTGACTGGGTTGCTCTGACACCCTTAAAATCATAATGCCTTGCAATGACATCTGCAACAGATGAAGGTGTCTGGAGCTTCCAGACAGCAATTCAGTCATTCGTCTTAGCAACTTGTCTTTGGCAAGAAGAAAGAGTAAAGCCAGACAACTAACTACCTTAGAATAGACAGCAAACTTGTTACTTTACCTGAATAACCCTCTAATGGAGATGGGAGTCCAGCTTTCTTGACTGATACTTCTCTTCCTTAAGTTCCTTTCAGATCTTATGTAGCTTCTATTTGTAAGACTCCATCCACTTTAAGTCCATAAGGCTAAACTTCTTCCATGACCTAAAAGAATTTAGGAGGTCCTTTGGATAATGTAACATGATAGATATCCTTTGATCATGTATTTTATGTAACCAAATAGATGTTTCCACTTTTTCCAGCTTTAGCATTACTGAAGATATGAATATTCATAATCCTAAACTGCAGCTACTAATATAAATAATTTATGCATATATAAAGAGTTTTTTTCATAACAAAAATAGCTTTTATAGTGCAATTCTATTATGTACAGGCTATTTGCAGCTCTGAGACCATAGGGTCAATAGATATTTAGACATTTTTATGAGCACCTCGTCAGCTAGTGCAGAAAGTTAATGTTTTTGCTGCCTTAATCTCTAAAAAGAAAAAAAAAAAAAGAGAGAGAAAAAGGAAAATTATTATTTCAATGAACTTCTATAAGATAACTGGGTTTAGGTTTTTTTAAATATTGCTGAGAAGGAACTCAAGATAAAACAAATTCCCTACTTTAGCAGATGCTTTTAAAAATGTGTGCTACTCCAACATGTTCCACGTGTCATGAAATTTACTTCTGTCACTGATCGTTGTTTACACAGTCGCTCCTTTGCACAATGTGAGTCAGAAAAAAAGAAGATGCAAATGAAAGCTTCATTTGATTAGGGAAATAAAATAAAGTCTGATCCATCCCCAGCTGCATGGCACTTGTGCATGCGTGTGTGTACCAGTGTGTGTGTGTGCGCGCGCATGCATCTTCAGCATGGGTTTTTTCATGGCTCTTATCAAAAGGTAGAGAATAGCCACTGCCAGCACACTCAAGCAGGAGCACGGGAAAATTCTGCTTTCTTCACTGGGGTCTACAGATCACAGTCACATAGAAAATGCACAGCAGATAATTACCTTTTCAGCATATTAATTAGAAGAGCTGGTTTGCACTATAATGTATTACACTATATGCACAGTGATAGCAAATCTGATTTTTAACTAACACACACAAAGTTTAGCATTTGCTTAATTATTGTCTGCACAAGCCTTAATAGAGCAATAGATGTTTTTTTGTCTTCTACAGATGTTAGAGCAAGGCCGTTGGACGCATACAGCACACAAGCACTGTCAGGCACACACATGATGTGCTGACTCCATTGTCATGCACAGGTATCCGAAATACATCTAGGGTACCTGAAACGTCTGGCAGATATGACACAGGACCAGCAGGATCCATGCCTTGCTTCAGCAGCAGCTACACACCAGCCTTCTGAAATGGCCCTAAAATGACTGAACAGAGCCAAAGACGGGCTGGGATAGGAATCAGTGTGGGAGTAAGTTGTTTCAGGGTTTACATGTAGGTGCCTATGCATCAGATAAGTGTCCGTGGTCTCACTGAGGTGGCTTCAGTGTAGTCAGTGTAGGTATCTTGCCCAGCCTCCAGTTGCTGCCTCTGAGGCTGTGTGTCTCTTTAAGGTCATGTGTCCCATCTGCCAAGCATCTACAGATATTATGGTTGTCTTTTGGTATCTCAGATGGCAGTAACCACCTATGTTTAGGAAGACCTTTGTTGACTATAGGGACAGCTTAGGTATCTATTTGCAAGCTCACACGTAGACACCTAAAGGTACATGTCTCTGACCAAGCCATGAATACCTTATGTCCTTCCCAGAGAAACCAGGCAGGCTTACATGACAAATATTCTGTGGGTTCTGAAAATTACAATTTTTTATTATGTGCGGATCATATAATGTATGCAAAGTCTGGATTTCTAAATCCATTCCTATAATACAAATCAGGAGAAAGATTGACAATGTCAGTAAGCATGGAGTGAAGGCTTAGTATCAAAAATAATCATGGGATCTCTCCTGCAAAGCATATAACATGTTTCATTAAAGGAAAGGCATTGCCAGGACTGAAAAGAGACTGCAGAGGATTATCAACATTATTTAGGGCTTTCAGTCTCTGAGTCATAAGGCAAGATTAGCGGCACAAAAAGAACGGAGGTTTCACAGAACTCCATCCCATCTGGAAAACAGCATAACAGAGAAATGTTAAGAAACTCTTTGATAATGTAACTAATTCAAAAACATGATGCCTTGATGTTGTCTTATGCTTGGGAAAGTGATTTTAGTAGAAGTTCTGCAAATCTTCAAGTACCACAGTTTATTCAGTCAGGAAGGAGTCAGCGTATTTAAGTGAGGGAGGAATAACTCCAAGAAAAAAAAAGTCTCTCTCACTTGAAACCTTTTGATTTTGGGCTTCATACACCTAGGCTGGAGAGCTGGCAGCTTTAAGGGTAAAAGGCTTTTTGTCTGAAATAGAAGAAAGGTTCGGTTCTGTTCAGGAAGATTCCTGTACCAATAAATTCCCTTGCCAGTATTTTTTTTTTCCTTTCCCTCCCATAGAGAGTGTTTCCACAACAGTGGTGGCAGAAGACACTTGATTTTTTTTTCTGTTGCCTGTTCTAACTCTGTGGGAATCCTCTACACAGGCATAAGAAGAGACATAGACATAAGGAAGAAGAGGAAGTGGAAAAAAACAGAATAAAAGGAGACACAATACACAAATTAAGTTTTCCCTATTCTTCATGATTCTGTTTCTTTCTTTCCATACTGAAGAGTGATGTCCCAGAATGGCAAAGTGGGCATTAGGAACTGTGCTGGAAGGAATTAAGATATCAAGAGGTATCTTCTCCTACTGTGGTTGTAAGTGCCCAGCAAAGAGAGCATAGAGCCACATAAAATCACTGGGAAAATGTAGAAACCGTAAGAAACAGGATTGCCAGAACCAGTTCAGCTTCATGCAATAATTCCCACTTTTTTGATTTTCACAAATTCTCACTTAATCGCACAAGCGTTCATGGGCTTTCTGTCAAAATCACCTTCCGTACTACTACTATCGCATTGCCTTTTACCTGCTTCTCCAATAATGGAGGCTGGAGATTAAGGCAAGAAATCTAACAAATACTTACACAAGGGAGAATCTTTACAAATTGAGTATGTCCTATGGGACCCAAAAATATTTTTATGAGTTGCTGAAATTGGAGGGCAACTTAGATATAAGTGACCAATAGAATAGAGAGCCGAGGGGATGAAAAAGTTCTTAGGTACAGTTTGGGAAAATGGGCAACACTTAGTTCTTCATTAGTGCTTCGTTCTCTCTCTCTCTTTTTTTTTTCTTTTTTTTTTTTTTTTTTTTAAAGTTCCATTCAAGGATGAAGAAAGAAAAGGGAAACAGGCTCAGGAACAAAATCAAATATTATAGATGAGGGTATTGACAAGTGGACAACCAGCCTCTTGTTCCTTAAAAGAAAATTACTTCTAAGGGAACATTTACAGGAACCCAGCAAAACTGAATAACATACTGACTTCTTTCTTTCTCTCTTCAAGGCATGAGTTCCTCTGGTAAAAGCCTTGGCTTGTGGGGTTTTGCTGTCATACTTCATCAGCTGTAGCCATCATTCCATGTACCCCTGAGCCATTTGCACAGCATAATTTCTCTTCTGGCACAAAGGTCTATCACTGAGACCATAATGGGGGGGATCAAGGTTACAACATTCTCAAACCAAAACCCATGGGCATGGATCTGAGTATAATGCATTGTCCTAAGAGCTATGGATGTTGCAAAAAGGAATCCTCCAGGACATACGTCTTTGAAAACTTTTGTTTTAACGAAGCACATTTTTTTAAAGCTTGAATTTAAGAAAAGGGAAGGGAAGGGAAGGGAAGGGAAGGGAAGGGAAGGGAAGGGAAGGGAAGGGAAGGGAAGGGAAGGGAAGGGAAGGGAAAGGAGAAGGAGGAGGAGGAGGAGGAGGAGGAGGAGGAGGAGGAACAGGAAGAGCCAAGTGCTGCTGCTGAACATGTTACAGTGTCAAACCAGAATCTCAATAAGTGTTGCACAGATTCCTTGGAGATCAAATTGGGGTGAGTAATCTCCATTTTTTTCAGCATTCATCATTGCAGACTATCAGCCTCTGAATGATCCTGACTAAACCTGGAGCTCAAGTGACAAGAACGGCATGATAACATCACATTATCTGTTCCTCGCTGAACATGTGTTAGTGGTATACTACAGCCAGAAATCCTCCTACTGCTGTCACATTAAACCAAAGAAATTAAACATGGTGTTTCCCAGAGGCTGCAAGGGAGACAAGGCCTCTCTTCCTCATCTGCTTTGGCCTAAAGCAATACAAATAGTGGGCACTAGATTCGTGTAAACAGTGGAGACATCATTGTTTTTGTGATTCTCCTGTAGGAGTCATAGCAACCAGCTAGCACTGAAATGATGCTTTTATTTTGGCTGCTCTCAGAGCAAAAGTGTTTGGCAACATAAGGTGCTATGCACATAGGTTTGAGATATTGCGTTTAAACAAAAGTCATCATAATTACTTTGACTGCATTGAAAGAACAGGAGGAAAAGAAATAAAATTTGTCATGTGGGAAAAAGGGAAAGAAGTCTGTAGGGGAAAATTATTTTCATACTTCTTACAGGGCACAATCAACAACAAAAAGCAAAAATAAAATTTAAAACTATTCAAAAAATCACTTGAGAACATGCTTTCAAATTAAATTATTCAAACTCCTTTCATAATGAAGGTCTTGTAAAATTAAAATACATTCATCTCCTCTAGTAGTACTCCACAAAGATTTCTTCTTGACTGATGAAATAGACTTTGCCTTGAAGGACTGTCACATTAACAATCTCATGCATTCTTTTCATGGGAACATGCTGCAGAAACAGTCAAACAGAAGCAGGTCTGTTGTCTGTGGAGATTTAGCTAACATACATGAGGATTTAATAAGGCCCTGCCAACATGAGTCCCTACCAAGATAAATCAATTTAAGAAAAGAAGTAATTATTTGGAAATGAGGAAACCCATGAAGGCTCAATCATATGTGCTCTATTTTGCTTGGAGTATCAGCGCATTCCTCGTATAACCTCTATGTTTTGGTCTGGAAAGTCGCAGAGGGCGCCATAGTTATTCTCCATATATCACATAGCTATTCTATGCGATATATTCGCATAGTCCATATATCGCATAGTTATTCTCCACATCCCCTCACTGACAAGTCTGAGTTCATGCAGTTTTTCCTTTTCTACACAGAGATGTCCCTCCTTCAGTGATGCATACTTCAGTATATCAATTCAGATTATTAATACACAGCGAACTTCTCCCTCTGCTTTTTCTTTTGAACGAATATAGAAATGCAGATGCTGTACTTTTCTAGCTGTTATGTTTTCTATTCTGCATTGTTTCAGTGTGGACCACAATGAGTAGAACCAAAAAACTTTAATACCATTTTAATACTATTTTTTCTCAGCCTTCATACAGTGGCAACAAAACCACTCACCCACCCACATTACTGGATTTAAAAAAAAATGAGAAAAAAGCTAATATATTCAGGAAGAGGTGAGTCTTTTGAAAAGAATTAAGCTCTCAGGTTAAAATTGTCAAAATTGTTTATACCTTATATTAGAACTTAAGTAGGATCTTTCAGTTAGTTTTGTTTTAACACATAAAGGATGAGAAAATGTGCATATGTATTCAGAGTAACCCATGCACTTGCATGCAAGGGGAAGGACTCCCTGAAGATACAGAAAAGACAGTTTCAGGTCTATTTTATGAGCCCAGGATTTCCACTCCAGGTCAAGCATGGGTTTGAACCCGGGCCTCCCCCAGTTGTGTCTCTGCTGTTGAGTTACCGACATGGGCGCTCACAGTTGGAAAATCCCACTTTCCAGCCAGCACTAAATCCAAGGTCAGATATCTGCGTCTGAAACAGGGCACTGACGCCGAGGAAGACCGTGATGCTTTTTTTACACACAACACCTTCACGGCTTGTTAATATAATCATTTAAGAGGAGAGTTACCACGTTATTTAATTTCAGGCTGCAGACTTGGGGCCTTCAGGCTACAAACACTTCATTGACATGTTAAATTAGGAAACGACAAAGGAAAGCAGGCCCCCACCTCAAGCATGAAGCTTCAACTGAAATTTTAAATGGACCCTGGCAGACCGGCTCTTCCTCTGGAAGAGGAACTCACTCCTGCCTGCTCACAGTCAGACAGCTCAGAAGCACAGTTTTGGTGGGTAACTGATAATTTAAGGCTGCCAGCTCAGCTGGCTGGATCCCAGTTTAGGATTCTGACTGGGGGACCTCAGTTCAGTGAGTAAATCTCAGCAGTAAGCAGACTGTGACATTAGTATCGCTCATTCTTTTCCTTTATATCTTCTATGCAAGAAAATTTTTTCTTTGTATTCTACTTATTTTTTTTTTTCCTCCCAGCTCCTTGTGATCTGTTTTGCTTTTTCTGTATTTTTTCTCTTGTCTTAAATACCGTCTTCCCATTTTCTGCAATGCTGTGTGGCTTTTCTGCCTGGATGTAAAGCTTTGATTTGAGCCACTCGATTAGTGGTATAAAATTTATGCTTACATAGTGCTTTCAACCCTCAGCTACCATAGGAATATTGCTTAATGAATCTCTAAAACTTGCCTGTGAGGTAAGTCTAGCAAATGTTATTATTGCATTATTTCTTTTTCTTACTCACAGAAGAGGGCAATATGTAAACTGAGGGCCGAGACAACACTTCTCAGCTTGTTTAGCTTTTATTATTTTACTTCATCATTAATGCTCTTCTGCCTTCTCTTCTCCTTTAACCTTATTTGAATCTCTGTCTTTCCTTTAATTCTATTTCTTTTTCTGGTTGTCACACAGAGAGGTGACTGTTAGAGGTTTATTTTGACCAATTTAATATGCACCTGACTGACTCTGTGGTTGCAAACTACCTGTTATTACCCATAACCATTAAAATATCTTTCCTTGGATACAATTACTGTGTTTCAGAAATTGCTGTTATTCTCTTACTTGTATCAAAGGCACTTCTTTTATTTCCATTTAAAATACTGGTTCTTTTATCCTTTTCAACTTTCACGTCACCTTTTGAGCTGCAAAGCTTTTATAAATTGAGTTTGAAGGATCTCCTCAGAACTCTGCTATTAGTCATACAGCGGAGTCATCTCTGCTTTTTTTGTCTTTTAAGAGAACAGAGCAATATGTCTTCACAGAGGTACATGATATACACTTCCTAGGACAAATAAAACCATACTACAGGCACCATGGACCTTTAACATTCTGGTTTGTTTGCTTTTGGATGAGCCAGGAAAAGGACACAACCCAGTGTTTTCCATGGTCTCATTGGTAGAGGCAGCCAAAAACACATGTAGCTCATTAGGAATATTACATCGCAAAGCATATTCTTCATGTTGTGCTTTTGCCGGTAAGGGAGTCAAGTCATACTTGTTCCTTATTCGCCAGAAATAACAGAAATAAACTCTACTGTTGATTCTTTTAAAAAAGAAACTGTGATAACCTGAAACTCTAGTTTTGTTCACATTTTAATAATAAACAGTCTAAACAACGTGCGGATCATGTTGGTCTGAAACAATGTGATATTGTGTATAAACTGCATTGTTTTATTATTTATACCCTTTATTACACTAATGCCAGTACCAATGACCAAGACAAATTCTAATCCAAGGTTAGTCTGGCGTATAAGAAAAGACAGAGAATGAGCAGAAAAACTGAAGCAAAAGCAGTGAAGTGACTCATAACACACAGGTCAGTGAGTGCCTCTGATTTCAGCAGAAATACTCATATTATATCATGGCCTGGCAATTTATTGTTACAGATAAGGCTGTCGAGGCCATGCAGTCAAAACTGTATTTGAGCTGATCTCCAGACTAGCTGATTTTCCTGCATACTGTGTTTTAGAACAATGATTATGCACCCCTAATCCTTACTATATTTGGGGGTTCAGTTTAAACCACATCTATTCTTCATTTAACATGTTTAATCTTTACTCACAATTTCTGTGTATAATTACAGCATTGTTGTGATCAGGTTCCTTAATGTTATGAACAGAAAATCTCAGATTTGACTCTACTACCACCTTCTTTTTGTCTGGGAATTCACATTGAAATGTGGATTCCTAATTTTGTAACTAACATTTTTTTAATATACTTACCTAGGATTTTCAGGCAGGAAGAAGGACTCCTGATTTAATTTTCTTCTCTAATTTGGATGGAAATATAGAAGGATTGCCATGTCTGTCTTGGAGTTCTCTTCCTTGTGTTATCTTTACGTGCAAGTAGTCAGAAAGCACTAATAAATTAAGGACTGTTTAAAAGAAATAAAAGGAGGAGAAGGAAAGGATGTAGTTTGGAATTTCCCACAGTCTCTTGCCCACATTTGAAACCCAGGAGTGAAGTTGAACACAAGGTTTTCAAGATATTAGGTTTTCTTGCAGCAAAATACTTGAAAGGCACATCATGTGTTAGCTGGCCAAATGCTTTTCGAGTGTGTGTTATGTGTGTATCTGTGTATCCATGTGTGTGAATGTTCTGTTATTTGTCTTCTTAAACTCCGTGTTTATGGTTCTGGGTAAGGAATTTTGTTTAAATAAGAAAACAAATTAAAATGCTCCCCAGGCACTTTCTACAAAACACACACTTTCAAGACAGGAATTATTGTAGGCGTTGATAGCATAATTTCTACAGAAATCTGTGCTCAAAACATTGGGAATTTTCTACAGAATGTCCTCCGTGTTCACTAGAGCTTTTTCTTGAATGTTGAGTGGTCCCAGAAGCAGCTGCATTTGTGGCCAGTGACTACATGTAAGTGCTTCCTCCAGGGGCTCCCAGCTGCAGCTTGCCGTGTGCTCCCGAGTCCTCTCGGTATTAACGCAGCTACACCAATTTCTCCTCCTTCATCTCTGTCCTGCCAAGACCAGTGCTTCATGACACCCACCATATATTCTTCTGTTAGTAATGTCTTTTACAAATTTTATGAATACATCGTTTGCAAATTGTTCAAATGCTACATTGAGGGGCACAGAAGTGCCTTTAAGAGAATCTGCAGCTTTTACTGAAGCAAAACACCATCTGGAATAAATGATATACTTGCCTACACAAGCCCACTCTGCTTGCTTCTCTCTCCTTGTAAAACTTCGGTATCTCTATCACAGACATTTTTATTCCACCTACTATCTGTGGGACTATCTCACTTCACTTTAACTGCCTAGAAGTTAGGCATCTGGTCTAAGCTGGCAGGCTGAGATCCCCTTAAATTCAGTGTAGAATGAGAGGTTCCCTGGTTGGGGGTGGGATGGAGAGGAATTTCTAGAAAGGTCTGCCACTCTTGATCACAGAAACAAGCGGAGCATCTAGCTCAGATGCTGTACCTGTAGCAAAGGATCCTGTACAGTATTGCTTTCCAAAGCATTATTCAGTTAATAATACTGATTTCCTTTCTACATATAAGTGAATGTGAAAATGGCATTTACTTTTTAAAGAAAATGGTGGCAGAAAAATCTCCACTCAATAATATATGCTGCCCTTTTTCATATGTTTTCACAGCCACCATGAGGCATCAGTTTGTTTAAGGGAAGAAATAATGGGAGAAAAATGTTTTTAAAACTCTTCCTCACAGTCCCCGGATTCATTCTGGCTCTGCAGACCATCTCTGTTAGGACTCCTCAGGCCGAGTGGAGGGATGTGGCATGTTCCCTGCTCAGCACATGTATGGCTGTTCTGCTGTCACCAACAGTAGGATTTCACATGCCAGTCTTTGCCTTAAATCTCCTTCATTCTTTCCTTGCTGAGGCAAAATATTCCGTTATAAAAGACCACAGAGAGCTTTCTCTGGCATCTGCTAGATTTGCTTTCCAGGTGGGGGCAGAAACGCACAGACTTCACTGCAGCATCACGCAGCGGCAGAAGGCACTCAGTACCACTGCAAGCACTATCAGCCACGTGAATCTCACTGGATTATATTTCCCAGCATGAAAATCTTAGATATTCTTACCAAGGGCTACAGAAAGAGCTAATTAGGAAATATTATCTTTTAAATATTCAAATTTCACTGAATACAAAGTCTGTCTATTAAAAGATCAAAGGGTTACATTTATTTTCTCTCACTGTATGTTAACTTTATTATGCTTATTAACAATATACGTGTTGTTATTTTCTTTTTATCCTGTTATTATATTTCTTCAACTTTCCACTCTCCTTGTGAGATAAATATGTTTCATTTCCCATCCTCTTCTTTCTGGGTGACCATTTGGAAAAAATACCAGCCCACATCACTCTTAGTTGAGTGCACCGCATTCTTCTCTTGGCCAGTAAGCAATGAGAAATTATACCCTTATACATTAGAGAGGAGATGCATTTACAGTATAATCCAAGGGACACCAATCATACACAAAACAAGAAAGTTTAAGTGGGTCCTTATCCATTGGCCTGAAGGTGGTGAGAAAGAGACTCCACACCCTACATCTCCAGCAGCTTTGTGGCCTTGGTCCATCAGAGGAGAGCTGTCACCCAGGCACCTCTCCTTCATCCAAGCGCTCCTGCCACGGTGGTCAGGCTGGGGGCTGGCACAAGAGTCGGTGCCTCTAGAGGAGAGAGGGCTCTCTTGGGAGTCAGCCATGAAATGGGTCCAGCCACCTCCACCAACATCTGCATCTGCCAGAGCCAAGGACGTCCTGCTGGGGTCCACCAGAGCAGAACCATGACACCAAAAGCATGACCTTGCTCCTACAAAGGCACTCTCTGTGCAGTCTCCAGCCATGGGGAGTTTCCACTGATTTCAGTAGGAATGATTTCAAGCCTTGGTGCCGTGGCAAGAGCGACATGAGAAAAGGAGAATTTATGAATACTTTACCGGTGTGCATTGTGCTGTGCACTGAAACATGTAATTAAACTGAAGCATTTCAAGGAATTTGACAACATAAAAGGGCAAACTGTGTAAAAAAGGTGCATAAAGATCTTTGGGTATTCATACACAGCCACTGGCAGGCTTGACCTATTTTCTTGAAGTCAAAAAAAACGTTCCACAATATGATGACTTCATTCACATGAACGCAAACATTTTTATTTTTTTTTAAAGATATTAGATTTTTCTGTCCTGTGTGTTCTGAATGGTCTGCTCATGAGCCACAAGACATGAAAAAGATGGTCTTATGCTTCAGAAAATGTCTGCCAATGAGGGAAAGAAAGAAAGAATGACATGCTGGTTTTCTCACAATAAGTCGTCTTGTCATTACATTTTTCTAGCTTAAGATCTGCAGATCCAAAACATTTTGACTCTCCTAACAACTAGGAACAGAAACAAACCCAGAAAAAGGGATCAATTCAAAAGTTACATGCCAGAAAGCCAACTTTGCTTCTTTTGTACTGCTTAGCTAGATCCAAAAATGTGAAACATACCTTTTTTCAATAGTCAAAATAAAATGAGAAATTTAAGCAAGCATTTCTGTGTGTTACTGACCCTGCCAAATAATTTGCTTTCCAAGTGAGATGTTTTTGGAAGTTTTTGGTCTGAGAAGCTGTAACCACAGCCAATACAAGGCTGAAGGTTACAAAATAATCAGTGTCCAACAACTATTAATAATAATTTCATAATTAACGACAAGTTAATTTGTATGTAACATAACTTTAATGTTTTTCGTCTTTAAATAAATATTTAGCAATGATGGACTATTTAGAATAGGGGTTATACTTTGATTTATGTTACCCATTTTTATTTTAGTCTATTTTAGTACCACTCTGATTTTTTGCCTTAAAACAGGAAATATGTTTCAGCATTTAAATATTAACAATTTTCTTTAAATATTAAATATTAGTTTTCCTCCTGTGATTCTTACACCATTTTAAAAGCCTATTTAAAATAAATAAATAAATAAATAGCCTCCTAGCTTTAAGACCAGTTTAAAATTTTGACAGAAGCCACAAAGATTTAATATTTATGTTATATATTTAATTCTTAATGCCTAAAATTCCTTTTGTGATTGTTTAACCAGTTCAATAGACGGATTAGTGTCAGATACTTGAATTTAAAATATCAAAATTTCATGTTAATTATGCAGTGGCAGGCTGTACATTTAAACACAAATATTAAGAAGAGAAAATTTTCAGATAGTTGAAACACCACTACCTCAGTCAATCTGCTTACTGTGCACGTATATCCGGCTAAACCAAAATATATGCACTTACAAGTGGTCATTTGTTTAAATTCAAAAAGAACTTTGCATCAGTCCAGAAACGTAAAGATTATCAGGGACCACTAGTCTGCCCAGGTAAAAAGTTCATGATAAGGAACCTCAGCCACTAATATTCCCCTCAGACTTTTAAATTCAATTTGAAAGAAAGCATATCTTCTAAACCAGAGATCTAATTTTAAGCTATAGATATTGAAAAGCAGAGCACTGTCCCTGATTATCGTCACCATTGAAATATCTTTATTTATATCATTATGGTGGTTTGCACCAAAAAAAATCAGACTGACTTAACATGAATATTCCTGAAAGGCAAAACATGAGCTTCATTGGCCCTATAACCAAGGAAAATCTCTGCTGTTAATGAAGAAGTATTTGCATATAGTGAAAAATCATAGGATACCACCTAAGGAGCTGAGCTCCTCGGCTCATAAGGGTTGCAACCGGCGTCAATTATTAGGATGAGCTACTGGCCATAGTCCCTCTGCTCTGAGGGCTGAATATTACACCAACTCTGAATGTTTCTGAAACACATATTTCAAAAAAGCTGTTTCTAAGGCCAGTGATAGTTCTGGACTGAACGAATGCAAAGATAATCATTATAAATTTTCAGCAGAGACTAATCATCTTTGAGAGCTGATTTTCCAGCTTTTCCCAGTGTCTTACTTTCACCACTGAATCTTTATACATCTATTTTCTCTTTTAAAATTGGTATTACCTACATGCCAGCTTTTAATATAAAGAATCACCCAAGCTCCAAGCATTATTATAATATTGAATATGTTTAGCAATTTTTAAAAGAAGCAAGAGGATACAGATTTATAACTAGGTTAATAGAGTTCAGGTTTGGTTATATTTCCACTAATGTATTTCAAATGAAGTCCTACAGTAATAAGAATATAAATAAGAAATTCTACTAAAGCTAATTGTATAAAATTAATAAGGGTCTGGATTTATCAGTGTTAACCTCAATGTATTTGATAGATTCCCTGATCAGCCTGAGCTAAGGCTCACAAGTGTCTGGAAGAACATATTATGGAAATACTCATCTCTGTTATAAACCACAAGGCTTGTTCATGTCCTAGCAGAAAAAAAAATAATCCTGAGGTTTAATTAGAAGCACAGCATTCCTCCACAGAGACACCACAAACTGCAGAAGGAGGCTGCACATGCTGTCTGCTTAAAAGCCAATTACTTCCTATGGTCTCTTTGCAGTAGTGATATTCCTTCCAGAATTAAAGTAATAAATGCTCTGGAACTGCTGCACAGGAAGAATGTATACACTACAGATTTGATGTACTCCAAGGACTCTAACAATTTCTAGCCACAAGTGATGACATGCATAAAAGGTCTACTGGAGGATGTAGCCTCAGAGGTGACCCCTTTCAATCCCACGCTTCTTGTGAAGACACGGTGATCTGGTGTGATAGCAGAGCAGAGCAGCTGTGAATTGTGCTCTACGTTTATGGCAGGAGCTGGTATCCTAAATAGAGAAATGCATTGTTTAGACTTAGATAGGTAAAAAAAAAAGTTGCTATATTTATCTGTGCCTTCTTGCTTTCTTCTGTTTCTCAATCATAATCGCAAAACATTTATGCATAGCCTGTATACTGTGAATTTTCTACTAGTTTAGCTTAGATATTCAAAGCATATAAAGGCAATCTTTATAGAAATAATTCATAAAGAGATAATGGGTTGGAATATTTTTGCTTGGTTTCTAAGGAAATGAAGCTTATACAGTCTCTCTTCCTATTAATTCTCCCACAGTCTCCATAACTTCTAAAGCTGTCAGCCAACTTCAACCACATTTGACAGGTACAGATGCCTTGCATTTAAGAACATAAAAAATACCCTCACAGCTCACAGCACTGGTGCATCTACCTGCTGGGATTCTGCCTTGGTCAGCAGCAGTGGGAGAGGCGGTTTAGGGAGAGCATATGAACCTCTTTCCACTATTGCAGGAACGTTAGAGGGCTTATGCCTGCCTGTGCCTTTTAGCAATTAATAAATAAATTATTACATATTTTGGTAAAATCAGCAGGAGGGCAGAAGAGAGACACACAAATTAGTGCCCCCTCTAATATGCTTATATGCAATTAAATTTGATTACACCTTCCTGGCAGAAGTCAGCTATTCAATCTATGTGTACTGGTAGCCAACTACCATATGCGTGTTTTGTAATGAGTCAAAGTAGGGCCTCTGTCAAGCTGGCAGAGCAGCGAAGGGCAGCTGAAGGAAGGGCTGCTGGTAGACAAAAGCCATAGGAAAGTCCTACTACCCTGGGGGTACCTTGCCATGTTTGTTTATTTGTGCTTCCTATATTGCTCTTCTGAAACATATATTTTTCTTTCTATTTGGCTTGTATTCAGATTTTGGGGCATTTTTTTCTCTATTAGAATAAACTGATGATAAAACTTGGAAATTTTTTTATGCAATTTTGTTTATTTGTCTATACAAGCTGATCGTTTCTCTGGATACACAGAGGAAACATCCTCCCTTCTCACAGTCCTAAGCCTCTTCTTCCAGACATAGGAGCAAGGAGCTTTCCATATCTTAAATACCTGTCACGGCTAATTATCACTCCATTTTCTATTTGGTTCTCTGAATTTTCATCTGTGTCTGTCACGTGCCCACAGTTGCAACCTTTCCCTATACTGGTCATCTCCTAAATGACTTTGCATATCTTTGAGCAAACTCAATACTTTAATTATTTCCATTAGTTCTCACCAGTGAAAAACAGCTTCTTTTAAATCCTGTTTTGTGCTCAAAAACAAGGTTGCTGGTAGATACTTACTTTCTCCAGGATAACAACAACTTTCAAGCGTTTGATTTATTTCCTTCACCTTCTAACAGAGCTGAGTGAAACATCCAGAAAAAGTGCAAAAAATACCTTTTTAACTGGGTAAGGGCAGACCCTTCAGAAGTAAATCCAGTTTGCATTAAGTAATCCCCTCCCCTCAACACTGAAAATAAAAGACAACAAAGCCAACAAAGACAGAGCACAGTGCGATATATATTTTGAAAAATGTCTTCTAACCCACTTGGTTCAACACTTACTGTCACCGAGCACCAAGAAAATGAAAACCAAAGAAAGATTAAAAGCAGTGGGTATGTATAACTTAGCCGTGAGATGACTCAAGGGATAAGGTAGATGAGAACAGTCTGGAGACTTTGATAACAGAGGAAATGCTTGGTGTGAACAATAAAGGTAGAAATCTAAGGAAAGCAAACTATATTGGTAGAAGCCCCTCTTGGGAGTTATGTTGTAATCTCTGTCTCTTTATGGAGCAGAAGAAACTTTGAGGCTTCTGACATGTAAGTGAAACAGCAAAAAACATGGAAACCTGGACATCAGAGAACACTCCCACAAAGCTAAAGGGATTCTGTGAGTGTAGGTGTTTCAACTTCACTCATCAGTGATATCGATGACTTTTTTTTCCATATGTGTTAGCATATTTTTTTAAGAGATAGCTTAGGAAAATCTTGTACTCACACAATAAGAGAGAAGACATCATTAAAATTTCAAAAGGACATCCACCTTGAGTTAAATCCATGTTTCTGTTGGCCAAGAGGAGGAGGGAGTTGTGATCTGAATTTCAAAAATCAGAGTCATCAGCTGAAGTGACCCATGTCATCTGCTCTGACAACTGATGAGGGTGGACAAAGTAGCTGATGCACACGGACAGCTGTGTGACCTTTGAAAGTAAATCAAGCCTCTTTCACAGACCTGTACACACACCGGATTTTTCTTCCCAGCTGCCCTGTGCCATCCCCTCTGCACAGTCAGATGCTGCCTTGCCTCCTCAGTTTTCCTTTCATGTCCCCTGCCAGAAAACTCAGGCCCAGGAAAGAGGAATGGAAGAGGCTACTCTGTCCACAGATCCACCACAGTTCATGCTGATATCTGTGATAACTCAGACCTCAGACAGAAATAGCTCAAATCTTTCAGCCAGAACAGTGCTTCTGCTTGTTTTCCAACAGTTTAAAAATATTGGTTGCATACACATGACTGTAAACAGGCAAGATCAGTGTTCTCAGCAAGTTATTAATTAAACACTAATTATTTATGTAAATAAGAGAGTACAAAACTTGCGAGTTGTTGTACCTGCCATTTAAAAATGTCACCTAAAATTCGGTACTTGAATTCCCTCCCCAAGGGTACGGCTGAGTCCCCTGGGGTTTTTGATGAACACACAGCATAATTGATTACGAGAACATTTTCCTGTTTCCTGCCAAGAACCTTTTTCCTTAAATGTTATGCACCAATTACCAGGTCAAGGCAAGAATCACATTGACTGAATCTATGAATCTATATTACATTAAGCCAGTACAGTATTTTTTATCTACAGCGACCCTTAAAGCTGCTCAGAAGCATGCACTGTCCAGGTGGGAGTGACGTAGCAATTGTGTGGTGTTCCTCACCGTTACCAAGGGAATTGGTACTGTGCACTTGGTGGAAAAATCTTCTTTTTCTAGGTGTAATCTGGGTGGCTGACTAAGAACTTTGAGGCCTGAAATGACATGAGGATCAGTGATTTAAGTGGCTACCTCCCTACGGATAGCAGCTATGAGATGTGATTGGTGGAGGAACTGAAAGTGCCATTTCCTTGCTCTTAATGCCACTATTTATTTATTTGCACCACCACAGCAAAGTGGCGTCTGTCTTTGGCCCAAGGGGGTAGCTAACTTCAGAGACTGGGAACTGCCTGTGGGTTATTTCCTGGCAGGGGAAAACTCTTTCCACCTGGACAGAAGCAGATCTTTCCCCGGACCACTAGAGTACCATCAGGTCTGAGTCTCAAAAAAAATCCCTGAGGGTCTGGGCTAATTAGGATTTGTAAGTAAAATGAGGCACTATATGTTTATTCCAGGCTTTTTACCCCATATGTGGAGAGTTCTGCTTGTACAACAGTGGAAATATATATGAAAAAATACAATTGTATTTTGACATGTTAAAGGCAGTTAGATATATAGATAGTTGGGTAGTTATGCATCGTCTGTAAATAAATGTCTTCCATCCATCACGTAAGCGTACAAGGAAAGTGACACTGAAAAAATACACATTGCATTAATGCAATCTCTGATGAAGTAACATTTTTCCATCTGTCACAAAATTTGCCATAATAAATGGGAACTCTGTGCAAGCTCTATTTTACTGTATGCTTTAACACAAGGCCTTTTACATTGTAGATAGTAAAAACAGTCTTTCAATGAAATTTTATTGACCATTTACTTCAACGTGTAAGCTCTAATAATATCTGTTTCCTTATTCAGAAAGACTGAGTCAGCTTTTGCTCTAGCTGGCACAACACCAAACAAGCCTACTCTTTGTGCTCTTGGATGGCAGATACGGTCTTGGGCAGAGGGTCAGTCATCGTGACTTCCCTGGAGAGAGCATGAAGGAACATGGGGGACAAAGAGCCTCCTGTCTTCTGTCAGTCTGGGTGGGACAGGTAAAACAGTAAGGAAGGCTGTCGCCACATGCAAAGTCCCCGATTCCCTCTTAGAGCTGTGCTGAAGAGCAGATGCCTCTCCCCTGCTTCTACAGCAGTATCTTAGTATGTTAAAACAAGCATCACTGTGTTTTGAGATGTAGTCATGCACTACATGTTAATTAAATATCAAGTGCTTCCTTAGTTGTATGCAACATACATTGTCCAGGAGTTTTGGCACATTTGTGCTGGCTTTGCTGGCTTCTCTGCATTGCAGGAACGCACTACAGAATTAGTGCATCCTTCACCAAAGTTACACCAGGAATGGACTTTACCTCTTACTTTTTAGGTGATGATGAAAGAAATAGATTCATTTTCAAAAATATTTTTGGTATTTGTGAATAGCCTATGACCTGGCCAGTACAGTATGGCTGAGAGACAAAATCCTAGAACTTCAAATCCTTTAGAGATAAAAATCCTGAAATACCTAAAGGTCAACAATAAATAGAGGGAAAACACAACACTGCAGCAGTGGCACAAGAATTCAGTTTTACCAGGAGTCTTACACATTCATGTTGTAAAACTCTCTTTGGCATGTAGGGCTAGAATGTCTTCTACGTGCACAGACTGTGTAACAAACAGGCTGTTGGACTGGCTGTTAATACAATCTCTACAGAAACAAAGAAGGTTAAGGTTTAGGATTAGAGTGTGTGTTTAATGATACAAGGTTGCCTTTGACACCCTTCAGGAGATAAAGCTAGAGAACTGATTTCCGCAGAGTTGCAGACATTGAGATGGTGAGAAAAAAATGTGCTTTATGCTTTCTATACCTTCTTATTTATATATTTTCAATATTTAAAACAATAACCTTTTTCTGTAGTTAAATGTAGTACTTCTTTGCTAATGCCCACTGAATTTACTCTTTAAGTTTGCATAAGTTTCTGGCTCTATCAGGGAGGCTACAAATTCAGTAAATTCCTTTTTTTAAATGCCTTTATACACCTCTGTAAAAAGTAAATTTCTTGAGAAATCTGGAAGGACTAAAGATAAGACTAGATTATATGTATTAACATATTTTAAGAACTTTAAAGAAGGTGTCTGTTCTAGACTCTGGAAAAGCTTTGTGAAGAAACCTGTACATTCACGTGAGGAATCTGCTGAGGATAAAAATTGTTGACTCAGGCTCCATGTGATTTCTGAACTGAAGAATACAGAGGGAAGAGCTGAAAGGGAAAAAGCCAATTCTCAGCTAGAAGGTACAATTTTTCAGTAGTATGAACAGACCTATTAGAAGTTTGTGGAAGATAAACATGTGTAACTGCTGCAGAACCGGTTTTAGTCTAATTACGGACAGAAACAGGTACCATAAAATCTAAGAGGTGATATCTTTAAAGAAGAGTTCCTCTCTTTCTTTCTTTGTCTTTGCTGAAGTTCCTTTTGTTATTGCAAAATCATAATTTTTCTGGTTTTCCTGCTTCTGGGTGGTATGCTTTGAAATTTGTTATTGGGTTGTAACTGTTCTCCAAGCCTTTTTTCTTATTCTGTTCCCTAGGCATTCAGTGTTGGCTATTCTCAGGGACACAATATTAGACTAGACCTCAAGCCTGACATCTTACAGCTGTTCCTACATACTTGTACTTCATCCCAGTGCTGCATTTTATTGAGGCCCCATCCAGGAGACATATTAAGGAAAGAGAATCAGACTGAACTTGATATCTCACAGGGCATACACCCAGTCCTGGTCCCATTTTGCAGTGTGCCATGGCTCCTCCCAACTGTGTACCCCACAGAACCATTGCAAGGAAGCCAAGATGTGGGAAAGACCTTGTGAATAGCCAGTCCAGTCCTGGTCTGCTCTTGGGACACAGCTGTAGCACACAGACAGAGCTGGGAGCTGAGAATTACTCCTGGGTTTCACAGTCTGGATGTTTCTTAATACCACTGACAGTGATACTAAGCAGCAGATTGTTGGTAAAGACTCCTTAAAAAGCTTACACCCTGAAACAAGAGGTTTTCTAGAAGTGAGGTGTCAGAATTCATTTAGTGTGGGAGCCTGGGACAAAAAGACTGTAAGCTACATACTCTGCATCCATCTTTGCCATTATTTTTGCTGTTGCAGTGGCTAAAAGCTTCAGTACTCAGTTCAGAGATGTTTTCTGGGCCATTTATGCAGTATAAGGGATGAGAACGCGAGATGAGTGAACAAGTGAACACCTACTGTAGAGAGAAACAAGATGGCATGTTAAATAAAACAGTTCTGTTAATACAGCCCTGGTGACATTTGCACAATACACAGTGACACATGATGCTGATGACTCGTTTTCCTACACTCCTTGAACTCTTACAGAAGCAGCTATTCCCTGCATTAGGCTGATATATTTGATTCTTCTCTATCTTAAGGCCAGTGCTTTCTATTTTCCCTAAGCAAATGTCATTTTGTTGATTTTTATACATTCTCCAGTTTATATTATTTGGATTCTGACTCTGCCCTTCAAAAGTTTACAAACCTTTTAGGCTGGTGCCATACACACATTGTGCAAATCACTGAATAAGTAATTTCTTGAAGTAGTGAATGGGACTGGTCCTAGGACAGATTCTTCCTGAAGACCCCAGGAAATCCCAGGAAAATTAGCCATTGATAACTGTACATTGAATTACAGATCAATGAGAAGTAGCATCACAGATGCAGGAAGGATGAGCACAATGATTCAACAGCAGCTATAAAAGACAATAGCTGTAGCAACAACGAGCCACAGAAGCCTTTAATGCTGAATAGCTTTTATTTAACACAGGAAAGCATATGTGAAGAGAGACTCACTGCTTGGGGGTTTGGATTTTTTGGGGGTGGCATACAAAGAAAATTATCTTTTCAGCAACAAAGTGAGGCAAGTTCAGAACACGAAGAGAATGTGCAATGGTCAAGTCAAAAGGGCAAAATAGAGTTGCATGAAATGTTGAAGTAAGTGTTTAGAATGAAAAAGTCTAGATACTTGAGATACTAGACAAGGAAAAACTATAAGATTTACTCATTGCCTAGATGTGAAGTAATACCTTGGATGAAACAGCCAGCTCTCTACATGTGCTTTGCTATAAGCTCTTTATTAAAGATACCCAACCTAACTCCAGATGAGTGTTCAGTCATCATACTACCATTCAGAGATAGCAGCTTGCATGGTACATTATTTAGCTGTGGATTTTTTTCTCACCCATTTGGAGAGTTGTTCAGCTATCTGAATATATTTAGTTACCTAAATGAGTTACCTCTGCATCATTTTTTATCATGCAGGATAGACTTGCACTGAACAACCCAGCTTTTGCCTGACTAAGAATTACTTGCTTTGAAATGCAGACAAATGCAATTAGTTTTAAATGTTCAGAATTCCTGCTGAAGTCACTGAAGTAAAAAAACAGCAAAAAGAAGCTTAAAATTTCAGTATTACCTTAAGAAGAAAAGAAATCTCATCTGCGACTCCATTCGCTTCATATATTTGTTAACACTAAAAACATCTCACACACGGGTAAAATTTTGCAGCGATGTTTACCAAGGCTGTACCCCAGAGAGCCAAGACACTCATATTCTCCCTGTTCACTTCTATCAGAATCACTTCTAACTCCCTGCCTCTATCAAAAGGAGGAACACAATTGCTTCTTTAACAGGTAAACTTTATAAAAAGGGTTTGAAATGCTGGAAAGCCAAAGTCTATCTGACAGTTTAATTTGGTGAGGTAATGAAGGGCGGTAAGAAAGTTTTATACAGATAAATCAGGAGCAAAAGGAAGACAAGGGAGAATGTGGGTCTTTTGCTGACCTGTTGGAAAAGGACACAGAAAAGGTCAAGGTATTCAATGTCTACTTCACCTCTGTCTTTACTGGTAAGACTGGCCATCAACAATTCCAGGCGCCTGAGGCCAGAGTGGAAGTCTGGAGCAAGGAATATTCCTGCTCAGTGAAGGAGGATCAAGTTAGGGAACGTTTAAATGAGCTGAAAATACACAAGTCCATGTGTCCATCTAATGGGATGCATCCAGGAGTGTTAACACTACTGATCTATGTCATTCTGAGGCCATTCTGGATTATTTTTGAAAGGCCATGGTGATCAGGGATGGTTCTTGAGGACTGGAAGAAAGCAAATGTCACTCCTGTCTTCAAAAAGGGCAAGAAGGAGGATCTGGGGAATGACAGGTCAGTTGGCCTCACCTCAACCCCTGAGAAGGTGATGGAACAAATAATCATGGAAGCCTTTTCCATACATTTGAAGGACAAGGTGATTGCAGGTAGTCAGCAGGTACTTCGTAAAGCCTTTGATATAATTTCCCACAGCGTTCTCCTGGAGAAACTGGCTGCTCATTGCTTGGATGGGAGTACTCTCCACTGCGTAAAAAACTGGCTCGAGGGCCAGGCCCAGAGAGCGGTGCTGAATGGAGGTAAATCCAGTTGGTAGCTGGTCACAAGTGGTTGCTCCCCAGGGCTGGGTATTGGGGCCAATTCTCTTTACTATCTTTATCAATGATCTGGACGAGGGGTTGAGTGCACCCTCAGCAAATTTGCAGATGACACCAAGTTGGGTGGGAGTGTTGACCTGCCTGAGGGTAGAAAGGCTTTGCAGAGGGATCAGGACAGGCTGGATCAATGGGTCAAGCCAATGGTATGAGGTTCAACAAGGCCAAGTGCTGGGTCCTGCACTTCGGTCACAACAACCCCATGAAGCCAACAATATACCCTCACAGGAAAGAAGGCTAACAGCTTCCTGGACTGCATCAGGCAGAGCATTTCCATGTCAAGGAGGTGATCCTTCCCCTCTGCTCAGCACTGCTGAGACACACCTGAGGTACTGTGTCCAGTGCTGGGCTCCCCAGTACAAGAGAGACATGGACATACTGGATCAAGTCTAACAGAAGTCCACCCAAATGATTAAGGGCTTGGAACATCTGTCATACAAGGAGAGGCTGAGAGAGCTGGGATTGTTCAGCCTGGAGAACAGAATGCTCAGGGGAATGTTATTGATGTTTATAAATACCTGGTGGTGGGAACGAAGAAGGTGGAGCCGGAGTCTTCTCAGTGGTGCCCAGTGACAGGACAAGAGAAACAGGCACAAACTGAGACACAGAAAATTCCATTTAAACATAAGAAAAAAAAAATGCTGTGAGAGTGGTGAGACACTAGAACTGGTTTCCCAGGGAGGTGGTTCCATCTCCACCCTTGGAGGAGTATTTACTAGCTTCATGGCTTCTGACTCCAGGCTGGAGTTTTCTTTATTTCTTGGGGAATGTTACAAAGCTGATCAATCAAGTTGGCTCTGAAACTGTGAGATGAACAGGAGGAAGCTACAGTTCTTGGGAGATAAATCAATTTGGGCATTGAAAGCTAGGTCTATTTTGCATGCACCAATTCCTTATTTATGCTCTACAAATTTGAACTTTGACTGTCAATTTGAATAACCAACCACAGTTAAGCATATCTAGCTTTATTCTTTATATGGTTTATTTTTCACAGTTCCTAGGATTAGTAATAGTACCATAGGTATGAACTCTTAACCTTCTCCTGTTACAGAAAAAATCTTCAGTATCCTATTTATCATTAATTCTTTGTATATGATTGATGGGTTATCTCAAATTGCAATGGCTTCATCTTTGATCTCACTGCTGTTAGTAACAGAAAGGCCTCACAAAATGCAGTGACTTGTACAGTGGATAGGTTGCAAATTATTTCAAACTTCCTCAGCTCCTAAGTGTTTGAAGTACTTTTAATTGTCTGAGCAGACACAGTTAGATCTGAAGTCATTCTTGGTTACTATGGGTTAACTCCAATGCAACTTCATTGAAGCTGTTCATTTCTGATGCTGTAACACAACATGAACTATGACCTCCGTACTAGTAAAATCAAATGGTTCATCTGAAAAAATGTTGCCAAGCATTGCGTGGGAAACATTTCAAAATCAATACTCTTTGTAACGTTACTGCCACTTAACAAATCAGACCCAGGCCTCACACACACAAAATAGCACCAAATAGGGTAACATACAACTTTTATGGCAGAAAATGTGTAATACAAAGGAACTGCAGAAACAGAACAGTTGCTGGTAAGTTTAAATGTGAATATCATTCCATTGTTACCATTTTTCTACAAACTCTTTCAATGTTATTTGGACTCAAAGACCTGAAACTGCAATGTCTTGATTTAAAAAGTAATTTGATGAAAAAATATTGAATCAAGTACTATTTCTTTCACCTTATCTGCTAGTTTTGCTGTACAGCACAAATCTAATGGAAGTTATTGAGAAACCAGGTAATGGTACAGCATGGCACACTCAAAAACCATATAAATTCGAAAGCCTAGGGACTTAGGCTTATATCTGGATGCATAGATCAATAGGATACATAAAATTGGGAATAAACAGATGTAAGATTTAGGGAACAAGCATATTTTTTTTAGTCTTACTGGCATAGTGACTAAGCTTAAAGCTGCATGCCAGTTTTATAACTGTGCTGGATATACCCTCTAGTGTATACGCAGTCTATGCTAACTGTACTTAGCAGTGTTTAAAATGGTCTAGATTGTGACAGATCAGAGAACTGGGCAACACAGCTTGGAAACGGCAAGTGGGTCACCGCATATTTCCAGCTCCCCCTCTGGAGGATTCCCATCCGCCTGGCTGGCTGCCCCGCCGCTGCCCGCCCAGCAGCGAAAGAGCCAGGAGGGCTATTGCAAAAGGTGGAGAGAGCTCCAACCTCTGCTCCCATGAGCCTATTCTTAAAGAAAAAAGAGGGGAGAGGGGAAATAGAAAGCATCTAGCAAAACAGCTTTCAAAGCAGCACCCAGCAAAGGGGGACGGGGACCCCAGAGAAGGAAGCAGGAGGAGCAGCCGAGGCCACAACTGATGCAGGGCCTGAAGGACTGAGTGAAGGGAGCAGACTGAGTTGAGGCATTGGGAAATATGCAGTTGTGTGCTGGTAAGATAAGGAAATGCAGTGATGCTGATGGATCCTTACGCACATTTTTCAGGCTACTTTATACACTGAGTTAGATACTTCAAACATACACCCAGCCTCCTTATCCCCACCTCTCCCTCCCCTCAGTTTTATCCCTAGAACAGTAAATAGGTACTGCCATTAGGAGCTGTGGGAAATAGATCTCTTACCTGTGATTGTTATCAAGGTAGCTGAACACCTTCTTCAAAAGCTGTGCAAGCTTAAGTTTCATATTCAGTCTCTTCATTTTTTCCCCTGGCTCCTGTGCAGCATTCCACTTAATCTGATTTTCTGTTTTAGTGATTTTTATTGATGTTATATATTACATCAGGATTGTTATTTATGACTCAGTCATTATAGCCATGGTTAAATACTAGTAGTCCTCAGTATATTATGCAAGAAGGGAATAAGGGGCTTACTGTCCAGGTATCACAATAATAATATGATGGGTTGAAATATGCCTGGAGTTAGTGAAATTACATGTCTGTCAAGAAGTAGGAAGTCTGTCTCTGCGTTCAGAATATAGAGGGCCATTGTTTTCTACTAGTAAATGAGGCAGCATGATATGCAGCCTCTCAGTAGGTTGAGACAAACCCCTAAATGCGTAACTCAACTACAGCTCTTAATAGTTCCCCAAATGCTTAGGACTTTGGAAGATGCTGGATGTTTTTATATTTCTGTTGCCACAGGGTGTTAGAATTTATAAAGTTCTTAGCATAATGAAAGCAAAGTTAGTTTGAGAGACGGACTTCACTCAAACCGTTTGATTACTCAGGAGACTACCTAGGTATTTTGTTATCTGCTATCCGAAGCCTTGCACTGACAGGCTGCACTTAGTTTCTTTTTACTAACATTTCTGTAGGTGGCACTCAGTATAAATAAAGTTAGCATCAATTAACCCGCTTTAGAATTTATCTTGAGACTTTCCATATTGTTCCAAGATTGCCTGAATACACATTATATATATGTAAGTAAAGATGTAGTGCAATACATAATTTAAATATTTCATAAAGTACATGTAAGCTGATGTTTAATTTAGTTTCTGCTTGTCACACAAAGTAAAAATGCATTTATTTTATTTAGAGATATTCTCTGTTAACCAGGTAAGTCAGCTGAGATCGGTCATTTATTTTTAAAGTAAATCCAGTGCTCCTTCTGTCCCGGTTTATTCTTTATTTATATGTACAGATATAATTATGCATATGTGTGTGGATGTGAAACTGTAACTGCACTTTCCTGTGATCGTGAGCTTTAAATTCTGCCATCTATATTTTGCTTCTGTGATGTCACTTCAGGGACATTTTATGCTTTCAGTAAACATTGCCTCGAGGTTTTTGAAAATATACTGCTTCTTTAAACCAAGATAGAACAGATGGAAACTTCATTGCTTAAACAAATGGCTACAATTTTCTTCAGGGCACAAAATAGTATCATGAACTTGACTGAGAGCTTAGGAAGCTTCCAGAAGCTTTTAATCTTTCTTTGCTGGCAAGAGGATTGAATTCACAAATTTTGTTCAAGAAACGTTTTACAATAAACCCTTTGTCCCTTTCCTTTTTCTTTTTTCTTTTTTCTTTTTATCTTTTTTTTTATTTTTTTTCCCCTACTTCGAAGCAAATCACTGGCATTTCTGATTTCCATGACCTTTTGGATCAAATTGTTATGAGAGAGATTTTGCATGACAATACATTTTCTTGTTAGCTGTTGAAATTTCAGTGCAAGCAAAACAACGTGGACTATTTCAACAGACTTCACATTACTCAGTTCCCAACTCCTGCAATTTAATTTGATGAAAAAGTGCTGTGAAAGAGTCTGTTATATGAACTGCCAAACAAATGTTGCATTTTTGTAGCATTTTTCATCCTTGAAAGGATGCACAGAACTAATTCTTGGCTATCACACCAGGCAGAAGCAGGACTATCATTTTCCCATAATGTACATTAATGTAAATCGCAGCACATCCTCTGAGTCAGGTTCTTTATTGATCTCGGTTTGGAACACGCTTGTATCTTTGTGAGAGAGAGAGAGAATAATCCTAGTGCTTTTACAGCTGTTTTAATTTAAACTCCACTGATAAAACACATCTATAATAAGGTCTGTTGGAAGAGTTCCCAGCCCTGACAGTTATCTATAAATTAACGGGAGTCCTATACTTGTGCTTGTTTGGAAAAGTATGTACAATAGCCTAAAGCAGATAACAGAAGTCACATCTGCTGGAGGATGCTTGCAAAATGTATAGACAAAGGTGAGCCTTTGTTATGAGTCTCTTATTCTGGCAACACAGTCATGGTGATACTAATACAGGCAAGAACAAGGTGTGAAGTTTAGTTAGAAAAATAAGCCTTTCTGGGAAGCAACCTTAATGAGCCTTAATTAGCTATGGCCCAATCTCTAAATTGCTCTTTCTAGTACTGTACATATTAACTCGATTTTGGCAAAGGTCCAGCCTTGCATTCCTTGCACCCACAAAACATCCACTACAGGTCTGCACAGTTCACATTGTCTTGGCATCGCTTCAGCACCTGCAAGTAACCTGAACGTACATGAGTCCTTAGCATCATTCATATATAGCAGATTGCCCTGGTGAGACTACACCTTACACACCAAATGTTTTTTTCCTCCATTAATAAGTTTTGAAGGTGGGGAGGTCAACAGGGCAGCTAAATAAATCACCTGTGCTTGGATCCTGCTCGCTTCTTAGAATTGACAAAGTTAAGACAACCATGCAGTGCCTCAGCTGTGCTTATAAACCAGGATCTCACTGCAAAGCAAAATCAGAGCAAGAGGACTCTGCCTATAAGCTTTTACACATCTGGACAGAAGACAAAAGGAAGGCACAAAGGAAAAAGGGAACACAGATTAACAGTGGGACAGTGTGGGTGTCCATAGTGGGGAGTAGTCGTAACATGGTTGCAAAGTCAAAGACGTGGTCTTTCTAAGCATCTCTACAGGGTCTGGAGGAGGGACTGGAAGAAAGATAATGAGGTAGATTTGTTTAAAGGGAGATACTTACAAGCATGAAAGGCAAAATGGAGGAAAAGACAAGTAAGCTTGCTTGGAAACGTAACCAGTGGATAAGGGAGGCTGATACCACAAACTGACCAGCAATGAGAATTTGACCTCCCAGCGCCCGTAGGATTAGGGAAAGTACAGTCTGTGAAAGGCTGTGAATGTGCGGATAAGTTACATGTGTTTAATGCAGTAGTTGTAAGCCATTGGAAGGGCTATATAGGCAAGTATCAGGCTATCATTGCGACAGCATTCTGCACGGATAGCAGGAGGACAAGCTTAATTTATTTGGGGCAAAAGAAAAGGATATTGCAAGAACTGAGTCATAAAATCATGTTAGTCTAGATGAATTTTAGCTGTGAAGATGAAATTTTATCCAGAAAAAAACTTCAGGAAATAACTGAGCATGAACACAGAAGATCTGCAGATAAGTCAGAGTTTGTGACAGCACCTCAGCTGTGAGTCCAGGTGACAGGCAGGTTAATGATTTCCACACTGACCAAAAAGACAGTAAGAGAAAGCTATGTTGTATAAAGAAAAATTAATGTGAGTTTAGTGAGTTTAGATTTTAGGCTTTGACTATTCTTCCAGTCAGACCAGAGAAGGGGTCTGAGATTTTTAATTCAGTAGATTTGTGCTTATTTATACTAGGTGATTATCTGGCTCATTAAGATATAAATTGGATAGTGTTAAATCTTTCCTTTGAAGAGCCTACAGGTAAGTTCTGTACCACATGAACAGCTGTTCAATCAAACTAAAACACATGAAAATATACTAATATACACACACGTGTGTGTATATGTGTATGTGTGCATATATAATGATTTATATATATTCTTCAATGAAAAATGTGCTATGCATAGCATCTTCAAAGGTATTTCTGAGCATTCCTTTAAAATGCCCCACAGTCAAAATTTTCATTAACAGTTACATTGGCTCTAGTTTTTCTTGAACTCGAGGAGGACCTGTTTCCAATCCTGGTTTGTCTAATGGCTTATTGGATAATCCGGAGTACAATAATTCTCTCCTTTCTGCCTCTACTTCCCTTACTCTGCATAAAGACCATAATATTACTGGTTTCACTTGTAGAACATTTTGAGAATAGATGAAAAGCACTGTGTAAGATCTAGACTCATCATTAGCAGCTGTTTCCACACATTGCAACTGTATTTGCACAACCAGGGGAATGTCATAGAAGAATCGCTTGTTTCTCATCTATTTGAAAATATCAAAGTACAGTACAGAAAGGAGAGTTTACATTGAAGTATTCCCACAAAAATAAATAAGAGAAGTCTTACTCTAGCTCATGTACTTATTCCCTGAAATGTAGCCAGTCCTCATACTAAACTATCTGGTTTACCAAAGCCAAGTCTCAGTCATGCAAAAAATCTTCAGTAGTCAAATGTTCTCATGAAAAAACTTCACTTACATCCTTAAATGGTGTCATTTTCTCTTTCTCATCTATCAGAACTTCCCATCACCTCAAAACAAGACTCTCCATTGCCTGTGTGCACAAGTCAAGTCAAATAGGCATTTTGGGTCGTCTAGGTTGTATGATTGAGGCCTTATGGGATAAACATTTATCCCTCCAAAACCTAAACAAATGAATTGCTTTGACAAACAGACTGCTTGAAATGGCATGCCAAATAGTATATAATAGTGGGTGATGTATTCATTCTCTTTCAGTCTGCTGCCTGCATGAGAGAGCACTGGAAATGGAACCAGAAAAGTTGTGTGCGAAGGTGGTGATGACAGAAGGGAGAGAAAGGTGGCAAAAAAACCCTCCCATTTTTTCGTGTTTTTAATTTAAATAACAATTCAAATTACAGCTTTAGGGAATAGTGACAATTCATTATACTGCCAATAATTTGTGAAAAATACTAAATGTGTCTCAGAGAGAAATATGGGGTTTATCCAAGATGAAGGAACTCAATGAAAGGACAAATGGGGAGGGTTTGTCCATTCGCAAAAAAAAGTCAGAGCTTTCGTACTCCTCAAACAAGCCATTTCAAGAAAAAACAAAAAAGCAAAGGAGACTTCATTCCGTGCAGAGAGTAAAGTAAGTAATAGCATCAAATCCCCAAACTAGGTCCTCTGATTACATGAAATAAGAAGTAATTTTCATTACATTTGTACAAAAGCTTGTCAATACCAGTTATACAACCTTCAGAGACTAACTAGTCTTCCCACATTACCTGACACATGTGGATGTATCAGTTCACTCAACACTAGCACAAAGTCTTCGTCACAATGCAAACATCCTCGTTACTCCCCAAACCCATTCTCCTGCAGAAACATGACAAAAAATAGAACTTTAACTCCTTAAGAAAGGATTAGTCAGGAAAGCCAAAAGCCCACTACATCTCTACAGCATGGAAATGTACTCACAGCTTTATCTTGCTATCTGTCACCACAGGTAACACCTACAAACATTTCCTGTCTGAAAGCAACAGCAACAGTGATCCCCAGGGCCTTTTTGACTGTTCTCTTTGTATTAAGTCAAATGTCTGTTGTTGGGAGAATTTGTTTAGAAAGAGAGGCCAATGGTGCTTATTCTGTGACTGTCAACTGGGATAAGAATTCCTTCATTCAATACGAAATGACACAGAAAAGCACAGGACCTGACATGGGCCTGTTGGAGCGGGTACAGAGGAGGGCCACAAAAATGATCAGAGGGCTGGAACACCTTTCCTACAAGGACAGGCTGAAAGAGTTGGGGTTGTTCAGCCTGGAGAAGAGAAAGCTCCAGGGAGACCTTATAGCGGCCTTTCAGTACTTAAAGGGGGCCTACAGGAAAGCTGGGGACAAAACTTCTAGCAGGGCCTGTTGCGATAGGACAAGGGGTAATGGCTTTAAACTAAAAGAGGGAAGATTTATACTGGATATGAGGAAGAAATTTTTTACATTGAGGGTGGTGAAACACTGGCACAGGTTGCCCAGAGAGGTGGTAAATGTGTGAGCCCTGGAAACATTCAAGGTCAGGTTGGACAGAGCTCTGAGGAACCTGATCTAGTTGAAGATGTCCCTGGTCATTGCAGAGGGGTTGGACTAGATGACCCTTAAAGGTCCCTTCCAACCCAAACTATTCCATGATTCTATGAATTGCAAAAGACTAATTTTGGCCCCTTCTCTTCCACCATGGCATACAAAATGCTGGAAGCACAATGACTTGCTTCACTGGAGCAAAGAATGGAGGCAAGTTTGGGACCTCTCTTTAGGACAGCGGTCACATTTTTGGGAGTCAGAGGGTGGGTAGGAATCGTCCAGTGTTTTTCTTATTATTAAGTATCAATCAATGCTTTTTCTTTATAGGATTAGAAATTGCAAATATAATGCTTTTCATTTTATGTTGCATTTGTAATAATCCCCTGCATCATTCATCAGCCAGCACAGGACTCAAGTTCATCAAAGAAGGAAGTAAATAATAACAATTAATCTGTCCAGTGTTACTTAATAATAGCATGAACTACTCCATGGAGCCAGGAGTAATTGCCTCTAAGTATATTATACAGCAGCCGAGGAAAATTGATTTATAAACCCAGCTGTCAGGCTGCAATCTAATGGTGACTGCATCATGTTGTGGAAAGCTGTAATAATTTTGGAAATGACCCCACTGAATATTCTGGAAGAGAGCCTGCTGTTATCAGTAGCTACATCTACACTCCTCTCTAGGGCACCCTCAAGAGCTGCCCCCTAACCCTGGCTGATGCTCTTCATTTCTGCTTCACACATGCACTCCAAATGAAACGTCCTTGGGGATGTCACCTCTTCTGCAAGATTTTGCCTGCTACCGTTTTGCTGCACAGGAACTGTATCTGCCACAGACTCTCTGATAACTATCACTTTCTTTGATTCAGATCTATAGAAAAGGGCATCTTTTGGCATCCCATCTAACATGGCATGACAACATCCATCCTGGAATGGTACAGGTTGCTCAAAACAGTTTTGGATCCTTGAAGTCCAGTAGAAATGCCATACTGTCCCTGGTCTGTGATAGGAGGAGGCTCTTTCTCTAGAGCAAGACTGTCACTCAAGTAGAGGGTGGATAATGTCACTCGGAAATTAGCCATGCTACATTCTTAGACAGCATGACATTATCATTGGATGCTCCCCCATCTGCCTTTGCCTGCCCCTCTCATTGATTTTATCTCCCATCCTGCCTTCCCGACCCTCTTCTCCCTGCAACTCCCTTTGTGGACGATAGTCTGAAGCTGCAGTCACCTCTGTGCTAGGTGACAATTTGGGTTCTTTGGCCAGCTGGCTGTCCTTGCATATTCCTGGCTGCTGTCACTGGTGGTAGCTCTTCTTTGACATCACAGTCACTTTGCCTTGGCACCTTCTTCAATTCACCTTAAACTGGCTGGGGATTGTCCTATCTGGGGTGTCCCTGTGTCCCTGGCAGGGCAGTGCATGCAGGGCAAGATGTGCAGCTACATAAGCATGGTTGCCCACATTTTCATTACAATCATTTGGCACTATCTTTGGAGAGAGCCTTTAAGTCTGCCAGGGAAATGGCAGGTGTTTGTGTGTCTGCCCAGACAGAGCCTTCCTGGCCAGAACACTCTGAGCACTTAGATATGGCTTCTGGAGGTCAGTGGGGGATAGAGCTAACTGTCCTCTTGTTGTCATATGTATACAGAGACACGTTCTCCTGTGCACCTTGTCTACTGGCAAGGTGTGATAGCTGAGCCTGGGCTAGAAGAGGTCTTGTGGGTCCATCAGTCTCAGGACAGAGCAACCACTTCAATCTCCTCAAACAGCATCTGTTGGCTGGCCTAGGTCATCCATGTTTCTGTCTGACCCACCTTTCATAGTCAGTAGTGTCCTGACAGCTCATGGCTTGGCCTCCTGGTAAGAAGAGTCACATATAGTTACTGACTTAACTGTACTCTCCCTGTAGAGTCTCCAGGAAATTAGTGTTCAAATAGGATTGGATGGCCCAAATGGGCATTTCGGCACTTTTTTACAGTAAGATTGTAATCTTGTAGACTCCTCAAGGTGCAAATCGGTGCACCATTTTTACAGTCATGGATGTGCAGGCTACAAACCAACACAGAGTGATCGGGTCTTCAGTGACACAGCTGGCATCTTTCCTGGCTGCTGGGAGTCAGTATATGACCATACATGAATGGTACAAAACCTGAAGCTTCTGAAGAGGCACAAAATACAATTTGGCATCCTGTCCCGGTTAGGTGGACCGCAAAATCCATGAGCATCTGTCTGGGAGCTCCTTGTCAGAAAGCCAGGCCAAGCAGACTCAGGGTGAACATGACAGCTGAGCATCTGAACAGAAGTTTGGAGGGTACTCCTGTGGCTAACCAGCATGAGCAGTTTGGCAAACTTGAGGTTGTTCCTACAAAATAATGTGAATGCTTTCCTTTTGAAGGTGGTATTACAAAAAACTAATGAAGGACTACAGTGCCATTTTTAGTGACTAAAAATAGGTAATCATAGATCTCAGCTCATAGAGATGGAACATAGAGAAAGACAATGTAGTCATTGCATTGTGACTCATCTCTGGTAATAAGGAAAAGAATAATATACTTTTCAGACAATCCATCCTAATTGCTGCTATTCTCAAACAAAAGAAAACTTTCTTAGGTTTAATTCAAGAAGGAGGAAGTTTCTTGCTTTTTGCTGCATCATCAAGAAGAGAGGTTTTTTGAGGTCTATCAGCCTGAATGGGAAATATGATATCTTTCACTGTGGCTATTTTGCAAAGGTCTTATTGGCTATTTCACCTAACCATCCTTTTGATTCTTCCTTCATTTTTTCTTGTTAATGGTGCCTTTTGCTCCAGTTCAAACCCATCTTTTCTCCACTGGAATATCTGTCTGTGCTGAAGTCCATGCTGCCTAAGACAGCAGTGTATGGTATATCGGCAGGAAGTCAGAAGACCTCATTTCCATTCCTACTTCTGCCAATAAGTATGTGACCCAAAACAACAGATCCCAAATTCCCTCCCACAGGGAGACTTTAATGGAAAGTTTACAATGTCAGAGATAGCCTTTTTCCTTTCTCCAGTATTTGCAAGTATGTTACATACAACTAACATAATACAGTTTGAAATAAGGTTAAAGGTTGCCTGCCCTCAGCAACCTCCTTTTTTCCATGCCAATCAAGAGACACTGTACACATTAAAATCCCCCAGTTTTCTATATGTAATTTCTTTTATCAGAATTTAAGTTGTATACACCTATTGACATTACCTATCTCTTATCAATTGCTCCCTCATGTGGGGATCTGTTAATATCATGAATAGTTAATAGAAAGCTTTTTTACATAATGCACACAAAATCAAGAGTTTGCTGGCTGAGGATCCATTTTGCATACAAATATGTGAATAATTTGGTCTCATAAATGTAACTGCTCATTCCCCTCAAGTGAGCCACCCTGTTGCACAGCAGACGAGATGCTTTGCAGTATTTGTCTGTCTGGGAAGTCTGCAAACCAAGCAGCAATACTGGAGTATTCGTGTCATTACGTACTCTATTTGGGGCCACACTGTCTGCTGCTGAACAAATTAATGCTTCCTGTAGATGTGGCACTGAATTGTGGGTGCTGCAGTGAAAGTTCCCGGCCTTGTCATTCCCATCATGCACACACATCCAATAATGAACAATAGCTGCTACGACTTTTTGTATTCTGGGCTTGTTATCTCAGTATATATGAGAGAGCTTGTCAAATTTCAAAGAAAAAAAATACAGCTGTATCACTTGCTGCAAGGTATAACAGCATGTCTCGTGAGCAGGTAGGATAAACCAGATAGCTGGAATGACAGGCCAGGAGACCAGTATAATTTAGTCATTATTTCTGATCAGTGTCACTCTGTGCCTGCTGGATCAAGTCCTCCCAGAGTCATCTCCGACTGCTAGGCTCAGACCCACCCTGCGCTGTATCCCTGCTATCCTAAGCAAGCAAAAATGTGCTAATCCTGCCAATACTGATGTCTCAGGTTTATTAGTTCCTCTTCAGCAGCCATAAGACTCTAACTTCAAAAGATTTGGCTTCAGTCTCGCCTAATAGATCAAAACATCAGGCGTATACCTGCTTGGAATCAAAATAGGTGATATGAGTGATTCAAACTGTAGTAGAAAACTGCCATTTACATGCTTGCTTTTTTTCTCCTTTCAAAATATCTTTAGATGTATTTATTTTTTTATCACTAGGTAAATGTCTAAAATTTTAGACTCGATCCCTTTGGGGCTTTACTTTTCAATAAGTGATATTTATTTACAGAAGATTTGGCAAAAAAATAACAAAGGCCTTTTATATACAGCTTCATCTCATTGCATAAAACGTCAGCTTTAATAAAGCAAGTCTGGTGAGAGATTAGATGAGAAAACCTTGAGTGTTGAGGTGAACTCCCATGAGTGTAGAAAACATACAAAATTTTGGCTTATAGTCAAGGTTACTGAGAGGAGACTATGTCCTCTAACAAGAATATATTGGGTAGACCAATATTTCTATACATCTCAGTTTCTTGTATGCACTAGCATACAATCAGTAACTTATATACTGCTGATTTATATCTTTTACTTTACATATAAAGGCATAAAGTAAACTAGATATTTTGATTATGTTAAATAACCTTGATTCTGCTCTTTGTGCATGCTTTTTTTAAAAAAAAAACCAGACCTATACTTTTTCTACCTGGCACGATGTGTTACGCATGGGACACTTCAGGTTTATTTATGTGATGGACATCTTGTGTGAAAATTTCTCTCATAAACCCAATCTGTACATTTTATTGCTCAAGTAGGAAGGAGAAAACTCAGAATGACCTTTGAGTATCATATCTTCTTTTAAAGTCAGATTGATGGCTTCTCTTCTTTTCACTCTCCTGTGCCTTTTTCTCAGTAATGCATAAAAGCCTGGAATAAAATCTCTAGTGTGTAATGCATAGCTAATTTTATTTTTTTTCACTCCAAACCCTAGCAATTCAAAGCCAAGTAAACACCAGCAGATTGCATTCACTTATACTATGCATGTTGATGCTAATTGCAGTTCCCTAAGCATTTTACATTGTTTGCACAAAATAGCATTGCTCTGCCTTCAAACAGTCAGTTCAATGACAGCTGGAATGAGTTTATCTCATACTGCTTAGTGTCAGGTGCATTCTTACAGCTTTCCTGTCTCCTTTTGAGGGCTAATTAAGGCATTCTTCTCTCTTGTTTAATATTTACATTTAAACAGCTGCATCTCATTTGGATATAATGCAAAGATGGCACCTGGCTTTCTTTCCGTGAGTTAATTCTGGGAGATTTTTTTCCTTCCCCTCCCTTCACTAAAGATCCAAAGTGGTTATTTTTGTGCTTATGTAGGGAAATGAACCGAAGCGGCTGTAAATGGAAAAAGCTGCTATTCATTCACAAACAGGGTGCATCTTCCCAGGATCCTTCACAACTAGCCCCCTTAGGATACCCAGGATGAGAGCAAAATGCAAAGCAGAGTCCTTGAGGCTTTCATGAGGCTGCTGCCTTTGACAGGCCCTGGTGTCTTCAGGGGCTTGTTCATTTTTCTAGTCCTTTTTGCATTTTGGGTTGTTTGTCTCCCCATACTTGCCCCACCACACCCCCCTTGAACAAAGAGCGTACAGGAAAAAGAAAAGGAAAGAAAAGGAAAGAAAAGGAGAGAAAAGGAGAGAAAAGGAGAGAAAAGAAGAGAGAAAAGAACAAAGCCCAAATGTTATGGCACTAGGAGTGCACAGCAAATGTACATGTAGCTATTCATAGAATCATAGAATGGTTTGGGTTGAAAGGGACCTTAATGATCACCTAGTTCTAACCTCCCTTCCACTAGACCAGGTTGCTCAAAGCTCCATCCAACCTCTTCAGACTTCCAGGGATGGGGCATCCACAACTTCTCTGGGCAACCTGTTCCAGTGTCTCACCACCCTCAGAATAAAGAATTTCTTCCTAATATCTAATCTAAATCTACCCTCTTTCAGTTTGACATTCCATAAAACCTCTTACATGTTAGCAGGAAGTTAGTAGAGGTGCAGCCCGCACTGCCTTCAGAGGTCCAGAGTCCCAAGTTCTCCAAGGTGCACATCTATGTACAGAGACATGGTCAGGGCTGCAGCCCAGCCTTAAGGCACTAAGCATTTTGGCAGATTCAGCAGCACTGTTCACAACAATCTTGTTGCAAGGTAAGAGCCCGTCAGATGTACCACACTTTGTGGTTCCTTCCACATTTGCAGATCTCCATCTTCAACTTCGACTTGTTGAAATTATGAAAAACAATGAAATAATTTTCCCAAGAAGCTTTGGAAGATCCAAGGGCAAAGATCTAGCTCCATACATCTCTGTGTGACAAATATAATCATCTTTGTTCAATTTTTTATGATATTTGTCAGTAAAGAACTACTAGGGACAGTAGTATTAACTCTGTGCTTTAAAGCAATAGTGCACCAGGCTGTAATAACCCAGATAGTCGATAACAACAGTATAAATGCATATGAGAGAATTAAATGAAATAGGAAAAATATACTGTGACCATAAGTTTAAAGGACATATGTTTATTGATACAAGTTAATGATGTCATTTTCTTACTTTTGTGCAACTGATCCTCGTTTCTTAACAGGGAGGGGAAAAGAAAAGCCTTTATTTCTCGGGAAGCATTATAATGGGAAGCAAAGGGACTCGGGAGGCATGTCCCATCTGTCCTGCCAGGGGCCGGCAGGGCCGCAGCGCTGCTGCTGCAGCCTTCCCCACTCGAGGAGCCCGTGTAGCTCAGGGCAGCAGCAGAGTGTGGCTCCGGCTGCGAACCGCTGGAGGGCAACGGGGAACACGCTTTGCCGCGGAGCTTCACAGACACTTGGCGACAACAAAGGAGGTTTGGGGGTTTGGTGCTGCTCCTCGGGATTGCTTCTGTCCCTGCCAGGAGGGGATCAGCCTGCAGCTTGGTCCCTCTCCCTGCTGTCCCAGGCCTACCTCTGCCCTTTCCTCTTGCCCTGGAGGAACCAGAATTGAAGCCCCCTTTCCATCATTCTCCCTTTCCCACATTTTTCATCCTGATCCTCCCTTCTGCTTTGTTGACCCTCATTCTCCTGCCATATGATGGCCCTTCGGAAAACCTCTTTTCCCAGCCTACCACCTTCCACTCGATGGCTTTACTTTGGCAGTCCAAGTCCAGACTTTCCTTTCTTTCTTCATTCCTCTGCCAACCTACAGGCTGCTTGTGCTGATATACATTTCCTAGCCACACCTCATTCCCTTCTTCGTTGCTTGCCAGAGACTCTTTGCACAGGGACTCAGGCAGGACTGGGTCTCTAACAACAAAAACTGGAGCTAAGAAAAGAAGTCCTGCCTAAGTAACACTCAGTATAGGACTCTACACAGGACAGAAATTTTCTTAATTGTGTTAAGAGAAGACTTAATTGTGAAGCTATAACAAGTCTCAGCATGTGGAAATTGCATTTTTTCCCAAAAGGCTTGTAACTGGGCAGGTTTTCAAAACTGACAAATGGCACATCTGCTTTGGAGGCCAGACCCCTCCAATCCAAATTACAAGACTATGTATGAAATTATGGGACACTAGAGCCTCTAAAGGGGAAGAGCACCAAGGGAGCATTTATCTGACTACATATGAATGTCTTTATCTGAGCTTTCAGTCACTGAACATCGAAAGTACTGTAGAGAGAAATAGATAGGCACTTGTAAGACAGGCTACTAAAATAGTCCAGGTGCTCATTACAAAGGTGTCCTAGGAGGATTATCTCACATACAAACCTCTAGAGTATAGATATCTAAAATTAGGTGAAATTGATATCAACATTCAACCTGAGTAACCTCCTTTCCAACCTCCTACTCAAAACCACCCAATAGATATTTACTGCACCGCTCTATGAAGAGCAAGGTGAGCCCTGACTACAAGACATTACCCAAACATTGTATATGGAAACTGCCAGGCAATCCTAAATACAAGCTGTTTCTTACTACACAGAATTTTATTATTCATTCTTTCTCCCGAAAAACATCAACCTTTTATGTTGCAGCAGAAGTACGCTGTCTCTGAGGAACAGGACTGCACTGAAGACAGTTTGTTGGTTCTCATAACGCATTCTGCATACTCAAGTTTGCTGCTTCCTCAAATATATTAATGATATAACCACAGGGGAACAATCTACATTGTTCATTTTATAAAAACTGAAGCTTTTAAACAGCTTATCCTTGCACAAAGGCTTATGACCAACTTGGACAGTACTGCAAAGTTTAGAACAAGGAGTTGGTGTCATTATCAGCTTTTATCACGAGAAAAAATAAAGAATAGATGAGGTGGTTGTCATTTTCTTATGGTTTTAATGATTTTTTTTTCCACTGGCAGAGTCAGCTCCTTCAGAACCTAAACTTGCCTCAGGAACATATTGATTTTAACAAACAAGTATCAAAAGGCAGTCTTTAAATCTCTCAGTTTAATTCAAGTGATGTTAAAGTGCTTCATGGAGAGTAACTGAATAATTTCATTGAATTGGAGTAATTGCATTCAATAAATGTTTCTCTGAGAATGTAAAAGCATTTTACTTGGGTTTGTAAATTTTGTTCCACTTCAACTTCTGAATTACAGTTTTCATACTGTGGCTGTGCTTTACATTTTCCTCTATCCAGGTTGGCTGATGTTTTTCACTGTAAGTCCCTCTTTTTATTATTAATAATGGATCTTGACCTGTTCTCTCTTTCAGAAATAGTTCATCCTGCATCAAGGCTGAAACTCGGGGAAACAGTACCTGATTTGATCCATGTTAAAAAATCATAGTGACATTTTCTTTGAGCAGCAGTAAAACTATTCTGTGGGGCAAAAGCTTACATCCCGATGAAAATTTAGACAAAAAGAACCTTTTTAAATTGTTTCATACACACTAAAAGACATATTCATGAATCTATTTCAGATCCTGATGCTGTCTGAACCCTATATCCTCTCCCCACACAGCAAAGTTCATTCCTCTTACCAGCCATAGGGCATAAGGGATGTCAGTGCCATAACCACAGAGCAGCTGTGCATATTCAGTATGAGAAAGGGGTGGGCTCTGTCCTTGAGAGGTATCTTGTCCTCTATATGACTGTCTTTCAACCACCTGGGTTTTACAAAGGGAGAAGCAGCTTTTTTTTTTTTTTTCTTTTTTTTTTTAATACAGAACAGCAAAAGCAAGAAGGGGAAAAAGGAAACAACACTCTTCAAGTGTGAAGAGAAACAGTGGCTTCGGTAGGAAAGAAACTGCTATTAGGAGTTATAGGGGAGGAAATAGGGCAGACAGGGAGGAAGAGTAAATATTGGCTATGCAAACCGGGCCTAAAACCAGTAGAGTGATTCTATAGCTAGCAACCGATGAAGGTAACAGGATATATGTGTGGTAGTGGGGAGATAGGGCTACAATCTCTGGCAGTTCATCCTTTCTGATAAAATACATGGGCAAATGGTCAGAGAGCACCAAAGAGGCTAATTAAAGCCTCAGGAGAAACAAGGGAGCAGATGAAGAGGGTATGGTGGAGGAAGACAATTGTAGGGCTGGGGCTGTGTGAAGGGAATAAGATACTAAGATCAGTGATAACACTGACAGAGCACCCTGAGAGGAAGATGAAGGTTGCTTGAGCCAGGAGACCTATGCCAGGAGACATATGCTGGGATTATGAGTTTCTGTGGTGTTATATCATGGTGGCCTGTAAGGATGATAGATTGTGTGGAGGCAAGTCCCTTACCTGAAGTCATATGCTGAGTTCTGGTTGTCCTGCAGCAAAAATAACAGAACAGAGAAAAGGTGGTTCCAGAGAAAATTACTTTCAGGAACTGAGAAAAAATGAAAAATAAATGTGACTGTTTATTTCTCTGTAAGATAAAGAGACGATAAATAAGAAAGTGCAAAATAGAGACATGCAAACTAATGAGGAGCAGTCAGGTGGTAAATTGAACACTCCTGTGTACTTTCTCCATTACTTTGTCATAACAGGGGGACATCTGGGAAAACAGAAAGGCAGCAGATGTAAAACCAGTAAAAGGGAATGTGTTTTTCTTGCTTGGCCTATAGAACATCTTCTCATGAGGCAGCAACACAGCCAGGAGCTCAGCATGACTCAAAAAGGGATTGAACATTTGCATGGATGAGGCCATGCAAAGTTACGGGCTTATAAACTGTGAACAAATCTAAAAATTTGGAAAGGATGGAAGCCCCCTGCCTCAAGATATTTACCAGATTTAAATGAAATAATGAGAAAGAAGCTTCGTCTTTAGGAGCAGCTTGTGAGATTTACAGCATCCTATAACTCAAGGAATACAGTAACATTAAATAACTCTTCTCTCTTTTTGGTGGATGCCTATATTTATTGTCAATAATTATACATCCTTTTTGCAGGCAGTCCCTCATATGCACGTTTCTGGTTATGTTTGGACAATTCTCATAGTGTGCTGGTCACTGACCAACAACTCTTGTCTAGATGGATGTCTGCAGCGTCTAATGACCCCTTGTGACTCCTGCTACAGATGGGCCTTAAACACACCATTCAAATCTGGCTTGTATCCAGATTTAGAACTGCTGTTGTTACCACTCTGGAATAGGTGTTAATCATGCTTCAGTTCAAAATCTGCTCTCTCTCTCTCACTTAAATTACGACTGGAGACCTCATGCTGTGGGCAGACTGTTACACAACCATCTACTGCAGTGGGTGCCTCTGCCTTACTCTGGGGAAAGCTTAACACTGATGCAGACAGCACACTGGTCTAGCAGGCTCCATGTTGGTATCCATATGGCAACATATGGCCAAATTCACAGTAGGAATTGATATTTGAGGACTACCACAGGAAAACATTATTGTAGATAGCCCAGTCTTTTCAAGCATGAACTTTCAGGGGCTCAGATTCAACAAAGAAATAAATAATGTGAGCTCTAGGACCTGTGTATGCTTAAACACTTTATTAAATCAATGTCTTTCAAGTCCAGATCTCCCACCTCTATTTCTAGCTGCTGCTTACAAACTGTAATGAAAGATGAATATTCCTTTACTCTGAAAACAAGCCAGCCAGTGCTTCAAAATGATATATGGGCTCCTCAGTGTGTGCCAGTACAGGATCTGCTGTTGAGTTAGACACAGTACATTCCATTCAAGTCCCAGAGGGGTGCCTACGTTAGTGTTTCAGTTTAGAGGAAGAGTGAGATTTTGAAGCAAATTTCCTATTATCTCTATTTGCCGTGCTTTGATTTGCACCACGGAGTGGTCTCAGAGTGCATGACCTGGATTCCTTCTGGATGAAACTAAACTGGAAGATGTGCTCCTGGGAGTGTACTTAATGCACTCCAGCTGTAAAGGGCACTCAGGTCATGGGACCAGTTTAGTTCCAATATAAAACCTCTGAAATGTGCATAGTGCAGATGTCAGGCCCTAAACATCAACCATTATTTCTATAGACCTTATTTGTCCACATTATTTAATAATATAGACACAGCAAAAGTCACCAAATGACCCAGACAAGCAGAAGAGAAATGACTACATAAAAACTATTGCCCTGTTGCTTTTTCAGATGCGATATTCCTAGGAGCTCAGGCAAAATTACCACATATTGATGGTCTATTTTTCTTCAGATGTAACAAGGCATTTATCAACATGATATCTAATCACTGTAAAAGGGGAAAAAATAAGAGTCCTCTAAAATTGCATGACTACTTTAAGCATCTAGTTTTTCTTTTTCTTTCTTTTTTTCCTACTTTTTTTTTTTGACTTGAAAACACTTGTAGTTATGATTACTGTCAGCACTCCCTTAGCAGGTAGTTACATGCCTAACTACTCAACAGGATCCTTAATTTTGGTACAGTACTTGGGGGATGCAAAGCATTATGTGACTGCTAAGTACTATTAAGCTGAAGAGAAGGCTGATTAATGAGGAAGGCATTCTGCCTTTAGCTGTGGGACGGAAGGGGCTGTATTAGCTTTTCACATAAAAATCTGTAGGGAAATCCTGGTTTTGTGAACATCATATGCTCCTGCTAATTTGTTTGTGTAATGCAGAAGTAGGGAGGTGATTGTCCCCCTGTACTCAGCACTGATGAGGCCACACCTTGAGTATTGTGTCCAGTTCTGGGCACCTCAATATGAGAGAGATATCGAGGTGCTGGAGCGAGTGCAGAGGAGGGCAACGAAGCTGGTGAAGGGCCTGGAGAATAAATCTTATGAGGAGCGATTGAAGGAGCTGGGACTGTTTAGTTTGAGGGAAAGGAGGCTGAGGGGAGACCTCATCACTCTCTACAACTACTTGAAAGGACATTGTAGAGAGGTTGGTGCTGGTCTCTTCTCACAGGTGATTAGCGATAGAACAAGAGGGAATGGGTTCGAGCTGCAGCAGGGTTTAGGCTGGACATTGGGACAAAATTCTTCACAGGAAGAGTGGTCAGACACTGGAATAGGCTGCCCAGGGAGGTGGTGGAGTCACCATCCCTGGATGTGTTTAAGACTTGTTTAGATGTGGTGTTAAGGGATATGGTGTAAGGGAGAACTTTGTAGAGTGGAGCTGATGGTTGGACTTGATGATCCCAAGGGTCTTTTCCAACCTAAATGATTCTATGATTCTATGCCATTGGAACCAAAACACCTTCCCTGTTCATTTTTAAGTGATTATACAGGTTACAATAAGATGCTGAGGTGGATGGATGGTATATATACCTCATAAGGCAAACAGAATGGGAAGTACTGATTCATTGGAAAATAAAGAGGAGAGCCTTGACTTGACCTTATTTCAGTATTGATGACACTTAGGATTTTTATCATCATTGTTGAATTTTTTCTGAAATTCCCCACTCCTTTATGCTTTACTTTATTAAGAACAAATTCTAATCTTCATGGTTGCAAATACAATTAATTCCAAAGATTTAAAATGTAGTAGCAAATAAGAAAAAAAAAAACCAACACAAAAAACTTCCTTATGCATTAAAACTTTGTAATTTCTAAGACAATCCAAAGATGTTTTGGGCCAAAACTGCTTGTGAACAACACTCTACTGTCGGATAGCTATAAGAAAAGCATTTGAATTAACTTTTCACATTCTAACTTATTTTTCAATTTCTATAAATCAAAGCTCTGCTGCAGCTCAATGCTCAGCCACTTTTCACCAGATTTACGAAAGTATAACTAGGCACTGTCTCAAGTAGCAGGTCAAAACCAGACCCGTGTGTGACTGATTCCCCAGTAGTGTTCCAGTTTGATCCTAGCATTTTTACCTGCACTATGGAACCTAGCACAGACTCCAAATGCAAGGAAGGATCAGGAAGAGATGGACTGCACTACACTGACTTTTATGGCTTTTCTACACTGACAGAAGAATCCTTCACAGAATATGAATATATACCTAAAATATAAGTCTGCATTTACAGACAACTTCACAATATTAAGCTGAAGTAAGAAGTTCTCTAGACGTGTCTGCAGATAGAGCTATGAAGAGCAATTATTCATGAGTTACCCTATATGCAAACATGCCTATTCAGCATGGAATGTGTTACAGAGATTTTACTCCTAAGTACCTTTAGGCTGGTAAGCTTTCATGAAAACAAGATGAATGAAAGACTCAGTACCTAAAAGGCTGAAGTACCAGTGTCTAAATTTAATGATGACTCAATTTCATCTCAGTGCTGCTGGATTTGAAAAATAGAACCCAAAGAATTTTTCTTTAGAAAGAGAAATAGCAAATCTGTTAATTCAAGGGCATGCGGGGGACTATGTTCACATTTTGTAAGGCCAGAAAAGGCTTTTTTTGATACAGTCCTGCAATAATACAGATCTCAGGATTTTCCAAAGATACTCTTGCATTACCCCTTTTGATTTCCAATATTCTCTTATCCTCACAGCTAAGACTGGATTGAATAGACTTCACCCCCAATGGGAATGCTTAAAGTCTGTTATCAAGTTGTCAAAATTTCTCTTGGATAGGCTAAATACGGTCAGTTTATTATGATTCTCACTGAAAAGAAGGCCTCACTGAAATCACTCTCTGGGTCATTCATACCTTGGCCGAGTGCATCTCCTTGGAGTTCTTGGCCACAAAACGGACCATGGGCTCCCTCCCCGTGCCTCATTGCTTCCCCACAGAGCAGCAATAGCAGACCTGTGCTCCTGTTCAGCTGTACCTTCCCTAGGCATGTTAACTCCCTCAGCCATAACATCACACTGACGGCTCCTTAATCAGCCAAAGTCTTTTTCCAGGCTGCTGCTTTCCACAGCACAGTCTCCCATACTGCAAGTACAATCTGTGCTGCTTACAGATGTGATCTAGCACTAAATTGTTACAAGTTTTCTAAACTAATAAAAGTTTCCTAGCAAGGGCTTTTATATCTTCTTCTAGAAGATGTGACTGTGAATATTTAATAGGTATTAATTTTAAAATGGAATTTAATTTGCTTTTCCTTTAAAAAGATCTGTGTGATCTCTGACCTAAAACTTCATATTGTTACTGTAGAAATTAGCTTGAAAGCAGAGAATTTGTGGTAATGTCCCTCCAATGCTGCCAAGAAATATATCCTTAAATAAATACAGGTTTCATTCCAAACCCTGCTTTGGGACCTCAGACAGCCGTGAGTCAGATTTTCCATATTACTAACACTCAGGCTGTTACAGGGGTGCAAAGCTTGGATGCTGCTATGCAGCCGAAGGACCAAACTATAAAGTCTGTATTTTTCAATTGGACCAGTGCTATAGCATTTCCTACAACTGCTGTCCATCAGACAGGCCTCCTACCTGCCACAATGCTAGTATGTTTTTTGTATCATTTTTGATATGCTTTTTCAAGAGTCTCGTTACATAGCATAGCTTCTGATTTCGCAGGCTCGATAAAACTTGCTATTGTGTTCTACAAATGGCTTCTTCTGGCAGCAGCTGCTATCAGTTCTTAACAGTGCTGGCATTCAATTAGGCAATGGGAAAAAACACTTTCTGTCACCCGTATTAACACAGCAAGGTATTATAGCAGCGGGAACTTCTTTTTGGCCTTCCAAGTGATAATACAGAAGAAATATCAGCAATTTTCTTTGGGCATTAATTGAATTGATCTAGTGCTGATTACCAGGATCTGCAACCATCTTCTCCAATGGTGGAGGATCTAATTATTCCCAGAAAGAACAGTCCTGTAAATTTGAGGTATAGTGAGTATGTGTATGGACTAAATGTTCTTGCAGTTCATAACTCTTCTTATATTGCAGAAAAGCAAATGGAAACATCAGAGGCATGAGCAGGAAGAACACCTAAGAAATAGGGCTGTATCTGGCAGACAAATGTACACCATGTAACCCCATGTGCTTCTTTTTGAAGCCTAAAGATATGAGAGGAATTCAGAGCATTATAAGGAGAGACAGAACAAGGACACTGGGACACCTTACAAGGCTTCAGCAAAGAACAGATGGTTGAAAAAGAGGTTCCAGATTATCTTCTGCTTGACAAAGAACAAGACTGTTTTATAAAGGCAGCATCCAATGCTGTGTGGTTGGGAATAAAAGAACAGCAGGTGTCATTGCCACAAGTTGCAACTCATCAGCTTTCTCATATGCATGTCCAATCCTTTAATTGTTATTTAGATACAACATACATACATCTTAATGGGAATTCTGCCAAGTATAAACTGTTAGATTAAGTGCTACAAAATCTTGAAAAATTAGAGCAAATGGCCTGAGCAGAAATGGTAATGGACAAGCAATATCAATAACATTTGCATTTTTAGTTGAGCCAGAAAAGCCACAAGCAAGAAAACAATAGAGAAGCCACTTGATCAAGCCATTTACTTCCTCAATACACTCATTGTTGCATGGGATGTTTTCTGAGATGCTCCTGCTGTGCTACCTGCTAAAAGAAACCTACCCTGAAAGTCCTAGGCACAATATCAGGACTGAAAAGAAAGAGGTTCTTGAACTTGTCAGGATTTGATTAGGCAGCCAAAACGGTTTCTGTTTCATGGTTTAACAGCATGTTACTGATATTCTTTCTACGGTAGAGCTTATTTAAACCAGCATGGCATTTCTGAATTCACTAGTGTACTCTGTAGTGCAGGAGTGATTACCATTGCTGACTCATAAACTTCATATCAAAACCTTAGATGTCTGAGATACACACATCACACACCTTTCCAAGGCCTGAGAGGAAGAGACATCTGGTAGTACTTTACAAGGGGATGATGACAATTGCTTCCCAGATTCCTAACTCTCTGTTGCAGAATAAGAACAGGCTGAACATTCAGCTGAGATCCCATTTACATCCACCTCATCACACCTACCTGCTGCTTCCCACAGCTGGAGATTCATATTTGCTTCCATGTTAATTAAAGCCCTGACCTCCTCCTAAACTGTACATGACTCAAAAACCTAACTTAGGGAGCCCATAAAAAGACAAACAAAACAATGTTCCCATTTTAGGAGCTTCACCACTAAGTTTAAAACAAACTATACCGATATTAATACTGCTACTGATAATAAATAATTACCAAAGGGATTAGGATTTCACAGCATTTATAAAATACCAATAATTAAAGCTGATGTGAGCCCACTCTTGTCTGTGCTCTTGTACGCCAGACTACAGTGATCAACAGCAAAGAGAACACTGGTTTCCTGAAGCATGTGTAAGGAAAATCTGCCCATGGCAGGCTAATTCTAGGCATCTGGCCTCCCTTTATAATCAGTGAAAGCCAATAAACACTTTTAGGAGTAATTGGTAGAATTTAGACAACTAGTTTAGGCTTGGTGAATTGCACTCTAGAGGTGGCTATTTCTGTGTACTGACTATAAAGGGGATCTAGCATGACCAGCTGAGATGTTAACAGAAGCATTTAAGGCATCTGAAGTTAGGTGAGATGAATCTGTCTCAAGAATCCAGTTTCTTGCCTGCATTATTTGTTCCTACATGTGTGATCTTGCATTTGACTGTATTAAAACACACTGTTCTGATAGATAGGCCCAATTCACAAAGTTGTGTGAAACTGACGGGTTGTCCAACTGACCTGCCATTATTATTTATTTAGTTTCACTGTTTTCTGAATCATCGTGTATATTGAATATACAGATCTATGTAGAAGAGTGATGGAAACATTCCCATTTGATGATGACTCCTTATGGTTTGCATGAAGATGTAATAATGCTTCTCTAGTCAATCCCGGGCAAGAAGTGAGCTTCCTCCCCTGCTCTATAATGTCAGGAATATGGACACCATTCTTGGCAGCTGTTCTCCTTTGGAGTGTTTCATTAACAAGATTATTATTCAAGGACTTCTCTTTTCAAGAACTTTCATAAGAGGTAGCAAAATGGGACCTCTAGGAATTATTGCAGTCCCATCACAATTACCATAACCCCATCACGTCAAAGGTAACAAGACAAAACAAGCTCCTTAGTGTAAGCAACTATTATATTTCTTCTAAACATTTTTTATGTTTTTCAAACATGTCGTGTCCCACCCACCCCCCCCGGTGATATTTCACAATTTCTAATATATAAAAGCTGTTATTACTAATCAACACTTTAAGCCATTCATTAATGACGTTAGTATCCTTTTGTTTCCAGTTTGGCTCTGGTCCTACATCCTTCAGAAACACTGTGGAATGTGCCTTCACTTAGCCCAGATGAATAAAAGGTTCATAGCTGCCTTGCAGCCCTGCAGTCAACAGGAAGCAAATGCCTAAACATCTGGGTCATAGGTTTCAGCAATACTAGTCATCCCCTGAAGTGTTATTCAGTGCAAGTAAAGGCTGAAGGCCTAATGTCTTCAAAGAATGGACCATCTTGAGAAGCTTTGGAGTAATCGAGAATTTCACGTTTCCCAGCTGAAACCAAAGTATGTGAATTAGCCTTGAGGCTAAAAACATCAGGCCAAATTCCTACTTAGGACACCAGTGGAAATACAATAAAACTTTATAACTCAAAATTAAGATGAAAATATAAGCCTCCTAATAAAATTCTCACATGATCACCAAAACACAAACACTACCAACACTACTGCAACAAAACAAAGTTTCCTGATTGTTTTCTTGTGCTCCCAAGGGAAGCTCCTTAACAAACTGGAAGTAATCTATTCAGCTGGGGAAGAATACAAGACGTTTGCATCTCAGAAATCACACATGCAGCAGTCATATTTATGAGCATGGCCTATGTAACTGCAGAAGCCTTATTTTCATTTATCAGCAGAAGACTATGTACTACTGCATCTAGACCTATCTGTATCATACTGATGACCATTGCCAGATGGAACAGTGACAAATAGGACTGAGTAAGGTGGGTCACAGAGTAATTTGTCTAAATGAGAGCTCTTTTCATCAGTTTCTCGGTACCATTAACACAGTGTACTGATAATTTTGCCAAGGAAGTAATAAGACTGTCCCCAACTAGTCTCAAAATTGGTCCAGTCACCTTGCATAACTTCATCCTATGTACCTTAGGGTGTTAAGCATTAGCCAGAAAGACCTTTTTGTCCTCTGACTGGGCAACACTATATGAAGCTTCCTTTACTTTTTTTAATTGGTGGCGAGAGCAGTGGAAAAACATGGACTGAACCCGTGGTATATTCTGACGATCCTGCTTTGTGCCACAGCTTGTCTGGACCTACCTTAACGGATAATTTCAGCACTCTGTGACCAGGTTTGATTTGGCTATGGCTGAGAACTACCCAACTCATCAGCTCAGATGAAATTAATCACATTGTCTGAGTGAGTGACGGTTTCCAAGGTTCTGGTAATCGAGACCTTAGAAAGTGCCCGCAAATATGACCATTCTTTTTTTGATCAATGAATAGGATATCCAAAGTTTCAATAATAAAGATTTAAAAAATAAAAATAAAAAACTAGTGGAAGATAGAAACCCTCAAGTTGATGACATAAAACCTATTTTTTACTTTTTTTTCTTTTTTTGCATGACACTTCCTTGAAAAGTGTCTCCTTATATTAAATAGCAGAACTGAAACTCGAGTATGTAAACAGAGTAACACTTCTCAGAATAATATTCAAAGGCCTCATCAGGACTACAAACTGGATGTCCTGGGAAGAGACAATCAAAGACCTTAATGGTACACATTACCTGTGCATGAAGTGTATTTGTTATCACTTCAGAGGGCTGGGTTCTCAACAGCTTCCATTAGAGAGGATTAACTAGAACAAAGTGTCAAAGAAAACAATGAATTTCAAAGAAAAGAATGAATTTGAGAATACTACTTGACTGTAAGAATATGTACATTTGGTTAAGCAGGTAGAGTGACTATGCATGAATTCCAGCTGAAGGGAAATTTTTTACTCTGCATCTATTATCTATGTCATGGTCACCAAGACTGCTGGCAAGGACATTCCGAGACACCTAAATTTGAGTATCTACACACAGATGTTTACATGATGGTTCTAGCTATATATGAAAAGACCTCTGGGAGACCCATACCTTCTTGACTGGCATCAAGAGCCAGGTGGGTACAATGGGCAGCATCCCAAGTGGTTGGAGTGTAGGCAGGTAAATCACACCCCAGATTTCAACTGACCGTAATGAGAGCTTAGATATCTCGCTCAAATGAAGACAACCACATCTAGACAGTTACCTTTAGTGTCTTAGTGGCACACTCATGCTTTTTATCCAAAATCTGATTATGAGCTTGGATCTTCTACCTTTGGCTCACTATGGATACCCAAAAAATGTGACAATTACCAGTCAATGCCATTAGTGATATGCGCCAATGCAACTTTGTGATTACCACATCTGCTGTGCTGGATGCTAACAGGTGATTGCATTCAAAAAGTCAGTGCAAGTGGAGCCAGCTATCAGTGGATAAGCATGAGGCATCATCCTTTGTTAGCAAAAGATAGGGAAGAGGCAACAAGAATCAGAATTTGGGCTACTGCCTCACCGTACCACACTGCGCCTTTCTTATGATTACTGGCAACTCCCTGTTTGAGGCTGTTCACTTCTCTTTAGTGACCAGTAAAGTTTAAGTCTTATTTTGTTCTAACAATAAATAATATCAAATTTTAAGGAGATTGTATGTCTTTTTATTGACTGAACAGTCATTACTCAACTTGTGTGGTGGAAGCAGTGTATAACTCCAGCAAAAAAAGCCTGTGATAGCAACTGTCAATGAGAAGAAATTGAAAGGAAGCCTGCAATGAGGTGAGAAGAAGGGACTGGAACAGCCCTGCTTTAGGGTGTCTTTCCTAAGCACAGTTGCAGTGTCCATTGGTGTGAAGCAGCCCTCCCTTCAGCTTGTGAATTTTGGTCTGGCCGGCAGGCAAACAGATTTGGGAGATAAGGCTTTAGAGCATGCACAGGAGGTGACTTAGGGCACCAACCTGAGACTCAGATTGGGGTTTGCCAGAAGGTGGAAATATATTCCACGCAACCTGTAATTTTATAACTATTAAGGGACAACCCAACTTTGTATCTTAAGGAAATTTGATTCCGCATGAAAGGCTTTCTTCAACATGCTCTCATAGCCAAAGCAAAATAGAAATTTATAATACTCTACGAATTCCTTTTTATATTATTATTTGCTATAGATTTGAAAAAAATGTCATATCATAATTGTTAATGTATTTTTACTTTCTCAGACGAATCTGAAAACCAGTTGTATTTTTTTTTCCAAAGTAAATCCAACGGAAATTGACATTTTACTATAAACTGTTTTTATTCTGGAGAAACTTGAATTTCCAAAGGAAAAGTATTTAATTTAAACTTTTATGATCAGTTCCTGAATTTTTACAAGAATGGATCAGAGCATTAATGCCAACGTTCAAAGAAGTATGCTAGAAAACAGAAAGTCTTTGGCATATCAGCTACAGTCCTTAGGCAGAAAAATAGATTTTCTTGCAACAGAAAGCTGCCAGTGATAAGAAATTAACTGTGCCTTTTCTTCAAGTAAATCTTACTATATTACAGAGTTCAAAACATCTGGAGTTAACTAGCTATCGGTTGTAGGTAATGTTGCATGTGAACTTATTATATAAGACTATACCTGCCTACAAGACTCGTGTTTTGCAGCTTTAGTAATTAATTTATTTATTGATTTCCAATAGTTTAAGAATTTGTATGTTTTCTTAATTCTTCCAGTATTAGTACTATTTTTTTATCATGTAAGACATTGCACTCTGTTCCTTTAGCTTTCAAAATTATTCCAATGCAGTGAAAAGTTATATTAGAGATGGTATATCCATTTTTACTTTTATTTCTAGGCAATTAAAGCTCTCCAAAGCTGTAATCTTTGGGAATGAATTCCCCCGAAATAGCTTTATCCCATTTCTTTTTTAATAATTAGTGGGAAATATTTGACCAAAATCTTTCAGTTTCTTTCATTGTTGGCTATCTCTGCCAGTTTGGAAAAGCCTTTTGTAAAACAACACAGGTGTAGGACTTGACCCTGGAATAGTGCCCTGGAGCAGCACCTTATCTTCCTTCCCTTATGCAATGATGCTCTGTTTTGAAACTCAAAGTCTGATTCTAACTTCCAGCTGAGTTAGAAAAGGACATTTGACAATGTGCCGACTGGTGTATGTCTTTGTAGGCTTGAAAAACAGTTAGAGGCCAGTTCAGAGAACCTTTGCTCACCGCTATAACTCCTTACGGTCTGCTCTCTCATATTCCAAAAATAGCAGTCAAGTGTTTGCTTAGAGTTTAACAACTAACTTTAAAATGAGCTATAGAAAGGATCACTGGGTGAGGAAGGGGCATTAAATTGTTTCACTCCTGGGACTTTGTATTTTATTATTCAGTACAAAAGTGACATTTATAATAAGTGTGATTCATAATGAATAGTTTGATCTTTTCTATTCATAACAGTGACTGGTGTGCTTTTAGTTCAATTTATATACATCATAGCAGTTTCAATAAACACACAAACTATAAAGAATTTCCTGTGCTGTAGCAGAGTGTCTAGTTCTGTAAAATAAGTACTCATGGTAATGATCACAATGATTTCAACAGGATTTCCTGAAACACTGAGAGCTTGCAGAACCATCTTTTAAGGGTAAACCCATGACACCAGTTTGGCTACCACTGGTGCCTTTCCACCCAATATTTCATAGCCTGTCCGACTGGGAAATCCTAGCAATTTTCTTTGCTTCCCCAGAGGTAAATTCATGATGATGTAAGCTATTTTTACAACCTTTTTAAAATGCATAGTTTGATATATGCACATACTCTTCCTTTGGACAGTAACACTGTAGTATGATTGGTGCATATTGTTCTGTTTCTACAGCTTTGCTTTGCTTTTCATTCCTGTCTCTGTAAAATAGTCTGAGACCTTTGTAGCTTTCAGAAGGATAAACATGAGCATCAAAGTTACATATCTGATGGATGCAAAACCGACTCAGGATCATTATCTCCCAAAACACTTGTTCCTGGACAAAGGCAATCAAGTTCAAAGGAAATCAAACAATTTCTTCCTTTAAAGATGTTTGTCCCACATATTGCATAAGCAATGATTTCTTATAACAATATAACTCTAAAAGTGTGTTGTCCTAAGGACTTTATTGCTCATATTTTTTTCCTGCAAACAGGACAGCTGGAATGGAAATCCAAGTCCAAATTGGACAAAATCAGGGTACTAAAACAGGTAGCATGGATTTTATCCCTTCTGCATTGAAATGACCAAGCTGACTCATCCAGAAGACACAGGAGGGGAACAGAAGATCTGTGGGGCAGACAGTTGTGATTTCTGCCACCATGAAGAGATTCTGAAGTGTCTGATTCACTTACAGCACCTCACATTAAACTCAGAGAGGCAAAGAATCTCTTCTGACATGCCCTCTCATCTCTCAGGAAAGTAGGAACAGAGCCTTTTGCAGCACAATCTTACACTGAATCCTGGTCACTAGGAAGTACTCAAGGCTTGATTTGTTTACAACCTTGCTTAGCAACAGCCCGCTGGGCTGGAGGGACAGAACTGCTGCCACCTTTGCTGGCCCAGGGACACTAGTTTCTCCCCAAGGCTTCTCATCCTGTATGTTTGCCTCCTTCCCTTGGAGTCCTCTCCTGTGCTCAGGGAGGGTATTTTCTTACCACATCACCCCATTCTGCCTTTCCAGTAGCACCAAGGTTGAGCAGTCCTGACACCTTGCAAATAGGAAGTCAAAGACAACATCAAGGCCTTCTTCACATCAGACCTTTTTCACCCTAGAAGAGCACAAACATAGATATGATTAGTTATACATATATGCAATTCCTGAATAGGTTTAGCTTTTCTTTCTTTGCACCAGTGAAAAAATTTTTACTTCCTTCAACATCATGCCCAGTCAGTGCTTGCCTTTTGGTGTCCAGACAGACATAGTTTCTCTAATTCCTACTGTTCTCAGCTTTTTCTTTCTGCAATGACAACATTTAAAATCAGAAAATTAGCTCAAATTCTAAGAGCAACATAAAGACCAGCTGAATGCCCAAAGGTGCAAGGAGAGGCAGAGGGAAAAAGAAAGAAGGGATATCTGGATTCACAGCAGTATGCTTTTATTTGTTGAAGTGTTTGTCTTTAAAGTGTTCAAAAGCATATAATAGTGGTCTAATGGAATTTCAGTCTTACCTCTGAAGTCCTCAAATACACTCGGAAGCAAAGTCAGCTTTATTTATATTTAAAGTATCAAAATAAATGTTGTGTGGTTTGGGTTTTGGATTTATTTTTTTTTATGTGAACATCATTTGTCAGTGTACAAAGATTTTTCAGACAGGGCCTTGTGACAGTGCTTTCTGCTACTGGAAATTTTGTTTAGAGCTGTGTTCTCCAGATTAATTTTCCAAGGTTGAACTGACCTTCAAAACACTCTGTTAACTGTCCTTTTTCTTGTCGTTTGACCAAAGAGGCTTTTCCTCCATCTGGACAAGCAGAAATCCCATAAGTGTTCCTTTCCCATGACAGATTTTTGAGGTGTCTTTTCTGGGAAGTTCCACCTTAAATTTTGATTTCTTGCCTTCATAGGCAAAAACTGGTGTCTGGATTCTAACTGCTGACACCAGCCTTCACATTGCTTCTGAAATTTATTCAGCTAATCATGCCTTTTCAGTTAATACACTTACATGGAACTAATAACATAATCAAATTAAAACACTGAGAGGTTCCATGTAATAAAATATACCCTGCCTCACTGTGTTTTTAGACTGACCTTGACAGTTAATTTTTTGCTTAAAGCAATTAGTTAGATGGCTACTGTTCCCTCTAGAAATTCAGTTCTCTTTTGTGCTCTGAGAGGTGTGTGAAATATTGCTTCAGTGTTTTGTCAGTCTTTGTAAATTATTGCCACACTGCGCTCTTTCTTTTCTTTGTGGATACTACAGTAAGGACAAATATCTAGTGCAGATGAGAGCTGCTGGGTGAGATGGGCAGGATCCATGTCAATGGTCACCAGGAAGATAAAGTCACAAAGAACCAGGACATATGAACCCCAGAAATGTCACAGATGCATCCAAATAACAAAAATGAGAACCTGAGACATGACTAAGAATGAAAAAGGTAGAACTTTCCCCATGGGAGCTTTCTTTTAGCCAGACGTCCAAAATTTCTGGTTAAAAACCCAAACAATACATATTAACATCTGAAGGTTCTTATGGTTACTCAAGGCAATTACAAGGGAAATGAGTCAGTCACATTTTCTTCTACAATCTGGACCTCCAAATTGGACCACACTTTCCGTGAAGCACCATGAGGAAAGGCAATCCTTCACAGCCATCATATTGTGCTTCAGAGTCACTGAACTGGTCAGGCTGTTGGGGAATGCAGATAGGGATAACCAAGCCTCCACTCTGAGGTTCTGTGGCCACAAACTATTTCTCTTGATCTATGCTTCTCTATCAAGGGATTTATTTTTAATTTTTTTTTATTACAATCTTTTTCCCCAATGGAAAACAGTGGCATTTTCCATGGTAAAACCTGTTTTGCTATTTAAACGGTTTCATCGTATTTTTGCCTTCCTACCTTATTCCTTCTTCCCCTTCTTAAATTCCTCAGGGGTAAAGGGCCTTGAGAAGGGAGAACATTAGCAAGATTCCTAGCCTTATGGCATTTACAGTACTCTGATCATATTCTCTTCTTTTGTGCAATAGATCTTGATGTTCTTTCCCATTTTCTTCAACAGCTGCTACTACTTACAGCTGAGGATCTTTTAAAAATATGTTAGGCCTCAAAGAAGCTGTACGTCCACATCTAAGTTAAAGTCAGTATTTTACACTCTCATAGAGAAATTTGCAAAACATTCATTGTCAAAAAGGATATCCTCTAGAAAATCAGATTTATGAAGCACTGAGCTTTAAGCTAAAGCATTAAAATGTGATATTTTAGAAAATCCTAGCAGGCTGTACTTAGAAAAGAAGAGGTACCTTTAGTTTGCAAAACTTAGGGCTAGGAAAGTACATCTCATTCTTTTCTTCCTTCTTTATAACACTTTTTCCTTTTGGAATAGCTCCTAATGTGTGACCCCATCATCTAATGTTACATAACCTGACACTAGCCCTTCTTTTTATTGATCGTTTCTAGCCAAAGACTTGAGGAGTACTTTCTGCTGTTGGATCTGCAAGGTAAACAATCTTTTTTCTTTTCCTGTGCTGAATTTGTGATACAGCTGGTGCAAGTTCAGTACAGACAGGAGAAGAGCAATCTGTTCTTACAGAAAAGAGAAAAAAATGCTGAGAAACGAAGACTTTTTCCCTTACCATTATTTTACATGAAAATGCTATGATATTAACAGCAGGATATGTTAACATGCACAAAGACTTCAACCTCTTTAGAATCTTCCCTTTACAAAAGCATTTTTTTGAAAGATGTTTTCCACCACTGAGCCTTTCTGAAAGGATCTTTAGAAAGGAAATCTAAAAGAGAGTTTGATCATGCATTTCAGAGAATATAAGGCTGAACAAAATTCCATATGCTGCTATTTCAAAAAGGCAATAAAATCCAGTTCACATTCCGTTTTTCATTAAAAATGTATAGGAACAAATGACACTAGAGAGTTATATAAATGTTGTGCCAGCAAAGCTTTCTTTCTGCCTTGCTCCATCACTTATTCTATATAGGTCACATATTTTGGAGAAAACAATTTTGGAAATGTGTCAGTTCTTAAAACATTTATCAAGTCTTTTCATATCCTTACTCATATACAGACATACCTGGTACCCTAGGTCTGCCTAGGTACACCTCTGAAAGAGGGATAGAGAAAACAAAAATATAATTAACATGCTTTAAAAATTGTGAACATCTACCAAAAGCTTGGGCTTTTTAAGTAACATATGCATTTAACTTTATTACAGGCTTTCCTGAGACAATGTAGCATCAGGAAGTTTTTGAGATGTTTCATTTAACAAAAAAATGTCACAACTTTAAAATCTCTGATACAGGCAAATGTTGACTGTTGTTACAGTGCTCACAATATGCAGCAATGGTCATGCTTCACATTGCTGTGGTTAATGTTGGAGCACAGTGACTAAACAAAACAGCCTAAAACTAAAGCTAAGGACAATGACAATTTTTTTTTTCATGTAAGCCTGAGATCTCTGGAGAGGCCAACGTGGCAAAATTTTCTATGAAAGACAGTATACCCCAAACTGTTGCTCTCCAAAAGGATTTCAAATTGTTTCAGAATTTCCACAACTTCATAACTATGTTTTATGGAGCTTCTATGATTGATTGCTTTATTTTACTTTTATGCACAGATTTGCTTTTCAGCCTGCCAATCTATGATCACCACGTAAAATATTAACCAACTACTTGTTTTTTAGTGTAGTTACTGGCTAAGGACCTCTTACTGAAAATACTCCTGCTATCCCATTTGGCATATAAAGAGCGACTTAAGAAGTTCCATGGACAACTGAGAAGTTCACAATATCATATACAGGTAGTGTATCTTGCAGATCTTACAAATGATTTGAACTTCAAGAAATGGAAGAAAAAAAAAAAGTCTAAAAGTCCCAGAAGAAACTCTGAAGACAAGCTGAGAGTCACTTTATTTTACAGATGATATTGCCTCTTCACTAGCTGTAAGTCATCCGTTTTCTTGTGTTCTACATAATTCGTAATTATTTATATTACAGAAAGATACAGATAGTCCCAAAATTAATTCCAGATTGGGCTAAGTATTCATCTATTTCAAAAGGTACTCCTGTTCTCCCCCCGCCCCCCCCCCCCCGGTCAAATTTTAATTACTAACACAGACAGAAATACTATTCCCATGAGAACTGAAACAGGATTGACTGAACAAAGCTAGGAGTCAAAACTAGCTGTCCTCTAGCACAGGCTTGTGCCTGCATGACGAAATTATCTTCCCTCTCTGACACTGGATGTGAGGTGAAGTGGCCTCTGCTGTGTTGTCAAGCTCTGATTAATTAGCTTGTAAATTTTGTAATTCCAGGGGCTTGAGCAAGTTTGTGTAATTTGTACATAGTGTACCTAGTAAATAGAGAGTACACTGAGCTCATGAACAGGCTCCTGTTATTGTTGCATAAAGCTATCTAAACAAAGGGTTTATTTTTCTGTGCAGCATTATTAATTCCCTATTATTGCGTGATATGAGGAACAGAATGCCTTTATCTCCCTTGTTGGCTGCAGGTTTTCAGTAGAGTTCAAACGCATACCCTGCTCTGCAAGTACAGTCTGGTTCAAAACTAAATGCAAACAAATGCAGGTTGAAAAATGTTTTTAAAAAGAAACTTTCTATATCAACCATCCTGCCTCCATAACAAATCAGTTCCCAGTTAGGGCTGACTGGTCTTCACTTTCCATCATGGATGTTGGGAGCCTGATCTTCCTCTGCCTCACTATTTTCTGTCTTTCTGTGAAGATATGCCAAGGTTTCCTTTTCAGGCACGTCCTAGTACTGCTCTCCTCCCACCAAACTTGGTGTAAGGCAACTAGAAGCCCCATGCACCCAGCATTTCCCACCACCCTAGGCAGCCCCAGCTCGTGTCCCTGCCCTTGTCCTCCAGCAGGCTGTCTCTATTAATGCAGCACTGAAGGAGTGGTACTAGCAAGGCTAGAGTTCTTTCAGCACCCACCAAGCACTGGCCTCCTGCAGACATGCAGGGTTTCTGGGTCACTCAGAAAAGGACAAGAGGGAGTAATTCTGCCAGCCTGGCAAAGCAAGAGTGGAGGAAGATGCACAAATTATTTTTGGGAAAAAAAGAAATTCCCTCCTTCACAGAATCCCTTCCTGGCAGCTTTACCATTGAAGAACATCTGAATTCAAAGCCTGATCCTAGGTGGCTTTTTGGCCAATTGACCTTCACATATCTCACCCAGTACCCTGCTAGTTGGGGGGCCATGTGTTGCTTTGAGGGGTAAGTAAAAGTAAGTAGCATTGGCACAAACCTGGAGGGACTGTTGATACCTAGCAATGTATGTGAAAACACACATTAAAATAATTTTAAGCTGTGACTGCTCTTTCTCAATGGAAACTCTCACTCTGCTTAATGAGGTATGTGTCTAGAGAACTCTGCAACAAACCACATATCTGCTTAACCAGGCAAAAGGTATGGGAATTAAATACCAATACACATATTTCCTCAGGCCACAAGCATAAACATCCCACTCTCTACCCTGAAATATGTACTTTAACTCTCTATTTGGTGAACACAGATGACAGTCTCTGGTGTAAGGACTGGGAATCATGTTGGTACCATAATGCTCCTGGATAGCTGGGAAGCTTCCTTCTGTTCTTTACTGGCAAGGAAAGGACTCAGTGGGCTGACGTACATTTCACAGCTTTGCATATTATAACTTCAGATTTTATTTGTAATTTCAGGTACACGTGAATAAGAAAAGAGAACAGAATTGTAGTGGAAAGCTATTGCAGCCATAGCTTGTACTTCTTAACATTCTTGATTGTGAAAGAGAAATGCAAATGACTGCAGAACATTATTTAGCAAAGAGGAGACTAAAAAGAAGGTGTGATGATTTGCCTTTGGTCTTCCAGCAAAGAAAAATGTCCATTACTGTATTCTTGTAGATTTTTTCCCTAATACTGTCAGGCTGTATGGGAGATTCAGGTCAATAATCATAAATTTATACTAACCCTATGTCATGGATGACTACCAGTTTCACTTTGATGATCACTGAAATGAAAGCTGGGCATGTTGTGAAATGAGTGGAATGAGTACAGAATCAGGCCCAAAGCATTTTCAGCATTAATTCCTTTAAATTTCTAATACTGTGATCCATAGATATGCTGTAATCATTGACCAAACAGCTTGCCAAACTCCACATTTGAGATCAAGGGTATGGACTTTCATAGGAACTTTCTCACTCAAAAAGTTTCATTGGTAAGATGCGTAACTATATGTGTATTTCAAAGGGAGGGAAAAGTTTGAAGGCATCTTTTGAAAATCAGAAGTTTGCCTTACTTCTTCCTACATGGTGAGATAAGATGTCCTATTTGTTTCCATGTGATTTCTGGCATACAATGAAAAAAGAATTCTGGACTAATTTTCTTTTCTTTGGTGTTTGTAACAAAAGTTGAATGTGATCTCATAAAAATGTATTTCCTTTTTCCCTTTGTTTCTACTTCATCCTACACACACTTTGAACTGAAATCCTTAAAGAGCCAGCTGTTGAACAGTTTGAGCTTACAATATAGGCTGCCAGAGCAAATAAGCAAATCAAATGAGAGAAGGAAAAACAAAAATTTGGTATACCCCATTGTTTTTTATCATTTTGACATGACTTTGTTGTTGCTACACATCTTTATTCCTCATCTGAGCACCTGAGCTAGCTCTCTATCACTCCATCCTTCAGCAAATGCACTGGTATCAGCTGTGATTTGCCTGACGCGCTCTGGATGTCCACAGTGCAGACGTGCACATCTGAACTAGTAATCAGAGATCTTTTATTGTCAGTAGACATCCAGTTAATGCGGTCACTGGAGTTTAGATGTGATTCATTGTCTGCTGAGGGAGTCAATAGTTTCTTTGATTAGACCTTTGCTATTAAAGGAGAGCAGGATGATTACTTCAGATACATGTCCCCAGTGCACAACTACAGTTGCCTAAGTATAGATGTCTAGTATCATTTTAGGTGCTGGGGTATATTCCCTTGAGGGTCTTACAACCATTTTAGAGAGTTGTGAGTCTGTTGTAACTCCTGGCTCAAATATACCAGCATTATGGAGAATTTCATGACAGTGTACAACAGCTCCAAACAGACTTAGATACCTCTGGTCATGCAACTGCATCTAGACCCTAAAGTCAGGTGAGATGAATCCCACCTGTCAGGACAGGACAGCAGGTGAAAACAGACAGGGTTTCACCTTATTTGCCAACCCCAGGACAGAGTCTCCATGCCTCACCCAACAGTAGTCAGACCAGAGCATGTGCCGTACTACTGGCCTCTGGGAATTTCAATGCAAAACATAGGAAAAACCTTTTTGAACATGTTTCTAAATTTTTTTGTTGCATACTGATGCATTGCCTGCAAGCCACAGTCATGACAGGGCTTTTGATGTCTTTGGCTGTGTACAAATGTCCTGGTTTGAGGTAAAACTGAACTGATTTTCTGTTCAATAATTGTACTTTTTAGCTAAGGCTCTTCTAACTAACAGAACTCTCTGAAATTTACAGTGTATTTTTAAGACTTTAGTCTGCTCCCAGAGTGATAAGACCTGACTGTTTCTAATTCATGCCAAGCAATGGTACACAGAGAGGCTCCTGCTTATACTTATTGCTATGATGACCAAGGTCAGCTAACTTTGTTATTTGCTCCGTTGGAGGGTGGGAAGTAGAAAAGCATAGACGGGTTGCACCTGTGGAGAGGAGCGGGCAGGACAGATGACCCCAAACTGACCAACAGGGTATTCCAGCCCATCTGCTTCATGCTCAGTATAAAAGCTGAGGGATCAAAGGGACCAGCTGTCTGTCTTCAGTGACTGCTGTCCAAGGAGGATTCTGTCTGTTTGTCTGCTTTTGATCCCGATCTGTGTGTTCCTGAATCAAGATCCAGAATCCAGTTCCTGTCTGTCGCTGAGTCCAGTCTGGGACTTTCCCCATGCTTGCTGGTGAAGTGATTGTCATCCTGGGAGTCAATATGGTTTTATATATTTTGTATATATTTCATTATTTTATTTTAAAAATTATTTTATTAATATTTCCATTAAAGTAGTTTAGTTTCTTTTTTAAACTCATAGGTTACTTTCTCTCTCCCTCCTCTCCTTGGAGAGAGGTGGAGGAGAGCATCTGGCATTCATTTCAGTAGCCAGTCTGGCCCTAAATTACAAAAACAAATAAACAGCCCTTATGGACTGCCACCAGCTTTGATACTGTCTAATCAGACAAGGCGGCAATAGAGGAGGAGAAACAGAGGCACCAGGACATAATGAATCCAAAAGCCAAGTAGTAGGTCAGCAGAAAACACAAAAGCAGAATTCGGCTTTGCTAAATCTAATCTGAAGCCCGGGCTCTAGACCACATGGCTTCTGTTCCTACCTCTTTTCCACCAATTTCCTATCCTTATCCTTTTCCTACCCACCCCACCAGTGAAACAGCAAGAGAGATTTAAGACCATTCTTCTAATTCTAACTTTCTTTCCTGGCACTAGCTGTATGTATACACCCACTTCTTGTTTCCAGGCTGGGACACATTTTTTTGCGAAGCCATCCAGCTCTCCCCACATGCTGAGCCTTTCCTGGCTGCCTGCTGCTGTGTTTGCCTAAGCACACTCTTCCCTGCTGTGAGCCACAGCAGGCTAACTGCTGGCAGAGATTTTCACGTTTTCTCTATTAGATAATTATAGGAAAGGACTCCACACAACTAAAATTGCCTGTCTGTAAAGATCGTGTTTTTCCCGGGGCAGCTAGAGCTGGACTTCCAGACACAATCCCACAGACCAAACACCGGGCTCTTTACCAGTCCCTGCCCTTCTGTGACCTGGGCTCCTCCACTGCATGCTGTCCAGGCTCCCGCTGCTCAAGGTCATCCCCCAGCACACTTGATAAGGGCACCCTCAGACATACTCTGCCCCCTCTCTACATGAAAAAAACTTTATTGCTTGAATTAAATTGAGAAATTCACCCAAGAATTGGAAAACATTCATTGGAAGTCCCCAGGAGCACCTACAGGGGAACTACACACTTCCTCTACTCCCAATTTAGATGCCACTTGCTGTCATGACTGATGTCCTTGCAGCAGCCATGCACGCAGATGAGAATATCCTCAGAATTATGGTGGTAGAATATGGTAAAAGCATTGAAGGACTGATACAAAAGGACCTTAATTGGTGTCATATCCCTAGATTTATTCATGACCTCTAATCTGCATAGACACCGTGATGCAGATTGATTCATGGAAAATAAGGGGGGAATAAATGTTAGGGTAGGGTTACTCTGGAGAATTTCCCATCCCAGAAAGGAAACTGAAGCACTTCAGATAGTAATTACCACAGTATAAAGAACAAAAATAAATAGAACAGAGAACTTTTTATGAACTATGCCTCTGCAAAGGCATGGAGCATCCAAGAGAAAGACGGACTATTGTATTTGTCTTCAGAAATAACTTCTGCTTCTGAGTATACTTTGGTAGTGCAAAGAGTAACAGAGGACAATACAGAACTGTATCTGAAAGCAGAACAGGAATGAGAGACTGGAAGATGTTGAAATATTTTGTGGCCACCTCCATTTCACATTTCACCCGAAACGTGACCTCTGGATGTGCACAACTTCCCCAGTAATGCACCAAATGGATCTAAGCCAAAAACTTTCAGTCCCAGAGGAAGAAGGCTATCTACTAAGTTACAGTAACACTAAAGCCCTTCATTAGGACCCTGGATTTTAAAGGTTGGGACTGTTCTCTTCCAAAGTACGGGGCACTCCATTCTTAAGCACTTCCCATTACCTCAGTGCACTGTTTATTAATCTTAATTGCCATTTTCAGACTTCTCCATTTTACTGTTTTTCATGCATTTCAGTGGATTTTTAACAAAGAGAATTTTGTTTGTAGCAACAGAATACACACACAATCTAAGTTGCATGCAGTGTTGCATAAGCCATGTCAATAGGTCGCTTGAATGATAATTTAAAAAAAAAAAAATTCTGTTGTTAAATAATCATCTCTTGTGTTATCCTTAGCAGAGTAGATTTAGACTTCAAGTGTGGAACAATGATACTAAAAAGGTGACCAGACAAGAAAGTAACAGGAATACTCTGATATTTTGTATAACAACAACAACAAAAAAAAACCCTATCCACTTACCCTTCTCTTGTGATGCCTCAGCTAGCTACCTTCAATATGTGCCAATTGTTTAAAACAAGCTGTGTGACCTTGAGTTATAATAATCCAAGCACTCCAGGGTTTCCTTCTACCCTTTCTCTCCCTGCTTTTCGCAGTAGTGTGTTTGGTCCTGCCTGGCTGTCAGATCAGTGGGGGTCAGAAGGCTGCAGCTGAAGTTACCAAAGACTGGAGCTCTTGGCTAGGGCTCCTCTACTTCAATATTTCTTCCTGCACACATTTTATAGGCATGATGCAAAAAAATAATACACTGGGTATCACAGTAATAATAACTCTGACATAACCTGACAGTAGATACATTCAGAATCATGATATGGTGCCTGTTCTTACTGTATTGCTCATTGTCATATGAAGCTTTCACTCTCCAGTCTACTGAAAGTTAAATGTTTATCAAGAAGCAGCCCTGTTAGCTCCAAATACTATGCAGCTTTTTTTTATTCTACAGCTAAACCAAAAAAAAAGTGGGGGGCTTGCACAACTCTACTTATTAGTTAATGAGTGAAGCATATGAATTAATGAGCTTAGGATGCAGCAGGGAAGACTTCAGATGTGGGGGGGGAAATGAAACCAAGAGGACAGTCAAGCTAAGAGGATATTGTATGAAACGCCAGTAAGATACAGACTCATGTTGGTAGCTGAATCTCCTCCAGCAACATTTTTCTTCACCCACCTGGAGTTAATTTCTGTACACAGTTTATGTTCATGGCAAAACAAATTTCAATTTCATGCATCTAAATTCGCTTCTGTAAGTGTTTATTTGATAAGTGCTCATATACTTATCCAATCAGAGAACAAATACAGCCTTATATCATTTCCTTTCGGTCTATGAAATTAAATGGTGCAGCCTAAATAACCAAGATGAACTAGTTTCAGATCCCTGTTCCTGATGTACTTTGAGTTAGATACATTAAAGTGAAAAATGAATACAGTGAAATAAGATGTCCAGAGATGTGAGTGAAAAAAATGAAGGTTGGCTAACATCATACAAATTGAGTGCAAATGACTCAGTCCTTTTTAATAAAAACTACAGTTCAGCTATTCACAGACAGCACAGAATCACTGTGATACCATACAGGCAAGGCTGAACTACCTAGCAACCCCTTATGCATGTTTTAACCAATACAGATGACAGTACAGAATCCCTTTCAATATCAGCTGTTTGGTGACTAAAAAACGCACAAGAAAGTCAACATGTCAACATGAGAAAATACGTTAAGAGATTAGAATGTCATGCCTTTTTGCTTTATCTTTCTGATAATGTATTAAAAATGTGGCTAATTAGAGATGGAATGATGGAATCTATAAAATCTTTAGTTCTGCAATGGAAAATGCAACCTCCTCCTAATTTAGACTGAAAATACAGTATAGACAGAGAAGACTGAAAAGAGATGCAGTAAAGCATATTAAATCATCGTCAGTTCTTAGACAACAAAAAAGGAATATTAGCTGGTCACAATGAAACTATTGCTTTCCAGAATAGTAAATTTTACTAGTAACGACTAAGAATTTTCATGGGAGTAAACTGGCTTTTTTTCTAGCTGTTCCTACACTTCAAAAGACCAAGCATCCTTCTGACTCTCTTAATTTTGGAAGAATGTTTATTCAGTGCTTTGGATTTTATAGAAGCCCATATAGATTCTCCTGCACTGTTACAGATTTCATGAGTATCTGTGGATCCAAATTCACAAGCTATGCTGAATGTTACAACACACAGGACACAAAAATCTAAGGGAAACACCAGAATTTCATATACAGCAAATGGGGAAAGCCAGACACCCCAGGGACTGACAATGTCAACTTTCTGTGCACTATTAAGAAATGCCCAGGAGATAAGTTATTTCCTGTCTTTCTTTCAGAGCCAATGAGAGAGAATTACAGCCTGAAAACCCTTCCTGAATTTGCACATCCCTTCACACTAGCTCACCTTTCTCTAACAGCCTACTAGTCACAGAGGTAGCAGGAGAAGCAATTCACTACCACAGCTCAAGCTCATTGCTCCTGTGCCTGACATCAGCACTCTTGTACAAGGGCTCTAGGCAAAGACCAACTGGTCCATTCTCCATTCAGAAGTGGGGATGGAGACCAAAAAAAAAAGTCTGATTTGTAACCTTGTAAGGATGACACCACTTTCTTGCAAAAGGGAAGCCTCTCTACCCCACATTACTTCAAGATGCAAAGCTTTAACCCCATCAGCCTAACACAAGGAGCAGTCCCTTGTCTGCAACCAGTGGCTTCAGCCTTCCTCCTGCCTTCAAGGAGACTTGGAAGGTCGCTCAGTGCAATGTCAGATTCTAGGGGAAAACAAAGGGAGTGGCAGCAAAGGAGCTGCACTGAGGGACCTCATCTATAATGTAAGCTTTTTCCACAGAGGAGGCAATTACATCTACCTTGAGAACAATGATAAAAGATATAAAGCTGGAAATGGTGCAAGGCAAATACAAATTGGGGAATGTTTTTGCACATTTCCAGGGTTGTAAGTTCATTTTCTTAATAGAGAAAAGGCTGCAAGAATTTCCAAGGAATTGTGACCCAGTCTATCATCTATTCCAGCTGTACTCAGGAAAGAACTTATCTTTTCCAAGAGATTTAATTTATTCTTTGGACTATTGGAGCTTGGACTATTATTCTTTTCCAGAATAATTTCATTCAACTGTCCAAACTCTGCATCGTGTTTTTGTGAGTGGTTAAGGCTGGATGGCCATCGTGGTTCCCAGTGGCCTTGAAATCTGTGAATTTCAGCCCTTTTGTCATCAATTTCATAGACAAGTAAAGGCTGTTTCCAGCCTTATCTGTATTTTGGTCAACACTCGCAGTTTCACTTGATATAGCACTTCTAATATAACATTATTCTCTTTTGCAGTTGCTCCTCAGCTCATTTAAAATATTTCCAATATAGTGGCATGATGAATGACTAATCTGAAATTTTACAACTCCTGGCATAAGACTGTTCAACTGGCACCAACTGGAATTTGGTACTTTCAGCAAATCTTGACTTGACTATACTAGCAAGGAAAGGTAGTTCATGACCTGGTGTCATGGTCAGGGAATCAGAAGGCAGCCTGTCCTAGGCTTCGATTGTTTTGGCATATCATCATTCTCTACCATGGTCTGCTGTCAATAAAAGGGACGGTAATCACTGCCTTCAGAGAAAAACAACATTGTAGAGTGTGAGATGTTCAAGCCACTACCTGAGGACCACAAAAACACTTAGTGTAGGTTGCTAATAAAACTTTCCTATAAGGAAAAGACAGCTGTCATTAGTTCTTTCCTAATTTCCAAGTCAACTTGGAGTTTACATAAGCATAAGGAAAAACTAGACAGAGTATTAGCAGTGTAAAATATCTGGAGACATCTGACAAAAGTGTCAGAGAAAAAATTTAGAATTTTATTTGTTATCTGAAGCCAAGCAAGGTCTGGAGACTAACTCATATAGTCATTAAAAAGTGAAGATATTTGATTATGGGGACGTAAGGTGTTCTTCACATCTAAAGAAAAGCAGCATGAAACTTCACAGCTGTGCAGGGGCTGAGAACAACTGCTCAGAACCTAAGCAGGTATGTCAATCAATCAGAGCATCAGAGGGAAAGGGAGACTGATACTTGCTCAACAAATAACAGGAAGGCGAGAGGTGATTATGGCCACTTCCATGAAAAGCTCCTCATAAAAGTACTCTATAGTCTCGAAAGGAGTGTTCAAATATGGGAAAACAAGGTTCTCTTCTGTACAAGTGTCTTTTTCAAACACAGTTACAAGCAAGCTTTTCTACACTGACCAACAATGTTTGCAGCCTTAAAGAGGAATTCAAATATTCTTGTCACTGTTTTTTTCTTGGACACTACTCATATCGCATGCGATAGCACTAGTTACATAGTGTGATCTGGAAACTAGGCAATAATTTGTGAATTTGGGATTGGATGTCAAAACCATTTTTCTCCATCTCTTTCCTAATGTTATTGTTTTGGAAATGTAAAAAGAAAAAAAAAAAATCAATCTTTAATGAGATGCCCACTCCTTATTAACTAATAAGGTTAATTAATCCAAGAATCTACTTTACAATTAGTATGCTAATTTCTTTTATCCTGGACAAAGCAGAGAAACTGTTAAAATTACTTTTTTAAAAGCTGTGCAAAAGATTCGGGTTTGATTTGCTTATCTGTAAAGATCTTACATTTTTCTTTTCTTACTGGCTTTCTCACTATTGGAATGCCAATATTTTGTAAACATCCATCTCTATAACCTATTATTATCATCATCACTACCATCATCTAATAGCACAAGATCTTCTAGTCCCAAATATACCTATAAAGAGTCCTTCCCCCTTGGTGCAACTTGACAATAGAAGTTACTGAAGTAAAAGGATGTCTCTCAAGCAAATGGTTCTAACAGTATGGGTCAGGTAAGCGCTTCTAGTTACTATAGCAAAATATCAGCACAAAGTAAGAGCATGTTTAAATATCAGGGAAAGGGAACGAGATCTTAAGAAGACAGAGCAATGTTGCATGTGCATAGGTCTAGTCTGTGCCAAAACTGTATGAAACTCTGCTAAGTAGGGCAGCAAAGTCTCTACTGAAAAGCATTATGAAGCAGACAAATTTCTATTAATTTACTAGCTTATACTCTTCCACTTTCAAAGGCAACTCCTACCTTCAATGTAATCTCAAAATCTCCTAAGCATTTTTCCCTTGAGTTCTTTTAATATACCTAACTTTGCTTCTAACTGGCATGTTTTGGCTGTGCCAAAAGACTCCCACTTTGGTTTATAAATTCTGGATGCAGATAATACCTCATCCCTACTAGTATTCTGCATCATTTACACTGATTTAAGACAGGCAAAATGAGAAGCATTCATACTTGTAGAAAACATTGTTTAGAGTCATCTGGCCTTGATTTTCTTGTTCAGAAGCTTCTATTTTTCCCTTATGCCTCCTTGAGCTTAGTGAGACAAATAGGATGTAACTAAATGGTGTTATCAGGTCAAACAGACTAGATATGATTATTCATGGACCAGACAATTGTTCTGAGAAAATTTCATTGACATCTAAGCCTGGGAGCTTTTACATTCCATTTTATTTACTTCTGTTCCATCTAGAAGAGAATGAACATTACATATTGGCAGAAAGAACCATTAAAACACTGTGCCTTAGCATTCTTTTTCACAGAAATATCATCAGAAAAGACACAAGGTAACTGATAGCCCTACATACCTGAGGCATCATCTCTCTGAAGCCAGCAGGTTACAAGTTAGGGTACAGTGTAACCTGGATAGGCAGAAATGAGCTGGAACTGCCTTGCCCAACCCTGGCAGCTACTGCAATAGGATGCAAACTGGAAGAAGGCAGAATCCCCCTAAGCTTCACTGTAAGTCTATGCCTTGCTTAGCAGCTGTGAAGAAGGGGAAAGAGCATAATCTCTAAGTCTGCATAATAAGAGAAAGGAAGATCGCACACACCTCCACCCTGTTTTCTTCTGTTCTCTATTATGAAAGCACTGTTTGCCCTGTGCAAAGCCACAGTTCTTTGTACCCAGATGTCTCCCACAGTCCGATACCGTTCCTAAGCAAGAATGTATTGTGTGGACATCAGAAATTGCATTATCCTGAAATGGTTACACTTTTCATCATCCTCCCCACTCCCATTTTGTGTCTGCCTTAATTACTTCAATAAAAACTTCTCTTAGGAAGAAGCAGCAACTGGGCATAAGGTACTTTACAAGATTTAGGTCCTTCTGTCCCCTCCCACATAATGTAAGTGTAGGCGATTAGATGCTCTTCTATGAACAGATCATCTGTGTATTACCTGACATTGTATTCTACTTCGTGACCAAAACATGACTGTCTGTGGTTTTTTTATTCCCAATATTTTAAAGATTTCTCCTTTTCATGAATTTTACATTTTAAAAGTGAGCTAGCATTCCCTGAGGTCAGGAAAAGGAAGCTTTGATAGCCAGAGACAGCTGCAACATAGCTGATATAGTACGGTCATTATGAGTTTGTTTTAGCCATGCATTAAAATTCTGTTGATTTAAGTATTCATGCATGTCTAATTCTGCTGCATAAGCCAGAGAGTTTTCAGGCATCTGTGTGCAATATCAATATAACTTCATATTTACTTTCCATGTGAAAATGAAGGAACAGTTTGTCAGTCTTGATGTTGATTTTTTCCACCTGTAGTGTTCTGTTTTGCCTTTTGCCATGTGCTCAGTCCTACATCCCACTTTTCAGTGCAACTTTATTTTGGCAAGGAAATCACCTCGACTGTCATTTACAGAAGCTAAGAGGACTACAGGCACTGAAAAATTTCAATTCCCGTCACATAGGGCTACTGGAAGCTTTACAATTCCAACTTAATTTGAATCACATTTCCTAGATAGTGAGTACAATTATATGTTAATTAAGGGGGGTTCCCAGCGCCTGTTAAGCCCATGCAACTCTGATAAAGTCAAAGCAGCTGCCCTAAATTTAAATCAGCCAAAACCTTGGTCCTGACTTTTTCTTTTACAAAGAGCTAAGAAGTGGGATAAAAGACACATAAGAACAGATTTCTTGCACAAACAGATGGAATTTTTAACCTTTAATCTGTCCAGGCATTGAGTAAATCCTTCTTAACTCATACAATGTACCTATTTAAGTAGGAGCAGTAGCTGGAAGTAACAGCACTGGTATTGCAAAGTACATTATAGGATTCACCACATCATCCATCTGTGTCTTGGTCCACTGCCACTTGAGAAAAAAATCCACATGTATCCACATACCTAAGATTTCATGCTAAATTTCATTATATTCCCCATGAAATCAGTGTAATTATTGTCTTTGATAGTTGCACAGTGGGCTTATATATAAACAATAGTTGTAACTCAGTAGTATCCAGCATAGACACATTTTTACCAGCTGTCTGTTGGCTGAGTGACACCTGTTGATATCCAAATAATTAGTAATTAATTACAATATATTTAACACAGCATCTTACATATCAATGGGCCAGTGACCTACAGCAAGGCTATGAAAACTAAGCAATGAATTAAGCAAAAACATTTATAAAAAAATACTATATATGATTCCATACATGTGAGAGAGGATTTTCAGATAATGAGAGTAAATGTGAAAATATGAAAAGAAGGAGGTAAAAAGAAAAGGTAATAATTATTCTAGTCATCACTGGTTGTGTCAGAAATAGGATTTCTTCCCATAGCAGGAACTGAAGAGGAAAAAATAAATAAATAAAAAAAATCACACCAGATATGAAAAGGCTACGGAGGAGAATCCTGAGGTGGGTGTTAGACATACGAAATGAAGTGAGAAGGAAGTGAAAAGACAGAACAAGTGACCATGGTACCTGGTACTTCCTTCAACACATTGCAGTTGAACCTTCTCTAGCCAAAGCAGTATCTTACCATGGATGCTAAATATAGAATTAAGGAGCAAATGTGGGGCTAGAGGTCCTCTCTCGCACAGTCCTTGCTTTTTTTTTAATAACATTTTTAATTGACTTTGACTTCATATTGTCTAGAACTTCCATGCCTCAAGTGACTTTTTCTAAAAATGGAATAGCAGAAACCTGCAGGTTGTGAAAGAGTATTTTAAAATCACAGATTCCCTCCCAAGAATATCCATCACATAGAAAGATTGGTGCCTTTTAAAAGACAGAATCCCTCCAACAAGGGCTTGGTCTCTACTTCCCTTTTCCTCACTTGTGGAATGAAATAAGTGCTAAGGCACCACTAAAACACATACAGTATGAGAGCTGGCTGTTTCAACAATATGAAGTGGTGCATGACTTAATCATGAGGTGTCTTGGGTACTGTTCTAAAGTAATACTGTGTTCATATGATGCAACTATCTGCGGCAGTTTCTAGCTATACCATCATTGCCTGAGACTTATCAATACCACAGTCCACGGGGCTACTTTTTACATGAATTTCAAGAACTTGAGACAATTTTCTAAGCTGGGGGCTGCAGTTTGGTTGCTAAGCATATAAATGAGAGCAGAGGTAAAAAAAAAAAAAACAAATTGTACCAGTACTAGAAATATACATTAAAACCTGAAAAAAATAAGGATAAGTCTCTTTAAAAGCTACTGTAGGAAGTATTTTCCCTTATTCAAGAGAAAGTCATGTTAGCATAGCTGTGAGTAAAAGGGATTGCACAAAGCACAATTCTGTCAGCACAGTAACATAAAAAGGATTGTTTTCCACATGCCATTTGGAAAGGGAATTATAGCTTCTGTCTTCATAGTCTCTAAAGAACTGCTGCACCATACGATAAAACCTTAGAAGGTCAGTCTGGTCCCAGGACTGGATCTTCATCCCTTGACTGAATAAAGGACTTTAATGAACCAAGCTCTTAAGTGGAAATTTCAAAAAAACATGAGTCTTTCGCGCATTTCTTAAAAAACCTTGGTCATTTTCTGGCTGCCTGATTTCCTGCATGCAAGACTGTACTGATATATATGCCATCTGGTAATCTGTTATAGGGCATTTACCTTTTATATTGTTCTCTAACAGGTGCTCAGACTATGGCGTACTTCCAAATCGTAAGGTCAATGTTTAAATCATGGGGTAACCATATATATTTTTTTTATGAATGTAATTTATAGGCTTTAAAGTTAAGATACATTTTAGTATGCACAGCTATTTGGTGTGGCCAGTAGAATTTTATGCATCCATCCACAAGGGCTGGAAATTGATTTTCTACTTGAACTCCCAAGGTTGCTCGGTAATTGTAAACTATTATAGAAAGATAATTTCCATTATATTTCGAAGGATCTCAGTAAAGAAGAAATTTGGTTTTGACATCTTCTTGCCCCTCAGTTTTGCTAAGCATTCTGTGAATTTTCTATTGTGTTTTTAAAAATGTAAATAATATGCACACTAATTTAGAATTTTTGTGCATACACATATGTATGCAACTGTGTGTGTAAGGGTAGAAATGAATGACTCCAAAGATATGGTTTACCTATTAAAATTAAATGAGTTACATACGAATCACAAAACTTGGCTCATAATTCTCTGTGAAACTAGGCTCAGTGTTCTGCGTTCCCAGCACTTAGCTGACATTGTTAACTTTGTGTCAATGTGCATCTTCTTTTTTCAGTTCTCTTCTCTTTTTCTAAATTTGCTACAGTCAAAACAGCGTTAGATGAACTTTTACCTACCTTCCTTGCAGCACCTCCAGGCAAACACGCAGACTCCCTCACACTTACAAACAAAACTATCACAACATAATCAAACTGTTTCTTCATATAAAAAAGCAGCAGAGATTGTCATGGCAAATGGATTATTAAATATTTCAAAGGCACAGGGAGAGTGTGCTAAACGATGCCAAGTCATTGTCTTTAAGGACAGAGAGTGTGCACAGATACCAAAGCAATCCTGAATGAAGGACTGCAAGCAAACAACTAATTGCAGCAGAGTTCTCTGCGTAATGTTTTTCACTTGCATTAATCAATCTGGATGTAGCCTTACACTGCCTTGGCTAGACTGCTTTCAGCTAGCCAGACTAGTTTAGTCTCATGCTCAGGGAACTCTAGGCTGCGCAGCAATGTGTGATACAGTCCATCTTTAGAGGAACCAGACAGAATGCAAATTAAAAGGAATCATGAGATGAATTTATTTAGGTGACTTTTGAAACCTCACCACAATTAAATTATTGTATAATTTCTTCAGCATATATTTGAAATGCAACTATGGGTTTATTATAGAATCATAGAATTTCCTAGGTTGGAAGGGACCTTTGAGATCATAGAATCCAACCATCAACCTAACACTGACAAACACCACCACTAAACCATGTCCCTCAGCACCACATCTGCCCATCTTTTAAACACCTCCAGGGATGGTGACTCAACCACTTCCCTGGACAGCCTGTTCCAATGCTTAATAACCCTTTCAGTGTAATACTTTTTCCTAATATCCAATCTAAACCTCCCCTGGAGCAACTTGAGGCTGTTTCCTCTTGTCCCATCACCTGTTACTTGGGAGAAGAGACCGATCCCCATGTCGCTACAACCTCCTTTCAGGTAGTTGTAGAGAGCAAGAAGGTCTCCCCTCAGCCTCCTTTTCTCCAGGCTGAACAACCCCAGCTCCCTCAGCCGCTCCTTGTAAGAATTGCTCTCTAGACCCCTCAACAGCTTTGTTGCCCTTCTCTGGACCCACTCCAGCACCTCAATGTCTTCTTTAAACTTTCAAGGAAAAATGTTATTTACATTCAGAGATATCTGAAATTATCTCTGTGCTGAAATTATGAACCCATTACTAAAAAAAGGAAAAGATCATTAGTAAACAGACTACAAATTTACATTGTAGTTACATATATGTATACATGTGTGTTACATAACACAGATTTACAGGTAATAAAACTTTCTATTTAAGATTTGCCTTTATATTAACCAGTATGTCCTATTTTTTTCCTCCTCTTGCTTTTAATATAATTTTGTTATTGCTACTAAATGTTTTAAAATACTGTTCTCCATGCAGGCTTGTCCATTTAAAGCATTGATTCTGCAACTGATAACAAATAATTCAAGTAAGAATGTACTGCCAAAGTCCTGCACAATTTGTATGCAATGTAAATCAATACAATCACTTGCAAGAGTCTGTCATGGGAAAAAGTAGAAGTCTACCAGCTATTCAGAAGCCTTTTTATCTATCCATCTACCTATCTATATGTATCTACATATTAATTTTAGTTTACCACAGTGCTCATTAGGATTGCAATAGTTAAGCCTGTATCTAAGTTCCTATTTTAAATCCCAGTATTAAAGGGATGACAACTCAGATAAAAAAATTCTCTCCAGGCTGGTTTGACATATGATTTCTGACAATATTGCAAGTGGCAGTATGGTGGAAGAAACAACAGTTAAAATAACTTTCAGGCTGAGTCTTGTACACACCTAATCCCATCTAGGACTCCAAGTCCCTATTGGTAGTGACTAAAGTAATTAGTGTTGTACTGTTTGCATTGCAGAGGATGTCCCTGCTGGAGTCTCAGACCTAGGCCATGATTTCACAATGGGAAAAACAGTGTGAACCCAGGAGGAAGAGGAGTGTGGAAGAGAAGTCTTCCCACCCCTTGGGGTTTGCAGCTCAGTCCTTCGAAATTTGCCACTGTAGAGAATAACTTCTTCCCAAATGCATACAAAGCCCATTTTTGGGAGGGGAAAAAAAATAAGGAAAAAAAAGAGAAAGAGGAGACAGTGGAAAGACAACAGCAGCACAGCACAGAAATAAGGAAGCACGTCTTATGTTGTAGGTGTATCTTGTCAGGACTGGTTTTCAAAAGTATGCTGATGCTGATGCACACAACCTTGGCTAGCACATGGCTAGCCTTTGGTAGTGCTACCCATGTATCACTGCTGGACTTTCTTTCCACCTACAGTGTTTTTTACTTTGCCCAAAGCCTATAAAGGTCTCAGTTCTCAAGGCTGGCAAGACATGTTCCTTTGTGCAAATCTTCCATGTTCACGTTCCTCCACATGGTTGGTTTCTGTAATCTTCTCTCTCCCTGTTGTATCAGAAAACTGTCTTCATTTTCCAGATGCTCCAAGTCTATTTCTCACTACATTTTAAGATAAGCATTTTCATGCTTTCTCCATTCCTTTCAGAAAGAGTTTCCTCTGATCATCAAAGATACTTCCCTATCTTCAAAGTAAATTCCTTATTCTTCAAGGTTTCAAAGTCATGCCTGAAAATAGTTGACACTGGCTAGGTATCTGCTGACTCTATTAAAAGATAGCTGCTTCCTTGCACTCTTACACTTTGACTATGTATTCCAATATTATGAGATGGAGCTCTTTGGACCAGGAGCCCCTCAGCAGTTGAGATCTGGAAGCTTCAGTATGTGTTTAGGCAACAACATCAGCAAAAACATTATCTTCTGTGCTGAAGCATTGTGGTAGAGTTTCTAAGGCTTCCAGAGAATAGTGTGAGGTCCTCTAAGCCATCACAGGCACAGAAATGTCACTGAAAATTTACCTTAACTGCCAATCCTACTCAGAGCAAACATATGCTTTGCTACTTGTATCTCATTGAGTTTAGCTTGGCCTGAATACATGACTTACTCTGACAACGGATTAGGAAAAGAAGCCTGGTTTAGCCAGACGAAACTATAGGAGCCTGAAATGCAGTAGATAAATCAGCAGTAATTACAACTTCCTATCTCCTTTCCCCTAGAATAACAAATGATTTCTCAGTCTCATGTAACCTAACAAGCCTTCAAGCCAACTCCTTATGAGCCAAACAATGGCTTTTGTTTCCGGTACAATTATTAACTTGATCCTTTGTCTTCTATTTGTTGTAGCTGGAACATCACCAAAAATGGTCATTGTTTTAGTAATCATTATACTGTACTCATCAGTATTTACTTACTATATCACCTCAAAATCTCACTGAAATACTGAGTTCACACTACATTCAAAAAATAATGGAATCACCTCTCTGCCCTAAACAACTTTCAAGGCAAGTGTCAGAAAGCTGACACCAGCCACAGCAGGACAGAGCAAACAAGCGAACGTGAGGAGCAGCTCCCTTACCCATTCTTTTGGACATGCTTTATAAAGTTTACAAAGCCACAGAGAGACTTCTCAGGTCAGAAACCAAATAATGTACTGTTTGATAATTTACCCCCAAACTGTTGTTTTTGGGTCTTTTTTAAAACCAAAGGAAATAATTTCCCTTCCTCCCCGAAACACCTTTCACTTGACAACCAGTTGGAAAACTAGATAAAATCACAATTACCCACCCTCTTTTTCCATACTTAACCATACAAAAATTAATGAATTTGTAGCTATAAGAAGCCATTCCAGAATGCATAATTCTACTAAGATGTTCTCCACACATCAAAAAACAGTTCAAAACCACATGGGTCTGATTGCCATTTGCACAAATGCCACTAATCGCCACTTTGGCAGTATAAAGGAGCTTTGAAGTGGGTATAAATTCTTATTTTGCATTCTTATTAAGGTTCCTTTCATCTGTCAGAAAGGTCTAAAAAAAAGACAATGGTTATTTCTCTGCAAACTTCCCATCTCACTGTAAAACACACTCAATCTCATACTAGCTATTTATCTCAGTGTAAAATTCAACTCAAGAAACTGCATCAAATTAACTGCATCTCGCTTACTCCGGCATTTTACACTGCAGTATCTGCCTATGAAAAACAGTGAAAATCTATTAACAGTGAAAATCTCATAAGGATACAAAATCTTGGATCTTTATTAATTCTATTAGATTTGAATAGTGTTCCAAGTTGTTATCCCTGGGTCTGTCAGTAATGATCACTTCACTATACAATGGCAGGCTTTTTAATAGGAAAGGGCTCTGGTAATTCACCCTCATTTTAATCCTTCTGGCCCATTTATGAAAAGCAGTTACATATCTTAAAGAAGAACATGTGATTAAATCTTTCTGAAGCAGTCCTGAGTCAGAAACATTAGTAAAGGGATCCTTGTTCTATAACATATGTTTTTGATGAGGTGCATGTGTGCACACATGTATATCTATGAGGCACACTCCTGTATATGTCTAAACACTTTCAAATGAGGTGGGGCATACAGGTGAATAAAAGCTGCCTGTCATTAGAAACAGTCTAAAAGTACAAGGACAAATAAATTCCCTTGCAAGAGTCACGGGGCTGACTGCTCTGACTCTTCTCTCTTTCATCTTCATGACATCCTCTCTTCTAACCACCCTGGAAAATCCACACAACACAAAGCCTAGTGCTGCTTCCAAAAGTCCATTACCACCCAGAGGAACCTTCTCTAGTTGCATTGCAGCCCTCCACCTCTACTCATTCACAGCTGAGACACCACTAAAAGAAGAAAAGACTAAAAAGGGGGGAAAATGATACATTTTCATTGGTCCTGTACTTCAGTAAAACTTGCTCGGAAAAAAAAACTGCAATGCACTCGCCTAAGACTCTACCAAAAGACCACATCACAAATCCCATCTACTCAAAATGGCTTGAATTTCCTAGCATCGCTTATCAAAAACATAGAATCAATCCATTCAAGTTTAAAAAAAACCCAACCAAACACACACATAAAAACCCCCAAAACCAAAAAAAAACAAACACCACCAAAAAACCCCAATAAAACCACAAAACAGAACTGAAAGAAACAAGAGGTAAATTTGAGCAGCAGTCATATTTCAATGAATCTTGACAGAAACTTGACAGTTTCCAGTGGATAAATTAGTCCACGACTGCAGTGTTTGAAAGAGAACTCTGTCTTTGTACAGTTGCATGATGAATGGTTTTAACAAGCCTATTTCAGACAGTAGAGTGGGGTGTTCATAAAGTCTAACTGTAGCCTGGGGAGAATGTCACTGGCCAACAGAGTCTAGGAAGAAACAAAATAAGTTACTCAATTCAGAGCAATTCAGAGCATGATAGTTTCTGCCTTCTGGACTAGTCTGTCTGGCTGTGTTTCCCCCTGTCCTTGGCTAAAGATGGAGCTTCCTCAGACTAATATTAGCCTTTTCTGATGACCCTTCCCTAAGTGTTCATTGATTACTGGTTTGAATGTCATCTACTCATAGCTGGCTACTTGGTGTCTGCCTAGCCACTTGCTATTGCTTCTGTCTTTGCAGTGGATGGTTTTGAACCCGAAGATTTTTTTAAGCTGATTTTCAGCTGTTGCCAATATAAGAAGAGTTATCTAGGCACAAAAATGGTATTCTCTGTGCATAGGAATACTCTGATGTGAATATTCTATGCATTTCCTTGTCAAGGAAATTGGTTTTGCATGAATCTTAATTTTAAGTGACTAAAGGGATCCCAAATATCATCTCGGTGATTGGTTTTGTATCATTCTTGCAGCTGTATTTCTAGTTATAGGTCCCTGGATAACAGTGAACAATTCATCTCCTTCCTAGGAACATATGCTCCTCAAATAATACTTGTAGATCATTATTAAAGGCAGAGTAATTGTAATTTAACCAAGCAATACGTATAAAGTTATTTTAATCTTTTCTCATAAATCATTTATTCTAGCCATTTAATCAATTAGGTAGAACTCCATTGAAGACCTGCTAATTTGAGAAAAACTTGCTGGTACAGAGGCATTCAGTGCTTCTAGACATCTTCTTAGCAGAGACAGATTGAAAACAAGGGCTTTCCCCCAAGCAAGAATGCTTCTCTGTACTACCTTCTAGTGAATTTGGTCGAACAGCTCACAGCTACATCATAGCAGAAGAAAGTGAGGGGAACTGAAACAACAGTGGCAAACTAGGAATTGTGGTCTTCCAATGCTAGCAATTAACACAGACAGGATATCCCAACAGTATCTCACTAGCCATAAGCACTGTGAATTTCAATTCCTAATCCTAAATGAGCTACACAAAGACTGTACCTACATGTTCTTTCACTGATTAGCAAGAATATAATTTTATTCTTGGAAAATACTTTGTCAAGACATACTGAACAAAATTAAATGACTATTTAAACTATTCAGCCATCTTTTCTGAATTTTGGCAGGCTATTCTTTATTCAGAGATTTATTAATGCAACAAGACAACTCTCATCATGGTGAGGGTAAGTTGCTTTTAACAGAACTGTTGAGCTACTCAGGAGAGAAAACTTTAGTCCATAATTAGGGAAATAGAATTCTTTGCTGTCATAGCTACCCTGGAACATCTCACATCTTCAGTTTAAACAAATGCACGCCACTTATGTCATAGGAAATTTATCTTTCAGTTTGATCCCTCTGGATGTTTGCCAGCATGGAACTTGAGGGCTTAAAAAGCGGATCTTTTAGTGGTACATTATCCTGGCACCTGGTATCTTTAAAACCATTGCCTGTCAAACCATCACAAACAGATGTTCCTGTCTGTTTGGCAGTGCTGTTGTAGCACGTTAAACTGTCTGTATCTGTCTTTATAGGAAAGAAAAATCTTTATCATTTTTCTGATCATTATTTTTCCAAGAATCATTAATCCGCTTGGCAGTTTATGTAATACAGAGCAATACACGATCTCTTCTCCTCGGCCACCCATGTCTTATAATGTAGATAAATGTGCCACACATCACTTATATTAATTATCCTGGCTGCTTGTAAGAACAGACTTCAAAGGATATTCCACTCTCCCTCATTCTCTTTCTTTTTTTTTTTTTTTTCTTCTAATGGGGTGGGAATGGACTTTCTACGTGTTGATTCAGTCAGGGTCAACAATGGAGGTTCTTCCAAACTGTAAGTTCAAATAATCAAGATGGCAAAATCCATAAATTTCCACCACTGGCTAATCAAAAGCAGCTGTCCTAACAGAAGTATTAGCTATAACCCTGGTGACCCATGAACGCAAAACCTCTGCACTGCCTTGTAACTGTCTTAATTATTACAATTATCTGTTCTCCTTCTGCCTTTATTTTGCTAGAAAAAAGAAGCTACAGTCATAAACTCCTGTTAGACAGATGTTCCATTCCCCTGATCCTACCAGTAACTCTTTCCTGTGCATGGTCGTATGAATGGAGAGAACTGCGTATGAGGCTTTTAGGGCAGTCACGGCTTTAACACTTCACTGTCTCTGCAAAAACAACAGAAACAAACCTGTTCTGCTGTGGTCTAGGTGCACTACTGCATTTTTGTAGTGCCGTCACTTAGGGATCTAGATTCATCCTGATATAATCTCCTGAGATCCCCTGCACCCAACAGCATCCAGCGTCCACTAAAATTTTGTATTAAATCCAAATTCATGAGGTCTAATTAAATTAATTCTAGAACACCTAAAGAAATGGCTGAAGCAATCTCAGATGTTAATGATTATCTCTGAGAACTCACAAGGAGAATGCTGTGAAGTACTCGGAATGTGGAAGAAAGACTGAATATAGTGCTGATTTTAAAATAAGGAAAAAAATAAGAGACAATGAACTATATAATGATCACTTTAACTTAAATTCCCAACAAATTATGTAATAAATAATAAACCTAGATGCTGGCAAACAGATAGAAAAAGAGATGAAAAGTGGCCATCATGTATTTGACAAGAATACCTTGTGTTAAATCAGTCTAATTATCTTCTACAAGCAAGAATGCATAGATAGCAGATATTCAAGTCTACACTTGAGCTATCTGTTGTTTAAGAATTTTGACCGCAGGTAGTTCAAATGATACTTTCACAATCAAGTTATGCACACATGATCTAGATTAAAATATCAGTCTGGTTTTTTTAACCATATCTTGAAAATAGTTGCCAGTAATCAAATAGAAGGATGTCTAACGTGAAGTTTCACCTGATTCTGGGTTTCTTTTATGTTTTCCTTCATGACATAAATTATGAAAGAGAGTTTTATGCTTACAAAATTTGCAAGATTTTGAAAGTGGGAGTGACTGCAAGTATACTGGAGGACAGAATAAGAATTGGAAGTGATTTTGACAAACTGGACACATGGAGTAGAAATAATAAATGAAATTCAAAGAGGGATAAGTGCCAAGTTCTACATTTGTGCAGGAATAATCCACTTAAATACAGAATCGAGAACAACTGGTTAGGAAACACATCTTCAGAGAAGGGTTTGAGGTTACAGTAGAGGACAGCTGGACATGAGTCAACAGTGCCACACTTGTGAAAAAAGTAGCATTCCCCCCAGGACATGCAGAAAAGACAACAATCCACATGATGTGAAACAAACCTTTCATGCTGAGGCAGCTGCAATGCTGGGACCAGTTTTGAGCAAAACATTTCAAATTAAGCAAGTCCAAAGGAGAATGACAAGAATGATGAGAGGACAGGAAAACTGTCTGAAATTAGGAAGACCGAAAAAAAATTAAATTGTTTGGTCTAAAGAGGAGAAGATTGAGGAGGTACCTCATCGCTGCAAAGGACTGCTGTGAAACAGAGAGAGGAATAATTTGTCTTTCATGCTAATGACAGCTAGTACAACAGATGCAGGGTTGAAACTGTATAAAGAAAAATTCAAGGAGGATTTAAAAGACATTTTTCCCGTGGTAAAGATAGTGAAGTACTGAAATAAACTGCAAGGAGGAAGGTGAGAAGTTGTTTAAGGATGAGCCAACTAAGCATATGTCAAGATCTATCTTTCTTAGAGGAGACAGTGGACTACATCTCCACTCTCCCCCCACTAAAAATCTTTTCTAGTCCTGCTTTTCTGTTGTACTTTCCCCCTGTTTTATTACATTTCTTCCCATTTCCATTACCCCAATCTTCCAACAAATCCATCCACAAATATTTTGTATTCACCGTGATTACCACCTTTATGTGATCAGCAAAAATTATCTCCATTTTTCTGTTACAAGTTTGTTAATAGCACAGTTATTAAGAAAGGTTAAACAAGATCAGTTGCAAGACCAAACACCCTGTCATCCAGAGACATTAACTATGAGTAGCAATGAAAGAATGATACCTTGATCATATTCAAATTGTTTCTGAAAGCATATATTTATTTTCCATATATTATGTAGGCCAGTGCCAATTAGCCTGCTAACAAGGGTTGTTTGGGTGAGTCAGCGCCAGATAAAGATACCGCAGCTGAGGCAGTATGAGCTAAACATCTCAGCTCCCATTATAACCAGCTGAGATTTATGGCACAAGTCAGTGACCCACAGGGAGGCAGCTACAGTCATCTAAGACACCCTAAGGTAACTAAGCCATTTGCGCAGGGCTTGCTGATATGCCAATAAAGCTACAGGAGACCTGCACCCACGGCTGGCAGCCAAAGCTGCTTGGTGTACTAGGACACCCTAAAAACCACAAGGTGCTTGTATATGAACTGAGAGGCTTCCGGCAGAATCTGTGGCAGATGAGGGGGATAGGAGAGGGCAAAGCACATTAGTCATTTACTATCAGAAACATTGACTGTGGCGTAAATTGTATTCTGGAGACATCTGTCCACTGCTGAGAGAGGGGGGCCTACAGAACTAGGTTACAATGAAACAAATAGTTTTCAGGTACCTGAAACATCAGGAGAAAGGATGTAAGGTAAGAAGTGTTGATTTGGTAGAGTTGGCTAGGGGTTAGAAAATAAAGATGTCTAACTTGAACTTTATGTGAAAAAGCAAGTCAATAAAAGGTTTTAAATTTCTGGCCTTTGGGCTCAAGGTCTTTGAACAAAGCAAGTCTTATGACCCCTTTATTTATACTGTTAATAATTATCTCAGTCAGAACGAAATAACTATGAAATAAAAGGAACACAGATGCTTCTCTTCCTGGATATAATAGGGGAAGAAACCATCTAAAAAAAAGGCTGATACAAGAAATAATTCTTGCGTTTAGTGTTTTCCTCCTCCCCATCCTTTCGTCTGCATATGGGTTAGACTATTTTTTCATGTGCTATAGTAATGTTTTATAATATTAGCTAAATCCCATTAAATCATCCCTTAGGACGGGTTATCAATAATAGCATCACCTCTGCAAAGTTAATAAATGCCCATTTTCTTTCAGAGATGTCATTCCAACTTTGCAGTTAACTATCCTGCTTTTGAGCACTGGTGAGATATTTACTATTTTATGTTTAAGATTTGATAGTTTTTATTTGATAGGTGGTGATTCATTCTTTCAGCATCTCAATGTTATTCATTTAACTGTAATAATACTACGGATGTGAATTAAAATATCAGTGTCTTACACTGCTGCATGGATGAACAAATACTTTCTAGCAAACCATATTCTTGATGTAAATAGAGTAAATTATTAATATCAGTTCCAAGTTACCTAATAATTTACAGAATATATTCTGTGTTACTATTTATAGGAGGTAACTCTAACAAGTTTTGAGTATCTTATAACCATTTACAAGCAAACAATAAACTACTAAATGTTGTTCATATTGTGCAATAGAAATGCCAAGCTGGAAAAAATACCTACCTTAAACACGAGTTTTAAAACCAGATCTCCCATTTGTTCAGGAGTTTGTGATTTGGAATAATTATAGATGCGGTTTTGCTCCTTGTGCAGATCACTTTCCAATATCAGTTGTCTATTTTATTGGTACAATCACACATGAATGCAGAAAGGCAAGGATGCCATCAGTTACTTATGCCTATAAACACATCGCTGTAATGCCTTTATAAAGGGCTAAGTATTTTCTCTACGGAAAGCTGCAGAGTATGTAGTCCAGCATGTAGAACACAGGCACAAGTGGCATTTAGATACCTTACTTCAAGAAAAGGTGACTCAAAAGCCTACCTTTTGGTGGTTGCACCACTTAACACACACAACATTAAACTCCCTTCTGAAGGCTGTCTTGAGATGGAACGATGTGGCATTATTCTTCACTCTCTACTCCCCAAAATGGGATGGCCACAGCTTATTAGAGATGATCCCTGCTCCTTGCTAACTTCAAGATGATTCCTGGCCTCTGTGTGGAAGATTCCTAGTAGGCACAGGCCCAGAGTATAATGGGGTCCATGCTAAATTGCACAGATTGACAGCCTTGGCATAGTGCTGGAACCAAGGGCTTGTTACAGGCAGTGGCACAGCCTGCCTATTGCAGTTTTTACCTCATCTCCTGTGGCACCAGTCAGGACCAGACATGATCTCTGATCTCTGGACTGAATCCAGTTTAAATTAGGCATTCTCTGAAACACAGAAAATGGACAAGGATGCCCATGTACAGCCAGCTATGGGTCACACACGCTCCAGAACATTAGAGTCCAGACACTACTGTACTACAATAATTTCCTCTTACTTATTTAAGAAAGTCCCCAAACATATGGGGGCTCCTCTGAAACGCCCGAATGCTCACCACTGACTGCAAAGGTAGGTTAGGATTGTATTATTGATGCTCTGTATCATCTTGCTATGCAGTGCTTGATTTGGAGGTGCTTGAGAAAACACTTTAGGTCTTACCTTATTACAGAAGAATAGTTATTTAACAGTTCTGAACCAGCACGGAAGCATCTGCTCTCAGGACTACTCTCTGGAGTCACGAAGCCATGGCAGTGTTGTATACTGCAGCTAAAAAATTGTAGTAAAACATTACAAACTGTTACTTGCAGGCCAAATCATGTAGTCCTTCCTCACTTCAATAAGCACAGGCTTAACTGTTTGGCAGATAAAGCTAGCCTTAAAAAGGTGCTTAAACACTTCCTAAACAGGGAGCTTGATAGGGTTTTGTATATATTGTATCTCTTTCATTATTTCCTTTTTATTATTTTATTAATACTTTCATTAAAGTAGTTTAGTTCCTTCTAAACTCACAAATCTCTTTATCTCTCTCCCTCCTCTCCTTGGAGAGAAAGGTGGGGGAGAGCATCTGTCGTTCATCTTAGTGGCCAATCTGGCCCAAACCATGACAGATAGTTTCTCAAACACATATCACATTTCACAGCTCTTATATCACACATACAGACTCATGATGCATACATGGACCTACATAAGAACTTTTAGATGCTTAAAGTGAAGTGAGATTAGTGTTCCCCATCTGCATAAAGTTAAGCACCTCAGCAAAGCTACTCATCAACATGCTGTTGACAATCACTGGCAGGTATCCAGGTTACTGCCTGGTCCTAGTATCCTGATAAGCTACATCAAGGACTTGAGGTGAGCTACAGTTCGTGGATCCTTCATCATGGATCTGGGACAAAGAGCAAGGCCTGCATATGTCCCTCACCTCATACAGTGCTAGGGGACAGCCAGAGCAAGCACTAGGCCTGAGAAACTGGGAATACTTCTAGTAAGCAGACACAGCCACAGGAACTCATTGGAGGTGGCTCATCCCATTTGAGCAGAAGGTACCTGAGAAACTGAAACAACTGTTCCCTGTATGTCCTTCTCTGTTTGCAATAACTACAGAAGGAGACTGCAAAACTTCAGACCACACAATTTTTAAATGACTGTGTATCCTGGTTATATACTATATGTCGGGTTAAATCTATACAGTTTTAAGGAAAAAAATAAATAGTAAGTTTAATCACTACACTAAGGCCTTGTTCTCCCTATTCTCTGTACAAACCCCATCTGACATCCCTAGCAGTTTTGTTATGGACTCAATGGAATATGAAGAACGAAGATGCCACCTGTTCCTCTGCATCAGTGTGAAACCCTTACATTAATGCCACAGTTCCAATTTTCCCCTAAAATACTCTGACTCTGCTCAGCTAATTTCATTGGAGTTATACCTGATTTACTTCAACATTTGAGAGATGAGGAGACATTTCTGAGCACTCCAGTAGCACAGGTTCCATACTGAAAACCTCACACCTTCCAATCCAGTCTTATTTTACTTACTGCTGAATACTACATTTCATCACCCAACTACTAATAACCCACAAAGAATCGCCTGCTATCACTTTGTTTTCAAAATGGAAAAGAAATTATTTTAAATCTGGCTTTTCTTTGTATGCCTCCCCTTTAGTCAAAGCTCATATACAGATGATATTAAAGCTCACCATGCTATCCTTCCAGACTGCATTACCCATGGGTATGTACAAAGGAAAAGTACTTCAGTATGAAAAATGAATGTAATATACAGTAGGAATCATCTCTGAATCTCAATTAACTTGGCTTCTGAAGGATTACAGAGTAAAAATCAAATTTAATTTTATTTACTTATTTATTGCCTACAGTTAGCATGTGCTGTTCCAAGATGCCCTGGAATTGCTGTCAATAAGAAATGAAAAATCTATTTGTATGAGGTTCTTTTAGGCAAAAGTGTGTGTGTTGGGGCAGACTTTTTTGCTGAAAAGATGGTCACATGGCAAATTCATCTTTTAGCTTTCTGAATGATCAGTCAACCCATAAAAATATTTAGGAGAGACCAATAACCTGATTATATCCATTCGTATTCTTGCCATCCCTGACACTGCTATAAGCCTAGTTCCCACTTCTTCAGACAGACCGTTAATCAGAGTGACTCATGATCATATTTGCAGAAATCACACAATTACTTAGGTGTAGATTTATTCAAGGAATGAACCCTTCATTAAAAATGCATAAGGCTCTAAAAATATAACAGACAACATCGCTAACAATTTTATTCATGATGTCGATTTGATATGGCACAAAACAGCCTTGTAAAGAAGATTCACTGCTGATTGGTTTTAGACACCTTTTTACCACCAGGTTTGCAAATAGGCCTGGATGTAGTATCAGCACACATGACACAGTGCCAGCATCTTTTTGTTTTCATTCTTTGCTTGATGAAGTTTAAAGATGACAGCAGCAACTCTAAAATGCAAAGTGATAACAGCCACATGGAAACAATCTAAATTGTATTTACAATGTGCTAAAGAGATCTGAACTCACTTGAATACTTTACCAAACTTTTGAAATACTCCTGGGAGTGGGAAGACTACATGATAAACAACGCATGTTCTGTTGCTGCCCTGTTGATCCATCCTCATCCTCACTGTTAAGTCTTTCAGTTCTTCAGTTGTTGCTGTGAATCCCTGCATGCCTTTTTATAAAGTTGAAGGTAGGGATTTTTCATGCTCAATTTATCATGCAGTAGAGTGTGAGGCATCATGACTTTCCTAGGAATTTATAGCTGGGTGATTAATAACTTTTTGTTTTTCAATGACCAGTTCAAATAAAGCCAAGACAGGAACATCAGTAAGTTATGACCACTTGAAAGCTGAATACAAAATTTCAAAAATGAATTGATGGTTTCAGCCCAGTTCTTAGTAAACGACTGTTTCCAGCAAACACCATCAAAATAGACATTAATAACTCAAAGATTAGACTGGGCTAGCAAAATTATTTCCCTTTAGATAGTCTTCATAAGATCACACATCAAAGACATACCACACTAGTTCTACAGATCTGACAGAAGAACTGGTTCAGGTTTCATCGAAGTCCTATAAAGGTGTGGTTTTTCATCATCTTATAGACACTGGGGCTTTTCAGGAGCAATACTTTTCAAAGCTAAAAAGCTAAAGTAAATGTTGTCTTAATGTTTTCAGTACTGATGTTATTTTTCTGTCTGAAGACAGAATTATTAAAAGATTTAAGTACCAATAGTCAGATAGTATTTTCTTGACTAACTAGGTATGTAATACACTGAATGTGCATACTGTCTGTGCTTAACATCTACAGTATTGCATGTGGCTAGACATTTGTTGTGTGAAATTCAATGCCTGTAGAGTCCTTTACAGACTTTTGCCAAAAATATTTTATGTTAACTATCTTATGTTTACCTATAACTACTAAATAGGTCAACTAAACATGGTATGTAACATATTGAATTATGGCTCACACTACAATTAGTAAATGGCACTTAGATCTAGGAGACATGGGTTTTACTCCTGCCTCTGCTTTCAATTCTGTGAATTTGGACAATATTTCTTAATATTTAGTCTTTATGAGTGACACAATTACAGATGTAGGCCTTAACTTTAAGGGGCAATGGGCCCTACTGGTTGCAAGTTCTTCTAATCATAGATGCTCTTTTCAGTGGAATTGTGTTGCCCCAGAAACTCTCTCACTATAACCCATTAGAGCTAAAGCAGTCGGTAAGAAAAGTAAAATGGCCTGGAGCATCAAGGAGAAACAGTGTTAGCAAAGGGGAGTGGTAAACACACTGACAGGACACTTACAAAAGTCTGATTTTTCTCAGCAGTTTCACTCTTAAAAGATACATGGTTTCATCTAATTTCAGTGCATTTTCTAATATCTTTAGCATTTTAAAATCTTTTCCCAATATGGTTCTTTTGGAATCTGTTCAGTTTTTACAGAAGACAAATTAGATTTCTGTTTCTTCTTCTTAGACATGAAAACTTGCCCGATATACGTTTTGTTCTTCAAACAGACCAAGAACAGTCACTTTTTTCTTCCTTCATTCTTATTCACTAGACAAAATGTTTTGCAGAAAACCAGCATGAAATCTAAAGAAGCACTAAGTTGTCCAAAGTGCAGGCATTAAGGGCTTATGTGCAGAAGAGCTTGACAACTTTTCCCACATCTCCTACATACACTGCTTATTTCTATATGGGTTATCAGGAAACTAAGCTTTCTGGAGGTGCTTGAAGTTCTCCTACTGAAGACAGGCAACAGCTGACAGAAACCAAGCTGACAGATCCTTTGCTTAAAGTGTAAGAGACAGCTTCCCAGCTGCATGATGTAGGTATGTGGTTCCAAAGTTAGCCTAGGATTCCCTCCACCTCAGCACAATGCGCTAGCTTGACCCTCTGCTGTGAATTAGGAGATTTGATTCCATCCAGGAAATGCAGGAATTGAGCCTACATATTGATTGCCAGAGAATGCTCTAACTGCAAAGCTCTTTGCAAAAAGCAGGCAGTAACTTGTGCTCCCCTACTGCATACAGAACAGAAGACTTTTTACACTCATGCTCCCGGCTGTAGTGGCATGGAAATCCAGGCAAAAGGTGATACATTGGATACAGCCTTCTCTTTGTCACTCCCTGTTTCCTGGTTTAGCCATTCCCTGTTTTGTCTATCCACTGTTGCAAGCCCCATTCTTTGTCATCCACCTCCCCCTACTCACTGTACTTCAGCTTTGTATGAATCACATTCTTGAACTCAGGCCACTACATTTTCAGTGCTGTAACACGGACTGCTATGGCAGGTAAAGCCCTCTGGGGAATCTACGCTTATGCAATTGCATAGTCTGCATGCAATTGCATTGTCTGCATTTGTGTGTTTCTCCCTTTTCACCCCAGTAATTTTTCAGTTTGCTGACTAGTTTCAACAGTATTTCATGGAAAGGTAGACATCTTAAAAATACCTGTATATGCAATACCTGTAGTGGTGATCAAGCAGATTAAGCTTGGGGGGGAAAGTTGCAACCAATGACGAGGAGAAGGCTGAGATACTGAATGCCTCCTTTGCCTCCGTCTTCAATAGTCAGACCAGCTATCCCCAGGGTGCTCAGCCTCCTGAGCTGGAAGATAAGGATGGAGAGCAGAACAACACACCCATAATCCATGAGGAAGTAGTCAATGATCTGCTTTTGCACCTAGACGCACATAAGTCTATGGGCCCAGATGGGATTCACCCAAGAGTACTCAGGGAGCTGGCAGGAGAGCTCACCAAGCCTCTGTCCATTATCTATCAACAATCCTGGTCAACAGGAGAGGTGCCAGATGACTGGAGGGTGGCTAATGTGACGCCCATCTACAAGAAGGGTCGGAAGGAGGATCCGGGGAACTACAGCCCTGTCAGCCTGACCTCGATTACAGGAAAGATCATGGAGAGGATCATCTTGAGTGAGCTCTCACAGCAAGTGCAGGGCAGCCAAGGGATCAGGGTTGGGATCCCAAGGGATCATCCCAGCCAGCATGGGTTTAGGAAGGGGAGGTCCTGCTTAATCAACCTGATTTCTTTCTATGACCATGTGACCCACCTTCTGGATGCGAGTAAGGCTGTGGACGTTGTCTATCTGGACTTTGGTAAGGCCTTTGACACCATCCCCCACAGCATTCTTCTGGAGAAGCTGGCGAATCATGGCATAGACAAGTGTACTCTTGGCTGGGTTAAAAACTGGCTGAATGGCCATGCCCAGAGAGTTGTGATTAATGGGGTGAAATCCTCTTGGCGGCCGGTCACCAGTGGTGTCCCTCAGGGCTCAGTTTTGGGGCCAGTTTTGTTGAATATCTTTATCAATGATCTGGATGAGGGGACTGAGTGCACCCTCAGTAAGTTTGCAGATGACACCAAACTAGGTGGGAGTGTTGATCTGCTTGAGGGTAAGAAGGCTCTACAGAAGGACCTGGACAGGCTGGATCGATGGGCCAAGGCCAACTGTATGAGGTTTAATAAGGCCAAGTGCTGGGTCCTGCATTTTGGTCACAACAATCCCAAGCAACGCTACAGGCTTGGGGAAGAGTGGCTGGAAAGCTGCCCAGCAGAAAAGGACCTGGGGGTGTTGGTCAATAGCCAGCTTAACATGAGCCAGCAGCGTGCCCAGGTGGCCAAGAAGGCCAACAGCATTCTGGCTTGTATCAGGAATAGTGTGGCCAGCAGGAGCAGGGGAGCGATCGTGCCTCTGTACTCGGCCCTGGTGAGGCCTCACCTCGAGTACTGTGTTCAGTTCTGAGCCCCTCTGGACAAGAGGGACATTGAAGTGCTGGAGCGTGTCCAGAGGAGAGCTACCAGGCTGGTGAGGGATCTGGAGACCAAGTCATCTGAGGAGAGGCTGAGGGAGCTGGGCATGTTTAGCTTGGAGAAGAGGAGGCTGAGGGGAGACCTCATTGCCCTCTACAACTACCTGAAAGGAGGTTGGAGAGAGGTGGGTGTTGGCCTCTTCTCCCAGGTGAATAATGACAGGACCAGAGGAAATGGTCTGAAGTTGCGGCAGGGGAGGTTTAGATTAGATATTGGGAGGAATTACTTTACTGAAAGAGTGGTCAGGCACTGGAACACCCTGCCCACTTGGTGGTTGAGTCACCATCCCTAGAGGTATTTAAGAAACATCTAGATGTGGCACTTCAGGGCATGCCCTAGTGGCAGAGATAGTAGGGGTTTGGGGTTTTTTTTGTGTTTATGGTTGGACTCGATCTCAAAGGTCCCTTCCAACCATGAAGATTCTATGATTCTAAGCACAGGATGAAGCAGGTGATGAAAAGCAGAGGAGAGAGAGCCTATAACATCCCAAGTAAACAGTATGGTGCTGCATGAGCTAAGGACATGATAAAGGCTGGAGAACCTAAAGGGGATGAAGTTCCTCCTTCTCCCTTCCCTTTCCCCCAGTGTACTAACCTTGGGAAAGCTTCACTTGGATCTCACATTTTCTTACACACGAAAATCAATCAGCCGTGGGATACAAACCTGCATGAAGCCAAGACTCTTTAGTTTCCCGTACTCAGAATACTACTTCTAACACCCTATTCCTAATAATACTTTCACACCAGAACATCAGAAGTGGCCATCAGGTAGGTAGAAGGAATAATAGCAAACAGAGAGCTTATGGGAAGTATTTGTTATTCCACAGTTAACTGCTTCTCGAGATCTGCTGTACAACACCTCTCACATCAGCTTACATCAGCTCTTCACCTAAAATAACACAGGAATAGCAGTACTACTGTAACTCACAAGGGCATCAAAAAGGACAGGCACTGTGAAGCATCCATATCCTATGTGACCATATAGAGAAAGGAGGGAAATAAATTTTGACATTTGCTGTGAAAAACTAGAGGGGAGAAGAACTGTTTTTCTCTGACAAAGCATTTAGGAAATGCATTGCCTGAATTCTCGGGAAAATAAAGGAAATAAAAAGACAGCCTTTCTAGTGCCACAGCTAGACAAGCTCAAATTTGGTAAAAAAGTCAACCTGTGTGAAAGGCAACTGTGTCTTTTCTCTATTACAATTTCACAGTGAAGCAAATCATGAGCAATGACCTCACTGAAAAACACACTTTCTGACAGCTGAATATATAGCCTTTGAGCTTTCAGTTTTAAATAGTTTCTTACTGCTCTACCATGTTTTTCATCTTTTTGGAGAGGACATATTTCCAAAAAGATATGTCTGAGGTACTGGAGGCAAGAGTCAGCTGAGCTCAGCTGAACTTCTGGAGAAACAATCCCCTTTTGGGTGTCACAGCATGACTGAAAAATACCACTGGTCTTACAGCTCAAATATAGCTTCTCAGTATGCCTTTCTGCCCATGCATACTAACATACCAGACCAAATTTCTTCATGCCAGAAGTCCATAGCTCATCCAACAGCAATTTTCAAATTCTCTGCATGGGGTGGAGTGGGGGCATTGAAGTAATGAGTTAATCATTGGAGGGAAAAAAAAAAGAGTAAGGGAAGGTTTTATTCAGAGTTTTAGGCTGAACGATATATGTTTCGGAGAAAGTATTTTTTCTCCCTTTACAATTACCATCTTACACGGTTTTAATTTTATATGCTGTGCCACTATGATTAGCTATAACGTCACTGAATTCAAATCAAACCAGAAATTTAGCCATTGTAACAGATCTTGTGGTTCTCATAGTAAACTATCCAATGTCAATATTTTCAGCAGATTTGATGCCTGAGTGTTATGGTTTTAGGAATGCACAACAATTTATTGTTGTTTAGACAATTATTCAATCACCCAATGACCCCTCCCCTCATGGGAAGGGGACCTTGGAAAAACAAGGAAACCCAAGGGTGGAAATATGAATGCATTACAGATGTAACAGAATAAGACTAAATAATTAACATTAACAATGCTAAAGAACCAATATTGATCCTGATACCGATATAATGAATACAAGGATTATACTCGGCCAATTCTCTCAAGAGGAAGCTGTGCACTCCCTGCAGTGGACAGCAAATGTCAGACACCGCGAGCGCTGCGGCTTTGGGAGGAAGGGAAGGGCTCAGGGGTCTGGCACCGGAGCAAGGAGTTCTCAGGATTGCAGGCATCATGGAATAAAAGAAACTCCTTAGCAAACTTTCTGATTTATATTGAATGTGATGTTCATGGTATGAAATAATCCTGTTGGTCAGTGCCCGAGTCTCTCTCCTCCTCATTCCCACACCTGTCAAGCTCAAAACCACTGAGACCTTGAAACCTGCATACCATAGCTGGCTATAAAGTAAAGATTTTCACAAATTCAGACATTAGAGTCTTCTAAAATGCAGTTTTCCCAAGCATTAGAAGAGACTTTACCGAAAAGTAAAATTACTGAAAGATAAATTAATCCTGTGTTGCTCAAACCAGGACACTGAGTTTATTTTGTTATTCAGTACAGGATAACCTTGGTTGCCAGATAACAGGGAACCTTGTCTACTTAATAGAGCTGACAAAAGTCACATAAAGACACTGGAATACATGTAACACATATTAACTATGACTAAATCACACATGGCACAACTTTAAGAAAGAACACTTGTGTTCTGTAATCTTTCATTATGACTGAGGGGGTTTATTTCTTCTATGGGGTCAGAAAAACTGGCATACAAAGTCTCTGTCTCTATGAAGTACATCAATCTAAACAACGTTTCCCTGATGCACTGAGCTTACAAGCCAGGAAAAAAAATGGAGAAAACAGGCAACTAACATGATAGAAAAGTAAAACCTAGACCTACAAGGAAAATGGAGAGCCTACCTCCCAGCAGTACTTGACGGGAGCCATCTAGAAAGGTAGTGCAGAACTTGGACTAGTAGAAGACACCACCAATGCTGGCCCTGCAAAGGCATATATCATTTCTCAGTTCCACCATAATAGGTGCAAGAGTACGCAAATGGATAAATGTGACCTATATATATAAGAAAATTATTCAAGAAGAGGGTAAACAATCCACTTTGTGAAAGGAAGGGTTAAAGCATTTCTCTTCCCATTACTATTCTCCACATTATTTGCCCTGTAAGACTACGACCTAAGCAAGTGCGCTTGAATAACCCATGGACCACATTTATGAAGGGAAAACCAAGTCTTTCAGATGTCATCCCAGATATAGGGGAAAAAGGGTACAGCAGGCAGTATGTGTCCTGGTTTCTAAGTGTAGAATGAGGGATAATAACTCAGAGACACCACAGTCTTTACAACCCACATTGTTACAGCTGAAGAAATGATTTCTGATCATTCAACTTTTGGTACAGCTTCTCTGAGCCCAGTGAGATCAAAGGAGTCCCAATATGATCTTTTATAATCTGAAAGGCTAAGTACAAGCTCCAGAGGTGCTGATGGTATTACCTGACAGAGCTGCAGAAGCTTGATTTTGGAGAAGAGTGCATAATGTAACCAACTGTTTTCCTGTGCTCTATTTTCTAGATGGAAAGATTTTTCAAGCTTCAGACAAAATGGGAAGGAAAGTCTTTATTACATCTCAGAGAGAAAATCCCTTTTCTATCAGATGTTCTCTATACTTGTATGCATGTATTGCCCAAAAATTAAAGGGAGAAAATATAAATTATTTATGAGGCAGTATAACTAACATAATTTGTTTCCCTTCCCTAGGATTTATTGTCAATACTAGGGGAACTTGAAGCAGGTATAAAAATCAAGTTAATTTTAACAATGCTGTATTTAAAGTGAAGCTGCTATAGCCAGTGGTAACATAGCAGTATATCACCACACACAAGCTGGTTTTAAAGGATATAACTCCACTGAATTCCACTGACTTCAGTGAGTGAGTTACCACATTCTTATAGGCCCAAATTCTCCTCTTTGTAAATGGAGTATTTTTTAAATTCTAGCTCCAATTCCATGAAGGTTGATGCATACATAAAAATTAAATAGTTGAACAAGTATTTGCAGGAGTAAAGTCTAAGATGTAGCCTACATGAAGTTTAACATAATGTTGTTACAAGAGCTCTAATTTGCACTCAAAATGACATTGTGGTCAGTGTCTTTAAAATGCCTGTTTCAAACAGCCTAGACTTTGATAGTGGTTAAGGCCCTCTTAGAGTGAAAGGAGATATTTTCCATGAAGAGCACATGTTTAACAAAAACATTTTTTTAAATTCCATTCCTACATGAACCTCACTTTGTAGCATGCTTAGCTATGCGCATGAAAAACTGCAGCTTCTGTTTCCAGTTGCTCTCCAACAGTGGCATAGTTACAGGTTTAACTTCCACTCCTAGACCGACACAAATTGCTTTATCATTACTATTTTATTTTTACAGTCATTACAACTTAAGATTTCCTCTCAGCAGTGTGGCTTTTTATTAGCCTTTTGAAAACATCAGGTCAGAAAATTCAAACTATAAAGCAGCCATTACTTGGTTATTGATGCTAACCCTTTGATAGTTCTGGGGAAGTCAGGTACATTATGTCTGGGCCTTTGAACATTTTTTCCTTTTCATTTCAGCAAGCAATAACATCAGAGACATCAAGTTAATCCTTTCGGTTTCTAATCAGTATTGCGGACACATTTATTTCAGTGACTGAGTCCCTCTGCAGCTATTGAGAATTTCAAGTTGAAACGTTAATGATTATAAAAATGTCACTGACATGACATAGTGCCCCTTTCTGCTGCCTACAGTTTTGCAAGAAAACAAAGTTACTGGAAGTAGCACTTGTTCATCCCAGTGAAGTACAACAGTACTGCAACCTTTTTACATGCATAAGTTGGCTTTTTATAAAAGAAAATATCCTAAAGTACTACTAGTCATAATCAGCATAGATCTGTCTCTCTGGTCAGTACCCTCTTTCCTCATCCTCCAGAAAGCGGGAGATGGCTTTTCTCGTGTTGGAGGATCTCGTTACCCTTTCCTTACAGGGTGGGCTTCCCTGATGCAAGTGATAATCTCAGACCTCAAGACTAGACCTTTCCTATGGTGCTGTTTTTACTTTCTCTAGAAGATATCTTTGCTGTCCACCAAACAGATCCCACAGAGAAGGCGAAGAGAGTGGAAAGAACCATTACTTTCTGACTGAACATGCTGAAAGTCAGCATTTGTTCTTAAATGATCAAGCTTGACTCTGCTTTCTGTTCCTCCTCTTTTGTGACAGAACATCATGAAATAACAGTGAAGAATTTAAATTGCTTTTTGAGCTCCCCGGAGCTGTTAGGGATCACACTTTAACCACCCTTCCCCACAAGGAACAACTTCCTTTGGTACAAGCCAAGATTTTCATGTAAGTCCCTGATTCCCAGAGCTCAGATACCAAAGAAAATATTAAATCTTGTGATGATTAAAAAAACACCAATAATATACAAAAATCTTAAGACTTGATAATAATGGAAATTTTAAAATTGTTGTCCATTACAGGAGTGCACTAAAGAGCTTAAAAGCTTTTCTTCTTTTAGCAGAGAATAAAACCTGTCTCTTCTACCTACAAGACAGCCTTGATGCAGGGTGAGGGGAAAGACAGCTACTGATGCTTGAGATATTTAAACAAGGCAGAGCAATTATTCAATGTCCCTTCTCCTAAAGGCACAATCACTACTAGAAAGGAAATAAAAATAATCATTGGTCAAGATTTCTAAAACCTTTAACAAACCTCAGTGGGTTACTATATTGAAATATTGGTCAAAACTTTTTTGCTTACTAGCTCTTTATTAACGCCAGACTACTTCAGTATCAGTGGAATTTTTGACCAGCTTGTCTGAAAGCATATATCCAAAACAAATGGTTTTTCAAAGTTAATGCAGAGTTGTGGAAATGTAGATCCCCCAAACCATTATAAAATCCAGAATTTTCATCTGTAATCTGTGCTGCTAAAAATATTTTTTAAAAAGTTTTATTCATCACCTCTGCAGTCAAAATCATCAGCAAAACTATTCTTTACAATTCTAATACAAATTAATTGAGGTAACATCTGCAAAGACTTGTTAAGGTGATTTATGCCCCTCCTGAGCACTGATAAGCAAAACCAATATCCCTCATCACACTTTTATATAAAAAATTGCCATGCACCAGTATACTGGTCTGAAAGAATGTCCAGCAAAATCTGAAAAAATTGTGATGGTCCTTTACAATATCACAGCTCATTTTGATATGCCAGAATTGGTTAAACTCTTAAAATAGACCTCGTATCTTAGAGTTTAGAAACTTTTAAAGTTTCTGACAGCTTTAATTGATATATTTCTAAATAACCAAGTCATCTTCGTATCATTAATTTTATTTTATTTCATGAAAAAGCGCGGTTGAAACTGACTATTTCTGGAAGTCTAAGACAGATACAATTCTATTACAATCAGCGGGCATTGGTGTTTCATTCCCTTCCATTCTACATTATATACATAGTGCAGCAGAAACTGTCTTCATTTTGTATCTTCTGTTTCTAGATGGGTGGTGTGTTTATTTAGTCACCAAATTTGAACTTTCCCATCATTTCTATAAAAAGGCTTCAGACTTCTCCACAGAATAGTTATTTCCCAGCCTTTCTTGCAGTAATTGCAAAAGAATATGGGTGCACAAATCTGAGAATCATACTGATTCTGCCTGGCATTGTTTGTCATTGGCAAAAGTCTTCTATGGATCTTATCACAAGTTCTCCTCTCTAAGCAGAGGCAGGGCTGATTTCCCAAACCTCCTTGGCAAACCACAAGACAGTCGGACTGGATCTTTCTGGATTCATGCTTGGATCTGTCACTTTTCTGACTGAAAGACAGACCTTGTACTTTCCTGAGATGGCTAATGTTGGAAAGTTTTTTAGGCTGGCACCTTGTTCCTGTGTTCTTGAAACAGTATATTTCAATTAGGTAAATATAGGCATATAGTGACCAACTTCCTTCCCAAATCATTTTGAAGATATTATTTACAGCCTTTCATTGTTCCAGCTTATGAACTACAGCTTTTTAAAGCATTAGCCATTTTTTTTTCTTTTAATGAATGCGGAATTCCAGTATTAACCTTTGGTTTATTCTTTTCTAAATAAGGAAAAATTTCTTCAACAATGTCAATTGACTAAAGTTTCCAAAATAATGTTTACTTTCTCATCTTTGCAGTGAAATTAAAAGTCAGTACTAACACAAGCGATAGTTTGCCAATAAATGCAAACTACTTTGGCCTTTCCTGGTCCTTCTAAGACAGCTGACTTCTAGAATAAATGACAGCAGCATTTTCAAAGCTGCTAAATTATTCTGATCCTACTGAAGCAGATACTGTCTGGCATGAAGGATCCTAGAACTGGTGAATCTGAACAGACAGGAATACCTGAGCGAGCAGAATTCACAGCTAAAACTGTGATAAAGAGCTTAAGATAAAAGGAGAGATTTATATTGAAATAGAAGCTTACAGTAGCAGATCAGTTTAATTTACTCTGCCATGTGGTAAGCAAAAAGGCATGTAAAAGGTGGGTAGACAGATTTGACTTGTAGATCAATATTCTGTTGATCTCTGGCCACAAAACAATTCATCTCTGCAATGCAGGGCAAAAGTAAAGGGGAATTTAATGTCAAATCAGTTAACCACAATCTGAAATTGAAAAAGCACACAGTATTGATAATGATGGTTAGCACAAGTTCCTCCTATTAAGTGATATCATCCAGTGCATTCATTGCAATGTATTAATTACACAGTGCAGTCAGCTTGATCTCCCAGGCTAACACCATAGCAATCAATTGCAGAAGTGGCTCCATCATTCTATTTAGAACTACATTTTCTTAGCTGAGTCTGAACTTCTTAGAGAAAAATTTAATTTCAGCTATCTATGATAAGCTCTTTTTATCTGCACAACTCACATTTGGGAGGGAACACAACTGTTCAGGAAATAAATGTACGCACAATACCATCATTATGTTAATGTACTTGGAAATTCCATTTGGAAACCATCTTTATTTGTCATGTCTCCAGACAACAATCAGCAGACTCTAAAACACATATGCATTCAGTGTTTTGTTGTGTTTGTTTTTTTTTTAAAAAAAAAAAGCATGCAGGGATTGATAGGGAAGGGGAGGATAGTAAAAAAGGAAAAAAATGAAAGGAAACAATTAAGCTCTTCCGAGAACAGGATTTTTTTTCAGGAACAGATACAGACACAGCTTACGTATTAAATTGTTAATGGCAACTATTAAAAAACCACTATGCAATGGTACTAAAAGAATAACTGTTTGAAATTATAGGACTGTTCCAATAGACTAACATTATTCTTACTTCTGAGTATCTCCTCAAATAGAGATACAGATTAAAACTGATCCCTTGTTTAAGAAAAGTTCCTTTTCTTAGCCAGTTCTCTCCTAATCCTTTGTAGCATTACCATGAGTTGTCCACATGACTAGTTCAAACATTTTTTGTTCCATATCAGAACACAAAACCAAGACTTCTCAGTATTCCTCATGAAGCTGGGGGAGACGAACAGACACACTGACCACCTTGGACTGGGATTTATCTCACTTAATTTCAGGCAGCTACCTGAGCTACTTGATCAAGAATATCACTGAGGCTCCAATACCACCATGGGACACAGGGTCGCCTCCCCATGCAGCTGTAAATCAGACCTCACGGCACAAGCTAGTGTGAGGGAAACCCTTGCTAGAGTCACATCCACTTGGATGAATTTGGAACAAAACACCTTCACTGCATCACAGCCACTGCTCTAAACCTAAGCCAGGTAACATCAAGCCAGTCACTCAAGGCTCTCCCTGTAAACACACAGAAAAGGGCATTTTTTAGGGTGGGGTTCATCTAATCTATTTTAGCTGCCTACTTTAGGACGAGACAAGTTAAATCTCAGAAGCTCCTGTTTCTCTCCACCGACTACAAGAGGAGGCTCAACAACCAACGTAGGTGTAAACAGCTGTATAAGTATGTACTTGGTCAGATAAAAGCACTGCCTCCTCCTTTCACTGCCTCTCCGTGTGTCATCCTGCATTCTACTGCAACTTCTCAAGACAAGTTTTTCCCTATCATGTCCCCTTCTTTGTATCAAAGGACCAGTAGTTTAACTCCCACCTCTGTCATTACTGATCCTTAACACCTCTCAAAATGAACACAACAGGAAAAAGATATTATTCCAGACTGGCTAGGAATTAAGGAAGACTTTTTGCATCAGTTAAATGTATTTCATTTTTCAAAACTGCCTCAGACACATCAGTTAGATCAGTCTTTAGAGATTAATGAATAGTTTTTAACTCACCAGTAACTTATTGTTTACCTTGAGGAAGAAACATGAAACAGAATTACAGATAGGATACTTGAAATTTGCAGTGGAAGACCAGTGGAAAGGAAAAAAGAAAACAGACAAGTACATAAAAGGGCAGTAATGCCATTAGAAATAATTTTTTAATGAACAATTCTTTCAATAGAAATAAAATAGTCACAAGACAAAGGCATACTGACTCAGCTACTAAAGAGGATATGTACATATATGTAGCTTCACTGGGAGAGATAGAGAAAGTAAACTGTTGAGCCTTCATCATGATCTGACATTATTGACTGGACAGAATTATTTCATTTTAAGATACTTATGAATTTTGGGAAAACTCCTGCTGAATAAATCACTGCACTAGAAACCAGGGAAGAACTATTTAATCAAGGCCACTGGCTCAAATGCAGGTAAAACCCCAAATCAGTAATTTCTAAACTCAAGCATATAGATTAGCCAAAAATGAAATTAATTACTCCTGAATGAATTACTATTGAAATGAAATTAATGCTACTACATACCTTCAAGACAGGAATATTCTTTAGTACATCTTACTAGAACAGTGATAACACAAGCCTGTTCCCACTTCAGAGGCACTTACAGCTGAGCCCTGCAGGGCATCTTTTTTTCCCCAGCTGCCTCAAAACGTCAAAGGAGGTGCTGCATGTATGAATACCTCCTCCAAAGTGCCAGAGCAAGTGTTACTAGGTGTGTTCTGGAATCAAACAGTGACAGAATTAATAAAAGAGACAGAAAAATGTATAACACAAGTAATGAGGTTATTCAGCCAGCTCTCAGCAGACAGCAATGCCAAACTGGTTTACACCAACTCTTGGTGGATAGTCAGCAGCGATTAGCTCATCAGTGGTTACTGGCAACATAGTCTTCAAAGCAGCTACACCTATACTTCTGCCAATGGGACTTTTGAGTCAGATACACACAGAGGATAATCTGGTCACAGAGGAAACATCCAGAGCAAACAGTTCAAACTAAAACCCATCTCCAACATTTCATTTTTAGACTAGATCTCATTGTTTTTATTACTTCCAAGTTTTTTCCTTTGAGGCCAGAGTGTGAGCTGGAGACATCAGAAAACATGTGGATGGTTCAAATGTTCAATAAAACTAAATGATAGACAGTAGATTTCTATTCTTCCAGCTGTGTAGCAAACCATTAAAACATTTGGTGTTAGATTCTTGGTTCCTATAAATCTGAATAGGTCTACTTAATCCCATAGAGGTGCACCCGCTTACACCTGTGAAACAATCTGACCTCCTTCATTGATGAGAGTTTGCCTGCATATCACTCAGGTCAGAAGCACTTGTCTGTATTTTCTTGGTTTCTGCCTTTTAATGGCTGTACTTTGCCCTTTTAGCCAGAGGGAGTCAGCAAGTGAACTCAGAGCAATGTATTATTTTTGAATATGAATCATGTTTATGTCCCATCGGTCCAGCAACACTTCCTTTTACACTAATGAGCCATTAAAATCTATGTTAGAGGATCACTAATCTTTCAAGAGGTTAACACGTAGCTCATTGAATTTTAACATTTCCATGACAGAAACGGGAATTTGGGAACAAAGCACATTTTATTAAAAAGAAAAGGAAACACACATGCAAAGAGAAATGCGTCGTCAAGACTTGGGACTGCCTGTGTTGTTATTTCAGATATTTATACTGGAATAAAAGCTTTCACTCTGACCCCATTCTTTCCACTGTTTTGCCCTACAATGACATCAGTCTTTTGACATGATTACAGTCTTAAAAATGCACAATATCATAAGAACAAAGATGGGGCACAGAAGCAAAAGTCAATAGCAGTGACGCAACACAACAGTACCTTGTACGAGGCATCTGCTGTGTATCTGCCAGGCAATGGGCATGGACAGAGGGAGGCCCACTTTGACAGAGTCAGAAAAGCCCGGGTCATGAAGCAACAACTGGTAGACTGAGGTGGTGAAGCTGGTGCTCAGACTCTGTAACCTGAGTCTTAGCCACCAGGGAGAAAAATCTCTCCAAGAGTGCAGCAAGGGGAACACATGTGCCCTCAGTAATTACAGTAGTGTGCAGTGAGAAAATTGAATCCTCTGCAGACATAAAGGTGGAATGCACCCTTGTTTTCTGCAGAGGAAAGGGAGTTTTGGTCTCCTGCCCTCTCTTTGTGTTAATACCTGTTTGTGCCCTTGGTGACCTCAGCAAGCATATTTATCAACAGCCAGTGAAAAAACAGCCTCCAGGTCACAGCATCCCACATCAAGCCATATGCACTGAAACCTCCTTTCTCAACTACAGTCATTTCTGCTTCAGCTACATCTCTTCCTTGGAGACAGACCTTTACATTCTAGCCTGTCTGTGTGACTGACTGGAATTACCATATACAAAAGGGTTCAAGAGAGCCAGCCATGCTGCACATAGTATAGGAAAACTGAAAATCACATAGGCTTACCAACAACTCTCTGCTCCCTATAGTAACCTGTCAGCATCACTACCCTGCAGCAAGTGACAGCAACAGGAAATAATGGGATGCTGTCTGCTCTGTGCACTGCTGAGACCCAATCAAATAGTACTTCCTTTGTGGTACCAGAGAAGCTACCTACACCACAGAGATGAATTCTCTAAAGGGCCTGCAAAACATTAGCAGCCTCTTTCTGAGACATTTGGAAAAACACTGAAAAATAATTTATGGTCTCCTGCTGCCTGTAGCTGACATACAATTTGGTGAGCTCTGCAGACCTACACAGAATAGAAACATCTGTGTGTTTCCTGCTACTGCTATTCTAGCTTGGCTGTATTACTGTAGCAAAGTGAAAAAACACACAGCAAATAGGAAAATTGACTGTGGTTGTTACAGAGATTACTTTAATATATTATACACGGTATTCTTAAACTTTCAGCTCATGAATTATCCCTTAGCAGATCATGGTTTTCGCAGTGGTCCAGTAATTACTCAAAGTTCTTTGTAAAATCATGTCCAATAATCTGCTCTGAACAGCAAATTATGTGTTCAAAATAGGAATGGTTTTGACCAGACAGTGAGCACAGCTTCTCAAGTACCCAAACTACCCAAGTGCAACACATTCCAGGCACTCATCAGAAGTAACTGGATGTTTAACTTTTCAAAACTTTCTGTAATTTTATGGCACAGCCTTATTTATGCATAAGCAAAATAAACCTATGTTATAGAATAGAGACAAAAAAGCATCACTTCAAAAGCCCCTGCATGCACTTTCCATATGGGCTTGGCAGTTACTAGTGAGGTAGAAAGACACATCTGTCCTGCTGCCGTCTCTGTTTCCATGAGTAAGGAAAGGGAAAATACAACAACAGTAAACAGATCAGAACTCCCAGAAACTCGTGAAGAAGAAAGGATGAGAAGATTTATCTCAGAGAAAGAGAGAAACAAGACGGGGTTATAATAAAGCCCATATAATCAAAGTGGGATAAAAGAGGGTGGATTATGCTTTCTGGTTCAGAGAACAGTACATCAAACCTGTGGAGAGCATATCTTTCCTCACCATGCAGCCAGGCCACCTGAGAGAAGAAACCAGGGCTTCAAAGGCCCCTTTTGGTCTGTGTGCAGGACATAGCAACTGCACACTACTCTTAGCCTCCGCTTCCAAGTAAAACCACAATCATTGTTTCTGCAAATGTCCTAGCAAAGGGACATTAAATGAATACACATGAATATTGGGAACCGGTCCTTTGCAGTAGTTGCCCAGTTGCTGTGACTACATTATATTGCTGCTAAACAGCTCTAGTCAATCTTTGCCAGGTGCCCAAAACAATGAAAAGAATTTGAAAAAAGCACCAATGAAATAAAATAAAATAAACCCTCAACACTGAGCAGGTGCCAAAGCATTTTTTCATCTTTTATAGAAGACAAACAAGACTATTTGCAAGCAGAAACACCTTCTGTTTCTTGTTTTTTGCAGAAATATTTTCCACACAGCAAGCAGGAATTTCAGCCATTTCTTATCAGTAACTGGAGCTGACTGAATCATTCAATTAACATCTGTTTTACAAGCATCCTACATCATATTATAGACTTCAGTGAAAGAAGTATTAAAAAAAATCCAGTTACAGTTGAATGTCTATGATATAAAGCTGAGGACAAATCTATGAAGGGAGACAACTGGCTGTGGTTTAATACTGTAGCTAATTTTGTCAAACCAACTGGACATTTTTCTTGACACACACTCTTCTAGATATTGAGGTACAGCCTTCCCAGTATTCAGAAGTTGAATATACTTCTTTAAGTACCAAAGGATTATTTAAGTGTATTTCACTCTAGCTGGCATTACTGTTGGAAGACTTGACCTTCAGTGTGACTGCAACAATGATAAATCATTTGGCCATCTGCTCCTCATTAAACAATGGTTCAAATGTTATTCTTGCTCCTAGACTTCAAAAGCTACCAAAAATTTTAGGAAAAGAATGCCAAAAAAACCCTTGAAATATAGGATATAGAAGAAAACAAACAAAAAAAGCAACCTAGGTGTAATTTGTCCAGAATAAAGACAAATGTGGTGAGCTGCTAACACTTGACAGTGCAACTCCATAAACGGATGGCATAAAGAAAAATAGTATCATTTGTTTGTCAAGTGTAAACCTATATGCACTATGTTCAGTCTGCAGTTAAGGAAATTTAAGATTAACTATTAAGAATACACTTGTAACAGCAAGAATAGCTTTTACTGAAATATAAGCATCGAGACTCTCTTCTCCCGCAATGAAGAAAGAAATCCAGACCCTTGCGTTACATTTGAAATAGTTTACAATGCCTAAAGCAGTTTTTCTGTGATTCCAGCAAATGGACTAAAGGAGACTCACAGCTGCTTTGAGCCCAGACACATCCATTTACTCACCCATTTCTCTCACTGATTGAGACTGTTGCAGAAGAGGCTGGGTCTGTATTTGATGTATTGGCACAATACAGAAAATATTCCAATTTACAAAAAGTCATTAGATGTTTATCAGAAGTATGAGACAAGAAGACTTGAGAGGCATGCCATAACTGAACAGTCATTACAGGTGAATGGAGTTAAAGCCAGAACAAACTATATGACCACATAATCCAGCCTCCTGTATAACGCTTCCTTTAGTTCTTCTTCCAGTTATTTACCCAAAGGAAACACAGCCACCAAGAAAGTGTCCAGACTCTTAATATTCAAAAAGATGAAGAACTCACCACTCCTCATGGCAGTTTGTCCTAGCCCCTCACCACTTTTGTCGACAGAAACATAAACCTTTAAATGAAGCTGGCTTTCACTCACAGCCTCCGGTTCTTGCCTCTTCCCTACATCACTGATATTGATCCTCCTCTGAAGGTGTCTCCTTGTCACTGTTTGTTTTGAAACCATGAGTAACATCCTGTCAGCACCTGCTTTACTCCTGCAACATGTTTGAAATTGTTCAATTTTACTCAAGAGCAAGCCACAGGGAGACAGGTCATTCAGAGCTCTGGCCATACGCACCAGCAGGGCTCCCTGAGGGAAGGAGCTCTGAAACCCTGAAGCTGTGACCACCAGCACTAAGGGCTGTGCCCTCAGCAGCCAACAGGCAGTTTTTACCCTGTGGTTTCCCTCTTGCAGGCACTCCTGGATTTTGCGGAAGAACAGCCTGCCAAATTTCAAAGCACCATCACTCAGCCGCTCATTATCAGAGCCAGGACACAAGACAAATATGGCTTAGAGAAAAACTGCTAATTGGAAGTATGTAATTTTGTCAATTTTTCCTGCTTTTCACAGAAAAGATACCAATGAGGAACCTAAAGAGATAACAGCAACTGTACTGGACTGCAGAGGAGCGTTAAAAGTAGTAAACAAGAGTCTGAGACAACTACCTTCAAATTCATGATGTTCATACCTTCTTCATTGATAATTATTCTAATAATTCTCCAATTTTCCTGCCAGAGCACCATTGGGTTACAGTAGCATGATGTTTGGACACTGGTATTCCATCCTACTGTAATTCTTACTTCTCATGCTTTCTTCTAATACTGCAGATAGATCAAGTGTTCCTAGTTTATAAAATTCGGCAAATAACTGCTTTTTTTTTTTTTTTCTTTGGCAGGGAGGAAAGAAAAAGACCCACATTACTGGGGGGAAGCATGGGAAGGTTGGGGGGGGTGACACAAAACAAAGGGAGAATAAATGTTCATTAAGTTAATTTGTGTAGCAACCTTAAAAAAATCAAAGTTTTCAAAAAGCACTTTTTTTGCAAACTCCTAATCTTGATATCTTAAGGTCTCAATATAGCAAATGCTAACAGGTTCAACTGCAGTCAAGTTTCTAAAATCCTTTTTTGCTTCTTAAGAGACTTGTCTATGTCAGGCAGAGGCGGGTGTACTCTGAAATATGTCTGGGTAAAAATACCATCATTAAATTCAGACTGAGATGCATTTAAACAAACGAGATAAGGGGTTTTGGTGCTTTTCTGTGTGGTTAACAGTATCCTGATAACACAGCTTGTCCCTTTATAAGATGTACCATGATATCTTAAGAGGAATAAATAGTCTCTTGCAGTCACTAAGGCAGACAGATCTGACTAAACCGATATATAACAGTTTTTCTAAACACAGCCCAGGAACACGGTGTCGAACATGCAGCTGACTGTAGAATTAGAAAAGACTTCCTTTGACCAAGGCAAAAGCAGTATTTGTCATGCTGGCTATTTATTACTAGTAAGAAAATAGGACTCACTATACAAACACCACACAAAAAGTCTGACACGCAGCTTATTAAGCAGAAATAGAAAAATTTCTGCTGTCATCAACAAGCTTCAGATTACACCTAAAGTGCTTTTGAAATGCTTGATGAGCTTCATCACTGAAATTCTTACAGAAAGAATGAGTTCAGCTTTTATAAACATATACAAAAGAGCATTAGCTTTTCAAACTTTTTGGCCAAAAAGTTCTAATTAGTCTCCTGTGCAAACTGCAGTGTTCCCTTTCCAAGTGATTATAAAATACCAGAAATTCTGTTAGTCAGAGGCTTTTATAGAGATCTTCCAAAGTAGAGGCAAGATTAATACAAACTGCAACTATGCTGATAAGACTTTCACTATGAACAATCGTTCTCTATATTCATATGATTCCTGCACTCCACCAAGGCCCTCAATAAAGAGACATATAACGATGTAACTCCCAAAGGGAAGTCGTATAGCCCATACTCCTGTCCTGATCAATGTTTATCTACCCTGTTTTTAAAAACCTCAGCGATGGAGATTTCACAGCTTCCCCAAGCGATCTATTTCAGTGCTTAACTTCCCTCACCATTAAAAACATTTTCTGTTTCCTAAATTAGATCTCTCACATTGCTGTTCCTGCCCATTCATTTTCTTCTGCCCAAGTCCACTGTGAACCATTTATTTACAACCTCTTTGGTGCAATATTTTCAATATTTAAGAGCATCACATCTCCCCTCTATCTTAACCTCTCTAGACTAAAAGAATACAACTGATGGCTGGTTCTTGGGATTATTTTTTTTAAATATACATTCTTGGGATTATTTTTTTTAAATATACACATCTAGATAATATACTAATTTTAGCTGCTGGATAGTAATTACCATACTTGTTTGTTTTCCACCGATTAGCATGATATTCATACCATGTGTGTTTTATCAATAACTTTTAGAGACATACAGAATCCAAAAATATTCGAAGGGATTCATTTGTATTTTTGAACTGATAAATAATAATAACTAAAAAAACCTGCCAGCAACAAAGAAATGGAAACGTAGTTTGTTGATGTTAACGGTATCAAACACCCATTTTTAAATTCTTTACACGCTTTTTCATGATGAAGAATTATAAGTCATTGTTTTAAAGCAGGAGAGACAAGGATGCCATATCACCACAGGCACGTCATCAGTTTACCAGTACATCAGCTCTGCATCAAATGAAGCCATAATAAATATAAATAAATAAATAAATAAATAAATAAATAATAAGGGGGGTGTAACTCAAACCCCACACACACATATTTGGGGTGCTAAAGCATGAAATAGGTCACAGAGAATGTCTGAGCCTATAATTCAATTCAGTTGCTATGAAGCTCAAGCAACGAGATATCAGTAAAATACCTTAACTGGTAGACAACTTGAACTTGACTTTCCGCAGCCTTTACAATATGGTGATCTGAATCCACTTTTTTAAACATATCTGAATATGTCATACTTGGGATTGTTTCCAGTTTCATTGTAAAAATATTCCTGGCATAACAGTGCTGTATTTTATTTATTTATTAAAAATGTGTCTTCCTATCGTGTTGCATTTTTGCAAGTTTATTAGACAAATGCCCTAATCCATCTGAAAGAAGATAATTGGAATGTAAATCTAGTCTAACTATATATGAATGTGACATGCATGTATGTGTATACATGACATGCTTGTGTATTGATGTGTTAACTGCACATCAATAAGAACATATTGGCTACAAGTAAAGTAAACACAAACTCTGGAGCTTACTCCCAGCCTCAATGAAGGTTGCCTTGTACCACAACATTATGCCAAAGCAGAAATTATGCTTTCTTATTACAGGAACATAGAATCATAGAGTGGTTTGGGTTGGAAGGGACCTTAAAAATCATCTAGTTCCAACTCCTCTGCCATGGGCAGTGACACCACCCACTAGACCAGGTTGCTCAAAACCCTATCCAGCCTGGCCTTGAACATTATTAGGGATGGGGCATCCACAACTTCTATGGACAACCTGTGCCAGTTTCTCAGGCCTTTCCAAGAGTGGAAAAAGGAAGGTGGTTAACCTGATTTTCATAGCCCTACACAAATTAAGTAAACAGTTGTGCCATGGCCGTTATCCCACTCATGACTAGCAACTGCTGTAAGCTACTACCTACTTTGTATTCAGAGCTATTCCTGTCAGTTGAAATACATATGGTGTTGATGTTCACTCCAATGAAGAACTGATACAGGGTTCTGAGCTATGTCCCACTTGAATATAAAGACAGGCCCTTGCACTAGGAAAGTTTCAAAGTCTAAAGACAAAAACAAATTAGTTAGTTCTTAGGTATTCCCAAGCCTGAAAAGAAACTCTGAGGTCATCAGATGTATCCCCTCCGTTTACAAATATCAAAAAACCCTTTTCATATTTGAAGACCATCTTTGGACCAAAAGCAGTTTGGTTCCTTTTCCTCCTCCCCCAATCTATTTATATACAGCATTCCCAGATCCTCTAAGGTTTGGTTTTACTGGGTTAAAAGATATACTGGTTTAGCAACTTAAAAATTTTGCTGTCTCAGATAAAGTACTTCCCTCAATGACTCCTACCATCATTTTTGTGTTATTCACAGGTTATTTTGTGATCAATTTAAATATGCTAGTCAATCTCCTCCTTGGTCGCTTGACCCTGTGCTACACTTTTGTAAAGAATACACCAGTAGTATATGATACTCTACAGTTACAAAAAAAAAAAAAGAAAGAAACACTGCCCTTGAGCACCATGCAACGTCATTCAGAGAAATAATAAAAACAAATGGGAACCTACCTTCTCCGCAAAATGAGAGTCTCATTTTAAAATTAATCTGTGATAAAGTTTCAGTCATGTCAACTCAAGCGGACCCACACTTTCCAGTTTTGACTTTGCCAGCTAACTTTCCTAGTGACTCTTTACATGCTGAGTCACTGCTAAGACTAAAGTCATCTTGACTTAGTAGGTGTGCACACAGATGGAGCACATAGGGGCACATTGACCATGGTGAAGGATGTTAACAATAGTATGCATTCATAACAAAACCACAAAGCATTGTGGTCCTCTAGCCTAATTTCTAAAGGTCACATCTAATGGCAAAAACATCCAGAGCAGAAGCTCTTCCTGTAGTTCTCCCAAAATCTGACATCCTCCTCTTTTGTCTTTCTTGACTGACAGGAATAAAATGATCCCATGACAGAAAAGGTTTTGAAGAAGCAAAAAGCTGGCTAAGTGAGTTTTCCAAAAGAAACTAAGATGCCTAAATTTCACATAATTTCAATTAAAACTATCTTCCTATTATCTTTTGAAAAATCTTACCCATTATCAGTCTACCCAAAGCTGTACAGCAAGGAAGTAATCTGAACTGTTGGTGAAGAGAGATATTGCTCTTAAAGTCATCCACTAGCTTTCCCATGAATTCTCTCACTTTTATAAGGGAGCCCAACTGAAACAGTAGATATGTTCCAGTTGAAGATGTCCCATAAGCCACATTCTCACTGCTCTCTCTAGGTGATGCTACCTCCGGTGTCACAAGGTCTATACACTATCTCAATAACCTGTGTGTGTAGGTACGCAGAATTTTTTGTTAATATTATGCCAGACAGGTGACTACATCACTCATTTTCTATTTTTATAATTTGTGGTTCTGTTTAACCTACCCCCAAAAGCAAAGGCCCTTAGACTAAAACCAAGGGACTTCTTACAAGCTGCTGCCAGTCCATACCAACTGCAGATTGGACACGTGTCCTGGACACCCTTAGTCTGGAAGGGGTTCTTCGAGTTCAAGACACACAAGACAGGGTTTCCTGCAAACAACACACACACTCTGCACTCCTCAAGGTCCTTTTTCTCGCTAGAAATAAACAAAAAGCCTCACTAAAGAGAAGTACCGCAATGTGACTAAGGAAAACTTGTTTGCTTCAAATGGAAAGAACTCTTTCCTGTGGTGGACACGAAGTGCTCTCATTTGTGCTATGTTCTGGAGCAAAACGCTGTGCCTAGATTTGAACATTATTATAGGAAGAACTCTGACTTTCAAAAAAACTCCTTTAGTAAGACTGATTAAATCTTGAGAAGTTATTTTAAATGCTTCAGCCAGAGAAGCAAAACCATTTGAGACTAGGTCATGTTTTTGAGAAGCTGATGCCTGCTGGAGCTGACTAAACCTCATTCATTTCTTCGGCAAGGCTGAAAGGGAGGCAACACCTGTGTGCCACAGGTGTAGGAGAGGAAGGAAATCACAGGCTCCTCATTGGTTGGAGCCATCTTGCTTCCTCGGTTGGGCAGGAAGCCTGCAGGGAAGTCAGGTTGTGCCTGGCTGTGGATCACTTGCTGAATTCCCAGCACCACATAGAGAATGTCCTCCTGAGTGCAGGAACTTCAGCTGTGTCACATTAAGGTATGGCACATTTGACACCACCAGTACTTGTCTAGCACAACAAATCCTAAAATCAATCATGTGCTTCCAGGCACACAAAATGACTGGTATCTAATTTCCACTGAGACACCACAGCCTTCTCTTCAAAAGCTAAATAGTTCAGGAGTGACAAAACATACCAAGGAGTTCCCTAATTTTAGTTTGTCGTGTCAGTAACTTTCAGAGTTACCACAGGCACATCACGCAGCTGTGAACATCAGAAAGCAAAGGGTTTGCTCATCCTGACCTGATGTCCCTGAATTGCTCTCCACTGGAGTGCCTCCTGCTCTGGGTAAAACCCCTGATAAGACCCCTATTAACTAATACCTGCACACAAAGAAACATTGCAAAAGGGACCTACATCATCATCACCAAAGCTTCGAGACAGAGCCGTCCCTCACCTCTCTGTAAACACAGTCTCTCAAGGGCTTCAGGCCTTAAAAGCCAGGCCTTACTACAACATGTCTTTTACAATAGCAAAACCCAGAGTGACTAGACAAAACAGTACAAGAATAGAGAGGATATAAACAACCCTTACCTCTTATCGATAACACCCTTTTCTCCAGGCTTCTACCAGCTCAGCAGCTTTCTCACTTGCAACAACTGACACAGTCGATCATATTCCAAAGCCACAGACAGTATGTCTTTCTTCCCATCGCATCTGATGTGATCTAAGCTCCATGCTTAATGCTTGTCCCCCCTGCAAGCTTCCCGTCACCGCTATATTGCCTGAAGAGGGAAAATGTCTTCCCAGGGCCTCCTCAGCTTGTGCTAATTGAGCGTGACCCCCCACCATGCTCAGTTGCTGTCAGGGAAGAACCTGCCCCTCCCAAGACTTCACCTGGTTTGGAGCGCAGCAACCAGGACCAACCTCTCTTTCCCCTAGCTACATCCTTAAAAAAAAAAAAAGAGAGAGAGACTAGCAATAAAGTAATGTATTTGGTTTAAAGAGCAAGGTGGTGGCAGTGGGGGTCCTGCAGGGGCTGCTGTGAGGAGAGGCCAGTTCCAGCTGGTTCCAGCAGAGACACCGTAGGGCAGAGCTCAGCCCCTCAGACAAGATGGCGGCGCCTCTGGGAAAGTGTGTTTAAACTGCGTGGTGGTGTGAGGAGAAAAAGTGTGAGAAACAACTCACACTCAACAAGGAGAGACATCGGTGGAGGATATGTCCGCATTGCAGCCATGGAGAGACCTCGGTGGAGAGGATATCCACAGTGCAGCCCAGGGAGAGACCACCCCGGAGCAGGTATTCTGCGTCACTTCTTGAAGACCGCACGTGCAGGGCGATCGTAGTAAATTCTGAGCAGCCGCTTTTTTTAATGGAGTTCAGTGTTTTGCATTGGTCAATGGCTGCCATTAAGATCACCTCTAATTCAATATAAAACTGGCAAAGTGTTAGTCTGAACTGTAAGAGAAACACAGAATAACTAAAGATGGCATGTGTGACATAGGGTCCCTTATATTGGTCACTGTCTGCTCGGACAATACTCATTTCACTGAACTTCACCCTTCCATGCTTATAGCTGAGTTATGCCCAAGATTCACTAACTAGTCAGTAAAGAAAAAAAAGCCCTTCTAAGATATGATTAATTTCCTCCTAAATCGATGTCTGCAGCAGGTCAAACGAATGATCCCTAAAAGCACCTGTTTCTCTCCGCTAGCTAAAAAAGGAGCCTACTTCAGAAGGTGAGACACTTGCATCATACATACCGAAAAGAGATGAGGCGAGTCTCACCTCTAAAGGCTGCTTGGTCCGTTCTGTGCTGGTTTACCAATACTTCTAACAGATGCATAATGCAACACATTCAGGGTATCTAGCACAACCCACAAAAATGGGCATTTGAATTACGCTAGGTCATAAAAGATTTGGCCCACTGAAATGTTTTGCAAAAAACCACAGACTTCAGTGTTTATCATTTGACTCACAAACACTCAATGGCCTGTGAAGACCTGCACACCTATTGAGTACAAGTAGGATAGTAAAATATGAAAATATTGATCAGCAGTAAGGGAAAATACATTTAGAATTCACACAAGGACTGAGAAACCCCAGCTTGGTACCACCGAACTGCAAAATATCAGCTTCACAGACTATACCAGAATTGAAACTGAGTGATCAGGCATTCCTAATGTGATTAAGTGACCAGATGTCATGGTTTTTAAAAAGTAATTGAGTTAAGCCAAAATATGATTTGAGTAGTTTTGGTACCTTATGCATCACAGGTCAGTAAATCATCATGAGAGGTACCTTAACCCTGAACGGTACGGGATTTGAATCAGGTTTCAACCTAAGGAAGGACTTTGTTTCAAAGTGATTTCAAAACTCTCTTCTTTGCACTCTTTTTGTGCTTAGGTGACAGACTGTGACACGGCAGCTTTCCATTTAGCGCAGTCCAGTCTAATCCACTGAACCCTACACTGCACCTCTCCTAGGGTTACTTCAACACCTTCGAGTGATACGTGGTGCAACATGACTAATACTTATCATGACAGATCTTCTTATAATGTCCTTCCTATGTTAAATGAGCATCTCTTCTCAACGCTTTCTGAGAAACACGAGGATGTCACACTTGGCTTTGTAAAACGTGACTTTTATGCACTTCCTTTATATGCATTGACATTTCTGGGAGAGGTCTGTCTCAAAAAATCAAAGCAGGAGGATTGGAAACAGCACCATAGATGTTAAATTGCCAATGAGTTTAGGGCTCTGAGTCTCATCTAGACAATAGTCTAATTCTGCACGTTAGTTGCATCATATTATCTGATTAGCAGTCTCACTAATTCCAGTAATAACAAAAAGAATCTTAGAAAGACAACATGAAAAGAGTGCTGTCCCAGCTCTCATGACGTAATCTACATCAGAGACATCTGAATCATAAAAAAATGGCTTATATATTTTGGTAAAACATTGGGGAAGTTACCAAGATATTATAGAGGCACCAGTGTTGTATTATCATCGACTTAGATTTATGATTTTCTGAGAATTTGAGGATTTTTTAAAAAAAGCTTTATAATGAATAATTGGAAAAAAATATTTAGTAATACGGTCTGCCCTCGGTTTCACGCACTATATGGTAATACGTCAAGCAATAAATTCGAACGAAGGAAAAAATGCATCTTCATGGAATTCCATGGATAATGGATGTTTTCTAGGAGAAAACAGGCAAGACAGTGAAATGTTCTCCTTTGATGGCCACAGGTGACAATTCCCAGAGACAGGGCACAGAACACCCCAGCTCTGCACTTGGCAAGAGAAAACCTCGTGGTGAGGTCTGCACGGAGCCCAAGTACCACAGGCTGACCTCTGCCTCGCGCCTCATCCCACCGGCCCACAGACACCGCTCTTGGCTCACAGCCCACGTGTTTTCATACTGCTCTGTGGCTGGCTGGTTTCCGTGTTTTGAAATCATCATTCCCACATGATCTCAGACCAGCCTCTGATTGGCTCCCCACTTCCTACCCATAATGACGATACAGGTACACTTTCTATATGTCGACAGATAGAGATACATATGTATCTTTGCATATTTATAAAGATTTATAAATTCAGTGTAATAAGGACTGCAAGGAAAAGGTATAGGAGGTCTTCCCCCCAAAAAAACATAAAGCAGCAGAATCAGGCAATGGTTAATGAGTTAGAAAACTATATTTCAAGGTCAGTTTCAGTCAGACAGGACGGACGACGCGGAGCTCACACTCCAGCTGCCTGTGGGACCATGGCATGGTGCAGATTCGGACAGTTGTGACCTTCCTTCTCCTTATGTCAGTGACTTAGGCAAAAGATGCAGAAGTGGCTGTGAATGGAGGGGAAGGGAGCACGCCATGGTCTGGTCCTGTCCAAGTCTGGGTCTGTGGCTGCAAAAGACAGGAGAGCAAACAAAGGGTCAACCACAGTGGCTCACAATGGGCAACCCCTGCCAAGAGTCTGCCAGACTCTTCATGCCTTAAATTTGTGTCCGTGTCTTTGCTGAAGGGATTCAATCTCTGGCTATGTGGCTGAGAAAGGGATTGCGACATGGTCTAGTCTTATCCATATCTAGTCCTGTGGCAGCAAAAGACAGGAGAACAAACAAAGGGTCAACCAACCAGGCTCACAGTGGGAAAACCCTACCCAGGCTCTGACAGACTCTTCATGCCTTAACTTTGTGTCCATGTCCTTGTGGAAAGTACAAAATCTCTTGCTGTGTCGCTGAGGACGGAAGGGTGCCATGGTCTGCACCTCCCTCAGTCTGGGCATGTGGCTGCAAAAGATAGGAGAAAAAACAATGGGTCAACCACCCTGGCTCACCATCGGAAACCCCTCCCCAGGCTCTGCCAGATTCTTGATGCCTTAACTTTGTGTCTATGTTTTCACAGAAGGTACTGAATCTCTGCCAATATGGCTGAGGAAGGCAATACGCCATTGTCTCGTCCTATCTTGGTCTGGGGATGTGGCTGCAAAAGACAGGAGAACAAAGAATGTGTCAACCACCCTGGCTCACTATGGGCAACCCCTGCCCAGGCTCTGCCAGACTCTTGATGCCTTAACTTTTTGTCCGTGTTTTCACAGAAGGTACTGAATCTCTGGCAATGTCGCAGAAGAAGGGAGTGCGCCAAGGTCTGGTCCTGTCTTGGTCTGGGAATGTGTCTGAAACAGACAGGAGAACACAGAAAGGGTCAATCACCCTGGCACACCATGGGCAAGGCCTACCCAGGCTCTGCCAGACTCAAGATGCCTTAACTTTCTGTCCGTGTCCTTGCAGAAGGTACTGAATCAATGGCTATAAGGCTGAGGATGGGATTGCGCCATGGTCTAGTTCTATCCCTATATGGTCCAGTGGCTGCAAACGACAGGAGAACAAACAAAGGGGCAACAGGCCTGCCTCACGATGGGCAATCCCTACCCAGGTTCTGACAGACTCTAGATGCCTTAACTTTGTGTCCGTGTCCTCGCAGAAGGTACTGAATGTATGGCTATGTGGTTGAGGATGGGTTTGCGCCATGGTTTATTCTTATCCATATCTGAACCTGTGGCTGCAAAAAGACAGGAGAAAAAAGGGTCAACCAGCCTGGCTCACCCTGCACAATCCCTGCCCAGACACTGCCAGAGTCTTGATGCCTTAACTTTTTGTCCATGTCCTTCTGGAAAGTACCAAATCTCCCATGTGTCGCTGTGGTTGGGAGTGTGCCATGATCTAGACTTATCCTTATCTGGGTCTGTGGCTGCACAAGACAGGAGAAAAAACAAAGGGGCAACCACTCTGGCCCACCTGGGAAACCCCTCCCCAGGCTCTGCCAGACTCTTGACGCCTTAACTTTGTGTCCGTGTCCTTGTGGAACGTAGCAAATCTCTGGCTGTGTGGCTGAGGAAGGGAGTGTGCTTCGACCTAGACCTATCACTGTCTGGGTATGTGGCTGCAAAAGGCAGGAGAACAATCAAAGAGTCAACCACCCTGGCTCACCATGGGCAACCCAATTTCAAGGCTTTGCCAGAATCTTGATGCCTTAACTTTATGTCTGTTTCCTGGCAGAAGGAAACAAATCTCTGGCTGTGTCTCTGAGAACGGGTATGTGCAATAGTCTGGTCCTACCTGTCTGGGTCTGTGGCTGCAAAAGAGAGGAGAACAAACAAAGGGGCAACCACCCTGGCTAACCATGGGCGACCCTTCTCCAAGGCTCCGACAAACCCTTGATACCTTAACTTTGTGTCCGTGTCCTGGCAGAAGGAAGCAAATCTCTAGCTGTGTCTCTGAGAACGGCGGTGTGCTTTGGTCTGGTCCTCCCTGTCTGGGTCTGTGGCTGCAAAAGACCGGAGAACAAACAAAGGGACAACCAGCCTGGCTAACCATGGGCAACCCAAGTTCAAGGCTTTGTCAGACTCTTGATATCTTAACTTTGTGTCCGTGTCCTGGCAGAAGGAAGCAAATCTCTGTCTCTGTCTCTGAGGACGGGGGTTTGCATTGGTCTGGTCCTACCTGTCTGGGTCTAGGGCTGCAAAAGAGAGGAGAACAAACAAAGGGGCAAGCACCCTGGCTCACCATGGGCAACCCAAGTTCAAGGCTTTGCCAGACTCTCGATGCCTTCATTTTGTGTCTGTGTCCTGGCAGAAGGAAGCAAATCTCTGGCTTTGTCTCTGAGAACGGGGGTGTGCATTGGTCTGGTCCTACCTGTCTGGGTCTATGTCTGCAAAAGAGAGGAGAACAAACACAGGGGCAACCACCCTGGCTAATCATGGCGATCCTTGTCGAAGGCTCCTACAAACGCTTGATACCTTAACTTTGTGTTCGTGTCCTGGCAGAAGGAAGCAAATCTCTGGCTGTGTCTCTGGGAACGGGGATGTGCAATGGTCTGGTCCTCCCTGTCTGGGTCTGTGGCTGCAAAAGAGAGGAGAACAAACAAAGGGGCAACAAGCCTGGCTCACCATGGGTAACCCAAGTTCAAGGCTTTGCCAGACTCTCGATGCCTTAACTTTGTGTAAGTGCCCCTGCAGAAGGTATTGAATCTCTGGCACTGTGGTTGAGGATGGATGTGCGCCATGGTCTGGCCCTGTCTATGTTTGGTTCTGTGGCTGCAAAAGAGAGGAGAACAAACAAAGGGGCAACCAGCCTGGCTAACCATGGGCATCCCAAGTTCAAGGCGTTGTCAGACTCTTGATATATTAACTTTGTGTCCGTGTCCTGGCAGAAGGAAGCAAATCTCTGGCAATGTGGTTGAGGATGGGTGTGCGCCGTGGTCTGGTCCTGTCTATGTCTGGGTCTGTGGCTGCAAAAGAGAGGAGAACAAACAAAGGGGCAACCAGCCTGGCTCACCATGGGCAACCCGAGTCCAAGGCTTTGCCAGACTCTTGATGCCTTAACTTTGTGTCGTTGTCCATCCAGAAGGTATCAAATCTCTGGCTATGCCATTGAGGATGGGAGAGCACCATGGTCTCTTGCTGTCTATGTTTGGGTCTCTGGCTGCAAAAGAGAGGAGAACAAACAAAGGGGCAACCAGCCTGGCTCACCATTGGCAACCCAAGTTCAAGGCTTTGCCAGACTCTCGATGCCTTCACCTTGTGTCAGTGCCCCTTCAGAAGGTATTGAATCTCTGGCAATGTGGTTGAGGATGGGTGATCGCCGTGGTCTGGTCCTGTCTATGTCTGGTTCTGTGGCTGCAAAAGAGAGGAGAACAAACAAAGGGGCAACCAGCCTGGCTCACCATGGGCAACCCAAGTTCAAGGCTTTGTCAGACTCTCGATGCCTTAACTTTGTGTCCGTGTCCTGGCAGAAGGAAGCAAATCTCTGGCTGTGTCTCTGGGAACGGGGATGTGCAATAGTCTGGTCCTACCTGTCTGGGTCTGTGTCTGCAGAAGAGAGGAGAACAAACAAAGGGGCAACCACCCTGGCTAGCCATGGGCAACCCAAGTTCAAGGCTTTGTCAGACTCTTGATGCCTTAACTTTGTGTCCGTGTCCTGGCACGAGGAAGGAAATCTCTGGCTGTGTCACTGGGAACGGGGATGTGCAGTGGTCTGGTCCTCCCTGTCAGGGTCTGTGGCTGTAAAAGACAGGAGAACAAACAAAGGGGCAACCACCCTGGCTCACCATGGGTAACCCAAGTACAAGGCTCCGACAAACCCTTGATATCTTAACTTTGTATCCGTGTCCTGGCAGAAGGAAGCAAATCTCTGGCTGTGTCGCCCTGAACGGGGATGTGCAATGGTCTGGTCCTCCCTGTCCGGAACTGGGGCTGCAAAGACAGGAGAACAAACCAAGGGGCAACCACCCTGGCTCACCATGGGCAACCCAAGTTCAAGGCTTTGCCAGACTCTCGATGCCTTAACTTTGTGTCACTGCCCCTGCAGAAGGTATTGAATCTCTGGCAGTGTGGTTGAGGATGGGTGTGCGCCATGGTCTGGTCCTGTCTATGTTTGGTTCTGTGGCTGCAAAAGAGAGGAGAAAAAACAAAGGGGCAACCAGCCTGGCTCACCATGGGCGACCCTTGTCCAAGGCTAGGACAAACCCTTGATACCTTAACTTTGTGTCCGTGTCCTGGCAGAAGGAAGCAAATCTCTGGCTGTTTCTCTGGGAACGGGGATGGGCAATGTTCTGGTCCTCCCTGTCTGGGTCTGTGGCTGCAAAAGAGAGGAGAACAAACAAAGGGGCAACCAGCCTGGCTAACCATGGGCGACCCGAGGCCAAGCCTTTCCCAGAATCTTGATGCCTTAACTTTGTGTCCGTGTCCTGGCAGAAGGAAGCAAATCTCTGGCTGTGTCTCTGAGAACGGGGGTGTGCATTAGTCTGGTCCTCCCTGTCTGGGTCTGTGGCTGCAAAAGAGAGGAGAACAAACAAAGGGGCAACCACCGTTCCTAACCATGGGCGACCCTTGTCCAAGGCTAGGACAAACCCTTGATTGCTTAACTTTGTGTCCGTGTCCTTAGAGAAGGAAGCAAATCTCTGGCTGTGTCTCTGAGAACGGGGAGGTGCAGTGGTCTGGTCCTCCCTGTCTGGGTCTGTGGCTGCAAAAGAGAGGAGAACAAACCAAGGGGCAACCACCCAGGCTCAGCATGGGCAGCCCAAGTTCAAGGCTTTGCCAGAATCTTGATGCCTTAACTTTGTATCCGTGTCCTGGCAGAAGGAAGCAAATCTCTGGCTGTGTCTATGGGAACGGGGATGTGCAATAGTGTGGTCCTACCTGTCTGGGTCTGTGGCTGCAAAAGAGAGGAGAACAAACAAAGGGGCAACCAGCCTGGCTAACCATGGGCAACCCAAGTTCAAGGCTTTGTCAGACTCTTGATATCTTAACTTTGTGTCCGTGTCCTGGCAGAAGGAAGCAAATCTCTGGCTGTGTCTCTGGGAACGGGGATGTGCAGTGGTCTGGTCCTCCCTGTCTGGGTCTGTGGCTGCAAAAGAGAGGAGAACAAACAAAGGGGCAGCCAGCCTGGCTCACCATGGGCAACCCGAGTCCAAGGCTTTGCCAGACTCTTGATGCCTTAACTTTGTGTCGTTGTCCATCCAGAAGGTATCGAATCTCTGGCTATGTCATTGAGGATGGGAGAGCACCATGGTCTCTTGCTGTCTATGTTTGGGTCTCTGGCTGCAAAAGAGAGGAGAACAAACAAAGGGGCAACCACCCTGGCTCACCATGGGCAACCCAAGTTCAAGGCTTTGCCAGACTCTCGATGTCTTAAATTTTTGTCAGTGCCCCTGCAGAAGGTATTAAATCTCTGGCAGTGTGGTTGAGGATGGGTGATCGCCGTGGTCTGGTCCTGTCTATGTCTGGTTCTGTGGCTGCAAAAGAGAGGAGAAAAAACAAAGGGGCAACCAGCCTGGCTCACCATGGGCGACCCTACTCCAAGGCTTTGCCAGACCCTCGATGCCTTAACTTTGTGTCAGTGCCCCTGGAGAAGGTCTTGAATCCCTGGTAATGTGGTTGAGGATGAGTGTGCGCCGTGGTCTGGTCCTTTCTATGTCTGGGTCTGTGGCTGCAAAAGAGAGGAGAATAAACAAAGGGGCAAACATCCTGGCTCACCATGGGCAACCCGAGGCCAAGGCTTTCCCAGAATCTTGATGCCATAACTTTGTGTCCGTGTCCTTGCAGAAGGAAGCAAATCTCTGGCTCTGTCTCTGAGAACGGGGATGTGCAATAGTCTGGTCCTACCTGTCTGGGTCTGTGGCTGCAAAAGAGAGGAGAACAAACAAAGGGGCAACCACCGTTGCTAGCCATGGGCGACCCTTGTCCAAGGCTAGGATAAACCCTTGATACCTTAACATTGTGTCAGTGTCCTGGCAGAAGGAAGCAAATCTCTGGCTGTGTCTCTGGGAACGGGGATGTGCTTTGTTCTGGTCCTCCCTGTCTGGGTCTGTGGCTGCGGAAGACAGGAGAACAAACAACGGGGCAACCAGCCTGGCTCACCATGGGCAACCCAAGTTCACGGCTTTGTCAGACTCTTTATATCTTAACTTTGAGTCCGTGTCCTGGCAGAAGGAAGCAAATCTCTGGCTGTGTCTCTGAGAACGCGGGTGTGCGTTGGTCTGGTCCTACTTGTCTAGGTCTGTGGCTGCAAAAGAGAGGAGAACAAACCAAGGGGCAACCAGCCTGGCTCACCATGGGCAACCGAAGTTCAAGGCTTTGCCAGACTCTTGATGCCTTAACTTTGTGTCCGTGTCCTGGCAGAAGGAAGAAAATCTCTGGCTGTTTCTCTGAGAACGGGGATGTGCAATAGTATGGTCCGACCTATCTGGGTCTGTGGCTGCAAAAGAGAGGAGAACAAACAAAGGGGCAACCAGCCTGGCTAACCATGGGCAACCCAAGGCCAAGGCTACGACAGCCCTTGATACCTTAAATTTTGTCCGTGTACTGGCAGAAGGAAGCAAATCTCTGGCTGTGTCTCTGAGAATGCGAATGTGCAATAGTTTGGTCCTACCTCTCTGGGTCTGTGGCTGCAAAAGAGAGGAGAACAAACAAAGGCGCAACCACCCTGGGTAACCATGGGCGACCCTTGTCCAAGGCTAGGACAAACCCTTGATACCTTGATTTTGTGTCCGTGTCCTGGCAGAAGGAAGCAAATCTCTGGCTGTGTCTCTGAGAACGGGCGTTTGCATTTGTCTGGTCCTACCTGTCTGGGTCTGTGGCTGCAAAAGACAGGAGAACACACAAAGGGACAGCCAGCCTGGCTCACCATGGGCAACCGAAGTTCAAGGCTTTGCCAGACTCTTGAGGACTTAACTTTGTGTCCGTGTCCTGGCAGAAGGAAGCAAATCTCTGGCTGTGTCTCTGAGAACGGGGGTGTGCTTTGGTCTGGTCCTACCTGTCTGGGTCTGTGGCTGCAAAAGACAGGAGAACAAACAAAGGGGCAACCACTCTGGCTAACCATGGGCGACCCTTGTCCAAGGCTAGGACAAACCCTAGATACCTTAATTTTTTGTCCGTGTCCTGGCAGAAGGAAACAAATCTCTGGCTGTGTCTCTCAGAACCGGCGTTTGCATTAGTCTGGTCCTACCTGTCTGGGTATGTGGCTGCAAAAGACAGGAGAACACACAAAGGGACAGCCAGTCTGGCTCATCATGGGCAACCCGAGGCCAAGGCTACGACAAACACTTGATACCTTAAATTTTGTCCGTGCCCTGGCAGAAGGAAGCAAATCTCTGGCTGTGTCTCTGACAACGGGGGTGTGCTTTGGTCTGGTCCTACCTGTCTGGGTCTGTGGCTACAAAAGAGAGGAGAACAAACAAAGGGGCAACCACCCTGGCTCACCATGGGCAACCCAAGTTCAAGGCTTTGCCAGAATCTTGATGCCTTAACTTTGTGTCCGTGTCCTGGCAGAAGGAAGCAAATCTCTGGCTGTCTCTCTGAGAACGGGGGTGTGCGTTGGTCTGGTCCTACCTGTCTGGGTCTGTGTCTGCAAAAGAGAGGAGAACAAACAAAGGGGCAACCACCCTGGCTAACCATGGGCAACCCTACTCCAAGGCTTTGCCAGACTCTCGATGCCTTAACTTTGTGTCAGTGCCCCTGGAGAAGGTATGGAAACCCTGGCAATGTGGTTGAGGATGGGTGTGCGCCGTGCTCTGGTCCTGTCTTTGTCTGGGTCTATGGCTGCAAAAGAGAGAACAAATAAAGCTGCAACCACCCTGGCTAACCATGGGCAACCCAAGTTCAAGGCTTTGCCAGACTATCGATGCCTTAACTTTGTGTCAGTGCCCCTGGAGAAGGTATTGAATCCCTTGCAATGTGGTTGAGGATTGGTGTGCGCCATGGTCGGGTCCTGTCTATGTCTAGTTCTATGGCTGCGAAAGGGAGGAGAACAAACAAAGGGGCAACCAGCCTGGCTAACCATGGGCGACCCTTGTCCAAGGCTAGGATAAACCCTTGATACCTTAACATTGTGTCAGTGTCCTGGCAGAAGGAAGCAAATCTCTGGCTGTGTCTCTGGGAACGGGGATGTGCATTGGTCTGGTCCTACCTGTCTGGGTCTGTGGCTGCAAAAGAGAGGAGAACAGACAAAGGGGCAACCACCCTGGCTAACCATGGGCGACCCAAGTTCACGGCTTTGTCAGACTCTTTATATCTTAACATTGTGTCCGTGTCCTGGCAGAAGGAAGCAAATCTCTGGCTCTGTCTCTGGGAACGGGGATGGGCAATGTCCTGGTCCTCCCTGTCTGGGTCTGTGGCTGCAAAAGAGAGGAGAACAAACCAAGGGGCAACCAGCCTGGCTAACCATGGGCGACCCGAGGCCAAGGCTTTCCCAGAATCTTGATGCCTTAACTTTGTGTCCGTGTCCTGGCAGAAGGAAGCAAATCTCTGGCTGTGTCTCTGGGAACGGGGATGTGCAATGGTCTGGTCCTGTCTTTGTCTGGGTCTGTGACTGCAAAAGAGAGGAGAACAAACAAAGGGGCAACCAGCCTGGCTCACCATGGGCAACCCAAGTTCAAGGCGTTGCCAGAATCTTGATGCCTTAACATTGTGTCCGTGTCCTGGCAGAAGGAAGCAAATCTCTGGCTGTGTGTCTGAGAACGGGGGTGTGCATTGGTCTGGTCCTACCTGTCTGGGTCTGTGGCTGCAAAGGGAGGAGAACAAACAAAGGAGCAACCAGCCTGACTAACCATGGGCGACCCTTTTCAAGGCTCCGACAAACCCCTGATACCTTAACTTTGTGTCCGTGTCCTGGCAGAAGGAAGCAAATCTCTGGCTGTGTCTCTGAGAACGGCGGTGTGCTTTGGTCTGGTCCTCCCTGTCTGGGTCTGTGGCTGCAAAAGAGAGGAGAACAAAGAAAGGGGCAACCAGCCTGGCTAACCATGGGCAACCCAAGTTCAAGGCTTTGTCACACTGTTGATACCTTAACTTTGTGTCCGTGTCCTGGCAGAAGGAAGCAAATCTCTGGCTGTGTCTCTGGGAAAGGGGATGTGCAGTGGTCTGGTCCTCCCTGTCTGGGTCTGTGGCTGCAAAAGAGAGGAGAACAAACAAAGGGGCAACCACCCTGGCTCACCATGGGCAACCCAAGTTCAAGGCTCCGACAAACCCTTGATACCTTAACTTTGTGTCACTGTGCAGGCAGAAGGAAGGAAATCTCTGGCTGTGTCTCTGAGAACGGGGGTGTGCATTTATCTGGTCCTCCCTGTCTGGGTCTTTGGCTGCAAAAGAGAGGAGAACAAACAAAGGGGCAACCACCCTGGCTCACCATGGGCAACCCAAGTTCAAGGCTTTGTCAGACTCTTGATATCTTAACTTTGTGTCCGTGTCCTGGCAGAAGGAAGCAAATCTCTGGCTTTGTCTCTGAGAACGGGGATGTGCATTGGTCTGGTCCTACTTGTCTGGGTCTGTGGCTCCAAAAGAGAGGAGAACAAACAAAGGGGCAACCAGCCTGGCTCACCATGGCCGACCCGAGGCCTAGGCTTTGCCAGAATCTTGATGCCTTAACTTTGTGTCCGTGTCCTGGCAGAAGGAAGCAAATCTCTGTCTGTGTCTCTGGGAACGGGGATGGGCAATGTTCTGGTCCTCCCTGTCTGGGTCTGTGGCTGCAAAAGAGAGGAGAACAAACAAAGGGGCAACCAGCCTGGCTCACCACGGGCAACCGAAGTTCAAGGCTTTGCCAGACTCTCGATGCCTTCACCTTGTGTCAGTGCCCCTGCAGAAGGTCTTGAATCCCTGGCAATGTGGTTGAGGATGAGTGTGCGCCGTGGTCTGGTCCTGTCTATGCCTGGGTCTGTGGCTGCAAAAGAGAGGAGAACAAACAAAGGGGCAACCAGCCTGGCTCACCATGGGCAACCCGAGGCCAAGGCTTTGCCAGAATCTTGATGCCTTAACTTTGTGTCCGTGTCCTGGCAGAAGGAAGCAAATCCCTGGCAGTGTCTCTGAGAACGGGGATGTGCATTGGTCTGGTCCTACCTGTCTGGGTCTGTGGCTGCAAAAGAGAGGAGAACAAACAAAGGCGCAACCAGCCTGGCTCACCATGGGCAACCCGAGTCCGAGGCTTTGACAGACTCTTGATGCCTTAACTTTGTGTCGGTGTCCATCCAGAAGGTATTGAATCTCTGGCAGTGTGGTTGAGGGTGGGTGTTCGCCATGGTCTGGTCCTGTCCATGTCTGGGTCTGTGGCTGCAAAAGAGAGGAGAACAAACAAAGGGGCAACCAGCCTGGCTCACCATGGCCAACCCTAGTTCAAGGCTTTGCCAGACTCTCGATGCCTTAACTTTGTGTCAGTGTCCCTGCAGAAGGTATTGAATGCCTGGCAACATGGTTTAGGATGGGTGTGCGCCGTGGTCTGTTGCTGTCCATGTCTGGGTCTGTGGCTGCAAAAGAGAGTAGAACAAACAAAGGGGCAACCAGCCTGGCTCACCATGGGCAACCCGAGGCCAAGGCTTTGCCAGAATCTTGATGCCTTAACTTTGTGTCCGTGTCCTGGCAGAAGGAAGCAAATCCCTGGCTGTGTCTCTGAGAACGGGGATGTGCATTGGTCTGGTCCTACCTGTCTGGGTCTGTGGCTGCAAAAGAGAGGAGAACAAACAAAGGGGCAACCAGCCTGGCTCACCATGGGAACCCAAGTTCAAGGCTTTGCCAGAGTCTTCATGCCTTCACTTCGTGTCAGTGCCCCTGCAGAAGGTATTGAATCTCTGGCAGTGTGGTTGAGGATGGGTGTGTGCCATGGTCTGGTCCTGTCTATGTCTGGTTCTGTGGCTGCAAAAGAGAGGAGAACAAACAAAGGGGCAACCAGCCTTGCTAACCATGGGCAACCCAACTTCAAGGCTTTGCCAGACTCTCGATGCCTTAACTTTGTGTCAGTGCCCCTGAAGAAGGTATTGAATCTCTGGCAGTGTGGTTGAGGATGGATGTGCGCCATGGTCTGGTCCTGTCTATGTCTGGTTCTGTGGCTGCAAAAGACAGGAGAACAAACAAAGGGGCAACCAGCCAGGATCACCATGGGCAACCCGAGGCCCAGGCTTTGCCAGAATCTTGATGCCTTAACTTTGTATCCGTGTCCTGGCAGAAGGAAGCAAATCTCTGGCTGTGTCTCTGGGAACGGGGATGAGCAATGGTCTGGTCCTCCCTGTCTGGATCTGGGGCTGCATAAGAGAGGAGAACAAACAAAGGGGCAGCCAGCTTGGCTCACCGTGGGCAACCCAACTTCAAGGCTTTGCCAGACTCTCCATGCCTTCATTTTGTGTCAGTGCCCCTGCAGAAGGTATGAAATCCCTTGCAATGTGGTTGAGGATGGGTGATCGCCGTGGTGTGGTCCCGTCTATACCTGGTTCTGCGGCTGCAAAAGAGAGGAGAACAAACAAAGGGGCAACCAGCCTGGCTCACCATGGGCAACCCAAGTTCAAGGCTTTGTCAGACTCTTGATATCTTAACTTTGTGTCCGTGTCCTGGCAGAAGGAAGCAAATCTCTGGCTTTGTCTCTGAGAACGGGGATGTGCATTGGTCTGGTCCTACTTGTCTGGGTCTGTGGCTCCAAAAGAGAGGAGAACAAACAAAGGGGCAACCAGCCTGGCTCACCATGGGCAACCCGAGGCCTAGGCTTTGCCAGAATCTTGATGCCTTAACTTTGTGTCTGTGTCCTGGCAGAAGGAAGCAAATCTCTGTCTGTGTCTCTGGGAACGGGGATGGGCAATGTTCTGGTCCTCCCTGTCTGGGTCTGTGGCTGCAAAAGAGAGGAGAACAAACAAAGGGGCAACCAGCCTGGCTCACCACGGGCAACCCAAGTTCAAGGCTTTGCCAGACTCTCGATGCCTTCACCTTGTGTCAGTGCCCCTGCAGAAGGTCTTGAATCCCTGGCAATGTGGTTGAGGATGAGTGTGCGCCGTGGTCTGGTCCTGTCTATGCCTGGGTCTGTGGCTGCAAAAGAGAGGAGAAAAAACAAAGGGGCAACCACCCTGGCTCACCATGGGCAACCCGAGGCCAAGGCTTTGCCAGAATCTTGATGCCATAACTTTGTGTCCGTTTCCTGGCAGAAGGAAGCAAAGCTCTGGCTGTGTCTCTGAGAACGGGGATGTGCATTGGTCTGGTCCTACCTGTCTGGGTCTGTGGCTGCAAAAGAGAGGAGAACAGACAAAGGGGCAACCACCCTGGCTAACCATGGGCGACCCAAGTTCACGGCTTTGTCAGACTCTTTATATCTTAACTTTGTGTCCATGTCCCTGCAGAAGGTATTGAATGCCTGGCAACATGGTTTAGGATGGGTGTGCGCCGTGGTCTGTTGCTGTCTATGTCTGGGTCTGTGGCTGCAAAAGAGAGTAGAACAAACAAAGGGGCAACCAGCCTGGCTCACCATGGGCAACCCGAGGCCAAGGCTTTGCCAGAATCTTGATGCCTTAACTTTGTGTCCGTGTCCTGGCAGAAGGAAGCAAATCCCTGGCTGTGTCTCTGAGAACGGGGATGTGCATTGGTCTGGTCCTACCTGTCTGGGTCTGTGGCTGCAAAAGAGAGGAGAACAAACAAAGGGGCAACCAGCCTGGCTAACCATGGGCGACCCTTGTCCAAGGCTAGGATAAACCCTTGATACCTTAACATTGTGTCAGTGTCCTGGCAGAAGGAAGCAAATCTCTGGCTGTGTCTCTGGGAACGGGGATGTGCATTGGTCTGGTCCTACCTGTCTGGGTCTGTGGCTGCAAAAGAGAGGAGAACAGACAAAGGGGCAACCACCCTGGCTAACCATGGGCGACCCAAGTTCACGGCTTTGTCAGACTCTTTATATCTTAACTTTGTGTCCGTGTCCTGGCAGAAGGAAGCAAATCTCTGGCTCTGTCTCTGGGAACGGGGATGGGCAATGTCCTGGTCCTCCCTGTCTGGGTCTGTGGCTGCAAAAGAGAGGAGAACAAACCAAGGGGCAACCAGCCTGGCTAACCATGGGCGACCCGAGGCCAAGGCTTTCCCAGAATCTTGATGCCTTAACTTTGTGTCCGTGTCCTGGCAGAAGGAAGCAAATCTCTGGCTGTGTCTCTGGGATTGGGGATGTGCAGTGGTCTGGTCCTCCCTGTCTGGGTCTGTGACTGCAAAAGAGAGGAGAACAAACAAAGGGGCAACCACCCTGCCTCACCATGGGCAACCCAAGTTCAAGGCTTTGCCAGACTCTCGATGCCTTAACTTTGTGTCCGTGTCCTGGCAGAAGGAAGCAAATCTCTGTCTGTGTCTCTGGGAAAGGGGATGTGCAGTGGTCTGGTCCTCCCTGTCTGGGTCTGTGGCTGCAAAAGAGAGGAGAACAAACAAAGGGGCACCTAGCCTGGCTCACCATGGGCAACCCAACTTCAAGGGTTTGCCAGACTCTCGATGCCTTAACTTTGTGTCAGTGTCCCTGCAGAAGGTATTGAATGCCTGGTAATATGGTTTAGGATGGGTGTGCGCCGTGGTCTCTTGCTGTCTATGTCTGGGTCTGTGGCTGCAAAAGAGAGTAGAACAAACAAAGGGGCAACCAGCCTGGCTCACCATGGGCAACCCAAGTTCAAGGCTTTGTCAGACTCTTGATATCTTAACTTTGTGTCCGTGTCCTGGCAGAAGGAAGCAAATCTCTGGCTTTGTCTCTGAGAACGGGGATGTGCATTGGTCTGGTCCTACTTGTCTGGGTCTGTGGCTCCAAAAGAGAGGAGAACAAACAAAGGGGCAACCAGCCTGGCTCACCATGGCCGACCCGAGGCCTAGGCTTTGCCAGAATCTTGATGCCTTAACTTTGTGTCCGTGTCCTGGCAGAAGGAAGCAAATCTCTGTCTGTGTCTCTGGGAACGGGGATGGGCAATGTTCTGGTCCTCCCTGTCTGGGTCTGTGGCTGCAAAAGAGAGGAGAACAAACAAAGGGGCAACCAGCCTGGCTCACCACGGGCAACCGAAGTTCAAGGCTTTGCCAGACTCTCGATGCCTTCACCTTGTGTCAGTGCCCCTGCAGAAGGTCTTGAATCCCTGGCAATGTGGTTGAGGATGAGTGTGCGCCGTGGTCTGGTCCTGTCTATGCCTGGGTCTGTGGCTGCAAAAGAGAGGAGAACAAACAAAGGGGCAACCAGCCTGGCTCACCATGGGCAACCCGAGGCCAAGGCTTTGCCAGAATCTTGATGACTTAACTTTGTGTCCGTGTCCTGGCAGAAGGAAGCAAATCTCTGGCTGTGTCTCTGAGGACAGGGGTGTGCATTGGTCTGGTCCTCCCTGTCTGGGTCTGTGGCTGCAAAAGAGAGGAGAAAAAACAAAGGGGCAACCAGCCTGGCTCACCATGGGCAACCCGAGGCCAATGCTACGACAAACCCTTGATGCCTTAACTTTGTGTCCGTTTCCTGGCAGAAGGAAGCAAAGCTCTGGCTGTGTTTCTGAGAACGGGGATGTGCATTGGTCTGGTCCTACCTGTCTGGGTCTGTGGCTGCAAAAGAGAGTAGAACAAACAAAGGGGCAACCAGCCTGGCTCACCATGGGCAACCCTAGTTCAAGGCTTTGCCAGACTCTCGATGCCTTAACTTTGTGTCAGTGTCCCTGCAGAAGGTATTGAATGCCTGGTAATATGGTTTAGGATGGGTGTGCGCCGTGGTCTCTTGCTGTCTATGTCTGGGTCTGTGGCTGCAAAAGAGAGTAGAACAAACAAAGGGGCAACCAGCCTGGCTCACCATGGGCAACCCGAGGCCAAGGCTTTGCCAGAATCTTGATGCCTTAACTTTGTGTCCGTGTCCTGGCAGAAGGAAGCAAATCCCTGGCTGTGTCTCTGAGAACGGGGATGTGCATTGGTCTGGTCCTACCTGTCTGGGTCTGTGGCTGCAAAAGAGAGGAGAACAAACAAAGGCGCAACCAGCCTGGCTCACCATGGGCAACCCGAGTCCGAGGCTTTGACAGACTCTTGATGCCTTAACTTTGTGTCGGTGTCCATCCAGAAGGTATTGAATCTCTGGCAGTGTGGTTGAGGGTGGGTGTTCGCCATGGTCTGGTCCTGTCCATGTCTGGGTCTGTGGCTGCAAAAGAGAGGAGAACAGACAAAGGGGCAACCAGCCTGGCTCACCATGGGCAACCCTAGTTCAAGGCTTTGCCAGACTCTCGATGCCTTAACTTTGTGTCAGTGTCCCTGCAGAAGGTATTGAATGCCTGGCAACATGGTTTAGGATGGGTGTGCGCCGTGGTCTGTTGCTGTCCATGTCTGGGTCTGTGGCTGCAAAAGAGAGTAGAACAAACAAAGGGGCAACCAGCCTGGCTCACCATGGGCAACCCGAGGCCAAGGCTTTGCCAGAATCTTGATGCCTTAACTTTGTGTCCGTGTCCTGGCAGAAGGAAGCAAATCCCTGGCTGTGTCTCTGAGAACGGGGATGTGCATTGGTCTGGTCCTACTTGTCTGGGTCTGTGGCTCCAAAAGAGAGGAGAACAAACAAAGGGGCAACCAGCCTGGCTCACCATGGGCAACCCGAGGCCTAGGCTTTGCCAGAATCTTGATGCCTTAACTTTGTGTCTGTGTCCTGGCAGAAGGAAGCAAATCTCTCTCTGTGTCTCTGGGAACGGGGATGGGCAATGTTCTGGTCCTCCCTGTCTGGGTCTGTGGCTGCAAAAGAGAGGAGAACAAACAAAGGGGCAACCAGCCTGGCTCACCACGGGCAACCCAAGTTCAAGGCTTTGCCAGACTCTCGATGCCTTCACCTTGTGTCAGTGCCCCTGCAGAAGGTCTTGAATCCCTGGCAATGTGGTTGAGGATGAGTGTGCGCCGTGGTCTGGTCCTGTCTATGCCTGGGTCTGTGGCTGCAAAAGAGAGGAGAAAAAACAAAGGGGCAACCACCCTGGCTCACCATGGGCAACCCGAGGCCAAGGCTTTGCCAGAATCTTGATGCCATAACTTTGTGTCCGTTTCCTGGCAGAAGGAAGCAAAGCTCTGGCTGTGTCTCTGAGGACAGGGGTGTGCATTGGTCTGGTCCTCCCTGTCTGGGTCTGTGGCTGCAAAAGAGAGGAGAAAAAACAAAGGGGCAACCAGCCTGGCGCACCATGGGCAACCCGAGGCCAATGCTACGACAAACCCTTGATGCCTTAACTTTGTGTCCGTTTCCTGGCAGAAGGAAGCAAAGCTCTGGCTGTGTCTCTGAGAACGGGGATGTGCATTGGTCTGGTCCTACCTGTCTGGGTCTGTGGCTGCAAAAGAGAGGAGAACAGACAAAGGGGCAACCACCCTGGCTAACCATGGGCGACCCAAGTTCACGGCTTTGTCAGACTCTTTATATCTTAACTTTGTGTCCATGTCCCTGCAGAAGGTATTGAATGCCTGGCAACATGGTTTAGGATGGGTGTGCGCCGTGGTCTGTTGCTGTCTATGTCTGGGTCTGTGGCTGCAAAAGAGAGTAGAACAAACAAAGGGGCAACCAGCCTGGCTCACCATGGGCAACCCGAGGCCAAGGCTTTGCCAGAATCTTGATGCCTTAACTTTGTGTCCGTGTCCTGGCAGAAGGAAGCAAATCCCTGGCTGTGTCTCTGAGAACGGGGATGTGCATTGGTCTGGTCCTCCCTGTCTGGGTCTGTGGCTGCAAAAGAGAGGAGAAAAAACAAAGGGGCAACCAGCCTGGCTCACCATGGGCAACCCGAGGCCAATGCTACGACAAACCCTTGATGCCTTAACTTTGTGTCCGTTTCCTGGCAGAAGGAAGCAAAGCTCTGGCTGTGTTTCTGAGAACGGGGATGTGCATTGGTCTGGTCCTACCTGTCTGGGTCTGTGGCTGCAAAAGAGAGTAGAACAAACAAAGGGGCAACCAGCCTGGCTCACCATGGGCAACCCTAGTTCAAGGCTTTGCCAGACTCTCGATGCCTTAACTTTGTGTCAGTGTCCCTGCAGAAGGTATTGAATGCCTGGTAATATGGTTTAGGATGGGTGTGCGCCGTGGTCTCTTGCTGTCTATGTCTGGGTCTGTGGCTGCAAAAGAGAGTAGAACAAACAAAGGGGCAACCAGCCTGGCTCACCATGGGCAACCCGAGGCCAAGGCTTTGCCAGAATCTTGATGCCTTAACTTTGTGTCCGTGTCCTGGCAGAAGGAAGCAAATCCCTGGCTGTGTCTCTGAGAACGGGGATGTGCATTGGTCTGGTCCTACCTGTCTGGGTCTGTGGCTGCAAAAGAGAGGAGAACAAACAAAGGCGCAACCAGCCTGGCTCACCATGGGCAACCCGAGTCCGAGGCTTTGACAGACTCTTGATGCCTTAACTTTGTGTCGGTGTCCATCCAGAAGGTATTGAATCTCTGGCAGTGTGGTTGAGGGTGGGTGTTCGCCATGGTCTGGTCCTGTCCATGTCTGGGTCTGTGGCTGCAAAAGAGAGGAGAACAGACAAAGGGGCAACCAGCCTGGCTCACCATGGGCAACCCTAGTTCAAGGCTTTGCCAGACTCTCGATGCCTTAACTTTGTGTCAGTGTCCCTGCAGAAGGTATTGAATGCCTGGCAACATGGTTTAGGATGGGTGTGCGCCGTGGTCTGTTGCTGTCCATGTCTGGGTCTGTGGCTGCAAAAGAGAGTAGAACAAACAAAGGGGCAACCAGCCTGGCTCACCATGGGCAACCCGAGGCCAAGGCTTTGCCAGAATCTTGATGCCTTAACTTTGTGTCCGTGTCCTGGCAGAAGGAAGCAAATCCCTGGCTGTGTCTCTGAGAACGGGGATGTGCATTGGTCTGGTCCTACTTGTCTGGGTCTGTGGCTCCAAAAGAGAGGAGAACAAACAAAGGGGCAACCAGCCTGGCTCACCATGGGCAACCCGAGGCCTAGGCTTTGCCAGAATCTTGATGCCTTAACTTTGTGTCTGTGTCCTGGCAGAAGGAAGCAAATCTCTGTCTGTGTCTCTGGGAACGGGGATGGGCAATGTTCTGGTCCTCCCTGTCTGGGTCTGTGGCTGCAAAAGAGAGGAGAACAAACAAAGGGGCAACCAGCCTGGCTCACCACGGGCAACCCAAGTTCAAGGCTTTGCCAGACTCTCGATGCCTTCACCTTGTGTCAGTGCCCCTGCAGAAGGTCTTGAATCCCTGGCAATGTGGTTGAGGATGAGTGTGCGCCGTGGTCTGGTCCTGTCTATGCCTGGGTCTGTGGCTGCAAAAGAGAGGAGAAAAAACAAAGGGGCAACCACCCTGGCTCACCATGGGCAACCCGAGGCCAAGGCTTTGCCAGAATCTTGATGCCATAACTTTGTGTCCGTTTCCTGGCAGAAGGAAGCAAAGCTCTGGCTGTGTCTCTGAGGACAGGGGTGTGCATTGGTCTGGTCCTCCCTGTCTGGGTCTGTGGCTGCAAAAGAGAGGAGAAAAAACAAAGGGGCAACCAGCCTGGCGCACCATGGGCAACCCGAGGCCAATGCTACGACAAACCCTTGATGCCTTAACTTTGTGTCCGTTTCCTGGCAGAAGGAAGCAAAGCTCTGGCTGTGTCTCTGAGAACGGGGATGTGCATTGGTCTGGTCCTACCTGTCTGGGTCTGTGGCTGCAAAAGAGAGGAGAACAGACAAAGGGGCAACCACCCTGGCTAACCATGGGCGACCCAAGTTCACGGCTTTGTCAGACTCTTTATATCTTAACTTTGTGTCCATGTCCCTGCAGAAGGTATTGAATGCCTGGCAACATGGTTTAGGATGGGTGTGCGCCGTGGTCTGTTGCTGTCTATGTCTGGGTCTGTGGCTGCAAAAGAGAGTAGAACAAACAAAGGGGCAACCAGCCTGGCTCACCATGGGCAACCCGAGGCCAAGGCTTTGCCAGAATCTTGATGCCTTAACTTTGTGTCCGTGTCCTGGCAGAAGGAAGCAAATCCCTGGCTGTGTCTCTGAGAACGGGGATGTGCATTGGTCTGGTCCTCCCTGTCTGGGTCTGTGGCTGCAAAAGAGAGGAGAAAAAACAAAGGGGCAACCAGCCTGGCTCACCATGGGCAACCCGAGGCCAATGCTACGACAAACCCTTGATGCCTTAACTTTGTGTCCGTTTCCTGGCAGAAGGAAGCAAAGCTCTGGCTGTGTCTCTGAGAACGGGGATGTGCATTGGTCTGGTCCTACCTGTCTGGGTCTGTGGCTGCAAAAGAGAGTAGAACAAACAAAGGGGCAACCAGCCTGGCTCACCATGGGCAACCCTAGTTCAAGGCTTTGCCAGACTCTCGATGCCTTAACTTTGTGTCAGTGTCCCTGCAGAAGGTATTGAATGCCTGGTAATATGGTTTAGGATGGGTGTGCGCCGTGGTCTCTTGCTGTCTATGTCTGGGTCTGTGGCTGCAAAAGAGAGTAGAACAAACAAAGGGGCAACCAGCCTGGCTCACCATGGGCAACCCGAGGCCAAGGCTTTGCCAGAATCTTGATGCCTTAACTTTGTGTCCGTGTCCTGGCAGAAGGAAGCAAATCCCTGGCTGTGTCTCTGAGAACGGGGATGTGCATTGGTCTGGTCCTACCTGTCTGGGTCTGTGGCTGCAAAAGAGAGGAGAACAAACAAAGGCGCAACCAGCCTGGCTCACCATGGGCAACCCGAGTCCGAGGCTTTGACAGACTCTTGATGCCTTAACTTTGTGTCGGTGTCCATCCAGAAGGTATTGAATCTCTGGCAGTGTGGTTGAGGGTGGGTGTTCGCCATGGTCTGGTCCTGTCCATGTCTGGGTCTGTGGCTGCAAAAGAGAGGAGAACAGACAAAGGGGCAACCAGCCTGGCTCACCATGGGCAACCCTAGTTCAAGGCTTTGCCAGACTCTCGATGCCTTAACTTTGTGTCAGTGTCCCTGCAGAAGGTATTGAATGCCTGGCAACATGGTTTAGGATGGGTGTGCGCCGTGGTCTGTTGCTGTCCATGTCTGGGTCTGTGGCTGCAAAAGAGAGTAGAACAAACAAAGGGGCAACCAGCCTGGCTCACCATGGGCAACCCGAGGCCAAGGCTTTGCCAGAATCTTGATGCCTTAACTTTGTGTCCGTGTCCTGGCAGAAGGAAGCAAATCCCTGGCTGTGTCTCTGAGAACGGGGATGTGCATTGGTCTGGTCCTACCTGTCTGGGTCTGTGGCTGCAAAAGAGAGGAGAACAAACAAAGGGGCAACCAGCCTGGCTCACCATGGGAACCCAAGTTCAAGGCTTTGCCAGAGTCTTCATGCCTTCACTTCGTGTCAGTGCCCCTGCAGAAGGTATTGAATCTCTGGCAGTGTGGTTGAGGATGGGTGTGTGCCATGGTCTGGTCCTGTCTATGTCTGGTTCTGTGGCTGCAAAAGAGAGGAGAACAAACAAAGGGGCAACCAGCCTGGCTAACCATGGGCAACCCAACTTCAAGGCTTTGCCAGACTCTCGATGCCTTAACTTTGTGTCAGTGCCCCTGAAGAAGGTATTGAATCTCTGGCAGTGTGGTTGAGGATGGATGTGCGCCATGGTCTGGTCTTGTCTATGTCTGGTTCTGTGGCTGCAAAAGACAGGAGAACAAACAAAGGGGCAACCAGCCAGGATCACCATGGGCAACCCGAGGCCCAGGCTTTGCCAGAATCTTGATGCCTTAACTTTGTGTCCGTGTCCTGGCAGAAGGAAGCAAATCTCTGGCTGTGTCTCTGGGAACGGGGATGAGCAATGGTCTGGTCCTCCCTGTCTGGATCTGGGGCTGCATAAGAGAGGAGAACAAACAAAGGGGCAGCCAGCTTGGCTCACCGTGGGCAACCCAACTTCAAGGCTTTGCCAGACTCTCCATGCCTTCATTTTGTGTCAGTGCCCCTGCAGAAGGTATGAAATCCCTTGCAATGTGGTTGAGGATGGGTGATCGCCGTGGTGTGGTCCCGTCTATACCTGGTTCTGCGGCTGCAAAAGAGAGGAGAACAAACAAAGGGGCAACCAGCCTGGCTCACCATGGGCAACCCAAGTTCAAGGCTTTGTCAGACTCTTGATATCTTAACTTTGTGTCCGTGTCCTGGCAGAAGGAAGCAAATCTCTGGCTTTGTCTCTGAGAACGGGGATGTGCATTGGTCTGGTCCTACTTGTCTGGGTCTGTGGCTCCAAAAGAGAGGAGAACAAACAAAGGGGCAACCAGCCTGGCTCACCATGGGCAACCCGAGGCCTAGGCTTTGCCAGAATCTTGATGCCTTAACTTTGTGTCTGTGTCCTGGCAGAAGGAAGCAAATCTCTGTCTGTGTCTCTGGGAACGGGGATGGGCAATGTTCTGGTCCTCCCTGTCTGGGTCTGTGGCTGCAAAAGAGAGGAGAACAAACAAAGGGGCAACCAGCCTGGCTCACCACGGGCAACCCAAGTTCAAGGCTTTGCCAGACTCTCGATGCCTTCACCTTGTGTCAGTGCCCCTGCAGAAGGTCTTGAATCCCTGGCAATGTGGTTGAGGATGAGTGTGCGCCGTGGTCTGGTCCTGTCTATGCCTGGGTCTGTGGCTGCAAAAGAGAGGAGAAAAAACAAAGGGGCAACCACCCTGGCTCACCATGGGCAACCCGAGGCCAAGGCTTTGCCAGAATCTTGATGCCATAACTTTGTGTCCGTTTCCTGGCAGAAGGAAGCAAAGCTCTGGCTGTGTCTCTGAGGACAGGGGTGTGCATTGGTCTGGTCCTCCCTGTCTGGGTCTGTGGCTGCAAAAGAGAGGAGAAAAAACAAAGGGGCAACCAGCCTGGCGCACCATGGGCAACCCGAGGCCAATGCTACGACAAACCCTTGATGCCTTAACTTTGTGTCCGTTTCCTGGCAGAAGGAAGCAAAGCTCTGGCTGTGTCTCTGAGAACGGGGATGTGCATTGGTCTGGTCCTACCTGTCTGGGTCTGTGGCTGCAAAAGAGAGGAGAACAAACAAAGGGGCAACCAGCCTGGCTAACCATGGGCGACCCTTGTCCAAGGCTAGGATAAACCCTTGATACCTTAACATTGTGTCAGTGTCCTGGCAGAAGGAAGCAAATCTCTGGCTGTGTCTCTGGGAACGGGGATGTGCATTGGTCTGGTCCTACCTGTGTGGGTCTGTGGCTGCAAAAGAGAGGAGAACAAACAAAGGGGCAACCAGCCTGGCTAACCATGGGCGACCCTTGTCCAAGGCTAGGATAAACCCTTGATACCTTAACATTGTGTCAGTGTCCTGGCAGAAGGAAGCAAATCTCTGGCTGTGTCTCTGGGAACGGGGATGGGCAATGTCCTGGTCCTCCCTGTCTGGGTCTGTGGCTGCAAAAGAGAGGAGAACAAACCAAGGGGCAACCAGCCTGGCTAACCATGGGCGACCCGAGGCCAAGGCTTTCCCAGAATCTTGATGCCTTAACTTTGTGTCCGTGTCCTGGCAGAAGGAAGCAAATCTCTGGCTGTGTCTCTGGGATTGGGGATGTGCAGTGGTCTGGTCCTCCCTGTCTGGGTCTGTGACTGCAAAAGAGAGGAGAACAAACAAAGGGGCAACCACCCTGGCTCACCATGGGCAACCCAAGTTCAAGGCTTTGCCAGACTCTCGATGCCTTAACTTTGTGTCCGTGTCCTGGCAGAAGGAAGCAAATCTCTGTCTGTGTCTCTGGGAAAGGGGATGTGCAGTGGTCTGGTCCTCCCTGTCTGGGTCTGTGGCTGCAAAAGAGAGGAGAACAAACAAAGGGGCACCTAGCCTGGCTCACCATGGGCAACCCAACTTCAAGGGTTTGCCAGACTCTCGATGCCTTAACTTTGTGTCAGTGTCCCTGCAGAAGGTATTGAATGCCTGGTAATATGGTTTAGGATGGGTGTGCGCCGTGGTCTCTTGCTGTCTATGTCTGGGTCTGTGGCTGCAAAAGAGAGTAGAACAAACAAAGGGGCAACCAGCCTGGCTCACCATGGGCAACCCGAGGCCAAGGCTTTGCCAGAATCTTGATGCCTTAACTTTGTGTCCGTGTCCTGGCAGAAGGAAGCAAATCCCTGGCTGTGTCTCTGAGAACGGGGATGTGCATTGGTCTGGTCCTACCTGTCTGGGTCTGTGGCTGCAAAAGAGAGGAGAACAAACAAAGGCGCAACCAGCCTGGCTCACCATGGGCAACCCGAGTCCGAGGCTTTGCTAGACTCTTGATGCCTTAACTTTGTGTCGGTGTCCATCCAGAAGGTATTGAATCTCTGGCAGTGTGGTTGAGGGTGGGTGTTCGCCATGGTCTGGTCCTGTCCATGTCTGGGTCTGTGGCTGCAAAAGAGAGGAGAACAAACAAAGGGGCAACCAGCCTGGCTCACCATGGGCAACCCAAGTTCAAGGCTTTGCCAGAATCTTGATGCCTTAACTTTGTGTCCGTGTCCTGGCAGAAGGAAGCAAATCTCTGGCTGTGTCTCTGGGAACGGGGATGTGCATTGGTCTGGTCCTACCTGTCTGGGTCTGTGGCTGCAAAAGAGAGGAGAACAAACAAAGGCGCAACCAGCCTGGCTCACCATGGGCAACCCGAGTCCGAGGCTTTGACAGACTCTTGATGCCTTAACTTTGTGTCGGTGTCCATCCAGAAGGTATTGAATCTCTGGCAGTGTGGTTGAGGGTGGGTGTTCGCCATGGTCTGGTCCTGTCCATGTCTGGGTCTGTGGCTGCAAAAGAGAGGAGAACAGACAAAGGGGCAACCAGCCTGGCTCACCATGGGCAACCCTAGTTCAAGGCTTTGCCAGACTCTCGATGCCTTAACTTTGTGTCAGTGTCCCTGCAGAAGGTATTGAATGCCTGGCAACATGGTTTAGGATGGGTGTGCGCCGTGGTCTGTTGCTGTCCATGTCTGGGTCTGTGGCTGCAAAAGAGAGTAGAACAAACAAAGGGGCAACCAGCCTGGCTCACCATGGGCAACCCGAGGCCAAGGCTTTGCCAGAATCTTGATGCCTTAACTTTGTGTCCGTGTCCTGGCAGAAGGAAGCAAATCCCTGGCTGTGTCTCTGAGAACGGGGATGTGCATTGGTCTGGTCCTACCTGTCTGGGTCTGTGGCTGCAAAAGAGAGGAGAACAAACAAAGGGGCAACCAGCCTGGCTCACCATGGGAACCCAAGTTCAAGGCTTTGCCAGAGTCTTCATGCCTTCACTTCGTGTCAGTGCCCCTGCAGAAGGTATTGAATCTCTGGCAGTGTGGTTGAGGATGGGTGTGTGCCATGGTCTGGTCCTGTCTATGTCTGGTTCTGTGGCTGCAAAAGAGAGGAGAACAAACAAAGGGGCAACCAGCCTGGCTAACCATGGGCAACCCAACTTCAAGGCTTTGCCAGACTCTCGATGCCTTAACTTTGTGTCAGTGCCCCTGAAGAAGGTATTGAATCTCTGGCAGTGTGGTTGAGGATGGATGTGCGCCATGGTCTGGTCTTGTCTATGTCTGGTTCTGTGGCTGCAAAAGACAGGAGAACAAACAAAGGGGCAACCAGCCAGGATCACCATGGGCAACCCGAGGCCCAGGCTTTGCCAGAATCTTGATGCCTTAACTTTGTGTCCGTGTCCTGGCAGAAGGAAGCAAATCTCTGGCTGTGTCTCTGGGAACGGGGATGAGCAATGGTCTGGTCCTCCCTGTCTGGATCTGGGGCTGCATAAGAGAGGAGAACAAACAAAGGGGCAGCCAGCTTGGCTCACCGTGGGCAACCCAACTTCAAGGCTTTGCCAGACTCTCCATGCCTTCATTTTGTGTCAGTGCCCCTGCAGAAGGTATGAAATCCCTTGCAATGTGGTTGAGGATGGGTGATCGCCGTGGTGTGGTCCCGTCTATACCTGGTTCTGAGGCTGCAAAAGAGAGGAGAACAAACAAAGGGGCAACCAGCCTGGCTCACCATGGGCAACCCAAGTTCAAGGCTTTGTCAGACTCTTGATATCTTAACTTTGTGTCCGTGTCCTGGCAGAAGGAAGCAAATCTCTGGCTTTGTCTCTGAGAACGGGGATGTGCATTGGTCTGGTCCTACTTGTCTGGGTCTGTGGCTCCAAAAGAGAGGAGAACAAACAAAGGGGCAACCAGCCTGGCTCACCATGGGCAACCCGAGGCCTAGGCTTTGCCAGAATCTTGATGCCTTAACTTTGTGTCCGTGTCCTGGCAGAAGGAAGCAAATCCCTGGCTGTGTCTCTGAGAACGGGGATGTGCATTGGTCTGGTCCTCCCTGTCTGGGTCTGTGGCTGCAAAAGAGAGGAGAACAAACAAAGGGGCAACCAGCCTGGCTCACCACGGGCAACCCAAGTTCAAGGCTTTGCCAGACTCTCGATGCCTTCACCTTGTGTCAGTGCCCCTGCAGAAGGTCTTGAATCCCTGGCAATGTGGTTGAGGATGAGTGTGCGCCGTGGTCTGGTCCTGTCTATGCCTGGGTCTGTGGCTGCAAAAGAGAGGAGAAAAAACAAAGGGGCAACCAGCCTGGCGCACCATGGGCAACCCGAGGCCAATGCTACGACAAACCCTTGATGCCTTAACTTTGTGTCCGTTTCCTGGCAGAAGGAAGCAAAGCTCTGGCTGTGTCTCTGAGAACGGGGATGTGCATTGGTCTGGTCCTACCTGTCTGGGTCTGTGGCTGCAAAAGAGAGGAGAACAGACAAAGGGGCAACCACCCTGGCTAACCATGGGCGACCCAAGTTCACGGCTTTGTCAGACTCTTTATATCTTAACTTTGTGTCCATGTCCCTGCAGAAGGTATTGAATGCCTGGCAACATGGTTTAGGATGGGTGTGCGCCGTGGTCTCTTGCTGTCTATGTCTGGGTCTGTGGCTGCAAAAGAGAGTAGAACAAACAAAGGGGCAACCAGCCTGGCTCACCATGGGCAACCCGAGGCCAAGGCTTTGCCAGAATCTTGATGCCTTAACTTTGTGTCCGTGTCCTGGCAGAAGGAAGCAAATCCCTGGCTGTGTCTCTGAGAACGGGGATGTGCATTGGTCTGGTCCTACCTGTCTGGGTCTGTGGCTGCAAAAGAGAGGAGAACAAACAAAGGCGCAACCAGCCTGGCTCACCATGGGCAACCCGAGTCCGAGGCTTTGCTAGACTCTTGATGCCTTAACTTTGTGTCGGTGTCCATCCAGAAGGTATTGAATCTCTGGCAGTGTGGTTGAGGGTGGGTGTTCGCCATGGTCTGGTCCTGTCCATGTCTGGGTCTGTGGCTGCAAAAGAGAGGAGAACAAACAAAGGGGCAACCAGCCTGGCTCACCATGGGCAACCCAAGTTCAAGGCTTTGCCAGAATCTTGATGCCTTAACTTTGTGTCCGTGTCCTGGCAGAAGGAAGCAAATCTCTGGCTTTGTGTCTGAGAACGGGGGTGTGCATTGGTCTGGTCCTACCTGTCTGGGTCTGTGGCTGCAAAAGAGAGGAGAACAAACAAAGGAGCAACCAGCCTGGCTAACCATGGGCGACCCTTTTCAAGGCTCCGACAAACCCTTGGTACCTTAACTTTGTGTCCGTGTCCTGGCAGAAGGAAGCAAATCTCTGGCTGTGTCTCTGAGAACGGGGGTGTGCTTTGGTCTGGTCCTCCCTGTCTGGGTCTGTGGCTGCAAAAGAGAGGAGAACCAAGAAAGGGGCAACCAGCCTGGCTAACCACGGGCAACCCAAGTTCAAGGCTTTGTCACACTGTTGATACCTTATCTTTGTGTCCGTGTCCTGGCAGAAGGAAGCAAATCTCTGTCTGTGTCTCTGGGAAAGGGGATGTGCAGTGGTCTGGTCCTCCCTGTCTGCGTCTGTGGCTGCAAAAGAGAGGAGAACAAACAAAGGGGCAACCAGCCTGGCTAACCATGGGCGACCCTTGTCCAAGGCTAGGATAAACCCTTGATACCTTAACATTGTGTCAGTGTCCTGGCAGAAGGAAGCAAATCTCTGGCTGTGTCTCTGGGAACGGGGATGTGCATTGGTCTGGTCCTACCTGTCTGGGTCTGTGGCTGCAAAAGAGAGGAGAACAAACAAAGGCGCAACCAGCCTGGCTCACCATGGGCAACCCGAGTCCGAGGCTTTGACAGACTCTTGATGCCTTAACTTTGTGTCGGTGTCCATCCAGAAGGTATTGAATCTCTGGCAGTGTGGTTGAGGGTGGGTGTTCGCCATGGTCTGGTCCTGTCCATGTCTGGGTCTGTGGCTGCAAAAGAGAGGAGAACAGACAAAGGGGCAACCAGCCTGGCTCACCATGGGCAACCCTAGTTCAAGGCTTTGCCAGACTCTCGATGCCTTAACTTTGTGTCAGTGTCCCTGCAGAAGGTATTGAATGCCTGGCAACATGGTTTAGGATGGGTGTGCGCCGTGGTCTGTTGCTGTCCATGTCTGGGTCTGTGGCTGCAAAAGAGAGTAGAACAAACAAAGGGGCAACCAGCCTGGCTCACCATGGGCAACCCGAGGCCAAGGCTTTGCCAGAATCTTGATGCCTTAACTTTGTGTCCGTGTCCTGGCAGAAGGAAGCAAATCCCTGGCTGTGTCTCTGAGAACGGGGATGTGCATTGGTCTGGTCCTACCTGTCTGGGTCTGTGGCTGCAAAAGAGAGGAGAACAAACAAAGGCGCAACCAGCCTGGCTCACCATGGGCAACCCAAGTTCAAGGCTTTGCCAGAATCTTGATGCCTTAACTTTGTGTCCGTGTCCTGGCAGAAGGAAGCAAATCTCTGGCTGTGTGTCTGAGAACGGGGGTGTGCATTGGTCTGGTCCTACCTGTCTGGGTCTGTGGCTGCAAAAGAGAGGAGAACAAACAAAGGAGCAACCAGCCTGGCTAACCATGGGCGACCCTTTTCAAGGCTCCGACAAACCCTTGATACCTTAACTTTGTGTCCGTGTCCTGGCAGAAGGAAGCAAATCTCTGGCTGTGTCTCTGAGAACGGCGGTGTGCTTTGGTCTGGTCCTCCCTGTCTGGGTCTGTGGCTGCAAAAGAGAGGAGAACCAAGAAAGGGGCAACCAGCCTGGCTAACCACGGGCAACCCAAGTTCAAGGCTTTGTCACACTGTTGATACCTTATCTTTGTGTCCGTGTCCTGGCAGAAGGAAGCAAATCTCTGTCTGTGTCTCTGGGAAAGGGGATGTGCAGTGGTCTGGTCCTCCCTGTCTGCGTCTGTGGCTGCAAAAGAGAGGAGAACAAACAAAGGGGCAACCACCCTGGCTCACCATGGGCAACCCAAGTTCAAGGCTCCGACAAACCCTTGATACCTTAACTTTGTGTCACTGTGCAGGCAGAAGGAAGGAAATCTCTGGCTGTGTCTCTGAGAACGGGGGTGTGCATTTATCTGGTCCTCCCTGTCTGGGTCTTTGGCTGCAAAAGAGAGGAGAACAAACAAAGGGGCAACCAGCCTGGCTCACCATGGGAACCCAAGTTCAAGGCTTTTCCAGAGTCTTCATGCCTTCACTTCGTGTCAGTGCCCCTGCAGAAGGTATTGAATCTCTGGCAGTGTGGTTGAGGATGGGTGTGTGCCATGGTCTGGTCCTGTCTATGTCTGGTTCTGTGGCTGCAAAAGAGAGGAGAACAAACAAAGGGGCACCTAGCCTGGCTCACCATGGGCAACCCAACTTCAAGGCTTTGCCAGACTCTCGATGCCTTAACTTTGTGTCAGTGCCCCTGAAGAAGGTATTGAATCTCTGGCAGTGTGGTTGAGGATGGATGTGCGCCATGGTCTGGTCCTGTCTATGTCTGGTTCTGTGGCTGCAAAAGAGAGGAGAACAAACAAAGGGGCAACCAGCCAGGATCACCATGGGCAACCCGAGGCCCAGGCTTTGCCAGAATCTTGATGCCTTAACTTTGTATCCGTGTCCTGGCAGAAGGAAGCAAATCTCTGGCTGTGTCTCTGGGAACGGGGATGAGCAATGGTCTGGTCCTCCCTGTCTGGATCTGGGGCTGCATAAGAGAGGAGAACAAACAAAGGGGCAGCCAGCTTGGCTCACCATGGGCAACCCAACTTCAAGGCTTTGCCAGACTCTCCATGCCTTCATTTTGTGTCAGTGCCCCTGGAGAAGGTATGAAATCCCTTGCAATGTGGTTGAGGATGGGTGATCGCCGTGGTGTGGTCCCGTCTATACCTGGTTCTGCGGCTGCAAAAGAGAGGAGAACAAACAAAGGGGCAACCAGCCTGGCTCACCATGGGCAACCCAAGTTCAAGGCTTTGTCAGACTCTTGATATCTTAACTTTGTGTCCGTGTCCTGGCAGAAGGAAGCAAATCTGTGGCTTTGTCTCTGAGAACGGGGATGTGCATTGGTCTGGTCCTACTTGTCTGGGTCTGTGGCTCCAAAAGAGAGGAGAACAAACAAAGGGGCAACCAGCCTGGCTCACCATGGGCAACCCGAGGCCTAGGCTTTGCCAGAATCTTGATGCCTTAACTTTGTGTCCGTGTCCTGGCAGAAGGAAGCAAATCTCTGTCTGTGTCTCTGGGAACGGGGATGGGCAATGTTCTGGTCCTCCCTGTCTGGGTCTGTGGCTGCAAAAGAGAGGAGAACAAACAAAGGGGCAACCAGCCTGGCTCACCACGGGCAACCGAAGTTCAAGGCTTTGCCAGACTCTCGATGCCTTCACCTTGTGTCAGTGCCCCTGCAGAAGGTCTTGAATCCCTGGCAATGTGGTTGAGGATGAGTGTGCGCCGTGGTCTGGTCCTGTCTATGCCTGGGTCTGTGGCTGCAAAAGAGAGGAGAACAAACAAAGGGGCAACCACCCTGGCTTACCATGGGCAACCCGAGGCCAAGGCTTTGCCAGAATCTTGATGCCTTAACTTTGTGTCCGTGTCCTGGCAGAAGGAAGCAAATCTCTGGCTGTGTCTCTGAGAACGGGGGTGTGCATTGGTCTGGTCCTCCCTGTCTGGGTCTGTGGCTGCAAAAGAGAGGAGAAAAAACAAAGGGGCAACCAGCCTGGCGCACCATGGGCAACCCGAGGCCAATGCTACGACAAACCCTTGATGCCTTAACTTTGTGTCCGTTTCCTGGCAGAAGGAAGCAAAGCTCTGGCTGTGTCTCTGAGAACGGGGATGTGCATTGGTCTGGTCCTACCTGTCTGGGTCTGTGGCTGCAAAAGAGAGGAGAACAGACAAAGGGGCAACCACCCTGGCTAACCATGGGCGACCCAAGTTCACGGCTTTGTCAGAGTCTTTATATCTTAACTTTGTGTCCATGTCCCTGCAGAAGGTATTGAATGCCTGGCAACATGGTTTAGGATGGGTGTGCGCCGTGGTCTGTTGCTGTCTATGTCTGGGTCTGTGGCTGCAAAAGAGAGTAGAACAAACAAAGGGGCAACCAGCCTGGCTCACCATGGGCAACCCGAGGCCAAGGCTTTGCCAGAATCTTGATGCCTTAACTTTGTGTCCGTGTCCTGGCAGAAGGAAGCAAATCCCTGGCTGTGTCTCTGAGAACGGGGATGTGCATTGGTCTGGTCCTACCTGTCTGGGTCTGTGGCTGCAAAAGAGAGGAGAACAAACAAAGGGGCAACCAGCCTGGCTAACCATGGGCGACCCTTGTCCAAGGCTAGGATAAACCCTTGATACCTTAACATTGTGTCAGTGTCCTGGCAGAAGGAAGCAAATCTCTGGCTGTGTCTCTGGGAACGGGGATGTGCGTTGGTCTGGTCCTACCTGTCTGGGTCTGTGGCTGCAAAAGAGAGGAGAACAAACAAAGGGGCAACCAGCCTGGCTAACCATGGGCGACCCTTGTCCAAGGCTAGGATAAACCCTTGATACCTTAACATTGTGTCAGTGTCCTGGCAGAAGGAAGCAAATCTCTGGCTGTGTCTCTGGGAACGGGGATGTGCATTGGTCTGGTCCTACCTGTCTGGGTCTGTGGCTGCAAAAGAGAGGAGAACAGACAAAGGGGCAACCACCCTGGCTAACCATGGGCGACCCAAGTTCACGGCTTTGTCAGACTCTTTATATCTTAACTTTGTGTCCGTGTCCTGGCAGAAGGAAGCAAATCTCTGGCTCTGTCTCTGGGAACGGGGATGGGCAATGTCCTGGTCCTCCCTGTCTGAGTCTGTGGCTGCAAAAGAGAGGAGAACAAACCAAGGGGCAACCAGCCTGGCTAACCATGGGCGACCCGAGGCCAAGGCTTTGCCAGAATCTTGATGCCTTAACTTTGTGTCCGTGTCCTGGCAGAAGGAAGCAAATCTCTGGCTGTGTCTCTGGGATTGGGGATGTGCAGTGGTCTGGTCCTCCCTGTCTGGGTCTGTGGCTGCAAAAGAGAGGAGAACAAACAAAGGGGCAACCACCCTGGCTCACCACGGGCAACCCAAGTTCAAGGCTTTGCCAGACTCTCGATGCCTTAACATTGTGTCCGTCTCCTGGCAGAAGGAAGCAAATCTCTGTCTGTGTCTCTGGGAAAGGGGATGTGCAGTGGTCTGGTCCTCCCTGTCTGGGTCTGTGGCTGCAAAAGAGAGGAGAACAAACAAAGGGGCAACCACCCTGGCTCACCATGGGCAACCCAAGTTCAAGGCTCCGACAAACCCTTGATACCTTAACTTTGTGTCACTGTGCAGGCAGAAGGAAGGAAATCTCTGGCTGTGTCTCTGAGAACGGGGGTGTGCATTTATCTGGTCCTCCCTGTCTGGGTCTTTGGCTGCAAAAGAGAGGAGAACAAACAAAGGGGCACCTAGCCTGGCTCACCACGGGCAACCCAACTTCAAGGCTTTGCCAGACTCTCGATGCCTTAACTTTGGGTCAGTGCCCCTGAAGAAGGTATTGAATCTCTGGCAGTGTGGTTGAGGATGGATGTGCGCCATGGTCTGGTCCTGTCTATGTCTGGTTCTGTGGCTGCAAAAGAGAGGAGAACAAACAAAGGGGCAACCAGCCAGGATCACCATGGGCAGCCCGAGGCCCAGGCTTTGCCAGAATCTTGATGCCTTAACTTTGTATCCGTGTCCTGGCAGAAGGAAGCAAATCTCTGGCTGTGTCTCTGGGAACGGGGATGAGCAATGGTCTGGTCCTCCCTGTCTGGATCTGGGGCTGCATAAGAGAGGAGAACAAACAAAGGGGCAGCCAGCTTGGCTCACCGTGGGCAACCCAACTTCAAGGCTTTGCCAGACTCTCCATGCCTTCATTTTGTGTCAGTGCCCCTGCAGAAGGTATGAAATCCCTTGCAATGTGGTTGAGGATGGGTGATCGCCGTGGTGTGGTCCCGTCTATACCTGGTTCTGCGGCTGCAAAAGAGAGGAGAACAAACAAAGGGGCAACCAGCCTGGCTCACCATGGGCAACCCTAGTTCAAGGCTTTGCCAGACTCTCGATGCCTTAACTTTGGGTCAGTGTCCCTGCAGAAGGTATTGAATGCCTGGTAATATGGTTTAGGATGGGTGTGCGCCGTGGTCTCTTGCTGTCTATGTCTGGGTCTGTGGCTGCAAAAGAGAGTAGAACAAACAAAGGGGCAACCAGCCTGGCTCACCATGGGCAACCCGAGGCCAAGGCTTTGCCAGAATCTTGATGCCTTAACTTTGTGTCCGTGTCCTGGCAGAAGGAAGCAAATCCCTGGCTGTGTCTCTGAGAACGGGGATGTGCATTGGTCTGGTCCTACCTGTCTGGGTCTGTGGCTGCAAAAGAGAGGAGAACAAACAAAGGCGCAACCAGCCTGGCTCACCATGGGCAACCCGAGTCCGAGGCTTTGCCAGACTCTTGATGCCTTAACTTTGTGTCGGTGTCCATCCAGAAGGTATTGAATCTCTGGCAGTGTGGTTGAGGGTGGGTGTTCGCCATGGTCTGGTCCTGTCCATGTCTGGGTCTGTGGCTGCAAAAGAGAGGAGAACAGACAAAGGGGCAACCAGCCTGGCTCACCATGGGCAACCCGAGGCCAAGGCTTTGCCAGAATCTTGATGCCTTAACTTTGTGTCCGTGTCCTGGCAGAAGGAAGCAAATCCCTGGCTGTGTCTCTGAGAACGGGGATGTGCATTGGTCTGGTCCTACCTGTCTGGGTCTGTGGCTGCAAAAGAGAGGAGAACAAACAAAGGGGCAACCAGCCTGGCTAACCATGGGCGACCCTTGTCCAAGGCTAGGATAAACCCTTGATACCTTAACATTGTGTCAGTGTCCTGGCAGAAGGAAGCAAATCTCTGGCTGTGTCTCTGGGAACGGGGATGTGCATTGGTCTGGTCCTACCTGTCTGGGTCTGTGGCTGCAAAAGAGAGGAGAACAGACAAAGGGGCAACCAGCCTGGCTAACCATGGGCGACCCAAGTTCACGGCTTTGTCAGACTCTTTATATCTTAACTTTGTGTCCGTGTCCCTGCAGAAGGTATTGAATGCCTGGCAACATGGTTTAGGATGGGTGTGCGCCGTGGTCTGTTGCTGTCTATGTCTGGGTCTGTGGCTGCAAAAGAGAGGAGAACAAACAAAGGGGCAACCAGCCTGGCTCACCATGGGCAACCCGAGGCCAAGGCTTTGCCAGAATCTTGATGCCTTAACTTTGTGTCCGTGTCCTGGCAGAAGGAAGCAAATCCCTGGCTGTGTCTCTGAGAACGGGGATGTGCATTGGTCTGGTCCTACCTGTCTGGGTCTGTGGCTGCAAAAGAGAGGAGAACAAACAAAGGGGCAACCAGCCTGGCTAACCATGGGCGACCCTTGTCCAAGGCTAGGATAAACCCTTGATACCTTAACATTGTGTCAGTGTCCTGGCAGAAGGAAGCAAATCTCTGGCTGTGTCTCTGGGAACGGGGATGTGCATTGGTCTGGTCCTACCTGTCTGGGTCTGTGGCTGCAAAAGAGAGGAGAACAAACAAAGGGGCAACCAGCCTGGCTAACCATGGGCGACCCTTGTCCAAGGCTAGGATAAACCCTTGATACCTTAACATTGTGTCAGTGTCCTGGCAGAAGGAAGCAAATCTCTGGCTGTGTCTCTGGGAACGGGGATGTGCATTGGTCTGGTCCTACCTGTCTGGGTCTGTGGCTGCAAAAGAGAGGAGAACAGACAAAGGGGCAACCACCCTGGCTAACCATGGGCGACCCAAGTTCACGGCTTTGTCAGACTCTTTATATCTTAACTTTGTGTCCGTGTCCTGGCAGAAGGAAGCAAATCTCTGGCTCTGTCTCTGGGAACGGGGATGGGCAATGTCCCGGTCCTCCCTGTCTGGCTCTGTGGCTGCAAAAGAGAGGAGAACAAACCAAGGGGCAACCAGCCTGGCTAACCATGGGCGACCCGAGGCCAAGGATTTCCCAGAATCTTGATGCCTTAACTTTGTGTCCGTGTCCTGGCAGAAGGAAGCAAATCTCTGGCTGTGTCTCTGGGATTGGGGATGTGCAGTGGTCTGGTCCTCCCTGTCTGGGTCTGTGGCTGCAAAAGAGAGGAGAACAAACAAAGGGGCAACCACCCTGGCTCACCGTGGGCAACCCAAGTTCAAGGCTTTGCCAGACTCTCGATGCCTTAACTTTGTGTCAGTGTCCTGGCAGAAGGAAGCAAATCTCTGGCTGTGTCTCTGGGAACGGGGATGTGCAATGGTCTGGTCCTGTCTTTGTCTGGGTCTGTGACTGCAAAAGAGAGGAGAACAAACAAAGGGGCAACCAGCCTGGCTCACCATGGGCAACCCAAGTTCAAGGCTTTGCCAGAATCTTGATGCCTTAACTTTGTGTCCGTGTCCTGGCAGAAGGAAGCAAATCTCTGGCTGTGTGTCTGAGAACGGGGGTGTGCATTGGTCTGGTCCTACCTGTCTGGGTCTGTGGCTGCAAAAGAGAGGAGAACAAACAAAGGAGCAACCAGCCTGGCTAACCATGGGCGACCCTTTTCAAGGCTCCGACAAACCCTTGATACCTTAACTTTGTGTCCGTGTCCTGGCAGAAGGAAGCAAATCTCTGGCTGTGTCTCTGGGAACGGCGGTGTGCTTTGGTCTTGTCCTCCCTGTCTGGGTCTGTGGCTGCAAAAGAGAGGAGAACCAAGAAAGGGGCAACCAGCCTGGCTAACCACAGGCAACCCAAGTTCAAGGCTTTGTCACACTGTTGATACCTTAACTTTGTGTCCGTGTCCTGGCAGAAGGAAGCAAATCTCTGGCTGTGTCTCTGGGAAAGGGGATGTGCAGTGGTCTGGTCCTCCCTGTCTGGGTCTGTGGCTGCAAAAGAGAGGAGAACAAACAAAGGGGCAACCACCCTGGCTCACCATGGGCAACCCAAGTTCAAGGCTCCGACAAACCCTTGATACCTTAACTTTGTGTCACTGTGCAGGCAGAAGGAAGGAAATCTCTGGCTGTGTCTCTGAGAACGGGGGTGTGCATTTATCTGGTCCTCCCTGTCTGGGTCTTTGGCTGCAAAAGAGAGGAGAACAAACAAAGGGGCAACCAGCCTGGCTCACCATGGGAACCCAAGTTCAAGGCTTTGCCAGAGTCTTCATGCCTTCACTTCGTGTCAGTGCCCCTGCAGAAGGTATTGAATCTCTGGCAGTGTGGTTGAGGATGGGTGTGTGCCATGGTCTGGTCCTGTCTATGTCTGGTTCTGTGGCTGCAAAAGAGAGGAGAACAAACAAAGGGGCACCTAGCCTGGCTCACCATGGGCAACCCAACTTCAAGGCTTTGCCAGACTCTCGATGCCTTAACTTTGTGTCAGTGCCCCTGAAGAAGGTATTGAATCTCTGGCAGTGTGGTTGAGGATGGATGTGCGCCATGGTCTGGTCCTGTCTATGTCTAGTTCTGTGGCTGCAAAAGAGAGGAGAACAAACAAAGGGGCAACCAGCCAGGATCACCATGGGCAACCCGAGGCCCAGGCTTTGCCAGAATCTTGATGCCTTAACTTTGTATCCGTGTCCTGGCAGAAGGAAGCAAATCTCTGGCTGTGTCTCTGGGAACGGGGATGAGCAATGGTCTGGTCCTCCCTGTCTGGATCTGGGGCTGCATAAGAGAGGAGAACAAACAAAGGGGCAGCCAGCTTGGCTCACCGTGGGCAACCCAACTTCAAGGCTTTGCCAGACTCTCCATGCCTTCATTTTGTGTCAGTGCCCCTGCAGAAGGTATGAAATCCCTTGCAATGTGGTTGAGGATGGGTGATCGCCGTGGTGTGGTCCCGTCTATACCTGGTTCTGCGGCTGCAAAAGAGAGGAGAACAAACAAAGGGGCAACCAGCCTGGCTCACCATGGGCAACCCTAGTTCAAGGCTTTGCCAGACTCTCGATGCCTTAACTTTGTGTCAGTGTCCCTGCAGAAGGTATTGAATGCCTGGTAATATGGTTTAGGATGGGTGTGCGCCGTGGTCTCTTGCTGTCTATGTCTGGGTCTGTGGCTGCAAAAGAGAGTAGAACAAACAAAGGGGCAACCAGCCTGGCTCACCATGGGCAACCCGAGGCCTAGGCTTTGCCAGAATCTTGATGCCTTAACTTTGTGTCCGTGTCCTGGCAGAAGGAAGCAAATCCCTGGCTGTGTCTCTGAGAACGGGGATGTGCATTGGTCTGGTCCTACCTGTCTGGGTCTGTGGCTGCAAAAGAGAGGAGAACAAACAAAGGCGCAACCAGCCTGGCTCACCATGGGCAACCCGAGTCCGAGGCTTTGCCAGACTCTTGATGCCTTAACTTTGTGTCGGTGTCCATCCAGAAGGTATTGAATCTCTGGCAGTGTGGTTGAGGGTGGGTGTTCGCCATGGTCTGGTCCTGTCCATGTCTGGGTCTGTGGCTGCAAAAGAGAGGAGAACAGACAAAGGGGCAACCAGCCTGGCTCACCATGGGCGACCCAAGTTCACGGCTTTGTCAGACTCTTTATATCTTAACTTTGTGTCCGTGTCCTGGCAGAAGGAAGCAAATCTCTGGCTGTGTCTCTGGGATTGGGGATATGCAGTGGTCTGGTCCTCCCTGTCTGGGTCTGTGACTGCAAAAGAGAGGAGAACAAACAAAGGGGCAACCACCCTGGCTCACCGTGGGCAACCCAAGTTCAAGGCTTTGACAGACTCTCGATGCCTTAACTTTGTGTCAGTGTCCTGGCAGAAGGAAGCAAATCTCTGGCTGTGTCTCTGGGAACGGGGATGTGCAATGGTCTGGTCCTGTCTTTGTCTGGGTCTGTGGCTGCAAAAGTAGGGAGAACAAACAAAGGGGCAACCAGCCTGGCTCACCATGGGCAACCCAAGTTCAAGGCTTTGCCAGAATCTTGATGCCTTAACTTTGTGTCCGTGTCCTGGCAGAAGGAAGCAAATCTCTGGCTGTGTGTCTGAGAACGGCGGTGTGCTTTGGTCTGGTCCTCCCTGTCTGGGTCTGTGGCTGCAAAAGAGAGGAGAACAAAGAAAGGGGCAACCAGCCTGGCTAACCATGGGCAACCCAAGTTCAAGGCTTTGTCACACTGTTGATACCTTAACTTTGTGTCCGTGTCCTGGCAGAAGGAAGCAAATCTCTGTCTGTGTCTCTGGGAAAGGGGATGTGCAGTGGTCTGGTCCTCCCTGTCTGCGTCTGTGGCTGCAAAAGAGAGGAGAACAAACAAAGGGGCAACCAGCCTGGCTCACCACGGGCAACCCAAGTTCAAGGCTTTGCCAGACTCTCGATGCCTTCACCTTGTGTCAGTGCCCCTGCAGAAGGTCTTGAATCCCTGGCAATGTGGTTGAGGATGAGTGTGCGCCGTGGTCTGGTCCTGTCTATGCCTGGGTCTGTGGCTGCAAAAGAGAGGAGAAAAAACAAAGGGGCAACCACCCTGGCTCACCATGGGCAACCCGAGGCCAAGGCTTTGCCAGAATCTTGATGACTTAACTTTGTGTCCGTGTCCTGGCAGAAGGAAGCAAATCTCTGGCTGTGTCTCAGAACGGGGGTGTGCATTGGTCTGGTCCTCCCTGTCTGGGTCTGTGGCTGCAAAAGAGAGGAGAAAAAACAAAGGGGCAACCAGCCTGGCTCACCATGGGCAACCCGAGGCCAATGCTACGACAAACCCTTGATGCCTTAACTTTGTGTCCGTTTCCTGGCAGAAGGAAGCAAAGCTCTGGCTGTGTCTCTGAGAACGGGGATGTGCATTGGTCTGGTCCTACCTGTCTGGGTCTGTGGCTGCAAAAGAGAGGAGAACAAACAAAGGGGCAACCAGCCTGGCTAACCATGGGCGACCCTTGTCCAAGGCTAGGATAAACCCTTGATACCTTAACATTGTGTCAGTGTCCTGGCAGAAGGAAGCAAATCTCTGGCTGTGTCTCTGGGAACGGGGATGTGCATTGGTCTGGTCCTACCTGTCTGGGTCTGTGGCTGCAAAAGAGAGGAGAACAGACAAAGGGGCAACCACCCTGGCTAACCATGGGCGACCCAAGTTCACGGCTTTGTCAGACTCTTTATATCTTAACTTTGTGTCCGTGTCCTGGCAGAAGGAAGCAAATCTCTGGCTCTGTCTCTGGGAACGGGGATGGGCAATGTCCTGGTCCTCCCTGTCTGAGTCTGTGGCTGCAAAAGAGAGGAGAACAAACCAAGGGGCAACCAGCCTGGCTAACCATGGGCGACCCGAGGCCAAGGCTTTGCCAGAATCTTGATGCCTTAACTTTGTGTCCGTGTCCTGGCAGAAGGAAGCAAATCTCTGGCTGTGTCTCTGGGATTGGGGATGTGCAGTGGTCTGGTCCTCCCTGTCTGGGTCTGTGGCTGCAAAAGAGAGGAGAACAAACAAAGGGGCAACCACCCTGGCTCACCATGGGCAACCCAAGTTCAAGGCTCCGACAAACCCTTGATACCTTAACTTTGTGTCACTGTGCAGGCAGAAGGAAGGAAATCTCTGGCTGTGTCTCTGAGAACGGGGGTGTGCATTTATCTGGTCCTCCCTGTCTGGGTCTTTGGCTGCAAAAGAGAGGAGAACAAACAAAGGGGCACCTAGCCTGGCTCACCACGGGCAACCCAACTTCAAGGCTTTGCCAGACTCTCGATGCCTTAACTTTGGGTCAGTGCCCCTGAAGAAGGTATTGAATCTCTGGCAGTGTGGTTGAGGATGGATGTGCGCCATGGTCTGGTCCTGTCTATGTCTGGTTCTGTGGCTGCAAAAGAGAGGAGAACAAACAAAGGGGCAACCAGCCAGGATCACCATGGGCAGCCCGAGGCCCAGGCTTTGCCAGACTCTTGATGCCTTAACTTTGTGTCGGTGTCCATCCAGAAGGTATTGAATCTCTGGCAGTGTGGTTGAGGGTGGGTGTTCGCCATGGTCTGGTCCTGTCCATGTCTGGGTCTGTGGCTGCAAAAGAGAGGAGAACAGACAAAGGGGCAACCAGCCTGGCTCACCATGGGCAACCCGAGGCCAAGGCTTTGCCAGAATCTTGATGCCTTAACTTTGTGTCCGTGTCCTGGCAGAAGGAAGCAAATCCCTGGCTGTGTCTCTGAGAACGGGGATGTGCATTGGTCTGGTCCTACCTGTCTGGGTCTGTGGCTGCAAAAGAGAGGAGAACAAACAAAGGGGCAACCAGCCTGGCTAACCATGGGCGACCCTTGTCCAAGGCTAGGATAAACCCTTGATACCTTAACATTGTGTCAGTGTCCTGGCAGAAGGAAGCAAATCTCTGGCTGTGTCTCTGGGAACGGGGATGTGCATTGGTCTGGTCCTACCTGTCTGGGTCTGTGGCTGCAAAAGAGAGGAGAACAGACAAAGGGGCAACCAGCCTGGCTAACCATGGGCGACCCAAGTTCACGGCTTTGTCAGACTCTTTATATCTTAACTTTGTGTCCGTGTCCCTGCAGAAGGTATTGAATGCCTGGCAACATGGTTTAGGATGGGTGTGCGCCGTGGTCTGTTGCTGTCTATGTCTGGGTATGTGGCTGCAAAAGAGAGGAGAACAAACAAAGGGGCAACCAGCCTGGCTCACCATGGGCAACCCGAGGCCAAGGCTTTGCCAGAATCTTGATGCCTTAACTTTGTGTCCGTGTCCTGGCAGAAGGAAGCAAATCCCTGGCTGTGTCTCTGAGAACGGGGATGTGCATTGGTCTGGTCCTACCTGTCTGGGTCTGTGGCTGCAAAAGAGAGGAGAACAAACAAAGGGGCAACCAGCCTGGCTAACCATGGGCGACCCTTGTCCAAGGCTAGGATAAACCCTTGATACCTTAACATTGTGTCAGTGTCCTGGCAGAAGGAAGCAAATCTCTGGCTGTGTCTCTGGGAACGGGGATGTGCATTGGTCTGGTCCTACCTGTCTGGGTCTGTGGCTGCAAAAGAGAGGAGAACAAACAAAGGGGCAACCAGCCTGGCTAACCATGGGCGACCCTTGTCCAAGGCTAGGATAAACCCTTGATACCTTAACATTGTGTCAGTGTCCTGGCAGAAGGAAGCAAATCTCTGGCTGTGTCTCTGGGAACGGGGATGTGCATTGGTCTGGTCCTACCTGTCTGGGTCTGTGGCTGCAAAAGAGAGGAGAACAGACAAAGGGGCAACCACCCTGGCTAACCATGGGCGACCCAAGTTCACGGCTTTGTCAGACTCTTTATATCTTAACTTTGTGTCCGTGTCCTGGCAGAAGGAAGCAAATCTCTGGCTCTGTCTCTGGGAACGGGGATGGGCAATGTCCTGGTCCTCCCTGTCTGGGTCTGTGGCTGCAAAAGAGAGGAGAACAAACAAAGGGGCAACCACCCTGGCTCACCGTGGGCAACCCAAGTTCAAGGCTTTGCCAGACTCTCGATGCCTTAACTTTGTGTCAGTGTCCTGGCAGAAGGAAGCAAATCTCTGGCTGTGTGTCTGAGAACGGGGGTGTGCATTGGTCTGGTCCTACCTGTCTGGGTCTGTGGCTGCAAAAGAGAGGAGAACAAACAAAGGAGCAACCAGCCTGGCTAACCATGGGCGACCCTTTTCAAGGCTCCGACAAACCCTTGATACCTTAACTTTGTGTCCGTGTCCTGGCAGAAGGAAGCAAATCTCTGGCTGTGTCTCTGGGAACAGCGGTGTGCTTTGGTCTTGTCCTCCCTGTCTGGGTCTGTGGCTGCAAAAGAGAGGAGAACCAAGAAAGGGGCAACCAGCCTGGCTAACCACGGGCAACCCAAGTTCAAGGCTTTGTCACACTGTTGATACCTTAACTTTGTGTCCGTGTCCTGGCAGAAGGAAGCAAATCTCTGTCTGTGTCTCTGGGAAAGGGGATGTGCAGTGGTCTGGTCCTCCCTGTCTGGGTCTGTGGCTGCAAAAGAGAGGAGAACAAACAAAGGGGCAACCACCCTGGCTCACCATGGGCAACCCAAGTTCAAGGCTCCGACAAACCCTTGATACCTTAACTTTGTGTCACTGTGCAGGCAGAAGGAAGGAAATCTCTGGCTGTGTCTCTGAGAACGGGGGTGTGCATTTATCTGGTCCTCCCTGTCTGGGTCTTTGGCTGCAAAAGAGAGGAGAACAAACAAAGGGGCAACCAGCCTGGCTCACCATGGGAACCCAAGTTCAAGGCTTTGCCAGAGTCTTCATGCCTTCACTTCGTGTCAGTGCCCCTGCAGAAGGTATTGAATCTCTGGCAGTGTGGTTGAGGATGGGTGTGTGCCATGGTCTGGTCCTGTCTATGTCTGGTTCTGTGGCTGCAAAAGAGAGGAGAACAAACAAAGGGGCACCTAGCCTGGCTCACCATGGGCAACCCAACTTCAAGGCTTTGCCAGACTCTCGATGCCTTAACTTTGTGTCAGTGCCCCTGAAGAAGGTATTGAATCTCTGGCAGTGTGGTTGAGGATGGATGTGCGCCATGGTCTGGTCCTGTCTATGTCTAGTTCTGTGGCTGCAAAAGAGAGGAGAACAAACAAAGGGGCAACCAGCCAGGATCACCATGGGCAACCCGAGGCCCAGGCTTTGCCAGACTCTTGATGCCTTAACTTTGTATCCGTGTCCTGGCAGAAGGAAGCAAATCTCTGGCTGTGTCTCTGGGAACGGGGATGAGCAATGGTCTGGTCCTCCCTGTCTGGATCTGGGGCTGCATAAGAGAGGAGAACAAACAAAGGGGCAGCCAGCTTGGCTCACCGTGGGCAACCCAACTTCAAGGCTTTGCCAGACTCTCCATGCCTTCATTTTGTGTCAGTGCCCCTGCAGAAGGTATGAAATCCCTTGCAATGTGGTTGAGGATGGGTGATCGCCGTGGTGTGGTCCCGTCTATACCTGGTTCTGCGGCTGCAAAAGAGAGGAGAACAAACAAAGGGGCAACCAGCCTGGCTCACCATGGGCAACCCTAGTTCAAGGCTTTGCCAGACTCTCGATGCCTTAACTTTGTGTCAGTGTCCCTGCAGAAGGTATTGAATGCCTGGTAATATGGTTTAGGATGGGTGTGCGCCGTGGTCTCTTGCTGTCTATGTCTGGGTCTGTGGCTGCAAAAGAGAGTAGAACAAACAAAGGGGCAACCAGCCTGGCTCACCATGGGCAACCCGAGGCCTAGGCTTTGCCAGAATCTTGATGCCTTAACTTTGTGTCCGTGTCCTGGCAGAAGGAAGCAAATCCCTGGCTGTGTCTCTGAGAACGGGGATGTGCATTGGTCTGGTCCTACCTGTCTGGGTCTGTGGCTGCAAAAGAGAGGAGAACAAACAAAGGCGCAACCAGCCTGGCTCACCATGGGCAACCCGAGTCCGAGGCTTTGCCAGACTCTTGATGCCTTAACTTTGTGTCGGTATCCATCCAGAAGGTATTGAATCTCTGGCAGTGTGGTTGAGGGTGGGTGTTCGCCATGGTCTGGTCCTGTCCATGTCTGGGTCTGTGGCTGCAAAAGAGAGGAGAACAGACAAAGGGGCAACCAGCCTGGCTCACCATGGGCGACCCAAGTTCACGGCTTTGTCAGACTCTTTATATCTTAACTTTGTGTCCGTGTCCTGGCAGAAGGAAGCAAATCTCTGGCTGTGTCTCTGGGATTGGGGATATGCAGTGGTCTGGTCCTCCCTGTCTGGGTCTGTGACTGCAAAAGAGAGGAGAACAAACAAAGGGGCAACCACCCTGGCTCACCGTGGGCAACCCAAGTTCAAGGCTTTGCCAGACTCTCGATGCCTTAACTTTGTGTCAGTGTCCTGGCAGAAGGAAGCAAATCTCTGGCTGTGTCTCTGGGAACGGGGATGTGCAATGGTCTGGTCCTGTCTTTGTCTGGGTCTGTGGCTGCAAAAGTAGGGAGAACAAACAAAGGGGCAACCAGCCTGGCTCACCATGGGCAACCCAAGTTCAAGGCTTTGCCAGAATCTTGATGCCTTAACTTTGTGTCCGTGTCCTGGCAGAAGGAAGCAAATCTCTCTCTGTGTCTCTGAGAACGGCGGTGTGCTTTGGTCTGGTCCTCCCTGTCTGGGTCTGTGGCTGCAAAAGAGAGGAGAACAAAGAAAGGGGCAACCAGCCTGGCTAACCATGGGCAACCCAAGTTCAAGGCTTTGTCACACTGTTGATACCTTAACTTTGTGTCCGTGTCCTGGCAGAAGGAAGCAAATCTCTGTCTGTGTCTCTGGGAAAGGGGATGTGCAGTGGTCTGGTCCTCCCTGTCTGGGTCTGTGGCTGCAAAAGAGAGGAGAACAAACAAAGGGGCAACCAGCCTGGCTCACCACGGGCAACCCAAGTTCAAGGCTTTGCCAGACTCTCGATGCCTTCACCTTGTGTCAGTGCCCCTGCAGAAGGTCTTGAATCCCTGGCAATGTGGTTGAGGATGAGTGTGCGCCGTGGTCTGGTCCTGCCTATGCCTGGGTCTGTGGCTGCAAAAGAGAGGAGAACAGACAAAGGGGCAACCACCCTGGCTCACCATGGGCAACCCGAGGCCAAGGCTTTGCCAGAATCTTGATGACTTAACTTTGTGTCCGTGTCCTGGCAGAAGGAAGCAAATCTCTGGCTGTGTCTCAGAACGGGGATGTGCATTGGTCTGGTCCTACCTGTCTGGGTCTGTGGCTGCAAAAGAGAGGAGAACAAACAAAGGGGCAACCAGCCTGGCTCACCATGGGCAACCCTAGTTCAAGGCTTTGCCAGACTCTCGATGCCTTAACTTTGTGTCAGTGTCCCTGCAGAAGGTATTGAATGCCTGGCAATATGGTTAAGGATGGGTGTGCGCCGTGGTCTCTTGCTGTCTATGTCTGGGTCTGTGGCTGCAAAAGAGAGTAGAACAAACAAAGGGGCAACCAGCCTGGCTCACCATGGGCAACCCGAGGCCAAGGCTTTGCCAGAATCTTGATGCCTTAACTTTGTGTCCGTGTCCTGGCAGAAGGAAGCAAGTCCCTGGCTGTGTCTCTGAGAACGGGGATGTGCATTGGTCTGGTCCTACCTGTCTGGGTCTGTGGCTGCAAAAGAGAGGAGAACAAACAAAGGCGCAACCAGCCTGGCTCACCATGGGCAACCCGAGTCCAAGGCTTTGCCAGACTCTTGATGCCTTAACTTTGTGTCGGTGTCCATCCAGAAGGTATTGAATCTCTGGCAGTGTGGTTGAGGGTGGGTGTTCGCCATGGTCTGTCCCTGTCCATGTCTGGGTCTGTGGCTGCAAAAGAGAGGAGAACAAACAAAGGGGCAACCAGCCTGGCTCACCATGGGCAACCCGAGGCCAAGGCTTTGCCAGAGTCTTTATTCCTTAACTTTGTGTCGGTGTCCATCCAGAAGGTATTGAATCTCTGGCAGTGTGGTTGAGGGTGGGTGTGTGCCATGGTCTGGTCCCGTCTATGTCTGGGTCTGTGGCTGCAAAAGAGAGGAGAACAAACAAAGGGGCAACCAGCCTGGCTCACCATGGGCAACCCGAGGCCAATGCTACGACAAACCCTTGATGCCTTAACTTTGTGTCCGTTTCCTGGCAGAAGGAAGCAAAGCTCTGGCTGTGTCTCTGAGAACGGGGATGTGCGATAGTCTGGTCCTCCCTGTCTGGGTCTGTGGCTGCAAAAGAGAGGAGAACAAACAAAGGCGCAACCATCCTGGCTCACCATGGGCGACCCAAGTTCAAGGCTTTGCCAGAATCTTTATTCCTTAACATTGTGTCAGTGTCCTGGCAGAAGGAAGCAAATCTCTGGCTGTGTCTCTGAGAACGGGGATGTGCATTGGTCTGGTCCTACCTGTCTGGGTCTGTGGCTGCAAAACAGAGGAGAACATACAAAGGGGCAACCACCCTGGCTCACCATGGGCAACCCGAGTCCAAGGCTTTGCCAGACTCTTGATGTCTTAACTTTGTGTCAGTGCCCCTGCAGAAGGTATTGAATCCCTGGCAGTGTGGTTGAGGATGGGTGTGCGCCATGGTCTCGTCCTGTATCTCTGGAAGACCAATGAGGAGCAATCCCCATCTGTCGCGCCACAGGCAACACCCACCTCCCTGCCCGGGCCCAGCAGCCCTGCCCTCCCTTTCCTGCCCTCCTCCTGCCTCTCGCCTCAGCCCTTGCTCACCCGCCTGCTCGCCTTCACTCTGGGCCGGCACCGCGCAGCCCTTTCTGTGCCCATCCTGGGCACCCTGTCACCAACCCCGTCACATGGCAACCACCAGCGTTCTGCTCTGTCTGATACGGTCACCATGTCACCAGGTGTTCTAGAGCTGATGGAGGTCCAAGCTCTTGGCTGCCTGGGGAAAAAGGGGTGTCACTCTTCAGCCTTGATCAAATGCAGTGGGATGGACAAACCCCATAACTCAGGCCCATGGGGAAACCAGCCAACATGGAGAGCCCACTGTCACTCCTGTCTGTGTGGGGACAGCCTCTCCCCTGGGGCTGTGGTCACCTCACGGCCCCTCACCATCCTGTCCCACCCCACCTCCCCTGGGTCTCCTCCTTGCTGTCAGGGCCAGGGCAGAGTGAGGTGAAGCTCAGCATGAGGGTGCAGACAGACAAATGTGGTGTCTAAACACTGGGGAGTAATTCAGGTGTTTAACATACACTGACGTAGTGACACTTGGGCTGTCTTACAGCCTAATATCGTATGGATACACATGAAACTGGCAGACGGGACCTTGGAAAAATGCATGCCTCTTTAGATCAGCCAGGAGGGATACACAATGGCATCTCACGTTGAACTAAATGCTACTTTAATCCCAGTTGTAAGCCCTAGAAGTCCGCTGTCTCTGTGCACAGTCAGCTCAGAGCTGGCAGCACAGAGCAGGGTTCGGGTGTCTGGAAACAGGCTCCGCAGTGTCGCTTCAGGGGCTGTGAGGAGCCTCACCTGAGCTAGAGCTGCTACACTGGGACAGGGCAAGGCTGGTGTGAAGGTGGCACTGTGCTGGTCTGCTCTGCCTCAGAGTGTCAGACACCCCACCACCTCCCAGTGGCACTGGGTATTTATTGGTTAGAAACTGGACACCCTGTACGGATTAATTCATGTGCTTGAGGTTGGGTCTCCAGAGCACTTCATACACCCTGGGGTGTCTGGCCTGATCCGAAGAGGCCACTTCAGAGACCTCTCATAGATCCTGTGTCATACATGGCAGCTCTATGTGGATGTCTTGAGAAGTCTGCAGTATGGTTCTACATAAATATTTATAGACTTTTTAAATGCTTTCCTACATTTAGACTTCTAAATTTGCTTGTAATATGTTGCTGATATGTTGCTGACAGGTACCATGAGAAACTTGATTATGTACTCTTGTGGTTGTGATGATCTGAACTGATTACAGAACTGTGTTAGAATGGAATAAAGCCACTCCTGGACGTGCTGGTTTTCTTTTGTACTTTAGCACTAGAATGACCCTTTATTCTCTAAACAGAGCATTTTATCTCACAAGTCATAATTACATCAATGGATGGTTGAATCACTTATTACAGAATTCCTATCTTTTAATAAATCCGGAAAACAGAATGATTGCCGTCTTGACAGTCACTGCACAGGATGGATTGTATTCAGTTAAAGAAAAATGACAAAATGTTGTTCAGTACACAGCCCTACAAATTGGGGTTTTTTTGCATGGTACTCTTGTCCTGATCCAAAGCTCGTGTACTTGTTCTCTGGTATTTCTGTGATGATTGTCAAAACTATACAACTTGACAGACTTTGTAACCACATTCCAAAGTGAGCCAGTACTATTTTTAGTCCCAGGGACAAATGTGACCTTTAGGCACAGAAAGTTAAAAGTGTCTGCAAATTTGGGATTCCCAGCCTGCGAATCTTAAGGCCTGGTTTTTCATGTTTCCTAACACAGAATTTATCACTCATCTCGTACTGACTTTGTTTTTGTAACATTTGTGTACCAACAAAATCCTTAGGGACTGGTATTTGTCTCCTTTCACCACAGGCAATTATATAGAGATGTCTGTCTCTATAGATACGTAGACAATTGAGTCAGTGGAGAGTGATCAGTATTTCTACAGCAGATGACCCCTTCAATTAAGATGAACAGCAACATTAAGTGTTCCTGTTTCTGTTCATTGACTGTAATAGGAGTCAGTCTAATGTAACCAGTCCTAAGGAGAAAGGATGCCTCTTTAGTATCACTGCCTGGTGGTTGTGGAGTAAGTTTTGTTCCCTCACTGCATGAGCTTTTCCGCTTCCCAAAGCCTCAATCCTGTAGACTGATGTTTCACACACTCACACAAGAGGGGGACATTCTGGGTGTCACCAGAGCTATTTATGAAGTCTGCATGAGACATTTATTGGATAATACATATAAAAGGTAGCCTCAAAAGCCTTTTTTTTTTTTTTTTTGTAATTTATCATTTTTTATTCTGGCCTAACATGACTTTGAGTCTTAAACAGTAAAAATACATCAGTACCATCGTTATAGCTCCCCTGGGTTCTTGTACCATGATGCAACACCCTTTGTTAGGATAAAATCTGAGCAGGAAGGGAACATGTCAGGACTTTAACATGAACAGATTTCCTCTCTGCTTTATTCTGAAAAAAATGTGCTTTCACACAGCAGCAAGGTGAATACAAAGGTCAACAAAAATAAGCAATAGATTGCTTCTCAGACTTGCCACATGTACTGTTCTCCCCTTATCATGCCCTTGCCTTAAAAGAACTTTCCATGAACGTATCCCAGATTTTTGAAGCCAGTTTCCACACGCAGAGATTTAACAGAAAATGTAAGATATGTGTCAGTGTTTTTTAGTTAGTACCTTTGGTGCCAGAAAATTTGACCTTTTTTTCTATGATGTCTTTTCAAATATCACCATTTAAATTATGCAAATCCAAGTTTTTTAGATTATCTTACCCATGTCAAACATGGGGGCTTTTTTCCCCAGTGTGTATAATATATTGTTCCTCAGGCACCAAGCAAGTTCAGGACCCCTTCTTCCCTTTACATGGCACAAAGTATGTTACTGTGCATGATGCACGTCTGTCTGTTCCCACCTTTCCCATGTATCTTAGCGGAGAGGTCCCTGCAGATCCTGCTTCCCTGCTGCCTGGCATCTGTTCCCATGCACAGGAACATCAGGCTAGTAGTCATGGTCTGTAGCCTCTAGCAAAAGAAAGTCTTATCCCAAACAGCTTTTAAGCTAAATACAAAAGACATTAAGAGATGGTGTATGGTAAATAATATCACTCCCACTTTAGAGAAGTCCACTTTTTTACGCAGTCTACTTGGGTGCAGCTTGACACACGTCACAAAAATTTCTTGTCCTCTCACAACACATACTTCTTCCTTTCCTTCAGGAAAAACACCATGTGGTAGGAGGTATAAAAGGTGTGCAAAACGCACAAGGTGCTAAAGCCTTCTGTGCTGAGGGAAGCCATTTCCCAACACTTCCAATTAAGATCTTACCATTTAATTAATACACAACATCAGCAGCACAAAATAGTCCTCTTCACCATCATTACAAACACTTTGTGACCAATCACTTGCAACTCATTTCATGAGAGGATGTTGGCAGATATATTTGGTAGTAGACCTCGATATGGAGGCTGAAGACACAAAAAATGATGGGAATAAACAGAGGAAAGGGGAATAGAAAGATAAGCATCAAGTGAGGAAGAAAGGTGTGAAGGCAGGTAGTATGGAAGAAGGAAGGAAGAAAGGAAGGAAGAAATTAGCGTTATTCCTTTTTCCTTGTCCCTCAGATACATTTCCTTCTTTGTAGAACAATGTAAGACAGCCCATGAAGAGCCTCTAGCAATAGAAATAATTAATAATTTCTACTTTTCTCGTATCTAGTTCCCTATTATTCACTATTCCACCCTATTCCCTAGTGAGCTGGCACATCACTGCAGGCCAGACATATACAGCCAATCAGAAGGACTGTATTCTGCGTCTATTTATTAAACTCTTTGGGGATACTTAAATTCTCTTTCATTCAGTTTCTTACTCTTTCCTGCTAGAAGGTTCTGACTTATTAAGGGGAAAAACAAGACAGCACAATGTTAATTCATTGCATTAATTAGTGTCATCCAAATGTAATTTCTTCTTCTCTAGCAATTAATCTCTGCCACGGAAATATTTTTGAAAGTTTTTCTGCTGGTTTTAATGTAAGTAGTGTCCTGAAAGGGTACTACTATATACAAGAAGAAGTATCTGATTAACACCCAGTGGTGCATTCCAGTGTCCCAGTTTCTAGTAAGGAATTAATCCTGTTGTTGCTACTGCTTCTGTGTTATCTGGCACCATGAATAACTATGTTTCTGTTAACTGACTCCAATGTTCTGACTAATCAGAGTTCTCCAATCAACAATTTTGGTTAAGTAAGTAAATCTATAGATATCATGACCTCTTTTTTGTATGTTCACTAATTTCAACAGGATTTCCAGACTCATACGTTGTGTAGAAATCAGCATTATGGTTATAAAGACTGGAAGAGGAAGGCAGACTTTCCTTTGACTCTCGTTTCCATTTCTCCAGGGCAAACTGTTTACTCAGTGGCATTGTAAAGAACATAAGTAATAAGGGTCAGGTGAGATGGAGAAGAGAGAATGCAACTGATTAGTTCTGGCATCTTTCTGCATCTGGCATTCTGGTTTCTGCACAAAGGGAAACTGTGTGGTGCAGACAGGAACCCTCTGTGCTCTGGATGGTCTGTGGATTTGGCATGAGGCATGAATTTATACACTGACATAGTTTTGTTTTCTGTTTTGTTCTCAAATCACTTCCTAATAAGTCACAGGATTTGATCTGTTGGGGTTTTTTGTTTTGTTTGGCTGTTTGTTTTCCCACCTGGCAGGTACTGTGCATAGTTTTTCATTGATCTCTCTCTCACAACTTCAAGTCTTACTCATGTAGCATTAATGGTCACCTCAGAGCTCATCATTTTATACAGGAAGCTGGGAGTCTTTTTGCTCACATGCATCACTTGACGTTTATCTACAGTGAATTTCAGTATTTTATTGCCAAATTACTCATTTTCGAAAGTTCCCTATGTAGTTCTTCGTAGTGGTCTCCTGTCTTTTTTACTTTGAATAACTTCATATCATCAGCAGACTTTATCATCTGAGAGCTCACTCTCTTTTCCAGCTCATTTATGAATATGCTGTCTGGAGAACAAATGTGTGCTGTCTAGAGAAGAGCTCTTAGTGGAAGGCAATGTGAACCCTTCAACACTGACTTTAGTACAAAAACATCCACCTGAAGAATTTTGTGGTAGAAGTGCCTATCAAATGCTAACGGATGGAGGACTGACTTTGCAAGCCTTCATTTGGATGTTCCCTGTGGAGACAGGTGCAGTGGGCTGCAATGACCCAGGCAAGAGAAAAGGTTTCCACATAGACACATCAGAGGAGGTAAGGAAATAGTGATTCCCAGATAATGCGGGAAGGATTTCTCAATATTATGACTGCATACAGCTTTCTTTAAATGCTATGCCCATAATTTGTTAGGGTTAAGAGGAAGCTCTGGCCGCTACTCTAAAGGCCATCTTGTTTCAGATGTTTGCTGGAAAGTAGATTACTCCATTCTTTGAACTGTTTTCAGTGGGCATTAGTTTGGGGTTAGTTGGTAGTGTTATCCTGCTATCCTGTTGCTTTAAATCAAATAATACAAATCCAGAAGCAAAGAGCATGTATCATACTGAAATGGAGTTACTGCAGTGGAATTGTTATAAAAGGGCATCTTCCTTATCATCAGCGAGATGAAATGTGTTTAAAAAAAACCACCAGTCATCAACTAAATGTGTAATCCCAAAACAAAGCTGCAACAGCTAACTGAGCAAATGTAACTTTGTCTCTGTAAGCAAGACAGTAGCAAATAAGGTTATTTTCCTTCTCTGTCCCTGGTGAACTGTCCTCTGTCCCGAGATGACAGGACTACTCATGAAAGGCCTCTTATGTCTTCATTTTAAAATATATGCTAGAAAACTGGAAAGGCATCAGAAATCACAAGAATGTTATGAAAACCTGTATTATAGTAAAAGAAGAAACTCAGTTCATTTATGTATTTAAAAAAAAAAACAGTAAGAAGTAATTTGAAAATTATAATACACAGAATCTGAAAAAAAAAAAAGAGAGAAACCCAGGGACTGGAAGCTCAAGCAAGTCAAAATTAAATCAAAACTAGTACTGACGCTTAAAGTGAAGTAATTGACTGTTAGGTCAAATGGATGTGATGGACTCTATTACTTCATAAATTTCAGTTGTGAGTATGTATTTTTTGTACAAGGATGATCTAACTGAAACAGAAGTTACATTCCTGTTATGCAAGCTGTTTTGTAGTTGATAATGCCTTTGTCATGCTTACAGCTTTGAAATATACCAATATATAAACTCAGCTTCAGACACGGGAGTAACTATGACTGAACTAATCAATGTATATGGAGAGGAGTCAATTGGTCAGAATATCTATTCCTTAAAATTAATTTTATCACCGAAAAGATAATTATACTGGATATACAGGCTCTAAAGTGGCAAGGTATTCACATTTCTTTATTTCTGTGACTCTGTGGTCAAACTGTAAAGTCGTCTTCTCACAACAGCATGAAGCTCTCTACCCATTTCAGTCATCTGTTTGAGAAATCGTTTCACATTAGTATGAGCCTTCATGCCAGAATTTTAATATCTAAGAATAATTTTCTGCACAATGTTAACTCTGAGGTATACTCCAAGTCAGAAATACCTTGGGCATAATAGAGAAGCAATCATTAGTGGCATTTTATTACTTCTGCTCTCAACTCAAGCACCAGTATTTTCATCTTCTGATCAGGTGGCAAGATACAGTTGTTTCTGAAGAACTATATTTGAAGGACTGTAATTGGTCTTAGTGTAATGACTTATCTAAAAAGTAACTGAAAGCTTCATCTCCCGTTATTCCTTATTTTTTCAATATTTCATAGACATAAATAATCCTTTTCCTGATGGCTGAATTTGAACCCAACAGTTCCAGAACCAACACTGAAGTATCTTTCCCAGCGAATATGATTTAAAAGACTTGTTCCGCCTAAATACTTCATCATTGTAGCTTTAAATACTTTGATACAAACTCATAATTTCATAATTAGTCCATTAATTCTCATGTTTTCTGATGTATTTCTCCCGAGAAAACTTTTATCCTGAAGGATTTTGATACTTTGGTTAATATAACAGAAGTATTATACGTAAGTTTTTCCTTGATCTTTAGAATTTCACTGAAAAGTGCCATTTGGGAATGCATTGACTTTTTTTAATCACAGAGTTGGATCATTAAATAACATATATCTAGCATAAACAATTATTTTGCCCCTTGACTGTTTTATGCAGGTCATGAATAATGAATAATTTGGCATTAAAAAAAAATTAGAGAACCAAAGGTAATGTATTTACCACACAAAAACAACTGACTACATTTTTCATTGCTGATATTAGTACCTGCAACACTTCAGCTCTTTTGCTTGTGAGTTTTAATGAATGTAATATCTGCTGTGCTAGGTCATCACCATGTCTCTCTTTTTGATTCCACAAAGCAATCATGCACATGATTAAAACTGTGCGCTTAATGTTTCGTGACATCCAAGGGCTTTCACTGGTACAAGTATTGCAGTATTATGTTTCAATGATTCCATTTACTTGCAGACTTAGGTGTTGCCAAATCACAGACTTATTTCCTATATGCAATATTGTCTTCCTAAAGCTAGAACCAGTTGAGGTAGACTAGCATAGCTCCACTTATTTCAGTGCAAAACTTTTTGTATGTAACCGATTTTTATTACCTGATCCACTCATTCTTACTATTAAGGCTTAGAAAGGTCATATAGTAAAGAAGAGCCCATATAGGAATCAATTACCTAGTATAGTTATCAAAAATTATGGAAAAAACCCAACCATGTAAAAGAACACTGGAAGACTCCAGCTGTACAGAAAACCATTTTTTACCATTTGATTATGTGTTATTCCCAGGTTTCATTTATCACAGAATCATAGAATGGTTTGTGTTGGAAAGGACCTTAAAGATCATCCAGTTCCAACCCCCCTGCCCTGGGCAGGGACACCTCCCACTAGACCAGGTTGCTCAAAGACCCATCCAACCTGGCCTTGAACACTTCCAGGGATGGGGCATCCACAGCTTCTGTGGGCAACGTGTTCCAGTGTCTCACCATCCTCACAGTAAAGAATTTCTTCCTAATATCTAATCTAAATCTACCCTCTTTTAGTTTAAAACTATTTATTAGACCTCATCCTATCATTACACTCCCTGATAAAGAGTCCCTCTCCACCTTTTCTGTAAGCCCCCTTGAAGTACTGAAAGACTACTATAATGTCTCCCCAGAGTCTTTGCTTCTCCAGGCTGAACAACCGCAACTCTCTCAGCCTACTTTTACAGGAGATGTGTTCCAGCCTTCTGACCATTATCAGGCCCCTCCTCTGGACCTGCTCTCTAACAGGTCCATCTATTTCTTGTACTGGGGACCCCAGAGCTGGATGCAGTACTCCAGGCAGGGTTGTACCACAGCAGAGGGACAGAATCTTCTCCCTCGACCTGCTGTCCACACTTCTTTGATGCAGCCCAGCATATGGTTGGTCTTCTGGGCTGCAAGTGCTCATCGTTAGCTCACATCCAATTTTTCATCTACCGGTATTCCCAAATCCTTCTCTGGAGGGCTGCTTTCAGTCCATTCATCACTCCAATCGGTATTGATACCAGGGATTGCTCTGTGCAGGGTGCAGGAGCTTGCACTTGCCTTGGCATGTATTGGGTTGGGGAGAAAAAACTCTACTGCCATCACTGCTCTGCTAGTGATTATGCATAACGAGAGAGCAAACCAGATAGATGAACGTGATAATACTGAAAAAATTGAACACAGTTAAATAGATAGTAACAAGCTATAGAGAGATTTTAATTTAAAAATGTGTATAAAATAAATTGCTGGACTTAGATATTTACTTGTCTTCATTGTTCATATTACTATTTGTTTCATAATTTTGTAATAGATAGCATCTAAGTATAAAGATTATGCAAAATATCGTGCATCACTGTTCATGAACTTGGAAAAGGGCGAGTTTTTTCTCCTCACTGGAATTCTTTTGGATTTGAAGAGATGATAGTTAAAATTCTGTACCTTCTCTGAATTTTCTTTCTGCAGTAGTGGCAATGAAGAAACGCTTTCCACTATTTAAAAAAACTTCTCTTTTGCACTTCACTTGATAACTTTTCCTTTCCTATGAAATCCTTCTTCTTTTGCTTGTAAAACATGATAATGCAAAATTATTCAAGTAGTTACAAAACCAACATCTTTATTTTTGAAGTCCTATCTTATTTTTGTATTTTAGAGGGAATGGGGTATTTTTTTAAATATAGCTAAGTCAATGGATAAAATTCGTTATGAGCTGTGTTATGACCTGCATTTGATATGTTTCCGGGAAACGTTGCACAAAAGGAAAACCAGTACTTCCTCTTCTCAGTTGCTGTTGTATGAATACCATGATCATTGGGTTTCATGCGGTGCACAGTTCTGTAGCTCCTCTCGAAATAAACTAAAGGCAGCCCTACTGAGGTCCGCCACTGGGCCACTTACGAGTAGGGACTGTGAGAATACCTGCTCTCTGGAAAAGGTTTCTTAATGAGTCAGAAGCCAAACCTTTCAGCTCCCATAAAAGATTGACATGTGTCTGATCTTGCCCAGGACATAAAGCATCTGCCAAACCTTATTGTTAAGAGGGATGGAATTAGGGTCTGCATTTCTGCACTTGAATGTCTAAATTCCACCCAGCCCTGGGGAGGTGTCTGAATGTTTCATAGATCTGAGCATTAATATTTCCATAAACCAGTTCCACCTGAAAAATAATTGGGTTCTTCTCTTCGAACCCCCATATTCCATCAGAACCCCTTGAAACCAGTGGCCAAAAATTGTGCATGAGGTACAATACTGACCTGATGCAATTCATAAAATATGACAACAAGGATGGATTTCTAACAGCAGTGAGGCAGCCCAAAAGCTTGGATCTTGACAATGGCATCAATCAACCATGAAAAAAATGGAAGTTATTGCTTTTTACCACATAGCAAATTTTGTAAAAAATCTATAGAAAAAGTAAAAGAAAAAAGAGCAGAGAGATACACTTGGCACATCTAAAAGAGCAGCTGGTAGATTTTCAGATGAATTTGGAGTTGTTTTAGCTCTTTGCAAATAATTCATTTTCAGTCATTGCAGAGTTTTTTTTTTTTGGTATAGCACTCTAAATACATTTTCAAAACCTTCATATTCTTTAAGACAATTATATTAGTTCAGCCTTTTAAAATTTACTGTTTTCTGTTCTTAGCCAATTGCAGACAGCAAACCTTTACCAAATCTGTTGCCTGCCACTTTGGTTTAGGTTAGTGCTACTTGTTGATGCTCAAACAAAACAAGTAAAAAAATATTCGGCATCATTCATGAATTTTGAGGATTTCCATTTAATACTCAGCATCTTAAATCACATGGATAAGAAACTGACACAAATAAGTAAAATGAATGGACAAATCACCTGGTCCAATCTCTAAGAACAAAGAGTGATAAAGTTTGAAAAATAATTTGAAAGGCCACTGAAACATTGCTTTTTACATGCTACTGTTGCATACTTATGGTAACATAAAATAATAACAGCTTACAAGCTACAAAGAAAAAATGCACTTTGGCATTATAGGTTGTCATGGTGAATGTTAAAATTCAAGCTTTCGTTTCACATAACAGTACCATCTATATCTGAAGAAGAGGAAGTATTCATTTATACATACGTTTTAACATTTTTCTTAGTAGTGATTGCTCAAAATGGTTTTTTTCTTAATTTATTTTTGCCCTCTGTTTGTTTTTTTTTCAGTTTGTTTTTTTTTATGTTGGTTTACACCACTGGTGTTACAATATCCTGAGAAGTTGGGACACAGAAAGAAGCACTATTAAAACCTTTTAGTAAGGTTTCTCTCTCTTATGCCTGTGGCTCACCAGCATTCCCATTCAGCAAAATAATTAAGTGGGTGCCTAAACTTAGGCTTGTAAGGGGTTTCTAATTGAAGATGTATGCTGTAGTGTTTAAAATAAAGCTCAAGACATTTTTCAGATTCAGGGCCTCATTAGTTTCACCACTTTCGAGGTATGCTGTGTTAAAGTGCTACAGCAGAGTGCCCAGCAGTAATGTACTCACACCCACCTCAGAACATAGGTAGGAAAAGTCTGTAAATAATGGCAATGCTTTTTATTAGTCCAAATAGTATACCTGGAAAAGTAGGAAAGATGAAGAAGGGCCTTTACATACAATCCTTTACGACTGCATGGCTTGCCAGCGTTGCAGAATTTCTGCCTCGCTTGAGTGGATATGTGGTAAGAAAACTAAGGTGACTTGGATATGACTTAATGGGATGCAAGCTACTACATACAGCCAAGGAGCTAATGCCAGCAGAGCAATATGTATGAACTCCTCTTACAAACTGCATTTGGCTTTTCTTTGCCTATGCAGAAGGTTTCAAAAATTGTACTATAAAATTGTCTTATGTATCTTGTAGGATTTATACTGTGAATCCCATTTAGCATTCAATGATAAGATACTTTGCGACTGAGGTAATTTGTAATATCTGTTATAAAGCTACAAATAGAAACAGATTTTAGTACCTTTCCTATTTCTATTTCACTGTGAATAAAGTGAATTTTGCTATCTCTAACCTTTGGCAGTGTCTCCCTTCTGTCATCCATAAAACAAGAAAAGCTGCATAGGACAACTCCATATTCTCTAACAATAAAGATCACCAAATCATTGCACACAGACTGAAAAATAACCCCGACAACGAACAAGTCACAATAAACTCTAGCAGCAAGATGAGCTTTGGAAAAATCCCACTTATGCCTTAAGAACTGAGATTGCAACTATTTATACATCATTTGTCTTGACTTCTAAGAGACCATCCATTACTGAATCTCAGGGAGAGCACGAGAAACATTATTAAATTGCACATTGTTGGGGCTTTATATGATATAGAGGCAACTTTATAAACACATGTTGAATGTAGAGGACTAGAATTTAAGTCTTCTAGGTACTTCACACAGCTCTTCTACGGATATGCCTTGTCATCCATTTAGCATCTTTGAACTTGCATGTACCAGTCTTTAAAGTGGCTGTCCCAAAGTCTGCCTGACTCACAGGGCCCTGAGAATTTAATAAATAATATTTGCAAAGTAGATTCCTGTCTTGGATAGAAACTGCTTGATAGATGAATGTGACTTGAATAGAAAAAGTACTAGAGCACATGAGGATAAGAATTAGGTTCCCAACTACCTTTAAAAATCTGTCTCCTGCACTGTATGTGTATTTTAGATACTTGCTTATATACGGTCTGAGACTGGGACAGTGGTGGTCTTGCGAAGTGTGGCAATGTCATTTCCAAAAAAGAACCAGTCATGCCAAACTGTATGGAAGGAGGGAGTAAGGAACGTCTACTTCATGAACAGCAATTCATTTTGAGTTTCTTACATTGTTCTACCTTTCATTATACATCCCATTTGATACTAAATCTGAGCTACTTCTAAACAGAAATATTTTCTAAAAGATTGATTCCAAACACTAAGTTTTGTATCCCGTTTAAAGGCAGGAGTTTGGTCTAACTGATCTTCTGTAGTCATTTTGCCCTATTGTTTTGGACACCTACCCTTTCTTCAAAGAATTTTCACTTCCATTTTGCATACTAATAGCAGATTAATTGATTCATGAACTAAATCAACCATCTTTGACTCAAAAGAGAGCCAAATTCATCACCCTTTTAAATCTTGAATAGAAAACTAAGTGCACAGCAAATTTCCTCATGGAAAATACTGTAGAAGCTTGGTTGTGAGAAAGAAAGAACATTTATGCTTGGTGGGTCTTACAGAGCTTGCCATGACAGCCTCTTTCTGTGCTGGTGGGAAAAGCCTGAGATGATACTTTACCTTAAACTGAAGACTTCCTGGTGGATCATGCTGCAGCTCTGTGACTTATCAGTCAAGAACACAATAGGTCATAATTTTTAAGAAATTGTCATGATGGGAGAAGTTTCCACTTTGGTATTTATTAATGGCTTTTCTTATGAATATGGAAGCATGCCAATACATTTAATATTCTTTGCTCCAATTCAAATGGTTTCACTATTTGCTCAATTCAGACACATACAAGGGCAGAAGTAAATGTAACCCCAAAGTTCCCAAACCAGGTATCAATTCACTGGAACACACTGCAGATCTCATAACTTCCACTATGATTACTAGACTATTAGGCACCATTTAACATTATGTAATTAATTTCATCTTGCTTCATATTTCCCAATTGGTAAAGAGAGTAAGAATATTTTTGACAAAGACTATTTCACACTTATGCATACTGGAAATTACCACAGGAAAGAGTCACACTATGATTAGGATTAGATTTTGTCTAAAGCTCCAGGCATAGCAGATAAAAGGCTGTAGTTGCAATACGTGCTGCTATGCAAGTATGAAAGATTTATTTCACCCCACATTAGTTCTCTACCGCTCACTTACAGCGTGAGCACCATCTCCCAATCATAGTGCCTCACCCTTCTCCTATAGCCATGAAATAATTTAACACAGTGATATTCTAGTAGGAATTCTGTAGGAATATACCAGAGTAATTCCAATTAATTGTTCATTTGATTTGGGTTTGGTTTAGATTCTGTTTTAAAGATGGATATTCTCATTACTCACAAATCATCCAGTGCTTTCTGCTTGCTCCTGAATGCTTAGGTTCAGTACATTTTGTGGCAATAAGTTATACTTGTAGTTTACTTTCCTATCTACTTTTTTTAATATCAGCTTTATTGTTCACATGTCTGCAGCTATGCTTGCTTGGGCATCTCTGAAAGTCCTGTGAATTTGGAGTCAAACTCTGAAAATTCTCCCCACAGCATAAGATTAGGCATCTACAGGTTGGGGACAGAATAAATATATACAAGAGCATTATATTCTTTTCCTGTAAATAAAAACGCTACAAGCATGAGAGAGAAAGTAGCTTATTAATGTCATCTGAAGTCTCAGGGTTTTAAGAGGTAGTCCAGCCTGGTATCATAATCTATTCTTCTTTTAGGCTGAACAGACTGTCGTCTCTGATGTAATGCTGCCAATCTGCCCTTTCCATTTTCTCTTACAGCCAGACTAATTTTTATGTATCTCATGCCCTTTGGGTCTAAATCTGCTTAGTAGTACTTAGAAGCCAAGTTTCTAGGTGCCTTTGAAATGCTGGAGAAGAGAAAGCCAGACAGATTGTCCAGGGTTCCATTTACCTTGTATCTATTTTAAAAGAACATTAAATCAAAGATTTAAAGCACCCTTGTTAATTACTACTTGCTATAGTTAATTATAGGACAAGATGACAAAATAGCCTACTGAGTCATTTGGATATAGACTTTGCAAAGATTGGATCTTCTGCAATGTTATGTCTTGAATTACAAGTTGAACAGAAAATTCAAATCCATGATCTGCATTAGTTAAACACTGCAGCCTTTGGGTTCAGGGCTAATACCTGTGTACACAGGATAATCATCTCCTGCCTTCTAAGAATTTTGTGAACACTAACTAGATACTGTTTATATTACTTTTCAAAAATACACAATGCTATGTGACTGGCAAGTATAACTTGCCAGATACAGGCTAAAAGGCCTGATAGCTACAGTAGTACTGTGGGATATGGAGATAGAGACTTTAATTCCCTACTTTGTCACATGCTCCCTGTGTCTCAGGGAGTTACCTAGTGTCAGTGATGGCATCTATACTGAAACTGAGGTGCATGGTCACAGCAATGTCACATGTTCGTATACTCTGGAGACCTGAGCTGGATGGTCACACTCACATTGTTGCGGTCAACAGCTTGATGTCCAAATGGCGAGCAGTGGTGTGTGGTGTTCCTCAGGGGTTGGTACTTGGACCAGTACTATTTAACATCTTTGTTGGCGACACGGATGTTGGGATTGAGTGCACCCTTAGCAAGTTTGCCGACAACAGTAAGCTGAGTGGTGCTGTCAACGTGCCAGAGGGACGGGATGTCATCCAGAGGGATCTGGACAGGTTTGAGAGGTGGGCCTGTGCAAACCTTATGAAGTTCAACAAGGCCAAGTGCAGGGTCTTGCACCTGGGTCGGGGCAATCCCATGTACAAATACATACTGGGTGGAGAACGGATTGAGAGCAGCCCTCCAGAGAAGGACTTGGGGATATTAGTGGATGAAAAGCTCAACATGAGCCACAAATGTGTGCTTGCAGCCCAGAAAGCCAACTGTATCCTAGGTTGTGTCAAAATAAGCGTGGCCAGCAGGTCGAGAGAGGTGATTCTCCCCCTCTACTCTGCACTCATGAGACCCCACCTGGAGTACTGTGTCCAGCCCTGGAACCCCCAACATAAAAAGGACATGGACCGCTTGAGTGAGTCCAGAGGAGGACCATGAAGATGATCGGAGGGTTAGAGCACCTCTCCTCTGAAGACAGGCTGAGAGAGTTGGGGTTGTTCAGCCTGGAGAAGAGAAGGCTCCAGGGAGACCTTATAGCGGCCTTCCAGTATCTGAAGGGGGCCTACAAGAAAGATGGAGAGGGACTTTTTACAAGGGCATTCAGTGATAGGATGAGGGGCAAGGGCTTGAAACTGGAAGAGGGTAGATTTAGATTAGATATTAGGAAGAAATTTTTCATTATGAGGATGGTGAGACACTGGAACAGGTTACCCAGGGAAGTTGTGGAGGCCCCATCCCTGAAAGTGTTCAAGGCCAGGCTGGATGAGGCTTTGAGCGACCAGGTCTAGTAGGAAGCGTCCCTGCCTATGGCAGGGGGGTTGGAACTAGATGATCTTTAAGGTCCCTTCCAACCCAAACCATTCTATGATTCTATACCTTGTCCTTGTAAGCAACCAGAATAAGGACCCATGTAAATGGTAAATTAGTCCCTTCTAAGAAGAATTTTGGGTTCTGTTGTATGCATGATATTAGTCCTGTGATGTCACCGGGAAGGCAGGCAAGAAACATGAAAATGGCCAGACACATTCTGCTGGGTGGATCTGCTGTCACTGCAGATAAGGGTACCTTTGGATGCACTTTACAATGCAGAAGGTACTAGAGATTTTTCCGACTGCATGCAGCAGCTGACTTACCCTAAACCCGGCCCTTGCATCACTCCTTGTGATGAATAATATGGTCAATTGGTGAATCTGCTTGCAAAAAACAGTATACACCGAGCCTATGTTTTCCAGTTCTCCTTATGTAAAATGATGGCAGATTATAATTAATAATGCCTAACAAAGATATTACGGAGATGAACATATTTTGAAAATGGCTCAGATACTATTTTAGATGGGGACTATAAGTATATATTACTGATTGTAATTGCATCAGTTACATGTAGTATATTTCATAAAGTTTACTAAAGGCACGATAATTCATTCGTCTTTAGTATTAATAAAAATAAATGTAGATAGTTACAATGCATTATCTGTAAATAGAAATATTTGCATAATGATCCAAGAGGAAATCTAATACTTCTGAAAAGTACCCAGATCGTGTCATCTCTAAAGCATTCAGATAATGATCCTTATAGCTGGTAGAATCGGATCTCCAACTTCTATATATATATATGTTCTCCAGTACTTACAACCCTAAAAACATAGACACCAAAATCATAATCTTGATTAAAAAAAGAATATAATAAACTGTCTCTTTCTATTCACTTGGACAACTAGGTTCCAGTTGGGATCATCCATGGAAGGTTTTCCATATGCAAAAAGATTAGGTCTTAGAGTAATAAAAGATGAACCACTGATGATTTCATGAACTGAAGACAGGAAAGGATGGCTTCAAGGTCTTCGTTAAGTTGGTGATAGGCATCTAACTGATTATATAATAAAACCACAAAAACAAAGTTTTCAAGGTCCTGTTCTTTAGCAAAAATTTGATTTATCAATGTTAACCTGACACAGGGGACTATTACTAATCACATTAGTTATACTGTCTGTGAATTAGCCACACATTTTTGGCTAAGGGAATGATAATGCACTGTGCTGAATATGGTTGCTCTATTTTCCAAGGATTAATGGTCTGATTGACAGATCACTGAAATGAGAAAAAAAAGATCCCTTTGGTTTGGTTGGGATTTGGATTAAATACTAACAAAATATGTATTGAGGAAATAGTTTATACGTGATTTTGTCTTGCTCTGTAATAAGTTGAATTTCATATTTCTTCCTCTGTAGATCACTGATGATAATTTATAGCAAGATACCAGAGAACTACTTTTCTTCTATGTTTTTTAGAGCAGAACTCATTTTGCAGCAGATGATTGAAAAAGAGCTGGATGTGTAAAGGTGTATTGGGTTTGCATGGGGGGGCTACATGGATGGCTTCTATGAGAAGCTGCTAGGAGCTTCCCCACATCCGATAGAGCTGATGCCAGCCAGCTCCAGAGTGGACCCGCTGCTGGCCAAGGCCGAGCCCATCAGAGACAGTGGTGGTGCTTCTGGGATAACATACCTAAGAAGGGGAAGAATTTCCTGCGAAATGGCAACTGCAGCCAGGAAGAAGAGTGAGAATATCTGAGAGACACAACTCTGCAGACACCAAAGTCAGTGAAGAAGGAGGGGGGGGAGGTGCTTCTGGCACTGGAGCAGATTCCCTGTAGCCTGTGGTGAAGACCATGGTGAGGCAGGTTGTTCCCCTTCAGCCCACGGAGGTCCATGGTGGAGCAGAGATCCACCTGCAGCCTGTGGAGAACTCCACGCCAGAGCAGGTGAGTGCGCAGAAGACTGTGACCCCGTGGGCAGGCCACACTGGAACAAGATCCTGGCAGGACCCGTGGACCAATGGAAGGGACCCACACTAGAACAATCTGTTCCTGAAGCACTGCACCCCGGGGAAAGGACACACACTGGAGTGGTTTATGAACCGCAGCCTGTGGGAAGGACCCACGTTGGAGAAGTTTGTGGAGAACTGTCTCCCATGGGAGGGACCCCACGCTGGAGCAGGGGAAGAGTGTGAGGAGTCCTCCCCCTGAGATGGAAGGAGCATCAGAGACAACGTGTGATGAACTGACCACAACCCCCATTCCCTGTCCCACTGCGCCACTCAGGGGGAGGAGGTAGAGAAATCGGGAGTGAAGCTGAGCCCAAGAAGAAGGGATGGTTGGGGGAAAGGTGTTTTAAGATTTGTTTCTATTTTCTCATTACCCTACACTGGTAAGGTAGGGTTTGATTGGCAATAAATTAAATCAATTTTTCCCCAAGTTGAGTCTGGTTTTGCCCATGATGGTAGTTGATGAGTGGTATCTCCGTGTCCTTATCTCAACCCACAAATCTTTCACTGTATTTTTTCTCCCCTGTCCAGCTGAGGAGGGGAGTGATAGGGCGGCTTTGGTGGGTACCTGGTGTCCAGACAGGGTAAACCCACCACAAAAGGCATCAAATATAACCACAGCACAGGAATTTTCAGTTGTCTAGGGATAGCTTTTTTCCTTCAATCTAAAAGAAGTGACATACATTATAAGCCGTATAATGAACATGAAAACATAATGATCCCCAGCATAAAACCAAGTTGCTTTTCAATTACATTAAAGCTCATTATAAATTCATCTCTTTTACAACATGTTTTACAGAAATCAAAAAGCTTCATGAGAAAGCTTTATGGGAACATGATGATGGCACAGTGTTCTGATTCTGAATCCCATCCTTTTCTTTAATGAATCAAATACAGAGTGGAAAATACAAGTAAAATACTGAGAAAAAATTAAGGCACTAAAAATAAGTTCACCAAAGTACTAAATGGGAATAAAATGAATCAAACCTTTAAATGTCATCTTATTAAGTAGATGAATGCCATTGCAACAGCTGCCTTAACCAAAAAGACTAGAGAAAATATCAGAAAGGCCAAGCATGGAGATCTCAATATTTGGAAAGTTTGCCCTTTGTACCTTTTAGACGGCAAATGTGAGGGATGAAGGGGCAACACTAAAAGGATAGGAATACGGTCTTTCAGCACAAAAAGAGCAAAAGGATAAAGAGAATGCAAAAGATGACAGCATTTGGATAAAAGCCAGTCATATAAAGATATCAGCACAGAATAATAGAAGAGACTGGCAGACATCCCAAATCAATTAAGGAAGATTACTACAGCATAGGCCAATATACTTGCCTTCAGAAAGCCTACGATACGGATAACAAAGTTCGAGAACAGCTACAAAAAAAGGAAGAAAATGTGAATTTGGGGAGGTAGAAGGAAAATGAAGGAAATATTAATTAAAAATCAAAGGAAGGCACAAATGTATTGTGATCTCACTTACTCTTTGACACCTCTGTATGAGCTACACAGGGTCTCAAACTACTGATTATAGACTGTACGTAAGACAGTAGTAATTCAGCAGGTGTGGAACATATCAGTATCTTAAGGGGGCCTACAAGAAAGCTGGTGAGGGACTTTTTAGGATGTCGGGTAATGGTAGGACTAGAGGGAATGGATTAAAACTAGAGATGGGATGATTCAGACTGGATGTTAGGAAGAAGTTCTTCACGATGAGGGTGGTGAGGCACTGGAACAGGCTGCCCAGAGAGGTGGTGAAAGTCCCATCCCTGGAAGTTTTTAAGGCCAGGCTGGATGGGGCTCTGAGCAACCTGATCTAGTGGGAGATGTCCCTGCCCATGGCAGGGGGGTTGGAACTAGATGATCTTTAAGGTCCCTTCCAACCCTAACAATTCTATGATTCTATAATTCTATATTGAGACACCTCATCCTGCAACCAGGTAGACTGTCACTTGAGGTTCAGTACTCCTGAAAAGATGCAAATTGGTGGAAGCTCCAAAGAGCTTAATCTACTCAAACTGAGAGATATTCTTACCAAACCAGGCATGTCTAACATGATGGATTTCCATTTTTTAAATGAATAATGTTTAATGGAGAGTAACAAAAAAATAGAAATAAACTCCTGCTCATAAATCAGTGCTGGTTGTAAATAAGCCCAAGGCCATTTTCATCACTCCCTCAGGAAGGGAAAAATGATCACCTTGGCTGTCTTAAAACTCATGATAAAGGTAAAGTAACCCATAAATGCTGCACATGGTAGTTCAACATGCTTTAATAATTGGTTACTTGGGCTACAGCTAATAATTACTGGGATGACAGTTGATGGCTGGCAATCACATTGAGACTATCTGAAAATACACACCAATTGACAGGAAGTAAAGCTATTATAATCATCTACTATTCGACTTTTATGAATAACAAACTAACGTTCCTGATTCAGTTCTTTAAACCATAGCTCCTCGACTGCAATTATGGACTGAATTCCAGGCTAAGAAAGCACATCTTGCTTGGATTCAATTTTTTCTTTGTGCTTCTCAAATATCTAATATAAGAGCAATGCTTCTCATTTTTCATTTCAATCTCTGTTTACACTATTGAAAGCGTAACAGATTTAGAAGGGAATTGTCAGGAAAACAGAAATTGTCCCTTACACTTCATTTGCTTTTTCTTCTGTGCCTTCTGCAAGAGAATTTAGAAGAATGCATTATAACTCCACCTGCAGAGAATTATTACCCTTACTTTGTTTATGAAGACACTAAAAAAATATGATACAAAAATTGTTAGACTGTAAATCATAGATTGGCTACCGTGGCTTACAGTCACGGAGCTAGTTTACCGGAACTGAGTTCCTTTTCATCACTGACTAGATCTGACGAACATAAAATAGGGTCTCTCTCTTCTGCAAATGTGTGAGAAAACAGTGTGTGTGTGTCTGCAGGTGTGTAAAGAAAATTATTCTAACAAACAGTAAGTAACTAGTACTGTGTGGATAGGTAAAAGTGTCAGCTGTAAAAATACAGTCAAGATAAGCGCATAACTTCCAATACAGAATCTTTCACAAACACCACTGTTTTCAGTTACTTAAATAAATTCCTTCTCTGTTAAAACTGTGAGGTTTGATCAGAAAGCCTTGTTTGAATGCTTTTGTAAAATCTGCAGTAAACCTCTTTTATCTCTTTTTATCCAAGAAAGAGCCCAAACATTTTGCCCTCTACAAATTGTTCTTTTCAGCTCTCAGTAACTCGGCTGATTTTGTTCCAGATTAGTTTACTTTGACAACTGACTGAAGACCAGCGCAGCAGATTCTGTAGTCCTGAAGTTTTAAGCAAGGGTATTTCTTTCATAGGCAAATATTTGTAGGTTTCTTTATTGGAGTTTTTGCTTGGTGTCAGATTTACACCAACACCACCATATGCTCAGTCTAAAACAACTGTCTGTGTATAGTAGTCACTGTGTGGCGTGTCACTTTTCAACCATGCAAATTTGCACAGGGTAAATTCAGATGTCACATTGCTAAATACAATTCATTCCCACTGCCACTGACTTTTGCTATGGGGCAGCTGCCAGTATAGCCATACAAATAGCAGATTTCTCCAAAACATCTTTCTAGCGCAGTGAGTAGTCCCACGGTCCTTATTTCAACTGAGGGTGGGGAATGGTAGTAATGCAAATATGCCTAATCATGTGCTGAATTGGTCAGTGTTAATGGAATGACTAAAAGGTTCATGGTCCATTTCTCCTCTCCCTTCCCAAGCAAATTTGCAGCTGCAATAGACATACAGTTGTAATGCCTGGATATCTACTGTAGCTGCAGGTGAGGCATTCTTCTGAAAATCAGGTTTCCAAAATTAATAGGCAATTTTGGAAATACAGGTCTAAATCAGTTTTCTGGTATCCTGCAGTAAACTAAATCAAGTCAGGCTTAGAATTCATGACTCCAAAGCCCATTTTCAATATGTTAGATGTTAATGCCCTGCCTAGGAAGGTCACCAAATTCTCATACACTGTTCAGTGGGTTCATAATGGCTAATAAGAAGCTCCCATGATCTACCCCTGCTTACTAAAAGTTTCCATTGTGATACAGCCAAAGTGACCCTACAGCAGAGCCTCTAATGCCTGATCCTGCTGACTTCCACCATTCAGGGCAGCTTCTGAGCAAGCGAAGTGCAGATGAAAGGAAGTTAGGAAGGAAAGGCAACGGTAGCTAATGCTGTTTGATGAGACTGAAAGAATTCTTGTTGCTCATACAACATCGCTAAGACTTACACCGCAGAATCACACAGTCACAGAATGATAGGGGTTGGAAGGGACCTCTGGAGATCACCTAGTCCAACCCCCTCCCAGAGCAGGGTCACCTAGAGCAGGTTGCACAGGAACGTGTCCAGGCGGGTTTTGAATGTCTCCAGAGATGGAGACTCCACCGCCTCTCTGGACAGCCTGTTACAATGCTCTGGCACCCTCAAAGTAAAGAAGTTCCTCCTCATATTGAGATGGAACTTCCTATGTTCAAGTTTGTGCCCATTACCTCTTGCCCTGTCCCCGGGCACCACTGAAAAGATCCTGGCCCCATCCTCCTGACACCCACCCTTTAAGCATTTGTAAGCATTGATAAGATCCCCCCTCAGACTTCTCCAGACTAAAAAGACCCAAATGCCTCAGCCTTTCTTCATAAGAGAGATGTTTCAGTCCCCTAATCATCTTGGTAGCCCTTTGCTGTACCATCTCCATCAGTTCCTTGTGCCCAGAACTGGACCCAGTACTCCAGGTGCGGCCTCACCAAGGCAGAGTAGAGGGGGAGGATGACCTCCCTCCACCTGCTGGCCACACTCTTCTTGATGCACTCCAGGATGCCATTGGCCTTCTTGGCCACAAAGGCATGTTGATGGCTCATGGTCATCCTGTTGTCCACCAGGACTCCCAGGTCTCTTTCCACAGAGCTGCTCTCCAGCAGGTCAGCCCCCAACCTGTACTGGTGCAGGGGGTAATTCCTCTCCAGGTGCAGCACCCTACACTTGCCCTTATTGAATTTCAGGAGACCACATGAAAGATACTTCCCAAGTTTGATGTAAACTTTGTCTGAGGAACTGTGAATCAAGTGGTACAATCACCTCCTGACAGACACTGAAGTCCCTGAGATGTTTTAAGTGACAATATTGCACAAATGGTTTTAAGTGCTTAGTCAAGGCCCTTTTCCTTTTAGACAAGCCTGCAACATCAGCATGCAAAGTCATTGCCGCACATGCAATGGTACAGTGCAGCTTTGACAGGAAGAGAGAAATAAGAGAGAAAATTTTGTTAGACATGTTAGACTAATGAGGTAAACACTGACTTGGACTGCTATTTGTTACCTGATAATTTTGTGTGATGTGACATTGGACAAATAATTTTAACTGATGTTTTCTCTGTCTCTACAGTGTGAATGTTAACAAACACCTCGCTAGCTTCCAGAGAAAGGCACTGATCATTGGGCCATTTTTGTAAAAACATTTGAAAATGCAATGTCCTTACTAACTCCAGAGGAACGCTGAACAAAGGACTAGAGCTGAGACGTGCACAGGCTTACAGGGCTGCCATGCAAGCTGTGTTGCCTGCCACGGAACTGAGGAAGGCTGCAAGTTTCTCAGGGAGAGCTAGTTAAACCACCTATTATTAATATGCCCTCCTTTGCAACTATAAGACTCTCTTTTCAAACTTTAACTGTTTGAACTGAAATGAAACATTCCAAGTGTCTGCCTCAGGCTGATGTCTTTTCATTCCCAGAGAATAACTATTATACTGCCATTAAGATTGCCATGTCAAGCTTTCAAAAGGCATTCCATGCAACCTTAATTTGGTCCCTTGTGCATATCTATTACAAAGCCAACTAACAAATTACATGATTGGAGACTACTTTTTCTTATCGATTCTCTGCCTCATTCAGTCCCCAAAATTGAGGACATCACAGAAGGCAGGATTCCCCTGCCCTGCCTTCAGACATCTGCAGCCCTAATGGCTGCCATACTCCATAACTTTCAACTCTGCAACAGATGAAGTAAAGGTTCTACAGACTATCTCCCTTTGTACTGTAAAATCATGATACATCTCCCCTATTACGGGTACTAAATCCTCTGAAAAAAAGTAGTTTGCATGCCTAATAATTAAACCATATGTCCTACATATGTAAAAGGAGGCTGAATTAAGATTCACACAGCATTTAATTCTGAAATTTTCTAGCTCTTGATTGCTGTGATTGTTTGTGGTGAAATTCATCTAAGGTAGACGTCTAAGTCTGCGCTAATCACCCATGGCTGTCTTACAGTCACTGGGGAAACAGAAAGCATTGGAGGGGGGGAAGGGCAAGGGGAACTCGACACTTCCGAAGACTATTATGAAAATTAAGCACCCTGTGGTGGCACCTGTTTCTCTCACAGACTGTAAAGGGAGCCTATGGTGTCTACATCAGATTTAGCCTTCTAAGTTTTGTTTAGCTTTCTATGTTTTGTTTTCTAAGTCTATGTTTAGAGCAGGTTGTTCCTACATTTGTTAATGCAGTGCATCAGTACTTTAAAATGCCCACAATGACTGTAGGTGTGCACAAATCTTTCTTTTGTTTTGTCTTTTTTCAGCTTATGTATTTATCTCATTCTGACATTCCAGAGGCCTCTGGAGAGGCCTCGGTATTTAATTTAGAAAGTACTTCTGAATGAAAATGGAGCTAGATAAATGACAAAATATATTTTATTGTACATGCTACTTCCTAGGAATGCATTGAATTAGTATGCTTTGTTGGGTTCTCCCCCAGGAGACTGATTTAGTCTAATGATAGTGCAAGGTCATTAGCACAGTATCAGCATAAATTCTGCTTAACCAATGCCAGGTGGTAAACTAGTTTATGTTCATGCGTTGTGTGCATAAAACTGTGAACTCAACTCCTCTGTATGACGTGATCAGAAGAAAGAGTTGGGCAGCCTGAATGTATTCCCACTAATTTGGAATCAGAGATAAATCATTCTCACTGCTGCCCCTAAGAGAAGATGAAGACTCTTATGCATTGCCATGTAAAGCATATTGAAAAGATTTTTTTCTTAACAAGCAGATTTAAAAAATGCGTATATTTAAAAGAAACAAATTAAAATATGCTTCATGTGCTTTCTCTAATACTTCCAAAGCAACTACATTTGAGAATCTGGTTGCTTATATATCGTACTCTGTTCTAGATGGGTTCTATTTTTGGTATGACATAAAATTACCTTCCCTGAAAAAAACGAACTGTAAGCACAGAGTACATTGTAAGTTATACAAGGCTGAGTATATGGTCCTGCACCTTAGTAAGGGCAATACCCAGTATTACTACAGGCTGGAGGGATGAATGGATTGAAAGCAGCCCTGCCGAGAAGGACTTGGGTGTACTGGTGGGCACTTGCAGTCCAGAAAGCCAATCATATCCTGGGCTGCATAAAAAAAAAGTCTGGCCAGCAGGTCAAGGGAGGTGATTCTGCCCTTCTGCTCTGCTCTGTGAGACCCCACCTGGAGTACTGCGTCCAGCTCTGGGGCTCTGAGCACAAGACATGGACCTGTTGGAGCGGGTCCAGAGGAGGGCCACAACATTTGTCAGACGGCTGGAACACCTCTCCTATGAGGACAGGCTGAGAGAGTTGGGATTGTTCAGCCTGGAGAAGAGAAGGCTCCGGGGAGACCTTGTTGTGGCCTTCCAAGATATAAAGGCAGCTTATAAGAAAGGTGGAGAAAGGCTTTTCACCAGGGCCTGTTGTGACAGAACAAGGGGCAATGGTTTTAAACTGAAAGAGGGTAGGTTTAGATCAGACATAAAAAAAGAAATTTTTTATGATGACGGTGGTGAGACACTGGAACATGTTGCCCAGAGAAGTTGTGGATACTCCATCCCTGGAAGTGTTCAAGACAAGGTTGGATGGGGCTTTGAGCAACCTGATCTAGTGAAAGATATCCTTCCCATGGCAGGGGGTTGAACTAGATGATCTTTGAAGGTCCCCTCCAACCAAAACCATTCTATGATTCTGTGATGCACGCTCTGGAAGGCAGAGTTTTGAGCTGCAGAGTTTTGCATTTCTGACCCTTAGGTTCTGAATTTGTCCAATTTGTCCAGTTATTGATTCTGATATGACTGAAAAGGCCTCATTTTTCTACATCTGTGAAATACAGGCATGTCAAGAGGAAATATCACAAGTTTGCTTTCCCAGCATAAAACCACTCACAGGACTAAGATGGTTAGCAATGGAAAAGTGGTCCTCCATTGTGCTTTGTCCATTTCGTATTGCAAGCCAGAAATTTCCCTATTTAAAATGGTGTTGGAAAATTCTTTAGTGGGAAAGAAGAACGGAAGAAAATGAGGCTGAGGTTTTTGGACAGATTTAGTAAGTATCTCCATTGCACATATGCACCCAGACCTCAAAGAGGAATGAAATTACCCATGAAGGAAAGGAAAAAAAAAAAAGTGCAGAGTCATGGCTCAGTGGTTTTGAAACACTGTTGACAAGATAAGTAAGTGGTGTTCTATAAAACTGCAAACAAAGGATGAAAGGCAAACTGTAACTCAGGAGGGCGCAACTCAGGAGGACATGGAAAAATTTCACTAAGTTCAGTTCTTATAAAATTCTGAAAATATTATAATAAACTTCTGATGATCTAGATGGCTGAGAGGACATTGTATAGGACACGTGTATGATGGCTGCTCAGAACTTCAACTCTCAGGAAATTGAGGGGTAATCTTTAATCAACAAAGGAAGATATTTGGTCTCTTATGTATCCTCTCAACTGAGCACAAACTGCAAAACAGTAGATGACAGGAAGTTCATGTGCCATCTTAGTGGTGCCAAGACACAAGACTCTGAGGGTTCAGCATTGAGGTGCATATCAGTGTCTACAAGATTACTCAGATGCTATGTTCTAAGTTGTTTACAAGACAATACTTTACAGAATTTGAGTGTTTCCATAATGAAAGTGTGCTGGAGAGGAAAATGCTCAAGTCAAGAGAAGGAAAATGCTTCCTGTCCCAGAGGAGACCACACAGAATAGAGGGAATATCTGGGCAGGATAACACATGGGGGAACGTACACCATACTGTTCTCTGTCTTACTAAAACTGGATGCTTTATTTCTTAAGTGGTATCTACTATATGCAGAGAGAAAACATGAATCATCATGAGAAATTTCAGTCTGAAACCTCTGATCCTAGAGATCTCAGGCTATCAGTAATAAAACTTTCCTAGAATTTCTCTAAAATTCTAGATGGCAGTTTCCTAACTCAAATATAATATATCCAAGACAAACAAAATCTGACTTCATTTTGACAAGTGCAAAGGAACTGATCACAGAAATAACAAGAGTGGTTAGGTGGCTTGAGGACAGCTGTTTTGCAAATTCCAGAACAATAGGTTCATATTACTTCTATCCAAATATTTTGAAAGACCAAGAACAGGATCCGATAAACCATTACCGTTCATACACAGCACAAGATCCAGAGGAAAAAAACAAAATCCAAATCTTTAAAAATAATCATTAATAATTTCAATTACTTAACACTGATGCTGGGGGATTCTCTGTCTCAAGATACAGTAAAATTGAGTTTCTTCCTATTTTAAAGTCAAGTTTTGATCTTTTTTGATAAAAGATATCATGCTAACTCTTGAAAAATCAAAGCAGGAGGTCAGACAGCAAAACACTTTGGCTTACTTATGCGAGAAGTCAAACTATATCGTGTCAGAAAGGTCTCTTCTATCCTTTAAATGTGCAAACCTGGGAACTGGGATACAGAAGAAATGTAGTCTTTTTAATGATATTATTTTCTTACTAAGAAAAACTTATAAGAAAGCATAGCCCATTATTTTTAAATCTCAATTTAAATCTAAATGCTGGTTCTACTGATATCAATGGGGGAGAAAAATCCTACTTAACCTCAGGAGGGCAACATTTCTTCTTTCATTGTGGTTTATACTCATTTTTTGAAAGCATAAGTCTGAATATTGCATGTGCACTCTATGTCAATTGCCTCCACCACTATGTACCAGTGGGTCTGAGTGATACAGCAGTTTTTCAAAAGGTAATAAATGAACATGTTCATCTTGGGACATCCTTTTTCTCTCCCTCCCTATGTGTGTGTCAGTGGTGCAATATTTGTCTCTAACAGTTGCAGTGGAGAACTAGCCAGAAGTTACATACAGCCAGCAAAAGTCATTTAAGAGCTGGGAAGGGAAGCAGGTGTATATTGAAAGGGAGAAGGGCACAGCATCCTGTAGCAGTGCAGACACAAGAGAGAAAACCAAAAGACTGGATACATCAAATCTGCCTGCAGCTGTTCTCAAGAATGGGCCAGACAGGCGAGCACGCACAGCTGGATGAAGAGCAGCACCATTTGCAGGTCTGTGGCCCAGATCTAATGTTCAGAGGGTTTTAACATGAGTTCCCATGAATCAATGACAAGTTTGTAGTGATACCAGGTGGCAGATCTTGGGCTTGTGTTTGATAATCGCAACACTTAAAGTGATCAGTTTCACTGGGAATTTTCTCTGTGTTTTGTTAAACTGCTGCCTGTAGTTCAGATAGTGCATCTGGGCCATGGATCACTGTGCTGCACTTCTCTTCTTGGTGTCTTGGTGCCTGTGGGGTATTGTGATTATCTTAGCAACACACAACTCTGCCCCTGTTTTCTAATTCCAAACATATAAGCGCTTGGTCTACCTTTTCCTTGCATTCTTTTGGTCTGCCACCATGTTTACATTCATTTACTCAAGATGCACATTTTGCAATTGTGAGATGTTTCTCCATCCTACTCTATGCACCTCTACTCATTCTCAAATCATTCACAGATTATAAACGGGGGGATAGGGTCATTGCCATCACTCGCCTGCCCTCCTATATAACACAAATCACAGTGCTGCCCTAAATTAATCCCTGGAGGTACATTTCTGTAGTTGTCATTTTCCAATAAACTGCAGAACCACTTAGAAATTTAATCTGTGGCTTGTAGTATGGTACATATAAACATGCTTTTCTCTTATCACCTTTACAGACCTTTTAGACATGATCAATAGACCCCGTGAGTTCCTAAGTACAGCTTGAAACTACTTGACTGGCTTTAGGAAAACATCAAAGCTTGCCTTTCAAATTTTCAGTGATGAAGAATATACAACTTTGATACTTCCATAGCTTTCCACACTGAAAAGTATGCCTTTTATTTCTAATCTTAATTTGTCTAACTCCAGCTTTCACCTTGATATGTCATTGTCCACTAGACAGAATAGCCTTCTAGAATCAATATCCTGCCTCCGGGAGGTAGCTGTGACCCCTCTGATTTTCTCCTTGACAAGCTAAATGGCTCGTGATTTTTAAGCTTTTCCCTGAATGGCATGTTTCTCGACCTCTAACCAATCCTGCGGTTTTCCTCTCAGTGTTTTTCACTTTATCATGGTCCCTTTTTAGACTATATCCACAGGAACTGGATGCAGCAGTCTAATAATAACAGAAGAAAGCATAATGCCCCTACTCTAATTGATATATAATCATAGACTCATAGAATAGTTTGGGTTGTAAGGAACCTTTAAAGGCCATCTAGCGTCTGCAATGAGCAGGGACATCTTCAACTAGGTCAGGTTGCTCAGAACCCTGTCGAACCTGGCCATGAATGTTTCCAGGGATGGGGCAGCTACCACCCCTCTGGGCAACCTGTGACAGTGTTTCACCACCCTCATTGTAAAAAAATTCTTCCTTATATCTCATCTGAATCTACCACCTTTTAATTTAAAACCATTACGCATTGTCCTGTCGCAACAGACCATGCTAAAAAGTTTATCCCCATCTTTCTTATGTTCCTATCTTTAAATAAACATACAAGGATCCCAGTGATAATGCACAAAGATCTTGGGTTTTGCTATTTAATCACCATATTTCCAGTGTTCTAAGGGGTGGACACATAGCACATCTGCTCCATGGGCAAACTGTGTGACACTGGAGCATCTCCCAGGCAACAAATGATAACTGAAAGGGCTACTGCCCATTGACTTCCTTTATAATCCACCCCCATAATTTTTTCTGCATCAGTGCTTTCTAGGATTAACTTTACTTTATCCAGTAACCATAAATGTATTTGTTGCTGATGCTTCCTCCGTAGTCAGTAGAGAGAAACTGGATCTTCCAGAAAACAATTTAGCCCAGCCCAGCACAACTGCCTAAAACCACTGGGCTAGAGTGCCCTCTGATGGGTATCCAACTGTCTCCATGAACAATGAGAACCTATGAGACTGGCTTACACCAGACACTTTCAGAAGACTGAAATGAGGTGAGATGGATGCCACAGGCACTGGGTAGTGCTGCCATTGGCCATTTTAAAGCATAAGCTATGCCAGGGCTCAGCTTTACAATTCTACCCAGTATCTACATGTCTATCTCCATATAACACCATCACTATAAATCAGCCTATTACTCCCCCAAGGTTTTTGTCATCTGCAAATGTCATGAGTAATGACTGTATTTTTCCCAGGTCATTGTTGGAAATGCAAATCAACGCAGAAGCAAAAAATTAACCTAAGTGGGGTTCTCACGCAAAGAATCCATTTAATAATGTTTCCCTTTTTAGTAAACATTTTTAAACCTGCCATTTAACAAGTTTTGAAAACACTTAGTATGCATGACTTTCATTTCATATGATTTAAATTGCGTGGTACTAAGTCAAATGCCTTATGAAAGCTGTAATTTGATGCTATTCTGTTTGTCAACCAGATTTCCAAGTTAGCATGATAAAATTTTCTAAGTTGATTAGCATTAATTATATTATTTTCCTTTTAATTTTTATTAATTGAGTTTCATATCAACTGTTACATTATTTTATCAGGATCTCAGTCAGCTGACAGATTTGTAATTACCTAGGTCATCACACTTATACATTGGTATGTCCTTTTATGTAGTAACCATGATTTGCTGGAGGTCTTCATACAGAAATCATGTGATGCTTTAAATTATCCCAAACCCTTAGAATACAGATTAGACAATGTACTAGAATGTTCTCCAGAAAGTGAAGATCCAGTGATCTGCTCATAAAACTGAGCATAATCCAAACTTCTCACCCTTTGACACCTTATTATAAAGATGCTACTTTGCTTTGTAGTGGATTTAGCGCTTTTTAAAGTGAATGCAGAAGCTATAGTAACAGTCATTAAAATGCAGGCTTTTTTACAAAGGTCTACCAATGCATGTCAATCTTGCTGCTCTATTCCAAACTCTTTCTGTACACTTGTACATCAAATGGAAAAAGCTGGGATTGATTGATACTGGGACTAAAATAAATACCTGGTAATTGATAGAGCTAGGCCTCTGGAAACCCACAGTAATATTCCCTGGCTGTTTTCTGACATGAGAAAAAGACTCATCCCTTCTGCTATAAAAATATTTTGGCTTTAGAAGAAAGACGGTAGCATCCCATGCATTGCACAGGGAGGAACAGAAATGTAGCGTGAGTGTACGATAGGAGTTATACACAGTTCCTCTTGATATATATCAAAGCCATTGGTGGTGGAATCCACTTGCCTGTTTTCATCACTGTCTAATTTATGAGGCCCCATGCTGTTTTGCTTGAGAGTTCTCTAAGCAACAAGTACCTCTGCTTGCAGAAACAGGAATTTCATCTTACGCACCACAGAAGTATGTAGTCTTTAAAAAAAAAAAAAAAACAAACAAAAAAACACCAAAAAACACCTCTGAGAAAACCTCAGTTCTGTGCCCTGGTCAGCTTGAGAAAGTTTGAACTTACAGCCTTTATCAAGCCAGGGATCACATCAGACAAACAGCTGTGGAGTGTTTTAGGCAAAAGCCTGTTCCACTCTTGTGTCAAAGCTGGACCTGTGCAGCCAGGGAGGCACGGGGCCAGAAAGACACCACATGACTCTACCTCCAGACCCAGCTCTTGGGAAGATGTGTGAATTTTATATGAGAAAATTTATCCAGGTAGACCTGGGTACAGAAAGAGGAACAGCCTTGGAAACAGTGTCCTTTCTTGAATGAATTATGTAACTGCTCAGATACTGTCAAAACACCTTTTGTCTGCCTTCTGGGTGGAAGATAATCTGTTCTTCCTTCTCTTCCTCCCCCACTGCCTTAAAACGGCCACTGCATGCACCCAAGGGGAAGCAATTACGGGTTTTAACTCCCTGAGTTTAAGAGGGCCTGAGAGCACTGAGAAAGGAAAGACTGCACCAAGGGGTTGTGGTAAAGGTCAGGGTATTGACGACCTCCTTTTATCTTAAAAGGTACCTGCACTCAGAAGACAGCTAGCTTGCTGGGATCCTGTTGATGCTTTCGGTCAGTTCCTTGTAACATAATTGGAAAGAGGCGGGCGCATTGACTGGATGGACAGAAGACATCTTCAGAGCTCCCCCTGTCTTCATTTGCTGTATCTTCTCTGTTTGACTTTCTGCTACTACTAGGATGATTGGATTGGCCACCTTCCCTTTGTTTGCCCAGTTTTGCCCCTGAAATAGGGGGCTCACAAATGAAGCACTGTTGGAGCCTTTCCATTACCTACCACATGGGAGCAGGATTAGGTTCACTGTCAGTTTTGGGGAACATGAGAGCGATAAAGAACCATGATTATGCATAACAGAATTGCACCCTACTGGTTCCTTAAGACATACAAGATGTTTCAGTCCCATTGTCATCCTGACGTGCTCTTGGAGAAAATGTTTCATACAGCCAGAGGCAGTCCTCTGAGTGTAGCAGGACTCATCCGATATTCCTGATACAGCACCGTATCGACATTCTTCTTCTACTAGTGAGGTGACGTTTCATGTTGTTAAAGGTCTGGAGCGTGTTACAATTTGTTAGGCTGGCTAAGAATTTATGAAATGTCTTAAGAAATAAACTCACTAGGTAAGGATTTATTAGACAACTGTTAAAAACGGATTGTTTTTTTCTATGTCTTCACTTGATTATTTTCATTGCAGCTAATGGAAGGAAAAAGAGTGTTAAAACAGCAATCTGATCACAATCCTCACATACCTTTGGTTTAGACCTAAACTCTTCCAGGCAGTCATACAATCTTTTAATACCATACCCAATTTAATGAGGGTCTAACTTAGTAGGAATTAAGTTTTTATGAAAAACTTTGGACAGCAGTGCTTGGCATGACAGAAGAGCCCATATATTTCCCCCAGGGACAACTGCGGCTTTTCTTCAGCCAATGTCTTTTCTCCAGTTATCCCACCGAGTCTCCTCACCCGCCCTGGTGCCACTCGGTGATGTGAGCCCTTCCAGCCCACGGCATAACCTTGACGTGGCCACTGTGGGCCCGAGGGTGAGGGGACACTTGGCTGCCTGTCCCCTTTGCTGGCGAGGAGCCCCTGGCAGACGTCTCCCACCCGCCGGGAGCCCCGCGGTCCCGGCAGGGCAGGTTCACCCCACGCCGGGGCCGCCCCCCATCCCCTCGCACCCACCACCTCCAGCTCACGGAGGGCCCGCGCCTGCCTCCCCCCGCCGGCAGCTCCCTCCCGCCTCCCTCCCCGCCGCCGGGCCGCCCCCTTCCCCCGGGCCGCCTCTCTCCCCGCCGGCCTCGGGGCGCTCCCGCCGCTCCAGACCCCGGCGGCGGCTCCTGCCGAGCGGAGCGGCTGCGAGCGGCGGCGGTGGGAGGCGGCGGCGGCGGCGGCGGCCCCCCCGCCTGCGAGGTGGGGGCACGGCGCTGCGGGCGAGGGGAGGGGGCGGCCGGCCCGGCCCGGCCCGCTCCGGGGAGCTCTCACCTTCGCCGAGTTTGGCCGGCCCCAAAAAGGCAGCGGAAAGTTCGGCGTGCAGGAAGTTTGGGGGCAGCTCGGAGAGAGTAACTCGGCAGCCGTGACGGCCGTCTCGGGTGGTGTGTTTTTTTGGTTTTGGGGTGGGTTTTTTTGTGCTTTTCTTTTCTTTTTTTTTTTTTTTGTTTGTTTCTTTTTCCCCCACTGCATACAACTGCCCCAAACACACAAGCAACCCGCAACTAACAAAAAGTCCGGGAAGGGGGAGAGAGCACGAGAGAGGCAGGCAGCACCCGCGGTGGGGAGCGCCGGGTTTCTTTGCAGAGCCGCCGTCCCGTTCGCAGCGGAGCCCAATGCAACTGCTCATCCTCCTCCTCCTCTACGCTGTCGTCCGTGCGAACTTCTGCAGCCGTCAGGGCACCACTGCCCCTGCCCAGAGCGGATCTATAAAAGCCTTGCGCTCCTCCAATATCAGGCGAGATGGTAAGTGTCCCTCTCTCTTCTTCATTTCCCAAGGGCTGCACTTGCAGAAGAAGCCCCGAGGGCTGCCGTCCCCCCACCTCCGCGGCTGCCGGTGGGGGTCCGTGCGGACGGGGGTCCCGTCCCTGAGAGGCCGCGGGGGTCGCCCGGGGCTGGGGTGCCGGTTCCCCGGAGGCTCCCCGGAGGCTCCCATCAGCTCGGGAGCGGTGTGGCCAGGTGGCGGGAGGGAGGTGTGGGCTGAGGGGCGGCTCTGCCCGGCGGCTGCTCCTCCGGGCGGTCCCAAACTTCTCAAGGCAACTTCCAGGAGGTTTCCTGGCAGCACGGCGGTGTCCCCCCACCCCGCGTCCCCTCCGGGCTGCGGGCGGCACACAAGGCGGGGTGCCCGCTCCCTGCCGCCGCGGGGGGTCCCGCCCGATACCCGCGGGACACCCCGTCTCTTCTGTGTCCCTCTGCCGTGTCGGTAGCCGGGGGCAGTGCGGGGAGGGCGGCGAGTTCCTGGCGGCGGCGGGGTCCCCGCCGGGGCGGCGTGTGGCGGGCGGGCGGCGTCCCTTGGGACTCAGGGCGGGGCGCGGGCGGCGCCGCCGTCGCCTCAGGGGCGCTCGGCGGCAGCGCGGCCTCGCTGCGGCCTCTCGGGGCTCCGTCCTTCTCCGGGTGGAGGGGCCGGGCCCAGGGCCGGGCGTTCGGCCGGGTCTGCTGGGAGATGCCCCGCGAGGTCGAGCCGCGTCCCTTCAGGAGTAGGATGCCCGGTGATGGTGAGCACCGGGGAGGGCGGCTGCGGGCCGTGGGACGCTGCCCGCCTGGTAGGAAGGGTGGTTTCAGTATGGTGTTGGAGCTGTGGCACATTTCCCGCAGAGGATATAGAATCATAGAATCATAGTATTGCCTAGGTTGGAAGGGACCTTTCCAGTCATCAAATCCAACCATCAACCTAACACTGACAAAAACCATCGCTAACCATGTCCCTCAGCACCACATCTGCCCATCTTTTAAATTTCTCCAGGGATGACGATTCCACCACTTCCCTGAACAGCCTGTTCCAATGCTTAATAACCCTTTTGGTGAAGAAATTTTTCCTAATATCCAATCTAAACCTGCCCTGGAGCAACTTGAGGCCGTTTCCTCTTGTCCTATTGCTTGTTACTTGGGAGAAGAGACCGACCCCCAGTTGGCTACACCCTCCTTTCAGGTAGTTGTAGAGGGCGAGAAGGTCTCCCCTCAGCCTCCTTTTCTCCAGGCTGAACAACCCCAGCTCCCTCAGCCGGTCCTTGTGCTCCAGACCCCTCACCAGCTTCCTTGCCCTTCTCTGGACCCACTCCAGCACCTCAGGATCTTTCTTGTAGTGAGGGTCCCAAAACCGGACACAGTACTCGAGGTGGGGCCTCACCAGGGCCGAGCACAGGGGGAAGCGAGCTGAGGTGCTGTCGAGGTTCAGGTGCAGTGCAGGTGCCTTGTGTGCGTGGCCAGCACGGCCATGTGCTGTGGCCCCGAGGCGAGTGAATGTGGAGCTTGTCTAAAACCAGCACCGCTGCAATTCGCCACCGGAATCCGCTCATTTGTGATTAGAGATGATCAAGAAAACCAGGTCTTTTGGGTAGGGAAGGGCGATGAGCCCCTGGTTGGGGAGCAGCCTGTTGTGTTCCAGCTGCGCGTGGGAGGACCGGCTTCTGCACGTTGCAGTGTACCTTCCTGCAGAGCGAAGTGCAAGACGTTCTCCCTGAAAATGAACAGAGTTAAGTTCAGTCTTCAAGTTAACGTCTTCCAGTTGCCAGAATTTATATATTTCATAAACCCTTTTCAGAAACCCAGTTACTTGAGCCATTTCCAAGATTGTGCTCTGTATTTGCTGGTGTTTATTTTTCAGCATGTATATGTATACAATGTGTGTAGTGGGTATACAGTTGATTTAGGAAGAGGTTTTTGTTTCAGCTTTGGAGTCATAGTGAACTTAATAATCTTTTGTATGCCTTTCCTAGTCAGTGAAAGAAAGCACAGGGAAGGTGAAGAGGCTTTTTCTTAGAATTGAGATAGTGAGTCTGGAAGCAAGACAGAATTGCAGTTCCTTCTGTCTCAGAAGTCAAATTTAATCTAATAAAAAATGTATGTGTCTGTAATAAAAGCATACATCCATTGTTTCTGTTTCGTCCTTTAAAACTATTGTGTATTTTATCAAGCTTAATGACTTGTTAGCCTGCCATCTTAAACTTCATGGAAGAACTGAGACTATCTCTGAACTAAGCTAAGCAAGCTTCCTTGCAAGTCAAACTCCAAACAAGCTTTTTTGTGGAGAACTGCAGTGACTTACTTAGCACTTCAAAATGTGTTTTACTATGATCTTCTCTGTAGAATCAGTGAAGAAATCAGTAACCCCTCACATAAATAAAGCTTTCAGCTTACAGGCAGCGTGATGGGTGTTTTACTATGCAGAAGAAGACTTCCTGTGGTGAAATTGCTTCTTGGAGTGATGAAGAGAACAAGCTTATGTGAAATGTGAAATGATTAGTTAATTGCTCTTTTCCTAGCTGTGATCATGTAACGTTGTGATTAAGCTTTGTACCTTTAAAATTACCTTGCACAACTTGTGGTGTCCGAACTTTCTGGGTACCGGGACGGACTGGTACTGGGGCTGTTTGAAAGAGGCAGATGTATATGAAGTTACGTGCTACCTTTGACCCCTCCTGGGCTACGTGCTAAGTCAGGCCTGCAGCCCGCAGACAGAAACGCAGCCATGACAAAGTCAGACACCTCTGCAGTCCTTTAGCGGACGTTATCCCTGTACTGAGGAGGTAACACAGCTTTAGGAAGACCACATGCAGACCCCTAGCATGCTGCAGCCTTGCTCTCTCCTTGTGCTCCAGAATCCTCTTGCTTTTTTTCTGCAAAGGACCGTGTGTTCTGGTACAGCCAGTGGAGCTGGGCATTGGGTCACAACATCTAAAGCAGATCGGCTGCTGATCAGCCTGATTTTACTCAGATGAACCAAACTGTTGCTTGAGTTTGTTGACTAAAGGTCTATATTTGTGCAGCCAAAGGTTATGAGCTGTATTCCAAGTGTTGCATGCATGTGACGAGCTCACAACCAAAGCGTTTAGAACATAGTTGGCTGTAGGCCACTAAAAGTATTTCTGTCTTTTATAATTTTCAGTGGTGTTTGTGTCTTGTTTTGGTCTGAGGCGCTGATATGGAATAGCATTAAAGACATGTGGGTTGCATTGCTGAGTGAGACAGACAGTATTTTTTGCTTTGTAAATATTTGCAGACATGACAATACAGAATAGGATCTAAGAGCACACAATACACTGGGGGTAGTATGTTCCAACAGTCTCCCTCAAAACGCACAGCAGGGATAAAAACTAATTTATGTCCTGGGTTGATACCATGATTGTTATGTTGCAGAATCAAGAGAGATACTGAAGAGGAAGCAAGGTCTGTTCAGCTCTTTAAAAAAACATTGTATCTTGGCAAGTCCAAGACCACCTGCATATTTTATTAAAAAAGAAAACAATCCTTTGGATTCCAGTAACAGAAAGTTACCTCCAAGCAGGATAAACTAATGATGATGCTGCATATACAGAGCTTAAATATGGAGGCTTGGTCTTGCTCCTGGCCAAAACAAATCTTTGCACTGTGCATGATTTGAGATTCTCTTTCTTCTTTTAGGCTAAAAGAGGTTGGCCCATTTGTAATTGCTTTTACTGAAGACTGAGGTTGCTCTGGGAAGAAATCTATAGATGAAGGGCAGCACATACAAAAAAAGTGCTATTTAATGGCTACCAAACCTAACCAGACTGTACTTCCTGCTGAAGATATTAAGAATATAAATAACCTGCTTACAAGACATCCTCTTGTCCTAGTGGAAGGACGGGCATTGATGACTCAGCTGTCCAGTGCAACACTAATCAATTTTGCAAAGTGTCCTGGAGATGCCAACCACATTTATAGCACATGTAGTGGTATTTACTTAAAGTGTTTATTAGTGCTATTACCTGTTAAGTCCTTTGAAGTTCGTTCGAATAACACACAGAGGGCTTCCAGATGCTTCCATTGTTCTCTTTGCCTCAGTTTCCCAATTTGCAGTATGCAGGTAATACTGCCTAATTACCAGAAGTCTGATACTTTGTTTCTGCTATTTTTGTTGTTTATGTGTACTTGGAGATGAAAAACAGAGATGAAAAGTGCTAAGTAATATTTACTGTATGTTGTCTAACCAAAACATCAATTGCTCATTCTTACCCGTTACTGAACAAACATCTGTATGAATGCACAATCTAGGAAAGTATGCCTAGGCTGTACACTCAGACTAAGCATCACTATACATATTTTAAACTTTAAAATCCAAAGTTTAAAGAAAAGGCAGAACAGAACAGACAGCATAGTGTCAAATCGTTCCAGTATGTAAACAACTGAAAGGCATGGAATCAGGATCTTCTGATGTGGATTCAAAACCATAACATCAGACGGCTCGAGATAAGATTCGGGGCTCTTGTGTTTTTCATTTTGAATCCAAAAAATTAGGAATTTCCTAACTTCAGTTTGCTTGTGCACCACCAAAATGCAAAGAAAAATTGTACTTTACCATTCTGGGGAAATGGGAACAGCTTTTGGCTCTTTGATGGCCTGTCCAAAGGAATGTATGCCGTTAACTCTACACTCCCCTTCCCTGTGTTGGCCTGTGCCTGAGTACAGGGAAAAACATTTGATGATTTGGGTAGTATTCTCTCACCAAATGGGTGTTAACTGTCTGCTCTTGGGAAAAAACATAATTGGGGGTTTCTTTCAAATAATCAAATAATCTTGTATCACTAGTGGTATAGGAACCCCAGTTTTGGGATGCATTTATTGGGTTCTTCTATACTAGGCTTGTATACATGTTTTTTTAAAGGACTCTGGTAACATAAAATTGTGTCAACTGGAAAACAGCTAAATTTGCTTTTATAAGCATTATTTTCTTGACTGTTTTTGTAGGTTTTATAAAAAAAAAATATGTATTTCAGCTTCATCAGATTAAAAAAACCCAACTTGGTAATTTACCTGTAGTAATGCACTTTGGTCTACAATTGTTTAGCTTTGATGTGCCTCTTACCTGTATAATTAACTGTTTGGACTGAAGTATCAAAGAATATTACATGAGAATTTCAACCCTGACTCAGCAGTAGGCAGCATGGAGGAATGCTGAAGGAGCTCTGAAACATGTTTTATCAGGCAGATGTATATCATATAGTGAAAGTCACTTCATTTATAAACTCTCCAGCCAGTCTCTCAACACTTCGTGTTTGGTTTTGTTTTGTTTTTTTTAAACGTATTTATATGAAATTTAATTAGGCCAGTTAATTCTTAAAAAGATAAAACTTGATAATTGTGTTGCTTTGATTCTTAGAAACTGAACACTGCTGAAAATTCTAAAATAATGTTGGTTTTTTTCACTGTGGTCCCACAGAGAGGCTGTGTTTTATAAAACACCTAGGAATAGGCATAAATAGGAAACTCATGGGGAATCATTAGTACAATAACATTCTTTATGTCCTTAACTTCCAGCATCTTTATAGTTCCTACAGTAAGAGGATTGGTCCTGCAGCATTCTGTGATAATGAAGCTCCTAAGTGCGTCCAGCTAAACTAACTATATCTTATAATGAAGCAAGAGTACAAGTATTTGCAAAATTTGTCAAATATTCTGTTAAAATAAAAAAAATATAATGTGTATGTATCATGGGCATGAATATTACGTACATGCATACACAGAATAAACATACGTTGTATCTTTTCTATATTATGTAGTATAGGATATTATACATGCACATATATGATACATAAATCAGAAGACACAAGGACAGGGAAATGAGAATATGCACACCTAATAGAATTGGTTCCAAATTAGCATTAAAATCACAAAAATATTGTACCCAGGGAAATTTTTTTAGAATACTACCCCCCCACCCCGATATAATGTAACTTTTTGAAGTCCCAGTTGAATAATGAACTATTTGACAAATATTTGAGCCTGACTATTTGAGGTAGTTAAGATCCTCTTTACATGATGTTGTTAGGTATGTAATTTATGGAATTTGGGTTGAAAGCAACAGTTTTGTTTAAAAATGTTTGTCAGTTTTCCGGGTTGTGAGTGGAAATTCTGAAAGTAATTTACATGTTATTAAAATTTTTACTAAGTAAAAAGGAGCTTATAGGGAAAAGGATTATCGAAGCCGGAAATTCTTTCAACAAAATGATGTACAAATAAACTACATCTGTCACTCCTTCTTTAGACTGGGTGTAAATATTACATAAAAGGAACAGATCTGCAAAATGTGTTTTATTTATACACCAAGAAACTCCTTTGGGGAACAGTAAATTAGAAGGACAGGGAATGGCTTTCATTTCATACCTCTAATAGCAGTATGTATACAAAAAGTGCAGCAGAAGTTTGTGTCTTTTATGCCCCAGTCTTTTCATATGGGTAGTCCTGCTTATATTAAAATATATCTGCAGCAAATTACAGACTGATCTCTTTAACAGCAAATAAAATATCTTACAAGACTGGCTCTGAACACAGGAAAAGTAGGCAGCTGCCTGCGATATCAGAGTCCAAATGGCTTCAAAATGTCCCAGCTCCTTGTGGCCTCCAGAGCGATCCAGAGGTCAGCCATTCTGTAATGGCACCAACTGCAGTTGACAGAGGGGTGACGATGGGTGGAACACATCCTTCCCAGCAGCAACGGTCACCTTTCCCATGTCCTCCGTACCCCTCTCCCTCTTTCCCACTCTCCCCTTTTCCCACCCACAGAGTAGCAGGGACACAAAGTCTGGTTCTCCCACATCTCTGGGCCCAGCTGGGTCCCTTCACCTTGCCTTCCTTGTGTAGCAACGTTCAGTTTTGCCTACCCAGCTGAGGAACCTCAAGTTTGCTCTCAATATTCATAGCGTGTTCCCAACCCTTGAGAAGGGCTGTCTGCCCCTGCCTGCTCTGGCTTCTGTGGACCTGCAGGGATTTGACACCAGGATATTAAGTGAGTCCTAACACATACCATGAAGGCTCTGTGTTGGCATTCTCTGTAGTAAAAAATTGCCCGCTAATGCAGGAAAATGTAGTAGTACTCGTTTTAGTTAGTTGATTCAATCTGTATTCAAGAATTGCTTCCAAAAATCCTGCTATTATTTTGATGAGGTTGATTACATTATACCACATTTTGGGTAAAAGAGGCCACTTACATTACTGCTTCTGGTGAGGAACTGTTGGCTAAAATACTGGATTGTGTGAGGTTACTTGGCAGTTTGTTTCAAATTAATCTCCTGCTTACAAAACTAAGGAAATGTCCTGTTTACAGTGTCAGACTGTCTAGGTTTTCTTTTGTGAGTTTGTGTTTGGCTCTAATATTTTTGGTAGTGAGTAAATCCTACATGATCTCAAGCTTCCTATTGTACTTGAGTAATCTTCGGTTTCATGCTTCCTTGTTGATCTGCGTCCCACGCTGTGAAGGCCAACATCCCGTATTTCTGCTTTGGCAGTCAGAGCTCTGCATACTTGGAGATGGTGCAAGGGGACACACTTCTACCTTCTGTACAAACTTCCTGCCAGTGTGTTTTAGCCCTGCTGTGCATTAGGACTTGATGATGTTAGACCCTGTAAAAATATTTATTAAACACTAGGTCCATGAAAAACTTGAAAAATAGCCGTCTTGACCTTCATTGCACTGAAATCAATGACAAAACTTACATCATCTCTCACTGCAGCAGGGTCTGGCTCGCAGCTTACATGAATTAATACAGGATAAAAGAAAATGCTTAGGAATTCAGTGATAAGTTTGTTTTAGAATCATAGAATCATTTAGGTTGAAAAAGATGTTTTAGATCATCAAGTCCAACCGTTAACCAAAGACTGCCAAGTCCACCACTAAACCATGTCCCTAAGTGTTACATCTACATGTATTTTAAATACCTCCAGGGATAGCGACTTAACCACTTCCCTGGGCAGCCTGTTCCAATGCTTAATAACCCTTTCGGTGAAGAAATTTTTCCTAATATCCAATCCAAACCTCCCCTGGAGCAACTTGAGGCTGTTTCCTCTTGTCCTATTGCCTGTTACTTGGGAGAAGAGATCAACCCCCACCTTGCTACAACCTCCTTTCAGGTAGTTGTAGAGAGCGATAAGGTCTCCCCTCAGCCTCCTTTTCTCCAGGCTGAACAACCCCAGCTCCCTTAGCCGCTCCTCATAAGTCTTGTGCTCCAGACCCTTCACCAGCTTCCTTGCCCTTCTCTTGACTCGCTCCAGCACCTCGATGCCTTTCTTGTAGCGCGGGGCTTATGTGGCTAAGCTTTACAATACTCACTGTTAAGATATTCAATTAGTGTCCATGCACAGAAAAAAAACAAAATTCTTTGCACTGATAGAGATGAAGGGATGGCTGATGCAGTTACAGATCGCGTAGCAAAAGTACAGAACAAAGCCTCGTGCGTTCAATGTGTGCGGCTGCTTTTTCTCCTATACTGACAATCTTATGTGTCATCCACAGGATATCCTACAAGAGACTTCAGCTGCAGTACATTTTTAAACAAGCCCTTAAGGAAACCTGTCAGTATTTTTCAGTGTCTTGCATTGTTTCTGTTTGTTTTTTAGTTTTAAAGAGGCTCCAAGTGTAATATGCGTGGGGTTTTGTTATTGTTTCTTGTTGGATCAGTTGCAGAAGATTTTTCTCATAGTTGAACATATTTCTAATCTGATGTGACTCACAATAAAGTGGACTGAGGATAAAGAAGAGACCCAGACTGGTTAGAGAGAAGGAATAAAAATAGGTATACAGAATACTGATTACCAGAAGTACTGTGGAATTTGGAAACCCTCTATGTACTCTTGTGCCCCTAAGTTTTCAACCAGGAATTTGTTTGAAAGGTAGGTCCTTTGCTTTAGCAAACCAGTGACAGACAGGTTGCATGCAAATGGCAAGTAGGTGTTAATAATGCCTCTAGATTCTTTGTGGAAATGGACCAACATAGCTTCTTAATCACGATGTCTCAGCAGGGATAAACACTGATAGGAGTGATTTCACTAACACATCCAGATGTCAGTGTAAGGGTTTAAGACCTCACGGCAGAAGCCTACGGAGAAATTGCTGCTTTGAAATCGATAGAAAACCCTAAAGTTACAGTACTGTTTCTTTTCCTAGGTCAGGCTGTAGGCTTGTTCCCTCGCTGCTGTAAGTTGCCTTCATGTTGCTGTGTTAGGCTGCTGAACGTTGGGAAGTCAGCACAGGGGCATGCTGGTTTGCTTCACTGCCGTCCATGTGGTGTGAGCTGGAGCTCCCAAATCCCCATGCCTGCATGTATCACTGCTGTTCTGGTAGGATGGATGTGTAATTTGAGAAGGGGAAAGATACTCTTTGCTCCTTACGTCCTCATAATGGCAGAGAACAGTTCTTTGCCTGGATATACTTGGTTTTATTTTTGTTTGTAATTCACACTTGTCACCCAGGAGAGCTTAATGACGTGGTATGCGTTTCTTACCAATTCCCATCATTCATTAGACCATGGAAAGTGGGAGCCAAAGTCAATCTCTTCTTCTAAGCAAGAGAGAAAATTCTTGCATCATATAGTAGTGATCTGGCTGCTCCTAATGTATATGTGATCTGCTTTTACATAATTAGCACCTCCAAAGTCAGTTCTCTGACGGTGCACACCGCATTAACTGCACAGTGCACTCAGAGTTCCAGAGTGGTGCCTCTGAGAAACGGATGCAGTGACAACCCCACCTTTGCAGCACCCTTGAGTGATGACAAGGTGTCAGGTATGTCCTTGGACCTGCACAGCAGAGCCAGGTTTTGGTGTTACATCCCTATCCCCATACACACAGCCTGCCTCCCAGCAAACTTCAAGAAATGGGTGGTTCCCTTGGCCACATGACAGCATGGAAACAAGCATCACTCCAGAAAAGAAACTTGTTTGCACTGTAGAGGAACCTCATGCTGTTCTCCAGTGCCCATCTGAGGACTGGCGTTGTTCCCATGGTGACAAGCAGAAGAGGATGAGTAGTGGATCAGCGTGGCTGTTCAGCCTGCTTTTCCCCCAGTCCGCTAACTGGTCACAGCACATGTAGCAGGCCTTCACTGGGCAGTGTTCATGCCTTTGGTGACATTTTTCTATGGGCAGTACCACTATATGGTAATACCTTCTCTTTCACTGTAGGGCTCGAGCCCTGGCAGCTTGGAGAGGCAGAAGTGCCACTCACAGCAGTCATTACACTTGGGCAAAGACTGGATATCCTTACCAGGGTGTGCAACCATCCTTAAAAAGCTGTGGCCTTGCTGCCTGTGCTGTCCCACCTCCTCTCCACTTTCCTGCTCAGAGTTGCCACCGTTTTTGCAGGCTCAGAGCTGTGTGACATACTGAGGTAAAATAACAGGGCATGTGGATAGCCGTTTCTGGGGAACAGAGAGTCATACAAAACAACAGCGTGATGTCCCGCATAAAAATCAAATATCTTGGCTCTCACATGCTTGCCTGAAAATAACTCTCGTGACATGGGAGTTAAATAGCAGTCTGCTCTCCAAAGAAACCCGAGAAGAAAACAGGCAAAGCTATTATCCTGGTTTTGTTTCTTTGCACGTTCCTTGAGTTTGGTTTCATCTAGTGCATAAGGAAGTAGAGGAAGGCCATGAAGAAAAAATTATAATGACTTGAAATGTCAGTTCAGTTTATTTTTTTGAAGAATGACTTTAAAGGCTTTTTTATCAATACATGCAGGACATTTTTCAAGGCTTGCAGGTAACTGCCTTTTATTTTTGTACAAAGATCTTGTCTCAGGATTTCTCTCTGCAGCTTTACAATGACAGTGCCGTTTCCTGATGCTACTGCTGTTTTTTGTGCCATCACCAACTCTTGCAGGACCTAAAGTCAAGCCTTGTCAGGTAGACTGCTTTTCAGCTTAGCCTAGGCAAGCCATTAGTCAAAATAATGACTGAGGAAAAAAGGTGTCACCTGTTTTTCTTATTGGAAGAGAGACAGAATGTATTTTATATATGCATTTGCAATGAAGTGATTGCAAATTTAAGTACACATTGTTGTAGTTTTGACAATGTATTTCTAGCACTTCATTTTCAAGAAGGCCTTCAAAGATGATTGGCCAAAGCAGAACAGAAGTACCCAGAGCTGCCTTCTTTCTTTCTAGAGAGGATAGCCAGCCTGGTCACCTAATGGGGCTTCAGCTTGCCTGCTGTTCACGTGGCTAAGAGACAACCATTTCCTTTGCTTATTTATTATAAATCAGTATTGTCAATTTTTTATTTTCATTTTACAGTTACTGTGGCTAAAGCAAAGCCTGTACATAAGAGACAAACCAGCGTGAAGTCCACAGTGTTATCATTGTACTGTTGGTTGGATGGTTTTGCCAGTTTAAAATTTCTTAAAATTAGCCGATAAAATCGAGGATCCGATGCCAGCACATGAATCCAGGCGGTTCTATAAATTGTTTATGACAGAGGTTCTTAGTCATGCAGCAGGAGCTGGCAAAGCTTTTCAGAAAGCATGAGTGGGACTGCTGAAAGGGCTGACTACAAGAAACCCGGGGAGCTCCCGTGAGGGACTTAGCTGAACTTCTCTAAGAAAGCTACATGCCACATCCAGGACACACTGTGCTTGCTTATGACGGATACTAATAAAGCGTTTGTACACGCAATGGTTGCTGAATGATTTCACATGTAATGCCCATTTTTTCCCTGTACGTATGCACCATTTCTGTTCAAAGGTGGTAAATTTTGACTTAAGTGCTGACATTTGAGGCCCAGAAAAACAAAGCTGAGAATAGATTGACAGTACTGAAAGCTGAATATTTCTAGTACCTGTCAAATCACCACATTTACTGCATTGAAAACAAAGCACTGTCCTCACAAACCTTTTACCAAATATTTGCTCTTATAATAAGGCAAAGGAAAGCAACCAGAAAGTAAAGGGAAGAAAAAAAGATTTTAGCAACGGAGACATTTGCATTTCAGTTCTTGCCAGGACAAAAAAAAAAACACTGCCAGGTGACTAAACATATGGGATTAACCTGAAATATATTTTTAAAACGAAATTCAAAGTCACCTTAGGTACGGAGTGGAACTGACTACGCAGCCTTGTTAAATGTACATAGTAAAAGAAAACAGAAGAACCAGAAATGTTATCTTTCTTTTTGTTAGATTTGTTGTAGGGCCAGACATCGCAGGACTAAAGGGTAAAACCATGCAAGTTGAGCACGTGCATTACCAGCCATGTAGCGAGTGTCAGAGGGAAGACGGGGAAGGAACTGCAGCCCTGCCTTGGTTTCCCGGTTAATCTTTCCCTCGGGTGTACAAGCACAGTGCAGCAGAAAGAGTGGTGGTGTAAATAATGACTAAGGCAGAGAGGTGGAAGAAGCTGGATAGCGTGTTAAGACTGTTCCCCACTCCCTGCTGAAGTACCTGCTCCATGTCTTGCTAATGAACACGGAAGGGCATCCCCTTGTTTCAGTGAGTGCTGGACGGGGCTCCCTCCTGCCTCCTCCCCTCTGCCTGAAGAACTGAAGCCACAGCTTAGCCCTGTCACAAAATCACAGAATCACAGAATCACAGAATGGTTGGGGTTGGAAGGGACCTCTGGAGATCATCTAGTCCAAAGCCCAGCCACAGCAGGGTCACCTAGAGCAGGCTGGACAGGAACACATACAGGCAGGTTTTGAATATCTCCAGAGAAAGAGACTCCACAGCCTCTCTGGGCAGCCTGTTCCAGTGCTCTGCCACCCTCGGAGTTTTTCCTCGTGTTGAGATGGAATTTCCTGTGTTCCAGTTTGTGCCTGTTGCCCCTTGTCCTGTTGCTGGGCACTGCTGAAAAGAGTCTGGGCCCATTCTCTTTACACCCACCCTTTAGATATTTATAAGCAAGCAATTGCCAACAAACAATCACCAGCAAACAATCTGATAGGTCATCAGATTCGACTTTTTGCAGTTCCTCCATGTGGTGCTGCAGCTTTTGCTAAGAAAAACAGATGATGTGTTCGGTTTCCATATTCCTCACTGAGCTGCGTGAGAGAGACAGTCCACATGCACCTCACGTGAGGTGTATGTATCTTTGGTGTCATTCTGTGTCGGGTGTGCCATTTTCACTTCCCATGGAAGATGGACAGTGGGTGTAGATCCTGTCCTCACTTTACTCCCAAGACTGGGAATAATACAGTTTTAAATATTGTGTGATTGCACTCAATTTGTACAAAAGTAATTTATTGTAATTGTGACCTTATTAACGTAGTGTGATTTCAGCTGCTGCTGTCCTTTTACTAATGACTGGTAAATAAAATGCTAATCTATTTTACAGCTTTTGTGTTGCAAAAGTTCAGGTATTCAGATGACTTAATTAGCACCTAATTTCTGCACTGCACTGAATCTGACAATTTTTAGACATCTTTGCTGAGAGGAGTCAAGCTGTTAGTGCCACTGTGGTTTGAGTGAGGTCCGTGTTTCCAGTATTAACTGGTATTCCTAGATTCATACTTGATTTCTAGTAGAGAAGAGAAGGAATAGAACCGGTTAAACTATGTATAAAACAATTATGGCTTTTCTCTCTTATGGTTGGCAGAGGAGAAAGGACTATTACAGAAAACATGAGAGGCAGCGTCTTCATGTGTGCTTTCCTCTAGATCTGGTAGCCAGAGACCATCCTGTATGGAAAGAAGAATATGCTTGAGGAATCTTGAGAGAAAACAGTTTCTGGCATTGTGTCTCAAATCCGTCAGGATCACTCTATCATCACTGGCACAGCAGCTGATACCGTCTAATTTTAAGCATGTAAATGATGAAATGATGAGTTATTATTTTATGAGCTGAATTGTCCTTTAGTGGTTACTGTAACTCCCTGCGATTATTCTGGCAACTTCTAAACTAAAATGTAATGAATACACCTCAGACAGCTTTGTTTGTCCTCCCCTTGGAGAAATCTGCTGCTGCAAAGGTGGTTCAGGCTTGCACTGACGGGGGTGTTAAGTGGATGTCTTTGGGCTTCTTTGGAGATATTTCTGGTTTCCAGTGCTCTCAAGGATCTAGTTTTGAGACCTTAACCATATTCTCTAACCTTCTCCTGCATCCTGTTTTTCTAAGAGGGAAATGGCAGTTTCTGGTCTGTGTGGTTCTGTATGTGCCACACACCTGTGTGTGCAGCAGCTAGTCTATCTACAGAAAGGTAACCAAATGCCATGCAGTATTACTTGATTCTAGAGTAAATATCTGTGTTTCCATTAGAGCATTCTAAAGACAATATGCAGCCTCTATGCTGCAACATTCGTGTTTCATTCCTTTGGCTCTTCCTGTCAGAATAATTTCAGAACAATCCTTTTCTATTTGCCTGTGTTTTGAAAAGAATCCCTGCTATGGACGAAATCACATTATCAGCCAGTGAGAAGGTTCCTGTGTCACTTATAGTTAGGATTTCTCCCTAGTCAGTGCAAAATGTTAGAAATTTATTTCATAGAATCATGGAATGGTTTGTGTTGGAAGGGACAGTCAAAGATCATCCAGTTCCAAACCCTCTGCCTTGGGCAGGGACACCTTCCAATAGACCAGGCTGCTCAAAGCCCCATCCAGCCTGGCCTTGAACACTTCCAGGGATGGGGCATCCACAGCTTCTGTGGGCAACCTGTGCCAGTGTCTCACCATCCTCACAGTAAAGAATTTCTTCCTAATATCCAATCTAAATCTCCCCTCTTTCAGTTTAAAACAGTTACCCCTCATCCTGTTGCTCCATTCCCTGATAAAGAATCTCTCCCCAGCTTTCTTATAGGCCCCCTTTAGCTACTGGAAGGCCGGTATAAGGTCTTCTCGGAGCCTTCTCTTCTCCAGGCTGAACAACCCCAACTCTCTCAGCCTGTCTTCATAGGAGAGATGCTCCAGCCGTCTGATCATCTTCGTGGCCCTTCTCTGGACTCATTCCAACAGGTCCATGTCCTTGTTATTTTGTGGACCTAACTCCAAATTCAGCTCTCCAAGTGATAGAATTTTGTTAGCAGGCCCTACAACCTTCTATATAAACTCTATACAAGACTTTTTCTTGTTCTGATAGACGTAGAAAAGCAGGGCACGCTTTTTTGCTTCTACAGATTTGGAGCTGTCTGGACATAAAACTTTTATACTACAGCAATAAATGTGTTGTTCTCAGCTATAATTATGTTTTATATTTCAATGAAAATCTTTCTAATCCTATGTTGTTTTGAAGAATTGATGTCGGATGATCTTGATAAAATTAATAGCCTTGTGAAGGTCTGTTTACTTTTTGTATTGTTTACATCTATTGCACTGCGAGCTGAATGCTGGTGGGGCTGCTATGCTCTGGAGACTATTCTGCACAAATCTTCATAAAATCTGCAAATTTTTCTTTATGATTAGTTTTTGAAGGAGGTTTTTCTTAAATATAGGACTCGATTGTGTAATAAAAACATTGTTAATCAAAAGTGCATGCTTTCTAGTTTGAAAAAGAAACCCATTTGAAATCATGACAGCTTATTTGAAGATGTGAGCAAATATAATACTTTGCAAGATATAACACATGGTATTGCCTAACTGCAAAATGCTGTTTCATTGAGGTCTGTCAAATTCTACTACTTGAAATATTGAAGTTTTCTTAATTATGTATGGAACTGAAGAACTATTTTTATGTCTTGAAGTCAGCGCAAGTTTTGCAAACATATCACAGTAGGATTTAGTTCATTAAATACCCATAGTTTGTATATTTACAGTAGATTGAATGCCGGTATTGGCATTTTTTTCAAATTCTGAGACTTCAGTTGCTGCTGTACAGAAATTTTGCTTTCATTACTCTTGGTTTCAGTTTACCTGGCAAGTGTAGAGTGAGTATTATTTTTTTTTCATTTTGTTTTGTTCACTCAAAATTGAGAAATCAGTTTTGGCTTACAAAAAACCACATGACACAAACATAACACAAACAGAATGATTCGTTTTCTCTTTCAGTCCACAAGTAAAAAACAACTACAAGTGTAAAAGTCAGCATTGCAGAGAAAAACATCCAAAATACAAATAAGAACATACCTGCACAGATGCTTACAAAAAGATTTAAATTTCCACCTGATTTTATTTTGGGGTCCATGAATAATTTCAGAAATATGGCCACTATTGTGTGAATAGCAGCAATGGGAGTTCATTAATAGGCAGTATTTCCTTTATTTACCAAGTGAGACTTGAATGCAAAACATGTTACGCTACTTCTTTTTCTGATGCTTTCAACACAATTAAGGCAATTTTATTCATCGTAAGAGCTGTTTAAAATGCTGGGATATGCACATTTTAATTGAATTCTGATTCTATCCAAATGCAGCTTGATGCAAATCACAGTCAAAACAATTATTTTCATTATTATGAATATGTTCTCTGACATCTTAAAAAATCATAAAATTCAGGATGTGCAATAAAAGTATGGTGAGACAAAGTAGCTTTAAATATTATTAGACATAGCTAATTTTCCTAGGGAGTAGAAGGAATTACCAGATCTTGTGCTAATTTATATTTAATTGCAGACAAATATGTCCTTAATGGTTGTGTCTTTAAATATTCTTTTAAAACAAACAAGCCTGAAAAGTAAAAATGAAAGCTCAGATTAAAATTAAAGATAGGAAGCTTAGTTTCCTACTAGTAGCTTTAAATCCCAGCTTAAATCTCAAATGTGAATCAATCCATTTTCCCAACTCCGCAGTGGATCAGAAAACATGTCATGAAGTCAGTCACTTTATCTCAGGTCCTGGTTGCAGGCCTTTGAAAAGTGTGTGTGTGTGTTTGTGTGTATGTACGTACATACATATGTGTGTATGTGTTGGCCTTATGTTTGAGGGATTCTTATACATTTACATTTAGATTCAGTCTGTCTTACTGTGTGTTTAAATGAGGCAGAAGTGTAACCGATAGAGTTTGTTTGACCAAAACCGGGCTGGTGGTTTGAAAAATGGGGCATCTTCTTAAAGCTTCCCTTATAATTGAGAGGGAGAACCGTCACAGAACTGTTCATCCCATTTGTTTTAGATGTCTGTCTTCAGCTGGGATGAATTACGTTCTGCATGTGCTGCCTTTTTGCACTCAATACAGAGCAAGTCTAGGGCAAGTAGGTCAGTAGCACAGCAAGCTCAGAGAAGTACCTAAAAATATGCCATTTTTTCTCACTCTCTTCAAAATGCTACATCTTGAGGATAAGATTAAAGATTTCTTTTAGAGTGATGAACAATGGCGTTATACTAGTTATTTCTGATGAGCAAGTGACATCAATACATCGCTATGGGAGTGTGAGCTTCAAGAGTAACATTCCACTGCCACTGCTTTTGGAATAAAATTTAGAGGGTTGACACTACTGTTGGAATAAGAGCAGGTTTAGGATTAGATTTGGCTTCCCCTTTTTTTTTTTCAGGATCACGGGGAGTTATTATATAGACTTAGACCAGCATATATTTGCGCAAGATCTTGTGTTAGCATTTTTTTATATGTACAGAGGTCAACTGAGATTATATGTACTGCCCCTGCCAGCTGTTTTAGACCTCATAATGGCACTGGGCTCTGACTCATGGAGAATTAATTTGTCAGAGGTTTCTGGCAGGGTCTGAAATCACTGCTTGTAAGGAAGCAGCTCTCGGCGACGCCTGGTTGAAGGTATACAGTCACGAAAGTTGAGCCAGAGGTTGTTGCAGAGTTGTAAGTACTGCGGGGAAAAGGGATTGGTTGAATGCTGACTCCCAAACTGCAAAGAATATCGTTAATCTTGTTGTGGTAGCGTTCCTAGGAAGATACCTTTGGGTGGGGGCTGGTTGTATGAACATGTAGGTGCAAACATGAATCTGCAGTTTTTGAGCCCATTACCTCTCTGCCTTCTGAATCTTTGCTCTTGTGTTGGTCTCGATGCTCAACTGAAGCCTCTTTGCCCTTTCCTTCTCTTCCCTCATCCTGACCGTAATACCTGATGCAGACGTAATGCTGACTGAGACCTGTGCCTGCAGGTCTCCTCCCTGGACCTGCAGCTGTAGCGCGCGTAGTCATTGACTTCTACATGTGTTCCTGCACCTCAGACTGTGTAATGGGAGGTATTTGGTGGCCATCTACCACTCATGTGTTGTAAGATACTGTTTTCTCTTGTTGATCATCAGATGTAGAAGAAAAAAAATAAAAAAATCCTACATGTATTTAGAATTTGGTTTAAAATATATATTCTTAAAATAAACCTATCTAAATGCAGATACAAAATGCCTAAATCTTACTGTGTTAAGGCCTAAACTTTAATATATTGAATTCAAATAAAATGTAATTCTTTGGACAGCAGAAGTAATGCAGCCTGATCTCTTAGGGCTTTGTACCTCATTGGTAGGCTGTGCTGGGAAAGGTGAGCTGCATTTGAAACTTTTCCCAGTGTTAAGGCGTACTGTAATGTTCTCCCTCTGGATTGCCTGCAGACCAATGAGGATGAGACTCATGCTGCTTCCTTGCTCCCAGGGAGGCATTAATACAGTCTCTTTTCTCTCCCTTTTCCTGCCTGTCTTCAGAAAACTAACAGAACTGAAATACCTTTGAGGCTTTATCCTCAATTTAGCCAACAGGTTCAATAGTTATTAGGGAAGCTCACAAATGGGAATACAGGCATTGAGCAAATTCACTCTGGTGACGTTACGGAGTGCTAAAGTATTAAAAAATAGATTTTGTGTATACCTAGAAGTCCATTTATGGAAGCATTACAACATGAAATCAGGCCTCAGTGTTGCCTGAGATCTCATCCCACTGGAGCGTGGGATACAGCTAGCAGTGACTTCAATGGGAACAGAGGATTGAGAGCTTTCAGAAATCCCCAGCCAGTCATATTTTTATTTCTCAGAGAGTTACGAGTATTTCAGAGAGTAGAATTTAAACACATAAAGGAAGAAAGGCAGACTCATAGAAAGTAGGGAATTTCTCTTCTTGAAAAAGAAGAGAAAAGGAATGTCTCTTCTTGAAAATTATAATAGTCAAAAGAAGTTAATGAAAGCAAGAGTCCAAAGAGGTTCTGCGTCACTAAGAATGGACATAGAGTGTGTATATCTAAACTTGCCAGTAAGGGTAGTTAATGTGTAATTCCCATCTGAAAGTAGAACATATGCATAACACATATCATAGACGACAGACTGCATGGGAGAAGTAGACAGGTAAATCACTTTTTGGATATTATCCTACTGAGATTTATATCTCAGTAGGAACACTGTGAGTCTATAAGGTTTATTACAACACAAATAAAACATTGTAGCTCAGTGTGCTCCGTTTCATCCTTTTCAAGGAAAGATCCCAGCCCATTCTTACTCAGCCCTTTACGTTATTTCCTTCCAATTACTGATGTTAAAGCATTTGCAAGCTTGGACTTTTGTCCCCACAAATAACTTGTAGTTTAAATGGTATAGTTATTAATCAGTTGTCTTTTCAAAGTTAAGCTTGAAAAACTTTAGAGTCTGATAGACTAAAAATCCAAACCTGAGGAAATACAGACATGTCCAGTGGGGACTTAAAGTCTTGCTTCTTTGTCTTACAGCTGTGAGGCATCTTTTATTTGCGTAAACAAACTGCACAGAAAAGACGTAAGAGCTAGTGAATAGAAATGCAGAAGTGAGAGGGTGTATAAATAACACAGTACAGAAAAGCTAATATGGCTTTCTTTCTTTGACCCTGTTTGGGAATAGATGATGGAACCCAATTTAACTGAAAAACAGTGTTTCTGTAGAGGTCTTGTAAGGATTTATTTCAACAATAAATTCACTTGAGAAAGTTCAAGTGGTAAAAGGCCTGATTCAGAATATTTCTAAAGGGTATTTGATTGCATCTAATGTGAGACATGGTTTAATAAGTTTTGAGCAATGCTAAGACATCTCTGTATTTGACCATTTGCCCTGGAAGATAATGACATTGCTACCATTCTTTCCAATGTGCAGAACTTGGTCCTGAATGAAATTGAATAGAAACTATCATTAAATTAACTGAATGCTTCTAGGGCTATGAATCCAAATAGAATGTAAAAACTCTATAATCAAAAAGATGTTTTCTTTTGTTATATAATATTCCAAAATTGCTTACGTCTATTGTAGTTTTAAGCTGCCCTCTGAGGAACTTGGCACAAGTACTATCAGAAGAAAGATATCGGACTGACTGACTGATTTGGCTTGTTCCAGCAGCTCCTCCCAAGACATACAAACCAACAGTCACAAGAGTTCCTTCTTGGCCGTTATTATTGAGCTTAGATTAAGCAGAAGAGCAAAGGCAGATGTGTAGAATATGTTGAAGATAATGACTTGGCCAAGCAGTGGCTGTTTGTCCTCTCCTCTGATTACTATCTGTTGACACTCTGAAAAAACTCACTTGGATGTGATCTGGACCTAGGGATCTCAGCATCAATCATCTTTTGGTCTGAATAGCAGTCCACTGGGGGAAAGGCTGGTTCAGAATGAAGGAACTGAAGATAATAACAGCATTTTGTACCTTAATTTTAGTCTGCACCTTGAAGGGTTTTAACAGGCATTAAACATAAAGCTAAGGTCTTCATTTCTATTCCTGCATCGCTCTATCTTTTCACTTGATGTCTTCATGAGGTTCAGAATTGTTAGATGGCTTTCTTCTCCTCCTTACTGTCTTGATCTTAAAAAAAGCTGAGAATTGTAGCTCAGATATAGCAACAAATGTAAACATGTTTAATCCTGGTAGTAGATTACTCAGTGTCCTTTACATTTTGCAAGTCTGTGGTGTCTATAAGCTATAGTCCACTTTCAACAACTTTTTTTGTCTTTTGACTGGAATCTTCTCAGCTTGATTGTCCTCTTCCATTCTTCAACTAAACTATTTTTCTGGCTTTGTCCTTCATTTCTCTGTGCAGCTCATTCCCCTTTATAGCCTTCAGTAGGGGTAAGTAGTTCCTCACACTACCCAGTTTGTCTTTCTCTTCTCATGCCTTTTTTTTTGGTATGCTATATTCTGCTAAATCAGCATTTTTTCACAGGCCTGAATCTTTGCCCATTAACAGAGCTGTATCTGCCTTCCAGCTAGGCAATATTCCTGACGTAATTTACTGCTCTTCACATTTCCTATGAAATCCTTTGCTAAAATTCACATATTTCAGTCAACGTAAAATATGTGCTGGTGCTTCACCTCTGTCCTTTTTTAGCTTACACTGCAGTTGGAAGGGCAGCCTCAGTCCCAGTCCCTGTATATACAGGTCAAGTGAGCTCCATCTTAAAAATAGTATATTCTGTGCAACTGCTGGTACTACTTGGAGGCTGTACCAAAGCTGCTTAACAACCGTCCTATAACTCTGGCCATGATCTGCCTGTGCCAAGTTTACGTCTGTTTGCTCCCAGATGAACTCTGTCCTCTGGCTTGGGTGGTTCTCTCTCTTTGGAATTAAGTCCTTGGTGTATTTATAGAAAATGATGATGTATTGATAAAGTGACTTTTGCTAATAGGAAGATGGTCTAAGTCATTTTGTTTCCTGTTCTCTTCTGGAATGCAGAACTAGCACGCTGTTCTCCAGTTTTAGTACATGAACGCTATACTGCTGTACAAGCAAGTAACAGTGTCTTAAGAGTGGTTGAAAACTAACAGAGAGGACAGATAAAGTAGGTTTTGGGTGCTAAGTTACTAAAATTCTGCTCTGAGTGAAAATAAGTTGTTTTGTGAGCAGTGTACCAACAAAGATTGGTTTCATAAGGGTTTTCAGTCTTTATGATGAGAGCCAGTGTGGATTCCCTGATGCCTGATGAAGGTGCTGCTATTCTGCACCTTCTGAGTGGTGTAATTAACAGAGACCCTTTTCCTAGCTGGCCTCCTGTTTTCTCTTAACATGTAGAAATACTGTATCTTGCAACCTCTCTTCCTATCTCATATTGGTTCAAATTAGCTCAAAAGTTAAAAATCCAGTAGTGGGTATCGACAAGCAGACGTATAGACTTAGTGTGTGTGGTCACACGCGAAAGCAGCTCTAAAACTCTGTTTGCCTGTAAATGTGCTCAGTCAATATAAGATTCCTTTGTTTATTGAATCTTACTGTGCATGCTTCAAGCATAGTATAATTACTAAATTATAACTCAAGTGCAAGTCTCACGTGCTTAAAAATACTAAGATAGTTTGGCAAAAAATATGTATGACTACAGAATTTATGTGTAAACAGTCTAAATGCCAGTCTCATGTCTGTATAAAGGACTAGCTCTGTCTGTTTACCATGGTCCTTTGCAGAAAGTGGAGATACTGTTGATATTCTTGAAATATCAGGCATCTACAACCCATTGAAGTGGTTAAGTGTCAGAGCTGTAATGCATTGAACCTCTTGGATTTTATGTTGGCTTAAGTGGAAGAAAGCAAGCAGGAGCATTTGACTGTTATGATTTACTGGGTGATAAATACTTAGCAGAACTCTCCATAGAGTGTGTCCCACCTTCCAACACCCATTTTTGAACCTCTTCTTTTTAAGAGCCTTACTTTTTGGCCCTGAATCAAGAGAACACGCAAGCACATACTTCCATCCCATTGACTTCAGTAGCATTAAGCTTCTTTGTGTCCATGCATGTACATTGTAAACAAAGGTCTGATTGCAAAAGTTATGTGAACTAGTTGCCTAAAGGTGAAAAACTGCTTCTAAGATGCACTGTCAAATCTTCATACTTAGAGATGACAGAGTGTGCTGCTGCATGCCAGCAACTAGAGCTAAGGGGGCTCTCAGCAAAATTTTCTTGTCACTGCAGGATGAAGCGTGACGAATATTTGCATTTGTTCAGAATAACCTAATATATTTGGTATTATTAATCTTTGGTGTGTTTTTTTTTTCTTTCTATTGAGAGGTGCATTGTGATGTAAGAATGAATAAGGCTAACATAAACAGTACAATAAAAGAAGCATGAATACTTTTTTAGGGTGGAAAGACTTTGAGGAATCTTTCTCTTACACTGAAGCCTACTTACACTTCACCTATGTACTATCATTACTCCCATTGTGGTTGCTGAGCACCGTGTTGATGTTGTGTTGAAAGACTGATCTCAACACCTCTCTCAGCTCTGAACAAAGGCTCCATTTTTGTCTTCAGGACCTTCCTCTTGTTTCATGCCACTGTAGCTTGAATGATTTCAGCAGAAGTAGGGTGCTACAAAGGAATGGCCTGATGCATTAGGCCTGTAAAGGTGACAGTGGCGGTTCAAATAATGCCATTGCGGGGGACTTACAATATTGTTATAAACATGGGTTTATTTATCGCAGGGTAGTTATTCAGCAAGAGGAGTTCCTGCAGAACTTGTAAGCAAATTTTAGACCAGAAGAAACCACTGGATTTAGTCTGACATTCTTCATTAGGCAGACTCTCATATTTCACCACATGATTACTTCATTGCAGTGACACATTTCTGATTAAGTTTAGAGCAAGTTTTTGTTTCATTATTTAAAAATTCTATTTTTAAACACTTGAACTTGCTATAATCCATTGTTAAGTTATTCCACTGGTTCAGAGTTTGGTTTGATCTCATCTTCAGTCTGAATTTGTCTAGACTTGCCTTTGAACTGTAGCAGCTTGCTGTGCTTCAGATATAAATATCTGCAATAATGGCAATAGGAACAGAAGATGTGTACCGGCTAAGAAAATTTTCAATATGTGAATTTGCTCTAGTGTGAAAGACTACTCCCAGCTTTTTAAGGCAATAAGACAAACTTGTTCTTTATGTCAGTTTTATATATTTTTTTCACCTATGTGACTGACGAGAATTCAGATTTTTCAAGATAACTTAGAACTTTATTAGCAAACTTTAAAATATGATGAAACATGAAATCAAATAGGCATGCTATACCTACGTGAGGTACATCCCAGGATGATTTCCAGAGAAGCATGGTCACAACACAGCTACTTTGCCAAAAGTACATACTTTGCTTTATACCTTGGACCTTCCAGTGAAGGTTGTTGCTATGAGCAAAATTCCGCACTCCCCTCCCTTCACCCTTCTTGGGTCCTTTCCATTTGGGAGAACTTTGTAATTAGCTATTTTCTAACTGGTAAGTGGGGATCTGTGTCTCCTGCCTTCCACCTCTTGTGTTCCCTCTGATTTCTGCTCCCCTCTGTCCTCCTTACTGCTGAAGGAAGTCTCACATAAAACTTCAGGGAAGAGTAGACCCTTGGGGATTCATGCTCCTCAGTCCCCAGAAACCTGGATTGCTGTAGGACAGCAGCAGATCTACAGTTATTTAAGCCATGGGCTCCAAAGGACAGGATTTTATGTGGAAAGCCTTTTTTTTTTCCCTCCTATTTGAACAGAGCTCTGTAAGCGTGGTATGGGGAGTATCTGCGTAGGACCTCTCTCTCCAGCATGGTCATCCTTTAGATTTGGTGTGGCTTCATGAGTCACGGCTTCATGAGCTCACCCTGTGAGCTCTCAGGTCTTGCTTAACAGAAGCTTGGGGTTGTGGTATAGGATGAGTATAGGATGTCGTTCTGGAAAAAAGACATTCGGAACTTAACTGGAAGTTGTATTAATGTATTAATTGTTTTAATGAAGCTTTCAAAGAACAAGAAGATATTCCAGGAAGTTTGAGACTACTGCAGACTCTGGAAAGAGTGAATTTCAAATAGTTTCTCAAAAAAAAAGGGTAGACTGTGGAGGTGTCAAGCTTTCTGGTGGGACAATATTTCCAGCGTTGCCTAACATGCCAGTGAAACAGTGAAACTTTGGCAGAGATCTCTCTGTATGCAATGTCAAATATTATGCTGGAAAATGCTAGCATGTGTTGTCAATTAGTGATTACAGGGGAAATGCTGATGAAATAGTGTGCCAGAAAAGATGAAAAATAGAAAGTGATATCATCTTGTTTACAGGGAGATTCAGTGGAACGCAGACTTCCAGAGGGTTCAAAGGCATGTGTAGGCACAGATTTTCCCAAAAGCTGCCTTATTTATTTTTTTTTGTCCTCGTTGAAGAATGTCCCACTGAAATGGAGCAGAGCTGATGACACCTTTGGATTCATCTCAATGATTTAAGCAGTGTGTACATGGAGCTGGTCATCTGGTTTCTGTCCGTAGGCAATGAACAATGACAGGCTTATCCTAAGGAGGCATTACCCCACCTTAGGCTGATGTTAAGGCAAGGTGATATTAATCCCCTCTGCTTTCCTGTTGTTTTCAGCTAACCTTCTGACTGTCCTGTGGGACTGTTTCTGCGCAAGAGGAGTCTGCATCCCCCTAGCAATTAGCATTTCAGAGCATGCCAGCTGTTTCTTAATTTCCATTCAATTAAAATCTTTGGTTAGGGCATTTCCTTGATCTATGACCTGTCTTTTTCCTTCTTTTCCTTCTTTTATTTGCCCCAGTCCCTAGGGAGAATATATTAGTTTACATTACTTTTTTGACTTTGTTTCTGTCTCTGTAAATTAATATGCTAGGTCACGTGTTGCTCTGAAGGGCTTGTAGCACATCCTAAATGTTGCACAACTGGGACCAGAAATGGCCAAGGCGGAGGACAGCATGGAAAAGCTGAAAGCTGCCTTGAGCTGCCAATTTCTGTGTTTGTGTCTGGTTGCTAGCAGAAGTTCATATATTTAATATATGATAGAAAAGTCTGTGAAAGGACAGAGAGTGGAGGATGCATGAGAAATGAAATGGGAATCCAAAATATTTACTGGGAGCCCCCTTCCTGCCCCCAAATAAGTTTAATAGCCTAGATTAAATTTGCCGTTCCTTGTAATTTAGTAGAAGTGACTCTGGTGCCTTAACTCTTGCACAGCAAAGGGCAGAGAAAATCACGAAGCAAAAGCGGGTTGACGTGAGTGGCAGCAGAGGCTGAACGATGGAATGAAGTGACTCAATCAGGTGTGATCATGAGTGGCCTCACTGCTTTTTTCCTTTAAAAGTTCTAGCTCCTGGTTGTGCGGCAACTTCCTCAAATGGATGATAATTTTTGTGTGGCAGTAGATAAGAATATGAGAGATGGGGACTGTCAAATAAAATTTATCTAACTGAATTTGGTGCCCTGCTTACTTGAGGTTAAACAAAAAGTGAAGCCATCCTGAAGAACTATATTTTCTTTCTGTAATAGCATTAAATTAAACATTCTGTGTCTGTCATATGTATTTTAGAAATATTTTGAGAGAGTTTGAAAAATTCCAGTGTCATTTTTTATGTATTCCTACTTGTAAAAACAACAGCATTAAGCTGAATTAATACAGGAGAGGGGGGAAAAAATGAAACACCATTGTCACTTTTCAGTAATCCGTTACTGTCATTTCATTAATCAGATGCATCAGTTGAGAAATGTTAACTGGCCGGTTCTCTTCTGTTCTAATGTTGTCACGTCGATACTGAAATATAAGACAGAAGTGAAGCAATGGACAAAGCACATGCCAATATAATGCTTAGGCTTCAACATCATGGATTATTTTTTTATATTACAAATTTATACAAAAGCTGATCTTAGAAATTTTATAGATGTCTTGGGAAAAAAATGAATCAGTTCTATATTCTGTATTCTTATGCACTATAAATAGGTCGGACTAATTTATGAGTCATAACAAATAAATTAATGACCCTTTTCATTGATAAATCATAAAGAAGATGTACTAATAATAACCAAGCAAATAAACAGAAGTGGTTTTGGAGGGCATATGGTGAGAAGTAAGAACAACCCTCAGATCTGGAGGTTCAGCAACTGGAGCGTTTTTTTACTTAATAGCATCATCATCGTGGATTTTTGGTTTTGTGGTTGTTTTGTTGTTGTTTTTTTTTTCTCCCAGCTCTCTCTAATTTAGGTCTCCCTTTTAGTACATTCAGTTTATCTCTGCCTTTGTCCTCACTGTTCTCATCCATTCATTCCTTGTGTCCATTCCTCACCCACTCCTGTGTTTCTTTTTCCTTCACTACTTCTCAGGAGATACACTGCAACATCAATGGATGAAACACAGTTGCATAAATCATTCTTAACATCTTTTTTCCCCCAAGGTGAACAAACTGACTTTTTATTTAGAGATGTCTGTCTCAGTTGCTGGTCTACTACCATTCTGCAGTATGGATATATTTCTTTCCAAGTGCTAATGACAATAGCAAGTGGCAACATTCAGCAGAAGGTCCTGGAGGTCGGGAGGCAATGTGCTGGGGAGGGAGGAACAGCCTGTGCCGCAGCTGGGCTTGGCGAGAGGAGTGTCGGGAAGCCCCTTGATGTGCAGTTGCACGGGAGACGTAGGTTAGACCTGTCTGTCGGCAGCTTGAGGTGCCAGCTCCAGTCAGCGTCAGGGATGGGGGGATCTCTGCTGGGCAGAGGATTTGTTTCTACACCCCGTTATCCTACAGCCTGGCATTTCTGTGCTAGGAAATGCACTGAAGGTACCTTTGGTTTAAAACACTCGAAGTTCACTAAATGGCTGTTGCAGCAACACTTGTTCTGTGAGTAACAGACGTGCCTTTTGCCATCATTCAGTGACGCTGCAGCCATTCAGTTCTCTTCTTGCCTTTTGCATAAAGGAGGGGAGATTTCAGTGCCTCGGGGATGAGTGTGAACATTTCTCTGTCTTCTCCTTATTGATTTCCTGTTATAACTTGTAGCATAATAGTGATAATAGCTTGAGCGCACTGTTTTTCTCAGCAATAAACCAGGTGATAAACTGCTGGTCCTTTTGTCTCTTAATTTGCCCTGTTGGCAGCCACATTAAGGCTTTTTACATAGCACAGTGATAGTTTTATTGCTTTATTCAATTAAAACAGCAGACAACCTGAATGAAGGATGGAGGTACAAATGTAGTTCACATCTGACGCCCAGAAAATCTGGTGTTCGGAACTGGATATTGATTGTTACACACACAGCGTCAGCTTTGGGTCTGTGCTTGCTCATTCCAGCCCTCATGACTACAGAGGAAACCCAGACATTTAAGTTAGACTTAAATGTCTGGGTTAGACAAGTAGTTAGACAAGTAGCTTCAGATGGCTTATCCCAGCTAGTAAGCCCACTTCTCCTTGACTGCAGGGACTGCATTTGCCTATACCTAGTGTAATTTTGGACTACTTTGATTGTGCATTGCCACCAGCGTAAGTACAGAGCTCAGGACAGGTGGGTAAGCTTGCCCAAGGAGCTGGGAAAATGCTTTGGTAGATAGTTCATCCTAAGATTTGTGCTGCTGCACCTGTACTGTTACAGCTATACAGATTTAGGTAGTTTAAAGATAATGCAGTGGTTTCAGTGAGCTGTTTTTGCTGCAGTGTGGTAAAGTCACATCTGCCGCCTTCAGTCTGTGAGATGAGATCTGTCTGGAAGATACCCATATGTAATATCTCATCACTGGAAGTTTGTGATACCTGGCTTGTACCCATGTAAACTTAATATTGTGTCTTTGAAGCTTGCACTGTGTAAAAGCTGAGTAGAATTGGCTATGTCATCAGTTATTCCATCTCACCCTCAAGGCTGTACTGTTTTAATGTGGTATTTTAATACAGAGAATTTTTTTTTAAAAAATGCCAGGTTGCTGTGCTAGAAGCTGTAACAGATACATCTTTCTATAAGTTCCTAAAGAAATAGGGGGGTTAATAAATATTTTTCTTTTGGGTTTGTTAAATGAGACTAATTGATGATATGTAGCATACTTCATGTTGAAGATGCACATAACATTAGCTAATTAGGTGCCCTTGAACTGCTTGAGAGTTGGTCACTGCAGAAAGTGAAGAGAGGCCGAATGCCGTGCCCAGGGCCATAAAGGGAGTCACTACCTAATTGCTGGCTTTCCTGCTTGCACGCAGAGAGGCTATTTTCAGTTGTGCAAAGACTGCAATAACACAAGGGTCAGACCAAAGAATATAAAAATCAGAAGAAATCTAGAGACATCTTCTCTGCTACACTATTCCAACTTTCAGTAATCAATACTTATGGAGACTTGCTGAGCCATAGTTTGCATCCAAACCATCATATTTTACAGCTTGTGATGAATCCATCCTCTACAAATGTCTAATCCTTTTTTGAACTCATTTAAAACGTTAGCCGCTTCCATATGCTGTAACAGTGAGTTTCCTGAGCTAATTGCAAGCTGTATGGAAACTATTTGATTTTGCTGTCTGTAAACGTGCTGCCTGCATTCCACAATATCCTTTTCCTTCACTGTGACGTGGCTTCCATCCCGTCCCCATGCAGAGGGCGTGAGGGGTTGGAGAGCGGGGCTGGGAGCATCTGCCCGTGCTTGTGCCCTGGTGACCGTCCTTCTGACTCTCCTGAGCCGAACGGCACGCGGCTGGAGTCACTGGCTGCTCGACTGGAGATTCCCCGGCTATAGGAAACTGAAGGAATATCCTTTTCATTTTAACCTCTGCCCAACCATTTCTTGGCCTGCTCTCTTTTGGCAGAAAAAGCTGTCAGTGGCACTTTTGCTGACTTTCTGGAAAGAGACTGTATTGAATGAAGTGTCTGACCTTCCCCACAACCTCTGTGTTGCAAACACGCTGTACCCTTTTCAGCCTAGGAATGGAAAAGCATTTAATCCTTAAAACCATCAGACGGTTATTTCAGTCAGTTTTAATTAAACCCCCTAAACCTACTTACTCCTGCTAATTAACAAAGAGAAAATTAAAGTCACATATAAACAATCTTTAATACACAACCAATTGTACTTTTTATGGTGGATAGCAATGGTACACAAGGTGAGGATTAATGTCCGTTGAGATCTGAATGGTTTCCATTGTTTCTTTTTAATACCAGATTATGGTTTGTGTATCTGGTATTGTGTTTTAATGCTGGACCGGTTTCCTTCCCTTGGTCTCCTCGAGAGAAAGAAGCGGGGAGGAGGCTGCCTTCTTTGTTGAACCCGCTGTGACTTTGGTGCATCCTGCAGAGCCGGTGCGGGTCCTCCTGCCGTAACGGGTCCCTCCAGCAGGAGAGAGACCTTGCAAGTGCAGCAGCATCCTCTCTGCAGGATGGCGTCTTCCCAGGCCTGCCAGCATCGCTCCCAATTGCTCAAGAGCACTAAAAGCAGATTTTCAAGGTCTTTTCTTGTTCACTTTCTAGGCGGAGTTCCCTTTTGTCTGAGGATGCCATTTTTCCTGATCCCTCTTGATTGTTCATTGGAGACCTTTCCCCATGCCTTCCCACAGCAGCTGTACACGGTAGCATGTCTATGCAGCTCAGCTTGTGCTTTCAGGATAGAAGATTTCCCTTTTCTCTCCTTACAGAAATAGGAGGGGAGGTGGCAGGTGCTTCATCTCTTTACTGTGCCGGGCAGCTAGCCAGCCATTCGTGGAGAACGTTTCACCTTTTGAAAGGATCTAACAGTGGAGGGGACAATGTCATCGTGAGACCTTTCAAGTGTTTTTGGACCACCACTGGGCTAACAGACAAGGCTCTCAAATAAATTCTGTAGGCATAAAATGCCTGCTGAAAACACATGTAACTTTTAATAGAAAATAAGAAAAAAAAAAAGTCATATTGGGAACATGCTCTACACTAAAAAGCTGCATACCTGTTGTAATTTATATCCAATAGGTCAAAACACTAATAGAAAGTTTAGCACTGTCTAGTAAATCCTATGGCTTTTCAGAGTAATTTGTCTTGAACTTCTAACACTCCTATAAATCTAGATGTGGAATACCTGTAGGACTGCTCTGCTACAGTCTGGTTTGCTTTGTAGTGTTTTTGTTATGGGGCACTGTTTATCCATGGTGCTATCTCATGGCATCTCCCCCAGTGACTTTTTCCCTACCTCAAAGACTAAATTCTGCCTTACGGTGATGATCCTTAATAAGATAATTGATGATCTTGTGGATAGAGCTTGGCCTCAGGAGATACTGCTTTGTGAAGCTCCCAGCTGGGAGGAGCAGCTCTGGTGTTGGCAAGGGATGGCTCCACACCCACCAGAAATAGCTGCAAAGGCACAGGAATGTTGTTTGTGTCTGCAAAACTTGTGCTCAAGACACACAGGGCCACCCTGGAAGAAGCGAACAAGACAAACAAAACAGCTTGCTCCTGCTTCGCCTTGGGAAGCCAAGATGCTTCAGAGGCTTCTTCAGAGGTTCCTCACTGAGGACCTGGGAATTAATTAAGGTTCCTTGAGCTCAGACCTTCTGCGACAGGCAGCTAACGCTGCAGCCATCCTGATGCTGGAGCTCACAGGAGCAGTGAGTGGGTCCATATCGGGTACCCCACACTGCCGGGTACCGATCCCTGAAGAAGCAGCACGGGGAGGCAGGGAGGAGCTGGGACTGCCCCAGTTTTGGGGCTGTGACCATCTCTCTGCACTGGGAGCTGGGGGATTTGATGAACTACTTGTCCTCCTCCGGACCACCGAAACTGAGGTGGGCACTCAAGCGTGCGTAGAGCGATGGGGTGCCTGGGCACTGCTCCTCTCCTCTGCAGCATCTGAGGAATAAGCAAAGTCTTGCTGTAGTCATATATAGCCTCTTGTTTTACTTTTTTTTGGTGTGACGCATTGAAGTACAGAAGGTTGTTTGTACAGGTAAGGCCCTGAAAAATTTCCATTTTATGCCAGTGGAAATAAAGCACACCAGCGTTCTTTGAGCATTTGTGTCCCACCACCGATAGCAGTAACTCTTGCTGCTGTTTCTTTCCCTGTGGTAATGAAGGAGGTGGGATTTTCTAGCGCCAAACCCTGCAATTCAGACAGGCTTCCTGCCTGTCACAACAGTATTCTTTTTCTTGTGCCTGAACAATGTTTGACGTGACCAAGCTTCATTTATATATTGAAGTTTTTATGAAGCGGCATCGTTGAAGAAAACTGTTTTGAGCATCTCCAGACCTTGAATCGCTGCAGATAGTGGCCGGGCACCCCAGCGAGGGAGTCTGCCAGCCCTTCATTTCCAGCACAACCTTCAGAGAGGCGCTGGCACGGCGAGTGAAATGCGGCTCTGTTGGAGGAGATGCGCCCAAGAGGCTGTTCGCTGCATCGCAGCGTTCAAGGCTTCCCCAGTGATGGTGCTTTATCTCTCTTGTGCAGTAATACAGCAGGGCTAAAAAATGACTGCATAACTGAGTGTCAGGTGAATCTCCTCCTTTTTTTTTTCCTTTTTTTCTTCTGGATACAAATTAGGCACCATAAATTTGTCTTCTCAGAGTAATAGAGGACCTGTGATATTTTAAATTCGCAGCTTGAAGAATTTTAACAGAAAGCGAATATTGCAGTAACCTGATCTCTAAAAGAGGAATCCTTTTATTTTTTTCTTAATTCTAGTGATCATGTACAGATTTGAATCTGCTTCTAAGAGAGCAGTGAAGCAGTCATGAATGCCTCTGCCTGTTTTTTTCCTGTTGATTTTAGTACTAACTTTTCAGTCTATTTCATTTAAGCGTATGGCATTTTCTGTCATCAGAAGTGCCCTCCAAACCTCAGCTCAATCACTTATCTTGCGTGGCTGCAAGGAAGGTAGGGGAACATTGCTCCCATCGCTTTGGAAAGAAAAATCAACGTACAAAGTGAGTGCGCAGGCCACGGAAAGCCTGCGGCTTTGCTAGAGTTCAGGCCAGCGGCAGAGCAGGGCTTCGATGGCAGGAGCACTACACATGGGTGTTGAGCATGGGGTCTACACAGCTGACTCCTGTCTTACACTTTGCAGTAGCTAAACCGGCTCCTCACATATTTGCAGTGCAGAACCGTGGCCTCTGTCCCTTCCCAGGACTCCGTCGGTCAAACGCCGCTTGGTGCGTGGTCCCTGCACCCAGCTCTCCCTGCTCGAGGACTGAGGAGAGAGGCTGTAGGGATGCGCTGCAGTTTTACCCGCTCTTCATAGGAGGCACCTTCCCCAGCAGCGGTTTTGCTCTCTGAGCAAAGCCCCCCCCCCTTCTGCAAGCTGTCAAGCAGCAACCTGCAGTTAGCATCTCTTCTGTGACCCAGAAAACCAAGTTCACTCAGATCCTTGGTCTGTACCTTTTCATAAAGCAAACAAGCAAAAAAGAATGATGCAGCTCTCCCTGGATAATAATAATTTTCTCCTACTTTTTCAAGTCCCAACTTTTCAGGTTAACCGAAAAGTGTTCCAAAGCAGTATTCTTAAAATGTTGTTAAAGAGTCAGAGCTACCTTATTTATGTGAAATATATTTTGCCTTTAGATATTTTTTTCTGCAAGTTTTATCATTTAAAACAAAATGATTAATTAAACAAAAGACCTTTGTAATTAGTTACTTGATCTGTTTCTTTCTGGTAACTGACTTCAAGATTTTGGAAGAGCAGTGCTCATCCTCTCACCCTGTGCTTTTATTTATAAGGTGAAATTAGAAAGCAAGTTGCCTCTGAAGCTTTTTGGTTTGTTTCTTTTTCTTCAACTCTTAGTTGGTTTCAACTTGCAATGAATTATTCAGTGAACCAAAAATATTTAAATAAACTGTCAAGAAAGATACATTATCTCTGTATTTGCAGAAGAGACTAGCGCTGTCAGAATCTGCTTTAGCACTTATTATTCTAGGTGTTTAACCACTGTCTTCCATTTAACTTGTTACTAATAAACCACTTCAGATATTTGACTTGTTCTAAAACTTCGACAACAAGCACGTACTGTTTCAATTATTCAGTATAATAACTATTAAGTGTAACTAAAACTATTAATAGTTTATGTTTTAATAGGTATAATTGTTTTCAGTTTGACTTTAAATAGGTTTATTAGGGACAAATACATTCAAATGGAATAGCATAATTTAAACAAATAACAACTGGGTTTTATTTGGCCTTTTCTTGCTTGATCCTTACTCACCTGTAGTTGGCTGAGGCATCCTGGAGAGCCAAGGTCCATCAGTTTCTAGTTCTTGGACCACAGACAGCTGAAGCTTGTACAGAGGCATGAGATCCCTAAGCACCCATTCAGTTGCCAGTGATCTTTTTTTTATGTTATTCTTTTATTTTCGATCTAGTCTTCATTGGAGACTTTCCTAGGATGAGATTAGGGGGGCAGTAGATAGAAATCGAGTGGTTTTGGCTGTCTGCCCCATGTGTGTCCACGTTACCGTCTCCCGCATTATTTGCAATATCCACAAATAACTTCAGACAACCTTTATGAGGCTTTAAAATTGTTCTGTTTCAGGGATTCTGTAGCAACTCAAGTTCACTTTTCCTTATGGCACATGAAAACTACTACTCTGAAACTGTACGAATTCTACAGAGCAGTCCGCAGGGTAGTGCTTGTCCAAGGTAGCTTTTCAGCCTTTCTTCTTCATTCGTGGGCACAGAAAAGAGAGTTTCTCTGTCTTGTGGTCTACGGTCTGGATGTCCCCATGTCTTCTGCCATTTTTTTGTCTTTTGTTTTGTACTATGTAGCATTCTTTCTTCTGCAGTGCATTGCTGGGGATCCCAGATGTTCATCAGGAACTCTGTTGTCTGTGTTGTCCCTGCAAAACAGCTGAGCTGGGAAAACAATAGTTGAATAAGTTCGATGGATTGAGCAAACATTTAATGAGGATCAGGGGAGCAGAGGAGCGAGGCCATAGGGAGCTCCCGAAGTACTGCATTTCCCCTCTGGCTCTCATCTCCATCGCTTTGCTTGGTACAAAAGAGCTGAAGCCAGCTGCCTTCTAGCATTTGAATGCAGCGAGTTATCGCAGCTGATTCTCATTCCTGACACAGTCTGCGTATGCTCTCCTGTCAGCATCAGCATAGCAGTGCCACAAACACGTTGCAGTGGGGCAAGGAGAGCAATCCCCGAACACAGGAGCGACACAGGCCAGGAATTCAGTAGCTTTGTCACATCCCCACCACAGACCCCACTGTGAAATTCGGAGTGTGACCTCCCATTCACTGCTTCAGGAATTCCTGACCTCAGCCGAAGCCAGGGACTGCCCTGAACTGATACAGACCATTTTTGTTTTAGCTTTGTTGTGGTAGCTGTTTTGATCCTTGCAATTGTCTCAAACTTGTGTAGCAAAGAAGGTATGTGAAAAATGGCACACTATGGTGGGAATTTCAGTCATCCAACTTTATTCATTTAAAAGTAAACGCATCCCATTCTAAGATGCAGGGAGAGTGAACTCCTTTCCAGGGCAGCCTGGCTTTGCTGGCTACAGAAAAAACCTTGAGGTGACACGTACCTCTGCTTTAGATCACTATACTCGGATGCACCCCACCTTGGGTAACGTAACATGTATTTTTTTTCTACTTCTTTGGAGGAGAGAGGAGAGAAAATCCCCTTTGTGGGTTCGAGCTTGTACCTATCTTGGACTCAAAGTGGGAAGAGAGGGCAGGAGTGGTCCATTCTCCTCTGGGAGAATTTTGGGTCGGGGTAGTTGTGTGACACAAACAGGACAGTTCAATCTTTCTGATGAGAAAGCATCAGCAACCAAGTAAGTGTCAGCTTTGCCTTCTTTTTTTCTAGAATTTGTTACTTAGAAATCCTGGATCTTTGCAAGAGCCTGCATTCCTCTCCATTGCTATGTTGATTTCATTGTGGCTTTTCTTGTTGAGAAACTTTATTGATGATCTTCCTACTTCCAAACCTATAAGCAAACAGTGGCCAAAATATCTGTGTCAAATCTTGTTTAGCCGCAGAACTGCCAGCTTTCTCGTCCCGGTTGCTCTGGAAGCTCCAACCTTTCCACCTCTGTCATACATCCCAGCCATCACGCCTGCCGCTGAGGTCTCTGCTGGGGTCTGTGCCAGACCCGAGCCTTGCTTGGGGCTGGCAGCTTCTCCTCGGACACATGGAGCCAATCTCTGCCTCCAGACTCAAGCCCAGTGAGACTGAGAATGAGGAGAGCTCAGCTCAAGGGCAGGGGGTGAATCTCCTTTGGCCTGGAGGAGGCTTTTGGGGATTTTTTTTTTTTTCCAAGCAGCGTACCACTTGCACGTTTCCATCCCTGGGTGATACTGGATAGTTGCAGCGAGTGAAACTACACAAGTGGCCAAATTTACGAGAAGCCTGTCAAAAGCAAAACAGTATCGAGTTGTGGTACTTTGCCAAAATGTGTTAGGCACAGATTTTCTAAAGCCGCCTTGTCTGCTAAACCAATATAAAAGATGAAAGTGGGGGTGACCACGAGGTCAGGCACCAGGCTGGAGGTTCACTCCAGCTGAGAGGCAGCAATTACAGCCTGTCCATAGGCAGAAAGGACTGCCAGACCATTCAAAAAGCTGTGTGAACAACCACGGCTTGTTCTCAGAAGAATACATGTTATGACTCTTGTTTATTTTTCATAACATTCATGAAGTGAGAGATTCTTCACATCTCGGTGAATAGCTGCAGCAAATAGAGTGTCTTTGGTTTTCCCTCTTGCTTAAATATATAGAGCTAAATATGTATATATTCAGATATGAGAAAATTGGCACTGCTGCAAGGCACTTTCCAGTCCTCTAACAGGGCTCTCACAGCCTGAGTCAGCTGGAATAGCTGGGCTAGTCGTACAGGCCTCTTCTGTCGCATCTGTCACCTTGAGTATTGTGTCCAGTTCTGGGCACCTCAATATGAGAGAGATATCGAGGTGCTGGAGCGAGTGCAGAGGAGGGCAACGAAGCTGGTGAAGGGCCTGGAGAATAAATCTTATGAGGAGCGATTGAAGGAGCTGGGACTGTTTAGTTTGAGGAAGAGGAGGCTGAGGGGAGACCTCATCACTCTCTACAACTGCTTGAAAGGACATTGTAGAGAGGTTGGTGCTGGTCTCTTCTCACAGGTAATTAGTGACAGAACAAGAGGGAATGGGTTCAAGCTGCAGCAGGGTAGGTTTAGGCTGGACATTGGGACAAAATTCTTCACAGGAAGAGTGGTCAGACACTGGAATAGGCTGCCCAGGGAGGTGGTGGAGTCACCATCCCTGGATGTGTTTAAGACTCGTTTAGATGTGGTGTTAGGGGATATGGTGTAGGGGAGAACTTTGTAGAGTGGGGTTGATGGTTGGACTCGATGATCCCAAGGGTCTTTTCCAACCTAAATGATTCTATGATTCTATGATTCTGTTTGGGGTCAAGTAGGTGACCTTTGTTCATATGAACGACTCCTACTGTACGGGGGCGGCCTCACTGACATCATGTGAACTAAGGTTATTTGGAGGAAACAGGACTGCGTTGGTGCTGGTGACGTCCATTACCTACAGCACAAAAACACCGGTGTTGGCAGCAAGGTGAATCAGGTGGGTCACAGTCTGTTGTTCAGACATTTTTCGCATTAGCAGTTGAGAGAGGAAACAGATTGCAGAAAGGAGACACAGTAAAGCGATTTTGGATAACCAGGGAAGGATGAAACTCATGTGAGGTATGAGGGGCAGTTTTGAGGACTGTGCACGCCCTGTTCATTGAGTGGCTGTGGTGCTCCACCTCCCTTCATGGCTTTCCTTACGTAGTTATGGAGCTGTTGCTGAACCACTTGAGTTTCTAAGAAGTAAGAGCTGCAAATGTTCCCATAGGGCTGGTCTGTTTCCCATGGCCCAGTGACTACCCCGGGACACCCACCACCCACCCCTAGGTGGCTGCTGTGCATTGGGGTTCCTTTGTGATGGATGACAGATCTCTCTCCTGGTCAGTCTGGGATCCATCTGGCTCTGGAGGTTTTAAAATTAAGCATCTGGTCTAGGGAAGGCTTCTATAATCTTCCTCCACACTTGATGGAAAGAGCTACCCACCTTTGTGAGGCAGTTCATCCAATCCTGCAGGCGGTATCTCCAGCAGGTGGTGTGACCCATCCACTGGCTATTTCTGGTGCTCTGGTGACAGCAAAGGAAGCTTCAACTTGATCTCATAGGACTAAGGTTGGGCCTCAATTCTCTGCAAAATGGCCATAATGAACCTGGGTTCTGGCAAGGGTGTGAGTATGGCAGTATGGCTGGTGTAGAGCAACGATTTAGTTACTTCCCTGCATGGAGAGAAAACAAAGCACAGTCATATTTAAGAGCTGCTGGTTCCAGAGGTAGATAAACAGGTTTCGTTTGCATTTCATCAAGTGCTAAGTGAACTTATGTTAAATATATTCCGTTTTCTTTCCTTTTTTTGAACCTCAGTAAGATTTTCATTAAGGAGCTAAATGTTTTGTTTGTAATTTAGTCTATTAATAGGGAGAGATGTGATCATTAAGTTTTGTTTGCTTCAAGATTTTTTTGTCCCATTTTTATATAGGAAATATTCATAAGTGCCTTACTATTTTTGTAGTAAAAGTTAATTTTACTTTAATGGTTAGCTGTGCTTAAGAAGAAATTGCACGTACTGTGCAAAATTGTTATTCTGAAGCAAAAGCACAGGGTACTTAGTACCTAATTTGTGGAATTTACACATTTAGAAGGCAGTTTATTTACATGATATTTTATATAAAGAAATATTTCCCATTTATTAGGAAAGAAATCCCTAACTTGTTTTTATCATGAGGAAAAGAGGAGTCAAAGGTTATAAATATACATTGATCTTCTTTTGAAGGCAAAGCTGTATTAGACATAGGGTAGTGAAAATTTGCTCTCTTATTGGAGTCTGAAATTCTGTATCTGCATGTAAAAACATGTGCTAGAACTGTGTCACTGCCCCAAGCGGGGCGTCCCCCTGTCCCATGACGGATGAACCTTCTCTCCCCCTGCTCCATCCTGTCCCTCAGCCCCATAAATGCAGTGTGCTAACACAGTGGATTTTCAAAAGCATTGTGATTGGACCAAAATTCTAAATGTTTGAAATATCTGCATTATATTATAGTGGAAATAACTTGCGTGTTATAACTGAGACTCTGCCAACGTCTCCTCTGCAAGCGTGTTCTGTTTTACATTCCCAAACACATGCCAGACTTCAACCACAATACATTTTTCTTTTGTCCTTAACATATTACCATGCTATTCAAATATGTACTTCTTTTTTTTTTTTTTTTTTTTAAACGAGCTAGCTTTTGCCATAGCTTTTGACACTTCAGGCAAAGCACCCGTCTCAGTTAGCATTTAGACAGTAGACTGCAACTAAGGTGAGACCTTTTTGTTCTCTCATAGTGTAGATTCAGTCATTATAAGGCAAAAGATGCCAGGCATAGACTAGAAATCAAAATATGGTTCCATATTGATTTCCTGTGAGTTCTTTCTCCTTCCTCATCAAAAACTTCAGAAGGCTTTAATTCCTGATAGGAGTTCCTCTTTCTTGTCTTAAATGATACTTATGGGGGAATCAGGCCAGCACTACTTCTGTAATAACAGCGTGCTGTTAAGTCCTGTGCGGATGGAAAATAAAGCCCAGAGGTGGTTTTAAGGAGGTAAATATTAGGTCTCATTAAGAGTGGAAGAAGAGACTGATGGCTGCCTGGAAAGGAACATTTTAAGGAGGTAAATATTAGGTCTCATTAAGAGTGGAAGAAGAGACTGATGGCTGCCTGGAAAGGAACATTTTAAACCCCTGCTTTCTCTACAACTTCCATTGCAATCCTTGTTGACCGATTCTCTGTACAGTGTTTATTGATAATAATATAGATATTTCGGGGACGGTTGGAGAATTGTCTTCTCTTGTTGGTATAAAACAACGCCATCTCATGTGGTAACCTCTCTCTTATAGCACGGACCTGAGTCTTCTGTTGCAGTAATACTCCCTTGCCTTACAGGAGTTTTGTGAGGATACGTGTGTTAAAGATTTTACAATACTGTGGTAGCGCTGGGCACAGGAATACCATGGATACGTCCTTACAAAAAACTATTGTGACTGAAATTTCAGGTCAGGATGTTCTTGTTCAGTTGTTGCTCTTATATGGCATATGTTCCTGCACAGATAGCGTTATAAAATGCATTAAATACATAATTTGATATTCAGCTTTTTGGTGGATTTGGAGATGGTGGGATTTTGTCCTTTGAAGAAGTTGAGTCCATCTGGTTTGTACAGCAAGTACCTTGGAGGCATTCATATCCCTGGGTTAGCATTTTCTTATTTTTCCTCATTCTTAATTTACTAAAAGGGATTTCGTATAGATCAACTTACTTTGAAAATGGTGGGGTTTTTTTTCTGAATATCCATAGTCAGTTTTTAAAAGGTCATTCCTATACACCCACCAACATGTTTTCTTTCTTCTGGAGCAGGGTGATTTTTTGTCTTCGCTGAGGATGTGGGGCACTGCTGGTACAAAGGCAGGGTCAGCCAAAATTCTCAGACCGTGCTGCTATCCCTTACCCAGTCATTTAGAAAACCTCATCGGGGATAAGTTTCTTAGGATTGAACTAATAGAAAATGTCATCCAGTTTGGCTTGTACAAAGCCTCAGATGAAGCAAATATTTTTTGGCCTGTTCCTATTTTTTACTGCCAAAATATCTGCTGAATCCACCAAAATTAGGCTCTTTACTGGGCCTCCATGCTTTGTTTGATGTCAGATTTTCTAAATAGAATGTTAAGATTTATTTTCCTGTAGTTTTGTATAATGACCTAACTACAGCAGTCCTTTAAAAAACACTCTGTTTGGTGTCAAGAGTAAATGTACATTTTAGGTTGAGATAGACTGACCTATGGTGCATTGTTGCTGTGTAAGTGAATGCATTGCAACAGGTCCAGACTGATTTTATGCCATCCAAGTAACGTGACTGATACGTTTATCTGCAAGGTTTTTGTGTGACCTAAGCAAATTATAGTAGAAGGTTATGAAATTCCAAAGCTCTAAGTTAGGTTTCTGTCTGAAGCTTGAGAGCAGATGAAGCAGTTCAGGCAAGCGAAAACATTCCTGTGTTGTAGTTCGTCATGTCATTGATCTTAGTTTAGTTGGTAATTGCTTTTAATGCACTGCAGATTCCCTCATTTTTTTCTTCAGCCTCATATACTGTTCAATATTACAGTGTTCATCACCCAAAATTTCACTGATATTCTTTTGGGGCATCGTAGCTGAGCATCATATTGAAGAAGTATATCATTTCCTCACTGATGATATTTTTTCGAAGGTGAAGCTGTTACGTGAAAGAAGATAATTCAGTTTTCTCTGATGACAATCACAAAACATTTAGCAATTTTAAAAATGTCCTGAAACCAATAGATATTATGGCTTTTATTTCAGAAAAAGCTTTCACGATGTTAAAGGGACACTAGCTTGAAGTTTGTGTTTCAGTAACGTGGTTCACCTTTTGCTGCTGGTACCAATACACATTTTAATCCTGTAGGAACGTGGTTTGTAAATTGGCTACATTCTGCAAATGTACTGAGACTGAAAGAATCAAAGAAAAGGATCGGTCCCCAGTCACAGGTCTGGCCTCTGGTTCCTGCCCAGGAGAATAATGTTGCTGTGCTCGTGTTCCTGATACAATAGAGAGAAGGTTAATAGGGTGCAAAATTTCTCAATAAGAAAAAGTAAAAGCTGTTTTGCTGAAGTGTGTGAAACAAGCTGACATGAAAATGTACCCAGGTTTTATTAGACCTCCTCAACCTCAGATATACCTACAAACAGACCTCCTAGTTTTACTATGGCAAGTGAGTGCTTCTGGGCTCTGATTTGTATACTACATGACATGTCTGAAGGAGTTACAAGCTCTTGAAATGTGAATGGTTTAGTCTTTGTTGTGTCAGTATGTATTCAGGGGTGGAGGTAATGAAATTGCAAGTTGACCTTTTGATATAGCAGCCCTAGCAGTTGCTGCTGTAATAATCATCCTCCTTTCAATTCCATGGGAGAATGGAAATTACAGTTCTACAGATTGCTTCTAATTCTATGCATGAGCTTGTTTAGAGCCATCTATCACCGAAGAGCATGTTGTCTCCTCATTTTGGCTTTTAAACAGCCTGTAGCATGCCCAGTGTACTTGATGGCATGTGGTGCTGGCTGCAGCCTGGCCAGATCAAGCCATCATCACATGTGTGTTCTTGCAGCAGCCAAAATGAGTTGCTGCACTCCTTTGCCCGCAACGAGAGGTAGTGGTGACCACTGCTGCTTCTCCCAGTGGAGATGAGTGATGGCCTGGCCCCGAGCACTGGCCAGGTACGGAACAGGAATGCCTTCCGTAAGGACTATTCCCTACCACCCTCCTAAAAGCACTGTGGTGACCTGAAATTAATTAGCTGTTGTTGATATAATGTGTCTCTGTGTTTCTCAAAGGCACGATGGTACCTCTACAGGCGCAGGTGTCTTTGAGAACCGTTTCTGACCTGAAGGAGGGCTTGGGGCTGTGCCGTGACTGGGACTGGGCTATATGGAAAGATGAAGGCAGAATCGTTAATGCGATGAGGTCAGGGAACAAACAGCTGTGAGTGGATTTTGGCAGAGGTCAAAGATGAGGTCAGAGAGTCAGCCATGGGAGAGGACCTCCAGCAGAAGTTAGTGGTAGGACAGAAAAAAAAATAATGAATATTTTATAAGACTGAAAATAATGGGAGTGATGCTGCATGATGCTCAGGGCATAGCGATGCTGACATTACCATGCGCCTCACCTCAGAGGGTTCAACCTGAATGATTATGGGCATTGAATAATCTTTGTGCTCCTAGAATTGATCCCAGCAGATCCAGGAGATAGCACCTTCGGAGGATATCAGGAGAAAGGTTGCCTTGCTACCTGAGCACGTTGCCAGTTTAAATACAGGCAAAACCAGTTAATCAACTTTTGCAGATTATTTTTTTAAATTTCAGCTTATTTTTCTTCTCTCAGCTTCTCACATTGTTCATCTGTCTTTATGACCTTAGGACTCCTAAATTCAAAAGTGCAGAAGAGGGCTTTGTTTCCCTGGTATGTAGTAAGCGTTGTTTGTAACAGAGATGGACATCGCTAAGAGGTATCCTAGGGAACAGTTCTTCCTACACTCTAAAAACCCAAAAGCAAATTCATACCAAAAAAAAAAAAAAAAAAGGAATGTACAGAGGGATGTATAGGAGTCAGAAGATCTGAGCAAAATTTGGCTCCAGTGACGTTAGTGGTAAAACTTTTTGGATTACCATGGAGCCAAGGTTGCAGCTGTGGATTTCCTTTCCAGCACTGCCATTAAATGTGCTGAGTTCCTCCCATGCAAAATGAACACCGTGACACTTTCCCATCGTTGTACAGTGCTGCAGGGGTCACTGGAGGGAAAGTCCACACTAATTCCGGATACTTACTTGGTTTACAAAGTATTGTTTTATTGCTGGCTTATCATGGGGTAGAAGGTGCGGGGAGGTTTCCCAGCTGTTTGCAGACACCAGTTGTGTCTTGCCAAACAAGAGAGATAGCCACAAAGTGCTCAACGTCTTCAGTGTGTGGCATCAATTCCCCATCTGTCTAGCACTGTGCAGCTTTTAGATGATTTCCCCATGGGGTAGAAAATACTGCCTGGAGCTATGGATCCTAGGGGATTAGGGATGCTAATGTGGGGCCACTAGCTGGAGAGGGTATTTACATCTCAGGCAGGCCTTTTGGTTTGTTATCAGAAATGCATGGGTTTTGAAGTGACTTTTCTGATATAACTTGTCTTCGTTTATATTGTTCTAAGTTACTGTCCCTCAAAGTTTTTCAAGCAGTTGTTTATCATTGTGGAAATACATCTCCAGTTGAGAAGAGCAGATGGGCACCTCACTTCAAACTCGGTAGGGAATTGGCTTTGTGAGCCTGTCTTAGCGGCAAGCTGGATTTAGGACCTGGAGTTTGCCTTTGTTTTGGAAACTATATCATGATGCATTTGGCCCCAGTACTGTCCCATCTAGGAGTGGTAAGGCTGGCACAGCACTTCCTATGGGTGTGTGCAGTTATGGTACAGCGAGTGGATAGAATCTGTGTGCCAAATATATCTTCCTCCGATTTTCAGCATCCAACACATTCTCCTTTGGGTCAGTCATGTTACTAACTACATTTTAATATAAATTCTGACGCCGTATCTCTAATATTGCATATGTCTATGCATATAGACATATTTGCTTACATCTGTGAAAAAATCCATCATAATTTTGCATAGATAAAGAACATAATAAAGTAAAATTAACCTGAAAAATTGACTTGAAAGAACAGGAGACTGCCAGTAAAAGTTATTAACGGTCTACTGGTAGGCAAAAAGTTAATGCCTCTTCTTCCTATTTATAGGATTCTTCCTATTTACAGGATTCAGTTAAAGCACTGGTGGTGCTTAGACAATGTCATACATCAAAGAAGAGAGTACACAAGGAAGGAACACGCAGGTTTGTAAGAGCCTTGCCAGATTGGTAGCTCTGTTGGTGGAGTCTCCCAGCACACATGATTGCCCTGCAGGGTGGCTGTGCACACCCCAGAGAAGCTGGGTGGCACATCTGGGCAGGGATTGTCAAGGTGAGGAGTTAGGTAGCATAGGACTGCGATATTAGGAACAAGGCATTTAATCACAAGTGCTGTCTAGGAGGGATAGGCACTTGTGCAGAGCGATCTTGGCAGCTGGATCCATTCTGTGGTATCCCAGAGAGGGCTACCCCATGTGCTTCCACCTTAAAGACCTCCCCTTCTTCTAACAGCATCTGCCTATCTTCCCCTCCCTACACAATACCTGCCTTCCCCACCACGACAGGGCAGCAGCGACCCACTCCCACCATTCCCCTGCTTAGGTAGGCTTCTCACCCCACTGGCGACCAAGGATTATTCCCTCCCCCTCTCCCCCAGAAATAGCAGCCTCTTCCCATCTGCTCCTTCGGACTCAGCCAGCAGAGCCCGGAGGCCTGTGAGCTGGCACGGGAGGAGGTGTTTGGCTGCTCGACCAGCCCTTCTTTGTGCTGCCCGGGGAAAAGGCATCAGGCTGAACGGAGGCGCGGGGTTTGACTCGCCGGCTGCCAATTGGGCCATGCTGCTTTAGCACATTCCAGCCGTGAATAGGGTAAAACGATACACCCGGAGTACAGATGTGGTTTACTCGCTGGCGCTTTGCTTCCCAACATTCCTGGTACATGCAGCATGGTCATTACTCTTTTATTCTTTTCCTTTGATTGAAAAATGATGAATAAGGGATAACTGGTTTTCTGCTACGTAGGGACTTGGGTCAATTCTCTCTGTCAGGCAAAGAACAGAGGTTGTGTTACGACTTCCACACAGTTAGAAATGCACAGTAATGCGTGTCTGCAAAGGCATCTGCTGCTCTGCTTGTGTAAACTGCTTGTGTATATGCAAGCATGTACGCATTTTTTGCGGTTGTGCTCCTAAAAAGCTGTGTATTTTCACACTGTAGGAAGCAAAGTATGAGTATACTAGGAAAAACAGAATCACAGTCACAGAATCACAAAATAGTTGACATCAGGAAGACACCTGTGGAGATCATCCAGTCCAACCGCCCCCACTCAAAGCAGGGTCAGCAAAGTGGATCATGCCCAGGGCCATGTCTATCTCCAAGGATAAGACTCCACAACCTCTGTGGGCAACTTGTTCCAGCATTTGACCATCCTTAAGAGTAAAAAACTTTTTTTTATGTTTAAATGACCTTGCATGCATTTCAGTTTGTGCCCATCACTCATCTCCACTGGGAGAAGCAGCAGTGGTCACCACCGCCTCTTGCTGTGGGCAGAGGAGTGGAGCAACTCAGTGTGGCTGATGCAAGGATGTACATATGATGATGGCTTGATCTGGTCAGGCTGCATCCAGCATCAGGTTGATATCCCATGGGGTTCTTCCAAACAGATCCCCAAACAGGCCAAAATCTGCTTTCTTGAAGTCCAGGGCTGTGATCCTACTGTTTGCCTTGTTCCATCCTCTCAGCAACCTGACCTCCACCATTTCATGGTACTGCAGCCAAGGCTGCCCCCAGCCTTTGCATCCCTGATCAGTCTTTTCTTGTTGATGAATATCAGGTCCAGCAAAGCAGTATCAGGTCCAGCAGAGATGGACATAACTGAAAAACTCTAAAACATAAGAGTTTTAAAGCTTACCTGTGAAATGAGATGAATTTTCTTGAGCCATTGGTAACTTTTATTTATTACATTCATCTTTTTCTTCCTTGAATGAAAGTCCACAGTACCATTCCCCATAAGTCTTGGTCCAGGGGGTTTGTACTGTGAAAGGCTCTGCTTTTGTAGGTGCCGTTGCATGAACGCTCCATCCCTGATCCAGTGAGTATTATCCTGTAATTCTATGCAGTGGTACCTGCAGGAGCAGAGCTATGGTTACTTCGGGCCAAAATGTTTAACATAATTTGAGACAATGTGGCTTTGAATGTAGAGCATGCTGTTCAGATGTTCAGAAATAGGGTTTCAGAACTGAAATGTTTCAGAAACATTTCATTGCTTCTGAAAAGCCTTTCTTAAGATATGTCAAAATTAAGGACATAAGGAAAACAATATTTTTGTTCCCTCATGTTTCAGGGAGGTTAGGTTGGTTCTGTTGACTTCTGTGCATGCTTGTCGTGTTGATCTCATTACCCGTACCAGTATGGGCATACATCTTCCTGAAGTTGAGCTTTGCGGAGAGACATCAGTACAGAAATGCCTCAAGTCTTGCATCTGATGTTGCTTTTACCAGGTTTAGTAACACTTTCTTTCCTAGAACTGCATTCTTTCCCAAGGACGAGCCAGTGTTTGGCTCTTAGCTTTTTCAAGAAATGCTGGTGGTGATATAATCAGTTCCTTACTGTCAGTGTGTCAATTCTCAGTTGGCTAGTGCAGCAATAGATTAAAAACTTAAGTGGGTGGAAAAACAGCTTTAATTAATTAAGATGGCTCATAATTATTTCTAATATTACTGTTCTCTGAGGACATAGATAGTCACCCATGAATATGCTGCATTAGTCTGAAAAAGACTAATTTCTCCAAAAGGGAAAGATAATTTTGTATAAAAAGTTAACCAGTAACAGCCTATTTAGATATTTCCATTTACTTCTTTTATTACAATTGGGTATTGTTAGCATGGTTCATAAACGATGAGTAACACTAAATAACATAATCCTGCCTTTTTCTGCATCTGCCTGAACTCATGTTGCCATGGACCTCAGTTGAGTGGCCATGGTGTAGCTGGGGACAATATCTGCCCCAGGATATGTTCAGGTAAGTAAATTTTTTATTGATAAGAAGCTGTGCAGACCATAGTACAACACTAAACGTTTGTGTTATTCCATATCATCTCTTTCCCCCAGAGCATTTTTATGACTATCCAAGCTTTTGATCACAGTCTTTTTAGATGATCGAATTCACTTTCTGTCTCTAGAGGCTACAGAGACTAAAAATCTGATATCTCTTAGAAAATTAAGCTTCAGCATTCATCTTTAGTATCTCTTTTTAGATCTGTGGCACTCCCTCTGGTGAGTACTTGCCAAGAATGCTTTTCGTGGGTATTTATAGCACTATTTCTTTTGTAAACTAAATCTTTTTTGATAGACTTTGGCTTTTAGGCTCATTTTTATTCCATATCTCTGCTTGGGTTGTACAAGACCTCTGACATGCGTTAATCCACTGGAATGAGAGAAGAGGGGTCAGTTTACTATAGGTTTACACAAGTTTTGGGGCTTTATGCAAGTCTTGAGATATAATTAAAACTATTTTTTTTGGTATGAGTATTGTTCAAGTTTTCTAGATCTTTCCTAATGTATAGTGGTAATTCTTGGCTTCATAATGTATTGATCATATAAAGTATCTGACTAAGCAAACCATCTGGGTGAAAATTAAGATTAAGTGCGTGAAATATTGAAAATGTGCCAGTGGGAATGTTTCTTTGAGCTGTGTATATAGATCATAAGTCTCAAAACAGAAGGAGAAAGAACTGACTGACGGCTCATCTATCTATATATACTCCCTTGCATTAAGATCTCTGATCTGTAACATTGGGTTGCTCAGGTAATGGTTTAAATAAACCAAGGTTGACCAGTAAGAGAGTTCAAAGTTTGTTTTGTAAGTCATGTTGTCCTTTTGCTGATCTTCTTTCTGTTGTGTACATGATGCCTGATGTGACTTTCCAAAAGTGGGCGATTCCCCAGCACTAATTACTTGGAAATGTGGTTATCTTGAAGAAATAAATAGGAATGTTAGATGATGCTTGTTCATCATACCTGAGGAGCTCCCCCATCCATCCATCCTACTGACCAGGACTATATTCCTCTTTCACCCAAAAGTAAGCATACGCTTTTTTGCTTTCCTATAAGAAAATTTCAGCAAATATGTAAGAGTTCATTACACAACTGCAAATTGAGCTTCTTTCAGAGTCCTAAGCTTTAGTCAAAGCAATGACTTTCCAAAATTCATAGTGTTTGTCATCACATTTCTATGTATTTTTAAGCCCTGGGAAGTCTCTCTAGCTTATAGCCTCATCCCATTCATTTTGCCTTTTTTTTCCCCCTCCTTGACCTCAGCTTGAGGAGATGTAGGCCAAAAGATTGTTTTACATGGTAATTTGGTAAATAATGCTACTTAATAACCTGAATAACTTAAGGGATGAAGGTGAGCCTGTTTTTTTGCTTTCTTCCTTCATCTGATTCATGTTGTTTTCTCATTCCTCTTTCTCTAATTCATTATCCTCCCTTCTTCATTTCTGAACTTGAGATGGTTACAATAAATACGCAAAAAAAATCCAACCAAAAGTGCCTCTGATTGCTAATGCTGCTGAGATTGCAGCTCTCCTAGAAATACCTGCGGTAGCATTCAAGCAGCTGCAATATTGAGCATGCTGTGCTCGGTGTTATGATAGCTACCCTGCTATCAATACCGAGATAGCTAATTTAAAGATAGCTCAAATATGTTCCCTTGAGCTCTAGTGACTGGAGTGTTGACTGTGAATAAGTACTCTGATTACACGGTGAATAAGTATTCTATATAATATATGGGGTATACCCAACAAGATAATGGAAAATGGAAAAGGAAGACTGCTTTTCTTCGTTTGCAGGTATTCAGTTTAACTTCAGGAAATGAAAAAGGTGAGGAAAAATTACAGGGGGGGAGGGGCTGTACACCGTCATGATAAGGATCGCCGTGTTTGTTTCTTCTTGTGACAGGGCGGCATTAAAATTCTGAGCATCGCAGCAGCACGCGCGGCGCTGGTGCCTTCCAGGAGCAAGCACAGTTCAACAGCGCCTACATTTGTCAGCAGATCGGGCTGTTGGGAAGGAAGGGGGAGTCCACATGAAAGCTGTTGGCATTTCTGCGCTGACTTAGGGTTCCAGAATAGCGTATTGTCTCGCAATTATTGCCTTTAGAGTCGATCCAGTGAACTTTCCTCCACTTCTGCCGTTCCACATCTGTTTTGTTAGACAGCTGTAACTGGTTTAGAGTCATCATAATAAAAAAGAAACCTCTTTTCTTGCAAAGCAATCTGTAGTTTGGCAGGGAATAAAATGGCCACTTCAGCACTAGTGACAGAAAAATCTGCCTTTAATTGACAGAAATAGCTTTCTCCAGACTCTTGTTTAGGCACGGTATCTGAGAATATGTATGCCCTGGCATACCCTGGGGGTTAGCATGTGGCATAGAAATACAGTTTAATCTTTTATGCTTTGTAGTTGTCTTTGTTGTGTTTCTCTGTGAATTCTCCTCCCTCTTCTGCTGTAACACTCATTCAAGTTCCTGCATTGCTATGCTGCAGCGCTATATTGCAATTTCTCTTCCTCTCCTTTATCTTTTGCCATAAAGCACTACACTTTTTTTAGAAATTATTCGAGTTGCTCTGCTAGTATTTTTTCCAGGCCTGTTATGTCTCCTGTTATGAACATAAACTCTGTGGAATAGGGTGCTTTACAAACCTAGAAATTCCAGAGACTCAGATCTGAGCTGCAGCAACGTCGGTTCTACTGAAATAAACTTGGGGACCAAAATGTTATTTGATGAACTAAACACAGTCAGCACAGCTTCTGAATGCTCTCTTCCTACTCTGAAACCAACGCAGAAAACAGGCAAAACACATTTCACTGTTTTTGTCTTGCATCATGAATTATTTTTTCAAATCTCTAGTGGCTTCTGAAGCTGCAGACTCAGCCTTTAGTAAGAGAGTGTGGAGTCGCCTCTGGGCAGCGAGGGTGGCAGCTTTCTGCTGGGGTCTTCCTGTACAGCCATTCTGCCTCCTCTTTTTTCCACAAGTTAACGTCAAGCCATTCAGCAGGGAATTTACAAGCCATAAAACTGCATTATTCAGTTATGAAGTAACAACCTCATCGTCATGACTTCAGCAAGTGCTCATAAAAGCCAGAGTCAGGTTTATAAGCAGAGAAGTTGCCAGCTATGTCTAACATATGGTTCACAGTGACAGACCTGTCGGTTTCCATCACCCGACAAGGTAAAATTCTGGTTAGATATATTGTGGATAATCTTTTTTTGTCAATGATTAAATGGGTTAAAAACAAAACGTCAAGCATTTCATACGGAGCACTTCACTTGGGGAGGAAGCATTGTGCCCTTGGATGTGGTTTTCTACATTGCAAATGAACTTTCAGGTTCTTCGTTGTTTTTCCTGAAAGCAGTTGTGATGCAGAAAGCTGCTGCTCTTCCATGTCGCAGTTTCATCACTGTCCTATGGATAGCTTAGCAATTTTCTCCTCTTTTTGATACTCCTTCAACGCAACACCCAAGTGGTGTGTTCACCCCGTGGGTGAAGTAGAGGACTGGGGACTCGGCTGGATTGCCTTCAGAAGGGCCAGAGGCACGTTGCTTTGCTTTTTGCATAACTGTTATCTCTATTTTTTGAAAGATAGAGACTACGTTTTCCTTTTTCTGTTTTTTTCAGGAGCTCACTAGATCTACACAATCTTTCAAAACTAATTGCCAGTGGCTCAGAAAGTTCATTTATTCCCCTCTCACTTGAGGCTGCATTTCATAGCATGTATTAGTGGCCTGCAAAATATTAATGAAGACATCAAACTGTTTTTTTCCTCGCAGGAGCATGAAAAAGGGTGAAAGACACTGAGATCTCATATATCACCCACATATATTTATAGCTGGAGAGTAATCACAGTGATTATTTTGAATATTTTAAAAACTGCTCTAAGGAAAAAAAAAAATTGTTAGTCTGGAGCCCATTATTATGAACGAGCTGTAACAGAGATGTTGAGAGGTCTTTCACAGTACTTCAGAATAGCTGTTGCCCATTAACTGTGCCAGGACACTCCAATGTTGCAGAAGGTTTTAAAAGGCATTTAAAGATCATTAAAAGATTAGGCATGTAAAGATCATTTAGATGGTGCTGAAAGTCACCTGCATGACCCTGGAGACTTTGCTAGGTCCATGGCTGCCCACGTGGACACTTCTGTTTTACAAATTAGCCCTGTACTATTTTCAGTAGACATGAAATTATGATGTCTTTAATTTAAAACATTGAGAGTTCATGTTAATACTGGCATAATTCCTATAATTTGGTCTGGTTACATGGAATCCCTTAGCTCGTGGAGTCGTGGGATGTTGTCTCATTCTTTGCTGAAGCGGTGATCTGGTGACACGGGTCAGCAACAATTTAAACAGAGACCATATCTGCTTCTGTTCGCTGTGATCGCCCATCTGTTTCTTCTCTATTATTTGCAATTATTTGTCTCAAAAATAAGGAAATACAAACACGGCTGTTCTGGTTTTGTAATAAGGTTGTTCAAAGTCTGATTCCCCACTATTATGAAAATCATACAGTCCTGAGCATAACATGATACAACACAAGTTTACAAACGAGAACATTTCCAAGCAAAACACTCAATACATAATGAATTTAGCAAAGTTCCTGACATTAATGCTTGCCTGAAGGTCCAAGTAACATGAGTCTGGTTTGAGTGAGGAACCCTTTGTGTCCAGTCAGCCGCCTGATGTGGCGCAGGCACGTCGATGCTGCCAGCATCGGGTGCTGCAAATAATTTAATCCTGAGGTTGAGCAGAGCATTGCGGTGTGGGAGCGATGCTGAATTATGTTTCAAAACGAAACAAGATGTGGAACATAAAAGGGGGAGTAGAGGCAACTCTTCAGCAGGCGGCTTTGGAGGCGGGAGCTGCGAGAGCAGGACAGGGCTGTGCTCCGTACTTCTCAGAAACGTTGTGAGAATTGCCCGTGCTCCCTTGGAAGTGGCCTGAGTATTTGTTTTGTTCTCTTGATGGGTGCTGCGAAAAAATGTTTCTTTTTTCAACAGTTTCTTCTTCTGACTGCTTCTAACCTTCCCTCCAAGGAATGCCTTTTGAATAGCGATCTCACAAAGATGCTTTAACACATAAAAAAATATGGTATTAAAAAAAAAAAAAAGAAAAAAGCATGCATAAAAAATACCATGTTAAGTCAAAAATGTTTCTTACCAATGCAACATGAAAATGTGGTGATATTTGAAGCAGCTGAAACATCACTTTGATGCTTACGAGTATCCCATAAGTGCTATGATGGCGCTGGGAAGATGTTGCTGAACATCTGAAGAGAAATGGCGAGCTGTGCGCCTTTCATTGCACATTGTGGCTTAGCAATTTTTATTTAAGAAAGGATGACAAAGTCTTCTGCAACCTTATTAGGTAGTATTATCATTCGGTGGTTCTGAATTACTCTGGTAGTCTCTGTGAGCTTTGTGGTGATTCATCATTGATTAGGATTAATTGGTATTATACAATTCCATAGATAGCATAGCACTCTAGTGAAGGGTAGAATAAATAGATAAGGAGGTCCTTGGTGCAGAGTGGGTCTGTGGCAGGTACGTAGTGTGCATTTGCAAGGGTGGACGCTAAAGCTTGTGGCTGTTTGTACAGATTGATGAATGTGGTGTGGGCACAGGCCTGCTGGCTTTCAGTACAATAAAGGATAACGATGCATGCTATTAAAAATTGCAAATCGTTAAGCACAGACAGCCTTGTGTGTCTGCTGCAGCAGACTGCTGTGGGCTTGGCTGTGCCCTCTCCTGTGGGACACGTGTGATCTTCCGGAGCCACACCAGCCTCGGTGGGACGGCAGGGCCGGCTGCAGGCACTGCCGGCAGACCTCCTCAACGCCCTTTACAAGAAAATTGTCAGGATCCTGGGAACTGGGAGCTCAAAGCCCTCTTCCTCCCATCCAAAATCCCAGGTAGATGTTGAACACAAACCTCACTGAATTCAAGCATATGGCTCTGTCATTATTTTTTTTTAATGTTTTCTGTATTTGTTTATTTTTGTTAGCCTCTCAAAGCGTTTATCTAAAAGGTGGTATAAGTTTTCTATTGATTTTATCATGGCCTCCATTTCAAATAAGACAATTCCTACTTAGTTCTTTCTGTAAAAATTGCTCAGAAGTCAGTTTTATGCTGGCACATCAGAAAATGAGACCGGTTGTACTTCAGAACAACACTTCAAAGATTTTATTGATTTTTGTTTTTTTCAGAGGAATGTTTCATCAAGGGCTTTCACTGAAGTCCTTTCTTCAACACTTCTTGTGATATATAGTGCTCTAAAAAGGGAAAATGTTGTCTTCTTAAATGATTGACCTTGTAGGGTGAAGGCATCAGTGACTGAACAGTTTCAAAAACATAGATTAAGTTGAGACTGAATTATATTAGTTAGTAATTTTTTTTGCTTATATCATTTAGAAGTATATCCTTGCAGGAAGAGAAATATGAAGGCAATTTTCGGTTAAAGATGTCTTCTCTGAGAGTATCTGTGTTCATCTTCTCTTTTCTGTGTGTGTGTGCACACTTTTAATCAGAGAAATCTGAATGTCGTAATGTGATAAGCATTTCATTTTGGTCTTATTTTTTAAAAACAAAACTCAGGTAATATACTTTGTGAGATTATTTTTTCAAGTGTAATTAATATAATATATATTATACAAGATTACACTTGTGAGTATGTGGAAAAACTCTCAAAATCGTATGTGAGAAGGGTGAGAGGGAGCACGGAAGGCTGAGGGGAAAAACAGTGTACTGTGAGATAGGAGAGAGGGGTTTTATTGTGAGTCTTTCAGGCTCTGGCTGTATTACTGGAGATGAGCCACGACACAGTTACGCACAGAGAAGTGCTGATAAACCCTTGTGTCACACCAAAGCAGAGGGGGTCGGTGGTAAAGATGGATTAGAGAAGCCCCTTGAGAAACATAGTACTCTTAAAAAAGTCTGTAGGGTTATTAATCATCTCCGTCTGCCTTTAAAGCTAGACTCAATTCACTACCATGGCTTGGAGTTTATCCTTTTAATTCTGTGCCCCTGGGGAGGACCATCGGCAGCCGCTGCTCAGCACGTTCCGGGGCTGGCACACCACCGACCCTGCGCTGGGACGTGTTTTGGGAGGAAGGATCGGCTCAGGTCAGCTCCACTCACAGCCCCATTAAGCACCCTTAGAAACAGCATGTCTTACGAAGACTTCATTCATTTCCTTCTTTTTTTTTTTTTATTTATTTTTAAGTTTTATGACTGCGCTACGCTTTGACAGCTTGGGATGAGTTTTTCCAAGATTAATATCTGCCCTAAGCCGTATTATTTTAATTATTTTGCTTGGGAAGATGATGACCAGAAAATTGCAGGCATTTCTGGGAATAAAACAAAGGAAGGAAATGTTTGTTTTCTGATCTTGATAAATGTGTTGACTTTGTTTGAGTAGCTGTAACTCTTCCGTATTTTGATGGAGACCTGAAATTTGTCAGTGCATGGTTGGTGGTGGGGATGAGAGATTGAACTTCTGATAAGAAAGTGCCTTTTGATATGCTCCTCCTACGCTTGTCTGAGTGAAAAGTTGTGTGTTTGTCCATCTCAGTGGATACTCCCTGGAGCTCCTGCGTGCGCAGCCATGTGGAACATCTGATCACTGATTTGTGTAAGGGAGGCACCATATTACCAGAGTGCACCAGGAGGAAAGGACTGCTCGGGAGGGAGCCCTACGCTCTGTTCCTCCATCTCAAAGCAGCAGGTGATGTGCATCCTCGTGTCAGGTATGTTGTCTCTGGCACGTCAGCTGGAGCGTGCACCCCTGCATCACTGGCTGCTACAGCATTGGAGGTCTCTGGTTCACTCCTCACAGATTCCTGACTCCCAATTCATAGTACTCAAAATACACAAAATTGGCAGCATGAAGTTGGAAATCACACTCCTGTCATTAAACCCAGCCATCAGTGGTCACTAACAGCAGGGGTCTTCTTTTCGTGCGTGCCCCGTTTGGGTTGGTTTCTGACCTGTGTAAGTGCTGAGTGACTTTATCTACAGATTGATGTTTGAGGGTGAGGCAACTCTGATATACACCCCTGGAGACAGATTTTAGATGAACTAGGCACTTTGTCTCATGAAATTGACATGTATGCAGATGGCGTTTTTTCTTACATAAAGGGTGGTCACGTGGGGTGGGGGCTGGCAGTCACATTTATCCTTATTAAAAAAGGGACAAAGAGACAAGGTTTGTTGTGGTCCCACAGCAGCACCAAATGGTGGCGGGGAAAAAAAAATAATCAATTCATACTGGTTTTAACCACTTTGTTCCTCTTAAGCTCTGCTGGTTTGGGGATGGTTTGGTTAAGGAACAAGGAGAAAGAAATACCTGCAAAATCCAAGCTTGTGCTAATAGCTGAGAACAAGCAGTCAAACCTTCTGGTTTTTTAAAAGGAGGCAGAAACAACGCATTCCTACAAAATCGGGTAGTTGTCAGTGTTGTCAAATCTTGCAGCCTGTAACAGCTAACTTCAAGTCTGTTGGAGGCGCATGAATGCTGTGTCTCTCATTTCGAGTTAGCTGAAGGGTAGAAAAAACAGTGAAACATACGGTCTTGTCCAGAAGAAAAAGAAGAATAGTGAATCTTTTTAATTTTTTTTTCCCCCTCAGTTAGTAGGGACCAAAGTGCTCCTGCGCCAGTTTAGCTCTCTGCCTCTCACTAAAACTTAAGACAAACCATTCTCTTCAAGTCACAAATGAGAAGCCCCTGTTACTCCAGAGTGGGCAGTGTATAGACCGCAGGGCAGGCAGACCAGGATGCTGATCCCTTTTTCCTTAAATCTGACTTGCTGTTGTTATAGAGGCAATGTTAAATTCAGGAGCTGGTTAAAACTTGTGGCAGTGGTCCCTGAGATCCTCAGCCTTCTTGGTGAGACCCGGTGCTGTTGCCAGCTTGGCCGAGGTACCTGGCTGTGGCAAGGGGGACTGCAGTTAGGACTAACCACAGGTTGTTGGACCTTGCCCAGGTACGAGCAGGTCCTCAGGGGATGGGGGTGGGTGGTCTCCAGAGTTTGTGGCAAGAAGCTGGAGAAACGAACAGCCCCACGCCCTTGCCTGCTGCCTCCTACTCCAAGGTGGGCGTTACCATACCAAATGATGGGCAACCTAAAGTGGGACAATTCAACTGTCCCTGCCAGCAGATAAGCATCTTAATTAATCCTGAACCCACTGAATGTAAATGGAGCCTATGTGACAGGTTTAGTAAGATGCTTTATTTTCAGGCAGCTAAAAATCAAAGACATGACTCTCTTCAGCTTGTTCACACCCCAATCCTGAATTTGTTTAGGTCACATTCCCCAAACAAAAAACAGTCTTATCCTCTGCCATCAATACATTTGGTCATCTTCTTTGTCCTGAGTGCTGTGTGAGTGAAAAAGAGGAGGAGGTTACCCTGACCAGATGGAGTCCATCACAAGCAATGGCAGGCTAAATTTACAGACTGTTGAGAGCAGCCCTGTGGAGAAGGACTTGGGGATACTGGTGGATGAAAAATTGGACATGAACCAGCAATCTGTGCTCGCAGCCCAGAAAGCCAACCACATCCTGGGCTGCATCACCAGCAGCGTGGCCAGCAGGTCGAGAGAGGTGATTCTCCCCCTCTACTCTGCTCTGGTGAGACCCCACCTGAAGTACTGTGTCCAGTTCTGGAGCCCTCAGCACAAGAAGGACATGGACCTGTTTGAGGAGGTCCAGAGGAGGGCCACAAAAATGATCAGAGGGATGGAACACCTCTCCTGTTTAGAAAGGCTGAGAGAGTTGGGGTTGTTCAGCCTGGAGAAGAAAAGGCTCACTGCGGCCTTTCAATACTTACAGAGGGATCATAAGAAAGATGGAGAGAGACTTCTTACTAGGGCCTGTAGTGACAGGTCAAGGGGTAATAGTTTTAAACTGAAAAAGGGGAGGTTTAGACTGGATGTAGGGAAGAAATGTAAGGATGTAAAGAAGACATTTCCTATGATGAGGGTGGTGAGACACTGGAACAGGTTGCCCAGAGAAGTTGTGGATGCCTTGCCAGTGGAAGGGTTCAAGGTCAGGTTGGACAGGGTTTTCAGCAACCTGATCTAATGTGAGATGTTCCTGCCGATGGCAGAGGCATTGGACTAGATGATCTTTAAAGGTCCCTTCTAACCCAAACCATTCTATGATTCTAAAACAAGTTAGCATAACAGCCAGCAGCTGGACTCACCTGGTCATTGGAAATTTTTCATAGGTATCATATGCAGGAGAGTGTAAGGAAGCACAAAGTGAGTTCCTCAGGGACTGGTAGGAAGATGCATCTTTGAAAGTTAGATAGCAAAATAAACTATGGTGGTCATGGACTGTAGATCATAGGTCACAGTTTACCACTATAGTCATCAAAAGTTTGATAACACATAAGAAGTTATGAGCGAGCCATAATAAATTATACGGGCTTTGGAAGTCAGGACAAGGCTTGTATTTGATACGTCAGAGCAGAGCAGGTCAGTAAGTGACATATAGATGAGGCGATAGGGTTGAAGGCACGGGTCTGGGAAATGATGTCTGCAGGAGGTTTCAGGATGGATATGGATGGTGCACAAGTCCATGTGATACAGGTGCAGAGATATACGGAGACCATAGCTTACGGTGCATTTCAGCTGTACAGATGGCTGTGAAAGTCTGTGCCCTGTTGTCCAGAGAGAATCGACGCAGCTTATACATGGCATAATAAATATGGGATCTGGAGTGAGAAAGTGCTGCCAACACTGTAGGCCAGAAATATGGTAACAGGACCCCAGTAAATGAGATGGAAGGGAACACGCATTTCTTTTTCTCCATATCAGTACATTTTTTTTGATAGATATCTGACTTCACTGGATACAGCGAAGCTCAGCATTTGTCAGTTATTAATTGAAGTGAATTATCCCAGGTTGGAGTATTCAGCAAAGTTTTGCTGTCTCGCTACTTGGCGATGACAATTTCTTAATGGATGCTGTTGGGTGATGTGAAGAAGCATGCAAAGAAGCGTGTGAGCATTGCGACAAGGTCAGGTTTGGTGATTTACTCTCTTTCCTTCCTGTTTAGTATTGCAGAATATCAATGTTTTCGGTCCTCAGAAATGTGACACTTATACAAGGTTTGTGGCTGTTACATTGGAAGGAGCTTGGCACTTGGTTAGCTTGGCACACTCTTGACTCTGCAACTCACTCTTGAACAAGGGAAAACAGGCAGACAAGGAATTTCAGACTCTTGCCCCTGAAAATCATGAGCGTGGCCTTTTAAAATAAATGATTGTCGTATGTTTGGTTTTAAGGCACCTCTAAAGGACTTACATGAGTAATAAAACTTAAAGTCATTTTTATTAGAGTTCTACCTTTGGAACAAAGCAAAGCTTCCATAAAGGTCGTATTTGTTCCTGAAATCAGAAAAACAAATCCCCTTCTTTGGGGTATTTCTTACCTTGGAAAATCTTTTTCTTGCGTTGTAGCTCTGAATAACTTTTAAAGGTGCTCTTTTTTTTGCTGGCTCTAGCATATCAGAGCTCACTGACCTGAAGCCAGCATATTGTTCAGTTCCACTACGGACTAGGGACTCTCGTTTGCTTTGTGCGCGTGGGGACATGGGTGTGCAGGATTCCATGCTTCCACCGAGATGGCTTTGTCAGATTAGCATCCTGACCTGGGCACTGGACCTCAGGACCGAGAGCAAAGCAAATGCGTTGTGAGTGGCAGAGTGGTGGTTTTTCTCTGACTCACAGTCTAAAGCCAGGGTGCTGCTGCCAATGAGAAGTCCTGCAAGGTGCCTGGAACTCTTCTTTTATATGAGAAAACTATCTCCCCTATAATTGAACTGTACATATCTGTCTTATAAATTGGAAATCTGTGCTTTATTTATTTAAAATGGAGGGTTTGGAGAAAAAAACAAACAAACAAACAAGAAAAAAACCCAAAGAAAACCTTCCCCTTCTTATAGTAATGGACATCTTTATTGCATGTCTGCTGCTACTACTGCTGCTTTAAGACTTTTCTAGATTGCACAGACCTTTACAATGTTGCCACCAGAACTGGTAGTTAGATTATTTGTCCTAACCCTCCTTTCTTTACCTAATGTTATGATTGACTTGTTACGTTAAGTTGACCCTTCCATTTTTCTAAATGTAGGTTCCATGTGAAGGGTACATTAAAACTACCTATGACAGAAAGGTTAGATAATACCGTGTTAGCAACTGTTTCTTCTGTACACGTTGGCCTTTTCCATCAACTGAATAAGCATTGACAAATGTGTTCCTTCCAATGCTTAGGATTCAGTGTGGAATAAATTGACATAATTGCTCATCTATTTTTCTGCTTTTTCGATATGTGTGTACTTTCAAGGCAGAGTGTGGAAAATGTGGTTGGGATCCATAACGAATGGTGACAAGTGATGATCGTCATATCTGTCAAACACATAAATATGCTGTCACCCTGGATGAAGCTGAAGGAAAGATGTTGACTACTTTGCTATATAATAATTTCTGGGAAAAGACAGGGTTAGAAATTAATGCAGCTGGGAACTCCTTTCTCCGCATTCCTTTTCCATTCAGTATTTTGCTGATTTGAAAGATTGCTAGTTTAAATACCATGTACAGCCCCTGAGATCTGGTTACATCCTATTCAGTGAACAAGAGCTACTTGTCCTTCTCAGAGCGCAGTTTTGACACAGCACTTGGAGAATTCAAGAATTTAGTGGAGAAAGAATGCCGTTACTTTTTTTGATGGCATTTTAATTAGTTTTGCTCATTATCCCTAGAGGCATCTAGAAGAAATCTGATTCATGAATGTATACTCCGTGTATGCTCACCATGAGCTCTTGCCCTGGCTGAAGGTCAGGTACTTGCTGTTCGTGTTAGGTTATTGTACCCATTCTACCACTGTCTTACTACATTATCTTGAGCAGGTCAGTTAAATGCTGCAGCCATAACATCTTTGGGATCTGTTTGCTGGAGTGGTCTACAGGACACTGCCAAATACTGTGGGGCAAGGTTTCTAAGGGGAAAGGCAGAGATAACAAAATATCTCAGTATAATTCAGCTCAGAATTTGAGCAAGCAAGAGACAGACAGTAGGAATTGTTCTGCTATTCACAGAACCGTTGTTTATAACCTAACACATTTTGGCTTTGGGCTATAGCCTGTATCCTGCTGCAAGTTATAATGGATGCTCATGATGCTCCCTTCTGGTTTTATCATCTGTGAACTGTTTGCCTGACAATAACGTATTTGTTGATTCTTGGATACATATCAAGATCTATCTCTAGTCCCCATTTTTCTTTTTATTGCCTTATTTGTTCATGGGGGTTTTTTATGACATTGTGAGTATGACCTGTTGATCGTGGGTTTAGACAATGATCCAGATTTGGTGTGATTAAGTTATTGATTAGGTAGTTAACTGCTACCTGTTATCTCAAAAGTGATCTGAAATGTCTTCAGTGAGGTTTCGAGAAGAGCTTTACTTCTGTTCCTCAAGCCAGTTTATCCCTTCTCAAGCCACGGACTTTCTGAGTGATAGTCCTGCATCCCCCCAAGACCTGTCTGGGTATTACAGTAGTGTGCATTAGCACCTTTAAGAACAACTAAGAGATATGAACAGTCTCATTTTCTGTCCATCCCTTATCCAATTTCTTTTCCACAGTAGCAGTCACCAGCTATTGCATCAGTGATGCACACAAAACACAGTTAAACAACTTAATACGGGTCTAAGTTGAGTTTGCTACTAGATTGTTCTCTACAGAAATCCTTTCTCTTTGGGAAAATATTTATCTCAATACTCCATAAAGCTGGTTGATTGTCACAAAAATCAGTTGCAAGCACAGTTGTTCATTTTTATTTCTGGACATTTAGTATTATGCCAAGGCTTTGCTGAAGCGAACCATGTGGGAGGGAGTGCATTTGGGTTTGGATCTTGAGATCTTGGGTCCCTAGTCGGTTCTGAGTCTCTTTCTCTAATATAATTGCAATATCCAAACATGGAAAAGGTCATCAAAAATGCATGATCGTTATCAGAAAAATTTTCTAAGTCATTTGAATCCCGTCACAGAATGCAAATACATGTAAGGCAAAGCTATGTATATGATGTTCACATTTTGGCCATGGAGTTAAGAAGGTGAAAATAGCATTGCCCATGGTTTCTCCCTAGCAGGAATGACTGAGTATTGTATAAAGTGTTGCATCCTGTAAAGTAGCAAGTTCTTGCTCTTAGAACGTGCGTAATGCTTACCCAACAGTAATTTTTGATAACATGAGTTATCTGTCTGTTAGATAACATGAGTTATCTATCAGTTATTCTGTCTGCTGCTTCTCTTTTCGTTCATTTCTTTGCCTGTATTTTATGTATTATTTTTAAAAAGAAAACTTTGGAAGTTTTTTAAAGAAAAGCAGTTTCAGAGATTAATACAGGTTTTTAGCAACCACTTTCTAGTGGTAAACTCTCAACAAAAATGGAAAAAAATAGTGAAATACAAGTGATTGATGATTAATGCTGGAGTTTTTTGTTCCTTTTTGGGGCTGATGAAAAGGTTTTTTGAAAATACAACTTTATAAATAATAATTGAATCTTTATATTCAAGTTAAAATGTCACTTCATGAGAAAAGCTTTAGCATTTTTTCCACTCCTTTTCTCCAACTACTTTTGCACCGATTTTGCCATAAATACAGCCCCATTTTTTAGCCTTTTTCCTTCAAGGGAATCAAAGTCAAAAGTCAATTGCATCCGTACTATTGCTGCTACTGGAATGTATTTTTTTTTCAACATTTAAGCATGTGCTGCTCCGTCTGAATGGGCACAGATTCTTGAACAATAGTAAGATAATGCAGAGAAATCTTTAATCTCTCAGTGTATTGAAAATACTAGCTTTCTTCTGCCTTTAAAGATTAATAGTTTTGCTGGGATATGTTCAACTCCTTTGATGTCTAAATATTAGATGCTGCAGCTCTTTCAGACAACATTAAACAGAAGTGATATTTCAGTTCAGATCTTGACGGCTGGCAAAATTCTCTTGCTAATATATATGCCAGCTGAAGGGACCTTGTGGACCTTTGCCTGATTCTCACACTAAACCATTGGGTCCAGAGAAGATGAGGTGTATATTGCTTGCATTTTAAATGTGCTTCACGGTCAAGGTTTTGGTTTTGTATTTGATTATTTTTTTTTTTTTGCATTGTTTTTTGATTCTATGAAAACCCCAAGGGAGTTTTTGCACTGACTTCAGTAGCATTTGAACTGGGCACAAAGGAGTCTGAAAAACACAGTTACTTTGCCAAGGAGTTGTTTTCCTTGATCTGTTTGGCCAACATTGATTTTGCTCCCCCCTGCACTCTGAGTGCAATTTGGAATGAATGTCTGCTTTTATTAGACAGCAGCTTTTAAGGCAGGGAGCAGTGTCATGTCTTTCCGAAGCATTTTTACAGAACAGCAGCATCACAGCTGCTGGAAGAGCTTTGCAATCTGTATGTGTTAATTACTGTGAAAAAATGCGTGGAATAAAATAGGTATGATTCTATTTATGGTTTCATTATTAAATGGGATGCAGCCCCGATGTCTCATTTGCATGCAGGAAGGAAGCCTGTTGTTTAAGTCAGGAGTCTTTTGGCCCTTCTCCACCATTCTCCTCCAGGTGTACACTTTAGGGAGACCAGTTCTGGTCCCAGTTGTCTGGAGAGAGTATTTCATATGCCCTTCCTGCACCTCCAGGTCCCTCACAAGAAGCAGTGAGGCCTCAAAAAATCCACTTCTAAATCTCACCAACAGGACTCAGACACACAGAAGAGAGGACCGATGAAAATCCTTGGTGCCCAAAGGCATTTTGGTTTTTAAGTCAATTCAGCTAGTCTAATTAAAAAGATTTACCCTTTCTTGCAAACTTTTCTACCCTCAGACCACATAGCATTTTTCTACTGGCAAACACTAGAAGTATAATTAGTAATGAATGTGCAGTGACTGTTGCTTTTTGTATATTCTTCTATCACTTATCGTTGTTGTAGTGATCTGTTTTTCCTGCTCCTTCTCCACTTCTTTTCCTGTCCTGCCTCTTACCACGGCAGCTTTTGCAGAGGGGTTTTGCATAGCCATATGGTGCCTGGCTCAGGAAGCACTTTGAATCCTGAGGACTACAAGTCGCTGCCATCATACATTTTAAGAGCAACAGCCATGATATAAAGAGACATCTCATCACTGAAGGTGCCCCCAGGCAATTATGGCATGCTCCTTTGCCAACCCCGAAGGAAGACTTCCAAGAAGCTGTGGGCATGTATGTCCTAGATCTTACACTGCACAGCAGAAAGAGCCACCAGGGTTTTTTCTGAGCATTGTGTATCTGTGGTTAAGGGCAAAAACCCTGTGAAGTTAGGTGCAAAAATGTTGTGTAGACCTTTATGCATTCGAAGGGAAGAGCAAATTGAGAAATGTGTTGCCTATCATCGTGACCAATGATATACAAACAGTCTGGTGGTTTTCTTTGTGTGTTTGTGGAAGGAGGGGAGGGGAGGGAAGGACAGCTCACACAGCAGATGATGTGATTGATCAACACGTTAACCAGTGTAGCAAAATCCCATCTGTTTATACGGTTTACATCTTTCCCAACCACGAAAAAGGGATGGGGAGAAAGAAACATAATCCGGCATGAATGAAAAATTGGAGCCCAATGCTGGTACTGATGAAACTAGAGCAGCTTCAAGGAGAATAAGGACATGTCCTAAGAGAGAGGCTACAGGAACATCCCAAATACCATCCTCCCCTTGTTCTGCTTGGCAAGAACAGTGGGGACGTTTCTCTCCAGATTTCTCTTTCGTTCAGAGTGTGCTTAAGCCCCTGAGTGTCTTCTGTAATAATCAATTCCCTTTTTAATGACAAGCAGGATCTAGAATAAAGGATATTATAACAAGGGAGCCTTTCATAATAACTAATTGCAACTTGATTGTGGTTTGAGTTTTCTCAGTTTCTGTCTGCTTGGTTTCTTTTATTCAGGCTGGGAATGGCAGTGAGGGGGATAATAAAACATTTTGAGATCCAGGCCTATTCTGATAATTGCATTACTTCCTGCAAAAATAGGAAGACACTTAAAAAATACTTGTGCCGTGAGCAGAATCTGTACAATAGCAGCTCCCTGTCTGCCTTGCTTCTTTCTGTAGTTTCTACGAAAGAAGTAGCTGAAGTAGCTTTAATTCTGAATGAAGCACTGTTTATGGTTTCTTTAATCACTATTTACTTTCAGTGAGAGCTTTTTCAAGTAATGGGAGCAAAACATATTCTTCTGTCAATCAGTCTAAACATTAAGAAAGCTATGTAGAAAACTATTATAATTTAATGATAGATGTGCTCATTTAGGAAAAAAAAAATCACCAGAGGCATGCATGCAGAAACGTCTTAGCTGTGTATGCAGATTCTCAAAAAATGGCTGTGAATATACAGTTCTGCAGGCACAGAAATTCATACTATCAACATTTTGACTTCTATCACAGTATGCAGTGCTCCATGGCATGCCTGATGAAGAGCTGTCGTAATCTGCCAGAAAATACCTATTAACTCTTAGAAACACAGGATCAGGAGCAATTTGTGCCCAGTCAGCCTGTGTTTGGTACCTCCTGGATGTGAGCTGTGGCAGAAGGTGGAGGGTAAGGCCCTGCAGAAGGTGCGGTGCTCCCCGGCACCTGAGAAGAGAGGCAGAAGTTTAGTGGAGTGCACTGGTGGAGTTCAGAGGTACGATTCTGCCAGAACTGGAGTAGCAGAAATACAATCCCCAAGTGATGTTTTGGGATTTAGCCACAATTTGGGGTACAAAGAATATGAATAATGACAAATGTACTGATTTTACTGATAAAGCGGTCCAATCCCTCTGAACTGTAAATTTTGTCTGAATCACAAGATAATTTAGATTCCTTTGGTGATACCTATGCAACACATAGCCTCCTATGACTACCTTCTGTTCTCCATTGCATTTGTCAACACCTGCCATAACAGAGCCTTGGTCTTCGTCTGCTGGAAGTTGCTGCATATTAACAGTGTTGCTGCTACTACAATGATGCTAATAATTTATAGCTCTAACATGTATCTTGTCTTTTCCAGAAGCCAAGAAAACTCCCTTCTCTATCTGCCACTGTTGAATTTGGAGAGTAATACTACCTTTAATGTCCTTCCACTAACCTTAGATATTTATGGTAACGTCAAATGCTTTGACAGTCTTTGCCTCTTGCTCCTTTAATTTCTAAGAGAAAATACGGTCTGCAGGCTTCCTTGTAATCAACTGTGCATGAGGTTCTGGTAGAAAATCGTTCTTTGCAAGCTTTTTTCGTCTCTAATAGTTGGTCCAGCTTGTGAGTTCTTGTGCTTATGAGGGAGAAAAAAATGCATCCCTACATCCATGCTGTACACTCTCAACTAAGAAAATAAATCCCCAGGTTTTTAATTTCTCTTTTCATTGTTTATCTTGTTTCAAGCCTGCAGTTGGCTTGACTTTTTGTCCTTTAATATTCCTTCTAACAAAGTGCTGTTGCCAGTGTGCTTTTTTAGAACCAGCTCATCCAAACTCTTTTTTTTTTTTCAACTGACTCCTTCTGCCCTTGGATTTCTTGACTAATTGTTATTGTACACAAAGACTGATAATTCTGCATCTTGACATAAACAGCAACCTGTATTTGGAGAATGTGAAGAACTCAGCACATATCTAATTGATTCATAGGCTTTTAATCACTAGTTGGCATTACTTTCAGGACTTGCTTCTTAAAAGCAGTCTTTTTATGGCCATATGGAAATATTTCAGATGATTCAAGGAGAGGGGGGGGGAAAAAAAAAAAGAAAAAAAAAAAAAAGAAATCAAATACCATGCCCAGGAATCTGTTATTGACAAGATTTTCGGTGAATTTTGAATTAAAGGTCTAGGAAACTATCTACGTGTTTATGTCAGCAACACGATGTTAAAGGCATTGCATTAGTTTTAAAAAAAATCACAAATGGTGTAGCATCAGAGCAATTTTATACATGGTAAACTATGCATCTTGATGTGAAACTCTTACTTCAGCATCTGTGTGCTAGCTCTGTGTGCAGTAGTGGAAATTCTGTTCAAAAGGTGTGATCAGGAAAAGAAAAAAGCACACCAAGAATTACGTTGCCTGGGTGAAGGCATTGATCATTGCATTCTGGAAAAGGGCTGAGTGTTTTCCTTATTTCTCCAGTAATGGCAGGGAGCTCAGAGGTCTTGCTCCTGCTGGCTGAAGAGCAGCTGGCTTCACGGCATGCTGGCTGCTCAGCCCCAGCGCCACGACCAGGAGTCAGACCAGCTCCGGCTTAGCCCACTGAACGATTCTGATTTGCACCGGCTGATGAGCTGATGTTCTTTTTGAGTCATACAAGACTCCCCAGTGCAGGTGGGTGAGACTTTCAAGGGTAGTTTACAGAACCTTTTTTTTCTGTTTTCTCTTTTGGAAAGTATAACCCCCCCCTAAAAATGTGAAAAGTAGTGAATAGAATTCAGAAATTTGGCTGAATTCAGTCATTACTTTAATGTTCAGAAGATAATTCAGAAATGACAAAAAAAAATTGTCATATTATCTCTTAATATTTGTTTAGAAATGCTTTTTCAGGATTATGTGACCTGAAAATAAAATGTTTTGTTTTGGATCAAACAAATCATCCCATGCATATATAAATAGGAATCTTCCCCTCCCCAATTCAACCTGTCAAGGGAAAACATCCATTATTTCTTCAACTCTAATTACTAGATCAGAGGGGCACACTTTGATTTTTCACTGGTATCACTATGAGATGATTTAGTTCAATTTCTCGTGAGTTCAGTGTATCGCTGTACAGGGCATTTACTGCCCCTCCTCTTTCACAGATTCTGCATCCTGCTCATACAGTTTTCTATTCCCCCTTTCATCTGCTGCTTCGGTCAGATCCTTCGCTGGTGTAAAGAGCTGTGATCGCTGTGAGGATGCTGCTGATTTACACAAGCAAATGATCCTGTTCCACGATGTCTTACTGCTTTATGAAAATGGATTTGGCAAGCAAGCTTCATCTGTAAATGTCTGATCTGAGTTTATTAGCATCCTAATATGCCTCAGACAAGTGTTTTTTAAGGGTGTTTTCATTTTATTTCTTAGGAGAATTTTATGTTTATTCTTTCTTTATTACTTAAATGCTGTATTGAAGAAACAAATTGTCGATTGAGATGGGTTTAGTGGAGCATTTGTTTCTTTCTTGACAGAATGGTTCTCTGCATCTATTAAAAAGTAGGGAAAAAAAAGAAAGGCATTTTATTTAAAGCTTTATGTAGGAAATAACCAAGTAAATCTGTATACAGGTAGACTTGAATTGGCAGGTGGGGGATTACCAGTCCCTTAATTAAAGTGGATGAATCAGGAAGACTCGTGGCCTTTACCTTACAACTGTGTATCAGACAAACCCTCGGCAGGCTGCAACCTGTGGGTCCGCTGGGATTTCACGTTTTCCTGTTGCTTTTTGGGAACAACACACACTGCCTGCTGCCAGTGCATGCCAGCGCTGACCCTGCTGCACCCAGCCATGGAGGGAGGCAGAGAGGGAGGACCGCCTTTCTCCTTGCCAAATATTTGCTGCGCAAACATTGGTAGTGTTTGTTCATGTCAGTGTGGATTTGAAAAGTACGTATGGACCTGTAATTCCGAGAGGGAGCGTGGATACGGGCAGGCTGTGCCATAGCACGCTCCATCGTGTCCATAGCCCGTGATGCTCTCAGCGAGGGCGACGGCTCCAAAACGCGGCCCCAGGCCTTGTGCGCTGAAAGGGCAAGGACTGGGTTGGCAAATCTGGTGTGTGGGAAGGAGGTGGGGTGAAAAGTCTCTGTGCAATTGCCCCAGTGCTCCTCCAGCTTCCCTGAGCCGGTGTCTGTAGCTGAGCCCAGCATCTCACTGGTCCCTGCAGGTGCCCGGCTTCAGCTGGGAACAGAGAGGAGAAAGGGCAGAGCATGGAGGGAATCAGTGCTCGTAACAGCTCAGGAGGTTTACAGTGTAGGAAGTTTGTTTTAGTAACAAATCAGAAGTGAAGGTTTGAGAAAGGTGGAGCTGTTGTGAGATGAAGAGCACCCTGAGAATGCAAAAAAAAACCCCAACACTTCAAATCAAGTAAATCAATACAGAGGCCAGCAACTGATAGGACAGTAGTGCAGAGCTGTGTAAATAAACACTACTTACACAACTCACAACTGATTGTAGTAACACACGGTGCAGCTGTTATTTACTAAAGATGTCAGTTATTTAATTATAGTTTCTACTAGAAGGTATTCAAGGTCATAGTTGTGGTATTTTCTTAATTACAGTCTGAGCTATAAAAAAAACCCAGAACATTTCACCCTAGGGAACCCAAAAATGGTTGTTGCCATTCCATCTTATTGAGTACTCTTGAGCGTCTGCTGTAAAGTAGGACTCTAAGTCAAGAAAGGTTTAAAATTTTATCCTTTGATGGACTGTTCTTCCATGGTTTCCATGGAAAAGACTGAGATAAACTCAGCAGGAATGACTGAAGCAGGTTGGAAGTGCAAACAAACAACAAAAAAAGGTCTCTGGAATTCTTTCCAACAAATAGAAACCAGAAAAATACAATTTTTCCTTACACCAAACTTGTCATAAATCCTGTTTTTATATCTGTTCTGCCAAGCTGATTTTTTTTTGCTTTTCTTGTGTCAAACACATGAACGTCAACATTTTTCCTCTTTTGGGCAAGGGTTCAACCTGGCAAGAGTGAAGTGGCTTGTAACTGTTATTTTCTGAGCTTTAAATGCAATAAAGGAACATTTATTATTCCTCTTTTCTTTTTTTTTTTTTTTTTTTTTTTTTCTGGAAACTGACCAAAGTATAGTTTTAGGCAGGACTATGGTTAATTTATTTTTCTTTTCTTGGTGTCATATCTGGTAATATTTGGCTGAAGGTTGCTGAAGCTAATAGAAAAACCCTGGCATCATATGTTTATGATATCATATATTTAGTTTTGTTAAGAGTAGAGATGGACTGATGCTAATTTTTTTGTCTTAGTGGACTACAATCCTAGATGCCATGAAGATATGCAAAGCTAACAGTAAAAATCACTTGTTCAGGTAGTCCAATGAGTGCCAAGGTAGCCTTCTGCTTTTCAAGCATTAGTGTGGAAAAAAGTTTTCCTAGGAAATGGTGCAGTATGTCCCTGTCTCCATTCAACAGCTCCAATACAGGGTGTTCACAAAATGAAATGATGTGACAGTACTGTGTTTATTGGACTTTCTCACCCTTTTTATCTCAGTCACATAAGCCTCTTATCGGGCTCCTCTCCAGCTGCTCGGAGCTGTGTTAAATAGTCAACATGCAGCTGTGCCTTTCTAGTGGACAGGACCTCAACGCATGACATTCATCTAGATGTGCAACATCAATACCAGCACAGAGCTGGGGAAAGACAGCAGTGAAATAGTCCCCTTTGACTGCCCCAGCCAACACAGATGGAGGGTGGACCTTCTCACCATAGGGCTGCCCGCAGGCTGCAAGCCTTGGTGGCCTGGCATCGTTCTCCACGTGCTGGGTCCTGCAGGCTTCCAGGGACCTGCTCTGGTCATGCCTGAGCCAAGCATCAATGTCTCACCTGGTGTCCAGCCACATGCATACCACTGTTGTGTGCTTCTCTGCTTTTTAGATGCACAAACTAGGTCAAGAAGAATATGGCACAGCCTGAGATTTCTCCCTTAAATTCTCTGCCCTGATGTCAACAGGCATTTCTCCACAGCATTAGGCTTTCAGCAAACTGAGTTTGGTTGGTTCACTGTGCTTCTCTGGAAGCTTTAAGGTGATGGGGTTCTAGTGGTGTCTGCTGGTTAACCTTATGCCATCTCATGTGTCTTCTGAAAGCTGGAGGAGTGAAATGTGCTGCTTCACCTTCCTTCTGGCGAGATCTGGACCTGAAGCTGGCTGACTTTATCATTGTAACTGCTCAATTCTTCTTCTTGCATATGTTTCATTGACTCTGCAGTCAAAGGACAACTTTGAAGTTTGGCTTTACCTCCAGTGTGATTACATGGGGGACTCCAGTTTTCCATTTAAAAGTGAGAGTTCATCGAGGGCCCATGAAAGTGAAGGATTATTTAATTACTTCTTGATTTGCCAACAGTATACTCAGCCCTGTTCGGAACATAAAGATACGTAACGTCTGTTCCCCATGGAGTCTTAGCAGAGTCCTGAATATAATTTCCTCCAAACAGGCTTCAGTGTGTTTTCATCTGCTCATGCAGTATCTGTTGTAGCTTTAACTTAACAAACTTAAAGAGTATTATGAAAGGCTTGAGAACATCTGCAGCAGAAGGTCCCAGTTCTGCTCTGATCACGTTTTTCAGTGGAAGTTGTGTGAGGTTAAATTTATTTCAGTGGGTGAAACGGACAGAAAACCTTTCTCTTGAGAAGAAAACCTCCATGCACATCTTCCTCTTATTGTGAACTAATTTTGTAGAAAAGGAGGAAGTATCCTACTTAATGCTTTAATTATTGTTATTATTTGTAGTTTTCCAATCCCAGTTAGGGAGCTTCCGGGCAAATAACAAGACCTGGTCTTCTGAGAGCTTTGGAGTAGAAGTCTGGAAAGATATCATTAATTCTTTGTCCCATCACTGGTTTGCTGAACAATACAAATAGTGTTTCTCTGGACTTTCTAGTTCTTCCATCTCTTATCTTGTAGACTGAAAACTTTTCAGAGGAGAGGTTATATCTTGTTTTGTTTCCACAGTGCACAACACAACGTTAATCAGAATCTCTAACTGCCGGAAAATTGACGATGAATGTGTTTGTTAGATTCACATAGACAGAGAGCAAAACCAATGAGACATCCACCTTTAAACAGAGAACTGTCATGCAGTAGTCTTCTGACTTTATCATTACCTTTACCTGTGTGTGTCTTTTCACCGCTTCCGTTGCCCCTCCGATGTCGGGCACTAAAATGAGGAAGCAATAAGAGAACAAAGTTTTGCACTAGAAGGGTTGGCTCATGAGTGAGTCATATCACTAAATGGCAGGTAGATTCCACAGTCAGAAATAAAAATGGTGTGATTGTTCATTACTTGCCATCCTTACCCTCACCACCAGCCAGTGTCACACACATGAAGCCCCGTACCGCTGGGGCTGGGCGCAGGTGGGACGGCTGCAGCAGAGACTGCATGGGGCAGCAGCACAAGTGGAGGCTTAGCTCCACCACTTCTTAGGCGCTTCTTGTTTTGTCAAACACCCCCGCACAGCCTAGAAGGAATGTTTCCAATCACTTCCTCTTGGTAACCAGCCAAACAGCTGTTTTTCCAGAAAGAACTTGGGAAGCTGGGATGTGTAAACCGAGCCTTTGGAGCCAACTCCATTTCCAATTTTGGTTTCAGCTTAGAGTGATCAGGATGTGGCTGTGCTGGTGTGAGAGGCTTTTGCTGCATGTGGCATAGCAGCCCCTGAGCTTTATGGGCTGTTGTGCTGATGTGCACCAGCATCATCTTCCCAGCCACTGGTCCCATATAGGGTGGCAGCTGCCCATATTGGTGGTGAATGAGCTCTCACGCTCTTTCACCACGTCTAGGTTCGTTCTTTGCTGCAGAACTAAGTAAATCTCTGGATAATCCTTTGGTGCAAGATCATAACAATAAAAGAAGGCCACAGCCAAGAATTTTATGAATGTGCCTGGAAACTTTGTTAAATTGCAGTATCTATCCACGTGACAGCTCTGCAGCGTTCTGATGCCAAACCTCCACAGAAAGTCCTAAGCACTTACAGGAAAGATCCTCTGCACTTAGAGTACTCAGTACTTTCAGTATGTATGCCTTAAATTGCTTTCCAGGCTGGGGAAATGTTGTTTCTCAACACAGGGGTTTTATCTAAATGATGAAAAGCCGTCCCTGTGTCTCAACTTGCATTCTGCCTCCATTCTGGGAAAAGACCTCAATGTCTACTGCCCTCTTTGCCCCAGTATTTTGGTTCCCATGGGAACAAAACTCAGGTGTGGGAACAAAAAAGGAACCATGGTGTGCCCCGGTCTAAACTGTCAGAGACGCAGGGTAGCATGTCTTGAAGCTAGAAAGTAGAAGAGCTGCTGGATCTCTACTTTGTGGCTAAGTCTTGGGTTCTGGTCCCTGCTCCAAGAACTGCTTCTGCGTTTTACCTCTTAACTGTTTCTTGGAAAATGGACAACTGATCTTTGAAGCAGCAGCCAGAACACATCCTTCCCTTGGAAGGAGACAGAAGTGGTCTGAATTCTCTCAAGCAAATAGAAAAATCACAACACAGGCTCCTATTTCCTTGCAAGAAATTTAGCTGCTAGGCTGCTACAGAAAAAAGAACGGACTACCAGCAACCATATTTTAATATAGTGAGATCTGCCTGTGTGGGTTTTTTTGACAGTTCTAGGTAACTTTCAGGTACTTAGGTCTTTGAGGCACCTGCCTTAAGGGACTGAAATATCCCCACAAGCTTTTATCTTTGTGCAATCAGTTGATACGCAGATCCTAAGAGACAAAAATCATGGCCATGGCAAACTCAGGACACGGAAACAATGCCTGCTAGAATACTATTGCCAGACTTTCCATTATAAGAAGTGACCTTTCACTCCCTTCCAGAGATTCTGGATCTTCAATACTGACATAGAGGGTAAGGAAACTCACGTTACAAGAGAAAATTGCCTTGATTTGTCTTCTGAAACAGCTTCTCCTTTTACTGCCTAATGTTCTAACATACGACCTTCCACTCAGTAATTGCTTGTCTATCTGCTACAATATATTTAACATGAGAAGCCTTTCCCCCTTTGACCGGATTTTCTCTTCCCTTTTATCGACATTTTTCTTTCTTTAAAGAAATTCCACATCTTGCAGAGTCTTAGGAGTGCTTGAATGAAACAGCTTCTAAAACAATATCTTCAATTCTCTTTTAAGACTTCAGCCATACCAGATTTCTGAGGCAAATAGCCCTAGCTTGGTCGTAAAAATTTGAGAAATAATGAAGGGAAAATAAAAAAGGAGTATATTTTCGTTGCACCAGAAAGATTTGAAGGAAGCTCTGCTTACTTGAAGCCACTGCCTAAACAGGAAAATTTGGAGTGCCTAAATCCACAATTCTGTAGTATTTTGCAAAGCAATGTGAGCCGAAGTCCAGTGTTGATATTCAAGTTTAATAGTAATTGTGTCTATAATTGGCATTGTCTTTTCCAAGACACTACACAAGTTTGCTGCGTTCCAGCCTTCTCATGGAGGTGTTGGTGCTTACTGTGAACTTCTGCTTCAGTTACCAGGTTTCCCTTAAGCTCTTTGTAGCACCAGGAGGGTCATTTCGCTCTTTATTTTTTCTCACATTTTCTCAAGGTTTTATGTATTTTTATTCTCATGATCATTGGGTTATTTGCATTAGTCTTGCTCCACATCATTAGAGCTACACATTCTTGATACACACATTTTCCTTTTTCATACCTAATTATGGAATCCCAAGAGAAAGATACATCCATTTTGCTGTTGGTTTAAGAGTACAACAGAGAGATGCATTGCAACACTACCACCCATGAAAGAACTAGCAGTTAAAAAAGTTTTTTGTGTGTTGGCCTAACATACGTTACTTTTCTGTTGACACTCTTGCTTTAATATAAGGCATTCAGCATGTTCTTTTGTGTAGAACAAAATCTCTATCGAGAAGTCAAATAAAGGCAAGTAATACAAGTCACTGCAAAAAGCAAACATCACGGAGTTTAATATCCCCGTAAAAATAAGTAAGGAATTGTTTTCTCCGTATTCATCTGTGGAAGTCTGAGCAAGGCACTCACCAAAGGAGCCAAAGGAGAGTCACAGTCTTCATCCCACCAAAATGCAGTCCAGCCTGCTCTTCTGAAATGAAGGATTTCAGGACCGTTTCTTTAGTACTGCATTCAAAATGCAGTTATGATGGTGACCATTCCACAGTACAAATAATATTATTGAATGCAAAAAAATAATGTTTATTATAATGATAACCTGTCTCTATAAATGATATGCCTGGACTTCTTTATTGTTGCCCATTTAATAGTCTCATGAGTGGTCTTTGCTGAGGTCTCGTTCCACTGCAGATTGTCTATGTCATGCCAAGATTCATGGGGTTGCTCTGCACAGAAGCACAGGCAGACTGCTAACCATTCTGTTATAAAAAGGATCATGGCTCTGAATGGAATTTTAGGCGGCTGGGGTTTTCCCATTCTCTGATACCCTCTGTACTGGTATTCTGCACTGGCTAATTTTGCTTCTTTCAACTACAGCTCAATTTTTCATTGCTTTGATATATCCTATATAGATATAAAACATATTCTTCTGGCAAACATCTCCACACAGCTCAGGGTTTCAGAGGGAGATGAGTTACTGCACATGAGGTCTGAATTTGGCTGAACGTGCACACAGCATCTTTTGATATTGCCTCAGTGACAGAACGGGTCATACTTTGGATTTGAACTCTGATGATGCCTGGAGTATCTTTCATGCTCCTGATAAAAAGAAAGGGCCTGTTGATGAGAGAAGGAGCAGGTACCTGGAGCTGCTTCTTTTAAGTTCGGTGGCAAGCCAGCCAAACTGAGAGTCTTTCATCAACTCCGGTGGGGTTTGGGTCCACTTCTTAATTGCTCGGTTGCTGGGTGACAAGTAACACATAGGGTGGTGTTTAAAAGCTGCTCTGTTATGTAGGTCTTGATCCAGAAAACTTAAGTAAGTGTGAGCTTAAGCTATAAGTTACTTTGTAGTATCCTTGAAATAAACGGTACTATTGAAGTTGTATAAAGCTGAAAGCAACCTGAAGTAACACTTTGGACTGGATCCATTGGCCCAAAATACTCTTACGTACGGATCCTTATACCAGAGTGACTGTTTTCTCAGCTTAGTGCCTCCATAAGAGACAATTTACAGTTTTTAGCTTGGCCAGGGTTGTGCTATCCCCATTTTGTTACTGTTGATCCCAATCCTTTCCCTCCCTTGGTCTGCCTTCCTGGAGAAGTGCTGGTGAATTGTGGTGGGTGAGTTAGGCTTCTGTCCGTAAAAGGACAGAGAGAGATGTCTAAGGCAGATGCTGCTATATAGTATTATGTTCTTCATTAGGGAGCAGAAATATGATGTTGTGTTCACTGACTAGGATTAATTTTATTGTTTATATTCACTAAAAAAAAAATCATTTTTAACAAGGTAAATGACCTTACAGTTTTATATCTTCCCAACAAGCTGTGACCAGCTATAGAATACAGTATTTTGGCCATGAACACTGTCATCTTTTCCTCTGATTTACACAGAACCTTATGGATAACAAATAAAGTTTCTCCTTATTGCAGGAGGGTGGGGGAATAAAAAAAAAGCCAATGAATATCTGAACAGACTGACATAAATACAGCTTGCTTGGCATGCCTGTCCCCGAGATGAACTGATTTGTGGCCTGAATTCAAAAATGTTTTACTGTTCTTTGCTTCTCACTCTGTGGATTCAGCTATTTAGATCAGGCTAATTTTCAACTGAAGGAACTGAAGAGCTATTATTCTCCCTGAAGGTTATCTCATTTGTTTAAAAATTGGTGGCAAACCATTGACCGCTGTATTTGTTTCAAAGAGAACAGCCATGGGGGAGGAGGGTTATATCTGGAAAACTCCCACGTGCAAACTCCCAAGGTCCTTTCCTGAAATAACAAATAGTTTCATGAGTGGTAAAATGAAGTTCACATGGTTTCCAGCAACTCTCTCCTCAGCTGTAGCAGAGGATGAGCTCATCAGGTTACACTCCATGGGATTTAAGAGGGTATATTTCTTGTCATAAAAGATGTCAGAATATGGTATCTTTTCAGCCTTTAGCACTATGTTAAAGGTTTTGAGGTTGGTCAACCACTTCTACAAGGGAAAGAAAGACAGAAGCAAACTTATACACAGGACAACACCTTAGGAAGTGAGGCTAAAATTCCAGAAACCTTAGAAAAGTGGAACTAAATATTCCATTTTATTGGTTAGGTCCAACACAAGGTCATTCTCTTGATTCTTCTTCTTTCTGAAGGAATTGACATTTATGGACTCTCCTCGCTCAATGGATATCGAAGAACAGATGTCACATTAGCTATTAGCAAGCAGTAATTGCCTTTTCTTTTTTTTTTAATTTTAGTGAAGGAATTCATTGTCTGTTGAATGATGATAATAAAAGAGAGCTTCTTTCTGCAGTAGGTATGTCATGACTGGGAATAGCTTTAACAAGAATGTGTCCATACATTACTAAAGCTTGAAAGGAAACGCAGGAATCCAGAGAGGATGAAATTTGTGTTTCTGAATCTTGCTGCTCAGGAAGCATGGCATTAGGAGAACATGCCTTAACTGGGAAGGAGAAACACTGGATGTGCTGGGCGCCCACAGTGGGGAAAGTCTTGAGGCAAGCAAATTTTCTGAGTATTGAGCTTAATTTCCCAGTTCCCAGTTTGGCACCGAGCTGCTCTCCATGCTGGGGAAGGCAGGCAAGCACTTCTGAAAATGCAGCTGCTTTGAGCACTTTAATGGGAGCTCCTCTAACCTGGACAGCTGGACTATCATGTATACCATTATGTTTAAAATTAGTGGTTGGGAAAGAATTAAGAGGAAAAGAGAAGAGAGATTAGTTCAGATAAATAAAATATAGAGCAAGCTGCTTTGCAGTCAGTTCAGACTCTCTGCAGGGAATTGCCTCACTGCGAAGGATGCCTTCCAGCTTCCTTCCCACTCATCTTCCTTATGAGACAGTTTCCCTCCCCCAGCGCAAGGATGTCTGGTAGGTCCTGCCATCTAGAATATCCTCCTTCTGTGTATTGCTTAAGTGGCCTTTTTGCCTTATGACTTAACACCTACTTTTATTCACTGTGAAGTGATTTTATATGCTTTTTAGTAAATGTGACAGGTAGTGTATTACCCACTGTCGTCTTTTATTTACTTCCATAAAGCATTATGGAATACAGTTAGTATGTGACATTCGGGACACTGTATAATGCTGCATTGTATTGCGTTGCCACATGGGATAGTTCAGTGCCTTGAAAGAGACACTGCTTTTTCCTTGGCCTTCATCTTTTATCAAGTGGGGTTTTCTTTCCCGACTTTCCCCATGGCCAGTGTCTGGTTTCCACGAGTTCCCCCAGTGTATCTGATGAGGACAATGCTTGTCTGCTTGGAAAGGTGTTGTTATGTTCATCTTACATCTTAGTTGCTAAAAGGAGTACAGGAGTTGCTTACATCTCCTCAAGCTTTTTCCCAAATGCTTGATGATTCATGAGTGGCCAACCTCCAGAGACCGAGTTTGGGTTGACTGTGTTCCCACGTCTAACTAAACCAGTTAACTCTGCAAAATCCCCCTGCAAAATCCCCTTCGAAAACTCTGGTGCTTTGGGTTCCAGTCCTGGCTACACCACTTCAGGTTGTAATTTAGCTCATGGAGAGAGAGTGGCTTTGCGTTTCATCCCATGTGAATTATGGAAACAGTATTTATGTCCATTCTCATCAAACACACTTTCTTCCTTTGTGGAAAAGACATACTTTCATACTGTAATATTTTTATATGCCCTACTTTACTATACTGAGCATTGTCTCCCCATGCTTCTCTGCAGCCTTTCCTCTATAATGCTTTCGTAATTACTGCATTTACCATGATAGAAATAACAAGTCACTGTGCTTTGATTTTTAAGCTTTTTAACGTGCAGCTTCGTTCCTCCATTTACCTGTTCAGGTTGGATAGTGCAGAGCTGCGCCAGCCGTTACATTTCAGCACTGATCTTGGTCAGCTGTGGTTGACTTGCTGGCAGAGCACCCCCGTCTGTGGGATTCAGAGTTTGAGTTAAATAAAAAGCCATGACAGAGCCTATATTCTTGGGGTACAAGAACACTGACAACATACTTTCTCAGCTGGTCTGCTGAGTGAAGTGCACAGGATTTTTTCTTTGGGGGTGTATATATATGAGCACATCTAAAAGATACTGTTCCTAGCACTCTAATCTCAGCACCTGACAACTCCAGAGTAAAGCCTGTACTAGGACTGGCTGGGAAAAGGGAACCTTTCCTTCAGAAGCATGAACGACATTGTCACACAGTGACGTGCATGCTGATGGTGGGAAAATGGCAAGAGTTTGCTGTCCAACAAAGAAGAGCAAAGTACTCTCAGGTATAGGATGAGTTCTGCCATGCTTTACTGCAGTAACTTTTGTTCTGACTTAGGGAATGGTTGCTTCATTCCGAAGTGCAGAATTTGCTTTCATCAAAACCGTTGTATTTTTTTCCCTTTTCCTGGACATTGTGGACATAGTCCTGTGAAATACTCTTGTCCTCTTGGGTGTGCTGGGTGTTTTCAGATCCAAAGGTCCTAAGCATTTCAGTAGGAACTCAGTAGTGTTGGCTGGACATTTTGTTTCATTCCAGATTAGGGGGGGGGAAAACAGAGGTGTCTTTATTTTTTTCAGAAAATAAAAAATAAGAAATAAAAAATAAAATAAAATAGAAAGCAAACTTGAGTGTAGATGTTCCTGATGAAAATTGCAACAAAACTGATGGGTGTGTGGTCTTTATTTTTACTGAATTGTCATTTTTCCAATGCAAATTGTTTGGTCAGAACAGATTAGTTCTGCAGTTTGTGAGCTATGGAGTCAGGGCTGTATTTCCCCACAAAGGGTGGCTCAGGGTGTGAGAACATTTCATCTTAAATGAAAGCATCTTACAAATATGTCACAAAGATATCTTTGGAGATAGTTTTTACAGGAAACCCAGACTTTTAACTTCTAAGTTTCAGGTTGCTGGGAAGCTAGAATATTTACCCTGTCAGAATGGTACAATGAACTGTTGACACACAACCATGCTTTGCTTACAGCTATGTACAGGGAGGTATTTATAGCCAGGAACTAGTAAAAAGCAACCTGAAAAATAAAGGTACTTACCATTAACTTTGTGCCTTTTTTCTGGGTTTCTGTTTTCCATCAGCATTTATGAAACAAATATATTTCTTTTCTTTGAAAAGCTTAGAAAGCTTCAGTCAAACATTAGATTTTATTTTAAGAGAGAGAACTTTGATTACTGCGTGTGACAGATGGCTGTGGCTGGTTGCTTACTTTGGTCTTGTATTTCCCATGTACTACTGTGTCGTGGTTCTGGACTTCCATAGAGTGGCTCGGTTGGAGAAATTTTCCCCCCATTTGCTCTTCCTCAGTAGCCAAATTCAGGAGAAGGCTCTGGTTTTATATTTGTGTTGCTTGTAGTGGAACTGGAGGTTGACCTGACCTTCAGCAGAGTACTGTGGGCGATGTTCAATTTAAGATCAGGACAGCGGAGTCCAGGCATTTACGTAAAAGCTAGGGTCTGAGTTCCCATTAGTAAGTAGAAATTTGGTCAATGCAGTAGGGTAACTGAGTGAAGACCTGTCCAGGTGTAGCTCGCACCAGCCATGGTGAGAAGGGTCTCAGCTTGCCCACACGCAGGTGGCTCCGTGAGACAGCACAGCTTCCACGGGACTTCTGCTGGGGGCAGTTGTGCTGCTGGACCTCCCTGTCCTCATGGAGGCCAGGCAGGAAAATGTACTGTATCTTAAATGGTGTTAGACATCTTTCTGTGGGTAACTGGACTGAGCCCAGATAGCTGTCTCATGGGTGGAGGCTCAGATCTGAGTGTCTTAACTGGGAACTGGACCCTGGTGTGATCTTCGTGTTGCCTTGGAGCCTTCTGATCCTTGAAATTTCGCCACACTAACGTTGCCAATGCACAACAAAAATAGTTGTTTGCAGTTCTGTGAGGCTGGGAGCCAAATTCCAGCATCCGTAACAGCTGGACAATGCAAGTGCATGGTGCAACTGAGAAGACATTTTGACTTTTAGAGAGCTGGGTCTTGCCACAGTTCCTGTTATCCTTGGAGCCAGGGATTTACAGTAGCTGAGGCTTTACCTCATTATAAGTAAACTTTAGGAACAATTAAGTATTTGCACAGGCAGAAGTTGTGGAATTGGAATTAAGTAAAGACTTGGCTATTTGTCTTGAAGTTACTCAATAAGACGGTTGGTGGGGCAGTTTCTGACTTCCGTTACATCAGTGTAAACGTGGAGTAGTTATTTGTGTTAATGATCCATTGACAGCAAATGATTCACACCATATAAATAAAATCAAAATGTGACCTAACACATGCTTCTGGGAGGAAATACTTAAGCACAATAAACAAACTTAGACTAACTCGTACGCACTTTCCTGCAGCCTTTTGTTGCTGCTTTTGTTTGGAGGGCATTCCTCCACAGAGCACCAAATTTGGGAAGCAGGGATGTTTCCCATTTTACTTTGCTCTGTCTCACTTCATTGTTCTCAAGCTTGCAGCTTTTATTAAAGTTTAAAATCTGTTTTAAAACCAAAATGGTGAGAAGGAAATTACATAATCAATATCAATGTAAAAGTAATGATATATTTATCATAAAATAAAGTCTATATAGTTAAGTACTGTTGTTCTAATTGTTTATAGGGGGTTGAATTAAGAGAAAAATACACTGTACTTCCTATTTAATAATAACTGCTCCCAGACCCAACTTTTTATAGACTTTAAATGCAAATAAATTGTGCTGTGTTGTAAACTGTTGTGTTTTTTGCCTTCCTGTAACTGGAACAACATACTAATTTCTACAAGTTGTGACTACTAACAGAGAGCAATCACCTCACAGACTTGTACCGAAAAGAAGAGACCATCAGCGTGGCAGGGAACGGCTGCATCCACAGTCCTCGCTTCCCCAGCAGTTACCCCAGGAACCTCCTGCTGACGTGGCGGCTCCACTCCCCGGAGAGCACCAGGATCCAGCTGGCTTTTGATAATCAGTTTGGACTGGAGGAGCCTGAAAATGATATCTGCAGGTGAGTGGCGAGTGGAAGTTTGCAAAAGGCTCCTTAATAACACCTTTGAGCTTAAGGATGTGGCCACTGGCATGAGACTGCAAACCAAAACCTGGGTGTGTCTGGCAGGGTCTATGATGGCCCTACTCGGAGGACAAACCTCCAAGGGTCCCTTCCAACCCAAATTGCTTTTTTAGTTTATAAATAAACTGAGCTGTCCTGGACTTGAAGCAGTTTTGGCAGGTTGTTGTCCTTCTATAATATTTTAAGCACAAGGCACTTGTACGCTCAAATCCAGCTACCTAACAACTCAGGTACTCCTTCAATAGGATTTTGTCCTCTATCACCTCTGTCATATTTCAGCCAGGCAAAAAGCATCTTTTTCAGTAGGTGGAAGGCTCTGGGAGGTGTGAGTGAGTAGCAGGTATGTGCTTCTATTGGGGTGTGAGGGACAGACAGAAATGCATTGAAAAATGTAACTATGTTCTTTAAATTATTTGTTTGGTTTTATTCGCTGGTACAGTTTCTTTTAAAACCTTGAAATACATGTTCACAAACATCAGTGCACTCTGCGTATTGATGTATCTAAAAAAGTATACTCTATCCCAGTTGCTTTGGTTTCCCCTTTTAAGCAAAAGTGTCCATAAGCTCGGTTGATCTGGCTGATTAACCCAGGTGGATAAACTGCTTGGCATTCGCAGAGCAGAGCTGTGAATCTTGCCAACAGTCACTATAACAGTATAAGTCCGTGGAGGTTTTTTATTTTTCTTTTATTCAGCGCTCTGTTCTGTGGGAGAGAGCAGGCTCAGGATTCCCGTGCGCGCCGAAGGGCAGATTGCTGTGATGCTACTTACATAAAACGCGCAAGTCTCAGCTTCAGCTCTCTGCCTGATCATGTTGATACTTACGCCTTATCTATGCAGGGAACTGGGTTGTTAGGATTTCTGCGCAGCCAGCCTCTGCTTATCTTATCTTCTTTGTCAATTAATTTGCATTTATAGGGTTTGGCAGCTCTGTGGGGTGTTACAGGTTGGATTTTTATTTTTTTTTTCTGGGTTTGCTTTGTTAATTTTCTACGTTACCAATAGAGAGAACCATTTCTGCAGGTTTGCTTTCCATTTAGTAATAAAAGAATGCAGCCTGGAACTGGCTCTCCTTCCCTGCGCCTTGATGGTGTTGGCAGCTGCTGCTCGGCTCTGGTGCAGTTGGTCCAAGATCAGCAGCAGAGTCAGGAGCGATAGTTACCTCCAAGCACCGCAAACGCTTTCCCAGATGGAGAGCCTAATGCATACAGAAGCGGCCTGTTAATATTTACATAGTGGATAAACTGTGGCTGACCTTAAAGCATTGCAACTTTGAAACAGAGGGCTAATGTACTGGGGAAAAAAAAAAAGATGAAGTATTCTCTGTCAAGAACTGTTAAAGGTGGTGGCACGGTGAGAGGAACTCAAGCTGTTACCAGCGTTATGGGTTTGGGGACCGTCTTGGAAGACATTCCGCCTGCTTTTTCCAGAGCAGCTAATTTGGGATGCAGAGAAAAACAAAGGCCTTCCATCATCCATAGCGTCTATAGAAGCTGGAGAAATATCACATTCTTTTCTGCAATAAATCTTTCCCTGGCATTCCTGGAAGACCTTTATTTGTGTAATATTACTTCCAGAGCGAGGAATTTCTCGGGCAGGCAGCTCGTGATGGCTTTAAGCCTGTTAAGTACTGTGTGCATAGTTAGATTTTTTGCTAATGCTCAATATGTTTTTCAAAACTAGGTCCTTTCTGCAACTTCAGTCCCTGACAATCCCTGCAGTGCTGCTTTACAGAGACAGCCAGGCGTATTCTAACTGAAATGAATGCTGAGAGCTGAGCATGTGCTTGAATGCCGTGTATATTGGACAAGAAATTCAGGACCTCTGCACCTTACCTTCCCTTCGCACTTGCTTTTGACCTTACGCTTTTTTTTCCCAGAAACCTCCTAGTGTTTTGTTTCAATTTTTCATTAATGCTAATTATTGTAATTTGCATACTATTAAGACTGAACTGATTGAAATTCAGTCAGGCTGAGGAATGAAAAGGTATACTTTACCAGAGCTGTTTCAGAAGGAGGGGAAATATTCAAGGTTTTACAGAATTTTCTAGAAGTGCTGTTAGCATTTCCACAGGTACTTGATAAGAGATGATTCAGAAAAGCAATTAAATTACCCAGCCTCCGAGGCTCCTTGCATGCGCAGAAACAACTGAGATTGCACCTACATCCATGACCGTTGCAGCAAAGCCTCTGCTGTTGAAAGCAGAAATAATCCCTGAAAGCCCATGGATTTGCCCCATTTTTGCTGGCTCCTGGCCTCAGAAAGTGGGGAGGCCAGCCAGGACCATTTTCACCAAAGCCTACAAGGTTATCGTAGGCTGAAAACTCTGCAACCCCTCGTGTTACGCTGAGCGTTCGCTGGCTGTTGTGCTGCCCGGGGTACCACCTCCATCACCATGAGGGAGTGGGAGCAGAGGACAGTGGAGACAGCCTGAGACAAGGTTACCTCCATCTGGCACTAAACCTTGTAGCGTTACAAAAAACGGTTGTTTCAGCAGAGTTTGGGCAGATTTAAGTGATCTGGTTATGGCAAGGCTGTTATTTTCTGTTCTGTGCAATTTGGGGTTGGTGCATATAAAAGCAGCAGTGCTGATATTCTCAAGCCACATAGTATTTGTGTTTTTTTCACATGGACTCGTAGCAGAAAAAGAAAAGCAGGTCTGTTATTTACAGAGCTATTCAGCTCCCACAACAGGGTAGGGAGGCAGGCGCTTGGCCCGCAGACCAGGGGGTGGGGAGTAGCACATTTCTAACAGTCTTAAAGTCCCTCTTTGGAGGATACACATGCTTTGGTAATAAAAACCTCTCCTGGTAAAGACCACCAAAGTTTCAGGCTTAACTGTACTGCGGGGATGGCAGCTCTCCCCATCTCTCATTGCCGGCACTCAGCCTGCCCCTCTTCTCACCACCTCTCCCTCGGCGGCCGCGGTGTGCGGGGCCTAGTTCTGGCTCCACAGGTATTAGGGGCTATTTTTCTCATAGATGTAGTGAGAGCAGGACTTTATTCTGTGCCTCCCTTATTCTCCACCTCAAGAAATGAACTCAGTAAATGACTCAAGCCACTCAGGCTGTGGCAGTGAGTGCTGTCACCGTGTCCTCTCATCCCTGCATCTCCTGGCAGAGCCTTCTTTGGTCTCAGGGGCAGCACGGCCGTGGCACGTGTGCCTGGCCGAGGTGTGACCTTGCACAGGGCAAGACATGCTGCTGCGTTTCCCCTGGTGACAGCACCCAGTGGAGTCCCAGCCGTGGCACACAGCATGCCAGCCTGCCCTTTCCTGCTTGAAATCTTGAAACCAGTCTTTCCAAACCATCTAGCAGGAGCAATGGGCCACCTACAAAGAACATCCTAAAAAGCACGCGCTTTTAAGCAGCATGTGCTGCCCTGTGTCTTCCCGGCATCATCCTTTGCTCTACCAGAAAGTGCACAAGGGCATGTGGCTGCTCAGCTCCATCAGCCTGCCTTAAATAGTGTTTTGTCCACCACATGAAGTGCAATGTGCATGTTTACTATGTACTAAGCACAAGGAAGTACCTCTCATGGCTACTTTAACATGGTAGAAAATACTGTCTGTCATGTGACAGGAGCACAAAAAGCAGCCAGTTGAGCACTCAGGCAGTAGCTTGCAGCTTAGTGTATTTAGCTCTACGCGAGCATGTCCGCCATCTGTAATATTTAGTCCAATGTTTTGCAATGGAGAATGGACAACAGTTGTCTTGGTGTCTCTAGGTGTGCTCCTGTCTGTTTGCAACCATCTTCTGTAACCAAAAACTAATCCTTCGAACTGGTTCCCAGGTATGACTTTGTGGAAGTGGAAGATGTATCGGAGACCAGCACGGTTATACGAGGACGGTGGTGTGGACACAAGGAAGTGCCTCCAAGAATAACATCGAGAACAAATCAGATAAAGATAACCTTCAAATCCGATGACTACTTTGTGGCTAAACCGGGGTTCAAGATTTGTTACTCCCTTGTGGTAAGTCACCTCGCCGTGTCATGGGTGAGAGACTGGTGTTGTGTAAGGGAGCACCAGTACTTGAAGGCTGGATGGTGTAGCTAACTGCATTGGATAGAAACACTAATTGACTGAAAGTATTTTCGTTCCAGCAACTACATTCGTACAGATCAAAGTATTTTTGACATCCTGTCATTAAATATAAAATGAAGTCAAGTCCAGGCCAAGATTTCCACTAATAACATGTTCTAGGAGCACTAACACTTTCTGCACTGAGGCTGCGCTGCCAGTGCCTTGACAGACGCTGCAGAAATAGCAAAGTAATGGCTGCTCTATGAACTCCTTTTTTATGTTCATTTGAGGTCAAATAAAAATGCCTCGAGGGGTTAAGGCTGTGATTCTGAGTTAGATGCAGAGTAGTTTATTCCACGTGCAATAAAATTCTACATGCAAGACAATGTGCTAAGGCTCAGGCTGTATTTTTAACCACGTATAAACATTGCTCTCTAAATATGCGGTGGCATTACCAGGGTATCATGTACGGTTTCAATGAGATGAAAACCTCCTGGTTTTTTATTTTGTTTTCGTCTTTAGGGAGCAGGAATACTCATTACCCTAAGTAGATTTTGATACAAATATGTATTCCTTTGTATTGTCCTGATTAATATTATAATGCTTTTGGTGCAGTGTAGCTCGAAAGAGGCAGATTTTGCAAACACTCAGGAAATGGTAAGCATTAATTTGTTATACCGTCATCATTATATTGTCATATCCATCACACTTCTTATTCCCTTTTTATTCAGTCCACTGTTATTTAACAAGAATAAGGAAGCCTGGAATAGCAATAATGTTAATGCTGTAACAGGAGAAATCCACTGTTTGAGTCATTTCACTTCAAGCTCTCAGCTTTGCATGCATGTATGCCTATGTCTGCTAAAAAGAGTCCATAAACAGCACATTGTCAAGACAACTCTAAAGCTATAAAGATTGTGCTCCCTTGCATTTAAATTGTTAGGCTTCTAGTGGAGTAAGGCATTGCACTGTGAGTGAATCCTGAGCTCTAATTTACTCTAATTTAAACGTAATCTACTAAAACTAAAATTTAGGCAGAGCACTCTATGAAAGACCACTGGGCATAAAAATGAGACAGTGAAGCAGCCTCTCTTTACACTACTCATATTTCAGTGCAGCCACAAAAACTCTGCTGCATTTAGCAAGCTTTATTCCAGACCACGTACAGCTAGTCTGATAGTATTAGGCTTTCCAAAAATGAATGTTATCACTCAAAACACAGGACTCTGCACTAGAAAGCTCAAAAAAAGGCTACCACATTTATCTAACTTCAAAACTATGAGTAACGAGAGACTTTTACAGTCAAGCAAATCAAGGAATACTCTACAAGTTCCACCCTCTGAATGAAATACTGTTTTTTTCCCAGAAGGGAACCGTACAGGTGATTAGTGGCATTCGTGCGTCACCATGAGATGGGGGGTGATATGTACTTATCTGGTTTTCAGATTCCAAACCGTCCAACCTAAAACTGCAGGATTAATATTCAGCAGAGTCAGCCTTTATTCCATAGTCCCCACAGTCGCTTAGAGCTCAGTTCATAGATATGCTGAGCACTGCTGACCCCTGAAGGTTGAAACCATTCCGCGTTTCTAGGCGGGAAACCAAGGAGCATTAATGAAGCATGCAAAAACATATGGTATTTTGTATCAAATTAAATGAAAGACATTTACATTGCTTTTTTGCCTGCCTTTGTAACCTCTCCAAGACAAGGCTATTTCTGGGGGCTTTCTTGGAAAATGGTGCACAAGATATATGCGAATCTTTAACTCCCTTATTTTTCTGATATATGGAGTTTGGATGTGCATGGCAGTTGTTTATTTGTATACCAGACTGCGATTGATAATTTTTCAGAGGAAACTGAAGCAAGCGATTTGGAGAGTTTCCTTGAGTTTATTGATAAGCTGCGTGTCCTGAGCATGGTGCCAGATCGGCTGGGTGAATTTCTCCCCCTTATGCTTGCAGCCCAGCAGCCTTGCAGCCTTGCTCTCTGGCCTCCTCATTTATGAATCTTCAAGGAAGTCAGTTAAGTTCACTTCATTTGATGCAGATCAAGTTTTTACTTAGTTCAGCACTCTGCATGAGGTACAAATGAGGCACCGCAGAGCTTAGCAGAAATTCATTATCTTCATGTGCTTGTGTTTTTGCATTAACTTCACATTTCAATGCCATTTAGAGAAACAAAAAGGGATTATTTTTCTAGATAAGACATAAATTAGACTTGTATCCATGAAAATCACATTTGCCCTTGTAAAAGAAGGCATGCAAAGTAAGCAACCAATGTAAGATGAAGGGGCTCGATCACTCGGGACGGTGGGATTAGAGTTTAAAATGACTCTGGAAAATAAGACTGAAAAAAATACAAGGGTGATCTTTAACTGGACAAGGCTGGAAGTCATACGGATGCGTGGGAGTAATTAACTGTCTCAATATACAATAAGGGACAATGGGCAAGGAAGCAGATGTGTGAAAAAACATCTGAGCATCTAAACGTTGCATTTAGCAACTTTTGCTTGCCAAAGCTGGCTCCCTCCCCCTTTTTTATCTCCTCGTCTCCCCTCACCCTCTGCCTCTTGGCACCTCTGCCCTCCCCTCTGTGAGTCTGAGGGATGAGGAAGGCCGGAGGGGGATCAGTGAGGGTGGTTCAGATCCAACACACTGCTGCCTGTTGCCTGTCCTTGAGCCACTCTTTCTCCATGAAGCTGTAGGACTCCCTGGAGTGGGAGCTCCAGGGCAGACCTGACTCCAGGAGCTTATTAGTGAGTTGAGTGTGCCCCACTGCTTATCCTAAATTGAATAAGGGTCAAAAGTGCCCTAATGTGGCTGGAAAAAGTCACTTCTACTCTGTGCGGTCTGTGACAGTGCAGAAGCGGGTAAGTATGTGCAGCTGGTAGCTGGTGTCTACAGGCACTTCACGCATAAAGCCCTCAGTTGTAACTGTGCAGTTTGTTGGCTTAGCCTGAGTATCCACACAGAGCAATGCCTCCCTCGAACCTCTTTAAAAATTGTCTTTTCTTTCAAGCTTCATAGACCCAGAACAAAAATGGTCTGGAGCAAGCCCTGGACAGCTATTAGGCACAAGCCTCACTTAGCTGCAAATTTGTTTGAAATTCCTCCTTGCCATTATCACGTAAAGTGCTTATTTCTCAAATTGTTTTTTTTTTTTTTTTTGCTTTTCATGTTTGAGTTGCCTTAGAAACATTAATTTGCAGCATAGAAGGCGCTGAGGTATTCCAGTCTTTTTTTCTGATGCATTATGTAATTTCTTACTTTAAGGACGTAGTGTTTCACAACAAACACCATAGCAATATGCGATACAGAAGAAGATAAGTAATCACAGGTTACTTACGCAGTTGCTAAAGGGGAGATCAGCACTGTCGTGAGAAAGGCCCCTGAGTTGCACGCCTTAAAGTAGGTGATGTGAGTATTCCGTGTTTCCACAAATGTAAAATTTCATTCCACTGCTGCTTGCAGTGCAGTTACCTCAACTGAGGGATCTTGCGTGTAGCAAGTAAATATTCAGTAATTACTAAAAATACTGCATCAATTATTTGGAGATGTAGGAATGTAAATTGAGTTATACTGTTACACATGGAAATAATCTTTGCCTGATTGAAGTCATTTTATACAATCCTTTTTTTCCTTCTGAAGTGAAATTCTTCCAATGTCTTAATTCTGGAAGGGAACGTTGACAAGATTGAACCCCATGTTTTACAAGTACATTAGCATGGACATTTACTAAAATAATCTAGGAACTCATTCAGGAACGTGTTCCAATAATAAGGGTGAATGTTTTGAATTAAAATTCCCAAGCCTGCATCTAATTTCATTTTAATGAGACAACTAGAAAATGTTGGATTCCATTTGCTAATTAAAAACATTATTTTAAGTTTATTGTAAAAGGCACTTATTTGTTATACGTTTATAACAGTAAATTGTTATTGCCTTACTAATTGTTTCGTTAATCCTAAATGAAATCCATATTTTGGAACTTAGACTAAAATCATTGCTGGAAACAAGGGCTACAAAAGAGCTAGAAACATATCTACATGTACAAACATGCATATATAAAAAGATGTAAGGTTAAAAAATATGTATTTACATATACATCTTTTTACATATACACAGTATATATGTGTTTTTACTTTTATTTATAATTCTTGACTAGGAAACATCACATGTCATTAAGAACAGTCTTTACTTACTTGGGAATTGCAAACCAACAGTGGTGGACATGTGGTACTAAACAGGAGAACATAAGTGCATTTGTCCCAGAAGAAACTTATGTGTCAAAATGTGTATCGGTGTGTTAGATCATGAGTAATTTTTTTCTTGTTGGAAATGACATTTTTTTGAGTGAAGGAGCAATAAAGAAATTAATGGAATAGAGAGGGGGCAACTTTGGGTTTTGATCCATCATGTAGAATTTTACAGAGCAGTAGCTTTCTGCTAAACACTCAGGCTACAGGTCACCATTTATCATCAAAAAAAGAGCATGGGTCACAAAGTGGGATAAGACACCACAGTCAGTCAAATAAAATTTACTTTCCCATGCAAAAAATACTGACCAGTCAAATTTTGTCCAAATGCTAAACTTAAACCCTTTGATACCTGCCTGTTGTGTTCATGAGAAAACACCAAAAATTCAAAGCACAATCAGGAAATTAAAACGGGCAGAGTAAGAACCTATTTCTGATACTTGTACTCACAGACAGTCACTCTGAATTAAGCAACCGGCTCCCTGTATTTTACCAGATTTTTTTGCACAAGTAGTGCAGCACCAGGCTGCAGGCTTTTTAAAATATGTCGATAAATAAACACCCCTGTAAGAGTTAACACGGTCACAAAATGATTCAGCCACCAGGCTGAATACAGATTCATAAAGACCATAAAGGATGATTAATTCTTTATCACTGGCCACAAAGCTGAATCCAGCCCAGGAGCCGCGTGAGTCTTCGCTGCTGTGCTTCTGGTTTAGCTTGTCCCTTCTTTCGCACAATAGACATTTCATTTCTCTCTCCAAGACAAAATATTCTACCTGAAAACCCATATAATATATCTCTTGTGACAACAAGCGTGATAATGGTGCATGAATACCTTCCCTGCTTTTAGATAATCCACAGAAGGAATCCCAGTAAATTGCTGGGGGTACAAAAGGAGAGGAATGAGGTGGGGAGAATGTCTGGGTTAATAAAGTGGTTGAACATGAAATAGATCTCACCGTGAAGAAGCAAGAACTTACACGCAGAAGCTTTATCAGTTGTTCTTCTGCTACTCTTTCTCTGATTTCAGTTTTGATTGCCTGGCTATGCTAGACAGCAAAGATTTTTTTATAAACGCAACCCATGTGCAAAACTCGTAACAATCTATATGATGAAACTTCTATTTTCTTAAGTTCTGGCAGAAAACTATTTTCTGTGTTTTTGCTCAAGGCATACCATCCTCATAAAATTATCAGCCAGAGGCTCATCTTTCAGGAGAGAAGTAATTAAGTCCTTTCTAATTAGGTAAAACTTCCTCAAAATCTTTAACATTCCTTCCCCAACTTTGCATAAGCAGAGGATTTAAGAGATTATGTATGCACAATTGTATTATTTTTTTTATTTTTTTTTACTTTGGAAGGTGTTATAATGTTTTAAAAAGCAACATAAAATTACAGTATGTTAAAAAGAGATACCGTGCCTCAATGCGTCTTGAGACATAGAGCATCTCCGAGTAGTTTTATATGGGGAGGTGGAATGCTTTCCGTTTAATGAGGTTCCTGAGAATCCACTAAGCCTCTATCTGCTGCTTAATTCATGTCACAGGACCTACCCTGTCCTTCAGCAGGGTTTGATGAAGAAAGGAAGGTGGCGTGGCAGACATGCCAAGCAGTGCGGTAGGCAGGGATGTTCCAGTTCTCCCAGTGCTCAGAGCAGAAAGAAAGTTAGTGAAAGATAGATACAAAAGCAGCAAAACTTGGAGTCAGATACCTTTGCAGTAAGGAAACAGCATAGTTGGGTTGAGAAGGCATGTCTGGACCAACAGTTTCACAGACAGCATTGCCTGCTCCAGGGGCAGCCAGAGTTTCTAATTAAAAGAATCATTCCACCATTTGCATCTAACCAAGAGCTATTTCTCCCTCCAACATCCTACTGCACCAAAACCCAAACCTTTACTGCCTAAGGCCTAAGTCTTGCTGGCCCCATCTCCTCAGGTGGAAAACCTTGCAGGTTTTCAAGCCTGAAACCCACCAGCTGAGTGCAGCACATGAGTCGGAGGGAGCCTGGGGACTGACCTCATCTGGCCCAACACCTCAGAGTCTGTTGTCCCAGACTGCGTCTTCTCACAGTTTTCCCTAGACTGTAGTCCTTCTCTAGGCAGGTCTTTTCTGAAGGTCTAATGCCCCTTCCGTGTTTACTCTTGTCTCACACACAAAGTTTGGTGCCAATTCTTCTACTATGTGACACTCTGAATTTTAAATTTCATTAGGAGTCTTCCTGTCTTGTGTCCTAATTTCTAAAGCCATTTGTAAGTCAGAGATAAGACCGATCAGACTGCTAAGACCATGGTGAACAAAAGTAGGTTTCAGGGAGAAGAGAAATCACCTACCAGCTTGGTGTCAGAGGATTTTACAACTTCTAGAGGGAAGGACTGATATAGGATCATCCAGGAATGGCAATGAAACAGCAGCAGCAGCAAAGGCAAGGGAGGAGAGTTAAGTATAGTCCAAGTTCAGAAATAAAGGTAATTGTGGGTAAGGCAAACACACAGAGTGGAAGAGGCAAGTCCACAGAGAGAGAAGGCAGCAGAAACGCCAAAATGCAATGGTCAGAGAGGCAGAAGCAGCCCCAGACAAGCAAAGATTCTTGAAAGCTGAAAGAAAAAATAAAAAAGCCAAAGGACTGAGAGAATGTGAGCGACAATACCAAACTTAACAAACACATCATGAAAGATGAGGAAGAAGCCTTCCCTCTTTACCAGGAAGATGTCCACGTGTCACTTGTTCATTACAGTAACATGAAAGCAGTTTCAGCTGGACTGAAGAAACGTGAATGGCAATTAAGGAAAGACTTTTAACAAGGGAATGAAGGGAAGGAAGTATTTGTGTAAACCAGAGGAGTTGTGGCAGCATGGTTAGGAAAGAAAGGAGGCAAATGAATTGGGGATTTTAAACAGGCAGTGGATCTGAAATAGGAAAGACTGGGTGTAGGAGTGGAGGGAGGGCAGGTGTGGATTGGGTAGAAAGCAGGGCAAAAGTAGGGCCATTTCACTACAGCACTACTACTCTTTTGGCAAAACCTCTAACTGTGAACTTGAGGAGTAGTAGGGCTAGGGTTGGGGGTGTTTCAAAAGTGAAAAGAGTCAGCCGGGAACATGGGTGAGGACTTGAGTTATGGCCAGGGAAATACAGACCTTCTGTCAAGGAAGATACCAAAACCAGAAGCAGCGGGACCCAGTAAGCACAAGAAGCTCCTGGAAGCTGTCAGATTTCAACTGATAAAACAATTGTTTTAATCAGAAAGGAAAATAGACCTTAGTGTCTGTGTTTTCCCAGCTGCAAGCATGTGTGCCTCGCAGTTTTGTTGTTTGAACAGCATGGTGGAGAACTGGCCTTTTGCTCTTTTCCATGCCTGATTTGTTGACAGCTCAGTTAAAGTGTGGCTCCTTTGCAGGACATTGTCATCGATCTGTCTTAACATAACAGCAATCCCATTGATGTCCAGTTCCTGTTGAAAATGCTACACCTTTAATCCAGTAGTGTGTTATGCACTGTTTGAGAATTCGCCAAACTCGTGGTGGTGGCCAAGGACAAGAAAATGTAGCACTTTACATCTTCAAAGGATTATACAAACACAAGCCTGTTATTTTCAAATCCAGCATCCTGCACAAATAGTTGACTCTAACAAGACTTATAGGCATTGTTCATTTAGGACAGCTTTAAATTTTGAAGGACTGCGTTTCCTGTTGTCAGTACTTACCTGTTTTAAGAATTCCTGAGGAAGTCAGGGACTTCCTACTTTTCCAAGGTAAGTTAGAGATACAAAGACAAAAACAGAAAAACACTATCATGTGTAATACAAGAGGGTTACCCATCTTAGACAAAAGGAATCATAGTTTATTCTTTGTAGAAGCTCTAAAGACTTACTCGACATCAACAAGATTTCTTGCAAAATACAGCAGAAGCAAATTGGAAGATGCAAATTCCAAGAAGCATGCAAACATATTAGTAATGAGATCAAACAACTACACAGCATGTAAGAATAGTGGATAAGGGCCACAGGAATGTTGCAGTTGTTGGGAATTGTGTAACACGGGCAGAATACTGACTTTGTTTTTTTAATTAAATGAATGAGGGAACCCCAGTCTTATAGTGACTGGCCATGATCTTGCCACTGTACTTGGCTAAGTGAGGGGATGAGTGAAGATTCATGGTGAGTTGTCTGTCCCTTCAGCTTGCATGCCTACGTTGCTTCCCACTTCATACTCAGTTTCTAGTCCTAACATAACTGGATACATAAAAAAGTCTATATGAAAGCCAATCTTTTCCCTGTTCTTCAGATGTCAGTTACGGTCAAGCAATCTCTGTTAAATAAAAATAGAGAGTACACTACAAGTAGACTTCCAATGAGCCAGAGTTCATGAATTACTGGTCGGTGGCAAAAGTAGGAAATGAAACCCATCCCCAAACTAGTTGGAAAAATCTCAAGCGACCACTGATAATTAGAGAAATAAATCAATGATTCCTAACAGTCTTGAAGCCTTGTGAATGAGTCATAGTTAAAAAATGGATGGAGGATATTCAAGATATTTTTGTATTAAAACTACTCGGGGCGTATCAATTCATTTTTGAAAAGGATTTATTATTTCAGGCTTTTTTTAGAGCTTGTCAGTCTTAAAATCAGTAATGCTACTTACCACATATGCAGGACAGCTTTTTCAGGGTATCCATAAAGCAATATTCTTAATTAACATTAAAAACATATAGGTAGCAGAAAGTTAGGATGGATCCAGCACTGAAAATTGTAATGCATGAAATGAAAGGGTACATTTTCTGGGGCATAATGAGCACAACCTAGGAGAGGGCAAAGGCCACCCTGTTCCCTGACTTTGATTCCCATGCCTGTGTAATTAAACAGAAAATATCAATAGCTTGGACATGGTATTTCAACACTGCAATGGGGACAGACCAATAGCAGTCTTAATTCAGCTCCTGTTAGAAAACATGGAAAGACCTTGTAGCTAATTTGTCTGCTTAGAGTTGACCATTAGGAGGGCACCAGAAGGAGAGATGGGAAATACAGTAGCAAACTGAACGCAAAACACAATGCCACAAACACCCTGTCAGTGCTGCTGGTCGATGCGTGGACCTCTCCGTGTCTACTCTAAAGAGGAAGGTTAAATCCAACCATTCTTACCCAGGTTTACCCTAAACCACTCATCAGCATGTATGAACATGAGGTGAGTTTACACTGTCAAACTTTTTTAACAGCATTCCTTAGACGGTCCACCACATTAGCTGTTTGGTTGAGAAGTGGGACTATTTTAGATTGTTGACTTGAGGACATAATATTGTCTCTGTAAATCCATATTCTGCCCTTTAATTCCACTTTAGCAACAGTTGAAGCATGCTACCATGTGAAATGATGATAATACATGAAGAACTTCCCTTTTATTTTGGTGTTTTATAGAAATCTATTTATAGATGACAGATTTGTAGGGAGAAGAGAGATGCCATGTTTGGTTCTGTAAAAAGGTTAATTAGTCACTAAGGTTGTATTACAGTGCTGCAAAGAGGTGTTAATTAGCTGAAGCTGGTGCTTCAGTGTGGCAGGGCTGGTCCCTCCTACCACTGTGGCCACAAGGGAGGAGGAAATGACCTGGTTTTCCCAGGCCTTGTCCCTGTTGAGCAGCCTCTGCTCTAGATTTTCCATGAAAGCGGAAGGCACAGCTTAACTTCAATGTGTGACAACTGTGTTGGAGAAGAGTAGGAAGTCAGTCTGCTTTCAGGATTTTCTTCTGACAGACTTCCAGAGGAAGTGACTGGTGAATTGAAACATGCTAGACCTCCAGCCTGCACCGAGGAACTTGTGAAAACCCATCCCAGCAGGTGTCGGTTGCAAGTTGTCTTTTAAATCAAAACAAGAATTGCATGTCTTTACAGTCTTGTGCAGAAGCGGGCCCCTAGACTCAACTTCGTGTTTTGTATTCCACCAAAGCTATTTATTCAACTATGTGTCGTTACCTTACAAAGCCTGGCAGCATAATCCTGCTCTTGTACTCATCTAGACCAAGTTTGGGTCAAAGAATCTGTTTCAGCCTTAGCACTGTTCAATGTGGGTTTTTTTTCATTTTTAGCAAGCCAGGGAAAACAATACCTTGTGTATAATGCGTGCTTAATTGCTTACAGAATAAATCTTTGCCTTGTTTGCTGCAACAGCTGTAACTGCTGGGAAATACCTACAGCTCTGGATCAAATGATACTGATTGTTTTAAGATTTTCAAGTCTAAATTTAGGGGGGGAGGGGTTATGGACTTTTTCTTGTGTAATGCAGCCAAACATAGAATCTGAAAATTTAAAGATGTGAGGTTATTCAGCTCATTTTTCTCTAAGGACAAGAATTTTCTGTATTGTGAATTTATTGGTTGTTCATCTAGTATCATTTTTAAATATAACAAGCATAGGCGCATACCTCACGGGAGATTAAACCGTAGATTAATAAATCACTGTCAGAAAGGTATTTTTTTCTTTGATAATCAGTTTTAATTTTTGTTTTTTTTTTTAATGCCATACCATTGCCTGCAATTGTGTTCCATCCTATGTTATGATAAATAAGTCTGTTTTCTTTATCGTGGGTGTCTATCTCCTTCAGATATTTGCAGACTGCTTTCACACTTCTTTGCTTATTGCTTAGTCAAGCAAAGATGTCTGTATTTAGCTTTTAATCTTTCTCAAAAATTCAGGCATTCTAATTCCCACAGAGTTTTTTTGATGTTCTTTTCAAAACTCCCCCAGATTTTCTCAGCTTTTTACAATGTCTCTGTGGTAGTGAAGGGAGCTGAAGGTGGTGGTTCAAGTGTCACCAGGACTGTGTATGGGTGGAGGGTCAGTCACCTGCTAAGGCAGGTCTATATGGCAGTGGTCAGCTTGGTATCATATCATATCCTGGGCTGCATCAGGATCGTATCCCAATTGTATCCTGGGCTGCATCAGGAGAAGCGTGGCCAGCAGGTCAAGGGAGGTGATTCTCCCCCTCTACTTCACTCTCGTGAGACCCCACCTGGAGTACTGCGTCCAATTCTGGAGCCGCTACTACAAGAAAGATATGGGCGTGCTGGAAGGGCCAAAGGTGGGGCCAAAGGGCAGAGAAGGGCCACGAGGATGATCAGAGGGCTGGAGCACCTCTCCTGTGAGGACAGACTGAGAGAGTTGGGGTTGTTCCGTCTGGAGAAAAGAAGGCTCCGAGGAGACCTTATAGTGGCCTACCATTATCTTAAGGGGGCCTACAAGAAAGCTGGTGAGGGACTTTTTAGGATGTCGGGTAATGGTAGGAGTAGAGGGAATGGATTAAAACTAGAGATGGGACGATTCAGACTGGATGTTAGGAAGAAGTTCTTCACCATGAGGGTGGTGAGACACTGGAACAGGCTGCCCAGAGAGGTGGTGGAAGCCACCTTTTAAGACCAGGCTGGATGGGTCTTGAGCAACCTGATCTAGTGGGAGGTGTCCCTGCCTATGGCAGGGGGGTTGGAACTAGATGATCTTTAAGGTCCCTTCCAACTCTAACAATTCTATGATTCTATATTAGTGATTTTTCCATGTTCTTGGTGAAGGCGGCCATGCCTGCTGTTGTGTTGCCTGCAGGTTTGGACCTAACATGGTGCCCTCGGGGAGGGTGCTGGCCTCACAGCTGTGGCTCCGGGCCAGGCTCCACCACTGCTTGCCCTGACGCCTTCCCACAGCCTCAGGTCTTCCCACCTCAAAGCCAGACATGTAAAATGCCACGAGTAAGATGGTACAGAGGCACTCAGTGTTGTTCCTGCTTGCCGTCTGGGACTCTGTGCCAGCTGGGTGGGCTGCATGGCCAAACTGAGACCGACAAACAAAGGGGTTTGTCTGCTTTTCTCTTTTATTTGGATGCTTTCTTTTTCTGTGCATGCCAGACTTACCTGAGGTCCCCCCTAGTTTAAGCAATCGTATGATTACAAAATGGAGTACAGCAATCCCAGATTGCAAACCAGGAAAAATGTAACAGGAAAAATCATCTCCAGAACGTGCCAAACCACTGAGTTTTGTACTTCTTGCAGCTGCTTTGGTGAGTGGGAGAAGGCTGGTAGCTATTCTCATCCCTCCCCACCTCCGAGGGCTGCATCATAACTGGAGCCCTTGAGATCTCCACACTTCCTTTTAAAAATTTTTAGTCTTATTCTGACTCTGCAGTTACAGGCACAGATTATCAGAGAAGGTCCATCCTCCATGCTGGAGAAGCTGGTGTGGTTGCAAGCTGGCACTCTTATCTGCTCAGCACGTTGCTTCCAGCTTCAATGACCTTCACGCTATACACCAGATTTCCAAAGGCAGTCACGGCGCTGTATAAATCTGATTGGTATTTTCTATGCATACATCTTTATTAAATTTACAGCCTTCTGTTTTGCTCTGAGCACTTGATAAAGTCCATGCATGTCTTCATAATAATAGGGATGACAGATATGTCACAGAGTGTTTCTGGTTTTCCCTTACACGTGCATATTCGCGCACACATCTTTTATTAGTTGCAGGGTTCCTGTCATTTTAGACTTGATAGGATGAATCTTATTAGAAAATTTTGGGCTAAATGGCACTATTACACGAAACAAGCCCCTACCTGGTGCTGGGCTCTGTGCTGCTGAACTGAACACCTCCACAGACCCAGTGCCTGGGTTGTTGCTGTAGTCCTTTGCATACAACCCCTGGTCTGTTTTCCAGCCCCTGCATTTCTCTCCATGGTGAACTGATTTTGAACATACATGCTTTGACCAAAAAAAAAACCAACCCTGATCTATCACATTTCCTGTCTCTTGTAATACCAAGAAATATTCAGTTGTGGTTTCCTCCATTGTCAGTTTGATGACCAGTCAGTGCTTTAATTAGAGAAGGTCTGAGCCTGTAACTACGCAGGGTCAGATTTTGCAACTCATCCCCAGCACTGGAAGCTAAAAATAATTTTTGAATCTGTGGAATTTGTATATCTTATTGTTAGATCATTTTCAGCAGAATCAAATAACATCCAATTTTTCTGTGACCCGTGACAACAGGATTCTTTTCATTTTAATAGTTTTTGTTTGGGGAAGTATTTTGATTGTAGAAATTGATGTTTTGTGGCAGACAAAACTTACTTTCCAGGTCCCTTTCTTTTGTTAAACTGCAAAAGCCTTTTTTTAAATAACATTTCTGATCTTCTGATTCTTCTTTTTAATCAATGTTTATGTCCTGATGTGTATTTCTTAGGTGGCTTGTGGAAAAAAATACTCTGTAATGAAAGTTTCCCTCAGACTGTAGGAACTGGGCACCATGTTGTCTCATTGAGTGTTCTTGATTCTGGTCACCGTTGTTGTCCAACTATCAGTCATGCTATGAAGCATAAATCCAAGCTCTTGCAGGATCAGACCCTCTAATAAAGAGGTCTGTTTATCTGAAATTGTCAGCAAAGACTATTAAACAGGATGGATGTGAGCCAAAGCATAGGCACAAAATTGTTTGCCCCCTCACATTTTTAACACAGATAGTTTGGGTGCCAGCACGGGCCTCGGGCTGTTTCCGATCTGCAGTTTGTTGTGGCCACTCTGTTTTGGAGGGTAATAGTCATGTCCTAGGACTTGAGTCATACCATGTCTGATCATCTCTTCCTCATTTTATTTACTAATATACATGTAGCCCAAAAGTTCTTACATGGAGGTCAGTCTTTTCTTTCATTTTCTCGTTGCTGCTTAACAGCACTATGAGTGACAGAGTTAATGGCGTCTGTGAGCCCTGGGGTTCACTGTCTGCAGACTTATGGGTGATTTTAAAAGAGAATTTTATCTTTGAGAAAAAAATAAAAGGAAGAAACAAACCCTTAAACCTGGGAAAACGGCCTAGAAAGGATGAGGATAATTTTCCAACTGCTGTAAGGCAGGGTAAAACAACCACCTCTGGGCCACAAAAATTTATCTCACACAAAGGTCTGGCCAATAAACTTGAAACAAAAAAGATGCTTGGAAGAATCTGCACGCTCTGAGGACAGATAGTCTGACTGCTCTGTGTGGCTTGCGTGGCATGCTGAAGAGGCTGCTGCTGGTGGAAACAGGCTGCTGAAAACTTTGGGTTCTCTAGAAGTAAACAGACTTTGGGAATTCTGTGTAGGTATGTGTACCTAAACCAAACAGAAAGCAATTGCTGTTTTTACAGATGAGGTGAAAGTTTTTCACCTGACTGGAAATGAGATCCTTATTTCAAAATGTGCATTGTACTACTTGTCCGTATTAGCTCTGAGACGCCTGTCCTCTAGGCAGGCATGATGAGCACAAGGTCTTATCTAATGCTGATGGCAAAGAGTCTGGATATATTGGTCATATTCTTATTCAGGCCTTCCACCTCTTTTCTGCATATGCATGAGTTTATACAGAAAAATTGGTAGTATTAAACTCTGAAGTGAAAAAAGAAAAAAAGAGCACTCAGGGCAGATAATATCAGGCAGCAGAAAATAGGACACTCGGCTCCCTTTATATGTAATTTATCTCCATCACAAATATGTGAGAGTAAACACTCTGCTTTCTCACTTTAACGTCAACTTTGTGTGCTAGCTCAGTGCTGGTTCAGGTACATTTTCCAGGTGCATTAAGAAATAGATTAAAAGCAGAGAAAACACTTGTAATGCCAGCAGCTGAAATCTGGAGGCTTGCACGGCTGCTCGTCTTCTGGTTGTGCAGTGGCCATCCAGAAAGGTTTGTCATCCTGAACAAAGATGGACAGGTGGCCAGGGGGGCTGTATTAAAACCAGCAGTAAAAACTCAACAGACTGTAGGTTTGGTACATTAAAAATGCTGTCTGGTGTTCAGAGTTTTTGAACCACAGGTCAAAGTGTTTCTGCTGGAGGGTAAAAGAGCATTCTCCCGTGTCTTCTCCCCATAAGCCTGCGTTGCTGATGGAGGTGGACAGCCTAAAAACCTGGTCTGCTCAAACCAGCACTGCAAGGTCAGGATGGCATGGGTTTGGTGCCACCTTGGCATGTTCATAGATGGGGTATGAAGCTACCTCCTGCAATTTTTATTGAGACTGATGTCACACCCAAGTAGGTTAAAACTAACTGACCGTGCATGTTGACTGGAGAATACCAGTCTTTGCTTTCCAAAGAAGCCACTTGCACCCTCAGACCTTGCTCCCTTCTGAGCACAGCCCTGTCCTGCACCCGTGGTAAGGTGGTGAAGACATGCAGATGTTCACACACCCCCACCAGTGAGGTGAGGCCTCACCTCTGCCCATGGTCCCCTGGGAGGTGGAGATTTTTGGTAGTGTGGTGTCCCCTTGGTATGGGGAGAGCATCTCCCCGCACCCTGAGGGAGATCGCTGTGTGTGCAGGCATAAGTCACCCTGCATGCCGTGCCACCATGTCACATTGCAGATTAGTTTCATGTTTTTCTTCTTTGCTCAGCTCAGGCTCGTGGCACGAGTTCCTTTCTGAGTCCGTGTGTGCCATCAAATAGAGTTTATGGCTTGTACCTTTTTCTCCATTTACAGTCTTCTAAATGAAAGCTTATTTTTCTTTCTCGCCTGTGCTTCTGACCTCTGGTAGTCTCAGCATATTTCTTTGTATTGAATGGTGTTTACAACTTCTTTTTTTTTTTTTTTCCAACTTTATTATATTTTCCCACTTCAACTTCTGTGACATTTTCCAGGTCATTAGTACAAAACTGAAATAAACTGTTCCTCTTGATTTTCATTGCATGAAAAATATTTAGCCTATTATAATTCTACAGCCATCTTTAGTCTATTTGGCTATGCTTGTAGTTAGTCAGAATTTAAATAAAATGTGTCACACACTAATTCTGACCTAGTACACACCCTCCTGGTCCTAGATCATGGTGTCAGTTTGTGTTTAGAAGGATTTCCCAGGCCGGCTTTTGGTAAGCTGATCCCCAAAGTGATAACATGATTTAGTCAGATTGTTTGCAAAAATGTGGCAAATGTAAGTTGTTTTCATTTTTCGTAATGTTACTTATAATCATTATTTGTAAGAATAATGTATAAGAGAAATGAGAAGCATGACTGTTCCCAAAGTACTTGTATTTAGCTTTAAAAGCAATGGCATTTTTTAGGAACAGATCTGGGGCTGGAAGTCCCATCTGAACAGTTTTCTTTTCCTTACTCTAGCTGTTTGATGAAACTCAAGTTAAAAGAAATTCCTAATAAGCAGCATCCCGTGCTGTTTGCAGAAAATCAACCACTTTTGTTCCCAGCAAAAACCTGAAAAAGCTAAGAGAAAACGGTTCTTGTATTCTTCAGAGATTATGTATTCTAGCTATTTTTATGATTATTGTTATCATCTTAGAAAGTTTGTATAGCAGTCCTTTTTTGTCGTCCTAGAAAACGCAATGCCTTCCAGTCAAAGCAGGAGGGTGAACAAATTGTTTTGCTTTGCATTATCTGTGAAACATAACACATGCTCCTGCTGCATGCTCACTGCAGAATTGAGCGGCATCCTCGGGGAGGGAGCTCAGAAACAAATGGATCCTTCACAAGAAATCAATAGGCTGGGATTGGTGCTAAGACAGCTAATGTCCCTTACCAGTACCTTTTTACGTTGTGTCCTCAGCTTTGGAATTAAATTTGCTTAGCTCCATTAGAGTTTTTCATTATTATTATTCCTCACATGTTTCTCCCAAATCGCATCTGAAAATGTGAGTTTGCATGTCAGAGCACTTAGCAGATCCTCCTAGTAGAACAAAGGAAAACTTGGAATATTAAATGAAATTAGGCTGTATTTGTTAATGATTATTTTCCACTGATTATAGAGCGTGCTTAAATCCATATTAAAAAAAAAAAGTAGGAACACAGGCGGAAAGAAGACAAAAAATGAATACTTAGCTCCTAGGAGGTTTTCTTCATTAATATTTTTCCTTCTACCCCTAGTAATGGGGCCTCTCCATACATTCTCATTTGGTATGAGTCATGCCAAGAAGGAGATCTGAAATAACCAGCTGTCACTGCCTTCTGTTAACTCTGAAAGACTTTTTTGCCCACCTGGACACTGCCGGGCAATGAGGTGTTAGCTTTTTCAGTTTTGCTCAGGGCAGAATCGCCTATTACCAGGGAGGCTGCTTCCAAAAACCTGTTGGTCAGTGTGGCAGAAGTTCACCAAAGTCCTCTCAAGGGCACTGCACTCTGAACGGGGAGCAAGTTTTTTTGGCTCCTGGGGTCACTCATAGAATCATAGAATCATAGAATCATAGGGTTGGAAGGGACCTCTGGAGATCATCTAGTTCAACCCACCTGCCAGAGCAGGGTCACCCAGAGCAGGTGGCACAGGAACGCGTCCAGGCGGGTTCTGAATGTCTCCAGAGCTGGAGACTCCACCACCTCTCCGGGCAGCCTGTTCCAGTTCCTCATCCCAAGCTCTTTTCCACCAGGCAGCTCCCTGACACCATTCTGATGTGCAGCATCGCACTGACCGGGACCCCTCCTGATGTCCGCTCCCCACCAGCCTGGCAGAGCCGGCATGCATTACAGGGGGAACAGCAAGCTCTGCAAAATGGGCCAGCACCCTGGCCCAGCTGTGCTTAGACACTGAACCGGGGTGAGCAAGGAGTCAGATTGCCTTCAGGACCCTCCACTGTCACTGCCAAGAGATGAGCACTGCAGGCCATAAGGCTCGAAGAGTCACTGCTGAAAGCAAGTCTGCCTTTCTATACAATAGTAAGATAAAGGGAACAAGGATTAGCTGCCGTCTTAGCTTAACGCACCTGGCTTGCATCCCTGGAGAGAGACAAGGTGAGCCAGGGCTCACGTGGAAATGGCAAACGCAGTGGCAGTCTGTAACATCAATGGCAGGAGAGTGGCCAGGGCAACTGCACCCTCATTAGTCTAACCTAGAAAGCTTATGGGGCACTTGTCAGCAGAGAAGGTGGTTAAAAATGCAGGAAACTGGAAAAAATCTCCATGCTGCTTCATCAAAGGAGCTCATGCCAGACTGCAGGATAGTCTGGAGAGGAAGGAAATGCTGTATAGCAAATCTAATTGGACTTCAGAGGAGCATCTCACCCGGTGCCACGCAGGAAACAATCACTTACGCTGGAGGAGGTGGCAATTAATAAAAGAGCCACGAGGCAGTTAAAGGGGAGAGACAGTGTGCTGTAATGCGAAAGGGAGTATCCAGCCAGGGAGAGCTCCCTAATGGGAATTTCTAAATGGTTGGTCTTATGATTGGTTTTATTTGCGGTCTTTATTAGGGACTAAAGCACAACCTGTCAGAGTAGCATTTTTGTGACTTTTGCAGCACACACAGAGTTGAAGTGCCTTGCTCATAAATGGGAAAATGAGAACATTGGTGAGGAGAATTGCATGACCTTGAGCCCTGGGGAACTGATTTGCAGTGGAATGCAACAGCCCAAAAAGAGCAAAGAGGTCACTCATGTAGATATTAATAACAAAAAAATTTGCTGTTAAATGGCATCTCACTGCTTAGAAAATTGGGGAGAAGGTTTCTGGGGTGTACTAGGCATAGGAGCAGTGAGGTGGTAGTTGCATCTTTTCTGGAACACTTTGTATGGCTTTGGTCCCCATAGTACGGAGCAACCACATCTTTCTTGGACTGTGTTCAGGGAACAGCTACAGGACAGTCGGGGGAAAAGAGGACATTTCTTACTGAGGGCCAAGACAACTTGGCTCGCTCGGTGTAAGAAAATGGATGCTGAGAGGAGATATAACATCTCTTCAGAAGTACTGCAGGAAGCAAACTCAGGAGAGGAAGAAAAGGACAAAGCTGGCGCTTACGTAAGTGCAGTAAAGATAAATTTAGCCTGGAAAGAGCCAACCAGTCTGAGGGATTTGAAGATGCAAAGAAAACCTGACTAGGTTCAAAATGGACAGTGAGCTGTGATGGTGGAGTTGCCTGAGATAATCAGGGTTTGGAAGTGATGACCTGGAAGAACCTTTCAAGTTTTGTGTCCCAGTGTTTAATTGCAGAAGAAAAAATTGCCATTCAGGTAAAAATGGCCAAGGAGGGATTGCAGAGTATTTACAATGATTGTTGGTTGATTTATATTTTGTTTACAGTTGCTTAACTGCAGTATGCACCAGAGCAGCTATTAGCAAACAAAATCCCTTGTACGTGGAGATATAAGGACAGACCTCTGTGATCAATAGAAAAAGTAAAGGTAATGCACAATTTGTACAGCCCAGCAGTGAAGTCCGGTGCACTCTCTTGTGGGTATGTGCATCAAACAGGGTGCTCGTGGGCAGTGTAGTGTTAGATGACATCTGACTTTTCAAAAGCGTAGCTGTTGTCTCATTTGAGCATGTATTATCTGACCTTTTAGAGAGATCATTTAAATGTCAGTGTCTTGGGCACTCTTATAATATGCACCCAGCAATGCCTAATTCCAAAGCTAGGTGAAGGATGAAGAGAAGTACTGACCAAACATAACAGTAATTAAATATATTTTTCTGCTTCAGTTTTACTTCAACTTTTCATTATTAAATGTATCAAACTGCAGTTGACCTAAATCATTATTACATCCTTAAACTTTTGATATTTTAAGTATTTTATGCTTCCCACTCAGCTATAGCTAGTAAATGTGTCAGAACAAATCAAGAGCAATTTTATGTCTTTTGCACTAGTATTAACTTAGTCATAACCAATAAGGTTGTAGCTACTGATATGTAGTGGCAACTGGGCTTCAGAAGCTCAATTTATGTCTTTTTTTAAAGGGCAAGAATCATACTATCACATTTGGGATCAGACACTTTGGTGACTGTCTGACCTTTTGTTACTGACTTTAAAATAGTGTTGTCACGGATGGCGTGCCTTTATGAGTCTACACCAAAAAAAACAGAAAGGAAAATTCAATCAAAAATAGAAAGGAAAATTCAATATGGTTAAAGTTATTTGTTCATTTCTTATCTGTTCCAGTAATAGTTGCCATCAGTGGTAAAATTTGCCTGTACTTCCAGTTTGAATACTACTGCCTTCAGATTACAGACAGCTGATTTTGTTCAGTGCTTGCACTGCTAGATACAAGAGCTTGTTGACTTCGGTGACGGCCTCTTACAGCTAACTGCAGGTTATCATCTGGAGAGACAAGGTTAAGTTTCCTTTCTAGTGGGAGGTGTCCCTGCCAGCAGCAGGGGAGTTGCAACTAGATGATCTTCAAGGTTCCTTCTAAACCGAACCATTCTATGATTCTATGATTCCTCTAACCTTCCTGAAAGGCACTGGCCTCCATTTAGGGTTTCATTGCAAGGCATGATTTACAGATTACAAATAATCATGGTTGCATACTTTCCAAATTCAGCATCATTTATGTTAAAGCCTGGTCACCAGAACTGAACAAAGCAGTGGTTTGGCCAATACTGTAGGTAAGAAAAATGCAGCCTCTGACTTCCTAGTGAGTAGCCTGCTGTAGGAAAATAGGTATCTTTCAGCAGCCTTAGGACGAGTGGTAATAAATATCATTCTGATATGAAAATGAAACCTAGCAATGTGATGGATTGAAGGCATGGTAAAAGAAAAAGATATTTCAAAGTGTAGTTGTCTATGCTTTTATTTATCTTTTAAGAACAGAAATTGGAGTGTACTAAAACGCTACATGAGAAATTATAATTAATCAGTGGAAGTGTACGAACTTGAGTTATTTATCACAGTATTTTTTTTAATGGAACAATGACTTTTCTTTTGCCTCTTACTTACCTAACATTGTTGCTGTTACACAGTGTGTTCTGAGTTTGGGGTTTATTTGCTTGAAATCCCTGTTGCTTTGTATATAAAATGTAATATCTATAAATTCAATGTTCAGAGAAAATATTGGTACTATTGCTTGTTACAGGGAAAAAAAGAAAGACCTTATTTCCAGATTATTATAATTTAGTGTTACTAACTACAAGTTTATCTGCTTATCAGCTACCTGTCTGCAAACAGCTCTGAATGCAATACATGCATGTTGACTACTGTTCAAAAATAGCTATAATTGAGTTTCTTTTTGTTAATTTAAATGTTAGGATATTTTTGTCTCTTTTTCTTCAAGTTGTAATTTACCCAAGGTTTTCCTTACGGACATCACTGTCCTAATTCCAGTGAGAGATTCTGACTTCCTTTTGTTTCTGCACTGGACCTCTTTGATCGTGCCCTTGTCGCCAAGAAGGCCAATGGCATCCTGGGCTGCATAGGGAAGACTGTGGCCAGTAGGTCGAGGGAGGTCATTCTCCCCCTCTACTCTGCACTCGTGAGGCCACAACTGGAGTACTGTGTCCAGTTCTGGGCTCCCCAGTTCAAGAGGGACAGGGAACTACTGGAGAGAGTCCAGCGAAGGGCAACCAAGATGATTGAGGGACTGGAGCACCTCCCTTATGAGGAAAGGCTGAAAGAGCTGGGACTCTTTAGCCTGGAGAAGAGAAGGTTGAGGGGGGACCTGATTAATGTTTACAAGTACCTAAAGGGTGGGTTTAAGGAGGACAGAGCCAGGCTCTTTTCAATGGTTCCCAGCGACAGGACAAGGGGCAATGGGCACAAGCTAGAACATAGGAAATTCCGTTCAAATACACGGAAAAACTTCTTTACAGTGAGGGTGACAGAGCACTGGAACAGGCTGCCCAGGGAGGTTGCGGAGTCCCCTTCTCTGGAGATTTTCAAGACCCGCCTGGATGCAGCCCTGAGGGATGTGCTTTAGGCAACCCTGCTCTAGCAGGGGAGTTGGACTAGATGATCTCTAGAGGTCCCTTCCAACTCTGAAGATTCTGTGATTCCGTGATTCCGTGATTTCACCTCTGATTTGATTTTGCAGAATCTGTTCTGTGCCTCAGTACATCACTTATCCCTGTTCCTCTGCAAAGTTCTAGAAGCTGCTTCTCTGTTGTATAGTTTATAGCTATGGCATCTATGTACCACAAATGAGGTGACCACAGACAGAGCCCAACACTTTCAGCTTCTCTGTTAATTTTTGCTAAATTTGTTTCTTTCATCTTCTTTCTCATGTTTACTTGCCCCAAGAACATGCCTGCGTTTTTACCTAGGATGCTGTCTGGACTCTTCTTAGCCACAAGAACCTTGCCTGCTCCCTGAAGCGGAGAGCAGCACCTCAGCTTTTATTATCTGTAGTTTATAGTTGTTTTGGCAGATAAACAATCTTTTACCGACCTATCCAGTCACCCCAGGGACCTGCAGATTAGGAGAAAGAGTTCAAAGAGGATCTTACAGAGATATGGGGCTGCTTCTTTTCACTGGAGAGAGTTGTCGGTGTGTTGTGCCCATCCTATGGTGGTTATTGCCTGTCCTGGGCATGATGACTCATGGATGTCAAGCACCAAGATGACAAAAGACTGGACTACAGTGATAAAGTATGTAAAAAATGAAGAATCACAGAAATGTTAGAAAGTGCTTCTTGCTTTTAATTTGAGGACCAGGCAGCAATTCGGCATGTCTGGGAGGACTCACATGTTTTGCTGTATTTGTGGTACAGAAAAGGGAGTCACGGACAACATGTTTCTCAAACTGGTGAGCTTCCTAAGCCTCATTGCTGGTGTCTTCCTGATGCCTCCCTGTTCCTACTGATGCTCTCAAATGGCTTGAGCCATTTGGTGCTCTTATGGCTTGAGCTCGTCAGAGCCTGTGCTGATGCAAGTCATGGACCCCCAGAGTGCAAGCCGTCTCCCTCAGCAATCAGTGGTATCTGGCTCTGCATTCTCTTATATCCTGGATAGCCTTTGGTGAAACAGAGTATTTCCCACGACTCCTTGTCACTTATTGGAGATCAGTGGTGGGAGACAAGCTATAGACAAAGTCAGTCTGCAAAGGAGAAAGTAGCTTATCTTTGTCTGAAACAGAGCCAAGAACAATACATCAATGTCCGTACATATTTAACTCTAAGGACTGACTCAGGATTTGTCTTGCTGAGGTGTAATTTTGGAAGTTGAGGTATGGAAGTCATTTTTCTCCAATAAAAGTGGCTGCTATCAGAAGGTGATTGGTAGCCCTGTTGCTTTGCCTGTGTTTTTTCTGCTTGTAGTACAGTTAATGCAATGCTTTGCTGAAGTCTCATGTAATGCTGTTATGTTACCATGACACGCATACAAAAATAAAAGCAGTGTTGTCAGGGTGATGTAGCCAAATTATTACTACCCTGTTTTTCCAGTATTCAGTTAAAAAAGATGTAATTTATTTTTTTAATGTTTTAACTAAAAGTTTTAATGTCATTTTAAATAATGAAGAAAACAATAGCCAAGTGATCATATACAAATTCATGCAAACAAGGTAGTATCAATTGAATTGATAGCATTGAAAGTAGATTTGTCCTTCAGGTTCTTCTAGGGACAATGGTGAAAGAAGAGGAGAGGGTTTTGTAATGATGAGAAACACTTTGATATTATTACTTGAAATAGCTGCAAGCAGAAGCCATAGATAATAATAATCCTCAAACTGTAGAGGTTAAAAGCTCCGAGAAGCCAAGAATGACTGCAGCTGCCTTGAGTGATGGTGGAACAAAGCCATATCGTTGAGAATAGTTTATGCAGATGAAATATAATCACAGAGTCAAAATGTGCAGTCATCAGGTTTGAGATCCAAGAAGCAGGTGGTGCACGTCTGTCTCAGGGTTTTGGAGGGGTTCCCTGGCATTAACTATCTCAAAGAATCATAGACTAAAGAAACAGTTTTGATATCTACAATTAGATAACACAAGGGGACCATCACTTCAAACACAAAATTATTCCTTGTCTACAGTCTTCTCCAGACATTCAAAGAGGCAGATTGTTCCTGTTTTAAAATAATGCCTGAGAACTCAATGCCACTTTTTTCTGGAAGTGCTAAATGGAAGCTAATGACAGAGAGGAAATGTTTTCCAAGTTTTGGAACTGGCAACCATTACCAGAGGATCCACGAGCTTTTCAAATCCATTTATGTACATTAAATCATGGCTTGTCAAGAACTGGGCAACCAAATGTGTAGACAATGTGGCCAAGGTAGCCCGCTGCTCCTGAATTATTTATGACCTGATCATAGCATTTTCAGATCTGTTTACTGTTTATAAAAAAAAAAATCTGCATTAAAAATTTCACCAATAATGTTTTGCTTATGTATTCCTAGAAGAAAATGACCACTTTAATTACTGATGTTTTAATAGCCCTGCGGTTTCAGTGGTCACTTAGTGACACTATAGTGTGATGGGGTTTCTTAACTTCTACTAATCTTAAGTACTGAAGAAATGACTACAGTTTTGCTGCCTCAAATTTGAGAGAAAGGAACGTTTTGAGGAAGAATAAATGGTTTATTCTATAAACAATCTTATGACTTTTGAGACATTTGAATAATTCTGTGTAGCAAATTAAAAACATTAAAATACCATGTATATTGAGTCTGGATCTGAAAGTGCCTCGGTTCATTCTTGATGAAAGGAGAATTTTATTGATGAATTAGCAGATTATGTGATCAATTTTCTCTTTTCCATTCCTAAGAAATAATTGAATATATGCATATATGTATGGTCCAATGCAGCATTGAGTATAGAGAGCATCAGCTGAGCAGCTACCCTTCCATTTTCCCTTTCAGCTGCCAACTTTAAAAATGTGTAGCACATACAGAGTCAGCGTAGAGTGGTGAGCCCAGGCATTGATCCATCTTCTTTAAATCCTTTCATTATAAAGTCTGTTATTAGAAATGAAAATCTTGGTATGCTGTCACTTCAGTCCACTTTCCTTTCCTGCCTATTCATGCCGATCATTAGCTATTCACTGCATGTGTATGTTTAATAACTATTCTGTAATGCTGCTTTTTTTCCCATTTTTCATGGTTTAATTATTCCAGTTGGAAATGAGTAAAACTGCCAAAAGATTAAAGAAACGGCTTCTTCATTATTGAAGTAATGATTGCTCATCACTGGTCAAACAAGGGGATTGGGATTCAGGTGACCACATGTCAATATCTGCAATCTCTATCTAAGCTAGTCTTCCCACTCTCCCTTTATAGACAATGGAGCGAAAAATCATTTTTAGGATGCAATGTCATCCCAAATTAGGCTTCTAAAATAGATCAGATTATTTGCACCCTAAAAATGCTAGTTTTAATTTACTGTAGATGGAAACAAGAGTGACTAGCTTAGATGTTTGCTTTGTAGTTGTCTAAGGGTAGATGAGATTAAACCTTTCCTTGTGCTGAAATTAATCATAAATGCCCAGAGGTTTTGTGCGATGACACTTCTAATGTGATTGTACTGTGGTTGTTGTGTTTTTTGATGTAAAGGACATAGTGCCATTCAGTGCTCTGCACAGATGAGCAAGTCCTGTTCAGCACAAGCACCAAAAGCAATACAGTTAAGTTAGGACTACATTTCAAATCATAGAATCATAGAATCTTCCTGGTTGGAAAGGACCTTTGAGATCATCGAGTCCAACCATACACACAGCAAAAAAAAAAAAAAAAAAAAAACACAACAAAAAACCCACAAACAAACAACCTGCAATCTCTGCCACTAAAGCATGCCCTGAAGTGCTGAATCTAGACATTTCTTAAACACCTCTAGGGATGGTGACTCAACCACCTCCCTGGGCAGGCTGTTCCAGTGCCTGACCACTCTGTCAGTAAAGTAATTCTTCCTAATATCTAATCTAAACCTCCCCTGCCGCAACTTCAGACCAAATGTATTAGATTGCCCTGCTTTTCACCTTGGCTAAGTAGTACCAGGGTATAAGCATGTCCACATTCTTCCCAGAATGGATCAGTGTGGGGAGCAGCATTCGTACTCTGATTGTAGACGTACAGAAGTGGTGTTTATGTTGGAAGATAAATCTAATGGCCTTGACCAGATTACGTCCTGCTATCCAAAGCAGCATATATCGTATCACAAATAATAATGCCTATTCTGGCCCCAGCAAGCTCACAAGGAGCTGGTTTATAAACAATGAAAAGGGAGGAACCTGAATGTAAGTAGCATTATTTAGGAATGACACATGGCAAGGGCCTCTTGAATTAAAGAGGGTTGAAAAAGGTGACAAATGTTGAACGCTGAGACATTTTACATTCTGCAGTTAATTTAGGACATTGTGTTAATGATGATTTTTCCTGTGGGTTTTTCCCCTTAGGATGATTTCCAGCATGCAGCCTCAGAAACCAACTGGGAGTCAGTCACAAGCTCTGTCTCAGTAAGTAATTTGTTACTATTTTGCCATGGATGGATTGATAGGATGGCTTGAATCCAACTCACTAAAATGGCACCTGCACAGAGGAACCATGTATTCACCTTTGTCAGAGGATGAAATAAGTGTTCATCCAACTCCTACTGGAGTCAACCAGTGTGTCTTTAAGGAGAAAAGATTCAGGATATGCCATCAGCTGTTGGAACCACATGAGATAGCCACTGGGAAACATTTCTTTCTTTCAAACTCATCCTGCCAAGATGAAAACACAAAATATAAACTCCTTAGATTTTCAATTGTGAAGTGTCTTGACCTAAACAGAAGACTATACTTAAAACAGGCTGGCAGGAAAATGGATCTAACTTTTCATGTCAACACTGAGATTTAACTGTTTGTAATAAAATATTGTATCTGAAGTCTCCATATTCAGCAGTGAAATGTGACTTGGGAAAAAAAAAGAAAGAAGGAAAACAAGTAATCCAGTATGTAAAATTTTGGTTTTTTCTCTCCATTACATTTGATTTCTGTTGTTCGCCAAAAATCTGTCCCCTCTTTCATCTCCCAAGTAAAGTTAAGTTCTGGGGAAAGTCAATGTAGCATCAGAATTCGCAATACAGGCAGTCCTCTTCTGTGTGCTCTGCTGGCTGGTCAAGCACCATGTCACAGCTCTTGTAAACTCCTCTTAAAACACGTGAGACGAGGATAAGCGCTCAAAGCAAACTTGAGACCAATGTTTGGAGCATTCATTGAAGCGGGTTTAGTGATGGCGCCTTTGTTACAGTAGCTGACAGGAGTTGTCAGTGGAGGAGCAGTAAATAAAATATGGGTAAATTCTAATGATTAGTGTCCAAGCCAGGCAGCAAGTAGCGAGAAAATTCTGTATTGCCAGAGCTAGAAGAGGTTAAACCAGTCTCACTCATGTTTACCCTTGAGTTTGCAAATGACACTTGCCCTTCATGATACGATGCATTGATAGTCTTGAACTAATTGTGCTGAAAGTCCTGAGTAGTCGTGTTAGCAGGGCTGAGACCTACTGGATGAGCCAAGCAGGAGATGCTAAAACACTCTTTTACTGAAAGGCATACACTCATTTTTCATTCTAATGTGGAGTTGGAAAAAAAAAATCTATGTGATTGATAGAATATTTTCTTTAAAAATATGGTAGGCTGATGTTTGAAAATGTAAGCCTAGGGCTCCCTCATCAGGTAACTATGAAAATGAGATCAAGTATATGGCAAACGCCATGTTAGTTAAGTTCCTCAACAAAATAAGGCACACGATATCCTAACCAATAATCCCATATTCTTTTCATATTGAAAAAAATGTTTGTTTTTCACATCTATTTGTTTCTGAAAAGCTGTTGTTACTACAGGTAGAAAAGTTCAGTACCAATATTACAGGTAGCAAACTGATACCCAAAGTCACATGGAAACCTACAACTTGACCAGAAGCAGAACCCCAGTTTCACTGGTTTTCCCACGCCATCCCCTGTCTAATAAAACATACCTTCTTCCACTGGCCATACATTGCACCCTCTGACCCTCTCTTATTCTCAGGGAAAATAAGGTGGTTGAGTAATTTTTCCCAAAGACATGAAGGAAAAAGTCTGAGGACACACAAATTCTTCAGTAGAGAAAGGTTCGGGGATTCTGCTGTGGTCCTGAGGGGCTGAAGGACAAACTCGGGCCTGTCTGTTGCCGACAAGATGACATACTGTTCTGCTGATTTTCAGTTAGCATGGCAGATCTACGTTTTGCTCCTCAAACCCAAAGGCAACCCAACGACTCATTTTAGGACCTGGGTACATCACATCTCCCAGAATGACAATTTGAGAGTGAGCATATTTTTTCTTCCTTGTCTGAGGTCATATCACAGAGTCATATTTTGGTTTTTTTGTGGTTTTTTTTTCTCAGAAAGCTAAAACCAATACTTTTGCCCTTAATCCAACATGTCAAACACAGAAAAAAAGGAAGCAAAATTCACTCCTTATTAGGTTAGTTTCCATTATTTGTATAGTAATGTTATGACCAACAAACAACTGTGATGCACACTGAATTGCAGGTCAGCTTCACGATACAGATAGAAAAGAACGGGGGAGCAGAAATTAAAGCCAAGAGCACTGGCAAAAAAGACACCTTTGTGTCCCATGAAATTAAAAATGCATGCAGTGCTTTTAAGAAACACAGAAGAGGTACATAATGTGGAAAATCTATAGGAAGAAGCTACTCATTTCTTCTTGCATTTCACTCTTCCTCTTGCCCTCTCCTTGGATACAATCTCAGAAGCCAGATCAGGACAAGCACAAGCTCTTCTAAAGCTATCGCCTTGTTCTTGGCAGGACAAAAGAGAGGCAGTTGCTTTGGAAGCTTTGAAGTTGCTTTTGGGCTTTTCACATGATGTCGCTGCCAGGAGGTTATCTGAGCTGTTGAAATAATTCCTCTTGACTTGGCTGTCACTGAGAAAAAGTTAAGCTTTCTTCTGTGTGTGAATGAGGTTGCACAAATCCCTTGAGTGGGAGCTTCTGTATGAAAAGAAAATGGGGAATCACTGCTGCCTGTATGAGCTTCAAATGCCCTGCAAATTCACAGTCCTGTAATGAAATGCACAGGTGAACACGTGAAAAAACCCCTCACATTGTCTAAGCCACACATCTATGGCCTGATTTTTATGCTGCTGTTTCTTCATCATCCTTGCACCATCTCCCTGGCTTTTGAAAGGCAGTCAGGGACTGACGTTTCCCTGTTGGGCTGCAGTCACAGATGAGCCATAAGATCCACTGAGCTCTGCTCAGTAAGCAAGCAGCATTTGGGTGCATTTTTCCTTTGTAACCTCAAAGACTGGGTTAGCACACTGTGTGATGCCCACCCACAGCACAGTCTTTCCTGCAGCATTGTTTTAGATAACACTGGCGTGAGCTTTTCAACTCCAGGGGCTCCCATCTCTGTGACAGTCTCTATTCCAAGCCACTTAGAAGTCAGGAGAGATGCTTTGAGGTATGCCTTCCCTTTTAGTGGGTCATGAATTTTTACTTTTACAGCCATCTGCACTGTGTCTTATTTAGCACTGCATTGTAGAGGCATTGCAGTCACAAGTGGGCCCTCTGAAACTTCTTGTGCTGTTGGCAGTAAGCACTAAAGTGCAGCTATGCTGTCTTGACCACACTATTGTAATTTCTTCAGTTTCTTCTCTTTCTTGTTTTTAATTTTGGGCAGTTGGACAATTTTATTAAGGACAGTTTGGACCATCCTTCCTTTCAGCAAACATATGCAATAAAATACCAAGGGTTGTTACTTTTGTGGTATAACTTACTGTTAAAGACAAATGTTTTATTTTAAAAGACATCTATACTTTAAAACTATGTTAGTAAGCATTGAAGGACACAGTTCTGCAAACGAGTGAGTAACTTAACTTACTCAAATGAGTTGACCTTTCCATTACTACCCAACTGAGTGAAGTTAATCACGAAGATTAATAGTTTAGCATATGCATTTACTTGTGAGATGAGGCAAAAAATTGTTTTGGGGAGCCATTAATTTTAAATGGCATATTTCTGCTACATTACTTCAGAGCTGGGTTTTCATGAGAGAAGAGTACTTCTAGGGGTTTTCCCCAATATTTTAACTTGTAAGACCAAAGTCCAAACAACTCTTGTGCGATATTATGCTTCTTGTTGGACAAAATCAGGTATTTTGATAGTGGCCCTTCAGAAAGTAACAGATTGGCATTTGTAGTTTTTCTTGCACATATTTTACACATAGTATGAGGCTTTGTGCTTGGACAAGGGAAAAAGTGTTACCAGAGTAGTGAGTATTGTGATTCTAAATAACAATTATTAAAAATGTTTAAAGTCCACTCCAATACAAATGAAACTGCTGCAGTCTTTCTGTCAAAGTCAAGTTATGCCACAAGTTCAGTGGGAACCGAATATGCTCAGAGAATGGTACTTCCCCTTCCTTGTGTGAAATAATATTCCATTTGGTATTATAATAGAATCGTGAGGATATCACTATGTTGGTAATCCCAGTATTCATTGTTACATTGCTGAGATCCAAATATCATGTTTTTTCTCATTTGTTTAGTAACTTGTATTTTTGGTAAAAGGTAGAAGAACTGGCATTCATTGGTGTTTCGTAAAACATTTAATTCTTGGTAATAAAGGGCCATCTTTTCAAGTCTTTAACCAAGCCAAATTTGTTGACCAAATTGACCAGGGAAGGAAAGACAGTCTAGTGGACTTGCTGCCTTTGCCTTTGCTATGGTTTCTAATCTGCCTATTATGGATTTACCAAGAGAGCTGGCGGAGCTGTGAAGTCACCACCCCAGCACTACAAGGCACCTTCATACTGTGGTCATGGCCACCACAGTGGTTTCAAAAGACATTTCCATTAGATCTTTGTATATGTGCAAACCGTCATCTCCTTTGAGGAGTGGGTCTGGTCCAGCAGTTGGCAGTGCTTCCACTCGCCTCGGGCATTTGCTTAGGAGTTCCTTGTTGTCTGTTCTCCTTGCAAAAGAAAACACAGGCATAACAAAGCCTGGCCCAGCTAAGGAGTTCAAAAGATGGCCCAAAGTAGCTGTTTCAGTCATTAATGAGACAAGTAACTGTTGTCAATTGTTTTGAGTGGTGCTGTAACTTATTCCAAGTACACTGAGATGTATGTCACTCTTAGGGGATATCCTATCCCTCTCCATCAGTGACTGACTCTACGCTCACGGCAGAAGCTCTGGATCAGACCATCGCTGCATTTGACACAGTAGAGGATCTGCTCAAACATTTTAACCCGGACTCCTGGCAAGAAGATCTCGAGAATTTGTACACAGACAGCAGCCACCATTATCGAGGCAGGAGCTACCATGACAGGAAGTCTAAAGGTAGGAAAAAGAACTATATACATCCTTTGGGACAAGACCAGGCTATTCCTTCACTTCTCACAAAAATGTCCCTTGGTCAGGTATTAGATTCTGGTGCCCGTGTTCCTGTTGGAGCCACAGGGCAAGCTACTACCTCTTAAAAAAAGGAATAAGTCATTTAAGCCGTAATCATTTCCTGACTGAGTAGGATCTTGCCTGAGAAATCAGACTGAAAACTGCCCATCTTTATGATGAATTAACAAATAAAAACATAGGCCCATGTGTAAAGGACAGATGGTTCTCAGCTTCACCCTCTTAAACATTGCTTTATGTGTAAGGCATGGGGCTCCTAATTACCTGCACTATCATCCTCCTTTAAATGCCCTGCTTAGGGATTGTTCTTTGTTGAGTGAGAAATAATCACTTTTATCACAATGTGCTTAGGGAAGCATCTGGCGCAGACACCTGTATGTGCAGCTGGTTTTTTAGGATGTGAACATCACACTGTTTTTCATTATGTTGGCAGGGAACATTATTATGGTTTAACATCTTTGTCTGTAATTGAACAAAGCACACATTTCTGGGTTATGTTTCTTGTTTCCTTCTGTTAGTTCAAATCATCCACCAAATGGTAAAGCAAAGGGATGTTAAGCTAACAGTACAAACCCATAATGATAAAGAAACACTATTTAGAAGAGACAGTGGTGCTTTGGCGTAACCATGCACTGAAGGGCCTGATGAAATTGCCCTTTTTGTGCAAGTACAGATCTAGGAGGTATATTAGAGTTCTTCAAGATGACAATTGCTGTAGTTTTCACAGATCTGGAGTGAAATATTTTATTTTAGTTCCCTTATTAATATTGTCTTCCATTTCCAAGTTATGTATTCGTATGCATTCATCTTTATAACTTTAAAATTATAATATCCAAGTCATGGCTCTGATTCTGTGCAATCTACCATTTATTTGCATCTCAAATCAAATCCCCCCTATGTTAAGTGTGTGCTAAGCAGAGAGAGACAATTTTAATTCTATGTTTGTAACTTACTTGCCATCAAATGATAAGGCTCTCTGGGGAGACCTTATGGTAGACTTCCAGTATGTAAAGGAGGCCTAGAGGAAAGATGGTGTGGGACTCAGGGAGTGTAGCAATAAGACAAGGGGCAACTGTTTTAAACTGAAAGAGGGTAGATTTAGGTGAGATATTAGGAAGAAATTTTTTTTCCCATGAGGATGGTGGGATACTGCAACAGGTTTTCCATAGAGGTTGTGGATGCCCCATCCCTGGAAGCGTTCAAGGCCAGGTTGGATGGGGCTTTGAGCAACCTGGTCTAGTGGGATGTTTCCCTACCCAGGGCAGGGGGGTTGGAACTAGATGATCTTTAAGGTCCCTTCCAACTCAAACCATTCTATGATTCTATGATGTATAGAGTATTAGTGGATACACAGCCACCTTGGCCTAGAGTTTCCGAGACACGTTGGCTGTCTCTGTAATTGGACTCAGCACTTCAAAGGAATCTGTGGTAAAGCCCTGAGCACCCCTCCCGTAAAAATCGAACCCCTTTACATTGTTCCATTTTGGCACGTCAAAAATTTTAGGCAACCACAGCAGCACGTTTTGTGAAAAACGTCACCTAACTGCCACTGCATCACTTCTGAGATCAGTTTGATCTCATTTAAGGGTCTGTGAAACCTGAGCTGTGCGTCCCTTATTCCCAGGCTGGCTTTGTCACTGATAGAACATGTATGGAAAAGAAATAAAGGGTCTGTTTTGATTTTAATAGAAGCTCATTAGAAACCTGGATCAGCTTACTTCTCATTTGGTTCTCAGATCATATTTGGCCTAGTACATGATATTTTTAAATGACCATGTATATATAAAATAGTATTTTCTGCGTTATTGATGCTGATCATCTAGGCTACAGGTACGAATCTGATCTGGCAGTGCTCAGAAAATTCAGATGCATAAAGGTTTCTCCATTCAGTATAAATGTAATTCAGCTTCTTCCGTAACAAAACACTGTAAAAGACACAAAGAGTTTTCCAGTTATTATTTTAACACTTGATTTATTTTAATAGGATTTTTTTTGTTGCTGTTTTGGTTACAGGAATAAGCAAAAAAGGTTTTATAATAGTTTTTCTTTTGTCTTCAAACTGAAGGCCAAATTTTCTAACTGTTAGCAGCCCACTGGACAAAAGTACCTCACCACAATCAAATCCTTAAAAAATTTCAGTTAAGAATTTTTATTTAGTCATAAACTTTTGACAAGATTAAAGGCTTGTTCTTGGATGATGTCAGGAGTAAGGAATAGCTTTAACAAGTCCTTAAATTAGAAATGCTTGGTGGCTTTTAAACACAGACACTGTGGATCTCTGAGGAATGTTTATAGGCACTGGGATAACCTTGCAGCAAAGAGAGCAATAGATTATATCATCATTTATTTCAGATATCTATCTGTTTCTGCTTCCAGCTTGGGTTTTATTCTCTATCCTTAGTTAGAATAGCCCTGAGGCAGATAAGAACAATTTGATGTAATCTCTGCCTATCTTTCACAGCATTTTCAGAGCATGTCATATAAATGGTACAAATGAATCACTAATGATTTTGCTCCTATCCAGCTCTCTGCCCATACCAAATTGTGCCACAAAATTGAGTTTAAAAGGCAGTGTTGCTGAATACCAATTGTGATAACAGGGATATGTGATAAATGACATTTAAATGGCATGTTTTCTTAATTTGGTAGTCAATAATCCACAAAGATAAGGATCAGGGCCAAGGAAATAAGAAGTACAGTATTTTAGCATAGCTTAAGTTTGCAGAATCACAGAATAGACGAATTGGGAAGGTGCATCAGGAGACTGTCTAGTCCAATCCCCTGCTCAAGGCAGGGTCACTAACAGCAGGTTGCTTGGGACCATGTCCAGTCAAGTTTTGATTATCTCCAAGGATGGAGACTCTGTAACCTCTCTGGGCAACCTGTATCTGACCACCTTCAGAACAAAAAAAAAAAAAAAAAAAACAACAAAGTTCTTTTTAAATGTTTAAATAAGTTTTCCTGTGTTACAATTTGTGTCCAGTATCTCTTGTCCTTTCAAAGACGCTGGGTCCAGCTTCTTTAGTCTCTCCCATCATGTATTTATACACAGCTAAAAGACTGATCCCTCCCTGGATACCTCCTGCAAGAACCTTAAAGATGAAGGGTGCGTTGATTAAATCTGTATGCATGATCACTCCATTCCATCTACAAAATCTGATCTTGTACCTCTACAACACTGATGCAAGTCTATTGAGTTAAATGCATTTCTTTCTATTTACACTATTGAAGTGAGATATTGGTATCAGGTGTGTCTCACTAATAACCACATGAAGTTTTAAATTTAATTCTTCATATGTTCAGAGAGGTTTGCTGTTAACCACTGCAGTAGAAATCAGCTATAGAATCACAGACTGGAAGAAAAGGACAGAAAAGAAAGGGGAAGATACACATTTGTATTTTCAAAATCCTTAAATGGCAAGCCTTGTATAAACTATAAATTACAGTGTACACCTCCTACATGAAAATGTGATAAGTAGACGTTTCAAATAACCTTTGCAGCAGTTGTAAATATACTCAAAAAGGTTTGTTAGCCATTGCTGCATTTTAGAAACTCTGAAAGTATGAATGTTCAGCCTTAAGCTCATCCTAGACTCTTAGGAAAAGAACAGGTCATACCAAATAAAGTATATCCTTTAAAATGATTCCTTTTGCATTGCTGTAATATGTTGTAGCTGACCTCAGTGTCATAGTAATTTGGCTATTACAAATATAAAGCATCTCTAAAAGGATATAACTGGCTATTGGATTATTTAATACTGTTCTTATCAAGAACACATGTAGATATGAAAAAGAAAACAGCCAAACCCTACAATTATGTTGAACTTCTAGACAAATAGGTTTCTGTTCTTCTAGAGAATCACAAGGAGCATTCAGATGCATTTGAAGGAAACTTGTTCATCCTACAATTTAAATTTTTGAAAGCATCAATGTATCTGCTTGATAATATTAGAAGAGCTCTTCAGAGATACTGTTTTACACAGTTCCAGCCATCAATTAAATACCACTTAAGTTTTCCCACATGCTTGTTTGCATTTATCTTTTGTTGTTCACTCTGAAGTTATACATCCCATTGAAAAAGGCTTTATAATTTTAACAAGACTTCTGCTTGTGAAATGGTTTGTGTACAAACGAAGAAAGAAAGGAGAAAGAAAAAGTCCTGTTTCTCATCATAGAGGTAGATCCAAATGTCTAGGGAATGGTACCTAGAGAGAGGGGCCATCTTTAAATAGGAATGTTTTTTTCATAAATAAACCTAGGAAGCAGGAACACATGTGGATAGATACATTCTGGTAATTAGGAAGACTACACACACCTCTGAGCTAATTTTCTTTTTGGGAAATGTATGCAAGAAGCCTTTGGCTATCAGAAGAAATTAATCAGGTGGGACATTCTTGCAACAACATCTGTCTGCAATGACAGCTTTACAAGTTAAATAAATAAACGCTGGCGTAGCCACACTGCTCTCTAGAAGGGGAGCAGTGAGGTGAGAGCACAAGTCTTCATGGAATGTTTCTGCTGTCCATGGCCAAACAGGTTCCCAAGACCAGGCAAGTTTTGCCATGTCCTTAACAATAGTTTTTAATTGTCACTACTTACAATGGTCTACCAAGAAGTAAAAATTTGAGCTCAGGAATGTAATTTCTCAGGGATTTGCAAACAGTGGCCAATAAATTACTGCAAACATCCGTGTACTCTTCCTTGAAAGGTTCTGGGATGGCTGCCAGCAAGTTGCTGTGCACCAGACAGGGAGTGCAGGCATCACAAATGCCGAATGCCTGCTCATTCATGGCAAATGTGACTATTCCAAGTAGACAGAATACCTTCTCAAATACCTGCTAATTTAAAGCATTCCCTGAGCTTAAAAAACAGGATATTTCTTCCACCCTTCTTCAGTTGGGAACCAAGTTGTCTGTTGCATGCAAACTACACACATTCTTTCACTTCACAATCTAATTCAGATCTATGTCTGTACTCTTCCCCCTCTGTGACAAATGAGATTTTCCTTCATGTTTTACGTGACATTATTGTCAGTCACTGCAGTGAAAGTTTTTCTTATTGAAGCCTTTTTAAAAATGCTAGTGAAACTTGCAGCATATCATTTATCACTGGAATAAGCTGTTCAGTTCCATTGATTTCAATGAAGCTATGTCCATTTACGACACTGATGGTTTGGCCTGCTTTTGCTACTTGACCCATACCACAGCTGATAATTAGTTTGCCAGTTTATAATAGGTCTATATATTGTGAACCTTGTTGCATGTGAACCGTTACAATCCCACTGAAATTCTGATCTCTCATTCCTCTAAAATAATAGCTGCTGTAATGAGGAGGTTTGTCTTGGCATTGTGGTTCTGTAGTAAATCCAAATCGCAGCATCTTCTCCCTAGCTCCCACAGAAAGACTTGGACGGCTTCCAAAGTTTTCAGGTGTATTTAACAAAGTGCTTATTGTGGTATCATTAAGCCTGTGCGGTGGAACAGTGATTACCATCAGCCATGTGTGTTGAAGACTAAAGTCACAGGGCTTGGTCAACATTTGGTATGGAGAAGAATAATTTCTTCAGCGTCAGTGCATTTAGGTGTTTTAAGTAGTGGACAATGTGACTGTTTACTGTTATGTATGGCACTGATATTTCCAACTGAAGTTCAACCACACCATAGTTTCAGTCAATGACACCACTGCTCTGAACGTCTTTGGCTGCTTGTACGGTACCTCTGCTCTACCTGGCACAGCCCTGGCATGCACCTTCATGCTAGCGGAGCACGAACACTGGGGACAAAGGGTGGAATACATTCATAGGTCTATGAAAAATTCCACACCCTGCAGGAGGAATTTTATAAAGCCAAGAGTCAAAATGAAAACAGCAGCACCTTTGTTTACAAACTGTAAGCCATACCTGAAAAAGGGTTGAAGTCAAACTAGGACAGAACTCTGCATATTGGGACTGATACAGGATGAAGGAGTTTCCATTTGTCGTCACTGAACCTCATGAGGTTCTTGCTAGCACATTCCGGCAGCCTGCTGAGGTACTTCTGAAAGGCAGTCCTGCAGCACATGGGCAACTTTGCACAATTTGGTGTCCGTGACAAACTTGCTGAGGGTTCCCACCATTCCATTGTTCTGGTCATTAGTGAAGGTCTTTATCAGTATTGACCCCAGTGTTACCCTCTGGGGAATACCGCTAGTAACCAGCCACAAGTTGTACTTGGAATTGCTGATCCCTTTGTTCAAGTCCCTTGGACCTTCTGATTATCTACCCAATTTGTCTTCCGTCTATCCCATTATATCTCAGCAGTTTGGCTGCAAGGATGCTAGGGACCGCTGTCAAAAATCAGGACATGCCTCTGCTGCTTTCACCTTATCCAGCAATACAGTTGTCTCATCATAGCAGACTCTCTGGTCGGTCAGCCACAATTTGGCCTTGGTAAATCTGTGCTGGCTGTTCCCAGTCACCCTCGTTTTCCATGTGCCTGGACATTGTTTCCAGATGGATTTACTCATTAATTTTACCGTGGGCTGAGGCTAGGCTGACAGGTCTGCACCTGCCTGAATCCTTATAGCCTTCCTTGTAGATGGCCTTGACATGTGGTGTAGGAATACTGTGGCAAGGTGGCTACCACGGATCCAGTCTGTGCTTGATGCATGAAAGAAGTGTAAAATGTTCAGATATAATAGTTGGGGCCATGTATAAATTTGGAACAAAGAGTTAAAAGAAACTCTAACAGATCACCTGTCTTTTTAAAATTAATTAGTGACCAGCAACATAGTTTGTCTCTACTCTCCAATCTTTAAGGCTGTACCTTCTGAATAAGACATGGTATTAGCTGTAGTCCCCAGTTTCACCGCTTACCTCTGATTAAGATCAATGTTTCAAGGTAAGCACGTGCCTTAGTACTATGTGAAATGAGGATGGATTTAAGCATAGGATTTAAGGGGGAGGAGGGGGCAAACACTGTACCCCAAGTATCCAGCTTACTGCTCCAGTGCATCTTTTTACGTCTGCCTTGCCTTTAAATTGAATCTCTGATGCAGACATTCTGTAATAATTCTTTGAAGTTATTTGCATCCAGTCTACAGAACCTTTTAGTTCTAGTTTTAAATTAAGGACTCCAGTGGTTTCAGTCCTTGATAAGTAAAGCAGCAGGATTTCACACCAATCACACCAAGGCTCGGTTACATTTTAGTCACAGCGGTGAAGTGATGCATGAAACTGACTGTACTGTAAAATCTCATTGTTATATGGATGAGGAAATGGACTGGCTCCAGACAGTAAAACAATCCCAGGACAGGGAAAAATGCATATTGAAGGTTTCAGCAGGGAGAGTCGTTCAGAGCAAAATACGTACTTTTGTTAGGGGGCTGCAAGCCCTGGTCTAAAGCTAGTAAGGCAACAGCAACTATTCTTGGGTGTCGGTGTGATGCTACCAGAGTACAGTACATGCTGTCCACAGAAGACATTGCACACTTACCCTATCCCACCAAGCACTGGATTTCTGTAGAGCAGGGTCAAAAAGAGTGTAGGTGTTTACCTTCAGATGAATTTTCATAGATGTATTTTGGAGTATTTTGATACTTATGTATCTCTTAAAGCCTTTATTTAGTCTTTTCTTCTCTGCTGGCAGTTATTTATTTTCATGATTTCAGCATCACTAAAATAAGACCTTTCTGCTATTGTGTTGGTCCGTTCCAACCTGGACTCTGATACCCAAGATATACCAAAGTGCAGAGAATTCACATCTTATCTGATGATAATTCTGGGATTTGGGGTCCTGAAAACTGCTAATAAGTCAGGATCAGAATGCCTTGAGTATGAAACCAAGGAGAATTCATGCAATTTTCCATTGGAAGATTTCCCATAGGTTTTTAAAAAATTGTTCATCACAGAAAAATGCGCTAAATAAAATGTAATTTGCTACTGATTGATTTCAGAATTCCTAAAGAATGCATGCAGAAAAATGTTTCGAGCCCTCATTGAAAATAGCTGATTCCTTCATACTGCATAGAGGAAAAATTATCCTAATTATCTGGTTTTTCCCTCCTATGCTTCAAGCAAGTCAACAGCTCTCCACAGTACTGACTCAGCTACAGCCTAAGAGACCCTGCAAAGACTTCTGAAAGTCATCAAAACTATGCTTTTGAAGGCTGGTGAGCACAGCCTTCCCTCCAGTGAAAACCCTTTGCCAGGTCACCCCTTGCCATTTAAATTGAGCAGCTTAAATACTGAAGCTAATATGTGTAACGCTGTGATGGATATAATATGCTCTCTGCAGGACAGCCCCCCCACCCTGGTCCTTTAAATGCCGGTGCTTTCCCTCTCTGCCAGTCTCGTTACAAAGACTCATTTCTATGTTGATAACGCAGCGGTGATAATAGGTATCAGCTCAATGCAGGGAGGAGGACTGTTGAGCCTGAGGGTAAATTTCATCTGTGCTAGAGCAAATTTTGTTCAGTCCCCTGGACATCTCCTGGACATAGATGTCAGTTCCTGTGACCTGGGTCTGGGCCCTCTTTAATGACCAGTTTGTTACTGGAAGCCCTATTTCCTATGTTATCACAACTGAATTAAGGCTGAATTAAGCCTTTGAGGATTTTATTCCAACTCTGTCTAGAAATGCACCATCAGCAAATGCCATCCTAGTCCATGGCCAGCCTGTCCCGATAGGAGCCTGCTCATATCAGTAGCCATTGATATGGATCCCAACCAGTGGTACAGGTTTTCCCCTGAAGAAATCTCATTAAACATGAAGGCAGAATATTTTCTGCTGTCTTCTTCCTTTGGTTAACTTTTCTTTCACATCACTCGTCTGAAAGGAATAGTAGCCAGATCACTCTTTGCATTATCTGTAAGCAAAGCTGATGGCAAAGGTCCTGATGAGAACATTTAGAGGAGTGGGGAACGCTTTGCTGCAAGAAGAATTAGACTGGGAGCCTGCAATGAGAAGGGGTAGCTTTGGAGAATGACAGTGGAGAAGAAAATATCATCTGTTGAAACAAAGAAATCCATATTCTCTGGACTTCTAAGTCCTTGTCCCAGACATTCAGAGTGTATTTTTTCTCCCAGTGCAGGAGTATACCAGCAGCCCCATTGATTTTGTGCCTATATCAGGAGGATGATCTATACCTTTTTTGGAGAGATGCTAGCTCTCTGGAGAGAACCACTGAGATTTCATGGCAAGATGTATCACGATTGCTAGAAAATCACAATTTATCTGCTAAATTCCCATTGACTGAGATAACATCTTGCCAGAAAAGTGAAGCTACTATGATTTTCTATTATAGTACTTGTGACATTTACGTACCCTTGCCTCTTGCATATCTGCCATGTGAATATCTCCAGGCCAGAATGTAAAGGGGCATGGTATTTACAAATAACAGCTTTTTCCACAATTTACTTTGTGTTGTTGACAAGGACTGAGTCACAGGAGGTATACAGTGTCTTTGTTGGAGGTTTTCACATGTTTGTAGTAAAGGACAAGCGTGGGTGCACTTAGGACCAGAGATGGTGTCAAACTATTAAACACGTGCATGAAAATCTGATGTGTTCACAAACACTACACTGTTATTTCAGTTCTCATTTGAGTTGTTCCTATTTTCCTGTTTATATTTCTATTCGCAAATACCATTTGGGATGGGAACTCAACACAAGTTCACGTCCTCTAGTTCTGAATGAGTTATTGAGCTTTTGAACACTTAGTTGGTGAACAGAATCCTAATGAAAATAAAAAAGCAGAAAAGGAGAGAAAAAGAAATCAGAAAACTTCTATAGAAGTAAAACTCATTAAATCTGTTACTTTTATCTGTGTTATAATTGTGGAAAATGGATTTATGGAAGAGTTTTTTTGTTTTGTTTTAGCTTTACAAGCACAAGCTAGAAACAGCACTTAAACTCACAGTTGATAGTCTGTAAGTTATTTTTATGGTTGGCTTTACTACTTGTTTACATGACACATCTCACAGAGATAACAGGCATTTAAACATCAACCGACTACTGGCATTCAATGAAGCTCATTAGTTTTAATTGTATTTATTTGTATGCCTGTTATAGTAGCATTTACCAACTGAAATTAATATTGCTTAGATTGATTTCTCTGTCTAAAAAAGAGTTATCTAGACTCTATCCATAAACAACACAGGCAACTTGAGAAAGCAAGTCACGCCACCTGTCCTAAATGGCCTTGTGAGGAAGGGATGAATCGCTCTCCAAAGACATTTCTCTACTGACCAGAGGAAGAGCCTTCCTTAAAGTGTTTGCCTTTTGTATGCCTGCAGTTAGGCAAAATGAGTTATGTCCATAATAACAAAAAAGCAGCTCATCATCTAAGTAAGCCAGGTATAAGCAGAGGAGGAAAGAGAGTAGCAGAAGTGGAATCTCTTACCCAAGGATCCAGCAGATCAGTGACAAAGCACGCAACCACTCTTAAGCTTTCAGGCTGGTATTTTATTGCAAGCCTTCCCTTCACCTTTATAGTCAGTGTGAGCTCTGCTGTGGGAGTCAGTGGGAGCAGGATGAGAGCCTGGATGGCCACCTGTAATGATTTAAAATTGGTGGGTTTATGTTTATCTGTTCAGGAATCACTGCTATGCTTCACATATTTTCCAGCCAGTGTCACATCGCTTTGTGTTACTGACTGCCTGGGGAGCAGTATAAACCAGAGGAATGTCCCACTCAAACCTTACTAATGAAACTTCTTTTGCATTGCAGTTGACCTGGACAGATTGAATGATGATGTGAAACGTTACAGCTGCACTCCGAGAAACTACTCTGTCAATTTAAGGGAGGAACTGAAGCTGACAAATGTAGTTTTCTTCCCCCGCTGCCTCCTTGTCCAGCGGTGTGGAGGAAACTGTGGCTGTGGGACTTCAAACTGGAAATCCTGCACGTGCATGTCAGGGAAAACAGTGAAAAAATATCATGAGGTATTTTCACTCTTTTTTTTTTTTGGTACTTCTTTTGGGTATTTATTGCTTACATGGATTCTGAAGGCTTTTCTCAGAGCCGTGTGTGCTGCTTATATTGATGATCATGTTACATTACCATAATCATTATACAGTATCGTGTTATTGATTATCATGTTGGATCTGCAGTGCAAAAATCAATGGGCAAAAATCACTGACCACAGTGAAGTGTCATAGGCAAAGATGCGATCATTTGAGAGAGACCAGAGTGGTTGTGAGTGCCCCCTGTGTTCACCACTCTTCCTGAGGTGAAGGGTCTGTTTAGGCTTCCAGACAGGTTCAGGTAGCCTTAGAGTGGAGCCTAGACTTGGATAACGGCATTGCTCTTGCTGTCTATAGAATCATAGAATGTGTTGGGTTGGAAGGGACCTCTGAAGGTTATCTAGTCCAACCCCCCTGCAGTAAGCAGGGACATCTTCAACTAGATCAGGTTGCTCAGAGCCTCATCGAGCCTGGCCTTGAATGTCTCCAGGGATGGGGCCTCCAGCACCTCTCTGGGCAACCTGTTCCAGTGTTTCACCATCCTTGTTGTAAAGAACTTCTTCCTAATGTCTAACCTAAACCTATCCTGCTCTAGTTTAAAACCATTGCCCCTCGGGCTGTCGCTACATGCCCTCCCCAGCTTTCCTGTAGGCCCCATTCAGGTACTGGAAGACCACTATAAGGTCTCCCTGGAGCCTTCTCTTCTCCAGGCTGAACAACCCCAACTATCTCAGCCCGTCCATGCTACATACCAGCTTGGTACCTCGTGGAGCAGCATTCATACTTCCACTGCAGTAATCCCTAGAGAGACACACACCCACGCAGCCAACCTTCGGGAAGGCCTCATTTTAAATAAGTTTAATATTAATGTCTTTAATGCCAAAACATCGCCCAGCGATTTGCATTGGAAGTGGTGAATGAGCGGAGTGGGAGGAGGTTATATATGTGTGAGAAAGGGGTGTTAACAGGTATTTATGGGTAAGTCAATTTAGAAGAGGCTGCAGAGAACTTTTGCGACCTCTTTATGTGGATGTCACCACAGCATCCCAGTGAACTGGGATGAGGCTTACGTCAGACTGATTTTTCCGAGCGAAGGACTGATACGATGAGAATGTATATACTACTGGAATTATTCTTTGTAGTAATACAGAGACATGTGTTCCTTGAGACATTTGACTGCACTTCCTCTTGTTTTGCACTATATCTTTTAAAGTTATGCCCATTCTTGGAAATGACAATTAAGTCACTTGTAAACTCTCTTCCCTTCCAGATTTAGGCCTGTAGAAAGCAGCTGAATCTTTCAGCCTTAGTTTTTTTCCCACTCAGCAATTTTTTACGCAGGCAAATTTTTTGCGAAGGCAAATTTTTTGCATAAGAATGAAGTCCACTGTATTTATTTTTAATTCATTCAGATGACATTTAGAGAGGGGAAAAAAACAAGGAAAGAGCATTTTATATTCTCTCTAAATCAGTATTTTCAGAACCAAACATGAACAATATTCACAAAAGTGAACATATCTAGGAAGGTTACTTGGTATTATCCTTTCAGTTGTCTGAAAGTAGGTAGCTGCATGCCATGCTGACTTAATTTCTGACACATATCTCTTATAAGATCCTGATTTACCACTTGGCTTAAGTCTCAAGTGAAAATGAACTTTATGGGCTTTAAATCTGGATGTGGTGTAGGCTCATACCATAAAGGCATTGACCTGGGAGACCCTAGGGCTGCAATAGCAGAAGGACGTTGAAGGTCAGACCTTTGCTTCGCTCTAAGTAGTGTGGCTACTCTTTCCCAAGGTAAGGGATTTTTTCTCATAATTGATTGCAGAATACAGCGTGCTCCACATTAGCTTGGACTAGATAATAGTTAATATTTTATCTAATTTTAAACAAGATGCAGGGGCTGACCCTGGTAATTACAGAGCGGAAAGCCTTATCTCAGTGGTAGAAAAGTTAATTGGAAAAAAAATTAATAGGTATAAAACACCTAGATGACAATGAGCTGATAAAATGAACTCGGAATGCCTTATGTATGAATAAATATTTATACAGCATCACAACATTGTACAAGAATGCTAAAAGACCTGGCACCTTCTCCAGAGAGCGAACAGTTGACCAGACAAGATCTGACATGGATTAGAAACTGGTTAAGAGATAAAGAGCAAAGAGGTGGAAGAGATGAGCAATTTTCTACATAGCAAGTGGCTATCTGTGGGTGCCCCCTGCACGTGGATTAAATGTTATTTCATGTATGATCAATCTGGAGGGAGGTGAACAGAGAGGTGGCAGAAATGACAGCTAAAACAGGAGATAACGTACTTTGACAGCAGAGAAGGCTGCAAGGGATATCGGAAGGCCTATGTAACTACCTATAAATCCAGTTTATAAAAGCAGCAAGCATTAGGATGAGTAGTCTCAACTATTTATTCATGTAACACTGGATGTGTGAGGAGAGGAGGGAGAAACAAAGACTAAAGGTCGAGAGTGAATCGCCATGAAGATCTTCAGGAAAAGAGTTATTTTGTGCAGCGGTGACAGGAAAAAAACAAGTGACAGCCTTCTGCAGGAACAGAGGTGAACAGGTAATAAAGCAGCAAATACTATGGCCTGGATAAATTGATGAGGTACTTAGACTGGGTTTTGACTGTTGGTGCTTAGAAGGACAACAAGCAGGTGTAGAAAAGATATATAGAAGCAGAACACGTACATCAAAAGAGATACAGGAGAAGATACACATCCAAAACATGTGCAAGGAAAGTGGCTCAAAAGTTTTGGATAATTCCATTTAGAAAAAACTGGGAATAAGAGAGGACACAGCGAAAGACAGAAAACAGTGATTAGTACTTAAAGGAAAATCAGGTCCTCCTAAATATTCTTTTCCTTAAGAAAAGAACAAGAGAGAGATTGAAAGGGAACTAATTGAAAATGATAAAAAGGAATTTGATTTTGTTGCACAGTAAATCTGTATGGAATTTCAAGCCTTAAAATATGAGTGTTGCATAATTCAGAAGGATTCTGAGAGAACTAGAAGTAAAACATAAACTAAAGAATACTGGTTCACATCTGTACCAGAATATAAGCCAACTATTGGCAGTAGCTACAAAAAAAAATCCTGATTATAAACATGTTATCAAGCACTTGTTTTCTATCAGGTGTTTGGGAGCATCTGGTGCTGGGACACCAGAATATCACGTTAACCAGGTATTGGTCACAACAAGGATGTCACAACTTATGACTGCCCCAAATTAATCACTAAATTCAGGAAATTCAATATTTGCACTAATATATCACTGCTAATTTATTTCACTCCTCCTTTGTTCTCTGAAAACCGTATGAATTCAAGACAGTGCTTCAGCTTTAACATTAAATGGCTTTTGTAAGTTTAAATTTAAACTTAATCCCTTAGGGATGAATTAACAGCTCACTGAGCAGAAATTTAGCCAAGTGGCTCCCATTAACATGAGTGGAAGTCATGCAGATAAATTCACATATGACATAGTAAAGACGTGTCCATTAATTTTAGTCCAAAATATTTTCCACTTTATTATTATTATTAGCCATGCACAGCTAATCAGTTTTATTCTTTATTCTCCTTTGACACTTAACTCTAATTTTATTTAAATGCCTGGCAGTAAAGGCACTGAGGAGGGACCTCTCAACATGCTGATTTTAGAACCATGGAGCTGGTTTACTCTTTTCAACGCCAATTTGAAACCCACTAACCTTAACCAAAAAGCCTTTAGTTGCTTAACAAAGGACAGAACTTCACACTTTATGAAATCCTCATCGCTGTTAATTTGGTTGAAAATCTCTGCCTTCTGCTGCAGGAGAACGTAGGCCAGGTTCAAACACGAGTCTTAATTACTTTGATTTACTTGCAAAAGACACCAGAAGGAAGTATAAGGTGGTGGAGCAAAGAAGGTGTTTGTAGCAGCTAAAACTGAATCCCACAGACCCCGAGGCTGATTTTGCCTAAACATTCTCCTGGAGCTTCATCTGCTGAGCTCCTGGACCCACCAGAGCTATTTGTCCTGCACATGGATATGCTTGTCCTCAGCAGTAAAAATGCGACTGGAAATCACTTAAAAGTTGTCTGGCATTTCCAAGCTACCCAGTATTTCTGAGTGAGAAAGCCAGGCAGACAGATTTTCCAGAAGCAATAGGCTTCTTTTTGGCTTTGTAGCCGGTGCCTTGCAGTGCCGGAGTAGCTGCATGCCAGCAGCTGTGGGGACACTAATGCCCAGAGTGTTTGTTGAGAGAGAGGCTTTTAGTCCAGAGAGACTTCAAGGTTATCTTCTCCTTATGCTCTTCATGTGTTTTTAGTTCCCCATGAGTTCCTATTCAAAGCTCACCGTACTCACCACCGAGCGCTCCCTCCTAGTATCACAGGACTAATTGCTGTCATGTGTAGCTTTTAATTTCCCTAAGCTGTGAGTGCTGCTCCAGTTCCCCGAACAGACTGTACAGCTCTTTCCTAGCACATCCAATTGTAAGAAGCAATGCAACAGCAGGAAAATGAGAAAATGAGAATGCCACGGTAAGGGCTGTTTTTTTCTTTGTTGCCCTGGGAAATGCTAATAATGAGATCTCGGGTCTTTTTTATAACCTGGAGGTTTGCCATAACTTTACCAAAATACTCGGCAGTTTCCAGAAGTAAATGGGTTCATAACTTGAGTAAATGGATAGTATTATGGGTGGGGGTTTTTTGCAGAAGTCTTGTGATTCTCTGTGGTTTTCCACGGCTTCTGGGTTTGCTTGAGACCAGAGCTCATGGACAAATAGTCATGATTTACCACATAGTGTCACGAACCCTGCAATCCAAACAGGAGAAGTGCTGGCAGTGTCTCAAAACATCCCTCAGGCAGAGTCTACCATGAGTGATGCTGAGTTATGTCGCAGGGCTCCATGCAAAGCAATACATGGAAATGGATGCAGCACACCTTAATCAAATGCTCACATCCACTGCTGTCTGACTTGCTAAAGGGGAGCCGAAATGAAAGTGTGTTTTCCATTGCAGTGCATTTCTTTGGAAGTGCCTGGAGCTGCTCTTTAAAGAGAGGGGGTGGCTCTAAACCTGGAGATGACCCAGCCCAGAGGAGGTGTGGGGGAACTCAGGCCAGGACCCAATTCAGCTCGGGCTGCAGCTCTGCCATCTGCCCAGCATGCACGTACCTCAGAGAAACAAGAAATCAGCTTCCCCATCTCGTTGCTGTAACTGATGAGATGTGAAATGAGCTTCCGTGAGGAATAAATGCTCTTAAGGTAGCAACCAGAATTTGTCAGAGTGTATAAACCTCCACACACACAGTGCTGAGCAATACAGCTAAAAGGCATTTAAGGAAAAAAAGCAGAGTGGTGAAAGCTGATTGCATCTTTTACCCATACTTGTCTCTCCTGTAAAGACTGATGCATTTTTCACTCTCTTATGGTGCTTCTTTCTCCCCACCATCCTCCTCTTTTTGAAACATTGTACCTCCGTTCGCATTTCATGTTGACTGGAGCTTGTCTGGTGCCTTCACAGGACATACAGGCAATTAATTATCAACCACAAGATTAGTGTTAGGGTGGCTACTTCACAACCTCTTGCTGTCCTGAGAGAGGTAACAGGCACCTCAGAGTACCTACACAATACTAAGTCTTTGCACAAGTTGCTGGGGCATAGAAACAGCTTTAACTGGACCCAACATTGTAAAGGGAAAATAAGACAGCAGGCAATATTACTGGGGAGAAAAGAACAGGGGAGAAAATAAAAAGGTGATATGGGACTTCAGTAAGACAGCGGAGTTGTTTCAATGGAGTTAAGAAATGTAACTAATACAGTTTGCTGTTGTGGGGTCTTTTCTTCTTCTTCTTTTCTTCTCTTTTTTTCTTTTTTTTCTTTCTTTTTTCCTTTTTTTTTTTTTTCAGAGAAATGAGAAGCAAACCTTAAGGAAGCGCTTGAGAGAGCAGTTGATAATTCTCACTCTGTCTTTACACAGGGAAACATAAGATAACTGGACAAAATTATACAAATGCTGCTGATACAACAAAGTAAATTTTCTAAGGGATTAAAAAGAGCTAGTGTCATCAAACCAGTGTGCAAGAAATATGGTCTGTTTGTTCTGCATCCTGGAGTTGATAGTACATGTATAAAGGAGATAAAAGGTTGTTATGGTAATAAAGGCACAGAATTAACCTGACAAAAGAGTTAATGCATATTATACAAGAAGCAGCAGTGGTATTTATTTGGAATGCAAAGGAAACAGAATGAGTCAGAAACAACTGCTAGGCCACAGGATGAGCAGAGAGAGCACAGAGGTGCAGTGAGAGAAAAAAGGTTCATTTTTTACTACATGAAAATGAAAGTTTTTGGGATGACATCTGGAAGTTAAGCAAGTGAGACATCGTGTGATACATGTGTGGGCAGAGAGGTAATATGGGAAGGGGGAACACCTGTATCTGGGCAGTGAAAAAACAAAAGCTGGAGCCATAATGTGGGACAAGATCACCAAAAGTGAGGGTCTTGTTGATGTCACACGTGTCAAAAACATTGTAGCTTTAGTGACTCTTTTAGATGCCTGAGTTTTAAACCAATTAAAATTTTTCACGTTTACTGTGTTAAAACCAGGTGCTTCTTATTCATACAAATTAAAAAATAGGATCAGTAATCCCATCTACATTTAATAATCCCTTAGTTTGAATGCTACCGCTGATCAGCAAATGAACTCTTTTTTTCTTGTTCCCGATATCCTGTAATTCTCTCTGGTACAAAAGAATACAGCTTTGGGTCTGTGGTGTTATTTTAGGCTATGTTCCTACTAGAATAAAGGTTCTTATGCTAAATTATGAACCACATTCCCATAATGCTTGGTTTCTTATGCTCAGAGCACAGCTAAACTGTGTGTGACCTTTGGATTAGATAACTTTCAAAAATTGTGGAGTAAGGTTTTTCATCTGTATCAGAACTTGGATCTGTGTTGAATGTTTTGCACTTTTGATGCTTCCTCTTTCATGAATCTCAGACAAATATAATTTGGTTTGCATGCTAGAATGATGGTATTTTTAGATGAGCAGAAGGAGATTAGATAATGCTGCATAACAGGATTTTAAAATAAATTCTGCAAAGTACAAATTGAGCTATCTAAAATAGCATCCAGAGTTGCTCTCCAACCTCTGTCACTGGAATATGAAGCTAACCAGATATTTGCTAAGCCGTAGTCATGTTATTGATTATCTGTGGTCTTCTTAAGCTAATCGGAAAAAAAAAAAAAAAAAAAGCTGATTTTTGAGTGAAGCTTCAGATTTCTATTAGTGTTTAAACTACTGGTCAAGAATTTAACAAAGAATGTTACTGTTGTTCCTAATAAGTAAATGATAAGTAAAAAATGGCTATAAGCAACTGGATACCACTTATTTTTTTATTACTTTAAGAAGTGTTGACTGAGTTTCCTATTACTCTTTGCTTTTTATTAAAACAGAAATCAGCCATCGTGGACTGTCATGGCTAAATGTTGCCTGATATATGGCTAGGACCATCAGCGAATGCCGGAGGGAGTGATTCACCTCATTTGGCTCTACCCATCCAAAGCTGCGAGTCCAGCCTTTGGGCTCCTTTCCTAGTTATCAGAGCTAGCCCCACCAGGGGTGGGTGTTTCAGGTGAATCATTCTCTGGAGTCACCTCTTTGTTGCTGCTTCTACTGGAGAAATGCTAGGTATGGGTCAGGGTGAAGAGGTTCTCTCCAGCTGGGTCCTTTCCTAGCAGTCATCACTGCTCAGCTCTCCTCAGCCCCTGACCATGAAGTGCTCTTACAGATCTGCTGAGATCAGAGAGGCCACCGGGCCATCAGCCCTGACCCCCTGTGCTCCACAGGCCACTGGAGAGTACCCTGTTGCCCCCAAAACAAGACCCAAACTTCTACTGTATACTTGCTGGAAAGGCGGCCGTTTTCTCATGTCCTCAAATAGACTGGAAACCCCACAGTTCCGTGGAGGGCTGTCCAGGCGATGAGTTGGCGTGACTTAGACAAGCTTGCCCGAATTCCAGTTTGAGTTTTTCTGGCTTCAGCTTCCAGACGCTTTTTTCAGTGATGGCTTTGCCCTCTGATTTAAAAAGTCCTTCAGAATCTGGCATCCAAATTCAATGCACGATCAATGAGCAAGATCCCTGGCAGGGAAATGCATGTAAGCATTTTCTTTATATTTCCTTCACTACCACCCCCAAGGAAAATTATGCGATGGCCACAGTCACCTCACCTTGAAACCTCTCAGATGCTCAAGCATATCTACAAGTAAAATGCCATCCAGCATATTGGTGTGCTCACCTGGAGTTGTCTGCACAAGAAATGCTACAAGGCCCTGATGTCCTTTTTTGTATTACCTATAAAAAACAAATCAGCTCAGAAGCTAAGTCCCCTGTCTTGATTTTTTTTTTTTATTGCTTTAATAGTTTTATGACCATAATTATCTCAGTGTTTGACGAGGGGGACATGGTTGTAGTCATATACTCTTTGTGAGGCAGTGATCTGAACAGCTGAGGCACCACATTTTGATGAGTAGTGACAGACTTTGTTCCTTTCATTTGAAAACTGCAAGGTTATTCTTCTTTTTCGCCCACACAAAAGAAGCCTTTTGAGCATTCCAAACCTTCCTCACATCCATATTTTCTTACAGCTACTGATCCCATCAAAAAAGGAGCAATAAACTGTCCTGAACAAAATTTCTTTGAACTGTTTTCATTAATTCAGTAGTTCCTCACCTTTAAGCACCTGACCATGTAATGAATAAACAGCAGCTATTTTCAGAATAAAGGGTTTTCTTTCAACTACTGTGGTCACCAGAAATGGCCTTACTTCCTGATTCTTTTCAATTCCCTTGTATTTAGCTGAAACTAAAACTATTAGATGGAAGCTAGACGGAGAGCTTTGAACATCAGTTCTGTGATCAGCTATTAAAGCAGTCCAATTTCAGCTGTGTTCAAACACTGCTTTCCCGTCTTGTCTGGGGAAGCGCCTGCCAATTCATTTTTCTACTCTTATCAGCAAAGCCCATATACTGTGCTCATGTTTCTTAATATAAAACACAGGGAAAATCCCCAAGCTGTCAGGAGGTCTGCAAGCTTAAGTACAGCCCACATCTTTGCTCTCATCCCATTGCATGCTTTCATTTGCTCTCAATTGAAAAAAGCAGATCTACCTACCCATGATCTTGCAAAGTGCCAATCATCTGAATTTGTCAGACTTTGATGAAAGGCTTCTTTAAATAAAGAATTTTATCATGGGTTCAGCATCAGCAGCTGTACTTTATTTTGAAAGTATGTTTTCTTAAAAAAAGCATCTCTGAAGATGTTGTCTATTTTCAGTTCTGTAATAATTGTAGCAACCTGATTGGGTTCAGTTCCTCTGTGTTTTCGATGACAGTGTGGTTCAGTGAATTGTCCTGGTGTCCATCAGGATTTATTGCATATATTGAGGCAGTCAATGTTTGAAATCAATTCAAAACCATTATAATTTTGTTGCTTTTAAAAAACAAAACAAAAAACAACATATGTCTGCATTTCTAACAGGGAAAAGTAATTATATCTTCCCAACACGTTAAAGCAACATGTCTGTACCTTGCTTAGACACACTTATTCCTCTCAGTATTGCATAGGTTAAACATAAATTTTATCGCAAAAGGGAGGACAAAATAATAGACTGTGTTCAGTGCTTATCACTTTTGTTACATCCCATGACCTTCCTACCCTCTGGGCATTAATGGTAGAGAACGAGTGGTCTCATCCCGAAGGCTGCTTACCTGTCTGCTCTTCCCCACCTGGTCTATACAGCATCCGTGATTAACCTTTCATTCACATTTACTTTTGGGGACTTCCTAATTCTGTTGAAATTGCTAATACTTTGTTGATCTAGTATGCAGCCCCTTATTCCCCCTCCTTTCCGAGACTATCTCAATTCGTCTAGGGTTTTGGATGTCAAAGCACAGAAAGTGCTTACAAAAATTAGGATTATTAATTGAGTAACAGTATGATCTGTTAGCTAGGGGATCTGTTATTCAGGGCAGAAGTGTGGGAGTTTCTGTGGTTGAGAAGCTAAAGATGTTTAGGTCCCACTTCCCACTTTGGGACCTATGACCAGTGGCTTTGGCAGGTCATAGACAAGACAGACTTCTCTCCGTCTTTGAACAAGCAAGACAAATCTAGGTGATCTACCAGTCACTCGGCCAAGCTAGTATGAGTCACAACAGCCTGCCAAGAGGTGAGATGTGTTAGCTCTGGTACCCTACCAGTGCATGGTTTCTGGACTCAAGTGCTTGAGGCTACAGAGAGCAGAACTGTCCCACCTGCCTACCACCAGCTGTGGAGCTGCAGCCTTGCTTTCTGTGTGTCCTGCTCCCCATCAGCAAATTAGGGATTTTAAAAGGAAAAGGACCATGTAATGCCACTGGTAGTTTTTCTACTGATGTGTTGCAGGGCCTTGAGGAAATCAGTTTCAGATTCTCCATCTATACAAGTTTGACAATGATGCATATCTTTCTGTGCAATGCGCTGTGAGATTTGGGAAGAAAAATGCTGTAGGAGAGTTAAAGTGGTCTTAGTCTTAACTCATTTGTTGTACCTAATCCAAACTAGTATTTGAGCTTCAGGGCAGAAACTGGAAATTAGTGTCTCATTTGTTAAACTACTGTAGGCCCATCAACAGCAAACTAATGAAGCAAAACAGGATTTCCTCCCTTCAACGTGTGCCCCTGTGCTAGTTGGGGTATGAGCTCTTACACAGTAACTCAGCCTCCAGCAGTGGGCTGGCAAAGCACGACCCTGCAAACCGCCATCCTCCTCTGCTCTTTCCAGTCCATTGTCTACGTACTTACACTATCACAGAAGATTGGATAGGACTCAACATTATGGCTGTTTTCCACATATCCATAAGACCATTTTCAGGGAATCATAGATTCATTTAATAATATGTGTTTGGAGGCAGCTCTGGCAGTCATTTAGCCTAATCTCCCATTCAAAGCAGAATTTTTAAGTTAGATGAGGTTGCTCAGGGCCCTGTCCTGTTAATATTTACTATCTTCAAGGTTTCCACAACCTCTCTGGGCAACCTGCCTCAGTGTTTAACCACTCTCAGTATTTTCTTCCTTATACTGAAAATAGGATTTCTTTTGTTACAACTTGTATACATTGCCTCTTGTTCATCTTCTTCATATCCTACAACCCTTTTTTTTAAGGGTCTTGGGGTTATCTTGCCTAGACAGAATTTTTTCAGAAGCCTCTTAAATGATGCATCGTTCCCTAGGAAATAATTTTTCGTTTGCTTGTTTTTTTCACATTATTGACAGTAAATTCTTAAGAAATTACTGAAATTGAGGCAGAGATTTTTAAGGTAAGCCAACAAAAGTCACATTCCAGAGAAACTTGATGGGATCTAGCACATATTTTCCAGAGGCTCCATTCTGCCTCCCACAGGCATTTCAGTTTTGGACCAGTTTTAATGATAAGTGCTTCAGAAATTTCAAATTGCATAAAAAAATGTTCCTTGCTCTTTAGAGCAGAAATATTATACAAGTGAGAGAAGGGGCAGAGCAATTCAAATATGTATGGGACTGCAAAGACGAGCCAAAGGAAACACACTTGATAATTTGCATGCAAAGAAGCAACTCTGGACACGGTTAGGGAACTGCATGATATAAGGATACCTGATGTAGGAAATAATCCAGTCTGTCAAAGCTCCAGGACAAACAGTACAGCAGGATGTCACAGAGTGGAAAGAAAAAGCTGGAAGTAAAACAAAAATGTTTCCAAATTAATGCTGGTCAGGGCCATTAAGGGTTGTTGGTGCTCTCAGGGACCCAACACTCTCATCCTCAAATCTCTTACAGCGTTTTCTAATCAATGCATTTCTGTTGATCCTCCCAGGTGCTGAAATTCATCCCTGAGGCTGGACATCCCCGAAGAAAAGGCAGAACCAGGAACAACATGGCCTTAGTAGATATACAGCTGGAGCACCATGAGCGTTGTGATTGTATCTGCAGTTCAAGACCACCACGATAAGAAAAAATAAAAAGAAGAGAAAAAAAACAAGGCACACTAATTGCAGGTTACCGGACATTTACTTTTAAGCAGGATTGCTCTGAGGACCTTCACTCACTAATCATTTGAACTTTGCTACTAGCCTGCCTTTGCAATTAGCAAAAATGATCGCTGTGTTACAGCGTAGCCATGCTGAGTAGTGCCATGGCAGCTAAACAGGTATATCGTACATTTATGTATCAGCATCCAAGAATATAGGATTATGGTTATCTGTAGCTAGATTCTGAGGGTTGAGATTTTCAAAGCTCGCTTATAGTCCTTAGGCACACAATGCCCACTCAAATGAAATACCAGTTGTGTAGGTATTTGTGGTAGCTGGCAATGAAATAGCATTGTGTTGCTGTTTCTCACTCACCAGTTCCTACACTCAAATTCTGCTGCCATTTCTACCTGCTCAGCTCTTCTGACAGTCTGTAGAGTTTTGTGGGTATAAATGAAGAGAGAATTTGAGCCTTTATGAGTGTAAAATGGTTTGTCCTGATCCAAGAGGGAACTTCCCAATGTTGTGGCCCAACAGAGTGAGATATAATGAGGAAAATCCATCACTACGTGAAATAACATGCCAGTAGAGTCAGATCTCACTGTTTGTACACAAGAAAATTGTGTGCTTGAGTTAGTAGGTGCTTTGCATAAGCTGGGACACTGGTGGTGGTAGTGGGGTGCGGAGGCTGGTACTTTTTCCTTGGTGACTCCCCGGGAGCCATCGCCCAGGTGCTTCTGCAAGAAGGGGCTCCTACCAGGTCCCCAGGTAAATCCCCGTGGGATGGGGCTGATTCTGGTCTCCACCTGCGTGGTCTGGACTCCTGCCCCTTGCCCAGAGCTGCCCACAGTTGCCCAGGAGGAGCCCCCTCGACACGAAAAGAGAGAAACAGCCCTCCCCGTGTGTACTCCTCGCTGCAGGTCGAGGAGTGCCATGTTCCCCCTGTGCAGGCAATGAAGATAGGGCACTTGTTTGTTGAAAATATTGATTTGTTTTGCAGTTGTGTTACTGGGAAACAAAACTGTGCTTGAGATTTAATTATCGTTATTTGGTTTGGGGTTTGTTTGTTTGTTTGTTTTAAATATGGATTATTATAACTGCGTCATATATGCATTAATCTTAGTTATCTGAGGTTAGTTGTCTCATTTCAGCTCTGTGTATTGCCATGGTTAAACTGTTGACAGTGAATTTCTTTTTGATTGCATTTTGCTGAGGCATATTAACTCATTAAGCAATGTCTGTCTGTCATGGAAAATGTGCATCATTTATTAACTTCCAGAAGAATATTATTAAATGCCACCTCATAATAAAATAAGCACTTTAAAAGCTACAGCATAGCTTCCTATGCCTTTTAAAATATTATGAAAGTGCTCTAGCTGAAAAAGGAAGAAAAAAAAATCCTTCCAAACTAGCTTTTAAAGGATTTTAAATGCTGCTCCAAAAATGTAAAATACAGGAGGATTTCATTCAGGCAAAGAATTGGAGTTTTGATCATGAATGCAACAGAGAGAATGAAGCGGCACATTTAATGGCTGAGGTTTTATATTTAATAGCAGATGTAGGCTACATCAATTTGTCTTGTTCATGTTGCCTCTTAACGCTTCTGTCTCTCTGAAAGAGCAAAGTAGTTTGACAATAGTGCGTTAATAATTAGTGGAAAGTGGCATGTGCTATAATACAATATTGAGAGCCTTCAAGTCAGTATGTTTTAGCAACCTACAATTTTGTAACAAAAGTGCCCTAGTGTTCTGACTTACCCTCTTTATCAGATCAAGTATTTTATAAGTGCTTTTTTATAATTTTAGCAAAACTTTACTGAAACATCCCTTAGAAATGTTGTATTACTTTCTTTTCTGTACTTTAACCTTTGAGATTCAAAAAGTGTGGGGTTTTTATTATTTATGTTAATTTTTCCTCTCTGGGTCCCAGATGTCTATTTAAAAATGCTCCTGAATGCTGATTTGGGAAGTGATTCATCATTTTTCAAAGCAATTCACATTAAAAGAACAGCACTGTAACCAAAGATTGACAGCTTCGTTTCATAGTTCAGGACTGTTTAAAGAAGTCTTCATTCTTTTTCTGTCTCTAGTTTAATAACAACATTGACCCCGTCCTTCCATAATTTTCAGCTAATTTTGGAAGAAATTTGCATGCAAGACCTTGGCAGTACTGCTTGTTTTTGAGACAGTGCACTCCAATGTATGTTCCTGAATGAATTATGCCCAAATTATGCCTAAGCACTCTTGGCCTCATAGTCAGCGTTGTAGGAAGCATCGGTTTCGTATGGCTTTGTGCTTTGAGTGGTCCTTCAATTCCCACCCCAAGGGAAAACGTGCACTAGGGCATCCACTGCGTCTGGTGGCTCCCGTGCACCTCTGCCTGCTCTCCCAGTCTCCACCCCAGGAGCCATGTGCTGGGACGGGTATCGACACCTCCTAATTTGGGGGATCCAGCCTCATCTGGGAGCCTGAGTTAACCACTACACGCACTTGGGAGAGAGAGGTTCTTCCAAAGGGTGCCTTAGCCCCCAGGTTGAAATTGCCCAACATGGGAGCTTTTCTTTCTCTCTTTTGATGACGTAGAAAGATCAGAAAAATGATTTGGGCATCTAAGTGAGATACACAAAGGCAGAAGGTGTGATTACTCATTTTAAAGACTGAACAGCTAATAGTTTATCTAACTGAATTAGGTACAGGCAGCAGGGTCCAGCAGAAAAATTCAGCTGTAAAGTAAAAAGAGCTTGCTTAATGTTGGGCTTACTTTCTAGGCTAAACTTACCACAAAATTTAAAGTATTACTCCTTGGAAACTTAGTAATGAATGGGACTACTCACTGCTTCCTACAGACAGAATGCTCCCGGCCAGCGCAGGTGAGTCAAGGATGGGCTTTATGTGGCAGTGTGGGGTGATAACATACATGTGAACTAGGAAAAATTCCTAAAAACCTGAGCCCTGAGCTGCAGTGACCCTGGTGAAACCAAATACCAGCAAAACTTTTCCTTTTTATTTATTAGCAGAAATCACCAAGATGTTTTCCCATACCTTTATTTTCTCTTTTGACTATGTAAAATATGTTATTTTGTTTATATACTATTATAACACAAAAAGCAAAAATATTTAAAAAACTAATCTGGTTCATTTTTATTGGTGGAATTGGAACCCCCCAAAATAAATACATTTTCAAAGGAAATTGAGAAAGATTCCTAATTTCAAACGACTCGCTAGCTTTTTATTTACTGTATTCTTCTGGGATAGAGCCTACTTTCTCAAGTGCAATCTATATATATATTTTTTTTGTTGTTGTTATCTCAGTTAAATGCAGCTTTCCTAGCAGTATTTTTTACTTTATGCAGTATGTAATGTGTCTTATCTTGGTGAAAAAATAAATACTGCTTTTGAAAGAAGATACTCCGAGTGATTATTCAGAATTCGGGTGAACTAAAAGCCATGATTTACTGGAAGACATTTCCACAACATGACACCATCCGTGCTAGGTGTCCTTGTGAATTTTAGCAGTCGTTTCCAGGAGCATCGGGGAAGTACCGAAGTGCAATTTTGGGATAATCGAGTTTGAACCCCCGAGCTGGAAGAAGCTGACAGCTTCTTTGCAAAGCAGCAGCAGCGTGACAGCAGCACAGCATTTCTGATCACCGGATTAGGGCTCTCTCCCAGACTTGGTGCTGGTCTCAGCCCCCGCAGGCTTGGCTCGGCTCCAGCAGAGATGTCCTCACTTGTCCTACTGAAGCTGCTCTTTGCTAGTAAAGGAAGCTCCTGCTGGAGCTCTGCGTCTCGCCTGAATGAGGGCAGAGCTAAGCATCCAATTCCTGTGTGCAGGGCAGCTGGAGGAATCTAAAGCCTCTCGCGATGGGGAAATTCAATCTAACTTTGTGAGTTTGGACATTTCCCCCAGCTTTGGCAGAAGCAAATTTTGTTGTATTTCATCTGGAACATAACTTTCATAGCTTTGATAACTAACTTTCAATTTAAGGTTCTTGTGTTAAGCTAAAGCTGCCTTAGGCATGGATCTTGGACTGAATAAGGAAAATTTGAAAATTTTGAAATTTTTTGAAAATGAAAATTTTGCTAAATTAATTCTTCACTAGCTAGATGACCTGTCTGATAAGGGAAATACAGATAGCATGCAGTCCGGAGACCCAGCTTTGCAGCCTGTCCTCATGCATGTGCACCTTGTTCTTTACGGTAATGCCACCAATCTGGAACAGTCAGCCGTTCAGATGAGCATATTTATCCCCTTTGGTTTGGTCCTTGTTACTCAGAGAAATAATTCATTTTCCCTTCCCTTCCCTTCCCTTTTAAAAAAGTCAGTCAGAAGAGACATTTCCTAACAAAGGAGGCAGTTCTCTCGTGTACAGTGAACAAGGACGTATTTAATGGGTGGAGGAGACATTTTTTGCCCTTCAGAAATGCACTGTAATTCAGAAATGCTTTGTAGACAGCAGCTCAGCAAGTGCTAAGTGTTCAAGGATGGAATAAAGCTCCTCCCATCTGGCATCGCTATGTACCTATATAACTCACGGCTAGCTAAAATTATCAGTTTGTCCTTGTGCTTACATGTCTGAAAGCTTTTATAAATCTGTAACATGAAAAGTAGCTCTGTCTCATCAGCTGAATCATAGAATCATAGAATTTGTTGGGTTGGAAGGGACCTTTAAAGGTCATCTAGTCCAACCCCAAAAAAGTACATGGTAAAAGTATATGAAAAAGTATATGGTTCCTGAGGTCATTCAGGAACTCACAATTACCTTTCATTAACAATAATACATTTTTTAAACCATCTTCTTCCCATTTTTGAAGAACGCAGAATATTTTTCTAGCTGATTTTAAGATCTGCAACAGCTGTAATAATACTTCCCTGCAAATTCATTTAAGATTTCCCTTGCTCTTTTCTGGAGTGCATTCCCCAGTCACACTGCTGTGATGCGAATTCAACAGATGTCCAATTTGTACTTACTCTCACAGGGACTCCAGTGCAGCAGCTAATGAAATGCAGAAATTAGTATTCTGGTCTCCCATTCTAGGAACTCTAACTTTGTTTATTGATAGTCTTGGTCAAATATGCTGAAATACATAACATCCATAATTTATTTGGTCATTCATTGACGGGCCTTGAAAGTCTGCCTGAAGTGTTTAAAGTGCAAATTCAATTTTGCATTTCTTTTCAAAGGCTTCTTAAAGAAATAGGATTTCCAAACCAGCAAATATTCTGCCATGAATAGTAGAAAGGGAGTATTCTAGGTTTTAGACTATCTTCAAAAATTGATTTAACTTAAGACTTGGTCTGAAATTCCTTTATAGGTAGCAAAAAAGATACTTCAAACCTGAATTTTTAAAACCTGGTTTTTGAAACTGATTTATGTATTGCTTATAGAAAGTTGCGGTGACACAGACATGCTTTAATAAAAATGGAACTAGTTACATAATAGCAGCTACTGCGTTAGATGCTCCAATTTCAAGCTGACAAAGGATTTCTGCTTCAGTTGAAAGAATTTCAGTTTCAGAACCAGTACGAAGGGAACAGGTTAAACAGAACTGGGTTTATCAATTTTCCTTTCAAATATTTTGATATAGAGGGTGGTGACATAAGAAAAAGCACTTAACTTTTATTCATTGCATTTTATTAGGTAAGTAATAGGAGCAGGCATATTAACCTTTTTGTTCTGTGTTTGAGTTTGGAGACTATCATCTCAAGTAGCAGGTGCACTAAGATGAACTCTCTCAGCTCAGTCTGAAATCAGTTTACTCCCTCCAAGATGAACGTGGTCTGGAGAACCACCCTTCATATCAATACGATTCTGTCAAGTCTTTCTATCCACTGTCATAGTCAAAGCCTTTTACCAAACAAAGAATAAACAAGTCAGTTTGGTTTGGTAATACGGTATTTCCACTTGTATCTGGAATATGAAGAAAGAGGATTCCCTCTCCCAAAATGAAAAACTATTACGCATTGAATAATCACAGACTGGCTGGGGCAGGAAGGGACCTCTGGAGATGATCTTGTCCAACCCTCTGTTCAAAGCAGCATCACTTATGGCAGGTTGCTCAGTAATGTCCAGTTGGGTTTTGAATTTCTCCAGGGATGGGGGCTCCACTCCATTACTAGTCTTTATGTAGAGCAAGGAGAAGGATTTAGTTTGTTTTGACAAACCTTTTGGAAACAAGAGACAGAGAAAAGCCTGACAAAGTCGTGGACCTCCACCGAGGCCTATGGCTCTGGGGAGACTTTCCAGCCCTTGATGACCAAGCCCTTCTCCGTGCTAAGGTAGGCAGGATTTCAAGCTCCTAGCCCTACACTCACTGAACAGTATCAGAGGTGTGATAATTCAAGGACCAGACAGAGACACATATCTTAGGTGGCAAGGAGGGGAAGAGCCAAACATCCCCACAAGAGGATTTTCCCCCAAGGTGTAGTAAATATCTAGTTCATTAATAACAGAGATACAACTTGTTAGCTTATATGACTAAAGGCTTGTCCCCCGACACGAGAAGGAGCAGAGGGGCACATCGGCACAGAAGGGAGCCCCGATCACCTCATCAAACCAATGGAGCACCCAACCCCCTCATACCCAGACTGCCCTGGGGAGTCTCAGCCCATGGGCTGGGCATCCCATCACCATAAGCCAACGGGAGAGGGTCCCCATCACCCCACAGACGGAGGGGTGATCACTGCCAGGGGCACAGGGACCACCACCAGAGGGCAGGGAAGGGTATTTCAAGATTGCACAGGACTTATTACGGGATGTTCTGGGAAGGATGGGGAAAGGGAGGATCAAGATGGTTTGGGAAGGAGTGATCAGGAAAGCAGTGGAATAAGGGGCCACAAAGGGCTCGTCGTGTGCAAGCAGGGGCAGGTCAGTGCACCTGCCTGGCTGTGCCCTGTGTGTGCCCAGCGCAGTCTGTCCTGGCCTCTCAATAAATCCCATTTCTAGCCATTTTCCCGGGTGACGGGCCCTGTTCTGTGTGGGGGGGCCTCAGTGACAACCCCTGGGGTGGGACAGAGGCTGGAGGCCCATGTGTCCATGGTGCCCATGACTGGAGAGACCAAGTTGCCTTCTGGAGGGACCAGAGGGTCCAGACCAACTACCTGAGAGACTGTGGGGTCTGGGGGTCAACTGAGACCCACCTGCATGTGTGTGTGTGTCTATGGGAACACGTGCTTGGCCCCGCTGCTGGCTGGACGTGGGTGCACGGAGATGCTGCAGCCTCGCCTCCAACAGGCCACCAGACTCAGCAGCCATTAACACCGTTCAGCAAGCCATCACCGGGGAATCTTTCATCAACTGTGAAAAGATTGGAGACTGCAGTATTTCGCGGCTTACAGATAGATTTTCTCATAAAGTCGTAGGAAGGCAAATTGTCCAGCTTTACTGGAATATACAGGCTGGGCTGCAGCACAGCGCCCAGAGCATCCTCCTGAACTCAGAGAGCACCTAATGTAAAAGGGGCCTTCATTAAACTGTTCCAATACCCAACAGATGGCATTCATTGCAACCTTTACATCAAAATACCAACCCTTGGATTCTGTAGCTAATTTATTTCAAAAGGTCAGGCAAGGATTTGCGTGCCCTCAAGGAATCGATTGCTTTATAGGAAGTTGCAGTTTCAGTATTCAAATAACCCCACATAGGCAAAATGCTGCATTTTCCCAGTTAAACTGTATCTGAACACCAATTATACAGCTGATTATTAAATGAAGATAAGCCATGCAGGCTTCCATGAAGACGACTAATTGTTTTTTTCAATTAAAATGAAGACACTTGGGTCCAAATTAAGACCCTGACAAGGAAAGGTAAGCAAATTAGTTTCCCAGAGAAATGCAGCTACTGCATACCTGAAATCTTCAGGATTGAACAATGAAGGCTCAGTCAGCAATTTTAATAATCAAAATGAGAGTATCCCTTAAAAAGTCCTTCTACACAAAGCTAATTCAAGGAGCAAATGAAAACTAGTCCTTGCATTTTAATATCACTAGCTGATTGCACTGAGCTCTGGCCAGCACCAAGTGCTTTTTATTTTATCTGAGTATATAAGTACTTTCGTCTGACAAGCATTTTAACAAGCTGTGCAACTTTACCCAAATATGAAACTGCTTTCTTTGCCCTTCACAGCAGTGCCTATTGAAAAACAGAGTACTCCCTGCATAGAGCAGAGCTCATTTTGCATGGACACGCAAATGTCTCATGAAAAAAAAACAAACCAAAAAAAACCCAAAACATGTTTATAATGATTTGCATATAGGCTGACAGGGTTTTCTTGTTGCTGGCATGTGTTTAAACACAACAGTTAGCTTTTAGACTTCAAAATACAATGCTGTATATTCAAGTAGGACCCTACTGAATAATCACCAACGGCTACAAGTTGGCAAAATGATAGCCCACATATAAACTATGTTTGTGAGACGTCTGCTAAATGAACTATTATTCCCATTGATGCCTCCCAAGTTTTCCACTGCATTATTTCCTCTAAACTACACGGTGTCTGATACCTGGTGACAGTGGCCTTCAGGGACATACAAGGAGACAATCTACAACTGGTTTGATGAAAGAAGCAACCTGACATAGTCCCTTGTTTAGCTTATGAAACTGAAGACTGACACGCAGTATTGATATTTACTCTCTATAAAACCTGTACAAGCTATATGACTACATGGGTGCAGCATAAAATAGGAAGAAGTTGCCTACAGATAAATGCAGGCTGGAAATTTAAAAAGACCGTGCTAAAACCATGGAACTTGAAGAAAACTCATGGAGCCTGCATGCTTCAGGAAAACCAAATTATCTGTGTGGTCCTTGAAAACTACCAAGGACCTTATGATCTTTCCTGAATGTAGAGCACCTGATACGCTATTGAATAACTGAGAAAATTGCTGTGCAATAGTGTATGATACATTACAGTGAAGTTGTGGGGTTTTTCCCTGGTCTTAGAAAGTTTCCTGGGTAATTTCTTCAACTGCATTTGGTTCAAAGCAGATGCTTCTCCTTCATTTAATCCAAACCAGAGCAATACTGTGATCAAATGCATCTTGCTAATATGTCTGTGTGTGTATAAACATAGCCATGTATGCATATATATAAATAAATATATATTACACTTCTTTATTTTTCATATACATGTGTATAAGTTTTTCCATCAGTTTTAACTGCAAGTTAAAAAACAACAGGAAAAAATTTAAATCCTACTCCATCAAGATAAAATTCATCAGCAGGCAAAGAGAAATATTATTCTTACACTACAGCTAAATTTTCTGTCTTTATTGAAAATCCCTAAAGGCCTTTAATACAAGTACTGTGCAAAACCCTCTCATTTTTCTCCCAGACCGCCTCGTCCAAGCTTCCATTGCTCACACAGGAAATTTTGAGAAGACTGCTCAGTGTTAACACAGTTACTGAAGGCTGTTAGTCATAGATCATTGAAACTCCTCAGCTGAATTTCTTTTCATGAATTTTGCAGTTTTGCTGCTTCTGCACAAATCTTGAAAGATTGCTAACAGCCATGCTTTGTCTTTTGGGTGCTTAAATCTACAAGACATCAAAGAAATGTGCCTTGATGGAGAAATGCAGTGCATAAGAGAAGAGGAAGTTTTACATGTAGCTCTGCCAAAGGCTTTGAATTAGGCATTGGTGTTGACCTCAGACATCTGTTAGAAGAATCCAGAGGTCTTACTGTCTCAAGATGCTAACAAAGCCTGAAGATCTTAGGGAAACGGTGAACTGCATGAAGCCTGAACTTCCTCCTTAGAATCATAGAATCATGGAATGGTCTGGGTTGGAAGGGACCTTAAAAGATCATCTACTTCCAACACCCCTGCCAGGGGCAGGGACACCTCCCACCAGACCAGGCTGCTCAAAGCCTCATCCAGCCTGGCCTTGAACACTTCCAGGGATGGGGCATCCACGACTTCTCTGGGCAACCTGCTTCAGTGTCTCACCACCTTCAGAGGAAAGAATTTCTTCCTCATCTAAATCTACACTCTTTCAGTTTAAAACTGTAACCTCTTGTCCTATCACTACACTCCCTGATAAAGAGTCCCTCCCCATCTCTCCTGTAGGCCCGAAAGGTTGCAGTAAGTCCTCCCTGGAGCTGTCTCTTCTCCAGGCTGGACACAGTACTCCAGGTGGGGTCTCAAGAGAGCAGAGTAGAGGGGCAGAATTACCTCCCTCAACCTGCTGGTCACGCTGCTTTTGATGCAGCCCAGGATGTGGTTGGCTTTCTGGGCTGCAAGTGCACACTGCTGGCTCACGTTGAGCTTCTCATCAACTAACATCCCCAAGGCCTTCTCCTCAGGGCTGCTCTTAATCCATTCTCCACCCAGCCTGTATTTGTGCTTGAGATTGCCACAACCCACATGCAGTACCTTGCATTTGGCTTTGGTGAACTTCATTACGTTTGCACAGGCCCACCTCTCAAGCCTGTCCATTTCACTCTGGATGGCATCCCTTCCCTCCAGCGTGTTTACCATTTCACACAGCTTGGTGTTGTCTGCAAACTTGCTGAGGGTGCACTCTGTCAGGGCTTTACATTTCCTAACCTGATCCCTGGCACCTCAGACTATTTCTCTGTATTCTTCCCAGGCTACCTGTCCTTGCTTCTACCCTCTGTAGGCTTCCTATTTTTGTTTGAATTTGTCCAGGTGTTCCTTATTCATCCATGCAGGCCTCCTGGTGTTTTTGCCTGATTTCCTCTTTGCTGGGATGCATCACTACTGATCTTGGAGGAGGTGATTCTTGAATATTAACCGTCTTTCTTGGGTCCCTCTTCCCTCCAGGGCTTTGTCCCATGTTACTGTACCAAGCAGACCCCTGAAAAGTCCAAAGTGTGCTCTCCTGAAGTCCAGGGTAGTGAGCTTGGTGTGCAACCTCCTCATCACCCTAAGGATCTTGAATACCACCATTTCATGGTCACTGCAGCCAACACTGCCCTTGAGTTTGACATTCCCAACCACCTTGTTGGTGAGAAAAAGGTCCAGCTTGGTATCTCTCATTGATGGCTCCTCAGTCACTTGGAGAAGGAAGTTATCATCAGCGCATTCCAGGAATGTCTTGGATTGCTTATGACCTTACCATATTTCACTTGCAAAGGGCAACACCTTGAGCAGTAACTCCTGGAAAGCCTTCTAGCACTATCATTTTCATCTAAGGTGATAACTAGTCCCAGGTTCATAGACTTACAACCTATGCAGAGAGGAAGACTTAAACCAGTTATCCAATATGTATTACATCAGCCTTCACTGGACAGAATTTGAAAAGACACACAGAGGATGAACGATGAGTACGAGCCTTCTTTCCTCTAAAAGCAACAAGAATGTTAGTCTGGCCTCAAGAATCTTTGCTTCAATTCGATATTGTGATTATACATTACTTCTCAGTTATTGCCACAGGAAAATTAACTGGGTCTTTGGCCTGGAAACCTATCAATGTTGAGATGTCTGATAAGACGGAGCATTCCTCTGACTAAATGCCTATCTCTGGCCCAGACTTTATTCCCTAAGAGTCACAGGAGAGAAAAAGGTCCATGCAGGGCATCTTCCCTGACCCTAACATAGACGTCTAAACCTGGCCATGGATGGAGAACAGAGAGGAACAAGCACTCCCTTGCCAAGACTAGACAACAGCCTAGTTCAGTGCAAGTGTTATGGCTAACCCATCCCAGGTTCAGGTCCTGCTAACTAGCGAGTGCACCATGAGGAGTAGGGATTGGTGATGCACAAGAAAAGCAGCTCATACAAGGTAATGCAGAAGGGCTAGTTCAAGTCTTGCTTTTATGAAGGTTGAATGCTGATCCCAGCAGACACATTTGTAGATGGAAAACTGAATAATTGGGCTGAGGATTCACCGGTAACTAAACACACCACTCCCTGAGCTTTGAAGAAAGGTCATGTACATTTACTGTTCCTACTTGATTAGGTAAAGATTCTGCACCTCTTACTTCTAACACAGTGTTTTAACATGTTATAGTTACACAGGTTTGAACTGAAAGATGACGTTACATACAATTATACATGTTAAATATGGTGTTGATATGCCATTTATAAGACCAGGATGCAGAGATACTGGCATGCTTTGTAGATGGTAAGGTAAATTTAAGCACAAGCACGTTATTGCACTGCAAATAAATCATTTTTTCATTGAAGAAAATGAGTGATACAATGCTATTTACTCACACTGCCTATTCGAAGGCAGTGTTTGCCAACTATACTGACTACAATGATTACATCATCTGTTACTTCATGCTAAAATCTGGTGAAACTAAAAATACATGACAGATCACTGCAACATCCTCTCCTCTCTCTATTGGCAAACAATGGTCTCTATTCACTTCCCAGGGATGACTGAATGGCAGGATGCAATATAACAAAGAAGTCATGAAAACTGCAGAAAACATGAACTTCCCATCTATTAATTCTGGACTGTTAGGACAGGCTGAAGCAATGGGCAGTTATAAAGTACATTTTAACTGATAACGGGAAGACTAAGTTCCCATAAAAGAATTATTACAGGACAATGTACAAGTGGCTGGGAAATCTACCATGCCCAAACGTTGTTTGGAATTCAGCTGAAATGGATGGAATGATGCACAGGAAACTATATGAATTCCTCTTTCCTTCGGGAGAGATGGCAGATGGATTTATCACGCTTGCAGAGTACTAATTCTTTTCAGGCATACAGTGTCATATATCATGTCATTCTTGGCATGGATAATTGCAATTGTTTCTAGAGAGCATCCTATAGCAAAACCTCAGCTCCCAAGCTTAGTTTGGGTACAAAAGCTCACAACTCACAGCTTGATATTTCTAACTATTTCTAAACCAACACAACTGTTTTGCTCCATTTTTTTTTCAGGTCCCTCCATAACAGGCAATATTCAGAAGCAAGATTTCATTACACACCCTTCTCCATATTTTTTTCTTTTCCCCATTCGATTCACAAGTTATCTGATTCTGGCCCACAAAGAAACCATTGTTCTTTCTGCTGTAGTCCTGCTGATTATAACTTGAATGCAAGAAAGATTTTTTGGTGAAATGACAGGGCAAACCTCTCTGTGCAATTCAGAACAGCCATGCTTCACCTAAGCCAAAGATTTCAGCTTGTGCTGAGTGTTTATTTACATGCATCAATGTGATATCATCACAAGCTAGAGCCCATATCCAAAAACGAATACAAATCAGGATTTCGGTTTCCTGAAACAACTGTCTTGAATTGTGATATTCGATGGAAAAATAGTGAAACTTAGAAATGGTTGTGATACCCTCCCCACAAATATTTATATTCTGTAGAGGTTTCCCTGAGAGGGCGAAGATAGAATCTTACCCAAAACCATTTTTCTGAGAAAAACTTCTGAATTTTAAACGGGTTTATTTCCAACCTTTGTATGGCGGTGATTTGCAAGCGCTGATCACACCTACTGTTCCTGCAGCAACCTTGCTCGGTCCAAACCTCATTGGCATTGGCCAGTGCTCACTCATGAGCAATGAGTGCCAATAATAACTGCTGGAAAAGGCTGAACTGCAGAGCATTCAGGGAAACTGCAGTCATTGCAGATGTAAAGACAAAATGAGCACTCACAAGATTTTTATTTTTTTTTAAAGTGACATAGAAGTTCTGATTCTGGTTTCAAAAAATTAAAAAAAAAAAATAATATTTATTTACCTGGAAACTGTCTAGTCTAGCTGATTACAAATTCCCAGTCACATTAATGGACAAAATGGATATTGAAAATCACCTTCGAAAATCTGAATTTTTGTAGATTCCCAATATGTTAATTTAGTCAATGTTGGTTGCACTGTAGTGTGTGATGCATCACCACAAAGCCTAAAGTAATAATTCAGCAGGACAATGTGGGGAAGATGAGCAATATGAAGTTGAGAAGAGATTTTAGGTTGAGGGAACCCATGGTGCAGTAAGCCTGACGGGAACTGTGTAAAGACCGAAAGCTGTGATGATTAACTCCCCATGACATTCAGGTATCACAGAGGGTAGGATTGACCTTATTAGTTGAGGAATGGGTCAAGTAGCATGTTATAAATTATCCTTTGCTCTCTCAAAAATCTTCGCTGTGCTTCTTACTGTGCTAAAGAAATCCTAGGTTGCAGAGAAACAAACGCTAGAAGCCTTGCAGGAATTAAAGTGCAAGAGAGTTACTGTGGCATCTTATTTCTGATGCTGTATTTCTTAGCAGTACTGGCAGCATGATAGAGAAGATAGCATTTAATTTAGTGCTGCTTTCAAACTGCAAAGAAACTCTGGATTAATTTTGTTTTGACCTAGTAAACAGGGATAGCTTCTGGACCCTAAAAGCAGTTGTGCTGTACTTTATTTCTCAAAAGTTTTGTTGTTTTGTTTTGTTGTAATTATACACATTAAGTATCATAAGTGACCTTAAAAATATTATATGTGAATTTTTTGAGACTGAAAACAACTTTTGCCAGAAAAACCATTTGCAAGAACTGTTTCACAATAAGGAAGAAGTAGCAATACACTCTTTATATACAGAATATATAAAGCTTCAAGGTTCTGAAGTTTAAAAGATTTTTTTTTATTTTAGATACAGCTTTAAAGAAAAAAGAGGAGTGCTGGAGGTGTAGAAGGGTCCACAAGCTGGAAGCTGGAAGGAAAATTCGTCATAAACTGGCAAACAGATTAATTTGAGTGCTGTTCATTCTGGTTTGGTTTCATGGAACTGAGTCTGTCCAGAGGCTAGAGTTTCAATCTCTGAATCTCAAAAAGTTATGTTTATCACTGAAATTCAGCAAAGCTTGTGTGTGCATGCTTAAGTTAATTTCTTGAAGGTAATGAGGTTTGGTAATGTTGTCACTGACTTCGGAAAGTTCATGCTTCATCCAAAATGCTAAGTTCCAGTATCTTTGATATCACTCCAGTGGACATTAGTTTCTTCTGCTTCCCCTCCACTGTGGCTAACACTTATATAGTCACGCAGTGAGCTAGAACATGGGAGGATCTGGATGAAAATTAACAGAAAAGAAAAAAAATCAGAATCAGCTCTCTGACCTGGTAGGAAAAGCTGGCTGGGGGAAGGCAGGACCACCCTGTTCCCTGACAGCATAGTGCTAAGCTCATTAAACTTTATATTCTCACATTCAGAAGTAAATTCTTTATTGAAAATTTGTCAGTTTTAATAATTAATAACTTTAGATAACTAAACTTGAGGCTATTGCTTACTGTTTACAGGAGGAAAGAAGGAAGGCAGGAAGGCAAGTTGGTTAGAGGGAGAGGGACACGTGTATTACCAAAAAAAAAAAATCTAATGCCTAAGAAAAGAGCTGCAAGTGTATGAAATTATGCAATTGCATGGAATTGCAATGGCACAAAGCGAGACAATTTTCAACAACTGTAAAAATTCAGGAAGTTGAAAAAAGTTAATTTTCAGAAAATGATCAATCTGGCTTTAATACCCTTTTGATTACATCTTTGTGATACAAGAAATACCACCTGCCATCAGGAACAATAACCAGACCAGGCATTAGTGTTATTAAAGAAATGTGATATTTTTTCTTGTTTGAGTGTTCATAGCAAAACATATATTCATTTACATATGTAATTAAATGTTACCTGCCACCCCTGCTGGCTGCACTGTAAATAGTGCCAATTTCTCAACAAATTTTCTTTGAGTAATGCTGTGCTGCAGTCAGCAAATGATTATTAGAGCTCTGCAGTCAGAAGAAATATGCTATGAGTTTTACACAGTCTTTAAAAGAGGTAGAAACTTTATCCACCTTATTAGTTGCCAAAAGTATACATTACCACTTTGGATTTTGAGGCAGGACTCTGAACAGCTTGCCAGAGTAGTTTTGTCTGAGCAACCAACACCAGAGCCCTCCATGAAACCTACAGAGCTTTACTGCACACAGGAGGGGTGTGTTTTATTGCCAATAAAAACATGATTTCATTAAGAAGCTTTATCATATGCAACATTACATAAACTACCTTTTTTTCACTGCACAAATTCCCATTGAGATCAGTTGGGCAAGTGTCCAGTTCCCAGGGTAGGGATTCTCTGTGATAAACAGAATACGAAACAGCAGAAAATAGTTGTATTTCAAACAAATTATGATTTCTAGCTAGTGTCTGGCATTGCCTTGTGAAGAATCCTGTTTCCCTGCTAAAGTCCAAAGTAACAGTTCTATAGCCCCAAAAGGCATCTGAGTGCTCTCAGGAGTGTCTTAGGAAGGAGCTCTTCCACCCCAGAACGATGCCGAGAATTGCAAAACAAGTTCCACATCAAGCAGAAGGGAAGTTTTCAGGGTAGCAGATCCCAAGTAACAGGAAATACCTTTTCTGCTTATACTCACTGAGAAAAAACTAAGAGACTGTAGTTAGTTAATGCTACTAATGGTATTGCACTGTATTATTTTTATGTACACCCAATTATTCTTCCCATATGGTATACTTGATGCAATACCAGTAGGTACCTATCTAAATCCTGTTACTATCAGTGATTCAGGCTCTCTATTCAGTTCTGTAGAATTACAAGAAATTAAAATACTGTGCATACATTCTAATAGTAAAATGATAGCTATGTAAGTGGCTTATTTACTGGGATGGAGACAGACTTGCCCAGCTGAGTAGAAGCTAAGTTCATTTAATTTTCTATGTGGATGCTGAACTTCACTGACTTCTGTCATCCCTCCTTTCCTCTTTCCTTCTATCAAATATTTTTCTTTTTGTTACTGGCAGTTTCAACTACTATTAGCGCTCTCTTTATTTTATAGTTTGGATTACAACACTGCATGTCTTTCTAGGCTTCAATTTGATAATCTCCTGAGGTGTCCGCCCATCATGGCTGTACGGGAGGAGGGAGAGCTCTGATGTTTGCAGACGCTCTCATTCTTACAATGACCAAAATGAAGAATGGAGATGAGTACAGCAAAGATGGACCTTCTAAATGGCTGCAAAGCATTAAGATGAAAAGTTTGACCGGTGCAGACAAAGTTTTCTTGATCTGAGGTCAAGGAAATTGGTAAAAGACAGTTTCCATTTCTGCAATACCTTGCAGAGCACAAAGAAGGAAAATATTTATTTAAATTACATTTAGGCAGGGAAGTTTGGAATTTGTGTAAACCACAGGATCCCTCTGTAGTCAACAAGGGTGAGATTTAGATGTGTAGATGTCCATAATGTAAGCATCCACAATTAAATCAATGATAAGAACGTCCCATATATAACCAAGGGAGAGAAACAGGCAACCTAAAGTGGATTGCTACATTTAATCAGAAGAATTTTGCTCCAAAAATGCTTATTTCCCTACATCAGATTCAACAAGATTCTTAGTATCTGCTCTGTAGACCTCTAACAGGTGAGATGAATCCCAGTGTAAGAGTCAAAGCTGCCTCTGGGGTGGGACGAAGCACCCAATGGAGAAAGGAGTGTGTGGCTGGCAGCATGTTTCTCTGTTCCTATCTTCCTTTACTGTGTTTAGTAGTAAAATACGGCTTCTGCCTTAGACACCTATGTTAAGCATCTGACTTTAAAAATTAGTGCATTATCTGGAGACTGTACAAGCCATAAATTTCATAAATAATATGGCATTTAATCACAGAAATTTAGTGCCTAAGTCCATATTTAAATTATTGTTTTTGCTATTCTTTCAAAGTTACTGAGTTCATGCAGCTGTCTGTTTTTTGTGGAAAGCATATGTTCTCAGCACTTATACCTAAACTGTCTTCATTTTGTTTTTAAGAGGTCCATTGAGGCTAAGAATATGCAGTGCCAATGTAATCTGATGTGAACAAAAAACAAACTGTTGAAAGGGAAATAATGTAAACAAGATACACCGGTGAATTCTCTGCAAGAATGTAAACGTGGTACCTTACCCAGAGGTCAGTGCTAAGGCAGCCTTCATCGTTGACCTGTAGGCTGAGAAAAAGTAAAACCTTAGCAAATCTGTGAATAACACTAAATTGGAGGTGGAAAAAAGGGACTATGTAAGGCAGTGCATTATAGAGTCTCAGTTGTGAAGGACCTTGACAGGTTAGAGAACTGGGTCAGCAGAAATCACATGGAGTTCAGTAATTGTAAGTGCAAATCTCTGTGCCCAGGTGGACTAACCCTCTCCACCAGTGCAAGCTGGGAAACCACTATAGCAGCCCTGCCTAAAAGCACAGGGAGATACTGTCGGCACCAGGATGAACATCAGCCAAGTATGTGCTTTCAGTGCAAATACTGCAAACTACATCCTGGGATACCTTAGGGTGACTGTCATCAGCAGAAGAGAACATTGTGTCCCCCCACATTTAACACTGATAAGGCAACACCAGGAATCCTGTGCCCAGTTTTAGGCCCTCCTAGTTCAAGAAAAATATAAGAAACTAGAGAGAGTCCAGTGGACAGCTGCGAAGATGGTGAGGGACCTAGAGCTCATAGCCCATAAGGAAAGGCTGAGGAAGGTGGACTTGTTTAGTCTGGTGAAGAGGAGACTGAGGGAGAACTTAATAGTTGTCAGCATCTGCTCGAAGGAGACTTACAGAAGCAGCAGAGGGAAACTCTTTTTGGTAACAACAGATGGCGTAACAAGGAGCAAAAGTCACAGTTCCCGGCTTGAGAGATTCTGCCTCAACATGAGGAAAATCTGTTTCACTATTACAGCAGTGGTGCCCTGGCACAGGCTGCCCAGAGAGGCTGTCAAATCTTCATCCTTGGAGGCTTTCAATACTCAGCTCAGTAAAGCCATGCAGCCATCACCTAGTGTTAGCAATAGTCCTATTTTAAGCAAGAGGTTGGACAAGAGGACTCCAGAACCTCCTCTCAACCATTTAAGTGCCTCACTAAGATTTCCATGTGGTCCTGATGCACAGGAAAAGTAAGAATGACTGAGGACTTAATTTTCAGAAGTTAGTTAAGTAATATCAAAACCTTTTAAAATTATACCAGTTATGAAGGACTTGTGTGTGCTAGTTGATGAGAAGCCCCACGTGAGCTGACAATGTGTGCTCGCAGCCCAGAAAGCCAACCGCATCCTGGTCCGCATCAAAAGAAGTGCAGCCAGCGGGTCAAGGGAGGTGATTCCGCCCCTCTGCTTTGCTCTGGTGAGACCCCACCTGGAGTATTGCGTGCAGCTCTGGGGGCCCCAACATAAAAGGACATGGACCTGTTGGAGCAAGTCCAGTGGAGGGCCACGAAGATGATCAGAGGGCTGGAGCACCTCTCCTATGAAGACAGGCTGAGACAGTTGGGGTTGTTCAGACTGGAGAAGAGAAGGCTCCGGGGAGACCTTATAGTGGCCTTCCAGTACTTAAAGGATGCCTACAGGAAAGATGGGGAGGGACTCTTCATCAGAGAGTGTTGCAATAAGATGAGGGGTAGCGTTTTTAAACTGAAAGGGTAGGTTTAGATTGGATATTAGGAAAAAATTCTTCCCTCTGAGGGTAGTGAGACACTGGAGCAGGTTGCCCAGAGAAGTTGTGGATGTCTCATCCCTGGAAGTGTTCAAGACCAGGCTGGATGGGGCTTGGAGGAACCTGGTCTAGTGGAAGGTGTCCCTGCCCCTGGCAGGGGTGTTGGAAGTTGATCTTTTAAGGTCCCTTTCAACCCAAACCATTCTATGATTCTATGAAAATGGTAACTGATTTGTATCATCTTCTTTTTCTACCTTCCTTTCCCCAGTACAGATCAACTGATAGATAAGACACATAACAACTGGAGTTCAGTTGCCTGAAAACTGGTGCACAGGATCACATTTCTCAGACACCCAGCTGTGACCAGTAGATGTGAAGCAAATTCTACAGTCGCAAACCCTACTGGGGAAGCAGCTTAATTTATATTTAGAAGACTACATCCCACCTTATTAGTCAAATAATTTATTGTAAATCTGAGAAAGCACAGTGCCAGAATGGCTAGAATAATATTTGGGTCAAGGTTTTTTGTTTAAATGTGTCATTTGTGACAAACATTTAATACTAGTAATAATTTGCTACTGCTGATTAAAACATAGAAATGTAATATCTCATTTAAAACCATTTGCAGGGTCTTAGGACACTTCCTTCAAGTATTTGTCATCAAACACAGACTGAAAAGGATTTATGAATATCCTGGAGAGCACTACTACATTTTAACCACTATTTTCCTTTAACCCTGTAATCTGTGTATTCAAGACTGACGCCAGTGATTATAAATAACAGTCATCCAAATTAATAATTGTAATATTACGAATTTGGGAAGAAGAGGAAGACAGAGGATTATCTGGGCAGGGTTATAATTTGCTGGTGTGCAACTCACAGAACTGGAAGGAGAAATCAAACAGCCAAAGAAAAACAGAAGACAAGCACAGCTTTTTTGTTTTCAAGATATTGCATTGACAGTATGTTTCAGCAGTTTTGAGTGCTAAAAAGACTGGAGTTGCAACAGTTAAGACATAAAGAAAATATTTATTACGAAAACCCCAAATTCACTATGAATTAGATGAATAGCTGTTATTATGCTCACACTCCAGAGGGAAAAGGCATTCGAGAGCTGACAAAGACTTTGAGGAAATATAGCGATTTAGCTAAGACATGGGGACTGCTGAATTTTTTCATTATTAATTCCATGTTTAAACACCTGTACTGCTTTTTCTTCCTTTGGTTGTTGGTTTTTTGTTTTGTTTTTTTTTTTCTAAAATATGAATCATCGAGAGACCAACAAAGACATAAAGATTTAACTCAATCACTGTTTATTATACCCAGCAGGAAGCACAAAAGCAGATACACTGGCACACACATGAACTGCTTAGTTGTCAGTTGTGCTTATTATCCTTGTTTCTTTGCCAGGCTATTCCAATCCTGAGTCTGATTTGGTTCAGTTAAATAAAAGAAGATATTCTTACTGAATTCAGGTCTTTTCCAAGTCTGCACTGAGTAATTTATTGGACCAAAATTATGTGAACATCAGTCCCACTCAGTTTCACTGCCTGGACTCTGCAATGAGAACCCAGAAAACACACAACTCTATGGATGACTCCCAAAGACATTAAAAAGCTTAGGAGAGGTGAAGACGACAATGTACAAAGAGAAGAGATCTCCTCAGATGGGGATACCAAAAATTAAACATCACACTTGAAACAGCAACACAAACACTTGAACCTGCTGTTGTGGTTTAACTCCAACCAGCAATTAAGTCCCACGCAGCCGCTCGCTCACTCCCCAAGCAGGGATGGGGAAGAGAATCAGAACAGTAAAAGTGAGAAAACTTGTAGGTTGAGATAAAAACAGTTCAATAAGTAAAGCAAAAGCCATACACACAAGCAAAGCCAAACAAAGAATTCATTCACTGCTTCCCATTGGCAGGCAGGCATCCAGCCATCTCCAGGAAAGCAAGTCTCCATCACACATAATGGTTACTTGGGAAAACAAAACACCACCACTCCAAACATTCACCCCCTTCCTTCTTCTTCTCACAGATTTATGTACTGAGTGTGACGTCACATGGTATGAAATAGCCCTTTACTAATTTGGGGTCAGCTGTCCTGGCCGTGTCTCCTCCCAACTTTTTGTGCACCTCCAGCCTACTCACTGGTGGGGTGGTGTGAGGAGCAGAAAAGGCCTTGACTCTGTGTAAGCACTCTCAGCAATAACTAAAACTTCCCTGTGTTATCAACACTGTTTTCAGCACAAATCCAAAACATAGCCACATGCTAGCTACTATGAAGAAAATTAACTTTACCCCAACAAAAACCAACACGCCTGCGTGCAATCACCAAACCAGTGTTTGCTTTTTAAAACTTCTCTTCAGAACTCCAGCAAAAAAGCAGCCACTAACTTTCAGTGACCTTTAGCGACAGCACCCCCATCTATAGGGAACTGAGATTGATTTTCCACAGCTACTAGTGTAAAGACCTTTTGCCTGGGAGTATACAATGATATCAAGGTCAGAGGATTTGAAGGCAGCAACTTTTACAGGGTTAGACTTCAGCTGTGTGGTGTTTACAGCTACCAATTAATGTCTGCCATTTTACGCCCTGGAGCCACCTGCAGTTTCAAAACAGATTAAGCAAAACGGTCCCCTCAGGCTGATGGGGGCAATTCTCTACAGTGAAGTATCACACTCAAATGAGTCTGGCAGGAGGCAATACATAAATCAAAGCTAATAATGAATTACCAGGGCATTTAGTGCTGGATCTGAAGTTTTTGCATGGTACAGCCAAAGTATGTGCTGTTCTTTTTGTTCCTAATACTGATGTTTTTTGGGGGAAAGTGGGCTTATGCAAAGGAAGAAAAGAAGTTGAACTGGCTGATGGATGGGATTTCAGAGGGGGACCAATTGTATTTCCTTTTTGAAGAATAATTTAGGGTCACATTTCTCATTTTCTCTCGGGGTCCCACAGTGTCTGAAGCAATCTTTGCTTTTAGTTAGACAGTTTAAACATACTGTGTACCTCCTTTCCACCACCATTTTTCCCACATATCTTTGAGATTCTGAGCCTGTTCTGCTGGGAAACTAGAGTATCATTCAGCCAGACAAGAAGAAGATAGCAGAAGAAAAACCTTATATTGCACTGTACAAACCAATGCAGAGGAAGTGCTGCTCATACACAATATAATGAAGCACCAAGAACACACAGAAGCAGTTTACTCCAATAACACCCCTGTCTTGAAGCATAACCCTTTGGGTTTGGTATAAATCTGAGAATGTGATCACTGTAATACCCTTTGGAAATTTAGCCCCATCTTTCCTTCATCTGCTTTCCATCCTGTGCTGCGTACCAGACTATCTGAAGGGATGCGTTGCCTTACACCTGGTAGTGAACATTGAGACCTTTCTATATACTTGTAGGTGCTGAAGTCAAGACAGGACTAAATATCTTCAGGGTCTCCCTATTGTCAGTGGAAAGAAATTCTATTGAAAGACAAGTGGTAAGTAATTTATTGTATTTGTGCTACTATACGATGTAAACCACTGTAGATGCAGCAGTTATGTGAATGAATATAAATGAATAAATTAATTTACATATGAAACATTGCTTCTGTAATTTTGTGAAGAGGCTTTAACTTAATGCCTTTAATAGTCTCCTGAAGATGTTGCACTAGGTAAGATGTTTATCCAAAGTGATCGACTGCCCAGTAGAAGTGTTTCAATTCAAAAGTGTTAAGTGGCATACAAATCCATGTAGATATATTTTTAAAAATGAGTCTGCCAGCTGGAAAAAAGATGTAAGTGGAGAAGCAGAAAACTGCTAATTATTTGAACCACTTAAATAGTGGGAAGTGCTGGCTGCGTATTTAACGGTTTTGCATTGCGCTAATCTCTGCTGGCAGCAGAGTCAATAAAAGCTCTGCAGGGAGTCTGAACACAATGTGATTTTCCTAGCCAGATAAATCTTCCCCATCCCCACTATCCTTATTATCCTCCTGACAATGCATCTAACAATTGGAATAAATGTGTAATCGAGGTCTATGCTGCAGAGTGAATTTGCTCTGAAAACATTACGCAGGAAACAGCCGCAAGTGAAGGCTCAAGTTTTGTATGAGTTGCATGCAGTACTCGTTGCTCTGGGGGAAGGGAGTCTCATCTAGAAAACAGGAATGTGCATCAGTCAGGAAACTGCTTGACTTCCAAATGCATTTCTGATTCCAAGTCAGTAGCCGTAAGTGCTTTCCTGAAGAAAAAAAGAAGTCCAATTGCTAACAGCTGGGGGATTATCGCAGGTGTTTATTACCTGTGTTCATCCTGATTGAAAACAAGAACGACAAAACCTGATCACAGGTGTCACTTTGGATGAGAAGTGGAAATGAAGTGGCAGAAACAAGAGGTAAGATAAACTGGATGAAAATAGCAATTTCCTCATAACCTTTCCATGTAGGCTGCCAAATCTTGCCCCAAAGGCACTTGCGAAACTGATGACTATTAGAATATAAACCAAAAAAAGGCCTTCCTGAATCACTCATCCCAGTCTCTTGATGTTATATTCAACTGTGTTATAAGTTGCTTCTCAGTATCTTTAACAAACTCTACCTTAAACAGTGTTGGGTTTCTCTCCCCAGTTGGAAGAGCTTTGGAAAGCTGTACGATAGCTTTAGATGTTTAAAAAAATTTTGTAACTTCTGGCCTATTTTTACTTATAACTGATTTATACCAATTTGTTTTCCTGCCAGAAAAGTCTTAGAGTTCAAATGACTCTTACCAATCTTGAAAAAATATCAACCCATGTTTTTTACAACAGGCGTTTTACAATAGGTCAGCATCAGTCCCATTTTGACTACAATTATGTTAACCGGGTCATGTGAACCACTATTTTGACTTATTGAAGTTTATCATCAACAACAGTTGCCTTTTCTATGCACTGCACACACCCATGAAGCAATTGGAGAAGGATTTGTTATATCCTACTTCAAATTCACAGCCCTTAACAAAGTCTTTTATGGATATCATCTGGATATCTTCTGAATGTATGTCTGCTGTCAATCTCATTTCCAAGTAAGACAACTGTCAGTTTGTCTTACTGAATCTAATACTTAAGGTATGATGATTTGTATTCAGGAAGGAAGAGGATGTGAAAAAAACTTCAGTGGCTCTACCAGTCATCAGTGGTGGAGAAGACATGTTTGTTATGCTCTTCCTGTACCTCTCCACAGTGATCAGCATGGCTGACACAGGTTACAGTGAGAGAAAATGGCCTGCCTTTAAGGTAAGCCTGTTCCTTATGGATATCCACAGTCATAAGAGCTTGTCCTTTTCAGAAACTAGAAATAAACATTTGGTGAATTAGCAATGAAATAATGTATTAGACTGACCAAACATGTTAGATGCTAGAAATATGCAGATGACTCACACTGCCCCTCCTTCATCATTAAGGCCCTGTGCTTGGATAAGACTAGCTTAGGAATGAAGACATCTGCACCAAAGAGCCCCTAATACCAATGGAGCAGAAGTGAAGCTTCCAGTTGGCCAAGCTGTGAACTGCTCTTTGAATCCTCATGACCAGTAAGTTTGTGCATCACGGCACCTACAGAGTTACCTGTCTTGAGTTCATTAGAAGACTTTGTCTCACTCAGGTGAGCAGTGAGTTTATTTTCATTATTTATTCACATGTTACTTCCTTGCTAGACAGTAGCAAAATGTGAGCATAAGCTTTCAGCCTGTAGGAAATTATAGCTAGTAGTAGTGTGTCTTAGCCATGTGTGCTAACACAGCTACATCTGTCTGTCTCTGTAGCCTGCATTCTTGTTTCCCACTAAATTTGAAATCACTTCCGAGGCCTCTGCATATTTCCAAGATACTTCATGGCCTGAGCTCACAAAGTGTACATAACAAACAAACAAACAAAAATCTATGTATAAACCTCTTGATAAAATATAGCATTTGTTGATAATTGTGTTCAGCTGGTACTATGGGACTCTATAAACAGTTTAAAGCTGAGACATGCCAGAGACTGAACTGTTTTGGAGTCTGTTCTGAGACTTGAAATTCTTTTGAATTTGTCCTAACATACATAAATAAGTGGGAACCTGCACATTAAAAATGCAGACAAAAAGCAAATGTTAATAATTACTCAGAAAGCAACACAAAAGATACGTCTTTGAATAAAACTGGGTTTCGACCGTGTCTAGACTTCTGGGTGCAGTTCTAGTCCCTCCTGCCCAAAAGGGATGCTGCAGAAATATTTAAGGTTCAGAGGACAATCTGGATGATGCGTAACTCTAGAGGACAAACCAAAGTTCCCGCCTGCTGGCTGAAGAGTTGTCTGCCCATAAAAACTATGTCTAAGTGGGCAACTGATCCTGGGCAGCACAGCAGCATCTTTGACCATTCAAAATCCCCTCAGAAGAGGTCTGCTTTGCAAGACTACATATCAGTCAGGTTGCTGCTCAGAAAAAAAAGACATTTCTTTCCCCTTCTCCTCAGGCTTTGGGGGTTTGAAGCCCTAGTTCTTGATCTTGATCTTCCCTTCCCTTCCCTTCCCTTCCCTTCCCTTCCCAGGTCACTTTTGATCTGTGGGAACTCAAATCAACACAGAACTTATATTTTTTTTAGCATTTCCTCTTGCAAATTTCCACTCGCAAGAGTTGCACTCTGCAAAGCTTAGTCAAAACTATCACACCAGTGGATCACAACTAAACATTTGCTGAAGAAGTGAAGGGTTTGTGTGTTCAGCATCGATTGATCTCTGCTGTCATTGTCCCAAACTGTAAGATTTTTAGCAAATCTAAAATAATTAGCTTCACTGGTTTAAAAAAAGAAAAATCTCATGCAACATTTTTTGAAAATGCTGCTGGCTTTTACTGTTTTGGTCCTAGAGGAAGTAAGTGATTTTGAATTGCATGGCCACTCCTGTGAATTATGAATTTCTTGCATTCTTCTTTACACAGAGCCTTGACATGGTTCACTTTCCACCTGCTCTGGTTTGAAACAGACACTGAATAGTCATCTTACAATGGAAACAATACATGTCCCCTATCTACTTTTGCAAGTTGCTTTTCTGGGCACAGGTATAACAAAGCATCCACAGATTAATTTGTTCCATGCTCAGTAAAAGAGTGTTAATCATGATGAACTAATGTGATTTTAATGGGAATGTCATAAGTACCCCTATGCAAATTCTATTTTAATGTAGCAATTAATTGTATTGTGATTTCACCAAATGAGATAGCTTGCAATGCAGCATTACAGCTGGTGCACTGAAATATTGTGACCTTTGATGCAGACCTGTGCTATTGACAGGATCTTCCTACATAAACCTGGAAACAGAGTGGGTCCAGGCAGCTGGAAGGATGTACAGACCAAATTTCATCCTTTATTCTTGTTGCCTACATGTTAATTAATCCAACTGAAGTAATCAAAAGCAGGTGAGTAGATTGTGGCTTGCCAATATATGTGGTGGAGAAACCTAGTTTATAAATCATTCAAGACAAGAATTCCTCTTTCCCACAGGGAAAAGGACCTCTGCCTCCGCTGACTAGCATGACTTACTCCTTTGCACTGACTTATCCCTACTCGCACTTTTTTCCTAATACTTTTAATATTTCCAAAAGGCAGAGACACAAAAGACCCTCCCATTTTACCAAAATGTGTAGAAATTCCCTCCGTAGTACTGATGAAACAACTGGCTGTCTTCCCAGAGAGCTAGGACAGTAACAAGGGTGCCCCTTAGTACCTGCATCAACAGCAGAGAAATACGTGTTTGGAGAGGTGTTTTGAGGCTGACACTGCTACTCTCAAACCTCTAGTGAAGTGGTCTTCTCACATGTCCCCAACACACGGGATGTCAGCCATAGCACTGCACTGGCCTTCAAAGAGAAGGGAGAGAGGGCAGAACAGTATTAAATCTTCACAGCTACTGTTAAACACAGGTGGTCGTCCTGACTCTGCGCATAATTCTCCTCTGTCAAGGGGAAGGAAAAGGCTGGAAACAAGCACAAGAAGGAGTCAGGCTCCCTTCTGGACATCTTCTGTCCTGTCAGCAGGAATCTGACTTGCCTTCTTGTGAGATACCCCCAGTTTTGCTAGTGCTGTGGCTTTTTTGGTGGACTTAGGGCACGTTCTGGGAAGGGATGGGAGTACTGCTATATGAAGAATGACTAGTATAAGAAGGGGTTTCCTCAGTACAAGAGATATGGACATACTGGTGTGAGACAACCGAAGGGCCAAAAAGCTCATTTCTGGCTTGGAACATCTGTCATACAAGAAGATGAGGGAGCTGGGACTGTTCAGGCTGGAGAAGAGAATGGAGAGCAGGAGACGTACAGGTGCCTTTCAGAGAAGATGGACCCAGACTCTTCTCAGACCAGGATGGTTTTTCATGCTCCAGATAGACATTAGCTGATAAGCCTGAGACCAAACTGACCCCAAAACAACACAGAAAGCTCTGCTAGCAGCTAGACAGCCCAGAAGCCCACCATCCCCTGCCTAAAACGTTTCTTTGATGCTGTTAAAATCACTTTGAAGGAATATAACTTGTCTCGGCATTTTTAATTTTTTTATCTTTGGTGGAAAAAAGGTCACGGCTACTGATGGGAAAGTGGTGTTTCTTAGTTGTTTTCTCTGGAAACCTAAAATCCTAATGATTAGTTAAAAGAAAAAAAAAACACTATGAGGGTAAAATTAGAAAGACCACAGATCTCTACAGCTCAACACTGCAGGAAGTCAATAATGTTAAATAAAGGGTGTAGTTTGTTCACTTTCAGATTTTTTAGTTACCTTAGTGTTTCCTCACACTTATACTTCACAGCAGATTTTTGAACTGGTCAGCAATTGGAATCCTGAGATTAACTTCCTGAACATAGAGCAGGATACATTTTGATTACCATGTTGATACGTTAACAAAATGAAATAATTAGAGACAAGATATTCATAGATGTCACAGAAGCCCATTGCAAAAACGCAAACAGCAGCAGTAGACTAAAAAGCAAGTTTAAACTTCTCCCTGATCATACTGTGAGGTGTACTGCTGGGGAAATCATGCTCAATTTATTCATGGCAGGTATAAATAATTTGCACTGGTTCTTTGTATGGAATTAATTTCACCTTCTTTCTTCTTCAGTAGCAAAACAAGCATCATGTTGGCTCATAACTCTCACACAGTTGAAGAAATAGCAAAGAGAACTGCTCGCAAATGACCCATAACCTAAAATACGCTTGGGAAAAAACTAATCAACTTAAGGAAACACCTTAATAAAAATATCATTATGTTCATGAATGCAAAGTCAAATCTGTATTCCTGAAATAAAAAATTCCCAATTTCTTGAAAAAACACCCCCAAACCCACTATATTTAAGGGTATGAACTTGGGCAAATGTTTATCGTATACTCCTCATTTTTCTCAAAAAGCTGTCTTTGAATTTGGAGTTTCCTGTATTTGTCTCTGACAAGAGGAGAAGTTGGGGAGAGTTTGAGTTAGATCCCTTCAAGGTCATTCAATGATAAAATACAACCTTTGTGGTTTGTTGTTACTCTTTCTTCTGTTAAATAGTAACATTTTCCATTCATATAGACCACTTCTAAAGAGATCAGACTTTCTGTGCATGATGCTTCATTTGTTCTATGATAAAATCTAAAAGCCGTAGACCATTCAAATTCCCCTCTGTGATAATCCCCTTTTGAGTCAGCAGTAAATTCAGGAGCCCACCAGGCAATATTGTCTCTTTTCTATGTTTCCACTGAAATGTGGTATACATAATTTTTATACGCAATGTAACAATATATTGGTGTACATATATAATGCATCAAGATGCTTTCCTTTCCTGGTTTGCTTGGTTGGTTTTTCTTGTGTACAATAAATTAGGTTGCTTTTGTTGTCTATGTCCTTGTGAATATGCTAATCCTCGGCTGCACTGTTCCTGCTAAAATTTTCTGATTCCCTTCCTTTGGATCCCTGTGTAGTTTATGTGAGCTCCTTAAAAGCAGTTTCAGAATTTCAGCGCAAATTCTGAAAGCTGTTTGATTTATTCACCATAATAAAATCAAACCTGCAAAGATCAACAACCTGATTCACTTCCCATTTAAAAAATGGCATCTTCTATTAATATTTATGAAGGTATTATGAACATTTTTCTCCATGTGTTCATAGAAAACTAGCAGATTTTTCTCCCAAGTGATACCGAGCACGTGTTACTGTATGGCTATATAGTCAAGCAATGTTCAGCCTTTATTTAATCTTATGTAGCAGCGCATTCCTACATGGTTTGGATGGACTCTATGGGCTTCTTCAGGAAGCTTCTGTGTAGGAGGTGGAAGGACGGTAGTTCAGGTCAGAGTTTTAAGGACAGGCTATGGGCTTTTTTGGCTGAGAGCAATTTGTTAGACAATTCTTTTGTACACATAGCTACCATTAGGCAGCAACGACATGCCCTAAGGAGTGAAAACCTCCCCTCTTGGGACTGGCACACATTGCTGTGTAAGGAAATGGTGCAAAGCAAAAGGTGCAGGTGCAGATCAGCTCACGGTCTGGAGAGTGCTTCAAACTGTGATTACTGTGCATAGGTCTGCATGGGCACTTGAGCACCCATCAGACTTGACACGCCTTTCTTCCTGGCACCCCCCTTGTTATGCATTGCCCAGCAGGGAAGTTCAGGATAGCTCAATCGCAGCTGAATTAACAGGGAGTTCCCAAATCACCTGCAAAGAGATCAGAAAGTCTAGTGTGGTCTTCAGTTTTTTACTTATAGGGGTAAGTCTAGCTTTGATATGTTCATGTTCTATGCTGCTTGCATCCTCAATTGTGAGGCAAAACAGAGACAAACATTACAACAATGACAAGTACCCAGTGAAAGTACCGTTTATTCCACAGGCGAAGTTGATATTTAAGTGCCAAATTTGTACTGAAATTCACTGGGAAAACAAACTTCCAGCTCCCGTTTGTGTGACTGAAAATATCCTCACAGAAAAGGTATTATCGTCCTAAAATATTGTGGCTCTATAATTCTTGCTGATGGTTTTTGTTTTAAACGAGGGAGGGTATAGTTACTGCAACAGGCTTGTCACATTATTCTCTGTCCCCTATGGGACATTGCATCAGACAAGCAGTGCACTGTAACAGATAGACAATTGTCCCACCAACCTCTACAAATAGCAGCGTGATAATATTTTACAAATAACCAGAGTGAAAGAAATGCATTTGGCTGCTCATTATATTAGCATCCCTGTTAGAAATATGCCTCAGCTCTTAAAAAATCCCCCAACGTATGCGTGATTACAAAATCTGACAGGGTCTCAGTCTATTCTCCACAGCGTAGTGTGTTGCCTGACAGCTAACGTGCTCTGCTGCACCGCTATTAGCTGTCTTGCTGCAATGCAGTATGTTACACAGAGTTACTCGGCTGTGTACGGCTCTGCCCTGCTCAGCCTCTGAATTCGCAGAGTAAATGCTGATTATCTTGAAATGGTAATAACATGATTTTCCCGTATGAGCCACAACAGCGATCGTATAGTTAACAAAAGCTGTGACTGTCAGCCAAATTGCATACTGAGCACAATTATTTGAGCCATTAATTGGAGTATAGCGTTTCCTCTTGAGATAACAATGATTAAAATTTATGCCGATAGATAACTTTACAGTAGGATTGAAAGTGGAGATTTTCTAAATGCACATGCAAGTCACACCTTCGAGGAGAACTTGCTGATAAGCCTGACAGTTTATCACCGCCGTAATAAGGAGAAACGAAAGCAGCATCGATGTAAAACAGCAGCATCCAGTGGACTGAAAACCAAGGCTGCGTTTTCTAGGCAGCTCCTGTAAGATTGTGCTTCTGTCCACCTGCAGATGGTCTGAGCACCTTTTATGTAAAACCAGCAGGCATAATGAGGTGTTATTAGACACTCGGCGGGAGCCTCTGTCCTTGTTTTTCAGAGGAAAAGCTCCACTTGCTGAGCTGATGAAGCATTAGAGTACATTGGCACAGATCTTCAGAGGTGCTCAGATAACTAACAAGTATTGATTTCAACAAGAACTATGCATCTGGACACCAAGATACTAAATCACTGTCACTATATAGTCTCTCTGTCTGTAAGGGTCATATACCACCATCTAATAATGAATCTGATCATGACCATCATGGTTACATCAGTACCACAGCTAAGGTTTTGTGACTACATAATCTTCATCCCCATCAGCCACTGCTGTGATGCAGCCCCCGCCTCTCCATAAAAGATGTGCAAAACTCAAGAATATCACAATTTGCATTTGCTCAGCTCGCCCCGTGCCGGCGCAAGCTCAGCAGCGGAGGTCCCGTGGGTGCCAGCAGCACGGGCTGCCCCGGCTGTGGGGCGTGGGTGGCCAAACCGTGGGGCTGGGGGCAGCGCAGTGGTGGCTGAAGGGGCTGGGGAGGGGGGACAGAGGGGGAACCTCCTAATCTGAAAAAAGCTGCAGAATTCACAAATCACCGTGCCATTGCCAAACGGCAATAAAATAAAAAAATGCAAACATGTGCAGGGACCTGCGCAAGTTGCAGCAGTCGGCATCACTCAGCACAGCTAGTCCCCGTTACTCTATTGCAGGATGAGGATCAGGAGATTAACCTTGTGCCACTTTTGCTAACCCATGTTAGCCTCCTAAACTTGCAAAAATCTGGCAGACATGAGCAGTCATTATGAGGAAAGAAACTGCTGAAATTCAGTTCATGTTCCCCTTTGGAAAAGAAGAAAGAAAAAATTCTCAAAGACTCTGAGGCTGATGTATTCTATCGTATTGTTTTTTGAGTGACATTTTGGACCCAAACCATTATCCAGTAACATAGTTCTATGTGAGTGCAAATAATCAAGACCTTCACTTTAGTTGCTGTGACCTGTATATTGTTCTTAGGCTTGAGCTGTTGATGCCAGGAGCGAAGACAGACATCTCACTGCCAGAGCAGAGGAAGCTTCAGTGACCTTCTCCTGTGAGATGTCCAGATCCTGGGAAGTCAGGGCAAGGACCGCGAGCAGGACTGTGGTCTGCAGCAAAGCGTTTGTTCTTAAAGATGTTGCATCAAAAACCTACAGGGTGGTAATAAATTAACTTGTAAATGTTAAAGGCCATCTTATAAAGTGTGATGACTACATGAGGACACTTGGCTCCTGCGCATTCCCTTGTCTATGCACATAACTGTCTGACCACTGCAGTATTGCACCATTATATATATCTAAGATCAATAAGTGCATAAAAGACCTGCACCCCCCCTGTTTTTTATTTCTTTGCTTGTCCAAGGAGCACGTGGCACCTTCCTGAGGCTAGAAAGAGAGTCCCATTTTTTCTGTGCTGTACAGAAAGCCAGAGTGCCTCTCCCAGGTACCATATTCTACTTAGCAATAAGCTGAATATATTGCTTACTTGACCCTTGCTGCATTTGTCTTCAGGAGGATCTATCAATCAGCCCCTTCAGTTTGCTATAGTTTGTAGTTTACATTGAAGAACAAAACTTTCAAGACATGGGTCTGGATTTCTCCAGGGTCTATAATTAAATAAGGCAAACCACAACAGAATAATCAAATAGCATGTCTAAGGGTATTGTTACAAGTTTGAAAAATAGTGCCCAGGAGAGATACAGAGCAATAATCGTGAATATGGAATGTCAAAGAGATGCTGTAGGGTCAGGATTTTCTTGTTTTGGGGGCCAGAAACTATCATTGTGTTCTACGGGAAACCTGAGGAATGCAAAGGCAATATACCCACAGCATTGTGAGATCCAGAGAAACAGGAAACCAGTTGACCTTTATTTTTAACACTTATTCTCACATCACTGAATGTCCACTGCCCATTAGGCACCAATTACTAAATCAAACCAGAGTCCATGGGCCAAATCTCACAATTAAATGCTTTCTAGCTTTTTCTGCAATCTGGCCTCACTGGAAAAGAGATGTGGCAAGTCTTTGAACAAGCACCAAACAATGCATAAAATGTGTGTATAAAACGACCCTCTTGAGCTTCTGTTTGGTACTTGGCAAAAGTTTCTTACAGAGGTGGATCCCAGCCGTTCCTGCTCTGTTTATTTTCTCTCTCTGTGTAGGTTGTTGGTATTCTCCCCACATTGACTCTGCCACTGAAGGAATCCACCACAGCTATCCATCTTGCATGCCATTAATGTTGTTGCCGTTCAGGCAGCAAGACATGGGTAGAAATATGAAATATAAAGCGACCCTCTTCTCTCGAGGAAAAAAGAAACTGAAAATCGGTCATTGTGGAAGTCTTGTGTTTTCAGACCCAGGAATCACTCCCTATTGTCTGGTGCAGAGGAAGTTGTCACATCTGTAGAGCTGGGGTACAGGATAGAAAAAAACTTTGATAAATGCCAAAGCTGCATAAAGGGCTTGACCCAAGAGTCACCCTCTAGGATTTCAGCTTTGTTTTCCGGTAATTACTGTCATTCTCAAGACAATTATTCACACTGACTCACGAAACAAAAGCAGAACACAGATAAGGAAACTACCGTGACTTGGGTTTTCAATTTGTATTCAAAAGAGTACAGTCAAATAGCCATAGCTTTCTCATGACTCAATGTGAGGGCTGTCTGTAGCCTCCTGCAGATGCACCTCCGCTACCTGGGTTTCCCAGTGACTTCACCGGGAATGGCTCTGTGCGCCCGCTCCTGGAAACCAGGCGATTTCCTTATTCACCCAAGGTGCCTGCCCTCACAGCTCGGCTCAGGTCACAGACCAGATTGAGCCATATTTCTGCTCTCAGTAAAAAAACTGTTTAAGGATAACTTCTTTAATTCAAACTCTGTTTTTATGTGAGGGGAGCAGAGTACTGCCTTGTTATTGGCATTTATAGGCAGCTGAAGCCACACAAGATATTAAGACGTTGCTAAATTTTGCGTCCTGACAGAGGCAAGTCTGACACATCTCCGTACACCCAGGTCCAGCCAGCTGCGAGGCTGAACTGCTGTTCCTAGAAGGCACACGTGCACAGAGCACACATCTACACCACATACATCGTATATGGATATATGCATCCTGTCCTCCCGTCTGGCAGTTCAGGCTGAAGGTCCTTTACTGGGGAACACAACCATGCAAAGTGGATTCTTCCAGCAGCTGGGCTCAGACGCTCAGTTCACCCGGTAGCTGCCCCAGGATCCCAGTCTCCCCAGCTGCTGGCACCTGGACATACGAGCCCCCGAGGCTGCAGCCCTGCTCCAGCTGATGGTATGGACATCTCTCTGGTGCACAAACACACACGCACATGTAGGTAGGTCTCAGCTGACCTCCAGACCCCACAGCCTCTCAGACCTGGACCCTCTGGTGCCTCCAGCAGCCAATTTGGTGTCTCCAGTCACTGGCACCATGGACACATGGGCCTGCAGCCCCTGATCCCACCCCACGTGTGTCTCCCACCCTGATCCTACTGAGACCCCCCCACACCCCTGCACACTGTTTCCCGAGTCCCTTGCCCAGGAAAATGGCTAGAAATGGGGTTTAGTGAGAGGTCAGGACAGACCGTGCTGGGCACACACAGGGCACGGCCAGGCAGGTGCACTGACCAGCCCCTGCTTGCACACAACTGGCCCTTTTTGTCCGCTTGTCCTGCTGCTTTCCTACTTGCTCTTCCCCAAACCACCTTGATCCTCCCTTTTCCCATCCTCTGTTTCTCCATCCTCCCCAGAACATCCCACAATAAGTGCTGTGCAGTCACAAAATACCTTTCTCCTGCCCCCCATGGTGGTCCCCGTGCCCCTGGCAGTGATCACCCCTCCATCTGTGGGGTGATGGGGACCCTATTCCGTCAGCTCATGGTGATGGGATGCCCAGCCCATGGGCTGAGGCTCCCCAGGGCAGCCCAAGGGGGTGAGCTGGGGCTCATGTCTGTGACGGGGTCATTGGGCGTCCCCCCATCCTTGTGCCTTGGCGTTCTTCATGGCAGGGAATGAGCCTCTGGGGAGCTGGTTGCTCTCCTTCAATGCCCGAGCAGCAGCTGGTTGGGGTGTAAATGGGCTCCCACCCACAGTCCTGGTGCGTACTCTGTGCATGGGGACCAGCTTCTTACCACATAACCTAACACAAAAACTATTGAATTATTTGCCTAAGGCTACACATTTACAGTGGATCAATTTACTTCACTGAAACTTTTCTGGTGTTTAGGTGTTTTTGAAAACTTATTCTATTTTCAGTTAATGAAATCTTGATTGAAAAAAATCTAGATTTGAAAATAGTCATCTGAAGAAAGTAATTTAAGTACTCATTTCCTAAAATGTGGTCTCATGTTTAAATGGGTTTCTTTGTAAAAATACTACTCCAGAGAAAGTGTATTTCCTGTGATATCATGAGTGTTTCTACTGACAGGACTGATACGAAGTACCTGGGTGACTGACTTCACTAGTACATGAGCCCTCTAAAAAGTCGAACTAACTGATTGGGAACACGTTGGCAAAAATGAATCCGTTCTGATGTAGCTGAACTCCTAAGTAAACCATATTTTTATATTCTTTTAAGCTTGCTTTAATAGGAAGTTATTCTTTTTATAATAATAAAATAGAACAGGGAGCTGCTAGCAGAATCATATTTAGTTACAGGAAAAGCTTTATTACAATGAGCCAGTGAAGAAAGCTATTTACTTAAACTGAAATGCTGTACTCCAAAGCTTATATCATAGTCCATAATGCCACCAGAGAGAAATAAAACACATCTTAGCCTTGCAAAGAAGAATGATTACAACTTGTGAATTAGTCATATAAAAAGTGATAGGCTCCCTATGGTCTGAGGAACTTAAGTTGCTTTGCTGAACAGCTAGCTTATTTTTAGAAACTAAGATACATTATTTATAATGTAAAGAATAATTCTGAAAAGTTACTAGTCCAAGACATATCTAAGTCACAGATGAGAAATCACAATCTGATGAGGCAGTGTGACTTTAAAAAACACTTGGTCTTAGGAGCTTGTTTAATGAAATGTCCATAACACAGATATAAAAAATAACATTACTTTCATGTACTTCTTCTTTTTCTTTCTTTGGGGTTTGGTGGGGTTTTTTGTTTGTTTGGTTTTTGGTTGTTATTTTTTTTCCCCCACTGGATGTTCTTCTACCTTATGCTTTGATCCTGTCAGATTCTATAGTTAAGCAAAATTTGTTTGTCGTAATATTTAGGCAGAGAATTGTTACAAGCTCCAAGAAGACCCTCAGTTTTTAAATGCTATCTATCTGCTCTATTCTGCCCTGTGCCTTGAATTTTTCCTGGCACTATCATGTTTTTCTTTCATCTTTCTTACCATTTCTGAAATTATTCCATGCAGCTTATGGGAAGACCATCCTCTTACTTTCTGTTGTGGTCTAAATTTTACTACAGGCAGAGAGAAGAGAACCCTACACGTGAAAACCAGAATTTCATATTTAGTAGAGTTAACATTTTAACAGGCTAATAAACCCATTTATTGGCTCATTAACAACACTGTATGCTAACAACCCAAATTAATAGAGAAAAAACTAAATATCTGTTAAATATTCTATACAGGAAAACCTACTTAGTATCTCCTCCTTTTCTTAGGCGTTATACTCCCCCTGCCACTGCTATTCTGGGTGCTAAGGCTGAGAGTCACTATCCAGGGGTTTTAGCATCCTGGGGTCTTTGCATGGAGAAGGGCTGGGAGGAGAGGTGTCTTACTCCTCCATTTGCATTCTAGTATTTATTTAATCTCCCGTGCCTCCATGCTACAGCATTTTAAGAGACCTATGCAGGAATAAAATGAGTAATCAGAAATCCATTATATCTGGTGAGCAGGCTGTGCAGTCTTACCTAAACTGGAAGGTGTCTGGGTGGGGGTTTCTTTTTCATAATGTCCCTATAGTCCTGGCTAATATTACATGGCTGTAAAGTACACTGCATCGTCTGGTATAGACTCATTTCATGAATTTTGCACATGCCAAGGACACTGCAGATATTTATGTTATGAAAGTTTAAGGATGTTTAAAAATTATTTCGACTTGCCTTCACATCCTTTTGGTATTAAAGTCATGTGTCTTCATCACAAGTTCAATAAAGTCAGACTCAGAGGGAGCCATAAAACTTTCTGTAAATGATATGAAATACCTTTTGGTTCTACAAAATGTCACCTCTTAGTGCCCTGGTACTTAGGCTAGAAATGAAGAACGTGTATATCTCATTAAAAAGTGGGAATCGCTCCTACAATTTCATGAAGTTTCTGGTTTTAGCTCCATAAAAATGGGAACTGCAGGACCTTTATATTACGATTTTTTATACTCTGGTTGTTACCATAGGACTGAATTTCATCCATCTTGCATTTCAGACAGGAATATGTTTGACGAGATAACAACACCATGGAGGGGGCAAACACCTGCCATCTTTCCTGTTACTTACTATTTTACACTGAAATGAAGATTTGTCGCTACAGTTATGTACTGACCACAACCTTCCTATATCAGGCATGCTACAAACACAGAATGGAGCAACATCTCAACCAATTACCTACCCAATGTGTCTATTCTAGTAACAAAAAGTGGTGCAGGCCTAAGCCCTGCTCTGCAACCAGCCAGGGTTTTGTCACAAGCATGTTTCCTGGAACAGTTTTGGCTTAGGCCTGTTAGTCCTCTCCCTGACTATGTTCAGGCACAGTTTGGAGATGGCAAGTGCCAGGAAGTGTTTCCCAGTGGTGGAAGGATGGATGGATGGATGGATGGATGGATGGATGGATGGATAGGGCCACCCTGTTCTGACAGAGGAGAGAGTTCAGCCATGCAGAGACGAACCATGCTATGTCCCCTGTCCTCTGGCCAAAGAACAGTCCCTGGCCCATTTCATTCAGTCGCATAGAGACAGCCAGAGAGTTTGATCCCTCTTTAATTTATATAAAAAGCAGCCCCCAACCACTTAACATAGTTGAAAACCTTATTTCATGATTCTACTCCACAAAAGAATAAATGTATTGCTAGTAGATACAGCCAGGTCAGACTCACACATACGCCTGCCTTTTCATGCTCCCCTCCTGTGTCTCACTAGGCTGCAGCATGGCAATGCTGCTTCTGTTTTCCTCCCATCACCCCTCACGCAAGACATGGCTGCACATGGGTTCCCAGAGCAGGAGCGCAGCAGGAGCATGCCGCGACTGACGCTGTGTGGAAGCTGTGCTGGGGAGGAGCCCGCATCTGTCAGCCCTGCCCAGCCATGTGGCCCAGCTTCAGCTTCCCAGAAAGCTGAGAAGTTGGGGAGATGCTCAACTTGATCACTTTTCAGCAATGAGTAATGACTGAGATTGTGAAGGGTGAATGTCCTGAATTACTTTCCCTTGCTTATCATGAAGATGTGTATGTTCAGAGTGATTCCTATAAAGGATGTATACAATATATGCATCTGTGTGTTGAGATGATGTGTTATCAGATCTGTTACAGTGTAATTCAGTAGAAAACCATTCTACGTATTTAGATTCTCCCCATTTATTTTTGCCAGGACCAATTCCCAACCTGAGCCTCTCAACAGATTGCATCTACGTAAGGGCCTTCAATCACTATCATGCTTTTGGTGTCTCATAATCATTAAAAGGCTTCATCCTGACAGTATTCTCTAAAACAGAGAGGCACTGCTATCCATTTTTCATGAATGAGGAAATGAGGTGCAGTAGCTGACACAGGCCATTTAGGATGTCCATGATGAAGCTGTAAAATGATCCAGGTCCTGTGGGTCCCTGCTGGCATCCCAGGCCCTGGGAACGCTCACTCCACCGGCATTACATTGTCCACCCTTGCAAGCATACAAGGAGCAGTCCAGAGTGAAAAATACTGCTATCAATGTTTCAATTTATGTCTGAGCAATAAGTAAAATAGATGTAAATTCCTTGAACAATGCTGTTTTGGCAAAATCCGTATATGGCAAAACATGCACTAAGCTTGGCAGAAATTGCATTAAATCTGGTCACAAATTTATTTGGATTCTGTTGAATCATTCTTGTTAAAGAACAAAACTTGTTTTTCCCACTGCTTGCCTGCATTTTGAGCTGTCATCGCTCTGTTGCTACACAAGCTTTGAAGTATGGTCTCTGTGAACCCAGAAAGGAATTCAGCAAAGCTTTTAAATATGTGCCTGAAGTCAGTGGGATAACCTGAGGTGCAAAGCTGGTCAAGGTGAGTACCCTGAGGAGCTGTAGGTTTCAGGGCCACCCTCCAACATCCACTGAAATCAGCAGGAATCCATTCACCGACTGCAGTGGGATTCGGTTCAAGTTCATTTTCACTTTAACTTGCAAAAGACATGAAATACAAGCATTAGTAAAAATTCAACCCTTTTTGCTCAAGCCAGTTAGCTCAGTAGGTCTGTGCTTGCATTGTGTGGGTATCCATTAGCGAAGCCATTCCTGTGCTAAGGGGGGACTCTGCACTTTCTGAGAAGCTGTGAAAACCCATGAACCAGAAGTTCAGCTCAGGGGCTGCTGGTGGCCGCAGAGGCAGCCAAGGCACTGCGGCGGAGGTCTGTGTGCCGAACCAGGCTATGAGGAGGCTTAACAGGCTTGAAATGATAAAGTGAGCTGTCATTTAAGAAGATGTATCATATCAATTGTAGCAGAGCAAAAAGCTTGGCCTAGACCAGCAAAATATAAGACAAAGTGAAAGAAGGAAAACACGTATCTCGTTCAAAGGAATATGAATTATCAAATGAAGGAAGCTGCCGCTTTACATCTCTCAGACTCATACTAATCCATCAGAAATCAAAAATCAAAAAAAGCGGTTAACAAGACCTCTTTCTCTTTGTCACACACACATCTTGCTTTGCTCATGTAAGTGTGAGAGGAAGAAAAGGAAAGCCCAGCAAAGCTTTCATTTTCTTAACTAAAACTCAAGGTCTGGTGCATCTATACCTCGAAGCAATCACCTTTCAGTGGCTGTTAGCACACTTTCCCACGCTGCTCTGCGCTGCGCAGGTTGCTCCTTGGCAGCACAGGGAGGATCAGCACAGAGGCTGCCAGCATCCATGGCAGAGCACGGAGGGGAAGCCACGGAGACAAGGGAAGCGGCACAGACGGCGTTAGTCATGCTGGGAGGCAGGCAGAGGAAACGGAGCAGGGACGGAAACAAACAAGCAAGCCCAGCTCAAGGCTGAGCTGCGCCCAGAACAAAGGCCCAACTACAAAACAATTTATAGCGCTGTAAACAAGAAAGGAAAAAATGCTGCACATGGAACAAGGAAAACAGATGTGTCCATTGCCTTGTTCTCACACCCTCCCAGCCAACCACGGCGGCGTTTCACAGGCATACACTGAATTCCCCTGAGAGGGAGGTGGTGACCGGGACCAAGGCTGTGTTACTTCCCAGTTTGTGTCAGGATCTGTGCAAAATCTGGCGCAGGTCGACGTACATTGATGCACTTGATGTGTTTCAGCAACCGCGCCAGGCTGGCCTGGGGCTCTGCATCCTCTGTATTTCCCATTCCAACTCACATGCTGAATGCTAAATGTAAAGAAGCAAACTTCATGGCACTCTGGATATTCTGTGGATTCTGGTGATGAGTCATTATGGTTTGGAAGGCAAAAGTTGTTCACCTCAGAAGGCATATGACAAAAGTGTAGTCTGGACGATAAAAAAATGTATTCCCCTCCAAAGGGAGCACAAAATATCACCTGAATCCCAGTAAAAAAGAGGCTGAATTGTGAAATTATTTTGTCTCCAAGGCTGAGGGTATGGCTTTTCCGTGTCTGAAGAATCCATGCAATATCTCATATAATGGCATAAACATATCTAAAGAATCTAAAACCATGGTTAAGGACAAAAAGCAATGACTTAATATCTTGGCTACAAGATACTGCCCTAGGAATCGAGTGTTTTATATTAGCATATTCTTCCGAAGTACCTGTAACTCAGCACTGCCAGGGATTCAGTGGCAGACAGGACAGCCAGCAGACCTGATTCTGCCTACTGGTTCCCACATTCAAGGCTGCTCACCCTCTGCGGTCACTGGAGTTTTCCCACTGGCTTCACGGTGTCCAAGTGTCACCAGAGACCACAGACAGTGCTGCTTTGCTGCAGAACTCACCTCAGGTCCAAAAATAAACCTGTAACATGTAGAGTCATGCAGTATTCACACCACCAACAAAGTTCTTTGCAGGACCTATTTGGCTATTGTGTTCCGGAGCTTTTGAAAAAAAAATAAGGTCATTTCAATTTCTTGCATCAATGTGAATCCCCTTTCTCCCTCTAATGACATTTTTTTCTTTCTGCTCTAGAAAAAATTGTCTCATTTCAGGGAAACCGGACACTCGTGCCATGGCAGATATAAGTTTCACGTCTCCCTGAAGACACGTTGGCCTGTCTAAGCACCATTTCAGTCCCCAAGCCTTCTGCTCAGCTACAGTCTAACTTTATAGTAGCCTAGAGCCTAAACAGCAACACCCATTAGGTGCTTATGTTCATGTGTGTGCAGTTGTTCCAACCCACCGATAATGTGTCCCTGCTGAGCTGCTTAGAGCTCACATCACAGGCTCAATGCCCCGCTACCAACCCCATTTGAGGCTAAACTTTGTCAGTGCCCTTTCTGTCCTCACAAAACACAGTCAAATAAATCTCCTGGAGCAGATTCAATCCACGAGCTCAGTAACTTGAGTCAACGATTAGCAGGGATGCACACTCTGCTTGCCTTCTCTCTGGAAGGAAACTTGGGATCATAGGCAGAGAGCAAGCCACGGATTACACAAGTATGCCCCATCAGAGGTGATGCGGAAGGAGGGAGGGCACAGACCACATCTATGGGCCACATTGGTAATAGCCTTTGAGGTCCTCCGTGGTAAAGAGTTGACCCAAATCAAGTTCCAGCAGCCAAAGAGGAGGCATTGACTGGGAATTCGCTACTTTTACATGGTAGGCATTCATGAGGGGTCCTCTCCTATTAGCCATATCATGTTTAACTCACTGGTTTCTCTGAAAATTCCCTGCTTTCATGCGTTCTTGCATTGCACAGAGGAGTCCACATGCTGTACTGAAGGTAGAGGGTTTTCCTGGCAGTGATAGCTGGTCGCTGCAGCAGCTAAGGTCCTGATTGATTCTATCAATCACAGGAAATGCACTAGAAATTATTATAATTTAGCCCAAAAGACTCAAAAATCAAGAAAAAGACAACTAAGTGTCGTAAGTGCAAAAGCCTGTATCTCAGTGCTGATGACTGTAAGAACAGTTTGCATTATTTTGGAGGGGGTAGGAGGAAAAAAAAAAAAGAGGGGGAAAAATAGACTGAATCTCAATGTTTCAGTGTGATTTTACTTGTAGTGAGGTCTACCGGACTGTGAAAATCCTCACAAGGGATGGCAGCTCCATCGATTGGGTAATATAATTGCAGCATTTTGTGCCTTTGGTAAAGCCTGAGAACTTGTCTCTGAACTGAGTCCAATCCAGGATACGCCTTTCTAGAGAAAGCAGAATCCTTAATAAAGCTGCCAGAATATTTACTTAATTTTTGCAGATTTAATAACTCTAAGTTGAAGGAGCATGCCATATGCTTGTAGGCCAAAGCACCGCTTTTATGTTTTGAACTAGAGCTATTCCCTGGAGTATGGGCAAACTTGTAAAACACTTTCTTTATTTTCACCCCTAAAGCTGTTTTTTTCTTCCTCTTTCCTGCCTTTCATTTAATTAGTTGTTGGACTCCTAAGCAAATCTTTGCTATTCTTGCACTTCTCACATCTGGGATCATGGCAGCCAGTGCTCACCACTCAGCTTCTGATTTATATATTCCAGGGGGGACAAACGAAATAATGCACACTGATTGCTAATTTCAATCACAGAAATACTGTAGTCAGCATCTGGCACCTGCCTATTCACATGTGCACACAGGAAAACAAAGCCAGAAACATTCAAAAGTAATCTATAGAGCCATTTCAGCAAAACTCTTGGAGGATTAAATAATAGTGAGGATAATCATACCTGGATCTTACATAGCATATCTCATCAATAGATCTTAAGTGTTTTACAAAGTGAGTATCAGAAGCTCTCAATTTGAAGTAGAGAAACAAATGCATGGACTATTTGGTGATATGGAGGGGATATGAAGAGGGTATACTGTGGGCCCTCAAGGAAAAGTTGCTTATGTGAAACCAGATTTTATATTTAGGATCTATTTTTCAGATCTCCTTTTCCAGAAATTATCAGTTTCCACCCGCTGTGGTAAGCTATAACCACAGTGGCTTTACCATCCCCATTTGAGACAGCACCGACTCACTAATTTTGAGCATCATTGGCTTGTAGGAGTCTGGGCTGATAGCTTCCAGGTGGCTGTGGAAATCTGCTTCTGAACTGGTAGACCCGTCTCACTGCAGGCTGACATTGAGAGCTAGCTTGTCCCACGTCCACTCTCACACAGACATCCTGGAGGTCCTGATGACAGCTGCAAGCCTGATGCGGCCCCATCGCTCTGCGGCCTCAGCCCTCTGGTGAGCACAGGGGAATCTACAGCCATCGTAACTTCAGTCAGGCACCTCACACATAAAGATGGCAGGTTATATGTAGCTGGACACACTGCAAAATCTGTGGACTTTCAGCTGCGGTCAACACTCCTGTCACTTCATTATAAACCTTGCATTTAAATTCTGCTACTGGTACACCGTTTTCCTTGCTGCTGATACTTGGATGTGCTGTTGGTTGTGATGATGGAAACAGTGGTGAAAAAAAAACATTTTTGTCTTCGAATGGTTTGAGAACACTCCTGCTTAGGGCTTGTGAAAGCTTTTATGATTCAAAGCAGGACAATGCACTGAAGGGTACAGCTGAGGACCCTGTGGCATGACCCCAGCCCAGAAGTCCTAGGAACTTGCATTTTGAGACGGGTGCAAGCATGAAGGCAAAAGAGTTTGAGTGGTATGTCATTTGCAAGCGTGAGCAGTTCTGCCTGGGTCAGGCTAATGCACCTCTCAAATTATGGTTTCTAAACTGAACTTTTCAGTGAACAAATACAACATATTTCATCTTGAGACATACAACATTCTCTGTGTTGACCTCCAAGATCTACCTCAAATTCAGTTTTTTTCAATTAAATCTCCTACATAAACAGTCTAGACTAGTCAGGGTTACGTACTGAACTTTCCCAATGTACTGCAAACTACCTTACAGTTTACTTGCCTGGCTCGCCCTGGAATATTTCCCTATGTAACTATGGGTAGGATCATTTCTACAAACAATATAGCAAATCAAAAAAGCCTGTTCTGCCCATACTTGTATTTTAATGACAACTGATAATACTTCCTCAACTGGCAAGCTTCTGGCATACTTTGTGCTACTAAAGATAAGACTTAGCTCATTTCATGCATCTTGAGTTGGGTGTCTAGTCCAAACTGGTTGTCTCAGCTCCTTTATAGCCAGTGAATAAAGATAAGTGCATCCAGAGAGCTATTTGTGGTCGATTAAATGGTCCTACTTCTCTGTCTCTATGGTGACTCCAAAGGAAACTGAGATTACCTGAAATAAGATGCTTTGGACACCTGGAGTTAAGGGAGTTGACTTCTGCCCACCTAGCTGACCACCAACACAGTCTGTTCATACCTGCCCGATTCTTTGCTTGTGACCAGATCAAGACTGAGAAAGCTCCTTACATTTCCCAACTTATTTCGCTTTTTTCAGAACAAACCCTCAAAACTTCAAATATTTCTCAGCAACAGGAGGGCACTTGGTTCCCGTACCATGTTTGGTCCATTGCCCTACAAGCACCACCCATGCTGAAGCTTGCTTACTGCACTTAAGTCAGGCAGAATTCTGCCCACTCTGGTCAGGTTTTTGAAGGAATTCCAGGTCATTTCTGAAGGATGAGGGAGAAAATTAATTTCTTTCACTATTAGCATTTTGAATCTTTATCTCTGGCCCCTGACCTCTAGGTAGATTAACCCACAGACGAAAGCAGATGACCACATTATGTCGAGAGCACACCTCTTCACAGATGAATTCTAGTTCCACCTTGGGAAAATCACAAAGTCTTTCTTTGTGTTTTATCATTCCTCCCCAGGCAGTTTCTTCCTTGCTGCCATCAGAGTTCCAGATTCCGCTTACATAAATGGAGGTAAGGTAGGACTACCTGTGACCTGAGCAGACTATCTTGACCTTATATCTGTTTATATGTAAAACAAACATGAATATGATCAGAACTGAACAGGGAAAACAAATAGAGGCATGAGATATTATTTCTTTTGATATCTTGCAATACTTGGGAGAATTTGTCATTCTTTTTTCTAATTAACACTGCAGGAACAGGCTACAATTTTGCTGCATGAAAGCTTCTTCACTGACCACTCCACAGCATTTCTTGGTCTTTACAAAGAGACCCATACAAAAGTAATATTTTTGTTTTTTTCTCTGAGAACTGCAGCAGCTCAGGACAATTGATTTAATCACAGCTCCTGGTTTTTACTGTGTTACTCAGGCTCTACAACAGCACTCCTGTGCTGATGATTTAGACAAAAGCCTTCTACGTCCCCAACTTGTTGGTTTTTGAGTTAATTTAGTATTCAATGCACAGTTATGACAAAGACAAATACATGGCTGTGCTCATTGTCAGCAGTGTCTGCACTACGCTATTAATTTGAAGCAATATATTTTGTGTGCACAAACTATTCTGTTTACTTGGTTTTGTTTACTGTTACATTACTCCTTAACCAAACTCAGAATGTTTTTCTCCATATTTGACATCACTGGCATTTCATGTCCTTCTACGCACATGTTCTTTTCCTAGGTAAATAGAATTCTGAACACTAGATGTGTCCATTTCAGTGGAAGCAGAATCACTGCTAATGCACTTGTTTCAGGTGCGCAGCCTTAGCTCTGTCAAATATACCCAGTTAATTACATGCAGTATAAATTCCCTCGACACTGATTATGTTGAAAAATGGCCTTCAAAGTTGTCAATCCCTTATAATGTAAGAGGCAACTACATGACATTTTAAAAAGCCGTCCTTTTTTGACAATTTCCAGATGCCAGAAACATCCAGATGTTGGAGAAACAATATATTCATCAATGACCTGGATGAGGGGATAGAGTGCACCCTCAGCACGTTTGCTGATGACACAAAGCTGGGGGGGGTGGCTGACACACCGGAAGGCTGTGCCACCATACAGAGAGACCTGGACAGGCTGGAGATCTGGGCAAAGAGGAACCTTATGAAATTCAATAAGGGCAAGTGTAGGGTGCTGCACCTGGGGAGGGATAACCCCATGCACCAGCACAGGTTGGGGGCTGACCTGCTGGAGAGCAGCTCAGCTGAAAGAGACCTGGGAGTCCTGGTGGACAACAGGATGACCATGAGTCAGCAATGTGCCCTCGTGGCCAAAAAGGCCAATGGCATCCTGGGGTGCATCAAGAAGAGTGTGGCCAGCAGGTGGAGGGAGGTCATCCTCCCCCTCTACTCTGTCCTGGTGAGGCCACACCTGGAGTACTGTGTCCAGTTCTGGGCTCCCCGGTTCAAGAAGGACAGGGAACTGCTGGAGAGGGTACAGCAAAGGGCTACCAAGATAATTAGGGGACTGGAACACCTCTCTTATGAAGAAAGGCTGAGGGATTTGGGTCTGTTCAGTCTGGAAAAAAGACGGCTGAGGGGGGATCTTATCAACACTTATAAATACTTAAAGGGTGGGTGTCAGGAGGATGGGGCCAGGCTCTTTTCAGTGGTGCCCGGGGACAGGACAAGAGGTAATGGGCACAAACTTGAGCATAGGAACTTCCACCTAAACATGAGGAGGAACTTCTTTGCTTTGAGGGTGGCAGAGCCCTGGCACAGGCTGCCCAGAGAGGTGGTGGAGTCTCCAACTCTGGAGACATTCAAAACCTGCCTGGACGTGTTCCTGTGCAACTTGCTCTAGGTGACCCTGCTAGGGTTGGACTAGATGATCTCCAGAGGTCCCTTCCAACCCTATGATTCTATGATTCTATGATTCTATGAAACTATTTCAATGGAGGCAATGAAACTCATCTGGGAGGAATAGGGAGTGATCAGGAGGACACATTAAAAAGACAAACAAACAAAATAGAAGAAGGTACAGATGACTGAGAACGGATAAGCCCAACAGCAGCATGCAGAAATGGCCTTGCAGCTCACTGACAGCCATATGAACTGGAAGAGGAGTGAGCAAAAATTAAAAAATTAAGATTCAGCTAGTATTCACATTGCTGAAGGGATTGGCTTTTCTCAGATGCACTCAAGTATTACAATTCAGATCAGCGTGGATCATCAAGTGTTAGCCTGAAGAATATTTTATTCAGCTTTTGAATGGTAAAACTCTGTTGGAAGGATCATCCTTTGGCCTGTGTTAGCAGAGAGCCTGGTGCTGTGGGGTGCTGATGTATGGCAGGTATTCTTTGAAGTTACTGTAATAACAAGGATTACAATAGCAATGGTTTGTTAGACTATACGGACTTTCTCAGTGCCCACCTCTGGTAGTGGTGGCAGACTACAGTCAGTCCTTTCTGCATGGACTATATACATAAACCCTTTTGCCACATACTTTCTCCTGCCCTTGTTGCAAGATAGAAGGGAATAATTACTGTTCGCTTTTCTTCCTGCTTACAGCAAAAGTAGCAAGAAATTTTGTAGCTGTATGTAACCTTCATTAGGAAGAGCCCCTCTGGGTTTTTTTAACATGTACTGAGAGTCACATCACTTGTTTTTAGATATCTGGGAATTTAGAATCTAATGTAAGGTAATTACCTAGGACCCCTGTAAGAGATAAAAGGAACTTCATCCTTTAAATGTACTATCATCCGGCTTGATCTTGTCTTACTTAATGGGTCGTGCCACGATACTACAAGGTTCCCAGATTATCCCCAGATCAGGGATTTATGGGAGTCCAAAAGCACAAATTGCAATGGAAAATCACGCTTGTAGATGATCTTGTAAAGTACAGATAATTTGCAATTAACATTATTTAGCATGTATAGGGTGGCCTGTGTTAAATAGGCTTGATTTCACAATATTATCCTATCAGGTACAGGCAGAATGGAAACTTTAAAACAAACAGGAAAATGACTTGTTGGACTAGGATTGTAAATAGGTACTTATTTGTGATGTTGTACTGAGGTAATGGGTCTTGGATTTTGCTATTTGATTGATCTTGGATTTTGCTATTTGATTGATCTTAGATTTTGCTACTTGGCCATTCAAAAAAAAAAGTCTGAGCTTAAAATTACCATCTTGCTGTTTCTGATTGGGGAAAAGTTTCCCTGGTATTGAGATCCTCCCACTAATCACTGTAAGAATAACCAGGGCTCTTCACCTCGACACATCAATTTACTTCATACCTTTGTGGTTTTACAAATCTTGAAACTGGAGATGCCCAGGGTCCTCTCCAGGCACCAAGGCCCTGATGAAACCGTGAACTGAAGTAATCTGGTCCTCCCATGGTGGGCTGCCTCTGCTACCCGCACTCTGGCTATGCCGGGGGGGGACTGCAGTAGCTGCAGTACTGTCCACCTCCGTCCTCCCCCTCTGGCGCAAAGCTGTGCTGTTGCACAGTGCCCCATCAATGTCACAGCTGCATTCACTTCTGCACTTCCCCAGCTATGTCATTTCGATGCTATATGGGTATCCACACATGACAGTGTGGCATTTTGCCCCCTGACTTCCCTCAGCTGAAATCACCTCATGTACGTCTGGCTTTGCACTGCTTTCTGAAAATTAGTATCTTATTGCCCCTTTCAAAAAATTAATGCACTCAATACCATCTTTCGCAAAATATTTTGCTCACCAGGTTTTCATTGATTGTGTTTGGTCGTGGTCAGGAGCTTTGTTCTCTCCTTTGCTTTCATTACTCTTACACAACCTTGTCTTAACTGTGGGACCAAGAAGAATAACAGGCCCTAATGAGAGTGTGAAGAGGCATGTGAGGGTCCCAGACACACAGCTGTGTGTAGCACTCCTCATTGTCAAAGCCACCTGGAGCTGGGAGAGCTGGGGTGACAGTCTGCTCCATCTGCCCCACCTTGAGAAGTTATGGAGGGACCTGACTCATTGATGTACCAGGTAAGCACAGAGTGTGCTCATGTATCAGTGAATTAAATGTGCCCAAGGTCTTTCTTTGGCCCTGAGACCAACAGACCTGGACTAGGTTTCATCCACGGAGCAACCTCTCAGAGCTTCCAACATCGGGTGGCTGTATCCAGGCAGCCCCTTGGAAATAGCTCTTGTGCCATACCCAGGAATAGTGTGAGTGAGCGTAAACTGGCACGAATGAAAAGCGTCTTGGGGACCTTACTAACCTGTCAATTAAGCTCCTGCACCCACAAACATTTTTGCATCACTGGCTAATCCACAGTCATCTGTGGTGGAGAAAGGGCAAGGGAGAGGCATCTGCTCAATTTTTGTGCTTCCTCTTATACAGGAGCTTCCTTTATCTTTACCCTGGAAGCAGCAAGTCTTGCAGTGTCTTTGCAACAGATATTTCCCTGTGGGAACTGTTAGGGAGAACTGGACTCCCGCACATAGCTTAGCTCCACTGAAAAATGCCGAAAGCTATTTCTATCCCCACCTGTTCCCTCTCTCAGTCTTCTAAGTTAAATCACACGCTGTGTGTGAGCCAGTGCTGCGTCAGTGTGGAGGGCTCTGCAAACCCACGTACGAGGCACGTGATGTTCTCAGCAGCAGCAGCAAGCTCTGGTGGTGTGAGTCTATCTGAGCCTGGGAACCAGTGGGGCAATATTCACTTTGAGAGGCAGCTGCCTGACTTGGACTCACAACAAATCATGTGTGTGTCCCTAGAAGTCATGTCGAAGGGAAGAAATATACAGAGTCCTTAATAAGTCATACTATCCCTTCCTATTTACTTCCAGGGTGCAGGGAATAAGACTTTCTTTTTAAACTGTGTCAGTCTCACCTTTTTGCCTTCTGTTTCAGTCCGGAAACAGAAGGCAAAAACTGGTCTTTAATCCCTGAAGGAAATTTAAGTAGGAAATATTTAACATTATGCAATCATAATAGAATACTTCTTTATTTTTCAGATTCTGTGATCAGATCTGGAAGGACCTGAGGATCTAACTCCCCAAAACACTTCCTACACAATAGAGGTGAATCACAGTTTCCAGGCTCCAGGAGCTAATGCCTATTCAGACTTATCCATTGATTTTGTTCATTGCTCACAAATAAAGCCTTTTTTTACCCCTCTCCCCTCAGAGCTTTTAATTCAAGCTTCTACATATGAAAAGCTTTTCTGATTCCTGTAATTTGTATGAGATGGATTCAGTGGGATTGTTTTTTCCTGTCTTTAATTGCTTCCTCATCATCTCAGTTCACTATGCTCCAAAAACATAGCAATAGTGTCCTTCAGCATTTTACTTTATCTTCCTGTGAAAAGAAAAGCTCTGATCTGATTCTAGCCATGTCTGAAAAAGATGGTGGTTTATTTTATTGCTGCAGAATGACAGCATATGAATATAGAGGCTTATCAAATAGTATTCACACATGAACAAGCAACTGCAAGTATTGGCACTATCAAAGGAAAGCTGTCAGGGAAAGATCACATTGTCGTAAACCAAGAGAAGCTCCAAATCAAATTAGATGCTGAGCATATTGAACACCCAACCAAGAACTAAACGGTTCTTTCCTTTTAAGAAAATGGAAATATCTATTTTTCATATGCTAAAAAACACACGTCATTCAAATATTACATTTATAAATTATTTAAAATGAGTAATAGACATTACAAGCATGCTACAAGTCTAAGCTGTACATGTACCAGATGGTTATAAGTACATCATGTACATAAGTAACATGATAATTGTCCAACTATTGATGTGAAGAAGTCTGTAATAATTTATTATTTATTGAAATATCTATTAATCATCCATCAAGCCCTTACACATTAATTTATATATGAAGGTTTAATAAAAAGTATGAAAAAATGCCTCCTTTCCTACTCGTGCAGTAATGACTCAGAACATAGCTTGCAATCCTATTTAATAACCTTTACTATGGACCAGTGTAGTACATGTCTGAAAATAATATAATATTAAATGTTTGTTTTGCAGAGCTGAAAAGGAGAACACAATATGGTGGCATTCATGCTGATTTTTCATTACTAAGAACTACACCATGAGATTGGAGAAAAACTAGGAAAAGAAAAGAGACGCTTTCTCCTTTATGGGTAATTCTATCACCTACTAGCAGAAATAACACAAGATCTGGGCACTCCATTGTTCCTCACAGCTGTACAAGGAACTTTAAAGCAATAAAAATCTCCTGGAAAACACAAATAGAAATGCGTATTAGGAGGCACTATGCAGTCTCCAGCAGGTTACTTTCCCTTACGTGTCTTGATATACCATTCAACTTTAGAGCTATCAAAATAATTTGGGATTTGCTAGGCAGCTTTTATTCCAGCAGCTCAAAGCCTGTTTCAAACAGATCTACCCTCTCATGGGAGGCTGGATAATTATACATTGGCATTACTATGTCACAGCCTGGCAAGGGAAACCGGCACCTTGCTTAAAGTGACACAGGTAGCTGAGCCAGGAGGGCTGCCCTGGGTGTTTTGAGCAGTGATTCAAAGCAAAGCTTCAGTAGATGCTTCAGCTGCCGAATCTGCTTCGTGCCAGTGGAGATCAGTAAGACACACTCCTGCTCGCGGAGCCTCCTGACCAGGTTCCTGCACAGCCTCAGCACCGCCATGCCTTCTTCTTTTCTCAGACGTGATGCAGATGCCAAAAGAAAGCAGTTTCATCTCTCAGCTGCTGCACTGTGACATCCTGAGGTCTCCAGACAGCACCCGGCGTGCCATTCACAGCCACACAAAAGAGGGAGAAATGCTACATGTCTGCAGACAGACAGACGGTTAACTACTGTAGTTTATATTTCACCTCTACACCCGACAGACTACAAATAAGATAATGCAATTTGAAAATGCATTTGCATGGCTTAAGGAAAAGCAAATATACAAGAGCTGCCTAATTAGGCAAGGAGCTAGGGCTGCACAGATGTTTTCATCTGTTCTCATGACATCAGAAAACATTGAACAACCCCATCACGAAAATTGGGAGGTCATTTTTTACTGTTCTTTATAATTATATAACAGATAGCTCTTTGGAAAACAGCCCTTATTAATGAACCATAAATAGACACCTCCCTGAGGGCATGTTAAAGCACGTTGTACTCATTGTGAACAGGACGCTGGTCAGATGGGATTCAAAATTTCTCATATAAGCTCATAAAAAAAGCTCATAAAATGCATGTTTATGATTCAGTCTTTATTATAGCAATGCTTATGAGGGATGCATTGAGATACTTGTAATCTATTAAGTAAACCTGTATTCTAGACCTGTGCAAGATTCTATTCTAGAGTCTGCGAAAGACAGTGGGTCTGCAAAATGCAGGTGAAAGACAGACATAAATAATTTGCATTTTTTTAAATTTTATACTAGTCCAGGAAAGCTCTTGAATTATTTTTGTCAAACTTCAGGTTAATGTTATTATTTATTAGATTTTTTTTTAAAGTAGGATACTACAGGCACTGTATCCTTTGTAGTTCCATGGTTACAGCTCTTATGACTTCTTAGTTCTGCTCTTAGACATGTACATGCTGAAATAGCTGAATAATAGTTTCCGTTGTAAAAAGGCTAGTAAGCTGCCCAAGCCTCTCTGAAAGCCCTGGATTTCTGCATCAGTTCTGATTATGGCCGCTTAATGTCTCTCATCGCAGATAGCTATATTGGTTTGGAAACGCTACAGATTCTTGTGGCCCACACTCTGTCTTGAGTGCCTAAAATTAGTTCTTAAACCTCTCCTTTCCCTGGCTATTAGGGACTCTGACTAACAAGTCCCATTGAATTGTAAAGGAGCTTTAGGTGCTTGGCATATTTCAAAATGTTGGGCTGCTTTTACCTAAATACTAATTAGATATTTCAGACTAGATAATTGAAGCTCACAGCACTCTGAAAAATATGGTTATCCTTTATTTTGGGTTACTGAAGAATACCCAGAGTCAAGCAAAACGTGTGACTAGCTGACAGTTTTCTCATACATGTATAACTAAAAATTACATTTGCATCTTTTCCTTAACCACTCTTCCAGCCTAAATCCTTCTCACAGCTTTCTTTGTCAATCAAACCCAATCCATCTATCACTCTGAAAGACCCACGTTACATACTATGTAGAAAGCTTGTCTGTCTGCTGGAGATGTTCATACTGAGTCCTCCTTTGCTCTACCCTAGCAGTAGAACGAATTCTCTGCTGATGATGTACACCGAGGGACTAATAGGCCATCTGAGTAAATGCCACTATCTTGAATTCAGACATGTGGTGACCTTGGACTCTTCTCATAGTCAGTAAAGAAATTAGCATCTCTAGTGTTTCTGTGATGGGTTTTACCCTGAGTGGATGTCTAGAATGGACAAGCTGATGCACACCACAGACTACAGTTTCCCTCCAGTCATTATGAACACACTAGAGAGACCAACTCAGCTATAGCTGTTATTAGTTGTGATGTCTACAGGTAGGTAAAATGAATCCCTCCTGTGTTTCTGATGAATGATGTAGAAAAATCCAGGCAGCTCTCCTACAGTGAATCGAAGCCTTACAAGAGTGAGCTCAGTTGTCTGAGAAGGAGCTCCTTTGATCTTCTGCCTTTTAATAGATAACAATGAATATTCAAATAAAAGAAGGCAGAAGACTCTATATATAGCAATGTTATAAATACATGCAAGAATATCCTGGAGCATTGAGGAGGACCATCATCAGTACATATTTTGGGTAGTGCTGAAAATTTTGTTGGAAAATATTTGTGATCATCACAGACACACTTGATTAAGTAACCTACCTCTTCCTCAATGCCATCACCCTTGATCACAAAATATTTACAGTGAGGCCAAAAATGGGTTAACACAGGAGCTCCTGCATTAAGTAATCTGGGAAATGCAAGTCAGGCTAAATGTTTTGTATGATCCTCTCAATAGTCTCAAATACCCTGGTGTTTCAAAAACATGACTTAAGCCTACACATTCTGAGGGAACTCTTTGAAGGAACAAATATGTCTCCTGAGTATCTGAGACTACATTTGGCTCTTGAGTTTATATCTTTGCAACAATAAAATCTAAGAAAAGTTTTATATGAAAAAATAAATTTGTATGCAAGCACTTGATTCCATCAGCTGGTTCTTTTTACAACAGTGCAGAATTATTTCAAATCCTCAGGTCTAAATAGCTGAACCACTTTTTTTTGTGTCTTGGACTCAGAAAGACCATGAACTCAGGCATTTTGAAAAGCATTTAATATGCTTTTCGGTACTATAAGATCATAAATGTAACACATCCAGCACTGTGAGAGCAGCCAAGTCAGGAAGTATAAAAGAAATTTTTGGCATGAGCCTTTTTTGCTGTATTCATTTAAACATTATTTTTCGGTGGCTGTAACCTCTCTGTGCAATAGGAGAACTTGTTTTGTTTATTTTGAAACTGATGGGAAACTTAGTCAATGAAGTAACAGCCAATGGCAATATGAGAACATTCCACAGAACTTGAAGACATCTCAAAAACTAGCCTTTACCTTGTTATGACTACAGCAGGATCTTAACACATTTAGCAATATGACACAAATAAACATAATGCAAATGTGTACATGCAAATAAAACTTTTCCTATGTAATAAACTGGTTAGGTCTTGCCAATATTTATGCTGGAGGGAATGTTTGGGAATATGCTGTCTGTTAATGTGTATGAAGCTTACACAATTGGTTCCCAAACACATTATATATATTCTAAGTAGGCCTTCCTTGAAAAAGCTCCTCAGATGTACAGATTTTACTTAGTGGTGGTGACTGGAAAAAGGGCATTAAAAAAGAATTTCGAAGGTGAGTGGAGTTTACAGGCTTTATTTAGAGTGCCTGATGTGACTTGCTGAAGTAATCAAAACTATTTGCCAAGCTGGAGCTTCAAAACACCTTGTCAGTGTTGTGTAAGAGCCAACGTGGACCCAAAACAGTTTTAATGAAAGAAAGAAAATATAGGAAGAATTTTGAACACTCTCAAAGTGGATTTTAGTACTAGAAAACAATCTACAATAATTTCTATATCTTCTCATAATGAACTGCATTTTTATTTTAATTACTGTTGGATTATCATTATACTGGACAGGTCTGTTCCATATATACCACCACAGAGCTGTCTGTCTCAAGACTGAACAAAATTTTCTTGGCTAGGATAGTCTTACCATGGTGCTCTGAAATCCATGTTGGCTCACCGTGTCAAATGTTATCAAATCCATATTCAAGCCATAAGAATGGTGCTTATTTTTCTGCACTTTATCCAGTGTGACATTATAACTCTAGAAGTTTCTTTTCCACAAGAGCACCACTCAGCCCAGGACATCTAAGAAAAGACCAAGCCAGCTACTGTCAGGTTTTCTTTTCCCTTAAAGTCTTGGATGTGACTTACACCATATAAAGTCCAGAGACACAACATTCATCAAAATCAATCAGATGATAGAGAAGTTAATGCAGTCGTGTAGTTGGAGGTTGCTGCCTGGATCAAACATCTTACCATCTTTCCAGATTATCACAAAGATGCTGAACCCCATTTGTCTCAGCTTGTGAAAAACAGCAACAGGCTCCTCAAATCACGCACCTGTTTGACAATCACATCAACACAAAGATACTGAGCATGTAAATCTAAGAATTGATATATGTCTTCACAGTCTTTGATCTGTGGTCTTGACTAGTTCCCTATAACCAGTGCTTTTCCAGAAACTGCCTCCACCTGTGCATGTATCGTTATTGTCAGGCTATGCATGCAATTCATCAGCCTTGACACAAAACTATGGACTTTTCATACAAAGTAACCTGATTTGGGATCAACAACAAACTTCCGTAAGAGCCATCTTGCCACTGATTCAGTCTACGATACCTAACACAATCTATTCTTCTTATTTAAGCAACTGTTAACCAAAACAACTTTTATGTCACTTAAACTGGGAATTTGATCAGGGCAAGAGGAGAACATCATATAATGTTTGTCTTTCTTCCTAATATCATCATTCTTGGAAAGAGTTTCAGAAGCAGATGCAGCAGCTGTCAGCTTCAGACCAGCTCTTTATGATTTCCTGCCATGTAATTTTTTTCCAAAACTAGCCTCAACATTTGCTTTGCAGCTGTTAGGTAATATTTGATTGACATTTGGATGCAGCTTTATGTTAAGTCCTGCAGTGACCCAGCCAAACAGTAATAGTCACATATGCCAGAGGTTATTCCAACTTAGTTTATATTGCTAAGGTAGCTTTGAAAAAACCTTTAAGATCCCCTTCTGGTGTTCAGCTGTTGGATAACACAACCAAGCTCTCAAAGGACCTTATAGTGTTGCTGTTGGTACTGTGTATCCCATGAGGTCAGGGAGTTGTATCCTGACTTATACGTGCATCCAAATATAAAAGTCTAACAAGCTTTCAGGATACAGCTGATGAGGTCCCTGAGCTCAGGGTAGTAGCTTTCAATTTCCTCTGAGAAGCCCATCACAGATGACTTCTAAATGCTTATGACAGTTGCACAATGTTCTTGTAGAAAGAAGGAAACATATGCATCAGGCAATTATTTCTGTTTCTCAGTAGGTTGCCCGGTTTAGCAGGAATCTCAATATGTACAACAAAGCTAACATCAACCGGATGCCATTTCTCAGCAGAACAGGTTTTTCATGACATAGTTATATACCACACTACACCACACCACACCATATTGTACTGTACTTTTTGTACTTTTGAGTATATACAGTCAGTCAAAAGTTCTTTTGCATTTTCTACTCTCAATTCCATCCCATCTTTACAGTTAATTTTAAATTATCCTTCATTCTCCTAAGCATAAAAAATAAGGAATGCAGTTTTTTATTAAAGGTCTAAAAGCAAGGAAGCTTTTTCAGAAAAAATGGGATGTGTATAAGTTGATGATATCTGACAAGACTTTCTGAATGAGTATGGCTTACTGCAATCTTCAACCAAGACAGAGTTTATCCATAGTCATGTGAAAATTTTTGCAAGTAATAATCCATGAAATAAACATAGTGAAAGGAAAGGAAAATTGCAAAATATGTATCAGTGAAATTTAAGGCCATAAAGATTGCAGAAGAAAAATAGAAAACAGTGGAATGAGAAAAAAACAGCTGGAGATTCAGAGTAGCACCAGCTGATAGAGACAAACTAATAAAGAACAAGAGCAGTAGTGACCAATAATGCAATGCTAATCAAGAAAATTTCCTAATGAAGACTTACCAAGAGCTCTCAGATCAACTTAAAACCAGTAACGGGGGGCAAAATGTCAGTATCTGACCTTGCATGACGAGTTTAGAAATAGAATAGCACAGCATAGCATAGCATAGCATAGAATAGAATAGAATAAAATAGAATAGAATAGTTCAGTTGGAAGGGACCTACAAAGATCGTGTAGTCCAACTGCCTGACCAATTCTGTGCTTACAAAAAGTTAAAGCATATTATTAAGGGCATTGTCCAAATGCATCTTAAACACTGACAGGCTCAGGGCATTGACCACCTCTCTAGGAAGCTGTTGCAGTGTTTGACCACCCTCTTCGTAAAGAAATGCTTCCTAATGTCCAATCTGAACCTCCACTTATTTTGTTGGTGTGGGGTCTTTTGTTTGTTTGTTTGTTTGCTTTTATTCTTTTAGTTTTTTTAACTAAGGTCCAATACTATGCTTAATTTTTAAGGATTTCAAATCATTATGCATAATGATGACATTGTATATGAAAGTTTACTGATTCTTAAAACAGCATTGTGCAGTACAAACAGAAAACAAAATGCAGCTATTTTCAGACAAGAAAGCTGAGTTACTTGCTATGCATTTCTCAACACATCAGTGAAAGAGATTTAGACAACAAAATCCTTATGATTTCCTGCTTGAAGTCCATTTTGACATTTACAGGATCTCAAAAACAAGGTAGAGAGAGGATATATTGGGACAGGTACAGAAAATTATATTCTCACATGAGACAGAATGGATAAGACAGTTTACAGAAGACACAGGGGCATACTCAACACAGGTTGATGTCCCATCAAACCCTATCGACTCAACCTGGGTTGCAGACGATGCCTGACAGCACTAAGTGTGTTTCCTAGTTTCCACAGGCACACTGGACTTCCTTTGAGTGAAGTATAAAGGAGGATGAAAGGGTCTGTGTTAATGGAATACAAGTTTTACTTCTGATGCTTAAGACTTTCTAGCCACAGTCTCCTTTCAAACCATCACTGCAGGTATTAGCCAGTCAACAGTTTTCATTTGCATTGATCAGTTGACACAGTCTATTCTCAGGAGAATTAATCATTAAATTACATCCTAAGAGGTACAGGAACAGCAAGCTCTCTGTTAATTTTATGCCATTCTTCATTTTTCATATCTCCTAGGTGCCACAGACTGTGCACATGAGAGTATTCATGCATCACTTAGTAACAAGACCTATTGGAGTTGCAGAAACTTCTTTCTCATTTTCTGTATTCAGGTAGTGTGAGAGCTGCAAAATGCCAGATGATTGCTGCACAGCCAATTCTGCCTATGAATACACAAGCATGGCCTACCAAAACAGAATAAAACCTCTTTGTTTCATAAAAACTTTGAACTCATTCTGATTTCCTTTTTCACCAGTTTAAAGTGAGAGTAATACCAGTGAAGTAGGCATGCCATGAAATCAAAATTCATACTCCAAAACACCATGTCAAGCTATATTAATAATCATTCACTGGTGGATTAAACTGACCTGTGTAATGAAAACAATTAAAATAGTGTAGAAAATAATGGACATAGGCTGGCTATTCAGGCTCTTTGATAATAACAAACATTTCTGAAGTGTTATCATCAAAGAAACTCTGATCATTTCATAAAAGCTTTCCATGAACTTTCAAAAGATACTTTCAAAGTCAGCAGAAAGACTTTCCACGGCCAACCCCTCAGGTCTGTTTTATATTTATTTATTACACTGAACTCCACAAGTATTGCCCAGACTCTTCAAAGTTCCTAAGAGTTTTATGAACCAAAACACATTTGAGATTCTGGGCTACACTAATGTGTATATATATATATGTATATATAAAAATACAGTCTCATTTTTTAGAAAAGCTACAGAAAAGAATCATCCCTGATGAAGCTGCAGAGGAGTTAAAGGTGATAGAGAAGGTGTATGGATGAGGAAAAGAGGACACAGGGAGTGTGTGGAGTAGAGTTCTTGGTCCTGTATCATGCCGCTGAGCCGCTATATGACCATTGTGCAATGTAGAGGGAGATCTTCACAAACACAGAGAGTGACTCGTCATCCACTGGGCTCCTTTTAATAGCAGTAGAGCTCTCACGAAACTGTCTTGAAAATTCCTTTTCTTTTGGCTGAGTACCTGTACAAATGGAGAGTGTTTCCCTGTGGCAAACGCTATTCAGAAGCATTGAATTTTGCAGCTTAAAAACAAATAGCATGAGGTTGTGTTACTCCATGTTATTGGTGCACAAACTTTTCACTGCCATTAACCATAAACAGGCTCTTTACATCAGGCTGACTAAGCTCTTTCTGTCAAGCTGGCTGGGTACTTCAACCCAAACCCATCACGTAACAGTTTGAGTGTTCACCACATGGCCAAAACATGAAAGCCCACGCTTTACCCATGTCTGAGGGCTTCTGAAGAAAAAAGGCATGAGGAAACAGGGTCGTGCAGATGAATTTTTCTGGAAGACTGGATCCAGTGTCCTGAACAGAGGTTGACAGCTCTTGTATGCACTATTTCAACAATGGCTTTGTGGGTACAGTTTTGGGTGCTCTATATGAAAATGTTTGAAATTGTTTGAGATCACTGGGTATGAAGATGAAATATATAAGAGATAATATAAATGTCAAAATGTAGCATTAGCATTCTTGTCTTTTCCTGATTAGTCCAGTGGTAATTTATTATGGTTTTCTTTGTAAGCAGCCAACACAAAGATCAGAGGGAGAGAAATGCAAATTATGGAAAGCTTCGAAGTAATGCACTTTCATGCAAAAATTCCATGGCTACAAATACATTTTAAAATAAGAAACTGAAGGTGAGGGAAGATAGACTGAAAACACACATCTAAAGCTAAGCCCAGACTGCTCACCTTCCCTACTTTGCCAGCTCCACTTTTGCAAATTCATGGCTTAAGGCAGTTCTGTGTTCCAAAATTGTGTTTGTGCCTTCAAGTTTTGAGCTGTCAGAGCACAACAGATTAGCCTGGGCAAAGGAATAACCTTGATATTTTTTTAATAGACTTTGTTTCTGTTTGATAAGTTCCCAGGAAGCATATGGCTGCAACTTTTGCCCTTCTTAGCTTTCCTTTCTGTGAATAACTCTGCATAATCTTAGCATGCTCAAGCACAGTTTAAAGTGGGTTTGTGGTGGTGTGTGAATCCTAAAGGTATATATGCCAGTCAAAGAATATTCAGTTGTAGCTGGCTTGGCTATTAATTAAAAGTCAATTAAGAGTTTCCATAGCATCCAAACAAAACAAAAGAATAATAATTATGTTCTGAAGTCAGAGGGGAAAGCTACAATAATTGTTTCTGCTGATAGGTCTCTTTCACTTTTCAGCAAAGAGGGACAATACAAAATTAGAAGAGAAAAAAAATGTATTGAATAATCTGCAAGGCAGGGACTATAACTAGCTGGAAGAATGAGTTCCAGGTGAATATCTTAGCTGAATGAATAAGAAAAAAGTGCTAAAATGTTGCCTGCAATAGCTGCTTTGAAAAAGGTACATTAGCTCTTTGGGCACTTTCCAACATTCAATATGGAGAAAATTTAAGTTGGTGCAGCTCCGATTAGTTAAGAGGCATTTTTTTCAGTCTCAGGTTTAATTTTATCCTTACATTTTCTAATGATAAGAGCTGTTGAAAAGTTTCATTTTCCATGTGACAAGCCTTTGTTCAGCCATCCTGAAAGACCCACTGAAGAGTGAGCCAGATGATAGCCATTCCAGTATCATCTCTTCAGTCTTTCTGACCTCAACCATCAGCCTGAAGTAAAGTCATCACATGAATGGAAGAAAAGGTGATAGGCTGTCTCAGGGGTAAGCACATAATTAGCCTAACTGGTATTTGTAATTGTTCAGGGGCTCAGAGACAGTACAGATTCTGCCACAATTCTACCCACCATTATTTCTCTTCCACTGAAGAGGAGGGCCTCCAGCCCATCTCTTGTTGCTGTACCAGCTCACTTGATTTGGGAAAAGAAAGAGACTTCAGAGCAAGCCTCAGCATGGATTTACTTGCCTTAAAGTTAGATATCATAGCACAAGTGTTCTAGATTAGATTACTGGCATCAATGGGAAACCCAAAGGTGGCTGTTATTAAGGAAAGAATACCTCAGAAAAGTGATCTACAAAACCCAGGTAGTCAGCAGAAGCCACATACTAAGAACAGGAACTGCTTCACATGAGAATGTATCTGAAATTTCCCTATTTCTTTAGGGCTACAAGACAGGTACCTTTTCCTGCATGTAAATGTGTAGTGATTAGAAAGGTTAGGAAGCAAATTCAAAGGAAGAAATTTAGCAAGTCCAGGTGGATCATGGGCAAAGTTTTCTTGGAAACCAGTTCTGGATTTCAAGAACTAAGATCTACCCTAATCCAAGTGCATTCGTCTATTCTGGTTGCATAGCTAGCCTTTCACCCCTAGAAGAGGGGGCAGCCAGAACCCAGACTCCAACCCCACAAAGAGGAACTCTTCCACTGAGTGGCCAGCAGCCAATTCCTTGTAGTCCTTATTGGTTCCCATTAACTGTCTTTGTAGACTTTGCTCCAGTCTGTGCTGAGTCAGCTGTGCAATTATAACAGCTGAGCAATTTTGAAGTGATAGATGAGTCATAGATTCCTTTGGAACTGAATGACACTTAAGTAACCATTAAGAGCACCTGGGACATGGCCGGTAACGCTTGAATGAGAGCAAGTTTGGCTATTGCTGGTGTCAGCTCCTATTGACAGTGACAGAGCTGAAAACATGCATAAAAGCTGTTCAGTGGCACATTGAAAGGAATCCCATGGCTTCACTTCACAGAAGCTACCACTAGAACTAGCCTTTATTGGAAAAATAACTGTCAGTCTTAACACAGAGAACCAGTCAAGGAGCTTAGAAGTCATAGAAGTCATAGAATCTTCATAGTAGAAAAGGACCTTTGAGATCATCAAGTCCAACTATACACACACACAAAAAAACCCCCTTCAATCTCTGCCACTAGAGCACGTCCTGAAGTGCCAAATCTAGACATTTCTTAAACACCTCTAGGGATGGTGACTCAACCACCTCCCTGGGCAGGCTGTTCCAGTGCCTGACCACTCTGTCAGTAAAGTAATTCTTCCTAATATCTAACCTAAACCTCCCCTGCCGCAACTTCAGACCATTTCCTCTGGTCCTGTCATTATTCACTTGGGAGAAGAGGCCAACACTCACCTCTCTCCAACCTCCTCTCAGGTAGCTGTAGAGGGCAATGAGGTCTCCCCTCAGCCTCCTCTTCTGCAAGCTAAACATGCCCAGCTTCCTCATAAAAGGTGCAAAAGAATGTTTATTTGTTCATTGAGCAAGGGGAGGCAATGCTGTGCTGTTTCCCTGGGTTGGAAAGGAAAGCGCTATTGTCCCTCAGTGACACAAAAGATTCAGGGTAGACACCTCCTCTGGCTTATTGACCTGCAGTCTTCAGATGTCATCTGTGCCCATTGAGCCAAAGGGAAATTCAGTTTGATAGTTTCATTCAGGTTTACCATCAGGATAGGGAAGTCGAGAAGAAAAAATGTGAACAAAACACATCACAAAAAAATTTGCTTTGGATACATTTTAGTAACAAGGAAAGTCACTCTGGGAGAGTCTTTCACTTTGTACTTAGCATTTCCGGTATCTATTTACCAAAGTTTTTCATTTCTGTACCAACAGCAGGGAGCTATGTATAAAGGCAGTGGATTTACATGGAATACCAAAGGAGTTTCAGCTACTTCCTCAGCCTCTCTTGTGGCACAAGGCAGCTTGCATTTATAGAGTGAGAAATTCAAAGCTGGTAAAAAAGGCTACTTTTGTTTCCCATAAAATATGTATATACATTATGGAATTTATTTCTATAAGGAGTTTCTAAAGCAAAGAATCAGCCACTTATGAAAACCATTGAACTATCAGAATGTTTAGTGAGGCACATGAATTTCCACATTTCAGAGTCTAGAACAAGACCTCATCCTTTATGCTATTTGTCTTTTATCCTCCTGCTAAAGATTTTTTAGAGATATCTCTGGAACTTCCGCTATTCCCAGTCCACTGCCAATAGTGAACGTACTGAACACGCAACAGTGAACTTGGATATGTGGGTTTGCAACTTCCTTGCAGTTCCTCAGGTTATAGGCATTCAAATAAAAAAATCTTCTTTGTCTAACCCGCTCTTACCTCGTGTTGCCTTTGAAGTTTCCTCTTTCAGATTTTAGGCTACCTCTTTCAGTTTCTGATATATATATATAATTTAACATAAAGAGAATTTTATAGACAGTTTCAGCAGAAGCAAACAAGGCACATACTGACATGAAATTACAGTCAAAGCTCAAGAAGATTGAAGAAAAGGCAAAAGGACTCTATTCTCAACATGAAGGGCCAATTAGAGCTTCTACAACATGAACTATATTTCTGTGTCCCACAGCAGAAACAAAATTAACAGATTAGAAGTACAAAGTCAGCACACAGATCTGAGAAGCGAAAAAATTGTTAGCTAATATTTCTTCACACACACAGATATCTCTTGGTGTAAAAATATTGTATTACAGTGTTAAATGTATTGTGTAAGCACTTGTTAATCACATTGGTTTAGAGTTCCTTGTCTTGAAAGAAATAAAACTCTGCCACTCCCCATTTAACTTCTTGTAGAGGCAAATCGAGTACTCCGAGTACATCTTACTCAAGAAAATCTCCTGGTGAAGTCAAGTTTTGTCTATGTAAGCAGTTTTGAACAGAAACCTTGATAGTGCTCCAGAAGGACCTTGAAAGGGACCTTGGTACAACTAAAACTTCATACAAGTAAATGTGCAGAACAACAGCACAAAGCAAAACCACATGAATAGTGGTTTTGTCCATAGTAGTCCATAAACTACAGTCAAACAGATTTATGATGAAATTTTGAAGTCTTTGGTTCATTTACATATTATGCATTTTATAGGACAAAGAAGCGGCTGACTACTAAGCACGTCATTCATGACTCATAGGTACCTTGTGCAAATACATAATTCATGGGAAAACGTGCTACTGAATGAAAGAATGGCATTGACCAAAATACTCCATTTGAACCTGAAAAATGCATACAGAAATCTCTCATCAAGTAAGCCAGACCATAATTTTTTACATATCTGGTTTGCCTCTCATTTTCCTTTTTTTTCAGCTTACTTCTCTGCACATGAGAAATTAAAATTAACTCCACCGGTGTTAATTTCAGCATCACCTAGTAAACCGAACCATTTTGATGCCAGGCACCGATATCTATTAGTTTTCTGCTAATGTGAAATGTTTTGTGCATGAGGCCTGGGGAACGTTTAGTTTAAAAAGGTTCAGATCTTTAAAAAGCAGATGACAGAACTCTTAATTTCCTTCCAATCATACCCTGTGGACTATGAATCAAGAAAACAGGGGAAGTGGATGAGGGAGGAGAGAAACTTCTTTTATTTGTTATTTTCCCAGGCATATGAGAGATAGAAGCAGGGGATATGAGGCTAATTGACATGTTTATCCAGACACAGGAAGCTAGGAAACAAACCAAAGAAGTGGTTTTACAGTTTCAGGCCCTTTTTTTGAAATTGAACTTAAAAAAAAGAGGAAACACTGATAAAACAAAGGTAGCCTGTGGCTACTTTCCATATTCCAAAACAAGAAATATTTCATGACAGTTTTGTCATTGTGAAGAATTTACCCTTTTGCATCCATGCATTGTGAACTAGGGAGCACAAGAACCAAGCTTAAAAAACAACCACACAGAAAATGTCTCCCTCCTCGACACTTTTTTCTAGCATTACAAGCAAGATTGACAGAAAGACTCACATAAAGAAGTGACAAATGCGAAAGTTTTAGAACAAAATAGCATTCCTATGGCATCAAATTAACCTGAGGATCAGCCACAAAAAATACTAAAATCAAGAGCTTGATAAGATTTTTTTTTTTTATATATATACCAAGTAGAATGAATTAAAAAAAATATTCCCTAATCGCACTAGGATAGTGTAAAATTTATGAGGAGACATAAAATTCCGTGCTTCAAATATAAAATACAAACAATCTTATGTTAGAAAAGACATTCCTCTGTGCAACGACTCTCCTATTATTCTTTATTACGGGCTTGTGGCTTCCTGTGAAGTATCTGGGTCTGGCCACTGGCAATAAAAGAAAGGAATTATTTTGCCTCATGTCTTCCAGCCCAAATACCTGTGAGTATTCATGGGCCTCTTTACAGACGTTGTTAGCACTCACTGACCTCCTGCGGCACACCCCGTAACATCTCCTCTATGTTTCCTGTCCTTTGTTGTTTCCATGAAACCCTTGGGCATCTCAGGTGTGAGGTGATGAGGCAGATCCTATAAGTCAGGAAATGCTGCAGTAGGGAGTGCTGCTTTAGAATACCTGCACATGCCTGGGGCACACGCACTAATAGAAATAAAAATCTTATCAACCTTTCCAGAAATACCGTTCAACATTTAATAAAGTAGTCATTATCATTAATACTGCCGTCAGCTGCCCTCCCCTCCTGGCTGTATTGCAGGCAGGTGTGGCTTGAGAATAAGAATTTGGAAATGCAGGAAGGTCTGTAAGCTAGTTTGTTTAAGTTCAGACTGTGAGCTTTTACAGAAGAAGTAGGAGTCATTTTGCTGTTACTTCCCTTGATTCCATCACACTGCATTGCCAAAACCCTCAGACACAGGAAGGATGACACTTAGAGCTTTCCCCTGCAGGCTTCAGATGACTGAGCTACTGTGGTGGCTGTCAGCATACTCTGAGGTATAGTTTCTGCTTCTCAGTATGAACCATGAGATGGCTTTCAAGCTCCCACGCCCCCCAGCCGAACACACTGGCTGCCTTCCTGCTCCAAACTTTTGCCAGCCATCAGATATGCACTGGTTTCCCATCCTCATGTTCTTGCGTGTAGGTCTCCACAAAAGGAAAATCAGGCACTCAGTGGATGCAGTGTGCTCTCACCAACCTGAGAAACAGAAAACCAGGTCCTCAGCATGCTGCAGGATATACATGTATAGCTTAATTTAAATACAACCTGTATCAAAAAGCGTAAGAGAGAGATGAGAAACATGCTTCCTACTAGGTTTCACACACTTCTGTTGATGGTGGAGGATTGGTATATTCACCAGATCTGTACTCTATTTGTCACGATGAGTGAGAAGTGGAGCTTTTCACGTGAAGTTTGACACTTACTTTCATTTCTTCCACATCCTCGTTCCAATCTCCTCCCTTGACAAGCTTGTACTAGGTTTCACTTCTCAGGCTGCCCATTGCCTTGGCTCTTTGCCTTTGACAACTACTGCTATCTCATTTCACAGTTTCTCCATTCCCACTGATGCTCAACAATCTTCATATGCACCAGGCCTTGCCTGCCTGTTCTTTTCCCAACCAAAGTATCCATTTTTTACACACTGAAAATGATACCACTGTTTTCTCTTTACTCCCAGGTCCCTGAGCCACTACTGACTTTTTGTCCAGCAAAAGCTTAGAGCTGTGGGGCTTCTTTGATAATACGTCATTACCCTGGTGATGCCCACACTGGTGCAGCATTTTCATATCCACTGAGTAAACGGAAAGTCTTTCTAATTATATGATCCACAGCTTAAGCTTCACGCATAAGGCGAGTGTGAAGCTTCACACATAAGATTCACTGGAGAAGTCTGAGGTTCCTCGCACGGAAGTATTCCTTTCCTTCTCTCCCAGGCTCGTGTCATCGCTCCTTTTGAGGCTGATGAATTCTTCTTTCACACCACCAAAACACAAGCGAAGTAGCTAACTGTACATTTATAGGAGAGGAGTAGGTAAAAGATGGATAGGAAGCATTATCTTAATCTGCAACTGGGTGGCATAAAATGAGAAAAGGTTGAGCTGGGAGGGATCTGTGGAGACCACATGGTCCAAATTCCTGTTCAAGGCAGGGCCAACTTCAAAGTCAGATCAGGCTGTTCAGGGTCTTCTGCAGACCAGTTTTGAACATTTCCAGAGATGGAGACTATACAGCATCTGCGGGTTTTGTCACATTCAGTCTGATTATTTTTTTCCTTGTGCCTAGTGGGAATTTCCTTCATTATGACTTGCAGTTGTTGGTTCTTTTCTTTTCACCATTCACCAGTCAGAAGAGTCTGGCTCCATCTTTTCTATAATTCTCTTCAGGTAGATGAAGAGAGCAATCAGATCCCCCCTGCTAGTCTTTTCTCCAGGCTGCACAAACCCAGCTGCCTCTTTTCATACATCTTGTGATCCAGGTCCCCAAACATGTAGTGGGGTCCCAAAACTGGACATATGTAAAATAGAGGGCAAAAAGTTATCTAATAATTTTTTTTTTTCTCAATCTTTGCTGCTGCTCAAGGAGCGCAATATAGGCCTGGCACTCATCACTGCAAGAATCACGGCAAACTCTTCTTCCTTGGTAGCCTGTGCCCATTTCCACCTCCTGGCAAAGCTTCCACCTAAGCTTCCTTTTTGCATTTGAATTCCATCAGGAATTCAATCAGGAATCCTTGTTCAGCCAAGTTTGTCACATCCACACTACATAGTACTTGGTTTGGGGGTGTCCTTTGGACCTCCTATGGCTGCACAGCAGAATTATTGTTTTGTGTTTAAGCTTAGTTTCTTTATTAATTCCCCACTTCAAGTCATCTGAAATAATGTGAGGTCTGTACGTAACGGTGGGGGGATTTTCTTGAAATTGAGAGTATATATAGCATTCACCAGGTGGAGGTATTCCGCACGAGATTTGAGAGTGCAAAGTCTTTAGGGACACTCTTAGAAGACAGGAACACCTGGTACAGACCCATTCCTACTATCTTACAGAAACAGTCCCTGAAATGAATGGCCTGCTGAACCTCCCAGGCTCTTACCTTGGAATAAGCTAAATGGAGCAGTCCAAAACACAGGCAGACAAATTTACAGCAAAGCAATGTGGAAGATCAAAGCTCCAGGGCTCAAATTCACTCTCTGAGACTTTTATTTAGCAGAACAAATAGAGAGGAGGGAGTTTCTTGGGTTGTTCTGGTATATAGCAGCACCCTGGCGCAGAGCAGAAGGAAGCAGCAATAATGAGAAGGTCTTATATTTAGGCATGATAACAGCTTCATCGTCTAGAGAAACAGAGTGGATGAAAAATGTTCAAAGTTGTCTGAAACACACTGAGAGTACAGCTGCTAAAAGGCATCACGTCACTGGGGAACATGTGGGAACATGTTTTGTGAAGGCATGTAATTCTGCTACCACTGAAGCAATTTCTACAGGAGTGAAATAGTCATCTCTAGCATAAACAGTGTTCCTGCCAAATGTGATGCCTTTTCTCCAAAACAAGAGGGCTAGTTCCAAGGAATGGGTGAAGTTCTAAACATATGAGGACTTTTTTCCCGAGTCATAGTGACTGCTCGTCTGGATGAATCAGGAGATTTTAGACAGAATGGTTAGAATTTAACTTTGCTCTAATTTTACTTTAGCTTTGCCAAATTCTTCTTGGAGTATGCTTCTGGTTATGCTTATCTTGCTAAGTACATTTTCCCAAGAGTTATACTTCCCATAATTGTATTTCATTTATGATTATTTTATTTTTTCCAGTAAGTAAAGTCTCAGAAAGTATGGATATAGAGAAATTAATATAGAAAATAAATCAAAATGTAATGGTAAAGCTCACACATAAATACAAATTATAGTGAAATATTTAGTAGTATTATACATATGAAGCATATTTCCTGACTAGCTGAAACCAGATGAAACTATCTGTGTTCTTTCAGCTCATGAATAATGGTCAATAATAGGTCCTGGAAATACATTTTTCCAGTCATGATACTTCCCTCAATCCTAATTCACAACAGTAAACTTTGTCAAATTTACTGCTGGCTTTACAGGAGAGAAGTGCCATTTTTTCTTTTTCTATGGTTTTAATTTCCTCTCTTCTTTAGAATTTTCATTTAGAAAAGTAAGTAGTGACTCATTAATTCAGTTAGGAAGACAAAATTAGATGCATCAACGCAGAAATATGGATATGGTGATCAATATATGTAGCAAGGCATAATTCAACAATTTTTACCTTTAAATGCGCACAGATATAATGAATTCCAGTGACAGCTGCACATATACCAGGCAAAACTTGTACTTTCGCTTCTTGTTTTGGTGCATAGCAAGATTTATTGTTCTTCAATGTTTGCATTGATTTTGAACTCATCAATATTTAATTTCTTAGTTAATAAATATTGATTTCTGACAACAGAGATCAACTTCTGCTTCTTACTTGATATCTGGATTCAAATGAGGGTTCCCAAAAAAGGAAAGAGCAAGCCAAAAAAAATAGTAAGCACAAAAATGTTATGGTGTAAAATTAAACAGAAAAAACTATTCACAGTAGATCCCTGGAGAAAGAGAAGCTTGTATAAGTCTTATGAAGAGAGACAGAATGCACTAAGACCATGAAAGACGCCATACAGAAGAATGCAGAAGACATCACACCAGATTTTTAAATTTCAAAATTTTTGGAACCTGGAATATTCACTTTCTGTAAGAATTACTTGAGACGAAGTGGGAAGGCTCTGGTTAGGATTCATCTCCTGTATCCATGCATCCATCTTAGACACTTAAGGGATGAGACACTGTTTCATGGTGCCCACTTTCTCACTGTTAATCATAGAGGGAAAATAGGTTGAAACTAGTTGTCTGTAGTTAGCCGGGATTAATCCCAATCTGTGGTTACCCGGGCAGTAAATTTTAATATAAGAATCAATGTAAGAAAGCAATGGAACCCAAGTTTTCCTGTCCAGTGATTTGATCATATTAAAAACTTGTTTGTGCTGTGTGTATATATCTATGTATGTGTACTTGCTGTTTATCTTCAAATAGCTCTGAACTGCCAGTGACTGACTAGTTGCCTCATCTTCAAATGAACCCATGCCTGTAATAACAAAAAAAAAACCAAAACAAAATGAAAAACCTGGTTGGTTTCATCCTCCTGCTTTTAATTTTCAGCCAGGATGGTAGGCTGGGAATGGCAGTCAAATGATTGATCACCATCAAACCCTAAAAAATGTTGCAAGCTTAGGGAAGCCTTCTATGGGCAGTGAATTGCAAAAACATAGACAAAAGGGTCCTATATTGATCTTTGTTGTTCAGCTGCAGCCAAAGCCGAAGCATTATATACGAGTTTGCTCCCTCTTAAATGCTTAGGAGAAAAAAACTACCCTCTCATTTGTGAGCGATGGCTGTGACTAGTACTGACTACTGAATATTGATCACTGCGTAGAAGCCTTGGTGTTTCACACAGCACAAAGAAGCAGAGCTTTAATTCCCACAACCGTGCTCTGCTCCATTTCACTTGTGCAGTCCAGAACAGGTCTTTTTGGAAATGCTGCTGTTCAGTGCAGATAGCATCGCAAGGACTGAGGGCTGAGTTTTCTCAGCTGAGTTTTGTTCTGAGTTTTTTGTGTTTAGGACTATGCCATTGAGCCTCTCATGAATCACCATTTCCTGACTTAAGTCTCTAGCTGTAGACAAGAAGGTATAGCCCATGAGAAGTAGACAAAAACTGGTAAGAAGCTGAATACAAGGTAAACCCAAATGAATCAGAGCACTAATAATCCCCAAAATCAACGTGGCTGTTCATAGATGGGTTGCTGGGTTGACATAATGCAATAATAGTAGCTAAAGCACTGACAATGCATTGCTGGTTTCTGCCATGCTACCCATAGCTGATATCCACAATAGGAAGATTTCACAGAATCATAGTTGTCTGGGTTGTAAGAAACATCACGAGGCCACCTAGTCTCACTTGAAGTGGGTCTGTTGCCAACAGGAGATCAGGTCAATTGTGTCTATGTCTAGCCTACTCCTGAAAACCTCCAAGGACAGAAATTGTGCAGTCCCACTGGGTAACTTGTCGCAGTGTGTTGCTATCCTCCTAATAAAAATGTTTTCCTATGATTTCCTAAAAGTGGAAGATTTGATTTGTTACATATACTTAGTCTTAATGTGCCAGATCCAGAAAAGGCTGGTAGTTCTGTAAGTGGGATGTGGGTGAACTTTAGCTACCTGAATCCAAAATTTTGTTTACTCTTGCAAGAGAACTAACAGTGAAAAGAAGGGCAGCATTATCTCCCTTTACAGTGCCTGCATTTAAAAGTGTATTTCAAATGAAGACCTATTTCCCAGGACAAACTTAGAACTATGAATCCCACATAGAGGGAGTATGTCCTGCACATATGTCCCTTTAAACAAGGGGCTTAAGAAGCAAGATCTCAAGACTCATTCTTTGCCCCAGTATTTCCTGGAATTATATTAGGTTGTTCCATATTCAGGATATTTTTACTGAGTCATAAAGCATGGTTTGGGACTGTAATCCATGGGCCATCATACCTAAAAAGTTTATCAGCCTTTATTGACTGTCACGTAGTCACTGAGGTACCGCTGAGGAAAACAAACTTCATCCCAAACTCAGCTCAGCATTTTCCATGGGAAAGCAAGGGTGAAAAGGGATGCCAAGATTTTAATGAATATAATAAAAGTTTAAATTATAATGCTAGGCATGCCTTCCACAGGGATAGGTCATGAAATTTAATTAACAGTCATATGCTTTGAGATCCTTTGATACCAAGCACTGTGTAACTGCAAATTAGAATGATTTCTTTACAAAACATAATCAGTGAAATTCATTCCTTACCTAATTTTTGTAGGGTTATTTAGGGAATAAATTCTGCTGAATGTAAACCTGAATAATTATTTCATTGGCATTAGAAGATAAATAAACTTTCCCTTGCAAGCTTCAAAGAATACTATGCTCTAAGTACCCTTGACAAAGACTGTACAGGAGCTATCACCCATAATTTTTACGTTATTCACAGCTTTTCCATCTTAAAATACATAATAAATAAATTAACATTATCTTTTAATGATTTTTTTCCATTTCATAGTATATTTTCCATAGTGGTCAAACAGCTGAGAAGGAACGTAGCACATGGATACCTATAAAGTACACAGGAGTTCATTGAGTAATCTTCTGTTTTGCTCCTATTTGAATTAGTTATAACTTTCTTATTGTCTTAAATAGATGTCCTAATTGTTAAATTCTTAACTGTATTCTTAAATTTGATTGGGGGCAAGGGGTATGGATTGGGTAAGAACTAGTGCGTCTGAGTTTCAAATTTTCTTTTGAAAATACTTAGCAGTTTACTTGGAATTTTGTTGAATTCTGGTCCTGTAAAATCTGTTTACCTGTAAAATGTGTTTACCATGAAAGACAATCCTTTTTCTGATCAGAATAAGCAAGAATATGTTTGTTGTTTCTGCTACAGTGAATATTTAAAGACATTCTGAGACAATAAAAACACACAAGAACTATAAGCACAGGGAAACAAGTCACTAACGATTACACTGAGCGTGGTTTGAGAATGCAGGAAATTACTTGTGTGTCTTTACACTCGGCAGTAACTACTTTCTACTCCTTTTTCCCATTCTCCCCTCCTTCCACCTCCACAAGTACCAACTGCTCTCTTAATTGAATGCTACTCATCTAAAACATATTTCAGTAAACTCTGGGCATTAGTTTTTAAATTCCCTATTTCTACTGCAGATCTGTAAAGGGACTTGTCCGTCTGAAAGTCTGTCGCATTCTTCCAGAGATACAAGACTGTCTAATAAAAATGCTACCTCTGCATACAAATATTTTTCTGATATCCTCCTAAGTGTCTGTAGAGATGCAAATATCTGCACTTGCATATTCAGCATATGCACAAGAAAATCCTTATTTTTTGTCAATCCTTGATACAACTCCGTGTATCACTTTAACTTAGTAAATTAATCATGGAAAAACAAAATCTACCAGAAACTCCTAAAATAATGTTAAGCATTGTGTTACACTGAAGCAAGGGTTAACTGTATAAATCCCTTACTGAACAGGAACCTTGAGACTCCTTCTTCCTGCACAGCAGAGAGTAAGGAAAGCAGATTATATTCTTTTTTATTTCTGTAATTAATCACTTGTAAGAGCCACTTAGATGTAATAGATTTTCATTAAGTGGATCTTAACTGTTGTCCAACACTGGTGAATAATTGTTGACTTCATTTCATACTATTGTTAATTCATCAATTAACTGGTTGGACTTCAGTTGTCTTAGTCTGAAGGACCACATTATTCAAATTTAGTTTAATTAAAGTGATAGAAATTTAGTCTGATTTGGATAGATTTTGATTTTTTAATATTCAGCTATTAAAACCATAAAAAGGACAAGAGTTTTTGTGGAATTTTTTTCATTCCAGATTGTAATAAAGATGACCAAAGTAAGAAAACAAAACATGAAGCTAGGCAATAATTTTTCACTTTCCTTTGTTTTGCTTCAAAGCCTCCATACTTTACATGCCAGAAATGGAAAGTTATAATCTCAGATAAAGATATAATATCTGACTAATCAAGAATTAATATAAAATCATCTTTTACTACTTGGGTTTAGAAAAAAAACCTAGAACATGCAAATATCCATGATTGTATTCATCATAATTAATTCCTTTTGGCTAAGAGTTAAATGTCTAACGGGAGTTATCATCTAACCTGTATTTGCAGAGAGAAATGAGAACCTTCATAGAGCATTTTCTCTTATACTATGAAAGCTGTCTCTTTTAGGCAAAGGTCTCTGTTCTAACATGAACGTGTCCTTGTCTCCATTAGCTTCAAGGGAGACCACATAGTGAGTTCAGACTAGGTATTTAACTTTTTTACAGAAGTTGGACAAGGTGGAGTCTATGTCTAACATACATAATTCTCTAGAATTTTTTAGCTTTGTACATTCATAGAAGTTTGTTTGAAATCTTAGAAAAGCAATCTCTCTCATAAGTTTTCAGTATTTCTAGTTTCAACCCTAGATCAACATCTTTTTAGATAATGAAATTAAATGCCTATTTCTACTCCCTTGTGTATTACTAGAAAAATGCAGGGCACTTTAAAAGCAGTCACCAAGCGCCTTGAAAAATCTTAAGATACCAGTTCAGTGGGAACTAAGAGCTGACTCAAACCAGGAAAACCTGATCCTGGAGCTGAACTTGTGATTAAGACTGTCACATACATATGGTGCAAACACTTTCCACTTGACTTTTCCACATTATAGAAAAGCCTAGGATTACCACTAAATGGAAAAAAACACTTTTTCCCATGGCTGGTCGTGGCCACAATAAGCATAAGGACTCACAGGTGTTTCAGTGGTAGCAGGAACCCACCACAATTGCTGTGTTCCCTTGCTCAGGCCTGGAGACTTTTCATGGATTTCACTTAATGGGTTTTGTAATGAGCCACAAAATGCAAGCCTAACTGCACATCCGGTACCAGCAGAAACTGCAAAACAGACTAAAAAGTTACCTGGATTTTTCTTTAAACTTTGGATTAGGACAAAGGTTCAGGCAGTTTCACCTGGGCTGCTTTATCTGCAAGTAAATGAAAACTTATTACTAGCCAAACTGTTCTTGATATTCTATAAATAACTCCTGCTTAGAGTCAGTTTCCTTGAAAAATAACTTACATTATTTCTTTCCTAGTAAGAAAATATCTTCTTAGCCAAAAATCCTAAGCAGAGCTTGTTATGTGAAAATATTAACATGCTTTTATATTGGTCTGTGGGGGGTTAGGGTCACTGATTGAAGTCACAGGGGGGAAAAAGATCAAATATGAATTGGTTGAAATAACTGAAACTTCTGTAATATGTAAAGAGCAAAAAACCTATGGCATATGCTAATTACAAGGAATATTAAGTGTGTTCTTGTGTTGGCAGAAATATAACTAATCCATTAATCTACAAGATAGAATACAAATTCATGGCAACTGAGATTAGTCAGGAGCAACAACAGAGCAGTATTTCGCTATCTGACATCTTATGCTAATATACACTTTGCATTTAAATGCTATTGTTGTTTGCCTGCCTGTTCCTCCCTCCCTATCAGGATGCAGGTAACTTTTCCTGAGAAGCAACAGCTATGATATAGGGTACGGCCCTCAGCAAGACATCTTAAGAAAGCTCTTCCAACCATTGAGCTGGGATACTCAGGCCAGCTCAGACCACGATCTTTCTTCATTTACCAATTCCAACCCATTTCTTTCCTGTAGGCATGTACCAGAGAGCAGCTACTGTCTTCATTTTTGTCTGGAGACTGTGAATAGTTTCTTCTGGATCTTCTTTGGCCTTCTAGTACCTGAAGGGGGTCTATAAGAAAGCTGGGGAGGGGCTGTTTGCAAGGGCATGTAGTGATAGGACAAGGGGCAATGGTTTTAAACTAGAGCAGGGTAGGTTTAGATTAGACATTAGGAAGAAGTTCTTTACAATGAGGTGGTGAGACACTGGAACAGGTTGCCCAGAGAGGTGGTGGAGGCCCCATCCCTGGAGACATTCAAGGCCAGGCTTGATGAGGCTCTGAGCAACCTGATCTAGTTGAAGATGTCCCTGCTTACTGCAGGGGGGTTGGACTAAGTGACCTTTAAGGTCCCTTCCAACCCAACACATTCTATGATTCTATGATTCTATGATTCTATGATTCTATGATTCTATAATTCTATGATCGTATTTAATCTGTCACTGATACACCCATCTAGGTAGCAGTCCTGCCTACATCCCAGTCCGCCTTTGCACTGATAGATCATACTAGCAGAAACCGCAGAGATGGGCTGTATTTTACCTTTTAATAAGTCTTGAAAGCAGTCAGATGGCTGAAGGTGCACAATCAGTTTTGTATGCTTGTCAGATAATGCAAACCTTTAGTCTAACATGTAGATCACCAGAAGACCTATATTTTTAACAGCTTTCACAGTGCCAGTGAGACTTTATGAAATTCATGGTAACGCTGTTGGTTTGCAAAAGGTCATCATGTACAGGGAATGTTTAGAAATCCATGAATATGCCTACTGGGGAGAGAAGGATTAGCTAGTAACCATATATGTGTGTCCCCCTTCCTCCCGCTTAAGTCCACAAACTATCGGTTCCTCAGCTCTGACTTTGCAGGGCACATTATTCCCTTAGCTAACAGTCATAGAGGGGGGGACCCAGATGGGGTTTGATATCCAGTGATGCTCTGGACCATTATACCTCCAGACATATTATCTTGTGGAGATTGCCCCTTGGGTCCAGTTGCAGATACCTCTGGAAGCAAATATTTGTATAATAGCTGATACCTCATCTGATATACCAGTACCTTCACAGCTAAAATACGACTACCTTTAACCTGCATCACTGAGGGCTGTGACCCTCAAATTATTTGTGGATCCAGCACTAATGAGACAGCATAATGCACTGACTAGGAAACTGAATTTGATGATATAAGAGGTAGGTTAGTATTAGGAAAATACTAGGACAAAAGCTAGACAAAAATGAACACGACAATTAAATGCCTGTGAAGTGCTAGTTACATTTCCCCCCCTGTGAGGGGTTCACATTCAGCTTTCTAGCTGTCACTGGACATAGGATTTAAGTTGACGGATAAGCAGTTTCCCCTCATTTTCAGCAGCCTCTGTCACCCCAATGCAAGGTATTTTGAAATCATCTTCAGACTTGAAATTGCTTGAAATCCAAATTCCAAACACGGGCTTTCTCATTCCCTTCCTCTGTGAAGGCATTAGAAATTTCGCCAATCAGTAGTCCATAACAAGAAAAGCAGCAACAGATGACTCTGAGACAAGAGGTGTAACAGGGTTTCTTGCATGAGTATAGACCAAAACAGTTCTTGAGCCAGCCCTGCCTTTCCCTCTCCACCCTCTAACCTTAGGGATGATTGCTTGTGCCTCCACTCCACCTTTCCTCATGCCACAAATGCTCCAAACCCTCCTTCCCCATCTCCACCCACAGCTGAGCCCTGATGCTTCTGGTTTTCCTCCCTACTCCTTCCTCCAAAATAAATCTTTCTGCTGCTGCAAAGTGCCATTTAACCACAGTGCATGAAGTTGTCATGGGCTGAGGATAATCCACAAGCACTGGATGCTATCTCTGTCCTCTTACTCTAAGTACGCTATGAACCTTAATCTGTGCCTCCACAAGAGATGGTGAACAATTTTTGTGGCAGAGGACCTGCAGACCATGATCATATTGAAGATATTATAAAGCTTTTACAGTCAATAAACACATTTATTCTGAGATTAATTTGCAACTAAAGAGTAGCTTGCATTTATGTGAGTACGTTCTGTGAAACATTTAAAGGGAGTGGGTTTCTTCAAGGTTCTTTGTAGGCTTGTGCACAGAAATAAGGGAGAGTGTCTTAAAGAGTACCCCTGCTGAGCAACGCTGGCAAACTGTTAACAACGGATAAGGAGAAGGCTGAGGTTCTCAACAACGTTTTTTGCCTCATTCTTCACTGGCAACCTGTCTCCCCACACCTCTTGAGTGGATGGATCACAAGGCAGGGACTGAGGGAGCAAAGTCCCTTCCACTGTAAGAGAAGAACACATTTGTGACCACCTGAGGAACCTGAACATACAGAAATCTATGGAACCTGATGGATGCATCCCAGAGTCCTGAGCTAATTGGCTGATGTGGTTGGCAAGACACTCTCCATGATATCTGGAAAGTCATGGTAGTCGGGTGAAGTCCTTGGTGACACCCATTTAAAAAAGGGTAGAAAGGAGCATCCTGGCAACTACCGATCTGTCAGCCTCACCCCTGTGCCTGGGAAGATCATGGAACAGATCCTCCTAGAAGCTATGCTAGGGCACATGGAGGACAGGGAGGTGACTCGAAACAGCCAGCATGGCTTCATCAAGGGCAAGTCCTGCCTGACCAACCTCGTGGCCTTCTATGATGGAGTGACTACATCAGTGGACAAGGGAAGAGCTACAAATGTAGTCTATCTGAAATTCTGTAAGGCCTTGACATGGTCCCCCACAACAGCCTTCTCTCTAAATTGGAGAGAGATGGATTTGATGGGTGGACTGTTCAGTGGATGAGAAATTGGGTGGATGGTTGCATCCAGAGTGTAGTGGTCAACGGCTGAATGTCCAGATGGAGACTGGTGACAAGTGATGTCCCCCAGGAGTGCATATTGGGAGCAGTACTGTTTAATAACTTCATCAGTGACATAAACAGTGGGATCGAGTGCACCCTCAGCAAGTTTGTGGACAACACCAAGCTGAGTAGTGCAGTTGTCACACCTAAGGGACAGAATGCTATCCAGAGGGACCTTGACAGGCTCAAGAAGTGGTCCCATGTGAATCTCATGAGGTACAAGGTCAAGTGCAGGGTCCTGCACCTGGGTTAGGGCAACCGCTGGTATCAATACAGGCCGGTGGTTGAAGGGATTGAGAGCAGCCCTGAGGACAAGGATGTGGGGGTACTGGTGGATGAAAAAATGGACATGAGCTGACAATGTGCACTCACAGCCCAGAAAGGCAACATCTTGGGCTGCATCAAAAGAAATGTGGCCAGCACATTGAAAGAGGTGATTCTGCCCCCCTACTCCACTCTGGTGAGACCCCACCTGCAGTACTGCATCCAGCTCTGGAATGATCAGTAGAAGAAAGACAGGGACCTGTTGGAGCAGGTCCAGAGGAAGGCCACAAAGATGATCAGAGGGGTGGAGCATCTCTCCTGTGAGGACAGGCTGAGAGAGTTGGGGTTGTTCAGCCTGGAGAAGGCTCCAGGGAGGCCTTATTGTCGCCTTCCAGTATTTACAGGGTGCCTACAGGAAAGATGGGAACAGACTTTTTAGCAGGACCTGCTGTGATAGGGCAAGGGGTAATGGCTTTAAACCAAAAGAGGGTAGATTTAGACTAGAAAGAAGAAGAAGAAATTTTTTACCATGAGGGTGGTGAAACACTGGAACAGGTTGCCCAGAGGGGTGGTAGATGCCCCATCTCTGGAAACATTCAAGATGAGGTTGGACGGGGCTCTGAGCAACATGATCTAGTTGAAGATGTCCCTGCTCATTGCAGGGAAATTGGACTAGATGACCCTTAAATGTCCCTTCTAACCCAAACTATTCGATGATTCTGAAGAAAACAGCCCCTCTAGAGTAAATAAACTATAAAGAAAATCTACATCAAATAAATACACATATATATTCATATGTGCAAAATAAATAAAAGTTTTATAAAAGGAATAAATATGTAACCTCTGCAGATAATTGCAATATATATTTTCCCTCTGATGGATGGACTGCCAAGTCTTTAGTGAACAGGATGAGTGCGTGCAATCGAAGACATAACTTGTCCCTTAGGGTAATAGCTGTTGTATAAAGACAGAATCAGGCAGTGCTCTGATTAGACGTATTTCAAATGTTTGTGCCCATTAACAGCTGGAGGAAGAAGGGAGTCTTAATTAGTGAGAGTGTTGGAGGTTTTTAAAAATAAAGGTTGGAAACCTCAGTGGCTGACTAAATAAATTGGGAATTAAAATCATGTTGTGTTCTGCTGCTGCCTACTTCTGAATAACCCAAGTCAAGGGAAAGACACTAAAAGAGCCCTGTAGAAGAACTGGCATTTGGACCATGATTAAGTATGAACTAGAGCAGATGTTTTTTCCACTTCTGCATTGCCTTCACCAGCTCCCAGGAGATTTGATTCCAAATACTGGGATTATGACAGAAGCAGATAAAATTATCAGATTAACAATTGTCTTGAATGTCAGAACCTTCAAGACATGGAACTTGGAAAATTGCCTCTACCAGGTGCTGAAACTACACAAGAATTGAATTCGTATGAGATTTTGGCAGCATCCAAGTTGTGGTGTTTCTTCTTGCTTGGAATTCAGCTCAGAAACAAGTCAGTGGCTGTGGGGTTGGATCAGCAGACAAAAATGCAACCTCCTTCTTCCCCCAAGGCTCAAGTCCAAAAATAGCTCATCCTAGACTACTAGGTACCCAAAATGCAGGAAGACAAACAGGACATTAAAAAGACAGAGAAAAAACAGACTAAAGATTTATAAAGTTTTTTCTTCCTGTTGCCACCCACTTGTCTATTACCTTTTCTCCCAGTTACATTCTAAAAAAGGGCTCTAAAACTGTCTCTTTTATTTATAGCCTTAGCAAAGAAGTTAGAGATAGAATGTTTCCCTAATAGCATTCTAATTAATTTCTTGATTATCTGCAAGTGTCCTGCTCTAGGAAATACTCTGATGATCTAAGCAATAAGACTTTCCAATGTCAAGTATTGGTAACTTCATGGTAAAAGCAAAGTGCCTTTCCTTCTGTTTCAAAACAGAAGAAAAATAATGGTCTATAAAAATATTTCATGCTTCAGGTAGATCAAAGTTTATTTTAATGGATTTCATAGCAGATGGGGGTTTAGATATTTACTGAGAGCAGAAACAGGAGGCTTAGTCCAAGATATAAAGCAGATAAAGAGGGCACAGCAATGTAACTCTTCTGGGCTACCAGGGATCAACAGTGCCTTCAGTGCCAATTAAGTTAATTTGGAGCAATACAGTTGAAGCTCCCAATCACTCATAATGCAACACGAGAACTTCCATTAATTTTGCCAGGAACAGGAGAGGATGGAAGGTTAGCTTTTCTCAGGATCATGTGCAATGTACAACAGAGAGAGGAAAGTCAACTTAGGTAAAACAGAAGCTGCCCTTAATGCCTTTAATGTCTCTACAAAACTGTATTTCCTATGCTTTGAAATTCCATAGTTTTTAGTAAATGCCTTTTTTTTTTTCCCCAACATGCTATGACCTAGGAGAAAAAATGGAAAATCTGTCCAGAAATACTACTGGACAGGCTACTTGCCCCATGCACCTTCCAAGTATGACATGCCAGAGAGGATTGTCTAGCTTGTAAGACAATCAATTTGAATAGTTTACAGTAAAAGGTTTAGGTAAGCCAGTGTCTTATAGCCTGGCATTTCGAGCAGCTTTGTACTTTTGCAAAAACCCCTTTACTTACAAAAATTTTAAATTTGTGAAACAGTTGCAGCCTTTCTGCTGTTTTTGAGCTGAGACTTAAGTGCACTTTTTTCAGACTTTCTATGTAAATTTCACGAAAGACAAAGATGCAGTTTTGTATTCCTCATTTGAGGTGTCACCTGTTTATGCTGGTGGTCCAGTCAAGAACTATCGAGACAGAGTGCCATGCATTTTTGAAATTTCACCCATACATTCAATAATAGGAGTGACGTATCAGCCCTCAGAAAGAAAACTTTCCTGCTCACTTTGCACTAGGAGGAAGTTTGTATTCCACTTCCCACACGTCAGTTTAAGGACCACGTAGATGAAGTGCAGATCTGGCATAGAGAGGAAGACAAGAAGAAGAGGTTCAGAAACCTACATGGAAAGTTTAAGATAGAATCATAGAATCATAGAATGTGTTGGGTTGGAAGGAACCCCTAAAGGTCATCTAGTCCAACCCCCCTGCAGTAAGCAGGGACATCTTCAACTAGATCAAGTTGCTCAGAGCCTCATCAAGCCTGGCCTTGAATGTCTCCAGGGATGGGGCCTCTACCACCTCTCTGGGCAACCTGTTCCAGTCTCTCACCACCCTCGTTGTAAAGAACCTCTTCAACTAAGCCAGCAGTATTATAGCTCTGTTAGCATGTCTTCCAGAAGAAAGAGCACTACTTCTCCAGTGCTGCTCGGAGTTGGACCAGCAAGATTAACCTTTAGTAAAAGCAGTTTAGAGTTAGAAATTTTCTTTAATACCAGTCTAAGGTTGGATAAACAGCAGAGCAGACTAATCAAGAATGGTGGAAAATTCCCTTTGGATTTAAAAAAAAAAAAAAGTAACATAAATATCTATTAGGGATTATTTACACATATTTATAATTCTTTACTGCAGACAAAGGTCCTAAGGCAAATTTTCTGCCATCCTATGATCACAGGAAGCGTAGCTGAGGTCTGATTTTTCACATGGTCATTACTGTCAGGTTGTGTGATTTAACTGTTCATCCCCACATATGGAGGAACGGAGGGGCACACTGGCAGGTGGGGGAGCCCCAGTCACCTCCCCAGACCACTGGGCACAGATCACCATGGAACGGGTCGCTGCCTACAGAGGAGTGGCATCATTATGGGATGCAGGGGGAAGAGGATTTGTGGATTGTACATCAGTTATAACAAATCTGTGGAATACTTCAGAATTTAGGATCAGATCTAGGGCATCTCCATTAAAAATGACTCCTAACAGCTTGAATTTGTTGTTGTGTCTTCTCCCTGGAATTTGCTAAGCAACTGTCTGTTGTTAGCCCTCACGATCTTATCTCAGAGGTTCTGCAGTTTCATGTTTTCATTTGAACCAAGCTACAAGAGCTACATAACTCTACCAGAAGCTCAGTTTTTGGTTATATATATAAAGCCAGCTTCCAGACCCTTCCAGTCTGAAAATATGAACGAAGAAGTTACAGAACCCTGAAAACAAAAGAAACTCATGAGGATATCTATTACCTTCTGAAAATTAAAAATTCCGAAGTCACCCATGAGCTTGGCACACTTGGGACTGGTGATACAGTATCTATCTCTTCATTTTAAGTGACAAACTTATTCTGAGCATCTGGCCATTTTTTTCACTAAATTGCCAGGAGCTTGTAACCACTGTCCTGCTGAGAACTGATTCCTCAGTGAAAATCTCCAGTTCTGCATAATAAAGAAAGGACAACACTGGAATCCATGGAATGAGATTTCAACATTTATAAACCTATTATTTAGGACTATTATTCTTGCGATTGATAGTCTATTTACTTAATTAAGGCCTGCAGTCTTTAGCTCACTTAACTTTATTCTGACACCCTGTAGTGACAACTTCCATTGCTTCCTCAAAGTAATAACCTTGTTGGTTTTGCTATTCAAACAGCAGTGCTCTGTCTTAGATGGGTTTTCATGTGGGATTCATCCCTGCCTTTAAGGCTTTACAGAAATGGGCTACCAGGGAGCGCTCATTGGAGTCGTGTGCCTCTTAAATGGCTGCATTTAGGCTATCCTAAGGAAAGCAGCTCTGGGATAATCATCAGAATTGTTTCCACACGGCATGTACGACACAGACATGAGAGATTTTCAAATGCGCTAAAGACCAGTCAGGGTCCTAAAACCTTCCCAGAAAAATGTCAGTGACAATTAGATGTCTGACAGACACAGCAGCCATTGAAAATCCTCCTCAGTCCTATCTTAAATTGTCTTCTAATTTTCCACTTTAGAGGTTGGCAAATGTCTGTTTCCTTGTGAGTCAAGCTTTAGATTCAACTGAAGCAACTTTTTTATTATTCTCCAGATGGAAATATTTGTCACTGTTTACTTCTAAAAATAGATAACACCCACCACAGTCTCTCTGGGAACAAGTACATAGAATGAATACACAAAAATGGTTAACGTAATGAACTGCAGCATAAAAGGAGAAGCGTCCTGCTACTGAGTCCTCAAGCCAGAGGGCAAGTGGGAGAAACTGAAAACTGAAGACTAATCCTCAGAGTAAAGTGGGAATTGAAATGTTACCAAACTTCTGGTCGAGGTACCATAAGGAAGGACAGATGAGTTTTCCTCACTGATGTATAACAGAGGATGTAAGCACAAAGTGAGCCCCAAAAGTTCCCTGACACTGAGAATTAAACCTAAAACTTAAGAATACAGACTTGCAGTTCAGATTTTAAGGGATGTCTCCCTTTGTGTGTCCTTGTATATTTTATAAAACAAAAAGGGCCCCAAGTATTAGGTAAGAGTCTTTTTGCTAAGATCTATGGTAAATACACAGGTTTATGATGGACATATATCCCAAAGTACTCAAGTTTTATATGTCCTAAAATCTGAAGAATAATCTGAAATCCATTATATTTTCCCAACTGAAGCACAGAAGCCAAAGGCAAACTGAAGCCGAGTGAATTTCCACGATAGCTCACCTAGGGTTGGTGGTCTTGCATGACAGATCTGCTGCATTCCTGCTATTTTCAATGCACAATACCTCCCTTCGACTCGTCTTCATTCCCCAGAGCAGGAGCTATATTATTTATAACAACTATTGGTGTCAGAATTATGCTACTGTCCAGAGGCACCAGAGGAAGAGAATACAAGAAGAAAATATAGCATTTGACAAAAAGAATAAAAGAGTTGAATCTTGAGCTGCATCAAAAGCCTGAATGGAGAGCAAAGATAGACTGCAGGAGGCACCGAGCGACTCTGAATGTCATTAAAAGTACTTAAAAGAAACAGAAATTGAACTCCATCAAAAATGGAACCTAAAAGAGAGCAAGCTTTAGACCTTCTTAATGCCCCACTGGTCCAAATTACATGGGGTAAAGCTTCTTGTAAGAACAACTGTAATGAGCTTGACTCCTGAGCAAGGCACACGTGTCATTCCAGCATGTCAGAGAAAGGCGTAGCAGGGGCCCGTTCAGCTGTTTTCCCTCTGTTTAGCATGTAGGGAAAGCTGGGGACCATTGTTTTAATTAACTATGTGACAACTCTGACTGAGCTATCAGCTGTCCTTGGTCTCATTATTGTCTCATTATTGCAAAAACCCGCTGGGTTACTGGATAGCTATTGCTGACATCGGCACAAAGAGCTGTATTTGGTGGTGCTTATCCCAAAGCGCCCTGCGGAGTCTGAACCTCTGTGAATATGTATGTTGTGGTTCCTGTTCCTCCTTATGCATCACTAAGAGAAGCCCTACAGGACCCTAGAACTGGGAGGTAATGAACCTGTCACTCACACCTATACGACTTACTGACAGCAGGGGATACCGTGGAAAGCACAGCCTGAGCTGCTGAGTTTTGTTCCCCATGGAGGCACCACCAGAAGGAGAGAACCTAGCTCAGCTCTGTCTGCGTGGTTGGCAGCCAGGAAGGCACTTTTCCTTAACCTGAGCACAGTCAATGTGAAACTGAGACACGGTAATGCTGAGACTCGATGGAAAACGCCGACACCAGGGTTAGGTGTCTGTATGAGATGTTTGCCCAACAGAGACATGTACTCCGTCACAGAAAGTGGAGAAGTAATTGGCACAGCCAAGGCAGCCTTAAAGCACTTCAGCACATCGTTTCCAAATTTCTTTGGAGAAAAGTACCAAGTGTAAGCAAGCACATCGTGTTCATGGGGGCTTTTCTGATGTAATCTGGTGATAACCTCTGTAGCTCAGCTATTGCCATGCAGTGTAAGCACAGGGGGCCCTCTACACAGCCAATTTAAGGCGTCCGTCACAAGCAGAGCCTAATGGAGGAGCTTTGATGAAATAGGATGGTTGCAAAAGGGACAGAAAACCCTTTCGTCAGACAGGGAGCCAACTCCAAATCTTACTCTCACCAGCGGAATTCAGGGTCATTCCCACCTTACCACGATCAAGGCAGTCATGCCCACATGAACAAATTACCTCATTTGCACAGACACTAGTCAATTTGTTACCCTAGGTGCCTTGAAAAGATGAGTGACATTTAAACTATTTGCTTCTGTTCAGTTCTCAGCTGTAAAGGTGCCTATTAAAAGAGACAGAAGGGCATTAAAATGACATTCGTTTAGGCTGGTTCCAGTGAGAATTTGCTATTAGTTATTAAAGCTTTTGAAAAGGCTCCTGGAAATGCTTCCCCAGGAAAATGCCAGAAGCTTCTTGAAATCACCAAATAAGTCACAGATGACCAGGACTTTAACATTACGCACAGATACATTTTGTACCTAAGCCTTTTTGGGTTTCCTTCGCATTTAAATTTAGATTCCATTTTACCTTTGTATATATTTTAATGGCTACATAGATTTTGTAACAGCTTCCTCAGACTCATGAGCCAGAGGTTAAATACACAAATTTGCTTCAAACAACCATATTGTAATAGAACACGGAGATGAAAAAGACCTATTAGTTCACCTACTCCATTTTCCTGGCTACTACAAAATTGTTCCCTAAAGTCTATTTTGCAATACTTTGTCCAGACTACTTTTATTTCACCAAAGAGCCAAGCAGCTGACCCCTGCTACTCTTGGGATATTTTACCGCAGCTTAATGAACTCCACATTTAGGAAGTATTTTTCCAGACATTCAGTCTTGTAGGTTTTCTTTCCTTTTTTACAATGTCTGTTTATAACATACCTCCCATAACTAATTGAAAAGTTTACCTAAATTATACTCTTACTAAATGTGAAAAGCATTTCAAACTGGTTAAACGGCATGTTTCCTCCTGCCACAAACTTGCCAAAAATTACAATTTTCCTTTTCAGTGATTGGCCTACAAAAAAGATAAGAATCTATTGTTACCAGAAATTTTTGAGCAATTCTTTTGGCTGAGAGTGCATACATTTTTCAGATATATCTGATGGCCAGAAACTCAAAAAAAACCCTCAGGCACCTAAAATAGCATCTAGGGAGAAAACGCTCAGGGAAGTCCTAAAGAGAAATCCTGAAAACTTCTGGCTCAGCTGATGTGTAAATCTGAAGCCACAATCTTTGCAGCAATATCTCTTTCAGCCTAAAACGTCTCTTCCTGCCCGAGAAAATCTGAAAGTGGAACTGTCAGTTTAATTTGAGGTCTGAATTTTCACGAAATCTAAGGGTGTTTGGATCTAGTATTTTAGTTCATTTTTATCTGTAAAGCTAGAGAAAGATTTTATACTTTGTCCATATTTTCAGTAAGGAAGTCTCTGTTTTTTAAACTATCACCTACAGTTGCTCTGTCACGTCAGACCTGGCACAATAAAAACGGTAGATAAGGGCGGGAGTGAGTGGGGACAATCCTTTCTACTTTGCAAAGTATGGCAAAATTCATTGTGTGATATTGTCCAGCAGTTTCTACTTTGGCAAAATTCATTGTGTGATACTATCCAGCAGAATACATGTTTAAAGCCAACAGTGCAGGAAAAAATATAAAAATATATATGGCTTTGTGTGTATTTATATAAAAAATATATGCAAAAAGCCAAACCGAACAAAAATAACACTGGTGCCCAGGAAAGTGAAATAAAAAGAGAAAAAACCCCACAGGTGCCTAAATGTCATATTACCCCAGACGTCTCATAACTGGAGGTGCTGCTGCCCAACTTGTGTGTGCCCGTCCTCATTAAAGGTTTTGCTTAGTCCCAGATTGAGCACCACATTTTTCCTTAAGCTTTTACTTTCAAAATGTTCTTGGAAATCCATGTCTTGTCAGACTAGAACTGCAAGGTTATATTCAGGTAGAGCTAAAATTCAGATGTTTTAAAAAGACAGGCATGATGCAGCAGTTCCTCTTTGCAAGTTGTACTTCCCTTGTTACTTTAAATTTACTCACTTTTCTCCCTATATTACTGTGATAATACTCCCTTGATATTTTTTCATCATTTTTCTGAATTTGGATCTTATTTTCCCTTCAGTCCATGCTGACTTGTCTGTAATTGATAGATAGTTTAGTAACACCACGTACAAATTGGCTCCTGAGCTGTGTTTAATCATTGCAGTAGTTTATCTTGGGTAGAGAAGTTAAATTAAGTTTAACTCATTTATGCTTTTAGGAAGAGATCGTTTGCATCTAAAGGATTTATACAGTACTTCCAAGGGGTGCTTTTCTACAACAGCATAATTTTTACACTGTTTCTTTGCAAGCAGATATCATAAGGCATAGGATGAAAGGCCAACTGTATCCTGGGCTACATCAAAAGCAGCGTGGCCAGCAGGTCAAGAGAGGTCGTTCTGTCCCTCTAATCTGCTCTTGTGAGACCCCACCTGCAGTACTGTGTCCAACTTTGAAGTCCACAGCACAAGACATGGGCCTGTTGGAGTAGGTCCAGAGGAGGGCCACAAAGATGATCAGAGGGTTGGAGCATCTCTCCTATGAGGACAGGCTGAGAGAGTTGGGGTTGTTCAGCCTGGAGAAGAGAAGGCTCCAGGGAGACCTTATTAGGGCCTTTCAGTATTTACAGGATGCCCATGGAAAAAACGCGGACAAACTTTTTACCTGGGCCTGTTGTGATAGGACAAGAAGTAACGGCTTTAAACTGAAAGAGAGTAAATTTAGACTAGATAGAAGGAAGATATTTTTTACCATGAGGGTAGTGAAACACTGGAACGGGTTGCCCAGAGAGGTGGTAGATGCCCCATCTCTGGAAACATTCAAGGTCAGGTTGGACGAGGCTCTGAGCAACCTGGTCTAGTTGAAGATGTCCCTGCTCATTGCAGGGGGGTTGGACTAGATGACCTTTAGAGGTCCCTTCCAACCCAAACTATTCAATGATCCTGTTCTATGATTCTCTCCTATGATTCTGTGAAATCGTATTTCGCTGGTGCACTAAGTATCCACAAGACTTTGTATTCATGGTGGTGTTCAGCTTGCTTTGATTTTTTTTTTCTTTCATTATAAACAGGATTTAAGCATGGGATTTCCACATAGGACAACACCTGAATCCTGTGGAAGAGCCGTGGAAGAACTGATGGCAACTGAATTAGCATAAACACATGCTGCAGAAACCACAGCTGTGGAAATATCTTGAAATTGGAGTCTGTTGGGCTGCACAATACAGAACTATGTGCTGGGCTGTCCCTGCCTACGCCGCAGCATGGGGTAGGCAGGTGGAGAGCCAGAGGTGTGGATTTGTACACTAACATCTCCTGAAGGTGATCCCAAAGCATCAGCATCAAAGGCGATACCACTGTTTTCAGGCCGCATTAGCAGATACAGCTTTTCACCTGAGCTGTGCTGGAGGGAAGTTCAGCATCCCCTGCACAGGTGATTTCTGAGCAGAGAGGGAGCAGCAGTCACCCAGGGTTTGCCCCACAGCGTACAGCGGAAAACGCATTCATCCTCAAGATTTTTTTTCTCTAGTTTACTGTCTGTCTGAGCCAAACTACAGCGTCCTTAAGAACCATTAACTTCTGACAGAAAGGAGAAAGGTTACACAGTGAGCCCTCCTTTTTTATTTTTATTGGACTTGCTCATAGATGGAGAAAACAGATGTCTGTATGTGGTATCATCTTGCATGCCTGGAAGCTTATCTATATTTTTAGCTGCATCTAGTAAGTCTAATAAAAACTATAACCATTCTCCCCAGACCTTGCACTGTTTACATCCTTAGACCTTCACGGTTATAGCACTGCCACTACATCAACAACGTTATTATTGTCGTTGCCAGATCACAGTCGAGGTAGCTGGAAAATAAGTTCCACATGGATCTCACAAGCACCGTGAAGACTGTCACCATTCCTAATCATGTTATATGTGAAACAACTGGAAAGGGCAAGAAATTGTACTAATCTCATGGCTCGTGTGCCACCTTCGATTACTGAAGGTGTCATTAAAAGCGGGTCAGCTGTGTAGGTAGATGAACAAAGAATTCACAGTGCTAAATAGATTGGCTGTTTCTGCATCTCCTGACAGAGAGACATGTCTAACGGAAAACGTCCACGTCCTTCAGTGGTCCTGCATGCGGGGTTTCTGAGTACTGCTTGGTACGGGGGGAGCAGGGATGGTGGTGTGGGGAGGGGTCGGTGGCTGCTGCTCAGCTCTACTCCCCCCAGTACTGCTTACCCAGGGCTTGCCCGGCTAACAGCACCCCAAGGTTTCATCTGGGCTCACTTCATCCACCCTCTCCAGCGGTGAGTATTAAATGCCAGGTGAAGAGGTTAAGTCGGGACATGAGTAGTAGCCCCTTTGATACTGCTCACACCTTCTTCTGTGGGTCACCTTGTGATGCAGATGCTGAACGACTTGCCTTTGTCAGCAAATGCTTGTTTTGAAGATGTCCCTGTCACTGCAAAGCATTGCTTAACTCATCCTTTCGAAAGGGAAAAGTATTTAGAGCAAAGTTGAGATGCAATAAAAAGCCTGTGTGGATGGAAACTGCCTTTTTTTCCAGCTGTCCTCAGCTCAGCTTAACTCTGCCTCGGGGGCTGTCAGCAGCTCCCAGAAACATAGTGCTGTAAATCAGGGGAAGTCCAAGGGAAGTTGACTTACACAGAAGACGATGCAGGGGATTTTCTTGTTAAACAAAACATGTCCTCTTTAATGAGCACTCACCAGGGCAGGGTGAGGATGCAGATGAAGGGCCACCTCGCAGCTCGGCATGCAGGCTCTGGGCAAGGGTGGAGAAGATCTGCAAGGGCTGTGTCACCCCTGCCTCCCTCAGCTCAGGAAATATTTGGCCCTTGAAACAATGATGTTGATGAGGGTTTTTTGCAATTCTTGTGCATCCATATGTCCCACTGCCTTTTGAGCAATCAAGGAGTCTTTGCGTTGCTTTCTAGGTATTTTGTGGAGGAAATGGAAGTCCTTATTGTGACACAGCAGCTCAGCAGTGGTCATGGGGAATGTCATTTGTGCCTCATTTTTGCCTGAAGTGTTCTCAGATAGCAATATTTTTATAGGCTAATCACTTCCATCATTTCTTAATATATGCAAGGAGGGCTGCCCAGAGGAATATTAATGGAACATGGACTAGCCCCTGATTTATCTTCTTTAAGAGTCACTGAAGTTTTCGGAAGATGCTGCAGCTGAGCACACAAACTTCTGCCTAGTCGGTTAGTAGATGACTTAATGGACAAGCACATTAAGTTACTTATTTTCCATTTTTCCCCTCAGACACTGTCTCAGTGGAACATTAGGTCCAATTTCACCTTGATGCTGTCTGTGGTGAACCTTTCATTTCAACAGATTGCCATGGAATTTCACAGAGTGGTTCTGGTTTGCCAAAAATCTTGCGTTTGAACAAGTCTTGGAGCGTGGACTTCCACTCTTGCTCCATCCTCTTCTTTTCCCAACATATGTTCCATGATTTTTTACTAAGAATGGGGCATAGATGTACACCTCTGTAGTCTTCCAGAGTTATACCAGCCACATTTAGATTTACTGATTAAGAAATTCTGACTTTTACTTGAGCCTGAGGTAGGAAAGTAAATAAAAACAAACAACCAAAACAGAGAGGCTAGCCTAAAACCCAATATTGTCCAGTAACTAACCACCAGTCTCCATTCATCCTTTCTCTGGTATTGAGTCACTAGCTAATACAGTGTATTTTGCCGGCTTGGTACCTTTGCCCACCATTCTAGAGAATATGTGCAGGGAGCAGTACCTCCAGTATCCTTCTTTGTACATTGTATACTGCAATGAAGTATCCCGAGGCAAAACGTAGCATGAATGCAGCATGATTATCATAAAAGATTATCTGGATTTCTTCCTTATTAAGCATTCATAAACACCTAACATCTGTCTACACGGACTTCAAGTCACAATAAAACTGGTCCTGTACTCTTCACTAAGGCAGAAGCCCCACTGACCAACTGGGCTGACTGATTTAAAATGCAGGTCTACATCAGTCATTATGACTTTACATCATGTAGGCCCTCAATTACTCTCTGGAAAACAGAGTGGAAAAGGGTTCACTTCACTAAACCAGAACAGCTCCTGTAAACAACTGTTTTCCTTGTTTAAATTGAAGCCACTTGCATTTTTATACACAAGATAGATTGAAAATTAATCCAAATTCTAACACATGCCCCGCGCTCTCGTATTCATACGTAAATTATTTAGAATTAGCCAATCCGGCTGATTCTAAGGAAAAAATGCAGATCTAAAATTCATGCACTATGTTAGAGCAGCAAGTGAGTCTTTACAACTGAAAACAGAGGTTTGTAATGGAAACTGCAACTCAACTATGCCAGTGTGAACATGCTGTTCTAATATGCATGGTAAAACGTTATAAAATAACAAGACTGCAAAGTTTACTGCAGCAACTGTGCATTAACAGGCAATAAAGCACACATCATTTATAGCAAATGCAGTCAGTTATAAATTTCAACACTTACTGCCATTTTATAGTACCGATAATGAACACAGAGCTGCAATTTGCATTCAGATTAGGCATGTAAGAAGCAATTCAGGAATCCATGCAGTGCTTTCATGAACACAAAATGCAGTTCTCTGTTGACTGCTGTGTAGAAACTGTACAAAGGGATGAGGCCAGGTTCCTCCAACACTTCCAGCAAAACATAATTCCTCTCTCTATTAACAGAATGCATTGTACACCATCACATTCATAACATTTATATCACAGCTGCTGCAGGAACAGCTCATCCTTCTTGAAATGAAAGCCAATGCAAGTCAATACAGGTCTGCAGAACTGCTAGTGAAAGGTAGGGCTGTGTCAAGCTATAGAGAAGGTATTAAACAAGATCTAAGCACACTACGTTGACTCTTTGAGTCTCTGAATATCCTCTTCCTTTCCCTGTTTACAAACCTAGAATTACACTTTGCTTCAGCTAGAGGCTAGTGTTAATACCTGGCTTTAGGTCACTGAAAGGATTTGGGTGGTTAAATGCCTTGTGGATGAAAGCATCCCATTCAAGTTCAGTCATGGATGAAACTGTCCTCCAGCTCTGAGTCCATGATAGGATGTCGGTTCACTGACAGTCTTAGAGGAAGTAAAGGGGGATTTTTTGGACTACATCTGTACCACAAAACCCAGAAATGTTTTTTTAGTTCCTGGAACCAAGTGCACAACACAGCTGTCTCCTAACCTCAACACATGTGGAGACTTGAGCACAAACCAGCTCCTGCTGCTCCTCTTCTACTCCCCAGGACACACATGCTATTCTCTACACGCAAGGAGCCTGCCAGGAGGCACCAGGCACTCTGAGCAGCTGTTGTCTACATAATTAGCAGAAAAATAGCAAACTGTAGTCATGGTCTCCAAGAAATGACCTGGACATCCTTTTGTAAGATTAATTTCTGCAGTCCATTCACAAACTGAATTTAAGTCTATTTCCAATAGATTAGGCACTAAGCACTCACACACTAAGCACTCACACGCTAACACTCACACACACACACTAAGCACTAAGTTTACTTGTACTGGATCTGGCTGGCATGGAGTTAATTTTCTTTATAGCAGCCCATATGGTGCTGTGTTTTGGATCTGTGACTGAAATAGTGTTGATAACACACCAATGTTTTGGCTGTTGCTGAACAGCGCTTACAGACTGAAAGCCTTCTCCATTTGTCATTTTGCCCCCACAGCCAATAAGGTTGGGGGTGGGCAAGAATTTGGGAGGGGACACAGCTGGGACAACTGACCCGAATTGGCCAAAGGGATCTTTCATATCATATGATGTCATGGTCAGCAATAAATTAAGAAAAGGTTGGGGAGGGGAGGGTTATCTTCCATGGTAGGTATTGCTCAGAGACTACCCGGCCACCGGTCTGCTTGTGGGAAGTAGTGAGTGAGTGATTGCCTTCGCATCAGTTGTTGATTTGGTTTTCTCTTTCCTTCACTTTTAAACTGTCTTTGTCTTGACCTGCAAGTTTTCTCACTCTTGTTCTTCCTGTTCTCTCCCCCATCCCATGGTGGGGTGGGCAGTCAGTGAGCAGCTGTGTAGGTGCTTAGCTGCTGGCCAGGATCAACCCACCACACTACTGCATCCCACATGTCGGTAAAACTGGTTCCGACCTGATAGGCTGTATTAGAGCTATAGCTGATCACTAATGACTACAGATTTTGCTGTATGTTCCCATTGATCTGGCAATGGCTCCTTTGAAAGACTTTGTGGTATCGGGGACCCATTCTGCTTTAACTTACATTAGCACAAATAAATAACTGAAACATCAAGAGCAGGCAAAAGCTGAATCCAGTATGAAAATTATTATTAGCAATTGTTGAATAGATTGGACTACTATGTTATACCATCCTTGTTTTCATATACATTCTGGAGTCTGGTTGTCTTTTGGCTGAATACTATTAGATAGAGTAAAGCTGTTATGCGGAACCAGCAGGATTGCGCATGGAAGGCGAGCAAGGTTCCTGAATGTTGCTATAGTGATCCTACACTTCAACTGTGCAGATGACCCGTAGCACATAACAAAGGCGAATTGCATTTCCAAACAACATATGTGAGAAGAAGGTATGTTTACGTATAACTAAATATGTGCCAATTTCCAGTGCTGTAAGAAATCTTAGCATATCACCTAGGTAGAGTAGGATCAATGGATATCACCAACGCACACTCCTAATACCTTCTTCTCAGTACTTAAATAGCTTAACATAAACCTGGGTGGTGTTATTGAAGATAATGGAGGCTTCAGGGGCGTAGAAATGTAACATTATAATGTTTAAAGTGAAGTTTCCTCACTAGAGGTTTGTTTCGATAGGAAAAGGGAAAATATAGTGGGAGGAAGAAAATAGTTTAGAAATAGTGCCTAACTTTGGCAGGTTTCTGGCCAGCTCTGAACCACTGATTTTTGTCACTGCCAAATCTAAGAGCCAGTCAGAGCTTTTTGATTCTGACACATTACTCACCAATACCTGTTAAAGGCTTAACAAGGTGCCACTTGTCAAGTGAGCTTCTGCAAGGTAGCTTGCGCGCACTGTCCCAAGGGCAAGGTAGAGTGCACTTTCCTGATTTCTATATGAAAAAGAATTATTTCAGCAATGCTTATTTCAGCATCAGAATTTAATCACCTCACCAAGTCTTCTTCATCTAGATAACTGTATGTGAGTTTGTTTGAAGAAAAAATAAAAAAAGAGAGATTGTGGTAAATTGGGTCAGAAGAAACTGACGGCAATAACCAGAATTCAAGTAGACTAAGTCTGCTTCATAACAAAAATGTGTGCCCATAAGTTTCTCTACCTGTTTCGCTAGAAAGTGTATAATCACACTTTTCAAGTTAAACAAAACTTTCCCATGGATAAGACAAAGCATTGACAGTGCATGGACTAGCGGAGAAAAATACTGATGAAATGGTCTTTCATTTTGACATATGAATACATTTTGTTTAGTGCTTCCCTCCCCTCCATAGCTGTAATGAACCAGGTTCTTTTGAGCTTGTTCTAATAAGTACATCCTAACAAAAATAACAAAATAACGGAACTGAAAGAATGAAACCATTGCAAATACCGAATCCCTGGATACTGTTTTTTCCCTTTTAGAACGGATAGCCTGTCTGACCCGCTGCAGTCTTGTAAATAGACACTCCTCTTGTTGCTAGAATTAAAATGATTTCCCAGATGACTTCATGTTTTTCCTGTGGAGCAGGGTCACTGAGACACCGCACATCATTGTCTGGCTGCGATCTATCATCATTTGCAACGATTTCAACATTTTAAATAAACATTACCAACTGTTCGGTTTCTTGAGCTTGCAATTATACGTAACTAAACTGGCTGTCGGTGTGTTCAGGCGCCAGCGTCGCCATCCCGGCCACGCACGCAACATATGCGAGAGCACTCAGGGCTCTCCACCGTGGATCAGGCTGCCCCACATCGTTTAACCTGGGGCAGTGTGATACAAATCATGACAGCCCTGATCTTTCCTGGCCAGGCACTAGGCCTAAGTTAAATGCAGAAGGTGCTGGCAAAGCTATTGGACAGGGGTGAAAATCTCACTTCACATCCAAAGACTGTACTTTACTGCAGTCATTTGGCTGGAAGGGCAGAATTTGACTCACCATCAGGGATTTGACTTTCTCAGCCATCCATGCACAGTAAGCAACCATTTGCTCTTTGAAATCAGCCTGCTTCTCTTAGCTGCTATGAGTAGTTTGGAAGCAGTTCTAAGCAGCAATTTGTAATATTTTCAGTTTCCTGACCTCGTTAGAAGACCAACCAAATTTCCAAACCTAGAAAGGGAAAATGGCTTTGCAATGTAATGCCAAAGGGAATTGCTGCACGTTGGAGGTGTGCAGAAAAGATGGACACTGTCATACTTGCTGGGATCAGTGACAGATACAGTTTACACGGTAATACATATTGCTGGTGTAAGCACTAGTTAAAGCTGTTGTTAGTAAACTAACCTTAATTCAGCTTGATGCGATGCCCAACTAACCATACAGATGCAGGAAGCACTGGTCAGAAGCACGGGCATGTGTAGAAGAGATAGTAAGATGGAGGTGACTATATATAGAGAATATATAATATCTACTGGCCATGGACTTTCATATATTTTGTGGACTTCTGGTTTTAGTTCCTTCAGGAACCTTTCGGTGTTTGGACCCATGTTAAGAGGGTCACGGGCTTGTGACTAACCCAGCTTTAGCACCAGCTGCTGGAATGACTCATTGCCGATTTTCCCTTTTGGAGAAAATAAACGTCTCAAACTAAAAATAGCTGTTTCATTTTGATATTGCTTTTGTTTATTTTTTTTTCTCTCGGAGCTGGAAAACTCTGTTTTTCTCTATAAATACACTTTTAAGAAACTATATGTAAGATTAAAGATTTCAAGTTTCTTGCTAAATCACTTATTTTCTTCAGGCACGTATCATCTAACTTCACTGCAGCAGTCTCACTTCATGCCATTAAACATTATATCAAGGTTTTCACTTTAACAGGATTTGGCAAGTTGATGTTCAGCATAATATGTCCCACTCTGAACTGAACATCAATATTCAGAACTTCGGGGAAACTTACAGAGCACATCAGCCTTTAAGGGGTGCTCTTAAAGAAGCACAAGCATTTTATGTGCTCATTTTCACTCTCTATAGATCTAAAAGCTTCGTGAAGGGAGAGAAAAACAAGTATGGTCATTATATGCAGGTCAGCCTTGGGTAAGACTTCAATCTCGTTCTAATTACTCTAATTGGTTTCCTTTGAGGTAGGTTTGTAGGGTTGTTACAGTGAAGTCAGGTTATATTCCATGCTGGAGATCTTCAGCCGAAGTTTTTCTGCAAAAATAGCAACACAGGTATTGAGCAAACTGTACACCTTTTAATATTTTGTAGGAAATAGCAACTCTTGCCTCCATATGTGATGTTCAGCCCATTATTACTGTGCAATGAAACTGTAATATATTAATGGAATCTGGAAATAGTCTTGAGGTCTCATGTATTTTTCAACATATTGAAATGTGTCTCAGCATATTTTACTGGCATATGGCATTGTCATTTTCCATCAGGTGAAGAACAAGAAGCAAGGGAAGGAAACATACCTTCCTCCTACAAGCACTGTAGTAACAACAGCTAAAATTAGAATGAGAGGCACTAATTGCATTGAGACTAGCCCCTTTCATCAACGCTTGATTTGCTGCAGAACGACACAGCCCCCACCTCCCCAAAATCCAGATATGCATCCTTAAATACCATTTAAAATCTAGTCATGTACTAGGCATGGTCAGAGCTTTAACTTCAGTGTGAGTAAGTGAGAATTGCACCAAAGTACTCAGTACAACTTTTCCCTCCATGCTACTGAATGCCTTGTGTTGTCTTTTTTCCCCCCGAACACAGAAGCATGAAATATCAGGTTGTGTTTAATTTTTACAGGTAACTATAAAAAGCTGTTTTCTACCACCAGGGAAGACTGACTCAAGTCAATTGATCTCAACCATCATTTTAATCGGAGTTTGCCTCTGTAGCACAGCCTCTAAAATATATTTATTTGCCATCTAGTGTATCCTTAATGGCATATTTGATATTTTTTGCTGAGTAAAATGGCATATTGTCTTCGTAGATGCTTATTTGAGAGAGTGTATAACTTGGCATACATTGTGAGAAACTTTGTTTTTCTATTGATGTTTTACAGACTGAAGAATGGTGCATTCCTTGTTCAGAACTTGATTTGAGGGTTGTCTCAGACCATATTAAGCAGAAAACTGCAATTGAACTGAAAACAACCAGGCAGAATTGTTGCATTTTTTAAATGAATTAACATTTTTTGCCTGGCATACCCATCACATGTGAAAACATATATCTGTTCTTGAATAACAGTTATCAGAATTAACAGAATTTGGCCAAAGTCATCCTTGGCCAAAATTTCAAGGTAGTTAGATGCCCAGATATGCATATATACATTCATGTATTCATACTGGGCAGCTAACTATGTATTAGGATAACTACACAAGTTTGAAAACATAAGCCTTTTACCTTTCAACCTTTGTAATGAGAACTTCACAACCTTTCTAACTTCTTTTTTCCCCCACGAGGTAGAAATAAAAGTAAATTTTGAAATTTTCAGTTACTGTTTGGTCTTTTACTTCAAATGGACAGCTCTAAATGGATGAAATACTTTCATTATTGCAGACAGCTAGACTGAAAGAATATGTAAATAAACAAAGATTTTCCCTTCATAGTGCAAATATCATACTGAGCTTTGGAAAAAATTATTACTAGCAGCGTGATGCTAAAAATTTGTGAACGAGTCCGTTGACCTTTAGAAGATTAAGATATTTCCTTGTTCTTCACAAAAATAGAAGCAGGAACACTCCTGAATTCATTAGAGATTGCTATGATACAGATTTTTAAAAAAAAAACCCAAATATGACTCTTCAGCTTAGTAGGAAAATACAAACCTTAGTATTGTTTAGCTGCAAGTTTCATTTTAGAGAGCTGTAGTTCTGCAAACTGTATTAAATAAGGAGATAGCTTTGTTTTCTTATTAATCTAGGACACATTTGAGAACTTCAAGGGAAAAATTCTGGTACTGCCCTAGAAATTTCACCTTCCCTTATAAGAATAGAATTAAAAATACAGATTTTCATCAAATTACTGAATTTAGAACCACATTTCTTGGAGCAAATACAGGTTGAAGTGATAACCTGATTTCAAAACATAGCTCAGTCTATCTATTGCTTATCATATTGTCAGGCATCTATGAGCAAGTGAGGGAAAGTGCACAGATGGATCAAGCGAGCATTTGCTGTGTGATTTAATACTTCAGGTGATTGTGAAGTGTTTAACTCATCTGTTAGCAGGAAGGTTTTAACACGACATTCCCCTGAACTGTCTGATGACTCCAACTGCCATTGATAAAAATGGTGTCGTTCTTCCATGTTTCATTCCTAGAGCTTTTACAGAACCATGTGTAGGACTGACATTCTCTGATTATGTTAGCTGGATTTACCACCCACCTAAAATATAAAACTAATATATTACATCTTATGCTAAACAAGGCCATTCATTGTTTTTACCACATAAATAAATGATTTAGCACTTTCTCAGAGCCATCAGGCAAGTTGAAGCACTTAGTATGATGAGTAATGCAAAATTGAATTTCTAAGGCAGTTCTTTGTTTGTTTTTTCTTGAAGACAAGCAGGGTATCATGTTGAGATGAAATTTAGGGTGCAGAAAAAAAGGAATAACAACAAAACCCTCTTAATTTCTGACAAAATAAGTTAGTTTTTATTAATAGAATTGAAGAGAACATTTCTCCCATAGACCTATCACTTAATTATTATGATATTAATATATTTCTATTTCAGTTTGCATAGTTTCTTTTCTCATGTTTATCACCACAGATCCTCAATGCCTTCAATTTCTTATATAGTTACATATGATTTCTTATTCACATTCTCCTCCTCCAAAAAGTACTTGTAAATTTGGTTGGCGATTAGGCTGCTGCTAGTTTCATGAAGAGGAAGGTACTTCTGTGCATTTCTGTATCAGAAGACAAACCAAAGGACGTACAGGTGTTGGTTGACTGCCGGCTGAATATGAACCAGCAGTGTGCACAGGTGGCCAAGAAGGCCAACAGCAACAAACTTTTTAATCAGGCCAGTAGCATTAACACAAGGAGTATTGGTTTTAAACTAAAAGAAGGCAGATTCGGACTAAATATAAGGAAGAATTTTTTTACCATGAGGGTGGTGAAACACTGGCCCAGGTTGCCCAGAGAGGTGGTGGAGGGCCCATCCCTGGAAACGTTCAAGGGTAGTTTGGATGGGGGTCTGAGCAACCTGATCTAGTTGAAGGCATCCCTGCTTACTGCAGGGAAGTTGGTCTAGATGACCTTTAAAGGTCTTTTCCAATCCGAACTTTTCTATGATTATACATATTTTATATATATATATCTCTCTATATCAGGAGACTAAGTATCATTGAGAGTTGTGCTCAAGTGCTCTATGCTGGATCATTATTGAGTGGGATATAATGGAGCTATTTATTTAGCTAGCTCAAAGTGCTTACTATTCAAAAGTGCTACTTTCAGAGAACTTAACATTAAGGAGAAAATCAAAACTGTTCAGACACTAGACTGTTTGGTCAATAGTAGGACCCTGTCCTCAGGCAATGACTACAGCCCATTTAAAATGTACTCTATTTTATTTGGTTCATCCCCTACAACCTGCTTTTCATGTATAAACTGGTATGTCCTTGATAATCACAATAGAAATAAGACCACATGTAATGGACAGGTGCAAATCAAAGATCAGCTTAGATAGTGCAGGTAGTGTAATTATGCAGATAATTCAATACAAAAAAGTGAGGAACACAGAAGCTACTGCTCAAATCCAGAAAATGCTATGTATGTGTACATAGGCTAAGAAAATAAAACATTTTTATCTTTATAATTTTCCTTCAATTCTTTTGTAGCAAATGATTAGAGTCCTAAGTAGAAGCAGTAACACGTACAAGCCAAGTGTGTGTAGCTCTGCAGGTCGTCAAATAGAAGAGATGCTAATTATTCATTGAAATTTATCCCACCAACACAAGATATATTGACATAAAAACTTTGGAATAGCATCAGAGACAAATCACTTTACCTATGCTTGGTACAAGCTTGTCCATGAATCTTTTTATTGTACTATAAATCTCAAGTTTTGAAAATGTTAAAGAATCTGCTCCGTTCTATCTCATTAAATGCAATTGAGCTATTAAAAAAAATGCTGCAATCAAATAGTATAATGAATCTCCTTTTCATTTTCATTCATGCTTCCTCCCCACCAAAGGATAGTCAAGCAATTATTCCTAAAGTGATCGACCAGCCAGTCTCAGAACAGCATTTTTACAAGAGTGAGTAACATTTATCAGGACAAGCAACTTTGTAAAGTTTCTCATGTTTTGCAAGTGGTGATGTTGCTTACTTGATGGTCTCTTAAAACAATTCATAAAAGCTTAAGGACAATTACACTCTGAAGGAGTGTTCCCACAGGTCTCATAGAAACAAGAGAACTGGAACAATACAGATCCATTAAAATGTAATTTCCTGACACCCTTTCAAATAACAGTGCTTCGTTTACATACGAACACTTCCTAGAAGGCATCTGAGACCTCAGAAAAATGTCTTCTCTACTGACATTTTTATAAGTGTATGTTGGAAACCAAATCCACCCACAAACTCACTGTTTCATGACTCTTGAGGCTGTAAGATGGGCTCTGGACGCCAAATTAATTTCTTAGGGCACAGTTCAATTATAACTGCATGTCATGGGCTAGGTGGGCCTACGTGGGGAGTCACGTGCATGGCCTCAGCAGCATCAGACTGGCAATACTTCCTCAAGTTAAGATACGCTGTTTTAGATATCCAATGACTCTAACAGATCTTTTAGTGTTTTATGGTTTTCACACTAATGGGTACAAATACTATGCACATTTTAGTCCTTAATCAGTATCTCAGAGCCCCAAATTCTATTAGACTAGAGACTCAAAGACTGCTGCTAATACAAAAGCATAAAATGCATATGAAGCATGCTAAAGAGGATGTGTAAATGTTAGTACACTTAGACTTTTTATAAAAGGATGCCAAAGTTGAGATAAACCACCAAAATTATGTCCTACAGCCTCCTCAAAAAAAGAAAAAAAAAGGATGCAAAGAGAAGAATTAAAGGAAATGACCATGTGTGGTAGAGGGTTGAATTTGTGCTTGTACACCTAGAACAAACCACAAAATAAGATGAAATGGGTCAGACAATCACTGAAGATAAAATGTAGGTTAAAGGTTAAATTTAGTTTGTCAAAAGACAGATGATTTAGTAGATTCACTTATCACATCTATAATGATGAAGTTTTCTGTCAGTGATTAGACCATAAAAATTCCAATCTGCAGTTGTAATGAGATACTCACTTTCTTATGGCTTAATCTTGGACAAGATTAAGCCCTCATAAGCAGACCACTCATAAGTGTTTCTTAATATTTAAACCTTATAGGAATAACCTTATTAAAACTCTGTATATTTACGCAATTTCAAGGTTTATGGGTTTCTTCCATAAGTATTTGTATTAATTATTTGACTCATTTAATGCTTCCATAATTAGTACTTTCAGAAAAATCCTTGACTTTCAGAAAACCTTCACATGAACTTCCTAACCGAAATTTGAGGCCTGTGGCTGAGTAAAAATGAGTTTGCCATTACTGGTAAGAGGCCACAGACTTTGTATTAACCCAATGATACAGGTTCTCTGGACTTGTCTGCAATTCTCTTGGCTTGAGCTGATTTTAGCATGTCACAGCTGTGACAGCAATTGTCTAGCGGTCAGATAGCTATCTCCTAAATTGTTTTAGCTTTAGTTTAGCTGTGTGCAATTGTGCAGTGCAGTGCCTACTGCGAACTAATAGGTAATGACAACAAGTAGTTATTCTGTGCAGGGTGAACTGCCTATGATCCTACCATAAAAATGTTGCATAGCATAGCAACAGACAGATACCAAAAACCCCGGGACTGTAAACACAAATCGCAGTGGTCAATCACTGGGCACTGTAGGAGTGCAACCATGTGCGTCTCGTAAAATGGTTTTTAAGGATCGTACAAGAGAATAGAAAAGCAAGCAAAACTGAAATTGAGAATCGCTGGAGATAAAGGAAGCAAGCATATTGTTTTAGATAGTGTATAAAAATAATCCAAGCAGATCCCAGGTTGAGGAATGTCAGTGTCACACTCCTCCCTGCAAAGAACTCAGGATACTGGTAACTTCTCGAAGATCTCCACCATCCTCTTGAGGGGGCTGAGGCAAAAGAAGGAAAAAGGATGGATGAGAACACCAGGGAAAGGGGGTAGGTACCAGAAAGTTTGCATACATCAGCCCTAACTGTATTGACAACAGTGTTAGCACTACTGTAACTGAACCAAGAATAACTTTAGTTAGACTGTTCAGATTTTAATTACACTTGGCTCTACCTAGGAACCTTAGTCCTCGTCAAGATTTTCAGAGTAACAGGATTAATTTTGGACGATTTGCTTTTCGTCTGTAATTCAGATTTCATCCTCTCCTTCCCTCTTCCATCCCCTCTCTTCAAAAATGTACAAAACAGAAGCAGGAACTAAAACACACACTTTGCAGAATATTCCCTTAATTCCTGTAAGTATTTTGTAATGTTTTCAAGTTATGCAATATTTAAAAATATTGTGAATACAGTAACATATTTTTTAATGTTTGTTAAAAAAATAACTCACAATTCCCCAACAAACTGAAACCTTCAATTTCTTGTAGCTTTTTTGGGGAAAATAAGTGTAGTGACCTGACTGTTCCCCAAGCAGTTCCATAGTGTGTTGCATGGCAAAAGGAGTTTCCATAATTGAAATTTCATCAGTTCATTGTTTTACAAAAGCTAGTGTGATATGGCTCTGTTTATCAACAAGCAAGTACTTTGCTTTCATGAGGAAATGTCTGACATATTGTTTCATCAAAGTCTATGAAGTCAGAAGAAGGAATTTGGTAGAATATCTCCACTTGTCCCGTGAAGGATACACTGACACAGAGGCCGTCTTACCACGCCGATAGAACAAAACAGCTCTCTGCTGGTGGGCAGCCAAGAGCAGAGGGACTACTCCAGTGGCTCAACGCCAACCCGACGTCTCCCCACATTGTGTTCTGGCTGTTAATATCAGACAGAAAGTCAAGGTCAGGGCAGCCCTATGTCAGAAAGTACTCACGTCACTGTGGCTGCTGGCAGCGGTGAAGGATGGAGCAAAGTCAGGCTGTGCAGACCTGTGCTAAGGGCCAGCCCAGGGACCAGCTAAACCAGAAACCAGACATTGCAAAGGGAGCTTGCAGACAGCTCTGCACTCCTCCACAAACTCTTGCCACCATCCCCAGAGGCACAGTCAAGAACTGAATCTGAAGTCTCCTGGTGCAGTGTATTTCCTTGCCCAGGATATCAGCTCCTTTCATTTGTGTAGTACCTTTTATTTTTTTCCCCAAACTACAAACACAAATTTCCTTAGGAGTCATGCTCAATAGGCGTTCTTGTTTGTATTGTACTGCACATGCACTGGGACAGGAAGCCACAGCACTTCCAATGCATTGATAACAAAAAATAATAAAAAGATACGTTCTGCGCAATGAGGTGTAACTTCATACGTCAATGAGTGATTGTTAATAGATAAAAGCTTCACTTGACTCCAAAATTTTGACCATTCTTTGTACTTACGGAAAACAAATATCATTTCCCTTACTTGAAATGGATATGTAAACACTGGGGAAGTGTTCTGGTGACTGAAGGTAGGCTTAAACACAATCTGAGATGCCCTAATACACTGTGGTCTCCAGACACTCCCTGTATGCCCTACACTATGCCCACGGCATACCTGACAGGCCCATGAAGAGGTCTCAGACACCCTAGAACATCTCAATTGAAAAGGGATGGGTTTCTGTGGCTGGGAATGGCATCCTGCCCCACAGTCTGCTAACACCATCCTCAGAGCAAGGAGAATTCTCTGTTACAGAAAGCAAACAGTAGATAAGCATCTATCCACTGTACTGTGATTTTCAGGTGTATAAAATCTCTCTTAAGCATACATAAGGTAGCATTCCAGTTTATCATGAGAATTACAATGCTGTGTTGATCACGTTCACTACACTCTATGATGTCTCCATGAAGAAATTATCATTATTTGGGAAAAAAGTTATTTGTTGATCCGTCTGTATTGGATCTGGCCAGGATGGAGTGAACATTCGCCATAGCAGCCCTCACAGTGCTGTGCTCTGTAGCTGGAAGGTGTTGATAACACACCTCTGTTTTGGCTACTTCCGAGCGGTGCTCACACAGCATCAAGGCTGTCTCTCCAACGCCCACACCACCAAAGGCCAGTAGGATGGGGGTGGGCAAGAGGTTGGGAGGGAACATGGCTTGGACTGACCCACTGACTAAATAGATTTTCCACAACGTATGACGTTGCACTCAGCAATAAAAGCTTAGAGAAAGGAGGAAAGAAGGTGTGGCAGTCATTGTCAAGGTGTTTGTATCCCAAAGCAAATGCTACAGTTACTGAGGCCCTGCTTCCCAGGACATGCCTGGACCATTGACTGCTGATGGGAAGTAGGGACTAAATCCTTTTGTTTCCCTTTGCCTCTACATGCAGCCTTTGCTTTTCTTTATTAAACTGCTTGTATCTTGACCCATGGGGTTTTTATCTTGTTTTCTCCCCCTGGCCTGTTGAGGAGGGGAAGTGAGACAGCAGCTTGGTGGGCACCTGGCAGCCAGCCAAGATCAACCCACCACACCATTTTTGCAGAAAGCCTACATTCATAAGAAAATTCTAGTTCTTTACAATTTACTGACCTATATAGTCATATTTCGCTGTGTGGTTGGAGTTACTGAAAAAAATGAAATTGAAAGCTTTCTTTGCCACAGATTTGGTACAAACTGAAAACATGGTGTTGATAAATAAAGACAATGGACCGTGGACTTTGCAGGTTAGCAATCTGGGACACAGGTGACAAAGGTGCCATGTAGCCAGGTTTTGAGCAGTCAGCAGCTTGATTGACACAGGACCTGACTCCTTGAGATATTTCTTGTGACATGCAGCAGAAAAAAAATTATAAAAAAACCCCCAAACTCTAAGAGTCGGGTTGTGGCTGCTGGCAAAGTTGCTAAGGTTGGTGGTGTTATGCTGTCAGGAGTAGGGTAGGAACAAGACCTTACTCTGGGCGATTACTCAGTTTGTGCTCTCAGTATTGACACTTTCTGTGAGCTAAGAACAATCTTAACCAAATAAGTCTGCTGGGAAGGACCATGAAACCAATTGTCCAGAGACCAATTTCTGCAGGAAGCCTGTGTGATATGACAGACATTACCTTACTTGCCTCTCTGTTTGCAAAGCCACGTTCTGCTAAGTGGTCCTTGCTGACTGTTTGCCTGAGGCTTTATTGTTGCATCAATCATCCAAAAAATGAGGCTGTTTGGTTACAAGCAGAGCATGACGACGCTAAATGGCTAGGCTAAGGCCTTATAGCATTCCAGAGGGAAAATTGACTCTTATTTTATACGAATAGTGTGTCCAATTGCACAACTGCGTAAGAAGCACAAGGAGCCATGTGGGTTACCTACCCCAGGGAAGTCCCATGTGAAGGTAAGTAGTCATCACCTCCCTGTGGAGGTTTCCTCCCATCCCATTACCTCACGCTGTCGACCAGTATAAAAGAAAGAACTTGCCAAAAGATCTGTGTCAGATTAGTTCCTCTGCTAATGACAGGAAGGATGAGGACTTGAGCCAGCTACAGCTGAGTCAGAGTCTGTCACGCCCTGCTCCACGCTGTACTCCTGATCAGCTTCTCACCCAAGCTGGAGTTAAGGGAAGCTTTGCATCTTGAGACAAACAATTTAGTGACCACTGAAGTGATTTTGGGGTAAGAGCTTCATCCCAAGTCCATGACTGTGAAGACCTATGGGGGTACCCATTACTGCTCAGCCAGATCACTCCTAGCCCTCTCAGTGCCAGCCAGCCTTTGGGCGATGGGAGTGCACCCTCCCGGAACAACTCCAGGCCTTAAGAAGTCATAAGTGAATGAACACAGTGAAGCAGAAAATTAGTAAAATCTTTATTAGAAGCTGGAGTATAGAGAAAGTCCAATTTAAGCAGTAAATACACGGAGGGGCAGAGGCCTAGCCAGCAAGGAATGGGACAGCTGTTGCAAGGGCAAGAGGTTGCACAGAAAAAGTTCTGGAAGCTTTGGAAACAATGACACAGGAGAGAAGATGGGCAAACATACCTGGAGGAAGGAATGAAGTGGGAGAAGAGGGGGAAAAGAGTCTTTCCAGAGACAGGTATTAAACTACTTAAAGGTGACAACAAGGGTGCTCAGCCAAAGGTTTTCTCATCAAAGTTCCTCTCTTAGTTTGTTTTTGAACCTAACACGCATCCTGGTACCCATATTGGACCACTCAGTCAGACACCCTAGAGAAGCCAGAGTCTGCTGCACCATGTGGTTATTTACTGTTCATAGTGAAATATTTTCTCTGGGAAATAAAGTTGCTGAATCCTTTTCTCTCCAAGTGTACCTGCACAGGACTGCAAAAGTGCCTCCCTTTTCCCAGGAGAGATTTTTTTTGGCACACTTTAAGATCTTTATCTGTAAGACTTTATCTGTAACTGAACCAAACTTTCAATAAAACATTGTTCAATAAAAGTTCCCAGTATGTAACTCAAATGAGAGTTTTAGAAATCTCCATCCTTATGTCTGAAGCAAAAAAGACAGGAACATAGTTTAAAATTGAGCTGTAATTTCACAAAACTAGTTGTATAGAAGAGGTTTTATACTGTAAAGCGAAATTACTCGTGGTTGGGAAAGCTAGCTCATAGCTACTAGCAGAGGAGACACTGGGGACTGTTAATATGTATGATTAATGTCTAATTAATTTCAAAAGAATAATATATGAAACCTGAAATGCATACACAAGTCCCATCCTTTCCATCTGCCCCTCAGCTGGCCAATTTTTTTGGGACAAGATTTATCTCTGTATATTGCTCCTAACTAATTTTGGCAGGTGCTGTAGTATAATCAATCATTACACAGTGGAATATATAGAAAGGTGGGCAAGATGACAAGGGAAGAAAAGGGTTTGGTACTGATTTAGGACTGGAGATTGGGGGTGGTAGGGAATTCATCTCCCCCAGTGTTCAGTACACGTGATGGAGATGTCTCCATTTGAGCCGGTCACTCAGTGCTGTCTCTGCAACAAAAAGAGAGGAAGAGACACCCCAAGAAGGGTTCATCTCGCTCTAACCAAAGCATTTAGTGTAGGCACATCCGAAAAATGGTTAATCTGACCTACTTCTCTCCACTGACGATAAAAGGAGCCACCCCTGCAGGAGACTTTGGATTCAGAGGACTGTGTTTTAGACACCTAAAGGAGACCTCAGCCAAGGTAACAGTCCCCAGGCAGCTTAATGGTTAAATTTAGGGTAAAATTCTCACTAGTCTTCACTCACTTTTCTCAGTACATTAATATCCCACATTAAAAATCCAGTGGCATTCTCACGTGATTCCTCACATTCATTCACACCCTTTTCTATGCAGATCATGTTATCAACCAACCATAACTAGCATGCAGGAAACAAAATGTTTAATTACTTGCTTATAGATCAGTTTGCTTTCACTTTTTTTTTTTTCTTTTGATTTGCCACAGTAAAGTAGACAAATGCTTCTAGCTTTTGAAGGAGTTCCCACAGGATCAGCCGATGCATTAATGGAAAATCATATGGCTTGTGTTACCAGTGAACATCAAAGTGAAATGCGGAAAGGGACATACTCCCAAGGTCACATGGAGGTACAAGAAGCCAAAGTCAGCGGGACAGTCCCCACTTCTTAGGAAAGTACATCTGCCCCTTCCCATTGTGCAACAAACAAGTATTTGACATGTTTATTGCATTAGGATTTTTTTCCCCTTCCTTGACATTTTTAGAAAGTGGTCAGACTTGGGAAAATGTTATCCATCCTTTGGTTTCATACCCGCTCCTTATGTGACTGAAGGACCTAGTACTTCACAGAGAAACCCACCTTTTTTCTACTGTGACAGTTTAATAATTATGCCTTTCAAAACAGGATGCTCTGCTCGTTACCGCTCTGTGCACTTAATCTGACTAAACCCAGCAGTGAATTTTTGACTCACCGAGAGGAGCTCTGTGAGACATTACTGTTCAGTTCAGTACAAAGGACTGCCATGCCACCAAAACAGACTGCCTGCTACCTGATAAGCATTTGCCATTAAACTAAAGTCAAATTCTTTCTGGATTAGCCTTTAAACAAACACCACTGCCAGAAGAAAAGCAGTAAAGTGGGAGGAATCTTTTTCCTTTGTGTGCTCAGCTACTTCAGTTAGTTCAAATGGAAAGTTCATTCCCAAACACTAACATTCCCAAACCCATTTACCACATACTTAAGAGAATTCAAAGTAAATTGATTTTTATATGATGATATCATTTAGTCTCATGCAGTTCTTGAACGGCCCTGTGCAGATGTGTGTGTGTCATACACAGATGTATATAAGTGTCATAGTTTCATCTGGGATGGAGTTAACTTTCTGGCTAGTAGCTAGTTTGGGGCTATGTTTTGAATTGTTTTGGTGTAAAGTAAGTAAGGACTTTTCTGCCCCTCACATGGCCCTGCCAGCAAGTAGGATGGGAGTGCACAAAAAGTTGGGAGGAGACACAGCCAGGACAGCTGACCACAACTGACCAGATGGATGTATATTCCATACCATGGGATGTCACACTTAGTACAAAAAGCTGGGGGATGAAGAAGGAAGGGGAGGACATTCGGAGTTATGGCAATTTGTCTTCCCAAGAAACAGTTTACACGTGATGGAGCCCTGCTTTCCTGGAGATGGCTGAACATCTGCCTGCCTGTGGGAAGAAGTTGAATGAATTCTTTGTTTTGTTTTGCTTGCGTGCACGGCTTTTGCGTTACTTACTAAACTATCTTTATCTCAACCCATGAGTTTTCTCACTTTTACTCTTCTGATTCTCTTCCTCATCCCACTGTGGGGGGAGTGAGCAAGTGGCTGCATGGTCCTAGTTTCTGGCTGGGCTGAGGTTAAACCACAACAGTAAGAAAAGGCAGAGAAAGACTGCCCTGCAGGCTGGATGCTGTCTGTGACACTGGCTCATCTGGCTTTTGCTTCTGCAATATTTTTTTCCACACTGCATGTGTAGCATAGTAAGTAGTTTGTATAGTATGACATATTCTTTCTTGTGACCAGATGTGCACTTGTTCCACCATCAACATCCCATTTCCCCATAAAGCGAAAAGACCAATGGCAAGCAAAAAATAGGATTGCATTCTTGAGAAAGAAATTGGAAACACTTAAGAAGGCATGCCACCAATGCAAAATTTCAGATTAACCCAAAGCCAAACTTTTCACCAGATTGTCACATAAAACCAACCTGAGACACTGCATAGTTGAATGTGGGGAGGGCCATGCCTCAGCAGTGCTTCCTTCCAGAGCAGACCTGCAACCTGGACCTCCTTGGCAGCTGGTAGGGTGGTCCTCTACATCCTCTAACCTTATGTCCCCTTTGGGAGTTTTGAAGAGAACAGAACTTTTTGTTCTTCTCTTACTTGATTTTCTCTTCTACCTTGTTTCCACTTCTTTCATTTAGCAGGAATCCAACTTGAGGAATGGCACTGACTCCAGCTGCTATGATTCATGCTTCCCAACTGCCCAGCTCTTTGCTGAGTTCCTTTCCCCTCCATGGGAGTTCCTCAAGTTTACATGACTATCGCAGTCCTTATAGAGGATTTATAAGTCCTTCTGGCTTGACGGGCTTTTTTTCCAGACTACAACATATCCAGGACTCCTGTAGTAATTCATAGGCAACATATTAGAAGAAATACCATGTACTCATGTGTTATTCAATTTATAATTTCCATCTTGATAAAGGCTTCTCACAGAGACCACACATCACATATTAATAGAACAAATGTCAGACTTGGCCCTTGAAGTTCTTTTCTAAACTACTTTTCAGTTCTCTCTTCCCTCTTAGGCAGGCGCTTTGGTGAATCCAGACATTTCAGGCAGATCTACTCCTGGTCACATAGATAAAAATGATAGCAGGGTGTACTTCCAGATTGCCGGAGAGGCTACATAACCCGCCATACATAAATCCTCATGAACAATGTTTTGAATTAGGCTCTTTCATCACCTAATGGAAGAAAAAATAAAGGCAAGGAAAAAAAAAGCTAAGTAGCTTTTCTGAGTCTTGGTTTCTAATCTATCAAACATAGGCTAGACCGCATTTCTCTGTCTACTGTCTCTGCTCAGAATCATGCAATTTCACTATGTTTTCCTGACAGAAGTGTCCTAGTGTCCCCTTGCTGTAAAACTAAGCTTTCTCTGCAGCTTCCTCACACCACCTCTTCCCACTTACTCTACTCTGCGCTGCCAAAACAGCATGGGGCTTTTGAGAACTTCTCCCTGAATGCAAGTCAGCCTCAAGAAGTGAAGCTCCTGCTCTCATAATGGACAGCACAGATAACACAAATGGTTCTGCACTTCAGAAACCCTTTGGTTTGAAAGCAGCTTTCTCAAATACATTATTGTCATAGCTAAAATCTCAGGTAAAATGAGTCCTGCATGCTTTAAAATACACATTTCAAATACCTTATAAATAGTCTTGTAATTAATAAGAGATTTTTTTTTTTAGCCAGGCACAGATACAACAGGTAGCTTCATGTTTTCTTGTTTCCACCAGATCACAGCTTTATCAAGCTTTAAAGATCCAGATTGATATTTGTCTGTTTCAGAGCAAATGGATTTGTCAGCGTCCACAAAATATTCCCATTTCTTAGAGGACAAAGTCAAAGGCTTGTTCTGATCAATGCAGTTTCACTGCAGATTTTCAACTGACCTTTTGAACTGACAAAGTTGGGTAAGACAGGATGAGTTGCTTCAGTTTTAAGAGTGCATATTTTACAGATTTGGGGAAGAAAGGAAGGAAGATGCAAAGACCCATGCATTAGGTGGTGAAGAAAAAAAAATCACAGTCAATGCAGCATTATTCTTTCTGCAAACACCCTGCCCTGAATATGCTTCATCCCTACAACTTCCCTCTGCTGATCAAGTTGTGGCCTTTCTGTGAATGCTGAGCAACTGAGCGCGATTCAGGCTGGGGCACCCAGGCTCAGGGACTGTCCTGCAGTACCTGTCCCTAGCTGATAATGCATTCCAGTGAGGTGGAGTTTCTGCCTGTTCCCTGCTGGCCAATCTTCAGCCAAATTCCGGCCCTTCCACTCGGCCCAAGGAGACAAGGGAGTCACCCAACTCATGCAAAGGACCTTTAAGGACCAGAAGATAAGGGACCTAAAAATTTGGGCAGGAACTGAAAGTGCAGATGTGCAGAAGAATGAGAATCTCTAGGTTGGAACTGAGGAGCTAGAAGAAAATATAGGCAGAAGCAGAGAGGAAAGACACAAAAGTATTTAACTACTACAAAACTTGCAACTGAACTTGTTATTTTCAAATCTCCACACTCTCTTCTGTGCTAGAAGACTGTCAGCAGTTTTGCAGATAATGGGCCTTCATAGCAGCCAGCCAAAAAACTAAGCAATCACAGAAGGTTATTTTGATCTGCCAAAGTCAACCTTGCTGATACCTCGTCTATGGTCAGCATGGTCCCACGTGAAGATTTCTTTTTCTCTTTTTCTCTTCTTTTTTTCTGTTTTGTTTTGTTTTGTTTTTTTGTAAAAGTAATTGTATTTTTAAAAAGCATGAAAGCATTGCAAAGGGAATCATTCAAATGTAAAATCTAAGTTCAGTCCTCAAGCAAGCATTCAGACATAAGACAGAAGAGAGTTGCAGGCTTCATAATCATTATAGTTCCCCCTGCAATAACCCTAAGTGACTCAGTGCCTAGAATAAACGCTGATGCCTGAATAGCAACTATTCATAATTTATCGCATGCTTCCTTCAGAAGTGGTGCACTGAACTCTTTATTGTGGAACTACCCAAAAATACATCTACAGTGGGGCTATTTCTACAGCATCTTAAGCTGTAACACTTTGTATATCTTCGTCCTCATAGAAAGTTGTATATAAAACTAAAGCTGAGTGAAGCAAGAGAACAGAAGTCGGGCAAGGGAAGATTGCTCTTCATTCAGCAATGAGTATACAGTTTGTAGGTACAAAGCTTCCTTCAGGAGCGAAATTTTACAAATTCCGAAGGTCACAACAAGATTAATCTCTCACAGTCAAACAATTCCCACATCATTACAAGGGTAGAAATTAATATTAAACTCCCAATCCACTGAAACTTTTAGATCTTAGCCAGATAGAGACCAGAATAAAACTCTGCTGTACAAGGTGTAGAGAGGAGTTCCATGTTCCTGTGACAGCACTAGATGGGAGGGAAGGTGATGACTCAGTGGTCTGCTGTCTCCCTTCTGAACATCTTATGAGTGGAAGTTAAAAACATTTTGCAGTGTATCTGAAACACGGATGACACAAAGTAATTTAATGAATTAACCTAAATGGCTATAAAGTTTTAAGGACAATCAACACACAATCAACCTTGGGTGGTTTATCCATGTAGTCAAGGACTAGGAAAAAGACTTAGGCCAGCTCTCTGGAGAATAGCTGTAGACAGAGAACTGCAATGACTGGAACAGGTTGCCCAGAGAAGCTGTGGATGCCCCATCCCTGGAAGTGTTCAAGGCCAGGCTGGATGGGGCTTTGAGCAGCCTGGTCTAGTGGGAGGTGTCCCTGCCCAGGGCAGGGGATTGGAACTAGCTGATCTTTAAGGTCCCTTCCAGCCTGAACCATTCTGTGATTCTGTGTGTGATTCTGTGTGACTTATTACCCCTTATTTGCTTGTTAATCATGCTGTGCAATTATGTACAAAATGCTGTTTCCATATTTAGAAAATTGTACTTGATTCCAAAATGAACTAGAGACAATAAACCTTGCAAACTCCAACAAGCTCCACATAGATCTAGAAGCGGCAACTCAATACCACGCCGGGGGCAAACACCAAGAGAGCTCTGCAGAGCGTGAGCTTGGGGCCAGCGTGGCCTGTGAAAGCCAGAAAGCTCCGTGCTGGAGCCGGGCTGTCTCTGTGCAGGGCAGCTTAATGTACTTAAGCACCTCATTCATGGAAATGCTGATGTTTGTAAGGCAGGGTGGAGGTTTAAGAGGTAAAGGTAGCAGAGAAATTAGGCAGAGAGCTAGGTTAAATAAGGAAAATTCAAATCTAGGTAAACAAATGCAATGTTAGAGCAGTTGTTATTACCCCCTGTTAAAGACAGAAGTGGAGCAACATGTGTTGTCCTGAGGTCCTGACATCCACAGTACAGGACCAGCAGACAGGTTTTGCTTTGGACTGGCTGTGGTCTAGTACTGCAGACTCAAAGCCCCCGCAGGTGAGTGCCACAGCAACGGCTTGGGTAGCATGGCCCTGTTCTGTCTCGTGTACAAGGATTATAGTTTATCCCTCCACAACAGCTCTGCCCGGGGAGCCGGAGCATCGATAACGGGGACAAACAGGAGATTTTTACTTCAGAATCCAAACCAACATGGCAACGCAGGCGTACTCTTAAAGGACTTCCTCAACAACCCAGAAAGAAAAGAACCCCGCAGAGCAGTAACTGTTTATCAGCAGCTTCTGTGGCCCATTTGGGATTCCCTTACAAGAGACTGTAAAGTCATATGGACACTGGTTGTATGTATCACTTCTTTTTCTTGGTAGAATTGGTTTAGTTCAGCTCAATAGTAACAATTATTAGCAAACATTTACTAATCAGGATTGCTGCTTTATTTACTTGAAAAATGAAAAATCTTCCATCAACTTTTCTGCTAAGGGATTTTAGCTGAATACCAAATCCTACTCAATTACACCGTCTTGAACTCCAAAAAACTGATTAATTATTATAATTAATACAAATTACAGGTTAAGCGATAGCCATCTGTCTTTGCTCCCATTCTTTGTAAGCATTTCAGGGATGTAAATATCAGGCAGGGAAAACAACTGTTCAAGCTAAAGGCCATGCTGACACAAGAACAAATGGGTATAAATTGGCTATGAATAAATTTAGGCTGGAAACTAGAAAAAAAAAAATAAGTTAAGCATTACAACACCGAAGATCTGCAGAAGAATTTTTGTGGTAGCAATGCAGGACTAAAATTAATCTACTTTTAAGGCCAAGCCAGATAAATTTAAGAAACATATGAAGTAACACGTAACTTGTTCGAGAACGGCAAAAAAGCCATCCTTTCAGAGAGGTTCTTCTGGAGCCGTGTACATGACAGTGCAGCTACAGCCAGATCTCCATATGGCCCAGGAGCAGGGAGAGATCAAGCTTTAGATGACATTGAAGGTTTCTCAAATCAGACACCATTAATTGCTTCACTTTGCTTCGCTTTACCTGGCCTAGATAAGATCACATAGAATATAGCTCCACAATATTTCGTTTGAAGTTCAAAATATGTAAGATTTGCTTGCAGCAACGGAACATATTTTAAAGACCTAGAAAGAAACATTTGTGCAGATGAGAATATTTGTAAGGTAGGTAAATCATAACTAACTACTGCAGCTTTTGATGTTGAAATACCTCTCTTCAGTTGTTACCACTTTGGGCTTTCACTTTTTATCAGATTATTTATACTATAAATAGGCTAATATTATACTGTACAACCCTTCTCATAACTTTAAGGTACCTACAGAGATCTAAGAAGAAATTCAGTATACAAGGCACCAAGAAAAGGAAATCTTTCATGGGCCATTGGTAGAAGAAAATATACACCCTGTTCTGGATAGGAAAAATTCCACTACATGTTTTAATTCAGGCAATGAGTAGTGAAACAATGTAAGTTTTAAATACATTTCTGAAACCATTTCTTACTCTTTTCAGAGCCTTTGTACATATTACAAATTCATAATAAAGATTATGTGGTTTATGGAGCATATATATTAAATTACCTCCAATTCCAACCTCTCCTGCAATCTTTTCAGCCCCCATCTCTTTTTTTTTCTGTTTGTATAACATACCTGTAATCTCCTATTTGCATTGCAATATACTATTCAGCATAAATAAAGAGATTGGACTTTCACCTTAAAAATATTTGAATTGATTACCCCAAAAGAATTAGAATAACAGTTTTTTTAGCTGCTAGCAGCTTATAAAAAATAAATCAAATATTTTTTCTATTAAAAATGCATGAAGTAACAGTTTGTCCTAGAGGATACACCACCAGTAAAGAAACTGAAGGATCATCTCGCTTAAGTACAGCTGGAGGAGACCAGCTTTATTTGAATAAAGCCTACCTTTTATTTTTGGATGGCTGCAATTTCATTTTTGTCTAGTTTACACCTGTTCTGGAGAATTTCAAATTACTGATTCCAGTGTCTAATACCTGCAAAACAGAATATTATTCAACTAGTGAAAAAGGGGAATGTGACCGCCTGAACATTATCAGCATTTTCCAACATTTTCTGCAGAAGTGCAGGAACTCAGACACTATCTTCATTACTCCATTAGCTCAGAAATATTGAGGACAAGAATATGGCTTTGTGAATCTGTAATATAAGCAGTTAGCCTCAAAGTTTTGGTTACTTACACTTCATAGATTTGCTAAGAAATTTCATCAGCTTTATTTAAAAAAAACCAAACAAACTAGAATTGTGGGGTTTTTTTTCCACCTACTACTCATTCAATGGGAAACGCTAGCGACGTCTGAAACCTCTGTGCTGAGCGGGAGTGCGCCATACACCTCCTCTCCAGTCAGACACCTGCTCTCTGAGGCTGACCTTGTGTCCCAGCTCCCCGGGGGATGCCGGCAGCTGCTGTGCACTTCTGAGTCGGATGCCTTTTCCAGCGCAGTCCTGTGCGTGATCTCCCTTTCGCAAGCTCCAGACAGCTCCCTGCGCAATGGGAAAGGGCTCTGAACTGCTCCACTGAAGTATGAAGGCTCCCAGTACAGCCATCAGAGACAAGTAAGTGCTGCTCCACTCTTATCATTCTCGAGAGACCTTTAGGGGTGCCTATATCTCTCCGTTGACTATGTGGGGAGTCTCAGCACATACCTCAGAGCTTTGCATCTGGCAAAGGCTGTGGATTTACGTGTAAGCCATTGCAATACCTGACTTGCAAACTTCATTAATATGGAACCACAGACAGAGAAGTTCTGAGTCAGGACTTCACGATTCTGACTTTCAGGTCCACTGGAGGACTACTGAGAGGGCCAGCGATGGGGAGCACATGGCCTGTGATAAAATGTTGAGAGACGTGGGCTTGTTTAGTCTGGTGAAGAGGTGGTTTACAGCAGTCTGCAAATGTGTACATGGGAATTATGAAGGGGACAGAGTAAAACTCTTCTTGGTCATGATATATGTTATACATATACAAGGAGTGACAGCCACATGTTGTGGCTTGAGAGATTCAACTTCTACTTTAAGAACCACAAGCAAAATGTAGGGACTCCCGTGGTATGAAGTAGGTTTCTGAAAAATGTGAAGGTCCTGTATCATATGATTTCTACTGGCCATCATAAGTTCAAAGTTCTTCACATTCCCTGGTGGAAACAGGTAGAGCTGGCAAGATGTGTAGAGGACCTGAAGACTTGTGCTGTGTGTGGTTCCAGTAACCGTAATGCTGAGGACAACTCACACCACAGAGTTCTTGAGTTATTTAGTGGGAGGTAGAGGACATTGGACCTGTTAAGTGCTTAACCTGTTAAGGACATAGGGCTGGATGTAATATACAAACTGACATTTTTTACAGTGCTGATTTTCTTACAGCAACAGTTTTCATGTTGCTCTGAACCAATTGCAGAATTACCGTTGATATTCAAAAGCAAGAGTAGGTGGCTTTTCTTTTACTTTGGAGAAACCAAAGGAAGAATTGGAAACAAGACAGCAGTGCTGTAAGAGAGTAAGAACATCCACTGAGTTGACAGAAGTAAGCAAAAGATCTTTCTTTCTATCAACTTTTTACACTTAAAACATACACAAATATAAAAAGAAAGTTAAAGTCAGCTCTGAGCAGGCATTTCCACTTGGGTGAAAGATGGAAGGATTTGGAAACATTCACAAATTAAGATATATTAGAACTTTGGAAAGGAGAAAAGGCAATACTTGGGATTTTTTTGTCAGACTAATGAAGGGGGGGGAAAGTGCTTAAGCCTTAAAAAGGCTTTTAAATCACTAATTGGAGTCCAAAAATATAAAATTTATACAGCTACAAATTTGTAAGCTACAAATTGATTTTTCTTCCCTCAAATGAAGTTTTTAAGAGAACTAAGAACTCAAAGAACTTAAAAATCTGCCTACAATATCTTCGGTTAATAGCCATAGATCATAGAATCGTAGAATCATAGAATGGTTAGAGTTGGAAGGGACCTTGAAGATCATCTAGTTCCAACACCCCTGACATGGGCAGGGACACCTCCCACTAAACCAGAGTAGATCCAGCCTGGCCTTGAATGATGAGAAGCAGTTGTGGAGAGCTCTGTTTTTAAAGCCAGCTTCAACACAGGGATGCTCAAACCAGTAGGGATGTGAGAATCACTGCTGATTTAGGCTTGAGAGTGGAGGAAGTCTAGACAGGTTAGTTTTGTTATTACCATGTTAATGCACATTCCTGCATTTGGCCTGGCTCCCATCCTTCCCTGATTCTCCCTGGGTGGCGTGACATCACTTCTGGGATCAATACAAATATGCCTAGTTCGAAACTTCTGGGCTGCATGGTATAGATATGCCCAGTATTTTCAAGAAATAGAATTAACACTGTTATCCTTGCTCATGGATATTGTTTTGCAAACGTATGAACAAAGGTAGACTGATAGAAATCATTAAACAGAAATGTTTTTTTGTTCACAAAAGAAAAGAAGCAGGTCCCAACTCAGATCAGAGCCACTAATTCTGAAATAGACTTACGTTGTGACAAAAGAATCTGTTATGGTCATTATTAATGACAGAAATCTTCTGATTTCCATCTTTTTTCACTGTTCAGTGCAGCAAATTAGTTAATGTAATTATAAGTAAGTGATGCAAACATAAAAATAAAAACTGATCCAGATGTTGAAATACTGAAATCTTAAAGAAGATTAATTTGGTTTAGTGTTAAGATTATATTAAGAGAAAAGGAGTCAGTCTTAAAAGTTGTAATTGCATTACATATTTTAGGATGCTTTGAGGTCACAACAAAGAGGACTTGGCTACTGCTGCCAGTAGTTGCTACATAAGCAAAATGACTTTTCATTAATTTTCCAAAGTTGTTTTCAGGAAAACATACTCTAGAGCACTGTAATGTCCTAAAAAGACACGAGGCTCACAAATATAGCATTATGTTTTGCTATTGCATAAAGGAAAGTGGTTAGGAAGGAATAAGCAGGGAATAACTTCTTATTAATTATGTGCGTAAGAAGTGACGATGGTTCAAATTCCACACTCAAGTGATGGTAAGCCTGCATCCAGCCTCTAGGAGCGGCTTACAAGGAATAAAGAGCTATTAAATGTGAAAGAGGAAGGTAATTAATGGACATTTATGGAAAGCAGCAATATATTTCTTTTTCTTCTAAACTTTAAATGTCATCGTTTGATTCTTAGATCACAGACCACTGGAGGCTTCTCAAAGTTTCTGAAAAAGTAGCAAAAAATATAGAGCTAACTGCATACACCACCAATATGAATTAAGATTATTTTGGACTGTGATAGAGTACCAGCTCATATATTAACCCAACACTTAGTTAAAATAAAGTTTGAACCAGAAAACATGGTGAATCTTGTGAAAATGCAGCAACTGAAATGGATCATTTACATCAGCCACTAAGTTGTCATTGAAATTTGAAACCCTTGTAAAGTCTGGGTACTTAAAGTCTGGCATTTAAATTTCACTGCCTACCTTTAACACTTCCTGGTGAAGGTTCTTGCAAGTGGTTTCTGCATCTTCAGTTCCCTTCCCTAAAAGATTGTCTCCATCAATGTAAATGGCCTTTTTATGGGCCCATTCTGCACTGGCAAGAGGTGTGCATTTCCTGGGAGTGTCAAGGAAGATGTTTCCTGCTGTGCTGTCAATGGTAGGAGAGCCAAAACGATCTTCAAGAAACCTAAACACTGCCTCATTGAAATCCTGTACAACATTTCATCTCATTCATGATGTATCATGAAAATATAACTCCTCTCCCAGAAGACTGTATCACATGGAGCAATAAGTCTTTGGGCAGCCTGGCTAAACGCACTCCCCAAGACCCAGACACCAACACACCATTGCCAAAAGGATGAACAGGAACTTCTGGGGCTTTGTCTCAATTGGTGTAAAGCAAGGGGAGACATCGGGTCTTCTTAGATCAGATGAGGTAGGAGATTAAATGGAAGTCATAGGAACACCATGGCATTTAAAATTTGACTGCATAGTACACTACAGCAGATAATTCTGCAGCAAGGGCTAGAATGATGACCAAACAAGCCTTGATTGTGTAATAAAACACTGTGTGGGGTACACAGGTGCTGAACGAGGAAAATGAAATCAGAGCTTCAACATCTGCTGCTATCAGATAAGGGGTAGATTCTTAACAAATGTAAATTGTTTCATCCTTTCATGCATTGATCTCCTTATGATATTTACCGGGGATCTATAAAGTGGAGTCTGGTGTAGAAGAAATTACAAATGAACCAGAGATTCCCAGGGGAGGGTCTCTTTTAATAGCAACACAATGCAAATTCAGCCAAAAACGCCAGCCAGGACCCAGATGAACATTTCAGTAACATGTATTAGAAACAAGGCAGGGTTGTGTATAGCAGCACACTAGGGACTAGTTTAAGATCTGTGACTGAGAGAAGGAAGTCATCACCATCCTGTGGATGGTTTTTATTACACGCTTGTTGTTGTTCATCAGAAGGCACTTAATAAAACAGATCAGCAAATAAAACAACAACAGAGTTTACAGCCGTAGCATAAAACCGAATAAGCAGTAAAAAGTTCATGCTAAAAGATATATTTTTCATCCCTGGCTTTGCAAACGCAACAGGTGTAGCTCGCGCATCTCAGGCAGAAGAATTTCTGAGGAAGTCTAAAGCAACGTGCTGTCAGAAAGCTCTTCTGTCATTCTCATGGATGAGACCAGAAACAGCTATGCATCTTGTCTTAAAAAACCTTTGCTGCTGTGAACGTAACAGATGAAATTCTGCTTTTAGCCATATTCCTATGACCCCACTGGCTGCAGCAAACAATCTTGGTGTATTAACAAGAGCAAATTTTAGTCAAAGGGAGAGCAATTTCTTCCAAACGGCAAAATGAAAAGCAATCTGCAATTGCATTTCTGTTATTCTTTCTACCCCAACTACCTAGGGGCAAAATTGTGGCTCAAATCTTATCATCCAAATCAACTGATTAAGAATAACTTTAGTCTAAGCAGATGTAACCATGTATGGCTAATGACGGCGTTTCAAAATATCACTAGGAGGAAAATAAAAGCAGAGGCAAAATTGACTAAATGATGTGGAATTGTTCTCGCTACATTACCTTAGTTCTGTGTCAAAACAGAGGACATTTTGGGCAAGTGAAATAATCACTTTTCAAGGTCTTTTCCAGTTCTTCTTATTTCACTCTCTGTGAAAGTGAGAGCATGCAAACTCCAAGAAATAAAGCACTTCAAGGTCTCCAGATGAAAAGTTATTTGGAGAATAGATTACTATTTAGACAAATAAATGCTATATTTTACTTCAAGGCAAAGACAATTGACTGCTGTTGAAAGAAATGGAAAGCAGCAAGAAAGACACTACAAGATGATTTAGGGCGGCAAAGACTCATGCCCTCTGATTTTATAAAAATACATTTGTCAAATATAATAATGCTAACAGATTATGACCCATATGCTTTAATAGCTAAGGGTAGAGTTCCTCTTGTTGACAATGATTGGCTTATGGTTGATTTAATGCAGGGATGTAACTGATTTAATGAAGTGCAACAAAAGATAAGTCCTAAGAGATATTCCACTAAGAATGAAGTAGAATAATTTTTTGCATGGCTATAATGTCATGCAAACAGGCAAGTCTTTCAGAGTAAAACCATCAATTTAGCTGGAACAATGAACATGACATGTATTAATGATTACCCAGCTTCTTGCTACCCTTGAAATTAAAAGGGAGATGAAGTGCTGTAGACAGAATACGTTAAATTCAGACACGGGTCTGCTGAGTCCAGGGACAGGCTTTAATGTAGTTTACATCACCTTCCAGGCCATTTAGCAAAAAAATTATGCTAATAGATTCTGACTCTGTGACCGAATAGGACCATAAGTATCTGTATTACTGTATAATCTTATGTGTATCTAAAATTATTTGTGCTCTACTTCTAAGATAGTTTATTAGTTTAACAAATAAATCTGGACGAAGAGCAAGTTTTCCAGTTCACTGAAATTTTCAGTCTTTCAAAATTTTGTTTCAATCCAATTCAGAGAACAATTTTTTCCAAATTATTTCCAGAAAGGAATCACCTAAAACGGGGGCACATTGCACTAGGTAGTCCTAGTTGGCAGGAAAGGTGGAAGGAGTACCATCACCCCTAAATCCCTTGCAGTCCATCACCCGTTTTCAAAATGAAGAAGTTCCTCCTGCTTTGCCAAATGGCCCATCCCAGAGTCCTGGAGGTGGTTCACAGGACCAGCAGCTCCCAAGCCATTTGACTGGACAGAGCTGATCCCCATAGCCCCACTCACTGCCTGCTGAAGAGATGGGTCTCAGGCACCTATTTCCACAGCACAAAGCATGGTAAGGCTCTGCCTCCACAGCTGAGGGAAGCCTACAAATCCATGGAGTCCACGCATATCCTTCACAGAGAAACATGGGTCTTGAAACATCATGTCAGGGAAAGCTGAGACAAATGCCTGAAGAGCATTGCCATGGGGATGGTTAACCTGTTTGGCAATGAGAAAGCCTGCAAAGATCAGTTCAGGCACAATGGGATATTCTCGTCTCTTAGCACTCTGTGAAATTCTGCCCTGTTTAACTGAGGAACTCTTTCACATAAAAATGACATAATTTAAAGAAAATTGCAATTTTATATTTCTGGTAGCAAATTCCAGGAAAAGATACCAAAACAGAAAAATAATTTCATGTTAATAGGCAATTTACCGACACATATTGATGGTCCAAGGGGGAGAGGATTCATACATTTTAACATGAGAAGACTTCTAGGAGTGACAGGAGTTAATGTAGGTGCCTTCAAGAGGAAAACAGAGATTCACGGATTCAGCTAATCTTTGTTTTAACTATAAACAAGTCCTGGCCCCAGTGAACACTTGTACTACCTGTGAACACTTTGAGAACATCATGCCAGAGCCAAGTGTACATCCAAACGCCATCCCCACACAACACAGGCACCACAAGCGCAATCCATTTTGCCATATTTCAGGGGCTTGATCCAGTTCCCCACATCTAAGTGTCTTGTGACTTTGGGAAGACCTAACGTACCCTACCTGGCCTTCAGCTGCTGGTCTTGAAGTACATGGGCATCTGTGTACATTGCAAATACCCGTGGGCACCTCAAATCCACCAGGTATATGTAAATACCCACATCATGGATTTCTCAAGTTGATAAAATGAATCTGTCATCAGTGAGACATAGAGCAGCTTTGACTGATGTACCCACAACTATAGAACTTACATGTCTGAGTTGTCTTGCTGAGATGAAGAGTCTGAACAAACAAAATGACTAGAGGCGCACAACAACAAAATAATAGAGAGAAAGATTAGTGGGAGATCTTCATTACTGCAAATTTAAAGCCAGCTTTCAGTACATTTTCTTTTGTTTTCGCTCATTTGTAAAAGTGTGGGGTTTTTTCACTCATTTATTTAACCACACAGTTAATATCTAGCACTTGTAGAGGCTACAGCTATCATTTGCTGTGAAAGCATTTGGGGTGAGAGATCTAGGTACAAACCCATCTTCTCAGTGACATAATTCTAAAACCCTGCTGTGAAATTGTTTTTCCCTTGTCATCAAAGAGCAGCAAACTAATAGCTATGTTAAAACAGTAGCTGCATGTTTCTGACAAAACTAAATAGCCAGCCATCAAACTGACAAAGTAGCTTAGCGAGGTACTACAAAAGGTGCTGTCAATAAGAACCAAACAGCAGCAGAGGCAGCGTTCAGAAACTGAGTCCTTAGTGACACAAGAGGAACAGGAAAACGTGACAATATCTTTCCCCTTGTAGTCCTCAAAGCTTTTATTTCTCTGGGGAAAAAAGAAATTAAATTTTTTATTAATGTACCTTTGTTAAATATGACCTTAGCTAAAAAATTCCCCAAAGGTTACAGCTGCTTTCATGCCCTAGCAGTAAATAATGGCAGCACCTGCCCCAGGCCCTTCACCTTGACAGAGCATCGGGGCTGCCTAGGTGGAGTCGCTGTGCCTTCGCTCCAGCTGTCGCTGCTGTGGTCATTGAAAGTGCAATGGGCAGCAGGGATCATTTCAGGATCTCTGATCCCTGCCATGCTGAGGATATCCCCACCAGGCAGTTCTTCCCAAGGGACCTTCCTCACTGGCAGACACATTGTCACCAGCTGCTCAGAGCAGCTACGTCAGATGTCCAACGACCTCCGTTGGGGTCTCATGCATCCCCCCATTGGGCATGTAAACCCCAGGCTCTGTCCCACGTTCCATGCCCAGCTCGGTGTGTCACAAACATCTAGTCGAGGTCTGGGGCTGGATTCGGGCTGCTGCTTGCAGCACCCCCATGCTCTGCCCTGGGCAAAGCCGTCAGGGAAGACTGAAGAGCCCGTGTCGGCGTTGGACAGCTTTACAGAGAGGGGACACGTGGAGCCAGCAGAGAAACAAAGACACAGGGAATTCCTTTGTAGAAGGAATTACTATGAAAAGCAAGGGAAAAAGAAAAAAAAGAGATAGGAGGACAAGAATCAGTCCTTTCCTTATTCTTGTGTTTTCCTTTTCCTTCTATCCTGATTACCTCTGTTTCCCCCTACCTGTCTCTGGTTACCTCTAGCTGTCCTCAGGGCATAATTACAGGTGAGATAACCCAGCCCAGTGCAGCACGTGTCAGCAATACAGGGGCATTTACTGTTAATTTGTTGTTTAGCTTCACCAGCACCGCTTTGGCCTTCAGGCACTGTCCTGCCTCTGCCTGGAGACCTTAGAGAGCTGCAGGCTCTTATGTCAGCCAATGCTAGTCCGTCTTAAACCAGATCTGAACACTGGTGGAATAGCCGTGACCACAGACAAACTTCCCAGCAGTGTGCCATTTCCATGCTTTCTGCCTTCTTCTTGGAAAATGTTATAGATGTTCCAGCATCCCAAGCTTTGTACATGGAAAAGGGACCCCAAGACTGCAGCTGAAACTCAGTTACTAAACAAAATTCTTTTCTGTAACAAGATGCCATTTATTTTAGGCAATGGTAGATTTAATTTGTAAAGTTTGTCTCAATTCAATAAGGAATAAAGCCAAGACCCCAAGACTTCACATGAACTTAACGTGAAACGGGCTTTGAATTAACAGATTGGTAGCTGAGAAGCAATCTGAGTAGTTTGAAAGCAGGCAGCAGACTGAAATCTCACTATAATTCTAGTGATTTAATTATAATATTGGTTCTTTAATTATAAAACTGGTTCTTATACGTTGATTATATTGGTAGCTGTGGACATCTCAAATGTGATCACCCAGCATCAGTTTCATCCATTGACAAAGATAAAGCGCCTCCTGCACCCTTACTTCCAGAGGCTCGCAGACTTCTGGACTGGTGAGTGCTTCCTATCCGAGCCTGGTTTGTGACGACCCTGGACAATCTCTGACAGTCTCTGAAACTCTGATTCCTGGTTATGTGATGCAGTGTGAAAGTCAGAAAGTGGGGCGCAGCGCTCATAAATAGTATGGAGGTTCTCATCTGGAAAAAAATATGATGTCCATTAAGGACAGAAGACTTGCAGAAAAAGTCCTAGAGCCCCAGGCATCCACCTTTTAAATATTTTTAAAATGATTTTTAAATATTTTTAAAAGGCACTTAGAAAAGCTCCCATATTCTGGAAATGTGAGAGAACCCAGCTTTCCGGAAGACACAGAACGGTGGGATGGCTGTCAGGGGTGTCCAGGTGCAAACTCTGCATATTTTTCATGGACCCACATAAACATGGATGAGTTTAGGAAAGAAACAGTGCAGAAGAGATGCAATGCAGCACTTCATTATGCAGTCAGCAGGTGACCAACCCTGAAACCTCCTACACTAAGATACTCCTACACATTGCCTCTGCTGAACGCACACATATCACAGACAGCAGAACTGAGAAAAAATAAATGTATCATGAATTGAGAACGTGTCCAGGAGTCGACATTGTCACCAGAGTCTGCTCATTGGATCACAGTGGGGCAACAATATATTCTTATACTTATTCTTATTTTTACCCTTACCTTTATTTTTACTTTAGTTTTAGTTTAAGTAAATGTGTGAAAGAAACAGACAAGACGTCTTAATCTGTGATACTGTAAACAAAAACTCAGGGGGTAAGATTTATAAAGAAATATCAATAGCAAAGTACACAATAATGAAGTGAATTAGAACAGCAATTAAAGTTCATCAAGTTGAATAATTGCCAGCAACTGATTTTATTAATGACAGAAATATCTGAAAACTCCATAGTAAAAGTGTCTGGGCAAAATACAGTCTGCCTCGTCTCCTTGAGAATTTCAGGAGGAATAAAAGAGCACAGTCCAGTTTTCTTACTCAGGCTGATCTCCCTGCAATGACACCCTCGGTCAACTTTGACTTTCAGCTAGAAACCCAATGGCTTTAGAAATATAGATGACATATTTTTCAGTGACAACTACAAATCACACATGGGATATGTCACTATAACAGAGAAAATCCAGTCCAATCCTAATTAAAGGTCATTTCAGGGTTAATATTATATTCTAAGGCTTCCATGCAGTAGCAAGGCCAGAGAGAAACAGATTATGAACGCTTTGTGCATATGGGAAAGTCTTATGAGAGACTCTGTCTATGTTTTATGAATAGTTTTTATATCATTAGCTCTCTAATCAGTTTACAAACAAACATTCCTAACACAATTCACTCTCACAAAATAGAAGTATTTAATAATACAGACTATTTCTATCCTATTCCCACACCTGGGGTAATAACTTTTAATTATGTCATTTCCTATATTGAAATAGCTTAAGTGGTATGACTGTGGGTACACTCACCTTGAAATGCAGCCTCCTCTTCTCTCAAAGCTTGATCAGGACTATTGTGCCAGTCGCACAGCGTGACACCTATCGTGTATATACAGTAGGAGTACTGCAGAATATACTCTAAGTGTATGCGTTTGAAATCCCAACAGTACATAAAAGGATATGGAGAAGACTGGCCTAGTTATTTCTGATGCTATTTATACTCACAACAGATGCTATAAAAATGTACTGCCTCTTAAACCATAGCAAAGTCCATAGAGAAAGAGCTACCCAGCCTGGCACTGTGCCTTTGAGACAGGCCAGTAGTGGGCAGAACAGGAACATAAAAGCAGGGCAAATGCCAAGTTATCCTTCCCCCAGTACTCCCGCTTCCAGCAAAGTCCAGTTTGAGACTTCCTGAGCCAGAGGTTTCCTCTGCTCCCCTTTGTGCTTCAGAGCAGCAGGGGGATCCTTCTGTCATTCCTGAGGGCATTCTCACTCAAATCCCAATCACCACATCTCTTCATGACATTTATATTTTTATGTAGCTACACCAGTTGTCTCTTTTCCTTGTCAATTCAATCTCTCTTTATAGCTATACTATTTCAAAACCCTGATCTTACTTGCCGTCCTTCTCTGATTAGCTTACACTGGCATATGTGGAAGCAAATTATGCTTTTGGTAGCCTTGTGGTCAGCACACTCTGCTAAGGATGGCCACAACCGAGAAACCAACTCCCCCCCGACCTCACAGGCTGCACGGGGCTTTCCAGGCAGAGATTTATGGAGATTCGAATAAGAACGATGGGGGAAAAAAAGTCTTTCATTTCCTTCTCACTAGGTCCTTCCCTACCAAAAAGACATATCTAAGATCCATGATTGTGTCAAGTCCTTGACCTCTCCACCCACCCAAGATGCCCAGCTATAGAAAACTTTACTCCTAACAGTCAGAACTGCCAAAACTATAAGGCCTGAAAAACAACCTTATAAGATCAGCAACGTGAGCAAAAGGCACTGTTGAGAGCTCTGCCTTGTACCAGTTTTGGCAACTCATGCTCTGTCCTGCTGGCAAGATGTGCTCTCTGTGTGTAAGCAGAGGTCAGTACTAATTTGTTTAATTTCAAAGGCTTGGTACTATTTTCATTCTCATCAAACTGTAAATTTTTGTGCTTGACCAGTCTATTCATAGCTTATGTTATGTAAACAGTGGGCAAATCTTGAAGGCCTCTCTTTGTGTGATTGCCTCGATCCATTGTCCCATCCATGTGTTACGTCTCTGGAAAAAGAGACATGCTGGGCAAGCGTGGCAGCATCCAGTTCCTGAGGGCACATAAAATGGCAACAATGATTGCTGGTTTAAATAAATATAGCAACAGTGGTGGCAATGGAATCTATTCCTACAGTGAATATAATTTAACATCCATGTTCAGACACTTCCTGCTATCCATCAATTACTGGATCAGCAAGAAATAGCATAGTCAGACAGAGCCACTTGGGTAATTGCACTGCAGATAGCAGTGATGGCTGTTTAAGGAGTAGACGAGTCAGATGGTTAAAAACTCAAAGGAAAGCAAACAATTTCTGTTTGAAAAGCTCAGATTTTAATCTTTCACAGAGAGGACTAAATGAATAAAAAATAAAAAAAAATAATTTTTGCCTCACAGTCAGAAATTTCTACGGCATAGGCCTGTCAGCTGCCTGAAAACAGGAAGCAGAAAGATCAGCTGGATCTGCTTTTTCAGTGCCAATGTCAGGCTCTTATCTACAGACCTTTTAATGAAGCACAACACTGAGTCAGTGATAGCAAAGTAATGGGATTCCCATCATTTCCCTGTGGTAGCTATGCCTCAAGCGATCCCTGATATTAAGTTTTGTCCTGTCACTTTTTGACATTTTTTAATCACTTACTTTAACCATCTTAAATATTCTTTCAGATTCCTACTGTATGAGAAGAATAAACATATATTTCAATCAGAGCCTGAGACTAGGCCTTTGCTGGCCTTACACAGAAGATAGTTCAATTCTGTAGTGTATTTAGTGACATCCACTAGCTGATGGGCTTAGCCGAATAAAGTTCCCAGTGGATATCAAACTAGTAAGCCCTTTATTGAGCAGATATGTTCTTTTCATTCAATATAAAGGAAAAAAAAAAAAAAGAAAAATCTAACAGAGACAGAGAACCAATATAAATTTAGGAAAGCAAAACTAAGAGACAACTATCAAACTCCGTTTCAATAAAACTATTGTTATTGCATCTAGAAGAGGAAGGTGTGAAAGGTTCTTGCTGCCTAGATTGCACAACCTAATACCTAGGGAAATTGGTATCATTTCTGGCCATCGAAGGCCCTGTTCCCTCCTAGGCAATCTTCAAGTGTGCCAACAATGTTGTTATTGCCCCAAAGTCATCAAAGAATGGCTACAAGACCCTACTTTCTAGAACACGTCCGCTGCTGCCAAACCCCACATAACTGCAACTCTGACTTGGTGAATTTGACTTAATTCATCGCAAACTGCAGCTTCAAAAGAAGTTCCATACTTATTGTGCTTATAACAATGCAGCAGGGAGTCCTCACCCTGGGGCAAACAAACAGCAGAGAGAAAGAGAGAGGAAATGAAAATGTAAGACCAAAATTCAAATAATAAGCAACAACAAGCACATCCTTGGCCCCCAGCACATTGCCTGTCCTATGTCTGGTGTTCATTACAAAAAATTAGTTATGAAAATTATTTCTTACAAAATTTCGCACGGCTGTTTTAAAGTAGGAATTGTTAGGTAAGTTAAAGTAATCACTATCAGATCTCCCCACATTAAAGCAATAAAAATACTCTTAACTACTTGTAATTTACCTATATTTTTACACAGAATTGTCATTCTGATTGACTATTTGGGTTTCAGACTACTTTCACTAGTATGATAATTTTCCACAAGTTACTCACTTTGCTGTTTCCTTTTCTGATGTTTCCTTCTTTATTTTCACTTGACTTTTAAAAGCTGTGCCGTCCATCAGATTCTGGCTGTACACGGCAGCAAAAACCTTAGTCTTCCAGAGTTATGGCGAGGTAACATCTTTTGTGCTTTTACATCGTATTTTCGTATTAGCAATGTCAGAATACGTGTGTTTTGCCATAGCTGTGTTTTTCCTTCACAGATAATAAATGAATGCTCAGAACTTCCCATTGTGTGGTAGGTCTGAGGAATCCATTAATCCTACTTAAAAGCCGTATCACAAAGAGTACGCACAGAGCACCACAGAGAAAGGGACCTGAGACTCTGACAGTAGCACTCCCTAGGGGGTAGAGTATGGTTTCGCGTACCAAAACTCCAGCAGCTCCATCAGAGTGCAAGGTGATGCCCTGTATCGTTTAAGTGCATAGCACTTTTGCACTATTTAATGCAAATAGTGAAAAAACGTGAGCAGATCTTGTTTGACCTTCTTGAACACCTGTGCTTTGAAGCACACACTGCAATTGCTCGCTCTGACCAGGAGCCCTCCCTGTCGCTCAGCAGACCCTCTACATCTAATGCATCACTCTCATCATGTACAACCCATCTGGCAGTAGCAGGTGTAAGCATCAGACAACGACCACCACGTTGCGGGCACGAAAACACGAGTCAAATACAGCCGTTCTTTTTTTAAAAAAAACCAAGCATATCTTTCCTTCTGCTTCCCAAACAGCAGCTGAATGATTGGGATGGCTTGGGAGACTCCACGGCGCCTGCTGCTAAGTTCAGAGGTCAGTCTCAGCAACACCCAAACTCAATTGCTGAGGTGTTTTTCCAACTCACATAGAAACACACACAATAACTGCAGCACCACAGGTTCCAACAAAGTCTCTCTATGAAGAGTTTCTTATCAGAACAGATCCAAAGCATGCTTGGAATTGTGCCCAACCACCAATTGGCTGAAGCCACACAGCTGTAGATACTAAGAATTGGTACCTGTGGCTGAGAGAGCTGATTTTTCTGTACATCTGCCTGGGTTTCAGTTATGTTTCTGGTTTTGCTGTTTTAATACAGCTTCAGCTGAATGGAAGTATTTTAGCTTGGCCCTATTCTCAAATAAGAAAGCATCCTCCGGAGACTGACAAGATACGTAAATGTAAAATTTCTAGGCAGGGCTACAAGTGCCAGGAGGATGGAATCCCACAGCCCTTTAATTGTTCCATTTGAATATATTTCAGCTACATCTATAATTGTAAATTAAACAATGCCAGTGAATATGCCAGCTCCTGGCACTTGATAATTTACACTACTGAACTGTAGCATGTTTTGGTCCAGACTGATTAGCACTGTCCCAAAGAATTCATAGGCACAATTCGGGTGTTAGCACAGGCCAAGGACCATTCTCTGCGCACAAGTTAGATACCCTCATGGAGTAGGAAGGTGTGAAAGGCTAATAGTGTGGATCCAGGCTATTCCACAGCACACCGCTTTGGCCCTAGTGTCAAAGAACAATACCAAGTAAACTGTGTTTGTCAGTGTAGACATGTCTTTTTTGTTCCTCTTTTTCAGGTCTCTGCCTTACCTTGAGCCCACAGGTGAGCTCATCCAGTTTGTGAAGTCTGTTCAGTGTTTGGCTTTCCAAAAGAAGAGATTTGAAAACTTCTTCATAATTTCACGCTTACTGTTTCTCACACTCACGAGGGATTTGTTGTTTTAATTATTTCTTTTCTAATTATGTTCTTTGTATATTAACAAAGTGCTCTTGTTCCCATGGTATAATAAAATATGACAAACCTTCCTCTAAAAATAATGCATATTAACCAAATTGTATTCTTAAAAGGCAGATAGATGCATTAGTTAAAGCTCTGCCTGGGGCAACCCTGGTTAAAAACTGAATATTTACATTTGATTTTTTCCAGTAATAATTCTACTTTTTGTAGGAATAAAGAAAGCAGAACCGCCCATCACCATCTTGAAGATATCCCCAGTGCTCCTCGCTTGGTAGGGGGGCATGAAGAGACAGATGAGGCAGGCAGGAGAGTAAGTCTCTGGTAACAAACAGGCGAGTAGAAAAACCCTTCTTGTTACAGTTTGGAGTCCAGGACTTCACCTTCAGTGTTGTGTTTGTTTATTAGAGCCTCCCAGGAGTGCAGCAGTAACATGAAACACTTCTGCTCTGATATTTCAGAATCCCAGGTGCCATCAATACAAGAATGGATCTGCCTGTGCAAATTATGTGACCAGAGCACATTAGAAACTCTTCTCTTTGAAGTCCACGTGAAGTCCAGATGATTCACCATGAGCTTTTACCGATCCATCTTTTTCTGCTTCCCTAACGTCCATTTTGTCACTCCACACTTAAATGGCGAGATAACTACAACCATAACTACTTGCATGACTCTTTTTTCCTAGATCTTGATGTGTTTTTCTCATGTAAAGACAATTTAAAGTGAAGACAATTGTGTTACCTGTTTTAAATCCTGCCCTGCTCTGCTCAGATGGGTGTAGAAAAAAGTATCCCAGTCAGTAAAAATCTGTCCTGGAGTGAAATTCCGGCCCAAGCAATGCCAGCGGCAAAAACTCACCACATTCAACCAGACACATGGTTCTATTCTGCACTTTAAATACACATCAAATGGAAATTTAATTATACCTTGTTGCACTGCTACAATCCACTATTTATTTGCTCTGAACTATTGACCTTCCCCTGCCATGTCTCAAGCATCAAGGTGCTGTTTGTTCAATTTAATTGCCTACAGGCAAGTGAATCCAATGTGTTCCTCTTTTCCTTGATGATGCAAGTGTTATTAATTGAGAGTAGCTAATTACAACACAAGGCACGTTGCTGTGGGAGCTGGAAAAGTCAGGCCAATATGTGCAATCCCGGGGGGATGATGAGCATCTTTAAGTTTTTAAGGAGTCGATGCAAGTTGAAAAGCTGAAAGGCATGGCTATGGTCAGGAAGTGAGTGGGTGCATAGAATGATCACGGTCCCGGAGGGTGGCAAAGAGATGTCCTTCATGTCCAGCTGGACATGTCCTTCCCTAAAGACATGTCTTTTCCCTGTAATACTCTTTTTAAGGAGAGAAGAGGTAATGTTGCTTTTCTCAGATTAATGTTTTGCAGTCATCAGCATACTCCTGAATTTCTCAGTTTTATCAGGTTACAAGTAATTACCATGCGTTGCATCACCTGGAGTGCCATTATGCAAATTTGCATATGGCTTGAATGCTCTGCTTAGACAAATATTTATCATCCTTTAAAGCTTCTCTCAGAAAAGAATAACATACCTTCTGTTCTCCCTTATCACTTCACAAGTACCATGATTTAAACAGAAGCCACAGCTGAAGGGAAGGTCTGTGGAGAAAAGGTCTGGTGCCTGCAGAGAAATTCCTTTCAGAATTCTGCAAGAATAAGACAAAGGCAAAAATCATTAATAAATACCATATAAAAAGGAACATATAGTTTAATGGTCCACATTGTTCAGGATGAATTTAACTCTCCTCTCCCAGCTTCCATTCTGTGTACTCTAGGGCTGCGTCTGAGCCTGAGCAAGAGGGTTCAATAATCACTTGCAGGACTGATATTACAGAGCAAGACTTTCTCCCATCAAGGTGGCTGGAACATTTGCTACCATCCAAAAAAAGCTAGGTGTTATCCTTGCCTCTACCAGTTCATAAACTGTCTTAGAGAATGTTGATAGTCATAATAAAATATGTAGTGCAAAGTCTGTAAGAACTACAAGCAAGAAGGATACAGTCTTAATCAGGTTTCCTTTGAAGGTATTAAGGATTATCTGCCTAAGAAGTGAATGAGGACTAGCAATGATACTTCATCCCAAAAACTAAGCAGCTAGTACACAGTTGCCACCTTTAAGCTTCTGGAGCACAACTCATTTGGAGATCCAGGAAAGCCACACACTGACAAGGGGAAACATGCACTTGTTTTTAGTGGAAAGAGAAGGAGCAAAGAGAGAGAGTTCTCTTTTATTAAAATTTTGGGTTTAGGCAAGTTTCAAACTTCACTTGAGATTCAGGCATGGCTTGAAAGTGCAGTCATTTATAAAATCCCAATCTTGGTTTCTTCTGAACGGCCAGGCTGAGAAGGAAGCTGCGCGGGGAGACAGCAGAGATGGAAGACACAGGCTATGCCCGCTTGGTGTGCCCTGTCCATGCATGGTGGTTGTGGGTTCTGCAGAGGGTCAGCCAAGCTCTCCATACCACGATGATGAGGTGCTACATCTGGAACTAGAGTCTTGCAAACATTTCTGTTGATTGGGCAGAGAAGTACTAAATGCTGGTGAATGTAACAAACATTCACCACTGACTCACCCAGCCAGAAGTCATTTCACCCGTCCAGAATGACCAAATAGCTGTGGGCCTTGTCTCCTGCTCTTCTTGCTGGTGTTGGTACTTCTCATGGGGTCTCAGAAGAAAGCAGCAGAGCACCATTGCATCAGTTGAGCACCACCCATCCCCTTGTCATTGGAGAATCCCACTCACATTTTGTAGCTGAACTCTTGGTTCTGTTTACCTGTACAAACTGAACATAAGCCAGAATGGCAGACTTTTTCCCCGGTTCTTGCTTTCTCTTTCCTACAGAGCACTGCAAAAGACATGTGGTGCCTTCCCAAAGACACAACATAATGCAGCTTCTGATTAGTGCAGGACCAGCATCCAAGAAGTAGAGGAAGAAACAGCAGCCTTTTCCAAATTATAACAAGAAACTAGCTTAATTTTATGTAAGTCAGGCTGATCTGGTACAAAAATAGGTAGTAAACTGGGGAAGGAAATTTTGTGTCTTAAGAAGGGAACTTAAAATCACTTCCAGAGTCTAGCGATCTTGATTCTATCAACTGAAGCAAGAGATACAAAGGCATACACATTCAGATAGCAATTTGAGATGCCTTGAAAGAGTCTTTGGTTGAAAGGATGGTGGTGGTAAAATCTTTGCCAAGTAGAAATAAGTAAAATAACGATTTGTTCGTTTTCTTTCCTGTTTTTCCTTGTCTTCTTTGTCATGTGAAATTTACAACCCAAGTTGAACAAGAACATAGGAGTACGTTGTTAATGGCTCACATAAATCAGGTAAATTAGCTATTTTTACCATTTTTCTTCTCGAAAGCTTTAAGATCAATTTGTGCTGTCTGCCCAGTTGGAAGAAAAATGTCTGTGCCTTTGTGTGTTGATAATGTGGGAGCTGCAGGAACTGGTGTATTAACCCAGATGCTTCTTAACATATGATTTTCCTAAAACTGTCGTGTTCATCTGCTACAGAGCTATCTGACCCTGCTTCCTCTTTGTTCTGGGATATGCTCAGAGCTATGCACTGGTTATAAAAGAACTTTAAAACATTGTCATTCTCACAAGTCTCTAACTCCAGTCTCAAAGGAAACTCTGCACAAGACTTTCAAACATGGCAAAGTATTATTGCTTCTTTCATTTTGGAGGTACCTTGTTTCAGAAACTTTAAAAAGACTCTGATTTTCAGAGGGAAGATGTTGACCTTGCTATCACCTTGAACACTGGGTTCCTTTGTGGTTAGATGCTAGGTGATTTGACCATGATCAAGCAAAATAAATCCATATTCTGTTTCAGACCAGTGAATATCCATGATCAAACCAGGAGACAAACCCTGATTAGGGAATAGCAAGTAACTATTATAATCACTGAGCAGCCTTTCTTTTTACACTGGAATTAAATGGTCACACCTTTGTTAAATCAAATCCTACTCTGCTTTTGGTACTTCATGCACTTCATGTACTTCAGCTGGCTTGAAAGTCTAGTTGGTAAGCAATGTTCTGAGGAACAGTGTGTCCATCTCTACTGCTTCCATCACCAGTGGTTGAGAGCATGTCATGATTTTGGGGTTAAGTACTGTCTTCTTCCTCAAGTCCACAATGTGCATGGAGTCTGTGCCCAGATTTCTCCTTTGGCAGAAGCTACCTTGTCCAGCCCAGCAGTAACTAACATAGGTAGTATAGACAGATCATCAGCGCATTGCACTTGTGGGGACAGCCTGGGCATTCCTGCATCCAACAAACCCTGCCGTATAGATTTTCCCACTTACTGCTTCAAAGTATGTAGTATTTTTGCTTCACTAAACACTTCTGATGTTACCCCAATAGAGTCAAAATGACTTGAGCAACAAGGAGGAAATTTTAACAATGGATTAAATCCAGCCGGCAGAATCTTCCACTTTCCCAGTAACACAATAGTGGTGTTTTGTGATACAGCTGAAGAGCAAATGCTGTCTACGGGGTTGGTGTCCACTATGAGACAGTAAGACTTCAGACAGTTCAATAGCATTTCCTGCAGCCAAAGAGAAAGACCTCCTGCTGTGGAGTCCCACCGTCCCACTGATCTGTTGATAAGCCAGACCTCCCCCCTGTAAACTGCATGAATCACAGATGACTAACTAGAATGTATAGTTAGGGGTGGTTAACCTATGAACTTACTGCAGGAGGTTTAAATAAATCATATATATAAAAAAAGGGCCTAGCCTCTGCAGGCGACCAAGGCTGATATTCACATGGCACTCTTTCTTCAGTAGCATGAAGGCAATAATTACACAAAGATGAGAATTGGAAGGCAAAGTTACTGTACTGCCACGCTGCGTGCTGCCCAGCACAGACAAAGCTACCCTACGTTTCCTGGTTTGGTATCAACTTTTTGTGTTAGCACTCTTAGAAGGTTGGCTGCTATTTCAGGTGTTATTTCTCTTGACAGAGAGAAAGACAGTTACAAAACGCCAACCATCTTCATCATGTACTGTTGTTAAAGAGAACAGTATTTGGGGACAATAGTAAATCTGGAATTATTTCAAAACTTCATTTGAGTCTGGACAATAAATATTCTCTTCAACTATTCTTTTGTTTTTCATGGAAATGTGGATTTTCATTTCAAAATTAGGAGAATAAAGAACATAATCTTTGTCATATAATCAATTTCATGGGACAAAACTTCATCGTGAGTTTGTCCTTTTGTTCATTCTATTGTGACCGTGTTTGCACTTTTACATTTTGTTGCATGCCAGGGGTCATTTCTATTGGGACTGGATTACATAGCAGAGACTTAATAACTAAATTTCCATGAAGCTAAATTCCTTGTTTCATTCCACCTTCTAACTTTATTTCTTCTGAATAATTTAACTCTTGTTCACACAAGCAGAAGTGGATGTAAAGACCGTAGCATGTTTAAGAGACCATGCAGAACACATTCAAAGCTCCTCCTTCCCTTTCTCCTTCCTTCCCTCCACACACATGATTGAGGAGGAGAAAACAACGCTCCACCTCGGAAATTGTTGGAAGGATAGGAACTTTAAAGGGGAAATGTGTATGCGCATGCAACTGTGGGATAAAATCTGTTTCAGACACACCATCGAGCTGCAGTCTAGGAAGTCTAAGACTCAGATAAGCCACAATTTTCAACTTCATCTCTCTGGACTCCGCAGAAGTTTTCAAAGGTCTGATACATAAACATAGGAGACCAATACCAGTGTTTATTTCCATCCATTAACTGTCAGTGACACCCTATACATTTGCTAGGTTGTTGAGTTGATGAGCAGTTAGAAAAAGGTAGCTTCCTTAACAATGAAAAGTGGCCATGTATAGTCAATTATAATATTTAATATGAATGCATGTAAAGATGCTACAATTAATGTCTTTAGAAGACAAGAAAGAGTCTTGTCAATCTTTGTCTATCAAAATGGTCTCTAGCCTTACCCATGGGCAAAACATTGGCATAGGACTGACTGTGCTGCCAACATGCATAACACCAATGTGTAGAAGCACACTCTGAGAGGCAACACACAGGCCCATGACCAATCCCAGAAGCTCTCCTCCCAGAGGTGTTTGGGGATCACAGATCTGCCACATGGGATCCTGTTGGACTATTTTGAAAACAACAGCAGATAGTGCAGACATTTCTTGCCAAGCATTTCTGTTTGGTTTGCCAGTTATTCCTATGCTTACTGGAAGGTGTGCACCATTACACACATTGTCATAACCTCTGTATTCCCACCTACCTTTACTGTATTGCAAGCTGCCTAAGGTAGGTCTTTGGTTTGTCTCAGCCAGGCCCTTATCCCTCTCCTCTTTTATCTTGGACATTCTCCAAGCTGTCACGGGGCAACTGGCTGGCATTTCTCCTTGATGTAGGAAAAACGAAAATGGACCACACGAGACGGGTTAATCTTCAGTAAGTCAACAGGAATTTCTAGAGAAGAACAGTGATAAGTGGTTCTGGGGGCTCTTCTTAGGAAGTCTTGCACCAGACAAGGCATCTCTGTTTTGCCACCACAGGAAAATATTTCTCATTGTACAAAACCCAGGAAAAATACTTAGCAGTGGGGGTGGCTCAGAGAAATAAGAGATTTTCATTGCATGAGGAACAGCAGCATTTTGAAATTCGTTTCTTCTCTGAATTAGATTGTTTATGGAGAATGTTAAAACCTGTGGAAAGAAGAATGCCTCTGTTAAAAATGGGAAATGCCAACTAAAAATGTTGGCATTTTCAATACAAATGAAAGTATTCCATTTGCTGAAAGAAAATCAATTTGGACCTGACAAATGGAAGGTGTGTTCCTGTGACTTATTCATTTTTGAAATGTTGTCTCCAATTTTTCCCTTTCTGCTTTCATCATCAGATTTGTTTTTAAATACCAGAAATTAAGATTCAGTCTGAGAAATTATTTACCTATGTTACAAAATCACGTTTTCTGAAGGGGATTGTTCTGTGTCAGTAGCTTCAAGAAGCCTTGACCACATGCTTGGTGTGTACTGGCATGCCTTCACACAGATGCACCCTATTTTTTCCTGGACAACCCATATAAATCTCTTATTCTTAGAAAAACAGGCTTTATCTGCTGTTGTGTCAGGCTCCCAGCAGGGTCTCCCCACCTCACTGCAGCAGATTTACTGCTTGTATTAAGCTTTGCTGCTGTGCAGTATGTACACACTTGCAAAGTTAATTCTGGCTACTGAGATACTACTGGAGCCCTAATTTAAGCATGGGAAATATAGCTGGAATTGGAAATGCTTCTGAAACCACCGTGAACTCCTGAAGTGTGCCTACTGTTTCTGTAAATTACATCTGCCTGGGAGATGTAATACTATATGCTTTGGGATTTGTTTTATTTGGCTTGTTGTTTGTGTAAGGCTAAGACCATAAGCAAAATAAAATCTAAGTAACTGTAAAGTTCAACTGTGAAATAAAAAGCAAAGGAGAAACATTTCTTTCTCTGAGTCTCCAGGTGGAGGGTTATGGCAATCAAGATAATTATTTTCCTAACTTCTTGATTGTTCCTTGGAAAAAGCTAGCAAGCACAGCCTTCCCAAGATACAAACTCTCTCCTGCCCCCAGAAAAAAAAATACAAATAAGAGAAACCCCCTTTCCTCTAAACCCAAAAGCTACAAGAAGCACCTTGGATTCAGGTTTGTCCTCGGCTTTTTCAAAGAAGATTTTGTCAATTTAAATTCCCTTCATGCCCCTCAGTAGTTAGCTTTCTCCTGTTTGCACAAGTTACCCACTCGCCATTAGCATGATGCGAATATTTTTCAGATGTCAGCCTTTACCGCACTGCTAAAGCATCTTGACTGTGGCGTTGGATGCAGAACACAGAGCAATTTGATTAGGTTCCCCTTTAAAAACCTGATATGGGCAACAGTTTTTATATTATCTCATAATGTGAAAACAAAATGAAAGCCTGAAATTAATAGGCTATGGAGAATTGCATCAGCTACATGAGAGATAGGCTGGCACTGCAGTGTGCTATATTTAACCTTCAGACTCGGGAAGCATAAGAGCATGCTGACCACATACAGCAGGGCGAATGGCTATTTCCAGGATGGTGTTTATCAAGAAGGCTCACGGTGTTTAGGCACAATAGTTTATAATACATCAAAGGCTTAAGTTGAGTGAAGGGATTAGTGAACCAGGAAGCAGGTGAGAACAGCCTGGAGTCCTACGGCAAGACAGCGAAACTGTTCAGTGTGTGTCTGTTTTCCCCCTCCAGGCTGGCCGGCTGTGTTCCTCAGTAGCATCAGCTCCGAGACACAGGGTGTCCCAAATGCACATCCAAGGGATCACAGAGGAACACAGCGCTTTTTTTCAAATGCGGCATCTCAGCAGAAAGTGATAGAGCGTTATCAAGAACCATGAGAAGGCAGAACACTGTAGAAGAGATCATATGGATTATTGTCAATACTGTCCCAAGCACATAATGTTCACAGCTGAACAGACACCACGTCGTGAAGCTGGAAGAAAGAAAAAATAACGGAACCATCTCAGACCCACAGAAGTCATTCGGTGCTGCGATGCACATATGATGGGTCTTGGAGCGGTGAGTGCTGGGGTTGAGAGAGCTGGGGATGTTCAGCCTGGAGAAGAGAAGGCTCCAGGGAGACCTTATAGTGGTCTTCCAGTACCTGAAGAGGGCCTATAAGAAAGCTGGGGAGGGACTGTTTGCAAGGGCATGTAGTGATAGGACAAGGGGCAATGGTTTTAAACTAGAGCAGGGTAGGTTTAGACTAAACATTAGGAAGAAGTTCTTTACAATGAGGCGGTGAGACACTGGAACAGGTTGCCCAGAGAGGTGCTGGAGGCCCCATCCCTGGAGACATTCAAAGCCAGGCTTGATGAGGCTCTGAGCAACCTGATCTAGTTGAAGATGTCCCTGCCTACTGCAGGGGGGTTGGACTAGATGACCTTTAAAGATCCCTTCCAACCCAACACATTCTACGATTCTATGAGTGCCACATGAAAAGAAAGTATCATTAACAAAGCAAAACAAAACTAAGTTGTACTAAAAATAGACTTTCTTAGGTCACATCAGCAAGACAGTGCATGCCAAAGGTCTCTGATGAAGCATGTCTCTCTATACAGGACAACTGCTAAAGTTCATAGACCTAGCTTTGGCACAAATTACAAGATGGCTCCCATGAAGTATGTCCTTTGCCAACACTGGGGACCTAAGAATGATTACTAAAGACTATTCATTCCTGCTTTATACGGCTTACATTTTCAGACTAATGCCATCTTTCTAGGGAACATACTGCTAAACATATTGATTAATTCAAGTTTTCTCACTCAACCTCCCAATGTGACAAACAAGGTTCATCGGTTTGAAAAATCTTTTAAGTAAAAGCAAAACACTGAGCTCATAAATTCCTCGATAGCCAGAGCCTCACATTTGACAACAGACTTCACAGAGTCTCAAAAATCACAGAACTGCACAGGCTGGAAAGGCAGCCTGGAAGTCATCTGGTCTAACCTTCCCATGCAAAGCAGGGCTAACTGATACAGATCAGGTTGCCTGAGGTCCTGGCCAGCCAAGATCTGAATACCTCCAAGGATGGAGATTCACAGCCTCGATGTGCAATCCGTGCTGGTGCTTTCCAACTATTCCTGTAAACATTTCCTTAATGTAACTCATGTCTGTTGCCCATTGTCTTTCGTAGTGCACCTCCATGAAGAGTCTGGCTTCTGTGCATCCTCTAGCTGTAGACACTAAATGAGACCCCCCTGAGCCTTCTCTTCTTCAGGCTAAACAGTCTCAGCTCTCGCAGTCTCTCCTCATATGTATGATGCTCCAGTGCCTTCAAGATCTTCATGTCCCCTCACTGGACTCGCTCCAGTTTGCCCATGTCTCTCTTGTACTGGGCAGCCCAGCACTGGGCACAGCACTCCAGATGTGTCTCACCAGGGCTGAGCGTAGGGTAAGGATCACCTCCCTTGACCTGCTGGAAATGCTTTTGCTGATACAGCTAAGTACATGGAAGATGCCAAGTCACGTTGCTGACTCCTGTTCTGTTTCTGGTCCCTCAGGTCCCTCTCTGCAGAGCTGCTCCCAGCTGGTCAGCCCCAGCCTGCCCTGGTGCATGGGATTTATCCTCCCGAGGGCAGGACTTGGCATTTGTCCTTGCTGAGCTTCATAAGGTTCTTCTCAGCCCATTTCTCCAACCTTCTCAGGTCCCTCTGAATGGCAGACCTGCCCCACAGCCTATCGACCACACTCACCAGTCAGGCAAAACATGTATTGAATAAATACATTCCTGGTTCTCGCAGTAAAAAATCCCAATCTGAGACCAGATCCTGAGAAAAAAACAAAGCAAGCAAAAAAAAACCCAAACCACAAACCCACACACATCTCCTGCATTTGTGCATCACCTGAAAGGGCATTCCTGGAAGAAAAGTCTCTCGATGAGAGGGGTACAACCAGAAATTACCCCGTGCACATGATGCTACGAATCTGATGCCATCACCTCAAGATCTCTCAAGACCTTTAGTTGTCACCACTAGCAAAGTGCGGGGAGACATGCTGAAGTAGCACTGAGTGCTGAGCACTGGCTTCACCTGTGTCGCTCCCTGCTCTCCTGAACATCGGTTCAGCTGGGAGAGGGAGCAGCCTGCACCCACGTGTGTACCCCGTGTCCCCATCTTGCCGCCTACTGATGTTTCCCAGGAGGTCTGTGCTAAGATCCTGTTGCCAGCTGCGATGTGAGAGCTACTGAGCACTATTCTGATGCATCGAGGAGAGCTGTACTCTCTGAATACTGATTTCTCTCTTGTTGCATTTCTCATTTCTTTTCCTAAGATACATTTGAGCAAATTCACTTTCCTGACAAATTGCTATCAGCCACTCAGCATTAAAAGTGGTAGCTTTTAGGTGACAATCAGCATATTTTTCCAAATGAATTGAACAATCAAGAAAATATAAAAAGAAAGTAATTTTTACTTACAGTACATTTGCAGGCGAAGTGGGGGGTAGACATTAGAAATATTGAAGAGCATGAAGGTTAACAATACCCAGTTTTGCACTGCTGGCAGAATATTTGTACTTAGGGGAAAAAATGAACATTTTTTCAGCATAACCGTACTGTGATTGTGATTCAATGAAACCAGGAAAGCCACGGAACAGGGAGATAATGCTGGTTTAATCTATGACTAGCAGAGACTGATTTCCATTGAGAGTAAAGGCAGGAAAAATGTTAATGTAATTACTTTCCTTTGGAACAATACAGTCTAAGTGAAATAACATATCTTTATTTTCCGCAGTATTTTTGTGTACAACGGTTAATAATGTCAGAAAGCAAAATATTTGGATGGTAGGAATATGCAGATTTTATATTATGATACAGGAGAAACCCTGCATAATGCAAGAACCTCTTTTATACATACTGTACTTCTGAAGATAAGGACTGACCACCGGCAAAACATGATTTCCTTGTCCTGTGCAATTTAAACACTGACCTGCGTAAGATCCGTTATAATGCTGTGGCTCTTAGTGGTGTGCCCATTTCCTACAGAAGATACAGATTTATGGGAAGAACAAATACTGTAAGAAACAACAGCCTCAAATCAATTATTTGAACAAGCTATAAATTAATTGTCATAATTTTTTTATAGTTTGGAGGTCACAAGGGAGATCTGATGGGTTGGTATGATTTGCTGCATAGCACAGGCCACAGCTCACAACCTGACACTGACTGACTTACACACCACAGTTAGTTACACACCAAAATAAAAAGTGTCCTGAATTTCCACTGGTGGTGCTCAATGTCTTTTAATAGAAACAGATTTTGCAGGATTGTTTAGAAAAAAAAAAGATCTGACAAAATATCAGAATTTGGGAATTTAATGAGATTAGGTACTCCATGGCAATGACGTGAGAACAGCTGAGAAGTGATGAAGCTGTCAGGGCCACCCGGTGCCCTGTCTCACCACCATCTTTCAGGCCTTCCAAATTTTTCAGGTATTTTCTCAGCTAAATTGGGCTGTCCCCTCAAGCCCTGCCAGCAGCTGGCACTAAGACTAGCAATGGCACTGGCAAAAATTGGACTCATTTCAGGTGTAGCCTCCATATATATAGGAATTTCAAGGTCCCCCGCAGCCCTCCAAGTGAACCAGGAATCCTAGTTGTGGTTTCAACGATAACTGAAGCCAAAGCAAAATCAATTGTGTTTTGGAGCCTGTAATTCTCTATGCTTATAGTTTAGAGCAAACAAGATGAATGCACATGGGAATGTGAACAGACTAATATAAATCATTTACATTTGAAAACATCTTTTCAGCAGAAAAAATTCAAAGCATGTGTATTTTATCTTGGTTAGATCTTCATGAGAACAAACAGCATAAGTCACCTGTAAGACTGCTGGGTTTGCAAGAAAATATTAACTGACTTTTCTAGCAGAGCACAGTTTTCTGATACTAATACGTTTTGTGCAATCTGTTGGCATAGAAAGATGCTTCACTTTACAAATTTAAGCATCTACAGTCACGTGCTTTTTTCTTCCAACACAGCGAGAACAATGCTATACTGCACATCAAAGGCTCATTTGCATGCACTGCCTCATTATTTTACACCTGCTGAGGACTGCAACGTTTTGCTTACTGTATCAAAGCAAGATTCGGTCCCTGAAAAGGCTTTTACGAGGTCTGTAAAAAGAAATATCCTCAGGCACACACCTTTTTGAAATAAAGGGAGAAGTGTACCACATGATCTGCCTCAGATAAAGGCAGATGAAGGTCTTAGTTAAATTTTCAAAGTGTCAATAGCAAGAAACTTTTAGAAAAAAAAAAAGCTTTTGTTTAAAGCATTACATGACATAGATTAAATAATGAAATACATGTTCTTTCTGACTTACTCATTGGTAAATGATTCTAAATCTCAAAACAATGTTTTGGTCAAAAAAAAGCATTAATTTTGGACTTCACTGGCAATTAACCTTGAAATGATATATCGACATAAGTCGATTTTGTAAGACTGGGTGAATCAGAAAAGCTAAAGAATCTTTTCTGCAGCAGATTGTTATTTAAGTAATTCTTCCCAAGTCGTACAGTGTGATGGGTCTGATCTGGTAATGGCTCCTTCTGCATCAGCACTCAGAGCTAAATGATGCAACTGGCTGATCTACATGTGGTTATTGAGCAGGCTCAGGTGGTGATGAAGCAGATGCTTTGAGGGTTGGGCAAGAGGAAGACCACAGCTAACAGTGTGGAAAGCACCTGACCAAATAAAATTTGGTGCCTGCCAAGAGGTCCCTGACTTTGGTTCGGGACTGTATGAACTTTGGCTTGGGACTGAATAGGACAATAAACACAAAGTTGGTCTGTTTCCCGAAAGGGGGTGGGTGGAACCAAGGACTAGACATGGCAAAGCCACCCAGAGAGGACTGAGGCTGTGGCTCCAGGGGTCAGCTGCTGGGCTGGAGGCAGGACTGCCAGGCTTGCAGGGGAGGAAAAGGGGGTGGAGTGGGGAGCAGTGGAGAACCTGCCCTGGAAAACACTCACACCCAGACGCCCTCACACGGCCAATACCACATTTCTAGGAACAATGTCCTCAGGAAGGTGGAAGTTTCTTACTTGGAGAAAAGTAACTGAGTTGTGTTCCCTCTCCCTTTCCTTTATTTTTTCCTTGCTTTCTATATATTTCCTCTGACTGTTCCCTCACAGAGGCTTTTTAAAACTCAAGTGGCATCTCTATGAAAAATAGAGGCCACAGATGTGCTTCTCCAAGGCTGTTAACCCCTTGGAGCAAAGAGGAGTGGTGACTACCTCCTACAGAAAGCTTTTTCTAGATCGATGCTTTCCATACATTTGAGCCTTAACTGAAATGCAGTAAGGCTTACCACATCTTTTAAGGTAAAAAACAATATTGAATTATAAAAGAAAAAACAATTACCCACTCAAGAATGACGGCTCCCAATGTATTTGGGTGATTGTGCTTTTTATTTACCAAAGTTCAAATTTTAGCAGTGGTGTTTGACAGTTCACACACTTCCTTGTATGATGAAATTCTGTCACTGTTGTATTTTTTCCTTAAGCTAGACCAATCCTGAAAGAGCGATGTCAACATCAGACCTGAATTCTGATGGGTTATCACAGAATGAGATAATTAAGCATTTAAATAAAACATAAACATTTATAAAAAAAAAAAAAGACCATGTAATTATACTCCAAAACCAGCAGAAAGGAAATAAGAAGAAAGAATCCATAGCTTCTCAGTCTAATCTAACACCAAGCAGGAGGTAGGACTACAGACTGTTTGCATTATCTTTCAACCTGTATGATTTATGATTCTATAATTGCAGAAATAAAACAGGGGTTGAATATTGTCACAGAGTAACCTACAGGCTAAGATGATGGAGACTTTGTCCAGGGGCTGCCCTAAGTTGTAGCACATAGAGAGTATGGCCTTCCCGTAAGATGGGAAGGGTCAGGTGGCTCTCCATTGGCACATCTCTTAGTAGTTTATCTTCTTTAGCAGTATATTGCCACATTCCTGCTACATTTGATGGCCAACAGCCCAAGCTGCCAGCAGTTTGGAAACCTCCGCTGAGTGACCACTGGGAACACAGGTCAGCTATGAGGTACATATTCACACCAGCGTTATCTGCCTCAGATACTGCGTGCATGCTTGGCTAACCTGCACACCGCGTGGGACAGCCCTGCCCACTAGTGAAAAGTCTCTATCTGTGATTGTGCAAGATGAATTCTTGCTCCTGATGACTCCTGGGCAGCCTTTTTGCACCATACCATGAGACTATCCTTGGGCTGAAGTGTGACCTTACACATGCTGATTCCATACATGCTCCATCCATTTGCTCAATTTTACGTTGTGCAGGTCAGGCTTAAACCTCATCCATGCAACGTTTAGGAAGAGCTGAGGAAGGTTTCACTGTGTCATGCTCAGTGCAGACCAGACGCCCTGGTGCTAAAGCTTGAGCTTCTCCAGGCGGGAGCCCTGGAGGACTCCTAACCCTGCCCTGAAGCACAGGAAAGAAGTGTGGATAGTCCAGGCTTAAGAAGAGGTTCAGACACATTTAAATGACAACACAAGGATGGACAGGAATCCAGATGTCCCTTTCTGTACTGTAACTGTGATTTGCTTCCAGGGTGGTCGCTGCTTTTGGGCCCAAGTGGCATTAGGAGGCTTGTCTCCACACTGCCATCAAAGGCAGATTGGCTGCACCTTCCCGCACTGCATCTGAGAGATGCTCAACACGTCACACACAACGCTGTGTCACATGTCTGTGACACCGTGAAAAGCATGTTGCTTTACCTGACCAGGGCACTTTTCCACATGGATGGTCCATTTCACGTGTCAAGCAGCACAGCTTGGGGCTACTCCTGAACCTCTCAGTATGAGGCCACCTGCCTGTCTCCCTAGGTGGTCTTGGGAGTCCCAGCCACCACAAACCCCTCCCCTAATCAACAATAACTAAGGGCACATTTCACCCTTTTGAGGCCTTTGTTTGATTCACAGTCAAGTTGTCATTTAAAATGCTTTTGGAGTTCTTGTTGTGTTATGAAACAATGAGCGGACTGACTCTGTGGCAACCTGCCGTGTTCGTTACCCCTATAACACAACACCTGGATGAAATGCCATCACAGCAGGAGGGCGTATGGAAATGAAAAAGGCTTTCTGGGACACTCTTCAAGGATCAGTCTGAGCTAAGGTGCCAGGAGGTGGGGCAGCCCCACCATATTGCCAGGTAGAGCAGTCTCTGGACCAGCCCAACTACCAAACCACACACAGCATTTACCTTCCTATTTTTTCCATTCTCTGAGAATTTTTTTGAGTAATACAGCATGCAGGCCATGGCCAATTAGGAGAACCGGGTCTGTGATGGTGTGCCAACCTGACCTTTATCTCCCATAACCCTGCCCAAGAGAGAATCACCCACAGTGATCGTAATGAGCGCATCTAGCCATGATGGCTCCATTTGGCTCAACATGGGTTTGGGGAGACGGATAACAACACAATAGCCAAGGGCTAACTCGAGCAATGCTGGTACTGTTGTCAATATGCAGATATGACTATAGGTCAATCACCTTACCTCCATAAAGAGCCCAAGAGCCCTTTGAGCTCTCCTGCATGGCAATGGGCTGCATGCCAGGATCTCCTCTTGAGTAGGGACTCCCAATCAAGGTTACTTCTTGAGATTCAGAGATTCCTTGCCACAACAGGTGGTTGTGGCAGTAAGTTGCTAATACATGCTAAACTTAGAAATCTTAGCTAAGTGATATAAAGGATTGATTGTGCATATATAATCATTTAGACATAAACTATTGACCAAGTCTGGGACTAGGACTGGATCCAGACACAACTAAACTCCTCTCTGAGAAGTTTAGAAACAAAGGGGGTCCTTTCTGAAAACGAAGGGTCTCCCTGACAGTTCTGTCTGACCCTCTTCTCTATGCAGTAAATAATCAAGTGTACCTTGCCATCAAATCTTGTTAAACTGTCGCATTTGTTATCAAACTTCGTTAAATCATTGTTTTGTATCAATAAATATATTGCTGCTTCTCTCTTATGAGTGAAGTGCATCTCTCCATCCATGACAGGGTCCTGGGGTGAACTGAGGAGCAGTCCAAACCCACAGTGTAAACACAGCCAATGGTTGCAACACCGATACAAATTCTGGAATATCTTTATGAACATCAACTGTGACAGGGCTGCTCATGATCCGCATACAACTGTTTCAAGCATGGTCTGAAGGCTTTCTGCTTTCTGTCTTTCTGCTTAGACCAGCTCTCCTGTGAAGTATACTTACTCATGCCTCAGCCAGTGGCTAACTAGACATATATAATTTATTATAAAATTGTAAATACAGATTCCACCAAAATTCTAGCAGAGCATAGACAGTAATAGATCATCTCCTCCGCTTTCCTCAATTGAAGCTTTAACCTAAGGCTAAACAAATCTTCAAAATTACTTCTGGAGGAATTTAATTTCTCTGTTCACTAGTTTTACTTGTATTAATTAAAAGCAAATTCTCAGTCACATCTTATTTGGCTGGGAGAAAATACCTTAGCATACAAACCTTTCTGAATAAAATATCCTTTCTACTTTGAATAAATTCCTCCTTCAAGAACGCCAGTTAAATTATCTAACTGTGCACATTTAATGAGCCCATCCTGTTGGTATACAGGCATCAGTCAAAAACCTAAAATCCAGAATAAATTTTGTTTATTTTGCTTCTCCCTGAGTTTAGTGAGATTCATATATATTCCAAGGAAATTTGACGATTCCTTCCTGAAATTTGACTGTATGGGAATATTTTTTTTAAGAGGAACCTTTGTCCCTTGCCTTAAAGGCACATTTGAATTGCATTTTGATTTCTGATTGCAGAGCATGACAATGTCATGGGGCACCTGGGACAGACGCTCTTCCTCCTGGTCAGTCTCGGGCGTCCTAACAGGGAATGCAGAGTTATGCAGTTCGTTCAGAGTCTGCAAAATAGCCATTAAATGTGTAAGTGTTACAGAAGCACTCAGGTGAGAGCATGGAAGTTACTTTTCATTGCAGGCCTCGCTTAACACAATTCATAAACTCAGGCAGCCTTTCAGGTGCAGGCTGGAAGCCTGTCTGAAGGTATACACCCCAGAGGGGTGTACTGAGTTTCTTGCCATTAACATGGTCACGGTGCTCAGTGTGGTTTTATTTAGCTCATCGTTCTACCACAACAATATGCTTTCACATATCTGGGCTCATGGTGTGGACAGATCATCACCGTGGCTTAGTCCCCACTGTTACACTTCTCTCCCAAGTTGGCAAAAATCAGTGTGTTTCATAGTGTGTCCTTTCATTCCTGTGTGCCTCTTGCTGTAACAATTAAATTTCCACAATCAGTAACATGTCTTAACAGCTTTTCTTGGAGACCCTTCTGGTCATCTAACCTCTGGTGGGAAGTATCATGGGTTTAGTCCTCTTTGCTGCCTGCAGGGGTACTCCTTAGGCACTCAGAGGTCTTTTAAATTCAGTCCACAGCTGTGCATTCAAGGTGTCAATGCCCTGAGCAGAAGAGATGCCATCCCGTATTGTGCAGATTGTGGTTGCTCTCAGATTCTGTGGATTTGCAAATCCTGCCAAACGACTGCTACCATAAACTCGACATGGCTGGTGAACTTTTATTATGGCAGCATGTTCAACTCGTAGAAAGGCTGCCTTTGTAGTTAAGTGGCTGGTGTGCTTGTTAAAGACATCTGTCTTACTATGAATGCCTTTCTTCCCTCTAGGACAACACTGCCAGAGTCTTTGAATATTTATTATCCAATAAGTGAGTTATCATCATAAAATATCGTGGAAACTATTGATTGAAGAAACCTAAATCCTTTTTAACATATAATCAAGAGTTCAGTACAGCAAAAATAATTTAATAATTATGAATTGACAGAAAAGATAATGTACATTATATCCATTCTCCAGTAGATACTGATCACAAAGGTTATCAGATTGAAATTCTCTTGTGTGTATAATACGCCAGAACTGCAGTCGTCTCCGAGACAAGTACAGCTGAATAATCCAAGCTGACATCTGTCTGGGTGCACTATCACAATTCGTTCCTTAAATTCCTAGATGCGGGTCTAAGATGTTTATTCACATCCGTGAGCACTGAATGAACAATTCCCTCACAAGACAGGTGTCCATTAGCAAAACGGCATGCCTCATTTGGCCTTAAGCACGGGTGACAGCAAATAAAAGCATATGAACATGTGTTATGCATATATGCCATAAGGCATAAACCTCTTTGCTCCATGCAGAAATATTTCCTATTGCCCCGATTATAATGAGTGCTGGGAAGTATTTCAGCATGGACAATTATGTCCGTAACATCTGTGTCCAGGCTGGAAACAAGAAAATATTGCAGAGTACTATTCACAAACATCTATTTAGAGGTTATTCGGTTCCTGCCGTCTATTGACAATGCGAGCCATGTAAAGACAATTCACCGACACATGTTGCTTTCCTGCCAGCTGCCCAGTAGCTGCTGCTGGTCCCTGGCACTGAGCTAGGACCAACAAATGGCACAGTCAAAGGCTGATGCCCCTTCCTGGTGGAAAGCTACAGTCCAGGAAGCAGAAATCGTTTCACTGTGCTACTTTCTGAAGAAAATCACAAATGGAGCATCTACCCAGCAAACCACAAAGTAGGTTTCAGCATTTGTGTCCAATTACTTTCCCAATGTTATAAAAAGAGATGTGCAAACACCTTCTAATATGCTTCCTGATAGGAATGATACATTTCATTTTAAATCTTTCATGCGACACTATGTTTCACCAAGTAGATCATAAAAATTTAAATTACTTCAGAGGAGGAGAGAAGACATGCTACGAAGCTTACCGAGAGCTTGTAAAAATGTGACTCTGCAGCAGACTTTTCATTTAGGTAATTGCTTTCTGTCTCCTAAAGAACAACTCCTCTACCTCAGAAAGGGTCCAGCGGTGGACATTGATTTCAGCTGGATCTCTGCAATACAGCTAACTGTGATGAACGGGTCAAAGCTGATATCCCCGTTGTATCTGAAAGCAAGCTGTCTCAAAGCAGCAACTGCAGAGCTCCTGCTAGATGAGTTTTCCATTACAAAGCAAGGAACTCTATTTATCTAAAGAAATACAGTATTTTCTTTCCAGCTGGCCAAATTAACAAGCCTATGGGAGTGCCTACCTTAGATACTTTGACAGCAAAGAATTACTGTTACTGTAGGACACAAGCCCAGTGAGAAAAGAAAAGCATAAAAAAAAGGTCCTTCATATTATGAAGCTGGTTTCTGCATCTGACAAAGTTACGAGCCTCTGTCTCTCAGCTGTTAGATTTTCTAGCAATCACCTTCAAGCTTTCTCCAAACATGTCCTCAAAATTATGAAGTCCCCTTGACCGCTCAGCGTATTGACTTCCCACAAGCTTTCCATAGACGAATGACTACAGAAATAAATATATTGGCCATGCCTATGCAGTGATCATTATGATCAATATTCTTTCACAACTTCGTCATGCTCCTTGTCTGTATGCAACACTATTGCACATTACACTTTGATTGTACAGGCGGATCATCATTGCCTGCTGGATTTGTGTGCAGCACTTTGCAAAATGGTAAATTAACTCACAAAGTCTTGCCAGATGAGGATTCAGTAGCAGGGTGCTACAGCTTGTATGACTGTCGGAGACACAAAGAGGCAGCTGATGACCAGCTCCTCCAGTAGGGCTTGACAAGCATGTAAAGGTCAGTGTTTCACAGCGCGGTGCTCTTGATCATGTTGTAGACCTTATTCCTTGTGCTATCTCAGCTGAGGTCTTTTCCTTGGTGTGCTTCTTATTTCCCTCATCCTTCGTTGCCTTTTTGGTTTAGCTTCCAGCCATCTTTCTACCCTGCTGTGCGGATCAGTGCCTATCTTGATGTTCCGATCTCAGCCTACAGCCTTGGATAATAAAGAAAAAGAACTGACAAGTTATTTGCATTCGTTTAGTAGAAGTGGAAGGGCAAAAGCTGAGAGGAGACTCACAAGTGAGTACTGACAGAGAGACCATGAATATCCATTAGTTTGGGAGCAGCAGCCACTCTGGTCATGGTGACAACAGAGAGATCACTGAAGAAGAGGTGCTCTCAGGAAGCTCCTGTTTGCAGCCAAAAAATGCACAGGAGTGTGAGTACTGGTGCCTTGAGCAGAGCACGTGTGGCACAAAGAGCTGGTAGCTCTGGTGTCTCAGGTCCTCACCAGCATGGCGGGCAGAGCCAAGCAGGGCAATGCAGGTAGAGAGCCTACTGCATGAAAACTGCAGAGCAAGCTCACTCTTTCCAAGAGATCATGCAGATACGTGCATATATTTCCCTGAAACTGAGGCACAGACCAGGCAAGAAGTGTGTTCAGAGCCCAGAAAATATAACTACCAGCATTGCTATTTGGAAGGCTTTCAAAACTGTTCTCCTATCTGGAGGCAGATGCCGCAAGCCACAGAGTTTAATAAAACAGTCCTGACCCAAAGTTTACAGCACTAAACTGCACACTTGAGGCCAGATTAGTAAAAACAGATGGGCAAAATATAAAGCTGCATAGACTAATTGGGCGCCCTGTTGGTGGACACTTCCCGTAATCAGGGGAGTTTTGAATGACATATGTTTATCTTTTCCCACTCCTTGGGATACTGTTTCATTATATACAGTAATAAGACACCTGGCCTGGTGGTTGTTGGGCTGAAAATCCTTACAAGGATTTTCACCTGCTGTGCGCAAGCTTTTCTATTGGTAAAGCATAGATGCTCTACCCTGACCACTCCTTGGGGCTCAACAGAGAACAGGCTGTCTGGAAATCACCGTGATTGGAGTTATTAGCATTTGGGAGACATCTCTGTCTTGGCTGAGAAAGGCAGCTGGAGGTCACTTTTTGGCCAGGGAGGAAAGGTAAAGTGGGAAAAGGAAGAAATGAAGTGGAAATATCTTCAGACACAGCACAGACAGTCTGGATAGAGGCACAGCGGCAGTGAGCGATGGGATTCACAAGACTTCAGCTATCATCCTTGTTCAGAGGTGAGAATCCAGTCTGGTGCCCGACAGCCATTTGGGTGGCCTGCCACTGCTTGGGGCAGCCACAGGACTGAGCCGAAGCCCTACAGAAATCCACGTGCAAACAGCAGAGCTCTTCCTCCAAGAAGGCTGGGGGCACTGAAGCCTTGGGGTGGAGGTTTTTGGTTTCTTAGTGATTCCCAGACGTTTCTGTTCATAGCCCCTGTTCAAGCAAGGGACCCCGTGATGGACATTTGCAAAATTGAGTCACCATTTCCCACACTTTAAAGGGCATTTCTCTCTTCCCATGGTACAACCTCCATCCCACCACACATCTGATGGTTTTGTATGGCTAGAAGTACAAGGCAAGTACATTTGTGCCCCTGTCCAGTTCCTTCTACATTTACATGTTCATTGCACCTGGTGGACAGAAGATCCTACCCCCTGCTATGGGATATGTGTCAAAGCCGGAGCAGGGCAGGTCTGTACCAGTTCCCACCCCCGAACACCAGTGGGACTGCAGGCTTAAAGCTCTGGAGAGGAGCTGGCTCTGGCCACAGAGGCTAAACAAAGCTCAACACTAGCTGAGTTATTGGAGACAGGCACTGACTAATCATGTTCCTACCTGTATAAACTGGAATCAAAAGTGAGTTATTCAGTCAGTGGAAATAAATGGATTTTTCCAGCTGGTGTGGCTGACGTGTACTGTGTATATCACGTTTATATATCTTCCTTCCACCAACCAGCTCCCCTTTCAATAATCAAGCTCTATAGCTATAACAATTCTACTGACTGGAAAGAAATGTGTGTTCACAACATGCACCAAGAGATAAATCCTGATACAGCACCGGGAACACATTCCGTGCATTACATGTGCCAAAGGAGTAGGATTTATTCAGGTCATTTATGCTCCACTGGAGTGGAAAAAGAGAAAAAAAAGTAGGCCTTGCTATAATGAATTGGACTTTTTGAGTCCTGTAGAGAATAATCCCCATGCATCGGCTAACAGGGATTGCTATCCATCAAGGCAGCAATGGGTGGCTTTGTAGGACAGGTCTGTTCTGGAGCCACAGCCACACGTATATACATTACCTCCTTCAGGCCCTGACTGGTACTTACACAGACCCCTGCTCCCTGCGCTGCTCATCCCTGCAGCAGCCCCTCATATGACCATGGCCAGGCCTCTTCCCATACTCCCCAGGAGCACAGGAGCACCTCCTGAACCCTGTCATGCCCTGTCCCACACGAAAGACCTTCTTTCAGCTCTCTACCCTTTCTGGACAGGCCACTCTGAGAGAGTTTAATTTTGCACAAGTTATCGCTCATCCTGCAAAAATTCCCAGAGCCTGCAGAGCGACCATTGTCCTGTTCAGCTGTGCAGCCACAGAGCCACAAGCTCTTGTGATCTAAATAGAGCAGCCGGGAGAGAAAAGGGCAGAGGAAGGGGAGCACAGCAGGCCAGAGCTACAGCTGAGACCAGAGCTGGCTTCAAAGCCATCACCATCCCCTCCTACAAAGGAAGAGAGACTAAATTGTAAACTTCTGGGAGTTGCTGCCTCCTCCTCTGTCTATCCCTAAGGCCATGAGCTCTCAGAGCAGAAAACACCCCTTCCCTGGTGTTAAGAAAGCAGCTAGCACATTGTGGCTGGTGCTACAACTGCAGGCTAACCTGTTATACATCTGCAGGTGCCTGGTTGGTGTTTCACAGCTGCTCTAAATAAACAGACCGTCAATCTATACCCTTGTGCACCAGTGTGTTTTGTTTCTTCATCACACTTAAAATTTGTTGGCACTGGGGAGAAGAACAGAGCAGGAAAAAAAAGGCCAAGGTTGTGTATTTGTGCTTCACCACCAAAGCCGTGGTGAAGGGCACCCGTCAGGGCATCAAGGGCTGTCTGGAGAAGGGACAGCAAGGTAGTCTCTAATGGGAAGAGCATCAATGGTGCTTTTAACCCTTTCTAGCTTGCACTATCCACAGGAGACACTGAATGAGGCCAAAACAGCAAGAAATTATCATGTAATGTAGAAACACAGGTGGAGAACTGTGCTCATGGAAAATTCAAACAGCTCTGAAGTGTTTGAAAGTGAAAATAAATGTATTTTTCTGAATTACTATCAGTGTAGTAATGTACGTACAGATCCAAAAGGATGTGATCTTTAGTCTTTCATTGTGAAGGTATTTTAGATGGGAAATACCACACTAGAGTGTAGATGTTTCCAGTTTTTGAGTAAAAAACTGCAGACTTCCAGGACCATGCATTTCAAAAAAACTCATCAATTATGTATTTTCCATTCCAACTATCTACTCTAGATCTGTATCAAAACAGTGAGGAAGAAGCAAGAGCTATTACACTGCGATTAAACCAGTCCAATCCTGGGAAGGGACAGTGCCTTTGAAAAAGTAGGGGGAATGGTTGCACAGCTCCTGAGCACCTGGTGACACTAAGCTTCCTGGTCTTTCCAGGTTGCAGCACTTCAAACGCATATCCTTAGCACTGAGTTCCCATACTGCCATAACATAAGAATTCCTGGGAAAGGATTGTTGGATACGTCACACCCCACTAGGCATGGAGAATAGAGAATTTTAAAACTCCTCAATTGAAGAGACAGCCCAGACCTAGTCTGACTTGTTCTCCCATCGTCCCATCAGCCTCAGTGGTCTGGCGAAGAGAAATGAACAGGAGATGCACAGGTATGCAGAAGTGAACGGGATGGGGAATGGTAAAAAATTTCCTTTTCTCTGTCATTTTCGCTAGGGAATGGAAGTGAGAAACCTATCTGAAAATGACATACTCGAGAAGACGTAGCACAATATCCAGGCCACAGAATGGAAAAGGATGGTAGATGGCAGAGGATCAGGCAAGAAAGGGTTAAAAATATGGTAGTGCAGGACTTGGAGTGACCTTCTGGGTCACTGACTCTAGTTGGTAACGGTCCATGGGGGCTATATCATGTAATCCCAATCCTTACACGATCACACTCCATCCTGAAATGCTGAAGGATGCTCCTGATGGAGAGAAAAGACGTCCCAGAGACCCCTTACTCCTGCAGTCGGAAATCCACCACTTATTCTGTCTGGTCTTACTCACAGCCATGTAGGTTGCTGTTTGTTCATACAGATCTCTGCGCTTGTTTATCCTTCCCTCCTAAGAAATATCCGTCACAAGATAGTTTTCTGAAAAAAATCTTACTGTGGCATGCTGTTACTGCAAGTTTCATTTTATGTTATTTTGTCCTTACCTCCATGTGTTTGGTCTTTTTCACATTCAAAAGTGGGTTTGGTTTTTTTATTTTGCATGTTACTGATGTGCAATTATGGGGTATGGATGCTTAGGCCACGCTTTCCGTTTTTCTTCAGTGGAAGTGCTGTGGGTTTTTACTTTCTGGGAAGATACTTGAAACCAAAACGTTGTAGGAGGAAGAGAGACGAACACAGTGTGATACACATCTTCAGGGTGGGAAAAGCAGCTGTGATTGTCTTTCCCATGGAGGCATGCATTGAAATGCAGCTCAGATTCAAATATGTATAACATAAACATGTTTAAATATATATGCACTGCATAAACAACAGTTTTAGAGACGCAATTAGGTAAACTGTTTAGAAACACAAGGAGTTTGAAATGTTGTCTTTTTTTTTCTAAAGAGAATTAGAACTCAGCCTTAACATGGAATCTGCAAAACCACACAAAAGGCAAACTGAGTCACATTTTGTGGTTGCGTATTTGTCGCTAAGACAGTAAACATATAACCCAGAACAGTAAATTAAAGCAGATATTCTGAATGTTTGTGAATGTCCTGGTACTTCTGCCTTGCTGAAATCAATAGGAAAGGCAGAGCGTGAACCTGGAGCCGGGGTAAAGCAGTGGCTCCGGTTCAGTTGGCAGAATCCAGTTGCACTGCTGGAGCGGATGGCCCAAAATAAACAGAAAAGAGTTGTCAGCATCTTCAGATAGACAGATCTGACTAAGCAGTCACTGATGTTTTTTCACAAACCCCTTCCAAACCATGTTGAAACTAATAAATATGCCACTGGTGAGGTAACTGCCCTGTTCGTTATTCAGTGCCAGGCACAGTGTCTTTTATAGCAATCCAGATCTCTTCCCAAGGCATTATGATGAACACAAAGACCCAAGAACTTGCACAGGTTGGGAGGAGATGTCTGAAGTTTTCCACGGATAACTTCTGGCCAGGCATCTATCCCACCACACAGTTCAAGGTCTGCTCCTGAGCATGGGTGTCTCCACAGGCTGGGGTAAATAAGAAGCATCGATGTCATAAAGAAGAGCGCACAAAGGAGTGACAAGGCTACCATTACTCAGGTTTTGGGATCCTCCCAACAGAAAAGCAGGGCTTTCTTAGGTGAATTTGTTAATAGCATCAATAGTGAAACTTTGTAGCTTCTCTTCTGCCATATCCTCTATGCGTATCTTACCCAGACCAATTACCCCAGAAACAGGAAACTAACACTGTTAATCAGGATAGCATATTAAATATTCTTGATACTTCTGTGGGGGTGGGAAAAAAGACAAATATAATTGTCCTGAGCAGAATATATTTCCATAACAATGAAATCTCAACATCAGTCTCCTGTTCGTTTCAGCAAAGGAAGAATTAGCATACCTCCAGATATTTGGGGTCAGTGGGGATACCATTATAACCTTCTGAATCTGCAAGAGCCATTTCAGGCTGTATTGTTTTATGATGACTCTGTCACTGCAACGTGACAAAATGGCACGGTTTTTAGTTTAGACCAGTAGATGGGGATTAATCAAGCTGTTATTCTTGCTGTTGTATACCACCGGTGGAGGCTTTTAACTAACCAGCTGAGAGACTTATGAGTGTGGAAACTGGGTTTTTTTGCATATTCGTTAAGAAGGAGAATTGTTCTCCCATAGCAGAGCAATCTGCGTGAGAGCAGAAGACCAAAACTTCCAGTGGAGTCAGGCGAACAGCCTGGTTACAACTGAGCCACATCTCTGGAGCGCTCTGGGAATCTGAATTAGTCTGTAAATAAGAGAGGATTTTCCTTGCAGACAAAATCCCTGCAGAGTTCAAAGGGACAGCAGGAAGCACTACCTTTTCTCCTGAAGCCATGTAAAAATTAGGTAAAGATAGTACAATCTGCTGTGCCCTCCCCTCAGCTGTGACATGAAAGACCATTACCTCTGCATCTGGAAAAAAAAAATTCAAGAGAGGCATAAACCCCCTTATCATCTTTATCAATCTCCAGGTTAAAACACTGACATTCAGGGAAGAAACTTCTAAGTTGCTGCTGGGAATCTGTAGTTGGGTTTGGAGGCAGAAGGAGGGGAGTCGGGTCTCTAAAGGAGACAGCCTGGTAGACAGAAAGCCTGGACATCTGAACCAGTTGCCTGAGATAGTTACCGTCATCATCAGCCAAGGAACAGTCATCACCAAAGAACGGGTCAAACCATCAGTCTGTGGCGTTCCACCAGCTTCCAAATACTGCCTCTTAGCTCTGGCATGGGGGCCTGCTTCGTAGAGATCTAAAATTAGGTGAGATAAATGCCACTTTATCCTTAAGCCCAAAAATAAGTCTTGAGATCCTCAGCCAAATGGGCTTCTTGTGGTCTTTTTGCAATCTCCTCCGATACACTGCAAAGCCATGTGCTGTGTGCCTGTAGGGCACAATGTTCCTGGGGTGAGGTGGGGACAGAAATAGATACCCTGGACCAAACTCTGCACAGTATGTAGAAAATCATTGCATTCAGAGATAATTGATGATGAAGACAAGTTTAGTGCATTTGGTAGGCTTATATTTTTATAAGTCATGGCTCAGACTGGGCCTTGAGAGTCTATTCTTCAATGTCAAATCCCCTAGGAGTATAATTTCCAGAAATGTTTAATGACTATTTAATAACAGCTGCATAAAATACCTCTGATCATGTTTTAATATTCCAAATGACAGAATTGTTCAGTGCTGAAGTATTTTATGGTTATAAAAAATATATCGCTCCTTTTTCAGAGAGCTGCCCTTAAAGGAAACCCTGTCTGTGCAGCATGACCCTCTCCTCCTGCCTGAAAGGACAGCCCAGGTACGAGCTACGCGAAGTGGAGGGAGGCAGCTGCCTTGTCTCTTCACAGCCATAGGAGCTCATGGAGGCAAAACCTGTGACTAGCCTTTTAGAAAGGCTGGAAAGTCTTATCACTGAAGCATTTGCAAGTGGGCAGGTGAAGACAGGATACGGGTAATCAAATTCCTTGCTTGAGGGCACCAGCTGATCACCTCTGGGGTGCAAGGTAAGAATTTACCTCCCCAACAGCTGCCTGAGAGCCCAGAGCAGATGCTGACACATGTTACTGGAGTGCTTGGCCTTTCCTTTAAACATAAGTTGCTGCCCAAAGGTGGGATACAAGTCCTGCAGAAGGTTTTCACACCCCAGCTGCATCTAACCTCTCCCTGGTGAGCAGCCAAGGCAAAGCAGGCAAAGCAGGTGCCATCAGCACCTCTTGTTTCGTTTATCTCAGCCTGCCAGAGGTACACAGGGCTCCCCTTTATGTCTGCCAGGGTTGCTGCTCTGCTCTTGGCTCAGCCTGGCTGCAGTTTGCTTTGTTTTTGATCAGGGACCCAGATCCCATTAACACCTACACCTCTGGCAGAATCATAGAATCGTTTTGTTTGTAAGGGGCTTTTAAGACCATCAAGTCCAACTGTTAACCTAGCACAGCCGAGTTACCATTAAACCATATTTCTAAGCACTATGTCTACCCGTCTTTTAAATACCTCCAGGGATGGTGCTTCAACCACTTCCCTGGGCAGCCTGTTCCAATGATTGACAACACTTTCAGTGAAGAAATTTTTCCTAATATCCAAACTAAACTTCCCCTGGCACAACTTGAGGCCATTTCCTCTTGTCCTATCACTTCTTACTTGGGAGAAGAGACCCAGGCCCACCTTGCTACAACCTCCTTTCAGGTAGTTGTAGAGAGCGATAAGGTCTATGAGTTCACTTGACTTGCGAGAGATGTGCACTAAGTTCACATGGACCGAGCCACATGCTAGTGGAGTTGTGAGAATACAGTTATGTCTTCAGGGCAAGAACTGCCTAAACTAGAAAGTCACATTTTTCTTTAGCCACGTGTCACCTGGAGCTAGCTGATGCCAGCTCCCTGCTCCCAGGCTCGGAAAGGCTTGGGTATCACTACTGGCCATGTACCCGGCTTTGTGCAGCAGCTGTTGGGGTCCACACTTGCTCAAAGGGACATGTGTAATAAGCCTAAACAGTCTCTGGTCCTAAAGAGGACTACATGCAGGTCAAGAATGCTAGGATGTTTGTAGCCTTCAGGGGGTGAAGGAAATTCATTACAGCAATTCCCTTGTGAGTGAAATGTGTATGTGCATGTGTGTATGAAATAAAACATAAAGGAAGAAAAAATTTACATGAGTTTTCAGACCATTAAAAGCCAGTTTCTGGTAATCAGATCATCAGCCCAGTTGACTCATATTCTTGGCTTCTGTAATTTATTGCTAGTTTTAACAGCTGCCACTCTTCCTATGATCAGGTTCCTGTGAGCTGGGGAAGCAAAATACTTTCTTAAAGCACTTTGCATTCCTAAAGGGGATTGAAGTAATCCTAGACCTTGTTACATTTCCATTTTTAACTGAATTAGTGAGCCTGTTAATATGTACAGCAATTAGACTTTTCCTTGCAAATAGAAATGGTTCCAGAATAAATCTTTTTTTAATATATCTATCCTCATTACTATTAGGAAGCCATTTTCTCTACATTAATTACATGTGCATTTAAATTCTGTTTTGAATGGGCTTCACCAGTCTGAGACCCTTGAAGTGCAGGTACCTCTGAGGAGAAAGCAGCCATAAAAACTATTCAGTCCATTGCAGAGTATTGATAGGGAAGAAAATTCTGTTGAGACTCTTGAGGGTTTATGCCTGTCCTTACAAGAATTTTTGTACGATATTTATGTCTACTTGGAATTGACATTTTCTAAGGCTGTCTGTAAAAGAACATTCCATGGCAACCTGGAGTTTTCAGTTTATCTGTTCTGGCTGCTTTCTAAAAGAAGAGAACCATGTCTCTTTATAGTTCCAGCATTTACAGTAAATCTGACTTTATGTAAAAAAGCATTGCTAAGGTCATTGATTAGGTATCATCGTTTTATTTTTACCAAAGGAAAATGCAGAACTCCCTATATCTCAAATATTTCTTTGTGCACTGTGTTTTTAGTACAAGTTGTATATCAATTGCAGAGAATTTACTTGTGTCGTTCTTTTAAGTGAGGTGAGTGATTGATGCGACTGATGCAGCTCCTGTTATCCAAACTTCTTCCTTGCTGTGTTGCAGGAAGCAACAGGGCATAGAAACCTCTCCTTTCTGTATGTGGAGATGCTTGGTCAGTCAGCTGCATAGGAAAGTTATTGTTTTATAGATTCTTATAGTGCCTTGATCTATCATCCTTTTCTAATAGCTGTCTGACAGCTTACATTTAATGAGCCTTACAAGGCAATACCAAAATGAGTATGGTTGCAGTCTCATCCTTTAAACAGCATCCAGACCACTATGAACAACTGTTACAGTTTAACCGTAGGAGGCAGCTAAGCCCCAGGCAGCCACTCACTCACTCTTTCCATCGACATTCAGATGTTCGACCGTTTCCAGGAAAGCAGGGATCCATCATGCGTAACGCCATAACTCTGGACATCCCTCCATTCCTCCTTCTTCCCCCAACTTTTATTGCTGAGCATGAGGTCATATAGCATGGAACACCCCTTTGGTCAGTTGGGGTCAGCTGTCCCAGCTGTGTCCCCTCCCAACTCCTTGTGCACTCCCAGCCTACTCGCTGGTGGGGTAGTGTGAAAAAAAACAGTCCTTGATGTTTTGCAAGCATGGTTCAGCAATAACTAAAACAGTGTTATCAACAGTTTTTGTCACGAATACAAAACGTAGCCCCATACATGCTACTATGAAGAATATTAGTTCTCTCCCAGTCCAAACCAGTGCAAGAAAATTCGAACACAATTGCAAAGAATCATCACCGTCTGAACGGATGTAAGTTGGCTCTGGTGGTGTAACTGAAGAGCAAAGCCTGCCTGAGCTGACCTGGCTATTGTATCTGGCAGTGAGAGGTGAGATTAGATAAGGCCAAGTGTACGAGCACATCGCTTGCTTATTAAAATAAAATTTTCTTCACCATGCTGTTTGAAACGCTGAAGAAAAATGTTTATTTGTTTGGAAAACTAGTTAAATAGAATTATGTGGTCCCAAAAGTGGAAATACAAAGCCCACCAAGACCTCTAGAGGAAAAAGGAGTTGCAGCTATAGATGCCAAATAGGAAGAAGTCCCGTAAGCCTCAGGAAGTCACAGTGGTACTTTACTCTTGCTGTCTATTTGAAGAAAGCTGTTATGTGCCTTTTTGGTGGCAGTTAAAAACTCAGAGGGTCGGTACAGGTATTGAGAGAGAAGAAACTCTGAAGCAAGTTTGAGAAAGATCAGGATGCATGACCAAACACTTGAGCTATGGTTAGTTAGAGATCAGAAAAGCAAGGAGATTAAACAGTCTTTAGCACTTTGATATATCCACCACCAGATACACAAATGTTATCTTTCTTCTGCACTCAAAAAACCACCTCCAATGATTTTCAAAAAAATTATGTAAATTTACTATCTTGGAGCCCTTTGTGAATTCCCAGCGGAGAGATCTTAGAATCATAGTATGGTTTGGATTGGATGGGACCTTCAAAGATTTTCTAGTCTAATCTCTCTAGACACCCTTCACTAGATCAGATTGCTCGAAGCCTCATCCAACCTGACCTTGAACACTACCAATGATGGGGTATCCACAACTTCTCTGGACAACCTATGCCAGTGTCTCACCACCCTCATCATAAAAAATTTCTTCCTTATGTCCAATCTAAATCTACCCTCTTTCATTTAAAGCTGTTGCCCCTTGTTCTGCCACTACAGGCCCTGGTAAAAAAGTCTCTTTCCATCTTTCTTATGAGCTCCCTTTATATATTGAAGGGTCACAGTAAGGTCTCCCTGGAGCCTTGTTTTCTTCAGGCTGAACAATTCCAGACATGGTGTCTCTGTGTCCATTGTGCAGAGAAATGAAGCATGATGGTGACTTCGCAAATGGAGATGTTAGAGTCTTGCCTAGGGAAGCAAAATGAATGGTCCGGGGTTTTTCTCCTGCTGGGCAAGATAAGCATAGTTGCTCCTGCCCAGAGCCTAGTCCTGAGATTCCTATGTGGGGATGGTCCTTTCTTTCACCCCAGACCCTGGTCCTATGCTGAAAAAGACCGCCTGACCTCCTCTGTAGAGATACTGTGGGACTGTCCCAGGCAACATGCCCCTTAATGGCTGGCTGAGAACCCGGATCAAAAGATCTGCATCCCTCCAAAACATGTCCAGCATCAGCTACATGAGTCACACAAACGTGGGGAGGCGATTGCTCTTCTGTTGCTTCCTTGTGGAACCGAGAAGTGCACAGTGATTCCCCTCAGGATACTTCCCTGGGACAGAAAGAGCATTTTTGAACAGTTATTTTTGAGCCAGCCCTCCTTTGGTCTGTTTGCATGGGAGACATATCACTGTTTTGAAAGGAGTCTGAACAAGATTTATTTATTCATGTGGTCCTGAGAGGATTGCCAGGTATCTCCTGTATCAAGCCACTGAGGACTTGTCCTGTCACATTGTCTAAATCAAAACACAGTTCCTAAACCTGCATGACTTCAATAACCTTAGTGGAGCCTTGTTGGCTTTGCTGGAACAAGTGGACATGACATCAGATGCCAAGGATTTGCTTGTCATCTCCATTGTAACTTCACTTTGGGATGCTTGCTGGGCTACAGAGATCTGTCACAGACTAATCTGCTTGGGATGTCAAGGAAGCTGGAGCTGAAGCCTTGATGTATGAATCTTCTGTGCTGATAACTCTCTGCTGAGCTTTGATGAATGCATAAAGAGTTGGCAGATGAGCGGAGTTTTTGATTAACTGTGCTAGTCTGTGCACACTCAAGCTTCAGTGAGATTGTATATTGTCAGCCTGCTGTCTCCTGTGTGCTGAATTCTCATTTAAGCTTTTGTATTTAACTGGAAATTCTGATTTTGCTTTCACTATGGAGTTTAAAATGAAGTTCAAATCAGACATAATTTACAGCATTATAAAGACTGTGTAATATTTTCTGTCTCTCTAAGTAGCTTTGAGATGGAATTACCTTTAATGTTTATAACTTCTTGTATTCACATTTGCATTAATGCATTTTCCTTAACAAGACAAAAATATTTCTCCACTGAGCACATCCATATGGAGTTGTGCTCATGAATATTTTTGTCCCAGGTATCAAGTACCTCCATTTCTGTGAAAAAGAAGTTAACTTCTGCTTTTTAAAGCGCAACTTGAATGTAACTGAATCATCCAGACACGGATGACGACTTAAAAATTGCTAGGAAGATCAGAATTTAGATCACAACATGCAAAGATAAATAGATACATCCTGAGCAAGGCAAACAAATATACAGCAAATTATGTATTCCCAAAGCTATAAGAGAAGAGAAACAGTGCATCCTGTTTCTAATGCTGTTTACTAAAGCAGTGCCTAGAGAGCCACCAAGATAGCGAACCATTATCCTAATCATGGACAAACGTAACAGATTATACAATTTCTGTTCTGCTTTCCTTGTGGACTGAAAAAAAAAGTGAGGCAGTAGGAACGAGGACAGGCATACAATACAGAAATAGTCAACATTGCAAGGTGCAAATATGGCTCCAAGGTGCCTTGCTGGGTTTTATGTTTTCATTTTGTGGTTTGTGGTTTTGTTAAATATTGGACCTGTTCTTACAGTCCTTAGTTTTATGATGTTTCCATTCAGTCAATGTGTCAGACTATCTGCTGGTGAAAACCAGCCTGGCTTAACTACAGTGTTTTCCTGACTTGTATTAGCTGGAGTACAGCTCAATAGACTGTACAGAAACTTTTCAGAACCAACATCAGATCTCATTTCTGTAGCATAACTGTGTTGAATATAGGAGTTAATCCAGTTTAAAACCATGCAGGTGAGATGGTACCCTGCCTCTGACCCATGAGCTTGTACCTCTTTATACTTGACCTCAGCTTGTTCCTATGATCGCAATAAAGCATTTGCCTGATGAAGAACTACAAGGCCTTATCTGCTATATTCTTGTGTACAGTCTTCCTAGCTACTGTCTGTTTTTTCCAATAAAATCACTATGGAACATTAACCTAGCAGTATGTGTCAGTTAATAATTATTGTATATTAAAATTATTTAACAATTGTAAGATATTGTCTCACTGCTCTGTCTTGAGACTTCTCTGTTGCTGTCAGGGATATTCTACGCATAGGAATGCCATCTCTTTCAATTATTACTTGTGTACAGGAATCCTCTAATCTATTATTTTAGTTCAGTTAAACAGAGCATAAAATCTAACTCAATACAACATAAGACATTGCAATAGAGCAATTTGTTAAGGCAAGTCATCTTCATGGTATGAGACTCCTGGAGGAAGGGACAAGGGGCGAATAGCCTGCACTGGGTTTTACCTCCATGTTTTGCATTCCTCAGTGCACACATTTCAGAGAAGCCTCTCAGCCTCTTTCCATTCCTTTTCGTTACGATGGGTAATGGTAGCCCTTATGGCCTCCCCTCTTTCCCCTACCCTTTACTGTTTCTAAGCCATGCAGGACTCCAGTCAAAATCTACGGTCTGGGTGTGCTACTGGGTGTTTGCCGCTAGTGTGGTTCTGCAGCCTGATGGAATGACCATGTGTAAATGTGAGCATTTACAGCCTCTGTACATCCCATCAGCTGTTCTTTCTGCAGGAACCCCCAAGAGGTCTTTAGGAAGAATTGGTCACAACTGAAGGGGTTTGAAAACACAGTTTCCACTGTCCTTTATAGGGACGGCGCCATTTACAACTACGTCTGGCAGAATGCCATTCTATGCCCAGCAGAACCAGGAGAAACCAATGAAGTGTGGCTGAAATCTCTCCTTTATTGCAATGGGGAATCTCCCAAGTTTTGAGTTAGACGTGAGGAATTAAAGAAAATACACTCTAAAGCCAGTTCATTTCATCTACATTGGGATTAAAAAGACATTAAAAGGTCTATGTCTCCTACTACCAAATCTTGATATGCATGATCTGTTTATTTTTACCACTCAGCCTGTCTCTACTAAAAGGTGTGTGAACCATTAAATAGTACAGAAAAGACGGTGAAAAAAGGAAAAAGAGGAAAAACCCCACACACCTCAAGCTAACAAAGTCTCTAGGTTGCTGCTTTTGAACATAATCTAACATTTACAGTACACCTGTCTTCAGTGTTTTTCAAGTTGTATTTCAGGGTGCACCATCACACAGTTAGGGACCCTGAGCTCTGGTGGCAGCTTTATTAGCTGGTGATCATCCTTTCCTACCTTACTCGTTTTAAGTTATACCATTTACTTGAAACTTCATCCCTCTTTAAAGAGTTTTAAATGTTTGGGGTATTTGTCTACTTAAAGTGTCTCTCCAAATTCTGTGAATTTATACTCTAATTATCTATTAAAAAAAAAAAAAGAAAAAAATTAGAAGACAAATTTTCTACAGTTCCCAGTACTTTGGTAACTTTGCTCAACACACTTTTAAGAGGCTAGATTTCATAAACACTCACTTTCTTGGAGCAGCGGTCCCCCCAAAAGTGTCTTGATTGAATTACTGGATGACATTGATCACCAACGATTGGATGCATTTTATATAAATCATTGCTCTGAAAGTAAGGTGTCAAGACATCATAGCTGGCCATTTAGACTTTATCTAAAGCACTTGGAGAGAAAGAGGTATCTCTTTTCAGTTTGTAAAAAAGGCCTTTTACTGAAAACTTCAAGGAGGAAAATATTTGTAAGTTCAAGAGATGGTTCATAGATGGTTCATTCCACCTACCTCACGTAATAATTTTAGCATAGGATGAAAGGTCTGCTACACCTTCATGTAAAAAAAAAAAAAAAAAAAAAGGACTGCAAAATAAAGGTGAGCGAAACCTCGTCACAGGGAGTGTTTTACCATAGCTGGTGCCAAAGCAAGCTGCCCGTTACCGCTCCCAGGACGCCAGGGGGACCGGGGCAAGGCTGTCAGGACCAACAGCTACACTGTGATTTTTAGGTCACACCTTGACAGCTGAGGATAATTTTCCAGGCCAAGTGAGAGCCATATCTGGTCCCAGTTTGGACCAACTAACTTGGATGGAAAACACTCAAATACAGATGAGAGTAATTTTGTTTAGAGAAAAATACCCTGGTATTATTTGCACTGCAGAAAAAACGTGGGAGATCTGGGGTTTGCTGAATACCAAATCCTTACAATCACTAGACAGGATTTTTCTTAAGGTTCATCATTCCAAAGGATTAGTGAGCCTGCGGCACTTCTAAAGCCCTGTTCATAATTACCAAAATATCACATCCCGTATTCTGAATTCTGAAAGGGAATGTCAGTGCCTGTGGTTTCAGGATTGTTTTCTGTACTTTTTTCAGTGGGACACAGCTATTTTACTGACTGAATTTGACATTTTTTAATATTCTCCTTGTTTGCCTGAAAATATATATTTTTTCATATTTCTGTTCTAGCACCCAGAACAAACCCAAAATATTGTAGGAATCTGTAGGAACAAAGTAGCATGAAAAACCAGGGCTTACAGCCTAACCCACGCAGTGAATACAACCTATCTCTTGTCGTAAGCCTGTTTCACTGCACTCTACTACTCGTGCTAGTATAGGCTGAGCAAAGAATTTCAAGCATCACATGCTTTGGAGTCATAAGCAGGTAGACAATTTATCCAGAAGGGATCTAAAATTGTAGTCACATTTTGAAGGAAAGGCTACAATATGTACATTCAAAGTGTACGGAATCTGGAAACCAAATTCTCTAATAACAGAAATGGGCCCCTGATGTACACAAAATAGGTAGCCATGTATCTTGGGTTGAATCAAATCTTTGTTTACAAAGCAAATTAATTCTCTTGACTTATAATTTTAGTGTTAACTGCTTGAAGACACTTTGTGATTGGATAACATGTAAAAGAAAATGAATTAGGCTTATCCTAGATGTTTAATGTCATTTATTTTGGTATCCTTTTAGATGTGAAGAAATATGTTTAGATTTCAAGACAGAAAATTCCTTTGAACTGAGGAATAAAACTTTTTGTATTGCAGCTCTCCTAAAGGGGCACTCTAAAGTGTTAAAATCCTTTTTTAATCTTTTATTTAGGACTGGTTTCAAAGTACTTTCCTTCTCAGGACCATTTTGGTTCTAATGAATCATCATTTTCCAATGGAAAAAACAAAAATCAGCATAAATTTCTTAATCAGTCCCATGAAAAAACCCCCCAACCAATAAGTTCTGTTGTTTACCACAGCCATGGCCCCCGCACAGAGCTCTTTAAGGTCAAATTAAATCAGTGAAACATTTTGTCAGCTGGTGTGAACCAGCACAGTTTCCCTGAAGGCAACATCAGTCACACTGATTTACAGTTGCTGGAAGTGTCTGTATAAATTTTCCAGGTTTTCCAAGAGACTTTACTAGATCCACCCCTTCTGATGACTCAGCAGATGCTTTGAGCTAAGAGCAAAGACGGTCCTTCAACAGATGCATCTCTCCTGTCTAGCCCTTCCAAGACCACTACCAATTCCTATACTTTGGAAATACCTTCCATAATGTTAAAAAAAGATAATGCATAATATGTTAAGAAAACTGCATTTCTGACAGAAAGTCTATCTCCTGCCTATCCTTACTCCCTGTTAATCCACTTCACTTCTGTTAAAAGATTGGAGCCTGGCACCAGTTAGAAGAAGTGTCTGCCTGCTCTGGGCAGCTGGAACCCCTGAGGAGCAGAGAGGACCTTCCGCCTTGGAAACAAGACCTTTGTAGTCGAAGGCACATTCTGGAGAACGGGGCAGGGAAAGCAGACAGAGGGCAGAGACCGTGCTACACCACCAGAAACTGGGCAGCCTCTGTAAAGAGCAAACTACAAAGCCCAGGCCTCCGTACCTGAAGTAAAGCCAATTTTCTTGAGAGGTCCAGAGAGGACCGTGCGGTGCTATTGCAAAATAATTAAGAATTTAAAGTTTCTTTAATCCTGAGTATTTTTGCAGAAAAGATAAGAATTTGTCTGCAAAACACCTACCTCTGAAGCAGTATCATCTGTAGGTGGGAATGAAATGTGATTTATTTAAAAATAACTTTAAAATGATTTTATAAAAAAAAAACAACTTTAAAATTATGTATTTTAAAGATAAATTTAAACCAATGTGCCTTTAAAGTAAAATTGCAAAAATAAGAAAGTATTGGCTTACTGGAATTTGGCTAGCTCCCCTCATCTATTGGACGATGGTGAGCAACCTCTAATGTTGCAATATTGGGCTTATCTTGACGTTGAAGGAGCACTGGAATCGTACTGTTCAACAAGATGTGAATCTTGTGGGGAAGCAATTTACCTGAGTATGCAGACATCACATGAAATAAAAAGATGATTTGGTGTTGTGCAGTGACCAGCATTGTGACTGCCTGGTCATTAAAAAAAGGAAAAAGATAGTTAACAGCTGAGAAAAAATTAGCAAAATCAGTTTAAGATGATTAGATGGAAAATAACATTATTTTTTTTTCTACCAAGAGACTCTGAAAGACTGTGATTGTTTCATTTAGGAAGAAACTATTAAAAGGGGATATAATGTATAAAATAAAGAATCTAGAAAGAAAAATCCAGTTTTTCACAGCACTTCTTGGGCTCAAAATTTCAGACAACTGAGAGAAGGTTTGTACGTGTATATATATGCATTACAGGAACATTCAGGGACATACTAGTTCACATAGGGTCCCCGGAAAGGCAATGAAATCTGCCCTTTGGAAAAACTAATACAACCTTTAGTTTGCAGGAAAGACAAGGAATCTTCAACAGGTTTACTGCACTATTTTGCTTATTGCTGGGTACACTATCATTTTTTTTGGTAATATTTGATAGTGACCACTAGCCAACAGTGGCCACATACTCAATCAGTTGGCATATATAGTCCTGATCTAAACCGGTAATTTTCACCTCCATTCAAGGTCTGATCAGGCACTTCCTAAAGTTGACTCACCTTTGCTTTATTCCACTGCAGAAGTATTTTCTGTATTGGAAGGCATAGAGTTCTCCATCAAGTTGATATTCTTATACTGTGGTTAAATTCTACTCTTCAGGACAGCCAGCATGATGCTGGTGGCTGACTGGGTCTTCAGACTGCAATTGCATCAGGTTCAAGTAGTGAAGCACTCTCTACCATTCCTCAATGAGCATGGCAGATTCATTATTGGGGATTCTTCAATTATTTTAAAATTTTTTTCCCCATTTTATTTTTTGCCTTTTTTTTTTTTTTTTAAATTTTATTCTGTTTTACCATCAACTTTTCATTGCTTTGTTAATTGCCATGTTTCACTTGCTTTGTGAAGTCTGCATCAACCTTCTTGTACTTTAGCTTAGACTGGTTTCCAGTTTCACCAGTTTGGACGTTTTCATTTCCATGCAGTGAAAGAGAATGAATTCAATGAATAGTAGAATAAAATATATTTCAAACATCTAGTTTAAGCTATTCAAATATGAGCTTTACAGGGATTAATTACATTGGCATCACAGATACATGACAGGGTAATTCTGACTTGCCTGTGGCAATATAAATTTCACATCTCATCAGCTCACTCCTAGAAGCAGCTTTGCGCTAGGAAGTGATCAGCTTGAATCCTTCGGGTCTGTTCCTTGTTACTTCAGGAGTCCATCAGGAAGTTCAGTCAGGGCACTTTTATTCATATTAATTCCTGTGATTATGTTGTTGCTGCTCCAGGCAATCCCTAGAAGCAGGTGTGATACAGTCTATTCTTTTATATGAACTGGATCATAACTGCCAAGATAAGAGATTCTTCATTCTCTCCTAACACTTATTTTATTTAAGTTTTCCCTGATTTTAACTTACCTTAATGGCCAATGAGATATCAGATGAATTAGTGGAAGGAAGGAAGGAAGGAAGGAAGGAAGGAAGGAAGGAAGGAAGGAAGGGAGGGAGGAAGGGAGGGAGGGAGGGAGGGAGGGAGGGAGGGAGGGAGGGAGGGAGGAAGGAAGGAAGGAGGGAGGGAGGGAGGGAGGGAGGGAAGGAAGGAAGGAAGGAAGGAAGGAAGACGCAAATCTCCCTTCTTACTGCTAATATATCTTTGCACCAATTATTTGACAAAGCAGCAGTATCTGCAAAGTAAAAATTGGTTGATTACCTCTTTGCCACCTTTCAGGATGATCAATTATTCAGCGTCTGAGAGAGAGGCACGGAGGGTACACAGGTTAAAGGGTGACCTTCCCTTGGGGACAGCATGCCTGAATGTAGCAAAAGCAGTAAAATTAATGCAAACTTCTCCTTGAATAAGCATGCTGTTGTACCAAAGAGTAACAGCAGATATCCTGGCCTGGCGTTCCTGCTCTGGTAAAGAAGAAGTAGGAAATTGAGGTCCTCAGCTGTTGTAAAATGGCACAACACTACTCACTCTCTCCCTCCCTCTCTCTCTCAAGCTTTTTGTTGTACAGCTTAGTTCCTTTTTCCCAACTTCTCCCACATTGTGCAAATCCCTGTACACGGTATCAAATTATTTTCCATTAATAAGTTTAAAGCTTTTATAAAAGTTAGCAAATGTTTCCTCTAAAATATGACTTAAAAATCCATGCTGACCTTTCTTGATTTTAAAATAGTTGGGTATAAAATTTTATTGGTTTTCAATTTTAGTAAGTTTTGCAAACATAGAAAAAAGGCTTTACGGAGGACTGTTAAAAAAGTGAACTTTTCACTCCCCTAGAACCACAGCCTACTTAAATGATGGGTTAGACATCACATTGAGCAGTGAGGCAGCGTTATGCTTCAGTTCCTGCAGTTCTTTTAGGACTCTTGGATGAGGACCATCTGGCTGTGACAATTTGTTACTTAGCAGTCATTTTCTCAGCTTCTTCTAAAACTTATTTTGACAGGTCAATTTAAAATGATACCTGAGGGTCATCCCTTTATTTTTAAAAAAAAGGGAAAGAGAAATCAGTGTGGGAACCTCCCTCAGCTTTTCTGAAATGAATACTGATATAAAGAATTCAGGTTTGTGTTGTGGTCTTATCTTCCCTGAGTACTCTTCTACACTTCCATCATCTAATAACCCAAAACGCTCTTTGGCAGGTCTCCGGCTTCTGGTGTGTTCAGAACATTTATTTTTGGTTTTATGCCTTAAGTGAGGTTCCTCTAAATTGTTTTTGGCCTGCGCTATTATGGTTTTACATTTCATTCATCCATTTATTCTGTGAACTGCTTCATTTTCCATTGACTTACCCCTGAACTTGTTGATGAAGCAGCAGTAAAACTGAAGGACTTGCAGGTCATTTCTATATGGAGGACAAAGTAGAAAGAGCAGAGTGACTTTATTTTCTTACTGTAATTTATACACTTTTCTTGGAACAATGAACATGTGACTAATCTGACATTCTTTTGCTCAGCGATAGAAGCATAGTACAATTCAGGTTGGAGGGAACCCTGGGAGGTCCCCAATAGCAGGGTCAGCTCTGAGGTCAGAACAGATTGCTGGGGGTTTTATGCAATCAAGTTTTCAAAACCTCCGAGCACGGAGACTGCACAACCTCTCTGCGAAACCTGCGCCGCTGCCTGACTGTCTTCATAGTGAAAATATTTTACCCTATATACAGTTACAACGTGCCCTGTCCCCTGTCCTCCTGCCATGGAACTTGATAACCTCTTTGTAGGCAATGACAAGCTGCTAATAAGTCCTTCCCAGCAAAGATGTCTCTTCTTCAGGCTGAGCAAGTCCAATTCCTTAAGCCTCTCCCCATAAGGCATGTGCTCCAGCCCCTTGAGCATCTGGGTGGCCTCCACTGAACTGTCTCAAGTTTTCCAGTGTCTTTCTTGTATTGGAGGACTCAGAACTGCCCAGTCATTCTTGAGCTGAACATTCCTCTCTTGCCTCTGCAAGCTGCTGGATTGTGCCACTCTCTCTCAACAGTCAACAACTATTGGTGCCTGAATGCTGTTCCTTTTCTCCAAATGCAGCTTCTAAGTATTCCACAATTCTAGCCAAAAACGGCCATGGAATCTATGGCTATGTCTAAACTAGGAGAGGTAGGAGTGTGCCCAAGTTACCTTGTCAACATTCCCTTGCAATGAGAGAGACAGGTTGTGCATCAGGCATTCTCTTGCATCCTGATTTCTACAGAAAAGAGAAAGGAACCCGGACAGTGGGTTGCCGTTTGATGTAGCTCAGCAGGTAAGTGTAGGTACTACCCCTATGATGTGAAAGGGAGTGGGGCCTGTTATCCCCACGCGGGCAGCTGCCGGAAGTACAGCTCCAAAGGGTTTAATGAAGAAGTCAAAACAGGGAGTTAGCTACTTACTAATATCCTTGTAACGCTTTGAGAGGCAGTCATGGCACTGTTCCCTGGTTTTGTCTTAAAATTTTAAACACAACTTTAAGGTGTGACTACCAAAAGTGAAGTGCCTTCCCTAGACAATCCTACTGATGAGTTTGGTTCCCTTTTTGTTATCAAGGGCAAAAAGCAATGATCACATTTACTTAGGGGTTCACTTGTTCCTGCTGCTAATTCTTCATGGAACTCTGATGACAAGGGGAATTAGCTGTGCAAAAGGACCCTTCTTTAGTGAAAATGTAATTTTTAAAAACAAGGAACAAATTATGGCATTTAAGCTCAGATGCCAAAAGGAAAAGTGTAACCTCTCCTTCCCATGGAGAGCCTGTGAGGACAGTGCTTCAGGAATTCCAGTGAAGTTAATTGTAGAGAAAGAGCCTGAGGGAAAAGTTTCTTGATCCTCTACAAAGAGGAGAAAGAAAAACTGGAAACAAAAAGTTAGAAAAGAATAAGAGGTGGTTTCATGTAGACGTGTCATGGTTTCATCTGGGATGGAGTTAACTTTCTTGCTGGCATCTGGTGTGGGGCTATGTTTTGGATTTGGGATGAGAGCAGTGTTGACAGTGCACTGATGTTCTTGGTTATTGCTAAGCAGTCAAGGGCTTTTTTCGCTTGTCACACCGCCCTGCCAGCAAGTGGGCCGGGGGTGCAGAAAAACTTGGAAGGAGACACAGCTGGGACAGCTGACCCCAACTAACCAAAGGGCTATTCCATACCATGGGATGACATGCTCAGCATATAAAGCTGGGGGAGGAGGAAGTGGGGGAAATTCAGAGTTATGGCATTTGTCTTCCCAAGTCACCATTACACGTGATGGAGCCCTGCTTTCCTGGAGATGGCTGAACACCTGCCTGCTAATGGGAAGTATTGAATGAATTCCTCGTTTTGCTTTGCTTGTGTGCATGGCTTTTGCTTTATTTATTAAACTTTCTTTATCTCAACCCACGAGTTTTCTCGCTTTCACTCTTCTGATTCTCTTCCCCATCCCACCGGGACTGGGGGCAGTGAGCGAGCGGCTGCATGGTGCTTAGTTGCTGGCTGGGGTTAAACCACAAGATGATACTGGAACTTAATTGGTCAGTGTTTGTTTTCATTTGAACTCCATTGAAACAGTAACACATCATGGTGCTCTTCATGACAGATATGACTTCTACTCCTTCACATCTGTTGGCATCCCATCACTTCCTTAACTCACCAGGAGAATTCTTCCCAGCATTGATGTAACCATGAGTGAAACTCCTCTTTCAGGGGACATAGGCTAGATGTCCCAATGTGTTACACTGTGTTCAAAGTGATGAACAAAACCTATTTTATGATAGATGAAAATCAAGCATGCTCTTACAAGGGACAGTTTGTGTTTTCCCAATGCCTGATAGTTCCTTCCAATGAAGAAAGTTCACATTGAAAAGAACCTCAACTACAAATACAAATATTGTTCTCTTGAGTATACTTTGAAATCAATACTGCTGAAATAAGAGTAAATATATGCTGGCTCTTGACTTCCAGTTTTCTGGCTTTTTCTCTGACATACAGTCTTCTAATGATTTGCAAAAGTTATTTTTATAGATGCTAACTAGTAGAGACAGTACACAAACTGTATATATATAACTGTATATATAACTAAACTTCTGTCTTCTTAGTATCAGTGAGGTGTTTGTTGTGTCTTTATTGTGTTGGAAATGCACTGGAGTCCAAACAACCTTTTAAATTCCAATTTACTGAGTTTTCTTCTCATTTTTGATATGTGATTCTTTTACAAAAATCATAAGGAAAATATTTGAAAGCCAACTAAGTAAGAACAAGATGGAGTGGACAGGGAAGTATCAGTAAATGATACTGCGATTTTCACTCATTTCATCCTTATTGGAACCCAAAGGATAGAAACAACACTTCAGAGACCTACCTACAATGAACTGGAACGCTCTGTACTTACTGGACACTTGTCTTCCCTAAAATGCGTTTCCTGTTCTCACATCACAGTGTTCCTGATACTGGTAGCTTAAATGGCTCCTCTTCATTTCCAGTCATTTCACAGGATTATACAATCACAGAACAGCCGAAGTTGGAAAGCACCTCTGGAGATCATCTAGTCCTACCCTACTTCTCAAAGCATGGTCATCTAGAGCAGGTTTCTAAGGACTGTGTTCAGTTGGTCTTTGAATATCTCTAAGGGTAAAAGCCCACAACCTCTCTGGGCAGCCTGTGTCAGTGCCTGGTCACCCTTAAGAGTAAAAAAAAAAATTATTATGTTTAAATGAATCATAGAATCATGAATGGTTTGGGTTGGAAGGCACCTTAAAGATCATCTAGTTCCAACACCCCTGCCCCGGGCAGGGACACCTCACACCGGACCAGGCTGCTCAAAGCCCCATCCAGCCTGGCCTGGAACACTTCCAGGGATGAGGCAGCCACAGCTTCTCTGGGCAACCTGTTGTTCCAGGGTCTCGCCACCCTGACCAGAAAGAATTTCTTCCTAATATCTCATCTAAATCTCCCCTCTTTCAGTTTAAAACCATTACCCTTTGTCCTATCACTACATGCCCTGATAAAGAGTTCCTCCCCATCTCTCCTGTAAATCCCCTTAAGTACTGGAAGGCCGCTATAAGGTCTCCCCGGAGCCTTCTCTTCTCCAGGCTGAACGACCCCAGCCCCCTCAGTCTTTCTTCATAGGAGAGGTGTTCCAGCCCTCTGGTCGTCTTCGTGGCCCTCCGCTGGACCCATTCGAACAGGCCCATGTCTTTCCTGTGCTGAGGACTCCAAAGCTGGACTCAGTACTCCAGGTGGGGTCTCACGAGAGTGGAGTAGAGGGGCAGAATCACCTCCCTGGGCCTGCCGGACACGCTTCTTTCATACATTTCAGTTTGTGCCCACTGCCTTTTTTCCTTTCACTGGGCACCACTGAGAAGAGTCTGGTTCTGTTTTCTTTACTCCCCCCATCAGGTATTTATACACACTGATATAAGCCCCCTGAACCTTCTCTTCTCCAGCCTGAACAGTCCCAGCTGTCAGATCCTGTCCTTGTGTGTCAGATGCTTCAGTCCTTCAATCACCTTTGTGGTCCGGCCCTTCTCTGGACTCAGTCCAGTATGCCCATGTCTCACTTGTACTGTCCAGACCAGCACTGGACCCAGAACTCCAGATGTGCCTCACCAATACTGAGCAGAGAAGGATCACCTCCCTTGACCTGCCTGCCATGTTCTGCCTGATGCAGCCCAAGAAGCTATCAGCCTTCCATTCTCCTCACAGTTCCTTCTTCCCATGCAGATACTGAAGATGAACAGAAATAGCTGCAAACAGGCCACAGCGGTCAGTCGGTGCCTTATCCACTTCCACAACCAAGGCATTTCTAAGTACCAAAAAATTCACTTGGTGAATCACTTATTTCTAAAAAGAGGTACATCACAACTAACTATAAGTGTTTTTTTAAGACATAGCTGCTTATTCAGCACTGCTGATAAGAAAATTTCCTTCAGAACAGGCTGTTGATGCAATGTTATATATGCTATAAATTGTCTTTACCTTCCAAAACCCCATGACTTTACTCTGCCGGTCTCTCACGAGGGTCTAGTCCACAGTACCATCTAGTGGCACACAGTGATACGACCATGCCCGTCACAGAAAAACGCTCTTAACCATTGACATTTCCTAGCAATCTCAGCAGAGAGATAAAAGCGTATGAAACACCCTCTCACGCTTGGAAATAGTACCATGTGGGATAGCACGAGAAGAACTGACCTTGTCAGGGACTGAGAGGAGTTAGACAGCTCTGATGATGAAATTGCCTATCCGGTACACTTCATAAGGATGATTACTAATTACTTCTCCCAAAGGTGACCTGTTAAGAAGATTCTTGTTTGCTGCTCTGAAAAAAATAAGTGAATCTAACTCTGGGTGAAGACATGAAGAATATCTCTGAGACCTCTTTAGAAGACAACCAGGGGAGTTTGCTTTCTGCTAAGATGCAAAGCCAGTAGTAATTCTGACACAGTCTTCTTTAGAGACTGCTCCCAGTTAGAGTATGCATATCTGACCTTAATCTTGAGGATCTGGTTATTGATGTTTAGGCAACTTCCTTTACAGAATCATCAAGTTAGAATGAACATGGACAGAATATTTATGCTGTACTCAAATTATATGTGCTCTCAGTCAATTTATGTGATGAACAAGAACACAGTAATGTGGATGGTTTTGATAACAAAAAAGTAGAATAGGAATGTATTGTAACACAGCCTGAATACCCAAATTCTTGCACTGACTAGCCTCTCATATTTATGCTTATAAATACTTAAAAGATGGGTGTCAGGAGGATGGGGCCAGGCTCCTTTCAGTGGTGCCCAGTGACGGGACAAGAGGGAACAGGCACAAACTTGAGCATAGGAAGTTCCACCTAAACATGAGGAGGAACTTCTTTACTTTGAGGGTGGCAGAGCACTGGCACAGGCTGCCCAGAGAGGTGGTGGAGTCTCCAACTCTGGAGACATTCAAAGCCCGCCTGGACGCGTTCCTGTGCAACCTGCTCTGGGTGACCCTGCTCTGGCAGGGGGTTGGACTAGATGATCTCCAGAGGTCCCTTCCAACTCTATGATTCTGTGATTCTGTGATTCATACCTACAGTGCCATTCTAGAATCAGCCTGTGAAAATCTTTCTGTATATTCCATCATGATTCTTTTTGCATTATAAAGTGTTCAAATAATTTTTTTTTAAAGGAAATAAACCACCCCCATTTCTACAAAATCATACTCTAAGAACTATTCCTCAAGCAAACTACAGTCCATATTAACAGTAATTATTGTTGTGAAGCTGTTCAAATATGTATCACCAACTTTATTCTTTGATTTTCTAAAACACATCAGTGAAAATTCTTTCTGTTTGCATCAAACCTACTGAAAACTGTACTGTTGCTTTCTAGGCATCTTACATAAAAGTCATGAGAACTAGAAATAAGAAATCTAGACCTAAAAGAGAGGCATTTCTTGAAACACATCAATTTAGTAAGCTCTGCTATAAGCTATAAGCTCTTCATGAGAAATGAAGAGCGGATGCGTCAAGAGGAGCTGAGTGGTGCAGCCTCACGGGCAGGAGGTGAGGGAGGGTGACCTCCCAAGCAGCAGAGTTTCTGTGACGGAGAGAAGACGACTTCACTGAGAGGTTCAAATTAACGATTTATTTGGACTTCGCTCACTGGTCCGATAGGCCACTATTGCAAGTTCTTATGGATACAATGGAAGAATGCACTATTGCAATTTAAGGAAAAAGAACAAAAACAATTCACAGAATACGCTGTTACCACCTAAGAAGTGATCCCGAAAAGTAACAACACAAAACACCAATGCACTAGATATGAATACCTTAAATGAGTGCACAAATCACGATCTTAGAGCATGCTAGGCATCATACGTATGTTATCAGATCACTTACCCTCTCTCTCAGGTAAGACCACTCGATCCCGGGAAGCCACCTTGCACAGCGTCCTGGACAAGCGGGGAAGAATCTCTTACAGGCCAGCTGTATCTCGGGCAGACTCCCCATTTTGCTCACCGAAACTTTAAATATCCTGTTTGGGGACTGTGCTTGAATGGATTTACACTGTCTGGGATGGTTATCTCCGGTGGTTTGATGGCCCCTCAGATATCAATGTTTATTTTGTGATGTCTGGTCTCACACTCACTGAATAGTGGTGGGACTTGACTCAGGGCGTTTTGTTTGTTAAAGACACCATTTGGGTTTCGGTTCTTATAGTAACGCGGTGTTGAGACCACCCCGGGCTGAGCCATTTCCACAGCTCCCCCCAGGTTATCTCTGCATAGATAGGGATCAATAAGCATCTGCCAAGGCAAGATGGAGCTGAGTTGAATGACAGCTCCCTGCGTCCCACCTTTTGTGTTCTGAAACCAGTTTGGCCAGGTGCTCCTCTTCAGTTTCCAAGGAAGCTTCTAATCTGTGAAGAGCTCAAGCGCACTCGGGAAGCTGTAGGCCTTCAGAGGAGAAGGCAGCATAAGGACTCACAGGGGGTGGGCTTGTTTTCTCAGATGTGACCCACTCTTTACTTGTATTCAGACTCTTCTACATCTAGTTTCTTATTCACACCTTCTGTTTTCAAAGGATAAAACTGTAAAAATGAAAAAGATTTAAAAAGTGTATGTAAAACCTCATGTAAGAATTTCTAGCCCTGGTCAAGCCTGCACATTTTTAGTACAGTAAACCAATATTAAGTATCATTTATGTAAACTCATTTTTGTCAATGAAGGGCAGTCTATCACTTTAAGAGGTCATATAATGATTCATATGCGATGCATCTGAGCGTGGAGTTGAGGGCTTTTTCCCCCCTTCAGCTCTAACAATTACATGGCTGTTTGGGGAGATTCTGCTTTTCTGAGTGCTGTTCTCTGAAAGCTGAAATAAAGAAATGGATGGGGGGAAAGATTAATTTGCAGGTCCAGTTCTATTTGTACGTGGCATAACTCACATAACTTCCCTTCCACAGCAGCATTTGGATTTTAGCAAAATTCTAAAAATGTTCTAGGAAAAATCTTAAGTCTACAGTTTCTCCTTAACACTACAATTTGAGGTATTCTATCACAACCATAGGTCACTCAGTTGATAAAATTAGTATGCATAACTTTAGCCAAGCAATCCACTCATGTGAATTTTTTTTGTTCTGGAACATTTTAACTGTTAATTCAGGAGCCAATGTTAAGACTTAGAAGCTATGAAAAGAATGAGAAAGAGTATTTGTCTTCTTTTGTAAACAACAGAGCAGCTGAGAATAACTAAAACATGTTTCTTTTTTTCTGAAAAGTAGTTTATCTCAAATTATAACGAAAAAAGACCACAATGGGTTTGACTCTCCAACAACTTCTGTTTGGGAACGTAGCATGCTCTGTGACAGTAGACGTGCTGGGAACTTGCTAAATGCACGAAATAATAGCACGTCTTCCAACAGCTGACAGTGCCAATACTTGGCAAGTACTTGATTGCTATAAAGTGTAAAAGGAAGAAACTGCTTTCTTTTAAATATAAGATACATTAATTTGTTAAACAAACAAAAAATATTTATTTGTATTTTAAACACTCAGATATTACTGCACAATCTTCATTATTTTCAAAGGTTTGTTATTCTTTAAAGGGTTTTTTACTTCACATTTTGTCACTTTGATTTCTAATGATAACTATTTGCACTTAATAAAGATATGCCTCTTTCTCAGGTCTTCAAAAGAGGGTGTTTACAGAGTAGTAACCTGTTTTTTTTAGAGATTTTTCTCTATATTTTAGCCTTACAAGTTCCGTTTTAACTGAAGAGCAGAAGAGACTCATTGAAACACTAGTCAGACCATTAAGGCATTTCAGATATTATTATTTCTTATGTTGCCTGATTCATACTTCTGACTGGTCTATGCCTGTGACACAGCTACACTTTGGTGGTAATAAACACTCTACAGTTCTGTCTTTTACTACCAAAAATATCATTCCTATGACATACAGCAGCAGTTACCTATAGTATCTTTCATTTAGATTACAACATTGTGTAGAAAGAAAGCACACCATACGATGCATGGAGACAATAAATATCAAGGACCTCAAGAAAAGTAAACTCTTTTTCCTCTTTAGGTCACCTGGGAGCCCTCCAAAACATCAGGGTTACAACTAGATCCATGAGAAGGAAAGATTAGTGAATCACTAAGTCAAAATAAGTGCCAAACCTACTGCTTAATACACTGTGAACATAATATACAGCTCTGGGTTTTTTTTTTGTGATAATATTACACCATTAAAAATCTCCTGGATTTCAAGCTAACAAACTAGCTTGAGATTTAGTTAAATAATACTTTTTTTCCCGTGCTAAAAAAATAAACACACCAAAGACACCTTGGAAGAGAGCACCTTTTACATTTGTAATGTAGATCAGTCTAGATGAGCTCCCAAGGGACTTCTGCCCAAATAAAAATATATTTCAATGCTCTAGTTATACCAAAACATTATGAGGGTTTTTTTTTTATATCGCTTCTGGCAGGACTCAGAAAGAGCAGAAGCAAGCAGACAGTTTGGGTAACACGGACCAGCTGTAAACCAAGAGGTGAACCAAACAAAAGGAGATTAAATCAAGCTGGCTAACAGTACAGAAAGGCACGAATGCGTGTCCTGAAAACAAAACTCTTGATGGTGTGAGCTGGGAAATATTCTGGAGTTCTACATCTGGGGCAGTAAGAGATGATAGATACAAGAGGTAACAAACTTCCACAGCGGAGACAGGCCAGTTCTGAGGGGTTGGGATGCAGACAAGGTATCGGCAAGAAATCAAACCAGTTCCTGACCCTGAAATACAATTAAAGATAGTGTGGTAGGTCTGGGTGAGCCTCTTTTATATTTGTTTTTTTTTTTTTGTGACAGAGTCAATATCTGTATACTAGTAGAAACACTAAAGACTTCCTGACTAAATAAATAAGAAGAGGAGACTTGAAACCAGAGGTTCTAAATAATACACATATTTACACTTGTCAGGATGGAAGGCATCTTTGAAGCTTACAATTAGGTGAGAGAAAAAAAAACAAAAAACACCAAAAAAAAGACCAATGCAAAATATGAAAATCTCCATAATGTTCTACTAACCTTTTATTTCGGGGTTTCTACAACCCATTACCAGAGATTTTTATTTCCCGTAACAAGCAAGACTGATTATCAAAACCACCTACTACTTTTCCGGTCTCTACTTTCTGTGCAAGGCAGGTTACAACATGGTGTCTATTTTCCAGACATTTCTGCCCTAACATAGGTAGTTACCTGAGTATCTGTATTTCTCTACCTGTCCACAAAAGAGGAGCTGGGACTAGCAGGTGTCAGTAGATCCCTCAGTTTTGAGAAACGCAAAAGCTAAAATCCAGTTTGCTCTATGGAAACCTGTTGGGTCCAGAAGGGAAGGCTGGAACATGATCTTTACATGTGCCTAAGGGAACTGAAAGCACAGTTGCCCTCAGTAAAACTTGTGGAAGTTTGTTACCTCTTGTATCTATCTGACGTTTTACCAAGAAAGCCTGGTATAACACAACACTTTCTCTGGACAATTCATGCTCTAAATCCTCACAGAGGTTGTACACGCATTTATACAAGTGCTTTCTGTTCTGCTGGCAACTTTGTCATTTTCTTATAAAATTTTCTTCACAGACAACTATTTTCAAAACTTGTTCCATTTTGTTTCTTCAGTGAATCAGAGTCAAATGTATAAAGGAAGAGGAGACAAGTATCTGAAAAGTATCAAGTAAATCTATTATGCTAAATAGGACTCAATTTTAAAAATGTATGTGAACTTGTATCAAATTATTTTAGGACATCTTTTTATTAGAAGAAGAACTAAAATGGGAAACTTTCCAAATGGAAGACAAAAGACTAAGTTTAAGGGATGAAAAATAGAGTAGAACAGAGAAAAAGACTTTCTTTAGGAAGCTAACCTGGAGATGTGGCCGATTTTTTTCCTGCTTTCCTTCTCCCTCCCTCAAAGCACCAATGAAAAACATTAAGCAAGTGAAATAGAGTCTTAATTTAAATACTACTTTAAAATAAATATAAAATCTGTCAGAGATATCAGAGCCAAGACATCTATTTTGTTTTCCAAGCAAAGCAAGAACGTGTTTTTACGCCTTTGGCTTTTAAAAATATCTTCATGAGGTGACTCTCTAACTGCAGTTAAAAATTAGACACTTTCAATTCTTATGGTGAGACTTCATCTTTCTTCAGCAATGCTGGTTCCTGCTGGATTTTGGGTTTCCTGTTATTTTGGGGATTTTGTCTAATGGCACACCAAAGCTCTGGCAGCATACACAATACATCATGAATCAGTGAAATCAAACCAGTATCCTGCACTGAGAACAAGACTCCGGGGGTCTCTCACGTCACAGACCAAAAGCATTATTATATTCCTCTGTTAATCACTTAACAACCGGGTGAAAAACCTCTTTTGGTTCTCTAAGGAATTGCTTGTGTGTCTTGGGCATTTATGTGCATATTCTTACTGGAAACTAGTACAGGTTTATAATTCATTTTTTTTCCCAGTAACTTCTAGACGACAACCATGATGGTAGTCTAACTGAATTTGTAACTCCACATGAAGTTTATAAAGCTCCTATTATTTACTGCCAATACAAAGAAATATGATTACAAGTAAAACATCATTAAAGCAGTGAAACATTCATCCCGTTTTTTATATTCAAGTAAAATATTCAATTTCAATTACAACAGGTAAGTTTTATCATTTTATTCTATTAAATAATGGAGGCATAAGAATAAGAGTTCAAAAAGGATAATGAAAAAACTGACCAAAGAAAAAACACTGACTTTGAATTTATATTCAATATTTATGGGCAAAACATAAGAAATATCAGCAAGTCCGAGAAGGAAATACAGCATATTACAAGCTAGAGAAACAGCCCAAATTAACAGTTTGCTGAATAGCGCCATGTTGACTTTTAAAATATTCCACAAAGACACAATGAAGTTCTATACAAGTAGAAATAATTTTATATATCTTAAAAAAGTAAACAGGGGAATTTATAAACCATTGCTTTCAAAATCTATAAGCAATGAATCTGAAGCTTTCTTTTAATAAGAAAAAACTGACATGTTTAAATGATTCTTAACTTCTAGAGCAAATTTAATGCAGTTTCATATTACTGATTTTTCAAAAATAAAGCAGCGCCACATTGAATCCACTGGTCTTGGTTTCCTCCACAAGGTACATCAATATTTGTCACCACATGGTCTCTCTCCACGCTCGTGTAGACTGGTAAAGATATGCATTCCTCTGGAGAATACGGACCATATGCATCCTGTCAACAAACGAGCACTTAGTTACCACTTGGACAACAAAACACGAGAAAGGAAGAATCTCCAATGGTACGGTGTGATTTCTGTCAGTGTGAGGTTGATGGTTGGACTCGATGATCTGAAAGGTCCTAAAAGCTGGATCCTAAGACACAGTTTAGACATTGCAGCCTTGGATGGGCAACTTGTGGTCCAGGCTACAAAGGAGAAGGATTACTAACAAAGCAGAGACTTCAGAAAATTCGTTAGACTACTCCATAACTAAGCCTCTACTTTTTCTCTCCAGTTTGTTAAACTGAAAACACAAGGAAGTACGTGCTAGGGGTGATCCTATAAACTACATGTCAAAATCGTTCTAACATCACTGAATCCAAATATAAAAATTGTTCTCTGGTACAGAGAATTTAGTCAGACCAGGACTTAAACCAGCCTAAATTTCCTAGTCCTTTCCATTTACTTCTAGCACTTCAAGACATGCAAGCATATGTAAGAAGTTACATTACTAGTAAAAAAAAAAAGCAGGTTTGATGACTTAGTTAGGTTGATGGTTGGACTAGATGATTTGAAAGGTCCCTTCCAACATAGACGATTCTATGATTCTATTCTATGATTTTTGATTTATTTTTTTTTTAATGACTTTCATACTAATACTGATCACAGCCACAGTTGGGGGTTCTTCAGCACTTCTGGAAAACAGGCCATTTCCATTAAGTGCCTAAATAGGAAATTATCAAGTTAATTTTAAGCATTCAGATTTGAACTGAGTGCTTTGAACTTCTGGCTGAATTAATTTATAATTTTTATTCTCCTATACATGTACTTTCCTACTGCACAGCATTAGCAGTACTACTATTACAAAGCCTACATTTATGTTGCGACCACTACTTAGGGAAGGACCTTGGCTGGAGCCATGGCTTTACCTCTCAGCCTGTATCCTGATGAGCAAGCAATGCTCTACTCTGAGAACTGCAGCAGCTCCTCTCAGCTTTCTGTACTACGAAACCTGTGCACCTTGGATGCAGTTTCCTCCTGGGGCTTTACACAGGGCATTTGCGCATGAGCTGACAGTAGCCCAGTAGCCCAGAAAGCCAACCACATCCTGGGCTGCATCAAAAGAAGTGTGGCCAGCAGGTTAAGGGAGGTGATTCTGCCCCTCTGCTCTGCTCTGGTGAGACCCCACCTGGAGTACTGCGTCCAGCTTTGGAGTCCACAGCACAAGAAAGACATGGACCTGTTGGAGCAGGTCCAGACGAGGGCCGTGAAGATGATCAGAGGGCTGGAGCACCTCTGCTATGAGGACAGGTTGAGAGAGTTGGGGTTTTTCAGCCTGGAGAAGAGAAGGCTCTAGGGAGCCCTTATAGCAGCCTTCCAGTACTTAAAGGGGGCTTCTAAGAAAGATGGGAACAAACATTTTAGCAGGGCCTGCTGAGATAGGACAAGGGGTAATGGCTTTAAACTAAAAGAGGGGAGATTTAGATTAGATTGAAGGAAGAAATTGTTTACTTTGAGGATGGTGAGACACTGGCACAGGTTGCCCAGAGAGGTGTTGATGCCCCATCCCTGGAAACATCCAAGGTCAGGTTGGATGGACTCTAAGCAACCTGATCTAGTTGAAGATGTCCCTGCTCCCTGCAGGGGGGTTGGACTAGATGACCTTTAAAGGTCCCTTCCAACCCAAACTATTCGATGATTCTGTGATTGTCCCTGTGCATGACTATTAGAACTCAGCTCAAAGACTCAGTCTAGACCTCCTCCAGCATGTAATTTGGGTTTCAAACTACGATGTATTTATTTAGTGTAAATAATTCAGTTTGATTCAATTGATATGTATTAAGCATTTTTTCCCTCACACTCAGAACTTCCCTTCCTGTCAACAGGAAAAGGTCACAAGATTTTCAAGAATCAACTAACAAAACAGCACACTTGTCAGAAAGGAATTTGAAACAGAAATGAGGGTCTTTTTAATGCAAATCACATCAAATACGAGTTAGTGAAATTCCAATATTAGATAATAACTAAAAACAGGAAAAAGGAAACATGGAAACAATAACTGTTTCAAGCACTTTGCCTTGCATGTCAAGTGTAAGCCATCTCTGAAGAATTTTGTTGCTCCTTTTGAAAATCAACTCCTCGTGTCTTTTGAACATCAGTGTTTAAATCCTTACAGAAGGTCTGTGCACCGTAAGAGTTGCATAGCGTAACTTAATAATCAGAAGCTTGTCAAAAGAACTCATCTATTCTCAGAAGGGTTATTCTTACAGCATTTATCCCTTGGTTAACACTACTGAGAAAGACAAAATGCTGGCCAGCCTGAGAGTAAAATGTTAATCAGAGAATTTAAGTTTTGCCAGAGCTGGGAGGCTAAAAGTTGGCAAGTTTGCCTTCAAGGACCACTTTTTACACTTTTTGGGTCAAAATAGCCATTTTTGCACCTTTCTCAACCCCACTGATGCTTTAAGGAATCGCATTATTTGAGGGTTAAAACCATTCTGTGGAAGTCTTTTTGAACCACAAATCCTCATGTCCTTGTCTTACACAGTCCAAAAATTCTCTTTGTCTAGACTGCCTCGCACACGGTTCCATTCCCCCTAGCGACACCCTTCACAGCTTGGGATCTAACAATGCATTAAAACTGGAAAGAACCTTCAGAGTTTAATGAGAATAAGCATCATGTTAGTAGCTCAAAATACTCCATTTTGAGCATTGCAGCATTTTGAGGGCGTTCTCTGAGAGAAATCCCGTAGGCTACTTTTTTTTTTTTTCCCCAGAGCATTCACTTTATTTTATTTTGGATGAAAATGACCTCAAAGCACTGCATTATAAATAAACAGATTTTTGCTCGCTAGATTTCATAAAAGATATTTATGGGCAAAAGAAAACAAATTCAAAACCTAAGAATCCTAAGATAATATGTTCTACTTCATGCTCTCTTCTCCTAAGAAGAGGGTAATGAGATAAGGAGAAGTGCATAATGTCCCAATTCTGCCTTGGTTTCTGAGCACAGTGTTTGATTGTGGTCAATTTTTACAGTGAAGCCCATAGCAAAACTTAAGGGCAGAGCAATTCTGAAACGTTCTCCTTAGAGATACTTCATATTTAAAATCCAGGCAGTTAACAAGTTTTGGCCTGTGCTTTAAAAGAATTATATTTTTTTCCAACACAAAGACTTCAGTTGCTATCCATTTCAATTATGAAGTACATTGGAAGAAGTTTAATTCACTGATTATTGAACTACCTCACTTCTCTGTTTCATAGATAAAGCTCTCTGCTGATGTCACATAGAACTTCTGGATCTTACTCTGAAGCTTAAAGAAACTAGACTGTTATTCAGAAAAGCACTTAAAAAACTGTTTTCTCTCTAACACAAGATGATTGTTTTTCAGAACAAAGAGAGTGTGCATAAGATAAAGATTTGGTGTTACCATGTAAACCCATGTATATTACCACCACCGAGTCTATATATTAGGATGTCTGGCAATTCTGGATTCATCCCATGCACCTTTCAAGTGCATTTCAAGTATTCAAGTACATTACAAACCTGTTTATTTTTCTGAACAAAACAAACCTAGTAAATCAGTAAAGAACTGAAAAAATCTTTCCCTGGTCAACTTTGTAATAGGTTCTGTAGTGTTTTGTTGTCTGGTTTTTTGTTTGTTTGTTTGTTTTTTAATTTTCATTCTTTTCTTTGCCTTCTAAGCTAGGAGCAGTAGGGCAGTTGGTGGCTAGCATTTACTTGTGCGTTCAAAGTCTAAATCTTGACCATTATACTTCTAATGCTGTACTATAATAAAATGCTATACTTCCAGTGCTGGAAATAACAATGAGGAAAAAAACCCAAACAGTTGGGATGCAGTAGTGTGTTAGCAATGGAGCTTCTCGCACAACATCTATCGCCATATACCACAAATTTCATCATTGCCATTTTTTATGATAATTATAAACTCAATTCTAACTGAAATTTCAACTACTTGGGTCCAGTGTACTTTTTTCTTTAATATTGTTCTAACCAAACCTAGCCTTCTCAAGAGAGAACTCTGCAGAGTTCTCTAGTTAATAAATTCATTTGCTTGATGAGTTAATGTCTACAGCACAGAATAAAAGGTGACATTATATTCCATTTTTTATATACTGCTAATTGATTTATTTTGACAAAGAAGTGGACAGAGATTTATCCCAGTTACCTTATGATGGGATGGACTTCCTGAGATGCCTGTCTTTTACTGAGACCAAGGAAGGAGCTAAGTCATACCAGGCCATCAACTTTTAGACAGCTAAATTTAGATGTCATGAATTCTACAATACTTTTAGTTATAAGACGGGAAGTATATGAATTTCTAATTCTTACACATCCTTGCATAAGTTCTATGTAACTTTTTTCTTTATTTATCAGAGATTGCTATTATAATTGGAGAGCAAAAGCAGTAACAATTTTTACTGTTTGGATTACTTCACTTTCATCTTATTTCTGCAAGCATTGTCATTTTTTTAAATTAGTGTAAGTAGGGGAAAGGCTTTCTTTGCTTACAGACTACATCATGTTCTTTATCTTTTTATTGCTGTTACATTTTAATTTAATGTTTAAAACCCGAAGAGAAGATATGAGGGGGGCGGAGGGGCCAATATGCCGTCCAGACCCACTTCACAGGGAAGTGTGCTGCCTCCCTGGGGCACGGGCCAGGGATGTGTTGGACAAACTTCCAGCCCTAGTAAACTCCTCTGACTACTACCCCCTCTTAGTATTTCAGGTGGGTAGTGATGAAGTGGGTAGGAGGAGCCCAAAATCAATTAAAAGAGATTTTAGAGCCTTGGGGCGACGGCTTAAGGGATCAGGAACACAAGTTGTATTCTCCTCTATCCCTTCAGTGGCAATCATGAATGAGGAAATTAACAGGAAGAGGCAACAGGTCAACTCGTGGCTCCGGGACTGGTGTTATCGGCAGGGCTTCGGGTTTTTTGATCACAGGCTGCTATATGAGTCACCTGACCTGCTGGTGGCAGGTGGGACGCACCTGTCCCAGAAGGGGAAAAGAATTTTGGGGCAGGAGTTGGCAGGGCTCATTGACAGGGCTTTAAACTAGATATGAGGGGGGAAGGGGAGATAACTGTGCCTGTCAGGAATAAACCCAAGGGAAGCATGCCAGGGCTTGAAGGATGGTGGGCTAGCAATGACTCTCACTCTGACATTTCATTTGAGAGAAGGGACAGATGCTTAGAAATCATGGAAGCACCTGGGAGGGGTCTGGTGGGAAATGGGGCCCACACTCACAAAAAGGTGCTGGGGTCATTAGCACATCGGAAGTGCATCTATACCAATGCACGCAGTGTGCGCAACAAACAGGGGAGCTTGAAGCCATGATGCACTGGGAAAACTACGACATAGTGGCTATCACAGAAACGTGGTGGGATGCCTCACACGTCTGGAGTGCCACAATCGATGGCTACAAGCTCTTCAGGAGGGACAGACAGGAAAGGAGAGGCGGAGGAGTGGCCCTGTGTGTTAGAGAATGCTATGAGAGCTCGGAAATCAAGTATAGTGATGATGGGGTGGAGAGTGTTTGGATTAGGTTAAGGGCCAATAAAGCTGATATCGCTGTGGGAGTCTGCTATAGACCTCCCAACCAAAGCAGTGAGGCGGATGAAGCTTTCTATAAGCAGCTGGGGGAAATCTCGCGATCACTTGCCGTTGTTTTTGTGGGGGACTTTAACCTCCTGGATATCTGCTGGGAATACAACACAGCAGAGAGGGAACAAGCCAGGAGGTTCCTGCAATCTGTGGAGGATAACTTCCTCACACAGCTGGTAAGTGAGCCGACGAGGGAAGGTGCCCTCCTGGACCTGCTTCTTGTGAACAGGGAAGAACTTGTAGGGGAAGTAAAGGTTAGTGGCCATCTAGGGCACAGTGATCATGAGATGATCAAATTTCTGATTCTTGGGGAAACAAGGAGAGGGGTTAGTAAAACTGCCACCTTAGACTTCCAGAGGGCAATTTTTGACCTGTTCAGAAGACTGCTGGACAAAGTCCCTTGGGAGGCTGGCCTGAAGGATATAGGAGCCCAGGAAGGCTGGACATACTTCAAGAGAGAAGTCTTAAAGGCACAGGAGGAGGCTGTGTGCCGAAAAACAAGTAGGTGGGGAAGGAGACCGGCCTGGATAAATAGGGACCTTTGGCTGGACCTCAAGAACAAAAGGAGAGTCTATTACCTTTGGAAGAGGGGGCAGGTCTCTCATGAAGACTATAAGGGTATAGCAAAGCTAAGCAGGGAGAAAATTAGGAGAGCCAAAGCACAGCTAGAGCTCAACCTAGCTACAGCTGTTAAGGATAACAAAAAATGTTTCTATAAATTCATTAACAACAAAAGGAGGATTAGGGAAAATCTCCCTCCCTTACTGGATGCAGAGGGAAACATAGTCACAAAGGATGAGGAAAAGGCTGAGGTGCTCAATGCCTACTTTGCCTCAGTCTTTAGCAGTGGAACTATCTGTTCCCTGGGCAACCAGCCTCGTGAGCTAGGAGACAGGGAGGGGAAGCTGAATGAGGTCATCACAATGAAAGAGGAAGTGATCTACGACCTGCTACGCTGCTTGGATGCACACAAGTCTATGGGACCGGATGGGTTACATCCAGGAGTGCTGAAAGAGTTGGCAGACGTGCTCACCAAGCCAGTCTCCATGATCTACCTGAAGTCATGGCTAACTGGGGAGGTCCCAATGGACTGGAGGGTAGCAAATGTAGCGCCCATCTACAAAAAAGGCAGAAAGGAGCATCCGGGAAACTATAGGCCTGTCAGTCTGACCTCGGTAGCAGGGAAGGTCATGGAGCAGATCATCTTGAGTGCCATTACAACTCATATAATGGACAAGCAGGGGATCAGGCCTAGTCAGCATGGGTTTAGGAAAGGCAGGTCCTGCCTGACGAACCTGATCTCCTTCTATGACAAGATGACCCGATTATTGGATGAGGGAAAGGCTGTGGACATTGCCTACCTAGACTTTCAAAATGCATTTGACACTGTCCCCCATAGAATTCTCATGGAAAAACTGGCGGCTCATGGCCTGCCTGGATGAGCATACGATCTGCTGGATCAAGCACTGGCTGGATGGGCGGTCCCAAAGAGTGGTGGTCAAAGGAGTTAAATCCAGCTGGCGGCCGGTCACAAGTGGTGTCCCTCAGGGCTCGGTGTTGGGACCATTTCTGTTTAACATCTTTATTGATGACCTTGATAAGGACATAGAGTGTATCATCAGCAAGTTTGCAGATGACACGAAGCTAAGCGGGAGTGTTGATTTACATGAGGATAGGGAGGCTCTACAGAGAGACTTGGATAGATTGGACCGATGGGCCAATGCTAACGGTATGAGCTTCAACAAGGCCAAGTGCCGGGTCCTGCACTTGGGCCACAACAGCCCCATGCATCGCTACAGGCTTGGGGAAGTGTGGCTGTAGAGCTGCCTGGCAGAAAAGGACCTGGGGGTTCTAACTGACAAGCGGCTGAACATGAGCCAGCAGTGTGCCCAGGTGGCCAAGAGGCCCAATGGCATCCTGGCTTGTATTAGCAATAGTGTGACCAGCAGAAGGAGGGAGGTGATTGTCCCCCTGTACTCAGCACTGGTGAGGCCACACCTTGAGTATTGTGTCCAGTTCCGGGCACCTCAATATGAGAGAGATATCGAGGTGCTGGAGCGAGTGCAGAGGAGGGCAACGGAGCTGGTGAAGGGCCTGGAGAATAAATCTTATGAGGAACGATTGAAGGAGCTGGGACCGTTTAGTTTGAGGGAGAGGAGGCTGAGGGGAGACCTCATCACTCTCTACAACTACTTGAAAGGCCATTGTAGAGAGGTTGGTGCTGGTCTCTTCTCACAGGTAATTAGTGACAGAACAAGAGGGAATGGCTTCAAGCTGCAACAGGGTAGGTTTAGGCTGGACATTAGGAAAAAATTCTTCACAGAAAGAGTGGTCAGACACTGGAATAGGCTGCCCAGGGAGGTGGTGGAGTCACCATCCCTGGATGTGTTTAAGACTCGTTTAGATGTGGTGTTAAGGGATATGGTGTAGGGGAGAACTTTGTAGAGTGGAGTTGATGGTTGGACTCGATGATCCCAAGGGTCTTTTCCAACCTAAATGATTCTATGATTCTATGATTCTATATGCTAGGAGTGAACTACGAAACTCATGTATACAGTTACTAAATACACTTTTTAAAATATGTTGTTTTTTAAAATACAAGGAAAAAAGGTATAGCTGAAATAAAGCCCTTGTCTTAATCTAAACAATAGAAGCTAAAAAGTATTAACAAAATTATACGTGTTCTTGTTTTATATAAAAGAAGTAACGGCTTTTCCTATTAAAGACAGGGATTTTCATCTTGAAATGAGGGGGAAAACAGGTCAGCAACATCCTACTGAAAAGCCACTACACAGAAAAAAGCAAATTATGGGTCTTGAAAGTTTAGGGATTTTAATAATTTAGTACCTGTGGAATCCAGGCCATGTAACAAGGGAGAACAGATGACACACTGGGAGAATCATGCAGATTTTCTGAAAGTCGATTTCCATCAAAACTGCAACCTTCCAGTTGTAAGCCACTGATCTGCCGTGGAAATATAAAATATTCAAACATATATTACAGACTTGAAATGTCAGTAATGATTACACTGTGCTTTAATAAAAGATGATCCTTTTTACTGTGACCAAATTTTTAAATAACAGGAAACTAATTATTGTAGCGTTCTGTGTGAGAATAGGAAACGTGATTTAAAAGCAAGATCTGGACCACGCTTTGGTGTGAACTTCCTCTGCTTTGGACTCTTGTTCTTTGAAACGCTAGAGAAAAATACCTGTGAATGTCATCATTTATGAAACTGCAGTTGCCTGGCATTAGATTAATGGAAATATCATAGCAACGGCCAAGTACACAACCATTAGAATGTCAAGAAGAAGAGAAGAACAATCACTGAAATAAGCACGACTTCCTGCTTGGAAAGCTGAGCACAGTTTTCAAAGAATGGAATGCCCGATTACACAGCGTCTGCAGAGGCAAATAAAATATAGTGAAATAATACCAGATAAAATTTTATTTAACATAACTCAAGATTTCTTAGAGAAACTATTGTTTGGAAAAATTAAATAAGAATCTCATATGCTTCTATAAGTAACTATGCAATGCTTTTTATGTAACATGTTTTAAGTGCTTTCTTTTAATTAGTAAGTACTTTCAGCCTCTGAACTAAACATTCTCTTTCTTTCTTCGATGAAGTCCTGCATTAATTAACGACAATGATATCTATTCTGGTCTCAGTGAAATGAATTTTTTTTTTCAGACCTTCCATTTGGAACTGCAAAACCTTTTTTTCTCCTTCAAACTCTTGTTGAATCTTAAGGTCTTTTCTTTGTTATGAAAGTGTGCCACTCCTCTCCTTTCTTCTGCCAAGTTTCTTGTGATCTTTCCTTTGAATCTTCCATACGATTTTCAGGTCTGTTGCTTTTAAGGTGCAGTGTTAACATTTGATATTTTGTACCATTTCTTTTCAAACTCAGAATCTCTCCACACAGAGATATTTTGGAAAAAGCTGGCTTTAGCTAGTAAAAGAGGAATTTGAGTTTCAATAGTCTTTAATGATAGCCTATAAACATTCCAGTGACAGTTCTTCTGTCTTGCAAGAAGAAAGAATATGAAGAAAAATATCGTAAAAGGCACAAAAGGAACGAAGTCTGACTAATGATTATACTGAGGCTTTCCCACAGACTCCTTCCTACTGCTCTCTGTTAACGTTTGTACTTAAGGCCTCTCTTCATTGTATGCACAGGTCCTAGATTACACTTTATCTCACTACACTTCTGACTGAATGCTTTCGAAGCTCTTATTTATCCCTATCACACAAATACTCGAAAGATTCATCTCATATGTCCTTCTTTTTGCCCTTCCTGCATTCTGCAGGGAATTTTGTTATGGAACTTCGTCTGATAAATATGTGGCTTCAGCAAAGTTATTGAGGGGAGACTGGTCTGATGAAGAGGTTTTAAAATTTATTGTTAGGGTGTTCAAAGGTCTGTCCATCCTGAACATCTCTAAAAGAAGTTTCTGTAGAAGTGGGTCATCTATTGAAAAATCTCTTTCTACTGCACACACATTTCTTCTTTTGATATTGGCAGTTCCTTTGACATTGTAGTTATGTAAAATAAAATCATTTGATCTCCTGGAAAACTTGAAGCAATCACAGGAACTCCTTTGAAGGTGAAGACCAAATTTTTGACTTTGATTCAATATTAAAAGACATTGGAAAAAAAACAAACCAAGAAACCACCCTTGGAACAATGTACTTTCCCATACTGTCTGGCTGAGTATACCCCATAGCCATGTTCTCATTTCTAGGATAAACGATGTACAGAAATTACAACTACTACGAAGGACATGGATTTCACAGTATCTGTAATTAGCACGCATAGTATTTTTGCAACTCAGGTCAGAGTAATGGCCGGAGTTGACCATAATTTCGAAAATTTTAATTCTTACAAAGTATCTGGCATTTTGCAACTATTGGTACTAGTTTAGTTTCAAAAAAGCTACTGTTACACATTACAGATTATGGTTCTTTAAAACACATTTGGAGAAATTATGCTGATACCATGGTCCAAAGCATCTCTTTTTCCAAAATTTCAAATTCTCTGCAATTAATTTTTCCAAACTATTTAATGCCATAATTTCCCATGAAATGATACAAACTACAGCAGAATTCAGGAAGTCATATTTTCACTGCATTACCTCCACAGGTCTCCATCATTAATTTCTTGATATTTCAGGATGGAGGTATACTGTTAAAAAAGACCTCTCAGGACGCCTTATAGTAGTGTTTCTGTCAATTGCTAAGAGCATAGTTTTGATATTAATGTTGATATTATGTATTTGAATATTGTAATATTGAAATAAATTTTTGTTTTTCACTACTTATATTAAGCTTTACGTAAACTCATAGAGCTTACTACCCAAAAAGTCTCTTACCATGTTTCTTCGTTTCTTTCATTCTTTTCTATAATACCAGAAAATGGAATGCCACACAGAATGACCGCCTGCCTTTGTACAACAGCACAATCAATGCACAAAGCAAACAGCAGAGATGTATTTGCATATCAATATGTGATTATATTGCAATAGCCATACATTTTCAGTACCTTTTGTTAAAGCAATCCTAAGTAATATTAAAGAAGGTGTAATTTTCTACAGATTGATTCCAAATCAAATATTCATCTCATCCTACTAGGAGAGATCTACTCCACATCATACATCTAAACAGTCACCTGAATTAACACTGATAATTTAACATCAGATTTGATAATCCACAAAGATTCACGTGTATTCTTGGCCTGATTAAGTATTCCTCTGCCTACTTTGTAGTTTCACCAGCAGTTCACACTTCTGACTTTCAGACAATCATAGGGTATATTATTTGAAATTTTTGGCACACAAAGATCATTCCAAATGTCTACAATTGCTGAAGCACGATGCCATTTTTTAGAAGTACAGGAACACTGAAGAAGTATTTTCATCATACAGACCATAGTGAGATTTCCATCTTTTCCTTATCAGAATGAATTCTAAGCCATCAAAAACTTAAAATAAAGGCAAGAAGAAAAATCTCAATGAGTATTTCTTCAAAACATTCATTAACTGACAGTGTGACTAAGAAAGTTATAGAAACTATTTGTGAATCTTTGGTTTAAATTCAATGTTCATCTGCATTCCTAATTGTTCCAATCCTTCAAAAAAGATATTCTATTAGAATAATTAAATACCCATTGATTCAGGGACTTGAGCACAACTCTCCCATATCCCAAGGCAGAGTCCCCCAAACATCTGAGTACAGAATCAAGTCTCAGTGGAAACAGTCACACAAAGTAAAACAGCACTATTAGCATAGATTGAGACTGATAAACCCCAGAATAGCCTACACCATGATCTGGTTCTTGTAGGGGATGTGAGAGATCCAATTCTAAACCTGCGGTCTGAATCGTGTGAAGAAGGAACATGCATTATCAAAAAATCAAATTTTCTGAGTAAAAGAAATCATATTTACCAATTCTACCAATTATTTTATCACAGCATTCCTCATTGTTTGATGATCTATCTTGCATAAGAAGAGAGTGGCTTAGCAAAGACAAATGAACGCAGGTTCATGACATTTCAATAATATAGTCTGAAACCCTGGCAGTCGCCAAGGGGGAGGAAAACAGCAGGACTGGGTATATCTGAGTTTATCTTATTGACGCAGAGTTATATGTTCAGACAGGTTCTAAATCGAAACACAAAAAATCATCATGAAAATTTATAAAGAGAACAAAAAAAAAGGTATTTGTGCAGACACAAAAGTATGTCTATGCATGTGTACTATTAACTATATACATTCATAGATGCATACACGATAGGATGTCAAAAAATATTTTAAATTTATTTCAGTTATCCTGTGCACAACTGAAATGGAAACAGATCTCATTTTGCTTATGAATTGAATTTTTAAGTGTTAAAAATTTCTTAGTAGCCTTATCTGCAGACAGAAGGATACCCAATGAGGAAGTGAGATACACAATGTCAAACTTATAGAGGCCCAGTTCACTGAGGATCATATGTATTTAACTAGATCATGCATTTAACTAACTTAAGCCAGCAAAAGCAGATGTGCTGGTTTTTTTGCTATCACTTTCCACCTTGCCTTCACAACATTCTGTTGTGATTATGACATGTTTTATTCTATTTCACTCCTACGTAGGATTTTCCATTGGTGTATTACACTATCTACAAAAGAGATCTTCTTATCAGCACTGGTGCTTCTATACAACGATGATAATAATGTTTAATAAAGTAGATAAATTGTGTTCTTAATAACAGCATTGTATAAACTTAACATATTTTTTGTATAAAGTCTGGAAAATCTTTAAATAATTCTTTCCTGAACCCCATGTCTCCATGATACCTGTTGATTTAAACTTCCAAAATGTGACAGGTTTTTTTAAAAAAACTTCTAAATTCAGGCAATTGACCAAAATTACTATGGTAGGACCATAACAATTATAGGTTTTCTCCTGTCAGTGGAGAAAAACAGGTGTCTCCTGAAATTTACTTAGCTCATTTAAGATCTGAATTGATGCACGTCTGTCTTCATTGATAAAATAAGGCTGGTAAGCTCCAATTTCCAATTTAGACATCTAAAGTCAGGTGGGGTAAAATAGGGTCCCAGCTACCTCACCACTGCATGTGTTTAAGGATTTATCTATGCTGATCATGGATTTTTTCTGGAGTCCCAACTTTCCAAAACAGAGCTCCCCATTCTATAAGGTTAGCCTGAATTCTTGAAACTGCAGATACGACATTAACTTTACCAATATTAAAATTCAAATTGCTCATGTGAACCAAGCTTAACATGCAATCCAGAGGATCCTTATCAAACAAGACATATTTTAGAGGATGATTTTTCTGAATCACTGACATTTTTATGCCTTAGTTACAGTCCACATGGTATTTAGCTTTAGTAACGTGAAAGTTGCTCCCCAGTTTTCCATGAACACAAGGAAGGACTCATGGAAAGGCATCAAAATATTCAGCATGGCAAAGGGTTCCAAAGTCTTTCTGTACATCAAAGATTCAAAGAAGCAGTGAAGATACTGGTGAATACTTCCTGGTACAGATTCACTAAATATTGCTCTTATTGACTAAAGGATAATATTCAAATCAAGTGAGTAAACTTGACAGGATTCTTAGCTTTTGCTAAAAATAACCACTCACCTAACTGCTTCTACTATTTCTGTGTCAGAGAATTTGCTCTGAAACAAAATTATCTTTTAATTTTTGAGTGCCCTTGGAACATAAGACTCCTTCTTGTAAAGCAGTAGAGAACATGTGTTAACCTTTTTGCCTACATATAACAGTGACTGCCAAGAGTGTATCCTAAGTAATATTACCAGAAATCTACCACATAAATTTGCATACAACAAAGAATTACAAGCTTCAATACACCTAACTGGAGTTAGTTTCCAAGCAGCTATTTCATCCTAGCAACTGTAAAATATTGTAATATTTTTTAGCATCTGAAAATACTTAGATAATATTACTCATACATGGAGCTTGGGTATTTGACATTGACTTCTGACATTTTTCAAAGATGGTAGGATGGTTTTGAAGAAGTCAAATCTTCTAGGATCTGTAGCTGGTAGCTACTCTACTAGAATCAGTGGTCTGAGATGTGATACTCAGTTTTCGCTCATTGCTATGGACTTAGAAGTCTGGGCTGAATTTGGAACCTCAGAACATGTAATCTGTAGGCTCCCAGGTTTATCATATCCCAGGTTTATCCCAGGGAGACAAATTGCCCTAAAAGCCCCTTGGTTTATTTATCTCCAGGTTCTAGATTCCCATCTACTTCTCATTAAATGAGGTAGGCAATCATTACTCTTATTTAAATATTAAAATTGAGTAATTTTCTAAATTATATTCTCCAACGGGAATTAATTCAACAAAGTGCTAAAGCCTGTATTGTATAAAGGTCAGATTGGATAATTACAGTTATCTTTTCTGGCCTTACAATCTATTAATAATTTAGGAATATGAATTCTCACACATTCTGAATTAATAATTTTAGATAGTGTCAGCAGCCGACCCAGAACCCTACTATCTCCCACAGCCTTGTGTCTGTCTGCATTATCTGACTATAGAAGGTGCCCTTGCACTTGCTTTCTCCTCTCCTAGCCTAGCAATCTCTCTGCTTCAGCTGCACATCAGTACGCAGTCGCGTGGCGAGTGCCCTGCATCGTCTGTGTTCCTGTCAGAATGCAGCCGGAGGTGCTGCGCTCCGGGCCGAGCACAGCACTTTGGGCTGTGCAGCATTACCCTGGCACCAACATACCTGTTGGAAGATGTAGCACACAGAACTTATTTTGTGAATTCCCTACAAAATTACGTATAAAACAGGTGTAGAAAGATCTGAGTTCAGCCAAAGTGGCAGTGACACCCGAAATATTAATAAGCTAAACTAAACCATTTGAGGATTCATCTCTAGTTTGCTGTCTAAGCTCCTGTTAGGGCTGCTGGCTGGAGCCCTAAGTGTCCATTAAAAAAATGTTTGCTCTTTATCATATCAAAAGCTAGTCATATTATAGTTCAGTTTGGTTGTTTACTTCCTTAGATGTCTGCTTTCAGTGATTCAACAAATTCTAACACATAGCCTTCGATTTATAGTTTTATGTTTCCTCTTTCTTCATGCCACAAGTCTTTTAAATACTTTCTGGGCAATATTTAGGTATTAACTAATGGAATAGCAGCTTCAACTTGTATGGGTGGATGAAGAGAATAAAGCAAGAATAATTTTAAATTTTTAATAAGCACTGTGACTAGGGAGGGGTTCTTGCTCCCACTACTGCAGAATTTTGGTAGCTGTATACCATCAACCAGCCTTTGTATGTCAGGTACACCAATGTATTTACAGTTCAGTTTTCCAGAAAGTTTATGGATGGATGACTTGGATTATGCTACTAAAACACCCTAGTAAAATTCTAGTAAAACATCCTAATAAAATACCTTAACTTGGAGTTTGCCTTCCTGTATTCGCCCTTTCCATGACGCTGTAAATTTAAGGCTGTCCACTGAACAGTTCATTACTCTGCAAGGGAAATATATATACAGTAAATCTTAGAGACAAATAACAACAGGAAATTAAAAACAAACCCCAAACTGATTTATTTTTAATGTGTACCATATCGTACTAAGTCTCTGAAGAAAAATACATTTTTAATTTCACTTAAAAAAAAAATAAAAAATCAACATTTAAACAATTAGTTCGTAGTTACTTTACTTCAGTGCAAGCAATAAAAGTGAGATGACTCATGACAGCAGTTGACATAATTTGTTGGGTCTGTGGCCAGAAAATGAAGTAACCAACTTCACACAGAGGGAACAATGAAACACACACACACATGAATAGGGAGATCTTTTTTCCCCTCACCTTGCAGTCTCCTGGCGTAAGGCATTGAGAAATGTGTCTGGATGAAATAGCTCTGAAAGGTCAAGGGTGTCTGACAGTAGTTTCTGTTTCTCTGCCTTTTCTACCCAATTCTAAAAGGGAAAAAAAAAAAGGAAAACAAAGAATCCTGAAGTTATTGCCTGATTTTTCAACATTTTAAGTTTATGTGGGTTTGTGAATTATTACGAATAATGAAAAATGTTCGTGCAAATATACTGTAACCTCAAAGATTAATATTAATTTCAATTATTTTAAACTGGTAAACAGAAAATTAACACCATTTAAAAGTATATAGAAAACCAGCAGTTTATGTGCAATGGGACTCATCCGTTCTAAATAAACTTCTGTTCCATTTTGTTCCATTCTTTGCACAGTGCAGCTCACTTTGTACAACGAAATTTTTATCAAATTACTAACATTCCGTTGAAACCCTATTTCACCTTTACTAACAGGACAGTTTATGTATGTTTTGCATCAAAATGGCTGTCATTACTGTCTTTGCTTTACTGAGTTCAGGCAAATAATTGCATTCCTTTCAAGTATGCTTTAAGATCATTCTTTTGTCTAGACTGCATATTAAATTCAATAAGCACCTGATTTGCCATCAGCAGCAAGAGTTTTTATAAGTACTTACTAACAATTTTTAAAAAAATATCTCTTAGTATTAGGTTGACACTGCCATTTTTAGCGTGTGGAGTTTCAAAAGATATGAAATTTCAGATGTTTCAGGCGTATTAATCTGAGACATGAATTTACAGAATTTCTGATAAGATCAAAACTGGCCTCGGTTATATTTGGTAATATATGAAACTAATAGAGGTGGGGGGAATAACCGGCCTCAATTATCCTTACAGAACACATGCCCCAACCTACTTCTTTCACCCTGTCTTACATGCAGCTATGAAGCCTGTTAATAGGTGCAGCAAGCTTGGAATTTCCCATCAACACAATGCAGTATGTGCCAACGTGAGAAAAGAGACACACATTGCACCTTGCACTCTTGATAAACCATGTGTCTTAAGTAATGAAATCTGACTTTGACCTTCAAAACACTAACAATCTCAGACTAAAGAATTCGCTATCTTCACACGAGTCATTTAGGTACTGAGTGATTATGCAGCAGCGCACACTCAAAATCCTATGTTTTGAAACTTTTATACTGTACATCTTTGGCACAATTTCTTTACACGGTATAGTCACAGTCCTGACTATGGTACTGTTGTATAAACGTTAAGTTACTGTATAACCTGCTCTATAAGTAGCTGTGCAGAAGCCATATGCTTCTACACTGAAAAAGAAATGTTTAACACTGAGCCAAAAGATAATGAGAGACTAAGATTCCACATGCTGTCACTAAACAGAGAAAGACAAACCACGCTCCTTTCTGAATACCAGCTGCAAGATTATGAAATTACTCTAGTCGCTGAATAAAAAACCTTGGAAGCTACACTCTCATTACACAATGCACCTGCCAGGCATCCATATCTTGTTTTAAAAGTTCTTTACTGTATTCTTTGAACTGCTGACAGACGAATAATTCCACAGAAGCATCTTGGAAGTGACAAAATCATCCAAAATACAAGTACATATCACTCAGTGAATTTTATGTTATTTTGTCAGTGTGTCAGACACATCTTTGTAATGTTTCCACCACATTCAAACGTTTAATTGGTGATCTTCTTATCTGTCACATCACCAGTTATGAGCTCTCAACCCAAACGATTATTAATCAGTTAGGAGATTTTTCCTTTCCATTTTCATTAGCTAAATGTACACAGTTAATGACTCTTGTCTGCATGATTCTTTTAATGACTTAATATAACAATCTCTTTTATCATATAGCAGTAACTCCACATTCTGGTTAGGACAGATTGTGTAAATTGTTTTGTATAATAAAAGTAGGCACAATCATTTCAACTTGTATTTAATATAATCATTCTATTGCTGTCATCAAATAAACTTTTAATGTAATTGCTAAAGAGAAACACTGTCAGGAACACAGATGCTTATATTCCACCCAATTAAAAGACCAGTATGGGTGATATTAATTCTGCACTCATATAATTAAGTAGCACTAGGAAATACACAATAACAAAAACTTTCATTAGATGACAAAAGCAGAGTTTGTAATTGTTTTTATGGCTCTAAATAAAGCTGAAAACTTAGCTCATTCACAGCTGTTTAATAAATAATTTAAGATTTAAATGCAATAAAAATGATAATAAAATGTATTTTACAACACGAATGTAAAAAATATCCTTCTGCTTAATTTTCTTTTTCATCTTATATGACCACATGGCAGGATGTTAGTGAAGTGTTTCAGTCTCAAAAGACACCACCACTCTATTAAATGCATCATTTGTCACTAGTACATCCGCTGTCACTGCCGTAACGCTTGGAAGAGATCGGGTCTTGAAGGGAAGGAAGTTTAAGTTAAGCTGTAGAAAGGAAGAAGTGACATTTCTTGAAAAGGAGAAATCCCGTAAAAGATTAGCTATAATTCTTCATTTCCCTCTCCTATCTTGATTCCAATAAAAATATACATTAACTTCATTTGCCAAAGTGATGCAAAGTTGTCTGACTTTTTACGGATCTTGGATGGCCATGTAGCATTTCAGTCTGCAGGGCCTTTTTCCATCACCAACTCTGTAGAAAACTTTGCCTTTCCTACTAGGTTGGCCCAAATAATCCATGTATTTGTCACTTGCCAGCTGGATTACAGTGAGAAGATTGCCATCAGCTCCACGACGGTGTAAAATGCAGCTACTTGTCTCTTTGTGGCTCAGGTCAATACCTGTGCTCTCCCAGCTGCTCCCTCACTCCTACCTCCCATAATATGGTTTTTAAAATGTTTGCTGCAATTCAGGATTTCACTAAAAGCAGCTTTCAGTGTATGAATTAACGATACATCTTTGGTTAGAAATGGCAGCTATAACATCTGGCAAAAGGCATATGAAAGCTGAAATGGTGTATAACCTATTTTTAAAAATAAATTAAATCAATGATTTCTATTATACCAAGAATGTGGTCTACGAGTACAAACATCCTAACCCCCAAAAGCTTTATATTACAAAATAAAATACAAAATAGCATACACTCTTCTTTATAACTGTTTTTTTTTCAGTATTTCAATTTTTCAGTATTTCAATATTTCATTATTTCAATATTTCCTGAGTCTTTCTTATTACAATGAAATTAGAAATTTAAGTTTGAACTGTCCATGATAGATTAATTTAGTATATGATGATTATAAATATAATACCAAAACTTACCAGCAATACCCAAAATGCTTGCATGCAATTCCTAGCAGGATATTTCAAAACTTCAATTAATGTGAGGTTCTGTTTGGTATAATAAAAAGAATGTTGGGGGTTTTTTTACAAAAATAAATCTCTAAGTAAGTGCAGTCTCAGGTGGTTCAAATAATATTTTTTTATGTAACTTAACATCCAAGAAGCATCTATTCCATTTTCAGAAAGGAGCCTTCCTTATCTGCTATAATCCCAAAGCAAACTAAGCACCTCATACAGAACAGAGGAAGGAATAAAGAGGCTGCCAGATTTTCAAACTATCATTTATACAACTTCAGGATCACAGAATGCCTCTACAATGAATCAAGTACTTTTTCTTCACCGGTTCTAATTAATTCCAAATGTATTCTCTTCTACCATGTTTTTCCCTTGGTGTGGTCCCAGAAGAGAATTTTTATTGAAAGAGAAAATCATATAAATCACTATAGATGTGATTAATTTCTGTGCCTAGATGGAAAACTGTATTCAGTGTTATACGAATATGCAGAGCCAGAAACCATTGAGTACCATTCTGGTTTTCCACTCGTTTTAGAGGGATTCAAAGATACTAGGGGAAAAAAATGCAGGACTTTTTGTCTAAATCTGAGAGCAAACGATGGTGAGCAGCAGTGCTAGGGCAGTAAGTATTCAGTTAACCAGAGTTTAGCTTAAGCAAAACTCAGTCAAGCAGTTATGCTGGAGTGCTTTTTTCCTCACGGTGCAGCAGCTGTTCCATAGGTTTGCTCCCCAGTGGTGGCATTCAGTGGTAAATGCCAGCAGGAGTAATTGTGCTACACTGCAAAGAAATGGAGTATTTTTTCTAGCACTGAGACAGAGAGGGTAATGCGTAGCTTCTCAGTAGCAACCGGCATACAAGAATTTGCTCCCTGGTGGTATTTATTTTTTTTAACGTGATTTTTTCAATGTGAAATCCTTGAGCTAGTATTCTTGAGCTAGATATCCTTTATTAAATGAGCATGTGAATAGTGTAGTATTTCAGGTATATGATAAGGTGTTGACACATACTATCTTTCCAATGGTAATTCACACAGGAATTTAATTTGGAATCTTATTTTTGTTTTAAAATAGTGTTCTTTTATTATTATTATTATTTTTTTTTTTTTTTTTTTTTTTAAAGCATGCAGACCAAAATTGCTGGTTAGTGCTTCAAATAAAATACCATTATTTTTTTTATTTCAGTTTGATGTGCCTCAGAAAGCCCCTGTTTGTTTGGGAAGTCTGAATACTAACACAATATCACAGTGTTAGAGCATAAAAATTCTGCGTCCGTTAGCATCAACATGCCAGCTAACAATGCGCCAGAAGCAGATGTGCAGTAAGGCACAGCTGAGGGAAGCACTGGCAAATGTGATCTCATTCCGGCTACTGTATTAATTTATTTTTATCGAAACATGAACTTAACATTCCAAGAATTGCTGTTTCTTACATTTAATAAGGGTACCAGAATGACGATGTTGCATAAGAACTGTAGCATCATACTGACAAGTTCATGACTGATGTATGCCAAAAATACCTAGTTTCAGATATTTCCTATATGATCACTAAACATAGACTCCAGTTAGACAACACCCTTATGCTTCATGCTTTCTAGTCTTTTCTTTCTCCACAACTAAATACATCAGTTACTAGGTGCTAGATTGCATTTGCAGTTACATAGAGTATAACTGGGTAAGGAAGTGTGAGAGCTGGAACTATTCCTTGGTAGAACCAGGAACTACAAAATATGCAGAGCAAAGGGGACAAACGTTCAAAGAAACTTCAGAGTCCTCTCCCTCTGAAAGAGATTTTGGTCCTACTTCCCACCGCCACTGATAAGAAGCTGCAGGGCAGGGAAAACAGTGGCACGTAATATTCATTTGCAGGTAACGGACAATCCTGCCTACCATAAGCCTTGGACAAAGTCCGGACTCCATCAGACATAAATCCTTCGCAGAGCTCTGGAACAGGGATGCTGAAATCTGCATTGTGATGGTGTTGGTGTGACTAAACAGGGGTACAGAATACTCAACTTAGCAGGCATTAGTAATGATGGGATGCACCACAGTAATTTGTTTTACGGTAGCAGCTTGAAGGCTATGTTACAATAAGGAGAGCCGCCACAGAACCGCTTATTTTGCTATGGTTCATTTTCTCTGGTCAACAGCACATGAGATACAGATTTTCCATTAAGCACCTCCCTCACGGTCCTTGTTCCTCTTCTGAAACAATGACCCCCTGTTCTGCAGTCATCAGTCACCCTTTTCTTCTTCTTTTTTAATTTTTTTTACTGTTTACCAGTCGTTTATTTTCTGCTAACACCGTCTCTTGAGGCTGTCAAAATTCAGAGAAAATCTCTCAGCCATGCCTGTGTCGCAGAACTCTCCTCTGTTAGCAACTATTAAGGCCTAACCTAACTCTCAGATATGTACGCAATGTTTATCAAACCCACTAAAGCAATCTAATCAGAAATTGTTTAACTCTTCGGTGTACATATCCCAAAATATACCACAATGAAAAGGCAAAGAAGGAAATTTGTTTTTCTACAAGGAAAAAGAGATCACAGAATGGAAAGTGTGGCTGATGCAACCCCAGTCTAAACATAGGAAGGACAGGATTGCGTGGCCATGCCTGTGACAGGGCATCCCAGCACACACCACGCTGGCTCCTGCCCACTGAACAGAACACTGCAACACGGGATTACTGCTCAGACTATCAAACAGTTTGTTCAACCAAGCATAACTTTGTGAGTTCACAAAAATCAATTAAGGTTTTGTTTTTTTTTTAAATTGGTGTAATATGCTGGTATGGGTTGTTGTTTGTTCTTACATAGTAAAGCCAAGGCATTTAGAGTGAAGGTACCTCAAGTAGAGTATATGAGCTATTTGAATCATAGAATCATAGAAGTATAGAATGGCTCGGGTTGGAAGGGACCTTAAAGACCATCTAGTTCCAACCCCCTGCCCTGGACAGGGACACCTCCCACCAGACCAGGCTGCTCAAAGCCCCATCCAGCCTGGCCTTGAACACTTCCAGGGACGGGGCATTGACAACTTCCCTGGGCAACCTGTCCAGTGCCTCACCACCCTCACAGTAAAGAATGTCTTCCTGATATTCAATCTAAATCTACCCTCTTTCAGTTTGAAGCCGTTACTCCTTGTCCTATCATTACACTCCCTGATAAAGAGTCCCTCCTCTCCCATTTGAAGCCCCTAAAGCCTTTCTTTAAACCAGAATGGGAAATTTTTTATTGTGGCCAACCCCAACAGAACAGCTCATCATCAAGGCTGTAGGTCTCTTTCAGATGTAGTCATACTTAAAGGCTAAGAGAAAGCTGAGGAGCAGTAGCATGGCATGAAGCTTCATTCAAACCCAGTAACCCAGAGAAACAGATATTATGGAGTAATTTAGGGGAAAAATATTGCACACTTTATTAAACAGCACATTTCTTTTGGTTTATTTTTAAATGTTTGAGTTTTGGTTTTTTTTTTTTTTAAGATACAATGGTTTAGTTTTAAAATTATTTCTGTTACAGAAATAATTTATTCATAAAATTGAACATTTGGCAGCAACAATACCTATGTCATTTTGATACCTACTGCATGAAATTTTAAAGTATCCTATAGTATCATGGAATAAGAGAATAATTAGAGTTGGAAGACTTCTGGAGATCTTCTAGTCCAACCCCGCACACTCAAAGAAGGGCCAGCCTAGGGGTTGCTCAGGGGGTGTTTAATGACATTTTAAGTATGTGGAATGATAGAGATTCCATAACCTTCTCTGGGACACCTGTTCCAGTGTCTGACGCCCCTCAACATGATTTTTTCCTTCCAAATGTCTTATCAGAGTTTCTCTTCTTGCAACATGTGTCTGTTTTCTCTTGGCTTATCTTAGTAAGTGCCACTATGTATTTCTAAGCAATACATGAAACATTTTTCAGGGTTTATAATTAGATATATCACTACTGAATATTTAACATTTAAGAGAGAAATACTACACTGAACTGGTACAAATCAAATGCATATTCATTAGAGCAGATTAGACCCAAAAGGTACAAAGGAGAAGTTCTAAATTATAAAATTTTTGAATTTAGGTTGGAAGGAACCTCTGAAAGTCATCTGATCCAATTGCAGCTCAAAGTAGGGCCAAATTCAATGACAGTTTAGGTTGCTGAGGGCATTGTCTACTCAAGGTCTGCATATCTCCAAAAGCGGAGATTCCACGCAAACCATTCTGGGCAACCTGCGCAACGTTTTTTTTGACTGAGCAGCCAAAAACCAGACAAGTGCTTCAGATGTGGCCTCCTCAAAAGTGCAGAATACAAAGAAATGGCAAGTCCCTTTGACCTTTAATAAGTTCATTAAGAATTTTGCATTTCTATAGTATCATGCCGGTACGCCCGGTATGTAGATAATTTCAGTTGATTAAATTTATCATATGTGATCATGAAATAGTTGAAATTACATACATTGAAAATGGTAATTATAGAGAACCTATAAGAAAATATATTTTGCGTGTAAGCTAAAGCATACATAACACTGTACAACAGCATAAACATGATGGGAATTTTCAAACTCAAGCTCAGATGTAGAGAACAGATTCCTCATTGGATCATAACTCTCTTAGCTCTAAGTGACTACAATTGGAATTAACAATTTAAAACTATCACTGCCTGCAAATGTGCTCTTACACATGCTCCTCCATTTAAGGGCACACATTCTAAGTAAGTTGCTATTTATAGTATTCAGTTTAATATTCCGGGAAACATACTATAGAGCAGGAGGGAATTTACCCTTCCTGCCTTTAAGCATCACTGACATGCCTAAAACGGGGATCTGAGCTTCCTATTCATAGAAGAGTTCATAGATTCCTCTTAAGAACTCTTCTCCTTCGACTTAAAGTTTGGGGGCTTTTTTCCTCAATTATGCACCTTGCTGAACATTTAGAGACAAAGACCGCACCAAGAAGAACTGGACTAAGACCAAAAAAACCCCCAAAACACCAAACCAAAATGACTCTCTGTTTACTCCAGTTTTAAAATACAGTCATGATAACAGAGCTGCTGAGCGTACCTGCACGCTCACTGGTTACTCCATTTGAATGTGAATTCCCAAGAGTGAAATTACGGCACACACAACAGATAAACAAGGATTTAGTGAAGAATTACCCTCATGAAGCTTTTCCTTCACAAACTAAATTTGAGATGACAGTTCTGAAACTTTAACAGCTCTGAAAAATTGAATCTTTTTTATATTTGTACAGGAGTACAATATGAAACTATGTTATCATTTCAAATTCAGCTATATGGAACCTCCTTCAAAAAGAGAAAGATAGGTCAACATGAAGCACATTTCTGCCCTTCCCTAAAGAAATGCCCAAAAGACTGCTAAGTAGCGATGATGCTTGCTTGTGGAATGGCAATGCGTTTCTATTACAAAATGGGCTTACTTTTTAATATATATCTGCAAATGTTATCTGAGGAATAGTTATATCCTCAAACCAGGATACGTTACCATTGATCTTGACCAATTAAATCTCAAATCAAGAGACGAAATATTTTGTAAACTATTTCATCAAACCAGTTCCCACCAAAACATCTACAGTTCAAACCAGAACTATGATCACATCTAGTTAGTTTTTAGTTACAAAGCTGTCTTATTACTCTAAGAAATGTTTTTCTATGTCTGCGTGTATGACTATGAAATCAAAATTATAAATCAAACAATAAAGGATTTTGAATATATTGCTAATTATCAGTAGATACAATATTTGTGTCAATATAGTGCTAATCAGAAGAGCCAGTTACTGTGACCAAGTTGTCTAGAAGAAAGGAAAGCAGATTGATGGAATGTACCTGGAAATTGGTGTATTACCATGTGTTGCAGCCTTCTCATTTACTAATGGCTGGAATTTAAAATTACCAAAATCTTTGACAGCATAACATAAGGCAACTCATTTTCATATGCAAATGATAATAACTTCCGTTTCTATCACTTGTACTACAATTAACCTTTTTTTGCTTGAGCTTTTGTCAGACAAGACTATCCATTTTACTGTGCTTTCTCTTTTGCATACAGCTTTGTCCACGATAGAGACATGATGAAAAACAAATTATTAGAAACTGAGCAATCTACACTTTAAATGTTAACAGTTCAAATGTATACAGTTTTATTAATATCTTATCATTGTATTTCAGATTTCTTACTGTATTGTGAAAATGTGTCTTGTAACTTAAAGAGAAAAATCAATGAATGAATGCTGATTATTTTATTAGATTAAGCAAAACATACCAACTACAGCTTTAAATCTTATATAACACATGGTACAGTTTCTTATAATTTATGGAGTATATAAATACTAACTTGCATCCATAGAGAAAATACAGACCACTAAATCTAGTTCTTTTAAATATAAACCGAGGTTAGAAAAAAAGATCATTTTCTTGGAAATAAGGTATTTTCTCAGAAAGTGCATACAGACAATGACCTGGGGTTTTCTTCTTTTTTATGCAACACTTACAAAAATATTTTTATGGGTGATCACCTTCTGCAATCAATATTCTACAATCAGAGAGCTGAACAACTGGGTAGTGGTATGATAAAGGAAGCTGCTGAAACCTCTGCTTACAAGGTAGTACTTAATAATTAAAAAAGAGTAGCCGTTCTCACAAAACGTACTTAGAAATCTGAGAGTTTAATCAACAGGAGCTGAATTCTTTTTATATGGTCTACATTTCAAAACACTTAGAAAAGCCCATATAGAAAAGCCATAACTTGTAGATGCCTCAATTTAACAGACCATCTAAACTTCACTGGGATTAAGCTTTAACAACTCCCAATGAAACCAAACACAATGCAAGTCGAGATGTCTTTCATTTTCCAATGCTGTTTTTTAAAAACTGTTTTTTTCATGCATAAAGTAAATTGTTTTCCTAAAACTTGAGATAATCCTTGCCCATTGACAACCAAAAAAATATTTCCATTTAAAACTGCAGATTTCCACTTAAATCTGCAAAAGTTTGCAGATGTAGCGTGAAAGCCCACTGTATTCTGCAGGACAAGAATTCTTTCACTACAAGAACTAGTGATTTCAGTTCCTCTGGAAAGTAAAGTCTTGAATTGGTGCAGAGAACAGAAAAGAAAACTTAAGGAACCCTTCCACCTCAGGCACCCAGCAATGAACACAGCTTTCTGTAAGTCACAAGAGTACACGAACTCTCTGTGAGTAAAAAATCCTTCAGCTTCTGCTTTAGCTTCCTTGGAAGCTAGACTTTACTTCAGTGGGTAACTCCTATGAGCTCTGCAAGTCTGAGACTTTCATCTTACATTCCAGGTAGCATCCTGTTTGGATGGTTTATCTTTATAAAGCACACTACTTAATTAATATAATCTAACTGAAACAGTGATTAAAAAGGGTCATGATATGACAGTTGGGTCTATCAGAGCTTCAAATTTGCCTATTACCTGAGAGACAAAGAAAACATCAACATTTTTATAGCAGTACTTGCAAATTTCCAATTTTTACCAAGCAGTTATCACTTAGATAAAAGGTCTTGAAAGATATATCCTGTCTGATAAATTCTGAACAAAATGAAATCATGCTACAACATGATGAGAGCCGTGGGGCCCAATTCAGACTCAGTTTCTTAGCAGATAATGTCAGGCTGCAGTTGTATTTTTGTTTTGGTACTCATGACAGCTGGAGAAGCCAAGAAAAGCAACAGAAAAACACTAATTCTTCAGAATAAGGTGGATTTTTCGTAGCATTCTGAACTTCGAATTAAAATAATGGAATGGGGGGATTTAAAACACAATATTTTTGTGAATTTTGTTCTTTAATATTAGAATCCTAAATCTGAAGTATTCTGCACTGTACAGATACCTAGATAACAGCTGTTCAAACAGACAGAGAGTGATGTGAGGAACAAAGACAAGGTGGGGAACGCAGCCAACCTAATCCATTTGAATCAGCAGCTCCTAACACCATAAAAGACAAATCATTAAGCTGTTGTCCCTGCTGCAAAGCCTGCTGAGGCAATCTATCAGAAAAAACTCAGAAATTCTATGCAAACTAAGCAGGATTACAATTTCAGAGGTACAGGACTTCTTACAGAGTGCCCAAGCAGGTGAACGTGGGGACCGAACATGACAATTCTGGGATTGTACGATATTTATTATGGGAAGGACAAAGGTGGGTAAAGGTGGATGGGAGATGAACAGGAATGGGAAAACAGATAGAGAGGTACAAAAGGGCAGGTCGTACATAGAGAGGCTGCTGGTCAGTACACTTTGGCCAACCTTGTACCCGATCACCAGAGTCTGTCCTATCCTCCTTTTAAGCTCTATTTTGAGTTGTTTTTGCATCTGACATTTGCCTGGGCTGCTGGTTTGCCCCTTAATAGCTGGAGTTCTGGGTCTCCTCTCTCTCTTCTGCTGGTATTCATAGCCATGAGAAGACACTTATCTACAGACTGAGATGGACTTAAATTCCATTATACACTGATGTATATTATTGCTGAGCCAAATCATGTACCACGAGAGAGGGAAACCAGAGAACACATTTAAGATGCCACCATGAGGGAGCTGGGAGTATAAGGACCAAGAATTACAACCAACACAAAGATCCATGATGACTCATAAGCTTCATATCTTAACGTTGATAGCAAATAAATCACTGTAGACAGACAAGCTGAAACACGATATTGTAAAGTTCAATGTCAGCATTGCTAGCTGAAAGTATTCAGAACTCTTCATTTTAGAAGAATGTTCAATACACAGAATTTTATTTTTTTTTTTAATTTAAATCAAAAGCTAACATCCAAATACCAGAACTTCCACCTGGGCAGAAATCACATATTTCCATCAGCTCCGTCACCACAACATAATACACAGCAAAACATGGCTCTATTGCATTATGTATATACTGATTTATTCACACTTTAAGTAGGCAGATTTCCTTTGTTTTTATTTTGCTTTTACTGAGTGAATTCAAACCTGAGAAAATGAAACACCTGTTGTTTTTCTGTACCTTGTTCTGTAATGCTCTCAGAACATCTTTACACTTCTATAAATTCTGCTATAATTATTCTACCATCTGGGCCTATATTTTGGGTTCCTCCCCACCCCCATTAAATGTTTGTAACAAAGCAGTTGCTTTTATTATTTTCTTCACTGGCAGCAAACATCTTGACAGGGCAGCCTTTAACTAATGACCCAAGCAGAGACTTACTGCATCCTTAGTGGACACAATCTTTTAGTACAACTTTGCTGCTTCAATGTCTCCTATTTACCTCTTGAAAGTCAAACCTGTCTCAAACACTGAAGGTAGAAGTTAATATCTTAGAGTGAATGAAACAGAGGGAGGTATGAGAAACTATCAAAAAACCACGACAATAGAGTTCATCACATAAAACTAAACCAACCCAAGATATGACCTTTATTGAAATATAAATCTGAAGATAATTTTCGGAGTTATGAGAAAATCTTCATTGAAGCCTTTATTGAATTTCTGAATACCAAATTCATAATTAACTATTGATAAATTACATTTATAAAATCAATAATGAAAAGTCACTAAAAAGGGAAGTTAATTAAAAAATAATCAAGGCTAATCAAAATCTTCGTGTAATATGCACAGACATGAATTGGAATCACATTTAAGGAAAAAGATGATTCAACTGAAATGCAGAATTAGAAATAGTCAACATTTTCTCGTAAAATACATACAGAAATAAAAACACAGAAATTGTATTTCAGATATGATCTGACTAGAAGATTAAGAAGCGAAATGGACTGATAATGTATTATTAAAAATTGCTTCAAATACAACTGTATTACATATTTGACACCAAAAAAATCATAGAAAAATATAATAACCACTATCTGGTCATCTGTCACTACCTTCCATTGTCACTAACAAAAACATTACAGTTAAATATCTACTGTAAAGCTCTGCCTTAATAATCTGTTCCTCTCTCACAGTAAATAGGTGTTTAAAATTGTAAATTATGTCTTCATAATAATTTTACATAAAAATGACTAATCCAAATGTACAATATTGTCAGCAGTTTGAACAATGAAAAAGAAAGATTACTATCATGGTGATATAATGCAGCACATTTGCCCATAGTTGACTGAAGTAATATATGGAAATAAAAATTTTTGAATATGCTTGATTGAAAAATCATTACTGTTAACACTAATTTGATCCTGTTACACTCTGCTACATTATCTCCACTTTGTATGGGAGGTGTATTCCACACAGAAGCTTGAACTCTAATCTCAGGCTTCCATTAAAAAAAATTCACGTAAGTGAGGAAAATCATATGCAGTTTGGTCACAACCAAATAAAGGTAGAAGCCACAAGCTGCAAGGTACTCTTGAAGATTATGAACACTGCTGACTCAGCCACAAGTGATGTTTTTTCAATAATAATGACTACAATAGACAGTCAGAAGGGACAAAGTTCAACTCTAGTTATATGACCAACATAACATCTGAACATGCATTATCACTTGTTGCCATATATATTTATGCTTTGTTGTTTATAATTTGAGCCTTTTTGTGAAGGAAAAGATAAAAAAAAAAATTAAGCATTAGCCAAAATAAATGGTTTGCGTAACGAGAATCTTATGACTAATTCGGAACTATCCATTTGATAGATTCTTTAGAAAAACTAATGCCTAGAAATCATGTTCCCCTCAAATCTTCCTTCTGAATCTGACAGTCAACACTACTGGTCACAGAAATCTTCTTCATATCCCACTGTACAAGACTGTGTTAATCAAGGTCAAAACCAGCAGCTTCCAATTTCTTGCCTAGTAGTAATAGAGGATCTGTCCCTCCTAAAAGAATCTTTCTTTCTGGAAGGCTCTTGCAGTTTCCTCTCTATGTATACAACATGATGAAATCTGTTTCCTTAAATACTAATTAATTTAAATAAACGACTTTTTAAATTGTCCGTCTATTATCCCAAATATTCCTCTGCTGTTAATCAAAATACAGATAGATTTACCTTAACTAAAAATTTTCTTCTTCACTGTAAGACTGTAGATTGACAGAGCTGTTGTCAGAGTCTGCAGATGTCATCTTTATTTGCTTCAAATACTAGTCTTCTATTAATTTCTACTTTAACTCTATTAGAATTGCTTCACTTTATCTCTTTATACGTGTCTCTCTACCAGATTAAAGAGTGTGTCTTGACTTAGATGTAAAGATTCATCTGAGTAAATAAATCTATCTTTTCCCCTGCAGTTCATCAAAAAGACTAATGACTAACATATAAGATCTCAATCTATTGTGAAATAACTAACAACATTACTGTATTTAAAGTTACTGACTTCAAATTGCTCAGTCCACTGTCTTCACATTTCTCACCTACTTTTAAATTTTCACATGCCTTTTCACACATCTTCTAAAACTTTTTACGACTTGTGTTTGGAAGGGCGTACTGTAGTGCAATTCACATAATATACCATGTCACTGAACACCAGCATACTGAGGTAAAATGACTCTTTAAAATTACCTGTATAGCAAGTGCTCGAGCTACAAGACTTCTAAGATATTGCAAAGGATCTCCTGGACCTTCCCACTTGCTTTGCCATGTGAGGGGACACTGAAATAAAAATGTATTTACTGAAAGTATCCATTTCAAAAACATCATCATTACACTTTAAGCTAGCAATCTGAATGAAATTAAATAATTCAGAGATCAAATATACTCAGAAATTAAAAAGGCAATACAAGTAATATAATGATCAAAGTATACAACCACTAATAGGAAGGTCATATTCCTGCAAATTCTTTATGTGGCCCACAGAGATACAGTGCTGGTGGAGAACTTACAAGAGCCTCTGCTACTTAATAAGGAAACTACTCAATTAGGGCTACAAAGATGATTAGGGGACCGCAACATCTCTTTTATGAAGAAAGGTTGAGGGATTTGGGTCTTTTCCATCTGGGAGAAAGACGGCTGAGGGGGGACCTTATCAACACTTATAAATACTGAAAGGGTGGGTGTCAGGATGATGGGGCCAGGCTCTTTTCAGTGGTGCCCGGGGACAGGACAAGAGGTAATGGGCACAAACTTGAGCATAGGAAGTTCCACCTAAACATGAGGAGGAACTTCTTTCCTTTGAGGGTGGCAGAGCACTGGCACAGGCTGCCCAGAGAGGTGGTGGATCCTCCTTCTCTGGAGACATTCCAAACCCACCTGGACGCATTCCTGTGCAACCTGCTCTGGGTGACCCTGCTCTGGCAGGGGGTTGGACTAGATGATCTCCAGAGGTCCCCTCCAACCATCTACTATTCTGTGATTCTGTGAAACACCAGTAGGTTCCACAAACACTTCAAAAAGGCCTAAGTCCCTTCTTTCTCTGAAAGCCACAACACCATCTTTCAGCTGCAGCCACAGGTTCCCACTCCTTTGCTGCTGCCTCCTCAGACTTGAGCACACAGTTGTGTGGCTCTGTGGTGAAGTGAATCTGGTACAATTCCTCCACACGATTATTTTCTCATCATCTTAAAAGTGTTTGTAAAACAACACCTGAGAATAAAATCCTGCAAGACCTCTCCATATGAAATTTGTCATTGATTTCAAAAAGAAAGGTTTAAAAGATCCTCTGTTAGATTTCCTCCTTATAGAAAAAGGATAAAAAAATTAATTGTAGCTCCTCTACAGGAACCTGTAAAGCACACTGAAATTGACTCTGCAAGATTCTCCTACTTAAGTGAAAGAGAATTGATGTAAATCATTACCTGGGGAATATTGCACAATGCTGAAGACGCTGAGCAGAATATACAGTTTATACTGTTTAACGTTTACAGCTGCATTTTCAAGGAGGTTCACAGTCTAATAGCATGTGCTGAACAGATTTTCAAAATCTGATCACAGAAGTTCATAAGAAAAAGTGTGTTTCAAAGTAAATACTCTAGGTGTACCTTTTATATATAAAAAACAGAAAAAACCTGGATCTGTGGACACTAATTAATAATCAATTTAATAAAGTGGAGTACATACAAGACAATTAATAAAGCACAGATAAACGCATGGTTTTTTGCATAATTATGCTTTTTGAAAATTTTTTGTATTTGAAACTATTATCCTTGCATTTTTGCAGACTTGTTTGCTAGATATGCATTTGCAGGCAGCTCACTAATCTATCATTTAGAAGGTATTCGCCTAATGTTGCTAATATGTTATTCTAAATTACTGTAAATCTAAAGTAACAGCTTAGCTAATTGTAACTATGGAAGCATATTTCAGATGTACACTAATATATCAATTTTGCACAAATAAGACGCATTGCTGAAACCATCAGAAGTCATACGTTTATTGAGTTTCACATTTCCGTTGGTAATCTAGCAGCTTCTTCAGCTGCTATAGTCTTAAAAGAACTACAACCCTGGTGTTTTCAAAATACAAATTTTTAAAAATAGTCCTTTATTACGTAACGTGTGACCACACTAAACTAAACAAGAACAGTGTACAGAAAATACATGAAACGAACGACTTTAAGATGATAAATATGGTGAGGTTTAGCTGCCATGCCAAGAGCGTAGCATTAACCTCTCTGGAGAGCTGCTGAAAAGATTGCTTTATGGTCACAATGCAATACAGTGATCTGCGTCAAGGTAAATGGGTAAGTAAGCAGATGAAATGCCAGAAACACTTTGTTCAATATATCAGGAAGCACCGAATTGATGTTTGTGAGAGATAAAAATGCATAGAATCTTTAAGTACATTTTCGTAACAGTGATCAGCTTCATAGTTCCTGCTGCTTCCAATTTGAGTGTGACTTAAGCACACAAGCAAGCCATACTGTCTTGCTCAGTAACAAGAAATATAAGTGTAAATACTAAAAAATGGCTATTACATGTATCACTTGAATTCACTACGACTTGTACTTAGCACCAATTTCTACCACACAGTCCAAACGTGTTTAAAAAGGCAATAGGATTGCTAACATGAAAATGTTAATTTATTCTAATTCTACTGCAATTTTGCTAACAAATGCTGTCTTGTGAATTTGGAAAGATAAAGAATTTAATTATTGTTTAATTAGAAATTTGATAGATCAATAAATGGATAACAATCTTTTTAACAGTACTTGTTCCTCACATGAAGATAAACAAGATGTTAATAGGAGATATCGCTCATTGTGGGGCCAATCAATACCTACGCATGAGCATCAACACAATTTATCAATTGCTGTAGGTGAAACAAAACCACAGAGTTTCACCTCAATGTTTGACTATGTTTGGAATCCAATTATCTAGCTATTAATAACAGAGCATGTAAATTTGCTGTCACTAATTGTATCAGTTTATAAACATACCCAGTTTTCTGCCCGAAAACATGGAGAAAGTACACGTACAAAATTTGGTTGCTTTTCTCATATATCAAGAATATAGAGTGAGGTGATAGGTTGATATGATAAGCACAGTGCATCTGGTGTCATATGGCAATAAACCATGCCAAATACATGCAGAGAGCAAATTGTGATTTCAACTGCAGTAACAATTAAATTTTAAGAAACTGTAAAAAGGAAGGAAAAGGACAGATTCACATGTTCTACTGGCTAATATATTTGACTTATCTAGCATGATTTGGTATTTGAAATGGAAATAGTATTCCACAACTTCTAATCTTACCAGATTTGTCCTTAAGAGAAAGCTTGATGAAAGTACAATATACTCAGAAGCTTCTGCAAGTACTTAAAGCAACATTTTTCTGGCTTTTCACTCCAGAAAAAACGTGGTTCTGATTTAGAGTCAATATCAATAAAAGAACTCCATTTTAGAGTCTCTATCAATAAAAGAACTTAGAACAAATGGTGACATGAAAATATGTATCAGAATTTTATTCAGTTTCCTTGGGTTTTTTTCATTTCTTATAATGTATACTCACGACAAAATGACTTACCTTCTGATTTAGCAGAGCGCTTGCTAGTCTTTGTACTTCAGAACTCAGTAATGAGGTACCTCTGATGACTTTACTTAAAGAAGCAAGTGACTGATGGACACTTTGCACAAGGCGAATGGCATTGAATTGTTCCAGAGTAATGAATGATAAGATTGGAGATCCTTGTTGCTCCACAGGAGGAGACACCTTCTGATGAATCAGGTTAGAATTCTAAGAAAAAACAGATGATGTCCAGTTAATAATATTATTTTACACAACATATTATTTGTTTAATTTGTAATACTTCATATGACCTTGTTAGCCTTGAAGTAATTCAGATATCTCCCCTTTCCTGACACTGGATTAAAACCATAATGATACTTTCAGTACTGTCCGTGAAATGTTCAATAAAGGCACCACTCTTCTGAGACAAATCTGTCTACCCAACTACTTCAAAAGTACTGGAATTTATGGAAAATCTTCACTTAGATGAATTACTGTGTCAATGCGTCAATATAAAAAGCAGTAGTGTACTCAGTGTAACAAGATTGTATTGGGTACTATAAACCAGCTGCCAAATATAGCTCTTCTTTGATAAGACTAGTTCAACCTGGAAGCAAATTAAATACAAATAAATAATAAATACAAAATAAATATAATATTATGTGTATCTCCTGAGTAACTCAGACTCTGAGAGGTACCACTGCTGTCACGCTGACATTTTCATTACTTATTTCCATTCCATTACAGCCACTGAAAGTCCAAATTTATTCAATAATTTCAAGAGGTGGTATAATTTTACAAACCTTAATTCATATGCAGCTTATTACATAAGTATGTTTTAGCATGTGTTCTGAAACTGCCAACATGCCATATGACAAGATGGTGCACTGAATTCATTATGGAATTTAAACCTTTATTGGAAAAATCTACAAGGCACAAAGGCAAAAAGAAAACCCTAGCCTTTGGGAAAAAAATATTTTGCTATAGATAAATATATTTTGCTGTGGATAGATAACTGGTTGAAAGACAGAGCTCAGAGGGTCGTGAATAGGGACACAGAGTCTAGTTGGAGGGCAGTGACGAGTGGTGTTCCCCAGGGGTCAGTACTGGGTCCAGTCCTCTTCAATATATTCATCAATGACCTGGATGAGGGGATAGAGTGCACCCTCAGCACGTTTGCTGATGACACAAAGCTGGGGGGGGGTGGCTGACAGACCGGAAGGCTGTGCTGCCATACAGAGAGACCTGGACAGGCTGGAGATCTGGGCAAAGAGGAACCTTATGAAATTCAACAAGGTCAACTGTAGGGTGCTGCACCTGGGGAGGAATAACCCCATGCACCAGCCCAGGTTGGGGGCTGACCTGCTGGAGAGCAGCTCAGCTGAAAGAGACCTGGGAGTCCTGGTGGACAACAGGATGACCATGAGCCAGCAACGTGCCCTCGTGGCCAAAAAGGCCAATGGCATCCTGGGGTGCATCAAGAAGAGTGTGGCCAGCAGGTGGAGGGAGGTCGTCCTCCCCCTCTACTCTGCCTTGGCGAGGCCGCACCTGGCGTACTGGGTCCAGTTCTGGGCTCCCCGGTTCAAGAAGGACAGGGAACTGCTGGAGAGGGTACAGCAGAAAGCTACCAAGATGATTAGGGGACTCGAACACCTCTCTTATGAAGAAAGGCTGAGGGATTTGGGTCTGTTCAGTCTGGAAAAAAGACGGCTGAGGGAGGATCTTATCAACACTTATAAATGCTTAAAGGGTGGGTGTCAGGAGGATGGGGCCAGTCTCTTTTCAGTGGTGCCCAGGGACAGGACAAGAGGTAATGGGCACAAACTTGAGCATAGGAAGTTCCACCTAAACACGAGGAGGAACTTCTTTCCTTTGAGGGTGGCAGAGCACTGGAACAGGCTGCCCAGAGAGGTGGTGGATCCTCCTTCTCTGGAGACATTCCAAACCCGCTTGGACGCGTTCCTGTGCAACCTGCTCTGGGTGACCCTGCTCTGGCAGGGGGCTGGACTAGATGATCTCCAGAGGTCCCTTCCAACTCTATGGTTCTGTGATTCTATGATTCAATTTCTAGAAACCTATTAAAGGTAAAATCAGATTTTACTTTTTCTGAAGTATCTCTTCTTAAAATAACAAATAGTTTTTACTTTTTTTCAGATTAAATGAACTTCTGAACCATCTCATGGCATCTTACTTTCCAGAACACACAGGATGTCTGCTTCCATAATCATTCCCAGGTGCTATAAATTTGTCAGAACTTTCACGTGTTTTTCATTTCAAGTTCATACTGCACTCAACTACCAAACAAAAATATAAGAAAAGATAGGTGAAAGACTAAGCTAATTACTGTTCAAAGTGTAAGAAACATACAGTATTTAGAAATGTTATGTTTTGTATTTTGTCTTTGCATGCATCCTGAAATCACAGTAAACAGTTTAGCTTCAGTTTTTCTGAGACCATTGTTTGTTGAGTGTATATATATAAACTGTAATGTAAAACTAGCACAAGCTAGTTGATAATTTCTTACTGGAGTATTTAATGGCACGAAAAAGGAAGAACAAATACACTGAAACTTGCAGGCTTTGCTCAGACTTTCACATATACTGTCTTAATTCACAAAAAACTTACTGAAAGAGAAGGCCTCTAAGTTCTTCAATACTGCCCTTTACATAACAGTCTCCTATGAATTGCATATTCATTTCATCACTCTTTTTAATGCTTTCTCCTGAGAATTTTTTAAAACAACCCATCTGTCATTTTTATAGGAAAATTAAACACAAATACTGATAGCAGCTTATACATTTAATGTTCTATCACATTCCCTTAAAATCCATTATGTATATAACTCATATCAGCTTTAAAAATATCCTTATGACCTGCTTGGGAATTAAGATGAAGAACTGCTGAAGTACTGACTGCTATTTCTAATCATAAGAAACTGAAGATACCTTCTAATCTTTAACATTAACTACTGCATTATGCTACCACTATTAAATTAGGTGTATTTTGAGACTTTGATCATATTCCCTTTTTCACTTCTGTACTTGTTACTATCTCAGTACAATATAAGACTTCGTATAGTTGCACTTAAGCAGCTCCACAGCTCTCCTGCATTACCCTCCTAAACTCAAGCTTTTTCAAACTCCAGTATGTTCAGAAAACTGCCCCCTCAGAAATGTAACAAATATAATGAAAATAAACTCATATACCTCCACTAACTAGTTCTGCATTTGATTCAAAATTCAGTTTTGGTGGTGGGTTTTAGAAACCTCCATTGGCCTTTTGATGTACCTATTCTGCCTCCTCCTCCAAGTCTCTCTGCCTGTCCTTTTAGATATTAGCCCCACGGTTTATTACACAAATCTTCCATTGTTGAAAATACAAGAATGACTCTGTATTTCTGCTTCACTGATTTTCCTTGGTGAAAAAAAACACTGTTCTTTTGTTAAAGCTGAGGTTTCTAATGTTTTAGGTAAAAGAGCAACAACCCATTAATTTTCAAAACTACTTTTGCAATTGTTTTGCAGCATTATGCAACTTTGTGAAAATTAGTTAGCCTTCAATTTACAAACACAGTAAAAGATAAGGCAGAACATGTCATGGCAGCTTATGATTATATCTTGAGCAAAAATAATTTTGAAGCAGTTGCTTCCAAATTTTTATTATGGGGCGGCCTTATAACTTTCATGGAGGTACTAAAGAGTTTCCCTGAAATAAGGCAGAAAATCCATTCACCTTGCAACAAAAATATTGCACTGATTCCTTCCTCTCTCTACTCATGAGAAATAGACATTTGGACATGACGAAACACTTATGCAGCCCCGTTGCACCCTGATATGTCTTTGGTTTTCTGAAAACTATTATATGATGGGCAACGCCTGAATTCCATTGGACAGTGATTTCCAACTGATCCAGTTATGTGCCAATGCAGTGCTTATACACATCCTGATCTGTCATGTCAGAAGGCTATGTGGGAAGAGGACGGGCACCAGGACGCAGTCTGGTTGAATTATTCTGGTGGCCCAGAACTGGCCAACAGGTTGTAGTGGGCCATCCTTCCACATTAAGGAACATTTTTTTAAAAATTTGTGTAACATTTGTTTGATCGGTTATTCAGTGATAGCTTCACTTTTTCAAGTAAACAGTCTTTTGTGCAAACTCATACTGAGCATCTGAGTATTAATATAATCTGAGTATTAATAATAAAAATATTATATACTATATATAATATGAATATTATATAAGCATATGAGTATTATATAATAAGAATAATAAACTCCCCAGCTTAAAGATTTCAGAATATCTGAATAACTGGTAGTAACATTTAACAGGGCTTTGCAAAATGTACGCCAGCAAGAGGAAAAAGGAGCCAATTTCCAGAAATATTTCTGAAAAAGCAACATATAGGTCCTCATTACTGTATTAATATATAAGAATTATTTCCTGTTTCAAAATGTCTAAAATGAAAGAGATAAAATTTCCAATACATATCTGCCATTTTTGCTGTTGGGCCACAAAGACTGTGATAGCTCTCAAAACTGACCACAGAGGACTACTATTCAAAGACTCACAAAACAGTTGAGGTTGGAAGGAACTTCTGGAGATTGTCTAGTCCAACTCTCTGCTCAAACCTACAGCAGGTTGCCCAGAACTGTATCCAGTCAGGTTTTCAGTACCTCCAAAGACAGAGACTCCACAACCCCTCTGGGAAACCTGTTCCAGTGTTTGACCATCTTCACAGTAAATAGTTTTGTCCTATGTTTAAATGGTATTTCCTGTATGTCAGTTTGTGCCCATGGCCTCTCGTCCTGTCACAGGACACCACTGAGAAGCGTCTGTCTCTGTCTCCTTTGCTCCCTCCCCTCAGCCAATACACACTAAATAATAACATTCCCCCCAAACCTTGACTTCCCCAGACTGAATATTCCCAGTTCTCTCAGTCTTTCCTTGTATGCTCTTGTTCCCTAATCACCTCAATGACCGTTGGAAATAACTTCCAGGACTATTTGCTCAATCACCTTCCCAGGTGAGGCTAACTGACCTATCGTCCTCTGGATCCTCCGTTTTGCCCTTCTTAAAGAAAGGAGTGATGTTTGCTTTCTTCTAGTCCTCAGGAATCTCACCCAATCACACTGGTCTTTCAAAGATAACTGAGAGCTGCCTCACAACGGCACCAGCCAGCTTCCTCAGCACTCACGGGTGCATCCCATGAGGCGTGTGGATTTGTTTACATTCAGTTTATTTAAACACTCCCCAACCTGATCCTCTTCTCCCAAGGGTAAGTATTCCTTGCTCTGTACTTTGCCACTGCAACCTGGGGTTGGTGAAGGCCAGACCTACCAGTAAACAGAAGCAATAAAGGCATTTAGTACTTCAGCTGTCCTCTGTGGCCAAGTCCTTATTTCCATTCAGTAGCGCACCTACACTTTTCCTAACCTTCATTTTATTGCTGGCGTACTTGTAGAAACCCTTTTTGTTGCCATTGTGATGGCTTAACAGCACCACACCTGCTGCTAAGTTACAGGCTGGAAAGTTAACGCCAGCCCAGCCATACATGGTGGTGGTGGGTTGACCTTGCCTGGCTGTCAGCTACCCACCAAGCCACTCTACCAATCCCCTCCTCGGCAGGACAGGGGGAGAAAATACGATGAAAAATCTTGTTGGCCAAGATAAAAGCAGTTTAATGGGAAAAAAAAAAAAAAGCCAAAGACTGCACGAGGAAGCAAAGCAAAACCAAAGGAGATTTATTTTCGACTTCTTATCAGCAGGCAATGTCCAGCCACTTCCTGGGAAGCAGGGCCTCTGTGCATAGTGGTTGCTTCAGAAGACAAGCGCCTTAATAATGAATGCCCTCCCCGCCCCCCCCCCCCCCCCCAGCCTTTCTCTTAGCTTTTATCACTGAGCATGATGTCACATGGTATGAAATAACCCTTCAGTCAGTTTGGGTCAGCCGTCCAGCTATGTCCCCTCCCAACCTCTTGCCCACCCCCAGCCTACCAGCTTTTCTGGGGGGTGGGAGGTTGTAGAGAAAGCCTTGATGCTGTGCAAGCACCGCTCAGTAACAGCCAAAATACCCATGGTCTAGCACCAGCACAGTTCTAGCCACAAGTGCAAAGTACAGCACTATATCCACCGCTATGAGGAAAGTTAACTCCATCCCAGCCAAACCCCGTACACCAGTACAGCTCTTCACATCCCTCACCAGCTTCAACTCCAGATACGCTCTGGTTTCCCTAGCCCCATCCCTGCACAGGTTTCCAGCCTTTGCCATCCTGCAAGTCTTTACTTCCTATCCCACAGACGCAGACTCCACCTGTACCTCCTTCAGGAAAGTTGGAGGCTTAGCTCTTCAAGCTGCAGCGTCTCAGAAAAAATCCGGCTAATCTATTTCTGATGCTGCTAAGTCCACTGACTTCCTCCTCTCACAGCCCCTTAAACTGATGATGCAAATCCTCAACCGAGCACACATCTCCCGCAGGTTAAAAGACTACCTCCTGCTGCCCCAGCCTAAGGAAGAGGCATTGGGCACTGCCTATAACTCAAGAGCTGTAGAGCTCCATCCTCTTTCTGAAGCTCTGTCTGAGTCAGTTCTCATCTTAGAGGGTCCATTGCTCCAACAGCAGTTGGGGGCTGTGCCCTGTGGCACATCACTACGGTTGCTGAGAAGGTGTATCCTCCACTGAGCAAAGTTTCTGGTCTTCTCCAAGCTCTTCTGCACAAACTGCTGTGCCAACTGCTGCGTGCATTTGCTGCCTCTGTTAGCTGCACTCAATACTATTGATTGAGAGATTAAAATTTGCACTCATGAAAAAATACAAGTATTATTTTACACACTTTAATGTGGTATAATTCTTCAGTGGGCATATGACTAAGAAGTTTAACTGTCCATTTACAGATTTGTGAAATGTTGTCCAATATTAGGTAAACTTTTTGTTTTATCACTGATTTCCGAAATTCATTTACAACATAGATTCCATAGAGATTCTGTCAATTTACCTGTATTAGATACTATAAATTATTTGGACTGATTTGTGTACGATGAAACACTGATATTTAGTCCAGAGAAATACACAGTCAAATGCTATTATTTTATCTAAACTTGAACACTAGATTACAAAACACAAAAGTGATCACCATACAGTATTGAGAGTGTACAGACAAAAATATGTCCACACTTAAAGATTATGATCAATTACTCCAATATAAATTCTACAGGACAAACCCATGTCAAGTGGTAAATTTTGTATGCTTCAGAAGCATCAGCACTTAGATGTACAATAACTATTTTCAAGGTATTTGTAAGATAATCCTTTCTGAGTTAATCCTTCATTTACATACTCAGCACTGGAATAAAAATGTTTAAAAACATACTTAATCTTTGTCTACATATTAACAAGCTTCTGAGAGTTTTTTTGCCTCTGGAATAAAAGGTAGCTGATTTTTAAAACTGCTTTGAATTTATAAATGGTTTAGCTAGATTCAATTCAGATCTATACTGGGCACTTCCTGAGTTTGAGTAGTTTGAAACAGATATTTGACTGTTATTTCCAACTACCCTTAGTAATAAGCACATTTGACAGGTAGAAGACTAATAATTGCTTCTTGTAAATAAAATGGAAGGTATTGCCAGCATCTATTCCATCTGCCACTACTTTACTACTGTCTGCATCCAATGGATAAAAGAAGATAATAGTAATAACCACCACCTCATGGAGTTCAACAAGGCCAAATGCAAGGTCCTGCACCTGGCTCAGGGCAACCCCCGTTATCAGTACAGGCTGGGGGATGAATTGATTGAGAGCAGCCCTCCTGAGAAGGACTTGGGGATACTGGTGGTTGAAAAGCTGGACACGAGCCAGCAATGTGCACTTGCAGCCCAGAAAGCCAACCGCATCCTGGGCTGCATCAAAAGCAGCGTGGCCAGCAGGTCAAGGGAGGTGATTCTGTGCCTCTACTCTGCTCTGGTGAGACCCCACCTGGAGTGCTGTATCCCAGATGGTCCAGAGGAGGGCCATGAAAATGATGAGAGGGCTGGAGCACCTCTCCTCTGAGGACAGGCTGAGAGAGTTGCGGTTGTTCAGCCTGGAGGAGGGAAGGCTCAGGGGAGACCTTGTTATGGCCTTCCGATGCATAAAGAGGGCTTATAAGAGAGATGGAAAAGACTTTTTACCAGGGCCTGTGCTGACAGGAGAAGGGGCAATGGTTTTAAACTGAAAGAGGGTAAATTTAGACTGGATATAAGAAAGACATTTTTTACAATGAGGGTGGTGAGACACTTGAACAGGTTGACCAGGGAAGTTGTGGATGCCCCATCTCTGGAATTGTTTAAGGTCAGGTTGGACCGGGCTTTGAGCAACCAAATCCAATGAAAGATGTCCCTGCCTGTGGCAGGGGGGTTGGACTAGATATCTTTAAAGGCCCCTTCCAACCCAAACTATTCTACGACTTTATGATTCTATAATAAAGAGTCTGCTAAATGTAAATGCTTCCAAAATTGAGGGGAAAACAATTCTATATAGACTTCAGGAATAGATACTTTTTGTGATTTTACTTCTTCATACCTGGGAAATCATTTTATCATATTCTCTGCCCATTCATGCATAAATAAAATAACGTAAGGTTGTTAACTTAAGCAGCAATTCAACTATTTTCTTCATTCTAATTCCCATGTCTTAATTTAAAACTTCTGAAGACAAACATGATGCCTTCATTGAGCTATCAATAACAAATTAGAATGTAGAAGTATATGTAATGTATGAGGAATTTTTAAAGATGCCTACACTTTTTCAAAGCTTAAAGCAAGCATTTGTTGAACAGACTATGAAAACTAATTTTTATAAAGGACATTATTATTTAAATTTTTTGAAACACTCAAGCAAATGTCCCCCAAAAAAACCCAACACAAGGTCAGAAGTCATCCTATGCTAAAGGAGATCTTCAGAAGATAAAGAAATTAATCTGCTAACAACATAAAAATGTTAGAAAATAAAAAAAAAAAACAAGATTATATAGGAGTCTTTTTTTAATATTATGAGCAGTAAAAATGTAGGTCAAACACAGATGCATATGGTGACTTTACAAATACTGGGAGAGGAGAAGGAGAGAACACATAAATATTGCATAATTCATTTTCCTGTATTTAAAATTAAGCCGAAGAATAGATAGGCACCACAAGCTTGACTCAGGCAGGCATTTATTGACATTTGAGATGTCTCATTCTGCCTCTAGATGCTACTCCAGCAGATCACAGGTCTCATGTGGATTCTGTGTAATATCTGCAAGGCCACGAATATTTGATGGTTTCTTAAATAGTGCTAGAAGCCTAATTTTTAGGAAATCAAATCGAGCCCTTATGACAGCATCGATCAAAGACAGCATTTTACATCTCTAAAGAAAGTTCTCAGATACAGTGTGGTAAAAAATGGCTATTTTCAAAGCAACAAATTAAAAAATCAGAAAGAACTGGCCACTGAACAAGAGAAGCTACAGGGTGACTCACAGGAGGAAACTAAAGAATGGTAGCATGGTCAGTGGCAAGGGATTATAGCCAGAGATTACCCAGATATTCTAAATCAGTCAGGCTGATGCTTATCTTTAGTGAACAGATTGCTTCTGTAGCTAAACCAGAGGCCTCCTGCATCCATAGAAGTACTGCACACTAAGCACAATATTTAATTAATATTTGCTTTTTTTGAACTCAAACATAATACAATAAGCATAACAAACAATATATAAAATTTTTGTACCCAATGGTCCTGTAAAAATAAAATTGCTCTTGCTAAGAACAGGCCACACTAACTAGGTCTTATGCTAACTGTGCAAAGCCCCAGTAGTGGCCTTCTAGACTTGTTATCAACTTGTTAAGAGAGTTTGCTCTTTGAAGTGGAATTCAGTACCAGGTGTCTTCTCTTATGATGTGAAGTTGAAACATGGGACAATAGCCAACTTCTTGGAAGTATGGGCACAGACTGAAAAGAGAGGCCTGAGAATTATGGACAAGCCGATGGCAACCTGCTGGTCAGTGAGGAAGGGAGACATTAAGAACTAACTAGATTGCTTTTGCTTTAAGACAAAAAGAGGCAATGAAGCAGGAAAGCAAAACAGTCAAGTTACACAATAAGGTACCTGCTACAGCCTGAAAAATAACCCCACCTAAGCATCACCCAGCCTGTAGTTCAGGAACAGAGGTAAAGGCCTGAAAACTCATACGAAAGGACATCTCAGATTTGAGGGCAACGGTAGGAGAGAATAAGTGCTTTGAATTTGCAGTGGTGATGATTAATAATGATAAAGAACTAGCCATCAGCAATGTGTGCTGTTAATGAGTATTAATGTAATGCAGTTTTGTTTTACGGTTTAAAACTGGCCTCTTTTATCAGTCTTCCAAACACTAGAAAACCTCATTTTCTGATTGTATATGTACACACATATGCAAGAGTTTCATCTGAGCTCTTGTAAGGAAGGTTTGCAGGCCTAAGGGTATATTTAACTCAGTCAGTAAGATATAATGGAAGGTGTCACACTGAAATAATACTGCTTTTTCTTACAGGATCACAGACCTAGTTAATAGCAGTCCATGTTCAGAGGCCACAGATTTCAACATGAAGCTATCTAGTACCAAATGATTATTTTGACAAAAACATGACATATCACACACTTAGCATGGATCAAATGAGAATTTAATCAGAGATTTCAAAATATAATGGCAAATCCTAATGTACACCTCATGTTACTTCTTCATATGTGGTTATTTGAGTAAGTGAAAGATGTTTTTCATTCCAACATTGTTGTGTACAAGACATGTTTTTGGGCCGCAATGTCTGTGATCTATTACTTATCACTAAGGAGAAAAAAGTCTAGGAGGCACCTAGTATGAGGTGAGAGGGATCCTTCCCAAGTACGCGTAGTATCGTCGTTTCAAAGAGAATTCGCACACATTACAGCTAAACGGATACCCACAATAAGAATTCAATGATTGGGAATCAAGCTTTACTATCTATGTAAAAAAAACACCTCCAAACCAAACCAGAACAACAAAGGAACAAAAAGGAAGTGATATTGGATATTGCAAGCATTGTAGCAAGGATTTTAATGCACCTCAATTTAACGCTAGTACCATATTTCAATATTATACAGGAAAAACTTAATTTAATATTTAAAATCATTAAACATTGCCTTGTGAATATTAGAAAAATGAAGAGACTAAATTCAAATCTAAAATATATTAGTGTTCTCGGAAACACATACAAGCTTTTAATCTCATCTATAAGTGTGGTCTCACCTCCAAATGGAGAAAAAAGTGATAGCCTGTTATCCCACATACAGGCTTCATAGCTAATTACATACACAAAATATTGTACTTTGCAATTCAAATTCATTTCATTTACTTTTTCACTTCTTATATTTTAGTATTCAAGATAATTCCTTAGACCTTAATTTTAATATAGTTACCGGGATAAAAAAAGAGGTTGTATTTTCAAATTAGCTACTTTCCTACCTGATTAAGTTTCTTCCACAGGTTGAGAACAGGAGAGAGTTCAGTAGACCATATTTCTCTGTCAAATTTGCAGCCAGCAGTTACTGACCTGCTCAGGATCCGAAGCTGTGAAATTACCTGAGTGATGAGAATACAAACGCAAACGTAGAAGAAGGATAAACAAACTTCTTTTAGTACAAAAATGCGATACAATAGCAAATACTCTCCGATTAATTTGTGGACTATACTTTTCTGCATACTTAATTACTAATCATGATCTATTCAAAACACAAACAATACCCATATCCAAATATAGAACATACTTGAGCCTCATTCATATTAAGCCCAAAGCAAACAAACAAAACAAATCCATATTTTTCTTATCAGTCTTTGTTCAACTATAATTTAAAAACTAATGAGGTGTATAATTAATTAAAAAGCCTACGAAATCTACAAACAAAACTCAAGCTCTGCCTTTAACTAGGCTCCATCTGTAATTAAAAAAGGAGAAACAAAAAACCAGAATATGTTACTAAATATATATAGCACCCACCAGGCATCAAAACTCCAAGACAATTATAATCAATTCATCCCAATCTCCCATGGATCTCTTACTTACTTAGATATTCGAATTATTTAAATGCATATTTATTATACAAAGGAAGCAAGCAATTAAAAGAATAACTGCAAAACTTCTGAAAGAAATGGGGCTCCCAGTTCATTAGATCCAACCACTTTCTGCTGTTAGCAACCCCGATAACTCCACACGTAAACTGATCAAATATATGTCTACATTTATAAAGAAAGAATACTGAAATTGAAATTCTTCAGTGATGTTGCAGTCTGTCCTGCATATAAAACCCCTGGTATTTTCAGGTATTTTCGCTAAATTTTAGTTATTTTTCACAGTGCATTTTTTGCAAGACTTCTTAAGGGAACAACCTACAAATTCTCTCCTCTTTTGTTTGACTTCAAAGAATTAAACTTGATAATAAAAAGTTATTAATCGTTCAGAAGGACTGGACTATTTAATTGTTAGACAGAATGAGGCAGGAAGTCAAGTTGTATCTACTGGGTATTGACTTATTTTCTGTTCTTGAAAGATGTGCATTGATGTAGTGTTTTCTTTTGTTTTTCATTTTCTTTTGATGAAGCAAAGAGAGCTTCTTATTTATCTGCTTTGATAGGGACTATGAAGCACTGCAAGATCATAGTACGCTGAACCATTATTTTAACTTCTATAACATTTGCTATAATTTTATTCTTATATTAAATGTCTTACAAGACATAAAACAAAAAATACATATACATATATAAAATCCACCTGTATAACACGTAAACCTATATTTAGAAAAACAAGCTTAAAAATACTTTTAATTAAGCTAAAATAGTATTCTTTTTCATGAAAAGCTCACTTATTAATATAATGTTATTTCTGAAAAAAATCTTTTTTTATTTCCTCAGAAATGACAATACGATCTGTTGTCCTATAGAATTATGCATGCTCTGTGGTTCCAGATCTCAGAAATGATGAAAAGGATTTTTATTTCTCCATTATATTTAAGGAATTAAACGCAAAATTAATTCCAAGTCCTAAAAAACATTATTAGTTGATGAAAGTCATAGTCTATTATAATAAAGTACTTCAGTCATGACGCTGCAACTTGGTTTGCCAAGAGGAACTCCATGCATACCTAATGAATATCTGGATGAAGCATCTTATAGTACTAAAACCTTACTTTTGTCTCATCTGAAGTAAACTGCCAGAAAGGAAGGCAAGGAGAAGTTGCAGTCAAGGCAAAGGAGTAGCTGGAGTGAACAGAGCTTTGCCTAGGAACAGGCTACGAGCCAGCTGAGAGCTTACAGGCAGAGATCGGAGGACAAGCCAACACAGGTGGTGCTTTAGTAGGTGTGTGCTACAGACTCCTTGATCGAGAAAGCAGAGGAAGCCTTCTGACAGCTTGAAGGAGCCCAGCAATCACAGGCCTTCATTCTCAGGGGAGACTTCGACCAACTCAGTATCTGCCATGAGGGCAGTATGACAGCGTGCAAGAAATGCAGATTTCTAGAATTCGTTGAAAACAATTTCTTTAGAGCCCATAGGGGAGATGCTCTACTGAATCTGTTGCTAGTAAACAATGATAGAAACTGGTAGAAGATGGGAAGGTCGAGGGTAGCCTTGGCTGCACCATGAGTTTGGGGGGTTTAAAATCCTAAAAGAAGAGAGCAAGGCAAGTAGTAGAATAAGAACTCTGGACCTCAGAAGAGAAGATTTTAGCTTAGGGATCTTCTTGGCAGGATCCAATGGGCAACTGCCCTGGAGGGCAAAGGGGATTGGGAGCGTTGGTTAATCCTCAAGAACAAATTCTTCAAAGCACAAGAACAATCCTTTCTGATGTGCGGGAAGCAAGCATGATAACCAAGCCAAAGAGCAAGCACTGCAGAAGATCGATATGGATGAAGAGGAAGCTAGTGATCTCAAATGTAAAAAGATAATCCAGAGAAGATGGGAGCAGGGATGGACTACCCAGCAGGGATATTGAGACATTGCTCAATTGCGTTAGGATGGAGTGAGGAAAGCCAAATCTCAGCTGGGTTTGAAACCAGCAATGGATGTGAATGCCTACAAGAAGGGCTTCTGCAAGTATTCTGGTAGCTAAAGGGAGGAAAAGAAAATACGAGCCACTGCTCAGTTTAGCTTCTGTTATGGAAAATACCACTTTATGCTCTCATTCTCATAACTGAATTTTAAACTTCAACAATTCTTTGTGTGCTCCAGCCATTGTGTATAGCAGAAAAGATTCTTGTTTAATTTATCAAAAAACTATTTTCTCTCATTAATGTTTTGATCGTTGTATCTTTATCATTCCTGTTATTCTTCCTCCTTTTCACTCTTCACACATGCAAATGTTCTGACAAGTAATAGAGATAATAAACACATGTTTGTGCCTTCTAGAAGCCATTCTTTTAGCTGTAGTTCTGGCTCTTACAATTTGTGTTTGGATAGTTGCCTACCATCATTTGCAAAGAAATAAAACATTTATATCAAATATACTTTAACTGGTAATTCAGTATGCAGTACTTCACATAAACTTGCATATTTATACTACAAAGCTGCAAAAATTTTGTATGATTGCTTTGTGAATATGTGAAATTGAAAATATTAAGTATTTTAATCTTTTTTTAAGTGCCTTCACAGGTATAAACACTTAGCTCCATATATTTGAATTGAATTTGAGAAGTCGTGACTGCAAGATCAAGTAATTAGAGTATTTTCTAACTCTAGTGTATAGGGTTAGCTGTTTATTTCTAATTATCTAATTATAGAATTTGTAAATATAATTAAAATAGGAAATACACTACCTATCCATTATTTCAATCTTTGTTCTTCAGTGCACCTGTATCTGTTTCTGCTTTGTATCTTTTATCAAAGGAGCTCAAAGATATTGGGATGTGACTATCAAAAGTTAAGCACTTAGAAGTACTGAATCAAAAGAAATCAAGTTTTAACTCTCAGTGTTCTAGAGTACTGTAACATACTATGACCTTTATCAAATGTTCATGGAAGTCCTTTAACTCCTTCCTGTTCATCCCATGTCTTCTCTCAAGTATAACAGATATGATGGTTGCATAAATTACTATTAAAGTTTCCACAACAGCACACTGTTTTCAACTGAGTGTAATTTTTTACAATTAATGTGTTGGGCTGAAACTTTGTGTATTGGTGGCTCTTTCAGCCTGAATACCATCTGAAAATTTTAGCCTACAACAGTCATTCACCTTCAAGAAACAAAAGAAAACACATTTTAGTCATGTCAAAATACATGAGATGAGGCTGACCTCAACTTTGAATTGCTTCAGCATCCCAAGCTTTTCCTAAGGGACAGTGAATTTGATGGACATCTTTTTTGTGCCATTTTCTACATCCACAAAACCTGTCCAAATTTAGGAAAGAATTAGATATTGTAAAATAGTTACTCATATTACTGCTTAAGTATGATGACAAGTTTGATTTTAGAAATTGAATGGCATAAGTATTTTATTTTCACAAATCACAATGACGTTTCTTACGGTGCTGACCAGTCTATGCCACTGCAAATCAGCTAAAGCCTGAGAAAAGGTTTACTCAGTACTCTCAAATCAGTTAATGAATGAAAAGGGAACTGATATTTTTATAGGATCACAGAATTCAGGTTTGGACGGACCTCAGGAGGTCTCTAGTGTAACCTCCTGCTTGAAGGACGGTAAACTCTCAGATCAGACCAGGTTGCTCAGGCCCTGATAAGATACACTTATCTAGCCTGGCCTTGAAAAATCCCAAGTATAGAGACTGCACAACCTCTCTGGATGACCTGTTCCACTGCTTTACTGTCCTGGTGATGAAAAGGTTTCCCCTAGTATCCAATCTGGAACTTTCTTGTTTCAGTTTATGTCCCGTAAAAACAAGAGAGTAAAATGCATGGACTGGGACAAAGAATGTGTTAAGATCGGGAACGACCTCAATAAAACCAGGAGTGGGATGTATTTCCCTATTAGAATTACCACGTGTATGACAAAACTCTCACAGATCATGTGATATGTTTGCAGTCACTCCATGGGAACTGTTTTCTCCTCCAGGCAAGAGAAACAAGTCTGGAGCTGGAAAGGGAACTGGATTTAGAGGAAAGAGGAGTATCAGGAATACATTTCTGGGGGCCATATAAAAGACAAAAATGGCTCTGTAAGGTGTTGGGACAGGAATGAGCACACGGGCTGGATGAGAACCCAGAAGACGACCTTGATTCAGCTGGAAAAGGGAATATGATTAGGAATCTGTATTTAAGGAGACAAAATAACTCTTGGGTTGAGTGAGAGCACTGTACGTATTCACTTAAATCAAACTTAAAACAGACAAGCACAAATTCACCCCACCTACCCTTCAGCACTTACTTAAAGCTACTTAAAACTTACTTAAATTACACAGATTACCACCTTAGCCTCCCTACGTAATCAATGGATCTTAAGTGGGCTAATTCGGTCATTTGGAAGGCTCACCTATTGAGTACGTAGGAAAAGTAGGTTCCTTACATAGGTACCTCAGATAGTCGGGTCTATGTTGTGGAAATTAGAACGAGGATTTTCATTTCCTGGAAACCTAACTTCAAAACTCAAGGAGAACTCGGGCTCTTCTCACTGCGCAGTACATATGTTACCATCAGGTCAACTTATAATCAACTTCAGATATTTACTTGAGGATGAGACTAATCATGCCTTAAGCACAATATTTGTATGACCACAAAGAGAGACTAGATGTGACTAGCACAGATGCAGACATCTAGGTCTGGTGAATCGTAATCCTTTGCACTCTAGTTTGGAAAGGTACCAATGTATGTACTTATAATACTAAGGAAACTGAAAATCTAATCATAGCTGTATAATAGAGGGTACTCAAAAGAAGAGTACTCTTACAATATGTAACCTTTAAATGCTCCCCTTTGTTATGGCAACATATTCTTTTAATATATTATACACTAAAAGCTCTTCTATGTTGTACTCACCCAGTCCAAACACACATCTAAATATTCTGAATAATGCTAAGAGTGAAAAAAACTACCGTAAAGCAGGAAAACAGTGCCATTGCTGAAAATATGGCAGAAATGGAAAGATAGGTAATCAGAATATAAAAGCAATCACCAATAATGGTCTCTTTAAAGAGGGGTGAGATTATTCAGAACCATGGGTCTTTGTAGAAGCTGCCTGTTTTAAGTAAGGTCAACTAATCAGAACAACATTTAGACAAAAAAAATCAGCAGAGTAATTTATTTGTGAACAGTGCATCTAATAACTATGAACCGCATACAGGAACTGCTACTGAGTATTTTCTTCATCGTTAGTGGAAAATTCATACACTGTTTTTTTTTTGCGTTGTCAGCAGAGAAAGATATAAATTGCATATATGAATAAAGGTGGGGTAGTCAAATTTAAAATGTCAATACTTATTTACGTAGTTATTAAATTAATTGTGCATCTCAGCTTTTTAATCTATTGCATACTTTATGGGTTTCTGTGGATATATGCTGCTATAGTATTGACCAACACATTATAGTAAAAACCCCACACATTTAGAGAAATTAAGAGAGATAGAGAGACAATAAACAGAATGGAAAGTGATAAAGACAATGAATGATCCCATGTGGCTTCATATAGAACTAATAGAAAGTTATGTTTGACCTGAAAATTAAAATAAAAATTCATGGAAAAATAAAAAAGGGGAAATGTCAAGATTTTAACTTTTCCTTCCCTGGAACTTAGATAAAACCATATTTCTGGGAACACAAAATCTATTTCTGTTCTTTACTCACGCACAAGATGAGGAAAAAGTCTTGCTTTCCGTAATTCACAGCTACTGCAAAAAACTGCCACTTCACAAATACAGTACATAATAAACACAGGCTTATATCTAAGTCTTGTATTTATTTCATAAGCAATCTATCTTACAAATCATACAACAAAATCAAATTTTACACACAGCATTACAATTTGAAAATGAGGAAAATAACAGTCAAAAATATATTGTGAAATTCTATGTCACTGAATTAAAAAACAAAAAATCTAGGATCAATCATTTCTGAACTAAATATGATTACTGTTCTAAGATTACAAAACAGAGCAGATTTGCTAGTCAGATAACTGCTATTTTTTTCATGACTAAGGAACAGATAGAAGGATTTTTATTTTTGTACAAAAGGCTAACAAACTCCTTTCAGTAAATCTATAGAAAACATCAAAGCAGAGACTCTACTGCCATCTACCAGTTTTAAAAGGATGTAGTAGTCTTAGCACAGAAACCATTTCTCTGTTTTATTTCTCTGAATGAAACAATATATCCCTTTACGCAGCTGTTCAAGGAGATATTTCTGTTTTTATAAGACTTTACAGCTCAAACTAAAATACGAAGTTATAACATAGTCACTTCGGTAAATATTGGGAAAGTAGTAACTCGGTGCAATGCAACTATGTCTTCATTGTGTCAAGAGAAGGAATGGCTTTCAGTTTGATATGCCTTCTGACACAACTGCATGCTTCCATAGTGCTCCTTATGGCTTGGCTGCAGTTACCCACATGGCTGTGAAAGGAGCCTGAGCTGCCAATGAAACCTCTTGGACTCCCAGTCTCTCTGTGTCCCGTACCCTCTCTGCAAGAACAGAGTCCATGGAAGTTGTTAAGACAAAGGTGCTTCAATGGCATTCATAACTAAATCATTCATACTGCATGTGGACAAGAAAGAAACCGTGAAGGTCCAGACTTGCTTGTTTGTGGTGTCCTCAAGGCCACCTCAAAGCTGCACATTCACTCAATAAGGATGTGAAGTAGGACCGGACTCAATATAGACATGCCTTCTTAATGAAAATACAAAGCAAATGCAGGAAAGACATTAACACCACCTCTATCTTCCTTTATACAGAAGAGGATCATATACCTTTGACGCCAGGAAGATCCTCTGTAGAGCAGAGATTCAGTGGAGAAGGAAAGAAAATCAGCAGGATGCTGCAGATGGACAGCAGAAGCCCACTACTGACCCAACCAATATCCAAGTTGCACCTTCTCCCAAAGAACAACTATAGGTTTTATGTAGAGGTGGTTGACCTTAGCTAATTACACACCCTGACAAAATTAAAGAAAACCAGAAAATTGCAGCCTGTTCTGAGAAGAGAACAAATTTCTCAAATGCCAAGCACCAATATATTCTCATATACATAGCATAAATCCTCTGGGAATTGATAAAGCTGCGTGAAGCACTGCATTGATTCACTGCAATGGTAGAGCGCTGTGTTTTCTGTTAGAGCACAGTACTGCGGCTGCTACTCCATGATGTGGCACAGCACATTTCTTGCATGCAGCACCACAGGTATATACAAAATACTCCCCATATTATAAAAATTCTTGTTAAGTACTCAGATCGCTCAATTGCAGGGTAATAACAAAGCCAGTTTGGCATTACTCATCAGTTTCTGCTAGAGCCTATTAGTCATGTATTTGTGATGTGGGATGCATTTAATAAATGTCAGTAATTATATACTCTGCAAAGCTGATACAAGGGTTATATAAATGCTAAATTATTTTAAGAAAATAGATTTATGTTCATCCTGACATCTATAGCAATAACATAACAAGTTCAAGAATAATTCTGATTGCATTATTTTCAATAATTATACCCATATTACTCTATGTGACATGATTAGAATTATGGATGAGCAGTAGATATAAAATTAGGTACCAGTGCTCAGCATCCTCTTGAGCTAGATTTTGAAAGAGAAAATAGAGGCTGTTGACAAACACATAAGAAACTACAGATATCATTATATTACAATTGCACCTTGGAAAACTACAAACCACAGCCCCACTATTCTATATACAGTAGAAACACTGCAGTCAGATATATGACTGTAATATGGGGCGGACACAGTCACCCTAATTTTACTTCAGCTGACTTGAGTAATAACATCAGTGGAGACTTGGTGTGTACTCTCAAGCATGATCCAGCAACCTGAGAGTTCCAGGTGTCCCTGCATACCCTCCCCTACACATGCTGTCCCTCCTGCCGTCATTAACAAGGTAAAACCAGCACTGGAACTGTACTACAACCATACATCCGAGCAGCTTTAGGAAGACAGAGAGCAGCTTTAATCTAAGTAAACAAGATATGCAAGGAATGGTTCGAAGAGGTACAGAATCAGACAGTGACTTGCTGAAAACAAGAGCAGGACAGCAATTGAGTTAAAAAAAATTGCTGTCTAAGGATAAAATGCTGTTTTACTGAAGTCAATGAGATCATTGCAATTACAGTTAATGAGGCAAGATTCACTTCATGTTTTGCGACCCTGGTTCTTACTTGTTTACCTCACTAGATTGCCCTAGACTGTTTTCCATTATTAGTTTACTATTAATTTTAACTCAACAAGTATTCATCACAAAATAAAAAATAACTACAAAAAAAGATAATTAGGTTCTTCTACAAAATTTCTAAGTTTCAAGCATGGGCAGATGAGCAACAGTAATTATTTTAAATGAGTACTATATTTAGCAGCTGCACTAAGGTATGATGAGCTATTCCTTTTGACTTCTAATGGATTTCATTAAAGAAATTGTTGTTTCTCTTTAAGCAATCACATGTATAAAAAGAATGCATTCAATGTAAGATTTCTGTACTAGTGTAATTTCTGTGGAGTATGGAGTTAGGCAACATGCTTTTTGCTTGGTTTTGTAAACCTGACTTTGTTCAGCTACCATAATTTCCTTCAGTCATCCTGAGGTAATGTGTGAATATTATTTCTGCATGTTGAGTTTCTGACAGAACAAACTCTTAAATTTTCCAACGATTCAGCTTCCGTTCATGACAAGTATGGAATGTCACAGTATGAATACATGAAAATAAGTTTGAATACAGACACAAATAATTTCTACACACTTTCAAACACTCTATAGCAATGTGTATTCTAGACCTGTACACATCCAAGTTAATATTTACAGCAGTGATCTGCAAGATGAGATTTTTACTGAGCATGAGAAATAAAACACGCAAGCTTTATATTATGTCAAAGAAAGAACTGCATCAAGAAATTTTTCATGGGAATTATATCTTAAAAGCTTGAATAAAATTCATGAGAGACCTCCTAGCTTATAAAATTTTAACTCAAATTAAGAGTTACCTTTCAGTCACAGAAGACCTTTTAATACCAAAAGGTGATTCATCCCTTTATTTTAGATGCCTATCGAAGAATGGCACAAATTATTCCCTGTAGCTGCTTATCTTTCTCTAGTAACAAAAAAAATGGGTAACTAGTTAAGATGAGGTGGCTAATATTCACGATTCAAGTTAGATGAGATGAATTACACTGGGGCTTCTTTTTTTTTGAACTCCTCCACCTGCATGTGTGCTATTCCAAAATGAGTAGAAACAGGTGAGGAGGAAAAAGTTCTATCTGGGAGGCATTTGGGCTACCTGAGCCTGACTTATGGATCAGAACCAGTGCCATTCAGAGGAAGTGGCAGGTGACCATGGACATGGGGGCCCAGGCAGTGTTCTCCCCGATTCTGCTAGTGGATGCATGTGACCATGCAACCAGGTCACAATACTTGGTTGCAGAACTGGGATGTTGCAGGCATGACTTTGGCTCTTACGGCTGTGACACCTTGTTTGAGAGAGATTGATAGCTAGAATCCATATGACAAAGTGTAACAAGAGTATCTGCCAACAGGCTTGCTACTAGCAAGCAGGGCTTTAAACTAGATTTGTCAGGCATGATGAACAAAGTCCAAAGAGAAATGGAGGGACAGAAGGTCAGAAAAAAGCACCTAGAGTATAACATGATGGGAAAGGCATTCCTTTATATATGTCAAACAGCAAGTCAGTTCTGTTGTTAACAACACAAAGCAGCACATTAAAGTTACAGGAATTGTTCGACTCTTTATGGTGCTTTCATGAATACCGATGGATTCCATGAAGACACGTTGAGATTAGTTAGATGGGACAGAAAAGCTAAATCAATTCCTATCAAATGAGCTGAGATAAATATCTAGGATTAAATGAAAAAGGAGTACCTCAAGGAACCATTCTTCTGCAATTACTTTCAGATAATAAAAATAATGGAGTTGCTAACTAGGAGAAGTGAAAGTGATTCCCATCACTCACTCTGAGACAAAACAGGTAAAGACAAGCTGCGTCTGACAGAAACGTATCAGGGAAAATTAAATCACCTTATATCCTCTACCCTGCTACAGAAAATACTAGTCAGATGTGGATTATATTTGAGACTATAAAATTTGTCTGAAACAGGTTCTTAAAGCAAGTAATTTTGTTGCAAATTCTGAACCATCAGAACTGCAGAGTATCACTGACCTGGTTCAAAAGCTAATAAAATTACAAAGGACAAAATATAGGAGGTGAAATACTCCCAGAAACTTCAGTTGAAGTGAACTGGAACTCACATATTTGAAGTTATAAGTATTCACAGCTCAACATTTTTAATTGGTATATAAAATCTACAATTAAATAATCTTATAGTATTTCATTGAAAAACTTGTAAGAAGCTAAGTCAGTGGACTCTTCAACAATCTGAAGCTCGAAGGATTATTTTACATTTTTGATGTCCTTAAGCACTTTGAAGATGTGGTGGCTTGACCTTGTCTGGCTGCCAGGTGCCCACCAAAGCCACTCTATCACTCCGCTCCTCAGTAGAATGGGGGGGGGGAAATATTAAGAAAGGCTTATTGGTCGAGGTAAGGACAGGGAGATCACTTGGCAATTACCGTCATGGACAAACCAGAATTGACTTGGGGAAATTAATTTAATTTACTACCAATCAAATCAGAGTAGGATAATGAGAAAGAAAACCAAATCTTAAAACACCTTTCCCCCACCCATCACTTCTTCTTGGGTTCAACTTCACTCATGATTTTCTCTACCTTCTCCCCCCAAGCAGCGCAGGGGGGTGGGGAATGAGGATTGTGGTCAGTTCATCACACGTTGTCGCTGCTGCTCCTCAGGGGGAGGACCTCTCAAACTCTTCCCCTGCTCCAGCGTGGGGTCCCTTCCGTGGGAGACAGTCCTCCAGGAACTTTAAAAATTAAGTTTCAATTATGCATGCACAATCACCCCCAAGAGGTCCTAAAAAGTGAACTGCAAGTCCACTGGCTTGCCTTCCACTTGCCATTCCTGGGATGCTGGACACAGAAGAATGCTGCACTAGTACACAGAGAGACTGTAACTGTCCTTTACCGCTGCATGATATGTGTGAGAGAGTGTGCTCATTTGCCCATGAAAATATCAAAACCAACCTATTCTTCAAACTTACTGAGACCTACCGGTCTCATAAATATTCTCTGTGAAGCATCATGAATCTGTATGTATAAAAGAATGCTGAGTTCCTGATGCAAGATATTATTAAAAATATTATACACAGTATTCTATACAGAAATTATCATTAAGCAGACTAGCCATATTGATTATCATTGGCAGTCATATTTGAAGAGTCTTGGATAAGTTCCCAGTTCCTGAATGGCTTTTTCCACAAAATGCTTTGCTATATTATTGGAGAATGTTTAGATTAACCAGTCGGCTGACCATACATAACTACTAGTTACAGGCTGTAGTCATTTACAGACATAGCCATTTGACAGGATTTGATGGGATCACACAACACTAACAGAGGGCTTTAAATGCTACAGTCTCTAAGGACTGCCTGTGATGACTAGGTCTGTGCAAAGAAAGGAGGAAGACAAAACAATGGCTCTGCATTTTCATTGCATCTTCCAAGGTGGTTACTGGGAGTAAGTCATATTAGTTGCAGGAATATTTCGGGACAAACTTTATAGCAGAGCCTGTAGCGACAGGACAAGGGGTAATGGTTTTAAACTAAAAGAGGGTAGATATAGACTAGATATAAGGAAGAAGTTTTTTCCAATGAAGGTGGTGAAACACTGCCACAGGTTGTCCAGAGAGGTGGTAGATGCCCCATCCCCAGAAACATTCAAGGTCAGATGGATGGGGCTCTGAGTAACCTGATCTAGTTGAAGATGTCCCTGCTAGACGACCTTTATCATCACTAGATGACCTTTAAAGGACCCTTCCAACCTAAACTATTGTATGATTCTATGATTCTATACTAAAGCCTGCACAGAATGAGATTGCTCTTACTGCTTTTCCAAGGTGTAAAAATGCATATGCAGGACTGTCCATTTCAGTCTGTAAAAATTTTACTTGTCACATATGATAAATGTTATTTTGACTAAGACACTTTATGTATGGTTCTATTAAAAATTATAATACAGGATGATATTGGTTCATAGGAATTCATAAACGAAAAGAAATATGGTCCCAAGAATAAGAGACAAGTGCACTGGAGCCAAAAGCCCACCGTGCAAGAAGGTGACTGCACAAAGATCCTTCTCATCCACAGGGACCCTAAAGCAAACCTCCACATATTCTGACTGCTCTAATCACTGGTTATAGGTTAGATTGGGAGATTGAACCACCTGAATACAGGCCAATATGCAGGCAGAAATACAGTGTTTATCAGATCATAAGAAAGGAGCATGACCATAACTGAGTGGTGAGAACTCCTGCTGAGGATGAGGAAACTTGAGCTGCAGCTGTACAGAAAATCTCTACCTGGTGTAAAACAGAGAGGATGAGCTATGCTGACTCCCGCAGCTGCACTGTCAGCTCAGTTCTTTCCTATTTTAACTGCACTGTTCTGCAGAGACAACATCGCAAGAGATGTGAGATTACTCATCACCATATTTAACGTAAGTGATGTTGTGTCAAAGGCTTGTTGTAACAGTAGGTAAGGTAGAACCAAAGGGCCACAGTGAACTCTAGAAATCCAGCCTCTAAAAATTTACCTAGCAATTAAGGACAAAATCCAGAAAAAAAATGTAAGTCATGTTGCTGAAAAGATCACATTCATGTAAGTCAAATATTTTCTTAAAAACAAACTGGCTCTTACTAAAATGCATGTAGTATTAATATTCTGAATTACACTACAGAACATCGTAAGACATAATTTCTAACCATTCAATTAGTAATTACCAATATTAAAATAATACAGCTAGCAATATCCAGCTTTTAAATTAGAACTGAAGTTCTCTGCTGGAAAAAAGAAAAGCTGTGAATATAATCAGTTTTTGCAAGGTTACTGAAAAGAGTCCATTTCTTTTTAGTGCTGTTTTAGGTTTATCTAAATATTAGCAATGAAGTAGGTTACAGGAGAAAATCTCTGCATGACTGGAAAATGCTGCACTGTGCTGCAGCAAATTGCTGCTCCAGCCAAGTGTGTTGCTGCAGCAATACAAACTGTCATTCCTATACATGAAAAAATAAATAATATTCATAGAAAGTCTATATAAAATCTACATTTCTATTATCTAAGTATTCCACCTTGTGTAGTAAAATGATGTCATAAAATGATATCAGATTTCTTGCAATACAATTACATCAGTTTAACGTTGCGGTTAATAGAATAGATCATAGTGTTACCTATTTTCATACTTATTTTAAAAGATTTTGAACTGATAAAAGATTGCTAATTACAATTTACTTAAAATCAATGTATATCTGAATGATTATTTTAAATCTCTGAATCTAAACATATGACTAAAGTTGAAATTGCTGTCAGTTGGTTTAAACAAGGAACTTCAAAGTACGTATGTTTTAAAAAACAACTACTTCCCCTAATCCCGAGTTCAGTGGTGTAGACAATACAATTCTGTGCATCTTTGCACAAGGAAGAAGATGTTAGTAAAAATACAGACTGAGAAGTTATAATGGCTAGTAGATGAGACACTATATGGCATAGCAGACATAAGTTACAAGAGAATATACCACACACTTAGCACAGAATCAGCGAAGTAGTGAACATAGTATTAAATTTCACCTTTCTGGTGCTAGTGACATGGCAACTGAGCTGGTAGCAACTTATTTCTTGCTACCTTACACATTCAGCTTTTCTCTGCTTTAGCTTGGTAATGGAGTGATGACAAACACTCCTGTAACAAGGTAATCATCCCATTTCAGATTGTGAACCATGGGATCACCTGTGGATCTAAGACATCTGCCAAACTGTCAGAAATGGAATGGGAATAGGATCCACAGTTAGGTAGAAACACAATTTTAAAAAAAATCTCCCATTCCTGTTACGTAAACTGCCTAAGACTTAAAGAAGTACCACAAACTATTATTGGAAGGATGGGGAAATCTCTCATGTGACAAAGAAGTATCTCACAGAATGGTAACTACAGCAGTTTCATATTTTCAATATTATAATCCAGAGTTTAGAGATTATAATCAATGCTACGACAGACCAGTTCAGCAGAGTGTGAGTCTGCATGTAAATGTGTTCATTACCTTTTTCCCTTCATGCAGGAGCTCTGAATCTATTCTGATTTCATGGAGGTTAACTAAGGATTTATTTTCAAATAGTAGCATTTTTAACAACTGCAGCTCTTAACAAGTTATATAAGCATAGCTGAAATAAATTAAATAATCATCAGTCTACAGTGTATCTGACAGAAACAAAAGCATTTAAACATGGCTTTGTAATAGAGGAGTTCTTGAGCTCAGTATATTACCCTATGCACCCTCATTCTACTGATTTGTCTTTATATAGCTTTATAGTTTCATATGCTAATAATAAAACAATTTTACAATACAACTATGGATTTGAGTGAACAGATATATTTAAACAAATTTACCAGTACTGTATTTGATATTCAAGAAATGCAATATTCAAAGGTAATTTTTTTTAACAGATCAAAGGTCCTACACCAATAAGAAACTTCTGCATGGAGCCCTTTTTAGGTGAGTGTGAGCAAACAATACGATACTTTTTTAAAAAATTTAACTCTAAGTCTTGAAATTAAAGGGAATTCCAATTATAGGGAACTTCCAATTGATTTTGCCAAGAAAGGTTGGACCAGATGATCCTTGAGGTCCCTTCCAATATGGTATTATGTATAAACTTACATTAATTTTTTCCCCTATAACTTGTACTTATATAAGACAGCATGCTAGGACTGCGCAGAAAACTAAAGCCTTGATATACAGACCAGTTCACTTCACAGCTCTAATATACGATTCTCAATTCAATCAACTTTCATGTTATCTGATGCAATTAATTTACCAGTCAAATAAACTATGCTAATCACTAGTTAAATATTTGTACTGTTTAACTGCATTTATACAGTAATCATGTGCTCTCATCCAGACTTAACTAAAAAGCAATGAAAAAAATATGCAATAAAGAATTTAAGCTTTGCCTCACAGTCCTAAACTTGCTCCATACTTGAGCTAAAAGGGATTAGAATTCTCAGCAAACCTGAACAAACAAGAGGTGGACTTTCACCCGCCTATGAGCATCACCGAATTTCAACTCAGGCTGAGGTACAGCCACTTCTCAGTCAAAGTCCTCCCTAGACTCTAGGCCTTAGTGGTTCAATTCAGTTGTTACACATAATGCCATTTCAGACTCTGCATATTATCCAAGAAAATGTTATGGATAGGTAGATAGGACACACGACCTCCAGATCCATGCTGTACTGGATCAGGGTACACAAGCAGTGGGAATAAGTTGCCTAAACACTGGCTTCTAGCGCCATTTTGCTCCTGACTTCCAGTTGCAGACCAACAAGTAAATGTACCCACTTGGGTCCTATGTCATATTTGGCAGCTCCTAGTAGACGTCTTAAATACAGTGGGTATGCCAAGATGATACAAGACACCAATTTTTAGTCAACTGAATTGAAACCTAAGGGAAATGATAAAATATTAGCAATGAAAAGCTTTGTTCAACAAAACAAGCAATGTACTGATGATGAAGACCTCCAGAGTTCAAATCACTTCATCTTTTCCTTTCTTGGACTGACAAAATAGAAGTTATGAGGAGAACAAGACAGATACTCAGTATTTTCTGGCTCCGCAACAGGTGAAAAGAGTATCTGCACCAGCTGTGCTATGAACAGTACCCAGCATGATGGGTGACCCAGGTCACTCACTCAAGCTGAAGATTCTGCGTACAACTCGCAAACACGTAGGTGAAAAATCTTTGATCATTGCCTATTATTCCAGCACTAAGATAACTGCATTCTCACATATTAAACATATATTTAAATCTGGACTACACTGTAATTAAATGATACCTGAGAGATCTTGACTTTGACAGAGCTATCTGCCATATCTTACAGCTAAAACAATAATGAAAATATTTAAAATTAGTTAATTTTTAAACTAAAATGTACAAAAGCCCCGGAACTTACTTTTCATGATGTTGAGAATTTCATTATGACATGCCTAAGTAGTCATATGCTATTCTCCAGTGAGAACAACATTTTTTTCAAATTTTCTTATTTCTAATAGTAAAGATAGAATGCTGACTACTGGGAGAATTCTTCAGAATTTGTCTCTCAGAAAACGCATAAAACGTTATCCATATTCTACCTGTCAAACTATTGTATTAGAATTTGGTGACCAAAGCTAAAACCTTAACTTGCAGTGAACAGCAGCTGTAAGAACTATCCCACTGACAGGAGTTAGATTTACAGTATAAATAGAACTAGTGAAACTACTTACACACATGGATTGTCTTCAACATGAACTGAATTATATTATTGTAAACTTTCTCAATAATTTTTTGTTTATTTAAGTCCTAAATGTGAATCTTTGTAACTAAAGATAAAAAACATTCTACAGATCAAAGTCAACTTATTGAAAAAATTCCTCCATTTACTCTGACTTTCTTATGGAAATTGATATTTATGAACCAGTGGTTGGGTTCTTTAGTTTATACTTTACATGGAAAATATTCAGAGGTCAATGCAAAATGTAACTTTACCTGGGAACTGATCATACGTTGTGCTGAACGAGCAATATTAGCAGGCAGGCCAAAAAAGTCAGGTTTGTCATCTTCTGGAAGGCTTTCAATAATATTACGATAATCCTGCATTAGAAGCCAAGAATAAACATAACTGAAGGAACCTTTTGTTCAGCTTATAAATTAACAGTGTATGCTGAAAAGGATTTCATTAAGTGCACTGCATAACACAAACATTAAAATAAGTATATAACACATGACATATCTTGGGAATCTTATTTATAAATTCCTCAGTTTTATTTATAAAAAAAGATCTTTTTTATATAGTGTTTCCACTCTAAAAGAGCAAAAGCAATTCTGATTACAGTGATGCTATCAACTGAAAAGAAAAATATGCTAAGACTGTCTCTGAAAAGTAGCTACAATAATTCTGTTCAAAATTTAAAAGTAAGATTAATGACAATATTAAAAAAAAGATTTTGGTATTTGGAATTTGAATAAAAAGAGCATAATACATATTTCTAAAATGAAGCGCACTCACTTCTGTTTAAACCTATGAAGATATCACTCAAACAAAAGTGAAATCATTTAGGTAAAAACAGGTTTGCGTGATCACTGGAGATGCAGAATAGTATCAATAGTGGTTACAGTGTAATCGTCGCTAGTGATGCTGCTCTTGTACAAAACAGAAAGAGGCGCTGGATGTCTCTCTTATTGTGGCTTTAAAGGCAAAAATATTTACTATTTGAAAGTCTGGCTGCACCCTAGTGCTTTATATCATGTGCATTTTGTCCTTCGCTTGCAGGAGGATGTCCTAGGTGTGCATGAGTTACTTTGACACCGAGTCTCACTTCAGAGATAACAATCATAGCACACCTCAACACCAAACGCTGAGGGAACAATATTTAGGAAGAGATACTATTCCAATTAACTTAAGTAAACAAATTTAACTTTATTATTACTGTTCTACTAATCAAAACTACTTGCAGAAAAATATTTAAGACATAAAAGTATAAACTGTCATATAAATAATCATATAAGGAAGTGAGAGATATTAGATGCAGTTCAGGCAAGAAGCAAGATTCCTCTACTTGACTATACTATCCACAAGAATAGAGACCAGCCTGGTTTGTTTATTCCTTCCCTCTTTACGATACTAAGTCAGCACATCTACAGAAAATAACCGTCATATTTAAAGTAAAGAAATAAACAAACCCCAAATCTAAACAGTCAGAATCAAGGTAGAGAATGCCAAATGACCACTATTTCTTTTAACTGGCATAATTCCATTTACATCAACTCATACTGGAGGTCCAGTACTGAGTACTACACTAAAATGTAAATGAATCTTAGTAATAGCAACTCTAGCATGTGAAAGGATAGAGTGGTCAGTTCTTTAGACTGTGTTGAATTCCCTCTTGTTTACACGAAAGGAATACTAAAGGAGAATCAGAATCCATATTTATCTCCAAATAAAATGTCATACAGTCTCCATGGCATGTTAGCAGATTATGTCAGAATGCTGATATATTTTGCAAATAAGGAGATATATTTAGATTTTCCTATTTCATCCAGAGTTCTAAGAATGTTTAGCAGTCTGTACAAAAGTGCTATTATGTTAATATACTGAGTTATATAAAAATGTAATGATATCCTTCTTTGTCATAAATTGACCCACTTTCTTTTACTCCGTTCTTCATAGTTATACTGGTCTGCACTACAGTCCAACTAGATATCATGAAAAAAGAGACGGACCAAACAGACTAGCAGAACAGTTCTGACAACTTAAGAATTAGTGCTCCACACAAAGTAAGTCTAAAATAAATGGAGGCATCCTCTGGATTGTAACTCTGGTTTTCTTTGACGAATTATTTCCAAGAATAATTCTTGAAAATAACTTATGTTAGTTTCTACTTGAAGTGATAGAAGATGTATACCTACCAAAATACTGCAGGAATTCGGCAAAGAGATCGAACATGGGAAAACAGTCATCTTCTTGCTTCTAGCATTTAAACTGCCAATGACTTGTGAATTGAAAAGCTGCTCCAAGTAGGACCGAAGAACCCTCATATCAAAGTAATTATCTACACGGCCTCCATAAATTGCATTTTCAAACAAGCCATGCACAAATTCCCACTGAAAATCTTTGGAACCTAAAAATTAATTCATATTAGTTTTATATCAATTAATAGCATTGCATTATAAGCATTTCTTCTTGTCACTGCAGTTCTTAAGTGAAATAAAGAACACAAACACATCAAATAATTAATTTATAATTCTTTTTCTTCTATATTACCAAATAATAAGAGTTGCAGAAACTTCAATGAGTTTGTAAATATTTGTCATTAATGAAATGAACACTTACTGTGTTTCAAAATGAGTTATTAGAAATATTACTTAAGTTTTGAAGTGCATTTTATTGTAGATAAACCAATTGGTTATATGCATTTCAGAAACAATACTAATAAAATTTTAATTATGTGCTCCTTTGTCATAAATAAAAATAATTTCCCATGTTCAATATTTTATACACTATTTTGTATCACAGTACAATCTGACTGATTGAACCAAAACCAGATCATGCTCAACTAGATAGCATTACTGGAAACGTCATCTTTCAAACACAAAGATGTCTAGAATAGCTACTTTTAAATTCATTATAAATCACACAACATAGCCCATAAAACTAATCAGTTTCCTACTCAGACTGATGGTGCAATTAGATTACTCTGGCTTAGCTATATCCCACAAATTCAAAATAACCTATTTTCCCTCCCTTCCATCACAGTTGTCCAAAATAACTACATGGGACAATGATCTAGTTATACCCTGTAGCTTTCATGTGCAGGTAAAAGCTTGATTAGAAAGGCACTTCTTAAAGTCCCTTGAAAAAAGGAACCAGCAATTACTTTAAGGGGTGGTTTATTGGTGCTATTTTCATACACTTCAATCATTCCTTAGCAAGAAAAGTTATCTTCACAGCAATAGTTAATTATTAAATTAATTATTATCATTGATAGTTAATGATTCAACCTCTTTACATCACTATATGTTTCAAGCAATAACTAAGGTCTAATTCCAGAAGTACTAATAATCCATAAATCTCACTTAAATCAATGATCATAAATTATCTCTAAATATCAGTGCCTAACTTTACTTTGAAATTATATAAAATGCAAAGACTTTAAAAGAAATTTACCTTTTTCATATTAATTAATATTAAGAAATTACTAGGCTACCTAACAGAACAATGACGTGGACTCTGTCTAACAGTGAGTTTCAATATGAAGAATTCCTAGAATCATAGAATCGTTTATGTTGGAAAAGACCACCTTTAACCTAACACTGCCAAGTGCACCACTAAACCCTAGGCCTAAGCACCCCATTCATATTCAACTCATATTCAATTCATGTATTCATATACGGGGAAGCTCACACTGTGAAGGAATGGAAGACATTATCTTCCAGGCATTCCCGTACTTCCTATTTATTCCTCTGAAATCAAGAAGCTGAGCAAAATAGTTCTTGACAGAAAGAAATTATTGGTTTACCCAACCTCCCCAAAATGGAATTATAATTCATCCTGTGTTTCCAGCTTTGCTTACTGGTGATGGGCCTTGCAGCATCTCCACTCTTATCCGAGTGTTGTAGAAAAAGCAAAAGCTCTTTATGCAACATCTTTACTAATGGTAAAAAGGGTCAGGTCCTGCTTGAAGCCAAGGTCAAGGCACAAGGTGGCTTGCACCCATACAGCTAAACTCTCTTTTGCCCTAAAATAAGATAACCTCTTACTGCTGCCTACTGGAAGGAGTCTCCAGGCTCTGCTATCAGACAAACCATGCCTCGTCGCTGCCTACAAGAATGCCAGTCTGCATAAGCCAAGTATGGGAAAAAATAAAGCTGATCATGGAATAGTTTTGAGCCTGTGTCCAGTCCTTTTCAGTTTACTAATACAGACATATCCTCAGTGTCTGGATCTACGTCCAAAAAAGCCTGATGAAGTCTAAGCACAGCTGATTCAGGGTCATGCTACTTCCTATACTGATGTAGTTACCTAACTACCTAGTCATACATGAAAATGTTGCAATGAAGATTCAAATGCAAAATTTAAATACCTTCAAAGCAGCCTTTAAGCAGGATGGCCCCATTCCAAACAAAACAATCATGCAAAGTAATCAATTTATAAAAATTGGTTTTTGAAATTCTAAATATTTTAAATGATACACATTCCAAAGGGTTATGCTACAGAGATGAGAAATCTTTCCTTAAGAAGTGACTTACCCTCAAACAGTCTATCAATAATGTCAAAACCAGCACGGAGGTCAGATAAAGAGAATTCGTAAAACTTGGTCCAACCCTACCATTAAAAGAAATCCAAAAGATTTAATTAGTCACAAAATGATGATCATGAAGTAAAATACAAATATTAGATGGTTACTGAATACTGTATAATACTTAATACTGAAAGAAAAAAAGAGACAGCCTTTGTCCTCTAAAGTCCGTCTTTGGAAACATTCAGTGGAGGTAGTATAAAAAAATCACCTCTACCAGTGCCTTTAATTTTATGTACTTACACTAACTAGAATCCATTGAGTAAGAGGAATGTAAACTTAAGATACTTTTATTTCCCAAAAGTATTTACTTCAACTAACACTTGTTGACATCTATGACTAGACCACGCATTGAATTATGTTTAATTTCTATGGGCTTTTTTTGCATTTCAGTTTCCTTTGGATTTTAATAAATAGTTCTGATTCTTCAAACACAGTCTAAATTATACTTTTGTCATCTTACTCCTTAATTCATGTCACTTCTCTACTGGCAGAAAAAAAATCTAATGAGTAAAGCAATTACTGCTATTACTACAGCAAAAAAGCTGATCACCATATGCATATTTTAATAATTCTCCGTTTGTACCTCCTTTCTGTTCTTGGTGGCGTTATTCTTTATATAGCCTTAACGTGTAATGCGTACATAATTCTCCCAAAAACCTTTCAATGTAAATGGATAAGTATAAATAAATATTGATATATGATACAGTACTTAGGATATCCAGATCTCAGATCTCAAAGCTATCTCTTGAAGGTATTTCCTGTTGCTGTATCTTCTTATGCAACCTTTGCATATGCATCATATCACAGGAACAGGAGCATATGACTCATGACGAGAAACGTGCAAATCTGTCAGATATCATGCACGTATCCAGTGAGATGGGTACAGTCTCAGGGCAGGGCTGCAGCTGCTCCACAGATCGCAACCAAGCTACCAGCCAGTCACCCCGAAGGTCATAAACTGGAAGGATGCTGCAGTCTCTCAACAGTGTTCATGTTGGGTTTTTTTTGACAGATCTGTACATAGACCCAAACCAACCTGAAATTCATTATAAAATAGAAGAGCTTCTAGCTGGGATTAACTGCAGTCCATCAATGTTAGAAACCGGTAATCTTAAGCAAAATATAAAACCATCACCAAGTCTGCACATGAGCCCAACACAGTTACAGCGGAATTAAGGAGAAAGCAGTAATCCTATCGTGTGTCACTTGGAAAGCTGGTGGTAGATTAACATGAATATGAACAAAGCCGAATGAGACTTCATGTGTTAGATCAGTACTTTAAACACATATTCTACTTCTTGAACATCATATTCAAAGTCTGTTACTGCAAGAGGCAAACAACCTTATAAAGCACAAAGTTACTAAAAAAAACTTTCAAACATTCCAGGCTCTGTAAGATCAAGTCTTTAAGATGACAGGTTAATTTCACCCCTAGTCTAAATAAAATAAACAAGACAGAACAGTTTGTTTGCTGGGGGGTGTGTGTGTGTGTCTGTTTAAGCATCTTCAGCCAGAAAGAAATGTTTACTTTAAACAAAAATTTGTCTAAGGAAAAACTACATCACAATCTCTGAAAACTATTATAATCCTCACAAGAAACGTGTAAATTCCCTTGTTCTTCCTTATCCTTTAACAGGGTTTGTGTGCAGAAAGAGTAGACAATGCCATCTCCTCCTTCCCACCACCTCCTTCCCACCAAAGCATCTCTTTTCTCATGTCTTCTATTCAATCGTGTTTCCATAACGCTATTTCCTGTCCCAAGCAAACAGGATTCACATAATCTTTTCCATGGAACCTCACTCCTGCATCAGTATCAGTTAGTACACAAATCACAAAATAACCCCATGCAGGCAGCAGCAATTTTCAGAGGGACATGCGACCAAGATCTTATTTTGCAATGAATTCAGAGACAATAATGAAGCCAGGCACCAGAAGCATCCAAGTTCTTCCCATCTCTCAACGTGACCAATCATATACCTGATGAAAAACTTCCAAGTGTAAAAGCTAATAAACGGGGTAAATTTTTAAAAAGGTAGCAAAAAGAATTATTACCTGAGGAATATAGTTTCTTCTTTCTTGGCATACAGCATGAAACCATGCTAAACAGAAGAGAGAATGCGCTCGTGACAAATTTCCCTTTTTATTAATTTGTTCTGGTGTCCATGATTCATAGGTTCGCAAGAGATTCTTTTTGAGACCTGGAGGTGCCTGAATTGGAAGGAAAAACATTGCTCTAGACAGAAAACCTGACACTTTTATGTACTCTTTCCTTAAATTCTAACTTAACGATTTATAACTTAATGAGATGACAAACAAGAAAAAAATCTGCTTCTAATAAATGGCCTAACAATGGAACAGTCTTATACTGAAAGTAACTTAAACATACCGAAGGAAATTGTAACCAGGACCAACTGATAGGAGGAGGGAACTACACTAAAAGAACTTAGTGAAAGAATAGTGCTCTATCAAAATATGTTTGCATAAAAGTAAACTCATTTTTTTCAAGAACATTTCTCCTGATTTTACAAGCTGAACTACCAATTATCATTTCTGTGATCAGAGCCAACTTGCCTTATGCCATCAACACACTCTGTTAGCTAGCATATTGCTATGGTCTGTACGTATGATACAACGCCAGTTCTCTGATCTAGTGTTAGGTAGTGCTCCCAACCAGTGGAAATAACTGCACTTAAAGTCTGTATAATAACAAAGATTACAGTGATTAAAAGTAAAAACAACTGATGAGATACCCAGATGTTTTCAAATTATTTACAAATGTGAAAGCAAACATAAATTCTGAAGAGATTTAAATCACATTTTCAAATTGATAAGAATGTTCTCTCTTTCTTTTGAAAAATAATGTTTGTTAATTTTAGATTACCACAGTTGCATATCTTGCATATGCACACTTGCGGAAAATAATTCCAAAATATTGAAGTTGATGACTTTGTTTTAAACTATCTACATCTTGATTGGTAACAGTTAAGGGACATACCACAACCATATAATAACCAAATACTATTAGTCAATTAATTGGTGATCATTGCCCTTTCACGGCAATAAAATATTTACTACAAATGAAAAAAAAAGGTAACAAGATGATATAGAACATTGCATTGGCGCGAAGTTCCAGTTATTTCAAAGACAGTGGGATCAATATGTTCAAGAAGCTAGATGAAAAGAAATGTGCCAATCCTGTACAGTCCTGTAGTTTCCGTACCACTGAAGACGTCAATATAAGCAAGAAGGTACCCCAGAAGTTTAAAAAAAACATGCAGTCAATATAAAAGTGTAACAATTTTGGCTTCTTGAAAGTCAGCAACATTGAACTCTAAAAGGTCAGAGCTTCTTGGTTTAGCTGTAGGCAAAATCTCCACACTACATGACCAATGGAAGAGTTGGTAGCACCCCTACCCATGATTTCCATAATGGACATTAATGCATAAATGCATACGTGATTAGAGCACTTTCCGACAAGTTGGAGGGGCATGGTCACAGTTATTCCTTAGGCTAACCCATTCTGAAAGCAAAACTCTCAATTTTTAGTGAATGCCTTTAGCTGTATATCCTGCTGTATAGGAGGAGAGCCATTTTTGTTGAAAGGGTGAATAAAAAGCTATGGGGCCAAAAAGAAAAATAAGGAAGATGAAGTGTGATTCTGTGTTCTTCAGATGAGTACATTCACCAAGAAGGAGGAATTCCTTGTTTTTCATCCGTCTCCCAGCACCTGTGTAGGTTTTTGCTTTTAAGAAACACTGATTAAATGCATAAAAGAATTTGGAGCAAAAACCAAATACTTTCAGTTCAGACTTCCAATTGGAAAAAATACCTGGAAAGAAATTTTACAAACCTTCTATTCAAAGCACAGTTTCTGGAAATTTCCATATATGCATTATAAATGATCATTAAAAATCTTTCAAGGTAAATTCTTAGCATTTTTTGTATTGCATCTAATTGAAATACAAGGCAAAACCAGTTACGAAAATAGTCCACATTGTCCAAACTTTATTCTATATAAACATATAGTTTACTATACATCAAAGTTCATTCTTTGAAAACATGCAGTAAAAAGTTTCCAAACAGATCTTACTTCATAAGTTATTTTCAGACTTGACTGAAGCAAAATTGGAGTAAATTTTGGATGAACTTCTGTAGTAAGCCAAAGACGGAAGTTTGGTTGAGGCTGTAACGTATTCAGTTCCTGTTAAAGAGATGTTATGTATTGAAGTAGGTTTTGGGTTGTTTTTTTTTTTAATATACGGAACTGTATTTACAAAACCATAAATTAGAAAGTTAGATTTGTCTAAAAATTCTTTAGCTGTTTTTACTAGTAAGGTTATTCAAAAGATCTTCATTCAATTCAAAAGTTTGTGATGTCTTGTCTCCACACATTATATATGCCCACCGTGCTCAAGTTCAAAGTTCGTTCTAGCCTTGTCAAAATATTTGCAACTCCCTCCCAGATCCTAAATTCAGAGCATAGAAATATATATCAGTTTGTTACTTCTTTTAAGTAAAAAAATACCAGAAGGCTGCATGTCAAAAGATGAAGGCTTGAAATGTGGTCTGCATATCAACAACAGATCTCAAAGACTTTCAATAACTGTGTAGCTACATTAATTTCTTTTTCTTCAAGTGTTTATTATATGCACACTTCACATATGATGGTTCACAGACAACTGAAGATAGGAAAATTGAGTTCTAAAAGAATAAATATTGTCAAATGCTATTTCAAATACGAAGGCTTCACAAAAAACATGTAATTACTGAATGTATGAAAACATACTGCTGGTGCTTTAAATGCATCTGATACAGACATACCAAAGCTTTTTGACAACTGACTTGAGAACAATGTCAACAGTTTTGTTTATGTGTCTTGGAAGAAACATAGCTCAAAAAACTCTAACAGATTTTCTCATAATCCATTCATTTTGATAATCTCTAAAATATAATCACAATCATTTTGTTTTCTGTGCTTTTAGTGAAGAAGAAAATTCTGTTAACCCTGAATCATTCTGCTCCTTAGGCAAAATGACAACTACATCTGGTACCCGAAATCACAGAACTGTTGAAGTTGGAAGGAACCTCTGGAGACTGTCTAGTCCAACTCTCTACTCAAAGCACTGTCAGCTACAGCACGTTGCCCAGAACAGTGTACAGTCAGGTTTTCAATATCTCCCAGGACTGACACTCCACAGCCTCTCTGCGTAAAAAAAATAATTGTCTTATGTTTAAACGGCATTTCCTGTATTTCAGTCTGTGCCCATGGCCTCTTGTCCCATCATGGGATGCCACTGAGAAGAGTCTCGCTCTGTCTCCTTTGCTCCTTCCCATCAGCCAATACACAATAATAAGAGTCCCCCCAAGGTTTTTCTTCCCCAGGCTGAACAGTCCCAGCTCTCTCAGTCTCTCATTGTATGACACATGCTCCAGTCCCTTCATCACCTTTGTGGCGCTTTACTGGACTGTCTCCAGTATGCCGATGCCTCTCTTGTAGCGGGTAGCCCAGCACTGGACACAGCACTCCGGATGTGTCTCACCGGGGCTGACCAGAGGAGAAGGGTCACCTCCGCTGACCTGCTGGCAACGCTCTGCCTAAAGCAGCCCAGGAGGCCGGTGACCTTCTTTGATACAAGGACACACTGCTGGCTCATGGTCAGCTGCTTACCTACCAGGACTCCCAAGTTTGTCTGCCAAGCTGCTTTTCAGCCAGTTAGCCCCAAGACTGTCTGGGTGCCTGGAGTTATTCCTCCCCACGGGAAGCACTTGGGATTTCCCTTTGCTGAACTTCACAAGGTTCGTGTCAGCCTACTCCTCCAGCCTACCAAGGTCCTTCTGAATGAAAGCACACCTGTCTGTTGTATCAATCACTTCTCCCAGTTTTGCATCACCTGTACTTGCTGAAGATGCACTCTCTCCCATTATTCATGTCATTAATTTAGATGTTAAAAAATGTTGGCCACAGTATCAACCCCGGAGCACACCACTGATAAATGGCCTCCAGCTGGATTTTTTACTGCTGACAACAACCCTTTAAGCCATGTATTTAGGCAGTTTTCAATCTACCAGTGTTCAGTCTACTTCACTTCTACTGTGTTACAGTCAGGTCTGTATTTCATCAACTTGCCTATGAGGATGTTATGGGAGACAAATTAAAATATGAAAATGACCCACAGCCTTGGAAGCAAATTGAAGAAGAGAAAACAAGGGAATGTACATGCTGGTTCAAGTGCAATCGTCTGCAGCATGCATCCTCTGATACATCGCGTTTGGCTAGAAGACAGATAAGGGCAGTCTGTTTTAAGTTGTGAAGGTATCATCTTCATATTTATAAAGTTCATATTGACCAGAAGACATACTTCGTCTTCTCAGATGGAAAGATTGTGAGAACTAAATTTATGTACCTGAATCGAACTGAATTATAAATAGGCAGACCTCTCTTAAGAGAAAGTTGAAACATATGAATTACATAGCCTCACACTTGCTAATGGTATACAAAACAGACAAGGGGATGTGCTGAGTCAAACATCAGCAAATCTCAGTCTATATTAAGCTCAGCAGGAAGTTTAACATTTTCAGTATTACGTTCTTGTGGAAAGAACAAGAAACTTCTGATAAATATCCATATTTCAATATTTACAAGATCTAAAATTCTATCATTAGTAAGAGGCTTACAAACACTTCCTTACTGTTCACTGGTGATAGGAATTCCCCACTTTTCTTTTTTGAGGTAGTTTGTTTTGTGGATTTCACAGTCATATACATGTACAGTCACTTTGATTTAGTCAGCAAGTTAATGATTTTACATGCCATAAGTAAGAGTGTGTTTCTATAAAACATTAGACATTTTAATTTCAAATTAGCAAAAACCTCTTAGTGACTCAGACACAAGCTACACTTAACTAAAAAGAACTACTAAAAAGAAAGTCCTAGAACTGAACCAAAAAAAAAGAGAATAAATTTAAGCATACAGATTCAGAGTTTAGCAAACATGGGCAGTATCTCATAAAGTACCAGAAGTCCTAACAGAATCATTTGTTCACTCACTGTGGCAGAAATACTCTACACTCTGTGAAAAATAAAAGCACTCACAAAGGAAGGAGCTGCTTAGATCTGAAGCATTTCACCTTATTTGTGATTGAGAAAACGGCAAAGGTTTATTTTTAAATTGTTGGAATTTTAAACAACACCATGGAAATGCTTGAAATGCTTCAGAAATGTTGCATACCAATCTTGTCTGGTTTCCAACACATTATTCTCTAGTTACCCTCACCTTTTCCAATACAGGAAGCCAAGATGTAACAAGATGCAGGTTCTTTAAACACAGCCATTCTCCATTGCGTGCACATTCTTTTAAAGTTTGAATAGCCAGGTCAGCTTGGCCTTGGCCCATTGCAATCTGAAATGAAAGACAGAGTTGCAAGAGGAATTTATCATATCTCATTTAACAGTTAAATACAAAACTGTGTTTCAAAGTTAGAATGCATATGTAAAAAAGGTGTGCTAAAGATAACCAGAATTTTCTCTAATGTGATAAGCTACCAAAGTAGGGAAAAGATTAATGAAAATGTAGTTTTTTATTTACAACCTATCGAACCAGAGTTTGTTAAGAAACAACATCACCTGGTCTTTTTATGAAAAAAACACACACCATTTGGTGACAGTGATTGTATTCCCCGGGAACTCAAAAAGTAATTTAAATATCAGTGACTGAACTGTATTACTGCAGAATTGCTGATACAACAAAACCAAGAGATAAATGAGAATGAATTTTCTTTTGACTGTAAGTTAGGAGTACTTCCTTTGAAGAGAAACAGTTTTATATTGAGATGAGTGAAAAACTAAGGCTGCTCTCTTTCCAACTGGGAAATATGAATAGCTTTATAGTCTTTTCTTTTTTTTTTATAGTACCATATTGTGGCTAAAATAAATTTTGATCTTCACATGGAAATACAAAGATCCAAACCTGAATTTTCAGATAAATTAGTGAAAACTGAAAATAAAGAAAGGACTCACTGCGTGGCACATTTACTGCAACAATCAATGTTAGACTATCTGTACAGTACATTCACCTTAGTTCTCCCTTAGAATCTAATTGGAAGCTATACGTAACAAAAAACCCTAAACCATGCAGGTTGAAAAGAAATTAGTTTTAGCCAATCTGAAAAGTCCTGTCTTGGCATTACTGCTATAGCAAAATAGAACTACTGTAACTGTTATGACTTCATCAAATATCCATTAGGAGGAAATCCATCCTGACTTTTTATCCTAAAACTGTTTACCAAAGAAACTGGGTGCCTTAGCTTTGTATGATGACACATGGATATTCTCTGCCTAAATAAAACTGAGTATATCTTGAAATAATTTAAAATTGCCAAAAGAAGATAACTGAAAGTCACCAGACAATACGGTAGTACACCACAGAAATTTAGTAGTCTGTTCTTTATCCCATATGAAAAATGCTTCAACAGAGAAAAAAAAACTGATCTTCTATGTTCTATTCAAATTGCATGAGAAAGGGCTGGAAAAAATAATAACAAAAAATATTCTCCTTCGTAGGCCAACTTTCAGATGATTTAGCTTTCAGTACCGTTCCTTAATCAAGTACCACACCATGCTGCATTTTAAAAGTCCAACATGTAAAGGATATTTAGAGATAAACACACAAAAAAACATGTGAAAGAGTAAGAAATATGCATTCTGAAACATTCACAGCTAGATAAGCTGGCAGTAGGATCTAAATCTTTACAATTTGATGGGCAAAATATATTACACCAGTGCACATTCCAGGAAAGGAACCATTTCAAGGACTATTTAAAAGCAACATTAAACTTGACATTTTCCATTTCTATGCTAACCAGCAATCAGCTAGATAACAATTCCCCTCCCCTGAATATTTCAAATGACAGAAGGAAATAAAGTTTTACAAAAAGTTATAAAGCATACTGGTAATGTGAATTAGGAATATTAGGAAACTGCTTGTACCACAGAATAATTTAAGTTGGAATGGATCCTGAAAGATCTCTAGTCCAACCTCCTGCTCAAAGTAGGGCCAGCTATGAAAGATCACACCAGAAGCTGAGGACTTTGTCCAGCAGACTCTTGGGAACCTTCAAGGATGGAGACTGCACCGGGCAATCTGTTTGACTGTTCCCATGGTGAAAAAGTTTCTCCTTAAATCCTGTTGTAACCCTACCTATCTCGTTAGCATTTATGCCCATTGCTTCTTGTCTTCCCACCATGCCTGACTGCAAAGAGTCTGGGTCCATTTGCTCAGTGACCTTCTTATACTTATTGAAAGGCTGTTATTAGGTCATCACAAAGACTTCTCTGCTGGCAGGGTGCTGTGCTGGCTCATGTCCAGCTTGTAGTCTACAAAAACCCTCCAGTCCTTTTCATCAGAGGTCCTCCCTAGCCAGTCAATCTATTGCCTGTATCATTGCAAGGGTTTCTTCTTTCCCTGGGGCAGGACTTTTCATTTCTTGAGTTCTGTAAGGTTCCTGTCAGCCAAGGAAAGCCAAGGAGAATTGTGAGCCTATTGCTTGGTGGCACAGGGCACATAGGAACAAGGCACATGGAAAAAGCTGACCCTTTTACTCTGAGGTTTCCCTGCTAAGGTTTGTTCTCAGGCCTCCCAGGTCTCCCAAACGTACAAGCAGAAGTGAAGCAATACCCACAGCAGAGACAGAGAGATTTAGGAATCACTCTACACAATTAGAAATAAAGAATATCCACAGGACAAGATGCATTCAAGAGTGTTGGGGGACCAGCTACTGTAAATCCTTGCTCTCATCTTCAAAAGGCTATGTTGTTCTGGGGCATTTGGTGATGAAAAAGGAAAATGTCACATTTATCTTCAAGAAGGGCAAGGAGGAGAAAGATCTAGGTAACTATCGGCTTGTCAGCCTCCACTCAGTCCCTGGGAAGGTTACGGAGCAAGTACTTTTAGAAGCCATTTCTAAACACATGAAGAACACAGAGGTGATAAGGAGCGGCCAATATAGATTTACCAATGGCAACTCATGCCTCATTGACCTCACTGATTTCTACAATGAGGTGACTGACACTATGGACAAGGGGGTGCCAGTGAATGTTGTATAACTTGACTTTAGTTAAGGCTTTTGACAGAGTCTCCCATATCCTTCTTATCACCAAATTGGAGAAATATGGGCTGGAGAAGTGAAATATAAGATAGGTAGAAAAATGGGTGGACTGCTGGGCTCAGAGGATGGTCAGTGGTACAGAGTCCAGCCGGCAGCCAGTAACTAGTGGTGTCCCTCAGAGATCAGTACTAGGACACATACTGTTTAATGTCTTCACTGGTGACATAAGTGGGTGCACTCTCAGCAAGCTAATAGATAACACCAAAGGGGGTGGGGGGAGGGCAAGCAACCAATACACTGGAAGACAAGGTTGCTACTCACATGGACCTGAACAGGCTGGAGAAACAGGCTAGCAGTTTATGAAGTTCAACAAGCCAAATACTAAGTCCTACATCTGGGACAGAATTATCCCATGCAACAGTACAGGCTGGGGTCTGCCTAGGAAGCAGCTTTGGAGAAAAGGAGGCCTTAGTGGACAGTAAGTTGAATATGAGCCAACAATGGGCCCTTGCAACAAAGGCCAATCTCATAATGGGCTGTATTAGTTAAAGCTTTCATCAAGTCCAGGGAAGTGATCCTTCTCCTCTCTTTGGAACTTGTGAGACCACATCTGGAGTACTATGTTGAGTTTTGGGCTCCCCAGTACAATAGAGACATGGTCATACTGAAGTGACTCCAGAGCAGATGACCAACAAGGTCAGGGCACACTGAGCAGGGTTTGTTTAGCCAAGCAGTCAGGAGAACTTCTTGCTGTCTACAACTACCTGATTGAAGAATGCAGAGAAGATAGAGCCAGACTCATGAGTTGGAACATGGGAAATACTGATTCAGTATCAGGAAAAACATTCTCCTGTGCAAGTGGTCAAATATCGGAACAAGTTGCCCAGAGATATTGTGGGACCTCCATCCTTGGAGGGGGGACCTCCCTGGTCTAAGCATGGGGCTGAAACAGATGATCTCCAGAAGTCTCTTCCATTCTAGGCTATTCTATGAATTTAACAACTACAGTAAATTTCTTCTTAAAAACTGAAAAGTTGTTTTCAACACCTGTGCATAGATCAAATTTTGAAGCAAACACAGAAAACATAAAGTGACTTCTTAGCAGTACAATTCCTGATTAAAGTCTACTCAAGGGGAATTATCTTCACCCAGTTTAGTTTTGTGTTGAATGCAAAACAGGGAAGAAGTTGTACACCATGACAAAAACCAACTGTTATATTGGCTGGGAAAATAATTTTGGTGTCGTATGCCTATTTCTGAAATCTGAAGGCTTTCCCACATGGTCTATCTTAAATAGTTTTTAAAAAAGACTTGAAATGTAAGAGTTCTGTTCAAGAACTCCCATCAACAATTAATTGGTTAACATTTGCTTGTAAAATTTCTCAAAATATTTTACAGAATTTCACAAAATTCCTAAGCATTCACGAACACTGAACATCTGATTTATGTTTTCTGTTGAAGAAAGAAATATGCAAGTCCTATAAGGAGAGGAAATTATGACATCTAGTTTTCAGTTGGTTTTGTTCAGATTTTGATTACTCCACACTAAAAAAGATAATGTTTCAGCATGTATAACAATTCTCAGTCTCTTTTGGTCCCTTCCATCTATCTTCTCATTTTTCCCTTCTCCAAGTTGGAGCAATGCCTCTTGTGAGGATCACTGTCTCTCTCTTCTCCAACACATTTTGCAAATGGAATCAGAAGATAGTGGCGAGATAGGTGGGAACAACAAATACACAGATACCAAACTACACTTTTACATACTAACTTCCTTAAAAACCAAGGTAAAACAGATGTTATTACTGTAAAATTTTACACATTGTGCTTTTAATCATTCTGCTTATGTAAGACTGACCTGATGGTAGCACTCAGCGTTTCTTTCAGCACTGGCAAGTTCTTGCAACTCTTGAGAAGGATCAGCACCAGGAGAAATAATTATCAAGATGGGCTCAATTTCCAGAGTCTCTTTATACAGACGTTTCAAATTCAGAGGTGATGGAGATAATTCTTTTATTCCTATAATTAGAATTATTAGGGAAATAAAGTGATTAGACAGGATGGAGTGCTTCATTAACCACTTTAGAGGTATCTGGCTGTCAAAGTTCTCTTCAATGGAGACCATAAAACTGGCCCTACGATGGCAAAAAAACCCCTTAAAATATGCAGGTAGAAGGCACCCTATGTTGATAAGAAAAAGACACAAGCACCAAAAGGGTGCCTGGACTTCCAGCTTGACAAATATAAACGTCAGTCTTTATTTAAAGTGCAGCCTTCAAGGAAACATAGAAAAAGAGAAGAGCTGGAATGTAAGAGTATGAAAAGCTGTGCTATTTGCTCAAACTAATTGCAATGTGTATGTCCACACGCGGAACTTCTCTCCTGTATTGTCCCGAGAGCCTTAATTATTAGACTTTGACTTTACATGGTTCTTGGTACTACAATTACTTTAGTCTATTATTTGCTGTATATACAACTTAAATGTTTAAAATGTTGACACAATATAGGCAAGGCATTTATACATGAGCCCAAAGCTATGCATAATATAAACTTAAACAATGTGAACCAAATATTTCCGATCCATCTTCAGACTGGTCCTTAAATAGTGCAGTGTTAGGTGCAATGGGAAATCCCAACATAAAGCAAGACAGAAGAGACCAAATCAGTGGCCTCTGCCATGCCTACTAAAACACACAGTACACATTTCCTTGAGGGCACAGTCTGCTTTCAGACTTGAGCTATTATCTCCACATAGAACAATACTATATAATTTGAATATAACAGGTCAGGCCGGCAAAGCTTAGTATGAGGTCTGGGTTCTCTGCACATATCTGTACAAAGACTCTAACCAATGCAACTAAACAGATAAAATCACTATCAATCAAAATGCTTTAAAATAATGAATTAAACAAGACTAATATTGGAAAATATTTTAATTTTACATTCATTAGGCATGTAGAGATAAAACATAAGCGGAGATAAGTATATAAACTGAGGCCATAAGGCAATTGATATGGGCAGCTCCCTTGATGAGTTCAGCTGCTCACTGCCAATAAGCCCTAAACTCCAGAAGATCCAGAAAACAACACTGAAATTAAAGTACGGCTGTTCAGTGCTGGACTGAAGCATGCTCAGTGAGGAAGACTCTGCAGGGACTGAAGACTCTTATCTGTCAGAATCTCAAAAATATCTGACAAACATCTGCAAGTTGTTTCTCAAGGAATCCTGTATTGGCCAAATCTGGATGCATTTTCAGAAGGCCTAAAAAAAGCTTAGACTTTGAATGAAAGCTGCCCAGCATACCAGCTTTCTAGTCACTCCTCCACACCGAACTTACAGTAACATTTTTCACAAATACAAGCTATTCCAGATTTAACATTCCCTTCACTAACACCATAAATGGAAATAGCTAAGCTATTGGCAGGGAGGGGAGAAAGAAAGAAAATAGACAAATTAGCTAAGAAAAAAATGAAAATTGATATATATGTAGAGATTTGTTTATTTTTCAACTACAGTCATAATTCAAGCTACTTGAGTCATTCTAAGCAATATAAGAAAAATATGAGAAGTAGAACATGACAGCATTCTCTAGGGTAAGAAAGGTTATTTTAGTTAGTTTTTATGAAAGAGTGCTTACAATACTGAAGACAGTATTATGCCTATAATTAGAAAATCCAACATCCAGTGTTTCTTACTGTGCATGAGGACCACAAGGAAGACGAACTTGCGATGTGTTCTGATATTTGGGCTATAAACCACTGTCTTGCACCTCAAGCAAGTTTCACCTCATCAAATCCCTCCCTACTGAGTTGTATTCACTGTCACTATATTTCACTGTTGAAGTATCAAAATATAAATATTTCCATATTAATTTAAATATTAAAACATGACATAAAGCATTATTAGAACTTAATCACTACCTACATAAGGAATAAAGATATATTGAGAATCTTAAAACCAAATGTTAGATCAAGATTTGATTAAAAGTAAGGTCCTGGAAACATAAATTTTAATTTTTATTAACTTCTATTTCAGTGAAGAAAATAATTTTGAAAATTTGCACGTGTTTGAAATCCTATGAAAGATACAGGACTAAAAATATCTGTTGAAGTGAACAGGCAGCAAAGATACAAAAACCAAATGGAGATCGTTCTGACCTGTAATTAACATTGTGGAATGGGCATCATGCAACGCTGCAGATATTCGTTATTACACAGAAATGCGGAACGATATACAAAGTCACAAAATGAAAATCATAGAATCATAGAATAATTTGTGTTTGAAGGGACCTTTAAAGGTCATCTAGTCCAATCACCTTGCAATGAGCAGGGACATCTTCAACATCAGGTTGCTCAGAGCCCCGTCCAACCTGACCTTGAATGTTTCCAGAGATGGAGCACCTACCACCTCTCTGGGCAACCTGTGCCAGTGTTTCACCACCCTCATTGTAAAAAATTTCTTCCTTCTATCTAGCCTAAATCTTCCCTCTTATAGTTTAAAGCCATTACCCCTTGTCCTACCGTAACAGGCCCTTCTAAAAAGTTTGTACCCATCTTTCTTGTAGGCACCCTTTCTTTTAAGTACTGTGTTATTACTTCCAGTTGAGAAACCCTGGAGACAGAGGACACTGGTCACTGTTCTCATACTCTTGCTAGATACTCTTGCATATACTTAACGTGCTAGGCAGACCTTTCTTCTTCACTTATTCAACCGTTCTTAAGTTCCTGTTCCTAAGACTGCTTTGCTACTACAAACAGTGCATGGAGTATACTACAATCAAGATAAATCAAAGACTGATGGCTGTATTATTATTTTTAGCAGTGCAAGGAGTAGGCACACAGATTCCCAAGAAGCTTAATTGATTAGGAATTTTGATAGCCTACATAACTCTATTTCAACTGAGGACTATGCTTGCCTTAAATGGGGAATAGAATAAAAAGCTATGATTAGGCAATAGACAAATGTATGTAAGCCTGCAAATCAAGTTATTATAATAATATATTTATGGTAATTATGCTAATTTAAAAGGGGTGCAGTTGTAAACGAGTAACTCCCTAGCCAAATACATTGTAGCACTCTTGAGATGCATCATCTAGAAAATTAATACAGTGTAAGTTTTCTTACATAACACATTTTCTTCCATAAAACAGTATTTTAGAAATTTGGACACAATGTTTAGAAAAAGCACAGCTATGCTGAACGTGCTTTTTGTTTTAAAGCTCAACAGAAGTGAAATATAGAAAAACTACAATACTGTCCTGTCTATTCCTGGCCATTAGAATTAAAGCTACAGCCAGGATTATGTTTAGAGAAAAAAAACAGACTCCAGTGTTTTCGGGGTAAATCAATGAGTACTCGTATTCCAGATAATAACCATGCAGTCAGACTGGGAATTCCTGACATACTTTTCTACCTCCGTGTTGCATTCTGACAGAATTTCTAAATCTTATATCCTAACATGAGAAGAAAAAGCATATGTGAGAGCAAATAACTTCCCAGAAAATGTTGCAGGGGGAGGGATCTAAGGGGAAAAAAGAAAGACCTGACATATAAATACATAGTTTGGCACAGGATGCAAACTTCACATTTTTTATAAACTGATGAAGCTTCCATAAAATCAATGAACAATTCTTCAAAAGCACTTCTACTAGAGTCGATGCAATTAAACCAATTCACAACAGATGGAACTTGAACTCAAAATGCTTGTTAAAATTCCTTCTGTTGTTGATCTGTACACAGAGAAACAACGTACAAAAACATCAGTAAGTGTATCATTACTACTCACAATTCCAATACAGAACGCAGGAGATGACTTTTTTTTTTTTTTTTAATTTTGGCAAGTAATTTTATTTTGGCCTAGATGCGATTATGACCATGAGGGCTCTGGTCTACTTTATAGAAAATGGTCTCCGAGAATAAAATACAGACTTGTTTAGCCTGCACTGATTTTCTTTCTTCATATCTATACTGCTTTTTTGAAGAATATGAAAACGTAGGTAATTAAAATCACACCTCTTTAAATACCATTTCTGATGTAGCCTGACTCAAAAACCTACGTTAAAGAAGATATGAATAAAACCCAACTCCATGAGAGATAAGGAATGATTTGGGAGTATACTGTCAATATGATTTTTGCTAATATGGTACAGTTCAGTACAGCAAGTAAAATAAAGAAATAAGCATACATTGGGTCCCCACAAAATACATTTATAGAAAATTCTTATGAACTTTATCTTCAAAAGAAATTATTTTAATCCCCCTTCATCCATAAATTTAAAAATATATGTAAAAGATGAAAAAAGGAAAAAACAGCATATCTGGATAAAACAGAAGTGGAAGGCTTTCTTGTAGGCTATTACAGCTCTTTTGGAACTCATTTTTCTCACAGGAAAACAGCCAAAGGAGATCAGAAATTTAACAGTTCTCTTTTGAACTTAGTGAAACAGTTTGTTTAAGAAGTTTCAGGGCAAGGACCCTGAAAAAGACATGGTAGAAAAAAATATGAAAAGAAATTCATATAGGCATGACTGCTTTTATTAGTTGCAAAGCTCTAGTCATGATTTATGACATGATCTCAAAACAAAATCTCACTGATATGCATGAAAAATCTGTGGATGAAACCTTGCCTACAAATGGAGTCAATGGTATTCTGCCTTCCTCAGTGAGGCGGTAGTTGTCATTCACCAAAAACCATACCCTCGTGGAATGCCTCCAAGGAACTGGTATCAAGACATGCCCAACCAATTTCGGTAATAAATTAAGATTTGGAAGACAGTAAGTGGGTGAATAAACTTAACCTGAATTCAGGTCTTTGCTGGGCTTTGAGCCGCACGTACTGCATATTGCACTTGCCATTTGATTCCAACAGGCAGGGACATTGTCAGCATGGGACCTGTAACACTCACCATAATGAAAGTATCTACTGATAATGTTTGACAGAACAGGCTAACCTTACTCCTGAAAATACTAGCCTTGGTGGTAGACATGGAACCAATTTTGGCCAACAAATAACGCCCACAGACAGAGCATAATGAGGGAGTAAGATAAACTCTTACACAAATGCCAATACAAATGCAAGAACTAGAGACCTAAACTTATATCTAATCTTAAAATAATAAGAAATAACATGTATTTCAAGAACTCAAAATTTCATTATTTTTTATGTATAACTCATCTATTGCACTATAATGCAAAATCGCCCATCTTGAGATTATTCAAACTGCAGATCTTCACAAGTACTGGAAATATAAGTCCAGCCATATTACTTTGGCAGCCTATGAGTCAATCTTCAGGTTCATTATCTGCCACATTAAAAACAGGCTTTGTCACTTAAATTTGGCTTTACAATCTAGGTAATGCAGTAATGCAGAGGGTGATTTTTAAAACCACAGTGTCCACTCCAATGAGACACTCATGATTCATCTTCCATACGCGTATTGTCATTAACTGCTAAAAACTAAAGGAAGGCTTTGGTGTGCTGTATTGCAAAATTAAGATTATTTGGAATATAAATCCCAAGCTTCGGATACAATAGGAAGAGAGGAAACAGACAGACACGAACAAATAGACAACCGTAGTATTGACTCATTCAAAACCACATGCATTTCTAAACAGACAGTAAAAATGAAAACATGAAACATGAAAATATGACACAATCTTTTGATGTCCAATTTAGAAAATATGAAACCTAATAGTTTTTAAATGGTAAATGACATTAAATAAAATCATCTTTTTGGAAAATTTGTGTCTTAAGGAAAACGCTGCAGTGTAAAACTTACAGAAAAATGGATATTCTCCTTTCTTAACTAGTCCCATGTTCAAGAATTCATTAAAAGAATCTGACAGATCTTTTATTCTATTTTAAATCACCACGCAATATAAACCAAACCATTTTAAAAGCACTTTTTAACAAAACTTTACAAGAAAGAAATCAGCAAATCCATTTACAGCATATTTTCAAATTAGGGATTCCATAAGAACCATAAAATAAAGGCGAAACATAGGACAAAAAAAGACGTTTAATTATTGGGTGGAAACACCCTAGTGAAAAATTAACTTACCTAGGATTTTACATGCAAAAAGAGCCATGGCACTCTGTAGCCTGTCTGGTCTGACAGCCTGGACCACAAGTACCTTAAAATAAAATATATTCGGGGAAATGAGTTTATAAAAGTATATTGTGGCAATTTAAAAAGAAAGACTTCTCTAAAAAGGCTGAATTCTTTAAATTTCTCTTTAGAACAAAGTTATTTTCTTGGAATATATAGAACTATCTGATAATGCCTTTCGAAGATAATCTAATGTAATTGTTCTTTTGTAAGCAGCTTGTAGTAAAATCAGAAGATAGATCTACATCTAATGTCTACTGGTAAGCTGGAAGTTTTTCTAAAATGTTTTAGAAAAAAAGGTAGCTATGTGGGTAGCTGGAATTACAGAAAGCAAACTTAGCTTTATACTGGTAATCTAAATTCTATACATGTATTCAGGCAGTAACTTCCTAAATGGAATATTGATATTTCTGATTTCAGTGCAGTAATACAGTAAAATAATCAGTTTTGAAATAATTTCCTTTGTTCAAGCACACCTTTAGAGTTTTACATCTAACTTTTTTTCTGAGACATTCTGACTTTCAAACCTTGTAGTTATGCAGATGCTTTTACTGTTCTTCGAAAGACTACAGAACATGAGCGGCTAATCAATTCAATACGAATTAAATTAGCAGTTTCCCTGCCAGCTGGCTTGTTTTCAGTTAACTTCTTGCAAATGTTCAGTGCAGGCAACTGGTGCAACTTCAGTAGAAATGATTTGTTAAAATCACCACCCCCTCTCCCACCTCCTCACTTGCAAACCTGTAAACCACAATTCTGAACCGACCATCACATTCCAGTTTCCAAATCTGGAATATCCAAGTTGCTAGTTTTAGAGGGAAAATTTAAATCCATTAAATTTTAAAGGAAGTACTACTTCTTAAACTTGAGATTACACTGAGTGCTACTGCACCATTTTTAAGTTTGAAAGAAACTAACTTATGAGTGGCATATAAATCTAACCAGGTAGTTCCAGTATATTTCATCAACAGAAACTTCTTAATACCTGGATATGTAATATGATGATCATTCCAGATTTGTTTTCCTATAAATGAAGAATTTTTATGACAACACATTGCATATGTAAGAATTGCTCTTCCGCATTTCTTCAAATCAAATATGACTCAGACAAATTCCTTCCCAAAATGGTTTGTTCCTAAATTCCACGCATGCTATTTTAGAAATTCTCCTCCTCCACAAAAACTCCAAATAGAGAGCTCCTAAGAGCCAACCAGCATGAAACTACTCTGTCTTATACCCCACCCCTTCTTTGGACGGGCCTTCATTTTATATGAAGTAACTTCAAATGAAAAATCACAGCATCATTTGAAAGTAAGTAACGACATCCTTTTTTCCATAAACACAAGAGGGATGACATTGTTCTCTTCCACAGAAGAAGGACCCCCAGGTGGAAGAAGGAAATAGTCTCTCCAACATTCTTGGTGAGTTCTTTAATCACCAAGCTTTCAGGAAAAGTAGTATTTCATGACTACTATTCTAAAAAGCCATGGCTGCTACTGCATTTTGTGGTTTTCAGTCAGATGTGTGAGTTTGCACATTTAATGATGAACTAAATTAACGACATTCAACAAGCTGACAAATTCTGCAGTTAGAAAGCAACCATGAAAAAATTTTAATACCTATTTAAAATTAATTCTGTCAATATTAATAAAGAGGTTGTTACCTTACACAGGATGTTCAGTTACAGTCAATACATCAACACAGAAAAGACTCGGATACGTAATTAAATATGTATTATAGAAAAAAAAATCCTTGGATTAAATAAACTAGTTAATCTGTAAAACAATGTAGACACTGTCACTGCTTATAATTCAAACAGCCCTGAAGCCTGAATTCCCAAGATGTAAAAATTACTTTCAGTGCTGAACTCATAATTATTTTAAAATAATTTAATATTAAAAGATTACCTGCTGAAATAAGGAAATTCTTTTTACAACAGTAGATGGAAAGTCTTGTTCACACACAGAGCTCTGAGAAAAAGTGTGCCACAGACCTTCATCTTCAAAGCAAAGTGTCTGATAGAGACCTGGGAGAGAAATCTACAAAACAAACAATGCGTATTTAACAATAAAGAATAGCCATTTGGACATTGTACATTTTAATTAATTTCCAAATACCACTATGACCCTAAACCTGTAAATACTTGTGCCTATCACATAACTCAATTCAATTTAATCCTCGGACTTAAAGAATAATAGGGCAGGTTCCCTGGAAATCCTAAGTCTGTATTTGCTCTATATTTTTGTTTTTAAACTTTTAAGTTCTTTGGGCTCTACTCAACCATAGTCCTTTCCTTTAGTCATGACCAGGTTCTTTTTCTATCAGTACATACTACTGATTCACCCAGTTACTCGCTTTCTGTTTGTTTGTTTGTTTGCTGTCTTAAACCCTTAACAATCACGCTTGCTACACCATTATTGCAATTGTTCCTGATCCCTGGTGAAAAGAAATGTATGAATAATGAACTCTGAATTTAGCAGCAAAAGTCCTTGACAAAGACTGGTCAAGGTTTTCCTTTTTGCTGCTGAGCTACGTGCAGGAGGAGAAGAGCCTAAGACAGAATTTCAAGGACTAATACTTTCATTTAGTTCCCTTCAGTATCAGAGGACTTCAGTATTTACTGTTGTAGGATGAATCAAAGCAATAAAATGTTTTTTTGTTTTTGTATAGTTTAAAATTCCTTGATCTGAGCAATAACAAACATTGAAATACCTTTAAAGTTGTGTATGGAAATCAGGTAAGCAGAAAACTAGTTTCACAATTAACAGTTTATGGTTTTTAATACAATATAAAGTGGTTTGTAAAAGTTAGTACATAAGAGAAACCTGCAACTTAAATATTCTTTGCGATTTTTTCTCTGCATATTTTTTCTATGTATAGAAATTATAGTACCTTGGGTAGGCTTATGGTATTTTCTAATCTCAGTAAGATGACAGGTTCTTTCACATGCATTGAAATTTATTGTTAGATGGGGTAGAGAGGTACATGAAAAGGCTCAGAAAAATGATATTAAATTTTAAAAAACTAGGTTTTTTTTTCAGGTGGGCATATGTTAAGCCATGGTTTCTGGAAGACAGAATAAACAGTTTAAAATAACAAAATATTTCCATCTGAAAAAACACATATTTGAGTACTGAAGTCCAAATTACTATTTGCTGAAACCAAAGGCCTTTTAAGTTCAAATCAATCTACCAAGTGACATATACCTTCAAAGATGCTACTGCCCAGGCTCGGTCCTGTTCTATCCAAGAGGGAATCTGGTCACGAACACTTCTTTGTGAATCCTTATTGAAGCAAGTTACATAACACACAGAAGTTACGCAAATTTTTGTGAAACACTATATTCAGTAACAAGACCGCAACACCCATGTTTTTAATAAAAATAGCATTCACAACAGGAAGCTTTCTGTGGTCTTTTGCTAAGTTCATAAATAGCATCACAAAACAAAACCTACCAATGATTTAAATTTGAGATATACATTAACATTCATTTAACCACTTGAGCCTGAAAATATCATTTAGAATGACACATCCAACTCAAGTAGTTTTCTGTTCCATTAAAAACAAGTAACCCAAATGATTGGCTATCTGCATATGCACTCTGAGCAACTGACTTCAAAAATTAACTCCACTGCACATATTCCCAGTCATGGAGAAGATAGTTCTTCACACAAAGGGCAATTCAGGGGTAATTCACTAGGCAAAGCATTACTTCTGGACATGTCTGCGCTGCTAAAGTTTGGCCACAGCTCTATTTTTCTGCTCCTTAGGTGTTGGTGATGAAGGAAATTCTAAGGATGAACAACATAGCTTAAGATCCCATGGCATCTCCATATTCACACTATCGTTTTTTATAAAAAAATGTTACAGTGCCCATTAACCAGTTTGACAGTCTCTGCATGGAAATGTCCTTGGATCTCTCAACCATGGAGCAACTTCAAGAATAATCTTAAATGTTCAGCAGAAAAAAGGAAAGCTTTCCTGTGAAAGGATGGCTCAGCCATGAGTTCTGAAGTCTGAGAAAGAACAAAAATAGGAAAGTCGGAAGCAATTGTAGGAATAAACTTGAGATGGGTCTGCAATATACATTCCATTTAGAACTGGGGTTGAATCACATATGTCCACAATCTTTCCAAAATCTATTATGGGTTGTGCATTAGATGGTGTTTAAATTTAACTGGTGTTAGATTCCATTATACAATTGGATCTCACATAGCTTGAAAATGACCTACAGCAAGAAAATACTTGACAGACACCAAGTTCACTGACATTTAATTCAATTATAAAGACTCCATAGTCTTTATAATAGATGAAGAGGGATGTCTATATTCACACTGAAATTCAAAACCTGTAGAGCCATCTAAGGGCTAGAGACACTGGGAATTTAAGGATCTTTTTAGCAACCATCTGCCTGAGTAAGAAAACCTGAATAATACATTATGTTTTAAATGACTTGCCACTTCTGCCAGCATGCACCTGAACATAGTTGGTGTCATGAATATTCTAAAAACGAGGTACTCACATTGGTCATTGTCTTGTACCACTGAATGTACGAGATACCATGACAGACATCTAAAAAAGGTTAAAGGCTGAAAGCAATTGTGAATGATGAAAACTGCAGCTAAGCCTGATGGAAATGAGCTAGCTTGACCCTGAACGCAAGAGAAGAGGTGATTAACAAAAGAAGAGGCAAACTGAGCTCATGATTCCTGATTGGGCTTCTGTTTCCTAAAACCTCCTTTCAAAAGCTTTGTCAAAATATTTGGTTCAAAGAAGGGCTATAATGGATAAGACTATGGAAAGTTTAGCTTTTTTCTCTACCCTTTTATACTGGAAGGTTATTTTGAAAGTATACAGATTCAATAGAATTGATGGACATTTAGTAACTACAGTACAATTAGTCAGGCATGCAACAGAAGCTTCTTAAGCTAGCTCTGTCACCTAGGAAAATATACAAATACACCTCCAGAATTAGAACTGTGAGGCTGGGGAAAAAGGCATGTCAAAGTTAGCAAAGTGTGTGGACAATTTCATCAATCCATAGAAAAAGTACAACTCATATATAATACCAGGAGAGAGAGGGATGCAGAAACACTGATTTTAGTTCCTTAAGAGGGGCTTAACACCTTCTCAAACATCCCATTTAAAAAACAAATTGAATTGCAATCCTGGTAACAGAAAAAGGCGGGGGGGGAAGCAACAAAGGCAAAAAGCTATGCAAATTAGAAAATAAGTTGCCGTGTTCAAAAATTTCAAAAATTTTTTATATTTTATGTTATTATGTGTAATTTGTTCCTTTAATGTATTAATACAATTAATTAAACCATACAGTAAGGATACAACTTTAACTTTTCAGGATTTAAGTAAATGTTCCTTATTTCAAAATATACAAATAAATGTAGCTTACTGATTTTCTTATGGTATCTCCAATGATGACACCTGTAAAAGTCTCCCATTCCTAGGGGGAATAAATGAACAACTCAGATAAGTCACAAGACAACTTTAAGAACAAAGGTTAATATGTAGTAGCATGTAGGCAAAGCAGGAAGATAAACAAATTAAGCCTCGATTCTCAAAGAGTTATAAAACATTTTTAAAACTCTAGGTAATACTACCGGTATGCAACTCCTTTTGCAGAATTCAAGGTAAGTGACTGCAGTGCTTTATAAGAAAAAGAAACAAAAGGAGGCGGCCTATCCCTTCCCAGCACCCACAGCTCCCACCCAGACTGATTAACTACAGACCAGCAAGAAGTGCCGTACGCGGCTGGCAAGGAAACACATACTGCCTGATAGGGCACCAGCAGCCCACATGGGACAGATAATTACAGAATCCATGTTTCAGTAGTGTTTCATCTTATAGCATCCAAAGGATGCAGTTATTAGAACAGGAGGAATACTTAATATAATAGATTGGTATTGTGAATACTTTGGTTGCCTTAAGAAAGTGAAATGTAAATTGAATTTATGTATGATTAAATCTTTTAGACTTGGTATTTGTATTTTAAGACAGATTAGATAAGTATTTAAAAACATGCTAGAAATGACATAATCCTGTATTTAGAGGTGGTAAGAAATATACTAAAAAATCTTTGTAAGTATTGAAATTTTACATAATCAGGATCTGTAATTCTATGATAAAGATTTTTTTTTAATTGTTAAAGACAACAGTAAGATTCCAAATGAAAAAGTCAATCAACTAGCACTAATCTGATACAGACAAGAGCATAGCTTTTTGTACCCATCAATTTATCTGAGACTTGAAAGCACTCTCTCTTTCAATTACAAAGAAAATGGCCATGCACACAAAAATACATGAAGGCTCCCCAGTTTTAAAACCAGAATTTGTGTAATATTTTTATGAAGGAAAGCAGGAGTATAATATGTAGAGACATGTAAAACTACCCCAGAAAAATCTATACATATTGATTCAGAAAGATAATATCTCTGCTAAGAGCCAAGGCATTCTATAACATAATGCTGAAGTTGTACTATAAATTTCTCATCACTATGCAAAAAATTCCTAAGTGCAGAAGGTTGAACTCTTTTGGGACAGGGACTTAGAATCCTAAATTCTCTAGCAGCATAATAAGCAACTTCTAGCTTCATCACATTAAAAGCTTTAAGAGAAATAACTTTAAAAGAATAACCACTTCAGCTTCATTTTCCTCAAACAATATCTTGCACAAGCACTAATTTCTTAACAATTTAATTAAAATAAGTTCTACCTTTCAAAGAAGTAATAAAATTATTGATATTATTTGCCTGTTTTGAGTACTCAGCTACTGCGGGAACGTGCATTATACGTAACCTAGATTAAGCTGGTTAAGAGCTTTAATAGCTGATCGAAATGCATTGTAAACAATAGCAACCAACACATAAAGCGGTACTTACAAATACTTAAGAAGCCTAGGCAGCCAGGCTTCAATTTAGTCAGAAAACTATTTGCAAGTTGCTGCCTTCATTACTTTATAAACTCAAGGACTAGACAGATAAAGCAAGATATTTTCTGAAAAGAAATAATGAAGATGAATTAAGGAAGTTCTAGTAATGAGGAGTAGCTAGGTATGCCTCTACCAACAAGATTAATTTGAGTTATTTTTATCAGGCAGCTTCATTGCTGACAGACTGGGGGATTTCATTTGGTCAATGTCTGCAATAAAACAACATTCCACTCATAACACCAAAAAGTTTCAACCAAGCTTTCTTAAACCTTGTACCTTAAACCCACATCCTTCATATGATCAAGTACCTTAACTTCCTTCAAATGCATTTTACCTTTTACCCTACCATGGACTCTCCTCTAGCAAATTGACATCTACTACCATTTGATACTCCTCCTGGTCTCCAGCTTCTAGTCCAGAAAGCCATAGCCTTGTCCCTCCATTCCATGTAGGTATTTTAGATAACGAAATGTGTCTTGACACAGGCTATCAGCCATGTTTAAGCAATTGTATTGAGTCAATTGTGTTTCTTGTTCTACTTCAGGCAGACTTAATAGGATTAATTTCACTACACGACAGACAACTATAACTTTGGCATCTACATCTCAGGCAGCTAGCCTAGTCTGCCTGTAAGGTCACTGGAGAGCAGTATGCAATTTTAGTACTAAACCATCTGACCTATTTTACGAAATTCGTTTATGATGAAACTAATTGCTTCTTTGATAGGTCTGGTTTTTCCTGTTTCCTACAAAGACAGTCTAGGATAACCTGCTCAGATTAATTTTAACAGGTGTTTAAATTTTAGTTACCAACTCAATCATCACTAAAAGTCTCATTTTACACGAAACATGTAAATTCACTATGAACCCCCATGTTAGGCAAAAGCATTATCTAACACCCAAATAGAAGAACAGGCTATTACTGAAATGTGTGCTGCCCCATGGAAATAAGGGTTAGCAGTACTCAGGCTCTGCTGCAATTTTGTTGGGAAGAGGGTAGCCTCTAAGCAACAGGTAAATTCCCCATTAATTCCCTATAAATTAGGCAATTTCAGATTAGGCCTCATTCAGACCACTGTCAAAAATGACATGTGACATCTCTCAATTTTTTGTGAATACACTAATAATGCAGCACTTGCCTGAAAACTGAATGGACAGTGATTTTTATTAAATGTGGTTTGAACCTATACCAACTGCATGCCACTATGCTATCAAAAATATAAACTATTCCAGGGTGTGTTCATAATTCCTCTCAAAGATAGGCCACTATGGTGCAAAGAATCCAATACTTATGCAGCCAGGGAACAACATACAAGAAGGACACTCTCTGTACAGTGCACTCTTGAAGACACTGTTGCAAATGAGGACATTAACGATTGCTGTAATTTCTTAAACACTGAAGAATCAATGGCTGAAATGCACAAAAGATAACTTCATTACTTCACCTTCCAAGAAGACTGTTTGCCTTAAATGTCTTCAACTGCAGGTTGCAGAATCAGACTTTTATTTAATGTCTTCCTAGGTCTTGTGCTCCTTTTTCCTCATTTCAGTACCAAGGTACGATGCGCAATCGACCCCTGATCACAGTGAAACAGGTGTGTATCCATCACTTATAAAAGAACACCTGTATTTAACTGGAAAGATAGATAAAAGTCTAGCCACATGGTGGTGGGAAACACTGTTACAGTGCCTTCACAAAACTACAAGAACCCTCCATAACCGACTTTTTCAGACCCCTATTTAAAGGCAACCATTTACCCACCTTTCTTACGGTAATCTTCACTTTGAACATAATAAATGCAATGTTGACATCCAAAAGTAACTATCATAGGAAAATAGTAGCATATAAGTGTAAAATCCCAAGTCCTACACTTACTGACAAAAACCTTTTATCTAGTTATTTACTCTTCATATTAAGTTTAACTAAATCACTTGGGGATTTTCTCCTCTAGCACTTACATTCTCTTGAAAAAGTTCAGGGTGCATTCCTCGTACAAAATGTAGAGCAAACATTAGCTGATCAGCCTGAAATAAAAGCAGTAAAAATATATTTATATGATCGTCAAAAGACACCTTTCTGCTTTTTTTATAAGTAACAAAATTTCATTAATAAAACACCTCTAATTCCATGGTAGTGACTTAATGACACATCTCCTAATTCAAAATTGCGACATACCTCTGCAACTTAGAGACAAACACTAACCCAAATCCTTTATCTAAGTACATCTAAATTCAAGTGAAGAAGAAAAACCAAGTACTTGTAATAAAGCAAACATATTAAAGAGAATCCATTATTTTTTAAACTGTGCATAAGAAATGCTTGAAGTCTTCTCATAACAAATTTTTGAAAAAGGATTGTATATGAATTATTTAATAATTTACTGGTTCCAGAATCATGGTGGACCGAATGAAGGGACATATGTGGCTTAGAGACCATATCCTTACTGGTTTTAATTGCCCTTGGAATGACTGACCTTGGAAACTGCCAAGAGGCTATACATAACTCAATTCACTTGAGCCACAGCTGCTTTAGACTGGATTTCTGTAACTGCAGAACTGCATGATGGCAGCCACAGCAAACTCTCGGCATAATTTGTATCTCTATGGATACTGATACATAAAGTTGTTTTTTGCTGCTTTAAATAGTTCTGTTTTATTAATTCTTTCAATTACAAACCTGTATGGTACAAAGCATCCCCAAGGATACCATTAAATCAAATAAAGGACATTTCATTTTATTTTTGCACGGATTTACTATTGGTTTTGTTACAGCGGTAGGAGCAGAGGGCAAACAAGGCCCACCTAGGAATCAGGGTCAAACTTTTCACAGCACTAAAGTTCTCTTTGTATTGATAAATAAAATACGTCCATGATTATAACACTGAGAACAACTGGAATGGCTGAAGGCCACACCATTCAGCTCTTTCATCCTCTCAGACAATGAATGCTCCCTGGGTGGTTTAGTATCCAAAACTTGAATGGGAATTGTTTGGAAGAACACTGACTGGTCGAGGCCAAATCTATGACAGCAACTATTTTGACAGATTAACAGAACAGGTGGGCCAGTTCCAGTGCTAGGCAAAATTCTTGGCATCATTTCATTTACTAGAATGCATGATGTCTATGTACACACAAACACAAATATTAACCACAAACGAAATCATCTTTCCCAATTCTAACACGCTAAAAAGGTATGAACTTGTATGAGCTACACCATTTATGAAGACACTAGTAAAGCCGCAGTGTCACAGGAGTCTTTAAAAATTTGCATGGATAAAAAGCAGTGGATTGCTGATGGCACGAGGAGCTTATTTGTTCTCTCCACTATAGGAATACAATACTAAGCTGGATGGACCACTGGTCTGAAGCTGCACGGTAACACTTACACTTGAAATATTTTCTAATCTCCGATCTGATCATTCACAGTGAAAATCTTTCCTACTAGATATTCTCCTCTCTGTGCCTTGCTTTTGAAATCTTTAATCTTTTCTGAGATATAAAAATAGCTGCCTTTCAATATTCAAAAGATGCGATGACTTACTGGAAGGCTTCACATACTCATGACTTCAAACATAGACATTAAATTATTATGAGAATATTTCATGAGAATCCTCTTGGACTTCGATAAACAAAAAATCCTTAGATATAACTGCTACTTCTGCATCCTCAGTACAGGGTTGCTAAACTAGGGGAAGAGGGGAGGAGGTGGTGTAAAATTTTCCAGGATCTCTCCATTCTCACCAATCAAACTCCATTCTTGCATGATTTGTACTACTGTTTAAATCATCTGTGCAGACCTACTATTCTTCAGCCTGGTACTGAGACAAACACTGTTCCATGTGAAAGTAAAAATTAAAATTGAAAGTGAAAGACATCTATCCTAGGTTCTCACCAAGAGAGCAGAGGTGAGGAGCCAGAGGTGAAGCAGAAACAGGACTAGGCTGAGAATAGCCTTGTTAATTAGAAAACTGCTCTGTGGAAAAATGTGCACACGCAATCCTAATTCTGTTACATCCTAACTTTTAGTCCTCCTCATTTTGCACGTTAAATATTGCAAGTGTAATTTTTTGCGCGTACTACATGTGTACTGACATAATACTGTTTATTTAAAGTAGATCAAGTGTTGGTTGCTAAAAGTATACTTTCAAACCCAGTGCACTGTACAAAGGCCAGAAAAAATACAATCTTACCTTAAACAAACAATGACAAACATATTCATACACTGTATGTTTCAATGAGGCAATAAGCGACTTGATTCTTTCTTCAGTATTACCTGAATCCTAAAAAGAAATTTTGGCTTTCAAAAATTTACGTGGAAGTGAAAATCATTTTATGTACCCTGTAGATTTCAGCAGAATGACACAAATAATCTGGACACTTACTAGTGTGACACTTACTAGTTCTAAAAACATATTATTGAACTCAGCGGCAGCCATCAATGAGTAGATGATTAAATGAGAAGATTATGCTGAAGCATTAAGAAATGAATATTTTGGTGTTGAATATTTTGACTAAGAACATTATATAGAAGGTAAATACACAGAGTGTGAGATAACAGTTTCTTTTTCTAACATTAATATCCTTGAAATTTCAGTTTTCACTTGGTAAAAAACTGGTTATGTATTGAATTACTGTATTTAATGTTACTGACGTTATGTTATGTTGACGTTATGTCAATGGTATGTTGACGTTAAGTGTGGTTACTAAAATTGCAGACAAACTTGGCCCAACTGAAGTAAACATTGTAGAAAATAGTAAATATATCCTGTCCTTCAAAGCTTACAGACTAAAAGACTAATTAATAGGAGAAAACTGAAAGGAAGATGGGATAAAAGAGAAAGAAGAGGGGAAAAAAATAAAGCTGAGGGAGGTAACGGGTAGTATGAGATTTATCAAAACCAAGTTCCTTTCTACCATGCTGGAATTTGAAGAGATGAAGTTATAAAGGAGGGAAATGTGGATTCACAAGCTGATTTGACTAATACCTTTCCCATGTCTAAAAGATAGTCTGGGAAAAATGAAGAACTGGATAGAGGAGAAGAAAAGAAGGAAGAAAGCAAAGAACACAAAACCAGAATTTGTGCTTAAAATAGGTAACATAATAGGCAGGAAGAAAAGAAATTATGAAAGAGCGTTAAAGTAAGAACAAGAAGTTAAAAGCTCATGTTGTGGAAACGAAGCAATAGGTAAGGAACTTTAAAGAGGGTCAGTTCGCATAGTCAGAACCATGCTCCTGGTAATGATTGTAGCTGAAGGAAAGTTGTAAGCACAGAAGCCAGAATAAAGGGGAATCCAAAAGTGACACGATGAAAGGCTGGTGAATGCCTTTTTAAAGTGGAAAGAAAGAGAATTAAGACGGATTTTGGAGATGCTGAAATAAAAGAAAATGCATTGTCACTCAGTGGGCATTTTTAGATCTAAAGAGTGACGTGACAAGGGATAAATCCATAATTATGTGCTTCAGTAAGAATATACTGGCCATTAGAACGCAGAAAAGTAAAAATTACATTTTTAACAAGACAGGCTGCATGCATGCTTACAAACTGTATAAAAGTAGATAAAGTTTTGATCTTCCTTCGGGTAACTGAACCAAGTAGAAATATAGGTATGTTCTTATTCTACCCCTTGGTGATAGAATTAGCATTGTTTGCAGATTAGGTCAAGGATTTATTTAAATAAATCCTTCAGTAAAGTTATAAACAACCTTGTTTTTCATAATCCACCTTAAACAAAGAGTAAGCCTGAAATTACAAATAAGAGTTACTTTTCTTTCAGGTGGCACAGCAATTTTATGATTTATATGTAATGCAAGATCATTAAAAATTCCATGTGCCTGTATTCTGAATATCTAATACACAACAGTTCGGCATCACTAATTATACATTTCATCATAAGTTATTATACATTATTTTCTAAAAGCATCCAAAGCAACTAACATATTCTAAGGATCAAAGCAGCCTGGTTCGCCTGCAGCATTAATAGCTTCAGGAAAAGAGAAGATACCTGCTCGCTTTGCAGAGCCCTTTGGAAAAGCCGCAGGAAAGCCGCCAAACTAAACCGGTACATATTATTAATTTTGGACAAGTCAGAGATAATAAAGTACATCTTGCTAGCACTCTCAGCTAAAGGGAGATAGGCGTCCCTCTCCTGTGGATAACAAAAACATACGTATGTAAAACCCAAGGGCATTACTGCCATCTACTGGTTACTGCATAAACATTTACTCGTCCGACCAAAAAAAACATTCGCATGACTCCCACTGCTTTAGAAAACTGAATTCTTTCTGATTCTTCAATTTGAGGGACATGCACTCAAGACTTCAACACCGTCCTTAGATTTCAAAATTGGAAGAAAGCATTTTTAGCAAAAATTTCTTTAAATTATGAAAAACTTTTTAGAAATTAATCCCTAGGGCACTGAGGTCTCTTTCTGCCACAGAACACGTCCTAAAATTCAACAGAAAATTTTAAACTAAACAAATAAGAACACTGAGAAAAACTCTGTAACGTGTTACAAAAACAGGATGCCAGGTGAATAGCATCACCAATGACCTAAATTTTTGCAATAACAAGGGATATACTAAGTAAGAACATCCACATGAGCCATACTGTTTGCAATAGCCAATGGCAAAAAGTCAAAACCCATTACTTGCCAATAAGTCCTTGGGGAAAATTCCTTTAATTCAAACTATTTGATTTTAAATTGCATAGATATTTACCATATATAAACCAAAGGAATTTAATTATTGAAAATACCTTCTGTACGTGTATACCCCAAATATCTTTTACTCCAAAAAATTAATTTAGTATGTTACTGATCTATACTCCTCTGGAAGTTTATATCCCCTCTATATAGAAGATTAATATTTTTAGCAGGAAAAAAGCAGCAGTAAAAGATTAAAATATTCTTCTACCTTATCAAGGAAACTCTGAAGTCTGTGAGATTCAGCAAGTGATTCTTGGATGAGTGCGCTACTTCCTTTAGTCTGATTCAAAGATTCAATCAGATCCTTATTTTCTAGTATATTGCCTTGCGATGTTGCAAGTGTCTGTAAAAAAAAAAACAAAAAGTAATTTATGTTACATTAAAATACCTGGAAATTAACCATTTTGGAACCTGGCCTTCTTTCTGTCCTGTACATACTTCTGAATCATTGAATGCATCAAGGGTACTAGAAAGCAAGTGGTTAGTCCAAAAACTAAGATGTTTTAAAGAAGCATGGAAAATAAAAGCCAAGAACAAACTCCAAAAATCCAGATTGCCAGGTTTGAAAATTAAGTCGCTGGCAAGCTTTTGAGAATTATTTCTAGCAGAGTCTTACACACTAACATCCCCATGGTCAATACAAATTAGGGTATTTTTTCTTTTATTTAACTACCAATTTAACCTGAAATTGGCTACTTGTAATGACTTCCTGTACCCAGTCATTCATAAATTAATTTTTCCTCAAAAACATTGCAATGTTTTTGAAGAAAACAATTTTGGTCTTATTTCCAACTGAGATGAATATTCACCATTACAACAATTTCAGTTTTGTAGTCCGAGATCCGTTCAAAATCCTTGAGATTACCCAAGATTTTCCCTGAGTTCTCCTCTGTAAACTATTTCACTTCTAATAAGAAGTGGTAAAAGCTTGACTGATTCACTGTTATTCAAGGGGTTTTACTAACCTTCAGCAAATACACTTCAATACAATTTTTTAGTCAGACAACACCACAAAACTGGCTTCTTGTCAGTTAAGTCAGTTCTGAACAACTACCTGCAGGACAGCATTTCGGGATATTTGGGGGCAGAGATTAACCAGTTAGAATAGTAGAATGCACTTAGTTCTCTAGCTGAAAAGAGTTTAGGACAAGACCATCTGTTTTTTTCAAGGAATCCGATTTTTCTATGAAGAATCATAGTGTGAGCCGTGAGAGAGCCACAGCATGTATGTCTTTACTTCAAGGCTTTTGGAAGAAAATCAGTACAGTACTTCAGATGGAATGCTAATGTTGCTTTTGGATTAACCTGAATTTAGCTAGATCACTGACATCTTTGTTGACAAAGCCCGTGGAGCATATGGTAGTTTCCACTGAGCTTTAAGTTTCTTTCTTCAGGGTCAGAGGACTCCGATTTCAAGCGCTGACAAGAATGCCAAAGTTGAAACCAACCCCAGTGTTAATACTTGGCCACTTTTTGTTGCAGATATCTTAGGCATCAATTACTTGAAATTTTGCACTTGGCAGTTCAGATTGGACAAAAGTGAAAAATTTTGGAGTTCCAAGATCATGCAAGAAGTCTGTTCTAAAAGGTGGACATTTTTTTGTTGCATCTATAAACTCTCAGCTTCTGGCAGACATTTAGATACTGAACAATGATCAGCTTTGAATATGGAATTTTTTTAGAGAACAAGCTTCCCTCTGCCTGTAAGAGAAATCTGCCCCATCACAGTTCTAAAAAAGGTTTGAGCTTAGTATTTGAGACTTAATAGGGAGTTTAATAAGGACAATAAATGTGAAAATTCAAATCACATTAGATAATCGTGTGCAAAATTCTAAAACTGAGATATTAATGGCCAGTCTATTAAAGTTAGTTTATTACTTTTTGAGGAATCTGTAGAAACATTAGCTTATGATCAAGTCCATTGTGCCGGATACTGCAAAGTTCCATGACTCAGCTACAGACTGACGGTTTTGAGGCAGCAGGTCAATCTCCCTGCATCTATGATAATTTAGAATGAAGGAGGATTTGAGGATCCATTCATATGGGCATGAAGTACAGTATCTGTGAAATCCATGACAAGATACAAATGAAAAAGAAGAGAGTCCTCTTCCTTGGAAGCCACCTTTTCTTATAGAGGTATATACAACTGTTTTCTGAGCATAATTACTTTCATTAAAATAAAAAGGTTAACTGAAAATTGAGAATATTAATTTTAAATACGAAAGCAAAATGTTAACTATAAAGAATATTACAGTTCATTGGTAATAAGAAATAATTGTGGAGGTTTAAAGTTTTAAATGTCTCTCTCAACATATCTTTCCATTTTCTACTGAGAATTTTTGGGTTTTTTTTCTTTCACAACACACAATCATTTCTCAACTTGAGAAAGTATTATTTGACATGATTCACAAGCTTAAAAATGTGGCTTTTTAAAAACTCATAATTTGAAATAGTATATTTTTAAACAAAATTTTCTCTTTTTTAATGCATTAAAAAAAAATAATGAAATTTCTAATCAATCTAAACCAGCTATATCTGGCCCAACAATTCATACATTTAACTTTGACAATCCTTACTCTATTGAAATACTATAGTTTCATGACAGATGTACATATCTTATCTACTTTACTCTCCCGACAGCCCCAGGCAAATAACACTTTTATTTTCTCAAATCAAAAATTCTGAAGGCTCATTATTCCAACATTTTCACTATTTTCATTCAAACACATAACAATATGAACATTAACTTATTGATCTAACAGATATAAAAGAGGTAAATTTATTTTACCTCCAAAAGAGATTCTTCAAGCTTAGCTAACTGTATCTTCTTATCTTCTTCTTGTTGCAATAGTTTTGTCTTCTGCTCTTCCAAATCAGGCTTTTCATGCTGAATCGTTAAAGCCAAAAGCTAAAAAGAAAGGAGATTATTCAACAGGATAAAAAACACTTTAATATTTCATAAGATACATTCATTAATTATATAGCATAACATATACTCATTAATCATATAGTAGTATATAGTCTATATTTTTGAAAGCACACTTCTAAGTGTTTATTCAGTTGCACCAGATATTCAAGAGCTTTACATCCAGGATATCCTGCAGTGGCAAGTATAACCCAGGAACTACTGTGAACCACGCTCTCATGAATAACAGCAGATGCAAGCCAGGTGAGATACTTAAGGACATCTCAAAAGGCACTGTATCACTTTATTAAGGACACTGATTCATACCCTTTTACGCTGAGACCTAAACCTTTGCACGTTAAGCTGAATCACATCTGTGTTTAAATGATTGGCAGTCTTCATAACGTATACACTGTTATCAGATATAAGAAGTAGGTGGTAGAAAGCACAAACTGGAAAGAATGGGAGTGAATTTCTTTCTAGCAAGTCTACCAAAAGCCAAACCCCTCTCCTGCCAACAGAGAAAACAAAAAACAAAGCTTTTTTTTTTTCTGTATTTCCACTTAAAGATGGGGTCAGTTCACTTGGCTACATTGTATGATGTTGTTTCCCTGTCTCCAGCGGAGGGAAGAAATCCATATGGTTATCCCATGCTTCACATTTTGAGTTATATCTTACTTATCAAAATCTTATTTACATCCTATTCTAAGCCTCTTGATGTTTGGAAAAAAGTGTTTCACACCAAATAAAGAGGGTTTTTCCTTCCCTTAACTTACCTCTTTTCTTTTTTTGGTTTCATTACATTTTTCCTATGCACAAACTATCTCTCTAACTAGGACACTGGAGAGCAATAACAGAAATGGTTCCATGGTACCATAAATGCATCTTGAACAGAAAACATAAGCTTAGCAATTAATTTGTTGCAACTGAAGTCAATAAGACCATTTCCATTTTCTCTACTGGACTCACTACTTGCTTCCATAGTGCATAAAAACAAGATTTTAAAATTTAAATTTAGTTTCAGCATCAATTTTACCATTTATATTTGTGTGCTAGAAAATATCTCCATGACCATTACTGCAAACTGCACCATAGGGCTTCTTCCAGAAGCTTGATGTTGCAATGAATGTCTGCTATAAATACATTGGTTTTATTCTAAATGCCTACCTGTCCTCTTAAGCCACTTGCTGTTGTGGTAAAGTTTACTTCTGTAACAATAGAAGCAGCATCAGGTGGAATGAAGGGATTTGGGTTCCTTGTCGATAGAAAAAGACGGAACTCTTCATTATAATCTATCATTTTTTCACCTATTTGTATAGTGTAACGGGGTCCTGTAAATAATAAATAGAAGTTATACGCACTTTGATTGGAATATTCTAGAGTTATCTGATGATAGATATATTTTATATAATATATTTTATAAATTGTTCAGAAAGAAAATAAATTTAAAAAAGTTAGGGAACATAATGTATCCTGCAGTGTTAGACAAAAAAATGCAATAACATAGCACCAGCGTAAGAAAGATATATAGTGAGAATATTTAACACACCAGGGTATTTTATTGATCCTTACCCAGTACAAAAAGTATAAATGGCAAAAAATGCACTTGAAGTGAAAGTAATGCTAATGAATCTTTGAAATCTTCAAACAATGAATAGGAGAGAGAACACCACAGAAGATGCACTGGAGAATCCCCCTTTTGCTAAGAATCCTGTCATAATTTAAACATATTCATTTACATTTCCACATAGGTATACTACTCAAAACAAACTAGCCATAATTACATATTGGCTAACTAAGATGGTTCAACATTTTCTGAATGTGACCCAAAACCATCAGATTTCATCTCTGGAACTGTTATATTTATTTGTAGAAGGTTGATGTTGCTGTACAACCATGATTCCATTAAAATATTACTTTCTATGACAATTGTTATAGAGAAAGTCTATGAAACTAAAGGTACTGGAATATCTAGTCATCAGATTTAAAGCAAAACATTCCATTAAGAAATATCCCATAAATTTGTCTTATTATAAATATATTTAATTTAATCACAGTAGGAAAGAAACTATTCATGAAAATTTCTGCTGTCATGGTTTCAACCTCTGTTTATACTCCTAATATTTTGACATTTCTCAACATGCCTGTCACAGAATCAAACTATACGTATGGCATCTCATCACTCTACTCCCACCACAGGTTTCCTTTCTAGCGGGGTCAGAAAAGACTCAAATAATCACACGACTAGAGTAAGATTTTACCTCCTAACACTAAAAAATATCCTTATATTAGATATATCCTCATCCTTAGAATAACAAGATGAAAAGTTTCAAAGTGAAAATTTCCTTTCCAGAGAAATTTCTGAGGTGGCATAGCCAGGTGCTTCTCTATTTTTAGCGCTGGGAGCAAATCAGAAATGCTCCAAGTATAAATCTCTCGCTAAAACACTGGTAGAGATGAAAATCACATACCAATTTTGCTTCTGTGCCAAGGATCAGAATAAATTTTAGGTCTATGCTGTAAAAACGTCAAACTGAAAATGGAAGCTGTACAAGGACAAATTTATTGCAGCATATATATTCACATATTTCTTAATGTTTCATTCCAAGTAATGAAAAGATGTACAGTCATCACAAGCAAAATAACGCAGACAGGTGCCCACCTCCACGTTTTGGCAAAGAGAAGGAGTTCGTGCTTGCTTGTGAAGTGACTGAAAAGACTCAAATAGTGACCCATTCCCCTTTTTCAAAAAACAGCTCCCTAGTTTGGACTTGCACAGATCTAGCATTAACACAGCTAATTAACATGCAAAAAAGGATGTCTGAGTGTTGTGAGCAATTTCCCTCAACAAAGCAGTATATTTTAATTTAATCTGCTTTCTCCACAGTTCTGCAGACATATTCATCTCTTAATTTGATTCCTTAAGTAAAACAGTTAAGATGCCTGTATCTCTGCTTTAATAAAGTTCAGAAAAAGCCTAAAAGGTAATCAAGCCAATCAGCTAGCAGGGGATGCATTCAGTTACCCAAAGACACGTACCTAGTACCATCAGAAAGTATCTTAAAAGCCTGCACAGAGCTGGCAGGGATAGTGGACGCCCTACATTCTGTTGAAGCAATATCTTGAGGCCAGGTGGGGTTCAATAAGGGACTTTTGAATGGCACTTTTGATGCCATTCAAAATACATCGTTGTATTTTTTTAATCCACTCAGTTCTTTTGATATCATTTCAAAATATGCAACATAATTCAACATAACTCACACTGAGACACTTATCTCATTACTATTTCTCTTTGTTAAACTTTCAACACAGTTTTCCACATCAGCCTCTTTAAAGCAAGTACATCCAAAGCAGTTATATGTAGAGTTATACAGGGTACATTTTCTCTCCAAAGGAGAGTTACTGTAAAATGTAAATGGGGTTTTATGTGCCTTTCGTTGCATCAGTTAGGGAGACTCCTTTCACCAAATTCCACCATTTTGCTGATCTCTATGACCCTGCTCCATTCCAAAGTCACATCAGGGCCAGACCTGCGTGCCTTCTTTAGTTTCAGACAAATGAAAGACAAACAGCAACACCAACATTCTAAAACTCTGATTTCTAACTGCACAACCAGTTGTGTAATTTCTGGTCTATTTAAGGCCCAAGTTCCTAAGTAAAACTATGTGTTTGAAATTATTACTAGAAAGTAACATAAAATTTAAATCGTGAACAGTTGATAAAAACACCATTCTAATTCCAGTAAAAAAAATCTTTGAATACTTTTCAATATTTTTCCACTTACTAAACAAGAACATATCTCCAGCGTATTTCACGCACTGAAGTGTTAGCAGCAGGTTAACGTTAACATTGTGTAACAAAACGTTACACAATGCTAATGTTTTCAGAAAAATTGACTTTTATATGATATATATAGATCTAACCTACAAAAGCTTTGAGCAAACTTTTGTAAAGATCTTGGTCATTTACCTTGAGCAACGAGATCTTTTCTTAGCAACGGGTAAAGTACAGGCTCCACTCCATCCATTTCCTGTATAATAAGTGTTTTCCCAAATCTCACTGCCAGCTCAAGAGCAGTTAGGAAGTTGGTGTCCTGGACAAATAAAAATAAATTCCTTTGATTCATGTTTTTTTTTAAATATTAACACTTTGGAATGAACAGGATGGCATTATACCAGGAGTCTAAATGTAAAAATCAGCAGTATAACGGAAAAATTCTACTACAGGCATCATATGATATTTCAGTGTTTAGCCACCAGTGTTTAATTTAAATAAGTTTGATCTATTCAGCTACTGACATACAGGCAACCTATTTACCATGCCTAGCTCTCCACATGCTGCACCAGAGGACAACAGGTCTACCATAGGTCTTGTGTCACCTCTGTCAGGTGCACCTGGAAGTTCTGGCTAGTTAATGCATCTCAATTGTTATTAGGTAGCTACGTCTCAAAACGGAATCAAGACCTAAGGACAGATTCACATGGATATTAAGATACCTAAATGCAAACTTCTGCATATAGGTATCTAAACATGCACAGATTCCAGATTCCGTTACAGTCAATGGAGATCCTAGCAATGCAGACAACAGAGCCTAAAAGGTAATCAACCCAATCAGCTAGCAATTACCCAAAGACACGTACCTAGTACCATCACAGAGTACCTAAAAGGCCTGCGCAGAGCTGGCAGGGATCTGTGGAAGACCTACATTCTGTTAAAGCAATATCTTGAGACCATGTGGGGTTCAATAAGGTACTTTTAAACGGCACAAGATGCCAATGTGTGTGTGCAACTGAACCAAGCCTCACCACCCATGTAAACAGTGACATGTAGACAATTAATCTCAGGTACCTTAATCTGAAACCGAAATCCAACCTACTATTTCCAATGTAGATAATAGAATACAATAATTTGTGAGAAATTATATGTTTCATGGAATATAACACCATTTTTGGTGATGGTTATCCCACCCCTTTAAAAACTACTCTCTAAAGTCTGGAATAGAGCAAGCTCGAGCAGAACAGAATTGAAAGACCAAGAGTAAATACTGCACCTGTTGGTTAATAACTTCCAAACGTGACTCCTTCAAATGTGTCTTCAACCATTCAGTAGCCCGGAAAGAGGGGTCTATCAAAAATGGGCAAACTTTACTCTAGGGGAAAAAAAAATAAATTTTATATATATATATATTTTACTGAAATATATTTTGTTTAAGAATAAAATTGAATGGAGTCCATTTTATTTCCCCAAACTAATGGTATAGTCATCTTAAAATGTATACTGATGAGACAGCAGGTTTTCATTTAAATAAAGCCTTCATTAATGTGTGGTTCCCGTACCAGTACTGTGCAAAGCTTTAATGTTATGTTATGTTATGTTATGTTATATAAAGATATGCTATACACATTGCTTTCTAAATATTGAGACTTTAACCACTGATATACTAATTATGTAAGTGCTCAGAACTTACACAATGGTCACAACACAGAGTGACTACAGAGATGGTAGTAAGTGGGGCAAGTGAAAAGAGATCTATTCACAGCTGACACGCGCATTTAAGATTTCAAAGAATCACAGAATGGTTGAGATTGCAAGGGACCTCTGGAGGCAGTCTTGTCCAAAACCCCTGCTTGAGCCTGGCCACCTATAACTAGCTGATGGCCCAGAACTGTGTCCAGACAGCTTTTGAGTATCTCCAGGGGTGGAGACTCCACCAACAACCTGGGCAACCTGTGCCGGTGCTCAGCCACCCCCACAGTAAAAAAGTGTTTCCTGATGTTCAGGTGGAGCCTCCTGTGTTTCAGTTTGTGCCCGTTGCCTTTCTGTCACTGGGTACCACTGAAAAGAGCCTGGCTCTGCCTTCTTTGCACCCTCCCTTCAAGTATTTATAGACATTGATAAGATCCCCGTAAGCCTTCTTTTCTCCAGGCTGATCAATCCCAGCTGTCCCAGCCTTTCCTCACAGGAGAGAGGCTCCACTGCATTAATCATTTTAGTGGCCTCTCACTGGACTATCTCCAGCATGTCCATGTCTCTCTTGTACTGAGGAGTACACAACTGGACACAGGACTCCAGGTGTGCCCTCATCAGTTAAGCCCTACATCAGCTGAGTAGAAGGGAATGATCACCTCCCTTGACCTGCTGCCAATACTATGCCTAAAGCAGGATACCATTAGCCTTCTTTTCAGCAAGGGGCCGTTACTGGCTTACGCACAACTCAGTGTCCACCAGAAGCCCGAGGTCCTTTTCTTCCAAGCTGCTTTGCAACTGGGTGGCCCCCAGCACATGCTGGTACCTGGGGTTGTTCTTCCCCAGGTACAGGACTTTTTGCAATTCCCCTTGAACTTCAGAAGGTTCCTGTCAGCCCATTTCTCCAGCCTGTCAAGGACCCTCTGGGTGGCAGCTTGACCCTCTGGTGTATCAGCTGCTCCTCTCAGTTTTGTGTCATCAGCAAACTTGCTGACGGTTTAAACGTGTACTTTCAGCAATTCTCTGCTTCACTCTCATAGAAGAACACTTTCAGGGTTTGGGTTAGTTTTTTTTCAGAATCTGAGGCCTACTTTTCCCAACTGAGTGACTACCCAGATCTCAAACTGAAAGACAGGGAAACACGGACAATATTCAAGCATAAAAAGATGATGAGCACAAAAGCTTAAAAACTGTACTGTAGAAAGACGTTGGTAAAATACCATGTCCGATTCCAGTTTTAAAAGGATGCTGAAAAAAACTGTACACAAAAGAAAATTATTTGAGCTGAGGGAGGGCTAGAAAAAGCTCTTCACACACAGTGAGATTTTCAAGAGCTCAATCTATTCAACTAAGGAAAAAGTTGAAAATAAGATTTTATTATAGCATATAAGTAGCTTTAAGGGTACAAAATGGTATTTATTGAAGAGCTTCTTAATCAAACTGAGAAATAACTAACTAGGTCTAATATCAAGATGATAAAGCCAGATAAATTTAAATTGGAGAAAAGGTTGTAACGGATTTGATACAATCCTCAATCATCCAAGCAAACTACCTGTGGCAAATGGAGATTCTCCTCATAGCATTAAAGCTTTACTTTCTAGCAGATCTAATAAATGACTATAACTACAATATTATGTACATAATTGTGCAATTGTATATGTATACCTATTATATATTATATATATAAAAAACTATATGATGAAACTGAATCATCATTAGAAACACGGTAGTATCATTCTTTTCTCAAGTATTCTTAGCTACTGGACTTAACTGAACGGCATTCTGTATCCTATCACAGAGCTAATCTGATGAAATCTGAGGGTTTAAAATCGATGTTTTGAAAGGTATCTGCATATAGCCTTATCCTTTTTCTGAGAAAAAAAGTATTAGAAATGATATGTCAAAGTGAACATATATAGTACATAATCTTCCACTGATTGTATTGGTGTTAATGATTATTCATACTTCAAGCCTGAATAGACCGATACCAGGTTTTGTCTGTTCGACCTGTGAAAGAAAATTCGAAAAGCAAAAAAGAAAAGCCTGTATTTTCTGTAACTGTTTTTTTCATTTCACTACAGAATACCCAGAGTTACATCAGAATTTGTTTCTCTGCGTGTGTTCTATGGTACTAATAAAACAACAGAAATGAAACAGTTCAAAATCCCAGAAAGATGCCATATTCCTGAAATTTGTGGAATTTGAAACACTTCCAAGACAAGACAAAAAAACAAATTTACCTGCAAGATGACAAGAGCATTTTCTATTGAAAGGTCATCTGAAGGTAAACCTTCACTTTTCCAAACTAACTCCTCACTTTCTGTACACAGGAACCGCCGTAAATCGAACTCTGATAAACAAAAGAGTGTAAGTTTGTGCTAGTATTCACAGTCTGCATAATTTTTAAGCATTTACCACTCTATATACAGTGGAGACTGTCTAATGCAGTGCAAGTCTGTAAATTTCCCTTAAATGTATTATTTTATTGCTTGAACTTATTACTATTAACTAGCTGATGTTATAAAAATATTTAATGGTGTTATTAATACACATAGATAAAAATGATTAGTGAATAAGCAGGAGCATTCAGAATGGACTGGCAAATTTACAACAGTTAAGGTGAACACGTTCATTCACGTAAACCTTTCTTTTTTAGCAAGGACTATAGACCTAAATCTTAAGAATTTGTAAGTATTTATAATCTTAATAATTAATAGAATAACCCTAAGAAGTAGTCTGTATATACAAGTATTTATTGTTCAAGAAAATGTTGTCACTTTTCATTTGGGAACACCAAGACAACTGAGACTGTTTATTAGAAGTCACTGGCATTTCCCACTTCATCAATCAAGCTTAATTACTTACACAGACACACAGACACAGACAGACACACATACACAAAATTACTTTCAAGGCCTGCTGATTTGGTCCATTCATCCAAGCTGGTTTTCCTCTGATCCTCAGGAGCCGCAGAAAGATAAGTAATAAATGCAGCTGCTAACTGAGCTCTTTTAGGCAACGTAGCCAGTTCATCTGTTATCTCTGACACCTTTAAAAAAAAGTACAGAATGTATAGGTGTATTGCAAACAAAACCTATGTTAATATTTCTCATCAGTTACTAAAAAGTCGGAATTAAATTTGCCTGCCATTGAGAATATAGTTCAGACTGCCTCATCTCGCATTCCGGGTATCTATACCTAGCTAGCTCTGGGCCAGAGCACGGACAGATGTTTCTGAGAATTTAGCTACTAAAAATCTATGAATGTGATGAACAGTTCACCTTGTCACTTATAAGCAACTGGGTAAACAGTATTATAGTAAGAAAAATAAGAAATATGTGACCCTAGTCACAGTCAGCTAGTGAGTATCGCTTACAATAGGTAGACAGATACTAAGTACTGTATGTTTCTATTATACTTAAAAGCGTGATTCACTGCAGACTTACATGATAAAATACATTTATCATATACCTTCAAACAATTCATTTGCACACATCACCTCTGCTTTGAAACGTTCCAATATTTTGAAGAAAAATACAGTGTATGAAAATAATATATGGCTGCCATAATTGGTTTGAAAGTACCGTCATTTTTTTACTTTAATCAAATTGGTATTTTAAAAAAAGCTGATACACACAAGCAAAAAAGCAGCCTTTTATTACTTCCTCTGTACTTTAAAGGGAGATGAATACTGCTCTTTCACAGTCCTCTATAAAGGATGAGTTCCTGACTATTACATCTGCCAGTTCAGTCTACAGCATACTGTTAATGGATAGTCTGAACTTTCTAGAGAGGGATAACGTACCAGAGTGAAAAACTGTGAGGAATCACTTTAAAAAGTGTTAAACTTTGGAGTTCACATATACCCAATCCTTACTATAGCAGATGGAATAGCTGTAAAGCTACTTTCAGAGGAAAATCTTCCATTTCTTTCCATCATGCACATCAACCTCCAGGAAGGATTCACCTCTGGTCCTTTAAAATGCAGGCATTTAGTCTAACTAATTGTTTAGGCTTTTTTCAGTGTCAATGGAGAGACAAGACCATGTCTCCCAGTAGGAATATTTTTCCCATTTTAAGATACCCAAGAAAGCTTGGTATCACTTTCTGGAGGAGATAGCTATTTTCAGCTTTTATAGATCTCAAAATTTTCCTTTCTGTTTCAGACTGAAAAAGGGCTTGCATGTTCAAAGGCTTGCCAGCTTCTCCCAAATACATCATTTGAGCAAATGAGGCATGCTCGCTTTCTCTACTTTGGAAGCAGAAAAGTTTCAAACGCATAAGTGAAGACTTCAAAAGCAACCCACCATTTTGGGTAGGTCCACATTTGCATTTCCAACATCGATGCCATAAAGGAGGCATGTTTTAAGATTGTGATTGTTTAATGCTTTCCCGAAATCTGTCCCTTTTGATTGTATCATGACTTGGAGGGTTCAACTGCTGACATGTTCAGCCATCATAACAATTACATTATTATTGTGACTGAAAAACGTCAAAGAATGGTGTGTGTTCTATATTAAATACTGGAGCTTTTTACACATTCTGCAGCTATGTGATATAGGTAAGGTAACTTGTACAGTGAAGTAAAAGAAAGTTTCCGAAGGAAGAAAAACTTTTATTTCTAATGAGAAATCAAATAACTATACACTTAGGAGACATACAGAATTGCAATAATTCACATTCTCCTAACAGTGCAAAAACTGTATTTTCAAATTATGAGCTGTAAGATATATTTATTAAAATTTTCACTCACCTGGGTGCTCCATCTTTTGTGTTCCCTATCGAGTTGATTTATCAGTACCTCTGCAGCTTTCAATGTTTTCTGAGCTTTACTTAGTTCTGCTTCAAGTTTTGCTGCTTCTGTTGTTCTACTTTGGAACCTGTAAAACAACCACTGTTTGTAATCGCTATCATGAACCACTAAACTTATAGACAGTTATTTTGAAAGCAGTTTACTTGAATTTGTCAGGAATTCCTCCCTTATTGTTCATGAAGAACACAACTACATTTTTTTTTCATACTTTCTGCTTCTAATTGGCAGACTTTTAACTAACAAAATTTAGATAGATGTACAGGTGAGATTTAAAAATACGTTTGAAATATAGACTATAATGTCTGAAAATCATTCCTTCTTCTACTTAAACAGACTGACTTGATTTAAGTGCTTAAGTTTTTTTCTGCACCTAGTCAGGACAATAGCAGGTTCAATGGCATACTATACATTCGTAACGTTTTGGTAAATTTAATCTGTCAGAATATTGCTAATTCACACGGATGACTCCAGTGCAATGTACAGTGTGCTATTTTGTAAACTACTACAAAGTAAGAACGTGCCTCAAACAACAGGAAAGGTTTAGGTATTATTTTTCTTATTTTTAATATCTAATTAGCTTATTTAATATTTAATTAAATTAATGCATTGAATAATCCACCTTTTAGAAGTAATATATTTAACTGTAATATCAAGTATATAGTATCTAGTTAATCTAAGACATCACTATATAGCTGAATGACAAGAATTCTCCAATTTTTTTTTTTTTGCAGACTACAAAATATGACTTTTAGTAATATGCACAAGTGCCGGGTTGTAAAGTATCTCCTATATTAACTACATAATAGAAACATTGAACTAAAAGACTTGGATTAAACAGAATTTGGAGAAAGTATAAAGGTTCACCACAGAAATTTTCATGCCACTGTGAGTCACGTACTTGATGAGAGGCTAAGAAAAAAAGGAGGTACCTAGCTAGCTAGCTCTCAGAAAAGTAGGCCATCCTAAAAGAAACAGAACTGCCTTTATTCGAGCTGTGATCAGTAGAAGTCTTGTACAGGAATTTTTCCAAAGTCCAAAGGAGACATTAAAGTTCCCTTAGATTTAAAAGGTGAGAGGCATACTTCTTATCTTTGATGTCTACAATGTCTACACTGAAGGCTTCCAACACAGACAGTAGTGAGAAGCAGGTACCTTTAAGGAGCATTTCCTCTGATCGATGAGATGAACTGTACTCTTACAGTATTTATTTATCTCCAATGAGTGTATAGATAGTCTAATTATCTCTACTTCTGACGTAAATATCTTGCAGAGCAGGGAGTTACATTTGGTTAGATAAATGTTATTATTCACACTGTAAAATCATCAATGTTTTTATTTATATCTTGAAATAAACAAAACCAACTTACTTATCTTTCAGCTCTGATACTTTTTGACCAACAGAGTTCAGAAGATCTTCTAACTTCTGTTTTCTGTCTTCAGTTTTCTTGAGATTACTACAAAAATGGAACATTTATTTTAAGACTACGGATCCACAACAAACAAAAAAAAAAGTAAATGTAACAGGAAAGTCATTTACATAGAGATAGTTCACACACAGTTCTTTCTTGTGATTTATATTAACAAAAATCTCTTTTCACATGTAAAGTTTTGACTACCTCTCATCACATAGCTTTAAAAATTGAATTCTTTGCATTCTTGCATTCTTATTCAAATGCATTCAAATATATTCTTAAAGATCAGAACAAATTCTTCCAATACAGAATTTTAAAACCTGGCAAAACAATCAGTATAGATTCCTCGGGTTATGGATGGTCATAAGACTATGTCACATCTTTTTGAGCCTAAGGAGAAACTGATTATGCTTGGTACATGACTGAAAAAAAAGGAACTACGCATCTCATAAAATAGCATGGGGTTCACTGACAGAATACATCTGAAGCATATCTGAGATGTTTGTTTCTCCCTGACAAATTTCAGCTGAGACAGGTAACTTGTGATTGGGCAAAAAATATCCAAGGCATGGCTTCCAGGAAAAACAAAATATTGCTCTTTTTCTGTCTCAGCATGAACCTTTTATTACCTATGGATAAGGTACGGTTTCTTATATCTTTTGTTTTTAATAAACTTCAATTCCTCCTTGGCAACTTTAGTTTCACCCACCACTATTGGAATTACGAACATTTATTTTCTAACATTGTCTAACTTACGCTTCCAAGCCAGCCTTTTCTTTTTCCAAAGGCTGAATCCGTTCTAGGACATGGGAATACTGGACATTGGCATTCACCCAAGCTGCTAATGGAGCAGCTGCAGCACTGGCTCGTTTAGCATTCTGAAAAAATCAGCAACAGTTACAAGAAAGTCCTTGAAGTGTAATGCAGATGAGATAAATACAGGAAAAATAACTGCAACAGATTTACGAGTTATCAAATTAAATATGCCAATTAGCCAGCTCCTCTACTGAACTGATCTTTTAAATTGTTGCTAAGAGATTATATTGTAGGCCATCAATCCGTGTAAAAAAAATAATGAGTGTCTTTACAACTATGAAGCTTCACTGAAGTTAAGAAGTTTTAAATTAATGCATAATTTATCAGTGTGTTCCTTCTCAGGGAACTAAAAGTTTCCTTTTAAAAATAAGGAACTAGTATTTAAGAATCCATTTTTATAGCTACTGCCAAAGCAATTCTCAAATATCACCCATAAATTTAACCATGATTATTCTCCCTTTTTTAATTAAGTGTACTGTTACGACTCTTACTGCTACAAGGAGGCCAGAAGGAGCCAGTTAGAATTCCTTGATCTGAGTTCTAATTTACACCAGTGACAAAAATCTCTAGGATCTTGGCTCCATAAAGACTTCTCATCCCACCAGCTCCTCAGTCACCAACAAAATTCTCACTGTTAGAGACAGTACGCAAAATAGTAATCTCCGCTTTTATCTCTTTATATTGACAAATTCTGTGAGGAGAATTCATCACTTTTTCTCTAATTTACGTTCATTTTAACAAATACGTTAGCAAGTCAGACAATCATGTCTTTTTTCTTTTTGTCTTTTTTCATTTTACATAATGCAATCAGGAATTACCTTTGGATCAAAAGATGTTCTGTTTTTAGAAAGAAGTTCTTCAACACTCTCTCGTATTTCTTTTGGAATATTACGGGCATCAAAGGTTGCTATGTCCTCCCTCACACCTCTTTTGGCCAAGAAACTGTAAAAAGAATTAAATAACTAAGTAAAGAAGAAACAAATGTTAAAGGGGTTATTTCCAAAGAACACATTACTCCTGAATATAATAAACAGTAATTTACAATATGAAATACTTTCTAAGTTTAAAGCTTGAATAAAATCCTCACCTCTTCATGCTCACCCATGATGTATCAAAAATCCCCATCAGCCGTAAAACTCCTTCTAGTATGTCTCTGATTATGTCAGGGGGCATCCGTAGTGACCGGATTTCTGACAAAGACTCTGGCTTTATATTTCCAACTGCTAATTTAGCTTCATTAACCAGTGGCTTAAAACAAAGGCACATTTTAAAAAGACATGAGGATACATGAAACTGAACATTTGCCATTTCAGTTTTCATACAATTTCTTGTTCTTTTTGCATATTTTATTACTTAACCAACTGCCATTGATAGCTATTCAAGTGCACAAGTTATTTAAAAATTGTCATGTGTTTATTGATAATAGATATATTTCCATATAAAACATCATATTATAATCCTGACATTCCCTAACTTTTTATTCAGCACTGTAACTCACAACCATTATATAGATATTAGTATCAATCATGTTTTTTGCTCTTTCATTGCTTAAAAGTTCATTGTTATACAGCTATTTTTTAATAATGGTGCTAATTATTATTTTTAGGCATGCCTGAGGATATCTTTGTAAAGATATGTAGAAGTACAGGTCACAAAAGCTTTTTTTTTTTCAGTAGCTAAACAAATCCAGACAGCCTTCGCCCTTATCAATAAAGCAACAAAATGATAAGAAAACAGAAGAAAGTTAAAGACTATCATTAAAGACTCTGCACACTTTGCACATCCTTCATATTTATCAAAGACCACAGAAAGGGATTTACGCTACTCCTGCAGTTCTATGTCACTTTCAATACAAGGATATAATTCCTTGGCACCTGTGATATTTAACAGGGAAAAAATTAAGTTGCTGTACTTTTTCCTTATTCTTTAGTACAATTTTAAAACGGATGGGATGAAAGACAGAGACTAAAAGCAATGACTGAATACACATACTTCTCAAAAAACCTGATGCTTAATGGCTATAAGGTCTCTTGAGCAAGCAGTTTGCTACAGTGCCATTAGGATATATAATTTTCGGAATTTAGTAATAACTGGAAATTATCTGTAATTAAACTATTTCCATTGAACTGAATAGTACCAAGCCCTATGATACTCCAGTTTGACCAAGGCGGAGTAATGTAGTTAGTCTATGTAAGATATTAGTAATTGAAAAATATTCCATAAGATTTGCAGAACCCAGCTGTAGACAATGGCAGCACAGAAATAGCAACTGGAGGAAAGATTTGGCCTGAAAATTCTTTCTGTAGTTAAGATCTAATAGAACACAAACGCCAAAATGACAATCTAAATCTGACAAATAGAATACTGTTTTCTATGCATAAAAGTTTTAATACCAAAATAACTTAGAGCAAAATTTAAGAAATGCAGGGATGAATTTTGCAGAACCATTTTGCATGGCAGTACTTGAGTAAGTCAAATAAAATCACAGTGTAAAACATTACTTGTCCTTCTCATCTCTTACCTGAACCTCCTTTAGTTCATCTTCAATTTTTCTTTTTCTTTCTTCTATTTCTGCAGCCTCTTCTGCTATCCGGTGTTTTATTTTTTCCATTTCTGTTTTTCGCTCACTTGCACTCTAAGAAAAAAACCAATACCTTTAGTTTTCAAATTTACACAGACTTTATTCCTTTAGGTGTCTTATTTCTTTTAGTCTTGATTATAATATAATTTCCACAATATCGATTACAATAAAACATCTGAGACTATTTGATACTAGACAGGTTGATTCAATAAAATACATAAGCATTTGGCTTAAGCTTATATTTATGTAGCTAAATTATTATATTACTTAGCTTTCGCTGTGTCTCCTTCCCTTTCTTTACCACAGACAAGATCTGTACCTCTGGTTTTGAGGGTCATTATGACCTTTTTTCCTTGCTTCTGATTTCCCATTCCTTATCAAGATGTCAGTACTCCTCTAAAAGGGTAAGAGTGGCAGCCTCTGTAACATTCTTACTACATTTGAAAGTAGTAGCTTCCTACCATTGTATTTGTAGCTGTTCATATTTCTATTTCCTTCATGATACCACTAAAACTCTCCTTTTCTACAACATTTATAAAAGCAGCAGTTGTGTTGGAACTAAAGCCTATTAGCCTAAAAATACTAATACATTATTTACTTGTAAATTTGTGTCTGTAAGGTTACCTGTCTTATGTCCTACATATATATTACAAGCTGTTTGGGTTTGCATCTTTTTTTTTTTCCTGGATGTGTGTGATGTGTGCCTGCCATACGGCAGCTATTGGCCATCTCCAGAATCCCTAAGCACTTCAGTACAACAATAAATATCTACTACACGAAACAACAACAAAAAGGACCTTACATATCCTAAAGTTTACAAAAAAAACCCCAATGAAACAGGGACCACCAATACCAGTTACAAAACAAATAATTACAATAATATTCTAGGCTCAGTTCACCTAAAAGATACAAGACAACCAAGCCCAGAGTTTACGTTTTTATATATTTTCCTGTATATAACACATTATTATAACCAGCAGTTGTTGAGCCGAGTTAAACTTGGAGCCGAAGGTAACACATGTATACAAGCAGAAAAAACCTTGAGATTAATAATAATCTTTCTGAGCGCTTAACCCAAGCTATAGAACAGCATGTCACTGAAGATTACATTCAAATCCATAAAACATTAACCACATAAAACTAGATCAGACATTTCATGCAAATGTACATGTACTGAATGACAGGTCTGAATAAGAAAACCTTAAAATTCAGTTGTAGGTCAAAAGCCTTGCTCTGAAAGAAGATTAAAAGAGTCTGTATGTATTAGAGCCCTCTCTCTTACATAAACTAGAACATTTGAAGTGACATTAAAATGTTAGAGGGCACCTATACTTTATGCTAATCTAAATAATCAGAATTCTTCTGTAATTCTTCTGATGTCAGTGGGCCCATCATGTTTCATTGCTTTTGGCCTATTCTTTGATTTTGTCCTACAAAGTAACGTGTGTTACCCACACAACCTGTAACTCTACTGGACAGCAGCAGAGAGATCTAAAACAGAAATCGGGGAAAATGGCATAACAAATTCTTTGAGGCCAGCAGTGAACACACCAAGCCAATCATCATTATTTAAATTCATGTACAGTAGGCAGATAGAGCCTAAAAGTCTTAAAAATTGCCAATGGAAGTAGACTTATAAAAATGGGAAGCAATGCACCTTTAAAGCACTGTGAACCAAATGGTTTGAAAAAGCAAGCATCTACTTTACTGCATACAGAGAATGTCTTTGTCGTTCAGCTTCTTTATTTAAGTTTCCGTCAGATCGATCAGACTAAACCAGTGACAAAACAAACAGTGCAGTGACAGCAGATTCATTACGGCTTATCCTACATTTATGATTTCTGAAAGTGTCAACGTAGAGATCCATTTTCTGCACAATGATTTCATTTAACTGAGAAAACACTACTAAAGAAAACTGCCTCCTCAAAAAACAGAAGGTCTACCTCTGAGCTGAAGAATAAAAATTCAAGGAGTGATGAACACACAGATATTATTTAACCTTCTTTGAGGTTAACTTCAGAGGATCGGATCTCATGAAATACATACTTTCTAACAGTCCACAAATTTAATTCCTGGTATTTGTTACTTAAAATACTGCTACTTGTCAGTTGTTTGTTTGGTTGGTTTTGTTTGTTTGTTTATTTTTCTATCTATAATAAACATAAAATGGATCAGTTTGGATTTATGATGTTCTAGGAAAACTTTCAGACTAAACTAGAGCAGTAAATACGGCTCAGGTGAAAAACTTGCACTGATCTTTTCCTACTCAATCAGTTCAAATACGGTACTCTGTCCTGCTCAAAGTTTATTCAAGCCTCAGGGCTTATCCATTCCCTTACGAAAATTATTGTAAAAGCATCAGGTTTTGTAACCCTTGAAAAGGATACAAATCACAGGCAGTTATGGATACCAAAAATACAAAAGCATCTCTTTTTTTTCCACTTTTGTTGTGATTGTATACAATACCTGCATAGATACTGTAATTTCTTGAAGTGCAGCATCAGCCTCATCCTGCTTCGTTTTGAGTAAAATGCTTTGTTCTCCAGCTTTTCTGTTCAGTTCATCTACCAGGGCTTTAGCTTCATTCAGCTTTGAAACACCTGCCTATAAAGGTTTATAATAAGCAGTTATTTAGCAATGAATTTTCAACGGATTTAAATGAAGGTTGGTTACAAACAGTGTGCACAAACTAAGAGCGATGTAGACTAATATTCTTAATTTTTTTAATTTATGTTCCACATTTTCTCGATATTTATTTACATTTTGTTAGTACTATTTAACCCCAAAATGAGATTTGACACTTCTAGATGTGTCGCCATAAGACGTATTACTACATCAAAAAAGCTGAAAACAAAATTCGCAAAATAACAAACTTTTAATGGACCAGCAACTAGTACATAATCTTTTTCTCATTAATTCAATAGCATTTCAATTAACTGATATTAACTCCATATAATTATATCTCCTCTAAAAGCAAATCTATCAAAATTAAACAAATGGAAACAAATCAGATTATCCTATTTCTGCATATTTTTACATTCTCTAAAGAACATAGATATACATAAAGCAAAGCTTCAATTATGCTTCAGATTGACTATTTTCTTTCTTCACACTTTCTAAATTATTTATTCTACAGTAACCAGGTAACAGAATTCTTTCAAGATAAATTTGGAAAAAAATATTACCTGGAAGATGTTTTGATTTAGGATACACATCTCTAATTTTCATGTAAATCATTATTTTTATTTAACCAGAGCATTTAACAACTAAATGAGTGTTTGTCAAAAGCAAACCACAGCTACATTCTAAATAAATAAAAAAGCAATTTCTATCATTACAAACGTAAATCTTCTTAAATTGCTTACTACAGTAATGGAAAAATATTGTCAGGCAGAATAAAAACAGTTTAGAATAAGAGGCAAAGAAGTCATTTGGTTTTGACAGATGCTTTAAGAAGAAACACAGCTTTGCAAGTGTGGTTTAGGAATAGCAGCAAGGGTCACTGGGAAAAGGAGCTGAAAAAGAAGGAAGGGTAAAGACAAAAGTTACATGTCCTAAAGGATCATACAGATCTTTCCAAAAATATACTGGTGGGAGCAGGGAGGGAAGGAAGTATGACTGGAGAGATAACAAATGTGTTTCAAAAATAAGCATGTTATATGTACGGAACAGGAGTAAAGTGACATCTGTGAGGTGAACTGCATTTGGTCTAGAATTGTCTAAAAGTCTGATGTGTGGAGAAGGAATTTGAAATCAATTCCAAAACAAAAATTGAGACAAAATCACAACAGAGGGAATCTTGGCCAAAGCTACACAAGAGCACCATGAGATAACATCTTGTTGAACTAGAAGGACACAAGAAACACACAAAGCAGAACGTTGCTGTAGAGATATAAAGAAAGGGGTGGAATATGGAGCTACATGGGGAAAATTTATACAAGCAGAGGCAAAATTTAAATTGATGGAAAGATGACGGGTTGTTTGCAACACAATTCCAGTACATATGGGTGAAAAAATCTAAAGTGCTTTCAAGTACTTTCTACTCTTCTAAGAAAACATACCCAGTCTGATACATTCTCGAGGAAAAATATTAACAAAAACAAGAAACCACTCTTCACTCTTTGAGGCATCTGAACAGAGATGTGCATTAAGATTCATACTATTTCTCTCCTGAAACCACAGGATGAGCATATACCAACAGAGGATACCTCACACAACCACGTTAGCAGCTACAGCCCATTAATACACAAGACATTTCCAAACGTGAGAGTATTTTGAAAAGCCATATGTTAAAAATGTTATAAATGCATACCTGCAAGTGGTTCTGCCTTTTTATTATCTCTCTTCTTTTACTGTTATTGATGGTACTGTATATATGAAGGAATGTCATATACCTACTAGGCGTTGCTCCATACATTTTACATGATTCATGGATTGCCAGAAATGACTTCAGAAAATCAGAATCACCTGTACAACATAATGTGTTACATGGACAATAACATGCTCATTCTTATCTCACATTAACTAAGGAAGAACAACAGAATATGTTTTTTTGAGATATGAATTAAGGGCATTCAAAATACCCCAAAGAATATACTTTTTTCATAGTACTCTTAGGGAAAAAACATGTAATTACATTTGAAATACATATTCCTCAGAAATAAATAAACTGAAATTGTTTCAAAGCTGTAAAAAATTTCATTGATGTTTGGAAAAGCAGGGCTAATCATAAAATAAACTTTATTTCCACAGAAATTAAATTTGAAAATAGTTGGACATTTTTAGAAAGGAAGTCCATGTGTTTATGTCTTCTCCCTTGTCTCCTATGACAGGTAGACTAAAAGGTTTTTCTGAACATTCCAGGTCTTTCAGTTTGTTTAACAGTTGCTCAAAAGAAGCTCAAAGATACTATAAAATAAATGTTATTACCCCACAACAGAAAAAAAATGCTAAAACATATCTACGTATAAATGAATGTCTTTAATAAGTACTGAGGCATAGTTTAAGTACCATGATCCAGGATAAAGACGGATGGTAGCATGAACACTAAATCCTAAATTTGGCCATTATTCTGATGGGCTGGAATGCCTATTAAAAAGCAATACAAACAAGAAACCCCAAATGAACCACTTACCATTTTATACTCTGTTGGCTCTATGGCTTCTAAGTGCTACTTAGACTAATGCTTTATAAAAGTGGCTAAAAGCATTATTATGTAAATGAGTGCTGTCACTGGTCTGCTAGATTATGTTTGACACCCTATTTTTAAAATGGTTAAATTTGAAGTTTTATTATAAAAACAAATAATTCTGAAAAGGGGGCATTACAAGAAATTAAAGTAATTGGATTTAAAGAATTATTAATTTAAAATAAGCAGGTCTAGGACAAGAATAATGAAAACATATAAACTGAAAAGCTCTCAAAACATAAAATTTGGAGGTTGTGAAATAACATCCACATAGAAGGAAGACACAGAAAAAAAAAGAAAACAAGATGCAGCTTAATCAGTTTATAAAACTGAATATACGTCATGATTGCTTGTGACAGAAGAGACTGGGTGTGATGAGCCAGGATGTATGTTCCAGACTACTGTTCCCTTGTGCAAAACATCTGCCATGTGAACAATACCAAGGTCTATGAATACGCTGGGACAAACATACTCAAATTATCTATACTATTATCGATGTCCAACACAGAACTGAGTAAGTGTTTAATAATAATAACTAGTGGGTCCCCTTAAATATTACCTGAATGTTTTTTCTGAAGTTCCTTATGTGCTTTTCCAGTCTTTTCTTGTTCATCTGAATCATATAGAAGCATTTCAGGTATCTAAAAAAATGAACATGATTTTTTGTATGAAAATTACAAACAATGAAAATTTGAGTTAACATAAAAACCCAAAGCTTCAATTTAGTTTCTCATTTGAAAAGACTGAATATGATAGGTTTATTCAGAATAAGGTATTTGGAGAATATTTATAGCATTAAAAAGATAATTCTGCCCTTCCCTGTCTGATAACTTCCTGTTCTGTCAAGCAGAGGAGCTTTTGCTGGCTGTAAGAAAGAGCAATTAATTCCCAGGGAACTCTTACAATACCACAAATGTCAAAGATGAAAAAGATATACAACTCAACAGGAAATCAGACAGCCTTAGGTACAACTGCTGCAGATACAACACTGGAATTAAACAATGACTAAGTCTAATTCTTTGAAGTCTTTTTCATGGTCTAAGAATGGGCTTACCTTCATATATTAGCAACTATACAACGTACAATGGTAAAAAATAAAATAAGTATATTCAAAGTTTCTGGCATACAACTAAATGATAAGACTCCACTTTAAAAAAAAACCCTACTGAAGTGAAAGTGAAAATACTCTGAAAAACATTTTTAACGGTGGACAGAGCTGTTCCAAACATTTTTGCCAAAACAAACTTTCAGTACAACCTGCCATTGAAACTGAGGCATGATGGGAGGTGGGGAAGCCCCGGTTACCCAGGCAGAAATGGACACTCTGTGCCATCTGCTCCCATGGCTCTCCCAAGAGAGCAACCAACCCCATGGTCCAGGCATGAAACCCATCATGATGAGTCAATGGAAGAGGACAGATCAGCTTACAAACTAGACTGAGGGGGTTACCACATAGGAGTGTTGGGACACATGATGGGATTCAATGGAAGAGCATTTCAGATTGCACAAGACTTACAATGGCTTGGTAAGGCACCCACAGGAGCTGGCCGCCACAGGGACTAGAAGGTCCAAGCCAACTGCCTAAGAGAGACTGTGAAGGAAGTCTGGGAGTCAAATGGGACGTGGCTGCATGGGTCTGTGTGTGTGTGTACATGTACACGTATGTGTCTGCACAGGACACAATGGGGAAATCCTAGATCGAAGGCCAGCTATCAGACAGACTGGGTGTCTAAGCCCAGTCACTGGCTACTGGACCAGTGTGCACCAGCCGCTGGAGTGGGGCTGCAGCCTCAGGAGCTTGTACATCCAGATGCCAGCAACTGGGGAGACCAGAGCATCCAGAGGCAATTACTGGAGGGTTTGTGTGTCTGTGCCCAGCTACTAGGGGGATCCCCATTCTGCACACGTACATATTTCCCACTAACAGACCTTCATTATGACCACTGAGAGAGAGGAACAGGATGATGCCAACAGTGCTGTTTATGTTTGTTGTGAAGGTTTCTGCTTGTGTTGTTCTGCGTGGCTAACGACACGTATATATGTGCTGTATACGTGTGTTTGTGTGTGTGCCTACTGGGAATACGTGCTCGGCTTCACCACTGGTTCAAGTTGGGGCCGTGAAGCTGTGGCAGCCTTTCAGGGTATTGGATTTAGATTTGTCAATCTCTTAACATATTGAAGTAAGATATATCTTTCTCAAACCTACCCTGTGAACGTCCTGAAATACGCAGATTTTGATCCTAAAAAGAACACACTGACTCCATTCCATCAAGCAAAACACTTAACAAAGATTCAAGAATAACATAAGGTTTACAGTGTAATCTTAGATCTATAGCAACTCATATACACACATCAAACCTATTTTTAAACTAGCTGTCAAGAACACTAGTGACAGCAGATACCAGCATAATTGGCTTTAACATTTTGCTTGCAGTCTGTTTGTATTTTGTTCTTGAATGCTGTGTTTGTTCAGAGTCATAGTACAAGTCAGCACACAGAGAGAACAAAAATAGCAATGCTAATATTACTTAAATGTTCTGTAGAATTTTCTGTCTTTCTAGGACTGCACAAATGGATTAAATAAGCACAGTGACAATTATTCCTTCACAATTTCAAATATTTTGATCTTATTCAACAAAGCTCAGGTTTTTTTTGGAGATATTAATTTAAACAAGTCACAGTTTTTAATTAATGCAATTTACCTTTTTCATACTGTTTTCTGACCAGGTTTCCATCCACAAAACCTGACATTTCTTGTAAAATGCTGGATTACTTTCACAGTTTATTGTGAAATTTAAATTGGTAGAATCCATGATCAAGACAACATGCAGATTTTGTTGGATCCCTAAGAAAATGCAACATATTAAATATTCAGTAGAAAACAACCTGACTACATGATGGTAAGTTTATTGCAAATACAACATAACTTACTGTCCTTCAAATACTTATCACAACATAATTTATAAAAAAATGGTACTGTTACACCATATCACACTAGGGCAGGAATGTTTAGAAACCGAACTTAAACAAATTAATTTGACATCATGGATTCTCACTATGAATATGACATTGTTTTGTTGTTGTTTTTTTTTTTAATTTAGAAGAGCTGACAATATTTAAATCGTAGAATACTTTGGGTTGGAAAGGACTGTTAAAGGTCACCTAGTTTAACCTCCCAGCAATGGGCAGGGACATCTTCAACTAGATCAGGTTGCTCAGAGCCCTGCCCAACCTGACCTTGAATTTTTCCAGGGATGGCACATCTACCACCTCTCTAGGAAACGAGAGTTCCAGTGTTTCAGCGCCCTCATTGTAAAAAATTTCTTCCTTCCATCTAGTCTAAATCTTCCTGCTTTTAGTTTTTAAAACCATTGCCCCTTGACCTATCGTAACAGACCCTGCTAAAAGGTTTGTCCCCATCTTTCCTGTAGGCCCCCTTTAAGTATTGAAAGGCTACAATAAGGTCTCCCTGGAGCCTTCTCTTCTCCAGCCTGAACAACCCCAACTCTCTCAGCCTGTCCTCATAGGAGAGGTGCTCCATCCCTCTGATCATCTTCGTGGCCCTCCTCTGGACCCACTCCAACAGGTCCATGTCTTTCTTGTACTGAGGGCTCCAGGTGGGTCTCACAAGTGTGGAGTAGAGGGGCAGAATCACCTCCCTTGACCTGCTGGACATGCTTCTTTTGATGCAGCCCAGAATGCGGTCGGCTTTCTGGGCTGCAAGCACCACTGTCAGCTCGTGTCCAGCTTTTCATCCACCAACACCCCCAAGTTCTTCTCCTCAGGGCTACTTTCAATCCCCCCATCCCCCAGCCTGTATTCACCCTGGGGGTTGTCCCAACCCAGGTGCATGACCCTGCACTTGGCCTTGTTGAACCTCATGAGGTTCACATGGTCCCACTTCTCGAGCTTGTCCAGGTCCCTCTAGATGGCATCCTGCCCCTCAGGCGTGTCAAATGCACCACTCAGCTTGGTGTCATCAGCAAACTTGCTGAGGGTACACTTGATCCCACTGTCTATGTCATTGATGAATATTAAATGGTACTGGTCCCAACCCTGAGGGACACCACTTGTCACCATGATATTACTAGTTCTCATTCTCATTCCAATATAGACCAATAGAACCAATTAGCAGTAGTTCCAGAGTCCTTGAGTATGACTGCCAACATCTCTATTCTTTCAGTGACGTTCTTCTGTTTATTTGTAAACTATGTAATCTTGTCAGTCCAAGGAAGAAAAACAAATAATTAAGAAACCTATCTGTAAATTTGTTCATGATTACTCAGAATCCAAAGGGATTTGTAGGTATAACTGACGAATAGAAGACAACTCTGTTACCAGATATATATGCTAAATAAACCAGTAAACAATGGTTTCTTCCTTCTAATTTCTTTCAACAGCAGATTTCACAATAGATTTGTAGAATACTCATGGGTACAAAATTTCAGACAGAAGAATGAATTTTAAGCTGAGGGTTTTGTGCCCTCAAATATCGCACTGTAATTATTATTCCTCCCTGGTTTTTAATAACTAACTGGAAGTTAAAAATGCACACAAAACAAGAACCATGTTAGAAATTGGTCCATTATTATACCCCTTTTGTAACTTTGTAATAAATTATAACTTATAATTCTGTTCACATACGGTATGTGAAATAGTTGAAAATTGGTCCTGTAAATCCATCTTGTGAAGCTTGATCCTTCAGAGGAGACAGCAATGGTTCTAATTCTTCTGTTTTATATAGCCCAGGAACTTCTCCTATTTCAAGAATGCATTTAAAATGTCAGATCAAATACAATGTAATTCTTCAAATTCCTTTGAATCCTCTGTATAGAGTCACCTCCTTACTTTCATGAGTATCATCCCCTGTACTTCATTATTCTTTTCATGGTATCGTGAAAACAAAAACCAAATTATAGTGATTCCGTTTAATTTAAACAGCATACTTTGTTTATATTACTGAAATACACTTCAAAAACTAAGCCAAATCTACCCGAAGACAGTGATCCAATACTGCATACAAAACAAATCAAACCAGGCTTTGTCATATACCAGAAAACAGAAACATGAAAGAAAGTAGTTATCTAGGTCCTCAGACACAGAGGTTTAATACTAGATGACAAGAATCTGATACTGTAAGGAGACTTGGATTTGCACCCAGAAGACAGGAGAATCTGGTGCTCTTATCCATCAGCTCTTAAATTACTGCAATTCCAAAAAACATGTAATTAGTTAGACTCAGTCCTTCAATGATCTCTCTGATGGAGGAACAAAACTAGATAACAAAATAAAGTCACTTTTGTTATTTATTATTATTATTTATCACCTCATTACTTTAAGAAAAGTGGGCTTTGCTGGTGTTCATGTAAGTAAAGGTCTCAGTCTATAAAATCTTACAAAACATTGGGACACCTCTCAATTTGAATTTTCTTAGAAAAGGGAAGCTGTAGAGTAGAAAACATTATTATTTTGTTACACTAGTATAAAGAACTCCTTTGAAATAAGTTACTTTCAACTTTGAGGACTTGAGAGCACCCGTACTGTAGGGTGGCTTAAAGGATAGCTAAGTGAACTTCAAGTCAGTTTCTCATGTACAAGCACTCTAGCTAAAACAGTGTAGAAAGCTAACTAACACTTCTGGTATGGACATAAAGTTAGAAAACATCATCTAATTCTCTCTCATTGAGCTAACACTGTGTGGTAAAAGTAGTACTATAATCTCTTTGGACTTGTCTCACCTGAAGACAGTAAACTGTTGATCATCTCAAGAAATGTGGAATGAACAAACTGATAGTCTTCGAGCAGCAATACCACCTGCTGTGCTTCAATGCCCGCAAGCTCCATCACCTAGAAGTAGGGGAGACATTTAAATCTCTGCATATGGAATGTATGTATTGTTCATAAGAGGATGATAATCTTTCCTTGATTATGTATTACATACATATTTTCTCCACAGCGTCTACACTATTATGTATTTACGAAAGATTACTAGGTGATTCAATTATATGAGATACCAAATATAAAGAATATTCTACCTAGATGTACAGCTTGGTAATGAAAACAATAATTCAAACAGACTCTTCCATAAAGTATGTTTATGTTCCAGATGCAACTCAATTATAGAGTTGTATCGCTCTTGTGTGTGGGCATAGATACAGAATTTTCTTTAGCATTGCTGAAGGTACTGGGAAACTCCTGATTCAAGGTTTGCACGTTTTTAAATAATATGTACACTTTCATCAATCACTAAAATTTTACTTGATTCAGCTACTGAATCACTGTCCGACCATAGTACAGAGAAAATAAAACAAACACAAATGTGAAAAGATATACATAAAAAAAACCTCCTCCAGTATTCACACAAACTTAGAATTTATGAAGTCCACAATACTCATAAAAACAGCTCTGGTAAGTTTTGGGTAATTACTCTAAAGGACACTATACACATCTAGACACCGAGAACTCCTAAAAATCTACTTGTTTCATTTAGACTGTTGATTTTGCTTTTCTTTAAATATCTCTTCACACAACATTTTTGTGTCCTTCAAAATTCCCATATTCTTTTATGTTTTTTTAATACACGCCTACAACACTACAAAGTGGAAGACACTGAGTGACTTACATGTTTAAGATCATTTTTGAACTGCTTCAGCTCATAGCCTCTGGAAATTTTGGGAGTAATCAGAACAGCTCCATGCATGTGACTAACTAAAGAGGTAACTGTTCGCCGACCTACACCACTCCGTCCTGCCAAAAGAAGCGATCCTCCAGGAAAACTTAGCACTCTGTCCACTTTAGACATATAACTGAGGACTTCTTGGAACAATAAAATCTCCACCTCTTTTTTGTCTCGCCCATAATGAATAATACCCTATTAAAAAAGACAAAAAAAGAAGTGTGTTCACTAATAATAAATAAAAGCAGTACGATATGAAAGCATCCAACTTTTAAAAGTTTAGAAAAGAAGGGCTTGAAAGCTTAAGAGGTCACGCTGGTATTCATTACAAATAAATGATTTATGTGACAGAATTTAGATACCTCACATGCCCTTTACCAGTAATGAACAGATTACACTACCCCCAGCACCAGGATACCCTAGAAGTCTTTGATATATTGAAATAGAAATCTACCACTGAATTCATTAAAATTAAATAATGGACCAGAACAAAGTCTGAGCTGTGTCTCTGACTATAGATCAGTTAATACATAATTTAGAAGAGTGTTTTAGGCAGCTAATTGCTGCCTAATTGCAGATTATGGAATTTACTAGTGAAACACACTTAATAACAGATCCTAAGATTAATTTCTGGCCTTGTTATACTTAATAAAACCTCATCTTTGAAGCCCAATGTAATTGTGTAGTCAGAAAAAAAGAACAAACTCTGATTACTGAGGCTATTGAACTTTATCATTTCCCATATAGTCTATAAGTTACAAGTCGGCAGTTAAGGAGAGGGAGTAGTTTCCCATCTACAAGAGCACTCCATCAAACACTACTAGCCTAGCAGAATTAACATGCTTGCATTTCCTCATCAAGCTCATTTTTGGTACTTTTCTGTTTAAAAGCATGCCAAATCTCCAAACAATCCACTCGTATTTCTTCAAATAAAAATTACATTTAGCAATTTACAAATTCAGAAAGTAAACAATTAATAAAACACTTTGGTACTCAAACTATACACAAACTTATATGCACATCAATGTTTCTCAAAATGTTTTTTATCAAACTGTTGTAAATCACCAAAAAACGTGACTGATGCCCTTTCACTAAAATAACCTTCCTACATGATACTTCCTACTGCCTGCCACACAGCATCAGAAACCTTTCCTCACTTGAGCAAATGCAAAAGATGATTCCTTGAATAAGAAGCAGACCCCATCCCAAACCTGGTGCTTGCATGTTACTTCCTGCAAAAAAAACGTCTAGAATAATTGCCGTGAACCCTTGATGTGTATATTCTTTAGTCTTGTCTCACTTTTTGAATAATATCTTTCAGGTCTGTTGAGTTTAGTCTGCCAAGTGGCCTCCCATGTGGTGGTAGTGCCTGTCCTGGTGTGATGAATGCCTCTTGACAAGCTCCCCAAGTTACGTAGAAGATATCTGTGAAAATAAAAGGAAACATTTGAAAGTTTAGGCGTTCAGCTCATATGCTATCTGACTTGATCACACTGATTTGATTAGGCAGTTCCTAAACAGATGTTTCAAGTTTGTGTAGTATGCCTTAAATGGTTTACCTGACATATTGTCCAGAGCATCTGAGCCCCAATCACCTTGAAACACTTTCATCAAAATATTATCAAATACATTAATTTCTTTCATGCCAACAATTTTGTCACGGAACAAACGATGTGCTTCATAAGCAACAATTTCCAATACATAGTCTGCAGTTTGTATTGATGATCCTACAAAATTTAAGGAGAAATTTAACTTCATATATTTATAATAAATTTTACATTTCTCAAATTTTCCATTTCAAAATATGAGATTGAAAATGAGTAAGTGAAATTACATACCAGCAGGAGAGCATCAGTAAGGAGGAAATAAGAGAAAAAGTAAACATGAAGTGGTTTTTAATAATATCTTTATGCATCATTACAAGATAAAATTAAACGCATTCTATTAAACAAGTTCTCCAGTTTAGTGCCAGCATTCTAATGAAAATGAAGAAGGTGTTGCACTCAAAGTAAAAATCAAAAGACAAAATTCCAGGCAATGAAAACAAGAAAACACAGGAGACTGTTTTAAAGGAGAAGAGAAAGACTGATAACAAATACTAAAATAACAATAAATACCCAAAACAGTCTGTATTCCAAAATGCCCCTAGAGAATAAAAAGCCACAATATTCTTCGCAAATCTAAGATGACATGCCATATTGTTCATATGAAAGAGAGTATGCAAATGTCACCTTCAGATATGGCAAAGGAGTCCTTGAATGGGCTGAGATTACGCATTCAGTGATGATCAATGTAGTTTTTCTGACCTCATTCAAGCTACATTTATACCATCTGATGATCCCAGAAAATAAATGGAAAGCAAGCACAACATTCTTATCGCTTTTATACTCCTTAAGCAGCCCTCTATGTAATGCTTTAAATAACGTAAGAGCTAAAACACAATAAGGAGTAATTGCTCATGATCTAGTAATAATAGCAATTTCAGACACAAAAAAAAGATTAGAAAAAAGCCTATGCTGTCTATCTGGAAAAGCACGCAACACTGAATACCTTTATAAATTTCACCATTTCCAAAGTTAAGGAAAGAACTTCCAGACTAGACTGTAATTATCAAGCATTCCCAAATTGTGAGAATATTTATGCTCCTATACAGATATTTGTTAACTTTTACACAGACGAGAGAGTTTTCTAGGTGTTTTGTAGATGTTTAAGGGTGGTTACACTCTTCTTTTGTTAAGTAGGTCATAGATGACATGTATTAGTTATAGTTCCACAGTCACCTCACCAGGTTTATACAACCAGGTATAAAAAAACCAAGCATGACAGGCAAGTCTCTGGGAATACAGAAGACAAGACATATGCTCAAAAAACCCACAACCCAACCCCCCCAAAAAAAAACAGAAAAAAATGGTGGTTATTAGGGGGTACACTTCAAGTTCCCATAGTAGAGAATGCAGCCTCAACCTACTATTTCTCTTAATCTATAAATAGCTCCCACACATTTCAAAACACCACTGGAGTTTTTTAAACTTGTTTACTATATGTTATGGAATGAACTGTTAGGCGTTTTTTCCCTCTACTGAGTTACAGGCAGTGCACAGTTAAGAAAGAGTACCATATGTGAACAAGTTGCATGTGGAGTCAACAGTAAGACTGACATCAATAATAATTTACAACATTTTAGAACTGCTTTATCAATGAAAACCAAATAAGTGACTTACCACCTGCTAAATCATATCTGAATAAACCAAGAACCCACTGAGTTAGAATACATGGTGTAAAAAGGTAATGACTGTGATCATCAACTGTGAATTTCACTCGTACCTAAAAACAGAAGTTAAGGGAGGTGAGGGAGAAAGTGATGTTTTAAAATGTAAAGGACCTGGAAATGTAGCTTTAAATTCTTCTAAAATACCAGATAAATTAGTCTTCTAGTTGGTCTATATATTTAGATATTTTATTAATGCACTCTTTAGGTTGTTTTTTTAAAAGTGCAGAGATGAACTGTTTAAATTTTGTTTTCTGACCACCAAAGATTTTTTCATAATTCGAACATTTCTTCTATACCATTTTTGATGCAAACAATTGCACACGTCACTTAGGACTTTTAGTGCGGTATCATTAGACAAAACACACAATTTTTTTAAAAGCAATACCAAACATAAAATGCAAAGGAAATATAAAAGTATGAAAAAACCCAACCTAAATCAGTAATACTTAGTCACTACAACAGACTTCTTACTAACTCTTTGCCCAGAGAGGATATTTGAATTTACAACCATATCTTTAATTCAAAGAATAACTGCCTTCATCAGTTATTCGGTCCTGGTGTGATAAGTTTTAAACTTAAGATTTCTTAGAATACATTGATAATATCATATGAAACTTCTGCTAACTGGTGCATGCCAGCCAGTGACTATAAACACATTCCAGTCATAAAGATCAGGTTTATATCGTGATTCTGTCTAGACAGGGACACACATACATTGTTGAAAGCACTTACATTGCCACAGTACCTACCCCAGTAAGGCCACGTACATGATTAAGAAAAGCAAGTACTTAAGTGTTTTGCTAGATAGAAGTCCATAAAATTTTAAGTGGGAGGAGAAAATGAACTTGTGTGTCTAAATACCTATTTTTAACAGTCTAAAATTTTAATAGGTAGTCTTTGATGTGTGTAAAGGACTCTACCCTCATATCTCTATTCATAACATCATCCATAACATCTGAGCACATAACAGTCTTTGAAGTACACTGTCTTCTCATCCATTAAGTAGGAAAACACTACTATACACATTTTATAAATCAGGAACTGAAAGCATAGAGGGGTTAAAATGCTTGCAAAAATCATACAATAAATCTGTAGGAAAGCAAGAGCACTTACCACTTACTCAGGTTCTCTCTAATACCTTGATAAAATTGATATCAACATTATGAGAAAGATATAAGCTTGGATTTTAATGCTGATAATTTTTTTTATTTTCTTGTTAATATCTAAAGCTAATTATTTAAAACAAATAAACAAACCAACAACTGAGTTCTCCATCTCCTTGAAAAAAAATTTAAATTTCCATACCTGTTCATATACTTGAACCATAGATCCTGCTAGCTGATGTATTTTTGGTAAAGAACCCCAAACAGGGTGATTCTTTAGGTTTTTATGCAGTACAGGTTCCAAGTAGGCACTATAAATAGTTTGCAGTTGGTCTCTTTCTGGATAGCTACAAAGAAAAAAAAAGTAATCATTAAGGACTATCATTGCTAATTTTTTTATTAAAAGAGATTCAAAGTTATATACACAATTACTGAGACATTTCAATGAATACCATCTCCATCTAGCAGCAAATAAAAAATTAATGTTTTATTGCAATAGGCCACTCAGAATTTTTCTAAATACATCTGTAAAAGTGTTGAAACTTAAAAACAAACAAACTTACTTCTTTACAATTTTTCTAATTTTGTAAGCAAACAGTACCTTAATATAAAGCTGCAGAAAGCAGTTTACTTAAAGCAAAATCATCCAACAGGAAACATATCTCAAACACTTCACTATCAATAGGTAGCTACAGATTGCTACTTAGCTGGTTTCTAGTGCCAAGAGGCACCAAACAGTACCAAATCTGAAGATCCCAAATTGTTAGAAAAGATGAAAGACTAGAATAGCCACATCTTCATAAAGACTAAACTGAGCAAGGGCCCTGTAAACAGAGGCTGAATCTGAGTTCTGAGTCAAACGATTTCCACATACTTACTCAATTGCACAAAGACGAACAATAGAGGTAAATCTGGAGGTAAGTTTATGTCTTCCTAATGTTCCTCCAGCAGACATGGAAGCCACAATTTGGATGTTTTCTAAACCAACCCACTCCAGATTTTCATCATAAAATCCTTGATAGGTAAGAACCTTTAATAATTAAATATTTCATTAAAATAAAGCCAACAAAGTATCTTAAAAAAAAATAATAAAAAAAACTAGTGAGAAGTACACCATCACTACTGTTTTCTTAACTACCAGAGGTATACCACTCCTCCCAGTTTGGTGTCAGCTGCAAACTTGCTGAGGGTACACTCTGCCCTAATGTTCAGATCATTAATGAAGACGTTAAACAGATACTGGCTTCCAACTAGACTTTGTGCTAGATCACCACCCTCTGGGCCTGACTGTTCAGCCAGTTTTCAATGCACCTCACTCTCTGCTCATCCAGCCCATACATCAATGGCCTTTCTGTGAGGATCTTTTGGGAGACAGCATCAACAACCTTAGTGTTGACTATATCCACTGCTCTTACCTCATCTACCAGGTCTGTCATTTCATCATAGAAGTTTATCAAATTGGTCAAATATGACTTGCCCTTGATGAATCAATGCTGACTACTGGTGATTTTCTTGTCATTCATATGCCTACTGCATTATAAATCACTGAGGCAAGCACCGTCTTTATTTACTTACCATAGAATCATAGAAAGGTTTGGGTTTGGAGGGACCTTTCAAAGTTATCTAGTCCAACCCCCCTGCAATAAGGAGGAACATCTTCAACTAGATCAGGTTGCTCAGAGTCCCGTCCAACCTGACCTTATGCATATAAGCCAAATAAAAATGGTATCTTATTTCCTGTTGACACCTACATATTCTATCAAAGTACAAAAAAACCTAATGTCAATACGGATGCAGGATGTTAACTCTGAAAATAAACAAAGCATGTATTTACTACATACACTAAACTATTTCCATTATACCGAAATCTCTTTATAAATAACAGACAAAAGCGCTCACCTGCTGTAGAAAAGCCACGAGAGTGCTTGTTCCCCATTTATCAGGTCTGGGTAGATTGATATCCTTTAAATACAAAACAAGTCTTTCACAGTCCTTTGGTCTATATACTCGCCCAGTGTTTGTACTGATAACAATGCAAGTTTGACTTAATTTTTGTAAAAGATGTTGAGAAGTAGTTTGTGCACTGCAGTGAATGGTAGCAATCTGAGTGGATCGGAGTTGAGAAAATGCATAATGAAGAAGCATCCTAAAAAAGCAAATGTGTACGTATATATAAACATAAGCAATACATAAATGCATTCAAATACTGTGTATCCAAAGATATTGTATAGTTTTTGAATTAAAATGCACATACTACACACTTTATTTATGTAACAGGTGATACATGAGGTTTGCCTTTAAAATTGTAATATTTTCCATTCGAGAAATTCAATAAAAGCGTAGCATACAGCTACACAAAACAAATACTTAGGCTAAATACCTTGTATATAGTGATCCAATCCATCTAAATAAGGAACCTAAAACAGGCAATGGGATGAGCTAAATTCAGTTGCCTGCACACAGGCATCTAGTGCCTCTGGAGATGAGACCAGATTCCTCATGTGCCTTTCAGCTGTTGCTCCCTGACAGAACAGGTTTTCCAAAGGTCCTGTTTCATATCTAAAGCCTCGTTCGGATGTCCTAGATGCACAGTGGCAGCCTGAGCTTCCCCATAGATCCTCCTAAGAATTTATATATTTGCCACTACAGAAGGTTTATACCATTAGTAACCTAAATAAGTGATATTCTAGCAGAAAGCCAAATGATAAAACCACTATAGCAAAATATTACAAACTTTGTCAAACAGCTAGAAGTATATTCTGCTTAAAATAGGAAATATTTTTTACCCCTTTCCGCATCCTTCAGGACCCACAAGAAGAAATGGCTGCTTATTGTTAAAGTCGAGCCAGGGTCTAAAGTAATCTAAACCTCTCAGCATGTCAGGGGTTTGGATGACGGGAAGTGTTTGGGGATTACTGAAGTCATCAGCTGTTAGATTTTCAGTTTTTTTCAGCTGATACAGCATTAGCTGTCCCGTGTCAGTGTCATAATACGTGTCCAGGGGCTTCCTTGGATCCGGTGGAGATTCTTGTGCCCAACTGAAGATCTTTAAAGAAAATAAAAATAAAGCTTCTGTAAAATTCATACTCCTAATAACAAGATCTACCATTTCAAGCTAATCTAAAGAATTTTCAAAAAATAATTCTGTAAAATCAAACATTCGATTCTTCAATTTGATAGTTTTAAGGCTGCCTTTGAAAATTCAGTCATTATGCATATGCTGTATGATTAAGTCCATAACTAAACAGTAACATATTATTCTACACATATTACTTTTTCATAATATAAAGGAGATAAACTGTATTTAGTAAGGCTTTATACAAACTTTTTTCATATTAGGCAACATACTTAATAATAATCATAAGAACAAGATAACTTCTTCACATGCAGCAATAGCTAATTCCCGAAGCTGAGTCTAACACCTTTACCATCTGCCTTTACCATCTGCCTTCTATGTTAGAACTCCAGGATGTCTTTTGGAAGTAACTATTTCCTTCTCTCCAACACAAACGCCAAGTGTGGTTGGGGAGATAACTATCTCCAGGGACAGCCTTCTGTAGACACTATGGACCAGTATACCCACATAGTTTTCCAACACTATTCCCTAGTCCTTGTGCCCTCGAATATCTACACAAAGACAGAACCACACCCCAGCGCATACAATACATAATCTCAAAATAATGCTGTAAGAACGCCTCCCTGGTGAGGTGCCCCAAAGCCCTCATATTATTATTTCAAGCATTCTTAACAGAAAAAAAACCAACCAGAAAAATCTGTATTACATATACACAATACACATTGTGAAGATCACAATACATATTGGGAATATCATGGAACAGATTCTCCTTGAAGCTATGCTAAGGTACATGGAAGACGGGGTGGTGATTCAAGACAGCCAGCATGGCTTCACCAAGGGCAAGTCCAGCTCGACCAACCTTATGGCCTTCTATGAAGGAGTGACTAAATCAGTGCATAAGGGAACAACTACAGGTGTCATCTATCTGGACTTCCATAAGGCCTTTGACATGGTCCTCCACAACATCCTTCTCTCTAAATTGGGGAACTAAGGATTTGATGGGTGAACTGTTCAGTGGATGAGGAATTGGTTGGATGGTCACATCCAGAGGGTAGTAGTGGTCAACGGCTCAATGTTCAGATGATGAGTACAGGCTGGGGGATGAAGGGATTGAGAGCAGCCCTGCTGAGAAGGACTTGGGGATATCAGTGGATGAAAAGCTGGACATGAGCCAGCAATGTGCGTTCGCAGCTCAGAAAGCCAACCATATCCTGGGCTGCATCAAAAGAAGTGTGGCCAGCAGGTTGAGGGAGGTGATTCTGCCCCTCTACTCCATTCTGGTGAGACCCCACCTGGAGAACTGTGTCCAGCTCTGGAGCCCTCAGCACAAGAAAGACTTGACCTGTTCAAGCAGGCCCAGAGGAGGGACACAAAAGTAATCAGAGGGATGGAACATCTCTCCTATAATGACAGGCTGAGAGATTGGGGTTGTTCAGGCTGGAGAAGAGAAGGCTCCGGGGAGACCTTATAGCAGCCTTTCAGTACTTAAAGGGGACCTAAAGGAAAGATGGGGACAAACTTTTTAGCAGGGCCTGTTACAAAAGGACAAAGGGTAATGGCTGTAAACTAAAAGGGGGAAGATTTAGACTAGATAGAAGGAAGAATTTTTTTTACGCTGAGACTGGTGAAACACTGTCACAGGTTGCCCATAGAGGTGGTAGATGCCCCATCCCTGGAAAAATTCAAGGTCAGGTTGGGCAGGGCTCTGGGCAACCTGATCTAGTTGAAGATATCCCCGCTCATTGCAGGGGACGTTGGACTAGGTGACCTTTAAAGGTCCCTTCCAAGTGTTCTATGACTCCATACACACACAGCCTGCTATAGTTGGTCCTCGCATAAAACAGTGTGGACAGAGGCCATTCTGTATGTCTTGGTGCAACACCACAGGATTGTTATCTGGGCTGGATGCACTTAGCAGCATTATCAGTGACATATGAAACATTCATTTACTTCTGAGCTATTTCACTATAGACAGCACAGATTGCAAACATATTAGAGCAGATATTCTACTAGTGTAAATTTGCATTGTTAGAAGACAGAAAATCACTATTCCTGCTATATATACTGAGAAATTTTTAATAAACTTGGTAAAAAGATTATTACCTCTTTTGCAAATTCTTGTCGCGATTTCATATTCAGATTGCCACCAAGACCTCGTAACAAGTTAATAATAAACTGGCCACGATCAGTGCACCCATGAAGATGAGACAGTCCATTCATCACAGTTCCAACCAAACTGGTTTCTACCACAGAGTCGTTCTGTAAATTGCAAGATGTAGATTTGAATATATTCTTAAAAATAAATTCCTAAAAATGTATTCCTAAAAATAAAAACATTGCTAGCAGACTATTACTCATTGCTCTTTGACACATCACAAATTATGAAATATCTCAATACTGCTGTTGTTCTAGAAAATTCACTTGACATGAAATTATTTTAAAGCATTGATTTGGAAGTTTTAATTCCAGACTATGTACTGATGTAATTTAGGATAAGCAATCAGAACTTTCCTTACAGATTTTGAGAATCTATAAGCAATCAACATAACTGTATACTGGAAATCTTTGTCACAAATAGATTCTTTATGGATTTTGCTCTTTAGCACCAAAGGGGATTTGCAGCCTTAGGATCAGTGTCATGGTTTTCCCTCTGTATCCACCTGAAGATAATTTAAAAGTCTAAAAATCTCTGTGAGTGAAAGAAGCAAGAGGGGAAATAATATTAAAAACACAACAGGATCATATGTGTTCCCCAAGGGGAGGTAATGCAGGTCTCTCAGATACTAGCTTAACTATCCATGGCAGTGGTGATTTCTCCTAAATACTGTTTTGTGCAACATAAGCCACTTGTTCAATGCAAATGCAACTCCTTCAGACGAAGGGGAGGCAGGGAAGCATCCAGATTACTTAAGAAAATATAGCATATGCAGAACAATTATCTTGATGTACATCCCTGTACTGGGTTTGCATGGCAAGGTTTTGTAGCAGGGGGATCTACAGGGGTGGCTTCTGTGAGAAGCTTCTAGAAGCTTCCCCCACGTCTAGTAAAGCCAATGCTAGTCGGCTCCAAGACAGACCCACTGCTGGCCAAGGCTCAGGCAATCAGTGACGGTGGTAGCACCTCTGGGATAACATATTTAAGAAGGGGGAAAAAAATCCAACTGCAGAATTGCAGCTGAAGAGAGGAGTTAGAATACATGAGAGAAACAACTCTGCAGGCACCAAGGTCAGTGAAGAAGGAGGAGGAGGAGGAGGAGGTGCTCCAGGCGCTGAAGCAGAGATTCCCCTGCAGCCCGTGGTGAAGCTCCAGTCTACACTGTGCAACTTTTCAAATGTCAGCTTTTTTTTTTTCTGTTATAGTCGATAACTTAAATCTAGAAAAAGAATTTCTTCACTTCTTCATTTTTTAGTTTAGACATTCAGATATTTCATCTCTTTGAAAACATACAAAGAAACGTCTGGTATGGAAAATTAAAGACAGATATTAAGTTTCACAGAAATACACGGCTTTAACTAGTTAAAATGGTATTAAATGCTTCAAAACTTTAAGTACAGCAATTAGTTTCGGAAACTGATTAGAATGGTTTCAGTATTAATCTTATGAAGAAAACAGCAACCAAAAAAGCACTGAGTTTTTTTTACTTAAAATTTAAAAACTAATATGAATGATCTCTTCAGTGTTAAAACTAAGTAAATGGATCATCTTAACAGAAGCTGAAAATGTATTGAGTTACTAACCTTTTTCACAACCCAGTTTAAAGCCTTTTCAAAATAGTCCCCAATCCAATTTTCAAGGTTATATCTGCATTCCTCTGGCTGACTTCTTAGCCAAGACTTTGTCAGAGAATTAAGATCTGTATCTTCATCACTAAGTCAAAACAAAACAGAAAACAGGATTCAAACAAATAGAAAGCATCCATATCTTCACGTAGACTGGTTCAAAATGAACAAAAAAATTCTAGGAAAAGTTCAGAGAAAGACTTTAACAAGGATTTCTAATCAATATTTGGGGTCTCTAAGGGTCACACATGAACAAAGAATCCACCATGACTCCTTCAAAAAGGCTGAGATATATTAGCCAAAAGGTTGTAACAGGACAGCGTAGAAGGGACATACAATATCTAAAGTAAACTTGCTTCATAAGTATAAACAAGTAATTAAATTTCTCCATCCACTTTAGACTACCTTTCAAAAACAAAGTAGGTATATTTGCTTACTTTAAAAGTATGTAATACTGCTGTGACTTACCTCAGAAAGATCATTCCCATTCGAGATATTGTAGCAGGAGAGGCACAGCTAAGGTCATGAGTTTCAAATATAAAGTTGACATTTGAGCCAAATTGAATTCTTTCTCCACTAGGCATAGTCAGCAATCTGTTGTCATCCAGAACGGAATTCAAAGATTCAATCCATTCAGGATCAATATCACCATCACAAATTATCCATGAAGTAATATCTATTTCCAGATACAAAAATAAAATATCAAACCCAGAAAAACATTTAAAGAATATCACTCCTTGCTATTTTAACACTATTTATTACTCTTCCTTCATTATAACTTACATATAAACTCTTTGAAGATATTCCTTACATGTTTTATCTTCTGATGTCTGGTTTTGCTCTCTTTTCACAAAATTTGGAAAGTACATATCAGTGGTTTTGATTATGATTGTCACAAGAAGTTTTTCTTACCTTATGCTATGCACAAATAATAATATAAAAATGCAACTGAAAATAAACAATTTCAGTAATTTAAGCCTCCCTCACAAACATACCTCGGGGTTCTCGCACCACTTGTCGAGCACTATTTGTAAGCACGCCATCAGACCATTCTCTGGTATCCATGTCAATGTGGCCTAGCAACTGATGTCGAGGCATAGCTTTGGGATTCATAGTGTACTGTTTCACGACTTTGCCAGTTTTACCAAGTGCTGTCTTTAACATCCTCCAAAGTGTTGATTTACCTGCACCACTTGGACCTACAATAACTACACCCATTCTTTGACGTAGTTGTTCATATAATTCCAAAGCCTTCTTGATCTAGATAAGAAAAGAGATAACGGCTATGTCAAGTTGCAAATCTAAATCAATTTCCAATTTACTTTGCATGCAGTCACTTTGTTTCTATAATTTTATTTTTCGAAACGATAGGTATTTGCAGAAGTAATTAAAACTATGATACTAAAGAATATCAAGTAACTTATTTTGCATTTTAGAAGCATTTCTCTAAATTACTAATATAAAAATATCAGCCCTCTTACGGCATATTTTTACTGAGAAGTTAACGAACCTTTAGTCACAAAACTTCATCCAGCCCTAAAATAAATAAATATAATGAGACACAGACCTGCTTGATAAAACAAAATGTTCACATATTTCATTCTTTCACTGTCCAAAACATTCATTGGAATTTCTAACCGGATTGAACAAAACTGTGTGTCACGTTCACATCTTAATTTTCCTTGCACTATTTTTCTTTCAGTTGCGCAACTGATCTACCATGCTTCAAATACACACATCTATTTTTTTATATACGTATAATTAGAATCTAACTATTCGTTTTTCTCACTTTTTTATAAAAGGTTTCTTTCAAAAGTATACAGAAGTGAGTCAAACAACTGTAATATTAATCAGTTCTAATTCAGAATAACTCGTATTGTTTTGTTGCTGTAGTTGATGTTTACCTGGGTGCTTATAATTTCCAAGTTTGCTTCTTCAAAGGCTTCTTGTAAAGCTGTAGTTAACTCAGCATACTCCACATCTTTAAAGTCAATGCCAGGAAATACATCTTTAACCAGTGCATCAAATCGGGCGCAGTCTGCAAATGTAAGCTTTGACATGGTATTAAGCCGCAGAGCTTGAACCACCATGTGACTTTCATTAACTGGAAATAAAAGCGAAGAAGCCAGATCAGTTTAAGCTGTTTTTTGGTTGTTGGTTTTTTTTTTCTTGGAATATATCAGCACTTGAGCCCATACTGCTAAGACACTGAAGGTGGAGTTATAGCGCAGACTACATTCAAGTTCATGTACCACTACTTGGAAGTTAGATGCGTGCCTTACTGTAAGTACCATATATGCTCACAAATGCATTCTAGACAGATATGAGATGGTTATGGTGCTGCCCAGATAGTACATAATAGCCTAATGATTAGAGCGGGACTAAGAGTAGCAGTGCACAATAAGTGCACTCATCCATCCCACACTTAATTCCCACTCATTTAACATCTAAACAACAACAAAAAAATTATTTAAGAAATCTTAAAAAATACGTCAGCCAGTCTAGTCCAATACATTCCTATCATTTCTACCTGTCCTTGTAATTGGCTACCAATCTGAATCTAATGCCATGTGACAATTGTAGCAAACCTCAAATAGAATCAAAATGGTCTGACGACTGATGACTAATGACAGCATCAGAGGATCAACTTTCCCGACCTAAGCCAAGCGAAAACAAGAGTCTTTGAGAATCACTCAAAATCATCCCAGAATAAAGTCCTATATCTATATTCTTATCATACAAAAGCTCAATCTGGAATATGACAACAGTCTTTTGTGATCTAATGAAGAAGGACTTTCACAGATTTTTTTGTTTGTTTTCTACATTGCCTCCAAATGCAAGCCATGGCTTCTCAAAACTCCAGTGAACAAGAAAGCTGTAGTGAATGATATCTGTACAATATCCTAAATAATCAAAAGTTTGGCATGGTCAGCCTTACTTTCTTGCTTTCTTTCACTTTTCTTCAGCTGATGAAGAAGAATGCCACAGCCTCTCAAAACAGTCTTCAATGCTCGTAAACCCCAATCATAGTGCTGCTGTGGTGTCAGAAGCTCCCTAAATTTAAAAACAGCAAAATTTAATAAGATTTAGGTGACAGCACCTGAAATTTTTTTGTTTGGTGAATTAATATGCTCTTAATATGGGTTTGGGCAAAAGAGAAACTGTTGAATATTTGTAGCACCATCTGTAATGCATTTCAGAGACATAATAAGTGACACTCTGCAATTTTCAGAGGGACTATATTCAACTGCTAATGTATTTATTATTGTCCCTGACAGCATTAATTAAAACCTCTGAACTTTGTTCTCTCTGATATTCATACTTATAACCAAATAGTCACTTGCATTTCAACAACTTCCAGAGTCTAAATTCAACACAATGCCTGTGAGCATTCATATGCTCACATCCATATTTAGTGAGCAAACAGGGGAGGAGTACTTTGCCACCTTGAGATTATAATTGCATTCCAGATATTTTCATGCTTGAACCTCCTAATATATTGCAATATTTTTATTTTATAAGTTCAGTTAGCATCTACAGAGATTTGTATGGCATAGCATTCAGATTTAAGAACTGCATTGAATGTAAAACTTTAGATGACTTGAAACGTTCGGTTTTATGTCTAGTTTTGTTTCTCACACATGGCTTTCTGCAATATCCAAGTCATAAAATATTACAGAAATTTAAAAGAAAGTATGCAGAGGTTGTATTCCTACAGTCATGCCTTGACATAGACTAGATGGAGAAGAAACAAGATGGCAGTGAGATAACCACAAGGATAACGCTAAAATAAAAGCAGGAGGGAGGAGAATTAGCAAGGTAACATGACTAAGAAAAAAAAAAAAAAGCTTACCTTGCTAGATTAAAAATAGCCACTAATTTTCTACCAAGTGTTTTAGCATCCTTAAAGCCTTCTGAATACAAAATCACTTCTGCAATGAGTTCATTGTCTGGATGTGTCATAGCAACTGGCCTAAAAAGTTGTTTGAGGTTATCAGGCAGTTTCTGTCTTCCTCCATAACCTTTTCCAGCAGGATTCAGAGTGATAAAAATTCCAGAATTGTGATCCATTTCAACCTAGCATTAGAATTGCATTGTAATAGTAAATTGTAATATGGAACTGTATTCAGAAATGTTGGATGGACTATGTTTAGTCATTGTAGTTTGACTCTGTTGTTTATAGACTATTTTAATAAGAAGAAAATAAGTAAGTTTTCCTGTACCTTTTTGCCAAGCATCTCACATACAGGACTATGTTTCTTCAATGCATGTTGAATTGTCTGAATCTGCATGGATACTGCAGACAACACAGCTTCCTCAAGTCTATTGAATTCATCAAAACAGCCCCAGGCACCACACTTCACTAAGCCCACAAATATGCGCCCCATCGACTTCACATCAATGCCCTTAAAATTAAAAAGAATACTATCAAAATTCAAATAACAAGAAAGTAATGAAAGACTGTCTTCCCATCTATTAAAAAATATTCCATTGGAAAGAGCCACAAAATTCTAATGGAAACTGACAAATTTCAAAAGTATTTCTAGAATATAATATTGCTTTGCGAAGTATGGGCATAGATATCCATTTCCTGAATTATACAGAACCATATTCACCTCATCACAGTTAAAGACTAATACTTGTCTTCCAAGAAGTCCACCCAAGGCCTTTACTGATTCTGTCTTTCCAGTTCCAGCTGGACCATAGGGATTTCCTCCGAGGCCCATCTTCATAGCCTGAGTAAGAGTTAGGTAACACTTATCTGTCAAAGGTGTGTAAACAAGTTTAGGGGAATTACCCTGCAGAAACAAAATAAATTATACTGATTAATAGAGAGAAATTATTGAAGATGTAGTTCCATTAATTTCATTCATAAGTCATTAATTTGAAAACATAACACAACGGTCAAGATTACTGTCTCATCAAGTATATGAATTTGTTTACAGTTATGTTTTCTTGATTTTATATCAAATGTCAAAGCATTGTAAAAATTTATTTTAGAATTATAGAAAAGGGGTCAACACAGATGAAACTGCACTCTGATATATAAAAGTAGCAAGCATATTAAACAATATTTATATGATAATGTAGTTGCTTTCCATACAACTTACATTTACCCCACCAGTATCAAAAATGAAAATGATTGCTCTGTCTTTTAGTATTTTCTATGAAGCAGCATGTTAAGGACACAACAAAGTTTTTCAATTTGGCAACAGCTGGGAGACAACCAGCCACATTTGTGAAATGAGAAAGTGTTTGACCCATATATAAAAGCCACCAGATAAAAATTAAAAATACCACACCTGATATTCGTAAGTATATTGGAGTTCAGCATCTACCATCTGAACGTAACATTTTTGGTCTTTCATGTAAAATCTCAGCTGCTTCTTCCAAGCCCAGTCTTCAACAGTGTGAACCTGAGCTTGATTCAGTTGCTTCACTACATCAATGTTATGAATGATATCAAGAATCAGAGCTTTAAGCTTGAGCTCAAGGATTCCCGATTCTGCAAATAACCACAAAAAAAGAAAAATAAATTGCAACAGTGTAGGAAGGAAGATACATGTTGCCCATTCTCAAGTTCATTGTGCTGCTTTCTAGTATCACCCGATTTTATTCAGATCTCATTTCAATAATATATAGAAATGTTCTTTCTTATCTAAATAAATCAGCATAAAATGAGGTCCTGACAGAGAATGTGAATCATCATGTAACATCAGTCATTTAGAAGTGATTTTGTCTGCCTCTACACTCAATAGAGAGAGGTAGAGGCTCTTCTGGAAAGCAATGTATTCCAGGAGCATTTACAACTCATGTCCACTTTAGTGGTCAGCGTGGCAAAATCTGTTAATTCATCTGCTGAAAACCATACTACACGCACTCTGGAGATTTTACTCAGACTAATTAGGGTGACGTGGAATGAATTAGCAGATTTGGTGCATTAAGTGTACTCTGAGAACGTATTTTTTAATTTAGTTTCAGTTGAAAGAAATTCAGTTTGTGTGCTCCTACACCATTCTATGATGGGAATTAAACCAAAGTAAGTGGGGACAATCAAGCAACTCACTTCAAAATCACACCTATCATTCAAACTAAAAAGTTACTGTAAATGTATTATACAATAGATGGAATGAACACTCTTCTATAACTGATGACATTTCTCCAATGGTTATAGAAACACCACAGAAAAGGAGCTTAGATAAAGAACCACACTTACAGACTGCTGAAGGTAGGTGATATGAATCCTATTCCTAATTAATATATCAGATATTAACAGTTCATAAATTCTAAACTAGAATTTAATACAGTAAGTAGCAACACAAATGTGGTGGAAGACTGTGAACTGTATGTCAAATTGAGTCTTTTTACACATATAGGGTAAAAGCCATCTTACCTAACCTACACTATAGAATTTCACATCTGAGGTAGTCATTCAAAGCCCCTCTTCTGGTCAAAGAAAGGAATAAGCACTCAAAGCCATAAGTATTCTGACCCATTTGTACTATATAAGATTCAGAACAATCATGTCTTGAGAATAAATACTTTATTGGTTTTGCTACAAAGATACTCAAGAATTATTAGCTCAGAGGCAGATGAATCTGTCTGAGACAGAAAAAGAGAATCACCTACAAAGTTGTACAGAATAATGTACAATGTACATGACATAATGTACCTCAACTGCTCTTTGGCCAGTTCCGGTGGAACGTAACACTAGAGCAAATTTATTTATATATTTGCAAAGAGGTTTGCAAATATATAGATGCTCCAAGATCGTTTTTAATATCAATGAAAATCTATTGTTCACTCTGAAATATTAAATACACTAATCTTGGCAGTAATAGGTGGCTAATTTTATGTAACTCAACTTTATGAACTCAAATCAAGGCAGTTTTACCTAATTTCCTGTTTAAACAAACAGTGTTAAATACTATACAACTACATAGTCATTATAAAGAATTATGTATTAATCGTCATTTTCATACCTGCACTCCCAGTATCTTCTATACTAGTATCAATGCTAGTATAATGTTCCAGTTTAGCCATGAGTTCTAATTCTAATTGTTGCAGATTATGGTCTTTGATAGCACTTTCAACATCTTCAGTGAACTGAATCTGTTCTGCCAATGAAAGAATCTTTGGAAGAGAAAGTTCAAATTATATTTTATAAATACAGAAGAGATAAAGAAAAAAAGTTTTTCAATTAATTTATAATTGCTTATTATGTCTGATATTTAAAGTATTTTACAGTATCATTTTTGAACAAAGCCACACATTTGCTATGCTCTTAAGAACAAAAATAGCCATCTTAAAACCTGACAAAATTTAGTGAAAACTTGCAATGCAATCTAATGTAGCAAGCCCCTTAGCTGTTCTACAGCGTCTGGTAGCAAAATTTTTAAAGTATCTTTTCTCATTAAATGATGTGTCAGATGGAAGCTATCACATTGTAGGCATGCTGAGCCCATACTCAACAGGCTCAGGAGCACCTCTGACTTTTTGTGTCACTGATCTGCTAACACAGTATTTTGCATCCTAGTTTCTAACACTCCACTTCTGTTCTAATTACTTTAAGTTCACTGGAAAAGCCCTGTCTGAGTTATGAAGGTTCAGTCAAACTTGGAATTGGAAAGATCTGTAACAGGATCATTAGGAAGGACAGGAAGGGAAGACGAGGAGGGGGAGTTGCCCTTTACATGTGCATGGAGCTTGGTCTGCAGATGGATGAGGAGTCAGCCGGGATCTTATGGGTTAGTCCTCATAGTGGACTTCCACTACCCCAATACCTGCTGGAGGGGCAACACAGAAGGACAAAAGCGATAAGCAATCCAGGACGTTCCTGGCATCCATGGATGACAACTTCCTCTTCCAAGTGACAGAGGAACCAATGAGGACAGGGTCACAAAGACAGTTAAGGGACTGAAGCATCTCTCCTATGAGGAAAGGCTGAGAGAGCTGGGACTGTTCAGCCTGGAGAAGAGAAGGCTCAGGGGAGGATCCTATAAATTTCTATAAATACCTGAAAGGATGATGCAAAGAAGACAGAGCCAGGCTCTTCAGAGGTGCCCAGTAACTGGACAAGAGGCAATGGGCACAAACTGAAACACAGGAGGCTCTCTCTGAACATTAGGAAACACTTTTTACTGTGACAGTGACTGCACTGGCACAGGTTGACGTGGGAGGCAATGGAGTCTACGTTCCTGGAGACATTCGAAAGCCGTCTGGACACGGTCCTGGGCGAAGCAGCTATAGGTGGCCCTGCTTGAGCAGGGGGGTTGGACCAGATGACCTCTAGAGGTCCCCTCCCACCACAACCATTCCATGAGTCTGTGTGATTCACTGTGCTACTGGCCAAAACTGCATAAAAGAATTTCATGTTCATGACTATTTCTGTTTATACAGCTAAGCTTTAGAAACTGTATTTTTATCAGATTCAAAAATGTTTTTTTATGTTACTAAGTCTTAGCAGCCCTGCATGTAGCATTCACTACCAACTAAAATCAAGATTTACATCAAATTTAATAAACAGATGGTTGTTAGATCAGGTGCCATGTAAAGCATTTGAGTATTTCAAATGTTTACAAAAGAATTATAAGAACACATATTTTTAAGAATTTCTCTATACTATAACTGAATAAAATGGATTTGTTGAGGGTTATTTTCTTCCAAAATCACTACATATGCCTCTGTATGAGACTTTAAAGAACAACTTATTTGGTAAATCTAAGACTACACAGTGGCATTAGTGGATCAATTACTACCTGGGAAGGAAAGCGTGATGGATCAATTGAACCTTGTGATTTTTTTCCAGCATCAACACAGTCAACTAACATCTTTTTCAGGGTCTCCTTCATCTCCAAAGCCAAACCATTTAGCCATACCTGACAAAGAGATGAAAAAAACTCAAAAGTTACATTCCAAAAGAATTTCTCAAAGACACGTGAACTATATTTGGATGTGATTTTCTTACCTCCACATCATTTGACAGAAGAACTTTATTTCTAAATGGTACAGTTTCTCCTTCTACAGACTTCATGGCAACTATGCATTTAAATTCTTCATCAAAGCTCACACTATTAATGCCTGTTAATCAGAAAACAACAATGAAGTTACATATTGTTCATGTCAAACATTAATTCCTTAGTGTCTAGTAGTATAAAGAGAGAAAAAAAAAACTCTGCAACAGATTATTTAGCTTTGAAAAACCTTATTTCTAAATAAGTACATTTCACAGATGAAGATTAATGCATTACCAGCAAAAAGTTTCTTAAGATGAGACTGGATAACCAGAGGATTCGTGGACTGTCCTAATATTTCTAATAAGTCATCATCTCCAATGAAATAGAATCTTGGAAATGCTGAGCGCTTTTCCTATATAAAACCAAAATAAATCAGTTTTGTTTATTTAAATTCAAACTTACTGGCTTTCTTTATAGAAAACTATATTAACGTCAGCTGTACCTCCAAAAACTCATTCAAAGATCTCTGACATCTCTGAAGTTGGTCAAGTATGGTAATTAAGGTATTTCTTATTGCTGTCCGGGCATTCAGTGATGTTATCCTATTGTCACTCTTGATATCTGACATAATGGATCTTGACAGAAAAAGATTGAATAATTCATAAAACAACCATTACAATTTTAATCTGAATATGATATAAAAGTAGTTATGTAAATAAAAATTAAAGCACAGGTAAGTCATCTGAATATCTGATATATAACTTTCAGTTTTCAGTTTTAATGATGAAACATTTCAGAATTTACATCAATGTCTGTGCAAGGTAATTTAATAACAACTGTTTCTTACTGAAATTTCTCTACCCAAAACCAAGAAAATTCAATTCTTGACTTTTATTTCCTTCTAAGAAGTCATTTTAACTCAAATCAAGACAGATAATGGTATATATCTTTCTACATTTCTAAAATCTTTTCCCTTTTTATCTCCTTGACTTGTTTGTAAGAAATAAACCATCTCTCTCTCACAGAAGTCCATCTGTGTATTTTCACAGTGAACAAAGTGCCTGTCTTCAACAAGAAATTATTCTTGAAAAAACAATTACATCACCTCTGCTTCTGTTGACAATATTGATCTTGTGTTTGTCTGCCTTGCTTGTGATCTTTGATTTTTCATGTGATTCCCTTCTCCATATGTACCCCATTAAATGAAACCTACGTTACCAGCTTTATTCAGATCTATGTCACTGCCGCACATCTATATCTAATGAATTCCTGTTGCTGGCCTTCATCTCCATACAAATTCCAATTGTTCCATATATTTTCACCGTGACGAATGTTCTAGACTACATGTGTCAAAGATACTACAAAAAATAAGTCACATTCGATAACACTAACCTAAAGTCTTCATCAACTCTGTTAAAACGAGCCTGTTCTTTGGGCAGAGCTCCACGACCAAATATCGGTTCCAAATAGACCCACTTCCTTTGAATTTGGTTTAAATTCTGCAGATACTCATCCAACTCAGCCAGCTTTTTTTCCCAGATGGACACTTTATCTTCAAAACCTTTGTAATATGGAGAGTCCTTGAGGGACTGTAGAAGACAGCGATGATCTCCAACTTGGTTGACTATGTCCTTCCAGTCTTTAATAAGCCTGATAGTCTTGCCTTGGCTATCTTCATAATCTGTTAGTGTAAAGACGGCCCCAACTCCCCAGAGTTCAAGCTCACGTAATGATTCTCTGATTGTAACTTCACCTTGGGCCCGACAATTCAAATCCTATTGAAAAGTATGAATAGATTTCATTTGAAAATACAGAGCCAGCAATGAACTTTCCATTCAAAAATATAACATAGATTCTATTTCTATAGTAACAAAAACACAAAGATGCATATAGAACAAGATATATTACATAAAACAAACCATAAAATAAAATGTAGTACTTTTATTTGAAATTATTCATACCTTAAGTTCCATTGCTTTTTCTATAATGGCATCCGTCACTTTTAGCAGGTCTCCAAATAACAAACCCTCAAGTGTAGTGCCTCGGGGAAGACCCAGAAGACGAAACAGATCCAGCCAATGGTCTGAAGAAAGATGTTCTCCTCTTATATATTTTAGGAGTGGAATTATCATCTAGGAAAAACGCATATGTGAATCCATCTAGTCTTTATGAAAACTGTATCTGTTTGATTACAGTGTGACATGATATTCAAACAAAACAAACACTTTCATTCTTAAACTGAAATACATTTTTTCATTTCCTCTATTTAATGTTTAAAAGTACAACTCTGAGGAAAAATCATTGCTAACTGTGTGTCTATGTAAAGTGTACTGACCCTCCTGTTCACTATAAGCAACTAAAAGTTTCTCAAAAGTAAATGCAATATTCAAAACAGTGTCAGATGGTATTTTGTCAAATTGTAACTGATTTTATAATAAGAACTGAACAATGAGCTACATAATGAAGTATATCACCCAGTAATACCAAAACATTTTTGGTTTTATAACCCTTTTTGTAATTCGCATCTTACTTTATATTTGTCCACTTCTTTTTGCAACTTTACTGTCATTACAGTATGTTCTTCCATCTTCCTCATTTTGTCATGCCAGTTAAGCAAAAACTCTTCAAATAGGTATGTTTTACTCCTGTGTGACAATCAAATAGAAAAAGGTTGTAACAACAGAGTACTACAACCACAAATATATGTCCATGAAAAATAAAGTAACGAAATCATACCTAAAAGTAATCCAGTCTTCTTTAGCTTTTTCCTGAAAACCTTGATAAAACTCTTCGTACAATGCCCAGACTTCTGCACAACTCTTAATATCTTGACATACAACTTTTGACAACGAGAAGTCAGGCTCTTCCAATTTAAAGTGATGGCATTCTTCACTGAATAAAAGATCATTATATTATGCATTACATTATTCCATTACACATTTATGGTTTAAGAGATGGTATCATATGGAAATAATTTCACTTTTTTTAAGAAGAGCTATTGGCTTCCTTGAAGAACATTGCTGCCAACTGCAATTTCCTTATAATCTCCATCTTGAATAGAAATAATAAAGGAATACGAGGGATAACTCTCCTACACTCTCCCATATTCACAATTATTTTCCATAAACTTTCATTTATTTCTCATTTATGAGAAAAATGAGTTACTTTGTGCCCCTAAAAACAAAGCTTGAAAGAAAATAATTTTTAATTGATTGTTTCTTCCTGTTAGGTAGGAAGAGTATGCTAATTTTATTTACTACCATATTTAAGAGCCAAGCTAAGAATTTAAATAGAAAACTTCGTCCACTTAAGATTTGCAATGAGCTTACTGAAAGCAGGCACCCAGAGTAAAAATTCTTTCCTTTTGCACAACAGTCTATCAGATAGAACACTTACTTAAGAAATGGGAGACGTGAGCTCTTGCCCACTTAAGTTGCGAGAGAATTGAAGGAGTAACTCCCCCTTCTTGGACCAATACACCAAACCTCTTAGTGAGAATTTCAGAAGTCAGAATCAAGTCTTTAGTTTACAGGCTCCCTTATGCGAAAGCCTAAGAGACTTCTTGAATTTTTCATTCCAAAAAACTCATGAAACACTTTAGCTTGAGAAATTAACATTATGTAAAATCAACAAACAGGACCCTGAAAAATTAATGAAAAACAAATACAAAATAAATGAAATTCCTTTTATTGTCTGTTGTGACAAAAATAAGTTAACATTTTCTGAGATACTATTGCTGAAAAAGATCCATACATTAATAAATAAGGTGTACAGGGAAATATACATACATAAGCTTTTCTTTCACAGTTTCAAGTTCATCAAATTCTTTTTTTTTTTCCTTTATGATCTGAGCACTTTTCTCAAGCACATCCTGATCACCTGTTTCAATGATATCATCACTTGGCTTTAGTTGATCCCAACGAGCTTTAAACTTTTCCAGGTCTTGAAGATATATATTAACACGTGAAATCACATTTCCTTTCATCATTTCAACCTGTAAAGCATGAGTTAAAATGAAATTCCTTCAACTGTTTGTAGCTACTACTAGGATCAAAACCAAAGCACCAACTTCAAAACTTGATCAAAACTTGATAACTACAACTTGATCAGAACCAAATTTAGAAAACTTCTTGTATAATACCCTAAGAAATAGTTCATCTTTATTCATCTTTTTTTTTAAAAAGGGTGCACTAATTTTTTTTTATGCTGGTATTTGAGACCTATTTATTTGGCCTATGCTAGCCTGTATCTTATAGCGCATAGAATAATTGCTATATTTGTATGGCACATTGGTATCTTCAGTAGAACTTCAAATGAGTTCAGCAATTTGCCTATGGACTGTAATTACAGGACTCTGCATAGTTTAGCAAAGTTGTGTGAAAATAACAAGCATCAGTACTAAAAACATGATAAAGTAATAAAAATGCTACTTTTAACTGTTATCCTGTTTTGCTCAGTTAACCATTACATTCATTAAGCCATCTCTGTTACCAGAAAGTTGAGACAGAAGTACAACAATGTAACATTCATTTCAGCATCAGTTCAACAGAAGTTTCACCTAATTATTGTTTAAACAGTTTAAGTACTCTTCCTTTAAAGGCTCTCCCTCCACTCAGTAAAGTTGGTGTTAACACTGAACTGAGAACATTTATTGATTTAATCTGAGTAAAAAATATTTATCCAGACTTAATCAAAATAATTTCAACATTTTTAGGTACAATATTAATCTTTCATTGTTACCTGTTCTGCAATCATAAGCTGGTGGCTTTCCATCATTAATTCAAATTTATCCCATGTAGCTCTTAGGTTACTGATAGTGTCCAAACCTGCACCAGCCACAGTTCGCAAAAGTTTGTTTTTATCTTCAGCCTCTTGAAACAGGAGAAAAACCTAAATTCAAATGGATTAAAAATATGTGTGTATGTAAAAATTCAGCAAATCCTGTTTATCCAAACTGTAAGAAAATACGTAAGAATCATCAACTGTGTACACACAGATTATATGCTTATCTACAGCTGCTTTTTTAATACTGTTTATAGAATAACATTAAAACACTGGAAAAAATAGTATTTGAGGTACTTAGAGACATTCTAAATCTTGATCCTGACATGAGAGATACAGAAGTGAAAGTTTACTGTGAAACAGGTAAATGCCTCTTTATATATTGCAGAAATTAGGGAAATCCACTGCACGTTACTATATGCTCAGGAACAACATAAAACTCAAAAAGGTTCTGGTTGGAGGCGAGAACTGTGGGAAAGCATCAAATATGCTACACCGATTTTGTATTTTCCCTTAGGCAGCCACTTTATTCTACTGCTCGAGACAAAATACTGTGCTACACGGACCACTGCCCTGACCCTATTAGGCTACTGCATGTTCTAAATTACTTATATTAAATATAAGTTTCCATACTAGAAATCCACCACATTTTTTGTTAGCTGTTGTTCTGGATATGATGAAATAGTATCTTACCCCTTCTTTTTTTTCATGTAGGTTTAGATATTTTAAATTGTCTTCTGCTATTTCCTCTACAGTCTGGGGTCTAATCACTAGTATTTCCATGGCATCAGTGAGAAATGAAGAAACATCATATAGGTGAGCTATATAAAAGTGGAAAACAAAGTTATCATGGAGAAAATATCTGTAGTAATAAACATCCAAGTCACACGAATGTACTGTGATACAACATTGTCATAAGATATGATAATGTATGCAAAGTATTTGCTTAAAAAATTGCAGATCCCAATCTTATATGTTGCTTCAAGAAAATAATGCATATTTGTGTTCACATGTAGCTTTTTAAGTGTAATCCACTGCGTCCAGTGTATGATTTAGACCATAAGTATCAAACTCCCTTGTAAAAAATAAGCATAAATACCTAAGGCATTTATTTATACACTTTGAAAATCTGTATAGGTCTTTTTGGGGTAAATAGAGAAAAACAAACATTAAAAATACTTTTGGGATTTGGGTTTGTTTTTTTTTATTCTGTTTTTAAAGAGACTAACTAAAGCCACCTTACTTTAAATATTGAAAAGACTCACAAACAAAAGCCTGATTAAGCTATGACGTATTTTCCTACCAGGGTAGATCTTTTTGGTACTGAGATAGGAGCCATACAATTCCATACAATTCCAGGAAATAATACACTTTCCAGGAAACAATTCATCTTTCAGGCTCTGGAAATAATTCACTTTCTGCACAACCCCTGTTCTGTGTTTTCCGTACCAATTGTTAGATTTAAAGCACAAAGCCCTGGTACTTATCATCTACATCTTACTCCATTTTGTCCACTTGTTCCAGATATAGATAGACCACCTAAAAATACAGAAATATTTTGCACTCTTTAACACTTCGCATTTTGAGAATCGAAGTGACAAGTAACTCTGTGGAGTAAGTCTAGATTATTTAAGACTCCTCATGAAGTATTTCAGTTTGTGAAAGAGAAATCTAATATTTTTAAATTATAACATCTCATTAAGGCCCCTTCAATTACCCTCAAACACCTAAGAAATCTTCCTCCCTCAAATGTCAAACAAATTTTCCTCCCTGAAATGACGAAGAAATTTTCCTCCAGACAAAAGAAACAAACAAAATAATGTTCATATATATTATTTTACATCAGGAACAGATGTGGCCAAAACAAGTGAACGGGAAAGATGCACATGGACATCAAACAGCCTTAGGTTAGGCCTGTAGTGAAAAATTAGTAACAGATTACTTTCTGTGCACTGTGATTTCTGCAGCTCACTGTGCCCAAGAGTAAAATTACATTAACACAAATGTCCACAAGTACAACAGAAACAAAAAAAAAATACTATTCATTAAAGTTATTTACCTTGAATAGATTTTCTCAAAGAAATGACAAGAACATCATATAACTTCTGGATTAAATCATCAATTACAGTTTTCACAGGGTTGCAATTAACAGTTAAACAATCTATCTTGATGGTGCTTCAAGACAAAAGATCAAAAAGTAAATATTCAGTAGTATACTTACATGTCAATATCTCTAAGATCTATGCACATCTATAGTTTACCCTGATTTTGTAGCCTAATAAGAAAAAAAATTCCTCATAATTCTACAAATATAAGACAGAGCTTATCAGGAAAATTTTTCATAGTATTGAAATATTTATAACTATTATGCATATATATGCAGTTTTATGGGGACTATGGTCTAATGCTCTGCTTCTCCAAATATTTAGAAAATTGTTTAATTTTATATAACCAATGTCACTAAATTCAAAAGGACAACTTCTATACTCAAAAAGAAAAATATGTAAATAGTTTGTAAAGTCATGTCTTTAAATCTCTGATTTCCACGAGAATTTACTAACCCAGGCTTCAATAGTCCTAAGAATGTAAGAAAAGTCATAGGAAGTCAAGGCCCCATATCTAATATCTTACAGTGACTGTAAGTAGATGCCTAAAGAACACTAAGAAAAAGCGCTACCTTCTTTGGTACCTTCCTGAGTAACCTCCCTCAATACCAATTATTTTCAACTCATGGCACTTCATAGCCACATGTGGTTTCTGGCTACAAGACATGTCAGGCAATTTCATAGATAAGTGTACTCTTCACTGGGTTAAAAACTGGCTGGATGGCCGTGCCCAGAGAGTTGTAATTAATGGGGTGAAATCCTCTTGGTGGCTGGTCACCAGCGGTGTCCCTCAGGGCTCAGTTTTGGGGCCAGTTTTGTTGAATATCTTTATCAATGATCTGGATGAGGGGATTGAGTGCACCCTCAGTAAGTTTGCAGATGACACCAAGCTAGGTGGGAGTGTTGATCTGCTTGAGGGTAGGAAGGCTCTACTGAGGGACCTGGACAGGCTGGATCGATGAGCCAAGGCCAACTGTATGAGGTTTACGAAGGCCAAGTGCCGGGTCCTGCATTTCAGTCACAACAACCCCAAGCAGCGCTACAGGCTTGGGGAAGAGTGGCTGGAAAGCTGCCCAGCAGAAAAGGACCTGAGGGTGCTGGTGGACGGCCAGCTTAACATGAGCCAGTGTTGTGCCCAGGTGGCCAAGAAGGCCAACAGCATTCTGGCTTCTATCAGGAATAGCGTGGCCAGCAGGAGCAGGGAAGTGATCGTGCCTCTGTACTCGGCACTGGTGAGGCCTCACCTCAAGTACTGCGTTCAGTTCTGGGCCCCTCTGGACAAGAGGGACACTGAAGTGCTGGAGCGTGTCCAGAGGAGAGCTACCAGGCTGGTGAGGGGTCTGGAGACCAGGTCATCTGAGGAGAGGCTGAGGGAGCTGGGCATGTTTAGCTTGGAGGAGGCTGAGGGGAGACCTCATTGCCCTCTACATCTACCTGAAAGGAGGTTGGAGAGAGGTGGGTTTTGGCCTCTTCTCCCAAGTGAATAATGACAGGACCAGAGGAAACGGTCTGAAGTTGTGGCAGGGGAGGTTTAGATTAGATATTAGGAAGAATTACTTCACTGAAAGAGTGGTCAGGCACTGGAACAGCCTGCCCAGGGAGGTGGCTGAGTCACCATCCCTAGAGGTGTTTAAGAAATGTCTAGATTTGGCACTTCAGGGCATGCTCTAGTGGCAGAGATTGTAGGGGGTTTTTTGTGTGTGTATGGTTGGACTCGATGATCTCAAACGTCCTTTCCAACCATGAAGATTCTATGATTCTATGATTCTCTTCTATTCACCCCAGTTTGTCCCTGAACTCATAAAAATTTTCACTACTCAGAATACCACTTAGCGAAAAAGTTCTACCTGTCCATTCTCCTATATGAAATGTTACCTCTTTTTATTTGTACTGAACATGATTCCCAGCAGTTTCATTTGAGAACTCTAACTATGCAATGCACTGAATTCCATGTGAACATATGTAAGAATAAAAGCCTACGCTAGCATATCTTAAACTGTAAGTTATAAGAGGTAATCAAGTGTTTCAATACAGGAATTATTTCATGTATAAGCATTTACTAAGTCTGTTCCTAACTGCCACATATACTTCACATGTACAGGACTTAGCTAAAAGAATTGTTTAAATATCACCATGTTTTGTAGTATTTCAAAATCAGCCCTAAATTTTAAGGGAGTTTCCCATCATATCAAAGGAAGATATTCAAAGTTTTTAGAGAAGGCTGTGAAGATAAAAGGGAAGAAGCGTCTAAAAATAAAACTGAAAAACAAAGTCTAAACATTTAAAAAGTACACCAAGATTTTACAAACACCTGAAATTCTATCTATATCTCCACATAAAAAGAATATTCCTATTTTACTATTACCTTTAAAGTATCTCATAGAATACATTATTCAAACAGAAGAATAGTTGCACTATACCTTGGAAGACGTTCTGCTTCTTTCCCTCTTACTTTTAATGCTTTAAAGTTTTTTTCCCAGTCCTGTTTGTTAGAAAGATGTGTCTCCACCAGAGTTTCCATATCTACTTGACCAAGTACGATCCATTCCTTTTCATCATTATTTTTGATTTCATGGAAAAGAAATATTTTCCAGACTAAAAAACTCTGTTTCTCAGTTATATTAAAACACTTTAATAATGTTTTCAAGCTACATTCTCTTTAACCTTTGTGCTCCTTCAATTACCTACAGATTCTCTTAGCACAAAAATCAGAAGGTACAAAATGGTTTAACATATTCACATATTTAAGGATAATCAAAACAGATTTTGAACAAGAGCAAAAAGACAGCTATAATACCGAGGTTTCAATGGGAACTGTACATACTCTTCAAGCAGAAGGTGTGCTTAAGTGGTTGACTTAACATGGATGGACTTACTACGCTTTTGCTTATATGCCTTGTAGAAAAGGACAATAATGCACAAATGCCATTGTTCCGTTACTTCTAGAATGTCCAAGGACAATAATGCACAAATGTCATTGTTCAGTTACTTCTAGAATGTCCAAGGACAACAAGGCACAAAGGTTACTGTTCTGTTGCTTCTAGAATGTCTGAAGCCTAAAATGACACAAATTTAAAATAAAAAAAAAAGCACGAGTCAGTCAAATATTAAAAATACCTTGAATTTATTAGAAACTTCTGTCAGCCTTCTAAACAAATCCTCTGCTTTACTGAAAGCAGTCAGAAATCCATTTGCATTTCTTTCTGTCATAACAGTGAATATAGACTCTTCTTCTGCTTCACTTACTCCCCTAAACTGATTTGGAATGGAGATGAATCGCTTCATTTCTCTATAATATCTAGCTCGTACTTCTTCAAAAGGAGGTCTGAATTGCAACCGGCCTTGCCTAAAAAGTAAAACAAATCATACAGAAACTAATATTTGAATGTATTCTGAGCCAGAATACTTTCTTAATAGGAAAAAAGAAAATATCTTACTTGAATGTTAGATCAATAGTTATTTCTGGTAAATTTTCATTAAGCGCTTCTAAGCCCATTTGATACTGATGCTCCAGAGCTTTGTAAAGTTGATGATTCCAATGCTGTCTCCAAGCTTTCATATCACGTGATTTGAAACCCTAAAATTTAAACATTTTTATTTTTATGTTATTCCTCAAACCATAATTATAAGCTGAAACTGAGTACAGTACAATGGCTGAAGACCAGAATCTTAGTAAAATTCAAAGAAGTATCACCCACTGGAACAGGGTCCCCAGGGAAGTGGTCATGGCACCAAGCCTGTCAGAGTTCAAGGAGTTCTCTTAGTCATATGGTTTAGTTTCAAGTGGTCCTGCGAGGAGCAGGATAAGGACAGGAGCAGCTCAAGATATTCTATGACCAGTTTGAATATTAAGATGATCTAGAGCTATTCCGTTTATTTCAAATGAATATAAGAAGAAAAAAATAATATCCAAGTCAAACCAGTCCCTATGGCAGTTAGCATAATGACTTCACTGAGGTTCATCGCCCATTGGTTTAGTACAATATTCTTCAAGGTTACTCTAAAATGCACAGGACTCTGCTAGAAATAAGATACAGAGCTGGCTGAATGAGATCTAAACCTCTATCCCCCCTTTTATTTTGTTATGATATGTAAACTACCTTTTAAACAGTATTTCAGAAATTCTTCTGTGTTTCCACAGATCAACATTAACTAACAAGTAAGTAGATAGAATAATTTATCTTAAAGAACTCAGATTTTCATTGGAATCTGTTACATTGCACTGTAAGAATGTGTAAAGCCATATCATACGCTCAGGCACGTAAATGGCCACTTGTAAACCATCCAGGGATTTTCAAAAGGGCAACACAAGTTAGAAAAGAAATTAGCAACTCCTTCCAGATTAACTTATTTAACCGCTTATTTAATTGGATAGAGATTTGCAGCCAGGGCTTTGGAGGCAGTCCAAGGTTGCTGCAGGAAGCTACACAGTTAATGTCTGCCCTACAATTCAAGGCTGCCCAGAGGAACTCTTCCAACAGAAGGATTCAAGAGATTAAGAAAACCTGACATTGCCTCAAGTAAGCCTTCAGACAATTATAAATAGGGTTTTCAAAGAAATATGTAAAATCCTGATGACAACAGCAGTAAGACTATACCATCTTGTAATTTTGGATGGTGAAAGCACAATACACTTGGTTAAGTTTTATCACTTCTAGTCAAGGATTAAAAAAAAGTGACTGAATACAGTTCAGTTAATTGTCCATATAAAATATTCTGTAATAACAAAACAATTTTCAAACAGATCTTAAAGCAAATATAGGCTATTAATTTTCACTTCAAGCTAAAAATTTGCAAACTAGATTTCAAAAGAAATTGCAAACCAAAAGCTGAATCAATGCACTTACTTAGTATTCATATTATCTTTAGAAGATGGAAAAAAATATTAAGAAAAATGCGGCAAAAATTCTGCATTTATTTGACTGACAAATACCAACTAAAATAATCTGGGTTTGCATTAGAAATGATAACAACACCACATCCATATAAGAATATAGCCCCATTACTGCTGAAGGCTATAGAAAAAATTAAACTGACTTGAATGATACCTCAAAATAGATTAGGTGATAGCAATACCATCCAGTTACTTTGATAAGACTCTTAATCAAAATCTTAATCATCTTACTCAATGATCTGAAGGGTCTTTTCCAACCTAAATTATTCTATGATTCTATTCTAAAAGCTGACAGTTGATAAGTGAACAAATAATAATGTGCTTTTTCATTATTTCAGGCAGAAATGCATTTTAATTCTAAATTTCATACATTTGTTCTACTCTTCCTGGGGATCACTCATATGTGTATCAACTTATTTTACCTTGCATTAATGGCTCAGACACAACCGATCTACATGACCTATGGCTTTCCCATGTTTTCGTCTAACCCCTGTCATCTGACCAAGTGTCGTTCTTCTCCCATTACTAGTATGACTTAAAAAAGATTATCCACATCCTCCTCATCTGAGATTTTACCTCACACCTGGCATCAACTAGTACATGGTCAGTTTTCCTGAGCTAGCTAGTAACTCCTTAATCAAAATTAATTCAATCATGCTATGTTTGAGTCTTAAATCTTGATTATTGTTGAAAAGTCAAATGTTCACAGTCTGCAATATGATAATGAAACCCTGCCTGTGACTCGAGGCTGGCAAAACCAGTTCGGAGCTCCTGGAGTTCATCTTTCCAACGCTGCTGCTGCCGAAGGAGATCAATATTCATGAGCAATATAACCTGTTAAAAGAATTATAAATGATAATAAACCTATTCATCATCGTGTAAATTAAAGGAAGGATAAAGTAAGCTATAAGAGATGTGATTTTAATTTCACTTGGAAAATATACCTTTTCAATGAAATTTGTGTGACACTTTCTTAGTTTTCTGTTTTCAGTGGAAAGCCGTTCAGCAGCAGCTTGGAGTTTTTGGATATAAGCTTCCAATTCTCTAGGATTATCCCATGTTATTTGAGCTTTTCCTCCAGGACCAGATTTTGAATGCTTGAAAAACATACAAACTTTGTAAGACTTAATATCAAATATAGTCTACCAGTGAGCATACAGGAAGTGATAATATGAGAAAGGTGGTTTCACTCCCAGTAAAAAATGGAGGACCTCCCTCTCACTACTACACTAGAAACATAATAATCCAGCAAATCACAGACATATGGACATATCATTATAGCTACATCAACACACTGGGGAAGGATTAATGCCAGACTCTTAATAGACTTTGAAAGAAATCCACTGATATTGAGAGTCCTGCCCTACACACATAAGCAGACATCTTAAGCTAAGAGGACACCTTAAAGTCCTCTTTTCCTCTTTGTCCTGCACAGACCAAAACCCAAAACGTCACACTAATTTCTATTCAACTTCACCTGTTTATCATGAAATAATTTTTTTGAGTTACACTGTAAAATTCCACTGACTCATAAGCAGCTTTGGGGAATTCCATTTCTCTGGGCTTTTTATCAAGATTCTGGGGGGTTTATGCATTTTGCTAAGTTTAGAGTAGAAAATCAGAACACAAAAGCATAAGAAGTTCCACAACTGGACCTATTCCTAAAAGACAAAGCGCAGAAATCATGTCAAATAGGAGAATATGTTGTGCCTTTGAACATTCCTGCACCATCACTGTCTTAGGGTCTGTACACCAAAGAAATCTGTGGCATTATCTGCAGCCAGCCCAAGGAAAATTTAAGAGACAGTCTGGGAACTTTTTCCAGGAAACTCTCGAACCTACAGTTTGGTCTGGTCTCCCCACCGTTTTCTGTCAACTAATCCCAACCCTAACATCACTTCTACTTTCAGCCCGATTCTTATACTCTGTCTTGCGAAACAGTTCTCAGGGGTGAGTTCCCGATCATTTCTGTAATGCTTGCTCTGGAGGCATTATTCTCTTGCACAACACAGAGTTTATGGGCATGTTATAATTCTCCAGCCATTCTCGCATTGTAAGAGTATTGGAAGAAGGTGATGTGCTTCAAAGTGATCAAAACTAGTAAACTGACACACAGAAAAAGCAGCACAGAATATGCACAGATAATGCTGAAATTCAAAATAAAAAGAGAGAGGAATTCTTTCACCTTAATTATCTGTTCAAATGCTAGAGCAGACTGCAACATCATTGGCTTCTGACTCTCAATCATTTGTTGATCAATAGAATTATAAAAATGTGCCACCTGTAAAAACGGAGAGATTAAATTTACAAGAATAGATAAAAATATTTATATGCCAATAAATGTAATGCAGGATATTTCTGAAAGTATCACACAACCAATCCCATTAAGAAATGAGAATTAACTATAACCGTAAAATGCTTACAAAAATAAAGTACATATGCAACGCTAATGTGATCCTATCTTCTTCTAGTGATGAATTCTAATAGCAAAAAAGACTGCTACTTACACATGTCTGAGGTAGTTATACTTCACCTTAAGTGAAATAAGTTCAGTCTCAAATTTATTATAAGTGGAACAGTTCCACTATTTTATGCCAATGCAGGCATCTAGTGCCATTTCAGAGGCCTTCAATATCCGTGACATGCACCAGGATATGGCATAAAACCTAAAATAGATCTATTTACTTTCAGATTGACAGCTGGAGTAAGAGAGATACCCTACAACTTGGTCGTTGTCCACACATAGACATCTAGTGCCTTTTGAGATGACGAAGGTTTCTACTTGGATTCACCTGTCAGTGATCCAGGTGCATGGGTATTTTGTAGGTCTTGTGTCATCTCTGCCTTAGCCGTGCAGGTATCTCGGATACCAATGACACCTCACGTGAAACTGATTTGAGCCTGTCTAACTACATAAGAATTTTTATCAATATATATGTGTTTTTTCTTGCATCTTATAGTAACAGGAGAAAACTTGACATGGTCTTTCGACTGAAATATAAGCCCAATAAAAACTTACGTAGCATTGAATACAGTAAAAAAAAAAAAACAAAAAAAACCAACAACAACAAAAAAAAGAACCCAAACACACATTTCCATTAAAATACTTATTAGTGTATTGTCACTTGAAAACTAGCAATGGTGAGGACAAGCTGATCCATTTTATGACATTTTCCTTCAGTTATAATTATCAGAAAGTGAGACTAAAACCAGGAGATCAATAAATCACTTGTCATGTTTCTGTATATTCATACAGTAACTTCACGTGACTTTAATATTATAATTAATTTCATTTCAAAAGAAAACACATTCCGAAATTGTAAAGCATTTCTTTATTTTTGTTCTGTTTTAAGGACTTAGCTAATTTGCTCAAGAAACAAGGCACTTTCATACAAACACAGCAAAAAGCTCAACCACACAGTCAGAAGAGATAATAGTCTAGAAAAGTTCTACTACTAAAGCTGGGAAGTCAGAACAGGAAGTTATTATGACATTTAATTTTATACCTGTTTGAGGATGACTGCCTGCTTACAGAACTTCTGTGCAGTGTTTGCAACGTGCTGTATTTTAGCTGGTATAGCAAAACCAAGTGCTGATAGCTGACGTACTTCTCTTAGGAGAGTTACCAAATGATCTGAATAAAGGATGTTTAATGTTCCAAAAACATGATCCAACTCCATTACAGGACTATTAGCTTGGATGCTAAATCAAAATCAGAGAAACATATTATTGAATATAATTTGATATTGATCCTTTCTTAGGTGCATTTTATAATAATATAATAAACAATTCTAAAAAGCTTGATGACATTCTATTACATTCTTCTATGTTTAGTAACATTTTAATTTACTCAGAAATTATTCTAGTAACCCTTCTCTTAATTCAAAGCGAGTGGAGACAAGAAGAAATGAACAATGCCTATTGGTTTTGCTCAAAAAGGTTTTCTGGCTTATTGCAATAGTTAACATGTAACTCGTAGCTAGACAGTATTTCTCAAATACACTGGATCCACCCTACTCTCTCAAACTGGCACTTTACAGGCCCCAGCCTTCAGAACTGCAAAGGGGGCGAAATTCTCCAAGGGAACCAATCCAAGAACCAGGAACTGGATCAGTGGAATCTCTTGGTATACACAATCAGATGGTAATAAGAACATCAGCTTATGTTTAGATTTTACTCCAATTTTTTTTTCTACTGCCGTAACGCTTCTACCACCATCCTCCTAGGCTTCCTTCATAAAAACTTCAGCTTTGCTAATTTTTTCACTTTTTTCCTCACCTTTTTCTAGTTCCAATAGCCATTGCATTCCCCTCTGCAGTGAGCTACCTCTTTTCTTTTCCTTTTAATTAATCTCTTCACATCTTTTAAAATCTCTCACTAACAACATTTTATGGTACTAATAAATCAGATGGGTGTTATTAGATTGGATTGCTGTCTCTGTTTATTTGTGATAATTGAGTATTTTTCATAAAATAGAAGTCTACACATAAGTATCAACTCCTGTATCCTCTGAAACTGCAGACAAACACTTTTTTCAAATAAAGTTTGTAACACTCAGATGCAGAAGGAAGCTATGTGGCCAATGAATTAAACAAAACGTTAAAATATATTTCAATATCCCATAAAGTAATTTCATTATTTTGGGGAACACAATTTGTGAGGTTTGAATTGATTTTCTTACCCTTCTTCCATCTGCTCCATTTAGATTGCAGAATTTCTTGTGAATAGCAATTCATTTGTTACTCTACCTGTCATCTGTATATCACAGCTACACTCTAATCTGGTTTCTAGACATTATCACTATATGGATTATAATGTATAACAACAAGCAAACAAAACACGTCTTTCACCCCAGGTGCTACTAGAAACTGCAAAATTAGTTATCAACATTGTCCTGTATACTTCACCTTACCAACCAAGCCCAGGCAGGATGATGAAATGATAATAAACTCTTCCATTTTTTTTCTCCACTCATTCTCAATTCTGTCCATTTTTTTTTATTTCCTTTGTCAAGTTCTAGACTACACTACACTACAGATTTCAGCTTAAACATTATTTAAGCAAGAATGTATTTACCAAAGTCCTGACTTGGGATTTGATAACTCTGTCTGGATATTCCTAGACCAATCATCAAATTGCTCTTGTTCATATACTTTCAATTGTTCCAGAAAAGAATATGCACTTCGATGAAAACTTTGAAATCCAGATAAGTCAGACAGAAGAGCCTCTGCCACCTTGATAGCATCATCCACCTTAAACACAATCAGAAAGAAAGGAAGCTTAACTTCCCAGTATTCAATCAGAAAAGAAAAATCACCACAATAAAAATCAGCATTACAAAACATCCAAGTGGGATTCAAAACTGATTAGAAAAAAAAAAAGTGAATCCTGAATTGTGTCCCAGATGTTCAAGTTCCCATTACGGTAAATTGGGTCTGAATAAGTTGTCCACTACAGGTGTACACCACTATTAAGATACCCGAGAGTATCCCACCAGGTCTTCAGTTAATTCTCCATAAAGGTACAAAACTACCCTGTGTCCTTTGTTGTATCTATAAGGTCTGTGCCAATACTCAAAGCTATTTTAGATGGGATTTCTCGTCTACATGCGGACAAACTAATCGAAACCCTAGTCAATACAATCAGTGGAGATTTGAGAGCAATTTAAAAAATTTAGCACAGCCTAAAGGAGACACAGAAAACTGACACACATCAGCTGAACTGCTCTCTAGGTCTTTAGCAGACCAAGAAGAAATTGCAAAACCTCAGCTGCTGCTGTTCTCTCTGTACGACACGTAACAAAATAACACCTTTAAGACCTCCACCCTGTGTCCCATTGAGCAGAAATGGCACCTTGAGATTTCTGCAAATCACAGGTGAATGCCAAAAAACTGGGCTAATACTTAGGATACATAACTTCTACTCTCATTCAAACCTATAGTTATTGTAAATGGCACTTACGTTTAGCAAAAACATTTTGCTTTTAGCTAGTCAATACTGTCCAAAAAAAGTTGGAGAGTTTCCAACTAAAGGGTAAATATAAACTAGCAAAAATAACATAAGTTAAAATAGTCACATATGTTTGAAACTCATTTTGTTGTAAGAGAACACAGAATCATTCGTAGTTTACTTTTACTACAGTCTCTGAAGTAAATTCCCTGGCAGGCGCTGACAGAGAAAAGTACAACCAAGAAATCCCTTTGATTTCAAGGGGACACTACACAGGTCACTAGTAACAAGTGAGAATTAGGATGTGAGAATCTGGCTATCTGTAAATCTTATATACAATTTTAACATGCAAACCAAAGGGTAAAATTTAACAAAATGTCTCCACTCAGAATTTTATTTTGCCAAAAAAATAATGAAGTCATAAAAGCAGGCAGTTCAGTGTATTATGAAAAGAATGTCTTCTGGGACAGTTAATAAAATTCAACTTATCAAGTAGCACCACTGATAAGGAATCTTGATGATGTAACTCTTGGGAAGTTCACAATTTTTCTGTGGGGAATTCCCCACAGAAATCTCAAATACCATGTTTTACTTTCTATGATAATATTGCACCTGAACAGTAATGGAATCTGTTACCTTCAGCTCCAGCTGCCGTACCCATACAATGTTATTGACGACTTCAGAAAGGTTTTTGCCAGACAGTGGTCCAGAAACATCACCAGGAACGCCATGGCATCGAGTTTCAAAGTCTGTCTGATAGTCTAACACAAGCAAAAGATTCATGTTAGGCAAGAAACCTAATAGAAGCAGCTTAAAATTTTACTCTAATTATAAAAACATACTAGGGATGCTGACAAAATACTAAAAGTAAATAAAGAATTCTAGCATTGGCAAAAAAACTAATGCAATTAAATACTTTTAAACACATTTTTACCTTTGACATAATCTTGAAGTCTTGCTAGTAGTGTTTCCCTTTCAAAAAGCAATTCTTTGCTTATATTTGGATGCTTTATCAGTTCCTTATATTTCTGAAATGTTTGAAGAAGCTGGAATATGAAGTTAAAAAAATTTATCTCTTTCTCCTGAAAAAAAATTAAACATATTCTAACACTACTCGTTAGTGCTCTTCATAAGGACTCTCTGGCTCTAAGTACCTATTCCTTTGCTCTAAACTGACTACTTAAGAATTCAATAACTTTACCTGTAGGAAAGTTTTCAGACTACAGAAATACTCATACCTGCTGAGGACTGTCCTGAATTTCTGAAATAAATTTCTTCAATTTACTTGCTATTTTTTGTTCCGCAGGTGCAATAATTCTTTCATACTGACAGACTGCTGCTTTCCATAATGGCTAGAGATAATGAGTTCATACGTTACTTTAAGACTATTCATATACATCATAAAAAGTCACAGAAAGAACGTGAATAAATTAAAAATAAGCATTATACCTCTGTGTACGGATTACAGTGTACAGGATTTAGGCCAGCAAAGGGTTCAAACACCTGGGCAAGATGTAAAGCATTTTGTTCTCCAACTGGCAAAAACAATGTAAGTTTTTCATACAGTGTTCTAACAGTTAGAACCTATAACAGAAAAAAATATTTGATATATTCAACGTATTTTCACAGAATCACAAAATCATGGAATTTTTCAGAGTTGGAAGGGACCTCTAGAGATCATCTAGTCCAACTCCCCTGCTAGAGCAGGATTGCCCAGAGCACATTACTCAGGACTGCATCCAGGCGAGTCTTGAAAGCCTCCAGAGAAGGGGACCCCACAACCTCCCTGGGTAGCCTGTTCCAGTGCTCTCTCACCCTCACCGTAAAGAAGTTTTTTCTCATATTTGATTGGAACTTCCTATGTTCCAGCTTGTGCCCATTACCCCTCTTCCTGATACTGGGAACCACTGAAAAGAGTCTGGCTCCATCCTCCTTAAACCCACCCTTTAGATACTTGTAAACGTTAATAAGGTCTCCCGTCAGCCTTCTCTTCTCCAGGCTAAAGAGTCCCAGCTCTCTCAGCCTTTCCTCATAAGGGAGATGCTCCAATCCCTCAGTCATCTTTGTTGCCCTACACTGGACTCCCTCCAGTAGTTCCCTGTCTCTCTTGAACTGGGGAGCCCAAAACTGGACACAGTACTCCAGTTGTGGCCTCACCAGGGCAGAGTAGAGGGGGAGAATGACCTCCCTTGACCTGCTGGCCACACTCTTCCCTATGCAGCCCAGAATTCCCTTGGCCTTCTTGGCAACAAGGGCACATTGCTAGCTCATGGATAATTTACTGTCTACCAGGACCCACAGATCCTTTTCTTCAGAGCTGCTTTCCAGCAGGTCCACCCCTAACCTATACTGGTGCCTGACATTCTTCCTCCCCAGGTGCAGGACCCTACACTTCTCCTTGTTGAACCTCATTAGGTTCTTCTCTGCCCAGCTCTCCAGCCTGTCTAGCTCACGCTGGATGGCAGCACGGCCCTCTGGGGTGTCAGCCACCCCACCCAGTTTGGTATCATCAGCAAACTTGCTGAGCATACACTCTGTCCCCTCGTCCAGGTCGCTGATGAACACATTAAACAATACTGGTCCAAGTATTGACCCCTGGGGGACACCACTGGTTACAGGCCTCCAACTCGACCCTGCTCCATTAAACACAGCCCTCTGAGTCCTGTCACACAGCCAGCTCTCAATCCACCTCACTATCCCCTCGTCTAGTCCACACTTCCTCAGTTTCCTAAGGAGGATGTTATGGGAGACAGTGTCAAAAGCCTTGCTGAAGTCAAGGTAGATGACATCTGCTGCTCTGCCCTCATCTAGCCAACCAGTTTTAACATCATAGAACGCTATGAGATTGGCCAAGCATGATTTACCCTTGGTAAATCCATGTTGACCACTTCCAATAACTTCCTGCTCTTGAACGTGCTTGGGTATGACATCCAGAACAAGTCGCTCCATTACCTTCCCACGGATGGAGGTGAGACTAATCTACCTGTAGTTCCCTGGGTCCTCCTTCCTGCCCTTTTTGAAGACTGGAGTGATATTGGCCTTCCTCCAGTCCTCAGGCACCTCTCCTGTCCTCCTTGATCTTTTAAAGATGATGGAGAGTGGCCAAGCAATAACACGTGCCAACTCTCTCAGCACTCGTGGGTGCATCTCATCAGGGCCCATGGACTTATGGCTGTCCAAATTGGCCAAGTGGTCTCTAACCTGATCTTCCTCTACTGGGGAAAACTCTTCCTCTCTCCAGACCTTCACCCTTGCCTCCAGGGCCTGGGATTCATGAAGGACAGCTTTAGCAGTGAAGACTGAAGCAAAGAAGGCATTCAGTAGCTCTGCCTTCTCTGTGTCTTCCACCACTAGGGCGCCCATCTCATTCCTTAGTGGGCCTACATTTTCCCTAGTCTTCCTTTTTCTATTGATATACTGAAAGAACCTCTTTTTGTTACCTTTAACCGTGGTGGCCAAGAAGAGTTCTGCTTGAGCTTTTGCCCTTCTAATTTTCACCCTGCATAGCTTCACTACATATTGGTATTTTTCATAAGTAGCCAACCTCCTTTTCCAAAGATCACAAACTTTCTTTTTTTTCCTGAGGTCCAGCCAAGGCTCTCTATTTAGCCAGGCTGGTCTTCTTTCCTGTCTGCTCGTTTTCTGGGACTTGGGGATGGCCTTCTCCTGAGCTTTTAAGAGTTAATCCTTGAAGTAAGACCAGCCTTCCTGGGCACCTTTGCCCTTCAGGACTGTCCCCCAAGGGACACTCTCAACCATGCTCCTAAGCAGGCCAAAGTTTGCCCTTCGAAAATCTAAGGTGGCAGTTCTGCTGGCTTCCCGCCTTGCTTCACCAAGAATCGAAAATTCTATCATTTCATGGTCACTCTGACCAAGACGACCTCCAATCTTTACGTCCCCTACAGGACCTTCTCTGTCACCAAGCAGCAGGTCCAGTAGGGCACTTTCCCTAGTTGGCTCCTTCACCAGCTGTGTTAGGAAGTTGTTTGGGTTTTTTTACATAAAACTTACATTTAGAAGCAAAAAGCACAAGCAGCACAACCCACCTCTCTCCTTTTTACAAGAATCTTTTGAAAGGCTCAGGCAAACGTGGATTATGGAATGCTATTTGACTCTGAAAAGGCTATAAAAGTGTTTTAATTCCTCTTTTTAACTTAAAACAATGTTGTTTAATTCTGTGTCTAATGAAATAAATGTGTATAATTCAAATCTCTACCTCATCAAGACGTTTTCCAAGTCTGGCTAACAATTCAGGGCAATATTTCTCATTTTTCCATGGATGGAGAGTATAACGTTGCCACAGTTGTCCAGTTAGGTACTCACAAGCTGACACCCACTGCTCACAAATCAAGATGCCAGCCTTTAGATTTTCTTTAACACTGTGAAAAGCATCCTCCCACAGATTCAACGCTGCTAATTTTCTCTGAACATATCTACCTAGCGAGCCACCTAGAACACAAAAAAGTATACAAAAGCAATATGTTAAGGTTGTTCAAAATAATTCCTTTAAACTCCAGATCAAGTTCCAAATGCATTTTTAAAAAACTAGTGTAATGTCTTAGTTTCAAACCACAGAAATGTATTAATAACTGATCATTTTGTTTCAAATTTAATAAATTTAATAAATTTTCAGATTTAATAAATTATCCATTTAACATCTCCAAGTTAAACAGCGGTTGCTCCAACATTAGAAGCTGACAGATTTGGATTCTGGAATCCAAACACAAGCATTTGTCTTTATCAGCAGCTGTACCCACCTAGCCTTCCCCCCACGCACACACACATTTGGCTGCAGAAAACAAACTCACTGTCTTATCCCTGTCCCAGAACAGGGGACTGCTGTTGTGCAAATGAGAAAAGCAACCGCTCTGCATGTCCTGCTCTCACCTCCACACAGACGGAATCAACTTTCAAATGGGGCTTTTGTACAAATAAGTTTTCTCCTCTTGGAAAAAGACAAGGAGTCAAACAGAAACAAGACCAATCCAATCCACAGGCTGAGAGATATCCAACTCCATCTTGTTATTATCTATCATCTTCCCAAGCATGTGTGAAGGCATCTACCAGAACCGGTTGAATTATTGGATACTATAAGTCAAACAGCATTCATGGATCCTAATTACAGTAAGAAAGCACCTTAGTGCAGTAGGCTATCACTGGTGCCTTTTGGAAGAAAGCGGCCTCTGCTCACACATTCGTTTTACTTTTTCTCAACTGTTCATTTAATAAAGACTGCATGAAGATTTACCTATTACATCCAAGAGATTATGCATGCGTGGCTGTGGATAAGGATCGTGTTCTGTTTGTCTCCACACACCATCAACAGTATCTCTCGTAGTCTCCACCAAATCCACAACTTCAAATAACGAGAGACTATCCAAGTTGTAATAATCCTAGAAAAAAAATATCCTTAATACAAATACTTTGCAACTAGTATTGTAGAGAAATTTATATTTTCTTGAAGCTGGAAATTGCTATAGTTTCTTGGGGTTTATTGCTTAACAGAATATGTCATAATCCTCTCAAAACCCAAGCATTTGTGTAAGTTTACCCATGGGAACATTCCATTAATACCTTAAGCGTTATTTGAGAAAATACTTTACAGGTGCCCAAAATTTTGCATGATAAGAGTTCATTATTATCCTCCACATTTTCACTTTTTTGTTTTATAATTTCATTAGTCAATTCCCAGTTCACAAACTGTAGCATACTGTTGTATTTCTACAGCAGCTTTTAGGATTCAATGGTCAAATCTGCTCCCAAATAAATGTTGGTGTTGCCCTGCACCATTGTCACTAGAAACTACATAAATGTAATTTAAAGTAAGATTTTGCCTAAGAAAAATATAACTAAATAGTTATAAATTCATCTATTTGAAAGGATGTACATATACTGACATATATTTCAAAGAATAATGTTTTTACTAAGTCTATAAATATATCACTGATCACACAAAAGAAAACATACTTTTGCAATGTCCTCAAATAGGTCTTTAAAATGAGAAGCTCTCTCTTTACTACACCATTTACTTCCATGATGAGCACAATCTATCCAGAACTGAAATTCATCTGTTGGTGTAAGTATAGCTGCAAATAAGAACAGATAATGTTTAAATATGAAATACATGAATGGTCACAAAATATTTTCATTGAGAACTTACTTTCTAAAGCAAATTTTTACTATATGGCTATGTAATTACCCTTGAACTTCTGACTCTGACTAGATGCACTAACAAGTTCATATCAAGAGGCCAGAGCTGATCGTCACTAATTCATATTTACTCAACATGACCTGTCATATTTCATACTCTGCAGTCACTGGGATAATGAAGACTGAAAACTTAACCTAGAAATCAATGATTTCCCCATAATTTAATTATAAAAGACATAACCACAAAACGAACCTTGCACATCATCTTCGCAGAATTTTGTTCCTGTGTAATTTGGATCTGATCTTCTGAGAACAGTACCCAAGCCAGCTTCAAGCTCACTTAAAAGTTTCTGAAGCTTGGGATCAAATGTTTTACTCCATCTCTCATCCTGCAATGAAAATTTCAAAAAATGTGACTATCATGATAGAACAATTACTATTTCATCCTAAAATCTTAAAAACCAAATAATTCAGATTAATAGCGTTAAGCCACCACATGGTGAGACAGTGGTGAGACATTCATTTTCCATAAAGTCATGGAAAAACATCTTATTCTTTTCACTTATCAAATCATAATGATACTGTGCAATTTTTTTAGTCACAAATTTAAAAATCTGTTGTTGGATTTATAAAAGCACTCTAAAAATGTGTTCAAAATTCTTTGTTAATTAATTCTCTTAAGTTAAATAAATATGGAATCTATTTCTATAGTAGAATATGCAAATTGCTACAATCAAATATTGCAAGTTACTGTGTTTTTCTAAAACTATTTTATTAATGTGTGATATATAAGAAATTAAAAATATTTAAATGCTGAAATTCTGCTTGCTTAGCTTTTGAAATACAGCCATGGTTAATGTTTTTGACAAAAAATCCCCAAAGGAAATACATTCTTTAATGGAATAGAAGAAAAAACCTAAGAACATTTTAAACTTGTGAAAAATGTGAACATTGTGAAAAATGCAGCTATACAAATTAATCTGGAACCTAGCACACCTATCTGCCACATATTACAAAAATAATAGTTTGCACGATACTGGCCTATGTGTTTCAAATAAAATATAAGATTATTTTAGGATTATCTAAAGCAGGAAAAGCATGCAAGACTGGAATTACTGGTGGAAAGGAGGTAAGGAGCTGTCGTCTCCATTAACTACCAGTCAGTGTATTCCACATTTCTAGTCAGGCATACGTATGACCAGAATCCTCCCCTCATCCTTACTGATCAATAGGAGGTAAAGTACTTTATTTAACTTAGAAATTAGAACTACCATTCATTATTTAAGCTCTTGAAATATTTTATTTTTAAAACATAAAATACTTATCTCAGAATACTTAACATGCTATGGATTTCAATGTTTCAGTATAAATCTACAGAACATTTAAATCAGTATACTGCTCACCTTCAGTAATACTGGTGCAAAAACTTGTCGTACAGCTTGATAAAGGGTGTTTATTGGTGAATCTAGCATAGATGACACAAGAATATTACTATGAAGATTATCTTCTGTAATTACATCAGGCCGCAGCTTAAAGAACACCAACACATTATCCTTTGACTCAGTAGCTTCAATCTGTAAAAACCAAGGAGACAGGATTTGTTTATAAAACTGTCATTGACTGCATATTATACTAAATCACATACACCATTTACACAAATGATTTACATCAAGAAAAAAATTATAAAATACCACATTACTCCCTGTGGGCTCTGATAACATTCTGGTAGTGTCTGATTTGATCAGAAAATCAAAACCTGTATTATACTCGTTCCTGAGTGGAGAGGAACCTGAAATATAAATTCCAACATCAAATACCTAATGCCTTTTTCATTATAAAATATCTGTAAATACCATAATTACTTATGCTATTTTGATTTTGAAAACTTCACTTACCACCTTCTGGGGGCAAACCAGAAACTTCATCTTGTGCGTAGAGAAGACTAAGCATTATTTTTTAAATTTATGTTTTTTGCATGTTTATGCTACATAATTTTGGGAATAGTTTTCTAAACATTCAGTATTGTCCTCCTGAGTCTGTAGATACATAACTCTACTGCAATTCATAGATTTCTCAAGGACAGAGAAATGACATGCTCCTTCATGAGTAAAATCTTCAACTGGTAACATGACTCTTGCTCCTTGCACAGTCCAACTTACGGGTAAAGTTCCAAAAGTTGCCATAAGATCAATTATTGAAGCTATTTGTGGCCGAGAAGAATTCATAAAACAGGAGAACATTATTAAACATTTGATGAAACAATAGCAAAAAGATACGCTAGCAAAAATCCCAAATTCTGTTCAATTGTAAACATCTGTGAACTTTTTTCTGTTAAAAGAGGGATAGTAAAAACAGCTTTCAATTTTGCTGGACAGTATCAATTTTACTTTCTTACCAGGTCCTTAGCCCAACACCTACAGACATTGTTTCACTGAGACAAAAGGTGAACATTGTAGCCCCTATGTGCATCTCATCTTCCACAGCTGCTGACTGTGACTTTGTATATCAGACAGTGGCTCACAGCACATCCCAAAAAACACTACATGTAAATGTTCACTCTTGCATGAACGTAGCATACACTAGGAGTACACAGATTACACTGATGATTACACCAGAAGGTATGTAAGTTACTGGTCCACACGGTAGTTCATATTTTAACGACCCATTACGCTGCCATCAGTGCACAAAAAACCCATCACTGACCTAACAGACACCATAGCAGAGTGATGGGACACACGTCAAGCCCCGGGCTCTGCCTGTACGCTCTGTGTGGCAGGGCACCACACCGTGTCCTGATTACATGGTGACATTCACTGTTCATCACGCCCCACAGTATCACTCGGACACCGAGACACACTCGTTGAACACAAACACTGAGAGCAGGACATTTCACACAATAAACCTCCAGATTTGCTCACAGCTGGACACATCAATCTGCAAAATGCATGATTTGGACAAATACCCCCCGTGGGACTTGACAAATATCAGCCCATGTGCCACATATCAGGCCACCCTTCCTGCATGGACACTGGCAATGCCATCCTTCCAGTCACCTGCATACACCCTTGCCCAGGAACAACCCAGACACAAGCCTCCACCTGGCATTTGCAGCAAGGTGACAAGGCATTCTCCAGGTCGCATGACATTCATACAGTGACAATATACAGCGCACTAAAACTGCGTAATCAGCATGGGCATAAACCAACAACAAATATATCACTCAGCTGACTATACAGTCTTCACAGACTGTACTGTATCCAGCTCTGGAGCCCTCAGCACAGGAAAGACATGGACCTGTCACAGCAGATCCAGAGGAGGGCCACAAAAAAGATGAGAAGGATAGAACATCTCTCCTGAGGACAGGCTGAGAGACTTGGCATTGTTCAGCCTGGAGGAGAGGAGGCTCCAGGGAGACCTTATTGTAGCCTTTCAATACTTAAAGGGGGCCTACATGAAAGATGGGGACAAACTTTTTATCAGGGCCCGTTGCAATAGGCTGAGGGGTAATGGTTTTACACTGAAAGAGGGAAGATTTAGAGTAGATATAAGGAAGAAATCTTTTACCATGAGGGTGGTGAAACACTGACCCAGGTTGCCCAGAGAGGTGGTAGATGCCCCATCCCTGGGAACATTGAAGGTCAGGTTGGACGGGGCTCTGAGAAACCTGATCTAGTTGAAGATGTCCTGCCCATGGCAGGGGGGGTGGAACTAGATGATCTTTAAGGTCCCTTCCAACCCAAACCATTCTATGATTCTATGTCCCTGGTCATTGCAGGGGAGTTGGACTAGATGACCTTTAAAGGTCCCTTCCAACCCAAACCATTCTACTATTCTTGGGCCAGTAATTAACGTAGCAGACACTGAGACCAGCACAGATACTTGCAGCAGGCTGATGTCTCCCAAATCAGATACCGCTCTTTCACGACCACTAAACCTGGGCCGGACCCAAGGCTCTGCATCCCCGCTCGCACCGGGGGCCGCGGTGGACACGCCGGATCCGCCGGGGCCTGCTCACCCTCCGCTGACACCCCCCTACCTTGTTGGACGCGGTGAGGCGGGTGCCCGAGCGCCGCACGACGAGGAGGAACTCGTTGCCGTCGTCCAGGAACCTGGCCAGCTCCGGGCGAGCGTGGAGCCCCGCGGCCAGGGCGGCGGGGCCCACAGCTGGATCCACCTCGAAGTAGTTGGCAGCCGTAGCTGAAATAAAGCGCTTCCTCTTGTCTCCCTCCCCGGCCATGCCGGCAGGACGTGGCCTCGCCGGGCAGGGTCAGGGCGGGGGTGGATGCGGAGCCGCACGGGGGTACATGGGTGGGCTGGCGGCAGAAGACCCAAGGGGCGGGAGGGACGGCGGCGCACACCGAGGCGCAGGGCGAGGCCTCCCGGCGTCCCCGCGTTGCCAGGACCCGTCGCTATGGTGACTGAAAATGGCGGCCCTGGCGCGCTCGCGAGATCGGTCCGGCTGACGGCGAGGGAAGCGCCGCCGCCGGCGGGGAGACAGGAGGCGATCGAGGCGCTCGGCAATCGGCAGGCGGAGCCAGGGGGGCGGCGCGCTCCCCCTACAGGCCGCGGCGGGGCCGGCGGCCCGTGAGGGCCCCGAGGGTCCGGCGGCTGCCCGCGGCTCGGCCGGCTGTCCCCGGCGGAGCCCCGAGCCGCTGCACGGCGTCCCGCTCGCAGCCATCCAAGCATCCCTCCTGCGTTACGGTGTCACGGCCGCCGCGGTACTTGGGGTGCTTTTCACACCTGCCCCCCACACGCCGTTACTGGTAACGAACCGGCGGTTCCCGGCCTGGCGCTGCCTTCGGTACCGCAAGGCGGAGCGGGACAGCTGCCCCGGCTGCGGCCCAGGCCCTGGTAGGCGGGCGTTCGGGGCTTTCAGACACCGGCAGCAACAGGAGGCGGCCGCGGAGAAATGCCCCCGCTCTGAGGGACACCCGCGCCCCCTCAGGAACACCCGCCGCCCGTCAGGGACACCCGCCCCGCAGCCACCGGCTTCCCGAGGCGGAGCGTGCTCCCGGGGACAGCTGCCGTGAGCTGGCAGCGGCGAAAACAACGGCCAATACTGCAGAATAAAGCCGAGTCGTGACAAATTGCGGTTGCGTTTGCGCCCCGCGCCAAGAGCCGTGCGGGCCTCGCGGCCTTCGGCGGGTGCCGGTGAGGGAGCGCGCCCTCCTCCCCGCTTTATTTCACGGTAACGGCCGCGCAGACCCTCTGCCCGCGACACCCGACAGTCCCCCGGCTTCACTGTGTCCCCCCAAGGGCCGGCCCAGCACAACCGCGGCGGCGGGAAGGATCCGAGCGTAGCTCCGCCCGCTGTCAGGCTGGGCCCTGGCGGTGGGACCGCCCCGGCAGCGCTGTCACTTCCTGCTCCGCCGCGTTTGTGTCCGGGTCGCTCGCCGTTCCTTCTGCCGCCGCTACCGCCCGGTTCCCCACTCCCGCCTCGGGCGCGACACCCGTTTCTGGCACCGGTGCGGCGGCGGGGTCTGTCCCCGCGGCGAGTGGGGCGTCGGCGGGGCTCGGCGGGGGTGGGGAGGAGCAGGGCCGGACGGGACGGGGCTCCTCTCGTCTCCTCACCGCCTGTCTCGGGGGGCGGCGGCGGCCGGGGGGCGGTGAGGCCGGGGGGGCCTCGGCTGCGGGCCCCGGCAGCGGTGCGGCCCCCGCCCCGAGGCAGGACGATGCCGGTGAAGAAGAAGAGGAAGTCCTCGGGGCCGGCGGCTGCAGCGGCGGACGACACCGGCCTCAAGAAATGTAAAATCGGCAGGTACCGTCTGGCGGCGGGGCGGGACGGGACGGGCCCGCGGCGGTGGCGGCTGCCCGCTCTACGCCCCGGGCGAGCGGCCGCGGGGCCGGGCTGCTCCTCCGCGGGCGGGGGGGGCCCCGGCGGACCCGCTCCCCACTGCCTGCCCCTGGGCTGTGGCGGCCCTTTGTGCGGCGGCCGCGGGGCCTGGGGCGGGCAGCGGCGGCGGTGGGCTCGGTGAGGCGGTGCGGGGCCCGGGCGGCTGCGCGCGGTGCCCCGGTCGTGCCGGTGGGCCTGTGCCCGGGCTCGTCCCGGGGGCTGGGGGGGGTGCGGGGCGCGGCGTTTGGCTCGTTCGTCCTTCGGGGAGAAACGCTGCGGAACGGCCCGTCCCCTGCTTGGTTTTGCCTTTCACTATACCGGCAGGGCCAGCTCCAGCGTTTGTCCCCATAGTCATTCTCACCTTTCGCCTGGGGTAGGCAGCTCCCCTCATTTTGAGGTTGCCAGTACGCACAGTGTCTACGTTAAACGGTCTCTTTACATTTTTTTTTTTGCAGTAAAATGGAAGGAGAGTTCAGCACACTAAAAAAAAAAAAACAGGAAAGGTTTTCCTAATAATACAGGAGACTGAGCATCTTTTCATTAACAACTATAAAAAGACCACTTATGCCTTGATACCCAAAAATAACCGTTAGAATGATAAACCATTAGTATGGTGTAGCAGGAGCTTCCAGTGTGGCTTCCCTAAAGTAACTGTAATGCCTTCTTCATCTATTAGAACTTTTTAGGTATGTCAGTAAACCAGTAGTTACGACAAACATCCCGAGGACATAAGAATACAAAGGACTTATGAAATCAATGCTATGGGAGTGGCTGTTGCAAGAAACTATGGCATATGGCCTTTCTCATAGGTTGACCAACCTTGAGCTTAGAAGTACCCAGGCCTTTATTTTGCTATGACTCTTCATTTTGGATGACTGTTCCAGAGCTCATTTTCTGTGGTCACTGATGATCTTTTAGTTTCAGTCTAAATTTACTCATAGCCAGTTAATAACTGTTCTAGTGCCTGCATAATACTTTCTGTAATGCTCCTCCTTCATGGTTCTGCCTCATAGTGTATATGGAGTGAGCGTTTGTGTTTTCTCATTCTTTGTTTTGTTAAATTGAGCTAAATTCTTCTGGTTTGTAATACCAGTTTTCAGTTTCCTTGCTCATCATAGCTCTTTTCTGCATCTGTTCTAGTTTCAGTTCATCTTTCTTGAACACTGCTGACCAAAATTTTATGACCTTAATTTCTTTTACTTTAAAAAAATCTTATGAAAGATCCTTTAAAAAAAAAAAAAAAGACTCTGCAGGAAGCTAGTAGTCATTGGGCGAAAACCATGATGTAAATGAGAGTTCATAATGGCTGATCACATGTTAAATCTAAAATGTTGGATACCTGAGCATTTTTGACGTAGCATTCTTATACAGCAAGGTATTGGTAATATTCTTTAATAAAACCAGTGGTTACAGATGGATGTATGTTAAACTGGATAAAACCAACAAGCAGTAGCATACTGTATGGCTCTTTCTAGTTTTTAATAGCAGTTTAATGGATGATTGTCTGTAGTACCTTTTTAATTCTAGCTTTCAGCACATAAGGCTTCATATGGAAAGCGTTGCTTTCTTTTTCAGTGAAGCTTATAGCAATATATGGGAGATAAAGTTGTTCACGACCTCTCAGAATTGAACTGTTCTTTCCCTGCTTGATGTTTTCATTTGAAAATTGCAATGTAGGAGCTGCATAATTTTAAATCCTCTCATGCAATTAACTTTCACCTCATTCTTAAAAATAATCTCAGCTTGTTCTAAAAGTCTGTAACTTGTATTTAAAAGGATTGTGCATTGAAAAGGTGCTGTAATTCCTCACTGACTAGAGATGCCTTCATGTGGTCAGTGTTTTTACTAGAAGAAATAAGTTATTCTATGTATTCTTTTAAAGAATGATAAGTTATGAAAATCCACTTCCTAGGCAAACTGGGTTGTGTGTCACATAATGAAGACAATGGGGGGGGAAGCTGTGTGTGCTGAGCAGTTTTAGTCTTACTAGAATAGTAATATGCAATCTGTGGCATGTGTACCAAACATCTATAGAATTTGCAGATATTTAGTTACATGTTTAACATAAATTGACCGAGTTTTCTTCCCAAATTTGGATGCTTAACTATAAATAGCCTGACTTAAATATGTCAAACTCTGCAGCTCCTGTTGACCTAAATGGGATCTGTGCACATTCAGCACTCTTGAAGATCATGCTGCTTATTAGAGACCTAACTTTATATATGCCTGTATGTATAAATATAAGTAGATAATAGGGCGTTTGAATTACTGAGTAGTGATACTTTGACCATCTGTGTGTGGATTTTTTGGTTTAATATCTAATTAACAGCAATTTTACACTTCAGAAAAAGTAATAGTTGCAATAAATTGGGCTGTGAGAGGGTTGTATGTCAAGGTAATTTTATGTTCCAATAAATTGGGCTATGAGAGGGTTGTATTTCGAGGTAATTTTATGTTCCAACAAGTGTTGAAATAGAATGACAGATAGTTGCCATTTAACAAATTCAGCTTCATTGTTGATGTATATTGACTTTGTGAAACAGTTTAAATAGTTTGAACTGATAATAAACAATTTGGAATTTAATTTTAAATAATTTCCTGTTTCTTGTATTAAAATAATACGTATCATCCTTGTGTTTCTATAAGCTATTGCAGATCACAAGCCTCTGGTAAAGTAATAAGTGGAGAGGAACATTTTTCAAGCAAAAAGTGCCTGGCTTGGTTTTATGAATATGCAGGTAATGTACAATGGATTCATATTTAAAAGTATATGGTTTTGTTTAAAACAAATGAATGCGTCAAATGTTATTTGTATGTTGCTTTTTTGTGCTGACATAGACATAAAAAAGTACGTCCATATTCGCTTCATTATAACCTTCACTTGTGTTAGTATAGCTTTTACTGTCGCCTTTTCAGTATTTGTTCTTTTTGATGTTTCCTTCTTTACTCTATGCTTTGTAACTTACCATGACATATGTAATATATGTGTCTCCACATTGCACTTGATAGAATGGGTCTAACATAAAAACTACTTAATAGTGTATTTCAGTGATTTTAAAGGTAGCTTGTATGCAATATAGTCTAATTATTGTTGTGTAACCCTTGTGAGCAGTGAATGTTACTTATATTTCAGTCTGGCTTTTTTTTGGTTTTGAAGGTCCCGATGAAGTTGTGGGGCCTGAAGGAATGGAAAAGTTCTGTGAAGACATCGGTGTTGAGCCTGAAAATGTAGGTTTCTTGCACAATACTAATAACACTTTAAAAGGGGGTATTGGATAAGATTAAGTTTTGTGTAAAACTCTTAAACAACTCTTTGCTTACTGAAGTTATCTTCCTGCTTTTAGGAGCTGTTCTAAGGTATTTCAGCTGAATACATCAATTATGTGTGGCTGGTGTCTGAGGTCTTTTGTTTGTTTTATTATAGTAATATTTAATTTTCAGGAATTGAAATTAAGGGAAGGATTGCACGTAGCTGAATTATTAAACGGTAACAAATATAAAGTGCAAGCATCTACAACAATGCTAGAAAGTTTGAATGCTTAGAGTTTTCTTCTTGGATATCTAGAAATCAGCCTTTTCTTACATACTGACTGCTTCTCCCCTTGTTGTTTTTTGTTGTTTTTTTTCCCCCCCTAGATTATTATGTTAGTTTTAGCCTGGAAACTAGAGGCTGAAAGCATGGGATTTTTTACCAAGGAAGAATGGTTAAAAGGAATGACCTCATTACAGTAAGAGTTTTTACATATATAATAGAATGTTCTAATTTTATGTTTGTTCCAGTAGCTTAACTATTAGCATAATTATTCTTGCCCTGAGTTTCTTTTCATTGTCAATAAGATGCAGAAACTCTTGCTTTTAGGTCTGGTCTTGGTCAACGACTGGAAGTAGCTGCTGTTCATCCAGTTGTGAATCTGATGAGTTCACTCAAATGATAAAGTTTTGCCTAACCCTAATAAGTCAGGTTTTCATGGCTTCTTTTTCTTACAAAAAATATGTTAGCAGACACAAATAAGTAGATCTGGAGATACCCGTAAGCATATCTCAGTACTGGTATTATAGAAAGGTTTTACTGGTTTCTAAGCTGTATAAATGAGGACTGCATGGATAATAATTTTGGTTACTAGTGTTATTTATTAGTTGCAGATCAGAAGCCATGCTTAACGCTTAGGTTAAATAACGCTTTTTCAACTTGCAAATAAACTTCTCTTTGTAAGAATCTTTGGTGAGTTAACGCTCTGTCTGAAGAGGTTTCTTTCATGAAACTAACCAGCTTTTGTAAGGTTTAGTTCAGTTGTCACTTTTTTTGTTCTTCATGAAACTACTTATGGCACATGAATGTTTTAAAGGTGACTTGTTATGACACTGCATTCAATATTAAAAGTGTCAGGGAGCTATTGTTGCAGCTGCAGCACAGCGGGCAAGAGGGACTGATTTGACCCTTGGAGTTCGTACAATTGCCTTATCAGTTGTGAATTGGTTTGGGAAACTGTACTGGGCAGACACCCTCTGTTTATTCAAGACAATGGCGTAAGTGACTCTGGCCTGACTCTCTTGTGCAAATTTTATTTGATTTGGGATCAGGCTTCCGATAGACACCTTGGTATGGGGTTTTTTTTGTGACCATCAGAAGCCCTTAAATTTATTAAGAGCTGGAATGATAAAACTGCCTGAAATTCAGGACAACAGAGATTAAATTCTGCGTGCATAAGTTTTTAGATGCAGTGAATGGGTATAATTTGGTCGCTTCTCTGAAGTACTTAATTTTTATGCCCAAATGTAAGCTCCCAAGAGTTAGCGAATCAGGCACTTCTTCAGAGCCAATATTATAGACTTTGTTTCTAATAATCTGCTGTGATTAGGAACCTTCTGGTTCTTTTGAGGACAGAGCTGGTCATGCTGTAGGCTAAATGTGTTTAAGACAGAAATATGGTACTGTTGTGCATTTTTTATATAAACAGACTTGTGATTGAAGCACTTGGCTAAGCCTAAACCAGTTAACCTGTGTGTTTTGCTTCCCCTGGGTGTGCACTAATAGCAGGCTGTAGCTGGATGAAGCACTGACACTCATGTAAAGGAATTCAAGATTCATTGGCTTAAAAACATAATATAAATCTGTGGACTTGGGCTGTTGGTGCGTACTGGGAAGGGAGGATTGTATTATGGGATTCCATTTGAAATAGGGGAACTTAGTTTCTCTTGGAAGGTTCAGCAGAAGTTTTGAAGAAGGATTTTACGCTCTTGAAGCAATGGAGTATTACTACATTTTTGCACAGCATTTTTTATTATTATTTTTGCACACACATTGAAAGCCCAGAGTGTATTCTAAGTCAGAGTTATATTACAGAATCTTTATTTTGAAATATGTGAAATGTCATATAAGGTAATTGCATGAGCAAGGTTGGATGGAATTCAGCTCCATAGGAAGACACCTAAATGTGTGGCTTATATGCAAGACATTGATTTTTCACTAGTATATCATGTTGGTAGGGTGAATTCTGCCCTGTATATATATGTGTGTGTGTACATACATATATATATATACATACATACATATATGAAAGCTGGGTGCCTGAATCTAAATTAATTACCTGAAGCTCTTTTCATAGTCAGCAGAGAGAAACAAGTACCTGGGCAATTTATTTCAGCTATTTTAAATGTCTCCTTAGAATGAAATGAATAGCCCTCAGGAAGTGGCTTTAAAGCCATGGAGGGTGAATAACTTAGAGTTGAGCATTTAACTTTACATATGTGAGTTAAAGGAGAGGCGTACTCATGTATTTGTCAATTGCAGGCTTTACAGACCTACAAAGAAAAAACAATCTAGTTACAAAATGAAGATAAAGGAAAAAGGATTACAATTCATGATTTTATTAAACTCCACAGAAGTATTTGTTTGAACTAGGTTAACGCAAATAATTTCATGTGTAAGGAAGCAAGCCATAAGCATCTGTATTGTCTGAGTACTTCCCTCTTGCTGTCTTCTTTAACCTTAGAATTTGAGCCAAATTTTATGTTAAAGTTGAGCTTTTGAAAACAAGTGGCCAGGTAAAGGGGAGAGAGCCAAGTTAGATTCCAACTGAGGGAAAGATAAGGTCGTGGTCTCACATTTTTAGGTACATGAGAAACTACGTGAGAGAGAGAGAGAGAGGGGAAGGAAAGTCAGATTTGTAATTTCTTGCTATTTGCAGAATTATTAGCAAAACCAACTTATTTGGGTTGGTTTTAATGATAGCCTAATATCAACTGTTTTTCCAACAAGCTTTTTGCTTGTTATTGCCTGCCTTTCTGTTAATGTTTGTGAGGCTAAGACAAAGCATAGTGTAAGTATTTTATTTTTTTTTTATGCCAGTGTAGCATTCAGTGTGTACTGGAATCTAAACAATTTCTGGTCTCCAGACCTGTAAATCAAATTACACAGTGAAACTATAGCATTGTCAGGGCATGGTGTCCCTTTGCTCTCTTAAGGCATCACTTCCTTGGACCTCTTTATGTTCCAGTTATAACATGGAACGTAAATTTCAGAAGATCCTGTGTCAATGCTAGAAGAGAGTGGATGGGTTAGTTGGATATCATTTCCTTTTGTCCATCTGGAGGGCTGGATATTGGCAAGTGAACTCTTGTAGATTAAAAGACCTTCAAACTGCTTTATATACTACCATTAAATGATTTTGGTTTAATGTTTGTATACATCTTACTAATTTTTCTTTTTTGTAAAAGACAAGCATGCGTGAAAAATTATGAAACATGAAACATTGGAATATCTGAGTAGGAGTTACTAAATCATTACTCTGTCCATATTAGCTATGCCTCAGATGAACTCTCTACCTGAATAGACATCAAAATAGGACTGCTTTGTGGTGCTAATGTCGGTTTTGTTATAAATATGATGTAGGGATGTGAAAAGAATGTAGTAAGCTAACATCTAGTTTTGTTGGTCTTGAGGTAACCTTATTTAATGCTGGCTTTCAGCAAAGGCAGTTCAAGAAACTACATCTTTTTCTAGTCTCTGTACAGGAGTTTGGTGTTAATTCACTTGTGCTAGTTAGAAGTTGGTTACAACTTAAAAAAAATACTCTTAGGAAGATTACTCTAAGTATGGGTGAGCTTAGTCATCTTTTTTATGGTACAGCCACACAAGCCAGTATATCTCTATAAAAGATGAGTTTGGCAGCTCCGTACCTCACTAGTGTGAAGAAAATCAGTGGCCAGGTGTGGAAATGCCTGAAATGGCTTTAACAGAGGTATCTCGCTGCGTGGGGCTTCAAAGGGTGGTGTTTGTCTGTTCCAATGTCGTCCCTTTGACTGTTCGGTTTTAAATAGGTTGACAATAGCACAGGAGTCTCAAGGCTTAATAACTGCATGTCTTCATATCAACTTTAAGAGAATTGCTTCTGCATTAAAATACATACAGCCAATTGTACAGTAGTTTTACTATCAGGAGTTTTTACTTTGTACCTACATTTGTGATTATTTGAACAATTTTAACAAAATCTTTTGTAAGAAATTTAAATATACTGAAATTTGTGTTTATCCATGGTATGGTAAATAACCTCACTCAAATTATATTTGACAGAACATGTGGTAAACCTACTTTAAGTAGTTTATATATATCATTAGTACACTAACAACGTGAGCATTTAGTTAGGTGTTAAATAGGTAGATTTGTCCTCAAGTGTAGTGGACGATGTTATTGCAGTGTGAAGGTTTGAACATGGAAAGAAGATACATGAATATAAAATGAGATGCCTTTGTAACTAGCATAGCATAATACTGTTTTAAAAGTTAAACGATAGAATACATAGACCAATTAGGTGTCTGAAGACAAATACAGTAATTTTATCTTTAGTTAAATTTACCAAAGCTTTTTTAACTAGATCTCTTTTCAACTTAATGCATGGTGTATTGCAAACTGTATTAGTTCTTGTCACTTGAACATGCAGCCTAATTAGCTAATAGTTTTATTTATTTAGCACTGAACTTGGCCGGGACTCAGTGCTGCTTTAGGTAGATGCTGCTGGAGACAAGAAATAACAAAAGGCTCCATCATGGAAGTGCCTGAGAGGAGCAGACAGACAGATGGACGTGCACACACAGGCTGGCAGACCTGAGGAACAAGAAGTATCTGTTATCTGTGGGCAAAGTACAGCACCAAAGTACAGCATCTCAGTCACCTGCTGCGGTGCTCCCCAGGGGCCCTTGCTATGGGCTGCTGTGACAAGTCTGGAGAAAAGGAGGCTGAGGGGAGACCTTCTCGCTCTCTACAACTACGTGAGAGGAGGCTGTAGAGAAGTGGGGGTCGGTCTCTTCTCCCAAGTAACAGGTGATGGGACAAGAGGAAACGGCCTCAAGTTGCACCAGGGGAGGTTTATATTGGATATTAGGAAAAATTTTTACACTGAAAGGGTTATTAAGCATTGGAACAGGCTGCTGGAAGGGGGGCACATTACCAGAGGAAGTATTTATGCACATCTGCATTTCTGAAAGTACTGCTTCTGTCACGCAGGATACAGGGCAGGGCAGAATTTATTTTATTTTTTTTTCATAATGGCAGCTATTATTTATAAGAATAAAATGTGATATAGCAACTGCTCTTTTGAGTGAGTATTTCCTGGAGGATTAGGTGTGTAAATTACATTCTTCTCTGACATCATTGGTGAATCTAACTCATTTTCTATTTGGAAACAAAAGTCCTTGCTAAGTTAAATATGTGGAGATCTTCTTTTCTGACAAAGGGTTATTTTTGCCAAAGGGTTATCCTGTCAACTGGCAGACCTGTACACACTCGTACAGCCTTTGAGTTTTCAGTTGAATAGCTACTGACTAATCCAGGTGAGAGGCTTATCAGAGCTTGCATTTATCAATCATAAAACACGAGTGGACTAGTATGTTTTGCAGAGTGCCTGTGCTAAATCCTGCCACTTGTAAATATTTAGTCTTGAAGTGCATGTTTAGGGTTTGTTTTTCTTCCAGAGAGGTACAGCATAAAGCCCTTATTTACAACTGGATTTTACCACCTTAATGCACACCCAGTACTGTTTTGTTTAAACTTTCATAGTGATTAAAAGATAAGATAATGCTGGGTATGAATATAAATTGCAGAGTATGGCATAAAAAGACTACTATTTCAGAAGTGAAACAGAGCCTTTGTATTATTTTGCTGATACATTTAAAAAAAAAATTTGCCTACAGAAGCCAGGCATTCATCATTTCGATAAGCTGCAAATGTTGAGCATGTTCAGTGTTCTTTAAGTCACTTTCATAGCATTACTCCCGTACACCTGATGATTGCATTTTGGTGATTTTAATTTTTTGTTTGCTGGCATTTTTTTTCATTGTCCAAACGTTTTGTTGTGAACTTCTAACATCATTTGTTTTTCTTTATTTTAAGGTGTGACTGTACAGAAAAATTACAGAGTAAATTTGACTTCTTGCGGTCACAATTGAATGACATTTCATCCTTTAAGAATATCTACAGATATGCCTTTGATTTTGCAAGGGTAAGACTATTGGAATGTTAGAGAAGTTCTTATTATAATTATTCAACGAGCTTGTACTTGAGTGGTTTTTGTGCTTTCTTTATTCAACCTTAGGATAAAGACCAGCGAAGTCTTGATATTGATACTGCAAAATCCATGTTAGCTCTTCTGCTTGGAAGAACTTGGCCACTATTTTCAGTATTTTATCAATACCTGGAGGTACAAGTTTCCTTGACTTTCTGAATGATGGCATAGTAGTTGGGCTGTTCTGTGAACAGATTTCAGGGTTTGTGTGGTTTTGCTCAAGAATGTATCCGTATTGCTGCTGTTCCCTTGTCGATGTGCTTATGAAACAGTGACGTTCTTGTGTACATCACAGATCCTTTTCTTCCTCCCTGTACCCCACCCACCCTTTCCTTATCAAAGGCAACTAAAATTCTGTCTTAAATAGTCTATACAGGTAAAATTAAATAATAGAGCCCCAGTAGTCTCTTCAGCTGTATCTGTGCTGAATTTCAAGTTTGCTTTGTGTAGATACAGTATGTAGGTACCTTGAGCTCTGCCTGTCTGGAAGATTTTGGTCAGATCAGCTGCAAGTGACTTAGTCAATAATGTGGATGTGTGTAAGTTGTGGAGCATGCTAGGCTTGAGACCATTCCCTGGTTTCAAATTAGTTCCAGTGTTGCAAAGTAGAGGTCCTTACGATCATACTGTATTGTACCCCAGAGAAAAGATGATTCTTGTAATCGTTCATTCTGAGCGAGGTACACCCCACTTCAGGGCAAGATGAAAGTTTACCAGATTTTGAAGCCTAAGAGTGATGACTTCCTGATTCCCTGTTATTTTGATTTTGCTCTGATCTTTCAAGAAACCATTTTATGTAGTTTCAGAACTATGAAATACGTACATGTGCGGTGTTTAAAAAAATGAAAAACCAAGGAAGTAGTAGCCATTGTTACCCATTAAATTGTTTGTTAGGAACTGACTAAAGATAAAATGAGCGAGATGAGGAACGAGATGCAGCGTTACCAGATGTCACTTGACATTTTAATGTTCTGAAATTATTTTCTCTAGCAATCGAAGTATAGAGTTATGAACAAGGATCAGTGGTACAACGTGCTAGAGTTCAGCAGAACTGTCCACGCAGATCTTAGCAACTATGATGAAGACGGTGCTTGTAAGTATTCATACCATTTTGCTTATTCAGCTATTATTTCAGTGTTTTCAATTTGCATAAAACATACTTCTGTAACAGAAACAATACTGTAAGGTATAAAATATTTATTGTCCAGCAATGCATAGAAAAACTGTCCTGATAACCATCCATCTTCAAACTGCAAGTATTAATTTGTAGTAGTGTGTCAGGGGTGTATGATGGTGTACTTGAGCCAACTTACATTCAGTTGAGGATCTGGTGAAGCTGCTTGGTACATTAAACTATAGACTTGCAAATAGAATTATAAACAGCAAAGTCTCATTTTGTACTAATATATAATAAACTGTAGTTTAACTATAAAGTGGCCTAGCTGTTAGTCCTTGGGGCTGAACTTTACACCTGGCTGATAGTTGGTCATCCTAAGACTGAATTGCATTAGGCATCCCATTTTCGTCCATGTTCCAATTATGTGTAGTTTTGAAAGCTGTAAGAAGAAGGAATTAGTTGTGCCAATTTATAATATAACCTTATTTTTATGCTTTCTGTTCAGTTCAGTGCACCTGTCAGATGTAAGGAACACTTTTTTCCATAGTTCTGTGTAGTGTTATTTGTGCACTTTTTGCCACCTTTGGATTGAAATTATTGTAGTCATTTTTGAGTCTTAATAAGTATTTGACCATAGGATTGACATGGTTGTTAAGTAGACCAATAGTTTTAACCTTTATGCTTTAAGAGAAGGTATTTGAAAGACATTGGCAAGTATAACTCCAACTTTCATCCATTTGCAGGGCCCGTACTTCTGGACGAATTTGTTGAATGGCAAAAAGTTCGTCAAGCATCATAGCAAGAATTCAAAAGAAAATGCAAAAGTTTTTTTTGGTGCCCACCTGTACACAAACTAATGAGAAAAACAAAGGATTGCATTTTCATTCTTAAGAAAGACTTTACAGTAATTTTTTGTTCCTTTTTTAAGGAAATTTTCTTGTTACACGTGATATGGGCATTGAACCACACCTCTTCTGAGACTGAAAGTTGGAGTTTTTGTTTTGAGTCTTATGTTTATAGCATTTATTTCAGAACAATAAAGATTCAGATTTGTGACAAAGGCCTAAAAGTGAAGAACGTCCCTTGAATGTGAGTGTGGTGTCTATTTTTAAAACCAAATCTTTAGGATTATCTTTCTCAGAAGTGCCCTTTGCTATGAATTTTTGAAGACCTTAAAAATGCTTAACTGGCACTGTTGCTTGCTGATGGTATGATTGTCTTGTGTGACAAATATTAGAAAGAATGACTGGTTTTTGGAGCCCTGGGTGGGAGTGTGCTGGTCATGGGTTGTGCCACAGTTTTCAGCTCCTTGTGGAGATAAAGGCCTTAAATTCTTGTTTTTTTCTTTTTTGTGCAGTACCCACCCAGTGGCATGGCATTTAATGGCAGGCCCTTTTAAAGCAGAAAGGTGCAGAGCATATGACTCTATATGCAGAATGGCTGAGAACTAGTTGCCTGTACTTCAGATGGTGAATACAGATAACTCTTTGGTACCGTAAGGCAGCTTCAAATTTTTACTACAACTTAGACTTTGCATTGCTTTGTATACAAAGTGCAATCTGTATTTTAAAAGGGAAAGCTGGAAAGACTTGGTTTCAAGCTTTGCTGCTTATGTATTTTAGACTGGAAGCATTCACAACATGACCTTTTTTTTTTTAATCTTCCTGGATGCTTTTCATAATGTAAGTCAAGAAGAGACTATTAAATCACCTACCTTTGACCCGAATATAACAGGCTACTGATTTTTACCCTGTTAACTCCATGTATTGCGTTCAGTAACTACTGCGATGGCACTTTTGGGTGCTCAGTATTGATGTCAACCTTTAAATACAGTAGAAGTTTGTCACTCTACCTTCCTGCCCAGGAGGCCTAATGCCACCCTTGAGAAGGAAAGAGATTTTAATGAGTAAATGTGAGAAACCAAAACAGAATGAGAGATTGAAGCATTTGTAACTTCTACTTTACTGTATAAATATATAATGTAGACTGTGATAATGCCATGAGACTCAGTCAGTGATCAAGGCCTCATTGTGCCAAATATTTCAACAGCTTGAAATAGGAATAGACAATGTAAGCTAGGCATGACTTGAAGATCTTTGCCTCAGGGAAATGACTTCTGTTTTGCACATCCCTTACTCATACTAACAAGCATGAGTTTTCCTATCCTTAAGGAAAGCTTTATTCCCAAGATGAATTTTTTTCTTTTATAAGTAGGGGGGGGAAAAAAAAGAAAGAAAAGGTGTGAGAAGAAATAAAAAGAGTGGGACAAACTAGTAGTGTGTGCCTGTGCTCTTGCTCTACTAGAGAGGACCACTCTTGCAACTTACTCGCCAGACCTGCTTGCGGTGGGCTGCACGAAGCAATGCAGTGATGGTCCATGGGCTGTGCTGCAAGTCACCTGATAGTGGTGTGGTCTTCAAAATGCAGCTGAACCCCAGAAGTTTGGATCTGCCCAAGCAAAAAAAAGCATCGAGGGGAGAGGAAAAAAAAAAAACAAACCACAGCTGAGATACTTGTAAGATCTCTGCTTGTACAGTGGCTAGTGTCTGTGTGTATGCAAACACACGCACTACAGCTATTCTAAATATTTTTCCTACCTTTTTTTAAGGAAGTACTTAATTTTATACCTCACATAGGTTAGAGCAGTTCTCTTCAATATGCTACAAGTTGTCCATTTGCATTGCTAATTCTGATTTCACTCATAACAGAGTGCCTTTCATTTGGAAATTGCCCTACCCCATGGGAAGTTAGTGCCAGAATGAGATTAACTTCAAGAGCCTCAAGATCTGCTGGTAGAGTAAGGTCCTAAAATGCACAGATAAACATGCACCAATTAACTTACGTCAAGGGAAGTACTGCTGTATAGTAAATCTCTGCAGGGGCACTGATTTTGAAATGACTTTCACAAATTCTGTATAATGACTCTCCTTGCTTATTATATTTAGGCCCCATTATAACTGGGAAATTCTCTTTCCAGAAGTTTTGAAATACCAGTTAGAAGATGAATATTTGATAGTGTGATTGAAAAAAAAAAAAGTCATCTTTTTTAGGTAACTGCGAATTGTTGTGAATTCAATTTAAACCAATTGGTCCTAGAGGATGGTATTAGAGTCTAACAGTAGGAGTGATGCATCTGCCAATCCAAGGTGGTCAAGTACTTACCGTTAAGGTGTAAGACACTATGTGATGTATCATTTGTATCTCTGTTAAGGTTTTATCAGTATTCCTATAATAAATCCATGTTTCAGGGATTTATAACTTGATTGTGTGTGTGTGATTGAAAATCATCAGTTACTGTAAAACTTTGACTGGGAATGAATGTATTTAAACTACTTAAAATCAATATAGTTTTTCAAATTTGAATAAAATAGGTTTTAAGTTATGTTTTTGTGCTCAAAACTGCAATCGGATTTACTGTTTAAATGTGAACTAATGGCTTGTACAGTTTCATTGTGAGCTGATCACTTTTATTAGCTGTCTTTTATTAAATCACCTTACAGCTTACTGTGGATAAGTGCCAAAAGCTGTTTATTTATTTTATTTTTTTAATTTTATGCGTGTCCACAAGCCAAAACTGAGTTCAGCTAAATGCTTTCTTTAGTCTTTGAACTTTAATTTTGCTTTGCTCAGGTGCATTTCAGTCTATTGAATTAAAAAGAAAAAAGTGACAACTTATTTTTCAGTATTCTAAGATGAAAGTTCACAGGTGAAATATGCTGCCACAGTTATGACAAATAATAAAATTGAAGGTGAAATGTCTTCCAAAACTAAATCATAATGGTGTCTAGCTTGATGTTACAAACTTCACTTTAATCTTGCTTTCATTTCCTAATATTAATTCTTCCTAGCATAACTAATTTTTTTTCTAGTTTTCTGACAGTTTTGGTTTTTAAATTTGAAAATGCCCACCTGTTCATGGAAAAAGCCATACTGGTAGATTGGAATGTAATGTTTCTCCTATGTAAAAATGTGATCTTGAATTAAACAGTCATGTATGTTTACCTATGTCTTTAACTGTATATGTAGTTTTGATCCAATTTATCTTTACTGTTTAAATGTCTTAATTCTTTACTAATGGCTGTAATTTCACATTTCTATATAGTAGAATTTGAATCTTGCATTTGAGATTACTGTGGATACACGCGTGGTACCAATCGCAGGTGGACCAAAAGGGGGCACTGTGGTCTGTATGTCCATTGGTAAGATTTTTTTCATATCTCAAAAGCTTTGAGCTGATGTGCTGATACTGACTGCACAAAAATTACAAAAGGGACCATAAGTTTAATGTTTCTGATGTTTTGTTCATTTTTTAAGCTAGTGAACAGTTCTTTCAGTGCGATATGTACAAACTTGTACAGGTTTAGCTTCGTTAAGTATGACAAATAAAATGGTATGTAATAGGGCAGAAAACTTACTTTTTTTTGTCATGCTGCCTCTTTTAGTTTTTTCTTTTGCGTTTTTATATCTGTTTTCTAAATCACTGAGAGACTTAATTCCAGCAAATGGCTCAGTCTTAACTTCTAGCAACCTTACTGAATAATTTCTTTGCTACTGTAGGCACATACAGAAAATGGAACTTGATCTCAACTGGGAGCAACAGCAAACCCTGTTCTTGATTATATTATGAGGTGCTAATAGAACATAATGGTCCTGGTAATTAACTGTCATGAATTATTCATTGGATGAACACTTTTGCAACAACCTGTTGCAATGCATGTGTATGAAAAGAGAATGAGCTTTTCTCTCTTCCCCCATACACCTCCCTGCCCCGCCCCCAGCACATCGCTTGGGTCACTGGTCTGTTTTTAGGAGAAGACTATGTGTTTTCTCGTGTACTCTTCCATAGGGTCTTTCAGAGCCCATTACAGAAAGATCCAAAGACAGCATCCCATCATATGTTTGAGTTAGCGAGGCTGGTTTCCTTGCAGATACAGCTTGTTCCACTACTTGACACTTTCTAGTTGTTGAGGTCTGATTCCATACCTGCTTCAGGACACTCTCCCTCACGAATATCATCGCGCTCTCTCAGACCTAAGGCAGTGCCCCTTTGTTGTCTCCACAGTTCCATTTCATTTTCTTTTGATAATGAAGTTCCCGATGCCTTCCTGAAGCAGTAGGATGTTGAGAGCTATGCAAACCAGGCGTCTCATGTCTGTATCTACGAGCCATGGCAACAGTTCTGTTATTTCTCTTTCCCCTTGTCTTCTGTATTATCATTCTGTATTTCTTTCTGCCTCTGTGGCAAAAGACACTGTAGTGTTAGGTAGGCATATTAAAGACTGAACATGTACTGCAAAATGATGTTGGGTAGTGTTATCTGAATTTCGATTTTTAAACCACTGGCAGGCTTGTCACCAAAATGAAATTAGTTCTCAGATTTGTATATCACTTCATCCAGACTGTAAGTTTTAATCTTGCTCCTGTTTTTATCTTAGCTAATCAGAGTATGGCATTCTCTGTATGTTGGGATCTCCTTAGCTTAGCAACTGACTGTGGTAACAAAGACAGAAGATGAAGTTACTGAATTTGTCTGTTTTATAGGCCGTACAGTGGACAGATTTTTAACTTAATGAGCTGAGTACTATTTCTTAATGCAAGTTGCTTCCAACCAACAGTCAAGTTAGATTGACTTACTACTTTATAAATTATTAAAATGTCATGGTTGTGTCCTGTTCCTCTAGAAACTATGCCTATTAATGAGGATGCTTTAAACACGTGAAATGTTTCTGCTTCTTAAATTAAACTTCTTCGCTAATTTTGACAATTTAAGAAAAAGAATCATTCTGTGTTTTAGGGGTTTTGTTCATGTATGTATTTTTATCAGCTGCGTAGTGAATTAGTGCTGATTATAAAAATAAAGGTTTTTTTCATCTGCTTTAAATTCTAGCAAATATACAACTTAGTTATTTCCTTACTGTTTTCAGAATTATTTAATTTTTATTTTCGCTGTTCATTTTATTATGGTGAATTAAAGGTCTGGAACATAGTATTGCCACCTTATTTAAGTTTTTTCTGATAATAGCACTGAGGTGATTATCTTTTTAATTTTTTAAGTATTAGAATATTTCAGCGAGGTTTACTGTGCCTATTCCAGTAATTTAAATTACAATAAAATGATAGATGTGACTTGTAGCCTGCTAACTATTATAGATTTAACATGAAATAATTTTTTGCATTCAAAATCAGTTAACTAAATCAGTTTTTCTAATGAAAGAGGAAATATTATCCTATGATGTAATGCCTTTCAATAATTAAATCTTATAAAGAAATATGATAAACATCAACAGCTAATATTATATCCTTATCTAGCTGCTCAACATACTTCAATTTGAACATGAAAAAGCATTAGTCAGGACACCTGAACGAATGATTCAGAACACATCTGAAATATATTATTATTAATCCATAAGAAACGTAATCACTGTAAACTTTTGCAGATTACAGCAATGATAGAAAGAGGAACATTATTTAAGTTACAAGTAGGTCCTCTGCATACCTGGCGCTTGCTTCTGAGTTGTGCTTTTCTGTAATAGTTTGAGGGATTGGTTCTACTTTCATGGTTCTACAAGACAAACAGTTTATTCCCTCATGCGTGGTTGATTTTTTGCATTAGGGATGAGTAGTAATACAAAGCCCTGCGCTGGAGTTTCAAGGGCTGGGCCTAGGGAACGACACTGATTTTTCGACATGATGTGCAATGGAAATATTCATGGCACATGGGAAAGAATAGGAAGTACATTTGAAAAATAAAATGCAGTCATATCCTACCATTTTTCACTTCATTGCTATGCTTATTTGTTTAACCAGGGAATGTTCTGTTCCTATTTCAGAGTTCTAGTCTGTTTGTGTATATATGCACACACATCTATATTTATTTAAAAAACAAAAAAAAGTTTCTCATCTGATTTTCAATCTGGTGGAAAATCCCCATAAAGAGTTTGAAGGTGGAAGGAGAATTAGAAAGGAGGTTCAGTTTTCCTATAGCATATGTGGGATTTGGAGGCTGTGGAGGTGGCCGGTCACCTTTCTGTCCTATGCAAATCACTGATCTCCCTCAATCGTGGTTTCCCTGCATTTGAATGATTTTGTCCTAGGAGCTGGTTTAAAGTTTTGCTGGTGAAATGCTGTTCCTTCCTGAATCTTCAGTAGGCTTATTCAGGACCCATTGACTTTAATTATATGGTTTGGGGGTTGTTTTTTGTTTCCCCTGCCTTAGGCTGGTGATTACTGGCTTACAGAATGAATACTCTGCTGTGGAAAAATGTCAATGTAGAAATGGAGATGCCAAACCTAACAGTGTTCATGGGAGGATGATAATTATTGCTGACACTTGAGTGAACCACCAAGATAATTGTATGCCAAGACCTACCCTTTACCAGTGTTTCTGACTTCTTCTTTTGTTAAATTGTTTATGGAACTGTGATTTTAAGTCACGTATTAAATCACACAAGGATATTGCTGTGCCTATGCCATACAACTGAGTGTATGTGCATTGGGTCTGTCTGAGAGGCAGTTAATTTTCCCCATAGCAGCCCGCACCATTCATCAGGGAACATACTCATAGTCCCTGGTTAATAACAGAAAGACTATTATTTGTCTATTAATTTGAGAGTTTGTGGGGTAGCTAGTGTACTAGCATGTAAGGCTTCGGTTTCATTGTACTAGGTATTGAATAAAACTTTTGTCCCAACCTATTGACATTACTGTCTTACCAATGAACACTGTGCTTACGCTTTGCATAGTGCTTGTCTTTTAACTGGAACATTCCTGCAATCATAATACAAAATATTTTCCATTTAAGTACATCATCTGTAGTTGCTCAATATTCCTTAAAAATGTAATTAAACCAAGACCTTGTTTTCTATTGTTAATGTTAGCAATGCAAGAGAGAAAATCACCTCTTTCCCGTTTATTACTTTGTTTATACATTTCTTAAATGTTTTGGGCTTCCTTACCTCAAAGATTAGATTCATGTTAGCATAGTTTGAGTTCATCAATGATGATTCTAACCAAGTTGTATGATTATTTTGGTTAAATTTTGCCTTCTGGAAGTAAATAACAGGGGCTCAGTTCTCCAAACATGCTTAAGATTTCATCCTTACAGAAATTACATTCCACATTTATTTTTAGGCCCTTCTAGCTTCAATTTTAAAATGGTTCATACCTGAATTTTCTGCTGTGTCTGAAATAGTGGCTGCCTGAACTATACCAGAAGCAGTAAATACTAATTGCTAAACTTCTGCTGCTTTGAAGTGCCGGGTGGGAGACAGAGGAAGTGCTCACGTTTAGGTTGGGTTGCAGGCCAGCTTTATGTGTACATCACTTGGGCTGCAGTTTGAAACAGATGTGAAGTTGGCTAGTTGGCTGTATTTCTTTTAAGTAAGTCTTTTTTCTTATGTTGCAGCAAGAAGTAAAGATTGCCACATCACGTTATGCAACATCTTCATAGATTTAGAAATGGTGCGGCCTAGTGAAGCACAGAGAAATAGAAGGAAGTGTCAGGCAGTGTCTGAGTGAGCTTTTGGCTGGTCTAGTGCATTGTGCAAACAAAATTATCTAGTCTGAATTTTCAGATTTTGGATGTTTCCTTGTGCAGGTGCCTAACGTGCTACAGTGGGCCTGTTTTTAAGAGGATTTGAATATCCCAAAATGTTGGTGCTCGTCCTTTGCAATGGTGTGACCCCTTGATAGAGTATTCTGGTGGTTGCTAGGTAGAGGAAACCATTTAATTGCTGAAAGTTTCTCAACTGTAAGAGAGTCCTCAAGGAAGCAAGGACCAGTGGACACTTCTTCCTGTCTTGCACGTTTGTCATGCTGGACATCAGGAGTAGATGCACTTTGGCTGTCCCCAGCCACGTTTGACACCCCCAGAGACAATCAGCTTCTGGCAGATTTGATCTGGAGTAAGGAATTGGTAAGTGATGCTCACAACAAACGTTCACTGAAGATCTATGTGTTACGGAAATGTGACACACCAATGCTTGGTAGCTAATTTGAAAGGAAAAATGTTACAAAAGCCATTTCAAATCTAAATGAAGCAGGACTAGACTTAACCAGCTTTAATAGATTTAATTTGTGGGCTGAAATTGCCTTTTTGCAGTTCAGAAAGCTCCAAGTTACTTTGGTTTTGCTGAGTTAGCTCTGTGGGGTTTCGACTGGAAATACTTCTGTGCAACATACAACACATTTTTGTAAACAAGGAAGTGATTGTGGGTTTATATACCAATGTAGTGCCGGTAAAATATACTTGTTGGGAATAAATAGAATTTCTGGACATAAAAGCATATCTTTTGTTACTGGAGGGTGGCTTACCTGGTTGCTTTATTTGCTACTGTTTGCTATTTATGGCCAAACTATAGTGAATTAGCACTATGTTAAAAAGTAAATTTACAATTTTATATAAACACAACTTTACCCAAGTTTCTGGACAAAGGGTAGAAATGACACCCACAAACAAGAAATCTGTGTTCCCTCTGTCCCTTCCTACCCTGCTTCCCTCCTCCGTAACTGTATCTCTTTCCAGTATATGAACGGAAAAACCCTGAAGAAAAATTTCAGAAGAATGAAATGAAGAAACTATGACTAGGGGCAAGAGAGTTTTATTTTAATTATAATTTTCCCAAATAATTTGATTGGAAATATGTAGTTGGAAGCTAAGCTTCAGAAACAGTGCAATGAACTAAAGCTATGATATTGCAATGTGTATTGAGTGTTGTAAACATCTTGCAGAAGTTATGCTTGTATAATTAAAATCCTGTTTTTCTTCCTAGTTTCAATATAAGACATCAGAGGATCAATCATCTTCAGGGAAATATTTAAATTCAACTGCTATGAAAGTCGAATGTTTCTGTTTCCTGAGAATTACACCTTGGATCTAAATTTCTTGGTCTTTCTCTACGTAAAGAATCGAATGGAAAAAAGGGTTTACAAAACAAAAACAAAGTAATGGTTTCTCACTTAGGTAACGTGATCATATCTGACTGAAAATCTGCTAGATATAGTTCAAGCAAAGTTATCTGATGTAAGAGACTGAGAGCAGAAAGAGTATTAATAAATCTGTATTTGGAAGAATATTGAAGCGGTTTATAGCTACAGCAAGTTAAAATATATCCCACCAAAATATTGAACCAAGACTCTACATTATAAATGTTTTAAAGTATTTTGGGCTTCCACCAGTGGCATTGATATGACTTCGAACAATCATTTCGAATTATTTTTAAAAATGAAATGACAGACCTGATAAGTTGAAACAAAATGGAAGTTTTTGTTTTGAAATAATGGCTTTTGCTCTTTTTTAAACTATGAATTCAAAATTTGTGCAAGTAATGTTATTTTTTAATCTAAGTGTATTAAAAAAAAGGTTTGATACAATTATGTTGCCTTTCACAACAGGCCTTTATTATGTCTGTCATCGGTGCAACCCGCTGTTATGACCAAATTAGAAATCATCATGTCCCTACTCTCTTCTATTTTTGACTTCAAGGAGAATGTGCCATATTTTAGAATATGAAAATGTAATGGTTATTTTGAGTGTTAACCCAGAGGGAGGATTTGGAACTTTAAACAGTGTAGCTTATCAAGTTGACTTTTTGGTAAATCTAACCAGAAAAGTTGCAGTGAACACTCATCTGCTGATTAAAGAATGTGCATTTAACAAACATCTTGCACGTGCTCCAGAACAGCAGCAGAATTGGCCTATTTGTGTTTTTTTAAACTAAGATTGATGTAATTAATGACTAGATTCACACCTAAACTCTGATCCACAGAATCTCTTAACAGGACAAGAGCCCATCCGTCTTTAGGACTGTCTCCTTGCAAAATGCATCCTAGAAAACGAGTGGGGACGAACAGAGCCCTGCTGCACGCTCCAGGAAGCCAATGTCAGAGTCTTATCGGTGGGCAAAGATTTTGAAATACCGTTTTCAAAAGAGATCTGGGAATGCTATCTTTAGGTTGTCATGGACATGCGGGTATACCTGAAATCACAGATAAATACACTTGGGGCAATTTTCTCCAAGTCCACTTCTAAATGTGATAATGCAACACATGCGCAAAGCACAGCTAACTGTGCAATTACCATGGCAATACTTACAGGCTGCGAGAGGTTCTGCAGAGTGAGGTTGCTACTGAGAAAGAGCAGCTTTGCATAAACATTGGGCTGTACTCACACAGAAATCCTTTACCAGAAAAAAGGAAGAAATACCACTGAACAGTATTTACAACTGTGAGATTTTAATACTACTTTGTAGCTCGTTAAACAGGTAACTTTATAGAGTACTGTGGAACTCTGTAATGGATGGCGGCAGATCTCTAGAGTGCTGCGGTAGTGCAAAAGCAATCTAGTTCCTTTTGCTGCTGAATTGGACCTTGAAGCTCTCTGTGTATATAAGAAATGAAGCTCCTTGTTTGTTCTTATAGTAATTGGTGTGCAAGGTATGTTAGGGAGGTCTCAGGAGCACAGTTCTCTCAGCCGACTTTGCTGTCTGGAGTAAGATTAGGAGCCAGCATCCGGATCCACCGAAGCATTTCGGCATACGTTGGATACCTATGTGCAATATCTAGCCTTAAGAGGTGACTAATGGGCCCAGGCTTCTGCTGGTTCCCAAGGTGTCCAAGTATCTGCTGATGGGTGTCCCCAGAACAGCTGCATTTGACGTTTCTGAGCAAGTAGATGCCTAGATCATGTGTAAGCTCAGTGGCAATTCGAAGAGCTGCCACCTGTTTTTCTTCTGGGCAAAATACGGGAGGCATCCCAGATTATACCTAATTGTTTGAGCCACACGCAAAAACACAGTCATGAACAGAGATACTGGTCTTCCTTTTGTCCCGTAGCTTAGTAAGCTTACATAGCTTTTACGAAAACTCAGATAAACATTATAAAATTAAATCTTCATTTTAGCAGGGCTTGCATTTCTGATCAGTGCCCTCTCTACCACAGGGAGTGTCGGCACAGTCTAAATCAACCTTTTCCAAATTTCTTAAAATCACTTTTGACTTTGACACATAAGTCCAGTTCAACAGAAGAAGTAAGGTTTATAACTGAGCATATTCAGCATAGCGTATCAGCTGTGTAAACGGGATGTGAATCAGAGACACTGAATGAGTTCATCAGACTGTTGGAAGCTACAGCAGATGAGGCACTGACCGTTTCCTGGCATCACCAGCAATCCTGCAACCAAAGCAGGGGATACAGGATCAGCTCTGGTACAGAAGGAGGAGCGAGCTACTAGAACTACGTTGTTCAGCACTTAGAATTTCTTTGGAGATGTGGCCCAGTCCATCTCCATTTAATGTAATTCATGAAATAAATGCCCAAGGCCTGCAGAGATTCGGAAACTGTAATAAAAATGGAATTAACAGATTAAAGGAACTGTCACAGGTAGGAGAAGGAACTGAAAAGCTGGGCCGTCAGGGAGAAAAACACGATGCTTTTAACAACAGTAAAAAGAGTGTGATCAAACATATTTCCTTTTCCATTAATTGTTTTTGTATTGTCTCTTGCCATTTCTTTCTGTTTTAGGAGACATACAGACATGGAAAAACTTTTAAGAACTGTTACTTTTTTTTCCTATGGTTTGTAGAAAACTAGAGCAAAGCAAAAGCAGGATAAATCACTTCACATGAAGAACCACATCTACGCAGCCCACTTCTGCTACTCAGACTAGTTTATTTTGGGCTAGGTTGGGTTTCTTACACTGCTGCTAAGTGAATGTTGCTCCAGTGTGAATTTTACTTGCTAACTATGTAGGACAGTGTTAAATGCTCCTAATCTGATACCTATAAAAAGAGCTGATTTCAAAGAAAATCCTAACTTTACATTGATTGCTTCTCTATCTATAATTTGAAAAATCTAAGGAGCATTTCATTTGTGAAATTTCCCAATAAATAATAAATACAAATAGTTTGTCCTCTAAAATAATAGTAGTTCCTTTATCTCATGCAGAATTTTCTTTCTAAATTGACCTCACTGTTAGAAAGGTCCTTACTTTTCTGTTCAGAAGGTGCGTTTTTCCATTGTCAAAGGGACTATTCCACATGGACCGGGTAGGTCAGCATCGCTGCACGGGCTGTTTGGGTTCCAATTATCAGGTAAAGGGAGGCCATCAAAGTTTCGGTCTTGAGTCTATGGCATGTTCTAGAGGGAATTTTCCCCCCTCTGTTTCTATATCCTTTTGTTCCTGTGGAGATCACGTTCATAACCCTCATCTGAAGTGGACTTGATGCCAGAAAGTTATCAGTTGTTTATTCAATTTTAAGTAAGAAATGCAGTCCCTTTTGAAATTCGTAACTCCTTTGGACATGCTTGGTGACCACTTCGATGTTTAATATTTTTCCCAGCCTTGATGTGTCACTGCTGTACCTCATCAGTCTTTGTTTTGACGAAGCATTAAGTATTGGTGAGCGTTGTTCACAGCGCATCAGGCCTATAATAGGCAAGCCCAGGAAACTCAGAAGGCTGCGGTTCATTGGGAAATTTTGACAGGAGGCTTCTACAGAAAATGCTGCAAAATGCATATCAGTTAACAATGCGCTCTATTAATTTTCTAAGGTGCATTCTTTATTACTTAATATGCACATCTCCTGTAAGAAAGCCATTCTTTTCTATTACTTGTTCTGTAACTGAGGCTTTGATTCAGAAGTCACAGCGTAACATCGTGTGGCCCATGCAATTTAGAAATAAACTGGAACCACCATAGTCCCACTCTGTCTTAGAAAACCCTGATTCTATGAACACAGTAGTACCGCGGGTTTGACCTCCTTGGGTGCTACACAGTTTTGTTAGGTGTTCTTGTGGTAGCTGCTAACTTTTTCACTTCAGGAGTGGGTGATGTCTATATACAACCTGGTTACCAGAGTGTTGTTTTAAGAAAGCCCCAAAACACATGTGAAATTACTATCGGTAACAAGGCTGTGATTTGTTACTCACCATTATCCCTTCACAGATTATAAGTATTTTTCTTGTTTTAAGAACAAATATAGTTGCAAGCCTAAGGAAATATAGAAATATTTTATATCCATTTGGTGGGTTTGTTTCAAAGTAAAGCTAAGGTACAGCACTTTATGTTGCCAAACTTGGACCTTACATATTCTGTTGTGGCCTATTTTTCCACCAACCAAGTGTCTGTGCCTCCTTCCTGTCAAACTTTTGTCGGCTATTCCGTCCCTCTTTTAATCAAGACTTGCTTTGAGTCCTGCAGCTGAGACCCAGGAAAGTTCATCTATTAGTGGTGCCCATTCTCTTCATTTAAACCTTGTATGAAATGTTTCCATTGATCCCAAAGAATCCAGGCTGCTGTGGTGAGTTAAAAAGCTTGTACACCTTCAGAACTTTGTTTAACCATAAAAATAGCCATACCTTGTCTATGACACCTGGAAACACTGAAACTATACTGTCCTCTGCTAAACATTATCTGCCTGAAAACCATCAACTTGATGCAATTTTTTTTTGCCTTTTTTTCATGATTTTTTCATTTCTGCATGTAATTTGCTTCTGTGGGTGGGTCAAATACATGTTAAGGACAGGAGCGACCAAAATGACTACCTAGTTTTAACATCTGGGTAATACTGGCAGTAGAGTTTTACCTAGTGATTCTAGCTGCAGATAGGTATTCTTTTACCTAGCTCTCCAAGAGCAGTATCTGATGCTAAATAGATTTTTTATATATTGTAACAGTATTGATGTACTGTGAACGTTTTCAGTAAATTCATTTTTCCATTTTAAAACCAATAAAATTATAATTGACATCCAGAGGGACCTTGACAGGCTTGAGAGGTGGGCCTGTGTGAACCTCATGAAGTTCAACCAGGCCAAGTCCAAGGTCCTGCATGTGGGTCAGGGCAATCCCAAGCACAAATACAGGCTGGATAGAGAATGGATTGAGAGCAGCTCTGCCAAGAAGGACTTTGGAGGTGTTCGTTAATGAGAAGCTCAGTGTGCACTTGCAGCCCAGAAAGCCAACCACATCCTGGGCTGCATCAAAAGAAGCGTGGCCAGCAAGTTGAGGGAGGTGATTCTGCCCCTCTACTCCACTCTGGTGAGACTCCACCTGAAGTGCTGTGTCCAGCTCCAGGGCCCATAACAAGAAAAGGATGTGGACCTGTTGGAGTGAGTCCAGAGAAGGGCCACAAAAACGATCAAGGGGTTGGAGCACCTCTCCTACGAAGACAGGCTGACAGAGTTGGGGTTGTTCAGCCTGGAGAAGAGCAGGCTCCGAGGAGACCTTATAGCAGCCTTCCAGCAGTTAAAGGGGGCCTACAGGAAAGATGGGGAGGGACTCTTTATCAGGGAGTGGAGTTATAGGACGAGCGGTAATCGTTTTAAACTGAAAGGGTAGATTCAGATTAGATATTAGGAAGAAATTCTTTAAGGGTGGTGAGGCACTGGAACAGGTTGCCCAGGGAGGTTGTGGATGCCCCATCCCTGGAAGTGTTCAAGGCCAGGCTGGATGGGGCTTTGAGCAGCCTGGTCTGGTGTGAGGTGTCCCTGCCCAGGGCAGGGGGATTGGAACTGGATGATCTTGAAGGTCCCTTCCAACCCGAACCATTCCATGATTCTATGACAATAACAGTGGCAAGAAGCTGTAGCGGCCTCCTTCCTCCCCGAACGAGAGAGCAGCAGTGTGCAGGCAGCCGGACGTGTCCGCTAGTTCTGCTCACGAACACTTTAACAAGGTCTGTGCGGCGGTGTCCCGCCATGTCAAACCGCCGCCACCGGGGGCTCCTCGGCTGCAGCCCCGGCCCGGTCCCCGGGGAGAGCCCAAAGAGCCCAAGCGCTCGGGGCCCGGAGGGGGCGCCAGCGACAACTTACGATCGTCTCTTTGCAAACCACTCGTTTTTCCCTTTTTGGTTCTAAACAGGAAATAAGCACAGCAAAGCGAGGCACAGCAAGACTGCGAGTCTGTCCACTTCTGTCTGTGTTTGTTGTGGTATTTATTTCAGTACAAGGACAGAAAGAATGAAAACAGCCCTTTTAAGTAGTGTTTATGTGTAGGACAAGCATTGCTACAACTCTTCACTCAGTTACTGGATTAAGTCTCATTTTGAAATGTGACCTAGACACACGGAATTCAGAACCAAGCGAGAGCATCTGATTCTGATAAACGTCATTAGATAAGACAGCTTTATGGTTTCTTTGAGTTACTCAAGGACATGGATAAGGTGAATCTCTGTGTCATTTTTGCTCTTTCAAGTGTGTAGCCTTGACTGAAAGGCAACAGAAAGTACTCTGCTGTGACCGAAAGTTTTTCATATAACAGGACACAGAAGTGGAGGTTTCTTAAAGCATCTTGGTACCTAATTCCTTAAACACGAACCTGTCCCTAACACCAAAAAACAAAAGTTGAAAATAAGTTTTAGAATGAAAATCAGTATTGATTTTTACTCATAACTGAATGATTATCATGTAAGAAGGAATAAAAATGCTACTATCTTATATGGAGACAAACAGTAGGGTCTTGTCCCATTGAACTGGGATTTGCTTCGTAGCAGTACCTGGAAATGCTGAGAATGCAAAAAAAATGTTAATTACTCTTCTACTTTTTTCTCATGTGGAATATCCATGTGCACTAGGCTTTTATAACAAAAAAAAAGCCCCATACTCAATGATCTTAAATATCTAATGTTAAGGTCCTATGATTCTTGCGGAACTCTACCACAGCTGCTAAAATAAAATAATAACTTCAAAAAATCTGGAAATGCGAACACTTTACATACTCACTGCATACTTACATATAGTAGACTAACTGTGCCACTGCACTATAGGGACTGAAATAAACCATAAAACCAGTTTGACAGGCCAGTTAAAACAGTCTTCTGTTCCTGTCCATATACACAAATTTTCCTGTTGACTTTCATTCTCCATTTTTGAATATGGCATGGCTGTTGCAAGAATATCATCAAATACAGTAAATAATCATCTGGGTACATTAACATTCTAGTACTTCTGTAAACTTCCTAGCAGAATAGGGATGACATTTAAGGATTTTGTTGTTTTAGAAAACATCCTATAAAGTACTGACTTGTGAACTGATTTAAGTGGTCAAACCATGCTGCAATAGGCAGAATTTCAAAGGAAATGGAGCACAGTTCTTTCCCTTGCTGATGCTGCTGCTGAGCTATGCAGCTTGTGATGAATATGCAACTGATTCTAATGGAAATGAGAAACAGATAGGAAATCGACATAGTTTTGTGCTTTAAGGAGGTTTCTGGACAATAGTCAAAACTACCAACTTATATCTGGATACAGCCTGGGCAATGAGTGGACTGAGAGTGGCCCTGTGGAGAAGAATTTTGGGGTACTGGTGGATGAAAAGCTGGACATGAGCCAGCAATGTGCACTCGCAGCCCAGAAAGCCAACCACATCCTGGGCTGTATCAAAAGAAGCATGGCCAGCAGGTTGAGGGAGGTGATTCTGCCCCTCTACTCCGCTCTCGTGAGACCCCACCTGGAGTACTGTGTCCAGCTCTGGAGACCCCAACACAGGAAAGACATGGGCCTGTTGGAGCAAGTCCATAGAAGGGCCACAAAGATGATCAGAGGGCTGGAGCACCACAGGTATGAGAACAGGCTGAGATGGGTCTTTAAGCAACCTGGTCTAGTGGGAGATGTCCTTGCCCATGTCAGGGGGTTGAACTAGATGATCTTTAAGGTCTCTTCCAACCCAAACCATTCTATGATTATATGACAATAAGGAAAAGGAGGTTTCCCCACAAAGACCACACAAAGCAGAAGAACCAGCTAATGGTTCATGAATCAGAAAATTTTATTTCAAGGTCAGTTTCACACAGAGAAGGCGGGTGGCGCGGGGCTGCCCTTGTCCACGGCTGTGGGGGGCCTCAGTTGCATGTGTTGACTTAGGCGAAAGCTGCAGAAAGCACTGGCTGAGTGGCTGCGGAGGGAGGGGACGGGAGTGTGCCATGGTCTGGTCCTGTGCCTGTCTGGGCCTGTGGCTGCAAAAGGCAGGATAAGAAACAAAGGGGCAACCACCCTGGCTCACCATGGGCAGCCTCTGACCAGGGCTCGGGCAGCCTCAGGCCAAGGATCTCAGTCCCACATCTCCCTGGCAGCCAGGAGACACCCATCTCATGGTGGCATGGGACACGACCGGCCAACCGCCCACTCTGGCAGTGTCACTGCCTCACTAGGTTTGTGCCAAGAGCTGGTGTCATTTTTGATTCCTTAACTTTGTGTCAGTGTCCTTGTAGAAGGCAGCAAATCTCTGGCTGAGTGTCTGAGACAGGAGTGGGCCATGGTCTGGTCCTGTCTCTGTCTGGGCCTGCGGCTGAAAAAGAAAACAAACAACGGGGCAGCCACCCTCAATGACGATGGGCAACCCCTACTCAGGGCTCTGCCAGACTCTTGATGCCTTAACTTCGTGTCAGTGTCCTTGTAAAAGATGGTGGATCTCTGGCTCTGTGGCTGAGAATGAGACTTCAACATGGTCTGGCCCTGTCCCTGTCTGGGTCTGTGGCTGCAAAACACAGGATAACTGACAAAGGGGCAACCACCCTGGCTCACCATGGGCAACCCCTGCACAGGGCTGAGACAGACTCTTAATGCCTTAACTTTGTGTCCGTGTCCTTGCAGAAGGCAGCAAATCTCTGGCTGAGTGTCTAAGGACAGGAGTGCGCCATGGTGTGGTCCTGTCCCTGTCTGGGCCTGCGGCTGAAAAAGACAAGAAAACAAACAAAGGGGCAACCACCCTCATTCACCATGGCCAAATCCTGCCCAGGGCTGTGCCAGACTCTTGATGCCTTAACTTCATGTCAGTGTCCTTGCAGAAGATGGTGGATCTCTGCCTGTGTGGCTGAGGATGAGACTGCGCCATGGTCTGGTCCTGTTCCTGCATGGGTCTGCAGCTACAAAATGTAGGATAAGAAAGAAAGGAGCAACCACCCTCACTGACCATGGGCAACGCCTTCCAAGGGCTCTGCTGGCCTCAGGCCAATGCTGTCAGTGCCATATCTCCCTGGCAGACAGGAGACATCATGAGCCTTTCACCCACAGTGACATTGAAACTGCATCACTAGGTTGGTACCAAGAGCTGGTGTCATTTTTGATTCCTTAACCTTGTGTCAGTGTCCTTGTAGAAGGCAGCAAATCTCCGTCTGTGTGGCCGAGGACAGGAGTGTGCCATGGTCTGGTCCTGTCCCTGTACGAGCCTCCGTCTCTGGAAGACAAAGGAGGAGCAGCCGCCATCTGTCGCGCCACAGGCAACACCCACCTCCCTGCCCGGGCCCAGCAGCCCTGCCCTCCCTTCCCTGCCCTCCTCCTGCCTCTCGCCTCAGCCCTTGCTCACCCGCCTGCTCGCCTCCACTCTGGGCCGGCACCGCGCAGCCCCTTCTGTGCCTGTCCTGAGCGCCCTGTCACCAACCCTGTCACATGGCAACCACCAGCGTTCTGCTCTCTCTGATACGGTCACCATGTCACCAGGTGTTCCAGAACTGGTGGAAGTCCGAGCTCTTGGCTGCCTGGGGAAAAAGGGGTGTCACTCTTCAGCCTTGATCAAATGCAGTGGGATGGACAACCCCCATAACTCAGGCCCATGGGGAAACCAGCCAACATGGAGAGCCCACTGTCACTCCTGTCTGTGTGGGGACAGCCTCTCCCCTGGGGCTGTGGTCACCTCACGGCCCCTCACCATCCTGTCCCACCCCACCTCCCCTGGGTCTCCTCCTTGCTGTCAGGGCCGGGGCAGAGCGAGGTGAAGCTCAGCATGAGGGTGCAGACAGACAAATGTGGTGTCTAAACACTGGGGAGTAATTCAGGTGTTTAACATACACTGACGTAGTGCCACTTGGGCTGTCTTACAGCCTAATATCCTATGGATACACATGAAACTGGCAGGTGCGACCTGCATCACAGCTGGCAGCACAGAGCAGGGTTCGGGTGTCTGGAAACAGGCTCCGCAGTGTCGCTTCAGGGGCTGTGAGGAGCCTCACCTGGGCTGTAGCTGCTACACCGGGACAGGGCAAGGCTGGTGTGAAGGTGGCACTGTGCTGGTCTGCTCTGCCTCAGAGTGTCAGACACCCCACCACCTCCCAGTGGCACTGGGTATTTATTGGTTAGAAACTGAACACCCTGTACAGATTAATTCATGTGCTTGAGGTTGGGTCTCCAGGGCACTTCATACACCCTGGGGTGTCTGTCCTGATCCCAGGAGGCCACTTCAGAGACCTCCCATAGATCCCGTGTTGCACATGGCAGCTCTATGGCCAGGAGGAGTTGGGGGTGGAGAAGCGAAGATGAGCCTGGAAAAAGGCGGTGAAGGCGTTGCTTTAATTTTTATCTTTGTTTCTCACTACCCAAGTCTATTTTAACTGGAAATAAGTTTTCCTAAGTTGTGCCCGTTTTGCCCATGACAGTAACTTGCAAGGGATCTCCCTGTCTTTCTCTCGACCTGGGAGAGCTTTTTCATCCTATGTTCTCCCCTGGGGGAGTGAGTGAGCAGCTGGTGGGCACCTGGCAGGCACCTGGCAGCCACCCAAGGTTAACCTGCCCCAGTGTGTAATGTCACAGAATCACAGAATCACAGAATCGTAGGGTTGGAATGGACCTTTGGAGATTATCTAGTCCAACCCCTCTGCTAGAGCAGGGTCACCTAGAGCAGGTTGCACAGGAACGTGTCCAGGCGGGCTTTGAATGTCTCCAGAGACAAAGACTCCACCACCTCTCTGGGCAGCCTGTTCCAGTGCTCTGCCACCCTCAAAGTAAAGAAGTTCCTCCTCATATTTAGGTGGAACTTCCTATGCTCAAGTCTGTGCCCATTACCTCTTGCCCTGTCCCTGGGCACCACTGAAAAGAGCCTGGCCCCATCCTCCTGACACCCACCCTTTAAGTATTTATAAGTGTTGATAAGATCCCCCCTCAGCTGTCTTTTTTTCAGACTGAACAGACCCAAATCCCTCAGCCTTTCTTCATAAGAGAGATGTTCCAATCCCCTAATCATCTTCGTAGCCCTTTGCTGTACCCTCTCCAGCAGTTCCCTGTCCTTCTTGAATTGGGGAGCCCAGAACTGGACCCAGTACTCCAGGTGTGGCCTCACCAAGGCAGAGTAGAGGGGGAGGATGACCTCCCTCAACCTGCTGGCCACACTCTTCTTAGTGCACCCCGAGATGTCATTGGCCTTGTCCTGCAGTAATGCTGTTTGGATTGTATGTACAGTAGATATAGGGGGGGTGATGGTCACTTTCACTTATGAACTTTTCTTCTGTATGGTTCTCAAATGGTTAGTGTTTCTAATCCTGTAAAAATTTGAACACATACAGGTTGCCCAGAGAAGTTCAGACTGAACAGACCCAAATCGCTCAGCCTTTCCATAAGAGAGATGTTCCAATCCCCTAATCATCTTCGTAGCCCTTTGCTGTACCCTCTCCAGCAGTTCCCTGTCCTTCTTGAATTGGGGAGCCCAGAACTGGACCCAGTACTCCAGGTGTGGCCTCACCAAGGCAGAGAAGCCCAGAGAAGTGGAGGCCCCATCCCTGCAGACATTCAAGGCCAGGCTTGATGAGGCTCTGAGCAACCGCATCGAGTTGAAGATGTCCCTGCTTACTGCAGGGGGGTTGGACTAGATAACCTTTAGAGGTCCCTTCCAACCCAACACATTCTATGATTCTATGATTCTATAGAATAGTTCATATGTATAAAGCTGCTCAAGTGGATTTTTTCTCTTTTTCCTCAGCAATCATCCATGTCTACTGTCATCTAAAAGTCTAACCCTCACCTTGGTTACTCGTGAGACTAGCGTAAGGCATCAAAGAACATACTGCTACAACTGTTCATGATCAAACTGTGGCAAGATTCTTCAAGGCAGACTCTTATCAGAAAGAGCAGACTGATACAGTTGATTAGACCTGGGACTAAACCCTAGAGTTTATTAATCCTGATGTTGGCTTTCTTGAGCATAATTCCCTTTCTGTAGCTGTAGTATACAAACGCTTTATATTTATATGTATAAATATGTTTATAAAGTGTTTGGATAATGTATAATAGAACAACAGTACAATAATAATGTATTTTTTCCTGACAATTGTAGATTTCATTCACTAAAGATTTTAGTATAGGCACAGCTTTATATACATATAGCCTCACTGTACATATATAAAGTGCATGCAGACTTGAGGCTTAAGAAAAGACAGAACACATTTACAAGAGTTTAAGTGACTGAAATCCTTAGTCTAGAGAATAAATATTCCAGTAATAAGCCTGAAGTGCAAAAACAGCAGTAATGAAACATTCTTAATTATTAAGAATCACAAATTAGAATTGTATTATTTAATGCATATTAGCAAGAATGTTCCAAATGTGAGATTTATTTGACTAAGAAATAGTCTCCCAAGGGAAGTCTTAGAACCAACTTTGAAACATTTAAAAATACACTAAGTAAAGTATAATAAAAAAAAAAATCACACTAGGAAATCCTAATGACCTGACAATAAAAGGGACCAGAAATTTAATAATTTTTTAAAGTCTAATTTCAGTGATTACAGTTCTTGCTATATTCTATCTTCATAGGCAGCTAGCTACTAAGTCAGGCAACTGTCATGCCTATTTACTAATTTGTGTTTATACCCCTATAGCATTTATTTTATTAAAAACAAATTTTGAAAAGAATCTATTTAATATCATATTTTCATTGCTATTTTCATAACAATATGGCAATATTGTCTGGGAGACGTATTGTCACAACAAAAAAATAGACAACTAAGTTAAATATAAAGACCATGGAAAGTTATGTTAGTCTACTGGAGGACTCTCAGACTAACAGGGTATTCAGGTAGCAAGAAGGGCATAATGTGGAGCTCGTTCCTACTGAAATCGTTAGCAGTTAGGATAGTCTTTCAGATGTAAGGAATATTAGTACAGACTTTCAAAGCTGTTGTAATTTCATATAGATATTCCAGCCATAAACATCAGTCTTTCATGGAATTTTCCGTTCAGTGTTTGACTTAACTTGGTAATTGTATTGTTGAACATGACTGGTCTTAAAAATATGCCCGTGCTTATGGTGCAGCTTGGTGTCAAATACGTAGAGAACCTCAGTACCCAGCTCCCATTGCTGTCTCCACATCTTTAAAAATCCAGTTAGATGCATGTCCGAATTGTTTGATACCTTTGACAAGGTGGCTCATTATCTTGTATTAGGAAAAAAACAAAGTAGGAAATTGATCTGCGTCCATGAAGTCCTATAATTCCCAACGAACCAAAGTTCTTAGCACGTATGTCACTGCTCAGTTATTCTTATCATCTCTATATCTTGGGGCCTGGAGTATCCAACCAAGAGCACAAGTTTTGGTCAGAGCTGGATTATTTCTATGCCAATGAGAAGAATGAGGATATTTGGATACATGTGATGGATGTAGGCATAATTGGCAGTGATATTACGCAGTTGAAAATTTATGCTCAAACGGAAAATAAATATGGTATTTTTCCAGAGAAAATTCTACAAAGCTCAAGCTTCCTAAAACTACTTGGCACAAAATTCCAGGCAGTGAGGCTGATCAGATGACTCATGTCAACAGTCCTCCCCATCTCTTATTTTTATAATTTCCATTATGATTCTAGCAGAGGGCTACCTCTTTGTTGGCAGCGTTGACTCAAGTGCATCATATTGGGTCCAAGTTTCTGTATCTCCAGGTACTCTCTATGAACAGAAGTTATTAGCAAAAGCAAAGTGAAGTAAAGCCACTCGCCCACACTTGGCAGGCAGCTGGGCTGGGCGATGATTTGCAGCCAGGGAGTTTCTGTCTAGCCCTGTGTTTGCTATGCACAGTCACTCAACCATGAGCTCTCCTAAATTGCGGCCACTGTAGTTCAAGTGTTTTTTTTTGTTTTTACAGCCAGGGGTAATTTGGAGCACAAATCAGAGCAACGAACAGACAAAATTAGCTCTATATTGTAAAAGGACTACAGTTACATTATTCTGTTACATTTTTATGTTAAGTAATGGGCACTAATCAATGGTCCAGGTTAAAATAATTCCTGTTTTGTATCGTTCAATTCAGCACAAAGCCATGTGACAACTCCCCCAGTTTCAGTGTCAGCTGGTGCTTGGCAGCCCATTCCAGAATGTTTATAGCAGTGTTTAATGACTGGTTTGGCTTTCCATCTCTAATGGGAAGAATACTTTTCTTCTGAATTCCAAGGAGTAGCAGTCACAGCTCTCTATTTACGGATAAACAGAATTCAAGATTTACAGCTCATTTTTCTCCTCATTCCCTTTTTTTTGTGCTATGTATAATCATTTTTCTTATTCCCTGAATTGAATACATAAAGTAACTACTTCTATTACCACTTTTATTACTTTGTATCATATGCTATCTCCTCATCCGTTGCCTGTTTGTCCTTTTGGCACCTGGAACTGCAAATGATATCAATGTGGGTACACCAAGTACTGTGAAAGACAGGATCAGATTTTGAATTTGTGAAGCTCATAGAAGGGGATCCCACCCTCTTACATGACTATATAGCTGTGACGACACTCAAATTACTCCTAGAAATGCATTCATAATATTTATCATTTTTCAGGTGTTGGCATTGTGAGAAGCGCTACCAACCTTACCCAAAGCAAGCTAATTCTGGGAAGAACTGAGAAAAAAAATGGTGTTCTTTGTTTCCATCTAGAAGTATTACAGCCAAAGTGGATCCTGCAAATAGAACAACACATAAGATCCTTCTGGGCTCCCATTGATGATTTCCTAAGGCAGGGCAGACTTAATAGCAGAACTACGGGGAGCTCTGAAGACATTGGTAAAAACAAATTTTAATATTTTGTAGTTATTCTTAGATCAGAATTTAGTGAATGTTTGGTTATTAATAAAATGCCTAGACTTGCTTCAAAAGTAAGTATGTGATGAGAAAGGATTCCAGGGAAAGAGCTGAAGAACCAAAGCTTTCAGCCCGAATGGGCTAAAGCTAAGGTAAAAATCTGCAAGACCCGCTGCTAGGAAATGAAGTGTTCAGTATGACTCCCATTTCCTGAATAGTGCTATAGGTTGATAATTGAGGAGGAAAACATACCTTCTTGTACTTCTGCCCTTTGTACGAATTGCATTGAATCACAGTGCATTTAAGAAGATTAATTAAGGATTGACCGTTGGACCCACATTATATCCTATATGCAGTATTTATCACAAGATACACCAGAAGGACAAAAGGCAAAGCTACTGCACAAAACTGTGTGCCTTAGCAATCCTTCCTTAGAGCAGCATGGCCGTCAGCTTCATTATCTCACAACTCTGAATCAGTGTCCATGTAATATGAAGGGCAAATGATCTGAAATCCTAGGAAGACCAAACATTTTAAATTTTTTTTTATTATTATTGATATGTTTTTGACCCAAAACAATGGACAAGATCAGATTGTTAGTGTTACTAGTTTCATTCATATAAATACTTGCATTTTCTGTGCCACCTGGGCAAAGAAATTTATCCTTAAATGAAGTATCAGTATTTCTTGCTGGTATATTACCTATGCTGTAGGATCTATATAACTAAAAAAGAAAACTAAGCACCAGTGGCTTCCATAGCACACTGAGAGAACGCTGAAATCATCATTAAATAGAGCTGACTTGCAAGTACTACTCAGCATCCCAGGAAACCAAAGCCAACATCTGTTTTTACAAATGCAAAGGTCCTGGATCCAAAATGGCTTCATTTCACTATGACTGGGAGTTTCTGAGAGCAATCATTTAGTGTAGTCATTAGTTTACTCTGGCACAATAAGTGACCACAAGTTCCAGAGTGAAGTGAGAGCTTGTGATCTTAGAAATGGTGTACAGCAATCTGGACTGGTAAAGATGTAAGAAAACCTATAAATCAAAGTCTGTCTGTGCTTTATTTCATAAGACCCCCCTCAAAATGCCTTTTGGAATATTCATAAATTTCAAAATAAGGGAATTTTCACCATCTGTAATATACAGAAGAAGGGGAAGCAGCAGCTGCTCACAAGTTAAACAAAAGTCCTCCTAGCAAGAAGACACACAGCAGATCTCTCTTTTGCCTATGGCTCCAACTTTGGCTTCAGATCTGTGGTGGGAGCAGTGTCCAGAGGCTTGTGGTCACCCTTCCAGTATTCCGGTATCGTCACTAATTTGGGTCACCTGCTACAGGACTGCTTTCAGTTCAACAGCTCTATACTCTGTATCTAGTTCATTATGCCTCATCTGAATGCACATATTTTATGAACCTGACTGGGAGTAACTGGTATTTGAAGCATACAGTCACTGGTAAAATTAAAACTCGATGATTACTTTTCTCATTAGTTATGTGGTGCCATTTATTTGCCAGAGATCATATAGTGCCTTACTCATGTTTACATTCATAGTAATTAAAATTGCACCAACTATATTTTAGGTTCTATCTCAGAAAAACAAAGAAAACATTTTCCAGGAGTAGCTGCAACAACATTGATGCTGCTACAGCCTGCTTATCTTTGCTTGGTTATTATATCTTACCAAATGTAAGATAATGTTCTCATCAGTTTGCCAAACCCTGCAGCACCTCAAGTATTTACTATACATTGGCTTCTGCACCTTTAACAGCAAAGAAACACATCTGAAAAAAAAAAGGTAAAAAAACCCAAATCAATCAAAACAAAACAGAAAAAGATGGTCAAGCTTATTGATAGAGAAAGCCATCCAGGATATGTACAAGCACATGTGGTAACACAGTCTGTCGTACTCCCCATTCCTCCATACAGTTTTTGGTTAATATGTTCAATAAAACCAGACCCAGGACGTAGGCTACTACCTGAAATTCTTAGTCTCACTGGGAACCCGTTGTGCCCCCACCTGATGATGTTCATGCATTGATGATCCACTTCCCTACCTGGCTCCTTCACCTGCTAAGCAACAGAACCAAGTTTCCTTTTTCTTTTATTTCTAATTTAACTGTATGGTTTACACTTGTTGCTTTATGCGATCCTCAATAATCAAAAGTGATTCATGGCTTAATCTTTCTCATTTTATGCCCACATGCTACTGCTGTTACTTTATAGCCATACCTACTAGTGTTTCCACTTTGTATTCAATTCCTTCGTATTCGCAGGTATCTTCCAATATAATGGTATCTTCTTTTGACCTTTCTCTTGCTTCAGAAGAGTTTGCCTTTACACAGTTTATGTACTTTATTTGCTTCTCTTAGAGGTTACTCTTGTCCTACACTCTTAGATTATTTTCTTAGACTTGGACTGTTTTCTCAACAGATTGCATCTACCACTTCCGTGATTTTGTTGTGGTCTGCTTTCCTGAAACCAATTATTCTTATTCCAACTGTTCTCATGTCTTCTTTCTTTCTAAAAGCAAACATAGTATCAATATAGGAAAGAGAAAAGAAAGCTGTGGCAAACAATATAGAGTAGCTACAGTTGCTAGGTAATGACCTAGGTGGGTGATAAGACCTGTCAGTAATTATTTAGCTTTATTTTAATCTGAAGCTGTTGTTTCATATTCATTTTCACTTATGCATAAATGGATGAAACAGTATGTTATCATTGGTTTCTCTTGACAGTTATAATCGTGGGTTTTTTTCACTTCCAATGATCTCTAAAATATTTAAATGTATACAGAAGAACCTTGTAAAATTTAGTAGGGAAGAAACCATGAGTGTCCTATGCAATTAATACATCTGAGATGTAGATAAATAATTATTTACTCAAATCTGTATGAAAAACCACAGAGGGATACTTCCTACCTCCTTTAAAAAACAACTAGTGATTTATATTAAATAACAATACTTTTTCTAGAATGCTAATGCTTCTATAGGATGCTAAGTAGCACGCAAAAAGTATGAAAGGGATGAAGTCTGTACACTAAGAATTTATTGGAATTTAGCAGTAGGTGAAGTGTCTGAGTGATACACAATAAAAGAAAGGAAGGAAACACTTTGGCAAGAAAACCAAAAGTAACCTGTATTCTCATGAAGGCTTTCACAGGATTTTTAAGGATCAGAGGCAACTTCTGTTCTGAAGATCTCAACTAAACAGAGAAGAAAAGAAGAAACTGCAGGGGATGCAACTTCTATGTCATGGAAGGGTGAAGAGCTAAAATGTGCTTTGCTGATTAAGGAATATAAAGGTGCTGAATCCTTTGGCTTTAATACAATGGATGGAGAAACAAATTACAGATTACTTGAAATCTCTCTCTCCCACATGGTCAGAGACTTATTCCAAGCACAGGGCTCAGCTCTGAAGTGAAGAATACTGTGGTCCTGCTGCTAGCATCTGCAGGAGGCTCATTGGCACCCTGCAAGCTCTACTGCTCAGCACTATGGCAGGATTGAGCACACAATGAAATATTTGTACAAACTTGCTTTCCCCCCAGCAGTATTGTGTGTCTTAAACAGGACAGAAAATGACATAAATGTGAAGAAATATTTAGAAGCACACACTGGTTCCTCCTGCTTTTTAATGGTTTGTGCATTGGCATGTTTTCCATCTGTCACATAAAGTTGATTTCTTTGTTATTAGTTGAGGTTACTGTCAGTAGCTACTGTCAGTTCTGCTGTTTATAATCACTATGATGCTCAAACTGGGCAAAATTTATTTGGAGCACGGAGGTGTGCTTTTCAGTTAAACCTTAGTGTCTAACAACAAAAGACAACCAAGAAATGCTCTGTTCTGTGGCACTCTGAGGTTTTTACTGGCAGCAGCAAAGCCACTGCTAGTGTCATTTTCCTTGCGGTGGACTCTTCCCACACTGGCTGAGATGGCTGGTCACCCTCCTGCTAAGGTAACCCGGCGCCTCAAGCTTCTTTTCTGCTCTACTCTGACAAGTGAGAGACTTGCTGTCTGTGCCCTCTGAATTTGTGATGTAAACAGCATTTTTTGTGGTTACCATTCTTGGCAAAAGTGGTGCTTTAGGAATAAAAACTCCTTTGCTTGGAAAACAGGAAAAAGCAGTGAATGCCACTCAGAAGTCGGTATTACAAGCACCCATGCTGTATGGACTGGAAACAAATGAAGAACTGCCGTTACCCCAGAATTGCTGATAAGCTACACAATGCTTAAGAATGAGAAAAATATTTACAGGGCCTTATTTCAGGTCTCTGCTCTGCTCTGCCAGCGCAGCATGCAAACTGAGTTTTTAGCTACCCCGTACAGATTAGGAATCGGTCTTACAGCGAGCTATATTACTAACCTCAGAGCGTGGGACGAGGCTTTGAGATGTCAGTCAGTAGTGAGACAGGCAAGACCAGGTGAAGGGTTTCTGGCAGTTTATTTCCTGGAGAGGTACGACCCTACCTCAGAGTTACAATGGGATGCGCAGCTCCAGAGAGAGGGGAGATCATGAAAGATTACAATTTACCTGTGTCAGGCCAGAGTATGCTGATGTTGCATTTCTTCCCATCCCATGCTCTCGTCTCCAAGCCAGCCTTCTCGAACCTGCAGTAGAGACTGTTCCCTCTGCCTCTCCCAGTCTTTTCTGATGTACCCCCATAGGTCTGTCCAGAAAACATGATTCCAGAACATACCTCTGTTATATACATATATATACATGTATATAACATGTATATATACATATATGTATATAAGGCATATATACGTATATATGTATATATGCCTTATATACAAGATTGTTCCCAAAAGACACAGAAAATGCAGGAGAGACATACTCCTCCACTAACGCAACCTGGAACGGCGTGTCTGCTGCTCTGCACTGAGCAGCACACGACACAGGTCTGCCCACATGGCAATGCAGCTTCTCCAGTCCTATCCCTCAGGTGCTCCAGTATCTTCACACTTCACTTCGCTTCACCGCCACATGATTACGTTTAGGCCTTTGCTAAGGGTTATTCCACATCATGCAGGGCCTAACTGTAACTGTGATTTTGGGGCTGTGAGGACCCTCCAAGGCAATTATTATGACTGATTTATTCAAGTTAATTGCCTGGTAAAGTGCATAATCAGAAACTAGCTCTGGTTGGAAGTTCAGATACTGCTATGGTGAAACAAATGATGCTTGGAAGGCACAAACTGGAGTAGAGGTCTCAGCAAAAATACAATACTCTCAGAGGAGACTGGAGATACCCTCAGAGGAGATTGGAGAAAGCAATGTTCAACAGTAGAAGATAATTAAGAAAAAGGGTCCTAGAGATAAAATAAAAAAGAACATACAAAGACTCCATGGGAAATTTACTTCCCATGTTTAGTACATTTTCCATGATTCTTTACAAGAAAAATTGAGGTTCATGTTTTTATTTTTTTATTTTGCATGGCTTTCACTCTACTTGGGTAGTAGAGTTCATGTTTTGTTATACCACATGATCAGACAATATAGCTGATAATGCTTCATTTCAAGATTTACCCGTAACTAGTGCAATGAGTCGACTATGAAACCCAGAAAAATTAGCAATCATTACAGAAATCCATATGTGCTGATTTCCTTCTAAGACAACATCTTAATAATAAAACAAGGGTGAGCTTCCTTTCTGCTCCCCTTGCCAAGCTGCCCCTCAGGAGCAACTCGGGACCACCCTGTCCAGAGGCTGTGATGGAGGTGGCTGTCGGGACATGAGGTTTTGCTGCAGTCCCTGGCACTGTCCAGCCATCTCCAGGTTTCTCTCTGTCTGTCACAGGCTCCCCGTGAGCAGGGCTGTCTCTTACTTCTCTGTGTGCGAGAAGAAAAACGCCGAGGTCTCCCATAAAGAAATGCAGCCAGACCCTGCTGCAGGGGGCTGGGTAATTTAGAAAGGATTTTACTGTCTGGGGGCACATGCCGCAGAAAGAAGTGTATGAATACAAATATCGTAGTGCATTTGGATGAGTGATGGGAATATATTCCTCTCACATTTAATTGTCAGAAAGCTGACTTTTCTAGTTACGTTGTGTTTGAGATGGAGTTCAACCTGTCTGTGGAGGGGAGCCGCTGCAGACTGGTCCTCAGGCTGGCCAGCGTGAGAGAGGATAGAAAAGGACAAACCAAGACAAAAGCATTAAGAAATGCTTCTTGGAAATGAATCCGGAGCTCAGGTAGGGAGGTATGTTTATGTGCTGGGGTGTTGCAAGAAGTAGGTCAGACTTCCACAGGGGCCGGCCGGGAAGACATTCGAATAGCTGTGGTTTGGCTCTGGTTTGCAGACACCCCACAACGCGCCCTGGTGACTACAGCACCTTCTGGAAGCTTCTGCCAGCCTGTGCTGTGCCTGATGGGGGCTGAGACACCCTGACCCTCCTCACTGTGGGGCTCAAGCCACCCCGATCCTCCTCACCATGGGGCTGAGACACCCCAACTCGTCTCACCCTGACCCATCTCACCCTGACCCATCTCACCAACTGGCCATAACTTCAGTCTTGTTTTCTGCTAAGATTACACAGCTGCTGAACTGTCTCCCTCTTGTCACAAGATGAATAAGTTTTATTTAACTGGCTGAATTATTTCAAGCAAAATATTTTACTTACAACTGACTTGGTAAAACTTACATAATTTCCACTTCCCAAAGACAAGGCAGGGGAAAGGCCAGGATGTTCGGTGGCAGTGGCTTTCTCAATCAGTTCAGTTCTTCCAGGATAGTTTTGTCAATACCAGTGTAGCAATTCAGTAGAAAAAAAATGATCTAGAATAAAGGAAGAATTTGCCAAAGTGCCTAATGACATCCCCTTCCTCCTTAGGCCCTGCCGAGAAACAAGATAAAGTTCTCTGATTCCTTACTTCCCAAAATGAAGACTGAATTAATGGGAAAGCCACAAATTGGCTTCTCATTCTCGTCATGCTCCATGACCGCACGCAGCAAAATCATCAGCAGACAGGAGGAAACCCACAGTGGTGCTGTTCCACAGCAACCACCGGAATTACACTGGGAGTTAACATGCCCTAAAAATCTTATGATCTCTTTCTTCAGGTTGTACAGTCTTCCCTTCTGTTCCAGAAAAATAAGTCCTCAGTATGCGCTGGGGAAGATATTATCCTGCTAGGACTCCAAAGTAGTTACTACAAATAAATTTGTGGAATTACAGATTGATGGAAATATTCTGTTTTATTTCAGCACACTACAAAAACAAGTTTGTAAATCATCTGGTTTTTTTTCTAATATCTTTTTCCAGGATACAGATCTGAAAAAGTAGTTCTCAGTCCCGTTTCAAATACTAAAATTGCAAATGGGAGATTAAAGATAAAAAGACTAATATGCTGTGTTAGTCAAGAAAGTTTATATGTATCTGATAACTCTTTGTTGATTCCTTACTGTAGTGAGCTGTGATATGACAGAAATACAGGATCATATATGTACAAAATATATTTTTATTGAAGTCCAACAGACAAAGTACTGATAGAAAGAGAAATTATTTAATAATCAATAAAAGCTTTCTTGTGCAACTGTTGATCCTAATTCTCTGCAGAATTTCATCACTCTGAAAAATCTGTCTCCTATTCCAGACTATCACTTTTTTGCAAGTGATAGTGATATTGCAAGTTTTCTTGTGATATCCATTGAAACCATCCAGGACCTTGCCCTGTAACTCACATGTATAGGGGCATCAGTGTTAACAGCGAGTGTCTTATATTCTTCATGGGCTTTTGTTCATGACAGATTTAGAACAGAAATATTCGTAATACTATGTGCAGGTATTATCTTTTACTGAAAAGAAATATCTCCTTGGATATCTAGAACAATTAAATGTCTTCCATAACCATCATTAATTAAGCCCGGGGCTAAGAATATAAACTATATTTTTTAAATCATCTGGTAATCAAATAGAAAAAAAAATCTTTGCTATCTCTGTCATTAGTTCGAAAGCATTGTCAAAGCTATTAGCGTTTAATGCAGTTTTTCAACTCCATCACATTTCAGCTTCTGTATGACAGAGCAGATGTTTGAGGCAAAGTTCCCCTCATTTTGTGAATGGCCATGAGGATCCATCCTGGAACATTTGTAACCTCTGGCAAGAACTTCTGACTTAGCTAAAATGTCCACTTCTATTAGCCAAAGCGGCTGCGGGATGATTAACCTATATTTGTGGCCCAGCTATGACAGGCTGAGGACAGCATACCACCCTGACTCAGTAGTTTTATATTCCCTTTGGCCACAAAAACTCATCCTTGATGTCAGTATTTACGCTGCTCAAATCCCTACATTTATAGGTAATTTTTTTTCAACTGGCTTTTAAACTTTGCACACTTGGATTTTAACTATAAGCTCTACATACTAAACTTGAATCCACACTTCTGATGTTTTCCAAGATTCTTCATAAACCATAGACCTGGGGAGAGCAGTTCCGGCACTTCCAACCATTCAACACGTGCTCCAGTAAGTACATCTCTAGCTTGACGATGTAGGAACTGCCATGTAGTGTTTAACAGCTGCTGTGCTGCTATAAAATTGGCTGCTATACTTCCTTTCTTTATCATTAATTTGTGATGACTAGTGCTGTATGTGAGATATGGGGTTCTCATATCCAATGTTTTTAAGTATCTTTGTTTTGTAATAGGCGGTAAATATTTCCTCCTTGGAATGCAAAAACTCATTCCAATGGAGGACAAAACAAAGCAAGTTCAAGGTACCTCAGATCAGGGTCTGCTGTTTCATTAAATATTTTTGCTTATTCTACTTATTTCTAGGTGTTTTGAGTTCAATACCAGGATATGAATCATGTGCTGTGTTTGCTGGGCTTATTTCATTTTGTGGCCGAATACAGACCGTCAGCTCCAGGACACCTAGGATTACAGATATTTCACCTTTCCAAACTTCGGGCTGTAGTTTCCTTCCCCCTTCATTTTGGTTCCTCTTTAATTTTAATAGTTTCACACTAATAAGTTTATTATTTGTTCTTGATAGAGGCTTCAGATAAAGAACACAATTACACTATATTTTGTTATGATTCTTTTATTTGTGCCTATTTTGGAAGGGTTTTTTAACCAAGAATTTGTTAATTAGGAAGCTACCTCCAGATATCAAACTACACAAAATTTCTTGAGCCGTATCTTTTTCAAACAAAGTCTCATTTTTAACATGCTCATCTGCATTAATTTGCAACTAGAATGTACATAATTTCATATAACCAGAGTTAGTCCTTCAAGAAAAATGGAAAGGGGAAAACATGAATCTGTGAGAAAAAAATTTCAACCCATAAATCAGCTTTTCTTCTATGTCTCCTTTTCACGGGAAAAATAAATACATTCCTTAGCAAGACTGCTGCTCGGTTAACTCTGCTTGAGCCCGGGACAGTACCTGGGACAACTTGGAGCATCTTTCACATGAGGAGGATGAAGAAGTAATTCCATCAAATCTTTCTCCCTTGGTCTCATTACAATCATCCTCCCAAATGAATTAATCTAATCCCCTTCATGAATGCTGTACACTGTTATTGGATTTTTTTTTTCACTGCTTTGTCTGGATGCTCTGTGCTCTTAATGCCTAAATCATAGGATATTGTCTACTTTGCTAACGCGATCTCTCTTATTGCATTTCTGTACATTTTTCAGACCCCAAGCCTGTCTAGAATCCCAGTTTATGTGAAATGGGGTAATCTTGAAAACATTTATTCTGCATTAGAGGACTTTCCGTATTTATAAATATCGTGTGGAAGGCAGATGGACATATATTAGAAAAGCTCCTCTTCCCCTCAACTAACCATTGAATGAGATGTTACAATACAAGGATTGTAATCACTGTTTTGTTTATAACTGTATGGGTTAATGGCTTTTGTTAAGAAGAATGCATGACTGACCTCTCTTTCTGATACAGCTGTTAAAAATTTCATTAATTCAGGTTGAGTAGGAGTAAATAATTTCAGTGTTTATTATGCATTCTCCTCTGTGCCATGCCCATTCTAATAGTAGGCAGATCTGTGCTAGCATCTCAGGTTTGGGATTTAGCCTAGAGCTGTAGAGGTTCAACATTTTACCACTGGAAGTCTGTCCCTTGTTAATCAAGATAAGGGTCACTACATTGGAATTTAACCACCTACTCTATAAAGATGACTGACAAGTAGGGTTACCCCTTGTGACGACTTGTTTGGTTTGGTTTGGTTTGGTTTCAGTCTGAGTCAGACAATGCTCAAACTTTTTTAACAAAGATCCCCCGAAACTTAGCAGCTACTCAGAGAAATCAACATCTCTGTAGCTTCATTACTATCAGCAAAGAATGTCTGGATTAAAGCATTCTGCAGCTTCTATGATCAATAATGTCAGGGCTGAACCACCAGATCCTGTTGTAGAAACAGAAAATGCTTACTCTGAACAGAACGTTCCAAGAAAAAAGGCATTTGGGACAAACTGAGCAGGATTTTCCCCATGACGCGTTTTCAGTGCCTGGTCCAATGACATGGAGAGGTATCCAAGTTCTTAAAAAGATAGTTCTGAATGGTATCTGAATATCTGTATATCTAATTACCTGAATAAATATCACATTAGTATTGCTGTCCACGTAGGACTGTATTTGAAAACGCATGTTTTGTTTAGTCAGAAAAACATTTGACTTAGCAGAGCCCTGACACTCTGGAGCAATTCAGATAAATAGTGAGAAAGTTGTTTGCATTTTACCATGTATATCCAACATAGGTTGCTCATAAATGCTAGTGTGAATAAATTAACTGCATCTTTCAGCCACTTCTAATACAGTTTTTTGACTCTTTGCAAAGAGATTTAGAAGTTCTTTGTAGCAGTGTCTGTCTACACCCATAGACTTGAAAAAGAGGACTCTAAGATAAAGTAATATGTCAAATGGATCGCTTGGCTAAAGGATTTAAGAAAACGACAACACAGTATTGTGTCTGGGCAAAGATTAGCTCTGTATTTCTTCAAATAAAAAGACTAAGTATTTAGAAGATATTAATGTGGGCCTTTAACATGCAGCTCATTTAAGAATTCAGCAGTTTGTTGTTACGCTTCTAGTCATTATTTAATAGCACTTGTGGAAAATCCACTAGTGACTCACTGAAAAAACCTCTGCTTTCAAATGTCTGTGAAACACCTTACTCCTCATTCCTTAGATAAACAAGACAGAGGAGTTCCCTCCTCAATTGTCTCTCTAATAATCTAAAAATACTGTCTGAGTTTCAGACTCAGACTTGAGTCATAGTTTTATGTGACTCAAATAACCATCAACCAAATCTTATCAAATCACAACAGAATAGTTTCAGTTCTCTTAGGTTAAAATGGGCACAATAATAATTAATCCTGCCCAACTGCATGTTAACTTTGGCAACCTAACTAACCATTTTATGTTCTCAGGCATATTATAACCCTCATATACATGGTGCTCACTCACACTTCTAAATTCCATAATGAAAGAATTAAGAACAGCCCATTTTGAACGCTTTATCCTCTTACAAATCCCTTTTAGATAGCATTTTCAAGAAATTTTTAGCTAGTCACTTTCTTATTTTTTTCCTTTCTCTAATGAATATTCTAAGCATATGAATCAATAGAGTGCCTAGCATAGAATTTAAAGGGAGAAATCTACCAAAGGTGTGTGTATTTTGGGTTGTCAACTTGGTATTTATTTGGAGCTGGAATACCAACACACTGTGATTAGATAGAGATTGGATTGGGAAGCCATGAGCACTGGATTCTCGTTTGTCAGATCTATTGGTTGAAGAATTAATTTGCAAACTTCATTTGAGCATCCTGCGCTAGAGTTGTCATCATGTACTAGAATCTGGATTTTGAAATCTGTGACTGTCTTTAATGAGTTTGCTGATATTGCTGGTCTCTAAATTAATATTTATTGATTATTTCACCAATATTTTTAGGATCCTCCTCTATATACATACCATTGAATTTTCATTGACTTGGATTTGAGGACTAAATTGAGGTGCTTAACAAACTAACAGAAATGAATGCTCTGAAATTGATGGATAACCTTTAAATTTGGGACCAATCTTTCCCAATTTTACTATATACCCTGCAAGAAACTGCTTAGTTAGGTAATAGATATATATGAGGATTAATCATCTAATGTTTGTGAAACACATTGAATCTAGAAGACTAATTTTTAGAATTTTATCATTGACGGACTACTATGAAATGTGAGAAAACTCAGAGCTAAGAAAATATTTTAGACAAACATTTTGTTCACCAAAAACTACAATTTCAGTTCAGAGTGGGGGGAGGAACATGATTCAGACCAGACCCACAAAAATGAGCAAACCAAGAGCAGTATACTGAGTGTTGTTTCTCAGCAGCTCAGATCTTAAGATACTTAAGTTCCTTCTGAAGACGTTGCAATGACCTACTGGATCAATAACACCCATCATTCAAAGAATTGCAGAAACATAGGTTAGTTTAGGTTGGAAGGGACCTTCAGAGGTCATATGGACAACGCCTTGCACAAAACAGGCTTAATTAGACCATGTTGCTTAGTAACCTGACTATTTGAATTTTGAATAACTCCTGGGATGAAGATCCATAACCTCACTGGGCAGCCCATTCAAATATTTTACCTCCCTCATGATAAAGAAAATTTTTCTAATATCTAAGTGGAATTTCCAGTGTTCCAGTTTGTATTCATTGCCTCTTGTCCTTTCTCTGTGCACATCCAAGAAGTCTCTGTCTCCACCACCTCTGCATTTTCTTATAAGGTACTTGTAAATAGCATTAAAGTTTCCCCCTTGCTTTTTCTTCTCCAGCATGAACAAATACAGGTTTCTCAGCCTTTCCTCCTGTGTCCTGTGCTCGAGCCCCTGACCATCTTGGTAGCCTCTTCCATGTACTAGGGGGTCCAAACCTGGACACACCACTCCAGATGTGGTCTCTCAAATGCCAAACAGGGGGAGATCACTTCCCTGGATCTGATGGCTGTACTTACTAATATTACCCATGGATTTTGCATCAGTTTTGCTTAAGCCTTAATTCTCACAGACATATGAAATGTGATTTTTTTCCTTCTGACAAGAAAGACAAACAAAAAAAAATTCAGATAAAATCATTCTTTTTTAAATTTTTTCTTGTTCTGACTGAAAAAAAATATAAGTTATTCACACAGCGTTAGAAAAAACCACACACTTATCTGGTGCACAGCACATTGTATATCCTATGATTTAACTTACAGTTTGTTTAGCCACATGGGTTTTTCTGCCATGTCAGCATTGAATGGGAAATTGATCTTTTCTTCCTGTCATTTATTCTTTTCCTGTAAATTATAATGAAGCAATGCAGCTAGAATTGCACAATAAGTTAAACCAATACTTATGTTTTGATAATGTTAGAGGACAGTGTGCAGTTCTAGAGTTGTTGTTTTTCTACCACTAAGGAAGTAGTAGCAAAAATCTCCATTCATGTCAGCTTTTATTCTGTTAGGTTAGTTCACATTTCTTCTGCCTTTTGGATTTAGAAGGTAAGCAGCCTATTGTATAAGAGCAAGAGTGAACTCTACAAGAATAAATCTTCACTTGGAAATCAATGGCTCAATATGCTGTGGCAGCCAAAAGAAGTCAACAAAGTGCTGAGCATCATCAGGATAAGTGCTGTGAATGTGAATGATGGAGAGCATGATTCTGCCACTATGTAAAACCTTCCTGTGTTCAATTCTTGAGTACTTTGTGCAATTTTGTTCTCCAAATCTCAGAAAGGGTATAATGACAGTGAAGAAAGTACCCAGAAAAGCAATTTAAATTATTAAGTGAATGGATCAGCTACCAAATTAGGAGTTTGGAGAAGAGGAGATCAAGAACTTGATTTAACTAAGATTTACAAAATCACGAAGGTGAATCATAAGCTGAATGTAAAGCCGTTATGTACCAAATCTTACAGTATTAGAACTAGGGGGCATTGAATCAGGCTTGCAGGAGTCTGATTTAAGACAGAGAAATGAAAACATCTCTTACAGAGTGGTAAGTGAATATCTGGAACTTGCTATTGTAGAAGGCTGTGAAAGCAGCCAGCATCAGTCAAAACCTCATCAGACTCATGTGCTCCCTAGATATCATCTCTTATTACCATTGCTAAGGGACAGAATACTGAGCTAGATGGATCATTTAGTCATTTGTATGTTAAATGGAGAAACCGAAGCAATTCAGCAAAACTGAATGGAAGTATTTGTACTTAATGGTACAATCAGAGTTTTGTGCTCTGGGAATTAGGTACTCCGTGAGACAGGATTAAAAACTGTATTGATCCCTTCTCACACAACAAAGGCAGGAGGAACTGATTCAGCCCTTTAGTACAACAACAAAGCATTCATCTGAGATGTGGGTGAACCTCAGATTCCTCCTTTGAAAATTTAGTCTCCTAGTCAAATTCCCTAATAACCAAAAGTAGATCTGTCATGTTGTAAAGTCTTCTTCAGTCTGAAGACTTCCAGTTCTTGTAATTCAACTGCATTAATACAACATAGAAACAACACTTATTCTTTTTGTCCAGGTGTAAGTCAGAAGTTGATGCGTGTGATGTTTCCCAAACAGAAGTGGTAAAAAATGTTTAATTCAGAATTATTTCACTAGTTTCAAATAATTATTTATAGAAAAGCAACCTCCAGAGAAAGTCTGGATATTTCATAACATTTTGCTATGTTTTTTAGACAAAGCTAAAAGATACTGTTTCAATGTTCCTCTTTCCTCATCCAGGACTAAAGGAAAACAAACCCAAACAAACCTTATTTCTAAGGATTTATCTAAGCTTGAAATTTAAATAGTCTGTTATTTGATAGTAATAGAAGTATTTTGCATAGACAGAGTTTTCCATGTCCATTTTGAATGGGTTTTATAGATTATTTTGCATTGAAAAGAAATAAAGCAATAACAAAACTTAATTCATAAGCTCTGTGAAAGTTCCAGTGAACATTTGTCATGGTTTGCTTTCAGTCAGGAATTTCCATTTTATATGATAAGGAAACCGAAGGACCAATGCTGCCAGGTTTTTTATTAACTTGAAAGATTCTGACACGACTATGGGCAGATATTTTCTAACCTGTTTATGTAATAAATTACACTTTACATCTGGCTAGTGAAAAGTGGACTAAACAAACCGGAGGACACTAAAACTTTAGGAGTATGTGACTTGAAATCTTCCCAAGACCTTGGTCTGACTGTCTCATGGCCATGCTGATAACCTGATCACTTCCAGCACAAAAGCTGGCAAAGAGAAGATGCTGTAACGAGTTTAAAATATTCAGGTATAGAATATATTTGACTTAAGCCTTATGTCATTTTAGTGAGCTTTTTAGTGGTTATGAATCTGCAAGTATGAACCATCATACAAAGCAATTCTCATTTATGAGGCACACGAATATTGCTTACATTGTGTGTGTATTCTTTTATGCAGGTAACATTTCTTTCTTTTTCTAGATGTTCCAATAAATGGAACCATGCTTGCCCACCTGGAGGAAATATGTGCTGATGACTCCCAGTAGCCTCTAGTTTCCCACTAGTGCACCCTCAATTCCTGGGAAAAACAGTGGGAAATTTAGGGTGATCAAACAACTCTGAGCCTTTATTGGGTGGTTAATTAGTGGTATAAGTCATGGAATGGTAACCACCTTTTAGGATGTATGGATAATTATCACAGTGGGAGGGATTTGAAGCAGCTTTTTGATATGCCTAGTGTTTGTGGAAAACATCTGAATATAGTTAACTGTAGAAATGGGCAAAAAGTAGGCATCTGTACTGGATTTTAGACAAAAAATTACAATTGATTTAGCACAGTCCTTTGGTAAAAAATATCACTGCCTTCAGATAATATACATTAGGACAGTGAGATAAACCCAATAAGCGTATGCAGCCTTTGGATGGCTAAAGTCTACATGGAAATTAACAGCAATGGGCCACAGAAAATGACTGAGCAATTTTTTGTTGTGATGTTTTAAAACTAGCTAAATTAGCTAAAGCAGTGACTTCACTGTATTTTCCTTATGTGTCTTACAGATGTAAACTCCCATATGATTCCTTACTCAGGTATTGACTAATAACCACAGAAGTTTTCAGCAGGGATGAAAATACCAGTCTGATTTTTTTCCCTCTGGTGCTCTTTAGCCAGAGAAGGAATAGCTTATTTTATGGTGTCTATGAGGAGTCCACAACATCTAATGGTTAGCCTATCCCTTGGGAAAGGGCAGATTTCAATATACGCTAGCTGAAAACTAACTATAATTAGTATGCTGTTTTTCAGCATGTATTGACAATAAAAAAGAACTATTTTTATGGAGGTATTTGGCAGCAATTCTAAAGAAACACTGTGACAGAGAGAGGGAGAATACAGCAAATAACTTAGATCACTAAAAAAGTACTTGAACACTGTGAAATAGAAAGCTCCATAGGAAGCCCATAGGATTATTCATCATTGGTGAGACTGTATTGTGTCCAATTCTGGACTTCCCAGTGCAAGTGGAACACGGACATGCTGGAGAGAGCACAACAAAGGGCCATGAAGATGATGAAGGGACTGGAGCATCTCCCCTATGAGGAAGTCCTGAGAGAGCCGGGACTGTTCAGCCTGGAGAAGAGGAGGCTCAGGGGGATCTTATCAAAGATGATGGAGCCAGGCTCTTTTCAGTGGTGTCGAAAGACAGGACCAGTGGCAATGGGCACAAACTGAAACACAAGAGGTTCCCTCTGAACATTAGGAAAGGCTTTTTTATTGTAAGGATGACTGAGCACTAGCACAGGTTGCCCAGGGAGGTGATCTCCACCCTTGTAGATATTTAAAAGACATCTGGATGTGGTCCTGGGCAACTAGCTCTTGGTCACCCTATTTGGGCAGGGGAATTGGATAAGATGAGCTACAGAGGTCCCTTCCAACCTGTAATCTATAAAAGTTTAACTTTTCAGAATGAATATGAACAAGCATTTCTGACAAAGGTCACAACCTTGGCAAGTCTTCTTCTGTTAACTGAGAATAGTTCTAATTTTACTTTTCTATAATCCTTTATCCCCACTAACCAGTTTGAATTACTAGCAAATGGTCTTTGTCACTGCAGCAAATCAGAGCACACTGCCTGCTGAGGAAAGAGAAAGAAGCGAAAGATGCCACTTCTTGGTATTTGCTGGTACAGAAAAGAAAATTTTGAATGCCAAGGCTAGGAAAGACATGATTTGAACTTTTCAGCAGACGTAAGAACAGAGATATTTTGATGAGAAATTCATTTCTAAGGAGTTGTAACAAATGCTGCAGAAATTGCTCCCTTTCATTCTCATTTCATCCTACAGCTACTGTGTTCCATGTGCTCAGTGTTTAAAGCCACATCCAGGGAGGCTGAGTACATTTTACCAGGGACTCTGTGGGAGAAAACACCATCATTTTTTCCCCATCCCATGTATTTGCAATTGAATGCTGGTCATTGTATGCTAGGTCTTGTGAAAAAGAGGAAGGAAAGTTGTTATCTTTTGCTGAAAGTGAATACAGAAGGGTATCTGTACAGCAGACGCCAGGTTGAAAAGGGTAGAATGTCAAAGAATGGAAGAAAAAGAATTAAGGACATGGGTAATAATGGCTAAAAAGGCTCTGTTAACGTTATTCATATAAAGGACTCTTAGTGTGCAAGATATGTTATGGTTTTGAATAGGCTAATAAGATGTTCAAAATATTGAAATTATATATCTAGAGAACTTCAGTCTGAATCACATTGAAGTTAATTTGCATTTGCAAACTGTATTGACTGGTTAATTTTTCTATATCTGTTTCTGACCGGTATTTCATGGTAACTGAAGGTCCACTAATATCATGAAGACATTAATCAATACATTTGAGAAAACCTAAAGTAAACACATGAGAATACAATACAGATAGATTTCAAGTGGAAAGCTGTTTTTTTTTTTATACCAAGACTAATTCATACACAAATATCTGTAACATATGGAACTTGAGTATGTCTTAAGTGTCACACATCATAAGCATACTCACTGAAATGTTTCCCAAGTATCTGATTTTGATATTTCATTACTGATACTAAGGTATAGAATCACAGAATAACTTTGCCCAGAAGGGAACTCAGGACGTCTCTGGTCCAACCTCCTGCTCACAACAGGGTCAGCTCTGAGATCAGACCAGGCTGCTCAGGGCTCAGGGCTTCACCCAGTTGGGGCTGAAAACCTCGAAGGACGGAGACTGAACGACCTCTCTGGGCAGCCTATGCCACTGCCTGACTGTCCTCACGGGGAAAACGTTTCTCCTTATATCCAGGCGGAACCTCTCTTTTTTCAGTTAATGCTCGCTGTCTCTCACCCTCTTGCCCTCCACCACACTGACATGCCTGGCTCCAGCTCCTCAAAGACCTCCCACAGGCACTGGGGGCTGCTAAGTCCCCCCAAAGCTGACTCTGCTCCAAGCTGAACAAGTCCATCTCCCCCAGCCTCTCCTCACAGAGCTGGTGCTCCAGCCCCTAACATCTCAGTGGCCTCCCCTGAATTTGATCCATGTAGGGGAGTAAGTTTTTCAATTAAATGTACAGCCACCTTTATATTATATTTCTTTGTAATAGAAAAAGATGAGATGTTTATTTCTGTGCTACTTACCTTTATAGTTAAAAACATACGCCTCAAATCCCCCTTTACTATTCTCCTACCAGTAATTCAAACATTAATTTTGAGCTTACCACTTGCTTGTGGTACTTCCTATAAAACTGTATGCATCAGACATGTAGTTCCCCCGCGCCCTTATTCCCAAGAGCTTTTGCAATAGAGTTAAGAAACTGCTTTTTAAAAAGCCCAGCTGTATAAACAACGCGAATATGGTTGGCAAGCAAAAACCAGGGCTTTAAGAATCATACTTCCTTTCCTAAATGTTTTTTAAATGTATGGTTTTACTCCTAAATCTCCTTATAAATAAAAAATTCACAGTAAGCTTCACTTAAAGAGTTTTTCTTCCATGCGTTTCTGTGAAGGACAAGCACCTGTCCTTAGGGTTCTTTGATGCTGTCTTTTTTTTGTAAATTCAATGCAACTTTTTTCATTAATTTAATGTTATTCTGAATTATTTGTGTGCATATATGGGAGACTTTTATCCTGAAAAGAAATCTGGGGTAGACACCCAGGTGGAAATTCCAGTAGGTATTGTCTTGGAAAAAGAAAAGGCATCAGGGATACTGTTCAACTAAGTTGTACTTTTAATGATTGACGCATCTGGAAATTGTCTGGTAATACTTCATTCAGTATAGATAATTATCTTGTGAACTGCAGCTGTATATTTTTCACTGGTGTTGAAGAGAGGATTATCTCTCCTCCTCAAAATCCATATCATTACCCTGCCTTCTTCCTCTGCTGCATTTTTTCTTACAATACCTGGGATGACAAAGGCTTTCTTGGGGTTAGGTATTAGAGCCAGCACTGGTTTGAAATGTCTGGATTCAGTAATGATGGTACTTGTTCTGATTTGTTATTACTTAAAAGGTATAGAAGATATAGTGCTCTTAGGTAGTGATCAATAGAAAACTGAGTCAGAAATTAGTAGGAGTCTTCATTCCTAATAGCAAATGTGTTAACATACTTCACAGAACAGAGCTTGTGGAGACAGAAGAAGGATGTGTGTGTTTCTGTTAGGTTCCTAGCTCCGATTTTCATATATAATAAGTAGTCTGAACCAAAATGTTTCAGAGGACATTACTTTTTATTTCACATCCTTAAAGGGACCATTTGTCCTTCCTGAAGGTGTAGAATCCACAAATTTGAAGTTCAAATTCCAATTAGACATTTAACACGCAAAATTTCTATTTCATCCAAACAATTTAGTCAAATCCTTTGAGTGCCCAAACTTCTAGAAAGAAATGTTGAATCACTATATAAATAAATCATCAAATATTTTTTTCTTCCTAATGCTGATTTTTATGATATCTGCAATTAACTTTGTCTTTCTATGAACAATAGCTATCTATTCATAGTGGAGGTCTTAAGATTTCAGAATAAAGTTGCTATAGAATATTACTAAAGGAGTAGATTGACAGACAGGGAACATGTGTTGCCATAGTGGAAGAACTAAAATTAAAACATTTCAAAGACATATTATACATATTTGTGGCTTGACACAAGAAATAAAATACATCAAAACATACCAAGACCTAATTATGACTGTCAGAGAGCCACTGTGCCACTGAGGTAGTCTTTAAATATATTTTTGTGAGTATTTGCAAATGTAAACATCAGGATTTAAAAAAATAGAAATGTAAGGTGGTGGATGTCTCAAAAACAAATATAGAAAATTAAGTTTTTACCTTTGAACTGGATTCCTGGGGTTTCATTTTCCATTTTTTGTACTGTTGACCAGCTCCTTCCCATTAGGAGCAAAACTATGTTGGCTAGACGCAAACTTATTGTTTGCCTACAGTTTGGTGGCAATAGAAATAAATGGATATTTTGTACTTGATGTGAATAATCAGAGAACCCTTACAATGGAAGAAGGCTCTGAGGAGATGGGTAAGGGTGATGTGCTCGTGAATCTCAGGGAAGAATATACGGCCATAGGTGTTGCAAAGAAAGCTGAACTTGTCTCAGCACAAATGGGACTGGAGGCCACACCTGCTGCTTGGATCACTGTGCTAAATCAAAATTCCATGTAACTTCACATAATTTCAAGTATGTAAACTTTGTATTAAGCATTAAACCCTGCCTGTGTGGAATATCTGAAAGAGCCCAATCAGAGAGTATTGGATGTTGACAATTGGATACCACATTTTACAATGTAGTAAAGTACCCATTATGAAAGAGTAAAATACTTCTACAATCTCAGAACATTCACTGCAGTCATTCTTCAAATAATCTTTTTTCCCCCACAAGTTCCATATATTTCTTTCAAGAATCGATAAAATTCAATTACAGCAACCGCTATAAATATCTTCCTCAAACTGTTAGTGCAGCCTGGATACAGGAGCACTACCCTGATTGCAGTGAGAAGCACAACAAATAAGCCAGGTCTTGAGCAGATTAGTGACATACCACTGCATATGAAAATAAAAGCTGTTAAAAAGGCGACAACTGCCAAGTTATAACAGATAGTTTAGCATCCTACATTTATCCTGACACAGCAAAAGTCGTAGGTAGTTCATATAGAATGGCTAGACCAAAACTGGAAGCCAGTTCTAGCCCTGAGGAGCGTTCAGAGTGGTAAGGAGGAGCAGAACATGGTCTGACCTCCATGAGAGTTTGCAGCTACTGCCTTGCATGGAGCAGCTGACTGGGGCACCCTCACTTCTCTGGGGCAGTTTTCCTGAATCCCCTAAGTTTCTACCTGTGCAGGAATTGTTTGGACAGAGAAAACTTGGATTCTTGCACCTCTTTGAGGCATTTTCTCTCTTTTAGTTTGGCTGCCAGCATGAGGTGGGAGTCCCTGTTCCTCCAAGGCCAGACACAGCTGTGAGTGGGAGCACTGTCCTGGTAGGAGATGCACAGCGCCCGACTGCCTTCCAGCTGCAGAGCTGCCACCTCGCACAGCAACACAACAAACCTCTGCAACATGATGGCTCCTGGTTTGTTCAGGCACCATCAGAAAATAGGCCTGAAGATCAGCTCTAGAATAGGTCACCTAAACTGAAGTATCACTGTGGGCACCAGATGGTGGGGCTCCACTACAGTCATCTCCATTGCAGTCAGCAGAGCCCAGCTGTGAGGGACTCGGCACAGCAGCCTGGAGAAGGACATCTAGTGCCATTTGAGGTGCAGGAGGGAACCCAAGACATCTGCATGAGACTGTCAGATATGACATAGGACTGATGGGAGCTCCTTGTCCTTAAAACATTAGGTATCTATATGTGGGCAACTGAAATAATCCCAAAATGTCTACCACAGTCTAAACTGAACTGCTGTCTAGGGATTAGCAAGCGTATGGACTTCTCTGTTTATAATGAGAGTTTAGACACATGGCACCCAGGAAGGAGCCCAGATTTACTTCTTTTAATCTACAGCTGCATCTTATCTTGGAGCTCAGTGGATGCAGAAGAAAGGTGCTGCTGATCAGCAGCTCCCAGGGTGGCAGCAGCCCCCAGGTCCTGCCAAGCTCATGCAGGTGCAGTGCTGCAAGCAGCCAGAAAGGCACCTGATCTGTGGTGCCCTTTGCCTCTGTGTGACTTGTGGTCCACAGGGTCTGCAGGTACTCATTCAAACAAGAGCCATTGCCTTTTGGAAACATGTTTATATCATAGAATCATAGAATATGTTGGGTTGGAAGGGACCTCTAAAGGTCATCTAGTCCAACCCCCCTGCGGTAAGCAGGGACATCTTTAACTAGATCAGGTCGCTCAGAGCCTCATCATGCCTGGCCTTGAATGTCTCCAGGGATGGGGCCTCCACCACCTCTCTGGGCAACCTGTTCCAGCATCTCACCACCCTCATTGTAAAATATATATATGTTTCTTGCCTCTGGTACTGGACCCTGCTGAGCACCTCTAGGTACTCCAGTTGTATGTGTTTGCCAGCAAATGGCACAGGGATGCTGCTGTTTAGTATAAAAAGGAGTCAGGTTGTGTAACATCCCTGGCCATCCCAGCTGAAAAGCTGCTTGTGGAAACCATTCTCAGTTGTCTTTGGCCCCCTTCTTGTAACAGGTCCCACAGATGGAGTCCCACCTGGAACGGCAGAGCCAGAGTGAGTGTTTTTAACTACTCTGGGACTCCATTTACCCAGCTGCACAATAGGCCTCAGAATACCATCCTTCTTCCCAGAGGAAGCAGATGTAAATGTGATGGCATAGCCCTAGGCGCTGGAGACTTTCCACTTGAAATACAACTTGTGGTAAGAAACATTAACAAACCGACCCATTGACTTTTGTTTATTTGTCTTAAGTGAAGTGTCTGCTGTTTCAGGGTCACAGAGCATTCACCACATTCACTATGTAGTGCTATTTTGGGCACCAAACACAGAGTGTAAATCAAAACACGACACCTTTCAATTATTTGTGGAAGCAAAATGTATGTTGAAACCGTATGGTTGGCACGATTCTTGTTTTCAAATAATTAGTACCTAAATGCTGCTTTAAGGCACTTCATTCCTTCTCCCCACATCTCCCATCCCTCTTTGTCCATTTTAGCTAGGGGGGAAAACCGGCATGATTGTTCCAGTCTCTGCTGTGCCTGTGAAAATTACCATCAGCCCAGCTAACTTTACCCACACCCACAAGATGCCAGAGCTGCAGAAATTTTGCAGTGCTTGTTGAAATCTTACTATTCAGCAGTTTTGTGGGTTTCAGTGCTTTTAAAATGTGACTTTCCATGCTTGCTTGTTTGCACTGGGGTCAGCACAAGGTCTATGAACCACTACTGGCTGTTTTTACCTTCATTTACATCTCTCTCCACAGTTTTTAACTCCTTTCTTTTTTTTAAACTCAGACAGTGACATCACTTGAGCCTGAGCCGTAGATTTTACATGTTACATTGCCCAACACTGGCAGGCTTTGAAGTTGTCCTTTATCATTGCCAACTTTAAAAACTTGCTTGAGGCTTTGAAGAGTCAATATAGTAAGGTAATATACAGCAACTTCAGAGGTCTGTACTTAGTTACCAGCTCCGTGAAGGCTTTTTGTCTCCCCTTAAAAAAAAAAAAATCACATGCTACGTCTGCAATGCTGTTTTGGAAAAAGGGGGAATACTGCTCATTTTCATTGGCCCTTTTATGTGCTTGTTTGTACAGTCCTTCACCAGTGTTTCTTCAGTTTGTGTACAGAGGACATAAAAATCCATGCCTCAATATAGGCTTCTAGCCACTGGTGTAATATAAATAGCAATAAAATGTGTAAGAAAACATATTGGATCGTGTATATTTACACAGCCAGGGCTCCCAAAGGAATCAACTCAATGTGCAGAAAACACGATTCAGCCATAGTCCACTCTCAGACAGCTCATTACACACAGTCTTTCAGAAATCAATTTCTGTTTTAGCGTTTTCATTTACTCCCGGTGACAAAATAGTTACAGACTCCCTGCCTTTTTTCTCTTTCTACTCACTTGAAGAATCTGTTCAAAACGGTGGACTGTCTTTTCACTTGTTCATTTCATTGTCTTGAAATAGCAAAAGGCCCAGCCTTATGCATCTCTTCTTACACAAATATAGTAAGAGAAGGTTTTTTTCAGAAAGTTGCCTGGTTTAATTTTTTGCTATTATTACTTTGTCCAGGTTTTCGAGTATTCCTTGGAAATGCCTCAGGACAGCTCTACAAAGGGTATCAAAGGCAGTGTTTTTGAAAGAGTTTTCATTGTGAACTTCAAAGGACTTCAGAACATCTGTGTAAAAAATATTGCAGAGATTAGAAAGTGAAAAATCATTCTTCCCTACATAATCTGTCATTCTCTTGTCATGTCTCTTGTCATTGCAAGACAATCCTATTTACTACTGCTTTGACTGCTGCGGTGTAAACATTTTGAAGAGCAGGGCTCCACACCTCCTTGGAGGATCATTCGGTAGGCTAACACTGTTCTTTAATTTTACTCTTTTGCCTAGCTAAATATTTTTTTTTTCTGTTCTACATTTATATCATTCAAATATTGTCTCTGATTACTTGGTTTCGCCTTTAATTACCAGTTAGTGAAACTATATTTATTAAGATAACCCTGAAACCACTCAGGAATAATTTGGGATCATTCTCTCATAAAGTGTGATCACGTTTTGCAGTAACCATTAGGAAATTAATTTCTCCTATTTCAGAAACAAAGATTCCAACATCAGAGCTGAGAAAGAGCAGAGGTCTAAGTGCCTGACGCAGAATAAAAAACTTTTAGTTAAGTCTGGCAAAGGGCAATGATATACAAATGGTGGTATACAATTGTTCTCCCTTAGGTACAAGAAAGCTAATTTCAAAGCATTTTGAATTCACAGGGATGTTACCTGTGGAGTTTTAAGCTATTCGCTTTACTCATAGATTTCTGAGATATGTCTGGTACTGTTCTGCAGAGCAGTGACACTCACAGCTTCATAGTTTCAAGAAAGTGCTCCTTACAGCCATGAAAACTACAAAAAGGCAGCATCACTGCTCCTAAGCTCCAGACAAAGCAAGCAAAATTCACTGTAAACTCTACTTACTGCATAACTGAGTACCCCAACGTTAATGAAAGCAATGCTGCAATTATCAACACAGGAATTTTGGAAGGAAAGAAATAAGACATATACATAATCTGGCAGTCTGCATTAGCAAGGAGCGCAGCACATCAGCAATATAGATTCGGTGCTCGTCCTGAAGCTCTTCAGGGGAGAGCACTTCTTAAGAAGGTGGGATAATCAACAGTCTTTATGCCACGATTGCTGAATCAAAAATTCTCAGCCCTGGTGATGGACAGTGTGAAGGAAAACATACAAACTGCCTGAACAGATGTTGTCTATCCCTAATTGTAACTGTATTTATCACTGGCTGAGATGGGCACTGACATAGAAATAGCCTACATAACAAATTCCTCTCAGCTTTATTTGCTTTTGCTGTTTATCACCATAGGACAGAAGGCTAATATTTTCTGAGTAACAAATTGAGCTTTTACACATTCAGCTTCCCTGATTTTCGTCCTTTTCCTGTTTCGTCAACAAGCCAACATCCACGGCAGGGTAGTCTATTCCAGAAAGAGTGTACCGTTGTCTACCAGAAAGCTGCCTGAGGTTTTCCATGCAGGAGCAGCCTCCATGAAAAAGGAATGTGGGTTCAGACAAAACGGCACCTCTCCTTGGACCCATGCTTTTGAGCACAGGACATGATCGTAGAATCATAGAATACTTTGGGTTGGAAGGGACCTTTAAAGGTCATCTAGTGCAACCCCCCCTGCAATGAGCAGGAACATCTTCAACTAGATCAAGTTGCTCCAAGCCCCGTCCAACCTGACCTTGAATGTTTCCAGGGATGGGGCACCTACCACCTCTCTGGGCAACCCATGCCAGTGTTTCACCACCCTCATTTGTAAAAAATCAAAGTCTTAGCAGCAGCTGAGACTGGAGTGATCCTGGGGAGACAGAAATGATCTTTAAACTTTGAAGTATAATAATGCCCATGTCTGTCATAATGCCAGATTTATCCTATTATCCAGCCGTAAGTCAGAATCACACATTTCTGTCATTCTAGACACACAGGTTCATTGCCTACCTGTAGCTGGTAGATTGCCTCTCTCAGAGTAGTAGCTGTCTCATTGATCTATGGCTGTGCTGCCCTCATAAAGTAAATTAAATTCATGTTTTTTAAAGAAGACAGTTTGTATGAAATTGTCACTTTACATGACCTGATTTACTACTAATAAAAAAAAACATTTTAAATATTCAAAACTATTTCCTGATACTTAGCATTTCTGGTTTTAGGTACCTCTCAAGCAGTAAATTATTCTGAGAGACAGATAGGAAGTCACTTTAAAGATCTCTGCAGTAAAATTTGTGTTAATGCTTTAGAGTTGTGTTTCTTTACAGAAACAAGGAAATATAATATCCTATTGTATACTCCATAATGTTATTTCTTATCATCCAAGGCAACATTTATTAATAATTGAAGTGCATATGATCTATTCCAACTATTAAAAATTACTGTTGAATGAGGGTAATTACTGAAAAGATGCAGAATTTATTTAAAAAATCATGAAGCTTGTTATATATTTTTATTGTCTGTCAAATAGTAGAATGGCAATTTTTCTAGCAGAGTAAGTTATTGCAAAGTTATTGCCAGTGTAAGTCATTGCAAAATAATCAAAAAGTGTGGTTTGCTTCTGCCCATTTCTTCCCACAACCTATGTCAATATTCAGAGACCGTGTTTATACAAAGATACAGTTTGAGAGTCCTCAGTGGGACAACAGATGCCTAAACCACAGTGTTGGGGAGGAGAGAAAAAGTAGCCGTCTAAGCATGTTTACTTTCAGCGACAAGGAAGTTCTAAATTGTCCCTAAGTGGTGACTCACTGGGTTGGGGCTATAAAAGTAAAGGTAACTGCTCTCTAAAACATCAGGGCTTCAGACTTCGCAAATCCAACATGATGCAATCAAGACTTTCAGCTGTCTTTTTCTTGTTGGGTTTGCCATTTTGCCTGGCAATCCCTATTCCCCTTGAAGATAGCCATGAATTCACGGAGAAAGACCTTCAGTTTGCAGAGGTACAGTATAAAATAATTCGTTTGCATGGTTTATAAATAGTAAGTTGTGTAATTACAACTCTTTGGAAACTGGGCTTATTACTTCTTTTCCCTGTCTTAGCGCTATCTCAGGACTCACTATGATCTCTGTCCAAATCCTGCTGGCATAATGAGGAAGAGTGCCAACACAGTGGCATCTAAACTTCGAGAAATGCAAGCATTTTTTGGCTTGGAGGTGACAGGAAAGTTAGATGAAGAAACATACGAGCTGATGAAGAAACCAAGATGCGGTGTCCCAGATGTGGGGGAATATAACTTTTTCCCTAGAAAACTGAAATGGTCAAAAACTAATTTGACATACAGGTAAATGCATGACATTTTGAATGTTATTACTGTTATTACCTTCTTTCCAGATACCTTGTCCAGTAGGTTGCTCAGTATATGAGGCTGATGGGAGAAAGATGCATTTGAGTTTGACAAAATGCATGTTGCAGTTTAAAATCTTTACAGACCCCTTTTGGAAAGGTGCCCCAAGCCCACCTGACAGCCCAAGGAAGTAAATGCGATTTTTTTTCCATTGTGCTGTTTCATGGAGGAAAGCTGGTGTGGTGAAAGCTAGTAACTCCTCATCTGGCCTCCATGTAGACACTCTGGGCACATCCATGGTGATGAATGGAAGAGGGGTAGGGACTAAGATCACACACCTCACCACTGATCCTCACAGTGCTTAAGCACTTCTTAGCTCTGCTTTGGACCTGGCTTAGTGTCTGCTTCATGTATGTCTTGTCCTGGACATGGCAGCATAGATGCAAAGCAGTCTGTGCAATGTGGATGTGAGAGCAGGGACTGATCCTTGTCCCTCTTCCGTTTCACAGTCCAGATGTAGGTATCTGTGCTTATCCAGGTGCTAGATATCTGAAGGGGTCAGACAAACCCCCTCACCATGACCTCAGAAAGCTGACCTTGGGAAGCTACGGTGCTGAGAAGCTTCTTCTCCCTTAATACGACAAGGTTGTCAACAGGGGGTTTTGACCAGCTGCAACCTGAGTTTCTTTAACAGATTCCAAATATGATATCACTGAACTCTAGCAATTCAGTATCTTGGGATAAATATTACTTTAATATGGATGATTCTAGCCTATAAAAAGCTCTTTGGATCATGGTTTGCTCCTTCAGGAAGTGACGATCATGAGATATTTTATATGGCATAAAAAAAGGTTGAAGTTACTGGTATGATTTGACTTAATACAGAATATATCTGTCATTTTCTATATCTTCTGGTGCATATAAAACTAATTACAGAAATCTATTGGATCGTTTCAAATTGCTCTGAATTATTCTAATGAAAATAGAAATGGTTCTTTTTAGAAATGGTTCTTTTTAGTTTTTTGAATACTGTATGCAGCTGCTGAGCTCTGGTTTTAGATAAGAACATAGGGAGGAAAAAAGCAAAAAATTTTAATGAAGTGTACAGTTGGATAAAAGTTGTATTACACATTTTCTGCTATTCACACTATTTAACTGGAGATATTAATCTGTTTGATAGAATTATGAATTACACTTCAGATCTGAGACGTGCTGAAGTAGACAGAGCTTTCAAAAAAGCATTCAAAGTTTGGTCTGATGTGACACCGCTTAACTTCACCAGAATAAGAAGTGGTATAGCTGATATCATGATCTCCTTTGGCACTAAAGGTAACACAGAACCAATTATTTTTACGTTCTACTAATTGCTGCCAATAAAATGGGATGATTGATGTCATTGTTTTGAATATTGTTTAAAGAACATGGTGACTTTTACCCCTTCGATGGACCCTCTGGATTACTGGCTCATGCTTTCCCCCCTGGTCCAGACTATGGAGGAGATGCCCATTTTGATGATGATGAAGCTTGGTCAGATGATTCTAGAGGTAACAGAAGTTCCTGAGTTATTTTAAATGGTGGTAGATGGATAATTTCGTCCTGTTTGATATCTGTAAACAGTTTGTTTTGCCTGTTTACTGTACATTAGTCATTATGTTCACTGTCTACTCATAGGAAGCTGGGTTTAATCTCCAATCATAAAGGGAAGTATAACATACACCTACCATAAATTTTAAGATATACACCTCCTAAATGCAGTGATTAAAAAAAGTCACAAACAAGGTATTTTGTCAGCTTGGCATTTCACTGAGCTTAAGGGCAGCTAGTTCTGATCACAGACTGATGGGAATTACCTTACTGAAGTTTATAGAAAACACATATACTTAACTCAACTGCAAATCAGCTACCTACATCTAATCTAAAAATTCCTTGCCTTGCCTATTCAGGACAGAGAACAATATAGTACAAATAGAACAAAGCACTATTTTTTTTTCATCACCGTGTTATTTCACCCTCCTAGCATCAAAGCTAATTGCTGCAATACTGAAAACGATATGGACTCTCTACCTGAGGTGAATTCCTGGCAGAAATGTTCATGACTTCACTAGGAATAAGATTTCACCCTAGAACTTTCCAGTGTTGCTAAGAAATTTCAAGAAATCTAAATCTGCCTACAGAGCAACATTTTTGAATAAGATTTAGGTTGAACACCAGCTATGAGATACTCAATCGATTAGGCCCTTTTTAAAACAAAACCCATGGTAGTTTGAAAAAGAGAAACAATTATACATCGTTCTTCCATTAATCCAGTTGTCTCCTTCATTGTCCCATATGTTAAAGCACAATTAGTGGTTTAGTGTTCGTTAATTAGTCCAAGTCCACTCTGGTGATACAGGAAGTTATACGTTTACTTTCATGTATACATATACATTACATTTAATTTACTGGGGGTTTTTTATAGGGTATAACTTGTTTCTTGTTGCTGCCCATGAATTTGGTCATTCACTGGGACTTGAACACTCTAGAGACCCTGGAGCTCTGATGTTTCCAATTTACACATACACTGGAAAAACTGGTTTTGTGCTTCCTGACGATGATGTGCAAGGGATCCAAGAGCTCTATGGTAAGTCTGTGTAATACATAATATATGTTTCCTATATCATTATAACCCGTTACAGATGCACTCCACAGTTACTAAAGAGCTGCAAATGTTAAACAACAACAGTCATGACTGATCAAGATCAATTCACCAGATTCTTGGCAACCAGATTTCAGGAACAGATGATATTTAGCTTTTGCAGTTCATAGAGAAAAAAAAAAAAAAGAAAAAAAAAAAGAAGTAACACTGCAGAGTACAGTTGGCCTCTGTGCTGTCTCCTTTGGTGGTGAGCAGAGTCCTTCTACTTTTTGCCCTGCCTCAAAAGAGGAGGTAAAACAGAGCCTGAAGGGAGAAACAGAAATATCCATGTTTCATCATAGAATAAAGAATAAAAAGAATAAAAAGAAAAGATAATAAAACTTTTGGGGGACCTTCAAAACTTGGGATAAAGAAAGCAAGTCCATTTAACATTTTTGCAGCACAGCTGAACTGCAATTAATGTATTTGGCTGAAGGAGGGAAAGAGAGAACAGACTTTTCCCAGAACAAATCATCATTCTGTTTGGGAACTCTTCCATGTCCTATTCAATACCATGATCCAGAGAAAGGAAATGAACTTTGTCAAACTTAAGTCATACTATATGATTCCAGGGGCTGGAGACAAAGATCCCAACCCAAAACATCCCAAAACACCAGAGAAATGTGATGCAGAGTTATCACTTGATGCAATAACGGAACTTCGTGGAGAAATGCTCGTCTTCAAGGACAGGTAAAGAGACTGCCCTATCGTGGGTGGTGGGTACTGGATAAAATTTGAGCATGTGAAAACACCTTTTCAGTTTTTTACCAAAGATCTGAGTAAACATAAATTTAAAAATTCACAGATCAATATAGATGCCTCTAAGAAACTACGTCATAGATCTTTTTAGGCAGGATTTATAATACAATTTGACTTGACTTCCCAGTGAAGTGAAGTGAAGATGTTATGGCTGAAGACTGAGACCGTTTGTACAAATTTATCATTCCACAGGGCTTTCTTCAACATGCACAAATATACTGACTTTTATTTGAATTAAATTCTACTACGTTCAGAAGCCTTACGTATGGCAGCAGTGTTTCTCTTATTCTAAATGAAAAAAAGATTCATTTGTTTTTTGAGATGATCACTGTGTGAGTGACAGAAATGGTCTGCAGCTAGGTAACTAAGAGGAAAGGAAAGGTCTACTAGGGGTTCTATGTATTGAAAAAACTGTGTTGGAAAATAATTTAATTCTTCATTAGCTTTTTTTTAGTATAGCACATCAAACATACTGCTATTCTGTACAATGACAAGAAAAATTAAATCTATTTTTCTTTTCCTGTACTAGGTTTTTCTGGCGACTGCACCCTCAGATGGTTGAGGCAGAACTGGTGTTACTTAAATCCTTTTGGCCAGAGCTTCCAAACAAAATAGATGCAGCTTATGAAAACCCCATCAAAGATCTTGTGTTCATGTTTAAGGGTGAGTTTTCAGTTTTGTTGTTGGCAGAAAAATATACATATTTAGTCAAGCTTAGTGAGTGATGTAGAGGTAATAAATAGAAGAACAAAACATCCTACCTTCCTTGCTCATAAAACAAACTCTGTTGGTTTCATCCCATACAAATCTATACAATTTTCAGTGAATCACGAGATGTAGAATTAATCTCAAGTGCCTAGGGTCATAGTTAGCATAAATAGTTTAATACCTGCTGAGTATGTGACCTAAGAACCTGTTATTTGTATGAAAATAAGGATCAAGACATCCTCATTTTATTCTGCTCTCAAAGCTGAGCCTTTACAAAAGACTGATGCATATTCTGTTCTTATTTTCAGGAAAGAAAGTCTGGGCTTTGAATGGCTATGACATAGTTGAAGACTTTCCTAAAAAGATATATGAAATGGGGTTCCCGAAAGAAATGAAAAGAATAGATGCAGCCGTTCATATTGCAGACACTGGCAAGACTCTCTTTTTTACTGGAAATAAGTACTGGAGGTAAGGTGGAGACAGACTGGTGATTCTTTTCAGTGTCCCCAGTCATAACGTGTCCAGAAGTATCAAAAGATCAGCAGGTTGTTTCAAAGCAGGCACTCGATTGTGGCTCACATCGTGGTTTTCATTGGTATTATAGCTGTGCGGAATATGTCATAAAATTGTATGCAAGACTTTTTTAAACATATGGGCACAGCCTCTAAAAGCCGAAAGAGTGAAAGAAAGGAAAGGTGAATAAAATGCCCTAATACAAGACAGTTTGTAATACGGTCATGTCTCCTAGACAAAATTCCCATCTTGCTTCCTTGAGTAGCTTGTGTGGCACAAAATGGTATCGGTACTGTGAGAGTGAGACCTATCCCAGATCCTCAGTATGGCTGAGTTTTTCTGTCCATGAGTGGGGCTTACAGCCAGGTCTGATGCATAATTAAGATATTACCATTCCTTCCCAGTATCTCTGTGCCGAGCAGCCTCGGGGTAGGCTTGTAGTGCCAATACATCCAGGCACAATCACCTCCATATAATATGTACTTTAGAGATCAGTTCTGAAAATGTTGCTTTATTAGTTTTGTGTTTATTGAGCTTGTACTTCTGGTGGAAGAGTGCCCTGGGTTATTGCTCTGAGTTTCATGATCACATTAGACATAAGGTACCTAAAGGCGGCTGGCTCTTTCTGATGTTATATATGCCCTTTCAAAGCATATAAAGGGCACAGACCAATCTCCCAGCCTGTAAGTCTTCTGAATTTTTATTTTCTTGTGTGTTTAATATAGTTATGATGAAGAGGCGGAGGCTATGGAAGCAGACTACCCCAGGCTGATAGAGGAAGAATTCGCAGGAATTGGTGATCGAGTGGATGCAGTCTATGAAAGAAATGGTTTGTAATCTGATAATGAAACTTTACTACAATTAACTGTTGCTGAAACTTGAGATTAATGTCCTGTGGGAAAACCTCTCTTCTGTAATTTTGATTTTTTCACAACAACAGTTCTGTTCTCAACTGAATCAGGTTTCTGATCTAACTTGCCCACTGGACAAGGTGCTCTTTTAAACTGTGTACATATATATTTGAGGAGCCAACAAAGACCTGCCTCCTTGCTTAGGAAACCTAAAGGGATATGCTTAATATAGGAGTATTATAATGTTCCTTCAAATGGAACCCATTCCTGTCCAACTCTTCAAGGAGTATTTCCGAATCAGACTCTTAAACATTAACAGGCAAGCCCCCTATTTTCCTAAGCAAATGCTGTATAGAAATAAAATGTAGAGCTTGACACTAAATTAAAATACTAGTTATTTTAAAGAGATCCAGGTCTGGCAAATGGAATGAGGACCTTTGAAAATTTAGCTGAGCATTCTAGATACTAAAATATTACATTTAAAATAGTTATTAAATAATGAAAACAAGAAGTATAATTTTTATTAGAAGGATAATTTCAATGTGACAACATAGTTTTCTCAGGTTTAATTCATTTTAACTTTCCTTTTCCTTAGGTTATCTCTACTTCTTCAATGGACCGCTGCAGTTTGAATACAGCATCTGGAGCAAAAGAATTGTCCGTGTCCTGCATACCAACTCCATATTTTGGTGCTAATTACAGTTGAGTGCTATGTCATAGGCTGCAGAGCAGCTTGGAGTACATGGAAATAATAATGTGGGCATATAGATTTATTAGAGGACAGCAAGGTTCTGTGAAAAAGCACTGGCTACCTACCACCTAATGTATACTGTATATATGGAACTATATAGCTGTATGTCAGTCTGGGACTGAATTAACTTAACAGGAAAGAAGAAAAGAAATCATTAGCAATTTCAAGGGGCATTACACCATTTAAAGTTTGTCTGGTATTAAAGTGAGATGCTGGATATATCGTACATGATCATGAGCACTACTAATTCCCAGTAATCTGAGCATGTCTACCATCTTTCAAGGATCTCCTAGCATGTCCCTAGAAATAGACCTGATAAACCTAGCAGGGTTATATTTTTAAACTAGTCCTTCAGGTCTGTGTGAAATTACTGTTAGTGTACTGGGAATTCAGATGTGTAATGAATGAGTCAGGACTGCATGGTGACTCCCTGAGCTGGGTGACACCAGACTGCAACCCTGAAGTTATACAATTCAAAGGTATTTGAATGTATCCCCATTTGAATGGGAATCCCCCCTGGAAATGAATGCCCCTGTCATCTTTCGAATGAGCAGAAGGAACGGAAGCAGCGAGGTGTCATTCCAAAGCAGACAGAAAAGCAAGAAAAGGGAAGAATGTTCCCTGCAGAAATCATCAGCCTGTATGACACTGGGGAAACCAGAAAGTAGCAGCAACAACAAGAGAATCACGCAGGTTGAAACCTTGCATGAAGCTACATACAGTAAGTAACACGGCCCATGTTTGCAGCTGGTGTAAACTGAAGTAGTTCGAGTGACATTTTTATAGAGGTTATGGCTAGCTGTGCCAGCAGAGAACCTGAACATTCAAATCAAAATATTCAAAAGAACCCTTTTTTTTCATGTTGGTCACTCTTTTGATATCTACAGCAATTGTTTCAGTAAAATGTAAGTTGTGTGGGGTTTTTTGTTTGTTTTTAATCAATGCAAATGGTGTGGGACTGTGATTATTTTTCGGTTTAAAAAATAATATTAAATAAACTGGAGGAACAAAATGACATTGTGAAATGACTCCGTGCTTGTCAGGCCACACCTGGAATCCTGTGTTCAGTTTTGCTTCCTGCTTTGCAGAAAAGATGTGGACCGGCTGGAGAGGGTCCAGAGCAGGGCCACAAAGGTGATCAAAGGACTGGGAAGGCTGCCGTGTGAGGAAAGGCTGAGAGAAGTGCGTTTGTTCAGCCTTGAGAAAAGAAGGCTTAGGGGAGACGTTATCACCAATTTCCAGTATTTAAAGGGTGGCTACAAAGAAGATGGAGACTCCCCTTTTTACAAGGAATCACATGGAAGGCGAGGGGTAATGGGTGTAAGTTACTTCTGGGGAGATTCCAATTGGACACAAGAGGAAAATTTTTCACAATGAGAACAATCAGCCATTGGAATAGTGTCCCCAGGGAAGTGGTGGATTCCCCATCATTGGACACTTTTAGAGATTCATCTGGACACGGTGCTGGGCCATCTTGTCTAGAGCATGCTTTTGCCAAGGAAGGCTGGACCAGATGATCCTTGAGGTCCCTTCCAACCTGGTACCCTGTGATTCTATGATTCTGTCATTCCATAACTTAAATCAAAATATCCTACACTCTATGTCATAAAAGCAAGGCAGAGCTATTGGATAAAAGAAATCAGGAACCCTAATGTGTGCATTTTAGTCATTAAAATTTTCCTATCTATTTAAAAATCTGTTTTCCTTTTTTTTTTCCCTCTATAAAAAGAATGTTATAGAAAAGAGAGTAGGTGAGAAAGATAGAAAGACAGAAAGAGAGGAAAAAGGAAAGAACCCTCAAATTTGCACATGAAGAACTGAGTCGGAATTAGTCCATATCATTACAGAAAGTATGAGAAATTATTAAGAAATGCTGTGAAATTCATTTCCACCTTAATCTGAATGCTAAACATTAATACCTAATTGAAACTACACTGTGCTCTTCTGCCTCCTCAAAACCAGCCCCCAAGTGAATCAATCAGCCAGGCCTGCCAAGAAAGCCCATCGACACTGAATACCTGGCACAAGTTGCCAGGCTTACCCACCAACAGGCTAGGAGAGTTTAATTCTGTCACTTACATGACATAGATGGTCAGACAAGGAAACCTAACAGATTAAGTCGTCTCTTCTGACTATAAAACTGTGAATTAATGTATTCCAGACCTTAATATGGTTAGAGGACATTATGGAAACAGACCTGAAGAAAAACACTGTACAAATGGAAAAACTTAAAGTGGACTAAAATCAAAGTTCTGTTATATGACATAATATTGATAAAACTGTTACAGAAAAAGTCAACACAATTCTCTATACCTAGCAAACAGAAATTGGTTCATTTATATGTCAAAATAAATTTTGACAGACATGGTGTGCCTGAAAAAGTAATGCTTGATATTGGGCTGCAGTTTGGCTTACTCTGCAGTAAAATACGCTTCTGGACATGTAACCCTAGTCCTCATTATTCTCAGTATAAAGACTTTGTGGAAAATTGTGTCAAAATAAAAAAGAGTCTTCCACAAGGGCTAGTTGTTGAGTCTGAATGCTCTGAATTTCAAAGGTCTGGCCTGGGCCTCACTGGAGCAGGGAATGCAATGGTGCACAGGGAAGCAAGGGGACATCAATGAATGTCTTTCATATCTACGTGAATTTCTGGGGAAAAGGTACTGCACAGGAAGCTGGATTTTCCAGAGGCTTCAGCGTGATCATATCCAGCTGCTCCCCAGCCCAAACAGCCAGATTCCTGTTTGCCACTCGGCTGACTGGAAGCAGCCTCCGGCACAAGTCCAAGAAGGGCTCCAGCTCATGCGTCTGCATCCCCGGTGAGAGGCGTGCGCTGCTCTGTGGTTAGCTCTACCTCAGCTCAGAAAAGTACCAGGCTGTCAGTTCCTGGCATTTTGTTAAGAAAAAATGGAAACCAAAAATGCTCGTGCCGCAGAAGTAGAAGGCTGAGGTCAGAGCCAGGGGGGCCCTGACGCTGCCGTCAGCCAGAAAGGAAAACTCTCCGCAGAACCCAGTGCCCTGGACACGCTGGCATCTCCTGAGAATAACGTTGAACGCGTTCCTGGTGGGGACCCATATGGCATATTGCCCAAGATCATCAAGTAGTGAAAAGAAATGTCGTTTTCTTGAAACAGAGACTGAACTGACTGCTTTCCCTGAGATACCGTGAGCGAGGAAGGGACCATGAGAGGCTGAGACAGCTGTATCCCAGGATGTAATACAAGCAGAATTAATAACTTCCCACCAGATTGCTAGTTTTTATGTGGAACTACACAAATCCACCTAACAACACATGCACTGCTGTTGATTAATATGCCTTTTATATCTATTTTGATGTCTGCTAAGAATGATCATTTGGATAGGGGGAGAGGGTAAGGCAGGAATAGGAATCTGTCAGGTGCTCCTCAGGAATGGTTTCTGTGCTGGTTAAAAAAGCCTGAACAAGGAAGACTTAGAGGATGCAAATATATATTCTAGGACAGAAAAAAGTGAGCAAACGTCACTTTCCAAAGTGAGAACCCAGACAACTGTCCTCTAAATTCATTAATATGTTGGAATGGCAACATACAGTCTAAGACGTACTGTGAGCTACATGAGATTTACTACTAGCTGAGAAACTGGAGAAATAATTCAATTTCAGCATGAAAATGCTTTTTTTCTCAGCATAGTCTCCAGAAACCTCTCTGAGGACGCTAGATGGCAGTGACAGATTTGCTCCTTAGATATGATGAGTGAGGAAGCTGCAGCTAATTACAGCAAATTCTTACATTTGGTGAAGATATTAGAAAAACAACACTAATAAAGAGAATTTAATGATTATATTCTCTTGAAATGTGGATCTCTGAGTAAAAAGTTAGGGTATTAAAATGTTTAGGAAATTTCTCCATGTATTCACTGTCAGGGCCACTAATTTTTCAGTCTATTGATAGTCCTTTTCTCAACATCAATACAATGTGCTTAAAACAATATACTTCATGAACAGTACTTGGAATAATCCCCTAGTTTAACTTTGGAAAATTACACACATACACATACATAGACATATTCCAACTCCTCAGGAACAGGAGACCTTTTCAGGATACAACTTGATTTCTGAAAAAAATTACACTGAAGAATACGGAAGTAAGGCAAAAGCAGAGAAAAATATCAGTTGCAAAAGACCCAAGTAAACCAGTACAAATATAATCAAAAGTGTCTGAAATATCAAGTATGCGATCGCATCTGCTTGGAAGAACTAAGGAAAATTTCTAAGCCCTTCGCAGCTCATGCTGAGCTAGTATTTCCAGACTTGTGAATATTTTACAGATGGTTTTTATCTTTGAATTGCTAATACCATGCAGATCAGTAAGACTACTGAGCATTGCCTACATAGGCAAAAATTGATTTTCCTATCCTGAAAAGACTTTTGAGCCAAACATCTTTACTGTTTGCAACAGAAAGAAACAAGAAATTTCAGAAATTTTTAGTGGAAAAATATTTGTCCTCCAGGACAGTCCGTAGCCATATTGTCAGTTAGCATACTTACTGGATCCGGGGGGAAGAATATACTGTTTCAGTTTTTTGCTCAGACTGACTTAAATGAGGGTCTACACCTCAGTCTTCAGTCTTCTGGGTGAAAGAACTGCACATTCACTTATGTTATTGTGAGTTTCTGTCTGTCTGTCCTGCTGGCAATATTTCCTTTTTACACAAATACCATTAAATAGTACCCTTCGGAAAAACTGACTACCCACTGATCAGAAAGCTCATTTGGGATGTAAGATCACGCCCTTTTGCCAATTACGTTTGGGGTTTTTTGTACAAAGTGGAGTGTCTACACACACTGTGAGTCTACACCAATTCTCGGGTTTGAGGATTCTGCTGTTTCTGATGAAAAATGTTTCCAGAGAAAACCTCACCAGTTCTCCTTAACATGGTACAGGGGGTACAAAGCCCAGGGAGACTGTGTCTGGCCTGGGATCTTCCTCTTTCTTACCTAACAGTCTTCATGTGGTTGACGTATCCCTCTTAGTCACAGTCTTTCGATTACATACTGCAGTTTGAATTTCCAGCTAATGCTGTTCAGGAGTACCTCTGGCTCTCACTTCAGCTCTCCCCTCAACTTCGTACAGTGTTATCTCCTGTGTACTGTGCTACAGAGAGCGTGCTCTGTTTCTGTCTTCCTCATAGGAAATGGATGAGGGAGCATTTTGCTCCAAGAAAAATCTTTCCAGGCAGCAGAGAGCCAGGTAGTGCTTTCTTATTTACATGTCATATAAAAAATTCTCTGCTGCCACAATATGGGGTGCTTTTGCTTGTGCAGTTTGCTGGTGTCCCCTGAGTGGTCCACGCAGACAGTCCACAGTCGCAGGCAGGAAGGACATGGGCAACTGTAGCTTTGGCTGGAGGAGTCAGAGCTGTTGGTAGAGGGACAAAGATAATTTAGGTGGATTTGGTAGACAACTATGACTTCAGGCCCCCAGCAGCCAAGGCATGCCATGCATATACATTAAATTAATGGTTCCAGACTGTTGCAGGTGAATCAGGACATCAAGTCCTTCCTAGCCATGGTCCTTGTTGCTCTCGAGGACATGAAGGTGCAGAAAGTGCTCCTCCTTAGGGCCTACCGGGGCTTATTAATGTTAAAATAGTATTTTAAATTGTTAATGTTAAAACCAATTACACCGGTACAGTTTTGTTATTGTCAGGGCTGAAATGCGTATCATTTGATGCATCCTTCTTCTATTATGACTACTGATTCAGGAAAGGACTTAGCTCCCAAAGACTTCCCTTCTTCTCCATTCACACTATCGAGAGAATTATCCACCCCCCCCCCCCCGCCCCAAATTTTCCACTGACTATGGCTCTGGGCACTCTTAAGGTCAGTTGGTTCTGGTCTGGGCCTGTAGGGTACCTCAGTAAAAGAAGGTATGCAGGCCTATGAGCAGGTACCACAGAAGCCTTGGGTCATGCTGTGAAGCCTTGGCCACAGAGTACTGGGGAGAAGATGTCGCCCCTCACAGGGGCCAAGCCTGAGAGGTTTGAACACAGATATCTAACTCTCTGCAGGCCTCCAGGTTCTGGCACAGATGTGCCTTTGCCATAGAAAGTTGATAACTCACAAATCTTACCCCTGGTCCAAACTATGTGTTCTTTTGCTATAGCACATGGGTGGATAACGGCAAGTAAATCATCAGAGCTGCATGATGGGGTCAAAAGACATCAGTGATGGAGAAAAGGCAGATTAAGACAAACACCAGAAAAATTTAGTCATGGGAAGCTACAAGGATGTTTGAGGTCTCTCGAGGCAAATTGCAGTGCGGGTGCCCCAGGGCAATTAGAAGATGCCTGCAGTGCCATGGAGTGCAGCTTCAACAAAGGACAGCCCAATGAAGTGACTCACCAGGACAGTGAGGATGCGGCCAGGCAAATGGAATAACTGAGCTTGGTAAAATACATGCTCTCCTTCTAGCTACATATTTTGATCTATTAGTTCAGTCTATTAAATTAGACCCTGCAAGCAAAAACCATAACGGAAAACAATTTTTGTGATTCAGACAGAGCCTAGACACAAGGTTGTTTTACACTGCAAAGTAACCCATATCACAGACTTAGCTGATGGCTGGGCTATCTGGGTGTAGTTTCCAGGAATCATTTGAGGAACCTTTCTCATGGAAAATTTGAATGTGTCACACTAATAATTTAGCAGAGTGTTTTATTGACAAAACGGTTTGGGAAGAAATATTTCTGTAGTTCCAATGTGGAGTTTCTGCTCCAAAACAGAGGGAAAGAAACTCCAATGTGATCATCGGTCCAAAAATTAGCTTGCATATGAGAATAGATTTCCAACTGAGGTCAATGCCAAATTAAGAGAAGCAAAAACTAAATGAGGCTGTCGTAAGTACCGCAGAAGTGTCCTGTCTATAACTCTGTTGGAAATCATGGTGCAAATAAACTTTATCTATAAGGCAATAGAATCATAGAATCATAGAATGTTTTGGGTTGGAAGGGACCTCTAAAGGTCATCTAGTCCAAGCCCCCTGCAGTAAGCAGGGACATCTTTAACTAGATCAGGTTGCTCAGAGCCTCATCAAGCCTGGCCTTGAATGTCTCCAGGCATGGGACCTCCACCACCTCTCTGGGCAACCTGTTCCAGTGTCTCACCACCCTCATTGTAAAGAACATCTTCCTAATGATGGGATCTTAGCATTTCTTGGAAATAAAATGCACCCATCTCTATCTACAGTGACACAAAACAGTGCAATGACAGCATAGTAATACAGCAGGGACATACAGAACTGTAACAGGAGAATCAGGATGTAGTGGGAAATATAAAGCAAGAGATAACATCAGTTATTTCCAATTACTTAATTTATATAACTATTATGAGCATCTAAAGTGTAAGAACTAAGAAAGAAGTAATCAATAAGAAGCCCTGCTAGGGTCTGAACCAAAATTCAGACAAAATAGAAATATCAGCTCACTTGGCTTTGGTTCTAGAAGCAATTGCCCAAATAACAGCTGCTTTGCAGACTCTACTTGGGAAAATTAGTCCTCCCGCACAAGTGATCTCAAGTTTAATAATAACTTGAGAGAAGTTGCTAACAACATATATGCATTGTTTTGGAAGAGCACCTGGTTCTGGTACCATCCAAATTTTTCCACCAAATGACAGGAGAAGCCCTTTGGCAGCTTTCTGCTGGGTGCCAAGGAGGAAGTACACAGCTCATAGCTTCGTATTTGGGAATTTTCTGCGTTACGTTCAGGAGACTTAGAGTCTGAGTTACACGCTATGAAACTGAGTCACTTGATGCAAAAAGTAAATATCGGATGTGGGCTCACTATCCCTGGTGAGGCTGCACAAGCATCAGCTCCAGAGGGAAGATACTTGTTGAACATTCAGGCTCAAACAAACCAGTCGTGCATGCAGCCTTAAATAAACACTGGAAGTTTTAATTTTTGTAGTTCCTCTTGCTCCATTCACAGCTCTCTGCATTGGATTTTTCATGGCATTCCAAAGAATGACTTGCATCACGTTGACATGTGTTTAAAGTGTGAAGTTTCTCCTTGGATCTAATGATTACAGTTGCAGAACATGAGAGTTGCCCAGCTGTCCAAATCAGAGGCCATCTCAGACTGTCCCATTCCTCTCTATCCTTAATGGAAGTGAGGAGTAAATGAAATCCTGGCACAGAATATTTCAAGAGCTGCTGAATTTTGCATTGTGTTTCTTTAGTTCTTTCTTGCATAGATACAGGCGTTCTTAATATCCACATTTTCACTTGAATGTCAGATTTAAAATAATACAGTAAACACTGCAGATTTTTTGTGCTCTTTATGAAGGAGTACTTCCCTATTATCTATTTTTAAATTGTTGTCCTAGTTCACTGAATGTGTCATTGTTCTTACATCGAGAAACAGAGTAAATAAGAGCACCTACTTTCTTTAAGTTGCCTGTTAATGTATCTTTAGCAGATCTCTAATTTGTTTTGACTTTAAAACTGATGTTACGATGTTTTGCCCTTTGATGTGAACGATATTTTTTAATTCTCCTGACAGTTTTGGCAGTCTTTTATTCTTGCTATTTGCTGTGTAAGACTGTGTGACCAGAAGTAGACACAATATTGAGGTCAGACTGAATCAGGTCATTATGCTTCTTGAATTATCATCAATCTCTTTCTCTATACTTTATAACTTTATTGTTTATAGACAGCTCTTATAAGAGGTTCACTTTAACCCCTGTTATCAGAAAAACCATCTAATAAGGGAAGACAAGCCAAGGGAACACAAATTTAAGAATTCCTCCAAAACTCCAGAAAAATAAGCAAGAGACAAGGCATCATCAGTATTACTTCAGTGATTAGTTATCTGCAATTTACCATTTTGTCTGTGTTTATTAAAAGTCAGAGATTTACAAGCTCAGTATTCATCAACACTAACTGTCAATACTGAATCACAAAAAAGCCCATCCATCCTGTTATAATGGAACCACTTGGGACTAAAGGAATATATATTAGCATTAGACAACAATGGAGGGTTATGTGAATCTATTATTTGTTTTACTTCCTCTGATGTATCTTACTACAGGGTGCTTACTGCTCAGATGACTGTGCCAATTTTATGATGCCAGGTTTGAGAGAATGAGTTTAAAAAAAAAAAACAGAAGGAAAGAAATGCAGCCTGAAAATATGCTTCTAGAACTAAAAGATTCGGGAAAACACGCTACTTTATGACAGGGTAGAAGTTTAATGAATGTATGGAATGCAAACTTTGGGGGGACAAGATAGGAACAAAAAGTGTCAACAGGAAAAGGGGGAAGGTTGTCATTACCAGTAAACTCCAACAGTGATGTTATCCTTAAAAGGGAGGATAAATAAAAGCAAACTCCCAGGAGCAAGAAATGTCAAGCCAACTTTGACAAATATGTGAGACCCACAGATCTGATCCTATGCGTAAATAAATGGCCAGATTAAATCTCCCATTTTTGCAGATGAGGCTACAAGGTTGTGGAGCTGTAATTCCACACCACACACACACCTTACAACAACCACAGATGTGTAGGTGGCACAGATGTGTTTAGGTTCAGAATGAGTAGACTAAGTTTTGGTGAGATGATATAATCAAAACAATTCTCAGTATTTCCAGCGATACAATGTCACTGAAAATAGCGCACATGTAAACTACCTATTTTTAAAAATATCACTATGACATAATTAGCCTCACTTCCTCTGTGTTTGATGACTAAACAACAACGTACTGTATGTCCACATAGTCAAGATAGAAACTGCAAGCCTGTATGATATGACAATTACTGTATCATTAATGACTCACATTGAGAACGACCAGAAGAGACTCTTGCTTCTTCTGAAATATTGGGGCAGAAACAGAGGCAGGCTTTAGGGGCCAAGCACCTCAAGGTAAAAAGCTTTCTGTTTTGGCACAGACATGCTGTTTCTTGTCGACTAGGTAAAAGCAGTCTTCATAACTCTGATTTCAGATGAGTCAATTCCTCCTCCAAAGATTTTACGCTGCAGGTAGATCATAGAATGATAGAATGGTTAGAGTTGGAAGGGACCTTAAAGATCACCTAGTTCCAACCCCCCTGCCCTGGGCAGGGACACCTCCCACCAGACCAGGCTGCTCAAAGCCCCATCCAGCCTGGCCTTGAACACTTCCAGGGATGGGGCATCCACAGCTTCCCTGGGCAGCCTGGGATGTGACACACAGTGAGCTGGCAGGTATAACCGCAGTAGCCCGTAAGCAGACCTCCAGTCTGCAGGAGTCAGGGCCCATCCATGGTTTATTTGCTCCCCCCATTTTTCGGTGACGTTCTGTTGGATGGATGAGCCATTAGGCAGAATAACAAAGACAGGGAGAAGGACCACCATGAAGAGGGCCTGGCGGGGAGCAGGGAAGGGGAGGAAGTGAGAGATGGGCAGGAAGGTGAGAAGGATAGGTGATGATCTCCAGACTGCCCCTGGACTGCGGGGCAGGTCAATTCTGCAGTGCAGCCCACTCACACGGTCGGCTGCAATGGGGAAACGCTGGAGCAGACCCTTTGCTGCTCGGTTTCCTTTCTGTGAAGGACACAGTTTGTGCTTGATTTGATTCCCTGAGGGAACTGAAACATAGCAAGGGACTTGCAAGCTGGGAATTGCTCCCAAATCCTTTCACTTAGATGTAAGGAAGATAGTTAAGTGCCCTGGCTTTCTTACAGGTGACGTTGAATGACATGATTCAACATTGTACCTTCAAACTTTCACATTAACGGTACTTGGTAACTGAGCTTTTTTTTTTGGGCATATGATCTATACTGGATATTTTGCTAAGAAAATAGCAGGCTCATATGCAGAGCCAGAGACATGAAAGATTTCCAAGCCTGTTTGTTCTCTCAGGACTGATTTCGGAGTCAGGCTGAACTCTTCCTGTTTGATGTTTCATAGGAAGAAGGACGAGTTACTTTTATGTAAACAGTAAACAATTTCCATGAGCTGGATTGCCAGATCAGGTGTTCCCTGTTTCAACAAAATGATAGAATTACTGGGACTCGGTGTTAAGGTTAAAATGACATATCTTTCTGCAAGAAATTTCTGTTGCTTCTCAACACAAGGAACGCCTCGTAACTCCATGTGTGAGATTAACTGAGAAGCAGCTTTGGGTTGTCATGCTGCCCTCATTCCTTCCCCTTATGATGATAAGAGAACAAAGAGCGAACACGCAAGTTGGTGGTAGAGTGATAATGTCAAAGATGTGCCTTCACAGGCAGAGTCACTGTGGTCATTCCCATAGCTCTTAACAAAAAAAATGCTACATTTTTAAAGCATCTGGTACTACTTTTAAGTGTCACTTATGCTGCTAAGTGGCTCTTTGAGTGGTCTCGTTACACATTTGCAAGACTCGCAGCTAACTCTGTAAGTCCATAAGGCACCTGATATTTCTGACAACGAGCATGGCCAGAACTGCATGAGAGGTCAGACGTACAACCAGCCTGGAGCACATTATGAAGCACAGCAGCTGAACTATGCATTCTTCAACCCAATTGTCTCAGTCACCTTACATGGTAGTTGTCTAAGCAAGTCAAGGGACAGAGCCATTTGTCTTACTTGATTTTTGATAAATCATTTATGCAGGATACAAGATATACAGGTTCAAAATCCTTCTTTTCCTAAGAGACCTGAATATCTGCCATCTAATTCCTAGAGAGAGCTATAATCACCAAATTACCAAATTTCTCAAAGGTGTTTTCTTGTGCCCTTCCACTGAAGCTGTTCTTGTATAAATAACCATATTAAGCCAGCAAGCAGACAGTGGTACTGTCTCCCCAGGTATAGGGAGACCACCTGGCAGCAGGGGACTGTGGCCCCATTCTAACTTACACTGAACTCATTCAAATTCATACAACTTTTCTGGAGAGATCTGAGAAAGTGACTCTTTGCTCCCTACTGCTTGGCAGTATTTTCGGTTATTTCTGATGCTGGAGATCATCGTAAGCAATTGTTGCTTTTTTCTGTTGGGAACATCCCAGATTTAATGTGTGGGTGTAGTACTTGTCTAGAATGATCCAGTTGACTAGTCTGCTTCCTCATTTTGAATCATTAGGTATTTCCATCAAGCAGCTTGCACGGATTTAAATTTCTTTCAGGTCTCAGGTCCCACAAATCTTTTCTCATTTGCTGTGTCAGGCATTCCTGCTTCAGATGGCATAGAGTAAACAGCGAAGACCTGGAGGGCCTTTCTGCACCCGGCAAAAGAGCAAATGCGTGAGGCTACGGCGTATCATGTAACAGGAAATAGCGCTTGCTAGGACTTGTGCAGAGATTAATGTAGTTTGGATTAGTGTTGAAAGAGCAACGTTAGTCCCTAGCCTCTTAATTTTCTTGTATGAAATTTCTGTAGCAGTGTCTGCATTTGGATGTCATCCAAGCAAGCAGGACACCCATCCTGATTGGGTCCCCTGGGAACTGCTGTCACATAAATGACATAAATTAGGCATCTCATTAGGTATCTCATTCCTCGCCCCCCGATGCCTTAAAATCTTTCCTGTTGTTCAGTTTCAAGGAGTACAGAATTCAAGTATCATCCAGCAGAAAACACCCTGCAGGTAAGGAGATGCAATACAAATGTCCTGGGACTTTATCAAACATTTCTCAGTCACAGTCTTGTTCCCAAACCACCTGGAAGTGAACAGGTTATAACACACGATGGCAGATGATGGAACATAAGGGACTCATTTCTTAGCACAAACAATTGCAAAACAGAGTACCTTCAGCGAAGGAAGGTACAGGGGAACCTTCAGGGCTGTAAGAGAAAGCGTAAACCCAGAAAACAACGTGCACTTGCATCAAGATTTGTTTCAGCAGACCAGATGGAATACTTGCACTGTGTTACAGAAAAATGAAGAAAACAAGCTAGGTATATAACAGAAATAAGCAAATCAGTTTGTGCCACAGAACTACAGGATAACTTGTAAAACTCCTTTTTTCATACTTAGCTGTGAGACAGAAATGGCAGAGGCAGTACGCTGGATTAATCACTTCATTAGTAGGGAATGCTGCTTCTGTTCAAGTAATCAGTTCTGCGTTAATGTAATTTCTTTTCTTTTCATTCATTGAACCAAGGTTCACTTAAAGTCAAATAACTGAGACATCATGCACCTAATATTTATTTGAGCTTAAGGAAGATGTGATGTATGTTGCAGGTAGAACTGATTGACTGTGGGAGAAAAATAAATTCCTCTTTTGGAAAGACAGAAATTATTTTGGTTAAAGAATGAATTGGTTTATCACAACTATTTATTGATCTGGGGGAAAAATCCAGCGTCTTCGCAATTAGTTCCTGGACATAGAGGCTAGCTGGATTGTTAGGAATGGAGGTTCACCTTACACCCACACCAGACATATCATTTTGAGTTCTATGTAGTTTCCTTATGACAACAGTTTGACTAGAACTGATGAATTAACTGATGTTTCTGTTCAATGGATGACTTGAAAAAATAGCAGTAAAATATATTTTATTCACAGATCATAGTTCTGTGGTGATTTATACTAAGTCTGTGAAATGTCAGGTTGACCAAAGCTACAATGATGACCAGATTAGAAAAGGATACACAATCGTTTCTAGTGAATAAGGTAGAGCCAGTGATAAAGCACCTATCCTGGCTATTAGCTGGTTTATACAGCTGCCAATGGAACAGACAATAGCAGTGCAGCACAAACTCTGCCCGTACACTGTTAACCCAACACAACTTTTGAATTAGTGGGAACTGGTGAAGATAGCTTCTATCATTTTAGAATCACAGAACATCTCGAGTTAGAAGGGACCCATAAGGATGATTGAGTCCAACTCCCTGCTCCTTACGGGACTGCCTAAAACTAAACCGTATGACTAAGAGTGTTGTCCAGACGCTCCTTGAACAGCTTGCTGCCGTGACCACTTCCCTGGAAAGCTTGTTCCAGTGACCAACCACCCTCTCAGTGAAGAATCTTTTCCTGTCATCCAGTCTGAATTTCCCCTGATGCAGCTTCATTCCATTTCCTTGTGTCCTATCGCTGGTCATACTGGCACCCTGAGTTACGTAAATGAAACAATTTTCACCATTAGCACAGACACAAAAGAAAACAAACAAACAAACAAAAAAACACCAAAAAAAAAGAGAGAAAAAAGATTCATTTTATGACCAAATGCATAAAGAAAGTAGAAAGTTTTGGTTGTTCCTGAAAGTAGGTTAATGCTGTAAATAAGGACAACACACTGGGAGGTATTTGTGTGTTATGAAAAATGCAAAATTGCTCCATTTCATAGTCTAAACCTGACTTACAATACCTAAGGGACTCCGGTTATTTTTCAGTCTTGTTCTCTTTCTGCCTCATCCTGGGACATCCCTGCAGTTGTACAATTTGCCTAATCATCTCCATTGATCATCAGATTTCTTCATCTTGGCTCAGACTTCCATATATCTCCTTTTGAGCATATTGAGGCATCAAGCCATAGCAGAGGTAAAATGCCAAAGCCATCATGATCTATTGAATGTGGTATTTAGAAGAGGGATCTTCCTCACATCTTTTTTTTTAATATCTTAGTGCAGTGTCAGTGGCTTACAACAGCTGGTTTCACAACCAAACAGTATTCCCGTTGGTGCTTGAGCAAGTATTGTTCAGTCCAGTCCTGCTGACTTCAGTGCAATTTTTAACCATGAAACAGAGTGCCAATACCACCTTCCTCCCTGAACAGCAGACCAATAAAACATCTTCCTTGGCCTCCAAATGCATTATGTCATTTATAACCAAACTAAATTGTGGGGTGAAACTGAATGCAGAGCTGACACACGACTGAGCAGTTAGCAGTAGTAGTTAGTTAGTAGTAGTGATATTCACTCCTAGGTCAATTTAATAAAAAAAATAATTGTGCCAATTAAATCATTACACTGAAAAACAACTTTCTGAGCATCTACCCCTTTTCTTTTGTGTTGCAGCCTGGGACCCGTGTCTGCACTTTCCCACACCACAGTTCAGTCCATGCAGAATAACTACTCACTGTTGCTACAAATGAAAACTAAACTAAAACTGTTTTAGACAATAGCAGTTGTCTAGACAATTGCTATCACAGCTGAAACAAACTAGAATCTGTTCAGGCTGAAACAAGTCCAGAGAAATCCTGGTAGGTCAGTACAAAGACTGCGGACTTTTTCTAATGGCGAAAACTTGATTTACTGGACTACGCGGTGCTAAGAATTTTGTCAGAGTAAAAGAATTAAATAACTACTACTTTGAAAGTATTGTTTATAATGGTATATATTCAATTTGTATAATCATAACTCTCTATTAAAGTATTTCTTCAGGAAGCTTGTTCAGAATATCTATGCAAGAGTCACAAAATACTGTTGCACCGAAGTACAAGACACACTGTACAAAATAATAGGAAATCATTCTAATTTTGGTGTTGCTTGTGGAGCTGTTTTCTGTAGCTGGATTCAGTCAGTACTTCCTCTTGCTCTCTTGCTTGTGTAGAACACCATAATACAATGTCTGTTTATGAGCTTTATCGAGACTGATAACTCAGCTTCTTTATTGAGGATGATTTTGTAGCATTAAAAAAATAGTGCTTTTTTCTTGTCTATTCTGAAATTGGAAAAGTGACCCACCTGAAAAATTATTATTAGAGGAAAGCATAGGTTAAAGACATAGGTGGTTGTTTTTCATTTCCTTACTGAGATCACTGCCTGTAAGCTCCTATTCTACCTGCAACATGGTGCCTCCTCACATCTTCATGTTCATGCCTAATGAAGGGTTTGCAGAACCCTTGCATAGGATTTCAGCCCAAACTGCTGTGGGTCATGGCTCAGGGCCCTTCTCAGCAGCCTGTCCTGGGCCAAATATTGTCATGTCGCTAACTTTTGTGGAGAGGCTAATTTACTCTGTGGATGAGGAGTAATAACAGCAGAAGCTTTAATGAATATGGGTTGGCAGTTGTAATGAAGTCTACTCTTACTCCCTCTCTATGTCTTGTTCGCACCAGGGAGCAAATGATAGGTATATCAATGTTTCAAGTGAATAATAAGGCATTTCTATTAAAAACAACATATCATCTACCATTTTATAATAGTCATATCAGCTTTTTTGTTAACAAGGTATAGTAAAAAATACACAATGCTGATGCATGTGGCAGCATTAAAGGTATGCTGGATGACCTCTTTGAATTTTGTGGTTTACTTGTGACTTTGACCCTACAATTAATTTTTGCTTTATTCCTTGCCTTTTTTTTTGTTTTACAAAAAGTTGAAATAATGAGGAAAAAGAGTAAAAAGGGAAGGAAAGGCTAAGTTCAATTGTTTTAAAAATCCTTAGAGGCATATGTGTAAATGAGTGAGAATCTTGACTGACTGGAGAGAAGACACTGAGGTTAAACAGCTGTTTGAAATAGCCCCTGAAATAACGTTCATTTTAGATTATTACTTTTGGGACCTTTAGGCTGGGAATAATTTTTACTTGACTTTAGTCTTCTGAAGGTCAAATTGTCTAGTCCTTCTTCTAGTCAAAGGAGATAAATTTGTGCATCCAGAGATGATTCAGCCCATCCTAACATAGGTAAAAATACAATAAAATTATCTGAACATGATAAGCAAAATGAAAGATGATGAAGATATTAATTTTCTCATGCATATCCCTGACATTTTCTAATCGATAAATAATAAAACTCAGGGTTCATTTTTTAACATGCTTTCCTAGGAGATAAGGGATGTTGTGGGAATGAGACCCACATCAGGGCCTATATAATATTTTAACGTTCACTTCTAGTGAGCATCATCTGACAGGATGCCCGCCAGGATACTGAATGCTCTGGTTTGCCTAAGAGAACAGATAATGAACCAAGGATTTAGAAGAGACTGTGAGCAATAGACTCAAAATATCAGCTAGGAAGGACTGGTATGGTTTACTACTGTATCTTTCAAAGGTTTGTTTGTGAGTTGCTTTTTTCTTATCTTTAATATGAAGCATTCACCTCTCTGAACACCAAGCGTGTTGTCTAAGTGGAGTTGACTTGTACCGCACAAGCTCTGTTCTCACAAGAACAAAAAGTCGGACAGACAGACTGTACAGGTGTCTTGCACCTAGTGTAACATATGGAAGATTTCTAGAGCTCCAACATGTATTTTTCGTTGTGCTGCATCTGCTGCACTGCGAAATCTCAGTGCTGACAGGTAATGAAAGCACCATTTTGGCAAGGTGTCTGAGGGGTATTAGAAGGATTATGACTAGGGAATCACATCAGTCTCCTGACAGTCTTCAATTTTGAATTTTGTAGTTTCGCTCTATTTCTTTTGTACAAGTTCTCAGGGTCATCCTATATCACCCTCTTGTGTATTGACAGTGCCCCTGCATTAGTTTTTTGTGCCCAATTCTTTAGTTAAATTACTAAAGAAGAAAGATCCCATGTGCCAGCTGGTCCCTGAAGTTCTTCAGTTCTTCTCTTAGCATACCCTGTAGTGATCTTTACAGTTAGCTCCTTGATCTCCCTGCAGTTCTACTTCTAATCATCATGTTCTCTGTTTTAAATAATTTAGCTTTGGTGTTGCTTAAAATGCTTTATTAAAGCCCAAGAAAATGTGATCTAATAGATTTACATTGCCTGTTAAAACATTTCATTAGTCAAAGGAAGATATGAAGTTCATTTATCGCATTCCTTTGTTAAGTTCATGCCTTACTTATGTCATATTCTGTTAGCTTCCATTAGTTACCACTACCTTCAAAGTAATTTTTTGCATACTACTATGGTTGGATTAACAGGCTTTCTTTTGTTTGGATTGCTGTTCTACCATATCCAATGTGGGTGTTATATTTACTAAATTCTAGTAGTTCTATGTCACTCCTTGTCAACCAACTTCTTCCAACATGTGCTTACTGGCTTTTTTTCAGAGTTTTCCGTTCATATATTTTGCTCTGAATTATGCTTCAGCTGAAAAATATTGCTTTCTACTCCTTGCCCACGTCCTCATCCTCATGTGGTGTTTGGTCTTATGTTCAGTGCCTATATTCTTACTGAAAAGTGAAATGACAACTTCTGATTTCGAGCCATACCTAGAATATCTTAAATTTCTACTCCACTTTACACATAGCATCTTTGTTTCTTCTTGCCCTTTTTTTTACCTCTCTACATGATTGACAGTTTTCTTGCTACTTAATTTTTCTTTCAAGGTCTAGTTTGGTTTGACAGCTTTCACTTTATCCCTACATGTCCTAACCTCTAAATTAGAGCCTTCTTTGAATGCCTGCATTCTGTCACTTAACTTCAGGCCTGTAAATGAAATGCCAAGCCACATGTAAAATTCTTCTCTGCTTCCCATGTAGTCAACGGAGAGAGGCAGACAGAAAGTGACTCAACCCGCTAATATCTCAGTTTCTGTCCGAAGACATCTGGTTTTCTTTGTTGATTGTAATAAGGAAACTGAATGACTATGTTGCTAACCTAGACATATCTATGAAGCATCTGAATTTATGGGAGATTTATCTTAGATTTAGCCAGTTTCCTGTCTCTTACGTATGTCACCTCTGCTTTTTTTTTAAAATCAATTAATATTCTGATATGCTAAAGTACTTTTCTAAGATTGCATTTTTTGGACATCCAGTTTCTTTTCACCTTTGACGCACAGAAAATTCAGATCTTCTCTCACTCAAGTATCTGAAATTCTTACTTCAGTTGACTTCTCATCGGTTCCTTGATTTTGTCTAATGAAAGTCAAAATGCTATTACTAGTCAGTCAGTACAATTATACATTTTGTAGTCAGATTTGGCTTAATATGCTCGGAACTTAGCAAAACCCAAGCCAAAATAGAAATGCTTCATAATGGGGGCAGTGATTACTGGTAAGCACTGTGTTGACTGTAATACCAAGGTTCATCTGGACCCTGCAGCTGTTAATATTATTTGTTACAACGCAAGGGTGAGACCCTTCTTGTTAAACCCAAATGTTATCTGGTTAAAGCCATGATAATCACCTTTAGTCTCATATTATAGTTAAAGCAAAGAAACAGACTCTTCTTATAAAGCTCCATTCATGTATTTTAAGTGTGTACTTTAGGGTGGGGTGAATCTCATTCTTGGTATGTATATGTTTCAAAGGGTGGTATCCAATGTTAAGGGAAATTAATTTCACTCCTGAAGATGACTTTCATAGGTTTTATTTCTCTCAAAGCATTCCAAATGTTATGCTCAGAATCTACCCAGAGATCTCAGTCAGATATTCAATGGCATGTAATTTTGATCCAGATAAGTTGCTCTTCCTTTGAAGTTACTTGCTTGTTTTTATTCTATCGCATCATAATGCTTAAGGCTAATTGATCTTCCCTTTCTTTCTTCTCACCTCTGCCCACAACATGCACACATCACTAATTGTGTTCCACTCACACCTTGCTCTATCATGTTATTGTTAACCCTGTACTTGGATTCTTATTCTAAGATGCTATCTAATATATTTGGAGCCTTCATCATTTAAATGTTTGGTGTCTCTGTTTACAGTCAAAAATTAAAGATGAGTTGAGTTAAAAAATTTCAGAATTAAAATTCGGGATATTCTGCAAAAGAAAAAGAAAAAAGAATAAGAATTGGTGAGAAAGTATAAAATAAATAACATAACAAAAACAAAGAAAAACAATATGTTTGCTTGTAAGCAATTTTTTTGAATAAATGAATCTCCATTGTACATATGTTTTTGAACTACACTTGAAGACATAAAAAACTGATGATGCAGAAAGATTCAGGAAGCCTCTGAGGTCAATAATGCTCTTGGACAAATAATGTAGAAGTGTGGGAAAGGATAGAAAGAAGCCAAATCCTTGCTGTTGTTGATAACAGGGAAGGGAAGGAGGAAAGGCACATCTCTGGAGAGGCTTTACTGGATTCCACGTCTTTCAGTTTTCTGTCTTTTCCCACGTAGCTTTTGCTATTACAGAGCAATGGAACAGCCCAGGCCAATCGATATTGTACAAGTAATAAATTCAGATTTACAGACAGGTGAATGGCAGCTTTCCCCTGAGTTTGTTACATCAGTTGGCTTTATGATTGGTATTTCTTCTGCAGAAGTGTCTGGTAAATAAAAAGTTGCCCAAATCCCCCACTTAAATATTCTGAAGCGAGACATCAGAAACTCCAACTTAGCTTTTGGGTCTATCTCCTATGCTCTGTCAGGGCCTGGTGAAGAGGGTGCTGGTGGCATCTCTGCCAGGTTCAATGAGACCACGTATGGGGTGGCAGCTGCTCAGCGGGCAGGTTCTCCTCCTGGGATGGGGACCGAGTTGCATGGCCTCTGTCACAGCACTGGGGAAAGAGAGGAAGGAGCATTTTCCCAACTTTATTCAGACCCCAGCCCTGGCAGCTGCTATGGCTTGCAGGGGAAATATTGTTTGTGACAGTCAGTAAAGACCGCACCTGTGCTGCTAAGCTGATAGGGACGGGGCTGCAGCAGTGGTGGGTGATGGGCCATGCTATTCGGTTTTCAGCCCGTTCCCAGCGCCAGTTAGCACCCTGCGGGCAATGCCTCTGCTGGCGTCTGGGCACCCCAGGTGGCAGCATCAATGAAAGGTGCCTGTTTTGGAGCAGGGAGGGCAAGAGAGCTTGGCTGCAAGAGGGCATGAGGCACACCGTGCTTTCCGGGACCAGTACGTGATCCTCTCTGTTTACCTGGGTAGGTGTCACCAGGAGGCTGTCATCACCCTCTCCCTGTGGGTGCACAGATTTTACCTACACGACACACAGTGTAGATTTCTGTAGTAAGGCCTGTGCTGCCTCACCTGCACTGGTACCAATGTAATTATTTAAAGACGTATATGCACCTTGGACTCGAGGCAGTACGTTCAATTCTGTCATCCAATGTATTCTCTCAAGGAAATCCTCAGAACAACTATTGGCCTTAGCTACTTCTCAGGAAGGATCAGCGCCTAGGTCTTCATTATAGCACATGTGATTTTCAGAATATTTCCCTGTCCTAGTTGTGTTTCCTCATTCCCGTAGACCCGTGTCTTCTGGGCATTTGTCAGTCTCCATAAGAATAGTTCTGCCAGGCGTGGAATTGGGTACGTGACTGTTGCAGCAAAATGCAAATACCTTCCAGTAGTTTTTGCTCAAGAACAGAGCCTTAAGCAAATACTAATAATTTAATCACTCTGCTAAATAAATCGTAAGCACCTGAGTCACGCATCATTTTAATGCTCTTAAGAAAGAATTAGCTTCAATAAAACTGATATGGATTACTAAGTCAAAATAATTTTCCAGCAATACAACTAAGGTTAAATGCTCCTTTTCTGAAATGCCTGAATTGGCACATTCTCCTTAATTCCACAACTGGAGTACGGTAGCAATGATTGCACTGGAGATATTTTTCTAGAAAACTCTCCAGAGAAATTAACTAAATATGTTTCTTTTATTGCCACGGGGACAAGATATTATAGGATGATGAAAATCCTCTTGCACTTTCTGCATTATTATTTAACAGCAAACGTAATGTTTTTGCCTTTATTTTCATTATACTTCTTGTACCAATAATAAACACCGTTATCTTTAATTGATTATGTCAAGCGTCCTATAAATTGCTTGTGAGCAGGACACATTCTTGTCCATGTTTGCCATTCTCTGTGCTAACGATTCAGTGGTTGACATGACAGCCAGCTGGTTTTGGCACTATCTTTTTTACTAAAAGGAAAAATACAGAATTATTTGTACAGCTGCACCAAAATGTGGAATGTTTCTTGTGGAAGGATTTATCTCACCATTATAAAAGGGTTTTTATGGTCAATGGAGAAACAGAGGAAACTCTCTAAGAGTTGCTTCAGCCCATTCTAAAGGAGTTATTTCAGGCAGTTTGAGTGAATTATGTTCCCCAGACACCTCTTACACAACCTTGAGAGTAATGGGAGGTACACACACTTCTAACAAACTGGATCCCTACTTTACACAGACAAAAGTAGTTTAAATGATCCCCATCCTTAATGTGCTGGGGTTTTAGTACTAATGAAGGGCATGGCTGCAATGATTTTTTCCAGTCCTCTCAAGCAGTTTGTCTGCATGTACATGTCTTCATGTCCTTCCTCATTCAGGCTCTGCTAGTGCAGTGGAGGAATCTTCTCCCTCCAATCCCTTTACCCGTAAATTATCTCCTCTCAGAGGTCAACTGTGCATCCAGCAATCTTATTAATATTTATTAAGAAAGGCTTAGGGCAGACAGGACAAGCCAAGGTATATAAGCAGCTATGTAGTTGTGCAACTCTCCTTGCTCTCCATCTGCCTTTGGGCATATATATTGTGTTTAAGATTTCCTCATTAGCTGTGACAGATGAAATCACAAGTATTGCTTTGAGCGCTGGCCTCTCCCTGCTCTGAGGGATGTGATATTTCAGTCTGGAAGTTGCAAGATAGTTTTTGTCACAGATGGCAGCTTTCATTTAGTTAGAACTGTGTTTCAATCCTTCTGTGCGTGTGGGATTATTCCTCTGTGTTATGATCCTTTGGTAGTAAGATGATGTGCCAGTAAGGGAATGTATCGCATAATTCTACAGAGACTTTCTCTGAGTGAGTCTGAAGTTCAAACAGTCCAAAGGAAAGCATATTTAACCTCCTCACAAAATAGAGACCTGGAGATAAGAGAATTAATGTGAAAAGGCAAGAACTATGCCTGTGTTTACATTCACTGCATTGGTCGGTATGTGAGTAGGTTCATAGGTAAACAGCGTGGATGGATGTGTGTACCATCTGTGGCACTACCGTAAGTTTAGCAGCTGGGTCTCTCCATTTCTGTGCTCTTAGCTGAACATTAGATACTCTTTATATAGTGTGTTTTAAGAAAAAAAATATATTAAAATTCCTTTTTTCAGTTAAATGCAAAATGTGTTTTACAAGCAATATATACTTGATAGGACTTCATGCCTTAATTCTAATAGTGTTAAACTTGCCAAGTTTAGGCGAAAAGCTAACCTCAAATGTTTTCAGTGCTCTTGGCACTCAACACCCTCTGAATTTAATGTGGCTTAAAAATTTGTTGCAAATAAGCTCTTTCCCTGTTTTTTTCAGCTTTGGGCAGGAAACTGTTCTCTAAATATGTGAAGTAATAGGTGGTGTAGAAGTTTGGAAGAGCTAAAATATAATCTGGGAAATTTTAGCGTATTTGATTAGTATATTTTCTAAAGGAAAGAGAAAGTTTCTTTGTAAAGGAAAGAAAAACAAGGAAATTGCCAAGCATATTACGCTTGAGAAATAATGAAAATTTCTCTATTAACAATTTAACAGTCTTGTATGATTACTTCTAACACATATTCAGTGTCTGATTCATGTTACATGGAATTTCTCAAGTGTGTAGCAATTTATTTCATTAACTGCCCGACTATGACTTTTATTAAAATTGAATCACTTTTGAGCCATTATTACAACAATAAAACTTAGGAGAATTTTTTCACTCTTCCACCTGTGAAATTCCTATTAACACCAAAGGGAATTCACAGCAGATTCTCACTCACTTGACATAAAATGATCAATCTTTCATGTCAATTAAACTTTTCTTAATTTTACCCCTCAGTAACATGTGAATTCTCAAGTATTCCTCAAAGGAGAGAAGTCCTTTTTTTGCAGGACTTAGGAATATAAAATATACAATACTTGTTTTCAGAAGAAATAAATCATGAAAATAATTGCTAGTCGTTTTATTAGACGTTTGTTTCAGAGGCATTGGGATGAACTGTTCTTTGAATGAATCATTCTTTGAACTAATATAAGGGAAGACACACCTTTTTCTTGCAGCATTTTGGCATGTCAAAAGAATTAATTGTTTCAGATGAAAAATAGAAAGAAACCAAGCTTTTAAATGATCCTGCTCTCCATTCACTGCATGTCTTCAACTAAAAATAATACCTGGACAACAAAAAATTAATCACTTAATTCTTCTTCCATATAATGTGAATAAATGATGATACCTCTCTCTATTTTGTTACATTTTTAATTGCTTCACAAATATTATTTGTGTTCTCAGGTATAATGAGGAGAGAATATATGGCATAGACATTAGAGGAATGAACTAATGGGCCCATTTTACACAGCATCCCAGATCTAACAGACAAAATTTGGATGCTGCGAAGACAAAATCCCCACAGTGTAGCTCCTTTGAGAATAGAGTGGCACTCTCGGGCAGAGTGGCTCGAAAGCAGCCCAGCAGAAAAGGACCTGGGGGTGTTGGGGGACAGCCGGCTGAATATGAGCCAGCAGTGTGCCCAGGTGGCCAAGAAGGCCAACAGCATCCTAGCCTGTATCAGGAATAGTGTGGTGAGCCGGACTAGGGAAGTGATCATCCCCCTGTACTCGGCACTGGTGAGGCCCCACCTCGAGTACTGCATTCAGTTTTGGGCCCCTCGCTACAAGAGGGACATTGAGGTGTTGGAGCGTGTCCAGAGAAGGGCTACAAAGCTGGTGAGGGGTCTGGAGGACAAACCTTATGAAGAACGACTGAGGGAGCTGGGGTGGTTTAGCCTGGAGAAGAGGAGGCTGAGGGGAGACCTTATCACCCTCTACAACTACCTGAAAGGAGGTTGTAGAGAGATAGGGGCTGACCTCTTCTCCCTGGTGACAAGTGATAGGACGAGGGGAAACGGGTTCAAGTTACGTCAGGGGAGGTTTAGATTGGATATTAGGAAACATTTTTTCACTGAAAGGGTTATTAAACATTGGAATAGGCTGCCCAGGGAGGTGGTGGATTCACCATCCCTGGAGGTGTTTAAAAAAAGGGTAGATGGGGCACTTAGGGACATGGTTTAGAAGTGGCTCTTGTCAGGGTAGGCTAAAGGTGGACTCAATGATCTTAAAGGTCCCTTCCAACCTCAGCAATTCTATGATTCTATGATTCTGTGATTCTATGAATACCAGTGTCTGAAAGGATATTCCCGGGTCATCTGAGGCAATCCTAACTCTGTATTTTGCAGTGCAAATCCAAAGATCAGAAACACTAAAATATGAAAAAAGTATACAAAATATTTATGAAAAATCTCAGCCTATTCCCTGTGGCATTTTGATCATTTTAATACTAATTAAACTGAATCTGGTTACTATTTTTTTTATGTTGCAAGTATCCATTTGCTAAACAGCATAGACAAAAGAAGCTCTATTACTAGATAGATAAATTTTCATGCTAACAAACTTTTTTTTCAGTGTGAAAGACAAGCAGATGCCTTTAGAATCAAATGCAATATGAGATTATTTATTTAGAGTTTAATTACAGGTGTATCAAGCAATCATCTCTATAGGAAATGAGAGTCGGCATATGTGGGGCTGAGAAGCTATTACTAAGAAACAGGTAAGGCTAACCAAAATTTCATTGGGGAAATAAAATATCCCTAGTTATCTATGGAAGAAATAGAAAGGCAAATTTTGACCTGCGGACAACAGATAGATTAGTGAGTGGGAGGGAGATCAACATGTGCCATAATTGTGTGTGTGTTGATGCTGTGGTTTTAGGTATCCAGCCCAGCCACCTGATTTAGTTTCTGGCTCATCTTTGAAAGGCATTATGTAAGTCTCCCTTAGTTTGTCCTAAATAGCCACCGAGAGGGTACGTGGTGCACTGGATGAAATGTCTTCCACTGCAAGTTCATGTATGATCTGGAGATCATAATGGTTATATGATGAGGTGTTTACAGTAAAGACAGAGCAGATGCATTGATAAGCTTTATGTGTCTTGTAAATGCATGATCTAGGGAAAAATCTGTCATTATAAATTACACAGCTGCCTATTACTTCATTCCTCAAGCTCCGTGACAAGCCACAGCACTTCCTTCTGTTCGCATTCACCTGAACTACTTCTTGCAGTTCTGGGAACAGTTAACTGGGTCTTTAGGATGTGAAGCATTATCCTAAGGGATTTTGATCAAGTCTGTGATCAAGTCTTACAAAACTAGAGTGAAGCAACATCCTGATGAGCCTGCCTTGTGCAGGCTTTCAATTAGCTGGAGGTCACTGGATAATTATTTCCAACGAAGTCATGTGAGTCCAATTCCTTGAGAACATTGTGAGCATGAAAAAATAATTTAATTTAACATCTGTAACCTAATCCCTGCCCTTGCTCATGACTGCACATACAAGCTTGGCTATTGCACCATTCTCAGCAGTGCCAGCTGGAGAAACTGCTGCTCACCAGTCCCTCCCTCGGCTCTACAGCAGAGCCGATGCCTCCCTGACAAGCTTCACTCAAATCTCTTGAATTTGATTAAACAATTAAAGTTACAAAGGTTTAATGGTCCAACTTATTTTGGGTGAGGTAACATGAATTCACTTCAATATCTCAGCTAGATGTTCTGAGAGGACAGTAGCCTCTAGGAAGGCAGCTAGTGGTGAGCTGGAGGAAGCCACTGACAGAAAGTGATGTATTAATAAGATCGTTTTATCTCTTTGCTTTGGCCTGAGTCTACATTCTGGAGATCACAGGTGGTTCTCTGTTAACTACAAGAATCATATGCTCAAAGCAATTTCTATATAAATTAAATAGATTGTGAATTTAATATTTGCAGTATTTATTAAAATTTATCCTTTTAGGATATGCTTTTAGGAAACAGTCTTGGAATTGTGTTCCAAGGCAGTTTAATGTGTTAACTGTAGTGTTTGGTTATTTGAACTGGTAATCCAAATAAGCATTTTCTTTGGTATTCAGGTTTAAAAGAGATGTGAAAAGCTGATTGTTTCCTTTTAGCTTAGCATTGCCAAAAATGAACAATGACAGCACCTTCTTGTAGTGAGCATCTTTAAAGAAGTGTTTTGAAACTTTTTTTAATAACAGTGGCTTTTTTAATAAGAGTTTAAAATAAATCAATATTTTCCTTCTTTTAGACATACAACAAATATTCAATTCTTTTGGCTACCCTGCTTATGTCTGGCAGTTATCCTATAGTCTGTGGCTTCATGTCTAAGAAGTACATGTTTAAAACCATTTAATTGCCAACATTATGACAAAGCTGATTGATTGACAGATTAGACCCTTGGCTACCTGTGGTAACATCTAAAGATTTCCCTCTTCATCACTTTGTTCAAAGACATCTTTCTGCTAAGTGAAACCTTTGTGGGTGCAGGGCTGCTTGGAGCAGACAGGACTCTAAGATGGCTGTCAACGCTTCTGAGCAGGTGAGCAGCTCCACAGGAGATCCTACCTCCTTGTGGTTTTTGTACTACCTGAAAGGAAAGAAGCCATTTGATTCAGAACTATGGGCCATTAGAAAAGTGTAATTTTTTGGTCAGTGGTGGAGGCACCAGAAATTTTGAACCAAATCATGGTGTCTTCCACTGTCTTGTACGTTTCCATACTGCCTCCATCTCTCTTTGACACAGGGCTGTCTCAGAAGGCAGGGCCAGTGCATGAAGCATGTACAGTGAGGGCAAGATAAAGAACTGAGTGGCTGTTCCATGCATACCGATAACTCCCAAATGTCGCCAATGCATCTGGTGGCCACACATCTATGTTTTTACGGGGGGGGGGGGGAGGTGTTAGAATACTATACACTCTCTAACAGAAATTCTTCAAAGTAAAGAAACGATTCATTGCACAAATTATGTTGATCTCTAGCTAAAGATAATAATTAATGAAGGTAAAATTGATGTTTGGTACTCATGGTTTACTGGCAGTTATTTAAGGATCATTGCAGACCACTATACAAAGCAGTGATCATATCCAGATCAAACAAGGGTCAAGGACATGTGAAGATGTCAAAGAATTCCAAGTTTATTAACATATAAGTCTCCTTCAAAAAATGGACCCCTGCTACCTTAAGGCTGCACCAATCACTGGTCAAGTTCATTACTCAATATTTAAAATGGTTGTTCTAATCTCTGCACCTGAATAAATAAATAAATATGTTGCATCTATCACAAGTCATCTGTATCCAGAAGACTTTCTGCTTAAGAAGCACACATGAAAGATAGTGGATATTGTATGAAATTTCAATATTAAAATATACAACATGAGCTGAAGACCAAGATTGCCAGTAGCTAATTACCTAAATTTTCAAATTATGACCATTACACATAACAGCAGGACGACAGTTTCCTGGAGTGCTTTCCTGCTCTCCCTGCCCATGTCCAAAAGAATCAGGGAACTCATGCTTCTTAAGGAGGCGTCTTGAGTTTCATGTAGTTGTAGCACCTTGACTAAATATGTTAGTCAGGGCTTCCATGTTAAATTATCTAAGCTTATCCAGTCCGCACCAAAAGGAATTCCAGCTCCTTATCTCTTCCTAATTCTCAATCCAAAGCATTGCAATCAAGTTCATATAACATTAACAAATAACATATCAACAATGTTAAAAATATTAACAATACGGTTAATGGAAGTATCGAAGTCAAATGCCTAAGCAGTGGTTAAGAGATGGGATTGACCAACTGCACATGGGAAAGCATTTTCTGTGGACTTGGTTTTTGTTCTACGAACCCAAGAAACTACAGAAAATCTTCGTGAGGCTAAATGACCACCACCTTAACTACCAACCCAGAGATCTGGAAGTTTGTTGACACTCTTTATAACAGAATAAGAATTGCACACGTTTAGGTCCTTGACCATTCAAGTCTGTGCTTTAAGACTTTAAGGAGTCTTGGGATGAGACTCTCCTATGGTAGACGAGAGGGGGGCAACAATTTACTGACCATTCCCTTTCAGAAGGAAAGGTGGGATCGTGCCCACATTTCAGTTTCTTTGATCGTTTGGTGTGTTGGGACAGTGACATAGTCTGAATCTAGTAGGGGCCAGGGTGGTAAAGAGGAAACAGTGAATTAATTTTGTCTCACAACCACAGTCCTTCCTGCCTCACCCCTTGCTCAGACCTGTGTCTAAATTCAGAGTATGGCCCCAATATATTGCCAGTTATGAAATAAGGGGTCTTCTGTGAGGTGCCAAAATTTCAAAATTTTGTATTCCAGTTTAATTCCTGCAAACCTCAAAATTCTTTGGCAATGGATTCTGGCCTATCTCTTGGTCACTGATGGATGATATAACACCAATGGACTGCAATTGCTTCGTGACCATGCCTTTGCAAGAAGCTACTAAGTCAGACACTGCTGAGAGGAAATGACATGCAACTTATGAAACTTGTTTATACACTAAATACAAGTGTGGAGAAGACACAGACATCAAAAAAATACCTGAATTCCTGTTTAATTAAAATCAGCCATTGAGGCTATCTCTACGTGCCATCTCTCAGTTCGCAATGAAACCTGGACAAATTGCTCATCTGAAGTAGAAAAATGACTAACATAATTATTAGCAGCAGCTCTTTATTATAACATGAGGATGAAGAGATCCCACTGATGAATGGAGGTATATGGATATACAGTCAAAATTGTGCAATTCAAGTCAATACCTATTTCAGGCTCAGTTTCAATATTCTCAAAATACCGTCTTGCAGATATAGATTGAAAGTGTTTTGTTTTCAGTAAGTATTCTCTGGTTTCCCTGAGTCTTTTAGTAACCAACCTACTTTTTTTTTCCATGTGACAGATTTTCTTCTTGCCTACCTCCCCCCAACCACCTCTTGGCTATTATCTAGCTGAAGACTGGCCCATATAATGATGTAAAGACCTTGTGTTTTTTTCTGTTCAGTTATTGTTCATCAAGTCCCAGAACCTCCCAGTCCCATTCAAGTGAAAAAAAAAACAAAAAGACAGCAGCTTCTTCCGTTTCTGGGTATGTCCAACACCTTCATACCCCATCCTGCTTCTCTGGTACATTATGAGTGAAGAGGAGGTGGGAAAGATGACATCTATAGATCCTTCTATAAATTCAGGACGTGAAATCATAGTGTGTGTGTGTCTATTTAGTTAGTTCAAGTTTCCTTTGACATAATTTGCAGTTGTTTATACAGTTGATGATAACTGTTTATATGACTAGGTTAAATATCCTTCCACTTCTTTCCATAAATGAAAACTGCCAAACAGAATGGGCATGACATTTCTGGATGGAATTTCAACCATATAAAAAATAAGAAATGGCAAAATTCCCAGCTAGAATTTTCACAAATCTGCTAAAATCCTGGCACTTGGGCTAGACCCCACAGGATAATACGAATTACGCTGTCGGAAGACACAGTTCTGTAGTGGAGGAGTATTAGCCTGAATGTTGGCAGGCTTTCAGCGAAATGCTCTGTTCTACTGCTGGGGTCTTCCTGGGAAAGCACCCACTCTTGTCCCTGAGTGTGGTGATTAAGGCACTTGACGGTGATATGGGACGTAGGAGTCTGAATGCCGATGAGCTGAGGGAAGAAATGAGCAGTATTCCTGAATCCGTCCTGGCTGCTTTGCTGCTGTATAAGCTGGCAAGAGTCACCGCTGCGGTCTGTGCCGTCTCCAACCCAGCTGAGGTCAACAGTGACTTTGGGGCACAGAGGGGAGCAGCCTCCCAGGGCAGATGGGAAGATCAGCATCTTGTTGGGGTTACCTCTGGGGACAAGGCATGAAACAGGCACCACACCTGCCAAGAATTAGGTGTTTCTGGGCACCCCTGAAGCAGAACTCATGAACTAATAGACCTATAGTCCAGGCAAAAGTGCCATGTGAGGTCATTTCTTCAGTTCAGCTCACCTCATTTAAGTCAGAGCTGTGTCTTTGCCAATCCTCACTGTGTCCATTGACAAGGCAATTTTCAAGCACTTTAAACTTCTGATTAAAGCCACAACACAGTTCTCGTTTGCATCCCGTAATGCCTAAACCCAGGAGAGTACCCGTATTAGTTTAAAGCCGTAAAAGCTGCTGATGGCTTTGGTGTCAGCACTAGAAGGCAAGTCCTCTCTTGGATACGCTTGCTCACACATCTCAGAGCCGTGCAGGCTGCCTCAGCTGTGAATTTTCCCCACTTGTGCTGCCAAACACATTCCCAAGGCAAGACCCAGCTCTCCCTCCCAGCACTCACCAGCCACTCCATAAATGTCAGCTCCGGCACGCAGGCAACAGACCCTGGAAGGGGAAGACAACAGCTACGAAGGAGCGGTGACAGGCCTATCGGCAGCCATGCAAAAGTCAGTGAGGAATACTAGCTTCCTAAACGTTAAAAAGGGCTTGCTAAAATGTTTGCCAACTGGTTGTGCTGCATCTCGCCGCTCTGACTGCTTCACCCCAGATCCTCTGGACACAGCAAGCAGGGTGTTTACAAAACATTTAGCTGAAAGCAAAGAGGATGAGTGCCATATGCTAACTGCTGCTGCTAGGTGCAGACATACAAACACAGCGTTTAAAATGACCCCGCTCTGTGTCTGAATTTCTTTTGCGGAAATGCTGACAAATACTCTATGAAATGCAGACAAATACTCTACCAATACATTTTGGGGTCCTGTTCCATTCACCAGCAGAGATAATATTTTACCTTGCCAATGAAAAGGGAGAGGTCCTAGCGTCCCAGGCTCATGTCTGGCTGCCTCCCTGCGTCCCCATTCCCACCTGCAATATCCCACCCCTCCTTCATGCTGGGTCGGGTGCTCTTCTCACCCTGAGGGAGCCAATGCCGTTGCTAAATCGAGCAGAAAGCTATCGTTGGTGATATCATTGGTGAGGTTGGGGTTCTTTTTCTGCAGCTTCGGCCATATGAATCGGTTCACTGAGGGCACACTTGGTATCAGAAGGGCACGGGGAAACAGCAGGAGTGCTGGCCAGGGTGGGAGGAGCAGGAGCACCCTGTTACAGCAGCAGTGAGCTATTGGGCAAAGCCACCCTCATCTTGCTAGACGTAAACATCCGTGCCACTTCACCTAGCGGTTCAGAGACCTGGGCTCTGACCTGGGTCAGGCATGCAGTGTGACCCTACTCCAGCTGGCCAGTTAACTCCAGTTTCCTTTGGAAGGAGGCCATGCCTTTTCCCCAGGCCACCTCGCAGACTGCAGAGCTCAGCTGCTGTGGCGCTGGGGTTGTTGTTTTGAAGTTTCCAACATGTTTGCTCTCACTGTTAAAGTGGTTTATTTTCCTTCTTTTTCTCATGTTCAAAAAGAAGTAGATTATTTTTAGCTCATATTTCTCCTTTTGAACTTGCATGTGGGCACTAAGTCAACACAGGAGAATTCTGCTTCAAAAGATGGATGTCTCAGAAATGACAGGCAGGAACGAGGGAACTGAGTGACAGTGGTTCTGCAACGCCTGCATGAAGTGCAATGCATCATGTTCAGAAAAGGACACAGGAATCAAAAGTAGGACTTCTGGCAAATTGGGGAACACAAAATCTACACCTCAAATCCTCATCATCTTCCATTTGACCTTGGAGACATGTATTAAAAAGTTATCTGAAGACCCCCCGCATTCCCAAGGTGCCTGTAGTTCTCTAGGACAATTTCTATCATTTCTTCTTTAGTTGCGACAATGCCCTTGAGTGATAGGCGATGCAGACCCGGATATACGGTCTGGGGTGCTCTACTGAGACCTTTGTGTTGTGGTGTGGGGGTTGCCTGGGGTGAACATGGGATAACAAGGGGATGAAGCCATAAAACTGTGATTACACGGGCCAAGAAAGCAGCACAGGTGATGGTTGTGTAACCACGCTGGGATACCACGTTCAAGAGATGAGATAAATGGGTCATTTGTATAATCAGCTATGTCACTAAAATTGTCAGGGACAAGATGGGCTAAAGGAAGGGATTCATCCCTGACATGCTGACGTCCTGCATGGGTGCCACACTGAGAAAACTGAGGAACGTTTCTGGAGATCTCTTATCATGTGCTACAAGGATCATTGTCCCTTACAAAGAGCCGGGTCCCTTTAGCACCCCTGAAAAATTAGGTGATTTTTATCCAGGTGACTGATTATAGATTCAGATACTTGTCAGTTTAAAATACTGGTCCACTTTAGGAATGAAGAAAAAAAACCATACTGTCCAATAGCATGATTGCGAAATCAGGGGTTTTTGGGCAAGGTAAACTGTCATGTGTTAGCTTGCTTTAAAACCAAATTTGTTTTCTATGTTTCTGTGGGAAATCAGAGGATGTTATAAACTGAGTCATGCAGTTATTGACTTTAGCAAGCACACAAATGATATAAATAGAGAAACACTGGCGAGCCTTGTACAGAAGAAGAGATTGAGAGGTCTTCTAGCAAGAGCTAACAGGACAGGGAGGCAAAGATGAAGACAAAGATCCTTCCTCTCCTTGGGTTACTGTATGTTGCATGTTCTTGTGCTTTCCCAGTGGTTCCAGAAATGGAAAAAGAAGATATGCAATTTGCTAAGGTAAGGACTACAAACAGAACTTAAGAAATAATTTATTGAGAAAAAGATTGTAGTGATGTATTAGTGATGTAGAATATTTTATTAACAACACTCTGCCTTTGAAAAGAAATTATTATGTTCTAAACTGTTGCTTTTTCTTCCCCATCAGAAATATCTGGAAAATTTTTATGATTTTAAAGAAGAGAAAAATTCTCTCTTTAAATCAAAGAACCTCAATCATATGGCTGACAAAATCCGAGAAATGCAGTCATTCTTTGGGCTAGAGGTAACTGGGGAGCTGAATCACAAGACACTGGACATGATGAAGCAGCCTAGATGTGGAATACCAGATGTTCGTTCATACAGCACCTTCCCACAGAGCCCTAGGTGGCAGAAAGAAGATGTGACATATCGGTAACATATATTAAAGCATGTTTGTCCGTACACCACTGGGAAGCTTTGTGAATGCTAGGCAGAAGTAATGACAATGGGTTCTTTACTATTTATTCCTGTATTTCTCCATATAAAGACCCCATTCAGGATAAAAGGGCCACAAATGTGGGGACTGTTCATATCCTTTGCTTTAGGCTTCCAAACAGTGATGAAAATACCAAAATAAGAGTTTACATTAGTTAGTTAACAGCCTACTAAATGATATGCTCAGTGGATAGAAGGGATACAACTGAGAGTACATAGGTTAGGATTTCTGAAAGACGTGAAAGAAAACTGTGAAAAATTCTTCTGTTATGGAAGCAAATTTGAAAATAAAGAACTCAAGACACATAAATAATAATAATCACTGATTAAAGTATTTGACCTTGATATGATGTGCCCCAGCCACATGTGATCTGGTTGCTTTTAATTCCTTTCTCCTTATTTCACAGGATTTTGAACTACACTCCAGACATGCTACAAGCTGATGTAGAGGAAGCAATTGCAAAAGCCTTCCAGCTCTGGAGCAGTGTCACCCCTCTGAGGTTCACCAGGATTTATAGTGGTCAAGCAGATATCATGATCTCCTTCGCAGCTGGATGTAAGGGGACTCCCTTGCCTGGGAATTATAAGTGTTTGTCAGTTTTTCTTACAGAGATGATGAAAAGCATCCCTTTTATCCCTTTTTTTTTTCTAGTTCACGGTGACTTCTATTCGTTTGATGGTCCAGGAGGAACTCTGGCTCATGCCTACCCCCCCAGCAGTGGGATAGGAGGAGATGCCCACTTTGACGAAGATGAAAACTGGACCAAATTTACTACCTATAGTGGTAGGCAATCTTAAGTATTGTGTTGCCTGTTTTTATTAGACAGTGTTGTCTTGAAGATAGCGTAGAGTCACAAAAACCCACGGCAGTAGTTCCAGTATTTACTGAGATGTAAAATGTCAGTGTAATTTAGTAAAATGATTCTGCATATTTTGACCAGGGCTGCAGTCATGGCAGTCCCCTGAAGTTAAGGCACAGACTGCAATTACAGCACCAGTGAAGGAAATAACATTAGCATGAAATAGCAATATTGGGTAATCATAACATTGTAAAGCAAGGAATTTTCACCCTCGGCTAATGAACTTAAAAGTTGTAATATTGAGCTCTCACTTTTTCTTTTTCTTTTTTTTTTTTTATTAAAAGTGATACAGATCTTTAACTTCTGCGAAGGAAAAAAATAATCTTGAGTTTGTTGGTAAATACAATTAAATAGAACAGTGAAGTGTTCTGGTTTCCAACAATATCCAGGGATAATGTTACACGTTACTGGTCTTTGTGAAGTAGTCGCCAGGTGAATTCCATGTCATTTATAATTCCCGAAATCTGACCAGATGACTAAAATGTTCTGACCCAGTTTTGAGTCATTATTAACATTAAAGAAATATTGATTCTTTGTTGTCAGGAAAGTTTCTGCACCATGAACAAAAACTGTCCCAGGGAACCTCTTACTTGGGAGGTAGTTAGATTTTGCTGTTTTATTACGATCACAAATGATATATCATCCATAAGAGGATGGAATCTGTATCCCGCTGTCATGCAAGAAAATTTATTTAGTGTTTGTTCTTTGTGCTGGACTTTTTTTAGGATACAACTTATTTCTCGTTGCTGCTCATGAGTTGGGCCACTCACTAGGTCTTGGTCATTCCAATGTCTTTGGTGCTTTGATGTATCCTATATATATGGCCAGGGATACAAGGGACTACAGGCTTCCTCAGGATGATATTGATGGCATTCAGGCCCTCTATGGTAAGCAAGAAGCAGCATTTTTTTGGTGGATGGTGGATAAACATTTAAAATGAATTTTACTCAACAGCTAAAATGTACTAAACTTTCTACCTCAGGAAGGATACTGAGGTTTAATTTACTGCTATTATTTTGGGGTAAATCTCTTGGTTTCTTTGTGGCTAAAAGTCTACATCTGCAAAATAGAATCCATGGGCTGTATCCATGCCAGTAAGTCAAAAGGTCCAAGAGCCTTCCTCCAATGATACTAGAGGAACAGCTTGTGTCTGTAGTATTAAATTTTCTTACCTTCCGCACAAGCGTGGACATGTACAACTGCCCTTTGGAAATGGTGTTTGCTCTACATTAACTTCTGAGCACATACAGTTTGAGAGACCAATGGCTTGTCAAGGTAAAACAGTGCCAGATACCATTTTAACAGTCAGCGGAACAGACAGCCAAGCTAAATTGCCCAGGAACTTTCCCTGGCATTAATTTTCTAGTTGCATTTCAACCTTAAGAAACCTATGCATTTGGCTTCATATGTTACGCCCTGAAGTTCTGCAACATGAAACACTCTAATTCACCTTCCAATTCCACACTTACCTGTTTCCCAAAGGACCCCCCAGGGAATCTCCTGCACTTCCAACAAAAGCTTTTCCCCCACAAGAGCCAACTGAAATGATACCTGCAGAAGCACCAACTGAAATGTCACCCCGGGAAGAACCAACAGAAACAACTCCCTCCAAAATCCCCACAAGACCAGAGGACTGTGACCCTCATTTGACTTTTGATGCTATCACTACTCTCCGTGGGGAAATACTGTTCTTCAAAGGCAGGTAAGCGCTTTCATTTCTAGCAACACCTTTTTGCAAGATTCACAAAGGCAAAGCATAAAGTTCAGTTTAAGGAATTTATCTTCCCTTGGTTACAAAGGAAGATATTTCTTTCTGAAAGTATTAAGGCAACTTTGCAAAATTTTACTAGTGGGGCTGGTGAGTAATGTGGTTTACTGACAGGTGAGTAAAGTGTTTTAAGCCATCATCTATCATCACCCATGTCTGTTAAAATTGTGCAAGGCTGAATAATCCCAGTGTCATTCCTCAGCCTGCAGCTGCTTCACATGCACCACCATCCTTGTCACACCACCCCATGTGTGGTTCAGGGAGCTGTGGAAAATTTCACTGGTGACTTTCTGTGGTACTTCCACCTTGGGATCCGCACTGGACTACTGTCCAGTACTGTCTGTAGGGAGGCCCCACTCTTAGAGGTGTCCACTTTTTGGGCACGATCTAACACTTGGCACTACCAGGTTGTTGGCTGGGCACATCCACCCTGGCAAGGGTGAACAGCGTGTCAGGCCCAGGGTTTCACCCACTTCTTGGTTGGTAACTGTGTTTTGATTGAACAAGTTTCCTTTGATGAAGTGGGTCTGATTCCCCTTCTAAAGAACATGATGAATTGTAGCTTAAAAACTTAATAATTTTCAGGGAAGAGGAGGAAGGAACAGTTCCTCCTTAAATTGGGTTTTAAAATGCTTCTCAAGAAGTTTAATGAACATTTGTAACCAAATTGAAATTAAGAATGCAGCTGTGCCTACCTGCATAGGACATGGTGAAGATAAAGCTTCAGTTGTCAGCAGTACCACAGAACATCATGTGTTGTCTTGCGCAAGCCATCAGGGTGTCAGTGGAGACGTCTACGGAGCCACCAGCTCTAGATGCACCTGCTTGGGCTGTAAGGTTGGATCAGATGACCTCCAGAGGTCCCTTCCAACCTCAACCATTTTGTGACCTCAGAGCAGCCAGCAGTAAAGGGCAAATGTCTATGAAAAAGTGGGCAAAGTAAAGCACTGCATCACAAAAGAGGTGATATCTCTGCCTCATAAGGAGGACAGGTATCCAAGCAATAGGATTTAAAGTACATTTCTATGCTAGTGATCTCATAGTGAAATACAAACAATGAAACACTGCTGTTTTCATTTCTATCTATCATCAGCTACGTCTGGCGCAAAAGTCCATATTTCTCAGACACTGAGCACGACACCATCTCCTCTTTCTGGCCATCACTGGCAGCTGGCTTTGATGCTGCTTATGAGGTTGACAAGAAGGATCAAGTAATGTTTTTTAAAGGTATTTCTTTTACATTTCCATCAGTCCTTTTTATGAATGAGTACAGTTATAGTAGTACTTCTAGCTTGTATATAGTTCTGTATGTTAAGTAATAATAATAGAAGTAATACAATAGCAATAATAATATATATTCCTAATATTTAAATCCATTTTTATTTTCAAAATGCCATTACTGTCATTAACTAATGCTGCTTCACAACAGAGAAGATCGTAACTGAGACAAAATTGATTGCCTACATGAAGTTATCTAAATATATTTTTAAAGGTGCCAAACACACCTGGAAAATATGTTGAGTTTTAACTACTGAGTATATAGTACTCTAATGTGGAAAATATTTCAAAGCTCTGAAATATTCAAATTTATGTGTGCCCTAGAGGGTCATGTTCTTCTTAGCTGGACATCCGTGCTGTTTGGTGGCATTTACTACACAGAAAGCTCTGGGTCTTTGATGCAGAGGAGCTCAGCCTCCCCGGGAATCCCTACTAACTTCTGGTTTTCCTGCAGATGACCAGTACTGGGCTGTCAGCGGCTACAGCATAGAGCAAGGCTTCCCCAAGCCTATTCAGAACCTCGGCTTCCCCTCAAGTGTCGGGAAAATCGATGCAGCTGTTCATGATCAAAATACCAAAAAAACCTATTTCTTTGTAGGCAACAAGTACTGGAGGTAAGGCTCATTCCTGTTTTGCACAACAGATAATCAAAATAGCTTTTAAAATGACAAGTTATATTAGAATTTGTAGAGTAAATTTGTGGCCTTTTATTGTCAGCCTTTTCAGTCAGTATAAAGTTGAAACTCAGAGGCAATTACTCATGCCTTCTCATAGAACAAAATCTGTAACACCTGAGATAAAGACAACGTCCGTTTACTATCACTAGTCTGTGATTAACAGACACAAGCAAATGAGCTTTGTTTACCTGTTAGGAAGCAGTATTACATGAAATTAATATAAAATGTGATATTAATGTGATAATGTGAGTAGACTTTGTCGGCATTTCATGTATTCATTCAGTAGCTATTGAGGGGCAGAAGTGCTCTCTGAAATGTACAAATGACACATCTATCGAGAAAGCTATGAAAAGAGATTAAAATATTTACATTTTAAGAAACAGTTCAGCTAAGCAGTAATGTTAACCCTAATAACTAATCTGTAATATTATATTGAAAGAGTATTATTCATAGATTGGATGCTGTAAAATTAAAATATTCAATTTGAATATTTATTTAATTTTATTACTCAGTATAAGCCCTATCCAGCTTTATTTTCAGTCTCAGGGAATGGAACTGAACTATTTATTCTGATGTTCTGAAAACAGCCTTTCATAGGCCACTGAAGATGTGAATATTCACATAGCTGGGAATTATACAGTTCTATGAGATCACAGATGCTCACTGTTACTGGATTTTCAGCTGAGAGTAGGCTTGCCTAGTAAAAATTCCTCCTGGTTTCAACATTGAACATCACATGTTTGTTTCTTGTTTTCATGCAATTTCTTTATTTAGTTTCAATGAAAACACTCGATCAATGGAAAGGGGATATCCAAGAAAAATAGCAGCTGACTTCCACGGAATTGGCCACACAATTGATGCTGCCCTTCAGAAAAATGGTAAATAAATTAAAATGTAATTCTGAACAAAACAAAAGACCGCTAACTGAAGCCAAAAAAGTCTATGTTTCAAATACATATATATAGATGAAATGTTTGTTCTGTTATTTTTTTTAATCACCCAAGAAAATAGTGAGTGTATATCAATATGTATACAAAAAGGAAATACTAATTTTCCAATAATTTTCCTTCCAATTCTAGGACATTTCTACTTTTTCCATGGATCAAACCAGTATGAGGTTGACATCAAGAACAAGAAACTCATCCGTATAATGAAGAGCAACAGCTGGTTTAATTGCTAGAAATATTAAGTGATGATGCAGGAGTGTATTTCTACTGGAAATGTTTTTTCATGTTTCTTGGTTATAAACAATATCATTCGGCTGTTACTGTGCATCTGAGTCTGAAATTATGGTCTTTGAAAATTCTAATTTAAAAACTTAAAAATGAAAAACTTAATGTACAGTTTTAATTTATTTTGTTTTCCAATTATTTATTAATCAAATTGTTTTTGACTAATAAAGTATTTTGCTCGAGTATTCTGGTTCTGGTTCTTGTTCTGGTTCAGTCGGCTGGAGACAAGGTATCTGATATGACCACACACAAGCCTGAACAGTGTCAGGACTCCACAGCCATTTTTAATAGGCTCAGTATCTGTAGGGGGGAAGTTAAAGAGAAGCAGAAGTAGGTAGGCAGCTTCAACAGGCAATAAGAAATGACCTGGGGGACAGAGGAGGGGACACTCAGGAACAATGCAGGGGAGGTGGAAGAGGTAGGAGAAGATCCTACACGATGGTGTGAGAAGGACTGTGGAGAGACTGGTGGCTGTGGCCTCAACCACCGTGACCCCACTGCATGGAGACAGAGGGGTCAAGGCAGAGATGGGGACAGGTGCCTGCTGGTCGATGGGGAACATGGCAATGGGCTGAGAGGACCTGTGGTCCAGTGTCGCTGTGGGTGGTTTTGGTGGGCAGAGTTGTTGGTACAGCAGGACGTGAGCGGCCAGAGAGAAGAGTAGGTGTTTGGTTTTGGGATGGAGGCAGCATGCAGGCAGGGTGGGAAGTGATGGATATATGGTTACAGGGTACCACTTAGTCAGGGGATTACCCTTGCTGAGCTGTGACCACGTGCCATGGGAATGGAGTCGGGGCTGATGGTCCAGCTTGTAACGCTGGACAAGAATTTACTGACAAGAACCACTTCCCAGAGCAAAGCCAAAGCAATAAGAAAACAACCCAGGATATTCATATAACTACCACAGACAAATCCTCCAGAGGAAGATTGGTGAGACACAGACAAAAACACATGTGCTTCCTCTGTCTATCTTGTATGGGTCTCCCTCAACAGGGCAATAGCTCAATGACTAAAACACCCCTTGGGCTGTAAGAAAGCTTGGCTGAAGTCCGCCCTCTCCTTGAAAGGATTTTATGTCATCTCTCAAAATACTGCTCTGATGATGTGATTATACAAGGAAGGTAACTCCTCCTCGCTATTCCTATTTATCTAGCAGAATTGACAAAGGCAGCAAGAGGGAGAACAGTCTTCCAGTTACCACAGCTCAAACCCTGTTGGGCAGAGGTGAGATTTGCTCCCAGTCTTCTGCACAGGGCATATCCCTCAGACATCTTGTCAAAACACCAACTAACATCCACACACCATCCACCAGGTTCAGAGAAAGCCATGTGTCTTCTAGTGTACCCGCAGACCCACCGTCCCACTGTGCTAGCAGACAAGACCAGGGACAGACAGTCGAGATGCTGCCATGTCTGATCTTGGAAAACCTCTTCTTTGCCATGTTCTGCTCCTCATGCATGCCTTGTGCCATGCTGGATACGCACTGAGCACCCCTACAGCAAGACCTAAAACCAACCGAGGTGACAAATTAAGCCATGAATCTCAGCAGGGCTTAAAAGTCATGTAGGGACTGAACAGCTCAGCATTGCCACAAAGACAGCGGCGCACCATGGTGAAGTCATGGACTGACAAGTGGGTGAGCTCACCTGGCAGCAATCCAGGCAGGGCAGAGACACAGGAAAACTGGTGTTGCCCCAGTATCTCCCAGTGTCTTTCTCAATAGCTTGTGCTGTGTACACAGCCTGTCCAGAAGAAACTTCAGTCCAAGGACTTTTGATGCCTCCAGGGTTAGGCAGGGCACTTGCGAGTACTGCTTGTATTTAAATAATGGAGTGAATTCCCTTTGATTTCAAAAGTGCCTACATGCTTTGATATCTAACTAGATACCTTCTGGTATGTGAAGGCTACCTTCAGAAATCAGGCCTTTAGGCTTTGGTTGTGGCTGAGACTTGAAAGCGGTTAAGGAGGAACCAAAGAGAACATTTCAGCAACAGTGAAGCAGAACATTGATGATGTTTATAATGACTCACCTTGGCCATTATACTAACTTATTTCTCGTACATAAGGCCAGTACTGTTTTTTAGTTATGATCTCAAGGAAACAGCTAAATTAAAACTTTACCCCCACCTCCAGGTATTAATTAGATTTAACTACAAGTATCTGAAAAACTAGTGATATTTACTTGGCTGTGAAGGAGAAGCTAGAAAGTATCTGTTGTCTTGTCAAACCTGCACCTTAAATGGAAGACAACATAGCATGGATTTCACATGGACAAGGGGACTGGTGGGATGTGTTAACCATGGATTTTCCATCTGTATTTCTGCTTTGTCACGGAATCACAGAATCACGGAATTTTTCAGAGTTGGAAGGAACCTCTAGAGATCATCTAGTCCAACTCCCCTGCCAAAGCAGGATTGCCTAGAGCACATTACTCAGGACTGCATCCAGGCGGGTCTTGAAAGCCTCCAGAGAAGGGGACTCCACAACCTCCCTGGGCAGCCTGTTGCAGTGCTCGTATTTGATCGGAACTTCCTATGTTCCAGCTTGTGCCCGTTACCCCTTGTCCTGTTAGTGGAAACCACTGAAAAGAGCCTGGCTCCATCCTCCTTAAACCCACCCTTTAGATACTTGTAAACGTTAATAAGGTCTCCCGTCAGCCTTCTCTTCTCCAGGCTAAAGAGTCCCAGCTTTCTCAGCTTTTCCTCATAAGGGAGATGCTCCAATCCCTCAATCATCTTTATTGCCCTACACTGGACTCCCTCCAGTAGTTCCCTGTCTTTCTTGAACTGGGGAGCCCACAGCTGGACGCAATATTCCAGTTGTGGCCTCACCAGTGCAGAGTAGAGGGGGAGAATGACCTCCCTTGACCTGCTGGCCACACTCTTCCCTATGCAGCCCAGAATTCCCTTGGCCTTCTTGGCAACAAGGGCACACTGCTGGCTCATGGATAATTTACTGTCTACCAAGACCCACAGATCCTATTCTTCAGAGCTGCTTTCCAGCAGGTCCACCCCTAACCTATACTGGTGCCTGACATTCTTCCTCCCCAGGTGCAGGACCCTACACTTCTCCTTGTTGAACCTCATTATGTTCTTCTCTGCCCAGCTCTCCAGCCTGTCTAGCTCACGCTGGATGGCAGCACGGCCCTCTGGGGTGTCAGCCACCCCCCCCAGTTTGGTATCATCAGCAAACTTGCTGAGCATACACTCTGTCCCCTCGTCCAGGTCGCTGATGAATATGTTAAACAATACTGGTCCAAGTATTGACCCCTGGGGGACACCACTGGTTACAGGCCTCCAACTGAAGCCTACTCCATTAAACACAGCCCTCTGAGTCCTGTCACACAGCCAGCTCTCAATCCACCTCACTGTCCCCTCGTCTAGTCCACACTTCCTCAGTTTCCTAAGGAGGATGTTATGAGAGACAGTGCCAAAAGCCTTGCTGAAGTCAAGGTAGATGACATCTGCTGCTCTGCCCCCATCTAGCCAACCAGTTTTAACATCATAGAAGGCTATGAGATTGGTCAAGCATGATTCACCCTTGGTAAATCCATGTTGACCACTTCCAATAACTTCCTGCTCTTGAACGTGCTTGGATATGACATCCAGAACAAGTCTCTCCATTACCTTGCCACGGATGGAGGTGGGACTAACAGGTCTGTAGTTCCCTGGGTCCTCCTTCCTGCCCTTTTTGAAGACTGGAGTGATATTGGCCTTCCTCCAGTCCTCAGGCACTTGTCATAGTGTCTTAAACTTTAGCAAGGAAAGAACATTACTTTTGGCTTGGGGAAAAGCAATGAAATTCCTGGCAAATGGTATAATAATACGTAATTCAGATGGGTTTGGAAACAGGAGGGCTGGAGCTCCCTGCCTACACTTAGAATCATAGAATCATAGAATCTTCATGGTTGGAAAGGACCCTTAAGATCATCGAGTCCAACCAAACAACCTACAATCTCTGCCACTAGAGCATGCCCTGAAGTGCCACATCTAGACATTTCTTAAACACCTCTAGGGATGGTGACTCAACCACCTCCCTGGGCAGGCTGTTCCAGTGCCTGACCACTCTTTCAGTAAAGTAATTCCTCCCAATATCTAATCTAAACCTCCCCTGCCACAACTTCAGACCATTTCCTCTGGTCCTGTCATTATTCACCTGAGAGAAGAGGCCAACACCCACCTCTCTCCAACCTCCTTTCAGGTAGTTGTAGAGGGCAATGAGGTCTCCCCTCAGCTTCCTCTTCTCCAAGCTAAACATGCCCAGCTCCCTCAGCCTCTCCTCATATGACCTGGTCTCCAGACCCCTCACCAGCCTGGTAGCTCTCCTCTGGACACGCTCCAGCACTTCAAGGTCCCTCTTGTCCAGAGGGGCCCAGAACTGAACACAGGACTCGAGGTGAGGCCTCACCAGTGCCGAGTACAGAGGCACGACCACTTCCCTGCTCCTGCTGGCCACACTATTCCTGATACAAGCCAGAATGCTGTTGGCCTTCTTGGCCACCTGGGCACACTGCTGGCTCATGTTAAGCTGGCCGTCCACCAGCACCCCCAGGTCCTTTTCTGCTGGGCAGCTTTCCAGCCACTCAGCCCCAAGCCTGTAGCGTTGCTTGGGGTTGTTGTGACCAAAATGCAGGACCCAGCACTTGGCCTTATTAAACCTCATACAGTTGGCCTTGGCCCGTCGATCCAGCCTGTCCAGGTCCCTCAGTAGAGCCTTCCTACCCTCAAGCAGATCAACACTCCCACCTAGCTTGGTGTCATCTGCAAACTTACTGAGGGTGCACTCAATCCCCTCATCCAGATCATTGATAAAGATATTCAACAAAACTGGCCCCAAAACTGAGCCCTGAGGGACACCGCTGGTGACCGGCCGCCAAGAGGATTTCACCCCATTAATCACAACTCTCTGGGCACGGCCATCCAGCCAGTTTTTAACCCAGCCAAGAGTACGCTTGTCTATGCCATGATTCGCCAGCTTCTCCAGGAGAATGCTGTGGGGGACGGTGACAAAGGCCTTACCAAAATCCAGATAGACAACGTCCACAGCCTACCCTGCATCCAGAAGGTGGGTCACATGGTCATAGAAAGAAATCAGGTTGGTTAAGCAGGACCTCCCCTTCCTAAAGCCATGCTGGCTGGCCCTGATCCCTTGGCAGCCCTGCACTTGCCGTGAGAGCTCACTCAAGATGATCCTCTCCATGATCTTTCCTGGTACTGAGGTCAGGCTGACAGGCCTGTAGTTTCCCGGATCCTCCTTTGAGGATCCCTCCTTAGTGGGCAAGAGATTTCTTGTAACTATGATTTTGTTATAACTCATAAATGATTGCTGGAATTAAAGGCCTCTTGGATACCAGCAGGGGAAATTTGTCCATAAACATAATTTCAAGTACTCATCCTCTATGAATATGAACTTTCCCTGGAGTCTGAAACCAGGAATGCAAAAAATAGAGACACACACAAAAAAAACCCCAGTTAAGTCTGAAATTCTTGACTGGACAAATGTTGTCCCAGACCCAATCTCTTGCACATGAAAACTCAGGCAAAAATGTCTTAATGACTTCACTGACAATTTAATAGGGCCCTTACGGAGTATTAGCTGTGCGAGCTTGTAACAGTACAGGCTAACACAATAATATCAGGAGCACAAGAAACAAAAAGAGTCTCAGAGCGCCTGCTGGCACTTCAGTCACCTAACATATGCTGGGCACTTCTAAATGCTGCGGCAAAGCAATGGGCTCCAGACCTGGACATCCCACAGTGCAGTCACAAGCACTCGCTCTGCAGCTGGAAGACTCGTTTAGTCACACGAGCAGCAGCTGTCATATGCTGCTTTTTGGAAAGGAGGAGTGTGTTACACAGAAGTCTTTGGAGATGTTGTGACAAGTATCTTCTGTATTTCCTCTTCCTGGCCTGATTTTCAAGACAGTTGCTGTGGCTGCGGAGGAAATTTGGAAATACGCATCCGATGCTGTTCCCTGTGCCTGGGATTTAAGATCTTCCTGGGCAGGTTTTGCATACAAAGCAAGAATCCACTCACAGGGACAGACAGCACTGCCACAAGCAAGGAGAAATTGAAGAATTAAGCTCCCACGAGGCCCTGAATACTCAGCACTGGAGAGCAAGGGTGACCTGTGTGCAAGCTGACTGGGACGAGAGGGGCCTGTCAGTCAATCAGCATTACCCTGCTGGAGACGGATGACTCTTATATAAAAGCCAGAAGCAGGTCACACACTCGTCTTCATCAGCAATATGTTTTGCAGGCTAGGTCTGTGCAGACAGGCCTGAGGGTCTGCAGCACAGCCAGGATGGAAGTGCCGAAGGTGCGGGGTTGAGCACCGCTTACCAGGCGCACAGGCTGAAGCTGCAGTTCTGCAGCTCAAAAGCTTCCCGTGCATGAATCTGTTCTCCCAGGTTTTGGCCAGGGGTCCTACGCTGCTGCCAGAGTGTCCTGACCAGGACACTGAGGGTGTGTAAGGCAGCAGAGTGGGCCAGTTTCAAGCTCCACATAATTAAGCCCTTAGTCTTTGTAGAATAAACAATTTAATTGCATCCTGTTGAGGTTCTGTGAGATGCTCTTTCACTTTCCTTTTTTCTATACTACAACATGCAATAGTTTTCAAATATATAAGCTGTCCATTAGCAATAACCTTGCCAAAAAAGGAGCAAATTTTAATGCTTCTAGTCAGTGTTACATCTCTTTCTCTGGTACAGCTAGCAGGGGTGGCGGCTATGGGAATGCATCCAAGGCAGAAGATTGACTCTGGGAGAGGGAAAGATAAAGGCAATCTAAAGACATTATCCAAGCACTTTTAAAGGTTGAAAGAAGGAGAAAATAATAATTTTCACACTCACTTCTTTAAGTCAAATCAAGAGATTGTCATTACATGTTGTTCTACTTCTGGATGAAGCCACCTCAAAGGACATCATCAAAGATCTCTGTTGGTTATGGAACTTTCTTCATAAAGCATACTCTGGGTGATTGAAAGATAAGTGAGAAGGTGACTGATCACATGAGGGCAATGGTGAATGGTATCAAGAAAAGTGAGAGGTTGAAAGTGTCACAAAAGGATGTATCTGAGAAGGCTGCTATTCAGAAAACTATGTATATTTCATCAATAGATTCCTAGATGGTTTTCATGGCTTCTAATGGCCCTTTCATTCAAGAGAAAAATGAGTGAGGAAAATTTATCAAGTCCTACAGGCTGGAAAGTTACTTCCTTCATCTAGAACCATAGAAACACTATCACATAGAGACACTGTGTGGGAAGAGAAAAAAGTTGGAAAGCTATAGTAGGGCTGTAAGTACCAGAAGCTATTTCTGCAGAGAGGTTTTGTGGTGTGTAAGCTGCACAGGAGAACTCTGCACCCAGTTTTTAGATTTTTCATCTCACCCACTCGGCTAGGGGCACCTACCATAACTATGTGAGTAGAGTCATTATCAAAAGCTCCCTCAGGGGATCGCTTCCCCTTGGCTCAGCTGCCCTAGATCTGGGTCATTCCCTGAGCCTGTCCATCTCCTTCCAGAACCAGGAAGGGGGCCTCTTCCCTAACATGAATGCCTTGGTTAGGTGTCTAGTCTCAGGGTAGGAATTCAGTCATCAGTGATCAGTCCCCAATTTCCCACTGTGGATGGCCACAAGGCATGCTGTGCTCTGGGGATCCTCCTGGTATCAACACAGCGCTCTTCAGCAGCAGGCAATTTCAGCGAATATCTCAAGTGTGCAATATATTTATAACATCTCCTTTCACAGCTCTATTACCCTGCCAGCTCTGTGGAAGGGAGTTTATTTCTCTGCACATGCAATGTCCCACCTGCCCTGCAGTGCTGAAGGTGTACCCTAAATCCTGTGTCAGCCCCACGTAGAAGTCTCAGATACAGAAGGCTGTCTCCAATGGCTGTAGACATCTCTCTTCAGGATTCCAAGGACCTTCACTGTCACCTCTGATTTGTCCTTATTTGTGGCAGTGCGCGGAGGGTGTGATGGGGCATGGAGCAAAAGTGGACCCAACGCTAGAATAGACCTGACGTTGAGTCTTAGCAGTTCTTACAATCAACGGCAGATATGGAGAACAGAGAATGTTCTCCTCTGAAGGGGAAAACCTCTAAGAGTTTGATCCAGAAAACCTCGATGCACCCTAAAACCTTATAGTAAGAAGGAGAGTACGAAATATGAAGTAATTGGGCAATTCACTGAGAACAGTGGAAACTGCTGAATGAAAGTGGCATGGAAACACCTTGGCTCAATTTTTATAATGAGTTTAGCTATGCTGAGAAAAGTGTTTTAATTTCCTCGCGGGATGACCACATTTTGCTACAGACAAAAAGAAGTTTCATGCAGGTGAGAACTGTATCAAAGAAAAACTGCATGAACAAATCACTACTTCAGTAAGCTGTGAGTTTCAGCATTAAGCTTCTAATTTTGAAGGACTCCATCAAAGGGAGAGATGATGGCACTATAATAATCTCTAAAAGTGCATGTTCCTGTACAGACAACTACAAAAAAACTAGAATTTTTTTTTCTACTTGTAGTCTCCAGTCCTGCAACCTTCTGTGAATGCTTTTCCCTTCACGTACTTCAACAACCCATTTGAAATCAATAGGAACTTTGAATGAAAAACTTTAAACAGATATGCTTTAATTTTTTTGAGAGCAAAGGACATTTTAGTAACTAAAAGGTTAATGAACTTATTAAAAAGAACTACAGGTCTATTATCTCCTCATTAATCATATTTCCATGTTGCAAAACCTGCATGAATGTGGAACCGGATGAAAGACAGCACTAAGCTTTTTTTTATGATAAAACCATTGTTTTGCATGTGCTTTGTTGCTAACTAGAAATTGTGAGAATCAGAGAGTCAGGGACTGGAAAGCTTTTATGAAGCAAACATGTCCTATATAAAGGTGAAGAAAGTGTGTGGCAGACTACAAAGAAGGTTTTTCTAAAGGCAAGTGAAAATGAATATGGAGAAGGTTCCATTTCTCCTGTTATTATGTGCAGCACTTTCTTGTGCTTTTCCTGCAGATACAAGACAGAATAAAGAAAGAGGCATGCAGCTTATCCAGATGAGGAGGGCAGATCTCTGGGGAGGAGATCTTTAGCAACTGTTGAGTGCTCATTGCAGTCTCTGGAACTAGTATATAGTAGCCGAGGAGACAGTTCTGCAAATTCCAGTAGAATGAATAATATGATTGGGTATTTGTCAAAATAGAGGGGGCTGCATTCTGTACCATGATGACAAAGGCCTCTTTACCCTGACTCATTCTTGTTTTAATTTTTTGTAGAGAACAATTAAAACTGATGATGCATTCACTTGTGTGTTGCTTCTACAAATAATTAAACACTTGAGTCAGTCTACATTTGATTTGTAGTTCGGGTGGAAATGTGGTTATTTATGTGATTTCTGCTATTATGAGACATAACTCTTCATAAATTAAGGCTACTATTTTGTCTGAGTTATTACTGTCAAAAAAATGTGGGAAAATGGGATACTACTGCTGAAATTCTGTATTCAGTCATATATTTCAAACAGCTTCTGCACTGCTTGCTCTAAAGCACCCTGGGTAAGCCTAGAGCATAGGGTAAGTGGAGGGTACATTAACAGAAAATAATCAAGTTATTCGACTAATGCTAATTTTGGATGCATTCTGAGTAAACTGCAAAACATTTATAGTCATAACATAATGCAAAAAACTATAATTAAGAGAAAAATATTCATACAGGCTTTAACAAACTCTATTACCCATACTCCCATGGAACAGAAAGAAAAGTAACAAAGGTGAATATCTGAAGTGGTGTAAGTATAACTTTTTAAGCTCTACAAGAGCAAACAGCATTGACTGTCCTAAAATGCTTTTTTTTTTTTTTAACTAGAAGTACCTGAAAAATTACTATGGCTTTAAGAAAGATGGAGAATCTTTAATTTGGAAAAGTAATAGTCCAATGACCCAAAAAATAAAAGAAATGCAGGAATTCTTTGGGCTGGAGGTGACGGGGAAACCGAATTCTGGCACTTTGGACGTGGTACAGAAACATCGCTGTGGATTCCATGATGTAGCCGGGTTCTCCACCTTTGCAGGAGAGCCAAAATGGGCAAAACAGGTTCTGACATACAGGGAGTTATAGTGGAATTCTTGTTGTAATGTCAGTGTGTTACGCAGCATAAGTTATAAGAACATAGCTGGTTTTCTATCTTGTATTTTAAAGGATATTAAACTACACTCCAGACCTGCATCCGGCAAACGTCAGTGAGGCGATCAAGAAAGCACTAAGTGCTTGGAGCAGCATCACTCCACTGAAATTCATCAAGAAGGAGAGAGGGGATGCAGACATAATGATCTCCTTTGCAGCCAGAGGTAAAACCCTACATAACCGCTACGAGTTATTGCCGAGTTACTGCCTATATGGAGCAGCTGATCTGAAATGCTAATGATTTCTTCTCATAAATAGCATGCACAAAGTTCAGTGTCAGGTTGAAAAAGCAGGCAGAAAAACACAGTTCCTGCTCTAGGCGCTATGGCTATAATTTTTGAAGAACTTTCCGGGAGAGTATAAAGGCAGATGAAGGGAAGGTGGGATAAAATAAAGGTAACAAGCTGCCTGTGGTTCCCTGGATCCATACCCAGTATATGATGCCCAACGTGTGCGCAAACCACAAGAGGCTTAGCATTTGTGGGATATACCCAGACTCAGAGCCGTAGGGTGTGGGTAGCTCTAGTTACACTCCTGGGATTAGTCATGGGCTTTGTGTGGGCTAAATAAGCTCTAGACAGACTCAAGGTTTATATTTTTGGGTTTTCCCTCAGGGCAGGCTTACCAGAAGGCTGCCTCTTTCGTTAACAGTCATGCACACATACACTATTCTAGTCGGCTCCCCTGCTCCCACCCAAACAAATCCACTCATCTGGGCTATGCACAGTGAGCAGGCACCGCGTGTAACCTCTGTGTCCTTAAATCCTTTTCTGGAGACTACATTCAAGGGCTTACAGTCTTCATCAACACTTAAATTACCAGTCAGGTTCAGGTAACCACCTGATGGCTGCTGACACAGAGTTTATGAAAATTTTACCTTATGAACAGAAAAGGAAATATATTTCAACCTAAACCACTTCCTCATCTTCCCTTGCAGCAACAGTATGTAGATGTCAACCCATTTCTTGAGGAAACCAAGATTTCACTCCTGATGCATCAGTTCAAATTTTCCTAAGTTTTCCCTGTGAAAAATAGAGCTTTTGGCAAATCTGTGTGGAAGGGGAACTTGAAAGTTTACAAAATCAGCAGAACAGAGATTGCTCTGTGCATGGCTGAGATCTGTTACCTCCATAACCCCCAGGTAGCTGTGTATGCGACTTGCTCCTCAGGTCACAATGACTTCATCCCCTTTGATGGCCCAGGAGGGTCCATTGCTCATGCCTATGCACCCGGCAAGGACTTTGGTGGAGATGCTCACTCTGATGAGGACAAAACCTGGACCAAAAGCACCAAGGGTAGGAAATTAAGTTCTCTGAGCCCTTCCTGAAGCAGGCTGTACATGAAATCAAGGGTGCAGTGTCTGTCTCCTCTCTTCCTTAAGAAGTGCTTAAAAATGTGGCTGATTTTAAGGAGTATTGGGCAGCTGGTTTCCATAGCTATAAAAGGCCTCTGAGCCCTCTGGTTAAAAAAGTTAAGGTTCCAGCTGAACTTCTGCCATGGTCTGGGTGGAAATTTATTTGGGAGGGAGCTGAGGGACCTGGCAGCCCCCTTCTCCCCTCTCCTCCAACCTCCTTGTCTCTCCTCAAACAGTTACATCTCCTGCACTGGTCCAGGGTCCTTCGCCCAGCCTGACTTCTGCAGGATCTACAGACTTGTACTTATCCTTGTACTCTACTGTAATGATGTCATTGTTTTTCTTTCTGACCAGAATTTCATCTCCAACTGAATTTTCCATAACAGCTTTGCTTCCTTAGGAAAGCAGTTCTGAAAGCTTCTGACCTTATGTCAATCATGTTTTCAGGACAAATGAAAAGACACAGCTCTCCTACTATGTGTTTTGTTTGTTGTTTTCAGGTACAAACTTGTTTTATGTTGCTGCCCATGAGTTTGGCCATTCACTGGGACTTTTTCATTCCAAAGACCCCAATGCTCTGATGTACCCAGTTTATAGTAAATTTGACCCTTCAGTATCTCCTCTCCATCAGGATGATACTAATGGCATACAGTACCTCTACGGTAATTCACAATTATTAATCAAATTATGCTTATAATTTCAAAGACTTTGGAATACCTTTAAGTGACATTTTTGTGTACTGAATATACCTGAATGAGTTTCTCACTTAAATTTCTTCCATAAACTGCTTCTTTTAGGACCATCTTCTAACACCTACAATGACCAAAGGGAATCTACTGAGATAACAGACCCAAATGAATCAAAAGATCCTGCACTGCCAAACACCTGTGGCCCCGATTTAACTTTTGATGCTGTCACCACTTTCTGTGGAGAAATAATGTTCTTCGAAGACAAGTAAGTCAGCTTTCTGAAAATAAAATGGCATAGAAAAACAGCTTTACACAGAACATCAGCCACTCTAGGCAGGAAGGCAAGACAGGGAATCGGGATAAGTGGTGGGAGGCAAAAACAAGATAGATATAAGGAGGAAGACCACCGTTCAAACAAGTCATGCTATGAATAGGGTGGCGAAAGATGGCTCCTCTGAAAACATGGTCTGTTTTCACCTTATGTTGTGAGCAAGTGTTTGGTATCTGGGAGAGTTCAGCTTTGGCAAAAGGCCCCACCAGCCCTGGGACTCTCAGCACCTTCATTGCTGTCCTTGCCTTTAGAGAGCTGAGGGTTTACCAGTCCTGACACAATACCTACTGTAAGAGCCCCTGCAGTCATTATTTAGTATAACAAAAAAAGAAAAGAATAACTGATTCAGTGCTAAACTCAGACAAACTCTCTCTCTCCAGGGCAGGACAGCCCAAAGACTTGAGGAGAAGGGGTAAAAGAGCTGATTCCCCTCCTTTTCATGTGTTAAGGTTGTGTGTCCCCTGCTTCAGGCATCAACCAACATCAACATTAAAGTGAGGTTTGACCTCAGAGTTTTGAATCCGCAAAGCCAGTGAAGTGTTATTTTGCAGAAGATCCTCACAGACAGGGACTATTTCTCTAAGCTGGTGTTGGTTACCCCAGGGTGGGGTTTCATTTCCAAAATCTTACCCCATACCAGCCATGTCCCTCTAGGCTCCCTTTCTACGTGAGGGAAAATAATAACTGTTTTGACAAAACAGTTCATCTGACCTATTTTAGATGTCTGCATCAAGATGAGAGGAATCCCACCATGGAAATATTTTTCTTTCTGTTGACATTACAGGGAGCTTAGGGTGACCAAGTCAGGCACACAGCTGGGTTTAGTCAGATAAATCTGCCCTGGTTGCCATGATGTGGTTTCATGCATTAGTGTGTGTGAATGTCTGATTTTATTTAAAACCTGTTCTATACTTATGTAAGGCATTTTTGGCACAAGTATCCTGCAGTCAGAACAGCTGATTTTAATTTAATAACTTCGTTCTGGCCACGGCTGCCACCTGGTGTTGATGCGGCTTATGAAATTCCTGAGAAAGACAAAACCATAATTTTTAAAGGTAAAATGTTGTCTTGTTATTTTCCTATGTTGTCTTTCCAAGTAACCTTGAGAGCTTCTGTCTGGCTTAATAAACACTTAAGCTCCTCCTGTAGGATTCCATGAGCTTTAATTTAGTCCAATAAGTCACTGTATAGCAATGACAGAGATAAAAAAATATTACCCAAGATAAGGAACATGTATCTGATTTTTTAATGATGTCAATACAGAAAAATTTCTCTGCCAAAATAGATGTCATTATTTTCCTTTTTTTCTGGAAAATTATCTCTCGAATTTAAAAATGATAACACATGCTTCTTCCTTGCTTGTGGAAAACTAACATAAGTATGAAGGAAGGCTGAGATGTCCATTTTCATAAAAAGTGGTATGAAGAACTATTCTTGCCTTTTTTTTTTACTCTATAACTAATATGTAGAATGTTTTCAAGTAACCATTAGTTTGTCTCTGTATTTTTCCATTAAAACATTAGCTTTCATGAAAAGGATTGTGTCATTCCCAGAAGATTCTGATAACATGTTTTCATCAACTTTTCTTGATAGGGAATGAATTCTGGGTTGTGAGAGGAGATGCCATACTTCCTGAATACCCCCAGAAAATCTATACCCTGGGCTTTTCAAAGGATGTTACCAAAATAGATGCTGCTTTTTATAAAGGAAATGAGGGGAAGACATATTACTTCATAGCAGACAAATTTTGGAGGTAATATTTCCTGTGCCACTTTCCTAAATAGGAAATAATCACATGATCAATATCATGTCATGGTTTAGGGTGCATTAGTCACACACTTTTGGCAATCTCTTTCGGTGTCACAACTGGCTATGGAAAAATATTTGAAGGGGAAGCAAAACAGTGTTTTTAGCTTTCCTTTTAATCGATTTAATTATTTAATGGCTCGTTGGTTTATTTATTTATTTATTTTCATTTAACTGCCTTGGGGAAAAAAGCCATCCGACAGTTCCACAAGGGAACTCAAGAAATCAGTCAGAACCTCACTATTGATATGAAAGATGTTTCTGTGGGGTAAGAAGGAGCATCCCATCACTTTTCCAGTTACCAACAGAGAGTTTCATAATGTTGCTGGTAAAGGCCATGTACTTCAAAGAATTTTCTGCTACTACTCAGGTTTGTGTTACAGGACATATATTTCTAAAGGCTGAAGGAGGTGCTCCTTCATTTCCTTCCTTCTGCTAGGTTCAGGTTACCTACTGCTTCTGGTGCTGCTACTGCTTCAGGTACTGCTACCTGAAGAGAGAAGTTGTGTCATTCATCTGGAAAAGTTCAGGTTACCTACTGCTACCAGAAGCAGTAGGTAACCTGAACTTTTCCAGATGAATGACACAACTTCTCTCTTTCCTGCCATCACAATGCCCAAGTCATTGAACATACAGCAGAAAATCAGACTTCTACATTTTAGTTCAAATTCTCATAGCTTGAAGGCCTTCAGCTGAGCAGTGTGGTCATTAAATCTCTTACTGAGCAAAGGTATCAGAAAGGAAAATGCTTTCAGAAGCCTTCTTATTCCAGCACTTAGAGATCAACTGCACTTCACTAAAAATGTAACAGCCTGCTATAAGCAACTTAAGTAAAATGACTTAAAATAACTCATAACTTAAAAAAAACCCAACAGATTTTTCCTGATAAACATTTCTTACAGAGACAGAACATGAAAGCAATCTGTTTATAATCTTACCAATCTAACTTATGTTTGAAATAAGGTTATCTACCTCTCTACCTCTCCTTTAGATAATGTCTTTCAGAAAAAAATATTTAGCAAATTTATGATGTATTACGTATTCTTAGACGTACCTTGGCCTGATGTAAACAGAAGCAATTCTTCCAATGCAGCTAATAGAGTAATAATTATTTATGGCACATTGCGTCTGTCTCAAAGCTACCTAAATGATACTGGTAGTCTTCAACAAACTCAGTTACCTGTTGGTAGGTTGTTTGCAGTTTTCACTGACACCAGGTTGTTTATCATTTTTCTCAAGTGTAATAAAAAGTATAATAAAAGGTATTTCTCAGGTATAATAAAAGAAGTCAGTCTATGGACAGGAAGCCCATGCTGATAAGAGATGCATTTCCAGGAATTAAGGGGAAGATCGATGTTGTTTTTCAACATGAAAGTGAGTAACGGTTCTCTAATAAAATCTGTATGAAATGTTCAGGGTCACAGGGCTGAGAATGCTTGCACAGAGAGAAGCACTTCTAAATGCTGCTCATAGCCCTCAGGACGACCAACAAGACCCTGAAATAGTCACATAACACTCCCATACTTCACTTCCCCGCCTTGAAAAATAGTGATGATATACCTTTATTGACAGCTTCACAGCTGGAAAGGCCAGCTCTAAGGGACAGAATGATATGTCTGTATTCATGTTGATGTGCACCTTACACCATGAAGATCACCACTCAAGACAGCACCACTCAACAACGTAAGGTCTATCTGCTGTGAGCAAGGCTATCACAGCCTGGCCCTCTGACATAAAATCATAGAATCATAGAATTTTCATGGTTGGAAGGGACCTTTGAGATCATCGAGTCCAACCATACACACAAAAAAACCCAAACCCCTATAATCTCTGCCACTAGAGCATGCCCTGAAGTGCCACATCTAGACGTTTCTTAAACACTTCTAGGGATGGTGACTCAACCACCCCCCTGGGCAGGCCGTTCCAGTGCCTGACCACTCTTTCAGTAAAGTAATTCCTCACAATATCTAATCTAAACCTCCCCTGCTGCAACTTCTGACCATTTCCTCTGGTCCTGTCATTATTCACCTGGGAGAAGAGGCCAACACCCACCTCTCTCCAACCTCCTTTCAGGTAGTTGTAGAGGGCAATGAGGTCTCCCCTCAGCCTCCTCTTCTCCAAGCTAAACATGCCCAGCTCCCTCAGCCTCTCCTCATATGACCTGGTCTCCAGACCCCTCACCAGCCTGGTAGCTCTCCTCTGGACACGCTCCAGCACTTCAATGTCCCTCTTGTCCAGAGGGGCCCAGAACTGAACACAGCACTCGAGGTGAGGCCTCACCAGTGCCGAGTACAGAGGCACGATCACTTCCCTGCTCCTGCTGGCCACGCTATTCCTGATACAAGCCAGAATGCTGTTGGCCTTCTTGGCCACCTGGGCACACTGCTGGCTCATGTTAAGCTGGCCATCCACCAGCACCACTTGGAGAATAATAATTGACACTAGCTTCTCCTGCATGAGGGAGAATGTTATTAGACAGGGAGATGCTGGAATAGACTCAAGGGTGCATCCACACTGCCAAATGCCATGGCTTCCCGGTTGTCTTCTGGCTCCTCTGATCATCCAACCCCATGCATGTTAATTGCTTCCCAGCAAATCCATCAGCTTCCCCCCGAAAGAGTCTTACATGTGGTGCTGGGGATCCTTAACTGCAGCCCTCCCTCCCGGAGGGTGATGTGGACACAGCTGCCCCAGGCTGGATCTCTCCTTCCCTTCGCAGTATCTGGCGGCACCCCAGCAAGCTCATACCTTCTCACACCTTGCCGTGCCCTGTGCCACACTCCAGGCTGTGCAATACCTACCCACAGGTGGTTGGAAATACACCCTTCCGGAGGGTTTCAACACAGCCATTGCGTAGCAGCAGATATTTTAAACTGCAGGAACACAGAGGATAATTTTTTTGTAGAATCACCTTATGGGATTCATTAAGGATATTATGCAGTGTGCACATGGCTGGTTTGCTATGGGAGGTGTCCCCATGCTGCTGTGCACCATTTTGCAGAGGTTACACCTGGGAGCAGATCCTGTTGGCAGCGTAAGTGTATCCAAAGATTTTGAGCTCTTTCTGGATGTTGTTAAAGCATACTAATCTTTGCACCTGCAATGTCATAATTCATCTCAGCTTTTTTCCCTAGACGACTTCTATTTCTTCCATGGAAGAAAGCAATTTGAGTTTAACCCTGACAAGAAGAGAGTTACTCGCCTCCTAAAGACAAATTTCTGGTTTCTGTGTTAAGAAAACGAAGTCTGTAATGGTGTTGGAAAGAATGTAGTGTTATTGCACTGGAAACACTTTTTCTTTTATAAATATATGGAATGCATAGGTACTTCAATGTCAGTCAGCAAACATCAGCCCCTGCACAATCTGTGTTTCTGTAAATAGCAGAACTGTATTTAATGTACTGATGTGTATATATGTAATTAACATCAGGATTACTAGCTTATCCAAGAACAATGCAGTTTTTACTTTTGATACAAAATTGTGCCTTGTTTTATTTTTTCCACCATCTTCTTTTGACTCTTCATGCTGTAAATCACCTTACGCAGAGCCCTACCAGCCAGGAGTCCCTGAGAAAGAGCATTTCTGTTCCTACAGCTAGCATCAGTTTTAACCAGTTTTAGATATTTCAAAGTTAAGCAAGCAGCCTAATCAAAGCTATTGCTCATAATTACAGACAGGAGATACAGAGAGGAATCCTTCCCAGACTGAGGTGGGTGCCTGGGGATGGAAGTGCTCCTTTCCATTACTGGCTGGACAGGCAGCCTGTTTGAGCAGTTTATGTTAGACACCTCATTAGAGAAGCCTAAGCTTAAGTGTGATGAATCCTACCATAAGATGTTTATTGGTATATATGTGATTAAAAGCTCATCTCCACAAAGGAGCAGAGGGGCACATTGACATATAGGAGAGCCCCTGTCATCCCTGAACTGTTCTCCAGCTGTCCTGGGGGAGCCTCCATGGGCTGGGGGACACCCATCATCATGTGTCAACAGGAGAGGGTCCCCATCATGTCTCAGGCAACTGCAAGGGGGACAGGGATGAGTATACAGGGGAAGAGCATTTGGGGATTTTATAAAACTTACTGTGTCATGTTTGAAGGGGACTGCAGGAATGTGCAAAATTTAATAGGGGAAAGATGAAAGGCAGGGAAGGATCAAGGTAGACTTGATCTAGCGGAACAGCTTTGGGAAAATAGATAAGTGGATGAAGGGGGCTGGTTGCATGCAAACAGGCTTCAGATCAGTGTGCTGCTTTGGTCATGCCCTACACATTACCATCTTCTCAGTAAATCATATTTTAGGTGTGGGTGAGCTCTTTCTACATGTGCTTGGGTGAACTTCAAGCTGGACTGGTTGCAGAGTAGGTTAAGAGGTCTGAACACCAGCAGCTGAAGCATGGCAGCAAGCTGCAGGGACTTGTACATTCCTGGGGATACAGGAGCTTCTGGGGCAGCTACTGGGAGGATTGCATGTCTGAGCCCAGCTGCCAAGGGCATCCACGCTGTATTTCCACGTCGATGTTTCACCAGTGGGTGGAAGTCCTCAACAGCCAGGTGGGAGGAATGCGATGGGGCCACCAGTCCTCTTCATATTTGCTCAAGTGCCCCGTGTTCTCTGTGATGATCTCAGTGGCCAGCCTCATGGCTCTCTGGACCCAGGGGACAGACAGTAGATGCCAGTTCAGTACTGGCTCATAAGTATTCAAATGGACAGCTAGCAAGATCTAAGGTCTTAGACAACATATCTGTTCTTTTCTTTTATACATGTAAAAAAATCTCATCCAGTACACACTGTCTCCCCTTCATTGGACAACTTCCCTAAAAAAAGAAAAAAAAGACAGAGAAAAGATAGTTCTTCTATTTGATTCTTCTTGTCCATGAATCACAGAATGAATGAGGCTGGTTGGAACTCTGTAGGTCATCTGGTTTGACCCCCCTGCTCAAGCAGGGCCACCTAGAGTGGGCTGCTGAGGCTCTAGGTGGCTTTTGGAGATACTATATTTGCACATATCCAAAGATGGAGATTCCATCATCTCACTGGGCAACCTGTGTCAGTGCTCGATCACCCTCATAGTAAAAAAGCGTTTCCTGATGTTCAGAGGGAACCTCCTCTCTGTCAGTTTGTGCCCATTGCCTCTGGGCCTGTCTGGACAAGGCAGTTGTATTGTATTTATACATACAATCACATTGTATGAATGCAATGAGATATTTCACCACACTTTACGGAATATTTTTTCTGATGCTTTTTTAAAACCCCTAGTAGCAAGACTACTCAAATGGGGCACTCCAGTGTGGATCTAAACACTGAGCAAATTTTATCTGAATTCCACCAAGGTCCAAAACATATTATGGCACTTTCAGTCTTGCAAGACAAATACTGCTGCCACACCTTGCTGTGGAGGTGGCAAACAAGACTTTGCTGACCAAGCAGAACTTGAGCCAAAATTATTAGTTTTAAATACATCACCTCCAGAAAAGGAAATGAGTAGCTCTGATTGGCATCTGATATTGACACGGTCAGGGAAGCAGGTTCAAGTCTTGATTGTTTCTATTGAATTTAGTAGGAAATATTTCGGTGCTGTTTATTTGGTCCTCACTATTCACCTCATGCTATTCTTGTTTTCTAATTCTGGTTTTCCTTCACATTTCTGGTGTGGCTTTTTGAGTGGTCTCACAACTGCAAGACTTAAGCAGTCCATAGTCTCAGCTATAACAGTAAAAGCCAAAAAGGTGCATGAGTGGTTTGGCTCACACTTTAGAGATTTTTAGTTCCTTAAGGAAGTTTCTAACCGTCCTGGGTTTGAGTGGTTTTCTTCAGTTGTTCCTGCTGCTGATTCTCCTTGCAGTATCTGTGCCCACCATAGCACTGCCATTGTAGTCAACTGCACTAGACTATGTTATTCTAAATGGGATAATCTCTTCTGGCTCTAATCTTTCCAACTTTTTTTGGAAATATTCTCTTTCAGATGGGATTATAATTCTTAGAGCAAAGCTGGCTTGTCCTAGACCTTTCATGATTGTTTTGTAGTTTTCTGGTTCCCAAATATTTATCTGACTAGGTCTTCCTGCCCCATCCCTGGAAGTGTTCAAGGCCAGGCTGGATGGGGCTTTGAGCAACCTGGTCTAGTGGAAGGTGTCCATGCCCATGGAACTAGATAATCTTTAAGGCCCCTTCCAACCCAAACCATCCTATGATTCTATGATTCTATGACAATCTGAAGTCTTGGATCTGTAGAAGAAGTAGAGCTCAACTGACTCTAGTACAACCTGTCTTAATATAATTTAGCTGTTTTAGTGTTGGATGTTGGTGTCTTTTTTTGCTTCCCAATTCTTATTTTGAAAATCTCTGGTATTACTGACAAGTCAGCCTCATCATTTGGGTGAAAGCAGGCTTTTGAACTGAAGGTCATTGGCCTGTATTTGATATCTTGCACTCTTCTGAGATATAGTTTGAGACCTGGATGCTGAGTTGATATATTCATTGTCTGTGGTACTCTCAGTCCAAGCATTTCAGTTATGGTCTTCTGTCTTCTAAACGCATCAGATTTTTCCACACTATAGTAAATTTCTAACCTGTTTGCATGGAAAATTGGGTGAAGACAAAAAAGTCTCTTCACAAGGAACAAGCTTATCATGTGATTCTTTCTCGTCTAGAATTCAGATCACAAAAATTACTCTGTTTTCTTCTGTGTTTTATTTATAATGGTCTCATTTGTTTTGGTTTTCACCATCTTGTCTTGGAGGACATTCTGCCTACATCTGAATGTATCTATTTGCCTTTTATTTGCCAAGGACTCTGTAGTGTGTCCATCAGACACAATCCAGGAGGTCCAACATGGAATGCCCAACATTATCTACCCCAGGGAAAAACAGTTTGGTTTGGATGTTCTTTTTCTTACCATTTGTTGGTTTTCTTGGTTTCTCACACTCACCCTGCCTGGAAGGAACAAATGTCCTTTGATATTGTTCTTGGCATGATTACATATGTATTATCACAACAAGTAGGGCCGTGGTACTGAATCGAAATGCTGTTGTATAATGATTTGGACACCCTGAACTAAAAGACCCCAGAGAGTTTACCACCTAAGTAAAACAGGCAAAGGTAATTTACACACCCTGGCAGAAAGGAATAAAATTAAAATGGGTCCATTTAACTACTGTTTGCAGGAAGTTGTTCCTAGTGAAATATTGGCTTGGGTTTACGGAAACAGGGGAAAACCAAAACCTTTCTTCATGACAGAAGCATCAGATTTATAGGTTCAGAAGTGCTGAAGGCAACTCAGAACTGCAAAGATGCATCTCTCAGCTGCCATTGGTATTCCAGAGAAAATAGTTAAAAGCTACCAAGGTGCAGACTTTATTTCCAGATGATTCCCTGGCAGCCTCTGAACTTCCAGCTGGCTGGTCTCCAATCAGCCTGTTCATGTTTTCTCCCTGAGAGCAAGACAACAGCCCTTGCAGGTTCACAAGCAGTAGCTGTCTCACGGGATGTTTTGGCATTGGTGCTGTACATCCAACTGGGGGTCTGTGAGCCTGTAGCAACTCCAGTATGTCTCAAATGGCCCAGAGCCCCGGGGCGTATGCAGACCTATTTTCTAGATCAGTGTGGAGACATTGATCTCTTCTGGCTGTCTGGCTGCCTCTTTCAGGGCAAATTTTACATTTGCACAGCTTGTGTGACAACCTCTAAGTTTAGAAACAAAGGACTTTGAGTTGGTAAGCTTGGCTCTGCAAGGCATCCCAGGGCCTGTCTGCCTGGGACACAACAGAGCAGGTTCCCACCCCAGGCAACAGCTCAGTTGCAGGGATGAAGACTGTGATTTGGTTTTCCGTGTTCAGGAAACAGGTGCTTGGCATGGAAAGTGGCATTCCTTCCCTTCTCCTTTTACTGAAATCATCGATGATGCCATGTCTGAGACTGTGCAAGTCACTGAGGTGTAGCTCAGGCACTGCCCCAGTCTGTGACTTGTCACGTTGAATTGCTCTTCTACAGGATAATTAGGACTGATTCAGCACCTGACATCCTGAGCCCTATCGCGGTGGCCTTTGGACTTCAGAGTGGTTTGAACTATACCATTGTGTTCCTAACACTGCCCAGCACAGCACCCTCATTCATAATCAGAGTGACAGATCATTCTGCTGTAGCAGAATCAATAGCATTTCTATAAAGGAAATGTTTAACATTGGGTGACGTTAAGCCACAAGCTTGTGTAAACTTTGTGACATCTGACTTGGAGTGTTGCCTTTGGCTTTGTCATCTCAGTATTAAAACGTACTTGGCTCATTAAGAGAAAATTCATGACAAATTCTCTAACTTCATGAGAATATATCCCAACCAGTTGAATATTGCTGCAGTGACACGATTTATATCTTTGACACTTCAGCCTTTGCATGAAAAGTGACATCCTCCAAGGAAAATAACTTGTTTCAGGATAACATTCTGGGGTTGCAGAAAGATTTTTATTTTGTTGCTTCTAAATAGACCAGAAACACATGAAGAGATTAATATATGCATAAGAGCACAGAACAGACGTAGAAGTACTTCCTGCAAGAATGATGACTGTACTTTGTAGTGCCACCTGCTACTGAGAAAGTAATTGCAAACATCATTGTGACAAATTATAACAGTGAACAATTCTTAGAATTACGAGCTGGTAATGTTACAAAATTTTACATTTTGTAACATTAAAGTTACAGAACTACCAATCAAAGTTCCCTTTTCTACAGTAATTCTGTAGTGAGAGATTTTGGTTTAGGGAAACCTCAGTATGATTCACACCGTGAGTTTATTTTTTCATTATTTAGTCAGGGGTGTGGGTGGAAATTTCTTCTTAGGGAGAGAAGGACGAAAGCCCTTAGAACATTTTAAAATATTATCAGATGTAACTAGGGGAAATAACTACATGAATAGCCTGAAGGGTCAAATGCAAGCCCTAAGTAAGTGAGGTACAAAGTAAATGCAAATCACTCAGACAGAAAATTGTTCAAGCCTGGGAAACACTTCTGGGGAAATTTGTCTCCTCTTATGCTTCTGCCTAAATGTCCTTTTCAGTCAATGCTGGAAAGAGGAAAAGTGCTGGATAGACCCTTAGCAGTGCTTACGTTCCTATGCAGACTTAATGAATGAGGAACGGTGAGTAGTGTACCTAGAAAAGGGACAGTTCGAGGTCTCTTGCCTCAACATGAACAACAAGGCTGCAGTTTTGCTGAGGAAGAAGTGTGCAAATAAAGCAGGATTATTGCTAATACAGGGAGACACAAGCCTGTGCTGCCTGGGTGTACAATGGAAAAACTCTTGAAAACACTGGCCCTTTCGTAACAACAGTGTCAACCCCCTCTTCCTTATGCACCCAGTTTGTGTTTAGCAGTGATTTAGCAGATGGACCTGGCAGGGTGATTCAGGGCAACCTCAGTGAGGTACTGGTGCTTGCGGTCCATGCAAGAGCTGTTTCTGAGGAACAGCTGGAGGTAGGTAAGGGCAAAGTTTACCTCTCTCCATTGGTTATATGGAGATTTTAGGCAAAGTTCAGGCTGGGCCAATGTGTTAGGAGTTGCCCAAATCTGGTACTCTGATAGAGGTGAAGCTGCTGCAGGTTCATGATCCAAGCTCGAGCCAGCAGCGACAATGAGCATGTATTCCCAGTAGGCACATGCACACAGACATACACACACATGCACACAAGTACAAACACACAAAGACACCACAGATCCCCCAGCAGCTGGGCGCGGACACCCCATCCATCCAGCAGCTGCCCTGGGATGTGCTGGTGTCCCCTGCTGCCTCATGCACGCACACACAAATGGATCCCAGTTGCTGACTTGGGCCCCCAGTCCCTCCCACAGAACCCTGGTCTCTCCAGTATCCAGCCCTGGCTTACAGCCACTTTGGCACCCAGCTTACAGCCTCTTACTCTACTTTCTGGCTTATCCAGAAAGTAGAGGGTTTTTTTGTTTTGTTTTGGTTTGGTTTTTGTGTGTGTATGGTTGGACTCGATGATCTCAAAGGTCCTTTCCAACCATGAAGATTCTATGATTCTATGATCCTATGATCCATCCAGAACTTTGTTAGTGCTTACACACATACATACGTACCCAGTTGACATGCGTGCACCCCGGTCTCTACAGTCACAGTACCACAGGCACAGGGGCCTCCAGCCCCTATCCCACCCCAGGGGCTGTCACTGAGACCCACACACACCCCTGCACACAGGACAGAGCCCCTAGCCCAGGAAAATAGTTAGAAATGGGGGTTAGTGAGAGGCCAGGACAGACTGTTCCAGTCAGGTGCAGGTGTAACACAGCTGTCCCGCAAGTAAAGTGGGGGTCTTTGTAGACACCAGTTGGCACTCATGAAAAATTCTTATTGTATTTCAAGGGGTCTCCAGTTCATTTTGTTGGGTTTTGTGTCTTTTGTCTGAAGGCAAATGCTTGAAAAGGAGAGGGTGGCAACGTGCTAGCTGCCACACCATGGGAAGAGCAGACAGCTGAAACATCTCATTCCCTTGTTCAAGGAAGATGTGCCAAAGGACACGCAGTAGGAAGCCAATGCAGACGGTGAAACGGGACATGGCTTTGTCGCCCAACACTGTGGAAATTCCCAAGACGGAGGGAAGCCACTGCTTCTGCTTCCTCTTCCTGATGCTGTTTAAGGTTTTTCACTTGATGACTCTTCAACTACATAAACACCTCCCACAGCTAGCGCTGGAGTCCAGAACTTTCTAGTCCTGCCACTGGCTTCCTTGAAAAGTAATTTATATAAAGTTTCCTGGAGAACAACCAGATGTCCCCTCTCACCCTCTTCCTGACTCAATATCCTCTTGGTCACATTAAAATTTGGCCATAGACCCTTTGCAGAAATGTGCAAGGCCGCAGAACCTCTCTGTGTAAGCCGCAACACATGATTTCCTAACGTTCCCATCTCAGCCACCAGACATCTGATTAATCTGCATCTCTTCTTCGCCTGAATGTGTTTAAACATGCCTATGATGTCTTTGGAAAATAAAAGAGGAAATAACAAGTTAACTACTCCTTAAAAAAAAAAAAAAAAAAAAAGAAAAAGAAAAAGAAAGAAAGAAACAGGGGTATTGAATCAGGAAGTATATAAAACAACCTATAGAAACACCTGAAGGAGAAATATTTACAGGGAAATAACACTAGTTTAGAAACAGTTAGAGGAGTTAAGCAGCATTTCACAAATCCCAAGATCATGAGAGTTGTAGCAAAGACTTTGGAGAAGTATCCAACATGCACAATTCTTTTTGTTCATGTCTGAAAATCAAGATGGATTAAGAATAATCAATAATTAACTTTCCTTGGACTATAAACCATAAGGTTGAATCTTTTTACATCCACAAAAGCTGTTGCCTTCGAAGAATTATTGTCCTAGTCATTTCCAATACCAGCACTGGTTTAAAGTAATTTGCTTTTTTCAGGAATGATGTATGCTCTGCTGAACCTAGATATAATTAGGCGGTGTTATACTACAGTGAGTGCAGAATCATATACTAAGTACATTATTTTTCCCTGACGTTTGGGAAACTCAGTGAAGTACTTCCCAGCACAATTAAAATTTTCATCCTGTATTGAGCTCCTTCAGAGCAAAACTTGCTCATATATCAGAAAAAAAAATTGATAATGGTACATATTTATATTTCTCCCTGTCACACTAGACATTTACTGTTTCCCTTTTAAGGTTTCCAAGGAGGATCTTTACCCCCAACACCAAAACCATTCTGAAAGATGTCCAGCCTGTACTTGACAGCTTCCAGAGTTAGCAAACGTGCAACCACTTCAGGCCATCTAATCTGGTGTTTAGCAGTTAGAAATGTTTTCCTCAATTTAGGAGTCTACACTGTAGGTTCCCACATGTGTCCTGGGTATTTAAAATCCTCTTATCATGGATAGAGACCTAGCCAATACAGTCAATGAAGTACAGAGAGCAATTCATCTCACCTTAAAGTCCATGTCACATGGTCAGTTGAATCACTCTCTAGAATCCATTGTCCAAAATGGGAGCTTAAGACACCCAAATAACTTATGGATATCTACACGACGAAACACTTAAAGCTCACTCCACCTCTTTACCCATTTGCCTGTACTTGAGACACCCACCTGGGGCTGGCTGCCATGACACAGGAGCTATGGAGACCTATATCTTTCCAGGGCAGCTGGAGATCAGGTGGGATTCCCTACAGCATCTCAAATAGCACAAATGCAGGTGAATCCCAAACCTTATGTCTAAACTTAATCCCTGTTGTTTAAAACCATTCTAGAGTCTTGGAGAACAATCACTGCTTCTCTTTTAGGAAAAACCTTTCATATATTTAACAGTATTTACCATGGATCCCTTTGCTCTTCCTTCCATGATACAGTGAACACAGAGTCACAAAATCACTCTAATCTTCCTTTTCCAGACTCACAAAAATTCCTGTTGGGCTTAATGGAGTCTTTCCGACCAAAGCTCATCTCTCTGCCTGGATCCAAAAACACTTTTGCAGCTGAGACCTTATCTGTACTGGCAAGAGTATAGACATTGTTCTACCTACCAAACATATGGGAACCCAGTTTATACATTCCAGTAACATGACTGATTTTTGTTAATATCAGTCAAAAAATGTTGAATCATTTTAGCACTCAGTTTTGCAAGCGTCATAAGATTGTTTTAGATAGAACTTTTAGTTAGCTTATGAGAGCCCTCCAGGAGGTATGATGCTGATTATTCCTAGATAAGATTGGTTCTTTGTACTGTCTTTTATATTTTATTATTAGATATTATGACATGATATGCTACATTTTGTTAAATATTAAAACATATGTATCGTATATATATCATAATGCTATTCATTATAATACAATATATTATGATACAGCTATATGTTATTTCCTATTATTTCTCCAAGTTTGTCAAGACCTTGTGCCATAAATCATCTAAATTCATGACTCAAAAAAACCTATGAAATGTAGCTCCACATTTTACCTGAAAAGCATTTTCTTATTTATTAAACACTCTGGAAAATTGCCTGAAACAGAAGGTTCAGGCAAAATAAGGACAGTAACATTAGTTAAACACATTACTTCACTACCTGATGATGAAACTGTTATGTATCATTTTTACTAATCAGAGGATATTATACAGCATGAGTCAGACTGATTTAAAAATTTGCTATATAAACAAAGCTGAGAAGCGTGTTCAATAGCTCAAGAGTCAAACCGAGGCAAACAGCCTTAGGCAAGGATGCAGACTCTTTGGCTTCTCCTGCTGCTATATGTGGCCATCTCCTCTGCTTTTCCTGTGGTTCCAGAAGCAGAAGATGAAGGGAAAACCCTACAGCTTGTAGAGGTAAGTGATTTTCAGTGCATTTCTAAGTGAAACATAAGGTAGTCTGAGAGATAACTATAATTGCAATTATTTTCACAGAATATGGCTTGAAATTAAAGATGTACCATTTTGCAGAGGTTTCAAGAGAAAACTTTTCCTATCAATCTAGAAAATGTGTGAAAATTATGTGTTATTTATTTACCAAAAAGTCACTTGAATATTGCATAACTTCACTTTCGACGTTGTCAGTAAAGTACTAACAAAACTGCCAAAGCATGAGTTCTAGCAGCAAGGCTCTGTGGCTGTGCAGAAAAAGTCAAACTCAGCAACAATTTGCATTTCAGAAGGTGCTTTGAAACTTGTGATATGACTGGTTTCACTAACATAAGGGAGGACACTTGCTTGAAGCAGGCAGGTATTTCAACATTTTGCTGAACGGATCTTTTATGGAATACTTTGTAAACAAGGGACATTTATAGAAACACAACACTTACACAGACACAAGACTTTTTATTGGAGACAAAATTGTTGAAATTTAGTAGGGAGACACGAGTTTCTAATATCATATTTTGTAGCTAAAAATAAATGACATGATCTGCCAAGTGCCAACTCTTCAGTAGTAGTCACCTGCTTTGTTGGGAGTCCTGCCTGTGTGGAATCTCACTGCCAATCTCTATTTCCTGGAATGAGACCAGTTATAAGCTTCCTCATAAGTTTTGCCGTTAGAGTAATCAGGCACCATAAATAATGAGGAGTTAATTATCAACAGTAAATATTAGATTTTAAAGACCATCAGCGAAACAAGAAATTTAGAAAACTACACAAAAACTGTAAGTTATATCTGACTCTTCACACCAGTTCCTGGGGAAAATAGGCTGTTCTTGCTCCTGGTAAACACAGGGCATGTCGATATGGGAATAGCTCAAGATTACTTAGAAAATTTAAGTAGGACTGAAGACAGTACTGATATGCCACAATTCTTTTTTTAAACTCTGGTTCAGAGTTATCTACAGAACTTCTACGATCTTCAAAGGGATCACCAGCCTCATTTAAGAAACAAGGATGAAAATCCCCTTGTCGAAAAGCTCAAGGAAATGCAGGCATTCTTTGGACTAGAAGTGACCGGGAAACCTGATCTTCACACTTTGGAGATGATGAAAAAACCCAGATGTGGTATACCTGATGTAGGGCAATACGTGTTCACAGCGGGGAATCCCAAATGGAAAAGAAACAGTCTGACGTACAGGTAATCTTTCCTAATCTGGTTCAAAAAGATATAAATGTAGCAACCCAACTTTGGGGGATGTGAAGTAAGTAATATGCCATAATAATGCCATATATGGACATCCAGAGTGATCAACTGATTTCTGGAAGAAGACAGGCACTCTAGACAGCAGTATCTAAAATGAAGCCATTATAAATTTGCATTGACAAAAGATATGTCTAAGATTTCTGACTTTTGCACAAGTTATTATTTTTCATCTAAAATGTTGTGTTCCTAACAATATATAATGTACTGGGTTTGCCTTGAAGGATTTTGAATTACACCCCAAAGATGAGAAAAGCTGATGTAGATGAAGCAATCAGAAAAGCTCTCAGTGTCTGGAGCAATGTGACACCATTGACATTCCGAAAGGTTGAGGACAAAGAAGCAGATATAATGATCTCTTTTGCTTATAGAGGTAACATTGATATCTTTACCTATTAAACAACCTTCTGTAATCATAGAAATAATTTAGGATTCTAACTGATTTTTTCCCTCTTCACTTTAGACCACCGCGACAACTCTCCTTTTGATGGCCCCAATGGGCAGCTGGCTCATGCTTTCCAGCCTGGTGAAGGTATTGGTGGAGATGTGCATCTTGATGAGGAGGAAGCCTGGTCAAAAAATGGAAGAGGTAAGGACTTTGTAACTGGATCCGTTTATACAGTTTTACCTCATGCAATCTTTTCTCATGAGATGCTTAGTTTATGAGCCTGATTACAGGCAAAAAGTGAGAAAAACTGGCAGAACTTGTCCTTTTAAATTGGTCTTTTTTTTTTCATTTGTAGGAATCAATTCTCAGAAAAGAGATTTTTTAGGTCATAGTGGTTTTTAATGGCAACTAAGTCAGCACTTAAAAATACTTTTTTTATTCAGATGAAACCTAAAACTTGGATACAGGAAGATCTGATGGTGAATTTATCAAGTCAAATCCTTTATCTTTCTTAACCTAGCACTTAATAGCTTGGTGCTAACTAGGGTGTTCAACTATCACCAAACCAGTCATCTCAGTGTTTGATTTGAAGGATTTTTCTGTTGGATAAGTGAACTTCCACTCGTCATTGGCATGATCCTTGATCTGAGAAGTCTATGTGATAGCAGGAGCAACAGGGTTTGTGTTTAAGACACAAGGACACTAGAGAAAGGACAATGAGACCACTGTTAAGGCTGGACATTCTTTAATTACTCATATAGCTCTTCTGCTACAATATTTTTGAGTTGTAATGTTGATAGCATTACTTACAGCTTCTCCTGTACCTGTAGTGTATTTTGGGAGGATGTGTAAGTGTTTCCCACTTAGTCAACTGTGCTGAATGCTGAAATGGATTTTACATTGTTTCATATGATTTTTATCCTACAGGCTACAATTTGTTCATTGTTGTTGCCCATGAGCTTGGCCATTCACTGGGTCTGTCTCATTCAACTGATCCCGGAGCACTGATGTACCCAACTTACTCCTACACGGACCCCAATGAATTTCTTCTTCCTCAGGATGACATTGATGGGATTCAAGCCATCTATGGTAAGAAAAATGTTTTTATTTAATATTTTTACTTCGGAAGCTGGTAAACAGTAATAAGAACATATTTAAAATATGCTTATTCCACCAAAATGAGTTTAACTGTTGCTGAACAACAGATAACAAAAGAGCAAAAATTCCTGGAAGCTAACTTCAGCTGTAGTCCAGTTCTGCAAAAAACTCCTTTTGGAAAGGATGAACGCAACTGGTTTTATCAACATTGAAAGTCTGCTTTTAGTGACAGACCCTTCATTTAAAATCATATGCCTTCTCATTCTTTGTAAATAAGGTCCTTGGTGTCCTCAGAGACCTTCTGAACACTGCAGTTATATATCTCCATACTAAAAGATAAAATATTCTTCCTACAGGACAGTCTAATGCTGCTGTGCAGCCAACAGGACCCGTAACTCCACAAGCTTGTGACCCAAATTTGACATTTGATGCTATTACTACCCTACGTGGAGAAATGATATTCTTCAAGGGCAGGTAACAACAATAAGAATATACAATATCTCTTTAAAATATTCAGTGGTTTTAAAAAAATCTGTGATCCATGGGGGAAAACTGTCCTTTTGGAATGTGGAACAAAGAGAAGTACTAGAAAATCACCATGTATTTACACAAATGAGAGTTCTCCAATATTAATCCCAAGAGCCTTAGTGGACAAGAGCAGTGAAGGAGATGAGGGCTGGTAGGTTGTTTTCCAAGTATTCTGCTGCTGTGGCCACTGCTGCAGCGGACTTGTCCCTGAACTCGATTCAACTAATAGCAAAGTAAGAGCATTCGTGCTTCCCTTGTGTCCATGGGTCCCACACTCTAACTTCTGCTACTGCTCAATACAAGAGCAGGAACAGAACTGAGCGCACTGTCATGTAGAAAGATGTCTTTTGGGTGGTTATGAAGCCAACTCTTAGCCTCCCTGTCCTACAGAGAAATAGAAGGGTTATATTCAATTTGCCTGATTTTGAGCATGCAACTGAGGTGCTAAAGTTAAGAGTGAAGTCACTCTAGATTTCCTTTACATTCGATGGATGGAGATACGCGCACCCATCTCCCTCCTGTTATACTCCAGGAGCCATAGTAATTGTTTTGCACTTATGATAGGATTGGGACTATTTTAAAATATAAATTTTGTTTAAACCAGATATATGCTGCGCAAACATCCTGCAAGGACAGAGACAGAGCTCAATTTTATCTCACTGTTCTGGCCAAAGTTACCGTCAGGAATTCAAGCCGCTTACGAAAATGTTGAGAGGGATGAAGTTTTACTTTTTAAAGGTAATGGAATCTGAAATTCTCCACTTTTTCTCACCAGTTACTCCCTGCTTCTTTGCAAACTATGCAATTACAGAAGTCAAAGTGTTTTTTTAACCAAGACCAGTGAAACTGAGAATCTTACAAGCCCGCAAATAATAGAGTTATAGTGCTCTAAGGGACCTCCAGAGATTGTAATCCTGAAAACTTGCCCTTCTGTTAATGCCCTGAAAAACAAAACATGAAAATAGCTTTCCTTCTTCAGGTCTAGCTCGCTTCAGGTAACAGCATTTTGCTTTATGTAGAAGGATTTTTGCTGAATTCAGTTGGCAAATGCAGGCATTTCTACACTACTGTTACGGACATACTTATTTAGTGATATTCTTGAAAAACAAAACAAAACAAAACAAAAAAACAACAACAAAATAAATGTTGGTGGAAAAGCATACTGTGAGAGGAAAATTGTTCACTGAAAAATCAGTCCTTTTCTTTAAAGGTCTCAAATACGCTTTTAATGCCTCAAATAGCTTCATTACGCACATATTACAGTACATGATATATTACCACATATGAATATATTCATTGCATCTAAAATAAACAAAACATTTTGATTAGGCATATGCCTTTCTTAATACTTTAATCTAATGCACATTGTCTAATTTTCAAAATATTATATGGCTCTATAATCAAATAGTATATTACAGGAATTTAATAAACTCAATATCCCAATCCAATGTCACCAGATTAATTCACCAACCTCTAGCCCTCCCCAAGTTGTTACCCAGACAAATAACTTAAATTAATTTGAAAAAAAACAGGGAAAATTGCTGTCCATACACCTTACGATTCTAATGTTTTACTCATAAAAACAGAAGGCACTTCCACTGTCTTCATGATGTAGTCCCAGTGTAAGAATTAGAATAATTTTCTAAAGTAATAAACTGAAAGGAATAACACTGATGTCTAAGACACATTGTTTGCTACGCATGTAAAACACAATTAAATGTTGTTTATAAATATCAAAAACAAATGGAATGCACTTATATTTTTCAGAGGATAAATATTGGATTCTCAGGGGATATGATATTGCACCTGGCTATCCTAAACCAATCTATCGTTTGGGGTTCCCAAAGACAGTTAAAAGAGTTAATGCAGCTTACAGTGATGAAACCACAGGAAAAACATACTTCTTTATAGCTGACAGATACTGGAGGTAAGATTTAATGTTCGTTTACCAGAGGGCACATTTTCACTTGTCCCTGAGGACTGATGTATTACTATAAAATTCAAATGCAATGATGTTTAAACCAGGTATATTCCAGAAATTTGAACAGGATTCTCTGGAAATTCAAAAATTGTAAGCATTTGCTAGGAAATGTCAACCTTTCGATAGGATTATTTTTGTCATTCATTAGATTCCTGTAGCAGGAATGTAGTTACTTGCAAATGAATGAAACATTTGCCCAATAAAAGAGTGATTTTCTAGTAAATTATTAACTTTTTTTCCACAACCGTGCTGTTTTCTCTGCAACATTGTGATAGTGTCTGCATTTCATTCACATTTGAAACAAAATGAACTGCTAATAAAAAGTGTTGTAATTGCATTTCTCTGTGAACAAACTATAAATATTCTCCAATTGTGCAGCTGGTCATATTTATAATTTAATTGTGGCTCATGACAACTTTCAGAGAGTAATTTTGTCTAAGCAGCACATGGTTAACACTAATACAAGTATGTTTCAGGACTGTGCTACCATCTTCTGCTCTCAGGCTTTATGTTTTACTTTTATACTGAACTGGATACCCAGTGCCTTGAAATAGAAACTCATTTTATGTGCAAGTGATGGCCAAGGCTCTGGACAGGCCGGAAAGGCATTAATATATTTCTGGGCTGCATTCCCAAGTTTCTTGAGAGCCTTGTTACAAACTTTACCAAATGCAGGTTTTTGAATCTCAAGACACTCATACTGTGAGAACCTTAATACAAAATAGGAAGAATCATAAAGTTACTTTAGATAATCTTTATAAGACTTCTTAGTAACAGCTGAGTTGCATATGTGTATGAATTTGCTTTGGACTTTCAAAATATCGACTGCTTCCTCAAAAATTGTAACCATGTTTCTTGTGTTAAGATATGATGAAAATAAAAAATCCATGGATCATGGTTATCCCAGGAAAATAGTCTCTGACTTTGGGAAAATTGGCAGAGTTGATGCTGCTTTCCAGAAAGATGGTAAGTAAAACACACCTTTAATCTGGGTTTCTGTATTTGACTTATTCTGTAGATAGAATATTTGGGATTCTGTAGAGAGAAGCACCGGTTTTCAAAAACCTGTTATTAACCTTAATGAGATGGAAATGAAAAATAGCAAGTATACATGGATTTTTTTTTTCCAAAATAGTGAAAATAAGTCACCTATGAAATATAATTGGATTGAATTTTACTTTTAGGCTATGTCTACTTCTTCCATGGAACAACTCAGTTCCAGTTTGATCCTCGTGCCAAACGGATTGTCAGACAAATGAAGAGCATCAGCTGGTTTAATTGCTGATTGCAATGTTTCTCTGTATGCATACTGTATGTTTTTATGTGCTGAATTTTTCAGCATTTCATGACTATCAGGTCAAAATGGATTTCTGCCCAAATTCTGTGGGAGTATAGTCTTAATTATTATTTATTGTAAAACAAATACTTTGAGATAATTTATCACAATTTATTTCACCTGCTACATTAAAGTTTCCTAATAAATTATGTTTGTCATATCACTGTGCCTTGGTGTCCTATTTGCACTAATACTCAAGAGCCAAGTCTAGCTTCCAAACACTAAAAAATGTATTCTGTCATGGAACATCAGATCTTTTTCCCAAAACCAGAGAAAAGAACAGCCAGCTGGCTCTCAAATCCATCACCCCACACAAGTCCTGGTGAAAATCCTATGATCAATTGGGCCAGTTGGGGCTCAATAGCATCAGTCTACAAATCACACTTATGCTTCCTGTTCCTCTTTCCCCAGCTTCCACTCTTAGCCTTCCCTCCAGGGTATATGTCTTTGAAAGTATAGGCGATTTTTTTTTTCTCATGTTTTTGGGTTTAGGAGCTGGATTTAAGCCTGGAAATGTAGATTAGAAAGGACCCCTGAGATCACTGGAAACGGTCCCTTGCTATCACAGGTAGCCCACACCATATAATAGACAAATAAACCTCTTTATTCAAGGCTATTTAAAGTGCTTACTTCTCCAGCAGTTAGTAAATCCACCCCAAGGTCAGTGGGCTAAAGGATGAAAAAGTTTGTTTAAAAAATGAAAATTCTTGGCCAAAAAATATTTCTGATACAAAAAGTTCATGAAAAAGACAGCTTGACTTCCAGATTAACTGCAATCTTTTCAAATATCCTCAATTAAAATGGTGTTTGAAAGGTTATCCACTTTCTCTTTAGTCTTTGTAACTCAGCCGATAACATTACAACCCATATGACCACAACAAAATGTATTATCTCATACAACATCTGTATTATTCAGCATACTCCAGAGGAAGGTTTCAGGTTACTGTAATAGAACTAATTGCATTTTGAGAAAAGAGTGTGTAACCTCATAAAAACATACCCATTCCATTTTTTTTCACTACTTTACTGTCTGTATTAGAAACCTGTTAAACTGTATCCTTCATAAATAAAGAACAGACTTGATAGCTCTTATATGTATTAAAGTCATAAGTAAAAATTAGTCTCAATACTATTAAAAGATAAGAAACTGTATAATTGCAAATTAACTTGAATATATTATTTTCTTTATAAAACCTTAAAAATATATTATAAAATAATAAAAAATAAAATAAAATTACAATAAATCAAAGGCTTTAACAAAGAAGTTAATTTATGTGAATCCTGTTCTCACAAGTTTCTTCATATTCTTCTATTTATGTATCAGTTCTTTAATTCAAAACCTTAGTAGCAATGCTATTTAATCATATTTTCTTGTGAAAGCCAGCACTACTGAACTACCAATGAAAATTAAACCAAAATTTGTTTTAGAAGTATATAAATCTAAATCGATAATGTTGTTTCAGCAGAGATGGTCTACAAATATAACACAAGATTTACAGGGAAATATAATATTTCTTACTAGAATAATTATATATTAAAAAATAAAACCTGGAGGCACACATTCCCTTCAGATATGAAGTAGAAACAGAAGATCTCAAGGCAATGCCAGAACAGCTCCCCAGATTTAGAGCAGAACACTGATCCCTCCCTAGAAGAAATAAGTGGTGGATACTAATGGGGCAGAGAAAATGTTAAATGGAGACAAGGAATAAGGAGGTAGTGCTGTTTTGGTGAAAGAGAGAGATAAAGGGTGATTTACTAACCATGGAAGATGAAGAAGTTAAAGAGAGCATGGAGTTTATAATGGCATATTTTTAGTACATGCCTTTTGGTATCCTGGGAAATTCTGATTTTTAGTTGCCAGGCAAGTTTTTTTTTTAAATTTGTTGTGTGGCTATCCCTTGAGCAGGAAGACCAAGAGCTCAAAATTCAGTGATTTCTTTGCAAGAAATATTGCCCATGCTTATACGAATGAATATTTCCTCTGCCTGTGTGAGCATGGCAATTGCTCTGTTCCAGCCACACCATTAGGAGGAGGGCGCACCTGGTGCCGGCAGCTCTCGTCTGCCTGCAGGCACAAGCACCGCTTTCAGTAATTTGGAATCTAGGTGTTGGTTCCAGCTCAGTCCACACAATCACCTGCCATTTTCTTACTCCCTTTAATAAGTTTATGGTCCGATTTCCTAATTACTGTACTATGGTGGAGTACCGTACAACTCCCTAGTGTCTGGTTACTGTTTTCGTGTGCAGTTATAGCCCATATCATTATTAACTGACACAGACTGGCCCAGGTAGGAATCCAACTCCCTAAACACATACTTAGTGCATTTTAGCTGCTGTAGGGTACCCAAGTCACACATTCAGGTACGAAACAGAACTTCTGGGAGATCAGCGCTTCCCAAAGCCCCACAGAGCCTACACTGTCTCTAGGCATCTATGTTTGGGTGGTTGAATCCTGCCCCGACAAGCTGCAGTTTTTGCTAAAGGTTTCCCAAGGGTCAAATACCTTATTTGAACCATTTGCCATTGTATCAGACTTTTCAGTTGAGCAGAGTAATGATTCAGCTTTGTTGACTCTATGGTAGGACTGAGCCTGAAAAGTCATGGCTCAATTCAGCTGCCTGAACAGGTATCTAGTACCATTAAGGTGCCTGAAGGTTTCCAGTTGGCCGCCAACTCCCAGTCTAGAATCGTAGAACCATGGAATAGTTTGGGTTGGAAGGGACCTTTAAAGGTCATCTAGTCCAATTCTTCTCCAATAAGCAGGGACCTCTTCAACCAGATCAGGTTGCCCAGAGCCCCACCCAACCTGATCTTGAATGTCTCCAGGGATGGGGAATCCACGACCTCCCTGGGCAACCTGTGACAGTGTTTCACAGCCCTCGTGGTAAAAAATTTCTTTCTTATACCTAGTCTAAATCTACCATCTTTTAGTTTAAAATCTTTACCCCTTGTCCTATCGCTACAGGCCCTGCCAAAAAGTTTGTCCCCATCTTTCCCGTAAGCCCCCTTTAAGTACTAAAAGGCCACAACAAGGTCTCCCTGAAGCCTTCTCTTCTCCAGGCTGAACAACCACAACTCTCTCAGCCTGTCCTTACAGAAGAGGTGCTCCAGCCCTCTGATCATTTTTGTGGCCCTCCTCTGGACCCACTCCAACAGGCCCATGTCTTTCCTGTGTGGAGGGCCCCAGAGCCGGACGCAGTACTCCAGGTGGGGTCTCACCAGAACAGAGTTGAGGGGCAGAATCACCTCCCTCGACCTGCTGGCCGCATGTGGCCACATGGTCTAGAAGTCACATGTCCCCTCTAAATCCTGGGTCACAGCCACCAGGCTTGTGTCAATGTCTCAGGTGCACTAGACTTTCTCAAAAGGACAACAAATCACTGTTTAGGCAGCTCAATTGCAGCCTGAGTGTTTTCACGTGGTGTCAGGTTTTCACGTGGTGTCAGGCTTGTGCTCTCATCATAGTCAATGGTATTGGTCAAAATGTTTGGTAAGCTCCTGAGAGCTGTACAAATCATCCTAAATTTATCTCCTACATGTGGTCAGATGAAATGCTCTCTAGATGCCATCTGAATTATATTGATTAGATTTCTGTTGATATAATCCAAACTTACACAGTTAACTCATGTGCAGCCACCGATGTTGTGAACACTTAGGAAAGAGGAATCCCTGCTGGTATTGTGCAAGATCACCATGATGCAGCAGTATTGATGATTCTTGTGATGCTCTGTGTAGCGTCACTTTGTCCTACTGATGTGATGAGGACAGGCAGTGACCTTTCTGGGTTAAAACATAGGTCACATTATTGCGGTCTGGATAAAACCAATTCTAGGACGAGAAAAGAAGTCACGAGGTAAACCAGCATCCACCAACTCTAACCAATGTCAAAGATAAGCATTAGGAAACCATAACCAGAAGCTGTTTATACAGCTTCTTCTTTTCCCAGACCTCAAAGCCAGCTATAGGCATATTTGTGAAACATCGATTGCGAAAAAAAACGTGTTCAGGCCTCTCTTCCATGAACAGTGGGAACTGGATGCTGTGTTGTGTGGGTGGTCAAGTTGCAAAACCCTAAAAGTCCTTTGAGTGACATAGGCCTCCGTCATCTGTCACTCCAATGTCTTCTGAGAAAACACTAATGTAGCTTGAGCTGTTGGCTGAAACTAGACACATAGACTAAATTAGTTGTTTAATCTTCTCTACATTCAATAAAGACTGAGAGAGGATGTACAGAGGCCAGTTCATCCTATTCTAAGATAGCTGGTTGAATCACTCTCTGCAGATACGTATTTGTCAATTTTCTATAGAGGAATGCTTAACTAATTAATGTATAAAGTTAGGTGCAACTAATCTTAACCTGGCTGCTCTCATTTTCTCTGTCCTTCAACTGCTACACAGCAGACAACTGTGGGGATCAGATGGTGAACGATGGTGGGAAAAAATATAACCACTTCTCCCAGCTCACATCAAGTCTTCTCATAGTGCTGCCTTTATTTTTTACAAAAATATATTCATATCAGGCAAAGCATGTTTTCCGAAAAGGTGTTCTAGTGCCTAGTGGAAAATATGCATGGTGCAAAAGCCACTGAACAGGGGTTTGTCTTTGGTGACCTACGCCACATACATGGCATATGTCAGATGATAGTACTGTGGTCATTCCTTCTAGCTTTGAAATCTTTGAGACAAACAAATATATCCATTTAAAAACATAAAACAGATGTCAAAAAAAAGACATTCTGTACTTCTGGATAAACACACATACGATTTCCAGCATCAGTTCAGCTGAGCTCCTCATCTCAGAAAATTTGTTGTCACAGTTTGTACCTCAGTTACAGAACTGCGTGGGATCCAGGGTCTCTTATCTTACAATGCAACGATAATAAAAACAAACTAAGGGAAGGTATTTTTTGTTTTGCTTTTGGTGTGGGGGTTTTTCTGGTGTTATTTTTTTCATTTTTTTTTTATGGTAGCTGAGAAATGCCATTAACAAACAAGTTTAACTAACAAGGCTACATTGTGAAATTTGGGCTAAAAAATTCATCGTTAATGCCTCCAGCTGGCAAAAGGTTGGCTGCAAGTGACAGCAAAAAAGCCAAAAACACAGAAGAAAGGATTTCCTGAAAAAGCCACAGTGCAACATGAGGGTGTTGCGTACAACTGTTTGTAAACATTGAGTACGTGCTGTCAGAGCTCCTCTGAGGTGCCAAACACCTTCAGCTCCCATTGCCACCAGTGGAAGAGGAAGGTGCTTGTCCAGCATGGGGGGGAATCCCATAATTTGTCACAGCTTCTGTGACTCTTGAAACTTCCTTTATTCTGAATTACTTAAGACAGGAAATAATCATATCCCCTGTGGCTAATGTGGTTAAACTGAAGAAACTTTTTATGATGAAATGGCAGATAGATGATAGATAGATAGATAGATAGATAGATAGATAGATAGACAGACAGACAGACAGACAGACACACAGACAGAAAGAAAGAAAGAAAGAAAGAAAAAGAAAGAAAGAAAGAAAGAAAGAAAGAAAGAAAGAAAGAAAGAAAGAAAGAAAGAAAGAAAGAAAGAAAGAAAGAAAGAAAGAATCAATCATAGAATCATAGAATTGTTAGGGTTGGAAGGGACCTTAAAGATCATCTAGTTCCACCCCCCTGCCATGGGCAGGGACATCTCCCACTAGATCAGGTTGCTCAGAGCCCCATCCAGCCTGGCCTCAAAAACTTCCAGGGATGAGGCTTCCACCACCTCCCTGGGCAACCTGTTCCAGTGTCTCACCACCCTCATGGTGAAGAACTTCTTCCTAACGTCCAGTCTGAATCATCCCATCTCTAGTTTTAACCCATTCCCTCTAGTCCTACCGTTACGCAACATCCTAAAAAGTCCCTCACCAGCTTTCTTGTAGGCCCCCTTAAGATACTGGTAGGCCACTATAAGGTCTCCTTGGAACCTTCTTTTATCCAGACTGAACAACACCAGCTCTCTCAGTATCCTCACAGGAGAGGTGCTCCAGCCCTCTGATCATCCTCGTGGCCCTTCTCTGGGCACTTTCCAGCACGTCCATATCTCTCTTGTAGTAGGGGCAGATAGACAGATAGATAGATAGATAGATAGATAGATAGATAAGATAAGATAAAATAAGATAAGTGCAGAGATATAGGATTATTCACATTTTTTAGGCTGTATTCATAGGGTAAAATCATTTTTGTTTATGTATATCCCAGATTCCATGAGTATAATTTAAAGGAAACGTACTTTTTTAAAGAGTTGCAGGGAAGAGGTGGGAAGTGATTTGGGTTTTTCATCCCTTTTCCAAAACACCCAGTCTCACTTCATGCATAAATTTAAAAATAAAACTTTCTGCTCACAGTAATTTCTCCCAAAGTTTTAATTTTTTTGGATGGTATTCATATCTGGCTCATCGCTCCCATTTTCCAGGCTGGGAATGGTTGAGTCCTTGTACGTTTAGTGGCCCTATTTCACACAGATGGATTGGTAAAACTTAAAAGGTTTTGCATTTGTCCACCACTTCATCTGGTGTGAAATTGCTCAGGTTCATTAAAATTCAGTGTAAAATAACTGAAACTGAGTGCCAGTTTGGAAATGGTAGCCAAGCAGTTTAGGAGTATTCAAATACTAACTGACTTCAGATGTCTGTGAAATCGGATGGGTTTAATTAAGCTTTATTGTGTCACCCAGCACAGCATTATAGGATGTGTGGAGAGCATGATAAACTCTGAGTCACTCTGCAGCTGGCTCTACAAAGCACCCCACAACTGTATGAACTGGGATGGGAGAGAGGATGCACACGGAGCAGAAAGCAGACTGCTCTCATACCAGGACAGAGACGAGAGTGAGAATGAAGGATCTTTCATTTTTGCTTTTAACGTGTGCAGCTGTTTCTAGCGCTCTTCCCACCCACCCAGAGAAAGAAAACAAAGAAGACGCAAAGCTTGTACAGGTAACTACATTGTCCATATCTGAGATCTATTGAGTCCTCTCTTTTTAGATATAATCTGCATGTTCCATTAGCATTTTGCTGTCTTTCCGACACAATGTTATTACACAGAACTCTGTTGCCCAGACTTTGCCAAAGTAAGATAAATCTCTAAAAAATGGAAATGTCAAGTAAATAAGAGTCAGGGACAACATGGTCTGTTTCTGTTTAGCTCTGATTCTCAGAAAAACATCTGTTGTGCTCCAAAATCACAGGCAGATGGTTTTGCCAGCAAAGAACACAAAAAATGTCAGTCCTAAGGTATTTGTTTAAGAAACAGATCAAAAAGTGAAATGTGTTTCCTTTATTTTTTCACTAGGACTATTTAAATAAATTCTATGCTGTTGAGCCAGATCCAAATCAACTTGGATGGAAAATAAATGCTGAACCCACAGCTGAAAAACTTCGGAAAATGCAACAGTTTTTTGGTTTGGAAGTGACTGGAAAACCAAACTCTGAGACGCTGGAAATGATGAAGAAACCCAGGTGTGGAGTTCCTGATGTGGGTCTCTATGGTGTTACTCTGCCAGGGTGGAAAAAAAACAAGCTGACATACAGGTAGTATTTCAATGATTACTTCTGGAGTTCAAATTTTGGTTTTGTGAATATACACGTTCGTTATATGTAAATATAACTTCTATAGCAATTGTTTGCAGCTGGGAATACAAAGAAGTTTCTCTTTCCCCAGCTCTTAGCTAAGCGTATTCCTGAGAGGAATTTCTGAGAGTCAAGCTGGGTATTTTACATTTTCTGAGTCTACCATAGTATTTTTCCTGTCATGTATCACTCCTGACAAATATTCTGTGAGCCAAACTGAAATATAAATTGTACCCTGTACACACCCCCTTATCTTCAAAATTTCCTGAGACTGACAGTTTAGTAGTCACAGAAACCTGAGGAGATGATTTTCCTCATGCTCAAGAGACAACCTCCTGGCTATGGGCCATTTTGAGAAAAACTGATACTGTGTACACAATTTTTATTACAAAAAAGACATGTTGGACAGATATTCCTCAAACTCACGCAGTCCAAGATGAATTTGGGGAGCTATTAGATCACAAGTTAAATTGCTTCTTATATACCTCTGTTCATCATCTTAACAATTTTAGAGAATTTTTTTCTGCAAACCCTAAGTGTTGTTACTTGAACCCTCCTAACTGTAGAATTGTGAACCACACACCAGACATGAGCAAAGAGGATGTGGATAAAGCAATCCAGAAGGCATTTAAAGTGTGGAGCACTGTCACCCCGCTGATTTTTACTCGTATTCATGAGGGAATAGCAGATATAATGATTGCTTTTGGGACCAAAGGTAATATGCTGACTGCATACCAATGGTAAGATTAATCTAAAGATTTTCCAATAACGATGACAAAAACTCAACATTGTTTCAACATCATATTATTTAGCTCATGCACGTTGCCCTCGTTATTTTGATGGCCCCCTTGGTGTCCTTGCTCATGCCTTTCCACCTGGCAATGGTTTTGGTGGTGATGTGCACTTCGATGAGGATGAAGACTGGACCACAGGCTCAGCTGGTAGGTGAAAAAAGGTTTCCGAAGAGTCATGGAGATGGGTAAATTCCTTTCTGATTTTATTTAGGTGAAGGAATAGACTGAGATGAAACACAGCATTAACCATAAGTGCAGTTTAAGGATATTACAGGCCATCCTCCAACTTGAATACTTAGAATGACACTGACATAAAATGACCCTGACCTACTCTAGTTCTTATTTGACACCGGCAAAGATACCAACGGGACAACCCTTTTTTAGATACAAATGCTACAGATGCGAGCCACTCTTACCTGGGGGCTGGTAGAGCCCATGCCCGCCATGGTTTTACAACCTGTTGTAAAAGCTTTCTGACTTTTTCCATTCTGGTGCACACACTGGCACCAAGCCTGGCACTACCACACACAGCAGCCCTCAAAGGAGATGCCCACCACCTAAAAAACATTACAGCCACCAGTCATAATGAAGAATCTTCACTAATAGTACCAAGAGAGGTCCAGCTATAGGCTGTTGTAGCTTTACTGTGCATTCAAGACAGAATGAGCTTATACATGAAAGCGTTCTCCAAGCAATTTCAGCTGCCTGCCAGCAGTCGAGAGTTTGAACATGCCGTTCAGGCCACCCAGGAGCTAAGATGCGGTGTGTAGAGCTGACTATAGATGTGTGCCACCAGGCCAGTAAAGAGAGGAACACCTAGTGCTCAATCATCTGGCTGGTACCTGTCTGCTCCCCTCAACCCCCAGGCTGGCCATGCAGCATATACGACCTCCGACAGATCCACAAGTATACAGGCACATTACCCTGTTAGATCCTTTTCCAATCCAGTTTTTGGGATGGAAAACTGCAGAGGATAACTGTAGTAGGAGAATTGAGGTCACACTGCAGGAAAAGCATGGGGGTAACAAACAAGAAGAGTACTGTAAAAGGTGGAGAGATGTGGGTTTACTGTGGTGGAAAGAAAATGAAGGATGAGGGGTGGACATGTCATGCTAATAAAATGTAATGTTTCCCCCTTATTGAGACTGAATGGGTCAACCCCAGTTTTGCTGCTGTTCCTCAACAGCATGGCTCCAGCAACCAGGATTGCAGAACTCGTTGGAGAGCTCGGAGGACTCGTGAGAGGAGAGGACCGGAAACACATGTGGAAAAATTGAGACTTTGTTTGTTTTTTTGAGAAATGGAAATCTTGTCTTCAGCCAGCCTTTCTTGGGCAATCGATGACCAGTCCTCTGCTCTGCCACAGACTTGTGATCTTCACTAAGTCTGTTGATATTGCTGGCTCTAGTCTGCAGGGCAGACGATCACTCTTTCCTAATTCAGAAAGGCGTATTACATGGACGGATGCATGTTAAAGGAAATCCCATTTTTATCTATTTACTGTGATAACATGTTTCACTGGGAATAAGCATCCATAACCATAATATTGCAAACTGATATTTTGTTTGACAAGGCTATAAAGAACCCATACACTTGAAAGACTTAATGATAAGAAGTTAAATCACTCTGCTGACTTTATGTTTTTCCTTGTCTATTCATGATCTCATCTTTCTTTCTCAGGTTTATAGGAGGGAAGCTGACACACAGAGTGACACTTTGATACCTCAAGTGAACACAGAGTGCATCGTCTTATCCTTGCCCTGGAGAGCTGTTAGTTTGATCTGACTCACTATCCAATCTGTTCTAGCTCAGCCAGGAAACCCTGCCAGGACATTCCTCAGAGCTGCACCCACATTCACCCCAGACATCTACTCATGCCACACACATACTTTCAGGAGCTAACAGAAAGAACAGCAGGAAAGAGGGCCAAAAGTCACTCCCTTCTAGTGGGGGAAGAGCACAACCTTATCCTACGTATAATATAAGTTTACTATGTGTTTACTATATGTTTATATGCATACTGTAATGAATTTCAATATATTATATGAAAACCATCACTGATCAACAGCCCTGCTGTGTTCATAGTGTATCAGCCATTTGCAGACCAGAATTAGAATGATCTCTTTATCCATTTTTTAAGGGTTCAACTTGTTCCTTGTTGCCGCTCATGAGTTTGGCCATGCCCTGGGCCTCTCCCATTCTAATGATCAGACGGCCTTGATGTTCCCCAATTACGCCTACGTTAGCCCCAGTGAATTTCCCCTCTCTCCAGATGATATAAGGGGCATTCAGTCCATTTATGGTGAGTAAAATCAATGGCTTAAAAAAAGAAGTAAACAGGAGAGAAATAATCTGCTTCACAAAGTTTCACCATAAAAATCATTGTGTTCTCATAATATCAAAAATGCATTTATATGTGAAAACCTTAATGTTTCTACAAATTTGTTGTATCCTTTCTAAAATGTGCCCCTTAGGATCTCGACAAAATGCCCCAGATAAAAGGCCAGCCACCCCTACCTCACCTAAAACCTGTAGCTCCCAGATGTCTTTCGATGCTGTAACTACACTCCGACAAGAAGTCATTTTTCTAAAGGGCAGGTAAATATTGATAGGACATCTCTGTCTGTGAGTTTCATTTTTTCATTATTTCTACAAAGACTGAATATTTCGGTGGTTTGCGTGATTATGGGATTTATAATGAGATAAATGGATAGATTTCAGTTCATGGAAACAAAACTATTAGTAGATATGAGTTATGTTAATATTTTTCAGGATCCCCTGAAAAAACATGCTTCATTTTTTTCACAAAAACATTTTAGTCCCAATAAAGCTTCATTTCCAAATGTATAGACGGTCACACCAAGCAGTGACATGAATAAATGCTGCAACCATTTCCTAAGAAATTAGTATTTTCTACCACATAGTTGGATCAATCTCTTCTCCAGTCACTTATGCAAGCACAAAGTCGCCCAGGTATACAGAGAATAAATTACAGTCAGGCTCATCTGAGACTCTATAACTCTCTTACTATATGGTATAGGAACAACCAGAACAACAGCTACTTGTAACTGATGCCAGTAATTAATCAGTACCAATGGGAAGGGTAATTCCAAAAAGAAGCCAGAATTAAAAAAGCCTCATTTCCCACCGAGGGGAGTGTTTTCCTTTCTGACACATCAATCCAGGTAACTCCACTGACAAGAAAGAGCTTGTTAGTTACAATGTTGTTGACATTCTTTTGTATATATAGAAATATCTGTGGTTTACTATTTACTACAAAAGCTGTTTCATATTTAATTCAGACACTTATGGCGAGTCTATCCCGATAACTCAGAAGTTGAACTTGAATTAATTTCTACCTTCTGGCCAGCACTACCACCTGGTATTCAAGCTGTGTATGAGAACATGAAAGATCAGATCCTGTTCTTCAAAGGTGAAGTATGATATTTTCTTTAAATTTTTCTTACCTTTAATTTTGTGGGAAGATGTAGAAAGGAAGGGTAGCTATACGTACATAAAATTCACTTTTCAAGTGAATAAAAAAACCCTCAGAATGTTTAATCTAGTTTTCCTACAACCTACATTAAGGGAGTGTATTTTTTCTTTTAGTGTCTCAAAATCACTGGCGAAACTAAATTTTTTATTTTTTTTTTAACAGGCAATAAATTCTGGGTTATCAGCGGATATCAGGTGTTGCTTGGTTATCCAAAGAATATCAACACACTGGGCTTCCCTAAAGGTGTCAAGAAAATTGATGCAGCTGTTTGTAATAAAAATACAGGGAAGACAGACTTTTTCATAGGTGACAAGTACTGGAGGTAAGAAAAATTGACAAATGTGTTTTTTTATGATTGACTCCAATATAATCTGGATGCAATTGACTCCTGTACAGGGAGAAGAATATAGCTTCGACTTTTTAGTGCTGGGGGGTGTCCTGAAGTGGGCATTCAAGATATGGACCCATTTTGATGCATTATACCCGGAAGATGAAAAAATTCCAGCATGTAGAGAATTTTTACACATACAATAGACAAAAGCATCTCTAGAAAATAAAGATCTGAAAGCTGACCTGCTTCAGCAGAAGGCTGGCTGGGATGGCTTGTGCAGGATTTCTGATTTCTGAAAAGTCCTGGATTACTTTATCTCTTTTAGAGAGGTAGAAGTGATATTCCATTTTCCTTTCTTTGGCTGGTTAGCATTGGATTTGCAACGTGCTTCTTTTAAATCTTGTTCCCAAGCTGGCATGAATGATTCCTGATACCCAAACAGCGGACAAACAGAAACAAAAAGTCAGCTTTGGGAAGCTGGTAGATTCCTAATGTGGGCAAGAAGAACTGCTGCAGAAGTCTTCTGCTGGCAACCAGGAGCATGCACGGGTCAAACAGACTTTATCGTAACTAATTGTGGGGTTCCTCAGTGAGGCATACAGTGTCAGCTGGATTTCCAGCTGCATGCCATTTCCTGTCCTTTGTTTTTGGTAGTTTTGGAAAGAATAATTACAATATCTTGCATTGCTATTTTACTGCCTTGGTCACAAGACAAGGGCATGTAAGAAAACCACATCACGGATTTCTTATCTAGTAACTCAGTCTCTCAGTCTCACGTCCATGTGAAAAGTATTTCTTGTATCCAAGGAGAAGTAAAACAAAGGCTTGTTTATTTCTTTGCTTTTTGCCTGAGAGGGTTCTTCAAATCTTCTAAAATGTTTTACACCCTCCTTTCAGCCCCCAGATTCAGCCCCATCTTATAAAAATCAGCCTGGCTCGGTTAAGAACAACTTGGTTGTATTAGAAATATGTCAGCTTCCTTTCCTCCATCTAAATCTGTCAACTGGTAGAGGACTACGTACGATATTATACCAAAGTCTAAGAGGAGTTTACAATAAATACGCACAGTCACTATAGCAGGATTCATGCAATAAACGTGCAGTTGCTATAGCGGGAATCAGCCTGGCCAGTTTCCATGCACTGCCTGTCGCACTGCTATCGTTAGAGGAGGTAAATCCCACCCCCACTGTCAAAAATGTGTGTCTTCCTTCAATTTGCCTTACTCCAGATGCTTCTTTGGAGCTGTGCCTGCCTTTGTCAGCAAACAAGTAGCCACCTCGTGGCCAGCATCTTGCAGACATTTGTGCGAGTGGATAACTTTACTCTCTGGAACCCCAGTGAAATCAGTCAAACTACAGGTGGTGGACGCCTTTCAGCAGACACTTAATTCTTTACAGAATTGATGTCTAAGCCCTGTAAAATTACATGTCTCGCTTCATATGATTTAGGTATGATGAAAACAGCCAGTCCATGGAGAAGGGTTATCCCAGACAGACGGTCAATGACTTTCCAGGAATTAGCCAGAAGGTTGACGCTGTTTTCCAACAGAAAGGTAAATGAAACGAGCTTTTAAGTCAAATTGGTTTACTTGTAAAGAACATAAGTTCTGTAGTTATGATGAACGTCATTATTGCTATATCCTACAAAAGACAGAACTGAAGAAATGCTCTGTGTGTTCCCTGCTTTGTCAGAATGAAGCTATTTCTTGTATCCATAACACAATGCTTTACTTTTTTACTTCCAGGTTTCTTCTACTTCTTCCACGGATCGAAGCAGTGGGAATTTGACCCTACTGCTAAAAAAGTTCTCCGCGAAATAAAGAGTAACAGCTGGTTTAACTGTTAATATCATTAGACTGTCTTACACACAGCAAGGTTGTTCATATATACACTACTATACAGAAGAGGCAACAGGACTAGTTTTCATATATGTCTACTATTTCAATAAATCAGCATGTCAGCTCTAATTGTATCTCCAAAGGCTAGAATAAAGCTGCATTTTTTCCCCTGATTAAGTGCAAAATGTCCAACAAAATTTATTATTTTATACTCCAGATGGGTTTTCAAATATTTTGGCAATAAATGTTTTCAGGTTGATGTCAACTATTTTCTACTTCAGCTGTTCTATATTTCTGAGGTGTGAAAGACTTCATGCTAACATGCTAATATCCTTCCAACATAGAATATTTGTATTTAGCTTCTTTTATCTTCAAATGTCTTCAAGAGCCAGGCTTTTCATTAATCACTTGTTTTTCTGTCCTCTCTCCTGTCTTCTCCTCCTGCTCTTTGACTTTTGTAGCCTTGTCCCTTTCACATCATATAATTATTTTGCACCGAAATCACCCTCCTGTCTAAACACATTATCTCACCCTGATCTTTCTTTCCAGTGTTACAGTTAGCATTTCATCAGCAGCCATTTTTTGTGAATCTAGGTATGACAGCCTTCACAAATCAGCCCTGCCCTATGCAAGAAATAGATTCATTTACCACGTTGTGGAGCACAACTTTTGCTCCACTACTGCAAAGCATGTGCTTCAAGTGCACATATGTCAGATTTATCACATGCTGCCATCGCACACGGAGCAAGCTCCTCACAAAATCAGGCAAAATCTATAAAGTCACAGCCACATCCTCTCCAAGTATTTCCTTTACATTTAATTCTGGAACCAGGCCCAGAACACACTGCCAAATGGCCGGCCATACTGCATGCACAGCTAGGTGTACCTGAGAACATGGTCTCATTAGTATTGGCTTGTCCTCCTGCTCCCTAGTTCTCATATATCTGGCTGGTTTACACACCTGTTGCGTGTTTGAGTAGAAAGTTTCTTTTTGCAGTGTGTTTTCACAGTACCAGGTACAACAATGCAACGATTCCTGAACCTTACCTACCTGCTTTGGTGCAAACACATTCCTACTATTGCAATGAGAACCCCACTAGCTTGGTTCCCACCAGGAACACAAAAATAGAGTCTCAGATATGCAGATCTACGAAACCAACCGTGGTGAACACCATCATGCTCTAGATCCCCAAGAAAATTTAAGCTTTGTGAGGTGAAATGGTAGACATTTTGTTGAGATTCATCTGACGACTTTAGTTTTCTGTCTATCTACATACTACTCTACATGAGTTAGGGAAGATCCCTGTACCGAAAGAAGAGGGAGAAGTTTTCCACGTTACTCATCTCATCATCTCATCTCATCTCATCCAAAGACTGTGCCAGGGCAAACCAGTACCTTCAGCCCTGGAGAAAACATCTGTTTGCGGAGGAAGGCTAGCCAACTAGCTTAGAGTAGCTAACTTTCAGACAGCTAAAGTTCAGTTAAATTAATCGTGGTTTTGCTGGGTATCTTTCAGTTTTTATGTGATCAAAAATAGAAGTACATCCTACTTTTGTGCTCTCTGATCACTTTTTGGCAAGTTACACCAGCAGCTTTTTATATCACCACAAGCCAGTGATAAAGTTGTCTGAAGGCACCTGCTTGGACTGACACTGCCTATGGAGTGACCATGATACCCCATGAGACAAGAGCAGACCATGCTGGAGGCAGGTGAGATGGAGACAGTTCCTTACCTGTTTCTGTATTTCCAGCCTCCTTAAACTCTTCACCAGCGTTCAATTCAATTAATGACTGTGTAGAAAGCACAGTTTAACAGCACAATCGCAGAAGCTGCCAAGTTACACCCAAGTGTTTATACTCAGAGTCAAGATTACTCTTTCACACACACTCTGCTCAGTGTGTAATACAATTGTAATTTTAGTTGCAAGAAAAGTTCAACCATTGAGTCATCAAGATTATTCAGTTCTTTGTAATACATGGGCAAGTTCCTCTGTCTTCTGATACATAAACAAACATCATAGGTGCCCTGTCCTCCTTCTTTTCCCAGGTGAAATATTATTGCACAATTCATATAAATACCTTGTCTTAAGGAAAGTTAATCTTTAACAGTGAAATGCTGTTAATGAAGTTTTCTGACTGGCAGCTTTGGCATTCTGTTAAATAAGCGAGGGTTGCATGTTCACGGGTCACCTGCAAAGATAAATAAAGCAATGAGTGCTGCTTTGCCTTTATTTGCGAAGAAGGCCTGAAAAGCCACTCCCAACACAAAAAGACTTGACTTTTGATTAGTGATAACAGCTTGGTCACTCAGTTTTCCCTCTTCACTGGTCATTTCTTTGGAGGACTAGGGACCAGTATAGGAGTGTCACAGCAGCAATCCAGTAAGTGATGAGCACTTAGATAGTGGTGGTTCTTTCCATTCCTCTCTGTCAGGAGCCTGGCTAACATGGGATTATGTCTTGCACCTCACCATATCATCCCACAGCCCTAGAGAGCTCCCAATGCCACCTCCCCAGCACTCTCTCTGCCACCTATAGCTCCTCATAATGCATGTCCCCATACTACATTTAGGTTACCAACTGAGTAAAGCCGTGCAGACCCCACAGCCCAGACAAGGGATGAGTTATCCGTCTTCCCATTAATATGTTTTTTTCTCCTCTAGCCAGCTGCTATTTTCCACAAAACCCGTAAGAACTACAGCATCTCAGCTCAGCTTGTCTGAATTTGGCCAGTACCTTCAGTTACCGTGGGACCAGGTGGACACGCAAACAGATATACAGAAAACAGGATCCCACGAGGTGAAGCTAAAATAATTTTCTCGGTGTTTTTTACTAAACATCCTTCTTGCTTTGCACTGCACATTTCCATTTGGGTGTGTAATGTCATATTCCCCCTACTGTTGACCAGAGGACTTTGGAAGGGCAGACAAGGCAAGGCAGAAAAGACATGTAAAAACAGGGAGAAAGCTAATCCACACTTGTCTTTCCAGTTGTTTCATATCACAAAGAAAAAATGGCCATTTATTTCTCAACCAATTAATGTTTTTTTAACAGCTGTTTTTCAAAAGGATCATAAGACCGTGATGATGAGCCTGGATTAGGAAATGAGGAAATTATGCATCCTAATGTAATGTGCTGCTGAGACACACAAATTACAGCATCCCTGGTAGATTGTCCTGAAAAGTCCTGCTTGCTTCTCTGCCTGCAAGACCCTGGTCTCCCAGCACTGGCACGGAAGTGCTTTAGCTACCAGAGTGGGGCAGGAGCTGCGTAAAATTAACGACTTGCTAGAGCAGAGTTTAAAACCCACCTCTTTCCCTTACCCTTTCAGGTGAGCAGCCTATCCCCTGTGATTTTGGGTGACAGACAGATACCCAAAATTCCTTGAGAAAACTGATACTGACTCTTTCTAAGGGTTTCGTACCTTAAAGGAGTAGAAAAGACAGGTATGGGAGCTTATATGTGGAGAAAGAACTTGTCATTACCTGGACATACATAACCGCTCTTCCTGATAACTTCATGCTTCTTGTTGCTAATTGCCCAAATCTTGATAACAGAAAGGAAGCTGCAAGGCCAGTATTTCAGCGTTGATAGCCAACACGCTCTTTGACCAGCTCATGAAGTTTGAACCTTTTTGAACACTGAACCTGCAGACATGCCAGGAGCGTACCCAAAGCAGAGCACTGAAGCACAGTACAGCCATTGCAGGCACCAAGACAGGACACAAGAAACAAATGCCAATGAACGCACAATGTGCCTGGCTAAAAGAGGGGAGAGCACTTCTCTGAGGGCTACAAACACAGGCAGAGTCTCTTGCAGGGGGAACGCTCTTAATGGCAGCCATCTCAGTGACATTACAGAGCGCACCCTGTACACATACTTTGTAGACAGGCCCTAAAGGTTCGAGATGTGGGTTCTGTCATTCTGGCTGTGAATCAGGGTTTTAAATGGTCTGCCCCCATTCATTAATTAAATCAGCTTCTTGGGGGGGGGGTGGAGGGGGGGGATGGTTCTGCTGTAGTTTTTCCTCATGCATCATGTGCTTCATGTGTTTCTATGATCTGTAAGCACTGTGTCTTACTACCTTTCCGTAAGTGAATGGACATAGATGCGTGTGTTTGTGTGCTCCCATTAATGTGCCTTACCCACGGGTGCATGTGTGTCTGTGCGGCCTCTGTGGGGCTCTGCTGGCCTGTGGGGACTAAAGGAGTACAATATCTCACCCGCAGCATGGAAATGCCTTTTGTCCATTTTATGAACAAATGCTGCTTGTAGGACTGAGGGCAATACAGCCTCCACGTAACTGAGAAACACGAGGTGTTAAACCATCAGATAAAAAGCCAACATGAGCTCTTAAAGACTAGGTACGGGGTGGGTAACTCAGACTTTTGGCAGTGGTGGACCTGGCAGTGCTAGGTTAACAGTTGGACTTGCTGACCTTGAAGGTCTCTTCCAACCAAAACGATTCTGTGATATATTAAGTGACTGTGGGGCGTCTCTTTGGCCTTGGACTGGTGAGGGTGGTGGTTACTTTTGGAGCAGATGCTGAGGATACAGGAGATTAGCACAGGCTGACAAAGTCAATGCTGATTCTTGCAACAGGATGGAGTTCTGAAGCCTACACTGCAGGGCACAGCCTGCGAGGGGACAGGGCTGGGCCAGAGGGACACAGCTGCCACCCACGGGCACAGCTGGAACCCACGGGTCACAGCCGGTACCCACGGGTCACAGCTGGAACCCAGCGGTCACAGCTGGAACCTACGGGTCACAGCTGCCACCCAGCGGTCACAGCTGCCACCCAGCGGTCACAGCTGGAACCTACGGGTCACAGCTGCCACCCAGCGGTCACAGCTGGAACCCACGGGCACAGCTGGAACCCACGGGTCACAGCTGCCACCCAGCGGTCACAGCTGGAACCCACGGTCACAGCTGGAACCTACGGGTCACAGCTGCCACCCAGCGGTCACAGCTGCCACCCAGCGGTCACAGCTGGAACCCACCGGCACAGCTGGAACCCAGCGGTCACAGCTGGAACCTACGGGTCACAGCTGCCACCCAGCGGTCACAGCTGGAACCCACGGGCACAGCTGGAACCCACGGGTCACAGCTGCCACCCAGCGGTCACAGCTGCCCCGGCATCTGCTCCGGGTTATCCCCCGGCAGCTCGGCTCCTCGAGTGCTTCATTCTCATTGTGCGGTCAGGCAGCTCACAGTTTTCCGAATACTGCTTTGCATAAAGCTATGTTAAAGAGGGAAATGTATGCAAGGAGAAGCACTTAGATTTGAAAGTGAAAAATGCTTTGTTAAATCTACGAACAGCGTAATTTAAACTAAGTAAGCTGAGCCACGCGTTTGCTGGTGATTCAAAATCATCAAGGAGAAAACATATAGAAAAAGACCGATAGAGTAGTAGAAACTATGTCCTGAAGGACTGAGGCCCCTACATTGTCAGCAACTATTACAGAAACTGGTACAGGCTGTTTTACCTTAGATTGAGAAGGTTACACTGAAAAATAAATATGCAAAAGTGAAGGTGTTTTCAAAAAAAAACCCAAAGCTTACAGACATATGGTAAATGTCATTATTAAAAGGAAGAACTTGGTAATAAAGATGAAAAACATATAGTTTACAAAAAGCACTGCAAACCATTTTTCAAACATGTATGTAGGTATGTATAACACAAATATACATGTATATTTACCTCTAGCTATGTTTCAGAGTGTCATCATCACTTTTTTAAGCACTTATTTTGATTTTCACCCAAGATTACAGAGGAAGTGATTTATACAATAAATATATGAACTCTTTTCTTTAAATTGTGGTGTAATTTAGCTTAGGTTATTGTATTTTCCCAAGCAGCTGAACAATGTATTTATCACTTAATACTGCTGCAAACGGGATTATTGTGAACAAACTGGGCTCTTAGTGCAAAAGAAATACACGTTGTTTAAGGAAGCAAGAAAAGGTTACACTGGTCTCAGGAGGAGACCAAACTGCTACAGGTTTGGTCTCTCTGCAGCAAAATTCTGCAAGTTGATGAGTGTTTGTTTACAGAGACACACAGGAACATCACCTGGATGTGTACTTTAACAAGCATAGAATATGGAAGGAGAATGGCTATTATTAAAGATGTCTTTTTCACTTCTAAGAGTGATGAATTCTTTCCTCATTACCAGAATCACAGTGCGGCCTGTGTATACCATGAGCTAGAGGACAGGCTTTAATTAGAAAAGAAGGTGCTTGTTCAGGAAAGCCTTAGAGCTCATGCCAAAATTCAAACACATGTTTAAGTAACACTACTTTTGCTATTTTTGCTCAGTCAGAGTCCTAAGGAAGACATCTGTGCTCATTATGACCATGGAAATGTACTGCCGTAACAAAGTTCACACAAAACGCGATCATTCCTCAAGCACTCGGTTAAGGAAATGTGTGCTCACACCGTTACATTGAAAATGATCTGAGTGTGAAACAAGAATGAGCCCCACCATCTTCCTTCGCTTGCAGTGCCCTCGACTCTCATCCCCAGAGCTGATTAAAAAAAATAAAGTAACTTAACATACGGCAAATAGAAAAGTCTGGCAATGAAAATTGGGCAGTTACTAGCATAAAGAGAATACAGTTTATTTATACTGAAATTAGGTCTTATGCTGAATTGAGGTTCAACTCAGAAAGAAAGGAAATTGTAATTTTGGAGTTTTCTATGATATCAAACATTCAGGTTTTGACAAGCTTAGTTTATTTGCATAAGCTTTCTCTAAGGCAAATAGAAATTTTGGCAAAGAAGTTTAAACAATAACTTTAGTCTGTAGAGTGATTACTATTCTGTAGATGATTAATGCTCATCTTTTTTTATTTCAGATACACAGCTCTGAAGAGATAGAAAGGAATGGATGTGTATCTGTAGAATTACTTAAGAAAAAGACAAGGATATATCAAAGAGGTTACATGGAAAAAGCATGTGACATATTTGAGAATAGCTGGACCACAACACTAGCACATCCTTGATGATGAGTTCTGTAGATTTCTTTCTTTAGATGTCTAAGTCTGATCTAAAGACTGAGGCAAGGTACCCCCCAGAAGGATGCAACTTATCCTATGACAGGCATCCTGTGAAAAGAATCTTCATCTAGGATGATCAGATGAATCAACATCTGGAAGAACTTATCTTTTTCAATAATTTTCAAAGGAAGCCTATGATTGCATAATCCCAGAAGTATAATTTTTGTTTGAATTATTAACCACTAATTTGCCAACATGTAGGCTTCTAGTGCTATTCGAGGTTTCTTAGGGTATCCTGCATGGACACCAGCTGCAGTTCTTGGAAGTTGAGGGTCTTCTCGGGACTTTAGGCCCTGTATCATGTCTGCCGGGCACGTGGAAATATTTTGGATACCCTGTAGTTAGTGGCACTAAATGCTTGCACTCAGGCAACTGAATTAGCTGACTCAGATGTAACTTAGGTGAATCTGCTGTGCAGGTGTGAGAAATAAATTCCAGTCTGAATGAAATTGGCTCAGGCAGAAGCCTCTGTGAAGCACATTTTTATTCATGTTCTTGCAAGAGCAGGTGACCTAGCAAGTAGGCACACTTTTAGTTCTTGAAACACACCTTTTTATTTCCTAATCCCAGACGAATTTTTCCCTCCCCTGTTTCCCATTGGTTAGGTACTCCAGGGTTCAGAGTCTGACCGAGGCGCCTAAAATTTTTCCCAGACGTCTTGCCTCTGTTTACTTCTCTTCATGCTACACCTAAAGGGATTATCTGACTAGTTTATTTCTTCCCTTTTTGGTAAAAAAAATTGCTCAATGTCATTAGCCCTGGTCAAATGTTTGACTACCCTTCTAGACACTAATCCAGTAGGAATCAGTTTGTCCTTTTGTCTGTGTGATAAGAGATGTTCTACAAGCCTTTGCTGGAGCCTCTTTGTCTTAGTCGTTCCCTTATCGTGTCACCTCTGATGGAAACGGCTTTTCTCCTCTGCAAAAGCAATGCCTGCCTTTCCTACACAGGCTATCACAAATTGAAATGATCTCATGACATGTTAAGGGCTAAAATTTTCCCGTGGTATGACGTTTCTGACCACCTCCTGCTTCTTTTATCTCGTTGCTATTACACAACGTTGCCGCTAGATGTCAGATGATGAAAGGGCCCCACTAGTGCCCACAGAGCACGAATGGGATTAACAGATGAATTAGAGGGAAGTACTGCACAGGGTAAGAGGAATGGCCAGAAAAAAAGTAACTTTCTTGATATTTAGCTTTTGGCAGTTTTAAATTACTGGTTTTCTGGGAAGAATCACACTGTTGTGACACAAGAATACAGGAAAGCTCCTGAAGCCACCTTCTTCCTTTGGCTTTTACACTGTTTTTAAAGCATCTTTCAAAACACACCCTGATTCATTACAGGAACTTTTAAGCATTACCACAATGCTAACACTAAATAACAATAGAAAACTGGGACACAGAGGTTACACAATGCAAATTAAAACCATATAAAGAAAAAAATAAATGATCAGGTCTAGTTTCTTCAGTCATTATAGATTTACCTATATTTACAGCTCAGCTGGCTCAATGACCTTGCCCTTGCTAGATTACACTAACTATGGGGCTTGGTGATGAAATATCATGCTATGCTTACATATATACAAGCAATTTGGCAAACTGGACACTCTAAAGAAAAGGAGATTTGGTACATCCTCTATATCACATCACGGAGTTGATGGATAGTCTCCATAGCAGGTTAGGGGACCTTACGCAAAGATCAGAGCCAGGGAGACAGCCCTGGACCACATCCTGGTACCCAACAGGAGGACCGGCCTTGGACTGTGAATCCAGCTCCTCTGTCGTTGTGGTCGCAACTTCCAGGACAAGATCTAGAAAGGGGAGGGATGGTGAAAAGGCAATGTTCTGTGTAGAAGTACAGGACAAAAAGGCTTCCCACTTTCATCAGCATACAGGAAAAGCTCTGTATTCTGTGATTACACCAGTATAATCTGGTTGCTTTATCAAAGTTTATAGGAAAAAAAAAAAAGAAAAAAAAAAGTGCTTTAGAGAACTTCATTCTCTTCTAGTACCTTGTGTAAAGCGGAATGATGCAAATGAATTGTGATCACAGTAAATAATACTAAAATCAAAGTTGATGTCAGACATATCCCGCCCTAACTATGGAGGGAAAGCCATGGGACAGAATGCATGAAATACTGAAATCATAAATTAATTACTTAGGATGACAAAGGGACTTTAAATTGCATTGGAAGCATGATGTAACATTATTTCATGGCACTGAACCGCCTTATCCCTTCTGCTGAATGCTCTAAGTGGGTGTGAATCATTGTGTTGGTGCTACTGGGGATATGACACTTTGGAAAATTTTACCTTTTCCAAAAGAAGAATGTAAACTCAGAATCCTGACCTCTAACCCTCAGGTGGTAAGAAATACAATCATCTACCCATGACGGAAATACCTATGGGGTTTTTTCATTATTTAGAATTCAATTTATTCACGTTGCTGCCCATTAATTTGGACATGCTCTGGGACTCGGCCATCCCACTGATACACTTGTCCTACTTACAAATACCAGTCTCTATTTGGATTTTGTTTGCCAAAGGATGATGTGAAAGGGATCCAAGAATTGTATGGTACGTTCTGTATAACTCTTAAAGAACGATCTGCTTAACATGAAATGAAAAGAATTGCAGCTCATTTCTACCTCTTTTGATGGTGCTAGAAAAAGTAATTCTCCTCTTCAGAGATGGATAAGGTTTACACTCTCTCTGTCATACAATGTGCTAGTCCTGACTCAACAAATATTTCTAGATGTTTTGCACACTTTCTTCATTTTGTACAGTTTCCCAATATGTTGTATAGTTTCATTACAGAATAGCTGAAACCTGAGTTTCTTTGTTGGCAATAAGTTTTGGAAGCGACAAAACCTGTATGTTTTCTTAAGACTTTGTTGTCTGGCTATGATAAAGGAGATGAACACTGTTTTTCCTCCAGAGAGGTTAAATTATGACTGCACTTAAGTCATAAATTACATTATATCTGGGTGAAGACTCTGCCTTTAAAGGGTTGCAATATCTTGACTAAAAAAAGACTCAGAGAGATAATGTTATCTGGTCTGTGGGACAGGTGATCATTCCCCGACACAAGGAGTCCTTTGAACACAAGGCCACAGTTTGATTCGGATTTGCCACCTCCTGAGCAGGGGAGGGTGAAGATGAGTGCATGCTCTTCCTGCGTGAGCATCAATCAAATTAACACTTAGAAAAGTTCAGTCAATGACTGCTTGGATCCATTTCAGCTCAAGTTTGCAGCAGAACTGCCAAACCCTAATTGCTCTGCTGAGCTGGGACAACTTCTCCCTCTTCGCTGGTCTGCCACTTCAGCTACTCCGAAATCAGGGGCCAAGGGGACCAAGAATCTCTTCTGCAGAAAATTTAAAGTTCTTTCAGAAAACAGCCAACCAGCAATCTGCTTAAAGCTATGACACACACTGTTTCTCTTGGGTGTCCCAGACTTAAAGCAGTCAGCACATTTGTACCATTTTGGAGCAATAGTCCACTGAAATCCAGCATACCTCAGCCACACTTCACCACAGCCTACCATGAGCTGGCAGGGAGTCATGCAGGACTTCACTGGACTTGTGCCTTAATAGCACATTGCCAAAAATAATGACTGCCAGCAAAATAATTTGAAAAGCAAAGAAAACGTCCTAAAATAAAATGTAATTTTCATTTTTCATCAGGAACTGAAAAATGCCCCAGATTTCATGAATTGGTTACCATATCCTTTGTGGGCTGTGAGTCATGTCCTAGATCTGTGGCAGGAAGAATTCTTATAAATTAAGTTCTTTATTACCATTCAGTCTCCCAATCTGAGGCTCGTAGGGGAGATGCCACCTACAAAAATGCCTGACAGACCAGAGGTGACATGACTGTAGCTGAAGTAAAGCATGAATCAGTGCTGGGGACTGATCTCCAGCTGTAGATATAAAGAATATGATCAGATCAAAGACAAATCATAGGACTCATATGATGAGGCTACTAGACTGAAGCATGTAAGACGGCATTTCAGACCGAGCCTAAAACCTAAGGCTGCATTTGTAGCAGGAAATAGAATACACTTGGGACCGTTCTCTGACTTGGAGGCCAACAGGCATGAAACAGATCATGCCCATGCTATTAAACTCTTTTAATGTCCAAAATGGGTTGGCTACATCCAAGCTGGTTACTGGGAATCATCCCTGACGCATGGCATGTCCTAAATAGTGCCTGGGAACCAGGGTTGGTCCAAAATGAAACCACCCAAGGGCCACTCCAGCAATTTAGTAGTACAGGGCATTGAGATCTAGTGCCTGAGAATGTTTTCAGTACCACGGTATTTACCAGTACCAGCCGTAGTCTGAGCATCCATCCGTCTCTCCCAAACTCTGCCAAACACCAGGGCTCACAACGCCAGTGCAGCAGCTTCCAGTGAGGCCCACCAGGCAAAATGCTTTCTGCTCTCCTCACCTAGTCTCCTTCTTTTTAATTGTATGCCCATTTAGTTAGTTCCCATTTAATTTTATGCCTGGCAGTCTGACAAGAGGATTTAGATGGCTTTGACAAGAATTTGAATCATAGTTGCAGCCGCTGCAACCATTTCACAAGGGGCAACATAACAGTGGCTTAGAGAAAGCCACAACACCACAGTAAAAAAGGGAAGAAACTATGAAGCAGGATATCCTTTGGAGTCTGCTACTGCTCATTCAAAACAGATGTAAAATACATTGGTCTAGTGGTACGATGGCAGACACAAGATTACCTTGGACAGCTGGCCTAGTAAAATTGCACAGAATCTTTTTAGACACACGCACACACAAGCATATGCATCTATATTTGTGTGCATATATTTATATAACTTTGAGGAGGACCCAGCCAACATACTGCAGAGGTGCTCTGTGTGTGTGCACAGGGCCAAGCTGCCCTCAGCGAATCTGTAGCCCTTTGACTTTCTTCTGCACTTCCTCCCAACTCACACAGCTTTCATCAAGGTAGCTAAGGGTTTGCTGTGACCAAGGCAACAGTCCTGGTTGCAGTAAATTCAGTGCAGATTTTCTATGGCCTCCTCTAGATAGATCCCTACAGGGTAAATCTGTTTCCCACCTGCCAGATGAAAGCCCTGCAAAATCAATATTTTACATATGTTCCACTTGCATCACGTGTTCAGATTCAAGCACGGAGGAGGACACTTTCTTGACCAGAACTTTGTGCTGCCCCAAGCTATCTGTCATGAAGAGTCTTGGACTAGATCAGCAGTTAGTGCCAGGACTTCAGGAGGTGACATCCCTTTCATTAACCATAAATATCTATTATACAAGTAATTATGTAAATGTTAATCCTTAGTGCCAGTGCAGAGTAACAAGCACTTTTGGGGAATGAGCTGTTACTTTCTAAAGCAGACAGCTAAAGTCAGGAAAGATGAATCCATACTTGATATCAAAAACTACTTCTGACAGTGTGACAAAGACTCATGTGTCATCCACATTAGTGTTCTCCTTCTTGCTAGCCCAGTAGAACATCCCTGACTGACAGGTTTTTTGAATCTCTTCATTTGAAGGGAACATGAAGTTCAAGCTGGCAAGCAACTCGCTTGTACCCTGGGCCATTCATTAAAGCAAAGTCATCCACAACACTGCAAGGCTCATTGACCATTCCTTCATTTCCTCAGCTCATGTTAAATGTTGATGCTGCTTATGACATTTCTGAGAGGCATTTGGTTTATTTTTTCAAAGGTCATTTATTTCAGGGTGAACGGGCGGGGGAGGAGGGGTGAAAGTATAACAGTTTAAGGAAGAAAAAGCTCTTAAGCCTACTGGTCTCTTGATAGATGAATACAACTGTCCATAACTTATATCGTTAGTTTGATCACTAGAATACAGATCCAGCACTGAGAGTGGGAATGTCTAAAGCTAACTGTCAATTCAATGTCTTTTTTTGTGGATCAGTCAGCTGGGGATGGAGAAAGATGTAACGGCTAACCTTATCTTTAGCAATCGCAACAGGAAATTACACCAAATTCTGCCTTCTCCTAAGTTACTTTTTAGCCATATTGCCCACACTTTGACAATTTATAGCAGTATACTAGTTTCCTAAAGAGTCATAGGAAGAACTATATATGACCTAGGACTTTTGTCTTGCACAGAAGTTGTAGCTCTGTACAGAGAAGTTATTCCTGCAGAGGAGAACACTTCCTGAAGGTAAGTGAACACTACTGAAAACCACGTGAAGGTTAGCGTACCAAAAGGCTTAATAAGGAAGGAGCCATTTACAAGCATGTTTACATCTAGTAGGATCAATTCCATCATTTCTTTTTACCTTTCACAACACGGAGATCAGAAACTTCTCCAGTATCTCTTATCTTCCATGCAAGAGGTCTTATATTTTTGTACTTTTTTAAAGAAACGGGTCCCATCTTTAGATAAAGACATCAAGTGATGGAGAATTTCACAGCTCGTTAAATAAGATGTTTTAGCATTTGAACTATTTCCTATTAATTTGCATAGAAAAGTGAAATGTCTTCAATCAGATCCAAGGTCTTCGAGGACTTTAGACATCATCGGTCGTATCCCGAAGTTATACAGGAAGACCAGTGTTCAACCTGATCTGCACTAGTGGAAGCGAATTACCTAAAGGATGAAAAGGAGGTGCTCTTCTTTGTGGGAGATTAATATTATACTCACATTCATTACTGTCTCACCCTTTTGGATTGTACTTCTATTGGAAAACAAAGATTTTATTTTTCACTAAGGAAATGCAGAGAAACTAAAAGCATTGAACAATGCTTTATAGATGGCTGTATATGAGTATTTCAAGCAAGACTCCCTTTATACTCAATCTGGACCTGTGATTTACTCCAATATCTGAATAACAGTTTGGAGGGTATCTCCATTAAATAGAGCTAAAGCCAAACAGAGATTGCTCTGACATCTCTCCAGCCTTCCCAGGGCTTCCAATTTCATAAGTAGAGTGAGATAAACTCTCATGCCATGGTTAAACACAAAGCACAGGCATAATTCATCACATCTTGGCTCCCTCAGTTTCAGAGGTATCAATGTTTAGAAGATCCACAAAATGCTTATCCCATATTCTTCAGAATAGCACAAGGCACAAAATAGTCCTGAAATAAACTGTTCAGCTAAATTGTTCTATAAACACCGAACTGCACCAGAGAAAGAGAGTAAGAGAGGTCACAGAGATATCTAAGTCCTGGGCCCTTAACCAGCAATGAATGTGTTAGATACATGTAGTAGACCCCTTCTTACCACAAGCACCTTTTCCACCCTCACCACTGCTTGTTCTTTCTCCAGGAAGTTGCTGGGGAGAAATATGCACAGCCCAGAAGCCAGTCTAATGAAACCTGCATTTAAAATAGAATCAATCATCCTTAACATTTTCTAGCGCCATGTAAGTAGAAGTGCAATTTGAAATACTTAAAATATTTAAGGAAATAAAGAATAAATATATCTTAAAATTGGTAAAATAAGAGAATTGGTGTAAAAACAATGAAATATTTTCACATCTTTGCTTTCCTAAACCATTTTGGTTATTTATCTCTCTTATCTAACATATTCCTTTTTTTTCTGACCTGTCTAAATAATTCTAACTTGGTTTCTTTGCTTTTCCTAATGAAAAAGGAAATGGTAATGGTAACTGAAGAAAGAGTCAGCTACTCCAAAAAACAAGTGAAAAAAAAATCCGTGACTTTTCCAATAAAAGTTTTCTGGAAAATCCTGACCCACCTATCTTAAAATCAGCTCCCACTGACTAAGAAAATGAAATAAGGATGCAGAGTGAATGCAATATTACTACAGCTGTTCAAACTACTAAGCAAACACATTGATTCATTCTAAAGAAACCACATTCTGAAAAGCTGTAAAATCTTCAAAGGAGGTATTAAATTCATTTTATTTCATGAATACAGAGTATGTGTATTTTCTGGCATAGGCATGAGTAATAAAATAACTAAGGATGGAACTAAACCAAACGTCTGTGCTACTGTAGTTAGTACTTAGCAAAGCTGCTATCGAGTGCATCTGTCTTTCCACGAAGACTATCATTAAAAGTAGCATCAAAGCTTTTAATCTGATTTTCCATTTTATTGCCTTGACAGTGGGATACTAATCTTGGAGAAAACCAACCATGAGTTGGTTTTGATGAGCCTTCTATACCAGTCCTAGAAAATTTCCATTGTTCTAAACCTAATGATGTTTCTTACTTGCAGTTTCTATAGCTTTTTTCTTAGATCAAGCAGTTTTCTGCAGCTCCCTATAGATTTTCAACTTAGCACATTTAACCAAAATCTTCAAACATTTCCTTTTCTGGCCTATGTAGCCCATTTTTTTAAAGTATGAGAATCCTTGCAGACGATATGATGTAAACTGCACAATCCAAGTGAAATTGTCTGAAACCAATTGCACAGGTGAGGAGTAAAGGTTAGTTAGGCAGCCATAGCAGGGCTACTGGGAGTGAGCAAGTGTGAGGGTTGCATGCTTTCCTGAGGGAGAGACAGCAGAAGAGGCAGGAAGGGGTTGTTTAGTATCTTACTGCTCACTATACACCACCATCACAAGCACTATTTAGATCTCATTAACTGATTGCAGTGAAGAAGTCTTGCCATTCCAAATACATTTTCAAAGGTGTGAAAAAACCAGCATTAACGCTGGTCCATTCATAATAATCGTTTCTTCTTCCAAAGCTATGATGAAAAGAAAAGAAAGATGGGAAAAGACCATCCAAAACATATTCATAAAGAGTTCAGAGGAATCAGCGGCAAAGTAGATGCAGTGCTGGAAGTGAATGGTGCATACTTAACTACACAGCAAACAGGTCTGACCCTGCCAGTCTGTCCTCTGTGGAAGTAAGGAAGTTAATATAAGCACAATGCCTGTTTCCAAAAATAGCATTTTTATTGATTTATTTCTGTGATGAAGCTGAATGAGATTTCCCATCCAGCTGCTTTAACAAAGACTCTGGAACATATCAGCTCCACATCCGAGCCATGAAATCATCAGATGATTTCAAATCCCAAGATATAATTCTGCATTTAGTTTAGCATTTTTCTCCATGCTACTTTTAAACTGTTAAGAAATTCTTAATATTCTCTGTCCTCAGTTTTCTGCTGAAAAGGCCACAGCACACAAAAACTTTGAGGTTTCAATGAGGAAAAAGCTGTGTATATATCTATTGCACAAGTAAAAAATTACCTCTTTGAGTCTTGAAAAATTACTTGAAAATCTCATCTAATTATGGCTCCAACAGGGAAGCTCTGAATCCCAAATACTGGACTTTATAGGAACATCATGCAGTTGTGACAAAAAAGACTGGGAAATTACTGAAGCTTGTTCCAGATAATTTCGTGTGACAAGCACTCAGTGAGCCAACTAGGAAAGATGCCCTGCTAGACTTGTTATTTGTGAATGGAGAAGAACTTGTGGCATGTGGAGGAAAAGGAAGCTATTGGAAGTACTCAACATGGATTCACCAAGGGGAAATCATGTCTGACTAATCTTATAGCCTTCTATGAATGCATGACTGGATGGATAGATGAGGGGAGGGCAGTAGATGTGGTCTACCTTGACTTAAGCAAGGCGTTTGACATGGTCTCCCACAGCATCCTCATAGGGAAGCTTAGGAAGAGTGGGATTGATGAATGGACAGTAAGGTGGATAGATAACTGGTTGAAAGACAGAGCTCAGAGGGTCGTGATTAGGGGCACAGAGTCTAGTTGGAGGTCAGTGACGAGTGGTGTTCCCCAGGGGTCAGTACTGGGTCCAGTCCTCTTCAATATATTCATCAATGACCTGGATGAGGGGATAGAGTGCACCCTCAGCACGTTTGCTGATGACACAAAGCTGGGGGGGGGATGGCTGACAGACCGGAAGGCTGTGCCGCCATACAGAGAGACCTGGACAGGCTGCAGATCTGGGCAAAGAGGAACCTTATGAAATTCAATAAGGGCAAGTGTAGGGCGCTGCACCTGGGGAGGAATAACCCCATGCACCAGTCCAGGTTGGGGGCTGACCTGCTGGAGAGCAGCTCAGCTGAAAGAGACCTGGGAGTCCTGGTGGACAACAGGATGACCATGAGCCAGCAACGTGCCCTCGTGGCCAAAAAGGTCAATGGCATCCTGGGGTGCATCAAGAAGAGTGTGGCCAGCAGGTGGAGGGAGGTCATCCTCCCCCTCTACTCTGCCCTGGTGAGGCCACACCTGGAGTACTGGGTCCAGTTCTGTGCTCCCCGGTTCAAGAAGGACAGGGAACTGCTGGAGAGGGTACAGCAAAGGGCCACCAAGATAATTAGGGGACTCGAACATCTCTCTTATGAAGAAAGGCTGAGGGATTTGGGTCTGTTCAGTCTGGAAAAAAGACAGCTGAGGGGGGATCTTATCAACACTTATAAATACTGAAAGGGTGGGTGTCAGGAGGATGGGGCCAGTCTCTTTTCAGTGGTGCCCGGGGACAGGACAAGAGGTAATGGGCACAAACTTGAGCATAGGAAGTTCCACCTAAACATGAGGAGGAACTTCTTTACTTTGAGGGTGGCAGAGCACTGGAACAGGCTGCCCAGAGAGGTGGTGGAGTCTCCATCTCTGGAGACATTCAAAACCCGCTTGGATGCGTTCCTGTGCAACCTGCTCTGGGTGACCCTGCTCTGGCAGGGGGGTTGGACTAGGTGATCTCCAGAGGTCCCTTCCAACCCCCACCATTCTGTGATTCTGTGAGATGTGATGGTAGGTGACTGTCTTGACCATAGAGATAACAAAATGTTTGAATTTAAAATTTTCAGTGTAATGAGAAAAAAAGGCAGCAAAGTTGCTACCCTGGACTTCAGGACAGAAAACCTTAAGCTACTTAGGAAGCTACTTAGCAGTGTCCCCTGGGAATCTGCTTTTGAGGGCTGGTCCACGAATGCTGTACAGTTTTTAAGAACTACCTTTTAAAAGCACAGAAGTCAGCAAATCCATTGCATCAGAAGTCAAGTAAACAGTGCAGAAACCCAGCTTGGCTGACCAAGGAAGTCCTCAAGGAGATCAAGAGGAGAAAGAAATAGTACCACCTCTGTAAGCATGATCAGGCTTCGCAGGAAGATTGCAGAGCCATGGTTCATATATGCAGGGAGAAGACATGTAAAGCCAAAACTCAGCTGAGGTTGAAACTGGCTCGTGTTGTGTCAGTCAACAAGAAAGCCTTTTTTAAGTATGTTAATTGCAAGAGGAGAACTAAGGAAAACAACGAAACTGGTGAAAGGGCTAGAATGAATGTCCTATGAGGAGCATCTGAGGACTCTGGGTTTGTCTAGTTTGGAGAAAAGGAGGATGAGGGGCCACCTCATTGCGCCCTGCAGCTTCCTGAGGACAGGAAGTGGAGAGGGAAGAGCTGATGCCTTCTCCCTGACATCCAGTGACAGGACACGGAGGAATGGTTCAAAGCTGCACCAGATGGGGTTCAGATGACATTAGGAAATATTTCTTTACCAAGAGGGTGGTCAAATACTGGAACAGGCTTCCTAGAGGAAGGTCGTCAATGCCTCAAGCCTGTCAGTGTTTAAGAGGCATTTGGACAATGCCCTTAATAACATTCTTTAACTTTTGGTCAGCCCTGAATTGGTCAGGCAGTCGGACTAGATGATCATTGTAGGTCCCTTCCAACTGAACTGAACTGAACTATTCTATTCTATTCTATTCTATTCTATTCTATTCTATTCTATTCTATTCTATTCTATTCTATTCTATTCTATTCTGTATTCTGTTTATATTGACATAAGACCTACCATAACGCAGAAGTGAGTGGTCCACATTGAACCCATGAATGTTAATAAGAAGTAGAAATATTAGTACTGACACCAGTATTTTAGAATTGATTTGGCAATGAATTTGAGTTGGTTGACAAGGAATGTATCATTGTGCTGCAGTCAGTGCAGCCTAGATAGCCAAGCCTGTGCTACCTCTGGACACTACACGTCAATAACTCAGGGAACGCTAAAAACAGAGTTGGGGAACACAGATTTCAGTGTTGGTTAACGGTGTAAGCTGAGTCTCTGAGGCACACTAGTGGGGTGATAGCCACCACTGCAATGAATCTAAGGAGGTCCCAAACTGAAAGTCTATAAACTAAACCACCTTTTTTCAGAAAAAGGAGTTTAGTTATTAAACAGTTAAGATCAGGAAGATTTTATTATTTTTTTTAATATAAATAACTTGTCTAGAGCATGACAACACTGAAAAGAGAATGGTTACAGCCAGGCAAATGGTTTTTCCTGTGGCAGGCAACAATAGCTACTGACATGCATTCAACACAGAACATGTTCTGCAGATGTTCAGAGGTATCAGTCAACAGCAGATGGTGCTCACTGGGACTCACATCTCATACCCTCCAACAGCAGGAGCTGCTTCTGGGAGCTCTGTCTAGAGATGATTGTGAAACCCTTCTCAGTGACTCAACAACAAATGCATAGATGTGGGTTTGCCAACAGATATTTTAGTCTACAGACAGCAGTAGGGGCATTTTATGAATGCAGACAGGATGTGGCAAGCATGAGGTTCTACCCCAGAAGTTCTTCATCAAGATATTTCTTCACGACAGCAAGATGCAGGAGAGTGAATTTGTCTGTTCTGCCTGAAACATATTGTTTATATTCAGGCTAAGTTTAGATAAAGTACCGCAGGAATAGCCTACATTTGCAGCAGCGTGGAGCTCAGCATGTATGTTGTGGTTTAACTCCAGCTGGCAACTAAGCACCACACAGCTGCTTGCTCCCTCCCCTCGCAGTCGGATGGGGGAGAGAATCGGAAGGGTAAAAGTGAGAAAATTCATGGCTTGAGGTAAAGACAGTTTCATAGGTAGAGCAAAAGCTGTGCACGCAAGCAAAGCAAAACAAGGAATTCATTCACCACTTCCCATCAGCAGGCAGGTATCCAGCCATCTCCAGGAAAGCAGGGTTCAATCATGTGTAATGGTGACTTGGGATTACAAATGCCATCACTCCAAATGTCGTCCCCCCCCCGCCTCTTCCTTCTTCTTCCCCCAGCTGAGCATGGCATCATATTCTGTGGAATATCCCTTTGGTCAGTTGGGGTCAGGTGTCCCAGCTATCTCCCCTCCCAGCTCCTTATGTACCCCCAACCTCCTCGCTGGTGGGGTGGTGTGAGGAGCAGAAAAGGCTTTGACACTGCGTAAGTGCTGCTCAGCAATAGCTAAAACACCCCTGTGCTATTAACATTGTTTTCATTATAAATCCAAAACATAGCCCCATACCAGCTATTATGAAGAAAATTAACTCTATCCCAGCCAAAACCAGCTCAATGTACCATAGGAACAAGGTAAATCCTTACCTACAACAAGCTTCAAGCTACCCAGGCTTTTAATTGCACCTGAGCAATTCAGTTTTAAGTTAACTTGTCTATATTTGAAATACACTGCTGTCAAAGTAGACTATAGAGCTGCAACATGCACTAGCTGTTCAGAAGTCAACTACCTGGGGCAAGATCCAGTTGCCTACATGCATAGTGCTGGCTACTTAATGCCAAGGACTCAGGTACCCAAGACACCACACAGAACAGGGAAACATGGCACCAAACAAATGAGGGCCCATGTTTTTCCAGAGAAGCACCTGGAATCCATGGCTGAACACCTGCCTGCCGATGGGAAGTGGTGAATGAATTCCTTGTTCGCCTTGCTTTTGCTCTACATATGAAACTCTTTACCTCAAGCCATGAATTTTCTCACTTTTACCCTTACGATTTTCTCCCCCCATCCCACTGTGAGGGGAAGGAGCGAGTGGCTGTGTGGAGCTTAGTTGCCAGCTGGGGTTAAACCACGACAATCCCGCTGTGACAAAACAAACAAATGTCTGGGTGTGAAATTCTGCTTGAACTTGACTCCCCAAACTCAGCATCCCCAGAGCTGAAACTTATCACTAGTAATTTAGCATTATATGTTAATTCTGCATTTTTAAAGCTGTATGAGGCCTGTTACATGTCTATAATGTAAAAAGATGTTAGAAAACAAGTGTGGAAATATGGACTTGTATTAAGTCTCTCAGATTTTATGATCACTGTGTAACAAGTGTATGTTATTGCAACAGAGCCTTTAGAATGATCTAGTTACTCTAATGAACACTTCCTTTGTCCTTTGTTCCTTTTTTCATTTTTAAGGATTTATTTACTTCTTTTCTGGTCCAAAAGCCTGTTAAGTATGTCAGAGAGAAGGAAAATGTGATTAATGGTGTGAAAATCAGTTCCTAGAATAGTTGCTATAACAGTCCTCAGTAGATCATCAGATGGAAGTAGAAGAAAGTGAAACCTGGACCATGAGGACCAGAAACAAGGTTACTCCCTTTCTAAGGTTTTCCTTCCGTGCAAGCACACATCACAAGGAATGCTACAACTCAGCTCAGCAATATAAAACTATTCCAATAAATAGATCAATGATGGCATTTTGAAGAGCTTCAGTCTCACCTCAGAAACTCCTGGACCCAGAATATTGTTACCTTTCTCCTACCTAGAATCAGTTCTAATGAAATTCAATGAGAAATTCTTTCTGACCACTTCCTAAAGACCTGCATTTCCAGAGAACAGGGTGACATAATGGGAAACCATTGCAGAAGCTGTGACTAACCAGACACTTTGCCAGTGGAACCAGCAAAATTATTCCAGAGACAGCAGCTCTCTGGAGGAAAAACCGCTCCTGTGGTTTATGTGGTCCTATGCAAGACAGATGAGCAGATCAGCAAGTGTTCACACCCATCCAGTGTCTCACCATTGGAGTGCGGCCTACAGCCTCTTCAGTCTGACCTTTCATCACCACAGTCTGTTTTCATCAAGGAAAAGGTGATGACAGAGCAGAAGCCACTCACCACTTCTCCATTTGAGTTCGAAAGAACTTACTGCATGATCTTATGAATGGGCCCTGACGCACTACCTACACAGTTATTTAGTTGAAAACAATGATAGAGGATTTGCATATCTCTCACTTAAACATGGGAAAGCATAGTTTAAAGGATGGATATGCATGGTCTGTTGCTTTCTGTTGTCATCCTGTTGTCACCGTTGTTTGCATTAAACACAAGAAAACTGACATTTAAACATACGTATCTTCCATATTCCTTCCTTTGTGCCTTTGCATGCCAATCACAAATTTTCTCCACCAGAAACTGTTCCAGGCAGGACTTTTCAGATGGCTGCCAAAAGACTGGCCAATGGATCAGGCTCACAGAGAAACTGCAAATGTGTAAACCACTGGCACTCAAAGCAATTTAAGCAAGAGCTTCTCTGCCTCTGTTCCATTTATTTACATGACAGAAAATGCCATTTTAACCCCCAGAAAAGCCTGGGACCAAGGTATAAGTGGTCCATAAACCTGTTAACGCCTCTCCTCCAAACCGTGGAACCTATGCAGAAGACAAATATATTTCGTTTCAGGTATCTGCTATTCATTGAATGATTTTTAGTCTTCTGTCCCACTTCTTGTGGATGGATCTTCCTTTCCATCTACCTCAGTACAAAGCCAAGCGTGAAAAAACCTATTATCCAAATCCAGCACAGATTTGTCCCTGTGTGGGACTACTACAAATAGCCTCCAGTTTTACACATCCAAATGACAGTCTTGTATACGCATCCCTCTATTTTCTACTGCCGTCAGTGAAAAACAAAGCTTTTTTCATCTTTAGCTCTTAGAGCAAAAAAGTGCAAGCTAGATTCGTCAAACATGCTGATAGAAGGGAACAGCTATTTATTGCCATTATTGAATTTAGCAGACATTATTGAGCAATCCTGAAAATCAGGATAAACACAGAAGGAAACAGTTGTCAAGAATTTTGCAGGATTGTTGAAAGTCACAATGTCACACAGTCACAATGAAAACACAGTAACTCATTGCAACAGTGACATAAAAGACTAAGATAAAGGCAGATTGCTTTTCCCAAGATAAGAAATGCAGGTGCCATTTTAATAGATGATTCTCTATGTCGACAAAGTCTTAGATTAAGAATCTGATTTTTTCTGTAATACACTGCCTAGATGCAAATTTGGAGAAGGCATATCACCATCTGTCCACTGGAATGGAATCCCCTCATACAAGGAAAACAGAGCATTGAATCAGATTTTGCCTGTGTGGATAGAGAAAGGAGAGGAATTATTACTCTGTGGCGGAAATTAAACTACTCCTGGGATCATATGCACTAAGCAATTGATTGCTTTGATTTTCGTACATATTCTAGTTATTGCATAAAAAGATTTTAAAACACCAAAATAACTAGCTAGCTAACTAAATAAATATTAAAAAAATGTGTGTTAGAATTATAAATTATCAAAACACAGTTTCCAAGTGACACTACTATCACGGTAGAAAACATCTTTATTTGTGGACTTATAAGTTAACAGTTAGTTCATATCTATAATTCTTGTATTTAAATATTTTTGCATATACGTGTAGATATGCCAAGAAACTTGTGAGCTAGCTGGATTTTAATAGATCTGGTAAGACACTGTGCACTGATGTTCCATCAAAAATGGCACATTTTTAATTAAAAATTAAATAGGATATTAGAAGCTATCTACTCTTTGTTATGTAATTTATCTTGTTGGGATTTTCAGTGTAATTTGGGGGATTTTAGCAAAATATCTAAACCGTCCAGATCCGATTATTTTCCAATATTTTCATGCCAACATTTTCGAATCCAAGAAAAGATTGCAAAAGATGGAGTTCAGAGTCAGACTTGCACAATGGGAGTACATCTTTCCCAAATATTTCGTTTCGTCACTATACACAGAGAAGGACATTTTTTTTTAATATCCCATGATTTATGAAATTAACAACAAGCTTATTTCATGTCATCAGTGAAAATCTTTTGAAGTATTAGCTAAATTGGCTATGAAATGAATGTTTCCCAGTTTCAGTTTGGAAAAGTGTTCTGTCTGCTACCACTACGTATTTTCAGCAAAATAATATTTTTTTGCTTATTGAAACAAATCCTTGTGTTGTTCTTAATTTTCTTTTTGAAGAGATGTATTGTGACTGCTTTTCAACTTGTCCTCATTTCTGTAAAGTTAAAAAAGGAACTGTGACAGTCTACTTCAGTAACATTTTTTTCTTACTGAAGGCTGATGCAGAGATAGGTTATAATGAGGTAGTTCTTTGCATTTTTTTTCTTTATGGGTTGTGATAGAGTGTCAGCCGGAGAGAGGGGGGTGAAGAGATCTGAAGGGAAATACAGGCCTTATTGAAATCAGTGATTTTTAAACTGGCATCAAGGGGTCAGAGGTTTCACCTTGAGACTTAAGGCTTTTGGAAGCCAGGATCTCAAAGCTGTGCTCCCACATATAATTTAGAGTAATTTGAAGTGTCTTGTACCATGCTTATGTAACCAAAATACTGCACAATATATCCGTTATGTATGTATTTTCCTTGTTTTGAAGTTTCTCGTAACCTTGTGGTTTATAATAATGGCTCTTCTGTTATTCTTGCATAGTAGGAAGTTGTATATCTCAGAGAAAATTAAGAAAGCACTGTGTGATCTAGCTCAACCTAGGTATCGCAGAAAGGCTCTGCACATGTGGGCACTGATACTTGGTATTAGCCCTTCCTTAATTGTTTGCTCTCTCTCTAGAGATCCCGTGGGCAGGTTTTGCAGTAAAGCATGCTCATATCTAGAAAGCCAGGGCATGTTCAGTCACCAAGTTCATGTTGCCATATACCAATGAATAGAGGAGTTTGGGACAGGCATATTTTTCACTGCTGTCATCTCCCATTTTTCTATTGCTGTTGTACATTATCATAAAATCTGAACATAAATACTGAAAACAAAGAATTTCAGTGTAACCTGAGCATACTCAGCAAGGAAATGCTTAAAGGATGAAGCCCTCCGATGCATGGAAAACATGGAGAAATAATTTTTGGCAAAAAAACCCTCTTCATAGATGTCCTTCAAAACCTCCACTTGGTGTCTCTATTAGGGAGAGCAGCTTTCTGTTGAAATGCTCTGTCCCAAGCCTGGATATTAATCATGATGAGAATGCTCTTGTGTGAACACGCTGCCCTTTCACATGGGCTCTGGTCCTTGGCAGACTTCTAGGTCTTTGGCTACACAGCTCAAATCAGAAGTTACTTGCTGGGAGCAGCTGCGGATCCCTAGGGCAAAACAACATAAATTGCTGAATTCTTAGGCACCTAGTTTGGGTTAACCTCTGAAGAGGCCTGCTTCTCTCCTGGACCTTTAGAGGACTATCTTTTAGATTAATCCCTCCTTTAGCGTACTTCATATTTTGATTTTTATTAATATTTTGTAGCTTAAAGATGAACTATAGGAACCTTCTGTTTCACTTCCCCTTTGCCAACCCTTACTACTGATACTACTTTCTTTATAGTATCCTGTTTTAATGACAAAGCTGGTCGCTTACGTCCTGAAACTGGCCTCATACCTACTCAAACCCCTGGCTTTAAATTGTGCAAAATTAATGCAAAGCATTTGTAAAATATTTATCAACGAAAATCACTGAGCCAGGCTGTGGAAGACATTCTGGTTCACTGTGTTCAGAGCTGTCAGGCAAATCCATTGCAGAGTCCCCTTCATAAATTTACCAAGTCCTGTTTTGAAACTGCTTCCAAACTCTTCTCACTGGGGACCTGTTAAAGAGCTTCTTTCCTCTGATGATTAGAAACTTTCTTGTTATTTCTCTTCTATTTTTTCCTCATAATTTTCTGTTCTATAAATTCAGTTGTCTTTGCTCTAGTTTAATCTCTGGGATGTACTTGAAGAAAATAATCATGTCTCCTCTTCATTGTAACCATGCAAATCACTGCTGCCATCTAGCGGTGTTTGGACTTCAGCTGTGAGATTAGCAGCTGCTCTCCCATTACACAGACATACAAAATTGCTCCAGAGCAGAAAGCAAAGAACATGTTCCATTAAAATTCTGCAGATTTATCGCAGCTGACACCAGTAAGGATGACAGTAAAGGGAAATAGAAGTCCTGCTTAACATACAGCAAACATCTGTGGAATTAGGCCTTGGTTATGTTAAAACAATGTAGTTAATAATTACTTTGCAGCACATTGTATATGAATCATCTGTAACTCCAACAAACTTGGGCTTATAGAAATACCTGTAAGATACATTTTTTAATTACAATAACGTGTATTTTAGCTATCACTAACATGTTTTGTATATCACTGTTATCAGTGCCATTTCTTCAGCCAAAACTTCAACTTTTTTCTCACTTTTTCACATTCTCATCTAAACTTCTAGACTTCTTTGTCTTCTAAGAATTTCTTATTTTCTCCAGAGTATCAGTATATATACTGTATAGTACTTCATTTCTTACTGATTAAAACTGTTTAAGAGTCTTGAGTGATATTACCCCACAGATATTTCTGCCACACAGTGCAAGAAAAGCTGCTACAGTGATGAGCTCTGGAAAGAAAGGTAATTCAAAGGTATTTAAGGGGAGAGCATAATTTTGTCCTTGCTCTGTAAACCTACTGAATTTTACATTCAGTACTTCCTAAGCACATACTTCAGATAACTCACTGGTGGATGGTGGATTGCTCTGCTGATTCAAGAGCGTAGTTAGTACACAGCAGAAAGGAAAGCCTGTTTTTATATATACACCTTCCTAGCTCATGGGGACTTTTGAAGGTCAGGAAGGCAACTGGCTCATGTATTTGACGTGCACCTGAAATAGACATACACTATGATGGGAATGAAAAATGAAGTCTTCTAGTGTGTAGTGTGAAAACAGGAGAAAAAAATGGTGGTGAGGAGGAACTCTACTTTGGTGCTTGAGCCTGGTTAGAACAAGCCTCAATCACATTTTGTTCAGAGACATCCTGTATCAAAACAAAAACTCCCCAGTCATTGCTTCATATTTCTTCCTGACCATAGTTGGGTCCTACTTCCCTGTGATGCACTTCTGAATCTGCTATTTCTCCTCTTCATGAACTGCATTGTCCTTCAAAGGTGTTAATTTACACTTTGTTGCTGCTCATTAGTTTGGCTACTCTGACTTCCCCATTTGAAAACCAAGCGTATCTGAAGTACCCACATATGAAAAACACAGCATTTCTGGGGCACCACTTTCCCTTGAGGATGTGCATGAATGAATGACAGTGAATGATATGAGCTACGTTTTACAGTTCTGTACTCCGTGCATCAAAGCATGTTTTATGTTACCCAAGAGGCCTTGCTGCCAACAACATCATCAGGTTTAATACAGAAATACAAAGATGAGTTAAGGGGTGGAGGGAACACTAATACAAAGCTAATGTTTGTGAACTCAAGGATTTCATTCTGAAAGCAAACATGAGGTTTTGGTGCCAAAAGGGTGCCAAACCCAGCAAATCCCTCCTGATACATACCTCTTTATACCTGCACTCATAGAATCATAGAATCATGGAACAGTTTGGGTTGGAAGGGACCTTTAAAGGTCATCTAGTCCAACCCCCCTATAATGAGCAGGGACATCTTCAACTAGATCAGGTTGCTCAGAGCCCCGTCCGACCTGACCTTGAATGTTTCCAGGGATGGGGCACCTACCACCTCTCTGGGCAACCTGTGCCAGTGTTTCACCACCCTCATTGTAGAAAATTTCTTCCTCATATCTAGTCTAAATCTACCTTCTTTTAGTTTAAAACCATTACACCTTGTCCTTTTGCAAAAGGTCCTGCTAAAGTAAGTAAAGGAGTGTTCTTTCTTAGACTCCAGCTCTGGAAACACTCGTACATAGGGAAAAATGTTTCCCCAGATCAGTCTTGCCTTTCCCTGAAAATGCTGTAGTGTGCAAAGCTAAGTAATCATGAAGGAATGTGAAGAACATGGATCTTCTTTTAAAAAGCTGTCTTTGATTCTTCTTTTGTTTATGGTGCTGTAAATTTCAAGCAGCCCCACTGGAGTTGAAATAAAACAGGTGGAAGTGACTAGAAGAATAAAACTCACTACAGGAAAGGAAACAATGTTCAGTGGACATAAATGTCAAACTCAACAGTCGCAGTTGCTTCTCAGGATCCTCACTGCCATAGATCCTCTACACAGCACCTCATGCTGCAAATATAACACACTTTATCTAACATTAGAATGAGAGATACTCTCTACCCTCCCTAGCTGCTGTGCAAAGTCAACAGCAAATGTGTAATCAAGAAATGTTTTTCTCCTTTCTTAATAGATCTCATAAGGAATCAAATCCATCTTGGGTCAAAATCCTGGCCTCAGCAAAAGCGGCCACTGACTTTAAGAAACATATGATAATGTTCTAGAAGAGATTCCAGGTCTCTGTAAGAGCCAGTGGCAGATGCTTGGAAAGTACAAGGGAAAGCATGTAGACAATAGGTCTTACCCTGGAAACTACCTTTAGTGTTTGGACAAGTAGGTTCATGATTTCATTCATTTTGTACCACCTAGGAATGATCAATCCAAGTCCTCAGGTGAAACTAACCTAACATTTGATCTTGTTAGTAGTTTGGGAGAAAAGTGTTGTATTCTTCAGAAATGGCTACAGAAAATATTGAACCATATTCATTCTGAGAAACAGAGACGGACAAATTTTGTCATTCCAGCAGAAACAGGACTTTCTGATTCATTCTTATCAGCAGTGAGGAAGTAAAGGCAATCTCTACATGAGCATGCTTTACAGGAGAAGTGATTTCCTTCTGCTGCTTTGGACTTTCCCCTGAACACAGAATCTTACCGCCAGGAGAAGGCTACAGGGTGCCTCTTCAATCCTAAGTAATGTGCATTTGTACCTGATGAAGGTTTTTAAGAATGAGGGCAAACTAACCTATATTCTCTGATCTTTACACAGTTCACTCTATGACTTTCAGCAGCCACTGAAAGTTTTCAAATTCATCTGTTTTCAAAACAGACAAAAGAAAAAGGATGTGGCTTTGTTTCTTCTTATCTGAGACTTTAAATAAGCAGATATAATCTGTCTATTGTTTGGATCATAAACAGTTGTCTGTTAAGAGTGACCTTCAGCATGTTGTATTGAGAAACTTAAACTGCACACAACAGATTAAGGTGGGGTTTTTTCTGAATACAAGGGTTATATCACACATTTTATAACCTTGTAGCATAGAAAATATCAAGCAATGTGAAAGTTTTCAAAATGCCATGTTAGAGAAAATACATTTTTAAATATAATGCATTATTTAAGAATTTCATATGTGCTTTCCTCCATTATTAGAAAATAATTAAAAATATAAAAATTCAAGTGCTAGGTAAATTCAGTAGTGTGACTGCTACTGTTATTTTTCATTTCCTTGGATAAATGTTCTAACCACAACAGAGCATTGCACCTGAAGTCACGCCAAATCACCATTCCTTCTACCTTCTCATTTGCTCCACTGCCCTTGAGCAATGTTAATAATTAGGCTATCAGAAGAGGCACGATAAAGACGATGGGAAACACAAGGAGAATGTATATTTCTTTAAGGAGCCTGTGGCTAGTGTGACAATTGCTAAAAAACTCCTAGGAAGAGAAGATGGAGAAGGGGTGGATGGTGAGCTGAAAAAAGGAAGAGTTTGATGTGAGGTGGAAGACGGTTGGTGAAGTGACATCTGGCAGTAGCTTCTAGTGAAGGGGCACGGAATCAAAAACATCAGATGAGTAAGCTGCAAACTTCAAACATCTTCAAGTTGCTATTGGCGAGATGCAAGGTGTTTCCTAAAAGAAAAAGGACCGAAGCAATGTTTGCGATTTGTTGAAGGTTGGGTAAGGCCATTTTGGAGCAAAGTAGGCAACTGAAGAGCTCTGCCTGTCATCGTCACATGCATGCAGACCAGGACCTGATAAGCAGTAGGAGTGCAGGCCTGTTAAGTCCTATGCTGGTTCAGAGCTGATATGTTCCCCAGAGTTTTTGAGGACAGCTACTAATACTGTCTGCATAGAATGCTGTAGGACTTTTCCTCTATCCTTCATCCTGGTATTTTGTTGTCTGACAGTTTCTGGAGGCACAGAAAGGCTATAGGAAACTAATGGTGTCTATGGGAACGGATGCAGAGAGACTTTTACTTACTCTGAGCTGAGCAGGCAGGTAGGAGGTGCCTCTCTCTTCCCATTGACTACAAAAAGAGATTCAATAGTTATTTTAAAACGTAAACCTCTATTGTAGATATCTAAGTGAAACCCACACCCCAATTAAAGGTTGGCTTCTGAATATGTCCATAAGCATTTCAGTGTTGACTATGTCCAGCAGCTGGGTGCCTCTCCCATGTTCTAGGTCCAAAGGACCTCCCAGTTAATCATTTCTCTGGTTAGCTCTTCCAGGTCTCCTCTCACCCAGCACATGAAGTAATCTCTTGGCTACACAATGTTACACAGCTTGTCCTCTTTCCTCTCTCAAAGTGTGGCTTCAGTAGTAGCAGCTGAAAGGTGTCTTGATCTTGGAAAAAGTTCCAAACTAAGGATCAGAAATGGATGATATAATGTTGTGGAGGAAGGCACAACCATGACTTAACGTTTTCTACTGTTTGTTTCAGGTGACTGAAGCATTTTCTATTGCCTATTTTAGGGTAGGATAAATCATTTCCTAGTGGTGTTTGTTTGTCATTCTTGCCAATAAAGAAAGCACATGTGACCCGCTAACATTAGAAAACTACCATACTCATGAGCCTGCAGACACTGGTGTAGCAGCGTCTGCCTGTAGCAATCAGGCCAGGGGAGGAGTTCCCCGTCTAACTGATTCATGCTCATCTGCCCACTCATCCTCTGATGTATCCAAAAAGTGAAACCAAACAAGACCAGGAAGGCATGTAAATTTAACTGGCATAATGTTGAATGGCTGGGGTCAGAATGCAGAGAAGAATAAAAGTCTATTTTGAAGAACAAATATGGAGGAATACTACAATAGTCAACAGGGACCTTTGGGAAAATGTAAGTATTCTAGCAATTTCTGAGTTTGTATCTTGTAAGGATCTCAGATTCTGTCCATGAACAACTGAAATAAGGTTCTAGGAGAAGAGAGTGAAGATGAGCTGCTAAGAATAAGAGGTGTGACATCAAACCATACAAGATCAAGGGGTTACTCTCAGTTGCTCATTTATTTGAATGGTATAAAGGGTGGGAAGAAAGAAATTTCCATATTGCTTCGTCAGTAGGCTCAGCAAGAAGACAGAGAATTTCAAGATTAATAACTCCGCAGATCTGAGTTGAGGGCATGGCAACGTGACATAAATGAGCAACTACATATTTAGAGAGAAAATGGTCATTGCCAGTCCATTGTTATAAATTTGTCAAAAGGTATAGGTTTTAATTATAATTAGCATTCCTAAACTGCTGCTTGATTCCTCCTTTCGCTTAATGCAAATCAGTAACTACCCAATGACTATTTAATTGCTGTTTATTGTGCAAAAGATTACCTGAATTCACATGCAATCAAGCATGCACATCTGAAGAATAAAACTAATAAAATGTGATTTTTTATGAAATGTTCTGTGAAGCAGAGAACACCAAAGAGTATGTCTCATCATTATCTTCGAGTTCAGCAAAGTTCTTGGCAGACGCTGCACATAATTATGTCTGTGCATCTTTTAACACAAAACTCAACATAATTTGATCACTGTTCAAGAATTTCGCTGCCATGACAGGAAGCACAACTCATGCACTATGAGCGGTGTGACAAATCACACTTGACAAACTGAGATTAGTCAAATAGTTTGGAAGCAAACACAGTTTGTAACTGCATCTTCAATAAGTCTGTGAAGAATGAATGCATTCATTAGCAATCTGATGGTCAAATCTAAGTACACTGTAGGTCTGTACACAGATCATTTCCATAACAAGGTCATTTAGAAATCCCTAGTCTGGGCATATTTGTGTACCTCTTGTCAAATCTAGAGTTGAGGAACTGGGCTGGAAAATTTTATTTGAGAACGTGACTAAGATTCACAATGGGAAATTCAACCCAGAAATCTCTTCTTTTGACCATAGAAGGCTGGTATTCTCGGTAAATGCTGCTTAATTTAAGAAGTCCTGGGATTTCTCAGGAGCGAACTGGGGCCTTGCATGATTAGGTCCTAATTGGAGGAAGTGCTTGTTTCACTGTTTCATATAACACAGCTGCACATCTATTGAATTTTCTGGACTAGATTTTAATTATATTGCCATATAATTTCTTTTTTGTTTCCTCCTTGCCAGGTTTTTAGGGAGGGTAGAAGAAGAAAGGATTGTTATTTTTCTTCCACTACATTTCACTTACAATCCACTAAACTGATGTGTCCTAATTTATGCAGATTACGTTCTTCTGGAGACGATCCAGAAACTACAGAATACTGAGTAGGAGGGCAATCAAACAAAACCACTTAGTTTACCATTAAACACATTCGGTCACAATAAGTTCATCTAGCACAAATGGTAAATGCAAATATTTTAACAGAAATTGCTATACAACAGAATGTGGGCCGGTACATATGATACGCTGAACCGCAGAGACTACAAGTTAGGGACGACTGTCCAGATACAACTTAAAGTTGCCCTTTTGCCTGGTGTTAGTCTTGTATATACTGTCCTTCCTGGGTTGGTTTAAGTCAATGCACAGGTATGACCTGAAAGACCACAATGAGTTAAGCATTCAAGCCATGTGTTGACATAGTCTCTTAAAGTTTTGACATTTATGTTATCTCATTTTAAAGACAAGGAACTGGTTATACAAACCTCAGTTTCCCAGTCAAAGTATCCAAAGTCCCAGGATTGTTTTCACAAGTGGATCCCTTTAGAAAAATGAGGTACCTTCCTTCTCCAAACATAAACAGCATATTTGAAGTTACAGATTTACCACAAAAAAAAAGTCCAAATGTCCAAGAATCAAATCCTACAAATATTTACTATCAGGGAAGTTGCCTTAGTGGGAAGATTAACACATAAGGTGATAAGCATTGCATGTTTGGAGCACTATACCTCACCTGAGTCTCTCAGTAATAGGAACTATATTTGGGTTTATTCATCTGGTTATGAACAAACTGATTTGCTTCAATGCTCAAGTCAAGCAAAAAATGTTGTAAGTGTCCTGGTGTTTTAGTCAAACCAAATATTTTCTCTGGCCTGAAACGTTTCGTTTGCTTTTTTTAAAACTTTATTACACGTAGCTTTGAAAAATCATTTTGTAACAAAGCATAAAACTATTTTATCTGAAAGTTGTAAAGTAACCAAACTTTTGAGAAGGGCTGAAATTATGTAACGAATTCAGGCTGAGCTCACAAAACCTTCCATTCAACATGAAACTGCATTATTTTAACAGATGAGTTATTTCCTTGGGAAAGTTCACTCCACTCTCTTTCTGCAGCTGTTTGAAATAGAATCATAGAATAGAATCATAGGATGTGTTGGGTTGGAAGGGACCTTTAAAGGTCATCCAGTCCAACCCCCCTGCAGTAAGCAGGGACATCTTCAACTAGATCAGGTCGCTCAGAGCCTCATCGAGCCTGGCCTTGAATGTCTCCAGGGATGGGGCCTCCACCACCTCTCTGGGCAACCTGTTCCAGTGTCTCACCACCCTCATTTGTAAAGAACTTCTTCCTAATGTCTAATCTAAACCTTCCCTGCTCTAGTTTGAAACCATTGCCCCTCGTCCTATCGCTACATGCCCTTGCAAACAGCCCCTCCCCAGCTTTCTTGTAGGCCCCCTTCAGGTACTGGAAGGCTGCTAGAAGGTCTCCCCAGAGACCTTATAGCAGACCTTAAAGGTCATCTAGTTCCAACCCCCCTGCCATGGGCAGGGACACCTCCCACTAGACCAGGCTGCTCAAAGCCCCATCCAGTCTGGCCTTGAACACTTCCAGGGATGGGGCATTGACAACTTCCCTGGGCAACCCGTTCCAGTGTCTCACCACTCTCACAGTAAAGAATTTCTTCCTAATAGCTAGTCAAAATCTACCCTCTTTCAGTTCGGAACCGTTACCCCTCCTCCTATTGCTCCACTCCCTGATAAAGAGTCCCTCCCCATATTTCCTGTAGGCCCCCTTTAGGTACTGGACGGCTGCTGTGAAGTCTCCCTGGAGCCTTTTCTTCTCCAGGCTGAACAACCCCAACTCTCTCACAGCATAGGTGCTCCAGCCCTGTGATCATCTTCATGGCCCCTTCTCTGGACCTGTTCCAACAGGTCCATGTCCTTCTTGTGCTGAGGGCTCCAGAGCTGGATGCAGTACTCCAGGTGAGGTCTCACCAGAGCAGAGTAGAGGGGTAGAATCACCTCCCTCGACCTGCTGGCCATACTTCATTTGATGCAGCCCGGGGTGCAGCTGGCTTTCTGGGCTGCGAGCGCACATTGCTGGCTCATGTTGAGTTTCTCATCCACCAGCACCCCCAAGTCCTTGCCCTCAGGGCTTCTCCCAAGCCATTTTCCGCCCAACCTGTATTTGTGCCTGGGATTGCCATGACCCAGTTGCGGGACCTTGCACTTGGCCTGGTTGAACTTCATGAGGTTTGCATGGGCCCACCTCTCGAGCCCGTCAAGGTCCCTCTGGATGGCATTCCTTCCCTCCAGTGTGCCAACCATGCCACACAGTTTGGTGTCATGGGCAAACTTGCTGAGGGTGCACTCAATCTCACTGTCCCAGTCACCGACAAAGATGTTACACAGCACTGGTCCCAGTACTGATCCCTGAGGAACATCACTCATCACCAGTTTCCATGTGGACATTGAGCCATTGACTGCAACCCTTTGAGTGCGGTCATCTAGACAGTTCCTTATCCACCAAGTGGTCCATCCATCAAATCTATGCTTTTTCAATTTAGAGACCAGGATGTCATGTGGGACAGTGTCAAACACTTTGCATAAGTCCAGATAGATGATGTCAGTTGCTCTGCCCTTATCTACCAATGCTGTGGCAACATTGTAGAAGGCCATCAAATTTGTCAGGCATGACTTGCCTTCGGTGAAGTCATGTTAGCTGTCACCAATCACGTCCTTATTTTCCACGTGCCTTAGCAGAGTTTCCAGGAGGATCTGCTCCATGATTTTGCTACTACAGTAGCATATTAGCTGGGCCTTACTAACACAGGTTGGAGATAAGATTTTCTCTTATTCTCTACCAGACTGGCTTCTGACAGCAACACATGCCTCCTTAGGGGCAGATTGGGTCCTGCTGGTTCCTTCCTGTACTTGCAGTGTCCACCAGCTCCCTGCAAGGCTCATATTGAGCAATGACTCACGTCCAGAAATGGCACTGTGTCTTTCATCATGCTAGCCCAAGATGTGGGTTGGAGCGGCGCATGCACGATCTGGGCGTGAGGTTTCCACTGTTCTCCAGCCTGTGTTAACAGCTGTTTCCTGCATGCTGCATTCCTTACTCACCTTTCCTCGGTCTCTGCCAATGCAAAATAGATATGACAAAGCATATATTTGCTTCTGAATTCGCATTTGAATTTTTTACCTAAATTGCCTATATGATTAGGTTTTGTTTTAGTTGCTAGACATATTATCTCTTATTTTCACTGTCTTGTTCCTGACACGAACAACCTCTGAACCTGCCACTTTCATACAGAAATATCTGCAGCAGGTTTATAGCATGGACCACAGCCCTTCACAGAGAGCAAACAGACACTTTCAACGTGTCAGAAAGAAGATTAAAGAAATGCAAACTTTCTTTGGGTTTCATATCCCTGGAACGTTGAATTCTCAGAAAGTGACAAAGATGAAAAGTCTCAATGTGGAAGGCTTGATGTGAAGACATAACAGTTCTCTCTGTCCTCTCAGTTTCATATGAATGTGAGGGCTTGCTCTTTGACACCTTTACACACTGGCTGCTGAACTAACACTGGCTCCACTGCTTTAGAGATGTGGAATGGTAACACAGCAGAAAGGTGTCCCCTTCTTGATCATACCTAAAATACTTCACTCCAATGAAAAATTAATTTAACAAATAGAAAAATCTACTCAGCAAATTGAATAAGGTATCATACTTTTGCACTGTTACAGAGATTGCCATAGTCATACTCACATAACCTCACATCTTCCAAAATCTTAAAGAAATATTAACTAATACTTGTTCAAAATACATTTGCATATTAATAAATTGAAATGAGAAAAAAGGAATAACCACGGTGTACAGGTGAGCACTATATAGCATGTACCCGTTCTAGCATGACAGCAATTTGATGCTGTCATGCCATCACGGTGTCGGTACAGCCAGTGTCGCTCTCTGCTTGGGCCTCTCTCATTCCCCAGTGTATTTGGTTCTACTTGAACTATTTTCTTGGGAATCAACCTGAGCATCACTTCCTGGTACTGCATTGTGAAGGCACGTGTTCCCTTTAACACATAATATTTGAATTTATGTTTTGACTTTCAGAAGTGCTGGTCAGAACAGAGTTGATGAAGCTCTAACAATGTCTCTGTTTACTTTGTCATTGTGGAGACATAAGACGATGACATCAATCAAAAGATCCATAAAGTGACAGAAGTCACAGCTAGACTTTTTTTCCGGACTTGACTGAACAATAAAAAGCACTGGATGTCATTCAAAAGCAAAGACCCTTTTGCTCTGTTAGTTAGTGCATTGCTATTATTATCATCCAAAGTATATGGAATAAATCTGACCTGGCATTTTGCTTCTACAGGTAGAATAACAACATATACGGGTGCTGACAAGCCAGGTTTAAAAATTATTTCCTGAAGCCACATAGTCAGTCAAAACCCTTCCTGGGTCAACCTTCATTGCTCAGAGTATCTAGACCATTGGGCAATGCTATTTTAGAATAGTCAGTTTCATGGTCGCTACAGAACAAGAGCAGGATTTCAAAGCATGTGGCCAAAAGCTGACTATTTTTGTCTGTCTGGTAACCATAGTGTAACCTTTTCTCTATGATATGGGTAAACTTTAAGCAGTGGTCCATATCTTTGTCACCTCGGTTTTAGATTGAAATGCACCATTACTTTCAGACCACAATGAATTCTTGTTAAGGGAAAAGGGAAAGAAGACATTTTGTGCCGTTCTGTTTAAACAATACCTAAAAGTAGTCTACAGTAACTCTTCAGGATCTGATGAAGGAGGGAAAATACTTGCAGCTTCCTTATGTCTGCAGACAATTTCCCCCATGCAAAGGGAATTTCCAGTGTCAATTTCTAACCGGTTTGGATGCACTTAGTACTTCTTGAATGAGGCTATAAACAAAGCAGAACCAGAACCTGCTAGGCCAGAGAATAAAGTATTTAAATATCAATGCTGATTTTTTTAACTTTCCTTATATAACATGGTACAGACATGCACCAGGAAGAGGTGAATCAAATAGTCAAAACACCTCTAAGGAACTCAAGCGACGTGACATCTCTGAACTCTGTGCAACTGCAAACTGGAAACACTGATGTCAGAATAACCACTGTTTCTAAAGGTGTTTTCTTTTCCTGTGTGTTTTTGTAAATCAGCTGTCCAAAAGACCGTGTGAAGTGAGGGGTTTCCTTCTAAGAAAAGTGATGAGAATCTTCATGCTATGTCACCTTCTCATGCAAGCACTGTTGAGGAAGGGCAACTTGTTTCAGTCACACTAGGCATAAGCTCTGAAAGAGCTTTAAGTACCACCTGAGCAAAATACCAAAGCCCAAATCTAAGTGATCTAGGAAAAAGCAATGCAGAAAAATCCTTAATTGTACACAGTATGTTTCAGTTAGTTACACAGGTACCTAAAGGTGCCTGACATTCAGCATGAATTTCATCTGTGAGTCTTCAATGCACAGTAAATAGGCATACCATTGAACCAAGCAGTTCCCACTCCCAAAGCAGTGTCCCCAAGCAGCGTCCCCAGCGTGCCAGCTTGAATACTGCCTCTCTTCTCCTTCCAGCTGCTGTCATCTCTCCTGCTGCGTCCTGCAGAGCAGGGAGGTCTGCAAAACCAGGCAGGAGATGCTCTGCCCTCAAGTCTTTCAGATACACAGCTCATCTTCCACCCACAACAGGGGAAGAGAACAAGTTGGCTTTTGTGTGATGTTATGACCTTAAAAGCAAAATTCTACTAGGATAGAAAGGAATCCTCACACAAAAGAGTAGCTTACTGGTAAGACATTTAAATATGTTACCCAAATAGAATCATAGAATCATAGAATCATAGAATTGTTGAGGTTGGAAGGGACCTTTAAGATCATCGAGTCCAACCTTTAGCCTACCCTGACAAGAACCACTTCTAAACCATGTCCCTAAGTGCCCCATCTACCCTTTTTTTAAACACCTCCAGGGATGGTGAATCCACCACCTCCCTGGGCAGCCTATTCCAATGTTTAATAACCCTTTCAGTGAAAAAATGTTTCCTAATATCTAATCTAAACCTCCCCTGACGTAACTTGAACCCATTTCCCCTCGTCCTATCACTTGTCACCAGGGAGAAGAGGTCAGCCCCCATCGCTCTACAACCTCCTTTCAGGTAGTTGTAGAGGGTGATAAGGTCTCCCCTCAGCCTCCTCTTCTCCAGGCTAAACAACCCCAGCTCCCTCAGTCGTTTTTCATAAGGTTTGTCCTCCAGACCCCTCACCAGCTTTGTAGCCCTTCTCTGGACACGCTCCAACACCTCAATGTCCCTCTTGTAGCGAGGGGCCCAAAACTGAATGCAGTACTTGAGGTGGGGCCTCACCAGTGCCGAGTACAGGGGGATGATCACTTCCCTATCTTGGTACTCACACAAATTGTTTGCAATGTTTAGAAACACATATGTGCAGTATTTATGAAGGAAAAGCTTTTAATGGATTAAATTCTTACCTAACTTCAGTCTTAGTCATCTCACTAGATTCTAGGCACGTAAGAGTTTGATGTCTAGTCTAGACTCCATCAATGGCCACTATTGCGAGAATGAGATATGCAGAGGGTCCTTCATCTCACCTATTGTGCCACCTATCATGTGACAGGATTATTTGCTTCATGTTTCTGATTCTTCTAGTAGGTTCCCTTCTCTTCAACCAGCTGCATTAGTTTGAACAGCACAAAGTAATCAAAATGTGCAGCAAGGAAAAAAATGGAGATTCCTTTTGTAAATATGATTGGGCATAAAGGGGTAAGTGAGAATGAGAGGGGGACATGGCACAAGCATGCTAAATCATGATGTATTCTTGCACTATTTGCTAGGAGACAGACACCTGTTGGTTGATGAGAAGCTCAACACGAGACGGCAATGTGCGCTCGCAGCCCAGAAAGCCAGCTGCATCCTGAGCTGCATCAAAAGAACCGTGGCCAGCAGGTCAAAGGAGGTGATTCTGCCCCTCTACTCCACTCTCATGAGACCATACCTGGAGTACTGCGTCCAGCTCTGGAGCCCCCAACATAAGAAGAACATGGACCTGTTGGAGTGGGTGCAGAGAGGGGCCATGAAGATGATCACAAGACTGGAGCACCTATGCTATGAAGACAGGCTGAGAGAGTTGTGGTTGTTCAGCCTGGAGAAGAGAAGGCTCCAGGGAGACCTTATAGTGGCCTTCCAGAACTTAAACGTGGCCTACAGGAAAAATGGGGAGTGTAGTGATAGGACGAGGGGTAACGGTTTTAAACTGAAAGAGGGGAGATTTAGATTAGCTATCAGGAAGAAATTCTTTACTGTGAGAGTGGTGAGACACTGGAACAGGTTGCCCAGGGAAATTGTCAATGCCCCATCCCTGGAAGTGTTCAAGGCCAGGTTGGATGGGGCTTTGAACAGCCTGGTCTAGTGGGAGGTGTCCCTGCCCATGGAAGGGGGTTTGGAACTAGATGATATTGAAGGTCCCTTCCAACCTAAACCATTCTATGATTCTATGAATTTTTTCTGGCAGAAACCTAAAGAAAACATGAACCTTAGGAGAATCTGTTTACCACTGCCCTTAGAAATTAACCCCTGGCAACTCTCTATGTTGGGGGAAATAAGTCTTTAATTAGCCCATATAATTTTAATTCCCTGCAACCCTAGATGTTGTTTATACCATAGCTGGGAATATAGTACCTGTTGACTTAATGCATACAAGAGGTTTGTAAGAAAGCCTATTTAACAAGGAAGGAAAATTCAAGGGTTATTATCCTCTGCGTTCAAACTACAGTATTTTCTGGTTGAACAGTTTACCTGAGTACAAGGACTAAATCTGCTATAATCCAATATGCATTTTGCTCCAACATGGGAACTTTTTCCCATTTCATGCATGCCATTTTGTGCTAGGTCATGTATAAGGATGTGAAGGAGAGGAAACAGGAGGTGACATTCACTGAAATTAAGAGGAATTTTGGACAATGGATTATGTCCCACAGATCAGTGATCTACTTCTTACCAGTGAAATCTTTCTGTTGTTTTCCATGAGCTCTGGATCCTGCCCAGAGAGATTATGTGGCAAACCAGGAAGTGCGACAACCCAAAAACCGCTTCTGTGCCGTAGCTAACAACCATGCCACTCAGCAGCCACCTTCACATCGACCTTCAGTCAAAACTGGGGGTTTTTTCACTGTGGATTTTGTATTGTCATACATGCCAAAGGGTTGAGGAACAATCAATTTACAAGAATCCTTTCAGGCTGGATTCTTACTGCTTCCTTCTGTTTTCTAGCTCAAGCCAGGAACAGATTTGTCTGCATGGAATGTTTAGAGTTATTGAACATACTCTCAGTAGCTGTCATTCATTGACCCCTCTCAGCTCCCCATCCACAGTGCTGCTGCATCTGACCAAAAATATACATTTCCTTTGAAGTGCTCGCCATTGAAACATATCCCTCCTCTCAAACCCTTTTCCAGATGTGTTCTTAATTTCAGGCCAAATTTGACTTATCCCCAGGGAAATGACTGCAGGGCCAGTACCCCAGGAAACTGCAGTCAAAAAAGTAACAGAACTCAAGGAAAAAACTTAAAGAAACTCTTTTCTTTGCACTATGGTGAAATTCAAACTAGATGATCACTACTGTACCATCTAGTCTTAAAAACCTAAGTTCCATATGTTGTTCATTACAACATATCACAAAAGGCAGGAATTAGTCACCCGTCAAACAGTATAAGTTTCTTATGAAAGCCAAACTGTACTTTCAAATCTGATGTTAAGCCTAATGGATTTCTTTTTCTTTTGTTAGGACATGATCTGTTCAGCAGGGTAGGATAGCTCATGAATTTGACCATTCTCTTGGATAAGGGCACTCCAAGGATGCAGACTTTTTCATGTTCACAATACAGAAATTCTGCCTTCCCCATGATGATCTAGGAGCCGTACAGCCCTTGTATGGCAAGTTGCACTGAAATGGTCCCCATGTGAATGGCTTCACTCCTCCCCTGTAATACCTCACTGCATAATAACATTAATTCTAGTCTAAAACTGGATGAACGATGTGCTGAGGCCTGGAGGAAACAGTATAATTATAGCTAAATGGAATATATGAGTGTCCTTTAGCAATATTAGTCCTCATTTTCAAAAAATTCATAGAAGTATACTTAGCTAGAGAGAAAAACATACATGTTCTCTGAAAAATTAGCTCAAGAAGAGCACCTTTCAATGCATTACATTCTGGAACAAATCTAACTATTTTGGAATATATTTAACATATTGAACAAAAATCCAGAATGCACAAGACTGAAGAACTTATATATAGCTATTTTTGCTCCATCCAAAAATAATAATAAAAAAAAGAATACCATTGTTATGACTACTTGTGCAGTGACCTTACTGAAATCCTTTCAACTAAGTTCCTACTCCCCTTCAAAATATTACTTCTTTCTACCTCCCCCTTAGGTGAGAATGATTACTATATACTGTTGGGAAGGGAGAGTTCAATAAACTGTAGATAAACAAAGCGTCATATCTATAAGCTGAAAGTACTGAAATTTAACAAGGTCTAAAAGAATAAAGATATATTCTGCATTTGATCCAAGTGCCTCAAGCTTACAAAAAGATGGGTGAGCTCAGCCCTATTCTTTTTTATTTTTAAGACAAATCAGTGTTTTGTCAGTGGGTTTTCATCCCTGTTTCAAAGGTCTTCATGCCTCTGGGATCTGACTCTGCAGGCCACGAGCATAAACCTTTCACGCCAGACCACAGTGCTTCAGGACTCTCTCTAACACTGCAGGAATGATCACAGCAACACGTGAATGAAGAATCCAAACTAAGGAGCCCATTTAGTTTCAGACAAAGTTTTAAGACAAAAATGAAATGAATGATATTAAGTTCCCTTTGCTGATTGGTTAATAAGTAATAGTGTGGGAATAGTTACAGACTGCTTATTGAATCAGCTGTTTCCGTGAGATTTTGATCCAGTTCTTTCAAGCGAAAATAGATATACACGTTTTCGTTCAGTTTTGATTAAATTCACAAAGTACCATAAAGTAAAGAAATGCAAGAACTCTTCTCTGGGATTAATAATGCAGAAAATGCAGGATTTGAGAGAGGAGGTGGGTGACAAAAGTAATGTTGAGCCAAAGGAAAAGCTTTAAATGTAGTATTTTTTTCCACGTACACTTCACTTTGCAGAACATACTAACTAACTCCATAAGTCAGCTATCAATACTGCCTGTAGATTACTTCCATTATGCTTGAAACAAGGTCATGGTTAGTTTACAATGGCTGTAGAGTCATAAAATGGCATGCAGAGCCTGCTGAGACCACTAACGTGCTGCAATCATTACTACAGAGCACAGAGAAGGATGAGCAGATGTTCCTCAGCCATTTACATTGCCTTCACATTGGTCTGTGGTCCAGAAAATCAATCCTGGCCATGGTCCAGCACACTCATTATTTTCTTAACCTACAATGTTCATAGCCTTACATGTAGTTTATAGGAACTATGAGCAAGTAAAGTTAAATAAAGATCTTTTTTCTAGATTTCATTTACCTTTTTTCTGACTCTCAAGAACATCCAAATATCTTGAAATAGGAAAAAGGCCTGCCCGGCTGTTAAAGGACACCGTCAGCCTGTAGCTGTTGATCTGAACACTGAGCACTCCTTTGCATGCGTGCAACTTGGAGCATGTGTTTATTTTACGTAGAATCTTTCAGTATACTAGGACCTGTGGCACTGCAAGAAAATTATGCACGTGAGGTATATTTGGTCAAACAAGACAGCACCTGAAAAATCCCCCACTTGGTTTTGTATCACAGGTCTAGTCTCAGATGCTGGAATTATGGTTGTCCTGCTCCTGTCTTCCTAAAACCCAGATGACACTTAGAAATGCAGCTCCAGGTCTCCAAGGAGAGCGGTAGATAAATGAGTGATGTCTTTTTAACCTGCTGTTCTTAAACGTTTACTGTAACAGGCATTCTGAAGCCCCACCAAGCACTCTGCTGCAACCCCAACTATCCTGGTGTTAGAGCATTTTTCCCAGCTGCTAAGCTGAACCTATTCGCAGCAGACACTTCCTTCCCCTTCGCCGCTATGACCCACGTAGCTGTGGAGCGGTGTCACATCTTTTTTTCAACCCTCTCTGCTCTAGATTTAACAACACCGTTGCCTTGAACTTTCCACAGAAGTTATGTTTTAAATAACATTCCTGTGGCTCACCTCTGTGCTTCCTTCAGTTGGCCCCCACCTTCCCAGACGCACGGTGCACAAAACTGTATGTGAAATTCTCCTTGGGCACATATACACCTGTTGGAGCAGGGCAATGATTCAATTTGTTTTATTTCCGGGATAATGTTTGCCTTTTTCAAAAGAGCAAAGCGCTTCATTTTTTTTTGACTCCCATTCAGCTCGTGATCAACTATTAACTAGTTCCTCATCCTGAAAGGTAATGTGCAATATTTAACCATAACCACAGCACATGATTTCAATTCCTTTTTAAACTGCACCCTGTTTTGCTGGGTCTTGGAGGTCAAATGACATGTTTCCAACTTAAATGTGTATCGGTCTGGTTTAATGTGCACCTGCAAATTCCAGAAGGCTTCACGGCTTCTGTCGATGACACCTGTACTTCACATAAAATGCTTCACTAAAAAAGTCCCTAGTTGATATTGTTTCCTAATGCCTGTATTTAAGATCATTTTCTATCATCTTTTTTTTCTTGTTTATGTCTGTGAATCATTATGTCTCATATTAATCATTTAGCTAGCCCACGAGGAACTGGTGTGTCCTTGTGTTTATTCCAAATAGGGTCTTCATAAACACTAACTTCTAAATAAAGCCACATCAAAGCAGATACTGCATTCCATGGATTTTATCTTCCCTTGGGTTATCCTATGCAGGATGCTGACATGAAAACCCTGTTCTTTGCTCCATATAGAAGAGTAAGCTGGGGAACTTGAGTTCATTGAGTTCCCATCAGTTTGAATGAGACAGTAATACAAATCATTCCAATTTTTAATAACATGGCCAGACGCAACTTGGCTAGGTCTGTTTTGTTAAGATTTGATAGCAGAGGTAGGTCTGGTACCGTATCTGCTCATATTTAGCATTTTCCATAACTCTCACAACAGGACTTCAGCATCATTTAAGAGCAGCATTTCAATTCACAAAACCAAATTAAGCCAAAGCACTGAGGGAGGGAATGCGTGGTATTACACTGACTTCTTAACAATAACTCAGTTTAATTAATGATTTCTAGAGACAAAACAATGTGGTTTTGCTGGTAGAAGAAAATGTCTGTGCCTGCAAATTCCTTCATGCAGGGCACCCGTGGGCGCTATCTTTTGCTTACTCCTAAACACAATAATTATTCATTGCACTGGGCCAAACAGTATCCCTTCTGGAGCTGGACTCAATAAGCCTTAACAAAACCAAACACAAACTTTGCTTATCTTCTTTTAGGGCTTGAAAACTTCCAGGGATCTCAAGACAACACCAAACACCTTTACGGAGGGGTGTTCATGTCTTTTACGCCCCAGGAGAAGCTGACAGCAGTCAGCCCCCATCCCTTCACCAGAGGTGACAGCAGAGCCGCCATCCCTTCACCTTCCGACAGAGTCATTCCAGGTCACCTGCCGAGCTGCTCCTTGGCTGGGGACCATTCCTGTGCTCTGGTCATCAGTGACCGAGGCACACGGTAGGTCTGAGCTTGTACAGGATAATGTGATCCCCACGGAGGAAGCAAACATTGCCAGTACTTATCAACCTAAAAGTTTAGGTTTTGGCGGTCTCAGTTTCAAGTCCATATTGCCACATTTCATGTTGACTAGATTACTCAGTTTGCTAAAATTGAATCTGTCATGTATTGCTGTTTTGTGATCTCTTCCCTTATTCTGCAGAGTTTAAAGGGTTTAGTCACTCCTACCAAACTTCCACACACCTCACATGACTGCAACAGCTCTTTTTAAGGGCATATTTGCTATGGTATTCGTCTGTGTGCCTTTTTTTGGAAAAAGGGGGCATGAGAAGGGCCAAATATGACAGCATCTTAGGCAAAGCTAGAGTTTGGGTTACACATGTATATACTCCCAGCCTATGCTTTCTTTCTTTCCTACTTTCTACTGCACTCTCTCTTCCACTTGTTATAAACCTCTTGCATGCCACCTCTGTCAGAACAGTAATAGCTTGGGATGTCTTCTTTTCTGTTACAGTGATTTCATGCTGGCTGTCTACTGTTGTAGGATTCTCTTTTTTCAGTCCCACAGGGATGTACTCTATAACAATTAAAAGCTAATGTAACTTCAGTTGCTTTTTCCATGTTACGTGAAAGAAATCCGGGGGCTGGGAAAAGAGGCTGGAAGCTGTAAAGTAGCTGATTAAAGTCCTATTTTCACACCACACCACCTCTAAGTACATCACAGTCTGCAGATTCAGCAGATGTAGCCCAGCTGAGCTATGTGGATTGCTTGTCCATCCTCGTCCACTCTAGAGCACAGCAATGATGCTACAGCTGTGCTGTTGGCAAGGTAAGCATAGCTTGGGAATAAATAGTTATAAAAATTCCGAATGTTGTATTTAAAAAAAAAGAAAATTCTGGCAAAATGCACCAGCATTGGTCCTGCCTTTCTACAAGACAGCAATTATGCTCCTTGTCAAACCAGAGCAGATACTTGGTTTTGAGAATGCAGGTGTCTCAGATCCTGCTTCCATGAGTCCAGAGACTTTTTCTGACCATCCAGATATCTCAGTCATGCATTTGAGAGCAGCTTTAGCTGTCTGAGAGACTTATCTGATAGCAAGTTACTAAACTTTGTCTGAAACTTCTCCCATCAGTACTGGTGAAATGAAAGCTGAATTTTATTTTCTTTGGTACTGTTTAAAAGATGTTAGTGGCAGCAATGTAGCTTTGACTAGTACAGATAAAGTAAGCAAACCTCTCCTCCCCCCACAAAGAAGATATACTGTAGTCTCATCAGTGTGATGCTGGCTAGAAAACTACTGAAAAAGATACACTCATATTCAAGTGGGTTGGCTTCCCATTTCACTGGGGAAGTGGCGATAGCTTCCTGATCTCTGCAAGGATGCTTACATCACATGACAGCTAAAACAAGTGAGATCTCCTAGAATCATAAAATAGAGTCACAGAATCATTTAGGCTAGAAAAGACTCTTAAGATCATTGACCTAATACTGACAAAACCACCACTAAATCATGTCTTTAGGCACCACATCTATGTGTCTTTTAAACACCTCCAAGGATGGCAACTCAACCGCTTCCCTGGGCAGCCTGTTCCAATGTTTGATAAACCCTTTCAGTGAAGAAATTTTCCCCAATATCCAATCTAAATCTCCCTTGGTGCAACTTGAGGCCGTTTCCTCTTGTCCTATCGCCTGTTACTTGGGAGAAGAGACCGACCCCCACCTCTCTACACCCTCCTTTCAGGTAGTTGTAGAGAGCGATAAGGTCTCCCCTCAGCCTCCTTTTCTCCAGGCTGAACAACCCCAGCTCCCTCAGACCCTCCTCATATGATTTGTTCTCCAGACCCCTCCCCAGCTTCGTTGCCCTTCTCTGGATCCGCTCCAGCACCTCAATGCCTTTTTTGTGGTGTGGAGCCCAAAACTGGACACAGTGCTCGAGGTGGAGCCTCACCAGTGCCAAGTACGAGGGAACGATCACTTCCCTAATCCTGCTGTCCACGCTATTTCTGATATAGAACACAGTTCAGTTCCTAAGTCAGTAAAGCTGCATGCGGTTGCATCCATAAAATGGAAACTGGCATGTTTCAAGCAGATTCATCATTACAGATGTTTTTCTTTCCACAGTTAACCATGAAATTTTTGCCATTAAGTGTAGGCATGTTCAAATCTTTTCTCTCAACTATTTCTGCTCCTATGTATCTCCAATCTTTAAAGTCTTGCTATTCATGTAGCAAAATATTCCCTTTGCTACCTAGTATATTCATTTACTTGTTCACCATATGAAAAAGTGCATTGCTGTCTTGAGGTATACTCATGTCACACTTTGTTCCATTTATAGCATTAGTCTCTATCCATTTCACTTACCTGTATGTATAGAGCTCCTAATGATAGAACATCTTTCTATGTTTTCCCATTATGCTTACTTTGCAAGTTTATGTGCTGCTACTATAAATATTACATGGGGTGAACAGTATGCATGCACTCTGTATAAAAAATAAGTAAATAATTACGTCTTCTGATTTCACATCTGTTTCTCTTCAGTTTAAGTTCATATTACAAGACAAAGTTGCAAAGAAATAAGGCCCGTATAAATTCATGAAAATAATATGCAGAAATAAAAGAATCATGGGTATTATCTTACTGCAACAGTGTCAAATTCTGTAGGGGTATAAAAGATGCTATAAGCTGTATAACAGGCCAGCTATACATTGGGTCCAACAATGACCCAAAAATTGGGTCAACATAAAACCGGTTGATCAAACATTGATCCAAATTTTCATCTTAAAGACCTCTAGTGTGAGCACGTGAACTTTGCTTTAATGCAACAATGCCTAAACATTTGGTTTGATGGGCAGCTATAGAGCTGTTTTATGATCTGCTATGTTTTTTCATCAGGCAGGTATGGGCTGGGGTTTTTTTGAAACCTGGGAACAGGTGTGGCAAACCAGGGCAGTTTCCCAGTAGCTGACTGCTGCTCGCATATTCTTGCAATTAACGTAACTGCCCTCAGTGGTTTAGGTCAGACATCCTGAATGAAAGTAGAACAATATGAAGTTTTTATTTCTTCACACAGAAGTCTGATAATAAGGGAAGGAATGAAGACTAATAATTCTACAAATACTGGAGACACCAAGAGGATGATGCATTTGCTCTTCCAAAATGGAATCATATGATCATAGAAAGGTTTGGGTTGGAAGGGACCTTTAAAGGTCATCTGGTCAATGAGCAGTGAGCTGGGACAAGATCTGACACTATTGTTTGTATTAACTACAGGAAAAGACACCCTTGCTTGACAAGGACATTCACATCATTGAAGTGACTACTTTTTTTCTCATTATTTGGGAAGCTGTCACAATCCACAGTGCAATAGCCATAAAAGCTAATACAGGCTAACATCCTTCTGTGACCTAGAAAGAGAGCACAACCCTGGTGCAACACCTCTGGTTTCACTGTACACAAGCAATGACATTAAACTAATTGTAAACTACAGAAAACCAGTTGTATTGGAATTGTGTAAAACATACTGGGTTTGCTTTTTTCTCTTCTCCTTGTCATGGTAAGGTTACTGATATGTTACTACCACAATGGAGTCAAACTCCTTCCACCCTTTGCAGAGTAATAAATAACTACCTCCAGAGCAAACCAGAGAAACAGCAGGCTGGGGCAGGTCGTGGAATCATAGAATCATAGAATAGTTTGGGTTGGAAGAGACCTTTAAAGGTCATCTAGTCCAATTCCCCTGCAATAAGCAGGGACATCTTCAACTAGATAAGGTTGCTCAGAGCCCCTTGATTGTTTCCAGGGATGGAACATCTTCCACCAATCTGGCAACCTGTGCCAAGTGTTTCACGACTTCAGCATAAAAAATTTCTTCCTTCTATCTATCTAAATCTTCCCGCTTTTAGTTTAAAGCCATTATGCCTTCTCCTATTGCAACAGTCACTCCTAAAAAGTTTGTCTCCATCTTTCCTGTAGGCCCCCTTTAGGTACTGAAAGGCCGCAATAAGGTCTCCCCGGAGCCTTCTCTTCTAGAGGCTGAAGAACCCCAGCACTCTCAGCCTGTCCTTATAAGAGAGATGCTCCAGCCCCTGATCATTTTTGTGGCCCTCCTCTGGACCTGCTCCAACAAGTCCATGTCATGTTCAGACAGGATGCTGTGACAAATAAATTAATTCTCACTGCAAAGGGCTGTTTATTTCTAGAAAGAAAAAAAAAAAAAAAACCTAGGCTAGTTTCCTCCTTCCATAAAAATTTAAACTTGCATTACGTAAAAATACAAACTTTACTTACAGTTTGGGACACAGAGAGGACTGGAGAGAGTCTTCCTTTAATGTGCAATCTTCTTGTGTTACACATTAATGTAAAGGACCATAAAGGATTAAAATACACAAAAGCCTATTGTTCCTGACCTGTGATCAGCCATAATCACCTGGCAGTGACAATTGCTTCTGGAGAAAACCTAATGACGTCAAATTGCTTTTAAAGGGCCCAGGTGCTGGCTGTGCCTCCACGAGTGTTTCACTCCAGACCAGGTGTGTGTTCCCAAAACCAGACTCCCAAACTTCTGTACTCATTGCACTCGGGTTCACACCAGGATCAGCTGGGCCTGAGAAAACCGTGTCCCTTTCAGATGGTACTGAGACAAAAAGCACACCACCCCACTGACAGACACCCAGACTGCTGGGCCAGACCTGAGTTGGTCTGGAGCAACCCCCTCCCACATGGATGCCCAGGCCTCAGTACCCACTGTTTTATCTTCCACGTCCACTTTACTCCTTAATATAGGCATAGACTTTGGTGCCTGGAAAAGAATCTAAGCAGACTTTTGTCAGTGATGAAATTGTGATGTGAAATTCCTCCTTCCTTTTTTTTTTTTGCCCTGAAAGCTCTCTAACTCTAGTGGGTTGACCTTGGTTGGCTGCTAGGTGCCCACCCAGCTGCTCTCTCTCACTCCCCCTCCTCATCAGGACAGGAGGAGAAAATGAGATGAAAAAGCTTGTGGGTTGAGATAAGGACAGAGAGACAGCTTACCAATGACCATCACAGGCAAACCAGACTCGACTTGCAAGAAATTAATTTAATTTATTGCCAGTTAATAAGTTGATAACAGAGTAGGATAGTGAGAAATAAGAACAAAACTAAAAATACTTTCCTCACACTCCCCCTTCTACCCAGGCTGAATTTCGCTCCTTTGTTCTCAACTCCTCTACCCTCTCCCTGCCATCCCTCAAGCGGCACCAGGGGGGATGGGGGCTGGAGTCAGTTCATAACACTTCATTTCTGACACTCCTTCCTCCTCATGGTCTTCCGTTGATCAAGGATGGGGGTAGATCGCGGTGTCTTCTCACAGAGTCAACCCCTGCAGGCCCCCTGCTACCAAAACTTTGCCATACAAACCAAATACACTAACATCTGCCTATACCTCCTGGTTTAGATGTCTTACATACTTCCTGGTTCTGGCTTCCTTGGGAGGGTGAAAACAAACAAAAAATCATTTATTGGAACAAAGGAATATGAGAAGAAGGAGAGGAGGACGAGGACAGGGCTTCACCTGAGTAATGCTTTGCCTGAGGTTGAGTTATTTCTTTACAAAAGTCAGGAGGTTGTATTTACAGGAAATGAAATGGCATTTAATTTTTTTAGCTGAACAGCAAAGTTCTTTTAAGCCTGTGTATTAATGTATTTATTAAGCTTTTTACAAATTAGACATTGTCAAACTCCTGCTATAAACATTTGCAACTCCATCAAGTCTGTATCTATTATATAAATTTTGTACATTATCATAACATACTCTTTCATCAAATATTGTTTGGCTGGAAGCATCTCTAGTAGTTCGGTAAATTTTATATAACTTAATGAACAGACCCTCTGAGAGGAAAAAAAACAAGCTGAAATGTAGAAAAGCAGACAGGATGGAAAAGTAAAATAAAAAAGAAATGGCGAATAAAAATCAAAAAAAAAGGTGAGAAGATGTTCCCGTGCTCTTTGAATCTCCTTGAGGCAATGATGCAAGAATTTTTATACTGTTTTCATGAGGCAAACATTTTTAATGGCAAATTTACTGCCTTTAAATTATATACTCGTCATGACACAGTAAAGAGAACAATTAAGAGGCCTTGTGGCTATATCTGCTTGTATTTCTTCTTGCAGTTTTGTGGGAAAATGTGAGATAAATGCATCACAGATGGAGTCAGGAGTAATATTAAAACATACAGTAACAATAAAAGGGATTTTTGTAACTCAGGATGGCAGCCTGTGGGGTGGGAAACAGCACACTTCAGGTGTCTGTAACGTAAGGAGAGATATCTGGACTGCTCAGCTAAGTGCTCCCTATGGCAGACAGCGATCAATACGCAGCTATAAGCCACAACTAACCCAGGAGATTTTAGGAATCCAGTCACATGCAGCGAAGCCCAGTGTTACCCTTCAGTTTCAAACAAATGGAGTGAAAAATAGCTACTCACATGGGGTTTGGTCAAGCAACCACTCAGGCTGGTGAGCAGCTATGTGGATAACTGTTCTAAAGTTAGCGAGGCTTCTTTGTGACTCACTCCTCACCACCCCAGCGCAAGCGGTCCTTATTTGGATGTGCAGCTTTTTAATGGTTGTGTCGCTTTTTAACGGTGTCAAAGTCAAAACCCACCACGCTGGAAAACTCAGCATGACTTGCTTTGTGTGAATCAGAGGCTGCAACTCTGCTCAAGGAAGGAAGTTTTTGGTGAAAGAACATCTCAGTGGTATAACCAACTTTACCAACAAGGTGATGTTATTCTCTTTACACTCAGTTACTGGAAATCAGACAGAGGAATTGAAAAGGACCCATCCCATGCTCAGAGGATCTTTCTTATCAGCAGGCTATCAGCTTCCAGCTATGAATCAGTGCTGTGAATCAGGAGTCATTTGAATAGAGACAATAACATGACCATACCCGACAACTTCTAGAGAAGAAAAATGGCATAATTTATTTTTTTTTACCTGTGTGTTCATTTATGGCTGTTTTTAGTTTTTTGCAATCCTCCTAGCTGAATCTCAGCTTTGTCTAATACACGTGAGGTAAATCAAGCTTCTGCACTGGTCTTATGTTGACTGCATCCCAATTCAATCTCTCTCAAGTCTATCAACACTCTGGTGTTTCAGGCTGTGTAATTTTTCCATAGAAATAGGATTTTGCTAAATGAGGCTAAATGCAAAAATTTTGGTTAATGTTATTTATACTCCCAGCACTTTTTCCAAAGACCTATGCAACTCCATGAGGCTCAGCGCAGGTAAAGGCACAAGAAGGTAAACCCTTGCTGTGTCTACCCTGCCTTTCAAACCCTAGCCTCCCTCATCACCGAAGCCCAAACTCACTGTGCTGTCCCAGCGTGTCCGGACACGTGCAGATCCTCAGGATGAGTCAGGAAAAGCTTCAGACATTGGCTGCTCCTTAGTTTGGGTCACAATTAGTGTGGACAGATGGAGCACAGCACGCCTCCACACGCTGACACAGCTACTCTGCCTGCCCTTGCAACACCATTATATGGTCAGTCTCTTTTAGATTGGGACTCTGCTGCTTATCACGGAGATTTGCTGCAGGATTACAGGCACTCTGAGGTTACTTTAGTCCCAAGTACTAAGTTAAAGGTTTCCTACATGAAGGGATATGGATTTGTCACGACAAGATGACCATAGATTGCATCTTGACTCGGGTCTTTAAAGATGGTGTTGAGCCAGACTTAAAAATGGATGGGGACAGCCAGCTACAAAAAGGGAATTAGCAAATGACAGGTGACTAGGAGAGGTTATGCCACTACTCCTGCCCAGCAAGGTTTGGATCCACACTTCAGTGAAACGCAGCTGACCGACCTCCTGCCCTCTTCCCCGGGTACATGTGCTTCTGGAGGAAGGAAAGACTGCATGCACCTAAAGGTTATATCTTATGACTTTAATTTACATTGAATAAAGCGAATTATTATATGGGAAATTTTGAGATCTCCAAATGTGTCTTAGCTGGAGGAAAGAGAGACTCCTGATTATTGACCAATGGAGCAAATTAAAAAATGGAGGATGTCAGAATTAACACAGGTAGGTAACACTTACAGGAATGCCACTTCCCTTGTGGTTTATTGCTCAAGATTAGTACTGTAAAACCTTCTCTCTATATTTACGTATTTTTCCCACACGATGTCCCAATTAAACTGTTGTAAATACAAAGTCACTAAATGTAAAGCAATTCTAGACGCTGTAAGAAGACAGTAAATCCACAATTTGAGATATGTTAAGTTTGATTGATTAAATATTAGTAACTTATATGTGACAGTTCTTGTCACATTGTTTGTGCTGAACCTGAACATCTAATCCCTTCCTCGGGCGTTTCCTCCCCTAAAGCAGAGGGACGTGAGGTAGATCCTACTGGGAAATAGCTCAGTGCACCTTGATCCAGCCAAACAGGAGGGAAGAACAGGATTGCCTCTCTCCAGGCATGGGCTGACACAACGTCCAGGGGCCTTGGCAGGACCTTGGCGCCCAGGCAGGGATGAGTGGAGGCTTTTACCCTCACGCAGCCTGCAAAAGGGATACATAGCCCTGGATTCCAGGTTCCAAGGGATTCCTTTGAAGAGAACCCCCTCAGGGGTAAAAATCTATGGAAAAGGAGTGCAAAAGCCTTGGAGATGTGCCTCCCTCTACTGTCTAGGATCCAGCCAAGAAAAATGGCCCATAACAACCATGAGGGGACTTCAAATCTGTGCCGCTCAGAAGACATTTTGCATCCCAAAGGAGTGTGCCACAGGAAGCTGAGACAAGAAGGAGGATGAAGGTTCATTTTGTGGAAAAATACCAGGAAGGTTCTGAAGCAGACTGTGTGTCACTTGACTTAGCCTCAAGAAATCACAACGCAAAGCATCATTTTACTCTATATAAATATTTGCCATGTTTGAATTTTATTTTTTGTTTGCCAAATTGAATAACCAGATAACAGACCAGAACAAATCAGGTGTCCTGGAGACCTAAGAATCCAGGTCTATCCAGTTTGGTATGACCTTAAATACAATATTGCATAATTCACAAGTGACCCAAACAAAATATTTTCCGGGAATTTCTGACCATTCTTTTTGCTTGGTATTCACTGTAGTGGGCTGACCACAGCCAGCAGCTCATCGTTCACGTAGCTGCTCACTCACTCCCCATGCACAGTGGGATGGGTGAGGGATTAGGATTAGGAAGCACAAAAGAGAGAAAACTCATCAGTCTAATTAGTGAAAGAAAGGAGAGGCCGAAGTGATGCAAAGGCACACCACCTCCCACAAGCAGACTGATGTCCAGCCAGTCTCCAGGCAACAACTACCTCAGAGGACAACCCTCACTCCACCATGTTCTTCTGCTAGACCATTTTTATAGCTGAGCATGACATTATATCATATGGAATATCCCTTTGGAGAATTTGGGTCAGCTGTCCCAGCTGTGTCCCCTCCCATCCTCTTTCCCACCCAGCCTCTTCCATGTGGGGGCAGAGAGTGAAAAAGAGAAAGCCTTGACGCTGTGCAAACACTTCACCAATACCCAAAAGACTGGTGTGCTATCAACAGTGGTTTAGCCACAAATCCAAACACAGCACCATACGTGCTGCTATGAAGAAAGTTAACTCCATCCCAGGTAGACCATAGCATTCACAAAGACACTTGAGCAGCTCTTGACTTGTATTAACTCCACTGTTTGCTGCATTCAGGTTTGGCAGAATCCAGCTGAGCCTCCTGTCCAAGTCAAATGACCAAGAAACACTGATCATTCACCACTGAATGATTCAGTTCTACTTCACTTTTTCATCCCACTCGTGCCCAGAGAAGGCTCAGGTTTTAGTTTCTGTATATGTATCTTTCTCTAGACCACAAAACCTCTGATGTCCATCAATGAGTTCCACATAGGACATATAGTTTCATGGAGCATCCTTGTTCACAGCAGGGTTTCTCACATCACAAAATGTCACAGTGTAAGCATTTCAGTCGCAATATTGTGAGTCTTCTTAATAGAATTTTACATCATGGAGCGCTTTTATCTTCACTGTGTGGCTACAGCAACTTCTATTATTAAATGTCTCTAACAGCATTTCTTCTGACCTCCTTGAACTTTCTCTACACCTTTCTCTACACAGGCCATACTCTCTGGCATAAGCACAGGTTCTCTACTGAATGTAAATTATATGACTATGATGTTTGGGAAGGAAATTATTTTTCTTGATCCACAACAGTCTTTGTCATTCAAAATCAAGACAAAAAGATAAAGTCTTCAAAATTCACACAGCCACATCTAAAAATCAGCATCGGTTTCCTTTTGATATTGATCTTATTAGAATTAGATTGATTCCTGCTGATTTTGAGCCCAAATAAATGAAAATTCTTTTCTTGGGAAGTTTTATTATTTCAATTCAAGCCCAATGTTCATCGAAACCCTTTCTCTCTTTTTTTTTTTTTAACAAAAAAAAAGGAGGGTAGTTGACAAATTTCCAGCAGAAAATAAAATGGAACATGATGCCTGTCCTTTTTCAGTAAGCTCTTGTGTTTAAACTCCCCTTTTCAGTTTTGCCCATGTCCCACTGAAAGGTGTATGTGAGTTGCTCAATAGTTTGTCAATTGGAATGGGGCTCTGGAGGCTTTCGCATTCTTCTTGTGTGTAAGAGGAAATAATCAGTACCACACACCGGAGTCATGGAGTTCAAACTGGTTTAAACACATCCTCACTTCCTGCCACCCAGATCCTGGTCCAGATCCTATGTACTGCCACAGTTAGACGTAAAGTCAGTTGTTGAGGCAGAAAAAGATGAACCTGCTCCTAACAATAAAACAGCTTTTTTTCATCAAGCTTTAAAATTTGGACTTTGATAGAATTCCTGCAGGCCTACCAAAATGTACAGAAATGATGACATGGGAGGTATCTTGGCTGTTTTCAATATCAGGTGGGAGCATCACTCCCTTAGCAACTGTTTCAGACACTACTGTGTAATGTAGTCCTCTCCTGCGTAATTCAGCAGCGTTTTGATATAGATCATCTCTGTCTGAAATCAAAGTCTTTCTTGTTACATCAGTGAGAAGTACACGGGACTCTTCCATACCCACAAACCCACAAACTCTTCCATACATGTTCAGCTATACCCACACAAGCTGTCCTGTTGTGAGAAACAGTAATGGTCTTTTCCCATTTATGTGCCTTTCCTTTCGGATTAGAGATAATATGGTCACAAAACTTCACAGACTCAAAAAAACCCACATGCCAGCCTGTGGACCGGTGTTTCCAGTCCTTAAAAACTATCACTTCCAGCGGGGTTTGGTGGAGTGCAGCTGAGACCAGCGTAGGTCTCAGGGGACCAGCAAGGTTGTGGCTGCCCTGCTCAGCTCTGGTTTTCTCTGCCAGCGCTTCATGGACCTCCATCAGATTGCACTGGTACAGACAGAGGTAGAAGATAGCTCCACGTTTGTTAGGGTAAGCTCCTCTCTTTTTCCCTGAGGGCTTTCACCCATTCTTGTAAATTATGTTTTATATCTAGTTCTCCAACGTAAAGAGACTCTCCTGAAAGCCCATCTCATTTGGGAGGAAAGGGACAAAGGCTTCTCACAACCTCCTATTTCTAGAGGCCACGCTTAAAGTGCTCTCTTCTGATCTCTGTGAAAACAGCAGAAACCTCTTTAACTTCACTGAACCTGCAGCATCCTACCCTGCATCCTATCCTGTATCCTATCCTGCAGCATAGGATACCTCACAACCGAATTTGACTCAGAAAAATTACCTAGACAGTGTTGTCCATGCTCCCTAGGAAATGCCAGTGGTTTCAGTGAGATAGTACTCCTGCCCTTCTCTTCTCTGTCTCTGCCCCAGCTAATACAGGCAGGCTGGCTGACCAACAGGCTGTTGCAAAACGCCTTTGTGTATAAGGAACCTGGGGGAAGCGCAGTAAGAAGTGATTATACAGTAACTGCACTGATGAAGTTCCAGAACTGAACTTCCCCGTGACCCTGTGGTTTCACTGATGGAATAATACGAAAAGAGAGAGACAAAGCTGGCTGCGAGCTGTGACATGACATCAACAGGGAAGTCAGAGGGAAGATTTGTTTAACATGTGTTCATTTACTTTTTAGAATAGTGATGACATTACAGTAACACCACAAAAAGTGAGTCATGTGTGTAATCACCTCTTGGAGCTATCAGGATCTATATAAGCGTTTTAGCTGTGGGCTTGGGAGACAGAAGGTCGGACGCTTTCTGCTGCAGCAAGGCTCCTTGGCAAGCTGGGCACTATGCAATACCTTCTACTTTGTGCCGCCATCCTCCTACCTGGGAGTCTTGCTTTTCCAGCACCCCTTCAACTAGAAACACCGAGCAACACAGACTTGCAGAACATAACGGTATGTTACCAGGGGAACAATGTAACTGCATTATGAATAACCTGATTTTTGATTCAGCTTCTACGTTCCTTTCCTATCTGCTTATATTATCTTCTTATCCTACATTAACACAACAGTTTTTGCAGAGGTGACATAAAACAATTTGCTGACTAGCTTAGACACCCTAAATCTAACTTACAAAAGAGACCAAGTTCCAACTGGTAAATAAAGCGGAGCATGACATTTTTAAAACATCTCAAAAATATTATGTATACTGCAGATTTGAATGCTCAGTAAACTGTGTTTACTTAAAAGAATTGCTTGCTTACTGTGTCGCTGCTATTGCAATTCTTTTTAAATACACTAATCTATACTGCAGAGAGAACAGCATTTAGTAAACTGAAATGGGAAGAAAAAACTACATCTAAAACTAGCCACGACTGCAGGATGAAGAAACAGTTCAGTGAAACGAAAAACGCAATTACCAAAAGATCACAGATATATATATATCAATTTTTATCTTCGTTTTCTTCTTCCAGGTATATCTTGATAAATTCTTTCCAATTTTTACAAGAACACCAAGCCTAAGCTTAGAAGAGAGGATTAAAGAAATGCAAAGGTTTTTCGACCTGCCTGTAACTGGACAATTAGATGCAGAAACATTAGGAATAATGAAAATGCCCAGATGTGGACTCCCTGATGTCTCAGATGCCAAATCAGCTCCTGAAGCTTCAAGATGGGGAAAGACAAGTTTGACTTACAAGTTAGTGATGTTTCAGGTTTTATGGGGAAAGGGGTTGCTTTGTGTCTAACTATGTGGGTTTCCTTCACACCCAAAATGACATTAACCTGTTTAATTTTGCTGCCAGGATTTTCAATTATACACCTGATCTATCAGTGAAGAAAGTGGTTAACGCAATTAAACGGGCTTTGGCAGTATGGAGTGATGTGACTCCACTGGAGTTCAAAAGAGTATACATCAGATCTGCAGACATTGTGATTGGATTTGCATATGGTGGTGAGAATACCTGTCATTTTTAAAATGCAATGGTCCATATTTCACTCAAGCGTGTATTTTTATAGTCACAGCTTTAAAAGAAAGAAGAGTTTGGAATTATTCTGAAGTCTGCATAAATTTTATCTTTTTTTTATCATGACACCAAATCTATATATTATGACTGTTTCACCTTATGAAACCATTAGAAAATCCTTCCAAATTTACAGCTGTGAAATGGAGGGAGAATTCAGCTCCAGAATGAGACACCTAAATTTAGATGTTAAAGGCTCTGTCTGCCTTAATAAATAGTGCAAACTACTGGGACCAGATCTGTGGAGCAAAACAGCTGGGTCTGAAGACTCAGCCTCCACAGGCTGGATTCAGGCACATTCAGGCAGGTTTACTTTGGTCTAGATCTAGTCTGGCTCCCTGCACTGAACAGTCTTTGGCAGCTGGGGTGCATTAGCTTTGGCCATAAAGTATACCTTCTGGTTGATTTTCTTCTAGAAGGAATCCCATTGGTGCGCTCCAAGACTGCACCAAGGTGCAAGCCAAAGCATGGTATACGTGGATGACCAGTAGAATCACTTCAAGAAGCTCACTTGTGATCCAGACTAATACGTGAATGTAGCCATAACTTTAACTTGTTCCTGGCACCTAAACTGACTCAACTTAGACAAACTAAATGCCTACTTTAAGGTTGGCTGACTTGTTCTCTAGATCCATTGGCAATATTTACTAGATCTCCATTGACTGTAAGTGAAGATCAGACACCTGGCTTACAAGTAGATGACTGCATATAAACACCAAAATGTCCCAGGCTCATGCTTCACTGATGGGAAACATATTATGTTGCCATGAAGAGTCGATTCATGTGCCAGTCAAAGTGAGAAAGGGTCCTGCAAGCTGGAATGGGTTTTAATCCCTCATCACGCACTAGGACTAGGTCTCTTCTGCCTGTGTTATGCCTGCCTCAAGGTCTATCTACATAGTCTGAGGGAAAGGAGACAGAATGGCATCTGAATCCCCAAATACTCCTCAATCCCGTTGAAGCTCACTAAGGGGTAGGGGGAAATTTTCAGAGCTGGTACAAATATATCATCTTGTCAGTTCTTGCACTCAAGGTAGGAAATGGTAACATTCCACATGCACTGTTACAGAAGTGCTGTCCCCAAGGCTGGGGACAAATGAACTTAACTCTTCAGGAACATGGTTATCTCTCCCAAATCATCGTCTTCCACTACAATCAGTACAAGTGAGAATGTCTACAACTAATGTTGCCCAGCACTTTCCAACATCAAAAACATTCAGGTGCTTATAATGTTGTCGAGCATTAAGTATTTATTCTGAAATAATCCCAGATTGCTGCCTCAGAAACACATTTCTGACAAAGGCTCAGAAGAAAATGTTAAACTCTTTCTGAAACATGCAGCAGCCTGAAGTATCAAATACAAATTTTGAACTTAAGTCATGAATTTGGAGAGCGTTTCCTAAGCCTTGCTCCTTGTTTTTACAACCTTGCTGGTACTGTAGGATTTTTTTTTAAGGATTGGTAATGAACAAAACTAGCACAAACAAACCGCATGCTTCAATTTGCTGAATTTAAACATTACAGCTGATGCTACCTGATGACATTTGTTTCTTTATTTCTTTTCAAATGCAGCGCATGGTGATGGATACCCTTTTGACGGAAGAGGTAACGTACTAGCTCATGCGTTTGGACCTGGACGAGGGCTTGGTGGAGATGCTCATTTTGATGAGTCTGAAAGGTGGTCAGAGTACGATCAAGGTAAAACCCACGTATGCGTATGAAGGGGAAAGGCGAATATTGTACATACCAGAAGAACAGAGCCATAGAAAATGCTTTCCATAACTCTTCATGCTTTGTCACCGTTTCAGTACCAACATTTTCATTCTTTTCAAACACCTTTCTAAGTACTTATGCTTCATTATCATTAGCAGCTACATAATGCCTGTTATGTCCATATTTTAAAGCACTTTTTACAGGCTAAACAAGGACTACAAGCCTCTGTTTTCTACATAAATTACAAAAAGGTAAAATGACTTGCTTGTAGGAATAAGGTTGACTAAAAGCAGAGTTGTGAAGAGACTCAGGGTCTCTAGATGTATATGAAAGGGATCAGTAATGTTTTTATTAAAATATTATAGTTACATAAGAAAGTCCAAGGTTTCATTCCAAGGGAATGAAAGGTATAAATTCTCCTGCTACGTCAACTCTTCGTATGCTAAAAAGAAATGCCATACCTTTGACTTATTTTTCTATGCTTCTGTGCTGCAGACATTAATTTGTTCCTTGTTGCTGCTCATGAATTTGGCCATTCTTTGGGACTTAATCATTCAAATGTTCGTGGAGCTCTGATGTACCCTATCTACTCATATACGAACCCAGACAACTTCACACTTCCAGAGGATGACAGGCAAAGAATTCAGAAGTTATATGGTAAATTCATTATGAGATTTAATTTTCAAGATAAAACCTACTGGGGTACAGGTTTCACTACTCTCCCTTATTGCAAGGGCCTCATCATGTTACCAAAAAAGAAAGAAGGGGAACAAACTTGGTAAAAACACATTCCTGTCTACTCCATCCACTATGTTCCTTCTGTAGCGTGTCCCCATTGCAACCAAGAAGTGATGGAACACCAGTGCGGCTGCCCAGCGCACTGTCTTCCTGCACACTTGCATATTGCCAAACAAATCCTGTGGACCTTGCTCTGGAAATGAGCTGTTTCAGTGAGTGAGGCTACTGGCAGGAAAATGAGAGGGATACTGTGCGACTTATCAAGTCAATGGGACAGTTCAGTGAAGGCAGAAACTACTCAGCAGTAGGAGTGGAACATAACCAGAATCGACCCCACGGGGTAAACTTTGCCAGGTTTGCTTTTCTTTAGGCACCATGCTCCTCAGGACATGCTAGAGGAACACTAGGAATAAAACATAGTTGTCTGCATTGTCCATTTCCACTACAGACTCTATATTTTGTGCTTCTTTCCCACAGGGAAAAAATCTTGAAGAAAGAGCTTCAGAAAGACCAAAGAATCCACACCTTTTTGCTTTGGTGTTCCCCAACAATTTTAATCCTCTAGCTAATTAAAGTGGTAAACTCATGGGCTGCACTTTCTGAATTATTATATTGATTTATTTGCACTTCATACAATTTCACTCAACCATTAAAAAAAACCAAACTTGTATACTCTGTTGTCTAATGTGTTTTTTTTCTTCTGACATTTCACTGGGGGATTAAATAACTCCTGCATGTGTGACAGACAGACAAACAAACATCTTTCCAAATAGAGGTATAGGTACCTAAAGAGCCTGTGTGCATTTACTGCTGGAGTTACAAACTTTGTTCCCAGCTTGCTTTCAGTTCCCATGCATGTCCTGGCCCTTCACAGTACCTACTGCTGCCTCCTCAGAATCACACTGTGCTTCCCGTGTGGCTCACACATAGAGGAGAAGGTCTCCGCAGTGCTTCTTTCCGCATGGGCTGGGATGCTTTCCCAAAGGGAACAGCTTTTCAACTTCATGTCCGCCCTGGCTTGCCAGAGAAGCAGGTTTGAGAAGTAGTGGACTAGAATTCCCATTGTCCACTGTGACATTCAAACACCTGTCAGATATTTTGAAATTAAAAAACAAAAAAACTAAAACAAAACAAGACAAAAAAAAAACAACAAAAAAAACAAAACCAAAAAAAGAACAGGAATTCTCCTTCCCACCTTTGGAAGGCTAATCCCACATTTCCAGAAAACAAAAACAAGCACAGATAGGCATAACCCTGGCAACACTAGGAAGACCTCCTGATTGCTGGAGCTGGCCAGCTGTCCTCTGAGATGCCCTCTGCTGCAGGGTGAGATGCCTGTCTTCCTGCAATAACTGAAGAGCTGAAATGACATGGGAAAATGCATCCATGTCTCTCAATCCCAGGAGAAAATGGCCATGCCTTCCTGGATCCCTGATCAAAGCATCACCTGAGAAACTTCAAAGCCTCTGGGTTGAGTCCTTGGAGAGGTTGGGAAGGATGCAATGAAAATAGTTTGCTTTGCACACAGGCACTGCTCTACAAACACTGGAGCTTTTTTGCATATTTAGCAGGATAAACTGTTATGGGACCAATGGTTTCTCCATTAGGAGTTTTTTATGCTTCCTGATGGGGAGAGAAGGCTTCTCCTACATCAATACATTTGCCAAATGTGCACAAAGGTCTAGCCTCTCAAAAGCTTGACAGCATTTCCCAGCCTTTATCCAAAAACCTTTTCCAGTTCAAGAGATGATGCCTGGTGATGCAAGGGCTCTGATTCCACATACAACTGGGAAAAAGTTTTGCCCAGCCCCAGGTTTGGTGCAGGACACCTGAGAGCAGGAAGTCTACTCATGGGCAACGTGGGACACACGGGTGGAAAGGAGGAGAGGCAATTTTAATCTACCTATATTCGTAAGACTCGTGTCCTGGTCTCTCAGCCACCAAACATAAATATGTGCTAGGATAGCATCTAAACACTAATACACTTCCCAAGGTAGGCCTAATACCCTGGTTTCTGGGTACCAACTGATCTCTGGGGTTTGCTCCTTCTGGCTCCCTGGAGCTGGAAGGGATGTGAAACATATTGTAAGGAATGAAAGTCCATTCCTCTCTGTCACATTGGGAAACTACCTTTTCCTGCTTTCCTTCTCACCTCTTCTAATCACTCCCTTCGTAGCTGACACTTTACCTTCAAAGTACTGCAACAGAAAAAGGATCTTCACCGTCCATGGGATCCCCACTGCTCTGTGATTGCCTTGGAAGTGCCTCCAGCAATGGCAAGGAAGCAACGCTACAGCCACCTCCTCCATAAGGAGAGTGAGCAACAAGATGAAGAGGGGAGGAGACAGAATTAGAGCTCCAGACTCACCAGATGGACAGCAGTTTATTCCATGAAGAATTCCCATTAGTCCAGTCCATCTAACCTAGTAATATCTGCTGCAAGGAGCAGCACCAAATGGTGCAATGGCTGAAATAAGTCACTGACAGAGACATCCAGAGTGGCAAGGATATGTAAGGATAGGGTATGAGGCATGGTTCCTTCAAGTGCTTCCCCCTCAGAAAGGTTTCTCACCTCTGGTAAGGCAAAAGTTTGAAAACACTCCCTTCAGTTACTAGCCATTTCTTCCACATGAAGCTCAAAGATGAAGTAGCTAGTGCTAAGTGAATATTATTCTGAGGGCACGGCTGTCTTGAGGTATGAGAAAACCAGAAAGTCCCAGAATCAGTCAGATCCCAGACTGTATTAAAGACTCTGAAGAATGGGACTAGTGAGCTCCATGGCCTGTGTGGATGCTCGAACAACTTGGGTCAACCTGGGAGGCCCTGGAAAAATCCATTGTTGACAGAAAGTACCCTGATCTTATGGCCAAAGTCCACACAGGGAACATAACACAAAACAGAGACACACCACGGCCTTTACTGAGTCAAGTCACTCGCTAGTACTTCTTAAAGAGAAAAGAACGACATAGAAGACAGATGTCATCAGAGAAAAGACTGTGCAGAAAGAAGCATTCCTAAGGACATATGGGACAATCCATGCACCATGCTGGAGGAGGCACTGAACTGACAAATGAGGAAAACATGAGAGCAAATACTTGACTGAAAATAGCAGATCTGTTTTCTAGTATACAATTAATTTCCATATGAACTGAGATGACCAGGATAAAACTCCAGAGGTGTATTCCTAGGAAGACTGCCCTGCAATGGCACACATCTGGGAGACAGCTTCCAGCAAGCACTCGAGATGACTAGCCTGCAGTGGGCCCAACACAAGGTTGGAGTGAGGCACCCTTGTGTCTTGAAGGAGGCATCTCCAAGAGGCAGCAGTGCTCAGCTAGCATCTCCACAGCGTGTGAAATAAAGCTGGAGACAGGAATTTTGCCCTCAGAGAAGACAAAGGTACCACTGATGCGTCATCAACATCTTACCTCTTGCCAAGCTCCTGCTGTGCTTCCATTCACATACAGGACCTCTCCTTTGGGGAAAAGGCTGCCATTGGCACACCTCACCCTGCTTACTAGATGTGAACTACGCAATATCTGCCTCCATCTAGTGGTACAGCTCGGCAAACTGCACTGGCTTTACACCCCGGTGTAAAGCGCATCTTACATGTCCACCAGCCCACGGCCCTACTATACATCCCACCACCAGGGGGAATTAGGGACAACCGCAAATTTAGCAAGGATGCTGCTGCCTCTTCCTTCTTCGCTTTATTCTACTGCTTTCTGTGTAATTTTTCACACGCTCTCTCTAGTACATATCTGAGGACATCTAAGCGCATTATGTCACTTGAATAGCACCTGCTCCCTCGTCCTCCATACAGAAGGGTAATCACATAGCACTGTGTTTTGGCAGGGCTTCGAATTCTTGTTTGCTTTTACTATTGTTCTCTTAAAAAAATATATATTTGAATGCAGCTTTGCCGTTCCAGGTAGTACACGAAGTAGCAAATGAATGTGTTAACATTTCTGATAGGTCCTTTGACCGTCCACACAAAAAGGGTAAGTTTTACTCCTGTTTTTAAAATGTCACAGTTACTACCCTAGAGAAGCTACTATTGGAACTTACCCAGTCATTTGGATATTCTGAGTCTTCTCCACCACACACAGAGTGATAAGGGTGCATAGGACCTGTAGAAAAATATTAGTTTTAATTCACACTACACTATTGATTCTACTTCATCTGCTGTCTAGTAAAATTTTAAGACAATTAATTTTCCTTTCTTTTAAGAAGTGCTTTTAAATATAATTGTCATATAAACTTCTGTGTCCATATAGATGTATGTACAGATTAGATTTGATTAGTATAAATTGAAACAGTATCACAGGTTAGTTATTTTATTCATCCGAATAAACGCCCAGTGCTGTGCTCTAGCTTTTTCTTTATTATCCAGATTTTAACTATTTATTATTTTATAAAGTTTTGAAACCGTTTGTATATCTGAAGACTTAAAAAAAAGTGAAGCTTGTTGTTTCCCAAACCATTGTAAATACTGCAGAAAGAGTCCTCATCTCTTCTCATTTGCCTTTGCCAAATACAGCAGAAACAGCATTTTACCCAAAGCACTAGCAATTTCTACAATTTAAATATACACCACTTCGAGGTGAGCAGGGGGGACTTACCAATCCCCCTTTTCTAGCCTGAAGTCACTGCTTTTTCCTTTCACATTAATCTCTTTACATAACATCCCTCCTTCTTTTTAGATATTTTTTTAATTTCTGTGTCTGCATTGTCTCCTCTTCTCCTTGGCGATTGTAACAGTGCTTGGCTATGTTGGGGTAATGCACATTCAAACACAACCTCAGTCCTTTCTTTAAGTCTACCATTTTTCCTACCCAAGGAGGGAGAACCATCTTTAAACTAGAGCTTCCCTGTGAAATGCGTGGCATGATGTCCTTGGGATTAGTTTCTTCTGGAATCCTGGAAATGGAAACATTTAATTATACAAAGAAAGCCAGGAAGAAGGTTATACTGGGCATAAAGACACTTTCATTTATCTTTTAATTTATTCATTCCCCCACAAACAGCCTACCAAAAAGAAAAACAATAGTAAAAAACTATAAAGACATTGCATCAGGAATGAAGTGAAATGACCGTTTTGACATTGCAAGAATGGACAGAGTGCTAGCTAAAACATCTCAAGGTAAGAAATATACATTTGTTTTGAGTTCCCAGCTACAGGAAAATGGTCTTCCAACCCATGAACGGACTGTAAATCCAGCTCTAAAGTTTTTATAGCAGCCTGTAACTCTTCATTTTCGGTATCTCCATGTCTGAGAGCAAAGAAATAAAAAATAGAGATCATGCCATGAACAGTACATGCTCCCAGAGCTTTGTTTTGCAGTGAGGTATTTCTGCACAGAGTGTTAACAGTGATATTGAGCGCAGCTTGTCTGGTTTCATCACATGAGAATCCACTCCTGGTGCTGTAATATTTGTAACCCTTCACTTCCAAAAGGGCCGTCATTCTTGAGGAAATTCCTTTTATTCTATAATCTGAGTACTTATAGTTTATATGGTTCAAATACTCTCTGGACAAATTCATGGAGGAAAAAAATCCATTAAATGATACCTCATGAGTAACTGCTTCATGGACTTCCTGACCTACAAATTACTAAAAGCTAATATATTTTTCTTGGGAATTACTACTGCATGTTTGTCCTCTTATTATATTCTTGTCTAGGTGGTCCTTATGAGGGACCAAACACTGAGCTATTTTTTAGATCCAGTATAGCCGTCCTTATGTTTGACTTTTTTTTTCCTTTCTACAGGATATATCCTTAAGTCCAACCCGCTTTTCCAAGCTTTGCAGTCTGCCCAAGTGCTCTCTCTTACACTTCTTTTATAAGCTTATTTTGCCAACCCTATCTTCATTTGGCTATTTAATAACTGTCTATCTCTCTGCTCTCTGAATATTTCTCTGATTTCTTTCTCATTTATATACAGTTCCATCCAGGACCCTTTTTCCTTCTCAGATGTGTAATAAAAATATGTATTTGCCTTTACTGGCTGCCGTTCCTAAGAGAAACAAGGGTTCTGCCCTTGGCACCCTGTTGCCTGCAATGCATTCAGATCCAGGGACAGCCCTGCCATCAGGCAGCTGAGCTCCCACCCCAGCTCTGTGCACGAACTTGGCTTTGCACAAAGGCTCACGTTGTTTCAGATTTTAATTCTGTAACGGGGCTTAATTGCTACACACTCTGGATGAGGGATGGTGATACCTGGTATTAACAGGGGAATAACGTCTCTGGAGAATAAATTTAATGACATCAGCAGCAATTCCAGCCTTAGCAATATATATTAAACCTGCCACAGGTAAAAAGCTCACAAATATATGATGGGAAACAGCTGGTTAGCTGCAAAAGTATGAAGTATGGCCTCTTACAGTACTGTCCTCTTGACTTTTCTTGCTAGCGTTAACTGGAAATTTCATCCAATTTGAAGATGCTTTTTTTCCCTGTTTTTATAAAATTATATCTTTAACAAAGCCTGTCTCAAACAGGATGTTCTTAATGGTATCGTAATTATGTTTTCAGTTTCAGCAATGTCAATCTGAAGCAGTTCCACTGACGTCAATGGAATTATTTTGGATTTATCTAGAAGAGTAAAAATGTTAGCAAGGAACTAGAGAAAATATTATCTGTTTCAATTATTGTTACAGCAGGAACCACCACAAGCCAGAGAACTACAGATAATCACTGTTTGTTTGAAAAGACCGAGGAAAATTATTTGGGGGTGGAAATTGTTACTGTTTTCTATCATCCCTAAAAATAAAGTTCACAGCGAATAAAACAAGCATAGAGAAAAGCAGGAGGCTGCTCAGGGATATAGGAAAATATGGAAGCCCATCCACATCAGAAAAGCAGAAAAGAGTAGAGGTCTTCAGCTTGGCCACACGAAGGGATCTGACAGAGCTGATATACTGAGTGTAGTGAGATATTCGTTATTTCTCATAACTCAAAAAGTAAAGTACTCCCAATTAAATGTTATGGGAGATTTTAAACAAAGAAGGGTGTACTTTTTTTACACAGCACGTAACTGAGTTGTGGAATTCCCTAACATAGGATATTTACTGATGGTGGAGACCCAAATTCATAAATGAAGTCTGGAAGGTTAAAACATACTCATGTGGCCTAATAGCTACTAAACACAAGGGCGTCGTGCCAAATGGTGTCTCACTATCCTGATGAACACCAAAGGAAGGATCAAGCTAAATTTACCCAGTTTTGCTAACGTTGCAAATCTTGCTATAGGCAAAAGGAAACACCTGGCCTGCAAAGCCAGGAACTGTCAACTTAGCAGTTTAATCAAAAAATTACTATTGTTACAGATGTAATTACTATAGAAAAAAAAGGGGGAAGGGGAGACAAAAAGAAAGAAAAGAATACTAATACAGAAAAACTCTCAATGATGATATAGCCAAAATTATTACCACACTTCCTACTAACTACCCATTGCATTCAACACCAATCTATCCAGTTCAAGCATAATAACAGAATACAGTGCATTGCCAAGAGCATTGGCCCATTCCATTAAAACTTCGTTTGTGCAAAAATTCTGAAGATAAATTGGAATCTTTAATGCTAAATATATTTTCTTTTCAGTTACAGGACAGTGTTGTGGTGGCAGTCCTGATTACATACTACTACTCACAAATAATTCACTCAGAATTCAACCATTACTTTGAAATCAATGGTTCCCCAATAAAAAAAAAAATATTCTTTATGAAAATGAGCTTTGCAAAAGATCAAACACAATGTTCTTGTAATTTGTCATTGGATGTGGGATCAGGAAGAGCCTGAATCAGGACTGTCCCGTCTTCCCTTGAAGGCAATCAGCCAAATGACACAAAAACTTGAAATCACTAGACTTAGGCTTTAACACAAAAATAATAAACTAGAATAAATAAAGCTTACATTTAAAGAATGCAATCAAGGATGCATTCTTTCTCTATTTGTTACTTTCAGGAGCAGTTAATCTCATCCTAATGTAGAGGTCCAGCAAAAATCAGAAAACAATAACCTAAAAATGTCCATTTCTCTACATTGGCTAGGAAGACAACTCTCTTTGACTTGAGCTTAGATGCAGATATATTCACTGCTTACTGATGTCTGGAAATAGTTGAAACGAATTCCACCCTTCCAGTCGCAGAACTTTAAGTGGATTCTTGGGTTGAACATACTCTGCACAGTCATCTTCAGATCATCACTAAAATCTCTTTCTTCTACCTAAAAAAGACTGGGCTTAGGTGTTCTTAAGTGTTTGTCACACTGACTTCTTTTGCTGAGGCCCTGCTCTCCTCTTTGTCTGTTTGGCTGACCTTATACTCCTAGACTACTCCAAGTGTAATCTCCCATTCTTAACAAAATTTGCAACATTCAGCATTTATAGAGTAAACAGGAACCTAATTCCCAACTGGGTCAAGCTGGGATCTATCAGTGCATGGTAACATAAGAACACGGTAAAATGGTAACATTTCCATCTTTCCCTTTTGAAGTGATAGCAGCAACCCTGCAGTCTCCCCAGAACCTTCTCCACAGAACTACTAATTGTCAAAAAATGGAAATAGAAACTGTTGGTATCTAGTAGGGATGAGAAGTGACAGGGTAGAGAGGAAGATCAGGAATCTTCATACTGTCAGTATGGAAAGAGTAACTTAGATTTATGATCAAGAGCTCCAATAAAATGGAGCCTGGAATAACTCCAAATAGTTACTCCCTCTCCTATGAAGGCAGGCTGAGAGGGTTGGGGTTGTTCATCCTGGAGAACAGAAGGCTCCGGGGAGACCATATAGCGGCCTTCCAGTGTCTGAAGGGGGCCTACAAGAAAGCTGGAGAGGGACTTTTTACAAGGGCATGTAGTCATAGGACAAGGGGCAATGACTTCAAACTAGAAGAGGGTAGATTTAGATTAGGTATTAGGAAGAAATTCTTTACTGTGAGTGTGGTGAGACACTGGAACAGGCTGCCCAGAGAAGCTGTGGCTGCCCCATCCCTGCTAGTGTTCAAGGCCAGGTTGGACGGGGCTTTGAGCAACCTGGTCTAGTAGGAGGTGTCCCTGCCCATGGCAGGGGGCATGGTACAAGATGATCTTGAAGGTCCCTTCCAACCCAAACCATTCTATGCTTATCCAGTCCTGATGTAAAAGGATCCATTTTTCATTTAGCAGTGAGTATAATATCTTATGATTATAAGGAAGATACCCGTTTTTATAAGAAGCCAGAATGATGAAGGAAGAAATCACTTCTCTTACTCATGTTTGCTATGGCTACAAAGCAGAATGTTGGTATCATGTCACTACCAGGCTAGTTCAAGCAGCTCAGACTTCACACCGATTGCAAATCATGCCTAAGATGACGGATAAATATAGGTCAGAACTTTCCACTGAGCTATTTGCTCCCACAGTACAATGTCTACAGTATAGAAACACTTTGAATGTGGGATGCTTGCGCATAGTCTGCGTATGTAATCTAAGGAATGGGGCCACCTATTTAGAAACCTCTGCTGACTAAGCAGATCTTTGCTGCTTGCTAGGTCAGTTCAATCATTTTTCCATGTTCTCTCATTCAACTTTTAAGCATTAGAAAAGCCCACACAAATTCCACCCCCCCCTTACATTGCCTATCATTTTTTGGCTTAGCGTTGAGTTTTTGACAAAAACACTGTACCGTGCTTAGGGATACAGCATGCCTATCACATAGAGAACTAATCCTAACCTTTGCATGCTGTCTTCCTGAGATTTTTATTGCCCTGTTATCTCTTAGCTTTAATTTGTGTTGTAAATCTTTCTGCTATTAACCATGTTTTCATCATGTTTATACAGTATCTCAAATGACTGGCCCTCAGTTCTGTTTGTTTGGTCTCTTTGTTATTACAGGAGAGGTAGCAGTATAAAACAATATTCTCCCCTCTCTCCCAAATTAACTACATGATAGAATTTGGGAACACTTACATAAGTGGTAATCAGATTTCTGCTTGTATTTCAGTGACAAATGCTGCAGACCTTAGATGTCTTAATCAAAGTTCTCCTGGGTAACAACCACTAACAATCCAGATGACAGCCAAGAAGCCATCCTAGGTAGTACCTTGGCCATAGGTTATTTAACAACCAAAAAAATCACCTAGCAAGGAGTTCAGTGTGAATATCCTGGAAGTGCCAGATCAGACCAAACACACTGTTTCAAAGAGGATCCTGTGTCTAGAGTGTCTTTGCCAGTCTGACATTCCTCCAGGCAGCCCTAGCTTCTGCACTTCACTTGTAAAATATTGCCACTATTTTTCTCAAAATATATTGCAGTACAACCTATTTATTGATTCTGAGAATACCACAGTTCTTTCACACTTTCAATCCTATTTGTCATATTGTGCACTCTTGAGATCAAAGTTTTCTTTTACCAAGCAGACTACGCAAAGAACCGGCATAAAAGTCAATAGCAGTTTTATAAATCAAACCTTAAGTGCCTAAATGCATTCCCATTTCAAGCAGTAATTTAAAGAGATGAAGCAGAAACATCGTCTTTGCATCCATTATAATTCAAACACTGAAACTTGTAAACCTTTTATTATAGCTCATTTTCAAAATGCCTATGCTTAATCTAAGTATTTCTACTTCTGGTAATTTGTGCTATCAGAGAGGTACAAACAGTGAATGTAATGTTATTCCCTACAAGGTGCTTTACTTCTTGGCTGTCTATAAAACAGAGAAAAAATACCATTTCTTTTGTAATTACTTCAAATTTAATTTCAGGTATCATATGATATAAATTAGAGAACCCTAAATCTTTCCCAACTTGAGTGCGCATTCACAAGCTGATGTGCACTCATGCACTGCCACAGACACTTGGAGCTGTACCTTCTTCAGCAGGGACTTATCCTTGGGCCACAGTCCCACCAGAAGTACACCCTTCAGTGTCCCTTCAGTGGCACGGACAACCCCACGGCCACACACGCTTCAGGGTGTCCTGCTCCCACGTGGACTCATCCACCGGTCACAGTCCCTTCTACTGGATCCAGCCTGTCCAGAACAGCAGCACAGAAATGGCAGCAGTGCCCTGGCCACCTGCCAGCCCAGGCATATCACCTCTGCTGTTACCAAAACGTTCCCAGGCCCAGCAGAGTAAGATGATAAGCAGTACAGCAAGCAGCGAAAGCGAAAAACAACCACTAATGAGCACTAGACTCTAGTATGCAGTAAGGGAAGCAAGCCCCACGGCAAACACAGGAGCCTGTGAATTGCTAAACAGCAATAACAGCTATAAATTCAATCGAGCACATTCCAATAAAATCTGTCATCATCTCAAACCCTTCGAGTCCCACGTGGGGCACCAAAAAGGACTGTCGTGGTTTAACCCCAGAAGATTCACAGGAATTTGTGCCAGCAAATGACTTAAATGAAAAAAATCAAACTAAGAGGAGATGGATGTACAGGTAACCTCAGTAAGAAGTTCCAGATATTTGGAAAAGCTTTCTCATAGTACCAAGAGTTACTGATGGAAAACAGTTTCTGTAATATCAGGTTCTGCCTTCTTGAGTCCTGCAACACATTTTTTCAGTCCAGGATCAAAGTCCGATACTACTATTTTAGCCTCACTGATTTATGAGAATGTGCTTTCTGGCTACATTACAACATCGTTACAGCATTGGCCCATGTGTGCCACAGTGAGCAGTGTATCAAAACCTCACACAAGTTTGCAGCTCACAAACTGTTAATTCCCCAAAAGGTGACCCAATCTGCCAAACAAAATGACTGCCTGATTGAACTAACTCCAGTATAAATATTTCATCTCAGTATTAAGATTTGAACAGAAACAGAAGCAGAATCCTCTGGAACCTAAAACATTTACAAAATGAAGACTTACCTTCCTGCATATTGCAGCACTGACCTAGTTTGCATGCATTTTCATAGCAACAATAGTTACTTTTGCTTAAAAGATACCAATCCTAATTATGATCTGGAAACAGTATCTGCTAAAGTGGGTGAAAGCATTTCAAGACCATTCATAGTGAAAGCATGGAGCTATACAACAGACATCATTTACAGATTTTTCAGCTGATACGTCACAAACAGTATTTCTTGCTTTTAGAATGGGTTGGGGTTGGGTTTTTTACATCAGTGACTGATTTCACTTGCCTTGACTGCTTTTCATTAACAGAGATAAAGAAAGGAAAAGGACTGTAAAGCAAGCTTATTAAATAGAGCTGCGAACAATTTATTAGATGTACCAAAAAAATGATATGAGAATTTGTTATTCTTTTCAAATAGAAGGTCTCCTAAAAAGATGAGATATGTTAGGCACTCATATGTTTCTAAATGTATTACATGGAAAAGACATGTACTCTCCAACAAATAATCTGTCTGCTACAGGTGTCTCCCTCTTTCTCTGTATACCATGTAATTTCTGTAAACAAGTCTGTAGCATTAGCCTCCTCGTCAGAGGATTTGCTTGGAACTCCATTTCAACAACTGAAGCACTAGAAGAGAATATATGTTTAAGGTCCTAGTATAGGCATGGAATCCCATTTGGAAATGACAAGATACTGATTCAAGGCAGCAGCGAGAAGATGAATGAGGAAAGAAAGCATTTGCTTTTGTAGATAAGAAAGAGCTGGGTTTCCTCTGCTCTTTAAGTTATCTAATACAGGGGCGAGGCAGTTGGTCTTTAAATGTTGGTGTAGCAATAGAAAGGAAAAGAAATAGAAAGAAAATAGAAATAGAAAGAAATAGAAAGAAACAGAAGAAATAGAAAGAAAATAGCAAGGAAAAATAGAAACTGCAATTCTCAGACAGCTTCAGAAGCAAAACTAAAGGGACAGAAATACACAGAGCAAGTCTACCAGAGCTCTTAGCTGGTCTTAGGCTATTAGAGACGAGTCACTGCAGATAGGGTCAGGAGACCATTTCTGAAGACATGCTGCATGCTTTCTGTGGAAGGAGAGTTCCAGGAGACAAGGTGTGTATTTTTTTTCCCCAAGCTTTTCCACGGATATCACTCCTGAATACATTTGACTCCCATAAGGCTATTTTTAAAGCATACAGTTCATTACTCTATGCTATTTATTCACTTTAAGAAAGAAAGGACCAAGAAATGAATGGCAGAAGGCTTAATTAAACCTATTATGTGCCTGTCATGACAACACCGTGGTAAGAAATCCACACAGACCGCTTCAACTTTTGCTTTAGAAATCCTCATTTTTAACAACAACAAAGAGCTAAGCAGGCGCTTAATTTTAAGCACGTACATCATCCCTACAAAACTTCAAAAAGATCATGCAAATATTTCAAGATTAAATACTTTATTAGACTAGAGCTATGGTTCTTAGTATCTTGCATCATTGAACTTTAAGCTGAACGTTTCTAGAAACAACAAAATCATTACCCCTATGGCTAAGATTCAAATAACCTGGGTTTTTTGCAAAGCTGAAATGAAATAAAAAAGTTACAATTTGACTCAAAGCTTCATTTTTTCACCATTTTCAAGTTAAAAAAATACATGTTTTTCAGTTTAAAAAACCTTCTGACAATCTTAACATAAAAAAGGTCTACACTTGCAGAATGGCAAAGTAGATACATGTAAGTGGTTGGAAACTTTATGTGGGAAACTGTGGCCCAGAGGTTCGATCCAAGTCCTACATTGATTAAAGACAGGCCTTTAACCATGAGATCTCATTTTCTAAGAAAGATCTCACTCATAAATAGTCAACAAGATGGGAAGCAGAGTCTCGACATCCAAACTAGAAGTCACATCCCTTCCTTCCATAAGATAACACGACAACCTCAGTCTTTATTTACCTGAAACTGCTCATGGAGCGTGACACAAATTTGTATTTATCTCAGGTTCACTGAATGGTATTCTTCAATTAATAAACTATTTCTGAATGAAAGGCAACCTGTCCTATATACAATAAACTTTTCCTGGCATGTACACCTGGTTGGCAGGTGTCTCTTATGCATGCATTTCCCCCAAAACAGCAACTTGGAATTGTGCAGAAAACAATCCAAAAGTTTTACAATGCAAATCACTACTGTAGCTGTAGCTATTCTTGAGCGACGTCATAACACCTGTGATGGTTTCAGAGCAAAGCCATGGCCACCTTAGGCTGTATTACAGAATGATCAGGGACATTTTTAGAAATGAAAGTACGACTAGTTGCATTCTGATTTCATTTCCCAGTTCAGATTGTCCCTGTCTTTCTTTTACAGTATTTAAAACTGTTTAGCTCTGTAGGGTTTAGAAGGAAATGTGGAAACTGTGATGTGCTCAAGCATTTTGTAACGTTGTATATTCTGGAACTAACATGAGAAATCCAGCTTTTTCTTGTCTATAGAGTGTTGTAATTAAATCAACTATTTACCAACTAATTTTTATTAGAAAATTATGGAGTAAAGCCAACGACACGCCCCAGGCTCTCACTTTCCTTCTCATTTTTTTCAGCTGCAGGTCAAATGGCCACCTGCTAACTGTGCTCCCGAAACAGGAACAGAAATCTGAGGCTCAGAGCCCTAGAACAGTCTGTTATACCAGTTGTCAGCTTCTCTAACCAACTGATTTCTTTCAGGATATTTTTCTTGTCTAAAAGATAAAATGTAGCAAAATTTTCTCTGAGCTAAATAGTTTTCTCAGGAATGCAAAAATTCATAAACACAAGATTTCATAAAGACCAGACTTCAAGATTTTAATACTAAGGAATGCCGTGCAGTGCAGAACATTATGTCAAGCAACCACTAGTGCCAAGTACCCCGGCTGACATGTTTGAGTAAGTGGCAAATTCATCCCTCTGATGCAACGATATTTGCATGAAAATACGCATTTTCATCTTTAAAAAAAAGTATTTCCAGGCTTATCTCAGAGAATGTTCTGTAACAGGGAGAGTTTTCTCCTGTACTGAGAATTCCTTCTGAAAATCAAGATGTGACTGAATATCGCAGACTGCAGCTGTGTTCACGCCTATTGCTATGGGCACCCTCTCTTTCTGTCTGCTTAGACGTACATCTATACCCAACTCTGAATCAGGTCGCAGAAGACAGATGGGGTTAATTAGCCTTCATTAGCCTTAATCAGGATGAGGACAGACACAGAATCACATGCCCAAGTGGTACCCGCCAAATGCCGAAGGAAACAACATTTTTCAGGCCAAATATGTAAATTTCCCTGTCCAGGACACTGTGAAACCGACAGACAGCTGCACCAAGGGTGTGCCGTGAAGGTCCTGTAATGGATTTTGTCAGAATAGTTTTTTCTTCATCCCATCAAACTGGCCAGGCCCCAAAATCAACTACTCGCTTCTGGATCACTGAAATTCACCTGAAGTTCCAATTAGGTTTTCTTGTTGTTTGGTTTGTTGGTTGTTGTTGGTTTTTTACTACTTCCTTGTTTAGACCATTACGAACATTTGTGGTGCCACCTCTGTAAGGTGTCTGCACTCAGCCAACAACCTCCTCTTTCTGTCGTCGCACAGCAGCAAGAAGTCAGCTATCTTGCTGAGCATCTTAAATGCCCACTCATCACCAAAGTAGCTCTGCACTTTCACCGGAAAATGAACAGTCAAAAAGTCCACGACACTTAATTTTCAGAAAGCGTTTTGATCTGTGTGTGGAAACTGCTGGGGAAAGCACTCTACTTTTATCATTTCAATTACCCATTCAAATCAGGCCAATTATGACTGGACGTTTTTTCCTTCTGATAACCACTACGCTATATGAGAAGCAGCTAGTTGTCGCAGTCGGTTTCTTACTCACCAGAGTAAAAGACAACAGCAAAAAGAGGGTAAGGACTCAGCAGCTTTCCACACTCCTGACCATACATAACTCCAGACTCCCGGGCACCCTCCATAGCAGGCTCCATGCTTTGCCAGGTCCCTGGTTGAAAGGGTGCATGCCAAGCACAGCATCCACAGAAATACAACACTGCAGTTTTCGTACAGAATTTGCTATAGAAGAATTCACATCATAGAGTTTGCAGAACAGAAAAGCCATCAGGGGGTTCACACTTACACCGAGCACAATACAGTGATAAAAAAATCTGGTGTATGGATTTGAAAATGTAAAGCTGTCCAGAAACATAAAGTTCACAGAGTTAAAGGCTTTTCAAACAACCATGTATACAGATCTTTCTGAAATACTTGAATTATGGTCGATTTTCATTATGGTTGTTCACTTCTGGGCCAACACTGAGCTCAAGGCAATGCCAGTATTCATTCACAGGGTGCTGATGCTTCATGTAGGCACTGCTGCTTAATAAAATATGTGTAATCCTGGTAGTGCCAATATAATTTAGGGCTTAACTCCTTACTCTTTACAAAGTATGCATGAAGAAACCAAAACACATGCAGATTTGCTAACAGCCCCGATGAAGTAGATTGCCAATTTGGTCAAACTTGGTTCTTATCTCTCCTGCTGCTGAGTTCAAGTGTTAACTTTGCATTGCCAAGAAGCATGAATTAATGCCACCCTTGCAAGTATTTTGGCAAAACATGTTGCATATTCCTATCTTTTCCTGATTAGAAATACTTTGCTGTTGGCTAGCAGTGTTGCTCTAACTCTGATGCCTAAGAATATAAAAATGGCATGTTTATAAAGTGAGGTGTCATTTATTATGTTTGGAATAAGACATTTTGGGGTGGGGAATAAAAACTCATTTACAAGTTGGATCCGTACACAGCAGACATCAAGCTAAGTACAGGCTGGGAATGACTGTTCTGGGTGTAACCTAAATTAATATTCCTCAAACACCTTAAGAGAGGAAGACAGCTGATAAAGTATGCCAACTAGGAGAGATGACAGCCTATAGAAGTGAACTTCCATGGAACAACAATGGGTTAATAGTTGATGAGATGTACAGAAAACTCTAGTGGTCAAAAAACAAATACTGAGTCCACAGTTTTGGATACTGAGTGGAACTGGTACTTCTGTTTCCCAGGATTGCCTTCGTAGGTTTTTCCTGAGAATCGGGCTTCAGATGTGAACAAAAAGAGTTTTTCTTGTACCAGCTGGGGGTTTCTGGTTTTTGTTGATCATCCTTGTGAGTTAACCCTGCCCTGGAGCTGTTGTTTGGTTTCACCTGCACCATCTCCACAAAACCATTTTAACATCTCATGGACAAAATGGATCTTATATTTTGGATCCATGGATTTTGATGATTCTGTTGTGGGACTTTCATCTGTAATACTTTTGTGAATGTCCTAGCAGTTATACATATACCTCACCAACATAAGAACAACTTTCACCAATCAAGGACTTTCCTCTAAGAGGTCAGAATGAACTGCCTGAAAGTCAGGACCACGACTGCGCTAGTAAGCCTTAACCGAAGCCCTGACCAACCTCACCTGAGACCTCCACCCACATTTCCTCTGCTCATTCATCCAGGAGCTCTCTCTCAACTCTGGCCTGAGCCGCATCACAGCTGTGATGGTTTTCCTGGAGGGACCCCAGACTGACCAAGGTGGTAGCCTTATATCATGTCCCCTGGATTAACACTGGACCTATGCCATAGCCTTGTTTCTGAGCCATCTCCTGCTGTTCCCTCCCAGCTGGGCCCCCTAGGTCAGGCTCATCACTTTGACTTGTCCAAGACTGCTGGTGGACCCTGCCAGTATCACCATTCCGCCCTGCTCAGGTCCTGTGGGACTGTGCCCTGGTTGGTGAGCTCCTGTGGTCCCCCTCAGCACCCAGCTCATCCGCGCCATGGGGCAGCCCCATTCGTGCTGCTCCCTGACACTGAATATTGTGTACAAAATTCAGGGGGGAAAAAAAAAAAACCCTCACCAATCCTATTTTTATGTGGGAATCTATACGGGAAATCATTAATTACACCCTGTGCCAAAAGGAGATGATAACTTCCACTAAATTTTCCCAGAATGTTTCCTTTTCAGCACACAAACCGCTCCCAGCCACCTCCAGGTACGTTGTCAGAAGTTCGCCTCCCATAGAACAACAGATACCAAACGAGACAAGATCACGCCAAAGCAATCAAGCAAGACTTTCCAACACCTCTGCCTTTATGCAGTAACGAGCCTGTGCCATTTTGCAACACGTCTCAGTTCCTGCTAACTCATCACTTCTACAGGAGTTACGTTCCCATCTCCCACAAGCCTGTGACTTCTCTTTGTTCCATCTGTCTTAACTACTCTTTTCCTGCAGATACACAAGTTGAGCAACATTAATTAGGCTGTTCCAAAATAAATTGCTTCCAGTCTGTTCTAAGCCTGATGCTCACTGGAGTTGTGCAAGAGCTTAAGGACCTACATAATTAATATCTTTGTCATCTTAATATATGTTAGTTTAATAAAAAATATTCTTTCTCACTATAACCTTTGCCTCTGTAACCAAACAGAGGCCTTATACTTAGTAACGTATGGATTACCAGTATTTCTAAACTTTACTGGAGTTAGGCTAGCTGCAGATATTACTCCTACTACTATCATAAAGAAAAGCTTTGAGGTTGTTGGGTTTTTTGATGAGCTCAGAAAAATCACAGGAAAAAGATGCACATTGGTCTTCGGGTACCTTAGTGATGAGAACTGCACAGGAAGCAATGCAGAACAAAGGCGAGAGAAAATGCTAGAAGCAGAACGCATATACCTATCTTCACCGAATGCAAACTACGGGGCCTAATTAGGCTGGAATAAAAAAAAATAAAATAAAATCTTTATTCCTCACTTCAGTTTACCACTTGCTTGCTGAGACTTACAGAGCAAATGCGTGTGAAAGGACAATCCTGTCATTAGGGAAGGGAAGCGGGTATCCCTCTGTACCCAGGTGCCCCTGCGCTCACAGGCCAGTCACTTTCCCTCTCCAGCTCAGATGCATCCCTTGACACGGAAACATCACTGTGCTGCAGCGAACGTAAATGTGGTAATACATGTTAAATATTCTGCTGTGGCTTTGATGATGATCCTACAATTATCCACATTGAAAGTATTTTTCTCTAACTTATTAGAAGCCAATTTGTAGCAGCACATAGTTTTGCTTCCTTTGATAAATAATTTTCAAGTTGTTTTCACGCTTACGAACATATTAATAAATTCCCTTTGAAAAATAAATCTCTAACATCAACTTTGTGTTAGAAGTACACACGAAAAATTTGAAAGAATTGAACACAGTTGTTACCTTTTACTTTTCCCTATCACCTTTGTAGTTGGCTAACAATTTTCTAAGTACACAGGGAAATTTCAGAACGCCTCTACAGCATTAACTCTGGTGAGCTGACACGAAATACAAGCAGAGACTGCGTGTGACAGCCGGCACCATTTCAACCCACTGTGGAGTCAGCAGTTCCAGTATCATCTCACAAAGATGTGCACAGCGAGCCGCTGTCCTGGTTTGAGTGACACAGGACTGATTTCTCTTCTAATGCTTCGGAAAATGGGACTTTTAGAAGACTCTAGTGTCTGAATTTGTGAAAATATTTACTTTATAGCCAGGTATGGTATGTGGGTTTCAAGGTCTCAGTGGTTTCGAGCTCGCCAGGTGCGGGGACAAGGAGGAGTGAGACTCGGGCACTTGACCCAGGCTGACCAACAGGATTATATCATACCATGAACATAACATTCAAAACAAATCAGAAAGTTTGCTGAGGAGTTTCTTCTCTTCCATGATGGCTGTGATCCTGAGAACTCCTTTCCCTGGTGCCGGACCCCTGAGCCCTTCCCTTTCTCCCAAAGCCACAGCGCTCGCAGTGTCCAACATCTGCTGTCCACTGCGGGGAGTGCACGGCTTGCTGCCGACAGAATTGGCTGAGTGTAATCCTTGTGTATTTTATATTGGTATTGGGATCAATATTGGTTCTTTAGAGTTATTAATGTTAATTATTTAGTCTTATTCTATTAAATCTGTTTAGATTTCAACCCTTGGATTTCTTTGGTTTTTCCCAATTCCCCTTCCCGGGCAGGGAGGGGTCATCGGGCGATAGAATAATTGTCTAAACAACAATAAATTGTGGCTTTCTCGAACCGTAACAGCTGCAAATGGAGAACATCGATAACTGGTTATGATGCAGATCAATCCTCACTGCTGAGGCTCCGGTGGGAGATAATAAAATGGCTTTCAGGAAAGGGACCGGCCCACAGGAACACCGGTGACGGCCGCTTGCCGGCGGCACCCCCGGTGCCCGACCCCCGTCCCGCGGGTGTTCGCAGGCCCCCCGGAGCCCCACTCGCCTGTCACCTCTCCCCGCGTTCCGGTCCCTCCTTACCGATACCACAACACTTTGTCGCCCGGCCCGACGTGAAACCGGCGGGGGAAGGTGGGGGGGGGCGGGGGGAGACCCCGGCAGACGGGACCCCGACGGGGGAGAGGAATGGCGGGGACCCCGGCAGGAGGGAGAGCCGGAGGGAGGGGACCTCGGCGGGAGAGAGGGGAGGGACCCGGGGAGGGACACTGAGGGGAGGAACAGAGGGGACCCCGGCGGGAGGGAGAAAGGGGACCCCAGTGGGAAGGAGGGGACCCCGGGGGGCGACGGGGGGACCCTGGGGGGAAGGAGAGAGGGGACCCCAGCGGAGGGGACCCCGGCAGGAAAGAAGGAGGAAGAGGACCCCGGCGGGACGGAGAGGGGGGACCCCGGCGGAGGACAGGGAGGGAGGGAGGGAGGGGAACCTCGGTGGGGCAGAGGGGAGGGAGACGGGGGGTCCGACGGGGACCCTGCGGGCAGGAAGAGAGGGGACCCCGGCGGATGGGACCCCAGCAGGGGAGAGGGAAGGAAGGGACCCCGGCGGGAGGGAAAGACGGAGGCAGGGGACCCCAGCGGGACGGCGGCGTCGCCGGCGGGAGGGAAGGGACCCCGGCAAGGGAGAGGGGAGGGGCCCGGGAGGGGACCCTGGCGGGGGAGAGGGAGGGGACGCCGGCGGACAGCCCCCGCGGAGGCGGCAGCCCCGGGCGGGGCGGGGGGTGGCGGCCGCAGGCGGGACGAGCGGCGGCCGCCCCTGGCGCAGGGCCCCGCCCCGCCCCGTCAGGCAGCGCCCGACGTGCGGCGGCGGCAGCTGCGAGCACGGTGGCTCTCTCGGCGGCCATGCGGCTCCTCACCGGCCCTCGCTGCGCGCTGTGGGCGGCAGCGCTGATGCTGCTCCTCCTCGTCCCCGGCTCCCGTGAGTAGCGGCGGCGGCGGGGGGACGGCCGGGCGGAGCGGTCTCGGCGCTGCTGCTCCTCTCCGCCGGCACGGCCTCCCTGAGGCGTGAGGAGACGTCCCGCTCCCCAGAGCCTGCGGGTGTCCCGGGGCGCAGAGCAGAGACCCGGCCGTTGTTGGGGTCCGGCGGGGTGGGTCGTGGAGGAGCCGGGGAGCCCCGGCCGGGGCTGTGCTGGACGGAGGCGGGTTCCTTGCCCGGCTCCGTGAGGCGGCAGCTGTGGAGAGCGGCTCTTCGCAGCCTTGGGGTCACCGCGGCCCTGATGGCAGTGCCCTGTCGCGTTCCTGTCCGGCCCTTGCAGTAAAGTCCCTCTTTAATGCCGGTTCTGGTGAATACACAGCCCCCTGTTCCCCGGTGCTTTGGCTCCGGCGGTAGAAGGGCAGATCTGGGGGGTCGTCGTCGAAGTGTGCCCAAATACAGCGAGAGGTACAAAAGTCTGAGGTGCCGGAGTTGCCTTTTCAGGAGACTGAAATGTACAGTGCCCTGCCATTTCCCAAAGTGAAGAAACCGAAAGACAGGTAGCAAAATTAACCTGCCATAAATAATATGGAGGAATATCACTCAGTCCAGCAGTGTTAATGTGCTGATGTTTAATCTGGTGAAGCTGTAATATAAACTGATACCAAAAAAAGTAAAACGAGTAACATAAACAGCTTTATAATTGCCCTTCCAAAAACAGCAAGCCTTTTTTGAAGAAGTTTACTGGTAACCTATTTACTGCTTTGCTGAGATCCTGTGGCCTCCATTTTACAGCGACAGGCTGTCGTTTCATTTGATACAAGATTGGCCAGTTCTGCCTTTTTACGATGCTGTTTCCTGAGTTAAACCATATTCTGGTTTAACTCAGTGTACAGCCATGCTGTCTCCTGGGGCAGGGGTGAGCTCATCGAACTTTTGACAGTCAAATGTCGTCCTTCCTCTCTATGGGAATTTGTTGTCCAGACCCCATTTATAATGTGTTGAGAGAAGTTGTGCCCTTTTAAGGCTCAATCTAGCATGTCTATTGAAGTATCTTTTTTTTTCTGTCGACTTACTCAGAAACTACCAGAAACTACTGCTGAGATTTGTGTTGGTTTCAGCAAAAGTTTGTGATTCACTAGCGAATGCTACAGGAGAAAGTGTGAAACCCACCAAATACTATGATTTGCAAAAAGTGAAAGTGGCAGTAGATTTGTCCTCACTCCAGTTATTTTTGGGCATATTATTTCAAGATAATGCTGTTCTTTGCTGGAAAGTTTATGTGTCAGTCAAGTCAGTGGAAGAAATATCACCAAAATGTTATGGTTTAGGAAAAATCCTTCCCACTATTATGTAAAATCCGGCTGGCTTCCTGATAATCTGAGCGAGTAAGGAGAATCCACGCTCCCTGGCAGGAAGCTGCCCCCCCTTACCCTTCCTGGTCTGTTCAGAAAAGATAGCTAGCAACGTCTGCCAAGAGCTTACCTGTATACAAAACTACTTGCAGTACAAAAAATCATCATCAGCAGCAGCCTCCAGACTTGAAGACAGGCATGGCGTTTTCTTTTTAGTGTACCTCCTTACTTCTCATAGGTTCTTGGGCGACATCAAAAGGTGGTGTAGTTTTTCAGTCTCAAATTGATCAGAATCAGTTACTTGGGTCCATGTTGTTTCCTTAAGCATCTGTGCAATGATGTTTATGCTTTCCTTTGCAAGACTGTGAGGTACTTTCACAATATTAAGGCATGAGGACCTGTCCAAAAAGTTGCTGAAATCCTGCCTGGCCTCTGTCTCAGGATGACCTACCTTCTTGGTAGGTCAAGAACGCCACTTCAAAAATAGATACGAAAAGCCCTTGTTGAGTCAAAGGCAAAAAAAATATAAAGTTTCCAGATAGCAGGGATCTGAATTTAGAGGTTGCCAAAAATTGCCTGGCAGACATTACAAGATCTGGGGTCAGGGAGTTGGTTTTGTTTTAATATGCAGAATTTGAGTTTCATCCGTTTCAGCTGAGATGAATGAGTGTCCCGATGGTGATCCTATCTAGGGGATGCTTATACTCATGTTGCTGCTCAAACATCTCTGCTTTAACCATTGCAGCCCCTTGGCTGTTACTCATTTGGATTGCTGAGAGGTTACTGTGCAAGTCAGAGATCTTTCTGATGGACTGTGCATAGTCAGTGCCTCTGTACTTCTTGTTTTTTAAACTAACAAAAGTGGAATGGCTTGGATATAACACTCTCCTACTTACCCGCTATGCATTAAACTTGAAAAGAGAAGATGCCCAGGCAGAATTTTATATCTGACTGTTGAAATGTCCCCAAAATGAATGTGTAAAATTGTGCTTAGTGAAAATGTGAGTTTATATACCAACATCTTTCTGCAGCATGAGGTTTAGTTAGACTAGACATAAAGCCTGTGAGTCCTTAGAAATGTGTTTGTGTTAAATATGAATGCAGGAGTGGGCACCTGTGAATGCAGGAGTAGGACCTTTGTCACATGCAGGGAACTGAATGAGGAGTGCCACTCATCAGTGTATGGTTCTTCTACCAGCCTTCATCTACAGAGAATAGTAATTTGGTATAAGCTTGAGCTGGAGACTGCAGATTCCTATTGTTAAATGTTCATGGGTGTTATCCACTGTGGTGATTTTTGCAGGATCTGGCAAAATCAAGTCCATTTAAAATCTTGTCCTGTTCATTTTCAGCAAATGTTGGAGCTATCCCTGTCACTTACCCTGTGTCTGTCTATGTGTTCGGCACAAGCACGGATCTTCAGCTCCTGTGCCTGAATACCACTCCTGGAAGCCAAATCCCAGCTATAAAGCTGGAAGAACTGGCCTGATTTTGCTGTTTTGAAAGCTTGCTTAGCCTCCAACTCATGACTTCTTACGCACTAGAGCACCAAAACCACAAGAGCGTACCAAGCTGTGCCGTGGCGCTTCACAGGAAGCACGCTTGCCTTCAGATACACCCTGGCCAGCCACAGGCAGTTGTGTTTTCAGCTGCATCTGTGCCTGACCTTAAACAGAGGAAAACAGAGTTGTCTGACAAAAATGTTGATACCCTTTCCCTGTCCTTTTGCAGTGTGTAGTGCTTCGGTGCGTTGTTTTAAGTTGTGTGTTTCCTTGGTTTGGTTCTGTTTTGTCATGAAAAATGACCATGGGACCATGGAGATCCTTCTTTTTTTTCCTGTTTTTTTTTTGTTTGTTTTGGGTTTTTTGTTGTTTTTTTTTTCTTTTCCCCCTTTCCTTCCCATGCTCATGCCTGCACGTGTACACCTGGGTCAGTGCAGACTTCTGACCCTTGCGCTTCTGCTTCCTGGAGAAGGCCAGACACCCTCACTGTTTGGCTTTGGGCCAATTGCCCTGTGCAGTCTCTGGTCTCGAATGAGAGTCCCCAGTTGTCAGAGCCATCGCTGCGTAAAAGGGTGTGCTGCTTTTCACTTTGCCTTCACCCAGGACAGCCTTCCTGCCTCCCTGGCTGAAGTCTCCTGCTGTCCCTGCAGTGATACACACAGCTTCAAATCCAACATCACAGTCTGAGGACAGAAAACTGTTTGTAAATAGTGTCATTTTAAGATTTTCTTTTTCTCACCTGTCCTGTTCGCTGCCATGTGTTCCAATGGGGCATATGCTCATGCAGTACCCCATATTAAGATGTATTTGTATTCTGGAGCAGCTGCTTGTGATGCAAATTAAGAAACTTGCCAATGTTTGGAGGTTCTTTTGAGGAAGGAAAAAAAAAAAGGTTGTATCTTTTAAGTTGGGTAAGGTCCTTGACATCTTTCAAGGTGCGTAGTCCAAGCTGATTTGAACTAGGACTAATATAGTCCTGTTTGTCCATCTACCTCTGGTTCCTGTCCCCCTCTTTCATCTAATCCTACAGGGAGCCCGTTCTGCTGGTTGAGGCAGCAAAAAACATTGTGTGCTGTTGGGGAGGAGGATAATGTCAATTTTCTGTTCAATCAGATCATTGTTAAACGCGGCGGGACTAGCTCTGTTGTAAATGACTTTCTGCAGGATTGGGTCCTTCCTGGGGAAGCTTATTTTAACTGTGTCCCATCCTCTTTTGTTTGTTTGTTTTCCCTAAGCTCCCTAATTAAACAGTCTAACATATCTTGCAATATCAATCTCGATACTGCAGGGTTAAGATACAATGGGTGGTTTGTCATTTGTATTTGCAGACTTTACCATTCTGAGATCTTCACTAAGGTTTTGTAACTACTAAGAAAGTGCCCTGTTTCTGTGGTACTTAGTGCAGGCTATTTTCTTGCCTTTAGCAGAATATTGTTATAAGTGATCAAAAACTAAACTCTGCTTGGCAAAGGCAGAATTCACAACTGATCCTCTTGCACGCATGTTCATGCCAGACTTTTCCTTCTGTGTGGTTTGTCTTTACATTTTACTACTTATTTGTAGACCAGGCCTGAGCACAGACTAGTCAGGCCTCAATTAGTCATTAAGGTATGATGATATTTCACCAGAGGTGTGATCCTTCTCTTTCCTGCTCCCCACCTGCCAAATACTCAGTGGATGCATTAGTGGGACATGCTCTTAGTCCCAAACTAAGCAATGCAACTTCTTAGTGGATCTTACTGTCTTACCGTGCTGTCCCTGTAGGGGCACAGCACGTGCTCATCTGCCTGCAAAGGCCTTGCAGACTTTATAGGAAAAGATCCATGTGAGAAGCTCCTTTCCTTCTGCTGTAGGTGATGCAGATCATATGTTATTACTGAAGGAAGGTGCCTGATTTTCTGCCTCTTATTTCTTTTGGTCTCCTTTCATCTTAAGGAAAAAGAGAACTTGGGATGGTGATGATGGGGAAGATAAAACCGAGGATGGGATGGAGTTCCAGTTCATTTGATGGTTGGGTAGTGCAAATGTTATCGTTTTTAATGTGCTAAAAGCAGGCTGTTGTGGTACCATGCTTTCGTATCGTCATTATACCTAACTCCTATCCATGGTAGTTCAGTCATTTATCTGCCCAAAGCAAGTGACAGATGCTATACTAACTTTGTTTGGGTTTTTTTTTGTTTGCTTCTTAGTAATAAGGCACTTAAAACTGTCTTATTGTTCTTGTTTTTTATGTACGAAATGAAGAGACAACCAACTCCAGCAGTGCTACACCCTTTGCTGCGATTCCAGATGATAAATTGCAAGGTAGTACTCTTGGCATTTCTGTTGCTGTTCCTCAGTAGCATCAAGAAAAGCAATATGTATTACTGTATGCCTTAGGCTGTCCTGTAACAGTTTGCCCTTTATTTTATTTTGTTGAATTGTGAAGCACTGTAGGGCAGGAGGGAGGTACTCTCATTGTCACATCTATTCCAGAACAACTAAAGATATTTAAGAGGAACTGATGAACAGCAGAATGCAACTCAATCCTCATATCCTTAGGTACCCCAGAGCAAAAGAGAGAGGAGAAATAACATGGGAAAATTTTATGTATAGAATAGAAATACCTGCCAACATCATTTTACCGTTACAAAGAGAACCACCAGCTCAAGAAGTCTGCAAGGCTGGACTTCAGTGCTCTTGAGAAAAAGGCAAGGCACTTTTTCATTTGTTTTTTAACGTCAGAATGGATTCTGGGTCCACTGTGCTTGAGCTCATTGCTAAAGTACATGTTTATTTCACAGTGTAATTTCATTTTGACTGTGTTAAGCTGTACCCCTTTAAGCATGTGCCATGTGAAAGGCATATTCCTTGAGCCATTTTTGCCCTGTACTACTTCACTCATCTCATTTGCTGTTGGACAACAAGTGGGATGTATAGCCAATACTCTGCTTATTGACTCACTCTATCTTGTGTTAATTGCATCACTGACTCACACCCAAATTCCAGGCAGTGTATGTGGCTTTTTTTCACCTGTATGAGCATGCAGTCCACATCCAGATGTGTTCCCAGGGTTGCAAAAGTAAGCACTCAGAACTTGGGGGAAACCCAAAGCTGCGTTCTGGTTACAGTATTGGGCCAGTGTGGGAAAGGTTTAGCCCCAGGCATATCCATGGCTTATGCTGGTATAAAAGTCAACATATCCAAGAAAGAATGTGTTTGTAGTTGTACAATCCTAGACTGTTTCTCAAAGGCAATTAAATCAGCTTAATATCCCAGGTATGTCAGCGTAAGGGTTATGTGTGCAGTACTCAATGGTGGGGCTAATTGGCTATGATTATACCAAAGAAAAGCCAAAGTCATTCCCTCTGTAATATTTTTTTTCCTCCTTTTTGGTAGGTGGCATGAAGGTGTAAATCTGTTGCATTTGTTCTTAAACCTGAGCTTGCTCATAACATGCATGTGATTGCAAAGGGGGTTGACAAAACTGTTTTAAACTAGACTTTTCAAGTTGTAAGAACAGCAAATCTGTTCAAAGGAAATAGGCCTGCTTCTTGGTTCTGGTAGCTGTGTTGCTATTCTTGTCATCTCTGAGGTTATGCACTTGGTTTTCCAGCCATGCTGAGAAGCCGCTGGGCTGCTGCGAGGCACATAGCACTAGCAATGCGGGAGGATGCTGTAAAAGATCAATTACTTCAGGGAAAAGAATAATCACGGAATGGGCGTAGACAACGGTGCAGAATGAAGGGAGGGAAGTATGGGCAGTGAAGCTTCCAGGAATGGGAGTTATCGAACAGCCCAGTAGATCTTTGCCAGGAGGAAGAGACAGTTAACCTGTAGAAACTTTGAAGAGGGATACGACAATGAGGACAGAAGTGAGAGTGGGAGGGCGCCTGAAAACCTAGAAATAACATGAGTAGGAAGGGGTAAAAAAGGAGAACTGGAAAAGTAGAAGTTAAAAGAAGGCGGGAAGGACAAACCATTAAGACTGAAACATGGTTTATATTTTAAGTCTCTGGAAACAGGTGTGTTCTTAGGATACCTTTTTGTGTAGACAGAGCGTAAGCCCACAGAAAGATGTTTCATAGGGTATCACTCTGTCTGTACTTGACACGACTACAGTATGTTCCTAGCATGATCCCAGTTTGTAACAGAGATGCAGCAAAATGAAAGAAAATATTGAGGGTCAGGAAATGGAACAGAAATAGAGGAATAAAAACTGGAAAAAAAGACAAACCACAGTGCTTAAGTAGGCCAAGAAAGTCAGTGACAGTATGGCTGATAACAGCAAGCAGAATAGAGCACGACATAGAAGTCAAAGAGAGCAAAAAGAGAAGATGTAAAGAATTCAGATGCAGACCATTTGGGCACTATGTTCTTGCTGCACTGAGCTCTGGAAGCATTTTGCAGAGGGATAAAACCATCAGCTTTGGGATGGAATACTCTCTGCTGTATTCCCACTTGTAGCCTGCAAACATAGATACCTTGAGGAGAGCATTGTGTTGTGGGTACTTGAATTATAGTATGGTAAAATGAGAATGAATAATATTTCTCTTCTTGTTTCCTTTTTTCCTTGAAGGCAATAGCAGTTCATCTGCTCTTCCTGTTCTATCATCCACGCAATCTACAGCAACATCTGCAGTAGGTACGTATCTGTTCATTTGTCCATTACTAAGGACCTAGAAGCTATCTCCAGACCTACCCCAGATCATACCAAAATCTAAAGAAATATCCATCAAAAGCAGGTTTTTGAGAGAGGCATTATCATTTTAGGGCTGAGAAGCAATGTGTAAAACAACTCTGAAATGAAGCTGTGCTGTCTTTCAAGTTTAGGTAGCGTCCTTCGTCAGTAGAAGCAATGACATTTGCAGTGCCATTGAAAACCAGGAATCAAAATAAAACTTCAAGGAAGAATTGAAAGAACTTGGTCTTTTTAATGTTCGTTCTTTGTCTCTGAGCAAACTTCTTCAATTTTCATGGAGTAAAGATGAATAGGTTGTTGTGCAAACAGTCCGTTTAATGTTATTTCACAGTAAATAGGTTCAGGGTATAATGAAGTCCTGGTGGCTTGAGTTTCAAGAGTAAGACTCCGTTTCCTTTTAGGTAAGACTCATGGCACCTTATACCATAGAAAAAAGTCCTTACAGAGCTCATAGCATAAAACAGTGGAGTTCAAGCGAGACATGAGTGGCAGATCTGGGACAGTCTGTCATGGGTACCTTTGCGTTGTTCTAGCACTGTTGTCTTTCCTTCACAACTTGTCAAAAGAATGTAGGTAAGAATGATTTCCCAAGGCAGCAGTTTTGCAGCCGTGATGCTCCAACATATGTAACGTGTTTACAAAACACACCTTTGTAGAAAGAAGAAATAGGTGTATTAGATCAGCTAATAGAGTTTGAAAGCAGGTATTTAACCTGGGACAAACATGTCATCCACTTGGATTTTCAGTGTTCCAGCTGTTGGCTATGTCAATGTGAGATTATTAAAAAAGGAAATTTTAAAAAATTATTTTCTGGAAGAACTTCACATCAGTAAAGACTGGATAAGAATTAATGTCATGCAATTGTTCAGTCTGTAATGCACAGATAAAAAAGGTTGTATGTAAGAGAAGAAAAGCTAGTTACATGCATGAACCGCGTCCCCCTTGTGCTAAGATCCGTGTAAAAACAGGACATTGTGCCTACCCTGAGATAGTTTGTGTATTTGTGGAGTTTCACGCTGATCATAAGATCCCAACTATGTCATTCCATTTCCAGCACAGCTCTCACTTTGTGTCTCTGTAGTCTCCAGGTAACCTCTGAGCTACCACACTCAGAAGTTGCTTGTTATTCTTTTAATAGTAAATTACTTGCCAGGAAAAAAAAATAAATCTCTGCAAAGACCTTTTGATAGCAAGGAAGTGGTGCAGTTTCTCATTCCATTGCCTGCAGTGTACCAGTTTAAGCACGTCTAACTTGGAAAGCGGAGCGATTTTTGTAATCCCCTTGTTGCCTTAGGGCCTTCCCCATGTGTAAAGCCATTGTTAACCACAGGTGTTTCACCCACCCTTCGCTCCAGCATTTCCGCCCTCTGCTCCAGCCCTGACTATGGGTTTCTTGCAGAGGTCTGAGCTTTACTGTGTCTGGATAATAACAGTAAAAAGAGGCCTGAGCCCTTTACTGTTAGGCACAGTGCAAACCTAACAGGCAGCTGTGCCTTGCTTGACGTGGTTTATGATTCAAATCCTTCTCTTTTTTTTTTTTCTTTCTTTTTTTTGGTTAGAAACTTCATAGATTTTAAGACAATGTTTATCCCTTTTGAGTATCTGTCTCAACTTCTTCAGAATAAAGACTACTGGATATCGGTACTTAATTTTGCTTAAAGTTTCTGCCTTTTTTTTTTTTTGATGCTTTTCATCACAGAAGCAAGTGTTTCGTGCAATTATTTTCCATGCAAAGGAAGCTACTTATTTATTTTAGGAAGAGCATTCAATAATCTTTTTTTTTTTTATGTTAGCACAGTGCTTATGGAATTTGAGTTGTTGTGTTTGTTTGTTGTGTTGAATTAGAACACTAAGGGAATATTGCATGCTGCTAAGAATTATTATCTTTATGCTATATATATAGTTTGATTGATGGATATAGCATAGCTATTTAATGTTTTAACACAGGTAGCATACAAAGTAAAATACTTGTCTCTCTTAAAAATAAAGCATCATAAGCCTGAACTTTATTGCTGGCATACATCTTTTTTAAATAGTAAAAATTAACTCAGGCAGTCTGGGTTTGTTTAGTGGGATGTTCAATGAAGCCCAGCTGGTCTTTTGGGGGAAAAGTAATTAGGGAAATAAAAGATAAAAGGACAGATGTTGCTAGCAAATGTTCTTTCATCTTAACTCTGTTGGTAAAATAGTATGAGTAAGATTTTTCAAAGACACAGAAGAACAGATTGGTGCCCAGTTCATGTCAGCTTCCCAAATTCTCCAGCTGCCTCAGATAGCCTCCTACTGATGTTTTGAAATGACTGATGCTAAATACATTGTGAAAGATAAGTCTGTAGGAGATTAACCAGATTTTACTCTTAATATAAATGTTACATTGCCAAGTGCTGTAATCTTGATAAAGTAAGAAAAAAGCATCGCTAGTAGGAAAGAGAGGGAAAAAAAGTAATGTGCAAATTTGCCGAAATTCCTCATGATAGCTGCTCAGATATTTTTTTGTTCTGACTCAAGTTTTCTGTAGGGCAATTTAACGTCCATGGAATAAGTACCATCTTTGTGTAACTTTGTTTAATAATGTTACGCATGGAACCATTAGCCATTATATTGCTCATAAACACAAGCCAGTTTGACTCTCAGAAATGATGGCTAAAAACAAACCAAAAAACCACCACAGCCCAGAAAACTGACTGGTTGACACGTGCGTTCAGATTTGTCTTTCTTTCCTTTGGGTATCTTTTATATTAGGAATGCAGTTACCAGGTGTGGTTTCATGTCATATAACTGTACATGATTTCCATATAGACATTTCCATGCTTATTTCCTACAATGAGGAACCATTTGATGTTTATAGATCATTGTGCCTTTGGGGAGTTTACCTGTCAGTATTAAAATGTGCCCTGAATTTTATCTGATGTATTTTACACATGCTTCATAGAGGAACTGAATTTCCTAATTGTAACAAGGTAAGTACATAAATACAGTACTCCAACTGTTCCATCACAATGAATGCTCATTTCAAAGTGTTTCCTAGGGTTATGGCACAATACATTTATATGGCACAATAATTATAACATTAAAGAACAGGAAAATAAATAACATCTACTATGAGGACTGTATTGGGCTGTTTCAGTAGTTTTAATGTTAAATGTCTCAGAAAAGTGTTGTGTAGGCCAGTTGCTTTCTAAATGCTTACATTGTCATAGTCTTTGGGTTTTTTTAAGTTTTTGATGTTCACATCTGTACTGGAAGCAGTGATACTTAAGTCTTAGCAAAGACACTGTTCTGTGTGTAGCTACTCGTAGCTACTACACTTATAGGAAGATTATTCTATAGAAGCATTTTTAGATGCTGTATAAAAAAGTAGAAGTTGAATATCAAGTTTACTGGGGAATTGAGATGAAACTACCTAATCTTCAGTCGTTCTAGTTTTAGACAATTTCAGGAAAACATGGGTTTAATTAGACATTTGAATGTCCATAATGAAAAGCTTTTGTGGTGTTTAAAAGGAACCCAGCTTGTGTGAGGTATATGGAAATAGTACAGTAGCATTAATAATACAGAAGCTATTTGCCTCATATTGTCTGCTTAGAGAAATGTTAGTTGCATAACAGGCTCATGTTTCTTGTTAGTTCCTCCTTAGAAAAATAAATAATTATTCTTAAGATCATTCTAGCTGCCTGCATTCTACTAAGGGTCTAAGGATTTTGCTATAAATATCAATGTCTATTATTCTTCAGTTTTGCTTCATGGTATTTTTATTCTGAATAGTTTGTTACTGCTTTCTGAGGAAGAAAGGGGAAGTGCTAAGTAAAAGCAGGGTAAAAGTTAAAGACATTAGGTGTCAATTAAACTTGTGAGACAGCATTCCATTCTTTGTTTTAACCCTGGCAAGACAGCTTGCTACTAAATGAATGATAGAAGCCAGCAGGTTTACTTCAGTTGAACATTTATCACGTGTGGAAAACCTTTTGAACCTCAAGTTTAACATACGTATAGAATTCTCTCTGGTAAGTTTAATATACATGCAGACTTAGTAAAGCCAGTGTTTCATTCAAAAACAAATTAAATTATGACTAAAATTGGGGGGGGGAACATTTTCATGCAAAATCCATTCTTATCAGAAAAGATTAATTATCTGAAAAGTTGGGTGCTTCAAATGGAAAGTTATCATTGATCCAGAACTTTATCACATTTTAAAATACTGTAAGTTATACTTGATTCTATGGAATTGGATAGTGTGATCCAAAAAAAATTGACCCTTCTGAAAGTTATCAGATGTTATCCAGATTTTCTTTACAGCCTTTCCTTTAAACCATCCCTGACCTTGAGCCCCAGAAATCGGAAGCTAGGTCTTTCCAAAGGAAAGGCGTAAGGGAGGAGTCTGTGCAAACCTGGATATCCATGCAGTAGCATTTTCATTGTTACCCTGCTGTTCTATTTGGGCATGATAAATGCTGTCTTGTTCCATGAGTACACAGTTTATTACATTTTCATGTATTTTTGGCGTGTGATATCACAAATGAAAATTTCTCAGGTTCGTCCACAAGTACTACTCATCTGACCAGTACCAGTCAGCCCACCAACACCACTTTGTCTGTCACGTCAACGACTCAGCCCACCACAACCAGCCACACTACGAGATCCACCACAGCTTCATCAGTCACATCATCACAACTCAATACTACAGCAGTGACCACTTCCAAGATTTCTTTCACTTCTGTAACAGGTGAGTTGACATTTCAAGAAGCTCACAAAGGCTTGTATGCATGTTGGCATGTGTTGTACAATTGTAGAATTGTTAGGTTTTCAGTAATATAACAAAGAAAGAAGGTATTTTCATGCTGAAAAATGTGAGTTAGGTGGGGTTTTATTATTAAGTTGGCTACAATAATGTTGCTCTGAGCACTCTGCTTCCTTAAATAAGGCTTCACTTAACCTGAGAGACCTGATGTATTTAGGGGGAAAAAAAAAAGTGAGTGGTCTGAACCAGCAGCCACCAGCAAGGAGATTAGCAATGTTAGGAGAAAGCCTGGCTTTTGAATACAACTTGTGTATTTGTTCAGCTCTCCTTTCTACAGCTTCTTGAACTCATCGCTAATACTTCCTTTTTCCCAGCTTGACCTGTGGCTCAAAATGTGTCTATTGGCTTGGGAGGAGGACTGAGTTCTGTTAGCTACATTTGTAGCAACGTAATGAATTTTATCCCTAATGGTGGATAAAGCATGACTGTGAATGAGTCGCGCTTTATGTAAAAGTTGTCGAATACAGTTTGATGGTACCCTTTAATACAAAAACAGTAAGTGTAGAATTCAGTATTTCCTTGCAGTTCACTGCTAGTTCACACCACTTCATGCTTATGCTTCTAAACAGGTCGGGGTTGCTCACGTGTCGGTGAAGCATTACAGGGTAGGTGAAGCTGTCATCAGCAGAACTTTTAGTTGGCCATGTAACACTCCCTGTGGCAAGCACAAATACAGATGGGCCCAGGCTGGGTATTCTGGTGGGAGGATGTAGCAGATAAAGCCAGTTTTCACATGGGAGCTGCTGTGGCTTGTCTGAGGTCACGTTATCTATGTCAGTATTTGTGTTGGGCTGCAGAGCTGATCTCACTTGGAGATCAAGTACGATTCCATGAGAGGTACTCTCCATTCCAAGATGGAGGGTGCAATTCCATGAGACAAAATAAAGCAATCCAATGGCTCATCACCACCAAAAGTATTTTACTCCCACCACGTAACTATGCTGACTGACTTGGTGGTTGTTGGACCCCTCTGCAGGCTGACTCAGTATGCTCATCTGATATAAAGCAACTTCCTTCTGTGCTTGGGTTAATTTCAGGACAGCTTAGTGAGTTAAATTGGCTTATGGAGGGTACAAAAAACACTAGAACTGGTCTAAGAAGGGCAGGAGCTGCTTGTGTGAAAGGAGAGGAGAGCAGCGGGGAAAAAAGGCAGGGGAAAGAGAGGGAGGTGGAGGGGAGAAGGGGCAGTTAGTCTTGCAGAGACAGCAAGCAGTTGGGTCAGCTGCTCCTGCATCACCAGAATCTGGCACTTAGAAATGGAGCTCTGTGTTTCACTGTGCTCGGCTGGTATCTTGCGAGTTGATCAATGTTGAATTTGTGCAATTGGGTCATTAGATGATATGTCAATGGGGAGGGAAGGATATAGAGGACTCCTCAAAACGCAGTTTTTCAAGCTCTGTAAAAAGTGCCTTTTGTTTTCTTCTTGTCAGCCACATCAAAATCTGAGGCTGTCGTAGCCAAAACCTCCAGATTTGATGTGGGCAGTTTCGTAGGTGGCATTGTGCTGACACTTGGAGTCCTAGTTATTCTCTACATCGGATGCAAAACCTATCACTCCAGAAGAGGCATTCAGTACAGAACCATGTAAGTTCCCAAGGAAACTTCCCTTGTCAATTTAATTCTTTCTTGAGGGGAACAAGGACAAACAAAACAAGGAGAATGAACTCTCATACATACATTTGCTTAATGTACATTATATTAATATTATTTAAGAGATTTAACTGTGATATTTTGTCTTTCACAACTTCAACTGTTCCTCATTATTATTATGCCTATATTCTGTGTGGGTTTTTTCTCTATCTATTATATAAAATAATATTGGGTTTTTTAAAGGATCCTTCTCCTTTAGCTGTTCTATGAATAGCTAATGTTTCCTTGAAAACATTTCCTTGAAATGATTGCTGCAATTTGCAAGACTGCTGCTTCTTTTTGACACTTTCTCCTAGGCTCTGTTTGTCTATTGACTCTTTGGTGTTTACCTCCCCCTTGCCATTAATTTTTTTGTAGTAGCTTTATTTTCTATTACCTATATGGTGTCTTGTAGGAACTCTGTTACCATCTTTCTTTTGTGTCACCTTTTATGTACCTTCATGCCTAGTTTGAGCAGGCAGTTTTAAAGCCAGACATCTAATATTCCACATTCTTAAGCCACCACAGTTGAAGTGATTCATTTATTTATTGTCACAGAAAACATTCAAAGGCAATATGGCCATTATTCACATTTTTAAAAGCTTCTTGTCAGCTCAGATTTTTTTCCTCACCTTGCAATATAGGCAGGCCAACTTGTCGATCTCTAATATTTAGTTTTCTGTGTTATCTTGTCTCAACTCCAGAAGCCCGTCCATAAAATTGTATGCACTGAACTTGCTTTTTCACAAGTCCTTGAAATTAGTAGAATTCATTTAACCAAATACAGGCATCTGCACCTAAAGTAGTCATTTCATATCAGTCGTATTACCCAAAAGTAGGGTAAATCTGTCTGATAAATCAGCCTATCCACACGTTTTTGTATTCACTTACTGTGAGGGCAGCTAAGAGCCTTAGATACAGAAGTCCGTGCTGTGGATATTGAAGGGTATAGGCTGGATCGATCCCACCGAAAGTCACTTGTTTACTCAGTGTACACCAGTGACTTTCAGCATTCTTTGTGCTGCAGGCTGCTGGTATTTCCCCTGTGGAGTGTAGGTGCTGTACAGCGAATACAAGCCTATTGAGAATAAGCTTGCTTTTCTTAGTTGTCTTTTCAAGACGCTGTAGAAGTTGTCTGTGGGCTTCAGCCTGTAGACTACAAGTTGAAAAACACTGATTTAAACAGATTCTCTGCCACCAACTGCTTCCAGGCAGCTGGTCTCTCTGCTCTGTGATATCAGATTGCGGAGCAGGAGGTAGTAGGTCCAGTCTTGTCTTGGGTATGATTCTTTGTGGAGCTGCTTTTTTCCTCTCCTTTCTGAGAGCACTGAACCAGTCAGACATCTGTGACTTTTGACTTCATCTTCTATATCACCCCTTTTGTAGTGAATAGTTCAGTGAAAATTGTACCACCTCATTTGCCGTTTATCCTCAGCTCTACTCAGTTTTCTTCGAGGCTTGCAGACTTCCCTCCCTGTCCCACATTTAGTTTAAGAACTGGGAATTCTTAAAACTAGGTTGCTTTTCTTTTTCCCATTCAGTATTTTCCATGTCAGTTGAGAAGCTTAAGTGAGGTGATGTCATTAGACTTGTTGGGATGCTAGTGTTCAGGCCTCGTGTTTTCTCCCCATCTTTACTCCTGTTTGCTAGTGGTGGAATTCAACCAGTTCCTGCTGTGCATGTTTACCCACGGTAGCATTTGAACGAATATTGTAGAATTCAGATCAACAGTATCTTTAAAACAAAGGAAACCTGTCACTGAGCTTGTGAACTGGCTTTGATTAGCTGTTGCTACTGGATATAGGTAAGATAGAATGGATAAAAATGGCTGAGCACCAGCTGACCTGAAAAATACGTACTTGAATTAAATGTGAAAGCCAAAACGTTAATAAGGCTAGTGAGGCTGGAGGAGTGTTGACTCCACCAGTAGATTGTGTTAACTTCAGGCTTGGTTCAGAGAGGACTGTCACTTCCCTTCGCAACAAGATGGCCTCTGTTCACAAAATTACCTTCTGAGCAGTAGCTGGATGGCTGTTCTTCATGTTGACTGTTTGTTGTACCGCACAACGTTAATTACTGTGTTTCTATTACAGCGATGAACACGATGCCATCATTTAAGGAGACTTCAGGGAAGACAGTGTTGGAAACCTATCCTATCGCAGCTTTTGTAACTTACTTCTGAAAGAGTTCCTTTCATCAAGATGATCACAGTCTCTAAACCTGTTGTGGGTGTGATCCTGCAAAATGTTGAGAAGCTCTATAAACATCCTGATTTTTTTTCATTGGCTTTCGTAAGAAGAAGAAGTCGGCACTTTGCAGACATTCTTTTCTTTTTCCAGTATTTGTAACCAAATTTAAAGAAACACACATACTGAGTCATTTTAGGGTACACACACAAGTCTCTGAAATACCTAATTACTGGCACAGTGAATCGCATCATTGGAATGCTAAGTTCAATTATTTCTTACATATTGCATAAATCCAGTGTGTTCCATAATGGATACAGTAGGTTAAATAGGATAGCTTTGAGACCAAGCATAGGTTTTTGCAAGTGAAGTGGTTTTTTTTCCTAATATTTTGTATTAAATTGTATTTATTTTGAAGTTTGATGTGAACTTTAGTTTAGAAATCTTGGATTTTGAACAATTCAGTTTGGTTTTTTTTATTAGGCTATAAAGGGACATGGCTTGCTAACTGCGTAGAAGGTGATAATGAGTACTTTAAACTTCAGTCATTAGCTCACCAGTGACCTGCAGAGACTTCCCTTAACAGGCTGTACAATGAGACCCGCCGCGGGAAGCACGGACAGGCTGGAGATACCCATCCACAACCTTTTTCTCTAAATGGGTCCTTATAAGAAAACAGACTCTGCGATCTGTAGCTTCTTTTTTCTAGCATGTCCTAATGAAGCATGTGCAATTGAAGGTAAAATAAAAATGGAAAAAAGTAATTGTGCCATCATAAACTTGATAAAATATGAAAATTGCTTCTAAAAATTGGCTTTTAAGTTGAATGTAGCAATCGCTTCACTCTTGGGTTTTATTGTTATGAAGTTGTATGCGGTGTTTTAGCAGCATTTGATAAGCATTGAAACTTACACAGAGAAGTGGAAAATACGTAAGACAGCATTTTAGAAGAATATCATCTGCATTTTTACGACGATTTTCAGAACTTGTTACTGCTGCACGCATGTACTGGGTCAAAAGCCCACTGAAGGCAACGGGGCACCTCTCAGAAGGCCTTTAGATGAAGTCCCAAATACACCGTGTGTGCTGTGCGAGATGGCTGGTGCTGCTTGCGTATCACTTCTGCAGGTCCTCTGAGGTAACCCTGCTGTCTTCAGCGGGTGGGCTCCATGTTGACATGGGTGTAAGGAAAATGAGAGCAAGGATGAAGAAACGCAGGCCTGCATCTCCTTGTTCAGCCCCGCTCAGGCTCCACTTGTAGACCTCTCCCTGGTGAAGAAGGTTGGTGTGGTGGGACTTGACCACTCTGGTTACTGCTGGCACTAGTCCCTCACGCAGGGTACGGGGGGAGGTGGTGACAGCTGAGGGGGGTCACAAGAGGAACTGCATACAGGCCTGTCAGGGGGCAGCTCTGGCACAGGTTAAATTTTTTTGTTGAGCAACATTAAAGTGGCCGTATGGATGTCTCTTCCCTTTCTCACATGGAGTAGTAATCCCATGGAGTTGTGTCTGAGGCACAGCAGGCTGCAGCAAGCCATGGCTAATGAGTAATCTTAGTAGCACCGGCCGCACACCTGAAATGTGGGTAGTGGGGCTGTTTTGGTTTTCACTGAGATTGAGGTACGGGGGAAGAGTGATTTGAAGTAACTTTTCTGATTTTTCTTAATTGCATTGTTTGGTGGAAAACTTTTGGTTTTGACTTGAAGAGTTTGGAAACAGCTCTTCCATAGAACTGCAGTTCCTTACTTTGTAGAAATTAAGACAATTAAGCGCAACTCAGTTACTGGGATTGTAACACCTCTGTTGTACAGATGAATGAATAAAATGAAATCTTTGGAGTTACTATTTGGATTTTTGGAAATCTTTGGAGTTACTAGTTGGATTTTTATTTTACTAGGTGGTTTCTTAATTCCCTCAATCCTTTCCACGGTCATAACCATTGGATAAGAAGTGTTCACTAAGTATACTTTGCCGTGCTGGAATACCAGACCTAGTGCATTTTTGCCCAGCTCAATCATTTGTAATGTATTTTGTAATCTCATTGCCACCATAAAGCAAAATTACGTGCTTAAGATTTCAGATGGGTCAGTGCCAATATGCAGCCTGCCCTCCTTTCAGGTGTTCAGATACTGGAGAAAGTGAGGTGCAATTGGTAAATCTTACCTTTAACTTTACATTTGCTTACCAACAGTAAGGGAAACCCCAGCTTTAAGTTACACACGTACGAAGTGGGATGAACAGGACAGTTTTTCAGTGTATCGTATCAGCACTAAGTGTGTATTTAGGCCTCAGTCCTGGAGGTCATCCTGCAACACTTGGAACAAGCAGCGGAGCTGAAGGCAGCTACGCTCTACGCATGGAGAGGGGTCGGCCGTATTAAATAACGGAAATAGTAATTTAGCATTTAAAAATTTTGATTGTGCAAAGTAAAGATTGGCACTTTGTACGGGAAGAGCATTTGCAAGGGTTTGCCACAGGAGTTTACCAGATTTTAGACTAACAGGAGGTATGAAGCTGAAGTATGAGCAAAAAACAGAAAAAGGTCTTTTGTTTCATAGACTGAAGTCTAGCGCTATCCCAGGCAGCCGGGGAGTAGAATATAGAATAGCTTGGAAGGGACCTACAATGATCATCTACTGCCTGACCAACTCAGGGCTGACCAGGTCAAAGCATGTTATTAAGGACATTGTCCAAATGCCCCTTAACCACCAACAGCCTTGGGGTATCAACCACCTCTCTAGGGAGCCTGTTGACCACCCTTGGTAAAGAATATTGCCTAAATATAATTCCCTCCTCATGGAAGTCTCTTCCCACTCACTTCTGTTGTGATTAGTTATTCTAAATTCAATCATAGTGGCCTACCAGTATCTTAAGGGGGCCTACAAGAAAGCTGGTGAGGGACTTTTTAGGATGTCGGGTAATGGTGGGACTAGAGAGAATGGATTAAAACTAGACATGGGATGATTCAGACTGGATGTTAGGAAGAAGTTCTTCACCGTGAGGGTGGTGAGACACTGGAACAGGTTGCCCAGAGAGGTGGTGGAAGCCCCATCCCTGGATGTTTTTAAGGCCAGGCTGGATGGGGCTCTGAGCAACCTGATCTAGTGGGAGGTGTCCCTGCCCACGGCAGGGGGTTGGAACTAGATGCTCTTTAAGGTCCCTTCCAACCCTAACAAGTTTATGATCTGTTTATATTCATTTTATGCAATAATTTTTTAGCATAACTAGCTCTTCCCTTTCGCTAGGTATACTTATGCTACAGTCAGTCTTTCAGCGGGTCCTTAACTGAGTTGTTTATTAGTAGCGTGAGGATGACCCTACTGTTTGCGTTTCATCCTTTCCCGAGGGCTGCGCCTCTGTTCTCTCCCCAGCGCTGGTGGCCGGGCACAGCTCGTAGCTGTGTCTTGGCGAGGAACCCCTCTGGTGGCACAGCGCAGAGCTGCAGCTACACCGGCACGTTTTAAGCCCATCGCCGGCATTCACGCAACCCCCATACTCATTTTTAATCCTTAAAATTCGTGTGGTTTTTGCGCTTAAAATTTATTTCATTTAATACTACAGGCTTGAGAAGGCTTAATCTTTCATTTACTACTAAGCGCAATATAATTATGCTGGGATCTTCTGCAGGGAGCCAGGGTGTAAAACACTGACACAATGAAAGCAACTGGAACTTCAGGGAACCAGGACTTCCCCGGTCACGTCCGGTATATGAAGGCTATCAGAGAGTAAGCTGTAACTGCTTTTAATGTTATCCACAACACTCTTCCCCCCGTCTTTGATGAATTATTGCACCCTCACTGATACCACTTCTTGTGGTTTGGATTCAAACCCCCGCCCCCCGCCCCAGAGCAAGAGGAGACAACCGCACTTGGTGTCCCCGAACTGGGACGCTGCTGTAGGGCAGACGTGGAGCAACCTGAGCCCACATCCCAGCGCTGCACCGGTCTGCCTTCCTCCCGCACGGCTTCCCTTTTTATGCAGGTCTCCTTTAGCCTGGGTCCTAGTACCAAGTCGTTGCCCTTCCAGCATCATTGTTTTGATGGGGCCCTACATCAACAGCTTCAAAGCAGTCCAGAAATGCTGCAGTGCTATATTTGGTTTTTTTTTATTTAAAAAACACTATTAAAGCAAGATCATGTTACTGTGCTAATATGCAGTAACTTAAACATCATCCCTTTGTAAATCTACTTTCATACCTTTCCTTTTTGTTCAGAGACTGTTAAAGCTCTTACATGCTCATGCCACTCTGGTTTTGCCCTGAAGACATATGTCGCATTCTTAACATGCTTTATCGAAAAAAAAATATAAGGAACAAAACGACAATATTGCCAAAAGCAAAGTCGAATGGCATCAGAGACTAAAAATTGCCTAGATAACTCAAGAGGTTAAGAATTTAGCTGTCATATGGAAGCAGATAGAATGAGAATGGACCTGTGCAGAATGTAAACACATTCTCTGGACAACACTGGAGGAGTCCCGATGGGTGTATGACTTAAAAAACAGGAAAGTTAAATGAATTTAGGAATCTGCATTTGACAGTTCTCACAAACAGCATAGACGCAGGGACTGTCAGTTCCCGGTGTTGATCCTGCAATGTCTGAGCTTTAGCCTGCATCAGAATTTAGTGCTTGCCTCGCCATAAAAACATGACTTTGAAGACTGGATCAATGATTAATTTTATCCTTCAGTGTCAGCTCATCCCTGTACTTCCAAACCTCCAAGTCAGGAACTCTGAAGAGTGAAGGAATAAAAGGGACTCCAAGTTCTGGAGGCTTTTAAATGTCCTTTTAGAATCCCAAAAGGAAATATATTCTCACTTTGATACTCAAGATCTTGTCTATTGTTTGTTCTGACTTCTGCAGTTTGGAAGCCAAGGTGGGGCACCTGACCAGCACTGAGGTGATGGGTGCTTTTAAAGTGTTAGAAAAAAAACTGTGTAACTCAGTTTCCTTGACAGGGTTCAGAAACAAAAGCAACAAGTGCCTGTACAAATGGGGCGCTTTCCCCTTTTAATTGTTGCGTATATGACTTAATCTTTTCTAAAGACTTTATTCTTCCCTTAGAATCGAAGCTGTCTTCCGTTGGGCAAATCACAACCCTACCTAACATCCTATACTCCGTAAGTACTGAGTAGTTCACTTCTCTATCCATCTGACAAAAGAATAGAGCATCAGTAAGTCAAACTATACAGATCCCAAAGAAGGAGATCTTTGTTCCGACCAAGTCAACATGTGAGTTTAAAGAGCTCTGGCAAGTTCTCCAGCTTTTCCCTAAAAAAAAATTGACCAACAAAAGCCACTGCTAGGACATTGCTTATTGTGCGATTTCCTGCTATGTTCCAGTATATTTTGATCTCTTCAAAGAGAAAAAAAATAACTCAAATATTTTGAAAATAGCACAGCAGGATCTGCTGTTTGGAGTTCCGCTCTTCCTCGCGCAGGATGTGTGCAACATCCCAGGCTCTTAGGCTTGAAGGGTCCTATGCCAGCAGCCATCAGTGAGGAAGCTGGGCTGGAGCATCGGTAACTGTTGCGATCACACGCCCAATTAAAAACAGAAACAAAGGACTGGTGATTTAGTATTATCTCAGGAAGTTTTAATCCCTGCACTAGCAACCTCCGGAGCAAGAGTGACAACCATTCCACGTTAAGTAGTTCAACAGGACAGAGAATACCTTTTTGTGTCCAGAATACGCCTCTCGCCTGAATTCACATACCTGCGGCGGGTCACTGTAGGAATAACTCACAGCAACACTGAATTTGCAAGCTCAGTCCATCTGCACCATTAAACATGATACCGCATGCCCCAGCCTCACTACACTACACTTGCCCCAATGCAGAACTAAAGGCAGCTGAATCCACTGTTTACAATTCCACATGCTTCTCCTGATGTTTAATGAGGAATGTAGCAAAGAACCAAGTTCTGAGAGCACTATGGGAGTTACTAAACAACCACTAATGCCTCAGTCACAAAAAGCAATATAAAGACTTTTCTTTTATATCACGCTAGTGGAGTTCCTAGATATTTCATATATGGCTGTTCATTTTGGCGTATAAGAGCAGTGCTCCGGGGCAGTCTGGTCACCTGTGGATACCAGGACTGCATGCTGTCTTCAATTTGAAGAGCGCTGGGCTTCCTGGTCAATGCTCAAACGCAAACAGAAGATAAAGCATTCAGTTAAAAAACAAGAACACACAAAAAAACCCATGCATGAAACTGCTGAATAATTACAGTGAAGCTTCACAAAACATGCAGCTGCTACTTGGGAAGCCACTGTTATCTTGCAGGATCTCAAACCAGTATCAGAAACTGCAGCTGCTCCAGGCAAGATCCTTTGCAGATATGGTACGCTTCATTCAAGTAAAGAAACTGCTCGTTTCTAGAAGCTGGGAATATTGCCTTCTGTTTTCAGCTTACAGCAGGTCTGAGCCCTGAACTCCAACGATACCAAAGTTCCCACCCTCTACCACCGCTAAGCCACGCAAACGCACTCCGCCAGCTCAAGACAAGCAATGGACCTGGGATGCTGACGGCTGAGAACTTGAGCTGCTTCATCAGCAGAGCTGCACAGGAAGCTGGGGGCAGGGGGGTTGTTTAGTGCTGTTTATAACCCTGTCAAAGCTCTGGAAAATGCTTTCAAAAAAAGGAAGTGGACACAGAACAAAGCGCAAACGTGGTCAGCTGGTTCACAACTAACCAAAGTCACTTGATCCTCTCCAAACAAATCACTACGCAGACAGTCTTCTCCGTGGTTTAACATTTTGCTAGGGTTCTGTTTGCAATGTGCTACAGGCAACTAGTTTTATTACAGCTTTCTTGGAACGGTACTGAGGAGAGTGGAACTGCTCACGTGTACAGATCAGGGCCACCACAATCATTCTAGTGGGGAGCAGTGGAAAGCCATAAGCTAGAGTAGCCTTCCTGCCAAAACTAGGTCAAAGACTTCTACCCAGTAGTTTGTAGATCAAGTTCTTCCACTTCTCAGAAAGCGGCTCAGGTGCCTGGGTGCAGGCAGCCCGTGCTGTTTGGAGTTGCCCAGGACATTCAAAACACTCACCAACCAGGGCAGACAGGTATGTTGCAGGTCCCGAGACACCCTCCGGCACCACAAATGACACCGAACACCTGAATCACTCAGTTTTTAAAGCCCTATATATCCTGTCATCTGATCTATACGTAGTAACTGCAATGTCTGAAAAACTCTAAGCCCATGTGATCCATTGCTTAAAAAAATCTGCCTGCTACCATGTTTTTCCCTGTCCTCTTCCCCGTTCAGAAACAGGACTTACATACCAACAATTCCACACTCCTCAGGTGAGCCTGCCCTCTCCAGCTCCCCCTGCAGACTTATCTTAATCTGTAGAAAGTATGTTTGGTTCTAATATGACTAATTTCTGGGTCTGAACATCAAATTTCAAGTCATGCGCTTTATTCCTTAACAAGCTCTCATAATCTTTGACAACTTTAAGTTGCTACACAAGACAGAAAAGCCTTCAGAAACATTTTAAAACCAGAAAAGCAAAAGTATGTTAAATCGAAGCTGTTTAAAACTACATGCTAGGTTTGAAACATTCACACTTTTAACATCAAAATTAAACGGAAGATGCGTACATGCAATAAAGTTGGACAAAAGTCTGCATTTAAAAGAATTACAGCAAGCCAACCTACAGTTAGACTAAAGAATCCTACGTACCGCAAGCAATGTTTACCAAAGCATTGAAACAATTATGGTGCCAGCTTATGCACAGCTTTAAACAGTGTTCCAGGAATTAGGGAAGAATGGATGAAACCAAACATCAGCAATCCTGAATTCGCACTAAAAATGTTTAAAGACAAACCATTACAGATTCTTACACCCCTCCCCTAACCCCCCAAGACAGCAAAGCAAGACTTCTTCAAAAGTAGCATCTCCAGTATTATTTTGAAAGGGGCTCCAGCCCAGGAGGGCTTGGAGATACAGGGCAAAGACAAACAGGTGGTAACTAGGATGTATTTGTATCTTCCTTTGCACAACTGTTCTCACTGAATTTAGTGATGATTACTACTGATAGAAGCATCCTGAACCTGCTAACAAGTCAGTCTCAATCACATAATTAACACATAAAAGTACACGTTCTGGCCCTTTTTAGATAGCCAAAACTGTGATTCAATGCTGCAATTATACTAGAAACGTAACATACTGTAACTCCACGCGCAGTCTAAATTCCAAGCTCAGTGGACAGATTTCCCAAGATGGCAGGTGATTATAGCAGGAGTCCCAGCGGTTGCTTTCACAGACACACCCAGAGAAGAACTTTTATTAAATTACAACTCAGATGTACAACAGGAAAGATTATACAGGTGCCAAACATACAGCAGCCCTAAGTATGAACGGACATTTATTTGCTGGTGACATTTCCAGCACTCAATACAAGCCTTGCTCTAAACACCAGGCAACCATTACACAGCGCTAGTCACGAGAACGATTCACAAGTTACATAGTCCACACAAGTTTTTTAACGTATAAACTTTACTACTTTTATACATACAGGGTGCTCTCTTTTTAGAGGAGCTAACACGTGTATAGCTAAAGCCACACATGAAGTGATGAAAGCCAGTTACATGCACACAACGTCCAAGCGCTGGCATCCTAAAACTTCAAGAAATGGTATTTTCACCTTGCACTCCAGAGCGTAAGACACCGAAGCACTGCTAAAAACATCTTCTTGCTGACAGACGTGCAGATTCAGAGATCAGCACTTGGGCATAAAGATAAGATGGAAGACAACTGACTTAACCATTAGAGCCAGACAAACTGACACTACCACTGCAGGATCTGGTGCCATTATCCTGGCAGCATTCTTCCCCTATTTGCCATGAAATCCTTGCGAAATCCTTACGAACTCTCTAGGTACCTACTATGCAAGTCACAAAACTGAAAAGGGTAAAGTAAGTGTCAACCAGTAAGGAAACAGAAGTCCCTGGACTACCAGCTTACAAAACAAGACCCAAGACTTCAGAGGGGGGTGGAAGATCCTACTATTTAACTGCACAATCACTATAAAGTTCCAAACACTGGAAAGCAGCTTTTACATTTTAATCCCTAGCATAAAGGCTATATTGCTGTAGAGCTACCCTCTGCCTCATCTCCAAGGTCATGAGGATCGCTCCTGCCCATGATTTCTATCCTTTTTAAAAATTATGACAGAACGATGTACCAGATGCTGTGTGGAGTTTTTTGGGGTTTTTTTTGTTTGTTTGTAAATAAGGATAAAAATCTGACCCCCCTACTTTACCAGAGGCAATCACAAAGCATCAGAGCAGCTCACTTCCCTGTTCAAAAGTGAATGAAAGACACACAGAATTAAATTTTATTGTACTTTTGTGGGCAAACAAACAACGCCAAACGTTTGTCAGGAAAAAGACAGCATTCTAGTCACTGCAGTTTACAGGGAAAATCCAACAACAGGAACAGAGTAAACAAGCACTCATTTGAGAATTAGAAATATTTTAATTCAGTCTTCATATAAACTATGTTTAATACACATTACACAAGTATCTAGACACGACCAAAACTTAAAAAAGAGTCCTGCTCAACAGTTCGCCTCTTTTCTCAAGTCCACAAGAAATCCAAAACAGAACCAAAACAGTAGCTGAAGTTAATTAATATTAATTATTAATAAACAGCAATCTTAATGTATTTTCTCACATCCACATGGAGGCAACTCATGAGAAGAGTTATGCCAGGCTCCATTTTAGGAACTCAACCAGAAAGTTTTTTTTATTGCAAATGACACAGAGGCATACTAGTGAAACAGCTTTCCTTGCTCGGAACGGAGAGCTACAAAAACCTCACCTTAGTATTGAGCTAGTTTTATGAACAGAAAGAGTCTTTAGCAAGGAAGACCTACTAGATTCATAACAATGGTACAGTTTGCTATTACACAACTGTGTTAGATAGTTGGTTAATCATCTGTACCACAATTTTCCACTCTTAAGACACTGCTGGCTTAAACTTCAGGAGTTGGAGGATGACAGGAACAAAGACATTGTGCAAGGTTCCCTCCTTATGAAAGAAATGTGCGAACTGTACCCTTTATTGTCCCCCTGCAAATAGGGCATTTTCTAAGGGACGGTGCACATTCTTTGCATACCACTAAGTGGCCACATGGAATAAAAACAATAGAGACTTCTTTGTCCATGCAAACTTTACATGTTCTTTCCTCTTGTAGCCTTCTTAATTGTTCTTCCATAGGTAAACCTGGAAAAAACATATTTAAGAAGCCTGAATATACGTGCATTCTAATTAGAACACAGCTATGTTCCATCCATTTCGCCCTTTATTTCCCTATCTGTATCACTAAATATAGATGGCAGTGAGAATAGTACATTTCCCAGAGGTCAGAAAGCGGCATGCAAGGAACTAGCCTGTACTTCCCAGTTCTGTGAGACAACAAACAGCTCAAGGATTGGAGACCAACTGTAGTTCTTGAGACCAACCAGTGTTTACATTTTAGCAAACGCTGTACTTTTCTTGCTTGGATATTAGGAGCACAGTCAGATCGGTGGAAGTGAGCTAAATTCAGGCTTGTATACTTTTCTGAAGCCTATTAACACATTAAACCACAGGACTAAACAAGAGCAAACGCAGTCCCATGTCTGACAAGCTTTTATGTACCCAGCTGTTAGTCAAGATAGATCTTAAGACACCTATAACCCCCTCTGGAAAAGCAGATAATGATACCTGCTGTGAAATGCTAACCTACTATGCACTGTCTACTCTTTATCAAATGCCTGAATGAGAGCTTGTACCAGGATCAAGTCCAGCATGTGCCTGAACTGTCAAGCTCCAGAAAGCTCCCCCTCCTATGGCGCAAAAGCGCATGTAAGGCACAGGATACAGTTTACAGCAGATAGATTTGCTTGCAAGTCTGAGCACGCACTTAACTTTTTTTGATAAATCCACTTTACCAAAGCAGAATTAGGGAGAACGTAAAGCAAGCATAAAACCTCTTTCTTAAGCGAAGTAATTTTCTTCTCCCCCGCCTCCCCCCGGCAATGTTAGCTATTTCTCCCACAGTAACGTTTAAAGTAAAAAGTAGAGTTTAAGGTACCTGAAACATCTTCTGTGGGAACATACTTCATGTTCTTCTCCACTAAAATAACAGAAAAAAAAAAATCCTAATCATTTGACTAATCTATATTCAAACAGCATCTGATTATTTTTTTATCTATAGGTTGTTACGACAGCACTGGTTAGACTTTTATAAACTTACATCCTTTGGGGAAAAAAAAAAATAAATAGACATACCAAATAAATCTTTGTACAGCACAGGGTCACAATCTCGTAGACAGTTTCTGAATATGCTGGCTGCTTCATTTCCTTTCACTAAAACTGTATCTATCAGTTCCCTTGCTTGCAGTGGTGTCTGAGTCTTTTGCTTAATAACATCATGCTCAAGTTCCGTTATCACTTTAGCTGATAATAAACTCCCAAGGATTGGAAGTACACATGTTAGACGTTGGAATAAAGCCATTCTATTCTTCCGGATTAAGGACAAATCATCTGGAATGCAAAGGGGATTAGATGTTTGTTACGAATACACTACTCCAAGCTCCATTTCTGCCTACATTCTTTAAACTCTACTTGAAATGTTCACTTACTACACATCATTAATAAAGACCTCAGTAAGTTTTAGTGGTGTTTACATAAAGAACAGACTGAAGAAAAGCACATACAAGCAGCTTCTGAGCTGAAGCCTTTTCACCAATAAAAACTCCTGCCCCCATCTCCAGGTTAAGCTATCTGAGGGGATCTTGTCTAACTTCACACTAGCAAGACTTACGTTCTCTGCAGAATTGCAAAGAAAAAACAACACCTCTGCATAACACCAATGCTAACTCACCGACAACCAACGGGTTAATTTTAGTCAGTGGCAGTCAAAATCATGTCTGAGATGTAGATAGAATCAAGCTTTTCTAAGAGGTGTCCAACAGAATTATGTGCAAGAAAACCAGAAGTACAGCACAAACAGTCTCAAAAGTTTGGTGGGTTGTTGTTTGGTTGTTTTGTTTTTGTTTTTTTTTTTTTTAAATAGTCTATCCCAAACAACAACAACAAAATCACTTCCATTAAGGTTTAATGGCTGAATCCATCTATGTTTTTTTGATAGAACACACCAGTAGAAAAGCAGTCTTAATTTAATTTATAATTGAGAAGTTTCATTACTGCTTCACAGACTCAAAAATAGTAGGATTTTTTTAGGCTTTGCTATATGGTATTAAAACAATAGGAAATGTTGAAGACATCAAATAAACACTGTTAAATAGCTGACCCACATGGCTGAGTCAGACACAGAAAAGCAGACCTTTGGCCATCTTACAGAATCTAATTTTAAAGTTTATGGCCTCTTCTAGGAGGTGGATATGGTGGCTCACCGATTCAAGTAGTTTAAAGAACAGGCAAGCTTGGAAAAAAAATTAGTAGAGTGTGCCAAGTAAAGTCTTTTGGTTCCATTTATTTTATTAACAGCAATATAAAGCCACAGAAATTTAAAAAATATGGCTTTGCTCCTGTGGAGAGAATCAGGTGATGCCGAACCCTTGGAACCATCCTCCTGAAAGGGAATGAAAGAGTTCCCAGACTGCTAGTTCCATACAGATACCCTGACAATGCTTTTACAGAAACTGATCATAATAACAATTAAACTAAATCGCTTAGTGAATAAAAACAACTATAAAAACCATACATAATACAAACCACTTCTGCTTTCACTTTTGTTCATGCCTTATGCTTACCTGATGCAGCTTCTTCGAATTGTCTCTCTTTCTCTTCTTCCCTCTTCTCATCTTCAGCATTGAGCAGATCACACACGAGATCATTAACAGTCTTGTAGTTTTCTCCAGAGGCCAAGATTTTACTTTGCACTGTTTGCTTTATTAGCCTTCTACTGAATCCCATCTCCAAGGCAGCTTTAACAACAGGCGTGTTCATCATGATTGCATCTTCTGAATGACTCTCTCCAGGTTCAAAATGAATAACTAATCAAAGAGGAAAATCACTATGTATAATATAAAGAATAAAATACCTATACAACCCAGAAGTCAGAGACACCAACATTACCTACGCATATGCAAATATATATGAATACCTAGCACTAAAAAGTTTCAATGGCTAAATAGACATTTTTTCTTAAGTGGTTAGTTTTAAAAATGGAAGCCAGTTACTTAATTGGACTGAATCCATGATAAACTTCAATCCATGACAGGCCTTCACGAAAATCTAGGATAATCCAGAGAAACCACAGAGAATTCCATTGTGTCTTAACAGCTTTTTTTAATATTTAATCATTTCTAACTTCGGCCTTGAAAAATGTTGAGGCGGGGGGGGGTGGGGCAGGGAAGGAAGGAGATCAAAATTCAGAGTTTATAGTACAAACAATTGTTCTATTCCAGCTCTTGATCAGTATTTTCCATTCAACTTACTAAGCACCAGACACGTGGGATTCTGACTCATTGTCCTCAACCAGCAGGGACTATGATAGCATAACCCACTCACCCTCTGGGAGGGGTTTATTTCCACTATAACTACAGTCCAGCTCAGAAAGACTTCACTTTATCAGCTTGTCCTACCCTCTCCTTGACCACTGCTGCTCAACTCAAGAGCATTTACATGCCTAAAAATGAAGTTGCTAACTGCATAGTCATGACGCCCTCTAGCAACTGTTCCACAAAGTTCAATACCATAGGTCAATTTAAGAAATGCCAAATTGACTTGTTTTGTTTAACTCAACCACGAAACTAAAAACCACAAATACAGCAGATGCCAAGAGCTGCTAGTATGAAAATAAGGAAAATGAAAGACAAGATCTCTTAAAGATGCCTCCTTTAAGTCTGTCCATATAACGTTGAAGCTACCTAACTTTTAGCATTACTTAGAAAATCCTTATAACATTGTTGTTTCCAACAAAATCTAAGAATTCTTAAGCAAGTTAGTTTTGGATAGCTAATCATTAAGTTGGCAAAATGCTGAGGAAGTTTAAAAACATGCTCTAATATACATACTTGGGGGATCAATGTTTTCATCTACAGGCGTATCAGAGGTTGACAAGAGCTGTGGAACACAACAGAACTACATTAGTATCAAAGTATTGCTTTTCCCCCTACATACCTTTAACACATTCTTCCCTCATCATCCACGCTAAGCTTTTTACCTGAATGGTACCTGTTAGGTACTTTACATGTGGTTACACAAGTCTGCAACTTTGTGCAACTATACTATCAATATGAAGTTAGTACTGACCAATTTCATGAAGAGAAGTTTGGCTTACTTTTGCCAGAAGCATTATGGATAGAAGTAATTCAGGCTGTCCATGACTGATACCTGAAATAACAATTAATGATCTGCACTATTCACTGAAACTTACATAATGAGAATTTTCCTCTCCTGACACAAAGGAGCTCACTGCCTTATAACACTTTCCATAAGTACAGGTTAAACTCTACTAGTCCAAGTCCATTAGCCATGGTTCAGCATGGGTTTCATTTCTGTGCTCATGAAGAGCCTTTATCATGTTAGAAACATAGTAGAAATATATGCAGAAGTAAGGCAGAAGGATGGACCAAATTCCCCAAAAGAACATAGCGCTCCAACAAGAAAAAAAACAAAGTTACTGAACAGTAAAGTTTACCTGTTCAAGAAGATGGGGGAACCTGGCCTGAATTTGACTTACAAACTCTCCTCCTTTTACACGAAGCAGATACTCACACCTGAAACATTGACAGAAGTGTACTAAATTATACTTTCTACTTGCCAAGGGAAAAAAATACAGATGAATGAAACAGTTTACAGTAACACAGCGTAACTTAAGTACATGTTTCTCTTCCTTCAGAGGGGAAAGAGTTCTCTGAATTGGAAGCTTGATATAGCCTAGTGTCTGGTGACACTTTGATAAAGCTTTTCCATGATGTTCAGCAGTCAGTAGGCTTACGTATATAAATGCAGCAGCTTTACATTCTGCTACCACTTCTAATCAAAATGGTATGTCATGAGAAATGATACCGTGTCAGCGTCACCACAAAGTGCAGTGATAAACTGTTTCTATCTCACATCTCACCATTCTTATCCCCTACTCAAATCATTCAAAAGAAATTAACAAAATTTAACACCACTATCAAAGCCAGATCTGCTTCACTAATGTAGAGTTATATCTCTTAAGGACATTTACTGACAGGCATAACGCAGAAGGAAACAAAGGTGTCATTTAACTCTATGTCCATCGTGCAGTATAACAGTAGTCAGCAAATTGCCCATTAAACACTAGTTGGAGATCTACGATGTGAAGAATCATTATTAACTTTCCTGAAATTAAGTGCAGCTATTTCTGTCATTAATGTAGGTGGAGATTTCCATAGGCACAGATAGCAATTAGGTATGCAATTGCCATTTAATTATGGGGGTCATTAAAAAGTTATTTCTGTCATTTTTCCAATAGAGACATATTAAACAGCCACTGAAACCTTCTTCACAAGCCTTTCCACACCTAAGAAACTAAACTGCACAAGCTGAAAACCTGGTTCAAGAAGGGCATGGACACAGAACTAGACTGAGGGCGTCAGATGTTCCTCCTACTTCATTTCTCTGCAGCTTTTGCTCTACTCAAGTCTGCTTTCTGACTGCTTCTCTTAGACAAGTATGCTCATGAACAATGCAGCGTCACTTGGTAACAGTGATTTGGGGATGCACACAGCATTTAACTATTAAGTGGAAAGCATTAAATATCATGCTTAATGAAGAAATGTTTTAATTATGGCCACCTTAGCACTTCAGAGCTTGTAAACAGAGGTACATGAAATACATCCAAATGAAAGACTGAATTTGTACATCATACGGTGAAGTTAAACAAAATTATTAAGTGCAGTACATATCTGCCAAAATTAGAAGTATTTAAGGGTGTGAACAAATTATGACAAACATTTTGCAAGTTACCTTGGAAACCACTTTGCATGTTCAATCCATGGATCATCTCCAGATTCCCAGCACCTTAATCCACCATCACAGCAAAAACACTTGACATCATCATTGCGGCCTTTAAGAAAAACAAGGCAAAATATCTAGCAAACATTCACACAATTTACTTTAAGGTAAATGCTGACATAGCAATGCAAATAAAACTGGAGACATCAGTTTTTCTTACCTACGTAGTAAAAGCCAGCATCCGCAAGCTGTTCAGGCTGAACTGGAATTCTAGCCGGCCAATTTATGAATGTTTTAACACGTGCTTCATGGGTTTGCATGCTCACATTTGAAACATTGAAACTTAGCTGGTCTCGGGTAAGGTTCTCCACAAAAGGGCAAGTAGGAAAGTGCCTCCGATGCTCTGACATAGCATTATCTTTTGGTTCCCAGTTACTCAGCTGGCCACCACAGGTGAAACAAGCAACTTTGTCTGCTGTCCCCAAGTAATAAAGTCCAGCCTTTGCCAGATCAGTGGGTGAGAGAAACGCCAGTGGCCATGAGTGAAAAGTGCGTAGTCTAGCATCTTCTGTACTCATAGAAGGATTGTGAAGTTTAGGTCTCAAGAATGAAAGGTCTTCAACTGCCCTAGTAGTTACTGGGTCTTGAGGAAAACTGGAAAAAGAGCCACTGAAATATCCAACTTGTTCTAAACTTGGAGAAAGTGTTATGGAATGTAGAGATGGTGAGAGATTGTTTGTGACCAGAGGCGAAAAGGCAGAACGAGAGGAGAGTCCAAGGTTGTTAACAGAAAGCATGTTTTGAACAAAACTGCAGCTAGGATACAGCTGTTTGTGTTTTTCCATAGCATTATCTCCTGGTTGCCAGTTGTCCAACGTTAAGCCACAACTGAAACACTTAACTTTATCTTGCACACCAGTGTAATAAAACCCAGCCCGAGCAAGACTCCGTTCCGACACTGGCACATTAACGGGGAAAGTAGAAAACGTCGACATTCTGTAGAGTTCACAGGATAAGTCATACTTCAGTTCACCACACAAAGCACTCTGCTTCATGATGCTAGCCAAGAAAGGGCTATTTTCCATTATGTTCATAATGGACTATTTTTGGAAGAATGGGACAAGTCTTCCTCTGGGAGGTAGTTGTGTGCATTAAAGGCAATTTGGAATAACCCCTGCCTGTACAAAAGTACAAACCTGAAAATTAAATACTTCAATGTGCAACTTTGAATGCTTACGTGAATAGAATTAGCCTCATGATTAACAGCCTTTAAAATCTGGGAAGTTCTTGAACTTCAGTTTACACAACTGTTTTCTGTGCAAAAGCTGCCCCACCTCGTTTTGACAACTGAAGAAAGCATGTCAAAAAAGGACTTTCCCTTGAATCATATAGGCATCATGTGCTTTCCTTGTGCAGTGTATCTGGGAGAGCAGCATCAGTTTGTCAGGCTAGTGAAGGTGGGATCCAGAGAGGAAAGACCTCAAATGGGTTTATCAAAATCCTTTGTCAATAAAGAAACTAAACTGGGGGGTAACTACAATGACATCATTTTTGACCAGAACATCTGTTAAGTGATTTAAGAACTATTTCACCCTAGACAGCTGATAAATATGCAGCTTATACACATGTAAAGATTTTAGTTTGTAAATCTCATTAGAAGGCTGAAAATAATGGTTTATCAAGCTCAAAAGGCATACAAGTGCCCCTGAACTGACTACTGAACTGATCTGGTATATTTGCTACCACTAGACTTCCAAAAAAAACCCTCAACTTCTGCATATTGTTGTAATAACTTTTTAAGACTAAAGAAGTTAGTTTATACTCAACTTCACATATATCGAATATTCAGCTATGAGATAAACAGATCCTATACACTGTCTCTGACAAGGATGAACTGTCTTTATTAATAAGCCTGGAATAGCCCTAGGCTTTTCTGTCTATAACATTGTCCACACAGACTGAACAGAGCATTTCAGTTTTAACCTGGTGCCTTTGTTACAAGTATAGAGTTATCAAATTTAACATAAATGAATTGCCTTGTGTTGGGACATTCTAATACTTTATACTGTTGAATTAAGTTTCTTCTGTATGCCATGTTTATGGCATACAGAAGCAAACAGAATCCTCAGATTAAAAAAAAATGAATTTGAAGCCTTAGTTTCTTTATTTCTGCACAGAACTACCTCCCAGAGTTCAGACTAAAGTCCCTTCTAAGGTGCTTACGCCTCCATATTGATACTGACTGTTCACAAGAAGAAACTGTAAGTATTTGTAGTTCCAATCATTTAATTCTTTTGGGTGGAACAAAACCTGCAAGGAAGGAGAGGAGTGTTTCAGAATATACAATATGAGCTGCATGTAATATCTATACAAACAGAAACTATAAAAACTAAAACACTAAAATCTCAACATAAGCTTTTTTGTAATACTAGCTAGAAATTTTCAGGGCATCAACTTTACATACTGTCATATGGAGTGGATTTAACACACTTAATTTGCCTGTTACTGACACAAGCAGAACGTGTTTGGCAAATGGATGAATCAGGCTGCTCAATCACAAGCAGTATAACTAAAGGTAAGATACTGTACTACAGAAGTTGCATCCACCTAAATTGGTTTAAGCATGCAGATTCTCAAACAACAAAGGTCCAGCTTTATTACACTGACTTAAATTAAGAGAGCTGAAATTTCTTATTTAGGTAAATCTAATGATACTTGAAGCATAGTTCATATGTTCAGCAAAACTGAACCTCACCAAAAAAATTCAGGTAAGAGCAAAGACAAAGTTCAGAAGTTTTTAAATATATAATTTTCTATTAATTCATAAATGCATATATAGCAGTCTGTTTTACAGTATCAGTTTCCTAAAACGTTCTTCCAGGAAAGACTCAAACCAGATATACTTGTCATGATGACACAGCCCTAGAAAAACCACCTACTGGAAAACAGCAGAGCATTTCCTACTCATTTCAACAGCTCTTAGTAGATTTGTTCTTAATATGGTCACACTATTACTACTACGGCTTCTTATTCACTGAGGGCATGAGTTACAAATGCCTTACACCAATCCACTTCTTTAACACAGATGGTGGGACTAAACTAACAACATACGTGAAGGATGCTAGTCTGACAAGTTAAGCCTCTTTCCATACTAGAGATACCCCAGAGTAAATGCTAAAAATATCAGAGCAAACGGAGACCCTGATAATCCTAAAACATTTAGGAACACTTAAACCTGAGATCCTGTGGTAATTTTCTGCCGAACACTCTTCTAATATTATCTTCCACTACAGCCCTGAGGAGCCTCGATTTCCTTATTTCCAGAGTCACCCAACTGCTCTGAATCTCACGGGTTTTTTCTTCCATTATCCTGCAGCAACACTAAGCTACGTAAGTCCAGAGCAGCGATATTTAGAGTACAGCAACCTCAAGACTCAATTTAATGTTCTTCTGCGCTTGTGTCATGAGCCAGGCCACACAAGTTTACCTTCCAAGCACCCCTTGCTAAGGTTACAGACCTTGAACACCGAAATAGAATAGAACAGAATCATAGAATGTGTTGGGTTGGAAAGGACCCTTAAAGGTCATCTAGTCCAACCCCCCTGCAGTAAGCAGGGACATCTTCAACTAGATCAGGTTGCTCAGAGCCTCATCGACCCTGGCCTTGAATGTCTCCAGGGATGGGGCGCCATTCAAGGAGACAGACCCCCGGGGGTCCGTGCTCGGTCGCGCGCACCGGGACAGCCACCACCGTGTCCCCCCGCCAAGGCAAGGCCTCACTGGCCGCTCCTCCACCCCCATCCCACCGCCCCAGCCTGCTGGGACCCGTCCCGGGCCTCCCACAGGGCCCAAGCCCCACTCCCCGAGCGGCCGTCCCGCAGGGATGCCGGGCTCCCCCCTCCAGCGCCGGAGACCACGGCCCGGGGCGCGGCAAGGCAGGCCCCTCAGCCCGCCGAGGGTCTCCCCCGCCGCCGGCCTGCCCTGACGCGATGTCCCCCCGCCCGCCGCCCCCTCAGCCGGGCGCGGATACCCGCCGCAGCCCACGCAGCGGCCGGGCAGCGCACCACCAGGCCGCGGTCCAGCCCCCTTCCTCCCCCGGTACTCACGGTCTCCGGCCGGGCCCCCCGCAGCGGGCGGGCCTGGTGCGCACACCCGGCCTATATACGGTGCCCGGCAAGGGGGAGCAATGCCCCCGGCCGGAGCCGCCCCTGCCCGGAAACTCCGAGTGCGGCCGGCGCACCGGGAAAGTCCCGGCGGCCGCCGGGCGTATACGGGGCCTGACGGCGGGGAGGGCGGAGGGCGGACGGCGGGCGGGGCCTCCCCTCGCTCCCTCCCTCCGGGCCCGGGAGAGCTGCCGGGCTGTGGGGGTGTTCCTACGCTCCCGAGCGAGCGCCTTCCCGTGGCGGTCGCCGGCGGGGGGAGTGTTCCCTTGGGCTGCCCCTCAGCTGGCCTCCTCCGTTACGATCGCTCGTTCCTTGAGGGAGGGAGGCCGGCCCCGGCCCCGCTGGCGCCAGCAGGGACGTTAGGTACTTTCCTCCCGGACGGGGAAACCCGCCCGGAGATCGTGCTTCCCCCGCCCGCCCGGCCCAGCCCGCCGCGGCCCAGGGCGGGGATTTCCAGCCCCGCGGGCCCGGCGCCGTGCGAGGCTGGCGGGCGGCCCGTGCTCGCCGCCGGCGGGAAGGGGAAGGGCCCGATGGGGCTGCGCCTCTGGCAGTGGCCCGGGCGAACGGCCTCGCCTGGGGACCTCGTACTAGTACCGGGGGGAGCAAGGACGGCGGGTGCGGCCTCCTCGGGCGGCTGGGATGGCAGCCGGGCTTTCGGTGGCGCTGCGCTCCCCGCAGCAAGGGGCTGCAGACCCTGAGGTGCTGGAGCGGGTCCAGAGAAGGGCAACGAGGCTGGTGAGGGGTCTGGAGGACAAGTCTTAAGAGGAGGGTCTGAGGGAGCTGGGGTTGTTCAGCCTGGGGAAAAGGAGGCTGAGGGGAGACCTCGCTCTCTACAACTACCTGAAAGGAGGGGGTAGAGAGGTGGGGGTCGGTCTCTTCTCCCAAGTAACAGGCGATAGGACAAGAGGAAAAGGCCTCAAGTTGCACAGGGAAGGTTTAGATTGGATATTAGGAAAAATTTTTACCCTGAAAGGGTTATCAAGCATTGGAACAGGCTGCCCAGGGAAGCGGTGGAATCGCCATCCCTGGAGGTATTTAAAAGATGTGTAGATGTGGTGCTGAGGGCCACCTTTTAGTGATGGTTTTTGTCAGTGTTATGTTGATGGTTGGACTTGATGATCTTAAAGGTCCCTTCCGACCTAGGCAATACTATGATTTCTACAGGCGCAGCCTGCTCTGACAGTTCTGCTGTCCTGAGGGGGCAGCAAGGGCGGGAACATGATGCAAACCCCACAGTTTTACCTTTTCTCCTTGACACCAGCATAAAACATGATTGCTTGGCCACATTTCCTAATATAGGCAGCTCTGCAGGCTGCAAGAGGGGAAACAACATGCCCCATGAAAGACTTCAGTCATTGAAAGTCACAGGGGAAGAACAAGAGGAAGACAGAATATAAATTTCCACTGGAGCGGTTTAAGACAGTATTGATGCTTGTAGAAATCTGAAAAACTTCCACAGCAGGTACCAGAACACTGACCAAAGCTCAAAATCTCCCAGCACAGTCATGGTCTGGCATTTCCTATAAAGAAACAGCAGATACAAGATTAAAAAAAAAGCCCCTTTTTGTGCTGACGGAATGGTAGTAGGGTGTTTACACAACTGAGAACTGAAGAGTAAAAATAAAGGAAGCATAACTAAACAGAGCATTATGACACTAGTGGGTAATTTTCTGTAAGAGAGTTCCAGTAAGATGAATTTGCAAGAGAGTCATTTGTATCTTTTCTAAAACTGTTTCAAATTTCCTGTCATATGGGATGACATTTATCACATATAACAATACTATCTGTCAAATTTCAAACATGTAGCTGCAGTGACAGCTTGTATAGTATAGCTACTACTGTAACATCAGTTAACTTCGCATAATTATAGACATAGAAATGTTGGCTGTTTCAGTAGTTGCACAAAAAAACCAGGTCAAAAACTCCTTTTAAAAGTTTAAAATGGTTATAAGATCGCTGATGTGTCATTTTAAGGAAGCTGCTGACATGGAGAAGACAAGGTTCAAAAATTGAGTCAGGTACTGTATCTGAATCATAGAACAGAATCATGGAATGGTTCGGGTTGCAAGGGACCTTAAAGATCATCTAGTTCCAACCCCGCTGCCCTGGGTGAAGAGTGGTGGGGGTGTGGGATTTAGAGTTTTATTGGACATAGCTGTTTCATGTCACGTAAGGAACCAAGCTCTGTGTGTGTGTGGCTTTGATTGCAGCTGCTTGAAGATTTACTTTCACAGAGCAAGCTGGAGGTGCTCCCAGCCTGGGGACTTCAAGCAGGACTCCCCAAATGAAGTTACATTGAATCTATTTTAACAGATTCTTGACTTTTTACCATCCATTCTCCCAAGGCTAATTAATCCAGTGTTCCTCCTTAACTCCCTGCGTCCCTCCCTCCCTTGTGCCACTCCACCCCCAGCCGTATCTGCCCTTTGCCCCTCTGTACCCTCGGCTCCTTCCAATCTGGCAATAGAAGCTGTGTTTTCCTCCACTCCCAGGCCTCAAGGCGAGCAGTTTCAGGTTCTCCTTTTCTGCTTGGCAAGCCCCATGTCGCAACGACGAAGAAGGGAGGAGGAGGAACAAAAAAAAAACAGGCTAAAATGCTTGTAATAGCAGAAAAAGAGGTGTAGCTGCCCTGAGCTGACAGGCTCTTTCTGCTTGCTTTGTCTCTGCCAGTATAGTAGCAGCTCCCCCAGCTCTCTGTTCCCAGCAATTCCTTTGCTTTTCAGAGAAAGTGATAAGAGGGAACTTCCCCACCTACTAAGCTGCAATGATTGATTCCCCAGGACACATGAAGTAAGAACATAACTAAAGGTTTCTTCTTAGCACTGAAATTCCTGAGGAATTATCATCAGCATCCTGAGTCTGGCTTCAACCTGGGACCAAGGTAACCCTCCAGAGACAGAGAGGAGAGCAGTGGTGCTCAAGTCCTACCCAAGCTAAATGCAGGCTTCGGCTTTGATTCTCAGGCTGTGGCACATCACAGTGGGACTGATCCTTATTCCAGCCCTTTCACCTACTGCAGCAAGTTTCCAAGATCATAATCTTCACCTAAAAAACGGCAGGATTGATGAACTGAAATAAGGCACTCTACTTTGCAGTCCCTTGGCCCTGGAGAGGGGGGAAGAAGGCTGCATTCAGACAAAGCTGTCCTCAACCAAGAGAAACTACTTACTTAAGGAGTCACATCTAATCATAGAGGTCAAAGTGCTAATAAAAGCATGGCTTTTATGTATTTATGACAATAAACCTAGTGACAGTGTTGACTGAAAGAGCAAAGGTGATACAGCAAATTTCTGGAGGTGGAACGCAGTGTCCCTGAAGCATGAGCGCATTGTCAATGCCAACATCAAGTAGCGCTGACAGCCCTTGGAGTACCTGGTGTAACCGTGTGTCCAGAATTCTTCTCCGAGAGGCCTGATGAATGTCAGTCTCCCCATGCTGTCATTGTTCTCTGATGGCTTCTCCAGTGTACCATCTTCCGCAGCATTAAAACATCTGGATTTAGTGACACCTCTGTAACACACCCCTCAACATCTGTGAAGGGGAGCGAGGGAGAAAAGGCACTGTTACTTGCCTTTCCATTGCTACTGCTCTTCTCTCCCGTAAATTATAGAAAAAATAGTTACCTAGTTTCTCACCACCGTAAGTGATTGTCAGAATGTGTCGCTAGGATTTCAACCTTACCACTTAGACACCCACAACCTTAACAACCTGACATGCACAATTATTAACATGGTTTTTATCTTAGATGTTTTCTGGAGATACAACCAGCTCAAAGCAGCAAATACCTCATGTCAGTGCTACTGAGGATAAGATAAAACATAATCTGCAGTTTCAGTAAGACTGCTCTGGTCTTTAATCCTAGCCAAGAACATAACCTGTAGTTGCTTTTTTGTCTTAGGGACAAGTATTCAGTTAGGTGAAGAAAAAGTACTCCCCAGAACATTAAATGTATTACTTCAACTGTATCTCTAGCCTGCCAGGTTGTTGATAGACAGAAATAACAGAAACTGTCTTAATTCCAAGCTGCTTTTAGGAGTGAGAAACAAGGCATTTCTCCAAGGCCTCACGAGGCTTCGTCGGGGAGCCATGCAACTCAGCATGGCTGAACTCAGCATGGGTGAACTGAGAGATGGGAGGAGACGCCTGGACCCACTCTCCCACAAATCTAAACCCACCTACAAAAGCTGTTTTAAAAAATAAAAACAGTTATCACTGGCTAGTGCCCACATTTTTCAGCTTCTCAAATGTATCAAGTACCTCCATGGAACATGATCTACTTATTTTGAACTTGGGAAGCGTTAGCTTCATCGTGAACACCAACCTCCTTTCCAGCAGGTAAGAGGTAGGTTTTTTCTATTACACTGAGCTACGATGGCAATTAGCATTCCACAAAAAACTACTGACCAAATTTTCTTTGGAAGATGTGACTTATCAACTCCTTCAGGACATAAGAGGAGGATAATGATGAGAGAAAGAGGAAAAAACTAGCTATTAAGGAAAACTTGGGAAAAGCCAACTTGAGATAGAAAATATTAAGTGTAGATAAAGTTGCACTATTTAATTTACAAAGGAAGCCAAGTCCCAAGAGCAGACTAGTTCTGACATCCTGTAAACATGACATCAGACAAACTATGTTTTGGTCATCTAGGTGGATGCAAACTGCCCACGTTGTTTTGACTGAACACAGCACCAGGGCACCTAGGTTTCACCAGCAATAACCGTTAACTTTTTTTTTTTCAAATTAGACTTTTAATTGCATTTGGGCATATAGCGAAAAAATGGTTAAAAAGCTCACGAGGGACAAATATCATATCTAGATATTAAGGGCACTCATGACTCATTGTAATAACCTCAAATGTTCAAGAAAAAAAGCGCCAAAAACCCAGAGCGTACATCTTGCTTCTCCCTTACTGAAGGTCAGTACATTCACAATCTGGAAAGTTTCCATTCCCTTTGTACCCAGACAGAGTTTTGTTTTCCACATCCTCCTACACAAAGGATCACAAGTACAAATGTTAAAGTTTACCTAAATCAGTTGTGGGTTTTCTTTTCTCACATTTAGTGCACAGATAAATTCTCCCATAAGCCATAAATAGCCTCAAGAACATATCAAAGCCACAGTGAATAAGTTGAGGCTTTAAAATCAATCAGAAACTCATTGTTATTTACCTGGAGGATAAAAAGAGTTGGAATGAGTTGCGGGAAGATCTCAGTAAATGTTGAATTCAATTCCCTCTTTAGATTTGAGAATCTGCTCACTTTTCAGTTTTATTCTCTGCTTCTAGGAAGACAATGTTGTTCTCCTGATGGTATAATAAACATTACATTCAGCAGGAGATAGGAACTTGAAGAATGTCAAAACAGAGAGGACTGGACTAAAATAAGCCATGTTTAGGTGGAAAGAGGAGCATCTGTATATCGAGGAAATCAAAAGGCTGCTATTTGGCTGCATCAAATGGTGTAAATTCAGAGCTCCACAATCCTGGTTCTTCCAAAGGAATTGTCTTTCTAAACAGTAGGTTCTCTATTTCAGCTCCAAGTTACTTCCTGCTGTAGAGATAAGAAAATATCTCTAGATCTCATTTCCCTCATTTATTCCCCGTCATCTCTCTGCAAATTTTAGATCCTTCCTAAAGTATTTAATTTGCTTTAGTTGCACTAGCTGTTGCTATTCACCTTCTTGAGGAATCTTTTCTGCCAATACTCCTTCCACTGAAAGCGAATCAGATGCGGCACGGTTTGAATTACTGAGGATTACGCTGCAGGTTTACTACAAAGACTACTATTAGGTTCAGGAAGATACAAGTGGTTTGTGACTCACGCTGAATGTGATTGCCTCGCACTTTACCTAGAAACTGGGTCATTACCATGATGAAACGTTCTGTTTAAAAGGCCAACTACCTCAGAAATTAGGTCATCCATTCAGAGGTTACAGATAGAAGGTGAAGTTTCCCGCCGTACCTACGTTGCAGTTTCAAATGGCACATAAGCACGTGGGAATTCACTAACTTTCAAAAACCTGCGTGCAAAGAGGAGCTTAAGTCCCACACAAAATAGGGCCCTAATTCTGGAAGCGAAACCAGAAATCTGAGCTCTGTGCCTGACTTCCCAGTGCAGCTAATGGTGAATTGAGCTGTGGTTTACAGCAAAACAAAAAAAAAAAACCAAAAAACAAAACAACCCTGTGTGCAAACTGAAGAAGCCATAAATCAGCTCTGCTTGAACAATGATGGCACAAACATTTATAGCGAGACACGGGATTCAGTGACAGGAGCGGGGGCTGCTTAGGGTAACCTTGCTGCCAAATGGTAGTAAAACTGCAGCCTCCTTTTTGTATTCTGCTGCACAATTCTGTGTTTCTTAAGGATATTTTGAGAAATAAGAGGAATCATAGCTGTACTGAAAACGCTTTGTCTCTTTAGCACTTACGGGAGTAAATAAATGAAAAGTAATCCAACGTGCGCTACTGAAAAAAAAGAAAGTTAAATATGTAATATTTTCATGAGAGTCTATTAGAAGGAAAAAACATAATGCAAACAGGAAGAAGGGTGATGAGCCTTTGATAAGGGGTTAAGCTAGGATTTTTTGGCCAGCAGCTACAAATTGAATGTTAACCCACATACCAATACCCATTGAATACACATAAATTGGAGAGGGGGAGACAACAAGTGCTAATTGAGTGAATATAAATAGCTATTTAGTGAAAAGGTTAGAAGACTGGGTTTCCAGTGGCTGGAGTTTGCTGTCAAATTTTGACAAATTTGCTGTTAAATCATTCAAACACTCAAAAAGTTATGGGTTAGAGTGGACAGACAGATACATTCTTCTACGAAAAATGATTGCATAAACAAGATGCCAAAATCAGGCTAAAAAACACGTGCAACATGTCACGCTGAATAACTCGCTTCCTTTTTTTTTTTTTTTTCCGATGAAGTAGAAGGAAAATTGCTCCATTCCTGGTGCGCTCATTCAGAAGGACCACCTCAAATTCAGGAAACAAAGAACATACTGACAGGGCTTAATTTAACATCAGCCAGTGGCTGCACTGACCTCCGTCTATCCCAGTACCAGCCAGTACCAGACATCCCAGGTAGCAGATAATCTGTTTATGCAATGGAAGCCATCTGGACCTTTAGTACGATAATCTGGGCCTATTATCTGAAGTTCAGTGTTACTAATTGTGATAATCCAAAAGGTCTTTCAATTCCATATTTTAGGAACAAAGTTTTTTTTGGGAAAAAAAAAGAAGTTTGCATCCAAATAGGAACGTTCTTGGGCCAGAAATTCAGAGCGCCAGCAAACACTGCTGGTTTGGGGGGCGGGAGGTAGATGCTGAGGTCGTCACCCCACAGTGCCACCGAGACAGAGGATACAGCAGCCTGGGAAGAGCAAAGGGTCTTTTGTTACTGTGTTGAGTAATTTCATCAGAGAGAGACCATTTTCAGATGGAAAAGGGCTGTCCTAAACATCACTGTGATCAAAGAACATGAAGAGAACATGTCCTGTTATGCGAGATAAAGAAACAAAATAAACCACGCCATTGCTAGCAAACAAAAGCAGTAAGAGTGTGTTTTCAACAAATGGGATAACCTGGTAAAATAAGCTTGTACAGCATCTGGAAAATAAAGTCCCAGCCTCTGAGGTTTTAAGAAGTCATTACTTTAGAAAACATTAACCTCATAAGTAGACATGAGATGGATTTTATTCTGCTCTGAGAGTAAGGCACATCTTTAAAAAAGACAAGACCAGCATTTCTGAGATTCAAGATGCTGTGCTCTCTCCGGGCTGTGGTAATAGTGGAGATTAAGCTACTGTCTAAGGCCTGGCACAGAAGTCCGTGTGTCTCAACATCAAATATTTTGAAACTTCAAGCACACAGCATCATTTCTAGCACCACCTGCACGTTGAGAAGTACAAATGCAAGGGTCTGAATTAATACAAATGTCTTGGGGTTTGATACTGCCCTTCTTGCCTCTTCCTTGTGACTTCCTTGGGTTTATTTTACAGAAAGTTAACTTTTATCCTACCTCGAAGCTCTTCCTAATACAGTTTTGAATGGATATCTATCTATGAACCTGGTTTGTGTCTGAGCTTTGTCAAACACATGCTGTAGGTCTCCAGAACACCGTCTCCTTCATGTGGCCACTTGGTTATAAACAGAAAATAAGCTACCGTGAAAACATATCCAAAATTAAGCAGGTTATCTTCCTCTGAAAGAATATACAATGGTTTGGCATCGGCCCAGGATTGTAGGAGTTTCTCTGTTTTCTGCGGGTCTGTTTTTCTTACTTGGAAACAATAGTGGTATTCATGCCCGGGCAGTTCACGAGGTTACCGCTTCTGGGGCCGCATTTCTCAATATGCAGCAGTCGCTATAAAAGATGCGGCACACTTCAGACCTTAGCACATTCGGTGTTACCGCAGTGATTCCCCTTCTGCCGGCTCCTGTGGAGTAATTCAAAAATTCATTTGTTTTGAAGTGAAACGCTGCATGTACATACGAAGCTGCTCAATCCCGCATCCAGACATGTAGACCTACGGGCCAAGGCTTTGTAGACTGAAATACATACACATTGTGAGTGCTATTCTTTTGTTTCTGGCCTTTCAAAGCTCTCTTTCCCCCTCCAGTCAGTTCCTTTCTAGCCAATGCTAATCTTCTGCATGCAGAAAATGAGCACATTTATACAATATCCTGTTTTTCAAATGTTGTTTTGTCCCTTTAGCTATTACACAAGTAACTCCTCAGCGGAGAAGTTGTCAGCTACATCGTTTGCAGGTTGTCAGGCCGCCCACATTACAGTATATTTGCCCAGCCCCAGCAAGAAAGACTATGGCATTTTCCTAGAAAGATCATTGTAAACCAATTTCTTCTGTTCAATAAATAGTAGAACAAAAGGCAAGCCTCCGCAAAGCCATGTGTGTTTGTCTTCTGTAATATAACACTATGACAGGCACTACAGAAGGCTATAGAAGACAGGCATGATACAGCAGCTCTGGAAACAAAAAGAGCTGCTGACCAGCAAAACTCTTAGGAAACACCAAAAAAAAAAGGATGCAGAATTTGAATGTCAGGCAAGAGAAGGACAAAGGTTACAGTGATGCAATTAGCAAGAGAGAATCATCTAGTAAAATGTAGAAGAGCTGTAGGATAGAGATATTTATCTGAGCTGGTTAGTCTTCGTAGTCGAATGAAAAGAAAAAGGTGCTTTTAGGATGTGTTTTTTATTAAATCCTGAAACAGACATTTAAAATGGATTGCATGCACCACCCTGAAGTGCCTTTTTCTCTCTGTTAATTGCTAAGGAGGTGAGCGTTAAGTCGCTGGCGAGCCTGTTCCGAGGCTATTAGGACAGATAACAGAAAACAAATCTGGTTTTAATCTTATGTTTCTGTAACATCATAGGAGGCTAATGTAACTAAAACCGGTGGACGAGGGAAAATGATAAATAAGTCGATGGTTTCTCCAGATCTACATGCTTTTCAGTGCGTGGTTTATGTATCAAAGGCAGGAACCCGACAGCGGTTCCCACAAACCGGACCTGTGGGCTGGCTGGGGCTGTTCCTAGCAGCGGCAGAAGGTACAAGAAGTCCTACAGCAGGAAGTTATGGGTCAACACAGCAGACCTTCAAATATGTTTGTCTTTTTGTTTCTGTCCCTTTTCACTGTTGTTTCATTGAGGACAGGATTTGGTAGAACTGCAGAGAAATGAAACTGAAACGTTCCCTTCTGGGGCAGGGGACCAGAACTCATGAGCTTGTTTGTTGTTTGTTTTTTTAAATGCACTGCTTTGGAGTGGGTTTTTTTAGAAGATAATCAGGAAAGGGTCATTGTTTTACTGCAATAATGACACAGAATGAGCTATGACAATAACATATGCCTAGTAGGACGCTAAAAACTATCTGTAGATGTCAATTTGGCAGGCCTGAGCTCATAAAACACCAGCCCAGAAGGCTCAGGCTGGGTGGCCACAGGCACTGGTCCCAAAGAGCCTCTTCTCACCTTGTCTTGGGTTGGGCTGTTCCTCCCTGTGGCTCAGGGCACCGCTGTCCCCACTGTCACTTCGGAGTGTGAAAATCCAGGTACCCACCTGTCATGACAGCTGCATCTCACGGGTTAGCAGCAGTTCTGACATCTCGTCCTCATTCTGTACGTCCGACAAGTAAAACGCAGTAGGAGCCTGCTGTTCAGGCGGCCAGACAGGGCGAGAGAGCACAGGGATAAACTGCTCTCTGGGAGGGTGGTCCTGCAGAAGAGCACAACAGCGTGTTTCACACATCAGGGATTTGGAAGGCTGAGCAGTCTACGGGTGGGTTCAGACACGTAGAAACTTTTGACACACTTACAAAGTGCCAAATTTCCCAAGACAAGTAGTCAAGCTAATCAAAATGATCTGGCTGTTCCCACCAAGGGCTGTGTTTCCAGAGCATGATCTATCCCGGGGCGTGACAGTGGGATTTTATTGCCAAAGAGGCTTCAGTGGAATCCTCAGCGAGGTTTCAGATTGCTTTTTGGGGAACGAGCTTTCGCAGGGGGCGGGAGGGGCAGGAAATTTGGCAGGATTCCCCTCAGAGTTTGTGGGAATCGTCTTTGAAGCTGAAGGGATGTGAGAGTTCGCGGACGGAAGATGGATCTCCCCAGCCTGTGGAGCCAAGGTCTCAGAGGAGGGAGGCACACCACTGCTGCAGAGCCAGAGTGTTTCGGTGGTGAACATCTGCTTTTCCCACAGAACTGGATTGAGTAGGGAAAGTTATGGGGGCTTTTTGACTCACAGCACAAGAGAAGCCAGGATTCAGGTAAATCCGTATTTCCTGGGCAGCCTGTGAACTGGAAGAGGTCCAGCCCTGGCAGAGCACAGGCACTGCCTGACCCAGCGTCACCCACACATACCAGGCGTGGTGCTCCGTGCAGAGGACAACCTGGTCACGTCCCTGGCACATGGCCACGCTCCTGGAGCATGAGCTGGGCTCTTCACAGAGAATTTAAATGGTTAAAACGTCCATGTGCATCAGCAGGTTGTAAACGGTAAATTAGTTCATTAACTCCCAACACTGCTTCTAGTCACAGGAAGTTAATAAGCTAAAAACTGGTATGAAGAGGGAGAACAAAGTACAGCATTGTCTGCAAGGACTTAACTGCCCGTGTGCTGGTGAGTGCTGAGGTTACCTGGAGTTTTTTCATAAAACCGGAGTTCAGAGGTACCATTGCAATTCTCTGCACAGACTTATATTACAAGAATTAATATAATAAATGTAATCACATCACATGCTATTGTATTGGGTTCGCATGGCAAGGATTTGGTAGCAGGAGAGCTACAGGGATGGTTTCTATGAGAAGCTGCTAGAAGCTTCTTCCCCCATGTCTGATCGATCCAATGCCAGCTGTCTCCAAGATGGATCCGCTGCTGGCCAAGGCCGAGCCCATCAGCGACGGTGGTAGCACCTCTGGGATAACATAGTTAAGAAGGGGAAAAAGTTGCTGCACAGCTGGGCAACCACAGCCAGAGAGAGGAGTGAGAATATGTGAAAGAGACAACTCTGCAGACATCAAGTTCAGTGAAGAAGGAGGGAGAGGAGGTGCTCCAGGCACTGGAGCAGAGATTCCCCTGCAGCCCGTGGTGAAGACCATGGTGAGGCAGGCTGTCCCCTGCAGCCAATGGGGTCCACAGTGGAGCAGAGATCCACCTGCAGCCTGTGGTGGACTCCACGCCGGAGCAGGTGGATGCCCAAAGGAGGCTGTGACCCCACACTGGAGCAGGCTCCTGGCAGGACCTGTGGCCCCATGGAGAGATGAGCCCACGCTGGGGCAGGTTTACTGGCAGGACTTGTGACTCCTTGGGGGATCTACGCTAGAGCAGTCTGTTCCTGAAGGACTGCACCCATGGAAAGGACACACACTGGAGCAGTTCGTGAAGAACTGCAGCCCGTGGAAGGACTGACGTTAGAGAAGTTCGTGGAGGACTGTCTCCCATGGGAGAGACCCCACGCTGGAGCAGGGGAAGAGTGTGAGGAGTCCTCCCCTTGAGGAGGAAGGATCAGCAGAGACAACGTGTGATGAACTGACCACAACCCCCATTCCTCGTTCCCCTGTGCCGCTCGGGGGGAGGAGATAGAGAAATGGGGAGTGAAGTTGAGCCCAGGAAGAAGGGAGGGGAGGGGGAAAGGTACTTTAAGATTTAAGTTTTTTATTTTTCATTATCCTACTCTGATTTGATTGGTAATTAATTCCCCAAGTCGAGTCTGTTTTGCCCATGGTAGTAATTGGTGAGTTATCTTTTCCTGTTGTTACCTCGAACCACCAGCCTTTTGTTATATTTTCTCCCTGCTGTCCAGGTGAGGAGGGAAGTGACAGAGTGGCTTTGGTGGGCACCTGGCATCCAGCCAGGGCCAACCCACCAGAGCTATTTAGGTTTTTCTCACCAATTTTAACTTCAGAGAATCCTCCCCTTCAGACATACTGAGCCACTTGCCATTTTGTGAGTGTTGACTCTGAGAATTAGGGTTAGGAAACATTTCTGGCTGCTCAAATCCTGATCCTTCTCACGCTGTGCAGCTCCACATGGGCTCTGCGCTGGATGCTGAGGCTTGGGTTCATCACTCCTGCCTGTAAATACCCAGAGGCAGCACACAAGTCAATTCAGATTTTGGGCAGGCTGAATTCCCTGCTGGGAGCCTGAGTCCTGACCAAGAAGCATCGCTGCATCCCCGCATCCCTTCTCCGAGCTGCCCCCTGGCCAGTTCCTCTGCCTGGAGAAGGGGAGAGACCTCCTAACAGCCGGTTAGTCTGGCATTGGAGGTACTTCCATAGCATCCCATACACACAGCCCTTCCCAGCAGAACATCTCCTTTAGTGATACACGCAGGTTTAAAAGTAATTGAACCTGAAGACAGTTGTGTGTCACAGATTAAACTTTTTTTTTTTCACCCATCTTTTTCGTATCAGTTGATTAACAGAAAAAAATTGATTTTTCCCACAAATTTTGCCTAGCAGTGCTAGCTCTTCTCAGTCAGCTCCTTTTGAAAGCAAAAATAGTTTTGGTAGTGAAATTACCCCATTCACTTTGTCTCTAAAAACAACACAGAATCTCAAATTAATTAAATTATAATCAACATTAGGAAAAAAGATCAAATTGTGTGCTTGCTAGTCTCTTCATATGTAATTAGGCATGACGAGTCTTTTGTGTTGCTTATGTCTATTCCATTGGAAGCACCAGGGTACGAAGCAGTGACCCAGGGAGCTATTTAGGTTTCCTGGCTATTTGATTTGCAGAGGTAGTTTTTTAAAGCAGTGCCTTGAACATCCCAAAAGAGCACAGACACTCTCTGCCTGACACGGGCAGTGAGAAAAAGCCAAAAAAGGGCTGGTGTTGTTTTAGCACCACCGAGTGGACAAATATGGAAAAAAAAGTTCATTTTTGAGACTGGGTGCGCGGGTGTCCTGGGCAGGCCCCGGGCAGGCGATGGCTCCATCGTGGGGCTGGAGCCCCGAGCAGGGCCCACCCTCACCCACGGTCGTCTTCTTATCGACAAGTATCTCGGGAACCTTTTGCACACCTCGTTGCCAAATCAGGCTGTTTTGTTGTGCCGCGTGTGGCGCCGGAAAGTCACTCCACAAAATATTAGAACTGTAAATATAAACCAAATATCTGTAACAAATATAACTGTAACATAAAAACAAACAAATTCTGTAATTCGTAATGCAGAAGTTCGGTTGCCTCAGAAATAGCTCAGACGCTTCGCAGTATTTTCTGCCAGTTCTGTGCCTCCCTTGAAATCAATGCCCCGTTAGGTAAATGAGCGGGTTGTTCCCTAAATCGGAGGGGGGGAGGGGTAAAAAAACACCTTAATGTAGTGTTTCAAAGTGTTTCTTATACCTGAACTGTTCTGTGGGGCTTTGAACGGTAACTCTTATGGGTGGCTGGACTTGGACAGCTTTTAACGCTGTTCACAGAAGATGTATGTAGACATGTAGCAGCTGCAGCTATGTAAGAACTGCCTTCCCCTGGCACCAGATAAGATAGCGTGTTGAATTAGATAAAAATGCGCTCACCGCCCACCTATATTCTCTATACTTTACTGGCATACTTCTGCCTAAAGCTTTGGCCAGCTCTGTCTCCTGTGGCTTATCTGTTATGGATCTGTTATTTGGATTACACTACAGCCTAGGGAGCCCTTTGTGCTACTCCACAAACGCACACGCCGTCTCTGTACCGAACCGTTTACCATCGGCCGAGATAAGCCAGGGAGAAAACAGAAGCACGGGCCGCTTTTGCAGCAGCTCCGCAGCAGGACCACTGCCATGGCCTGCACCGTGCAAAGGGTCTCCGTGTCCTCCTATACTGAGCTGGTGGAAAGCGGGCAGAGATGGCTTCTATCTAAGAGGAGATCTGCATGTTGGTGTAGGAGACCAAGGCAAGGAGAGGCAACATTCCTGAAGTGCATCCTATAAAAAGTTAACACTTGGGCGACTGGTGAGTATCCTTTGGGATACCTGACTGCACTTCTGCAGCCAACAGAGCTCTCCTGGAACCAGCGCAGGGCAGGCTGCTTTCTGCAAATTCCACATTTAACAGCATGTTTTCTCCTTGCTTATCACATACACCCTGCTTCAAATAGAAGCACCTGAGAGGCAGCTGACGTCTCAGGTCCTCTCAGCTTTGAATGAAGGAGAAAAAGAAACCCCTTCAAAGATTCAAAGGCTACAAATTCTAGTTGTTGCTAACCTTTGTCGCATGCTTCTCCTTCATCCCCCCCAAACACCTCTGAGGGTTGAGTGAGCGCTCAGGGACAGGTCTGGCGGTTGATTTCTCAGCTATTTATAAGACATCAGAGCATCCAAGTACAAAGTAATGCAGCTGAAGACAACTAGTCATGGGTCTAAGGAAAGCCAGACAGAGCCTGACTGCTATTTCGCTTGTTAAGCTGGTTTGGGGGAGGAAAATCCACCTCCTACCTACCTGCCACTCTCCCGCACCAGAGGAGGCACTCGTGTCTTCAGCCCCAGCACTCTATAATCCTTGGCTGCTTGATAGTCCAAGCATCTAGAGGAAGATTGGCAAATAGTGGCATTATTCCAAGTTATCTGTAACCCAAACGTGTTGGTTGCACTCATTTAGCCTTTCAGAGTAAGGAGGGGATTCACAACAGGTCCTCCACATCCTGGGCATGTGAGCTGTGCAGCAGGCTACTGGGGCAGGTGGGCCAGCGTGACGGCCCAGGTGCCAGGGCTGGGTCACCTTCTTCAGCTGATGGCACCGATTTGCAGTCACAAGAGCACAACTTCTTACTTGCTCATGGGCACTGTGCAACTCACGGGACTAGAGATCCGAACGCATGGGGACACAGAAATTACTAAAAATCAGCAGGGATGCAGAACGACCATATTAGAGCCTGTGCAATATGCCATATCATGATAACATCAACCACCTTCTCTCTTCTAAAATAAGCTTGAGCCTTTTTTTCCAGGAAACAAATGAATTGCAAAGACAGCTGGGCTGAAGGGGAGCCTCTGAGCTACGGACCCTCGGTAAAGCAAGGCAATAAAAACCCCAAAAGGCAAAATTTTAATCTATGCTTGTCCGCAGTACTTCTTGCTAGTTCATTACAAGTAGCTTCCCACAAAACAGCTTAGTATCAGGTGGCTCTTGCTCTACATGTTCGCGTTTTAGATCCCTTTGAGATCATCTGAGTCCTCCTAAATGTTGCATACAGGGAAGGTGGGTGTCTAATGTGGGGTGCAGCTTCCATTCCACGTGGGAAGCTCCTTAAAGTCCAGATTTGCAATGTTCAGTTTGTAAGCACATCAGTCATTTTTACATCTGGTTCTCGACATCTGGGAGATCTATTACTGACCTTGTTTACAAAGTATACTTGATCTCCGTTCTGGCTGGAGCAGAGCATCTGTATTTCGCCTCTCCTGATCTGCCTTGCCCAGGTTGTGTACCAGCTTTCCGTGTAAACAAACCGGCTCCCGCCTGATTCATTCAGCAGTTTCACAAGCCGGCATCTGTGACCTTGCAATTCCCAGGCCTCCCCTGGAACAAGGCTGATGAAAGGAGAGCTCGTCCTACCCCACAGCTGTCCTGGTTCCTCACAGGAATGGGCAAAGGGATACAGAAACCTAGGAGCACGTATGCATTTGAATACAATGAAGATATTGTTCCAGCTTGCCCAGCTGTGGTGGTGACATCGAGGAAACCAAAGAGTTTGTGCTCTGATTTTCATACTAGGAGTAGGAAGACTTTAAAAAGTGCAGACACAATATATTATTTGGGTCTCTCCTACCCCTCTTGCCACGTGGCCGGCTCAAGCCCTCAGGCTGACTTACGAACCGTAGTGCTTTCCAGAGATGTAGCAATGTGTCTTACTTCCCAGCTGAACTTGGATGGAAACACAGCCTAGAGAGCTAAACCTGGCTGGCTCAGCAGCACCCATTGTCTCCCTGCCCCTTCCCTGCCTCTGGGGACCGACTTGTCACCCTTGTCTCCTCCTGACCCTCTCTGGGCTCGGATCCTCCCCAGGAGGCACCAATGAACAATTAACCATTCTCCTTCTGAGCTGGTTTCCCACAAGCACCGTCCAATAATTGGGTAACAGAAAACAGACATGGAAAGGAAACAGGATGAGACCCAGCTGACAGCTCCCCACACCCCACGTGCATCGATCACATCATCCCACCACACCGCATCCCTCTAATCCACAGTACCACCTACCAGACCGCCCCATCACATGCACCTTCTCCAGAAGACAGTGAATGAAGAAACCAGAAAGATAAAGAGAGTTTTGATTCATAAAACCCATAAATAAGGAAAAAAGTGAATTTCCTGCAATTCTGATCATTCTCAGTGGCCTTTCCGATGACGTCTGCAAATGTCTCTGGAGCAGGATTCAACAGCTGTGTGAAAGCGAACGCCCCCTCAGTGCTCCCTTTGCTCCGAGTAAGTGGGAAAAGAGATCTTCACTAATAGAAAACCCAGGTAATTGCATTGATTAGTAGACTGTAAATTAGTTTAACAGCAAATTATGTAAACGAGCCTGCTATTGAAATCTAATAGACTATTTTCAAAACAGATGTTCCTTTTTAAATCTGCAGCTGGCGAAACAGTTGTCATCCCAGGGAGGATAGAGTTTTCCTGTTGGGTAAGAGAGATGCCCATTAGGATGACCGTGATTAAACTGCTGGTGTTACCTGTTCGTCACCATTAAGAAGGTGCCAAGTGCTTAGGTAACTCTAGGTGCTCACAGGTTACGCCCATAGTTAACCTGAAAGCATTACAGATGCAAAACCCGGGGGCTCAGTGTGTGAAGTACCTGGAGCTACCATAAAATTGTGCCTGGGTTTGGCTTTTTCCAAGAAGATTATGGTCTAATTGGGTAAACATCGATCCAGGGAAGCCCCACAGCCTGCGTTATGCAAGATATCAGATTAGATAACAAACCTGTCTCCTGGATTTACAGCTGGGAAACGGCTGAATCCTTCCTGCAACTGGCTGGGCAGAATTTTAACCCCTTGTGAATCCAAGCAAGAGCTGGCTGAGCAAGTCGATCTGTCGATAGTTTATCCTGCGTGGCTGGTGAGCAGCATCCTCTCCTAAGTATGCCACTCGTGGTGTTAGCTTATTTTTAGGCTTATATCTAGAGATTATGTAAATAAGATTTAGACAGTGCCCACAGATGGGGGTTATAGAGTATAAGGGTTTTTAGCTGGTTTTATCTGAAGTTCAATCCTGTGCTAAATTGTAAGTTAATACTTCTTCCTTGCTTCTCACATGGGGATTTTTTGTAACATCAGCAGTTTAAAAAATCATTTTAAAACAGGCACTGAGTGAAACAAAGCATCTATTACTATTTCTGATTTTGGGAACAGAGTAGATTTTACTAAAGATGTTTTTTTAAAATGGAGTTAATCTAAGATGTCCATGGCATTTGCACACTGATTTTTTGCCTTCTTCTAATTTAAATAACGGTTCATGGTCAGGAAATAGCTTTACATAAATTGTCCAGTGAAAGTCAGTATCGTTAATGTTAATGCATTCAGGATCACATGTATTTGTAGATTTGTGTCCTTTTAATAATCCTTTTTTTAAACAAATCCCAAAGATTCTTAGTAAACCACTTCAGAGATGAATATTAGCAGAACGAGGAGAAAAGTAAGAGCAAGAGACAAGGGATCCCAGATATGTATTTCACTGAAAATTGACATTAGAGAGTTGATAGAAGAATACAAGAGCGTTGTTCCAGATGGCAGGAACTGCAGAGGAGGAAGAGCAGCAAGAAGCAACGAAGGGAAGCTAACGATAGATGAAGTCGGATGAGAAACAGACACTCGGAGGCACGCATCCAATTCTTCAGGTTACGTAAAATTATCTTTACCATTTATGCACTTCCCCCCTTTTCTGGGTGATGCACATTGCAGATAGAGTTGGTAGCACTGCTTGTAATTACCACCGCCTGACAGTTCTCATTATAAGATCCTGCTCTTGGTCGCTGGTAAGTTTGTTAGATGTTACTCACCCAGGCTGAAATGTCTTCTGCCAAGGCTTGGCCTCAGGCTGATTCTTTCACCCTCCATTTTCTTTTAGGAGGAGGAAAGGGGAGGGCAGTTTCTGTAAAAATGGTTCTGTGGTTTTCAGGGCAAGATTAGGCAACCGTTCATTTGAGCAAGAGCTTGAAATTTGGCAAAAGAGGGGGAGGTCACTCCGATGCCAGAAGATGTGGCCAAGTTATAAATGTGTTTTTAAAAAGTCTCAGTTCACGTACTTCGGCAGAGACTCGTCAGCTTGGCGGATGAATGTGCAGAGGGTTGTGTCAGCACAGGGCACGCCGTGTCTCCTGCCAGCTTCCCGGCCCTGGCAGGACAGTCCCCGGCAGGCAGCAGCGCCAGCCCCTGGGCATCCGGGATGAAGGTGGGTAGGAGCAGGGAAGTGGGGCTGAGTTAGCAAGGTGAAAAGGCGCTTGATTACAAACCTCTGAGAATAAAACTCTGATGACATATGGAACTGGAAAGGTAAATACCAGCAGCCCAGCCTAGCAAAGAGCCCAGGACCTGAAGTAGGCTGACTGGTAGGACAAGAGGAGCAGGGTGGTCAGGAGGAGATGGAGGGGAAAACGGAAGGGAGAGGGAAGGAAAACATCTTGGTAATAGCTACCACCTCCTTTCCAGAGCCCAGAGCAGAGCTGAGGTCACCCCCTTCCCCTTTTACCAGCAGAAATCTGGAAGTCGACTGGCACTTGTGGTTCATCCTGCTTGCAGGGCTTCCTGCCCTGGTGGAAAACCTGTTACTCCTGTTCCTTGATTAGGTGTAACGCTTCGATTCTCCAGCAGGGAGACGCGTTAGCGCTTCTCCTTGGTGGAGCACCTCAGCTTGGGATCAGGGCAGACTTCTCTGCCATCTGTCACGCCTGGTCTCCCCTGGTGCTGCGGGGGAGATGGAGTGAGACGTGGTGCTCAACCAGACTAGCTGTCTGTGCTCCCTTCCTTGCTGCTTGGGGGGGAAGAAAGAGCAGCTGTCGCCAGCCTGGGCTGCAGAGGGATGATAAAAGGCCCTAATACCACGTGTTGCTGCAGGCCCTGAAGCATAACACAGAGCAGCTACGGAGGAAGAACTTGAAGAAAGGCGAGAGGCAATGGCCAGTAACTGTATCCTTACTCATATGTCCTAATGACCTCTTTCTTCCCCAGCCAAGTTAACAGCCAGTCTCCCCTCACACCCCCACCAGCTCCTCACCCCAATATTTTCAATCCCCATAAAACTAAACCTCTGCTCCAGTCATGCCAGCATGTCCTTGTTCTAAACATCAGCATCTTCCAAATACCATTGCCCCCAGCCGTTGTTATCCCTCAGGCCTCTTAGCCCCAGCATCTTCTGAATGCTCCATCATCTTCTGAATACCCCAGCATCCTCCCAACTCAACCCCAGTGGCACCACCCTGGAGCCCTTCTAGCTCACGCGTTAACCTTGTTATTCTGTAACCTCTATACCCTCACGTCGCAGTCATCTCCGTATCGCCTGTGACCCTGCTCACCTTCAGATTTAGCCGCTTCATCCCAAATGACTATTTCTACAACTCCCTTATCCCTGGTGCTGCCCAAGTCTCCAAGATCTAGTTCCCAGTGCCACCCTGAGCCCCTTCTTCCAGCTGCCTCCTCCTCTCCACACGAGGGGAGCTGGATGCAGAGACCTCACCAGCAAAGCAGCACAACGCTTCCTTGTCTTTTCTAGGCAGAGTCAACTCCATGCCAAGGGCTGGGGTTCCTCCCAGCTGACCTCCCACATCCAACCAAGCGAGCATCACTTTCCTTTACAGTGAATGGAGATAACTGGATACCTTTAGGGCACTATTGATCTAACTCAGCTTAGACATATACTTTGGCTGCCCCAAAAGCACCATTAGGTCTCTAATCACCGTAAGTGGAGACAAGGATTTAGCTCAGTTTAGATCTCTCCGTTGTTGACTTATAAAGTTTGTTGAGATGATTGCACCTCAAACAACCTTGCATATCTACCCTTGTTATTTTTTAATTCATGCTCAGTGATGATCTTTATTTTCCTTCAAATCAGCGTTGCAATTTTCCAGGGGAGTGTCCTGCCTCATGAGCTCGCCCAGCGAGGGGTGGCTCAGCAGCAGCACCCTTGGCTGATGGATGTTTTCAGCACACAACGGTCCATACAGTACAATAAAGTAAAATAGAATACAATACCACCTAGTGGTAAGAGCTTGGATCTCAAAGCATGGTGTAGAAAAAAAATTCATAGCGCAGCTGGGCACAGAAATGCCCCAGCAGTAACCATTATTGAAAAGCAGGAATAAGGGAAAGCTCCAGGAATGATTTTTCCACCATTTCCATCCTTGTTCCTAGAAAGTGCTGTTCTCAGCTAGGCGTTGTTTAGAATACATTTAAGTGATATCTTTTGTTAAGGTCAGTATGTTCCAGTTTGATCAGCTTGACCAGAATGGGTTGAAAGTTACAGAGACTGGAGAACGGAGGAGAAGACAACATTACGCGCTGGAGAAATCCAGGATGGGCTCATGCCTGGAAATCTTGGGCCAGTTTTTGCCATTGAAAATGGTAGTGTTGAAACCCAAAGGTTCAAAGAAGGGGCTACAAGGGCATGGAGGTTTGGGACCAATTTCACAAGCTACAGTTTTTCACCTCAAAACCAGAGAGGACTAAGAAGAAAAAGATTAAATATTAAAACAGGCAGGAAGAAAGTGAACAACTCCTCCCCCTCTCTTTTGATACCAGAATTGGATGACATCAAATGAAATTAGCAGGGACCAGGTTCAAGACAAGTAAGATGCAATGGCTGTTTGCACAACAGTTAATTAGGCAAAGAAGCGTGTAACTCTTTGCCACGTGATGTAGTGAATACTGAAATGCTTACCCCCCCCTCAGGAGAGTACTCAGGGCTTCTACGCCATACTGACAGAGTGCAGTCCGTGACAATCCTTCCATGCGCTGGACTTCAAACGCTCTGTGTTTTCCTGTGCTCGCAGCCTCTCTGCTGCTGGCGATGGGGTACCTGCCTCGGCAGAGCTTTGCTCTGGGAACTGCAGCTGCTCCTAGGGGAAAAAAAATTGTGTTTAAGTATGAAAAACAAAATTCAGAAACAAAAACACAGTGTGCAAAGATATATAGATAAACATACCTAGCTACGATTTTCTTGTCAGCTGATCCTGAAGAGTTGTTTTCAATGTTTTAGAATAGGAAATCACTGGGAATTCACTGGGTAACAAAACAAGAAAATCTGAAGTAACATCATCTTGCAAAAATTAGTCTTGGCTCCAAGTTCATTTTACATAACATAGGTTGGTTGCTCATTCACTGAATATTTTCATTATGCGCTTCTGTAGGGAAGATGATTTGTAGCCATATTTATTTGAAGACTATATTACAATGAATAAGTGTAAATAATGTATATGAGAAGGCAGGGTAGGATTGCCTGGCAGCCTTCAATCTGCCATTCCCGTGACTGCTAACTTGGCAACCTTAACATGGCTCTTTGTGTGGGACAAATTATAAACCAAATAGTCCCGAGGTAAGGCTTTCATTGCCTACACAGTACTGAATCTATTTATTTTTCAATTCCATTCAAGTCCCAAGTGCTGTCAGAGTGCCAAAGTTTCAGTCAATGTGATTTTTCATACTGCAAATCTTCTATGTTTAGTTTAAAATGGAGCTGTCACAACCCTCGCAATGACTGGGGCAGTGCTTTTTACAAAGATATCAAAAACTATTAGAACTTCCCAAAGTCTCCTGAAAATTTCCGCAGGGGGATGAGGCCGTTGAGGTGCAGAGCCACATCCAGCATCAGCTTCTCTGGAGACTGACAGAGGACCTTACCATATCTTGAGCCTTTCTCCTTCAGTCTGGTGGTTTAGCAGGTGACTTGGTGCCCAACGAGAGATGCAACGAGCATGTCACGTAGCCAAGAACCTGAAGGTCCCTCTGCAAAAGCATCACCTGAAAGCAAGGGCTCTGCCGGTTCCCCTCAGCGTGCACCTTCAGCAACACCAAGCACGGTAACTCTTCATGGTGTCTCAGCATCGACTCGCTGTAATGGAGGAATATTACTCCTTAATGCACATTGTCCGCCTTCCAAGGTGCTTTCAAAGGCTTTTTCTCCCCTTTGTCTCTGGGCAGGTGGTGGTTTGCCTGGGAGTTGGGAGGGGAGCAGGTCTCCTAACGCTCTCCAGCAGTTCTTTCCCTCCTCCTTCTTCATAGACAAGTGAACAAGGGGAAGGAAGGAGGAAACAGCCCGCTGCTGGGGATGCAGCAGCTGAAGATCCAGTTTAAGCTGCCAAAGAGATTTCCTCTTTATTTACTACTGTGGAACAAAGTACAATTACCGAGGATTTGGTTAATGTATCATTAAAAAAAAAAAAAAATCTATTAACCTAGAAGTCTGATGTTTTTCTTTATATCACTACAAATGACACATCCTTTTGCTGTTCCAACACTGGTGGCATTCAAGTTTTAACAATTAAAAAAAAAAAAGAGCTAAAGTAACCACATTAATTTTATAAGTATGCACCGGGAACAAAATAAAAATAGCTTAGGATGCTAGAATCATTCCAAAGCAAACAAAACCTACAAATAGTGAAGATAAAGTTAAATTTAACAAAAAATCAAATATATTAAGATCCGGGAAATCTTAAGCTAAAAAAAAACCCGCTTTGCTCTGACTCTTTAAAAAGTTATTTCAGGATCATAAACACTATTCAGATTTATACTGAGCTGGAATTTTTTTTTGATGCCTTATCTATGTATTTTCTTCCGTTTGTAATTCCAGCCTTTACAAGTGTTTACCATTGGGCATTTATGAAGCAATTAAGCATTTTTAGAAATGGACGTTCCCAATTGACTATTATGGCTAGATTATTTTTAGGAGGCAAAGGACTGAAGACAAAGGAAATTCCTCGGTTTAAGACATAATCAGTTCAAAAGTTGAGCACTGCTCTGCATAAGTGAATTTTGAATAATGAAATCTTTAAACAAAACCGAGAAACGTTTTTACTCCATACCTGGTAAAAATATCATTCGAGCACACAATTAAATGTAATCTGGGATGAGGTTCTCTTCTGGTTTTCAAAACATCAGCAAGATATTCAGGTGGTAGATACTGGGTCCATGCTGATGCATTACCTTTTCAAAATTAGTGCAGTTGCTACTAATGCTCCTCTGAAAAGCGCTGAGGTTTCTGAATTGCTGTTGGGGTTGTCTTATTGACCTGCGGGTCCATGGTTTGGCGGATGCATTAGCCACCACCGCTATGTAGGCTACATTCCCTTTTTTACATAAGCATCTGGTGCAAACACCATTTCTTAAAAAATTAGTTGTCAAGTATTTTCTTCTTTCCTAGGAGGCAGTTTTTATTTATCTCAATTTTCCGTAAAGGTGGCTTGAGGGGGCCATTCGGTTTGGGAGAAGGAGGGGGAAGACAACTGCTTCAAATAGAACTGGCTGCATCCATTTCAAAGTCCTTTGGTTTGGAGAAAGTACCAGAGTTAGGCCAAAAGAAAAAATGGGAAGGGCCAAAAAGAACCACCACAAAAAAAAAAAAAAAAAGGCAGTTATAATTTGTAGACTGTTCATTTATTGTGAAGGAGAAAAAGAGATGAAGTCCCAGTTTCTTCTGTCCATCAGTGAGTAACTGAGATTATTCCAGCTGGTAACAGAGCAAAATTCACCCTGAGTCTGATGTTATGAACTCTCTCCCCCAGAAAAACATGAATTTAAGAGCTGCTATTCACAAAACTGCCACAAAATTATGAAAATCAGGTTCAACTGGAGAGCAACCCCTCTCAGCCGATTTCAAAGGCGCTAGCATTATAAGGACCATCTCACCAGCAGGAGTTAGTTGGCGGCTCCTCCAAACCCATCAAGCTAAATCTCTCAGCAAACACTTGTTTTCAGATATTCCTAAAGCTACATGGATATCTTAAAAACAAACAAACAAAGAATGCCCTGCCCAGGTATACCACTGTCACAGAAGACGAGCTTTTTGGGGGGATCCCTGTTGTTACTGGATTTAATGGTTTAATCCCATTGGCACAGGGCCTTTCAGATGCGTGGGCCTTTCTCAGGCAAGGATGCTGGGGCCCGAGTCACTGAATCACTGGTGGGAGAGGCGATCCCAGGCTTTTATATATAGTCCCCTGTGTTTTGGGGGGTCCCCACTGAGAGGAGCACAACGCAGGGAGGGCTGTTGGAGTACCTGGCACCCTGGCAGGAACACGGGAGGTTCAAAGCAGACCGGCATTGTAGCATTGTGGTTATTTTTTCAGTTCCTCCCAGATCTTTCAATGCAAAGGTGGAATTTACACTGCAAAGGGAAGGTTAAAAACATGGAAGTGTTCATCAAACAAAACTGGACTTTGTTGGAGGTCCCGTACTCAGATCTGTGATTTACTTTAGGCTGGAAGCAACGTTTAGAGTTCCCTGTCACGGCTCTTAATTATGTTGTGCAGAGTGCCAAGCTTATTTAAAATTGTAGCAGACAAGTATAATTTGCGTGTTTAGGATGAGGGTGATTCACTCAGCCACACAAAAACCCGTGGCCTGGCTGGCAGGGGGACAGCTCGAGGTCTGCGGGGAGGGGGCTCTGCTGGTATCCACTGCAGCTATTCTCTTACGTTATTTAAGGCCAAAACCAAGGAGCAATTTGAAAGTACTAGATGTAAATGAATTACTATTGTAAATCAGGGGGAAAAAAATCCAACTAAATGGAGAGATCGCTTTTAGAGCATGCACCTCCAACCACCCTTCAGCTGTGCTACATAGTTTTTTTCCCCAGACAGAAAAATAAAATAGGACCTAAAACAACGCTTGCATTATGAACTTGCAATTTACGGCACAGCAACAGCTATCCAAAGGACGCTGGATTAGCCGGCTTTGTGTTTGCTTTTATCTATCCACATTCTGGAAGGATGCTCTTAATTCGGTGTTCCTTAAGTTTTAGCTACAGTCATGCTTTGGTAATTGAACTAAACCCTGGGAACGGGATTTATATATATTTCTGACACCTGGCTGTCACACCCTATACTAAAGAATCACTGCAAAGGTAATTTAATGATTTATTTGTAGTTGATGTGGAGACTCCACACGCCTACTGAACGGATGGATGAATCAAGCAACTTACCTTTCAGCAAGAACATTTTAAGGTAGCTTTACAGGATTAGTAAAATTCGTGGGAAACAACAGATGAATGAGTGTGCTCTCAGTGATGTAATTGTACAGAGCATGACCGCATGTTTACTTATGCCTTTGCAACCTCTTTTTTTCAGCGCTGAGACGGACTACACGTTTCTGTTTCCCTCACCTCGCTAGCCAGGATAGCGTTTAACAGGTTTACACTGAACAGCAAATGCAGTTAGAGAATATCCTAGGGAGAATTTCCCCAGGACTGCACTACCTGTGATAATTCATTTCTACACTTGTCGTTTGATTTAGTAGCATTTTGCTCCTGCTTTTCGTAGAAGCAGCTGCGCAGTATCTGAAGCACGACGGAATCCAGGCGGCCGCTGGTACAAACAGGACGTGCCAGGCTTGCCAGGGCAGCTTTCTGGCGTGCCAGGGTTTTGTGGCAGATGCAAGCGCTGCCAAGCCTACAAAGATGACACCGTTGGCGAGCGAGGCTCCAAGAGAAGGCACTCGGAATACCTCTGGAGAACAGCAGGCCAAATGCACCTTGGCTCCCAGGGAAGCCCTTCTGGGACAGGTTTTTGCACTTTTGGGAAATATTTGAGTAGTTTTTGACTCTACTTTTCTGTGTGAATGCCTTTCAAGAATGACTTGCTAGATCAAAGGGAAAAATACCCCTTGATATTGCTTGATCAAGCAAGTGGTCTTCATAGTGGCAGATTAACTACACCCATTTCACAGGTGAGGCACGTGGAGGGAGGAGGTTTGCCAGAAGTCTGTGCTCTCTTACATCTCGGGGTTTGGCTTGTGACCCTGTGCATGACTCCTACCCGTCCACTCACCGGTGACTGACTGCCTCATAGTCAGAAGTATCGCGTTCCCGGTTTCACCGTTTGCCTTTACGCACCAAGCAAACTAGAAAAGCTTGCTCGTATAAAGTGACTGTATTTTAAATCTCCCTTCTTTTCCATATCAAGGAATGAAGAGAATCGGTACATTTGGTAGAGATCAGGCATCTTGATTGCTGGCCTCAGGTGCAGGCTGGGTATCAAGCAGTGAGCAACCTCAGAAAGATGGTGTGTTGCCATTTGTGCAGACGGAAACACAGGCTAAGGAGTTCTCTGCTAACTGAGCTCAAATACTACTTGCAGGGAACAAAGTGTTCCCATCCCTCCATCCAAAAATAGAAGAGAGAGAGACAATACTTCTTCAGTCATCTGCCAAAAAGATAAGGGAGACAAAACCACCCCCAGCTCCAAAGCTCCAGTTTAAGCTCACCAAAACGCAGCTTCCCCTACTCCGGTGCTGCCACGGCTGATCCCAAACTCCCTCAAGTCCCATCCCTTCAATGCGAGGCAGAGAGAAGCAGCAATACTGTCTGGCCTGCATTTTAAAATAAAATCATTTGAAGGAAAAAATAAATAAATAAATAAATAAATGCTAGCGAACTTCTGAAGTGACAAACGCTGTGATGGTATCACCTAAATTGGCGTGCCCGGGCTTGAAACTCCACCTCTTGCGCGTTGTTCGCTGTACATTTAGTTCACTAAAGTACATCTTCGGGGAGGGGCCGGCTCCTGAAAGCTGCAAGATATATTGCTTCCTGTCTCCCTAATCAGCTGTGCAACAGGGTAAATTTAGAAACGAAAAGGCAGCGCTGGCAAATGGGTTTTAGCGCACACTGAAACCTGTTTTGGAAAAGTCAGAACAGGTCGCGCATGTCTCCAGCTCAGGCAGAACCGGCAGGCTCCGAGCAAAATAAGAAGCGACTTGCAGCACGCACGGAGCACCTCTCATCCCGAGGGAGCCTGGAGTATTTTACGTAACGGGAGTTATCGCCCGCCCACCCACGCGTGAAACAGGCACCTGCGGGAGGCAGGCGGCTCCGGCCAGGTGGGGCACAGGCGCTTGAAGGAGGCCAGCGAAGACTATCATCTCCTCTACTCAAACACACAGGAGGAATTCAGGTGGGCATGTGAATTAGCCAGGCTGGAACTGAGCCAGGAGAACAGTCCTTGCTTGGCAATAAGTACAGTGGATTATTTAATGACCCTGAGCCAAATGCAGCGCATTTCATCTCAACTTACTGAAATTGCTCCAGAGTCCCAAACAGGTTTACATTCCAGAAAAATGCCCTTTCAAGTCTCATGAAGCTTGTTTACTCAAGGGCAGAATTGCAAACAGCAGAAAGTCAACTACAAGGAAGACCTTCCTCAGCAGGGAAAAAAAAAAAAAAAAAAAGATATCGTAAAGAGAAAGTTTTGAGGTGAAGGGGGTGGGAAATATGCCACTCCCTTCAGGGAGATATATACCAGTAAACAAATGATGTATAAGTCTGCAGGCCATCATTTTTACCACACAGTTCTGCACCGGAGAATGTGCAAATGACTCTTCCATTAGAAAAGACCACACACTTCTTCTGCTGGATTTTTTCCCCTCTTACCCAGTTTGATGCTTTTGTTTTTGCTGAGACTGGTATCTGGGCTTAGCTTCAAGCTCATCAGTAGTTCCCTTAGAGTTTCAGCCAAAAATACATCTTTTCCACAAAGGCTGGATGATTTTCAGGATGATTTTACTTCTCCGCAGGAGGTTTTTCTCCTACTAAGTGGGAGCTGTGCTCAATCTATTGTATCTTGGCCACACTCAGACTTGACTAGCTGGGTTAATTCGCAGACAAATTGAACACATGCAGTACGTTTAGTCAGAAGACAGATAGCACTAAAGCACCCTTTACCACAGTGGAAACATTTTTGTCCAGTTTATTAAAGCATTCGAGCTTAATTAAAGCACGAACATATTTTCAATAGAAGAAAAGAGCAGGTACTAAAGGACTTCTTAAGCAGAGAAAAAAACCCCAATGTTTGGAAACCAAAACTGGACAAATGTAAATAGCAAGTAAGGTTTTTTTCCATTTTTACACCATCGGTGTGATCATCCATTGGGAAGAATTACCAGAGGGAGTGGTAGACCTTGTTAGAGTCAAAACTGCGTGTTTCTGAGGTGTTTACCTTAGCTAACAACAAATAACCGGAGCAACGGGGGTTACCAGTTGAACCAAAGATGGAAGGGGCCTGCTGATCTGAAACGCCAGGAACCTGCATTTTCTAACTCGGTGCTCGAGCTCTAACAGTGACCCCAGTTCTTTGAGGTGGTGCCCAGGAGTGGACCTCAGAGGTCAGGGAGCCCACCCAGCTCTATCCCATTTCTGAGAGATGCTCGTCTGACTTGTTCTTGGAATTCTCCCCCGATGGAGCTATTACAGTCTCCTCAGGCACCCCAACGAGGCACCCAGAAGAGTAAAACCTTACTGCAATGTAACCCGATGACTTCTTGTCCCGTGCACCACGGACAACAGATTCTTAGTAGCAGTTGCTTTTTACATGAAGACCATCTTTAACTATTTAATCTGCTTTTTTCTTGATAAACGGCCCAACTACTGTACTCTTCCTCTCTCACATTTTCCTCATGATCACCGCTCTCCTCTGGACCATCTTCGGGCCATGTCTTTCACCAAAGGCCGGACCCAAAAGGCTGGCCGGCACTCCAGCTGCTCACCGATACGAAACAGTGTAGAATCACTTTGTGCCTGTTGTATTTGCATTCGTGCACCTCAGGAGAGCATATGCTTTTTTGTAACAGCAAAACACTGACAGATAAATGAATTTTGTGATGTTTTCCTGAGTCATAAAAGCAATTTTATCTACCGAGCTACCAGGTCCTAATCTTCAGTTCCTGTAGCTGACTATTTCTGAGCACATACTGGTGTATCCGTCTTTATCGGTTTGCCTCCGTTTTTTCTCCAAACACTTCGCTGTCTGATCTTGTCTTATAGCATGCTCGCAGCCCCTCCAAATTTTGTGTGTGTGTTTCTAAATACAGTTCACGGATCCATGCACGTGTATTAATACAGATAAATGCATAAAATGCAAACATCCTTGCTGAGATCCGAGTATTTGAGTAACGCAGAAAGTATAGCATACGTTTTTACAGATGACACAATGGAAAAAAAAAAAAAAAGACAAGACTGAGAGAGTGGCCACTGGAGTCAGTGCTAGGAGCAGTCAGAGCACTCAGTTTGCCTATTATGGGATATAAAAATCTCCTCTCTGTTCCAGTAGCAGACTATGTCCTGGGCAAGCACAGCACACGATCCAAAGGGCTGATTCAAAACCCAAGGTCAAAGACTTCCAACTTCAAAAAGCACCCGGAGTCAGCTTCAAATGGCCAGTCATCAGCTTGTCATCTTACATCCCACTGCTACTGTTCTACCAAAGAAATACCTAGCAACAAATGTCACAGCACAGAAATAGTTATACTCAATCCACACGATAATACATTTTAAAATAGTCTAGGCCCACCCATGGAGGCAGCTTAAATCTTCAAAAAACAAAAGAAACCCCAGCAACTGTCACGGGATCTTGAGGATGGGGAAGTAATCCAAAACCATCTTAATCTCTATTTAAAACGAATAACTCAAGCAAGCGTGTGCTATGTACCAGTGGAACATGGTACTCGGTTGTACTAGGCACTCATTAGGGGTTTAATCCCTGCCATGAGTAAACATTTAGCTCCATAACGTACCAGTTCTCCAGCTCCTCAGCCACACATACACAGCTCTGCGTTTGTGTATGCACGAATACGACCAGGCGGTTCAGAATGTGCATATAGCAAGACATGTCGCGTGGGTTACGTATTAAACTTGAAGGTAATCTTCAGCATAGACAAATCCTATCTGAAGCCAACTGCCCTCCTGTCCCAGACTGAAAGCGACAGATGCACTCGCACAGGAGGGGAGCGACCGGCACCCGTCCTCTTTTACCCCACCCCTTTGGGTTTGGGATTTGGTTTGGTTTGGTTTGTTTATTTCACAGTGCCTTCAAGTCCCAAAAAGCTACACTAACGTATGGGGGCTGAAACTACTTGAGACTGGTTTCTTGGGAGGCAGCATAGCTGAGGAACGTGTGCATTCATGTTCCCCCCTCATTATTCATTTTGGGTTTGTGATTGAAATGCTCCTACGTCACACCTAAAAACCTGGAGATTTAAAAATAAGCAACAACCGTACAGACTTCTATAACTGGGATGGCACTTCTATTGGTTTTTTTTCCTTATGAGCCTGGATCGAATATCACAATGCTCATGAGAACCTGAGTTGTCTTTAGGCAAGAAATTCATGTTTATATATAGTGTGTCTATACATAGATACATAACCAAATGCATGCAACATTACTCTATGCGTATATATGTGTAATGATGTGAGATTTCCCTCCCCCCCGCCATGCTCATAATTAATCAATGTACTTTTACACTTAAAAGATTACTTTGGTTTCCCAGGAAGACGACCAGATAAAGCTCAACGGGAAAGCTGAATCTGAAAAATAGCTAAACCCCTATGGCCTCAGGCAGAAATGTTTCCAGAGAAGGACAAACGGGTGCACATTAATCTGTCAGTGGTAAATGTTTGTGCACTCCCGTCTTCCAGCAAAGACAAGGTAACTTAAGTTAACTTTGGTGAGCAGCAGAGGAGGGCTAACTTCAGTCAGCTCATCCTTCCGGCCGAGTATCCACACACCAGTGAAAACTACCATTCGATATACACTAACACATCACCTTTCTGTGATTTGTGGGTTTAAGCCAGTAGAATCAGGTACGTACCTTGTACTGCGTTGCAAAAATGACACTTCTTGGTGACGCCACTCAGCAAAAGACCCCCAAAATAGCACGGTTTGGAGAATAAACAAACAGGAAGCTCTTAAATACGGATTTACCCTCTAAAGCATTTTGCAGCCACTAACATCTCAATGCTCCCTAGGCAAGTAAACCCCCCCCTACATTTTTGTAGGGAAAAATGGTAGGTAAAATGCCTCACTGAAAAGCTCAGCAGAGTCAGATGGGGCACTGCAAGGTGGGAGCCCTCTTTATCCAGGGCAATGCCTACCCAGCTCCAGCGCATCTTAGAAAAACCATCTTTATCCTTTGTTTCAGTCATCACCAATGCACTCACTTCAATAACGTGACCATATGTTAGAAGTTAGTGTCATTAAAAATAAAAGCCAGTTGCCACAGAGAGACGAGTCCACCAGATGTCTTCGCTTTGTTAGAAGCGCGACATTTCTAAAAGCAGCTGAGAAACGCTGCCCTCCTGCAGCCGCGCACACCTTCCTCCCTGTTTTCATGGACCTCACCAGACTTCACCACTTTAAATTCAAGGTAAAGAAAAATCCAGGTATCACAACAGTAAGCTTCACCGGCAGAGATCACAGTTGTAAAGAACCTGAGCCTTACTGCAATCACGGATTTTCATGTAAAACCAGCTGATTTTCCAAGCCAGGGCTGGCACGCGGATGACAAACTCGGATAGCGGTATCACGGGCTGGCTGACGGGTTTCTAGCATTCTTGCCACTAAGTTGCAAAGGGAAATTTCTATTTCTCAGTGATCTGTTGGTGCATACCACATTCAGATAATTCTCAGAGGAATCTATACCCATAACAAAGGTTACCAAATTTAATTCAAGTGCCTCAAAAGACTGAGTTAAACGCCTGTGGGTCAAACTCCTTACTACTTCAGTAAGAATGCAGAGAATGCTAAGAGGAATGATCTTTGTCTCTCTTTCTATTTTGAACTGGAACCAGGTACGCGTTTCAGTGTCTAACAATAAACATGCTTTTAGGGAAAACTCTGGGGTATTTCTCCTTGTAAGCTCTGCTTTCCCGGAACATTACTGCATGCTCAAAAGGCTATTTTAATCCTGCATTCGAGCAAGATCCTGAAAGGCTGTTTACAGGAGTGAAGGCCTTTAAAAGGAGAGTCCTGTCTCAAGTGAAAAACTACAATTAAGAAAAGGAGGAGGTTGCGCAGTTTTAGATACTGGTGTATATAAATCTAAATGCCGGGGCTTTAAAGCAGTCCTTAGAATCACCCATGGGCAGAGATGAAGGTGGTGGCAGGTGACGGCAGCAGCAGAGTTGTAACAAGTTGTTATGGTTTGAGAAAACCCGTAACAATTTATTGTCGTTTAGACAATTATTCTATCACCCGATGACCCCTCCCCACCCGGAAAGGGGAATCGGGGGAAAGCAAGGAAACACAAGGGTTGAAATATAAATAGATTTAATAGGATAAGACTAAGTAATTAACAATAATACTAAAGAACCAGTATTGATCCCAATACCAATATAAAATACACAAGGATTACACTCAGCCAATTCTGTCGGCAGCAAGCCGTGCACTCCCCGCAGCGGACAGCAAATGTTGGACACTGCGAGCGCTGCGGCTTTGGGAGGAAGGGAAGTGCTCAGGGGTCCGGCACCAGGGAAAGGAGTTTCTCTGGACTGCCGCCATCAGGGGAGAGAGAAACTACACAGCAAACTTCCTAATTTGTATAGAATGTGACGTTCATGGTATGAACGAATCCTGTTGGCCAGCCTGGGTCAAACGCCCAGGCCTCGCTCCTCCTCATCCCTGCACCTGGCAAGGCTGGAAAACACCGAGACCTTGAATCCCACATAGCCTAGCTGGCTATAAAGTAAATATTTTCACAAATTCAGACACTAGAGTCTTACAAAAAGGGGGGTTTCCCCAGCGTTAGAAGAGAAATTAGTCCTGTGTTGCTCAACCCAGGACACGAGTCCAGCAGTTGTCACCTTTTGCAGGCACTGAAACTTTCCTCGGCAGCACTCCGAATGTCTCCTGTACGGAAAGCATAGGGCTGACACACCGGCTTCCCTTTTGCTGGCAACTTCGCGGTCTGAACGGCCACCCAGAGCCCACCGCAGCCTGCAGGGCACTGGTCTAACCAGGCCTCTCTCAGCTACTGCCATTTGCCGTGAGATGTCACCACCTAAGTCATGCCATTTCTTAGAAACGTGGCCCTGGGATTTTGTCGTATGCTCGCACGACCAGTACCTTGGTTTTAACTGTAGGCTTTGGAAGCCCAGAACTACAGCTGGACCTCTGGGAGGCCTCTGGGTCACACCCTTCAACAGCAGACGATGGGTATGAACGGATTATATCGCTTGGTGGAGCCTGAAAAGTGTCACTTGTCAGTCAAGAGAGCTGAGACAATTGTGTTTGCATACCTAACAATCAAACTAGGAGTGAAAGGCTGAATAAAACTGTCAGCTTTTAAAAACTAAAAATATAAGAAGAAACCGCTGTTCACACCAGGTTGAAGCGCTGGTGAGGAGTGCTCCAGCAGGCAGGGTGGCACCGGCGCCGGGAGGACTCCCTGCCCCTGGCTACAGAAATCAAAGTAACGCAAGAGGGAAGGTGAACTTCCCCAGTCCCTGGGAAGTCAAACCAGAATAGGAATCCACCATCGCTCAAAAAAAAAAAAAAAAACCCAACAAACAAAAAACAAAAAACCCCCACCATGCTCGCCAATAACCACCCCGCAACAGTGGCTGTGTAGCATGTCTGGAGCCAGGCTGTGATTTCTGCATCATACTACAGAGTTCACACAGGATGAGAGCTGGATGCTGGAGAGGAGGAACTCTCTTCTCCTTTGGGGACAGAACAGCACCAAGCGCTACAGCCCCAGCCTTTAGGTGTTAGGCAAGCAAAACTCACAGATGGTAAATACAAGAAATAATTTAAACCACACTAGAGTATCTCGGAAATAACATACATGGGAAAAGGAGAAAGAGCATTTCAGGTGAGATCTAACATGCCATTCTTACAGAGCTCTATTTTGTTGCTGCGTAACAAGAAAGAAAAAGCCTCCCGGGCTGCTCCTGGCTTCCCCCACCTTTTTAAAAAAAAAAAAAAAAAAAAAAAAAAAATCACTCACTAATAAAAAGACAGGAAAATCCAATAAAATGACTTTGCCTCTCATGTTCTAATACAAGCAACTTTAATATAGAAAATACTGTAATCAGAGTGACCAACTACATCTGCAGCATTCAGTGTTACCACCTCTGCATTAAGGAGAGGAGTACGTCAGGAAAAGTAAAAATCGTGAGTTCCACCCCCCACAAAAAAAAATAAATTAGGCAGCTTTGTTAGATGTACTGGCATTTAAACGTTTCTTATTCAACATGCTTCCTCAATTTTTTTTCTTTAGAGAAAAACATAGTGGCATTTTGATTAAGAGACATGAAGTAGTGGATGTGGTAGTTGTTACAAAGCTCTACCCTATCTTCTAAAGACAATTTGCTTCTTCAGTTAGTGTTTGTTTTACCATTTCATGTCAGCCAAGATTTGTCATGCTGTACGGATGTCTTTGACTTTGATGACATCTAAATTTAGAGGGTGCGGATAACTACTGTTAGCAATAATAAGTGGTGATGACAAAGGGCAAAAAACACATTTACTCTTCAACAGGAACATATGAGCTATGGACGCTGATGCTGTAAATAAAATCGATGGCCCCACTTAATCTCCAGATGAACCGCCAGAACAGGAGGCGCTAGACAGAGCACAGCCTGATCTCAAATAATTATTTTGTTAATGATCCTAGGTGAAAAATGCTTTTTTTGTTTTTGCTGATAACTTGCACATTAGCATAGGGAAGACTCAAGAGCTTCCTTGGAAGCATGCTATTTCTAGCTTACTGAAACCAATACTTTTTATGTTTAACTAAGCGTTGAAAATATTTCAAAAAGAATTGCCAAGTGAGCCTGGACCACCTGGACCAGATCTCCTGCTTTGCCATAGCACCGTCTATTCAGGGCTGCCTCAGAAGGTCACTCGTACTTCCACTACTGCAATATCTCACCATCTTATAAATGGGAGAGAGATATCAGCAAGTCAAATTCCGTGCCTTGCCTTGCCCTGGCACTGCCTTTCTATTCCCCAGCGCAAGGTGTGATGTGAGGTTTAAATCTACAGGATGTGAGTGAGTAATGCTACGAAATCACAAATAAAAGACAGTGATTTAGAAGCATTGAGCTCTGAACTTCTAACTAAGAAAGCACACAACTGCACTGAATTTCTCAGGGTTGAGGCATTTCAGTGCTGAACAGCAGCAACTCTGGAACTGCTAAAATGCAAATAGTGTGTGACTTCAGCCACCACGAATTGCATTACATTAAAAAGAAAAACCACCTTTCAGAATTTCTGCTTTACAGAAGGTCAGAATTAATGAATCCTGTCAAGAATTTTTTAAACTAAAATCTTCAGGCACTTTCAAGGTATGTCATTACATTATCTCACAATTCATAACTCAAAACTTGGAAATGAAAATAGTGTGTCTTTATTGATAGTCTAACACAAATTATTGTATAAACTCAAGAGTTAGCCAAAAAAAACATATCTTCTACGTGGGAAGATCCTGAACATTGCAAGTATATCTGCAAAAAGAGGATGCTTTCTTATAGTAGATAAGAGATGTTCTGTTACCGGCTCTCACTGTAGTGCCGTATCAATTAAAGTATTGCTTTACACAGACTACGAGGCTCAGCAGAGTCACTGTCTCTACGTTACTGCAAGCGCACAGAGATGGGTACGTTAATGTTAAGCCTTCTCTGGCTTCAGTGGGACTCCTCTGTCTCTTAGGTGAGCTTGTACACAATGTCTGCAGGACTGGAGTTCTACGACTACAAAAGCTGTGACAAGGGGGACGAGAACAGACATACCACAACAGGAATGCCAACAGTTCAATGCATCCATCTTACGGAAGGAAATCAGTCTCTTTACATACTATTGAGTGTTAAAAACAAACAAAGATGTTTAAGCACAAAGTATATATTTATACCAAATAAAACAACTGAAAAAGTATTACATAAAGAAAAATAATGTAACAGAATGTACTTAAGTACCTAACTTACAGTCATGCTCATATCTAAAAGTAACATTGGTAACTAATATATATAATTTTTGACAAGGGTGCATTTAAGAGTTCTCTAACATACAACATATTCTAAACGTGGAGAGTATTTTTTCCAAGATACAGAAAACAAATTATTTTACACAGGCACACCTGTTAATTTGTATAAAAAAAAAAAAAACATGCTTGTAAGTGAAAAGGTCACTTTAGTACTAATTTACCAGATGCATGAAAGCTACGTAGTGTTAATCATGTTGAAATCGTCTCTTCTCCTTTTGCATTGGTGAGCGCCAACACTGAATGGTACAATATTTGATCCGTGTGGTTTACTGACACTGCAACCTGTTTCCAGGCAGTGGCCCTGCCCGGGTGTTGAACAGCACAGTACTGTACAGCCCCTTCTGTCTGCATGTAGTGTATTTATAACTAAAAGCTATTACAATTATTACAATGATTTCTGTTTCAATATATACATCAGTATAAAATACTACGCAAAACACTTTCGCATTTCAAACAATTTTAACCACTTCATCAAACAATGCATTTGTAGAATTAAAAAAAAAAAAGTAAAATCCAAATTAATGTTGATTGCCAACAGTACAGCATCTCTATGGTACGTTTCCTAATAAATGAGAGAACGGAAATGTATTAAAATCAATTAAAATAAGTATTACAAAACAGAATTAATGTTAGAGCAGTTCAAGGATTCCCAGTTTGTCAGTATCTACCCTAAGCAGTGCTACCCAAATACAGTATAAGCCATTTAGTGTTTCTACAATGAGAAGAAAACATTCAAATATTAAAGCTGTGACAAACACACAAAAGCAAGGAAAGAAAATTTGTTCTGTACTCATCCCTGTTGTAGCAAGGTACAGCATGTCAGGAGTTCGCACTCGGTGCATCGTATGTGCTGTTATACCCGGATACAACTGTGGAAGACAACTGAAACGGAATAAACTCTGAATTTCCTTGCTGTTGTGGTTTAACGTCAGACCATTCAAGTTATAACAGCTTAGTGTCTTTTTTTCCTGAAGGGAAGGAGAGAGAAGAATTCATAATGAAATTGTAAAAATGCTACTAAAATCCCTATCTTGGACACAATATACTGCTTTAGGAGCTACTGTGTCATTGCACAATATAAGTGGCCTATTAATCGCTGAATTATTGGTGTAGCAGAATATATTTATCATTATGGATGTGTTTTGAAAAATTGGTATTTTAAAACCTGTCTGTATTCCATAACAAGCCACAAACAAATTTTGTGTATTTCAAACACTAATATCCTTACGTAAAGTAGTAAATATACATTTATAGTGGCAAATTTCAAATCTCTGCCTCTGCTGCTTCAGTTTTTAAAATGAGACTTGGTTCAGAATTTTCATTCATTACATTATCCTAAACCAGAACTATTTCTGAAGCATAAAAGAATCCAGATGATAATAACAACATGGGGGTTTTTGTTTTGTTTTGTTTTGCTGATTCATTCCTAAGTTGAAAAATAATCAATGTCTTTTAAAAAAACGACAAAACAAAAAAAAACCCAAAAATCTCTCCCAGGAGAAGTCCCTGCTAGCTGAGATTTTTTTCAAAACGGTTTCACACTTACAGTATCTTTATAGTCATGTTATACACCCTAGAAAATAAAGGCTCATGTTGAGAATGGTGACAGGCCCTTAATTATAGAGGTGTTAATGGGTGACACTATTTTTCATCATAAAAAAACCCAAAAGCCCCAGAAAACTTCATAGCTTATACTGAAAGTTTGATTCATGCTCATTTTGTTCATTTAAAAAATACTCTTTGGAAACTGTGTCAACTCCTGGAGACAACTTAGTGATACGTCTTTTCCTGTTAAAATAAAGATAATTCATACTCACCTCTACCCCATGCTAAGCTCTACTACTAATATACACTTCATTACCTGCTCATGTCACCATCTAACACATATCTTTACATTCTTCTACATATAGTGTCCAGGGCTTATTTTTCACCAAACAGAATTGGATAACTATTACACTTAACGAGTTTTTCTTCAGGATATTATTTTTTTGGTGTTCTAGCCTTTTCATTGCAACTTAGGAGTGATACTAATAGTTCAGACTTTTTCCGTACTAACTTAAGAGAAACTTTTCATAGTTTTTTTCCCCATGAAGGATTTTAAAATCTAAACTCGCTTAGATATCAAAACTGAAAAAAACAGAAGAGAGATTAGATGCATCTGTCATTTTAAAATGGCTTCTGCTACTTTAAAATCCATTTTTAAAATTGTACATAGGACACTTAGGATTCTACCTTTTACATTGCTGCAATCAGCTTCTAATTGAAAATCTTGCAAATAACCATGAAAAATAAGCCACTGGTCATGAATTCTAATGATTACATTCAAAACTAGCCTTTAAAAAAAAATAAAAAAGTTACAGGCAAAACATACTGGTTTATGTACTCACTAGCTTATCAGGCTACAATAGGCATGTTTTAAGTATAAAAAAAGCAGACAATTCAGATTTAAATAAGACTATGTGAAATCAGAAAAAACCCTTAGATTTCACTATTTTAAAAAAAAAAAAAAGAACACCTATAATTACTTCCCATCCTACAGCTACAGTTAAACCAACTAACAAAAATAATCAAAGTATTTTTGACAAAAAAAAGTTAGGCTAGAATATGTGGCAACAATCAAAGTTCATATATGTTTCTATGTAAAATGACTCATGATTTACTAATAACATAAAATATGAACAAGAGCACTTTGTGACTAATGAAAGAGCTACTAGTAGAAACACTTAATGCCAAACAGTCTTCAGCCCTCCTTTAAGTCATATCTCCAAATCAGTATTGACTTCTTTTGACCAGATACATCATTTTTGGCTTGTCACCCCAGTATGTCATGTTTTACCACTTGCCACAGGCAGCAGGAGACAACTAGCCGAGCAAACTACAAGCAGTGACATGCAGAAATTAACTCCCAAATCTGAGTACTTAGATAAAATGATATGCAAGCGCACACTAGGACAAAAGGAATGGCATTCGTCATCCAAATAGGCTCATCATCCCTCCCCACCCCCCTTGAACAGTAGTTGCAACAGCAATAGAAAAAGATCAAGAAGATGTCTGTTCTTCAGAGTCAACTGTGGAAAAAAGTCAGCAATATATAACAGCAGCGATGGACAAGGAAGAGCAAAACGAAAGAATCTTGTTGAATATTTGTTCATTTACTTTTTCTGAACACAAGCCAAAGCGTGCCACACTGGCTTGTTCTGAACTTCAGATACAGATGTCCTATTCTCCTTAGATCCTTCACAGATTTAGAATTCAGTCTCCCTGAGGCCCCTATAACCAAGTAAGAAAACTCTCTTTATCTAGCTTGGTGGCTGCCAAGACAGATTCCATGTCATTAAGGATGTCAGAGCTCAAAGCCTCTTGCAGACTTGGCATCAGTTCTTCTCCTTCTATATTCATCCCATCTCCTTCCAGTGTCCCAAGGTCCACATTTGTCCCTGGAATGGCTTCAAGGTAGTCTGGGAAACGGTTCTGATGGGACGGTATGTTACTTTGGCTGATACTGTCACCTAGTTATAACACAGAGAAGGATGGATATTAAACATACAGGAAGTACCAAACCCACAGTTTATCAGGACAACTGGTTAAAGGTCAATCCTGTATCTCTTGCATCATACAAGCAATATGATTCACAGAAATGCATCACAAAACCCAAAGATGACTTGCCTGCATGCAGGTGTACAAAGAACATGCCTTTGTTTCAACCTTTTCACCTACTGACCCAAATCTCTAAAGATCTTTGATGTCATTTAGTGTATTTTCATTTTTACGCTTAAAGGAAAGACACAATACTGAGTCAAATATTGGTTTGGAGCGGTATTAGCAACACTGGATGAGGTACTGTTCTCAGCATTAACAAACAATATTACTTAAAAAAGCAAACGGACACTCAAATTCCATATAACAGGAGCGATACTATTTATCGGCAATCCCCCATCGTCCCAGTAGAGCTGATTACAAGCATGTTTTCACAAATCTAACTACGATACTTCTATCACAGAAATAGGAGAAAGTATCACAGCTTCTCAGAGTAGGTTGTTTTCATTGTAAGTGGACACGAGCATATACAGAAAACATGCGTTAAGGATGTACAGAGAAACAGACCTGTATCCATCTCATCAACACTGTTCAGGAAGTCATCGGGGGTTCTGGGTACACTATAACTGCTCATGCTGAGTCCACTGTCCGTGCTTTCGTCTCTGGAGTGATACGTGCCACTGTAACAGAAGAAAGGGAGCAGAAAAAATGAGGGCAGTGTACTGAAGAAATTAAAATAAATGCTTGGTTTTGGCCCGATTCAAGGGCTTTGAGAAGATTGCTGTCATGAGAAATGCTCTATTCCAATAAAAAACTGAAGCTTTTGTCTGTGTGAGACACCTGGGGCTTATTTTATGCAGACCTTTTCCAACTAACACTGTATTATTTAGATTCAATTTAACTTGATGAGAGCACACTTATGCAGCTTAAAAAAACTGCCTACCTGCGTTTTGCATGGTTTTAAACTTTTCACGCCCACCCACAGCCGAAAACCACTGGAAGCATATCGCAGATAGTCCCTAATGACTATAATAATGGCGTACCCTTTCACGCTTCTCCAAGGATAATAAAAATATTTCTAACTATTAATGTCCCATGTTTAATCAACCACTGAGGCGTATTTTTAGGTCACTGCTGTTATAAATAGGAGCTATAGTTGGAACTCCTTTAGTGGTTCTTCAATTGCTTCCCACTGCTGCATTACTACGAGCTCAGTCACACGTGTCACGGCACGAGAGCGCCCTAACATAAATCAAATCCTGGTACAGAAGCTGTCCTGTAAACAAACCCTGTTCAGAACAATCTTGTTGACAGAACAGTTAACAAAACAGTGAGGGCACAGGGCCTTACATGTATTCCCTTTCGCATTGCCATCTTACTGCCAGCGGAGTGAGCAAGACAAAGAAAGCTGCAGTGGGAAATTTGGGATGGGACGGAGGGCAAGTAGGCCAGTGTATTGAGTTTACACAGCAAGGTTTTGGTAGCAGGGGGGCTGCAGGGATGGCCCCTGTGAGAAGACACCAGGAGCTGAGCCCATGTCAGACACAGCTGGTTCCAGCTGGCTCCAAAATGGTCCTGCTGCTGCCCAAAGCTGGGCCCATGGGTGACAGTGGTGGCATCTCTGTGATAACATATTTAAGAAAGGGTAGAAAGCCACTGTGCAGCAGCTGGGAGAGACGAGTGAGAAAATGTGAGAGGAACAGCCCTGCAGACACCAAGGTCAGTGAAAGAGGAGGAGGAGGTGCTCCAGGTACCAAAGCAGAGATTCCCCTGCAGCCCATGGAGAAGATCATGGTGACAGAGGTTGTCTCCCTGCAGCCCACAGAGGACCACGGTGGAGCAGAGATCCACCCTACAGCCTGTGGAGGACCCCACACTGCAGCAGGTGGATATATAGAATCATATAATCATAGGGTTGGAAGGGACCTCTGGAGATCATCTAGTCCAGCCCCCCTGCCAGAGCAGGGTCACCCAGAGCAGGTTGCACAGGAACGCGTCCAGGCGGGTTTGGAATGTCTCCAGAGTTGGAGACTCCACCACCTCTCTGGGCAGCCTGTTCCAGTGCTCTGCCACCCTCAAAGGAAAGAAGTTCCTCCTCATGTTTAGGTGGAACTTCCTATGCTCAAGTTATGCCCATTACCTCTTGTCCTGTCCCCGGGCACCACTGAAAAGAGCCTGGCCCCATCCTCCTGACACCCACTCTTTCAGTCTTCCAGACTGAACAGACCCAAATCCCTCAGCCTTTCTTCATAAGAGAGGTGTTCCAGTCCCCTAATCATCTTGGTAGCTCTCTGCTGCACCCTCTCCAGCAGTTCTCTGTCCTTCTTGAACCGGGGAGCCCAGAACTGGACACGGTACTCCAGGTGTGGCCTCACCAAGGCAGAGTAGAGGGGGAGGATGACCTCCCTCCACCTGCTGGCCACACTCTTCTTGATGCACCCCAGGATGCCATTGGCCTTTTTGGTCACGAGGGCACATTGCTGGCTCATGGTCATCCTGTTGTCCACCAGGACTCCCAGGTCTCTTTCAGCTGAGCTGCTCTCCAGCAGGTCAGCCCCCAACCTGGACTGGTGCATGGGGTTATTCCTCCCCAGGTGCAGCACCCTACACGTGCCCTTATTGGATTTCATAAGGTTCCTCTTTGCCCAGATCTCCAGCCTGTCCAGGTCTCTCTGTATGGCGGCACAGCCTTCCGGTGTGTCAGCCACCCCCCCAGCTTTGTGTCATCAGCAAACGTGCTGAGGGTGCACTCTATCCCCTCATCCAGGTCATTGATGAATATATTGAAGAGGACTGGACCCAGTACTGACCCCTGGGGAACACCACTCATCACTGACCTCCAACTACACTCTGTGCCCCTAATCACTACCCTCTGAGCTCTGTCTTTCAACCAGTTATCTATGCACCTTACTGTCCATTCATCAATCCCACTCTTCCTAAGCTTCCCTATGAGGATGCTGTGGGAGACCGTGTCAAACGCTGCAGTCCATGGAGAGCCCATGCTGGAGCAGGTTCCTGGCGAGAATTAAGACCCGTGGAGAGAAGCCCAAGCAGGAGCAGGTTTGCTGGCAGGAGCTGTGGCCCGCGTAAGCAGCTGTAGAAATATACCCTCCCCCTGCATCTCCTAATATCCAAGCTTCACAACATATTTTCAAAAAAATCTGTATTTTTTCAGGTTGTGGTAGCATTCACTGAGAATCCTTACTGATTTTCCAGCTTGAATAATAAATGAAGATCAACTTGACATACTGTTCAAATTAGCATTTGAAAACATATTGATCCTTCTCATAATGTGCTCATGAAATATATAGTGTATGCCTTTTTGTCAAGTATGAAGAACCAAACAGAGGATGGTTGAACAGCTACTGAACGCTGTATCAAAGTAGAATGCCATCAGCCATGAATAAATACACATATAGATACATATAAATATAAAAGATTTCATGAAGACATCTTTGCCATACAAGAAGGAAAGCTAACATTTCTTTATAGTGAAGTCATAATTTTTTTTTTTTTTTAGATTGATTTAAAAATAGTATCCTCACACATTTGATAACAATCGTAATAATTAAGCTATTTAAAACTTCTGTGAAAAAAAATGCTGCTTTACTTTGTGGCACAAAATACTAAAAACAGAACCGAGACTATGCTGCACTAAATCACTCTAGTTGAGAAGGCTTTTTGGCTGCTGCTCTCACACTTGGAATGTCCAGCCTTTCTCTTGAAATCACTCTTTAATACACATTTCCTCTTTCTTCAACAAGGATTTCTTCATTTAGTCGTCACATCACCCAAAATTACCGCACGCAACTAAACTGCATTACCCAAAATAGAGTGGATGCTTCTTCAAGTAATATGTGTTAAAATACGTGTATACAAAAGAAGAAATCCCAAATTAGGAGAACAGAGAATTACTGTCACTACCAATATAAATCTAATAGACAAAAATATATGAACAGAGTGGGAAAACAAAAGGTGAAATAGTCTAATAGTCTGCCTCGCTGGATGTCCCGTTCAAAAAACCAAAATCTACCACAATGACAGTAGGTACCGGAGACAGCAGGCAGAAGACTGACTACAAAAATGAAAACACTACTGTGCATTTTCTCAAATTGCTCCAATATAGCAATTATTTTCTAAGATTTTTTGGATGTTCTGATTATGTAGGCAGTGGAAATTATTTAACTACCTCAACTATGGATATCCAACTTTGGTACCTAAAGTTAGGGGTATTTTCTCACCAGGAACTTATTTGTACCCCACAAAGATAGAAAGAAGCATTTCTGTGAGTCTGAACTTTAACACAAGGCACATCAAGGAGATCTTTAGGTCAAAACTATTGGACTGTTGTATCTAATTCAGAGACAGAAATGAATATCCACAAATGTCCTTTTTTAAAATCCCTTTCCCTTACCTATATGACAGAATTAAGTGCTGTGATGTACATAAAATTACCTAGAAGGAGACAATGCTCAAAACAAAATGCAAATTAAGATATTCTGAACTTGAGTCAGGTACAGATCTTCAGTATTCCGTATCAAGTAAGGGCTACCAAAAAAAGCCCACTTAAACCTATTTGCAACTAGGCAAGTAGTATCTTTGTGCACTTTACAGTAAATAGTCCTTGCTAACTATCAACCTGCCAAAAAAATTACAAACAACATGAATTGGCGCTTTCTAGCTTTTTTCCTGTTTCTAATTAAAGGTAAAGATCCATGATTTTATATGTTATGTGTGCCATTTGAAATCTGAAGATGTGTTCCTTTCGGGTCAGAAAGAAGGTTTTGAAGATGTGAGGATTCTATGTCATTTAAGAACAAATGTCAAAATATACCTGGCCTCAACGTATGATGGCAACAGCCTTCCAGAAATTCAAGCTAGTATGTTACCACACCACATCAAGGCCATCATTTATCTACAGAGCCTTCTCATAGGAAAGCAGGTCAGTTTTAAGAATTTTTTGGTCCTTTTTATTCCTTAGGACGGGGCCAGCACAGTTAAGGCTCACACCAGATCCCAGGATGAACTCCACGGAGGAGAATCCCTCCCTCTAACAAAAAAAAAAAAAAAAAAAAAAAAAAAAAAAAAAAAAAAAAACCACCACCAAAAACCAACCAAAACATGAAGTTTTCCAATCAGATTTGTCTGTGTAGGAGAAAAGCCTTCCTGAAGGGCTTACTCAAAACGTGGAAATACCACTTACTTCCTTAGGGAGTTTAATAACAACACACAACTATTCTTCTCCATGTGCAAGACCTTTTTTTTTTTTTAAACTTGTTTTTCTCCAATATATAACAAAGCACTGTGTACCTCGAGACAGAAACTCTTCTCCTGCTCTCACAGTAGCACAGACAATGCTACCACAGATAATACTTCATGCAGTAGGAAAGAAGCCTAAGAGCAACAGATGTTATTTACGTAACCTAAACTATATGAACGACAATGGATTTCACTGGCAAGATGGAGGGTATGTTCTTGCACCAGCTTCACTGAACTTTACTAATTTTGAGAATTAGATTGAGGATAGAGCATATGAAATGATGGAAGAGTCTCCTGGAAAAGGCAGAAAATGAAACAAACTTAAGCTAATTAGCTGCTGATAGAAAGTCAATAACTGGAAAAGTTACGTACAATGACAGTACATCTTTAGGGATGAAGAACCTAAGCGTGAGACATCAGCAACATTAAGTTATTTAAAAGAATATGGGAAGGGATTTACAACTGCAGCAAAGGTTTAAAAAAAAGATTATAACTGTTTTCAGTATCTAAAATTACGTCAGGTATTTAAGCTTGACCTACTCCAAAATCATGCCAATGCTATCGTGATGTGGACTTTTTACCTTACAAGCAGGTTTGAAACTGTATTGATGGCAAAAACCATGAAGTTAAGACTTATATTGAAAGAATCAAGATGAATTTAACGGGGTTTCCCATGAGTATAATAACGTACCATTAAACAGAAGGATGAGCATATTCTTATACTTCATGAGTATTTACAGTAAGCATCCCAAAGTTAGGCTAACATTTCAAAGTAATGCAGAAAAGCAGTAATTAACTCTGACAGAATACATAATTTTTCTCTTTTATGGTATGGGATACTGAGTCAGTATCAGTTTAGAATGCTGGCAAAATATAGTCCAATGAAGGTCTAAAAATTAACTACTCCAACTTAAGATCAACTACTTGATACCGCTGAAACGTTAGTAGATTTGTACTCTATCAATTAAAAGTTTATGTGGCTTGGAGATTTGACTATTTTACCATTTTCATCTTTTCTTTCCAGCATGCTAAGCAAAAAATACAGATACAAGTTATCTCATGTTGCAACAGTTTCTCCAAAGTTGTTAGTACGAAGCATCCGCAAGTTTTAATTAGAACAGTATTTCCAACAAAAAACACACTCCAACTCAGCAGGATTAAGGAAAAAGTTACATGAAAAAGACTTGCCTATACTGTGAAATTCTAAATCTTGAGTTAAAAGACCCACTTCAAAATAATACATCATTTAAAATGAACCATGCCACTATTTGCAGACCTAACATTAACAGAGTAAAAATACTGCTAAATTAAATACCTGAAGTGGAGGGAAGGGGTGAATGGAGAAACCTTAAAATGAACCTCAAGGTGTAGTCCTAAATGTGCCTCACGGTTCATTTGATCTCACAGCAAGCTATTCACAAATTCTTCTGAGTCAGTAATTTGAAATGACTGTTAGTCAACAGATTATGCAGAGGCAAACATGTTATGACTTTGAATAAGAAACCTTCCTACAAGTCTGAACAGACTACTTCCTCCCACAGGAGACAGCTTTTAATCCTCAACTTTTACTAGACTTGCCATTTAAGGAAAGATTCATTTACAGCTGTGGCTTTTGGCACAGACAGATGTTCAAAATAAACTATTACATGTACTAAACAGAATTTTAAATCAATTTTTTTCCCTCTAGCAGCTATTCCTACAAACCTGTTAAGAAAGGGATCAGAACTATTTGTAGTCATTGTTCTCAGTTCCTGAGACATTCCAGGAGATGACACAGGATTTTGAGATCCACCGTCTTGTTCCATCGTTGGAAGCTGGCTACGGAGAGCCAATTCCTAGAACAGGGGGAAGGGGAGAAAGAAAGATCACGTTAGGCATTTGAACGCACTTTTCAGATACATAAACACATGACATTATAGGCAATTGATGCTTTTAATGTTTTGAGTTACAAGATTTAAATGAAATTAAGTTTCTGAAGACAAATCAAGAATTTTTACTGTCTACAGTGATAATGAAAGTTCCACCAGTCAAGCCCAGTATTACAGACTTCACTGTAAATATATTTATGGATATAAATATCTGTATGTTTACATAAATCTTTTCTAGCTCATTTCAATATGCTTTTGCTAAGTCTATTCTTAAGATGAAAAATAAGAATTATTAACACTATCTGATCCCTAAGATACATCTGTCTAGCTCTGCTGACTAGCACTTTCCCTCCCATTTCTTCGAAGTTCCAATTTAGTCCCTGGTTTCCTTTTTACCTCGTTTGTTTCATTCAGCAAAAGTTTAGTCTTTACAAGTTCCCATTCACTCCTGTTTGAGGCACGCATTTAGCAATTTCTCATTGATCGTATCAGTGATTGTCCCACATGTAAATCTTAAAGCTCTTCAAATGCCTAGCAATTGCTTCGTAAAACTAAGGCACTGCACTTCTGAAGTTACAAACCAAGATTAGATATATATTTTTTACATATCTGACCATGCGCCAACTTGAACCAATCCATCCATAAAGGTTGTCATTGCTATTTAATGAAAATAAATTTTAACATAAAATACACAAGATTTAAGGTGGGTGGAGATAAGCTGCACTTTACGTAACTTCCCAGTGCCCCTTCTCTCCCTTTAAACAGGTAATCCATGAGTTACACATGTGAAAAATACAATAATTTTCTTCAAGCAACTCTCCTAAAACATCATCAATGGTTCACTGAGTCTGTGCTTTGTTAATGTAGACACTCGTAAAGAAATGTATTGACCATCTTGTTACCATTATTAACAGTATGTGATTTCCAGACTGTGCCTGGGAAAGTAATCTCAGGCAAAACCAATCTTGTCAGTCTTGACAATACTCAACATTTCTCACTTGTAATAGGAGAGGTCTTAATCCATTCTCAATTATGAGCCTAAGAACTACTGTAGACTTTTAATATGTAATCTTTCTCCAATTCTTCCTCAAAGTGATCTCTTAAAAAAAGTCTAGGTCTTAAGTCTAAAAGTCTTATTTTTCAGCAGATTGTGCCAAATATTGAATGCTTCCCTACCACCTGTTTTTTTTTTTTTTCCCTTTTCTAATGTGCGTATGCTTCACTCCCATTCCTGTGGATTATCATTCTACATATTCCTTTAATACCAAGTTTCATGTCTTGTACTAGAAGTTTTTCTCACTCCAGTTGATTAGACCTTGGCAGAAGGTGTACAAACATACCATTGGTTTCTGCGTCCGTCACACCCAATTGCCTACTCCAAGTAAATCCAGTCCTCTGCTCACCACCGCTTACTTGGCCACTGTTCTTAATAAATAGTAATAATACTCCTTCTCCTCATTTTCAGATCACAGGATGTTAGGTACCTTTTAATCATTTCTATAGGCTTATCTGTATGATTTTCATTTGCTTATGTAATAAAACCAAGTGCAAAGACTATATAATGAAGTCTTACTTCACAGCTAAATTTACAAACTTCTGCTACATCAGCCTTGATGGAAGAAGGCTGATACACAGGTGGACTCAATCTGTAAAAAAAAAAAGGTTTCCTTTCCTGGAATGCTTCCCAAATGGTGATGTGAAGAAGGTAGAAGGTCTTAGAGCAGCCACCCCAGAGATGGCTCAAGAGCTGCTCCCTCACAACACAATCTTTATGCCCTTCTCTATGCCCTTCTTCTGGAGACTAGAATTCTTCCAGATGTCACCTGAGCCTTCCCTTCTCTGAGAAGCTGACTTCGTGTGATGTAGCTACTTTTAACTAATTCTATCTTGCTATTTGTCCAATTAAAAAAGAGGAAGGGAAAATAATTATTAAAAAAAAATCAATTGATTTTGCACCGCTGCCTCTAGAATCTTTCCATTCTTGGGTTCGTAGCTGGAATACAGCGCACCTTCCTTCTGCGCTCTCATAGCAGAGCTCTGCTCTTACGTAGCTACAACCACCTGGCTATGGCAAGAACGCTCTGTCCTTCTCCCCTTCCCTCTTGCTTTGATCTGTGCGTTGCGTTTTCATTTCCTTGGGCTGCAGTCCCTGCCTGGGATGAAGAGGAGGGGCCAGAAGCACCAGCGCCTGGGGAAGAAGCTTAATCACACACCAGTGTCCCAAAGAATGATGACAAAGCAAAACCAACACGGAGTCATTTCCGTATATAAAGCACTAAAGTGACATTATATCTCATTGCATGGTAGGCTTGTCTTTCTAATCAGCACTGCCTTCTGATGCAATAGTTTAAAAAACAAAACAAAAAAAAACCCCAACCAAACAATACCCTCCCCCCCAAAAAACCCAAACCCGAGAGAGAGGAGAAATCCATACAAGTCCTGTTCTCAAGGGCTACTGACACCAGAAAAGAAAACACTCACACATTTCTCCTTCAGTACCTTAAGAAAAAAGTCATTACAAAGGAATAAGCAATTTGGAAAAAGCAGGAAAGTTACCTTTGTGTTTTCTAAATCCTTAGAGGGTAGGAGAGATTGAAGCTTCCTCAATATATGAATTTAAATAGTATGGTAAAAATTACCTTAACTCAGATACTATTCAGCTAAAAAAGAAAAATTACATTTCACTGAAGGCCCAACTAAAAAGAGATGTATTAAACCACAGGAGAGAACTGTATTTTGCCTATTCTTTGGCATGTACAACATATTGAAATAAGTCTTTTAAGTATTAGTACTACTTTTATCCTTGTTTCAACAACACTGCTAAAAAGTGCAAACCTACAACTCTTTTTAACTATTTATAAGTAGCATTACTGCTAATTATTCAGGAGGCAGAAGTACAGCACTTCACCCTAGAAAGAATGTTATTCCATTACGCATTCAAGTAATAAATTTATGTCAATCTGGGAGTCAGAAAGAGAGAGAAAGGAATTACCAAAAAAAGACGAGCTGCTCAGAAACAAATACAGAGTGATTTTTTATCATTCCATAAGATAACCCATGTTTTTTTACAAGCCCTACAGAGTGTATTAAGACTAGTTTTAATTAAAGGTGCACGTAATGGAAGCTAAAGCTGTGTCGCTTGAAGAACAGTCTTCTTCCTTATAAAACTGGCTTTCAATAAAAAAAGTTACGTGTTTCCTATACCTAAAAAAAATGCGTGGGAGTGTACAAGCCTCTCCCAGCTCCAAACAGAGCAATGTGAACTCTAGGCTTTTAGTTCATCCTTTAAAATATATCCTTTATTAGAAGCACTTAAAGTCTGGAGGCAAAAATAAAACCATGACAAAATCCTGGCTTAGACTTCTATAACTTGATCTCATCTTATTTTTGTAAGTATGTCAAACTTTTTTGAAGTACCTCTGGGAAAATAAAAGCTTAGCATTCCTGTTGTTAACACAAAAGCTGAATTTTGGTTATTACATAAAGACCAAAATGATCTGTCATCTCCTTAAGCAAAGTAATTTTAAAAACAAGGTCAGCATTGTATGCTTTATCTGGCTGACCTTATCCATTTTTTGTTCATAATTGCACACAGATTAAGTTTTACATGAATTTTGTGGTCATTCACACCATGTCCAAATTAACTTTATAAAATTACTCTTTTCTGAGCATTTTTATTTTTATCTTCATTGTGCTTTTGAGGAAAAAGCGTAAAAAAAAAAAGAAAGTAAAAAGAAAGGTAAACAGAAAGGTAAAAGACTCCCTCATGCAACTCACATATCATGTTCTTATTGTATTAAACATATGATATGCTACTCGACTTGAATTGATATATCGTTATAACTGGGGATTTTTGGTAAATTTCCTTTAAAAGGGCCAATTGTAACACTTCTGCCCTCAAACACTGCTCAACTATCAAACAATCCACAGGCTCCACTGGGATGGGAGAGAACTGCTTGGGGAAAGGGAGGACCACAAGACTTATGGGCAGACTTGCAGCACCAGTTATCCTTCAGACTAAGTATTTACGTTCTTGTTTGAGGGCCACAAAGTTAGGACACATGTACAAAAGAAACAGAAAACACATGGACAGATGAAGACGAATTCTGCAATGAGGAGTTACACAATTAGTGAAGAGTAAGGGGGAAACATAAATCATTCAGTGTTGCAATCATGAAAACCAGAAAAAATTAATTTAAGAGGTGATACTGATAGGGCGATAATTAATTGTGTTGTATACACTTGGCAAAGAACTCAATGCTACGCAGAGCACTGTAAGCACAGGTAAGGCCACATAAATTGGAACAGATATTCGTAAATAAAAGCCTGGCTTCTCGTCTGGCTTCGCAGTCCTTTGCTGTGCCACTGCTTCATATTCCTCTTGGTATCTGCCTGCCCCGTGGCTCCAGCACTGCCCCTGCCCAGCCAGGATGTCCTGGAGCACTAGCGAGGCAGGTACCTGCCAGCATGAAGGACACACAGAGCTCTACCCATTTTTGTTTGCTTCTAGCAAAAGCTGTTATTCACGGCCATCTTGTACTCAGGTCAACATGGCTTATATCTTCTTCTGACCGACTGCTCAGCAGCACTTCTGAGATTAAGTTTTGCAACTGCAAGCAGCACCAGCAACGCCAGGAAACCCACTGCAGGGGGCTACAACTCCCACACAGACACAAGTGTGTCCTGAAGCAATTAGGGGCATAAAAAAACCCCAAACAGACAAAGGCAACGAATGCAGATCTGATTTACTCTATAGGCTTTTAGACAGGGTATTTATCCATAAAGATCTACGTTCACAAGCTAGCAGTAAAATTATTTCGTTAATCTGTAAAGCTTAGGTTCTGCAAGTGGAATCGGAGATTCTGAATTTTTAAGTTACTCATATAATACAAGTATCTTTCCCACTGCGTAACTTCTAGCTACCGATGCTCAGCATTTCCCACTTAAGCTAACAGCGAGTGTGAAATTCAAATTCTACAGCTCTTGCCACACAAACGAATAAACAAAAGTTTCACTTAGATATATGGTTTTCAATAAGGAATGAAGCTATACTATTTCCGACGCCAAAGAACATTTAAAATGCTTAGTTCCCAAGACAGCTGAACAACAGCTACGTTGCCTTTGCAGTAAAACTAGCTGAATTCCACATTTTGTATATTTTGATGGCAGCCAACATACCCTCCCCCCCCAAATCCAGCCACACAGGACTCCCTTGCAATAATGCTTGCCTATTTACAGCCAGTCATGCTTGCATTTTCTAGGCAGTCTTTAAAGTAGTACCTTAGTGTACTGCTCGCTCATCACAAATAGCAAAGACTTAAGTAATAATTAGGTCAAGGAACATCTCCATAATTTCTACAGGATATCCAACTCCAAGCTGAAGTTCTCGATGCTGTGGCAAAACTTTGTTTTATTTAATAGTGTTTAGAAGAAGCAGAGTTTGTTAGTGAGGGCACAGGAAGATGTGTGTCTCGATCTCTTAATCCCTGTGGGTCTACACCTGTAGCCACACCAATGCGTTGGCTACTAGATTATGAAAAAACAATGTTAGACACATCCTGTTCTGCTGCCTTATTAAGACAACCTCTGGCAGACAGCTGAGTTTAATGGCTGCAGTTCAGTTTGCCAGAGCATGACAGACCTCTCCGTCAGAACTCATTTTATTAAGAAGCGAGCATTTTGCTTAAAAAAATAACATACAACCCCCCGGCTGCAGCCTTCAGCCCCAGTTTAGGATGGCTCTAGACAGCTGTTGAAGTCTTCTCCTGAATTAATTTCTAAAGTCACGGCACTGCACGGGTGCGCTGCCTTACCTGTAAGCCTCGTGGTACACTGTAGCAAAGCTCTGTGTAAATGACAGGTACTTGACAGATTACCTGAACTAACCTTTAGCTACCTAAAATACAAGTGCTTTCCTAGAAACAGATGCCTATATTAGGGGCAATATGCTAAGATTTGTTATTACATGCTAAATTTACTGCCGCACACTAAAGAAGTCAGTTCCTCAATTTTGGAAGATAGTCCAGTGAATAACAACAGTTTGTTACCTTATGAAGTAAAATATTCCTGCTAACAATAACATATCAATAGTTCAATGAAAACTGAGATAAACATACACAAAATTTATTTCTGCCTACTTGGAACCTTTAAGTTACTTATGATATCATACGTGCTGCTCAGCTCCCTTGTCTACACGGCAGTTCTCCAGTAATATTTTGTTACTTTGCAAAGTGAGCAATCAGTAACAATTTCTGTTCACTGTGCAAAAACACATCTAGCAGAAAACTTAAGCCACAAGGGACAAAGCAAGCCTTAGTATTAGTGAAAAGAGCTATCAAGTGAGTAAAACACAAAAACAGGAGGGATACAATATTTACTTTCACTACAATGAGAAGTTTCAGGTATTATTTGTGACTATTGATTAAAAAAGTTCATCCAGAAGCAAAAATTTTAAATGCGAAAAAAACCCCAACTTTGTTGGAAAGACTCTTCACTGAGTGTTAGCTAGCTAACTTGTCACATAATGGATTCAAAACTTTTCACATGATGGATCTCTTCAGAATAAGACACATCACAGACCATTTTCCCTACCAAATATCGAGCAGTGAGGCAAATTAAAACCGAGGGACACAATACAGCTATGAATTTTCCACAAGTGACTTGTTATTTTCTTCCTGCATCTTGTAAACGAAATTTTCAAAGATGTTTCTCTTTATCAGTGGTCATACCTTCACTGGTCAAAAAAAGCCATGTTCAAAGACCAAATGTCTGGCTTCAGTACCGTATCTCTGTTAAAAGAGCCCAACAACAACAAAAAAACCCAGCCAAAACCCAACACCCAGCCCCCCAAACCCAAACACCTTTGATGGAACCAAGACAAGTCATTTATCTTGTTGATCTGGGTTAGCTTCAGATAACACACAGAAGGATGTGCAACGAGATTCAAGGGACAACACTGTTTGGGATTCACTAAGAAACTAAAATAACTATTGCCCACCATTTCCACTGAAATTTGAACACAAGTATATCCTGTTATTTAAAAGACATATTACAGGGAAGGGGGAAAAAAAACCCGAACAAACAAACTCTAAGTCCTCAGTAAAACTTCCAGCTTCACTAACATCATGGAACTCCAAGAGTACAGAATTCAAGACTGTATTTGTTTTTAATGTCTTCCTTACTTTCTAAAAAATGTCACAAATCTGACAGTAACATAGCTTTGTACTGGTGTACATACAAAGTGACTGAAAAAAATCTTTTATTGAAATACAATAAAATTGTCCTAGGAAATTAACATTTCCCTGGAAATCTCATTGACTAAGCTGATGAAAGGCATCAAACACCAGCTAAAACGAACTCTTAAGGAATCATGGGAAACAAAAGTTGATAAGAAGTTAAGTCCAGGGCAACAGGACAGAGAACATGAGAGGCACATCATAAAATAAGAAGGACAAAAGAATGGAGACAATGAACAGAGAGCACAGAAAGAATCACTTTATCATGAAAACGGCTGTGTAGTATGCTAATCTTACTAGCAAATACTCTAATACTAGTGGCAGAAAAGTAAGAAATCTTCAGTCTTAACACAAAAAAAGTAGTCTCCACAACATCCAGGAATAATGCCATCAGTATTTCAACAGTATTTGACTCTCTTTCTTTCCATCGTATACTGGAAGGCAAGAAATCCGTTACCTAACGTCTAGCCAATTTTACAATATATATAAAAGAAGACTGATGGCTACTTTAGGTGAGACATTGTTGACAACCAGATGCTAACTGCAGTAAGTAGAAGGAGAGCTACTGGGGATGGAGAGAAAGTCAAGTCACTCAATCTCTTAACTAAGACAGGTAGACATCTTTAAGGTACTCACAGATGACTGATGATGATGATAAGTGTAAGTAACTGGTCAGATGCTTGCTGTTTTCAAATTCCCTGGATGCATCAATAGGTCTTGTTTATGCACAGTAAATATGGAAGTTATAATCTTGGCTTCAAATACCTTTGACACTGACATTTTTGGAATTATAATAAAATGCACCCTCATTCAAACAAAAAGAGTCTTTTACAGTACTTGCCAGAAAAGATGAAGCTGAGCAATTGTTTAGTTTTTCCAGGAGGTATTTAAGTGCTAAGGCCTCCACACATAACACCTTGAGTGTTAGTGTCACTACAGGATACTAAAATATCATGGCAGAGTGATAAAAACTAGCAAGGACACAATGTTCACCCAGTACCGAAAAAAAAACCTGTCCAAAGATATCAATACAACCATGGCACTGTATCCAGGCTATATGGACACAAATGTCAGGAAGGAAGAGGAGGCTGGGCTGGATGCAGGATGTTGGACTACCTGACCTCCACCAGTCCCTTCCAACCTACTTGATTCTATGATTAAGAAAAGCTCAGAGACCCAGTAAAGGAACATTTTCCAGGTATTGTTATCCGTATAGAAGAGATACTTCGTTAGAGGCAAGCTTCAAGAATGCTGGTGTAGTGTAATTTCCTCACAAAAGGAAGACCTTGACTAAAACAGACCTTCTCTAAAACAGACTTAGTCCTCCAAGAATTAAGAGCACTGAACATTAGAAGACTTTATTTTCCGTATTCCTTAAAAGAACATCTAAAATTTAGCAAAAGCAGCTATTATTCTTCCCCCAAGCAGAGCTTTATCATCATGAAAGCAGGTAATTCCTCTAAACTTAATTTTATTCACAAAGGAAAGGAAGGATCTGTCAAAAAGGAAAAGCTGACCGAAGAAACGTTTGCTCTTTCTGCAGATTTTTCAGATGCACTAGGTTGACTGTGACCTGATAGGATGTACAGATTGAGACGTCAATAATAGCATCACTAGAAAAGACAGACAACATTTGCTTCTATAGTACAAAGCCTCAAGGATTTAGACAACAATTTCCAGAAGCAGTTCTCTAAGCACCTTCTTCTACACATGGCTGCTCGCTACATTTTTGAAGTGACACATGAAAACACAGCAAATACATTTAGATGATACAACATGAATAATCTAGTATTATAGAACTTTCAAGTTAACATGATTGCCTACTTCTCTATCCACCAGATGACTCAAACACAGCTTGACTCATTAGCAAGTGCAGGCTAATAAAACTGATCCCGGGCAGGTGAGTATAGAGGTGAGCCTGGTACGAAGCCAGTTTAAATGTAAATGGAATCCTGATTTTTTGCATAAATCCTTTAAGCAGTTCCCATTCCAAACAAAGCAGAGTGACCACTACATATACACTTAATGAATTATCAATAAGGTCCCTTTGAGGTTTTTTTTCAGTGTTTTAGTGTTTTAAGCCAGAATTTCAAGAAGTTCCAAAAATCTGATCTTATTAAGTATGAAACTGATCCCAAAGTTCTCCATTTTCTGCATATTTCTGAGTTGGCAACAGGAAGAAGTTACTGTGGAAGAGTGAACAAGTGCATGACAGAGCTTCAGGCATGTAAGAATACACTTTTGGCATTCAGTAAGAAAAAAAAATCCCTTCTGAATGACCTAATTGTGGCAAAAGATAAGGTGTTTCCAACTGGTGTGGAGGAGTGTGCGTCTCTGTTTACTCCCACGTATACCCACAGTTCTTAAGGAAATTTTTTTCTCCTTCTTCATAATAGGATCCAATATTGATCAACGAGATGATTATGAGTTTAATGCTCTGTAAATGGATTAAATGATTACATCTTAATTAAAAGCCTTCTGTTTTAGAGCTGCACTGATATTGCCAAACAAGAAAGTGTTTTCTCCAGGGTGTTATAGTGCTTTCTCTAAGGTCTGAGGTTTCTACTTCGAAGATGATCTTCTTGGGAGAACTACTGACGTACAAATTTTGTGGTACTCTTCAGAATGCAATGGCACACCAGTACTCATGGCTTCCAAACACAGGATACTTTCTTTTATTCTGTTTTTCTTGCCTAGTATGCATAGTGTTTTTCTTAGAAAAACAAAGTACAATACAAGCCAATATAAATATTGTCCTAAGCACCGGTAGATTAAGAATACTGTTAGCGATAGCAAGCAAGAAGCTCTCTGAATATATCCATAAATCCACCCTTTCAGAGATTCATTCCATATTCAGCTTCTTAAGAGCCTAAAAGAAGTCCGCATTAAACTGTTTATTGTGCTTCACATTTTGACCAAATTTCTTTTGGTCTGAGCTTGGGAGGCTTTTCAGAATTGTTGCTTCCTATACAGAAAATGTATTTGTGCAGGAACCTATTAAATGTCAAAATGGAATAATTACATATCATATCCCCATAGCAATTATTTTGTTAGTCTAATCTATTAAATAATTCTGTTACGCTGTACATGCTTAAAAATCATAAATATTTCAAGTGACTTTTTATTAACTGATTACAGATATCCTTTTTTAAGATCACACCTGTTTAAACAAACTGATAAGAACATTCACATGAACAGTACTTAAAAGTCACAAAGTACTACCTTAGATATAATGGGAGGTTTGCTTTAAATACACATCTTGATGACATCAGGACTGGAACGGCAGTATCCTCAAGAATGCTAAACAAGAAGGTTGTTTTCAATGCAGAAAAACGTCCAATGAATTCCTCGTTTGCTTTTAAAAACTGATATCAAAGTTGTGTGTGATAATGCAGCACGCTTATAAACAACGTTAGGGCCACGATCAGCAAAGTGGTTCAAAAACGTGTATGGCAGAGCCTGGGCTTTTTTGGTTGGTGGGGGGCCTTTTCTATTGGGTTGGTTTTTTTCTGTTTTTAAGAATGCCTTTATATAGCAAAAAGTTCCTCAGCTAGCCTAACGTAATGCCTTCATTTTTCTAATTATGCTGAAACATCAGTTAAGAGCCTACCTGATGTTTTGGAGAATTTGCTGTGCTGGGATTGATATTCCGCAATGCCTAAGAGTAAAAATAAGATGGATAAAAATTACTTTAGCTGCATGGTTTGCTTATGCAGGCTGTCTTATAAACACCATCTTGTAGTATCAAGCCCCCAAGACAGGCCAGATGAGACAGGATAAGGGAGTTTAGAGACTATGAAAATCATGACACAGTGAAACAAAACTCACAGGTTTACCAAGGATGCATAATTGACAGATAAGCTTAACGACCAGGGAGAACAACATGAAGGGAACTGGCTGTCACCTGGTCCACAGTTAGTCAGGTTCTCAATGACAACTGAGGCAAGAAGACAATTAGAAGGCCTACCTCGAAGCATGCTAGCACAGAGTAAAATGTTTGTTGGTGGATTAATAGCAAAGCAGGAACAGCAGAAGCCCAGGTGCTTAAGCGGAGAGAAAGTCCTGATGCCACCTTTGCAGTGTATTCTTACCTAGAGTACTATAAAAAGTAACGGCTGTAAAGATGACCCCTCTTACACCAAGAGACACTGAAGATTCCTACAAAACAGGCCTTGACTACAAAGGGGATAACAGGAGTCAGATTCCAGGACAGAATACTGCAGGTGACGAAGAAAGAGAAAAGCTGTCTTTGAGGACTTTAAGACATTATCCTCTACTGATACAAGGCCCATCACCCAAAGTGAAAAGGGAACAGGGTAAGATTTTAGAAGGTTTTCCTCAAAGAAACAATTAGTGCTTTCTCTGACAGCGTCAAAAAAACAAGGAATATCCTAAGGATCTAACACAGATGGTAGTAACTCTAAAAACATTCAGATAGAAAAATCAAAGCAGAATGCTTAAAGTCAAATGGAAGTCAAGCCCGAATTCAAAATCCAGAGATTCCAATGTCCAGTCCTACACTTGAACTTTTGCTACATAGAGTAGAAAAATACTGAAAGGAATAGCTTGAAGCCTAATCACAAAGTCTGAAATTCTTCAGCATAAGAAAACCAGAGGTTCAAAACGCAGCACGAGTGATCCAGTTATTCCATGCTCCACTCCACTGTTTAACAGATAGCAACAAGGTGTCTCCTCAATTAATCTTATACAAACTTTAAAAGTACTTTGAAATCCTACAGACTGCGACAGGTTCTAAAAGTGACTTTCCTCCACTTAAAAAGGAGAGCTAAAGCAGCTGTGGGAATCAACTTTTGTATGACTCAGAACTCAATGAATACGGAAGATATTCTCATGAGGAATATCCAATCAGATCAACAGTGCGTAATGTCATCCTAATAGTAAAGAAGCCTGTTCTTGGAGAGTTTTGTTAGGGAGAGGAATGAGGGAGGAAAGCAAAATCCTTCAGTCTGTAAGTCAGATGCTTTCACTATTAAGCTGATATCGGTAACAGAATGAATTCAGACCTGTTTAGATCTCAAAGCTTTTTGTACAGTCACCGGTCTTTAAGCCTCACTGAAACAACAACTTAGCCAAAACAAAACATAATGTACAAAAGAAATAGTGGAAGTAGGTGTCTAACCTGTGGCCTCACCTGCCGAAGCAGTTCTTGATGCTTCAGTCTCAGCCTTTCCTTCTCCATCTGTAGCTGCTGAAGTCTCATCTGTTGCTGCTGATTGGAGCTACTCCCACCCATCACACCACCTTGGGGACTCTGAGGAGCCAGAGGGGGTGGCTGTTTCACTGGAGCACTTTGGCTGATTCGCTGATTCATGGCTAAGGAACCAAAACAATAAACATTTAAAAACAAAATTCAAACAGATACATGCAAGGAAAGTAGTATCCTTAGAAGGCGTGTATTAAAAACTTTATAAAATAAACCTACAAGCCATGACAATACAAAACATGCAGCTACGTCGATGTTCAGAGTCTGAAATGTATGCTCACATGTGTTATTCCTGTGAAATCAATGCAACAGTCTCGTGTTGAAGAGTACATACTTGTTCTAAAAGCTTCTGAAAACAGTTAAATGCATGAATTGGTGAAAAATTCAAAGTGGTAGTAAAATATTTCAGGTTTAGTTAGAAGGATCTCTCTCTTCTTCCTAATAAACTATTCTCAATTTAGACACAAATAATACCAAATCACTTCTCTTATTCGTGTGAAATCTCAGAATCATTAAGCTCAGGAACACAGAGAATGACAAAACAGATTATCTCACTTACATCAAACTACGTTTGCTTAAAGGCCACCATTCTTTCCAAGGTGGTGCAACAATCATTCACATCAAGTTTTGAGTGGTACAGACTCTACTTAAGGCATCTTGACATGCAAAATTAGAGCTGGTACAGAAGTGGCAGATGAATTACACAGCGAAAAATACTGCCATCATCGTAGGAAACATTTTGCCCGTGCTTATTTTTCTTTTACCCCACAGAAGTATGTGATGCATCTTCTCTGGGGCATGGAGAAGAAAGAGTGTCGTCTTGTATGGCTAATGCACAGTGAGAACCCATCTTCCCTTCCACCATAAAAGCAAGACCTAAGACAATTTTATTTTTATGAGATAATGCATGACTGGGATGCATCTACTTGACAGGCGTGATTTTCCCCCCCCACAAGACCAGTATAGTTAAAGTCAACAGCAGCACTGGAGCTCCCGTAGTGAAACAGAGGGCTGGGAAAAGCTGACTGTATTACAAGGGCACTATTTTCAAGGGCTTTCAGTTTTGGAACTAGCTCTCCCATCTTGTTGTCTGCAACAGCCTGAATCTCTTAACGTTCGCAATCTCCTGCAAAATGCATTTGCTGAAGCAGTGATGGGAGAGTGGTATGGATTTATTTTTATTTTTTTCTAGGAATGAGGATTATGGTTTATGGGAAACTAAGAGGAAAAAAAAAAAGGGAGTGCGCTTCTTTTTAGGATGACAGACTGATTTGGTGCGAAGAAAACCATCTGTTGTATTAGTCTGCATGAATGTTTTCATCATATATAGAGGATTCCTGGAACACTAACACTTCTAACCATCATAAGAAAGGAGAATTGTCTCAGAAAGAATCTGTATCGTCTTTTCTCTGAAAAGCCCTTAAGTCTCCACTGTCTTTTGAGCGTTCAACTTAAGGTGCAGCAGGCGCTTGTCTTCTGTTCCAAAAAAGCCTAAATATATTTATCTCATAATAGCAGTAAAAATGGCTGTTGCTTCACAGCCTTGCTCCCTTTTCCCACTGCCACAGCTCAGCTTTCCATTGAGAGGTAACATAGGAAGAAGAAAAGCTGTATGCTCACTGGAGTGAGAACAGAAAAGAAAAAAGTCAAAACCAGTTACAGACTCAAGTCTCTCGTCTACCCTTTTGACTATTCCTTAAGTCCAGCACAAAGTAAATAGTCTATAACAGACAGGTGGGTCACATTCTCATGAGTCAAGTCAAAATAAAATGAAGTGTCAAATAGCTTGAAGTAATTTGAAATAATCTTTGATGTAGTTGCTTGTGAGAAAGCATCATACATCTGATCACAAACAAGATAAAACTTCCTCTAAAGGTAAGTGAACAGGTAAAGTAGGAATAGAAACTGAATCCCAGTAACAAGTAGGAACAACAGAGAGAACACGAACGGCCGAAGGTTCAACTCCAACCTCCAAGTCCCATCCTAACCCAGTGGGGGAAAAAAAATAGTGGAAAGATGACACTTCTGTGGATTAAAGCTTAAAATCAAGCACTTGATCTTACAAGACATCCAGCACCATTTCACCATCAAAACCGAACCTCAGGAAGAAGGTGACCAGGATAAGCCAATCAACCAGCTTTGTGACATGAGCTGTGGTCCCTAGACCAGCAATAGAAGAGACGGGACAGCTTGTTCCTCTGCTGAACAGACACAGAAGGTCCATGCGTCCCAAGACACCAGAAAGTGTTAAGCAGAAGTTTCAACAGCACCAACAGCTGTCCTGCAAGGATGTGGGCAGTGAACGGCAACTACAAGCTCCAGGACCTCCAGTGGGCAATCTCTGCTGGAAGACTGACAGCAATTAGACTGCCTACATTTACCAAATCAGGATGAAGCTGAAGCTAGAGAGAGCAATGCAAAAGAGAGCCCGCCACCCAGCAGCTCTAGACAAGCTGGACATGACACTGCTGGAGTGGGGAACAGATCTCCTCCTTTCTCTTTCTACCCAGAATCCTATTAAGTCTGGAACCAGGACCATGCCCTTTGCTTTTTATATCTTACCCTCCTTCACCTCAAAAACAGACAATGAAGGGGTTAGTAGGGGACAACAGAAACCAGCCGTCTCTTGCTGTTAGCTATTTCTGCAACTCAAGCAGAAGTCTGTGCTACCCTTCAAGAAGTTCCAGGATTCAAACCCTGTTATTAAACAAGATGGAAGGTCAATTACAGTGGAAGGTAAAAGGGGACAAAGGTTAGAAAACTACAATCACCTGAAATAAGGACATCTAAGTTAAAAGCACACCACCTAGTTTGTAAAAATTAAATACCCAAAGCTGAAGAATGTCAATTTTCTTTTGGTTAAAAAGGCTGCTTATATGGTCTTGTCTCCAATGATATAATGACGGTTTTGGAGTCCCTGCCTCATGCAGTTCACAGTCAAGTCACGTTACAGATAACCTCGTAAGAATTTAACAGTTTCCAGCCTTAGTTAAACACTCAGGTGCAGTATCACTAACATCCCTTCAACACGTTATGAATTTGTTTTTCCTGCAGGCACCATACAAGTGTCACTCCCCTAGGTCTCTTTTCCACTACTATGCAGCTTTGGAAATAATTTACTTCTCATGCCAAGTTCTTCATATTTTATATACCTGTATCTTTCTGACAGCTGCTTGTATTATTCTATTTCTCTCTGATAACAGTTTGCTCCGTTCTTCCCATCTACTGACTTTGCAATTAAAACCATAAGAAACAAATCATGTTTGTCTGATGTTTTTCATTTTATTCCCTCATCCTACATCCCTGAAAGGCCTTCTGTTGTCCATTCTAAAGTAAGGTATATAAGTAAAGTGTATCTAAAACAGGAATATAAATAAGATATTGAGACTTTGGTGTATACTTAATATTCATCAATATTGGGGGGAAATTTAATTATATGATTTGGTAACACTTCAGAAACTAAACCTAAAAATATAGTTTCTAAGTTCTTATTTAGGTATCCATCAAAAGGATTTTTCGGAGCATGTTATTATTTCAAGAATGCAAGTGCAAAAGACTTCAAATTGACAAGATTTTAAACTGCCCAGAACAGACCGTGGACATGTTTTTCGTGTAAGGGACCTGTTTTTAACTGTGAAATTAAACTAAACGTTTGGACATTAAAAGAACGTACTGCTAACTGAATTTTAGTGCCTTAGCAACATACCCAAGAACCAGTGGAAAAAAAACAGCAGTAATAACACTGAAGGATTTTCAGCTATCTTGTCTGATTACACACGCGTGCTATCTTCAAGGGAAACAGAAAGAAGAATGTAATTTTCTATAATTTCCAACCCAATATTTAATGAAACGCAGGAAAACACATCTTGTTTCAAGTGACAGGAAAAACCAGAGGGTTTTAAAGGTTTTTTTGTTGTTGGTTTGTGGAGGGGGTTGTTTGTTTTGGGTTTAGGTTGTTTTGTGGTTTGGTTGTTTTATGGTTTGTTTTTTTTTTTTTTTTTTTTCAATTCTCAATTCTCTACTACATACCGAGGCCATGACTGCATAAATCTGCACTCTAAAGAATATGCTTATCAACGTGATCTCAGATAAGCACATTTTATTTCTTCCACACCTCACGGCTTTGTGATGATCCTGACACACACGGCCCTTTTTAAGTACTGTGAATTCAAAGGCAACGAGCTTCATTTATCTATTAGAGTTAGGACTTCTAGTTTTCTGATGCATCCTGTGCCTTACCTTCCATGGGTATGGAAAGCATTTAAATAAGGGGCTCTGCACCCACACAGCGGAGGCTGCAGAGACCTCACAGGCAGAGAAGGAACAAACAAGTCTTTGTTTCTAGGAGAGGGGGATCTGAGGGGGGAGGAGGAGGGGCAGACAAGTTAAAAAACACGGGCAACTTAAGACAATAAAAAAAACAATAATAAAAAAAAAGATCTTGCCATCCTATAAAATGGCTTAGCTTCACGATCTGCAGAATACAGTCAGTGGTAATAGCTGCAATATGCTTTTGAGAACCGAGAATTCGTGGTCTTCAAATGTTACGCATTAAGTGTTCTACTGTCCGAACTCACCAGCAAAATGCCTATTCCGTACTGCAGCAGGTAATACTTGACAGTCACCGAAAAAAGTTTACACCGCTGTCTACATGATGAATGGAGGAAAAAAAGAAAAGAAAAAAAAAACCAAACAAACTAACCAACCCCCTCCCAAAAAAAAAAAAAAAAAAAATCAACGCCAAAACAAACCAAGAGAGAGAAACAATTACCAGCCATTGATGCTAGAGAGAAAAGGCCAGCAGATTGTTAACAACTCAAACATAAAAGGCTAATTCTCTCCCAGAGGTCCCAGGGCAATGACAGTCTGCAGTAACACAGCACCTTTCCCCTATGCAGAATTATACACAAAAATTTGCTGTAGAGCACCCTTAATGCTTAATAGGCACAGCTGAATGTTTGACGTTTTCTTCTTTTGTATTTATCATATCACCCTTCAAAACTAAAACTAATTTTAATCTGCAAATGTAGAGACATTTGAACAAACAACAAGAAAAAAGCTCAGGATCTGAGCATACTACAACTTACTGTTCTTAATAATAAGAATCAATGTTTTCATTGAGGGAACTGAAAAAGAGTACTTGTCCCCTTCAGCTTAATTTGGAAACCAGTCAGTTTTTGTGCATCGTTTTTGGCTACGGCCAGGTTTTTGAATGGTGCTAGCTTGCAGCCCTGCAACAAAGGCAAAAATCCTCTTTGATTAAATTGAAAAGAGCTGTGAAGAAAAAAAACACCAAAACCCAGCAGGATTTGAAAGAATGAGTCTCGGAAGTAATAAAAACTCGTTCCAAGTGGCTTTTTTAGAGATACTTCGTACAACAATTTGTTGTTTAATCAGGATACAAGTCATGTTTCTGCACTGCATTCTTTGAAATGCATTACTAATATACTACTATAATGCATTACTATATTGCTTTAAGGAAATCCCAGTTCCAGTTTCATAATGCTGCTGTTCTAAAACAACCTAAAATTTAGCAGAATAAAAATATTCCATTGTTTTCAGTTTCCGATTAATCTGAGAATCCTGGAGTTTATACCCTGAAACAGACTCTTCTCCAGGCTCATTCTGATGTCTTAAACGTACAAACAAATCTTAGTGTCTTAGTCAGGTAAAAAGAAATATTCACACACTCCTGAGCTGGACTCTTGGTTAAAACAAGATCTATCCAATGAAAGTACTATTTATTACAGAAGTATGTCCAAACTATGGATTGACTACTCTGCATTTATCAATTACTTTAGTTCAAATTCAATTTTTTTCTTTTTGTTCTTCTATCACTACACCACCTGCTGATTAACACGATATAAATTTCTTTGTTTTCTTTGATAAAGCTGCCATTGTTTTTAAAAGTCTCTCTGTATCCTACAACGAAGGGGTAAAACAGCTGGATTGACTGACCACCACTAAGACTCTACAGCATCCACAGACAGATTCTTAACACACTGCAAAGTGAACTGGAGTAAAGTGCTGCTGCCATTGTTCATGAATCTAACTTTTTTTTTCCCCACAGAAGTCAACAGCAATATTTATAAAGCACTTTCACTCAACATATGCCAGTTTCAGAAGAACTGAAATATTCTGGCCAGCCAGAAAAGCAAATATAAATGAGATTCAGCAGTAACGTAAATAGCTGTAAGAAACTTCTGCTCAGTGCGTGCGTATAAACCAAAACATTTTCCATTCTTTAAAAATAAATAATTTTTCATTTTGAAAGCGCAAACAATTTTTAAAATATTTGACTGTATTTTTAAATCCTTATACAGAATGGAACTGACAGCGTAAGTATTAGTACTACAGGAGAACTACGTAAGGGACACTGCATAGAACAGATTATGAGAAGAAACCTCAACTAATGTCATTTAAGTTTAAAGTGCACATATGAAATACTGAAGACTACAGAAAGTTCAGGACTCTGAGCTCATCAAGGCCCCGTGTCTGTCCACCAAATAACTGGCAAAATACATTTAATCAAAGCTAGTCTGCATTTTAGACCAAAGTTTAATCACCAATGAGTCTATTAAGGGTATCAACTGCAAACGGTTTCACTGCTTCATCACCACATAATACTTCATGGGGCCAAAAGACAAGCTTCTGTATAATTTCTTATAAAATTATTATTTATTTTTTTTTAAATGCAGATTTCCTTCCATTTATTTGAGGGGAACAAACCCTGTGTATATCCATGTGCACATCTGCACTTTTTTAATCTGTCATAAACCCACTAGAAATGGTTAAACAAGAATTACAAAATCCAGTAAAAACTACTGTAATAAAAAGAAAAAAAAAATCAACAGTATAATGTCAAGAAATCGTTTTCTCTATGTAAGAAACTGAAATCATGTTTCAACATGATTGAATTCAAGGAGGAAAAAAGCAGACGCTTCTTTGAATTTTAGATTATATATGATTAGATATAGAGTACATAATTATTGTGTGTGTATATATATATATATATTTAGATTACAGATAGTGAATGATGTGTTCAAAAAGATGCACCTTCAATTTAACATAGTATGCTCAATAAAAGAGCTACACAGACTGCAGTGTTAGAAGGATAGGGTGGAAAAAACAGCCCTATCAGGAGTGCAATTTTCTTTCACCACCACAGCTGTTCTAGCACAACACTGGAAGTACGCATTATTTTTACTGGCATAAAGACACCATTACCAACAAAGCTCCTTTCTCAAACAGAATTAAATTATTCTGAAAACAAAACAAAACCCAAACCAGGTATAAACTTACATAAACCTCCTGCCCTGACAAATCCTTAATAAAAGTGGGCGGGTTTTTTTCCCTTTTTATTCCTATACACATATTCTACATAAAGTAGATAACTGCATTCTTACACAGTACTTGTGGACAGGTTTAACAATTTCTTCAGTGAACTCTGCTCAGTGAAGAGGTCTAAATAACATCCCTACTTTCGAACAAAACAAGATTTCACTTTCTGATATGATGATGAACAATTACGAAGCATTTGTTGTCACTACTGTAAGGGCAGCATCCCCTATCACAAAGGGATGCTTGACAGTGGTATTTCATGTGCCTCTGCAGGTTTGTAACAAGCTCACTAGTTCACTGAAAACTGATGCTGCTCCACCTGTACGCAATCTCTGACACACATACCAAAATACAGAAGTCTCTTCCCCATCCTAAGTGATCACCTGAAACCGTTCTTCTGGAAAAATAGAGTCAGAGAAGTGAAAAATCTAATACCAGTAGACCTTACAGAGGAGTCAAATCCAGTTTGGTTTAGAGAGCCTGTAAAGAGGATATGCCATTGCATCTGCACATCAAAACCAGCCGTGGCTCATTCTCTTCTTTTGTGCAAAACTAGAAGGCAGATCTGGAAATTAAAAAATCTGAAATGCCACTGTGACCAGACATAAGGTCTGGGCCTTTTTTTTTTTTTTTTTTGACCAGACAAAAGTCAAAAGAAAATTTTCCAGTCTAGGGTTCTAGTTCTATCTTGTCCACAAATCTGCTTCTGGCAAGGCTCCTACCAACTAATTTGAAGAGACACATATTAAACAAAGTGCTAGACAGGTAAGGAATAAGAAAGAAACACTATGGAATACTTCCTTTTAATTTCGAATACCTAAAATTAGCAGATGCTCCAAGCTTAAGCTTTTAAGCGCATTTCAAGTTTGTTGTGTGGTTGGTTGGTTGGGGTTTTTCATGGAAATGATAAATACACATTTCAATGATACCTACAGATGCATTTTACTTCGGTATTTCTGAACAAGCCCTTTTCACTGTTTCAAATGTTTCATGTTCTTACATTACAGAAAAAAGGAAGCAGAAAATCCTGATGTGCATCCTCCATGCTCCTATACTTCCCATCACTTTTACTCCTTTTCCTACTTGTGTAGTTCAAGCAGCCGCTGCACACTGAGCCCCTATGGCACTTTCCATAACGACACTAAACACTGTCTTGCCTTGCCTTCCCCCTCATCCAAAATTCATACGGAACTTCAAAATCATTAACAAAATCTCTAAATGGGAGTGATGAACATAAAGCCGTGGCGATTACTTCAATCTGAAGTCACAACTTTTGCTTCATACCCCATATGGCAGCTCCAACATTTGACAGAAGAGAAGGAAAAAGACTGGGCATATGTGTAACACTGGTATGATCACTAGTAACAAGCTATAAAACTGAAGTCTGGAATAAAATAAGAAGAAAACTGAAATGCTATCTTGTCTTACTCCAGTTCCTGCAGACTGACTTGTCTGACTACTCTACTGGAGTACTACTGTTTAAACACAAGACTTACACTAACACAACAGACACACAGAAATCAACTGCCAGTTTCCAGTATTTTCCCACTTCAAGTTCACCATCCTATCTTTGAATTTAACAAATTAAGTATCCCCAAAAGGCAAAGTATTTTTAGTCGCATTTCAAAAAACAGTCCTACCACCTGCAAACTGAAATAACAGTTGAAATCCCTGTAATGGTATTTGATACAAAAGCCAATTCTTGGAAACTTTTAGCAATAAAGTTGAATGATTCCAAACTTCAACTGGTTCTAGGAAATATAATTTTATAGAAAAAGCAGATGTTGTTCTACTTTACTGCCTCCAGACACTCAGAATGCATTACTGACCTGCTTCCTACCCAGACGTTGACTATCAAGAAAATGTATTAACTTATCTGAAGGCGTAAGAAAACCAGTAAGATCTGTGAAGAAGGACCAACAGACAAAAGCAGAAGCTAGTAAAAGACAAAACAGTCCAAAATCAAGCTGAGAGTCCAATTCCGTTAAATTTAAAATACAACAACAAAAAGTAGTCTGAAGCCCCTTACTACAAGGCCTGCAAAGGCACTGAGAAGGTAGGACAGCATGTTTGTACCAGATGCTCCACTAGACAAAGAATCCTGCTGACACAGGCCTAAGGACCCCCCCTCCTATCCCCATTCCTTTGATGCCATGTCATCTTTTATGGTTGTCCGTGCTTGGCATGAGAAGGCCCTCCTTTCATACTTAGCTCTTCCCCAGATTTTAAAGTTTGTGAATTCTCCTAACGCAAAACTGTTCTGAAGTCAAATATGTAGACTTGGAGGATCAACATCTGAGCCACAACAAGACTTTGCTGCTGCTGTTTAAGTGGTGTAGCTGAAGACCTCAAGCCCACTTCAAAGCTGTTAGATCTGAGTCTTGGAACAAAGTTCTTATCTTCAACTTGGAGCACTCAGGTTTTAGACCCAGCCTACTCCACAGCAGGGCATTCTGACAGGGACTCTTATCTGATGCATTAGTCTTAAAAGCCTGCTCCAAGAAAGAATCCATGTTAACTGCATCCTTTTATTTTCTGTATAAAAGCATGAATGCAATACCCAAATTCCCCTTACCAAGTCAGTCAGTAGGTGTGTCCGCCTAAACCCATTTTTTCAAACTGATTCTCCTGCCTCCCTCTTTTCTAGCCACATTAATGGAAAATTCCCAATACTAAATACTACTTAATGGGAGAAAAAAAGAAAGAAAGAGGTATGTGCACACCTAGTAGAGAAAATAAAGATGAATACGAAGCTTCCATCTGATGAAGAACATACAGAGACGTAAGGGCTGTCTCCCTGGAAGCTGGGAATTCAGAAGCAATAAGGGCAAAGACTCTTCAAACCTTCTGTTTCTAAATCCTGGAACAGAAGAGTATGTTTGCACATACCATTCAACAGCTTTATTGTTTTCAATGGTTCTTCAGATTGGTGAAAGTGGCAGTATCAAGGATGAAATGAATTTCTCCTTCATTTTCAATCAACATTAGTATCACTGTAATAATCACAAGCTTCAACATTACAAAGATCAAGTCACCTAGGATTGCTTCTAAAAGTGTTAGTAGCAAAAGTAGTGAAAACCAAGCCCTTATATTAGAACACAGTGATAGAAAAAAAAAGAGTATGGTGATCCTCAGGGGGAAAAAAACCAACAGGATTTTCAACTTATATTAAGCACAGAAAGGTAAACTTCTGAGTCATTCACATGCTATTTAGGGTCACAGCACATATTTGTTGAGGAACTCCACACGATAAATAAATGCAAGGCTCCGTAAGTTTGCTCTGTCAAACAGATTTTTTTCTTCTTCACTGGAGTGACTTAAGGAGGTCACAAGTGAGAAAGCAACAGGAATACGATTTTGTATTTTCTTGGCTCAAATGATAAAAACATAAACCACAATACAATGCGTACAACTGAAGATTTCAAGGAAAACTCCTTCAAGCTCAACAGCAGCTAGCAGCTTGTCTCTATTTGCCATCACTCTAGATCAGAAGAGCCCACATGCTTTTTTTTTTTCCCCCCCTTTTTTTTTCCCCCCTCTTTCCTGCCCCTTTCAGTTACACTTGAGCTCTTTGACTGAAAAGGTCTGGAACAGATTAAAAGTCCGACCACAAAATAAAGAGCCTTGGCATATACTCAAGCCTGTCTGGGATACACATACACAGTGGGCCCAAAAAGGGAAGCTATGCAGCAAGAAACCCTTATGCAGTCTTTTGGACATTTCTAACTTCTTTCAGTTTAACTGTACAGCCTTCGCATTTGATGGAGTTTCAGCGTGCACAAGACAAGTAGCTTTTGCCCTTAAAGTTAGACCATGCTATTTACAGGAGTACAAAATAGTTCTGAGAAACAAGATTCATCTTACTCTTGACCTGTCAATTAAAGCCTTTTCCCCACTCCTTTTTACTTCCAGCTCATTATTGGAAGCGATAAATACAAAGAAAAGCAAAATACATACCTTGCAAGATTACTTAAGTAAATATAATTGACCCGCCTCTTTTAACTGCAAAAGGCAACACTGATTTTCAAAATGACTGCTTCCTTCACAGCCTTATTCACATATTAAGTAATTGTAAAGTTGCCAATTACCCACACACTCCTCTTGCAACACGCAAACAGGTCTGCAACCCTGACTGGTGTTAAAGTCAGCGCGGACGTTTGCCAAAGCTGACAACCCTCAATATACGCCCCACCTTTGGGCTCAAGTTGCACAGTGGTTCAACCTGTCTACAAACTGGTGAGCAGTTTATAAACAAAGTGTGACAATCTGGTCTTGTCCATAAGAGCAAGCAGATGTTTAAAGTAAGCACTCGAGCCTACAAAACAAAAAATGCTGAAATTCCTAACAGCCAGTTCAGGAAAAAAAACCAAACAAAAAACAACAACAAAAAAAAACAAAACAGAAGAGCGACTGTTGGGTTCTGCAGCTCTGTGTTTATATGGCATTCATGGAGTTAATGCCTCTCCCAAAAGGGGCCCACAGTTGTTGTTAGGTCAACCCCTGTAAAGCTTCAAAGGCTTTGTATCCCCTCAGCCTGACCTACTCAGTGATCTGCACACTGTTTTCATTTAGTTGCACCGAGTCCAAAACTAAAGCCTGAAAAACCACAATGATCTCTTCTTTTTTTTTTTTTTTTTTTTTCCCCTCCTTACCCCTACTGTTTTTTCCATGGGTCTGGAAAAATAGCTAAAATCCAGAGCAGCTGAAAATAGTAAGTTATTGGGAAAACAAATCAAGACCAAATTAATACAGCTAATAAAGCTTACACACACAGGTCATGGCTTTATACAAAAACTGAAGTTGTAATACCACCTTAAATACATCAGAACAATCACTTGGACAACCCAACAAACTAGTTTAGAGTCTCTTAATGTTATATGCTATTGCTATTCATAGTCACCAGTGCCAGTATTTTACTGAAATGCTTGCAGCTTTGCTTTTCATAGATTGAAACCATTACAAAACGTGAGATATCAGTTCTATTTTGTGAAATTTTTACATCTAGACCTTGCAGTCCCTAACTTAAGTTACTGTTTCTATTTCCAATATTACATAGTCTTTACCCCCACAAAGAGATTATTAAAATAGAAACAACAAAACTAATAATTTCTGTCCATATTGTTTAAAACAGAAAGTTTTGTCATGATCATCACTGTGACAAGCTGGAATTATAAGCTGGTATATGTTTCAAGTGTATTTAAACAGCATATATTATTATTTGAACAATGCCCTCTTTAGGATAGCGCAAAGGAAAGTAAATATTTGTTTGGGAATTAAAAGATTCTTCTGTGGTAAAGTTTTGCAGTTTTAAAGGGAAGAGTGAGCCTGGCTGAAACTGTCTCTAGGTTTCTGAATGCCACCAATTTTGGAAACTGTATGGACCATATGGCAAAATCCCAACCCCTAGCATTAGAAACTTTGGTGACATACACTCCTACAGGATATATGCTAATCTTTTTATTCTTTTTTTTTATTTTAATATATAATGATTTAAATAAGGTATCTATAATTGAAATTAAAATATATTTTAATTGTACTATAAAAAGTTTTCAAAATATGCCTGCAAAATTAAAGCTGAGCGAACTGAAGCGAATCAAAAATTCTGAAGTGAGATGAACTTTTACCAAAGCGTGGGTCAAGCCTTGGGTCTAGCCAAGATGTGGTCTTGTTCTTATGGTTTATGTAGTAAATTTCTCCATCCTGGGTCATAGCTTGTTCCCATCCATCGGGGAGTGGGCCTGCAATATAGAAGGAAGGAGTTGATGGCGGGCTCTTGTTTGCTCCAGCTGAAATTGATCTAAAAAAAATTCCAACATTTTACATATATAACAGTACATGAAGAATTTCAAGCTCATGTCTAACGTATCTGGGATAAGGGCAAAGAAGTGGCGGGTGGGAAATCAAAGAACAGAAAGCACTTCTATCATTTTGGTTTAGGATTTGGAGTTCAATTTTTGTAACTTGTTTGCATCCTTTCGTATGCTTTTGACACTTCCTTTTGCTATAGCGTTATAATACAAAACCAGCAATAAGTCAAGCCTGCCAGAATGAAACCAGCGTGAGCACCAGGAAAAAGATGCAGCATAGAGGTATTCTACCTTTCACGGGAAAGTTCATCTAGTGATTAAGGCCCAGCAGCAGCAACAAGGTAACGCTGAAGAGATCCTGAAACATCCCTCTATCTTTCACAAATGATTAAAAAAGTGACAAAACTCATCTTCCTTTTACCTCATACCATAACTTTCTGCAAGTGCATTAAAGGCTTAAGCAAGCAAAAACACAAACCTGAAGAACAGGAGGCAAACAAGCAACGAAAAAGTGAAGGTAAGAAAACACCAGCAGCAGCTACAGACACAGTGCTACGCCTCTACGAGCAGGAAGGCACAGGCAGGGAGACCTACATTTAGGACATGGTAAAAGGGAGGTAGGTGATGGTGTTCTGGAGTCCAGAGCCAAATGTCTGAACACATGGAGTCTTGAGGTGTGTTTCCCTTGTGTTCCAAACAGCGGCTTTCAAGAAAACCACCTTTCATCACTCATCCCCATCTCTGTATGATCATGTATGTTCATCTGTATTTTGCTTAGTCTGAAAACTGTTCTTAAAGTTACATTCATCTCATCTTATCTGGCACGTGCTTTACAAATGCACGTTTTTGAATTCTTACACTCACACAGACATGGACTTTTAAAAACACCTAGATTAGATGCAAGATCTTGCCTGTATCTCTTCAGCTTTCAGTACAATCCTAAAATGATATGGCAAAAGATCCACTGCAAATGTTAAGAATGTAAAAGAAATTAGAACAAGACCTGCTGCAGGACGCCATCATATTTTCTTCTTCCACTCTTCCTCAGTGTAATATAGTAATATGCTAGCAAAAGCCCTTTGGCTGTTAGACTTGGACTGACAGACCATTCTGTACAACGTAAGATACATTAAGCATGCACAAACATCGTAATTTCACAGATGAGATTCAGATATACACACAAAAATGTATGTATCTGATAAATGCCTGAAGTACCTACTATGCCCACGATCAAATTACATTAGCTCTTTGGCTGTCATTTTGTCCTGAAGTCATGCTCCTGTTGGAGGATTCATTGTCTAAAGCTGGGGAGGGGGGAGAAGAGAGGAGGATACATTTGTTTGCTTAATCTGAAAACATGTTCTTGGAGAAATGTCAAAAAGAGTAAAATAATCATTCAGTTGCATTCCAGTAATATCCCAAGGCATAACCAAGAGAAGAATTTGTCTTTGAAGATCCCCTGCAAACAACATTTCTAATTTAAACTCTTTCATTTTGGCTCAGAAAACTATGCCTTTCTCTAGCAACCCCACTACCACACCATTAGAGCTACAGGTTTACGAGTGAGCAAAAAGAGTGATCTTAACCACTGGACATTTCCTTCCCATCCTTCATCCTCACAAGCTTTAAAAGCCACATACAAGTGACAAGAGCACCTCAGCTTTTATCAGAGGCTGGTGAACAGAACAGGCAAGAAGGAGCGACAACACTGCAAAACATTCCTCCATCCTAACATATCCACAGTATAACAGGTCTTCAATGCAGAATTGAAAGCTAAAGTGCAAAGAACCCTGTGCTTTGTTACCATACCCAAAGACCGGCCAGCTAATCAGTGACATGCTATTTTATGAAACTGGGTCACAGTAGCACACTGACGTGTCCCACATCATCCAAGCAATGAAGAACCAAAAGTGTTCCTTGACGTCTAAGCCAACACCCTAGCCATGTGGGCAGACCTTCACGCTACCGTTCTCCTCAGAGTCCTTCTACGCCACACATCCCTCGGAGATGAAACTCAGCAAGAAATTCTCTTTTGAACTGCAAAGCCAAAAAACCCAGCTGGCTCTAGGAAAAACAAAACTAGCCTTGGGGTGTCAGTCCTGCTGAACACTGAGTAAAGCATATACTGGTCCAACATGTTCCTTTGTAGCAAATAAGAACAAAATACCTTTGAAGCACGATGCCAAGAGCCCATCAGTCCACCTACCTCGTGGAAGAATACTGCTTATTAGAGTCAGTGATCTGATGAGAACTAGCGTACCAGAGAGAAACCTGGGCAAGGTTCTCTTTCTAAATAAAATACACAGCTGTGGACAGGACAGGAAAGGTCTGACTGCTCACCTTCTCACAGTAGCAAGCCTTCCTCACTAAGTGCCATCAACGGCTGCAGAAACATAACTTTTCTCTCTAGAAACTTTTGGCATTAATCACAATGTTGCTTTCTTCCTTGGCCAGTAAACCGCTCGTGTTTCTACTGTCATGCCTACATGTTGACATGGTAGTGCAAAAAATTGATTAGTACTGCTTTCTGTAATTCCTATTTGGTTTTGTGAGCAGTTGTGAAACCAGAAGACTGTCAAGTCTGATTTTGTAACTGGCTGCCTGACAAACCCTGTATTAGAGGAAAAAATGGAAAACTATGGTGAAGAATAGCAGACACATTCACTCAGAGCATCTAGGAAAATTCCTGTGCAATACATGTCCCTTCCCCCGCCACCAAAAGGCTCAATAGGAACAGAATTCCCAGCATTAGCTTATCTTTTGAAGTGATTTAAGTTATAAAAGCTCCATATTGCTGCTATTCCAACCTTCTCACTAAGATGTGGGTAGCTACTACAGCCCATGTTGTACAAAACCAGCCACGTTGGGTCTAACCAAAAGTCCATTTAGTCCGGGCACCAGACAGATCGCACTGCTGAAAGCGGCCCATTTAGTGACTGTCGCACTCGATGAACTTTTAAACAAAGCACTGAATACAATACACATATAGACCCAAAAAGCACAGTAGCTATGAATAGTTGCTTGGCCTCCAACTACGTCAGGTGATTTCTTGAGCCAGATTGTGTCTACTTACTAGGTGCCAAAGGATCTCTCTTTCAAGTACTTTTCCAGTCTTCCTTTGAACCTTTGCAAACATTTAGCACCAACACTATCACTGTGGCATGGTCTCCTACTAGTTCTGTTTGATGCCTCCTAGGTTAATTGAATACAACCACAACCATAAACTTACAATTCTATCAAATTATTGGCACTGAGAGAGACAACCTTTCTAAGGGACTGATCACTTGTTGTGGTACTTTTAAAGACAAGGTTATCCAAAAATTAGATTCCAATTTCCAAATGTAAGCCATCCTTACAGAACTACTGATCAGGCATACCTCTGTAGTAAATATTTATGTAACGTTTTAACTTAACATAAACACATGTAATTTTAAAAATCTGTGTGTGTCTCTCTCTTTGGTGCATGTCTCTATTTTTTATTTTTTTTTTTTTTTTTGAGTTTTTACTTTCTCCATATACCATTTTTGCCATGAAATGCAGATAGAAAGCAACAGAAGGAGGAACAAAAGAAACATAAAAGCAGTACAGATTTAAGCTATGCTGGTATACAAAGTTAACCTTGAAAGTCCCCACAGTTTCTGATATTTAATTGTAAAATAAATGTAAATAAAGCTGTATTTTATCACAAGGTTAATGCATATTAGAGGGCATCTGTATATTATAAGAATAGCATGGACAACCTAGGAATTGGAACACCTGTGTTCAACAGCAAGAATCACCCTACACTCCAAGAACCTTCCTAATCTTTCTCTGTGAAAGATGATATTTTTCCATCCAATCACTGTCACTCTAAAACTTTTTAAAATTATATCAAAGTCTACAAAATTTACCTCAAGTCCACCTTTATTCTGTTGAATCAGTAAAACTTACAAAAAGACACCATTTAAAAAGGGGCATTTTTAGGAGATGAAGAAACAAACGCTACTGTCATGGAGATACTTAGAAACCCCAGTTTCACAACAGATCATACGTAGTGTGAACTGTACACAAAGCAGAATTTGTAGTATGACTAGTTACATAGAAGAGAAACCTGCAACTAAAATGAGCAGGAATCTAACAGAAGAGATAGAACTTGTTTTAGTTACTGGCATATTCCTCCCTACCCTCCTGCCCCCCAAGGGGGAAAAAAAAAACCTCAAGAGTTAGGAATTCACGTATCCATTTTCCTATCAACCTCTAACATGGCACTACAGCCTTTCCCTAAGAGGCAATGAAATTACACTAGGTCTACAAACTTCCACAGGGAAGACCAATTCAAACCTGCAATGTAAGGTGGAAGACAAACGAGGACAAAGACAGGTAATCTGCTCCACAGCTAATGATCTAATGCCTATGCGCAAGCAGAAGAGGCTGAAGCAAGCAGTGCTGTCAAGCATCATTCAGGAAATAAAAGTATCTGTAGAATGGAAGTGTATAAATACAATCATTATCCCATCTCTGTTGTATCAACTGTAATTGTAGAAGAAACAGGCATTGTTTGCTTTCAAATTTATAAAACTTTACCTCAACAAGAAATGTACAGGACAGGCTCCTCACAACAACGTACCATTATTACTACCGTTTGTTGGGGGTTTTTTTTGGTTTTTTTTGTTTGTTTGTTTGGTTTTTTTTGTTTTTTTTTTTTGTTTTGTTTTGTTTTTTTTTTACTCAAGAAAGAACATTGTTTTTCATGTAATACCTTTAGGGAAAAAATGGTTACGAACACACACAAAACAGTCAAGACTAGTTTTTATATACACGTTGCATATTTAGAAGTAACAGACTTGTTTTCTTTCCATTATTGAAGATGCAATCCTATCTCACAGAAGATTAACTAACAAATGCCATCTGAAAGCGCACTGTGTTTCTTTGCAAACATACGGCCCAAATCATTTTAGTTGATTACATGTAGCAAGCGAAGTTCAGCAAGACTGAGACACAATAAAAATACCAAAGAATCAAAACAAGTGTGTGTGTGGGGGGAAATCCTCACTTTTCACATACTGACGCCCTCGTGTAAATGATGTATGCTCACACTCAAAACAGTTCATTCACAAAATCATGCCAGGAACAGATGAAGCTGGTTCAGATGCCTACTGGTTTCCTTAAAGAAGCATAATTTGCATCAAGATACCCGGATTCTCATCCAGCCTTAGCTGCACCCACAGGTGGTATTTCTTAAGAAAAACAACATAAAAACCTCAACCTCATGCTAAACTACATCTTCCCTGTTTTTATTTAAACACTGTTTTGACTTGCTTTCACCCTTACCACACCTTCCAGTTTTGCTTTCTTCCCATTCTCCCTGAGCTCCACTCATCCTATTTATCCAGAAAAGACAACAGGTTTATCTTCAATATGCAGACAGCAGCCTTCTGAGATCTGTTCTCTCTCCCTCTTCAGTTTATTTTCCTGTTCTTAATTCTAGCTAATGGCTAGAACTATAATGCTGGCTAACGGCTAAAGCTTCCAATGGCTTTCAAGACAGCTCCTAAAAATCTCCTGTCTTAGGTTTTACCACAGCAACTTTACTCACAAGCTCCTATGGCAGTCTGTAATTAAATATACTGAAACTTGGACAGTAACTTCCGATTAAGGGCTACAATTACTAAGCACAAGGACGAACAGTACAAAAGGAAAACATTCTCCCCTGCGGCATTTCGGGCATTTTTTTTGCAAGTCACTGACCTCCAGCTGTCACAATACTTACACTTGGTTTTTCCCAATATCTTTCATGAAAGGCTCTCCAAGCACAAGGGCATGTTTCATTGCCAGCAATATTTCGTAACAGGAAACTTGTGTCTTAAAGGTCTCAACTTTATTTCCCAGTTCTTGAGGATGAATATCCAAATTAGAAAATTAAGTAGTCTTATATTTATGACATTAGCACTCAGATTTAAGTTCCACTCTGCTGAAGTGGTACACAGTTACTTGATTTTTCCATTTCTCTCATTCTTTATGAGGCCACCAAAGAAGCGTAAGTTACCATGAACTGGGCAGTAAAAAGTAACAGAATCATATAACACACTTCAGAAAAACAAATATACATTCATAATTTAAAGTTAGTACATAAAGATTTGCCAAATCAGGTATCAGAAACAGAATCATATCCAATGAATGCAGGTTCAGTAGTATTTAATGCAAAACAGACTTTTGTTAAATGCAAGTAAATTAAGAGTAAGCATGTGCATCCAAAGAGCCAGTCCTGTCATACTACCTCAACTGACTTAAACTTAAAAAAAGCAATGTCACATAAACACATAACTCAATATACAGAGAAGCTCTGATTCCTTCACGCACTTTATCAACTTCAGAGCAGCGGGGAAAAAAACTTTACAAGATTTTCAGTTCATATTCAATACAGTATCATCTACGAAATTATAAATAAATGTTCAATGAACTTGCATTCAAATAAGTGCTTTCTCAAGCCACGAGACAACCCACTTAAATGCCTGAACTCTTCTTTTTTGGATGAGCAACAATATCTATGCAGGATCACTTGCTCACACACTTACATCAATTACATATAAATTCTTGTTTTTCTTTTAAAAATAATCCTCATGTACCGATTGCTGGATTCTGTTTTAAAGTTTTACTCATTACAACTAACCAGTTTTTTGTGGTTTTTTTTTTTTTTGCGCTAAGGACCCTTCATTTCTTTTTAAGTACATAAAATGAATCCTACTTTGCTATCAATATTTTTTTCCTGTTAATTCTTGGTACAACAGAAGGTTTGAGGAGTTATCTTAACACACAAATTTATGTCAATATTTAAACAGCAAGAATCTGATTTTCGCACAACTAAGATAAGGCAAAAGGCAAGACAGACCAAGGGAATTGTTTCGCTTCTCCTATTCCCTGTTCTTCACAAGTGTCCCTACAAAAACACGTCATCTCTATTGCTGCAGGTTTCCTGAGATATATTTACAGAAAAAATAACCACAGATACTATATTTTCACATCAGCGCCTGAGACCTTAATTGCTCTGAACCATGACTTCCTGAACTTGAACAGGACTCAAATTTGTTTCAGGATAATCCAACCTCCTGGCCTAGCCAGCAGAAAATTTGATGAGCTTCCCCTCTAATACTCAGTCATGAACAGCACAGTTTGGTCGTGCCCGTTGATCTTTTGGTATTGTCTGTCACACATGAATTGCAGCATGAAGCAAAGCTGTCTAAATGGACAACAAAAAGCAGCACCAGAGAATAACCTTTGTGAAATACAGAAACAGCAGACATACACAAAATACAATCAGACTGTGAGAAAATAAATAAAACATGAACCTCAGCAACAGACAGAAGGTGACAAAGCACAGGGAAAAGCGCAGCAGCCAAACTAGTATAGCACCACGTTCATCTGGTTGCTCTCTGCACCATCAGGACAAGAGAGCTCAGGAAACAGAAATCAGATTGTACAGCAAGAACAAGCACACTTTACTGCTGTCTAGTGAGGGCCCCTCCAGACTAGCTGAAAAATAATTCTATATCGCAGGAAAAGATATCAGTCTTCCTCAGATAGAGGAATAATCATCAGGATACAAGATTTTGGAAATGATGGCAAAATAAGGAAAAACATCTCTGCTTCCAAACACGATTTTCGAGGTGTTTGCTTTATTCATTTAGTGAAGTCAGAAAAAATGAGATGTTAATAACAAATGTAGGAAATGTAAATAAATGGGAGTATACCAAGTCTAGTAAGTGAGCAAGGGGGGTGGGGGTGGGGTGGGCAGAATAATACTGCAGAGGCCCAGTGGCTTTAATGTAAATTGATAATAATTTACTAGAAATTCTGGTCTTCATCCATTTAACAGCATTTTCAGTCAGAAGAAATTAGCAAAAAATCTGCTTCTTTAAATGTCTGCATCATCCATTTGAAAAAACAAAAACATAAACCAAATAACTACAGGATACTTTCTGTTGACATCATAAATATTATACAAATTCCCTTACCTCAAGCATCAGCCTTTTGCTCGATGCATCAGGCATCAACAAATTTAAAGTTTTAAACCAGGGTAACTAGAAGGACATTTTTGAGATTTGGACTACCTCACCTGCAATTAAAATGGCTATCAGTATCTTCATTCGTATGATCTTTTTCATAAATACAAGTTTTGTTTACCTGATGCCGAGTTCATGATGTTCTGCTGCACGGAAGGACTGGTGGGAGCTGTGACATTCATCTGGGAAAGCATGGCCTTCCTAGGATCTTGCCATGTTGTTGTTTGATCAATGTGACTAAGACAAAAGAAAGCGAGAGTTAGGACAGTGGTGCATTCACAACAACGACCTGCTAGCACTGAAAGTTTAACAACAAAAGCTTAAGCCCGCACCAACAGCCACATTCAAAACCAAGCAAGAACTGTTTGGATTCTTTCCAAGCACCATGTCAGATCCTTAAACCCTTAACTCTGGCCACCACCACCCTCCCAACAAACAGCTGTAGTGACCAGAGCTAGAGCAATGGTGAGGGGTAAGGCTCAACATGACTATCGTCATCTAGACCGTTGGACCGTAACTAGATGTCATACCCTTGAACTAAACACTCTCTTCCTTTCCTCGTTGATTAGTTACTTGTCATTTCTAAATGTGACTTCGGAGTCTTTCAGACCAAGCCAGTTATATGTGGAATCTCAAGCACAGTCCAGTAACTTGGCATGATGAGTTCATGTTCGGTGCCTAGGGAGTTGTAATGAACTGGCTAGCGAGTTATCACCAGTGTTGCCAAACTTTCTGTGCGTAGACCACATCCTCAGATTATTTGATGGACTACTCCCCTCACCACTGACAACTGAACAATCTCGCTGTGCTAATTTAAGTAACCAGTCACACCAGAGCAGTAACATGAAAGTGATGTGCAGCTGCCTTTCAACTTCATGCGAAAAGATGAGGACAGCTGGACTGTCCATAGCTCAAGTAGCGCTCTGCAGAACCTCGTTACAAAACTTTGGGAGCTTGGAATTATCTGTTTTGAAAAAACTGGAAAGTACATTCAGCACTGTCATTCACAAAAGTATTCAATTCAATGAAAATGCAGAAGTGTAATGAATGATTACTTCACCTTCTGAGTATGAGATAAGCATGTTTTGCTAATGAATAACAAATGCAGGCTATTCGTAATAAGCATCAACGTTATCTTGATGCCATTAAGCAATATTGCTCAAAGAAGTACACGTGGACAAAAATAAAACTAATACACCAAGCTTTGACAACAAAGTCTGTTATTGATTCATTTAGAGCTGGTATCAATTAAAACTCATCTTCAAATAGTATTGTTATCAATTAGAATCCAACACATCATTACCTTGGTACCATTCTTTTCTTACATTAATAATCCTTAAAGTTACTTTTTTCTGGATTACACGGAATGCCCATTTTCATTTATTTCAGCAAAACCACAACATTTAAAGCTGCAACACAAATTCTACTGGTGATCTCAGTTCAAAACTAGGTACTCCAATTCACGACTCTGCTTCGTATCTGTATCTCGCATTGTGTTTTTGATGTATCTTCGTGGATCAACGTCAACTATCAAACAGGCTGGACATTTCCATCTTTTTGTTGAGATTAAATAATAATTGTGCAGCAACTGTTCCTAATTCACAGTTTCTCTTATTTTAAAGCATATTCAAGTGTAAGAGTTGGTACCGTATTATTTTAGACATTCTAAAGGGATAAATAATTCCGATTTGGTCACCTCAACACTAGCATCTTTGTGGACGCTGACATCTCTGTCAACGAAAAAGGAACCTAAATAAGCACGGTTGTGATGTAAGTCATTTGATCAACTTAAGGAACACACTGAATGTGAATCAGGCCTATTTTCTCCTTCAAGAAGGGAACCTAAGTTAAGTAGGTCAAATACACTGACATTAGAAGACATGAATCCTAAACTTTATTTATGTATTTGCATGACCAAAACATCCAAGAGCTCTGATCATAAATGAAGACCTCGTCATAGGTCAAACTGGATGAACAAAACAGAACATTATTTTCTCTCTGCCCTAAGCAACTAATTGCTACGCCTAGAAACTTACTAATGAAACCCTTGACTCCAATTAATAAAAATGGGCTCTTCTGAATTGGTAAATGTTTTTAGCACGTTCTTTGATGTTCAAAAAGTTAGCATTTCCCCCCAAAATACTATTTTTTGTAACTATTTCATAATTTCAAACAAGTGAGAATGAATAGATACAAACAGAAGATCATAAAATGGAGCAGTAGTCACCAAGATAAGTAATTATGTAGAATTATTTATCATACTCCAATCATTGAAGCGAAATTCAGTTATAAGGCAGAAGGTAACATGAAGTGCCTTTTATAAGGAGTTTTGTTTTACAATATGCATATTTCACCCTCTCTAAACATGCACACAAACAATTCTAGGTCAAAGAGTTACAGACACACTGCAGCAGGGTGACAAAATAGGTAGAAATGTTATTTGTACAAAAATACAATAGTAAACAAAGCTCTACTTTGTCTGCATGTGACAACTACTGCCAGTTTTCCCTTGTGTACAGGAACCCCCTCGTTACTACAGTGTTAACTGAAATGTCGTCACTGCCACGTTAGCTTTCACGACACAGCTCATTTAATACAGGTACTACTAAGCACACTGGATCTTTCGTTGTATTTGTTTTCCAATATTCAGCTCCACAGAGAAACATGTTACACACAGCAAGACTTCTTTACTTCCTTTTTAGCCTATTTATTTATAAAACAGGGCACAACATAGTGAAGAGTGCCCTATATATATACTGGACTATACATAAATCGTCAAACTCGAGAACGTTTTTTCACTTTTCTCATGGTCAATTTTGCACAGCAGTGAAAGCAGGTAAAGACAATACAGATGTAAAAACACTGCACAGTGATGCTTCACAGACTACGTATTTAAATTACAGTACCAACATGTGCTACTCCTCCCCTCTATTTCACATTTGTTATATTTGCTCAACTCAGTTCTGGGAACGGTGGAAACTGGGAAAACACCACTGCACCCATGATTACACATTTATTTATCTCTACTTAACTTCTATAAAAATCCATGAACTTATAAAATGTCTACTGAAGGTACATACTTTATAGCCTTTGTTTTTATACGCTATTTGAGTGTAGAGTAAGAAACAGAAAGAAGAAAGTCATCTCGCTGCATTACAGAACCATTTTTGCAGTTAACTGTAAGAACACACTGAAGCAACATTGACCAGCTTTTCCAAACATATCTGAATATGGGATAGACGGATGGGCTACGGAAGAAGCAATTTTAAAAGTACCTCCAATTCTGAGCACAAGGACGGCATTATCAATTCCTCAAGACTGCTTAAGCATACCACGCAAAGTATAGTTAATGTTCATACGGAGTTGTTCACATGGATAGCTATTTTTGGCAGCAGTAGCTTCCAACTTTTCCCTAGCTGAGGATCACTTGAGAACAGTCAGAATGTTCCTTACTTCACCAACTAAACTTTAACCAGTAGTCTTCTAAGAACAAAGAGCCACAAAAGTCTCCAAGCAAGCTGACTACATTAAAGTCATACTAATCATAAGGTTGGTTCAATAAGGCAAACTTGGTCCCCTCCCACTCAGCTCTGCCCTTCCTGACCTATGTATGCATTTCTCCCTACACCTTCCCTTTCTTTTCAACCTCCTTCAAACCACAGTCCTTACATGTATCTTACTTGCTCCACGTCCTGAGTCTTTCAACGCTATATAGTAAGAAACCACCCAAAACACATCATGACAGATCAGTTCTTTTCCACAACTTCCAAATCGTGCTCATCAGCTTACGGAACAGAAAGCAGGCAAACACCCACTTACATGGATGGAACGTTTATAAATCCTCATACTACAGGAATGGATATAGGTCTTCATTTTGTTCAGTATCTGCAGCATGTGCACCAGGGCAACTTCCTATTAACGCTATATCTTTCTGATTAGCAATTTAAGTATGGAAACAGGACATTCTCCACCGGTAAAGATCTTTCCCTCTGTTTTGAATAGCAGAAAAGGTCTAAATTGACATAACAAGAACTATGACACCAACACTACATTGTTTTTCCCTGTACTAAAAAGGCTTTTTCCCATAATAGCTGCATTACACAACTGCCCCAATCCTTACATTCAGTACCTTCTATTTTACATGACCTGAGCCACATCTTGATAAAGCACTGTCAACCTCAAACTTTTTAAAAAACCCAGCAGATTATATCAAATCAATGAAACGCAGAAATCAGCCATTATATTTAGTACAGTACTATCAAATTAAATTCTACCTACTCATGAACTAGAATCACAGCTCTGTATTGTGTGCACAGAACAAAATGAGTAAACAGTCTTGGAATTAAAATCAACATCTCTAGGACAACCAAGGAACATAAGACGTTTTACTTCACAGAATAAATTCTCAAATCCAGTGTCTAGCTATCTGACACTATTACTGTTCATTTATGTCTAAGTGAAGCAAATCCTTGTTAAATCAGACTAACGTTGTATAAACTAAGGAAATCAACCTTAACTGTACCACAAATATAGGTCTACAGTAACAGGCCTTAGAAAAACAAAGCTAAAGCACCCTGAACATGCTAAGTGTTTGTTAGCTAACTTCTGTCAATTCTGGTATCAAGAGGAAGGACTGTTCCAAGCCACACCACCCCCCACCAAAAAGCACTTTCAACATGCTATGCATTATGAAGAGAATCAAGCTGCCTCTCCCAACCCATCCCCCAGTTTTACACTCATATATAAATTATTTGCCTATTGACAAGGACAACTTTAAAGAAGAGAAAAATGTTCTTATTTTATGCAAAAGAGCATTTCTGCCATTACTAAGAATTGGAATTGGTAACTGAAATAAATCTTTACTGCCATTAAACACTATCATGTGCCTTAAGATCTGTCAGACTCAATAACCTAATTTTAAAGAGCTGGTAGTTTGCAGTTGGGTTGGAGAGGAAGGGGGGAGAAAGGGCGGGGGGGGGGGCTGGTTTGCTTGGTTGTTGTTTGGGTTTTTTTAAAGTACAATGGAAAAGAAGCACGAAGTCCAGAAACAAGCAAACAAAAAATAAAATAATAAAAAAAAATAAGAATCACAGAATGGTAGGGGTTGGAAGGGACCTTCAGAGATCATCTAGTCCAACCCCCCTGCCAAAGCAAGTTCACCTAGGGCAGACTGGACAGGAACACATCCAGGTGGGTTTTTAGTATCTCCAGAGACAGAGACTCCACCACCTCTCTGGGCAGCCTGTTCCAGTGCTGTCACCCTCAAAGTAAAGAAGGTTTTCCTCATATTGAGATGGAATTGCCTGTATGCCAGTTTGTGCCTGTCACCCCTTGTCCTGTCTCTGGGCACCACTGAAAGGAACCTGGCCCCGTCTTCTTGATATCCTTCCTTTAGATATTAATAAGCATTGATGAGATCCCCTCTCACTCTTGTCTTCTCCAGACTAAACAGACCCAGGTCTCTCAGCTTCTCCTCGTAAGAGAGATGCACCATCCCTTGATCATCTTTGAAGCCCTCCACTGGACTCTCTCCAGTAGCTCCTTGTCCTTCTTGAACTGAGGAGCCCAGAACTGGACACAGTACTTCAGATCTGGCCTCACCAGGACAGAGGAGAGGGGGAGGATGATCTCCCTCGACCTGCTGGTCATGCTTTTTTTAATGCACCCAAGGATGCCATTGGCCTTCTTGACCACAAGGGTACATCGATGGCTCATGGTCAACTTGCTGTCCACCAGGACTCCCAGGTCCGTCTCCGCAGAGCTGATTTCCAGAAGGTCAACCCCTGACCTGTACCAGTGTATAGGTTTATTCCTCCCTGGGTGCAGCACCCTACATTTGCCCTTGTTGAACTTCATTAGGTTCCAACTCCACCCAACTCGCCGGCCTGTCCAGATCTCGCTGAATGGCAGCACGGCCTTCTGGTGTGTCAGCCACTCCTCACAGTTTCATGCCATCAGCAAACTTGCTGAGGGCACACTCTGTCCCCTCATCCAGGTCGCTGATGAATATGTTGGACAAGACTGGACCCAGTAGTGACCCCTGGGGAACACTGCTAGCTACAGGCCTCCAACTAGACTCTGCACTGCCGATCACAACCCTCTGAGCTCTGCCATTCAGCCAGAAAATCATATTCGTTACTTTGTATTGAAAATAACCTTTAAATACTAATAGACTAATAAAATAAAATCATTTCTAAAAAAACAGAGAACTGATCTGCCTTTCCACAAGGTGTGATATACCTTCACATTCATACTCCAGTTGCTGCACTGAAAAGACAAACTGTATTACTGAAAGCCATGCCAGAAATGAATACACAAAGGACACTGAAAAAATTACTTAAATCCTTCAAGAAAGGCTTATCTAAGAGGCCTTCAGTTTTGATATTCTGTAGTATTTATTGCAACTACAAGGTCCCTGTTGGTAGGAACACTGATCAAAGAATGCCGAGGACTTCATTCATGTAACAGAATTCTCAGTCATTACAAAACCATGATTCTTTCTTCCTCTCTTTCACCTTTATTAGTACAAACTAACCTTATATATTGTGCACATCGCTACGTCATTTGTAATGAGAACTTTCACAATAAATGATCTTCTTGGAAAAGATTATTATTACTATTATAAGCAAGTCAGAAATTGCCAGATTATTTTACTAAAATTTGTAATAGAAATGTGCCATTAGGAAGAAAAGCAAAAGGCAGCGAACAGATATTTTAAGCTTCTGTGCCAGATGATCATACTGTATGAAATTTCTGCAACAGCAAAAAAATGAAGTAGTCTGATCTACACTGAAAAAAATACAAACAAGGCAGAATAAATAATCTGTCGCTTGTCTTTGAGTTCGGACATGATTCTTCATAAAATGACATTTCAAAAAAATAGTAACAAACATTTAGAAAGACAAGTTTTTCTTCAGTATAAAAGCATCACCGTAAGAAGCTACACGAGAATCTGTCAATAAAGTAATGCTTGTGTTTTACAATGTAGACAAGACTTATATTTTACATCTGTGAGAAAATTATTTCCAGTCTGTAGTGAAGTTGAGATGACTAACTTGGATTTTGGTTTTCAGATTTTTGGGACTATTTAGGAATTCACTGGAAATCCTATTTTATTAAAAGCAAAACACAAACACACACCACTGACCACATCATGACAGACTGACCAAAACTGTTGACTTCGCGTTGTGTACTTTTTGTATTGGGGATCGATAGGAAAGTCTCCGTGTAACACAAGCAAGCGCACAAATGAAGTTAAGCCTAATTATTTCACTTGGTGTGAAATTTCAACTTTTCATTATATCCCAAACGTGAACTGCTCCATTGACAAGCGTGTCACCTATGAATCTGTTTCACCTTAAGCGACTGAGCTACAGATTCTACCTTTTCATTTTACCTTTGTCAGCCTAACCAGCTGGTTTCCTCAATCCACATAACATGTAGCTTTCTGAAAGGTTTTCCCTTTTTGTTTCTTTTCATCTAAGAACTTTAAAGATTAGATGAATCATGACCAGAGTAAGTTTGTCTTCATAAATGCCATTACTGACTTACTTCAGAGCTATCACCAGTACATTTTAGTACATCAGGACTTGATGTATATACCGAAAGTTAGTTTTCCTGGTGACGCTAGAAGAAACTGAGTATTTCTGCTCTTGAAAATACCACAAATTATGTTAAAAAAAAGTCAACTTCAAACTAACCCCTTTGCAAATCTTATATAAACTCGTCCTCTGCATAGGCAATGCAGGCTACCTGCAAGATACTCACCTACGTATCATTCTAGCAGGCAAAGAAACCTGAATATCTTCTTCTGCAGAGGCCTAATAGCTACAGGAGAATCACACATGTCATGGTCTGATCGTAGGGCAGCTGTGAGAGTATCTACTAATTCAAGAACAGCACTAGATGCAAATTCCTAAGAAGGGCAGTAATAGGTAGAAGGCGGCCAAGATCAGTCTGACACGGCAGATGGGCTAGAGGACCCCACAGGTGAATTTTCCACAGCTTGGTTTAGACATGGGATGAAAGAAAAAGTTTAGAGCAGAAACAGGCTCAGCATGAACCACTCTGATTACCACTCCCATAATCTGGAGTGGCGCACGCAGAGATTTCTGGGTTATGGCTGATGATGCTCTTAGGATATTACACACAATGGAGTGGATTCAGCTTTGCCTGAGGGTAGAAGCTGTGACATTCTTTGTGCACCCGTTTTTTTCTACCCTATTCAGGGGATTTCAAGAACTGAAAAAGATTAAAACATGAAATTAAGTCTTCAGCTATATGGGCCATGTTTAATTAGGCACTGCAGACTTAAAAGAGAAGTATGTTTCTCTGCAAATGGCATAACAAAGTTACAGATTTATACCTAAGTAGCACTAATACATTGTCTGAAATGACACAAATTTCAATTCCAAGCAGCAACAGTAAAAAGAAAAGCCTGAAGGGGAAATGAGACAGCTCTGTTAGCAATTATCTCTACCCCCAGTTCAGTCCTCCATAAACACTTCCCTAAATTTGAACCACTATTAGACAAGAAGACACACTTAAAATGGCCTAAGATCCTTTAAGTACTTTCCAACTGTCTTTGTAAATAACAAATCCAACAAGAGGAAAAACTGTTGGTCACACAACAATGGAAATCTCATCTGCTGAGAGATGATATTCCACCCATCACTTAGGAAACTGCTGTTGTTTCCACTTCTCCTCTCTACATTAACTTCCAGTATTTCCTTAGGTTTCAGGATTATTACAGCCTAATATATATAAAGCACACAGCAGTAAAATTCGTAATTTCTTAATCTGACAGGATCCCAAAAATGTCAGAAAAAAACCCCCAAACTAAAATTCATAACACAGTTTGTCTCTTAAGGACAGTAATGTGTCCAGCCTAATTGCCTCAAAGAAATAGAAACGTAGATAGAAGTTTCTGAATATTGCTGCAATACATAATATGGCTGTATTTTTGGATTTTCCACATTATTTTTTTTTTTCTGTTTGACAGGTCTTTATGCACTAAGCAAAGCCTGTGTTGGACTACTCCACCGATGCTACTGATGATGTCCTCACCAAACCATACCACAGGCATATAATGACAGAGAGCACGCTGGTGACAACAGGCAGCTCTATCCTACTTTCAACTTGCAAAAGCCTACCTTAAAAATCAACATGCAATTGTTCAGTGCGCAATCGTGTTGTGCCATTGCTGTGATTTCACTGCCTTTGAGAAAGAACACAAGCACAACGTGTGGGAACGGTGGGCACGAACATCCTGTTGACTAGGAGGGAAGAAAGACTGTCAGAGCTCCAGCCCCTTAATCAAAGTATGAAACAGAACTATATATGCTATGCTACATAATTACCATCCTAGGCAGCAGAAATTCATTCAGCAAATTAATGGTTTGAATCTGAAGCAGAACAACGCAGTAAGGGGAACTTAAATGCCTTACACGTCTCTGGCAAAAGTCTAACTGGGGCAGAAATTTTGCACGCAGTCAGTAAGAGCCAGGCAAGTTCTTCTACAAACTCTATACAAATTTATTCCTACAGTAGCTGCAGCTTGCAAGATGCTAAGAGCTACCAGAAACTCCTGAAAGCATGGCCCATAAAGCTGCGGACACCGATACATGAAACAGTTTTTACAGATAGACAAAATACAGTATTTAACATTAAGGTATTCAAAAGCAGCCTTCATGAGCACTGGCCTGCATGCAGACAGTGCACACAACACGTGCACCGAGGACTTCACGCTAAGCTTACTGTTCTGATTATAAACATCTTGCTGTTTTGGAGCTGCAGAACAGCACTGCCCTTCTCAGAAAAGCACTCAGCAAGGTCCCACTTCAGTGTGTAATGCTGAACCGGACGGCGGGCAGCAGGCAGGCTAACCATGCACGCATGACTAATCGAAGAGACGAAGGCATGACACGATGTCCAAAGGTTTGCCAAGGTGGCACCGCTTTCATTATAATATACTCTTGGAACAACTGCCATTTGTCAAAGCAGAAATGGAAGTAATAATGTGCTTATTTTTGCTTTTGTTATTACTTTTCCTTCTCTTCCTCTTCCCGCCCTGCACTCAAGGACCTCATCTAGAAAAATATCACAACACTTAGAGATAGTTTAAATGGAGTCTCAAAAATATGATTCTTGGATTCCCCTGTGGATTTCACAAATAAAATAAGATTATTTTTTGAGTTTCACGGAAAAAAAAAATAATATGAGGGCATTTTTATTTCCAGGGCTCTTTCCACTACTTTGAAAACTGTAAGAAACAGCAGTATTATAGAGACAAAGAAGAAAAGTCCCAGCTTTTACAGCCCTTGTACCGGTTCAGTCCTTTCCCAAACTCCAAAACAGACTAAATGCTGTGACCACATTCTGTATCACCAGACACATTTAGTTTTAAATTTGCCCTCTCGGTTCCACAGCAGAAAAAAAAGGCTATATTTAAAAGAAAACCTCCCTCTTCTCTCCACCCTGCCCCTAAGGGTAAGAATTTTGCTTCCCGTGGCCAGGTCACTCAGCATACTCAGAATTCATCTTTAGTTCTCTCCTTAATTTTAAATGAAAGAGAAAGACATATCACCAAGGAGGGCAAATCTAAAGGAAGAACTGTCTCCACAGCTATTTCAGATCAAATTACTGGATTCATTTGACTTCAGATACCCTCCTACGCCCCTGCTTAGCAAACACAGAGAAGACCTCAAGATGCAACCATTTTGTCTTCTGTAACACTGGAGACAAGATTACACAAATGCTAAGTTTCACATTATTAAGAGAAGGGCAGATGATTTTCAGAAGTGATGGGCTGTAGAATACGTTATCACTTTATTGTCCTTTTATCTCTGAGATTCTATCTCATTCCTCTCTCCCTAGTTAGCTCTTACAAGGAGACAAAGAGAGCAAGGGGAAAATCAAATGCCTCTCTGCAGGAATAGGAGCCAGGCAATTTTACACCCCTTTCTATATACCCTGTTTTTGGTTGCCTGAAGGTTTTCAAGTCAGAGAGGCTTGCCTAAGCATGCTGCAATAAAATCTGCTATATAGGCAGCTGCCTTCGTATCTAAAGGGGGTTCCTAGCAATCTTGTTGAATAACCCTGAGGCTAACCACCACCAAGGAAAACAAAATATTAAGATAAAAAGATTCTTTAGGTTGTTTCCTTATTGCTCTAAGTAGGAAGTCTCCGAGGGCAGTTCAAACTGGTTGCTCCAGCATTCAGACAATGATCACTCCCAGATGGCCTTGACAGGATGAGCTGACTAAGAAACCATTAGGTAGGACCTACTGGAAGCGAACGCATAGCTTTCTGCTACAAAGAATAAGTGAATCTGGTTTTCTTGCCATTAAAATCATTAGTATCGACAACTCTTTTTAATGTATGTTTCAGAACTGACACTTCACACCTTCAATCGTATCAGTTGTTTAAATGTTCTCAGTTTTAGCTATACAAATAGTCTTACGGACAACCTTTTCCCTCATCTGAGGCTGCAGTTTAGCAAAAAAAAAAAAAAAAAAAAGAAAAAAAAAGAAAAAACCCAAACCAAACCTCTATTTCCTTTCTCTATACTTACATGTTTTTATGTTTTTCCCCTTTTTATTTTTCCTTTTTCACTTCCACTTCCTGTATTACAGTTTTTTTCATCCCTTTTTGATTCTTCCTTATGGCTGTGTCTCAGCAAGAGCTTTTTACTTTTAGAGTGCAGACAGACACTACATGCTGCTGAGGTTAGAGGCAATTATTCACGTCCCTGAAGACTTTGCAGATTGCCATGTAAAACAAAGACGAAAATCTTCCAACAGCAAGTTGCTGCCTGAGTCAGTACTTGTGAGCTACCAACTCGTGAGTAGCCAACTCTCGGCAATCTTGCGCACTCTATTTTTCGCCAGCAAATTATTCTTTTTCATCCCCCACATTTCAGCTCCCCAGAGACGGATTTCCCAAGCTGCAATGCACCAGAAGCAACAGATTTCTCAGCACCCAGATACAACACATTGTCTAAAGGCTATGCTTTGAAAAGTTATTTTTATTTACCCGTGTAACCTAGGGTGGCAAAGACAATACAGAGCAAAAGCAGGAGACGAGATTAAGCTACTTAGATTATATCATTTAAAATGACAGGTATAATAATTAAATGTATAGTATAGTTAAATATAATAGCTATTGTATTTATTCTTAAAAGTGACCTAAAAAAATGTTTTCAGCCTGAGATTTTCAAGGTTCTACATTTCCCTTCACGAGTCACAAAGAGTTTAAAGATCATCAGTTTAAAAAGTATTTCAGAATCCCACTGTTAAATAAATAATGCAAAGTAAAACTAATTTTGAACTCAAACTTCACTGCAAGTTTCAGAATGGAAATTTTCATTTCTATTTTGTTTTATTATCAAGAATTTGTGGAAGTAACAAAGAAGATTAAAGTTTGACAGAGAAATCACCAGCATCAAAACAAACGCAACTTTTTTTCTAGAAACAAAAAAAAAGACCCACGTATTATTTAAGAGGTGTTAGGTTTTAATTTATGCTATTAAATCAACATGATAAATACCAATACCTTAGCTTTTAAGTATTTGATTTGCAGTAATTTGATTTGTTTTCTGAGTATCATTTGGTATAGAAGGAATTAAAAATAGTGATTAAAAAAATGTGTTAAGCACAGGACTTGGTTTAAAAGCATATCGCAAATTATTAACCATTCTTAAAGTACAAATTTCATCTAGAAATACGTAACAGTTTAGTCTGCCAAAATTAGCAGCTACCATGTTTTACCAATAAACATAGTATTTATTTAGAAACTGTTCAACCCTACCCTTAGATGCAAAACAGATCACACAAAAATAAAATATAAATGTATCAGTTCTCCAACTTTCACTAAATTTCAGCAGGAAATTCACAATAAGAGTTGAAGTTCCAATAAATCCTAAATAACTTAAAATTAACACTTTAACTTAGTGTAAGTTAACTACAAATTTAGAATCCCTGCAGTCTTCATCTACTACTTATCAAAACCAGGGTTCAGCCACTGGGGGGTGAGAGGGGGGCTGGTGCTGCTGCAGTGGGAGAAGGGGAAAGAACATTATATTTACTTATTGGCATCCATTTTTAAAACACATGTACTCATAAAATATACGTCTAGCATTTAAAAAGCACGCTTACTAGCAACAGGCCTCCCTAATACAATAAAGATAGCCTGATACAATAAAGATATGAATACATCCTACCCACGCAAGAGATCAGAATACAGGTCACACCAGAAGTTAGTTGTCTGTCTTCTTCAATGGCTAAGAACATCATTATAATCACGTTCTCCTTCCAGCATAGTCCCTCCCCACTTCCCAATAATCCAGTTTAGCAACTTCCCCAACGCAAACTTTATGCTTGAACAGTACGGGGTTTATTTTCCTTTTAGGAAGTGAGGCCAGCTCTTAACACAAGAGCTCCCTTACAGTGTTTGCCGACCATTAGTCAGCACTTCCCTACGACCCATCCCTTTCCTCCACTCCCTTTCAGCTCCAAAGCCTGCCACTATCAGCTTCCAGCTTTTCCTTTTTCACCTGCGAAATTCACAAACTGTTTTAGGACTTCCCTTGATGGTGAAGAAGCTATTTCCAATCAGTATTAAGTCACTTTGAACTCTTGGACAAACTGAGCTCCTTTAATCTCTTCTGTAAGACAGGTTTTTTTATAGTCAAGTCTTCTTACCACCATTCTACAGGGCTACTTTTGCCCACCCACCACGCAGCCAAAATTGGTTTAAACACTTCAACTCAAACACAATTGCAGGCACAAGCTCTGAAGGTTGTTTAGGTTTTTTCTATTTGCTTGGGTTTGGCTCACTCAGTAGCCAGCATATAACATTCTGGAGACAAGAGGTATTTGTTTCATAACCTGCGTTTGGAAGATGTACTCCTACTGGTCTCAGAAGTGCCAACATGTACACAGCTGAGTAAGAGGACACAACTTTTCTGAATTTTGAGCAGTAAATTAGAGAACAGAGTTAATGGAACAATATTCATCCCACTGCCACGTCAACTTCTCACAATGCGAGCCTTCATATAGGCTCCCGACATACACCTGCCAGGGCAAGCTGCGTGAACTGCAAACGAACACACAGTTACAACAGGGCTCCATCCCACAGGGACTCACTGACACTGCAAACTTTGGAATACATCCACTCTTCCCCTTTAGCTCAGTAATCTAGATCGTATTCAGAAGATATATACCAGTACCTGCAGGCAAAAAAGGAAGATACATCAAGAGAACGAAACCCCCAACATTCTTTTTAATTAATATTCCTTCATATTCATCCAGAATTAGCCTGCTAAAACCTAACACTGAGCTAATATAATCCCTTTGGTCTGCCCTGCTTCAGTAATTTTCAACATTCTTATAAAATGTCTGATTTGCATTTAGTGATCTGAATCAGTTCTTTCTAGTCACCACGTATGGAAAGCTTTTTTTAAACTGACGTCATTTTTTCACATCAATTTTGGATTCAGAATTATGGAAGAAGGAAACAAACCACTCTGCTCTTCAGTTCTCGGTTTCTTAGTTTTGAACTGAGAGGCTTGAATAAACCAAAAAAGTAAACACTCACTTGGCTAATGCTTTCTGAGCTGTGGTTTAACGCTTTATAGTTCCAGGTACTTATCCAGCAACTTCCTTTCCAAATTTATCACTCAAAGTTCAGTAGCAAACATGCACTGCTTAGTATTATCTTTAAAATTTATTCTGCAATCACTTTATATCACTGCAAAGGTCATGGTTTTAAACTTTATCTCAAAACCTTTTAAAAGTAAACTGTAAATTAAAAAGAAATAAATCCATTTCTAGATGCCGTGACTCTAGTTCTATAAATTGGCACATTATACCTTTTAGCTACTCTTCTCTGATACCTTATCATCCTTTAAATGTATTTTCAAAAGTCTCTTTCTTCAGGAAATTGTTACAAAATATTTATGTTCAAGTGAGAACTGAAAAGGACTGTTACAGATCTTACAATATCATATTCTTATCTCTAAGAAACCGACTTGCATTTTCATGTCTATCAAGAACAACATAATGTAGCACCACAATAACAAGGGCAAAGAATATTCTGCAGAAGACAGACAAAATACCCAGTATGAGACTGAGGAAGTGGACAAGGCCCTGGAGTTTCATGGCACTATTTCAGAGTCTCCATTTCTTTGTGCTCCATTTCTCATCTCCGACTTGACTACTTAATCTTCTGAGCTCTTCAGGACTGCAGTCTCACTTGCCTAACTAAACGGACCTCGACTGCAGTAGTCCTGTATCCAGCAGTCTATCCGGTAACTCACCTACCTGACTAGAGGGAACAGCTGCTTGGAGAGCAAGCACCACCCCAGCAGCCAAATACCACCTTCTGCGCTGGAGCACGCACGGACGGGCTGGAAGCTGCTGCTGCCAACGCTGCTTCCACATGAGAGAGGAGGAGGAGGAGGGGGGCCTGGAGGCACACCACTCCTGCTCACAGAGCAGGCCAGCAGCTGCTCTGTGCCCATTTCATCAATGCAATCAACAAGGGAGGCAGCAGGCAGAGGTTGGATTCGTCCCTTAAATACAATAACTGCAGTGAGACCGTATCACACTATCAATACACACACGACAAATAAATCCGCGGATGGAGTCACTCTGCTACAGTTTACTTAGAAATTCACTGGTGGTGAGGGACTTCACGCAAATCAACTCCCTGGATATCTTCATCACATGCCAAGTATCTTATCTGAAAGTCACTGTATATATTGGAGCAACAGATGTCCTGCAGGTGAAAGCTGCCGAAGAACAGTTTGCACAAAAATAAATCACATCCATGGGAAATTAATTTGCATCCTATCCAGAACTGTGCAAGGATCTAATAAACTGTTTAATTACTGAAAACCTGTAGCTATTTTGTGAGGCAATGAAACTCATTTAAACTTCTGCACTTTCACAAAATTGAAAGGCACTACACTCCAAAACAACACAGATCTGAAGACACGGTTTATCTGGCTCCATAACTGTGGAGCCGATTATTTATTTTCAGTCATGTAAGAAAGAAGAAAAACACTGTGAACCACTTCAGCACAGTACTAGGGGTGATTAATTAGGGAGTGGCAGAGGAAAGGATGAAACATCAAAAGAAAGTGAATAGTGGAAGTCTAAAAGAAGAAACATGACTTGCAGAGGAATCTGGCAATCTGGTAATATCAACATCTCCTAAGGAGCCAAGCTTCATGAAGAGAAGCTGAAGTAGCCAAGGAAGGAGGCTGAAACCTGCAAGTTTACAAACCGCAGGAAGAACCCTTGCCGAGAATGAACGAACTGTCGAGTTCACTGGACAGAAATATATTGGTCTGGGAGATTAAACAGGGAGGCAGACTCTCACTGGAATGGAAAGAAGCACTGAATAAAACCACTCTGAACCCTCTCCTACTCTCAGGCAGAGAACACCACAGAGCACTTCAGCTCTGGTGGAAGAACTAACTCAATTTGCTGAGCAGAAAACTATCACAGAGGAGGAACATAACTTACCAGAGAGACTAGGAACTGTAACAGGAGACAGTTGCATTTGAAGATCAGCAGCCAAAGAACATAATGACGGAAAAGCTAAAAGCTAATATAAAATTTTCCCAATATAAGGACAGATTTTGTTTGGTTTTAAATCTATGCAAGTCAAAAATAAAGCTTTACATACTTGCAAAGCAAACCACTGTTCCTTCTATTAAGCATCTGAAATGCATTGTAGGCATTGAGAAATTGAAAAACATCATGAAAAGCTGCAAAGCAGTAAGTTTTACAGCATAAAATATATGCCAGCTGCATAAAAGAAATGTCCACTTCTCAATGCTAGAATTATTTAAAAGTGTTGTGCAATTCCTTCCTTTTGAAAATCTTGCCCAAAAAAAAAATAAGAAAGGAAAAGTTCCCTCACTCTCCCATTGAAAATTATTAGATTAAACACTTTCACTTCGCTGTAATTGTTAACAACCAAGACTTTTGCTTAGTTTTGAAGAGACAGATTTTCTAAAACTATGCAACAAATATCCCAAGGCCCTACGGAAACGAGCATGTATTCTCTGTAAGGTGGTAACGCTGCTCTCCGCACAGAGGAAGCCAGCACTGACTTAGCAGTTTTGTGCACAAAGCTGCCCATTTGCTCCTTGCTCTCCTTGTTTTTGCTTTGCTGATCAAAGGAGTTGCCAAGTTTTTTCTTTACCATTACAAGGCAGGAAAAATGGCTCTCCTCAGAGAGGCCCCTTGTGAAGGTCACAAAGGTTAGCTCTGCAAGCCCCGGAGTCTGCTCTGATGCTGGAGTGATTGGCTGGCTTCCCTGCAGTTCCCCTGCATTTCCCCTCCTTCACAATAGCACGCTGGTTATGGAAACTAAATATGAAAGAACCTGGTGGGGGAGGAAAGAATTTCTGTGGAAACACAAGTCAAGAAAACACTCAGAAGTTCTACTCGTTCGAGCAGCCTGAAAAATCTAGCATTCTAAAACATTTGATTTCTTTCTGGAACACTCAAAACAAGAATTTCAGCATATACTCCCCCCTTAACAAAAATTCAAAAGGGGAAAAAAAAGAAGAATACAAAGGCATACTGGTCTGCCTTGGTCTGGAAAAAGTTATTTCTTAAGATGTTTACTTGCCCCATCCCTGGATTTAATCAACTGGAACCCACAGGTCACACCCTCTTAATGAAGCCTGAAATGAAGCCAACTAATCAGGACTCAGATTGGTAGCACCTTCCAGCTCCTGAGCAGTATCACACCAGAGACATATTTAAAATCTTACAGAATATATGAAAGCTTATTTATAGGCATCAGACACCAATCACGTCTAGGTTCTAAAGTTAGGTAATGAAGATATCTTGGAATATCCAGCAAAAGAATCATTACATTTCAGATGGTTGATTAGATACACTCCCCATTTTCTATAAATTCAAACCCATCAACCCACAGGCAACCAAAACTATTTAGGTTTTTCTTAAACACAAAAAATTTGACCTGCAGTGTGTACACTGAAAGCTCTAGCCTCCAAGCATCTACTCCTAGGAAACAGATTCAATGTTGGCCCAAGTAGGGGAAAGTAGCATAAATGCTGTATATTGAAGAAGGAACTTTTTGAGACTTCGTATTTTAGGGGCACAATTTCATACCACTTTATAAATAAAACTTTGATTCTCAGCATTGCTCAAAAGACTTTCTTGCCACCCTGAAAGTGAAGCCAGGTTCTTTCCCCTCTATGTAACTGTAGGTGTCAAGTTCTGCCTCCAGTGCCATCACCCATGTGTTTGGACAGGTGAAGCCAATTAAAACCCAGCCATCAGTGTGTTCGATGCTGAACCCACCTCTGCAGCTGTTTTGAGCTCATTACGTTGCCAGGAGTCAAAAGTACTTCCAGAAGCAGTCAAGCTGTACAGCCCCACTAACTACGTATTTTAATCTGTTTAAGTACTAGCATTTAACGATATCCAGTAACAGAGAGGCTGATACTACAGCTTTTTCTTCCTAGGAAGAATCAACAGGCTTCCTCTTCCTAAGCAGTCACCTTTGTTCACAAAACATCTAAGAAAACAAACCCTCTCTATTGGGAGACAGCAATAAATGACTGACAATGCCAGAATCCTAAGGAAGCAAAGCTGAAAACAATAGAATACATTATTAAAGAAGGAATACGATACTTCATATAAAAGCATAGAAGTGTAAGTGGGATTTTGACGCAGTTACTTTGATCTATTCACCTGTAAAAATACATAGCAAAAGGTACAGACACCTCAAGGGGTCTCCAGAGCTGCTTCCCCTACAAGTTCAGATTCAAATGTAGAAGCATCAGGAGAAATCTGTGCAATAGTCATACTGTAACAAAAGGCAAAAGGTACACATAGGAAATAGCTGTACCTGATCATCATTAATATTTATAGGAGAAACTTTTAAGAAAAGCACAAGAACACAGTAACAAGTTCCTCTTTTCCTGTTTTGCAGGAGAGCTTTTATGACCAACACGTGCCTTTATTTTTTTAGATGGTGTATTAAGAGATAGCAAAACCTTACCAAACTTCTCAAGCCTCTTTGGGGGTGGCTGCAAAGGCCAGCACACCTAACAGCTACCAAACTCAACCCTCCCCAGCTCCCATACAAATGCTGGGTGCCCAATGTGCTGGCCAGCAGAAGACACAGTCACCAAATTACCTGAAACATTTACAATGCCAACAGACCACTTATCTTTCAAACTTGCCATGACAATAAAAGTCAAGGGGAGACAGAATTGAGTCAGTAACACACGCTACTTTGCTAGCAGGCATATCTTTGACCACCTTGGTACGGGACAAAAATTCTTATCGTTCTGGCTGATGTTGCTATGGAGGCAGAAAGTCTCCCATGGTATACGCTGTGCCAAGATTAAGGTAATTTTGGCCCTGCCTTTGTTATTCAGATGATACAAATACAATATTTTTTATTTTTAATTTATTATTTATTATTATACAAATACTTTATTTACCATCACTTATGTAATCACATATTCTGAGAGGTACTTACTTCATAACTACATTAACCCACTCCTATCTAAGGAATCAAATTCAGTATCTGGAAAAGGTGGAGCAACATCACCTTACCGCAGCTCCCGGATTCTTAATAGACACCACAGCTAAGAGGAAGGAAAAAAACAAAACAAAAAATAGCCGAGAGTATCAAAACCAACAGAAGCCACTAGCAAATGAACAAAACCCCCTCCCTAAGCAGCAAGACCAAGACCCCACCCAAACCTGGAACACGGGAGAAGGCTAAAGTTTAGGACTATGGTTTTGTAAGTTTTTATGTTAAAGGTTCAGATTGCTGTAATTCTTCAGCGATGACACAACTGGACCAAGGAACAGACACACTGTAACCAGCCCCTTCTTTCTGCTGTATGTAATGCAGAAGGAACTTCCAAGACAGCTTGGGAAAGCATCCCCCTTCAAAACGACATTTTTAAGAAAATGCTGAGTAATTCCCTGATACAAGACTCTAGCAATACAAGAATCCGTCAAGTGGATGTAGTACCAAGTGCCTGAGATCAATCCTGAAACTGCACAGAAAGAAGATGTCCAGAGTTACTGCCTTTTTTTGAGCAAGTTAATATTACAAGAAAATTACTAGAAACAGCCTGGACACCCATCTTTCGCAAAATTTGAGTTGAAAAGAGTTTCATGTATGGCAAAAAGCTTAAACATTTCATTAGGTACCTCAGTTTCTTTTAGTTTTATGACTTAAAATGTAACCAACACGTCAATAAGCTCATAATTTCTAAATTAACCAAAAAATTACATAAATTGATCACACAGAACATGAAAGGAGAAGAATAAGGACAAAAACAAGGATGCAGATCAAAAATCAGCTAGTTTCACAATTTCTATATCAGCAATAAGAATAGCTCAACCCATCAAATATGACATCTGACCTCCAAAGTTTGGTTTTTAGGTTAAACTATGACAGGTTTTATCTTTCCTATCCAGGGTATAAACAACAGTAAACCTACCATTGTGTTGTTTAAAAGTGGCCAGTATTTCTCATAAATTTCAATTCTGACATCATCTAAAAATGCAACTCCTAAAATTTTTACACCAGAACAACTGAATCAAAGCAATCTTACCACAATTTAATTGTTCACACCAGACAACTTCACATATACCCATGCAAGTAAACCTGATCAACTGAAAACAAAACTGCAAAATGCTTTGTTCCCAATGTTTTTAATATATACAGAGGTTTTCCAATAAGGAAGAGAAGCAGGACAAAGAGCCCAAAAAAACCACACATGCCACAATAATTGCTGAGGTAGTTTAGACTAGTGGTCTCCAAACTTTTTTGACCATGAGCCCTACCACTAAAACATTTTCGAGTATGCACCCCCAATGTATGCATATTTATAAGTTATACACATGTACTACACAATATATGATGTACATTATAAAACATGCACAATAATAGAATGTAAAAAAGATGACCTAAACACTATTTTATTGATTTTATTTATTAATAGTACAAAACCCATTTTCTTCCCCCACACTCCAGTGTCTTGCACACCATCTGGGATGCATCCACCCTACACTGGAAATCACTGACTTAAGATTGTCTAAAAGGTGATTTCATCCTTACGAAATGCACTCGATTTCAGAACTTGGAATACGGTTTCCCTAAAGTAGCCAAAAATACAATTTAATTGTTTTTAAAGTAAATTACGCTGGTTGACCACACTGCTCTTGTATGTTTGTTGTACAACTACTGGAAAAGCTGATGAGAGCTATACTTTAAAGCAAGACTAAAAGCATACATGTTTTGTCTGCAACAAGACATATTTTTAACAGTCGTCATACTTGTTACGCTCCACCAAAAGCTGCTGAGACTGCTAGTGGTGTAGGGAGGAGAAAAGGCAAAACTGGCACCTCTTAACACTGCAAAATATTATTTTACAAGAGATTACATACTTTCGTCTTTCCAACTGGGAAATCCATTTAGGCACATTACAAATACTACCTGAAATTAGGAGTCTTGCACTGAAAGCTGCTGGAATGTCTGTTCCCTTTCTATTTTCATCAGTGCAGAAAGAAATCTGACCTGGAGTTCATGCTGAAGGAGATCAAGTCCTAATAATTCTTCATTCAATACAACAAGATTGGGAGAGGAGGTAAAAGGAGGGGAAAAAAAGGTTGTTCTAGGACAAAGAGAAGTCCAAATCCAGAAGACAAAACAAAATCATAGCCAGCAATGAAGCCAGGCCTGACATAAAAGGCACAAGCTACTACAAATACAAGGTTTCCCCTGTTCATTGCTTGCTGCAGAGAAGGAATCCTTTAGTTTGCCACAATTTTAGTATCACAAACTCACATCTTAAGGGCGACCAGCTCATCACTGATTGCCTTTTGAAAACTACTACCTCAGAGAACGCTGACTTTAGCCTGAAGGATGCTCTATTAAGGAAACAGAGCGATGACAATATATACAGGTATTTACTACTTCTAAATGTTACTACTTTTTGCTAGCTCAAAGGATTAGGTGTTCAGAATGTATTCAAGCTAACTAGAAGTGGGACAGGTTAGAGATTCAGCACTGCTCTCAAGGATTTTTAAGTCATTGGGCCACAAGGTTCCATTTCTACATACGGATAAACAGGAAAAAACACACATGTGCCCAGGAAACTAAGAGGAGAGACAACCCTTTGACCAACTTAGCCTTATTTTGATCCAACACTCCCTGCGCACGTAGCAGTAGTACCTCAAGACAGTCATCAGAAAGACTCCAATTGTGCATCAGTACAGTTGACTCAAAACAACCTGGTAAAGTGGCAGGGGAAATTATGGCCCACTTACTAAGCCTACATTTGTTATGTGAGAGTGCTATTTATAATGTCACATGCTGGAACTTGTTCCCAAGCTAGCTAAACCTACATGCTTAATTGACTCAATAGACAATGCTGCATTGTCAAGACTAATCTTTTCCTACAGGCTACAGTTTCTAAACCATGAAAGCTTTTATACACTTTAGTTTCCTTAGCAGTTCTGAAACAAGAAAACTTCAAAATACACACACCCGTATACACATACACACAGAGAATTTATGTGGGTAGTTACTATATTGGCTACCACTAAAATTCACATATCCATATGCAAACTGAGTCATTGGAAAGTTCAAGCATTTTAAAGAACATGGGAGCCAGACAGTTCTTTAAGTTCCTATTTCAGACATCCAAGACTAAGGAAGAAAAAGCCTGGAAACAGATTCATGTCACCATTATACCCCATGTGATGCATGGAGCAGCAGCTCTCACATTGCACTAGATTTTAAGCCACCTTATGAAGTATTTGTTTCAAGTTACTTCCCAAGAGCAAGGTTTTGGGAAGAAAGAAATCTAATTAGTTTAAAGTCTGAGAAATTGCCAATTAAGAACTAATTTAAACAAATATTACCTTGAATGCTGCAGGCAGACTGAATCACCAATTCCTGCAGACTACTTTTTATTCTTACTGATGAAAAATGCTTTCAGAAAAAAGAGAAAAAGCACATTTAGGAGAATAAAGATGTCAGAAGATACAAAGTTTTGCACAGTAAACAAGTTTCATGAAGTACTTCAACACTGAAATGGAACTTAAGTTTTTCAACATTTGCATACTGACTCTCAAAATAACAGCTGCATTTTAGGAACTGAAGTGATTCAATTATTATTTATTTAAAACAGCAAACTGGCTCAATCTCTTCTATAACTGGCTCCAGAAAGCTGAAGTTCAATATCTTAGGATCCACCAAGAAATTTTGTCTTCTTAATATTCCTTCTGCCTACCCCAAAATTGATGAAAAGAAACACCTTGGAGAACAACACTATTGAATCTCAAAAGCTCTTGAGCAGCTTTAGGAAACAATAACAAATAAAGAAGAAAAAAAACAACTAAACTATGCCTTCTCAAACTACTGCCAGATGTCAGCATTTTTAGCAGTTCTAAAGTCTTCAAAATACCACCAACTAACTCTGGTAAGGGCACTTCAGTTCTTTAAGAAGCTGAAAGTCAGTTGTGATCAGCTGGTCTAAATGCCTATAAACCACACAACTACATAGACCCAACGGTTACCAAAAATACAGAGACTAAAAGTCAAGCTAAAGACATCCATGTAGAGATGTACATATATTTTTCTGTAAGGACTGGTTGTTTAATGAGTTTACATTTCAAATTTTTGTAGTTAAAATAACGAAGATTGTATTTGAACTCACGCTTTTTGTTGCTGGTATCTCAACAAGTTAGTGCTCAACAACAGAAATGGCCTTCCCCTTTTAAATGGCAGTGTCTCACTGTAAAGACAGCTTTCAAAAGGATGTATTCGAGTACTTGCAACATTTCTTGAGTACAAGAGTCATGAATGACTGAGCAGGTTGCGTCCAGCACACAGCTGATAAAGCTTTTTTCAGATACTCTGCCATATCTCATGCTTCATTAACTCAAGTTGAAAACACCCTTCTAAAACAAAGGAGGGTTAAATTAACAACGATCAAGTCTTTCCTCTGTGATGCGTCTCCTTCTAATTTTCCATACCAAGCAGCCTTCAGGTTTATGCTGCAGAAGGATAAAACAGCTTTGCAAAACCAATTCATTACTTCCTTTAATAACATGCTGAAGGGCATCTGGTCCCACTTGTTTCACATTTTTCTGATCTTCACAAAACCACCATTTACTCAACCTGACTGAAAAATTAAAATAAGAAGCTGTAGATAGAAAACTGCTAAATTACTTAAAGCATAAAAAGTAGACTCCAAAAAGCCAAGCCATGTTGGAGAGATTTCTTTCAATTGCCACAGGGTCTAATGATATTTTGACAAGACTGCAATTATGCTTCTGTTACAAGAACAGATCTTGTTCTCCACGTCTTGCCAGGATAATACTGCTTTTAATTAATGCTTTTGTTGTGAAGTGTATCCTCAGGCAGTAATAAGTTTTACAATAATTTCAGTATGTAGCATGTATTTCCCCACACCATTTATTCAAAATTTCTCATCATTCGGCCTCACAGATAATGCCCAAGCCCTTACTTCCCAGAATGCTTCAAAACATGGCTAAACACTGTTGTGCTGAGCAAGACACTGTTAAAACATGTCTTCATATGATTGTTTTCCTCTGCTTTCTTCAAGAAGAAAGGAACATTACGTGCCTTATCAGGCTGGCACAACCACAAGAGAACCAAATTTCCTTTTGAACATCAGTCCCAGCTTCACTTTCAAGAATCAGCACACGTCTTTCTTCTTTTCAAATAGTTGATACGTGCTTTTACTCTATTATCTTTTAAATAGTTATAAGCACAGCCAAAGTGTCATAAGGTGCTGATCTTCAGTTAACGTTTACAGATTACTAAACCTGGGTAAAAAAAAACGAAAACAAAAACAAAAACAAACAAAAAGAAAAAAACAAGTGCAGCTTTTATTCTTACAATCCACGGCATAACCCACCTCTCAAATTTGAAAGGTCTCGCTAAAGGAAGTTACAAACCAGAGCTTCAGCAAACAAACAGGCAATTACTGAAGCCGCAGAAATCTAGACACATATTTATCCGAAGGCTGAGACAAGTAAAGTACTGTGTGGGAAATGTTATGAAACCCCTGTCAAGAAAACTGGGCCTCAAATTTAATCTACTGCCTCTCTCCACCACAAACAGCTGTGAACTCACTCATTTTTGGTTTAAGTGTTATTAATTAATAAAACATGACTGTCTAATTAACTTCCCAAGAAGGTGGGAAGTTTCAATTCTTCCAACCCAATTAAAAATGGCTTTACAATGTGTTTGGGTAGATTGCATTGACTTTGAAAAGTAAAGTCAATATGTAAACTGCTGCTTTCAGATTTCAAGGACCTGCTTTTATCTGCCACATTTTCTCAGACTACGTTCAAGAAAAGAAATTAAAATTTTAAATCTCACTTCCATAGGAGTATTCACAATTTTAAAAAAAAAAAGAATAAAATTAAAGTGGTGTCTATATTTTAGCAGACTCAGTTCTCCAAATTATTCTAGCACTAAAAGCAATACCATGTTTATACCTTCAACAGAGAGGAGTTAACGTTAACCATTACTTCCATTTATTTTCCATTACTAATAATAATGGAAAATTTCTCTAATAAAACAAATCCAGTATTTCTGCCTCATCTCTCAAACGATAAATTAATTTCTGAATCTTGCCCCCATTTAATGCAGAAACAATCTCCAGTTTCTCCTGCATAGTGTTTGCATGACTTCACTGAAAGTAAACGTTTAAGTAGAACAGTATTTGGTAAGAATAAGTGTGTGTACTGTCAACAGTGAAATTTATGGATTACATTATCTGGCCTTTATCAAGGTGGTCATATTAGGTGACAGCCACCTCTACCGTTTCCAAATTTTCTTGCTGTTGCTGGAAGGTGCATCTGTCTAAATAAAAGGGCACCACCTGAATGTTTTAGCCAGGTTGGACTTGTTTGTGCAGCCTAAAATCTGATGAACTAGTAAAAACAACAACAGGTTGAACTCCAGGTTGTGTGATTTTGATTTGCAAAAACAATCAGTGGAAGAGTTCTAAGGCTCGCAACATCACAGAACATGAAGTTATTTAGTATGGACTCTATTTAAACAGCTTAACAGACAGAAGACCACTCACACTCACACGCACACCCCCACACCCCAATGGAACTGTGTATTATGCAATTATTTTTAGAGTCAAACCTACCAAAACTTTGAGCTTTGTAATCTTAACTGCCAGTTTCTTCTACCCACCGACATATTTGTCCACCAAATAACCACTGACGGACTTAATCAGAGAGGTCAAAGCCAAACCAAAAATAAAGATGTTAAGCACATAGGCTTTCTTTATAAGAAGTGGATGAATTGCCACAATCGACAATCCACTGGTTGCCTCTGAACAGCATGCTATAAGTATTGATTAAAGAAATTATCCTTTTGATCCTTCCCCTTTTCTTCAAGGAGAAGCCTGACTGTCTTACACGATTCCCAGTATGTTTCTCAGAATGAAGCAAAACATAACCTTGGAACGAAAATGGATTCACCAAACAGAAGCAGATTGAATAACAGACTTCTGGTAATCAATCTTAATACCATTAATACCAAATAATTCACTGAACAAGGAAGTATTCAGTCTCTAAAACCTATAAATTGGCTTCAATTAACTGTACAATCAAAGAGCTTGTGTCTTGATATAGAGCAGTATTAAAAAAAGGAAATTGAAGTCATTAATTTTTACTGTGTCTCTGCTGTTGTTACAGGGTGACGTTACCACCAATGGCATATCTTGTGCTACTAGAATGAAAAATGAGGTCACAACCTAGAGTATAAAAAAGCACATAACTCACAAACAATATTGCTTCCCTCTCTTTTATTATTTTTGTCAAACTGGATAAGCTGCATAAAGTTACTCTGTAAAGACTGTTAAAAACACATTAAATAACTTCAAATAAAAAAAAATCCAGAATCAGAATTACAACCTTTAGATCTCGGGCACACCTGATAATTTCTACTTTAAAAGAACACAAATTTCATGCTATGCAAAGTCCTTGACTGGATTTACACAAAATATCTACTGCTATACCTTTTTCATTCCAAGGATGTGTCGATCATTGAAATTCTATATTGAACATTGAGAATTTTAATGGCATTTATTTCTTAAAACGTATTTGTATGTTGCAATTCTGACTTCTGGTTAAAATAAATTCGTATACCTTTTGATTTACGTATCCGATACGGGCAAATAAAAGGTTCACAGACGAGTTGAATACATCTTTCTGTAATGAACACATACACCAAAACTATTTGCTCTATCATCATATAGTAGGAAAGTTAATTAAAGCATTCGAAGTTTACTTTAGTTTTACAAAGCACAGCAGTTAAACCAAGCTGGTCAACTGGAAGAACAAGTCATAAATCAAAAAGAAGCTGTGCGTAGCAAGGAACAGCTTCATTTTTTATTCTGGTGTTTGAGATGAACCGTAACTACAGTAACTATTTACATAAGGAACAGAGAAGAACAGATTTTAAAAAAAGCACTGAACTTTAGAAAGTTTTTAAGATACTACCATTTATTCATGCTTTTAAACATCTAGTAGAATATCTGAAGACAGACAATGGTACAGGCTTGAATTCTTTGTTAGTATCAGTTCCTCCAAGAATAAACCCTGACAAATTCCTTTACTAGCAGACCTGCACCTACATGTTTCTTGTTTTCTTGTTTCCCCACATCAGCTCCTGTTGGTCAGACATTCAGTATTCTTCATCATCCTGCTTTGCCTCTGGCAAACAAAACAGCCACCTGTATTTCCTGAGCAAAAAAACACAGCGCAAAACAAGCCTACCCCTCCTCTTCGGTTTCTCTATCAAGCCTGACTTGACTACAGGAAATAAAGCTGTAGCGTGCTAGTTTTGTCACTGAAAAGCATAATACACCATACTGTATAGGCATGCAATTATCACTTAAAAGTGTCATCACTACTTAAAGCTAGGCTAAATCAGTACCTGTTTTATTGCTTTTGTGGAACAACTTTGCTTCAACTCAAGGGAGAAATGAAGAAATGCCAATTCTGCATTATTTTTTTGGTTCCTTTCTATCACAGTCTCCCTATAAGCTCTCCCTCACACTACCTTCTGTATGAATTTAAACCTTGCTCTACAATTTTGTTGGTAGCTGTTCAAGAACTTTCTTGCAAGTTGTTCAACAGGAAAAGAAAAAAAAACAACCAAAAAGACCCAACAAAACCAAACACCAAACCCTGAAATCAACAACAATCCCAACAAAACACGAACCCCCAAAAACCCCAAACCCTGGTGTGGATACAGTTATGAACAAAATTATGTGATTACCCTTTTCTTAATAACGCTTGCACCTTTTATGATTTATTCTACTGATGTAGAGTATCAGCACATCTGAGGTTTTCGCTTGCACAGGTGTACTTACAGAACTTTTGAGGACAGACAAGTACGTATTCTGATTTTACCTGGACCAGTAACAGAGTCGCAACATACCTACTTATTAAGAGTTGTGCTGCCTACGTATACAAGTTTCAGTATTCAATATCCCACTTAAAAATAGAACAACTCAGAATATTTATTAATACCCTACTTTAGATCTAAACCACTCTGCTTTTGTAAAAGTGGGGGTTTTTCCTCCATTTTATTTTTAGCATGCTTTAATCAAATTATTACTGAGAATGGTGCTGTGGGAGTATTAAAAAATCACTTGTAGGTCAGTCATTAGTTGAGCTCAGTAAGCTTTTCTTGTAGTAACTTTTGAACACGGAGTGTACAAAATCCACATTTTTAAGAAACTAAAATTAATATTCTGATCCCTCATTAAAGTTGTCTACACTAAGATGTTGATTTTGTGCAGATTTTAAACCCTGTTAAAGGCTTGAACAGACAGAAACTCTGTTGAGCACTCGTAGGCTTAAAAATTAAACACTTTGATACAGTGACAAAAATTCAAGCTGTCTTTCTCCCAGCACTCTTCCCAAAACTCACAGTATTTCAGATATTCCAGTTTAGCTAGAGGTTTTGCTGCTGTGATAAATCACAAGGAAAAAAAGATTCTATACAATAGGCTAACAGCTTTGTTAGCCTATTATCCACAATATGATAACACATTATACTGGCTAAAAGCTCAATTCAATGCCCAAGATTATTTTTTTTCCATTAAAAAAACTAACAAACCAAACAAACAAAAAAACCAAAACAAAACTCCAAACCAAAAAAAAAAAAAAATCCAAACACCACCAACCACAAAACCACCACACACACACACCTTGCTGACATCAGCTGAATTTAGTTCACACATCAAATTTGTAACTGCAGCAAAGCCAAGTTTACACATTTTGTTAGAACTTTTTTAAACCAAGCTCAGACCATGGAGTATCAGCTACCAAACGTGTACCAGACCACAGTCAAATATTGTACCTATCCAGCATTAAAGTATGCCTTTTTTTTTTGGTTGGTTTGTTTGTTTTTTTGTTGTTTGTTTGGTTTTTGTTTTGTTTTTTTTTTTTAATTGCCAGTCCTAAGTAACTAAGATGTGTGTTGGCAGGATTGGAAGAACCATTGTGTCACCCTAGTTCAGTTTCTGTGCAACAGGAAGGTGGTAAGTCTACACAGATGTCCAGAATAAAACTTCTTCAATTTCAGTTTACAAGCCAGACAAACACCAATGATTTTTAACTTTTTTTTCTTCCATGTGGCTCATTAAGAACTGCTTTTCCCCATTACTTTATTTGCTGGTTTTGAAGTTCATGTTAAGCTACATATTAATGCATGGTTTTATTTACTAAAAACCAAAAAGCCCAATAACCACCACCCCCCGAAAAAACCCACTCCAAGCCAACAATTTGTTACACCAACCGATCTGTACCACTTCCTCTGTCCCCCATTTATGTACCACGTATTCCTAGCAGAAGACTGACATTTTCCGTTAAAGACAATGAAATAAACCATCTTATACCATTTCAGATTACTCCCATTCAATGAAATCTGTGCTTCTATAAACAGCATGGGAACACAGAGTCCACAACAGAAGATACTGACCACGTAGCTACAGGAGCTCAAAAACAAGGGGTTTTTTTGTTTGGTTGTTTTTTTTAAAACCAAATATCTCAAAATACAATTTTTAGAGTGAAATTCTGTAGACTTTTAAAACAAACTATCCTGAGGACTGCAGTCAGTCAGCTCTCTGAATTTTAGATAAAGAATAGCCAGTTTTGTTGAGCACCACCACAGCTACTAGAATGTGGGTAGAGATTAACTGAAAACCCAAAAGGACGACTTTTCTGGAGGTTCAAAATAGAATCTGGATTTAAGGAACACAAGAATAAATGTTATGCCTTATTACTGGCTTACTCTTGGAATGACTATGTTTAATAGTCACAATTAAATTGTTTGCAACTAGGAACAGAAGAATACTGCTTAGAAACCTGAGCCAATAATAAAATAAATAAAAAACCCCAAACACATTTCAGTACCACTTTTAAAAAATATATTTACCTCATCTCTCCTGTAAATGTAGTTTTAACATTCAACTCAGCCATTTTAAGGTTTATCAAAATATTATTTGCGTAAGTCACAGGGTAAGAGTAAAAACGGGCTCCAGTTAAATCTAAAATATATTTATTGCAGACAATACAAATGGATTAAATCCTGTCTGAAGCTGCCCGGGATAAAGCAATGTAGAATCAACCTATTTGTCCACACAAAATGTTAACAATATGGTTTTGCATTGCAGAGAATTACATAATTGCAGAATTGCATAATTACAGAACACCAAGAGTACAAACATAGAGGATGATTTCACAGAAAAGCAGCAATTTCTTCTATTTTGAATAGGATTCCCTGCTATTATGACTTAACACACACCATATAGATCATTTAAGAAGCCATGTCACGTGCTAGCTGAAATGCAATTGTATTCACATCCAGTAGCCTGTCAGAGCTTCAAGCACATTGAAATGAATTGCATAAATATGATCACAACAGTAAGCAATAACCTAGAAAACTGATATACATCAACCAGGCATTCCAGGAAGACAAGTCCCTGTAAGAATTACTGAACACATACAAGACTGTAGAGTACAGCACAGTCACTTGGACAACTTATTTCATATAAGATGGGATGTAGGATGTCACCGCACATGACTACCTTAGGTATACGAAACAGATTGGGCGAGTTTCTTAATTGCTCTTTTTCTTTTCTTAATCCCAAGAAAATCCTACCAAAAGAATGACATTTCATTTTCTTGGCTAGTAGAGAAAATACAGACTATTTAAAAAGTCATGAGGTGGAAGTTGTCCATCAGGAACTGCACTAGATGTTCTGCTCTGCTGCAGAGAACCATTTTCTGAAGGAGCATATTTAAGAGAAGGAAGGGAGGTTGTGGGATCTCCATCCTTGGAGGTTTTCCAGACTTGGCTAAACAGTCACTTCTGACCTGATTTAGCATTAGCGACATTCGTGCTTTCAGCAGAAGGTTGGATGGATGACCAACCTTCACTAAATACTAGGTTGGCTAGATAATAATAAGGACACTAATGGCAGTGTTTGTGAACAAGAAAAAGAAACCAACAAAAAACAACCATGTCTAGATCACCTGGTAAATTCATGGCTCTTGGAATCTTCCAGTCAACTTAAGACCCTAAAATCCTGATTTAATACAGATTTAAACAACGCAGATTTAATCAACTTTCACTGCTGGGAAAACAAAGCTTCCATCAGAACCACTTAGGTGTTGTTTTTTTTTTTGGACTCAGACAATTGTCCCTTACCATCTGATGATTTACCGATTGCCACATTTGAAACAACATATTCAATATCACCAGTTACAGCTGGTTGACAGTCTTAAACTCAGAAATTTGGAGAGGCAAATACTTTTCTTTTGGTTACTGAACCGATATGTATAGGCATACTGCATGACACAGAAAAATATGTTGTATGCATGTGGTACTGAGACACTAGGAAGTAAGGCATGGTATTGACAAAAGCTATTTTGTAACTAAACTTAGAAGTAGAATACAAAATGACAGTTCCAAAACAAAGTTGAGATGAACATTACTTCAGCACTGCTGGAACTGAGTCTATGAGGAAACATAACCTGTCTTCCAAATACCCTGGCATTGCTTACTTCTCTAATGACATATCCATTCAATTAAAAACCCACATACATGTGTAGTATCACCCAGAAGATAAGATACTTTACTCTAAAAATAAATTTCACTTGGATTGTTTTTAGTGGCATGCACAGCATCACTTTTTTACCAGCATACTTCCATTTCATTGGAGCAGCTCCTAGACATAAGCCGTAAGGAAGCGCAGAAGACTTTTCCCTTTCAAGGTGAAGGCACCCGAAGGTGTTTGCATCCCAAAGTTCATACAGAAGACTCAACTTCAATCATAGCAGGCACTGAGTTCCAGAAACCAATAACTAAAAGATCTGATTAGGAACTGCAAGTGTTTAAAAAAAACAAACAAAAACGTGCAGCTACAGGATAACGATAGGTCCTGATATGACATGAACAAACAGTTACTGGTAAGAAATTTAAAACAAAACAAAACACAACACCAAACACCAAAACCAGGAGAGAGGAATCAGCAGGTTTTGTACCAGAGGTAGCCTCTGGTCAACTTCCACAGGGGCCTATATGCTAGATCTATGCAAGAAAAAAAACGTAGGAGCATCACAAAGTCTCCCAATGACACAAATTTACTCTTGATGCTAACTGCAAAGAACTGAAAAATAATAATACAAAAGTATATAGAATGAAAGGACAAGCAGCAGAAGGAATAAATTGATTTTTTTTTTACCTTTTTTTTTTTTTAGATGAAAGGTTCAGAATGTTGGATTATGTAAAACATTCTAAACCTTTCATCTGAAAAATAAAAAAAATTGGAAAAGGCTTACAGAAAGGCTGCAGGGATCACTGAAAAAAGCTTCTACCCCAGTAAGACCCAGCAGGTTAGGACTCTAAGTTTCAGAAGAGATTAATTTCCAAAGGAAAAGATATCCACCTAGAGCAGAACAAATATGCATCAACTGTTCATTGTCACTTCCAAAATAAGAACTAGGCACCACTGAATGAAGCTGATGGGAGCCAAGCTTCAAACAGAACAAAGGCGGTTCTTTGTGCGGTGGATGGACAACCAGTGAGACTCCTTGCCAAAGGATGCAGCAGATGCTAAAAGTTTCTATGGCCTCAAAGGGACACAGCACAAGTCTTGGTGGACAGTTGGGAGCTGGGAGACTTCTCAGTGAAAGTATCACATATGCCTTCCCTGTTCTTGGTCTTTCCAAGAAACGTGCCTATGACCACTACTGGCAACAAAATACTGATCTGGACAGACACTTGGACAGTTTTAAAAAAAAATATAAATCAATACAGGCAGTTTAAAAAGATGCTGCAAAAAAACTCTCTTAACAAGAGCAAAGCTGGCAGGTCCCAGCAGCTGCTATGTTTTAAAACTGAACGTCTTATGAAGAACAGCATATTAAGCCTTAGGAAGAACAGTATAGCTACTTCTACTGCCTCCCTACTGCCAATACTCCTAATTTTTATCTCCACTTTTACCACACATCACCTTCCGAATTTTTTCCTTCGCCTAACCATTATAAGTATACCTTAGATGTACTACACAAAAAGATACCTATATGAAGCAACATAGCATTATCATCCAATTCTGCAGTTCAGCCTTGCCATGTCCACCAAAAGCCAAATACAGGCTTGGTAGGATCCACTAGAGGGGTAACAGATAGGAAATTCTCAGCTGATTTAAAACACTGGGCAGGAGCATGCGCCAAACAGCCTGATAGCTTTGACAAATAAGTATTTTTTTCTCTAGTAGAAATACTACCTTGAACAGTATCCAAGTGATATACTAACCTAAACAAAAAGCTGCCAGTCCTAATGAAGTGCAAATGAAAAGACTGCTCGATGAAGCACAATGTGACAGCACCAGTTGCTACTGCACTGCAGTTTGTGCATCTTAGTTTAATAAAACTTTCTCTTTTGGGACTCAACAGTTTGAAAAAGTAATTCCTTACAAGAATTTGCATCTTATTTTTCTGCAGCTTCCAAAACAGACAAAAGATTTTTAGCTGGAATTCAAGAACTGAACAGCATCCTATACAATAAAAGAACGCATGCATCTACTTCTTTTACAGGTCTGTCTTGCAAAGAGAGACCAAGTACAGGCACAGCTACCTCCATATGGTAGGTGGGGCTGGAATATTTTAATCAACAGTGGGTATGTAACTGAATGGTTAGTATTCTAAGCTCCCATAACTTCATAACACAACTGCAGGTAAGGGCAATAATGATCAAATATATTTATCTGCAGAAACTGGAGAGAAGCTGGTTATTTCAGCTAGTTATGAAGTATCACGCATTAGCAAAATTCTAAGTTTGCTTATATCTTTCATATAAAGAATTCTACAAAGTTATAGGCAAATTATGTGCAGACCTTAGCAATGCAAGAAGAATCAGCACCAGAATCTCCTGTATTTCAAATAAATCCCATACAAACGAACTAGTTCTGCCTGCACAAGAGCTAAACAGCTTCTTGTGAGGATAAAAGATTTCTTTCCATATTTACATAAAATTTATCTATTCAAAAACCAGCAGTTTTCACTTCATCGCAACTCCCTCAACTATATGGTAAGTTAGCTGTTACCTTGGCTTAGAAAATCCTTAAGAAATCCTTTAAATCCTCCCCCTTTGGTTCCACAGAACAAGCATTTGAGACCATTTTAAAAGGGCAGAACTTGGCACAGACCAGGGTCTACACTCCTACTCCAATAGGACTGCAGAGGGGAGGAATCAATTAAAGTTCACACGCAATCTCCAAGTTGCTCACCATCACAGCATGAACAGGACTCAAACTGTAGCCCTGAGCAAAACCCACACAAATAGTTGCACTAGAAGAAGAAAAAAAAAAAGTTCCCCTTCTGCTTCCCCCCTCGCTATTCCAACGGAACCTTAAAACCAGAAGTTGGAAAATGGGTACCGCAACTATGAAACTGAATTAAGATTGATTTTTCCTGGAGACATTACCACATACAGATGACATTTAATTAATTAAGAAAACAATGAACTGTCCAAGTTCCTCAACAAACCTCTATAGTACAAAGCTGATCGTGTCAAGACCCACCTAACAGTGTAATAAAAAAGGGGCACAAATTTGAATTGCAAACTGTTTTTAAGAAGAATGTAATTAAGACTTCCTTTGACCTTGTTAATAGGGATGCTAAAATGTTAATTCTTAACTAACTGTTTACGCTAAGGTCTGTTTCACATTTTCTCTTCCTTATGCCTACAAAGTGACTAAATTATCAGGATATTGTGAAAAATACAATAGATTTTTTCCCAGTTATTAGTCATTACGGTTAAAAAAAAAATACAAAAAAACCCCCACAAGCATACAGATTAGAACAGTGCTTCTAATACCACAAATCTGAAAGCTCCTGTCCTCTGTTACCTAGTAATTATTTGGCCCCAATATCTTAGGTCTGCTTTAGAATAGTTTCAGAATGAGATTCCTGTAAAAAGTTAAAATCTGAAAGACCAGTTATGAAAGGGAAGGCTTACTTCAGTTCAAGTGTTAAACAAGTGACATACACAGATGGAAATTAAGTGTACATGCGTTTAGGGACAGAAGGTAGGACAATGAAATACAGCTCTACACTGATGATAAGATACATATAATTATGTCAACAGCAGCATAACAAAAAGCTCTCAAAAATCTATCCATACACAAACTAGAATGCAGGCAGTTTTAGCTTAGTCAGGCTCATGCGTACAAAGCCCTGTAACCATGGAATGTGCTATTCACTGTTTTCATGAAGACTGGAAGTATTTAAAACTTTTTATTGTTCAATGAGTCTAATTCATCCTGACCCAAAGACCAGCACAAAAGTCAATGGACACCTAAACTCCAATTAAAGCACAGTATTACTTTTTTTTTTTCCTGTAAACACATTTTTTTTCATATGTATACAAAAATGTCCTATGAAGTTGGGCATAGAACATTCTTCCAAGTCCTTTACCTTTTCCTCGTAACAGCCTTTTATACATCCGATTACACCTTTTTAAGTATATCTCATTTCATATCCTTACGTCATGCAAAGCTGGTTACTCTGACAATGACAAAGGTTTTCTAATTAAAAAAAAACAAAAATCACCACTGAGTTACATGTGCATCGGATATTTAGGTCTACCAACTCTATTAACTACACCACCAGCATAGCTAGTAAATATGGAAAGAAATGTCTCTTTTACTCTATTTCTCACCATTCTAAAAAGACTATGTAAATGTTGGAATGAAAGTAACTGCAGAGGACCTGCCAATCAAGCTTTTCAAATAGGAACAACAAATTAAAAAAAAAATTAAAAAAAAATTGAAAAGTGAGATCCTAGGAGAAAATATACCTGACTTAACATTTCTTTCCTTTACCCAAAGAATTCCATTTTGTCTATACAACCTATGCTTGTTTGCTTTCGGATAATGTTTTATTACATCATAAATGTCTAATTTTACAACATATCCAGAAAAGGCAAAAAGTTTACTTAGCATTTCAGTTACAACAGGTAATCAGAAAGGGAAAGGCACCCTTAAAGCAGTAACACTATTTAAATAACTTGCATAGTGCAGATGGACTTCTAACAAAGCTCTCCATAAATCAGAACCCATTGGAGATAAACTAGCAATAGCAAATGACCTTTAGTTGACTTTCCTATAAAACAGTTCACCAGAAAAAAACAAACAAACAAACCTGGCTTCACAACCTCAATGTAATAATCAATAACTAAACCACTAACACTGATCTAAGTTACCAAACGGCATGTCAGAGACTCAAAAAGGATCTGGTCTTTCACTATGACGCAGCAAAGTCTCATCAGTGAAATTAAAGCAAAGTCCAAGACTGTTTTCAAGACAGCTTTGTTTCCTTAGCAACTGGTGTGACTGACAGGCAGTATACTGGTAAAAGTCTTACTTTACAAGGCAGCTTTATATTGTTAGCTTGACTTAACCAGCAATTTAGAAAACATAGCTATACTTGCCTGAAACACAGCCTGAAGTAACTTAGTTAAAAGCCAAATAAAACACCAGCAGAGTGAATCCCAGAAAACAGAGTCCAAGAAGCACTTCAGGAGGTCATGAAACAGCAACACAGTTTAGTCACGCCCCTCAAAAACTCCTGTTCTCCAAATAAAACTTCAGTTTTATTTACAAAAAAATAGCTATTAGGTACCATTTTCATAATAAAGACAAGTTTCCCCCATGCTCTAGATTCCTATTTAAATGCTTAGCAAAAAAAAATATAATTTAGCTGGTAAATTTCCCAATACAGCCTTATACCAAAATGAGGTTTAGCAAGGTGTTCGCGAGAGTAGTTCCTGACACTACGTGGCTTCTATCTGTTAACATTCCAATACACAGCCTCCTCCCAAGAACTTTGTTTCACATTATGCTGACCCCCAGGCTGTCAGATTTCCCCTACAGACAATTCGGGCTTTCTCTTGGGTCAAATACATGGTATCCTGACCATGTCCTAGGGACACCTGCCAGAGGACACCCACTCACAGAAATCTCCTATAAATTCACTGCATTCAGCCAAGTGAAATTTTCTTCAGAATTTACAACAGAAACTGAGTCATTTAAATACTAGGGTTTACATAATCATGCACGGCTTTGTTTGGGGAAGAAAAGAAATTAAAAAAAAAGAAAAAAGAAAGACCCACACATTAAAAGAAGAAACAGCGTTTACAAAAATAGTGAAAAACAGTGAGTTCTACCATTAATCCATGCCTATGCATGTTTGAATTGTATAAACAAAAATGCAAATAGGTTGGAATTTATAAAAACACCAGGACACAAAATTAATAGGAGAACTCAGTAGCTATCAGTTTCAAAAGGTTAAGCTAAATCTAATTCCATCATCTGAATTTGTTCCCAGCTACGAAGATAAACACACGCAGTGGTCTGGCCCCATATAAAAAGAAGAGAAACATCTCTAGTTTTGGTTGACAGCTCGCTATAGCTGTTTACCTTGTTTTCGGGTTTGGTTTTTTCTTTGGTTGGCTGCGGGGGGGAGGTGTCTAGTTTTAATCAAGAGCCTGAAAGAAATTGCTTGTAGTTAGTATCAGACTAGTTTTAACAGTTAATCTTGTATCTCAACCCTGAGTAACGCATCTTGCTGTCCTGGGCATCATCCAGTAACTGCTTATGTCTGACACGTGGAAATGTTTCTTCAGCGGCAAACTAGGAATTCTGCTTTAATTTTACATGTGACCCAATTTAGGTCCTGCAGTTAAAAATTTCACCATTCCCAGTGCTAATAAGTGACTTTCTCTGAAAGTCTACTGTAAAAATGCATGAACTAAGTGAAAAATCTACCTCACTTGCTCTGTGTCAGCTTTTAAAAATTTGCAGCTGTTGCCACAATTGCAGAGGGAAACTGAACAAACTATAAATGGAGGTTTTACATTTGGTATTTTAAAGCTACTGTTTTGTTTTTTTCCAGAATAGGAAAGATAAGAGAGAGTAAGAGGTGAATCTTGTAAAAGTAGGTATGATTTTACCCATATATGCTACTGACCAGTTCAACTGTGTTTTACCCAACAGAAGTATTTTTTTTGCAAAAACTGGTGGGGTAGTGCCTGTCTTACTTTCATGGGAACTTTCAAATTAACATCCCCTTATTATTTTACTGCTTTCTATCGAGTAGGAATTTCCATGATGTGACTGATGGGTTACAGATCACCCTATGCTACAAACCAGATGACTACTAAAAAAACCACAACTATAATTCTTTGACATCTTCAACATACAGAAGAAAGGCAAAAGGATAAGGGAGTCCAGAAGACACTCATCTTGATTTATATCAAATCCTTGTTTGTCTTTAGAAGGGGTCAAGACCCGAGAAAACAGAAGTGGTTCCACAGCGGTGTAATTGCTCCCACAGACCTTGACGCTACTACTTTTAACCAAAAACAAACTGACAAACGTAACCTGACAAAATCTTCAATAAGCAGAATTGCAGAAGCATTATTTTTGTACACGAAATTCTGTAAACCTGTATCAGAAGCCTCCTCTTATTACTGATCGGAGAGACTCTAAGATTTCTCGTTATAAAAGACTAGTTAATGAAGATCTTGGTCACAATTATAGCTTCCAACGTAACACAAAGTTTTCAGACCACAGTAAGATAAAGCTGATCTCAAATTCGACTCAAAAGATAGGAAAGCATTGCTATAAAACAGTATTAGGCATTTAAAGCATATAAACCAAAACTACACCAGTGTTCTCGACAGCTAAACCAGAAGTAATTTTGACCAATTCCATAAGGGAAGTTGAAAGATTTAATTTTAGGTTTGCTACTTGAAACAACTGTGGTTTTCCTCCTTAATGAACATTAAGTTAAAACACCCTTATTTTTCCAAGTATGCCACTGCTTTCTCTCTCCACTGAACATATATTCAGATCCTATTTAGATTTGTAAGAATTGCATTCACATTATATTTTCTACCTCTGGCGTATGCTTCCCTACAGTATTAGGGGCTCTTAGTAGAGGTTTAATCCAGTGCTTTTTGGAGTTTATGGGAAGATTTCAATAAGCACCAAATCAGACACTACTAAGTGCAAAGATTATTTTTACGAGACATACCGAAAGGCAAAACCTGTGGGAGGAAGAAAGGTACAGATCAACAGACAATTAAAAAAAAAAAGGAAGGAAAAAAAAAAGAAAATCTTCAGAGATAACTTAATAATTAAGTTACAACTAACTGCCACAGATCCTATTTTCTTCCCCAGTTCCAGAAAATAAATGCCAATATACTTATAAATAAAAGGAAAACACATTAGTGAAAACACAGGGTATGTTTTTTGTTTACCTGAAATCACATCTATCAAACTGCTTTTGGAACAGTCTTGTAAAATCACCTTGTATGGCGAGGTATTGAATGCACGGATATCATCGTTTGCAATTTTTCTTATGCAAAACAAAACTAAACACAAGACAAGCACCGTGTGCCATTGCTTTCACCGATGCCCACCCACTAGGCTGGCTGCAAGTCCTCCGAATCCAGAGGGCTGAGATGTACTTTCATCCCCCTCCCAGCTCAGTCTCAGCGCTAACACAAATAAGGCAGCTTCCCCCTCATTCTTCCGCCGCCCTTTTAAAGATACAGAAATCTTTTAGTACAACTGCAAATTCAAAACAGTCTGTATCATTGCTCTTTCATGGGACTCTTGAAGTAAGAGGCAGAAGGAAAGATATACACTTAGTAGTACTATGACTGTCTTCCAAGATGAAAAAAATTATCTCAGGTTGCCAAAAACATACCATGGCATGGTATGTCTACTTCAAAAGCATTATAACTAGTATTTCTTTCTTCCAGCTCTGTTCTGAAACTGACAGATCATCGCTCTTATGACTATTTTCATAAACACTCAGAAATCATCAATATAAAAATGAAATTAGTTTGACGTATTATAAAAAAAATTTAGCAAACAGAAAAATATTCAACTGCTTTTTGGTATAAAAAGCATGAAAAACTGGACAAACCCATCAAAAGCAGTGGTTGCAGTTTTGGTTTCCAATAATATAGCTCTTTTAATGACAAATTAGCCTGAACTATAGAACCATAAACACAAGGACTCATGTTAACTGATGATTCTGAATATGCATTTCCACAGGAAATTAAGGTATTCAATAAAATATTCAACTGTGTGGCAGTTTTTCCAATAAACATTTTCTGTCCTGGAAGACTAAGATTAATTTGGAGGGGTGAGGAGGAGAGCAGATAATTATTAGTGTAGTGGGTGGTTCCAGCCAGGGGCAAAAAAGGGATGCAAGAGAAATTTGACACAGTTGCTGAATACTTTTCATGTGTTATATGAGAAAAGATTAAAAAAAAATAAAAGCATAGCAACAAAACTTCCCTGTTATCTTGAAACGGTTTGGTTTCATAACATCCAAAGCCATACCTCTGTATTGAGCCCATAAGAAATGTCTATCAGCAATCTATTTTTAAGGTTTCTGCCAGATGGGTGAACACCTCAAACAAACCCACAGATACTAATGAAAACCACCTTGGCCTCCTTCAGGAAGTCATTCAACACTTCACAGAAAAAAATAGGAAGTTGTTGATAAACTGCTTGCAAGAACTACTTCCTGTAGGAAAAAATAATTACAAGACTTATTTGCTGGACAATCAGTTAACTTCTCCTCACGCTACAAAACAAGAAGAGGTATTACACAAGCTTTGTAAGAATTAAAAGCTTAACACTAAGTTAGAATGATAGAAGAGTAATTCTAAGATTGAGCGAAACTTATTTTTTCCTTCTGCAAGCTGTTGCCTGCCACTCCCGTGGCATATTATCTTTTGCCTAGAGAGCGATCCCCTGTCTTTCTCCATAGTTCACCGAAATGTCAACCAGCAGCTGGCTAACAGGAAGCGGTTAAAAAGCAAGGCAGTTGACATCTCCACACAAACCACGCCAGTCTCCCTCACTGCCTCTCTCACTGCGTGTTTAAGAATGGGCTAAAGCAATGCTGAGATGACTCAGACGTGACCACTTACTAACCAGGCAAGCCTTCACTCACGAGTTCTATTTAAGCAGCAGTTTCAGTAAAAAACACTATTAGTTTTACCAGCTGTACAGCAAGCACGTCTTAACTCACTGGCCAAAGTCATCTGCATTTTCTCTTAACAGAAAGTTATGCTCCGGAGTCCTACTCCTAACAATGAGATGAACACTAATGAGTGGAATTCTGGCAAATCATATGTTGGGCATTCATACGTAAAGGGCTCTATTTATCTAGATGACAGACTGATTTACGAGAGTAGTTCTAGTTCAGACCCTACACTACCACTCTCACCTTCCTTTAATACATATGGATACGTGTGTGGTGTGTATTTAAAATACCTGGCCAAATAACTCTGTGCATATGTATCTATATCTACACACAAGTATTTTCTCTCCCGTACACACTTTTTTCATTTCTTTGCACAGACTACTACGTTTGCAGTGCTTGACCCATTGGTTAGTGGAAGTGACTATATTCCAGACTGTATTAAGTACGGTACTCAATTTAATATTATTCTGTTTGCACTGTAGTATATTATGATAACTATAACCATAAGGCTTAGTGACATCTGGAAAAAATCTAATAGTGTTACCTATTCTGCAAAGATCTTTCTAGAGCCTGATTACCAGACTGTTCATGGAGTGGCTACAGAACAGAGCAAATGGAAACAAAGAGCAATGCAGCCAATCCAACAAAAAAGCTGAATACTTGGAAGAAACACCAAAAATCTGCATACGGTAGAAGGAACCGCATTAAATGTCTTTAGCATCAGGAATCTTAGTACTCATGCTTCGAGCAAAATTTAAGGTATAGAGAAGATGTGAGTTTTAACAGGCTTGCAGGTATGAGAGAGAACTCAACACTAAGAAAAGCTTCTGAAATACAAACTTAATACTCAAAAATAATTCTTACATTTCTTTGGATTTCCTAAACATAAAATGCAAACATTTTGCTAGTACTTGAAATGTTTTTTGCTCCCCCTCCCCCCCCCCAAATCTTCATGAACTCCAATGAAGTTGGTGGATCTCACCTGTAGATAGTATTAAACCAACCTTTTAGGAACAACAGATGTTCTTCAAGTGTGAACAGAGCCTTCAGAACTGTCCTCATTAGACTCTCCCATACCACAGCATCACCCAAGGAAAGCCAAAAGAAAACAGCCCATTAAGCTGTTTAAAATCTCCCAAGGTCAGCATGTGACCCAGCAGGGAGAGGTTCAAAAAGTACAGCCTTTATTTTTCTTCCTAACAACCTGGTTTGTTTCCACTCCTTTCCCCTTCAAGACACATCCTTCACAGCTAGCAGCTCTTTCAATCATTTACTTTGGATGTCTGCTTGAGAACAAACGATCTTGCTCATGCAGATGAGTTTGCCAGACTTGTGTGTACTTTCCAGTCTCAGGCTCTTTATTGTTCTTGCTGAAACCTGACCCTTTGAAATGGATACCAGGACACCAAGAAAGGACAAAAAACTTGCAGGAAAAAAAAAAAAAGGAAAAGATTTTTTTGCGGTAATAATGAAACTGCAGAAAAGCTTTCCAAGAACAAATCTTTTGCTCTGATTTTACCTGAAGGAGCATAATTTTAAAAGAATCGATTATAAGACACTGAAGAAACTTCGCATCTCTCAGTTTTATTTTCTGTAAAATGTACAGCATTATCAAAACCAAAGGCTTGTGACAGTAAAACTTTAAAATCAAATATCCATTTTTCATGTTTCATAAGCTGCTCTTTAAGAGCTCTCACTAGTACAGTCAAAACAAAGTTTGCTTTTCATTTCAAAACTCAGTCTGTGCTTTCCTCAAGGTCCAATGAGCTACAGTTCTCAAATGGCGTAAACTTACACAGTTCCGAAAAATTTCTATTTGTGCCCACTGAAGAGCTCACATTCCAGAATATGCCGATTTGTTAAACTCCACTGAAGAAAATACCACATCTTCAAGATCTATATAGCTAATGCTCATTTTTGCATCCAGACAACTCCTGTAACTTCAGTTAAAAAAAAAGGGATGCTACTTTCTCTGTATAGAAACACCATTGCTATAGGGACAAGAAGCAGTTTTAAGAAGTTCTGCAAGTTCCATTTTCCTTGCAGATGATGTAGATTTGTTTTTGAAGCCACAAAATCAACTACTTCAATCAAACGCACATATTAGTGACAATCTTTTAGCAAGAAAGGTAGGGATAAAGATGTTTTTCTTGGCTGAAACAAGTTTTACATAAATAACACACGGTTCTGCCCCTTCCCTCTCCCAGCCCTGGAAATGACATACAATGGGTTATTTAAGAGACGTGCAGTTAAATAAAATGTTCAAAATATAGTCAAAATATTTAAGAGCCCATTATAAGTCTTGGTGGGCACACTTTCAGAAAGAAGGACAAGCTCCTGCTGTTTTAGAAAACTACGTAGCATAAAAGAAAATGCTCCCTGATGGATGAGGGGTCAGATGGCTGGCATGTGTACCCTCTCTTCAGTTATAGAAAAGGTGATACTAATTTCACTGTGTGAAAAAGCTACAGCTGCAGGAACAAGAAACAATGTTAGACTTTGTGCAATTTCCCTTTCACCGCAGGGAACGTAGAGGAGTTACGAGTTACAGACCCAAATACCACAATCAAACACATAGATTAATTTCCTCATGAGTAGAGAGTAGGCAAAAATGTTTTGATTGCATACTTACACAATCGTCCTTAGTAAAAAAATAGTAAAAAAATTACTAAAAATAGTAATATTCTCGCTACAATAGTTTCTAAATTCACTCTGTATCATAAAAATGAGGTAAAACATATTTCGACCTGCATGAGAACTCTGGCAAGATTCAGCAAATCCAAAAGTCACGTTGTTTAAAAATCACTATGCGCATTTCACTGATCTTTAGTATACAATATAACAGACAACATTCTTCAGCTAAGATTAAGACAGGATAAACATTCAGAGTACCACACAGTTTTCAGAAACAGCAGAGAGTTGATACAGGAGAAATACCGAAGTGGAGCATGTTTTTAAAAATATGTACACACGTATTTTAAACACAATGAAATTTACTAAAAATCAAAGACTGAAAAAAAAAAAAAACCCAAACCAACCAACAAACAAAAACTCACCAGAAATACAGCTAACTGAAAATAAGTTTTACTTACTTAAGAAAGTATCTCTGTCCAGATGGTGTCTTCGCCATCTCCCAACCTGGTGGCAAAGGTACATCGTCAGGGATCTCAAATGAAGACTGGCGGAGATGCTGAGAAGATGGAGCTCCGGGTCCAGTCACTACTCCAGAGGGTGTAAGTGTCCCTGGAGAAACTGCTCCCAGCTGCAGTGATGCTGGAGAGGAATGAGCTCGGACATGCTGAGGGGTCAGGGCGCCTGCTGTCCCTGCATCAGTGCTGGCCTGCCAGGAATGAAATTATTCCCATTAAGATTCTTATATTTCAGTAGGAATGCAGCTGTCAGACGACATTTCACTTTAAATGAATCGTTCAGAAGAAATTCTAAAGTTCTGCTTATTTTCCAGTAGTTACTGTGCAAGAGAGCCTCCAAGTTGGTTGGTTAATTAGCATCACAAAAGCCCTTGTGTAAGTCAAGAAATATTAACTGTAAGTATGTGCTAAGTGCCTTTAGTTTTATTTTAGTTTTTATTTTAGTTCTTACGCCTTGGTACAGGGTTAAGAAAAAAAACATGCCAGCCATCAGCAGACCTCATAGAGCATACTGCATGGCTCGTTACCGGATGGCACCCACCCACTCCCATCGCACCCACTTTCTGTTGGGGGAGTTTATTTCCCACTCTCCTTTGGGAACAGGGGTATGGGGGTGCAAGGACACCCAAACATACACCCTCTGCAGGGGCTCAAATGACTACACAAGGAGAAAAGCAACAAAGAAATGCCAACTGACAGCAGTGCGCTCCAACAGAGGAAGACTCCTGAAATCAACCATAAAAAACCCTATACAACACTGAACACAAAATTTCCTAACCCGCACACAAACTGCACTTTAAGGGTATTGGAAGCGTATAAAGAGTCTTGCCCACGCTCTACACAAAGCAAAGCTGCAGCAAACTGTTGAACCGGTCAATCAGAAGTGACTCACAAAACCATTCACCAGAGTCACCAGTCGTAACTACACAGAACTTCTTTGCCAGTAGCAAATGCGTGTCCACCGTGAACAGAAAAAGCAGCTCTGAAAACTAGATTAAAATAATATTGACCTTTTTTTACATAATTACCGATTAATTGATTTTGTAGATACACCAGAACAACACAGGCACCTGTAATAAGATGCACGTATCAGCCCTTGCCACACCTCCCTACACAAGGTATTGCACCACACGAGGCCCCATTTATATACTCTTACGGAGACTGACAATTCTGTTTCACTATATCTGTGTGCAAGCACGCGTGAAGTTTAATGTATTAAATTGGAAACGAATTAGCTTACATTTACACAAAATACACAAGCTGCAAATCAACTGAGTCTGCGGCATTTTAATTCTTGAGAAACAGGGAGAATTATAGAAACTTACAGACCTTTCCTGTTGAACAGAATATTTTTGTGGGACAGCTAAACAAAAAGGAAAATGAAAACAGTCTTATTTTAAAAGGCAGTCCGCAATGAAGCAAATTATTTGGCTAGATTTCGAGTTTATGTTTTAGGAGGCACCGACTGCCACAAGGAGCGGTGACCCAATCAAATATGCATTACAGATGGAGAGTAACATACACAAGCGAGATAACGCTAAGCTTAAAAGTACAAGTTGCATGAACGTCACACACGTTAAGCGCATTTCAAACACGATAGCTATTTAACCGCAGATACTGCGTTTAACAGGACACAGCACCAAGTGTTAGCTGGATGTATCCCAGTTCACAGGGGTGCACAGCGGAACTGCGATAAGATTTGCACGGCCATACGTAATAACCCAGTTCCTCGCTGGATTTCAGTACGTTATTAAAGGTCTGCAAGCCAGAAGCCAGCAGAACTACAGAAGCAGCTCAGCCCCACCCCTTTCTATTTTCTTTTCAGTCTTGCAAAATGAAGGCCAGACTGATTTTTTCGAGTATTTGGAAAATGAATTAACTCCTAGGCTGAGAGGGTCTATGCCAAGGTTCAGCCTGGAGTAAACCTCCGAGGCCAAGTTATAAATCCTTCAAAACAGAAGTTTAATAATGGAAATGTTGACAGACCCTTAACAACAAGGGTACCAGGCACCAGTACACAGAGCGAGTTTCACTCCTACTGGCTGCACAGATAAAAGTGACAATTGCCAATAATAAAACCTCTTTTACAGCTTAGCAACAAAGTTCATTACTTAATAAAACACTCAGGGTCGGCACAGCCTCCTTCCAAAAAAAGTTGGGAGCAGCAGCCTAAACATTAACTTTCCGTCGTATTCGCACCGGCGCTTCGCTTTGGCACAAAAGTCACCCTGCTCCGAGACCAAACGCTGCCGGAGGCCCAGGGCCGGCCCTGCCCCGCATCCCCCCCGCCCCGGGCCGGCCCTGATCCGCATTCCCCCCCCTCCCCGGGCCCAGCCCCGCATCCCCCCGCCCCATCCCCGGGCCCAGCCCCGCATCCCCCCGCCCCATCCCCGGGCCGGCCCTGCCCCTCATCCCCCCCTTCTCCCCGGCCCCAGCCCCGCATCCCCCGGCCCCGGGAGGTCCCGCCTCGCACCGGCCCTGCCCCCGCTGCCCGGCGGACCCCCGGCGCCCTCAGAGCCGGAGGGCGGCTCGGGAATTAACTTCTGGAGACAGACTCTGTGTGTGTGTGTGTGTGTGTGTGTGTGTGGGGGTGTCATCCCACAGCCCAGCGCCGCGATGAAATGGTGGAAGAGCTACATCCATGTTGTTTGATGCGGGGGGGTAGAGTTTGGCACAACCTCGTTACCCCCCTCAGCACACGGGATGAGACCCCAAAGCGAAATCCGCCCGGTTTTCACCTAAGTTTTTTGAGCCCCCACCACCACCCCGGCCCCGGCGAGGCCGAGCGAGCGGCCGCGGGTCCCGCCGCGGAGCGGATGTGGAGACCGAGGCCCCGCCGGGGACCGGGCCGGAGCCAACGGCCGCCGCGGCGCCGGCTCCCCCTCAGCGCCCCGGGGCGAGGAGCCACGCAGCGCCCGCCCCCGGGGGAAGCGGGGGGGAGGGGGGGGGGCGGAGGAGGGGAAGGAAGCCATCGAGCACCCTGGCCGGGCGCCCCCCGCCCCGCTCAGCCCCGCGGAGGGCGGATTCCCGCCCCGGCCCCTTCCCCCACACGCCTCCCCCGGGAGGAGCTCGACGGCGGCGGGGAGGGAGGAATGGGGGAGCGCCGGGCCGGGCCGCCCCCCGCCTCCCCCTCTCCCGGGCCGGGTCGCCCCCCGCCCTCTCCCCCCTCACCTGGCGGGAGTGGGCCTTGGGCTCGGGCGGCTTGAAGAAGGAGTCGGGCAGTTTCCGAAGCCGCATGGGCAGCGTGTGGGGCACGTTGGCGCCCTTGGGGTTCATCACGGCGTTGAACAGCGCCTCCAAGTCGGTCTCCGAGTCGCCCCGCACATGGACGATCTGGTGCCCCGCCGGAGGGGGCCCCGCACCGGGGGGCTGCGCCGCGCCGGCCGGGGCCCCCGACACGGAGCCCGGGGGCTGCGGCGGCGGCGGCTGCTGCGAGGCCGGGGGCTGCGTCGCCTGCTGCGGCTGCTGGGGTTGAGGCTGCCCGGGATCCATGGCTCCGTCGGGACCCCCCGGCGCTTCCCTGGCGGGGCTCGGCGGCTCAGAGCCCGGATTCCCAGCCCCGCATGCCCCGCTCCCCGGGCCGCGGCTCGTCCTGCTGTCGCCGGTGCTTCTCGCCCCTCGGCGGGGAAACCGACCCGGCCGCAGCAACTGGCAAAACAACTCTGACCGTGCGGCGCTTCCCTGAGCCCGGCCCAGCCCGGCCGGCGCCTCTGTCCCGGCGGCGGAAACTAACTCACACAACACTCCAAACAAAAGTTCGCAGTTACGCCCGCCCGAATCACTCTCCGCCGCCGGCCCCGCCCCTCCTGAGCCCGCCCGCACCGTATCCGACACAGCCAGCCTGCGCCGCGCAGCTCTCCTGCCTGCGCCCGCCCGCACCGCCTCCCGCTCCAGGGGCGCCCGGGGGGGCGCTGCGCGACCCCCCCGGCCCAACACCGCGCGCGGCCCGCAGTCGCCTCACGCCTCGGTTCGCCGCCCCCCCTCCCCCCGCTACTTCTTTGCTCGCTCGCCCGCCCGCCCCTCTCCCGACTCCCGCCCGCCCGCCCGCCCTCAGCCGCAACGGAGCGGTGTCGCCAACCAGAACTTTTATTTTTCCCTCCCGAACTTGTATCCCGACTTCCAGGCGGCCGCGGGGCCGGGGGGGTGGCTGCGCTCCCCCCTCTCCCCCGCCGGGCAGCGGCTGGGCCCCTCCCGCCCGCGGGGCCTGGGGTGGCTTGGCCTGGGACCCCCTTGGGGCGCCGTTAGGGCAGCTGCCGGGCTGAGGCCGTGGGGCCCGGCCCTTCCCGGGGCCAGCAGGAGGCCGGGCCTGGCCCGCCGGCCCTCGGCCCCCGCCTCACCTGGCGGTGTCGGGGCGGCCGCGGCCTGCGGGGCTGGGGGCGAGGGGCGATAGAGGGGAAAGCTGGAGGTCGGTCGGTGCAGGCCGGGGCGCCTGACGCACTTTTTTCCCCATCCCGCAGAGAGTTCACTGAGTCCAGAGCCTCCCCTGGCATTTACACGTCGTGGATCTGAAAAGCTGGTTCATAACGAGACATTCGGAGAAATACCTTTTATTAGATAAAACGGGTGAGGGAAGGGGGGGACAAAACTGCCAAGATAAGAGATTCAAGAAGCGTGCCTTTTAAATACAGAAGAACTTTTTAAAAAAACACCCAGAAATATGTACGTGAGCGTGGAGCCATGCGGAGGCTGTCATGGAGGTGCACCTTCCTCACAAGAAATCTCGGCAGCTTCTGCCTGAATCGGTGCCATGAGGAGGCCGCCCCGGTGATAAAGTCGGAGGATGGCCAAGTTTATAACGAGCTGGTAGATACACTTGTGCCAAAACAGTGGTACAGAACGTGGACGTGTCGCCTGCAGGGATCCACGGTCAAGTAGGCAAAAGTCTGCTGGTGGCTTTGGCTGGAAGGGTAACACAGGCCATGGGCATCCTGAGAAGAAATAAAATCAAACAACCAGTATTAGTGACAGCACGGATACCCATGAAAGAATTCGTAAAAAACTGAGCAAAATGTATCATTTTGTTCCAGTTGTAACAGTTTATTTCATGGCAAAAGATAGAATAGATACACCATAGTTTATTTAAGCAGCGTTACGTCTCTGTGAGGATCCTGACGCCACAAAACGCACCAGTTCTGTCGGAATAGTTCCAATAACCTTGAGGTAAATGGAATATTAATATAAAATGTAAAATTAACCATGTAAGCGTGTGTTTACACAATTAGAGCCTAAAATACAGATGATTAAACATACAATGGTCCGATCATGTTTCATTTGAAACAGAAAAAAATTAGAGATTATATTTATCAGTAATTCTTTTTCACTTAACATTTGCTAATGCGTCTGTTCAGTTTCAAATATTTGCATTTAAGGAAAACCCTCCTTACAGCTCTCGTTAACAACTTCGAACTGTTAGCGAAAACATGTTGTGTGCCGGTCCTCAGAAGGGGTTTGAAGGGAGTGCAGGCACCGAGCTCCAAAATCCTCATTCTGGAAACACAGGTTCAGGTGACAGCCAGCTCCAGAACCGGGCTCTGCCATTAACGCCCTCCCTCTGCCTGCTTCAAGAAAAGCTTCAGCGCTGATGAGGCGGCACAGCCTGACACGCGCTTCAAATCCAGCAGGGATCCAGAAACCAGGTGGGGGGATTTTTGGAGGGTTGATTTTTTTTAATTCATTTAGTCTAATAATTGAACATCTAAAAGATAACAAATATTTAGCTGACACCTCCTTTCCTTTCAATCACAGTACAGTTTCCTCCTGCTCCCGAACACCTTTATACAAGAGTTGAAGAGATGTAGGTTCTGTTCCACTTTTTTACCTGAAGGAAATTGCTATATTGCATTTTTTGTCAATTTTCTCCAAGAAAATTTTAAACTCCTGGACTACAGACTATTCCAGATTAGAGGCACATCTCTCACATTCCTTTGTTGAAGCTGTCTTCCTTTGCACAAAATAATCCACCTCTTTTTGGACCAAGAAAACATGAAAACTGTAACCTCCCTCAGTGGTTAGGGCAGTCAGCTTAGAAGGAAAAAGTCTGGGTTGTGAATTTTATCCAGTAGCTGTTACTGGCATCCCATTTTCTCTCCTGCTATTTCAAACAGGAGGAACTATATCCTCTTTGGATACTATGTGTTCTGGTGTCTTCTTTTGGTGCACTATTCCAAACCATAAATCTTAAATTAAGATAAGCACCACCATAAAAGCATGTCTACGACAGGTAGACATTTGATAATGTTTATTCACAGCATTTTCCAATGGTAGTCAAATGCCACAAGCTAAAAATAGCATTCTATTTTTAAGCAACGCAGCATACAAGCTCCATAGCTCCAATTTTAAGAAGCCTAGCCCTCTCCGGGTGGTTTTGAGGTATGCATGTGTATCAAACACTGGATTCTCAATAGCAGTAAGGAGAGCAAGCTTTAAGATTTTACAGTACGTAGCATCACAATGCCTTTGGAGTTTGATCCAAAGATAACCTAAACTCATGCACAAAACCAAAGAAAAGCAAGAGAAGACCAGCATCAAGATGTGATTGCTAGTTAAACTTTTTTCCCATTGCTACTGAAGATCCCATTCCTGCAGTCCTTATGGAACTGACCAATGTCAGTTGAGGTTTTGAGTGTTTAAAGGCAGCATTGGCACACTAAAAATTTGTTCAACAATTCAAGAAGAAAAGTTAAGTTTTGGTGATGAGGGATTTCAAGAAACTCCAGAATACACCAAACCTGGTACCAGGAAAATAATAAATAAAATTTAATTAAATTAAAAGGGATCTTAAATTTATTTTAATTAGTAAAAGAGGTCATAAAAACCCTGAAATACTTGAGCATAAAGCCTCTGGAATTTACACAGACTTGCTCTGGTTTTTAGAGCAACAGGGTGCACGGACACGAATTCAGAATCATACCAATTCCATCTGCAGTGTGGACTTCGGTTCAGACGTGCAGGGGATGTAACGATTGATTTACTGATGTTAGAGTAGGATCATTTTATTTTTTCCTTGTAGGAACGCACATAATCAGCTGATGATTTAAGAGTACATATGCATAGCATAATACAGAAATAAAGATACCACTGAACATCTCTCAGAACTGCATCATTTAATAAACAATTTTTTTAGAAATACTTTTTGAATAAACTGTGCATTACACAGATGTCTGACACTGCCACGATTCAGGTTCAGGTAAAGAAAGTTCTAAAATGCCAGTTGGCATCCAAATACTTCAGCTGTAACAATGTTTCATTATGTGCAAGCCCCAAAGCTCTCAAGGGTATTTGTGATGCCCAGGTCTATGGAGTTTTGGTGCTGAACAGATATACAGATGTGTATAACTACACCTTAATGCCTTGAAATATTTACATCTCTAATAGTGTGCTTTTTTAGATATTGTTTCCAAAATAAGGGCTTCTTAGCCACAGCTTAAAAACCAATGGATGGTGTCAGTATGGTGTTACATAAAGTTCTTAATTCCTGATTCCATTTGTACTTGTGGAAATATACAAGTATATTTATTTGTCCACTTACTAATACAGCTTGAAGAAATGTGTGTTCTTCTAACTTCTCAGATGCTCTTCAAGTCACTTTTACCAGAACAGCTTTTTTTTCACTTATATCAGGCTAAGAGAGTATGTCCGTTTCTTTCAGATATAAACCAAGAAAACATGGCTTAAAAATTGTCAGCTCAACGTTAAGATTATAATAACACACTCTATGGTTATTTACCACATGAGCTCAGAAACTAAATCTACTGCAGAAATGTAGTTATCTCCTTGAGAGAAACTTTTCGTCACAAGCACAAGACATTTGTGCTCCAGTAGGAGCCCTTCCTGTAATTTCCAAGTAGAGTTCAAAGAGTTTTGATCCACATAGCTACCAAACGATCTAGACAGACACGTTTAAGGCTTTCTCTATTCCAAGAGAAAATTCTTCAGGACGTTCTTTAATGGAATCCAGAATTTAGGAATTCTCCTTCACTTCACAAATTTTCAGAATGTGCAGTAAAGCCCAATTTCCCCCCAAAGCTACAGGGAGGATAGCCTGCTCTGTATTTACACTGGATTTTCTTTCATCCATCCACTTTTTTTTTGTTTTCAAAAGGTTGACAAGTTTTGTCTTTTTTTTTTTTAAATACTAATGATATTTAACGTATGGCAAAGACAGTTAGGGGAACTCTTAAATATCATGCATCTACCTAAACACAGAAATGTGCAAAGTTCACATCAATACACTTGATTCGGAGATGGGGAGGACCCATTAATAACAGTAGAACATCAAGTTAACAGGGTTTTTCTTTTTTATTTTATTTGTATTACAGTCCACAGTCTAGTAGAAAGCTGCATTTTGATACACCCATAAAGCGCTTATTTTCAAAAACCTTCCAAAAGCCTTTTATGAATCACACATAGTACTTAAAAGATGATGATCCACAGATGAACAGCTGGGCTATTGGCAGCTTACAGGGAAGCTTGTGCAGTCTGAAATGACATCAGCTAGTTCTTTTGAAAGTGGGTACATTATCTGACATTTAATTATTACATATTCTGGTTACTCAAGAAGAATTTGGAGTAGTTCATCCTAGTGTAACAATTAAATGACAGATATGCTGAATCTAGTAAACATGCAGCCAGTTCTCAAACTTATCTTGATGGTAAATGTATGATTTTGCAAGAGAAACAGATAGGAATGAGACTTGACAAGGGAGGGGAAAAGAGGTGAGCAGTCATCTCACCACCCCAACTTTCTGCGTACTAAACTTGCAGTCTTTACAGAAAACAGATGCAATACAAGCTATTTGGAAAGCTCTAGCAACGTTTCTAAAACCAGAACTATACAAAGTCAAGAGTGGATTCTTAATCCTTAACTGCTATCTCAAGTAGATCTAAAAGCAGAATTACTCAGACCTAAAGATATGTTTTTTTCATAAACTAGTTTCTGGATGGCTATTATGACTTCAAGTGTAATCCAGTAAACCTATTTTTAGTGAGCTACCAAATAAAACTTTAGTTGGTCGTTGTTGATGAAGAGTCAGTAAAGAGGACAAGAAAGCAGGGTGAGATCAGGGAAAGAGTTCATGAATACAAAATGACAACAACTATGGAAAAATAAACCCTTAAAAATGGAATATTATGCTTTCTTTGTGTAAACGTCAATTCATTATTTTCATGTTATACATGTGACGTCCAGTATAATCTTGTACTAAAATTATTAATACTTACATATGCGGACACTCTGAAGACTGTAGAAATAATACGTATATCTTTTGTTTCAGGATCCTTTTGAACACTGAAATACAGGGGAATAATACATACTTAATACATACAGTAAGCACTGATTATTAGAATCCTTCACTTAAAAAAAAAATTTTTAACATATGCACTGTGTTCTCACTCAAATTTGACCAAGTTCAAATTAGTAGTTAAACTTCAACTCATGTCACATTGACTATGAAAAGCTATGTTGACTGTTGTTAGAGAACACGGATATTATGACATTTTACTGAAAGCTATTGAACGTATCTAGTCATCTGAGTTAGTTTCACTGTTTTCAGCTACTAAATCACAGCAATATTACCCAGGCCTAGATGACTCCAATATAAAGTTTGCATTTTGACACCTATGAAAAGTTATTCAGCTAAACATTTAATAAAAATCTTTTCACATATTCTTTGAGAAAAAAAACACTTGCAAAGTGAACTGCATCGTAATGCAGACTACAAGAGGTAGCAGCCGTACTGGTGAAGAAATGCAGACTTTAGCTCATTTTTAATTAATATATGGTTATAATTTAGCTTCATTTTTTATCCTTTGAAATGATGTATATACAGACAGCTATGCAGCTTAGGATGGTATTGGGTCTGAATTTGTATATTTCTAGACTTATGTTTGTTGTGAGGGGTGCCATTTATTCCATCACAATTATTAATAACACTAAGATATTATTGCAAAGCATGTCTACATATTTTAAACTTAAATGTTTTTAAATATGTCATTTTTCCTCAGATCTGCTTGAAGTGATGCTTACATTTCTTCATTAATTAGATTGTGTAACTTCTATTAATTTATGTAATTTTACAGATTCCTATTTACATTAACTCCCTATGGAGTTGTTGAGTCTTATAAATTCCATACTTACACAGTTCCAAGAAATGCATAGCTCAAAACCTGCCTTGTCACAAACAGGTTCAGTTCCTGGGAAAGGTCCCAATACAGCTAAGTCACTAGAGGATGTGTATTAAACACAGCCTAGTTGTACACTGCACCAGCTCCAAGCTGTCTGTGACAGCAGCCCTCTATTACCACTGCTTTCACAAAGCTTCTTTTTATAAGAACAAACAAACCCTAAATCAACACACATCATCTTTGTTGATTCAATCTCTCCAGCTAATAAAAGAAATTGACTCTCCGATGAGCTGATTTCATCTGTAATGACACAGTCATGTATGAATTAAGCTTATACAGTGAAGCTGATCTTTCCTGTGGTGAGTCAGTAAGGAGGCTTTCTCAGAATTTTTTGTTGCAACTGACTTGTTGATATACTCAACAGTGGATTAAAAAGGCATTGCTGAAACTGGTACTGGCCTCAGTTGTCTGCTTTACCACCCCTCTAGAGATTACTGCCTTCCCAGCAGGGACAGCTCAACTGGTTCATGACTCAGCTTCTGAACCACTGCAGTTTACAGACCGGCATATTAAGATAAACTTAACACGGATGTCAGTTTATGCTAATGTACCAGGCTGTAAACTACAGCAGTTCAGAAACTGTTCAACCATCTCCGCTGAAAGAGTGACAACTTTCAGAACAAGGTGTAGAGGGTCAGTGGGGTTAGCGCTTTCTACCATACATCACCACCCCCAAAAGCTACAGTTGTATTTAAGTTACTCTGGCTTCACATTCTTGTGTCTGAAAACAATGCTTTCAATTTCTGGTTTCTTAATTTTTATGTTATATATATCTAGGATATGAAAGTAAGGGGTGACAGAGAATAAGTCTTCCTATTTATTATTCTGCTGCCTTGAGACATTTTCCCCTTGTGCTTAGCTTCCTGTAAGTCATTTTTCAGACGGATTGTATATTTCTAGAACTTTGGTTAATTTTTAAGGCAAAATAATATATCTGCCAAAATCAGATGAGATTCTTCCCTTGCTTACTTGAAAGAAACCAGAAGGTTGCCTTTGACAAGCTCGTTTGCTCTATTTCTTTTCTTTTTTTTTCCTAAAAAGGTTTTAGAAAAAAATACCTTGTCTTCTTGAAGAGGATAGTATTTCCTTAAAAATAGTCTTAATATCCTCTTTGTTCTTTCAACTTGTTAACTTCTAAACTATTCATTGAATATGGTCGTTCCTTCATCACTTTAATGTGAGTCTATTGTCTTTTTATGAAGAGCAAACTTCCTCATCATCTCGCAATTCACTTCGGGTTGTATTTATATCCTAACCTTACAGTCAATATTTTATTACGATTTCCAAACATTAAATGAACAACTCAATGCTTTCACATAAATTCATTTGTTATGGGGGAAAGGGCATAGAGGTGGCATGGAAGGAAGGAGAAGAGAACAATAAACACAAGATACTACAGCAGCTGTCACCACAGAGAGACACTGTCAGATAAATCAGGGGTTAAGTACAGAAGGCAAGATTTATCAATAAAGATTCATAGATTATATTTTAGCTAACAAGTTTTTGTCATGTAAATGTATGCTTTAACTAAACCAAAAATACTACGAGAAGCATTTTGAAAATATTTACGTTACACAGGATATGACACTTAACACTAAAATTTTGCATGGATTTAACTGGTCACAGACTAATTACTGGTGGATTAGTAACAGACAACAAGTTGTGCATTAATTCATTAGGAAGTAATTATTGCTCTTTTTACAAAGGAGAAAATGTCTGCCATTTAATAGTTGTATTTGGAAGTCCCTAGCTGTGCTTGTAAAATAGAGTGGCTAATTTCAAAAGATTATTGCATTCTTACATAATAAAGCAATATACATGGAAACACTTCAATAAAATGAAATCTCAAACCTTTTGGCACTATTTTGAACACTAATGCCTTAGAGTTAGAACTCAGGAAAGGCCAGAAGAAAGGCTGTAAGAAAAAGAAGTGGGGAAAAACTCATAATAGGTCTGCCATTCCCAGTACTAGAGACGCTTTTGTGGAACTCTTCATGCCAAGGCTCTTTTCCATAAGAAAAACTGTTACAGGACCAAACAGTGGTGGTTTATGCCTCTATAAGCATATAATGATTAGACTAAATTCATCTGTGGGGGCCAATTTTTCAATGTACATCAGCTAGCAGCTAATAATTATTGTGCTATCAATTTGTTTTTCACCAAGCCTTCTGAGCCCTTAAGACATAAAACTTAAAGCTTAAGAAGAGTACAGTTTACAGAATTTTTTAGTACCACAAAAAGTTTTTATATCACTTTTCAAAGAGTAGAACATCTCCAATGCAACGGCAATCCAGGATGAAAAGAAGCAGTCAAGAAAAGAAGAATTTAAAGAATAGTTGGTTTTCAACAGGAATTTGAAGGTGAACTGTTTTGTAAACATAATTTAATAGGCCACTACTCTCCTTAGCAATTGTTTACTGAAAATAAGAGGCCGTAAGAAAGTAATTTTCATTGCTTTATTTTCTGGTGTAATTTGTGCAAAAATGATCTAAGTAACAGTGCACAGCATGGACTAGCAATTAGAAATCCAGTCAAGACTGTGGCATGGATGTCCCTCTGCAGAGCTGTATCGCTTATCCTTTCACTGGCCTTTTCTCTTACGAAGGTGGTAACAAAACAGCAACATCATTTTGGATAAACTGGGGGCAGGGGGAAATGAGACAAAGCAGGAGACAATCATGATTGGGAAAGGAAAGTCTGAAATGTCAAGATCAAAAGCTTTTCTCATGGGACCAACAGAGAACTTAATATCATTGGAGCAAGATAAAACATTTAGTTGTGAATTTCTTTTGCAACTGCTAGCCAGCTCCAATGGCAGTGAGAAACAAGCAGACATTTGTAGGCACAGAAATGGAGACACAAGGTAAATAAATAGTGAAGATCAGTTATGTCACATGAACTGTGTAGATGTACTTCAAAACTTTGGAGGATAGAAAGCAAGCTGTCAACTGGAAAGAAAAAAAGAAACAAATAAAAACTAAACCAAAAGCAAACACCCAAACACCAAAAAAGAGTGGATCTTGAATGGTTTTCTCTTGATATTGCATAAAGGACAGAAGTAGCACTCCAGAGAAAAATCACAGAAATACAGAAAGGGCCAATAGGGAACAGGTTGAGGGTATAGAAAAAGCAAACCTTGAAAGAGGGATGAAATTGTAGGGAAGATTTTGGCAGACGCTTTTTTTTAGGTAACAAGAACTACTTGACATCCTTATTGAATTTTACATCAGGAAAAGGAAAATGAAGGGGAAAAGGTTTAAGGAGATAGAAAGGTAAAGGAAAGGAGTGGCTTTGAACAAAACTTGAGCATGCGTAGCAGCAAACAACTCAAAAGCAAAGGGAAGCAAGAAAGTGAAGGAACTGATTGGATTTGCGCTTTGTCCTAGGTCAATTCAGCAACACAAGAGCAGAAAGAGCTGTAGTCAATGCAAAGTCAACTAAGGCCAAGGATTAGAGTAACACACAGCTTGTTTCAAGCGTCGAGTGAACCATTTGAAAGAAAAGGGAGGGTAGAGCTGAAACACTGATGGATCCTTTTAAGTCATATTCTGTATTTCTGAAGAACCCACTTGATTTCCATCTATGTATGATATGAAAATATCAAAACTAATCACACTAATAAGAAAGCTCTGGTGACTAATCACAGTATTCAAATTAATACATGCAGCAATCTAAGTTCGTTATTTCTAAAAAATCTTGGAATATTGATAATGCTCAATTTCTCTGTTTCATTGGTTTCACTAAAAGTATGAACTGTTTTGCTACTTTAATAATTTATTTTAGATGACCTGGGAAACAGCACATAACTAAATCAACTTGTACCCTGAAAAGTATTGACCATTAGAAAATCTGAAAGCTGCTTAGAAGTTATTAAAGATGTCTAAGCTTCTTTGGTTAAGTACTACAAAAAATTCCCCAAACCAACAAATATTTTGTTTTAAATATTTTGTTTGGACACAGCAATCTATACACAAGTGCCACAGAAGTAAAGAAATATTCAGGTGATTAAGAATCACTGGGTCTAATCCTTTCATTTTATCTTTGTTCAGACATACACATTTTACTCTTATGTTTATCCAAAGACATTTTAAGAACAGATTTAATGACGAATACACCTTACACGATCTTTTTCCTAATATGCTTGTGTATAATCTTAAAATAGGAGATGAAATAACCATTGGTCATCACACCATTCCAAATAGTGTGAGAACGAAGAAAAATATCAATTCCTACTTTAAGTGATTTGAAGCCCTTGTAGTGTACATTGTAGTTGCATTACTTAGTATCCACATTATCAGAGTTCTTGTAGTATCTCTCATTTTAGTTTTCCACTGTGCAAGTTGATATTGTTCTTTATAGTATCCCACAAATACTTAATTATAAGTGGCAAAGTATAATATAATATAAAATTTTAGTAATATCATTGATGATCTTTATATTCCCATTAGTTTAGCTATGAATGGGTCTGCGTAACTGATAAGTACATTCCATTGCCCACTAATCAGGAAATAAGAAATTTTGTCAATCGGAGAAGTCAGCATATGGATGTATCAAAACAGGCCAAAAAATTGCCCTTTTTTTTCTGAATTTGAACCTTTGATCGATCACCTCTAATCTCAAGGAAAAAAAAAAACAAATTCCAAACAATTCCGTATACCAGATCTAGTAAAAATGTGTATGCTAACATGCTAACAGCATGTGTCACGCTAACAGCCAGATTCTATCACCGTTAGCTTTACGCTGCGATAAGTGTATTTATAGAATTAAGAATGCCAAAATCTAACTGTATTTAAAAAAAATAAAAATCACCTGGAATAAAATATATACAGAACTACAAATTTCAGCTGAAGTATTTCAATTTTTAAATCCTAAGCCAAAAGCAGCTTGAAAGTAGTCCAAGACTATACATCCAAGACTTAGCTGTTGATATTTTATCAAAGATAGTGGGCACACAATCTGCTTCCAGTGCCACACCATGTTTTCAGCAGACGATTACAGAAACAAAAATCTTTAAAATGGGAGTGAATTACAAAGTATCAATGTCCATATATGTAATATAACAAAAGTTTTTATGTGGGACAGATGCCATTAAAATTGCATATATTTTGCCATTGAACTCCTACCATTGTTATACGGTATTTTGATAGGTGAAGTCAAATAAGCTTGTAGATTGACTAACTAACAGCCCCATTTTTGAAGCAGTAATGCACAGTAAATTTACACAAATCAACACAAAGTATCTATGCACAGCGCATACATATAAAATTGCATAAAACGGAAAATGCTTACCTCACCAAGTCTTTATATAAAGCTTTTGTAGTTTCTAAGTATGGGCCAACTACATCTTCAAACTGGCAAAGAGTTCCTCCAATGCAAAGATGCTTAAAAAGACAGAAGAGAAATTCTTTGCGATCCAATTGACTGAATAAGTCATAATGGTCTGAATCTTCCAGAAGTAAAACCTTGTGGAACAGGAAAATAACAAAGTTTATAAACAATGGAACTACTTTGCTGTATTTCATACAGAGTTTACATCCATATAAAATACATGAACTAGGGATGGAAATAAAGTACTTCTCTCTAAATCTTTCCTCCAATGATGCAATTATGTTCAAAATTTATAGATAGAATATAAAGCAGAATCACTGTCAGATTTGTGCCCACAAGACATAAGGGAAGATTTTTCAAGAGTCTTGTTATTCACTGTTTAATCGCTCATCGTGCTAATGAAACAATAATCTGAAAAAAATCCAGCTATATTTGGTATGTCAATCACAGCCAATTAGTTTGTCTTCGGCACCTTTGCCTACGTTTGCTTTTTTACTCTAAGTTTACACACTTATCTCACATTTGTAAAGGAATCCTAAGGATGTCCCAGAGGACATCATTCAAATTCACATCATTCTTTACTGCAGACTCTAGCGAGACTTTATCTGCAGCCTGGGTAAACCAGACATGCTGTCCAGCTGCCTCCATGCCTCTCACCTGCCTTTTGCTGCAATATTATGTGAACACAGAGGACTTGCTAGATTAGTCCCAACACTGCCCACTGTAAGGGTGGACAGGAATTGTAACTGAGTATGGCTACAAGACATTTGAGTCACATCAGCCAAACTGCAGATGTCAACTCAGGCAAACTGGTTAAAGCTAGACATGAACTTAACACTCTCTGGTCCTCTTCATAATATCACTACACAACCTGAGTAACAAAGGGTCAGGGCAGCAACTGTTGTTGATGGTCACCTCATATGTATCCCAACCCCCTTCTTGGTCGAAGCAAGAGACGATGTGACAGGTGGGAAAGAAACATGGAGTTTTGCAGATGAAGGCCACCCGCTGACATCAGGAGATAGACAGTTTGCTGCCCCCTACAGTCTACCGTCCTGGGGCGTGGACTAATTTCATCTGAAGCTTTGACGTCGTTCCTGGAAGATTTTAACTCTTAATTCTTTCTGCCATCTTAGGTCTTATGAGTAGGAATCATGTTCCTTTCAAACAAATGTGAATCCTTCAACTTGCAACTTGCAGACACACACATCCCTTCCAAGGGAAGGAAAATGGAAAGAAACTCAAACTCCAATCATTTATTTTAAATAAACTTTCCTATACCCAGTATACTTAATTTTCAGAAAACATTTCACACATACCCAATTTAGAAATAAATACATAGTATTTTGAACTGCTAGGCTACAAACCGCATCTGAAATTCAAAGCTGAGCTTGAGTTCTCTCCTTTTCCCAGAACTTTACAAGACAGACCAGTATTTCAGGCCACATCCTGTAACCAGTGTCACTGGTTCAAATATCCTTCAAAGGATTTGGCAAGTGCAAATGAGTGCAACTCTATAATTATTAAGTACTTATGATGATTATATATACAAGGAAGAGCAAAATCCAGTTCTCCCACACTATGCTTTGCTAATGCTAAACAAACATAAGTAAAAAAAAATTGTTTTAGCTTATGAAGTCAAAAGAAACACTTACAGTGAAGACATATGTTGATTAAGAAGGTGCCACTGTTAGAGAGAGATCCTTTTTCAGAATAATCTGCTCTTTAACACCTCCACTGGAGTGTAACAAACAGGTTTTACCTTGCAGGCCTGTTCAGGAGCTATATTTAGTCCTTTTCCAGTGTTAACACTGAAAAATAATTTCCCTTTTCACAGTTTCCTCTCCTTTGTTTCAATGAAAATATACAAAGATCCTTAAATGCCTTCAGATATGATATGGTCAGCATTCCCAGCCAGGAGTGCTTCAGGATGTAGCTATTGAGTACGTTCAGTTTCACCAGCTACCTGGAAGGTTGTGTGAACCTGCAGCTCTGGGTATTATGGTACCTTTCCATTGGCACCATTTGTTTTCCCCTCCTAGGCAAATGAGTAGCTGCATTTCCCCCCCCAACCAAGCACAGACTACTTGAGATAAGGGTGTGTAGAAGAAGGTTGTGCCTTTTTCTCGCACCTAAAAAGGAAAGAAGGCCCACCTGGAAAACAGCCAGTGCTTTCACACATTCAGGCACTGCAGTGCCTCAATTGGTTCTATCCCATGGCTATTGATGCCCATTTTTACCACAGAAAGTATGTATTGTCAGAAAAAAAAATACTGAAAAATGTGTCCTTACGGTACCTAATAGAGTATGAAAAATTATAAGAAATTATTCATTGCTATACTGACCTTCCTTAATTCATCGGAGATGAGAATATCATCGTAATAGTCATCATAACATTTCACAATATGTCCAGTTTCTCTGACAACTCCTTCAGAGTACAGCCGATCAAAAAATGACATAGAAATCTGTGTACAGGGCACCAGTGTAGCTTCGATTTTTGTCACTTTGGAACCTGAAATACATAGGAAGGCTTCACTCCAAGTCTCTTGCAATAAAGAAAATAGGAGAATTTCCATGTACTAATTTGTAATTTGATACAGCGTGGAAATAATCACCTTCTCTAAATGGCTGTGTGTGGCATATTCTTTAAAAAAAATACAGACCACATAAGTATGACACAATCACACAGTCCCTCAAAAAACAAAGAAAGCTAAGAAAGAAACAAGCGTAAAGAAAACATTAAATTCATCTGAATACTACCCTCCATTAAGGCTCATGTGTCTGCTCCCTCTGTTGGTAATACTATGAGCCAAAACAAGTAATAGATGAAATACCACGTGAAACTCAACATCGCCTTAGATCACACCCTTAGAAAATCGTAATCCACAGCTTAAGCCTTGAAGAATCTGAGGACAAATACCAAACTTGGCATGATGAAGTACAAAAGCCAATAGCTGCTAACAGCACCCCACAAAGTAAAAACCAAAATGAACACAGCCCTGATGAATTTTTGGTTTGTTAAGTATTATATCTGAACTTTTTGAAAATTTATTTTGTAGCTACTGTAAGCTTTACGAACCAGCTATTTCAGAAGATGAAAAAGGTACTATCAGCAATTCCTGTATGAATCTGGAGTACTAAATGTAATCATTAAGTGCAGAGTACATTCTTCTAGAATTTTTCCATTTTCTGTGCTTGCAAGTCATTGGAGGCTTGATCCTGTTACTCCTAGACATCTAGTGCCATTTGAGATGCCCTACAGTATTTTACTTAATGAGGTTATCAGTCCATAATGACACATATCTTTTCTATATACAGTGTTACATCTACAATCTGTATGTGTGCCGTTGGATAACTTAGGGCACATCAAATAGCATTAGAGTCCATGTTTAAGAAGCTTTGGACTCAATTCAGTTCCATCAGCTCTCTACGGTCCAAGTGTTGAGACCAAATGACAGAACTTATTCTCTACTCATCTCCAAGTCCCCCTGAACACCCTTCAAAATGTTTCTGGAACAGGAGAGGGGAGGAACGCACAAGTTAGCATAAGCACGAGCGAGCACGCAACACAAGGGCAATGTGTCTTGGCAGAGATAATATTCACAGCATTCCAGCTTTCTATGACTTTACTCATATGTTTTCTCCTCTGGAGGCTCCCTTGACTGGTCAACAACATCACAGTATCAAAGGCTTTTGACCGTACAATTAAAGATAAAATTAAGTGGTGTCCTGACAAACTGACCTAAAGGATCACTAAAGACTAGTACTTAGGAAATGCACAAATTTCATTCTAGATGACAGTATTTCATGAACAGAAACATGCCAAAAAGGGATGTATGAACCATGACGCTTCTAAGAGCACCTATTATTTCATGCTGATCCTAATCTTTGCAAGCATAGCATAACCTAAAATTTCTCTTGCCTCCACACTTCCAAAAAGTTCTTGGGATGTCTCCCGTATGCTATGACATGGAGGTTAAGTAGGACTGGCATTTTGTTATCTAAAACCAGGTAAACTATACCACCTACCCAATCAACACTAAGAAAGAAATTAGAGAATTTACAAGTTGATGGCTTGAAAATGTGTCTACTTAAGCTAAAAATAATAGCATGAAATTTTGTAATTATTTTATTGGGCCAATGTGATGTAAACAAAATGAGCTATAGAGAAAAGCTTGGCATTTAATTGCTTGGCTTCGCATCTACAGATATGATTATGAAAACCATATCTTTATTAACCATTTATTTATTAAAGAAAAAAGGTTTGGACATTCTCCTAATGTCCACATAGTGACTATCAAAAAATAATCAAATTATGTAACCAAAATCACAAGTCAGGAGAAACAAGACTTACAGCTTTACAACTTAAGAAAAAAAACAAACACTGATTTTTGATTATTTATTTATGCTCCCTCCCACACCCTCACCTCCAGACTCCTCTAACTTCTAATTCTCCAGCTTCCTTTAGAAGGGATAGACTTTTTATTTTATGAGATATTTAATAAGAGCTAAATCAGCCTCTAACATAGAACTTATTTTCTAAAGACCTATGAATCAAAAACTGAATCAAGACTAATAATAATCAGATGTTAAATGACTTGAGAAAAAAAGACACATCTTACATTTTCCCAGTTATTGAGCTTGAAGTATAAGAAACAGAGCTATTTATAGGCCTTCAAATTGTTAGGATTTTATCGGGGGAGGAGGAAGAAAAGAGACACACTTCTGCTTTGAAACAAGATTTTATGAAAAATCTCATCAGGAAAAAAAAATCAAGAGCTTTGTAATCTATTCAGTAGTTCAGAAAATCAAACTACAAATGGAAAAGTTTAAATATACTGGAAGCTCCTATTCTCCATTTGAGAGGTGAGATTTGAAATTGGAGATTCAGAATTTCCTGGAAAAGAGTGACCGGTTTTAATAACACTGTAAAAGTGAGCAATAAAATAGGAAGAAGAAATGCCTTGACAAATCTGCAAGTGGAAAACAAAGAGCTGAGAAGTACTGAAGTAGATTAAGCTTCTTATAACAGCTAGCTCTGGAATATCTATAAAGCACTGCCAATATACTTTTAAATGAACACATTGCATATCTAGTATGGGGCAGATAAACCCCAGATTAGGTATATTTAGAATTCCTCCAAAGTTTAAGAAAGATTTTTACCTCAGGGAAACATCTACAGAACAGTTTATATAGAACATACATATTGCAAGTTCAGTGCTCTGTACTAAAAAGATGGTATTTCAAAAGTAAAAGGTGCAGGTTGATGATTTATAGGTTCAAATGACATCTAAAATTTTTGCAAATGATAACCTATAACAGTAGTCTAAAAAATTGCTTCCAGATTTTAAAACGCCATTTCAAAGACAGCAATCATTAAAGCTTCAAGTACACATGGCAACTCAAGAATCTTTCTTAGGCAAATACTTAATTTCTATTTACACAAAAAGACAGTAACCGTATCCCTTTGAAGATAACTTTTCAAGTGTTAATTGAGCTTAAGCAGATACAGTCCTGCCTCCCCAAGACTGTTGACAGGTGCAAGGCCAGTAATATGTCCAAGGAAAAATTACTATTTAGTTTTCATTGCAGCTATTTAAAAACACAAGACTCAAGACATAACATGGTATGCATCAAATTTGTTCCTTTTGATGCTTCTATTTTAGAAATACGAGAGTAACAGATGAAGGCGGGGCTTAATGCACATGACAGAACTATCAGGTGCTCTGCCATGCAGCCAGGAAGAGGGAAGAAAAAATCCCTCCTACAACAGGCAAAAAAGTGTCATGTGAGAATAGGTGATTAAGTATATGTCCGATCAGATGAAACAGACTAGAGAATATCCTTGTGTATTGTTTACCTAAAACGTTATCTTTCAACTAATATTAAAGCTGAAGTCCTTGAGACAATGTACTACTGTGGGGTTCTACCAGGAATCCCAACACGTCAGGGACCTGGGGAGAGAGGTACATGTTGCATTCCTTGGGGACACCATGTTTTATGGCACCTTTTGATCTAACAGATAGAGACTGAGGATGTTATGGTCTGATAATATTAAGGTGAGGATGAAAAGCAGTCAAGAGAAGAAAAAAATGAGATTAGACACAGAGAAAAAAAAAAGAAGTAAAGAACTTTTAGAAACAGATTTTAGGAAAAGGAGATAGACAAATAACAGAGAAGAGGAGGTAGAGATAAATATGAAAGTGAAACCACGCCCACTGAATTAAAAAGAAAAATAAATTCTTAGTGAGAAGGTAAAAGGGGGAACACAGCCTGGAAAAAGACAAAAGGATTATGAAAACAAAGAAGCTCATAAAGTAAATATAATATTGATGTTTTATATAATGCTGACATCTTTCTGTGGGTCATAAATAAATACTTCCTGCCCAAGCTCACGTCAGGGAGAAGGGAGTCTTTTAAGAACCTATCTAAACCCCACTTATGTTATGCATCCAAAATATCTCCCCCCTGTAAAAAAACCCTAACATTTTTGTTTGCAAGGAATAAATACAGTATTTGAATCAATCTAGATTATGTAATTTTTCTTCCTATTTTCTAAAAAGCAAAATAAGCCTATTTCCAGTATTTTCTTTCAAGAACAGGAACTTGTTTTTAAAAAAGTTGCTCCACAGTGATAAGTAAATGATATATCTGGATTAATATATTGGCATGTCTGAAGAAGAAAATACTAGAAGATGATTTTTCACCTCCTCCCACTCAAAGCTAATTCTTACTATATTTTCAAAAAATGCACATGAAGACTAAGGATAGAAAAATGTGCCAACATTCCTCACCAAAAATAGGCAAAGAATGGGAAGATGAAATTTTAAGGGCAAATGGGGTATACCAGCTGTTCAGGATTTAGAAAGGGAACCCTTCCAGTCCTCAGAACAAAATGTATTACTTCTGTGTTGAGGAAGAGTGAGCGGAATCAGGAGTTAAGCCGGGATACTTGGCAAGTGACCCTCTGCTCTTAAACACGAGGTATGTAACCTACTGACCTTCGCTACAGGGACTGGCAAGTCACAGGCTAGACATACAGCCTAAAAAAATTCTTGCCTAAAGCAGGAAAAGGTTTACCCACGGTTTGAAATATATTTATTTTCTTTTTGCTTGCCAGAGTCAAAAAGAGGTACCTGAAGGGGAATTTGAGATATTTTTTGCATCTTATATATTTCAATTGCTTTAACAGCCGGATACAGTATTTGGAAAATGGATTTTGCTGACAAAAAGGTGGCAATGTCTAGTGTCATTGTATATCGTGGGGAAAACCTATGCCAATTCCAGAGAGCTGAAATGGAAAAGTTAGAAAATTCCCACAGCTCCATTAAATATTTACACAGAGTAAAATATTTGCAGACAAACCAAAAGAACTGAGGACTTCCCAGTACCCCCTTTTGAAATATTCCTATTAAGGAAAATCACTTTGGTGATATCAGAGTTCACATTATGCCTAAAATCCCATTACATTATCACATGCAATTTCCAGGAAATTTTGTGTGTCATTTACATAACCAAAAATACAATTTCAAAGTGGTGCCATAAAATGGGCTATTTGCTTCTGGTCTTTTTCCTTTAGTGTCTCATCTCCATCTACAGACGTAATCAAGTGTTATAAGCAGTTAATGGTATGGCAACAAACTAGAAGCCAACCTTATGTCATGATTGCAACTAAAGCAACCTATCACATGGCTCTCTTTCTGCGCCCAGATCACGTTTGTTGTGCAGATAACATATTCCCACAAGCTCGGGGCTTTGCTCTATCTAATCTTCCGCTCTCTCAACTTTAATTTGTAACAGAGCAATAATCTCAGATTTGTCCTAAGTAAGGTGGTTGCATCTATAGAAGAGTGTCTTTCTCCAAATATTATCTGGATAACGTAGAACAATAATTCCACAATTAGGGCAGTTGATTATGTCTGGGTACAAGATCAGGTCAAGGATGTTACAGACCACTTAAAACCACTTCTGGCAGCTTAGTTTATGGATCGATACAGGGGTTAAGGAAAAATGAAGTGTAAAATGTGACAATTCAGTAACAAACTAGGTAAGAATCTTTTCTTATTATTTAGTAAAAGAAGTTATTCTTTAAGATATTTCAACCAGGTGAAGATACACATATATCAACTGTCATTATTACAAAATGGTAAATGAGAGGAAAATAGTTACAGACTTTTTTATTTAAGATTAATTTATTCTAAATTTACCCAATGTAGTCCATTGTCCTGAAGCTGAGAGCGACTTTAAACTGGAGTTCACATTTTGATCATTAAAAAACGCCTATAATATTCAAATAAGAGAATACAAATTAATGAAATGAAACATAAAATCATCATTTATAGTGCCTTGGACACTTTCAAAGCAAATTATAAGGATCCAATTAGTAAATAGATTCTGTATGATCTTTCAGTTTGGATACTAAATATCATACCACCAAATACATGTTTATGCAGTATTAATGTTTTACAGTAAAGCACTTTTAGTCCAAGAACACACAAAAAGGTTGTATGAAATCCTTGGAGGTACAGAAAATGGAAGAAGAGATGAAACAATTCTATCATCTCTGCATACAATGTTGTTGAAGTAAAAAAGGAAATGCTAAGTATGATTGTACAGTTTACATTTTGTAAATAAATTTGAGGCTTGGAGAAGTGTAGATACACACAAAAAATATTAAAAAGATACAGAAGACATCCATAAGTTATCAAAGGGATGGAGAAGATGTTTTTTAACTGATTTATCAGTTAAAAAAAGGAGACATGCATAGTAATGTTGGTAACTGACAAGTTAAATGATAGATAAGCCAATTAAGAAACCTCATCCTTATGTATATGCATACAAGCAGAGCGAATAATCATTGATGAAGCTGCTAAGAAAATGATGGATTTTTCACACTCTGCATCACCAAATCTCTTTACCACCTCTCTGGGATACAGAGAGATCAGACTATAAAATGTAATGGTCCCTTTGTTCTCAAATAATTCACAGCTACTCAGAGTTCATAATTTCATAATGATATTTTTACATTTTTAATTCAAAGGAGACAAGCATTGAGAAGGTAAATGCATATTTTGTAAAATTCAAACATTTGAAATGTTTATCAGTGGGAGATGAGATATTGGTGTATTTCTGTGTGAATTGCTTTAAAATAGAATCACAGAATCTTCATGGTTGGAAAGGACCCTTAAGATCATCGAGTCCAACCAGACAACCAATACAAAGAGTCTGAACTCTTTATCCAGGATAACAATATAAAATAGGCATACAACAAATCAAAGAGTTGTTTTTAAAACAACAAATGTAAAAACCACACTGTTTTTAAAACCACAGATTATTATTTTTTTTCTGTCTGCAAACAGATGAACAGATTTGATGTTGCAGACCACAAAAGTGGAGGCCATAAAATCAACAAAAGATTCAAGTCTCAAAAAGCTAAGAGCCCAAAATCACAGTATAAAGCAATGGTATCCAATACATTTTTAAATCTTGTATTTTCAGATATATGGTGCCTATGCATGTCTAATTGCACAGTGTATTTACTGTGACAAAACAGTAATAGCTGTGAGCAAGTGTACCAACTGCATGTACACTGTTTAAAGTCTTCCCCTGGGTGGACTTCCCAACACGAAATGCGGTGGCCAAGATCAGCATCCAGTTCCGATTCCCATTCTTGGGACTCTTGAATGACTAAATTGCTCCCTCTTAAAACAGAGTAACATTAGTACAGACTAAAATATTTTTACTGGACAATACAGTTAACCCACAAAGTAAGATTTGTGCACCACACCTAAATTACCGACTTTCAAGGAGACAGTGATATGGCAAATAGCATGTTAACACTGCTACAATGTTTGCCATTAAGCAGTTTTCCAATAGATATAATTCCCTGCAAAAAAGTCAACTTAAAATATGAAGGATTTAAAGCTACCATAACAAATTCATCCTTTTGATAGGGCTTAAACTGCTGGTCAAAACTGAACGCTTGTGCTGTGATCCTGCCTTGCATGGACCTGAAATGGAAAAATGAGATGAAATATTCTGCAGACATACTAGGCACTTACTCACTTTGCAAATTTGCCTAGGTACACTACATAAAGTCCTATTCTGACCAATAAGTATAGTTTATTTTTTTCTTTTTCTTTTTTTCATTCTCATTTATAACCACCTCCGTGGAGAGGGGGTGGGGGGAGCACGACGGCTGCTGAAGCAGCACCAAAGCAACGCTGCGACGCTGAGACGGATCCTGGCTAACTCTGGAAGGCAAAGATAAACGCCTTCGCTCCTCAGAACAAGCCTTTTAAGTGCCTGAAAAACACTGAGGAGACTTCCAGTTAAGGGGAAGGGGGGAAGAGAGACCGGGACCCGCCGCCACTTCAGAGCGGGAGCGCTGAGGGCGCGGTGGCGGCCCCGGCCCTCAGCACCGCCCCCCCCTTCCCCTCCCTCCCACCGTCCCCAGCGAGGCGGCCTCTCCCCCTCCCACCATTTGAGGAGCCGTTCCCCGATGTCCCTGTCCTCCAGGGAGGGGAAAGCTTTCTGGGGCAAGCAGCGGAAAGCGAAGCCGGCCGCGCAGCGCCGATCCCCGGCGGACATCTTCCAGCGCCGGCGGCGGCGGCTGGGCGGTTGCCGTGGAAACGGCGGTGCGCGGCCGGCGCGCTCCCGCCGCCGGGCCCGGCCCCGCTCACAAGCGTTCCGCTGCTACGGCGGTCCCCTTTCTGACAGGATTTCTTTGTTTTTTACCCACAAAATCCTCTAATGGAACACCATCCTTCTCCCCCCTCCCCTCTGCTCCTGTCTGTGCACCGGGAAAACTTTCAGGCTTGCCAAAGGAGGGCCTAGCAGGCCGCACGCAAAGGCAGGGACTACCATTGCTGGCTTAATCAACACCACCCCCAATAACGCAATGTCAAACCAATTGTGAAAAGCCCAAAGTTATGAATTGTGAAGCTGTAATGAATCAGCACTGCTTCTTGCTTCCCAGGGTGTTGAGGCGTTTGGGGATAGCGAGGCCGTACTTTCAAGCTCTTCCCAGTGGAGAATTTAAGGAAAGTACATCGTTAGTGAAGGATGTTATTTCTAGAAGTCCAGTAAAGCAAGAGACACCTTGCAAAATTCGGGGAATTTCCTGCCCTTTGCAGGGAAAGCAGCGAGAGTTTAGGGCTGCTGCACATTTCACGCTATATCCTTTAGCAATCCAGCCCCCCACCCCCCACCCCAAACTTCGCTGCAAATCTTAAAAATTGTCATTTTCCCATTAATCATCTGCTCGGGCTAAACAGCAGACCTGTTTCTAAGAAGTTAAGCAGTGGGGTTTTTTTTGTTTTTAATTTAAAAAAAATAAAAATTAAGCTGAATGGCATTCAATTTGATTAGAAAGCCGAAGGGAAAGGTGCAGCGTGCCCCGGCGGCAGGGAGCAAAGCCGAAACTGCCGGCGTGCACGCCCGTGTCTCATTGGCCTCTAGAAGACGTCCTGCGGATTTAACTTGTGAGACATGTTACTCTAACAGGCTTGTACCAAAGGAATCCAGACAAAACAGATATCATAAGCCTGTTAAAACCCCCTGTTTTAACACAGCTTCATTAGAATTCATTGCTCACTTCATGCTCACTAAATTTTGTAAAGGAGTTCTTAACACCAGCAGGCTGCAGCTCAGCAGATCAAGTTATTGCATAGCAGCTCTGTAACATTTAAGGAGCCATTCCGCTCTATCTTCTCCATTCTGTTTTCTCCAAGTGTTTTCCCACACACTTCCTTTTTTTTTTTCCCCAAAATATTTTGTTTACACCTAAACAATAGAAAATAAAGCTACACTATACTTCAAGATGTTTAAACGATAGAGGTAGTTCGAGAGGGGATATGGAAAAAGTGTGCCTTTCTTCTCAGTATTTAAATATGATCTAAAGAAGAGGCACCTGAAACAAATTATTATAACCTTATTCTCAACACATCCCCACCTACTCCAGCACTATTCCATCTGTTAAATTCCTCTTGCCACTAATATTACTAGCCAGAGATTAAATAGCCAAAGTGAAAGAACTGGTCTGGGCAGGGAGTGATGCGTAGCAACAACTAACAAACACATAAATTCTCAATTTCAAGTTGTGCAGACTCAAATACAAGATTAAAAAAAAAAAAAAAGAGCGAGCGAAACGTTAGGTCTTTTGCGGCAAAAATTCCTACTGACTTCAGTGAGGATTTTCTCTGATTAAAGTGTTGAATCAACAAGCATATGCTTAAATCCCACTGAAATCTAGAGCGTTTAAATGCTTTGATGAATCAGGAGTAAGGAAATGAGTAAGGACTTCAGGGCTGGCTCAGGAGGATCAGGACAGGAAGCTCTAAACTGTGGAATTAATTTCTTTAACGTTGTGCCATCTACCTATCATAGTTTTATAACTCAACATTTCCAGTTTTAAGCAGTTTACAATAATAAAAGTTAAACTGGGACTTTCAGTTTAAACACTGACTTCATTATCCTCTGATGTCATTCACAACAGCCTGAAGTAGAAAGTCAGGCACAGTACTCTTTTAAACACAAACATTTAACTTTTTTTTTTTTAAGTTAAGGATTTTATCGTCTCACAGAAGATATTTGGAGGGTTGAAAATCTATTTTTCTGCTGCAGAATGAAGCCTTGTAAGTATGTATTATTAAGCAATAGTAGTGCCTCCCTTTTGACCAGACTAGTTTTCAGCCTTGTTTGTTTTTCACATATTTACTTATATGTGATTTTGAAGAGTTTTACAGTCCTGAATAAACTGTGGGCCTTAAGTGCAAAGCAAACAAACCATGCCTTTCCATGGCAAACAAAAATCAAATTACAGAGGACCAGCCCTGTTGCACCTCTGCGAAGTGCATCAGTCTTTAGGGCAAAGGTCAGCTGGTGACAGAGCAGCAGCCCGTTCCAGTTGGGGAGGTAGTGAAGGACCTGAAGAGCAGCTCCTCCCTCCCTCCTGCAGAAGTCCTCAGCATCACTGAGTGATAGTTAAGCCACATGAATCAGCCAAACAGAGGAAAGGGATAATTATACATCTGTGAAATAAATGAGTCTTTCCAGTGTTAAGGTACTGTAGGAAGAATCTGATGGAGAGTAAATTAAAGGTCCAGATCCTACATCTTGTCTGTAATGAGAACTAGACCACCCCAGAACAGAAACCACTGTGCACTATGGTCAAGCCCAGCTCCTGCAAAAGATTTATGGGGTATCAGCACCAAATTCTAGGCACTTGGACTGATAAAAGTCCCCAGGCTCAAGTCTGCAAGAGAGACAGAAGCTGAATACCATGGAAGCCAATTAGAATACCTACAAGTTATCACAGAATCACAGAATCATAGAGTACCAGGTTGGAAGGATCATCTGGTCCAACCTTCCTTGGCAAAGCAGGTTTAGACAAGATGGCCCAGCACCCTTTCCAGTCAAATATAAAAAAGTGTCTGATGTTGGGGAATCCACCACTTCCCTGGGGAGATTATTCCAATGACTGATTGTTCTCATTGTAAAAAATTTTCCTCTTGTGTCCAGTTGGGATCTCCCCAGGAATAACTTGTACCCATTACCCCTCATCTTTTCCATGTGACTCCTTGTAAAAAGGGAGTTTCCATCTTCTTTGTAGCCACCCTTTAAATACCGCAAATAGGAAAGACTGGGGTATAACTGAATTCCCCCTTTTCTCCACCCCTGCCCCAAACGTTGCGCTTCAATAACCCAGGGCTGCAAGGCAGAAGTCCTTGTCCACTCTGGAGCCAGGCTCTGGATTCTCAGGTGAAGGCAGGCACCAACACCTCTGCTTGCAGAGAACTGCCAGAGTTTTTCTTTAAAAACACAGCCAAAGGGCTCATGGTGGTCACCTTCATACCATGCACCTAGAGCCCTCACCCAGGAAGAGGGAAAACTGGATTTTAGCTTCTTTCAGCATGAGGAAGCTCACAGCTTTTACCTCTGAAGTGCCTCAACTGCTAGGGCTGGTTTCATGTCCCCTGAGTTAGCCTTCCACTGTCCTAGCAAGCTGATTTCTGGGTCATGGTGTCAGGGCCCTGCAGAGACTCAGCAACCACTTTTCCCTGGCACTGTGGCTGCCTGCACTCAAGGCCAGCTCTGCCGTGATCTGGGGTCAGATGGTTGTGAGAAGAGCTGGGTGGGACAGAGCTGTGAGGTGCCGCGATCGGAGCCTCATCCTCTTGGCTTGGGAGCTGCATTGCAGCCCCGGCTGTTGCCCCTACTTCTCTTCTCGATGGAGCTGTGTGGACAGCATGCCTGTGCCTGGCCATGAACCCCACTGGTCCTGAGCCTGACCTAGACTCAACCTGTCCCATCATCACTGCCGACTGGTCTGGTGATCTGGACTCATCGATGAATGTGGTCACTGTCACCAGACCTGCTTTGCTGTTGTGGTTGGGGTGCTGCAGCGCCGGGGAGGGGAGGGCACTTCCTACGAGCTTCACTGTCACTCTCGGCTCCCAGCTCACCCCATCTCACAGAGCAGCCCCCTCCTGCTGCTGCCTGACACACCGTATCTCGTAGAAAGATGGTTAAGTTTATGCTAGACTCGTCCATGTTGCCTGTTTTAGTTTAATGAACTCAGTATGTCTGAGTGACTGTTTCATTAATAACCTTTCCTTCCAAAGGACGTGTGCTATATTGCTTGATACATGCACTACAGCCTATTATGAAGCTTAATTCAAAAAGCAATGCCAAAATAGATAATTTATAATTTGCATCATAAAAAAGTATTTAGAGATATGTAGTAAAGAAAATATGTGAGGCTAAATACCGAAAGTGAGTTTAGGCATTAAAGCATTGGAATGCCTAAATTTTCTTTGGTCCTCAAAAAAGAAACACGAGATGCTGGAGATGCACAGTAAGAATTAGAGTGAGGCCCAGGAAACTCAACACAGTGTGTGTGACACCATCCAGGCCTATCTAAGAGGCAAACAAAGAGGATTTGTGCACTTAAGTCTCATCTCTCCGTTACAATTTACATACTCCCCTGGAGATTCCCTGCCTTAAAGCTCTCCTTTGAAGGCTGGTGTCTAAACACCCCGACTCTAAGTCAGATATGGGTTGCTCTTTCTTTTAAGCCCAGCAGAAGAGAGAAGGGTTACTGAGCTGCTATTCCTCTTTTCAAGCAATACATGAGTTGTTCATAAACACAAGTGGCAACTGAGATGCCCAGTTTCAAATTCGTCTTATGCTTTGAGAGTTCAGCGCTATACCCTCTTTCTTCTAGGACTGCAAGCCAAAACCACACAGCTTACATACACAGTTTTCATACACAGTTTACATACAAAAGCTTACAAGGCATCAGAGTAATTGTTTATCAGAAACTGTTTCCCTATGCAGAAAATGACGTTTTACTGTAGTAGTTGGAGAACAAAAACATGAGTCTATATACTTATCTCTATAGCTTCTTGGTTAGGGTCTTTAAGAGGGAGGGGCAACTCTGAGGTTTGTTCAAGTGCCAAAGACTGTTTATTACTTTTTTTCCAGTGACTGCCTGGCTAATATGAAATATTGAAGTAATCTTGGATTTGGGCATGCAAATTCTTCAAGTCAAGACCAGGCTGGATGAGGCTTTGAGTAACCTCGTCTAGTGGGAGGTGTCCCTGCCCATGGCAGCGGGGTTGGAACTAGATGATCTCTAAGGTCCCTTCCAACCCAAACGGTTCCATGATTCTATGATTCATCAATACTATTTTAAATGCTTTCTACTGATTCTGACTAATTGTGGGGTTTTGCTTATTATTTGTTAACAACTGTGTAGCCATACTGCAAGGCTACAGAAGTTTTTACAGTTATCCAGCACAGTTTTTACATAAATTTTAAGAACTAAATTTTGCTTATAGATGTGCTTTTGTCTTCATTGATTTTTTGATGCTCTCATCTCTTGTGCTGAAAACAAATTTCTTTAAAGTGTAACAGTTCCTCTCCCTTCTATGTGTGTGAGTACAGCAGTACCAGGCTACAGGTTGTGCTGTTTTTCTCTGGACAGTGATCAGGGTATTTGTGGGAGTGACTTAAATTCTAGATGCTGAAGGCTTGGCTTGATTCAGTTGCTTGAACTTGGTGACTGCTACCAGTTTAGAACCTTCAAGGGACTGGAACACCTTCATGGGGCTGTCAGATATGACACGAGACCTAGAGAAGACCTAGGCTCTTCCAGACTGGTGGCTGGAGGTCAGGTGGGCATTTCACATGGCACTAGACCTAGAGGTGAGAGCTGAGACCTGAGGGTGTGTTTCAGCTTCAGAGACTTAATTTTAGGTATCTACTTGTAGACGTTTACAGGTTAGATAAGCTTCCATTATCATCAGGAGAGATCAAGATCTCAATTTAATTGCATAGGCAGGCATTTCAGATGCCCAAGGTGCCTTTCAGATTGCCCCAGATACCCTTTCACTGATTTTCTGGAATGGCAGCTAGAAGCTGAGTCTACTTTAAGTAATGATATATCTGCCAGCTCCATAAAGGGCTGCTTTGTCTCAGACGGAACTAGGTGGCCACATGCAGGCATCTGAGTTGAGTGCCAAGTCAGTACTGTTCTTAGAGTCAACAGATTTATTTAGCGGATGAGGTGTCTACCATAAGATGAGCTCAAAAACATCCTAAACTCCATACTTGAACTCTATTGAATATATGATTGCATATATACCTGAAGTACGTGTTACGTGTATACATCTACTCAACAGGCACCTAAAGTTAGGATTCAGGGATGAATTCCAGCTGTGGAGGTGCTGGCTGTGTGGCTGAAAAAGCCCACTTGTCCCTTCTGTTGTAAATTTACTTAATAACCCTCTTACCTCTGTACACCTTATTCTCCACCTATACTTTTGATATTATTACCTTCCCCACCAGTATTGTGTACATCCCCATTTAGCCCCACTCTCCCATACCTATGAGCAAATTACAGCTATCTCTAGGATCCCAGTTCCTGTGCACCTTCCTCCCACCTTTGGCACCTTGTACCCAACCTTGGGTTGCTTTGTCCCTTCTCCTCCCGCTGACCCTCAGGGGTCTTTGCACCCTACGCTCCTCTCTGTGCGTTAGTGTTCGTGTCTCACCCACAGCTCCTTCACTAAACACACCAAAGCTAACCAGCCACTTTCATTAAAAACAGTGGGCAGAAATATCACCACTATCTTTTTCAACATTTTTTCTTCTCTGAAAAGGGCTATATACAATACAATTACTATATTTAAAAGGATTCTTTTTGCATATTTTATATTGGACTACTGAATTAGAGAGGAGTTGTAAGCATATCACTGATGTATACTCCTTGGGTGCTTATTCTGTTACTTATTCACCTTGATACTCCTTGGTTCTCCTTCTTATCAAATGGGATTTTATAGGGTTTCCATTTTTGGGTTATCAAATACAAAATTCGGTCAGTATTGGGTGGCTCTACAGGGAGTAATACTGCATTGGGAACTTTATAAAAGCTTTCAGTGAGGAAAAAGGAAACCGCCATTTGAGAAGGAAACTGAGTGTGGTTTTCCAGCAGGATATATTTACTGAAAACATTGTTAGGCTTTGAAGAAGTGTGTGTGTTGCAATTAGCAAGCAACAAGCAGGGGCTTTCCTGCGGTATTGATTTTACACTGAGAGCAATACATCAGTGATCAATCTCACTGTAGTTTGACAGGAATGGTTTGAAATTAGGATATTTAAGACATACAGAGACCTTGATTTCTCTCCTACAATGCAGGTGAGCTGAGTGTTTACGAACACGTCCCATGTATGTAAGCTACCCATCAGTATACAGCTCAGCTGCTGTAAAAGTCAAAGGCTATGAAGGGTTAAGCCCAACGGCATTTTTTTTCTCATCAAGAGGGTGGGGTTAAGGCAAGGGGGGAAGCTATAAAGATGTAAGATTTGGAATGTAGCACTGTTGCCTAACGAGACCTCTGTCTTTGACATTAAATTCAGTGTTTTTTCAGGACTGGCAGGCAAAGCAAGTTCTATTGCTCTCTTAAAAGCTGGGTAAGAGGTCATGTGACTTTTACTTTCATAAAAATAGCTTTTATTGCAAAATCTAGTTTCCTTTGTCTGCTGTTCATACTGTTTAGACAAAGTTTATGGAGCGTTATAAAATAAGGTACCCAAATGTCGCCTTCCATTCAGTCTGACAAGCATTCTTCATTGCATAATCATGAATCTTAACCTAGGCCATCTGAGAGACTGGCAATCTAAGCCCTGAACGAGCTTGGGAGGGTGGAGAAACTGCTCTGTTTTCAGATTTGTTTACTAAAATTATGAGGTCTTTGCTGAACTGCAGTATTTGTTCTCTGACCTTTATAGAATGCCTTATGTTTGCGTGTTTATTTTAAACCATTTAGTCTAAATCCCTATGCAGATTGTTTTCTTGCTATTGTTTTCAGTCGTGTAAGGAAATCTAGTCTAGTCTATTCTATTCTTCCTAGAAAGGGGAGGAAAAGATGGGCTCCACTGTGAATTGGTTCTTTTGGGCTTTGGAGAATTGAAGTCAGTTCCCAACGTGACCATAAAGCTTCTATTGCAATTTACGCGTGTAATTTAGCACTAGACCCACAAAGGATATAGAAGGTAGTGTTGTTGGGCTGAGATGCCCATCAAGACCCAGATTCTTAGTTATGTGTCTGGACTACCACTTCAAAATGTGAATAGTTACAGAGATCCTCCCCAAAGCCCCACACTAAGCAAAATGATGCCTAAACTAGCCAACAGGAAACAGCATCTGACAAAAGGAGAAGTTTCGTGTGAATTTTGAGAACTGAGGCGCAACCTTGGATTGAAGTCTCCCCGTTTTCAGTTGAATATTCTCCCTAGTAATTCCACAGTCATTCTTGTGCTCTTCAGCCCAACAAATGTTATGCTTCTACACAAAGAGGGACAGTTTCAACAGGAAGACTCATGCAGATCAGTTCTATATTGCCCTCTGATCTGAAATTATAAAAGGCGATATATGAATACACGTTTCCCCTATGGGTAAAATCCAGCTTTACCCACATAGATGAAAGGATAAAGGTAACACAGCCACTGGCTCTCTTCTGCAGGATTCCATCTACCAGAGCAGCTCTGGGAATGCTTACTGAGTTGGGCTTGGGAAGTCACATAAAAGAGGAAAGTCTGTGCTGTGAATGCTGATGGTATTTAGGTGTAGGAGAGGTGTTCCACAAAGTCAGGATTAAGGTCGTTGTAGACTTGTCCTCAGAAATAAGGGAAGTACCAAGAAAAAGGTTTTTTTGGGGGAAAAATATCTTTTTTTTCTTATGCTTTTGAAATTTTCCAACTGACCGTTGTGCTGTTTTCCTCCACAATTATGACTTTCACGGCAGCCAACAGACTACTGGCCAAGACATTTATTTCTAGTGGTAATGCCCGTATCTTCTGTCATGGAAAAGGCAGAGTAAGAGAGATGTTTCATGTGATTTGACCTGCTCAAAGTGAGATTAAGATTCTGCCGGAGAGGTCGTGATAATGGGTTCCTCGCTAAGCATCAGGGACTATGACTGTCCTTGTTCACCTCTGCAAATTCAACTCTAGGGCAGACAAACATATCTAGGGATCCAGAGATAATAAGTACCTGGAAGCAGACTGGCACCCATGTAAATGTCTGAGGCAAAACGTTCTTGTTATTCTACTCAATTTAAGGGACTGACTGGAGAGTGATGGTAGCCTTTCTATTTTGCCCATCTATTTTGGGCGCATTAAGGCAGTACAGCCTGAAGTCAACAAGTATAGGGTCATTTTACGAAACACTGGTGTCAAAACAAAACCATCCCCTGGTTTGAAGAAAAACTTGATATTTCTACATTTCCTACAGAAGAAACAGGAAATGGGTTTGGAAATAGGTAACCATTTTGGTTTGAGTTCCGGGAATTCTGTGGTTAATTCTCAGCTGTTGGTGAATCTGGGGCCTTTTGTGGATATTGGAGAAGTCTACAGGGTTTCGAGTAGTCAGTAAAACCCCATGGAGTCTCCCAAGGCAGAGCTGAAAGTCTAAAGGTTGAGTTCCACAGATGATGATGGAGGTCACCAGGTGTCCAGGCTTATTCCTCAGTGCCAGGGTGAACCCCCCATTAGAGTTAGACATTTTAGGCTCTGGGAACAACAATATAGAGTCTAGAAATCCAGATCTATCTGCACAATGGACCTGTCTTGAATTCACAGGCTAGGGAAGACCAAGCTCCTGATTATCCTACCAAGCAGTGTTTTTTTGGTGGCAGGAAACTAGGAGGGGTTTTATTCAGAACTCTGCATGAGTTTTGCTAATGTTGATTTTGATTCATACGAATTGGGATTATCTAATGAAAGCCTGCTTATCCAAAACCTCCAGTTATACAACAGAATAAAATAACATGTCAGAGAACGTGATTACTAGGTTATCTTTGCAAACTCCTCCTGCTGGATCAGTTGGTGTTTTTCTTCTCTATTTTCTATTCTAAGCTGCTGTGTGATTTGCTGTGCAGCGTTAAATACTGATCTCCTGACAGTAGTATGCCTAAGAATCCATGCTGAAGGAAGCCGTTCCTCCCCCCAGATGCAGGTCCAAGACCAAGGAGAGTGTGGAGCTCTTGTTTATGGGTATGAAATGTGTGACCTAAATCTTGTGCATGTCCTCTGGTAGGAAACCAAATCAGAGAGATCACCACTTTGTCTACAGATGCCAATAGATAAGAAGATATGTACAATGGTTTGCTTCTGTAATTTATCTGGTGAGAATAAATTTATATCTACAAAACAATTGAACAAAAAGGCTGCTGCAGATTCACAGTAAGTATAGCAGATAGTATACTTTGCAAGTGCAAAAATCATCTAGAATCTGTCCTTATATTGTCTTCCCCACCAGGTGTTTCCATCTCCCTTCAGTCCTCGGGTCTTACAAATCATGCTGTGTAGTTAGAACATCAGCATCAATCCCGTCTTCCCTTTGACTCCATTCTGAAAGAATCTGTATAAAAAATATGAGCTTCCTCTTAGCCTTCCAAATGAGCGCACGTGGCTCAGTTCCTAAAGCAATACTGTCCTGATGAGGAAACGACAAACTCAGTCTAAGATACGGGCCAGGTAAGAGTTTCACTTGCTTGTTATTCTGCACAGTATCATTTGAATAAAATTATATGCAAATGCTTTCTTAAAGTGTTTCCGAGAGTATATACCTTTTACTTGGAATAACAAGAAGCCAAGTTGAGCCACAAGCTATGAAAAAACCCCAACAATCAGTTCCATTCCCTGAAAAAGAGACGATTGTCCTTCCTGTTCAGTTGACATGATGAAGAACGGATAATCTGCTTTTGCTCCTTAGCAATGAGTCTGAAAGAGAAGTGGCAATATTTTACTTTTGATTTTAAAACTTTCTGTATTTCAATGTCTAAATTAAAATTCTCCTTGCTTGAGCTTGAGCTAAGAAGGGATTGCTAAAGGTTTCAACTTACAAACTTCAAAATCAGAAGTCCTGACAGAAGGATGTGAGGTCATTCTCTTCTGAGGGGTACATGATTTGCAGTGCCCGGTCTGGCTCCTGGAGGGAACAATAAGATCATTGCCATTTTCTCTAAAGTTGCAGTTGACTTCCCAATCATGTTGCAGTTCAGCTGAGGAATATTTAGACTACAGTGGTATATATTTGGGTATTAAGACCCTCTTAGAAAAAAAAAAAACAACGGATCAGGGAATCAACATTTAGAGAAATTATTTGTATAACAACAGACCAAGGGATCCTTGCCAAAATATAGACTAGTTGTGCCAGACATGTGCCTAGAATAAAAGAGCCTGTAGTTTGAAGGAGAGGTGCTAAGGGTTTTCAAGACTGTACCCAAGACACAACAAGTAGGGGAAGGATAAGGTGCTCTTAATAAATCTGTAACTTCCTTCGAAGCTTACAAACTCATCTTTTGAATGCATTCAGAATGGTACACAATCATCTGATGCTTTATAGTTCTATCTAGAGATCTCCATACATTTCAGAAAACGTTATTTAATTTTCTAGAGAGCTTGTAAGCGTTTCTTTATTCCATAGGCAGAGAGATACAAAGATTTTTCCAAAAGACTGGTCTAACCGAACTTATGCCTGACAATCCTGGAACTGGCTGTAAGGTCATCTTTTCTTTTTTTTTTTTTTCCTTGAAAGGTAAATTTAAGTTAATTCATAAACAAGTTTTGCTACTGTGGGATTTTTTGTTTGGTTTTGGTTCTGTTGTGCATTTTTTTTTCTTTTTCTTTCCTTGCTAGCCATTTTTCTTCTCCATTTTAGGTCCCTGGAAATGTTTCAGATGCTATTCCCACTACAGTTATTGAGTTCTGCCTTTTAATTCAACAGCAGAAGGACTGGAGACATATATATTATTCGTAGGTGAGTATCTCAAGATGCAAACACATCACTTGATGGATAATTAGGTTTTCAATCTTAATATGTAATTTTAAAGAACATACTATTAAAATTTAGATTTAGAACACAGATTGAGAGTTAATAAGGGAACAGCAGAGTATTCAAGGAATAAACAAGGGGTCTCAGGAAGCAATTTTTTATACCTATATATTTATAGAATCATAGAATCATAGAATCATAGAATCATAGAATTGTTGAGGTTGAAAGGGACCTTTAAGATCATTGAGTCCAACCTTTAGCCTACCCTGACAAGAGCCACTTCTAAACCATGTCCCTAAGTGCCCCATCTACCCTTTTTTTAAACACCTCCAGGGATGGTGAATCCACCACCTCCCTGGGCAGCCTATTCCAATGTTTAATAACCCTTTCAGTGAAAAAATGTTTCCTAATATCTAATCTAAACCTCCCCTGACGTAACTTGAACCCGTTTCCCCTCGTCCTATCACTTGTCACCAGGGAGGTCAGCCCCCATCTCTCTACAACCTCCTTTCAGGTAGTTGTAGAGGGTGATAAGGTCTCCCCTCAGCCTCCTCTTCTCCAGGCTAAACGACCCCAGCTCCCTCAGTCGTTCTTCATAAGGTTTGTCCTCCAGACCCCTCACCAGCTTTGTAGCCCTTCTCTGGACACACTCCAACACCTCAATGTCCCTCTTGTAGCGAGGGGCCCAAAACTGAACGCAGTACTCGAGGTGGGGCCTCACCAGTGCCGAGTACAGGGTGATGATCACTTCCCTAGTCTGGCTCACCACACTATTCCTGATACAGGCTAGCATGCTGTTGGCCTTCTTGGCCACCTGGACACACTGCTGGCTCATATTCAGCCATCTGTCAACCAACACTCCCAAGTACTTTTCTGTCGGGCTGCTTTCGAGCCACTCTGCCCCAATCCTGTAGCGCTGCATGGGGTTGTTGTGACCCAAGTGCAGGACCCAGCATTTGGCCTTGTTGAACCTCATACCATTGGTCTCAGCCCATCGGTCCAGCCTGTCCAGATCCCTCTGCAGAGCCAACCTACCCTCAAGCAGATCAACACGCCCGCCCAGTTTAGTGTCATCTGCGAACTTACTGAGGGTGCATTCGATCCCTTCATCCAGATCATTGATAAAGATATTAAAGAGAACTGGCCCCAGCACCGAGCCCTGGGGGACACCACTTGTGACTGGACACCAACTGGATTTAACTCCATTTACCACCACTCTCTGGGCACGGCCATCCAGCCAGTTTTTTACCCAGCGAAGAGTACACCTGTCCAGGCCATGAGCAGCCAGTTTCTCCAGGAGAATGCTGTGGGATATATATCCTCTTATTTGTCATTAATTAGATCAATGATGCCAAATATCCTGTGAGCTGTAATTCTGGCAAATCATCTGGCTGTAGGATAAATTTCATTGTGTTGGAAGCAGTGAAAGTCGTGTTAGATGTGGAAGGTGGCCCCTGCATAGAAGTATTCGGATGTTAACAGAAAAAGTTCAAACGCATTGGCATCTAATTCGCTAAGGAAATTGAAAACACAGTCAGAGTTAACTTATCCCCATTCATTATGCAGTGAGCAAGCAACTTAAAAGGTTGGCAAGCTCTACCTCTTCCCCTCTGGGGAAAAATAAGCATGAAATTAAAGTGAATGCCCTTCCTAGGATCCTGTTTATTTTGAATGTCTTCCTTATTCCAGACTTTTATTTTACCAAAATCAACATGTTGACTACGTCCTTGTGAAGCATCGGTAGTAAACCTGAACACTCTGACCTTATCAGAACAGACAGATTACTCAAACGCTCATCCTATCATCTCCCAAAAGCCCTTAACTAGACAATACAGCAGCTTGATTTGTGGGAAAGGCGGTGTTAAGAGCCCTAAATTGGCATTAAATGGAATCAGAATTGTTTGCTCCTTTTCATGTCATTGAGCATACAGACTGTTTGGCTGTGTTTATACTGCTGAGTTGATTCAAGCCTTGAGGCTGAATAGCGCTGACTGGCTTGTGTCCACACTCCACAGGGTCAACTCCCTCTGCAACTGACTTCTCTTAGTGACAACTGAAGTGGTCCAAAACAGTCAAGAAGAGCACTAAGAATTAAGCAGTGTGGCAGTAAGTGTGAATGCCTGAGCTCATTACCTGATCCTCTTTAGTTTAGCAGCATAGATATGCCCTAAAGCAAAAAAATATCTGTCTGCTGTGGAAACCTAAAAACAAGGGACAAGAGCAACAGTGACAATGAGTCCATTAGATGTATGAGTCTGTAGGGGTACGTGTCACAGCCTAGGAAGAGGGCTCCTCCCTAGGATTCTCAGTAATATTCATGTCTGGAGAAGTAAAGCAGAGACCTGCTTCTCAAGATCGTGGTCACAGCAATCATGGATCACAAAGAACCCTGCTGCAGCCACACTTACAAGGATCACATGTACCTTGGTTTAGGCTAGGCAGCTATGCCTGCCTGCACCCAAGGGCTAGTTACCCCCCCTGCATGTACGTACACACACACATATACATATGGGAGACAAAATTCATATGCATATACATAGATAAGCAGATAGATATATGAAATAGAACCAGCACTGCTCTCCAGTTTGTATTAAACCAGCTTGTGCTAAGGCACTCAGTGTAATTTTAAATTGCTGCTAAGAAATCTTCCCAACAATGGAGCCATTGATTTGAGTATGGTCCTTTTAAGATGTTGCCCTGGGCTGCTGTTGGGAAGCTGTTTCGAAGGCTGCCAGATATGTCTTTTTGTTGTGTAACACCAAGGGTGGCTTAGGACATGAGGCCATCGAGAGGCCTGCTGAAATACTGGTTAGTCTGGGAGAAGCCAAATCCGACATGAGTCACGCTCGTACTGTATCTTCATGCGGAGCAGGGGTGGGACGCTGGCACACACCATCTCTTAGGCTCTGCCTAGTTCTTCCCAGCCCAGAAACAACTGAGCTTGCTCGTGAACAGAGCTTGAGGGTGAACTAACATTTAGGCAGATGAGATATCAGGAGATAAGACTTGGGCACAAAACTCTAGCAGACACCAAGACAACAGTATAGATGTACTTTCTGTTGGCTAAAGCGGAAATAGTTTTTTTCCTATGTGTTAAGTCTTCCACCTAGAGTAACTCAAAGCTCCATAGCAGAGTTGGTGAGGTTGAGTTGGGAAAATTATTTAGGTAACGTTGAAAATTCTGCCTTGAAAGATTGAATCTAGAGACTAGGGAGGCGTGATATCAAAACTTTACTCCGGTTTAATATTGAGCATGCTACTGCAATATGTCGTTTTCCTTTGATACACTCACAGTGTGAGATGATATTGAAAATACAGCCAGTTGTCCAATAGTGATGGCCAGATTATCTTTGTTGAAGTTAAACCATGTCCTAGGCACAGAGACTTATGATCTGGCTGTCTGAAGGAAACCGTAACCCACATTCAAGTGGCAGTATGTCTGAGCTAATATATTTTATTAGATTCTTAAACCACCTCTGTAGCTATACTGGAAGCACGTAGTAATGCAGGGAATGGGTTTAGGCACTGAGCTGTTAGTGGTCTACAGAGTTTAACCGGTGGCACAGTCCCTGGCATGGTATGGCCTGTGCCAGCTAGCACTTTCCCAGACAACGTCCAAGCCCAACTCGGGGCCTGGCACAGTCCTGGGACTCTTCCCAAATGCAATATGAACAAAGCCGCCTGCTCTAGGTGGAAAGAGAGTTTAGCTGTGTGGTTGCAAGCTGTAGCATGCCACTTGCTTTTGGAGCTAGAGACATGGCCAAACTGCTAGAGATACGGCCAAACTGATCTACGCAGAGTCAGCTTAGCTGGCTGCACTGGACATGTTAGGAATTAGGATGCGAGACTTCATACTTCCCTGGTTTAGGTTTGGAAACCCGTTTTTTAATTTACTTGTGGAATCCCAGCTCTTTGGTTACTTAGATAAAGGAGAACTGGCTGCAAGTGAACAAAGTTGCATCCACGGGGACACGACCAGTTTGGCCAGGATGTGCCACAGGGTCCATTGGTGATGATCAAGTTCTCACGTTATACATCCTTTTGTAGCTAACCTGGGTAATCTCAGCTTGAGATCTAGTTTAAAAAAAACCCAACCCAACAGTATACCAAGACAAAAAGGTGAAGAAAAGAAGTCAATAAACCTCTTCTGGGGCTGTCTACAATGGCATCATATCATCTACCTTCTACACAGTGCTTATGTGTGAGCTAGTCTCTAAGGTCTCTTTCAAGGCATTAGAGACAAATAGGCACTTTTAGGGACTGACTTATCTGACCTGTTTTAGACATATAGGGACAGATGAACCGTACCTTAAAATAGTCTATTTCTCTCCAGTTGTTATAAAGGAAGCACACGGCAATTACGTCACACATCATTTCTACACATCTACAGGAGACACACAAAAATTCTAATTCCTCAGTCTACAGTGGTACCGTACAATTATTTTTGACATTTTCTTCAAACTTTCTGAATAAATCCATACCACAAGCTTTTGGCTTGTGTCTGGTCCCCCCACGGTCGCTAGGCAGTAAAGGGAAGGGGCGCAGACCTCAGTGGGATGTGGGTGACACACAGTGGCCCGGGGGGCAGCTTGGGGGCCCTCCTCAGCGCATGGCAAATGTAGCAGCCATGGACCTGGTGGGACTTGGGCTCTGCTACAGCTGCAGATTTACGGCATGTTAAACCTCCGGCTACTCAGCTGCCAAAGGAAACACGAGCAGCACGGTAGTTGCGTCCTTTATAGGAAGTGAATAAGCACAAAAGGGCCATCTGATACCCCCCCCCCGCACTAATGTGTGAGTACTGTCTTATTGAGGACAAAAGAGATCTGAGGAACAGGCAGAGATGTGAAATCTAGTACTCCTGCTTTTTAAAGTATGTTCGTAACTCTGTCTTCCTTAACCCTTCAGCTTTTTTCTTCCCCAGAAAAAAAATAGGAATAACTTTTAGACTCATTGGGTTTAATATACCTTGTATTTAACAGTACCAGAAGGATCTTAAAATGCTGTATTAATTATGGGCCAGATGTTGCATGCCATGCCAAGCTAAATTGATAGGACTGTTCACAGCTGTAACTGCTGTGCCACAAAGTTATGTGCTTGCAGTCAGGTCTCAGGGGAAGGGTAGTGTGGCTGGCAGCGACGTACCACTGAAAGAGAATTTTCACCCAGGCAGACAGGAAAAATCTCTATGATTTTAAGGATTATGTTATTTTTTAAAGTCTCTTCCACATGACTTCTGGAAAGGACTTCTGGAAAGGATTTACACTTTGGTGTTCAGGAGCTGAACTAAGCATTTCCATTGGATTCACCTTGATCTGCTGCAACGTGTTCTGGACATTCATTGCTCTTTTTGGGTGCTGTGTTTGTACACTAGAACCTTCTGAAGGGGCCTTGGACTATTATAAAATTGTGCAAAAAATTATTCATTTCAGTATGCCGAATACTTTATTTCAGCTTCTCTCCTTCCAAATGAAAAAAAAAAAAAAGGCACTTCTTTTGATGATTTCATGGCAACATATTTGTCTTAATTTGGATTTTTAACAATAACACAAAAGCCAAATGAAAGTATTCTGCAGAGACTAATGCCCTTTTTCTTCAGAACCATCCAGCTTTTACATTCAAAAGAAAAGTAACCTGCTCCTATATTTTCTATATTCCTAGCTCCATCCAGCAAGCCACAAAACTCAAGCTTTTTCTTGGCTTCTCATTTTGTAGACGATACCAATATAAAAATAAGTATGTAATGACATTATTAGCAACATATAATAACGTATGCATACAATATAATATATATACTGTAATTCTTATTACATATATATTTTATATAATAACATTGCAAAATAGCTTTTATAATGCTCCCCCTCCTTGTGGTGTAGATCCCCAACATTTTGAAAATCTATGAGTAACAGATTCTGAGCTATCAGCATTCTGAGTTACTAGGGATACCTGACTCCCCAAATGGCATCTGATCTGTTATACCCGATTTCTTCTGGAACATAATCATACTTAAGAAATGGCCATTTGGGTTTAGTGTCTCCCAATGGTCTCCTTCATCTAAACTTTGAATCAGGATATTTTGACCTATATATAATTTCATTTAAAAATCTTTGATATGGACAATAGGGTACTTGAAAAGGGCTTTGCCGGAGCAGCCTGTTTGTGTAAATGCTATCAGCCAAAAAGGTCACTTGCAAAGACAGAGGTGACAGAATCTCAATATTTACTGCTTTTGTTGGAATAACTGAGCCCAGATGACAGGACCTCAGAAAATAGACTCTTGAGGCATTCTGCAGAGTTGTACTGACTTTCCTTCATGCTGTTCTGGTGTTGGGTTGAAAGTATGGAGTTTTCTTCTGTGTGGGGTCTCTGTTCCTCCATTAACGGCAGATGCAGAACAACTTAGAACTGGTCTCAAAGTTCCTTTTTGTATTGGATGAAGAATGGAGATGAGCTGCTCTCAAAACTATTTCAGTGTAGTTTTCTGTATGTTATCGAGGCAAAATCTGCCCTGATGATGTTCTCATCATTTGGGTTGCCATAACGCAAAACTATGCAATCATATTTGTACAGAATCTCTCAAATAATATGTACCCCATAGCATTCTTTGGAATCAGACGAAAGAAGAGACGAGACTGAGTCTGCTATAAATGCCAATAAAAAGTAACAAAGCTAGGGGCAATACAACCTCTCCAACTAGTATGCGTGAGGGACAGTTGCATTGGACCCTATGTGGTGAATAAAGGAATACATCTAGACCACAGCTGTGCCGGAAACAACTCAGTAGATCTGGCTGTTAAAATTACCATGTGTGCCCAAATGGCTTTCGGCAAGCTCTACGCCTTGCTGCAGGGTCTTCCAGAAACGGTGCTGCCCATAGTTAGCTCAGTTTGCAACTCCTCCTCCTTTCCTCTTCTCCTTCCCTGCCTGCCAAAGCTTGGATCCAGAAGTCTCTGCCTCTGGCCCTGCAACCATTGTCCTTGGATATTTATCTGGCAATGGATTTAAAGACAATAACCCAGGAAAAAAAAAAAAAAAAAAAAAGAGAACAGAGCTAAACTGAAAAGAAAACAATCTTATTTTAACTGCAATCAGAAATCGTTGAGATATTCATCTGTGTAGTCACTATCTGTGTATCTGTGTATCCATCGTCTTGACATGCAGTGCCAGGCGCAGTTTCCTTGTTGGAAATGGTCTCCGTGCAGTGTTTATTATCGTGCCATCTCCTCTCCTTTCCTGTCATGCGCTCACGGCCAGAAAGAGCATGAAACATCTACCAGGTCCCTGAAAAGAGGGGAAGGTGGGTGGGTATTGTGAGCATACAGGGTTTCTCTCTTTTGCAAGTATGTATTTTTTATCCAATTACTTTTTTGTATGTCCCCTGTCTAACATGACTGGGGGACAGCCTGGCAAACAGCACTGTTGTGTTTTGACTTCCAGTGCTATCCACGGCAGGAGGCTTGTGAGTCAGAGTGCCCCAGGTCCCAGCCCTGGGTGTTAACTAACAAGTTCTGGTCTGTGAAGTAGAGCTGAGCCATGGAGATGCAAATCTCCAGAGAGGGGGAGGACGGACAGATGAGGTCTGTGACTCGTTAGGTGACCCAGCAGTGGGCCATGGTTGGACTTGATGATCTTAAGGGTCTTTTCCAACCTAAATGATTCTATGATTTTGTGATTCTAACATGAGCAAGGGGCCTAACAGAGGTTCAACAGCTCTGAGACTGGACCATGCGATTGGACCATGGCAAAGAGAGATTCTGGAGACAGCTATTTGTTTATTAGAGTAGCATGTAACGTCAATAAGGTTGGAGAAGTCATAGAATCATAGAATCATAGAATCATAGAATCATAGAATCATTTAGGTTGGAAAAGACCCTTGGGATCATCGAGTCCAACCATCAACTCCACTCTACAAAGTTCTCCCTTACACCATATCCCTTAACACCACATCTAAACAAGCCTTAAACACATCCAGGGATGGTGACTCCACCACCTCCCTGGGCAGCCTATTCCAGTGTCTGACCACTCTTTCTGTGAAGAATTTTTTCCTAATGCCCAGCCTAAACCTACCCTGCTGCAGCTTGAACCCATTCCCTCTTGTTCTATCACTAATTACCTGTGAGAAGAGACCAGCACCAACGTCTCTACAATGTCCTTTCAAGTAGTTGTAGAGAGCGATGAGGTCTCCCCTCAGCCTCCTCTTCCTCAAACTAAACAGTCCCAGCTCCTTCAATCGCTCCTCATAAGATTTATTCTCCTGGCCCTTCACCAGCTTCGTTGCCCTCCTCTGCACTCGCTCCAACACCTCGATATCTCTCTCATATTGAGGTGCCCAGAACTGGACACAATACTCAAGGTGTGGCCTCACCAGTGCTGAGTACAGGGGGACAATCACCTCCCTCCTTCTGCTGGTCACACTATTGCTAATACAAGCCAGGATGCCACTGGCCCTCTTGGCCACCTGGGCACGCTGCTGGCTCATGTTCAGCCGCTTGTCAATGAGAACCCCCAGGTCCTTTTCTGCCAGGCAGCTCTCCAGCCACACTTCCCCAAGCCTGTAGCGATGCATGGGGCTGTTGTGGCCCAAGTGCAGGACCCAGCACTTGGCCTTGTTGAAGCTCATACCGTTAGCATTGGCCCATCGATCCAATCTATCCAAGTCTCTCTGTAGAGCCTCCCTATCCTCATGTAGATCAACACTCCCACTTAGCTTCGTGTCATCTGCAAACTTGCTGATGATACACTCTATGTCCTTATCAAGGTCATCAATAAAGATGTTGAACAGAAATGGTCCCAACACCGAGCCCTGAGGGACACCACTTGTGACCGGCTGCCAGCTGGATTTAACTCCTTTGACCACCCATCCAGCCAGTGCTTGATCCAGCAGATCATATGCTCATCCAGGCCATGAGCCGCCAGTTTTTCCATGAGAATTCTATGGGGGACAGCGTCAAATGTTTTTATATTTCTCTTCTCCCTTCCCTTCCCTTCCCTTCCCTTCCCTTCCCTTCCCTTCCCTTCCCTTCCCTTCCCTTCCCTTCCCTTCCCTTCCCTTCCCTTCCCTTCCCTTCCCTTCCCTTCCCTTCCCTTCCCTTCCCTTCCCTTCCCTTCCCTTCTCTTCTCTCTTCTCTGTCCTAATTCATTGAGATAATGAGACAGCACATCTGCTATGACTGTTGGTATATATATTAGAGTGACCAGAAGCCAGGAATAATTATTTAGTTGTCTGAAGGATATTAACCTCTGGGGAGATTCAGAATGACATGCACATATCTAAGTGGATAAGTAAGACCAGGACAATGGTCCAGTGCCTAATCCATACCCAAAGTTTGGTTCCTGCCCATGCACAGAAATGCTATTACCTTGAGTTAAGACTATCTGGGCATCAGTTCTAGGCCTAAGATGTTTGAGAGCCCAAATCTACATGTCCTGGAGTATATGTGCTCTGAAAAATGAGTTACCCTTGAAGCACACCTAACAGATGCAGGTAACATGGAGCACACAAGGTAAGGGGTGGAGGAGGTGGCCCTGGTTGCCTTTTGTGTAGGGTCTAAACAGTGAGTTTGCCATAATGATTTGCTCTTACCAATAGGAGCCTTTCTGTCAAGTTATCTTTTTCAAAATCAAAGTCTGTGGATCTAATGATGTAGCTCTTTTATCATTTTGATGGAGTGTGTGGATACAAAATACAATTTAAGAATCCACCATGCGATTCCAAAACTGAGGCCAGAAGCTTTTGCATAGTGTCTTTCTGCGTGAACGCAGCCCTGCTTTCCCCTCTCTGGGGCCAGGTCCTCAGAAACACGACAAGTGCAGTTTTCAGAGGGAAGGCCAGGTGAGCCAGCTGTAGCTGCTGTGGTAAGAAGGTATGAATGGCACTAAGAGCTTTCCAAGAAGAGAAACACAGAGGACACTTGAAAATGTTTTTTGGTTGCAAATATTTAACCAAAGACTCATTGCTTTGAGCATCGCTTTGTCAGATGGTTGCACTTTGACAGAGCTTTAATAGCTGGAGTAGAACAAACTCTCTGGTTTGTCTCTTCTAGCTCTTCATGCTAAAGGAAGTGTAAAATCAATTGCACTTGGATGGGAAACTTGTAAAGGAGAACTTCCTTGATGGAAAATAAGATTTATGAGAAGTGTGGCTATTGTGGGAGATAAAGACTAGTTAATATATTTGGGGAAAAAAAAGAAGTAACTGTTCACATTTTTCTGTCACTTAACACCAAACGTTCTGCCAAAGGAAAAAAGGTACGGATTAAGCCAAAGACTGACAAAGTTAGTTAAAGCTTATCATTCACATATTGCCTAGAAAATTCCATCTATCACTATCCTAATTATTCCATATTTGGGCTGTCTGGCATTCAGCGACAAGTCATTAGCAAGATAGAAAAGCTGCTGTTGCAATATGGTCTGAACTCCTCTGGAAAAAGCTTGCAAAACAATCAATAGCACAAAGTGAGCAAGATGTTCCTATTTCCCCAGGCTCCCCAGAGAGCAAAGGTACTTGATATGAAGCTGAGATAACATGAATCCATTGCAAAATCTGTTTAAAAAATGAAAGTTAAAAATACTGTGCAACTGTACTGTAACAGTGAGGCCAGGAGCTGATTGAGAGGATGTTGCACGATTTCTTTTAATCTCTACTAGGAGACCAAAAGGAAGGTCTAGCTACAGTCCCACCAGAGGGTGAAAGGATGGTCTCCGTTGCTGATTCAACATGCAAAGACTCAGCTGTTGTACCTTTACTGAGGAGAAACTTGTCCTATTTTCACAGTACAAATTGCACATACCAAAGATGTCCCTGTCGATCTTCACAACATCCATTTTCCCCCGTGCTTGCTTCCTTCTGCGTGCAATGTGGCTGATCTGTGTTCTTTGCAACAGTAGACGCTATTTAGCAGCAGTTTTCCATGATGTGGAGCTGGCTGCCGCCGGAAGATTTGCCTGACTTATTTTTGCTGCCCTGTCTCCTCACCTACTCTCAGCTATTTAGTATATGTACACTGGCCATCAAATTTGGGGTTGAGTGACCTCTCATCTGACATGTGCATCAGCTGTCTGGGAGAACATCGCTCACAGGAGTATTACTACAGCACTCAATATGTGACAGGACTGTGAATAATGGGCTAATTGCACTATGTGGTGATTTATACCAGCAACAGCACGAAAGTCAGTGCAGGTGGAATTGGGAAGTCACATGCCTTGATAATGATAAACTGCCCGTGTTTCACAGGAGTATGAAAAAGTGGTGATGACAACTGGGTGGCACTTGGTTACTTTGAAGCCAGATGCCTCCTGTATTCCAGATACGCTGTCCTTTAATCTCCTAAGAGCCATGCTGGAGTTTGCTGCGCTCTGTGTGACTTCATCCCTCGCCGTGACACCCCGAGACAGCCTCCCGCTGAGGCAGCAGAATTGGTCTGCAGGCTTCAGCGCTGCGTTGTCAACACACGCCGCTGGGACAGTCTATTTTCCAGCGCGGTGAGACTGGAAAAGGACCTCCATTTTCTTTTTACTGGTGGTGAGGCCAAATTGCCTGGCAGCATTATTGAAACATTAATTAATGTGCTGTGCATCCTCTTCTGTGTGCACAATGATTACTCGACTGTCAGCGAAGAGCAGGTTCTGGGCCATGTCTTTACGACCTTTAATTTAGCATGGAGGCTCTGGGGGTGGCAGGAGGGAAAGTAGCTCTCGGTATATTGTTGTTATTCCACCTACTAATGGTTCTTCTGCACTGGAAGAACATTCTTTCGGTGATTATGTATGATTTGCAAATACCAAGCTATCTTTGAGTGACTCAACTGTGAATAAACACAAATATGTGAAAAGGCATTTTAAGCCATGTCTCCACAAATCTTTACATGTAATGAGCTTGAGTGTGACATAATCATTCTGAGACTTAAGGCCAGAAACATAAGCCGTGTAAGTGCAGATTGAGACCGCTCTATGTTTGACTAACTATTTTCCTGAGAACTTTCTGACCTAAGTGTGTGACAGAAGCTTTCTTTTTTAAATAAGTTTATGAATGTTTGTTGGCATGGCAAACCAAAAGAACAAGATACAATAGCCTCTTGGTATAAATCTCTGTTAATGAGATCAGGACTAGAAACCTCATTGTTCAGCTCACATTCTGTCTGAACGCAATCTGCTTCTCAAATTATAAATCAGGGGCAAGACACTGTACCATTGTGTAACCCTACACCCCGGCTCTGGAATGTTTCCTAGTCACAAGAGGATTGTCATCATTTCATTTACGAGAGAACTATCAAACAGGCCTGGGCCATATTTGGTCTACAACCCCCCTTCAAATGAAGACAAATCCCCCCACCTCGCTCCCCCTGCCTTGCAGCAGGGTATTTTTGTAGCAACAGCACAGAAGCATGCATTATAGTGTGCCACATCCTGAAACCTAAAAGAAAAGAAAAAATTATTATGTCTATCACTCTCAGAATCCTAATTACTAAGGATTAAGAATTTGTTTATATATGCCCTATATATCTCCATACTTCTAGAAAACAAACACACATATGTGCAGTAAGATCATTGAATTGGAAGGTTTAGATGTGTCTGCAAAGGCATATTGCGTGTGCAAAGCCTCTGCCGTCCCACAAGACCTTACAGCACATTCTGCTTCAGAAAGCAGATCCCTTCTGACCCTCTCAGTCAGAGAGAGGGATTTAATCACAGGGTGCGTGCGGGTGGTGCAGTAATTTCAAGAGGTCTGGAGGACATAATTGCTTCCAAGTTTTCATCCAGCTTTCTAACAATCCAAGAAAAAGAGGAAAGACTTACTATATTTGTTACTGGCTTAGGAGCCCTCTAGGAAATCCCAGGCTCACTTTTTAGCTCCACTGAACGTAGACTATTATACACTTAACCTAAATGTACAGTCTTTATGGTCAGCCAAGTTACCTTTCATTTCTGGTGGGGCTCAGGCTACAAGGATGCTCTCCAGGCAGGGAAAGAGGTTCACCCTTAGCAACCTGTGGTCTGTCTCCCTAGTTCTGTTTGCTGTTAAGAGCAATATCCTGAAAGGTATGTGTAAATACTCATCCTTCCCCCCATACCCCTGCTGGCCGAAACCTCCCTGTGCTGTTCTCAACTACTGAGGACATCTGTGCTGGTACTGCCACAGCAGCTGTGCGAAGCAGTGCCATAGAATAGAATCATAGAATCATAGAATCATCTAATCATCTAGGTTGGAGGGGACCTTTGAGATCATTGTGTCCAACCATCAAACTAACACTGCCAAAACCACCACTAAACCGTGTCCCTCAGCACCACATCTACATGTCTTTTAAATACCTCCAGGGATGGTGATTCCACCACTTCCCTGGGCAGCCTGTTCCAACGCCTGATAACACTTTTGGTGAAGAAATTTTTCAAAATATCCATCCTAAACCTCCCCTGGCACAACTTAAGGCCGTTACCTCTTGTCCTATCGCCTGTTACTTGGGAGAAGAGACCAACCCCCACCTCGCTACAGCCTCCTTTCAGGTAGTTGTAGAGAGCGAGAAGGTCTCCCCTCAGCCTCCTTTTCTCCAGGCTGAACAACCCCAGCTCCCTCAGCCGCTCCTCATAAGACTTGTTCTCCAGACCCCTCACCAGCTTCGTTGCCCTTCCCTGGACCCGCTCCAGCAGCTCAGGGTCTTTCCTGTAGTGAGGGGCATACGGCCACATAGCTCTGTTTTCCAAAGGGAGACCGTGGGCGTGGGCTGACTAGAAAACACAGAGATCAGTGTTGCAACATGAATAACTAAGAGAAAATAACCGCAGCAAACCGACCATACAATCTCTGAAGCCATTTCTCCAGTGCCAAACCCTTTGCCTACAGCTGAGAACAGAGTTCAGACCTCTTGAACAGATCGTGCAAATAAGTTTTGCTTTTTAATAGATGGACAAACTGAGAAATCAGAAGGGGAAATAATTTCCACTGGCAAGAAATTGCCTAAATATTTAAATGGACCTGAAACTAAACATTTCACATAGCTTTTGACTAATCTGTTTAAGCTAAATTTAGTCTCAAAAACTTAAACTGAAGAGAAAATTTAGACTTTTAAATAGAAACAGAAATATTTCAACTTCAGTGATTTTTTTTCTGTGACCAAAACTCTTTGCTGAGTATGAAGTTTTTCAAGAGCATTTCCTTTTTTAGAAGTAAATGTTTTCATTTTTTTCAGTTTGCTTAATGTCACAGTTCTTCAATGACCATCAAATAACAGTCAATGGTCCATTCTATTGGCATTTTTACCTACCCGCATGACGGCACAACCATAAACAGCTTCAGCATCTCTTTAGAGTCTCATCCCAACACCAGCAGGAAAAATTAAATATGAATAGACATTGCTGAAAATTGGACAAAAGGCATAGGAAAGTGGGTTTTCTCTTTCTTCTCCTCCTCTCCTCTCCTCTCCTCTCCTCTCCTCTCCTCTCCTCTCCTCTCCTCTCCTCTCCTCTCCTCTCCTCTCCCTTTTCTCCTTTCTTCTTTGCTTTGCTTCTTGTTGCTTTTCTTTTTCTCTTTTTCTTTTTTCTTTTTCTTTTAACTTTTTTCTTTTTCTTTTTCCCACTCTGAAAAAGCATGAACTATTGGATACAGATTAAATAAAAATGTTGGACAACTCCTTCCTTTTCAAAACAAACACAAAATTAATATATACAATAATAGAGACTTTATATGTAGATTTGTGTCACCCACAGCCACTTCTGTCACCTGGATCATTGCCACCATTGTTGCTGGCTTGGGATTTATATTCAATATTGAAGGAATCCTGCGGCTACAATTTGAAATACAATTCCAAAACCACTGTGGAATCATCTCTAGTTATATGGGGTCAAATTCACCCTGAGTGAATTCTCTCTTATGAAGCAGTGGTGTTAGAACAGGAATCATTATGAGCCAGACTATTATGAATATGATGATGAGGACAATTAAAGAATATGGAACCTCCTCTCTACTTGATCGAGCAGATTTAAGTGTTTCAGTGTATTTGATGACAAGTGAGTCTCATTATTCCCACACACCAACAGCCATGTTTCAGATGGCAGTCCCCAATTCACTCCGCCCGTATTTTGCTGATTTCTTTTCTAATGTGCATTGTCATTCCTGTTTTGTCAGCAGAATTTGACAGCATCAGTCAGGTTCTCCTCCCCAGTAGGAGCTTTACCAAAGCTTCTGCCACACAACTCAAGACTTGTGTACTAAATACTGGCCTGAGACAGGGAAAGCCACATTTCAAGGGTGCCTTTTAGTCTCAAATGCTTTGAGGTACCCTCTGTCCTGCGGCTGTGTAGAACAACAGTGTTCACTAATGAAATTTTACACAAAAGTTGGCTGCCCCCAGACACTGTCACAGAATCACAGAATAGGGTTGGAAGGGACCTCTGGAGATCATCTAGTCCAACCCCCCTGACAGAGCATGAAGTAAAGGTTTATTTGTGCCCCCTTGGGCTGCAAACCATGGTGTTTAAAATGGTTGAGACACAGAGTACAGCTGTCAATAGTGGCTCTGCAAAGGCCTTCATCCCTTCACAAGGCTGCAGTTCTGTTCGCTTGGGAATCTAGTAGCTACAGAAATACTTTTTCCCCATGAAAGCAAATTGTCCAGGAACAGTGGTTGGAAGAGGAAAGTTTCTGCCTCTCCCAGTTCCCCTCTTCCCTCCCATTACCACTGCAGTTCTTGCTACCACCAAGACCTTATCAACCAGCACAGGCCAAGATCCCTGCTGCCTGCTGCCCTTTGGCTGGCAGAAAGCTCCAGAAGAAGATGGAGAATCAGAGTCTTGTTCAGATACACCAGGCTGCTGTGGCAGCTCCAGCTGCAGCTCAACCAGTCCCTGTCTCCCTGCCTGTCCCTGCCAGCACTGAGGACATGGCACAGTCCCTGTGTGGCTGCAGCTTCACCCATCCCTCCCATCCACAGCGCCTTCATGCCTGTCACCTCTGCCTCCAGTGCCAACAGCAGGCAGGGGCCCTTCCCACCCTGACCCTCAGGTCCATTACCTCCTGTCACCCTTAACACCTAGCTGCAGGTGCTGTGGCTGGTGGCTATTAGCCTGTGGTGCCCTCCCAGATGTCGAGTGAGATAATATTCTTCCTGGCATTGGAGGCTGCTACATCAGAGATGGAGGAGAAGGTGGACCTTGGCAGGGGTGCTTTCACACCCTGCAAACCTCTGATGGGGCGTAAAGATTGTGTTAACATCAGGACCTTTCTTCTAACCCTGGCCTTCTCCTGGCCATGTCTGTGCTCAGGAGGCTGCTTGTCAATGACACCCTCATCTGGCTCCGCTCCCATCTGGTACATTCTCCCTAGCTGCCGCCTTGTATTAGCCGATGGGCTGAAGACAATGCTGTGTCTGTGTCTACACCTCTACTGTAACTTTCCCTGAGTAAAACTAGAATGGATTTATCATTACACACCCCAGACTGCCACAGAAGAGCTGCGGAGCTGCCATCTTGTGCTGAAATCTTGCCTTCATTTGACCCTGGACCATTACTGCTCAATTACAGGCCTCAGATTTGTACGGTGTTCATCACAATCAAGTTTTCCTGGGCATTGCAGTAGTATAACAAAATATTATGCCACAGGTAAATTTCCTTTATAAGTCCATGATTTACGGATGGGCCAGTTTACTCAGCGTTGCGAGTTAAGGAGCAAATTAGACTAAGAAGCTGAATGTAAAGCAGCAAATTTCTTTCCAAGAAGAACACGCTTGCTTTCCGTGAAATGTGAAAATTTAATTTTATCAAAGAAAAATTAATTATATGCTCCAGCCCCCCTGTACAACTTCATGTGACCTGTTGGTCTTTAGCCTTTTGCTTAAAGTGTATTTCGTTACATGGGAAAGGATATGTACTGAGGACACATGGTTATTTTTTGGGCTCATTTGCATGTCGTTCTCTGTAAAAGCACCGAGGTGTACTTGCACCTGAAACCATCCCTGTGGGTGTTCAATGAAGTTGAAAATCAGGCACAGAGGTGCACATTTAAAGAAGCTTTGTCGGTGTTTTGTATTTAGGCTCGTACTGGAAACTATAAGTTTAACCTGTTTTTCATGTTTTCTTTTTATGGTAAAATTTTATTGTAGAAAGTCATGGACAAATTTTTTTTAAAAAGCAGCAAAAATGGTGGGCAGAGTGAAGTTTTTGAAAGAAATCTAAGGTATGTAAATTTTAGTATGTTCATGTCTAAACCAAGCTTGTTGATTTTAACATAGTTTTCTTCATACTTGAAAAATAAAATTCAGCCTTTTACTTTTTTTTTTTTTAATTTCTATATGATAAACAGAAAAGCCTGGAAACATCAATTTGAAGAATAACCATCAACTAATGGGAACGAAAGACCTTGTTGGCTCTTCACAAGTGCTCAGAATCCAGCAGCTGCCTCTGGGTCCACTCACACATTCCTGATGCCCGAGAGTCACGCTGTTTAGACACCTAAACAAAAACTATACTTTAGTATTGTCAAAAGTGCCAAAGTGATCTAGGAAACAAGGTTATTATCTTTGTGTTGAAGCCTGTAACCCTAAATCAAACATAACTAATTTGAAAATATTTTCCTAGAAACATAAATGCAGGCATCTGTTTTTGAATGAACTCTCTCCGTGTAATTGAGGAAGCTGACTCATGGGCTTTGCTTTCGCCACCTGAACCGATTAACAGGAGAAGAAACCTGGTTAAGCTGGTGCTCTGGCTTGCTGACTAGCAGGGTTGGTTTTGATCCATGGCCTCTGGTATTTGGATTATTTGCTTTCCCCTCTCTTAAGTTCTGTGGGGAAACTTCCTCTCACTATTTAAATATTAAATCCTCACCCTACTGGAATGTCGCAGTGTACTGCGTACAGAGATGTAAGGGCTCAGTATTTTCAGTGCAAACCAATTCTGAGTTCCAGCTCAGAAGGCCTTTGTTCATCTGCTCTGAGGAGACACGCATGTCTTTTGCTGGGAATTTTACAGGTCTTTGAGCACCAAAGATCCAATAAGTACAGACACACAACAGAATCCTTTAGGCATGGGGACTGCAGCTACAGTTTCCCTCTTCTGGCAGCAGCGTCAGGACAGATGGCAACAGCAAATGTAAGACACCAGGTTTCTATAATTTTGATGTTTAAATACAGTTCATCTTAACAGGCTCCTGACTGAAGTCAGCCCCTTTGAGCCTACCAGATTATTCCTCCAAAGATGCTGCAATGCCTAGCTAGAGGAGAAAGGTAGCATTATTGCAGTCTTCAAAACATCGTTTTGAAAAAATTAATCTTTCCCTAAACCTACTTTGTAAAATTTCAGCTGCTGACTATTTGCTACGTATGCAACTCGCCTTAATCTTGGCTGATATCGCGCACTGGCAGGTAGCTCTAATCCTCTGATAAATTGTCCATTGTTATGATGGGCACGTGTTTTCCTCTTGTCTCCTTTTTACAGGCTGGTTTCCTCCTAAGCAATGACAGCACTTACAGTGTTGATGATCATGGTATGATCATGGTATGACCATGGTATGAATATCATGGTATGATGGAGAATAACACAATTTTTAAAATACTGTTGCCAAATAATTGTTTCTTTTGGGAAGATGCATTCTATTCAGAGAAATGCCAGTGTCCCTCTGGGTGCATGATCCCATGGTTGCACCGGTACAGCACTGAGCCCACTCCTGAAATGCAGCTCTTCTAAGCTCCCATACACTTTAACAAAGACTAACAGTAGCGGTGTGGGGTTCAGGCACATTTCTCGTGGAAATACAGTCGTGTTTAAGTCCCCAGACTAAGCCCACAATTCTTGCTGTATAGCTACGAACAGAAAATCAGGCATCCAATATGGAGTTAATTTTCTTTAATTTTCTTTAATTTTCTTTAATTTTTCTTTCTAATTTTCTGACAGTTTCAGCCTGGGGTTCTTCACATGAAGAGCCGAGTAAGACTTGCTCTTTAAGTGCGCGTGTTGATAAACATTGCTGTGAAAATCTGGAGAACAGGAATCTCCAACCAATTGAACAAGACCTACAGGAGCAGCTGCTGGGAGAGGTACGATGTTGGGAACACAGTCAGTTTTAGAGCCATCAGATGAAGCTACTGAGTAAGGGCAACACACAGTCTGCAGTAATTTGCAATACAGCCACCAATATAAAGAGAAAAGGTGAAACTCCACGTATTATTTAGCAATAATCAAATCACTTTTAAAATATATCTTTTACGATTGTAACAGAATCTATTAGCGAATCTTAAAAAACTGGAGAAGTTAGGAAAGTAGTGTATACATAATCTAAATAACAAAATATTTGTTTTCCTTTCACTCTAATTATGGGCACAGGAAATTTACACAATCAATGCAAACGCTAAAAACGTGAAGTATTTTCATTCTTTTAATTTTACAACACAGTGCATCATAAAAAAGACTTAATTATCCTAAAAATGCTTACCAGTCAATTGACATTCATTATTTGAGCTACTGCTTTCATCTTTATTTTGTTGCTAATTTTATAATGTCAAATAGTAGATACATTATATATAAAGTACCTAAAGCTGTAGTATCCTGGAGCGGATAACGTCAGTATCACCTGTGCAGCTGCAGTCGATTGCTAACTGAGGCATTCTGGTACTGCTGTGAGGCTTTTGTAGTGTTCATCACCAAAGGGGAGGATAGACATTGCTGAATACTCTATAATAGAATGGAGAATAATGAGGTATACATGTACATAAACAGAAATGCCATTGTGTATAATATGACATTCCAGAAACATCATTTGAGGACATCATGTGATTTGTTTTCTGTTATATAAACAATTGTGCTCCTTCATTTGGATTTAGAGGTTGGTATTACAGGGTACAGTGTCATTCCCAGAATTACTGAGTGAATATCCATCCTTCTTGAAGAAGTAAGGAAGGGGGTTAGTACAACTGCCACCTTGGACTTCTGAAGGTCAGACTTTGACCTGATTAGGAGACGGTTGACAGAGTCCCCTGGGAGGCAGTCCTGAAGGGCAAAGGAGTCTGGGAAGGCTGGACATTCTTCAAGAAGGAAATCTTTAAGGTGCATGAGGTGGCTGTCCCCACGTGCCATAAAACGAGCTGGTGGGGAAGAAGACTGGCCTGGCTAAACCGAGAGCTTTGGCTGGAACTCAGGAAGAAAAGGGAAGTTTATGGCCTATGGAAGGAGGGACAGGCCACTCAGGAAGACTACAAAGATTTTGTGAGGCTATGCAGGAAGAAAATTAGAAGGGCCGAAGCACAACTACAACTTAATCTGGCTACTGCCATAAAAGACAATAAAAATGTTTCTATAAATACATTAACAACAAAAGGAGGACTTAGGAGAATCTCCATCCTTTATTGGATGTGGGGGAAAACATAGTGTCCAAGGATGAGGAAAAAGCTGAGGTACTTAATGTCTTTGCCTCAGCTTTTATTAGCAAGACGCCTTGTTCTCAGGGTACTCAGCACAGAGCTGGATGACAGGGATGGAGAGCAGAATGAAGCCCCCATAATCCAAGACAAAATGGCCAGTGAGCTGCTACACCACTTAGATGCACACAAGTCTATGGGGCCAGATGGGTCCACCCGAGGGTACTGAGGGAGATGATAGAAGTGCTCACCAAGCCATTTCTCATCATTTATCAGCAGTCCTGGCAAACTGGGAAGGTCCCAGCCCACTGGAAGGTAGCAAATGTGATGCTCATCCACAAGAAGGGCCACAAGGAGGATTACAGGCATGTCAGTCTGACCTCAGGTTATGGAGCAGATCATCTTGAGTACCATCACACAGCACATAAAGGACAACCAGGAGATCAGGACTAGTCAGTATGGGTTTATGAAAGGCAGGTCCTGCTTGACTAACATGATCTCCTTCTGTGGCAAGGTGACCTGCTTAGTGGACAAAGGAAAGGCTGTAGATGTTGTAAACGTAGACTTTAGTAAAGCCTTCGACACTGTTTCCCACAGCATTCTCCTGGAGAAACTGGCTGCCCATGGCTTGGATGGGAATACTCTCTGATGGGTAAAAAATGGCTGGATGGCCAGGCCCAGAGGGTGGTAGTGAATGGAGTTAAATCCAGTTGGCAGCCAGTCACAAGTGGTGTTCCCCAGGGCTCAGTATTGGGGCCAGTTCTCTTCTTTAATATTTTTATCAATGGTCTGGACGAGGGCATTGAGTGCACCCTCAGTAAGCTTGCAGACGACACCAAGTTGGGTGGGAGTGTCAACCTGCTTGACACTTGCTAGGATGGCTCTACATATGTATCTGGACAGGCTGGATCAGTGGGCCGAGGCCAACGGTATGAGGTTCAACAAGGCCAAGTGCCAGGTCCTGCACATGGGTCACAACAACCCCATGCGACGCTACAGGCTTGGGGAAGAGTGGCTGGAGAGCTGCCTGGCAGAAAAGGACCTGGGAGTGTTGGTCGACAGCCGGCTGAGTATGAGCCAGCAGTGTGCCCAGGTGGCCAAGACGACCACCAGCATCCTGGCTTGTATCAGCAGTAGTGTGGTGAGCAGGACTAGGGAAGTGATTGTACCTCTGTACTCAGCATTGGTGAGGCCTCAACTCGAATACTGTGTCCAGTTTTGGGCCCCTCACTACAGGAAAGACATTGAGGCACTAGAGTGAGTTCAGAGAAAGGCAATGAAGCTGGTGAGGGGTCTGGAGAACAAGTCTTATGAGGAGCAGCTGAGGGAGCTGGGGTTGTTCAGCCTGGAGAAAAGGAGGCTGAGGGGAGACCTTCTTGCTCTCTACAACTACCTGAAAGGAGGCTGTAGCGAGGTGGGGGTTGGTCTCTTCTCCCAAGTAACAAGTGATAGGACAAGAGGAAATGGCCTCACGTTGTGCCAGGGGAGGTTTAGATTGGATATTAGGAAAAAATTCTTCATAGAAAGGGTTATCAAGCATTGGAACAGGCTGCCCAGGGAAGTGGTTGACTCACCATTCCTGGAGGTATTTAAAAGACAGGTAGATGTAGTGCTGAGGGACATGGTTTAGTGGTGGACTTGGCAGTGTTAGGTTAATGGTTGGACTTGATGATCTTAAAGGTCTCTTCCAACCAAAATGATTCTATGATTCTATGGTTCTGTGGATTCTATAGGATTCTATGGTAGGACAGGCTATGAAGAAAGTCTCAGAGAACATACAAGGTCAAAAATGCTTTAGTAAAACACAGTTAGATCCAATAAAGGTAACTATACTACACTAATTGCTGGAAAACACAAAATTTACATGCTGTAAAGCCATAAGAAATTAAATTTGTAAGATAGGAGGCAGAAGAGAGGAAGCTGAGGTTCCAAGTCGCACCCACTACTAGGATTCACTAGAAGAGAGGTAATGATGTGCTCTGTGTTCTTTCCACAGTCCCATTTGAAAACCAGGCAATCATTTTGAATTTAGGAGCCTGGATACCTTCTGGGGTTTTTCAGTCTCAAACTCAGATGGCAAAAGCCTTCTTAATAAAGAGTATTTTCTCTAACATTTTTGGTAACATTTTATCCAGTAAAGTATATGAACTATGTGAAAGTATATAAAGGATGTGAAGTACACAGGCATCTGTCTATAGTTTTTCCTCAGTACAAATATATAGTAAAGGAGGAGACTAATAATACAGAATTATAAATACTAACTCCTGCATTATAAACTGAACATTTGAAATGTAAATATTTTACTTCAGACACTCATCTGCCTGTTCAGTTCTTTATATTCCAGCTATCACGATTATTTTGCTTCAAACTGACAAGGTCTAGAATATACGAAAAAAAAATACACTTATTGAAGAAAGGTAATACCTATCATCTATAGAACACAGCATATCTGCAGTCAAAGCAAGAATTCATTGAATTACCAATTATTTTATGCAGTACCATGCATCATTCCCCCTTTCATCTCTACGTTATTAAGAAATACAAATTAATTATGAGCTATATATAGTTCAAATCGACCCTGCTAAATTACTATTCCTTAAAGGTTCTTGGAACTTCCTGGACTTTGCAAGTGTCTTCAGATTCCAAAAGGAAAATGAAACCAGAGGATGAGGCAGTCTGGTAAAGCCTGTTTACAGTACTATAAAAATTCATATGTGTATTTTTTTTTAGATTTTTTTTACATTTTTTTACATACATACACATTTACAGAAATCAAAATCTGAAAATCTGTCAAGCCAGTGAATAGATTGATGTCAATATTTCCAATTATTTCTTTTTCTGTAAAACAAGCCATGAGATCAATTTGTAGGAACTAAAGCTGAACATATTTAAATTAAATACTTACTAAAGGGGTGATTAGCTGCAAAACATTTGAAGCAGATGGGTTTCTGGTAATGGCTTCTTGAAGATCTAAAAATTGCATGAAAGCGTATCATAAATATTATGTAAACCAAGTACCGCAATAGAAATGTGATTCACAGTCAAATATTCAACACACAACTTCCGGAAGATTGTGGAAATGTAGTTTAATTGCACTGTTCTTTTTTCTCCTACCAACAGCTGCTGAAGTGTATGTCATATCTGTATTTTTAAAATTTGCAGCTAGATATTATCATCTGAACAAAAAATTCAGTGTCCATAAAGAAATCTAAAGCTAGAAAAAAGAATGCCAGCTACTCAAAGCTGGCAACAAAAATTCCAGACTTTGGTTAGTGAGTGACTAACTGTTATTCATTAAAAAGACTGCTGTGAATGCACACAGTTTTAGTCGCTTAATTTGGTAACATGTGAAAACAAAGCCAAAAAAAGGGGTTCAAAAAGGTCACTGTTTAAAAAAAGCAATGTACTTACATGACATGTGAGTACTTACAACACTTTATGCACTTACTTACAGGTACCAACTTACATGTACTTATATGTCCTATAAGTCTACCTGTAAAATTTCCCAGCTTCTTGTTACCAATTTTAATCCCCAAATAATTAGGCAAGCTAATTACATTTCTAAGATACATACATATAAATGTATTACAATCATTTGCAGTTTCTTCATTTGCAATCTGTTAACTCCTATGATTCTTTCATTGTTTCTGTCATATTCCTTATGTACTTTTCTGACAGTTTTCAAATTTTTCCTTTTCACGCTTTGCAAACTTCAGCTTTCTTGCTCCCAGTTCCTTTGCTGCATTTGCCTTTGCTCCTGTTTCTTTGTTATTTCTCTGTTATTTATACAGCAATTTATTTTCTATTTTCTTGTATTTCTCTTTTCATATCTACTTGCTTAACCCGAGCACATCGTACTAAATCTCCTCTCTGACAAAAGACAGAATTCTTCACTTCTATTTGCCTGGAAGCAATATCCATGAGGTACATACAGTAAAATGAAATTCTGAAGCACTGTTTGATGGGAGCAGGAATTGTAAGCTACAGCTGCAGAAAGTTTCTAAGCAGTTGCAAAGGTCTTTTATTCTGCTGTTGCAGTTTACAGGAAACTGAAGCCTTTTTCCTCAAAGTCAAGCAATCCACCAGTTGATGTAGAAATGTATGGATAGTGTGCAGGAGCTTAATGTGCTTTGCTTTAGTTTGATTCCAGTCAATAGGGAGGTAAATGTGGGTAACCTGATCATGAAATGGTGCAGTCCACAAGGAAAAGAAGTACAATAGTAAAATAAAATCAATGGACTTCAAGAAAGCAGACTCTTATAAACTCAAATAATTGGCATGTAAAATTTTATATGAAAAAAGTCCAAGGAAAATATAAAATTCATGAGAGTCGGCAGTTCCATAAACAGCAAAAATGTCAAGCAGAATTTATTCCAATGATATAGAAAGCCAGGCAGTCCAGTGAAGAGACCACAAGGTCCCCATTGATTTCAAATACAGAATGGAGCACACAAAATGCAAAAACTATGTCAAACTAATGAGAATATTTATGGAAGACCTGTATGATCATGTTGGTCAAAGCAAATAGTAACCATTGGATACAGTAGCAAGAGACCCCAAAAGTAAGTTTGTTCTACGAGTATGTTAGTTATAATAAGATGACGAATGAAAGCGTTGGCTAACGAATCACTGGAGAGAAAAATATATCAAGAATGAGTACAGACTTTTATCCCCACATTCTTCAATGAAATGTCAACTGCAATGCGACAGCTCATATAAAAAGCACTTCTTAAAGCAGGTAAGAAATCATCCTGGGATACAAAAAGAATAGGTTAGGGAATGCTCAAGTAAGTTTGAGATTTTTAAAGTAGTTGTGCAAGTGATATTCACATAAACATTCAGATTTGGCTGCAGCAATCTCAGAACCGTATTTGTGATATGGAGAAGAAGAGGAACACCCTAAAAGACTAGAAGAAAGGAAACGAAAAGCCATTCATTATAAAGGGCTACATTTGCAAAAAAATATAGGGTGTATAATATAAAGCGTAATTACTTGCAAAAATAATTGCAAAAAAATTAAGATGGATAAACACTGGAACAGATTCCTAAGTGAGGCTGATACATCTGTATCTTTACACTTTCACTTTAAAGAACAGTTTTGACAAACATCCATTAGATACAACATCTACAGTTGGGCTGAGGCAGTTTCTGAAGGCATCCTGCAGTCACATTTTGAAATTTTTTTTTGACCAAGGCAAAGTCACCATGATTTTAAATTAATTTCATTGACTCTAAGAAAGGTTTCATGATTTTGATTTCCTGTTTGCTATATTTAGTAAAGAATAATAAGAATAAAATAAGAAGAAACATATTTCTACCACAGGATTCACATTTTTAATCCAATTTAAACCATGACAACAAATATGAAGTTACTTAATCACTTGATGTGGGATCCTATTTATTATCAAACTTACTTTGTAGCCTTTGATTGAGACGATCAAGAGACTGGAAAATCTTCTGTTCTTCTACTGAAAGTGCACTCGTGCCTAGACACGGAGCCCTGTTGAGCAGTGAGGGCTGGCTGGCTGGTTGCACATTTTCCATAGCTGCCAGGATTTCACCTTCTGAGGCTGGTGTACTTGCTAGTTTTTCTGCCATAAGAAACTGAACAGTGCTTTCTGAAACTGAAGAGATTACAGGGGTAACTTCAAATGAGAAGAGCTCACGACATTTAAATATGCTGCTTGTTTTCATTACTATAGGTCTGTGAAACCCACAAAATGCACATTAAAAGATCAACAAAGTGGCAAAGTCAAAAAGCATGACATGTTAGAAAATGCCATAATTCAGATCACTAGTGCATCTTACAATTGGCACCACAGCAAGTTCTACTGGGTTCAGAAACATATAATGATAGCAAGCAATACCTGTCCGTGTCATAGTTATGTATGATACATCCAGCTATCATACAGTTAAATACAAACAGGAATGGAATGAAACTTGAGTATATGTTGTAGTGCATTTATAAAACCATCAATATCGTGACATATGATGCTATATCTTACATTTCCGTGGAAAAAAACAGGTCTAGACAACAAACTACCCTTTCTTACTTAGAATCACTGATGCCAAAACACAGAAGTGATGTTACGCAGTGGATGTATTAGGTCACGACTTTATGTATAATAAAGAATTGAAGTGAGATGTGGTACTGTACCTTCATCAGACTTATAGGTGTTATTCCTATTTTGTACTGGATCAAATGCAGATTGAACAGGACTCAGCTCGACGGTACATAATGAATTCTATCAAAAATATTGTAAGAATATTTTAAGTGTAATTTAAGGTAACTATACTACTTTCTGAACATTTTTTATTTATTATTTCATATTACTAAATGTTTTCAGGTGCAAAAATATTAGTGTATATTAATACAGTGATGTATTCTAGTTGGTTTTATTCTTTTTATTAGCAGTGACAGCAAGCTGACTAAGCACATTGATTCAAAATTGTGTGACACTGAACAAATCTTTGATATTCCTGAAACTCTTTCCATTTTGAAGAGAAATAAGCTTTTTTTTTTTAATAGTATTTAATATTTACCTGTGCATGATAAGTAGGCTTCCATCTTTTAGAGGCTACACTTTGTCTTCTGTGTTTATTTTCATGGTTGTTAAAAGCCTGCTTTTGTCCTGTAACGGGAACAACACCTTAAATAACAGGCATGCAAAAATAAACCAAAAATGTGTAAAAACATGATAAAGATAGTAGTAACAAATCTAACAATGGTGAGTAAACATCTCTGTCCAAATTTAGATGCTTACCTTGTATATGTTTACATCCGATCTCGCTGAATGTATTTTCTGATAGTGAAAAGATAGAAACAGGCACTTCTAAAGCATATTTAATTTCGTGTTAGCATAGGACTGTAAGATACAGATGTGGATCGTATGTGGACATTTATAAGCAGGTTAAGTGAAACCCCACTTTGAATCCCTCATAACAAAGATGGTCTGTACAATGATACAAGGTGGTCTTACAAAGTAAGAGGGAGAATGAACAGTGAACTATGACATAACAAATAGCACATAATGTACCAAAAAGTAATGTTTTGCCAAGATGCTGTGCCTTATATCTTAATGGATTCAACTTTTGTTAAGATTGCATAGCACCGTGCAGAAAATGTGTAATAGTTCACACAGTTTATTTGATTCACAGAATCCCAAAATGGTAGAGGTGGGAAAGGATGTCTCGGGATCATCCAGTCCAACACCCCTGATTGAAGCAGGGCCACCTAGATCTTGCTGCCCAGTACCATGTCCAGGTGGCTTTTGAGTATCTGTAAGGATAGAGACTCTACAAAGTCTCTGGGCAACTTATACCAGTGCTCTGTTACCCTCATGGTAAAAAAAAAGTGTTTCCTGATGTTCAGAGGGAACCTCCTGTGTTTCAGTTTGTGCTCATTGCTTCTGGTCCTTTCAGTGGGCACCACTGAAAAGAGCCTGGCTCCACCCTCTTTGCACCTTCCTTCCAGGTATTTATAGATGTTGATAATATCCGCCATGGCCTTCTCTTCTCCAGGCTGAACAATCCCAGCTCTCTCAGCCTTTCCTTCCAGGAGAGATGCTCCAGTTCCTTCATTGTCTTCGTGGCCCTTCATTGGACTCTCTCCAATCTGTCCGTGTCTCTCATGTACTGAGGAGCTCAGAACTGAACACAGTCCTCCAGGTGTGGCCTCACAGGTGTGATTCAAATGCAAAGTCATGGTTTAAAACCTTAGTTCTACAGCTTGGGGTTTTGTAGTTAATCTCACTGATTTATACATCTGTACACTAATTTTAATGACAGTACTGCTGTATAGTATTTTCCCTCAGCTGGAGAGAGATGCAAATCAGCATTTTCGTGTGCAAGTCATGAATCCACATATCCAAGGAGATATTACATTCTCATTTGTAAACACAGTTACTTGATTTGTAAATGCAGTTACTTGATTTATACTTGGGAAGATAAATTACCTATTTATTCGCATAATAAATATTTCCATATGCAGTTAAACTACAGTTCATGATTAGACCAATAGGTATTTTAGTGATTTTAACAGAATTTTATTTCTTTATTTGTTATTACAGTGGTATTTCGATTCAATATTTCTCAGTGATTGAGACAGCCAGCATGGCTTCACCAAGGACAAGTCCTACCTGACCAACCAGTGGCCTTCTATGATGGAATGACTACCTCAGTGGACAAGGGAAGAGCTCTGGATGTCATCTATCCGGACTTCTGTAAGGCCTTTGACACGGTCCTCTACAACATCCTCTTCTCTAAGTTGGATAGCTATGGATTTGATGGGTGGACTGTTAATGGATGAGGAATTGGTTGGATGGTCACATCCAGAGGGTAGTGGTCAATGGCTCAATGTCCAGATGGAGACTGGTGACAAGTGGTGTCCCTCAGGGGTCCATATTGGGAGCAGTACTGTTCAACATCTTCGTCAATGACATAGACAGTGGGATCGAGTGCACATTCAGCAAGTTTGACGACAACATCAAGCTATCTGGAGCAGTTGACACACCTGAGGGACAGGATGCCATCCAGAGGGACCTGGACAAGATCAAGAAGGGGGTCTGTGTGAATCTCATGAGGTTCAACAAGGCCAAGTGCAGGGTCCTGCACCGTGATCAGGGCAACCCCCAGTCTCAATACAGGCTGGGGAATGAAAGTATTGAGAGTGGCCCTGCTGAGAAGGACTTGGGGGTACGGGTGGATGAGAAGCTGGACATGAGCCAGCAATCCTTGCTACATCAAAAGAAGTGTGGCCAGCAGGTTGAGAGAGGTGATTCTCCCCCTCTACTCTGCTCTCATGAGAGCCCACCTGGAGTACTGCATCCAGCTCTGGAGCCCTCAGCACAGAAAAGACATGGGCCTGTTGGAGTGCGTCCAGAGGAGGGCCACAAAAATGACCAGTGGGCTGGAGCACCTCTCCTGTGAGGAAAGGTTGAGTGAGTTGGGGTTGTTCAGCCTGGAGAAGAGAAGGCTCTGAGGAGACCTTATTGCAGCCTTTCAGTACTTAAAGGGGGCTTATAAGAAAGGTGGGGACAAACTTTTAATAGGGCCTGTTGTGATAGTACAAGGGGTAACGGTTTTAAGCTAAAAGAAGGAAGATTTAGAATAGATATAAGGAAGAATTTTTTTTGCCATGAGGGTTTGCCCAGAGGGGTGGTAGATGCCCCATTCCTGGAAACATTCAAGGTGAGGTTGGATGGGGCTCTCAGCAACCTGATGTAGTTGAAGATGTCCCTGCTTATTGCAGGGGGGTTGGACTGGATGACCTTTAAAGGTCCCTCCCAACGCAAACTATTCCATGATTCTCTGATTCTATAGTTCTATAATTCTATGATTTAACAAAGCAGAATTCTTACCATTTGCAGAAAAAAACCCCAATTCATTGATCCTAGAAGCAGATTTGAAACTACTTATCTGGCTGCTGCCATCAAGAGTAACATGGGACACCTTAGCTTTTGCCATTTTGTTATATGTGAATTACTGTAATGTGACACATGGTGCTGAATAGCACCTGAAAATAAAAGCAAATGTGATCACTTTATATTGAATACAGGGAGAAATTTAAAAAGAAGCAAAGAAGAAATCCCTTGTTATATTAATAATCATAGAATGTTTTTCTGAAAAATATAATCCAAAGTTGCTCTATTGATATGCATCGACACTTAATTTAATTAGTTTGAAAGACATGCTAGATCTACACCAAGAGACTCCTTTGAGAAATGTAAGACAAAAATATATTAAGTGATAGTATCTTTAAGGGCATGAAATACTGAGCAGTCTGCCCTCATTTAACTATAAGCATATGAATTAATACCATTTGTCACAGGCTAAATGTTAAGAATATTTTTAAAGCGTTTTACTGATTGAACGCCAAAGTACTTAAAATAATTGTAGTATTCAGCTACAGTATAATATGTGTCCCCCAGAAGATACACCACTTGAAGACTGGAAGGCCAATTAAAGGAAGATCCTCATGGACAACAATTTTATTTATTCATCTTGTTCTCACTTTTTTTCTCTACATTTGGCCAAGCACTGCAATAGATCCCATTTTCTGCGGTGTCCTCACAGACCTCACTGAACTCTGTAATAGTGCCACAGCAGATATTTTACTCAAGAACAATGCAGTACTCAGTCTCTCATAGCAAGCACTTCAGGACAAAGACTTTGGTGATCTATGTGCATTTGCAGGCAATAGAACAAATAATAGCAAGTCATTAAGAGTTATCTAAAGTATTTAAAATAAAGAAGAATTTCGAAACACTTTCAAACCTAAGCAGATATTGAGAGAGGGCCATCCCCCGCATTTTTGAAAAGAAGTTACTTGGTGCTTCCTCTAAAAGAGCTGGAGCTATGTGATACTGGGGATGTCACATTTAAAGTCGCAGTGAAGACAGTATTAGCAGCGCACACAACTTTGACCCAATAACTTTCCTGATTAATTGATCTGATGTGCAAATAAGGACATCAAGAGGCAAGTATCTCTGCTGGAGGCGAGGCATGGTAATGCAAGTCTTCAGTCATTTCCAATGTAAAATCAAACAGGTTAACTTAAGTCACACATATCTTAAGCTCATCTCTTTGACTTTGAACTGGAACGGACAAGCAGATAACATTTCTCATTTCCCACCCCTGCTTTAGGCCAAGAATATTCACCTGCCTCTGCTCTTACAAAACAGCTGTTCTGAATCACTTCATAGTTAAAACTATGTATTACTGTAGATAGATAAAACCAGAAATTTAGGGTTGTTTTTTTTTTAAAGTCATGGGAATTACTTATTTTGGTAGAAAGTATCTTTGAGCTGCACGGCTGATCCTCGGGGTGATGCCAGTATGTGAAGTGTTTTGGATACTGCTTGTACCTGAAGCAGGGTCTACAGCTTCAGGAGCGCTGCCTCCAGCTGCAACCCTCAATAGGAAGCAAACCAGCATACAACACACAAACTACAAGCACAAGGATGCCATCAGTGCCCGAGGCACAGAATACAGCTAGGCTGCAGAGGAGAAACAAGGCAAATCAAAAAGCCTGAAACCTATTTTGAAATGTAAAAACCAGGAAATTAAAATCTATTCTCCCAAAATTTCTTATGCATCTTTCCTCTGTTTTACCAATCAGTCTCTCCATTATATTGTTCCCAAGGTTAGTTATTAATAAAATAAAGGGTTATTCCTAAAATTTCCTAAAATTCCTTATAAATCAGACATACTTTGCAGCACAGCAAAATTTATCTGGTAGAAGCTCTTTATTTTTAACCTACATTTCAGTTTTTTGAGCATTAATTGGATTACTGAGACTAAAGCATAGTAATTTTAGGCATTTACAGTATCAGCATTTTAAAAACATGTTAGATCTACATTTCATTCACTCAGGTGGCAGTGACTGATGGACAACAAGCTATCGCTCCCAGTTACCTTGCAAACTGGCTCATATAAACTTAGTCACTTCCTCCTATACCATTATTTAGACCACCTGTCACATCTGCTCATTAGCCAGGCATATAATCTCAGGGAAAATGCTTCCTTTTCATTTAATATTGTAGAGAGCTATTAAAAATGGGGATCAATGTTTGAGAGGCCTCTGGGCAGCACTAGAATAGAAGTGACAATGACAAATGGTAAAAACTTGTTAAAACTGGCTGTATTGTGTGAATGGATGAAAGGCTGGGTGTTTTAACTGAAAACAAATTTGTGACGTAATTGAAAAAGACTTTCGTCTGAACATCCCCCCACCCCAGACCCAGAAACATGACTCTTACCAGTGGCAGGGTCTTTTGGAGCTCGGGCAATATGCGCTCCTTGCCAGGAGGTGCTTGTTTTCCCAGCTGCTGGGATATGGTGGAGAAGTAATCCATTTTCGGCGTTAGCAGGTCTTCTTTCAGTGCAGGCTACTGAATGATTTTGACAGGCGCTTGTCTGAACATTATTTACAGAACACCTACATTTTGCCCAAGGTTTGTATTTGGCCGTGCTGCAGCCAGGTGTAGGTATCCCAGTGGCCAAGTCCAAATGACAAGTAATTCTCTCACTGTTTTCTGCACCCTTTCTATTTAAAACCTGATCTGCTAAGAAAACATGCCTTTCATTTAAATCATTCTTGCTTGTAGTGGTAGCTTGAAGACTTGAGGGCTGACACCCAGGGCTGGCTGCATTTTTGCCACTTCTGTTTCCCGGCAGAGGTGCGGATGGTGGGTGAGGTGCCACCAATTTCCCTGGAGCTTTCAGAGTTTTGTTGGCTTCAGTGGCTGACTGTGGTCGGATTATAGTGCCTGTTCTCTTCTTGGGCATAAAACTTGGCTGGCCTTTTACAGATCTTGGTCTTCTAGTTATTTTTGCCTTATTTTTGAGTTGGTTAATGTCATTAATTTTAGAATTATTACTACATACTGGGGGATTACTTTCTTCACCTTGTGATACCATCCAAGCTTTTTTAGTAGAAAAGGAACCAGTAGACATAAATATATTCAGAGGCATGCATTCTTTCTTTGATTCTTCAGTATTAACATTTGGTTTTGATATATGAGAGTTTTCCTGATGATTTTTCATGAACAAGGGGTTTGAAGGTTGAGCAACAATACTTAAATTAGTCTTAGGAGCATCATTTGTAGTTTGAACATATTGCAGCTGTGCAGAAGATATTTCACTGGTGGTTTTTTCATAGCATTTTTCATTATTTTCTATTATTATCTGGTTAATTTGATCATGCCATCTTAACTTTGTATTGTATTTTTCATTTTCTGCACTTTTCTTTTTTATTTTTGCCAGTTCTAAACTGTCTCTGATAGAAGACACAGGCCGAGTTCCAAAACTGATCCCATGGTTCATAACCACAGCTTTGAAATGGCTGGGTTCATATTTAGATTCCTTCTTTAAGATACTTGTGAATAATCTTGCTCTTTTTCTTTCAAGAATATTGTTTTTCAGGGTTTTGTGCTGTGCACGAGTGCCAGAATTTAACTCTGTGTCAGACACCAGTGACATAGTTTCTGTCATATTTCCTTTCTCTTCCTCTCTGTTATTCTGTTGCTTAACATCACACAGAACTGAGGCATTTGGTATGTCCTGAAATAAAGATGATCCTGGATTAGTGTCATCAATACATTTAATATTTTCTTCTTTTGTTTCAGTCATTTTTCCGGAGGTATTTTTTAAAAACTCCGTACTGATGTTTTTGTCCTTTGGTAACGTATCAGCTGTGCTAGGAATGCCAGTGGAACATCCCTGATTAGGAAATAGGATTATGGATGTTGCAATAGATTGACTGGAGGTTTGCACAGATATACTTCTTTTTTGTGGGGTCATTTTAAAACTCTGATCTTGCATCAGATCCTGAACTCTTTCTCCTGGAATACAGTCAGGGCTGGCCCAGACTTTGCTAGGATTGAAAACAGTCTGACCACTGGGTAATGTGCTGGCCGTTCCAGAAGATGGTTTGCTGCTTTCTTCTTTTATATTTTGCAGAAAACGAAATGCATTACTTACAGAGCGTTCTTGCTTACCAGAGGCAGAGAACTCTGCAGGGCTTTTTCCAGGTCTGTGAGAAGCAGATGATTCCTCTTCTGAATTGTTTACATGTTCAGCAGGAGTTAGAACATTATATTTAGCTAAAAGATTATGAATAGGTAAGTTGTGGTTGTTTTGCAAATCTACATTTCTCACACAATTATTTAGATGCACATTTTTAGAAGTACTTTGAGCTGTATAAAGCAAACCATTATTCCTAGTCTGTGATTTTTCTGGATTGTACAGGGCACAGTCACACTGTGTAGTCAAAGATGATTCACTCGGTGTTGTGTAATTTCCATTTTGTTCTCCAGCCTCAAGACTGTCAAGGCTTGACAAGCTTTCTGAATCATCTGTTTTCTTGACTTCTTGATGAAAATTCTGAAATAGAGGCATAAACCCAAACTGTTACATTTATCAGAAATGGTTTTTTTTGCTGATATTAATTTTTCATTAATGAGAGCTTAGGCTAAAATACAATAAATATTGAGTATGGTGCTTTTACGACTTTGTTCATAGCGTCCTGAGTGTTTCCATCAAGTCAAAATTTACCTGTGTCCAATTGTAAAAGGAAGCGATATGGTCTGGACATGAAATTCAGAGGAAAGAGCTGCAACAAATTGCATCTTAAGTTTTAAATCAATTCTGCAATACCGAAAAAGGAACAAGATTTGTCTAAACAACACCACTGTTTCCAAATTGCCCTGTGGCACAGGATGTTTTTTGTACTGTAACATGTAAGGCAGTTTACAAAATGAAAGAGAATCCATAAAAACGCAAATTTGATAGTGGATCTGCCCCAAAATGGATTTTTTTTATAATACCAGACTGAATATGTTTATTTTCATACAAAGTGCCACAAGTGATGAGGATTTAAACCTTGTCGTAGAAAACACATAAAACATCTCCCCGCTACCATAATCACAGTGATTAACACCTCCCCCCAGTGAAACGCCCTCTTCTCATCTTTCATAAAGAAGAAAATATCATCTGATCTGTGAGGACAGATCAGGTCTAAGGGCATATGGGAGTCCCATCCACTCCCCCAACTTCTTTGTCAAACTTTAATGTAGGATGAATAAGAGCAACTGGCACCATCAGAATCACCATTGGGACAACTTTATGTATGTACTATGTAGGCATTTTTTTCATTATTACTTCTCCATCCAAACACTGAGATGCCTAACATGGTTGAAAATACATACCTTTTTAAGTACAACATTTCAAAATACACATAAACATAATGGAAAACAAGCCCACAACCATTTTCACAATCTCATAGTCTCTCTCTCTGCCGTTAAGTTCACTTCCATACAAGTGAGTAGCTAAGTGATTTTAAACGATGTGTTGGAAAAAACTGGGGTGGTGTTGGAAAAACTAAGACAAGCTGCATCAGATATGCTATTTTATGCAATGAAGACCTTAAATCGAAAACGTTTCAAATAGCAAAATCTGTTAACCTAGGTAAGTGATTATGTAAGATATTATATATCCCCTGTAATTCTATTACAATAGAATTAACATTTTGAAAATTTACCAAAGAATGCATAAAATTAGTGAATAAGTACATATTTTTGTAGTAAACCATTTTAATATCCTAATAAAATTGTTGTACCGTGATGTTGCATAGTATATAGCTGTACAAATATTTTAAATTGCAGAATAAAAAGCTTCACGAGTCCTGAAAGACATTTTATGATTGAATTAAATCTTATCTTGCACTATATGTGTTCAGAGTTAGTGCAGTCTTCTATTATAGTTATGATCTGAGATAAGGAAACTAAATAGAAGAACAAAGAACCAAATGTAGAGAAAGATTCTTTTAAGGAACATTTTCAAATGGAAGGCATACAAACCAGTGTCTTTCTAATAGAAAAGAATAAATAACGCTTTGATAGGTATTTATTAACCTTTATGCTTGGATAAATTATATTGTTAACCTCTGCTTGAACTTCACCAAACAAGGAAAAGGCATATGCTCAGAGCTTTCTGTACCACACCAAATTTAAGAACTAACTTTGAAATTTTCAGATGGGAAAAAAAAACCAGTAAAAAGAAATTATAGGTGTCAGGCTTACTGCTTGTCTAATTTGAAACTGCACCTGTATAGCTGAACATGTGTTTCTAAAATGGCTAAGCTAAACAAAGGAAAAATTTTGTAAGGATTGATATTAAAAAACCTGTTCTGATAGCAGGTTAACTTAAACTGGTAAATCTGGAGGGTGCAAGAAAAGTTGCAACTTCCAGAAATAAGATCAAAAAAATTCTACCCAGTTGTGCTCCAAACTGAAAATAGACTTGTTAAACAAAACCTCATGGGAATACAAAATCTCAGTTGAGGCAACGTCCAGAAAAAAATTAGGAACTAAGGAATAAAGAAGGATTCCTCATTTAAACACATACTCACTTTTACTTAGTTCATGCAAAATTAATTAATTTACATTTATTTTGTTGCATCATACAATTTCATCATTTCACACATTAAAGATGCTTATCATTCTCATTAAAATATTTACATATTTTATTTCACTTTCTGGCTTACTCTGTAATGAAAAAGAATGTCACCTTTTTTTTGTAAAAATGCATAGCTAGAACTGCTTCTGCACACCTCAAAAACATTCAACAATTATTCTTTTTTAGCAGTCAACAGCTACAGGGAAATAAACCTGGAAATCCCAATGATTTAATTTGATTTAATCTGTGAGAATATTATAGGATGATAAGGAAATAAAAATGTTCATAGAGTGTACTATCTTTTGATTTTCTGGATTTGCATATTGTTTCTGTTACAGAAGTACAATTTATTGTACTGCCTGTTGCCTGCATTATCTTATGTCCTAATGCATGAAACCTAAACCCCGCCTGTCCACATACTCAGTATTCTAGAAAGGGGAACACTTAGGAGGAGTTAAAGAGGTCACTTTTATGCCTTAAGACTTGGAACAGCTGTGTCAAGCAATTTCATTTCAGTAAAGCACTAAAACAAAGAGAAAACATGAGCCTAAGAAATCCTTCAAGAGGTCAATGAAAGAACAACATGGCAACAAGTAAAATTTTAAGAGAACTCCACAAGTGAATTTTCTGCCAAAGGACTCTGTCAGATTGGTATTACACTAAAGAGCTGCTATATGTATATTTGACATTTTCTGCAATAGAAGTGCTGACTGTTCACAATTCCACGAGGTGAATGGGAACACTCTTCTGAAGATAAATGCTGGAAAAGCGCTACCCACTCTGAAAACCCAGGCCCCTCACCTCTCACGCTACTTGCTGGTTTTGATAATTTCGACTGGTTTATTCGCAGGAGTTCTTTATGCTTTATATGTGTGTATATATAATGTTATACTTCATGTTCATGGTGAAGTAAAAGACTCCAGTGTTCATACAGATAAAAGGCTACCTCTCAAAGCCACTGAGGAACCTAAACACTTTTACTAGTTTTGAGTTTACCAAATATGGAATGGGAAAGTCCATTAGAAAATTAATAATCCCTTTTCTACACAAATTTGGAAAACAAAACGTACATGGCATTACACAATACTGATTCCACAGAAGATTTGGGCAGACCCAAGAAAACAAATGCCACTGAGAAAGGACTTTGGTGCTTAGGTTACACAAGAGATTCATTATAGTGTTCCAAATCCACCAAAGAAGCTATGGAGGTATAGGATGACCATAAAAAAGCTTCCTATCAACACCCCTCTCTTTCCTAGGCTAACTCCTAGGTGCCTAATTTCCCCCCTCCAGCTATGTAGGATACAGAAACTAACTATCTATGAACCTGAGTATTCAAAAGGACCTGATTTGCCTGTTCGGAAAATCATCACAGGATGCTAGAAATACAGGTTCAAACTCCTTGGGATAAAAAGAACTCAAGTTTCCAATTTCGTAGGCACTCAGGCACTTCAGCAGGCCATACTGTACTGAAGGATTTTTACAGAAAAGTGATCTGAACACTGACTGTCAGGGTTTCAAGTTCTGACTTTCAGTTTTCTCACTGTTGCTTTCTATTAATTAATTTAGCATCTCAGTACTCAGAGTGCTGCTTCTCAGGATCCCTATTCCAGGTGCCTAACTCTCATAGACTAACCTAGTCATTCAGCTCCACAAGTGGAATTCATAATGCTAGTTTTTAAATACTATTAACATTATGAAATGATTAAATGTTGAGTCACTGAGCACAATAATTCATTACTGCCTGGTTTTGTTTCTAACCTATTAATAAATTTATTTTGAGCAGGCATCATCTACCCTGCGAATTTAAGAGATGGGGTCATGTAAAAATAGTTCGAGACTGCATAATTGAAAACCATCATAAGGCAAATAGCGCGGAGGAAAGTTGGGCATGCATATGCAATATTAATTCTAGAAGTTTTTAACTGCTTAACTAATAATCATTTTAATGTTATATATAAAATGCAATGCCACAATTTAATGAGAAAATGCATGGTTACAATCTAATTCAATGTCATTGGGTTATCCCAAAAAAGGAGAATGGAGATCAGCTAAAAATTACCCATTTTCACTTCTTTGGAATTTGCAGGTTGTGGGAGAAATGATGTTTTAAAAAATATTTTGTAGATGGAGCTATCTTTAGACAATACTTCAGAGGCAGAAATTAAAGGAAAACAATTCTCAGAGATTTTTTTCCCTTTTAAAGCAAAGAAATAATCCTCTCTCTCACTGATGGTTAAGGTCTTAATGATGAGACTCAAAACCCTGAAATTATCCTTTTCAGAAAAGCTTTCCAACAAAATCTGATTTATGGGGAAACAGGAGAAGAATAACTGATGGAGGAAAGTATTTCTTCATCTTCTAGAAAACTCAGAATCTGTCTTCCTAGTTTATTCTTATTCACAAATACACAAATAAGGCATTAGGGTTAACAGATTTGAATGAACTGGAGCTGTAGCATCAGAAAAAAAATATATGAATACTATTTGACCAGTACACAACTCCTAAAAGACCCATAATGACATAGTATAATTTTTAAAATAATCCTTAGTTCAGCTGAGAGACTATCCTTCCAGATCTCTCTGACTTGCTAAAAAATTAGTACACATTTTTGCAGTCTATAAAAAACATTACTTTTTCTTTTAGCAATGTAAATACATTGCAGAGGTGGAAAATTTTTTAACATATTTCCACTCTATCTTGTGCACTGCACAGCAGCAACCAAGGCAGAAAGTGGATTTATATTAGGAAATGCTAAAGGTCAGATACAGAAATACTTTTAGAATCATAGAATATCCTGAGTTGGAAGGGACCCACAAGGACCAAGTCCAAAGCCTGACTCCACACAGGGCAGCCTAAAAGTTAAACCACATACCTAAGAGTGTTTTCTAATATTATATATTTATACCTCTCTAGAAATAAGTTTATCTAATCAAACAGTTTCATGTAATTGCCAACATTCACTGCATGCTTCATTAATATAATCACTTATCTTGAAAAAAATATTTAGCGACTGTCACATGTTACCTGTTTCACAAATTCCATTCTTTCATTCAAGACATACATTCCTCTTAAGAAACGTACAGATATGATTTATAAGCATACCTACAAGATTTCAGCATCTGCCTTCCCCTAAACAGCCTACTGAATTTAAAGGCTGATATTTATTATTTTTTCTTGCCGCTATTTGAAAAAGCATAATTCTTTTAAGTTGTTTGTCACAAGATCTTTCAGTCTCCTGGGTCCCAGTTATTCTCTGCTTATTCCTGTCCTCTGAACTCTGGGTGTTTGATTTAATGCTTTATTTCCCAGTATCAGGCATAAACTTTACAACAAAGCTCAATCTACTAAGTACCACAGAAGTGCTGCTGTGGGTTGATGATAATTAATATTAAAAAAAATATTGAAAGAATTGATTAGGTTTCTGTGTACCCAGGCCACCATGAGCCTACTGGGACAGAAGCAGAATACTGGAAGAAAAAAAGTAGCTAAATTCTGTGTTTCTTTCCACTTCTCAAAAGGTTTCCCTCTTTTTTAAAAAAAAAAAAAAAGCAAAACACAGCTCTGCTCTTCAGTGGGGTAGAATTAATCTGGACAGTGACAGTTTAATCTTGATAAGAAACCAATAGATTTCCTAACATCCCCTTGAGACATTATTATATACTATCTCTCACAATACCAAGTTATCATAATATAATATAGCATCCTGGCAGACCAGTATGCACAAACTTTTGTACCTTCCGCTCCCCTCCTTCAAGCAAACACTTTATTATTACCATAACTGCAGTAAACTAAAGATCAGATATGGCTATTTTTTTTTCTGTTCTTCTCCTTTAGCTACATTTATGAACATTTTACTCTGTTGCAGTAAAACAAATCACTTCAAAAATAGCTATGAAGTATGGTAGAAATAGTTTAGTGCATAATTATATATAAATATTTCATAGATACATACATATATATGGATATACGTATATGAATGTAAAACCAAAACCGAAGTCATGCTAATATGTATAGCAATTCTTATGAAAAAGTACATGCTGGTAAAGGAGGAGCAGGTATATATTAGATGACAGTTCTCAATTTCCCTGTTTCTGTGCTTTGTGAGCTATGCTGTATGTATAACAATCCTAACTTATCCACAAGTAAAGGCTTATTCATGTATTAATCTACCTGTGAAACAAACTCTTTTGTACTGAAAATGCTGTTTCAGCTCCAATCCTACGTTATCACCTGTTCAAGCAGGGCTTTGAGTTGAGGCAAGACGCTCTTCAAATGACTGAACATCCAGATTGCCAGATATGAAGATTGTAACGTCATTTTATATAGCACAGGCTTGGGATAAACCGCTTCTTTACATAAAAAACACCCACAACGTACTCTTGAGGAATACACAATCAAATCAAGTTTGAGTATTTGGGCAAAATAATTTAGTCTGGAGATCCATTTCAATTTGCGTTTATAGCAGATGTGGATTTTGGATTAGTGAAATAACATGGAAGACAGTAGTATGTTGCAATATTGATTAAAAGCCAATAACCCCTCTGATTTTGCCAAAAGGAAAATAAGTAGGGAAATCACTTCAGTTTGTCACATAATTTAAGCGATTGTCGTGGTTTGGGCTGGGCTAGCTATTACACAGTGATCAACATAAAATATGTTAACATTCATAGTTACAAGTAAAAAATGGCCAGTGTTTCTAGATTTAAGGTGACCATAGAAACCTCTTTCAAGTCTTTGAATAGTCTCTTCAAAATCAAGTGTGACTTCAGTACCAATGCCATTTTCCCCTAACCCTCTCCTTAAGAGTCTGTTTTCCCACTAACTAGCCCTGAGCATTCTACAAGTTCTTGACACTGGGGAGAGAGTCTGTACACAAGGCACTCCTTTTTTCCATGCTGGTCTTGTCCATGCCTCTGAAGAGCCAGACTGATACAATACACCTTGCAGAAGGAACCTCTGTTTAACTCATTCCAGACATACTACAAATGCACTTGAAAATGAATTCAGTTTTTCCATCGGTCACCTGAAACATCTCCATTTCATAGACACAGTCCAACCTCAACAGCACAGTGACACAAACAGCTAACAGTCATACAGGTCAACTCAATCGTGCAAGTAAGACGATGACCATACCTACGTGTTTGCAGCATCTGCTGCTCTCATTCAGTGGAACATCACTTAGAAAATATTCTTCATTATTTCTCAGAGACTTATTTAATTCTATATGTAACATACATAAACACACAGTATAATAGGATACAAAATTTTATTATATTAGAGATAATACAAGAATAACCCTCTGACCTCATGGTTTGGGTTGCAGTTTCTGAGAAATTATACCTGTGTTCCAGTCCCTGTTTCAATAAATATCGAAGCATTTTATGCCAAGGGGAACAGTATCCATAGAAAGGCTGATAGTGAGTACTTCAATGGCTGCACAATATGCTTGGGAAAAAAAGGAGTGTCAAGGTAAAATTCCTGCTTCAACTCAATCAGAAAGGGATTTAAAATTTGTATTTCACAGATGCCACTTGAATAACCTAATTATGGTCATATAAAGGAGGGAAGAGGAAAATACAGTCTCCGTGTTGTAATCTATACCTATTTTGTCTGCGAATTAGCTCTTACTTCCAAGTATTTTGTTTAAAAAGTGAAACAATAGAAGCAAAATGTTATGTCAATCAAACAGTTTAATTCAAGCATAATGTATTTTTTGGGAAGAGCATTAAAATATTGTACTGATTTATTTTGTGTGGCCACCAAATTAAAGAGGTGATGAAAAGAAAAAGACAAAAGATAGCTGAATAATACTATTCCCTGTCACAGTAGAGCCATTTTAATGGAAATTTTCTAAATTATTCCGTTCAAGGCAGATGACAGAAATGGAAAATTTCAACATAAACGGTTAACATTTGGAAAAATGATAAGCGCTTTAGAGTAATGTCTTTTGGTGAAAAAGCTGCATGCAGCTTTAACTAAAGACCGTGCTACCAGCTCCACCTTAAAGGTTTTATTTATGTCTGCAACAAAACCAGGAAAGGACTATGTAACAAAACCTTTGATTGCGAATGAAATTAACAGTACTAATTTCTTCAAAACTGAACATACTGATGGACGTGTACCAAATAATAATTTGATGTACTGGCTCAGACATAACTGTTGCACAAAATAAAGTCTACTGCTCTCAATATTTTAAGCAAAATAATTCTGAAGAATGGCAGAAGGGTCACTAAAAGCCTTGGCTAACTGATGAAACTATACAAATTTTCAGGGATGGAAAACAGGGAACACACCAAATCTACCGGTAAGGGTCTACATAGAACTTTATCGTCCTGTAGGAAAGAAAAGAATTTTAGGAATCTTTATAATCCTGCTGGGCCTGTAAAAACAGAAACAAAGAGAGGTCAAAGGATCTCAATGGATGGTTAGACTGCAAAGCATGTGCACAGTGAAATACTTTAACATTAGTTTCAGAAAGGCAAGTACTGTTGAAATGATTTTGGACAACAGACAGTAACAAGGCTACTGAAGCCTATTCATGTCAGTAAGAGTACTATAAATAATTACAATTCATAAATTTTATTAGTGAGAGTATTATAAATACTATTTTACAGAACAGGAAGTCACAATGCACATGCACAGCAGCGCAATCCGAGTATTAAACTTCCAAAACTCAGGCCTTAGAACAATGACAATAACTTTTTTGACTGTTTTTCTAATCAGAGTCCAAAGCATGCAATTTCATGAAAGAAAGTCCAAATGTTTGAAGTATAAATATTTACAATTTGAAACTGTTTATCAGAGGGAAGAAGCTGAGCAACCCCTAGTGGTAGCAGAAAAATGCATTCTGGAAAAAAAAGCAAATTTTTACAGGACCAGAGCACTTTCAAAAATACAATAATTTCTAAACACAAATGCCTGTATTATATGCAGTGTCCAAAGCTGGTGATAACGTTTAGAAAAAACTATAAGTAAAAAATCATGCATGACTCATGGCAGTTTCCCCCTAGAATTCAATTAGAATATAATAATTGTGTTTGATAAAATACACAATATAGTTGTCTTGCAATATATTAAAAATAATCTTTTAATATATTTTTTTCCCAAAGAGATTGCATTTTTTTTCCCCTAATTCTACTAAGTCCTAATGCAGCTACTGCCAAATTAAACATCATCATTTAGGGAGGAATTTGCAAACACTATACCAATGAAATGCCCAATGTGGTATTAAAAAAAAAAAAAAAAAGCTTAGACCTTTTTGGATTTTGTTTGAAAGTGGTTATCTAGAATTCAGTTTTATCAGCTCTCTTCTATAAATTGCCATTTGCTCTTCCTTCTTTTTGTGCTTGGAAATAAGAATGAACACTATTCAACAACCTTGCCAGTACAAACTACTTTCTGTCTCCTCAACCTTTTTGAAATTTACTCCAGTTGACTGAGATTTTCTGTGTTAGCCATCAGCTGCTCAAGATTCTTATGAATACCCATCAGAACAAAGTAGGTACAAAGACAGAGATGAATGTGGCTGAAAACACCAATATCAAAGAACTTGAAATATATCTGAACTGTATACGGTCTTTCAAAAGTTACCCATACACATGTATTAAAAAGAAAAGCCCTTGCTCTGTTGCCACCAATGATCCCATGCCTCTAGCCATCACCAATATAAAGGCACGGTGCTTCATAGGGTTAAGGTCATTTCAGATACCACGAGTCCAGACACCAGTCGATAATATTACAGAAATAAAAGAATAAATCCAAAATTATGTCCTCCTTTTTTCAAAAAAATCTAATATTGAAGACAATACTTCCAAAATCAAAGACAAGACTGACAGACCTAAAATCACACTTAAAAGTGCAGTTGTAAGAAATCACGTTTGAGCTCAGTTCTTCTTGATTTTCACTGTGTTTCTAAGATGACTTTTGAAACTCATTTTGGGTTCAAAAATTAGTTTAGGCAGAAAGTTAATGGGCAAAAGTTAATGGGCTTGTTACTGGAACATCTGCATCTATTCCAAAGATGACAAAAAAGGATCTCAAGAGACTTGAAGTCAATCCCTAAGAAATCACCACACATTGGAAAAAAACCCAAGAAACAAAAAAACCCCCAGCATTTGACCTACCATAATTATACCGCTATAGCATTTTGTGCTGAGCTGCAGCAACAGGCAAAGCAGAAACTTAAGTGCAAATTGCAAGCCACCAATTTAATTTTGGAGCTAGCACAAGACTCCTCTGATAGACTAATGGCTATCTACTTCAGACCCAAAGTCTGACATACAAATCCTACATTCACAGAAAGAAAGATAACACGACAGATATCTGAAAAATTTGTGAAAATATTCTTGCAAACATTTTTGAAGACTTCTGATTTCTTACCGAAAAATATGTATAATTTTACTATAAATAGTCTATTGGTAAGGCATAGTACACTGTGCCTTCAGGTGTTGTCTGCTTGGTAGAGTGCTTAACAGACTTTTCATTTTTATCACATTCAACAAAATTTCCATTACATTTAAGAAGCATCATGTAATGAATCACATGGAAATATCATACCTCCGAGTTGCTGAGATGCTGTTTTTCAAGGAGTTGTTGCATTTCTTTCAGATTTTTCTGGAAGAGAGGTTGGTTACTATCCATGTTTGTTCTACTGCTCTCTTGTATTGTTTTATCCCAGTCAAGCATTGCTGAAATCTGCTTCTGATGGAAAGAACCGTTTCTAGATGCTGATGAGGATGAAGAGTCATCTGTGGTTCTTGATGCAAGCAAATAACTTATTACTTTGGCTTATTTCTATGCGTCACCTGTACACTTTTAAATATGTTCCTTTCCAAAAGTATACATCATCAACAAATGCCTGGAAAGTGAAAGACAGCTGCACTATATGGAACTACAGGTGGTGCTGTTAGTACTATCTGAAACTGTGCAACAGTTTCCATCTTAAACCTTCTCTTCTGTTATTTATAAATAGTCAGACTTTTCTGATTGGGTTGTTGGGTGACTGCCTCAGGCTGAATTAATCTGGAAAATGTCAGCCAACAGTTTGGTCATTTGCAAAAATGGAACACGGAACGAAACACAAGTAAAATGGCCTTTGTTTTTCCATAAGATTGGCTTATACTAGAGGACAACTATATATTGATGCTGTCAAATATATTCCCTTACTTCAAATAGCAAGTACAGCCCAACTGTACTGATGACGTGCAATGTCACTTATGTGGTACATTAAAGAATTTGTATTTGCTTCCTGAAAAAAAATATCTTTGGAGCAGCTAGTGTAGCTGGCTACTGTGGTCAGGGTGAGTCCAAATCAAGATAGAGGAAACCACAGGTTTCTACAGGCATTAGCAAGAACCATGTCTGGCTGACACGCAGGAATCAAAGAAGCCAAGAAGCATGTGAAGCCAAATGACAAGGAAAATATGCGAACAGAGACTAAGAAGGCAAGGAGTATGTAACAAGATCTGTTCAAGAATAAAAAGCAGATAGAACTGGAACAAGACAGGGTAAGATCGCTAAGAATAGGAACCAAGCTTTGGAAAACAAGAAGGAAGAACTAGGTAGATATCAAGGATGACAAAACCAAGAAACTTTAACCAACAAGAAAAGTAGGCTTTTAAAAAAAGCAAAAATAACCCACACACCAAAACCCACCAGCTCATAGGTAGATCAAGCTCCTTAGCCTTCTGGAAGTATAACTGTTACCAGGTTGCCAACTGTGCTTGACTGCCTAGGTGGAACAATTTAGCAAAGGACATTGATCCTGTTTTTTGGCTCCAATGTGGTTCAAGGACCCTAAATGCCCTTACTCTGGCATATCCAAAATGGCACTTACAGAACCATGCTTTGAGTTCTCACATCTGTTCAGCAGAGCCATAACCCTTACAACTAGTTAGAAAGTCATGCTTATGTCTCACCGTTTTAGGATCAAGTATTTGTTATACTCCACAATGATTACAAATGGTGGTAGAAGGATAATAGAACTTGGAAACAGATTATCAGTATAAAATTTCAGTGAAGTTATTTGTAAAATGGGTACACCTTTAGCAAAAAGGGGAGATCCAACTTTTATTTCACCAGATTGATCATGTCCAATATTTGAAATGGTACTTTGACTCAGCAAGCATTGGATTTTGAGTAACAAACCAAACATTATTGTTCTTTCAATATGCAGATGCTTTCCAACATTCTCAGGATTCATTTCTCTTACATAGTTCCTTAGCAGCATCAACATGATACTTTAAATATTGCTCAACTGGGCAAAGGTGTTTAGCTAAATTTGTTGCAAAAGTGAACTTTTGACTCTGTATGCAATTAAATATGAAAATCATACTTCCACATATTTCCCTCTTTTTTTTTTTTTTTATTGGAGTCTGTCCTGACAAGATGATCCACCACCCACATTTTACCCATCCTCGGTTTCAGTGAAGGTGATGGTGAAGGTGATGGTTCCTTTCATATAGGGGTAATATGCAATGTAGGAACTTATAAGAAGATGTGACTATTTCATGCCACACAAAGCTATCTTCGTTAACAGCTGGCATCCCTATTAAGCAAATTTGAACAGTGCAGTCACACAATACGTACACAGAGCTCATCCTCCTCTACTGTCTATCCAGCAGAGATGCATTATTAGGAAACATGTATTTTTCCTAGCTGGAGATGGCTACCATATGTCTAATATATGTACAGAAACTCAATAACCCCTTTCCTTCATTTCTCTCTATTTCTTCTGCTTAAGTTTCCACAGTTCCTTCTTCCGAGCCTTCATCTGTTTCATCCTCTTTCTATATCTAAAATTATACTCCCTGTTAAAATCAATCCCTTCTCTTTTTAGTACATATGTGTCAAATTAGACAAATGAGACCTTTTCTGTATTTATTATAACACAATTTTAGGACAATGGAAAATGTAAACTTTCATCCCATCAAGATTATTGGGGTTTTTTCAGGAGATTTTATACAATACTCCAAAACGTCTGGCTTAATTGCACTGACCTAAGCAGAGACATATATTTGGCAGAGTCTAAAAAGGAATTTATTATTTCTGATGAGATGACTGATATCAAAAAGGGAGAACAACTTCCCCTATTTTCCTATTTATTTATAGAACTCAGAAAACTTCATTCTGTATTCTTTTGAATGGGCGATATCCTCCCTTTCCAGAAACTTTCTGTACCTATCCACTTTTAAAGACTTTATTACTGTGGACAAGACTGATATATACCTGCCCCACAAAAAATCTGATTGTTGTTTTTTTTTTTGGGGGGGTGGGTGGGTGGGCGGAAATTTCTTGCTATCTCTTTGGTTGTTTAGAACATTTATATTTATAAAAGTTTCTACACTTCAGTTTTTTTCAGAAAAAAATTTTGATTTGTCATAATTAAGTTTCAAGCCCAAGACTGAACCTAATCAAATACAACTGTTTTTAAACACAAACAGGGAAATCTATCTTCTACAAAGAGCAGCACACCATTTATACACCTAATGTGCACACATCCCAATCCCTGTCAGCTAATGAGTTGACCAAAATCTTTGCTTCAGCATTTAATAACTAAACCTTACTAGAAGATGAGTAGCTCAACTGCAAGCACATAATACAATCTCTCTCTCATTAGGCGTTCCAGGGTTTTTTGCCTTTCTCCAAGAGGAGGTAATACATCTCCATTGCTTAATTTAATTTTTTACAACTTTTTAAACATAGACATTAGGAATTCTAGAACCTTATATAATCCACCTATATCCAGCTGGGTCTGCAGCCATATTTATCTTGGATACTTAATACAATATTCATTTCTTCCTTTAAAAGGGGACCGTCAATGAATTCTATACATTGTATTTCTGATGGAGGGTGAATTCTAAAGATGTACAAGATTTTTGGTTAAAGTGTTTTTAGAAGTGTAAGAAGAGACAGAAATACAGAAAGGGATCTACTACCTCATCTGAGTTAGTTATTGGCTGTCCCAAAATCTCCAGTTAAAGGGATTATAAGACATTTTTAAAGCTTTACAGCTCAGAACTGGTGAGTTTTGAAGAACTTTCAGCTTTGCAAACCTTCTCAAAATGCTTTTCTGTATCAAAGCTTACTTTGCTGTACTGATTTGCCCTCTAAGAGAATTTTGGAACCAAGTCTGAAAACACAAAAATGCCATTTTTATGACCCACACAATCTACGGTTCCCAGACCAAAACTAACAGGAACAACCCTGCACTAACATCTTCTGCATCAGACCAGAAGAATCTATGCTGCATAGCATGCGCTAACTTTCAATCTCAGTCCTTAGTAAGGGATTGTGTGAGATGTAGATAAAAACACATAGAGTATTTTGTGTCACAAGGAAGGGAGACAAATTGTTAGCATTAGAATAAGCAAAGCTTTATTTCATATTAATTTGTATACCTAGCCCCTATACACAAGCCTGTACTGCCATAACTCAATTATTTTCCTTTATTTCCCTTATTACTATACCCCCAATATTCTCTACACCCTCCTTCACCCAGCCCCTATGGCTCCTACCCAGGCCTCCTAGTTACCAGCTGGGGAAGAGGCAGCACATTCTGTGGCAGGTTCCAAGGTATTTGTGTGCTGTCTTATCTGTACTAACTGGCTTGTGACCTGCCAATAGGTCAATGTGGACTCCACTTTTAAGCCTTTTTCATGCTGGGGTCACCTGTTTGAATAACTTCTTCCTTGCTCAGTTGCCAATTTCAAACTTGTAGAAATATAATTATCTTTGCAATTCTTAGCTCTCTCTCAAATGTGGTTACTAGGGGAACACAAACTGTAAAAGAATATGAACATATACATTTAATTTCCTTAGGAAATCAGGTTATAAAAATGAAAATCAGGAAAAGAACACTCTATCATTATTACAGGACAGTGAATTTTTAAAATTACACGAATATAATATGGAGTGACAGCAATGTTATACTGTAAGAAATAAAGGAACTGGTAAGTGGTTTGAAGGTGTCTGAGAGAAAGCTGTGAGCCCTTGAGGCAGAAGAATCAGTTTGAAGAAAGTTGAAAAGTAAAGAAACAAATGATAAAGGCAGTGTGAAGAGGCACTGAGCTGCCGTCCTTAATCAAGCCTATGAGTGAAATGAGACAAACAATCAGGAACCCTGAGACAGGGTTCAGAAACATCTACATTTTTTTTGCCATAATTTCAACTTATATTTAGCAGGTAGATTGTTTGCTTGTTTTCATGGCTGCAATCCTCTTTTATTACGTCAAGCCAGTGTGGTAGCTGCAGAACTATATGAAAGTTGACTAGCAGATAGCATGAATATTTATCTCAGAGAGGTACAAAATATTTTCTCAATTGCCCAGTTTATCGGCTGCAAACATGCTTTAACCAGCAGTGGAAATGTAATCAAACTGAATATTAACATCACAAGAAGAACACGCTGAAGCTCAAAAGTAGGGAGACCCCTTTTAGATAGAATTTATCTCTACTCTGAACATCTGCACAATTTACAGCATGCAGAAAATAATAATAGTAATAAAAGCAGCAACAACAAAAATAAAACCCTGAACTGAAATGTTAAAGAAATGAGAGATTAGGAAGGGGATAATCAGGAAGGAGTATCAAATACAGCAGACAAATTATGCATGAAGAAACACTCTGTGGTAAGTCAAGGTATCTTAGAAAAAGTGCTTGGGTACAGTGAAAAATGTGCAATTCAAATTGTATGTGATATAGAATGAAATTGCAGGCAAAATTGTTATGAGGATGCTCAAGATACATGTAGAGGATGAGAAATTTAAAGGAATGACAGCTGGAAAGAAGATAAGATCATGGGATGAATATACAAACTAAACTGTCCTGGTCTTGATGAGAATAAGAAATCACCTAGACATAATACTTTATTCTTGATACAACAGCAGATGTTTTGATAACCATGGCAGTCTGAGTCAGGCTGTAACTGCGTGCGGACTGGGTTAGCCCCGAGTATTCCCAGAATTCTGCTGAAGGGAAAAGGCTTGTGTCATCTCCTCTGGTGTTTTACCAAATGGACACAAACAACTCAAAGTTGTTTCATAATGTTTCATTGGAACAGTTCATAGAAACGCTTTCCTTGCCACTAGAGAAATGGCCTATAACTTCTTAAAGAGTAATTGTCTGCTGTTTATTGAATACACTTAGCAATGTACTTCCTTTGACCATCAGAGTAAACACACATGCTTACCTGAAGTTGGTTTTGTTTCTGCTGGGCAAGCACAGTCCTGATGTTATAACTGATCCTTTAATTCGTTCAAGAGCTTCTTCTAACTGAAAATCTGCTTTTGTCTGAACTAGAGGGATCAGAGTAAAAAACACAATGGAAAAAATATTTTTAAAATGGAATGTTTTACCATAAATGGTTTGGTTAAGTTTTTTAAGTTGGGAAGCCTAAATCCAGACTGTTACAATAAACTGAGTGGTTTAGCACCATTAGGCATGCTGGAGCATCTCTAGTTCCTCTGAAACAAAACCCCAGCCTATTTAAGTGTTTACAGTAACACACGTATTCAACAGTTTTGCTATTTGTTTCTAGACTGCACTGTTGAAAAAGTAGGCAGTTAAAAAATCCAGCACTAACTTTATTTTTACATCATGATTATTCTGCTTATGCACTAAGCCCAAGTTATGGCTTGCAGATACTTTATAGAGGCCAAATTGAGACTTACTAATCCAACCAGTGGAGAAAGAAAGAGTCCAGACAGGCACAAGGTGTTGCCTTTTTCACATACGCAACAGTAGGGTAGAAAGTGGCAGGGGCAGAATTGCCATAAAGACAAAGCAAGAAAAAAAATTGTGATTCACCATATTGCTACACAGTCTGGGCTGTGAGTAGAACTATGAAGAAGCCCTAAACCAGTGCTGTTCTATTTTGTTATTTTAATCTGACATTTGATCCTGAAGTCAGAGACATTACCTCACAGTTGGCGCAACTGCAGTTGGGAGAGTAAATCTGTTAAAGAATACCTAAGTAATATACCATATCTTAAGAGTTTCAACACTGGAAAGTTGACTGGAAATCAGACTTGGCTGATGCTGTTAAAAACTCCTGCCAATCTGCACTGATTCCAAGAAAGCAGGAACTCAGTTGAAGTGATTGTTACTTCCCAGCAGCGAAAGAGCTTAAATAGCTGACTAATTCAGCAGAAGTTATGTAATACATTAACATATGCTAGGATTGCTTTTACTCAATGATAAACAAATGCACGTTCCTGACTATTTCATATTCAAGGGTTCAAATAGGGGATCATTATACTATCCTAGTAACTTCCAGTGGCCTTGTAACACCTTGCACCCAGCTGTGAAAGCACAGTATTGTAAGCAATAAACACATTGGAGTGAAAAAAAGTGGAGAAACCCCGGGAAGCCACAAGATCCCAAGGAGGTGCTGTACTTACTGTGAATGGAATATAATGAAATATCTCACAATACCGTTTTTCAGAAAAAAAAGGTTTTTTTTAATTCCCTCTACCCACTTTTTTCCTGTGTACCAGATCTGAGCTTCTTGTCGGTTATGTTTTGCTTATACTAATGAATTAAATTAATCTGAGTGAAGTTAATTGTTCTATTTGCCTCAATTATATTCTATTAATAGAAAAACACTTGCATTGTGAATAATGGTTGAATTTTAATTTACAAACCTATTTGCTTGTGCTGAGAAAAAGGCAGATGAGCACGCTGGAACTTATCAGTTGCTTCCTGAAGTTTAATTTTCCTCTGCTGTAGAACTTGTTCTCTAAATCTTTGTTCTTTTTCTTCTTCTTGCTTCCGTCTTTCTTCAAAGGCTCTGTATTTAAGAAGCAAGAGTAGATGACCCCTATGTTTTCTAATTACATTTACTGAAATATTAGTAACTTACTTGCTTATCAATTTGCAATTTTAGTACAAAAGCTTTCTTGTCCACAAATTAAATACTATAAACTTCATCACAGCTGGATTTTTATAGTTTGTTTGAACGTGAAGGGGACAGCAGGTGATGAAGAAAAGACATCTTAAAAATAATCTTAAATGTGATTATTTCTTACACAAATTAACATGCAGACTCAACCAGTTCTTGTCACCAATGTGACTTTCGCCACAGTCTTTACATTACCACATAAATGTATCACAGTGGGCAGATCAATAGCAATGTGAACTGCAAATGCTGTGTGTGTGCGCATTTCACAAGCTGTTGGGGAAATAGTAACAGTTTAAAAGTTGTTATTCAGAAATAACACAAAGGAACTACAGCTTTTACCTATAAATAGATAAGAGTTAGTACCAACTTCCAGTTGTTGAGAAGCTTCCTGAAAGACAACCACGTTAGTAGCACAAAATGAGATAAAATAGTAACATGAAACTGATTGACAGAATCAATTGTTAATATCAAATATGTTAAACGTGTCCTTCTACCGGCTGGAAAGCAAATTGGACTTTAATCAAAACCAACCATCATCACAAAACTTTCCTTTGGTAGGCACAAGCTTGATGAAGTTATGTGGAATTTTTATTCCTGCTGACAAAATCACCAACTTTTGCTGACAAACTTAAATTAGCTCCTTGAGTGAAATATATCCTCTACCCATAAAGTTATTGGCACAGTGCCTATGTAGGCAAAATAATACTTAAATATATCACTATTCAACTAAAACTTCTAAAGCCTGCCATGCAAGGTTCACTACAACTGGAAGATTCCTGTTTTTAATGACAGGTCACTAGTACCCTAGGTAGGGTCCCACTTCTAGCCAGCACTATCGGAATGAAAGGTATAATGTTTAGCCAGATGTTCTTTGTTTCTCTCATCACAATAAGATACCTTCCCTTAACTTTAATCACTTACAGTTGCTTCATAGACCTTCTTGCTTAATGGAGTGAAGCTGCTACTTAACAGAGCTACTCCTTAACTCAAGCTATTTTATTTATTCTTCCCTTTTCTTCTCAGGGAAAAAGTTCAAACTAAACTATTCAACTTGACCCACCCTAATGTCCCTTCAAAGTGCTGATCGATCACCTGTGAAAACAAACAGAAAAATAATTTGAAAGAGGTACTTTTTAGTTTAGAAAGTCTAAAGGCTGTAATTGCACAACAGCAAAAAATAGGAAAACAGACAACTAATCCCAAGTCCACACTTCTACAGGAATATCCACTTTAATCCACTTGGAAGCCAAAGCGTAACAGACAGAGACGTAAAGAACCTTTGCTATTTTGAAAATTCATATATGTATGGTTGTCAAACTGAACTAATGACTGAGATTTCCCAATTTTATGGACAAATTATTGCATTTCATTAATAAAAAGTGAAGACAATAGATATATAGATATTTAAAGTGGAAATGCACTGTACATAGATACCATGCAGCTATTCAAACCTTAAAGCACAAAGACTACATACTTGCATTCCTGCCATCATTATGAGCGCACCTTAAAACTCCTCCCCTTATCATAAGGGGAAACAGGAAGCTGTTTTTCTGCAGTAATATTAAATATTAACATTACTAAAATTAATATTAAGTAAATAAACCTTCAATATTGCTAATATCAAGCTCAAGAGAGACAGTGGTGGAGCATATGAAAAGAGACAAAATGTGCAAAAGGATCCACTACTTTTGCTAATGGATATAGCAGTCTGGATTAATGTTCTCCAAGGTCAGAAATCAAAATGCCAGTGAACAGCATAAGCAATTACCACTTCTGCTTTGGAAGTACATTCCCCTCAGAAAGCTCCAAACCTCCCAGCAGCAGTATTCCTGACAATTGTCTTGGATCCTAAGAACTGCTGAGACTACATCCTCCAATGTATACAGACGGTAGCTTACATGTTATTTTAACAACTTATTTATTGCAAATGACACTTAATCGTTACACTCTCAAAAATTCAGGTGAATTTCTACAATTTGAGGTAATGCTTCTTCTAGAGACTCTACAGAAACTCTAGAGAAACTCTACAGCTTCAAATGAAGGATAAGACAGAAGATTGACTTACGCAAAGAAAAACAAACTAAAATACGGTCTCAAGTCTCATTTGCAAATTTCAGTTTCTCAGCAAGCAGGAATGGCTTCACTTGAGGCATGAGGTGAAGCCAGACGAGCAGCTGTCCAAAACCAGAAAAAATCTGCAGAGAACTCTATTCACATAAAATGTCTTATTGCAATTTGGTTAAAATTTCACAGGAACTTTAATTGTTCATACCATCCAGAAGTTAGAAATAAAAAAAATAGAACTAGAGTTCATGGTCAACTTTCAGTATTCCTGTATTTCACTCATGTTAAAATCTGATAGAGAAATCCGCAATATTTTACATCTTTATCCTGACTAAAGAAATAGGAAAATCACAACAGAGGAAACAGACTTACTTATCCTAGCAAGTACTTCAAACCCATTCTTCTTGATACCCTTAATACCTCTTGAAGCTGCTCAAGAAGGCCTTTAGTTGAACTGTAGTTGTTAAATTCAGACACGTGGGAAATTCTACAACTTTGCGCCTGGAGTAATTCCAGAGTATAACTCCAAAAAGGAAAGAGTAAATTCTGACAGAGCCTTTATTTATTTATTTTTTAAACGATTCTGGAGTATGACTTAGCTGTGCTCTTCCACATTCTTAATATCTGGCATTAAAAAAAGACTCTTGTTCCATGTTCCATATAGCTGGAAATAGGCAAGTCCTAATGCTGATGCAAGAGGTCTTTTTCACCACAGCTCATCACGATCACTGTTTGGTTTGGATTAAGACATGAGGGAGAAAAAGGATCTTATTTTAAATGTAAGGAAATGCATTGAAGATATGCAGTGAAGCCTGCATCATTAACTTCTTGACCTCGCAGAATGTAAATTGTGACACCCAGGTGTATGATGTAAAATAAATAATTTTACAAATGCACATTGACATCCTACAGAAAAACAGTTAAAGCAAATGTTTGTTCATCCACTATCCTTAAGCCACCAGCTTAGGTTCATATCACAGATGTAACATTGGCAAAAGAGTAAGGCTTGAAGATGGAGAGTTAGCACAAGAATTTCCTGAGCGGTGTTTTTTTAACCCAGTTTTTCTGTCTACTATAAACAACCCAGCGGTGCAGCAATTTTTGAAACGGCTGCCAAAATGTTTATAGTGAATTTGGAATATGAAACTTAAAATATTTAGCAGTTTCACATATACAGACATTATGTGGAAAGCATTTTTATGTTAAAAACAGTATGACCAGATGGTGGAACTATTTCCTGGTTAATTTTATTAAATTATCTTCACGGTGAAGTGATGGATGCTACATTCCCAGGTGGACTAAATACTTACTACTACCTTGGATGAAAATAAAAAAAGGAATATATACAGTGCATATGGAATGCTATGGAATGAACCTTTTGATAATGAGTTGATATTATTCATCCATTGCCATATCATGTTTGCAAACCAGTGCACAATAATTTTAAAATTGAGGTAGGAGGGTGCTTAATGACTACAGCAAGATCAAGAAAAGGCTAGAATGGGGCGTCATGCTCAAAATCCCCTTCAGGGCAAACAGGAAACACACCTTATATCCTTAAGTATCTGCAGAGGTTGCCCATAAATCTATTTTTTTGTTTAATTGAGATACTTAGGGACCATAGGGATGCATATTAACTTTATTCCCTCATGTTCTCCAATTATCATATGATGAAGACAAAAGGACAGCCCCAAATTGCTGTAAGGGCTTCAGAAGGACTGACCCTTACGATGCCATAAGGGCTGACAGAGGGCTGTACTACAAAATGCCTCGCAGGTTCACAGGAGGGCTGCCCGCACCATCCACCAGTTGTTACACTCCAAATGTTATTTATGGGCAAAAAGTAAGCACACTTTATATAAAGCCAAGAATTTTTTTTTGTTAGCATAATTAAAATCTTAAAAGTTTAATCCCTATTAATCCAGATATAATTGTTAACAAAAATTAATAGTCATAGAAGCATAGAATGGTTTAGGCTGGAAGGGACCTTAAAGATCACCCAGTTCCAACCCCCCTGCCATGATCAGGGACATCTTCCACTAGACCAGGTTGCGCAAAGCCCCATCCAACCTGGCGTTGAAGGTTGGATGGCGCTTCAAGGGATGGGGCCTCCACAACTTCCCTGGGCAACCCCTTCCAATGTCTCACCACTCTCACAGTGAAAAACTTCTTCCTGATAGCTAATCTGTATCTACCCTTTTCTAGTTTGAAGCCATTATGCCTCATCCTATCACTACATGCCCTTGTAAATAGTCCCTCTCCAGCTTTCTTGTCGGCCCCCTTTAAGTACTGGAAGGCCATTATAAGGTCTCCCCGGAGCCTTCTCTTCTCCAGGCTGAACAACCCCAACTCTCTCAGATTGTTCTCGTACTTGAGGTGCTCCACCCCTCTGATCATCTTTGTGGTCCTCCTCTGCACCCACTCCATGTCCTTCTCGCGCTGAGGACACCAAAGCTGGACACAGTACTCCACGTGGGGTCTCACCAAAGTGGAGTAGAGGGATAGAATCACCTCCTTTGACCTGCTGGCCACACTTCTTTTGATGCAGCCCAGGGTACGGTTGGCCTTTTGGGCTGCAAGTGCACATTGCTGGGTCATGTTGAGCTTCTCATCCACGAACACCCCTAAGTCCTTCTCCTCAGGGCTGTTCTCAATCCATTCTCCACCCAGTCTTTATTTGTGCTTGGGATTGCCACAACCCAGGTGCAGGACCTTGCACTTGGCCTGGCTGAACTTCATGAGTTTGACATGGGCCCACCTCTCGAGCCTGTCCAGGTCCCTCTGGATGGCATCCCTTCCCTCCAGCATGTCAACCACACCACACAGCTTCTTGTCATCAGCAAACATGCTGAGGGTGCACTCAATCCCACTATAATACACTTGGAATACTTCTATACAGAGAAAACCTAAATAATAGTGATAATACAGTTTGAATTGTTATTCAAACACAGAGTTTATACCCCTTTTCCTGCCACTCATGCTTTCATTGCTCTTCTGTGTCCTAAGGCTGGTTTTTGCATTCTGGTGGTGCTGGGGTGTTATGGTGAGTTGTTAGCATCTGGAGTCCCTTCGCCAGGAGCAATATGATGTTCATGTTAATGCTTTCTTGTTCCTCACCTCAAGATCCACGTGGAGTTATTTTTATATTTGCCAACAGGCTTTTGCATCTTTGCTCCCTCTTCATCAATCTGCGGCTCCACAGTACCTCCAAATATTCCATACAATGTTGCCTTTTGCATGTATTACATACTATTCCTCTGTTCTCTTTGTTACCCCTAAAGCCAGTTTTGTCAGACCCAGGTCTACATTCCTTTGACTGACTATCGGTGAGTTGTTTATGGCTGTGGGGTCTCCAGTGCCAAGCCTTTGTGCCATCTCTTATCAGCCCCTGCCTATACTCCTCTACGTCGCGTCCTGCACCTCCAGTTCTCAAGGCCTCTGCAATCGTACCAGGCCTGTATTTCCTACACTACATCATTATATAGAGTCATAGAATAACGGCTTGTTACTGCTATCTATATAAAACTACGGTCATACCACAAGAAGATAAACAAAGGCAAAACAAATTAGCCACAGACACCTGGTCAATTAGAGAAATTGCTGTTACAGCTAAACCAAGCAAAACAAACCTGTGGGCAGGTCAAGAAAAGTTCAGAGAGCACAAGTTTGGCAAGCATCCGCCCTGAGACCTCGCAAATTCAGCACGATCCTGTGGCCCGTTACCAGAAATGGTGATACTGGACTACAGGCCTACATGGTTACAGGGACCACCACTTTGCACAGTTTCATTCTGATGTAGAAAGCAATACTAAATTCTTAACACTTTGCCCTCTCTGTTTACCAAGTTCTAATATTTTTCTCCCATTTCTGATACGAGACTGCTTTTTGGTCTGCATCAACAACACTAATGAGTAATTTAAAGAGCTTTTATTAAATAATCAATGATAATCAGCCAGTAGGTGGAGCACAATACTTGTGCATATGTTGAAAAAAAAATATTTTGGAAAAAAACAACAGTAATAGGAATAGATTGGAAACTGATATAAACTGGGAAAGCGTTTCCTTCCCCAATTATAACAGATGGATCAGCTATTTAGATTTCAAGGCAATTCAAAACGCTGAACCAAGATAGCAGACTGTAAGGTTTATTTAAAAATGCATATAGACAATTGCATTTCCAGAATGAACCAACTACCTGCAGCCAGTAACATCACAGTAAAAGGGAATACACATTTTGCCTCCAGCAATAACAGCGGGATGGCTGCGGTTCCCAGCAAATCGGCAGCTGGTATTTAAAAAGGACTGCAGTATATAAACACAGAATATAATAACCTATTCATTTACTTAAAGTGGCTCTTATTTCTGGAATACTGTTACTTAAACAAAATATCTGTCATCTACTGCCCCAGAGCATATTTAATTCTTAAACTGATCCTGAAATTGCAACTTTGCATATTACTGAGACAATAAAGGGATTACTTCCTTGATATTAGGGCAACTTGTGTAAAAACAATCGGTAGGCTGATTGTTCACTATGTTGAAGCACTGCTGCTAACACAAAACTAAGGAGCCTGTCCAGTATAAGAGATGCAAAGAAACGGATGGCATCAGATACGACTACGGGTTTCTCTACGTATTTCACTTTGAGAAAGATGTGTGACTTAAGTTACTGTGACTTTGCTTTCCAAAGCTCTACTTGCACTTTTCTGTGCAAGTAATGTTTTTGGTCTTTTACCAATCAACCAATTAACTGAGCACAACTTGTCAGAAGTTGCGCATTCCTAATGCTGAAGCCATTGATACTGTCTCCCATAAGATCCTTTTAATGTATGGGCTGGATGAGCAGACAGGGAGGTGGATTGAAAATTGGCTGAATGGCTGGGCCCAGAGGTTGGTGATTAGTTTAATGAAGTCTGGTTGGAAGCCAATAACTAGCGGTGTACCCCAGGGGTCAATATTGGGCCCAGTCCTTTTAACATCTTCACTAATGATCATGGATAATGGGTCAGAGTGCACCCTCAGTAAGTTTGCAGATGACACGAAACCAGGAGTGGCTGATACATCAGAGGGTCCTGCTGCCATCCAGAGGGACCTCAAAAGGCTGGAGAAATGAGCTGGCAGGAACCCCATGAAGTTCAACAAGGAGAAGTGCAAAGTCCTGCATGGGGGGGAATGAACAACCCTATGCACCAATACGCCAGGGACCACTCCTCTGGAAATCAGCCTTGCAGAAAAGGACCTAGGGGTCCTGGTGGACACCAAGCGGAACATAAGCCAGCAGTGGGCCCTTGCAGCAAAAAAGCAAATGGGCTGCATGAGGCAAAGCGCTGCCAGCAGGTGGAGGGAGGTGATCCCTTGTGCAGCAGGACAGCTATGATGTAGTTGCCATCACGGAAACGTGGTGGGATGACTGTCACGACTGGAATGCTGTGATGAAAGCCTATCAGCTCTTCAGAAGGGACGGGCAAGGGAGGAGAGGCGGGGGTGTGGCTCTGTACATTAGGGAATGTTTCGATTGTATAGAGCTAGATTCCAGTGATGATAAAGTTGAGTGTTTATGGGTAAGGTTGAAGGGGAAGGCAAATAAGGGAGATGTTGTGCTGGGAGTATGCTATAGACCACCCGGCCAGGATGAGGAGACAGATGAAGTATTCTATAAGCGACTGGCTGAAGTCTCGCAATTGCCAGCCCTTGTTCTGGTTGGGGACTTCAACCTGTTGGGTATCTGCTGGAAATACAACACATCAGAGAGCAGGCAGGCTAGGAGGTTCCTCGAGTGCATGGAAGATAACTTCCTGACACAACTGGTAGGGGAGCCTACCAGGGGAAGTGCCTTGCTAGATCTACTGCTCACAAACAGAGAAGGACTAGTGGGAGATGTGGTGGTCGGAGGTTGTCTTGGGTTTAGTGATCATGAAATGGTCAAGTTTTCAATTTGTAGTGATGTAAGGAGGGGGGTTAGCAAAACCTCCACCTTGGACTTCTGGAGGGCGGACTTCGGCCTGTTCAGAACACTGGCTGAGAGAGTCTCTTGGGAGACAGTCCTGAAGGGCAAAGGGGTCCAGGAAGGCTGGACGCTCTTCAAGAAGGAAATCTTAAAGGCCCGGGAGCAGGCTGTCCCCAAGTGTCGCAAGTCTAAAGGGCAGGGAAAATGGCCAGTCTGGATGAATAAGGAACTTCTGATGGGACTTAGGAATAAAAGGAGGGTTTACCACCTTTGGAAGAAGGGACAGGCCACTCAGGAGGAGTACAGAGATCTCGTTAGGTTATACAGAGAGAAAATTAGGGAGGCAAAAGGCCAGCTGGAGCTCAACTTGGCCACTAACATTAAGGACAACAAAAAAAGCTTTTATAAATACATCAACAAAAAGAGAGCCAGGGAGAATCTCCATCCCTTACTGGATGCAGGGGGGGAAGTTGCAACCAATGACAAGGAGAAGGCTGAGATACTGAAGGCCTTCTTTGCCTCCGTCTTCAATAGTCAGACCAGCTATCCCCAGGGTGCTCAGCCTCCTGAGCTGGAAGATAAGGATGGAGAGCAGAACGACCCACCCATAATCCAGGAGGAAGTAGTCAATGATCTGTTTCTGCACCTAGACGTACATAAGTCTATGGGGCCGGATGGGATCCACCCAAGAGTACTCAGGGCGCTGGCGGGAGAGCTCACCAAGCCTCTGTCCATCATTTATCAACAGTCCTGGTCAACAGGGCAGGTGCCAGGTGACTGGAGGGTGGCTAATGTGACACCCATCTACAAGAAGGGTCGGAAGGAGGATCCGGGGAACTACAGGCCTGTCAGCCTGACCTTGGTACCAGGAAATATCGTGGAGAGGATCATCTTGAGTGAGCTCTCATGGCAAGTGCAGGGCAGCCAAGGCATCAGCCAGCATGGGTTTAAGAAAGGGAGGTCCTGCTTAACCAACCTGATCTCTTTCTATGACCATGTGACCCACCTTCTGGACACGGGGAAGGCTGTGGACATTGTCTGTCTGGACTTTGGTAAGGCCTTTGACACCGTCCCCCACAGCATTCTCCTGGAGAAGCTGGCGAATCATGGCATAGACAAGTGTACTCTTGGCTGGGTTAAAAACTGGCTGGATGGCCGTGCCCAGAGAGTTGTGATTAATGGGGTGAAATCCTCTTGGCGGCCGGTCACCAGTGGTGTCCCTCAGGGCTCAGTTTTGGGGCCAATTTTGTTTAATATCTTCATCAACGATCTGGATGAGGGGATTGAGTGCACCCTCAGTAAGTTTGCAGATGACACCAAACTAGGTGGGAGTGTTGATCTGCTTGAGGGTAGGAAGGCTCTACAGAGGGACCTGGACAGGCTGGATCAATGGGCCAAGGCCGACTGTATGAGGTTTAATAAGGCCAAGTGCCAGGTCCTGCATTTTGGTCACAACAACCCCAAGCAGCGCTACAGGCTTGGGGAAGAGTGGCTGGAAAGCTGCCCAGCAGAAAAGGACCTGGGGGTGCTGGTGGACGGCCAGCTTAACATGAGCCAGCAGTGTGCCCAGGTGGCCAAGAAGGCCAACAGCATTCTGGCTTGTATCAGGAATAGCGTGGCCAGCAGGAGCAGGGAAGTGATCGTGCCTCTGTACTCGGCCCTGGTGAGGCCTCACCTCGAGTCCTGTGTTCAGTTCTGGGCCCCTCTGGACACGAGGGACATTGAAGTGCTGGAGCGTGTCCAGAGGAGAGCTACCAGGCTGGTGAGGGGTCTGGAGACCAGGTCATCTGAGGAGAGGCTGAGGGAGCTGGGCATGTTTAGCTTGAAGAAGAGGAGGCTGAGGGGAGACCTCATTGTCCTCTACAACTACCTGAAAGGAGGTTGGAGAGAGGTGGGTGTTGGCCTCTTCTCCCAAGTGAATAATGACAGAACCAGAGGAAATGGTCTGAAGTTGTGGCAGGGGAGGTTTAGGTTAGATATTAGGAAGAATTACTTTACTGACAGAGTGGTCAGGCACTGGAACGGCCTGCCCAGGGGGGTGGTTGAGTCACCATCCCTAGAGGTATTTAAGAAACGTCTGGATGTGGTGCTTCAGGGCATGCTCTAGTGGCAGAGATTGTAGGTTTTATGGTTGGACTCGATGATCTCAAAGGTCCTTTCCAACCATGAAGATTCTATGATTCTATGATCCTTCCCCTCTGCTCAGCACTGGTGAGGCCACACCTGGAGTTCTATGTCCAGTGCTGGGCTCCTCAGTACAAGAGAGACACAGATAGATTGGAGAGAGTCCAGGACCACAAAGATGATGAAGGGACCGAAGCATCTCTCCTGTGAGGAAAATCTGGGAGAGCTGCGACTGTTCAGCCTGGAGAAGACTCATGAGGGATCTTAATAATGTATATAAATACTTGAAGGGAAGGTGAAAAGAAGACGGAGCCAGGCTCTTTTCAGTGGTGCCCAGTGACAGGACGAGAGGCAATGGGCACAAACTGAAATACGGGATGTTCCTTCTGAACATCAGGAAACACTTTTTTTTTTTTACTGTGAGAGTGACCAAGCACTGGCACAGATTACCCAGAGAGGTTGTGGAGTCTCCATCCTTGGAGATACTCACAAGCTGTCTGGACATCATCCTGGGCAACGAACTCTAGATGGCCCTTCTGTAGCAGGGGAGTTGGACCAGATAACCTTGAGAGGTCCCTTCCAACCTCAACCATTCTGTGTGAAGGTTAGAAGTAGAAAACAAACTGTCATACTTCACTCATGTTTACTCTCCATATGTTGAAATAAAAAAATATGAAAGAAACAATTTCAGTTTTGAAATTATAAAACAGCAGTGCAAAGAACAACTTCTAATACATGCCTGTAAGCCCTGTCAGGGAGAACTTAGGGTGCTGCCAGGTGAGAACGTGAAGCTTAAGGAAGTCATGCTACCCTTGAGAAACCATCATCATAGCTAACACGTTTACATATGTTACAAAGCTAATGGATCTTGTCTCATACACAGATTTGACACACGACCCAATGGTTGATCCATTACAAGATAAATCGCTTCCTACCTGCATAACTGTCAGGAAAAAATATTAAATTTCAAGGAACTTTTTATTTCCAATTACTTTTCTCCATATATGCAATGACACTTAATTTTGAATTATATTTCACAGCTTATTAACACTGTATGCTCTTACTACCTTTCTAACAACAGACAACTAACTCCTTTTCAGTTATTAGGGGAAGACTTGTCACCACAGACTTATATTTGAGCTGCTTATTATGCTTATAGTTATGCCATTCTCAATTATCACAAATGGAAACAATTTCATTTTATGAATACCATACCTAAATTCTTAACTGGCTCACCTGGGTAACTCAGATTGATACTGTGTTTCTTAAGGCTGCAATGAAATTCATATGGAAATGTATTTATGTATCAACCACTAATAGTTTAACTATACCAGTCTATCAAAAATACACAGGCTGTCTGGTATTTGCTGTTACATTGGAGTATAATATTTCAAGATCAGTAATACAATAAACAGTGTTCATCTGAGAGCTGTAGTGTTACAGCGGTACTGTTCCAGAAAACTAAATAAGGTATTTAACCTTTCAGCTCAGACTTGGTTTATTATTTGCAAAGGTTGTGGGTTGCACACTGTCTCTAATCACTCCCAGGTGATTACACTTCTTCTCCCATTTTTGTTTCTATTTCAAAACATATGCTGACAGCACATACTGTCAAGCTAAAATGGCAGTATAAACAGTATCTATTGCTTCTCTTATGAGTTATCGACATACTTCAGTAAGTAAACAAGTACCATAGAAGCTGGTCTGAGGTTGGGGGCTTGCTCTGAATTGTCTCAGGGAGGAACCCACCTGCCTCTACAGTATATGCAGTCTAGTCTCCCGTATGTGTGAATACGACCTCAAGGATAGAGGAAAAACCCTATGCCCATTAAACTACTTACAGCACTTCACTGAAACATCTCAATGTATTTACTTAATCCATTTGTCACAGAATATTTCATGACTTTGCGTTTTCATGTATGCAGAAAGGCTGAAGATCCAAACCTCTGTTTAAAATGTCAGTGTCGAATAACTTTATTAGAAATGTAATCCTGTACTAGAAAGACTTTGTGTTGTTTTTATTGGGAAGTGGGAGCACAAAGCCCCACCACGTTGGGGAGGCCGTGCAGCTGATATGCCATGCAGCTGGTTAAGCATACACTTCAGAAGGCAAGGACAACTGCTTGCCTGCGGAGCTGTACTGTGCATCTGAATGCATTTTTCACACATCCATTAAAGCTAATAAAAACCAGAATAATACTAGAAATGCAGATCCATGAAATGAAAGCGCTACTCTACTTTATAAGAAGTGACTACAGTGAGTTTCCAAAAAGTAGCAAGTAACTCAGAATATTGTTCTTTTTATATTTTATTTGCCCTATAGCAAGAAACTGGATTGGTGAAGATTTTCAGCCTAGATTCCTCTAGAACAAAGCAGTAAGGCTATTGAACAATGTGAATGTGCAAATAGTAGAAATAGTAGCTGTTTCAAGGTTTTGACTTGCCTTTTTTTTTTTTTTTACCATCTCCCATTAAAGGAACCCTAGTTACTTACCTTCTTCTTCTGTTTGTCTCTATAAAATATTTCTGTGCCCTACTCCGACATATTTTTTGATCTTCTTTCAATGCCTGACGTTCTTCTTCTAAATCCCATTCAAAATGAAACGTTAAAGCTCTGTCCCTAGCATTGTGTTAAGGACAATGGACACTGTATGAAACAGCTCATTAAAAGATTAAAAGCCTGTGTGACTGCCTTTACAGACCTTTTTAGGAAAGGGCAAACTTCATCCATGAGATACAAAATGCTGATACACCTTTTGACTAAGTACACAACAGTTCGTCCCACAAATGTCTATTACGGTCATATCTAACTTTATGTTTATCCAGAAAAAAATGTAATTGCATTTTACTGTTTACATTGGCTTTGATAGAAGTTTTGCACTCATCTTTCATGGTATCAGCAAATGAAAACACGGACCTTTATGATGTCTATTTGAATCTTTCTATTATTATCTAAATCTGTAACACATGGAAACATTTATCACAGGGAAAATAGTAAAACAGTAAAAGGATTAGTTGTTTACACTGAAATTTGCTAATATTGCCAGATAAAAACTCTCCACAGAGCAAGATAAAAGCTCTCCACAGTTCAAGATCGGTCCTGCCTCACTTCAGTCATGATTTAAGTAGCACCGTACAGGTGCAGCTTTGAACTTGTGTCAGTATTTATTATTACTTAAATTAAAAAAGTAAGGACCCCCGAGTTAGGACGGAAAACAGTATGTCTTTCTAAGAGGAAAAACAAAGAAGATGACTCCAAAGCTGCCCGAGAAGCCAACTTTTTTCCATCAGTTTAAAAAACCCAACGTACCAGTTTTACTCCACGCCCCCGCTGAGGCGATCTCTGGCGGCGGGGCAGGGCGGGGGCGGCACCACCCCCGCCACTGTCCCTCCTCCGCCCCACACGGGCCCCTCTCCGCCCCACACAGCCGCCCGGCAGGACGGCCCTCACCGCCCCGCCGCCCCCGCCTCTCCACGGGGAGGCCATTCCTCCGTCAGGCCGCCTCAGACCCCCCTCACCGACCGCCCGGCCCCTCGCCCCCGGCGGACGGATACGCGGAAGGATACACGGCGGGGGGCCGTCGCCGAGCCGCGCAGACCTGGGGGCGGCCGAGGAGGTTTGACCCTCGCGCCGGCCCGCCGCCCTTCCCGCTGGGCTCCATTCAGCACCCCGGGCCCGCCGCCCCCGTAACGGAGCTCGCCGTGGTCCGTGCCGGCGGCCGGCCCGCTACTCGGCGCGACGCGGTCGCGGCGCCGCCATCGTAGCAACGGGAGACGCCGCTTCCTTCGCAACGGGGCGGGGCCGCGACTGAGGAGAGGGCGGGGAGCTGCCGAGGGGAGGGAGGTCCACGGCTGAGGGGCCGGCGGGCCACGGCTGAGGGGAGGGCGGTGGCCGTTTGGCCGTCGCCTCCTTTCCTCGCTTTCAGATCAGGCGCGAGGAACAGGACGGGTGGGGCTTGGGGGGAGCGCTCCCCCAGTGTCCCCAGAGGTCCCCAACGGTCCCCAGCTGAGGGTGGAAGCCAGGGCCTGGGCACCTCGCTCTGCCGCCGGGTACCCTCCGTGGTCGCCTGCCTCTTCAGGGACAGCGCTGCTGGACTCCCAGCCAGGGCACAGTGCTTGGCCCTCACCGGGCCTTCAGTGACTTTTATAAATAACAGGATGCTTTTTTTTTTTGTTTTTTTTTTTATTCAAAAACCTGGTATCTGAACAGACATGTTTCTCATTAGTTTTGCAGGGCAAACAAAAAACCTCCCTGAGCCTGTTTGTGGGTTTGCAGAGCTCTCTCCAGACGTCAGTTAAGTCTGTTGAAGGTAAAGCTAACAGGATAAACTTTTTTTTTTTTTGACCAATGCAAAAAAATCTCAATGCAAAAAAATAGATACGTAAAATATGTAAAATTCTATACGATTTTACACAAAAATGTATATAAAAAAGTAAATAAGTTACACAAAGTAAAAAAAAAAAAAAGTAATTTGTTAGACTGAAAAACTTTTTTCAGGCAAAGCAGGGTGTGTTGTCTTGGGATATTGCCATGCCTCTGATGAGTTGTCAGCAGAAGGCTAAATGCCTTGGTGATTTCCTGGCGAGACGTTTCTTGGCTGTTGTATTTGAGCTTAAACCAATTCTTCTCTTTTTCAGTGCGCAGCTGTTCTATGTCTTTGACTAGAAGGGTAAAAATAGTACTTGGCATTTGTAAAATACTTTTCTCTGCAGAACCCCCTACGTATTTGCAGCGCAGCTTGTGAAGTAGGTGTTACTATTACCATTTTACAGTCAAGACCACTGATGCGCAGGTTGCCAAACGTGCTTAATATTTATAATATCGCAGTTACCACAGCTGAGAAGATGACCCCAAAATGGGAGTCTTTCACCTCTAGTTCAGAATAGCAGCCCCAAAGTCACCACCACTGTCTTGCAGGTTGAAGACGGGCTGTTGCTTTACTACCATGCACTTTTAAACCCACGTGCACTTTTAAAATCCCAGTTTGCCTGTTAAAATGTAGTGTTTAGTTTAGGATGCAGTATAAGTATGGAGAACTGAGTCACCCAAACAGGACTGAAGCAGAGCTGGGAAACAACTGCAGAATTTGAGCCATATCACACCTAGGAAGATTCAAGATCACGGTCAACTCACACTGTCAGAATTTGAGCTTTTTTAGACTTACTGCAAATTTTGATCTTATCCAGTGCAACTTGCAGCTTCACCTTAGATACCTTCTGAAGTTTAGAATTAAGGATACTCTTTATAAGTTTTCCTGTCTTTCCCTTTTTTATTTTTGTCCACTTCTTCATGGCCTTCCTTTAGGGTTATTAGATAATTCCTGGTGGTGAGTAACCTCACGTCTTCCAGACTGGGATGAGAAGGTGACTAGTTGAGGACCATGTATTTCAGAACCATATGATTATTCGGACAGCAAGCAGCGTGATCTCAAGTGGTTACAAAATGGAAAGTCACACTCTGGCAGCTGGTTTGAAAGAAGTTTCATAAATTTTACTGTGGGCTAGCGACTGATATTCCAGTGAAGGGTAAAGATCACCTCTTAAATCTTTGTGAGACAGATTCTGAATTCATTACAAATCTTATTTAAAGGCTGGAGCATAGCTATGCTGCTGCAGAAACGCCTGTTTCTTTCCTTCTTGTTCTAGGGGGGATTAATCTGCTAATGCCCTTTAACTTTCTTCCAAGCTTCAGTTTAACTGTGTAGGCAACTGCATGGGAGGAGTTCAGCCAAGGTTCTGACCATTTTAACCTTGAAATTTGTCTCCTCTTCCTATTTCTGTGGATAGGAAGAGAAATAAAAACTGTTCATTCCCCCTTAATGTCATACATGGATAGCTACAAAAATCTTTTCAACTCTCTTACCTCCCTGAGACTGCACTGTGGATCACAACAGGCATTTTTTTTAAGACAGCATTAACTGATGCACTAGTTAAATTCTAGTAACTCTTATCTTGGAAAACTATAATGTGCCGTGCAGTACTTTAGAACAAATTAAAAATTTTATTTTGAGAGATATTGAAGAACCAAAGTTGTTAAAAATTTCATAGGCAGTTGAATGTGCTCCTCTCAGGAAGAGGCCAGGTACAGGTTCTTCGTGCCCTTTAGCTACTAATTTTGAAGAAAAACACTTGATATAAAAACGTTTAAAAAAAATTAAAATCTGGATATAAAGCTGCATTAACCACCTTCTCCCAACTGCTTTCAAATCTCCTTGTAGCAAAAGCTATTTCCAGTGTATTCCAACTTCAGAGAGGGATGGAGATGAACACCGTATCAAGACCAATTTGGAACATTGTCTGGCTGTACCAGTGTGAGGGGATGTTGAACAGTGTATTCTGATGATTCTCTAGACAGTCTGTCTCCCAGCGGTAGACTAGAAGCTGAGGTTTCATTCATTTAGCCAGATCACAAACTAAATTCTCTAATATGCATGAGGAGCTGAAAATCTTTGGACTTTTATGAACTTTCCAAATAAACTTTCCAAATATTTTGCTTTTTGGTTAAAATCTTAGATCCAGTTTTTAAAATATAAAAATAGTGGATTTGAGTATGTGGAAACTGTAAGTTTAAATAGCTTTATTTAAGTTTCTGTGGACTACATTTAATCTTTTTCAGGATATTCTCTTGTATTTTGACATTTTTGAGGTGTAAAATCATTGTATTTGAATGATTGTCACACTCTGAATACTTTTGTTCCTAAGGATGGGCAACCAGTGAGAGCAAGAGACTGCTAGACTGCTATTGTCCTCCTGGTAAACAATTTTCAATGTAACCCAAAGTATTATTTTAAAGTAATGTTTTTCAGTTTTCTATACAGAATTTGCTTTTAGGACATATTCTAAAATCGCCTCCACAGCCAGTTCTAGTGCACTACCATGACACCAATGTAAATGCCTTAATTTTAGTGACAAAAACCTTTGTAAAAAGATAAAAACATTTCAAGTAGCTCAGACTACTCAATACCATATTTATACCAATACTCAAAAATAGTGCATAAGAAAAACAGTTTTATTACAATGATGTGTCACGTAAAGGTGATAATCAGTAATTGCTCTCAGGATACAAGCAGTAGCACATAAAATCTACTGTGCAATTGAAATGTGGTTTATTAAATCCAGGCATTAAAGGAGGGATGTGTTGGCTGCTCTTCATGCTGTAGACATTCCCAAATAGTTACTCAGGGCTTCATAACGTACAAGCCTTTCCACAGAAATTTGAAACCCGTCAAAACGTTTGCATTTCTTCAAGTAAAAGATGAACTGCTTTAGGGTAACTTCACTGATTTGTCTTGATGTTTTTTTGTTCAGTTTAGGAGAGAGTGTCATAAGTAATGTCAAGCCTTGTTCATCTACGGTAAGATTTTCAATTACTTTGCTTAGATAAGATAATGAATGTAACTGAATGTTTTTTCAGAAAAGTGACAGATGTTTTTAAAATGCAGATTGCTTTACTCAGATATGAAAATTCAGAAGAATCAGGTATTTTCAGATAGAGAAAAGAAACTACATTGATATTGTAGGAATTCAGTATATTAGAACATTTTTGTCTTAATGTCCTTCATCACAGCTCAGTTGTTAGGCCGTATTTTTAATCTCATCTGCATGACTGTAAATGCAGAATAACCATTGTTTTTGGCAGAGTCACAGTTTTTGCTTGAATTGCTGAGGTCAGATTTAATCGCCTGTTTCATGTTGGCTTTTGTTAAAAATAAATATTGATTAAAAATATTTGCTTGACAGTATTTAATTGAACATATGGTGAGTGGCTGTGATAAAGCCCTGGAACAAACCATAGTTTCAAGTGATCTATTTATAAGTTTCAAATAATCTATTTATAACTTACAGACTTTTTCTTCCTTTATTTTGTGCTTATTTCAAAATTAAAGAAACATATTCTTTTAGTTCTCTAGCATTTGTCTCCAGACACAAAATGCAATTACATTAATAACTCATAAACCTTTTTTTTTGGTAAAATCTCCTTGTTAACAGTTTTATGCAATTTTTACTTTCACTTTTTAAAAGCAAAAATTAGGAAAAAACCTGTTCAGTGCTTTGCCAATGTAGTGCCAATACCAGAAAGAGAAACCTGAAGCAGGAAAAGAAAACAATTATATTGAAGATATATTCAAGCCTAAATAAGTTTTCTTTTTCATTAAAATCTTTAAGTTTCTAGGGGTCCGATTTACATTTGAAAATACAGTATATGAACATACTACAATGCTTTGCTGAGATTATGGAATTAAAAAACGATTCAAATGCAAATATGTTTCTTTGTCTTTTTAAAATAACACATATTTCAGGAATGACTTCTAGCATTTCTTTAAGTGATGAGTCAGAGGCATTCCCTTATTTTATGTCAAATGGCACCACGGAAGAAAAAATATTAAATATGAAAATGCTATTTTAAGAGAACATTAATAGGTGTAACTACTTTTACCAATGCTTTTTTTGTTACTATTTCAGATAATTGTATGCCTATGAATTGTATCCCTTTATTCTTTCCTCTATAAGAGCATTTAGAGTATTTTTTTCATGTTGGGTTTGTCTGCAAATCTGCTTGGGACTGCTTGTGTGCATAGATTAGTAACTTGTGTAAGTATTTCTATGATCAGAGTCTAAGCAATTAATTTAGGGACTTGCAAGAGTGAAAGTGTTTTGTTAATATGTGGTAAATCCAGAAGCCTGCTCCTTTCTAGGGAAAATAACTTTGTTAGGATTTGAGATGTCTTGTTGGGTGTGGCGATTGCTAAAATGTGAGCTTCTTAAAAGCAAGATTTGCAAGTTCTTGCCTCCAGTTCGCAGTGCTCACAGGTGGAATACTTTACCAGAAATGTTGGTGGTATTTTTTAAATTTATAGAGATTATTCTTCTGACATTTTTTCTCTTGTGAGGTATGGCTAAGCAGAAGACACCTAACAAGTCTTGGTCTCAGCTCTGTCAATTATCACTTGATAAAGCTTTAAAAAAACAGGTTTTGAAGAAAGACCCATGGGGTAATCTGCTTCATTTTGGCAGAATGAGCTATTTTATATCTGTTTTATGATAAATTTATTTCCCCCTCCGTTGTTTGGTACAACAGGGCACAAGGAATGTTGGAGCTGTGGAGGAACCACTCAAGGCAGAAGAGAAAAATAAATCTGCAGATATTTCAAAACAAAAAGAACAATGCCTTGTACCATGTGATGTTCAAGCTAAAATTTTACGAGGGGAAAAACATTACATGTGCAGTATGTATTCATAAAGAATACTCTCAGCGACAAGCTATGCAATGCCACGCTCTGCAATCCTCTGCTATGCTACGCTATGCTGTGCTAATTTATTTTTTAATCTTCTTGAGCACCTGTGACAGCCTTTGACCCTGCTGCCCAGGCTGAGTACTGCTCAGAAAACTTGTGGTGCCGTGGTTTTGGGGTGCAGCCGGTGTGACAAAGTTAAAGTATAGTCATGCTAATCTCTCTTTATACTCACTGGTGAAGACAAGCAAATCCAGGCAGCAGCTTAACCCACCTACATCTTTGTTACCCTCTGAATGTTGGTAGCTCTCTCCATTGGACAGGAAGAGTAGGGTGTCTGCCCATCATTTAAACATTATAGTTAGGTGTGGGGGAGTTGAGTGGGAGTTAGTTAGTTAGTTAAAGTGGGAGGAAATCTATACTTTAGCTTGCCTTTTATAGATACTTATGCAGGACATTCTCTATTCACTGCCTTGACGAACTACATAGCCTCAGAAAAAAATGGTGAAAATTCTTGTCTTTCCCATATGATTTTTTAATATGTATTATTAATTACCTGACAGGTTTACTTTTTTTTTTTAGCATCAGGGCAAAAACCAGGACTAGCAGAATGAATGAGTAAATGTAGGATGACAGGAAACTTTAAATATCTGTCTTTTATCATTTGCATTTTTATTTTTGTGAAATCCATTAACTGGTCATCCAAGTTGCCCAAGGACAAGATGAAATTATTCTTCAAATCTTAAGAAGAGCCATCACTTCTTAAGACATCTTCAGTGCAACCAGCAAGGCTGAAGTTTTTAGCATCTTTGGCTTTAATCTGTGGTCTCTGTACTACACTTTTAGGTACCCTAAGGCTAAACGCCTTCAATATTCACTTAGATATCATAAATAAGTGTGTTGTTATTAAGTCAAGAATATTTCTAGATTTATGATAACAAAATGGATGAACATATTTCTTTTAAAGGAAATTTGCAGAACTCTCTTGTTGAATATGCAAGAAGTACAAAAAAGCTAGTAAGAAACATGATGGATGACCAACAGTCTTCTTTGGATTACCTTTCTAATCAGGTACTTCTTTCTTTATCGTAAAGATTTTTGTTTAATATTTATCACTACAGGTACTGTCTAATTGCGGAAAAATAAGCATTTATATTGTAATTGAAACAGTAGAATTACAGTTTCTATCACCATTCCATGTACCTCGGTTAGGTGTGTGAGTTCCATTTCTATGGGGAGCGATAAGCATCCCCTGGTCCACAACTTAGTGGCATACATGGCAACAGGGTAAGTGGAGGACTGCTCGTCCACATTAGTTGCTATCTCCAGTCCTGTCGTATTTGTGCAGATGGCGTATTATATTATCGTTAACTCTGATAGTAGTTTACAAACACTGTGCATCACTCAGTACAGATAAAAAGCCTTAATCAAGCTGAAGGACTTTTTTTGAATTAACTGGAATTGTGCCTAAAAATGATTTTGGATGAAAAAAGTAAAAAATCAGACCAATTCAACTAATGAAGGTACGAATCACTAACATATCACAAAAATGAACTTCAGATTATACTTACTAGAAGTAAAAAGAACATCTTTAGAAATGTAAAATTCCTCGTTGCAACGTAATTAAAGATCTTTTATTTGAATTTGCAGGTAAATGAACTCATGAACAGACTTCTTCTTTTGAACGCAGAAGTTTTGAGAAAGCATTTGGATACTCTTCCTTACAAAGCAGTTCAATCTCATGGTAAGTATTTTTTGCATTTAGCCTCGACCTCTTCCCTTTTTGTCTTTGTATCTTGACAAAGAACTAATTAAAGCAAAGGTAAGCAATTATAACATTTACAGTACTTATTCTGTGTTAGTAACATATAAACTCTGGAAAATTTGTGAACTGTTTTAAGAATATCATCATAGAGACTACTTTAAGTCATTTGCAACTGATAATTCTGGGCATCCTGTTTAGCATCTTGTTGATTTTTATGCAAAATGCCAAGTCTGATCATCGGTTCGTAAGTGATCTGATGTTGCTAAATGGCACTTTATTTTGCAGTGAAATAAAGTGTGCTCTGCATTTGCAATATGCTTCTTCAAAAGTCACTTGTACACTGGACAGTTAATCTTTTTTTGTAGCGTTCATCCCAGCTAAAGGAAACTACCTCTAAGCAGAACTCCTGGTCGTAGAAACTGCTTGTTGGAGTATGTTCAACACAGACCTGGGTTAACACTTAGAAGCAAAGGGTTTTTTAAGTATACATTATGATGTAAAGGCTTTTACAAGTATAAATACAAATATCTGCAGGAAAAAGACATCCGTCCCCAGACAATATGTCTTTTTCTCAGTACAAGTGTTACCCAAATAAAATCTGTAAAATGACACAGATACATAATTTTTAATTTCTGTATCATATCTGTTAAGATTAGAAAGAACTCTCTCTATACAAAATAATATATACTTCTTACTCAGCTTAATGGAGTTCAGAGAATTTTCATTTATAATGTAAATTCTTGACAAAACATTATTTTAATGTTTGCATGACAGGAAAATGCTATTTGAAATCATTCCTACATTACCAAGAGAAGTAATATTTCTGTGCTTAAGCTGTATGTGTTTAAACATATTTTGCTAATGAAATTCCTCAAATACATTGTTCTCCAGGGTTGGATTGCACTGATATTAAAGATACCGTTGGTTCCGTTTCAAAAACTCCAACTGGTCTGTACATTATCCATCCAGAAGGATCAAATTATCCTTTTGAGGTAATAATTTTTTCTCTCAGGATAGTCACAATTTGCTTGAGAATATGCACTTAGAATATATTTAATAGATTTAAAGTGTTTTCCTTGACAATTACTCAACAGATGAGTAAGAAATGTATTAAATCATGCAAATGTGTCTGCCATTACTATAATTTTGATTAATTTCTCATTTGCTACAAAGAAATGTCATCTCTGTCATAAGATCCTATCATCAGTTTTCATATACAGTGAAAAATGTACCAAAAAGGAAAACCCAAGGTATTTTCCAGACCCTCTTTTGGACATTGAGAAGTGCTGTTCTTTTCTATTTTAGAGATGGAGAACTGAGGAGCCAAGTGACTGATCCATTTGGCTCCTAAAATGTGACCTTTGGCTTTTTAAGTTATCCTGCTGGATAACTGTATAGCGTTGTCTTCTCTTGAGAGGTTACTCCACGGATGCCTATAGCTTGGACCATATTGTATAGGCAATTAAATATAGGTGCAAATGTGCAGAGGAGTAGGTGCTTAGCTCTTGCTGAGCATCATTATAACTGAGTCTTGAGTTATACAGAGAGTTATAGAGAGGCATCTAAACTTCTAGGTTTTGTATCCAGTTTGCAGGATATACATTATTAAGACAAAGGAAAAAGGATGAAATTCAGCACGAACTGCAGCTGTCATGCTTCCTATCACCACCTGCATTTTCCATAATTGCTCAGAGTTATGCTGCTCATCTAGGAGAAGAGAGTTTTGGGTTAATCTCCTCAGGCTCAGGACATTCAGATCCATACAACCACAAGGAATACTTTATTTTGTCTGTTTATTTCCATTTCAGGCTGTTCTACTTAAGGAAGTCCTTATGCATAGTGGAAAGACAGATATGGCACTTTCAAACCTTTAATTTTGCAGTACGTGCTGGGGTCATTAGTTTTTGGAGGAAAGAATGTGGAGTTTAAGCCAGCTAATAAATAGCAAAATTTAATATCTAACTTTATAGTCTTCCTTTATATATACAAAGGAAGGATGAATCCCTTTATCTCTAGCCAATTGGAACCCTACAAAATGCTACAAAAAAAGAGCTCAAACTGGTTATGAAAAGGCTTCAGAAGTATGCTGGCAACTGAAAAGAAAAAATGAACTTGGTTCTGCAGACCGCTAGTAGAAAAATCAGTCATTCTCTCTATACAATGCCGTGAGCTGAGGGAAAAGATCTGTAACTCATTCACAACTTCTTCCAGGTAAAAGAAAGGCAAAGACAGGTAGAAGCGTTCAAAGAACAACCATATTTATAGTATGAAGAAAATGCTGTGTGCCTCACCCCAGGATGAACCGTAGCACAAAATGCATCTGTTTCAGAATTTCTTCTGGATTGTGGGGGATTCATACCTCACCCAAATTACTTTTCCTGAGAGATGGTATGACTAATCTATGAGAGAAAAGTGATTTCTCAGTTCACTTACAGTTTTTGGCAAATACATCTGAAATGATAAAGTTCCTTTCACTTCAGAAGTATTTTTTTGACACTTTTCCACATTGGAAGTTACTGCCAGAATCTGAGAATCAGTTATATGAGTGGAAAGGTTCCTTAAGGAGAACAAGAAACAAAAGGAAAAATCCTAATAATTTGATTAAAAGCACAAGGTAACAATAAATAATGAGAAGAAACGTCTGCACTTATGAAATGAGTGTCTCATTTCTTGTCTGGTAGATGTTACACAGAACTGAAAAGATAGTGCCAAAAAGTTCTCAGAGAAAAATATCTAAAATATGTCTGTTCCATAAAGAATGTTGTTTTAAGGAAAACTGTTTAATGCAAATTCTTCCATGTGTTGAAGCATAAAAAGGGTACAAGAGAAATGATAGATGAACAAAAATATCAAAACATTAAAACATAAACAAGAAACTGTAATGCATTTTAAGGGGCTAATAGCCAAGAGTTCTGGAAGTTCTGCAGACTAGCAAAATAAGAAAAATGCAAAGAGGCATAAAACCATAGTACAAAACTAAAAAAGAGAAAACAAAGCCAGCATGAAACAATTTATTTCACTGAGGACCTTTTCAGCAATTTAAACGTAACTGAAACTAACCCAAAATGTCTTTAGAATCATTTACATAAAGATGCCAGATAAATGAAGAAAACTACTTCGACAACTTGATCCTGTTCTCGTGTTTTCATGTTTGAATCCTCACGTTTTCAAAAGTGAGTACGTATTTTGATGCTTAAATCAGGCTAATTGAAACCTGAATTCCAGGAGCTCTAAGAATATCCAGGTTTATTTGCTGTGGCAGGCTCTTGTCATCTCAGAAAATTGGTCCCAAATGGGCTTTCATCTGAGCATTTAAACAAACATGAGGCAATTAAAACCAATTTAGTTTCTGGAAAATTGAATCATGATCACTTTCTGAGACATTTTTCAATGAGTAAATGTAGATCAATGATATTTCTAAGGTGGGCCAGACAAACTAAGGTGTTTGGAATATACCCCTTATACACACTAAAGATGGAAAGGGAAGAAATATTCAATAAAAGCATCCTCCTGCTCATTTAATTTAAATTGTACCTGTAACAGTCATGCCCCTCATACCTTCTACAATGTGTGACATAGAACAAGCTGTAAAGTGGATTAGCTGTTATAAGGCTTTAAGAAAGAAAATTGCATCATTTCCAGCATATAAGGGATCAAGAAACTATGGAGCGGTGACTGGTTTTTGTGTATCTCATATTTTTACTTAGCTGGTGTATGTTTTGGTGCCACATCTAACTGGCTGATGACCTTTCATGTAGAACCAAATCTCTTCCTTCTGAGAATTATCAACACTGCCAGTGATTTATACTGGACTGAAGATTGATATTGTGACCAAGTGGTCTCCTCTTTGTATTTCTGACTTACAGAGAGAGGAGTAGCCAAGCATGCAGTCATCTTCTCAACACAGCAGATGAGGCAGTGGGATTATTTTTAATGAGTTTTAGGTATTTGCATCTAAATATTCATTTTGGAATCATCGGTATGTCTTTTTATTTCAGTTCCACCCTCCTTGGGTGACTGAAATAAGCATGTGATTCTCCAAGGAATAAAGCCCATAATTTTCTTCTGTGCACATGACCCTTACTATGATTAATTCGTTATTTGTGTTGCAAGGATTGCTCAGAGCATCCAATGGCATTGATTTACCTGAAGATCCAAGATTCCCAGGTTGTATTAGATCACATTGCAGCTCTGTCCTGTTGCTTTCTTGTTGTTCATAGAGAAGCTGTTGTTAAGTCACAGAGGTTCTGAATATGATGTTGGTGTGTTCCTGCCAAGGAACAAGTCTTTAGAGTCAGGAAAAATTTCTGGCTAGTACAGGCAATAGGGGTGCAACATATAAAACTCAGACTGCCACAGTTTTTGTGAGGGTTAAACTGACTTCCACCTAGACTCTACTTCTAGCAACTGCCTAAGATTGCAAATCTCTCTCTTTTCTGAAACATGTTCCATTGTGCACATTTCCTGTAACATGAACAAAAAATTCATATTTTACTCCATCACTTGTGCATCCGCCTACTGTTATGGTTTACTGATGGCCAACAGTATATTCTGAACTTTTGTTATCACAAGTAGCTTAATGGCTCCATAGCTGTAATGATTTTCCAGGTTAATTCTTCTGATATTTGTCACATCGGGAGATACCTACAAACAAGCCTTTGTTTTTAAAAACTAATTAAGCATGGTCTCCCCTAGAACTACTTTGAACAGCTTAAGTGGTGCAGTGCCTAAATGTGCAATATGCACTTTTCTACATTAGGATGCCCAGACTTTCTAATCCCTGTTAGAACTGGTCAAGATCTGGCACTGGGGACGTACTTGAAAAATACCCCGAGTGACCTGGATACATTCCATCTCAGCTGAAATCCCTGGAGAGCAGCCAAGGGTCTTGGGGCCCTTTCTGTAGACAGTGGAGGTGACTGACATCTGCAGAGGGTGATTTTGATCTTGGTTTCCCAGAGCCACGCTATGAATGCACATTTCTCTGTATGAGGGGGATTACAGGGCAGACAAGGTCAATAAGATGCCTAATTTAGGGAACTCAATTACGTGTCTAACGTTAAATGGGCTGAGGAGAAAATGTGCCACATAATGTGATATTCCATAGCAGAGCAGAGGGCTGCTGGACCACTGCCATTTGACATGTTGTTGGGCACAAATTTTAGCGAAGACTCATAAAGACTCATAAATCTGAGTTGATCTTATGTATTCAGTGGGACTGCTCGGTTGCAGGCTGTTAAATGTTCACATTGGGACCTCCCTGGATTGGGGCCCCTTCTTATACAGAGTTTTTTTTCTGCTCCAACATAAATTATTATATACTGGGTTATTGCTATCACTTTTTCCATTTCCTCAACTTTATTAAGGGCTCTACATTTCCCAGGTGTCACAAACACAGTATTTCTGGGGAATAAGGTATGATAGTGAGGGAGAACACATAAAAAGTTGTGTCTGTTTTGCTTTGCTGAAACAAAGGTATATGCAGTGTTAGTGCCTATATCTGTAATATTTTACATGATTAATACATGACATTGCATGTTGCTTCCACTTCATGCTATTATTAATACACAGTAATATTTATCAAAGCTTATTTATTATATCTGATATGAGCAGACATTTGCACACAACAGTTTCTACTGGTTGAGGAAATATCCAAACCAAGCAGTACAGCAAGAACATCCAAGAAAATACTTCAGCTTCGTTATTTTATTTTCTTTGAGCTTTTTCTTAAGATATTTGAAAGGTATGTTACTTAGCAAAACCCTTGATAGTCCACCTTTATTTAATTAAAATGTTTTCTTCCTAAGAGCTGCTTCAAGAATGCTTAATCATAACTATGTCTATTTTAGGTTTTGTGTGACATGGATTTTCAAGGAGGTGGATGGACTGTGGTTCAGAAAAGGACTGATGGAATCATTCCATTTCAGAGAACATGGTCTGAATATCTGGATGGATTTGGTGACCTTTCTGGTATTAATTTTAAATACTCTAAAGTGCTTTGGACCCAACGTTTCTGCTGTCTTTATGTGAGCTACATTCCACTAAATTGTGTGAGATTTTTAATAGCAGAGAGAGTAGAGCTCTTGTTTCTAAAAAGTCTTATTTATACTTAAGTGTTTTTTTTCATCAAATCTATTGTGTGATCTTCTCAATAATGACTATCGCCCTCCTAGAGTCTTCAGCCATTGCCTGTCCTCAGTCTCACAAGAGGTGTTTAAAATGTTGTGAAATTTTCTTCCTGTAATAATGTACAAATTTTATTTCCTCTTTTTGTCAGATTTTTAAAAAAAAGCTTTAGTTGGTTTTAATCACATTTGGGAAATATTTCCTTAAAGCAGAGAAAAATCAGTAATATTTCACCATAGGGCATGCGCAGTTACAAACAGAATGGAAATAATTCAGTAGCTAATACCAACACAACTGTGATATTACTTCTTTACTGCCACCTAAAACCAGTTGTTTTTTCAGCAGTTTAACTGGGATTGCAATGGAAGCACACAACTTCTCCACTGTAGAAAAAAGCGCAGCTCATATGGGGCAACCTTTCATGGAAAAAAGTGTGATTTACAGAGGCAGCAAATCTCAAGGAATAGGTTTGAGTTTTGTTGCATTTCCTCGAATGCTAACATTTATCATTTCTCAGTATTGCCCTTAGGAATGCTACTGAATTCTGTTTAATCAAGTGGATCTTTAGCACATCCAGTTTTTGTGGTCTTCTAAAGGCATATTGAAGATGAACACTTGGAAGTTATCATGTGGACAATTTTCTAAAAATGTGACAGAGAAAAAAGATGATGCTCACATATTTCCCAATGAAGTAGGAAGATCACTCTGCACCTTCATTAGTTTTTCAAAGACATCAGACAACTTTTATTACACTTGGTTCAGGAAGGAAAGTACAAAAATTAGAGGAATCAATTTTTTTCTTTTACACTTTCTGTTTCTAGAAGTTTATTGACTATATATTTCTGTTTTAGGGGAATTTTGGCTTGGACTGAGGAAGATTTTTCACATAGTAAATCAAAAAGCCACTAGTTTCAGTCTTTATGTGGATTTGGAATCAGAAAATGACAAGCATGCCTATGCATCGTATGATGGATTTTGGATAGAGGATGAAACGTGTTCTTTTAAGATCCATTTGGGGCGTTATTCAGGAAATGCTGGTAAGAATCTCACCCTTGAGAGTATTTAAAGATAGCTGCTCCCTTTCTTAATTTGAAAAAAATGCATTCAAAACAGCAATACTTAATTAAGATAACATTAAAAACGTTTATTTCTAATCTGTTTTTCTCTATTTGGTGCATAATGAACACAGATAAATGGTTAATGATGTAGTGATTGGTTATGCCAAAATCCATCTTTACATAAGAAATAATTTTATTCTATTGCTTCAAGGTATTCAATGGGATAATAATTGAACAAATACTCCTTTAATAGAGGGTAAATTAATAAAGAAAATAAAGGAACTTTAATGGATTCAAATCCACAGAATATATATGTAATATGCATGGGATTTTGTGTGTTTGTGTGTATCTATCTAATGGTCCAATTCTTTAGATGTTCGTTATCTCATCCCAAATTTGCTGATGTTAATGGAAGTCTTCCTGATGTTGTTGCTTTGGTTAGTTCAGAAGTGCCCAGACAGTGGTGTACAAAGGATAGAGAAAGAAACTGACTGGAACAAATCGGGCCTACAGTGTACAACAGTTACTGGCTGATATATAGATACAGATGAATTTACAATTCCAGACCTCCCTTAATATCATAAGTATACCAAATGTGTAAAGATTTGTGTTGTTACACCATGTCTTACTGCTATTTCAAATTTTTTTTTGCATCATATTTATTAATATGCAAGAATGTTCCTTATTACCAATGTAATAGTTATTCTCTAAATGTGCTGATGCTTTACTCTACCTGTATTTGTAAGAAACATTATTTCTCTAGTAAGACAACAGAACCAGTATCACTGACCTCTGTGTTTTTATAATTCAGTTTTATCTCATGACTCTGGAGCTTTGGGCGCATCATTGGAAAATCTGAAGTTAGCAACTCTTTTCTTTTATCTTTTCTTCCACTGTCTTTGAGGACAGAAGCCTTTACCTTCATAGCTGGTGTGCATCACTAAAAGCAACAATATAAAGATATTCCATCAAATTTCAACTTCTTCCATATTACTCAGTATTTTATACTTTTTCTTTCCTATGCATTTAACACATTGACAGCCCATTATTTGATGCTCATGAGCCACTTCTGAAGAAATCTATTTTTCTAATAAATTCAAAGGAAAAGTTTGCGAGGTATGCAACAAGTAAGAAACGTTATGTTTCTCCATAAATAACTTATCCTTCTGTTTGTACTTAGGTGATGCATTTAGAGGATATAGAAAAGAAGATAACCAGAATTCAATGCCTTTCAGCACATTTGATGTTGATAATGATGGATGCAGGCCAATGTGCACTATTAAAGAACAGTCTGTAAAGAGCTGCAGTAACTTCAGTGATAGCACTGGATGGTGGTTCAACCAGTGTGGCCTTGCAAATCTTAATGGTGTTCATCGCTACACAGGTAGATTTCTTGCAACTGGGATTCACTGGGATACATGGACAATGAACAATAAACCAGTCAAAATTAAATCAGTTTCAATGAAAATTCGGAGAACCTATAATCCATATTTCCATTAACCTATGAAAATAGAAATATGTCTCTTCTTGCAATTATGTGGGATAATAACTGCATCATAAACACCTTTCATTTTCACTTGAACAGTTCAATCTTAACACTTTATTAGATATTTCCGTAATACAGTTACTCATTTTTATTATGAAATGTCAGCATTTGTAGTGTTCCCACTTGAGTTAGAAGGTCCTAAGAAGAACAGGGTTTTCAGAAAATGGAAGAAGCTTAGTGTTTGTCAGCTTTTATTCAACTGCCTCTTACGCAATCTCAGAGACAGCAGAAAAATTACAAAAAGGAGTGAAATGCTGACTTTTGAATGTGTTATTCTGCGCTCTCTGCATATCTCAATTGCCAAGAAATTTTAGCAAATTTTCTTTTAAAAAAACATACACCTGCCATTTTCATCATTATATTTAGGAAAAATAACCTAGGTTAATTTTCCAGAACCAGCTCTTCTTTCTATATTCCTTATCAGGCAAAATAATGCTGACTTATTTCAACATATATGTAAGGTTCTGTATACTCTCAGGGCCTGATTTTTATATAAGTAAGGTAGATACTGACATCCAAGAACTATGGTCTGTTTTATATTTAATTTTCACAGTCAATGTGTTTCATAATCAGATTTTTACTCTACCATTGTCTATTTCACGATTCACTACAAATAAACACTTTTTCAAAGAAAATGTATAACATTTCATATAACCTTTGAGTTTTAATTTTTGGATACATGGGCCTGATCTTATGTTTTTCATTCTTATTGGCATTCACTTCGTGAACGATCATGTGGTAATGAACAAAACCAGCTTGAGTTGTGTAAGTACATTTTAAATTCAATAGTGTGAGTTGTTTGAATTTCTATCAGTAAAAATAGAATGATATCAATAAAAATGTGAATGTTGTCAGCACAGCAGCGTTTCTGGAACCTGCCATCTATTCTATAGCAAATAGGCACGCTATTTCTCATCTTTGCTTCAGTTTCAGGAGATCAGCTCTGTGGTAACATATGGAATGAAATCAGTTAAAAACTCTACGGATTTCCTCTTTGCTGTCTTGCACTTTGACCAAAGATTAATACAGTGAGCAGAAACCGTCGTTAGTTCAGAACCACCACGGTTTAGAACTTCTGTCCAAACTTACATGCAGTTATAGGAGGACATTAACCTTCTGATAGGGTACATATACTGTTACAATGTTAAGGGAGAGAAAAATTCCCTCTTTTTTTTCTATGCTTGACTAGTCCTTTTACAATTGGAGTAAGAAGTTGCTAAAAGCAGAGGGCTTCTCTCTGTTAGAGAGAGAAGTGTGGGCCTATGGTAGAAGCACGGTAGCTTGAGGAAAAATGTCACTGGGATTGTAAGAGAGGGGGTAGCTCACACTCCCTGGGAGTTCTCTGAGTGTGTGGGGATTTTGTTGTCAGACCCTGTAGTTATTGGAATTAGAGGTCGAGAGATAAGTATATACACCCTCTTTAGCCCTGTCTCTCACTTTAGGCTTATTAGGAATGCAATCCCTTCCAACAGCAACATGGACCCAGCAGACCTATAAAGGTAGATACTAAGATGAAAAAGCTTCTGCACTAAGATTAACAAAAATTAGAGCAGTATGTGGTGGTTTAAAGAGTATTAATTCTGGCTGCAAGCCCGGATGTTGCACTGTATTAGGGCTACTGTGTCGGAAAGAGTCCCCAGGCTGCAGTACAACAATCCTACTGGAGAATACTGGAAATTTAATGGCTTTGATGAAAGCCTCAAACTTTGATGGTGGGACCTCTGCTCTGACAACCAGGTCCAAGCCTGTGAGCAGAGAGGAGTCTAAGTAGGGAATCAGGATGCTGAGTGTAGAGCTAGAGTCTGCTGACACCCTGAGGCTCCTTTTGGCTTTATTAGAATCACTGCTTAAAAATTAAGGTGGCGAATGAAGATTGTAGATCTGTGTTGGCAGATATTACCACATTTAATGACTAGGTTTAATTTCTCCTTTGTCAGCATTGGTTAGATTAGCTGGCAGTAACAAATCACAGAGGAAATGGGCCTGAAAAGATAAGTAAAGCTTGAAGGATCGTTCTTGCAAACAGACATTGGATCTTAAAGTCAAGTCAAATTGTAAACCTGTACAAAAAATGATTTGAATTCTCAATATCAGTACTGGGGAGGCATGGGAATGTTTACTGTTCCTTGGAAGATAAAGACGTTTCCAAGACTATTTGCAGAGAGTTCTTTGAACTCAGCACATATGCTTTAATACCATTAAGTACTGCTCTACTAGCAAGGTCACAGGTAGAAACTGTGTTCTTTGTGGCTTAGAGTTCTTTCCTTTCATAGATACAATTAATTCAATTTGCCCCAGGCTCAACTTGAGTCTTTATTGGGCTGTGAGAGCTGGATCTGCAACGTAAACTGCAAACAGGATGAAGTCCAAATTGCACATACTAGTCATATTCTAACTCTTTTAAATAATTCAGGTATGAATTTTCAATATAGTGTCCTTAAGCAAGAGATGGACAATGCTTTATTCCTTTTTCAGATTAGAAATCATATATGACCATAGAGATTGTTATGAATTTCTGTTTTATTTGCCATATTATCTACTAGTCATGATCACTCTTAGTGCTTCTGTGGCATGAAAACAAGTAATTAGATAATAATTCATATCATTTGAATATTTTATTTCCTTTCATGGAGTCTATCAGCTGGTAGGATCTGAATAGGGTTTCTATGAAAACCTTTTGAGCATAAGAATCTCATAGTTTATCATCATTTGAGTGTGCTGAAATGTGAGTATTAGTATAGACTGGTTTTGTTTCAAAATTTAGCATATGCTTAGAAAAACAGCGTCCTAGAGATTAGTTGGCAGCTTGCCTGTGCAAATCTGAAACGCAGCAAAGACAATAGAACATTTTCCATGTGACAGATAGCTACTGTCTTCAAAGGTTCATTCCATTTCCTCTCTAAGAATAAAACAACTCTGGAAACAAGTAATTTTTTAGTTAAACATGGAGAATTTACAAGGATATTAAACTGATTCCAGGGGCCCGTGTTCCATATTTACAGCTGATGGTTCCCAACCACCATACGTAAGATTTTTGTGGACATATATTTGGGACTGGTAATCAGCTGGTTATTGCCCAAACAGTCTTATTTCAACTAAATAAAAAGGAGCACATAGGGTGTAGCATACTAAGAGAAACTGATTGAGTGTTCCAAAAAGTAGCTTGGTTAAACTACACTTACTATCTATTCCAGGAATGATACTCTAGACTATGAGAAGTTGTCTTTAAAGGACATATAATCTCTGATGTTAGGAAACTGCATTTCTTTCTTTTGTTTTCTTTTTCCAAGAGTATGTCTTCAATTTGTAAATCTCAGTTTAGTGAACTCAAATTTTATTTGACCCAGTTTATGATGCTACAGTAATATAAATAAATGACAACACGGTTTCCACAGCCTGAGTACTACTGACGTGGCAGTGCAGGGTTCAGTGTATTAGACATCTGGAAATAACAAAACAGTACAACCAAAGGCATTTTACTTTCCACTTGGAAAATCCTTAATGGGACAGTAAAAGATCCTCTAAACTACTTAGATTACGTCTTTTTTTTTTTTACTGTAAATTCTGGCACGTATTTAAAACTTTATAATCAGTCATGTTTCATTAACATGGAAAAACATTTTAGCTTATTACCAGTTTCTGTTAGGGAACATATTTATGAAAAAATACTCTAACACTACATTGTATTGATGCTTCACTACAAAATACATAGCATATTTATGTGCATCGCACAGTACTCCAAGTTGCAAGTAGGAAACTTTGATGCATAGTTTGACTCTAAATTTTAGTTGATTGCATGCAACAGTTTCCATAAGTCTTTCCAATTATTTAAGGATCACTAACGTAATGCACAATTAACATGCAATTGTTTAAACTACCGTCTCAAGAACTCTTGCTTGAAATCTACTTTGTTGGATGTTCTGCAAACAGTGGCAGCATGACATGAAGATGCTGCAACCTGAAAAGCACAATACCAAAGAATTCTGATGCATGCCTCTGGTGGGTTAAAGCAGAGTGCACTGCTCCACCGCCGGCACACAATGTGGTCTGAAGTACAAAGATGTATGAAGAAGTTTCTGAGACTGAAGGAATATCTGCTTTTCCCTCCTCCCCATCTGATACATAAAAATAAAATACTAAAACACTAAATGCAGTAACACGGTAAAGTTCCCTTTAGCTGCACCCTAATCTCTGTAGATTCCCTTGAACAGAATCTGAAGTGGTTTTAATGGAAATATTAGCTTGTCGGGATGCAGAACTCAACAAATCTGAAGTGGTTTTAATGGAAATATTAGCTTGTTGGGATGCAGAACTCAACATGAACTCAACGCTGCAGTGAGCAAGGAAGGAAGAATGAAAGGTGAAGTGAGACTGGGCCTATAGTTTAACTTATACATGACCGTTTTGAAGACAAGAAAAAAGAAGTAATGGCAGATGATTAAAATTCAAGATCTCCCCATGGCTGCTTGTTTTGAATGTCCAAGCCCACAATTCTTTTCATGAAGGTTCTAACTATCAATTACATGTAGTTCATCATGTAAATTCCCACAGCTTCATCTGAAAACTCTGTTCAGTGAGTGATCTGTGTAGAGCCAGTTAGTTTTCCTGCTTACTTAAACTGTATTACCTAAGCCCATAGGTAGTCTAATTAGCATGGGCTCTCATTCTTCCTGACCAAGGTTACTGGATGATCCAATAAAATAGAGGCAGTCCTGACCTGTCCTGATCTTCAGAGAAAATTGTGATCCTGTTTTGTACAAGTCATCCAGAAATATCAGTCCCAACAGGTACTGTCTTTTATCAGCCTTTACCTTTAAGAGAAACCTAAATAGGTACTAGTAGCTCCTTGTGACTCCTGTGGTCAGACAGCTCTGCTGGGTCTGCTTAAGGGACCAGACTCCATTCAGGCTTACATAAAGCTGGGAGAAAAAATTTACGTCCTTTAGAAGATTTGTGTGTGTGTACATATGGCATTGCATATATTTTGATCCTTTAACACATATTTTCTGGAAACCTTCACTATAGCCCTTATTATCTCTTTTCTAGCTGTTCTAGTTACAGTTTGTCATGGTGCCTGTAAAAAATGTAGAGACCGAGGTATTCATTATATGGGGTTATAAACCAAGGTAAAGTTCATAGAATCATAGACGCCTTGCAGAGCTCATCTAGAGCTCCCTGCTAACAGCACATCTAACTAGATCAGGTTGCTCAGAGACTCTTCAATTCGAGTTTTGAACAACTCCAAATATCCAAATCTCACAATCTCTCTGGGCTGCACATTCCAGTATTTGGCCACCCTCATGGTGACTTTTTTTTTTTCCTAATATCTGATTGGGATTTCCCATGTTCCATCTTGTGTCTGCTAGCTACTGACTCTGATTTCTTGTGTATGTCTGAACTGGGTTAAGTGATCCCTAACTCTCTCTTCTTCCACTACGGGTCCTGCTTCACGTGCACGGACTCTACTGCTAGGCTTGGGGGACTAGGGAAGCCTAAAGACAAGTCTTGCCAGTGAAAACTGAGGCAAAATAGGCACTGAGTACCTCTTCCTTTCTCATCTCCCTAGTCACAAGGTCCCCTGCCCCCTTGAGCAATGGGCCCACATTCTCCGTACCTTTGCTTTAGCTGCCAATGTCATTATAAAACCCTTTCTTGTTGCCCTTCACCTTCCTTGCTGGTTTCACCTCTGGCTGAGCTTTGGCTTTGCAAACTACACAGACATGCACAGACAACATCTTTGTGTTCCTCTCAAATAGCCTGTTGCAGCTTCCCCCTCCTGGGTTCCCTGTGTTTGAGCTCATTCAGGAGCTCCATGTTCCTCCATGCTGGCCTGCCTTCTGCCGTGCTTGCCTCGCTTCCTGTGCTTTGGAATGGATAAGCACATGTATGCATTTTGGGGTGTTTGTCTAGATTCTAAAACTCTCCGATGATTATCTGTCTTATTGTATGTTTTTAATAGCAGGGCCTGAGGGCATTACTACATTTCATCTTCAAGAACTCTACTTTTCTAAGAACTGATTACTGCCCTTTCAGGAGAAAAGTCTGTCTCTGGATAGTATATATTAAGTCTTTAATTAAAAAAAACCCCTCCAAGTTCATTGCAGTACAATATTTGTTGCAAAAGTAGTGACACCATCTGGGTTACAAAACTACAGAACAACAGCAAACAATAACTTCATTTTTCTTTGTAAAGTCAAGTTTCTGCAACAAGTCTCTAATGCATAGGGAAATACATGTGAGTCTTCCTGTCATAATAGTAAATTGAATGACTTTTCCGGGAATGAAACAGGAGGATAAGATTGTTCCCTTAGACCAAAATCCTTACTTCTTCAGTAAGAACTTCAGAAGAACTTCTTCATATAATTTTATTTTTCCCTACTTCCAAAGTTGAAAGTTGACTGAAGAGTAGTGTGACAATGGCAAAAAATAAGCCCATGGCATACAAAATATCTACCCTGTACAAGTTAGATTCTTCAAATAAGTACTAAAACTGCAGTGTGGTGATTTTTTTTTCTGAATATCTGCCTAAAGTAGGAATTTAAGGTAGGATCAATTCTCCACCCAGCCTGTATTTGTGCTTGGGATTGCCCTGACCTGAGGAAATATTTTTCATATATGTGATTAAACTGTAAGACTCATTGCCGTCATGTATTGTGAAGGCCAAAATTAAAAGTATGTTCAAGAAGGGACAAGACATAATCATGATTCTTTAGGCACGCGATACAAACTCCAAATGTAAGATCCACTTCAGGAAGTTCCTAAATGTCAAACTCCTGTAAGGTGGGACGGTATGAGGGGGAAGTCACTCTTCAACTGCTCTCATCTCGCACTGATTCCTGCAGCTTCTGAAACACCCACTGCAGGCCCAGTGGAACATGTGGTATCAGGCTGGGTATGTCTCTGAGACGTGCACAGGGTTTGGTGCTCAGTGCATAATAGAGATAGATTTTCTTTCCTGAAGCAGTGGAAAGAACTCTTTTTAACAAAGATGAATTAAATTTCAAAAGAAGTAGGTAGCAATGCTCCCAAGCACTTCTTTGGAATAAGTAAAATTCCTGACCTGAATGTATCAAGAATAAGTGAGATACTGTGGACATAAGAAGAATGCATACTGTGAGGGAGAAGACAGAGGAAGAGAAAAACAATGACCTTTTTTGCTCTGAAACCAATGAAGGTAGAGAGGGTGGCAAGGGTAAGTGTGCACACTAAGCAATTTATTATCAAATGCGAAGGGAAGAGACCAAAGCAGCCAAATCACCACATTCTGTGGCTTGACTGAAAGAGACCTGTGAAGGCTGTGGTGGAAAGTTCTTGTCTGATCAAAATAAAAATAAAACCACTGTGTAAAGCTGGCATTCAGCACCAAGAGGAGACTGCAGTGGGTAAGGAAGTTTTGATGTGTGGGCCCTTCTCCTTGTGGGCAAAAAGAATGAATTTACTAAGAAGAACCGAGATAATATAAGGAAACATTCATTACATCTGGACACCGTGTAATTAGAATTTTTCCATCATTAAAACAGAGAACAAAATCATTACTTTTTTTTATCAAAACAGTGATCTGACCAGGTTAGGCCTATCGCTTAGTTTTTTATTGCAGAAAATCTGCAAAGTACTCACTTCGAGTCCTGTGTTCAGTTCTGGGCCCCTCTGTACAAGAGGGACATTGAAGTGCTGGAGCGTGTCCAGAGGAGAGCTACCAGGCTGGTGAGGGGTCTGGAGACCAGGTCATCTGAGGAGAGGCTGAGGGAGCTGGGCATGTTTAGCCTGGAGAAGAGGAGGCTGAGGGGAGACCTCATTGCCCTCTACAACTACCTGAAAGGAGGTTGGAGAGAGGTGGGTGTTGGCCTCTTCTCCCAGGTGAATAATGACAGGACCAGAGGAAATGGTCTGAAGTTGTGGCAGGGGAGGTTTAGATTAGATATGAGGAAGAATTACTTTACTGAAAGAGTGGTCAGGCACTGGAACAGCCTTGGGTCACCATCCCTAGAGGTGTTTAAGAAATGTCTAGATGTGGCACTTCAGGGCATGCTTTAGTGGCAGAGACAGAGATTGTAGGGGTTGTTTGTTTTTTGTGTGTGTGTGTATGTATGGTTGGACTTGATGATCTCAAAGGTCCTTTCCAACCACGAAGATTCTATGATTCTATGAAAAATGATACAGGAAATAGTAAGGTAGTTTTCTTTTGAGCGGCTGCTCCCCCAATATGAATAACAACGGGCAGCATTTTTTAAACTTAGCTTTAGTTGGATTAGTAGGAAATAAGATTACTTGGAAAATGTTGCATGTAAATTGCAGAAGAGAGAAATAAACCAATGCTTTCCACATGCAAAAGTCAGAAAGCCAGCCTTAACATAAATTAACCAAGTTTTCTAAACTTGCATACCTCAGGACAGGATAATATTGCTTATAGCTCATGACTTTGTGTGGATCAAGATTATTTTGTTTTAGCGATAAATCAGTAAAATCAGTAATCTGCATCAGAGTGGTGCTCCTCCAGCACCGAACCTGTGCTTATGCAGAGGTTTCCATCTGCAGGTGCCTTGAACTCCTTCTCGCATACTTTCCGAATTTGTGAACAGTGCGCAGGCTTAACAAGTAACCACCAAAGCCGCCATAATTTTATGCTGGCCTCATCACTGGAATTAAAAAAAAATTAAAGAAGTTTAAATTCTGACATGCTGAGACTTTTAACTTGTGAGTGTAGTTACTCAGTGCTCCCCATCTCATCCGTGGAAGGCATGCACATCAAGAGCTTGAGCCAGACCTTAAATGGCTCTGAGGAAAGTCAAATTGTCTCTGTTGATTACACAGGGAGCAAACGAAACCTGCATTTCTTTCTTACCTGAGCTCCCCTGAAGGGTGTCTGGAGCTCAGCAGGCCAAATCAAGTCCTGGGTGCATGGAAACCTTTAGAAGGGGATTCATTTGCCTACACAGAGGCATCAGAGCCTTTGGAAATGCTCTGGCGCATCCAAGGTATCTCACACATGTCCCATAGGATACACTGGCTGCCCTGGAGCTGCAGTGAAGGCCTGACAGGATATCTGAGGACATCTCAGATGGCTTGAGATGGCTGAGCCCTTCCCAACAGGAGAGGTCTGTCTGTCTGTAATGAGAGAGAAGAGGTTAGAAATTACTTTGACAGTGACATCCTGGCAGGGCAGGCCAGTATGAAACAGGTCTCCATGGGAGTGAAACTGCGCCTCCCCCTGAGGTCTTGTGAGATACAGACTGATGTTATCTGCTCTCTCTTTTATCTCCGCAGTGGTGGTTCATACCAGAAATGTTGTCATAGATGTGTTTGGTGTCATGACTAGAGATGAGCTTCCAGCTGGCAAACTGCATTGAACCATGTGTTATCAGGGAGTTACCAAGATGTTGCATGTATGCCAATTCTACTTTTGACTTAGGTCCTTTCTAAATGCTGCCACTGCAACTAGGTTTATATTGATTACACCTAAACCTGAAGAATAGGAGCTATTTCGTAGTTACCATCAGTGAATCAAAAACACTCCTGGTGACTTTAGCTTTGTTTTGCACCGCTCCCCCTGGAGCATGTCCCACAGGAGACCCATTAACGAGCCAGAAGCCAGCCGGGATAATCCATCGGGACTGGAGAGCCGCTTTGTGGGATTTCTGTTTGCACAGCTGTACAGGGAGCGGAACTTATTTACAAAAGGGTACTGGAAACACGCATGCCCGTTTCCAGGCTGGGTATTGATCTGCCATGTGTTCTGATCTATAAAGACAGGCTGCACTTCATTTTGCAGCTCATTGTAAAATGAGTTAAAATTGAGGAAAGAAAGGCATCCTTGGCTTTCAGTGGACGCAGGTTTTGCTGACGTTCTATATTCATTGACCAGAAGTTATGTTCTTACTTTACCACATGCTCTAATAAATCCTTCTTACACGGAACAGTGCAAACGACACTGTACTGTGCAGTATTGCGTGAAGATATAATTTGTAAAGAAGAGAACAGTCCTTTCATTAAAGGAAACTTTTTTTTTGCTCCATAATTTCAAATTCACACACAGCAGATGTACCCAGGTACATATTTCTAGTGTAGTTCTCGCTGAGACAGGAGTCTGGTCAGACCAATGTAAAATGGGCTGGCAGGAATTTATTTATTTTCCGTGTTCTTTTCTCCATTGCCTCAGCTTTTCCCCAGCCTCACATGGTCTGACATTTGCATTTTTTATGTCTGCAGAAGCCTGTCCGTGGCAGGTGGCTTGCAGACAAGACCGCGTTACAAAAACAAGCCCTCAGAAGCAAACACCAGGCTTGGCTTCCAGGCCAGCAAAAGCTTTGTTATAAAAACCATTCAAAACTTAGAGGGTTTTTCCAGGTACACGTCTTTCTTCTGTCAATTACTGAAGGCTGCCAAGTGCATAAATGCAGCTCGGTTTCAGCCCCAGGAACGCGGGGGAGGGAAGGCCCGGTAGTTTTCACCCAGTGGTTTCACCACTTGATCAAAACAGGTGGAAGGGCCCGGCTCGGGTGGCAGGGCCGCCCCGGCCCTCTCCCACCGCGCAGCCCGGCCTCCGGGGTTTAACTCCTGCAAAGCGGGGGAGCACGGGCCGCCGGCAGGCCCCGGGTACCCGCGGGGCGCCGCGGTGAGCGCTGCCTCACGCCCGGCCGGGAGCGGGTGCGGGGTGGCGGGGGTGGGGGGCGGCTGCCTCGTCGCCCTGGTAACGCGTGTGCCGCGGGGCCGGCGCTGGCTGTTCCGCGGGGCCGGCCGGCAGGGGGAGCCAAAGCCCCGGGCGCGGCGCGGCCTGTTCCCCGCCGCCGGGCCCGGTCCCGGGCGCGCAGTCACTGCTACGCACAGCCGGGGTCCGCTTTTCATTTTGGGGTTTTGCTTTTTTTTTTAACTCTGAGCGTATTTGGCACACGGTATCCACCAGGTCTGATGTCAGCTGTTACCTACCTGCACGGCATCAGCCCAGGACACACGGTAGCAGAAGGCACGGGCCTGTGCCGGGCTCCCCTCGTAGCCCAGAGCCCAAGTCACCGGTGTTTGCTTTCCATGAGGAAAACCCCAGAGCTTCGTCAGAGCTTCCATGCACTGCGGATTTCACACATTTCCTTTTGGTTTATATTGTATATTCTTGTATTTACCCAGTGCAGGGTCGTGGAATGCTTTAGGGGGTATTTTACGTTTAGCACTAGAGAAGAGGGGCTCATGGTGATGAATCTTCCCTCATAGAAGTAACCGCACTGGGTTCTCTGCAGCTGATGGAGCACAGGCACTGAATGTTCAACAGTAAAACAGAAGGTACAACTGCACTGTACAACTACAGTTGCACTGGATGTTTCCAGGGTGTTCGAACTGCCATCACCAAAGTCACCGAGGCACCTTCACAGGGTCCATCTGCAGGAGGCAGCTGAGGCCACCACCCGCTCTGGGTGGGTGATGGATCTTGGGGGCAGGTGCTGGGGTGGCTGGGAAAAAAATCATGATCCTCTCTCTGTAGGCATTCTGAAGATGAAACCAGACATCACCCCCCTTCAAAAAATAATAAAGCCACTTCCAGACTTTCTGGGATCCCAAGCCAAAGCCCTGGTGGTGAGGCAGAGGGAAGAACGGGAAGCTATGCAGTCCAGTAGCCTCAATGTTCATCTGATTTACCCTCTTCCACTCATGGTGGTCATGGCTATTGTAGGCAGTTCTGAAATGAGTCATTAGATAAACAAAACGGCACAAGAAAGACTCAGTCAAACAGTTCTAGATATTTTCTTGCCAGGTGGTGTGGAGATCCCTGATGTGACGCCTGTGTGCTGTGAATGAGGATGCACCTTTTTGTGCATGCTGACTTCTCCCTGTGGGTGAGCCTTACGGCCAGACGCCGTTAACCACAGCGGTAATCAGGTTAGTTGGCACATCTGAGAGTCATCTCGGTTTCTGATATATTTAACTGTGTCATTTCCCGCAAACTAACACATGGACACATTATTCTGAGACAGAAATCCCTGAATCTTGGTTAATATTATAGTACAGTTCAGGCCGCCAGCACTAGGCTTATGCAAAACCTTTTGTAAATTTTCACTGTCTAGGAATTTAGGAAACAGCTAATGTGGTTGCTTTTGCCTTTGAACTGCAAATCAGCAGAGATCACTGTAAGGAAGTTGTTTCATGACTGTTCTAAATAGGGCAAGTGTGAATTTATAAATGGGCACAAGAAGAGATTTTCTTTATAAAATAATTTCTTTCCAACTTCTTTTTGTACTTTCCCCTTAACCTTTCTTGCAGATTGTAATTTCATATTTTCTTTCAACACTCAGTTGACAACAAACTTCTGACAAAGTTGTTAAACTGAACCAGGATTGGGGAAATTATGAGATATAGAGGAAAACGCAGTAGTTGTTTGCAGGTCTCAGCTTTTTTATGGTATGTAGCTTCAGATAAAGAATGTCAAAACCCAATTTTCAACAAGGAGCAAATATAAAATAGAAGTTTTTTTTTTCTCCTGTGATTTTTTTGGTTGCAAAAGCAAATACATGAGTTACAAAACAGAACTCGTCACAGACATACAAGTACAAAACTAAATATCTAAAAAATAAGGCTTCTTTTTTTATGTCTTCTGCCTATGACAACAGATGTATTTTTATGTTTGCAGATATTTTTCCCTCACAATATTCAATAAAGTCCTGCATTATTGCAAGGTTAAGTATTTTGCAAACCTTTCTAGTGCTCTCATTTAATTCTGATCCAACCACATCGATGGACAGTCCACTAAAATGGTGATAAATGAACAGAACAGAATTCATCAGACCAGAGTACAAAAGCCGAGAAGGGTCAAGTAATATAAAAGCATATTTTGATACAAAGCCTGTTAGATATTACAATTTTAATAACTTTTTTCTTATTAGAAAATTGCAATCAGAAGAAAAAGCACACTATTTTCTAGTGAAGTATTTGAAGGAATACAGCTGTGTAATTGCTCAGATTTTGCTTTACATTCTTTTGCTAATATCTTTTTAGATGCTTAAACAATTTGTCTCCACTTCTTTTCTGTCCTTTTAAATTAATAATTAAAAGGCAGAAGCAGAAATAACTCCTTCATTCTAATAAAAAGGAATGATTGATTAGTGCTTATCATTCTAAACCACCTTTTATTTAGAGGATTTTAAAAAAAATCAGGTGTGACCTGTTTTACAAATCATTGCTTTGCCATGGTGTATATCAAACAAGCACTTTAATTCCCAGTGAGGTGCAGATACCGTCAAGGTGAAACAAAGCAGTCTGCTCAGTAGCCTGATCCTGACTTTGGTAATACAAGGAAGGCAGCACCTGATTTACACCCGGCAGCTCGCCAGAGCATTTTACAACAGCTTGGCTCTGGCAATGAGCATTAGCAAATCCTACAGGGTTTTTCAAATATGTTCAGCGGGGATCTGCCTTACAAGAGAAAACATCTCCTGGGCTGTCTTTATGTTCTCCCTTCTTAGAAACAATGGTGTGCGTAACCAACCCCCTCTGCAATGGCATAGCCTCTATGTACAAAGCATAACATTTATTATGGTGGGAATACTGAACTGGTGCAGTGAAATACTGGTGCTTAGTGGTCTAGGAGGTGCTGGAAATTGGAAAGCCGTCACTGTCATGAGGGAGTAATCCACGGCCTAAGTGGAAGCTGTCAGTTCTATGATGGGATGGCTCTGGTGTATAAGGGAGATCTGGCGTACTGGGGGTTTCAGTAGGTGGGCACAATATCCTCTCCTGTTGGACATTGAGGTTAGTGCTCAAATTAATCTAAAAATAACAGTCACATTTTTAATGACAGCAAATGGATGGGAGCTTGGCTTATTAATAGGCCTGGCAGGAAAAATGTATCAAAATTGCTGTATGAAAGAAGATGTAGACTCTGGGTCTTCAGCCAAAATTTTCAGATTTTCCATTTTTTTTGACAAAAAGTCACAGTTTTTTTCGGGGGGAAACATCTTCCTCTGTGCTCCTCACAAGTGATTGAACAGACGGGCATCGCGGGAGCCTGCGGAGCCCCGCAAGGCTGCTTCCCTGCTGTCTCGGTGCTGGCTTGGTGGGCTTGGGCAGCCCAAGCTCCAGAAGGACGTGAGTGGGTACAGATCGATACCGTGACTGCTGCAGCCTGCGGTCTCTGGGCCACTGGGCTGCCGAGCCCTGGCCGGCTGCTGGCAAACTGCCATGGGTCCGGGGGCGGCTTTTCTGTCGGGTCTGGCTTTGTGGAAGGAGTTTCCCTCCCAGCTGAGAAATTCCCCATGGACTGTCCAGACCCAGTCGGTAAGGATGGGCATGTCAGGGTAGGCTGTGCTTAATCCACCTCCAAACATAGGAGGTGTGTGAGCTCTATTATTTATAACGTTTTTAGTTTCGAACTCTTATTTTAAAAAACAGTGTGGATGTAATCATCTGCTCATCTTTATTGTTTTGTTTCTCAAGAATTATTTCTCAAGAAATTTCTTTTCCTTTGGAGGATTCTCTCGCTCGCATCCATGTAAAAGTTTAGGGAGGTGGTGCCCCTGCACCACATGCAAAACTGCCCCTACAGACCAAGGTCCCCTCTGTAGGGCATATAAGCTACAGTTTTTGGGGACTGAAAGGAGTAAAAAGCAGTAACCTAATCCCATTCTTCCATTTAATATAATCGCACTGTCTTCAGATGAATATTTAGGGAGAATTTTATAAGTGTTTGTAAGAACTGGAGAGAGGTCTGCTTTCAGGTTGTCCACTGGACTAGGCTGGGTAAATTCAGATGGTAAAAGCAGTCTGTTCTTAGCCATAAGAGGGTTTAAAAATGCTATTGAAAACCCAAAACAGAGAGGAACTAGACAAATACTAATTCGATTTACATTTTTATCTATGTAAATCCCCAGTAAGTCCATTTTTTTCCAGTGCTAGATGTCCTTTTAATGAGAGGTTTTCTCAGAAGTGTTCCCAGTTAGCCTGTCTTAACTCCTCTTAGTGTCTTTCCCATTAATCTGTGATTGTAGGAAGGAGTAGGGGACTGGAACTTCTCTCTTATGAAGAAAGGCTGGGGGACTTGGGTCTTTTTAGTCTGGAAAAAAGAAGTCTGAGGCAGGATCTTATCAATGTTTATAAATACTTAAAGGTGGGTGTCAGGAGGATGGGGCCAGGCTCTTTTCAGTGGTGCCCGGGGACAGGACAAGGGGTAACGGGCACAGATTTGAACATAGGAAGTTCCATCTCAATGTGAGGAGGAACTTCTTTACTTTGATGGTGACAGAGCACTGGAACAGGCTTTCCAGAGAGGTTGTGGATTCTCCTTCTCTGAAGATATTCAAAACCCGCCTGGACGCGTTCCTGTGCCACCTGCTCTAGGTGACCCTGCTCTGGCAGGGGGGTTGGACTAGATGATCTCCAGAGGTCTCTTCCAACCCCTACCATTCTGTTATTCTGTGATTATGGAGAGGATTTATGACCATTTAGTGCTGGTGTGAGGGGGAAGTTCCATCAGTTTTTATTCCCATGCAATACTTATTCTTTCCATCAAAGAAAGAGGCAGGTTTTGTAAAGCCATCTCCATTGAATTTTTGTTTCCAGCAGTGTCCGTCCCCAGCACACACCTGGAGTGGGAAATGGGGCGGAGGCTCTGCAAAGGGGCATACATCTCTGAGCTCAGAAGTGATTGTCCTCTGCTGCGGTGTGCTGAGGAGCACCTGCAGCATTGTCAAGCCCAGCAATAAAAAATCATTTATGGGCAAATTTTTAAGATATCAAGCCAGAGGAGGTGGGTGAGTACACTCTCAGAGTACAGATTGATAGGATATTAATACCTAAATTTAAGTTATATTTTTTAAGAGAGTAAAAGAAATGGCTTCAGCCTCAGGACTTGTTTTCCATACCCCTAAGAAAACTGCATGTGAATATGAAATGCATTGAAACTGACAGATAAATAGTAAAAAGGAGCTAGTTCAAAAAACTTTGTCTCATATTTATTTTGCTATAACTGCGGGTGGAAATTTGGTCACGTTGCCTCAGTTTAATTTCTGTGACAAATGTGATTTAGCCATATAAAATAGTCAAAGCCTGCAGCCAGCTTCATTGAGAACGTAACTTCTTGATTTACACATATAAAAATGCCTTGGAGAAATCTATAAATACCACCAATAAATACTATACCACCAATAAATACTATTGCCTTGAGACAAAATACCTATGCTTTTAGATTTTAATCTGTCCTGCTCACCGTTAATTTCCCTGATTGAGATAAGCTTTTCTCTTTGTCTTCAGTGTGGCAAGAAAATAGGGGGTGTAAATTTGTGGTGTGACAATTGTTGAGCCTTTTTGCCGTATTGCAGTTACAGCCCCAATCTCATAAAATGAAATAGAAACCTGAGTGAAATTAAGAGATGAAGCCCAGCCAGTAAAGCAGAGCCAGCCTTCTTGTCATGGCAGCCTTTATGAGGGAGTGGAGCGGTAGGACGAGGGGTAAGGGTTTTAAACTGAAAGAGGGGAGATTTAGATTACATATTAGGAAAAATTCTTTACTCTGAGTGTGGTGAGACACTGGAACAGGTTGCCCAGAGAAGCTGTGGATGCCCCATCCCTGGATGTGTTCAAGGTCAGGTTGGACAGGGCTTTGAGCAGCCTGGTCTAGCGGGGCGTGTCCCTGCCCAGGGCAGGGGGGTTGGAACTAGATGATCTTTAAGGTCCCTTCCGACCTGAACCATTCTGTGATTCCATGATTCTGGTGTCCTCTGGGCTCTGGCAGGTGAAGGTGGGTATCTGGTAAGATGCTCATTCCTTGCATTGGGTATGTCTATATTGGGAATCCAGGAACACCTGGCCTTGTGCACCCTGGATTTCCCTATCTGAGCGCTGCGAATGGACCTTCCCTCCGCACAGCTGGAGCCTTGCTGGGGCTGGAGGGTGGGAGCACCTGCACCCTCCAAGGGCTCCTTTGTCCTCCTGCAGCTTGGGTACCCCTACCCAAACTAGCTGCAGGTTGAGTTAATTATATATTTACCTGAATCAGTGTCTGGCATTTTTCTGGAAGCTGAAGCCTCAGTTTAGGACACAAGATTAGGCAATCAAGGCAAAAAAGATCTTTAGCTGAAATCTTAATTAAATTTAGTGCCAGACATATTGGTGCAAGGTGTTCCTTTGAGTTGCATTCATAGAGCGTACTTCAGCTTTGTTATAAAGTGAAATCTCTAAGGAATTGAATTAACTGTGATTAAGCTCCTTCACAGAAGTAACTATGCAATAATTTTAAACTTAAAAGGCTGTATGTTTGTGTTGAGTTTGAAGAATGTGTATGATAAACTTTGTTTTAGTGAGTTTGTGGATAAATTTTAAAGTGTTACTTGGAGAAAGCCTCAGGTTAATTTATTTTCTGGGCTGTAATGAAAGAACATTTAAAAGGATAGGAAAATTCCACAGGTAATTTAGAGGCAATCGAATATAGTTTTATTGACTAGTTGATGCTGTTCATTATAAAACCTCTTCTTTTCCTATATCACTACTTACAGAGTTACTGAAGACAGTCATTGTATGTATGACTACACTAACACATGTAGTTAATGTTGTCAAGAGCAGATGATATAGTCCAATTATTTACAAACTTGCTTTCAAATTACATCAGAAAAGGAAATGCTCAAATCCTGGATTCGACTTTTTCAGAAGCCAGCCAGGAGTGAGGAAAGCTCACAAATATGCATCACTACCTCGAGCCAAATATGTACCATTCCTGATTAGAGTTACGGAAAAAAATTCAGTGGAATTTGGTCTCTTCCTTGTAAGGAATCTCTCTAAGACAAGGATGCGAAGGAGGGATATCCAAGTCTGCTTCAGGCTTGCTCCATGGTGCCTGGCAAAAGTTGGGTATCTGAGCATGGCATCCACAAAATAAAAGCGCCAACTGAAGAGGAACTTAAATTAGCTACCATAGAAATGACCCCAAACTGAGCAGGGGCCACTGTTCCCCCAGGACCCCGCTCGCAGGCCTCCTGGGGAAGCCACTCCTGAGTTCAAACTGGAGAATGGGGATGTGCTTTCAGGATCGCGAGGAAAGCCAGGGGAGGGCCAGGCTTGAGCCATGCCCTCCTTCGCAGGGTTTCTTTGGCTGGCTCCCCACTGTCAGGTTGGAGGCACCCCACTGTGCTGGGGCTTCACGTAGGTAGGGTACTCAGGGCTGTGGGATCTTACAGGGGTACCTCAGGCTTACAGACAAGCGTGTGGCACTCACTGGTGCTGTGCCTAAGCCACATCGCCCAGCAGACCCAAGCCTTGCCAGCTGGGCTTGGTGCGGGACGGACCGGGTGAGCAGGAAGGAGGTTTTGTTTGGCAGCGGTAGGCTGGCACCAGGGCAAAGAAGGGAAGAGACCTGTGGAGCAACACATCGGTAGAGTGATGGAAGGAAAACACTACTCTCTGCCCAAAACCCTGCTGCAGAGCTTGTTTTTTTCTCTTTAAATAACTTCAGAGCTGCATCTGGATTTCTTCAGGAGTGAACCGGAGCACCCTGCACCAGCCGTGCTGGGTGCTGTGGCTGTGCATACAGGTGGATACAATGCAATGGCGATGAACAGCTCTTCCCTTGCCACCCTGAACCTTCATCCACCATCGCACACTGGATTTGGGGGCCGACTGATGCATTAGCTGATGCTTTCTGTGCTCCTGATGGGGTTTACCTACCACAAGCTACTGGGTTGGAATGGACTCTCCATACACGGTGAACACGCGGTAAACTGATGGCACAGTATGCAATGGAGTGAGTAATTTGGGGCATTTCTTTTCTCAAAGGCCAATGAATACTGTGCAAAACACACTGATGTCCACTGTCTATAGTGTACTATATGGTTCTGTCATGGTTTAAGATGTCATGATAATGTTATCCCTTTGGTGGCAGAAAAGTTGTCTGTAAGCTGTTGCTTGAACAACTGTGAAATGGTGTAGCCAGTGCAGAGGAGGAGATGTTGTTTCAGTCATGCTGATGTAACATTTCTAGTAGTTTCCTCAAACTTGAACCCAAAGTTGTTTTCAGAAACTCCTATCAACTCTGACATAACCAACCCCATTTTCTGATACTTGCTTTCCTGTCATTTAGAAGCAGAGAAGGAGGAATATTTTATACCCAAACAATTTCTGTATTGATGAGACAGCTCTTCCACTGGTTTTTGTCTTCATCTCCTAGAAGTGGGTGAAGACATTTTGCCACCAGTTTTCTTTTGACCTGCCAAGTATTTGAGTGATCTGGGACTCTGTGTCAGTCAGAGTGACATTCCGACAGCATCCCTCTTAGGGTACTTTCCTGAGTTTACATTTGCTGAGAGCAGAGATGCCGTTTGACACAGCCTGCTCCAGTACTGCAGCCAGCAAGTACAGCTGTAGACATCAGTGACCTGTGTGCTAAAGAAGCAGGGCAAGAAAGGGCAGTATATGCCCAGGAAATGCACTGGGTATTGATCCACAGCCTATTGAAGTCATCAGAAAAAAATCGAGTCTGTAAAAAATAAATTCCTTTTGTGAAGCTATATTAATAGGCAGGTCTGCAAGGATTATAGTTTAGGGAAAAGATTGTCATCTTGGAAAAGAAGCAGAAATAGCCGATGTGATCTTAGACAACAGGAAAACCCAAAATCACAGTCTTTCCTGGAAGGACAGTGAAGGGCAAGGGCATATTGAAGGGCAAGGGCATATGTAAAGAAAAAACTTCTTTACAGTGAGGGTGAGAGAGCACTGGAACAGGCTGCCCAGGGAGGTTGTGGAGTCCCCTTCTCTGGAGATTTTCAAGACCCGCCTGGATGCAGCCCTGAGGGATGTGCTTTAGGCAACCCTGCTCTAGCAGGGGAGTTGGACTAGATGATCTCTAGAGGTCCCTTCCAACTCTGAAGATTCCGTGATTCCGTGATTCCGTGATATTACCTACTTTGAGCCATGGGCTGGACCCTGTCCACACAGATGTTGGCAAAGAATAAAGTAGGGCTCATGCTCGTCTTTTCATTGGGTGTGAAGAACATCTGTGAATCAATGTTAATCACTGGGGAAGCTTTACAGAAATATTTACATTTGGAAATAATTCTCCAGTTAGCAGCTAGCAGATTTTGCACCTACTTTTTAGCTAGACTCTGTTTAATTGACACATTAGAGTACTCGTTTTTATTTAGTAATATTGAATAGTAACAAGGTGGATGCCTTATAAACTCATATTTTTGCTTCTGCCTTTGTAAATTAGGTTCATAGTCTGTTCTGTCAAACCGAGTTCATTTGATGAGATCTGGTTCCTTTAAAGCCACGCAGACTGGTATTTTGCTATTCTTGTTCTGTATTAATCAGGTCCCTTGTAGAACTTGCTATTTTTTCCCCTGGGATTAACATCAGGCAAACTGTCATCTAATTCTGTCAGACAGCCTGCTAGCCTTTTTTTTAGTATTGGTACAACTTTTGAAGACCTTTAGTCCCCTCATATTTCAAGATGTATTAAAATTTAATACCAGTAAGTCATATTTCTCCTCATCAAAACATCAAAACTCTCTATGATATGTGGATGCAAATCAATGAATCCTGTTGATTTAAAATGCTTCTACCTGATAAATGCTGTTTTATCTCTCCAGGTAATAATGATAGAACATATTTTGCCATCCTCTTGTGATACACATATTGGGTTTACCTGGAGCCAGCTGCATTTTCTGCCAGATACTTATTTGTTTCTGCGCTGGGAAATTGGAAGGATGGGACTTTCCATTTCTGCATGTGTATGTATAATATATGTATTTATTGTATAGCCTACGTGTACAATATATGTATGTGTAATACCACTATATGTGTTCAGCAGATCCAGGAACAGGTTGCTGGCATCCCTGGGAGCCTGGCAGTTCAGCCAGCTTTCGCTCCACCTCACTGTTGTCCATTTATCTAGTCTGTACTTCCTCAGCTTGTCTTGAAGGAGGCAGCAATGGGAATGATTATCCAAAGCCTTGCTGAAGTCAGGATAATGGCTCTCCCCTCATCCACTGAGCCAGTCATCTCCTTGTAGAAGGCTACCAGCTTGGTCAAGCATGGTTTCCCCCTCATAAATCCATGAATTTTGGGGAGGTGCCCACTCGATTTCCCAGAAAGGGTGTGAGAGCTTCCCCCATTATCCTGTCCTCTCACCACTTCTGTATTTGTGTACATATGCTTGCGGTGGGCCTCCTTCAGACCTGTTTTGCCAATTATGAGGTCTCTCTTGTCCATGTCAGCCTGCTCCCTTTGCTTGCCAAGCCAGGCCACCATGCCCTCACTTGGCAGTGGTTTGTCATCTTCCTTCCCTGTTGCTCTTAGTTTAAAGCTCACATTTCACAGGATACTCCTGAAGACTTGTAATTATGGACAGGTGAAGAGGAGCAATGCAGATCTCCTTCTGAAAATCCTCTTGGGAAAGAGAGAGGAAAAAGAAAAAAGTTGTGCTTCCTGAACGGGAGAGAGCCTTGCAGTGCACTGAAGCATGTAATCTTAGATTAAGAAATGGGATTTTTTTTTTGACAGAAAACCTTCAAAAAAGATTTTAACTGGGAGTAGAGTAGGTTTTTCTGTAGTTCATAATAGTCAGGATTATTCTGGAATCAGATCTGATGTAGAAATAAGTGATTATTCTTGTTAGATAGGCAGACCTCAGCTGATCCATTTGGGCCAGGTATATTTGCAAATTGCTTAAGTCTTTTTTGAAGAGGCTAATCTTTAGAAAATTTCAAGTTCCTTAGATATAAAGAAAACACAAAAAATATGTAAGTTTTTGAAGGCACTTCTACAAAATATCCATCGTGTTCTTTACAGATGTAAGTATAATGAGTTGATTAAATTCTTAAGGTAGCAGGATGTTTCCTTGTTTGCACACCTATGCAACGATTTTCTCCAGAAATACTGAAAGCATTTTAAGGTGTTTGCTTGTTAGCTGAACCTCTGTACGTTGTTCTTAAAGAAATAAAAAAAAAAAATCTCTTTTACAGCTGGGAAAATGTAAATAAGTAAATTTAGTGGAGCTGGTCAGAAGTTTTTCTCACCAACAGATTTTTATTGAAAAATGCCGTTTTTAGAAACTGTTGGAAGCACTTACTATCTCGGTTTCTATTTATTTGCTAGTTTTTCAGCTGGATTCTTCAGTTGCTTTTCAGAAGCCCAGTGTGATCTGAGGTCTGGGACCCCACAGGAGATCTGAAAGTCTCCTCTGGCATGTGGAGCAGAAGCCTGCAGTTATTTCAGAGGTGGCAAAAGCACAGCAGTAGTGAGCAGGCCCTGCAGCACCTCTTCTGCTCCAGGGAAATTAGGTGTATCCCAGGAGCAATTGGCTGAGTGCTGAGACCAAAAAAAAGCCCAGCTCCTTGTGAGTGGCCCCACTGCCCTGTGCCAAGCCCAAGCCCTGTGTGCCCCTGCTCCCCAGCTGCACCAGGGCCGGGGGCTCAGGGAGGCAGCACTCCTCTGTGCCTTCCCAGCCCCTGCTGGGAATAGCTTCCCTTCCACCCCCCGGGTATTCTGAAATGCTGACTTTGCAGTTGTTTTCCAAATTCATTTGTTCCCACATGCTTCCCACTCCCAGCATTTCCTGTGGAAGAGGATTTGGGGAGGAGAGGCTGACTCAGGGCATGATAAGATTTGCTAGAACTTGGCATGGAGATATCTGGAGGGGGAAAAGGAGGGAAAACTGAGGGTGATTTGTTGATTCAGACAGGATCAGGGAACCCTTCTTTCTCATGTATGTCATATTTATCTTTGTCCAAGCATAATCCCTTAAAAAGGCATGAAACTAAATGTGTTCACTAGATACCTAACACATCGCTGTCCCAGGAAGAGCCGTCTTCATTTCTCTGTGTCTGCAGTGCTCTGCCAAATGTTGAAACCATCTGATCCACATCAGGAGAATCATCTCCTGCTTGTAGCTAGCTCTGCTTCTCACCTTCGCTATCTTGTTGAGTCTTTCTAGTTCATCTCCGATCTCAGCCTGACCCCTAAAGCCAGTCTCTGCTCAAGGGAGAGCATGGAAGTGGTGTCCGTAGAAACAAGTCACAGGAAAAATATGTGTATTTATGTTCATGAGGTAAGCTAGGCTTTTCCTTCCAAGATTATTATTGACCTGACCCCACTAAGTACTCAGGTACTCCCCTGTATCCTCTTTGAGTGACTAGCCCAGAAATTGGCTAATTCTGGATGATGTCCACTTTGGGATTAACGTCATGACAGAGAAGTCCCTGCCCTCAGCTGATGATGATCTCATTTGAACAGATGATAGAAGTCAGACCATTGTCAAGGGCTTATCATGAACCTGGGAGTCAAGGAGAGTCATGAAGACAAGACGCTGAATTTTTAAGGAACTAATATGGAGAAACATAAAATTACCTAATGAAGAGGGGCCGGGAATCTGTTCAGTGTGTTGGCAGAAAACAGGTACAAAGGACAGGAAAAGGTGCAGAGGAAGTCAAGGAGAGGACTGAGCAGAAGGTAGAGGTGGAGAGAGGTGGAGGATGAGGCAGAGCTGGAGACTAGACTATAGGCAGCATCATCCTTCAAGAACTAAGAAGGTGAGGTCAGTAAGTTTGAATCTGTTGCAAAAATTGAGAGGATGCCAGTGCAGGCACAGAAAAAGGCAGGAGGTGTACTTCTTTTGTAGCTGTGGTTAGACAGGTGCAGGATGTTTTGATTTCTAAACTGAACTTTTCACAGAGCTTCAGAAAAGACAGAACCAAATTTTGTCTTTGTCAACAAAACCTGGCTTGCAAGAACACGTTGCCATGAAGATGGTTAAGCAATACAATAGTGTCAGTTATACACACTCTGAGTTAAATGATATCCTGTTACGCTTTTATTATAGTTACCATTTTGAAAATTATTCAGGCTGGGAAAATATTCCTTATGAGTTCTTACTTGACTTTGCACAAGGAGGGAGTTTACGGCTGCTGTTGTTTTCCCCTGAGGGATTGCTTTGCCCTGTCCACCAGATCTATGCCTGCTGTGAATAAAAGCTTTTGTATGTTCACTCATTTACTTGAACAAAACCTGTCACCGAATCCCGCAACCCCCCAGATAGTAGGGTCATGTGAACAGAGGGTCTTGTTAAAGACTTCCCAACTAATGCTGGTTTGTTGAAAAGCCAGTGATAACTTGAAGATACCTGTGCCTTATGTGAGTCATTCCTAACTCAAACGAGTAATGCAACATCAATGGAAGGATTGGTGAAACTTAAAAGCAGCAGATCCCTGAAGCAAAGAAGTTAAAAAATGGAATTAATTTTTATTGCATTTAAAAATTAGCACACAAATACATATAACTCACTTTTGTTTTTAACAGTGCTTTAATGAAAGATTATCTCAGTACAGTATGTATAATTAAACAACAAAATCGTGAGGTTCATTTCTCACCATTTGACTATTAAAACGTTAGAGGAAAAAATAAAGTAAATGCTTTCAGAACTCCCCTGAGAAGAAACAGTGCTGATGCAAAAACCAGAAATGCCACTGCATGTACGGGAGCTCCAGCAGAGGAAGCTTTTGATATACTAATAGCAATGTTATAGGATAGGAAAAAGAGGAAGTAGTTTTTAATGTTAAAAGTCATTAATGCGAAGATTTTCTGAAGTGTTCCTCTATATATGTATAGATAGATGTGTGTGTGTATAGATACACGCTTCTCTATCTAGTTATGCATGAATGTATATATAGATAAATATTTCTATTGAATGATCAAAGACTGGGAAAATTATAGAGCAAAACGCTTGAAAATACATGTGTGCATGACTAAATGTTTCATGACATGATTGCATATTCTCTTTGCAGGGGTGAACTGCCTCATTCAGGGCACAAGACAGACTGACTGTGTTACATTGGCCAGTATTTTGGTTTATATTCATTGTTCAAGCTGTGGCCTTGTCCTTCATTTACTATATGCCCCTCTGAAAATAAAACTAATCATTTCCTTGTGGTGTTTCCATGGCAATGATCATGTGGATAATATAAGACTTTCTAACATACTAATTTAGCTTCAAAAAATACTGTTAGATGAAGGACTGTTTTTATCCCCATTGCGCATCTTGGGAACTGAAGCACATGGAGATGTCTGCTAAATGTGAAGTCTTTTCAGAATACTTTGCAATATATAACACAGATGGAAACACTCAGTGCTTCAGAAAAATAGACCCTGGAGCTGCTTGTCAGGTATCCAGAAAACAACAAACATGCAGTTTAGTTACACCTCATGAAAATCTTAAGTTACTTATACATAGTTAAATTGGTATTCAGAGGCAGATTCAGGAATAAATCCGTCTTGTAGACCAATCATTGAGCTGATCTCCAAGACCAGCTTTACCTTTCCTCACTCAGCATCTGCAGTGCATGAGACAAGCTCTTAGGAGCAGGAGAGGCTATTCCTGCATGTCCCTGTCCCAGCCTTGGTGCCGTCTCCCTCCTGTGCGTTTAGAGAGGATATCCCCTCTCTAGAGTATATCCACAGTAGGATGGGTTTTTGAGATGGAAAGGGAGAGGACTTGAGTATTTCTCCTTCTCCCATGTGAGACTGACTGGGAATCACAGCTTGAAACCCTATCCATGATTTCGGTGCTTTAATTGTCTTCTGGACGGTAGACAACTAGCTCATACTTTGTTTCCTGAATGGCAGATGCTTTTTACAGGTTGGAACAAGTGATTAGAGAGCTCCAGAAAGTAGGCTGCACTCTCCAGCCTGAGAGGAATCAAGCTTACATTTTCCACTAGGTGCATGATTAAGTTTAGTGATGTACCCAAGGGCAACATTTCATATTTCATTAAAGCTTCCATTTCAGCTTGAACTCAGTGACCCAAGAGATTGCTCCTGCTTTGAATATCTGCTGCATATGGCAGTGATAATAATGATGATTGTGATTCTCCAGATGAGGCCGGTGTAGTTTGTGTGGCTGGAAGAGCAGGTGATCACTATTCCCACACACAAAATCCAGAAGTATGGTAAATTAGACAATAGAGACCAGACTAGACAAGTAGGGAGAGGTGAGTGGGCTGACACTCTGGAAGAAATAAACAAAGAAAAATGAGAAAGAATGGGAGAGATGATTGTAAATATTCCGAAGAAATTTATGACACATTATTTATTCGTACTGGATCCTGCTTTGTTGAAGATAGTGTTTGCAACAAAAAATGTTGAACAGCAAGGGGATTTGAGAGGAACACAAATTTCTCTAAGCCAAGTTTTGCAATCAGGCTATGGCTGCCATGCGGTTTCCAAGCAAATACCAGGAATAAGTACAGTCATAAGATGAGCTGGGACATGGTAGTCACAGAAGAAAGAAGCTTCATTTAAAATTTCACCAGTATAAGACAGTCTCTGTAAGGAGAGACAACATCTTAGCAAAACGGACAGGCATTTACAGAGACTTAGAGAAGGAATGCAGAAGAGGGCTCTTTAACTTAATCTAAACATAAACAATTAATGTAAACTTCTTCAGCCTCATGATAACTATGTGTAACACGGACTGAAAATCCACGTGCATTCAGTCTAGGAGTTATGCTGCTGACTGGTTGCTTTAATAATGTTCAATATATCTGAAACCTGTAAACAGAACCTGTATCTGGAACCTGTAAAAGGATCCACCTGTGCAGGTCCTTCATCCTGCTCATAGCAGTAAATTGATGCAGGGATGCAATCGTTTACCCCTTCCGCTCTCTGTGCAGGGTCAGGCGCTTTATTCTATCATCAAATCAACCCAAGTTACTGTAGTCACTAATAAGCATCTCTAAACATGGGCAAGACCATTCAGGAACACTGTGGGTCGCATACAGAGACAATGGCTGTCCAGGTTCTTACAGCTCCAAGTTACTTAGGGCGTCGCATCCTGCAACAGGAGCACAGATCTTTGTCAAATCCTTGATTAACTCTGTATGGATCTTGCCATTCAAATAGTTTTGGGAACAACTTGCTACATCATTTGACTACTTTTCTGCTGCTGCAGAATGGGACAACATAGGTGATATTCAGTCGGGACAGACAATATTTAGCTTTTGGTTGCTTTTGGCTCCATCCTGTATGAGCGATTCCACTCAGGCTGGTAACTTATATAAAGGAAGATAAACATATATGTAAACTTGAATTTGGTGCTTGGTCATCTGAATTGGGCCAACTGAAAATGAAATACCAATTCCTTGTGTAAGAATCTAAGACATTTCTTGTAGGAACAGAGCACCAACTCCCCAGTAAATACATCAGTAACCCATTTAGATCAATAAGATGTTTAATGAGAGGGCTTTAAGTAAAATTTCTGTGAAAACAAACTGGACATCTCCATCTTTTGCCCTGCCTAACATTGCACTGTGAACTATGTGGAGGAAGCATCTGAGGGTTAGCCTGTACTGGACAGATCATAGAATCATTTAGGTTGGAAAAGACCCTGGGGATCATCAAGTCCAACCATCAACCCCACTCTACAAAGTTCTCCCTTACACCAGATCCCCTAACACCACATCTAAACGAGTCTTAAACACATCCAGGGATGGTGACTCCACCACCTCCCTGGGCAGCCTATTCCAGTATCTAACTCTTTCTGTGAAGAATTTTTTCCTAATGTCTAGTCTAAACCTACCCTGCTGCAGCTTGAAGCCATTCCCTCTTGTTCTATCGCTAATTACCTGTGAGAAGAGACCAGCACCAACCTCTCTACAATGTCCTTTCAAGTAGTTGTAGAGAGTGATGAGGTCTCCCCTCAGCCTCCTCTTCCTCCAACTAAACAGTCCCAGCTCCTTCAGTCGCTCCTCATAAGATTTATTCTCCTGGCCCTTCACCAGCTCCGTTGCCCTCCTCTGCACTTGCTCCAGCACCTCGATATCTCTCTCATATTGAGGTGCCCAGAACTGGACACAATACTCAAGGTGTGGCCTCACCAGTGCTGAGTACAGGGGGACAATCACCTCCCTGCTTCTGCTGGTCACGCTATTTCTAATACAAGCCAGGATGCCATTGGGCCTCTTGGCCACCTGGGCACACTGCTGGCTCATGTTCAGCCGCTTGTCAATGAGAACCCCCAGGTCCTTTTCTGCCAGGCAGCTCTCCAGCCACACTTCCCCAAGCCTGTAGCGATGCATGGGGCTGTTGTGGCCCAAGTGCAGGACTTGTTGAAGCTCATACCGCTAGCATTGGCCCATCGATCCAATCTATCCAAGTCTCTCTGTAGTCTCTCCTACTCTAATGGTGTGCCAATGTGCACCATGGAAATACACGGGAGACTTTGTTGGTTTTACAGCCATTTAAGTCCATAGTTCTTAGTGTTGCTGCCACAGTCTTCTTATGGTGTGAATAAGAAAAGAGAATTAATAATACTTAGGGGATCCTATCCTTTGCTTGCTTATTCTTACTGTAAAAGGAGGCTAAAAAAAGAGGTAGTTTTAAATCTTAAAAAAAACGGTGAGGAAAGATCAACTCTAGGTGTTCTTAGTGTTACTGGCTAAGCTGCCAAATGTTTACAAAAGATTTACTGGTCTTGTGGAAATTGTAGGATTTGATTACTGGTAATGTCTTTAGAATTTTTTTGTGCTTTGCTAAAATTTGATTTTCTCTCCACCAATATCCGTTGTGTTCATCATACTGTTTACTTGCTTTTAACTTCTACAAGGTCACCTTCATCAGAGTCATGTTATAAATACTTCTCTTAAGTCCGGTGATCTCACACTTCTATAAATTTTACTTAACCAATCAACAATATTGGATTGACCACTACCCTATTTCGTCATAATTATGAGAAACTGCACTTACAAATTTGGTCAATGCCTTAATGAGGCCCCATTTCTTGCTAAGTAGTTCCTGACTGTACCTAATTAGTACCACAGGGCATTATTCTTTTCTTTCACTTCCTGACAAGAGTAGCAATAGTGTAATTTTATGAAAACTGATACCCAGCAAACTGGGTAATTTCTAACTCTGCATAATAATACCTACTCTGATTTACAGTTAATTACTTCATGATTTATAGAAGTATCATGCTTTCTCTTGTTTCCACCCAGAACAGTAGCAACACATAAGGCTGGAAGCAACACAAAAATAGCGGTTCTTAACAGATGTCTTTGATTCCTCCTGAGTGAATGTTGGACAGTAATTCAGTTTTTAAGAAACAATTGCTCCAGAAGGACGTCTTTAATTTATTTATACCGCATCTTGTTCTTCTTTAAGACTATACTGCCAGTTAGTTTAAACTGAGTAAACTCTTAAGTAACATTGCTTTGACTTTTGAAGACAGAAATCTTTGCAATATATGTGTGTATGTGTGAGATATATATATATATGTGCAAACACAAAGGCTATATTATGGAGATGAAATATAACAAGTCGATAGCAGTATTTCCATCACAAATAGAAAAATACTGATGTTACAACACCAAACATATTAGCCCTTAGTATCTAATATTATTTTTGAAATGCTGCTTTTTTTATTTCTTGGGGAAGGTGGAAGATTTTAATGCAGAAGAACAAAACAGTGAATCAAACTACTAAGTCAGTGTTAGTATTGGGAATACTACTAGTGTTTTATAGGTATTTATATAGCCCTCCTTGTTAGGGTAACATCTGAATGCCTTGTAGTTTTTAATATGTTCTTCCTTATCTGTAAATCAGAGGAATGCTGTTGTCTACAATTTACCAACTGGGAAGTTGAACCGCAAAAAAAGCAAACATGGGGATTTAGAAAGTTTAAATTTCTCTTACATCTCTGATCTTAATATCTACTGGATGCCTGTGAAGGCCATCAAGCCAGCTAGAGCCAAACCACTAGAAAATTAGTCATGGGAAATTGAAGCTGTTTGAGTACAGCCCTTACCTACCATCTAATAAGAAGCTTTTGGTAACAATAAGGACTCAGGAGTTTTGTTTTTCAGGTTCACTGTCACGCCTTTATCACTGGGTCATCAGACCTAATTTTGCGCCAAAGAACGAGAGACTCGCAGTTTCATTGGATCCAGGTTCCTTATTCAGCATGCTTGCAGGTTTTGGTTTGTACACTTAGATTGAAACAAAAAAGTCCTTCCATGAATGCTGGAACTGATGCAAAATTGTGCTTGGAGGCTGAGCTCCTGTGTGTGTCCTCAGGTTTGTAAGAGGGACTGAGCTTGTAACCATTCCCTCAACAGAGGGAAATGGGAATGATAGTAAGCTCTAATAAGTCCTAAAATATTCAAATAAATTTTGATTAGAACTTTTTCTTATAGAAGTGAGAGTTTTAATACAACTTGTCTTCCTGGCTGCTTAAACTTGTTATACCTGTGAGATTCTTACTGCTGTTGAATTTGACTGAAGTTGACCAATGGGTTTAAAAATTTTCAGAAGACAAAGAGAGAAGAAAGGGGAAGTAGACTGGTAAAATGAAGAGGTCTAAACAGTTAAATATTGTGCATGTACAAAGAAGAGCTGTGCACCAACACTGCAGAACAGGATGGGTTGTTTAGAAGAACTAACAAACTACATACAAGTTAACAGTGTGATACCACTGCATTAAGCCTTGTTGTGATGTCTAACGTCCATGGCATTAGTAGGACTGGCCAGTGGCCTATGTAAGACACCAGAGATCGGGGATGACATGGCCTCTTTCCATCTGATATACTGTCATCATTTGACATGCTTTTGACAGAAAACAGAAAAATAATCTGGCTCTTTGTGTAAAATAAAGAACGGAGAATGAGAGAACTGAATCCCTTGAATCTATGGACTTGCCAATAAAGTGCGGGGCGCAAAGGCCGATCAGGAGACCCGACCAGCCAGGGCAGGCCTTGGGCAGGCACAAAGGCGTAGTGGTGGTAATGCCTGCCAGGGTGGACAGCTCTACCCAGAGGAGCAGAAAAGGGTGTAAAACAAAAGCTGAGTGAGCCACATAATTCTGACACCAATTCTGAGGCCAGAGAGACAGACAGTTTTCCCTAAGAGGATGATATGTCGAACGTGAAGGAAGGGAGGAGGCCCTGGAAGGAAGGAGAGGGAGGGTTGGGGCAGGTGCAGGAGGACTGTGAGGAATTTTGTGATGGTTTTACTACACACAGCACATTCTTCTTTTTTCTGGTCACAACATCTCTCCCTTCTTGGCACACTGGTGTACCTTAACCGCAGCCAAACTTAGGGCAATCATTTCATGCTTGACTAAAGGACTTCCTATTCCCTTTTACTCTTGTGGGGCCAATGGTCCTCTTCAGGCAAACTGCAGAACCATTTAACAAGATGCCTGTCCCATTTTCCCATCACTCTTTAGCTCTACAGAAATTTCAGCCCAGTGTCTGGTACCAGCGGGTGCATGGGGGAGACAGTATGGGTGGCTGGTTCACCTGACCATGGGTATTTTTATAAAAAAATCTCTACTATTATGATTTCATCATTGTTTGAGCAGTAGAGAATCAGGCCAGAGGTTGCATTCCTGAATTCAGTTTTGTAGCAGTTTCTCACTTTCCACGTGTGCTGGTGGCACCATTTGCCTTCATAACACACACCTAGTGGTGGGAGTGGAGTCGATCATTTCTGTGATTTTCTGCTGTTAGTAAGTTTCAGCAGATGAAGTGAAAGAATCTGATTGTGATCTTACACTTGTGTCATATCACCAATTTCAAAGACGAGATGTTGACATAATATCGGTGTGATTCGCTGGCCAGTTGGGATCCTGCTTTCCATTTGTTTCATAAGAATGTCAGATATGAGAACTCAATGCTATAGGTAGACTCTAGTGCAGAAATGATTATTCATTTTATGTATAAAGGAAAGAAAGATGGAAAAATAGAAATGATTTTTCAGTTTGAATAAATAATAGACAAGCAAACCTTGATATTTGCTACCCAGCGATCCTGAGCTCTAGTAGCTAACAGAGAGAGAATGAAGAAAACTGAGGTTAGATTTTGACATTTTCCATCACAATAAAAAAGGGATTTACTTTCTTAACATGAGACGTGACTCACTTCATTTTGTATTGTTGGTAAATTGGAACATTTTTGCCCCAGTGATTCATAATGCATGAGTAGACGGTCCTCATTAGATATGCTTCTTTTCTCATTAAAATAGAAACGTGAGCTTGTGTCATCCACCACAAGCTATTTAAAGAGTTTGTCGGTATTTAAGGTCACTGGATTTCAGACAGGAAATGGAGGGATGCTGTGGGAAAAATCTCTAGTGTAAATGTTTGAATAATATTGACATAGTGTAAAAATCAACTGCACACAAAGAAATTAGAAGTAAACTCTTAGTGCATGTGTGCATCAATGATACACGTCCAGCAGTGGTTAAGATAACAATTTAATTGTTACTATGGCTTTTATGTCTGTTACTATGATTTCTCTCATTAATTAACCATTCCCTCAGGTCATGTGGACATATGCTATCTTCTGCTATTATTTATTCACATTCTTCGTAAGGTCGCTGAGTAGAAGAATATTCTGATGAACTCCTGAGTCACCCTGAGGGACATGCATACCCTTCATTCCTTTGGCAAAATCCCTTGGTCTGACATGGCTGGGCCACTGTTCAGAGAGGAAGGAAAGATTCAAGGGGCCAGAGACAGATGGAAAAAAAACAAGAGGAAACTTGACTTCCAGGCCTGGTGGAATGGAGACTCCCCAGAGAGAGAAGGGGTCCTGGTTTTAATCCTGTCTCTTACTGCTGATTCTCCAAGGAGAATGCCTCAGCAAATTGAGGAGAAAGGATAGATTTTAGGGAGTTTCCATTCCAGTACATTTCTGCATTCAGTCCCTGCTCTGTGCTTTTTTTGTCTCCAGGATTTTTGCTTTGCTTTCAGTAGCAATGCAGCCCACTTGTTTCAGTGATCACTTTTACGGAGCTGCTCTGCAAACAGCTATCTCAACGCAGCTAATGGGGCTGCAAGCTGTGGCACTGGGGAGGGAAGAGGTGGGACACAAACATCTTCAGATGAAACGTGAACGGCAAACCCTCAGAACAAGTGGTCTGAGTCCAACAGGTTCAGTTCCCTGTCACTCTTCCTTGGGGATTTGGTGCAGAAAGGTTACTTTACTTGGGGTTTTTTCATGTTCCAGCTCAAGCTCAGGAAGTTGCCCTCGCTAATGGGATTTCGTATAGGTTCAAAGAATCACTTTGCTGCCATCACAGCTTGTTAAGAGGTAAGGAGGAAGGCTTCAGCATCATCTTCAAGATCAAAGTTCAAGAACTTTATAGACCCTATTGGGATTAGCCAAAGGACACCAAGTCCCAGTACCAAGTTGCTGGTGAGCGTTATACCATGTTTTGCAGCCAGCACCAGTCCTGAGCAGCCAGTTTCCACAGCAGTTAGCATGGTGCTGGCTGCACATCTCTGATGAGGCCTGTTCTTGCCCTGTCTCTTGGACATCCTCCTGCCACTTTTTGTGATGATAAGAATTAAATTGCTTGTTTTCCATTGGTGAGTTAGTATCTCTGCTCAGTCCTTGCTGTCAGACTAGTAGTTTCATGTTCAAGCGAATGCTGAAATTTGTTTCCACCTCAGGTTTGGTAATTTCTGTTTTCTTCTCTTTCCCACTAGATAAACTGACTTTGCCTCCAAGCTCAACTTTGTAAGTATGTGTTCAGGTAAAGAAGTTATTGTGGGATCACGTGGAGGTTATTTATTATCTGCTCGTCCTCATTCCTCAGAAACCCCATTTTTTCCTTTTTTCACTTCCTTTATCCTTGCACTCACTGGCTTCATTAATCATTGATTTATTTCACAATCATCCCTTTTTTGCATTCTATATAGACCTACTGGTTTTTTGGTTCTTAAAACTTCCATAAGATTCTTTTTCTCCTCTTACCTGAGATACAAATTCAAGCTAGAGTTTGCCTTTTTGGCTTGTTGATTAGGTACCTGCTATCTTTTTAGTCGGACATCAAGTATATACAGACTTTAGAACATACTTTAAGGGAAAGAATTATCAAAGATGTAGAAGTGAGTGGAAAATGGGTTAAAATCCTTCATGAATTTACCAAAGGCACATTGTACCTCATTAGCCCCATCTCTTTATTTGAAAAAAGTAACTATTGACTACATCAAAAAAAGTGATATAGCACTATGGAAATTATTAATTAAATGGAAAAAGGTGGGGATTAAAGCAGAAATTATAAGGTGGGTGATGAATAGAGTAAATGCAAGGTGACAATATGTAGAGCAAAAAGGGTAGGAATGAACCTTAAGGTATTTTACTAGTGGAGTTCCTCAAAAATTATTTTTGGGGTTGCTTTCTTTAATATTTTGATTCATGACTTGGGCACACAACGTTTGGATTGTCAAAAATTGAGACTGATTGCCGACATGAAGGAAGATCAGAAAAGAGGAGGTATGGGACAGCACTGAGCATTGGTATCTCACTTTGAGGATGACCGTGAGTCTCAGGCCTTCTCCCTTCTCTTCTGCTTGTTGGAGGAGTCTCTCTTCCTGTGTTACCACCTTCCAGAACAGTCCATGCACGTTCATAATGAAAATCTCTGCACACTACTGAAGGGACTCATGATACTCTGTGGAGGGTTGCTGTGCTAGAAAATCAGGCAAATGTTAGTGCTTCAGACCTCAGCTTCATGAAGAAAATAAATTATTTGGTTTGTCAGACATCATGAAACCTCTTTTAAGACTACAAAAACTCTGAGTAAGATTTACATGAGTTTATTATACTGAAATGAAAATGTCAAGAAATCAGCTTCTGTACTTGAGCAGATACTAGATGATGAAGTCAAAGATGCTTCAAAGGAACCCACATCCTGATACAACTTCAAGTTGTTTCCACCATTCCCTACAGTTAGCAGAACTCAATATCTAACATAAAATTATGTAAATATTGCTGCTTTATTCTTTCTGCTGTTATGCATCTCTTCCTGTTGTTGTGTAAAATAAAATATAATAGAGAAAATTACCAGAAGCTGAATTTATCCAATTTCCTTGAAACACTTTCCCTGTTAGTGATGTAGGACATCATAAGTAACACAGAGGCCAAACCTTTTTCATGTTGCTCTAAGTAAGTTTTCACAGACAAAAAATGTATACTGCATAATTCAGAATCTAAAATCTTCTCATCATTATTGATAATTTTTCTAACTTTTGAACCATGTGGTGATGCAAAATTCTTCCTGGAAGCCAGTAACTTGCATGAATACACCCGACAAGCAGCTCTTTAGATGGGAGCCAGATGCAGATATAAATATTTTCTGTTATTTGATACTCTACACACTTCACGTCACTGGTGGAATTGCTTGCGTGAGTAGTGATTCAGTAACTTAAATCAGTATTGATTTACATCAATTTATTTCATACTGTATGTATTCAGCATTACACAGAGGGCCTTAAATACCCTTTCAGATCCACAGAGACAGTCCAAGAGTGCGCCCACAGTGTTTAGTGTGCAGCTTCTTACATGTGAAGTATATGAAGAAGCTTCATCCTGCATCCCTGCCGGCTCTTCCCCATGCATAGATGCGTATGGAAGCAGCACTGGAACAGCTGCCGTAACCTGCCTGGCTCACTGGGGCCTGAGAGAGCGAGAAGGAAATTTCTCACGTCACCTTCGGTCAGTGAGAAATGAATCAGTGCCATTTCCCTGGAACAGGGATTAATTCCTAGTGGAAAAAAGCTTTAGACTAATGGTCGCACAATCCTTGAACTAGCAAACAAAGAGCAAGCACAATAGCAACCAGTGCCGTCATTAACCAGGGATTTAAGGAGCTGGGGAGACTATCAAATTGCTTAAATTGTTTCTTCTCAAGGAAATTCTTGTGCTCCAAAGTAAATTGTTGTTATTCAGTAATAAGAAGAGGTAAGTATGTTTAAAAACAATTTGGATTTGTGTAAAAAAGAAAATTGTGTCAACACAAACAGTGGCTGTTTCGCATGTTGTCTAATGTGGCCCTTCCTATTGCTAATGCACTTCCTGGAGAGTGGGTTTGATGGATTCAACTGCTGATCCAAAGCCCATTTGCTTATTAGTTGGGATAACGTCAGCAAGCCTGCTGAGAGCTTGTACTTTTTAAAGTGAAACGTGCTCCACAAACATCGCCCTTTCTTCTCCAGCTAATGGGCATAAGGGTTTAATTCTGAACTGATAATGGGCCATTTCGCTGCAGTACAACCCACTGCTCCCATGGAGACCACAGAAAGCAGCAGGGTTGGACCTTCTGGCTGTCCATGGTTCAACCCTGACAGTGAAGCCCAAGCACAGACCTTTTCCACCTGTAAAGTAGAAACAGGCTAAGAAGGATTTAATTAGTATTCACTTGCTTTGAACTCAGACATAAATACAGTAATATAGGATAACTGGTAACCAATGTATAACCGTTTTTGTACACAGTGTCCCAGTGCAAATAATATTAGTGGTGGTGCTAGTAGCAGGACACGTGCCTTATGCTGTCTTATGCTAACTACACAAGCCCCAGTCTAGGTTTGTTGCCAACTTGCTGTCAGAGCTTGCTGTGTGAACTGGAACTTGGTACCAGGTGTCTCCTGTAGTGATGTGGCGTTGAAGCATGGGATAACAGCGAAGGCCTTTGAGGTATGGGCACAGGTTGAAAAGAGAGGCCCGAGAATTAACGAACAGCAAGCTGATGGTCACCTACTGGTTAAGAGCTGTCAAGATGGCTTTTGCTTTAAGACAAGAAGATGCAGTTATGCAAGAAAGAAAAACAACCAAAGGACAGAATAAGGTACCTGCTGCAGCCTTGAAAATAACCCCACTTTAACATCACCCAGCCTGTAGTTCAGGACCAGAGGTAAAGGGCTCAGAACCGTTCAGAGGTCTCAGGTTTCAAGGCAATGGGAGGGGAGAAAGAGGAGACCTCTTTCAGGTCCAGATTCCCTTGTCAAAGTGCTCTCAGGCTTGATTACCTCCACCTGGGTAGCTAAGACCATCAATGACCATAGCCATTAGCACCGACTGTGTGCCTTCAGCCTCATGATACTGTATAGCAATACGTATTTTAATCAATGTCAGTGACTCTTTTGTTTTGAAGTTTGATTAATCAGCGTTTTGAACACTCCCATTGCAGCAATCTCTAATTTGTAGATATATTCAGTTGCAACAATAAGCAAACAATGAAGACGCATTTTGGAAGATATTGTTATCTGTGTACTTTTTGGTGGAAGTGCTAGAAATTCATTACTATGGTCTTAAACCCTTTAAGGCTAGACGTTTGTCATGAGCTGCCACGTACTCTGTGAAGCATCAACCAAACTACTGCTATTATTGCTCCATGTCATGTGTTCATTGAAGCGGGCCTATGTTAGAAAACTGAACTTCAGCTTTTCTTTGCTGTATTTGGAAATGAAAAAATGTATCAATTTAACCTGTCCATTCCCAGCATTTTGCAGAATGGATGATTTTTATGCTGATCTACTTGAATTTTATTCTCACTTGTCTTGGATCTTACCTTGCTTTTGTGGTGGACTCAGCTCAGAACTCTTTTGTAATATTTTAAAACCACAGAAACCTAAATGTTCCTTCCCACATACGCACACATATTATCAGGATTGCATCTCACTTTCCATGCTTTTTGTCTGCTTTTGCAGAAGGTGCAAATGGTATTTGCCTGTATTTTATGACAACATTTCTACTTGCATAGTTTTGCAAAGTCTGTGGTAGCACAACTAAAGGTGATTTGTTCAGCAACAGCGACAGGTCTGATTTTATTAAAATTGAGAGTTAGCATAAAGAATATTAATGGTAAGACTAGTTCTCAGCCAGTCTAGACTCATTAATTTCCATGTTGCAAATCAGCACAGGATGCAGGTACCTTTGTCTTCCAAGGGCTTAATTCAACAGAGAACTTGGCCATTTAATGTAGTAATTGAGGTACTTAAGTCCAACATTACTTCTGCAATTTGTCTCACCTAACTTTAAACATCAGGTTTTTTTACTCCTACGTCTACACTAGACACCTGAGCTAGCATTTGTCTTGAGCCAGTGAAGAAGAACACCTTGTTTTTCAAGTCTAGTCCCTGGTATCCAGGAAAAACATGAACTTAGCCTGGGCAGCTCTGACCATGTATAGCTGCAGATGCATAGAGGCAGGATTCACCTGCCCTGAGGTAGGTCTCTAGGAATAGGAAAGACCCCTGAATGACTCGATCCACTAGGCCTGCTCCTTACAAAAGACGCTTTTGACGGTGGTAGTGTCTATCTTTTAGAGTGCGGAGAGCACTCATCCAGGCATGAGTTCAAAGCCCTAAGCGTGAGATCATCCTTCTGCCATGCATAAGGTAATAATCTCAACCAAAACGCTACAGGCTAGGCTATCAGCAAATACTTTCCATCCTCTGTGCTGAAGTTGGCCATGGCACTTGAATTGCTCTGTAGCAAGTGATTGTGGTATTCAACTACGCATGTGAATGCTGAGCTCAGTCTTCTTTACCTGGATCGTATCCAACATTTTATCTACATAGTCCTTAATTGTATAGGACCTGGATGCAGGCACCAGCAACCAGATCTTTTGCTTTCTAGCTGACATTCCTTGGTATGAATTATAAACATCAGGTCTTATCACTCTGGATGTGGACTCTGTCTGAAAAATACACCGTTAATTTCAGAGAGTTCAGTCAGTTAGAAAAGGCTTAGCTGAAAAGTAAAATTACTGAACAGAGAATTGGTTCTGTTTTACCTCAAACCAGGACAGCTTCTCATTGCACCTTCTGTAAGACATTTTTTCCCAGAATACCTTTTTAGGACTGACTCTACATCCAGGACTTTCAAGCAGCTGGAGTCCTGCAATAGCCATTTTGTTGCTGATTACCTTGGCCTATTCTTCCAAATTGTAAGTGGAGTTTAATCACACAAATCTCCCCCTAGTACTGTAAAACCTATGCATTTACAAAACATTGGCAGGGAAGAGAACACATCTTATTAGGAAACATGTGAAGACGAAGTATTTTTCAATGTTAAACAAAAAGTATATTCTTAGCTTGAGGAAGAACACTGAAGATCTTAGAGAAAAGATCTGAGCTCGAAATAAAACATTTCAGAAAACCCTATGAAAGAGAAATCTCCTCCAGTCCTCTCTCTTCTTGCTGTGATGCCTGTAATATTTTTTGCTTCGTAAGCAATGTGAAAAAAAAAGTCGGAATTCCAAAGAATCCTTTGGTTTCAATCCAGTCTAATTATTTACATGATGTAATGAGCTGAAACCTACAACTTTGAGAGAGACAATTCCTACAACATCTGCATTATGGAAAAGGAGGCAGTAAATGGTCAAACCGGACTCAGCCAAATGGTTTGTCATCAGGGACGGAAAACTGATACTGCTCTGCAGTTCAGGCTGAAACGTTTATGGCTAAGGAATTGCAGAAAAACCTTTCCTTGACAGGAGGTGTAATGCATAAAGACAAACTCCCAGTCTTTAACACTCCTTCCAATAGGGAATTGGAAGAGTGTAAGCTCTCACTAAATTCATTGGCCATTAAAAATGCTCAGCATATTTGTTCCTAACAATATTAAGTATTTTAGAGGCATCCCCTGCCTTTCAGAGATACCTATTGAACTGGGCAAGTGACATGCAGTGTCTCAATATTATATTTTCCAAGTAGATAACAGGAAAAGAAGAATGAGCAGATTGTGCTGCAGGAATAAAAGAGAAGCTTGCTCCTCCCAGATGATAGGAATGATGGAATTCCTTATGATTTTTTTGGTTAAATAGTTGTCTTACCTTTGGCTTGTACCTCCCAAGATACCTCCATACAGAGTCTTGCCCTTGAAAGCTGTAAAAGTTGATGGGAATCAGGACTTTCCCAGTTTTGCTAGTGCTGTGCTTTAATCATACCATTTTTTCGTACTTCAATTTTCCTAGCTATAACTTTTTTTCCTAAAGGTCTGTGATGCTTTATGTGTTCATTTCAGTGCTTTGAGATCTTCAGCTGAGAAATATCTAGGCTGTTGTTTTATTACTGTTATTAACTCATCTCAGTTGGAAATTACTTGCTCTGTATTTTACAACTCTTTCAAAACTTGCTACACTAAAAGCTGCCTTAGTATCCTGAGAATCAAATGGTGAACATAAAACAGGAAAAATGCAGAAGAAGAGAAGCAGAAATATGCAGATTTGTTTTAACCTCTGTTTTTCTATACTCTCATATTTCGTGTCCAACATTTTGTTGTAAGTAATTGGCAATTAGAATTACGAAATTCATACACGGAAGAAGTAGTTTGTGTCTGCCAAGTACTAATAAAATATACAAGAGTGTGTGTACCTTAAAGAGCTGTTCCATCACATGTACTCTATTTTGATGTGTCTCTGTCTATTGATGCCCTAGCCCTAGGAAGCTGGAGAGAATGTACCCCTGATGTTTACTAGTTATTGGAAGAAGAAGAGGCAGTGGTTGCTGAGAACTTGTCTGCACTTCAATTATTTGTCTCACTCGAATTATACAAGCAAATCTAAAGTAGTAATCTTCCCACACCTGGCAATGATAAACCTCTAAGTATTTTTTACTGTAACAGCAACACCTACAGGAAGAGAATACAGGGCTGTTGGAGATGTTTGTTCAAGCAGACAGCTTCATGGGTTGATGGCATGTCTGTCCTACGGCATGTCTGTCCTACTGCTGGAGGTTACTGCCCCTACAGCTTTTCCTGAAGAGTTTTTCATCCCTGTGCCCTGCACTCCGCTTCCAGCAAAACTCTTTTAAACAGTATAACAAAGGGTCTGTATGGTTCTGACTAAATAGACTAGGGAGACACCACATCACCCACTTAATTGAGGGAAGCTGTAGGGACAGTTACCTTCAGTGAGGAGGGGACAACAGGGACCGGGATGGACGCAACCAAGCCATCAGTGTCACCAGCTGGAGCCAGGGAAGTGCTGCCTGCTCTATTCCACACCACTGTAAAACCTCTGGGACAATCAATCTGCGTTCATCTGGATGGGATCTTTCTGGGGGTGGATTCCTACAGGTGACTGGGTTGTATCTGTAGCTGGGTGGACTGACACAGGGATAACTAGTAGAAACGCTGTGAGCTGTGTTTCAATGTTACCGAGTGCCGGCTCTGTTCTTGGCTGCCGCGGCCATCGGCCTGACTCTCCGAGGTCAGCATTGCCACTGCTGTGCGTCTCAGTGCCCCGAAGACTAAAAGTTCCTCCCCCCAGCCCAATACACGGTCTTTTCATTTTTCTCCAACTCCATTTTTAACACGAACAGAAGATGAATCGACTGCTGCACGAACAAGAGTCCTGGAGGCTGGTGCGCAGCAAATCTGTAGCCTTGAATAGACTGGCAAAACCCAAGCATAATTATTATCAACTTTATTTAAAATAACAAGCCTGAAATAATGCCTTGGCTTTACCAGCTGGTGTTTCCTCTAAGCTAATTTAAAGTACTAAGCCTGTTATCAGGCATTCATTCCGAAGCATTTTAACTGCATTAATGGATACATGCAGAAGCGTATTGGCTCGATGTTTGCTGTCAGTGCGTCAGATGTGACTCGTAGGGGGTGTGCGGGAAATCTCATTGCTGCTAATGAGGGCTCTAACGCTATGTTGAGTTTTGGGGGCCCCAGCAGTAGTGATTGTCTAGCTGTAAATGGTGTTGTAAATGGTTGTGCTTTAGTATTACTGCCAGTACTAGCTACATTAGCAAGTCCATTGTATCTCTTTTGTGTTCGGTACTTCTATTTTCTGTGGAGTACAGCCTCTACTGATGTAAATTAAGTTAACTTTCATTAGTTTTGGTGGGAGCAGGCCCTTAATGACGGCATTTGTATGTGTATGCATCTAGCGCATGTTGCTAGGTTTGGTATTGAAAAGAGGTGTCCAGGGGGCAGCTGGAAAATTTTGGCTTCATGTGAGTACTGCTAATGTGAGATCTTGGCATCAGAGGCCAAGAGGAATTCCAGAGGGCCCGTGGTTGAAGTCAAGCTGGTGGCAGTACCCTGGGCTATACTGCAGCAAAGTGAGTCGGTGCTCGCTTGCTCTGTCCTCTCAAAGGAGAGATGCACATCCTCTGCTGACTGATGAGCGTGTGTGAGAGGCAGCTCAGGAGGGCTGTAGCTCAGCAATCGCTTCCAGTCATTGCAGTCACACGGAGTCTGGCCTTGTCAGGAGCTGAGCCAGCTCTGTGCCTCTTGGGCTGGGAATGGCTGCAGTGTGCCTCCATCCACGCGAGGAGTCGGAGCTTGGTTCAGGCTCACGCTGGTATAGAGAGGAGGCACTGTATAGCTTTTTTTTTTTTTTATAGCTTTTTATTTTAAGGTTCCTGAGAAGCCAAAATTACCTGACATCTTTTAATCGAGCACTTGCAAGTCCCAGTTGACAGCCAGCAGCTGAAATATGCAGGAGAGTGAGCCCCATGTCCTTTCTGGAAGTTAATTTAGGTTATTTGATAGTGCAGTAGGAGAGCAAAAGCTGGCTTTTTCCAGCAGGCTGCGTCATCAGAGAAGGATTTAGTTTCTAAATGGTAATAGCAAGTGATGGCCTTTACTGGTGAACGCTGCTTGGAAACTGGCTTCAAAAGTAGAGGTAACACAGGAAAGAGAAGAAAAGTAGGACACAGTAAGCAAATTGTTTCAAACACTCACTAGCTGCGTGGTGATGTTGAACACTAGAAGCTTTTGATAACCACTGAGCTGAATTATTTTTGTTGATATCATTGTATTTCTGCCAAATGGACTGTGCCTGGCCTATAAAGAGCATCCTCCATGGTCTGCAGCACGTCAGGTTGGGAGCAATCGCTGTGACTGGCTGGTGTGGCAGTCTAATAAAATACACTGTCGTTTGATTAGCGCAAACCTATCTTAAGGCCGAAGGCAACTTGGTTTTGGTAAACTTCTGTGAGCTGATTGTTATCAGACTTTTGATCCCCACATACAACAAATCTCATGGTGCTGGACTCTGTCTTGGAATGAGCGGTGTTATACTCGGCACCACGTCAGGTGCGGGAGGGTGAGGCACCTTTGAGTGCATCTATGCTAGCATCTTAATGGGGGTTAGGAGTGCACTTCAGAAGTGAATCCCAATCTTAGTGCACTTACTGTGCTTTAGTTTATATTGTGGTTTGGTCTCATAGCACAAAGACTCAATTCATTCCGGAGAAATTTGAACTATGAGATACGCTCTGAGTCCTCCTCCCATGCACTCTGCCTGCTAAGGGGTGTTACATTCCCAGGGCCAAACTATCTCTAGTCTGAAGTTAAACCTCCCAGGGTGCATCTGCTGTGCACGTTGGGCCTTCGGTCGCAGCTCACGTCCATTGCACTGCACTGCTTTTTAATGTAAGGGAAGTCTTAGGGCAGGATCCAGCGCGTGAAGCAAGCCCGGTGCCAGTGCCCGGCGGGCAGATGAGCGTGCAGCCAGCTGCGCTCAGCCCAGGAGCCTCCCGCTGCCCCGGAACGGCCGGCCAGAACCTTCTCCGGAAATAAATGCCCACATCTTTTTCTTTTAAAAACTAGAGAAAGGGTCAGTCTTCATAAAAGAAAAGAAAACAAAAACTGGGTGATGGGCCTTTGCTGATGCCCTTTTTCTTCAGCAGCTAGGAGGTTAGAAAATATGCTTGTCTTTCAGGAGGTTTTTAGGGTGGGGGTTGAAAGTTTTCCTTTTTGCATTTGAAAGTCAGATTTCTTGCTTCTACTTTTGTATTAAAACTCCACGGACAGACCACTCCTGGGTGCTTGCATCACATATTTCTTTTGCCTCTACTGAATCATGCAGTAGAGATATCAGACAATATTAAACATATTAAAATTAGTAATGCCACATATTCAGTTACTTCACAAATTCATCCTATATCCCTACTGCTAATTTATTACTTTAACATTGCAATGTTAATGCCTCAAAATGTACTTATGGACACCTTCATTTTGGTAAAAGCCTAAAAGTACAGTTTGAATAGCTGGATGACTCATTAGATAGGAATATAGCTTTTGCTTCCCATGACCTGTCTCTATATTACATTGAACTTGGAGGGTGTCCCTCCAAATTTTCTAGTTATATTTTGTAACGTCCATTATGGAAAGGGAAAATAGTTTACCAGTCTGGGGCCAGTCCCAAAAAATGTTGACAAAATGTTCTGAAAATGGAAAAACACCATTTTGGCCTCTCAGAATACAGGATTCCCAGAAGGGGATGCAGTTACATGCTGCTCCATGCGCTGTTTCTGAGAGCTGGTTATTCTACACTAACCCATTTACAGAGTTTCTTGAAATTACTTTTTGAAAAATTTGAATAAACAGGCTGTTTGCAGTTTCAAGGCAGGAAGAGACCGCTTTGCGAGGTATAAAATCTTAAGACAATAACAGGTCTGTGTGCTATGACCTCCTCAGTATTTTTCCAGTCCAGTTTTCTTCTCAGATACAGGACTTATACATCAGAGCCTTAAAGACAATGGATTTATAATGGTATATTTCTCTAGCTGGAGAGTGGGTAGAACATATTTTTCTCCTCTTTTTGTCTGAAGAATAGCAAAACTCCCTCTCCAAATAGGCTTTATAACAAAAACCGAAAGACAGAGCTGAGTTTCTCATGTCAGTTTAACCAGCAAATTCACTATGTGGAAAAAAAAAGTGGCAGTGGCACGGCCACTGAATCCAATGCTTTTTACAGTTCGTGTGCAGAGGCAGATATTTTGTCTAAAACAAAAAATCTGTATCATTCCAACGTGATTTATACAAAGCTTAAGGAAACTTGTTTTAAGGATTTGGACCAACTTTATTTTAAACCAGTTTCAACTCGTTCACTGCTGACCAGTCTAACAGGGGAAGACCCTTCAGTCAAGTTAGCTTGAACTTAAGTTCAAATGTGAAACTTCACACAATGTAAAATAAAACAAGAGGCTTCTTAAAAAGAACCTTAGCAGACCAAAAAGGCTGAGTTTTTCACTACCCTGGTGTGGACTACAGCCAGCTGCTCTAATTTCAAATACCATAACATTGTTAAAGCAGCTTTAAATTAGTTACTGTGATTTGGAAAATGTTTGATAAAACCACTTCGGTGTAACTTGTTACAACATAATTTGGAAGGAAGTCTGATTTTGACCTTGTTTGTAGTAGCAACTAAAATATCTCCCCAGAAATTGATGGTTACCTTTACAGAAATGTAAATGAAAACAAACCAGCTCCTTTAAGTCCACACTTTCAAATCATCTGTTACAAAATGCAGCACAAAAAGAAAATCAAGGTCCTGCAGTTAATAGCGTAATTGGAGAAATGCAGCATCAATAACGTGAATCAGGTTACCTATTAAGAATGGGGAGTAAATTACTTTCCTACCTCATAGCACATTTTGAAAAAATTGAATTCTGTCTGAAACTATCCTCAAAATTCTCAATGTTTTCATGAGTTAGATTTAAAAATGTCTGTTCCGGACAGTAGACACTTTTGCTCTGAATTTAACACTTCTTCTAAAATTTTAACTTTTTTATCTTAGAGTATACTAGATTTTGTAATGAAAATGATTTGACTTAAAAGCAAAATTCTTCACATGGAAAACAGGTTACTGTGACATTATGAAATGATTAGGCAACAGAAGCATATCATAATTTTATTTCCATCAATTTTTCCATTAAATTCATGATTAAAATGAAGAGGTATTTTTTGACAAAAAGCAGTCTTTGAAAATTTTGTAAGCAATTCTGGTATATACATTCCATTTTTAGAATGCCATTCATTTGATAAGTCAGTTTAAAGCACAAATGGAGTTATTTTCCAGAACCTCCTTTCACATTCTGTGTTTTTATTTTGATGGTTCTATGAATGTGCATGACTTACATTATCTAAAGACTCAAATGACCACTGTGAATTACAGTGTCAATGCCTTCTGCACGCAGAGGCAATGCTGTTGGGGGAGCAAAAGGAAAACCAGTCAGAATTGTCTTGTCTGCTCTTAAAAGAGACTAGGAGCAATGGGCAAGTCTGCGGTATGTGTTTTTTCAAAAGTCAGATTCGAGTGCTACCTTTTGATCTTTTGGGGTGGTTTTCCAGTCAGTCTTTGCCTCTTTCATGTAGTACAATTTGACCGACCTTGATCCCAGTTGCCAGTTCCGAAGCACCCAGTATAAAGTTGTGGAGCAATCACTCTACATAGCTGGCGAGTAAAACTTGTGCACTTGTATTAAAAACACTGTGTGTGCACGTGGAAACATTTAACTGTTCCTCAGGAAAAAACTGCATACAGGACTTTTGTAGTTCTTAGGATCTGTGTGTTAGATAGAAACCACTGTGCTTGTTTTGAACATATCTCTCAAAGGGAAGTCTGTGAGGAGAAGAGCGTAGAGGATGAAATCAAGCATATCGATATTGGCAGGTTATTTCCTGAGGGCCTTGTGGTCAACAGCAAAACTCCTGTGTAGTCCAGCAAACATTAATACTATGCCCGTACCTTTAAACAAAACATCCTTGATCTCTGGGGCAAGTGGCCTGGCAACGTGAAATGTCTTCTCTCTATTAGTGTAAGAGCCATAAAATCTTCTTATAAAAAAGTATTTCCTCTGACCCATTTCTCTCTGACCCATTTTGTATGTCAGTTCTGGCTGAGTCATCAGATCTTTCACTGCTCACAATCTGCAGCTAAATGTGAAGCTGAAGACAGACATGGTGTTCCTACCACTCAAAACATGTTTATTTTTATCAAACACAGGATTTTACTCTGTCAAGTCCCCTTTAAGTGTATGAGATTTCTTTTCCTCTGATTTCATTCCAGCTTCACTTAGGAAGAATAATAGTCTATGGAATGATATAATGGATTCTCATGTAACAGAAAATAACTGCTATTGTCTCTGTGTGAAAACATCGCTAGTTTGGGAAAAGGGCAGAGAAGGGCTTCTGTCCAGTGCACGTCTTGTCTTTATAGAGTGTAACAAGAGACAGTGAAATATAAACCAGATATCTTTCTGGATACTCTTAGTGTCACCTTTTTTGGTTTTAATTATTGGTATGTAATTTGTTAAGTGATGACTTCCCATTAAGCAATGCAGTGTCTTAGTTATCCATCTTAGATGTTCCATAAATAGCAAATAGAGAGACATGGTAACTCAGATGGTATGAGCTTGCTTTTCTGAATTTCCCAAGATTTTTGGGAGGTGTTTCAGTGTGACTGGGATTTACGCTTTGATATTTAGGCAGGGTTGACAGGCCTTACCACATGCCCTGTTACATCTCAGATGAAGAGCTACCTTTCATTTGATCACAGAATAACAATTTAATGCTTCCCACATAAAATAACCAGAGTTAAAACAGGAGTGAAAAGACACGTGGAAAAACTAAATTTTGGGTAGAACCGTCCCACTGGTCGTTGTAATGTTTATAGCTAGAGATTTCCTCTTTCAGAAACCTGTTGGTTCATTTTTTTGAGTATTAAATATTCATAAATTATTTGGAAAACTGGCTGAAGGTAGACACAAGGCAAACCAGAAACCTTTAGTAATCAACTTTGTGATTTGCATAGTAGAGAGTTCAGATACTTGCCAAAGCCCTTGTGTTATGGAGCTACTGGACTCATTGGGAATAATCCATACGTAGTGTGGTTGCACTGAGTTTTCCCAAGTGGCTGTAGAAAATAGGGAATGGTAGCCTAAGCCTAAGATTGCCTTAGCTGTGACTCATGTTTTTGTGATTTAACACGTCACTGTGCATCACAGAGTAGCAATATCTGACCGCATGCATGCTCTTACCTCCTTGCAAATGTGAGATAACACGGAACTGCTACAATCTCCTTCATCAATATGTATTATCTTGTTTTCCCAAAACTGAGAATATAAACATGATTCATGACTGTGGCTCAACTGATGAACAGCAGTTTATGAAACTGGAGAAATCCTTCCTGTGTCCCGGGCTTTAGACAGGAGGTAACTGGTGGTGAGAGTCCTTCAAGATGAGGTGTCTTACCAGTGCTCCCTGCCCTTCCTTCCCATGTCTGGGGTGAAAGGGTAGAAATCTGTGTACAACCTGTGGGAGGGAATTTGCTTTGTTTCAATACCAACTTTTATTGAATATGCTAAAATGATATTTAGGTGGCTGTAGGGCAGAGTGCTGTGCTCCGTGGCCTCTGAAGTGCATGGGTTAAAAGTATCCACAGGAGGTGAAGAGACTGTAAAAAGCTTCTGGAGGAAAGTCTGGGTTTGAAACTAGACAAGTATCAGACCTGTTTGGTACAGTTCTTCCAAATACAAGTGTGGCCTTTGTTAAAAAATGTTAGCTTCTGGTTAACAGTTATCGTACATTTTATTCCCAGAAAAATATGGAGCACTGTTGATCTGCACTATTTTTCAAGCTACACTGAAAGGTAAAAAAGTCAGGAGAACTTGTTGAACTTATACTGGGTTGCTTCGGGAGCAGGTGGAGGGCATGTTCTTTGGAAGCAATCTGTTCAAATGGCTCCATTTCAGGATCATTAACCTTATGCCATAGGCCACAGAAAATTTCAAGAGAACCTGACTGAGCCTGTGAATTTTAGAACACGCTTTGATAGTGACCTTTTAAATCATTCTATGAACTGGAAATAGTAGTGTTTCACATCATAGAAAGGAAATGTACAGTACACTTGAACAAGAGGATCGCAGTAGGTCATGGAAACAAAGACCGTATAACCCAAGGGAGCAATTCCACTCTGCCTCACAGTCTCTGTTTGTAAACGCCATGTGGCCTGGATGTCAAAACACTTGGCATCTCTGCTTTAAATGATTTGTCATGATTGCCTTTAAAGTTCAGAGCACTTGTTCATGGCCTCTCTTGAAAACCCACAATAAATATTTTCATTGCAGATGAACTTTATGGTCTTTGAAGTTGTTTTGATTCTAAAAATGGTAATAGACCCGATGTGCAATATTTAATTTTCCAAAATTAAGACTCTTGTACACATACAACACAAAAAATATGTACAAATCCTTTTTTTTTTTTTCCCCACATGAGATTCATTACTCAAGAAATACTGCGGTAGGCTGCACTTGCTAGCACTTTGCCTTCCAGTGTGATTTTGCACAGGGAATTTCATTCCGAATGGCAAACAAGATCAAGAGCCCAATTCTGCACCATTAAACCCCTAAACTTTTACAGCTAGGCTTAGTAGGAACAATATCAAAGCTAAACCCTAGGTGGTCCGTTGGTGGCAGGACCACTGATGCTCCACTGCACAGGGCAATCAGTAGAGACATGGTAGTAACCAGTTTCAGAAGGATGAAAGCTGGGAAACAAGTCTCACGGGGTTGGACTAGATGATCTCCAGAGGTCCCTTCCAACCCTACGATTCTATGATTCTCACAATATTTTTTTCCTTCTTCAGTGAAAAGTAACCTCAAGAGTCACTGCAGAGTAAACTAGTTTGACAGCAGAAGGGATGATTGTGGGATGAGAACTGCTGGAAGGGAAAAAGCAGGTATCTTCTTGGCAAGTAGCAAAGAATCTAACCTGCAAGAGTGTTTCTAACTTGAGACCATCAGAAAGAAACGTCTAAGCCTGGTGTCGTGGTTTGTGCCAGACTGGCCCCTGAAACGAATGACAGATGCTACCCCCAACCTCTCCCTTCAGGGAGAGAAGGATCAGAGAGAAAGAGACTTATGAGTTTTAAAAGAAACTAAACTACTTTAATTAAATATTAATAATAAAATAACAAAAATAAAAGATAATAGTATCAAAAAGAAAATAATGAATATATGCAAAACCATATCGAGCTCCCAGGTTGACAGTCGCTTCACCAGCAGGCACTGGGAAAGTCCCAGACTGGACTCAGTGATGGACAGGAACTGGATTCTGCATCTGGATTCAGGAATGCACGGATCAGGATCAAAGGCAGATGAACAGAGAGAGTCCTCCTTGGACATCGGCCATTGAAGAAAGAGGCTGACCCCTTTGATCCCTCAGCTTTTATACTGAGCATGAAGCAGATGGGATGGAATATCCCGTTGGTCAGTTTGGGGTCACCCGTCCTGTCCGCTCCTCCCCACAGGTAGGACCCCTCTACGCTTTTCCGCTTCCCACGCTCCAACGGGGCAAATAACAAAGTGAGGTGGCCTGGGTTGTTACAGCAGTAAGTACAAGCAAGAGCCTCTCTGCGCACCATTCCTTGGTATGCATTATAAACATCAGGTCTTATCACTCTGGAAGCAGACACTGAAAAATACACGGTTAATTGCAGACAGGTCAGTTAGAAGAGGCTTAGCTGAAAAGTAAAATTCCTGAAAAGAAAATTGGTTCTGTTCTACCTCAAACCAGGACAGCCTGGAAAGCAGAACAGTGGGAAGACTGATTAGAAGAGCCTCAGTTGACAGAAGAAAGTTTGATCTACAGCCATTTTGTGACCTGTGATTATGTGGCGGTGTGCTCTCCCCTTTTCCCCCTTTTCGCCCCGCCCGGCTCCTGCTCAAGCCATGGCCATCAGCGGGAGTTGTTATGAGTTGCACTTGAACTACAGGGGATGGCTGGCAACATAACCAAAACACTGTCTGGAGTGGGAACCTAGGTATCTTGTTCCCATGAGAATATGACTATAGGTCAATTCTCTTACTCCATGAATAGTGGACAGCCCAAGAGCCCTTTGAGCTCCCCGGCACGGCAGCCGGCTGCACGCCAGGATCTCTCCTTGAGTGGGGACGCTTGCTTAAGGTTCTTCTCCTTGAGGTTGAGAGATTCCTTGCCGCAACAGATTCTCGGTAAGTGACTAATAGCACGCTAAACTTTGAAATCTTAGCTAAGCGATATAAGGATTGATTGTGCATATATAATCCTTTAGACATAAACCATTGACCAAGTCTGGGACTAGGATTGGATCCAGCCGCACCTAGGCTCCTCTCTGAGAAGGAGTTTAGAAAGCAAGGGGATCCTTTCTGAACCTCAACTCAACAGGAGGGTCTCCCGGACAGCTTGTCTGACCCTGGCCTCTCTGCAGTAAATAATCAATTGTACCCTGGCATCGAATCTCATAAAACACTGTCATGTTCACTACTAACTGTTAAATCAGTGTTTTATGTTAATAAATATTTCACTACTTCTCTCTTACAAGTGAAGTTAATCACTCCGCCCGCGACAGATTACCAATATTTCCAGTCCCAAATATTGAACAATGATGAGACAGGACCTTACTCATGAGAATGGTTTTAAAGTTACATTTTGTTCTAAATGTTCTCATGAATTTGTCATGTTTATGCTTGTCAAGCTTAAATAAGAACCACTTCTATGGTGTCACTGGAGGTTGGCACCACTATATTTTCTTGAGATAACTGAGCTGTATTTTATCCGTAGTAGTTTTCTTTTGCGCATTCTGTTTTGCCATAAGGCAGCTTGAATTTCAAATACTATCTGAGAAAAAAGCCTGTAAGCTGTGGTCTCATTTTGCTAAGTAAATAAAAGTGAAATGACTCTCTAGACTATAAGGTGCTATAAGGTGCTATGAATGTCTAGGTGCATTTTTTGCTTTTTGCTTGTTTGGAACTAACCTACCGGGTTTTCTTGTTTCTCCCCGTTCTTAATTTGTTTTGATTTTTAGAATTCTTTCTAAATTTCTGCTTCTAAGATTTCTGCTCCCTTGGGGTTCAGCTCCATCAGGTGTGGGTACATCACAGCACAGGTCTGAGCCCTAGCTTTGTCCTTGTTTATTTTTGCATCTTATTAGGATGTGTTTCATAAAGAGAAATCATTCTATCATTCTCTCTTGCTGTTGAAGGTATTTCTGCTGTGTTTTGCATGAAAGATGCTGTACGGAATGAAGCTGCTGTTTTGTACAGTTTCCTTGCCGGAAGCACTAGTCAATCTCAGTCTGATCTAACCCTCGTCGACTGTGTTTAAATAGTAAAAAGGACCAGGTTCAATTTCTAAGGGTTTCCACTAAAAAAAGGTAAAAAACCTGCAGGTTGTGCTCCATTCCGGACACTAAATTACACCTTCTGGGTGCTTCAGAGCGACCAGTGCTCACACACAGATATTTGTAAAGAAGATGATAAAGGTCCCCCTTTATCTGAGGGAAGGAAAGCAGAGTTATAATATCATCGTAGAAAAACAGCTGATGGTAGAGTTAAAAGTGGGAAGGACCTAAAAAGTGGTGGTAACAGTCCTCGAATGAATACTCCTCCAACTGAGATTTACTGATGTGGTTAAAGCCACAACCCTTCTTCCCTGTTTCTGTTGCACTAGGTGCTCATTGCCTAGCTCCTAGTCAGCTCACTATCTCATTCAAAGAACTGCTACTTGTGTTGCCTGCTGTCCTCTTGCTGCTCCTTTTACTGCCTCTGAACACTGCTTCCATTGCTGTTCCTCGTCACCATTTGGCTGTTGCTGTGCCCGCTTTGCTGAACACATCTCAGCACAGCAAGATTTCTGCTCCCTTGGGGTTCAGCTCCATCAGGTGTGGGTACATCACAGCACAGGTCTGAGCCCTAGCCCACACCTCTTGACTTTAAAACCCCAAATCCAAATTTGAATACAGGTATTTTGAATGAGGTTAATCTCAGATAACTTCATCTGTCTCTTACAAAGATTAGCCTGAGCTCATCTTGCTTGGTTCCCTCTATAGTTCAAGGAATAAGTAACCACTTTTAGAGCACGATTCATCTCATGCTGATAGTGATGCCTAAAGTAGGTCAGGTAAGTTTCACCAAATGCATGTTCCATATGACAGGGTTCCCAAAGTGATTTTCTCAGAGGTAGAGATCTTTTGTTGTGTATGTCTAAATTTAGGTGAGAACTGAATCAGGAGAGTATTAAAGTGAAGTATCATATATATTAGTATCCTCATATGTGTTCTTTTTCTAACAGCAGAAGATGACTAGCAAGCAGAATGCAGATCCTTGCATAGATGGGCTTTTTGTTAGACCCAGTACAGCCATTCCCATGTTCTGGAGGAAACTCACCTTTTGTGCCTAAAATTACATTTATAGTGTGTATTCCGAAAAGTGACTGCAACCATCTAAATTGAAAGATCAAAAGATGAGCTGTAATTTCCAGAGTGAGCACACTGCTGGGGAGCAAAGTGTCACACGAGCCCTCTGCTTCATCCCTCCTGCTGACAGGGAAGAGTCTTTTTCTCTTCTGTTGTTTTTTGCCTTGTTTTAGATTTTCAGTCTGCTGTGACAGCTGTGTCACTGTTTGATGTTACTTCTTCACCTCCAGCATGGAGCAGGGTGTCCAATAATCTCTTAAATAGATATACAGCTATTATATTAATCCCATCTTCAAAATGTAGGATTTTTTTTTAACATAAATGACCCATAATGTATGTAACATACAAGAAATGAGAAAAAGAGAGAAAAACTACAGAAATTAAGCAAATATTAGTCAAGCCATTTCCTCTTCACTTAAAACCATGAAAATATCAACCAAGCAAAAATCAGGTCAAACAGACAGGTTGATATCAGATGAATTTCATGAAAGCAATGAAATATGTAGTGATCTTGGAATTTACTCAAATCACTTCAGGTCTTCTTATGAAACTATGATTTTTTTTCTATTTTATTCAAATTGGATTCTATTTTCGTCTCATTTAAAATTCAACAATTCAGAAAAATCAAACATATTTTGTCTGCCAGTGAATAGGGTGGAGATAACAAGCAGAATGAGACAGCATATGGAGATGAGTGATAAAAAGCTAAGTGATAGAAGTCCACTGAGAAAGGATTTGACACCATATGTGGTTTCTTTCACTCAAAGCAATAATGTTGCGATGACAAAGACATGATTATAGTCAGAAAGTAGTTTTACCAGATACACAGAATTGCTGAAGTTGGAAGGCACCCCAGGAGATTGTCTAGTTCAACCACCCTGCTCAGAGCAGGGTCAGCTAGAGAAGGTTGCCCAGGGCCACGTCCGGTTGGGTTTTGAATACCTCCAAGGGCAACTTCAGAGACAGTCCCAGCTCTCTGTCTCTCCTTGTGTAGCAGATGCTTCAAGAACTTAATCACCTTCGTGGCCCTTCACTAGACTCACTCCAGTATGTCCATGTCTCTCTTGTATCGGGGGGCCCAGCACTGGACCCGGCACTCCAGATATGTCTCAGCAGTGCTGAGCAGAGGGGAAGGATCACCTCCATTGACCTGCTGCCTGAATGCAGCCCCGGAGGCTGGTGGTTGTCTTTGCTGCAGGGGCCCATTGCTGGCTCATGGTCAACTTGTTCTCCACCAGGACCTCCAGGGCCTTCTCTGCAAAGCTTACTTTCCAGCCAGTTGGCCTCTGGTTGGCCAGAGTTGGTTGACCAACTCACTAGCTCCCATTGTGGGAGTTTCCATTTCCCAACCCGATGAGAAGTGGTGCTGCAGGCCCCTCCCTCAGTGCAGCTGGGGTTGAAGCTCATGAGACTGCAGGTCTCAGAGAGGATCCAGCCACTCTCTCCCTCATCATCATCCTGATGCTGTGCAGGCTTCTGGCCTCCTCCCGCTGCGAGTTTCCTGGTGGTCACAGCCTTGTGCAGCTGACCTTTCCAGGCAGCAGCAGGCACCCTGGTGTTCCTCAAAGGGTTCCCAGGAGTCCCTTGACAGTCTCAGTAAAAGTTCCCAGAAGACATACAGGATCTCGAAGTGGAGCCCAGAAACCGCTGCATGAACTGTGGAGTCTGCCAGCTGTGCTGTGCTGTGGGGCTCTGTGGGACTGGAGGAAAGCAGCTGCTGTCACGCAATGTTTTCTGAGAAAAAAAAAGAAAAATTATGAGGATGAAGGAAAACTAACCGCAAGCAGAGGAAGACAAATTATTCTTCTGTGGACAATAATACACACTTCTAAAAATACTTTTAGAGGTCTTATCAGTCCTTGAAATTTCTGAGAATGTTTGAGAATCTTGATATATGAGTGTGTTATTGTGTTAAAGACCTCTGAAACCTTTTCTCTTTGAAAATCAAAGATCAGATTATGTCACGCTGTTGCAGGAGCTGTCAGTTCTCATAGTCAAGTAGCTTCGTAATGGAGTGTTGTGGTAAAGCTGAAGTGCTTTGTTTTGCCTTTATCATGTTGACTTTTATAGTATGATTTATCATGGAAAGCTTTAGTGAGAAGAGGCCTTTTGATTTATTGAAATGAAAATACAGATAATATCCAATATTTCTGAAGTGAGCTTTTCTAGAAATTTCACCTCATGGGAGGTTTTGACTTTTTATTCCAATTTCTGTCAAAAGGAAATGTTGAAGAACTAAATGGCCACACAGAACAGAAATGCCAGAATTTGGTCACCTGTGACATGCTTTGGGATAGAGATTGTGGTGTTTGTTTCTTCTTCTGCCTATCCCATTCATGTCATGTCTCTTATCAAATTACGTTTTAGTAGTAAAATTGGTACTGGGCAAGAAGATTTCAGTGTCTGCTCTAATGAGCTTCATGTGGGAACAAAAAGTTTGTGTTTGCAGAGTTGCTTGCATTTCTGGTTGCATCTTCCATGTTTGCTGTGTTTGAGCAGCTTCGCTACATAAAGTTCCGTATTTTCCCTGCAGTCTCTTACAAAGATTGAATTGTTTTAGGAAAAAAGATGAGTTTTGTCATTGAGAAACCAAAAATTTAAATACTTCTATATCTAATAAAGTGCCAATATTTTCTCTTTGCAGAAGAACAGTTAATTATAGTGATCCTATTTTCTGTTACTCTTGACCATGAAACAATCAAAGGACCGGAGGAAACAGAACTGTGTTCCAAAGAAATGTTGCATGAAATTCTGTGAACTGATGCTAGACAGAGAATACGGACAGGACTGATGACTCGAGCAGAGGGCTTAATTTGGTAACTCCATTAATTGTTCTGTTTTGCAGAAAATAATTTCTGATCTGCTCTGGCAATAGCTATCTTCTTTAAAAGATTATTTCTTGGAAGTTATAATGCTTTCATTTGAAGATATTTTCCTATTTAAAGATTATAGAATTAAGAAAACCCCAAACATACTGTAAATAGTGTTTATTCCTGCTCTAGTGTGACAGGCCCATGGAAGTAGAATTATATGTGAGGTATATAACATTTAATGACTATCATATCAATTTATAGCTGATTCTTGGATCTAAATCCTGAAGGACTATACAAATGAACACAAGCTTTTCTCTCAAATGTCTTTATCTTTTCCTAATTATTGCCTCTTCGAAATGTCACTGCAATAGGCAGGTTTGGATGTGAAGGCTGTTTCCAGCTCCTTGTTTCTTCCTCTATCAAGCCTCTCATATGACCTCTTTCTAGTGCAGCCTTAAAATAAACAGTCACATCACTGAGAAGCTGTCATTTCAGAGGCATCCTCCCACCCTGTGGAAAAAACTGGTAGAAGGTCTGTGATAGGAAGGGGCTAACTTTTAGTACTGAACAGGTTCCCAGTCCTTGGGAATTTTGTTTCTGTGATTTCCCTAAAGAGGTTGTTTATGAGGGCTCAATCATCTTTTATTAAGTAAACATGATGGGAGCTTAGGGGTCAATAAAGACTCAACAGCCTTTATGGTGCTCCCTAGGAGAAAACAAGGGAAGGAGGTTACATTTCCGAGTTGGGGTGCCTTCCTTTATATGCCTGCCTGGTGATGCCTCACTTTTTTGACAGAGCATGTAGGAAACCGGATCAATTTGCAGTGTGGATGCCTGAATTAACTGCCTACAGCTAGCTTTTATGTATCCATGCCACAGCTTCCAAACAGTACCAGGGGAAAGGGCTGACACTTTGCTTTCCAATGCAGCACTGGCCTTTATTTTCCTGCTAGGTGAAGGTTTTCTTTCCACTGCAATGTGTTAGGTTTTAAAACAATGTGATATATCTCTGCAGCCTTTCAAATGGTCATATAGCTGAGCCCCCCAGGTCCAATGGAGGTCCATGAGTGTTCTATGAGCTTTTGTATTACAAAATGACCAGCTAAAGTTTCCCGTAGCACTGCTGGGTCTTGAATGAGTTGGCTTGGCTGGTGCTGACCCGCCTGCCCTTCCAGCCCTCCAGCTCTGAGGAGGTAATCTGTTGGTACATCTCTGAGCGAGGGTGTCAGCACTTACGGACAGGCTACATAGAGGTGGACTAATCTAGGCTGACCTCACAAGTACTTCATCTTGCTTGCAGAGGTTGTCTTATATTGAATTGCTGAGTAAGATGCTATTTTTAATTGGGATGCGCAGATGAAAACAGTGGCAGAGTTTAGGATTTAGTGATGTACTGACATTTAAAATCATTCTTTGATTGTTACTACATACCATTCCAAATTTTAAATTTCTTTTATCCTGTTATAACGTTTGTTTTAAAGCTTTTGAATATTTTTCTGGCCTTGATTTATTTAGTATTCCTAGTATTCTGCCTATTTTTAGGCAGGATACCAGGAAAAAGGCTGCTTGTATCTCTGTTGTTTTGATGGCTTCTTTTTATGCCTTATCCCCCAAATCAAGAGTGATTTGTCTAACATTCTCACATTTCTTTATTATATTTTTACCATGAGATAATTAGAGATAGTTATGGAAGAACTGTTGTCTTCTTTCATTTCTAAAAGTTTTTATAGAAAATCCATACCGTTATTATGTAAAATGAAATTAAAATGATACATTTTTGTTTATAGAAAAATACTTAAAGGAAGAAAAAAGTAAAGCATACTTGAGCCTTTCTTACCAAAATTCAAATACAGTATGATTTAACACTAATTTGGAGTGATTTATCCTATAGGATTAATCCCAGGATTAATAGTATTCCAGCATGTGCTGGAACTGGGGACTTGATTCATCTTCTTAGCTGTATTCACAGTTGTTTTCCAACTGAGGTCATGAAATGTGATTCTACCCAGAATGAAAACAAATTCTGGATTCCCTCCCCCGATATGAGACCCTTTGTAACACAATTTGATTTGTCTGTCATGACAGTGTTTTTCAGACACGTCTCTTTTCTGTGAATAACAACATTTTACTGGTCATCTCTAAGAAACGACTACTGTGGGTCAAGGTCACTGGAATCCTACCTCCCCAGGAGACACGTTTTGAGCATCTGTCACTGGGAGCCTCACAGATGTTAAGTTTATTATGCATCCCTCATTTTTTGGCACTCTCATTTATTTCTCTGTAACCACTGCAAAAAAATTTCCATTATCATTTCCAGCAGTAGTCAGAAAATTAAGCCAGAAAGTTAATCATTGAAAAAGCCATTACCAGATCATCCTACAATTCACTTCATGCCCAAAGCATAATTGTTACTACATAGCTCCTCCCCACACCCTTCCTGTTTTGTGGATGACTCCTTAGGTCTCCGTTCTCCCCAACCCTGGTCTTGGTGGGTGCCTGAGGACTTCTCCTGTTCTGGTGTCCTCCCTGTCCCATAGATGCCCTGGTCCCCACTCAGGAAAATCACCTGCTTATATTTGTGAAAGCAAACTGAAATCCTATTTTGATTCCCCTAGTTGGTAGGAGGGCTGGAACAAAAACCTAAGGGGGTGGATTTGCACTTATCTTTAAAAAAAAAAGTTGAAATAAATGAGAATCTCACTGTATTTTAATAGAAGCTGAAAGCTAATGAGCTTATTTATACTTTTATAAAATTGGACACTTGGAATAAACAAAATTTCTGAATAAAAAGTTACTAATTTGGGAACATAAGAGTTAAAACCCCCCACAAATTCTAAAATATTTCATCTCCATGAAATGGAGATGATGAAGATGATGATAATCAAGAAGATGCCAAAACCTCAAAACACCTTACAGGCATACTCCAGTGCTAAAAAACATGGAGCATCTTCTTTGCTGCTGCCAAACCCAGCAACTTTCACTACAAAGTATGACAGTGCAATGATCTTTAAGTGACTGTGCCGGGTAAACTGAGATCAAGAGTGACGTCAGTCATGAGGCAGCTGCACGATGGGTGATGCCTGTTAATTTTTTCAAGTAATTTGATTCTTCCATTAAGAAACAGATTTTCAAGAGTTCATAGCTCTGTAGCACCATCTGCAGCTCCAAAAGCTAAGGCCAGGCTTGAAAAATTACCTCCCTTTGGACACTTTCTCCCGCACTTTCTCCCAAAGTTGTGGAAAAACTCACTAGTACTGCCCCATGTGACCTGGTGAACACCACCATACTAACCTGAAGGAGAACTAGTTGGTATCTTAGCTTTCTCATTGCTAGCTTGGAAATATCTTATCCAGCACTGCCCTGAACCATGTATAGAAGACTTTAAATTTTTCATAATATGGTTTGCCTTCTAAAGGGATTCTAGACATGGAAAAGCAATTATGTAACTCAAACCTGAAGTGCATTAACAGATTTATGCAGGGAAGTTTTCACAGTGCCTCTGCTCTGTGCCTATATTAAACCAAGGCTATTAATAGGGTGGAAAAGTTTTGGGTAAGTCCCATGAACTTTCACATCAAACTGAGACTGAAACTTTTTTTATGTCTTGGAAAAACTCTCCTGTACTTTTCTGTGACTTTTTTTTGGCTTACCTCTGTGCTTCTTATTTACTAAACAAAAACGAGAAAGGGAAGGTTCAAAATGCAACTTGAGGAGTTGTTCTCATGGTGCTCCTGACCTACCTGGCAGCCAGACCCATCGGAAATTACCGGAGTACTTAGCTTTGCTTTATAGAAAAAAGGGCCAAGCAAGTTCCTGATTAAAACTAGTAACCACAATAATTAATGCAACAAATATAGCTCTATTTCAGTCGGTAATCACTAACGACACATTCTGAGAGTTGTGTTGGTTGTTTGAAAGCCAGTGAATGCTCTAGTCAAAACTAACGAGGATAAGAGATATCCAGCTAGAAATGTCTGAAATGTCAGGGGTTTGACTTATGCCAGTGATTCACTGTTTGTGACTGCATGTATTACATCAAGTGTTCAGCGCTCTTAATTTAGACTGAATAGGCAGATTATGGTGAACTGTAAAAAGTACTTGCTGTGAAAACCTGCAGTTTTAAAGCTGAAATTTGCTTTCACAGTGTGCTGACTCATCCATTTTTTTTTCTTCTGAGCTATTATCATGATTCTATGATATGTGTAAATACAGTGATAAACATTTATTCAGCAGTGTTCTTCATCCACAACAAATTCTTCAACCCAACAGTTCAGCCAATACATTAACGCTTGGAGAATGCTTTGCTGGGATTTGGTTCCCAGGTGTCATCCAGCAGGACACTAAGTAGTTTTCCCAATATGAGTGAATTTTCTGAGGTTAAAAACTGTGATCATTATGTCAACTAATAAGCAGAATTAAAATAATATTACTCAAAAGAAGTATGACTTTGCATATACTGAAGGTTCTCAATCAGCTTCTTCCATCTGCAATCCTTTTTGTTCTTTGTTCCAAGATACGATACCAAGTTATGCTTAAAACTCGGCTTGTCCCAGTCACACACATACATATTAACATACAAGAACACATGCACATGATATACTTGATTATGAATCAGAGCTAAAATTAATAAATTCCTCTACTAATTCAAGACAACAGTTTGTATCACTGTGAAGCCTATGCTGCTGAAAGCATTCTCTCTTCCCCTACGCCCAGGGAGACTAGGGGACTGTCTTTATGGAGAGTCTTCTGTGCATTGTTATGTTTATAAAGCAGTATCATTCACATTCCCAAATCTGACCACTGGTGTATCCTTCCTTCTCGTCCACACACCCATTTCAAGGTTAGGCTCATCTATGAGCCCCACTTTTGTCCATCGTTTCTGAGTTAATTTTTAATACTTTCTGTCTTGCATTTTATCCATTGACTTGAGGAAGAAGCTTGCATCATTCAAGAGCTTCTCCACACATCCCAGTCTCTTGCATTCCATCTTCTCACTCTCACTCCCATCTTTACATCCGTGCAGTCTGTCCCAAAGACTATTAACACAGAAGAGACAGTCAAAGAGGAAAAGAAAAAGGATAAACTGACACTATCAGACTGAACAGAATGACTGTTTAGAAAATTTTTCATTTTGTTACCATGATTTTGTTTCTTAATATTTTTCTACCTTTCAGATTCTGTAGATTTGGCGTATAATTTCTCATGTTTACTTTTAAATTTGAGAGGAAACTTGATAAAGCAATTTCTTTAGGTTACCTCAGAATTACCTACTTTTTTCTCCATTTCCAGATTTTTTCTATACTAATTTAGGTAGATTCTTGAACCTGGTAAAGATCAACACACTATTAGTGAGTAGCAGAGTTAAGGATTTAAACTTTCACATAAGTGGTTCAAATCAGAGTGATCTTCTGTAATTCTGATTTAAATTACAATGAGGAACTGACTTCTCAGTGCAGGTCACAAGACACAAAAATGTTTATGACGATGCTCTGTAAAAGTGCAGCATTACAGGGTGTCAAGATATGTATGGTAAAACAGAACTATGAATCCTCAGGTGAGCAGGAAAATAACACAAAGCTCAGAAAGACCTAACAGCCAGAGCAGCACAGTAATTAGTTATAAATAGCGTGGATTCAATAGTCTTAACTTTCTTTGTGTTTTGGAGCATATTTCACAGCAGTGTATAATATGCCTTGAAGCATAATTGGCAGGAAACATAGTACAAGGTCATGTAATGCCTATTTTCAAATATAGTACCCTAGAACCCTGCTCTCAGCTGCGCTATAAATATAATGGTAGCTGTCCTCCAAGAGGTGATAAAACCTCGCAAGGAAAACTGCCTTGGTTCTCGTACTGCGTGTGGCTTTGGCTGTTGGCATCATCACCCTTGTGCCCACAGAGGATTCAGCTTACCAAATGCTTCCAAGAGAGTGCCCACGGGTCCGACTAGCCAATTCATAGGCACTACTAAAATACACAATATTGTCTGCATCCATGAGCCTGGTGGACTTCCAGGTGTTTTTTTCAGGATTATATGAATGCTTGGCAATTGCATTTTGCTTGCCTATTAGTAAATAGGAAACAGGAATTTAATATTGGTTTTGTTAGTTAAACACACTGTCTTTAGCATAGTGCCCAAATAGCAACTCAGCTACACACAGCAGCTCTCATATGTTACTAAGTTCCCTGAACTAAGGCTACGTGCTGCAGGACTCTTGCCTTTGTGACAGATTCCCTGTTTGTTGATATTAAAATCTTCTTCCCAGGAACATAAGTATCATGAGTTCAGAATGGCACGTACTAAGGACAAATTCATACTGAATTTGAAGGATCTTTAACACAGCAATGGTAGCCCCAAAAAAGTAATTTTCCATTTTTTAATATGTAATTACACTGCCATAAACACAAGAGAGGCATTTATCAAACAGGACAAATACTACCCCAGTCCCAAGTAAAATTCCATGCATTTTGAATTTCAGGTGTACAGCTTGATCACTGAAGACCCCATCTTGCCTGGAAATCAGTGTAGTGTCTGAATAACATAAGAGCCCATGTCAATAAGGCAAGTCTTAGGAGAGGAGTGGAATGTTTGCATGCTGACAGCATGACTGACTGGCTCTTTGTTAAGATGTTTTAAACATCCTATCAATCACACATGTTTTGCCTGACAGCCCCTGTAACTGTGTATATTACTACTTAAAGCTTTCCTAGATTTAGAATACAAACTTGAGGACTTTTTTGCCTTTTAGATCTATATAATTTTTTGCCTTTATAGATCTATATAATTCCTACAACTGTAGGATCCTGAGTAATGATTTGGATGCATACTGCAGCACAAATAATATATTGGTAATAAGGTGGTTCAGGATAGCAGGCAGTTTTTGGAGGCTGCTGACTCTATAAAAAGGAATCATTTCAGTCACAAGTAAGAATAATGTAATGAGGACACCAGTCAAATGTCTACAGCCCAATGAAGTGTCTCATTTACAGCCAGGCTGGACAAAACATCCTGCAGTTAGAAGCAGCCCCATGTTGGTAGGGAGACGAAAGCTCACAATGCCAGACTTCTAATATTGGCGTGTTCACGTCTCTTGTTCAAAGTTTAAAGAGACAACATTAGAGCAGTTTTTAAGTATATCGGGAACGGGTTTCCCAGATGTCCAACCACACATCCCTGAAAAATCATTGCACTAGGCAATGTGTGGGGTAAAACCCATTCTGTACTATTTGGTTCCACCAAGAGGTCCCAGATCACGGTAGCAGACACAACAACTCATTTTCCTCTGGTCAGTGTATTCAGGACTATGTTGTGCATTCCTCCACTGCCTGGAGAAGAAGAAACATTCTCATACGAATACTCCATCATCTTGTAGTCCTGTACAAAGCCAGTTCAAGGGTCCAGAGTGCATAAATCACACTATATTTGTCCTTCAAATTATTTGCTGACACACACATTGTGCAAGGTCATTAACTTTCAGCGGGGCAGCAGGAAGCACGTAACCTGGATCAAGTTGAAATACATTACATTTTCAAGGAATAGAAAGAAATACATGATGCTTCGATTCCTTGGGAAAAATACTAAAAAAGGGAACAAAAATACTAAAAATATTAAAAAAGGGAACAAAACCCTTTTGTCAATGCAGAGCTAGGTATCACTGTTTTGTCAGTCCTTCTAGTACGCTTACTGTTCTGATGTCATAGGCACATTCTTAGTACATAGGTCATGTGAACATGACTTACAAAGCTGTATTTTTAGCCTGAATGAATACATACTTTATGAGAGGAAGAGTTTCCTTCACAAAAAGACCTTGCAAATGATGTGAGACTTATTTTTTTCCCACAGACTCTTACACATATGTTGCAGACATCAAGGGTAACAAAAGCTTTTAATCTGGCTAGCTAGGACAGCTGCATGAATTAAAATACAGCTCTAAGTTCATCGGTAGCTGTCTCTACCAGATGTTCAACTTGTTTGCCCTGGTACTCACTGAGAACCACGTAAATTACAGAATAATCTGTGATTACATTATGCTCTGTACTCTATGGCACTATAGATCGTAGCAATTCTTTCAAAAAACTGCCCCAAAGTTGAGGAACTAATTATAGCTCAGCATATGCTGTGTTTGCTCTGTAAACCTTCTTTTCTCAGGCAGAAGATGGTTTGGTTAAGGCTGGCTAAATGATGTTTCTGTTGCCTCACTGATTCCACGTGTATGTTAGACCCTGTGTGTGCACGAGCATTTTGACTCAAAAATAAAGCAGAGTCAGGTCCACAGATACGACACTGCTCATATTAACTTCACACAATACATCACTCCTTCTTCTTCCTCATCCCACTAAGGAAATAGAAATCCCCCCAAATAGAATCATAGAATCATAAAGTCATTTAGGTTGGAAAAGACCCTTGGGATCATCGAGTCCAACCATCAACTCCACTCTACGAAGTTCTCCCTTACACCAGATCCCCTAACACCACATCTAAACGAGTCTTAAACACATCCAGGGATGGTGACTCCACCACCTCCCTGGGCAGCCTATTCCAGTGTCTGACCACTCTTCCTGTGAAGAATTTTTTCCTAATGCCCAGCCTAAACCTACCCTACTGCAGCTTGAACTCATTCCCTCTTGTTCTATCAAATATGTCACAAAGGAAATATAAATTGGAATGTCTTTCAATGCCACTTTCCAGTTTTTACTTTCCTGATTGCCTCCCCCACTGCCCCCGCCCCGAGCTCGTGAAGTCCTTCTCTCCACGAGAGGGCAAAGATTTTTCAGTGGGAGAAAGGAATAAGGGTGCCCAGCCATGTTCCAACGTTCTCCTAATACGGTCACGGTGCCCTGGGTTCCCATCGGTGACCTTCCCAGTGTTTAATGTGAGAAATCCTGAAAATAAGCCTAAGACACTGAGCACATCTACATAGAAATGACAGGTTAGTCCTGACTTAATGTGCTGGGCGGCAGTACCTCAAGCACATTAAAGCACTTGAAATTTGACCACATTGGAATCAGAGAATTTGGACTATGATCCTGGCACTGAATTTGCTGCTCAGAAGTGAGATCTAAAGACATCCACGGCTTCTTCCCCTGCCTCTCAGCTCTAGCAGACTGACGAGGGGAGTAGGAGTGTCGGGGCATGTGCAATCACCTCTGCAAGCAGGGAAAAGGTGCTTAAGCTGCTGCTAAAAGTTCTGCTGAACAGCAACAGCATCTGGGTGAGATGAAGGGGGAAAATTCTGAGTGCACTAAAGGCAAGAGGGAATTCACCACATCTGGGAGAAATGCTAAGCTCTGGGATTGCGTGAGCTTCTGAGATGGCATATACTTTGGTCTGCTGTGCCTCAAATTAGGATCGGATGCATAGTTGGATGGCCCTGGATGTATGTTTACAGTAGTCCACATGACCACTCTGAAAATCCCTTCATGTTGTGAAGTTTTGCTGGTAGATAGAAGGGAATGAATGTGACAGCAGAGAGGGTGATTGTAAGACCGATAGAGCGCCTCAGCTCTGAAGTGCCAGAGATGCGTATTCTAGAGAGAAAGAGTGTGACATTCAGAGATTTACTGCTCCCATGGTGCAAATATGAACTCAGACGGAAGGCCAGAGGTTGTCCCCAGGAATAGAGCATTACCAGACAGACAGGTCTCACACTTGCCTTTTTTTTAATTATAGTTACTATTTACAAAAAATGCATAAAGAACAAAGTTTCCCTTCTAAAAGCTTGCAATATCATTTTAGATGTGAAATGACAGTGAGAGAGAATGTGGTGAAGAATGGAAGATGAGGCGTTATGGCAGTAGGATGATGTCGCTCTGCAGCACATGCGTTTTCAGGCGGTTTGGGGGATTTGAAAATACTTTTATTGCTTCTCTAATAGTGCTCAAGAAGTAAAACTTCCAGTGAATTAACTGAGGAAAAGTCAGTGGGAGAACTGACAGCAAGTTTCATGTTGCATAGAGAAAACTGAATTTTTTGGCAGGAGCAGAGAAACTGCTTTGATATTAGTACAGTTGTGTAGCAGGAGTCTGCTTTAATAAGAGGCTGGATTCAGAGAGGAGAAGAGTTACGTGAAATATTTAAGGCTAGGACAGATCATTTAAACCAGAAACAGCTATATACACAAAATGTTGTGGGACTAGAAGTCTCAACTTGAGACACGAGTCCAAGGGGTTGTTGTGTGCAAAGCAGCTGGCTGTAACTAATTGAACTGATTGCTTCAGGACTGAGTAGTGCTGACTACAGAGAACATCTTGAAAAAAGCAGACTGAATTCATCAGGATTACATTTGTTAGCAACCCTGGCTGTCAGGTAACTCCTTAAGAGTCTACATTGTTGATCAGACTCGCGCATAACAACGTGAGGATGTAAGATTTCAGTTACATATTCAGAAGAAGCCAAATCTGCTGTCACAATAATCTCTTCACTCTGAATTGACACAGTGGGGTCCCACATTAGTGATCTCCGCTGGTATGTGAGAGACTTTGTGCTGAAAGGACCAACCTAGGTTTTATGACTTAAATGACAGGGGGTTGAGAAGAGGATAAAAATCCACATGTAATTCAGCACACAATGAAAAGTTACACTGTGGAAAGGAAATTCTTATATACAACAGTAACAAGACAGAGGTAAAGGCCGAAATGAAATTTAATTGAAAAGCTAAATGTTTCAAAATAACCAGTGATCTTCTAGCGCTGGAAATTACCAGGTCATCATGAGTCCCTGAAAAGAAGTTGCTCAGTCAGTTGGCATTCTACGGTTTGCATCCCACCAGCTTTGCATCCTCTGATTCTGTTTCCCGCCTTCCTCTGATGGGTAACTCTGGCAGTTTTTACAAATGGACACCTGATACGGCAAAAATCACAAGCAGTCCAGAGTGCAGTGAGTGCAAGGTTACATGGGCTAGGACCTGCCAAAACATTGCATTTGATTGCCCATATTTCATACAGTATTTAAATTGCCTAAATATAATGCAATGTGAAATGGTAATGTTAAATAAATTCACAGGTGTCGGGGGCGGCTAGCAGAAAAGTACAAGTATGCAAGAAATTCGAGGGCATGCCGACCTTGCAGACCTGAGACAAATAAATCTGAGGAGCCAGGGAACAACTGGCCTTGCAGGTCTGAGATAAATAACCTTGAAGAAGTAGGGAGTAGGCAACAAGTTATCACTGTAGCTTTTAGCACATTCCAAAACTGTAGCTTCTAGCATGTAGCGAAACCGCAAGTAGGAGGGATTATTGTAATGAAACATTTAGAGCTAAGCCAATTAGAAATGATAGAATTTGTGTAATTTATGTAACTGTTAAGTAGCTGTATAAAAAGCTTTCCGACGCGTCTAATAAACCGACATCTTGCTTGCATCAAGTAGCGTCCCGTCTCTCAATCGCGGCACACAGGTGGTCAAAACAGTGAATATTTTCTATTTTTTTTTAGGGCAGAATCATATTTTTATGCCATAATACTAAGAACAAGTGAAAACAACTTGGAAACGCTATAATTCTGTAAATGTAGATCTACTTTTGTGTAATATCACATAATTTACATGTAAATTCTGTAGACCAAATTACCTTTTCAGTGTTAAGTTTGTGAGAGTGAGCAAAAACAGAGGTCCTGTTTACTGAAGTAATTTCTTTACAAACAGGTTTGCAGGAGAAAAATGTTAAGATGGTAAGATACAGGTAATTTAATTTTGTTTCATAATCAAGTGGCTACTGCGTGCATTCCACAGTTGGGTATAAAACACTTAGATGGAAAGATATTTTTATAAGAGTTCTAGTGAAGGAAGAGTATGACCTGAGTGTGGGCATTTCACTGGAAGAAGATAAACTTTGCTCTCTAGTGTGTGAATAATACACTGGCAGAGAGCATTGAATGGAGCTTGGTATCTCTTCATGATCTTCCTTTGTAATTGCTGTTCTCTACCTACTCCTTTCAGTCAACACTGAGGAAAACAGACTTTTTTGTCAAAGTCTGTTTCTTTTGCTTGAGCGTTCCAGAGGGAGATGAGGTGTGGGGTCTTGAACCTTCCCTCTCTTTCAGATGGATTATTGAAGTTCATGGGTACAAAATGGAAATCTTTTTTATTTGGGTTTATCATTTCACTTTATATATTATGTAGCGTGGGAGGAAAGAGCTAGAGAACATTTAGACCTCTGGATTGTTGTTTTCTGGAAATGTTTGTTTCATCAGAAATATGTGAGTGTTTTTACTGTAAGTTACAGGTTCTCGCCTTCCCAGACTGACAAAGGAAATAGTCTAAACCCTGGAGAACTTCCAGTTTCAGATGTACTGTTTTCTCCATGAGTTATATTCTTCAGTGAGATTATCCTAGCTGGGAAGTCATATGAAGGAAGTTATTATTTTATATTTATCCTGTGGCTTATAGTCCTTCCTTCAAAATTTGCTGCTATTTACTGTTGGAGACAAGATAATGTGCTTGCTGTCAACCTGTGGCCTGACCTTGCCAATCAGAGGTTTGAAACATGCAAAGCCACAAGAATCCTGAAGTTTCTAGTCTTGATCTATACAGTTTTAAATTATCAATCTGGGCATCCGTCTTTGTTCTCTTCCAGTGAGTCTTTATCAGAGGCATGAAATCTTTCCCATGATGTTGTGGAGCTACAGAGAATACACGCTTGCCCTCCCAATCTTGCTTCTCCCCAGTTCCATTTCTGTGGAGCTGTGAGCCATGATGAACCTGGTAGCTCTTTTGTTAATGGAGGAGAGGGCTTGATTCTTCCTCCAATGGATACACGGTTGAGCCACTCAGTGCAAGGACACATTCCATACATTCTGGCTTCATACAGTAGGGTATGATGTTGACCATAATTTCTGCATATAAAATACTTCAGTCATTAACATGTAAGCGCTTTCTGGTTAACATTAAATGCAATCAGTCAGCTTAAAATAAGGTGAGACCAATCTCCCTAATTGATTTTACTGCGGTGGTGAACAGCAAATGCATCAAACCTTTCTTCTCTTTATCTCATCGTCTGTAAATATTAATTTAAACTTCGCCAGTGGCAAATGTTCTGTCTTTAATGTATTTATATAGCACCCCCTTTTTTTTCTTCTTGCTTTGCTATGAATTTGTAGATCTCCCAGATTTCTTTGCATTTGAGAAACTGCTAAGATATTAAGTAAATTGTTTCTTCCATTGAGGTCATGATTGGTTTTTCCATAATAACTTTATCTAGTGACAGCAGTAGCTGCCTTAAAAAAGGATTGGGGGTGGAAGGAAGAAATGTACAGATAAAGGAGTTTGTTGGTTTGCTGCATGACAACATTGTTCCAGATCAACATTATGAGCAAAATTTTTAGAGCTGTATTCAAAAGTTGGTAATTTTTTTGGAAGTATGCCTATGGACTTCGTTTTCAGAAATTCAAAAAGTATATAGTTCATGTCACTAGCAACTATAATTGCCCAACGTATTTTCAGCAGGTCCAATGATCTTTCCCCTCTATTCCACGTCTGTGAGACACATCTGGAGTTCTGTGTCCAGTTTTGCGCTCTGCAGTGCATGAAAGACAAGGACATACAGTAGTGAGTCCAACAGAGATAACCAAGATGGTCAGGGAGCTGATCTCGGTGCGAGATATATGAGGAGAGGCTGAGAGACCTGGGTTTGTTCAGCCTGGAGAAGGTAAAGACCTGATTGCTGTTTTCAGCAATACTGTTCAGCAAATTGCATACTCTAATCAGGGATTTTCAGAAATTCTCTCAATATCACCTAGTATTTGTGTAGCTTCACTGATTCAAATGATGTGAATCACAAGCTCCAAGTACTATCACTCATATTGCATTATAACCTTCCCAAAACATAGCATGTGTCCACATAGAACCAACAGATCAAAACTTTTGAACGCTAACATCAGAGCAGACATTCCATGGAGCTACTTAGATGTCCTTTTTCGTTATTATCATTATAAAGTGATGGAGTTATATTTATTGTTACTCTTGAAAACATGGCCTTGAAAATAGAATCACAGAATGAATTACAGAATGGTGGGGGTTGGAAGGGACCTCTGGAGATCATCTAGTCCAACCCCCCTGCCAGAGCAAGGTCGCCTAGAGCAGGTTGCACAGGAACGCGTCCAGGTGGGTTCTGAATATCTCCAGAGAAGGAGGATCCACCACCTCTCTGGGCAGCCTGTGCCAGTGCTCTGCCACCCTCAAAGTAAAGAAGTTCCTCCTCGTGTTTAGGTGGAACTTCCTATGCTCAAGTTTGTGCCCATTACCCCTTGTCCTGTCACTGGGCACCACTGAAAAGATCCTGGCCCCATCTTCCTGACACCCACCCTTTAAGTATTTATAAGCATTGATAAGATCCCCCCTCAGCCGTCTTTTTTCCAGACTGAAGAGACCCAAATCCCTCAGTCTTTCTTCATGGGAGAAGTGTTTGAGTCCCCTAATCATCTTGGTAGCCCTTTGCTGCACCCTCTCCAGCAGTTCCCTGTCCTTCAGAACACTGAAGTGATTGGTATAACAGTGTGCAAAGTGAAGTCAACCAAGTGTGTTATAAAAAACAAGAAGGAAATGTCAAGACTATATGACTGACGTTTTGGGAAAATACCTCACATTAATTCTGCAGTGTGTTTGGCAGGTCAGAGTCCTGACTTGCCAAAATAGGCAATTCAGGCATGCACTATCCAAGACAACATTTGTAACTTAGATGAAAAAGAGAAATTGTGGTTTATTGAGAATGCTGCTAATCATTTACCCGATGAAACTATTAGCGCTCCAAAATAACTGACGTTAGCCAGCTGCTGTTCCTCAGCTAATTGCTGTGTTAATGTACAGGCCATCATGCAGCCAGTGATGGTGTAGAGCAGGAAAGGAGCAGAGAACTACAAAGCTTTCCAGCCAGCTATTCTTAGCAATCGCTAACGTACTCCCCGTCACTGCCAGTGGCAGGCAGAGTCCATCTGCCTGTTACCTGCTAAAAGATCATTTAGACATTTACAAACACTTTTTTTGTTTTTTAGTGTTTGCACCGTCACCTGACAATTTATGAAAGCATGGATGAGCGCTTGTGAAATGGGAAATCAGGCCCCTGTTTACAGAACAAATGGTTGAGTGCAACAGGCCTTACCGGGCTCCCTTCTGCTGCCTGTCCCACCTTGCTGCCACTGCCTGGGCTGTCGGCACCAGCAATTGTATGCCTGCTCTGTCAATTGGGACAGCAACAAATCTAGTGGGGTTTTTTGTTTGTTTTGTTTTTGTGGTTGGGGTTTTTTTTTTGGTTTTTAGCACGTTTTTCAAGATTTTCTTTAAAGCCCGTCCCAGGCACAGCGTGGGAATGAGCAGCTGGGAGGGAGAGAGGGATATGGGGTATCTTACACCATCATCTCTGTCAAACCCATTTTAGGCTTAATCCACAGCCCCAGCATGGGCTGAATAGCTCTGGAAAGGTTAATGTAGAAAACAGGGACAATGAAATTACCTGAACTAAACTGGCCCACACTTGTCTCACTATGCAGGTAAGTTATTAACCCTGGGGGAGCAGTGGGTCTTGAAACACAAGGTTAGGAGAGACAGAACACAGATTTGGGACTTTACCACTTTAATTACTAATTGGATTAGAGTTTTAAGCCTTATCTGACTCAGGCATAAAGACACATTTTTTACAGCTTCTTATTCACCTGCCTCTGAAAAACACCACATTCTTCCAGGCTACTCAGTTCTGTATTATGACTTTGCAGACTAAAGAGGCAACGTTAGTAAACACACGAGCATTTCAGAAAATTTGGAACAAGAAGCAGAAAGAAAAACACTATGTCTAGTTTATAGAAGCAGGATTGTTTCTGGTTCCGTTCTTTCCATCTGGGAATGTGGTTAATTGCAGAATTAATTTACATATAAAAACACTGAGTTGGTAGATGTAGATACTTTTACTGCTACAAAGAGCAACCAGAATACAGAAGAGTTCCTTTTATGTATAATTTGTCATTTGGCTTCCCTTTGAAAGTGCACAGAGGAATCTTGAGGCCTTTGAATTACTGATATCTGAGAAAGAATCTATCCAGCCACAAAAACTGGGCTTATCTAGTAGTTGAGACACCAAGCTAAAAAAAAGATTGCTCGTGTTGAGCATTTGCCAGTTCAGCTTTTCAGACAGCTAAAAAAGTTAAATTTGGTTTGACAGATAAAAATCCACTGTGTGTGTACATATATATATGTAAATTATATATAGACACCAGGAAAATTAGTGGATATTTATAAAAAATTAATTCTCGTACAGAAGAATGAATTTTCTTATTGGGAAAGGGAGAAATAGCATCTTATAGATGCTTTCTTGTTAAAGAAACTACAATATAAACACTCAAAGTAGGAGATTTTTTCTTTTGGAGGACAGTTGGAAATGGGGATGTTAAGGGACAGACCAAACATTTGATGAGTTGTCCAATAATTTGTGTCCTTTTGAATCTTTTACAGATAAATAGTGTTTCTAGCATTTCCTATAATTTATTAGGATATTGTAATTTTGGGGAAGATGGAAGATCCATATTAAAATATTGGATTTGCTGAGCCAGCTCTGTGTGGTGACACGTTTTTACTCTGCTACAGCTTTCATTACTTGCTGGCTATTTTGCACTTGACGCGTCTGCATAAGTTTCATTAACATTAATGAAAATTCCATGTTCATGTCAGATGGACTTTAAATCCTGAAGACTGGAAATAATAGCTTTAATATTTCCTGCAAAGATGTCTGGGGAGAAGACAGGTTTAGTTCTAATAGCTGCTTCTTCCTTCCCGCTCATTACGCCCATGTATTTACCTCTTAATATAAATTGTTGTTTTCAGGACTACTGTACCTTTACTCAGAGGATAAATGCATTAGATTTAACCAGCAGTAGAATTTAGACAGCTTCTAAAATATGAAACAATTTATAGGGTGCTTCGGGAAGTCTTAGAAATGTAATTTCGGTTTGAGAGATCCAGAATAATTCTATAAGCGAATACAGACACAGGCTTCTCAGGAGGAATTACACGGCTTGACCTGTGTGGCATGCCGGGACAAGTCCAGGTCTTGTGATGCAATTGTAAGTCTCCTGGCTCCACATTTACTCATACCTGCAACTGTTCCTGGCCTTACAGTCCTTTGGACACAGAAGATCAAGGATTATTAAGGATCTGCATTGCATTAATTTATCATTTACCTATCTATTCTTATTTATCATTTTAGGCTTAGCTATAAATGCAGGAAATAATTTAGTTTTAATCCATTGCAGAAAGTGTCTCTTGACAAAACTTTTCACATCAGCAGGTGGCAAAATTTTAATCCAAAGAGCTACAGCCCTTTGGTCTCTGTTTCCCAATGCCTTCTCTTGGTTCTCCTGTACCTGAAACCTTCTTTGACAGTACTCTGAAGACAGTAGTCCAAAGTACTTCAATCTACGACTATGCTCATGCTGAGTTGTTAATACCTGCCCTCTACTCACCCCGCAGCCAAGGAACATTTTTCTTTCTGTAAGGCTATGGCAAAGCAGTTTAAAGAAATGAGACCTGTTCAGAAGCTGTGGTCTGATCCATTTTGGGGAAGCTGTTCTAACTAGCCACAGAGTGGCTATTACCTTCCACCATTCAAGCAAGAAGAAACAACAAATAAATAAATAAATAAATAAACCCCAAAACACCAAAAACAAGCACAAACCCCAACAATGGGTAATGCCGGGCAGGGAAATTAAGTAGCTGTAGCAGCAATTTAAAGAAAAGCCGCTCAGCAAAGATTAAAAGTGAATTAAAAGCAGCAGGTCCTACCCAGTGTCCAATTTCACATCAAAGATTTGTATGGAACTTGCTGCTGAGATTCGTGGGTTTGAAGGTTAAACTCTGGAAGAAGAATACTCATCAATTTAACTGAAGGTATTATTTCACACCTCTGGAAGTAAAGACATGCCCAGCCTCAAACCCTGCGACCACGAGGGACTGACAGCGCTGAGGATGTTTCAGTGTGAACTGCAAGACTGGCACCTTTCTCTCCCTGAAATGAGCTGAAGATGTTGCCGGGGATTGTCCTATGCTGCATACTTCAGCTGGGCACTAGAACAAAAAACATAGATTAGCTTCCATCTATTTGGTTCACTGCAGGCTTTTTCATCCTCTTTAATGCTTACAGGTAAATAGGATTTACGAAGCACCTCGGCTTTGGCCTATACTGAAATCTGGTGAAGCTTTACCACTGATAAAAATGCTGTGCAAAATCAGTTTAATAACAGATGTAAAACCTCTACAGACTTCAGTGAGAAAACATCTAGGCCAAATATGGGTGTCACTGGAAAAAGACTCCCTGTATACACAACGCCCCCCTGCCCCCCCTCCCGCCCAAATAAATAGCATATACATTGGCACTCTGAGGATGTATCCCAGGAGAAAACTCCATCTCATAACCAGAGATACAGGATTATGTAACATAGAAGTTTCTTATAAATTTATTGAAATCTCTTGGTTAAAATTAATTTTCTTTACAAATCCTTGACAAAATAGACTTTAGGCCTTTCACGGTATTGCAGAGTGTCTTACGGGCTACTGCTGCTGCTGTAAAATCCACCTGTGACACTGGGTTTGACTTCATTAGTCACAAGATGGGTGTCGTCTTCTGGGCTCTGGGGTGCATCACTATGGTGTTTCATTTTAGATGCACTTTTCCCTCTGTGTCAGTGAATCACAGAATCACAGAATGGTCGGGGTTGGAAGGGACCTCTGGGAATCATCTAGTCCATATCCCTGCCACAGCAGGGTCAACTCGAGCAGGCTGGACAGGAACACATCCAGGCAGGTTTTGAATATCTCCAGAGAACGAGACTCCACAGCCTCTCTGGGCGGCCTGTTCCAGTGCTCTGCCACCCTCAAAGTAAAGTTCCTCCTCACGTTGAGATGGAATTTCCTGTGTTCCAGTTTGTGTCCATTGCCCCTTGTCCTGTTGCTGGGCACTGCTGAAAAGAGTCTGGTCACATCCTCTTGACACCTGCCCTTTAGATATTTATAAGCATTGATGAGACGCCCTCTCAGCCTTCTCTTCTCCACACTAATCAGACCCAGGTCTCTCAGCCTTTCCTCGTAAGAGAGGTGCTCCAGTCCTTTGGGTGTCAAATTTGGTATTTACAATTGCCTTACTTTTTGCTGAATGGAACTGAATTGAGTTTATTGTTTGATTTCTTAATCACACTGACCTTCTGAAATTAATAGCATTCTATAGAAAAGGTCAGGAACTATCGCTCTTCTTTTTGGGCTGCTACTCATTATTATCTTTGTTTCAAAGTGCTATGTTATCTTCAAATTATGTGACTGCCACTGTTCACTCGTCACCATTGGATGCTAATGTAACTGAAAGACCATCTAGGATTTAAATAGTATTTAAGATAAGTGTGAAGGTGCTGCGGGGGCTGGGGCTCCCTGGGCCCCATCCTGCTGCCCCAGCCAGGAGCAGGGCAACTGGGAGACACCAGGGCAGCCCCTGGGGACAGGGATGGGCCGAGGCGGGGTGAGGCCTGGATCAGTGGGGAATCTGCTGCCTGCCCAGCAGCAGAGCCATGGCCCCAGGCACAGGGACCTCATGGGCCAGGGTCTGGCCTGGCCACAGCCTCCCCACAGCCCTGGGAGCAGCCGCCCTGGGAGCGCCTCAGGGGAACAGGGCTGCCCTCGCTGGAGCTGGCCCTCCCAGGGAGAGGTGTGTGCTCAGGGCCTGGCACCAAACCTGCAGGGAATTGGGTTTTCTCAGTGATTTTTTTTTCTTCTTCCTCACTCCACAGCCATTATTCATAGAATCATAGAATCGTCTAGATTGGAAGGCACCTTTAAGATCATTGAGTCCAACCATCAACCTAACACTGACAAAACCATCACTAAACCATGTTCCAACGCACCACATCTACCTGTCTGTTAAATACCTCCAAGGATGGCAACTCAACCGCTTCCCTGGGCAGCCTGTTCCAATGCTTGATAACCCTTTCCATGAAGAAATTTTTCCTAATATCCAATCTAAACCTACCCTGGCGCAACTTGGGGCCATTTTCTCTTGTCCTATCGCCTGTTACCTGGGAGAAGAGACCGACCCCCAGCTCTCTACACCCTCCTTTCAGGTAGTTGTAGAGAGCGATAAGGTCTCCCCTCAGCCTCCTTTTCTCCAGGCTGAACAACCCCAGCTCCCTCAGACCCTCCTCATAAGATTTGTCCTCCAGACCCCTCACCAGCTTCCTCTTATAAGCATAAGAGGTTTCTTGAAGACTTCCTACATCAATTCATAGATTTCAAGTATTTCAGCCTAAGTGTCTGTGGTATTTCATTTTAGAGATAATGGGAAATTTGTGTTTCTGAGATCAGATGATGTGAATTTGACCTTCATTTGCAGACAGAGTTTAGTTTGCCTCCTCATTTTTTTTACGTTTGTCCTTCTGTTGGGCACAATCAATAAACAAAGCCTCAGGCTAAAACAAGCAAAGTTTTCAGCAACATAAGAGAGAAGATGACAAGAATATAGAATAATACCTTTCTAATTCCGTTGCCTTATGGATTCTTTTGTTTAATCTTGCATGGAATTAATTCTTTAAGTAAGTTTACTCAAGATTATTGAAAATTGATTCCTAGTAATTTAAATTGCCTATTACTAAACTTTATTGGAACCAATAAACTTATTTCAATGCAGTACTTCCCCATCTGAAGAAAAATTTAAAAGTCTATTTTCACAAAATACTGGTGAATATAGCTCATATTCTCCATTGGACTAATTTTACTTTTGATTTCATATTTTAGCTCAAAAGATACCATAAGAGCCTCCTAACTTGTCTCTCAAATTCTCAATGAGAACTGGCTCCAAATGGATCACCAAAGAAGTCTTGAATCTCTTGTTTAACAGCAGAGTCGATAGCTCAGTAAAATCTACATATCTGTAAAATAATTACATTTCTATTCTGGACTAATGGATTTTTAAAAAGTACATAGATATCATCTCTGTCAAACATGGTCTCAGTTAAAACCACTTAGTGATTTAACAACACATAAATCAAAAATGAAATAGTAATGGTTTACATAAGCTATAATTTCTCAGCTTGCCCCTACACATTTTTGGAGTTGGCAGTGACATAGTTGGCATAGACAAGTCTTTCCTAAATTTCCGTAATTCCTGATCATCAAATGAAACATGTCCATATGTAGTCACTGCCTCTCCTGAATGAACAGCGTTCATTAAAAACCCTGGAAGGTATAAGCAAGAAAATAATGTGATCTCTCAAACATGAATGAACTTGGATTCTGACAACTGATATTTGACTGTAAAATTGTTACATCAAAACTACAAAAAATCTACCACCCAACAAAACCTGAACTGTATATCAGTAGAGGTTCTTATTCCACATGACAGTAAGTAGCCCTTGAGGTCCCTCATCATTGTTTCTCAGGAAGCCCCAGGACTGAAATGTCTAGAAACCCAAGTGCAATTTCACTAGGTCCTCATAGCACGGCATGGTTTGCTGCCAGCAGAACTGATTCAAAAATGAGGACTTTTCCACTCTTTTTAGACAAAATATGGAAGATTTCAACCCAGTTGGGCTATGACTGTGGTCTACTAACATTTGATATCACCAGCCACGTGAGTAAACTTTAAAGTGTTGGCTGAGAATGACAATGATGTGACTTGAACATACCTTCCTGTCATCCTCCCTGCACTGACACTGCTTCTCTGCAGGCAGTGAGGGACCTGTGCGGACCCCTTTGGGATGAGGGATGGAACTGTTGGAAAGATATTTGATTATTTGAAGGCTGAGGTTTAAATTTTCAAAAACTTGTGCTCTAGGGAGCGTAGGAAAATTTAGTTCATGATGAACAGGGGAAATTTTATGGCAGCGAGGAGAAAGCATATCTTGGGGAGTGTTTTTTTGGAGGAGGTAAGGAAGCAATAACTGACTGTATTTTCAAATGCTGCCCAGTGCATCTACATCAGGGCACATAGGGTCTCTTCAAAAAAACATGAAAACTTTTATTCTGCTAAATCCTGCTGCATGTCTTGATTTGATTTACTTTCTTCAGCAAGGTGTGCAGCTGAGCCTGGGCCACTCTCAGGGAAATAACGCACTGCTCAGAGATGCCAGAGTAGCATTATCTCCCCTAAATCTTTTACTTGTATTTGGTTTGGGAAACAAATATAAAGAGTTTCAAATCCACTCTCTCTTGAACCCTCTAGGCACTGTCAGTGCCAGAACTGGAAGTGTCAAATGTGGCTCTCTCCACAGGCACTATTATGTGTCTCCAAGGCTTTCAGACATCTGGCTAAATAAGACGATGAATCACTGTCATTCATTTAAAAGGTGGAGAGCAAAGAGCATGTCAAGGATGGTGTGAGAACCTCTCTAGCAGTTACCTTTGAGCCCAAACTATTACAGGCTCTATAAAGAATTGCTTGTCTGCAGGCAAGGTCACTCATATTAATTTTTATGAATTGCCACCAGTTCCTTGAATCTCATGAACTATGCAATCAAAGGCAAGCAATAAGCTTTGCTAAATCAGTGTTGCAACCTTTAACGATAATATCCACAGCTTTTATGAGATCAGCTCAGTTTTAATTAAAGATTATTGAAATTGATGCAGCAAACTCTGGAGACTGTAAATCAATAAACAAGGTCTTTAAAGGACAAAATGTTACAGGAAGACTAAAAGCGCTGGTGGATCACTGGATCTATATCTGGTCATCCTCTGTGCCAGGAAAGATGGTTTATTATTTTTGGATTGCATCAGTGAGAATTCCGTGGGCTCAGCCTCTCTAATCAGGAAATTTCAGGAAATTGCTAAACCACTGTATTTTCTTTTCAGGTTATTTTGATTCTTTTTTCCTGTGTTTCCATCATTCTTTTTATGATTGCTATTTATGCAGACGTGTCTGACCTAGCCTTAAATTTGCTAGTGTAATCTCAGCAACATATCGCTCACTGTAAGTAAGCTGTGACACCTAGCCAGGTGTGTTTGAGATGGCCTTCTGCTTGACCTCCAGATACCATTCCTGAAGGACTCGGGGCTCTCACAGGTCCTGTGTAATACCAGCCTGCTCTGTAAGGCTGTCTCAGAAAATTGTGGTATCTCAAACAGCGCAGTGCTTGTGTTTATGTAAGCTAGTTGAGCTCAGATCATTGAGGTAGCCGTTGTTGAGGAACAAACTAGAAACTGAGCTGTTTTCCTGTAAACTGATCTGCCAATATGGAGCTTTCAGTAAAATACTAAGAATGGTTGACGTAGGTACTAGAACGGAAAGTTAATTTATGTTCAGAATAGTGCTGTACCACTTGCCACAGCAGCAACTCTTGGGGGTTAAAAAACTTCAGTCATTTAATGTTTACCTAATTGTTGTGTGAGCTCAGTTGTCTCACACCTAATAAAAAAGAAACTTCTGAATTACAATTTTAGCAAGCTAACAGATAAATTAATACACTGGTTTCTGCAACACTTTGTCCTGTCTCACAATTTATGTACATAGCTATAATATTCAGCCAAGTTTGAACTTTTCTCTTTAAATTTCTTTTAAGACGTAGTACTCAGCTAGAAATAAATTCAATGGTTTAGTTTAGGTCAGGAATTTTATGTTGAGTTTCTTTTTTTTTCCCCAGTGTGAAAAATAATCTGTCAATTTCCACATGATCTTTTACTCAGTTTCCAAAAATTAAGTCACTTCAAAATGTTGTCATTTTCCCTAACAATTATAATGACAATTCTCATTGGTTATCTTCATAGTTGGCATAATTAAGACCTACAGCTATTAGGTTAGCCTATGTTGGTGTATGAAATAGTAATAGCTCCAAAAGCCTGTCTGCTGTGAGCCATCTCATTGAAAAGTGACTTTTTAAAAAAGCAGCTACAATTAAATTTTTTAAATTACCGAGGCCAGTTAGTAACCACTAAAACAATTGGATTAAACTATAACTGTTCATTTGACGGTAAAAAAATGTAGCAATTTTTTCATGGGAAATAATTGCGTTTTTCTCATTTATGTTTTTTATACGGTGCTATACTGAAACAACTTCAATGAGAGAGAACACCGTAATTTTATAAAACTTCCTGAGGAGAGTCCAAAAACCAAATCTTTATTTCATGTAGCCTTTCAGAAGATTCTTACTGGTATTTGAAGATGTCTGATAAAATTACATGAGAAAGATACGCAATACACATTTCATGATCTCAAGGGCTTTACAAAAAATAGCATTTTGCAATTTCCCACATGAATTGTTTATGTGAAAGCCTCAACTTATTTTCTTATTTATTTAGGGAGAACCTTGATTGCAACGAAATGGATCTTGAGTGCTGGCACACTATAAATCACTGAGCGGCTGGGACACAACAGGAGTCAGGAGTTTCGTCTCTCATTTCCCAGCTCCCCCCTTCTCCTGCATTGCCTCTGCCACGTGCCCTTTTGCACATGTACTCGGGAACAACAGCAACACAAAGCCGCGAGGTTTCTAGCAGGGAAAGCCATGAGCCAAGAGGCTCAGCGACTTGCATCCTGGGCATATGTAAAGAGGGTCACACGAGGACGCAAATGCAGCCTCCTTGAGAGTCTGACTGCCAAAATTCCTAACCTTACATTAGCCTGAGAGGATATGCTGAGCTGCCTTGTGGTAGGAATGGCTCTTATTTTTTTCAGGTTGAATTTTATTTGTACTGCCATCACGGTCTTATTGCTGCAGAACTATGAGCCCTTTTGCCTTGCTAAAGTGGGACTGGAGAAAGCACTGAGACAACAAGCCTACCATATAATTATTGCCAGGCAATAGGTGATTAACAGGTGATAAAGTTAGTTTTACAGTAAAAATTGAGCAATCAGATAATGTCAGCTATTGACTTCATTTACTAGTTATGTAGTGAAGCTGATGCTTTAAGTGACAGATAATCATTGTCTTGCTTTAGTAATTGCTCATCATCATATGACAGACATTTTCTGTATTTGTACAAAGGTAGTGGTGGTTCTGTTGAGATATTTTCTTTCTTGCAAAGATACTGGTAAAGCTAAGCCATATAACATGGTCTTGTTATTCAGCCCAGTATTATCTAGCTATATAAAGAAAAACAGGATTCCTATTGACTCTAGCCCTAAAAGTCTGTTAAACATCAACTTTAGTGGAATTATTGCATGATGTTTTGCTACTAGAAACTTCAGGAGGGGTGAAAAATGAGAGTGACTGTGTTTGGAGTAGTGCTTCTATTTACTTTTCAAGTAACTGCTGATACTATGGCTGATAGCAAAGGTGGTCCAGAGAAGACGACTGACCCAAAACATAGATTTCTCCTCTACCACAGACTTATTTTGAGTAAGTAAATTCAGGGCAAAGAGCGATTTGACAGCCTGCAGCTGCCAAAAGGAGCAGTCCTACTACTTTCCCCTCTCTTGGACGTGCTTCCCTTGCTTAGCACTGCCACTTGTCAGATCCTGTGATGAGCTAATTCAGTTCCTTAAACTGTCAGAAAATAATTAAGTTGTTTCCGCTGGGTTAGTTCTTTGCCGATTTAGTGAGCTGAATCGGTTCATCCGGGTGGTGACCAGAGTGGTTTCAAGGACTGGGCTGGGATGTGAAATTAGGAGAACTGAACTGGAAAGAGAGGAGAAAGAAGGGGAAGGAGAGGAAGGCTTTACCTTTTGGTAATAGCTGTTAGATCTGCTCAGCCCTCTTGTGAAACTTCAAACTCAGCACACTTTCCCCGAGACAGTTCCCTGTTGTGTGAAGAATGACTTCCATTCCTCATCCATTTTGATGGTGCTTCTGTTTACCTAGGAAGTTTAGGCACTAAGAAAGTAGTACATGTTATACAAGGCAAAATATGACTCTACCTACTATATAATATTGTGGCTAAAATATAAAAAAGAAGTACAGAAAAGAAATTCAGAAGAAGTAACTTTTTTTTTTTTGGCCTGGAATGGGGGCAAAGAATTCATTAGTGTCTGGCAAATTCTGCAGAAAAGGTGTGTCTTTACAGGAATATGAATAAAGGCAGAAACTAATTAAGATGGAAGCTGAGATAGCTTAATATGCTTAAGTTCTAGGTAAGAAAATTCATGGAGGGAGGAGAAGGACAGTGGCAGTGAGGGAATGCTGGAGTCCTTTCTGCAGGAGCTGGCGTAGCTGAGAGCCATTCAACTCCTTCTGCAATGGACGTGAGACAGGAGCAGCCTGGAAGGTAGCATGAACAAGAGAGTTAAAGTTAGGGTGGCTCACAGAAAGCTACAGGGACAGCCTCAAAAGAAAAACCCGAGGCTGGTGTTGAATTATTTTGTATACAGGATGAAAGCCAAGCTCCAGCAAGTGGGTATGTGAGCAGACATAAGGCACCTAAGCCTAAGGCATGTGTCTGTTCAGTGGGAGACAGAATTGGGATGGAACATGTTTAGACTTTTTTTCTTTTCTCACCGGTATATTATTCTTGACTTTAAAATCTGTTTCCATCTTCAGCTAATGAACTAAATTGCATTTAATTGTAAAGTGTTTCAAGGACAGGATATAGAGTATTGCAAATTTTATTCCTGTATTTTTCATTCCTGTGAATGCGGTGGGCTTTCTTGTATTTGTAAGTACCAGTTGAATGAGGATTTTTAGGATCAGGTCTAATAGCTATATGGTATAAATTCTGCTATATGAGTTTGCTGAGAACAATTGGACTTTTCCCCATTTATTTTGTAAATTCATTATTTACATCTAAAGCAAGAGTAAATATTATAGAATACATAGAGGCTAGAGTGACAGTTCTGAAATTCCGCTGAGCTTACTGAAAGAAATAGTCCCTTTGGTATTCTGCAGCTTTCACTGAGATAGCTAATGTATTCTGCAGAATTCTGTATTCTGTGTGCAAATAGCACCTAAATCTCTTCTCAGACAATAACAGATATGTAAGGCCATATTTTCAATCAAACATCTAATTTCCATATACAGTTTGACAAATCAAGAGGGTATGAGAAAAACAAAAGAGAATATCCTAGACACCTGGAGTTTAACTAGAAGGAATTTTAACCAAATAAGTTACTTAACTGCCAAAGGCTTTTATCGGTAATGGGAAAATGGGTTAGGTGTGACGGTTCACTCAACTCCTGCTCAGATTTTGGCTAACACAGAGCTCTTGCTAACGCCTGAGGTATGCTGGGAGCAGTGCCATTAGGTCACAGCAAGGACAACACCTAGGCAGGACACGGTGGCCAGAAGGGGCTAAAGGCCTCTATGCAGCCACTAGCTCCTGCAGCATGCTGTCTCCTGCAGCCAGAATCCCTGCATATTGGCTGTCTGGTAGCTTCTTCAGAATCCTCTAACTCATGGAAATGGTGTAGACCAAACTCCCAAACTGGAAGGTATAAATACATCATCTTACCCCAAAGTGTTTGAAGCAGATCCAACAGCAGCTGGACGGCTGAGGCTTTTGTGCTTGCTCATGTGATACAGAGGGTGCCTGCACTGGGACAGGGGACAAAGGATGAGCACTCTCACTGATGGCCAAGTAACCTGCTCATAGGTGCACAAGTTACAAGTTATGAGTTACAGGTTATGAATTAGAGAAATTGTGAGTTAGAAACCTCATGAATTAAGCAACGAATTAGTGAATTCACTCATTGGACTAGTCTGTACAAAGGGGATTGAGCCCTTGTTTGTCATGTTTGTTTCTTTGTTTTCCTTCCTAATAAGCTCATAAAACAAAGTTTAATTTACAGGGTGCGTTGCCCTGTAAATTTGAGATCCAAATGGAGAGTGACAGTTAGGCTCCAGGAGGGCTGTTTTCAAATACCACCACAAAAAGTGAATTTCATCGCTACTTAGAACTAGTGTTCAAAGTGCACTGCAGCGATGCTGCTTATCATTACTTCAGCCTGAGCTTTTATCACAAACAATATTTGAAGAGATATTCAAAATAATAATGAACTTACCTCTTGGGACTGTGAGCTTCATAAATGAAAAGATCTAGAACTTCTAATATTTGCTCATGCTTACAAAAAAAAAAAGATGAAAGAATCACAATCTCTCACGGAATTGAGCGTGGTGACTGGGGTGGTGGAACTTCCCAAGCAGCCACAGAGTTTTAGAAGTTTTCTGGCAGTCTCTAAACCATTGTGGAATATTGGTGACAGAGCTGCAAAAATCTGTGTACGTGCTTGCTAAAACTTCTGTACATCTAGAAAACAGAGCTGTGCTTTTGGCACGTCACTCCAGTGACTGTGATGTTTAGTTTTTGGTGAAAGAGAGTGGATGACTTCTGAGCAGTACCTCTACTCAGGGAGGCTGTATACAGTTCCTAATGCTTGGCTGACGTATATAGAATCATAGAATCATTTAGGTTGGAAAAGACCCTTGGGATCATCGAGTCCAACCATCAACTCCACTCTACAAAGTTCTCCCTTACACCATATCCCCTAACACCACATCTAAATGAGTCTTAAACACATCCAGGGATGGCGACTCCACCATCTCCCTGGGCAGCCTATTCCAGTGTCTGACCACTCCTTCTGTGAAGAATTTTTTTCCTAATGTCTAAACCTACCCTGCTGCAGCTTGAACCCATTCCCTCTTGTTCTATCACTAATTACCTGTGAGAAGAGACCAGCACCAACCTCTCTACAATGTCCTTTCAAGCAGTTGTAGAGAGTGATGAGGTCTCCCCTCAGCCTCCTCTTCCTCCAACTAAACAGTCCCAGCTCCTTCAATCGCTCCTCATAAGATTTATTCTCCAGGCCCTTCACCAGCTCCGTTGCCCTCCTCTGCACTCGCCCCAGCACCTCGATATCTCTCTCATATTGAGGTGCCCAGAACTGGACACAATACTCAAGGTGTGGCCTCACCAGTGCTGAGTACAGGGGGACAATCACCTCCCTCCTTCTGCTGGTCACACTATTGCTAATACAAGCCAGGATGCCATCGTCCCTCTTGGCCACCTGGGCACACTGCTGGCTCATGTTCAGCCGCTTGTCAATGAGAACCCCCAGGTCCTTTTCTGCCAGGCAGCTCTCCAGCCACACTTCCCCAAGCCTGTAGCGATGCATGGGGCTGTTGTGGCCCAAGTGCAGGACCCAGCACTTGGCCTTGTTGAAGCTCATACCATTAGCATTGGCCCATCAGTCCAATCTATCCAAGTCTCTCTGTAGAGCCTCCCTATCCTCATGTAGATCAACACTCCCGCTTAGCTTCGTGTCATCTGCAAACTTGCTGATGATACACTCTATGTCCTTATCAAGGTCATTAATAAAGTTGTTGAACAGAAATGGTCCCAACACCGAGCCCTGAGGGACACCACTTGTGACCGGCCGCCAGCTGGATTTAACTCCATTGACCACCACTCTTTGGGACTGCCCATCCAGCCAGTGCTTGATCCAGCAGATCATATGCTCATCCAGGCCACGAGCCGCCAGTTTTTCCATGAGAATTCTATGGGGGACAGCGTCAAATGCTTTTTGAAAGTCTAGGTAGACAATGTCCACAGCCTTTCCCTCATCCAATAATCGGGTCGTCTTGTCATAGAAGGAGATCAGGTTCGTCAGGCAGGACCTGTCTTTCCTAAACCCATGCTGACTAGGCCTGATCCCCTGCTTGTCCATTATATGAGTTGTAATGGCACTCAAGATGATCTGCTCCATGACCTTCCCTGCTACCGAGGTCAGGCTGACAGGCCTATAGTTTCCCGGATCCTCCTTTCTGCCTTTTTTGTAGATGGGCGCTACGTTTGCTACCCTCCAGTCCATTGGGACCTCCCCAGTTAGCCATGACTTCAGGTAGATCGTGGAAAGTGGCTTGGCGAGCACGTCTGCCAACTCTTTCAGCACTCTTGGATGTAACCCATCCGGTCCCATAGACTTGTGCGCATCCAAATAAAGAATAAATAAAGAAGGATAAACAAATAAAGAAGCAGTCGTATCTTATCGGATTTGCTCTCAGACTTCAGAACATCTGGAATTGCTCAACGTTTTCTCATTTAGTATAAATAATATTTGCGGAGAAAGAGAAGGAGGGAATATGAAAGTCTCAGAAAATGAGAAGGTGAACCCGAGCTTTCTTCTGCTTCTCAGATAGCAGCATTATCATTGGTACTGACAATATAGCAACTTACAGATAGATTCTAGTTACATCAGTAGCTCCACTAGCCAGCTGATACTCAGGATGTCAGATTTCATGTCAAGTGTCTGAATTTTGTACATTTGCACGCTGTGTGTGATTCTTCAAAAAAGGAAACTCGGTAGAGAGATACAGGAAAGGAATTCTGCAGTCCATGAAGCCCTCAATACTGTTATCTGTAGGATTTGCACAAAAAGACAGTGTACCATTAGATTAAGATATAGAAAGATATGTTAAGACATTCCATTTTGGGGAGGTAGAAACTGAGTGTTAAGCTCTGCTCAACAATTTGATATAGTAAATGCGGAACTCTCATTTTAGAGAATATTCTTTCTCCCTAACCATCTTTAAAATCAGTTCTCAACTAAAGTTGTCCCCTTTCTGCTGCTTCTCACCTGTTTCCAATTCTGGGGAGCTGGTTGGCATTCCCAGTCCATGGGACAAGAGGTGAAAGCCTTCCCTAGCCCAGTTGTGCACCTAACCACACGCAGCTGCAGAGGAGCCTTTAGTAACTCAGGTGTGTGTCCTTAAAGGAGATTGTAACAGATGGTAATGGTGCTATGAAAAAGTTACTGCAGCCTCAAGTAATGCACCATTTCTTTTCTTCAGTCAAATGGTTAAGTTTAGCACCAAGCAAAAAGGAATGCTAAAAACACTGCCATAATGGCAGTGACATTTATTTTGCATTGACAGAAAAATCATGAACTACTGCTAGAAAATGTTACTTGCTGAAAAACTCAGCTTTTAATCAGCCAAAAGTAAATTATCATAAATAATAATTATCAGTAAATAAACATAATGATAAAATGGCTAATTTAAAACCATTTATGCATGAAAGGTAAACAAATAAAGAAGCAGTCGTATCTTATCAGATTTGCTCTCAGACTTCAGAACATCTGGAATTGCTCAACATTTTCTCCTATAGTATAAATAATATTTGCGGAGAAAGAGAAGGAGGGAATATGAAAGTCTCAGAAAATGAGAAGGTGAACCCAAGCTTTCTTCTGCTTCTCAGATAGCAGCATTAGCATTGGTACTGACAATTACAGCTAAAAATCTTAGTCCTTCGAAGTGACCACAAGCTGGTTTTGCAACGCTATTTTCTTTACACTCTACTTGCACAGTCTAAGAGTAAATACGTAAAAAATAATCTGTAAGTTTTCCTCCCTGTGTAAACGGATCCAACCTTGGTGCGAGGCCCTTCGTAACTACAGTCTATACAATTGTTGTACCAAGTTGTATAGTTATTACACAACCACTGTAGAAAATGTACCAAAATCAATTTGATGAGGCACAGACACTCATGCAAAAGTCATTATCAGGTAACTAACATAATTAACCAATTTTCAATTAATTACTTCCAAGAAAACCCTTAGGTACCTGCAGTACTTTATGATTCTCTAGTAATAGTTTTCTATGTCTTCATAAAATACACTTCAAAGTTTTGGAAATACCCAAATTAAAAAAAATAATGTTCCGAAAGTATAGTCTGCATTTTTGTAATTATTAAGATAACTTGATTTTCATCAGCTGAAAGCATCACATAACACCGTAGTTTTCTGAAATGCCATTATGGAGGTCAATAACCCAATGGATGTTCAATATGCATGATGTGAATGTGGTTTTTCTTTGCTTTTCACTGAAACAACACAAAATGCAAACCCTGGGGTCCAGAAGAGGAGCTAAGGTCACTGCAAATTATCTTTTTACCTTCTGATTTCTATCTTGTGGTAGAGAGAGAGTGAAGTCTTAAATTCGAACAGGCTTAAGTTGCTGTCTAAATTATGACAGCTTATCTCTAGCTTCCAACAACCAGCAATGCCTAGACCAGGACTTCTGGCAGGGTCATTGTAAATCAGCACAATAAATCGCAGGGAGGGAAGATGCGAGGAAAATTTTCCCTAGCTGAATCTGATGTAATTAGACTAAGAAAAAAAAAATTACAAAATCAATATATATTGCATATTTTTGTCTGTGGAAATAAATGAAGGCGTAGTCCCTGTTATAACTTATTGTGTTGTTATATAGCACTGGCCTTCATTCTATCGGATAAGCTAGGTCGTGGGGTTAAAATAGTTCGTTAGGTTTGTTTTTATTTCAAATATGCTTCCTTTTAGAATCTTAACTTTGTTCTAAAAGTACTTGTAATTTCTATTTTTCCAGAGTGTTTTTTTCTAGTAGGAGGTTGCATTTGGAGACACACAAACATTTTAATTGTCCCATATTACTATTAAATGGGGATGCAGTCTGTGCTCCAAATAAACTCTTTCCCCCTCTATTTTAGCCATGCTGTGAGCTGTCTACCCCAGAGGACTCCCCCAGGGCAGTTCGGCTTGTCCTGACAGTTAGTTGTAGGAGTTCCTGTCGCGTTAAAAGGACAGTAGTTTCGATATTTGTCTGTCAGAGTCCCAGGACTTTCACTGATTTACTATCAGAGTCCCACCAAAGGACTTTCACTGAATCAGATTCACAAATAATTGAAATTAGTTATTTTATTGAGAGCGACAGTCGCAGATTCGAGATTGCCGTTGATAAATTCACTGACTACAATAGCACTAATTACTTAAGGTTAATATTGCTAGCAAAAATAATGATAGTACAACAACCCGGGGTAACATTCACCAGAGGGTGAAAGGCGCAGCGCTTACCCAGAAAGGTGTCCCTGCCTGGGGTGGAGGAAGAGAACGCAGCCTGTCGACTGGTCCGTCAGATATCAAGTTTCTTCTCTCCCAATTTAACAGTCATTTTCTCCATCCTTTTATCCCCAAAATTACGAGGTTTCCCTCCCCTAGGTGACATGTAGTATGATTTGGGTGGAGAGACGAGTGCTATAGTCATATATGTTTAGCATGATCTCTAAAATCTTCATTAGCATATACAGGGGTGTCAACTTTAACATGCATTTCACAGGTAATGAGGCAACGGTCAATTATCGGGCATGGTAGCCTCTCAAGGAGACAAAGAGCTACACAAGGTCTCTGTTATCTTGATTTTACTGTCTCTGCTGATGAAAAGCAGGGCTGTCCTGGCTCCCCAAGACTACCCCGTTATTTATGTATCCTGTGATGGCCAGACAAGCCTTCACTCCCCTGGGTTGCACAAGAGATAGCAAAGCCAGTCTTAATTGCTCTTTGAGCACACAGACTTCACCTCATTATCCAAATTCCACAGTTCCCAGATGGAGATCCCAGGCAGTGTCCACAAGACCTTCATGACCGTCTGGGGTAGAAGGCCACCTCTTCTCATCTTCCCCCACCTCCCTGCTCCTGGAAAGGGAATTTTCAAATTCAAACCTACTTTGGGGGTTCTGTACCTCATTTTGTATTACAGTGGTTCCCTAAACCCAAGCTTTGCAGCAGGTGATGAAAGAAAGCCTTGAGATCACTCACATCTCTGTACTCCTATGACTCCCTGCTGCTTAAAAGACATCAGGATGGAGGTGGTGCCCAACCCTCTGGAGTACTGGGCTACCCACGCTGCATCCCACAAAGCACTAGGTTCCTGCAGGAGGCCAATACAACCAATCGGAGTGGCTTTTGGAGGGCACAAGCACTTTTACCTAAAAAATAATTTATAAGGGAGATTGAAGTCAGAGAACATGGGACAGTCTAAGAGAAGTTTTCCTAGAGATGACAGCCTTGATCCTTGCAGCATCTTTGATGATGCTTCCATAAACTTCTCTAGCAGTTTCCCGGGAAAGATTGCGGGTATTTTGGACAATTCTGTAAATACTTGGTGGAGGAAAGGAGGCATTGGGTTTTCTGGAAATACTGGACACAATATCAATGTAGAAGGTAGTAGCAAAGAAAATCACTACATAGCACCCCTCCTTTGAGGAGAGGCTGAGAGAGTTGGGGCTGTTCAGCCTGGAGAAGAGAAGGCTCCAGGGAGACCTTATTGCGGCCTTTCAGTACTTAAAGGGAGCCTACAGGAAAGATAGGGACAAACTTTTTAGCAGGGCCTGTTGTGATAGGACAAGGGCTAATGGCTTTAAACTAAAAGAGGGAAGATTTAGACTAGATAGAAGGAAGAAATATTTTACAATTAGGGTGGTGAAACACTGGAATAGGTTTGCCCAGAGAGGTGGTTAGATGCACCATCCCTGGAAACATTCAAGGTCAGGTTGGACGGGGGTCTGAGCAACCTGATCTAGTTGAAGATGTCCCAGCTCATTGCAGGGAGGTTGGACTAAATGACCTTTAAAGGTCCTTTCCAACCCAAACTATTCTATGAGTCTATAAATGTGTGGTGAACAGAATTTCAATTTCCATGTAGTCTACTGGCTAAGAGAGTACCTGAGTCCAGCAGCAGTTGCTCAGCTATGCCTGGCACTGCAGAGCAGCCGGGGATTGGTGTTGAGAGAATCCACATTAAGTATCTGTTTAAGTGGACTAAGACAGAAGCTGTATTCAATGAGAGTAAAACACAGTAACATCCCAGGTACACATATTGGCCAAGCTACTCTCTAATATGTTAGCTCTTAATCTTTTGCTTCTGGTGACTCTTCTCTGTGCCAGCTGCTGCAATTCAAAACATAATTGCTAGTGAAGTGGTGAAAAAGAATTAGAGAATGCCCAGGTGCAAGCTGTTCAGGGTTGGGAGGCTGTTTTCCAAGCCAATTTCAGACCAGATGATGCTTGTAGACAACTCTATAGCAAGAGTGAAATGGAGTAACTAAAGGACGAGTGGGTAAACTGCACCAATAAAAGCTGAAGGGGGCCAATATTATAGGATTTCTGTAAGCTCTATGAGGTGGGTGAGAGAATTTATCCATCTTACTTTACTGTTTGCCTAGTAATAGTGATGGCTGAGAAACTACAATGTTGAACCAAGTATCAGATTTTTTTCTGAACTTTGGAAACCAAAAACATATGCTGCAAGGAGTAATTGCATGAGAATTAATCATCTGCCACTGCAGTAAGTAGGAAAAATTCAGCTCCTACTTGACATCTCTGCATATGAAATGGGCTATAATTGCGGTGACTAATATTTCTAGCAGTGTTGTGCTGGATCCATACTTTCTGAAGAGGTGCTTCAAGGACTCTTAGTGTTAACAAGTAAATCTTGACTTGGACAATATACAGGTACCTATGCTGGATGTTGGTATGAAGGGTGGCCTTAATATTCCTAAAGCCTTATTTTTGCCCCTAATTTGTTTCCTAGATTGTTTCTTGAGATGGTTTGGAATAAAATTATAGGAAAATTGGTCATCACACAGTAATACTTTTAATGAAAAATCATAGCTGACTGAACAAGCAGGTACATTTGAAGTTAGGGAGTTTCCAGGGTGGACTGTTGTTCAGGCTGACTTGAAGAGTAAGTTTGAAGATGAACACGTTTAATCACGAAAGCCACGGTTCATTATAGTGTGTACAACCCTTCTGTCAGCACCTGACTGGAAGCAAAATGGGACAGGTTTAGATTTAAAGGGCTCACTGCTAACATGCTGATTTGTTCCTCCTGGAAAAAGAAGCACTAAACTAACACTTTGATACTAAATGAGCTAGGTTTCCTTGCTTACAAGTCCTAGAAATTGGCTTAACAAATATTTTTACTAAAGGGAAAAGAGAAGTCTGAAGTGGTGGACAAATAAAGTAACTAATCTCATAGCTGCTCTTGGAGCATAACTTGTGCTGCTGGTTGTTGCTGGTGTCACCCCCTTGCGCCATATTGCCTCTTCCTCCTTGCTCTCGTAACCACACTCGTTCATCACAGCTACGCTGCTGACAGCCCTGCTCCCGAGCACCACCACCAAAGCACAGCTCTCCACTGCAAGAATTGTGAATTCCTTCTTCCGCTTCTCTTCTGCAGGGCCTCGCTCTCCCCTGCAGTGATCATCAGGCTCGGAGGCTGTTGCCCGACGTCATGCCCTAATGCAATGCCCAGCAAGGGAGCGTTACAATGAGCTCTTGCCCTGCTGTACCTGGGGTTGCTCTGCCATCCAGCTGGGTTGCCTTCGTAACAAGCACAGCATGTGCAAGATTCATGGGCTTTAGGCCTGTCCATCAACGTCTTTCATTTCTCTTCCCTTTGATCCATCAGATAGCAACAGAGTTCACCTCCTCCTGAGAGCTCCTCTGCCATCTGGGTTCATCACTGGGGAGGGAGATGTGGGGTTTTGCCGTCGCTTTAGGTGCCAGCCATCAGGCTTCTGTATACATAGGTCCTAGGGGAACTGGACTGACAGACTTCCTAGCCCGCTGCACTTCCCCTCTCTCTTAAATTTTCCCTCCTACAACTAGGCAGATGATAATCAGGTCCACCAATATTCCCAAAAAAGTGTCAAGAACAGATGCCTGTACTGAAAACCAGATGTTACCTCTGTGTACAGACGTTCCTGTAACTGGTAAAAGGAGAAGAGCAAAGGCTTCTGTTAAGGTTGTGCTATGTTTTCCTTGGAAGTGTTCACCTGTTGGTTTGAGTATTTTAGAAAGTTATAAGATAGCTGTATTGGGCTAGATCTTTATCAGTCACAGGGGTGGAGCAGAGGATGTTTACAGACCAAGAGAAAGCACCCAGGATATAACACAAAAATTCAGCAAAAAAGGAGCATTTGATGCTTAGAGATTTTTTTTTTATACAAAGCTTGCAAGATTGTCAGTCATTTTTGTAAATCAATAGCAAACCATTTGATGTTTTTCTATGTATTATGTGAGTACATTAAAGGAAACACAGCCTCTTACACAGTAAGTATTCACGCTCCATCTATCTGTAACCCCTGGGAAAATGAGTCCCCTGTGACTGTTTATAAATACCTCCGCGGGACATGCTGCAAGGTGAGAATAAGGTGAACAGACAGATAAAACCAGGTAAGAATAAGGTGGCAACAAATAAATTTTGCCTAAAAATTCAAAGGCTTTTCCTAAACTTGACCATTGGAGTAGTTCTGGAGCAGTGAGGAGAGGAATAAAAAATGAACATACTTTTAGATGAAACTCAGTAATAAAATTATAGTGGGGATTATATGACATGGTGCAGTCAGTAGCCTAAGTGTAACGATTCAGGAAGTCTTCTTCAAGACTACTTCAAATGACTTGAAGTAAAAGGTATTCTCTGAAAGTTGTTTATTGAACAAGTCCGTAGTATGCCATGCGTAATTTTCGTTGATGGTGAGGAATATGTAATTTGTATAACATCTGCATCCAGATATTTATGCAGCAGTTGATTAAAAAAATACTTTAAAGAATTAGACATAAATATTTTAGGTTTTGCAGAGATAGGATACCTTTTTTCCTTCCTAGGTAGTTTTGAGGGAAAAAAAGAAAGAAGGGGGAGACATTCATTATATCAGCCCTTGTCCTTGCATTGTTAAAAGTGTTTAGTACTGAATATTACTAAGACTGGAGCAAAGGATTGCACATGCTTATGCTCTAAAGTTATCAGGTACACACATGTGCATGGAAAAGTTGGGAAGTGAGCTTGCATATGTGTATATTTAGGTGTAGTGTATGTATAGTTCACCTCAGGGAAGAAAGACATGCTTTAAACTCTTCTGTTGAGGACTGAAACCAAACTTGAACCCTGAATAGGGCTCTATACTTGATTTTTTTCCCAGATTGAACTAAAGTCTTCCTTGAATGGCCCATACAGCATGTGCAATAGGTGCAAAGCAGTGTTTCCTGCAGATGTCTGAAGCTCTAAGATGCTGCTTTGACACAGGAAGTTGGGAGTAATTTTTCTTTAGAACTGACTTCTGAGAAGTTTCAGAGAAGGACCAGGGGCCTTTTTATATTTCAAACAGACACCAACTCTAAGGAAGCTGTTAGCGTGTCATGTATCGCTGGTGGAAAGAGAGTCTGTGTCTGGACAAGAAAAACCTGAATTCCTGCAGTAAAGATGAAAGGGAAAAAAAAGCTGTTGGGCCAAGGGTTGGATAACATGTATTTATCGCGGCCGCATTTCTTGCTCAGAAGCTATTAGAAAACACTACAGCTGCACAACATTCTGTGAATATCAAGTTAATTGGGGAAGCTGCTGCTTCTATGCAGTTTGCCCCCAAAAGCAAACAGGAAATGCATGAACTGTTAGAGAGTAATGGGAGTCATCTTATGGGGACGTTACAAGGGAAGTGCTGCGCTTTACGAAGCTGAGAATTGAATCATGCAGGTACCTGGGATGTATCTGGAGGCCTGGACAGCTGTCATCCCTCCAAGAGGTGCCAGTGGCAGAAAAGACAGTGATGGTTGTACCATCATGTTTTCAACAGAAGGTTTTTATAAATTGGTTTTAGTGATTTTTTTTTTCTCAAATTTTGACTGTGAAAGTGATACTAAAATATTTAAATGCATGTATTGTTTTAATAGCACTGGGGTGTCATCTCTCTGCTGGCTGCTGAAATGTTTACACTACGACTAAAGGATGATGATTTATGCCGTATTGGGAAAATGGATGGACCGCTTCATACAGGCACTATGGCTGATACTTTGTGAAACTGTTAATACTGAGCGAACTGCTAGTTTAAGAAGACTCTCATGACAGTCAAAAACCAGACAGACAAAAACCAGTCAAAAAACAGACAAAGCTTGTCAAGGCATAAGATTTGCTCACAAAAAAAGAAAACAGGAGAAACTATAATCAAAGTAAATGAAATATCAGTTCTTAATTTCAGTCAGAGAAAAAAGGTGATGTTATTTCTCTAAGGATTTGTCTTTTGATTTTACTCCTGGTATAGCTTGTTATAGTGGGGCTAACTGAACCAGAAAAAGTCGAGTGAGCTGGACTAAGAGACCGTGCTTTGAAGTAAGGAGGTGCTTAACTGCTGTTCCATAAAGCATTATTGACTCAGTGAAGTGTGAGGTGGACTCATGCACATGTCCATCTAGTGTGGTGGATACCATCAGGGCCTAGAACATTATCTTCACAACACTCAGTTTTTTTAAAACTGCTTACTGATATTTCTGGTTCATTTTGGATTAAACTCTACAAAAATGTCAAATGACCTATAAATAACAGACGAAGAAGGAAAGGAACTGGTATTACTGATGGTGAATTGCTCCATTAACACTAATATCATTATATTAGATCTGCATCACCTGCCATAGACTGAGATATCCAAAGGGGTTTAAAATGTGATTTTTAATTTCTGTCGCTGTGTTGTGTAATAAATATGAGAAACATATTTTAATGAGACTTCACTGTGGATTGTCTTGTGGCAAATTACTGCCTCCTGTACTCACTGCACAAACTGGCAACATGATGCCTCAACACAGAAATGCTTTTTGCAAACAGATGGCTGTTTGGGGAGCAGGGCTTGCATACTAAATGGGGGATGCAAGGGAATGACACATCATCTACTACATCCTCATTAGAGGATCAAAATTAGGAGTTTGATGTGTAGTCATGGGAGAGTGGTAAGCGCCTTTGCAGAGGTTAAGAACACCGTTGTTAAATGGTTGGATAGTTTAACACTGCTATTAACTGGGACACAATCACTGGTAGGTGAAGTTCAACTCCTATAACCGTACCAGCTCTAAAGAAATGTGAACAGGATGATCCCTGCGCTTTATTTCACAGTGTGTGTGACCCTGCCACAGCAAAGCTTTTAGGCAGTTCTGTCTGTACCTTGTGGAATCAACTGCCTGGAAATTTTTTTGCAACAGAATACCTTGAGATATGTTCAGGATAAATTATTTTAGATGGAAATGAGTCATGCTCCCGCAGTGAAATGCCTGTCTAAAATTGCTCAATAAGAAATAATAGGTAGTCAGTTTTATGGTGATGAAAACAACACCCTGAGAGAAAGACTGATGAGGGTGAAATGTGGAGAAGATTTACTCACATGTCACTCTGAATCTGCAACCAGTGGGCTGCAGCATGAAAGCAAGAAGTCTGTGGGTAGCTACGCTTCTGGTGGTGGATTTTAAACAATTGTTTTTAACAGCTCTCAGTCATCAGGACAGTGTTGTGGTTAAATAATTAGATTTGGTTTGGATGCCAACAGGAGAGGCAGATGTGCAGACTCCCACTAGGAAATAGCATTAACCCTTCAGAGCAATTAGAATTTGCCAAGAGAATTAAGACACCCCTCGCCTGTCCCTTCAGAGTGAAGGTGGTGAGGTGTGGGGAGGGCTCTGGCACTGCAGGTATGACAGAAAACATAAAATAGAAGAAAAATGACCCAAGGTAAAAAAGAACTCAGAGCCAGCATGTATTTGCCGTGTGTAGCTCCAGAACTAGTTTAGCATTTTTTGGATAGGGAAGCGAGATTGGAAAGGAGAGAAGGTAATATCAGCAATGGATTATATTATTTGGCTGGGCTTTGCAAATGACAGCAGTGTGCACAGCATGGACTGGGGGATTGAAGCGGTGCCCTTAATTCAAAAGAATTAGGCCTAGAGGCAAAAGGTTATGCTGCAGCAAAAGACAAACTAGCGGCCTGAAAGCACACACAACATTTGCGAACTTTGAGTTGGATAAAGAAAGGCGAACAGGCAAAAATTGTGCCAGAAACAATGATATTAGCACTACAAAGAAGATAAACAGCTAAAAGCTGGGCTGCATAGCATTGATCTTACAATAGAGGATGTGATTATACAGGTAAATACCAGCTGGGAAAGAATCTGTTCTGTAGCAGTGCTGGGAAAAAAGGTAGGTTAAATAAAAGCGAAGCTCTTAGTTTCATCTAAAGTGCAGCTACTGGCAGGGCATTAAAGTGACTGAGGACAGTCCAGCAGATGGGACCCAAACCTGTACACACTACAGGTGAAAAGCTCAGTAACCCAAGGTAAGACCCCTAGGAATGCCACCATTGCCCTAGAATAACACAAGCCATTGAGGATGGGATTCAGGCTGCAATTAAAATACCTTAATTAAGAAGTTTGTAAATGTTTGCTTATGCAGAAGTTGTTTAAGCTCCTATTAGAGTCAATAGAGATTTAGAATTTAAGTTGGTTACTCATGGATAAGTATCTAGCCATCTCCAGTGAGACATGGATTACATACAGGTAATGTTTCATACCTGCAAACCCCATGTGAATGTCCCCAGTACCCAAAGGAGATATATGTGGGGCAGGATATGCTTGCCTAATCATAAATATTTAATGCAATTGTAGGTTCAATGGCTTATTTTGCCTGGCCTCCAGCAGATGTACCAGCAAGGTATGGATTTCTACTGAGTTCTGCATCAATCTACCAGTCCTTTCTGGGAGTTTTTCGGTATTGCTGGAGCACCTCAAATGGCACTAGGTACCTGTGGTTAGGAAAATGAATTCTGTCTCTAGCATCTGGAGAAAATGTTGTGGAAAGATCTTTGGATGAAATTTGGGTTCTGATTTCCCCACATACATCACAGAAAAAATTCAGGCACCTAGCACAACGTAATAACGTAATATGTAAATGTCATGGTGGACTGTAAAAACTCTGGGAGGAAAGTCTGTGTTTTAGTCTCGCCTGAGATAAACAACCGTGTTAAAGAAGTGGTCAGGTATCTTTAATATCTCAGGAGTTGGGTGGCTGGAGGAAAACAGTCTGGGGAGACAACTTGTAGGAATGACATCCCACCCCTAAAAAAAAAATTTTAAAAAGTGATCTAGATTACTATTCACCCTTCCTGCTGTAGCCTTAGCAGAAAACATGCCAGCTGGGCAGAGCCCTATCTGTAAAGGAACAGGCTAGACCTGCCACTCACAGAACCACAGAATGATAGGGGTTGGAAGGAAACCTCTGGAGATCATCTAGTCCAACCCCCCTGCCAGAGCAGGGTCACCCAGAGCAGGTTGCACAGGAACGCATCCAGGTGGGTTCTGAATGTCTCCAGAGAAGGAGGATCCACCACCTCTCTGGGCAGCCTGTTCCAGGGCTCTGCCACCCCCACAGTAAAGAAGTTCCTCCTCATGTTTAGGTGGAACTTCCTATGTTCAAGTCTGTGCCCATTACCCCTTGTCCTGTTGCTGGGCACCACTGAAAAGATCCTGGCCCCATCCTCCTGACACCCACCCTTTAAGTATTTATAAGCATTGATAAGATCCTTCCTCGGTCGTTTCTTTTCCAGACTGAAAAGACTCAAGTCCCTCAGTTTTCTTCATAAGAGAGATGTTCCAGTCCCCTACTCATCTTTGTAGCCCTTTGCTGCGCCCTCTCCAGCAGTTCCCTGTCCCTCTTGAACCGGGGAGCCCAGAACTGGACACAGTACTCCAGGGGTGGCCTCATCTCTCTCCATCTCATGCTGTCTCTGCCTTTCTCTTTACTCTAACCCCAGAATATGCACACCGTGTCTGTCGGCGGGAAGCAGCAGGGCAGTGGCGTAGAGGAGGAAAGCAGTGACTGCAAAAGTGTCCCCAGTGTGGGGTTTGCCCTGGTTGCCCCTGAGCCCCTCTGTCAGCCCGGCACAGCATGTCCCTTGGGTGGCACGGAGGGAATGACGGTGTCCCTCGCCTCTGTCATGACTCTGTCGTCCTCAGCAGAGGGCATGGGCTGGCGCTGCTGCGCATTGTACAAAATCTTGTTAACGCCAACTGGAGGATTTCTTCTGCACCGTGAGTGTGCTCTCGCTGGAGTCACAGCAGTCCCTTAAATGCAACTCTCCTGATGAATGCAGTTAAGTCAGGATGATTAAGTAATGAGGCACGCGAAGATTAACATATCAAAAAAAAATAATGTAATGTGTGGTAAAAGTGATTTGCATTTTCTATGTAGCATACCTGCAGTTTATTTCAATGAAAAATCCAGGTGTTACAAATTATATGCTTAGAGCATTTTGCGCAGTGAAGGAATGACATTCCTTCTCAATTAAGCTAAATCCTTTTAATAACGAGCTGATATTGCCTTGTCAGACTACAGATACGACTTTAATTATAACATATAAACTACTAGCCATTCTGTTTTAATGTAGCAACTATGAAACAATATCAATAAAAGTCCTAGAAAAGAGGTCACCAGTGGGCAAAAAATAATAAAAAGTTACTGTCTTGATCCAGAAAAAACGCTTGAACACAGACATACACCTCACCATTACAGGTGACTATGCAGGAGGCAGGGCACTGGAAAAAGAGATGTAATAGGAGAATCTCATGGAGGTTAATTCCACAGTATAAAACATTATAAATATTTCCAATCCAGGAAGCTTCAGTTTCAGCTGAGCTACCCGGGCCTCTTTGCATTCTTGCCTGTGTTGGTTTAAAAAAGGTTGTTTTCATCTCAAAGTCAGGTCCCAGTGATGTGAGTTCACAGCTGAGCAAATCATCCATGTTTCCATTCCCAGAGACAAAGATTACCCGGACTTTTGTTTGCAAGAACTGTACTGGTGGACAAATTTAATTCCAGTGGTTTAATAGAGGGAGAATGATTTTTACAATTTTTTTTTTTTAATGTTTTCAGCTCTGTAAGACAACTGCAGTTCAGATATAAAATGTTTAGTTTTTTCTGCTCTCAAAATGCCAGTCAGACCTTTGCCAACAGGAACTGGCATAGTGAGCGAGCCCAGCTGTACATTTGGCCTTTCTAATCCATTATTGTATTTTGGATTACTTGGACCATAGAGGAGAGTTTTTTACCTTCTCTGTATTTGCTACTAATTTTTGGGGGGTTTTAAGGTGCCACTTGCCATCTGTCTAGTGTGAGTAATAGCCAGCGTGCTCTGGCAGTAACGCTGGAGCCTACCTTGCCATTTAACTTCTGCAGGGGAGAGCAAAATGGATGCACACGGTTTTAAATGGTACTAAAGATTTTTAATTTCTCTTCTGACATAGGCTCACCGTAATTCATGATAATAACTTTATTTTCTTGGTCTGGCAATGCAAAGGTTTATTTTATTTATGAGTAGAACTAGTCTGCCTGTGTTTTCACTCTGGCTAGTCTTGTCCCAAGAACGCTGCAGCCTTATGCTATAGTAATAGAAAATTCTTCTAGCATTATTCAAGGGATTAACTGACATGTGAATAATTGTCTGCTGTGCAATTATTCCATTTAGTTCACCACTATCTATGATAATTGTTTATAAGACAAGTAGTGCGTGGCACACCTAGTGTCTTCTTGGGCCCTATACGGAGATAACTTCTTATTTTGTGTAGGTAGTAGTGAATCCTGGGTGAATTTGAGTCCGGTACCAAAATTCTGTGTGCTTCAGTGATTGTTAGAATATGCATTTTTTTTTCTGAATTTCTTTATTTACCTATCACTGTGCTATCAAGTTTTTCTCATATCCACTTTCAGAAAGGGAAGAGTTCATATTCCCAGTAAAAGATATGGTAAGCAGAAGTCTAGAAAGAATAAAATTTGCTGGTGTTGATATAAGGAGATGCTGCCATAAACAGAAATGAAAATGTGGTCTCCTATGTCTTTACTTAATGCCACAAGCATGACTTCTTCCGTCTTGTTCTCATAGTACAATGCATCAGAGAAAAATGTAATTGAAAGTAATTCCTGTTTAAAACCGAGGTCAGAATTTTAAAACAGTTGACATTATTCCCTTAAATGATTTTGTATTTCTCCTGATTTAAGTCCACATTTACCTTCTGTGTCCAAAGAGGTTTTAGAAGGATCTCTCTTTTTACAGCAGTAAGAGGATGAGCAGTAATTCTCCTTTTGTGAAATCTGTGTATTGTCCTCTGGTACTTCATGATTCTCAATATCATCACATATTTACTTACACTAGCAAGTATGGTACGAGACAGTTTTCTCCAGGTCTTAAACAGTTAATTAAATTTAATTAATTTTAATTTAATTTTAAACAGTTTCTCAACAATTTATCATATAATGCACTACTTGGCAGGGTGCAGAGAATGAAGGCAGCACCCTCTGCCTCAAAACTGTGGGAGAGTACTTCGAAGAAAAAGTATTGTAGCTGGGGATTTTTAGCCATGCTCTTGTTCTTGCTACACCAAAGAAATGTAAATACCCTTTTTTGTCCTTTTGAAAGAGCATAGATGCTTTACATGGAATATGAGAAATCTATGCATAAGGACCAAAGCTGTTAACAAAGGAAAAAAAAAACCCTGTTGTAAAATCTCCATGTTACATTATATGCCAGTGTTATCTGCTATCTGAAGATATGATGCACCATAGATTAAAATTCTGAAGTAATCTCGAACTGGTTATTTAGTTCTGAGAATAAATCACTGTCAAGAATTTCCACACTCTCTGGAAGTAGTACACTTCCTAGGGTACATGTGTCCTGTCCTGTTCTATGTTATTTAATCTCACCTTTGGAGTTAGACTTGGTCCAGCTTCACACTGGTATTGTCATTGTGATTTACATTTCAGCCTTAGTAGGCTTCCACTTATCTCCTCAAGTGGGGAATGGCTGGGAGAATAAAAAAGCCGTAGTCCTCTAATAACACTGCCCAGGCTGGTGTATGCATGAGGGCACGTTACGCATCTAAACATTTTTCCTGATAGATATATTGTCTTGTTTCACTATTCAGAACCTCTTAGAAAAACAGTTGAAAGAAATGCAATGAGATTGTCTTGCCTGGTCCCCTGCTCCATACCAGAACCAGTTATTCCAACCAAATTTCCCAGGCAGTGTCGAGAGCCACATTATTAGCAAGGTTTTCCTAGTATCTAATATGAACCTTTCAAGCCTGTTGCTACTGGTCATAGACATGAAAAGCAATTTTTTCCCTTCCTTTTTCATAAACCATTTATTGGTTTCTTCTCTGAACTATCCCTAGTATTCAGTGGTTTCCCTTGAAGTGCAGTTCCCAAAACTGGGCACAGTACGAGAGCAAAGGCTTTACCGGTAGGGTGCAGAGAGTAAGGATCGCTTCATGTGTCTTGCAGGCCATATTCTAATACATAAACTCTTTTGAACAGCAAGATGTTCCTAACTGCTTTTCAGCTTGTGATCTCCCATGAATTATTAAGTTTCTAACAAAATATTGCAAATAAATTGTTTCCCTAGGTGTTTGTAAAATTCAATATCCTTAAATAAATACCTTGTACATATCCCTGTTAAATTTTCTCCTTGTTTTCCAGAGCCCTCCACACTAGCTCATTTTGTATTTCAATTCTGTCCCCAAGGCAGTCTTTTCTTCTCAGCCTCTCGTTATCTGCAAATTTAATAGCATGTACTTTCTGTTCAGTCACCCAGGTGGTAAATGAGGTTATTGAGTAGTACTGGATCCAGGCCATATCCCTTCTGAATAGTACATCCTTCCGTTTTGATAATTGACAACAGATAACTGCTATCTGAGTGAAGTTTTCTAACTAATGTTATTGCTAGCCCATGGTAGTTTTATCATGTTTTCAAAAAGGAAAGGCTAATCCTTGTTTTGCTCATGAAATTTTATGCAGTATTTGAGAAGCACATCAAGGGCTTGTGTCAAAACAATTGCTTCTGCCTGTTACACAGCTGTGGGAAAAGACTTGCTGGTTTCACAGTATTTGTTCATATCAAGTTTGTATCTGCATTCTTCACTTAAGTGCTTATTCAATTATTTTTAGTAGAATTTTTATGACAAACTACGTGTATTAGTTTATAAGCCTGTAACTCTTCCTTTTTAAGGACAGACATGTTTGCCCTCTTTCTCTATCTTCCACAACTTCTCAAATAGAGCAGCCGCTTCCTCTGAGGCTGCTTTAGCCACTTCTAAGTATCCTAGGCTGTCATCTATCAAAGATGCTCCTCCTCCACTCCACTCAGTCTAAGCTGGAGTTATAGACTGAAAAGTGAATGTGTGAAAACATTACTTGCGTTTTATCGTAGGCTGCCTATACGTAGTTTTTGTCAGGACACAGAGCAGATACAGCTATAATGATGACTGGTGGTGTAGAAAAAAATGTGTTCTGCATTCACACAGGTACTTCTTTGCCGTGTGCCGTGGGTTGAAACCTGCACTAGGAAGTACTGATGTAGGATCTAACACTACCCTCCCTACTCCATTCCTCTTTAAAAAAAAAAAAAAAAAGAAAAAAAAAAGGCAAAACAAACCCAGGAGCAAGTTACGTTTTGCTCTCCAAAGGCAATACTGCTTTTCAAGTGCCAGCTGGATTCTCATTTGAATTGGGAAGTCTTTAATGTAATTGCCTGAAACACCCTAATCTAACCGTGAATTCCTTATTGAGATTGTAACAAGGTAATTAGAAAGTAGTTTGATTTTATTTATTTAATTTGCTACATTCCCTATTCCCTGTTCCAATAAGACTATGTCCAATTAAAAGGCAATTACTTCTAGACTTCCTCAGACAAATAACTGCACAAGGGAGCCCTTTTCATGCTTGGGGAAACCCTTTCTTGTCCCCATTCACTCTTGCCTATCAGAGTGTGGTGGAGTTTGAGGTTTTTGTTTGGTTGGGGTTTTGTCATGAAGATAAATCAGTGAGTGACATCAGCTGGTGGAAGTAGATGTGGGAGTCATCAAAGGGGTCTTTGATTATTTAGAGGATTTTCTGCAGCTAATAGCTCGACTTTCCTTTACCTCTTGTCATCTCTGTCTTCAGCCTCCCATCTGTTCACTTTCTTGATGTAAGCATCCTTCCATAGCCTTCCGGGCTTTCTTTTTATGTAGTCTTCAGCACAGTAAGCTTTTGTTCTGGTTGCTTTGGTGCATGACCAAAAAACAAGGTCATTAATAAGTGAAAAACTATGGCAATTCAAATTGAATCAGTCAAAGCCAAGAGCTGGGCTGTAAAGATCTGTGAACTTCATGGAAAGAATGGTAGTGCTTTTTCTCTCACCAACTCTTCTGGAAGTCCCTCTGATAAAACACTAGATTTGTGTTCTCTTTCCCATGCTCTTGCAAAAGTCTGGGTGAAGTTTTCAGCGTAGCTGTAACCAGCTCATGAAGCACAATATAAACTATATTTTAGTTCATCTTGGCACATCTCCATTTATTAAAAGAAATATCAAAGCAGCATTCAGGAGCTTTAAATGCTCTCATTTCCTAATGGGATGGAGAGTGCCCCTGAGAAGATGTAGTTTCATTTAAGTACAGACAAAAATATTTTGATGGGACACATTAAACATTGTTTCTTTGCTTTTAGAAGAAAGTTTTACTTTGAGGAAAGTAAAACTGCTTGTTGCGTGGAGATAAAATGAACCGCTTGAGAAGTTGTAGGCCTAAAGAAACGTACTCTTCTGGAAGATCAAGTTGAAGACGTGTTTTTCTGCTGCACTCCATTGTTTCTTCACTCTTACAAGTCTATGAACCTAAACAGATACAAATCCCAGGGTACATTTCAGTTGCGTAAACATCTGTGATAACAATCTGAGATGTCTTATTTAGCTTCCCATTGCCATTCATAGGTCAGGCATGGACTGTTATTAAATATGTCATCCTCACCTGTTTTGGAACAGGTTGCCCTATAATATTTTGCATGGTAATATTTTGTACTAGCTTTTAAATTGACTGACAAAAATATGGGTGAGAATACATTCGGGACTACTAAATACATTATTTTTACCTAAGTGCAACATACCGGAAAATTCCTGATAGTTCGTTATCAAGAACATTTAATTCCACAGGTTTGTTTTGTTCTTATTCTCTTTCCTTATGTTCCTTACTGGAACAACTATTGGAGACCAAAGAGTGGGACATCGGACTCACTCTATCTCCATCTATGCTGTCATGTATTAATGACCTTTTTCTGAACAAATGTGTTTAATGGAGTGCTAAAGCTTGATTATGATTTTCCAAAAATGCCATTTGTTTTGGCATTTTTTCTTCTTTCTGCTTAGATTTGTCTTCTTTCCTTTCTTCAGGACAGATCACTCTGGTTTTACCTATCTTGGTTTTCTTTTGCTCTTTGTGGGTTTTGTTTCCAACTAAATAAACATGCTGTTTAGGCTATTTTAACAGGTTTCCTTATTTGATTACATGCTATTCTTATCTTTTTTCTGATTCTACTGGCTAGAAAGAAACTACCTTAATGTTTCTAAGCCTAATCACTTATTGATAGCCACGCCTCATCAGTAGTCCAAGCCTTGCTGTTCTTACTTGAAAGCAGTGGATGAAAACTAAATTCTGTTTTCTTTCCTACAGGCCTGTCTAACTTTACAATTGTAGATTTCTTTAAATTATTTTTTTTTCTGCAGTTCCTCTTCTATAAACTGTAATCTTTTTACAGGCAGTTGCCACTGTAATTCTATGTGTTACAATTTGTCAATACTTTCCTTGAAAAGCAGCTTCTAAACAATACAAAACAGTCCTTTAGAAATCTTAATAAAAATTCTATTAATTAATGTAACCTGAAGTCCCTTTCACAAAAAAAAAAATATTCCAATTTCCACATTACTGTCTAAATGAATTATTTTAGCCAGTAACAATCACAGGCCTTTTGAAAAAGCATTTATTAAGATAAAGAAGAAAACACAGTTCCTGACTGAAAGAGTTTAGGCAGTGAATTATAACTATATTCTGAATTTGCAAAACAACTGACCTCCCATGATGAGATGACTACTTCTATGCCTTTACACTACTAAACAGCTTACTTGTTTTCATATTCACAGCTATGTTTTTTGAATCGAGTGCTCTGCACTGGTGGTGAAGTGCTTATGATCAGTCCACGCACCAGGACAACTGCACAAGTACATCCCACCTGAGGTGCAAGAACATCTGTGACAGGCCATCAGTCTGAACCGTGACGTGATGTGTTTCAGCCTTCAGTTTCATTATGATTTTAGTGCTATAGTTCAGAACTACATTCAGCCATATCCAGGGGTGTTAAGTCTGCAGTTCCCTTTGACAAAGTGTTCCACTACTGAGACATCTTATCAGAAACCATTTCCAAACATATCAAGGACAAGAAGGTGATGGGAGTAGTCAGCATGGATTTATAAAGGGGAAATCATGACTGTTCAACCTGACAGCCTTCTATGATGAGATGACTGGCTTGGTTATGCAAAGGGATTGGACTCTCAGCATGTTTGCAGATGACACAAAATTGGAACGAGTGACTGATAAACCAGATGAGTGTGCTGCCATTCAGACCTCAACAGGCTGGAGAAAAGGGCCAACAGGACTTTCATGAAGTCTAAGGGATATGGCAGGTGCTGCCCCTGGGGAGGAATAACCCCAGGGACCAGGACAGGCTGGGGCCAACAAGGCTGTAAAGCAACTTTGTAGGAAAGGACCTGTAGGTCTTGGTTGACAGCAAGTTGACTGTGAGCCAGCAATGTGCCCTTGAGGCAAAGAAGACCACCAGCCTCCCGGGCTGCATCAGGCAGAGTGTTGCCAGTAGGTCAATGGAGCTGATCCTCCTGCTCTGCTCAGCACTGCTGAGACACGTGGAGACACTGCTTCCAGTGCTGGGCTCCCCAGTACAAGAGAGACATGGGCATACTGGAGCGAGTCCAGAGAGCACATATAAGGAGAGCCTGAGAGAGCTGGGACTGTTCAGCCTGGAGAAGAGAAGGCTCCAGGGGCTTGTATCAGTGTGTATAAATATCTGATGAGGGATAGTACAGAAGACAGGGCCAGACCCTTCTCAGTGGTTTCCAGTGAGAGGACAAGAGGTAATGGGCACAATTTATTATACAAGAAATTCTATTTAAACGTAAAAAAAAAAAAATTGTTTATGCTTGGGGTGGTCAAACACTGGAACAGGTTCCCCAGAGGGTCTGTGGAGCCTCCATCCTTGGAGATATTCAAAATTTAACTGGACACGGCCCTGGGCACCCTGCTGTAGCTGACCCTGCTCTGAGCAGGATGTTGGACGAAACTGCCTCCAGAGGTGTCTTCCCACCCCAGCCAGTCTATGATTGTGTGGTTCTGTATTTCTGTAGCGTTTTCCAGCCCAAGGGAAAGCAGTCCAAAGTAGTGCAGTATATTGAACGTTTTAATGCATGATGTAATGAAAACAATCCATATGCTTTATCATCAAGCAATAGATGTAAAATTACAAAAAAAAAAAAGGGAGGGCTTTAGTTTCTTCACATGTGATAAACACATGGAGTTTTGTTTTTTAATCTGTGTTTCTTATTTACCCAAATGTTTGTTATCCTTTTTTTAATTGCTTGTTGTCAGCTTGTATTGTTATAGGTGGTATTAATTGAATGTCTAGTTTAAACACCAGAGCAATTACTCTGAGAACAGTGTCCTTACTTAATCTTTCATACGCCTTTGTCACTCAAACATGTGGAGAAGTGTAACTATGGACGCAGGAGAAAAGGAAAGAATATTTTCTCTATGATCTGGACCTAATTACTGGAATCAGAAATGTTCCATTTTAGATTACTTAAATTGTATTACAATCTTTTCTGGTTCCCAGTTTAGCAAGACCATGCTTGTTCCAAGATAACCATTTCCATAAGTTGAAATATTATTTCTGTATGATTTTAATAATTTGCACACTTTAAATGTTATGCATTATTTTAAAATGACAAAAGAAGAAATACTAAGAAATGTATCTAAGCGTTCTCATATTTCCTGTATATTTTCATGGATGTCATCTGAGCCTGTGTCCTTTGAAGAGGACACTAATGTAAACCTGAATCTTTACCAGCACTGTCTTTTCTTTTTCCTTCTCTTGCAATTTTTATGATGGTTCTGATAACTGTAACATCCCATAAGGTCTTCCTATACAAATGGTACAAGTTTTAGGCTATGTCAGGTTAATCTTTGTAAAGTAAATTAATAAAAAATCTCCAAAGAAAAGAGGTTGTATAGAAAGCCAAAACAGAGAAGTAGTCAGTGTCTGTGTCCAATAAACAGAACTAAGAAACATATATTTTCTCAAAATATGTCATTCATATCCAATGGTGATGCACAAAGAATATGTGAAAAGCTAAGAACGTGCTTTTATTTATGCAGGCTCGAGGTCTCAGACTAAATTCTCCAGGAAAGATGTCTCTCAGGTTTCTAGCCCTGTTAATGCTCCAATAAAAGAATTATTTAATCTGATAACATTTAAAAACATTTAGATGAGATCTAACATTTCAAAGGAACAGAAAGTGGCAGCCTGTCATGTAATTAGCTTGTAGCCCAAAAGAACAGTTTATAACCTGAAAGATTATAGTAATACCCACTTTCAAGTACTGTAAATTGATGCATAACTCAAACATAAAAGCACTATGATGAAAACAATTGAGGTTGCTAAGCGACAAAAATACCATGAAAAGTAAATCACTACTTTCATCATCTGTTTATTCAAGTAATATAGTCATATGTGTTCTTGTATCGCTATCTCATATATGCATAGCAAACTCTGAGATTACACCCTGAGAACTTACAATTCAAGCACGTATATTCATAATAATAATGTTCTTTCATACAAACATTTCACAGCTTGAAAGAAGGCCAAGGTTGCAATCACAGGAATTCACGTTCTCCACGGATCTCCAGTATATCTCCAATTATGCATTGAAATGACCAACTCTTTAACTCCCATGAAAAAGTTAATAGGTCTCTCTGCCTTGTGCATGAGGAGTAATTGTCAGTTATACAATACTACTTTTTCCCAAACAGGGAAAATTTCGCTTTCAGTCTGTGACACTGCTATGACATAGAACCGTATTTAGAAGGCCATAATTGAAACTAAGACCGGGTGAAGAACAGTTGATGAATAATAAAAATAAATCAAATATAAGCTATTGGTTAACGTGCACAATTAAAGGAGAAGAAAACTGCCACAATATTCTCTGCTCATTTAACTTTAATTTGCCAGTGCTAAGCATTGACGCAGAAAACCTCTGCTGCAGTAACTTCAGGCACTGCTCGGTTCAGATGCTTCTAAATCATATGAGTTGTAACTGAGCATGCCTTGGTGCTCTTCTACAGCCCCTAAACATTATGGTTTCTGAGCACCTCACAATGCTTAATGCTCTGACTCTCACAGTGGTGTTCTCCCCCATGAGACGGGAACATACTAGGACTTTTCATTTTTTCTGGTGTGGGTACATTCAGATGTGAATGTGATGTTGATGTGAAATCCCTCATACCTGCCTGTATGTTTGATGCCCCCATAAAGTGCCCGGGAAGGAAAAGCGGTGCCCCAAAACAGAGAGTGCCCGAAGCTGAGAGCAGCTAAAACACTGCACTGGCTGGGAAGTCGCCTAAGGTCAGCCTGTGGGGAAACACTGAAAATGGGATACGTATGAAGTGTCATTTCTCTCCAGGGCTGAGATGCCGCATGCCGGGTGGTGGGTAAGTACTTCTCTCCACTTGAGACTCTCATCTCTGAATCCTTCTGCAGGGGTGACACCTCTTCTCTCTTTCCAAAGCAGAAACAGGATCGGTTACTTCTTTTAAAACTGATTCTTCACTATTATGCTGCTATTGTGCGATATCTTAGCACTTGCTCAGAATGGGGCATTCTCACATTTAATTCCCTCCTGTACGCAAGTGCATTCAGGCTTCTTCTGTCTCTGGAAACATCCTAGCTTTAAGTTATTCTTGGGTTATGACGTTCTCTACCTCTCCAGGTTTTGTGCTTGCGGAGCAGCAACAATTCCTGGTTGGAGATGGAGTAAGATTCAATTTCTGCCCCGCTCAGTGGGGTGCCAGCCATGGAGCTGCAACTACTTTATGGCTGTATTCCTACAAATCCAAATGTCAGAAAGACCAGGCCCTGTAATTCTACAGACTGTAATTCACCTACACGATTTCCCGGCTTTGGTTTATCACTAATTACAGTCCTCCACAAACACAATTACAGATCATTATATTTCACCAAGGCAGCAGAGTTTTCCATGAGTGATAGGCTGCGGGCAACCCAGCGCTGCGGCTCTGAGCACCTCTGCGTGGTGTGGCTCTCACCACAATGTCGCAAACAGCCTGACATTATGAAGTGCAGAAAAATTGGATATACTGGGGGTAGGAGGTAATTTTAGACCTTTGACTTGGATGCCCATGTCGGGACCCCGCAGTCCCTTTGTAGTAAAGGTAGCCTTTAGAGAGCAATTGAGAACAGCCGCGTTGGGCGCCTCCCTCATGCCCTGCTCCACACAGTAGCCAGGCTCCCACCTTGGGCACAAAGTTAAATGCCTCAAGTAAGGAGGGTTAATGTTGCCATTTTCATTAAGCTTAGTAGAAATGACAAAAAGGCCAAATTATCATGTGCTGATGCCCTAGCAACCTTTCGATGCAGTGCCCGTGCTGTAGCAGCAGAGAATTTCGTCCCGTAAGATTACTCCTACTGTTTGCCAAGAGAAAGGTTAGGAATAGACAAGAACAAATCTCCCGAGATAACAAAATCTTTAGGATTTTGCATTGGATTATTCCTCAAATAGTGAAAAGCTAGATGGAAGGCCCGAAGCTAAAGGTTTCAAATCTCCATTTTGCTGGTGGAAATTAACCCCTTCATGAAAAGAGTAATCCAGGCTCCATACCATCTCCTCAACGCGTGTGTCTCAGGCGCAGGGCTCAGCATTCAAGCTGCATTTTGAGACACAATGCATGTTCATGAAACGGTGGGTGGCTGCTGATGCCATTTAGGGATGTGTTGGAATTTCCAAAATCAAGAAAAATGCAAGATGGAAAAAAAGCCAAACCCAATGTTTTCTACTGTGGGTGTGTTTTATTTTGTTTGGTTTTGTGTTTTGTTTTTTGTTTTTTAAATTTTTTAATCAAGTTGAGAGAGAATAGACAAAAATAAAGCAGATAAAGCCGTTGTTGACCTGATCTGGTCTTGGTGTTAGTCCCACTGCAAGTAGAAGACTGGACTCTGACCTTCAGAGATTCGTTCCAACCAACATTTCTGTGAGTAAATGAAAATGCGTTTAACCAACCTACATTGTGTAATTTGCACTTACATCCCATTAAAAGAAGAATGCTCGCCTGAATATCGAGCAGGTCTGGGACTTCATTGTCCTGTCAATTTTGTGCTCTGTTACAGACTTCCTATGAGAAGCTTTCTGGGATTTGGAAAGCCCCTTAGTTTGTTTCAGAGTGTGTCTCTACAGACACGTAGAGACACGCAACCACTGGATGTGATCCTTCCTTAGTCCAGACGCCTGTAACAGCATCACCCCTGTACTGAGATCAAGACAAAGCAGAATCACACCCCTCCTTCATTATGACCGTACCACTTCTGGAAGCATATCAGCATGGGATGATTCGATTTTTACTTGAACATACATTTAACAGCCGGTCTTCACATATATTACAGTAGGATTTAATGGATTTACTAACCTCAGCCTTACATAGTTAGTGACAAAAAATAGTCTTTTTTTTTCAAAAGCTCCCTGACTGCTGGTGCACTAGGTATTTGAATAGCTGCTCTCATGGAAATTAAATGTAGGTAATAGGGAAAAAAAAAGGAATATTATATGTGATGGATATTCTTCTAGACTCAGTGCTTTCATTATTCTTGACTTTTTTTTATCAACAGATTTTCATTCAAAGGGGATTGCACCTAAAAATTTTGTTTAACACATATTTGCGACACTGCAAACTAATGCTGAGTTAGAAGAACCACACTCCAACATACAAAATGTAGGTGGGATCTGCATAAAACTTTTGAATATTGTACAAAAGAGCCATGTAGATATGAAATTTGTGTGCTGTGATTGGACAAAACAGAAGCTCTGAAATGCCTGCAAAAGTGAGCTCTGACAAAGAGATCCCTGCTTGTGGATTGCCACCGCAACACGCACCAGCTTGTAGCAATCAATACTCAAGTGTCTTTGGTCATCCTCAAGAAATCTCAGCTTTCATAAACACATTCAGGTTTTCAAGGTAATTCTCTTGTCAAACACAAGAAGAGGGAAAAAAATTACTTTGGCCAAGAATAATTTGCATATTGCTAATTGCTAAAGATATTTGAATATGAAAATACTTTTAAATTGCTAGACACACTATCTCACAAGTACTTTGTGGGTTTAAGTCAGAAAAGGTTAAGCAATGGAAAGATTGGCATAAAACTGTTTTACAACAGATTGCCAAGACTGGGATCAATTCTTCATCACTTGTTGGAATTTTTAAATTGAGATTAAATGTATTTGAAGATATGCTTAATTTAAGCATGAACTGCTAAAGTGGGTACAAAAATTGTTGAGTGAAATAGTGTGTCATAAGTTACCTAGAATATCAAATTAAATTTCTATGATATATGGCTTTAAAATCTATGAAATGGCACAGCTGACACTAATAAGAAAGGAGTGATTCAAAAGCATTGGAGTGCCTGAAACGTCAGCAGCTCTATGGGTTAGTTTGAATATTTTCAGTAGAGAATAAGGTCTTGGAAGGTTGTGTTACTGACATGCAAATCTTTACAGGCAATTTTTGCAAGCATACAAAATGTATCACGTTACAGCTCAATTCTGACTTATTTAAGTAAGTGTCTTAATTTCTGATTTGTAATGAGACATTTTCCCGTTCTCATAGAAAACAAAATCTGCCATTTCTCATTTTAGGCAGATTAAATATTGTTGAGAAGAGGAATTAAGCAAAAAAAAAAAAAGTTAAAAACTATAACCCTGATTGAAAAATACCTTTTCAAATCTATTGAGTGACTTTGAAAGATGCGGCAATACAGGAATATTTTTTATTTGTTCTGTGTGTTGCAATAGGGTTAGTAACGATCAGAACCATGGGACAGACGTGTATTATCTGTATATATAAAACATTTACCACCTTGATGTTGTTCAGGACTTCACCATTCATTCCAATAATGTTAAACAGCAACATTTAGTGAGCGTGGTCAATATGGAAGAAAAGTATTTTTTGTTCGTATGTTCCGAGACTAACGGCAGAGAATTTATAGAAACTTGCATTGACTTTGATTTTAAGGATCTTCTTAAGGATTCTAGGTTTTCTTGCCATGAATGTGCTTTCCTTGGTAATTTTCCTCACCACTAGGTGTTAATAACTCACAAAGAGAACAGCTATCTATCTATCTGTCGGTCGATAGATAGATAGATCTACTTTATTTCCAGAGCGCTTAAAAATGACAGAAACACATAAATTACCTTAAAATAATTGCATACACCATAGGATTGGAAAATTGTGTGGCGAATCTGCATTTGCAACTACTGTGGTTTTTCAAGTGGCTCCACGAACACTCCAAGCTGAGTCACTTCGAGTGCTGTAATTGCACACGAATCAAGGCACAGAATTTGTAAGGAGGTGCTCACACACAGACACATTGTGAAACGGCAAATGTGTTCCCTGTCACGGAGCAGAGCACTGAGTGGGAACTGGCCTCCGTGAAGGCGAGCGCTGCTCAGAACCACTGTTGGAAGGGGAGGGAGATGGGGACTGAGACAAGCGCATGCCTTCATCCCTCCCCAAAAATACGTAAAGCTTTTTAAGACTAAGAGGGAAGTTAAAGGCGGCAGATAACTTTCTTCAAGTGTACCTGAAGAATTAAATAGACCGTGATCTCTTTGTTAAAACGTACAGGCCAGTGCCTTGCAGTGAACCGGTGCACCCTCAGTGCCAAGAGCCAGTCCTGCAGGTTGTCGTTAAACACTGTGGGCACAGGCGAGCCACCGGGATGAGCCTGGAGCTGACTGGAAAATACGGATATTGGGGGGCCACATATTTCAAGAATTTATAAGTGGTTTTCATTCTGTAACAGAATGAAATTATGTATATAATATATATATAAAATAATAATATATGATAGATATTATTATAATAGTATGTATTACACACATACTATTTATATTACATAAAAATATATAATTAATTTTTTTTTAACTTTTTAATGAAAAATCCAAGGAAAACCTAACATAGCTAAAAATCTTTAGTATTTCTTTGCAGCACAGGAGAATTAGGATTAAGACTAGTGTTTTGAACCTAGATTTTGTTTTTATTGCAGATAAACATTGGATTATTGAATCCTGTGAAGATGTAACACAAGTGTCTTGCCTTTCTTTCTCACTTCCCTTTTTTCTCTCTCTTTTGTTCTCTTATTTTGACCAAAATTTTCATCCAAGATATAATAAACCTTTTCTGAACACATAATTATATGTTTCAGGGAAAAATTTTGGTTTCATTAAAGAACAAGTTTTTTTCAGGTCTAGTTGACATTGCAATAATATATTCTTCCCGGATCTTCTGGAAAAAAACAAATAAATCTAATTTTAGATAAATACAGCAGAAAAACTCATCTCTTTCTGGTCTTGACTCACCTGTTGATGGTTATCTTCAAGGTACTCCGCTTCTGCTTCTGTTAATGTCACTGATTGCACTGGCAACTGTTGAAACAAATAATTTTGCTTTGTTGAGGCAATGCTGAAATGTTTTTATTTTTTTTTAAATCAGTACAAGATATATGTTTTTGGAGCTCTTCACCACGTCAAGAAGTAATATTTTGCCATTATCAGACTAAAGATTTTCAGTGCTGTCCAGTTTTTCATGGTGGAAAATATCAAAATTTTGATCATGCATTCTAATTTGAAATTTCATTTTAAATGCAATTTTATCTTAAACTTTTTTCAAACAGTTCTCCCACCAGGGGCAAGTTAGATCATTTTTTTTCTGCTGTGAGAGACACAACAGCTGAGAAGAATTCACCCACAAATCTATATATGCAGTTTTATTCATGTCCTCCTTCTACAGACCAAAAGGCTAGATTACTGCCCAAGGCCATCTTAGGTTCCTAAAAAGAGGAACAGGCAAGTTGAGGAATTGTTATAATCCTTTGAAAGCATTTAAATACTTAAACTACTTTTGAAAATTCTATGGCATGCTTTTTTCACATCATTAGATACACACATGCTTTTGAAAGACTTTCCACAAGCAATTACTAGTATGACCACTTTATAATTTGGGAATTCTACATTTGTAAATGATATTATTAATCATAATTCATACAAGTTCTGCTCAGAAGAGTGGCTGAGCATATCTGCTAGTTTCTTTTTGAATTGATTCAGTTTGAGGCTTCGAGTATCTTTTGTTTCTCAGAAGATGCACTTATGAATATTATCCTGATGAAAACAGATGTTGTTTTTCATTTTAACAGTGTTAAATCCCTTGGGTGTTGGGAGTGCTCTTTTCTGCATTTGGCTGACAGCAGAATCATTACTTATGGTGGTTAATTCTTTCTCTTTTAAAAGATACTAGGTAGATGAAAATTGTTATTTTTTTGAAGGTTTTAAGAGCTAGTCTTTTGCTGATGAGGATAAACATTATACAGTAAAACCAAAAATATTATCTTATCTTTCAGGACCTCTTAAACACTGCCTTAAACTGGATGGGCAGAGTAATTATTTGGCACACAGTTCATTTTTTAGACTGAGTACAAAAATCGCAGTGAAGATCATATCTTGCTAGAATATATTTTCTATTAAACACCAATATTTTGACATGCCCATATCTGACAATGGATTCCTTTGAAATCAGAATTTTTAAACTGAAATAATAGCATAAAAACTTGTAGAACGAGTATAGGTATGGGAAAGCAGGTCTGTGTGATCATTTGATATTTCAGTTTTTCAGCAGAATTTAAAACAAAGTGTATTTGATTCACTCAATACAAATTGTCTCACTCAATACAAATTGTCTCACTCAATTAAAAAAAAAAAAAGAAGCCACCGAACCGGGATATGTTCCTATTTGGCCCAGTTGCTCATAACAATCAGTCAGGAAGTTAGAAATGTAGGATCAATTTTAACTCATTTGCCAAGGTTTTCTTAAAAGTATCTTTCTTCTCCTATGAAAGTGGTCCAAGAATCAAAGTTATTACAAGACACATATTTCTGTGCTTTTTGTCGACATTATTGTACGGTCTGAGAACAGTTAAGCATTCACTGCAGCACTTCACTAGGCACTGGGATCTGAGTATCTCACTTCTGTGAGATCTGAACTAGTGGGGTAAAGTATCACTCACCTTTCATTCCCCCTGTATTCACTGAGCATTTTATATAAAATCTATACTGTGCCAGCAGAAAAATTGAAACCAACACCAAACTGGCTGCTGATGAGATGTACATAAGTGATAGAAGACGTAAACTGTTTTAAATACAGAAGAGGAATTGAAGCTGGGTCTCCCGTATTCTGAATGTGTGCTACAACCTTTAATTGTAGGATAGTAAAAGGGCAGCATCGCATAGAGGTGAGCCTGACACCTTGACTTAGGCACCAACATGTGAGATAGGTGTCTAGGTTCACATCAATGGCATGTCCAGCCAACAGGGAGCCAACGGAGCCTGGAGAGTAATTAATTTGTCTTTACCGAGGAATTCAGTGCTGCATCCTTCATATTAGTAGGAGACTGGCAGATATAACACAGGTCCAACAGGAGAGTTGTATCCCTCTGGAGTGACAGCTGGAGGCCAGCCATGACAAAATGAACGATTTTAAATGGCCCTAGATAGCGCTGAGGGAGCAGCTTTGAGAAATATCTCAGAGCTCTCCGTGTCTCTCGTGAGCACGATGACCATATTGCAACTGATTGCAATGGGAGCAATCCCGAGACACGGAGCTCAAAGGTAGACACCTCCATAGACACATCTAATTTTAGATGTTTTAAATTAGGTCTATCTTTGTGCAGGGACTCTCTGAATTTGGACACTAATTTTACGTGAGAATCAAAACTATTTCAGAGATTAGACACAAATTTATATTGATAATTGAAAATGCAATTTGATGAATAGTAAATTTAGCTACAACATTTTGTCAGGCTTGCGCAAAGTGAACAAAAGCCTGAAAATAAACTGTTAGAATCATAGAATCATTTAGGTTGGAAAAGACCCTTGGGATCATCGAGTCCAACCATCAACTCCACTCTACAAAGTTCTCCCTTACACCATATCCCCTAACACCACATCTAAACGAGTCTTAAACACATCCAGGGATGGTGACTCCACCACCTCCCTGGGCAGCCTATTCCAGTGTCTGACCACTCTTTCTGTGAAGAATTTTTTCCTAATGTCTAAACCTACCCTGCTGCAGCTTGAAGCCATTCCCTCTTGTTCTATCACTAATTACCTGTGAGAAGAGACCAGCACCAACCTCTCTACAGTGTCCTTTCAAGCAGTTGTAGAGAGTGATGAGGTCTCCCCTCAGCCTCCTCTTCCTCAAACTGAACAGTCCCAGCTCCTTCAATCGCTCCTCATAAGATTTATTCTCCAGGCCCTTCACCAGCTTCGTTGCCCTCCTCTGCACTCGCTCCAGCACCTCGATATCTCTCTCGTATTGAGGTGCCCAGAACTGGACACAATACTCAAGGTGTGGCCTCACCAGTGCTGAGTACAGGGGGACAATCACCTCCCTCCTTCTGCTGGTCACGCTGTTTCTAATACAAGCCAGGATGCCATTGGGCCTCTTGGCCACCTGGGCACACTGCTGGCTCATGTTCAGCCGCTTGTCAATGAGAACCCCCAGGTCCTTTTCTGCCAGGCAGCTCTCCAGCCACACTTCCCCAAGCCTGTAGCGATGCATGGGGTTGTTGTGGCCCAAGTGCAGGACCCGGCACTTGGCCTTGTTGAAGCACATTCCATTAGCATTGGCCCATTGGTCAAATAATAAGTGATAATTAAAAAGTTATTAGGAGATGCTTTAGAACAAGTGAGTATTATCTAATTTAAGAGTCATTTTTAATCTGGAAGATGTAGTCAGTAGTACTTGATAAAATTTGGAGATGATGCTAAGCCACAAGGTGTTGCTAACACTAGTTAGGACAGGAAACCAAATACAGAGGAGACACTTTAGAAAGGAATGCAGCAGAATATCAGGAAATGTGCCAAAGATACTGGACTACAGGAGTAAGTGAAAGCTACATCTCTTGGATCAAGGAGGTGAACATCAAGAATTAGTGATGGGAGCATTCTGCTGTGCAGAAACTGAGTGAGCAAAGGAAATCCCATGTCTTCTGAAATGTCACTTGTGCTTCACAGTAAAAAATGAATATTTTAGGGAAAATACAGGGATTTGCTTTCATCCTAAGACTTATGAACAAGTTCTACAAAAATAAGATCATAACTGTTTTTTTAATCAGCCTGACTCTTAGGAAAAGTTCTTCCCTGTTCTGATGAAGTAATTTCTGATGTAGATGGTGTTTTACTTCTATTGAGAAGATGCAAGATTCAGTTCATTCACCAAACAGAAATGTATACATGGGTTTGCTTTCTGCCAGGCTGTTGAGTTGAATCAGCTCACAGAGGGCTTTGCGCAAGTTGCCAGAGCCAGCAATAGGCAAGTAGAAGGTCAAGGGGATGGAGGAGTGTGGAGCTGAGATAAGGGACGGAAACTCTTCTGCTTGGCGGCAGTAAGTAGTTTGGTTTGCTCATCCCCTATCAGGAAACAGCATCTGGAGTCAGGTGACACAGACACTTCATGCCCAGAACTGGATTTATGACTTTGGCTGTCTGCATCTGAACAGGAAAGTCCGGACATGTGGCAAAAACTGCTGCAAACGATCAGCAGCGTCCAGTTACCTGACAAGTGCCGTAAAGCAGGCTTCCTGGCTCTGCTCTGAAGAAAGGCAGAAATGACAATCATTTTAGCTTGATTTTGCTAAAAAACAGGAAAGCATTAGTTATTACATTTTTAATAGTCATGTACAAGTGCGTACCATCACTTTTCAGACACCCGCTAATGATCAAATGAGATTCCACAGACACTTTTTGAGAAATATATATTTTTTTTTTGTGCAGAGAAGGTAATAAAAGAGTTTTCAACTAAGATTATCCCAAAAAAAAGTTATGCATGTGTGTGCATGACCCTTTCTTCACACCTGAAGATGAAACACTGAACTTCAAGACAGGCACAGATTTGAATAGCTGCTCAGTTTCACTGAACTATAATGATAATATTTTTAAATCTTCATTAGGCATTTGCTGATTTATGTAGTGTCGGGGAGTTTTGGTAAGGTTGTCTTGGAAATGTGCTCAGCAGAAATCCAAGAAAATTAATCACAAAAGTGTCCGGTAATGACATGTGATGGAGGTACGAATTGAAATAGGCTTGGGCTCCTCCATCCAGGTTCATTTACCCAAAACAGAGCAGAGATAGGAATCGCCTTGACCCGCTGGCCCTGCAGCTGGCTCTGGGATGTGGGGATGGGGCCTGTCATGTCCCTTGGTTCAAGTCGAAGTGTCCATAAAGATAAAAAAGCTCGGCACAGTGGGAATGGTGCACGGTGAGGGAGCCGTAGGCAGGCAGGGCAGAACTGCTATAATGCTTCCAAAGAGTCTTTATTGCCTACTAGCAGAGGTTCAAAGTACGCTTTGGTGTTGGGACCTGTGGCATTATACAGAGCTGGCTTTTCCCCAGGGAGGTTAATCTCTACTTTTCAGATGTTACTGTAGACTTGAGCACTTTCATGTCAATTTGCCTTTTTTTTTTAAAGGCAAACTCTGCTCCTATGAATGGAGAACAAAATCGTAATTGTACCATGATGTACCTGATAAAGTCCCGCTGGATAAATATTGTCCTGTTTCAGGACTGAAGAAGTTTGGGGTTTTTGTGCAACTATTTCCTTAGCTCTTTGCCAAAATGTTTTAATGAAATACACCGCTGTTGGAGCTGCCACAGGCATGAGGTGGGCACTCTCAGCTCTCAGCTCGGCTCAGCTCGTCCTCTCTGGGTGGGGTGGGATATGACACACTCTCTGTAGGACAGGGTGATGACTTTGCATACATTAAACAGTAATCAAGCATTCTCAGAAGAATGAAACATTTTGGGTTAATCTGAAATGAAGTTTTCCAGAGTGGTAAAAAAGTGCTAAAATATTCCCATTTCATATCAACTTTGTTTCAGCTGCTGGTTTTGGTTTGTTTTGTTGTTTTTTTTGGTTTTTTTTTCTCTCTCTTCATTTGGACACTGAAATAAAGGGACATTATTCATACAGCTGTACATTTTAAGTCACTTGTATATTTTACAGCACAAATGCCGTCATTGAGGATAAAGACTTTTGCCTCTAGTCCTTTCTAAACATTATAGCACATTGTGTTTATTAAATCCAAGCCAAGGAAAATAACCTGGAATTTGACTATTATGATATTTCCAGGATAGATGAATATTAGCACCTCTGGGTTTGCAGGTGGAATACCTGAAATCCCCAGAGATTATGAGACTCACTGGGCCACACAAATAGCCCACATGGGATTCTGCATCATTTTTCTGGCTTTTGGCAGAGCACTCAGTCATCTGTGCTTCGTTCTCTGTAGGAAGTGTAATTACAGAAGTTTAAAGAGGTAAAACTTCCAAGTGCGCGTTATCAAATGATTTTTTTTCCCCCTGAAGTGTGGCTCTGGGAAATCAACCTAAACAAGCAGCAAACAGCAGTCGATTTGCAGTGAGTTTTCACTAATGCCCACAACATTTTTTTATATTGTAATTTTTTTTCATTTATTTTATGGCACTCTACAACTTCATGATTTGGACAGGAGTACATGCATGGTTAATTTGGCTCATAAAATGCACAAAGCAACAGCCTTTCATCTTACTCTATGAAAAGATGTTTATTGTCTGGTTTTCAAGCAAACAGAGGCTGGTGTTTCATAGAAGCAGCCTCATAATTTTTTTTATTCTTGTTAGTTTTGCTTTTCACTGTAGTATTTCCATGACCAACGATTTGATTTATATGTCTCAGTTGCTGTTATTTCCTTTACAGGCAAAAACATTGTTTAAAGGCTCCGTTCACTTTACGCGTATTATGGCCTGCACATTTCTATCTATTTAAAATTGTCAGGTGAAAAAGCACTTCATGAAGTACTACAGAAACAAATTCAAATGTAATGAAGTCTCTGCCAGCTTGTGAAATGTCTCCTTTTGGGAATGTTTGTATAAAAAGGAAATATTGTGTTTGAATTGTCCAAAACACCACGCGATTAACTGAAATGTAAGTATAGCCCACTACTCTTTCAAGGCACCACTCCAACCAAAAGGGGGAAGGATAGGCCTGCCGGAGACATTCCTGATTAATCACAGGTAAATCATGGCACTTTGCTCTTTCTCCATGCTTGGTTATAGACTGTAGATATTCTGGACCTCATAAATACTTGACATGCTTAGAAATACTTCCTTGTAAACCTTTCTTAAAACTCGATATAGAATAAAACTCACTGTCAGATGATTTTTTCACATTAATTTTTCATGTAATGATGATATTTAAAAAAAAAACCCACAAGCTTTTTCAAGTTTTACTGTTCTTTTCATGGGAATATCGGCAATGTTGTACATATAAATTTTAGTATAACTTTTCCAGAAACTTTTTTTCCCACAAAATGCTGAGCTATACACAAGCTGAAACTGAAAACAGATTTGCATGCATTGTATATTTTGCATCTTAAATGCTATATAAAGATCTGTAAGTTTCACCAAATTTTAAAAGATGTTTGCTCGTGTAAAATAATGTAAAAAATTGTAACAAATGATGACGATGAAATGTCTGGGGTTTTTTTCTTCAACAAATGTTTTTAACAACATCAAAAATGCTCATCCACATCACAGAACTATAAACATTTCAGGCCAGTAGCAGATCTGCAAAAAAGCACAGAGCGTGAAATAGTTTCAAGAAATCTGCTGAATATTATTGTAAAGCACTGAATGCTTCATCAAGATGGGAAAATGAGCAAAGATAAAGAATAGTTAGTCAAATCAGACTTCTGTGAAATATTGTCGTCAGAATCATAGAATCACAGAATGGTTTGGGTTGGAAGGAACATTAAAGATCATCCAGTTCCAACCCCCCGCCATGGGCAGGGACACCTCCCACTAGACCAGGTTGCTCAAAACCCCACCCAGCCCCATCTAGAACTCTTCCCTGGATGGGGAACCCACAGCTTCTCTGGGCAACCTGTTCCAGTGCCCCACCACCCTCACAGTAAAGAATTTCTTCCTAATAGCTACTCAAAATCTACCCTCTTTCAGTTCAAAACTGTTACCCCTCGTCCTATCACTACACTCCCTGTGTAGTGGAGTCCCTCCCCATCTTTCCTGTACCCTACAGGTATTGGAAGGCCGCTTCTTGTGCTTGACCTGTTTTCAATGCTGCCAAGTGTACAGGGCACCTAGCGCACTGCCTTCAAACTGTCTTCCACGTGGCGTAAAGAGGACATTGCGGTTCTGTACAGGAGAACTTTCTCAATGCGCTGGTTGCTTTGAAAAAGGCAGCGTGCTAGAAGTACTTGAGAGGTGGCAATGTTTTTGCATACTTTGACTAGGAAAGGAAAGTCTTTCTCAAGAAAACAATCTTTTTGTTTTTACAAAAATTACTGACTTTACATTTACAAGCATTACTGACTTGAGGAACTGTAATGAGATCAGACCTCCACTCTCAAGTCTGAAATGATTTTTAATGTCTCTCACTGCCATTTTGAAAAACTACAATAGGATAAAAAATGTGGTGTTCAAACTAAGGTAGTCACCTCCCATGAAAGGTGAGATTGGCTGTAGCCTTTTTTGAACAAGCCATTGCATTAAAAATTTGGACAAATATTTACTTTATATATGAGTCCTCCTGCAAATTGCTTTCTGCAAAGTGCTCATAGCTTGATCTGGCCTAGCAGAGGCTGCAGCATCCTTCAGAAGAAAGCAGGATGGGGGAGAAGGATGGGTGCAGAGCTCACAGCATTACTTTATAAACCTCAGGAATACGGGATATTTACAGCCTGCTGCTTTCTAAGCTTTTTGAATAAAAGCTGTCAACAATGTTTGCTTTCAGCAGATCAACGCAGTGCTTCATAAAATGCACCGATTTTTTGTTCTTGTTACAACTTTTTTATTCTGATCTAGGTATTACTGATCTTCATATGTCTTGGTATTATTTGATCTTAATATTCGGTTTTATATTTTTCAGGTCCTGTTCATATATACTGACACCTTTAGACTACATAGATAAGATACCTGACATTTTGATCGATCGCTGTATTTCACTTATTTTTTCCTCTCTTTTATCTTCAGGTATCAGTTGCTTTTGCCTGTAGCAGTGTGAGATTCTGATAACGTGATGGTGTGTAGTGGGTTCTCCCTGGCCAGCAGCTGAGCCCCACTCTGCCCACTCCCCACCCTTAACAGCACAGAGCAGAGAATAGGAGGAGCAATAGCAAGAAAACTCATAGGTTGTGATAAAGACAGTTGAATAAGTGACAGAAAGAGTAAAAAGGCAAAAAACCCAAAGAAAACCCAAGTGATGCAAAGGCAATCACTCACCACCTCCCACTAGTAGACTGATGCCCAGTCAGTCTCCAAGCAATGGGTACCTCCTGCAAAGCCCCCTCCCCTCAGTTTTTATTGCCATGTTACGTAGCACGGAATATCCCTTTGGTCAGCTGGGGTCAGCTGTCCCAGCTGTGTCCCCTCACAGCTTCTTGCCCACCCCCAGCCTACTCACTGCCGGGACAGAGTGGGAAAAAGAGAGTCTTGACGCTGTGCAAGGGCTGCTCAGCAAGAGCCAAAACGCTGGTGTGTTATCAACATTGTTCTAACCACAAATCCAAATGCAGCACCATTTGGTCTGCTATGAAGAAAATGAACTCCATCTCAGCCAAAGCTAGTACACAGTGTTAGTATAACCTAATTGTGGTCTGAATTTTTGAAACAAAGTAACTAGAACATACACTGTCATCTATTTTAACATCCCTCCCACCCCCCGCATGACTGCAACAAAAAAGTAGTACCTTCAATTTTACATCTCCAAATAAAAATGAATTTGTATCCAAAACATTGAAGTTAACTGATGATTTATTCTTTCAGCAGCTACACATTAGATAATTTATTTATTTTAAAGACGGATGCTGTGAATCAGAATTCTTTGGTTGATGTGAAAATCAAGTCCACATTGACATTGCCTACTATCCTACTTGGGATGGACTGAGGAGAAATTTAGGTATCTAGATCTGAAATCTGAATTCAAGTCAACCTCTGTACAGGCATCTGAAACAAGACAGCCATAAAATTTAGTGATGAATGTGTTCTGAAGAGCAAACACCCTAAACATGCTCAGCTGAACAGGTAGACCTCTAAAGTCTATTACCATTAAGATACTGGCCTAGGACTTTTGAAATCATCTCACCCCCTCAAAGCCCCATCCAATGGTTCTGGCTGCTTCTCATTGTGCTATATTTGAGCATAATTTGGCTTCAAAAAAGTCAACCGCATCCTGGGCTGCATCAAAAGAAGTGTGGCCAGCAGGTTGAGGGAGGTGATTCTGCCCCTCTACTCTGTTCTGGTGAGACCCTGCCTGGAGTACTGCATCCAGGTCCTGGGGCCCTCAGCACAGGAAAGACATGGACCTATTGGAGCAGCTCCAAAGGAGGGCCACAAAGGTGATCAGAGGGCTGGAGCACCTCTCCTATGAGGACAGGCTGAGAGAGTTGGCGTTGTTCAACCTGGAGGATGGAAGGCTCCAAGGAGACCTTATTGCAGCCTTTCAGTACTTAAAGGGGACTTATAAGAAAGTTGGGGACAAACTTTTTAATAGGTGCTGTTGCAATTGGGGAAGGGATAATGGTTTTAAACTAAAAGAAGATAGATTTAGACTAGATATAAGGAAGATTTTTTCTGCCTTGAGGGTGGTGAAACACTGGAACATGTTGCCCAGAGAGACAGCAGATGCCCCATCCCTGGAAACATTCAAGGTCAGGTTGGACGGGGTTGTGAGCCACCATCTAGTCGAAGATCTCCTCGCTCATTGCAGGGGGAGTTGGACTAGATGACCTTTAAAGGTCCCTTCCAACCCAAACCATTCTATGATTCTATGATTTTTGCTAGTATGTTAGATTCGGATGGGGTGGACAGCTGGTGATAGCAACACTTCAAAATCACAAAGGTAAATCTGAAAGAGTCTATGTGTGACAGCCTTTAGAAAGATAAGATTTTAAATCATAATTAAACAGTATTATTGTGAATCAGTATGAGGTTTGATAAACCATTCTTACAATCTCAGAGAGCCCAAGTGGAAAATTTAGCTTTCCTCTAAATCAGATGCTTAGTTTGTGGAAACCTCACATACAGAATCAGATGAGCAGTGTTTCTGTTTTTCAAAAACTGACTCCTGAATACACTGATGCCTATTTGCCAGAAAACTTTGAAAAAGTAATGGTGTAAATCTCATGCTTTTCTGTTATTTATTCCTAGGTAGGAGCTCAGAAGAGAAACAAATGAAACATATATTTCTGTTTAGATGAATTCCCTAAAAGTTTTCCCTGCACCTCTGGGGTCTGTGATGATGCTGTTGAATCCCACCAGGCCCCACATGCACAGGGACCAAGCGCCTCTTTATTAGCCCCTCATCCAACCTGTTGGCAGCTTGAATGCCAGCATTTTCCCGGAAAACTTTCAGAGGAACCAGGAAAATATATTCACAAAGAAGTAGCTCAACTCTTCTTTTTGTTTTTTTTTTTTTTCTGTGATTCTAGTAGGGAAGCAAAAATGATGAACTGTCTACAGGCTCTCTGTTTTTTAATGACTTCAAAACACCCAGAACCCTGGATTTGTGGTGGATTTAGATGTCTCCACACGTCTGTGGAAAGGTTAAAATGAAGCAAAGAGCAAAATGTTGGCTTGTTTCCCCTTCCCTTTGCTTTGGATCATGATCATACAGTGGATGCCTGCTGCACAATCATCTGGACATGGAATAAAGCAGAATATGAACCTCAGAATCTGATTCACTACTTCACTATTCTAGTTGGATTAATTCTGAGGCCTTCACTTCAGTAGGCCGAGTATGGCTCTAATATGGTTGGAGTCTCATTCCCTAAAGCTAAATTTGTGTTATTTCTCAACACTAAGAAGATGAAGAGATGCTGATGAATTCATTGGTAATCGAGTTAATTTTGAATGGGTTTGGCCTGATTATTTTGTTTTGTTTTAAGAGCATTTAAGAGCATTTTTTTAGTCATAACACAGACAGAATTTAATTGCTAACCAGAGTAGGTCTCCTGAATTTAACTGTGATAATTTTAAGAAACTAGTTTTAGCCAGATATTTTAAAGCATTGATTGCTTATTTAAAGAAGGATTTAAATACATGCATATGGACTACACTGCATTGCTCTGGCAAAGTGCTCATATGTAACAGCTTTCTTAGCTTCACAGCCTGAATGGCTGTGAGGGGGCAAGTAAATTTTTTCAGCGTATTATTTAAGTATTATTATGTTATTAAATACATCTTTTTGCTATATAGATGACTACATTTTTCATAGATTCCTTGACTCTCAGATTTAGGGAAAATAGATTGAAAATTGACTGAAACGTGTTGCTCATTATTTTACTAAGCATAATTATAAATGTGGCAGCAAGCATCCATATCTGCTGTTTGCAGACTTTCCGTTAGCGTTTATCACTACACTGGTAAAAGAAGCATCTCTCAAATCGGTTTCAACCTTCCACTGTGGAAATTTCAGAGGGAGCAGGGAGGTGGACTCACATGAAAAATAACTCGGAAATAATGCAGGCTCTTAGGAAAACTCCAGCTAGCATCAACAAAGACTGAAAGGTGTAAAAGCCATTGATTGTACTGCCAAAGGGTTGCTAAATAGGCATGAGGAATAAGCTAGCTAAAGAACTGAAATGCAGACCTGCATAGAATTCTCTTAGAAAGCTTGCTGTTTCCACCATGGTCGCTGAAAATGTTACCCTTGCAGGTTTTCAGGCAGTTATCTTGTCAGAGTTTTTATTCCATGCCTAGTTAGCCTTACTCTCATTTGCCCCACTAACTGGGCTTTGGCAATGCAAACGCAGGATGTTTGCAGTCCCTTTCAAACAGTTGTACATTGCTGAAGTGGTGGGAAGGGCTCTTTCTAGGAAAATCAGGTCTGGAATGTTTGTTAGTATTTTGTTATGAATTTATCATAAAAGAGATTCATCGCTGGGATGGGTTTCAGGAAACCCAGCAGGAATGTGGTTACATACAATAGATGACTGCTGCCTTTGAGAGGCTTTTCAGGCAAAGACTCATATCTTACAGGAAAGATTTTGATACCACATGGACAATAGCGGTAAGTCACAAAATGGAAAGAACAGGGAAAAAGTTAGTATTCGTAACAGAAACAGAGAATATGTATTTGGGTGAGTTGCAAAGACAACTAGGAGTCTTGATGCAGACAGTGCTGTTCTTCATTCTGCTCCTCATTTGCTATTGAAATTTAGCAAATCAAAATTCTTCTGTGTCTTCATTTATCCATAATTCATTCCTGTCTCCCAAAGTTCCTTCAAAGACTCATTAATTAGTTGGTGTTCATGTAGTAATGAAAGTCCTTAGCTGAAGTAATTTGTAAGTGCTGTCTTGAAAGAAAAAATACATATTGGACTCTGTAGAAACTAAGGAGGGAGGTTCAGCGATAGCGCTTTTTATCAGTTATGAAAACAAGGACTGTAAGACCATGGGCAGTTTTATTAGTTGGATTGTGTGAGAATGGGAATGTAAAGTACAAAGACATGGATACAAAATCAAGCGAGTAATTGCATGTGATGAAAGTTAAACATAATAGCACACTACATTTGAAAATTTTTTATACAAGACATCTCTGAAATGCTAATTCCCCAAAATTAATTATTTAACACAGATTTAACACAGAATAACTTGAATTATTCAGATCTAACAATATAAGCCATGCACAACAAAACTCGTTACGTGTTACACAGGAGGTACTAAATCCTCTGGGACAAGCCCTGAGGTCTTTGCTCAGCATTCACTCAGCCCAAACTCTTCGTGGAAGCTTTGTTGAGTGAGGGCCACACTGGAGCGCACTCTGAGAATTTTCCAGTAGCTGAAGAAGGTTTAGGTGAAAATCAATGTCTTTCTTTTGTTTAGGATTTGATGATTAAGAGAGGAGAAATTAAGTTCTTAAAACTTCCCAGATCTGAGGATTTCACAGGGAAATTAAAGTTTTGCCAGGCTGTTCTTCTAATACCTTAATGGTAATTAAGAATTAAGGGTTTAATATGACAGCTTTAATGTGTATATGTAAACTGCGATCCAGCACTAAGTTGTTGTCATAAAACACTGTAACAAACTCATAAAACATTGAGGAAGGAGTGCATAATAACTGCTTAATACTGTGTTTCAGTAACTTCAGAAACAGATTGCATAATGATGACTTACTGCTAATGGATGATTAATTAGGAACTTAGACTGCCTTATTTAAATACCATATATCACAAATTCACTTAATTAGGATTGTTGAATGGCTTCACTCTCTACTGCATACCAGAAGTAACATCTAATAACCTAGTAAAAACCAGACAATATGCTTGGGAAATGGTACAATGCTATGAAATACCACCAGCATTTCTAGGCTTTTGTTACAGCCTCAGAACTGCCAGTGGTTTCTGCCTAAATGACACCATGAAATAGCTAGCAGTATTTTAAATTATTAAGGGTCCTTATTCAGATGATAAACTTTGGTACCTCCTTTCTTTCCTTGAATAAGATGAAAAAAAGCAGTCAGTTCTTTTTCAGCATTTGTTTTTGGCAGGCCTGAGAGTGTTATCTGTGTCATACAGATGGAGAATTTAAGGTGTGGAGAAACAAATCGATTTAACATCGCACAGTGGTTAACTGCAGAAACAGGAACAGCTCACAAGTCAGGTGCCAATAGGTCCCAAGCCAGTGTTCAACCCAGTAGACTGTGTTTTGTCTGTTACTGAGCTCCTTTTGTGAAGTCCAAATAAATGGCTTCAGAAGGACTGAACGGGAATCCGCTCCACAACTCTGATGAATGAAGGCTTTGTAGTGCCTCTGTTGCTATGGTGGTGAATGAGGTCTTACGCATCCCCTGAAAAAGCAGGACAAATATGGTAGTCAGATATCCATTGGTAGATCCCTCTGTACTGAGGCAATTACAATACTTGCACCCGAATCCTAATGTTGCGGAGATTTCTCTTTTGATTCAGGCTGTCACTAGCCTTGTCATGACTTGTCATTCCCCAAACGAGTGACTATTTACAGTCACGAGGCAGGAAGGTGTTGGTGTTCAAATGAATCATACGAAAACCAACACTACCACCGAAGTAGCTTGGAGAGCTGCCATACGCCTGTTCAACTCACCCCTTCACTTCAGGAAGAATTGCTACAGAAGAAGGTTTTCCAGGTGGAAGTTTCAATTCCAAATGGTAATGTAGGAAATTTCACTTCAAGTAAAATTTTCAAAAGCACCTAAGGTACAGTTTCAGAAGCCAAGTGGCAAAGCAAATGAACCTGTGACTGTACATGAACTGAATAACTTCAAGCTAATGCCTGCAGTTCTTTACTACTTTTTCATCAAAGAGACGTCTGATCCGTACATGTTCCTTGGGAGATCAGGGCGCTTTCATGCATTGGTCTGTGCACAGAAGTTTATCCCACCTTCAGTTGGACTTCGGCTCAAAAATGCAGACATCATTTTTGAAATTGTGTCTTGAACATCTAAGTCAGTTCACTGCTTCTGAAAATCTGTCCAGGATCTATTTATCTCGGAGGAAGACAACACACAGAAGAGAATTCCTGATGTGGATCATCCAAGTCCCATGAGTATCTTATTTATTTCTGTCACAAGGGGCAATTGTTTCACCAAAGCAGAGTTTAGCAACACGTTACATCTAAAACTGAAATTAGAGATGTAAGTAAGGAGCAGCAGAAGAGGGAAGGAGCTGTGACTATGTGGCAGTAAGATCAGGTTTAAAATAGAGAGAAAAGAAATCTGGGAAAGGGGACTTCATGAAACACCTTGCTAAAGTATATCTATGGTGCAGCTGGGCTATGGGATCTTAGCATATGAGCTAGACTCACCCAAGCTAAACATAGATACTATTGATGATGACAAGATAAAATCATGAGTTTCATCATAGATAGCATCAAAATGCCAAGGGACATCAGTTTACATTCACAGCCTATTCCAAAGCCGGCACTTTTGAGCCTGTACCAGGAGACTGGGCACTCAGTCTCCTTCACGTTTGCCCCATCACGGAGTAGATGGATGTGAAAATTCCTTCGTAGATACAGATGACAAGATGCTCTCATCTTTTGGTTCTCTTTGTTCTCCAGTTTGCAAGGTCCTTGTCTTCTATAACCCAAATGAATACGAATACAAACAGATATTGTCATACATAGTAGCTGTAATCTGGATGAATGATAGAATAATAATAATTTCCTTCATATCGGGGAAAGAAAAAGATCAACAGGTGAGTAAGTCCTGCTAATGTGCAAGAATGGAATCAGTTGGAACAAACAGAACCATAGCATTTAACATGCTACGCAAGCATCAGTGATGAGGCAGTGATGATTTTGTGAACAAAATGTTAATTTTTATCTATCTTTTCCCTAAAAGCTCTACTTCCGGTTGCACCTGCCTCTTGATGTTATAATTTTGGCATCTGGAGTTTACACAGCTATCTGATTCATGTTTTTTTAATATTTATAGTCCTTTTTGCTGCAATAACATGGGCATATTATGATTATGATTCAGCATTATTGAAATCCATAGCATCAATTTGTAGAATTTGTGTAGCCTGCAAATTCCAGTTTGAATTTATGAGCCAGTGCTCTTATCCTTTTCTTTATTAAAGATGAATAAGAAGTAGTTTTCCTGCCTTCTGAGGATTTTCAAGTTTTCCAATATTTTCTTGTTTGCTTCAGGAAGAAATTTTTAATAGTTTTCCATGAAAAAATGTGAATGAAGACAATTTTACATCTCCTGGCTGAAAACGAGACTCAAATCCCTTGTTTAGAACGGAGACTTTCGCTTGACTGTTTCACATGCTTTTCTCCTTTTTGTTTTCTTTCCTTTTGAAAGAAATTCTATTTTCTAATCACAAAAGCTAATTTAGTTTCAATGGGTAGACCTCACTGTTTTTCATCAAAAAAAATCCAGCCAGTTGCACAACCAATTTTTAACATTGTCTTTTATGGTCTTGTCTTTGGAGACAGCAAGGAAATGGTCTGGGGTACGGTAGGCATGGGGCAGGTACTGAGCAGCCAGTTCAAACCTACTGCAAATTGAATGGAACTATCCGGAAATGCAATATGTTTCCAAATGAAGACCAAGAATGTTGACAAGTATGTAAGGAACAGGACCATGTGCTGAATCACCTAGAGAGGATTTTGACCAACTGACGAGCCTGATCACTTAAAAGATATGAAAAAATCTCAGTTGGCTTGCTGTGGCATGAAACACTTTTTGCCAGAGAGTACTGGTTGCTGGTTGCAAGACAAATAAGACAGCAAACACTCAACCTACATACTATTGGAGAAGATAAAACCCCAAATATGGTGAAGAACCTGGACATCCAACCTAATCCCAAAGAATAATTTTGAGTGGTGAAAATAGAGAGGTAACAAATGACGTAAATCGTATTAAGACAGGCTGAGAGAGTTGGGGTTGTTCAGCCTGGAGAACAGAAGGCTCTGGGTAGACCTTATAGTGCCTTCCAGTACCTAAAGGGGGAAAAGATGGACACACAGGAAAGTGTGTTATCACAGGAAAGCTGGAGAGGGACTCTTTATCAGGGAGTGTAGCAATAGGAGGAGGGGTAACAGTTTTGAACTGAAACAGGATAGATTTAGATTGGATATTAGGAAGAAATTCTTTACTGTGAGGGTGGTGAGGCACTGGAACAGGTTGCCCAGAGAAGTTGTGGATGCCCCATCCCTGGAAGTGTTCAAGGCCAGGCTGGATGGGGCTTTGAGCAGCCTGGTCTAGTGGGAGGTGTCCCTGCCCAAGGCAGGGTGGTTGGAACTGGATGATCTTTAGGGTCCTTTCCAACCCAAATCATTCTATGACTATACGATTCTATGAAATGGTTTTCACCAGTTTTTATGGTATTCAAAAGAATAAATAGCTGTGTTAGAAATCTTTGATGTGACAAGATTCAGCTAGTCCCTTTCCCTGGGGATACCTTTAAGCTACTATAATGCCATCAGGTACCTGTCCTTGCCACTGGGCCACGTAGCAGCTGGACTGGGAGTGGGGACTCCTGATGCAGAAAAGTCACAAAAACACAAAGAAGGCACATCAGCTCAAAATCCAAGTTTAGCACTTTTTGTGAGTGTCCGGGCAAAGGATCAGGACTAAAGCTGCTACACCTGTCCTATCAGGGTTTTTCAGGTAACTGTTACAAGACAGCAAGCAAGTAAAAGTGGGTCCACAAAACAATCATAACTACAGGAACATATCCCATACCCGTAACAGCTCTGTTCTTGCTTGGCTTGGGGACAAACTTGTTTTAGACTTCTGATCCACTTGCTGCTCTGGCTTATATGGTTGTATCCGTTTTCTAGAACAGGTGAATTTTGCTCTTAATTACTCAAGAGAGGCCAATGCGCTGGGGGAGACTGTGCAGCCTCACGACTGTGGCATGAGAGCACTGGTGACACCGGCCAGTGTTGACTGTGGAGGCTGTTGCTCCCTCAGTTCCCCTAGGAAGTAGTTATGGACTATATTATTACAGTTCTGTTTTAATTAGCACAAAAGTCAAGACTGTAGGGAAAAAATAGTTACTAGTATTGCTAAGAGCAGAATTTGGAACATATGAATTTTGGACTACGCAGTTGTCAGAGACATAAAGCATCCCAAACACAGTATTGCATTGTGTATTGTTCCTATATTTCCCACTTGCATGCCATGCAATGTAGCAACATCTCTGTGTTTGTAAATTTATACTTTCTTCTGTCCTTAAGCAACCACTACCAGTTCTCCGAAGGATGGAATTGTATTTTGCTTAATGTACAATTTTAAACATAACTATTTACAACTGATAAACTGTATAGATTTTCCAAACCTATTATGACTGTTTGTCAAAGACCAAGTTTAAGGCTTCTCAGTTGCACAACTGGAGATCCAGCTTTTCTGATTTAAATGCCAAAACCTGTCAAAAGAGCATCTCAGCTCTTCTCAGTTGCTAGATACGGTTTTGAAGAAGTATTCTCACTTTGAACACAACACTTCATAACTGAGTGGAATTTAATGCTAATTTTACCCTATGTGAAAAAAGAGCTTCTTCAGCAGTACTGTTGAAAGGTCATGGAAAGGCCCTTTCATTGCTGCATCAGTGGGCTAGAACAGAGGACACACACATGGGGAACTTCCCAGAACTGTTGTCTCCAAACTGGAGGTCTACTGCATTTATTTTCTCCTTATAACTGGAACCAGTTCCTGCTCCACTTGAAGTCAAAATTAATTTGAACATTAAAACCTGAAAATTATTTTTAACACTAATCCCAAGAGGAATATGAAGTGGATTCTTATTTTCAAGCCTGTCTTTGCAGCCCAGAGGACTAGAAGATTTTTTCAGTGAGAACTCTCATGCAAGTAACATGATCCCAAGAGATGATGAGTGAAGATGAGCAGATTCTTTAAGACTTAAGTTTCTAAATAGCAATTTTCAATATGCAACACTTTGCTCAGAGACAAATACAGTAGTCTTGTGGTTCAGACAGCAATACCACGGGAGTTTTATTCAAGAATTTACTTAATAAATCGGTTAAGCCACAACAATTTATTGTCTCCAGAGAAAAGAAACTTCTGAAGCAAACTGTTGCCTGGAAAATCCTCTCTAGAATACTATTGTGGTCTTGGCAATTCCAAAGACCCTCAGTCAGGCAAAGATCACGTATTTAGCTCTACCGATGTACATAGTGCCACCACATTGAACAGGGTTGCCTATATAGGCATATATAGGATAAAAAAATCTGCAGGATTTCAGGTATTACCAGATACAAAATGTCATGCTATAGAAGCCCATTAGTCCTCTGGAATTTGTTAGCTTTGTAACATGATTGGATTTATAAATGATGATTCTGAAAGCATCCATTGAACATTCATGATACCACAGAATATAATATTGCGAGCATAAATAATTCATACAACGATAATTTTAAAAGTAATTTTGAACAGTTCCCATTAAGCAAGGCCAAACCAATAAAATGGAAGTTCACTGGGCTGGCTCATAGTTGTGGGAGAGTTTGGGGGGTTATTTTGAACTAATAATAACACAAAGATGCTGATCTAGCTCATCCAGACAGCTGAGATTTGCTTAAAGCTTTTGTCCCAATCCTGCTAATACCCAGGATAAACTCTTGGTTCTATTGTAGTCCATTGAGGCAGAATTTCCATGGATTCCAGTGAGATCAGAATTTCATATCAATAATTAGTTTTCTGGTGGACTACCTATGGAGGGTGACAACCATCATTTTGTTTCTTTATCAGTAATTTAAATAGTTCAAAATAACTGTCACTATCTGGTAAGATAAAAATGTTCCTGTGCTTAATTGATGGGGAAAAAAAATGAGGTTTATTTGGCTCTTTGAAGTATTTCACTCTGAGAGGGTTTAAAGTACTTCATTCTGATTCCAAATTTTCAAATGTAATTACGAAAAGTGAAATAAAGTAAAAACAAAAAAAGTAATCAAGGGGATACATTTTGAAGTGATCAAGAATGGCTGTTTTTCAGTCGGGGATTTAATTGTTTCCCAAGAAAAAAACCCTGCAACTGTCAAGTAATAACTGAAAATTTTGGAGACACTGGATCTGCTGAAAATTGTCAGAAAAGAGTTTTGTGTGAAAAGTTTCATTGGCTTTAGTCAGGATGTAATTATCATTAAGCGGGTTAGTTTGTGCTTCTTTGATAAGATTCATCATTTATGTGTTTTTAATTCTTCAGTATCCTTTCTGACTTTTTCCTAGAATTGTTTGCACAAATTGCTTAGCCAGAATAAAGGTATTCCTTTTTGTATGAGTTTATTGTGTTTTTTGATATTACGAAGTAAAACGAAGGGTGTTGCCTACTTGACACAATATGGATAGTTTTGTGGGTGGGTTTTTTTTCAGGTAAATTTCTGGTGTGTCCTTGTTGTACACATTTTTGTCAGCTAAGAAAGACCTACCAAAATGATCGTGTCAACCAGCAGAATATTGTTAGTTGCATTTTCAAAGACACCATGTAGAGTTAAAAGTACCATGGTTCATCTATTTATAACAATGAGCAGGATTTTTCTAATCCAAAAAAGGAGATTAATCCGTGGTGTAGTTTGGAGGAACCAGACAGGATTAAAAATATATCATATGACTGTGGCTCCATGTAGGTGGCATGGAATTTAACAGAGTCTGTGCAGGACAGTTCCAGAGTTTTGATTGCAAATATATTCCCGTTGGAGCTCAGTAAAATCTAATTCAGTAAAAAAACATCTCAGAATCGAGGTGAACTGCGCAGAACAAACTGTTCCACATAACTGATGTGTGTATAGCTGTGTGCAGTAGATCACTGCTGTAGTTTGCATACATTTAATGTATTTTTTGCAGTCTGTTTTCTTAAGCACCGAGGAATCAGCAGACTGGCGAGAAGCTGAGAACTGTGAAGTCTGGGACAAGATGTTTTGCAGTTGCAACTCGTCTTGCAACTTCACCTTGTTGAAGAAAACACAGAGACCTGCTGACTAAACAGTCAAAAATCTGTTAAACTTTACCTGGAAATACTGAGTGAATAACTCTAGCTTGTCTCTCAGTCGGCCTGGTTTATTCAAAATTATTTTTTAAAACTTTTTTTTCTTCCCAGTGAAAATTTCTCTGGGAGAATTTCTTCAATATATTGAACATCAGTACTCTTTTAAAGATTGATCATGTCCATAAGACTCAACTTTCAATGCAGTCTTGCTTTTTACATACATATTTATCCATTCCTCATTAATCCTACTTGTCAGGAATGAACTGAATACCCCAGATTCCTTTTGTGCTACTTGTGCATATAGATACTTTGCAGAATCTCATTACATGTGGTACATCTGGTCTCAGGGGATAAAAGAAGATCCCTGCATATTTATTGAAAAGGAAATGAGCATAACAATTCAATGCATTCATTTTCACATTTTATTTCTTTGCTAGCATTATTTACCAATACACCAACCATGCCGACATTTTGCAAAGCCTGAACAAAAAGTATCCAACCAGGTTCAATATTGCCATTTTATTAATTATTGCTACCAAATGTAAGAGATCAGTATTTTGGAAAGATTTCTTACTGCATATCAGTTGTTATAAGAAAATGGTAAAAACCCCAACCCTCTGGAGTTGTAGATTTTTTCCAATTCTTGATGAATATGTTTAATCAGAAGGGGAAAATAGTATTCCTTAGAGCTGCTGCATCTGTCCCTCTGCCCTAACCTCATTCCACTCCTTCAGTGGTCTAGTTTTACATTAAAAAGAGTCTCTACTAATACTAAATCCCAGAATTGCTTTTTTTTTTTTTTCCCTTTTGAGGGTTAAGTGACCACAGCATGAAATACAGATAATATCTCATGATTGCCATTTGCAAAAGGGAAGTCTGGAAACAAATATTCTTGTTTAACACATTTCCCAGTTTTGTGTATCATGACCTCGTGGGAGGTGCATGCATCTATCAACTACAATATGGTCTAAATTTTACGTGGTGACTATTGTGTGGGGGCCTAAAAGGTAATAGACGAATGCTGAGCTGTGGAGCAGGATTTATTTTGCTTAACTTTTACACATTTGCAGTGTAAGAACATCTACTTCTGGGTTAATTATCTAGGCTTCTCTGAAGATCAAGTGGGGGAAAATTTCTGCCTGCTGTGTGCGATTAGTCTTCATCTAAATAGACAGACAGTTACCTATTGAAGAAGCCTAAATAGCTATATGTCTATGTTGTAAACATCTAAAGGTAAGGGAAAACTACTTCCCACCCATGTGATATTCTTAAAAGCCCAAAGATGATGTAGCTCTGCCTCCAAACATACCTTCTCTCTTCTATACCCAGCCAGTATAACTTCATTGATGCTGCTGAGAGTTCGGTAAAGGATTAGGCAGATGAACTCTGCGATGTATTTTGTAAATTACATCAGAAGAATAGTTTTCTTTAGAGAAACTGCAGATGTGCCATGATCTGTTTCATATTTTAACTTTCCTAGGTTGAAATAGATTTTACTTACATGATGCTGTGTTTAATGAATATGCTTCTTGTAGCTTTCCATGGACCGCAACAATTTTGTATGTGCCTTAAATTTCTTAGTTCTCTGTTATGGTGTTATCTAAATCCTTCCATACTATAAGAATTTTCACAGAACAAAATAATAGTTTCTCAAAGCAAACTTCTTGCCTACAAAACCGTCATGATCCAGTCAAAAAGATGTGTCTTGTATCCTGAAGCGGAAATGAAAAGTCTGTGTTAAAGGGCAGCCTGTTTTATGGGCTCTGCCCTTACTTCTTGGAGATATCATGGAAGAAAATCCTCAAACTATTAGACTTTACCATTGCTTGTAAAATCATAGTTACATCAAAACTAGAAGCAGCAAGCTTAAATCTATCCATCAGTTAAGCTAATAATACCAGTGTAGGATATATAACACACTTCAACAGTGGAAGTATCTAACAAAGGAGTATGAGTCATTGCAATTTTTTTAACTAAGTGTTTTAGTCTGGATCAAAGAAATTTCACAAGCTGTATAGGTAATGGCCATCATTCCTGAAGCGCCATGGTGTAAAAGTAGTAGGCAAACATTATGCATGGTGCTGTAGTCAAACCAGAGGCCTGTGACACCTGTGAATGACTAAAATGGTGTATTTTGTATTGTAAAATAAAGTATTTTGTGACACTGTGGTGGCATAGCCAGACACAATGAATAAGCATCTTGCAAAAGTGTGTCAGCGATGTAACCTCTAAAGGGGATAATAATTTAAATGTCTCGAGAATGATCATGTTTGACAAGACCAAGTAATCTATCAAACACAGTGTTCTGCATCTGACAGTAATAGATGGCAAACATCAATAAGGCAAACATAAAATGATATCTCCTTTTTTTTTTTTTTTTTCCTAAAGGTGCTGTGAGTTGTGTCTCAGAAGCATTTCTGGAGTCAGAGTTAATATCCTTTTGCTTAGTGAAAACTGGTATTAACGCATTTAAATAAAAACTCAGCTGTCAGGATAGCAATGTTCTCTGATTCTAAAGAGTGAGCTCTCGCCATCTGGCAGCCCCGCAGTGCCCACTCAGTGGCACTTACGCCACCTCAGGGGTGCCCAGCACAGCGAGGCTGGCACTCACGGAGTAAGGCATAAGAGTTTCCCTCCCAGAGGTGCGCTGATTGCCGGATCTGTCATCCCAGGAGCAGAGAAATATGCCAAACAGCCGGGATGACTCCAGGCAAACAAAATCTACAGAAATGCTGCTCATTTTCTATCCTGAAATCATACCTTTTTTTCCCAAACAGAATATTGTAACAGTCCGGTTAGTAGAGACCGGTAGCATCTAATACGTTTTAACATCCCCTAATCCAGAGTTTGTATTCATCTGGGTTCTAGAAAGCAAGATTAGCACTTTAAGAATAAATTAGGTGAATAAGACCCTGCCTTCTTTGGTTAATTACTACAGCAACCAAGCAATTTCCCAAAAGAGATCATGAACAGAAATGTTACGACGTAAAACTGAAGGGAAGGAATAACACGAAAATCACCTGTGTTCCATATCACAGTTGCTGATGCCACATGCAATTTAAGTTCCATAAACTACAGGCAAAATGTAATGGAACACCTGACTGTCCCATCCGGTGGCAGGACATGGGCTGACTGCTCATTGAGGTCTGAAGGAACGATGGGTAGAACGGATTGTCAAAACATGTCCTGGTAGACGCCACCACAGCTCAAACTGTTGGATGGAGGATGTATATAAGAATAATGTATTTATATAAGACTTGATATTATCCAGAACGTTGGATAGAGCTTATAAAATTGTTTGTGACAAATCCACTATGTAGCAGACTGAGTTGTCTCACGTTTTATGTATCAGTCCTGTTATCTTCCTCAAGATATATATGTGGTTATATTATACATGCTATATATTCTATTTTATAATTTAGTTAATAGAATTCAGCAATTAAAGTATGTAAATAAACTTCATCCCAGAAACACGGTTTTGTGGGTTTTTTTCTGAAGTTTCAACAAGCAAATAACTACCCAAGTTTTATGATATTATTTCTTCTTTATGAATGCCCAGTGGAACTTTCAAAAAAAACCTGAAAATAATAAAGGATAGTAACTGTCCTTTCTTGAACAATCTCAGCCACATGTAATCGCTGATGTGATTACAGACATGAATTTTCCCTCAAAACAGTTATTTGAACAAACCCTTGCTTACCTAGAAATATGTGAATGTCAAATAATTGAAGGCATGAATGTAGGGGAACCAGAGAGTCACTCAGATGGGAAGGCTGATGGTGCACCACATAACAGAGGTCCTCGGGTGGAGCTGTTTTAGGTGGCACGTCCCTTCATGCAATACAACATTATTTTCCTAATTCACTGTTCCCTAATTTCCAAACAAAACAGATCAGGCCAATCATCTGCAGCAAGAACATAAAGTAGGGTGACAGAATTACTCTGGAAACATGTAAAATACAGGCCTGCCTGCAGGAGCCTGCAGGGAAAGTCTCTCTGATAGGTGGCAGATGTGTAGCATCAACAAACCAACAAAAGGACGTGTCTGAGTTCAAAGACATTCTCAGCTTGATGCCAGTCGATAGTGCATCATGTTTTCTCTGTAACACTGATGCTCTCAGACCTTAGAATTACAAGGAAAAAAAAGCAGCACCTTATGTTCTAGAAGGTGGAATCCACTCACAAAATTAATGCTGAGAAGCATTAATTTCCCTCTGCTCTACTACTGAAATCACTGAATAAGATGGTGCAGCATCTACTTGTAGCAAAAGAAATAGAAATGCAAAATGGAATATAATTCCAGACTGGATTATTTTATTTCTTAGAGCATTGCTAACAAGGAACTTAGGGTAGAAACTGACTTACTGTAAAGAAACATAATGCACATATGTAATTCAGAGAAAACATAAATAAGAGATAATTTGTGGATAATTTAGAAAAGATATCTTTGACAGATAAAGTGTTGTGAGTTATTATTTTTAATACAGCAGGATGAACACAGTGGGATATCAATGATTATAAATTCCATCTTGAAGGCAGCACTGCAGCACTAATATCCATCATGTCAGAATCTCTAAATGATAAAGTTGACACAGCAGTGAGACTTGTTCAGGAGGTTCTCACTACAGTTAGTCCGCTTTTAAATATAACAAATCTCTTCTATTGGTCTCCTGTCAACAGACTTTTCACATTTTGTGGTTTTATCTGTTTCTCAAAGGAGGCAGAAAATTGCTAGTGTTATGCTGGGCAAATAACTGATAACTGTTATATGAGTATCATCAATAAGCATGGGGAACCCTGCCCCCAAAATCACAAAACACTACCCCTATGCATGATATGTGGTTTGAGAACCAGAGTGACTACTGGTGTCATCTCTTAGTATGACACAGAGACAAACCTGAATGTTAAACTGACAGGGCTAACACAGGATTTCTAGTACTCACCGGAAAAAAAAAAAGACCATTCTTCTCTCATTATTGGAAGTTTACACCTTCAACTTATAAAGATCTCTTAAATTAAAATGAAAAGGAAATAGAAAATGTTGCAACTGTTGTGAATGACATCATTTTCATGGCAGTATGTGATCCTGCCAAGCTAAACAACTCGTTTGTAAAAACACACTTTGCCAGTAAAGGTTAAATGTCAGCAAGAGTTATTTGAATTTTTAAGAACCTGTTTTTGCTAAAGCTCTAATTTAATCACTGTTTATGACACTTGTTTATCCTTTATATATTGGTGGCCCAAGTATCAAATCTCCAAGACGAGCACCACATATTGATTCTGTAAAGTATTTACATGAAAGGCTTCAACGTATCACTTTCTTTACTACTTTGATAAAATTAGGCAACAATTTGAGATGCTTTGAACCACTTGGGCAGGACAGAGAAGTTAATATAGTATCTTGAGTGAACATGGAACTCGCCTACAAAAGCTCTTAAGTTAGCCATTGAAAGGACATAGGGTTATTGAAAATATTTTATTTCTTTATGTGATGACAGAAGGCATACAAAAGAAAAAAATCTAATTTTGATCACAGTTATACTGATTTAATAATGCTGTAATTCTATTGGTTTGTCAGATTACTCTGTTTTTTCACAACATACACGATCTCTGGTCCAACGTCCCATTACACATGCACTCTTTTGGGAAAGTTAATACTTTTCCACTTCCTTGGAAACTATCAAGATATTTTCCACTTAATTCTATCTAGTTTTGACTTCAAATATCCTCCTACTCACTGATAATACAGAAGGAGTATCTTATTATCTGTAATGGGAATAGGGGCTTGATGACTAGCAGTGCTCTTTATCTTTGAGCAGCATGCCTCAGACTACTGGGTTGGAAACATAGTATTTATCCCAAACCCACAAAATTATGTGTAATGAAACTGCAATGGATTTAATGACAACATTTCAGTTGCACTGACTTTCACAGTGGTGAGATACAGTACAGGTGGGTGTTAGCGCATTTCAGATTTTTAAAACTAATTGACAATAATTAATTATACCATGAAAACCAAGGCAAATGTAGCATGACAGGCCTTGTGTGAAAGTATGTAGAGAAGAATTGTATATTTCTGACAGCAAAAAATAGGATAATGGCTGAGTGGGATCCCGTAAGTCGTGTGTGTACACACATGTGTAAGTCATGGTGGTAGGAGCATCCCTGGCAGTCCAGCAATAAGGATGCTCCTAGAAATCTCTGTCTCCCCACAAACTAGAGTCTTGAGTATAAACATCCAGGTAGGAACACATCCTTAAATCCATCCCCTCTCACCGCAGACCCTCCTTCTCTCCCCTCTCCCTTACAGTGCAAAAGTCCTTCAGTATCTCCAGTCCCGGAACACCTCAGAGTCTTCTTAGCCAAGACGTTTTGGACAGCTTTTTAGAACATTTCTACTGTTTCTGTGATCCAGTCTTACTGCTGAGTGCCAATATTCACTAGTCATCTGAGCCCACCTCCTCTTTGAGCTCTCCTTTGCAGAAAAAAAAGGCCCAACTGTAATTTCTGACACTGATTAAAATTTGCACTTCAGTTTCATAAATGCATCCAGGCAGCTTTCTGTGTGAAGGAGTACAGGTATGAGAGCCGAATGTGAAGCAGTAGGCTGGAGCATGGCCAGCAGAGACTATGCTAGGGAAGATTTTTAGACATAGAGAAGGTTTCCTGGTGCCACGACATGATTCCATCCTCATTCACACTTAGGCAAAGGCAGGGACTAGTTGCGATTAGAAATAGTAGTTGACAACGGTTATTTCATTTTTTATGGAGAGAACTAACAAAACTACCGAGTAGCAATGGCTCACTTCGCTGGTGTTATAAAAGCAGGTCTTGAGTCCTGTACTATGCAGTAGGAATGAATTCCAGCAGGCAGGTTATACATCTTTCACACCTCCAAAAAAAAGCCAGCGCTCCTTTACTATATAGCATACTTCTTTTCTTTCCAAGTGATGCTCACACCCACAGCAGTGACACTGCTTAGCCACGGCACAATTGCACTGACTTACCTCTTTCCTGGCTTATGTCCTGCACTGGAAAGACTTTGTCAGTATTCCCAGTGCACAACAGAGAGCCAGGAATTTGCGACTGTGGCATGTGCTGCAGTACCTTTGTTAGTGCAATCTAACCAATCTAACCAGCTCACGTAGCAAGACTTTGGTTAAACACGAGCAACTATTCTATGAATCCTTGAAAGTTTCCAGGCTACAAGTACAGGTATTGGCGCTTCCTTTTATTCCTAAACAGGTTTAGATTAGTCTGCAAGTGAGCAATACAATTGCACCTATATTTTGCTGTATAGAGATAACCTTTATGTAAGTTATTCAGTGAGGCTGAATCATGTTCTGCATGGCTGCTTTTGCAGCTCTCATTGCCATGGTACCCAAGTGACTTCTCGTAGTGCATTAAGCAACGTGCCTGTCGCTCGTCAGGCGAGTTCACTCCGTCTCTCATCCTTTCCTCTGTATAGGGAATAGGAGCTTTTGGTTTCTGTTTTTCATCTTTCTGAGTGAAATATCTCAGCCGCTATACTTGATTGAGTGAATGATGATGGAATAGCTTGTAACTTGCTGTCTGTAATAAAACCAACTAAGCCAGCTCTGAATTAACACTTCCATTTCACACGAAATACATCAGTTCTTTTTATCTGAGAAGACAGAAGTATTTTCAAATTATGTAATAAAAAAGGTGCATATAAGGGAAGTATTAAGCAGGGAAATATTGCAATTTTTCTATTATCAGTCAGGGTTATAGATTTTTTATTTCGAAAGAACAAAAGGTAATATGTGTACAAGTCAGATAAAGGCTCAGAAAAAATAGCTCTTTTGTCTAGTTTTGAATTCACTCTGATTTAAAATATATATCTGTATGGGAAAGACTGCAGCGAAGATCTGATAACTTTTTTTAGAACACGTACAGCAATGTCATTGTAATTCGATTTGCAATTTAAATGTCTAATGAAACACTGCATAAACATCAGTAATGGGTAATTCATCAAAAAATAGCATACGTTGTTTATCTTTGCAACAGAAACACCAAGTCATTAACAAAGCCAGAATAATAGGTAAATTTCATTTCCGTGTTGGAAAGGCCTGCAAGAAGTGTAATGAATAGTTAAAGTCACACGCTCTGATAGGAATCTCGTCTCTCACAGAAGGAAAGGACCGCTCCATGCTTTGTCATCCCAGCATCTTGCCATCCAAAGTAATTCTCTGCAACCTCACTAGCTTCCAGTCAGTTGCAGAATGGATCATCATCCCTAGATTATTACTCAAAGAAGGGAATAGATGCAATAGATCCTGAACTGTTCAGACACAAATGCATCCAAAGGACCGTAAGTGCAACAGGACACACTACCTTTGGACAGTGTTTCCATCAGCTTGTGACTCTTGGAACATAACCTGTGGTAGAAGTACAGCCCACTCCCCTTGTGCTGCATGTTTTCACTCTGTACAGTGAAATGTAGACTAGACAGTTGCTACCATACTTTGAAAAAGACTTTTTTTTTTTTTAAAATCAAGTTGTAAAGATTCAGAGTTTCAGCTCCACAACTTTTTCTCTTTGAAGGATGACGAACATTTTTTGTTCCTGTGACTTGATCTGCCCAGCGTTTCTGAAAATCACACAACCGTGTAATTTAGCAAGTCTTACCACTCCTTAACGAAGTGAAACAAAACTGCACCATACTGAGGTGGCTTCCTAGAGGTAATTTGTACTCGAAAAGCATGTAGGGACCGAAGAGCATAGGTATTTTATTTATCATGGGAATTAATACAAAAAGACAATATAAATACAAGGTTTTTTTCACTGTTTCCAAGATCATAAGTAATTTCTCTGTTCTAGAGAAAATGTATTATCCAGTGCCTATTCAGTTGTCTCTCTGCAAAGACTCCTTTTTATAGTTCATTTTGATAGCAGTGCTACGAAGGGCCAAAACACCCAGCCTGTATCACAGAGATAATGACCATGACCATCACATGCTGTTAATCTGAAATCAAAAATCTTGTACTGAGATGACCAAGAACTGGAAAAATTCACAATGCTACCATGTTTCTGAGCTATCAGATACTCAGAAGTAGTCGTTCATGGTTAAGTTTCTGTAAGCAGTGACTAAAAATACTGGTGTAGGTTTCCCCGTTGAAGTCAGCTGATATTCTCACTGTATATCAGTTCTACAGCATGCACAAATAAAAACACTATATTGTTTTATTTCACTTTTCATTAGTGCCACTGTTGCAATATGATCTGAAAGAAACCACAAGAGTCATCACTGCAACTTATGAGTGTGGCTTCAGAATTTGTGGAAGATTTGGAATAGGTGAGAAAGTGGGTGCCTGGGCTGATACCAGAATTTACAGGGCTGAAATGAGAATGAAGACGAAGGAAGGCTTGGGATCTAGGAAGGGAAGCACCTGAGAAAATGAGAAATGTCACCTGGAAGCTGAGAGAGATGCACAAGTATCACGGGAATAATCCCGAGGGCATTCAAACAGTAAGTAAAAGATTGAAGGAAGCAGCAGAAGAAAACAGAGAAAGTAGCAGCCAGGCGCCGAAATCAAAGGATCTGATAACCCATCAGTAAAGTAGGACAGTATTAGTTTTAAAAAAGAAGTAAATACACCAGAGGGCAAACAAGAAAGAAGAGAATAAAAAATTAAAGGGACCTAGAAGAGAGCATTTTGAGACACCAATCTAGTATCAAATAGAACAGTTGAAATAAAATGGAGAAATAAAAACTATCTGCAAATATTCTGGGAATATACAAAAAAGACTAAGTGGAGAACTACATCTTTATAATAGAGTAGGACAAGTGAAATGGTTATGGACAAGAGCGGTGGAACACATTAAAATTCCCCCATCACAGAGTACTCTGTTACTGGCAAACAATTTTCTTACAACAAAAATGTGAGCTATTATCAACAGCACATTGCTCAAATGCAAAACCTGCACATAATTTTATAATATCTGTTTTTCCAGTAACATGAAATAAGAATTAGGATGAGAACTATAAAATACACGTGGTAACTTTGCTATTAAACCTCCTATTTAAAATAAAATATTCTTTAACAGAAAAAAATTGTTTTGCAAAGAAAGGAAGATTTCTAAAACCCATCTGAGTCTCTTTTTGAGAGCCATGAGGACAAAAGAAATTTCAGAAACTGAGCAACTGTGGAATTACCTTTGACTGCAGATATTTCTGAACCTCATCTACAGACCACATAAACACTGTCATAACTTCATTGAGCTGTGGATCTCTTTACATACCTCCTTTGCTCATCATGTCACCATTGCTCATCACGTCACCAAATTAGGGGATGGTGTGCACGCCTGGAGAGTAAAGGACTGTGCACTATTCAAACACAAACACTGGCAATAGCTGCAATATGTGAACATGGCCAGGAACAAGGCAGAGATCTTACGTGGATGCACTCATTTTAGCTCTACATTTACAACATTTAGTTATAAATATTCCCTTATGAAAGCCTATTATGTTGAATGATGTGAAAGATGCCTCTGCGTCATATGTTATTTCTTCAGTGCCTTACATCTTTCCCTAGAAAAGTTTGTAATTGTTTTAGTATATTTAGGCTATTACAGTCTACATAAGTAGAATATCATCAAACAACGTGCTACCAGTGAAGCAAAACTGAGAAATACAAGTGGACCGAGTTTTGCTGAAGTGCTGTTACTGCAAAACTATCGGGTTTGTTTTTTTTGTTTGTTTGTTTGTTTGGGGTTTTGTTTGCTAAGAAAAGTGATAATTTGCCCCGGTTCTTCTATGAAATTATTAGAGGCGATAAAAACAAGTTCTGCTGTGACACAGATGGAAGAGGGTTTGTGAACAGCCACCAGCCCAGCACTCGCAGGATTTCCAAGCTATAACAGAGGAAGACTGTTTTAGGATTTGCCCCTAGGATTATTTCCCATCTTCCCCATGATACTTGTGCATCTCTCCCAGCTTCCAGGCGACATTTCTTATTTTCTCAGGTGCTTCCCTTCCCAGATCCCAAGCTTTCCTTTGCGTGATTTTTCCCAAACCACCGCGGGCTCTGTTTTGTCCCAAGTGGTTGGAGGCGAGCCCTGTCCCCGCCGAGGCTGCCTTTAGAACACTACCCCTCTTTTTTGGGGGCTGTTTTGCAGCACACCGCTACTCAGGAGGCCTCGCCGCACCCGCGCAGGTGAGACGGTGTCACCGCGGCGTGGGGAGTCACCGGGGCGACCGCCCACAGCCTGCTCCGGGCCCGGCGGCGGGCGAGCACCGCCTCGAAGCCGGCGGGCCCGGGCGGGACGGCGAGGGCGGCGCGGCGGAGACACGGCAGCCCCTCAGGGGAGGCGAGCGGAGCCCGCCGCCCTCCCACCTCCCGCCCCTTCCCGCCGGACGGGGACAGCCGCCGCAGCTGACGCGCCGCAAACTTTACTCCCCGCTGTTCCTCAAGCTGCGCCCGGCCTCCGGCGCGGCGGGCGGCGGCACCCGGGGCGGCGGAGGCGGCACCGGTCGGCACCGCAACCCCTCGGCGGGGCGCGGAGGGACCCGTCCCGCCCTCCGTCCGCGGGGGGACGCGGAGCCGTGAGGAGACGGAGCCGCAGTGCCGCGCTCCGGCCGGTTCCGCGCTGCTTCCGCGGCGCCCTCAGGCAGCCGCCGCCGTCGCCGCCGCGTCTGGGCGCTCAGCCGCGGGCCACGATGAGCCAGGCGCAGCCCTACGCCCCGCGGAAGAGCAGCTCCCCGGCGGCCGGCGCCCGGCGGAACGACAGCCAGGACTACCTGCTGCTGGACGCGGAGCCCTGCGAGGAGAGCGCCCTGCCGCCCTACGCCTTCTACCCCGTGTGAGTCCCGCCGGCCCTGGGGGGGCTCTCCGTGAGGGGACCGGGGAGCCGGGCTGGGCGCTGACTCCCGTGGAGGGGGAAAGGCGGCGGCGGGACGGGTGGTGGCGGGCGGGGGGGACCGGCGGGAAATGCCCGCGGCGGGGGCTCGGTCCGCGGTGGGGGAGCGGGGCGGTCGGTGTCTGCGGAGGGCGGGGGAGCAGCACCCCGAGCACCCCCAGCCCAGCCGGGGGAGGTCTCCCGCCGAGGAGGGACCGTGGTACCTGCCCCGCTGCGAAGGGAGGCGAAGGACGGCTTCGGCTCGCTGTGGAGAGCGGGGCGAGGGACCTCGGGTTTCCGTGAACCTGGCGGGATCCGATGGGTTTAGTGGAGTTACGGAAATTTTAACTCCTACGAGCAGTTTCTCCCACAGGGAGAGTGCACGTTACAGGCGTGTTCGTAAAACCACAGTCCTTTCGTTACTGCGTTTTGTCAAAATCGTGTAGCCTCGTGTAATTTAATTCTCTAAGTTTTGCCGAGTAGTTGTCATTTAAAGAAGTAGGGCATAATAGCACATGCAATAAAGAACTAAACGAAACATAAATTATAAAGGTTCCAGGAATTGCAGTTTTTAACAGCCAGGTCAATTGACATTCAGTATTGACAGTGTCCCTCGCGTTATGTGTTGTCAGCATGACTTCTTTAATTACCACTTGTTAATGCTTCTGAGGAGAAGGCATCCCACAGAGGGGAAAAATGGGTATTAAGCAATGTGAGATGAGCCCTAAAATCTCAGGTGATTACCAGATGTGCACTTTCTTTTGTACAAATTGTATTTTATTGCTTACCTGGTAAATTACAGTTAGCAACCTCTCCTAATTTTTGCTGTTTTATCTATGAGGGACTTAGCAGCTGCTTGCCAACTACCTGGATATAGAAAAGGAGTAAGGAAACTGGCAACACTCAGTGTTTGAATATTTATAAACTCAGTTAAAAACAACCAGAGTTTTCAGAATTCACTGCTGTGTTGCTCTTGCTAAGTGTCTTTGTAGAGTATTAATTCAGTATGCTTCTGTAGCTATAAGAGCATACATTATTGCACATTGGACTTAAACTCCATCTCAAAATATATGACTGCATCTGTCTAATGAATGCCTTCCAAAGAAAAACCTCATGATGATTAGTTAAGAGATTGGTTACGACTCGTGGACTTCAGCTGTGAAAACTAATATGGCAATTCTGAAGTTCCTTTGCTGTGTGCTCATTCAGAATGGTCATGCAGCTACAAGAAGATACATCTTGCGTAAGGGATTCAAAGCATCTCTTAAAACAAAATCTGCAAGGTCTGTGGAGTGCTGATATTTTTACTTCAGCAGTATAAGCTTATGCTGGCTGCTCTTGGTCCAGCACACAAGTGTGGAGATAGCTTCTCATCATCTCAAGGTGGCGATAAGGAAAGCCTACATCCTAGTCAAGTTTCTTCATAGAACTAGGGTAGCACTAAATGCAGGAATTTATCTCCAGTTGTGTCATGTCAAGGCCTTAGATGACTGATTCTGTGGTACAGGTAGGTACTGGACCCTGGAGTCCTTCCTTGATGGAGGGCGTTTCCATCAGTCTTTGAGAGAATGGACAGAAGCTACCTGATAACGTGTGGTGGGTATAAGTTTGAGGAATGTGCCCCTTCTCAGATGCATATAATCGCTACTAAAAAGGGTGCTTTAGCGAGCAGTGCTTGTATTTTAGGTGAATGATAGGCATGGGGAAGCTGTCATTTGGGGCTTCTCTGGTTGTGGAAAGGAGCCACTTCACAGGCTCCTGTAGACAATACCTACACGCAACCACTTCAAGGACTTCCTTGTCTGGCAGGGATGAATGCAATGAGTATAGGCTCCTCCAGGGTATGGTGATTACTAAACACAGGTTTTGAATTTTCCTGCTGAAATTCCACCTACATGTTTTAGGTACATTTTGCAGATCTCTCTTTTTAGCCAGAAGTCATTAGTTTTACTAGTGGCCTTCAAATGGCCAAGTATGTAATCAGATGGCCCGTGTTTAGGATATAATATTTCTAATCTTTGTGGTTGTCGTGGAGTAAGAATAGTTTTCTCTACTTTGTTTGAAAATCCTCAGATGACCAGTATGTCCTGATGTTGTTATGGTAGAGAGTGTTATATGAATCTAACCTTGTATCTGTAGAGTCATAAGGTCTCTAGAGATCCCAAGGATACTGCTGATGAAGGGCAGGTGTTACCCTGACAGATAAATTACGTAAAATCTGTATTTCACGTGCCATGAATCTGCTTGGACTCAGTGTGTGTGCCTTCTCTGTCTGTGTCATGTCCATACATGCTTTATCAGTGTTTATTCTTTAGCCACTTCTCCAGAAATGTGGCAGCTCAGGGAGCTGCTCATGCTGCCATATTTTGCCCTGGAAGTCCTCGTATGAATCTTTGGTGCCGGTTGGATTATGAGTCTGAGACATGAGGTCTGTGGGTCTGTCCATTGAGATAGAGCTACATGTCCCTTGAGATGGGATGGTACATCTGTGCTTAAATGCAAACACAAAAAAAAATAACCCTCGAGATTACATTAGTTGGTGTATTAAAATGTTTTAACTAAAGCTACTTACATTTCACTTAAGAGTATTTCTTAATATATCCAATTGCTAAGGGTATTTTTTTCAAACTGTCTGGGAAATCATAGGCATCACTTGTACATGCAGAAATGCCCCAGGAACATCTTCTGTGATGGTGATTAATGCAGAACAGTAATGCAGAATACAGCTGATGTCCAAAAAAAGCTGAAGTGTACCTCCTCTTAAACATTACTGAGAGGGTGACGCACTTACTGGTGTAATATGGCATGTAACTGTTGCTTGAAAAGTAGTTTGATACCAAGGAACAGTTTTCCTCAAGTGGTGATTTAGTGCTAATGCTAACATTATTGTGTGTGTTGTTTGTAGAACATGTTTTTCATGTGTTTTTTTGTGACTGCCTTTAAGTGGTACAGTGGCTGGATTCTAAAATAGCCATTTTAAGAGAACTATTTCTTGTATTTGTAGCTAAAGCCCTAATCCATCAAACTGCTGCTTTAGTTCAGTGGTGTTGCTCCTGAGCTTTGATATACAGTCCCTTTATAACAGCAAATAAATGTTTATTTAATAAAAGACGCTGTTTGCCCTTTCCCCCCCCAGGTGATTCATTAATTGTAAAATAGCATAGTCACGTTAAAAATCAGAATAATTGTCAGTTTTCAAACCAGCTGGCTTGATTTTGTGTCAATGAATTCAGCAACACTGATTGGGTTATTCAGTTAAGGCTGACAGTAAATCGGTTCTGTTTTACCTCAAACCAGGACAAAGGTGCTTAAATATTATCTTATCTGTAAATCAGAAAAGTATTTGAGATGCTGACCTGTCAATGTTAACTGACTGTGAGTAGCAAGAGACCTTACAGACTTACTCATATATTTGAGGCTTTCTTTGAGTTTCAGTACTTGTGCTTAACAACGTGCATCACATCGAATGAGTATGAATTCAGCCCCCCTCTTCCTGAAGAACAGCTTTGCTGTGTCTGAGGTAGCTGCTCCCTTTGCTGCAAACAAGCAGCAAAGTACTTCAGAAAGGTACCTTGGGCTCAGCAGCCGTGCCAAGTAGGGTCACACAGTCTTTTATCAGTAAGTGGATAGAAGACACTTACCTTTACTTGCGGTATGGTGCAAAATGAAATTTTAATGGGATTTTGTGCTGAAAAATCTTGCTTTTCTTTTAAATTCGGAACTGATGTTTGGAAAAACTCACTTCAGGCTATTTGCAGTATTTGTAATTAAATGGTTGCCAAAAGATGAGGCTACTTTTTAAGAACTGAATAATTGTATATTATAAATTATATGCAAGTCTCTCTAGCAGTCTTCTTCCAGCTAGTCATCACGTCTCACCCCTAATGTATCAAAAAATACATTGTGACATAGGTGTCAGAAGATTGCCTCCTGAAATACAAAAACGTGGATACATTTTTTTTTTCCCTCTTGTGCAAGTATTTCATTGGCAAAGAGCCCAGTTTTGTAGTTTAAAACAGGATGGAAAGTGCATTTTAAGGTCTAACCCCAAATCTGAGTGCTGATGTGTAGTGGGATTTGAAAGTGATAGTACTTGTATGTAAACTTCCCTGCTGAAAAAAATGTTATTGAAGAACAAATTGTCAGCGTACTAAGCTAGTAAGAATACACTAATGCAGCCAGACATCTAGTTATATTGCTTATTTATACTTTGAAATATTTAGCATTGTGAAAAATAAATATATTTTTTTATACACATGAGGAAGGACAATTATGCATTAATATGTCAGTTGTAAAGTAGATGAGGCACACAAATTATCAGATGAAAACAGGGGGAAAAGGGATTCTGATGTGCATAACTGCCTTGAGGCATAGATTATTCCTCAGCTTTTGTGGTTTTCAGATCAAGTGTTTCTCGGCACTGTCAAACCCAATACATACTTTAAAACATTTTCTTTGTTAAATAAGATCTTTAATAGCTTCTTTCTTGCCTGCATTGTAACAGTTTCTGCTATTGGAATAACATCTTTTTCATCTCCAGCCTCAACTATCTTGCTTGAAATGACCTGTAAAATTATCTTCCAGACTCTTCATTAGACATAATCTCTTCAGGGAGTACTGTGCAATGTGGCAGCTGTGTTTCAGATTGCTAGTCTCTTTGCTGAGATGCTGTGTCTTCTGAAACGTGTTGCAATAATTTTGTTGATAGCAAAAAGGTAGAAGAGTTAGTAAGGGGGGGGGTAATTTTCCTTCTTAGCCTAATAGATGGAACACTTTCCTGTGAATTAGGACTAATGGTTCTACTTCCTACTGGGCGCAGGGAAAAAAATCATGTCTATATCTCTCATATTCTGGGTGACTGAATTTAATCCCTGAAGTCTTGGGTAAAAGAACATCACCATTATTACCAAGCCCCAGAAAATACAGCTTTTAGTTCCCGCTGCATTTCCTACAAGAATCTAGAAGAGAATGCTTCACTTTGAACTAAAGGTACGCTTAATGTTGAGTTCTGCTTTTTTTCCCCTGAATACATTTTTTTAAATCTGAATGAAGAATAACAAATAAATATTATGTTTTTAATCAAAAGGAAATATATTTTGATATTTCAGTCTGACAGATTAATTAGTAAAAAAAATATCAATCACGTGGTCTGTTTCCTGCCTCATCAGAAATGAGGAAAAAAAGAAACCACAACAGTCGTTTTCTTTTTTGGGCGAGACATTCAATAAAGGTTTCTTTGAAAAGAGCAGCAAAGCAGATGGACAATATTTATTTCACCTTGGAGAGCTGGGGTCTGTTAGTGAGTACTGCTCTAGCTTGCCCATCAGCTCAGTCCATAAAGTGCCCAATAGTGGCCAGGGCTGGGTAATGGTTCTTGGTCTTCAAAGTGCTCTGTTCCAGCACATCCCTGGAGCAGACTCAGTATTCTGGAGATGCGGTTTTCAACCAGATTATTTTATGGTTCGAAGCTGTTTGAGAAAGCAGTGATCTTATGCAGAAACTGATATACAGCCTGAAAATTACCTCTCAAGGGTGAATTGAACGACGTATCTTCATTTTTGGTGACGATCTGAGGGATTTGTTTCGTTTAGTTGTTAGGCACTTTCGTATTCACTGTGTATGCTCACTAATTTCAGTGAACTTCCTTTGGTCAGCTGTGTCACCTGAACAGTTTCCTATGCTAATACTTCATAATCAATTTTGCTTGACCCATTGCAGTATTTCTGTAGGCTTACCCATTCTTAAGAAAAGGGTATATTTATGGATCACTCTTACGTAGTTACCGAATGAATGAAAATCGCCTCCCTGTGGGACCTAATTTTATAGAACTTGAAGCTTTCCATGTAAATATAAGTCGTTTGTTAAATTTGCATGAGGAAGGTGGAGTAGTGATTAAGAAACGTGTGGGATATATATGGCATACTTTTCACTGCAAATTTTAATAGCAAGTGTGCTCTTTGTCAAACACCCTCCCAGCAGCACTTCCCCCCACAGAACCTGGAGGTTATAATAACCGGCTACTTGAAAAATTCCTGCCAAGTATCAATATCCCCAAATAAAAGTGACTTGGCATGGTGGGTCTACCTCATCATGCTGTGTTTAGACTTTCCAGCTCTGCAAACATGAGCAAAAGAAAATTTTGGCGGTTAAACTATCTTGATCAAATTCATTATAACTTTGTTTCATACCGCAAACTGTAACGCAGTGCAAGGCAATGACTTAGCAAAGGGCTTGAGTCTTAAAGTGCATAAAACGAGCCTTACATACATGTTTGCGCACATACTTGTGAGTGTAGGCACTTGCGCACAGAGCCTACTCAACAGGAGGCTTAAAGGATTTGCGTTGATAAGCAGTATTTAAATGTAAGTTTTGATAATTAAATGTGGACAAAAGGCTTAGTGATAATTAAATTACTTGCAGTTTTCTTTGGAATGGATTAACATTTTTATCTTGCAGTGGTTATTATTTGTTTATCAGTGACAAATACATAATCAAGTTTAATATTTTTAGCAAAACAGAAGTTATGGAATATAATGTGAAGATGACTAATTAAAGTCTGGTTTTATTTTCTATATCCGTTTCTATACAGCTACGCTTTTTTCATATCATTAGTACAATTGACAGCACAGCTCTATTGTCCCCCTCAACATAATAAATCTAAATAAAAATTTGTCAATATTTTAAAAACCCAAAAAAACCACACAAGCCTTGGCACTAGGAATGAAATTGGTTCTTGTACCAAATGAGATTGGGTACAAGAACCCCAAGTGAGTGGAGTAGAAGAGGAACTGCATATCAAGAATTGTCATTTCAGGGGTGTTCTCAAAGCTATGTGGGAAATGTGGGTGGCTTGTTTTCTGCAAGAGTTAAACATAATTTCCTTTTGTTTAAAAAAAGTTATTAATTTGAACAAAATGGCAGTGCTGTGGATGTGGAGTTGCTGGTTGAAAGCTTTGTTGTGGATGGGCCGCTTTCTTTTAATGTGCCATAGTAGTGCTGAAATAAAAACGACAAATAGTAATAATAATAGAAATCATGAATCATGAAGTAGATGTGATGCCCGCCTCTTCGCTTGAACATTCCTTCAGTAGTGCCCTTAGTCATACAGCTGTTAGTGTTCTCCCTTATACATCATTAATTAAAAACAAAACCAACCTTGCCCACTGCCAGCTCAGAACGTGACTGGAGTTCTTTTTTGATTGAATACTGGTTTTAATGTCAGTATTTACCTTTGTGAAGAGATGAAATTACTGAGGGGTTTAGAATTTTTTTAAAAAATTATTTAGTATCCGTGAGGCCTTCCCATGCTGGTAGAAAGAAAGATCATGAACCAAAAGATCACAGTTAATGCAAACTTGGTTTAAAAATATGCCAGAAAACAGTACAGATCACAAGGTCTGTATGGTGCAGCACTAGCAATTTTACAGAATATAGACTGGAGAATTTCCATGAGCTGCTGCTTTGTTAACAAATCTTGAATGAAATGTGCATCTCTTAAAAATGGCACCTCATATTCTTTTGAGGTAAGTCCTGGTCTATTGAAGGTAGTGGGAGTTTTGCTGGAGATGTTTAGCAGATGGTAATCCCTGAGCTGCACAGGAGACCTCATATATATCTAATCAGGTGCTGGTTAATTGCTGCTAATAAGGAGAAACTACTATGGAGCTGGTTGGATTGTTAGTTTGAAAAGAGGGGACCTTGGTTTCACTGTGACACATGGGGACCCACCACATGCAAGCAGGCGGTGTCTAACTTGGAGCTGGAGAGCAACCAGCCTGAGGCCGAGGAGGTGGAGAAGAGACTTGGCAGCCCATCAGACTGACCGGGTGGGCTACAGTGCTGCTCTGTTGCCTCCCATCGTCTTCTGTCAGCACTGGTGTTAGTTCCAATGGACATTTGGCTGTGCTGATTTTCCCCCTGGCCCAGTCTGGGTTTCTCCTGTCATGCACGTTGACTGAATTGAGGAATGATGACTGATTGCTTCGAAGCCTTTCAAAAGGGGAAGATTCCCTCATCTTTGAGGAATGATTTATGTTTTCTTTCTCTTCTATAAGATTTTTGCCCATGGTGTACATGTTTCAGCTGTTCTAGACATGACTTTTTTCCCCTTTTTTAGAACAGGTAGCCAGGTCAGACTGCTAAACTTTGTTAGTCCTACTCTGTGTTCACATCTTAGGCCTGCCAAGCTGTAATAATCCAATACTTGGCACTTTTTGTAAGGCTCTTGAAGTGCATTGCAAACAGACGCATTGCACACAGTCCAGCTGTCAGCCTTCCAGCTGCTGGGTGCTTGGCAGCAGAAAGAGCGGTTCTTACAACAGCAGTGTTTTAAATCACGGATTCTGTCAATTAAACACCTCTACAGCACCTGGCTCATCGCAGCAGAACGTAACAGCGGTACCACCAGCGTGAATCCAGGAAATTCTTCTAACTGAGGTGCGGCTTGTGGGAGGTTGCTTTGTAAAGTGGCATTGCAAAGCTCTGAAGGTCTGTGCCGTTGAGACTCGTGCCGTGAACATCACGATTACCATTTCTCTGCTAATCATGGTGTAGGAAAGTGCCCGCCCTTCCCCAGGTGCCCACGCACATGCTGAGTCACGCGTAGCAGAACCACGCTCTTGAGTGGGGGCCTGTGATGGGGATGGTGTTTGATACGTCTGATCACTTAGCAGTGGGCTCCTGCATCCGTCCCACATGAAACAACTGAGCTCAGGAGAGTATGTGTGGACTTGCAAACTCCACCACACAGGGATCTTAGAGCTGGGAAAGATCCAGACGTTAGTTAAAATAGTGGATTGTAGGGTTCTTGTTCCTAAGCTTTCGCAGTATGTGCCAATGTTTACAGTCACATTTTGTGAGTTTCTAACCATGTTTAGTGATTTATGTGGGATCAGAACCATTGTATTGATTATTTTTTTTCTTTCTTTTTGGTAATCCTTTCAGAAAAAATAATGAGTGTCTTTGAGAATTATTCCTAACCAACTGTTCTTCATGATTGAAGACTATAAACCAGTTTTCCCGTCTGTTTTGCAATGCAATAATTGATTTTTCTATATTAGTTTAGTTCCACTCTGCTAATCTTTGGTTTTATGCATTATTTCCTTAAGCTAATTTAAAATTACTTACAATTTTCAAGTGTTTTTTAAAATTTATTAATGAAATATCACATGTACTTGAAATTTCTAGTTTATTATCTGCATGGATTATACATGAGTTGAAGATATATTTCTTTTTGTTTTTCCTTCTGGACTTGTTAATTTATAGTTAAGTCCAATAAGTCTGCTATGACCCAAGTGTATTAAGTGGAGAAAGATTTTGAAGAGGTAATTTAAAGGTCATGGAAGTCTTATTTTGGGCACATGTGGGAGAGGAGTCTTTTTAGAAGTTATTATAAATGTACATAGTACTGGTGGTGCTTTCTTGAAGGGAAATCACATGCTCTGAGAACTCTGGAGCCTCTCTTAGCTCTGAAACAAAGGACAAATCCATATGCTCATGGATCTGCCTGCACCACGTCCACTGCCTGGCTTTTGCTTTCCTTTGTCCTGGTAGGAGCACATGGACTATGATGGTTGCTCAGGGGGTTCGGGGTCTGTATAGGATCAGTGTGCACCATTGTACCAGGGAGGTGAAATTAAATTAACTTTGGTGCAGTGGGATACTTGAGGATATTTGCAGTAGAACTGAAATTTCCATAGAGACATTTAAGTCCTGCTGTCACTAGATTATCTGACAAGTTATATGCAAAGAGCAGGCTGCTGGATGGTGGCAATGACTCTTCCTCTCTGTAGCTCTTCTTTTCCTCTCCCTTTAAGAACAAGTTTCCTATTAATTTCTCAAGACAGTTTTTGAAGACTGCTGCTTTCGTAGCTTTCTCAAGTGCGTCTTAAAATGAAACTTCCCCCCTTACAATGTACTATTTTGTTTTCGTATCTCTCTGTAAGTGTAGAAATCTGAACTGAAAAATGCAATGACTGGTAACAAAAATTGGATCAAAGGGTGGTAGCGCTAACAAAAGTTAGTTAACACAACTTCATTTTTGGGTAGTGGGGATGGGATGAAATTTTCCAAGGATACTAAATATTTTGTATGGCCTCACAGTAGCATTCTCACTTCAGGATCTTAAAAACTAAAACCACACAACATCAGTATCACTGGAAATTTTGGGCTGCAGTCCGTGTTACTGCTTCGAGTCCCATGGAGGTTGGTGAGGGTGAGAGTCTGTAACTGCCTCTTATTGTCCAGGACAGGCCAAGGAGTTACAGCAGCATGGCAGATACTCTGGAGGAAGAATAGCCGTAGCTTGAATTGACAACTAAGCAACAAATACAGCAAGAAAAATTAGAGTGGGAGAGGAACATAAGTTTCTGAAGATCTGGCCTATTCTATTTAAACATTTTGTTGAGCGCAGCTAACAAAAAAGTCAGCAATAGCAGTATTGCCAGAAGGTCTGCAGAATGAACCACTGCCTACAGTATGAAGTGGTAGAAGTTAATCTTCTCCACTTTTCTTCAGAAAAGAATTTTAGAGGATTAAGTCAGAAAGCTATTTAATCATTTAGCAACCTCTGATGCGAGCATGTTGGTAGGTAAACAGCAACTGATGTGACAGTGAAATTTTAGCACTGCTTTGTATGATAAAATAATAATGATCTTACCTAACAAGTTGATATATAAAATATACACTGGGATTTCTTACCCCACAGCCACTTCCAGCCTAAAATCAGCAACAACATTTAATACATAACAGGAAGGGAAACTTAAAGAAGAATCCAGGTAGGGATTTACAGAGGCAGCAAGGCTAACACCTCTAATTTTACAAAGCTGTCTGAGGATCTTTAACGACCTGAGGTTTCTACGTTATTGATTTTTACATCAAATCTGAAAGCCAGCAGAAATTTCTCTCGTTATCAGGGAGAGCATTGATAACACCTTAAAGGGAAAGGATATCCTTTGTGGATTAACCAGGTTCAATTCGTGCAGGATTAGTGACTTGTCTCCATGAATCAATGATGAAGGTGCTGGTACAGGGCAGAGGCACTGCTAGGTGCCTTTTCTGAACTCTCTGGCTGTGACAAGACTGACTTACTTCCAGCACACAAATCTTCGTATGTCCAGAGGACCAGAAAAGGCATTGAGGTGCATAGTGATGACTCACTGGGGAGGGTATGGTGCAGTTCCTATCTGGATTTCTTTTTCATTGAAACTCAAGTAGGGGGTGGGAGGGCTAGTGCATGTTCAGGTGCCACCCCAAAGACAGCATGAGTGCATGTATGCAGGAATGTGCAGGAACTTGGGAGGACTCCTAGTGTTGTTGATGTATGAACAACTTCTGATTGCTTCATGTTCTTAAGTTCATGAATTCCTGATTTCATGAGTCTTGAACTTCTAGATCAGGTCCTAGGTATTGCATACTGGGGATCAAGCATAATAGGATTGACAGAAACTCCACATCCATCTATGGTTTGTTTTCAAATCCTATATCCTTTAGTAAAAATGTCAGGAACATTACCATCTTCCTTTGCTTTTCATTTAGGTGTGAGATTTGAGGTTGGAACATGGAAATCATGCTGGTACCTGCTTTCATCCCTGTGATGGTCTTCAAGCTTTTCTTTTAGTTGGCGACTGCTGCTGGGGTGGCAGGAATGGCAACAAGCGTAGGAGAGGCCGAAGGGTTTGTCTGAAATGAAGCATCCAGCCTGACTTCGTGGTCTGGGCTCCTTCTGTAGTGCGTGAAAGAGGCCCCTCCAGGGACCAGTTCATCAGATCTGTTTCAGAACTGGGTGAATCACACTGGTGTCTAAAATATTGTAGAAGGATTCTTGATGAATAGCAAATCTATGTTCCACAACACTCAGATGCGCTGCTGCTAGCTTCAGTGGGATTTGTGTTCATGTGCCTGTGCAGAATATTGTCCTCAGTCTTCAGTATCCCTGAATGCATATTTTGTCTGGTATTTCACTGTTTGTGTTGTAGTGTATATCAATAATTGATAATTTAAATATCGAAGATGATGTGTTTCAGGATCAAATTATAGAAATTAGAAATACGTGATATACAGTGAAAACCAGCATGTAATTCTTTGCTAAGGCTAAATTCTGACAAGTATATATATATAAAAATATATATATATGTATATGGATTTTCTGACCTCTGGCTACTGAACAACACAATTGACTTAATTTTTTTGAGAGAAAATTTTGAGAGAATTAGGAGGGATATTTTGCGTGCTAATCATCTGCACTGCATTAGCGAAGACAGGCAGGAAGAAGAACACGAAATATAAACCCTGACAGCTCTATCTTTTAATGAAAGGAATTTTGTTTCAAATCTTAAATTAAAATTTGAGCCAAGCAATTAGAATGCAATCCTTCGTTTTCATTAAAAGCTTCACTTACAATTTGCAAAAGTATTAAATATGATTATTTTTAAAATAAATTGTAGTGATAGATTCCATAAGCATCACAAAAGATTTTGCAGAATTTCAGTTCCTGTTCCCCCATTTTTTCAGTTGGTTGACATGGATAAAGTAGTATTTTTAGTGGTGGTGTAATTTTGTCTCAAAATAGAATTTCTTACAATTAAGGCTGTTTACTAACAGTCTGTAATGTCAGATCGCGTTCTCTTCTCTTGAGTTACGTGCATGGTTCGCCAGCATAACTTTTAAATAGTTTAATTTTTCTTCAGTCTGCATACAGGCTAACACAGACTGAAGTTAAGAATGTACCTCAGTTGTAAACAAGATTTTGCTCTGCAATTATTTAAATTGGTAAAACATTAATTGCATAAAATTTACATAAAGTTTACATAGCAAACGGAAACATTTTCTGGTAAAGAATGAATGAAAGTCTTAATTTTCAATATCTTGATGACCTGAATGTTCACCCAAAATTATTTGCTTCCATTCACAAATTATTTACGTGTATACAGGTTTTTGTTTCAAGTGGCTAGCAACTGTCCCTGGGCTTTAAGGAAGGATCCTGCCCACTGCTAATGATAGGGTAGCATGCCTTTTTCTCCTCAAGTCTGAAAGATGCCTAAGAGAAAAGTCTCACTTAGAGACATGAGGACAATTTTGGAGAATCAGAATTGTGTGAGAGATGCAGCAGCAAAATGTTTCGTCTGAGTGAGAGGTAATTTCTGAGTATTTATTACTTTATCTAGAAAAGGCTGGGTTTTTTTAGTATCAATATTATATTGGGAGAGGGGATAAGCATATCAACATTATATTGGGAGAGGACAACTGTTGTCCCAAATATGAACTACCAGCCATACAGCCCCTGGACACAGGCACAGTACAGCTGTCTGCTTTTTATTTTAAGAATATGGAACAAGATCTGGAGTGTGGAAGGCTGCCTGAAAATTCAGGTACCTCCTTCTTTGCAAGCTCACAGCTGGACTCGGCAGGAGGCAGCTGCTGCTCCTTGGCTCGTACAGGATCCTGCCTTTGTATCTGCTGAGGTTGTATTGCCCTACTATGTGAGGACAGCAGTCAAGGTTGTTGCAACATTATCCGCATAATATCCCACCTGTTTGTACTAGATAAGGATATTTTTCTGTGATGCTACTTGGGCACGTTCACACTTTGCTATGCTTATAGTGTTTGTCCTGAACATAGGCAATGGGTCGTCAGGAGAATGTGTTCAGTGATACCCACTTCAGTATATGCAATGGATGATATGTATAATGGGATGATATGGTTGGGCAGTATAACCGACCAGACTTTGCCCTTAAGAATGATTTGAGACCTTCAGCTGTGAGGTGTGGGGTTTTAAACTTCTGAACTGTTAGTATCGATGTAGCAAACTGTTACTTCAGCAAAGTAAGTTATTTCATCACTTACTATCCCATGAGAAACTGAAAATTAGAGATCCCATTGAAGTTATGAATAAGCATGATCCCATTTCGTACAACCTGGGAATCTCTTTGTAGTCTTGGCTGAAGAGTAGGATCACCTTATCTCTTGCTCTGCTTAGTAACACCTGACTGAGACACAAGGCAGAAGAAAACAAGAAAGAATCTATTGCTGCTATGTATACCTGAAAGTATCAGTTCTGAGAAGGTAAGAAGCAGTAATTATGACTGTTAATACCTTACCAAAAAAAAGGTAAGGTACTAAAGGAGGGAATTCTTCCTAACTGGAAGGAATGTTTCAAAGGAATGTAAAAAGTTAGGGATGTACTAAATAAGAATAACTTTTTTGCCACCTGTCTCAAATCATCACGTTAATCAACATCTTCCTAAAAATTGAAGGTCAGTTCCAGAAAACAGCAAAACCAGCAGAAGCTGCTGTACATTCTCATGCCCTGGAACTGGATGTTGCAGAGTGGGAGAGAGGGACTGTGAAACTGTATTCATGACACGTTTCATATGCAGCATCTACAGAAACAACATGTTGACTAGACTAGCTTTATATCCCAGAGATTACTTCTGTGTGAGAGCGTGACTCTGTGTTCCTCGCTACTCTATGCTTACTGCTGCTCCAGAGAGTGCATAGTATAACACTTACAAGAGGATCATGGGGGAAAAAAAACTTCTAAGTAAACAAAAATTGTAAGTAAAACTTTTTTTTTTTATTTTCCCCTCTCTTGTTCTGAGATGTCACCTTGTAGACTTGGGAAAACAGAACAATTTCATTTTTCCAATAGAGAATATACATGAATGCCATGTTCTCATTTTCCCAAGTCCTGTGTAAAAGTGCAAGCTGAGTAAGTTTGGAATTTCTGTTCATGTGAAACATTACTTTTTTCATATCTGTTTTCATGTTTAAAAAATTTTCAATTTAATTTTTTTTTTTTACCAAATAAGTCTTGACAACACTGTTCTCATAAATATTCACCATTTACTTTTCGATCCAAAGTGTTTCAATATGACCGAAGTAAGCCACCCTAAATCATACGTGAGTCAATTCAATATTAACTGCCTTTGTTTTCCCTCCCTGACTGACTGTATAGAGGACAGTTTCAGCTCTCTGCTGAGCTCTCTTTCCCGTAATGCATACATGATGTGACTCCCTTGGCAGGCAGCAGCATTCAGAGTGTATCTGCGTGTTTGTGTTCGGCCGATGGTGTTCTCTTGGGAGACCAGCCCAGGCGAGGCAACTGTGACCAAAACTGCAATTCTGTCTCCCTTCATTAGGAAAAAGTGGTTAATTGTTCTGTGGAGCTCATGCAAAGTGGTACATTTCAGATGAGTTACAAAGCAACCAAATGAATGCTTTCTTCTCTTGTTGGACCTGTTGTTCACCAACGCGAGTAAGCTAATTGGTGGCATCAGGATTGGAGGCAGCCTGGGCTGCAGTGATCATGCACTGGTGGAGTTCACTGTCCTGAGGGATCTGGGTCAGGGAAGCAGTAAAGTCTGGGATCTGAATTTTAGGAAAGCAAACATCCAGCCCTTCAAGGAGTTAGTCAATAGGGCCCCCTGGGAAACTGCACTCAGGGGCAAGGGAACAGAACAGAGCTGGCAGATCTTTAAGAACGCTTTCCACAGAGTGCAAGAGCTCTTGATCTCCAGGTGTAAGAAATCAGGAAAGGAAAGCAAGAGACAGGCATGGCTGAGTCAAGAACTGCTGGTCAAATTAAAGGGCAAGAAGGAAATAAAAGCACATGGAGTGGAAGCAGGGACAGGTATCCTGGGAATAGTATAGGGAGGCTGCCCTGTGGTGTAGTGATGGGGTCAGGAAGGCCAAAGTGCAGCTGGAACTGAACTTGGCAGGGGATGCAAAGAGTAATAATATTAGCTTCTACAGGTACGTTAGCCAGAAAAGGAAGGCCAAAGAAAGTGTACCTCCCCTGATGAGCAAGAGTGGCAAACTGGTAACAACAGATGAGGAGAAGGTTGAGGTACTTGGCAACTTTTTTGCCTCATTCTTTACTGGCAACCTCTCTTCCCACAGCTCTTAAGGGGACAGATCGCAAGGCAGGGACTGGGGGAGCAAAATCCCTTCCACTGTATGAGAAGATCAGGTTCACAACCACCTGAGAAACCTGAACATAGAGAAGTCAATGGGACCTGACGAGATGCACCCCAGAGTCCTGAGGGAATTGGCTCATGTATTTGACAAGTCACTCTCCATGATATTTGAAAAGCCATGGCAGTCAGGTGAAGTCCCCAGTGACTGGAAAAGGAGAAATATTGCACCCATGTTTAAAAATGGTAGAAAGGAGGACCCTGGGAACCACCAACCTGTCAGTCTCACCTCTGTGCCTGGGAAGATCATGGAACAGATCCTCCTAGAAGCTATGCGTAGGCACATGGAGGACAGGGAGGTGATTCGAGACAGCCAGCATGGCTTCACCAAGAGAAAGTCCTGCCTGACCAACCTCAGGGCCGTCTATGATGGAGTGACTACATCAGTGGACAAGGGAAGAACTACAGACTGGACTTGTGTAAGGCCTTTGACATGGTCCCCCACAACATCCTTCTCTCTAAATCGGGGAGGTATGGATTTGATGGGCAGACTGATGGGTGGATGAGGAAATGGTTGGATGATTGCATCCAGAGGGTAGTGGTCAATGGCTCAATGTCCAGCTGGAATCTGATGGCAAGTGGTGTCCCTCAGGGGTCTGTACTGGGACCAGTGCTGTTTAATTTCTTGACATTGTGTGGTAGAGTGCATCCTCAGCAAGTTTACAGATGTCACCAAGCTGAGTGGTGTGGTTGACACGCCTGAGGAACAGGATGCTATCCAGAGTGACAGGCTTGAGACATGGCCCCATGTGAACCTCATGAGGCTCAACAAGGCCAAGTGCAGGGTCCTGCATCCCAGTTGGGGCAACCCCCGATATCAATACAGGCTGAGGAATGAAGTGATTGAGAGGAGCCCTGCCAAGAAGATACCTGCCAAGGTACTGGTGGATGAAAATCTGGACATGAGCCAGCATGTGCCTCGCCACCCTGAAAACCAACCGTATCCTGGGCTGCACTGAAAGAAGAGTGGCCAGTAGGTTGAGAGAGGTGATTCTGCCCCTCTACTCTGCTCTGGTGAGACCTTACAGGACCCTAAAGACCATCTAGTTTCAACCCCCCTGCCATGGGCAGGGACACCTCCCACTAGACCAGGTTGCTCAAAGCCCAATCCAGCCTGGCCTTGAACACTTCCAGGGATGGGGCATCCACAGCTTCTCTGGGCAATCTGTTCCTGTGTCCTACCACTCTGAGAGTAAAGAATTTCTTCCTAATGTCTAATCTAAATCTATTCACTTTCAGTTTAAAACCATTAACCCTTCTCCTGTCACTACAATCCCTGATAAAGAGTCCTTCCCCAGCTTTCCTGTAGGCCCCCTGTAGGTACTGGAAGGCCGCTGTAAGGTCTCCCTGGAGCCTTCTCCAGGCTGAAGAACCCCATCCTGTCCTCATAGGAGAGGTGCTTCAGTCCTCTGATCATCTTCATGGCCCTCCTCTGGACTCCAACAAATCCATGTCCTTCTTACATTGGGAGCTCCAGAGCTGGACGCAGTACTCCAGATGGGATCTCATGAGAGCGGAGTAGAGGGGCAGAATCGCCTCACTCAACCTGCTGGCCATGCTTCTATTGATGCAGCCAAGGATGCAGATGTTAGTGTTAAGTGATAAAGGACAATGTTTGTATGTAATTAAAGTTTTAATTAAATGATAGTTCTTCTCTAGAGTATGTTGTAAAACCAGTATAGTTTGATACTAAGTAGAACTCAATAAAAACTGTTTTTGGTTGGTATTTACCATTGCACCACCATGTCAGTGCTCCAAAATCTGTGTTTATGCATCTGTTTGAATAAATACCGCTTAGGATGATTTCTCATTTCTTTATTTCACTGTAGTGAATTATTTAGCAGTAAGGTATTTTTGTGGGGTGTCAAAGACCGAGTTGCAAGACCTGTTTCAACTCGGGCAAAACAGAAATCTCAATCCACAGTTGCAACCTCCCAGGAAAATGTCAGCAAGTCAAAACTGTTCTTCTGTCTATTCCTCAGGTTTCTTCTTGAAGATAAAGATCTCAAGGTTTTCTCAGTGTATTTTGAAACTTTATTTTTCCACTCTGAAAGTGAACCTCTTGATTTCCATTTAGATCTAATAACAGTCTTTGTCAAGTGGTTTTAAAAGCCTCCCTATGTTGTTCTATTATTATCATCACCTAACTGGACAGCTTCAACAACTACTGGTATTGTCAAATATACTATCTCAGGGATTTCTTCTGTGCTGTGGGATGGAAGGCAGCACAGTATTTAGTGGATGCCAGGGCTTTTACTCTCTTTTGAGAGGTGGCGGGCGTAGAAGGTTCTTTAAATTTTACAAACGTCACAGGAAAATATTGTGTAATTATGAAGTAACAGCAACTGTTAAAGGTCTCGTTTTATGTCTTTGATCTGTCAAATCAGTTCTGTGTTTTACGTTGTGCTGTGCATTGGAATTGCTGTTACATCTCAGGTCTGGGAAAGGCAAATGAACTTTTCCTGCTGGAATTGCGTCTGTGACTTGCCACTAATTCTGTTTTCACTAGAAGTGTCCCTGAGGTCCCTGAGATCAAGGTAGCAAGTACTTTATTTGTGCATAGCAGGGAACAATAAACATCATCATTGTTTCCTTATTCTTATAAAGTAATTACTTTTTAATAACAGTAATTACAGTTATTAGAAGTAAACCAAAGTAATTACTTTTTTTTTTTTACATTGTTTTCCCTTTGTGTAAGCACACATTGGAATGCTAAGTGCTTCTGCAATGACCCTTCTTTATCCTGAAGTTATATTGCACTGAATTTTAGTGGAATTCTCATTTTTTGGTACAGAATGCATATTTTTGTAAACTACTTTGCAGCAGATAGTGGGTAACATCAACAGAAATAACTCTGCTTACTCCTTGTTTTCATGGAATTCAGTTTCATTCTTGTTATCCGTTTTTAGTTTTCTTCTGGGTAACACCACTCAGCTGTTCTTTCTGTTGAATACCGCTTTGTTTTTTAAGCACATTTAAGGTAAATTTCATCATATTGCCTTGCTTATTCTTCCATTTCATTAGCTATAAACGAGAATGACTTCTTCCTAATATAGATGCAGGAAGAGTATAGATAGGCACATGTAATTATTTTCCAACAAGCAGAGGAGGGGAAGGAAAAAAGAGTGTCCTGTACTGGAACTAGAATTATTGTAGAAATCTTTATTTTATCCAAGAAAGAAAAATTGATTTAGATTTACTGTTTTCTCTGAACTTGTAAAAAAAATAGAGTTGCTAGTTAGTGTCAGCATTTTGCCATTGGTTAAGTTACAAATGAAGCTTTTCTGGGAAATTTTCATTTTGTAGAAATACTTGGTTAGACTAGCATTCATGTTAGCTGATGGACACATTTCATTGTGTTACAGGCTATAATGAATGAACAAATGGATAAACATGTTAAGGTCCTCAGTCAGTCAGATGTGACTCCTAGAATACACACCACCTTTTTTGGAATTCTATTTGATGTATTGCATACCTGTTTTATGGGAAACACAATTATCTCTAGGCTAACAGCTGTCATTAGTACAGTTATATCCTTTTCTGTTTTGCATGGACGACTTACTACCTGTTCTTCCTCAGGTGCTGAGCAGAATGCGTACGTGCTGCTTCTGCAGAAGGGAGTTCTCTCTCACTGAATCGCGGTCAATCGTCTAATTCCAACAGGTTCTCCTATTGCTGGCTTCTTTTCAGACATTTAGCAAACCTTCAGTGCTTCTTCCCTTACTCTATCTAAGTAGTCCCAAGGTTATTGGTTGTCATTTTCCTAATCAGTTGTTCACATGTTTTTCATTTCATATCAATTCATTTTTTTCCACATCCAACAACTTATCATATTAGTCTAGTTCTCCTTGAATGACATGAGACATTTGTATTCAGCATAGAGGATCCATGATGTTAAAGTCTGTATTTTTTTTCCCCATCCTTATTTTATTAGCAATTTTCTTCAGTTCAGAGCCCTCACCCATGACAGGTCAAGATCAGTGAGAGACACAAAGGAGGATATCTGGAAAGATACTATATTTTCAAAAAAGAATAGGATCTGAGTAATATTTCAGCATGATGAACTCTGAATTTGGGGACTATACTTAGAAATTGATGCTAATTGATAAGATTTTAGGATTGTTAAATTTCATATCTGCAGTTCTCTGGCAAAATCAGACACGCTTATTGTCAATGGTAACGATGAGTGGGTTAGATTGATTTCAGCTACGTTTGATGTTAATAGTCGTATTTTCAAGAAATAAATTGAGACTGAATAGATCTCTTGAGGGTAAAAGAATTACTCGGGTTTTGGTTATAACCCAGAAGCTGACAAATATGATTAAAGCACCATTTACTCCTGTGTTGGAGTGTTAGTTCAGTGCTGACTGGAGGGCGTGCTCATCTGTCGTATCCCTAGTGCAGGCTTGCTGGTTTCTATTGTACACTGTAGGTTTTACAGGTGAACCATGCAGGTGTATTCCCCCTCATTTAATTCATCATTTTTTTTTATTTTCTTCCACTCTCTTCTATCTTCACCTGCATTGCATGTGGAAATATTGAGGTGATTTGGGTTGCCACATTGTTTCCTGTCTAGAATTCATACTTGGCAACTTGATGATTTTTTTTATTGTCAACTTTGTGCTATAGAGGATAATAATTTTTTTACCGAGGATCTTATTTTTTTCTGCGTCTTTTTCTTAAAAGATGCCCAGTTGTCTCAGTTTAGGACAAGCAATAGAAAGGTGTGAATAGCTAAAATTAATAAAGGTTTACAAAAATAAAATGGAAATGTCTTGTTTAGACTTCTTACCTTTGGCAGCATTTCTCTGACCAAGTAGCACGGGAGGCAGCTGGCTGAAATGCCATCTCGTTAAGGCATTTTACATTACTTTTATCATCCGTTTCATAATCCTCTCCAGCTCTTCTGTTGGAGATGATTTTTTTGGTTTCTCTGACCTTTTTGCTGATACCATACCCTATTACCTGGACCTACAATTCAGTGCAATAAACTGTGCTAAAGGAAATGGTGAAAAATAGGTCTGGCTCATGCCACTAGAACAAGGAAAAAGAAGAAAAGGCGACCTTGTGAGTTCAGTCTGAATTCTGTGCCTGTTTTCACCCTCTGCTTGAATCTCCCCATGCATTTCTTGGATTGCTGTATTACAACTGGATTTAGATACATTCAATGACTGGGGTGAGCTCAGTAAACTGTACTGTGTGACATAGAGAATCATAGAATCATTTAGGTTGGAAAAGACCCTTGGGATCATCATATGTTTGTTTTCCCTCCTTTTATAAATATATATATAATATAGATGTCCACTCATACATGTTCCCTTTTTGACCCTTTTTGAAAATAGATGGCATTAAATGGAATGAAAAGAAATTACCCCTTGTCATTAAATAACCATGGCAGTAAGAGCTCATCAGAGCTCTTGGCAGCACTGGCACAGGCTTGCATTATCCTGTCAGCGTAGCGTCACGTTCCTCCTCATCTGCTGAAGAGTTCTGTGAGCAGATGGCAGCTGGACCTTACATGGGTATGAATTGCGTGAAGGCAGGCAGGAGTTTCTCTTCTCCCTCCCCATCACGCGGCACCCCCGAGGGGAATTGCAGCTTCTGAGCTAAGGAAATGTAGGGCACTGCTGCCAGGATACCCTTTGGCAGGGTTACTGAAAGACGCAGAGAGTGGGAGGGAGAAGACAGGATCGTGTCTCTGTCCCACGGCTATGTAAAAGGGGTGGCCAAGCTGGCCAGCCTTGTGGGATGCAGAGCAAGGGTTATTTTGCACCTTGTACATGCAAAACTGTTTTATCTGGGTTAGTTTTTGAAAAGTGATGTTAGCCAACATGTGCCAGTTCACACTGTTGAAAGGCTTGGACAGTTTGAGTGCGAGCACTGGGGTGGTAGATGTGACCTAGCATCACACCTTTTAAATGCAAGCCTACAGAAGGTCTGAGGCAGAAAGTCCTCTCACTGCCGGAGCACCCCTTGTTTTTGCAGTCGTGTGGCTAAGTGCCATGTTCCAGCATTTGGCAAGTCATTGCAAACATAAGCAAAGCGGTTGAGTCAGAGCATGGCATTTTCAAACAATGACCTACAGAGCTAAAGGTACAAATATTTACTGTTTGAGCTTAAATCCATTTGTTTGTAAAGGAGACTTAGGTTTTTATGTTGACGAGGCATAAAGTTGGCAAGGGAAAAACTAAGAGTGGTGGCAAGAGTTGTCATAGATGGGTCTTGTTTGCAAGCCTGAAATCAGATTTACTTCCTCTGTTTCAGTGTATACAGGCTAATACTTTTATACTTCATTGCCAAACACAAGATGTTATCCGTACAACTCTCCAGGTTATTATGGCTGGGAAAAGATAGTGCACGGCAGAGCTCACCTACTGCAGGAAGGTTGTGACATTAATAGAGCAGTTAAATACTGTTTAAATATTGGAGAATAAACATATGTTGTAGAGGTTGACAACTGAAGCATAAGAGATGCAGCTTGTGAACTTTTTTTAAGGGAAACGTGATAAATGTGGTGCTGCAGTACTGAAGGTGCAATCCCCCAGAATGCCATAAAATCCAGTTTGACAAAAGCAACAGTAGCTTTATAATGCAAATGTTCAAATGGAAGGTGCCACGGTTTTCCATCTGGTTTGCCCTGTTTCTGCATTCTGCTTAATCACAGATGCCAGCCAGAGAGATCTTTGTGTCCGGGGAGGGAAAACCCCAGGCCTGGGGAGGGGACAGGCAGTGCTGCAGAAGCTGCTGCTCTTCTGAGGCTCTCTCTGAGAACCGGGGCTCCTTTCAAACAGAACAGTGATTAAATCCTGACCAGGAAAACTGTTGTTGGTAGTTTAAAAATATGAGAGGACTACGAGGCACGTTACAACTATGAGTTTCTTTTGACAAGTGCAATTATATGTGCTTAAATCACAGCTCTGTGGAACCTTTTTTTGCCTTATAATTCATCTGTACAAAAAAGGTGTAGGGAACAGTAGAAATAATATGAAAATGTAAATTATCTGAGCCTGCCTATAAGGTTGAATGCATATTTAAGACTCTTCCAATCCAGAAGGCACTTGAGCTTGTGATTGTTAATGGTTTTAATGGAACTAAAGTGTGATCTTAAGTGAAAACCACAGAGCTTCTTTTATGAACTTAGTCTTTTGCTATAAAAGAGGAAATGGAAAGAACCCATTCCGGTATTTTGCTACTCATGGTTCTGCAAAAATTTTTTTTTTCTACTTTCACATGTGGTATTTTCATTGTACGGAGCTTAAATAAAAAAACCATAGATTATATTTTATTAAAATAACTGTTTTATTTTTCCTAGTGTGAATTTTACGTGACGTTCCTGATCATGATTCTGGCATTCTGTGCTTTTAAATATTTTAAATTATGCTGGTATTTACTTTTTTTTTTAAGTTTTATTACATTGGTGAGCAATACATTAAGTCTTTTGTAGTATTTATTTGAATATTAATCAGTAATTTAGTCCAGTTGATAGTAATATGATTTAGAAATTTTGCAAGACAAAAAAAATTAAAATTTTGGTATTTAACATTACTAAACAGTGTTCGTATGTTAGAAAGATGGATAGGCAAAGAGGTATTATACATATATTGAACTAACATGATTCTGTATGTGGATTTTATAAAGCATGTTATAAGGCTTTAAAGCACTTCGTTTTGTAAATTTGAAAGAGAATAAAAACGTGAGTTAATTTGCTTAAATAGAGACTGAGAGATGATTTGGCATAGATGAGTGGTTGGACTTCAGCTGCTAAGAGGTTCTGTCGACTGTAAGATATTAGAATGAGAATGAATTTAACACAGATGCTTTCTTTTTGCTACCTGAGACGATTTAAACATGTCAGCACTGAGTAGTGGTGGTAACTGTCAGCAGAGTCAATGGAGACAATCACAATGTTTCATGCCTAGTTGAAGAACGACAGTTTGAAAATGAGGACTGCTGACTACAGGAAAAAATTGGCTGCTCATTTAATTTAGAAGAACAAATGAGAGTACTTAAGCACTAAAACCCAAACCTAAATATGTCTGAAGGAGTGTTTAAAACCATAGAATGTATCTTGGCTGTAGTCAAGTTGTTGAAGTATCTACTGCCAGAACTTCAGCTATTCTTACAGAAGACAGTGAAGATGGGACACCAGAGCTGTAGTTTTATAGCTGTCCTGGACTAGCCCTGAAATTTGTGTTTTATGTTACAGAGAAGTAAGTTTCAGCTTAGTTTAGCTATCTGGCATTTCTGGTTTATTTATTGCAGGTGAACTGGATTTGACCAAGTATTGCTGTGCTTACATAAGACTTTCTTTTCTGGTTATAAAAGATGTGATATGTTTTCTGGACTACTCCAGATATTCACCAGCTGTCTTGTAGGCTGAAAGTCAGAGTAGATTCCTGATTACCTGGATGACACTCATTTTTATTGATTAAATTGCTGTGTGTGTGCATATTATGGGAGGTGCTTTGTTTTGATTTGAAAACCTTAAAAATTTGCATTTTAGCAATTAAGTATGACTGGATGATTTGTAATTTGCAAAACTACAAAAAAATAACTTTACTGTGATCCACTTTCTTTAAGGACAGTTCAAGCATCTTCATAGTTGTCTTTACAGTTCCTATCAATTTACAGAAACAACTCCTTAGCCCAGTAGTACAAGCAATGTCATAAATGCAATTAAGTGAGAGACAGACAAATATTACGATAATAACGGGGGGCTTTATGCCTGTCAGCATAATAGGGGGAAAGATCAGTGCATTCTGTCAAAATTTATACTGAATCTGAAAATTTTATGTACTGATGTGTCAGCAGTTCAGTACTCAGCTATATTTTTTCAGTTACAAGTGTAATAACTTCAAGGAGAGTTAATGGTGACCTTCAACTGTGAACAACACTGAAACATTCTCTATTTTGAAGTTACATCTCAAGATGTATAGTACACTTACAAGCTGTGAGCTTTCATTAAGGATTTCTGTACTGTGAATTGATCTAATTTTGATTTTGGTGGTTTCTGAACCAGACAGATATCATTTTTGCATTTTGATTGTGAATCTTGACTAATTTAGTCTTTTCTCTTTTTTAATACTATTAATTGTGATAGGATCCTTTTATCTTTTTATCCCTTTATTATCCTTTTTAAATTAAAGGTCAGTGAAGACTAATGCCAGCAATACATTAATTCCTTTGGAATTCTTAAGACTCATCCACTGTAGTTCTCCCTTGCGGTGGAGTAGTGGACTGAGACTTGTCTTGGTTCCTTGCTTTCTGTTAATGTGTTTTGAGAATAATCTCTGACTGCTCTTCAGGCACCTTCAAGCTGTTTGAATTTCATTTTTTTTTTCCCCGATGCTTTCTGCCTCTAGATTCTCTTTCTGTGTGTGTATTCTTTCTTAGCAAGCTGGCACTTCTGTTTCCAGTACTTTCGCCTCATGCATCCAGAAAGGCCCATGGCGTGGTCAAGATCATCTATTAACCTTTTTATCTTTCACGATAGAAAAACGTATATCTGTTCCCATAATATTTTCTTTATTTTTAATCATCTCCTAATTCTCGTTAACTCTTTTTCCTTTTAGAGATTTTTCCAATATCTTATTTACTGTTTCTTGAAATATATCCTGCTGTAATCCACTATTTTTGTTTTGCCATTATACTTCCTTCTTGTATTATAACCATTTCCTTTTCCATTTATTGACAAGGTTCTCGTTTTCCTGACTCAGGCAATTTGATCTGAAAAACATGAAATTAATTTCCTGTTGCTCTTTAACTGTTTTGTAAACAAAAAACTGAATAGACGATTGAAAAGAATTTATGAAATATGATCAATAAAAAATAAGCTACATTTCAGCCAGATTGAAGCACAGAAGAATAATTATAAGACTGTCTCTTAAAATGAAATTTCATGTTGGTAGAGTTGATTCAAAGCATGTTATAAAAGAAATAGGGAAAATACTACAATTATTTTTTCCAAGGCTAACGGAAGCTTTCAGTTTCTAAAGGCAATCTTTCCTTTGCCATTTCAGTTTTTAATAGATCTATCAAATAGGAGTGACGTTTCCTGACTGGTGAATGGTAGATGTACTAACCCTGTTTTAAGAACAGTACACAAAGTTTTAGAAAAAAATTTGAAGGAAAGAATAATTAGAGAAAATGAAACAAACTGCACTGCAGGCTAGTACAAGACTAATTGTATATGAAGGACAATAGGGTTCATGTACCTGAACTCAGTAAAGCATTTGATATAATGTCATATAGGAAATTATTTGTTAAGTTGGAAAAGATTGTTGAAATTGAAGAAATTAGTTTAGTGGAAGGCAATAGAGTGTTGAGTTCTGGTGTCAAAATTTTTAACTTTTACAGTTTTTCTTGATGTAGCTCCTTGGCTAGTCCAAGGGAATAGTTATTCCTTTCCTCTTTGAAGCAGTACCTATCTGAAAACTTTTTTGCATAGTGGAAGTCTTCCTAAATTGAGAATAAACAATTCAGATCCTTCAATCTTTTCTCAAGAGCTTTTTTCTTGACTTCTAATAAGTTATTACCACACGTTTGCCTGTGATGATTGGGTCTGTATTCAATAATTTGCAAAAGTTGCCTCTCAGAAACAGTTGCTGTTTCTTATGTTTCTGTGCTTCCAAAATATACCTATGTATTCCTTTTCTAGGTGGAAAGGGAGGCTACCTTTATAATGGCAAATGAAACAGCTTCTGGAAACATTCCTGGGTACTGGAATGCAGTCATCTATACTATTAAATTGTTCACAGAGTCACCAAATCATAGAACAGTGTGGGCTGAGAGGGACTTGTGTAGGTCATTTAGACCAAACTCCTGCTCAGACAAGGTCCAACTAGATCGTGTTGCTCATGGCGTTCTTCAGCAGAGTTTGAACAGTTTCAGTCTCCAAAAGTGGAGATGCCACGAATTCTCTGGCCAGTCAGGGAAGAATTCTTTCTTGATACCAAATCTGAATTTACTGTGTTGCAGCTTCTACCTATTGCGTCTTGTCCTTTCACTGTGCACTTCTGAGATGAGTCTGGCTCAGTTATCTTTATATCCTTCCAGTAGGTCTTTGTAGATGTAGAAAGCAGTAAGATCTCCCCCTCGCCTTTCTTTTCTTCAAGCTGACTAAGCACTGTTTGCTCAATCTCTGCTCTCATTGCTTGTGCTCCAGCACCCTTGAGCACTTGCTGGACTCGCCCCAGTATGTCCCTGCCTTTTTTTTTTTTTTTTTGTCCTGGTGAGTCCAGAACTGGACATAGCCCTCCAGATATGCCCAACAGAGTCTCACCTGCTGGTAGCACTCCTGCTGATACAGCATTGTACATGGTTGATTTCTTTTGCCACAGGGGCACATTGCTGAATCCTCTTTACCTTGAGGACCTTCAGATCGTTCATGGAAAGCCACTTTCTATCCAGTTGTCCTCCAGCTTGTTGTATTGAGTTAATCCATGCCAGATGTAAGACTTTACAATTGCTTGTGTTGAAGTTTTTGATGTTCCTTTTGTCCCATTTCTCTAGTCTACCCTCTGAATAGCAGCCCTACCCTGCAGTGTATCAAACGGTCCCACCATCTTGCTAAAGGTACACTGTCTCATCATCCATGTCATACATTAAACACCATTGGCACTAGTATCATTGCTGGAGGGATGCAGTAGTAACCAGCTGCGGTTGGACTTTGTAGTGCTTATCACTACCCTTTGAGCCTAAATGTCCTGGCAAATTTCTGCTAACGTTATGTCCCTCTCCACACCCTATCCTGCTAATTTGTCTCTCTCACTGTGGGATCAAGTTGATATCCTGCTAATTTGTCTCTCTCACTGTGGGATCAAGTTGATATCCTGCTAATTTGTCTCTCTCACTGTGGGATCAAGGTGAAGGCCTTGCTCAGATCAAGGTGATTGGTAGCCATTGCTCTGCCTCAATGCAGTGAGCCCATCATCTTGTCACAGAAGGCAGTCAAATTGGTCAAGTATGATTTTCCCTTTAGTAAATCGATGCTGGCTATTCCCAGTCACCTTTTTATCCTTCATGTGCTGGAAATGTCTTCCAAGAGAATTTGCCACATAGCCTTCCTGAGGAACTGAGATTGGGCTGATTTGCCTACAGCTCTGCAAATCCTACCTCTGGGCAAGCCCTGCTTTGAAAATGGATGTGACATTTGCCTTTTTCTAGTCATCAAGAATCAGGAACTTTTCCTGATTGCCAAAACATTTCAAAGATAGTAGAGGGCAACCTTGCAATGGTATTGGTGAGCTCCCTCAGCAAGTTTGGGTGTATCTGGTGTGGTCTGTTGGACTTAAGTATATCCAATTGGCCCAACTTAATCTTCTTGTAACATAGATAATGCTTCACTCCCCTAGACTTTGATAGTTGGCTCAGGGATCTGAGAGGCTTGATCACAAACCTTGCCGTTAAAGACCGAGGCAAAGAAAACACCGAGTACCGCAGACTTATTCATGCCACCGCGTTCGCTGCCCTGTTCAGTAAATGACCCACGTTCTCTTTAGCCTTCCTTTTTTCACCATTGCATCTGTAAAAGCCTTTCTAGTTGCTTTTCACATCCTTTGATAATTTTAACTTTACTTGAACTTTGGTTTACCTAACTCCATCCCTATGTGGTTTGGCAATATCTTTGTATTGCACTCAAATAGCTTACTCCTCCTTCTGCTCTCCCCGTGCTTCCTTTTTGCACCTGTGGTCAGTCAGGACTTTTTTGTTCATCCATGCTGGCCTTCTACCATGCTTGTTTGGCTTTTGGCACATCACAAAGGACTGTTTTCATACTTTTGAGGAGGGTGTGCTGAAGATCAAAAAGTTCTCCTTGACATATTTGCACTCCTGCAGGATGCTGCCAAGCAGGTCTCTGAAAAAACTCATGTTTGCTCTCCTGAAGTACAGCGCTCTAATTCTGCTGTTTGTCTTGCTGCCTTCTTTCAGGGTTTTGATCTACACAACCTCATGGTCCCTGCAGACAAGGCTGTCGTTGACTTTCATGTCTTTAACCAATTCTTTGTTTGTGGGTGACAAGTTGGAAAGTTCCCTGGCGTGCTTTTTGCCTAAGCTGTCTACAGTCTCCCAAACAATTGCCTTCACAGTTTGGGAACTGAGAGTGTTGCTGGAACTGTTCCCAGTTGTTGGTTTTCATGCAGCCACTATGTTTTCAACAGTGAGAGGGTTTACTGAAATTCAGAACAGTCATCGTAGCTGTGGGCTACTAGATGCCAACTGGCATTAGTGGCCTGAAACATTCATGGGCATTTTTGTTTATGTAGACGTATCTGAGGATTAATCTCACAGGCCTGCAACACAAACAGTTGACTAAAACCATGAATAGCTGTGCCAGCTAGTGACAATGAAAATAACACATTTCTTCTTCTGCAAAAGCAGACTTTCTTTAGCTCTAATAAGGGGATAGATACAGAAAAATGATAGAGAAATTCAATTGTGTGCGTGTATGTATTCCCCCAAGCACTCAGCTTGTCCTGGCCTTGGAAAGTTGTAGAGAGTTCGTTGCTGGTAAGAGACAAGTGGTCTGTCAGATCCCCCAACACCTCTGTTGCTTATACTGGTTTTCCTTCCTCCCAAGGTCTTCTGTTGGACTTAAGTTTGCTCCATGCTGATTCTAGAAGGAAAGCCTGAAGAAATAGCTGACGCTCTTTTACTGTGTCTAAAATGGTCAGTGCACGCTTACAAAACCCTGCATCTAAAACATGCCCTGGAAGCTTCCAAGTTCACAGTGTCCTTACCCCACTTCCACCTTCCCCACACCCCTCCTGTCTCCATTTGGTTTTATAGGAAAGAAATTCTCGTATGTAGGTTGGGAGGGAGCCATAACTCTCTGGAGTTTACTCAGAGATGAATTTTGACTTAGTCTTAGTAAATATATCTACTATGACAGTTTAATTTAGCTGGATATTATAGCCACAATATAACCATTGAAAAAAATTATCTCTGACAATACACTGAAAGGGAGTGTATTTATAGTTGTACAATAGAAGTGTAAATGTGTTCTTGGATCCTTCTAATAAAATCAAAATATTTCATGGTACCAAAAAAAAGAGAGAAATTGGCCTGAGGAACACTTACGAATTTCCTGTGTGACAGTATTTCATTGAAAAGTTATTCACTATGTTCTAGGTAGAATTTATAATTATTTTTGAATTTTATTTTATTTACCGTTTGCAGTATTTTCAGTGGATGTTTTACTTCCGTTAACTCCTCTATGTGGTACTTCTTAAACAGCACCCCTCTATATGGTACCCTCTCCGTAAGTTTTCTGAAACTGCTTACGAAGTTTTTGCATTTGTAGTGCTGAGGTTTAAATCTGTGTATTGATGTAGTTGTGCAGTGATACGCACCTCAGTTTGGATGAAGGCATCCTACTCTGCCATGGCTTGTAGTGAGCTGGTGCTCATGAGCAAGGACTGGCTCCTGCAGAATGACTATCTTGGCACCATTCAGGAGAGATATTGGCGTTCAGGAGAGACATAGTAGCTGGATACTCTGTGATATGTGTGTACTGGCACATATTTGCTCCGTTGCTGGAGTCAGTCATTTCTCATGTATCCCAGGGTGCTGGAACACTGCGGGAGTCCTGTGGACTCAGTAACTTCAGTTATTGAGCCAGCACGGTAGCTCTAGGCTGGCTTTGTGCAGTGAAGCCGTATGTCTCCGCAGCACGCTCCCACTGTGCATATCGCCACGGCTTTTTCATTATCTTCGTAATTTTGGAGTGCTGATATGCTGCTAACGGGAGGTTGGCTGTATTAACTATGTAGAAATACTGGTTTGCAGAAGATGAAAATCTCTTCTGTGCAAAGGATCATGGAATGAGATTTCCTGAAGATCTAAGGAACAGCCTGATCATGACTGAAAGAAGTATCATACACAGGTCAAGATGCATGTGAAGTTCATAAACTGTTTCTTTGTGCTGTGCAAAAGTTTCTTATGGGAACTTTTGCTTGGTAAACATGGGTTATCTTCTTATTGCTGTGTGTAGTATGGCTATTCCCCTTGTTAAAAACAGGTAAAACAGAAAATATTCTGAAAGGGAATGTTGAGACAGGTCATAGCTAAAGTCTGCAAATAGTAGCAGAAACCAGGGTTGTCAGTCTAATGTTTAGTTGATCCTGGAGGATAGAAAAACTTGCAAGATGGATAATGGTGAGTCTTGAAAAGTCCCTCAAAACACCAAATTAAGCTAACTGAAACACAGAAGTTACCCAGATTAAATAATCTGAAAAGCAGAGGGCTGATGGTTAATGCTATAACCAGAAGAGAACTGCTGCAGTGACAGTCATCAGCTTCCCAAATCACTGACTTATCACTGTCAAAATTCAAACCCGTAATAAAGGCAAAAAAGAGAAGAAGAAAAACACGGAATTTAAATTGCAACCTTTTTTGAAGGAAACAGGGGAGGATAAACTGAAAATAAGACAGTAATTGGTAATATCTAGTAAAAGCTATAGAGCAGGTAAACAGCATTCTACAAAAGAAGTAAAGAGCATGATGTGCCTCCAAGGCAAGGTATGTATTCTTCTCAGGCTCCTTTCAGAATGGAATCCCAGATAGAGAGGATGAAGCTCATTCATTTCTCTGCTTTCAGATTACCATACTGTTTTGTTCATTTATATTTCTTGGTCTCATGCCAGGTGCAATGTGTTGTCAGATCACAGGGAAGACTAAAGAGCTGCCTCTGGCACGCTGGGTCCTGAAGAGAATGGTAGTCTTCAAGTGCCTGCAATACAAGTAATTTCCCAAGAAGATATAGACTCCTCCCTTTTAATGCAGGAAACAAGAGCTGAAATAGTTGTTTTATGCCCAGAATGGGACATGGGACAACTCCCATGGCAGGGCGGTTGGAACTAGATGATCTTTAAGGTCCCTTCCAACCTAAACCATTCTATGATTCTATATTACGTAAGGCTACAGAGAAACAGAATGGCAGGTGCTTTCTGCTGTGTGCTCCATAGTCCTTGTCCTGTCCCTGTCCAGACTGAGGACCTGTCTGGAGCATGCTGTGGTTGCCTTCCAGCCAGCAGACTCTCATATCCTTAGATATTAGGAAGAATTACTTTACTGAAAGAGTGGTCAGGCACTGGAACAGCCTGCCCAGGGAGGTGGTTGAGTCACCATCCCTAGAGGTATTTAAGAAACATCTAGATTTGGCACTTCAGGGCATGGTCTAGTGACAGAGGTTGTAGGGTTGTTTTTTTTTGTGTGTGTATGGTTGGACTCGATGATCTCAAAGGTTCTTTCCAACCATAAAGATTCTATGATTTACTTTCTTTTACATGGGTGTGAAATCTGAAGAAAATTAGGAGTTCTTGGGTCTTGTTCTGATACGGAGTTATCGTATCAGTGGGATGCACATCTGGGAATTGGGAAGAGCTCTAAGGCTGTATCGACACTAAAAAATGAAGTGCACTGGCGTCACTGATATGAGCTGATGCTGAAGAGCCCATGACCATTTATTAAGCTCTGTTAGTTACCAAAACAGGGTGGCAACATTCAGAATACCTAATGGAAATTTCCTATGGCTTGGGTTAGCTCCTGAGCAGTGCGTGGGAATATTTGGGAGCGCTATCTGGCTAAGCCCAAAAGCATACCAGGGACCATGCTTACAATTTAGCTGTACAGACGATGGAGTTCTGCTGCCCAGGAACATTCCCTGGCACTTATTCATTTATTAGTACAGACATCGCCTAAGGACTGTAGTCGTTGAGCAGGAACCCTTTGTGTGAGATGCTGTCCAGACACATAGGAAAACACAGTACCTTTGTGTTCAACGGGTTTATGAGGGAGACGAAAATATAAATTTTGTTTTGATTCCCAGTACCTACTGATTCCATTTGCAGGTGTTTTGTGAAACTCCTGGGTACACACAAAAAGTTGAAAAAGGCACATTGGGTCCTGAAAGAAAAATGTGGAGAGAGCAGATGCCCAAGAATAACTCTAATAAAGCTCCTGTGTTTCCAAAACAAATAATAAACCTTGCATATCCCAGGAAACATGGCTAGCTGAATGACAAGATTTCCCTCTTCCCCTCCCCCATGGTATATTTCCAAAGACAAGCGAAGGAACTAAACAAAGAGGAGGTAAGAATGCTGTGCTGTTATTGATGGATTTGAGGGGAGAGGGAGACAGAAAAGCCTGAGGTCTCACAGCTATTACAGATGTGTAATTGTTCCTAAAACAAAACAAGTCCTTTCTACTAGAAGTGGAAGCAGCTTTTTCTCCAGTCTTCTTTAATTCCTTTTTAATCAATTCATATTTACACCTATTAGAAAAAAATTAGCCATCGGTTTTTTTTCTGGACATGCTGTTTGCAATGTAAAAATGTAAATATTATTTTAAAATTAAAAGATTGTACAATTAAAAAGTATTTCGTAATAAAAGAAGGGAGGGGTCTGCAGTACAATTGTTAAATGATTAAGTTAAGATATTTTCTAGAAAATGAAACAGAAACTGAGGAAGAGCCATCCGAAAAGGACAGCACAGTAATTTCATCCTAACATGTAAAGATCCTTTGGGTCTTTTGAATCCTCCTATGTAGGTAATTTGCAACCTTCCACCTGTTCATGAAGTTAAGCACTGGCTGAGAGGAAAAACAGAGCAGTAAGAAGAAACAAAGGCTTTGAAAATGTTAAATGTGAAATCAAAACAAAACTGTAAGGAAAGGAATGTTTTGGCGGAGGCAAAAGATTGTAATCAATATGTTATTGATAAGTGACAGTTCAGTGCCTTAATTAACTTAATGGTAGAAGAGGAATAGAGCATACACCCGTAGTCACTGGAGATTCTCCTTTTTCCTCATGTAGTAGAAACAACCACATTGAAGTTCCTGGGCAGACACATTAATGGACATCAAAAATGACACTCTGGCATCTGTGTAATTTTTGCCTGCAGGCGAGCGTTCGTTCTCCTGACTTTCTGAGCTGGCCTGATGTGAACCTTCACCAACCGCAAAGCTGAGTAACCGCAGCTAACCCAGAAGTTCAGCGTGAGCCATCTGCCTTCCAGCTGAGCTCGTAACCCAAATGCTGCACCATACCAGTGGCCTTTACGAGCTAAGAACAAGTTCAGGCCAAGCTGTTGTCCACATGTGAAGGACTGTATACCTACCCATGCAGAGGTTCTCTGTGGGAACAGTAAGCCAGTATGCATATGAAATACCTAATTTTGTAGACAGGCAAAAGCGTTAAGGGCATATATGCCAATAGTATCTGTGGAATTAAAATGAGAATGCCAAGTAATTTCTCATGAATACAGACCAAGAGGCTACTAATAATTGTGAAGTCAGATTTTTGAAGTTCCATGAAGTATGACATTTTTAGCTAGGCAAAGATCTTTACCACATTTTTTGATAACAGAGAGTGGATTTGAATTGGTTATATGTAAGTACAACTCCTTGTATCGTGTCATCGCAGAATCTCACTGGTGCTATGTAATCCTCAGGGAGTGGTTTTGGGGAAGGTTCAAGAAACCTGCCTTCACTTTTCAGGAGTGAATTTACTGGAGGAGGAGAAGAGTCTTAACTTTCTCATTGCCTCAGTCTCGTATTTTATTACAGTGCTGCCTGCTCTTAGATTAGCATGAACCACTGGGCGTACTCATTCAAATCCAGCCTCACGTAATAGACAATAGATGTTATTTGTATGAAAAGACGAATCTTAAACAACTTTCCGATTGAAGTTCTTTATACTTAACCTGCTGAAACCAGAGTCCTAAGATAGTCAACACAAATGCTGTGAAAATTGTAAACTCAAAAAAAAACTACTTTTGAAATCTGCAGTTTGAAATTAAAGAAAATTTTAAAAATGGGATCAAAGTATTTCATAAAGTATTTAAAAATCTCTTCTACAGGATTTGAAAGAGGATATAGAGTAGTGATAGAATGTAGCTATTTTAAATGCTGTGAAAGATATCCTAATTGTTTAATTGAGAAAATTTATTCTCTTACCTGTTGGTGTTAGTAATCACATTTTAAATTTTCATTCAGGAATTCACTTGGAATTTATCAGTTGTCTCTGTCTCCTGTAGAAATCTAGTAAAACACATGCCAGTAAGTTGTTACAAGTCACTAAAACTGTTAAAACTCCAGTTATTTGTGAACATTTCTATGTTAGTTATAGGGTTAAAATCAAGTGCACACCACTCCAAAAATGCAATGTGCAAGATTTTTCTAAATTTACACAGATTGACTTATGTTTTACATAGTGCAGCAAAGCAGAACACATTTGTCTTTTAAGAGCTGTAATTTTGATCATCGCCAAGTCATACAGTGAAATCCCAGCCTCATTAAAGTGAGCAGCATAACTTTTGAACTTTCGTCTCTGATGGAGTAAGAGTTTTATCTTTGTTGGGGTTTTTGTTTTGGTTTCTTTGGGGTTGATTGATGTAAGCATTTTTTTATTTTTTTTTTTAACATTAATTTTCTAATACAGCGTGATAACTAAAGTAAGATGGCTGGTTATTTTAATAGTGATTCATCTCTTCCGAACAGATAGTATTACTTCATCTCATCACAGGACTTTTCAGACTCTTTTTGACCATTAAAGGTCCAGACCAGTTCCCACACAAGTCAAGAGCACTTGGATCAGATCCAAAGAGATGTTTGGCTTTATCTAGCTTATGCTGACATGGTACAAATGCAACTGCCTGGGGAATTTTCACAGCATTATTTGACCTTTTGCAAAAGCTTAGATTGGATATCAGAAAACTATGTTTTTAAGAGTACATTATTTCTTAGTAAACCTCTGGGAACCATGCTTTAAATCAGATTTCTGGCATGGCTACAAGCATAATTCTATGTATTCTGCTTTGTGGAGAGAGACACAGTTTGAAAAACGGGTATCCTTCAGGTTCCAGAGGCAATGTTGTTACAGTCAGAATGATTTAAGGATGTTGGCAAGGTAAGGTTTGTGGATAGAGGTGATACCTTTCTTGGACTAATTACTGTGGACCTGAGTTAGAATATGAAAAAGTCTTAATCTTCTGAGGTAACTTTAGTGAAGTATATGCAGGTATCTACATCTCAAGTAGGCATGCTTAACTCATTTTATAATCAATGGGGATAAATAGGCACTTCTAATGTGCAGTTCAATTTAGACATTTACTTGGGGAGATGAATCATGCTGTGGAAGGGCTTATTTCTGTCCATCAACAGTGGTGGAGGTTTGGGGTGCCTAGCTCAGTTGCAGATGTCTGCATTGTGTACATCTATATTTAGTCAAATCAATCCCATCTGATTGTGTCACACATAATGGGTATGATTAGACATTATCTCATTTTCCAAGTCAGTTCTGGTGTCAACATGAGTATACTCCATTAAAAGCTGTCAGATTATTTTCTACTGTGCTGAATGACTAATGTTTAAATTTTTTGAAGAAAACTACACCATAGTGACATACAATATGTTTCTTACTAGTGGATTTCCTGCACAGCTTAAGTCAGAAAGATCTAGTGCAGTAATGTAGATTATGCACAATGGGAGAGAGCATGCTTGACAAAAGAGCTCCCTCCAGATCTCATTAGCAGTAGAAATGTGAACGAATCATAGTCCTGAGTCCTTTCAGGGAGTATTTGGAAATGCCTGGTGCATTCTGCTTGGATGCGTTGAAATCTTCTGTCTAACAGCATGAGGACCAAAGGCTAATTTGGTCCTTCTGGGCAGAGATGCTGGCATCCAAATGGTCCTTCAAAAAATCTGCAGCCATTCAAAGGAACATGATTGAAAGATTAGTTTGATAAGTTCCATTAAGAACATTTAACAAACAAAATCAAATTAAGAGGTGGTAAGGAACTTGTTCTTTGAGTTGTAATTGAAAAATAAAGCATTAATTTAGAAATAAAATCTATAACATTATAGACTTAATCTTACTAAGCTCTGCTAAATTTATGGTTTGAATTGGATGACATATTTAGATATTTCTCCCAAGTTATTGCCCGGTGTCTGGACATCAGCATTGGAAACAATTACAGCTCTTGTTCCCTAGGTACCAGTTTTCACATCCTGATTCCTGCACACCTTGCTAACACACAAATGCATACGCATCCATTCCTTGCTCATTTCCCCTATCTAAAAGTTAAAAGGTTCAAATATAGGTGTTAAGGGAATGAAATGGAATCTACCGGTGAACAGAAATTTCCTGTGCCCTAAAATATGGTAGATTTAGCAAGGAGCCTGTAACGCCCTCTAAAGAACATATTGACAAGATATGTAGAGAAGTTTAGGCAGAGAGATAGTTGTGCGGTTGCCTCGTGTTGCATTGGCAAGTGCTCACACATGAATGCACCGACACAGCCAGTTTTTACTCTCTGAATTTAGACGATATCAAGAACACCTCCAAATTAATAAAAGTATGTAATTAAAGGACGTTTCAGGTCTGTAAAGAGGATTATGTCTTCTCTGCTGTGACTCACCCTGGGGCATTGCAGGGCCTGGGTAAGTGGCCGGCACAGGAGGTCTTGGCGAGGCAGGTCATCCCACCAGGGCCCAGCAGGAGTGGTCATGCGTAGGGCAGGTGGTTTGAATTTGGCCCTTTATGAGCTGAGCCAGGAACTGACATGCTTGCTTTGGAAATCGAGATGATAAAAGGTTGTCATGGGAGATCGTTCTATAAAACGACTCAAAATGAAGCCTATAGAGAGGCAAGGTAGTTAACCATCATATGAGCCCTATATTAATCATAAAGGTATCAAGGAGATTCCTCTCAAAGTTCTTCTGAGGCTTCCTGGGCATCTTTGGAGCAGCCAACAAAATAAGAATTAGGAAGCTTTGGACACTACATCAGTAAATAATCATAAGGGCAAATCTTTTCTCATAAAGTGAGTGAAATTTATTTAGTTACGTGTAGTATTTTCAAATAACTTCTGTCATGTCATTGAATTCAGTGCACATGAAATGAGTGGGGTTTTTTATTCTGGCATAGCGTCAAAGGAGGTTTCAGCGTTCACAGTCATAACCAGATGTGGGTGCCTCATGCAAAGAGCTGTGGCTGCCTATCACAAAAGCAATTTCAGAAGCTCAGGAAATAGAGCACGAAAAGTGATGTTTCACAAAACACAGGATGTTTATTAGTTCTTTACCGAGGAGATCATTCAGAACATACTTCTTTAATCCTAGCGAAACAGGCGATTTAGGAACATTATTTAGCTTCTGACAGCGTTCAACAAAAACCACCCTAGACATAGCAACGCCTACTGCCACATAGATCTAAGTGGTTGCATTTTACTCCAAATTTATTTTATGATATTTATTATTCACTCTCTAATAGTTTTGCTTTTGCAAAGCTTGAAGAGAAGCCCACTGTTGCTTAGGGATCTGGTGACACAATGATACTGTTTCCAGAAGCTAAAGCAGACAGAAATTGATTGTTGCATTTCAGGGCTGCTAACACCAGCAAGACTTATTTTTCCTTTTAAGGCACAAAAATGGCAATTTGTCAACTAGCTTGTGACCTTGAAGATCAGGATTAAAATGTGTCCTTTTGATGCTGGGCAAAGCACTTAAGACTTCTTTAAACTTTGCACTGATGGGCCTGCAGAGAATCCCATGTTAATATTCAGGTTTTGCTCTATGCCTGCAGTCACTGAAACCTTTCATTTCCTCACTAATGAACTTCAGGACAAAAAAGGAATTTCCCGTAGAAAATAAGCTGCTTCATCCATTGAGTTCCTTTGTTCCTATCCTAAATGTGTTAACATCAATGGGAATTTTTTCCTTTGTTGTTTGTGGGTTTTGGATTTGAGTTGCTGTTTTGAGGGAAGCAGAATCAGCGTAAATGGTTACTTTTTTGAGAAAAACAGGATCAGGTAACAGATATAAAGCCAAATGGATTATGTATGTCCAAGTCAGTTCCAAGTTCCAAGTAGTGACATCTGCAACTTTCTTTCTCGCAATTTACTTACTTCCCCCCCCCCCCCCCCCCCCAAAAGCCTAACTGCTGGGAGGTCAACTTGGAAGTTTTCAGCATCTTTGTGGAAATGATAATACGTGTAAGAAGCCTTTCTTGGGTACAAGGTAATGTGAATTTTGCCAATCTAAGAAAACAACATGTTCAGACTTTTTCCTTATACGTCATTGACGTTGCCAATGATTTCATGTGAAAATAATAACCGAAATTCTTCACCACCTGCTATTTCATTGACGTTTTTGTGCTGTGTGCAGGACCCTGAATGGTAGACGTATGGCTGTGAGTAGAACCGGTGTAATCTTGTTATTCCAGAGAGGAACTGAAGCTTCAACCAGGAGCTGTATATTCATTCCTTTTCTTGCAGTCCATTTATCTACAAGGATTCCTCCATACAAGCTTGTCAGCCTGGCTGTCGGGGAGTGGCTTTTCAAAGACGTGTATCAATAGATCCATAAATCTTTCACTATTCTGGAGACACACATTTAGACCACCCCACTCGTCTCTGTACTTCTGGGAATGGAGAATACAAAAGACGATTTTATTTTTCTTTGTATCTCCGTAGGTGTTTGGTGGTGTAGAGTGAGGATTTGCTGCTTTCTGAATATGCAGGTGTGACGAGTTTGGACAGGGGACTGTCACTGGCATCGAAATCCAGCAAAATGTTTTGTAGGGCACAAGAATTCTTCAAGTAAAACAAGAAACATAGAGTTTCAACAGAGCAGACCAGTGCGGTTTTATATCTTTTTTATCTCTTTCTTTGTGGAAAAACATTGATTTAATGATGCAAAATGAGAAGGGGGACATGCAGCCAGAAAGGGCCCGACAGCGCACTCTCCTGGAATGTGTATGATCCAAATTCAGGCTGTCTCTGACACCCATGGGTTTTCCTTTTGCAGAGAAACATCCAAGATCATATGCTGCTTCAGGAAACTGAGTTTGAATTCTTGAGTAATTTCCCGACCTGAGGTCCTGGTTGTTAACTTTTCCTTGAATTTTCTCATACTCTCCCCTATTTAAAGAACATTTTTCCCCTTTGGATCAACTGACTGCCATCTTGTCATTTTTTAAGTGCCTTAAATAATCCAGGTGCCAGCATGAGAAGTATGTTTATAAGTCAAATTTCTCACATTATTTTCCTTCTTGTCAGCAGCGCTTCCTGATACAGCATTGGAATGATAACACAACCCTTTTAGGTCATGCAACCAATTTTTTATGGGCCAGTCCGCAAGTCCTGCTCATAAAACTCTCTCAGACTTCATTCAGGTTTTTTTTTCTCTAAGAAAATATCTCCAATGAAACCTGATATTGTTGATGTTGTTTCACTGATAATGTTTGATATCTGATGTTATTGATTTTGATTATTTATTTCCGATTTTAACTCATTTAAAAGTATTTTTCCCTTCCCTGCCCTATTTTGTTTGCTTCTCTTTTTTTTTTTGTTAATTGAAATGAGTCAAAAACTTGAAAAATTTTGCCTCCGTGGCAGCAGAAGTGAAAGGAAATATGTGGTCTCTGTCTTGGGGTTGTTTTTCTTCTCTAATCAGTTTGCGATAAGTTTAGCGTCCTTTCAACAAGTTCATTATTGCTATTGTAAAGCTGTCATGATCTCTCTATCAATTACAGGAAGCAAAGATTTCAACAGAGGTACAGTGTGCACGAGAAGTTATGCAAAGGAACACTGAAGAGTTAGGCCATGATAAATAGACAGTTATGGTTGATGATGCAGAGAAAGGGAATGCAACATATTAAACTTATTTTCTCCCTGCTACAGCAATGAAAACTCATTGATTTTCTTGGAAAATATGAGGTTGTCTGACGCAACCTATGAGCGTACTTTTGCTATTACTGACCTGTCTATAGAATGAAATAAACTAAAAAGAAATACAGCAAATTCAATTAAAAACTCTGGCCTGATTTTCCGAAGGTTTATAGAACTCATGGTTAGAAACCAATGTAGGAACGGATGAATAGAGGAAATAGTACAACTTGTATACGAAGGGCTGAGAACAAGGTCCCTACATTTTGTGTGTATTTGTGTGTAATTCCGGGGCACTGTGCTGTTCTGTACAAAATACATTAATCAGGAGAAAGGTAAAATTGAATGAGTTTTTGTAAAGAACATTGAATACTCATCTCTTTGTGTCTGTTGTTTCCTCTGTTTCTACTTTATTTCATCTTTTCCTTTGATTCAGTCTTGGAGTTATTTTTAACATGCTCTTTAATTTTTAACTGTTTGTAAATTTTCTCGTAATGGATAATAGAAGTCTGTTCTGCGTGATTCTTCTCAGAGTCTCTCATAATGCCTGTCTTTTTTTGCCAGTAGTCTGTTCCATTACTGTCTTATGCTTTGAGAAATAGAAAACCCAATATCCAAAAGCTTGCAGACCTCAAAGAGAAAGAGCTGAGTTCATCCACCTTATTTCTAACTTACTTCTGTTAGCGCCAGGAGTTGCACAGCTTTAAGGGGATACAAAAGGTGCTTCGGTAAGAAATTAATCCATTCTGAAACTAAAGGTAGCATTAAATGAATTTATTCACTTTTTTTTGGATAGCTGAACTAGCTTTTTGTACAGTGAACTTGGCCCAGATGCTTCATATCACTATTACTTATTTATAGGTAAAATGTAAAGTATTTTTAGAAAAAAGAAAAAATGTATTCTTTGCTTTGCTTACAAGAGTTCTTTATTTAGGTCACATAAAACAAGGAAGTGGGAAATTTTATACAATATACATGAAATGTGGATAAGGGAAAGTAATTCTGGCTGTGTTTCCAAAGATTACTACTCTAGATTCAAGCTGCAGGGAGATTGGTAGCACGTTAAGGAGAGGGTAAGAGTTACACCAAGCACTAGCTTCTTTCAGCTAAATTCAGCAAAGCTCTAGGTGATCAGAATTACTTTTTCTGCTTCCACGAATGAGATCATTTGATACGTTTTTCCCCTTTAGTATTAAATACTGGAATTCTTTCACTTTGGTTTTATGAGCAGAGGTCATTTTCTCTTTCTTGTCGTTTTGTGTGGAGATACCAGGCATCTCTATAGAAAGGTTTTCTTTGGGCAGTGTGCAGGTGGTATGTGAGGAGATTCTGATTTTTGGCATAATAAACTAAAGTTTAGACTTTGGGATAGTTTGCTTTCTCTGCTTGCTGCTAGAAAAAGCAATTCAGGGTGAGCTGAACTGCTCAGGACTACTGAAAAGCTTGACTAATGTTGTATAACCTGGACAGTTGAATAGGTTGATTAGATACCTTCTAAAATTGTCCAGTACGTTTGTTTTATATTCTTTATTAAGAATATTAAGAATATTCTTTATTAAGAATAATATATTAAGAATAATATATTATTATTATTTAATAATATATAATTATAATAATATAATAAATATATATAATATATTTATTATAAATAATAATTATAATTATATATAATTATATATATATAATATATAATATAATATATATAATATAATATAATATAATAATAAATATAAATATATATATTATTTATTCTTAATTTAAGAATAATAATATATATATTATATATAAATTAAGAATAATATATTAATAAAATAATAATTAAGAATAATATATATATTAAGAATATAATAAAGAATATTCTTTATTAAGAACTAAAGCATTGCACAAAATCCTAGAGTAAAATGACAGGGTTTTTTTTTTTTCTCATTCTCTCCTACTTGATATTACACTTTATTATTTACATATCAGACTATTGATATTACACTTTATTATTTACATATCAGACTATCTTGTACCTGCTGATTTTTCTGCGTACAGAAATCAGTCTACCAGTGAACCAATGAAAGTTAAAGCTTGGTGCTCAGCAAGGAGGTGGAGTGGCCACGCCACTGGCCAATGGCTCCAGCAAAGTCTTCAGAGTGGAGTGGCCTAGACCTGTGGTGCCCTTCTCCTTAACAGAAGGTTTCTAAATATTTGAAATTCTGTTTGATGGCAGTTTTTGTGCACATAATTACCTTGCTTCATCCCAGTCTGTTATTTATTTTTTTTTAAGTTTTGGATTTTTTTCACCAAAACTGACCAAAGCGTGAGCTCACTTTATTCCTGGAAGATTAAGACTCACATGGAATTTAGGTAGATTTATTGTTTGTATTACAGAGAGAAATCTCCTACGAAGCAGAACAGAGTTGGAGACAGACAGCAGTGGTTTAGTTGTTCTCAAGTACAGTTTAACCTTGCACAGCCTGAAGTACTTTAGAGTGCCTTTTCCTTGCACAGGCGGTGTCAAATTGATTCTTCTCAGTCTCCATATTTCTCCTTCATCTCTGTATCAATTGCAGTTCCATGTTCATGAACTATATTCATGATGATGGTAGGTAAAATCAGGAATTTGCATCAGGAAGATATAACTAGGGTCCTGTCACATTCTGATTCCTCTGCATCACCAGTAATCTGTGAAACCAGAAATAAGTGGGGGGAAAAAAAAGAAAGCAAGAAAAAGGAATGCTTTAAAAGGAATAGGTAGTGTATGTATATTTTATAAGCTTAATTGAACAGTCTTCAGAACTAATTGTTTGAGGTAGTTACTAAATCTAATGAAGAATAATGATTGTGGTTCTTTTTCTCCCTTTTTTACTCTGCAGAGAAAGTAATTATTGTCTGGGCTAAACATAATACCCATGTTATTACCTTAAAAATGGTTAGTGGCGCTAGAAGACGACCTGCTCTTTGTACAGGTTTAGCACTGCTTCCTTTAGAATGTGTGAATGCGAATTTGCCATTCTTGGAATTGGAAAATGAATCCAAGCTCTGTAGGGCAAGTCCGTGTAGACCTGTAGCTTGCGTTCCTCCTGTGTTATTTCCAGTTCTCATACTTCAATGGTCATCTTTCATTCTGTTGCTGAATTGTTCAAAGGGAAAGAATGGTTCATGGAAAAGCAAATGTATACACTATACATATCTAGAAAATTTGATAAATTGTATGTTATATGAACTCTGAAGTTTCTATGGTTTGAGGAATCAGAATCCCTGAAAATAGATTATTTATCTGTCAATAGCCATGAGTTTGAAAACAAGAGAGCAGCCTTGTTAATTTTCTGAAGTCCTTTTTAAGTACCATAAAAATGTGGCATCAGATAAGTGGTATTCCTTGGAGATGGCATATTTATGTTTTCTAGAATCACTTGACAAGATTCCTCACTGGAGATTATGAGCTGTGGTAAAATGGTGTTGAGTGAAAGATGAAATAAGTTATTGGCTAATTCCCAGGAACCAAGGAACAGCCATAGATGGATCTTTTCATAATGGAAAGGAGCGAAGAATGGAGTAATCCAGCAGCCTATTCCTGTCAGAACGGAGATTTTATTTTATTGCTGGGCTTCTCCCTGTCTCACAGGTGAAAGACAGTTGAAGAGTGGTAATAGAACACAGAGGAGAGACAAACGCTGTCCTACATCCTGAAAAAGTCGTACCATGTGCTCTGGGAAGGTAAACATACCCTCTGTGTTTCAAAGAATCAGAAATGGAAATGCTAGATGGGCTTCTTTTGCTCAAAATTTAATCTGGTTGGGACTGTTGGATTTCAGGGGTAAAACCTCTACGTTTATTTCTTGCAACTACGAGGCAAGAGATTTTGAGTCCTGATTACCTGGGTAGATAGTTACCTGACTGCCAGAATCTGGTGGGTCTCCATGAAAAGTTTGTGCAGCTTTTCCCACTGTGTATTCTCTGGGGAATTTCGAAGAAGGGTGCCTTTTCTGCATATTCTGGTTTGGTTGATTGTTATTAACAGCCATATTCTACGCTCAAACCATGTAAAGTGCAGCCCATCACTGCCCTAAAAAGCATTCATTTTATACATAAAAACAGAGAACCCAAAGAACTGGGAAGAATGGTGCATTGTTTTTCAATTTTTGTTCTAGTATTTTAATTTTATTGTTTATTATTGTTTCCAGGCAATTTATTAATATCTGCTGGCAGGTTTTGAATATGGATAAAGTAGGTGACAATATTGTCTCTAATGAGCGTTGATTTAAAAATAAGTGAAGGAGTTAAGAAGGTGCTTGGGGAGAAGCATGTCACAAATGAGGTTAGTTACCACATATGTCAGTAAGCAGAGTTCAGTTTATGAAAAATGAACAGCAGAATGAACAAGGACTGTGGTAAAAGGTGGAAAGGTACAATTAAAATAAACTGAAGAGGAGCAGGAGTGTGAAGTTTCTCTGCTTTTAAAATGTCTTCCCGAATGTGGCAGCTTTACAAGCTGAAGTGAAATTAATCTTTAAACATGCAACTCCGCTGTTATCGGAAGACTAATGCCTCAGAACCATAATAGGACATCTCCTCATATCTGAGGCATAACTTAAATATATCTTTCCCCAGCATTGCTTGAGTTTTCTCTCTCCTTTCAATTTTTTTTTTTTTTTTTTCAATATTCAGCCAGGACTTTTTCTTGTCCCTCTCTGCAGTCTCCCACAGATCTGCCTATTCCAGCAAGCAAAACAGAATACTCTGTGAGATGCTGTTACTAAAGGCTACTAAGTTAAGTTTAGCCATCATTCCATCATTTCACAGATTTAGGCAGTCCTTTACCTGCTGCAGCTACCTACAGTGTTCAGCTGTGGTCAGCTGGAGCCACGGCCCCTGCGGTTCCACAGCTGGGATTCTGCTGGGGCTCACAAATGCGTAACTGTACTGGAGAGTCCTGCCTCCTCAGCCCTTACTCTTTACTTTGGGGATATGAGCTAGTGACAACTGATGGGGTCACTTCCCTGACCGCAGACAGCCTGAAACTGTACCTCTGTGAAGTATGAACTGCCCAGTTTATTGCAAATTAGATACCTGAGGTTTCATGCCTTTATTTCAAGGTCACCTGGTCCCAGCAGCGTTAAGCGTTACAAGCGGTAAACCGCTATTAAGTGGGATTAAATGTACCTCGCTGAAACCCCATGTATTTGCATCTTGTGTTTTTTTTCTCTCTAAAGGTCAAGATATGTTATGCAAAGTATGTTTCATACATTATTGTGTGTACTATTGAGAAGAGGGTAACTACTTTTAGAAAAAGGTTCTGAGCTGTGCTGTCAGATACTTTAAAGGACTTGAATTTCAAACTGGGGCTGGAGAACACAGGGGAAAATTCTTCTCAGCTGTATTTTTTACAGTTAATTACTCCTGTAGGTAGAAGTTCACCATCAGAATCACGAGGCTTGCATCAGTGTTCTTTAGCTGTGAGCCGTAGTTTGTTGTATAAGGTCTTGCAAAGACAAGAGGTTGGATGTAGAGGATGATAGATGGCGGTGTGGTAAATCAGTGTTGCTGCAGAGTTTATAGGCTGTTGCTGCAGCATCAAGAGCTCATGCCGTTGAACTTTGACATCATGACTCTGGAATTTGCTTATGAAGAATGGGCTGTGACAGCCAATCAATTAATGGTTGATCTCCCCGTCATTCTGATACATTGTGCTCAGATGTTAGTGTCTTTTACAGCTGTTGTTTAATTTCAGACATTGATATTTATTAGAAAGGAACCTAACGCAGCTGTCTGAACAATTGAGTTCTTCAAATTCTAAAGAAAAATTGTAACTAATCCTTACACTGATTTGCACTAATCTCTTTAGTGTATATTTCTCTTAGGCATGAAGTAATTTTATAAACATCAATCCATTAACTGTGAATTGTCACTATACTAAATCAGACTCCATGTCTTTGTGGTAGATTGTGGCTTTACTCAGAGGAGCAATGCAAACATAATTTTGTCTGTAGTTTATAGACATACTTTCCTGTTGTCTAATTTAATAATCTTTATCCATACTCAAGTTTATGTAACAAAATGCTCATAGAGAACTGAATTTTTATTAAGCTACATTGTTACAGGGTGCACACATCTATGTGATACTTACAAATATTAAAATTATTGGCCTAAATCCGAAACTATTCTAAGTCGTGGTCAGCTAATGAGGAAAGAAACAGTCCTTTGGAGAGGTTCCTGTGCTTTTCTTGTTATGAGGCACCCAAGGGAAAGCTGTTCACCTCTCAGGGTAAGCTGAACAGCCTCAAAACCCTAGAGAATATGCCACTGCAATGTGCTCTTTACTGCTGTGGGCATCACAACAGATTATAACAGAAGCTGTTGGAATCTGCTATGGGCTGCAGATAACGGGAGTGCCTTTACTGAATATTTCTGCCCAGTGTAAAGGATTCAAAAGGCAAGCCAGTACCTCTCCTCAGCTCTACCTGTGGTTCAAGAAAACCTTTTGAGTCAGGCATCTATATACCATTATGTATATGATTAGGCATGTACATGATTTTATATATAAAAATATATTTATGAGGGGTAAATTACAGACCTCACACTATCCTGTCTCCAACAGGGGGCAAAAGCAATGTCTAAAAAAGACTGTGAGACTCGTGAAGACAAGAAGCCACACTTTCCTAGCTTCCTGCAGTTTACTGCTCAGAGACTTCAGAAACTTTCCATTTAATACCAGCAGTGGATTTATGGTGAATTTGTCTAGTTGCCCCTTGAAGCTATTATTGACTTTTAGCACCCGTAGCATAGTGTGGTGGGTTCCACATACTAACTGCACAGTATAAAGGAGCACCTCCTTTTGCTTGTTTTGGAGCAGTTACCTGCTATTTTACTTACTGCTCTATTTTCTTCAGTTTCCTTTGTAGGGAAGAGTAACAGGCTCTGCTTGTACTTGTTCTTGGGAAAAAATAAAAAAGGGAGAACGGGCAGTATAAGTCATCAAATCTCCCTCCGAGTGCTATTTAAAAACATGCCTATGTGTGGCCAAAATCAAAGACGATGCGACAGAAGGAAAATACACACTATCAAAGTGCAATGTTGAGTTGCCAGATAGTATTAAACATGCGTTCTGTCAGTTCATGGGCATATGCTCTCTAGAGGGAAGGCATAGGTCTGTAAATGGGGCTTTGCTCTTTCTAGGCTCCTGACAGTTCTGGATTCTCAGTAGCAGAAGTTCTGTAATTGCCACGTGAGTTTACATTGGTCTGCTTTTCACCTGTCTTCTAGGTCATCTGTCTGTTCACTTGATCATCATCATAGATAGATCATCTATCTTTTCACTTGATAAGTGAATACAAAATGTTGATTGAAAAAAAAAAAAAGTAGTATGTTTTGCCTTATAGCCTAATGTTTTGACTAATAGATCTCACAGTTATAATAAATGAATAATAAAATAAATAAATGAATAAATAAATGAATAAATATAATATGAAGCAAAACGGGGTGGTGCAATGGACAGAGGGAAGAGCACAAGGAAAATAAGAAGTCGTACTAAGTGACATGGTACACAGTAGTCTTTCTGGCACAGACCAGAATTGCTGTAGATGTTTGTTAAGTAGCATTAGTCTATAGATTTCCATACAATTCGGGGTTACTTCAACAACCACTGTCACCACAAGAATCTCGTCTCCCTCTCTCCTCAGTCCCTGCCACTGATTCCCGTCCGCACGTTACCTCCTAGCATGGGCCAGCACAGGTGTTTGTCTCTGTCGGGGAGGTCAGCTTAGAGTAAGCATTTTTTTTTATGTATTTGTTTTTCAGAAATGTTAATTTTCATTCAGATAAGCTCCTTGATTAGGGTCAGCCTGGAGATGCCCCAGTACTTATGTGAGAATAACATGGCATGGTGTGGGAGTAGCAATGAGCAGCCAAAGCAGAGCAGAGGGTTGGGAGAGTTTCTGCAAGAATGCACATGAAACAACATCCTGACCTAATTTACTAAGCAGTTAGCAAAATTGCTACGCCATATAAATTATGACAGTATAGGAATTAATCTGTTTAGTTGGATAGAAACCAATTTTAATCCTTCTGAAGCTAAAGGAAATGTTTATGTCCCTCCATCTCTATGGGAAAAGCATCTTGATTTGGAGAGATGAAACACTGAACCTTGTCTGTGGTTTATAGTTTGAAAGACAGTTTCTCTTTAGCAATCTTAGAGTTTCCAGCAGAGGAGTATCAAGATAAAGTTGCTTGTGTATAATAGAAGTTTGCTTTGTTTGTAGTTTTAGCATTGGTACAAGTATCCACGCTCTATTTTAAGTGCTTTTATTTATAACCAGTGGAACACAGCACTAAAGCACATACTACATGGTAGCATAACATTCCAGAGATCTATATGAGAAGTGGGTTTTGCTTTTATTTGAACTTCTTATCACTTTGTTCCTAAGGAACTCTGAGAAAATAGCAAGGGCTGTCTTGTTGACGTCTGCTACTTCATTACTATTGCAATGTTCTGTTTATAGAGGTGTGTTTGTCATAGACAACCAGCTGTGTTTGTGTTGCAGACATTATATTGATTGTGATCCTTCTAACTGGACAATGTTTTACATTCATTTAAAAAAAAAAAAGACCTGTTGGCTTCAGTGGTTTAGTCTACAATTCATCAAGAATAGTGTTACGATTGTAATAATGAAAGAACAGTAATAGAAAGAAGTGACATTAGGAGGGTTATGGAAATTTCAGTGGTGGATCTAATATGAACTGGATAGACCTTTTCAGTGGGCTCATACCAAGGTAAACAAATGGATCCTAATTTGCCATCTTGGGTAAAGTCAGACCTTGAATTTTCAGATTGCTAGCTGCAGTAGCTTATTAACACAGAAACCCCAGTGATAATTGATGGGAAAGGAGAACCTTGCGTGAGGCAGCCAGTCACCTAGAAGTTGTTATCTGCGTGCTGCTGTGGTAGCAGCATCAGCTGATAGTCACCTCATAATGAGGTGTGTAATGAAAGCCGGTAACTCACAGGAGATTACGAGCACAGCAGACTGTTTGCATTGCACATATACTGTACCCTGTTAATAGCTCTGCAAAAGACGTGGCTTGAGCTGGAGAGCAAGTACTTGACCAGAAAACTGAACTTCTGAGAGGGCCAATAGTTTCTAGCACTAACAGAAGCAACCTCAAAAAGAACCATGAACTGCAGTGACAAAATGTGACACTGCCCAGTAACTGAGGAGTGAACAAGGCACAGGATGTTCAATTTTGCAAAACATGGCAGCTCAGATAGACCTATACAAATTGTTTAAGCCCCGACTCCAAAGGCGTATAGATACCTCCAAAATTGCAGAATGATTACTTCATCTCAAAATGGCTATGCATGAGACTGTAGGAAGGGATACAGAATTCAGTATATCCCTTGGAATATGCTGTAAGTTGGATATCTCTGTAAACATGTGGCAATGAAGGCTGTGATGTACTTCAGGTATTCCATACAAGAAACACAAATTAGCAAAGTAGCCAGCTGTTAGATTTATGCTAAAGTCATACTTTGTATTTCATTTACTTCTAACTTTTCTTTTTTTCCAGTGTTCTAGCTAAAATGCTAGCTTTAATTTGAATTATTAAGATTTTTTGATTTGTTTTATCATTGCTGAAACCAATGAACTTTAGACAGTCTGTCTCCAGACGGGTAGAGGATGTAACAAAATCAGGCAGTGTGCACCAAAAGGTACTTCATGGAAAACATGTAAGGAACGTGCAGCTATACATTTTTTATTAAGTTGGGTACAGAGGGGAATAATGGTGTTATCAAGTGCCAGGCTTAGTAAGGAGTTCCCTCTGGTGGGCACACACCGGTATTCTTTGCCACCTTCTGCAAGAAATATTCTAGAAAAAAAAAACGCTTCTTGGCATTAAAGAACCTCAGGGTAGCATACTGATGAACTAATCTGTGAAATAAGGCAATTACACTTAAAATGTGTTTTAAAAGGTGAATGCATTCAGCATTTTTTTACAGTTGAGGAAAAACGTTTTAGCAGGTATGTATTAGACATAAAAGAACTAGTTTTGCAGACATAGCCAGACACCGTTCTGAGCAAGATTGAGTACTGGAAAATGGCAATTCAGGTTTTCAATAGTGACCCTAAAATTAAACCTCAAAGCTTATATTTAGGGCTTATTGCCAAAAGTTTTCAGCAGCCAGCAAGAAATTATGTATGTGCTCAGGTACAACAGGATCTTCAGACCTACAAAACCTAGTTCCATAGATGTCTTCTAAAGCTTAAAATTACACTAATCGCCAAAGAAAAGGATGATAAAAATGAAAAGCTATCTTCTGACACTCCATGCTAAGCAGTCTCAGCCCATTTCGTAGTGTCATCTGTCCTGCCTTACCGTCCTATGCTGTTGAATCTGCTCCATTTTCTTTGCGTTGCAAGTATGGTATATAACAGGTTGTGGGCTGGTAAAGCACTCCCTTCTCTCCTTTTTTATGCTTAGGAAAGAATTTTAATCCCATTTCTCTGTTTAAAAGCTTCAAGCAATCAGAATTCTTCAAAGTGTTATTTGTTGTTTCTGATAAATCTCCTTTAACCAGACTCAGTTACGGTTTTCCAGGTTGCCTTTCCTCCTTGCACCATTTGTCTCCAGACACTATTTTCTTAACCATTTCCTTAAACTTCTCTATTTACTTGTCATTCCCGTTTCAGTGGTGGGCAGCTGCTTCATCAATAATAAGCCACTGGTTTTATTGCTGGAGTGAAAGAGCAGGGTAAAAAGTAGGGAGAATGACAAATGAAATAAGGAGCCTGGGAAATGGTTGTTAGCCCTGTGTTGTGTGCTTTCTCTCCATCAACCGCTAAATAGCTACTGAACTGCTTTCCAGGAGAGAGAGAAAATTTTTTTTGCTATTCCCTGAAGAAAATGTTTCTCAGACCACTACCCTTCCAGTTTCACATCGACAGATGTGAACTTTTCACCAAGCTGCAGACGAGGAAATACTCTTTAAAATTAAATTGTATTTAACTGCTTCTGTACAAAAGCATTTGCACAACATAATAAATCAGCTTGGAGAAAACACTTCTCAGCAGTATGTAAACAAAAAGCTATGACAGTCCAGGTCTCAGAAGTGCCTCCAGGGCAGCCCCAGAAGGCACATCAGTTTCAGCCATAATTTCAAGTAACACTCTTAAGGATGACATATTTCATACTCGGTGTTAGATGTATATCTTCTGATAAAAAAACTACACAGATAGACATACTTTTATTTGTACCTTTCAAGTGCTGCAAAATGAAATACTGAAGGGATGTTCATTAAGGGCTTTTCTCGCTTCTAGTGCAACCACTCACTGGCTATTTGGAAATTTTATTGTAAATGTCCACAGCTGGTTTTGGCTTGTTATTTACCGAGTGCTTCAGCACTAGCCCACTTAGTTTTTAGCACCAGCTTCTAAGGGTTATGGAGAAACTGTGAGCCTTTATACCAAAGCGGATGCTATTAAGAGGCTGTTCCCATTATCATTAAATAGATCAAAGAATGATCAAAGATCATTCCAGTTAGAAGACACCAGCAAAAGAAGCCATCGTGCTGCCTGTAAAAGATAAACATCTCTCTGATGGTGTATAGGTGGTGGTCCCACAAGCTCTCCCGGCCGCTCCTTGCCGAGCTCAGACCTGGAGACAGTAATAACCAGCACCCTGACTCGGTCTCCAGGCCTTTGAGATGGGCCTTTATCAACGCTCAACACTTCGCATGCCTTCAGCTTGTATGGGCTCTAACTTCAACCATCAGATGCAAGCCAGGGAGTTGTCGTGGTCTGTAGTTTGTTACCAGTTTCTGGAGAGAGACGTATCTTGTGAGAGCTGCATACACATGCTTTGTAATAGTAAAGGATGTGGGACATCATGGGCTTCAGTGACTGACTGATGATGGACAACTGCAGAAGAAGCATGAGTACGGACTAACATAGTCTGAGGGGTTTGTCTTCCCCCATCAGACAGGTATGTCCCTATTGATGATTTGCAGCGTCAAATAATAGACAATAGGGCTAGTAGGGATGTGGACGTTTTAGCCAGCTCCTCTCCACCGAGCAAGCTCAGCTGTCCCATAGCCATTGCTACAGCGTGTTTATCACAGCTGTCCTTCAAGATCTCTGGTGATGGAAAATCCAAGTTTTTTTCAGATATTTGTTTCCAGCTGTTCACTGTCTTTACATTTAGAATTTTAACCTAATCTTCCTTTCTATGCGTATCACTCCTGGCCCTATAGCGTGGCATCACATGGAGGTTCAGACCATGTTTCTGTCTGAGCTCACATCCTCTCTCTGATTGTACTAAGTATATATTATTTAATTCTATACATGTTACTATGTATTTTATATATATCAATTAGTTTACAAAATATATCTTGCAAATTATATATTATATGTTATATACTACATATATTTTTAATATATATATGATAAAGAAGAGTGGAAGAATAGAAATATTTTCTTACCATCAAGCTCTAGGCACTGTGGAGCTACAGGTTGCCTACCAATCCCAGACCTGAATAAAGACAAATTGTTCCCTTCCTTTTTCACCATTGCTTTGAACACTATCTTCCTTCAGTTTTATGCAGATTAACCCAAACCTATGTGTTCTTTACTTCTTGTCTTCCAGACCTTTGGTCAGCTCGCTAGTCATCTTCTAGACTAATTGCAGTTGTTCTGTATTGTGCTCGAAGTGCGGGGCCTGTGCCACCACAGGTTTGCATAATAGCAATGTTATTTCATACCTACCCCTTCCAAACTAACCTAGGCCAGTCACATCTTTTAATGTGTGCTTGCTTATTCTTACTTAGGTGCAAAACTTTTTACTTGTTTTCAAATTGCATAGCATTTGTTTCAGATCACTTGTCAGGCACATTCAAAATCCTAGCTTTGCTCTCCTCCCATTTTCAGTTCCTCTCAGACTAAGTTCTTATGCAAATGTAAAACACGGAGTTTTTATTCTGTCATCCATCGCATTTCAGGAATGTATGAAATAATACCAGACCTAAGTCAGATTTTCTGACCAAATTGTCTTTATAACCTTGGATTGATAACTACAGTTTCTCAACCAACTGTGCTTCCTCTTCATAATTTCTTTCAGCCTTTCTCTAGTTTGCTTCTTATAATATCACATGTGACAGCAGCAAGAGCCTTACTAAAGACCTGTAACATATATGTGGGTCCTGCATGGCTCACACAGCTTCTTATTCTGTTACAGAAGGAAATTAGATTGTTCCAAGATAATCTATTCTTGGGTGTTTGATGTAGATGGTCTTATTTGGTATTACTTCTTATCTGATCTCCTAGCTAATTATTAATTATTGACACTTTAACAACAGCATATGAGAATTAAATTTGAAATTGATTGATATAGTTTACATTAGCTTTTTTTTGTTTACTTTGTTTTTTTCTAAAAAAGTCTGTGGCCTTTTGAGTTTTCTGGACGCTCACCGACAGAGGTGATTCAAAGTTGGTTACTAATGGTTTCGACATTGTTTCAGCTAGCTACTTGAGTTTCAACAAGCAGTGGATACTATTGTCATGCTTAGCAATTGGCCAGTTTTCAAAATTATTGAATTTCATGAGATTGAGAAATTTGTGGTTAAGCCAGTGTGGCAACATAACTCAACTTTCTCCATTTACTTTGCTCTGAGAGTATTTATGACTTTAATATTTTTCTTTAGGATGCTGCCAGCAATCTCAGCCCCCTTTTTTCCTTGCCGTGCTTCCATCCTGTAGATTTGCATTGCTGGCAGTATACATGAGTACACGTTTATTTTCTCTTCATGAGAGCTACAGGCATTATGTCTGGTTTTGCATTAATACATGCAAGTAAAGGACTTCAACGTGGTGTCTCTTACTAAAGCATAGTCATGAAGACGGAAGCAGAATGGCATTTTCTGAGTTTATATGTTCTGATTTCTTAAGAAGTTGTATAGTCTTCTTCCACAGGTAATAAATTTTTGAAGGTAAGCCAAACCTCAAGTTTAAATGAGTTAACAGAGTGCTTTCAGGCAGTAAGTTTAGAGTATAATAAACCCTCCTACATGAGTAAATGAAAAAGAAGAGGCGGCTATCGTGTCACTATGCAAGCTTGTTCAGCCTCTGGCAGCTATTGCAGACTCTCCTAAAAAGCTTTTTACTTTGGATTATAATGCTGTGAATGCTCACAATTGTTTCCCATGCCCAAACTTTCCCAGCTCTACAACTCTTCATAAGGAAGGTTTGTGTCCTCAAAGGGAGCTGAGGGTCAAAATCAGACCTTTCATCGCAGTTCTTTCAGTTCATAAATCAGCGACTCACTGTCTGACACCTGATGAGGAAAGTCAGCAAAGGCAGGAGACTTATCTCTGGCTCACAGAGGAATCCGTAATGCCTAATTTCTTGAATGTAAATGCACCACAGAGATAGCCAAAGATGTACATTTTAATACAAAATGGTTGCTAGCAATTTTACTGCAAACACTGACCCATGGGATTACTATATATTTCAGGAAGGTGTACTTGTGTAGGTTTTTGTTCTGTGGCAGATTTAACCGCATGGACAGAGCAGGAAATGAAATGAGCTTGATTTAGCTCAGCAATATGAAGGCTGAGAGGGGATATGATTGCTGTGTGTTTGTGGGTTGCGGGTAACCATTGTCAGGAGAAAGTGCTACTTAATTTGAAATACAATTCTGGTTCCTAAGCAAAAACAAATAGATACAAATTTTCCATTATTAAATTTAGGCTGAAAATTAGGTGAATGTTTCTAACTGCTAGAACAATCAAATTCTGGATTAGTCTTTCAGCGAGATTAGTGGGAGTAAATAAAATTCCAGCAAGACAGCAATTTCCTTTAAGAAAGAGTCTAATATTGTAATAGGAATTGGCATCTGTACTTGTAAGGGACTTGACTCCATCATCCTTCTGTGGTCTGTGTTCCTACTAAACTACCTACGTTACAGGAGGCCTTAATCTTACCTAATCATTTAGGATTCTTTTTTAAACAATGGAAAAATGTAGGTGCTCCACATGAAAATTTATGCTATCCTACAATAAATAGTAAAGGTAGACAGGAGAATTGTCTCTCCTTTATCTACAGAGTAGATCAAGATGACTAATTTATACTAGAATGCTACTGTTCCTATGCTAGAAATGAGATGACTGGAATACCACCCTATATAATTCACAAAATCAACCTTATTGCGCTTGAAGTGGAAAATACGGTAGAGACTGTGTGACCACTGCTGCTCTCTTGCATTTAATTTATTATTTTGTAGAACTCCTTCCTGAAATATGGTATCCAAACTGATGACAGTATTCCAGGCTTGGCCATACTGGCCCTTAAGTAATAAGTATGGTCATTTAGACTACATTTCCCCCAAAGTGCATTAATAATCTGTTGCAACAAACAGTTATTCAGTAGTCTGGGAAGGCTGAGGTTTCAAGTGGCTTTTAGAATTATGTGGCCAGGATCTGTGACGATAGGTGCTAACATGGGCATCTTTTTGATAAAAGATGGACTGAAAAGACCTTAGTAATGGTGAAATAAATATAAGAAGGTCAGAACAGGACTGAACGTACTATTCTGGATCATCAGGTCAATTCCTTTCCCTGCTCTTGGAGACAATCAAGTATCTTATACTCTTCTTAAAAAAACCTCCTGAATTAATATTTACTATGTGTATCTAATTAAGCAGAAATAATAAAGTGGAACAATTTGCTTTCTCTGTTACAATTAAACATATTTATAGTCTTACGCTGCAAGAACCAGTTTTAATTACAGACCCTAATTTTAATTAACTGCAATTGCAAATGGCCAAAACAGGAAAATTATTTCATAGATATAAAATATATTGATGAAGGGAAAATAGATTACACTGAGATTTTAGAGCTCTGCATCAGACATGCGCTACAGTCCAGCAAACAATGCAAAAATCTTCTATTTCATTCTGTAATAAGTTCTACTCCAGAAGATGAACTAGTGTCTAGGGAATGTATGTACTTAATCTTCCATTTAAGAAATTATTTTCTTCTAAATACAGGCAAGGAAAGAGGAAACACTACTGAACAAACAAGCTAATTCTAAGTATTCTTCACTAGCAATGATTACTCTTTGTTTTCATAAATTGTACTGAATGTATTGCTGGAATAGAAATATAATTGATTTCTATTATTTGAAAAATGAAAGAGAAAATGTTTAATGAACTGCAATTTTTGGCTGGTTAACTGAAGTTGTTAACATCTCAGGAAAAAATAACCACCATGATCCTGTCGAAGGGTTCGTTTCCTTGTATAAGGATCAAATGATAGCAAAATAATTTTCTACTGGTTTAGTTTTGCAGGGCGCATAAAGATAGGTGTTTTAAATCAGTGCTATTGTTATTGTGTCCTGGTTTCAGCTGGGATAGAATTAATATTCTTCCTCGTAGCTGCTATCGTGCTGTGGTTTGGATTTAGGATGAGAGCAATGTTGGTGTTTTAGTTGTTGCTGAGCAGTGCTTACACTAAGTCAAGGCCTTTTCTGCTCCTCACACCACCCGACTAGCGAGGAGGCTGGGGGTGCACAAGAAGCTGGGAGGGGACACAGCTGGGACAGCTGACCCCACGTGACGGAAGGGATATTCCGTACCATATAACATCACACTCAGCAACAAAAGCTGGGGAGTGTTGGCCAAGGGGTGGCAGTTGGTGCTCGGGGACTGTCTGGGCATCAGTCGGCAGGTGATGAGCAATTGCACTGTGCATCACTTGTTTTGTATATTCTTTTATCGTTATTATTATTATTTTCCCTTAATTTTCTGTCCTATTAAACTGTCTTTATCTCAGTCCTTGAGTCTTACCTTTTTTCTGACTCTTTCCCCCATTCCACTTGGGGGTAGTGAGCAAACGGCTGTGCGGTGTTTGGCTGCCTGCAGGGTTAAACCACGACATCTTGTCACTTAGTTTAAATAAGAACTGAATCTAGACTGAATGCATCTCTATTTTTTTGAAGGAGTTTTAAAAAATTATTATGATATTTTTCATGGGCTGAATCTATTGTCTCTTCAAATAATTGCAGTATAAATTATTTAAATGATGCTTAGCAGTAAGTGATTGTTGCAGAGATCATGAAGAAAGAAGCAGTCCAAGATTGATATGGAATTTGCCAGCATGCTGCTCAGTAGGATGGTCTCTGCATCTCAGATTATTGTGCTCCTTCAATTCAGTGATTAGTTTATTCAAAACTGAGAAGCCAGTGGGTAGCTATGAAAGGAGGAAAACCTGTTTCTTATGAGTAAAAATTCCTGTAGTCACTATGCACTTTAAAAAGTGATAGAGAGCAGCCTTGCAATGACATCTGCCAGCTCCCTCTGTACCCTTGGATGCAAGGTTTCAGGATTGTGTGTCCAGTTGGCTTAATTGTAACCCAGGTCAATCTTCCTCAAATGTATGTAATGCTTCACTCTGCTGGGGACCTTTGAGGTCTAGGGACAGACCTTACTGGTGAAAACTGAGGCAAAAAAAGCATTGAGTACCTCAGTACTGTGTCATTGGTCACTGGGTCCACCAGTTTGTTTAAAAGTGGGCCTACATGAATTTCCTTAGTCTTCCTTTTGCTTCTAGTGCACTTTCAGAAGACATTTTTTGCTGGTCTTCACATCCTTTGATACTTTTAACTCCAGATGAACTTTAGGTTTCCTAACTCCATCTTTGCGTGCATGGGTATTGTCGTAATGTTTCTTCCAAAACTGAGACTCAGAAGCAGAAGGATAAGTAGTAGAGATGTGTTATTATGCATTGAGCAGATGTGGGGAACTTAGGCTGTTTATCTTAGGCTAACGTAAACATAACATAGCTAATGTTATGTTGATGATGCTAACCATCCTGTACACGGTACATAATCTACAAGATTATGGAGAGATGGAGTTCCTGCTCTGAATCTTGGTCTCACGGTGTCTGTTTGCCTTTACTTACTGCAGGAGTTGGAGAGATTAACTTCATTAAACTGAATTTAGTCTTTGTGAACGCTTCCCATGGTAGGTAGGAGATGCAGCATGGCTTTTTGGATAGTAGATATTAGCAGGAGGAGCTTTCACGTATACAGTTGCAGCACATATGGAAGGAATGGGAGAGAAACTGATGGAGTAAGGATTGAGGGAAATAGACCCTTGTAGTCTTATGAGGAGCAGCTGAGGGAATTGAGGGTTTTTTGCCTGGAGAAAAGGAGGCTGAGGGAGACCTTATCCACTCTCTATAACTACCTGAAAGGAAGTTGTAGCAAGGTGGGGCTTGGTATCTTCTTCCGAGTAATACGTGAAAGGACAAGAGGAAATGGCCTCAAGTTGCACCAGGGGAGGTTTAGATTGGATATTAGGAAAAATTTCTTCATTAAAAGGGTTATCAAACATCGGAACAGGCTGCCCAGGAAAGTGGTTGAGTCACCATCCCTGGAGATATTTAAAAGACAGGTAGATATAGTGCTGAGGGACATGGTTTAGTGATGGCCTTGGCAGTGCGAGGTTAACAGTTGGACTTGATCTTAAAGGTGTTTTCCAACCTAAATGATTCTATGATCCATGATACCAGTTGGAGCAAAACAAGTATATCTTAAAGCACGGTGGTTTGGGTCTTTAGAACAAATTGGGGTGAAATAAGGTAGAGGGAGCATGGGTGCTCTGGGGATTTCTAAGGTGAGAGATACAGCAGTGACTTTTGTTGGAAGATGGTCACATCTTAAAGTCTGGAGAGGCTGTGGAGAGCAAAATTGCAGTAGCCATGATGAGAGTTAGTAGAAGTACAGATGAGAACAGTTGTAGCAGCTGATATGCTGACATACGTTAATTCAAATCTTTCAAAGCCTTTCCTTTGCTAAATACAAAAAGTAGATTAAAGATCAGTACATGATAGACGCTGGTTACTTTACTCATTGCCTTTACTCATTCTGCTGCCAGTTGAGTCAGCTGCAAAACTTGCACTGAGAAAATATTAGCACCTATAATGGCTTTTATTGAGCAAAGAACTATGGAAGGGGCTGCATAGCTTCAGAAGTGATCAGGATATAATACAATTTTTTACTTTCATTTCATTGATTGGACTGGGAACTCAAATTTACATGATGTGATTAACCTGCTATACAGTGTGTCCTGCTACTGCATTTCAATTGGAGTTGTCTGACTCCATACCAAACACTGAAAAGAAGCACCATTTCTTTGAATAGTAAAACTTGCATTTTGTTATTGTGGTAGTGCTTACATTTGACATAAAAACGTTTAGAGAAACTGAGCAACTGATACTTTGAAAAAATCTGATTTTAACGGTTTATTCAAGTCAAGAGCTAAATCGCACAGCGCCTTCTCAGATAGAGGTGGTCGTTTTCACCTTTTGCTACCCAAACTTGCTGAGCCCTGTGGAATCCAAACAGCATTATAGCTTCTACTGTGAAAGAAGTAGGAAAAGGAAACACAAGTCAAATATAAGTCAAATAAGAGGTTGACTAGATAATAACAAAATGATGCAAGCACAGTTATATCTATATGTAACTATTATATATAATAATTAGTTTAATTTGTTGATACTTTGTAATATTTTTTTTTCCAAATTGCTAGCAGAGAAACATTTCTTCCTCCTTCAAGCAGCACAAAATATTTAAATGCCAGCAGGGCAATATTGAGTTCTATGTGTAAATTCGTTTTGAAAGTAAACTCTTTTATTAGTAATAAATACAAATCCTATGAACTGTGGAAGCGTATCTCAGGAAAAAAACCTATATGCTCTTTATTTGATATTTATCCTACTTTTCCTGTATATATGTATTGAATTTTGTAAGCTTGCTACATTTTTCTAAACTGAAAAAAACACCTCAAAAGTATTACTTTTTGAAGTAATCACTCTAAATGTCACCTTTCTTATCTATATTTCATCTGAAAATGCTGGTTTTGACCAAATAATGCTTTATTCTTCCTACCTGTTTAGGGCTGCCTCCTATGATGATTTTGCTAGGTTCTTGCATTTATACACTCAGCTGTAGAATAGAAAGAGAGCAAAGCAGTATGCATCAAAAAACCCCAATATGATAGTTCATTAAAAGTGCAGGAGAATAAAAGAATAATTTAAAAAAAATGTTATATATATATAAAGTATGTCCAACCCAGATACACTTGTTTTTCTAAATATCTCCTAAAAAAAGGTAGCAGTTGAGTAGCAATTCACAATTTAGTGCACTCTTACGACATCACATTTGCAGAATGTCTTAAAAACAGTGGAGTCAAAGTTTTTGTATCCGTTTTTTATAAATTTGTCCTTTTACATTAGAAAAACTTTATTTTTTTATCAGTTAAGCTCTAAAACTACACCAAGTTTAATTAAATTTGGTAGAAGATGCATAACTACACTATGTATTGCTTATTTTTACTTTAGTTCTAGTTCATTTAACTATAAAAATGTATTTTTTTCCAAGCATTGCACAGTCTGGATATGAAAAGGCAACGTGAATGAAAATCAGTTCTGATCAGTTGATCAGAATCAACTAAACATCTTTTTTTCCAAAATTTTATGATTATTACACTGAGCATCTTTTTTCCAGTAAGCTCTAAAACTCAAGAAACATAGAGCCCGATTAAAACCCTTGTCTGTAGGATTAATTTAACTGAAGCATTTAAGTCCTTTATTTTTTGAGAACTAACTCTGCTGTGGAAGTTAAGGAACCTGTCTCCCTATGCTGTTGCTATGGTCATTGCCTAAGAGTTATTCAGTGCGTAAATCTTAAAACCCAGCAGGTTTTAAAGTTTCCCCTTACATGCTTTTCTTTCTCATTTTTTCTACCCTTGTCTTCAACTTCCTTCTCGTTCCTGTCTCCCGGTTGATGTTCACCTTACCAATACACTCTCATATTCCATGTTTGAAGAAACTTTTCGGAACCACGTTACAGTTCTTTAAGGTATAACTTTCAAAACTGGGGAGTCTGGCGTCTGCTTTCTCTGCTGCAATCTCCGCTTTCTACCATTTCATCCAATTTAGCACCCAAGTTTCCAGTAAAACACTTGTAGATATATCAAAAGACTGGCTTCTATTTAATGAATTTCAGGTTTTGGCACCAATATTGTCACCAATGCCAGTAACATTTTCATTCTTTCAGTTTTCGTGTTTTCTATGAAACCTCTCCTTCGTTTATTTTCAACAAATAAAAATATTTTTTTTTTTAATTTTAAAATATCTAGAAATATGCATGGAAAAATTTCAACCAGCCATACAGCATATTTACCTATACGGCATTAGCATATATCCACATTCTCTCATATGCTTTGAACCCCCACAGTAACTGAGACAGCCTTTGTAGAGATACTGAAGAGTAGATGAGGATGGGATCTAACTATTCCGTATCATGAAATGACACACATAGTCCAAACTAAGGCTGTAAACTTGCCACTGTAGCACGGTATTAGTACTGTCTGCATATTGGATAATGTGATGGTTGTCTATTTTGATATATTCCACATTCCACACCTGTAATTATCTTGCAGAAAAATTGTCCTTTTAGATTTAGGACTTCAGCAATTTGAAGCATTTCTAATGCTTCCCATATTTGTGGCACTGAGAAGGCAAGAGGCAAAAAGGAAACTTACAGCGAAGTTAAATATAAATCTGAAGAAATAATATCTTGTAATGTTACTTTTTGTGAAGACATTTTGAGTCACAAAGACTGATTTTTTTACTGTCATTTAAATACTTGTATTTAATGAATAAAATGATGCTCATGGTTATTATTTTGTGGGAAATACTGAAAATAGTGAAGTGTATTTGAGCATATGTGTGTAAAGAATCATTAAGCTGCTATTCAAAAAGAGAAGAGATGAAGTTGTAGTGAATATTATGTAGTTTAGCAGAGTAATTCTAGGAGAGAAAATTATTTGCAACTGAATTTCTGTTGAGGGTTGGGATCTTGGTTGACTGAAATAATGGAGTCATGAATTAAATTTTCTTCTTGTTAAAGAGAATGTAGCATATTTTGTAGCATTTCTCAGCAAACTTAGTATTGATATGGTTCACTTTATGTTTTAATAATTAAATAATTATTAATGAGGTAATGAATGATTAATATAAGAAGTGAGGAATGGCTGCGGCTTTCAGTAGTAGATGAATGGACAACATTTCAGAGCTATCGTGAAGCAACACTTGGCAGGATTTGTTGGCAAGCTACTGAGTGGAGGAATAAATAGGATATCAAGGTTATGAACTGCAATAATGAAAAGGATGGTGGAGATGGGGAGTAACAGATGTCATACAATGCAGTCGATATGCTTTTATCTCGTACAGATTCAATTTATGACTGAGCATTCAATTATAGATGTCAGAAAAACATCAGCAGGGCTGATGAGGAGAAATCAGATCCAAAATGTAATTTAGGCGGTTGCTGAGGTAGTGATGGGGGTAAGAATAATAAAAGCAAGTGAAGTCAGCCTGCCTGCTTTTCTGAGGCAGAAGGGAATTTAGAGAATTTCCATGCTCGTGTGCCCTGCTGTCCTGGGCAATCTCTTGTCCCTCATCCTGCAACTGCTGACTCCTTTCAAACCATGACGTCTTCACTCTGAGCTGTGACTTAGCACCATCATAGACCAAGCAAAGAGCTTTGGGTGAATGGCATCCTGAGGGGATGGTGGCTTTCAGAAGGGCCACCTGAGGGCATCTAGGCTCATGTGGTGTCACTGGGACTCCTCCTACCAGCTGAGCAGACGTGGGCTATCCTCACTGTCCTCATGGCTGTCTCTGGACTGAGGTAGTCATTGCATGTCATCGCTATTCTCCAGGTCATCTTTATACTCAAAATATGTATTTAAACAATGAACTTGACATCTGATGTTCTTTGTTTTGATACTCACTTGTTCCAGTGAAGTCCTTCAAAATATCTGCTAGATCTAGCAAAGCGTCAGAAAGTAGTACATTCATCTGGAGAAAACATAGTTTCACTCTTGCAGCAATTCTCAAACTTAGCTGAATGTTTTCTGTTGAAAATATTTGTGTAACCAGAAAGTGGAATTTTAGCGTGTAAAAATGTTCTAATGCTTTCTTCTTTTCTAGAGTAAAATAGGAAGCACTTTTTTTGTGAATCATAGAATCGTAGAATACCAGGGTGGAAGGGACCTCAAGGATCATCTTATCCAACCTTTCTTGGCAAAAGCACAGTCTAGACAAGATGGCCCAGCACCGTGTCCAGCTGAATCTCAAAAGTGTCCAATGATGGGGAATCCACCACTTCCCTGGGGACACTATTCCAATGGCTGATTGTTCTCATTGTGAAAAAATTTCCTCTTGTGTCCAGTTGGAGTCTCCCCAGGAATAACTCGTACCGATCTTGTACCCAGTAACTTGTACTTGTCTTGTCCATGTGACTCCTTGTAAAAAGGGGAGTCTCCATCTTCTTTGTAGCGACCCTTTAAATACTGGAACATGGTGATAACGTCTCCCCTAAGCCTTCTTTTCTCAAGGCTGAACAAACCCACTTCTCTCAGCCTTGTGTCATGGCAGGCTTCCCAGTCCTTTGATCACATTTGTGGCCCTGCTCGGGACCCTCTCCAGCCTGTCCACATCTTTTTTGTATAGCGGGGACCAAAACTGAACCCAGTATTCCAGGTGTGGTCTGACAAGCACTGAGTAGAGTGGGATGATGACTTTATCTCTCTTGTTGATGCAACCCAGCATCCTGTTTGCTTTCTTTGCTGCAGCACTCATATTCACTCATATTGAGCTTGCTGTCCACCAGGACCCCCAGGTCCCTTTCCACAGAGCTGCTCCCCAGCCAGATAGATCCCAGCCTGTGCTGCACTTCTGGACTATGTTTTCCCAAGTGCAAGACCTTACAGTTGTCCTTGTTGCACTTCATAAGTTTCTTGTTAGCCCACTCTTCCAGCCTACCCAGGTCTACCTGCAGGGTGTCTCTCTTTTCCAAAGTGCCAACTTCCCTGCCCAGTTTGGTGTCATCGGCAAACTTCATCAGGATACACTTGATCCCATCATCTGGATCACTTATCCGTATATTAAACAGCATTGGGCCCAGGATCGATCCGTGGGGGAGCCCACTTGTGACAGGTTGCCAGTTTGAAAAGGAGCTCTTTACCACCACCCTCTGGGGGTGGCCTGTCAGCCTGTTCCCCACCCACCGCACAGACCGCTTATCTGGACCATAATGCATCACTTTCTCTAGGAGCAGACTGTGGGAAACCATGTTGAAAGCCTTGGAGAAATACAGGTAGACAATGCCCACTGCTTGCCCCTCATCAACCGAGCAGGTTACTTTCTCGTAGAAGGCGATCAGGTTTTTCAAGTGACCGTTTTGTGAAGTGACCGTACACATCAGAGGGATGTGTGGGATACCAAATGATGATGAGAAGTTTGGACAGAAGAGTGCCGGAAAAGCAGAAAGGGGTTTCTGTATAAACCTGAGAAAGAACCTTACCTTTTAAACTGTTACTCTACCTATTTCACATGACGCACAATCCACCTTCACTAAATATTATGCAAAAGTTGTGGAGGACAAAACAGGGAAAAAGGCATGGTCTTAAATGATGATTGACTAAGTCTTTTTCTCCTTGTTGAAATAGAAGGTTGCTGGCTACTGATTCTGGGGCTGTGTAGCGACAGTGGTTGCTAAGTGCATTAAAATATGCAGCAGATAGATCATTAAAGTATTTTTATTAATTATCATTTAAAATGGATTTGCCCTTGCATACAGTAGAACTAATAATTTCTCTATTTCCACACAGCCGAGGTAACGAGAATAGACTAGCGCTACGACGACAGACCATTCTCCGGGAGAAGGGGAGGAGGCAGGCCAGTCGAGGGCCAGCGTATATGTTTAATGACCACTCCACAAGTCTTTCTCTTGAGGAGGAGCGCTTTTTGGATGCAGCAGAATATGGAAATATTCCAGTTATTCGCAAAATGCTGGAAGAATGTCCCTCACTCAATGTGAACTGTGTGGACTATATGGGGCAGAACGCCTTGCAGCTGGCAGTTGCCAATGAGCACCTGGAGATCACAGAACTTCTGCTAAAGAAGGAGAACCTGTCTCGGGTTGGGGATGCCTTGCTTTTGGCTATTAGCAAAGGTTACGTTCGGATAGTGGAAGCCATCCTAAACCATCCTGCATTTGCCGAAGGCAAGAGGCTTGCCTTGAGTCCTAGCCAGTCGGAGCTCCAGCATGATGATTTCTATGCATACGATGAAGATGGCACACGGTTTTCCCATGATGTCACACCAATCATTCTGGCCGCTCACTGCCATGAATATGAGATTGTCCACACTCTGCTGAGAAAAGGAGCTCGGATCGATAGGCCACATGACTATTTCTGCAAGTGCAGTGAATGCAATCAGAAACAAAAGCATGACTCTTTCAGCCATTCTAGGTCTAGAATCAATGCCTACAAAGGTCTGGCCAGCCCTGCTTATCTGTCTTTGTCCAGTGAAGACCCTGTAATGACTGCCTTAGAGCTCAGCAATGAGTTGGCTGTGCTTGCCAACATTGAAAAAGAGTTTAAGGTGAGTAGAGGGATACCGATTCTGACAGACACAGAATTGCAAAGTTCAATCAAAGGTTTTTATCCATTTCTTGGACGGTGATAGATCAGCATCATCTTCACAGGTCAGCAGAATAACGTGGGAAAATGTATAATTGTCTAATGAATGGGAGATTTAAATCTTTGTGAATGTCTTAGTGCTCTGTGCTGATGGTAATTCATGCTGCTTATGTAGAAGGTGCCGAAGAACTAATTTTCCACTCCCTGTCAGGCAGGATAGTAAGGGAGTCCCTTCAAACCCAGGATTGAAGCTGGCTTAGGACAGGGGAAAGAGGAGACTCTAGTAGGACAGTTTGGTCACTTACACAAGACAAGTTGCATGGTTCTGCTAAACCCTCATACATTCTCATTATTTGCTCGTAGTTGGACTGAAAGCTTTCTCACTTCTCACAGTGTTTTACAGTTATTTACTAAAAGAACTCTAAATAATGTCCCTCTTGTCCTTCTTTTATGTGATGCTTGTCTTTGGTGTTTCTACTGACCTCTTCCTCTTTTTGACTTATTGGTACCTACTTATATGTGAACTCTGTGAAGTTAAAGACTTTTTCAGTGTTATATATAATTTTTAATGTTACAAAAATGCATGATTTTGAAGAAAAAATAATGAAATAGTCGAGATCCAAGGATTCAAGGCCCCTTAGATCCTTGAAGCATGAATGATCTTTGGGGTTTTTTTTATTATGTAGATACAATGGTGCGCAACCTACAAAAATATTTATCATAGTTTATTTGTGTTAAGACAGAAAGAATGTAAGCTTATTGCTCTCCGTAAATGCAAAGTCAGGCCTTGTACAAACATAGGCAGTGTTAATTATGACTTAGGTTACCTAAAATCACTTGGACTGGTTTTACCTTATGGGACCCTGTTGAAAGCAGATGCTTGCGTATGATACTGCTGTGACAGAGTAAGATATCTAGACTTCACTAGCAGGAGGTCAAACCCCCTCCAAAGAAGTAAGAGAATCATTTCCAACATTGTGTTAGGAAGAGTTTGAAGTTGCCATGATCAATATTTAATGCTAATCTTCCAAGCAGTGGTACAGTTCTCAAGGCCGTGAACCCATCTCTGCTCAGCCAACCTGAGCTGAGTTGCTGCAGTTCTGAATTAATTACTCCTGACTCATTCTCGTGGGTGTACCTTTGTGGTACCAATCTGTTGTAAGAAGCTGAAATATTTCTTGGAGAGGGAATGTGCAAGGGGCTCTTAAAAAGAGCAGCTAAACAGCTGGAATGGGAGCAGAGGAGAATTTTTAGTTTATATCAATAAGACCAAATTCTGGGAAGAGCATTTCAGCTTACAGCAGAGGATGAAAGTCTGCCTCATGAAGTCCCTGGCAGAAATCCTTAGGACCTCAGTGGACTGAGTTTTCATTCACTGCTTTCATGTACAGTTCAGAGAAGAGTATTTAAACCACATACTCTTGTTTCTTTCTCTTTAGCAGCTGCTGAAGATGTGAACAAAAGGACTTGATTAACTTAAAGGGGAGTAAATTTAGAACAGAACAGAAAAACATTTTTCATACACCATAAATGCTGCCTGTTAAGTTCATGGCTATGTTGAGATTGTTGTCTGATTTGTAGGCACTGTATAGCTCCGTTTACCACAGTTGGAGCGACACAAGCTAAGATTACTATAAAGATAAATAAAATCATCATCTGGAACTGTCAGCAAGAAGCGTCCTTCAAATGTATGCTGCAGTTCCTAAGTGGCAAGATGAACTGGGAGTGCGGTATTTGTCCCTGGTGCCACCAGGGCAGGGAATGGAGCACATGGGTGAGAAAGGGTGGGCTGGTTCAGAAAACACGCTTCTGCAGCCTGCCCTGAAGAGCCATGAGGAGGTCCTTCCTCGGCATGAGCTGGCTCATCCCTAAGTGACTTGTTTTTTCAGTTCCTCTTTTGCTTCCGTTGCCTTCTCTAAAAGTAGACGTCTACCTCTAGGGTAGTGTTGCGTAAAGAATTACAACGGAGATTTTGAGGTACTGTCCCTCAGCAGAAACAGGAGGCTGGACAAGAGGCAGAGCAGCTCCATATTGCCGAGTGTTAATCAGCCAAGCTCTGCTGGGACGTACGTACTCTGTAGAATACAGTGAAGGTGAGTGGGAATAATGAGGTGCAGAAGCACAAGGCAACATGGAAATGTTGCTCTCTCTTAATTTAAGGTTTCACCAAGAGCAGGCGGCTGGCAACATAAGGTCTTTTGGGAACATTTTTGTAGGTACTAAATTCACCTGGTGAGTTCTGGATAAATATGAAAGGCAAAGGAATACATTTATACGAGCATTGACGAGAGTTAACATTTACACTATTGATAAGTGATAACATGTACAATATCTAGACAGGCTGGGGGCTTGACTGAGAAATACCTGGCTTAGGTCCATAGCAGGCAGTACAAAGGTTGTGTGTACAAGCTGCAGGAAATGGATGCTGTTTTCTTTACTGAGTCTGGGCTGGTTTCTGCTCCTGCAAGCTCATGTCCCTGCTTGCAGCAATTTATCTAAAAATTGTTGCCCTTACTTTATTTCAGAAGTTTGCTATAATTATCCAGATACTGCATAAAATCATCCAGTCCCTGCATAAAAATGTGGTTTTCATGAAAATGTGTTGCACGTGTTAGCGTAATCAAAACAAGTATATTTTTAGTGAATAGATTACCTGGACATGGTAAATCTTTAGCTCCACTTAGGGTTTGCCTGAGCCCGTTTAAAGCATTTAAAACCTTGCCTGAATGAAAATTGAACTTTCTGGTAATACACTGTTTCAAAAGTCACCTATCTTACAGTGCTGATGGGGTATTGTTGCAGGGGAGCTTCCTAGTGGGTACCTACAGCAACCAGCGGCACAGACGACTCCCACGTCTTCCTCAGAGGCGATGGAAAGGGATGATGCTGAATTGTGATGCTGGTTGCTTCATTACTAACTTCTAAATGACTTCTCTCTCCTGTCTTACACCATCAGAGATAACACTGACCATGAAACTGTGATTCATGCAAAACAGGAAATGCCATAATCAGTGGAAACTGCTGTTCTCTGGAATAAACTACTTTACTTCCTTCAGTCCTCTGTAGCAGTGTTATCTAGCATTACATGCCTGTTGCATTTCGTTGCAGGTACTGTTTTCATAAGCGTTTTGGAGGATAATTCTTTATTAGGAGTAAAACCAGAAGTAGAAGATGACTTCTGAAGGAAGATTGGCTGGACAGATGTGTCAAGCACAGCGTAGGAATATTTCTCTAGCAATCAAATAACTAATTCAGGCTTCCTGAGTAATTCCGAGGTGTTCAGGATTTAATGTAGCCATTTAATTTAGCTTTGTATGTCATAGTTAAGTGTGCAGCTTTACAAGGTTTGATATTATATAGAATATTTTTATTTTGGGGGATAGAGCTTGTATTTTCTGTCGTCTAAATCATTTTCCCACCCTAGAGGAAATATCTCTACTATGTTCATAAGGACGCAGATGATATCTGACAAATGTTGTCCTGCAGAGATGTGGCCTGGAGTTTTGAGAGGGACAGCTGTGGCCAGTGCTGTTCAAAATGGATAAAATTTGCATTAAGTACAAAGTCCTCTGCAGCTATAATGGTGACAGACAGTTTTATTGTTTAATGTGATGGAGTGAAAAAAACGTATTTTTAAAATAAACGTAGATATGTTACTGTTTGTTTTAAGTTAATGCCCCTAATAAGGTCGTCTGAGTTTGCTTTTCTGATGAGAAGGAAAGTTCCGTTTATCATCTCAAAGTCTGATTTCCTGTTTGTTTTCATTTATGCAGCCTCATTACAGAAATCAGGTCCCAGTCTTCATTATGGGTATTGTCAGCTCTCTCAGAGAAAAGCTAACGTCACCTTTTAGAGAAGAACTGAGGCACAGAAGGGGTAGGGGCCACCTTTGTAAGGGGAATAATGTGTTTATCTATCTACTGAGATGCTTAAATCCAACATGTAGGTCCCACTTACATTCGTAAGGGACTTCGAAATCCTAACTCCTCATACAGCAGTACCTATGTTTCTGGTCTTGGCCTCTACACTTCGCTAAGCAGGGCCAGGACGTGGTCTGGAGCACTGCTCCATCTCATCTGTGGGATGTCAGCCTGTGCCCTGAGAGCATTTTCATCCCGGGCACAGTCTGGGGGACATCAGGAGCCTGTGACTGGGCACAGGAGGCCATGTGGAGGAGGCCCCTTTCTTCTGGGAGAAACGGCTGTGGTGATGCTCTCCTGGCCATGCTCTCCTGCTCACATGGTCAGCTGAGGTTTTCAGAGTGACCATGGCCTGCTTGCTCCCTTACCTGGGGCACCAAGACAGTCTGCGGCTGCTCCTGCCACAAAGGGCTGGTGCCCCCTCTCAGCAGCAGCCACTGTCACCCCCACCTCTCCTCTCATTCCTCTGCCACCAGCTTTTTGTTCCCCTGGTTCCTCACCCCCCACAGCACTCACCCCAAACCATCACCTTCCTTTTGCTGGGTGGGAGCAGCCAACGCTGCCCCCTCATCCTTGGTGTGGCAAAATTTGTCTTTTCCTAAATTGCTGAGGAGCCCTGAACATGTCTGTCACATACATAAAATAAAGCACGTGCATACTTTAGTTCAGAATTAAGGGCTGATTCTTTTTAGAGCCTCCAACTGTAGTTTAATTGCTAACTGCCTTCTCCAGTCTCCCAGGACCGCTTTTTTCATTCATTAAGTTTACAATTTGCAGTAAAGGAGAACTTGTGGAGTTATCCATGTGCCTGTGGCCATTTTCAAAAATAAGTTAAGCCAAACAAATTTCCACGTTCCCTTGGCTCACAGTAATGGTAAGAGACATGTGAGACTTAGGGGGGAGGGGTAAGTTTCTATGCACGTGTGACACGGAGACACTGAGGCGGCAAGAAGAGTGTATTAATCATTTTCTGGTGTCACTGCACATTTAAACGGACCGAGGAGACAAGGGGCAAAAGGCAACTCATGCAGTAGTCTCTGCAAGTGAACACACTTGATTTCTTAGAAACGAAGTTCCCCGGCTAGAGCAACCTTCCCTGCCTTCAGACTCTGACAAATATTCCTGTAGCAGTTTGAGACATTATCATCCCATCTGTCCTCCATAACCTTCCCTAAGAGGATGAATTCTTCCTAAGGGAATAGGTTTCAAGACAGCAGGCTGTGAGCTGGAGCAGAGAGGTGCATTGCCTTCATCTGACTGCGCTGTCTCACAGCCGCCCTGTGCCGGGGCTGGGCCGGAGGCGGTGATGCCGGGCACCACATGATTCCCCACACCTCATTTGCTGTAACCTGACCGCCGAGGAGATTTCGGCTCAGCTACCACCACGGATCACAGCTGCAGTGGTATTTCACAGGAGGGGAAGCTGCTTCATTGCATTTGCAAATGAGAAAATAAACTGATGGAGTTTCTGGGTGAATTTACTGGGTGTAAATACGTGATATCGTGTACTAACCGAATTAAAGAAGGGATAATTCTGCAAAGTGTGAATAGGGTATCTGACTATTTTTTAAAGTTCTCATTCAGTATTCATTTTGGTAAATAGGAGTACACTCAGAAAAAATCATATTCTTCATTAGAATAAATCATCAGATGTGACTTTTGTTTTGAGACTGCCCAAGGGCATTGGACTCCACCATGGAGTACTGGTATCCTCACACACTGTTTTGAAAATCCATGTCACGTCTCGGTCACCAGAGCTGGAAAATACTGATGAAGAGTGTCTGAGTGTGTAGGTATATATTTGTCTCCTACCAGAAAATATGCGCATACCAATGGATTAAAAATCTAGTACAATATTTTGAAATAGTTATTTATGAAGGCCAAATTATATTGTCCTAAATTTGTTGCAAAATACTCCTTTTTTCATTTGATGTTCAGGGGTCAAATACCAGTTTGTAACAGTTCACGGTACCTAAACGTACATAGGCTGACTCTATGTTTTTGCTCTGTCTGTAAATCTCAAATGGCTACTTTTGCTTTAATTCTGAAGAGGACATTTATGTATTAAAATGATTGAATGCTGAGTCTTATCTTAGCTGCTGCTGCAAAAATGAAAGCCAAACGGAAGGTGATACATTACTCCCAAAAAATGTCTTTCTGTAGTGCGAAGAAGTCAGAATTTTGGTTAATCTCTATTGTTATTCTCCTGAAGAGAGGGAAAAAGAATAATACAATAATAAAATATACAGCATGTCATGAAATGGTTAGTTTTAGTATTTCGCTTCTGTTGTCTTTGTAGAGAAATGACATTAAAGTTCCTTTCTCTTTAATGACAGATCTGAGCTATCTTGCTTACATTACATTATTAAAAAAAATAAATCACTGACAGTTTTATGTAGACGTACAATAGTGTCTGTAACTATTTGTCTGTGAATGTTTGCATCCATCTAAGTAAAGTGAAATGTAAAACTTGGATGCAGTCCTTTAATATATCCAAGTAATAAACTGGTATTGTGGTGTTGTGGGTAATAAAGCACAAACATGCATGAAATACACCCTCGGCAAATAAATTAGGATGTTCTGTGTACTCAAAATAATGGTTTCTCTTCTAGGGTGTGCGTTAGATGGCAGTTAGTATGAAGGAAGTAATTAAAAAGAGGGAACTAAACAGAGACTAAGAGTGGGAGAAGGGGGAATGCTATGCAGAACAGACCAGAAGAGGGAGAAACGTGTTACTGTAATAAAAGCAATCATAGAAAGTTACATTGAACATGAAATAGAGAGTCCATGAGCAGTCCTGTATGGTGTGGGGTGGTTGGAGTTATTTTCATTCTTTTTTGGGGGAAAAATTCTACAGTAATTTCATCTTTTTAAGACATCAAATGTAGCAGAGATCACAAAACCAGCAGAAGTTGTCAACACATGTATGAGTAAATCTCTTGTAAGATGTAGGCCAGGGGCAATATATCTGTACATTTTTTAGCTATAGATACATATCTATATCCATCTAACTTCCTATCTCTCTAGCTATATTAATCTTTTATGACCCAAACACAGCTGCAAGTAAGGAGTGGCTAACAAACTGTGGATTGCAGTGATCAAAATATCTTTTCCTGTTTTGACTTATGCCTTTTGGAAAACAGTGACTGAGAAGAATATTCGGTAGTTAAAGCAATAAGCAACTGAACCTGCAGCTGTAGAGCAACATTTTGGCTCACACTGCGAAGTCTGTCGTGAGGTATTTGAGCTAGAGAGCACTGAGTTGAAGTTAGAGATGTGGTATCACCATGCTATGTGTAGTGCTGCTGACACAGTTGCTGGAAAACAGCAATCAAGTCTTGTGTTTGTAAGCTAAAAGAGATTTTGGAAAATGAGAAAGATAAGATTTACAAGAATAATTCAAGGCGTAAGAAAATTCAATATACTTATGTAATTCTCAAGAAGGTTGGGAAGTTGTGTAGATGAGTTCTCTGTAGGATACTCATCCAATTGAGATCTCTACAGTGTAACTTTCTACATGTGAAGTAGTTATCTATAATTCTGTGACAGCGAATAGAAGAATATTTCCTGTGCTATTTATCTCAACTTGAAATAGTCACTAAAATATGTCATACAGTATTTCTGAAAGTGTTCTTTTTACTTTCAATTGTCTCTAAAGGAAGTCTAGAGAAGTAACTCGTGTATAAAAATAGATAATGTAGATGTCCAAGGTAACCAAGGTGAGACAAACCCTACTCTTTGAACATTCAGGGGAAGTAGGTGTCTGTTAACAAAGTGCTGTCAATCTACCAGACAAAAACAGAACAAGATGCAAACAAACTATTGATGCTCACAAGTGTAGCTGGGATGTAGAACTCTTTCTCTTGCGTTAGATCTAAACAGTGAGTTATCGTCTTTCTTCTTTTCTTTTCTAGAACGATTACAAGAAATTGTCTATGCAATGCAAGGATTTTGTAGTGGGACTCCTTGATTTGTGCAGAAATACAGAAGAAGTGGAAGCTATTCTGAATGGTGATGTAGAGATGAGCCATAATAATGGAGAACGTGGTCGCCCCAGCCTTAGCCGCTTAAAACTCGCCATTAAGTATGAAGTTAAAAAAGTAAGCAATTATGTTGATCAAACAGACATGTCATGGTAGTGGTATTAAATTGTGCTATTATTAAATGTTTATGTTTTCATAGCCTATGACACTTAAATGAACACTTCGGCCATTTTGATTGAAAATCATTTTGACTGAAGAGCATCTACCAGCATATGGACACTTGTCAAACACTTGTCAAGCTGTGGTCACTAAAGAGAGCTAAAACAACTTTTGAAGAGAAAATATCACATTGAGCTTGTCCTTTGTAACATTTGAGTCTTAATCCATCCTTGACTGTGAACTTTCTTCCAACACTGTCTCTTGCCCAAATAAAGACATTTCTTGCACCTTCAGCCAGTCATCCTTTAAATGTAGAGAACTAGTCTAGAAAATAAAAATACTAGGTTCAGTTAAATTTTTAATTGCATTTCCGGGTCTAGACTTAAAAATTTATGGTGCACAAGAATCCAATGTTTATTAATATATACCTTTGTGAGATGCTTCTTATATTTTCCAGAGGTTTTGAAAGAAAAGAGGGTTATTGGCCAAACTTCTCATTTTTGCAGAATTTGTCCAAAAGATTCCAGAACCAAGTTACAAATATTCCTCAGCTGATTTTCTGCAAAAGTGATAGCTGTATTCTTATGCCAGCTGAAAAAACATTTTCCATGTTTTTCCATGTTAGCATGTGAAAATATGGCATATTCTTTCTTTCGTAACTGAAGACTGTATAGCATCCTTTGCAGAACAGAAAGACCTAAAGTTTTGGAATTTCTGAAGTAGTAACATGAAAATTATAGATGTCAGAAACAACTAGAGTTTGCCCAGATAAAGTTTATGTTTAATTACCCTTAGATGGAAATTAATAGCTTGTGATGGAACACAGTCTCAAGAAAATAATATTTTTTTTAAATTAAAGGATTTATTGTTGCTGATAACAACATGCCTTCATGCTGGGAGATTATGCTCACCAAAAAACTTTTTCTTATACCCTTGTTAATGCTGCTTTGAATATAAGTTGTTGCTGTTCCGACATTCTTAATACACTTCATATAGATGTTATTTTAATGAAAGATACTCTGATAGCAACATTATCTTTGTGCTCTTTTTCTTTGTTACAGTTTGTAGCACATCCAAACTGCCAGCAGCAACTTCTCTCAATCTGGTACGAGAATTTGTCAGGTTTACGGCAGCAGACCATGGCAGTGAAGTTTCTGGTTGTTCTTGCTGTTGCAGTAGGGCTGCCATTCCTTTCGATGGCTTACTGGATTGCTCCTTGCAGTAAGGTCAGTCTGTGAAATCTTGTAATGGCCTTTTATTAACTCCTGTATCATCCGTATGTAGATTCCTGTCTGGCAAAGATGAAGTATGAGTATAAATTACTGACATGCTTAAATAATACTTCAGAAACGTGTCATTTTAAAGCTGAGTTAGAACGGAATGGCTGCGAGATTGCATGTCCTGAAAAATGTAGTTAAGACAGGTAAATGTATTGTGTTAAATGCAATGTATATCAAATTAAATTACAATGATTGAGCAAGAGTTGCCTTGGAGAAATTGTACTTTAGAAACAATGAGTCAAACTATTCTTCATTTAGTTGTTGTCTCAGTAGGCAGGTGCAGAGGGTCCTCGTTTCCCATTGTTTCAGAGCTAGACTGAGTTCAGGCTGTGGGTTGATTCCAATTACTTCAAAGGCAATTTTATTTTTGATTATTAAAAATTAATAGATACAAGTCACTGAAACATGAATGCCAGAAATTAAAACAATCGTCATCAGTTTTGTAGAAGTCAAAGTGAACTGTATTGGCTTATCAAGACAGTGCTACTACTCGTCATATTTCATGAGGTTTTTAAAGCAATCATGCAACCTCCCCTGCATCCCTTTATAATGCAGTGTCTGGATTTGGATGCTACCACTGTGTCCGTTTTGGATGATATATAGTATGGAAAGCCTTTCCACTGAAGATGGGTTACAATACCTAACCTCTCTGAACTTTATGTTGAATCTCTCTTTTAACACTATCCATTTTAAATGAACACTGATGGAAGATTTCCCTTGAGATTATGTTAGAGGGAACAAATGGGATCCTATAAGGATTATGCAACAGCTTACAGTATAACATCCATGATTTTAGCAGGTCGAATCCTGTGCACATACAATGATTCCAGGGGAAGAGGAAGGTTGAAAGAGAGGATTGAGGTCTTTGTACTTTGGTGGTTTTTTTATTGTGTTCTGAGAGAAGACAGGTGGGCCTTTTTTTTTTTTCCCTATTTTTCATTTCTTTCATTCTGGACAATAAAAATCAGTTATATCATTTTCACTTTTCTGTATAGTGACTACGATTTTTATGAATACTTTTGTCTTAAAACACACCTTGAGATTCAACATACTTCAGTAATTGGTTTTCAACTGTAGCAGTGACATATCGATTTGTCATTTTCCTTTTTCAATGATTTATTAGATCTTAAAGTAATATTGAACAATTGTACATTCTGAAAAAGGTATTTCAGAGTAGCTTTTTGAAGTCAAGGTTCATGGGACAACATCCTTTAAGGTTTCACTTCCTTTGTCACTATGTCACTATTTAATCGTCTCAATGTGTGATTTATATGTGGAATGCTTCTTGTTTCATTATATTCTGCAAATGTAAAATCTAATCCACCTTTTTCACCAGTTGTCATTTCTTACCTTGTGCTTCACTCATACTTCAAAGTTTGATTCTTCTACTTTTTTAAGACAAAAATGTTCACTGTTTAATTTCAGGATAGGCTTGCTGCAATACAGAAGATGATCTGTATCAACAGAATCCATTCTGTGTATGAATTGATGGATTTTATAAATCTCTTCTCCTCCTACGGAGATAAAGTACCCATTCTTTTTCCAGGTTTGGCACTATAGAGCACAGTGACAGAAGAGAAAGAAAACAGAGTATTTGTGGTGAAAATAACAGCTTGCGGTGGAGTTATTCTGACACGTTTCATTATATTCTCATGCCACAGCTCTGAGAAAGGCAAAAATGTCTTTATAACACTTGCAACATCTCAGTCAGTTACCTGTACAGCTGACCAGTTTTACCTTTAGGAAAAAGTTAATTAGAGCTTGGACCACAGATACCGAATTGAAAGTTTCAGATCAGAAGAAACTCCATAGAAATACATAGACAAAGTCCTGTTGTTTTGGCAGGAATTCACTAGTGTCAGATGCTGAAAGGAATTAGGTTGGCTCTTATTCGAGTTTCAGATAGCAATTCACATGGAGGCTCTTCAAAGATTTGTGAACTGTTTGCTCTGCATTTCTAATTGGTAAATCAGCATAACTACTGACAGCATTAACTCAAAACTTCTAGAATGCTATTTTATTGCATAACATAAGCTCAAAATGAGCTGACAATGTGCACTCACAGCCCAGAAAACCAACCACATCCTGGGCTGCATCAAAAGAAGCGTGGCCAGCAGGTTGAAGGAGGTGATTCTGGCCCCTCTACTCCGCTGTCCTGAGACTTCACCTGGAGTACTGCATCCAGCTCTGGAGCCCTCAGCACAGGAAAGACATGGACCTGTTAGAGCAAGTCCATAGAAGGGCCAAAAAGAGATGATCAGAGGGCTGGAGCACCTCTCCTATGAAGACAGGTTGAGAGAGTTGGGCTTGTTCAGCCTGGAGAAGAGAGGGCTCCGGGGAGACCTATAGACCTGTAGGAAGACCTACAGCCTTCCAGTACCTAAAGGGGCCTTACAGGAAGGGTGGGAGTACACTCTTTATCAGGGAGAGTAGTGATAGGACGAGGGGTAACGGTTTTAAACTGAAAGAGGGGAGATTTAGAGTAGATATTAGGAAGAAATTCTTTACTGTGAGGGTGGTGAGACCCTGGCGCAGGTTGCCCAGGGAGGTTGTGGATGCCCCGTCCCTGGAAGTGTTCAAGGCCAGGCTGGATGGGGCTTTGAGCAACCTGGTCTAGTGGGAGGTGTCCCTGCCCATGGCAGGGTGGTTGGAACTGGATGATCTTTAAGGTCCCTTCCAACCCAAACTATTCCATGATTCTATTTTTTATATATATATAGTAAAAGCTCCCTGGAAGCAGGACTGACCACGGTTGAACTGATTACACAAATCCTGGAAGTTATTATGACATTGCCATGTAACAATGATCCAATAAAATCTTGAAATGACACTTTTAAAATTCCAGATCTCTTTACAGTGAAGACATAGGCCAGCTCATGTTGAGCTTCTCATCAACCAGCACACCCAAGTCCTTCTCCTCGGGGCTGCTCTCAATCCATTCTCCACCCAGCCTGTACTTGCGCTTGGGATTGCCCCAACTTTTCTGTCTCTCTGAATACTTTAGTACTCAAAATACTTCTCTTCTCTTTTGAATGGGTGGGTGGGGTGCTGCCAGGCATTCAGTCTTTTAAATTTTATATTTTTTTGATCAAGGGATATATTAACATTACCCCCTTTAGTGTTTTTTCTTGTTTTCTGGCTATGTCTCTTTCTGGCATCTGTCCCCTAACCCATATTCATTTGTGAACACAAGAATAATGCATTTAAAAGGACACTGTCAAGTTACTTTATTATTTTCCAGCTCTACTTTATTGTGTGTTGTTCGTGACTGTTCCTTGCGAGCTTGAAATAAAATCTTTCCCCATGACTATTACCTGTTCTCTGTGGTTCACGCAAAATAATTGGTTGTTGAAGTTCATCTCCTGAGGCTGATGGAATATTTTATTTGAGAAAAGATAAATTAATTTTATTGAATGAGAAACATTAATGAATGGCACGTGTTTGCAAAATAATATAAAGGAGAAAGAAGATCAAATTTTGTGCCTGCTAACCTTGACAGTGTTCCTTTAACAGTATATTCTTTTTATATTTGTCTAGTTTTCTTAATTTATCCGTATTTTAGACCTTACCATCACATCCTCAGCTGCATCCTCTTATTGTGTGTTTCTGTAAAAGCTGACTTTTACAGAACAGCAAAATTCTGATTTTGATATTGAAACAACCGTAAGCAAAAATGCAACTACAAATAACTTCTCTTTCTGCTTTCCTCTCCCTTTTCTGGACCACAGATCGTTCTGTGTTTCAGCTGAGATCTGTGGCACTTGCTTTCAGTTCTTTCCGAGGAATTTTTGTCAGATACAGATACTGTCTTCATTTACAATAAAAAATTATTTTTCTTCAGCTACTGACTAAGTGATCAAGCTAAGACTTTTACTATTAATACAGGCACTCTCAAAAATAAAGTAAATTATTGCTAAAAGTTCAGCCTTGGGTGAATTTGTGTGAAAGTATCAGGTTTTTTAAGTGTTGCACTAAACCATTTTAAAGTTGTTCTTAGTCATGACAAAACTGAGGACGTTTCCACTAAAGGAGTCAGGAAGGAAATTAAGACACTACAGAACTATAAACATTAACCTTTTGAGGCCTTCTGACCCTTTTTTTTTTTTTTAGAAAGTTGGGAAAACTGCACGATAAATGAGCTAAATTGAGTAATTGAGTATCACGTCAGTCAGGAAACAGAATTCTTTGGTCATAATTCACTCCTGCTGATAAATTAATGCTTCTAGCAAGGGTCGAAATCTCATTTTCTTCGTTGCCTCATGAAGATGACTAGCGTGTACCAAATTCAACAACCATAATAAATTTTTCTCTCAATTACCTATAATAGACATAGATGCCCCAAAATCATTACAGAATTATTTCAAAACACTGAGTTAAAAATACATATATGGTGAAACTGATAGATTATCCCTCTCAAGATAGCAAATAAGTAGCAACTTTTAAGGGTGACTGTCAGCATGGTCTCATAGTATACAACTTTTTCCAAATATCGGTTCCTGCGTGTTACTGAAATATATATTTCTCTGTGTTACTGTTCTTTTTATACATTTTTATTTTGGAAGAAAGCAATGCAATGTCCTTGTGTTTCATGTCCTCTGTTGCAGCTGGGGAGGATAATGCGTGGACCATTTATGAAGTTTGTAGCCCATGCAGCCTCTTTCACCATTTTTCTTGGTCTGCTTGTCATGAACGCCGCTGACAGATTTGATGGCACCAAACTCCGACCTAATGAAACAACAGGCAACGTGAAACAGCTATTTAGGATGAAAACATCCTGTTTCTCATGGATGGAGATGCTCATTATTTCTTGGGTAATAGGTAAAGGTTAATTTTTGCTTAAATTTGTCTTGCTATGATTTCAGTGGAGCTGCACCCAACTTAATCCTTTGCTCTTCATGTTACACGTGTAAAAATTGCAACAACAGGAGTTTATTCAACTGGCTGCGTTCCCACACTGGCCTCATGTTTCTTATTGGATGTCAGCAGGATTCACGTGTGCCTGGTTAATCACAAACATTCAGGTTAAGGACTAAGGTGAAATCTACATCATCTGAATATGAATGAATTCAGTTTTATGAATATCAGAGGAAAGTGTCTACCGGTTTTCTGGATTTTTTTGAGTCAGCCTGTGTCAGCGCCCAAGGGGAAGGATTTCCACATCATGGGCCAAGTTTTTTGTGTCCAGTTGTCTCTTTCAGCTAAGATTCTCTTATTTTGCAAGTACGCCTGCAGAATTAATAGTGTATAGCTGAAATGTATTATTGACAAAAGAGAAGAATATAGACCCCTGAAGATTCAGCAGTAGATTTTTCCATCCCAACATAAGGTTGAAGTGCGTACTATGAATAGTTCTCAGAGCTGACCCGTTTAATTCGGTGATGCAGAACTATTCAGCATCAGAACTTGAGCACAGACCCTCAAAATTATTTTTGCTGTCTCATTCTTGTTTACAAGTCTAAAACCATTTATTCTAGTGGGGGTTGGATGCCCAAATATTTTAAGGATCTGGGTTCTGGTTGTTAGTTAAGTCAGTAATATGGAAGAGTTAAATTCAAGCTAAGTAAAATCTGTTCCCGTTCAAGAGCTTATGCATGTAAAATATTTTGCTTTTATGAGCTCTCTGTGATTGGAATTGGAGCTATTTGTACACCAACTGATTCTTATAGTTTTAAAAGACATTGGCAATCTTTATTTATTTAACCATAAAGCTGTTTATAAATGAATGTGTGTATTATAGGCATTTAATTTTCCAAATATTCTATAAATATCAATGTTTTAATCTGCTAATAAAGGAGTAAATAATAGTTTCCCAATTTAAAGTTATATAGTTTGCTAATTTAATCTATTTTTATTTATTTCAGTGTTATGCCTAAGGCGGTTACTGAAAAATTGATTCAGTGCATACAGGTGTAGCATTGAATTTAATTACTGTAATTAACATTATAATTGTCCTTCTCGGAAAATGAAAAGTTCATTCAGACAATTTGATAAGTGCAAAAAATAGTGACATTGTTCCAATTCAGTTTTTTATTAGCTCTCTTTAGAATCCTAGAAATGTAGTTCATGATTAAATAAATTTTATCTTGAAAAGGAAAAGGATTTGCTCAATAAAAAGGGTGCCATAAACTAACACTGTACTCCTATATTTTATTATTAAGGGAGACTAATTTGGACTCAAAGAGATACCTTTGCCATTAGGTCTGATTCTTACTTTCACGCTCATTTGTCACATATATTTGCGATTTCAGTAAAAGAGACTGTACCCAGGGTGATCTGCAAATAAGAAGATGTGAGTTCTGCTATTTGTTCTACCACTGCTATATGATCATGCCAGAGCATTTCTGCTCTTTCTGTCTCTTCCTGTGTCTGTAACAGATGGTAATACTCACATCCCATTCTCCTCTTTGAAAGCTTTTGTAGTTGTGCAGGAAAAAAAGCAGTATGAAAGATGTTATTATTACTCACATGAGAGTACTGGAATGTACATGAACTGGCAGGGTCAAGGATTTTAGTTTGTGTTCAAACTCACACTGACCAAAATTGTTTTGAGTTTGACTGCAACCAAGAGCGTATCCTATGCATAATAAAATATCAAATAAAACAAATGTGAAGATAGAAGAGCACACTGTTTTCTCTGTTCTGTCTTACACAGGCATGATATGGTCGGAATGTAAAGAAATTTGGTCTCAAGGTCCAAAGGAATACCTTTTTGAGTTATGGAACATGCTTGATTTTGGTATGTTGGCAATTTTTGCAGCATCTTTCATAGCAAGGTTTATGGCATTTTGGCATGCGTCCAGAGCCCAGAACTTCGTTGATGCAAATATGAAAGATCTGACAAGTCCAACACTGGAGCCCAACATAAAATACTACACCTTGGGTGAGTTGATTGCACATGATTAAGATTTACTTCTTGGGCCAAGATAAATTGATTTTCTGTTATTAAGCCTCCGATACTTTAGTTCCAAAATTTCCTGCTTAAGAAATTCCCACCACTTCTTGTCTTTTTCATCCCTACTATTTGACCACAGTTCCCTTGGCTATGCTCATACATCTCTTTGGGGACATCAGGCACTGAAATGATCTGAGATCAAAATAACCCCACTGTCACCTCACCCCTTTTCAAGGTTATTTTAATCCGGGTTATTTCATCTGCCCAGTTACACGATATTTGCTGTCCTACAAACACTTGTGTTGGTGCAACTGCACATGTGATGTACTGTAACGCAAGGGCAGAACCAAGCAATGAGATGCAGGAACTTCTTAAACCTCCTTTGCCAACATAACCAGTATATCTTTTATATATTCTTTGCTCAGAGTCTCTGGTATATTATTTTAATATTTCTCAATCTACTCTCTTTACCAGTAGGAGATAAAAATATTAATAAACTTGCTTGGAATATATGAGAAGTGACTAGAAGCTATTTTGCTCAAATGAGAAAAAAATAAGCTGTGTTTACTTGCGTTCACTCTGAACACCACCACATCTCTCTTCCCTTTATTAAATATTTTTCTCTAGATGCTGAATTATGTCAGTTTCTATCTCTATTCTATGCCTCAAATACTATTTCTGATAAGGTTGCATTTCTTCATTTTCCAGGCTGTAGAAAAAGCAAAGTAATTAATATATATATTCTGAAACCCATTAAATTGTAGTCTTATAAATCTTACTTGAAAGTTGCAAGTGTCACATAAGTTATAAAAGCAGGTAGTTAAATATTAATTCAGTTTTCAGTAACACCCACTTGAAGAATTTGCAAACAGGGACTGTTGTTTATGTTCACAGTTTCTGGGGATGACAAGCACAAGTCTTGTAACTCATTTGTGCTGTATAACACTGTGTCGTCTAGCAAGGCAGGTACCGCTGACATCAATCATGAGTTGTGACTTTGTTATGCACTTAAGCAGAGTTGAGCCACTTTTCAGTGCATGCGTGTGCGCTGAAGTCTGCTTGGAGAACATCTACATATGGTAGTGCTGACATGGATAATATTAACAGTGAATATTTAATGACACAGGTTTTATCACAGGCTAGCAAACATCCCTTGTTGGACGCCAGGTTGAACGTGAGACAGCAATGGGCCCTTGAGGCAAACAAGGCAAATGTATCCTGGCCTGCATTAGGCAGAGTATTGCCAGCAGTTCGAGGGAGGTGATCCTTCCCTCCTTCCTTCTACTCAGCACTGGTGAGCCGGGCTGTGTCCAGTTCTGGGCTCACCAGTACAAGACAGACATGGACAGCCCACCTTTATAATCAACGGAGATCTAATCAGTACAGTCAGTGGAGCTGTGAAATGGTTTTAGGGCTACCTGGCTCAATTCAGTTGGCCAAAGATAAGTGGCTAGCACCATTTGAATTGCCAAGGTGCTGCTCCAAAAAAGCCTCACACAGATATGTACAAATATCTTGAATATCCTGGGCATCTCAAATGGCAATGGATGTCTTTGCTCAGAGGCTTTGAATCAAGCCCCAAGCACTCACGTACAAATATCTTGGATACCCTGGGCATCTCAAATGGCAATGAATGTCTTTGTTCAGGGGCTTTGAATCAAGCCCCAAGCGCTCACTGGGCTGCACTGACTCTACGTCCCAGTTGGATAGCTCTCTGCAGTTGCCTTAGTCTCATACTGAATCCCACTCATGGTATCTCCTAATTAAAAATTGCACTTCTGATGAAGATGTAAAAAGAAGAGAGTAAAACATAAGTAAAAAAGTAAAACGCTTTCTCAGCCATAGCATAGTAGATGGAATATATCCCACTTCTGTTTCAGTCTTAACCAAGTATCTTCCTTTCACTTTTATTTCTAGCAGCATCTTCATGTAAGACATTTGCTGAGCACCGTGAAGTAGTGGGCAACCACTACTGCCAGTATTTGAGTGGTCATACAGCTTTCAGTGAGGAAGTCAGTTTTCTGTGTCTTTAAATTCAAAGGGGTAAAAATTAGCTGCTTCTTACTTTTAGGCGACAAAGTCTTAGTATTATTCTCTCAGTAAAAATTGCTGAAAATGCATTATGCAGTGTAAAATAAAGAAAAAAAAAAGGCAAACCATGAAGACTTCATCTTATCTGTTCCAAATTTGCATAGCACCATTGCATTCAATTCCATTTTACGCTGACAGGTTCATTGTTACTCACCGGAAGAGAGAAGTTCCGTGAATAACCTAAGGTGGACTTTGAAATACTGACCAAAATTCTCATCTTTTGTTTCTAGCCAGAATAAACTGGGATCCATCTGATCCTCAGATCATATCTGAAGGCCTGTATGCAATTGCGGTAGTATTAAGTTTCTCCAGAATAGCCTACATCTTACCAGCTAATGAAAGCTTTGGACCACTCCAGATATCACTTGGCAGAACGGTGAAAGACATCTTCAAGTTCATGGTGATATTTATCATGGTGTTTGTGGCTTTCATGATAGGCATGTTTAATCTCTATTCCTACTATCTGGGGGCAAAACAAAATGAAGCATTCACAACGTAAGTAAAACTGATTAAACTGTAATGATTATGGGCTATTATTATGGAAAGTCTATTGTTTGAATTGTGTGTGTTAAGTTTACTAGTTGTTTTATAAGGTTTATATCTCTTACAAATTTCTTCGTCTTGGATTACGTGTTAATATTCTCTCTTGTTCTGGATTAAAGGTTGTATTTGCAATCAGAGGATGAGCTCTTGACCCCAACAATACTATGATAAATCAGGAAAGACAGGCGGGGAAGGTGAGCTGGAGTTGCCCTTTACTTTAGAGAGCCGCAGGAATGGCTGTACCTCTGCCTAGGGACAGATGACGAGCCAGCGAGAGTTTATTGGGCAGGATCAGAGGGCAGACAAACATGGGTGGTGTTGTAGTGCGTGTCTGCTATGGAATGCCTGTTACCAGGAAGGTGAAGTAGATGAGGCCTTCTTCAGACAACTGGAAGAAGCTTTGCACTTGCAGGCCCTGGTCCTGATGGGGATTTTTAACCACCCTGATATCTGCCGGAGGGACAACACAGCAGGGCACAAGCAAGCCAGGAGGTTTCTGGAGGGCATTGACAATAACTTCCTGACACAGGTGATCAAGGAGCTGATGCAGAGAGGAGCTCTGTGATACCTGACTTTTAAAAACAAGGAAAAACTGGTTGCATATGTGAGGGTTGGGAGCAGCCTTGGCTGACCGTGAGAGGGTGGAGTTCAGGTTCCTGAGAAGAGAGGACAAGGCAAATAGCAGTACCACGACCTCGGATTTCAGGAGAGCAGACTTTGGCCTGTTCAGAGAAGAGTATCATGGGATAAGGCCCTGAAGAGAAGGGCAGTCCAGGGAAGCTGGTTGATTTTCAAGAACTGCGTTTTCAGCGCACAAGTTTGGTCCATCTCAATGGGCAGAAAGTCAAGCAAAGGACAGGAGACCTGTATGGATGAAAAAGAGTGATTGATAGGCCAGCTCGTTGTGGTGCCACTCAGAAGGACCTCAACAGGCTGGAGAAGAGGGCCAACAAGGAACCTCGTGAAGTTCAACACAGGGAAACCCAGAAAGAACCCCAGGCACCAGGACAGGCTGGGGCTGACCGGCTGGAAAGCAACTTGGCAGCAAAGGACCTGGGGGTCCTGATGGACACCAAGTTGACCATGAGACAGTAATGTGTCCTTGTGTCAAAGCAAACCAACAGAATCCTGGGCTGCATTAGGCGGGGGAGGCTTATAAAAACCAGAAGGACCTCAGACCCCTTACACAGCACTGTACATATGTCTGATGACCTGGCAGTGCAACCTGTGATAGCACTCCACGCACGGGACACGTTCCCGGGGTTGTTCAGGGATTTCGGGACATCAGCTGGGTCAGAGCCGGGACTTGCAAGACAACATCCTGCCCGCAAGGGTGGTCAGCGCCGGCACTTCAGAGCCCAGCGTAGCGGCTCCCTGCAGCGCCTGCGAGCAAGGCTGCTTCCTCCATCAAGTGCCGCTGTCATCTGTAATTAGAGCAGGCTAATCACTACAGTGTGATACACATTATAAAATATTTGTAATTTAATTCAGGCAACTCTCTATATTCTTACTGGTCCAAAAAAATTAAATAATCTAATCCCTCCTTTAGACTCTGGCTTTCCACAGTTTCCAGTGGCAATAACCTATTCCATCTTGAGAGGAGAAAATATAGTCCGCCCCCCTTTTTTTTTCACTCTTTATTTCCTTGGCTGTTATTTTTTTCTTCTCCCACCGTAAGAATAGAAATTTTGAATTTACTCTGTCTGTCAGGAGTTATCTGGTATAGGTTTGTCATGCCTCTCATTTCTAGCTGTGATTTTAAGATAAATCACTTGAGTGGAAACTCATTCTTTTCCATGCTCTGCAGCCCTTGCCCACTTAATTTCTGGCTGTCATGATATTCAAGCTATAGCTGTTCTGAAGTATACTCAGCCAGGAAGCAAACTTGGCCAAGAGGGAAAAATTTGTTACTACTTGTTTGGTGTTATTAGTTCAGACAACAGATAAAGTACCTAAAACTACAACTCACGGATAGAATACTGATAAAATATTATAAGCAGAGAAGTAAATTCACAGCTAAAAATCACAAGTTTCTTTTAACTTTTCTTAACAACAACGCAATAAAATCCAAAATATGCTTTGCAATGCTACTGCATTTTTGGACACGGGGAACTGGGATGTCTTCATCAAAACAAGAGAAAATATGTCTTCAAACAGGTGGAGATAGGTGGGAGAAGATACCACAGAAGATTCAACTTATGTTTATGTGGATATATATATAAATTGATCAAGAGGAAATACACGTATTTAAATTAACTAACCTGAAAAGAAATAATATTCAGTATCCCCACACCGTGGCTTATTGCCTTTACTGTGGATCTGTGGAATAGTGAAAACTCAACTGGAGGATTATGGTCTGAGAGACTAATTTTTTGAAAAATGCTGATTTGCAGTCAGACATCCCGTCTTCTTCACAGTTTCAGAATGTTAGTCATATTAATGGTGAAATAATTCATACTAAGTGAACTAATGGTGCAATTAAAGTATTTACAAGTTAATTGTTTTTGTTACTTACATTCACATCACCAGCAAGTGTGTAGAATGTAGATTAAAGTAGTTAACAATTGAATCATTATAATATTCTTTGGAGAATGTATATATAATTCCTAAACTGAATCAGAAGGTTTTGTTGTCAGTCCTAGATATTAGGAATCTTATATTATGAAACAGCCTGTATCTGTGAAATTAGGTAGCCTACTTGTTCTGCGTAATATCACTGCTGTAGAGTTCTGCATTATAATAATGGAAAAATTTGTATCCTGTATGAAAGCGGTCACCGGCAATTTATACAATAAGAATATGCAGCTTTTCTTCAGTAACATATTCATGTGTTCATTTTCTCCTCTTAGTGTTGAAGAAAGTTTCAAGACGTTGTTCTGGGCTATATTTGGACTCTCAGAAGTTAAATCAGTTGTCATCAATTATAAACATAAATTTATTGAAAATATTGGTTATGTCCTTTATGGAGTCTATAATGTTACCATGGTCATTGTCTTACTGAACATGCTCATTGCAATGATCAACAGTTCATTCCAGGAAATTGAGGTAAAAATTCCCTTTATGATGAAACATTTACTGGTATAGCTAATTGTCTAAATCTCCTGGAAAATTTTCTTGTTGACATCCTATTTAAGAAAAATATATTAGGAGAAAATATTAATTCCACTGTAAGCTTTTATTATAAAATACCAGGAAATTACCCAGCTGCATGTGCTTGCAATAATAAGAACTAGACTGGACTAAGAAACTGCTGTTGGACTGTGTTATGTTCCTAAAGAGGGTGGGCTACGTTGTGTGACCTTGTGAATCTTTCATTTGCCTCATTTGTAATTATTATTTAAGTAGTGTCGCTCTTGCTGCAAGGATGTCCTTGTTCCTATGCCTTGACCTTGCAAGCAATTCTATAGCATGTTCTTTCCTTCTGTTATTTAAACAACTGTTGCTCTAGTCCTCTGCAGTGACCAAAACTTTACTTGACAAAGTAACCAGCAGGGCTACTGAAAATCAGCATGGACTTTTGCATGCCATGGAAAACAAAGGGCAAAATCATTATCATTGTTTAGAAATAAAGGAAGCAGGTGTCCAGGAGGTCAGCCTTGGCAGCCTTTCCCAGATGACGCCCTTGCCACAAGGCAGCAGGCTCAGGTTTGACACCGCTCTGGTCCCAGGTTCTGGGCTCTGGTTTGGGTCTGTAGCGTCATCCAGCTTGAGCAAGAGCCACACATTTTCTAGGGAGGTTCAGATTCTTCTGGCTCAGGAGGCTGCAGAACAAACTATCAGGTGCAGAGCAATAAACCCCAGGATATTATCCAAAAATAGCTTCTAAAACCAGCTGCAGCAATATTGAGTCATGCCCTTGAACATGACGTCAGTCCTTTCTGCAGAAAACCCTCTTGAAACTTTACAGGGAGGAATAAAATGAGTGTTTGGCTATTGTAAATGTTAAACATAAACCATGGTGATGGTAGCATCCCCGATTTAATCATATATTCCAGCAAGTGGAAGTAATTAGGTAAGAATCACCTAATCTTTTTAAACTTCATGTTTAAAGTAATGGAGTAAAATTTTAATTTAAAATTCTGATACTATGTCTTCTTCACAAAAAAGGTAATAGTCTAATTGCTGTAAAAGAGACCGATAAAAAAAGAAATCGGAGCTGGTAGTCACATTGAGAGATTTATATTTTTATTATGTTCATATAGGATTTTTCCATTTTATTTACTGAGCATGACAGTGTTCCAAGCAAGCGGCTTACTCAGTCAAGGCCTAGTAGATGAATTTGAGTGTTGCCATGAAGCTTTCATTTGGGCATTATAATGTGTGCTTTTAAGTCACAGCTTTCATTCTTATCTGTGTGTTTACAAAGAGCACCAAAGAGGTCTGTCTGTCTTTGTGATCCTGTATTGCAGGCTACTAGCACTTCCTCTGGAGTAACCAATGTTTAAATCAAATCCATTTTGTTCTTCTGAAATTGTGTTATTTTAAATGGATTAATAAGAACAGTTCCATTAATTGAAATTTATTTTTCCCAGATTATAAATAAATTCTTGGTCTGTCTGAGATTGACTTCAGCCAATTACATTCAAAACACACGTAAAGTTCAGCTATAACATCTTCAATAGTCAAGGTGGTATTAACAGCATATTAACAGCCATGTTTCTGTTTTACAGGATGATGCTGATGTAGAGTGGAAATTTGCAAGGGCTAAACTTTGGTTTTCTTACTTTGAAGAAGGGAGAACTCTTCCAGTACCCTTCAATTTAGTGCCAAGCCCAAAATCTTTGCTGTATCTCCTACTCAGAATCAAAAAATGTATTTCTAAACCATTTCTGTGCCAAAAGAAAAGCTTTCAGGAAGATGCAGAGATGAACAAGGTAATTTTGTAACGTGTATATTGACGGCTAATTTTAAAAGATAAAACCAATTTTAACTTCATTTTTGTTGTTGACCTGTTTTTCTCGTGAATTTCTCAACATACTTAGTTCTTCCATACTGAAGTCAGTCACTACATACAGTCTGAAATTCTTACTTTGTTTTTTAATATAAATATTTGTCTACATCTGTAATCAGTTAAGTCCAAAAATTGTAAATTTACGGTTCTTCCTGCTTCCTGTCACAGGATCAGAGAATATTTCATGCTGGGAGGGACTTCAGGAGGCCTCTGGTCCAACCTCCTGCTCACAGCAGGGTCAACTCTGAGGTCAGGCCAGGTTATCAGGGCTTCATCCAGTCAGGTCTTGAAAACATCCAAGGATGTCCATTGTCTCTCATCCTCCTGTCCTGCGGCACTGTGAAGAGCCCAGCTTCATCTCCTTGGTGACCTCCCTGTACGCGCTGGGAGTTCCTATTAAGTATGCCTGAAGCCATTTCTGCTTCAGGCTGAACAAGCCCAGGTTCCCCAGTGTCTCTTCAGAGGGCAGGTGCTCCAGTCCCAAACACCTTGATGACCCTCTGCTGAACTTGCTGCAGTTTTTAAATATCTTTCTCACTGTCCCTCAAGTCCCCCAGGTTCTTTTCTGCAGAGCTGCTCCCCAGCCAGTCAGTCCCCAGCCTGTGTTGTTGAGTTATTCCTTCACGTTTGTCCTTATTCAAATTCACAGGGTTTCTGTCAGCCCTGTCTTCCTGGATGGCATACCTGCCCTCAAGCCTGCTTAGGCAGCTCCCAAATTTGGCTTTGTTTGCAAACTTGACAGCGAGTGTGCTCCAGCACCTCTAACATCTGGTCATTGATAAAGATGTTTAAAAGGACAAGTCCCAGGACAGGACACCTGTACTACCCTCTAAGCACAACCATCCAGCCAGGTTTTTACCCATAATTCTAGGTTAAAACCCTTGCTAAAGTCAAGGTTGATGACTTCCCCAGCTCTCCCCTCATCTGCAAATCCAGACATTTTATCTCAGAAGGCCATCTGGATTAGTTAGGCAGGTTTTACTCTTCCTAAATCCACACTTATTAAATCCACACTTACTGTTACCAGTCACTGCTCTTTGATGTGCCCAGAAGTGCGCTCCAAGAGGGCTCAATCCATTATTTTGCCAGTTAATTGAAGTGAGATTGAGTGGCCTGTGTTTACCCAGATCTTCCTTTTGAATATGGGTTTAACGTTTGTCTTTCTCCAGCCTTTGGGGACCTCTCCCGATCTCCATGATCTTTCAAAGATGACAGTATCTTTGCAAGGACTTCATCTGAATATGAGTCAGCAGTGTGCCTAGGTGGCCAACAAGGCCAACAGCATCCTGGCTTGTGTCAGAAATATGGTGGTCAGCAGGACTAGGGAAAGTTGTTGTCCTCCTGTACTTAGCACTGTTGAGGCTGCACCTCAAATACTCTATTCAGTTTTGGGCCCCTCACTATAAGACAGACGTTGAGGTGCTGGAGCGTGTCCAGAGAAGGACAATGAAGCTGGTGAGGGGTCTAGAGCGTAAGTCTTGTATGGAATGGCTGAGGGAACTGGGGTTGCTTAGCCTGGAAAAAAGGAGACTGAGGGGAGACCTTATCGATCTCTACAACTACCTGAAATGTATTACTACTAGCGAGATGGCGGTCAGTCTCTTCTCCCAAGTAATAAGCAATAGGACAAGAGGAAATGGCCTCAAGTTGTGCCAAAGGAGGTTTACATTGGATATTAGGAAAAATTTCTTCACTGAAAGGGTTATCGAGCATTGGAACAGGCTGCCCAGAGAAGTGGTTGAGTCACCATCCCTGGAGATGTTTAAAAGACATGTAGATGTAGTGCTTAGGGACATGGTTTAGTGGTGGCCTTGGCAGTGCTAGGTTAATGGTTGGACTTGATGATCTTAAAGGTCTTTTCCAACCTAAACAATTCTGATTCTATGATCCAACCTCTCAGTACCGGTGAATAGAGCTCATTGGGTCCACTGAACTTGCCTGGGTCAGGTTCTCTCAAGTAACCCCTGACTTGACCCTTCTCCATGGCCAGTCATTCTCCTCCTGCTCAAACCCCTTCATTAAGCACAGAGACCTGACAAACTGTTAGCTGAGTCCCTCGTCCTTACCCAAGTCTGCTGTCACTAAAGCCCCTGCCCCACTGAGCAACAGGCCCGCATTTCCCTTGTTCAGCCTTGTACTGCTGTTGTAGCAGTAGAAGGTCTCCTTACTGCCCTTGCAAATGTCAGCTTAAGGTGAGCTTTGTCTCTCCAACACCACCCTCTCATGTCTGGGCAAAGTTTCTAAATTCCCCGTTTGTAGCCTGTCTCTGCTTCCACTGAGAACGCAGCCCACTTTTGTTGTACAGCGTTCTGTTACCTGTTTTATTTACACAAGTGCAGTAAAAAGCACTTGATACATTGCTGTTATCTCATGGGCTTATTTAAAGACTTTGTAGTCAGTCTGTTTTTCCTGCAGTGTCTTGGTATAAAGCAAATTAATTGCTTTAGGAGAACATGGGGCATAGTACATGGTGTTAGGTGCTACTGGAAGTGTAAAGACTAGCACTATTCTAACGCGTTAGGGAAGAAGAGCTTTGCAAGACAACTGAGCAGACTTAGTGAGTAGAAAGGTGAGCATATGGTAACATTCACACAAAAAAAGAAATCACAAGTTTGTCATAGTGGCAGAATCAAATGTGTCATTTCTGGAACTTTTTAACGTGGAAGGATCTTTGTTAAAATAGGCAGTAGTCTGAGAAGAGGCCTTCAGGGTTAGGAGTTCTTGAGTCTAGTCAAGAGTCAATAGACCGGGGGTCAGTAGAGAAATTACATGCATCTGTCAGCTCTCTGTCACCAATGTGACAAGCACTTTTTCCATCACAGTTATCAGTTGAAGAGTAAAAGAAACTGGTTGCAATCCTAGAAGGAAAAAATGGAGCTATAGGGAAAAATACTGTGTGTCTGACAAGCCTCTGCCGCTGGTCGAGTTCCTAACAGTTTATAAAAACAAACACAGACATTACAAACACTGTCAACAAAGTCAAGTTTGTTATTAACTTCGGAAGCCTCCTGTGTGCTGCAATTTTTCCAGCATTTCATGGATCTCACGTCATTTTGTTTGGGAAATCTAATCCTAACGTGTTTAAGAGCTTCTTGATGCAAATTGGTTTCACAAATTCCATGAGTGATCAGGTCATCCCTGAAAAAGCGTGACTTTAAGGAGATACAAATAAACTTCAAATTCAGCGATGGTGAGAAACAACAAATCAAAGGATTTTTGTTTTTCTAATTCCCTTCCTTTGTGAATTTGAAAAGCATCTAAGTAAGTTAGAAGCTTATTTTTAATGACTTTTTAAAATGAAATTTATATTCCCATGAAACAGTTACTCTTAAAAATCCCATTCTTGCACCCTAAGGAAAGAAGCTGAATTTTTAGAATTCCTTTCCAAAATTATATTCAAACCTAGCAATTCAGATGGCTAGAAAGGTGCAAATTGTAATAATTACCAATTCTAGATAAAACATTAACAGCTGTGTCTGCTTTTACAGCAGTCCCTCTGAAAGACAGCTGTGAGGATGCAGCCATGGTTCATCACATTTTTTCCTAACTCTGAATTAACTTTTAGTCTTCAAATATTAATGCTTTCTACTCACTGCAGATTCTAGTATAACTAATGCTAAATGAAATGTGCTTACTCCCTAGCCAAAGAAGCTATAAAACTGCAAATCAAATTAAAAAAAAAAAAAAGCTTTTACGTTGAAAAATGTGAAGCAGCGGAGTCACATCTGTTCATTCCTCAGCTTTTCCAGCAGGGTGACTGATACTGCCAGATGATTACATTTTTACTTACCTTTTGGACCACCACATACTGTGGAGCTGACTTTATCTGAATCTATCAGATGCTGCCATCCTTCACACTTCTAAAATGTCACTAAAATGTTTTTGTGTCACATTTTGATCCCCGTTGATGATTCGTTATTGTTGAGGCTGTTTTATGGCATCTTCTCAAAGGCATTCTCGGGCTTTTTTGGGTTTTGACTTCGGACTCATCCTGTGCTGAGCAGGTTGGTGCTGCCGTGTCTGCGGAGCGAGGAGCCGCTTGTGTAAGGAGCGACCATAAACGCAGTGAGCTGTGCAAAATAAGATTTGGCAAGACCAGACCCAAGACTTGGTGGCTGTGCTAGTAAACTAAATGTGACAGGGAGCTTATCTGGGCACCAAGACCAACAGAGGAATTCAAGTAGTTTTCCTTCTGAAGTAGGGCTGCTGCAAGCTGTTGTCCCCAGACCGTCCCAGTTGCCAGACTGTGCCTAGGGAGAGAGCCAGTTGCTCCTGTGCAAGTCCTACTTGGGAGGACATTAAAAGTTTACTGATTGAAGACATTGCATTGCCGTACCCAGAAACGTTAACACACGCTTGAGTTTACTGATTCTGACCCAGCCTGTGGGTCTTTCTCCTGCATCTTCTCAGTGCAAAATCGTCAGCAGCACCAGGGTGAGTGTAAGGACAAGAATTAAGATGGAAAGGGGGGAAATTCTGCCCCTCAAGCCAGCTCTGCCCTCATTGCTGTTGGCAGAAAACAGCCAGGTGCTGGCAATGCTAAATGGCGAGTGATTTACATAGCTGTGTTCAAAGTGTGGCACACCAGCAACTAATCTCTTAAGACGTATCTACATATAATAATAAAGCTGTGAAGATGTTTTCTTTCAGGCTGTTGATTAAAACCTGCAGATTTCTTCTGTTTCGGGCTAGAATTGGTGTTTTAAATATCAAGTGAACAAGAAACTCAAACCAAAAAAGGGGAGAAATAAATGAAAAGAAAAAGGAGAGGTTTAAAGAAACCTACTTGGAGTTTATTCTAAATTGAAAAATTGCCTGGTGAAGGAGAAAGTTTATGGTTTAAGAGTCACAGAACTTGTTCATCTTCCTGAACTTAAAACCAATACTGGCAGATAACCTATATGAGCCATTTTCTTAAAACATGACCCTTCAGAAAAGAAGTAAGGAACAACTAATTATTGAAATAGCTTTAAACCCTCACTCAGACAACAAAAAATACGTTAAATTTTACTTTCCTAGTATAAAACAGTGTTTCTAAAATTTTCACAAGTGACCTCTGGTTCTGGGAGCGCTAACCGAGTCATTTCGTGGGATCGAACGCTTCTGGAATTCCATCAGCTGCTTCCGAAAACAGGGATTTAAGATGTTAACAAAGTGCTACACAGAACAGCTAGGGTAATTACAGTACTATTTTGATTGCATTGAATTGTAAGTAATACTAGAGAACGACGAAATGTGAAGCGAGTTTAAAAAAGATTTTTTTTCTGAGAGCAACGGTCCATGTATGCTACATGTCTTCTTTCACACAACACTCCTGGGGGAGAGTTTCTTTTTTTAGGGTTTATATCATTATTTTATTTGAATTTCCTTTTTTTTTTTTTGTACCTCCAATGGATTTTCAATAGTTATTAAATTAAAAATATGAACTCATTATTATGACAGGCTGAGTCATTAGTATGACAGGCTGAGTTTACTCTAGCAGTAATTTTTGGAAGAGGAAAAAAATATAGGTGTGAAGCTTAAAGAGAGTTTACGGATTTTGTGCGAAAATGGAGTTACAATGAAATCTTGGCAATCTCTGCCACCAAGTGGTCATTCAGTAACATAGAAGAGATGTTCTGTCCTGTTACTGTCACACGTAAGCAGATTTAATGAAGTTACATACTCCTGATTTACCTGCCAACTTTCAAGGTGCAGTTTGCATTTAATTAAAAGTACATTATTCTGTTCAAAAAAATGCAGAGTGCTGATGGGTCAAAGTTAAAATGAAGATGTTACAGTATGTCTGGTTTTACAAGTTTGCAGTGTCTCACTTAACTGATTTCACTACATGTTACCGGTTTTGCTATTTCAAGTGGAAATCAAGTTTTAGTTAAGCATTGCATTACCATTTGAAGTGAACCAATGTAACATAAACTTCAAACTGGTAACCAGCGTGACAGATTACACTTAAAATACATAATAAAATACATAATAAAATTAAATGCATTTGTAGATTATATGTAAACTGGTAAGTAAGAGGATTATTATCAGGGTTCAACCATGAGAAGTTCCTGTTATACCTCAAGAGGTTACAGTGATTTCAGCTGCAGGAGAAATGGCTTCAGCTGAGGGCTTTAGCCTTCATTAACATCAGGCATTGTGTTGAGGGTCTCTTGATGTGTGACATGCCTGTACAGCTGCATAAGCATCTAACCCCTCCCCTGCTTTCCTCCCCATCAAAGTACATCCCAGTATATCCCACATATTACTTACCAGGCTCCAGAGGGCCCCAGTTTGCTTATCTGCAGGTGCTCGATGCGTAAAGACACAGAGAACCTCACTGGAAGTACAACACGATCCCACAGGATCTGAGACACTGCAATGATAGCCCCATGCTTTAAAATAGTAAAAATACTGTTGGACCACGTATAATTACAGAGAACTGACTTTTCAGTGGCAGTCCCACTTATTCCTCATCCAGATCAATCGTGATTTATATTTCACTTTTTTTTTTAATTTCTTGTAGTACTCCTCATCGAGCTGGCCCCATTGGCAGTCTAAATCTTGTCAATCTAAATTTTGTCAATCTTGAAGGACATGGACCTGTTGGAGCAGGTCCAGAGGAGGGCCACGAAGATGATCTGAGGGCTGGAGGACCTCTCCTATGAAGACAGCCTGAGAGAGTTGGGACTGTTCAGCCTGGAGAAGAGAAGGCTCCAGGGAGACCTTATAGCAGCCTTCAGTACCGGAAGGGGTCCTGTAAGAAGGCTGGGGAGGGGCTGTTTGCAAGGGCATGTAGCAATAGGACGAGGGGCAATGGTTTTAAACTAGAGCAGGGAAGGTTTAGATTAGACATTAGGAAGAAGTTCTTTACAAATGAGGGTGGTGAGACACTGGAACAGGTTGCCCAGAGAGGTGGTGGAGGCCCCATCCCTGGAGACATTCAAGGCCAGGCTTGATGAGGCTCTGAGCAACCTGATCTAGTTGAAGATGTCCCTGCTTACTGCAGGGGTGTTGGACTAGATGACCTTTAAAGGTCCCTTCCTACCCAACACGTTGTATGATTCTATGATTCTAAGGTAATATCATTCATTTTGGCAGCTGCTATTCACTCTTACTGCAGCCTAGTCATTCAGCTTGAATCTCAGTTCACCATTTTGTGATGCTTTAGTCCTTCTTGAAGATGTAAATCGGTAATGAAGCCTGCAAATTGCATCCCCGATGTTTTATCGGGAAGTGATGTCCTTTCCTTTCAGCACATATAGTAAAGAAGATGCTACTCAAAAATGTCAGCTGGTAATTTTGTGGTCCCTGGCATGAACTGCATAACCAATGACGTTCAGCCATTAGTGCAAGTGAGGGGAGAAGCAAAGTCCTCGTGTTTTGTTGTAGTGGAGGTCACGTTAGTTGCATGCAAATGCTGTGAAAGAAAGAAAAGGGGTAATGCTGCCACCTCTCCTTCCTCCTTGGCTTCTACCACACCCTGCCCTGACTCTCCCTCATCCATTGCCTGCAAAGCTGTGCTGCACTAGTGTTCCCTTTGTCCTGACGTGGATCCCCCTCCCATGCGCCTGAGGAGCAAGGGAAAGCCTGTGGGGACATGGCTGCTCTGCTCTGGTCCCTTGGGCATAGAAGCATTGAATTGTTTGCGTTGGAAGGGACCTTTAAAGGGCATTTAGTCCAACCCCCCTGCAGCGAGCAGGGACATCTTCAACTAGATCAGGTTGCTCAGAGCCTCGTCCTACCTGACCTTGAATGTTTCCAGGGATGGTGCATCTACCATCTCTGTGGGAAACCAGAGTTTCACCACCCTCAGTTTTAAAAAATTTTCTTCCTTATACTTAGTCTAAATCTACCCTCTTTTAGTTTAAAACCATTACCCCTCATCCTATCACTACGCTCCCTGATAAAGAGTCCCTCCCCATCTTTCCTGTAGGCCCCCTTTAAGTTCTGGAAGGCCGCTATAAGGTCTCCCCAGAGCCTTCTCTTGTCCAGGCTGACTGACTCCAACTCTCTCAGCCTGTCTCCATAGGAGAGGTGTTCCATTCTTCAGATCATTTTTGTGGCCCTCCTCTGGACCCATTCCAACAGGTCCATGTCTTTCCTGTGCTCAGGGCTCCCGAGCTGGATGCAGTACTCCGGGTGGGGTCTCACCAGAGCGGACGTTAGGAGCAGGTGAGAGGCAGAGTAAAGGGAGAAAACCTCCCAGTTCTCACTCATCACAGTGTGAAAGGGCTTGTTTCAACTCTTATGATGAAATTCTGCACAGGTATGAGGACTTTACCACAGTAATTTAATAATCCCCAAATCGAGTTTAACAGTTAGTGTTCTGTTGTACCATGTATACATGAGGTAATTTAACCATATTGTTCTTCTGTTTATTTTGTACTATAAATAATGTTTCCATTTCAGCTTGGTCAAAGGAAGCAATCAAGTATAAGAAGCTCAGATGAAATCCATTTAAACAGTTTAAACAATCCTCCAAGGCAATACCAGGTAAGAAATGGTTTATTTTTAAACAAAATCAAGAAGTAGTAGAACTGGCAGATCAGACTGACAGCATGAGGACAGTTTTGAATTTAGGTTAAACAGCATGAATTAAGCATAAATCCACAGACCTTGTATATGTCGGAAATGAACGCAATGATTTAGGTATTTGCAGTACAATCTGAGGGTGGTTTTGTCTCCTCTTAAATACTGCCCTTGTAGTGCAATATTTTAAAGCGCTTGAAAAATGTTTTACATTTTAGAGACAGGTTGAGTCCTCAACTGCACAATTCAAATTAAGAAAAGCAAAAAGAAACGCAAAATCTTCCCATTCCATCTGCTGAAACAGTTTAGCTTGTTGTGACACACCTGTATATTCAAATACCTCAAGCACTGCAGATATCTTTCGGCCTTTATGCTGTCGATACACTCTGTTTATTCATTGCCTCCTAAACAACTGGAATGAGCCTTTTTGCGGTTAAGCGTAAAGAGACCCAGCATAGTCCACATAAAGCCCAGCTATTCTGGTACAGAGATTGCTCCTTTCTTTCCTGTAATACTACAAACCAGGTGGAAGGGAACAGGCAAGAGCTGCTTGGGTGGTAGAACAAGATCATCTGAATGCAAAAAGGTATAGAAAACAGTGTGGAATTCAGTAAACCTTTCTTAATCATAAGACAGAAAAAAGTTTTTTCCCCTTGGGCAGGCTGGCTCTGCTCCACTCTCCATCATGCGGTGTCTGTACAAGTCTATTCCAAAAACTCCCTGACTTTTTCACAGCCAATTTCATTATGGTACAGTGATATATATTAAGATTACAACTTTATCCCATAAGCATGAGGATGTGTGGCTTTGTATCTGAAACATTCTCGGATTCTTAGAATAAACAGTACAGCTGCTGACCTTGCAAGCATGACTGTGGTGATGTTCTGGAACCGCTGATCTGGGACGATTCACCTCACAACCACCTCTCATCAGGTCTATTACTGTGGAGACAAAAGCAGACACATAAATCTATGCATATTTTCTATCTTGAAGTGAATAACAAAAAGTATTATGTTGTCATGGGTTACACCATATGAAAGTATTAAAGCCAAAGATAGATCTTCAAAGGTAATTAGATACCTTGCTCTTATTCAAGTAATTTGAAATAATGGGAGAATCAGGAGCAGAATTCATTTTTCCTGGAGAAGTAAAATTTGCATCTAAATTTGCTGGCCTAGGTTCCCCTTATTTTTAGCGGAGAGGGTAGTCATTCTAATGGTGTGGTTTATTTGATCAATTTTAACAGTCTGAGCTGAACTATTCTCTCAGATTTGCTTTTTGTCTCCACAGAGGGAGTTAAAGGTGACTGCCACAGATACGTATATTTACATCAGAAACTCTCTGTATTTGGTTAGATGAGTCCCAGCAAGGTGCTTAAATGACTCTTAGAACATGGGTCCCATTTTCTCTAAGCCTTACGTTGGGAAAAGATAACTTATCTATAAAAATAGAGTAAAATAAACTGCTCGTAAAAGGGTTTAGCAATTAGAGTTGCTAATCAGGGTCATTATTGTCTTCTGGTAGCAATAAAGGCTAGATGGTTTCACCTACCTGGAGATCAAAGTTGCAAGTTTAATCATTCTCGTAGACTCCAGCAGTAGATTAAGCTTCATGAATGATAACATTCATAAGATGTGTTTTCTAACTTTCATGTACATATATGTGCAGAATCATAAAGTCTAAATGTCTACTGCAGATGAAAGCAGAGATTTTTACATTATATTCCTTTAACCTGGCCAGTCCTACACTGAAATGTCTGAATGCAACAGAAGATAACAGAGCTCATATGTTGAAATGTCATAGCAATACTAGAAAGTCCAACTAAGAAAACTCTTTTTTTTTTTCTTCTTTCTTCTCTGCAGAAAATAATGAAGCGTCTCATTAAAAGATATGTACTGAAAGCTCAGATAGATAAGGAAAGTGATGAAGTCAATGAAGGTGAGTATGTTGATGAATTGTATGTTTATATCTAATCAGAGAATCAAAACAAACTAATTAAATTGGTTACCTATGCCACTTGAAAAATGTTTCCAAAATACTTAATCCACTTGACATGTTTACAGGTGCAAGATGTAAAAATAACATGAAACTGAAGTTAAGGAAGAGATCATAGAGCCACAGATGTGGCTTTCTGTCTCTGCTCTCCCGTCTGAAACTGTCACTGATCTGACACCTTGTGAGAAATGTTGCCACTTCGAGTAATGCCCGTGTGTTTCCCGTAGGGGGCTGCATTTAATGCAGTGGCTGGTTTGGGCCACTCCGGTAGGAACGCTCCCTCATGTGGGAGATGCATCCATGGTGATACACATACTTCAGCCTTTTCTTTGGTGTGGCTTAGTAGCTGGAAACAGATGGTGAATGCACTTCACGGAAATGTTGTCTTCTGTTTGCACCCCTCTGATGCTTGAAAGACACTTAGTGCAGCAGGAGGAGGAGAGGACCTCTCTCTTATGGAGAGTGAGAGGCCTTGTTGCTGGCCAGGAGGACTCGGGCACCCTCAGTCCGCGTGATCTGTCTTCCATCTAACAGATCGTCTGGGTTTTGTGAACTGATGTGATCTCTCACACTTTTGCCTTCAGATTTGTTTGTTTCCTGAACTGCATCTTCATAATCCTATCCATAGGCCACCGTTCACCAACGGGCCATAGAACTTTTTCTGCTTCAACAAAGAAATCCAGAGGAATCCCATGGTAACTGTGAGATATTTGGGTATGCTGGTTTTTTCCTTTGTTTTTTAATAGTGTTTTCTTCTAATGTCTCTTCCAGGTGAACTGAAGGAAATTAAACAGGATATCTCAAGTCTCCGGTATGAACTCCTTGAGGAAAAATCTCAGAATTCTGAAGATCTGGCAGAACTTATAAGGAAACTTGGGGAAAAACTGTCAATTGACTGTAAAGAAGAAGAAAGCAAGAGATAACCTAAATATTTAAGGAATGAAAAAGAACGTTAACAATTCACTTAAAGCCATATTTCTGTTTTTCTCAACTCTAGCTCACATTTGTACAACAGATTCAGAAATTAAATCATTCCAATACTTTATTGAAAAACCAAAATGGCAAATCCTCTGTGTCCTCTATGGTAGAGAGGAAATACCACTTGAGTAAAGATACTTATTTATTCTTTACCTGCTGAAGAAGAGTTAATTTTAGATCATTTTAATATTCAATTTACCTCTTTTAGAATTCCAGTGGAATCTTGACAAGCCCAGTCATGAAAGATTAAAACCATAAATCTAAACTTTTCCTACATTAACTGGTTATTTTTGCAAATTTCCTTTTGTAGACATTCTTAACATATATTTTAGGGAAGCAAAAGAGGAAAATTCCAGGCTTTTACATATTTATATCAAAAGCCATTTAATTTTTCAAGCACTCCCAACTAGCAAAAAAAAAAAAAAAAAAAGAAAAGCTAGTTGCCTTTCTTAAAAATGTGCAGAAGAGGTAGACAGCACAATACTCGGAGCACTGTGTTATACTCTCTGTGTTTTTCTCTTTCCCCACTTATCCCTGTCACTACTGAATTTTCCTGAAAGATACTTAGATTCCAATGGGAGTTAGTGCATTAAGAAAGAAGTATTTTTCACCAAGTTTATTGAAAAGCTATTGCTGAGGCCTGAAGAAAACATATTTAATGCAAAATAATTAATCCCTGAAGTTCTGATCCGTTCCAGAATTCCCAAGTTCTCCAGCTTTTATGTCTTGAACTAAAACCTACAAACTGCAGGGCAAGGGTTTGAATGTAAAGCTGGTGACACCTTTATTTAAGGTGGAAGACAGTAAAATGTTAGGTGCAAACCTTCTCTCTGAATTCTAAGAATGGCATGCATTGGGGACTGTGTTTCCCCACAGCTAAACTTGTTTAAATTGCTGAATTTGGTTCAGATCTATCCTTAGCAAATGAAAACACATTGTTCCAAAAGTTCATGAAATCTCATCTGTGGATTGGCATCCCTTGTCCTTTTTCCCACTGGAGAAAGCTCAGCTCCTGTGCTGTATTCCCTGGGACTCCTTCCATGAAGAATCTTCCCTCCGTGTCAGCAGCAGCAGCAGAAGCCTCCAACGCTTCCCACCCTGCTTTCTGCAGTATGTCTCCCGTGTCTTCTGTTTAGCTGGACGAGAGGTAGCCCATGCCACGGCTGGATGATAGTTGTGTGATGGCCAGCTGGTAGGTACCTTCCCGTCAGCTGGTTTCTGTCTCGCCAGGTAGCTACAGGAGAAATTCCATCTGATTTTTCCCTCACTTAATAGAGTAATTTGGGTTTCTCTCTTATGACAATCACCAGTTCTGGGGCTGTTAGAAGCATATATTACAGGGGGGATCTCTGTTCCTCTTTAAGCTTGGTTGAAATCAGTGAAAGGGCTGTGAAAAACTGTAACAGGAACATCAACACGTGTAACTCACCCGTAAAAGCCTTGTATGTTTAGGAAACAAGGCTGAAGGTGGCTTGTCAGTAATTGCTTTTAAATTAATTTTGTGAAACTTACTTATTGTGGAATGTATCAGAATGTTTCCACCTCCCCCATTTAGGCTGGAGGTTATTTTTTAATGGGTTTAGATTAGTTTCTATCTGAATTTACTGATAGCCCTTTTTAAAAAAATTGTTGATGAAATCACTGTGTATTTTCAGGGAAAAAAAGAGGGTATTAGAGCAGATTTTGAAACCACGTGGAGACAAGTGGAGGCGGTGGGCTTTGTCCTGCCTGGAGAGCGATGGAAGCTGCTGTGGAGGTGGGCCTGCCACAAGGGTGTTTGTCATGGTTTGGGGGAGCAGCTTGGCCTTCTGCTTGGCCCGTTAGTTTAGCCACAAACGGGGCATGTGAGACAATCCCTGTCGTGTGGGCCTCGGGCATAATGAACTCAGGGTTTAGAACTTTCCAGACTTCTTCCTCTGAGGGAGGAGAAGGAAAGTCAGGTTTTCAAAAGGAGTAGAGCAGTCTGTATTACAAACCGCAGTGTGCTGGCCTGAAAAACTATGAGCTACAGAATAGCCAACTTCGTAACTCGCCTGTGATCATGACAAAGCATTACCTCATGACCTGCAGTATTTCCTGCGGTAATCGGCAGGGGGTACTGCCGGCTCTGAGGTGACCTGCTGGCCACTCTTTGGCGGAAACCCTCTGGTTTCTGTATCGGACATTGTGTGGAAAACAAAGGCAGTTGGGGTGATCTCGGGCTAGAAGGCAGCGTGAAGCTAACTTCACTGCCTTTCAGCTCCTCGATGGTTCCTGCCCATCTCCCTTGGCCAGGACTGGCTGCTGATTTTGAGTTTTGAATTCCCATGTGAGTATTTTGTACCTGGTTTTCTGAAGCAGTGAGCACTTACTACAGCTCTGTTAAATGACCGTGTTAGAGACCATACAGCTCAAAGCAGATCTTCCACCTTTGACAAGCTCCTCAGAAAATCTCGTGGTCAGAACTTGAGGCAACAAGGACAGTCAAAGTTTGCCCTCAGTAATCAAAAGTATTTATTTTTGGTCATTGTAGTGTACAATTTGGATCTGCTGTCTAGTGCTAGATGATGGTAAAACCTTTGATCTCCGTAAACACAATGTAAGGAAATATGTTAACAGATTTTAAGATCCAGGAGCGGATTTTTATTACAGAGGTAAAATGGGCACTGTGAATTTGTTTAAGCCCAAATTTTGACTTACCTTAAAACTATAAGATCGTAATGTATATATTGTATTTCATGAATAAAATACATATGGATTTTTTTTAATTCAATGAAGATATTTTATATGTAGTTATTACTCATGGAACAATTTGTTAAATATATTTGAAGAGGTTATTGCCAAATGTAATGTGACAAGCAATGTAGTATTTAAAATGAGCACAATACCAAATATATTATTCTGATAAAAAAATTAAATGTACCAGGCTGAAAATACCTTTGTGATGCATTGTATGAACACGTTGTGACTTCACTGGGAACCTTTGGCTGCTCTTTCTTGGAAGACAATAGCAAGACAAATATGGTAATTTCTTAGCAACACTAGTACAAAAAAAAAAGTTTCACAGAACTTTCCAGAGTTTTTTGTGAATTATTAGAACACCAAGATAGTCTTGCTTAGTTGTTTCTTTAAATCTTCTTAATTTTTTGAGCTCAACAATTCAGTTTCTGCAGCACACACCTAAACCAGACCTACAATGAAGATATATTGGTTTTTATAATTTTTTTTCCCCTTAATATTTCTTAATCTTGAATTATGAGGCACGGTGAGTATAATCTGTCATCTGTTAGACATTCTGCTCTCTGTTCATACAAACATATTTCACTAAAATATACAGGAGGGCTTAAAAAATTCTGAACAGAAGAAAATGCAGTAAGAAAATCGCCAAATCAACAAAGCTTTGCCCAGGGGTTTCTCTCACTATTCTGGATGAAACCAAATCATGCCTAGCTATTGGGAAAAACCTTATACATCATGGAGGACTCTGGATATTAGGGAGTAGTACTTCACTGGCAATGTAAGTTTAAGGTACTCAAGATTTACAGTAACAGCTCCTGAGTAAGAGCTACAAGGTTTCACATACAGATTCAGATATTCCAGCTTAAAATCTGCTGTATTTCACCCTATTTTGGAGCACTGCCAAGCTAAGCCAAGCCAATGAATCCTACTGGTTTTAGAAGTGAGATCCACAGGTTCATCTGATTTTAGATGTCAGCCATGAAGACTTCTGCATCTGAGCTCATCTAGACTTTATATTCAGTGGATAGAAATGGTCAGAGACCTGTGTTAAGGTAGATGGGTATCCCAGGTGAGTCATATAGCAGAAGTGACCATTTCTCTCCAATTACTGTAGCTGTTACCAATGTTTATAACGACGTGTGAGAAGTTCCGCCTTGGCAGAAATGGGCATTGCAGTACACTCCAGAGCCGTGAACCATCACAAATGCTCATCTGCTTGGAAGCGTTTGAACCAATGAGGCCATAATTGAGAGGGGTGGGATCTAACCTGCCTCCAGAAGAATCCAGCCCATCTCCCAGGCGTGATGGATGAGTATGGTCGTTCTTTACTCTGCAGCAGTATTACATTTTTTCTTCCTTCATTAGTGTAACTGTGGGTAGGCATAAATGAAAATACCCATTAACTGCATCTGCCCCAGACATGAGAAAAACTAATTTACTGTGCACGTGACAACTAAATTCTTGTCGATGAACCGGGAGCCTTATGATAAACAAAGTTCATATCCTGTGTTTTAGCACATTGTGGTGAGCGTGTATTTTGAATATTACGTCTTTAAAGTTTACAGTTTGATCTTGGCGGTACTTCAGCTCTAGCAGCTGTATCATGTAATTTACTAAGAACATGTTCTCATGACTGCGGTGTCCCAAAAATGTAGTCTAGTCCAATGAAATCTTGCATTTGCCTCTCAGAGATTTCCCTCAAGCTTGAAATTTGTAGATGAACATTATAATTAATACATTATAGACCACATAATGGGCAACTGTACTCATTTGCAGAACAGTAGAAATTGTCCTTATGTTGAAAATTGCTCATTTGTCATGTAAATACTTAATGCTATTTTTAATTCATTAGAAAATGCCCGGTGTGAATAATATTTCTTATTTTTAAGCACTTATGTTCCTGCTAAAATTTTAATTTGGCCTGTGAAAAATAGAACTTGTAAATTGAAAAATCTGTTTGGAAAAATACTCTGTACTTCGGGAGCTCGTACCAAAAGAGAAGTTAGGGGAGTAACTTTAACTAAAACTCCATGTGCTTAGAAGGCCAGGGAATCCTGTAGGATACACTGCTCCTCCCTGGTGTATATGACCTTGAGTAGCTCAAAATATTTCATTTATTCTCGCGTTTCCACTGTTGCAAACCCCAAGTCTCCTGTTCCTCTTTCTGTTCTTGTCACCATCCTTAATGTGACAGTGCAGAAGAGATCACAAGGTACAAACTTTCAGTGCTTTCTATGTCCAAGCAATGGTATTTTAGTAGCATCTGGTTTTGTTTTAACCTATTCAGTATTCTGTGATTCAGCTGCTTGACATTTACTCTTTGCTCCTTTAATCAATGGCCCTCAAATCAAGGTAATTGAAAAAGATCAGATCGTACAGTATGCAAAGTACAGTTCAGCAGATAAATCAGTCTCAATTAATAGCAATATTTTTGTTTACTTTTATGTCTAAACACTTTTATACCACTGTGATACTTCATTGTGCTTTATAAACAACAAGGAGTATATTCTGGTACGTTTGCACAGTCTGTCAATAAGGGCATAAATAAAATAACGAGTCCAAAAACCTTTTGATTGTAGGCAAAACCTACACACTCTCAGCTAGTGAATGGATTTCTACAAATAAATTTATTTTCCCATGACCTTTGTCAAGCCAGTTCAACTCTCTGTTCCTTAACTTCTTCATTTATGCCAGGTGAGAATGATTCTAACTGAGGTAAACATGCTCTAATAAGTAGTTTGAGGAATTTATAAAAGGGAAAACTTCAATTCTTTCTCAAAGGGAGTATTTCCTTGCTTCCAGAAAAGAATTTGATTAACTGTACCAGAACTTCAATGGTGGAATCCACTTCAATAGAGAAAAAACACAGCATTTCATGTGATTAATGTCTTCACAGCAAAAGGCATTGCTATGGGATTGTTCTTGAGAACTGCAGTTGTAAAAATTCCGGTTAAGACACTCACTGATTCTGTCCTGTCTGTAGCCCAATTACTCAGTCCCCATCTCCTCATGGTAAACTGGGGCTCTGCAGCTGGCTCATAACGTGATCACTTTTGGATGGAGAGAAATCACTGATGCAGTAAATTGTTTAAAAAAACACGTGTCATGAATAAGTCTCTGTCAAACAGAAAATAAGGTACACTATCAGGTTGCTACCAAATCATGTTGGTAGCTAAAGATTCAAGACTACTTCAGGTGGCCGTGGTAGGACACTTGTGATCTCTCCTGGAACGGTGGTTATGTTTTGCAAAAGAAAATGTTGCTCCTAGAAATGACCTTGTGCTTGAATTTCTGAGCATCATTTAAGAATGCTGGGAGTTTCTTCCTTCTGAAGCGGCCCTTACACTTTGCTTTGCACTTTGAGGAAACTGAACTGCCTGATGCAGCCACATCTCTTCAGCAGAGACTTCTCTCTGACCCTACAGGAGGCCGTTGACTGTAGTACCATCAAGATTGTTAAAGCCAAGCCCTGGATGGACCAAGAAAGTTTTCTCAGTGTCAGAGTGGGAGGAAATAAAGAGAAAATCACTCCCAAAGAGCCGACGGTTCTTTTACTGTCTGAAGATTGCCTGCAACCACCCATGAATGTTCCATGCGTCTGGTGATTTTGTCTCTTCTGGTTTAGATATTCACAACACAGATAACTCGGCAAGCAATCTAGACTATTCATCTAGGATCTGAAAAGACATAGAAAATTCCAGGGCACAATTTCTAATGTCTAAAATATGCCAGCAAAACATGCCTTCAAAATACCTTTCTCTCCCCTGCTCAGGTTAAGTCCCGTCCACTGTCACAAAACCCTCCTTGTGAATGTCTGAAAGCAAGCGCAGCACCTTCTGCTTCAGGGCCTTCACTCGACACAGACTTTTATTGGTGCTTCAGAGACAAATCTTGGCTTAGAGTGGAGGCCCAGGCTTGGCTCAATCTATTTGTAGTTCAAGATCTTGAGGAAATGGGAGTCCCTTATTGGGTCACCAGTGAGGTCGCATGGAAGTAGTGAGCTAACAGGAACTGCTGGCTGTCGCACATAAAAAATATACTGAGTGCTCCTCTGTGCAGATGGTTTCACAGCTTCAAACAACATAGCAAGACTCAGATTTTAGGTAATTTATTTGTGTCTGTTACAAATTAATCCCTATGACACTTGTCTTTATAAAATCCAGCGGTTCCAATTGATCTAGCAGCTGATCACTCAACCTCAAATTATTCAATCGTTGCATTAAGGAAGCATCAAGATGTTTCATGCACATAAATTTTCTAGTCACCAGCTGAAACTTAATCTAAAGGAGAGCGCAGTGGGGATAGGATGCGTGTTGATGATCCCAGTGAGGTATCCCCACCTCCCTGCACCAACAGTATGTCATGGGATGATGGCATATCATGGTCCTCATGAGTTTCCCCAGGAGATCAATAGGAGAGAAGACAGTTATCCATCATTCAAAAGGATTAGAATTATTTTTAATAAATGCTCTTGTTGTCAGGCTTGCTTGAAATTACTTCGAATACACGTATTTCTTTTGGTTTATTCTATACAGAGAACAGTTCCTGAGCCACAGGACTGCAGTCAGTGTACTGCAGTAGCTCTGGAAAAAATAATCCCAGTTCTTCCCTTACTTTATCAAGCAGAAGACTTGAAAAATTTTGAAGCAGTCTTGCTTACTGCAAAGTTGTCATACACATGCCTCTCCAGTAAACTGTTTCTGCTAAACTTATCCTAACGGTCCTTTTGAAAAGTAAATTACTGAGCTTAACCGTTTATTTTTAGGTTTATTGGTTTACATACTTGGTTAAGGCAGAAATTCCACTCTGATTGAAATATATGTATTTCAAGTCATAATTTTCAATGTCTATAAATTTTACAGTGTTGTCGTAGCATAGTCAGCAGCTGCTGGCCAATGGTTTGCCATACCAAGCTTCTTCCATGCACGATAAATAACATCAGCTCACGCAACGGTAGGTAAAGCCCTCTGTGTACCCGCAGACCACAGGATGCACGCCAGGGGAAGACAGATGGTGGTAGATATCCATCTTATTTAACAGGCTGTAGCAAAGACAGCCTGGACTTTCTGGCGGGTAAATTATGTTTGGATTCACAGGGCACATTGTAGCAGCGCTGCAACTTCAGCCTAAGTTAAATTAATCCATCCCAGTAACTTCGATGGCAATATGCAAAGACTGAATTTGCCTCCCTCTGTACCCAGAAAATTTAAATTAACTTTATAAAGGGACTGAAAATTATCTATATGCGTGCCGTTCTGTGTGATACAAACCTGTAGTTGTTTGTCCAAGGTACATTCAGTCTAATAGCAACAACCTGGAGAAACCAGTCTTCAAATGCAATCTCAGGTGCTTCTCAGGTCGGGTGACTTGGTGGGTAAGAGGGGACTAGAGGGAACTATTACGACCTGGGCTGCGTTACGATGAAGGCCCTGCAGGGCTGTGGGTAGGCTCCCAGGGCCCAGCAAGGACTGTGCTGGAATCGCCAATCACGTAGTTCACTAACAATTGGAAATTTCTAGTGCTAAAAAATGCAAAGCAAAACCCAAGGGTAGTTCCAGTATAACTGAAGCAGTAGTGACTGACTGAGTGAAAGACAGCTTCTAGCACCTTCTGAGGTGTATGATGCACCAGACATAATTCCTTCTTTGCCAAAAAACATATGGTAGTGGGTGTCCACACATGGACAACAGGCAAAGAAGCTCATCACCAACTTCATTGAGTCACAACAACACTTTTTTTGCAGTGCTATCCAAAATAAATATAATTACTGTCTGGATCAAAGAGAGGATTTGATGTAGCCTGGAAGCATATCACATGTTCCCCTGTTTACGAGAATTACATTCCCTCTTGTAAGGCTAACACTGTCTCCGTGAGTCCCCCTAAACCCTATCTTCTGCTAAGCCCATCCCTGTAAATGTCTTAAGTGGGTATGTAAATACGTGAAGTCTCATTCTCTTTCCAATAAAACAAATAGTTTAACAATTTTGTTTCCCAACTGTATTTCCATGTTGCTTCATCCACTCTTTTCCTAAGTAACAATGACCTTGAAAACAATAATTTCCCACAGGAGTGCCTTGGCCCTGCCGATATAAACTCATTGTACCACGGCCACAGGTTTGAATTAACAAGCGCAGTTAGGAAACAGATGTATTGATTCAGTAACGATTATAATATAACCTACTTATCTTTGTGCAGTACATTTATCAAGGCCATGCCTAATTGCATTAAGGGCATCAGCTTTCCAGAAATCTTTCCATAAAAAAGGGGAGGAGACCAGAAAAAAACACTTCTCTGAGGAAACTCAGTACTGGAAATCAGAACCACTGTCCTCATTCTCATTTCTTCCTGTTTACAGCGTAAAAGGATTTGAGTATTACAAACAGGCCCTTAAAAGCCCAGTTTCTACTGGGAGAAGTTGTACTTAGTGCTACAAGTGGCTGCAAGCAACTGTAATACAGATAAGTCCCCTTCAGCAGGTTGCACCCTGATAAAATTCAAACCGTATAGCCTGGTTCATATTTTACCTGCGCCCTCAGGCAGTAGGAGCAGTGGATGCAATGGAGATCCTGGCTGGGCATCAGTGTAAATCAAACACATCGGCCCCTGGTGGTCTGGTATCTCTCTCTCCATTCCTACACTCACGGGCCCTATTTTCCTGGGAGTGTGCATGTAACCTGCTTGCCAAGCACGAGGACAAACCGTAATGCAAGCTAAACCCTGCCTCCCATTTAGATTATTTGGATGCAGGTGTTAAGAAAAAGCCAGGCATGGAGTCTGAGCCCACACATACCTTCAAAGTTGGTTCAAGAGTGTGCCTAGCTGAAGTGTGCATGGACCTGACATAGGAATATGATGTTTGCCTGGCCCGCGGTCACTGTTGTAATGCCCACAATGCCATCGTTTGACTCCATATGGCTCATTCAGGACAGATAAATTGCCCTAAAATCCTATAAATCAGGTACAATAAGGCCTTATCAGTTTTGCAGGTGCAAGAATTACAGCCATCTGAGGGCAGCGATGATGCACAGAGCACATCAGTGTGTGTGCTTTGGGCAATATGGACCTGCGGCAGCACTTCTCTACCCAGGAGTAAAAAACATGGGAAAATGCAGTGTGTCTGGAGTTAGTGACTCCCTGAGGTGTCTCAGGCACAGAGTTAGTGACTGACCAAACCAGAGGAAACCACAAGCACAGACAGCGCTTCCAACAAATGCTCTAAACAGTCTGCGTTTAACTGTTCATCCTCATTTGCGGTACATTTTTTGTGTGTGACTTCTTAAATAAAAAGCAAAGTATGGCATTGTTGGAGCTAATTAAAAAGCAAACCTATTATTTGAGGTTCAGGCAAACTGCAAGCACAAAGTGAACCAAAACTCTTGTTTGTATCAATGTGGCACGGCTTTAAGGATGAAAGTGAGAAAAAGTTCAGTGAATTGCAGACCCGCAGTTTGGAAGGTGCCTGCAAGGGCACAATCCACCGCGCCGGGGCAGTAATTCCCTGTTCTTCCTTAAAGAGCAGGTGATGGACGGACTCTGCACGGTCCTTCCAGCCCTGCCGGCTCAGCGGCGAGAAACACGCTCACACTCGCACACAAACACGGCTTGGTTTATACATCTACATCTACATCTACATCTACATCTACATCATCTACATCTACATCTACATGTTTACATATAAAAATTTACAGACATTACATATATACTCACATATACATATCTACATACTACATTTACGTATACAGTATACATACACACACATATACACACCCCAAATGTTCTTGTTTGGTTTTTATGGCACCTTGGGCATTCAAATACAACGTTTTCTATAAAGCAGGCTGTCAGGTGAGGCTCCAGTCAAGCCACTCAAAGGCCACAAGAAATGCTGTGGAAAGTGTTTCAGACTTTGCGAGACCACAGTTATTCACCTCAGTCACACCAGGAGAATGAGGAGCAACTGACACAAGCTGCAAGAAGGTAAATCTGGGTTAGGTAGTATGTATTTTTCCATTGGGTGTGCTCAAACACTGGCATTGGCTCACTGAGGTTGTGTAGTCTTAATCTTTTTTTGAAAAAAATTGACTGGATAAAGCCTTGGGCCAGTTGGGTCTACTTTGACCAGGCGGCTGGTCCAGATGATCTGTTGATCTTCCTTCAAAACTAAATTATTCTATAATTCTCTAACTCTCTGATTATAGTATGGATACCTTTATATGCATATACAAGCCTCAGTGATTGAAAGTGTCATCTGTATTTATCCAAAGCAATTATTTGGGATCCTGGACCAGCCAACTTTGTAAAGCCTCTGGTTTGTGTTGCAGTAATTGAAGGGATGCAAGAAATCTCTGAGATCTCCAAATTTTGCTTTCCCTTGTTGAGTTTGGGAAGTTTATTAATTTTTATACATGGCTTTTACATCTATGATTAATCACTTCCCTCTCATCTAAACACAGCACTTTTCCAGTATTTGTTTATTTTATTTCCCCAGCCAAGGAAAATAGCCAAGGAACAAGCAGCCAAGCAAAAGCCCCAAGCAGACAAACCGATACTGGCAAACAAACATGGGCCCATCCCTGCTTGGGAAGGCTGGAGACTGCAGAATGTAATGTTTTTATGTAGCAGAAAAAAATTATTCTAACCTGATGCTGGCAGAGTTAAAAAGTTGTCTAGAAAGTTGTCTAGCAATTCTTTAGAAAGATATTATATCAATTCTCTATAGAAGCATCAAAATGAAGCTCTAGGAAAGAAGTCACACCTCAAGTATAACTCAATATAAATGTTTTAAATCCCTGAACATGGAAACTTTTGTCTTAAAGTACACCTGCTGTCGCTCCTAAGGCTAACACTCCAAGCATCAAATGGGTTGCGCTCAATCTACTTCAGCTATTTTCATGTTAGCCTGTTTCTAGAAACATGACTCCAAATTCTTTTTCTCTTTTTTCCTATCTTGCACCATTTTTTTCCCCAATAAATCCTGTTCATCCGTCTTTGATGTGGATTTTGGAATAGCTGTTATGGAATAGCTGACAGAGCTCGTTTTGGGCGGGAGAAGCCAAGAGAGAGGGAAGCAGAGAACCTACTCCGGATTTCCAGCAGCAGGTCAAATGAGTTGGATTTTTTTTCCATTTTCATTGCCATGGATCAGCTTTAATAGGTTATAGGTAATGATGAGAAATGTTTTGATTTCTTCTTGCCGTTGTTCCTGAAGTTGTACTAGATTTATTCAGATTTTGTAAAAAGAAGAGAGGACTCTATGATTTCTATTTTCATTCATTATTTCTTCCCTAATGCAAATATTTCCCAATTCCAAGAGCCAGCCAGTGCTGCAGCTTTGCACGGGGCTTGCTCTGTATTTTCCTCACTCAAGAAGGATGGACCCAGAGGTTTCTGGTTTCTGATAGATGTCTTGCAGTAAATGGCCTCTTCGGACACGTATGAGCAGGGGATTTGACCCAGCAGCCCTGGAATTCGAACCCGGCTGAGGGGCAGGACGCAGCTCTGGCCTCTGCCCCAGGAAGGCAGCAAATCCCTGCTGCCCGGACGGGAGAGAGCAGGAGCTCCGACCGGGGCCAGCTCTCCGGCCAGCTCTGCTCGTACGAGGTGGCTGCTCCTCCTCACCCCACTTCTCAGCTGCTGTGGTGGTACAGCGATTGAGCCTCCAGAGACATATACGTAACCCTCAGCTCCCTTTTTTTTTAGCTATCGCATGTTAGACCTGTTTGTTGGCTCCCAAATGGCTCTCATTTCAGAATGGTCTGAAGGCTGTCTTGTTTTTACCCATAAAAAATAAAGCATTCCGTCCACCTTTCCCACCTTCTTGAAGCACCACAGCAAGACACAGCGGTGTCACATCTTGAACCGCCTGCATTATTTTGGGCTGGATGTATTTCCTTGGGTCATGCTGCAATAGCGAACACAGGCTGTATTTTTATATTTCTCATCCCTCCAATTCCACATCTGCTAATTGGCTGCCCATTGCCTCTTTTGTAAGTATGAAATCTCACGTTCATGTTCACTGTCCGTGTGACTTACGTTTATCGGTCTGATGTCTAGTTTCTTCTTTTGGGGCTGGGCACAACTCCAATCCTGGCAGGGTCACGAGGGTTGAATTACTCCAGTCGCTGGGTTTTATTCTGCAGAAAAGTGATTAGGTGACACGGCCTTGTGCCTATTTGCTTCCTTCCCTTGCTCTTGAGCCTTGACAAGCTGATGAGTGATATCAGTAAATTGACCGCAAGTTTTCTATGCCTTCTAGAAGCTAAGCTGAAATTGCTAGCTACTTGGAAAAACCACAGTGATTTATTACTGTATTACATTTTAACTTTTCTTTTTTTTTTTTCTTAAGTAGTTTTCATTAAAGCCAGTGCTGCAATTTGCACACTATGGCTCAAAAGAAGCAGGGACTTTTCAGAGTTGTAGTGATAATTCTTCAACCAAGCAGGTGGCCTTTTGGCAAACCTTGTGAGTTATCATTCCCCAGAGGTTTTGTATCTAGCTGCAGACAAGATTTGTGAAATTATATGGGATCTGAGGAGGACTCGGAAGAACTGAGTAAATACACTTCCCTAGTTATGGTTGGGATTTGTTCTTGTTTTTTACTGGGTTTTTGCGGAGGACTGGTAGGCAGTAATGCTGTCTGAAAGGTCTGCACAGCTGCTTTCCGAGTCAGTATACGTTAAAGGACATGTCCTCCCACCAAGAAAATGACCAAACTGGTTTGCCTGATTGAGTTTTGGCAAAAAAAAAACCCCACCTTGTACACCAGGTAGATGAAGGCATGAATGTGTCACGGCTGTACGTCCTGCACACCACCAGTGCTCAGTAAGAAAACACTAAACCACCACACCCCCCCGGTTACAAACAGCAAAGCTGTAGCCTCTCTTGACCCAAAGACAGGTCTGACGGGTGTGTATTTGGTGCTAGTGCTTTGTGATGAGCAAAAAAGGGGGTGTTAGAAGGCTTTCATTGCCAGGGCAGAAGAGGTATCCTACTTTTAAACAAAATAGTAAGCTCTACTTACTTGGAGTTTCGCCCCAGGTATGGTGCTGCCACCAGCTTCTACTGTCACTAGTGCTTATACGGCTGCCTGATTTCTAGCATCAAAAAGAGTGCCTTTTGGAGTAGGAATGCACTGGGAAGGGGTCTGTGCGTCCTCACCTCCAACCAGGATCCCCAGCAGAGAAATCTATGTCTGCGGGAATCCACCCAGCGCTGTCTGCCCAGAGCTCCTGCTGCCCTTGTGTATTCGGTATGAGGGCAAAAATATAGCATATTTTTCTGAAAAATAGCATTACTTTCATTCACTTATTATTACTCATTACAGGGTGATTTACTGCACTTAGGCATAAAGTTCCTGGAGTTTGACTTCAGAAAACATCAAAATGACAAACGAGGGATTGGAGTGACAACCTGCCAGTGCTCCAGAAGCTCTCAGTCTGCTTTTCCTCTGAACGTGGATAAAGTAAGCTGAAATGGGAGAGTGAAGGTTTCTTATCTCTCTTTTTCATCAGAACAAAACGTCTTTTTTCTCCTCTTGACCAGCACCGTTTCCTATTGCTTCTGTATAGGAAAGGTCAGAAACTTTACTTTCTTACAAGTAAATTTGTAACTACACTAGATCCAAGTTCATAATAGGAAAAATCCACTTTTTTCCAAACCTCCTTCTTAACCTTCTTGTATCCTCACATTGTTTGTATATTTAGAAACATGCATACGTAATAAATATACAATATATTGTGAATATGTAACGTGCCCTATACATAGTCTCTGCATATATGTATCTATACAATGTAATGTATTTATGTATATCTACATCCCTATTCATATAAAGACAATATATAAAATATGTAAAATTGTATAGTAATATACAGCTTGCAGACATGCACATACAAACACGCACTTTTAATTTGATCAAATGTCTACAGCACTCAGAGTATTAGGATATAATGGTCCGATTAAAAATCACTGGATGTGCCTCCATGGTTGTCAATACCAAACCAGCAGAATTTTCACTTCATGGTTAATCCAGAGGCAAGGGAAGGCAGCGTTTTTCATTTTTAGTATGAACTAAATGAACTACGAATTCCGGTTCCCATGAGTAAAAGGTTTGGCAAAATCTCTCTCTCTTCTAGACCTGAAATGTCACCAAGACATTTGGCTCACAGGATTCTGGCACTCCTCAGCCTGGGCTGCCGTTGCTGCACAGACTTCATCCACAGTCATGTACTAATAATATATGTTAAAACACAAAAAAAAGTTTTCTAACCTTTTTTTTTTCCCAATCCATCATTATAAATCACAAATCCAGAGCCAAATTCCAAGAGAAAAATAAATCTCCAGTCAAAATAAATCCCTCTTTTTTTTTTTTTTTTTTTTTCCCTGGTTGGAGATGTTGTTCTCCCAGTGACGCCAATGGCAGCATTTTGCCATGCCCAAAGAAATTCTGTGAGTGACCCTCAGAGTTACCAGCGTTTAGGGAAAAAACATGCAGGGAGTCAACTCCTCCCAACACAGTGTAAAAAACTGTGTTTATGGATTAAAGTACCTGTGGTGGGTTTTACGGAAACAGTTTCAAAACTTTGTTTTCAAAACAGAAAAAAAAAAAAAAAAAGCAGATTTGCTAATATTTGCAAAGAAAATAGATTGAGCAGGAAAGACATTTCAGTTCTTACGCTGTTTGAGGGTGTTTCAAATCGCCTGCCAAGCACATCCTACATTCAGTATAACTTTCAAGTACACATAATTTTATAGGACGGCAAAGGCAAAAATAAAAAAGGCAGAGATGCTCTTGTGATTACGCCGCAAGACGTGGAGGAGAGAAAGCTGACTTTGATTCCAGCCCTGACACACACCTCCCCCCTCCCGTTAGACCGTGTCTATGTTGCAGACTCTTGGTGGTGCAGCTCAGGTTTAGGGTTTTGCTCTCATCCAGCTGAAGCAAACCCACGTTTCAAGGCAGAGGAGCTGCCGCAGACACCAGCATGGACCCGTGCCCTGAGCATGTCTGTGGGTGGGCGCCACAGGCCATGCCGGCTACCACAGCTGGGCCAATCGTAGCCTCCAAACTAGAGAGGGTAAAGCCACACTTTGTGCCCCTGTGGGTGCAGGTACCGATGTACCTCACACCAGCTGCACAGGCCTTGGTGCCACTACCAGCTCTACACCAAGGCGCCACCGTGGACCCGGGCATGCCGCAGTTTGCCGGCCCGCCAGCCAGCGCTAGCCAGGTTCCACATGGAAAACTGCAGAGACTTAAGGTTTCTGTGCTTGTTTCTTGTCGGTGCGAGAGAAGCAATAGCTTGTTTTTCACTCCCATCTTGTCTCTTATAAATTCTCCGGTGATGGTTTTATTGTGTGCTTGTGTCTCTCACAAGTGGAAGTCTACAGGGCTGGAATAACACAAGCAACAGCCACAAAAATAGGAATAAATAATGAAGTGCAACACTGTTACAAGTCAACCCTCTGGCCGAAAGGGCTTCTTAAATTTTTTTCCGTTCTTGTCATTTTGATGCTCCAAGCTATTTGCTGGGGCTAGGATAAGGGAATCGCTGGCAGCTGCACCAGCGATCCCTTGTCAAGTCCTGGTCAAAGAAGTCATAAGGCAGAAAGAGGGAGGTTTGTTTTCGCTGTCTGTAATTTGTTTTCTGTTCATATATTTCCTTTGGGCTTTACAGGAGGAGATGTGAACGTGAGTGTTTAAAGTGAAATGTTGTTTTCCAGTATTCCAGACCTCCTCTAGGATCTTTACCAATTCTTGCTTCTCTCTGGATGAATTAGCTTCTTTTTTTTTTTTGTGAAATCTGTAAGGGCACCCACAATTTCCTGAAGAATTCAGTGGGAATATGACAGGTAAAAAACTTTGAAATCTACTAAAGGGCCTGTTCCCATGGGGTCAGGCTCCCACCCGTTTGTTATGTACTGTGTGGCTGATCAGCTTTGCCTTAAAATAGTGCATTTCTGGCAGAAAAAGACTCGTGAGTATTTTAAAGTATCATCTCCGTTGACAGTTCAACAAAAGCAGCCAGGAGTCAGCCTGGTCTTTTAAAAACATGTAGACTCAGAAGCCCACCCCTCATGCTGAGATGGGATCAGCTTTGTAGATATCTTGTCTCAGTCTGCTTTCAAAACCTCAGCTGCTGGTGACTCCACGGCAACCATAACCCATACACATGCTCTGCTGTCCATAAAGGTAAATTTTTCTTTCTCTCTTTTTGTGATCTGAAGTTTTCTTGCCATATTTTCAGGCCGTACCGTCCCAGCACAGCGAGTTAGAACAGATTATTTTCTTCCTCGTTGCCGCAGCCTCCCATGCATTTGAAGACTTGTCATTTCAGTCACTTCTTTCAGACTAAACACCAATTCTTCCAATTCTTTTCCTCAAAAATCATGGTTTTTAGGCTCTTCTCACTTAAGATTCTTTTCTTCTGAAATTTTTTATGTCCCATACTAAATGCGGCTGTCCAGCTGAGGCCCTGACAATGCAAAACAGACCTCTAGGATGACTTTCTCTTACAAGCTTATGCTGTTTTTTTCCTTGAGAGCATGTCACAGGTGACTTTCATTTCATTCCTGATTTACGATAACCTCTGGATCCCTTTTGTTTGGCAAAACTCCTACCTAGTTTGTTGCTTCGCAGCATGAATCTGAAGATAAATGTAGATTCCTGCTCACATTTTAATTGAATTACACTCTACTTGGGGTTTTTGCCAGATCATTTCTCTAATTTGTCCACAGGATTTTGCATTTAGCCTGCCGTCCAGCGGCTCTGCGGTCCCTGCCAGCCCTGGGGAAGGACCGTCTTGAATTGAATGTTCTGCTTTTTTGCAGAGTTGATGCCTGTGGACCTTCCTGAATCTGGGCAAAGCTCCTCCTTGATAGAACACCATTGACTTCAGCCAAGGCCTGCTCTTCCTCACTTTGTCAGGCTCAGAGCTTGCTGCATATAAATCAGGTTTTGTGAGAGGTCTTATGACGCTGCCGTCCAGCTTGCCCAGGGAAATCCACTCTTCCCTTACAAGGCTGGAGCGAGCCACCACCGTGCTCCGGCCGCCCGAGGGAGGATCCGCCACTGGCCACGCTCCTACTCCGGCCTCTGAGATAGGCAAGATGTTTGGTGCAAAGGTAAAGGGACAGCAGCAGCTCATACACATTTATATAATGATTTTTGCATGGTGTTGTATGCTGGTTTTTCAGAACTTCTCCCTGGCTTTGAAGCTCATGTTTCCCTGCCTTTTTTTGCTGTGTTGGAAACGCGCACTGGTTCCTGGGCAGACCAACTGCGGTCCTAGGCTGGATTGTGAACCCCTTATCTCATTGACATCTAGTTATTTGTACATGGAGTACCTCCACAAAAATGCAAAGTGGTTTGGTTTGGGTTTTTTTGTGTGTGACTAATCCCACCTTGATTCGAGCAACATCTGACTCTTGTTGAATATATAAATAAAGAAAAACAAAAGAGGCTTTGCCTTCGTCCTCCCCGTATGTTTTAATTCTAGTTATTTTAGGGATCTCTTGCAAAACAAAAAAAAAACCACTAAAAAGACTAGAGTTTATTTTCTTCAGGTTCCGTTACTGCAGCCATCACTTCCCGCACTGCCTGCTTTTGAGGAACTGTTAATAACCGCACTGGTAATTTGTTGTGTTTCATACAAGAAGCCTCCTGTCAGCTGCTTTGTTGTGGGAATGCATCATGGATTTTGAATTCTTCCAAGGCTTCTCTTTACAAAGTATCTTGAATTCACATTTCCAGCAGGATGGTAGAAATGGAGGGTCAGACCTTTATCATCACCCTCCAACTGAGCCTTTCTCATTTGTCAAACTGAGCTAGCTCCATCCACCCTCCTGAAAGAATTTAGTCATCTACAGGTCTCTTTCTTAGCCCACCAGAAAGTCCTAAAAGGCTTAGATACTAAAGCAGGATTAAGATGATGTATCAATGCCTAAATCCCAAATTGTTATCATAAATCCTTTTTCAGCAGCTGCCTGAGCTCACCAGGTGCCCAAAGTTGCCAGATCAGCCCTTTGCTTTTCTTTCAGCTGCTACGTTCATCTTTGAAATTCACACTTGATGAAAGCAGCAATGTTTCGAATGCAGCCTCATGTTTGAACTGGGTATTTGCTGCTTAGGCAAAGAGGGGAAAGGCTGTCTCCACGACTTTACTGGTGGAGTGCAGACGACTTTCTGTGTTTGCCTTCTTTGGGTGATGAGGAAGATGGGGATGCAGAACCAGTGTGGGAGCCACATCCAGCTGCCACTGAGCCTTCTTCCAGGCAGTATTGGTGGCCCCAAGAAGGATTGTTGGAGATTTCCCTAGTACTGCTGTTCACAATTAATGTCACACATTCTCTTTCTTGATCTGCCTGCAGTTTCTGGGACTGACAATTTTCTTGTACAGCAAACAGACAAAAAAAATGCAACACCCTCTGTCTCTCACCACTGGGGGAACACGGAATACAAGACAGTTTGCTGATGAAGTAACGATGAACAGGAAGCGGTGGTGTCAATGTCAGTACAACATTTTCCCCACCAGAAGTTATATGAGCTGTGCATATATTTGTCATGTTGTGTGTACTATCCTCCCATCTCATCTTCTGTGGTCCTCATTGCTTTTCTGCAGGGTAACAGCTGTATTTTTCAGGATGGGCACCACTGACCGCTCCATGCTTGTGTGATTAACTCTGCAGTGGGCTGCAGAGCCTGTTGTGTGCATTGCCGTCTCTGTGGAGTTCTCTCTGAGCTGCTTTCTTCCTTCGAATACATTTTGTAATCTTCTGCAGTATAGGCCAGCCTTGCCCTGAAGCTATATTTAGAGCCATTATTCCATCATGTTCTACACTATTTCTCTGTGCCCTTCATTCAACTTGACTTGGAGGGAACTAGCACAAGATACTTGTCTCTACCAATACTTCTGAATCACTTTGCCCTTCTGTGCACCCTGAATTGAGGCCAGAAGCCCTATTAAGCTGTTACAGCTCTAACCTGGCTAGCTTTTTACAAATCCAGATCATTTACTGGCAGAACGGACTATACAAGTATTGCTACAGAAAATAAAAAGGTAATTTAAGGCATGAGATCACTCAAGAAGAGCTAAATATAGCACACTGATGTGTTTCTTGAGGAAAAATCTTTGAAGCAAATCTGGTGTTTGCTCCTCTACGACCCACCTTTGAGGATTCCCGATGTGGCAGCAGACCGTGACCTATGTGAGAATTACCTTTTTGTCTTTCTCTGAGCATCATGCACCGATTTCTTGACGAAATCTTTATAATCATTCTGATGACGTGAGGACGTGTTTTCCTAACATTCCCTCACATTTTTGGGGCTGGGCGAATTCACTGTTTCTGTTACCTGGCAGTACAGATGTTCTGTAGTAGATTTATGTTGTTTTAATTACCTTTTTCCAGCTATAATGTATAGCAGTGTCTCAGAAGTCTTTCAGGACGTTTGTTTTTTGTTGTGATGGGAACTGGCTATTTTACTGCTATGGAGACCCTGGCCCTCTGCTTCAGTCGGTTGGCTGCGCAGGGTCCCTCACAAGACCTGTATGTCATTTTTGGTGTGGGTTTTGTGTGGTGGTGTCTGCTAGTTAGGTGTAGCTAGCTGTAGCACTACATGTTCTACATTTTTTCTCCACTTATTTTTATGAATTACAAGCAATTCGACTTCAACAGACTCCCTGTTTGCAAAGGACAAGCCCTTTGGTAAATGTTCAGCTTGTAAGCTTATGTCTAAATTATCCATAACTATTACCAGTAATAAGTTCTGGTAAACAAAAAACAAAGCAGCCAGCTGAAATGTTTGTGGCTGATGCCAGGTGAAGCTATAGAGGGGGGAACGAATGGGAAAAGTACAATACTGGAGTTGTCTGGGAAATGTGAGGGGTCGTACTGTCAAGCTTTACTGCTGAGGAACGCACCTGAGAACTATCAGGGAGTGAAATGTCATTAATATATACGTAAAAGTCTATTGTCATGTAAAAGCTGTGTAACTTACAGAAGGGGAAAGCTGACGCAACTATCTGTCTGTGTTTCTACATCGTACCTTAGATGGCTTCAAAGAAGCTGGAAAAAACTGTTGGACTCGTGCAGCTAAAGAAAGTGTAATTCTTTATGATGTTTTGCTGAGAGGGCTATAACCAGAAGATGATTTGGTTTTACTGTGCTTTATTTATTGACTTTATTTACTATTCATTAACACTAATGAATCCAAATGCACTGAGATTTTAGGATCAATGCTTATTTAGCTGCTTCCTTGAGAGCATCTGGCTTCCTTCGTGTTTCTGGGACAGTTGCTACCATGTCGTGTCTGTACCAGAGCACCTTGAGAGGTGACGGAGGCGTTGCTCGGGTTCTGTCATATGTCCTGAGGGTGCTCCACTCTCACTGTCCTATTTAGTCATTAAACTTGCTGCTAAAGGAAGGAACTTGCTGTAGGATTCAAAAGGTGATTGACAAACCTGAAGTTTCATGTACAACTTTGCTTGCACATTTTAAGTTAGTCTTGAGAAAAAACTAAAACAAATTCCAGGTTATATGTAGTCTTCTAGTTGGCATCAGATGAAGTTTTAGCACTGCGTAAGTGCTGTGCTGTGCATATTCTGTGTCAGGACCTGTGCCAGGTACTGTCCACCTTGCTGCCTCCTGGCCCTGCCCTACTGTTGTCACCTCCTTCCAGAAAATCACTGTTTTCTTATCCTTCACTTGCTTTTGGCAAAGTCAGAAGGAACTGAAGGTAAGTATGTAGAGGATCTGGCAATTTAGGCACCATCACTTGTGCCAGCTGTTACGTATCGATTTTCAGATGCTCTGCTCCTTGGATTTTATGCCCATTTTGCACTGGCTGCATTACTTTTAGGAAATCCTTCCTCCCCATGCACGTCCCACCATGTGATGGCTCATTTCAGAAAACTTCTCTTGGGAACTCTGAGGATTCAACTTCCCTGTGACATGGACTGAAAACTTTTCATTCCTGTGGGGTTGGAAACAACATGTATATAGATGGTTATGCTACTGTGAACGTAAATACATGTCCTACAGAAGATATGAGAGCTCTAGCTGTTATCCAGCCTCTGACTGAGGGGTCATGAGGAAATTTCCCATACAAGCCTTCCATTACTTGCCGCGTGTCGGATGTTTCTTATGTCACTCCTCGTTGGGACACCCGCTTGTTGGTCCCGAGTGTCTTCCTGGCAGTCACACTATTTCATTTACATTCTTTGGAAACAAAGGTACCTTTCCCAAGACAAAATCCTTCTAGGAGGTATTTCATCTTGGAGAATATCTCAATGCAGTGCAACTGTAATTAGTTTCTGTGGCTAAATTAGACCTGTTCTGTTTTGATGTGAAAAAAAATGGAAGGATCTGTATGTATCCTCAGTGCCTGATGGATTCTGCCTTTTCTCGTAAGAGTGAGGGTAAGATGTATTAAATGCTCTCTTTGATTCAGAAATATCATCTCTTCACTCCTCATTGCCCTTTACCATGGGTGGACATAATTATGGCAAGAAAATGAATATAAGAGTTGGAATTTGCTCTTGAAATGCTAACTTGTGACATCATGTATCTCCTAGATCTGAACAACAAAAATGCCTTTCCAGAGGATGCATGGAACGAATATACAGTGTTTACTGTTTCTGACTTGTTTAAAAGGTCATTGCCACATGACAGAGAAATCCCAAACACAGTTTTGGTCTCTTTTTGAGTAGCTTTTTTCCTGGAGAATTGATATGTATGAACCTGAACTTATAGGCGGAGCCTGTTAAGGACACAAATTTAGGTAGCTGTCTGATTAAGGAAAATTTCATGGATTATTAAGTTTGAAGTTAGTTTTATTAAACATACATCTTGAGAACTTTTCTGTATTAAAGGAAAGAAAAAAAACCCAACAAACCAACAAATAAAACCAGCAACTTCGGTATATATTTCTCTAGATCTCACAAATATTGTAAGAGCTTTTTCCTAAAGAACCTACTCGCACTCTATGCTCGTTTCCCATTTGTATTTTTATGCCAGCTTCATCAATAATGCAGTTCAGCAAAAGGGCTGTTGCAAAGTGTGCAATATCTAAAGGGAACATTCCTCGCTGTAGCTGTAGCAATACCCTGTGCATTGTGAAATGTCAGAAAATAGTGAACATCCAGCTGGTGCTGCCGTATACCCGGTTTAAACATTTTTGGTTTGCTGTTTTTCTCCTCCACTCTTTGGTCACTATTCCAAAATTAAGCATCTTTTTCTATGGTTGTTCTCCTACATCTAAGCTCAGATGTGCTGTGAAATTACATCTCTTGGATTTGGGGTTGTTTCCCCAACACATTCTTGGCATCAATGAGAACTAGTTGGCTGTCTAGAAGAAAAATATAGCTTGCAAGCTGCCTTATTAGCTTATGCTTTGTTATGCAGTCATCAACAAAAAATGACTTTTTAAAGTTAATTGTGCAATCCCTGCTTTACTAAAGAAGGATATTTTGGTACAGGTGATAGACAAAGTAACCTAAGAGTCCCGAAACAGTCATATGATCTCCCACTGTATACACGCATTTGAGAAAGAAGGCAAGTAGAAAATGTAACATAGGATTTTTCCTTTAAATACCAATACTTTTTAAATGGTTGAAAATGCTAAAAAAAATATTTTTAAGGGGATTATATAAAAAAATAAGAATTAGGGATAAATACTAGCCAAGTGATCCTCCCACTATCACTCTAGCTGCCTAAGGTCCCTGGGCACTGGTTTCGCAGTATCTTCCTGTGCACTGCCAGATTTCTCCGGGGCAAAAGGCTAACAAGGCATTAAGGAATCTATTTGCTGATTGCAGTCTCAGCCCTTCCAGCTGTTACTCCTTCCTGGCCAGTTGGATGCTAGATTTTACACAGTGCTACTTCAGATAATTTAATCTGATTTCTTAGCATCAACGGGTTCTCTCCGGTATAGCAGCCTACAGATATATTTACCTGGAGGAGAAAACTGAAAAGAAAATGGCTCTCTGTAGCTGCATTAGCTTGAGCATGCGTCATGGCAATGATGATATGTTCAGAAGTGTTTACTGAAACACAGACAGCTTTGGAAGTCATCCTTTCGTAGAGCAGATAGATAGATACAAAATAATTTGACTTGGGCAGCATGTTATGACTACTGAAAGCCAGCAAACATGCCCCCGAAAGCAGCGTGAATACCTTGCAAACAATTCACACAATTCATAGTATCAAAGGTAGAGCTGAAAATTAACGTTTTTTTTTTATAAAACCATCTTCTTTCATGATTAGAGGAAACTATTTTTAGCTGAAGGCTATAGAGCATGTAGAAACAGGTGACTTACAGAGAGGTACCAATATTAACTTATTCTCAGCTTTCTGTCCTAGATTTTAATGAAGAAATACTCCACTGGCAGCATGGCTCCACCGGTTCACTACAATTAATGCTGAGAAAGACAATCAGAAGTTCAAGGAAAACTGTGTTCTCCTTTTCATGATTTCTACTGGCACAGACAATTATGCAAATGTGCTCACGTGTAAGGCAGGTCACGTTAAAAAGACTTGGTTCAGTTCCTGTAGACAAGGGGCATCTGATATCTCTTTTGCTACAACAAAGGCCACAGGCCAGGTAAGTGCCATGGATGATCTGAGAAAGCCCTTGTTAGTCCCCTAACCCCTTAGGTCTCTGAGCACCCACATATCCAAGATTGTTCAAAGCTACTGTGCTACAGGCACTGATAGAATCCAACAACCAATGAGCTACTACAGCCTTCAGAAATGCTTACGTGAAAATCCTGCTAAGTAGAACAACTAGGCAAGTACTGGGGAAGAACATGGGTCTTCTTGTAGCTAGGGTAGACCTTGCGTGTGTGTGGTGTGTAGGAAACCTGTTTTAGATCCCTGTTCTGTCTAATTGGGTGTTTTCAACCCAGGTTTCCCCCTCCTATACCTTAGGTATAGTCTAACTTTTCAGGTATTTCAGATTAGTGCCTGCCAATCACTTCTACTATTTTTGTTTTACCAAGTGTAGATGTTCACCAGAGCAGGAACCTGCAGAAACATTGAAGACCCACCTTCTCCTTCTGAAATTAAATCTTCAATAGCTTCAGAGGTTTCTCAGGATCGGTTCCTCGAGCGCCTAATTCTCTGCAGGGCTGACTGACCCGGAGATGAGAATACCCGGGGTTCAGTGCCCCTAAATGCTGCTCATCTCAAGTGTTGCAAGCCTCAATTATTTTTAGGGTTTAGCCCTTAATCTGTCTTGCCCATTAATTCCCCACAGACATAATGAAGTTCCTACTTCAAAGCCACAGGGTGTTATGAGGAGCAATGCATTCTTCAGTGCTCATGAAGAGCTCAGTTACTGTAATCACAGAGACAAAAGTGGACAAATGGGCAGATATTATATAGCCATCTATCCCGATAGCACAGGGCACCGAGTACGTGTTAAAAAGCACTATAATTTATTTGAGGGCAAAAGAGGTTGAAACCATACCTATTGAAAATTCTAGCACACCTTCCTAACAGAGAGAACTATGGCAAAGAATCCAGTTTCATATTTGATTAGGTCAGCTTGACATGGTTTCTGGAAATCAGAGAAAAATATATACAGATCAGCTACAAGAGAAGAGACTTAGGAAGCTCTTAGAAGAAAGTTAGACTGACAAAAACAGCAGCAGGGTACTTGAAATGTCAAAAGTGGACTGTGAAGCGTTTCATTTGTCATCACTGCAAACTTCAGTTAGGAATTTGAAAGGCTTAAAACAATGCTAGAGAAAACTTGTTGGGTTTTGCTGATTTTAATGAATGAAAAAGTGGGGGGTTTGCATGGATTAGGCTCAGAAACAATATAATTTCTTCGAGTCAATCCCTTTTCCTTTGAGTAGTGACATAGCATTCAAAAATTTAAGCTGCAGACTAAGCATATATTTAGATAAATATAAATGTGACATAAATTGTGCCTCACAGAGCTGAATCTACAAAACGCAGATCCAACAGGGTGACTTGATTCTTGACGTGAGTGCAACAGGCAGCCGAGCAGTGGTTGAGCCTGAAATAATTCTAAAAAAGCCTCTAGAAGTCGGTGCGGCACTGGTTTTGTTCCTCACCTTTTGCAGAGCACTTTTCAGGGCCTTGATGAAATCTAGACAAGCAATCTGCGCTGCAGGCTGGCTGGCTGGGGCCCACTATAATCCCCCCACTGCACATGTTTCCTCAAAGACAGGTGTCATCAGGAGCCTTGCCTACTGGAAAAGGCACCTTCTGTTTGCAAATCTCCATGCCAGTGGGTGGAAATCTGGGGTTTCAGATTATAAATCTTAAATCTACAGCGGGAGTAAGACTCCAACAAGTTAACTCAGCCCTTCTTCCACCTGGTGCTTTCAGATTTTCTTCAGGCTATCAAGGAAGACCACACAAAGTAATAGCTGGGTCTCACGGGTCTCATCCACTGTCTTGATCATTGAGAAGCCGAAGAATAAGGCACATCTTTAGTCACCTAAGGCAGAAATACATCTTCACCTGAAGGTAAATCGAATTGTTAAAGTATTTAAATGTTCTGAAGTCTTATGGAACAATCAAATTTAGGGATGTAAAAAAGCATAAGTAGTTTTACAATTTCCATGCAGAAAACAATCAGGAAAGGACAAAAGGACAAAAAAGAGCACAGCTGAATGAGTCACATGTATCTCAGTGTCATAAACTGTGATAAACCGTGTCTTGTTGGCTTTTATTGAACAATGCGTGTCTCCGTCACACTACTGCGAAAGGATGAAGTTGAGTGTAAATAAGGATAATTTAGGCTCCTCGCACCTTTCAGTGCAGCAGTTTTAGGAGTCCATAAACCTTATCATTCTGTCCTTCTGTGGGTGGAAGATACAAATATTTTTAAGGGTAGATGCTTGCTTGCCAAATGCATAACAGGCCACAGAAACACAAAGTGACAATTAAAACTAGCTTGTAAAAATACCGTTCGTTGCTCCTTAGCTTCTTGTATGTGATTTCTATAAATTATTGCTGGGCAATAATCTCTGAAATTACTACCAAGTGAACAAAGTGGGTGCCCTGTGGATGCTTCAGAAAGTTCATCCTCTGGCTGACAGTGATGGGCAGGGGCACAGTCAGGCGGCAAAACCAGAATGAGAGGAGCATGTGCAGTTTAAGGTGAGTGGCATTCAATGAGCCACGAATCTAGTTTGATTTCCACGTTCTCCCTCTTATGTCTCATGTGACATAATGTGATGATTTCAAACATTTTTCTTAGCCTTCAAAAAATACTTCTGGAGGGAAAAAAAGGAGAACATCTCTGACAAACTGAAATCTTCTGGAAATTTTGTTATCAGAGCACGCTGGCTTTGTCTCTGTGTGCAGCTGGCCATTTCCTTACCTGCTGAAACTGCAAGAGCTGCCCTTGTGTACACAGCTGAGAGCGTGCAGAGGCCAGTATTGGTTTGAGCAACACTTGATGAAGTATATTCTGCTGCCCTCCAGGTACTGCTCGAATTGCTTTGATTAATATCTATTTCACACAAGGTGTCTTCTGGGAGTGTTGCCTCAGTGGCTTGATTCCTTCCCTACGCCAAGTTACCTGGATGTACAGCTTAACACTTCAAACAGGTCATTGACTGTAAGTTATAGCTAGAGCGTATGCCACAGATACAGATGAACAAACGGAAAGTTTCATGGCTTGTTCAATAGAAGGGGTTACATTTTTGCAGGGTCCCTCACATTTAACTCACCACACCGATGTCACACGGCTGATTAGGCAAAGACAATAATGTGGGTTTGTTGGCAAATCAGTCACGTAAGCAACTCCGAATTACTTGTTTCAGTGAGGGCAAGTCATTTAACAGCACCTGGGCAAAGCCTCTTGTTACATGCGATTCCTTGAACAGAAAGTCTTCAGGGCTCCTCTATTTCACGATCAGCATTTCAAGTTTCCTGGGTTTTGGAGAATTATTTCACAGGATGACTAAACTAGTTGTTGGCCTCAGGCTGAATGACTTGAGTATTTTTAAAGAGATAACCCCCAGGAGATGCTGAAGCTGGCAGTACAAATAAGCACTTTATGTGGGCGACTGAGCCAGTTTGTTTTGCAAAGACTCCTGCGGGTGTGAAACACAGCACAGGAGAGTGAGAAGGAGGCAGTGGTGAACCCAGCACTAGGGACAACTTACATTAAATACATGAGGTCGGTGCTGTCCCTCTAGTTCTTCATAACAGGGATTTTTCAGAACCTGGTGTGAGGCTACGGAGTCTCAGCCCACGCATCATGCATGGGGTCAAAATTGTCTTTGTAGCCGGGATTGTTCTCATTCGGAGGGAGGAATGTGGCCACGTCGCTGTAGATGGCAGGCAGCAACAGCAGGGACCTAGTAAATACCATTAGAGTGTTGCCAGCTGCCAGCCAGGGAAGGTGGTGGGGGAGGCAAGTGGGATAACCAGCGAAATATTTTAGCCAGTGCTGATTTATTTAAGTGCTGATTCCTGTCTGGGTTTTTTTTCGCGTAGTCACGCATAAGTACATTTCTGCTCTCTTTAGCTGTCTTCTCATTCTTAAGGCTCCCAGAGACCATTTTAAGACAAGGCTTGGAGAGAGAGGTAATACCTGTACCTAAACAATTATCGCAGTCAGTAAATACAGACAAGCGTTCACCCAAGGACTCCACCGGGCCTGAAACAGCAGCAGTGACTTTCACGCCAAGCACAGGTTGGAAACAGTTATTCTGACTTGAGATGAATTATGTTAATTTTCTGGGTGCTCGGGCAGGCATTACGATGTGCTGTGAAGTGGCAGCTGAAGGTGAGACAGTTTGTTGTCTTTATGCATCTCCCTGGCACAGAAGCAGAGAAAACTCACGGTAAAAAGCAACCAGTACCTACAGCGAGTTTTACAACATGCCACCTGCGGGGTGATGTTACCATAAGAAGCTCCGGTCTCTGGCTGCTTGTTCCCCCTTCTGCTCCCCCAACTTGCCCCACCTGTACAGTTTTGCCAATCTGTTTTATTAGGAAGTAAACTGGATACCAAAACAGAGGTTTGGGGATTCTTTTTTCAGACAAGTGCAAAGTAAAAGGAGAACCCAGTCCATAAAATATAATGACACAATAAATGTCATGATTGTTCTAAATTAAAAATTATGAAGGGGAACAAGATATCAGGTAGAAAAACGTGCTGGCAGGGCTGAGTACAACCTAAGTCCATTTTTTAAATGTGCAAGGGATAGAAGAAATACTAATGCTAATGTTTGTCAGAAAACGACAGTAATGAATAATGTCCAAAAACGTGGAAACACTCCATAATAAATCTCGCTCTGGTCCTGGGAAGAAGCAGCTGTGTATCATTCTAGATGATTGGGTGCTTTCACTCACCGAGGGCGAGAGCTATTAAAATAGCATTAAAATAGTTAGGTGTGTATTTTCTTTTGTCTCTGCTACTCCAGATGTCAGGTTATTCCACACCCTCACTGGTCTTAGGATCAGAAACATTCTTTTAATTTGAAGACTATGGTTCTTTTGGGTGAATTTATACCTATTGTGCCAATACTGCCATTTAGCCTGTTTTTTTCCCCAAAAATATATTTATAAAACCAATAACATCTTCTCTCAGACTTTGTTTAATTGTGTTAACAACATGAATCCCTTTTAGTTTCTGATCTACAAAAGGCTCTCCATTCCCTAGATTGGCTTCATACCCCTTTCCAGTCATGATGAAGATTCAGTTGCCATCCCAGGTGACAGCAGTGCCTTGTACACTGGCACACACATTTCAACCGATATTGAAAATTTCTACTTTTTCATATGCTCTAGAATACCCTTTCCTTTCTATGCCATCAAAGCACATTAATGAATTAGTAAAACGTGACTGTGTAAAATTCTAAAGCCCTTCCTCTTCCAATCAATGTGCTTCCAGTTTCCAGCAAAGTTTTGTGTGCTTGACCTTTTCATGCCCAATTCTGTATTTTTCTGCTAGTAAATTTTCTTCCTGGCCTCAAGGTACTATTTCATATATTTATTCTTCTTTACTTTGACAAATCATTCAGGACACTTGTAAAAAGATCCTAAAATACCTCCTTCAAGAATTTCACTTTTAGTCCTCCTTAATCTTGTGTTTCTGTTTGATGCCCAGTCCATAAAAATCTCCACTTCAGTTAGTTCTTGAGCATTTTCTAATCTGTGATGTGATTTCCGTCTTTTCCAGATTGGAGCCTATATTTGTGGCATTGAATCATCTTGACTTTAGATAACGTTACCAGGCTAGTGGATTTTAATGCAGAGGAAATTACAAGAGTCTTCTCCCTTCCAGTATTTCCTTTGAACTGTTGACTGAAATAATAAAAAACTCAAAGTGAGACCTACCTGAAATTTTTCTCTTTCAACACATTTTTTTAAGTCACCATGAAACTGTAACTTGTCATCTTTTAGCCCATGAGGGTAAATCAGTCAGGATTCCTGCAGAGAAGGACTGGATCAGGAAATTTTGGAGAAATACAAAGTAAAAAAAGTATGATTTGATGTATTGTTTATGTATGATCACAGGCATAAATTTACCCCCTCCCCAAAGTAAATGTGACCATATTTGTTTAATTAAACAAAAGATGGCATAGTGTGATATTAGTAAAAAAAAAATTATAAACCAAACCATTCTCTGAAAAGGAAATAACACTAACTCTCCTCCTTAAAGTAGTCACAAACCTGTGTACTATAATTTACAGAATTAGATCATAGAGTTGTTATGGCTGGAAGAGACCTTTAAGATCATCAAATCCAACTATCAACCTAATACTGCAAAGTTACAGCTAAACCATGTCCCTCAGCACTACATTTACATATCTTTTAAATACATCCAGGGATTTCTGCAGAATGGAGAATTCCACCACTCCCCTGGGCAGCCTGTTCCAATGCTTGATAACCCTTTCAGTGAAGAAATTTTTCCTAATATCCAATCTAAACCTTCCCTGGTGCAACTTGAGGCCATTTCCTCTTGTCCTGTTACTTGGGAGAAGAGACCGACCCCCACCTCTCTACCCCGTCCTTTCAGGTAGTTGTAGAGATCGAGAAGGTCTCCCCTCAGCCTCCTTTTCTCCAGGCTGAACAACCCCAGCTCCCTCAGCCGCTCCGTGTTCTCCAGACCCCTCACCAGCTTCGTTGCCCTTCTCTGCACCTGCTCCAGCACCTCAATGTCTTTCCTGTATTAACAGAAGATTACTTGAGGAATTCTTTATCAACCAATTACTCTTTGTACTTAACCAGCCTCAACTGGATTGCAGAACTTTTAAAACACATATCTGAATGAAGAGAACCAGTATGGGCTGGTTTGGATGCATTTTTCTAAATAACATATCAAATGAATTCTGTAGTTCGCACACTTTCAGACCCTGATTAAATATATCCTTTGTTAAGCATTTGCCTTGGGCAGGCCAAGGCCCTGCCCCACAGCGGGAAGTGTGGAGAAACCCACCGCCCTCCGCAGGAAGGCTTGAGGCGTGATGAGACGCTGTGAGGGAGCATCACTCGGGTTCTTTATAAGAATACAGTGCAGAGCATCGTCGTCACTCGCCCAAGCACCTCACACCTCTGAGACAGTCTCATTTCAAGCCCTAGACCTAAATCATCCTGCCTGTAGCAGGGCATCATTTTCTTGCTGGGGGTTTCCCACAGGCCCCCCTTCTCTCTCTGCTGGGGCCGGAGGGTGACAGTGCACACCCGTGGGGTGCGGAAAGGGCACAGCCTGGAGCTGCTGCCTGGCTCAGTTTGCCAAAGCCGAAGCTGAGAGGAGCCGTTCGGGGCTGCTGTTGGTCAGGATGTGCCCGTGCTGCCCCGACACGGCTGCTGAGAACCATGAGCAGAGTTCATGCTGCAGGAGAGGGGCAGGTACGGTACATCAGGGTGACCCTGGTGAGCCGGGGGCTGGAGGGAACCTGACCTTGCATGGAGTAAAACCTGGGAAAGCCTCCTTTTCCTTGGTTTTGTTCCTACTCCTTCAACACCGATTCAGGGCTGGCGGGAGTCTGCCTCCAGCCATTTCTCTTCATGGCTTTGTTCCACATCTGCTGTGCAGAAATTGATGTGGGCAAGCTCTACTCTCATAACAAATACCATGTCCCTTGTGCTTCTACAAAATTGTCCTCTCTTTAAGCCTAGCATCTTCAATTACAGATCCACATGGTCTTTAAAGTCCCTTTTATTAGGCAATAAAATAAAAAATTTATTATGAAACTGCATACACAGATTTACTCAAGTGACCGAAGCGCACAGTACGTTTCACAAGGAAAACATGGAACACGGTGACCTGAAAAGCTTTGTGTTGGTAGCCAGTAGATCCTCATGGCAAAACATCAGACAAGAGTGGGTGTTGTTTTTTTTCCTCCGTATTGTTAATACTTTATTACCTATTGCAGTTCCTCTCCCAGGCAATATCAGAAAGACAAAATGATGAGTCTCAGCTATTTTAAAGTGGCATCCAATTGCTATTTCTGTTAGAACGGTTTTTATTAATCCTCTTTTGTCATTTTTTTTTCACTTATCTCAAGTTGTATTTGAGTCACGATCATCTGAGCGGCGTTTGTTCTGAGGTTAGGGAAAGCACTGAGCAATGGTCTGGGCATAAGAGCACAATCCTGCAAAGGCGCTGCCCTCCCTCGCCACCCCGTCCCCACCCTGAGGTCAGGCACGGGGAGGAAAGCAGCCGTGGGCTGCTGAACGCACCCACTGGCTAAGCCGCCATACTTCAGGGGCAGAACCAAAATCGGCTGCCACCCCCTTTCCCATCCGATCAAGGCTGTCAGGAAGAAGGTTTGCCGGGTCTTGTCTCTAATTTTTTGGTGGATGGTAGAGCGTGCGGCAAGAGGGTTTCTTGCCCTCTTTGTCTCTTGTACAGCTGTGTTGTCTACATCATGCTTTAACCCTGAAGAATTAATCTGCTGCTTTGCAGAGGATGTTCAGGAAGTAAAGCTGGCAAAGAGTAAATGTCAAATGGATTCATCCTACCTACTTAGTGAAGCAAGGTCAGAGGATGATGAGAAAGCGATTAATTTATATGGTCTCAGAAAACTGAGCTGCCAGTATAATTCATTGGTTTAATGTGTTATTTTTAATTATACGACTATCAGCACCTATACTATGAAAGTAAAGATGGTTGTAAATGCAAAGTCAAGGCACCCAAGGAGTCGAGTACCTCGATGTATCACAAGCAGAGTGCACCGTCTGCATTTTGACAGAAACCCACCTGTTTGCACATGGAGATAAAACCCCGCTCCTGCTCTCTTTTCCCATTGCCTTTCCAACCATATGATCTATGAAAAGCACATCATTTTGAAAACTCTCTTTTCATTTGAGCCCTGCTATCCTTTAAATGTATATAGCTTACATACCGTTACCACATTTTCACTGTGCCTGGGTAAGTCCATAACTATGCTGCGTTGTGAATTCATTCCCGAGGGCTGGCTGACTGATTCCCAGGAGGAACTTGTGTTTCTCTCCACACACAAGACATAGTACAACCACACAGGCCTTTTGCAAGATCTTTCAAGCCTTCCTCCCACGCCTCACTTACCAATTTGTGAGCTCATCACACTCCTTTTGGTGTCATACTGTGATGATCCCTCTGCACTCGGGAAAGCCCTGCCTTGTGAGATGACACAACGCAGGTTGTAGCCAGAGCGCTCTTGCTACGTGAGGCATTGCACACAGCTTCCATTCTCATGTTTCCCTTCTTCTGGACAAACATGGTTTCCAGAGATGTATGCAGCACCCTGACTTCTCACCAGGTAAGACTGGAGAATTCACTGTGCACCTGGTTTTGGCCTCAAAAGTAGATGAACAGGCAAAGGCTGCCTTGTTTTTGGAAAGAACAGCAGCTTTTTTTTTCCAGTAAAACTTTAATGTCAGTCTTGACTCATCAGCTCCTGGCTACTGACATGTACTTTTGTCTTTTCACTACTTTTCATGTAGCAATCAGATTTGCCAGCCTAATGACCTTTAGGGGATCTAAATCTAATTTCTAAATGACTGCTCAGCAGATGCTACTGTACAGGTAGTTAACTGCATCTGTAACACAAGATTTGTGGGGAATTCAGTTCTGAGAGGCATACCTAACCTCTGAATTTTATGTTTAACTTTGAAAGCTCTTAAGTAATTTAAAACTTAAAAAAAAATAACGAAACAATCTTGTAAAGATTTGGAAGGAGAAACTTGTTTGTTTAGATTTTTTTTTTTCTATTTCTAGATCAGTTTCAGTTAAAACGTGTAAGTACCACAATTTCATTTTCATTAAAGAAAAACTCCAACAAAGAAAAAAATTTTCATTCATCATTTACCTTGGTAATGTTTTTCAGCATCTCTTTAAGATGCTTGAAAAATCTTTGAGATTACCCAACACTGAGTTTGAGTACAACCGTCCTGTTTCTGTTCAACTCCGCACAGCAACGATCTTTGAAATCACTTTGTCCTTAGCTGATGTATGCATTTATTTTGATGTCTCATCAATTAGACAATCAGTGAGTCGCGTCTCCACAGATAAAGCGACTTCAGATACATGATCGTAATCTGAGATAACACAGGTCTATCGTCTCTGAGTGGGGAAATGGCAAAGTAGAGTGACATCACAGCTACGCTACATTTAAGATGACTGTGCTTTAATCTAATTTGGATATGTAGGCTGCTGTACCTAAACACTAAATAAGCTTTTTTGCTGACTGCCATCACTGTCAGTGCCCAGGCCTTTTTATTTCATAACAACTTGGAGCTATTCTCTTTCCTTATGTTCACGCCTCAGCACTTGCTGCCTTCTGAACTCAGCAAAATCCAGGAATTTAGGCACATCCCAAGAGACATCAGCTTTAGAGATTCAAGAGGGAATCCTCAATAAGAACAGGGGAAAGAAAGAATAAGACTGACCCCCAGAAAATTCATTGTAAATATGTACCAAGTCACAGACACCGGGAAACATCAACAGCAGCACATATTGATAGATTCAAATGTCGAAAGCAGAAACCACAGGGGAAGTAAATAATGCTGTTATCGTACTAGATATCTGCGCGGCAGCTGTCAGAGCCGTGATAGACTGGGAGGGGTTAGCTGGAAATGACTAGACAAGAGAGCAGAGCGCGCTGTTTTGCCACTGTCTAAACAGTGACCTAAACAGTGACCATGCAAAAAAATGCCTTTCAGTGTGAGAGGTCAGATAAAATGTCTGAAAACTAAGAGCATGGGTTATACCTCCAAGTTTTAAAAGACTTGGTTTTGGAAGGCAGAAGTTTAGGAAAAGGTTGTAGGTAGTGTTAGTGAAACTGTCGATGAGATAGCAATCCGAGCGAAAGGTCACACAGCAGGGCTTTGTCTTAAACTCTGACTCATCGCAAAACACCTATCTGATAGCTGCCAGGCATAATGTAAATTTATGTACTTGATTATTGTTATAACTTTCTAATTTACTCAGGCGTCTGCAACAGGCAAAGGGGGGAAGCTTTTGTAAGTACACTTTTTATTTTTTAAACTTGTTAAACAAACAAGAGAAGTAAGATAAATCACTTGTTCTTATCTCCCTAAGCAAAGCAATATGTTCACAGTGGAAAACAAACAAAAAACTGCTTCCAATTAGTCACTCAAGAAACTCAAAGAAAAAAAAGAATTTAAGTTGTAAAAATATTTTTTCCAATATTACTTTAATTTGGAAGGCAAGAAATACATAACACAAATGATAACAAGAGTATATGTTTGGAAATGCCCCTTAAAATGTCAGACCAAACTGAGGGCATGTAGAAACTCGATGAATACCTCAATTTTCTTGTAAATATAAGCGGTGTATTTTGCCTATAATCCATGATTTGTTTTCAGTAAATTGGGTTTGAAAAAGGAAATTTGCCTTCTTTTCCTTTCCAACAGGTGTAGAGAAGCTATTCAAACTGAAGAAGATCATATAGCCTGTGTCCACATGTTTGAGTGAATTCAGAGGGGGGCCATGAAGCCGATGCAGGGACTGAAGAATATAATATTATTTGGCTTCTTGAAAAGAAGGTTGAGAAATGGTTTGGATCTTACTCTGTAAGTATTTTCCTATGGATTGTATAGGATTTTTCAACATAATTAATGGAGGTGCAACGAAATGCTGTTGCTAGATGTTAATGTTAGGAAATTCAGCCTAGAAATACAGAGTAAGACCAGGATGGTGTATTTGCCACCACTTAATCTTTAAAATAAGGTCAGATTTTTCCAGAAGACTCTTATTCTGGAAGAAGTTCTGTGTCCAACGTGTGTCCACACAAGTGTGTGTGCAGGCTACCTGAGGTCAAATAATGCTTGTTAAACTCTCTGTTAAAAACATGTTTCTAAGCTCTGATAATCAATATGGCAATTTACACCAGTCGTTAGGTTTGGGGGGTGGGAAAATTCCCTCCTCAGATCTGTGATCTCAGGGTACTTTTGTTTTCCTCTGTGTTTCATCTGTGATGAGCAAGGCACATCTCACCTGTTGTTTAGATGCCCCAGATTAGTAGCGCCCTACGCGTTCGTACTGTCAGCCAGTAGCACGCAGTTCTTCATCCTGGCGACTGCAACTTTACTCTGTTTAAGTCTTTACAAAAGAATATTTGTACAAAACCTAATGACATACAGTGATCTAAGTCAGAGTAGAAGACACAGTACTCCCTCATGGATGTAAACTGTGTGTAGTGAACCCTTTCTATGTGTTGTACTGAACAAGTATCAGGCAGACTTGAGTAAGAAGGTTAAGAAATGGCTTATGGCATATTTTTAAGGGGCAACATGACATTTATAGTTAATGGAAGCCAGAAGAAATATTTTTAAATTCAATGTACATTAAGAGAAAATATAAAAATAAATGAGGGTGTACTGACCCCACCACATGTTGCTATTTTCACTGAATAAGCTACCTTGAAAAAGAATGGGAAGAGTTACGAAACCAGGAATACTCATACACCAGAGATATCTTAAAATAAATAAGTATAGCTAATTAATAACCACTGCTCAGCCTCAAAGTACAGTATTTGTCATTGTGCCCTAGTTCCAGTAAACCATGTTTAGGCATCACCTACTCCAAACACTTTATTGCTCCCCCAAAACATGTTTGCTATCCTGTCTAATCATTAGCCAAGAGTCCTTTCCCTCCCATCAAGTATTTTATAAAATAGAATAGAATGAGCTAGAAATAATAGGGCAGCTGAGAAAGCTTTTAAATTTTTATTACTCAGAAGGATGTGATTAATTTAAAGCACGTACTTGTCAAACAGGCAAAGCATTTGTGTGTGGCCAAAAAAGAAACCCAAAAAACATTGCGCTTGTAAAGTTTTGTATTAACATAGGAAAAAAGTCTTTGTCTAGAGTCATCTAAAGATTGAATTGGCTGAGCCCATCTGGCAGGAACAGCACTTTATGTAGCAAACCCTGAAGATCTGAGGAGCAGCATGAATGGGGGATCGTGCTGTGACTGAATCCACTGTCAGAACTGAGGCTGAAAGAACCCCCCGAGGGTGAACCTGTATTTGACATAATCCCTAACGAAGAAAAAGGTCCATAACAGGAAAATTTATGCCTCTGTCATGATCGTATTCAGGCACAGCAAAACCTAAGGGTGGCACCTAGCTAATGGATTAAGTCTCTGCTCATTCTTTTCTTTTGAGAGGACAGTTATCTGACCGTCCATAAAGTGTCTACTATAGGAACACCTAATGGGCAAACTTTTTGGGTAAACTGAATCGCCTCCAAGTTACACTGACTGATTCTATCTCCATCATCTACTGCGGGCTCTTAGCCACCTAGCTTATATGTAGCCACCTACTTGCATACACCCATGTCTTACTGTTTTGATAGCAAAATGAACCTCACCCAAGCAGTTCAGTTCAAGCAGAACCAGAACCTTCTTATAACCTCTGAAAGGCACCAGAAGAGGTTTGTATAAGATGTACGGTACAGAAGTATTGGCAAAGTTGTCTAAAGCTGATAGGTTCTAAAGGGGATGCACAGGGTGTGCATCCCTGGATGCACAGGGTGTGGGTCAGGCAGGACAGGGAAGAATTAACAAGCTGATGAGTGTGTTAAACTGTCAGCCTCCAAAAATTTGAAGAAAAAATGCAGTTATTGCTATCCGGCAGCTGTTTGCAACGGATTCAACATGAGATATGACTATTCCTCAGGAGGAAGAGAAACTAAATTCTACCGTAAATCAGCAGTTTGGGCTGGGCTGTATGCAGAGCTGATAGTATCAGGCTGGTTTGCGAGCTGCTCAGCTCCTTTTCTAACAGGACTGACAAATAAACCTCCTCCCTAATTTCGTACTGTGGCAGTGACACTGTGAGGACATTTGAATTAACAAACCACTTTGCTTTCCACAGTCTCATCCTTTGATAGGTCCATAATTTTTGTTTCGTTCTGCGTGACTTTCGCCACCTTGACTCCAAGGTGAGGATCGCACCACCATTTGTGTTACCCTCAGTACAGTAATTTAGAAACCCTCTCAGTAGCACAGGGGCAGCAGCTGCTCCCTTTAGTTTTTCTGACTCTGCTATGCTGGCCCGGATTCTCCAGTACAGTGCCCAGTAGAGCATAACTGGACAACATAGCCCTGTATTTATAGAAACTTGTCTATTGACCATTGGTCCCACCCCGTGTTTGATTGTTGATACCAAATGATAAATTACCAGCTTTACATATATGTAAGGTCGCTTGCCAATCTCCCCCTCTGCCGCTTGGCTCCCACACTTGTGAACGGCTCTTAGTGATGATTCACTGTGTGTTTTCCTGATGATTGGTCAGTATTAACTAAAAACACAGGGCACTTTGACCAGCATTTAAAATATTTTGTTGCTGAGCCACGGTCTGTCAAGGGATCTTTGCCCTGCTCCACGGACATATCAGGTAGAAGGACGCATAACTAATGGCCATCACATGGAACCAGCAGGACAACCTGTTTGGCTTGTGAGTAGCAGAAAGGATGGCCCTGTACACCAGGCAGATGTCTCAGCAGTCAGTGTGGTGAACCTCACCGGGCAGAGGCTGCACACATCCCGACGGCTGCTTGGGTGTCCACCAGCAACACCCTGGGGGGAGCTGAGATGTCTACACCACTTCTTTCCATGGAATAACTCTTAGCCCCTGCAGGTGGTTTGCTGCCCTGCTTGTTCTGCACGAGAGGCATGGCTCTTGCAAGCTGCCCAACTGCAGAATACTTGAGCTATTCCTACATTTCCCTTTCACCAGCTGCTGTCTACAAGCTCAGATCTCTGGCTGAACTTGAAACAACATGGCTTTTTATCAGGTGTTTCACCTGCTTTGAGCTGAACTATGAAAAAAGGTTTTAATCATTTTCTACTTAAATGTAATGCAACATTGTTTCAAGTTCTAATGAGGACTTTTGTTAAAAACCCTGCACGGGATGGTTTTGTGCTGAAAAGCCAACGAGTAATGACTCTATGTCAAGATGAAAGCCGTGTGCCCTGACTCAGCAACAGTCAAATCCTCCCTTATGTAATGCTGGTGTTTCTCATGGCTGTAATTTAACTGCAGTCTTAGTCACTTAGACTAATTCAATATCGATCACTAATCTCCTGCCTGCTTGTCATTTTTATAACTGTTGGTTTTAGGAAGAATTGGAGGGAACAACTTATCCAACAGATCTAATGAATTAATAATACTAATAACATTAAACATAAATGATATTATTAGTAATTTTAGTTTTACCAAGGCTGTAATCAACCAGCCATACAAACTTAGATTTTTCAGACTGGTGAACAAAACTCTTCAGCGTAGACTCAACCCATGCTCATATTTCCATTCAAGTCAATGGATGTGTCCTCTAGAAAGTGTAAAAGTAGAATACAACTTCATGATAACAATATCTTTGGTTCAGCAACACTCTTAAACACACACTTACTTCTCATGAAGGTCAACAGGGCTTCAATTCATCCTTATATGCTTGGCTGAATAGGAGCTTACACATCTGATTCTGTGATTTTCCTTCTTGTAGAGTAGCACTTATAGGGTCAGAGGAACTGAAATTATGTCAGCTCACCCTTAGCTGAGTACAATTCAAGAACAGATGTAGAGGCTTGGTAAGATCTCCATCCTTGCACATCTCCTGGGCAGCTGGCCAGGGTGATAGCTAAGGTGGACAAACTTTTCAGCTTCTCAGAGAACTTACAATATTTCATGACAACTGAAGATCCACAGGTTTTTCCCAGGTGGTCATTTACACAGTCCAGGGATCACAAGTGGGTTCAGCACTACCATCTCCACTGGTGCAGAAGGGCAGTTAGCATAAAGACCCATTTTGCTTTATAATATGCTTGTCCTCACAAAAGCTGTGAATTCTGCAGGTACTTCTGGTGAGACCCTGCCTTTCCCATTGCAACCATTTTTTGTATCAGGGTGCCCCAGACCACTCTCCTTTGCAGCAGATGCTGTAGAAAACCCACAGCTGAAAAGCGGTCTGCGTCCCAAAGAACTTGCAAAGTATCCTCATCTCCACCCCCTCATGCAAGGAAAGAGAAGGCACACCTCGTGGAAGAGAACTGTCTACAACTTCTGATAGCATGAGGAACCAACTGATCTATTTTATTTAGAAAATATGTGGTATTTTCCAGCTTGGACAGACGGTGATAAGGCAAGTAGCGAAGACTGTCACGGGGAACACAGCTGGGCAACTTTCAATTTACCTGCCACGCAGGGATAGTACAGCACGCGGATTTATAACAAATGGTTGCTTTTTCCAGTACCCCGATTACATTCACAATTTGTTGGCACCCAGATCTCCTGCAATTTCTCTAGGAATTGTTCTGGGCTGGCGTAGGTCTCCAGTTGATTTCCAACCACAGAGACAGACGATCCTTGCCCTAAAGAACAGCCCAGACTAAATGTGTTTTCTGTTCCTTCTGGCCTCCAACTGCTGCTTCAGTTGCAAAGGGGCAGATGTATAATCTGGGATGCTTTCCAGATGCATCTTGAGCAAAGCATTGTGAATCGTTGGCACTAAGCAGGATCTCTCAATCTGTCACAGCACCACTGGCAGCGCTTAGTATGTACTCACAGTACACGCAGGATGGCAAGCACCTTGTGGAGAGGACACCAGTATTCACCAGAGCCAGATTCTCAAAGAACGAATAAACACATTGTCTTCCCTTGCACGCTGTGCTGTTTCATTATGCAGACTGTGCCCCAGCAGCACTGCTCTGCCCCCAGTAGAATGGCAACAAGTCCATGCTAGGCATGAGCTCCTTTGTAGCCATAAATATTGCATTAATAGACTTCTTGCTAGTCCTAGACCATCACTTTAACTTTTATTACTCCTTCCATCCCATAAATGCTCTCAGGTACTCTTCCAAGGAGTCTGTGCAGATTGCCAAACAGAGAAGAATGACAATGGCATGGCCTCTGGCTCCCCCCTGAAACAGCAGCTTCTCTGTCATCCCCTAGAAGACCTCCAGTTTCTTTACAGCTCTGGAAAGGTGGCTCAAGCGAGGAACACGTGTTTCTCCATGTCAGACATCACTCAGATTCTGGAGCCCACAAAGAGCCTTTCAGCTATTGTTCTGCCAGGAATACCCCATGGTAGAGTGAACTGACAGCAAATATTCAAGGCAAATTGTTGCAGCAGGCACAGCCAAAATTGAGGTTACTGAGAAAAGACCATTCCCCTGGAACTACTCTTGCTGCTTGTCTTCTGAGATAACTCTGGCCATTGTCAGAGACAGGATACAGGGCTGGATGTATATTTGACCCATTACAATTGTTCTTGTGTCCTCACGGCATCCTTCCACTGCAGACAGAAATGGGCAGGTATGCGCTAATGGTCCCTGAATACATGAAAGCCCCTAGACCATCTGTTGCTGGAATGGTTTCTGCTGTTTCCACAGGACCGAAGCCAACATTTGCAGCTGCTTTATAACTTTCAGTAAACTTGCTCTTGCGGTTCCATCATCCATGTCAGGTTACCTTCAGTTTCACATCTTAAAAGCTGAATTTGGAAAAGTCCAGAAACAATAACTCAGTACTTCTCCAAACCTCCATGAACAGACCACATGCTAAGTTGAAGTCCAACTCATTCACTTCCTGACATATGTTTTTTAATTTTTATTGGTGCTTGTTAATGAAACAGATAAAGACAACAGAAGAGATGATTAGTTCAAGCCTCCTCTGTGGCTTGACTGTTCCCAGGCTTTCACTGCCCAGTGTCACATTCTCAGGAAGTCACACACATTCCCTCTTTCCTTTCCTTTTCCTCCACCACGTGAAGCTAGGAGTGTGCTAATCCTGCAAGCCACAGGGTTCAGCAGAGGTTGGTGATGCAGCTTCAAGCAAACCAGTTCGTGTACTGGAAACGTTCTTGCTATGGCGTCACTGAGCTGTGCACAGTTTGACTTAACTTTCTAGTTTTCGGTGCAAAGCCTGTCGGAATGGTCCTCAGCAGCCAATAGAAAACAGTTAACTGCTTCCTAAAAGTGTCAAACCATGTACAAGTACTGGAGACAAACATTACACACACTTTGAAGACTGGTTTGCAGAATATGGTCATCAGAGCTAGAGTTGTGGGTACACCTCATCAGAAAATTTCTACAGTCACACAGGAACTTAAGATCTTACATTGGACCTAAGATGTATATTTGGCTTAGTTGCTGCTCGAGTTTGGATTAACAGAAAGAAATAAGGGAGAATTTTGATTATCAAAATACAAAGTATTCTAACTACAGGAATTTAGTTGTATTAAAATATCAATTCTATGAAAGAAGGGATTCACAAAATCAATCTAGAAATCATTTCGTTCAAGACATGACAGTTATTAATAATCTGTGTCAGTAGTCTTTCCGTAAAATGCGGTGTATACACATGTGTCAATTATTTTGCTATGCAGTATTCTTCATAAAACACAGTTTGGTGTATGGAATATGGCTTCAGTTTAAATTAGTTTTACACAGGCACATGCCACAGCAGTAACATGATAATATTGCAATAAACACAACAGGAATAAAATTGACATTTCTAAACTTGGTGACTATGTCAGGCACCTTCATTTTTAGCAGCTTCAATAAATGACGAGGCTGTCAGAATTATCATTGTATTTCAGTTTTTAATTACTTAAATCTGTAGACTTTGTGCACAGGCATGTAAAATGGCAGCCTTTGATCTCGTCAGCTTTACTGTGACTACACAGTGGTTTCTCAGGAATGGCCTTTGAGACAGAGCGTGTTATATTTCCTCATTCCACTTATCATTCTAAATGGAAAAGGAAATTAGTGGCTGAGAGGAACACCCTTGCTTCACGTATGACTTTTCAGAAATAAAGTGTAGCTTCGCACTGGAGGTAATCTTGGGCATTAAAATCCCTTACATGGAAAGTACAAACAATAGGCTGCTGTAAGCATTGGTTCTGGAGAGTTGCAGGCCAGGATCTCTCTTATAACTTTTCTACAGACATAAAAAAGTCTAGCATAAGAAATCCCAAGTAAGAACTGTATTTTTGACATATGCATAAAAGTTAAACTGGAGCCAGTTCTTATGCAAATACATCAAAGATGACGATGCAAATGTCCAAGTGAAGGGAAAGTTGTTTGGTAGTATAATAATCAACCCATCTGTCCTGTGTGATTGCTTTTTCTCCCTTAAACAGCTTCTTCCTGGCACTGTCTTTACCGTTCCTACGGCTCTTTCTCTTCTTATATCTTAATAGTGACTTGGTCTTGTGTAGTTAGATTATTCTGTCAACTGTCTGCTTCCCTCACCTCCTACTCCCTTGCTACCTCGTCACTGTCCTTTTTATTCCACTTCTGTCTTTTCACAGTTATTTTCTGCTATTCTCTATTTTTTTCCCAGAGAATGCACCTATTTCTTTTAGATCATTTGTCACTTCGCTTTTTTTTCTCACTATTGTTTTCTCTATCTTCTTCCTGTCTTGGTTTATAAGCTGTTTTAACTCAGCACGCATGTTTACCCATTGACTATGCTTCTTCAAGCTATTTCACTGGCACTTTTCCTGCAATACATGGTAGAGGCAAGGCATTCTCCTCAGTAGTGTGAGTAGAAGCACACTGCTTTGCTAAGTGATCATCTGCTTTCAGGGCAAAGCAAATGACTGAACCATGTGGACACGCAGAAGTATTTCATTGTACATTCGAAGCAACCACAAAGCAAACAAAACAAAACAAAGAGAAAAAGAGAATGTAGTTGAATGATTAAAAAAAGTTATCTCCTACTCAAGAAAGAAGACAAATACCTAATTTAGATGAGGAACAACTATATTTGGACTCAGTACTTTCCTGTAAGAGGAAACAAGAGGATAATGTAACTGCCTGGGACCTCAGTGAGATAATTTAGAGTCCATGACTCTCACAGATCCTCTCTCCCCCACAAGCTCTCAAGCTCCTTTCATCCAGGAATTCTTCTCCCTCCCTTTCCTGTTGCTTCCTGTCTTCCTAGACTTGGTCCAGCTGCTCTCTCTGCCACCACAGACCTATGGCCCACTTGCACAATGGGTGCTCAGAGCAGCAGCACCACCTTGAAGAGACCTATTGGTGTTATGAGAGGGGTGGCTGAGTTACACTCACAGCCTTCAAAGTAAGTGTCCCAGTTAGAAAAGTACTGGTCAGATTAATCATTAAAATATATCTCATTAAAGGAAAATTAGCACAAGAGGTTTCAATTGATTTATCTTTATGGGGCTCTGTGAAGCTGCCAACTGCTATGGAAATGCTATGTGTTTTATTATTACCGTGCTAGGCAAAAATTCACCAAAAGTTGCATCCTTACACCACTGGCATGCAGGGGTCACAAATGTGCTCAGAAACACTTCGTTTATGCTCGCCAAAATAAACTAGGATGGTGAGATATTCAACATCAAAAATGCCGTGAATACCCTGACTACAGTCTTCAGAAAACAGAAATACTGCTGCACAGCATTGCAGCCGTCCTGGAACTTTCTCAAACAGGGACATGGTTGGGCAACTTTGGCTAAGGTTCAGCCAAAGACAAAACCTATGGTTAAGGTTACAGTTAGCAAAAGACAAAGCCTCAGGCTCCAGTGAGGGTGAGGCTGCCAAAAGGAGGGGAGGAACACCAAAAATAAATAATTCTGGGAACTTTTTCAAAAGCAATATCATGTGGGTTATGGAGTAATGCACAGTTGAGACCAGAGGCCTCTTGGTCTCAGCTGTGCCTTTAGCCCAAGGCACCCAGCACTATAGTGTTGAACAAGATGTCAGTAACGATTTCTGTCTTTAGCCCACCCCTTCCCCTGGAAACCCTGCTGCAGCCCTGCACCAACTGGAGCTCTGGGCTTTACCTCTGCACCAACCATAACCCTAACCGACACCCTGAGCCTAACCTAAACCCTGAGACTAAACATAATCCTACGGTGTGTCAGTGACTGAGCCTTACCCCAAGACCCTCAGTCAAGTTCCCAAGAATGATTTCATTTTGAAGTCCGCCACCTTCTTTGGCAGACCTTTTCCGGCCCCACTCAATCTATAGCCCTAGGCCCCCCACACACTGAGACCTAGGATTTGGGTTTCTCCTAATTCCAACCCTAAATGTAACCGTAAGTCAGGCTTGGGTCTGGCTGAGGTTTAGATGAAGACCCCCTGACTTCATTGCTTTAACAAAGTTCTAAGAGGACCTTTTTTTCTTCACTGCCCACCCCTTCCTTGAGCAACTCTTTTGAAGCTTCACTCCAGCTTGAGCCGCAGGCTTTGTCTCTCACTTAATCCTAAAACTAACCCTGGCCTTAAGACCTTGGCCTCAGCAGAACCTAATTCAACATGCCCACCCATGGCACTGTTGAAGAAGTTCCCATGAACGATTTGACTTTGCAGTCGCCTTCTTAATGAGCCCCTTTGAAACAACACTCCAGCTGAAGCCATCCATGCTGTCTCCCTCATAGTACTAATCCTAAACCAAGGCCACAAAATCTTGGCCTTGGCTCATTCATATCCCAAGACCCTTAGTCATGACCCTCTTGAAAAAGTTAGCAGTGTGGGTTTGTCTTTGTGTCCCACCCCTTCCTTGGACAGCCACCTTTGCAGCCCCACTCCAACTAGAGCCTGAGGCATTGTCTGTATCCTAACCCTAACCCTTAACCTAACTGTAGGTCTTGACCTGGGGTGAAGCCTACCCCAAGACCATTGAGCCATTGCCCTGTTGTTTCCTTGTTGCCCCCAGTCTTTGGGGGGATTGTTTTAGCAGCCCAGCTCTTTCTTTAGCACCCCATTTGCACCAACACTCCAACTGGAGCCCTAGGCGTGTTATCTCTCCTAAGCCTGACACTGAATATCACCCTACGTCCTGGCCTTTGCTAATCCTTAGTCATGGCCCTCTTGACCAAGAAATTTCTCTTGACACCTTGCTGTAGACCCCTCCTTCCTTTTCAGCCCCTTTGAAGCTTCTGTTACTGTGACCATACCTGTAAATCTAATTCTTGACAACAGGTGAACCTTAGCACCAATACTTCAGCCACAGCCCCCATAAATCAGTTCTCAAGGGAGAACTTTTTGCAGCCCACCTTTTCCTTGTGCAGCTTTTGTTAGGATTACAGTCAGATTTGGACTAGTGTTAGGGTCACAGTTAGGACACTGACAAATCCTAGGGCTCCAGTTGGAGTGGGTCTGCTAAAGGGACTACAAAGGGTTGGACCGCAAGAAGAAACTGGGAACTTGTTCAAGATTGTCGTGGCTGGGAACCTGGAGAAGGCTCAGCCAAGGTCAAGGCAAAGGCCTAGTGCTAGGCTTGGGGTGAGGAGGGACACAAAGCCTTGCATTTGTAATGCACAAAGGTGAAAAAATGCAGACAGGAACTGCAGTTTTGATGTGGGTTGAGAAGTAATGATCCACTGGCTGCCAGTCAAGAGCTGCTCTAGCCAGTTCTGCACCCTACAGAAACAAAACCCATCCCATGCTGAACTTCAGGCAGTCAGAGAAGTACACAGTGCCCTTGCTCACACTTACTTCAGAAAGAAATGGGCAGCCATGAAGGGCTGCAGACACCCTGTTGAGGACACTCCAGGCCAAGCGGGCAAGGATACTCCTGAGGGACTTTGGCCATGGATGACCCATGCTGGGGCAGGGTCACTCCTGAGGGACTGGGGCCATGGGTAAACCACCCTGGGGCAAGGACATTACTGCGGTCATGGGTGACCCATGCCAGGCAAGGCCATCCCTGAGAGACTGCAGCTGTTGGTGACCCACGCTGGGGCAGGGACATCTCTGAGGGACTGTGGCCATGGGCCACACCCAGCAGAGCAGGGATACCCTTCAATCTGAATTTATTTTAAAAATTCTTACCAAGAAATTCAGTCAGCTGGTTTGTGTCTAAAAAGCATAGTTCCTTGATGACAGCAATAAAATTACTCGTTTCTTGAGGTCGGCATTACCAGAACTTTATTTCTCAAGAGCAAATTGTTTTGGATTCCCTATCCAGTGACACTCGAGCTGGAGGTGTCACCATGGCAACCTGAGGAGGTCAGCGTGACCGTTGCTAGGCAGCAGGACGCCACAGGCGAGGCTCCCCTCTGGTCTCCAGGCACCCACAAGTCCCCCTGGACCAGTCGCCCAGGACGCTCAGGCAGCTGCGGCCACGGTGCCCGGGTGTGGAGGTGTCGGGAAATGAGAATAAACTGCGGATGGTGCATTTTTAGATAATTACAGCATAACTCTTCTGGGTTTATGAGCTCTGAAGCTGACTGTGGTGCGACATCAACCACTCGAGATGTGCAATAACCTTCTAAAGACGGACTATATGAAAAGCCCTGTTGCCATTCTAAAATTGAATTTTCCCATTTGTATTTACAGAGCATGATTAGTACAGACAGGAGTGAAATGGATTATACTAATATCCTTCAGAAAATGGTGTAAGTAGATGGGAAATGAGCAAGTATTTGCATGTAATTACAGCTTAGGGTGTCTGGAATATAAGCAGCTGCCTATAAAAGCAGGAAGCTGGCAGGCAGTGGAACTGGGCATTGCCAGCTGGTTTTTTCCCCCTATGAAAGGCTCCATGACATCATCATGTTTCCTCCCAGCCTCTATGGCACTTTATAGGTGACACCTGTGACAGTAAAATAACGCCAGAATCTTCCACCCAGGAGATTTCTCCCTTTCCCACCACCTCCACCTCTAAGAGGCAGTGCATGGCTTCTGCAGTTGCTGCCCTGAGGGATTCACATATCTTGGGGCGGGTGGTCCAGGACAAAGCCCACCTCACCATGCAGACAGCCCCTGCCTGCAGAAATAAGCAGAATAAGAGGAAAACTTCTTTTTCCTCCACAAAAGCACTCCTGACTTACCATCGGGCTTGTGCTGCCTGTGCACTGTCTAAGTGCCCAATCAGTGATGCTCGTGGTGGGGCAAGCACAGAAAGGAGTGCAGGAAAAGATGATGATAGTTTTCCATTGCCTGTCTGCAGTGGCTGGTGCCTGGATGATCTCTCTGTCCCAGCTGAGAAGTACGCACAGGGACCTGTACTTAACAGAGTTGCAAAAACAGGTGAGGACCCTTTTCTTTAAAGGTCTCCTCCAACCCAAACTATTCTATGATTCTACGATTTTATGATTCTTACTTTTCTTCCCTTTTCTTCAAGCTCTTCCTCCAAACTGTGCTGCATATTCTCCCTCTCCCAAAGAACTAAGTATGAATGTAAGGCTGAAAGTGTTAAGTTACCTTTGGATAGTGACAAACCAATAAAAAATGCAAAACGCAGGGATTTTACCAAATATATGGTAAGGATGAAGATCAAAAATAACAGTGTTAAAACCACTACTGTGTATTTTACAGGCAAACTAATATAAAAAGGTTTAGGGCAGGTAATTTAAGGTCCTTATAGAGTGTTTTTCAGAAGAATTCCTTATTTAAAGCAACATAAATTATAATAAAAATAATTTTCAACATAAACTGTACTGCTGACCTGATTCATATCTCATTGGGACTTAAACTACAAAGTAGTAAATTATAAAGCACATTTTTTTTCTGGTTTGTTCTTCTGCCCAACTGTACATTTTCAACATTCCACTCAAAGACAAATATTTTAGTTTTATTTAGTGTGTGGAATTAGGAGATGGCTACAGATCAAATTAGGATGTGTTTTTTAAAGAATATTGAGGATATAGCTCCTTCATGGAAACAAAGCTCACAAGATAATTCAGTTAAATACAATTTACAGGTACAAGAAATTAAATATATCCAATTGCAATTGGACACAAACATTAGTTCAAACAGTAAACCCGCAGGCATATAAAGTTAGTTTTATACCTGCAGGCAAACAATTTAAAATAAAGTATCAAATTATCTGAAGAGAAAACAGGTAAAGGTTCTTCTCAAAGCCATTATTAATATTTACATTATCTTCAGTGGGAGGCAATGCAAGCCATAAAGGGGAGGCTTTTAATGGTGAAATTATACTGGACAGTTGCATATTCCGAGACAAGCATGGGACATCAGCTAAAGGGGGAAAAAAAAGCAAATGGAATAGTATAGAAAAATATAACCAAATACTGTTAAGACAATATACATTTCTAGACTCACGTAAAATCTCTTCTACAATCCAAGTTGAAAATGAAAAATAGCAAGAGGAGTATGCCTTCGGATCTATAGGTCAAGATTCTTGCCATATGGAGAATAAGAAATGCATCATGATCATGGTCTGATTCAATGGTTTTAGTCACTATCCATCACCAACCCCTCTTAAAAAGCAAAGTATTTCCCAGCACTCGCAAGAAAGGAGAAACAAATGATGTGTGGAGTCTGCTAGGTAGGCTAGTTACCAGAGGACTAAAAAGAAGGTTGGCAAAGCTTGGTTTTCCTTCAGGCTTTGGCTCTGATGTCCTACATGAGTTGGGCAAACCACCTCACCGCTCTTCACCTTTGTAGAGCACTTCCCACACTTTGTCTGCAAGGATCAGCTATTAGTTTGGAGTGGGGTTCATCTCACTTAGCTTCAGATGGCAGCAGTGGAAAAAGTGATGCCTGAGCAGTCACCCCAGGCTTCCTCCATAATCAATAAAGAGAAGCTGGCACCTTAGGGGGTGATTCAGTTGTGCTGTTTCAGATTAGGACTTGTGCCCTGAAAGTGCTTATTACTCCCCTTCAACTACAGCAAGATCACAGTTTCAGCAGCTCAGATAAAGTTGCCTACAATTTGCATTTCACAGAATCACAGAACGGTCGGGGTTGGAAGGGACCTCTGGAGATCACCTACTCCAACCCCCCGGCCAGAGCAGGGTCACCCAGAGCAGGTTGCACAGGAACGCGTCGAGGTGGGTTTTGAATGTCTCCAGAGTAGGAGACTCCACCACCTCTCTGGGCAGCCTGTGCCAGGGCTCTGTTTTTTCCTCACGTTGAGATGGAATTTCCTGTGTTCCAGTTTGTGTCCGTTGTCCCTTGTCCTGTTGCTGGGCACTGCTGAAAAGAGTCTGGCCCCATCCTCTTGACACCTGTCCTTTAGATATTTATAAGCATTTATATTTGAACAGGTTAACATCTTCACAGATGTTTGCGGCGTAACTCCACCCTCACTTCCGGTTTCTAAGGCTTTGCAGTTGGACAGTTGACATATAAAATTAAAATTAGAAGGTTTCCAGGCTTTTCTGAGATTCTTTACTCTGACTTGTAAACTGAGCTCTTTCAGGCAGGATCTGTCTTTATTCTCTGCCTTGTACAGCCTTTATCAAAGACTAGTGATTTCTATGAAATTCCCTTCAAAAAACACTTTTAAACTTTTGATGAATCATCCTAATCTTACATTTTCTGGACTTGGAAAATGCCACCAAAGAAAAAAGAGGCTGTACGTCTAAAATAAATCTGTAAAAACATATGGCAGGAACAATTGTACTGACTTTATCTTAGAGTATTTTGATGGACAGGAGAGTATGAAAAAATAAATGGGCTTCTGAATTGTTTACCTCTTTGCACTCCTCAGGCTGTGAGGCAGAGTCATCTCATCTCACAAACCAGCTGCAGGTGACAAAACAGGGCTGAAAATACTTTAAAACTCTTTAAGGATGAAAATTTTCTTAAAAGGGAATAGCCCTGGTAATACCCAGATATGAATAAGGGCCTGAGATGGGGAGGGAGGAAAAGGAAAAGGCGTCTTGTGCTTGTAATCTAATTCCAGAATACTTGTAATTAAGTGCCCGAGAAATAGCTAAGGAGAGAAATTGTAAGACTGATGGTCTGAACAACTTTCAGCCACTGAAGCTGCAGTTCTACATCAGAACAGACAGACAGGCAGACATAAATTTCTCTTACTTTTGGCCTATGGCTTTCTCTGTAGATTGGATTATTTGCTTTCACTAATTGTGCGAACAAAAAATGGTCGGTCTGGTATTAGAGCTGAATGTTGTAAGATTATTGGTGGTGGCATTCGGTTGGATTTGTACTTAAAATATGCCTTCGGCAAGTGAGTTTTACTGATGCATAGATTTAAATATCATCATCAAAGTATTGTTATTTTGTAACATTCTTTGGGAAGTCAGAATGCATTTCATATAGAAAATTACATAATCAGTTTGTCAGCAATTTCTTCTTGACTAATTAAGTAAAAAAAAAAAGACCTTGTTTTCGGTCTCCAGTCCTGACTCAAATTTGGCTGAGAGGCTTAGAATCTCGGTAACTGGAATTAGAAATGAAAATGTCTTTGAGGACAGACTTTAATCTTGTATAGAACGATAAAGAATAATCAAGCAGCAGATTTTCCCTTTATCTTGACCCAGGCCAGGGAAGAACAGAGATGCCGATGTAAAATATTTTAAATGGAACCCTCCACATTGTTCTGGGGTTGGCAGGAAACAGGCAGCACAGCACGGAGAGCTGTCTCAGACCGCTGCGAGGCAGGCCTGACTTCAGAAGCACTGATTCCTATCTTTTCTACCGCGCATACACTCTACCATTTGTGTCCACAGTTTTTGAACATCTCCGGTAACCCTGAAGCACAAAGTATACATTATTTAAACTTTCAATGAAAAAGAAAATATTTTTGCAAGTTTCAAGCTTTCTCATATACACACTCTCTCTATGCTCCTATTCTTTTACCCAGACCCGTGATTGTCCTAATATTCAAACTACTCATCCACTTTTATCTAGGAATCACCTGAGGCAAAAAACTCCATCCATATGTTTGCGTCTGCACCAAGGAATCACAGAAGCATATTCTATTTTCTACACAAATAATCTGCAGTTAAAAATCACAGAAAAAAAAAAAAAAAGGTGTTAGTGACTTGTTAAGAGCAAGCATTCATCCATCTCATTGGTTTTGCTACAGGCTGTCATGCAGAACAAAAATAATCATTAGTGTATATGGGTTTCATATCTAGAAGATCAGCTGCACGATCAGTGTATGGTTTTGATGAATGTTTGGGTTCTGGATTATGATTCTCAGTGAATGATGTAGTAAATGCTGCCACTGCAGACTGCTGGGACGTGTCAGTGATGTTTTCTTTGATTCAGTTGAATGTTTCAGAAAAGATTTAGATCTAGTTCGTAGTTTTTTGTCACAAAGAGAGAATGGCACATCCCCAGATTTCTGACTATGATATGGACAGCTGGGCAGAAAGTAATTTAATTTGGCTAAGACCTCAGCAGCCTACAGCACACACATAAAATGCTGGAAGTCATATGAGCAGCAATCAATACTTTATATAGCTCGACTACCCAATTAAGGATTCAGTGAAGGATCACTATCCGCCTGCTGCATAAAGCCATAACCATACTGCAGTCCTGACAAACAGCCTGGCTGGACTCTGCCATTGGCAGCTAAAAGCAAAACAGGATGGTAACATCTGTAATTTTGGAATTCACTACGTGTTATAATTAAACTGGTTCCGTACTGAAAAACTGACTGACCATCAGTACGGTGCCGGAAAGTCCACAGCTTCAAAGTGTGAAACAGCTTTGGGTTTTCACTTTTTCTTGTGAACAAACAGATGATGGAGTGGTGCAATGAACAAGCTGGTATAGAGAATAAAATCACCTGTGTTATCTTTTGATACACCCTGCTTTAAAAATGTAGGCTTGTATTGCAGGAAAAGAAAACCTGCATTATGTCATTGATTCTGACTGCTACCGAGGTAGGTGAGTACACTTTTATAACTATGCAGCATTCCCCAAGAAAAATAGTATTGGTGCATGCTACCTTAGTACTTTCTTACTTCAATACTAAAATAATGCAAAATTAACTATTGAACTATTGACTATATTCTATCATTTTATTACAGTAATGCCTAAACATCTGAGATAAAATACGACTTTCCTTGTTGGATACTGTACAAACCCAAAACAGACTTTGCCCAAACAGCTACTCATTATTTGGATATTAGAATTATTTAAGGCACTGCATGTAATCAGTTGTTGCAGAAGCTGACAGTTGCTCTTAAAAGTGTTAATCCTGGCAGGTTTTAAAAGCAAACTCATTCTAAAAAGGAGATGATGATTTAATCAACCCTAATTTAGTTTAACGGTTAATTTAGAGGAAAGTAGCCGCATACTAATTCTTTCTGCCCAATCATTATTAATTTGAGTAGATGGTCTTTTGGACAGAACGATTCTTTCACCATCACCATGGCAAGAAGATTAAATTAACAGAGCACAGCTGAATTGTGATAAAATTTTAATATTTAGAGAAAACTTAATATGAAAAATAAAAAATAAATTTAAAACAGACATAAGACAGTAATGTCACTCCATTTTCTTATTTTTATGCCTATTAACTTAACCTTGTATATCCCGTCCTGAGTGTCGCTTTATCCCAAGTGCCTGTTTTATTGGTTTATTCCAACATGGAGAAGTAGCCAAGATTTTCTTCTATATTAGTGTATTTTGTGTCAGGAGGATTTACCTCTGGCAAAGTCAACCATAGTGGACACTTCCGTATGCGAGTCTTTTGTATAGCCTGTCTGAGGAACCTCCCTCTTCTCCTGACACTGAACACAAAGTTAGTTTTCCCCTGGACACGGAGTTTTTCTTCAGGGCCAGACACCAAACGCCTCTACGTACAGGCATAAGTAATACAGTCCATCCTGGTTTAGGTCCTGTTTCATGGTTTCATAGGTTTCATCTGCTCATAATTGTTACTCATAATGTTACTATCACTGCTAATCATAATCTATTAGCAATAACAATATTACAGGTCCGTAACAGCCTTGTCACTGAAAACTATAGTCGTCCATCAGTGAGGTATGCACTGCTTCCCTAAAGCCATGGGAGTAAGATTTGCTTTACAGGGCAAGGGAAATTTCTTGGAAGAGGCACAAATAAAAAGCAAAAATGCATAACTGTGATATTGTTTTTCTTTACCACATAATTCATTTTCTGATTCACTGCCGTTGCCTCTTGGCAATGCCTACTTTTTCCCATAATACAGAGTTCACAGATGCAGTACTTAAATTACCACTCTAAATTCTCCTTTCTAAGAAGAGGAGGGGAGAACACAGACATTATCTAAAAAGACTAATCAAATGAGATTAAAACGCATGCTTCAGTGTGCTGTAAATCCCAGAGGTCGAGGACATTTTCACTGTAACAGCTCTGCTGCAGTATGAATGCCAAAGGAAAGCCCTGGGCCAGGATGTGACTTTTACAACCATATATTAAACCCACCCTCCAGACAGTGAATCTGAAGTACAAATGAGCCTGTGGAAACTGATGGTCAGTCATCCGATATTTTCCAAATTCTTTATTTATCCTCTGCAGAGTAGGCTAGAGTTCAGGCAATACAAGGCTGCGCATCTAATGCAGAATTAGAATACAGCCTCTGCGAAAGCGACAGGAAATGACCCCAAAATGTGGGGCCTGCAACTCAACTCCAGGCTCATCAACTGCTGGCTCTTCCAACAGGGTCACTTGCTTGAGAACTTGGATTCAGTTCTGAAATAACAAAGGGCAAATAAGAAATAGAACTTTCCTTCAGTTGCACTCCAGTTTTAAGCACTCTCTGATAATGATTCTTAATGCTGACTTCTACTTCACAAGAGGGAGAGCCTGTTCACTGACACTGACAAACCCATGCAGCGTTACAAGCTCGGGGAAGAGTGGCTGGAGAGCTGCCTGGCAGAAAAGGACCTGGGGGTGTTGGTCAACAGACGACTGAATATGAGCCAGCAGTGTGCCCAGGTGGCCAACAAGGCCAACGGCTTCCTGGCTTGTGTCAGAAACACTGTGGTGAGCAGGACTAGGGAAGTGATCGTTCCCCTGTACTTGGCACTGGTGAGGCCCCACCTCGAGCACTGTGTCCAGTTTTGGGCCCCTCACTACAAGAAAGACATTGAGGTGCTGGAGCGGGTCCAGAGAAGGGCTACAAAGCTGGTGAGGGGTCTGGAGAACAAGTCTTATGAGGAGGGTCTGAGGGAGCTGGGGGTGTTCAGCCTGGAGAAAAGGAGGCTGAGGGGAGACCTTCTCGCTCTCTACAACTACCTGAAAGGAGGCTGTAGCAAGGTGGGGGTTGGTCTCTTCTCCCAAGTAACAGGTGATAGGACAAGAGGAAATCACAGAATCAGAGAATCTTCATGGTTGGAAAGGACCTTTGAGATCATTGAGTCCAATCATACACACACATACAAAAAAAAAACAACAAAAAAGCCAACCCAACAACCTACAATCTCGGCCCTTCAGAGCATGCCCTGAAGTGCCAAATCTAGACGTTTCTTAAATACCTCTAGGGATGGTGACTCAACCACCTCCCTGGGCAGGCTGTTCCAGTGCCTGATCACTCTTTCAGTAAAGTAATTCTTCCTAATATCTAATCTAAACCTCCCCTGCCGCAACTTCAGACCATTTCCTCTGGTCCTGTCATTATTCACTTGGGAGAAGAGGCCAACACCCACCTCTCTCCAGCCTCCTTTCAGGTAGTTGTAGAGGGCAATGAGGTCTCCCCTCAGCCTCCTCTTCTGCAAGCTAAACATGCCCAGCTCCCTCAGCCTCTCCTCAGATGACCTGGTCTCCAGACCCCTCACCAGCCTGGTAGCTCTCCTCTGGACACGCTCCAGCACTTCAGTGTCCCTCTTGGACAGAGATGGCCTCAAGTTGCACCACAGGTAGGTTTAGATTGGATATTAGGAAAACTTTCTTCACCTAAAGGGTTATCAAACATTGGAACAGGCTGCCCAGGGAAGTGGTGGAATCTCCATCCCTGGAGGTATTTAAAAGAAGGGTAGTCGTGGTGCTTTGGGACGTGGCTTAGTGATGGCTTTTGTCATAGTTAGGTTGGTGGTTGGACTTGATGATCTTAAAGGTCCTTTCCAACCTAGGCAATTTTATGATTCTATGAAATTACACTTCTGAATGTAAGAGCAGAGTTTGGGTGAGAAAACCTCTCGGAATGGATCTTCCCCTTTCTCCCTTATACTGGTTTAGCTAAATGTCAATTTTGAAAATGAGGATTGCCATGGCAATAGCTGTGGAGTTGATTTGAGTTTGAAAACTTCTGAATTTGTTGGTCTTCTTAGTAGCTACTATTTCTTATATCTTCTGATGCTCATAGGGAAAGAACACAAGGATGAACTGGTATTTTGGAATGGAGATAGGCATACGAGAACATTTGTTTGGATTTTGAGTTTTATGGTTTGGTTTAATTTTGATTTATTGTTTATTCTGGGTTTAATCTGTGGTTAAATATATATGTGTGTGTGTATATATATAGCATTGACTATTTCCTTTCTTTTTATGAACAGAATAAATCAGAATACATAAATGCAAATACTGAAATTATCAGAAGCTAGTTAGAAGCACAAAGGAACCTGGAATGCAGGAATTTATCATTCAAAGTTTTTGTCAGGCTAACAACAGAAAAAGATAATCAGTAGAGAAAATATGACTGGATAACCATTACCACAGCTGTTTTTGTGAAGGGATCCTACAGGTCCATCAAAGGAATAACTAAAATTGAGAAAAATATGACCTGAGAAGTGAAGTATATGATAGATGTCTATTAAACAATGGCTGCCATGGAAAAAGAACAGAGATTCACCAGTCATTTTTTTTTGCAGTACAAGAATAACGGGGGCATCAAATGAAGTTAGAAGGATCCCTGTTCAAAATGCACAGAAGTAGTTCTTTATACAAGAAGTATACAAGAAGCACACTTCTCTATACAAGAAGGCCTGTGGAACTTAGGTCAGAAGAGACACCAGATCGTTAAAGTTGATATAGATTCAAAAGCATACTATATAAGTTCCTGAAAGAAAAATATATGCTATAGGTATCTATTTAAATATAGCTTAAATATAGTTAGTATATAAAGAATAAAACTATACCTGGATTGATGTATATTTGCTGTCACTGCTGGAAATTGCTCGATAAACATGGAGGAGCTGTAAGTGGGATGCTGGAAAACCTTTTAACAGAAGCATAACTAAAGCAAAGAAGGAATTTGATGTATATATCAACTGTGCTAAATTGTATGACCTATTAGCTTATGATCATCAACTGCTTGTGATCACTGGATGACCTGAAAAAGTCTTCTGCTCCTGTTTTCTGCTCCTAGTAAAATATATACCAGCATTTGTAACCTACACAGTGTTGCTCAATTCTGTTCAGTCCTGAAGCCTTAGCTTTATACTTACCTGGCAGCACAGATGAATTATCACATTCTTTTAGATAAAAAGAGAGGCTGAAGGTGAGAGAAGGTGACTCGGTCTTCTTGTAGAAAATAACATTAGGGTTCCAGACTGTCTGTAAATTTTTAATGATGCTTTTAGTAATTTCTGAAGTTTCATTTCTGAACTCATCTCAAAAAGAAACGGTTTCCAGTGGATTTAATGTTCCGTCTACACAGCACAATTGTTCATTTACTATGTAGAGCCCAATATAAAAATGCCATTATCAATCACATGTTTTAGTGATGCAAATTGTTAGTGATAATTGCAATAAACCGAACAAGAACTTCACAACAAAATTACAGTAAAGACAGCTACATTTGCAGAAGTTGAGCTGAATGACAGTAAGCTTATTTGAAGCGATACTTCGGATGATAACAGTGGAGCACTCCTGTGGAATATTTCAGGGAGCTATCATAAGAATACGAATTTTGTGACCATGTGTTTTTTTTTTTGAGCACTAATGTCAGCCTGTTTTTAGCTTAAAGAATTATAGTTCCCAACAGAAAACAACATAATGAAAATTTTTTTGAGAAGTCTGAAGTAGCTCTCAGAAATGCCAGCATGACCTCTACAACGCAGTAAAAAGTCCTCAAAATAGAACCGTTCTCCATAACTACTGGAGAAAAATTCTACTCATTTCCACTCTTCTAAAGTGATAAGATGGAATAGAGAGGGGCTGAGGGTATTATGCTTACAAAGAACTCTTTGTAACAGCTAATATTCTGTAATAATAAGCGAGGAAGAAAACCTTTCTTGATTCTTGCCTCTCAGCGGTACATTTTCAGCTTGGTAGGTTTTAATTTGGTCAGAACTATGCATTCTCTTGGCATGGCACAAAAATGTTATTCTGAAACGGCACCTTCTCTCAGATGGACTGCTCACCACAGAGTGTTGTCCAAGTCCTGCAAAGGTAAAAGAACATGGCATCTCACTCTGGCTAAAAATCCTGAAAAATAATCAGAGAGCTATTTTGTTACCATTTTTGGTCCAAATATTTTAATATAACTACTTCAGCTGATAAAATCATCAGGGCTGAATGGTACTAGAAACAACCATGTGACAAGGAAGAAAAATTTAGGAGAAGTCATTGTTCAAGTCATGACACACAGGAAGTCTATGGGATGCCCAGCACTGAGAACCTTTGCTGTTTGGGATATCTGTGGAAGACTGTGTCTACAGACCAAACTCTTGCGAGAGGGAAAAGAGCTCTTCTGTGAATTCCCTCAGCAATTGAAAGCCTCTAAATCTGCTTTCTGCATGGGACTTCAGCATAAGAATCAGAGGTCTCTGAAGCTGCTCGGTTGGGTAGCCATTTGGGGTCACCTGACACTGACCTTGTCCACCTGCAGAATGGAAATGCAAAAAACGTACAGTTTCACTCTCTGTGTCCTGTCAAAGAAAAACAGCTCCACTCACACTCAGAAGGGGAATTCATTTTTATCAACTGCATGCTGATGGGAAACGGCATGCTTACACAGTGTCTTCCTACCAGCTGTGACACTGTCACATCATCCTGAATGTCCTCACAGCTCCCAAACACGCTGCTGGGTCATCCAAACCCAAAATAACAAACACAAATTGAAGTGATCAGGTAAATGTAAGCCAATAACACTACACTGTTTTATTACTTTCAGCTCTGCATCTGACTCTGGTAAATGAAGCAAAATATACCACAGCATGATGCAGGATGGATGTCGGTTACAGGTGCAGCACCAATAACTTAATGCCCATGCTGGCTTCTGGGGCTGGATGTCCTGACCTGTGCAAAATCCAGAGGTGGCTTTAGGGGCACTTCTCTCTGACAGCTATTCCCTATCAATAGTGTAGACCAGACTGCTCCAGGTTTGGCACTATCTGCCCCTACAGCGTTCTCCAGCCTTATCCAAACACATCAGACACCTCGGTGTGTTCTCATGCCATATCCCAAGGCACACGACCTGTTCTTGGGGTCTGATTATACCAAGCAACCACTCTCACTTTATTATTAAGTACTTTGAACTGTAAAAACAAGCAAAGAAGAATTATTAGACCCCCTGGTATGCGACAGAAAAGCCAGTGGTGAAGGTCAAGTGGCATGCAGTACAGACACAGCTCCATTGAGCTAGTAGAGCTATCACTGAACAGTAATAAAACAGTGGAAACTGGACAAGCACCACTTTCCATCTCTTGACCAGAGGCCAAATCTCTTCCTGGAGTGGATGTTTTTTCAGTGTAAACAACGCCTATCTTTGCCTAGAACCACCGGCAACCATTTATACCAACACTAGTTTATAGACAAAGATGATCCACACAAGGGGTATCAAACCTGTAGTCCTTCAGACCATCTTCCACAGATAGTAGGTCTTCTTCTGGCATGCCAGAACAGTGGAGGTATGAGATCCTGCTTTAGCAGCAGCAAGACCTGGGACTTGCTCACTGACATTTACCTCCTTACTCATCCACCAGATGTGATGATGTTCCTCTTCACAGCAATGCTTGTGTTTCCCTGCATGTTAGAGAAACCTGGGGAAGCATTTATATATATAGTCCAAATTTGAGTCAGTGATGAAGCTACTACTGTGGAAGCCTACTATCTTCATTTGAGAAGTTTCAAATTTTCATTACTTTTTGGTATGTTATACTCTACTTTCCTAATTCTGATAGATCTGATTTTCTGATTATTTTATCTCTGATTGTACGTATGCTGTTACTGCTAGGCTTCCACGTATTGCCATAGCATCAAATTGTGAATGGCTGGAGCTCCAGCATATTGGTATTAACTAACAAATTCTGGAAGAGAAAGAAACATCTGCACACACTCTACTCCATTCCTACTGCCCCTGGACCTGGGATTAGTAACTGGACTAAAACACACCAAAAAACAGTTGAAAGAATTTAGTATTTCTGAACGGATGAAGTTTGTACTTCACTGTCTTTCCCAAACCCATTGCATCTATGTGTGCACTTCCAAAACATGTTTTAGGATCATAGACTCATATAATGGTTAGAGTTGGAAGGGACCTTAAAGATCATCTAGTTCCAACCCCCCTGCCATGGGCAGGGACACCCCCCGCTAGACCAGGCTGCTCAAAGCCCCATCCAACCTGGCCTTGAACACTTCCAGGGATGGGGCATCCACAGCTTCTCTGGGCAACCTGTTCCAGTGTCTCACCACCCTCACAGTAAAGAATTTATTCCTGATATCTAATCTAAACCTCCCCTCTTTCAGTTTAAAACCGCTACCCCTCATCCTATCACTACACTCCCTGATGAAGAGTCCCTCCCCATCTCTCCTGTAGGCCCCCTTTAGGTACTGGAAGGCCGCTATAAGGTCTCCACGGAGCCTTCTCTTCTCCAGGCTGAACACCCCCAACCCTCTCAGCCTGTCTCCATAGGAGAGGTGCTCCAGCCCTCTGATCATCTTTGTGGCCCTCCTCTGGACCTGCTCCAACAGGTCCACATCCTTATTATGTTGCGGACTCCAGCGCTCAAGGGCAAGAAAAAATATTCTAATTCTGCTACTGGTTTTTAAATTTTTCCTAAGTAATGAAATAACCATTGAAATTTTCAGACCATCTGAATCATATCAGGTTTAATCATTAAAAATGATGGAAGAAACTGCAGTGGAAAAGCATTCCTTTGGAAAGTTTAATTCCATCCAGTTGGGTTAACTTAATCTGCAATTTATATTAAAAATTTGCCTGAAGTAAACCCCAGCATTTTGGAGAGAAACAAATGTTGTTCAGGTTGTTTATTGATTATTGTTTATTTTGTTTATTTTAAAACATGTAAAGTTTTATTTTGAAATTTAATTTTAGTTATAATGTAACGACAAAGCAATATGATCCAATTTTAATTTTGTCAAATTTCTCTATTTTCATTAAGATAAAATTGTTAGCTAGTTTTTCTTCAACATTTCAGTAATTTCATTTATGTACACTTTGCATATCTGACAGTTTTTGTTCCTGACTGGAAAAAAGTTAAATTTAAAAATACATTAAGCACTCATTAAAAAAAATTTTTGCATTACATACAACTCCATTGGCAGTTGAATATTGTAGCATCTTTTAGAATGTAGATCTCAAACTCCAGTATTTTTGAGTACTTAACTAGAGACACATACTGGCTTCTTTTAATTACTAGTTATTATTTTTTATTTAAGATTTTCAAATCTGTTTCAGGTCCTCTGCCTTTGGTATAATGTAACTCCACAATGAGCCACTGCCTTGCAGTGCTCGACATCTAAGCTTCAAGATAATAATAATAATTCGTTACTAATTAACAGAAGAAAGGTAAGAGAGAATTTTTATCTGAATGTGATTATTAAGAAACTATCAATGTATCAGTAACATTCTACATTAGAGTATAACTTTATTTTTGAAGGTACAAACACAGCAGCAGCAATATTTCCAAGGTATCTCATTGTCAGCTGTCTGGATTTTATAGTCAAATTAGAAGTATATATAGTCCCACTCCAGTAGAACTGCTGAACAGACTACAGATTTTACCTACAATGTATACGCTATATGGACATTGTCTTCTGGTTTTAATACAATTCCTATTACATGCATTTTTGCAATCAAAACTCCAACAAAAAATTACTAATATTATAAATCCTAGCTTTTATTGAATGAAATGGAAATTTTTTAGGGACGGCTTGTTGGGTTAATAGGGAGGGAGAGGGCAGTACCTAGAATGTCCCTTGTATTTGTTTTAATTATTTTTTATAAGTGAAAGCTGCCTAATTATGTCAGGAAAATATACATGTTACAGTAAAAAAAATCCACCCATAATACAGCACTCTCTAAGGCTTTGCCATTAATGGCAAGGTCAAACGTGGTACTTTTTGCTCCATTGATTCAGAGATTCATGACCCAAGTGAGGTCATTGCTTATGCACAGAGCACAATTAAATCAAGGTTAGACAAGCAGGATTCTTTAGTACAAGATAGTGTGCCAGCAGATTACATAGTACTAGGAAATTTGCATTTGAATCATGCTTCATGAAGATTATTTGTTCATTTTCACAAGTGAAAAAAAGCCTGTAATTTTATCACTATCACCAATTCTGTTTATAGAAAACATGTTAATAACGAAAATGTCCACCTGAAATATAAGGGTGATTTTACGTGTACTCCTATAAACAAAACAAAAAAAAAACCAAACAGAAATTGCTTTGTTCAGTGTTTTATGTCTTGTTTACACTCTTTCAAGATAGCTTTTATGTAAAAAATGAGTTGGAGTAACTTCACAAGCAACGTAAATATTCTTTCTAATCGGACTTCAACATAAAACTTAGAGGTTCCTTTTGCATTCTAGAAACTTCCTATCTTAATCCTTCAATAAGCGCATAGCGTGCAGTCCTTCACATATATGCTTAAACAAATACAAGGCCATAGTTGAAGTATGACATTTAGAGACTGGAATAAAATAATATCATCTGATGTCAGAAAATTACTAATACTAATACGTCGTCTATTTTTCCCTAACCAAAACCATTGTGATTGTAATACAAGGCTGATAATTCACTGAGTAAAATAATTAATTGGAAGCTTTCCACCTGAATTATTTACTGAATGCTGTCGACATGTTAGTATGTTTAAGCTCACAGAAGACTACTGAAGCACAAGGTCCACAGATCAAAGGCACAACATTCAAACAATGCATGTAGTTTCTTCCAAGTGTATTAATGTTTCTTGGTTTGTGAAAAGGCATCATGGAAAAAGCTAGTTTTGAGAAGTGACCTGGAAAAAGAAGTATCCATCAAGTGGGGAGGTCATAGGGAGGATGTAAAGATGTTAGAAATGCGGCCAGATTTGGAGAGAGCTGGACAAGGCACAATATGGGGAAACCCAGGGCTAAACCATGAATGCAAACTGGGCTCACTTCAAGACTTAGTAGATTGTGTTAGTTTACACCAGAATAAAATCCAGCAAACGCAATTTATGTGACTGTGAGGCATATTTGTACATTTTGCAACATTTTTTGTTGTTTACTGTTCACTATAACAGTAGCCATTGATCCAAACATGCTGAGATGATACAAGGATGGCACGGTCTAGCAACATCATTTATGTTTGCTTAAGCATATTGCACTGGGTCCCTGAGACCTCATTCAGTGCCTCAGCAACACAGTAGTTGCCTCAGAGAGCAGATTACCTGTTCATTGAGTCCAGAATCCCGTGTGTGACAATAGCTCCAGCTCTTTGAGAGGGAAATAGAAATTCTTTGCAAATGATGCAGGGCTGAGCTTGCAAACGTCCCTCTGCAGTCTGGATAATAGGATATGGTCTGAGCCAGTTTAATTACGTTCTGTCTTTTCAGTCTACTTTTATTCAGCTTTCCATGTTACATCTATTATACTACTTGAGCACCTGTATGTCAGAAATTGTCCTGTTCTGAATGGCAAATAAATCTTTTGTCAGCTTCATCCTTTTGAACCTACTGCCACTTTCAGCTGCAATGCCACTCTGTTTCCCACCCCACGATCTCAGGCCTGGAAGACACGAGGTGTGGTACTGGCTCATCTGAAATATGACTGTGTCTACACATACATGAAAAATTGTAACAGCTTCAGTGAGATTTCGGAAGAGACTTCTTTTTAGGACCAACCATTCAAGTTCGAAAGGGCCTTAGGCAATGTCTAGTCCAACATCCTACTCAAAGCTAGTTTAACACTGTATTTAAACTAGGTTGCCCAGGGCTTTTTCTAGTAAGGTCTTGAAAACATTTGAGGATGCAGAGTGTACAGCCTCGCTGGGCAACTCGTTCCAGTGCTTAACTTATTCTCATTGTGAAAGGTTTTCTTTATGCCCAGATGTACCTCTCCTGTCTGCATTAAGAACATTGTCTCTTGTTCCCCACTGAGTAAAGAGGCTGGCTCTGTCTTCTTGGTAATCTCTTCTTTGGTATTGTCAGGCTGCTGTTAGGTGTCCCCAAAACCATCTCTGCTCCAGGCTGACCCAGCCCAGCTCCCCCAGTGTTTCCTCATGGGGCAGGCGCTCCAACCCCACCATACTGGTGGCCTCCCCTGAACACTCCAAAGTTCCCAGTTCCCAGAAATTCTTCAAAGTTCCCCGAAGTTGTTCTCAGAAGACCAAGAAGGTGTAGAAGCAGTGCCCTGACTGCTGAGGAAACTGCAATGTCCAACAGTGAATGGCAGCCCAAGCAGTGTCCCAGACCCCCTGCACATGGCCTGCCAGGTGAACTGCCATGCTATCTGCCAGGGCCCTGTTTGAAGTCCCCTGGATCGCTGCATTCCCTCAGGGTCAGTTAAATAGAAAACAAAGTCCAGATATTGCGCTTCCCCCTCTGCACTACGCTTGTCCCCACCAACAGGTCCCTTCTTATAAGACTAGGACACCTCTCAGATGCCTCTGGGCCATGGATCACCCAGCTCACGGGTGCCATCACCACCTCTGCCCAACCACTGTCCCAGCTGTTCTACTGGCTACTTCTGGTAACAGTCTAGAGCAGGACTGGAGTGATCTACACTTCTGTGTGAAGAGTTTGTGGACTCTTATTCAGACTATACAGAAATACAGGCTACAGGCTGTCACTTGGTTTTGATTTATTAAAATACTGATTGGCGATGGTGCTCAAAGACTTGCTACTGGATGTTGGAGGGTTACAAACTACATTAGTGTGAAAGAAGACATTCTGAACACTGATTCCGCCACAGAAATGACTCATTTACACTGGCTTATATTGAGTGTGAGAAAGGCCACATCCTAACACCTCATTTTCTCAGACACATGAGAAAATTTACATAGAGCAGGGACTGCTCAGTTAAGGTCAATGTTTCCATAAAATTACTATCCATCTAGAAAGTTACCTTTTTGAAAGGTTTTTTAGAATTCCTATAGTTCTGTTAGATGAACAAATTACAGTAAAATTATCAAATTATTTGACAGATTATCTTCCATTAGCTCAACACGTTCCTGCTTGTACAAATACAGATTAGTCAGTAAGAATTTATGCAGAGCATACATGCTTACCTAAAATTTCCCACAGTTTCTGTTAATCAGACTCTGCCTCAGAATGTCCAGTTTAAATAGGTTTGTGACACTTAAACAACTAACTATTTTAAATTGGCTAGGTGTTTCCCCCCCAAAAAAAACCTATTAAGGAATGTCTTTCTCCGATTTTTTTTGGTTTGTTAGTTGTTTTTTTTTTCTACTTTTAAATTATACCAAAACTCTAGGATATTAATTGGAGACAATAAAGAAAAGGAATTGGCAGTTTTGAACATCCTTGAAATCTGCATTTAACTGACCAGTCTTAAGATCTTCTTTGCTTTATGCAAGTAACGTTGTCCTTTGGTTTAACTTGTGCTGTTGATTCACAAAACTGATACGTTTTGTGACATACATGTACAACTGCTGTTAAGCAAAGCACGTAATACGATGGCATAAATGTAGAACACTCAAAACTTTAGAACAACAACAACAAAAATTTGTGTCTTATGAATTCCGCCTTGGGTCCTGCTTTAGTTTGGTAACGAAAAAAAGATTAGATAGTCAATTTCACTATTGCTCTGTGTCCTTAAATTGACAGAATGGGTCCCTACCTTGCTGGCTACAGACTGTTTTACTACACTGTTATTATATATGTAATAAACAGCCAAGGTCAAGGTAATGAAAGTAGGTATGTAGATGTTTTTGTCCTGTCAAAACATAAAGAAGGCGGCTATCAATAGAGGTCTAAGTTGATTATATCTTGACACTTCTCACAGATAGTAATTAAATATTAATTATCTCTTGCAATTCAATAGCACCCTTTCCCACAAACTCTGGCAATTGATAAATATACATTTCCCCTACCTGCAGCCTTCTTAGGGCTGGCATTTTAATTTTTGCATTCTGGAATGAGTGAACAAAAGTGATGTAAGTATATCTAGCTCACAAAAAATAATCAATGTATGACCTAGTCATAGATTCAAAGATTTAAATAGATCCCCAGTCTACTTTTGACAATCAACCAAGTTTTCTTCACCATTGCCGTGGTTTAGTGAGGAGTGTCCCTGTTTTTTTAAAATGTTAGCAGTATACCCGCTGTATCGCTGAATGAGGAAATACACATTTATGAAAATGCTACAGTATTTTATAATCTGTTGTTTCAGAGCCAGAACAAGTTAGCAAACACTATTCTTAAAGCCATGTTGACATTATCAATGTTGTTAGTGCACAAACAAGCCCACAAATGAAACAAAGCCAGCTTGGCCAGTGCCTCAGTTCACTCCTCTGCCAAGTGGAAAAGTACACAAGCAATAGAGACCAAATATTATATTTAGGCTCCTGAGCAGACATGAGAGTACTGCTGGCCATGGGGACAGTGTCGGTGTGGAGTTTGCATTTATCTTTACTCCGGGTGTTGTTTTGGAATTCCCTCACCCTCTGAAAAATGACAGCATCGGCTAGGCAAAAGGTGTCACCTGGATGGCACCACATAACTGGCATAAACAATGGCTTTATATTTAGCGCTTTGCAAGGTGCCTGTTACCATTGATCTGTGGACAAGGAGGATGTCAAAAAGCAGGAAAAAGACAGCTTAGAATAACGTTTGTTTCTGTAAAAAATCATCTGATTTTTTTTCTGCTGCATATGTGGTAACAGTAGTCAGCTTTTCCTCCATTCCTGGCGGGCGCCAGGAGCCAGGCCACGCTTAGCTTGCTTTGCTCCAGTGTGTGTATACGAGACAGTGCCATCCATCTCAGTAGCCAGCAGTAGGGATGTCCTTTATGTGGCACTTCTTTTAATATTATTGATAAAATAACACATACGTTCTGACTAGATAGAAGGAAGAAATTATTTTCAATGAGGGTGGTGACAGGTCACACTGGCACGGGTTGCCCAGAGGGGTGGTAGATGCCCCATCCCTGGAAACATTCAAGGTCAGGTTGGATGGGGCTCTGAGCAACCTGATCTAGTTGAAGATGTCCCTGCTCGCTGCAGGGGGGTTGAGCAGCATAGCTACCAATATCAGGCAACATAAACCTTGGTCCCTACCATTTCTATCACATTCTCAAAAAGAAGTAAAAAAGAATGTTCCCTGTCTTTAAGAGAATCCAGAGCCCAGCCAGATTTATGATCCACCTTCTCAAATACTTTCCTCTTCCCACATACTTTCCTTATCATTCCCTACTCAGAATACCTGAGGTTTTGAAAATCACTATTAGTGCCTGAAAAAATTCAGTAAATCCAAAGGCAGTCAGGGAGGGCTGCTAATTGCTCTTGCAAAGTGACAGCTGGCTGGGGGGGAAAGCACCAGCCAGAAGATCAGGTGAAAGAGAAAGAAGGAAAGGGAAAAAAAAAAATTTCACCTACTCAGAAGAAGGTAGCAGGAGGCAAAAATTATAGTGACCACAACAAACTTGCCTATAGCAGGATTTTTTTTTCTTTGGCAAGTACTACCATTAGTGGCAAAAAACTACTTGCAAACCTCTCTGTCCCCATTTTGCTTTCTACAAGATTCAGTCACGTTTTCACGTTTTCCAAATGTGAAATGTCAGTTATGAAAACTAGTATGTGACAGTGCTCCTTGTTATTGTTCTTTATGGGAGCAGTATTTTTGTTGGAGCAGTTAAAGAGGACAAAAAAACTTTTTCTAAGGTCACAGGAAGACTGAACAGTGAAACAAAGAATGAGCGACAATAAATAAAATACAATTGTTTGTTCATGGGAGATGGCAGATGGCATAGGACTTACTTGCCACCGGAAAACAGTACACAAAACAACAAATGCACTGTGTGAAGTGAGAAAATAAGTAATATGAGGAAACCCTTCTCAATTTCAAAAAGATACCTGCAGCCAAATTTGTCAAAAATGAGGGCTAATCAGTTATAAGCACAGATAATTTGGTCCCTCTCAGGATCAGATCCCCTGCTCAGGCCAACACTAGGAAGAAAACAAGTACAAGACACTCCAGTAGCTCAAATAAGGATATTAGGACAACTCATAAATAAATAAATAAGCTGATAGGGTGGGAATTATGGACACAGTCTGGTATGGGATGTTGCACATCAGTATGTGATGATGGAGTCAGTACAGGGACCTAATACGTTTGTAGCTGTTTGGGCTTTTAGTATGCTCTTTGGGACTCTTCCAGATAAAAGCCCTACTTCCATTTGAGAAATAAATTCTGATGCTACTAAATATTTTGATCGCAGGGGTCTGAGGGGAACATCAGAAAGATGCTGAGGTTCTGGCAGACGCAGAGATGAAGGCATGACCTGGTTGACAGCAATCATATTGTTTTGTTTTGTTCTGCTTCTCAAAATGGAGTGAAAATGTAAGTGATCTGGACTGATTGGTGCAAAAACAGTAAAGTGGGGATGGGTGATTTGATTTCTATCTGTGCAACGCTCCATTAAGAAAACAGAATGCTTCATTGTATGTGTATTGCCTACCCTGCTTTCAAAGCAGTCAGCATTGCTCTTACTCACAAATATGTACCTTGCAAATATTTATAACTTCATTTCCTACCTGGCTGTCTTATTCAATCTCCCAGTTAGTGTTATCAGATCGAAACAGTTTGGCAGACTAAGTTGCTATCAAGGAAGAGTGAAAACAGCAGCTCTAATACAGCAGCTGAAAACACATCACTTCTTTTGACCTAAAAAGCACCTCACACATTTTGGTGAATAAGGGCACCCCAGAAAAGTCCAGTCTCCAAAATCACAAAATATAGCCAAGCTCTCCAAATCATAAACTTAGCCTTACTTAAATATTTATTCTGCCTCATATATGAATAAGACAAGGGCATATTGTTTTTCTGGTTGGTGGGAATGAACAAGGGCACCTGCCCATGCTTTGTATATATGTTCATACTGTGTAAATGATTATGGAGGTACCACTACGGCTTATGCAGGTGTAATCAAAATAGCACAACCTATCCATCTCGTGCCAATAATGCTGAAGACAAGACAGTGGCGGCTGCCAAGACACCCAAGGTTAGTTACTAGGTGCTGTTGAGTATGCTAGATTTTTACTAAGATGTTCGTGTGTTGTTTACACTCCAGAGAACTAGATGAAGCCTGTTTTTTTTACAGTGCAGTATTAATTACTGTGTGGACTCACACGTGGCCTGGCAGTGGTCTGAGGGATTAAAACATAGGAGCAGACAGGCCAGAGCTTTTCCAGCTAACACTACTGACACCCAGGAGAGAGGAGTCATCATAGAATGTGTTGGGTTGGAAGGGACCTCTGAAGGTCATCTAGTCCAACCCCCCTGCAGTAAGCAGGGACATCTTTAACTAGATCAGGTCGCTCAGAGCCTCATCCAGCCCGGCCTTGAATGTCTCCAGGGATGGGGCCTCCACCACCTCTCTGGGCAACCTGTTCCAGTGTCTCACCACCCTCATTGTAAAGAACTTCTTCCTAATGTCTAATCTAAACCTACCCTGCTCTAGTTTAAAACCACTGCGCCTTGTCCTATTGCTACATGCCCTTGCAAACAGCCCCTCCCCGGCTTTCTTGTAGGCCCCCTTCAGGTACTGGAAGGTCGCTATAATGTCTCCCCTTCTCTTCTCCAGGCTGAACAACCCCAACTCTCTCCATCTGTCTTCAGAGGAGAGGTGCTCCAGCCCTTTGATCATCTTCGTGGCCCTCCTCTGGGCCCACTCCAACAGGTCTATGTCCTTCTTGTGCTGAGGGCTCCAGAGCTGAACACAGTACTCCTGGTGAGGTCTCACGAGAGTGGAGTAGAGGGAGAGAATCACCTCTTTCAACCTGCTGGCCACGGTTCTTCTGATGCAGCCCAGGATGCGATTGGCCTTCTGGGCTGCAAGAGCACATTGTTGGCTCATGTCCAGCTTTTCATCCATCAGTACCCCCAAGTCCTTTTCCGCTGGGCTGCTCTCCTGAAACCCTAAGTTTCCCTCCCTTGGCTCTGATAGTCTCCCATCTTTTCTACTCAGTTGCCAAAACTGTGATTGCTGTGTGGGACCATGTAAGTCCTGGGAGGGCTTATGACCTTGGGCCTCATGCTGATGGAACTGGTGGTATTCCTGCAGAACCAGGCTGTTCCAGGAGGCAAGGAATTGCATTTGCTTGGTATCGCACCTCTGCCTTTGCCCATGGATAACGAGTGGGCTGAACGTCCCATCCTTAGATCTGACGGATGGATGTATAGCATTTTAGCTGTAGCTCACAGCACAATGCACGACATGCAAAGACTAATGACGTATTTAAAAATCAAGAAAGTAAAAGCATAAGATCAACAACAACAAACAACAAACCTAAATCAGTATAAAAAAAAAAGAAATAACAAAGCAGGGACATACGATTTTGATCAAAAAGAGTGTGTCTTGGGCATGCTTGAATCTTACTTTTATGACAAATGAGAGATGAGGGCAAGAACACAAATAATTGTTTTGACACACAGCAGTCTTTTTACTATTTGAGCCTGTGTAATTAAAGACCTACTAACCAGCATCGTGTCATTTATCAGATGAGAGGATATGACTCAGATGAGACTTATGGAAAAGATGCTGAAAGCAACAGATCCTTAATTTGGTCAGATGTACAAATGGAAAATTATAATAATTCTAACAACTCCCTATCTACCTTTCTCAGATTCAAAACTGGAAAACTTGACAGGCTCATTTTATCTTCTCCGTGTTCAAAAAACACCTACACATTCTCGTAATTACACACATGCAGACAGACTGCAAAACCAGCTATGGTTAGCATTTGTTGAACCGATGACTTTTACAGCTTCTACTGTGAGCATAATTTAGTTTGCTTGTTTTATTATTTTTGCCTACAGTCTAACTAGGTTATTTTTCAGGCTAACAGAATGAAGGAAATAGTAGACTGCAAAAGCATTTCATCTTGAAGTTTCGGAAGGTCTTACTATTCACAAGATGAATATGTAACCGAGGAATTTTGGAATACAATGTGCATTAGCTGATATTGCACGTTCTGTAATCTTGAAGTGCAGACAGAATTTGGCACATTACTTTAGAGCATATTTTGTGCAAATCTCTAGGAATAGAAGATCCTTTTGGCTACACAGGAGCTGAGGCACAGACTAGTTCTCAGAACTAAGCTGTCTTATGGACACAACTGAAGTGAAGCAGTTTGCATAAAACTTAATACTCCCCTTATCTTTTCTTTACTGTCAGTATTTAAGTCCTAACAGTGAACCCAAGATTTTATAAAGGGGAAAACACATCCTGTTCAGTAATATGTCTACTAATCTATATGTGCAGTCTCAGTCCGGGAAAACAATATTTTTTTCTGGTGGCTTCTATCATGGGATCTTTCAAGCGAAAAGAATCTCAGTTCTCTAATGCACATTTTAACTTCGAGAAGTGTGCAACAGCAAAACCAGGTCATTTGTATGAAGAGGAAGCAAAAGAAGAAAAAAAATTCCAACTATTTCCTTTGGCAAAAAAGGGGAAAGGAGAACTAAACAGGCTGTTAAACCACAAAAGACTCTTTATTATAAGTATTAAAAAGGAAAAGATGCATACAATATTTCTTCACTTTGGGAAGTAAGTTATAAAAATCAAATGAAAAACACAATAATCATTAACAATGTCAGAGAACCTATTTCTCATTATTTAGCAATACTATTAAATCCTTTGCCTAATCATCTATTTATCAGTCTAATAACTATTGAATATTTAAGAGACCTTCTTAATGGATCTCTCTTGGAATTGCCTTTACATTTACTTGTTTGTAAACTCACTTTCTAAAAAGTAAAACAATAATGAAATATTAATATGAAGAACAGCCTGTGTTATTTATATTCATAAATAATTCTGCAAACTCCAAGGTTCATCAATCACAATTGTCATTAATTAATTGGGTGGCTGAATTCTTTCCAGGAGTTTAATTACAGAAATTTAGTTTCTTACTGTCACAGCGCTTTGCCATTCTGGAAAAGGGAGAGATGTCAACTTTTCTCCCAGTCCATGTCAAAGGTTGGTGATCCTTTTCTCATTAACAAGGCAGTAGAACACAGCTCCGGTAATATTATCATTAGGCCTAATTGTTCCAGAACAAGGAACTACAACATCTGGATGGCTCACAGATTCTAAACAATAGAGTGACACCACACCATTGGGTTTCACCTGAATAATCAGACAGAGCCAGCAGAATTTAACTGAGCAACATTCATTTTGATGTCAGAAAGAACGGGATCCTTCTGGTTATGCATCGATAGATCTCTTTCCTTTTGACATCTTGAGTTCTAACCTCCCTCACCTTTGCGTTCCTCTATTAGATATACCTCTACCCTTACATTTTGTTTCTGGATGGAAAATAGAATACTGCTTTTTCTAGCAAACTCTATACAACATGTATTGTTGAAAATGGATTTCTAATTCAATTTTTTACTTGGAGATGTTTCTAAAATCAAAAGCAGAACTAAGTATTTCTTACTTTTTCAGGGATGGGACAATCAAAGGAGCAGTCAGAAACTCCTATGGCCACCGGCTATCTTCAGAGACACAAAAGCAAATTATAATTTAGCACCTGCAAACGTATCTAGATACTATGGCACATTTTGGAGAGATACCTAGGTGAGAATCATCATTATAGATTCAATGAAGGACACACACTAGGCTACTTCAGAACAGACAGAATGACAAATAATAAGGCTGGACCAGTAAATGTTAATGTGAAAATATCGGGAATAGATTTCTACATTAGAACTCTGCCCCATTATTAAACCAAGCATAAGCACTCTAATAAAACTTTGAAGTGAAATAAAGTTTATGGGGTTATTTTGCATCCTCTCACAATTTTCTTAAGGCCCAAAATCACCAGGAAGCCCAGGCATGACTTTAGTCACAAAAGTCTACTAGTGCTGATTTAGACCTAGCAGTTCTGGCACTCGTACTCATGTTCCCTGCGCTGTATTGAAACTGCAGGGCGGATGTTTGCCGTGGTATGCCTCCCAGTCCCGGTTTCCGAATCATACTCTGTGTCCCTCTCTGCCCACATTCCTGTTTTTTTCCAATAGAAAAAAGTTGAGTCATGGAATATGGTCTCATCCTGACATGAACTCTGGATGTTTCTAGGGTGCACAAAAGAACCTGGAAGATTATTCTGGACCCCACAGGTTAGGTGTATCTTGGCTAATCTCTCACCGTAGCCTGATCCACCTCCCTCTATCTGATAACTTGAATGCTATATTCTATCTGTGGACTCGACACAGAAATCTTCAGGTGAAATAACAGGCATCTGATGGCATTAGACTCATTTTACACAATGAAGAGCAAGAAATTCTCCATAAGAACAATAATATGGCAATTGTTTTTGTAATGTACTGCAATTATACCTATCCTAGAATATATAGGTGATGACTAGATGATCGTTAAGGTCCCTTCCAACCTAAACCATTCTATGATTCTATTCTATGATTGTATATATCTGTATATGTAGCCTAAATATATGTATTATATGCTCATATATATAAACTGTGTAAATATGTTATAGATAAATATAATCTCTTTACATAAATACAAGCTTTCATTTTTCTCCATTCAAGTGTATCTAGTAGTCATTCCCACCTGTTAGGTGCTAGGTCAGTCACAGAACCACAGAACAGTAGAATAATTTAGGTTGGAAGGCACATCTGGAGGTCACCTAATCCAAGCCCCCTCAACTTGTCCAGTTGAGTTTTGAACACCTCCAAGGATGGAGATGCCTCTCAGAGCAAACTATTTTGATATTTAAAAAATAAAAAGATTAACTGGGATTTCCCATGTTCTAGTTCGTGTTCGTAGCCTCTCTTCCTGTGTCTGTGCACCTCCAAGAAGAGTATTACTCTGTCTTCTTGATATCCTCTGATCAGGTAATGGTAGACAGCAACAGGATTTCCCCTTTGCTTTCTCTTTTCCAGTCTGGACAAACATGATTTGCTCAGTTTCTTCCTGTATGTTCTATGCTCCAGCCACCTGACCAGTTTGGTGGCCTCCACTGGACTCTTTACAGCATGTTCGTGTCTTACTGGTACTGGGGAGTCCAGAACTGAACACAGCACTCCAGATGTATCTCACCAGGGCAGGGGGAAGAATCATTTCCCTATACCTGCTGGCTGCATCCTCATACAGGCCAAGATGATGTTAGCCTTCTTTGCTTCAAGGGCACTTTTCTGGCTCCTGTTCAGTTTGTTGTCCAGCAGGATCCCAGGTCCTTTTTGCAGAGCTCCTTCCCAGATAGACAGCCCCCAGGCTGACTTGTTGTATGGGGTTATTCCATCCGCGCAAGTCTGCATCTCACAGGATCAGATTTCTTTCAGGACCTGCCTCATATTTTCCTGTCAGTTAGGGGACCACTTCATGCGCATACCTTGATCTGATTCTGGTTGGACTGCTTGTCTGTCTGCATGAGAATACGCTCTTTTTATTTTCTATTCATCCTGAAATTAAAGATTCAGCAAAATACAAACCCTTAAGACAGGGCATCCTTATAATACCTCCCAGGAGGACAATGCCATTCACAATTTTTTTTTAACAAGGTAGCATTAGTTTTGGTTTTAATTGATCAATGAATCTTCCTGTTTTTTCATCAAATATTTATGCCAGACCAGGGGAAATGAAATTATATGAGTTCTGATGGGGCATTCATGCTTTTGTATGAAGAGAGCAAAGACGCTTAGAAGATTCTCCAGTTTTTTTCAGGACGTTGGCAAAAAAAGGAAAAAAAAGATAATATATTTCTAGTTATTATTTCAGCAAATAGATCTTTCTTACTTAATGAATATTCCTGGTTCTGTGATTTGTGGAGGAGTTTCCTGGAGCTCTGTCTATGTCCTCAGCTTCCAGTATGCTTTGCTAAAAGATTCCAGACCTGCTACCAGTTTGGACAGATCTCCTCTTTTTTTTTTTTTTCTTCTCTTTTTTCCTCCTGATCAATAAAACACAGTGTAAGAAACATATTGTAAGATCAATAAAACATTCTGTAAGAAAGTTAATCTACCCAGACAGTCACTCAAAAAGGAAGAAACATGATTTCCATTACAGTACATGTATTTTTTCAACATGTATTTTGACCCCTGCCACATCATCACTGGTCTGTGAGTTACGTTTCCATAACCAGCAGGCTGCTTTCCCACATCTCTAAGTGGGTGAGCTGTAACAAAGGCTTTACACTGTGAAAGATTTAAAATTAAAAGGAAACTATGGCCTCCAACAAAGGTCTGGGTGGTTTTGTTCAGATCAGCTTTGAGACAATCACTTTCAATGAGAAAGTGCAGTTTCTAGTGAGATTATTTTCTTGTCTTTTTAAAACAACAAGGTCAGTCTAAGAAAAAACTATTGTCACAAATTCAAAACTCAGATCATGGTCTATGCTGGACCATTACTACACTGAAAGGAACGCAAGGAAAAACTTAAGTCTGTTCTCTTTGCTACGTTTCCTTACTGTTATGATAGACTAAATTACCTCTTGATTATTTGCTCCGTGCCCTCATAATTCTTGCATTCTTGATTGTACAGGGCCTGAGAATGATACATATATAAAAAGAACTGCAAGCTTTAACCCACATTTTTCATTTTCTCCTTAAAAATGACTTTTGATTCTCCTGTCCAGCTCTGTCCTGCACAGTGAACATGTCTACTGAGTCACTAGGTCACATCTTTAATATCAGTCACCATTTAAAAAAAAAACCAGCTGCTGCTTTTGCATGGGTCAGGGCAGCAGTTCTAGTGCTGTGACCTGGTTCTTATTTGGGTAATTGCATTCTGTACTATTTGAAAGCTTTTTAATGTTCTGGTGAAATGGAACATTCTTCATATCCTTTTGAATGACTGCTAATGCTTTGGAACATTTACTGACTGAGGTTTATACCAGAGATAGAAACCTTTTCTGATGAGCGAAGTCCTGCATTAGTAATAGAAAGCATGTTAAATGTATCAGTCTATGAGAGGCATCTAAATATGTCAGTATTATTTTCTGTTTTAAGATTGAATTTGTATTTATTCTTCGCTTACTCAAAAACTGCTTTTGCTTTGATTTCTTCATGATGCCCAAAGCAGAGCACCGTGGCTTCAATTCAGATTTCATTTGGATCAGACATGGTAGCTTTAGTCATGTTCATTTTCCCCTTGTGAATATAACTAGACACATGACAATTAAAGTCTTTTGTAAACAACATCATACATGATCCTGGAAATTGTAGTGCTTAATTTTCCAGAATATAGATAACTTTCAGATAACTGTCCTATCACACACATTAGCTTCTTCATCTTGCTTTTTATTTTCAGTCAGTTGTGATAGAGCACATTCACACAAATACACAGTTGACCGCTTTCCATCACTTAAAAATCAGGACTGAGCATTGTGTTTTGAAAGACCACAGAAAAAGGAGCGAGGTCAGAAAGCAAACACACTAAAAAGATTGAGCAAATATAATTCATGACAGAATGGTCATGCAACATACACGATCTAGGGTTAAAGACTAAAGGAAAAGACGCCACTTCCTGATAAGAAAAATGTACAAATATAAGAACAGATATGAAGTCCAATAAGAAAAGCTTGGTTTATGTTTTTTAACCTTAAGTGTTCCTTGTTTTCCTAGGAGCTTTTAACATACCCAACTGGCATATATTGCTCATATATTCTGAATTTGGGATTTGGGACTAGGAGGGAAATTTTCTCCAAGCACAGAGAGGAATGATACAATTTGGACATCATCGGGTAGAGTCAAGGTAGTCATATTCCTTAAATCCAAAGTAATAATTTTGGGGGGTGGTGTTTATACATTTATATAATTTATATAAAATTTAATATAAAAGTATATATTACATAATAGATATATTTATATAATATATAATTTATAAAAATTATACAAAATTTAACAAGATTTTTATTTTAAAATTATTCACCATCCTTCACTTTTTTCTGGTGACTTCCAGTAGCTCAGAACAAGTGGCAGGTGGTGATGAATCATGGAATCATAGAATGGTTTGCGTTGGAAGGGACCTTAAAGATCATCTAGTTCCAACCCCCCTGCCATGGGCAGGGACACCTCCCACTAGACCAGGCTGCTCAAAGCCCCATCCAACCTGGTGTTGAACACTTCCAGGGATGGGACACAACCTCCTTGAGCAACCTGTTCCAGTGTCTCACCACCCTCACAGTAAAGAATTTATTCCTAATATCTAATCTAAATCTCCCTTCTTTCAGCTTAAAACCATTACCGCTTGTCCTGTCCGTACACTCCCTGATAAAGAGTCTCTCCCCATCTTTCCTGGAGGCTCCCTTTAAGTACTGGAAGGCTGCCATAAGGTCTCCCCAGAGCCTTCTCTTCTCCAGGCTGAAAAACCCCAACTCTCTCAGTCTGTCTTCAGAAGAGAGGTGCTCCAGCCCTCTGATCTTCTTTGTGACCCTCCTCTGGACCTTTTCCAACATGTCCAGGTCCTTCTTATGTTGGGGGCTCCAGAGCTCCATGGCGTACTCCAGGTGGGGTCTCACAAGAGTGGAGTAGAGGGACCGAATCACCTCCCTCGACCTGCTGGACACATTTCTTTTGATGCAGTGGTTGGCTGCGTCAAAGATTTGGTTGGCTTTCTGGGCTGGGAACGCACATTGCTGGGTCATGTTGAGCTTCTCATCAACCAAGATCCCCAAGTCCTTTTCCTCAGGGCTGCTTTCAGTCCATTCTCCACCCATCCCGTATTTGTGCTTGGGATTGCCCTGACCCAGGTGAAGTCCCCGGTGACTGGAAAAAGGGAAAGATTGCACCCATGTTTAAAAAGAGTAGAAAGGAGGACCCTCCTGCCACCCTCTGCCACCACTCTGGGGATACTTCTGATAACCTAGTTCCTACCTCATTAATCAATTTTCCATGACCAGTGATAATCTTTTTCTTTTTAAATTTTATGGTAAACAACACTATTCATTCTTTTTGTCGTTATATTTCCCTGTGAGTGCACTGCCCCTCAAAGTGAAAATGTAGCTATTATTTATCAGCCTAAGGCAATAATGAGATGGCAGAAGATGTCATGAGAAAATCACACCCTACGATATCCCGGTAAAGATGCTTTATGGCTCGAATTTCAAAGCCAGCATATCTGGAGATTAATTTTAGGGCAGAGTGATTAATGGCTGTAGCAGACTTCTGGAGTCATGATTAAAAAGAATATCTTCCTTGCATGTATCAATATTTCTACAACAAACTACACCATCGTCTTAAAATTTACCTTTAGTGCTAGATGAGATTAACTGAATCTCTTTTTCTGTGAGAGGTTTTCAGGACACTTTTTGTTTTGTTTAATACTTAACATAGAACTCTGATCAATGGCTCTGATCAATGACACACCTCTAGGGATGAACACAACACCAACAACTACAACTAATAACAGAATTAACTAGGCTTTTTGACACAGGAGTATTTTTAGATGGAGTTTTTCAAAATCAAGGACTGGAGAGTCTGTGATCTTTACTGACATGAAAAAATTTGGTTCTTTGGAGTTAGTATAAAGCACAAGGAACCAGGACTTTTATGTCTTTCCACACCTAGTTAAGGGACTCATCTTCAAATTGTCATGTCAGGTGAACATATACTTTGTGTAACTTGAAGGTTTCACTCTGTAATAAAAAATGTTTTCTCAATCTGTTAAAGAGCCCAGAATTTATACCAGTTCAGTTTAGACAGCCTTCTCATCCTTTAGAAGATTCCGTTTAATTGAAGTGATGACCTTATTTTTCATATTCCATACAAGTTTCACTATTGATTTCATTTATAAAGGGCATGTAGTAACGTTAAATTTCAGTGATGAAATCTGATTTGCTCTGATTCACTTAAGGAGCTGAGCAGCCGTCATGTCTCAGAGGAATATCTCCCCTTCACTTTCTGTTGTTCAATATCCCACGTCCAAATCAGTGCCCAGCAGGCTTGTGGCTTAACTCTGGCTCTTTTATTGAATAGTGAGTAATAAATTAAAATCTGCTGAGGTTTAAATCTAGTGTTTGTATAACAGATCTCCACTTCTGGGTTCCTTGACCACCTTTTTATCATTCTCAATGTGGGGTTATGTTCCCTTTCCCAAGAATTTGGAATAAGTTAGCCCTTTGTGATCAGTCAGATGTGAAACACTGGCTTCATCTGACACCATGAGAGCGGTTTTCTGCCAAGACGACTATCCAGACCCAAAGGTACGCATGTGAAAGTCTTCTACGCTTCTTGGGAAACAATGACCTGGCATTTACTATCCTTAAACAACGTGCTTTAAAAGAACTTTAGAACTGGGATAGTGAAAGAATATTGGTGCCTTGACAGCTATGTAGTTGAATGCTTTCACTGGATCTAATGCAGCCGTGATGACTTACAGCACTCGAGTATCTGATGCAAACCTCAAAGTCTAATATTTCGATTCTTTAATGCTTGGCCAATTCAGAAACAATTGGTAATATTTTGAGTAGGTTTTATTGCCATACATCGTCTGAATAGAACTGTACCTTTCAAAAGGTGAAGGACATCTACATTTGTCTGCTGACTTTTAGCATCACAGGCCACCTTCCTTCACATCTTAGCATTTTTGCTGTAGAACTGACTAACTCATGGACCCTTCGTAGCGAATCCACACAGACTCCATTCTTCACCACGCAGCCAAATTGTCACATGTGCTTATCTGTCTTGTTCTCTATAAATTACAGAAAAACCCTACCTTGCCACACCATGAGATAATAATCCAGTTTTAATTTAATCAAATAACTCAGCTATTTTCAACAGCACACTTTCACTCTGCTGTGCAGCAATAATGCAGGCCTCCTGCCTTCCTCCTCAGATTTCCCTTATACCATATGCCCAGTGACAAAGATTGAGGACGGTTTAACTATTAATAAAGAAATTTAATTTCTGGAAATATTAATTGAAGACAAACACTGTTTTGCCTAAAAATCTCAAAATTAGAAAATCAGAATTTCCTCAAATGCCACCATATATATCAAAAGTTATTATTTAAAATTATCTTATCCAGTAAGAAAATTGGATCCATTAAATATAAAGACAGAGAGCACTGTAAGACATGATCTGCAAAACCCAGGCAAGAGGTTGGCTTAGCTATGCCAACTAATTGGAAATGGCTAAACGTCATCGTATCAAGCATGTAAAAAATAATCTGAGTTTCTTTTCTTACTGTGTCCCATCACTGCTAGATAAAGTAAAACATTGCTTAAATCTCCATCTGCTGTATAACAAATTTCCAGAGAGTTTTGGTTCTTATGGAGTTTCAGGTAACTTTATTTACTCTTTGCCTCTTGTCCTATGTGTTGTTCTGGGTCCAGCTCTGTCTACCTCTGCCTGACAAACCCCGCAGCTTTCCACAGATGTGGAAAGCAGAGAAACCCAACGTACCTTTAACCAGCCGTGAGCTTCTTGCACAAGCATTTGTGCAACAGGGGGCAGGGAATGGTAAACTTTCTGTCTCAAAACAGCAGCAGAGGCAGGGTGAGGCTATACTCCAGAGTAGGCTGGTTGCTGTGAAGACTTGAGTGCCGACATTTGCCTGATTCAGTCTTAGCCGGAATTTAAGTGGTCTTGGTGCCCAGGGGTGGGCACATCATTTCTGTAGATGAACTGACTTCAATTAGATTAATGTTGGGTGACAAAAGAGGGATCAAACCCAAAAGCTCTGTTAAAATTTAATATTAGAAAAATCATGTGAAGTCAATAACCATAATACTACTTATAGCAAACAGGGCGCTGCTTTGCATTGATGTCACCTGACATCCAAATCTTCCATTTTTTCTTTTTTTTTTTTTAATCAGAAAGTTCTTGTGTTCTTCCTTTAATTATGTCCTTCATAACTTTATTTCCTAATTAGAGCTCAGCAGTAAAATTGTTCAAAGCTTCCACAATATAACTTCACTTTTTGAAAACATATATGCCCCCCTGACATGGCATAACCTATGTAATCAATGTAATAGAATAAATCTCAAAAATTGTTCTATCATTCTGCAAAATCCAATTTTGTAATAAAATAATAGTCTGCCATATAATACGGGAATGAGAGAAGCACAAATATGTCTTTCGAGGCATTCTTCGCGTATTAAGTTACACCATATCATACCTCTGCTGTGAAACTTTGCATTAGACAGGAGTCTGCTCAGTCTCCTGAATGAAAGGTTCTACATGAACATGTAAATTTTAAAATGGCATAAATATTTTCCATGTCTGCTCACCTTTAACAGCTTCTAGGTCAATGCTACTTAGATTAAAAAATTAGGGTTTTTTATTGGTCATCCTGCCTACCCTAAAGGTCAGACCAAGCTACTTTCTGTACACGGATGAACTGCATTAATACAACTTCTGCTGCGAGAACATGGGGCGACATCGACAACAGGAGGCTCTGGACTCCGCATCGAGTCTGTCAGACTTGCTGTGTATATAGGCTCTTCTTAGCACACATCAGATCTCAGTATGATACTTATTTAAACTTCCTGTTGTAACACTAGTCTCCATTTAGCTTTTATTTGATCTTTCTAGGACACGTTGTTATCTTAAATTTGAGACCAGAAGGTAAAGGCTGACTCTAAGTCTTACTGAATGATTCATCATCATTAAATTCTTTAAAATCAGGAATTGATTCACATTGAAATCACAACAGATTAATACTGTATTTCAGATAAAAATGGATATATGCCTTTGACCTGAGGTTATGAAAAGAAATTGATAATTCAGAGGAGTTTGTGAATGTTCTAAGGCTGAATAGTCAACTTTGAGACTTCATGGAACAACCAAGTCCCTGGTGGGAAATTAGACTGTGAGTGGAAACAGGAAGAAAAACTTGGGAATATAATACGCAAGATTAACCCTTGCTAAAACAATTTGAATCTGCATAGGAAGGATGTCTCTTATGAAATTAAAGTTGGCAGCAAAGGCTACACAGAAGTAAAAGAAAATGCTGCCTACTTCCATTTACAGTGTGGCTCAACTCCAAGGTCAGCTCTACTTCATCCAGTTTATGACCTCTTAAAAAGTGTCATAGTTAGGCTCAACCCTTGTTTTATCTTTATGTTTAATAGCATTTTCACATCAATTTGGATCTCCAAATTTACTTGTAAATTTCCTGAGGTCCTATTCAGTTTTTATCTTCTTTTCTATGACTACTTAGGACTCACCATTTAATCAATATATTCGTTTTAATACTTCTGAAGAATTATTGACTACTTCTTTCTGAATTTCAGGGGACGCTAACGTCTGTTTAGCATCACTGGTTGCAACTTCCTACTCTCCAGCCAGCAAACAAGACTTGCTGCGATATATTGACTATCATGAATGTTAAACTGCTGGGAGTCCTCTCATTCCACCTAGCAGCACTGGGCTCAATTGTATGTATATGGCCACTTTACGTATTTATATGAAATATGTATTTCATACATACAGATAATTGAATGCCATATTTTATAGAAAGCAACCTTTATTTCTTTGTCCTGACAATATAGCAACAAAGGCACTGTGAAGAAGATGGCGGGCTTGGGTAAAGGTCTCCTAGCCAGGCCTTCAGGGATGCCAAGCACAAGCCCTCTGACACCTTGAGGTGATTGAAAGCCACGGGACAAAACACCTGAGAAAGATTTTGAGGATGTCGTCCAGCAAGCAATGACATCCTCTGTAGAGCATAAAACCAGAAAGCATCTCACTTCTCATGCCTCTGCTTATTTTCTCAGCTACAAGCGCATTATGTTGTGCAGTTCAGTGAGCGTTAGCTCAAGTGTAACCAGACAAAGAACAATAAATAAAATATACGGCTTCTGTCCCAAGAGCAGCTATCACTTTTGTGAATATAACTCAGTACCCATCTATTTCCCCCGTTTGGACAATTTATAAAGATAAAAGTGTCTCAGAGCCCACTTCCCCTTCTGTATGGATATTTTCCCTGTAGCAACTTTAGCACCTGAGAGCAAGAAATAATGTAATGTGCGCTGTGATCAGCTTCCTTTCCCTCATCTCCTTTTATAGCTCTATTGCTTACTCACTTTGCCACATACTTTGCTGTTTGCAGATCCCTTTTGCATTTACATTTGTTTCATGACACCCTTGTATTTAGTAAGCCAATAATTTTGATATCTTTCTTTTAAATCTGATGGTTTATCTTAAACTAACAAAACACCCAATAACAGACCACAGAGATTAATTAAATTGTGGCACGCTCTTGCTTAGGGGAAAAGAAAGTATGCTTACAGTGCAGCTTCCAAAACTATGATTCCTATAATGTTTTTAATCATCGCAGTAGAGCAATTTGCTACTGCATTTTAAGGATTTAGGACTCTACTCAGATCTCTTACCTTAGGCATTGATCTTAGACATTGCACAGCCAAAAAATTGTGGCTCTGAATCAGAGTCCTTCAGATCACAGAAAACCTTTTATATCTCTAATAAGACATTAAGTGTCTCTGAAGAGCCCCGCAAGATGAATCAAACTGTCCCCATGGATATCTATGACTCTTACCTGACTACAGAAGCCTAATCACCCAGTTCAGATGTGAACATTTACCATCAGACCACATCCCTGGTGTTAAGTGCTTTCATGACTTAGCTGGTACTTCAAAATTATGACCTCTGAGAAGCGCATATTGAATGTCTGCTGGTATCCTAATTTAAGTGAAATTTAGCATGTTAACTAGGGATCTATTTTTTAGACCCCATTTTTTTATAGTATTTACAGAACAGGGATGCAACCACAGAAGTATGTCTCCAAGAACAGTAACATACCAAGAATGTGCTGTTATTTGCATGACACTGCTATTTTTTATCCTCTACACCACATGCTGAAAACATGGGGTTTTTTCTGTAGTGTAGGAATTGCAAAATGCAGTTATAGAGGTCTAATTTTTTTTTTTTTAAAAAAATGTTATTTCTGTGATAGAACCAAAAGCCTCTAAGCCTCTTCTTATGCAAGCTGCTTTTTTTACTTTTTTGACCATGAGCTCATAAGCTTTTTGAAGCAGATAGTATCTCTTCTTCTTTGTTTACAAAAAGTGAATCACATTTTGGTTGTATGATATCCTAAACAATGATAGTACAAAACTCTCAGGTATTGATTAACTGTGAAAAAATAAAACACTATTTTAACTCCTGAGCTCTCTTCTCAAAGAGCCTGTGCAGAACAATGTTGTGGTCACTATAAGAAAGGTCTGCATGGACCAAGATACTAATTCATGGCCTTGTTAGTGTAGAGTTTTAGCAGACAAGCCATTAGCAGTGAGTTTGTCTTGTGGAAACCACGCGGTTCTGCTTTCCTTTCAGGAAGCCCTAATCCTGCCCTCTGTGCCTCTTCACCTCTCCTAGTCATGCAGCAGCAGCAGCAGCGAGTCAAGTCGCTGTAAGGAAGCAAGTTTTTGGAGCACACTTCTGTAAAAAGACAGGCCATAAATGCTGCGTGCATTTGGGGAAGTTGAAATGACAAAGCGTGACAGTGGCAACAAACAGGCATGACAACCAGCTGACTAAGCATGAAAACATCAGGGGAAAACCAAAATGAGCATGGAGATGAACAGTGCTGGAGATGGACTTCTGTCTCTTCTGAGAAAAGGAAGGCTTGGGAGAAGGGAGAAATATTAAAGCATTAAAACCAGAAATTCAGTAGCCAGTGAAGAACTGCAAATTATTTTGGACCTGGATAGCCTTTTGAGAGCATTCTTTTAACATCAGGTCCACCGATAGGTTTTATGAAGACATGCTTCCTCTGCAATATCAATGCTATGAGACACTGCCGTTCAAGAAATATCCCTGCACATAACAAGTACATTTTGATCTGTATCATTCTGTTCAACCCCCTGAATATATATAGAGATGCCTACATGACATCTGAGTTTTAAAATGTTAGCTATTATCACAATACCATAATTAAAAAAAAAAAATAAATTACAGATTTTCTCCTACTTCTTAAAGGAATAAAAGGCAGACTCCGAAAGCAGTCTATCCATCCGTAGTATTTTGCCAAGAATAACACAGAAAGTACACACCACACTGAATAAGGTTTATTTGAAGCCACTGCTTCTATAAACTTGGCCTGTATGATTTCTGATGTTAGCTGGTGACACTAACAGCTAGCTGGTGTCACAATTAGCTGGTGACAGCTTCTTGGTCAGAACTAACTTGGGCTGGATTGTAACTTGCTACGTGCAGGTTGATCAGCCAGCCCCTGCAAATTATGTCCATTTTAAATGTCCTCTCATTCATCCTGACAAAGTAATTAAAGGAAAATATTAGAAGCAACGAATGCCCCATTTTCCAAACATTTTGTAGCAAAACCACTGTGCTTTCTCTGCTGTAGTGGACACCTGGAGTGTAATTTAAAACACTTTACAATGCCTTGGTTTCTTTGCTACTGGAAAATGCATCGGGAAAGGAATTGGGCCAGAGCTTAATCTTGAAAAATTGCAGTGAACGTCTGAAGAGGATGGTGAAAACTATAGTGCTGTCACTGCAAATAAGTAAAGCTTGTCTTGCCCTCTGCTCTCCAAAACAGCCACCCACCCAACCTGCCTGTTGCCTGTGCCCTGCCCAGAGCTCCACTTCCCGGGATGGCGAAGCGTGAGGACGGGGCACCTGCACAAGAGACGGGGGGAAAGGGATGGGAAGGCAGGGGGAACGCCGGGCGAGGTGGGAGGAAAAGGGATAGGAAGGCAGGGGGAACGCCGGGTGAGATGGGGGGAAAGGGATGGGAAGGCAGGGGGAACGCCGGGTGAGAGGGGGGGAAAGGGATGGGAAGGCAGGGGGAACGCCGGGTGAGAGGGGGGGAAAGGGATGGGAAGGCAGGGGGAACGCCGGGTGAGAGGGGGGGAAAGGGATGGGAAGGCAGGGGGAACGCCGGGTGAGAGGGGGGGAAAGGGATGGGAAGGCAGGGGGAACGCCGGGTGAGATGGGGGGAAAGGGATGGGAAGGCAGGGGGAACGCCGGGCGGCGGGCAGAGGCCAGAGAGCTCAGACCTGAGTCACGGGGAACCGTATGCAAGGGCAGAGGGAGAGGGATGCGGGCACGGCGAGCGATGGGAGGGACGGGCCGGGACAGGCGGAGCGGAGGAGGAGCCGCTGGAAGAGCCGCTGGGGGAGCCGCGGTGCCCGGGACCGGCTGCTCGGCGGAGGCAGAGCGGAGAGCGGGGGGTCCGGGAGGGGCCAGCCCGTGCCCCGCCGCGGCAGCGCAGCCCCGCGGTAAGGGTAGGGCCTGGCGGCGGGGAGGGACAGGCGAGGGGGCGTGGAGGCGGCGGCCGGGCCGAGCGGGGACGTCGGGGAGCAGCCGAGGGAAAAGCGGAGCCGGGGGGCAGCGAGCGGCGGCCAGCCCGGAGCCTGGCGGGGACCCCGCTCTCCCACCCGCCGCTCCTCCCGCACACGCTCCCATCATTTCCCCCCCTTCCCCACCCACCCCCGCCCAGGCTCCTGCACCGCCCCCGGCACCGCTTCACCCCCCTCCCGACGGCGGGGTCCGGCGCTGAGACGTGTGTGTGTGTGTCCCGCGAAGGCAGCGCCATGTGAGCGGGACCCGCGCCGCCGCCTCAGCAGGCACGTCCAGGATGTGAGGAGCCGCCCGGCCGCCTGCACCCTGTCCCCGGGCCGGAGCCTCACCGGCATCCAGCCCTGCCCCGAGCCACCATGACCGAGGTGAAGGCCAAGGAGCCCAGGGCGACTCCGCCTGCCAGAGACGGGGCGGTCCTGCTGCAGGGCCAGCCCGGCCGAGACCCCTTCGGCAGGGAAGCGGAGGACATCGACATCTCCCTGGACGGGCTGCTCTACCCCAAGAGCAGCGACGACGAGGAGGAGGAGGAAGAGGAGGAGGAAGAGCCGCGGCAGCCGGGGGAGGAGGAGGAGGACCGGGACTCCCTCTCGTTCCAGCCGGGGAGCGGCTCGCTCTCGGACAAGGACTCCCTGGACACCGTCCTGGACACCTTCCTGGCCCCCGCGGCTCATGCCAGCCCCGCCGTGGCCGCGGCTCCCTGGTCCTTCTTCGGAGCGGAGGCGACGGAGGCGCCCGACGCCGCGATGAGCCGCGGCCCCTCGCAGAAGGCGGGCGAAGCCTCCCCGGCGGCTCCCGGCCCCTCGCAGCCCCCGCCGCGGCCCTCCCCGCTCTGGCCGGCCGCCGACTCCCTGACCGCCGCCGCTAAACCGCGGCCGGCGGGGCCGGGGGGCGGAACGGCGGGACCCTCCGCGGCCCCCAAAGGTGAATCCCCCGGGCTGGCGGCCCTGCCCGCCGGCGGGGCCCGGCCGGAGGCGGCGGGGCAGGAGTACCTGCATGTGCCCCTGCTGCCGCTCAACTCGGCCTACCTGGCCTCGCGTACGCGGCAGCTGCTGGACGTGGCGGGGTACGAGGGCAGCGGCGGGGGTGGGCCGCGTTCCTCGCCCCCCGCCCCGGACCTGGCGGGCTACGTCTACCCGCCGGCGGAGGCCAAGGAGGGGCACTTCGCCTACGGCGACTTCCAGCCCGCTCTGAAGATCAAGGAGGAGGGTCTCGGCCTCCCCGCCCCGTACCCGGGCGGCAACCCGCAGCCCCCGCGGGCCGGGCAGGAGCCCTCGCTGGAGTGCGTCCTCTACAAGACGGAGCCCACCCTCCTGGCCGGGGCCTACGGGCCGGCGGCGGCTGGGGCAGCGCCGCCCGACAGCCTGCCCTCCACCTCGGCCGCGGCGCCGGGCCTCTACCCGCCCCTGGGTCTCAACGGGCACCAGCCTCTGGGCTTCCCGGCGGCGGTGCTGAAGGAGGGCTTGCCCCAGCTGTGCCCGCCCTACCTCGGCTACGTTCGGTAAGGGCGGGGGGGGGGGGCGGCGGGCCCGTCGGTGGGGTGTCCCCGCGGAGGGGACGGGCGCTGCGGCGCGGGAGGGCTCCGCGCCTTCCCCGCGGGGTGCGGAGTGAGGGCTGGCGCCCCGAGAGAGGTGCCGGGGGAAGGACGGGCGAGGTTTCACTCGGCGAAGCCCCTTTAGAGATTTTTAGACGGTAACTGCAGTCGCGTTGCCATTTTCTGTTGTTTTTTTGTGTAGGGCGGCGTGTCCCGGGGCTGTGCGAGACCAGCACAGTGTTAGCATTGTGGCTGGCGCCTCGCAGATCTCTCTGTCGCGATAGCGCTCAGGGAGAGGTCAGGTTTTTATCGCGACGGTGGTTCAGCGCCGTCCGATGTCGGAGCGAGGGACCGGCTCCGGAGAGCGGGAGCAGAGTGTTCTCCAGGCTGTCCTCACTCACGGCGAGACAACATCCATAAATACCCAAATATTCCCCAAAATACTATTCCCTATTCGAGAAAAAAAAAAAAAAAAAGAAAAAACCCAGTTAATTTCACACACAAAATAAAAAGTGAAACGCTCGTATATTGATTTATTAGAATGAAATGGCTTACTATGATGCCAGGATGTTGGGCATCGCCTAGAAATGTATGCAAAAATACGTATATACAGTGCTACAGTTTCAACGGAAATCCCCGATTTTGTAAACATAATGGTTAAGTAAGTTAGTCTGTCTCTTTTCTTGGAGAGAAATTCGGAAGTACTTTCCACTCCCCTCAATGTGCCCATCATAGTTAGTTACTGATGAGAACGCTGCAGCTGAGTGGGAAGCGACAAATGTGAAAGGTTTTTCTAGCTGAGATGAAACTTAATTATTTGTCCTGCGAAAGAGGCTTTTGAGATTCAATTTAATTCTATTTGATTCTGTCTCTGTACCATTCTGTCTACAGGAAAAATAGCGTATCAGTCAGTATGACTTTACTCACAAGAGTTGTTGATCTGAGGAAGATGAGCGTTTTAACAGAGCGTTCCAAGATTGTACCTTTTTTAGTTATAATGGATTAAAATACTACTAAGCTTTTTGCCCACTACTTTTCTGTTTAATGACTAGGCCGATGTTACAAATGTGCCTTTTACCCTAGTAGAGACAAACCCTTAAGCAGAAAGGCAGTCATACTTTATTTTTCTTACCCTTCTGTAGCTTGATTATGAATGTGAAAAGAAAGTTTTTAGCATACACTCGATTAATACAGGTAAGTAGCTAATAGTTGCAAAACTGGATCTTTCATTTCTCTTAATTATTTTTTCTTTTGAAGGCCAGATACAGAAACCAGCCAAAGTTCTCAATACGGTTTTGAATCGCTGCCCCAGAAGATTTGTCTCATCTGCGGTGATGAGGCTTCTGGTTGCCACTACGGAGTACTTACCTGTGGAAGTTGTAAAGTCTTCTTTAAAAGGGCAATGGAAGGTAATATATGATGCCATTGTTCCTAATTATCTGAAATACATCTTCGTACCTTCTATTTATTGCTGATGTTTAAAAACATTATCACTGTGGTAATGTTTTTTGTTTTGGCAACTGTTTAAATATTGCAGTCAATACCAACTAAATTCTTTCTTAATTGATTTTGCTAGTATTATTTGTTTTACTTTCATTATTTGCTGCTATTTACCCTTTATCAGTCTTTCTGAGTAGGTAGAGTTCCATAAAAATCTTGTGTATTACACAATTTGTTTTGAAAAGTGTAAATGCTATTCAAAGGAAGATTTTGTGGGTATGAACTAATCCAGGCAGATAAGAATTTATTTTGGCTTCATTTTGTTTTCAAAGTTGTGGAATATTTCTTGCTTGCAAGATGCAGAATTTGGCTTCCTGAGATTTATGGAAGTATTTCAAGTTTCACTGAACTATTTCAAGTCATAATAATAATAAACGGATTTGACTTTTGTACCAAATAGCCATTTAATTACAAAGTCAAGCTGCAGGTTTAATAAATCAGTAGCAATGCCTATGTTTATTTTTTCTTTTTGGATTATAATATATGTCTTGTCCATAAATACCCACTGAGATTTAAATATGAATACAAGAGCAGATTGCTTTATATAGTTCAACTGGTGAAGAGGTGAAACAAATCCTTCTACATTTTATGTTTTTTCTCCTTTTATGGTTTTTATCTGATCCTGTCAGAACTGGGATATTCAAATTTCTGCTCCATATGCTTAAAAAATTATTGTTACAATATGTAGGATTCCTTAAAATAAAAAATTGCATCGTGTGTTTTCTTGTGATAAATAGTGCATTCAACTTCATAGTTTATAGCTCTTCATATGAAAAGGTAAATACTGGAAAATTAAAAGTCTAGCAAAATAATTTAGTTAGATTTTTTTGTTTCAGTGTGCTGTGGCTTTCTACTTCACATGTATGCTCTTGTTCTTCCCTTAGCGTGCTAGGTACTTGCAAAGTGGTAACGCTAGACTAGGTGGGCTAGATGAACTTTTGAGCTAGTGCCTTATTTTCTCTAATACATTTGATGGAATTAATGAGAAAGTCATTAGAAACATACGTGTTACGTTGCAAGGAAAACACTTGTCTCTTAAGTCACTTGGAGGAATACATTTAAGTTTCACTGACTGTGTTAACTGGTCTTTTGGTTTGGCTTCACATTTTTTGCTTTGGTTATTTTTGTAAATCAGACATATACTTTTAAAAAAAGAGAGGGAGCTGAAGTTGTAAGAGTGAGTGTAGTATAACTGATGAGTGCCATATTTTAAACCAGGTTTTATTATTAACTTTTCACCCATACAGTAATATTGTAATTTTTTTATTTTAATTTGATTCCATCACTTTTGAATTTAATCTCCTTCCTAAACTAGTATCCCATTGTGGTTGTGCAGTAGGTGAACCTACTCAAAAAGGTATCTTATTACTGTTCAGCATAAATATTTTCATGATAAATGTTAAGAAGGCATGTAAATTAGAAGTAGGAATATTTTAAGGTTGATTTCAGTGATTACAAGGACCATATTTGCAGAATTTTACAGATTAAGAATACAGTTATACAGAGAAATAAGAGGTCAACACAATTACACAAACAAAAGTTTATGTTTTACATAGCAACTTCATACTTTCCATTTGTAAATAATTCCATAGACTGAGAGTATGGTGAGGAAGTGTGTTTGGGTTTTTTGGTAAGAATATTCAAAGAATGGAAAACTACCTCAGACTACCTGGCTATAATAAGAAAAAATTGAGATTATTGAGTTTTATGGGGAAGAATGACAGGCATGAGCAGTGTGGGCACGAGCAAGATGAACAAGTCCAGTTATTTGGTTTTGTGTAGAAAGTGCAAGTCTACAGAGAGTTCCTTAAAGAGATGGACTTCTTATTTTAATGGAAGCATAAGGTGTAATTATTAGAATTGAAATAATCCCATTTATGGATACATACTTGATATCATTTAGACTTAAAGTACTTTTTTGTTTATTGCTTATCAGAAATAAAGGTGACAAATTACTCTTCTGTAAGAAGAAACAGAATATTTTTATTGTAAATGCAATAGAAAATAGTTTTTAAAAGTTCACAGTAGCAATTATGTAAATTTGAGACATTTTTCTTATGTAAAATGCCTCCCGCCCATCGTTTCTTTGAGTGGGAATGCATTATTTACCTTTTAAAATTTTTAATACTTCTACAGATGTGTTTTTTTTTTTAAATAATAATTCATGTAAGTAAGATGTTGAACTTTGTGAGTGCAAATTCACAGTCAAAACTCTACTTTTCATATACTTTCCGTAAAGTACTGATCACCATGTGAAATTAAAACAAAATTGGAAATAGATGGCTTTTGCTACTTGGATTTTCTGTATTTTGAGATCTTTCTCATGTGTTATAAGGTTTTCAAGTGTGTGGATAACAAGGTACGTAATATAGTGGCATTAAATTTGTTGGAAAATGTCTATTTTCTATTTTAATTATTTCTGTAATCTCAGATGTGTTGGCTGTTTCAATTCTAATAGTCTGTGTCATTTTTTCACAAAAATTTTCCTATACACACCCCATTTATTTTACTCTCCCCTATTGTGTGGAAAATACTGTATTGGTTAAATGCTTCCTTTGGGATAAAATGAACTGTTACGTTATCCAGAAGACTCCATTTTTCGTCTCCAATCTTTTTGAAACAAAGCCAGAAACAAACCTAGAAATGTTTCTATACTAAGCATAATTTAATCATACATTTGAATATAAATAGCAGATACACACACAGCTTAACGGGGGGTCAGAACTGTGTGCGGATCACTAGCATGAAAGTGTATAGTTAGAATTAAATTATTTTAGAATGTTTGTTGGCAATGAATTCTTAAATATGTATGATTTGGTAGATATTTTCTGTCTTTTGGGTTCTTGGCTCCCCCTATGTGCCTGTATACATGAAGAAAAAGATGCTGTTGGTACAATAAGCATATTTTACTGTAAGCGTAATCCTGAAGCAGGTTAATAAAAGATGCAAGGCTGTTTTGGGGGGGAAGTGTATTATAGTATATATGGAAAAAGTTAGTGCTGGAAGTGGGGAGGAGAAAATGGGATGAAAATACTGATTATTTTTTTTTAAGGAACATTTATTTGCATTTAGAGATTGTGCATTTTCTGTTCGTCCCTTACAAAGAACTGATTTACTGGTCCTTTGATTCACTTATTGTGCAAACAAAATACAAGGCTTTTTAAAAATGCCTTAAAGATCTCCTTTGGGCACAATGAAAATAAATAAAGTTACTGTGATTTATGTTCAGTTAAGAAATTTGAAAAGCCAAAATTGGATTCAGTATGCTGACGGGGTAGTGCTGCTCCTGTCATGAGCTGAGAGTGATGGGCAGTTTGGAGTTACCAATCAAAACAATTTCAGAAATTATATTTTAAATACTTTCTAGGATGTAGAATCACTATATTTGCAAAGTAATTTGCTGTTGATGATCAGCATTTTTTAAATGCTAACAGTATGTATGTTCACAGTAACAAAAATTAGGTATAATATTTCTAATGGGGCTTTAGGAGAAAGAAGATTAAGAAATGAACTCTTAGTTTTTTAGCACTAAATTGTCAAATGGTCATTTATGATGTCTTATAAAGATAACTTCATGTGCAGCCATGCAGGGCAACCACGATCAAAATGCTTGTGTAACGCCATGGTAAAATTTTTGTCCTGAACAGGAACCCGGTATGTAGAGTTTGGGGATTCTGGAGTTACACTCTTGCTAACGCGTGGGTTCTCGCTGCCCTGCATTCTTGCCTTTCTGTTCAAAGCGTCTCCTTTGCAGTCATGTTACTAATGAAAAATTAAAAATACCTAAATTCTGAAAAAAAATTTCAGGTGATGTGTTTCCTATATAAATTCCCATGTCTAATTTGCATTCTATATTTGTATAAAGCATTTGCCTTGCTTTACACTTTGTTGATATTTTTGACATCCTATGAAAAGTAGCTGCCCAAACGTCAAGAGTTTGACGCCAACATAAGTACGTGATATTACAGCAGATGGGTCAGAAAGTAACTCGTGGTTTGTTTAAATACCTGGGACTCCATTACAAAATTGATCCAATGATTATATAGCAGGTTTGTCTAGTTTTAATACGTGCTTCAAGCTCAGGGTAGCAGCGCTGGACAGATAATAGCACCAGGGAACAAGCACAGCCGTATTGTATAGTAGCTAACACTTAGCTGACAAAGTGTGAACTTTTCTTCTCTCTGAGACCTGAATTTGGCAAACCCGACCTGACAGAAGTAGGGTTTCCACAAGAGTTTTCACTGTCTGATTATGGAGAGTTTCTTGTGGAGGAGGTAAAGACGTGCTATGCCTACACAGTAAGAAGGGTGACCATGACTTCAGCCAAACCTTCTGATAAAGTTTATCTGACTCATGTTATGTATCGGCAGTTTTGTGATGACAGTGTGATTCACTGTGTAAGTAGTGAAATACTATGTGAAAGGAAAATGGCTGGACTAAACAGTTGTGCTTTTTCATAGCTTCAGAATGTAAAATGGCACAGCATGCCAAATATTTATAAAAATGCCAACCACTAATAGAAAATCCTCTTTGAAAACAGAGTGAAATGCAGTACTATAGTGACCCTTTTGGCTGTGCAATTGATGAAGGAGATTTAAAAAGTTCCTTTTTCTCCTAATTCTGCAGGGATTTCCAATTTTTAATCCAACTTTCCAAGCTGGAAATCTGGGATCAGCTTTTGGTACAGCATGTACTGTAAGCTCAATAGTAATGAAAGTTTTGTGAAGTAGAAAACATACAAACACACAAAGCATACATATGCAGAGTTGAGAGATGAAAATGCTTTTCACTTAATATAACATTTAATATTATTAACACTCTTTTATTTTGAACATGACCCAAATGTGTTAACGTACAGTAAGCTAAGTGTATTTCCAAATTCAAATGTACAAAGTTACTTACTTCATCGAAGGTCCTAAAATTCAAGTGGGAAATGTCAGCTTTTGTGAGAACAAAGAATTTGCATCTTGAGAAGGGAAAGAAGAAAACCTGTACTGATACATAATTGTATATCTACATCATACTTCTGACTTCAGAGGTATTTGTTGTTCAGCCATTTGACAAACATTAATTTGATTAATTGATTCACATGAGGCACAACAGCTGAGGGAGCTGATTGCATTCGTGCTGGTACTTTGGCCATTGTGCTAATGCTGGGCTTCCTTCTGCTCTCGTGGTGACGACTTATCGGTTTCCTGATAGACGTGCCTTAGAACGTAATCAGCTGCAGAAATGTGAATTACTAAAATTTTTGGCTTAACTTATGTAGTATTTTAGAAACAGTATGGAATACTACGTTAAACATCTTTTCAGGTGGAATAGAAACTCTTTCCGGTGGTGTAAAACCACAGGCTTTAAAGAGCAGCAGCGACTGACTGCTCAGCGTTGCTGGGTGCTCCTCTGTTCTAACTTGAGATGTGCACAATGGGAGTAACCCGAGCTGCTCGCCTGAAGTTCGCTTACTTTTAGTGAATGGAGAGAAACAGGAAATGCTAGGAAGTAACTCATTGACTTATATTAGGTATCTTCATGGGGTGAAAATAACAGTCCTCTAACAGTAACTGTTTCTCAGCACTGATAATAAAGGAGCATCAGGTGAGGATGCACACTGCCTCTGGTGGTATGAATCCCACCCATATCACCAAGGTAGCCAATACATTTCTGTAGTATAGAGAAGAGATGTAATAAGTATATAAAATACTTATTTCATATTAATTATTTTAATGTATTATATAAATGATTATATATAAAATGAATACCTATACTATTATAGGTAAATAATACTTTTTTAAAGTATTAAAATACTTCTATAACATGAGTATCTAAAATGTAAGTATTTGTAGTCAAATTGCTATCTGCTGAAAATAGATTTAGGTTTGATGGTGTCAATCTCCTTAGGCTGTGTATCTGTTCCACAGAACTGGTGGTGTACTAGCAGGAGGTGGTTCTTTAGAAACTCCCAGGTGGAAAGACTTAACAAATGGTCATTCGTGTGTCGCAGTCTGCCATTACGTTTAGTGATACATCTGCACTTTGGAGGTTTCCTGGTTATACCTAGTCACGACCCCTGCATTTTTCACAAGTGGCTGGTGCTTAATATCAATTAACGTCTAAGCATGTTTCAACAACCTGGAATCTTTTGTAGTTGAAACGGAGAGAGAGTTACATGCAGGCATTGAGATCCAGGAGAGTATGACCCTATTCTTGGCCAATTGTTATGATACCGTCTTCCCTTCCCTTAGCCTCAGAGACAATATTTTATGTGGGATTTGTTGCACCAAGCTGTAGGCATTTACAATGTGGGCATCCGCTTTTCAGCCAATTACTTTAAATGTGCAGTAGGCTATTAAAGAACCAAAATTAAGACATCTACTCAAGATAAACTGCACCCTAAAGTGCTTGTTTTTCTCTCATGCCCAAGAAGGGAGTGTACATTACTTGTTTTGCTGGATGTTCACACTTTAGAATCTAGTTTGTGAAATGAATACCCTCTTTATGGTTTTTTCGCAGTTTGCTGTCCATGGGGTGTTTCACTCAACAGGCAGCAATATATGTTTTTTCACACATTACCTTTTCCTGCTACTAATGTTTCTGTTTTTTCTACTTTTATTACTCTTAGAGTGAGTGACCCTGTGCCACTGGTTCAGTAGTAGGACAGGTCAAAGAGTAAGAGGAAAATACACATGAAAAAACTTACCATGGCAGTGTGCAGTAATACTTTCACTAAAATCAGAATGATGGAATGACTGAAAAACAAATATAATGCTTCTTATGTTGGTAGAAGAATACAATACTCAGGGTTAAGAAGAACAAATGGTGCTTCAATGATGGATACCTCTGAAATAGTTGGAGTGCTTTTTAAGTACGTTTTGTGTTCAAATCCCGTTTTCTATATTTATAAGAAATAGACCCCTTACTGACAAAAAGGGTGACAGTTACATCATTTCATGTATTTATACCACCGATGTAGTGAATTACTTAAAAATGGTGATCAAGGAGCACTTATGACACAGTGTTAACTGGTAACATTGGCTTGTAGAAGCCAACGTCTCCTTCTAAAAGGTATTAGCTGTGGGAAGTTTTTACTGTTGTCAGTTCCTGTATTTAGACTCAAAGACTTTATGCCTTTCAAGATGTTGCTGTGGTAAACAATCTAAGCAAACCAACTGAAAATGAATATGAAATTGATTTTGCAGTTCATGATAGCTTCTGTGAAATAGGACTTAATTTTGCTTCATTTTGTTTTTCTGCTGTTTTGTTTTTGTTTTTTTTTCTTGTTGGAAATGATGGAACAGACAGGGAAATTAAAGGTTAAAAAACAGGATTGTAACTTTTATCTGTGCTCGGAAATAAATGAAAACAGGATAGCTACATTTAATTGTTCCGTTTTGTAGATATCATAAAAACAATGTGCTCAGGTTGCTGTCCGGAGAAGTGATTTTGGAAGGAAAAAGACAATGATGTTGCAGGATTCACAGCAAAAGGCAGGAAAATTTTGAGATCAGGATACAAGAGAAGGAAAGAGTCAGCCAAGGATGTTGCAAACATTGGGAGTGGTTTGTTGAAGAGAAAGAAAGCAGTGTAAGATATATAGTGGTTTGAAAATGCTGCTTTCCTTCTAGAGAAACCGATCTTGTTTGGTACACTTAACAAAAATACCTGATAGAGGACTGTATGATTACATGCTTAAAAACAACAGACAATGGAGTGGAAGAATACCAAAAGTTTGTTGTCGGTAGGATTACTTCAAAAATTACTTGTAAATCTGTTTTCCAAAGCAAAGTACACTATAAAAAAATGCTGGGTTTCCCTTAGGAATGAACATTTTATGGTTTTACATTCTATTTGAACAAAATGTTTTTACTTAACCCTTTTTTTTCATCACAAGGAGTTAAATCAAAGGAATTAAAGACTAGCTTCACAAAGATGAAGGAATTACTAGTACCTATTATAATCACAAACCCCATGACTGAGTCCGTAGACAAGGTAAGGCAATCCCTCAGGATATGAGAGCTATGTTCATCATCTCCAGTGCCTGATGGGAGTCAAACACACCCTTCCCTCCTTGCAGCCCTGATCGCCACGCTGTTGCATGACTTGCAATGCAATCATTATTTTTTCACTTTGAGCTGTATTATTATGAAGAAAGGAGTTCCACATTATTTGAGCTAGAAGAAGATTCCAGGACGGAGCACAGTCACAAGTTACTCTGCTATCCATTCTTTGCCCTCTTTGGTCCATTGAATCTGAAATTCGTTGCTGTGAAGCAGATTTGCATCAGCAGCAGGTCTTTATACCAGTATAGACTACAAGGTAATAGTAAGGACACCCACTTAAGAGTTGGGAAATGAGAATTTTATTTCAATGGGCAAAGAGGGAAATGGAAAGTGAGTCCCCCACTAACTGCTGGCCTTTTTATAAAAAGATTATGCATGGTAAGGTCAGTGGTGGATGTGGTTTTTTGTTAAGTGGTTAGAGTCTTAAGTCTCACTTCAGGGACCTTTTTTTATTTTTAGAGAAAATGTTAGCACAGAAATGAAATTGCTATTAAATAATTTAAAAAAATTATTTGAGGTGTGTGGAATCTTGGAGATTGTAATGGGCTGTAATGGCATACCAGGACATGAAGGGTGTATTTTCAGTATTCCAAACTATGTAGTATAGATTCTTAGCTCTTCAAGACCGAAGCTCATAAACCCACATAGCGAGAGGCAAATTCAGCCCACGTTTGCTGTGGGTTGAACCATGTAAATAGAAAAGTGGTTGATTTAGATCAGAGCATAGGTCACGTTAGCTGTGTTTCCCATTTCTGATGATGAACTAGGCTAGACTGTTTGCCTAGTTATGGAAAAGTTGACTGTCAGAGCAAGTACAGAGTAATCCTTACCCTGGTATATTGTCTTACCTTCCAGAAGGCAAAGTTTTACTCAAAAAGCTGCATCTGCATCATTATGTTTAGTATAGGTATACAGGTGAACCTGTTTTCCATTTTGTTTGTTTGAAAACTATATTTCTTATCGGCCTCCACAGGAACCCCTGACAAGGAGTTCCAAATTTAGTTATGTTAAAAAGAGTAATTCCTTTGAGTTTTTAAACCTATTGATTTAATTGGTACTTTTGAAAAATATTATAAGAGGGTAAAATGTATTGGTAGCAAATTATTGAGCAAAATGTGGACGCTAGCTCTCAGGAAGCAAGAAGTCGACATTGGGAGACATTTGGCGATAAAATAATTTACAAAGAGATGCAGTAGATATCTGCAGTTTTATACAGAAATCTAAAACTAGGCTAAATAAAACACTGTGATATGTTTTGCAAAGAACAGTCCTCCAGTGGTAGGGAAGGGATAGGGTGATTTTATAAGAAAGCTTCGACAGTTCAGAATGATACAGGGAAGCAGAATCACATACGGGAGAGAAGGAAAAAGATTTGAAAAAGTAGTTTTATTTGCAGAGAGGAGGAACTGAGAGTTTGCAAACAAGCGCTTTGCTTTTGTGCTGGGTGGCAGCAGTTCAGCGCAGATGCACTTACACAAATAACTGAGTGCTTGCATCTGATACCCGTGGTGCAAATAAAGCCTTATGTTGTCCATATTATGCACGTCTGCAAAATCTCTGCAACTCATTAGTTTACTCAAGTGATTTTAAGTGACTTGCAGCATGTCAGTGAGCTAAGTTAATACGTAGTTTTTAAAGACACCGTGCGTGCTACTTCCAGAAGTATTCGGATTAAAATTTCTCAGTGCTGGCATACTATCTGTGCAGGTTTACTGATAGGAAAACCTGTGATCGTATTTGTGTGTGGACCCTTGGCATTTTGGCCACTTTCTGTTATTAACCTGCCAGTATAGCAATAGTCATTACAGTACTTAAAACTGCATTTGTCTGTTTGCATTAGGAATTCCACCTAGTCCACAAATGGACTTTGATGGAGGTTAAGAAAAATGCTATGCTACAAGAATCTGGAACATATGAGTAACAGATGAAATCGTCTCATCTGTATTTTCTCGATATTCTCAATCAAATCTAGGTCACAAGCTGATACATTGATATATTGAGAGAGAGATACTACATGCTCTTTCAAAAAGATGTGAAAAGTAAACATGTATAGGAGACGTAACATTGAGTGAAGACCTCCGAGAAAGTGGCAGTTGCCAGAAAGTTGCCAGATTCATATTTTTGTAAGAAACACAAATACCAATCTTTACCTTCTGACCTGTGCTCTAGTGATTAGACTACTGTCCTGTATTTTCTGGTTTTTTTCCTGCTTATAATGACAGTAGTCATATAAAAGATACTGAATGACAAGATACCAATTGAACAGGAATTTTATCTTGACAGGTGTCTTTGGATGCTTTATTAGTACATGCATTTAATATAACTGCAATGCTCACATAGTGACCTAATTAGTTAAACTATAGGTGATCCTAAAGACTGAGATACAGCACATGTATTTTCAAATAAATGTTTTAGCATTCCATGAAAACATTCCAAACACCTTTATGTCAGTATTGGTCCATAATTTTGAAATTAACCAAATATCTGGCATGTTTTCCATTTCTTACACAATCTGTCCTTCAGATGGTTGCCGCCACTTAAATATTAATGTCATGCAAGTAGTAGTTTCTCAGAACCCAGCTCTGCACAATGATGGAAGCAGTTTCAGATGAGAACATTGACTCACATTTATCTATAGATACGAGATCCAATCAGATGATTGAGACAATGAAAAAAATCCCTGACAGATGAGACTATGAAAAATTCTATATCGTTGAACCTTATGTGTTTTCCAGATAAGTTGCAGCTGAATCAGAATGAGTGGAATACACTTCAGGACAGGAGGTGTTGGGGAGAGATTGAATGGAGGCAAGTGGAGTGGAAAACTCACATGAAGGTGTAATTCAAGCTCAGGATATGACTCGTGTATTTTTTATAGTCTTGAGAACAAGGAAGTGGTTGACAGTAAGAAACAAGAAGCGCCTAAGATTTTATCACCATAATCTCATGGGAGGGTAGGGTTGGCAGGGTTTTGACTGTTTCTTGTTTCTTTTTTCTAATGCTAGCGTCATGGAGGCTTTATGGAAGAAATAAACCAGGTGAAGACATAATAAAGATTGGTCATTATTAGATTTTTAAATACAATTTATGAAATAAATAGGAATTGAAGAGTATTCACTTTTTGAAGATCAAAGCAAATTCTTAATATGCCTGAATTCCAGTAACAGACTTCATTTCTTCCATGGTATGTGCTGGACAGAGAGATTATTTAATCCTTTCTAATCTTAAACTCTAGAACATATGCACGTAGAAGAGTAGTTTTCATAATAGTGATTTATTTACAATTTGTTTTGCAGTGTGAAAAATTTTGTTCAATCTTGGATTTAGAATAAGCAGTTTGTGAGTTGTTATGAGATGATGAATTCATTCATTCATTTTCAATTGAAGTGGAAGTTGGATCTACTGATAACCCATAAATTATGAAGAGGTTTTTAAGAGCTGTTGCTAAACTTAAATGTGTAACTGTAAATTTAAAATTTTACAATGTATTGCACCCTTGATTTGTAATGCTTAATCTTAGATGCATAATTTTAAAATACTACTATATAAATAATATACGCTATTAAAATGGGTATCAATATAAATCAAGCTATTAACTTCTGTTTTTCTAGATAATTTCCTATTCCTGCAGGAACAGTGTTGTCATTACTACATCTACTCAAAGTCCTTAGCCTCCTTTAGCAGTTCGAGCACGCACTTGGGTGTTGCTTAGACAAATTGCATACTCATATCAAGAAAGAATTCTCAATACTGAAGTAATTCTAGGACATATAAACGGTGTTCTCGGAGTGCTTGAAGAGTAATATTTCACGATATGGCATTGTCTTTGGTAGATGAGTATTCTTCTTTGTCATTATAGGGATAAAAAGTACAACTGGAATGCCTATAGCATTGTCAGCTGTTTTGACTATTTACTGCCATACTGGAAATGCGTGGTCCATTTTTTGGCCTTGCAGCGGACATGGGTTATATGGACTTAGACTATGTTGTGTAGGCTCAAAGGACTCCCTAGAAAACAGGTCCAAAGGAGATACCTTTCAGGGGACCAAAGAAAACCCACAAAACAAAGACACCCACAAACAAACTTGACCTATGCTTAAGTGTTCCTTTGTAAATTGACTATATTAAAGCATCAGAATGCCACAGTGCAGAGACAATCTGATGCTTCATAGATTTTAGTTAAACTAACAGAGTCTTAAAACTGTTGTTGCTCATCAAAAGACTGAATGCTTTTGTAGCTAATGAAAGCAAAGCAAGACGAGGAGGAACTGCAAATAATTCCAAGGAAGATGTATTTTGCTTCCTGGTCTACTGCCAAAAGCGAGACAGGTTTTTATTAGTTTGGTTACTTTTGGTAATGTTTCTTGTAAGAAGGAATCCAGGATTAGAATTAATGGCGGAAAGCAAATGAGAATTTCTTCTGATTTACTGCATTACTAAATTCTTTTTAGATGCCAGGCAATGTGTAAGGCAACTGTTTTTATTTACTTGTTGTTTTCTAAAAAAAAGAAACTGTTATCAAAATGAATTTCAGGCAATTGGGTTTCTTTCACTAAAACCAAACAAGTCGTTCTTAAAGGTATGCGCAAGAAGTAAATTAATTATCTAAAAAAATGTTAGCACAGAAACAAATACATTGTTTCACATGGTTTAGCACTAGCTCTTTTCTTTTGCTGGAATAGAATGTTCTTCTTTCTCTTACATTTTCATCTGAGGATTCGTTTTCAGTTTGTCTTCCTTCTGCGGAGAAAAGTTATTGGTGGACAGTTGCTCATTTTACGATGCGCAGAGATAGGACAGAGTAGGGTTATAAAGACAGCTGAATACAGCATCTGCGTAGAATAATCACCTCGGATTTGTTTGCTGTATCAGATGGCTACCTCAGAGTGATACTGATCTAGAAATTGGTGAAAATTTAAAAGGTTTGGTGTTGATGACTGTTACATTTGGAGGTCCGCATCCACAGTATTCCATGAAGGAAGTATCGATGATATTGGTACTTCTGCACTTTGTCCATGCTTTTTTGATCCATTTTGTTGCTCTCAGAATAATACTCTTTTTTTGTTGTTTTCATGCTTTCACGTTAGGTACTGCTAAGAAACTAAAATACAGAAATGAATAGAGGATGATATGATTGATAGTACAATAATTTAAGCAGTTCATACTGTCTGCTAGTTATTTTGGAATTTTGTAAATGGCGAGTTTCACTCTTCAACAGGCCAAGTAAATTACTATATTTAAATAGTAACACATGGTTATTTGAAAGTTAGCATAAAATGAAGGGGTCAAATTTTAATGGTTCAAGTATACATTTTTGAATCCTCTGTTATTTTTGAAATTTATACACAACTAATTTTGTCACGTTAAAAACCATAGCATTAACCCTGTTTTTCTCTTGCCTCTACAGGGCAGCACAACTATTTATGTGCTGGAAGAAATGACTGCATAGTCGATAAAATCCGTAGGAAGAACTGTCCTGCGTGTCGCTTGAGGAAGTGCTGTCAAGCCGGTATGGTCCTGGGAGGTGAGCTGCTTTTCAAGTCTGAGTCAGAAAAATAGGCAGTCAAGGACACTACCTTCAATCTGTCAAGTTCAAACAGCATTACTTTGACACTGTAAAGGAAAGAACCACATTAAAATGTTATTTTTTGAAGAATGACCTGACGTTTTAAAATTGCTCATAATTTTTCTTTATTGAGTCTATAAATCCTGAAACAAAAATACCTTCCTGTAGGAATCTGTCTCTGCTGCTGCGTACCCATATACTCATTTTCTTGCAAGGGCAGGAATTGTGTCTTTTGTGTGTATTTATTAATAATTTTGGATCAGAAAGTTTGATTTAGGTAAAAAATGAAGAAGCAAATTGAGATTGACACTAAAATCAGGAATCAGTACTATCCCCTTCTGTCTTGTGATGTGCTCTTCATCATTGCTTCGAGTGCATGTCAACAAAATTATATCCTTCCGTTCCACAGAAGAGGGCCAGGCAGTCATTGCAGCAACACTACAGACTTGGCATACTAGATGCTGGGAATTTCCATCTTTATATTAGTTCTCGCCATAACAGATTTGCATTTTTTATGCAAAATTAATCAAAATGGAGCACTATGCCTTTGAAAGCCTGCAGGGAGAAAATGGTATAGGATCAGGTAGAGTTATAGCAAGTTTTGCCTTGCTAACGTGCAGGAGTGATACATATTTTTCCTGTATTTTTTTCATATTTTTCGTGAGAACTTTAGGTATACAAAGTTTTGGATCAGCACAAAGCTTGAAATATACATGGCTAAGACTGTAAGAAAATGGCTGTATGAAGATGATAGAAAGAATGTGTTCTCAAAGGGAATTTAAAAAAAAAAGGAAGGAGAAAAACCTGATTTCTTTCTTTCTTTCTAAAATAATTTGGTTTTGTGAATCAAACATCTGCCTCTCTGCATTTTATGTATTATTTTTCAGGAAGAACTGGCATTTTTAGTAAGAACTGGCATTATATACTGTGCGTAATTTCATTATCTTGCCATTCAGTGCTCATTCATAAGTTACAACGTGTGTGTAGTTGTCAGACTGACATTTTGATTGCACAGCTGTAGGCTTTCAGCTCCGGTAGTACTGTATGGAGTTGGAGTATTCTGCACACGTGGCCATTGTGTCATTCTTACCTTTCATACTGATACAAATCGGTAGTTCCCAACCAGTGAGGAGTGCTGGCTGGCTCTTGGTACTTCATCTTCCGTAAGCGACAGTGCTGCAGCTCCAGGGAACAGCCGGTGGGATGAGAGGAAGGAGAGGCGGTGCTGCGGTATGGACCATGTTCTGTCTTGTACCCCTGAGCCTCCCTAGACCTTCAGTGCTGCCTTTCTGGTGAGTCGTCTTCTCCGAACTGCATCCCTCTCACCCCGCAGCACTGGAGATAGAGGAACGAGAGCCATCAATCTAATTGGTGTTACTGTCTCTCATCCTTCCTGCACCGCCTCTCAGTAAATAAATGGAGCTGACAAGCATGTTGGTGGCACTGGACTGGGGCAAAAGGGACGAAAGCAAGAGAACTTGGCCTTTGGATCCTTCTCAGAGAGAGGCGGTGATTTAGAGCGGGGATAGGAGTGCATTAGAGAAACAATATTACTATAAAGGCAGACTTTTCACCCTGAACCTGAAGGATTGTTTGCCCAGGTGACAGAAAAGTCCTCAGGGTCTGGAAGGGGAGAAAGCCAAGGAGGCAGGGGTCCAGAGTGGGCTGTGGAAAATGTGTGGTAAGAATGGAGCCTCAGGAAAGGAGGAAGAGACAGATATAATGTCTGTCTTGTAAAGTTTGGGACAACTTGTAAGGTTGTCCCGTAAGGTTTTACCAACTTGATCTGTGAAAGATGTCCCTGCCTGTGGCAGAGGGGTGGACTAGATGATCTTTAAAGGTCCCTTCCAACCCACCCCATGCCATCATTCTAACTGGTGTAAATTAATACAGATAAAACTTCATTCCCGTCTGTGAGTTGTGCACAGCCAAGAGTTTGATGATGATCTAACCTGAATTTTCATGTATGATAGCCCAGATGACGCCAATAACTAAACCCCAAGTATTTTAACATCACAAGCAGCACTGTTTCAACAAGCAGAAGAGTGGGTGATGACTTTCTAGCATCAGCCAATACTTTTGCTTCAGCATTGTTTCGCACAGTAATTCTGTATAGAAGTAGCCAGGAGGCTTGATTTCATCCTACATTTTGCATACATTTAGGGATACTAGTGTTCCTGGTGTTTTTTAATTTATACATTTTGCTCTAGGTGTAGGTAAAAAGTCGGACGTTTTTGCTGGCAATATTTATGAGATGGTGTGTCCTCAACAGCGTGTCTTCATAGAGGATGTTACGTCCTCATACTTGAAACCAAAACCTGAGGATAAAGATGCTCTGACTCTTAGTTCTTTACCGTCATGTATGAAGAGAGTAAAAACTTGCTCTTTCTCTTTGGATCACCTTTATTTTCAGCTAGTACTAAACAGATTTGTATTTAAAGCTAGGTTGTTCTATCTAGCCATTTTGTTGTGGTGTTTAGCCCTTTTCTAAATATACCTCATCAAAGCTGCCTTCCATTTTTTGAGGAGGATGTTCCTCTAGTTCTCAGAGGGGCATGAAATCTCATCAGATCTCTGCCCTGATATCCTCACCTACCCCATCTTCTGGAAAGAATTGACCTGGCAGCAAATAGGAAGAAGAAGAAACCATTAAAGCAATGGGAAAAAGGACTTATCAAATGGAGGCAGGACTGTGGCATAGCTAGGTGTTTTTTAGCTGCATCAGGTTGAGTGTAATATTTCAGGTGCTCTTAATGATGTAGACAGTTCTGGGGGGATTAGGCAGCTAATTATTCTACGCAGATTGAAATGGAGCGCTTAATACTGAAAGGGGAAGAAAAGACAAGTGTAGGCCAAAAAAAAAGAGGAAAACTAGAGTGAGACTATATTATTTGTAAATGAGGATTTAAAATCCAAAACAACAAAAAGACTCAAGATAGACTGTTTAACCATAATGCTCTTTTACTGTTACTGTCATCTTTGTCACTTTTGCTCTTCTGCCATTTCTTATACTTCCTTTATTGTATCACACGAGCAATATTTCCTACCCGTGACTTGCCGTCCCGGTAACACACTATGGTTCATATATGGGATACTACTGAGCTTGGATAATTTTCCCCAGGACATAAGTGTCCATAAGCAAATTTCCAATTCATGAAACAAATTACATACTTAGAAACATCCTTGAATATTTTTAACAAATCAGAATCGTCAATACTTTAAATCTTTTCTCGTGTTTACAGCCTATTATATTTTAAAATTGTTTTTGTGCATTTTCTGGTTTCTGCTGTTCTGAACTTATGCAGATATACTTTTGTTCTTTTACTCCTGCTACGTAGTTTCTTAATGCTAGCCTTCAGTTACTAAACACAGACCTCCAATATTGCTTAATCAAGGTGAGAAAGACTAAGATTTTACAGGTTGTTAACTATAACATTCTAAAGATTCTTATTACAGTAATTAAATTAAACTTACTGCTGGGAGAAGTACACTTATCTTCCACTGAATGTTACGGAGCGGCAACCATATAGATAAAGAATAATATTACGTTACAGTGACAACGGTTCCATTTTCCGACCCTAATTTCAAAGCAGTTAAATGACCCTGAATTGCTTTAAAATAAATTGTAGTCAGTTTTAAGTAAATTATAGGAAAGCAACAAATAGCTTCAGTAACTGATTTCACTATACGGACTGTTTCTTCTTTCTTAATATTTACATAGAAAGTATCAATGAAAACATATATTTCCTAATTCCTTAGTTATCATTCTGTGCAGGAGTGTTAGTTGTCTTTGAGTTTTATTGTGTCATAACTGTAGAGGTTAATCTCTCCCCTTTCTAATCAACTACCTAATAGGACAGCAGGCAGTTGTGTCAGGTCCTGGAATAAACAAATACCCGGCTCTTTTATTTCCTATCAGTGAATCTCATTTTCTCAGACTGACTCTTACAGATTCCTTGTTCTGCTGTGTTGCTAAATTATCATTTTCTTCATTGTTTTAAGTCAGTTTACAGTCCACATTGCAATGATTACATGGAGACAAATTTGAATTAATTTTCCAGGTAATGTTTTCTGAGGTAGCATCAAAGGGTTTATTAAAATCAAGATGTATTACTTCTGCTTTGCTGCTTTGTTCCTTTATTTTGTATACACCCTCCTAAGGTGTACACAGCTTGTTCTCCTGCACAAAAAGTAAGAGCATAGTGACCTTAAAGTCAGAGCCACAGTGTTCTGTCAAGAATAATAAATCATTGACATTTTTCACCTGATTACAGGATATGGAGAAGGATAGTGAGATGTTAGACTTTTACTAGAAACCTGGCCATTTTAATATGAAATGTCTACTATCAGTAACGTCTGATTGGCAGTATGGTTCTGTGGATTAAAATACAGAATTCTGTATTTAGGAGAAAATCGTAATATATTTGATGATGAGATTAGGTAGATTTTATTTTTTTTAATTTCTTTATGTTTTCTAGGTACATGTAGTACACAAACACTATACATATGCTATTTATGTAATCGAAGGTAAGGGAACTGTGAGTACTAAGAAACTGCCTGAGCGGTTGGCTATCTTAAAACAAATTAATGAAAATGTTACGAGGAAAAGGTGTGCTGTCTAATATGCGCAGACAGGTTTTTTTATTATTAAGATGAATAGTTGCCAAAGTAGATTAGTATTCTTTACACATTATAGGACTAAGTGGAGACATTTGTTTATCTTACAGCAGGAAATTATCTGGATTTTTTTTTTAAGCAGCAATTGAAAAACTAAGCTATTGTCACATCTCTGTTGTTTTCCATATGTCCTTAAGAGTTTGCATTAATTTGACATGGTCATAGATGGGAAAGTTTACTGTGAGTTATTGGTAGTCACCTCTCCAGTAGACAGGTAACAAGTGAAGTTGCTTTACTGGTGGCTGTTAAGCAACATAATTAGAAATAAACACATAAGCAATTCTGCAAGCCAATGTGACATTAATTCTGATACATTTAATCACTTGGAAACATGGGTACTTATTAACTACTAACATTTCCATGTGATAAGCAATCTGTTTGGTTTCTTTCTTTACTTGTTCTCTGAACTGTAAAAGTATCTGAAGCCATTATTTCAGAAAATACCCGAAATCGTTATTTATGAACTATCAAATGCATTGTTCCTTCTGTTTTCCTTCATGCCTAAACAATAGTTAGTGGGAAGTTCCCAGCATGTTTAGGACTATGTATAGCTTTGTTATGATAGAAATTGGCCCTGGTCTTCTAGTCATAATGTATTGTCTATTCTTTTGGGGTGTTTTTTTTTAGTTCAGCTGTAACATAAAGTGTAAGTTTGTGTTTTGTTCTTTACTAAGGAGTCACTAGTTAGAAATATTTGTATGTTTACCACAAGTGATAAAATGAGCATAAGATTGTTGGGGCACTTGATACTAAGCTAATTAAACTCACAGTTAAGTTCGTGGGAGTATGACTCCTGACTTCATTGGATGATGAGTGTTATGAAGAGCCCGTCACTCATATTTATACTATCAATAAAGTGCATTTCTGAAATTTTGTTTAGTATACTCCCTTTGGATTTTAAATACTTTTTAGATTTAAAATGAAGTTTTGCACTTTTGTATACAGCTTACTTTTTTGTATGTGAAATTTATAAACATGAATATTTATGATGGGATAAAACAAATTTTTTTTTTTTTTTGAAAAGCAGATACTGGCTTTTTAGATCGTGTTCATCTGCTCAATCCCGTCTGCTTCTCAAACAAGGGGATTGATTCTGCCTCCAGTTATGCCAGTGTACATCAAGAATAATTAATTAAAGTAACAGAATTTGTTCTGTAAAAAATATTTAGAAATAACATTAGAAATCCTTCCATGTTTGCTTGAAGTTATACTACCTGTGTATTAATGAATGTTTTGAAAAGGACAATTTAATTCTCTAAAGCGTGCATCCTAGGTCTTCCAAAATGGAGACACTGGATTTTCATAAAACTTGCTATTTTCCATGATAAAGGAGCACCTGAAGAAAGTGGAATAGGTGCGTTCCTAAGTAAGGCCATTTTTGTCAAACCTTTCTGGCTTAAGTGTGTAGATTGGAAAACAGGGACTTTCCAAGGAGGAAAGTAATAGGTGAGTCTGAGTCCGTCAGCATCTCTCGATTCATTCTATAAACAGATGAGAAAGGATTCAGAGCATGTGCTGAAGATGAGGTGTGCTTCCCTGCCCCAGTGTCCGAGGGCCTCTTTGGTGCATTCTGACAGCACGGCACTACTTTTAACTAAAAAAGAAGGCAGTAAGAGATGGAGAAGTCTTTGTCTCCTTCCTTTAGGATGTGATAAGTTCCCTTGTCTAATCTTTCACTTGTAAATAAAAGTAACATTTTTCAAAAAACAATTTGATATGCGTGTTATAAACTGGACTTTAATTCAACAAAATAGATGTATAATGCTATGCTTTATTACTTTTCGCCTTTTAGAATCATAGAATCATTTAGGTTGGAAAAGACCCTTGGCATCATCGAGTCCAACCATCAACTCCACTCTACAAAGTTCTCCCTTACACCATATCCCCTAACACCACATCTAAACGAGTCTTAAACACATCCAGGGATGGTGACTCCACCACCTCCCTGGGCAGCCTATTCCAGTGTCTGACCACTCTTTCTGTGAAGAATTTTGTCCCAATGTCCAGCCTAAACCTACCCTGTTGCAGCTTGAACCCATTCCCTCTTGTTCTATCGCTAATTACCTGTGAGAAGAGACCAGCACCAACCTCTCTACAATGTCCTTTCAAGCAGTTGTAGAGAGTGATGAGGTCTCCCCTCAGCCTCCTCTTCCTCAAACTAAACAGTCCCAGCTCCTTCAATCGCTCCTCATAAGATTTATTCTCCAGGCCCTTCACCAGCTTCGTTGCCCTCCTCTGCACTCGCTCCAGCACCTCGATATCTCTCCCCTATTGAGGTGCCCAGAACTGGACACAATACTCAAGGTGTGGCCTCACCAGTGCTGAGTACAGGGGGACAATCACCTCCCTCCTTCTGCTGGTCACACTATTTCTAATACAAGCCAGGATGCCATTGGCCCTCTTGGCCACCTGGGCACACTGCTGGCTCATGTTCTTAATAGAGTGGTTTTTGCATATTGCCATTTTATGATGCAGTTTCTCAGTGGTTCAGCAATTTGATAGGCACAGGTTTTATTTTCATCCAGTGAAACTTGGTGGATCTCTTTTTCTGTTATTGTTAAAGCATGCAACACCTCAACAAGTAAAAATATTTATGTGATTTCTGCATTTTCTTGGAGCAGAACCTTCTCCTTATTGTTTTCTTTAAGGTTGAAGCATGTAAATTTTTTATTTTTCTTTGTTGGCAGCATGATTTACCCTTTGTTTGCAGTTACATTGCATCTCTCTTACTGTCCCACTGTGATCTAAATTGGACCATAAATACCAGTATCTTTATTGCATTTTTTACTTGTTATGACACCCTTTTTTCACTAAGCAAAACTCGTTTGGCAAAACTGAGGAATTTAATGATCCAACAGGGTTTTCATCACCTTTGAGGTTCTGTTCATAGTGCGTGTGTTCCGTGCAGCCACCTCTACATGGATTTACCTTTTTAGTGAAATGTGTAATATGGTAGGATGTTACTGAGGATGATGTTGTCTTTCAGCCTTTGAAGGCTTGATTTTCTGTGTCTGTATGGTGCACCTCTAGACTGTCTCCATGAAAGAAATTTGAAGAGTTGCTGTCTAGAGCTCCGTATGTTTGCCATACCAGATGTAGTATCCATGCTTATTTTGGGAAGGCAGTTCAACTGTTATTTTTTTTTAGTTAGTGTTCTTCAAAGGACTGTGGTAGGGAAATAAGGATTGCAAATACTGAGAAAGAGAAATTATTCTCTATAAAGTGAAGAGTTTTGTAAGTGTTGACATGTGGTTCTACAGTATTTGTTGGCTCTTCACTCATCCCCTGAATTCTATTTTCTTTCTGGTAAACAGGAGGAAAATATTACATTACAGATCATTAAAAGCGAAATTCAGCAGTGAGACTGAAATGCCTTTATGGAAGTGGAGGAAAGGAATTTCTCAGTGTAGTAATTAGTTACTAGCATTTTTGGTTTTGAATATTAGGGAGAAGAAAGAAGAAGTATCCTTAATTAACATCGAGTAGAAACTGGATTGTAGAGCCAGCTGGCTCAGCTGTCGGCATATGATAGAACAGTGGGAACTGAACCAGTAAACACTTTATGAGGTTACTGTAACCTAGAATTCATGGCAATAATTTAAATGGGTGGGTGCCATTCATCTCTTAGTGAAGGGAGGAGGATACAGAGGGAGAAACTCTTAAGAATTTTCCATGATTATTTCTTAATTATATAAACAGTCAAAAATAGAAAAAAATATTCAGAAAACAGTTCTACTTTCCTTGTGTAGATTAAAAGTGTAATCCAGCACTACTGGAAAATGTGAACGTTTCCGGTTAATTCTTTTTAACAGATCAACAATTTTCTTTTTCAGGTCGAAAATTTAAAAAGTTTAACAAAATTAAGGTGGTGAGAACATTAGATGTCGCGCTCCAGCAGCCAGCAACTCTTCAAGATGAAAGCCAATCCCTAACCCAAAGGCTGTCCTTTTCTCCAAATCAAGAAATACAGTTTGTTCCCCCAATGATAAGTGTTCTGCGAGGCATTGAGCCAGAAGTCGTCTATGCTGGTTATGACAATACAAAACCCGAAACACCAAGTTCCTTGCTGACGAGTCTAAATCATCTTTGTGAGAGGCAACTTCTTTGTGTAGTCAAGTGGTCTAAATTGCTACCAGGTAATAGCACTTCTTACATGTACTGAATTCTGGTTAAGCAAATATGTCATAGGATGAGCAGTCAAAAGATAATACTATTCTCTGCCTGTTAATTAATTCTTAACAAATTCTAAAATTATTAACCTTCCACTTCATCAGATAACATACGCATCAATCAAAGACGTTTTAATAGGAGGGCACTCTTAAAGGAATGTATCTGCATATCTAGACTCACTCCAAAAAACAACAGAAGCCCAGAGAGTTCCTGTACGTGATTGTTATAGCAGCCTTTCCACCCTAACCCCTCCTACTCTATTATTCATTCTTTTGATTTGAAAAAAAATGCTTATATTTCTGCATATTCTTTATTCTTATTAAAACAAATTTTTGAAAGCAACAGAAAAAAATAGTACCGGTTAGGACTAAGCAGCTTGCAAATAGACTGGTAATGAGAAGTAACTGAATGTATGAAGAGAAAAAAAATCCAGTGTACATATGTACATGCGCTGTATGGTCATAGGGGCCTGATCCTGGAGTGGATCAAAATCAACATATTGACCAGAAAACCTGGAAATATGGTTTAATGTAAGCTCAATTTGACACTTCACTGCTGCAGGAAAGGCTAGTCCCTGTCCCTGCTTTTCCCCATTGCAGCTTGTACTTCTCAGACGGCTTGGTTGAACTGATTCATCTCATTAAGTGAGAAGAAAACAAACCTTTTTTTTAACCCTCTGTAGCTTTCTGGTGGCATCATGAGCTGAACCAGTTCATTGATGGGTGGCATGAGTGCCAGAGCTTGCTTGAAGGAGGAGGTAACAGGAGCAGGTAATGAAGAAGAGGACCACTGCTTTCAGTGGCAGGAAGCTGTTAGATTGACTCAGATACTTCATAGCAATCTTTAAAGTTATCAAAGAGCAAAAGTTATCAAAGGCAAACACACAACTGAATACTCTTTAGTTAAATGCAAGAAAGATACTAATATATGGATGTTTATTGTATCTCTTGTTGAGAACGCTGAAGTCCAAGCTATCTGTATGAAATAAGAGTTGTTTAAAGTGATCATGTTACAAACTTTCATATTTTTACCAAAGGACAATGAGATGCATTCCTATTTGATGAAATAGTCACTTCTGACTGCTAAAGTTAATTCTGGTTTGATCATTTCAAAATACTGGATCAGAACAAAAAGACAAGAGGTTAACTGTCAAAGTGAGACAGACAGTTATACAAATTTCACAAACTGCTGAGAGCTACATTGCCAAAAGCACTTCTCTTTCTAGGTGTTCACAGTTTTATAGCTCAAAGTTGTAATTTCAGAACACTTACTCAACCCTTGTCTAAATGAGAATTATGAAGTATTTTAACTTTTAATTTCATTTCCAGGATTTCGGAATTTACATATTGATGATCAGATAACCCTCATCCAGTATTCCTGGATGAGTCTAATGGTTTTTGCAATGGGATGGAGATCATACAAACATGTCAGTGGTCAAATGCTATATTTTGCACCAGATCTGATTCTAAATGAGTAAGTAGACTCTGCTGTTGCATAATATGAATGACATTTTGAACTTACTTGTGTCAATGAGAATGTGACTTCACTGAGGCAAGATTTCATTCATTACTTGTTCTGTTTCAAAATTAGCAGCAGAGGAAAGTCCTCTGATCATATTAAAGTTCAGTAACTTTGGGAAGGGTTTTATGGGAATCCCAAATATTCTGTTGATGTGGCCAAATGAAAGGAGTTCAAATAGTATTTTGTAATTATATATAATTATATATGTAATTGTAATTTATATTTATATAATATATATGTGTTTATATATAATAATAAAAAAAGAATATGCCATCAGAAGATTTACCTGAATTGATCTGAGTAAGACGTGAGTTAATGTTTGTTTAGTAACTGAAACTAAGTAGGATTTTCTTTGGTCATTGTTGTTGGGGCTTTTTTGCAAATAGTTTGTATATAGTCTAAAATACTCAGTTTTGACACTTTCTGATAAAACTCTGCTCTTCTAAAGTACATTTCTTGTTAGAAGATTGTAATAATTTAACAAGAACGAATTTGAATATCAAGTGTAAAATATGTGAGGCTTCTCTTTTCTGGTTGGAGGAGAGGAGTGTTGGCTTAGATTTTCCTTCACTCTGATGGTGAATTCAGATAATCATTTCAGCCTTTGTCAACTTTTCAGCTCTGCAAATTAATATTATCAAAGATGTAATTTCAGATACATGTGAATAATACATGGGAAGTGTCCAGGAACAGTAAAACATAATTTAATCTCCATATTTATTTTTCCTTAATACATTTTTCTTATTTTTTTTTCAAAAGTTTAACTACTGAGAAGTGAGATGAAAGTTAAACAGGTTTTCTTGTAAGACATGTCTGTTTAAGGATTAAGAGGTGGATTTGCAGAAGATCTAGGCACCTGAATTTAAAATCTATAGACATGCAGGTTCTTGCCAGCGAAGTTCTCTATAGAAATCTGTGGAGCTGGCCTTGTAGCTCCTGACCTTTTCTCTTCCAGATGACTGTAAATCACTGTGAGGTTACAGAGTAACGAATTCTTTCCTCTCCCATGTGTATTAATTATGCTGTACAAATTTAAATACTTTGAAAGGATGAGATTGAGAGAATTTCTGACTGTATTCTGTCCCAGCATAGCCTGTGATATATCTCTTGGTAACACTCAGAAGAAACACAGAGGTGGCTTTAGGCAGTAATGTCATGTCTTGGGGTATTACCCTGTATGTGGACCACTGCTGCCACCTTGTGAAGAAGGTTTTCTTCAAGAATAGGGTTGAGATTTATGAACAGTGATTATAATTCCTCAGAGACAGTTTTCTTGCAGCTCAAGACCATCTACATTGAGAGAGAGGCGGACTGACAACATACGCTTCTCTTGGTTGTAGAACATCTCATCAGGGTCATATTAGAAACATTATAAACATGAAATGTAACCGTCACACTGAATCATAGCTGCAGTTGTTTATTGGGAAATAAGTTGCTTTTAGATCAGTAAAACGTAAGCAACTTCCTTCTTTTCTGCAATGATGTCTAAGATTGTGCTTTCATGATCACTGTAAGCTAAGGCAAGCGCTGAACACAGCCAAAAAAGTCAACTCCACCTGCCTCCCGGCCCTGGTCATGCATCCCCACAATCCCACGTAAGCTGCATCGAACGCTGTCTGGCTGCACTGTCAAACAGATAAGGAAATGGTATGCTTGAGAAACACCCCAGAAAAAACCATGAATTAGGACATTGATTAGCAGATGGAGGTGATCCCTGATCTGACTCACCACGTGGACGTGCAGGCACTGATGCCAAAATAGCAGGAGTGCACACGTAGAGGTGGAACGAGATAATGGAAATGCCTTCTGCAGGGGCAACACACAGTTGAGTTGTTTCAAAATGTCCATGAAACCACAATCCAAAGATTGTTTCACAGCCAATCTATCATTTAGCGAACTGAGTGTAGTGCTCCTTGCGAATGACTTGTTTGGTAGCATCAATTTCAGACTAATAAAGCCAGAAGTGTTAATTTGATGATGATTTCATGAATTGGTATTAAAACCCTACAAGGATTTACTGTTACTTATACTTTAGAGTTACAGTATGCTTTACAGTTTATACTGCAGTCAGGTTGGAACGCTGATCTGAACTTCGTAAGGGGGACGGGCAAAATTTAATCTTCTTGTTGTTGTACCTAATTTATCTGGATTGGGATGCAGCTTTGTAAGATTAGCCCATGTTACTGACGCTTCAGGTTAATGTACAGTGAACTCAGTTTAGTTTACAAACTTTAAAATGCTCTTGTTGCAGTGATTTTAGTTGAGAACTGCTTTCCCAATAAATGCAATAAAATCTACTCAGTATACCAAAATCTCAAAGAGAAAAGTAAGATTAAAGTGCTGCAAAAACCAGCACTAAACAGTTTTATGTATTTCCTTGTGTGATTCATCCTATTTACTTCTGCAGGAGTTTAGATAGGGCTGTATTAATGTCTAAGTTTGCTTAAATACTTTTTGTATAGATTTACATGTAACATTTTCAATTGTTTCTTTAATGGCATAAACTGCTACAGAATCGTATTATTGCTGTTAGAAGTACAATGTTAGACTTTCAACAAAGTATTTTGATGCAGACATTTTTGCAAAACCTAAGAAAAGTTTTCTATAAACTTTCAGGTTTATCTTAATTTTATGCTTTGAAATCTTTTCAGAGAATTTAAAAATCCATCAGCCTCTAACAGAAAAACAAAGTACTTCACATTAGTTGTTAGGGTGTTTTTAATTAATAAAACACCATTTTGGTGGTTAGCGTTGAGCTTTGATAGTCCCCAAGTTTTTTTTTCTGGGCAGCAGTAACAGATTAAACATCCAAAATAACAGCACATTCATTATGATTAAAAAACTAGTGTAGGTACAAAAAAGTCAGAAAATTGTTTATGTGCATAACCTCTTTCTTCAATTTCTGCAATGTGGTAATTAAACTGCTCACAAGACACTTCCTTCAAGCAATTAGTACTGGACCCGTTCCTTTTCTTTATTTTCATGTTTTGTTTTGTTTTTTTTACCTTTTCTGGGTGTAAGACAGAGGATGAAAGAATCATCGTTCTATTCCCTGTGTCTATCCATGTGGCAGCTCCCACAGGAATTTGTCAGACTTCAAGTTAGCCAAGAAGAGTTCCTATGTATGAAAGCACTGTTACTTCTCAATACAAGTAGGTTCTTTTATTTCTTTGTGACATAGCACTAGTAAAAGAGTTTTAAACCATGTTGTTTAACTTGACAGTTGCTAAGCTATCTATCTGGCTTAACACATGGAAACTTATTTAGGAGGCATGATAGTATTCCAAGATCTAAAAATATTTTTTCTAGTGTTTATAAGGAACAAACAATTTGTGATTCATTGTTGGTTTTATTCTGTATAAAGGCACTGGGGAAATGTTGGATCCCTTTTGATATATAGCCATACTGTATTACACCTTTTCAAATCAAGTTTGCGGTATTTCTGCCTGGAAGCTCTTCATCTTAAATGACTCTACACCAATAAAAAACCCCAACCTTACAAGCATTAGAAATATATGAAAATATCGTATATACTGACAATAAATTGTCGGTATTAAGGGCTTTATCTTGGCCAAGAACTTAAAGCATGCTGACTGAAAAGAATTAGGGAGGTGGACACGGCAAACAATAGTGACATTTATTCAACATTTTATAGTTATAAATAGGTCAAGTTTAGCACAGATACAGACAAATGGAGATGTTTTTCTTTAGTTTGTTTCTCTAGAAAAAAAATCTGTGATCACTTTTAATGGTACCCATCTTTTACAGAATCCAGCATACAGCTGCATTCCACTTTAAATGGGACAAGTGGTAGTTGATGAAGTTACCTTCCAAAACCTTTTCTAAAATACCGAAATGTACATCTGCTGAGGCCATAATTGTTAGTTACGAATCCACAAACAGAAAGATTTAAAATGGTACAGGTGCTACTAGAAATGAGAGTAAGCACCTCCGAGAAATATAATTGGACGAGTGTTGAAGTTTGGTTCTCTACACACGTACGGAGTCGGAGGAGAGATGTGCAAATCCTGCATAACCTGCCTGTTGGTTGTGCAACGTTTCAGTAAAAGATAAAGAACTAAAATTTATTCCCTCTTAAGCTGTACTTGGCTGGTATTTGCATAAGCTCACGCTTAAAAAGAACTTGATCTCAGCAGAGCATAAGCAGTAAAGATTAAATTTAGCTCATATGAACATAAACATTAGTAAAATAATAGCTAAATACCATGCATTCTGCTAAAGCAATAGGAGTGATGTGGACGAAAATCCCTCTCTGGTATAACTCTGATTTTCATCACAGAATGAACTCCCTTGTCTATCTGAACCTTAGAGGGAAGTTTCAAATGTCAGCGGAATTTAGATATATTTGTGATATTCCAGCTCTCCATTTGTGTCCCACAAAGTTCAAATCAAATTCAAAAAAATATTGCAGTGGCCCAATCCCTCTCATTTACAAGTGCATCAGTTTAACAGTACTCATCAAGCTACCATTCTTTATCAACTATATTGCTCTCAGAAGCTAATTTTAAAGATGATATGTTTATATATATGCAAGAAACTAGTTTGTTTTTTTTTAAAAAAAAGTATTGCTGCCTGCGCTGATGAGTTTTGCATTTTGTTCTCTCCTGCGCTTATTGTCTTATAGGAAAAAACAATTTGTCAGATCTTTGGGAAAAGGAACACACCTAACGGTTGTTGCTGAGACATTTAGTAAACGTTTGGTACTGTATAAACATAATTCCACAAAACTGGTTTCAATAAGCCATATAACATCATTGTTGCTATAAAGTGTTCTTTAAGACTACTTTTATTTTAGTCATGGTATTCATCGTAATCCTCTTCAAATGTGAAAGTGTAGCCATTTCAAGCTTTCATATACCAACAGTAAATCAAGTCTGAACTTGTGGTCTCGCATTCTGTCTTCTGTTTGATTTATTATTTAGAGGAACTGTTTTTTACTTTTTGTATAATTTTGAAGAAACAGTAATTGGTATTAAACATAACTCAATGTCACTCTTGATACATTTCCAATTCTGAATGGAAAACACAGCGTAAGTTTTAAGATTATTTTTGACTTTACAGTTTTTCCATTGAGTTTGCTGCGGCTTAGACGTTTTCTTTATAGTGTACTTGGGACAGTTTTAAAGCTGTCTTGAAAGCAGAATTAGTCTTTGCAAAAAGTGGACCAACATTTTTATTTTCTGCAATTGTTTCCATTTTACAGGTCCTTATTTACTATATGTAATATGCGCTGTTGTAGTAGTGCCCCAAGAAGGGCTCCTTCTTGCAGAGGCCACATACACCTAGGAACTAATGCTATGAATAGTTCAGAAAGGCCGTGATTTAGGAAAGTAGGGCTATGCCAAAAAAGAGAGAAATAAGTATATAGCAAATTCAGTTTTAGCTCTAACAGTTCAGGCTTTTGATTTAGAGGAATTGCAAAATCTTGTTGCATAAGATTTTGGCTGGAGTCTTGCCACTGAGTAAAAGCATCCGCATTCTTTACATGTGTTCAGGGGCAAGGAGCGTTTGAGCTACCTGTGTTTAAATTGCATTTGTGCAAGTAAGACATTGTAATTCTTCACTCAAATAAATAGCTTAGTGGGACTTTTTGTGATTAGATGGGAATGTGACTGCTTTTGCAGAATTCTGGGAAACAGGCCATGCATTGCTGGAAGAGATCTTTTAACTTAATTCACAAGGGAAAACTGCTGTTCTAGAGATGCAAGTCAAAGTGTCTACCTAACCCTAAATTCCATCAGAATGTCACTTTGTATGAAAAAGATTTCATAATTCTGCTGTTAGATGTACCCAGACCATCCAGGCTTTGAAAATTAAGCTATTCTTTTTCCATGACGGCTTTTCCCCACCTTGGGTATTCCTGCCTGTATTACTCCTAAGCACATTGCATTTTCCACAAAACACAACTCTTCCCTTCCATCCAGACCCTCCATGCAGACATGACAGGCGCACTTTCAGATACCTCCTTTGTCTGTCCTGACTTGAGAGGCTGTACTGACTCAAACCAAAGGTCCACCTCGTCCAGCGTTTCATCTGCATCAGCTGCCAAATGGAATCTAACATGGCATCCCTAAAGGCTGGACTATGATTAGATACAGTGTTATAAACGTACATTCTGTGGAAGCAGTCACAATTTATCTTTTCTATTTTTTTATTTTTTTTTTAATTCTGTTTTACTTAGGAGTCAGACCCCGACTTCGTGCAACCTGCTCTAAGATGACCCTGCTCTGGCAGGGGGGTTAGACTAGATGATCTCCAGAGGTCCCATCCAACCCTGTGATTCTATGATTTTATGATTCCATAGCCATCTCAGTGCTTAGACACCTGTCTTTTTCTATTAAAAAAAAAAAAAAGTAAACTTGCTGTTTTCTGTATGTGTGTCTCCCTCCTTCCCCCAGACGTTCCTTTGTCTGAGGAGACACAGAGCAAGAGACATCCTTGGCAAAGCGGATCATTTCCCCTCTTGGGCAGTCTCCCGCAAAATAAGAGACTTGTGCTTAACTCAAGTAGAGTAGAGATCTGAACTTCTGCTTTGTTACCACTCTCTGAGCTGGAGGTGAGGGACACTTAATTTTCATCTGTTTGCTTGAAGTGTCTCCACCCCTCTTACCAGACATGACTTAGGCAACTGACTTCAGAAGAGGGTTTATGATTTCCCAGCAGATCCAGTGCTTCTCTCAGGGCAGTGATTGCTGCCTAATTCCCTTTCAGGGAATGGGTCTAGCTCCAGCCCCGGAGGAACTGTCTGCTTTTTAGGTGGCTTCTGTTCTAAGAATTCCATCCTTAGGTATCTAACAATACAGTGCATTGTACAGAGAGTCAGCACACACCTGTATTTATGTTTTAATTCCAGAAAGTGACAAATCACCTGGAAGTTAGGTGTTACGGTGTTAAATAAATCAATGTCACTTTAAAGAGATGCAAATGAAATCTGTTGTGTCCTGATACTAGTTACTATCTGATACCAGATTGAAGATGTACTAGCTACCTAGATAACTAGCATGTGATTTATTTAACTATGTGAGCTAGTCCCCATGGCATTCTTTTAGAGTCCATGGAGAAAAATAAGCATCTCTATGGCATAATTAATCTCTTTCTAAAGCTACTTCTAGGACAGTGAACATGCCTTGTGCCCAAGACACGCGTGATTTTTCCCACTAAAATTACAGCAAGCTGTGGTAACTAGCCCAGATAGAGATATCTACACTGTAAAATGTCTAAAGTTTGGTGAGGTGATTCCTTCCCCTCAAGCTTGTCGTCAGAATATGAAATGTTAAATATGACATTGCAGTGTGAAATGTCATTGGCAAGAGAGAAAGGAAAGGGGAAGGAATTTAACAGCTCTTTCAAAAGCAGTATGTTTGAAACAAGACCATACTTTAATGTAGGATTATTTTAGTCAAAGAAGTATTCAGATTTGATTGCCAGATGGGAATATTTTTTCAAGTTTCATTTCTTCAAGTTTTTTGTTTCTTAGTTGCCTTTGACAACATGAATTTTCAGACTTGTGTATTATGCTCTGCCATCAAGGAAAGTAGAGTCTAGAGCTTCTGCCTGTTTCCTTACAATGCTACCAACACTTATCATCAGTGATCAAATACGGTCTTATCACTAGCAGTCACTAATAGGTTCATTTCTCAATCTGCTCTCTATGTCCTCGTTTTGTCCTCATGGCTGACCGCTCAGAGAAGAGGGACTTCAACCATTTGCTCCTCCTTTCTAATTTCTCTAAAAGCTGTTCAGATTTAAGACTCTGATAGTGCATCTATTCTGTTAAGTGAAAGAGGTCCAAACAGGAGGCCCATGCCCTGGATGCTGTGCTGTCTACGCTACTTAAGAGTTGTTAGTTCATTCATAGAATCATAGAATCAGGGTTGGAAGGGGACCTCTGGAGATCATCTAGTCCAACCCCCTGCCAGAGCAAGGTCGCCTAGAGCAGGTTGCACAGGAACGCGTCCAGGTGGGTTTTGAATGTCTCCAGAGAAGGAGGATCCACCACCTCTCTGGGCAGCCTGTGCCAGTGCTCTGCCACCCTCAAAGGAAAGAAGTTCCTCCTCATGTTTAGGTGGAACTTCCTATGCTCAAGTTTGTGCCCATTACCCCTTGTCCTGTCCTTGGCCACCACTGAAAAGAGCCTGGCCCCATCCTCCTGACACCCACCCTTTCAGTATTTATAAGTGTTGATAAGATCCCCCCTCAGCCGTCTTTTTTCCAGACTGAAGAGACCCAAATCCCTCAGCCTTTCTTCATAAGAGAGGTGTTCCAGTCCCCTAATCATCTTGGTAGCTCTCTGCTGCACCCTCTCCAGCAGTTCCCTGTCCTTCTTGAACCAGGGAGCCCAGAACTGGACACAGTACTCCAGATGTGGCCTCACCAAGGCAGAGTAGAGGGGGAGGACGACCTCCCTCCACCTGCTGGCCACACTCTTCTTGATGCACCCCAGGATGCCATTGGCCTTTTTGGCCACGAGGGCACATTGCTGGCTCATGGTCATCCTGTTGTCTACCAGGACTCCCAGGTCTCTTTCAGCTGAGCTGCTCTCCAGCAGGTCAGCCCCCAACCTGGGCTGGTGCATGGGGTTATCCCTCCCCAGGTGCAGCACCCTACACGTGCCCTTATTGAATTTCATAAGGTTCCTCTTTGCCCAGATCTCCAGCCTGTCCAGGTCTCTCTGTATGGCAGCACAGCCTTCCGGTCTGTCAGCCACCCCCCCCCAGCTTTGTGTCATCAGCAAACGTGCTGAGGGTGCACTCTATCCCCTCATCCAGGTCATTGATGAATATATTGAAGAGGACTGGACCCAGTACTGACCCCTGGGGAACATCACTCATCACTGACCTCCAACTACACTCTGTGCCCCTAATCACGACCCTCTGAGCTCTGTCTTTCAACCAGTTATCTATCCACCTTA